>NC_142483.1:12965000-17965000 GCF_049115385.1 Moschus berezovskii
ACTCTTTGTGACTCCATGGACTCTAGCCCACCAGGCTTCTCTGTCCATGGGATTCTCCAGGCAGGAATACTGGAGTGGGTTGCCATGCACTCCCCCCTCCAGGGGATCGTCCCGATCCAGTGATTGAACCCAGGTCTCTCACATTGCAGGCAGATTCTTTATCATCTGAGCCACCAACTCACCCACATCAAAGTCTAGTCTGTTTCTGATGTAAAGAGTGTCTGCAAAGCCCCTCCCACCAACCCTGGCATTCTTTGCTATTTACTATTAAAGTAGTGTCAGTCTTAGAAAAATTATGAAGCTCTGGATATGTTTCCCTTTCAGCCCCATGTGTTCCTTGTATTTATCAAAATGGAACACTAACAAATATTTATTCAGTTTTATAGACGTGTTGACAATAAAGACTACCATGTGTGTCTCCCTGCCATGGTGATTATTTTGCTCAATAAATGATTGACTGAGATGTCTTCAGTGTATTATAAACACACATTAAAAATAGCAACCTGAAAAAATGATAAAACTGACAAATAGGAAGTTCCTTATTTTTGGAGGCAATACGTTGCCAACCTGGTTATTAGGACACAAAACAGATAATCTTTAGTGCGTTACATAACTTTGTATGATTCTTCTTCAAATAAATGTCTCTTTTGACTCCTACAATGTTCCTTTTCATTTATAAAACTTTTTCAAACTGGAATCCTTTTAAGAGGCATTTTTTCCCCCTGCGTGCATGTTCTAATAACCTAGGATATAGAAAGATCTGACTACGTTTTTAAAATTTCAAACTCAAGGTCAAATTCAAGTTTTTAGCATCTACTTATGACTATAATCATGAAACTAAGAGAGGTTACTGCATTTTCATGTTGCATTTTTGTCAGACAGAAAGAAAATGTTCTTAAATTGGCTAAATACTCTCTACTTTGCTAATCCAAGGGGATTAAAGGGGTGCAAAGCATTCAAGATTTGTTGCTGCTTATTTCTGTGTATTATTAAGCAACTTAAAATTAATGAAATGAAGATTCTTAATTTTTAAAAAATCATTTCCTACTTAATGTTCTCCCAAAACATTGATTTAAAAGTGGAAAAGGCTTATGTCACTATCAAGGATTTGTGACTTTAATGTTTTTTGTTTTTACAGTGGTAAGAAAAGTGAACAAGTCCACATATATTGTGGGTGCTAGGTCTGAGAGGTACCATTGCCATTTAAACTTTAGCTTTTGTTTTGCAAACTGAATAGTTTAAACAACTGTTCTGAGGAAATGAACGGAAACTATAACATTTGAACTATAAAATTTCTGACATTTATTGACTCTCTGGATCTCCCAAACAACTTCCTATCCTCATAAATTTGTTCCTGAGGTTGATCAGAGGCAGACTTGTATTATTTTTCCATCACCGTGTGTGAATACACCAGTTTTATTTCTAGCGGTTAGTTGCTTTTAACATGGAGGTGGCTGTGCAGTAGTGCTGACTGAACCCAATGTTTGATGTGCTGTGTATGTGTCCCCTTTCACAACCAGTATGTTCCATGGCACTGCACTTGTGTGCCTGGATGTAAATACCTATTTCACTAATATCTCTGTCCTTCTACTTTATCTGCTTTGGGGGTTGTCAGTATTGGTTGTTAAACCTTAAACAGTAAAGTGTGTACTGGAAATGAAAATGAAGCAAAATACAAAACTACTAAAAAAAATCCAAGTGCATTCTCTTGCTTTGGGACTATATTGAGTGACAGGATTCTCACCAATGAAAAGGACAGTCACCACAGTGGATTGATCTTAATGCGGGCAAAGAGTTAAGTGTTAAGGTCAGGCCATAAAGGTAAGAGCGAAGACCAACCAAAGGAAGGGCAGACCATTTAATTTATGTTTTATTTAATTTTTTTGGCTGTACAGTATGACGTGCAGGGTCTTAGCTCCCTGATTAGGGATGGAAATGCTGCTCCCTGCAGTGGAAGCGAGAGTCTTAACCACTGGACTGCCAGGGAAGTCCCTGCTAGCACCATTTAAGTGGTGCCCTGCTTTCCTTCCTTTCTCTCTGCAGCTGCTGCTGCTGCTGCTGCTAAGTCACTTCAGTCGTGTCTGACTGTGTGTGACCCCATAGACGGCGGCCCACCAGGCTTCCCCGTCCCTGGGATTCTCCAGGCAAGAACACTGGAGTGGGTTGCCATTTCCTTCTCCAATGCATGAAAGTGAAAAGTGAAAGTGAAGTCGCTTCAGTCGTGTCCGACTCTGTGCGACCCCATGGACGGCAGCCCACCAGGCTCCTCCATCCATGGGGTTTTCCAGGCAAGAGTACTGGAGCGGGGCTCTCTGTAGCTGTATATACTTAAATTCACATGAGATATCTGATTCAATGTGATGGCCTGTCTCTGAGCTTCTACAACATTATTTTAAATCTTTGCAATAAATCAATGAGATGGGTGATAGTTTCCCTGTTATATCTGAAGAGAGTGAGTTCCTCAAAGCCATGTAGTTACTAGCTGTCGAGGGCAGGATTTGAGCCCAGGAATACCTGGCTCTAAAGTCCAGTGTCTCCAGTATTTCATATCAGAAAGGTAAGAACCCTTAGAGATCATGTTTTATAGCCAGTTTATTCCACAGACAGGAAACAAGACTTGCCTCCTTCACTGTTTCCTTCAGTCAGTGTGGATAATAGGGTGTTGACTATATCTTACACTTTGCCAGGATTTCCCAACTGGGGAAATGGAAAGGATTTGCTGCATCAGAGAGTGATGGATAAGATTTAAGAATTGGGTCAAGGGGGATGGGAATGAACCACTTAAAAGGAACTGGAATTACATAGCCTGATATGAAACATAAATCCTGCTCTTCCAGTGAATAGTTAGTTGATGAAGGATAAAGACCAGCTGGGCTCTATTTTCCATGTGACCAAAGCAAGAAGCAAGGCCTTTAAATAATACTTTGCTGGTCGGGGTATGCTGCTGTTGTGTGAGTGCTAAGTCGTGCCCAACTCTTTACGACCCCATGGACTGTAGCCTGTCAGGCTCCTCGGTCCATGGAACTTGCCAGGCAAGAATACTGGAGTGGGTTGCCATTTCCTACTCCATGGGATCTTCAGAGCCAGAGATGTAACCCGTGTTTCCTGCACTGCATGTGGGTTCTTTACTACTGCACCACTTGGGAAGTTCGGGTAGGGATATAAGTCTGTGGAAGTCAAGAAGTCTTGATTGGGGTAGAGGTGTTGGGAGGAGGGTGGCTAGTTAGAGTGGTGGAATGGGGACCGCCCCCGCATTCTCCACGCTCTCAGTTCAGTTCGGTTCAGTCGCTCAGTCGTGTCCGACTCTCCGCGACCCCATGAATCACAGCACGCCAGGCCTCCCTGTCCATCACCAACTCCCGGAGTTCACTCAAACTCATGTCCATCGAGTCGGTGATGCCATCCAGCCATCTCATTCTCTGTCGTCCCCATCTCCTCTTACCCCCAATCGCTCCCAGCATCAGAGTCTTTTCCAGTGAGTCAATTCGTCGCATGAGGTGGCCAAAGTATTGGAGTTTCAGCTTTAGCATAAGTCCTTCCAATGAACACCCAGGATTGTTCTCCTCTAGAATGGACTGGTTGGATCTCCTTGCAGTCCAAGGGACTCTCAAGAGTCTTCTCCAGCACCACAATTCAAAAGCATCAATTCTTCCGCGATCAGCTTTCTTCACAGTCCAACTCTCACACCCATACATGACCACGGGAAAAACCATAGCCTTGACTAGACGGACCTTGGTTGGCAAAGTAATGTCTCTGCTCTTTAATATGCTATCTAGGCTGGTCATAACTTTCCTTCCAAGGAGCAAGCGTCTTTTAATTTCATGGCTGCAATCAGCATCTGCAGTGATTTTGGAGCCCAAAAAAATAAAGTCTGACATGGTTTCCACTGTTTCCCCATCTATTTCCCATGAAGTGATGGGACCAGATGCCATGATCTTCGTTTTCTGAATGTTGAGCTTCAAGCCAACCTTTTCACTCTCCTCTTTCACTTTCATCAAGAGGCCTTTGTGTTCCTCTTCACTTTCTGCCGTAAGGGTGGTGTCATCTGCATATCTGAGGTTATTGATATTTCTCCCAGCAATCTTGATTCCAGCTTGTGCTTCTTCCAGCCCAGCGTTTCTCATGATGTACTCTGCATATAAGTTAAATAAGCAGGGTGACAATATACAACCTTGACGTACTCCTTTTCCTATTTGGAACCAGTCTGTTGTTCCATGTCCAGTTCTAACTGTTGCTTCCTGACCTGCATACAGGTTTCTCAAGAGGCAGGTCAGGTGGTCTGGTATTCCCATCTCTTTCAGAATTTTCCACAGTTTATTGTGATCCACACAGTCAAAGGCCTTGGCATAGTCAATGAAGCAGAAATAGATGTTTTTCTGGAACTCTCTTGCTTTCTCCATGATCCAGCGGATGTTGGCAATTTGATCTCTGGTGCCTCTGCCTTTTCTAAAACCTGCTTGAACATCTGGGAGTTCATGGTTCACATATTGCTGAAGCCTAGCTTGGAGAATTTTGAGCATGACTTTACTAGCGTGTGAGATGAGTGCAATTGTGGGGTAGTTTGAGCATTCTTTGGCATTCCCTTTCTTTGGGATTGGAATGAAGACTGACCTTTTCCAGTCCTGTGGCCATTGCTGAGTTTTCCAAATTTGTTGGCATATTGAGTGCAGCACTTTCACAGCATCATCTTTCAGGATTTGAAATAGCTCAACTGGAATTCCATCACCTCCACTAGCTTTGTTCGTCGTGATGCTCTCTAAGGCCCACTTGACTTCACATTCCAAGATGTCTGGTTCCAGGTGAGTGATCACGCCATCATATTATCTTCGTCGAGAAGATCTTTTTTGTACAATTCTTCTGTGTATTCTTGTCACCTCTTCTTAATATCTTCTGCTTCTGTTAGGTCCATACCATTTCTGTCCTTTATCGAGCCCATCTTTGAATGAAATGTTACCTTCGTATCTCTAATTTTCTTGAAAAGATCTCTTGTTTTTCCTATTCTGTTGTTTTCCTCTATTTCTTTGCATTGATTGCTGAGGAAGGCTTTCTTATCTCTCCTTGCTATTCTTTGGAACTCTGCATTCAGATGCTTATATCTTTGCTTTTCTCCTTTGCTTTTCATTTCTCTTCTTTTCACAGCTATTTGTAAGGCCTCCTCAGACAGCCATTTTGCTTTTTTGCATTTCTTTTCCATGGGGATGGTCTCGGTCCCTGTCTCCTGTACAATGTCACGAACCTCCATCCAGAGTTCATCAGGCACTCTATCTACCAGATCTAGACCCTTAAATCTATTTCTTACTTCCACTGTGTAATCATAAGGGATTTGATTTAGGTCATATCTGAATGGTCTAGTGGTTTTCCCTACTTTCTTCAATTTAAGTCTGAATTTGGCAATAAGGAGTTCATGATCTGAGCCACAGTCAGCTCCTGGTCTTGTTTTTGCTAACTGTATACAGCTTCTCCATCTTTGGCTGCAAAGAATATAATCAATCTGATTTCAGTGTTGACCGTCTGGTGATGCACGCTCTAGTGACTTCTAAATTGCCTTCTGCAAGTCTTTCTGTTTTCCTTGCCCAAGCTTAGGATAGTGTTGCCCCTCTCAATAACTATAGACAAGAAGTGACATATTCTTCCTGGAGTAGAAAAATGGCAACCCATTCCAGTGTTCTTGCCTGGAAAATTCCATGGACAGAGGAGCCTGGCAGGCTACAGTTCATAGGGTCACAAAGAGTTGGACACCGCGGAGTGCTTGAGGACACAACATATTCTTAAGTGTTCCATTAGGACTTCCTGCACCTACAAATATTTCCACTCTCTGATCCATCCTGCCCACTAGGGTTAGAGCTATTTTCACGAAGCATAACTCTGATACTGATTTTCTGCCCAAAGATGGCCCCAGAGTAGCTATTTTTGAAGTGTGGTTTGTGGAACCCCAGAGGTAAGGTTCAGTTACTTGCTGCCAGTTGCAGAAAGTAAAAATACAGGATGCCCAATTAAGTTTGAATTTCAAATAACCAAAAAAATTTTTTTAAAACATGTCTATGTCCCAGGTAATATTTGAGCATCCTGTACTTTATCCAGTATCCCTCACCTTAGGGACCTTAAGATCCTTTTCAAGGGGTCTTTGAGGTCAAAACTATTTTCACAGGAACACTAAAACTTATTTGCTATTCCCACTGTGTTGACATTTGCATTCATGGTGGAAAATCAACAGCAGTTAAAACTTCTGGTGTCTTAACATGAATCAATGCAGTGACACCAAATTGCACTGGGGGACATCATGTGATGCACAATCTCTGTCATGTACTCATAGTAAAAAAAAAAACAAAACAGTTTTACTAAAGAATCTCCTTGATGAAGCAGTAAAAATTATTAGTTTTATTAAATCTCAGTCCTTGTATAGATGTCTTCTTAATATGCTGGGTGACGTATTGAGAAGCAGATATAAAGCACCACTGCTGCATGCAGTGGTTATCTCATTTGTACCGTGGTTTGAGGTGCTGAGCTAAATGGTCGCTTGTTCGTGTAACACCGTTTTTACTGACAAACTTGGTTATTGAGACCTAAGTATCTGGCAGATATGTTGTTGAAAATGAATGAAGTGAGCCAGTTACCTCCAAGAAAAAATCTTGACAGTGTTTGTGCCAATTATAAAATTTGAGCCTTCAAGTGAAAATGAGAACTTTGAAAAACTTCTCTCTACCACGGACAGCCTGACAGCTTCCCAATGCTTAAAGACTTTCTGATGAGACAGGCAGTGATAGCAATGAATGTGGTTTTTTTGGATACTGTATGATGAAACATGTCAACATTTGGAAGGTCTGTGTAACTCAGGGAGCCAAAATGTTTCAATGACCGATGCATGATGTTACCAAATTCTGCGTGGGTAGAAAGATCCATTCACAGTGCAATATAAACTGATTGATTTTAATATAACACTGTATGAAAAGTTGCATTGTTATGGTTTCAAATTCCATATTTCAACTAACCTTTAAAAGTCGAGTTTTGGTGTCATACCAAAGAAGAATATCCACAATTATCTTAAAAGGCTATTAAAACAGCCCTTCCTTTTCCAAATTCATATCCACATTAGACTGAATATTCATCCTTTACTTCAACACAAATAATCCATCACTACAGACTGAATGCTGCCGGAGATAAGAGAATCTAGCTGTCTTCTTTATCAGCCAGACTGTAAAGAGATTTGCAGAAATGTAAGAGAATGCCATTCTTCTTATTATTTTGTTTTCGAAACTAGAGTTACTTTGCTTTAAAAATTATATTAACAGGTAATGATCTTATTACTATTTTAAAATGAACTAGAAATGATGTTTTAAACGTTCTCATTGTGAATTTTGAATATGGTAAATATCACGGGAGACAATCTACATGGCAAAAACTGTCTGGGGTCTACGATAATCTTTAAGCATGTGAAGGGGTCCTGAGACTAAAAAGCTTAAGAATCACTGACTTACAGGACAGTGCCCAGACTGGCGAGCTAGATACTGGGGACTTGCCAACATTCTTCTCCATCCTGCCTTTCCACCTCACTTATGACTCTGAAGTACTCCCAGCTTCCAGCCTGCTGCTGCTGCTAAGTCATGTCAGTTGTGTCCGACTCTGTGCGACCCCATAGATGGCAGCCCACTAGGCTCCCGTCCCTGGGATTCTCCAGGCAAGAATACTGGAGTGGGTTGCCATTTCCTTCTCCAGTGCATGAAACTGAAAAGTGAAAGTGAAGTTGCTCAGTTGTGCCTGACTCTTCTCGACCCCATGGACTGTAACCTACCAGGCTCCTCTGTCCATGGGATTTCCCAGGCAAGAGTACTGGAGTGGGTTGCCATTGCCTTCTTCAGGTTCCAGCCTAACCACCTATTAACTGACTTTCTGTTTATGTTCTGCTCTTGCCATTCCTCTGCCTAAAACTCATGTCTGCACCTCCTTTCGCCACCTGTATGCTGCTTAGTGGGTCAGAGCTAGCTTCTTAGGGACTGAAGATGAAGACTCATTCCGACCCAAATTCACAATCTGTTTATGGCTATACGGTGCATCTAGCCTTCAGGATCTGTTTATTTCTCTTCCTTAATTAGAATTCCTGGAGTGCAGAGGACTCAATTTTTCCTCTGTTTATGTATTTTTTTTAACCATCTAAAAGGCCAAGTACCCTGCCATAAAATTTATGGGATTTTTGTAAATATTAGCTGACAATTTCTAGCTATATCTGCGGGCTTTTATGATCCCGTGCAGATTAATCAGAGTATTTAGTGCCTGCTGTGAGCAGAATACTTGGCAGTTGGGGGAGGGGGGCTAAGGAGGTGATCCTTGCTTAAGGATGTGCACTGTGCTTGGAGAGACAGGATTTATAGCCAAGAAGAAATCAAACAAGACACAAGAAGGTATCTAATCAAAGGAATAACCAGGTGCTGAAGGCCTTTAGGAAAGGGGAGGTGGGGCGTTTGCAGCGGTGGAGGAATCTGAGCAGGCTCCTGGGAGGAGGCAGGGAGTTGCTGGGGACTCGTTAAACAGGGAGGGTTTAGTTAGAGGTCAGCAAGGCAGGATTTTGGGTCAGAGAATAAACGCAAGCCAGAGCAGAGTCAGGAATGAGCACAGCATGTTCACAGCCTAATGAGGAGGATGCTGACCACGATGAAGGTGAATGGTGCAACATGATAAGGTTGAAAGCTGGTCAGAGGGGTTTAAACTGGAGTCAGAAGGAAGGAGGAACCAGCTTTTCCTCTCTTTTAGGGACGTGACATGGTGTTTTCTGAGCACAAGATGGGTTATTTACGGGAGGAGGAAAGGAGATGGGGCTTCTAGTCAGTGGCCCAGGGGTGTGTGATGGTGAGGCCCTGGACTGGGGTATCGACGAGGTTTTCTGAATGAAATTCATTCAGGTCACCACGTCAAGAATGCCAGTGTGGCGCCTTTAAATGATAGTGTTATATATATTAAGGCCTAGGGATTAAAACTTCACAGTAGCATGTTAGTGACATAATTGGGTCTTATCACATGTGGCTGATTTAGAGATGAAATCTTTTATTCTAGACTTCCTTCATGTTTTATTGTTTCAGCTACTAAATAATTGCACGTGTTTTGGGGCAAAGTACTTAACTCCTTGGTGTCTTGGTTTTGTCATCTATAAAATGAGGGGATTAATAATTTAATAGGACCTGTCTCATAGCCTTATGTGAGAATTACATGAGGTAATACATGTAAAGTGTCTATATTTGTGCCTGGCACATGAGAAGCTTTTAAAAAGTATTAGTTATTATTATGTATTTATTCAGGAATTCAGATTATCATGGGAATAGAAATATTTAAATTACCCAGTGGGCCAAAGCCTTCAGAACTAAGCTGAATGAAGGCCCTTGAAAAGAAATAAAAGAAACAAAAACTCGCTGGAGACATTGCAAAGATGGGGTTCAGAAGCAGGGATGGAAAAATGTGAAAAATTCTAATTCCATAAACTCATTAAGATCTGAAGTGTAAAACTGGGAAACCCGAGTCACAATTTAATGTCACTTCTCAGCTTAAACACCTTCACTGGTTTCCACTGCAGAGAAGACACATCTGGTCTTTTTAGCAAGCCAGCCAGCTTTCCTTCCCCAGCCTGGTGGCCTGCACCTCAGCTGCTCTGCGCTCCTGCTAATTTTTGAACACATCCTGTCTTGTACAGCAATCTCCCTTGCCTTCACTCTCTCCCCCAAAGCCCATTCCTCTTACCCCATTGATGCACTACAAAATCAGTCACCTGTTTTTAATAGACTTTATTTTTAAGGGCATTTTTAGGTTTACAGAAACATTGCTGAGAAAGTAGAGCTCCCGCATGCCTCTCTCCCCCAACAGTCTCTCCTGTCATTAACTTTCTGCATTAGCGTGGTTCCTTAGAACTGATAAACAGTATTGCTACATTATTAACAAAACCACACAGTTTACATTAGGGTTCACTCTGTTGTGTTGTACACGTCTATGGGTTTTGAAAATGCATAAAAATAATGTTCTACACCCACCATTACAATATTGTACAGTATATTCACTGCCCTGAAATCCCCCTGCCCTTCATCTGTTCGTCCCTTCCTCTTTCCTTCCCTGTCCATTTTTTAAGAATCAGTTAAAATGTCATCTCTTTGAAAATACCTGATTTCCTCTATTATAAATCTCTTTTGATGCTCACATAGCACTTTCTTCATACCTGTTATAGCTCCTAAGATCCAAATAGTGTTAGAAATACACACACTCTTTTCTTCCTGTACTAGAGTGTACGTCCTTGAGGGAGGGGCTGCGCCATAGATTTGTCCCCTGGCTTTGCCAGGTGCCTTGTGAGTCCTGAGTTGTGAGCAAATAGCAGGGTGGGATTTTGCAGAATAGGTCTCAAGAGGCAGAGCTTTAGATCTAGAGTTCTGAAAGTGACAAGTGTACTTGAGTATTTTAAACACACTTCAGGACCCAGGGGTCCGGGATGGGAAACTCTCTGAGGGGAGCTGGTTACTCTCCTTTCAGATCTGGGCTCAGAAGCAGCCTCAGAGGTGGCCCAGGCCAGTTTTCTATTACTAACTAGGCCTCAAGGCTCTCTCCTTGCCTCTCCTTGTAAAAACAGAAAAGGACAGGGAGGTTGGTTGTTCCCATCCATCTTGTCCAGATGCCCCTCTCTGGAAGGCTTTCCCCGCCCTCCTCCCCCTACTCCTCAGGTGGCCCCCAACAGCTAAAGGTGCCTAGTGTGCCTTCTTTGGCCAAGGAGCACCTTCCCTTAATTTCTTAGTTCGCGCTGAGCTTTTTCCTTTATTTTTGCTTTTAAGTCTCTGTTCCCAAACATTCTAAAAGGCTGTAGGAACATGCAGATCAGAACCAAAGCAAATATATCGAACCTTGTGAAGTAACGAAGCAGACGTCCTCATTCAAGAGCCAGCACGACCGCTACATGAGAAATACCGGTCACGCACTAGAGACAGTAGTTTCCCCTCTGGACGGGAACTGCCATTTGCAAAATACCGCTCCCCCCTCCCCCCCCGTCCCCAAATGAGACCGTGAAGGTACCATAAATCCAACTACTCTCCTTACTTCTAGATGGGAGTCTGCAGTTTCTAGCAGCACTGCCTATTCCTTCAAGGGACCCAGTTTGCAAGACCTTGGAGGCTTTGACTTCCCTGTACCTGCCTCCTAACACACGTTGGGGTGGGGGTGTAGAGGGAGGGCGAGAGGGACGGAGTGGGAAAGAGCGATGTCCTCCCCCTCCCCCAACTGTCTCAGAGCCACAGCGGAGCCAGATCCTGCGCGGGGGTGGGGGGTGAGGTGGGATGGGTGACGCTTTGCAAACCAGGTTAGATCTAAAGGGGCTGTTACCTGGGGCAGTGAGTGCTCTCCAGACAGCCGGGCTCCCCAGCCCCCCCACCCCGCCCCGCAATTGGAAAGAGCCGAGGAAAGCTACCGGGCTCCAGCCCCGCTCCGGAGCGGTTTGGGAGCCGGCAGAACCCCTCGCCACCCAAGCCACGACCTCCCGCCCGCACCTGTGTTCCCAGAGGGCGGGGCCTCCTCCAGGTGTGCAGCGGGGGAGGAGGGAGCCGGGAGCCAAGACCCGCTGCGGGAGCTTAAAGTCCCCCGGCAGCCCGCCCCGAAGAAATGCCGGTGGAGGAGCGGTTCACCCGCTCGCGGCCTCGGCGGGATCCGCGGGCCGCGCCGCGCGTTCGGGGGGGAAGGGGCGAGCCCGCCGCGGCGCCGAGGGGGTTAAGCAGGCGGCCCGCCGCTGGAGCGCGCTTAACCCTTCGGCGCCCGCGGTCAGCCGAGCCAGGCCGGGGTGGCGGGCCCCCGAGTCCCACGCGGCGGCCACCCGCACCGCGCGGGCCGAGCGGGGCGAGCCGCGGGTCGGCCTCCGGCCGCCGGGGCGCCGCGCGGCCCGCGGGAGGCCCGGGGCGGGCGGGGGGAGGGAGGGGGACGCGGCGGCGGGCGCGCAGCGTCGCCAGGGCGAAGCCGGCGTGCGGCGCGGCGCGGCGGGCGCGGAGTGAGCGAGCGAGCGCCTCCGTCCCCGGATGTGAGCTCGGGCTGCCCGCGGTCCCGAGCCAGCGGCGGCGCGGGCGGCGGCGGCGGCGGCGGGCACCGGTCACCGGGCACCGCGGCGGGCGAGCGGGCGGGCATGGGGGGCGCGCCGAGCGGCCCCGGCGGCCGGGCCGGCATCCCCGCGGCGTCCCTCCGCTAGAGGGGGGGACCAAGCCAATTCTCCTTTGCAGCAAAAAAATTACATGTATATATTATCAGGATAATATATACATCTGATCTTATTTTTTAGAAAAAGTTTATTTTGCTCCGATTTTGAAAAAGAGGGAGCGTGGGTGGCCAGCGGTTTTTTATAAATTATTCTTATTTTCTGTTATCTGTCCCCGTCCCTCCCCACCCCCTGCTGAAGCTTGACTAAGGGCAGGGACCGCTGCTCTTACCTATCGGTCACCCCCTTTACCCGTTCCTCCCCCGCCCCAACGCCTAGCACAGTGCCCTGCACACAGTAGGCGCTCAATAAATGTTCGTGGATGATGATGATGATGATGATGAAAAAAATGCAGCATCAACGGCAGCAGCAAGCGGACCACGCGAACGGTGAGCAGCCAGAGCCTGGGTACCCGCTGCCAAACCTCATCCTTATCATGGTCCTCTTCCCACCCCCTCTTCCTTCTCACCCCCCCTCCCGTCTCTGATGCGCTGGTGGGTTGAGGGGGTTGGAGAGGATGCTTCTAGCTCGGTGTCATCTACATGGAAAGGGGAGATGCGTGACAACCACTCCGTTCTCCCCTTCAGGCCTTGAATGTCAGAGTTAATTCTGCATTTGTGGGGTGGGGGTGGCCGTGGGGTCCGTGGAGTACGGTGCCGCCGCCGCCGCCGCCGCCGGAGGGGCGGCGAGCCTAGGTGATTCGGGTTCGGTGTCCTCGGGCTCAACTTTCCTCCAACGCTCGCGAGCAATGGGAAGAGGGTGGCTGTGAGTCTTCAGCCGGAGCCCCCTTTCTAGCCTCTTCGCCTCCTTTCCCGCCCCCTGGTATATTAGGAAGAAGGTCTCTGGTGGCATCTGGAAAATTACAGGGTCGCCAGGTTTCACCCTTCTCGTCGGTGGGTGAAGCACTTCGCTACCCTTGAGAGGGAGGCTGGGTCACGGTTTCGCTGGCCAGAGGGTCGGATGGAAAGTGTATTCCCGCTCCCAGCGCCGCTGTGCACACGTCGGTAACCTAGCAATGCCCGGGGAGTCACAGCCGCTGTGGGGCTCCCCTCCCTAGCCTGGCCCGGGCACCACGTGCAGTTACCACGCCGCCGGCCGGCGGGCTGGGTCGAAGGAAGGTGGTGCAGCTCCTGGCCAGTCCTCTTCACTCCTCCTTAGAGGTCGCTGGAGTCCCCACAGCCCTCTGTGGGCTCACAGCTTTCCCAATGAGCGCTCCCCAAGGTAAGACTTGGGACGACTCCTCCCCTGGTTCAGACCTCTGCTGCCCACTCCTGTGGACCCGTCTCGAGCTGCTAACCAGGCAGACCTGTGCTCGGCTCTGACTCTCCCTCCTGTGCTTTACTTAGCAAGGATTGGTTTCACAAATGCCCATCCCTCTGGCTTTGACTTCTGTCTCAGTAAGGAGGTTGTGACCCAAGGCAGGCAGGTACCTGGGAGACCTGCCTGGGTCCTGGCCTGACCCCAGGCTGGGGAGGGCTTTGCACATGAAGCCTCCTTGGGGTTCTATCCTGTATGTACTTGGGTCCCAGTCTATGCTGAGATGTTTCCTGTTTAGGCCTTGAGGGCCCCTGACATAACTCAGCCTATCTCTCCTAGGTGTAAGGATGCAGGCTGCCTGCCTTGTCTGTTTCTCTGGTTGCTGGTTTGGCTGCTGCGGCTGCAATTTAAAATGCAAAAAAGCCCTAAAGATGTTTTCTGTTTTCGGAAGCCTGTGGAGGAAATGAGTCCCAAGCATCATGAATTTTCATTTGCAGGAAGTGTCAGTGCATAATCTAGGTATTTGTTATGGGGCTCTTGGTATTGCCCTGGTGCCAGTGGAGGAGTTGTTTTTTTTTTTTCCCATGCTGAAAAAAATGCATTTGTGGCTGTGGAAAGATGTTGGAGTAACACCGTGAAAATGATTAAGACTATTGAATTATTGCCACTGCCTTTTTTTTTTTTTGGTGATGGTAGTTATTTTGGAGGAAAGCTGTGGTATGTATCTGTTAACTCACTAGAGATACACGGGTTTTGAAAGTCAGAAAAGATGTGGAGTATAAGTGGAAATGACCTCAGTTTGTCTGAAGGAATGCACTGAAAGACTTCTTGTGAAGATATGGACGTAGAGAGGTACTAACCCATTGGGTGAAATGCAGTGGTCGTCGTGTGTTACTGACACTTTGGGCAGAGCTCAGGGATTTTTCTTGCTGCTCTGACTGACCTAACCCTGATTCTGAAAAATAGGATATGAGGTTTCCAGTGCAAACATGGGGATGATTTCCCTGCTTTTCTTGATGGGAAACCACTTCAGCTTTCTTCTGACACTGGATTCTCATTGTGTCCTTTTTTTTTTTAAATTTTTCTTTTTTTCTCCTCCTTCCTAGAGGCAAACTATGCAAGAGGCACCAGGCTCCCTCTTTCTGGTGAAGGACCAACTTCTCAGCCGAATAGCTCCAAGCAAACTGTCCTGTCTTGGCAAGCTGCAATTGACGCTGCTAGACAGGCCAAGGCTGCCCAAACTATGAGCACCTCTGCACCCCCACCTGTCGGATCTCTCTCCCAAAGAAAACGTCAGCAATACGCCAAGAGCAAAAAACAGGGTAACTCGTCCAACAGCCGACCTGCCCGTGCCCTTTTCTGTTTGTCTCTCAATAACCCCATCCGAAGAGCCTGCATTAGTATAGTGGAATGGAAGTATCCTTTTCTGGGGGAAGTCTTTCTCATTTTCACTTTTACCATCTGTTCTTTAAAAGGATTTGTTGTCTGAAATGGCACTTAACAAAGTGATAGCACTTTGGAATGGGAGCAACAGAAGCTGTGTGTACAGGATTTCATGGTATATAATTTCCTATCTCCTCTGGGTACAGAAGGGTATCTCTGGGTAAATTTAGGCTACTCTGTGTGTGTGTGTGTGTGTGTGTGTGTGTGTGTAGTGGTGGTGGGGGGTAGGGAATGACAACCTGAAACTTAAATTAACCTTTGGTCATCTGACACTAGATGGCTAGTTTAAATGCACCTTTGTTTTTTGGCAGCGGTATGAATTGAACCTATTGCAAATAAGGTATGCTCATTAAAAACAAAAAACAAAAAATAAAACTCTACTGGGAATAAATACATTTTTGACCTTTAGTGGAATCTTCTCATTCTGATGTTTGAAATTTGCTTTGGATACTCCAATTAATGCTAAGGTTGCTTGTAGGTCTGCCATTGGTGAGTCTGGTTGTTCAGGTAGCTACAAATGTGAACATTTGCTTCACAGGGAGGGAGCGATTTGGTCATCGGTGCTATGATTTCCTGGAATTTCCTTTTGACACGTTCCAAAACAGCATTTGAAATGTGAGCATGAGGGAGCCTGTGGAGGGAGAGGTTTGTGTGTGCTTCTTCCAAAGCCCGCGTGAGTTAGTGCCCAGCCCTCTCTGTGGAGGAATTTGCAGTTGTTGCCTTTATAAAAAAAATTCTGTGTCCTTGGACTGGAGTTACATTTCTGGGTTTCTCCTTTGTATTTTTAAAACTGAACTCCAAATGCCCCAGGCAGGTTATTAGGGCTCAGATCTTGGAAAACTGGGGTACATTGCCTGCTCACCCTCTCCCTTAACCTGGAGGCCAGGCTCCAGTTCCTGCCACCCATCAGAAAAGGTTGACTGAGGTCTTCTTTCTGAGCAAATAGCTTTCTAATTAGTCAGATGATTCACTGGTTTGGGTAAAACACAGCATTTCCTTTTCCCAGAATTATATTCGGGGTTGACCCGGGCCCTTGAGCAGTTCCTAGGCTTGGGAAGAAGTATGGATGTAGGGCTTTCCCACCGAGCCCGGGTCGAAAGGCCATGCTCTAAAGAGAGGATACTGGTTACCGGCTGGCTGGCGAGTGGAGCTGGAACCCCCTTATCGTTTGCATGCCTAGAGAGGCAGCCCTCTGTCTCAGCTGTCTATTTTCTGTGCTCACGGAGAGTTAAAATGAGGTAACTGTCTAGAAAGGTTGTAGAGAGAGTAGCCCAGGGTAGGATTTGAGAGGTTTTCATGTGTGTTTCCTTTCCAGAACAGATATCTCTTCTCCAGCGGGTGTCGTGGTATCTCTCACATGGCTGGAGTTGTGTGGATGTGTTTTTCTTTATAGGTTCTTTTTGAGTCTGAGGACTGAACACTGGTGTCGGCCCAGGAGGGAGCGGGATCCACAGGGAGGGGGTGTCCCTCGGAGGGGGGTGGTCTCTCAGCAGCATGGCAGGAGCACTTAGTCAGATCCTATTTAGTCACAAAGGTCTCCTCCTCCTCAGGTTGGCTTGGCTTGACGTGACTGAGTAAGCAGAGACCTCTCGGTGGGGTCATTAATTTCATGCGGAGTGAGGTGGGAGGCCTGGTGCTGTTTCTCTTTGTGCACCGTAATTTGTATATAGTAATTTATGTGAACGGAGTGAACTCCTGGATGGTGCTGCTGACTCCCTTTCCCGCACTGCCAGACACGTGTGTGCAGGAATTCGGGGCAGTGGCTGCCAGCGCAGGAAGAAGCCGCCCTGCAGATGGGAAGCGTTTACAGAATAGATCCTGAAACGATATGGGATGTGTTGTTTTCAGTTGACAGTTTCCTTTAAGTTCTGGGAGCAGGGCATAGACAGCCTTCTAAAGTCAGCTGTGCCAGGCACTGTCAGCACTGGGTAAATGAGTTTTTTGAACCTGCTGTTTGTTTATACATTGCAGGCAAGGCAGTGTATCCTGCACTTGGGGGAACAAGGAAGGGAGATTTAGGATCAGCCCCATCTATTTCTCTGACGCTCTGTTCTGCTTGGCTTGTCAGAATCTTGTGGCAGAAGGAGAGGATCCAGCATTACCTGCAATCTGAAACTTTTTTCACCGTGATGAAAAAAGTAGTCTTTTGTTTGGTTTTCCTAAATAGCGTCAGTACTCCTCTGATTTGCTGGTTTTTTCATTTAAGTATCGGGAAATTTAAAGGGCAGAATGGTGATGTGGGAGATGGGAGAGGCAGTGAGTGTGTTTCCATATAGGATGGCTTTGGAGCAATTGACTTTTTAAGTTTTAGAAGGAATTGCTGAAAGGAAAGATGAAAAGGAGTTTCTGAAGTCTTTTTAAAGTAGACTGCCTTAAAGTTGGATCCCTACATAAGAGATTTTGTAATAGTAGGTGAGTTAAAGAATAACTATGAAGGAAGGAAAAGTGTCTTGAAAAATAAACCCATCAAATTAGTAAGGGAATAATATTCACATCCATGTTTCAGTGAGCGTTAAAGTTCTTCAAAAGGCTGAGGTTTCATGAAGCGCAATCGAACAGAGACATGAGGGGTCTTTATTTCCTTCAGCATCTTTCCTTCAGCATCTTTGGATTTTCTAGAAGGAAGTCAAGGTGAATGCAGAAGATCTGTGCACATCCTCCAAGCTTTAGGACTTGGAGGTGTTTAGTGAAACTGTGGCTTTGCTTTTAGTGGATGAGTGTTTGGGAGAAACTGTTGTACAACCAAGCCTGGAGTTAGAGATTAGATTGGTGCTTGTGAAACCTTGCATTTGGAAAGGCTGAAAACCAAGAGAGGAAAAACAGTCATTTTTGGCAGATGTCAAATTTTGTATTGCCAGTTTTGACAGTGTCTCTTAATAACACCAGAATGTTTAAGCAAGTATCTGTTGAGGCTGTTCGCAGAGTGATTCTTCCAGACAGACCCCTGAGATTTAGAAATGTTAAATCGAACTCTGAAAGTGTCTGGTGCTGATTTCTTATGGCCTTGTATTTGATTTGTTTATGAATTGAACACAATAACAACACATTATAAACCGAGCTGCAGTCCAGCTCTAATCTGAAACAGTGGTAACTGCTGATTAGTAAGGAAAGCAGAGGAGGGAGGTGAAGCCTGTCTTACTTGTTACAGGATTGGAATAGCTGCGAGACAGTTGCAGGTGGTTTGGAAAAGGTCCTTGGTGACTTGTCCTGTCCTAGTCCAGACAGGAGGTCCAGGTGGACCTGGCCAAGAAAAGCCACCAAGAAAATGGCTCTAACATATGGTGGCAGGGATTTGTGAAAGAGATTTATCTCATGATGATTTTTCATTGTGTCTACAACAGCCAGGAATTTAGCTTTCTAAGGCTCTTGTTGCTGTGAAAATGACATGAAGCAGAAACCTGGCTCACACAGTGCCGTAATTGGATGGACTTTTAGGTTTTCATATAGAATGTCCAACAGAAGGATGAGTGTAACGTAATCCTTGACACAGAAGAAAAGGACTCGTGGAGAGGTCATTTGATAGGAAGATCTGCTGTGAGTTGACCACTGATGATTACTGCTGCTGGAAACCTCGTCGTCACAGCAGTCACTTGAATAAGGATTTGTGTGTAATATTGTCATTTAAAAAGCAGTTCAAGATGGTGTGATTGAGAGTGTGATGAGAGAGATGGTGTATGTTAGCATGACACATATATACCTTAACAAAAACTTTCAGACCATTTGACATATTTATATTATTGGCTATTTTTGCCAATTGTGTGGCCTTAGCTATTTACATCCCATTCCCTGAAGATGATTCTAATTCAACAAATCATAACTTGGTAAGTGTCCTTAGAATTGCTGCTTGTCTTGATGTGTGCTTGTCATTGACCTCAGTACTGAAGTTGGCAGCTGGCTTTCTGGGTGGTTGAAATTTACAATGATGCATGTGATGTTTCACAGAGTTTTGCAGCAGTGGTGTTTTTTTTTTTTTTCTTTTGACCTGTATTCTCAAATTTATACTGAATGAATGAAGTGTTTATAGTCATGAATTTTGTATAAATAGATGTGAAACTTTTCATGGAAGAGTTTTGTAGCAGATTTAAAAATAACTTTTCTCTCCATGTAGCCTTTTTTTGGTTCTACCATTCTCTTCCTGGTAATGTTAGCTTTTTTTTTTTTTTTCCTTAATCTAGTGTTATTTGGGAGTTTGGGCTACTTTGGTCAATTTTTCTGGTAAGTAGAGAGTTATCATGTAGATTTTGTACATCAGCTATTGTTGCAAAAGTAGAACACGACAAAACTAATCATCATAGAACATAATTCTGAGAATAATATAATAGAGTGTCTAAGTTCCTCCTGTTAGTCCTATGACATGCTCCAGGATAAAATGATTCTATAGTGAAATAAATTGGGATACTTTCATATACTTTATTGCTCTCTTAAAGATTTATCATGCACATTAACTCAGTAAAAGCTCCAGGAAAGTCTGTAGTTAAAAAACCAGTTTCATTTTGTTTAATTCAGCTTAGTCCCTAAAAGTAATTGGTCATGGATTCTTTAAACATTCTTTTGGCAGCGTGCATCACAGTGTTTCATGGAACTTCCTTTGGGAAAGGTTGATATAGTTAAAAAAAAAAAAAAAGCACTGAAGAGCACTGGAATGGGTCTAGGAATTGTCCCACTGGGCTGTCAACTGGCTGTATTTTGGGGCGTTTCCCAGATCCGTTCTGCATTGCCGTTGACCCATCTGTCAATTCAGGGGACTGGACGAGAAGATCGCCAGGGTTGTTTTTACCTCTAACATCCTGTAATCTTGCCTTGATGATTCAGAATTCAGGATTTTTCTGGTGCTGTGGCATCCACTTTGCGAGGATCAGTCCTTCGTGACCGGAGCCCATGCAGAAATGAGGTGAATGAGGGCCTGGTCCCGGATAACAGCGATTCTGTCTCCTGCTTTACTTTACCCTCTTTCAGCTGGTTCCATTTGTTTTTGGTTTCTTATGTTGAAGCTGTATTTTAACAGGTCTGAATGTACTTAGCTGCGTGTGGTAAAGGTAGAACTAGGGTGGGGAGAGCTCTCCCAGGGTCTGGAGACGGTGACATTATGCTCTTATGACTTTAGACTTCATGGTTTATGTACGGGGTTTCATGTTGCATCTCTAATGTGCAGCATATTTTATATGTAGTGTGATGTCTCTTCATCTTTGGGCTTTTGTAGTCTGATGTGTAGAGAATTTAAAAAAACTACGGATACTGCTATTGCAAGTACAACTGGAAATGGGAGTTGGATACACAGATAAAGACCGGCTGTTAGTATATATTGTGTTAGAGATGATTTGTGTGGCTCTGGGTATTTTAAATAGCTTCTGATTTGGTTGTAGACATGTGCCTTTAGACAGTCACTTCAAAGGAGCAGCAGAAGCAGTGAGAAGCCCCCATCAGTGGGGCTAGATCATCAGTCTAGGCCACAGATGGTGTCAGCCTTGTTACCAGATTTAACAACGTGGATGGTGACCCAGTTTGTCGCTTTTTGTAGCTCAAGAGAACATGATTAAACAAACTTAGAAAATAAATACCTTTCAGAAAGGCAGATTAATTCAGATCAATGGAATAATTAATGTAGCTGCATGTATAAGTCAATTAATATTCTGATTTTTTTTTCCCCAGGGAAATTCAGGGCACTAATAAAAGAAGTGTCAGACCATTTGGATTTCTCAGCTAATAACTGAAGGAATAAATATAGGAAATAAATAAACTATAGGGAATGACTAAATCTCTCTTCCTAACCCCTGCAGTCCCTCCGCAGTGGATCTTTTCTTGACAGTTCTTAAACAGTGGTCTTTGTGGATGGGAGAGGGCAGGGTGTTAGTCTGGCAAGGCTTTTTAAAAAACTAACATATATTTCTTTGACCTCTTAATATTCTAAAGCTTAGAGCACCCTAGTTTGTGTCTTCGTTTACTTGGCTGATCACATGGCCGGATGAGTTTAATCTCTGCCTAACTCTTTAAATATCTCTTTTCCCACTGTGGGAAGGGAAAACTCTGTGGGTTTCCCCCTGACTCTCAGCAAGGTCCCATGCCATGTCAGTCTTCCTGCCAGGGAGCAAGTTTTTTTTTTTTAATACATTTGACCCCATTTATACCAAAGTGATTGCTCTATTTTTGGGATTGGTTTAGAGGCAGCTGAACGAAGCTTATTTTTCATCTGTAGTAAATACCTTTCAATGAATGTGAATGGCAGAACAAAGGACAGAGACCCATATGGATTGCAAAGCTGTAAGTGTGAGGGAGCGGGTGGTTTCCTTTGCCTGCAAGCTCTGTTGGGAATGTGGATGTTGAGCACTTGGAGTACAGTTCAGGGCCAGTTTTGTGGAAGATGTTTCTTCCTGTTGCAGGTAGTTTGTCATGAAATTATTACTTTCGTTGCCATCACCCTTGGTCCAGTGTGGGTTTGGCCTGGGTTGCACGTCACTGAGCCAGCTTTGGGCATTTGAGATTACCTTGGGGGCAGCAAGTTTTCCCAGGGGTAGGTTTTTTTTTTTTAAAACATATAAACAGTCTCAAGTTTCTCTGCAGCTTTCCTTTGTGGACTTGCAGGGACCCGTGGAGGCTGCAGCCATGGAAACGGTGCAACTCAGTTCCCACAGCCATCTCCCTCCTAGATCAGTCAGTAGCAGGGGATCTTCAGTTCCACTTATTGAAAGCGTATATCATTCATTTTCTTCTTAGCACGGGGCAGGGGGGCGGAGGGCGCTTCTTTATGGAGTGTCAAGAGTGGGGACGATCACAATTCCTGTACTTCCCTGTGGTGGAAAATGCTTTATTTGGCTTTCTGAACTTCAGTTTCTCATAAGCAACTGACTGAAGCCTCAGTCTGGGCATCCTGTACCTGGAACTCCCACCCCACCCCCAGGCTCTGCAGCGCCAAACAGCATCAAATTAGACCCTTCCGCAGAGGGGCACCCAGCTTCCTCAGTGTCTGCAGCCATGGGGGAGGAGCCCATGGTCCCTGCCACCCTGTACTTTTACAGGTGCACAAAAAAATGCCTGTGAAACTCAAAGAGATGGTTTTAAGTCTTTGACTCCCTTTGAGCCCCTTTACATCTTGTCTTTGTGTGTGTTTTTTAATATGTATTTAATTTATTTGTTCATTTGTCTGCATCGGGTCTTGCTTGTGGCATGTGGGATCTAGTTCCTCGACCAGGAATCCAGCCTGGGCCCCCTGCGTAGAGTCTCAGCCGCTGGACCAGCGTAGAAGTCCCGCCTTTATGGTTTTTGGTCGCGGACACCGGGCCTCTGTAGAGCCCCTCGCGTCCTCCCCTTCTTCTTCATTTGCTTTGTGGTCGGGTGGCGTGAACCTGAGCTTCAGGGGCAGCCTGCTCTCGAAGGAAGTCCGAGTCCTCTTCGGTCTGCCTGCCCTTTTCTGGTTGACTCTCTGGGGCTTTCCTTCATGCCCCCCCCCACCCCACCCCATTCCATTCATCCACCTAAACACCCCTCCCTACTCTGGTCCACCTCCTGGCCTTTTCTCCATCTGAAATACCTCTTCCCCCCTCCAACCCCTTCATCGTCATCATTGTCCTTAGGAAGACTCTCGAAAGAATGTCTCTTCTGTGAAGCCTTTTCTGAACCTGAGTAGAAGTAACACTTTTATCTGAACTGCTCTCCTGGCACTTTGCATATGAAGTACTCTATATTTTAGTTACTTATGAGCATATCTTATCTTTATCTTATCAAGCCTCTTCAGAATGCAATTCTCAGTGAATCCTTTTGGAACCCCAACAGCACAGAGCCTGGCAATATGTAGATGATGTTCATAAACGCAGGTTGTTGAGGACCACGGAATGACCACTTTCAGGAGAAGCTCCTCCCTCTTCCCTCTGAACTCAGGATTTCCTCAGGTGGCAGGTCTCTCCGTGGATGCCTCCGAAATCCTTGGTTGAGGGTGGGTGGCAAGTTCCAAGTGTTTACTCCTGAAGAGCTGAGGGTCTTCTGACCCTGCTTCTTATGTCCCTGTGGCTGAAGGTGCCGTTGGAGCTGGGTTTCCCTACTGAGCATTCCTGTAGGTTTTGTGCTCCGGTGCTAGGGCTAGTAGTAGCAGAGTGCTGGGAGCCTCCCTGTGAAGTGGTGCCGCCTGGGGATTCTTGTCAGTGAGACCAGATGCTTTACGAGGGCCAGGAGCGCTGGGGGGACAGCCTGCTTTGATTGCATTCTGTCCTCCATGGCTGAGATCCCCACACTGTGTTTCCTGGGTTTAAAAAGCAAGTTCATTGGCTCTGCATGCTCCAGGGTTTAGCATCTCACATAGTGAGTGGTGTGAATTGAATTGAAATACCTGAAACACAGGGTCGTAACTTGGCTCCGTGGGCTTTGCCTAGAAGGAGGCTTTTAGTTCTGTACCTTATCTCTGTGTCTTTCTGTTTGAACTGTGTGTATTTCTGCATGCCTTTAGATTTTGTTTTTTTTCTTTTAAGGCTTGCTCCCGTGTTGCCCTCACTTCAGCCTTCTCTGGTCCTTGTCCCCAGCTTCTACCCCACCAGCTTGTGTAAATAGTACTTGCTGTATTTTTTGCAGGCATTCACCCCTTTTCACCTTATTCTATAGTGTGGGATGTCGCTCGGTATGTGGCGTGTCTCTGGGCTCTGACAGCCTGGCTCTTTGGATGAATGTAACACATGCTGAGGCTGGAGTCTGGTTGATCTCTATGGTGCTGTGGGCGTCACTCTGCATAGGGCACAGTAGGCACATGAGGAAATGCACGTGAAATGAGTAGGTCCATAAGTGAAAGACCGTGCAGGGCTCCATGGCATGTCCTTTATAGATTAGTAGTTAATTTTCAACAATTGGCTAATGATTAATGTTTGCCTGAGAGGCTGACTTTCATTGTCCAGTATTAATGACAGTCCCAGGAAATACCTGTCAGAGTTTGCCTTAAGTTTCAGGGTTGTATATTTCTTGGCAGATTTAGCTCTTTATATTTGAAGCAGGAGAGAAGTCAGACACATGCTTAATACTTTTTGAATCCCTGCATCATAAGCCAGCTTCTGTGCTCAGCACTGTGTGTGAACCGTATGTGAGTGGTTGTACTTGTGTATGTGTGTGTGTGTATGTATGTATGTATGTGAGACATTTCGTGTGAAGGTTGGTGGAGGGAGGGCAGCAAAATGACCAGACTGGATGGACTTGTGTAGTAACATTTAATCCAGATTTGGTTTCCTGATCTTAATGGTGAGTCCATTTATGTCATGTACAAGTTATGGCATCTTGTCATCTTACCTCACGTTGACAAAAAACAAGTTACCCAGATTGACCTTTTACTGAACAGATTTTGAGTATCGACAGTTTTTCAGAAATCAAATCCAAGTCTTAAAGGATTCAGATTTACTTCTATTAAAGTTCATTAAGAAGAATTTCCAAAGGATCCTTTAAGGATTGTTAAGAAACGAATCTCATTGTTTTATAGACATACCTCAAACACTGGAACTTTCCTGCTTAGACCCTTTAGGAGTGAGCCTATCTTAGAGACTTCCCTGGTGTTCCAGTGGTTAAGACTTCGCCTTAATGCAGAGGCTGCAGGTTTAATCCCTGGTCAGGAAACTTAAGATTCCCCCATGCCTTGTGGCCAAAAAAGACCAAAACATAAAATAGAGGGAATATTGTAACAAATTCACTAAAGGCTTTAAAAATGGTCCACACCAAAAGACTTAAAAAAACAAAATGTATTTAAAAAAATGAGCCTATGGCCAGAACTTGTTGGATGACCAGTTGCAGAAACACAAATTGACTTAGTTGGGGAAAGAAGAAGCGCGTGTGTGTTTGTAATTTATTAACTGAGCTAACTGGAAAGTCCAAAGGGTAGAAACTGTTATCAGACACAGCTGGAAAGGGGGCTTAAAAGAGGGTCTCTGGATCCCACCCTGCACCCCAGCACCCCTGTGCCCCAGGCACAGTCTAACTGGCCTCCAGCAGCTCCCCCTTACACACCACCTGAAACGTGCATCTCATAAGCCCACTTCAGGGAGGCTCTTTGGGGTCCCTCCATGGGAGATGCATTCCTTCTTTAACCTCAGTTCAATATTTAAAAAATGATTGTGTGAGAAACAGAAGACCCACGTAGCAGATTCGTGGGTAGCTTCTTTTTCTAACCTCACTGTCTGCAACATGAGAAGGACTTGATAGGGAAATACTTGCCCAGCAGTAGAGACACTCAGTCTTGTTAAATCCTAGTGGTGGTGGTGGCACGGGGGCGGGGGGTACTCTAGAACAGACCCTCACCTGCGCCTCCCCTAGGAAGGTCTCTCAAGAGATTGCAGAGGTTCTGGAATGCTGGTGCCTGAGCAGAATGTTCCTGCTTGCTTGGACGCTGAGCCACAGGAAGCACTGTTGGTGGGTGTCCTTGCCCCGTGGGGTGGCAGTGGGGGTTGGCAGGTCATTCTGGAATAGACTTGAGCCTTCTGTTGTGCTCCCAGTCCTGGGGCCCTCTGCCATCAGCTGTGTAGGATGTGTCCCCAAGACCTGTTCTGCCCGTGTGTTCGAAATAGGAAAAGTGCCAGAAGGTGTTTTCCCTTTTTAATTCAGGTGAGATTGGGCTTCTCGCAGCTGGGGTTCGTGTGGACAGCGATGTGCTTGACTGGGCAGGCAGACTGGCCCTGGGAGGTGGGGAGGAGGGCACAGTGAGAAAAGCTAAAGATGGGGTTGAAAGAGGATGTGTCTGAGTGAGGTCCCGTCCTCTCTGTGTGAGCCTGAGGGCTGGGGCAGAGTGTGGTGGGTGGATAGACAGGTGGCTGTTTTTCTGACACACACCTTGTAGCATGAAGACTTCTTCTGGAGATTTTTAACTAAGCAGGGCCCCAGACACTGTCCAGGCTGGGGAAAATGACTTTCTTCTCCAGAACCACAAAGCAGTTACTTCTGCTAATTTCTTTTCCTCCTCCCTAGTGGTCGATGGGTACATTTAGAAATCACCTGTTGAAATTTTTGAATGACTGAACGTGAGGGTCAGGCTGGAGGGAATTAGGGGACTGATCTGAGGGAGGGAAGGCCTGCTGCACCCTTCTCAGGAGAGATGCAGCTAACAGATGGACCCCACCTCAGAAGGAAGGAGAGGGTGTCTTTGGTCAGCTTAGCTTGGGGATGCAGAGCAGACTGGCTGTGAGGTTCATGATTTCCTGGCCATGGTCATCTTCTGAGGGGCCCATCCTGCCTCCCTTCCTTGCATCCATGAGGAGGTCTAGCACGGCGTACTCACAGATACTTTTGTAGTGTGTAAGGACTCTTGTTTATAAGACAGGAAGTTGAGGCACCATTATTCAGCAAATATTTATTGAGACCTGCTCTGCAAAGCATATCAGACTCAGAGGTCCAGACTTGTAGCTGGTGCTGTGGTGGGCTTCTTGTGCCAGGTCACTCTTTCATGAGGAAAACCTACCACATGAGGTCAGAGAAAGGCTTTCTTTGTTTTTCATATTTTGTGTTCTTACAGTAAATCATCATTCAAATTTATAGAAATAATTTATTTAAATAATACACGAATATGTTCTTCTAAACTATTAAAACAATACAGATAAAATGACTGTATTGTTTTGCCTATCCAGCTCCTGCTAATCACAATAATCAGTTTCATAGTGGTTTTTTTTTTTTAAACTATGTCTGTATGTGTATATCATCTGTGCATTTTGAAATAGGTATCTATGCAGTTTGGGTATTTTAAAATTTTACGCAAGTGGAAGGAGACTGTGCATTGTAAAGCTTATATTTTTGCTCCCTTAATGTGTCTTACAGATCTTTCCATATCTGTGTGTAGAAATCTGACAACTCCTTAGCCGCCATAAAATATTCCATGTATGTGCCGTAGTTTATTTAGTTGTTCTCTTTCTGGTGAAAGAGAGTTAGGTTAGTTGCTAAAGTTTTGCTGTTTGAAACAACGCTGACTTGAGCATTCTTGTGTGTGCTCTTTATGTGTACAATAAACATTTCTCTGGGATAAGTACTTAGAAGTAAACTCTTGGGGTGGGAGGACAGTGCGTTTTAATTCCATACTTCCTGCTGCATTGGCTTCCACTAAGCCCCTATCGATTTACACTCCCACCCCCGCAGCTCCTTGAAATCAGCCGTCCTTTGATGAGTGACCTCATTTGTTCCTTATCTCAGGCCATGGGAAAGGAAATCTTAGTGGCTTGGAGAGAGTACAGCCTCTTTCTTGGATGTCTGGTAGACACCCAGAGCATCTGGTTAGAGCAGCAAGTCCTGGAACCCTGAGCACCAGACTTGTCATCTCTCTTGAACCACTGACTGAGACAAAAGGCATCAAGGCTGCTTATTCTTTCCCTTGCTTTGGGTGCCATGCATTTGGGGACTGGGATTCTCTCAAGGGAAACATTCATTTCAGGTAGCTGATAGATAAGTAAGTCCCTAATGCAAAAACTGAGCCTTTAGTTTTGCAGTGTTTGCTTGCTACAGTTGAGTTCTAAGGCAAATACTTCCTTTATATTCCTTTTAGTTGTGGAAGAAAAATATCTCACCTGGTATGTTTCTTCTATTTCGTGTTCCATGATTCTTAATTATTCTATTCTCACACACAGTGGAACCTTGCTATTATTATGGTATTTATTACAGGATTTGTCCCCCTTTCTACTTCCAAAAGCTCTGATGTGGCTTAGAAAATGGAAGCTGGGGCAGCCAGGAATACAAACCAAAAGCAGATCTGCCCAGGTTGCACAAGGCCAACCGTTTGCAAACACCCGAGTACCAAACTGGCCGTTAGGCTTTGCAGCAGTGGTGGCAAAAGGGAGCACTTCTGACTTACAGGATTTTTTTTTTCATCTCAACAATGGGAAGCGGCCTCATTCATTGTGAGAGGCACTTTCTAAGAAGCAGATCCAAGCAGGAACTCTACAGCATGGGTCCTTGTACAAGGTACTGTTGGGGTGCGGAGAGCTGCGTCTTTGCTGTGCTTTTGTTAACGAGAAATAAATGCCCTGCAAGCAGATGGTCTCTGGATTCAGAGCTCCTAAAGGGTTAGGGCACAGCATTAAACTGGCCTACTGGAGGCACTTCTGTATTCTATAACAGTTTTGCTTTTTGGTGATATAAATTACTACAGAACTAAAAACTGGGAAGATTAAAGAAAGAGTAGTTTAAAATAATTATCATTTAATCATATATAAAGTCCTTTTTGGAGCATTTGTTATGTGTAAAATACAGTCCATTAAACATACTCACTTACTGCCTTTACTGAGTTTAAGCCTGAGTACAAAAGGATAATATGAATTAATGCAAAGAACCACTCCCAAACCCTCGTTTTGGAGGAGCTGTGGTTTTATTATTTTACTCAATGTGTACTAAAGAAGTGACCAATATTTAAAAAGGAAGGCATCCTTGAATGTTCTTCAGTAAATAAAAAACAATGAAATACTGTTTAAATGACTCCTTTTAAATTGTACAAAAGCAACTTGAATGAGTAAATGGTTAAAATGATGCCCTTTTATACCAGTAATTAGTCCCTTAGCCCTTTTTCTTTTTTAAGATAATGCAAAAGTGTGCTGCTTTTTGGGCATTCACAAATTCTGAATTATTGAAATATAAATTAATAGTGAATCTATCTAAAGCTCTCTTCAGAATTTTTATCTGGTGGGACTGAAATTAAACATCAACGGTTTTAAATTAGAATGTGGGGCGTGGTGATGCCCAGCAAGAATATGGTAAAAGAGAGGTGTTGAAGAAATCTTTTTTTCTAGAAAGCCCTGTGGAGTTGGGACTAGTTTGGTTGGGGCTGAGAAAGCTTTGGTGCTATTTTAGGTCGGTCAGCTGAATAAGCTAACTGATAATCTTAAAGACAGGGGTTGGGGGTGGGGAACAGTAGCTGAGATGCTGGTTCTGATTTATTCTGGGTGGTCCTGACTGTGAATCACAGACCCTGTGAGGCTGGGACTGGGCAGGACCCCAGAGACCTTCAGATGGATGTGTTCCTCCTCCAGACCCAGCAGTTGACTTGCTCAGGGTCGCAGTGAGAGGAGCCAAGTGGGGTCTCAGGCCAGGGTGCCTGTCTCCGGCTCTGTTTCCTTCCCACCCTCTCCGTTACAGCCATGAATCCAGGTTGAAATCAGGCAGTTCCCATCGGACTGGCAGGTCTGAGGATGCCAGGGGCGCTTGTGACATCTGGAAAATCAGATGACAAAAAGAATGTCTCTTCAGAGCAAGCTGGGCATTCAGCCGACTTTGAGCTATCTCAGTTTTTTTATCTCCTTGATTTTTTTTTTTGTCTTCCATAAGATAGTTTTGATCATCCCTCCCTCCCTTTTTTTACTTCATTAATTATTCTTTTACTTGCTTCATGCCTATTAACATATAGGAATCATTTCGCCATAGATGGCTTCATCATTTTAGGGAAAGAGGGCAGTGGCCAGTGGGTGTGGGAGGGTAGGTAGGGATCAGGGGGCCAGTCAACAAATACAGGGGCAGGGGGTGTTGCTCCTCAGTCATCGGGTTC
Source organism: Moschus berezovskii (assembly GCF_049115385.1). NCBI lineage: Eukaryota > Metazoa > Chordata > Mammalia > Artiodactyla > Moschidae > Moschus > Moschus berezovskii. The sequence continues at coordinate 12,994,367 of NC_142483.1, forward strand.
TGGGTGGCTGGCCTACCTTGTCTTCTTGACCATAACTGAAGGCACAGAGGTGATGCCTTTGTTATGAGCTCATGGCTGACATATACTGATCCAGGTGTGCTCTCTATGTGTAATTTCCTTCAGTTCAGTTCAGTTCAGTCGCTCAGTCGTGTCTGACTCTTTGCGACCCCATGAATCACAGCACGCCAGGCCTCCCTGTCCATCACCAACTCCCGGAGTTCACTCAAACTCATGTCCATCGAGTTGGTGATGCCATTCAGCCACCTCATTCTCTGTCGTCCCCTTCTCCTCCTGCCCCCAACCTTTCCCAGCATCAGAGTCTTTTCCAGTGAGTCAACTCGTCGCGTGAGGTGGCCAAAGTATTGGAGTTTCAGCTTTAGCATCAGTCCTTCCAATGAATACCCAGGATTGATCTCCTTTAGAATGGACTGGTTGGATCTCCTTGGTTCTCCTTTAATCCTCACCATAAAGTCATGAGGAAGAGACTACTGAGAGCTTCATTTCACAGGTGAGGAGAAATGGCTGACCATCTCCTGAGGTGCCTTGTGAACCCAATTAAAATGGGACTTGGAGGAGTTTTAAGTTGGGGCATTGCGTCGATTTTATTGCATTTTCACTCCGTGAAAAGCGTTACTCGTGAAGGGAAAGTGTGGGGGCTCTTGTGCATGGGTCGGAGGTAGGAGTGAGTGGTCAGGGCTGTGGTCACTCTGCTGCTCTTCCTTGCCCAGTCCCTTCCTTTTCTGTAAAAGAGGAGACTAGGCGGCTGGCAGGGTGAGCGGAGCCCTGACTCCTGGGAGACATGGAGTCATGGGCTCACTGTTGCCAGCGCGGCTGCATCCTTGAGCCTCCCGCAGTCCTGGGAGGTAGGGGTTGCCGTCCTCTGCTTTCCAGGTGAGGAACCTGGGTTCGGGAAGATGGACCACTGGCTCCTGCCTGTGAGGGAGCAAGAGAATGGGCATCGGGTGAGGGTGGGACCCCTCCAGCCACTCCAGATTTCCTGGACGGTTCGCTGGGTCAGGGATTTGCTTTCCAAAGCCATTTTACAGAAGATATTTTCAGCGGACAGACCCATTCTTTCTGTCTCTTGAAGAGCCTGAGATGTAGCAGACAGACAGGGTGCTGGAGGGACCTGGTGTCCTATCAACAGGAAGTTACCCGCCTATTATAGGAGGCCGTGGACCTGGACTGCACCCCATCTTCACTTAGACAGTGGTCAGGGCTATTCCTTTGCCCTCGGGACACCGAGGAAAGAAAGGAGCTGAGTTAAGTGATCAGGAACTGGTTCCCACTGATGGGAAACCTGAAGCCCCCCGTCTGCAGAGTTACCGGTGAGGCAACAGAGCAATCCAGAGCTCAGCCTCTCGCGAGACTTGGCTGCGTCCTTGCCCGCATGCTTCCACGGGGACTTGTGAGTCATGTGACCAGCTGTGTCTTTTCCTGCTCGGCCCAGGTGGGAGACCCTGGCTCTGTCTGGATTTAAATGTTACCCAGAAGAGGAAAGAAAATAAGTGCTAAGGTGCAGAACAGGGGCCCTGGGATTTTTGTTTCTCTTTTCCTCAGTGTGGCCCAGTTGGTGGAGGTTGGTGGGCAGCGTGCCCCTTCCCTTCTCTTTGTGTTATGCGGGTTGGGGTCAGGGGAGGCCTCGTCGCTGCTCCTGGATGCCAGCTGGGCAACCATTGAGGCTGGAGGTCCTGACCATGGGTCTTGACTCTTTTCCATCGGTGGTTTGTGAGCTGAAGTTGGGCGCTTTTCCCTGGGAGCTTCACAGAGTCACCCCTGGTGGGCGCAGCCTGTTCTCTGAGCCATATACTTGTGTGTGTTTGGTCTTACGCTGTTTTCTTATTTCCAACAAGAGCGTGAACTTGTTGTGGGCAGGGACCCAGCCTGCCCTTGTTTGCCTCCTCCTCGGCTCCTGGCATGGGGTGTTTGTAAACAGTGAACCAGTTAGCGAAGCATCACTGTGTCTGTGTCAGCGGCTCTGAGGTTGCCTTATCACTTTGACTGCTTTCTTAATGTGGCCCGATGGTCTCTCTTTGCAGTCTGGGAGCAGAACTTTGGGAAGAGGGACAGAGCAATGGAGGGGACCCACAGCAGGACAGAGAGGCAGAGATGGAGATAGGGGAAAGGGAGAGGGACAGGAGGGATGGGAGAGAGGGAGATATTCCCTTTGGGAAAGAATGTGATTGTTTAATGAAAACAGCGGAACCTACAAAACCAAAACACAGGGCTCTCTTCAAAGCAGTTGTTCTGAGGCTGCGCCCTTGTCCCAGTGATGCAGGAACGCTTGTATTCGGAATCGCTTTCAAAGCCAATTCCTACTTTTCATTTTGCTCTTGTTTCTGGCAAAAAAATGGGGGTCAACCAGGTTGATCACTGACCTTATTCACGAGCCTTTTCCTAAAGAGAGTCTGGGTATTTCTGAGAAAATCAAATCTGTCTTCAAAGAGCACCACATTCTCTTGTCTGTGAAGTTCTCAAGAGGAGGGTGTCGTGGGCTCTGGAGAAGGTTGCCCTGGGAGCTGCTCTGAGGGGTGGCAGTATTCCCAGCACCACACCACCCGCTTCCCAAGCTTCCTCCTTTGAAGGGAACAACACTTGTTTATGTGATTCTGGTGTGTTGATTAAACAGAACAGCCTTCCTGCTTTGCAGTCACACTTCCCTAAGTCTACAGTTCCATCTGGTGCCAAGAATTCGTCCCCCTAGACTTTCTTCTTAAGCCACTGGCCCCAGGAACACAGTCAGATGAGGTATTTCACTCCCAGTTGTAGCCTGGCTTTTAAAGGCCTTCCTTGTCCCTGGCACGATAGACTTTCATGTTACCCCAGAATCAGGGGACTCAGATGTGGGCTTCTCAGAAGTGGGGATACCTGCCTCACCCCCACTAGGACTCGGGGGTCTTGTGAACAGATGTAACTGTATCATTCACAGCTGTCGTGTGGTAATTTTCACAAGTAGAATTCCTTCAGTTCCCAGGAGAACTCTTGGGCCTGACTTAGAATATGTGAGTTTCTACAGTTTTTCTTTCCTTGCCTTAAAAAAAAAAATGCACTTTTGATCCTGGTTAGGTTAGACTTTTTCATCTTAGCGACAGCAGAAAGAGCTCCACCCTTGCTGTGTGTGAAGTGTGCGAGACGACTCAGGCTGCTTTAAAAATAGCCTCTCGTTTATAAGTGTGGCGTCTTCAACTTAAGTCGTGTTCTGTGCAGGTTCAGAAGGTCACCACTGGTACTTGTTGGGACCTGGGGGAAATAAATAACAATTAATTGGTCTCTACTAAGTAGATGGTATGAAGGTATGCACATTTTTTTTTAAAACAGCCTTACTGAGATATAATTTACATACTGTATCATTCACCATTTTAAATTCTACAATTTGGTGGTTTTATTATATTCAGAGTCATGCACCCATCCTCAGGATCAATCTTAGAACATCTTTATCACCTGAAAAGAAACCCCATACACATTAGCCATCACTCCGTCTTTTCCTCCAGCTCTCCCTCCCTTCCCCAGCCCTAGGGAACCACTAATCTGCTTTCTGTCTCTATGGAGTTTCCTATTTTGGACATTTTATATAAATTAAATTATATAATATGTGACCTATCAGAAGAAGTCTGGCTTCTTTCATTTAGTATACTGTTTTCAACATTCATTCATGTTGTAGCCTGTATCTGTACTTAATTTCTTTTGTGGCTGAATAGTATTCCATTGTATAGAGATGCCACATTTTCTGTGTCCTTTCCTCAATTGATAGACATTTGGATTGTTTCCATTTTTTGCATTGTGATATTATGAATACTGCTTTGAACATTCATGTACAAGTTTTTGTATGAACTTACATTCTCCATTCTCTTGAGTATGTATACCTAGGAGTAGAATTTGCTGGGACATGTGGTCATATGGTAACTTTAACTTTTTGAGGAAATGTCCAACTGTTGCCCAGAGCAGCTGCTCCATTTACATTCCCACTAGCATTGTATCAAGGTTCCAGTTTCTGCACATCTTTCCTGACACCTGTTAATGTATATCTGCTGGGTTCTTGCATCTTTAGGATGTGAAGTAGTATCTCATTATAGATTTGTAATTCTCATGACTAGTGATGTTGAGCTTCTTTCCTTGCGCATGTTAGTCATTTGTATGTATTCTTTAGAGACATGCATATTCAGATATTTTGCCCACTTGAAAAATTGAGTTTTTTAAAATTATTGAGTTGTAAGAATTTTTTTTTTATATTCTAGATACCAGTTCCTTATCAGATACATGCTTTGTAAACATTTTCTCTCCTGTGGGTTGTCTCTTCATTTGCTTGATGGTGTCCTTCGAACACAAAAGTTTTACATTTTGACCGAGAGGCATGTGCATTCTTAGGATCTTACAGCTGGATAGGGCCTTTGTGGTGGCCTGTTCTGAATCTCTTGTCGTAGTGATGACACGCCTTGTGGTCCATAGAGGAAATGCCTTCCTCAAGATCATGGGCTAATAAAGTCAGGACTGGAGTGTAACCTCTGGGAAGCCTCAGTTTCATCCCCACTGTTTCTGAAGGTGGTAAGTTTAGGTGTGTAGGGAAAGAGTTGGTAGCACTGAACAGTGCTCATCTTCCTGGAAGCGCACAGACTCCAGACTCAGCTCTCGTTATCGATGGACTGACCCTTCCCCAGAGTTCATTTTTGTTTTTAAGTATAGAATGGTCTTGTCACATTTGGTCCTTTCTTTGGGACGGTGCAGTCTGTGCGAGACTAGCGTAGATCAGTGCTGTCCGGAGTCGTTGTCAGTAGTCACCTGTAGCTGTGAGACCTTAAGTTAAAATGAACTCACATTTAAAATTTGTTTTCTTAGTCCCACAATCCTCATGTGCATTGTTCAGTATCCAGATAGGGCTGCCACGTGGGGCAGCACACATTGGAAACATTGCCATCACTGCAGCAAGTGTTGTTGGATGGTGCTGGCCTGGAGGCATATGTGCCTTGCGCACTGGCTTCCGTCCTCACCTCTGACCTAGGCTGGTTCTCTGGACCCACAGGCTTGGTCTGTCTTCTGTGTGTACCTCCTCCACCACTCAGACTTCCTATGTATGTAGCAGCCTCTCGGCTTCTTGGCAAATCTCCTCCTCAGATTAGATGGTCTGTGGGTCCTGCTGGCAGAGACACTGCTTTTCTGTGGCTTCTGGACATGGTTGCTAGTAAAGAGACCAGTGTCTTCCCTTACTTCAGCTGGTGGATGTGTCTTACAGAAACCGAGCTGGAAGATGCTTGGAGAGGAGTGCATTCTTTCTTGAAAAGGTTAACTCCTGAAAGTGGATGAATGAATGTGTTGGTCTGCTTGGTGGACAAGAGGAAGAAGTTGAAGATTTTTGGAGTTTAATTCTTTTGGCTGCATTAGTAGGTAGCCTTTTGGGTGGCACTTCCCTGGTGGCCCAGATGATTAAGAATCTGCCTGCAATGCAGGAGACCTGAGTTCAGTCCCTGGGTTGGGAAGATCCCCTGGAGAAGGGAATGGCCACCCACTCCAGGATTCTTGCCTGGAGATTTCCATGGACAGAAGCGCCTGGTGGGCTCCAGTCCATGGGGTTGCAAAGAGTCAGACATGACTGAGCAAGTAACACTTTCACTTTTCCCTTTAGAACAGGGGTCCTCAGCCTTTGAGATCTAATGCCTGATGATCTGAGATGGAGCCTATGTAATAACAATAGAAATAAAGAGCATAATAAATGTAATTCACTTAAATCATCCCCTCACACTGTCTGTGGATAAACTCTCTTCCATGAAGGTGATCCCTGGTGTCAAAAAGGTTGGGGACCGCTGCTTTAGAGGTAGTCAGTTTGCAAGATTCCGAAGGGACACGAGGAGGGAGATGGGAGGAGTCAGAAATGTGGGGCCCCAGGTCAGTGTCGTGGCAGAGGGTGGCCTTGTCCTGCATCGTGCTCTAGGTTTCAGTCGGTTCAGTCGTGTTTGACTCCTTGTGACACCATGGACTGTCACCCGCCAGGCTCCTCTGTCCATAGGATTCTCCAGGCAAGAATACTGGAGTGTGTTGCCATGCCCTCCTCCAGTGGACCTTCCCGACCCAGGGATTGAACATGGTGCTCCTGCATTGCAGGCAGATTCTTTACCTCTGAGCCACCAGGGAAGGCCAGCGCCCTGGTGGGAGTCACCTTTATTTTAGTGTCTATAATCCCGAGGGCTGTTCAGAACGCTGACTCCAAGGTCACCAGGGATGCACAAAGTCTCTCACAGGAAGTGCTTTATGTGAAAGGACTGAAGACATCGTGGTTGTACCAAGTTGGAGCATTAGAGCAGAGAGGAGCCTAGAGGATATCAGAGAGAAGAAGGGATTGACTCAGGTCATAGCAAGTTAGTGGTGGCAAAACCGATGAGAATCTGGGTCCTGTGGCAACTGGCCTTATGCACATTCCACATGCCAGCTTTTTTTTTTTTTCTCATTTACATAAAGGACAAACACAGTGACTTCATGGAGATGTTGCCCAGGGTGAGACATGAATTAGTTTAACCCATGTGAGGCTCTAGGTCTTGCCTTTAAGTCCTCCTCTGCTGCTTGCGTCATTTGAAAGTATATTAAGAAACCTTTCAATTAAGGCAGGATCACCCAGGGTTCTCATTCCTTCTCTGCAGCCTATCTCCAGGATCTATTTTCTGCAGGGAGATCTGTCCTTGACTTTAAAGAAAGCGTTGGGAAACAGAGACTTGTTGTTTTTGAGGTCAGCCTTGTTCACTGGACTTTGAGAGCCTTGAGGGCAAGGCCAGCGTCATCTGTCACCACTTGGGGACTGGCACAGTGTGTTCATATGGGGATTATCTGTGGACTTTGCCTTTTTCAGGAAAACTACCCTTTGAATGGGTTTCTGAGGTACGAGGTCCCTTCTGCAGGTGGTCCTGAAACTTTGTCACTTCTGATTTGGGAATAGCGACCAGGAGAAATGGAATCTTTTTTTTTTTTTTTTTGTCTGCAGGTAGAGTTGTGCATTTCGACTTTGAACTGCAGAATTTTCATGTTTGGATCAAGAAAGTAAGGGCTACTTTTTGCTAAATTGGGCAGTAGGTGTACAAAACCTGACAGAACATGCTGGGTAGAATTCCCAGAGCAGTGAGGGGTAAGCAGGGCATTGTGGAAGGCATTCCAGGCCATAAACGCAGGATATCTCACTTCATAGTGGAACTTCTCTGCTCTCTCCTCCAGAGGTGGCAAACAGTTCTTTTCAAAGACAAGCTTAATGACTACTGTGCCAACCCACAAAACTACGAGATAAATGTGTGCACCAGTTTAGCACTAGAAATGCAGTTTACAAAAGATCTGCACGACAATCTTAAAAACAGGTTGAAGCATCTTAGGCTCAGCTGCTGTACTTTTAAGTTAGTTATTAGGAACAGGGCTCTGGGGACAAGATCATGGAGCAGGGATGTGACCCACTCAGAGCACCTGTCCATCTGGCATTTGAAGCCTTTGTTTTTGGGTTCATTTTAATTAATTTCTTGTTCGGCCTTTAACAGGACCCAAGTTTCTCTGGTTGGAGCACAGTGTTTTCAGGCTGAATTACTTGGATCGTTGCCTTTGTTTTCTTTTTCACATAGCCTGTGGATATCTGGCCTTTTCAGCCAAGGAAAATGGAAATGGTTTTAAACACTCACTTGGGCCATGAACTTCAACCATGTATTAATTTGCTGTTTATTCTTTGATTTTTCATATCTTTTGAGAAGCAATGAAATGACACTGAGGCAGGGCTTCAGGATCCTTTGGCGATCCCTCTGGGGCCTGGAGCTGGAGGTTGCGGCCTAGGAGAATGGACTGTGCCCTGCCACCCGTGTTGCCCACAGAGCAGTTCCCCTCCTTCCTTTCCTCCCTCCCTCCCTCCCGATGTGTGTGTTTGAGATTTCCATTTAAGATTTCATCTGGGGAGAAAAGAATTTGACATGTCTCTTGCAGGCAGTTAGCGGACAGGTTGGTCTGTGTTCTGTCCTCACTTGAGTCCCTGAGGTCTCCAGGATGAACATTTAGGGCTTGGATCTTGTTCCTTCCTCCCAAGAATCAGCCACAGGATAGATGCTGAACTAAGGTCTCAATTCTGGTATTACAAGTGAGCACAGGCCCTTCAAGTGATTTCTGCGTATTCTGGGCATCTTGTATTCAAAGTATTCATCCATATTGTATTCAAAGTATTCAGTGTTATCCCCAGGTAGATCAGAGTATGAACTCATTCTTGTCTTCTAAAATTCTTTTCCTAGGGAGGAAAAGGATTCAGGTATGATGAGTAGTGTCAGTTCAGTTCAGTCACTAATTCGTGTCTGACTTTTTGTGACCCTATGGACTGCAGCACACCAGGCCTCCCTGTCCATTACCAACTCCTGGAACTTGTTCAAACTCATGTCCATCGAATAGATGATACTATCTAACCATCTCATCCTCTGTCGTCCCTTTCTCCCTCTGCTCTCAATCTTTCCCAGCATCAGGGTCTTTTCCAAGGAGTCAGTTCTTCCCATCAGGTTGCCAAAATACTGGAGTTTCAGCATCAGTCCTTCCAATGCATATTGAGAACTGATCTCCTTTAGGATGGACTGGTTGGATCTCCTTGCAGTCCAAGGGACTCTCAAGAGTCTTCTCCAACACCACAGTTCAAAAGCATCAATTCTTCAGCGCTCAGCTTTCTTTATAGTCCAACTCTCACATCTATACGTGACTACTGGAAAAACCACAGCCTTGACTAGATGGACATTTGTTGGCAAAGTAATGTCTTTGCTTTTTAATATGCTGTCTAGGTTGGGCATAACTTTTCTTCCAAGGAGCAAGTGTCTTTTAATTTCATGGCTGCAGTCACCATCTGCAGTGACTTTGGGGCCCCTAAAAATAAAGTCTTTCACTGTTTCCATTTTTCCCCATGTATTTGCCATGAAGTGATGGGACCTGATGGCATGATCTTCATTTTCTGAAGGTTGAGTTTTTAGCCAACTTTTTCACTCTCCCCTTTCACTTTCATCAAGAGGCTCTTTAGTTCTTCTTCGCTTTCTGCCATGAGGGTGGTGTCATCTGTGTATCTGAGGTTGTTGATATTTCTCCCGGCAATCTTGATTCCAGCTTGTGCTTCATCCAGCATTTTGCATGATGTACTCTGCATATAAGTTAAACAAGCAGGGTGACAATATACAGCCTTGACATACTCCTTTCCCGATTTGGAACCAGTGTATTGTTCCATGTCCAGTTCTAACTGTTGGTTCTTGACCTGCAACAGATTTCTCAGGAGGCAGGTCAGGTGGTCTGGTATCCCCATGTCTTTCAGAATTTTCCACAGTTTGTTGTGATCTACACAGTCAAAGGCTTTGGCATAGTCAATAAAGCAGAAGTAGATGTTTTTTTGGAATTGTTTTTTTTGATGATCCAGTGGATGTTGGCAATTTGCTTTCTGGTTCCTCTGCCTTTTCTAAATCCAGTTTGAACATCTGGAAGTTCATAGTTCACGTATTGTTGAAGCCTGGTTTGGAGAATTTTAAGCATTACTTTGCTAGTGTGTGAGATGAGTGCAATTGTGCAGTAGTTTGAACATTCTTTGGCATTGCCTTTCTTTGGGATTGGAATGAAAACTGTCCTTTTCCAGTCCTGTGGCCATTGCTGAGTTTTCCAAACATGCTGGCATATTGAGTGCAGTACTTTCACAGCATCATCTTTCAGGGTTTGAAATAACTCACCTGGAATTCCATCACCTTCACTAGCTTTGTTCGTAGTGATGCTTCCTAAGGCCCACTTGACTTTGCATTCCAGTTTGTCTGGCTCTAGGTGAGTGATCACACCATCATGATTATCTTGGTCGTGAAGATCTTTTTTGTATAGTACTTCTATGTATTCTTGCCACCTCTTCTTAATATCTTCTGCTTCTGTTAGGTCCATACCATTTCTGTCCTTTATTGTGCCCATCTTTGCATGAAATGTTCCCTTGGTATCTCTAATTTTCTTGAAGAGATCTCTAGTCTTTCCCAGTCTATTGTTTTCCTCTATTTTTTTGCACTGATCACTGAAGAAGGCTTTCTTATCTCTCCCTGCTATTCTTTGGATGAATCGGTAACGGACCATATATAATGTGGCAGTTTTGGAGTGGGGGTCGTAGGGAGTACAGTGGTATTAAACTGAAACTAATGATTAAATGATAAGTACAGAACTTTGATGTTTTTATTATTTTCTGCTTTGGGTATATAGTTTTTGCTCTGTAAAGCGTGGAGATGACCTATTTAATCCTTATGTATTTGGAGCTCTCAGAACGTGCCAAGGACCAGCCCAATTGACTGAATGTTAATGGAAGTAGTCAGAAGTCAGTCCCTGACCACAGGGAACTCAGGGTTCAGTGGGGGACAGATGGCCCTTAATGAGCCCAAGTATTAGGATTCCTCTAATCTAAGGAAAGAACCTGGTCCCAGCACAGACTGGATTAAGTCCAGTAGCAATTTATTGGTTCCCATAACTGACCAGTCGAGAGATAAATCTGGAGGCAGCTCAGTGGCTCAAATGATGTCATCAGGGTCTGGCTTCCCTCTCCCCATTCTGCCTCCACTTCCTGTGTGTCGACCCCATTCTCAGAATGCCCTCCCCTTGTAATTGCAAGATAGCTGTCAGAAGTTCTTAGGCCTGCCTCCTTCCACTTTCCTTCCAGCAAAAGAGAGTGTGAGAGTCTTTGTCCAGCTCTGCCAGGCAGTCTTGTTTGATCTCATTGGCTCAGGCTGGGGCAGGTGCCTCCCTGAATCTGTCACATGCTGGGGCACGTGAGGTACTGACTGGGTTAAGCCCTGACCCTCTACTTTACCCCTGAACCCAGGGTGGAGCCATCTCTACTCTAAGCCTGTGGGCTAAGAATGTAGAGAAATTGGAACATTGATTTCTGGGAAAGGTAACAGGATCAGGCTTGAATTCTGGACTCGCTTACCATAATGGCAGGCTGAACTTGGGGCTGTACTCCCACCTGACGTCCCCATGGGTCAGAACTTACTCCATGAGGAGCAGAGCATCTTGTTACCTTGTGGTTTAGCTGCACTGTGGATTTAGACACCAAACCTTGTCTGCCCTGAGAACACCGTTCTTGCGGAGGTTGGGAGGCAAACGTTTCAGAGTAGCCTTAGGACCTTGATCTGATAGTGAACGTCTTCCTGGTGGTGCTGTTTGGGACTCTCAGAGGCATACAGGTGAATCAGGGCAGTGGCACGTTGGCACCCTCCAGTCAGCCGTGTTATTCAGGTTAGCATGTTTTCCTCTTTCTGGGGTTCCAGTAGCAGAGTGGCGAATGGTACAGACTTTAGAGATTTGGGAAGGAGAACTGGGTGTACATCCTGACTTCAGGTTCCTCATCTATAAATGGTAACCATCTCAGAGTTGTTGAGAGAAGTAAATGAAGTGGTGTGAGTAAAGCCCAGTGCCTGGAACACAGTACCCAGTCCATAGAGGTAGCTCTTGTCACTTCCTAACTTTTCAGATGAGTAGGGATGCTACCAGATAATCTCTTTGGAATTTTAGTGTAACCATTCTGTGAATCTATGAAAACCTTTCTTCCACTGCCCACACCTCTGAAAACTGGAGAGATGCTTCTTCACTGGGGATGAGATGTTGGAAAGCTCTCACAGACCATAGCTTCACCTTATAATTCACTGAGTACCTTTGCATGCATGCTCTCATTTGATCCTTAGAACAACCTGTGATGAAATCACGATCCCCATTTTATAGACAAGGAAGCTCATCCATGACTCAAGGACCTTGTGGTGGGAGAGTGGTAGGGCAAGTCCTACTGTCTGAAATCTTCTCAGATATCCTATATCCTTTGTAGCTTTAAGCTACTCCAGTGTGGATTTGCCTTTCTAATATAATCCATTGAATTTATTACAGATCTACCATGGTTTCAGATGGATTTGCGTGGACAGCCATATTGTATAGTACATCAAAATAAGCCTTGAGTTTATCTAGTGAAAAATAAAATTATCCTTTCACTTCTGTCTTTGTTCATTGGCTTAATTCATCAGGATTGTACTGCAAACCTCTCTTGCCATTAAACCAAATTAGCTCAATTTGTGTTGTTATGAAATAACATAAGTCAAGTTTATAACATTTCAAAGTTCTTTAGTAGCTTCCCAATTAGAACTGGAAAACCTTGCCTCGCTGAAGTCCAGGTCATTTATCTTGGTTAAGATACAGATTTCTAAGGGATGTTGGACTCATGGAAAAGAGAGTTAAATGCTAAATTTCTTAATTTCTTTAGCACCTAGTGCATTTCTTCCTAACCACACCCATCAAAGCATTGTGCACTAGCATATTTGCAGTAGTGGATAGTAATTATGATGGCATTAAGTATTTGAGAGAAGCTGAGGGTGTCTAGCAGCCAATAGACTATTGTGAGAAGATTATTAATATTACCACATACAGATCTTCCTCGACTTAATGATGAAATTGCTGTTGCTGGTTAGTCGTTAAGTTGTGTCTTGACTCTTTTGCGACCTTATGGGCTATAGCCTCCCAGGCTCCTCTGTCCATGGGATTTTTCAGGCAAGAATATTGGAGTGGGTTACCATTTCCTTCTCCAGGGGGTCTTCCTGACCCAGGGAAAGAACCCATGTCTCTTGCTTGGCAGGCAGATTCTTTATTACTGAGCCACCTGGGAAGCCCAATGTCCTGATAAAACCATCCATTATAAGTTGAAAATATCGTTAGTTGAAAATGCACTATATGTATCTAACTTACTAAACATCATGGGTTAGCCTTAGTTACCTTAAATGTGCTAAGAACACTTAGATTAGCAAACATGTCTACACAAAACCTGTTTTATAATTAAGTGTTGAATAGCTTATGGAATTTATTAAGTGGTTGTATGGGTACACATGGTTGTACATTTGTTGGCTGTTTATCCTCTTGATTTCATGGCTGACAGAGAGCTGCACTCACTGCCCTGCCCTACCTCAGGAGAGGGTGTATCTCTAGCCTGGGAGAAGATCACTATCCAAAATTCGAACTGTGGTTTCTTCTGAATGGGCATGTGATGTGGTCAGGGAATATGTTAGCTGGTATTTTGTTTCAGCTATTTCTTCCTGATCTTGGAATAATTCCCTCATATGTAATGCGAATACTTATAAAAGGCCTTGTAGAAAGATACCTTGTTTTCTGTTACTTATAGTCCTAACGAGTCCCTTTTCTTCCCTTGATATCTCTCATTTCCTGTGTTTTTTTCTTTTCTTGTCTCTGAATAAATCTTGAAGAAACTCTCTTTTGTCCAATTGTTTTCCTTTAAATTGGGGAAGCTAGAGTTTCAACTATATTTGGGAGTGTGTTTCAGTAACGTTAAATAGAATATATGAGACAACGTTTTCTTTCTTTCCAAAGGTCTTATTTTAAAAAATATTTCTATTTATTGATTTATTTGACTATGCTGGGTCTTAGTTGCAACATGCAGAATCTTATAGTTGAGGCATGTGGTATCTAATTCCCAACCAAGAATTGAACTTGGGTCCTCTGTATTGGGGGTCTTAACCATTGGATCATGAGGGAAGTTCCTGAAGGTCTTACAGCATTCTGGAAATGTTCTCAAATGATCACAGCCAGATCAAACTAAATAATACTTAAACTAAAAGGGAAAAGTTGAGTTTGGAGTTCGGAGTATTTGAAGAGGAATCTAGTTTTATTACTTTTAATTTTAAAGTCAATTTTTAATTTTTTCTTTTGTCATTAATACTTTCTAGGTCCCAAGAAAGATCTCAAAGATACTCTGTTTTCTTCTAGAAGGTTTATAGTTTTAGCTTTTACATTCAGGTCCATTTCATATTTTTATCTATGGCATGAGGTTTGGATTTATTTCATTCCGGTCTCCCAATGGATATCCAATTCTTTAAACCACAATTGTCTGGGATTCCAGTACCGTGTTGAAATGGAAGTGGTGAGAATGGACATCCTGGTCCTATTCCTGAACTCAAAGAAAAGGTGGTTAGTCTTTCATCATTGAGTACAATGTTAATTTAGGTTTTGCATAAATGTGCCTTTTGGTTGAGAAAGTTTCTTTCTGTTTCTAGTATGCTGAGAGTTTTGTTATGAAAGGGTGTTGAATTTTGTCAAGTTCTTTTTCTGCATGTATTGAGGTAATCATAGGCTTTTTCTCTTTTATTCTATTAATGTGGTTAATTCCATTGAATTTTAAATGTTAAACCAACTGTTATTACCAAGTTAGACCCCACTTGGTCCTGATGTATTAGCCTTTTTATGTATTGCTGGATTTAATTTTCTAATATTTTATTAAGGCTTTTACATGCATGTTCTTGAAGGTTATAGGAGTCTTAATTTTCTTTTTTTGTAATGTCTCTGTCTGGTTTTGGTATCAGTGTTATGCTGGCCTCATGAAGAGAGGAGTAGTCTGGTACCAGTTACTCTGCCATGACTGGCCGCAGCATTCCAGTTTTCTTTTAAGTGCATAGAGTGATGACTGTTGGGTAAAAGAAATGGCATTGTTTTAATAATCAGATGAGAATTCCTGATTTATTATATGAAACATCTATAGACTAGTATGTTGTATATGAAGTAATACATCACAGATGCTGAAAAATATTTTACCTTAAGTGGGATGAACAACTCATACCTACCTCCCCTTATGCTAAAATTGCATTTCTATTTTAGTGGCAAAATTTGTTTAACCACTGAGAGAATGAATTATCTTATTTGATTGTCATTCCTTTGTAATATTTGGAATATTCAGTTAATAAGCTTTATTGTATGTTCATATTTGTGTCTCATTATTTTCCTCTCTCTACCCTGTTTTATTTCTCCCAAATAAAAGCTTATATTCATAAGTCAGCTAGTGTTTTTTACCTGTTGTGTTATTTTGCCTGGAGTTGGTCACATGGCCTCAGACAAAATAAAAATATTTTTTTGCTAGTGATATTATAGGTTGCCACTGCTGCTGTGGTTTCTGTTTTGGGGAGACTTGCCTTCGAAAAGAAAGGTTATAAATTCAGTCTAACTCAGCAAGCAGTTCAGTAAAGAATGAAGTTAGGAGAAAACACACCATCAATTTTGGTGAAGTACAAATCTTGTGTTAAGTAAGCAGTGGGTGAGAGGGAACTGGGAGCAACCATGCTTGTTCCCATAGTGATAGTACAGGAAAAGTACAGGGAGAAAGGAAAAGCATTCTGGAAGAGTTTTTGGGGGTGTGTTGTGATGCTTCAGGAAACATGCCAGCTTGTACACCTCTGTCTTCAGCGTGACGTGTTTAGATACCCATCCTGCACTGTGTTCAGCAGTACGTGCTGTGCTTCTCGTGTCCCTCCATCCTAGAGGATGGTACCTATGGGGGAGTTATGTCCCCATGTGATTTAGAGGGATCTTCTCCCTTGTTTCTTTCTAAGAGTCCTATAAACAGAGACACAAAATAGTGCTTTCTGACTGACAGGTGTTCCCTCCCCCTTGCTGGCATCCCCAGTTCCTGGATGGGAGACTGAGTTATAGGCTGCCTTTGGGGTGGTCTGCATGTTCTCAGGCCTGACCTTGGTGCTGCCCGCAGTATCTGCCTCCCTTGTTCCTCTGGGGGATGCTTATCAAAAGGGTCTTGTGATTCGGGACCATTTCCACATTTGTATAAAGTGGTCCCCCAGCATGAAATGTCCCTCCTTATTCTCCACCCATTCATATCCCATCACTCTTGAAGGCTCATTCAGTACCCCCCAACTACTCAACGCCTCTCTTTTTTTCCCTTTACGATCTATGTTTTGTGTTTGTATTATTTAGTACAGTCTTAAGAAATAGCACATTTTGAATGTTTATTTCAGAATAGTCTAGGACCAATTTTTAAAATAAAGTGACACAGAATGGGGTCTTTTTGTTTATTGGCAGGAGTAAAAAAAATTGTTCTTATACTCACACAGTGGGAAATGAAGCATTTGCAGCAAGCAGAGGATTTAGGTTATAGTGACTATGAGAGCAGAGAATTGAGGCTAAAAGAAACAAAGTTATTTGAGGTCTTGATTTCTCAGTTTGACCCCTTAATGATTGCCTTCTTTCCTTTACATTTGGACTCCACGGTAAAATTTTTCTGTAGAGGTACCTTCTTGTCATTAATGAATTCTGTCTACCATACCCGCTCTGTTTGGATTTTTGAGTTGTTTTTCCCTTTTGGCTTGTGTGCCCCAGTGCTCTTTTTATTAAGGCTTCTCTGCTAGCTGTTTTTTGAATATTGGTGTCAGTGTCAAATCTCTGCAGGATCAGATCTCAGGCTACGTAATCCTGAGCAAGTCCATTTCACGGGTTGACTTTTTATTCTTTTTAAAAAGAAGGAGGAGGACGCCTTCCTTGTAGGATGGTGGCAGAATTTGAGAGATGCATGTCCATGCAGCACAAGGCAAGGGCTCTGATGGTTGCTTAACATTCCTCCCTTTGCTCTACCCCAGAGGTTCCCTCTGTCCTTGCATGTCAGAGGCTGTGGTAAATGCTTTCCTGTTGGGTTACTTACGTTACAGGTAAGGTGACCTTGATAGTTCATAGCCATGGGATGTGAGTGTCCTCAGGCTCTGGCTTGTACCCTTGAACTTGCTGAAGTGTTGGAAAGGCATTTTTCCTGGTGTTTACCCAGTGGCAGATGTGACGTGTACAAAATACTAGCCCCCTGATAAAAAACATTCCTAGGTGTAATGCCTAGGAAGTTGTTAAGGCCACAAGAAGTCAGTGAATAACTTACTCTGTCCTCCTTGGAGATTTGGGAGTATAAATAAAGGAGAGAGACTTGGCGTGGATAGTCCTGAGAAGGGGAGACCCACCACAATTACTGCCACTTATGAAGCAGCTTTTTTAATATGCTGTCTAGATTGGCAAGCATCTTTTAATTTCATGCCTGCAGTTTCCATCTGCAGTGATTTTGGAGCCCCTAAAAATAAAGTCTCTCACTGTTTCCATTGTTTCCCCGTCTATTTGCCATGAAGTGATGGGACCTGATGCCGTGATCTTTGTTTTCTGAATGTTGAGTTTGAAGCCAGCTTTTTCACTCTCCTCTTTCACTTTCATCAAGCGGCTCTTTAGTTCTTCACTTTCTGCCATAAGGGTGGTGTCATCTGCATATCTGAGGATATTGATATTTCTCCCAGCAATCTTGATTCCAGCTTGGGCTTCATCCAGCCCAGGATTTTGCTTGGTGTACTCTGCATATAAGTTAAACAAGCAGGGTGACAATATACAGCGTTGACGTACTCCTTTCCTGATTTGGAACTGGTCTGTTGTTTGGAACTGGTCATGTCCAGTTCTAACTGTTCCTTCTTGACCTGCATACAGATTTCTCAGGAGGCAAGTCAGGTGGTCTGGTATTCCCATCTCTTGAAGAATTTTCCATAGTTTGTTGTGATCCACACAGTCAGAGGCTTTGGCATAGTCAATAAAACAGAAGTAGATGTTTTTCTGGAAATCTCTTTCTTTTCCGATGATCCAAAGGATGTTGGCAATTTGATCTCTGGTTCCTCTGCCTTTTCTAAATCCAGCTTGAACATCTGGAAATTCACAGTTCACATACTTTTGAAGCCTGGCTTGGAGAATTTTGAGCATTACTTTGCTAGTGTGTGAGATGAGTGCAATTGTGCGGTAGTTTGAACATTCTTTGGCATTGCCTGTTTTTGGAATTGGAATGAAACCTAGAGAGCATATTAAAAAGCAGAGACATTACTTTACCAACAACAGTCCATCTCGTCAAAGCTATAGTCTTTCCAGTAGTCATGTATGGATGTGAGAGTTGAACTATAAAGAAAGGTGAGCACCAAAGAACTGATGCTTTTGAACTGTGATGTTGGAGAAGACTCTTGAGAGTCCCTTGGACTGCAAGGAGATCCGACCAGTCCATCCTAAAGGAAATCAGTTCTGAAAATTCATTGGAAGGACTGATGCTAAAGCTGAAACTCCAGTACTTTGGCCACCTGATGCAAAGAGCTGACTCACTGGAAAAGACCCTGATGCTGGGAAAGATTGAAGGTGAGAGGAGAAGAGGACGACAGAAGATGAAATGGTTAGATGGCATCACTGACGCCATGGACATGAGTTTGAGTAGGCTCTGGGAGTTGGTGATGGACAGGGAAGCCTGGTGTGCTACAGTCCATGGTGTCGCAAAGAGTCGGACATGACTGAGTGACTGAACTGAACTGATGGAGCAGCTGCTCTGTTCCATAAACAGTAGTCAGACCGTAGGGCAGGAAAGTAACCTGAGGCTCCAAGAGGCTGCATTGAGGTGGGTGTACAAAATTCAAAGAGAAGTGTAAAGTGGGCTCTTCAGAGCAGGAAAAGAGATTGAAGAGATGGATAAGGGTAAGAGATTTTAAGAACTTCAGTAATAACTAAAATTTTATCACGTTTTGATTTTTAAGATAAGGGTCATTGGCTAGCAGTTGAGATTGATCTATCATGGAACTGACTTTTGCATGTAGGCTGGTTTTATGCTTATTACTTTTGATATTTGTTTTGTGATAACCCTTTACATTTGTTGGATTTTATATTCTTCATGGGCTCAGGCAGATACTTTTATAGCCAGGAGGAGTGGAGAAGCGGTGAGGGTGTGAAGAGAAGGCAGCCATCTTGGATTCTGGTCACTTTCCTGTTGCCCGGCTGTGCGACTTGTGCCCAATACCACATCACCTGGTGCAGGTGCTGACACTCGGCATCAGACTTGGGTGCCTGGCCCATGGTCTTTTCTCTGGGACCCTTGATTGACCTTCTAGGGTTCCGAGCAGGTTTTGTTCTGGTGGTGCTGGAGACGACTACTTGGCCCGTTGGTTAGGATGGTTGATATGTAGACTAAGAAGCAGGCTGTTGACCAGATCAGACCGCTTTTGATGTCTCAGCCGTGCCCCTTTTGAGCAATCTCTCCATGAGTTGTTGGAGTATCTGCATTTCCCATCATGTTTTCCTTTTTGTCTTGGCTTCAAAGAAACTTGGAGCTAAATTTATTGCTTGATTGTAGTTGCTGGGTTGGCCAAGGTTTTAAATACATATTTTTTACATGACTTTTTTTTCTTTTTCTTTTGAAAATCTTGTTTGTGTCCTTGATTGCATCCACCTTAAATCATTTTTGTGAAGTAGGTCAGGTATACATTGAAGAATCGTTTCTGTAGGAGGAGAGCCATCAGACAAACGGAAACAGATTTGGGTGACTTTAGTTAAAAAAAAAAGTAGGGATAGATTTTGCATTTAAACTCCTTTTTATATTATTTGCCATCAGATGGTCTGTACAGCTCATTTTGCTGTCCTCTAATGTGGGGTAAGCATCGGGAGGAAGGTTTTTCTTCATAACAATTATTTGATTATGGAAGTACTGAAGGCAGGATAACCTTCAGTTCTGACCTTGTAGTCAGACCTATGATTTCCTGAGGTTTTGGGGCCACATGCCCTCACTCTCTTCTTTCCTTGTTGGGGCCTGAGGCAGCTCACCTGGAGCTCTAGGACCACCGAGGGGGTGAGGGCACTGAGCATGTGTAGCTGCTGGCTAATCCTTTTTGAATATGGAGGGGGAAGATTCAGGGTTTAGTTACTGGGCCCCTTTATTCCAGCCTGGCTTCTAGAAGTAGCAGTTATGCTCCCAACAAACAATTGTTTGGCATAAGCTATATGCTGGGCACTGAGATAGGTGCTGTATTTTTTAAGCACTTAATGATGACAGCAGAGTTGTTAATAATTACAAATAGGATAGGCTCATCACACTGGCGATAAATATTTGAGGAATACTATCGAAGACTCCTTCCTCGTGGCAGATGTTAGCAGCTTGAGGAGAGGAGCTGAGGGCCCTGTAGGAACGGAGGTCTCTTTTACAGAGGGGCGAGGCCGGGGAGCAGAGTTCCCATTGCTGGGTTGTGTTCCTTGTGTGTGAGGGCCGATTGGGACACCTCTTTACAGTCATCCTAGATACTGGGGCTTATGAAGGAAGGACCTCAGGCCCCTCAGCCCTTTGATGTGGGCCCAGAGAGATGCTGGCGTGCCTTCCCAAAGTTCTTTGGAGGTGGAGTGCGGTGGCCGGCTGTGCCTCCTCTCCTCTCCTCTCCCCTCTTCGTGGCTATTCCTTTCGGTAATGCATCTGATTGCCATTCTTTACAGATTGCTGGCTTCAGCTTTATTTTATCTAATTTTATCTCTTCCAGCCTTGTACATCCAGAGCATCGTGGGGGCCTGTGCTTGTTCTGTCCCTTCCGTTTCTCCTCTGCTCCCTCCACATCCTGAGGGGTTAGGGACGGCATTTGCATAATCTCTGCTTCTGTGGCGTAGGAGGTGGCTGGCCAGGTGCCTGTCAACCTCTGGAACCTCACCTTACGTGTTCCCCTCCTGGTCGTCATCGTCGTCTGTCGCTGACATATTTTGCTGCTTCTAAGAGTCGGTCCTGCATCCTCTTGCCCCATCTCTCTCTGCTTCCTCTTGTCTTTTGACCCATATCCTTCCCACCCCCATCTTGACCTCTTTTGCTTGCTGGCTGGCTTTTCATACCTTCTGTCACATTTACATGCTCACTATTTCTTTTTACTCCAAGCATCTGTTCATCCAAATCATGAACTGCAGTTGGTGTAATTAAATATGTAATATGTTTATTTTAATGTCAATATGTCACTCCGTGCATGTATTTGTAAGAGGCCTGGCTGTCAGCACTGGGTCAGATCACTGTTTGCAAATGTCTGCTCCTGCCAGCTCCCTGGGACGTTCGTGGGTTCTCTGTCTCCCTGTCTCTCTGCTCTGTGTTGCTGTCTTTCTCTCTGAAGCACCTTGTCCGTATGGACTGGCCCTTCCCCTCCCCATAAATCCCTGTCTGTGGAGGCACACGGATCCCTGGGTGAGTGAGGAGGAACAGAAGTGCTCAGGTAAGAGGCCATTCACAGGAACCAATAAAGAACTAAAATTTCATGCCCTGCTCTTTATTTTCCTTCTGCGAGCTGCTCTGAAACGGCAGCATATTACGTGGAGCTTGGGCACCCTCCCCTGAGTGCGTTGCTGATGCAAAGGCAGGCAGGCAGAAGCAATCAGAGCCTCTCCCTGGCCTGTCTGTAGTCCCATGTGATCCCCCTCCCCAAATGGGCAGTGGGGAAACCAGCCCATCTCTGAGGCTTCTAAGTGGAGTGACAGGAAATAGAGGATCCGGTATTAGAATAGATTATGTGGTGTTTGCTTGTCACTTCTGTTTAAAGGTAAATAAAAAATCTATCACTGGCTTAGAATTCTAGCTGCCTGGCCTGTGGGTGAATATTGACTGGGAAGCATCACCTCCCATGTAGAAAGGCTTGCATGCGAGCCTGTAAATTAGAGCTCTGCTGTAGACATATCTTCTTAATGTTTTCTGTAAAGCAGAATTAGAACATGTTGTTTCTTTGGAGGTTGGGAATTGCAAACAAGAATCCCCTTCCTCCCAGACTAGTGGAAAGTAAACGAAGAAGTTGAAATCTTGTTTCATCAGCCATAAAAGTTAGATGAAAGCTGGGGCAGATAGATGAGAAGATTGTGGTATGTCTTGGACCTCAGATTTTTATTCCTTTTCTGGAAGAGAAAAATTGCATTTTAGATTTAGATAGTTTGGTTACATTTTGTGGGCTGTCAGATACACAGAACATTAGATTAAGTTTCCAGTCTTGAGTTTTAGCACAGCGATAGGCAAGTCACATGACATCCACGGGCTCTAGTTTCATTGACTCTCTAAGAGAATACAAATTCCCACCTTGTAGGAGGTAGCAATGATCAATTGGAAATTTGTGCCAAGCGCAGATCATGTGTTCAATAAATATGGGTAAATATGGGTAAGTCCTTTGATAAATCTGCTGAAGTTCTGGGTGGTTCTTTTGTTTTTGCTTGTTGGTTTCATTTGTTAGTTACAGTGTCTGCTGGACTTAATAACATGCCCTGTTTGTGCTTCTGTGGACACTGGTTTTAGGGACTTAACTATATTGTTGTCATGGAAATTTTGAAAGGACTCATGGTTCCAAAAAGGACTGAAAGTTTTGAATTTCCTTTTTATTTTTTGCAAAAGATTTTGAAGCTTAAGTCATGCAGTTAATAACAGGGGAGGTTAAGAGTCAAAGATTTTTCTTTTATTCTGGTCATTTTTTATGCTGAACTTGGCATGGGTTGAAGCAAATTCATGTCTTCTTGACCATTCACTTTTTTTTTTCAACCGAGAAGATAGATTCTATCTCTAATGAAATAATTGCAAACAGTCCTGTTAACATATGGTACTGATTTTTGCAGAAGCATTGTTGAAATGCATGGGAACTACCAGGTTAAAAGACATAAAAATAGCCAGTGCTTCATACAGTCCAGATGGTATCTCCAGACTAGAGGATCCAAGAGGCACGAGAATTGTCTAGAGCCTCTAGAGCAGGGGTTGGAAACCATGGTCCTTGGCCAAGCCCAGCCCACTGCCTGTGTTGCATGGCCTGTGAGCGAAGGATGGTGTTTTTTTAATGGTTAAAAAAAATCCAAAGAAGAGTACTGTTTCATGACATGTAAAAATTCTCTAAACTTTGCATTTCAGTGACCGTAAGTAAGGTTTTTCTTTGGATCACAGCCAGTCCTGTTGGTTTATATACTGTCTGTGACTGCTTTTGTGCTACGATGTCAGATTGACTAGTTGCCTGAAATATTTACTGACTGACATTTTACGGAACACGTTTGCCAGTCTTGAATCTAGGTGCTGAGGAATTTTAGTTCTCAGATACTTTAGTTGATACATGGCTTTTTTTTTTTTTTAAGTTTAGCTTTTGAACTTTAAGACTTTTTGCTGTTTAAAAACTTTGATTAATAGAGAACAACAACAAACATGGCCTATTAATCCCACTACTCAGATCACCCATTTACATTTTCTGTGATTAAGAATAAAAATGCTCATGATAAAAATGTTCAAATAATGTAAGGTATAAAATAAAAATATGCCCCCTACTTTTTCCCCATCCCAGTTTTTTAACCCAAAGGTTAACACTTAATAATTTAATACTCTACATGCCAAAATCTTTTTGTGGTTGCACCAGTATATATATGTATATCCTTTTTAAAACAGCAGGCTTCCCTAGTGACTCCGTGGTTAGGAATCTGCCTGCTAATGCAGGAGATGGGGGTTTGATCCTTGGGTTGGGAAGATCACCTGGAGAAGGAAATGGCAACCCACTCCAGTATTCTTGCCTAGAGAAGTCTCATGGACAGAGGAGCCTGGCAGGCTTCAGTCCATGGGGTTGCAAAGCGTTGGACATGACTAACCAACTAAACAACAACATTCTCACAGAATGCTTAGTTCACTAGTAAAATATTTCTTAGTTAATTATTTAACCTTTTATTATGAAAATTTTCAAATGTGTACAGCATATGACAGAAAAGCACAGTGAACCTTGGGAACGCATTTTTCAGCTTCAGTATTTTTTAGCTCCTGACTAAATTCTGTTTTCTCTGTCCAACCCACTTCCGATGTTATTTTGAAGAAATTCCAGGTACCTCATTTCATCTGTAGATATTTCTGTATGTATCTTTAAGAGATAATGAGGCTTTCAAAAACATGTCCACAAACTAAAACTGTTAAAAAAATAAATTAATGTAATTTTGAACACCAGGTTATTATTTAAAGTTGTCTCTCCCCACCACCCCCAGTTCTTTTTTAAATGTCATGGTTTACTCTTTGGTTGAATCAGAATCTGGATAAGGCTCACACGATGTGATTGATTGTTGTCCTTTAAGTAAATTTTAATCTGTAAGTTCCTTGAACACCCCTTCCTTTTTCCTCCTTGCTTCTTAATTTTCAAAGAAACCAAGTTACTTGCTGTGTAGGTGTTTCATCTCCCTGTTGTATTGTTTAATGTTTTTCTTTTTTTTCTGTCCTTTAAATTTCCTGTGAATTAGTAGTTGCGTCTAGAGGCTGGATAACATTCAAGCTTATTTTAATGATGAGGAGGGTGTTTAAGCACGGCTACTTCATAGGTGATGGTGGATTCTTCCAGTAGGAGACTCTAAATGTCTTTTTGTGATATTAGCATTGGTTGGTGTTTAATATGTATAGCCATTCATTCATTATGTGTTGTAAAATGGTGATGCTCTAATTCTGTCATTCCTTTGTCATTTATCAGATGAGATATTTCATTTTTTTCTATCTTTACTAGATTTGAAGGTATTGTATTGACTTATTAACATCCTTTAACAGTGACTGGTTTGGTTTCTTGTTTTTAGAATTTATAGAAATATTATGAATTTAAACATATTTAATGTGTTCCATCAAAGTTATTGATGTTCAAAATTTCTCCTTTTTGGCTTGTGTGAGCCTTTTCAAGTTGGTCCCTGAGTCCTTTTACCATGAGCCTAGTAGTCTTTGATAGCTTTCTTTCTGTCTGGTATTAAGATGGTCAAGGTGACATTTCTTGCCCCAGTTCTGGAATCAGCCATTTCTCCAAGAAGTCAGTCCTGTTTTTTTTTTTGTTGTTGTTTGTTTTTTGGGAATAGTATTTCAAGACATAGTCTGGGCTCAAAAGTACATGTCTATAAAAAATAACTTTTTATAATAAAAACACATATAGATAATGCATAAAGTACAACCCTTATGTAAACATCACCGCAGTCAAGAAGTAGAATGTGGTAGCAGTTCAGAAATACTCTAGTAGGTCCCATTCTGACCAAATCTTCTCCCTTTTCCCCTCAGAGTAACCACTCTCCTAATTTTGATGATGACGACTTCCTTGTTTTTCTTTTTATCATTTATATGTCTACATCCCTATGCAATGTGGCTTGGTTTTATCTGTTTTTACATTTTATATAAATGGATCTGGTTGTGTGATTTTTTTTATATCATCTTTCATTCAGCATTGTAAGATCCGTTTGGTTTCATTTTTCGTGCAGTATGATATTCCATTGAATGAACAGACCATAACTTACTTATTGATTCTTCTGACGATGTACATTTGAGTTGTTTCTCCTTTTGACATGTTAAAAGATGCTGCTTAGACTGTCCATGTACCGATATTTCCAAATGTATATACCTAGAGGTAGAATTGCTGGGTCAAAAGATAATGTGTATTTCTCCAAAGAGTTGTACCAGTTGATGCTCTCACCAACAGTGAGATGTTCTGTTGTTCTCTTGCTTTATGTCCTCTCCCAGCCTGAAACTGTCCAGATTTCCCATTTTCTTGCCAGTCTGTTGATTTGAAGTGGTAGCTCACTCTGACTTCAGTTCGCTGTTTCCCTGATGACCAGTAAGGTCAAACACCTTTTTGTATGTTTAACTGTTTGGATTTATTCCTTTTGTGATGTTTCTGATAAAGTCTTTGGCTCATTTTCCCACTGAACTGTCTTTTTTCTTATTAATTTGTAGGCATTTTAATATGTACTGGATACAGGTTCTCATTGGCTGTGTGAGTTGGGGGTGTCTTCTCTCATTCTGCACAGTTTCATTTTCTTTATGATGCTTTTTGATTAGCATAAGTTCTTGTGCTTTTTTATATCTTGTTTTAGGAAATCTTCCTCAACTCTGAGGTTAGAATGTATAATAAGGATGTAAAATATTCTATAGTAAAAGTATGTAAATAAAATCTGATCTTGCAAAAGCCTTACAGCTTTGTATTTCTACATATGTACAATCTCTTTTAAACAATCTACACAGGAATAATATAACATCTTACTTTTTCACAGTTTTATTTTAGATATCTTTCTACGTCATCCATATACTAATCTACCTTTGTTTCCAGTTTTATTTCCTGGTAAGATGTGGTGCTGCCAGAAAAAAACCTCTTGTGCATAATTTTGTGAGTATACTGATAAAACAGATTCTACTCAGTAGAATTTCTGGGTCCAACAATTTACTTCTGTTAAATATTAATAGATAGTAATATTTGCTCTCCATTAATACATGTGAAATAGCCAGCAGTCCCACTGATCACATCCAGAGAAATTATCTGGATATGAAGTGTTTTTTAGACCTAACCCACATCAATTGCATATGATTATTTTTAAAAAGTCAACACCTATCATTCTCCATATTTCAACAGAAGAAATTGCTAGTTTAGCCAGATTATAG
The DNA here is from genome assembly GCF_049115385.1 of Moschus berezovskii. Taxonomy (NCBI): domain Eukaryota; kingdom Metazoa; phylum Chordata; class Mammalia; order Artiodactyla; family Moschidae; genus Moschus; species Moschus berezovskii. The sequence continues at coordinate 13,020,360 of NC_142483.1, forward strand.
TTTGGAGCAAATTTCTTGGGAGAGTCTATGCTGTGTGGAGTATACATCATAAAGAACAGGGAGGCAAGAGGTGCTTAACTGTGCTGCAAAATCAGTGCAGAGGGGCCACTTTGAAGGACTGTGGTGTTCTTTGTGACAGCTTACTTGAGAGTTCTTGGGTTTCTGAGTCATCATCTTCAACAAAGTAGGGACTTTTGGATCTTACGTTTTATTCAAATTGAAATGCCTTCCCCTCCTCTTGCTTTAGTAATTCTTTTGAGTATAGCTGTTTTTCCTCAATCATTTCCTGAGCACCTAACTGTGTTTTAGGGGAGAGTGACTGCTTTGGGGAAGGTGGAGGATTGGTTATGAGATTTATTGTTTGTCTTCAAGCAGATTACTATCACATAGAAGGGTTTAGATGGTGGTTTATTTGTATCATGGGCTTTTACCATTAATTGGGTATTACTCGTCTCAAGGCATCATTTAAATCAAAGCAGCTTAGCCAGTCACAAAAGACCACATGTTATATGATTCCATTAAGACAAAAGCCCGGACCAGGGAAATGTACGGAGATGGAAAGTAGAGGAGTAGTTGCTAAGGGCTGGGGGATAGAGGGAAGTTGGGTCATGATAGCTTTAGGACATAGGTTTCTTTTTGATGTGATGAAAATGTTCTAAAATTGGTAGTGGTGGTTGCATTATCAGTGAATGCACTAAAAATTATTGAATTGTATACTTTAAATGGGTGAATTGTATGGTATGTGAATTATATCTCAGTAAAACTGTTAAAAATATTAAAATCAATGTAACTGTTTTTCCTCTGCTGGCTCAGTGAGATTTCCCTATAAGTTCTTTGGTTGCTTAAAAGAACGGATGATACAGGATTCCCAGGTCTGCAGGAAGGGTCCTATAACAGATGTCAGTTTGATGTAAGTGAAATAGCCAATTTTTTAACCAATATATAGGAAGCTTTGTTTCCTTCCTCACTGAGGATGAGTCACTGCTGTTCAGAGGCTGTTTAAAGAAGGGATCAACATTATTGTTTTTGCAGGGCAAACACAGAGCAAAACAATGTACCAAACCAAAACATTGCCCACAAACCCATTTAACTCAAATTTGTGTAACTGCTTTGAATTTATAATTAATACAGATATTAAATGGTGTTTTCCTCCCCTTCCCCCGCTTTGCTAATGCTGTGGGTGAGGAGGTAGGGTGAAGAACTTGAGTGTACAGTTGAGTTGTTCAGTTGCTCAGTTGTGTCTGACTCTTTGTGACCCCATGGACTGCAGTATGCCAGGCTCCTCTGTCCTCCACTGTCTCCTGGAGTTTGCTCAAATTCACGGCCATTGAGTCGGTGATGCTATCTATCTTATCCTCTGCTGCCCCCTTCTCCTTTTGCCTTCAGTCTTTCCCAGCATCAGAGTGTTTTCCAGTGAGTCAGCCCTTCGAATCAGGTGGCCAAAATATTGGAGCTTCAGCGGTTACTTCAGCAGATTATTCCAGTTGAGTTAGTATTTGTTAGTCCCCAAATACTGAACTGAAATGTGCAGGATTCAGAGCCCTCTCTTCAGGTAGGTGTATGGTCTGTACTTAGGAATTGATGTGTATTTATCGAGGTCTTAGTGCTTGCCAATCCTTGTGTAAAGACGCTCTGGCCTTACTTAGGAATATAGCATATGATTGAGAGAAACGTGAATAAATGCTGTCCTAATAACTGACATGTGTGGATTGTTTACTGTGTACTGGGTTTGCATATTTTTAGGTTGTTACGAAAGCAAAAAAAAAAAAAAAAACCCTCTGACAGTCAAAGGTGTAATTTTCTTGTATAGTTCTTAAAACTGAGATGGTGATGGCACTTTTACTATTATTTTACAGGTGAGGAGATAGATTGAGACAGGTCATGTGTCTTGCATAGGGTTACATGGCCAGTGATGGTAGATTCACTCCCACATCTGTCTGAACTTCTTGTCAGGGGAGAGGGGATGTGCAGTTGGTAACATTTTTATTACACAATTAATACAAATTAAAAGACAAGGAAAAACACCAAGCAGAAAATAAGAGCCACCCATAATTCTACCCCACGGGCATGCCCATCTTTAGTGTTTCTGTGTATTTTCTTTCAGTCTGTTTATATGCCTTCTGATTTATTTTTATATCCACCCAATCTCTGTCAGCCCATCGGTGAAGGCCGTTGTTAATTCATTAAAGGACCTTGGGACTGAGGACACACAAGTCATAAATCAGGATGCTTCGTGGGCTGGGGACTGGGGTGGGATGGAGACTGGTCACAGACCTGACAAGTCCACGCCATGATCCATCTCAGGGAGGGCCTTCCTTTTCCAAAGTGTCCCCTTCATCTTTCTCCACTCCTCCAGCTGTACAGGGGCATGTGCTGCAGCCCCATAGGCTTTTGGAGAATGTGTGGTGAACATGAAAATGTACGGGGCTAACAATAACCCTGTTGGGAGAGTGTGTGCTGTGTGGATGTCATAGGCGAGTGAGGTGCGTGGTGGGTATAGAGGTGGCTGGAGACTTCCCGAGACTAATGGGACTAGGTCTGGCTCGCGCCCAGTGGAAAACCTGCAAATCTGGGAGAGAAAGTTCCATGTACTATGAAAGGTCGTGAGAACCTCCAGTCCCGGGAGGACTTCGGTTCAGTTCAGTCACTCAGTCTTGTCTGACCCTTTGTGACCGCATGGACTGCAGCACACCAGACTTCCCTGTCCATCACCAACTCTCAGATCTTGCTCAGACTCATCTTCATTGAGTCAGTGATGCCATCTAACCATCTCATCCTCTGTCATCTCCTTCTCCTCCTGCCTTCTACCTTTCCCAGCATCAGGATCTTTTCCAGTGAGTCAGTTCTTTGCATCAGGTGGCCAGAGTATTGGAGCTTTAGCTTCAGCATCAGTCCTTCCAATGAATATTCAGGATTGATTTCCTTTAGGATTGACTGGTTGGATATCCTTGCAGTCCAAGGGACTCTCAGGAGTCTTCTTCAACACCACAGTTCAAAAGCATCAGTTCTTTGGCGTTCAGCTTTCTTTATGGTCCAGGTCTCACATGCATACATGACTATTGGAAAAACCGTAGCCTTGACTAGATGGACCTTTGTGGGCAAAGTAGTCTCTGCTTTTTAATATGATCCCTAAGTTTGTCATAGCTTTTCTTCCAAGGAGCAAGCGTCTTTTAATTTCATGGCTGCAATCACCATCTGCAGTGATTTTGGAGCCCAAGAAAATAAAGTCTGTCACTGTTTCCATTGTTTATGGCATCTGTTTGCCATAAAGTGATGGGACCGGATGCCATGATCTTAGTTTTCTGAATGTTGAGTTTTAAGCCAACTTTTTCACTCTCTTCTCACTTTCATCAAGAGGCTCTTTAGTTCTTTGGTTTCTGCCATAAGGGTGATATCATTTGCATATCTGAGGTTTTGATATTTCTCCCAGCAATCTTGATTCCAGCTTGTGCTTCATCCAGCCTGGCATAGTGCATGATGTACTCTGCATGTAAGTTAAATAAGCAATATATATAGCCTTGATATACTCCTTTCCCAATTTGGAACCAGTCCATTGTGCTTGGTTCTAACTGTTGCTTCTTGACCTGCATACAGATTTCTCGGGAGGCAGGTCAGGTGGTCTGGTATTCCCATCTCTTTCAGAATTTTCCAGTTTGTTGTGATCCACACAGTTAAAAGCTTTGGTGTAGTCAATAGAGAGGTAGATGTTTTTCTGGAACTCTCTTGCTTTTTTGATGATCCCACAGATGTTGGCAACTTGCTCTCTGGTTCCTCTGCCTTTTCTAAATCCAGCTGAACATCTGGAAGTTCTTGGTTCATGTACTATTGAAGCCTGGCTTGGAGAATTTTAAGCATTACTTTGCTAGTGTGTGGGATGAGGGTAGTTGTGCAGTAGTTTGAACATTCTTTGGCATTGCCTTTCTTTGGGATTGGAATGAAAACTGCCCTTTTCCAGACCTGTGGCCATTGCTGAGTTTTCCAAATTTTCTGGCATATTGAGTGAAGCCCTTTCACAGCATCATCTTTTAGGATTTGAAATAGCTCAGCTGGAATTCCATCACCTCCACTAGCTTTGTTTGCAGTGATCCTTCCTAAGGCCCACTTGACTTCGGACTCCAGGATGTCTGGCTCTAGGTGAGTGATCACACCGTCATAGTTATCTGGGTCGTGAAGATCTTTTTTGTATAGTTTTGTGTATTCTTGCCACCTCTTCTTAATATCTTCTGCTTCTGTTAGGTCCATACCATTTCTGACCTTTATTGAGCCCATCTTTGCATGAAATGTTCCCTTCGTATCTCTAATTTTCTTGACAAGATCTCTAGTCTTTCCATTCTATTGTTTTCCTTTATTTCTTTTCATTGATCACTGAGGAAGGCTTTCTTATCTGTCCTTGCTATTCTTTTGAACTCTGCATTCAAATGAGTATATCTTTCCTTTCCTCCTTTGCCTTTTGCTTTTCTTCTATTTTCAGTTATTTGTAAGGCCTCCTCAGACAACCATTTTGCCTTTTGCATTTCTTTTTCTTGGGGACGGTCTTGATCTCTGCCTCCTGTACAATGTCATGAACCTCCATCCATAGTTCTTCAGGTACTCTATCAGATCTAATCTCTTGAATCTATTTCTCACTTCCACTGTGTAATTGTAAGGGCTTTGATTTAGGTCATACCTGAATGGTCTAGTGGTTTTCCCTACTTTCTTCAATTTAAGTCTGAATTTGGCAATAAGGAGTTCAGGATCTGAGCCACAGTCAGCTCCCGGTCTTGTTTTTGCTGACTGCATAGAGCTTCTCCATCTTTGGCTGTAAAGAATACAATCAGTCTGATTTTGGTATTGACCATCTGGTGATGTCCATGTGTAGAGTCGTCTCTTGTGTCTTTGGAAGAGGGTGTTTGCTATGACCAGTGTGTTCTCTTGGCAAAACTCTGTTAGCCTTTGCCCTGCTTCATTTTGTGCTCCAGGGCCAAACTTGCCTGTTATTCCAGGTATCTGTTGATCTTCTACTCTTGCATTCCAGTCCCCTATGATGAAAAGGGCATATTTTTTTGTGTTAGTTCTAAAAGGTCTTGTAGGTCATCATAGAACCATTCAACATTAGCTTCTTCATCTTTAGTGGTTGGGCATAGACTTGGATTGCTGTGATATTGAGTGGTTATTGTGAATGGTTACTGTGATATTGAATATTGAATGAGAGGGCTAGGTGAGGGAAAAATATCAGATGGAACTTTACCCGGCGAGTCATCAGTCATTTGCTTGGTGATTGGCAGGGATCACCTGTTTTTGTGTCTGTTCCCAGTTTTGAGAGGGGGGGAGGTTGGTGGTTAGAGCTTCCTCTTTGCAGAAATATCAAAAGAACAGCTATATTTCCAAACCAGCTGCATCTCACATGTGCGTGCATATTTCAATGCAAAGGTTGAGGTGGCTGACACAATAGTCTGAGGGTAGTGATTGGTTCGGGCTCAGGTCTGGTTCGCTGGAGTGGTTCCCATCTCAGCTGTGGTGCATTCTAGTTGTGTGACCTGGTAGATTGTTTAGCCTCTCCTTCGTAGAATGCAGGGCCACCTACGACACCTGCATTTAGCACAGCTCCTGGCCCAGAGTGAGTTCTCAGTAGAGATGAGCTAGTATTTTATATGATAATTCCAGAGATGGGGACAGATGGGATGTTTAGGTTGGAAAACTGGCATCTTCTCTTTGTGCTCACACAGAAATGCTGTGAGGCCTACACAAGTCACTAACATTGTTTGGGGCCTCAGCTTCCTGAACAGCGAGATGATGGTTCTAAGTGATCTCTTCGATTCTACGCATGCCTAGAATTCTATGATTCTATAGTTTTTGGTTTTACACCATACATAGTTACAGATTTTTTTTTTTAGATTGTGGTAACATTTAAGATCTCGTCTCTTGGCAACTTTCTAATTTGCAATACCGTATTGTTAACTGTAGTCACCATGTACATCATATCCACAGAACTTATTTTGTACCTGGAAATTTGTACCTTTTGACCCACTTCACTCATTTTGCCCATTCCACACACCTTGTATAATTCTGTCATTTTAAACACAAGCTACTGGTCAGAACATTTCCTTGTTTGAGCCTTGCCATGACATTAACGGTCAATGACCCATCCTACCACTTTTCCAAATGAGGAAGCAGTCTTGTAGACCTCAGAGTTTGTGAGAAGAGCGTATTCTAGAAAATGAAAGCCAGGTTCCTTTTGTGTGGGGTGAAATGTGTGAAATACGGATGCACCTCAGTGCATTTTTTTGCCCTTGTGTCGAAACTGAGCTGGGAAGAGGTTCTTGGAGGAGCTGCGTGAGGATTTCAGGAGACAGGATTCTCAGGAGAGCTTCAGGCTAGGACTCTCATAGTAAAGCAGTAACTTACAGGCTCTTGACAGCTCGAAAAGGTCGTGATGTTCTTTATAAATGAAAATAAAGTAACTTGGGGTCCAGGGATAAATGAAAGAGCCTGTAAAGACTGAGCTCAAAGTCCCCGTTTGTTATCATGTCAAAATTTGATTTTTTTTGATGCAATTAGCTCAATCCGGATACTTGCTTAATTCTAAAAGCAGCTGGGGTTCAGGGCACAGGCTAAAGCAGCATGGGGGCAGGGGCTGGGCAGGAGGCCCTCTGGCACCAGTGGAAAGGCCAGATTATTTCTATTGTGTGCCCTGATGTAATTCTTTGTCTGCCTGCCCTCTGTGGTTTATCACTTTCCATTTCACGCATCCTTCTTGTAAAGTAATTACAGAAGCAGGGACAAATAGGCAGTAGCAGCGTGGATCAGAGCCCTTTAGAATGGATAACTGATGCAAATTGGGCGTCAGCTTGTGGAGGGTGAGGAGTGCAAGGATGGGACAGTGAGAGTCTTCTTTGGGGGAATGATCGTTACAGGGTTATGAGTATTGTGTATTGTAGGCCTCTCTGGCAAGGCCCTCCAGCACCTGAGTTCCTTCAAAGTGGCTTACTGACTGCATGAGGAATGTGTCTGCAGTGGTGGCCACAGCGGCCGAGCTGTGATTTATATGTTACCACTGCTCAGCCATGAAAGGTCAGCGCCAGGCTGCTGTGTTGTAGGACTGCAAGGGAGGTTTGGGCCCTGGGGGAACTGGCAACTGCATCTGGAGTGTGGATGATCCAGGAACCCCTGGAGTGATGCTTGGACCCTCATCTCAGTGGGTTGGAGTTTGGGTGGTGGGGGGGTCCCCAAATCGAACTGTTCGTACTTTTAGGGCTAGGCACTGAGTTTAGAGCTATTTGTTGGTCAGGTTGAGATTAATCTCTGTCGTTGGTTTTGTTATCTTAGAGTGGCTTTTGGCTTAGGCCTCTGGTGACTGACTGCTCACAGCCATAATATAGCCCTTAGAAGGCCATGAGAGCAAGGATGTGGCTAGCAGGGATGAGAAGCCAGTTCTGAAGAGACCCTGCTTCATTTATGATTGGGCATTTCTTCTGCGTTTGTTTTTGTCCCTTCTACACTGAGGCTCACCTCCCACCCCCCTATCTTTGTGGAAAGCTTTGCATTATAAGGCTCAACTCACCAGCCTGGCCCTGTCAGCATGATTATCATTAAGCCCATTGCATCATAAAAAACATTGCAAAGTAAGTGAATGGAAAAGGGCCCTGCCCTCTGATATTGGGTGAGTAGCTTGACTCTTCTAAGTCTTTTTTTGTTTTGTTTTTTTAATTTTAAAAGTTTTTTCAAGTGGAGGTAATAATAGCAATATATACCATGGTTATAAAGAAATGCATGTAAGTTATTCAAACAATGGAACATTTAAAGGCATAAGATGGCATTCTCATGTCAAGTGAGATTTTCTGTACGAAAGTTGTTCATCGTAAATTGCATTATTGCATACTGTACTTAAATAGTACTGAATATTTGCCCCCAAAAGCTTTTATTTTGTTGTTCCTTTTGGATGCCATCAATAAGTGTGTGCAAGAAGGAGACAGGAATTGTTACTCTCAGCCACCATTTGACAAAGAAGGGGGCACTAAAGCTCCTGGGTGTTGTGACTTGTGCAGGGTGGATTTACTGAGTACAGACCCACGTGAGTAATACAGTGAGGCCAAGGTTCTCGCCATTACTGTGTGCTGAGTGCAGAGTATTCGGGCTCATTGGTCATGGTCCTGAGGGCTCACATGCCTGTCTGCTGCCGCCCTTCGTTCGCTCAGCAGCTCTCGACTGAGGGCAGCTGATGCCCAGGGCCTCTGCTGGGTGTTAGGATTGTCATTAACGAGGGGGCCCTGGCAGTCACCTTCTGGGAGCCTGTGATCCGGCAGGGGAGGCGGACTATAATAATTATGATGTCAGTGGGTCCTGTTTCTCTTCTGCTGCCTGTGAATGTGTCAAGGGCAGGGGTGGAGGGAGACTTGGCTCTCTGTGGGCTTCATCTTTCTCCTCCTGGGAAGTCCTGAGACAACTCCTTGGATGATGCCCGTTAGAATTCCGCCTGCCTCTGCCCGAGGCCATGTGTGCTCCGCAGTTGGAGACTGAGGAGAATGTGTCTGTGGGCTGGAGGGCTGTGAAGACGAGAGAGGCGGGGAGCTCGCTCCAAGGAGACACATGTGGAACCAGCTCTTAAAGATGATGACAGTGGTCCCTCGAGGACATGACCTCTCCTGCTGGCTGTCATGACCCACAGTGGGACGTTGGCAATTTCATCGGGACCTCTCGTCCTACTTGTGAAATTTTAGTACTGATTTACTTGCTCTGAGTAGAGCTGGATGTGACAAGGCAGTAAAGTTCTGCCTTTGTCCCTATAACATCCTATTCCTACCAGAGCTTTCCCCTAAGTGGGCAATAAAATGGGGCCACTTCTTGGCACCGCTGGGTTACCTTTCCAGTGTGAGCGACTGGGCCCATGAAAAAGGGGCTGAGGAGAATGATCCCAGATTTCACATCTGGGTGGGCAGAGGGAGGTCTGGACTCATCAATAAGGAAAGTCTTTTTCCCCTTGCATGATGGGCTACAGGTGATTTGCAGACTTCTCTGTGGTTGGTTTTCCTGTTCCTCTCTTGGTTCTTTGATTCGTTTTGCCTTGTGTCAAGTCTTTGTTTCCCCTTCTTGCACCTTTCTCTTCTGAAAGAGAATTTGGCAGAATGGCTAGAATCATGTTAAATGCATTGGCTTTGTGACTTCCTTGGGAAGGGATTCCCTAGAAGCTCAGATGGTGAAGAGTCTGCCCACCATGCGGCAGACCCAGGTTTGATCCCTGGGTCAGGAAGATCCCCTGGAGAAGGAAAGGGCAACCCACTCCAGTATTCTTGCCTAGACAATCCCACGGATGGAGAAGCCTGGCAGGCTACATGCCTTTGGGTTGCAAAGAGTCAGACACGACTGAGCAACTTCACTTCCTTTCTTTTGTGTCTTAGTTGTTGGTATGCAAAAAATTGAAGAATACACACCTTTGCTGTGATCCTTCACAGAGTGTGTCCTTCCAGAGAACTGAGTTTTCCAGAATGCTGAAGCGGAGTTTTATGCATTGTAAACAGCAAAATTTTTCTTAATTTAATAAAATCCACCTTGTAAGGGAATTCTCGGAAGTGTATTGCGTGTCCACGCACACTGTCTTTGTAAGCAGACCACTGGGAACCTCACCTAATGTTTTCTCCATCACACAGGGTCACTGTTTGGAACTTCAGAGGTGGTTCATTGCTGGGCAAGTGGTGCCTTCAGGCTGTTTCCCCCATAGTACAAGGTGCTAGAGCCTCATACTTTGTTCATCCTTAAATCTGGGCTTCCCCCCACCCTTCCACTGTGTTAGGTGTTCTGGGCTTCCCTGGGGACTCAGTGGTAAAGAATCTGTCTGCCAATGCAGGAGCCTCAGGTTTGATCCCTGGGTCATGAAGATCCCCTGGAGAAGGAAATGGCAACCCACTCCAGTATTTTTGCCTGGGAAATTCCATGGACAGAGGAGCCTGGCAGGCTACAGTCCATGGGGTGGCGAAAGAGTTGGACACGACTTAGTGACTCAACAGTAACAAATGTTTGTTGTTACTTTTGATTGCACTTTCTCTCCCCTTCTAATCTGTGTGTTCAGGAACAAGAGATCGACTTATTTGGAAATGTAAGAACAACATCGACCATATAGTGGAATCTTATCATAGGCACTACAGTAGTGCTTTACACAAATGTTCCTGTTTAATGCCCACACAGTTGCCAGGTCTGTAGAGCCATCATCCTTATGTTACAGAAGAGGGAACTGAGCAGCAAAGGAGGCAACCACATATCCTTCTTGCTTGAAATACAGCAGATTAATTCTGGTTTCCTCGGTGTGTATGCCCAGGAGTGTGATTGCTGGATCATATGGCAGTTCTATTTCCAGTTTTTTGAGGAATCTCCACACTGTTCTCCATAGTGACTGTACTAGTTTGCATTCCCACCAACAGTGTAAGAGGGTTCCCTTTTCTCCACACCCTCTCCAGCACTTATTGCATGTAGACTTTTGGATAGCAGCCATTCTGACTGGTGTGAAATGGTATCTCATGTTCATTGCAGCACTGTTTATAATAGCCAGGACATGGAAGCAACCTAGATGTCCATCTGCAGATGAATGGATAAGAAAGCTTTGGTACATATACACAATGGAGTATTTTTCAGCCATCAAAAAGAATGCATTTGAATCAGTTCTAATGAGGTGGATGAAATTGGAGCCTATTACACAGAGTGAAGTAAGCCAGAAAGAAAAACATCAATACAGTATACTAACGCATATATATGGAATTTAGAAAGGTGGTAACCTTAACCCTGTATACGAGACTGCAAAAGAGACATAGGTATATAGAACAGTCTTTGGGACTCTGTGGGAGAGGGTGAAGGTGGGATAACTGGGGAGAACGGCATTGTAGCATGTATATTATCATATGTGAAATGAATCACCAGTCCAGGTTCGACGCATGATACAGGATGCTTGGGGCTGGTGCACGGGGATGACCTGGAGGGAGGATATGGGGAAGAGGGAGGGGGGAGGGGGGTTCAAGAAAGGGAACACATGTATACCCGGGGCGGATTCGTGTCAATGTATGGCAAAACCAACCAATATATTAATGTAAGGTAATTTGCCTCCAATAAAATAAAAAAAAAAAAAGAAATACAGCAGATTAATTCAACAGGCATTCATTGGGGGCTTCTATTGTTTGTATGTGTGTGCTCAATCATGTCTGACTCTTGTGACCCTATGAACTGTAGCCTGCCAGGCTCCTCTGTCCATGGGATTTTCCAGGCAAAAATATGGAGTTGGTTGCCATTTCCTACTCAAGAGGATCTTCTGACCCAAGGATCAAACCCGTGTCTGTTGCATCTCCCACATTGGCAGGCAGATTCTTTACCACTGTACCACCTATTGGTGGTGGTGGTTTAGTCGCTAAGTCATGTCCAAGTCTTGTGACCCCATGGACTGTAGCCCGCCAGGCTCCTCTGTCCACGGGATTCTCCAGGCAAGAATACTGGAGTGGGTTGTCATTTCCTTCTCCAGAGGATCTTCCCGACCCAGGAATTGAACCCGGGTCTCCTGCATTGCAGGCAGATTCTTTATCGACTTAACTACACAAGAAGCCACCACCTATTATGCATCATTAATTAAAAAATAATTTGTAGGGGGTGTTAATCAGTAACACTGAAATAGTTTGAATAATAGAATATTCCTAAATAAATTGTCTGGTTATTTATAGGACTTCATAAATCTTTGTGCTGTCTTACAGTACTTAAAAGGGATTTAAGCATGAGAGAAACAGTCTGTAAATTGAATTAAAATGCAAAAATAGTCTCCTTGCTTTGCGGCTCAGCTCTCCAGACCAGAGCTCCATTGAGTGCAGCAGTCATTTTTGTTTTTCATCCACACTGATGTCATAATTGGTGTTCATTTATACAGTCTAATTGTCCTCATCCTGAAGGGCCTTGATTTAAATTTATTTACATTGCTTCTGCCAGATGGAAATGACATGCACCTATGCACTTGAATTTATGTTTGCCTGAGCCTTTGAAACCCTATCGATAGAGTGAACCCAGCACCAGATGATTAGACAGCAGGCTTAGGCTCCTGTTTTCTCCCTGCCACTAACTTGTGGTGCCCTGAGCAGAGACATGACTCTTCTGGGCCCCAAGCTCCTCTACTTTAAAAGGAGGAGGAATGGAAATCTGGTGGAATTTCTAGCCTGGGACATCCTATAAAGAGTGTATTATGTCTCAAATGATTGAGACCAGAGCTGCAAGTCTATAGGTGCTTACTCTGAAGAGAACTATATAAGCAGTGGTATTTAAATGTAAACCACTAATTTATAAAATTCTCTGAAAGTTGATTCTTTGAAGGATGTTATACTTGCCCTTGGAGTCTTGTGTTTTTAAAAAACGTTATTTTCTTCATGTTCTTTATTAGCTTTTCAAGCATTTTCTTTGTAGAGAGCTCAGAATGGTTTTCAGACCTGTTTCAGATTAATTTATTGTAAATTCTTTTTTACAAAATTATTTGATTTTTGTCTGTGCTGGGTCTTCATTGCTGGGTGCGGGCTTTCTCTAGTTATGGCAAGTGAGGGCTGCTCTCTCATCCGTGGTGCGCGGGCTCCTCATTGCAGTGGCTTATCTTGTTGCCCAGCACAGGCTCTAGAGCTTGCAAGCTTCAGTAGTTCCAGTTCCTGGGCTCTAGAGCACAGGCTCAGTATTGGTCACAGACCTAGCTGTTCTACGGCATGTGGGATCTTCCTGGATCAAACCCGTCTCCTGCATTGGCAGGCGGATTCTTTACCACTGAGCCACCAGGGAAGCCCCTGTTGTAGATTCTGGTCAATTTTCTGTTAATGATGTTCCTGTGCTGTCTGTTGGAGAAGGCAGTGGCACCCCACTCCAGTACTCTTGCCTGGGAAATCCCATGGACGGAGGAGCCTGGTAGGCTGCAGTCCATGGGGTCGCGAAGAGTTGGACACAACTGAGCGGCTTCGGTTTCACTTTCTTGCATTGGAGAAGGAAATGGCAACCCACTCCAGTGTTCTTGCCTGGAGAATCCCAGAGACGGGGGAGCCTGGTGGGCTGCCGTCTACGGGGTCGCACAGAGTCGGGCATGACTGAAGCGACTTGGCGGCGGCAGCAGTGCTGTCTGTTCACGTTGGCCCTTTCACACAGTGAATTAGAGAGCATGGGAGAGAAGTCTCCTTCCCTTCAAATATTCAAAGGGTTATTTTTTCTCCTGAGCAGCTCTGCATATCTGTATAGGACGGAAATAGAATAAAAGAAGTTAAAAAGGAGGAGATTTCAGCTGAGTACACAGAAGGGTAAAAGCAGTCTGATCATTGTGCCGAAACCTCCCAGCAGAGATGCTGGGAGGAAGAGACGGTGTGTGCTGTTGGCCTGTTCTGAACAGCCCCTGGTAAAACAAAAAAGACAAAGAGCGTTTTCACAGGCCCCTGGGGGAAGGGCCTGCTGGAGGAGAGGGAGGAGAACCCAGGATACCCTTCTTAGGGTGCTGCTGAGGGCAGGTGGTGGCAGCAGGGCTGGCTGGCCTTCAAGGTTTCTTGGGTCCAGTGCTTGGTCCAGTGAGATGTGCTTGGATCCCGTGCTTGGTCCAGTGAGATGTGCTTGGATCCCGTGCTTGGTCCAGTGAGATGTGCTTGGGTCCCGTGCTTGGTCCAGTGAGATGTGCTTGGGTCCCGTGCTTGGTCCAGTGAGATGTGCTTGGGTCCCGTGCTTGGTCCAGTGAGATGTGCTTGGGTCCCGTGCTTGGTCCAGTGAGATGTGCTTGGATCCCGTGCTTGGTCCAGTGAGATGTGCTTGGATCCCGTGCTTGGTCCAGTGAGATGTGCTTGGATCCCGTGCTTGGTCCAGTGAGATGTGCTTGGGTCCCGTGCTTGGTCCAGTGAGATGTGCTTGGATCCCGTGCTTGGGTCCAGTGAGATGTGGCACCTGCGTCAGGCAGTGCAGGGAAGAGGTTAAGTCCTCCTTTGTGTTTTTAGTGTTCCCTGATTACCAGAACGCTCAAGGGCAGCGAGTTCTGGAGCTCAGTTCCCCAGGAACCGTGGCGTGGGGCTGACAGCATTCATTTCTCCCTTCACCCCAGGTCCAGATCGCTCTCCCGCAGCCGCATCACTGGCCCCCGGAGGCAGCTGCGTCTCCGGCTGCATTCCTTGCCTCTTAATGACCCATCAGGCTTTCCCTTGTAATTGGGTCAGGCAGCCATGTGACCTGCTGCCTGCCAATTTCTTTTTTGAAAAGATGTTCATTTCATGGATCATTTTGAAGATTCTCCATGGATATGCAAGGTGGTTTGAGACATTTGGATAATGTTTCACTTGTTCTTTGAGATAGGTTGTTTCGCTGTCTTCCTTGCAGTCAGCCACTGTAGGCTTTTTTTGAAGAGGTTCTCTTGCGATCTCCATTTTATTGCTTCTTGTCTGAGGAGAACCACGTGAGAAATCCCTAGACCCACGTGAGCCTAACCTGTTCCAGAGGTGGAGAGAGAGAGAACTGGGAGGAAAGTGCAGATTTTTGAATTACAGATATTTTAGTAAAGGGCAGAGAGAGAGAGACAAGAGACTGAGTCCCAGAAGTGTTTTTTACTTACATGAGCAATTATGTCCTTCTGCTGGGGATGGAAATATGTCCTGAAATTTGTTTTGTCAGCTTCCTTTGAAATAAATAAAATTACAGCGATGATATCATTCCTGCTTAAAATGTTTGAATAGGTATCAAGGCAAAGTGATTAGGGCTTAATTGTTTTGCCAGATTTTCTTTAAAACTACATTTTTTGGGGGAGGGTGGGGTAGGAATTTCTATGCCAAAAAACATCTTAAACTGATGAACATATAGTTCTCTTCACTTATTTTGGCTAGTGTTTAATTAGATGACTGTTTTCATAGTTGAGGAAATACATTTGCGTTGGGCCGAAGCCCCAGGGTGCCAGATTTCAATCCCAGAAAAAAAATGTTCTTCTCAGTTTAGTGCTGATGTACACTTAAATAGCACAGGAGTGAGCGCTTTTCCTTGGCCAAGGTCACAGGGCGACTTTCCAGAGGGTTGATTGGTTTCAGAGCTGGGCAGGTTTCAGGTCGAGTGCCCAGCTTGCCCTCCATCTGGGGAGCTACGGTTCTCCAGCTCCCCATGAGAACAGCCTCAGGAAGTGACCAGGTTCTTGAACCTCTGCCCCCCGGCTGGACAGCGGTGGGAGGGGGGCAGAGGGGGTGGGGACAGAAGCACAGTTGCTGCCCATTAGAAGCTGATCTCCTTCTGGTCCCCACTGCACTGCGGCCACTACTGTGTGAATTGCCAGCTCCCGCGTTGGTGTCCTTATTTGTGCTTGGGGCTGGTGATGAGCTGGGGGTTTGCCACAGTAGATGCTGGAATCAACCAGTTTTAGTTTTCCTGAAACCACACTTTGAGGCTTACGCTGATACCATTCTGCAGTTCTTTGCCAACCCCTGGTCAGGTACCTTTACCGGTTCTCTTTTTACCAAGGACACGAAGGCTGGACTCTCAGCTAACGCTCCATTAGCTCAGACAGGCTGGACCTGTGCTTCTCCCACATCATCTCTGCATGTTTGCCAAGCTGTTTCTTTTCACTGCTGGGTATCTGACAGGAGCCTTGTGTGTGGCTTCGATGGTGGCTGGACGAATTCTCCCAGGTGTCCTGCCCACCTTTTTGGAACATTGTGTCTCCTCCTGAGGTTGCAGGTGGAGTGCTGGGAATGTGGGGTCTTGGATGGTAAGGGCTGAGCCAGGACAAGGGTATGGGTGCTTGCTGGGGTCTGGTTCCTGCTCCTCTCCTGGCGTCTTGTTACTGACCTGTTCCCTGGCCCACTCCCCAGAGGAGCTGAGTACGTGTCCTGAAAAATGAGAGACTCCAGGCTCTTCTTTTCTTTGCCCATGCCCTTGGTGTTGTGTGGCATTCTGCTCCTGAGGCATTCATTCTGCTTCTTAAAGACTGTGAGCTTTTACCTCCCCAACCTTCTTCCCTCCAGCTTGGAGCCCATGAGTAGGAATGTGCAGGGTTTTCTTGGCTCTCTTCTTTTCTCAGGATTGCCCACAGGAGTGGAGTGGGGTCAGGAGCTCTTCTTTGCCACCAGATTCTTCTGTTTCTGTTCTTGAAATATGCAATGTAAGGTTGATTTCATTTTTTTGGTTTGATTTCTCTTTTTTTGTTTGATTTCTCCTGGTATTTTTCTAAACTACCTTGTATTCATTTTGCGTGATTTTGGAGTGGAAAGATAGCATGTTCCCATTTTACCCTCATCTGAACTTGGAACTGCCATGATACACTTTATTATTCTTTATTGCATTGTAATTGACCTGATACTGTTCATGGGGTTCTCAGTATCAGGTCAATTACAATGCATGACTATGCCAAAGCCTTTGACTGTGTGGATCACAATACACTGTGGAAAATTCTGAAAGATATGGGAATACCAGACCACCTGACCTGCCTCTTGAGAAACCTGTATGCAGGTCAGGAAGCAACAGTTAGAACTGGACATGGAACAACAGAGATGGCTGGATGGCATCACCGACTCGATGGACATGAGTTTGAGTGAACTCCGGGAGTTGGTGATGGACAGGGAGGCCTGGCGTGCTGTGGTTCATGGGGTCGTAAAGAGTTTGACACGACTAAGCCACTGAACTGAACTGAATTGACCTGAAATACTATATTAGTTTCAGGTGTACAGTATAGTGATTCCATATTTTTATACATTATGAAATCATCATGATTCTGGTTGCTGTAACCATAGAGTTATTCCTGAATTATTAACCATAGTCCCTATGCTGTACACCCTATCCATATGAGGTGTTTATAACTGCAAGTTTGTACCTCTTAATCTCCTTCAACTATTCTACTTCTGCCTGTTCTTCCAACACCCTCCCCTCTGGCAATCACTAGAATTGTTCTCTGAATCTCTGATTCTGTTTCTTTTTTTTTGGATCATAGAAATAAATGAAATCATACTGTGTTTGTTTTTCTCTGACTCATTTCATGTAGCATAATACTTTCTGGGTCCAGCCAGGTTGTTACAGATGGCAAGATTTCATTTTTATATATCTGAGTAATATTCCATTGTGTATAAATATATATATGTACATACCACATCTACTTATCTATTCATCTATCAGTGGACACTAAGGTTGTTTCCATATTGTTAAATGTTGCAAATAATGCTGCAATGAACATGGGGGTGCACATATTTTAGAATTAGTGTTTTCATTCTCTTTGGATAAATATCCCAAAGTGGAATTGCTGGATTCTAATGCAGTTCTGTTGCTGCTGCTGCTAAGTCACTTCAGTCGTGTCCGACTCTGTGTGACCCCATAGACGGAAGCCCACCAGGCTCCCCCATCCCTGGGATTCTCCAGGCAAGAACACTGGAGTGGGTTGCCATTTCCTTCTCCAGTTAGGTTGGTGCAAAAGTAATTGCGATTTTGCACTGTTGAACTTTGCTGTTTGATATTGGAATACATTCTTAAATAAATGTAGTTATGTTATGCATCATTTTAATGTGCATTTCTCACTTTGTGGGTTTTTTTTTTTACTAATGACATTACTTGCTGTTTAGTTTATATTTATTTTAGACTGAAGAAATGATGTTAGACAAAAAGCAAATCCGAGCAATTTTTTTGAGTTCAAAATGAGTTGTAAAGTAATGGAAACAACTCGCAACATCACAATGCATTTGGTCCAGGGACTGCTAACAAACCTACAGTGCAGTGGTGGTTCAAGAAATTTTACAGAGGAGATGAGAGCCTTGAAGTTGAGGAGCATAGTAGCCAGCCATCAGAAGTTGACAATGACCAATTGAGAGGGTCATTGAAGCTGATCCTCTTACAACTACAACTATGTAAGAAGTTGCCGAAGAACTCAACATTGACCATTCTACCGTTATTCAGCATTTGAAGCAAATTGGAAAGGTGAAAAAGCTCAGTAAGTGGGTACCTCGTGAGCTGACTGCAAATAAAAAAAAAAATTTGTCATTTTGAAGTGTCTTCTCTTCTTCTACACAGTGAACCATTTCTCAGTTTGTGACATGCGATGAAGAGTGGATTTTATACAACAGCCAGGGATGACCTGCTCAGTGGTTGGACCAACCAGAAGCTCCAAAGCACTACCCAAAGCCAGACTTGCACCAAAAGAAGGGTCATGGTCACTGTTTGGTGTTTGGCTGCTGGTCTGATCCACTATAATTTTCTGATTCCCAGCAAAACCATTACAGCTGAGAATTATGCTCAGCAAAATCAATGAGATTTACTGAAAACTGCAAGGCTTACAGCTGGTATTGTTCTACAGAATGGACCCAGTTCTTCTCCATGATGATGCCTGAACTCAAGTTGCACAGCCAACACTTCAGAAGTTGAACAAATTGGGCTACAAAGTTTTGCTTCATCTACTGTATTCACCTGCCCTTTTGCCAAGCAACTACCACATCTTCAAGCATCTCGACAACTTTCTGCAGGGTAAACACTTCTGCAACCAGCAGAAGGCAGAAAAGGCTTTCCAAGAGTTGGTTAAATCCTGAAGCATGGATTTTTATACTACAGGAATAAGCAGACTGACTTCTCATTGGCAAAAATATATTGATTATAATGGTTCCCATTTTGATTAATAAACGTGTTTGAGCTTAGTTATAATAATTTAAAATTCATGGTCTTAAACCACAGTTACTTTTATACCAACCTAATATAAATTTTTTTTTGAGGAACCTGCATACTGTTTTCCATAGTGGCTGTGCCAACTTATATTTCCAGTACTGGTGTATATGGTTCCTTTTGCTCCACACCGTCACCAAAACTTATTTAAAATGTCATCATTTTTTTTGAGGTATAATTGATTTGCAATATTAGTTTCAGGTATTTCACAATTTTTATACATTCTGCTACATTTAAAGTTATTACGGGACTTTCCTGGTGGTCCAGGGGCTAAGACTGTGTGCTTCTAATGCAGGGGGCATGGGTTTGATCCCTGGTCAGGGAACTAAATCCCACAGGCTCCATCTGAGGATTTGCATGCCACAACTCATGATCCCACATGGCACAACTAAGACCTGATGCAGCCAAATAAAGAAAGAAAGAAGATATTACAAAGTCCTGGCTGTGGTCCCCGTGCTGTGCAGTATAATCTTAAAGCCTGTCTGTCGTGTGTGCAGGAGTCCGTGTCTTTCATTCCCCTGCCTCCATCTTGTCCCTTCCTTCTTCAGCCTCTCCACTGGCAACCAGTGCCTGTGACTTTGTTTCTGCCTTCACTTTCAGTCTGTATGTGTCCCTTGTTTGAGGTGGGGTCTCTTGTAGACAGCATATATATGGGTCTTCTTTTTGTATCCATTCAGTCCTGAGTGTTCATTGGAAGGACTGATGCTGAAGCTGAAACTCCAATACTTTGACCACCTGATGTGAAGAGCGGACTCATTTGAAAAGACCCTGATGCTGGGAAAAATAGAGGGCAGGAGGAGAAGGGGACAACAGAGGATGAGGTGGTTGGATGGCATCACCGACTCAATGGACACGAGTTTGGGTAAACTCCAGGAGTTTGTGATGGACAGGGAGGCCTGGCGTGCTGTGGTCCTTGGGATCGCAAAGAGTCAGACATGACTGAGCAACTGAACTGATTTAATTCTTTTTTATGTGATTATAAATGGGATTATGTTATTAATTTCTCTTTTTGATGGTTTGTTGTTAGTGTATAGAAATGTAACAGGTTTCTATATATTAATTTTGTTTCCTTCACCTTAACCAAATTCGTTGCACTTTAGTAGTTTTTGGTGGTGTCTTTAGGTTTTTTTAATGTATAGTTTTATAAGTGTATATATTTAGAATGTATCATGTCATCTTCAAACAGCGGCAGCTTCTTCCTTTCAAGTACAAGTTCCTTTTATTTTTTTCTTGTCTGATTGTGGCTTGAACTTCTAATTCTGTGTTGAATAAAAGTGTTGAAACTCGGCACCTTTGTCTTATTCTTGATGTTAGAGGAAATACGTTCAGATTTTCACAGTTGAGTTTGATGTTAGCTTTGGACAGACCATTTATGACCTTTATTATGTTGAGGTATGTTCCCTAACCCTAACCCTAACCCTAATAGTATGAAAATCTCGATGTATGAAAATACCCACTTCATGGAGAGTATGTTTTTTTATGATAGATGGATATTGAGTTTTGTCAGAAGGTTCTGCATCTATTGAGATGATCATATGGTTTTTATTCTTCAATTTGTTAATGTGATGTATTGCATTGATTTTATAAATATTGAACTATCCTTGCATCTCTGGGATAAATCCCACTCGATTGTGGTGTATGATCCTTTTAATTGGATCTGTTCAGTTTGGCTTGCTGACATTTGGTATTTTGTAAGTTCATCAGTGATATTGGCCTGTAATTTTATTTTTTCATGGTATATTTGTCTGGTTTTGGTAGGAGGATGATGCTGGTCTCATAGAATAAGTTTGGAAGTATTCCTTCCTCTGCAGTTTTTTGAAATAGTTTGAGAAAAATGGATGTTAACTCTCCTTAAGTGTTTGGAGGAATTCAACTGTGAAGCAGTCTGCTTCTGGTCTATTTTTTTTTGTGTGTGTGTGTAGTTTGTAAAATTACTGATTTAATTTCATTACTGTTCATATTTTCTCTTTCTTCCTTGTTCAGTCTTGGGAGATTATACATTTCTATGAATTTGTTCATTTCTTTTAGATGGTCTGTTTTATCTGCATATATTAATAGTTATTCACACCAGTGATTTATGATTCTTTGTATTTATATGGTCTTGGTTGTACCTTCTCTCTTTTCATTTCTGAAATTGTTGATTTGGACCCCCACCCCTCTTTTTCTTGATGAGCTGGCAAAGGTTTATCAGTATTGTTTATCTTTTCAAAGAACCAGCTTTTGTTATTTTTTTTAGTTCCTTTAGGTGTAAGGTTAGGTTGTTTATTTCAGATTTTTTTTCTTGTTTCCTGAGGTAGACTTGTATCATCATAACCTTCTCTATTAGAACTGCTTTTGCTGTGTCCCGTAGATTTTTGGATCATTTTGTTTTTGCTTTTACTTCTCTCCAGGTATTTATTAATTTTATTTTTTTTACTTCTTCCTCAATTTCTTCAGTGATCCGTTGTTGGTTCAGTAGTGTATTGTTTTGCCTCCATGTGTTTGTGTGTTTTTCAGCTTCTTTTTTCCTGTCAGTCAGTTCAGTTCAGTCGCTCAGTCGTGTCCGACTCTCCGCGACTCCATGAATCACAGCACGCCAAGCCTCCCTGTCCATCACCAACTCCTGGAGTTCACTCAAACTCATGTCCACAGAGTCAGTGATGCCATCCAGTCATCTCATTCTCTGTCGTCCCCTTCTCCTCCCGCCCCAACCTTTCCCAGCATCAGAGTCTTTTCCAGTGAGTCAACTCGTCGCATGAGGTGGCCAAAGTATTGGAGTTTCAGCTTTAGCATCAGTCCTTCCAATGAACGCCCAGGATTGATCTCCTTTAGAATGGACTGGTTGGATCTCCTTGCAGTATAAGGGACTCTCAAGAGTCTTCTCCAGCACCACAGTTCAAAAGCATCAGTTCTTCGGCGATCAGCTTTCTTCACAGTCCAACTCTAACATTCATACATGACCACGGGAAAAACCATACATAGCCTTGCCTAGACGGACCTTTGTTGGCAAAGTAATGTCTCTGCTTTTTAATATACTATCAAGGTTGGTCATAACTTTCCTTCCAAGGAGTAAGCGTCTTTTAATTTCATGGCTGCTATCAGCATCTGCAGTGATTTTGGAGCCCCCAAAAATAAAGTCTGACACTGTTTCCACTGTTCTCCCATCTATTTCCCATGAAGTGATGGGACCAGATGCCATGATCTTCATTTTCTGAATGTTGAGCTTCAAGCCAACCTTTTCACTCTCCTCTTTCACTTTCATCAAGAGGCTTTTTAGTTCCTCTTCACTCTCTGCCATAAGGGTGGTGTCATCTGCATATCTGAGGTTATTGATATTTCTCCCGGCAATCTTGATTCCAGCTTGTGCTTCTTCCAGCCCAGCGTTCCTCATGATGTACTCTGCATATAAGTTAAATAAGCAGGGTGACAATATACAGCCTTGATGTACTCCTTTTCCTATTTGGAACCAGTCTGTTGTTTCCTATAGTTGACTTCTAATTTCTAGTCTCATAGTATTGTGGTTGGACAGGATACTTGATACAATTTCAATTTTCTTAAATTTACTGAGGCTTGTTTTGGGACCTAGTATGTGATCAGTGCTGGAGAATGTTTCATTTGCACTTGAAAGGAATGTGTATTTTGCTGCTTTTGGATGTAATATTCTCTGTATATCTATTAACTTATTGACTGTAGATATATTAATATGGCATTTTTTATCCAAATGTTATTGACCAGAGATGTTTCAATAATCATTTACATGACAAATTGCCAGCCACAGGCATTAGTTTCTGCAGAAATCCCCTGGATAAGGTATTAAGTCAGTCTGGTCTAAAGTGTCATTTAAAGCCAGTGTTTCCTTATTTATTTATTTGTGGTCTGGATGACCTGTCCATTAATGTAAGTGGGATGTTAAAGTCTGTTAGTATTATTGTGTTATTGTCAATTTCTTCCTTGATGACTGTTAATATTTGCTTTGTGTATTTGGTGGTCTTATGTTGGGTGCATACACATTTATAATTCTTCTTGGATTTATGCTTTCATCATTATGTAGTGTCTTTCTTTGTTACAGTGTCCTTCTTGTAACAGTCCTTGTTTAAAATCTGTTTTATCTGATAAAAGTATTGCTGCTACTGCTGCTGCTAAGTCGCTTCAGTCGTGTCTGACCCTGTATGACCCCAGAGACAGCAGCCCACCAGGTTCCTCTGTCCCTGGGATTCTCCAGACAAGAATGCTGGAGTGGGTTGCCATTTCCTTCTCTCAAAAGTATTGCTACCCTGGCTTTATTTTGATTTTTATTTTCATGGAATATTTTTTTCCATCCTTTCAGTCCATGTGTTTATTTAGATCTGAAGTGAGTTTCTTGTAGGCAGCATAGATATGGGTTTTGTTTTTGTGTCTGTTCAGTCACTCTGTGTCTTTTGATTGGAGCATTTAGTCTATTTTCATTTAAAGTCTGTTAGTTTGCAATCTGTGTGTTTGCTATATCACTTAACTGCTTATTGTGGCTATAGATGCTTTTACTACTTTTGTCTTTTAACCTTCCTACTAGCTTTGTATTTATTAATAGTTGGTTTATTACCTTTAATGTGTATTTGCCTTTATTGATGAACTTCCTGTTTCTAATTGTGGCCTTTCGTTTTTTTTTGTTAACATTTCATGTGATGATCTGTTTGGTGGTGCTAAGCTCTTTTAACTTTCATTGTTGTTGGTTAGTTGCCAAGTCATGTCCAACTCTTTGCAACCCCATGAACTGTGGCATGCCAGGCTTCCTTGTCCTTCACTGTCTCCTGGGGTTTGCTCAAACTCATGTCCATTGAGTTGGAGATGACATCCAACCATCTCATCCTCTGTCACCCCCTTCTCCTCCTGCCCTCAATCTTTCTCAGCATTGGGATCTTTTCCGGTGAGTTGGCTCTTAGCCTCAGCTTTTGCTTGTCTTAAACCTTTTGATTTCTCTAACAAATCTGAATGAAAGCCTTGATGGGTAGAGTGTACTTGGTTGTAGGTTGTTCCCCTTTCATCACTCTAAATATATTGTGTTACCTCGTTCTGATCTGCAGAGATTCTGCTAAAAAGTCAACTGATGGCTTTCTGGGAGTTCCTTATACACAACTTGTTGATTTTTCCCTTGATGCTTTTGATATTCTCTCTTTATCTTTAATTTTTGCCATTTTAATTACTATACGTCTTCATGCAGGCCTCTTTGAGCTGATCCTTTTGGGACTCTTATGTGCTTCTTGAACTTGGAAGTCTGTTACCTTTCCAAGGTTAGGGAAGTTTTCAGCTATTAGGTCTTCAGATATGTTTTCTGCCCCTTTCTCTCTCTTCTCCTTCTGGAACCCCTATCCTGTGAATATTAGTAAACATCATGTTTACTAATCTGGGACAACAACATGATGTTGTTCCAGAGATCTTGTAAACTGTTCTTGTTTGTTTTTATTTCTTTTTTCTGTTCAACTTAAGTGATTTCCACTACTGTCTTATAGCTCACTGATCTGTTCCTCTGTATCATTTAATCAACTATCAATTCCTTCTAGTATATTTTCCACCTCTGTTTTTGGTTCTTTATATTGGGTTGTCCAAAAAATTCCTTCAGTTTTTAAGTAAAAATAAGATATATTTTTCATTTTCACCAAGAACTTTATTGAACAACATGTTCATGGTTTTGTTTTACAGTCTTCTTCCATTTTGCAGGCAACTTCGTAATTTCATCTTACCAAAGCTTTTTATCTTTTTAAGCACAGGACTGTTCCAGGTGCCTTTTACAGTCTTCCAGGGAATTGAAAATTTTCCATTAAAAGAGAATTTTGTAAAGACTAAAATAAATGGACATCTGAAGATGCAATCTGGTGAATATAGTGGATGAATCAGAACTTCCCAACCGGGTTGTAACAGTTTTTACCTGGTCACCAAAGAAACATGCCATCGTTGTTATCCTGATGGAAGATTATGTGTTTTCTGTTGACTAATTCTGGATGCTTTTGTCAAGTGCTACTTTCAGCTGGTCTAATTGGGAGCAGTACTTGTTGGAATTAATTGTTTGGTTTTCAAGAAGGAGGTCATAATAGAGGACTCCCTTCTAGTTCTACCCTATGCACAACATCACCTTCTTTGGTTGAAGCCTGGCCTTTGGTGTGGTTGGTGGTGGTGGTTCACTTCAGTTGCCTCACTATCTCTTCCATTCCACATTATTTGCAAAGTATCCACTTTTCATTGCCTGTCACAATTTGTTTTATAAGTGGACATGTTTTCATTATGTTTAAGTGGCAAACCACATGTGGAAGTATGGTTAGAAAGGTTTTTATTGCTTAACTTATGTGGAATCCAAACATCAAAGCAATATACGTAACCAGGCTGGTGCAGATGATTTTCAGTGCTTGACTTGACTGTTTTGAGTTTGTTGGCTATCTCCTGCATGGTATAATGTTGCTTGTTCTCAGTTAATGTCTCGATTTGATTGCTATCAGCTTCCACTGATCTACCCAACTGTGGAGCTTTGTTAAATGAGAAAGTTTCAGCATGAAAAACTTCACAAACCACTTTTGACACATTTGATCAGTTACAGCAGCTTCCCTTCCCCATACACTGCACACATCTTTTTTTATGTGTGTTTCAGTTGCATTTTTACCTTTGTTGAAATAATAAAACATAGTATGCCAAAAATGTTGCTTTTTTCTCCCATCTTCAATATTAACATGGATACACAAAATACAGCAATTTTGATAAATGTTTTTAAATGCATGCTGATATGACAGCTGTCACAATAGAATCTAATAAAATTGTTTTGAGTGAAGTTAAAGACAACTAAGAGCTATCAGAACCATCTTACTGAAAAAACTGAACAAACCTTTTAGCCAACTCAGTATTTTTTAACTCTTTGTTTAAAAGCTCTAACTTCTCATTCTGTTTATCAACTTTTCTCCCAAGTTCTTTGATCATCTTTGTGATCATTAGCTTGAATTCTTTCTCAAGTAGATTGCCCATCTCTACTTCATTTAGTTCTTCTAAGGGTTTATCTTGTTCCTTCATTTGGAACATGTTCCTCTGTTGACTCATTTTTCTTAATTTGCTTTTTTATTTCTGTTTCTATTGGGTTGGTTATGTTTCCTGATCTTTGTGAAGTGAGCTTCTGTAGGATATGGCCTATGAATCCCAGCAGTGCACGTCCCTCTGGTCACCAGAGCCATATGCTCCAGGAGTGCCCCCTCTGTGGGTTGCATGGGTCCTTCTTTGCGGTGGGCTGACTACTGTGGGCCACCTGGTAGTCATGGTTGGCCCCTGATCTGGTTGTTTGCCAGGCCCTGCCTTGTGTGGAGGCTGCTGGATACTGGTTGGTAGGGCCAAGTCATGATGCAGCTAGTTGTGGAACCCTGGCAGGTCCTAGGTCTAACGCTGGCTTACTGGTGGGGCAGAGCTGGGTTCTGAGGTGGATGATTCCAGAGCTGAGTCTTCCTAGATCTAGCGTTGGCATGCTATTTTGTTTGGGGTTTGGGGTTGGGAGTATAGCAGTTCCTGACATGGCTGGCTGTGGGTTCCAGAGTGTCCCAAAGCTGGTGCTCGCCCACTTTGGGGCTGGAGGGTGGGACTGGATCCTGAGGTGGCTGGT
Organism: Moschus berezovskii; assembly: GCF_049115385.1. Taxonomy (NCBI): domain Eukaryota; kingdom Metazoa; phylum Chordata; class Mammalia; order Artiodactyla; family Moschidae; genus Moschus; species Moschus berezovskii. Next base: position 13,046,560 of record NC_142483.1, read on the forward strand.
TGAGGAGTTCAAGGTATCTCAGAGCTGGTGTTGGCTTGCTGGTGGGTTGGGCTGGGGCCCAGGAGGTGCCAGTGCTGTTTCTACTGGTGGGTGGAGCTTGGTCACCAGCCTCTGACTGCAGGGTTCTAGGGATCCCAAAGGTGGTGTCTGCTTGCTGTGAGTGGAGTTGGCTCCAAGGGCCATAGACTGAAGGGGTCAAGATGTTCCAGAATGGAGTTGGCCTGCTAGTGGGCAGAGCTGGAGCCTTCTGGGTCCCCAGACTGGTGATGGCCTGCTGGTGTGTTGGCTGGGTCCTGACAAGGCAGGCTGCAGAGCTGTAGTGATCCTGGGGCTAGTGTCTACCTGCTGGTGTGTATGACTGGGGCCCTGGGGTTTCTGGGGCTAGTTCCTTCCCACTAGTGGGTGAAGCTGGGTCCTGGAGTCTCTGGCTGCAGGCTCATGGATCCCAGATCTAATGTCAGACTGCCGATAGGAGGAACTGTTTTCTCATACAGGTGATTGTGAGGCCCAGAGGGTCCTGAAGCTTGTATCAGCCCACTGATCAGTGGGGTCTGATTCTGTGGTGGTTGGCTGAAGGGCACAAGGTGTCACAGGCCTGGTATTGGTCTGCCAGAGGGTGGTTGTTGGACCCAGTAGGTCTGGGGGCTGGTTGTGGATTGCTGGTCTGTGGCAAGGGTCTTGCCACAGCAGGGTGCAGCTGTGGTTGTGCTGGGGCTGGTGTCTGTTCATTGGTGGGTAGGGCTGGGGCCCTTTTTGGTGGCATCTTTAGGGTTTTTTAATATATAGTATCATGTCATTTGCAAACAGTGATAGTTTTACTTATTCATTTCCAATTTAAATGGCTTGTATTTCTTTTTCTTGCCTAGATGCTGTGGCTAGGACTTCTAATACCCTCTTGATAGAAGGGGTGATGAAAGTGGTTATCCTTGTCTTACTTCTGATCTTAGAGGAAAAGCTTTTAGCTTTTCACCATTGAGTAAAGATGTTAGCTGTGGGTTTTGTCATATGTAACTTTTATTATGTTGAGGCATATTGCCTCTCTACTCAGTTTGGTGAGAGTTTTTAAAATTATATAGGGATGTTGAATTTAATAAAAAACTGTTTATGCATCTATTGTGATGAAAATATGATTTTTAGCCTTCATTAATGTGGTGTATCACATTGATTTGCGGATGTTGAGCTATCCTTGCATCCCTGAAATAAATCCTGGTTAATTATAATGTATGATCCTTTTACTATATCATTGGATTTGGTTTGCTAGTGTTTTGTTGAGGATTTTTTCATCTAAATTCATCAGTGATGTTGGCTTATACTTTTCTTTTTGATATCATGATTATGCTGTTTTATACAAATAAGTTTGAAATCATACCTTCCTCTTCAGTTATTTGGAATAGTTTTAGAAAGAGAGGTATTAACTCCTTTTTAAATGTTTGGTAGAATTCACTTGTGAAGCCATCTAGTCCTGGATTTTGTTTGTGGGAGTTTTTTGACTACTGATTGTTTTCATTATTAGTAATTTATTTATTCATGATTTAGTTCTAGAAGGTTGTGTTTTTCTAGGAATTTACCAACTTCTTCTAGATTGTCCAATTTGTTGATGTATTATTTTTCATAGTATTCTCTTACGATCCTTTTTATTTTTTTGGTGTGTGATATTGGTTGTAATTTCTCTTCTGTTATTCCTGGTATTATTTATTTGGGGTCTTGCTTTTTTTTTTTTTCTTGATAAGACGGACTGAAGGTTACTCAATTTTGTCTTTTCAAAGAACTAGATCTTAATTTTATTGGTATGCTCCATTGCTTTAGTATTTGTTTCAGCCTCACTGATTTGTCCTAACTTTGGGCTTTGTGTGTTTTACTTTTTCTAGTTTCTTTACTTGTAAAAATAGTTTATTTGAGATTTTTATTGTTTCTTGAGATAAGCTTATATTGCTACAAATTTTCTTCTTAAAACTGCTTTTGCTGTGTCTTGTGGATTTTTTGGAACATTGTATTTTTATTTCCATTTGTTTCAAGGAGTATTTTGATTTCCTATTTGATTTCTTTGTTTGCCTGTTGGTTGTTTAATAGCCTGTTTAATCTCCATATGTTTGTTTGTCATCTTTCTATTAATATCTAGTTTCATACTGCTGTTCTAAAAGATGCTTGATATGATATCAGTCTTAAATTTATTGAGACCTGTTTTGTGATCTAACATGGGATCTGTACTGGAGAATGTTCTACCTGCTCTTGAAAAGAATGCACATTCTGCTGTTTTTGGTTCAAATGTTCTGGGTCTATTTACCAAGGTCAGTCTAGTCTAATGTGTTATTTAAGGCTAAACTTTTTGAATTGATTTTATGTCTGGATGGTCTTTCTAGCCATTGATTTAAGTAGGGTATTAAAGTTTCCTACTATTATTGTATTGCTGTTATTTTTTTTCTTTATGTCTGTTAATACCTGTTTTATCTATGTAGGTGCTCTCTGTGGGTGTCTATGTATTTACAAATGTTACGTCCTGTTGTTGCAGTTGATCACTGTGCAATGCACTGCCTTGTCTTGATTTTAAAGCTTGTTTTGTCTGATACAGGTATTGCTACCCCAGCTTTCTTTCCATTTCCATTTGCATGGAACGTATTTTTCCATTTCTTCACTTTCAGTCTGTGTGTACGTGTTTAGATCTGAAGTGGATCTCTTGTAGGCAGTATATAGATAGGTGAGTCTTGTTTTTTTATCCATTAAGCTACTCTGTGTGTTTTGATTAAAGAACTTAGTCTGTTCATTTACATTTATAGTAGTTATTGATAGATATGACATTGCCATTTTGTTAATTTTTTAAAGGTTGTTTTTGCGGTTTTTCTTCCTTTTTTCTTGTTCTTTTTCTTTGTGGTTTGATGACTTTTTTTAGTTTTGTGTTTAGATTCCTTTCTCTTTTGCGTGTATCTAGTATAAGTTTTGAGGCTTCCCAGGTGGTGCTAGTGATAAAGAACCCTCCTGCCAATGCAAGAGACATAAGAGACGTGGGAAAAATCCCAGGTCAGGAAGATCCCCTGGAGGAGGGCATGGCAATCCACTCCAGTATCCTTTCCTGGAAAATCCCATGGACAGTGGAGCCTGGTAGGCTTCGGTCCATAGGCTTGCAAAGAGTTGGACGTGACTGAAGCAACTTAAAATACACGCATTACAAGTTTTTAGTTTTTGGTTACTATGGGGTTCATATATAACGACGTGTATGTACACACACACACACACACACACACACATATATGTATGGTAGTTTATCCTAAGTTGATGGTCACCTGTGTTCGAATGTAGTCTGTTAGGTTGGTGTGAAAGTAATTGCGGTTTTGCATTATTGAACTTTACCCTTTGACATTGGAATACATTCTTAAATGTGGTTATGTTATATATCATTTTAATGCACATTTCTTAGTTTGTTTTTCTGCGTAACTTATTATTTGCTGTTCATAATTATTTTAGGCTATAGAAATGATGTTAGACAAAAAGAAAATTTGAGTGGTTTTCTTATTCAAGTTCAAAATGAGTTGTAAAAGAGCGGAGACAACTTGCAACATCAGCAGTGCATTTCGCCCAGGAACTGCTAATGAATGTGCGGTGCAGTGGTGGTTCACAAAGAAATTTCTTGAAGGAGCCGAGAGCCTTGAACATGAGGAGCATAGTGGCTAGCATCGGAAGTTGACAACGATCAATGGAGAGCACCATCAAAGCTGATCCTCTTACAACTACATGAGTAGTTGCCATAGAAGTCAGCATCAACCATTCTGTGGTCATTCAACATTTGAAGCAAATTGGAAAGGTGAAAAAGCTCGATAAGTGGGTGCTCATGAGCTGACCACAAATCAAAAAATTGTTTTGAAGTGTCACAGTGTCTTATTCTACGCAGCAACAATGAACCGTTTCTTGATCAATTTGAGACCTGCAACGAAAGATGGATTTTGTACGACAGCTGGTGACAACTAGCTCAGTGGTTGGACCAAGAAGAAGCTCCAAAGCACTTCCAAAAGCCAAACTTGCACGCAAAAATGGTCATGGTCACTGTTTAGTGGTCTGCTGTCTGTTTGATCCACTACAGCTTTCTGAATTCTGGTGAAACCATTACATCTGAGAAGTATGCTCAGCAGATCAATGAGGTGCATCGAAAAATGCAATGCTTCAGCTGATACTGATCAACAGAATGGGCCCAATTCTTCTCCACGACAACCCCCGACCATACATTGCACAACCAATGCTTCAAAAGTTGAATGAATTGAGCTACAAAGTATTGCCTCATCCATCATATTCACCTGACTTCTCACCAACTGACTACCACTTCTTCAAGCATCTTGACAACTTTTTTCAGGGAGAATGCTTCCGTAACCAGCAGGAGGCAGAAAATGCTTTCCAAGAGTTTGTTGAATCCCAAAGCATGGATTCTTATTGGTAAAAATGTTTGATTGTAATGGTTCCTATTTTGATTAATAAAGATGTTTTTGAGTCTAGTTTAATGATTTAAAATTCATGGTCTGAAACCACAATTACTTTTGTACCAATCTGATGTAAACTGTATTTTTCCCCATATTTCCTAATTTACGAATTTGTATTTTTTCCCCTCAAGTAGATATTGTAGTTACCAATTTTTGCTACAAGCTTTTACAAGCTTTTTAAGTAGTTGATCTACTACCTTTACTACATATTTGCCTTTACCAGTGAAATTTTTTTCTTTTGTGTATTTTTAGTTATGGCCTTTTGTGCTTAAAAAGTTAATTTAACATTTTTTTGTAGGGCTGGTGATGCTTGTCTGGGAAACTCTTGATCTCTTCTTAAATTCTGAAAGATAACATTGCTAGGTAGAGGATGCTTGGTTGTTAGTCTTTTCCTTTCAGCCTTTTGAATATATCCTGCCATGCCCTTCTGACCTAGACAGTTTCTACTGAATAATAGTTTTGTGGGGTTTCCCTTGCATATAATAAGTTGTTTTCCTCTTGCTGCTTTTAAGATTCTCTTTATCCTTAACTTTTACTGTTTTAATTATAATGTGTCTTGGTATGGTTCTTTTTAGATTCATTTTATTTGTAACTTTATGAGCTTCCTGGAGCTGTATATTTGTTTCCTTCCCCAGATTAGGAAAGTTTCTGCCATAATTTCTTCAAATATTTTTTCTGACCCTTTCTCTCTTCTTCTGGAACCCCTACAAAGTGAATATTATTCTACTTTGATGATGTCCCAGAGGTCCCTTAAGGTTTCCTCCCTTTTAAAAATTCTTTCTTCATCTTGCTGCCCTGTGTGAGTGATTTCCATTGCTTTGCCTTTTAGCTTGTTGACTTGTGCTTTTACTTCATCCAATCCGCTGTTGAGCCCCTCAGTTGTATTTTTCAGTTCAGTCATAACCTATGTTTGTTACTTTCTTGTGTTTTGTATGTCTTTGAAGTTATCACTGTGTCCATCCATTCTTCTCCTGAAATCAGTGAGCACCTTTATGACTATTACTGTGAATCCTTTATAAATTAGGTTGCTTATCTCCATTTTGTTAGGGTCTTTTTCTGGGGATTTGTCTTTTCCTTTGGTTTGGAACAGCTTCCTAAGTTACCTCACTTTGCCTGACTCTTTTTATTTGTCTGTATGTATTAGATGAAGGGGCTGCCTCTCCCAGTCTTGAAGGTGTAGTGTTATGTGGGAGATGATCTGTGGAGCCGGAAGTGCAGTCTCCTCTGGCCTTCACAGCGCAGAGCTCAGGGGGCATCCCTCATGAGGACTGTGTGCCCTTGCGGCTGCGGCAGGCCTGTGCTGCTGCACCATGTGGGTGTGGTGTGGTGCTGGACAAATGGTGTCCGCCAGTTCTGTTACCAGCAGGTTAGAATGAGATGACCACCAGAGACAGTTCCTGAAGGTTCCTGCCTTTCCAGCAGCTGCTATGGGGTTAGTGGGTGGTTCTCCCTCACTTCTGATCCTGGCACTTTCTACGCTGTTGGTTCTTTGCTGGGTCTCAGGGTCAGTGGTCTGCACTCCTTTAAGAGCAGATTCTCAGTTTCCTACAGTTTTGTGGTTCCCTGGACTTAATCCCTGTTGATTTTAGAAAGCAGACAATTTGGGGGCTCTTTTTTGTTTGGTGTGAGACCAAATGTGTGATGTAATCCTTACATTCCTCAAGAGGAAATTCTGTGTCTTGTCTATCCCTTCCCTGCCACGGGACACCATACCCCTCGGGGGTTCCTGGGTGAGACTCGGTCTCTGCCTCTTACTCGTCTTGGTGCATCTCTGATTTTGGTTATGAAGCCACTGTTTATGCAGTCCTTGGGCCCTTTTCAGAGAAAAGTTATTCCATATGTAGTTGTCAATTTGTTGTGTCCATAGAAGGAGGTAAGTTCATGCTCTTCCTGTGCTGCCGTCTTAAACTCCTGGTTTCCATGATACACTTCATAAAAGGTTTAGTATTCCCGTGAATATCCTTCCTTTCTAAAACTATAAACTTCTTCAGGCCAGTAACTATGTTTTATTCTTCTGTGTGTCCCTGCTGTATCTTTACCTGCTGGGTGCTTAATAAACACAAGACAGAATGATGCAGGGCTGACCTGATATAAGAGTATAGTTGCTTCAGAGTTATGTTAAAAGCTCTCAGGTGCACTAAAAAATTACTTGCAGACACAAATCAAGCTGCCTGCACGCGCATTAAAGCAGGGACACTAAGAACCACTACAGGGAAACACTGTCTTAGCTTAGAAAGCACTTTAAAGTAATGCTCTTTGGGGGACTTCCCTGGTGGTCCAGGGGCTAAGACTCCATGCTGCCAATCCAGGGGGCCCAGGTTCAATCTCTGCACTGGGAAATAGATCCTCATGCCACAACTAAAGATCCCGCATGCTGCAGCTAAGACCTGGCAAAGCCAAATCAATCAATCAGTAATTTAAAAAATGAAGTAATGCTGTTTTATTTATGTGAATGTATTCTGGTTGAGACAGTCATTCAGAATGAACTTGCTACAAATGAGTGGAGCGTTTCAGTGAAGTTTTAAATAAATTCCTAATTTCTGGAACTTATCTAATTAGGCTAGGCTTGTGTTTAACACAGTCCCTGTTTCTTAGTTATCAAGTTATATAAAAAAATGTGTTTACACTGTCCCTCCACATCACCATCTGGCTGCAGAGCCTCCAGGAGCACCTCTGCTCTCTTTCTATTACCTCTTATTTTAAGAACAAATCACTACCACTCATCAAAGACTCATACTGGTGGGGAAAATGGAAAAATTACTACCACTGCTGTTTGTAACCACATCCCCTTGCCATGTCATTCGGAGCTAGTGTTTGATGAGCACTCTTCTCCCCCCCCCCCCCCCCACAACAGCAGGATACAAATTCTATTCAAGTTCCCATGGATTATAAACCAGGAGACACTAAAGCATATCCAGGCACATAAAACAAGGTGCAAACATTTTGATGAGCATTCTTATGTTGCACTGTATTCTGAGTGATGTTTGTGTGTGTTGTCCCACTTAATCCTATGAGGGATGTGCCAGTGTTATCTGTACTTTAGGGGAGGCTCAGAGAGGTTAAGTGCCATGCTAAGATCACACAGCTTGAAAGAGTTGGGAGTGGGGAACAGGTTTTTTCCCCTTAGGGCCACATTCAGTGGCCTGAAAAGTAATCAGAGCCTGCTGATAAGAGAAAGACATTACCCCAAGATGAGGGTACAAGCTAAACATTACCGTCTTATTTGTGAATAAGAGCTAGAGGACAGTGGCTGGGGTGGGGGTGGGGGAAGGAGTCCAGAACAGTTGTCAGCTGCGAGTTATCTTTGGTTCAGGTAGAAAGTAGTTCAGGTTCCAGAATTATGATCGAGAGTACAACCCTGAAATGTGACCCCCAATAATGAGAAGGCACACGTACAACTGGAGAGGAGGGAATACGGCAGGCTTTAAAATTCTAGGTAGATGCAGCTTCCCTGTTCATATGTCTGTGACATCTTAGACTAGTCACCATGTATAGATTCCAGGAGATTACCCGTGTGTCTCTAGAGCATAGTAAGAGCTGCGTGTGTGTATGATTTCACAATTTCTATAAAGAATATTTTCTGATGAGAAAAAGATAGTTGTTATGTTAAAAATTTGTAGTGAGAACCATTTTATTCTCAAAACAATTGAAAGAGTGTTACTCTAAATAGGATCTTTTTTAAAAAAAAAATACTATTTTTGGCTGCACTAGGTCTTTGGCGATGTGGGGCTGCTCTCTAGTTGCGGCACACGGGATTCTCATTGCGGTGGCTTCTTGTGTTGCAGGGCGCAGGCTCTAGGGTGCACGGGCTTCAGTAATTGCAGCACACAGGCTTAGTTGCTCTGCAGCACGTGGAATCTTCTTGGACCAGGGATTGAACCTGTGTCCCCTGCATTGGCAGGCAGATTCTTTACCACTGCTCCACCAGGGAAGTCTAAGTAGAGTCTTCTCCCAGCTATTTTACAAGTCAGAGGTACACGTCACACATAGGCTAGGATTCCAGGTTGTGTGATGTTTAGCCCAGTACAGTCAACAAATTTGATTCCCTGGCAGTCAGTACCTGGTTGGAAGAGAAGGTACAAATCAGGACTGTTAGGACTAAGTTCAAAGGTTCTTCTGGGGACTGTGATAAGCCTTTGTGAGAGGAGCTTTCCATACTCCATACAAGTTTCCGTTACTTAGAAACTTGTGCTAATCTACAAAATTATGCTACAAAACACAGCCGTGTAAATACTTTTTGAAAGTGTCTTAAGTTGTGTGTGTGTGTATTTTAAAATTGGCATTTTCATTATCATACCACAGGCAAAAATAAAGTATGTAAGCTAAATAATAAAAATTCTTTACAAAAGTGGAAGGAGTTGTGAGCCAGTGAACTGCTGTTTATAAAAACCAAATTCACTGCAGTCCCTGCTGCCTCCAGCCTCACATCATCCTAACAGATGGGTTGTCCCTCCTCTCCAGGCACAATATTGTGTGTGGGTTTCCCACCCCCAGACTTCACTTCTCTGAACTCGAGACTCTTTTCCTTGTGCACCCTTGTTTCAGCCCAAAAGATGGCCATGGGATTGAATGTGCCCTTTGAGCTGATCCCCACTTCCTAGGTCTTTTCCAAATGACTTCATCATTCCTCCTTACTTACAGTTTAGTCTTCTTAAGGGTAGGGATTAGCTGGTTGGTTGTTCCTTCTTTCAGAACTCAGTGTGTGTGTGTGTGTATTTCACTGCATGAGGTTAATACATCTTGGTGGCTGACATTTTATCCTGTTGTCACCACTGAGGAACCAGCACATGGCCTTACACTCAGTGGGAAATCGGTAAATACTTTGTTGATTAATAATTGCTAAAGCTGATTCCTTCATCTGTTGAGTTTGATGATGGTTTCTGATTATGAATGGGAAAGGGTTCTCTTGGGGGCAGGGTGATAGCAAACTCCCCTCGACATGCTTGCATCCATTGAATCACGAATAACAACCCCCTCCTTTTAATATATTCTGTTAATATTGTTGGCAAGTAGGTAGGGTTATATAAAAATTGAAAGAATCTATACTGAAATATAATAATGGTGAAAAACCATAATGACTTTGAAGCAAAATCATTTTTCCTGAGCCTCTCTCACACTATTTCTGGGGTCTGGGTGGTGTATCTAAGTGTCCCTTGAGGGTGCTATACCCAGATTATTGAATTAGAAACTAAAAAAACAAGACGTATCAAGCATTTAGTATCACGCGCTTGTGAGATGAATCAGTACTGGAATTTCCAGCTATGTTTTTTATGACCCTGTGTTTTATAAAACCATGGAAAATATTGGACCTTTGAACAGGGATCTCAGTCATGGTGATAGAACACGATGTAGGAGGGCTGTACTGTGGAGTTCAGTTTGGAGGGAGATTCTCCTGCCCTTTGCCCTGTTTCCTTCTGGCTGCTTTTTTCTATTTTCCTGTGAAGTTCTTCCCAGGGAATAGAGAAATAAATCAACAAAAAGCAAGGATAAAGGGGGATTTATGGCTTTCTATACCTAAAGCTCATAGGTCTTGCTTTACTGCTGTCTTGACTCATCTCTTTTTTCCTCCTCCCCCCGCCCCCCTTTAAGGCATTCTCAGTGATGCTCCATTTTTCACTTCGTCTCTCTCATCAGTTGCAGATGACCTGTTAGGAAGGGAGACTAGACCTTGTTTGCTCTAGTGCCTGCATCTCTCCAAGGGCTCCTTTCTCGGCCCTTAGTTTTGTCGTTTTATGTGGATAGACCCTGCCCAGATGAGTCTTTTTTTTTTTTAATTAAAAAATTAACATACTGTAGTTGGTTTTGTTTTTGATGTACAGTTATGTGAGCACATACAAGAATTCTCATGTCCACCCACCACCACAATCAGGACACAGAACAGTTCCATCACCCCAAAACTTGATCATCTGGCCTTTTTACAAAAATAATTACAATTATACTCTCCCTTCACCCCAACCCTGGGCAGCTTCTGATTTGTTCTGCATCACTATAGACTTTTGTCTTTTTCAGAATATCATGTAAATATACTCACTCAGTATAATGTGATTGAGGTTTATCCATGTTCAACAGTGTAGCAATAGTTCCTTTTTATTGTTGAGTAGTATTATGTTTATGAATATATCACAGTTCATCTGTCAAAGGAAATTTTATTTCTAGTTTTTGGTGATTTTTCAGTATAGCTGCTAGAAACATACCAGTTTCTGTGTGACTATAAGCTGATGTCTTTAGTGTAAATACCTAGGAGTAGAATTGTTGGATCATATAGTAAATGTATGTTTAATATTGTAAGAAACTGCCAAACTGTTCTCACAGAGTGGCATGGCCATACTAGTTGGCATTCCCATCAGAAATGTATGAACGTTCCATTACTTTGCATCCTTGTCAACACTTAATAATGTCAGTACCTTTTATTTTAGTCTTTCTAATAAGTGTTTAGTGGTACCTCATTTTGGTTTTAATTTTTACTTCCCTAATGGATAAAGATGCTATTTCATTTGATTATTTGCCATCTGTACATCCTTTTTGGTGAAGTATCTGTCTCTGTCTTTTGCCCATTTAAAAAACTGGATTGTTTGTTTGATTTCTTACTGTTGAAATCAGTAAGATCTGCATTCTGTTAATATTGTTGGCAAGTAGGTAGGGTTATATAAAAATTGAGAGAACATGTACTGAAATACAATAATGGTGGAAAACCATAATGACTTTGAAACAAAATCATTTTTCCTGAGCCTGGATGATTATTATTTCCTTATGTATTTTGCATCCAGGACTTTTGTCAGATATGTAATTTCCAGATATTTTCTACTACTTTGTAACTGGTCTTTTCTTTCTCTTAAATGTCTTTTATAGGGGAGAAGTTTTCTTTTTGATGACATCCAACTTCTGATTTTTATTTCTTTGAGGGTTATACCTTCTCCCAGTTTATATACTTCTTCTCTAGTGTTATTTCTAAAATTTTTATAGTTGTATGTTAAAATCTGTGATCTGTTTTGACTTACTTTTTATATAAAGTACGAGGCTTAGGTTGAGGGTGCTTTTTGTTTGTTCCTTGCACACGGGTGTCCAGTTGTTCCAACATGAGTTGTTGAAAAGCCTATCCTTTCTCAATAGAATTATCTTTGTACATTTGTCACAAATCAACTGGCCATACTTGAGACTTTTTCTGGACTCTGTTCTGTTCCATGGATCTATTCATTCACCAGTACCACACTGTTTTGATTACTATAGCTTTAAGTCTTAAATCGCAGATGCTGATTGCACCCATGAAATTAAAAGACGCTTACTCCTTGGAAGCAAAGTTATGACCAACCTAGACAGCATATTAAAAAGCAGAGATATTACTTTGCCAATCAAGTCCATCTAGTCAAGGCAATGGTTTGTCCAGTGGTCATGTATGGATGTGAGAGTTGGACTGTGAAGAAAGCTGATCGCCGAAGAATTGATGCTTTTGAACTGTGGTGCTGGAGAAGACTCTTGAGAGTCCCTTGGACTGCAAGGAGATCCAACCAGTCCATTCTAAAGGAGATCAATCCTGGGTGTTCATTGGAAGGACTGATGCTAAAACTGAAACTACAATACTTGGGTCACCTCATGCGAAGAGTTGACTCACTGGAAAAGACTCTGATGCTGGGAGGGATTGGGGGCAGGAGGAGAAGGGGATGACAGAGAATGAGATGGCTGGATGGCATCACCAACTCGATGGACATGAGTTTGAGTGAACTCTGGGAGTTGGTGATGGACAGGGAGGCCTGGTGTGCTGTGATTCATGGGGTCGCAAAGAGTCGGACATGACTGAGTGACTGAACTGAACTGAAGTCTTAAATCCAGTGTTTTGAATTTTCCAACTTTATTCTTATTTTTAGGAATTGTTTTTGTCTATTCTAGTTTCTTTGCCTTTTCACTTAAGTTTTAGATTCAGCTTGCTGGAATTAAAAAAAGCTTACTTTGATTTTGATTGCATTGAATCTACAGATTTAGGTAGAGTTTACACTTTAACTACACTTGACCCTTGAGCATTGTAGGAGTTAGAGGTGCTGACCCTCTGTGCAGTCAAAAATCTGTGTATAACTGTAGTTGGCTATCTATATCTGTAGCTACACATCTGCTGAGTCAGCCATCCATGGATCATGTAGAACTGCATCTGTATTTACTGAGAGAAATCCATGTATAAGTGGACCTGTACAGTTCAAACCTATGTTGTTCAAGGGTCAGCTATAATATTGAATTTTCCAATTCATAAACATAGTGTATTTCTCTATTTACGTAGGTCATCTTTGATTTATTTCATTGAGGATGATCTCTATTTTTATAAATGTGTTTAGATCATCCACACTCATTATTATTAATATGTTTATATTTAGGTGTACCATTTTATTATTTATATTCTTTTGTCTCTTTTTCATTCTTCTATTGCCCATTTTCTGCCTCCTTTTGGATTATTTGAATATTTATTAACATTTCATTTAAATGTATCTGTTGTTCTTGATCTTAGGGGGAAAACCCTCAATCTTTCACCATTAATTATGATGTTAGCTATGGTTTTTCATAATTTTTTTAGACTAAAAAAGTTTCCTTCTATTCCTAGTTTTGTTGAGTGTTTTATCATTAGAAGTTTTTGAATTTTATATATAGTTTTTTTCTTGTGATATCTTTATCTGGTTTAATATCAAAGTAAGGCTTCTGATTTTTGTGGAAGTGTTTATGAAGGATTGACATTAATTCTTCTTTAAACATTTGGTAGAATTCACTACCATGTGGGCCTGGGCTCTTCTTTCTTGGAATTTTTGGTTACTATTTCAGTCTCCTTACTTAACTGTAGACCTGTTCAGAGTTACTATTTTATCTTGAGTCAGTATTAGTAGTTTCTTCCTAAGAATTTTTCCATTTCATGTAGCTTATCTAATTTGTTAGCAGCATTAAAAATTTTTTTCTCTCTAAAGAAATTTATTGCAGTATAGTTGATTTAAAGTATTGTATTAGTTTCTTCTGTACAACCAAGTGAATCAGTTATCAGTTCAGTCACTCACTTGTGTCCGACTCTGCGATCCCATGGACTGCAGCACGCCAGGCTTCCCTGTCCATCACCAACTCCTGGAGCTTGCTAAAACTTTTGTCCATTGAGGTGGTGATGCCGTCCATCCATCTCATCCTCTGTCATCCCCTTCTCCTCCTGACTTCAATCTTTCCCACCATCAGGGTCTTTTCCTGAGCCAGTTCTTCGTATCAAGGGGCCAGAATGTTGGAGTTTCAGCTTCAGCATCAGTCCTTTGAATGAATATTCAGGACTGATTTCCTTTAGAATTAACTGGTTTGATCTCCTGGGAGTCCAAGGGACTCTCAAGAGTCTCCTTCAACACCACAGTTCAAAAGCATCAGTTCTTCTTTATGGTTCTTTCTTTATGGTCCCACACGCATTTGTGACTACTGGAAAAACCATAGCTTTGATTAGATGAACCTTTGTTGGCAAAGTAATGTCTCTGCTTTTTAATATGCTGTCTAGGTTGGTCATAGCTGTTTTCCAAGGAGCAAGCATCTTTTAATTTTATGGCTGCAGTCACCATTCTGCAGTGATTTTGGAGCCCAAGAAAATAAAGTCTGTCACTGTTTTCATTGTTTCCCCATCTGTTTGCCTTGAAGTGATGGGACCAACTTCTGAAAATGTCATTCACCTTCATTTTTCAAAGGATGTTTATAGAATTCTGGGCTGACAGTTCTTTCAGCACTTTGTAAATACTGTTTCTCTACTTTCTGACCTCCATGGTTTCTTCTGAGAAGTCATTTAAATCATTGTTACCTATATGTTATATACTGTTTTCCTCTGGCTGTTTTGAAGATATTTTTCTTTGTAGTTCTTAACATTTTGATTATGATAGATCTGGATATGGATTTCTCTGAGTTTATCCTGTTTAGGGTTTGCTGAAACTCCAATAGTTTGGCCACTTGATGAAAGAGCTGACTCATTTGAAAAGATACTGATGCTGAGAAAGATAGAAGGCACGAGAAGAAGGGGATGACAGAGGATGAGATGGTTGGATGGCATTACCAATTCAATGGTCATGAGTTTGGGTAAACTCTGGGAGCTGGTGATGGACAGGGAGGCCTGGCGTGTTGCAGTCCATGGGTTTGCAAAGAGTCAGACACGACTGAGTGACTGAACTGAACTGAGTTTCTTTAAACTGTCACTTTAGGCTTTTTGACAAATACAGGAAATTTTCAGTCAGTATCTCTTCAGGTATTTTTCCCACTCTTCACTTTCTGGGATTCTGATGACATGAATGTTAGACCTTTTAGTAATATCCTGCATATTCCTGGAATCTATCTTTGTAATTCTTTGTTCATCCAGTGACATTTAAAATATACTGTTTTATTTTTCACTTCTAAAATTTCCCTTTGGTTTTTCCCTATGTCTTTTTTGGGACAGGGCTAAAATTTTCTGTCATTCCACTAGTTTCAGCAGTGTTCAGCCTTACTTCCTGGGTCATGGTTATAATAGCTGCTTTAAACTATTCATTAGATAATTCCATTATCTATGTTATCTTGAGATTGACGTCTTTTTTTAAAAAATTTTAAGTTTGTTTATTTTTTAACTGAAGGATAATTGCTTTACAGAATGGCATTGGTTTCTGCCAGACAAGGGGTTGGTATCTTTTAATTTTTTTTTCTTTGCAAGTTGAGTTACCTGGATTTCATATGCTGAGTAATTTCAGATTGCATTCTAGACATTTGGATATTATGGTTTTCTGGGTCTTGTTTATATCTTATGGAGACTGTTTATCTTTTCTTCTTTAAGCAGATGATTGATCTGGTTACAAGTTTTGACTTGCATTCCATGGGCTGTGTTTCTAACATCAGTTCAGTTTTCAAAACTTTTTCAGTGTCATTTGAATCTGTGTTTGTGTGTTCCACTGCCCAGTCTGGGACCTGGGCAATCATCTATTCCAAAGGGCAGATCTCAAAGCTGTTGGCATGCTGTTTAGAATCAGATGCACGGTGAACAGCGCAAAGGTGAGCCAAATACTAATATACCACTTTGTGATAAATTCCCTTAAGCTCCTTTCTCTCTGAAGTCTCTCTGACAGTTTCTGATTCCCTGAGGTCCTCTTTTGCTGACCTGCAGCCAGAAATGCGGGACTGTTTCTCCCGCTCTGCTGCTTACTGTCTGTGACTGTGCGGGTCTAAGCTGCAGAAGGCCAGTGAGAAGAAGAAGCAGTGGGGGTTTATCCTCTTGTTTCTAGAACTACAGTTCCTCTTCTTAGAGAAAATCATTCCACTTTCTCTGAGTTTTAGGTGCCTGCTCACTTCTACTGTTGTTCTGTGGCTCTGTGGGATCTGAGAGATCAGAAAAAAGCAAAACCAATACAGGGGATTTCTCAGAACATGAGGAGATTAAGAGTTATTATTATTTTTTTTTCTTTTTACTCCTTGGGCTGAAAAGTGAGGGTTTCTCTTCCAAGTTCATTCTTTCTGTTCCTAGTGAGCACTTCTGGGTGCTGAACTTTTGAATTCCACTTGGGTAATACTATAGAGAATAAAAACAGCAATGGAAAATTCACCACTGTTTTGGTGGTCCCCCGTGTTCTGCTTTTCTTCCTCGGTCTACCAGCTACTATTGACTTGTCAGGGTCCTCAGGTGCTCCACGTTTTCTATCCAGCTTTTATACTTACATGCAGTTAAAGAGGTAAGGCAGATGTTCTTAATCCATCTTGCCTGGAACTGGAGCATCCATATTAGTCTTAATATCATTATTTATAAAAGAAACCTTGCCTTTTGGTAGGGTTTACCAAGTCTAATTTTCTCAGACCCTGGGATGTGTTCATAACATGTATCATGGTGTTTTCACATAATACTTCTATTTAGAAGCTTACTTCTCTTTAATTAAAGGGAGGGATTAGCATGCTGTTTTTCTCTAAGGGGCCAAATGGTAAATCTTTCAGTCCCGTGACCATGCAGTCTCTGACACAACTTCTTAACTTGGCTGTGGTTGTGTAAGAGCAGTCATAAACAACACAGAAACTAATGAAGCTGGCTGTGTTCCAGTACAACTTTATTGACACTGACATTTGAATTTCTTATTCTTCTCAGATGTCATGGAGTATTACTCATTTTTTTTTTTTTTAACTACCACTCCATAGGTGGTTGGCCAGATTCAACCCATGGGACACAGTTTGCTGACACCTGACTTTAGTTATGGATGGCTGTCTAACCAACAACCATTCTTGATCATCAGGGGTAATTTTTACTTGTTGTGGAGAAACATAGGTAGGAAAGCAACAGAGGTTCCAGAAATCTTACGGAATATTCGTAGGGGAATGTTCACAGAAATCTGTAAGCAAAAGTAGCATTCAGTCCTTTTTTGTGTTTCTTAGGTTGTATAGAGAGTGAGGGCCTTTTATATGTTTTGTGTCAGTGTACCCCCATATTACTCTAAAGCAAATACTTTCATCCTCACTTTGTGGATGAAGGAACTAAGGTATGGATGTTTCATGGTCCAAGTCATGACTATACTGGGCTGGTCCAGTGCCAGAGCTCTAGGGCAGTGAAGGACTCCTTTCTCCATTTTGACTTGTGGTCTTACAAAGAGGCCTCGTTGATAGCTGTGTAGGTCATCAAAAGACCTGGTACTTCTGTGTTCTCCTCTGGACTAGTTCATATATCATTGTGTGAATCTGGGCAAGTATCTTTGTTTCTCCAGTTCCTAGTTCCTCTACCTGTAAAATAGGGAATTGGGCCAGCCAATGTCTATCTCTCTGTCACTGTGGGTTTTGTTTTCTGGATTTTTGGCAGCAAGCATCATAACCATGGACAGGGACCTGGGAGGAGGTGGTGGTACATTTCATCCCTGGAGGGCTGGGGAGAGCCATAGGGAACAAGCCTGGCCCTGGACTGTGCTGTGGCGGTGGTTGACTAAGAGCTTTGTAGCAATAAAGAAAAAGAGAGGAAACATAGTACTTCATTATTTTTTTGGTGGTATCTTAGAAATAGGTGTTTTTTTTTTAAGTCCCAGTTCTCTCTCTCTCTCTTTTTTAACTTTTTATTTTGCATTTGTGTATAGCCGATTAACAATGTTGTGATAGTTTCAGGTGAACAGTGAAGGGACTCAGCCTTAATTAGACATGTATCAACTCCCTTCCCATTGAGGCTACCATGCAACACTGAGCAGAGTTCCCTGTGCTATACAGCAGGTCCTTGTTGGTTACCCATTTTAAATATAGCAGTGTCATAGTACTTTTTTGTTTTCAGTTTTTCACAGTATGTTGTTAGATTGAACTTTGTTTGATTTAATGTTTACCACATAAGTTAGTGCCATTTTCTTTGAACACCTAACAGTGGAATTCAGCAATAAATGCTTAAGAAACCATGGGTCTTGATGAAGTACTGGTATACCTTGTCTGAAATCTGCTCTGCAAGTAGTAAAGCATTTCTTAAAGACTTGATGGCATAATATGAAAATGTTCATTGCTTTCTTTGTTCTCTCTAGCAGTTTTAAGAAGTTACTTTCCACAACACCTATCTTAATTATGTCGTTGATTTAATGTTCTTTCAAATGTGGTGAAAATGGAAAATGTAAACAGTCATAAAAAATCAAAAAGGAGAGAAATGAAGTCACATTTGAGTGCTGCTTCGTGCTAGCAATTTTCGTACATGCTCTTCTACAAAGTAGTCTCATTGTACCATGATGAGCAAGACTTGGTCTCGGCCATTAAGGAATTTAGAGTTTAATAGGCTTAATGGTTCTCAACTGGCATTATTCTCCTTCAGTACTTAGAAATGTGCAGAGCAATTTTAATTGTCACAGGTGCTGAGAGCACTATTGGACTGCAGTGTGTGGGGCTGAATTGCAGTGAAGAATTGCCCCACCCCAAATTCTCATAGACCCCGTCTTGAGAAGTACTAGGCTGAATGAAATAACAGTATTGACAATAATACACACTTGCATGCTGAGCACATCTTGTGTGTTCAGAGAGCTCGACAAACACAGGTCCATGTTCTCTAATGTGCAGCTCTGAATTTAAAAATCTCTGAAACTGAACTGGATTTTTTAAAAAATGAACCACTTTGGTGATAAAACATCACCTGAATTGATGTGAGACTTTTTAAAAAAGCTGATGGGTTCTTTTAAGCAACTTTATTGAGGTATAGTTTACATACCATGAAATTGACCTGCTTTAAGCATTCAATTCAGTGAGTTTCAGTACATTTGTAGAGTTGTATTACTATTAACACAATTCAGTCTTACAGCATTTTCTTTATCCCCTCAAATTCTCTTGAGCCTGTATGAGATTATAATACAGTTTTTGTTCATTTTAGTGTCAATTTTCAGTGTTTCGCTGAAGAAACATGGAAAGTATTTGGTTATAGAGTGCTCCTCCAGATCCTTCTGGGATGTTATGTATTTGTTTTCTGCAGTCTGAAAAATTCTGAATTCTAAAGCCCTCCTGAGCCCAGACGTTTCTGGGAAGGGATTGTCCATCCCTCGAATAACCCTGTGACAGAGATACCCTTATTGTTCCTTATTTACAGTTTGGAGGCTGAGGCACGAAGAGGGTAAGCAGTCTGCCTAAGATACTGCAATCGCGTGAGTGGCGAAGCCACAGTTAGAACCTCAGTATGATCTTACCACTTTGCTCTACCACTGCGTCATTTATCCAGGGCCGAATGGAATGCCAGTGGGAGTCCAGAAGAGAAAACCAAGAAAATAGCATGACAGCTGGGCCTGTAATAGAATTTGCCCGTGTTTAGAAATGGAGGAAATCTTGTTCTTCTTTTTTTTATTTGAGTTGATACTAAAGAATATTTATAAAATACTTTAAAATTAAACTCAAGATACTGTGAAAATCAGCAGATCCACAGTCCCCATTAAATACATGACCGTTGCCTTCGCTCCTCCATGTACCCCTTCTCTTCTCTTTCTCTCCACGCAGAGGGGACCACGATCCTGAATTCTGTGCTTATCCATCTTTACTTTTCTTGATAGTTATACCACATGTGTCTTAATCCCTCAGCAACCTATTTTTAGTTGTGCACGTTTTTGAGGTTTATATAAATGGAATAAGACTGAATACATTCTCTTCCCTAACTTGTAGTTTTCTCTCAATAGTATCTCTGATGTTTGACTGCAGTTTTTCACTGTGGTATATCAGAATATATCGGCATATACCATGATCTTTTTATACATTTACTGGTGGAGGACATTTGTGATGTTTCCATGTTTTTCTAGTTCAAATGGTGCTACAGGCATGGGCTTCTGCATCTCTCTTGGTGCACACGTGCAGAGGATTGCCTCGGAGTGGAACTGGAAAGTGTGTGCGCATCCTCAACTTTACTGGATGGTGGCCACTTGTTTTCCAGAGGGTCATAGAAATTTATGTGACACTTGATGTACTTTTTAATTTTTCTGATCTGAGGATTCCCAAAAGGTCTCATTGAGGCTTTAATATGTATTTGTTTGTCTTATGAGGTTGAGCATCTTTTTATAAAGCCCTTTGGTTTTCCTCTATTTTGAAGTGTCTGTCTAGTCTTATGTCCATTGGCTGGATTGCCTTTGTCTTATTCATTCACTGATGTTCTTTATTTGTACTGGTGACTAATCCTTTGTTGATTACATGCTGTACAAACTTTTCCTGGTTTGTGGCACGTCCTTTTGTTCTTTGTGGTGTCTTTGGGTGAACAGAGTTCTTAATTTTAATGTAGCTAATTCCTTCTTGTCATTCATGGATTATTTTTAGTTTATTAATAGGTGCTTATGGTGCACTTTCTATGTACTAGACACTTTTAAAGCACTTTCCGTAAGTTGAGAAACAAGATAATGTGTCTTCCCTCGTTTACAAAGTCAGAGGTAACAGCACCCGAGTGGTCTTGAATGGCTGATGTACAGTTTGGTGCTTATGTTACTTTGATTCTCTCTGAGAAATTTAACTAGAAGACCTCTACTGGGAAAACTTTCACTGCCTAATGTTCTGTCAGAGGAGTGTCAGATGCAGTGTGTGATACGCATTCACTGGGAAAACTTTCACTGCCTAGATGCTCTGTCAGAGGAGTGTCAGATGCAGTGTGTGATATGCATTCACTGGGAAAACTTTGACTCCCTAGATGCTCTGTCAGAGGAGTGTCAGATGCAGTGTGTGATATGCATTCACTGGGAAAACTTTCACTGCCTAGATGCTCTGTCAGAGGAGTGTCAGATGCAGTGTGTGATATGCATTCAAGCTCATCCTGCTCTATCCTGTGGCCCTTCTGTAGAAAGTATCACTTATGCTGCAGACAGCAGCCAACTTTCCAATAAAACAAGTGCCCTAAGTCATAGCCTTTCCCTGCTCAGCTGGCCAGAAGTGAGGCATGGTAAGGCTCTGTGAAAATTATAGTTACTGTTTCTCTTTGACTGAAGGGCAGGGAATTTCTGGTCAGTGGGAAGGGGAAACTGTTTCCCGGGTAAAACCTGACAGTCTGAAGTATTTCCAGCCTGTGGACCAGAGCAAGGTCTTCAGTTCAGTTCAGTCACTCAGTCATGTCTGACTCTTTGCGACCCCATGAATCACAGCACGCCAGGCCTCCCTGTCCATCACCAACTCCTGGAGTTCACTCAAACTCATGTCCATCGAGTTGGTGATGCCATCCAGCCATCTCATCCTCTGTCGTCCCCGTCTCCTCCGGCCCCCAATCCCTCCCAGCATCAGGCTCTTTTCCAGTGAGTCAGCTCGTCGCATGAGGTGGCCAAAGTATTGGAGTTTCAGCTTTAGCATCAGTCCTTCCAATGAACACCCAGGATTGATCTCCTTTAGAATGGACTGGTTGGATCTCCTTGCAATCCAAGTGACTCTCAAGAGTCTTCTCCAGCACCACAGTTCAAAAGCATCAATTCTTCCGCGATCAGCTTTCTTCACAGTCCAACTTTCACATCCATACATGACCACGGGAAAAACCATAGCCCATGGACCAAAGAAATATCAGTATGTCATCTGCCTTCCGTCTCTTAGTCATGTCCTGTTTTTAGTCCACTCCAGCCATGATGGCATCCTCATTAGTCTTCAGAATGACACTTCTCTTCCTACTGCTTGGATTGTGCTTCCCCAGATATATTCCTGTTTGCTCCTTTATCACCCAGGTCTCTGCTCTTAGGTCATCTTCCCAGAGAGGTCTTCCCTGAGCAACCTCTCAAGTAATAGCTTCTACACTGCATCTTGCTTGCCTCTCTGTTGGAACTTGCGCTGTCTGGGTAGCTTTTTCCAGGGGTATTTCTTTTCATTACACCCTAAAGAGGCAAGAATATTGGTTAAATTTTTTCATTTGTCTTCCTTGCTGTCTTCCTCTGGGGCCTAGAACCAGAGCTTTGCATGTTGCTTGCTCTTGGTAGACTTGCTCTTCAGTGTACTGTTCACAGAGCACGTAGGTAGCAAGGAGACGAGCAGTAAATCAGGCAGTGGTCATTTCTTATGCAAACTTCTGGCTGAAGTAGCATTTCCACTCTGAATTCCTCTATGTACTTTTTCTTGAGTTTCCTGTAAGAGACTTGTTTACTACAGAACCCATAAAGCAATGCTCAACTCTTGGCATCCACTCAGTAAATATTTACCAGTCACACACAGCTGAAATTAACTCTAGCTTATGTGAAATTTATTATTATTACTGATGTCAGACTTTAAACTTATAAGAATTACTTACACTATCCACACAGGCTGTGTAGGGAACTACAGTGTCTTGTTGTGAAAGAGCCTTCCTTGTTCACCTGACCTCCTGTGCTGTAGAGAGATGTGTTGTACCCTATTCTGTGGTTGGTATATTCCCAGATGTTCAGACATGGAAGTCTCTTCTGAGTACTTTACTGCTTTTGCTTCATTTGTTGGTGCTTCTTTGACCTTGAAGAATTTATCCAACTTCCAAAATACTTAACATTTCTCCTCTCTCCTTATAAGAGAGTTGAAGCCTCAAGTGTTTGTCAATTTTAATAATAGAGTAGCCAGGCATTTCACTAGCAAAAGCAAGTTTATTCAGGAAGAGCCAGAGAAATGGAGTCCCTGGACAAGCAATCTGTGGTGGACCCTAGGCCAATTCAGAGAATAAAAAAGGGGAACTTGCTTATGTAGGGAAAGGGGGTGGGGTTGGGAGAGGCTGTAATAACCAAAGAGCCCATTGGAGGAAGCTGAGAGTGCAAAGTATGGAAGCCTCTCATTGGGTGGACTGCTTCAGTGTCTGATTGGCTGGGCTGTTGTAGGCCCAGCCCAGAGTTTTTCTTCCTTCTGGATAGTAAAGTAGGGAACACCTTCCTGTTGGAGTAGTTGATGATGCATGGTAGACATGAGAGTGCACCCTATACCTTGTTCTGAATTTAATTTCAGCTGAGATTTCATTAGTTAATTCCACAGATTACTGAGGAATGAGAACCTACAGTCTAGAATTAAGGTAAGAGATCAAGGGAGGATAACACAACCTTTGACAGAAAAATCTGTATTCATGAAAATAAGTTAAGCCAGTTGTCTATAGTTCAGAACATCCTCACTCATAAGCAGTTGGTTGTGATGAAATGTATTCCATGTCTGACATATGTCGCCTGGGGTGTGGCTGGATGGTGCTTAGGCACAAGCAAGGGCTGAAGCTTTTGCCAGTTTTTCCAGGCAGGATTGTATCGGGAATTCCTAGACAATGAGGAGTGCTAGTTTGTGAGTTTCCTTCTGACTGGAAGCAGCACGGTTGGGCAGAGCATAGAGCTAGGAGTCAGCAGACCTAGTCTTGTGACTTTAAGTAAGTCTGTAAGCTAATTGAGCCTTGGTGTCCTCACTTAATGCAGGGGGTGATGTTTAGGTGAAGTGAGTGAATGTGATTCTTTGTGGATAATGAATTTCTGTGAAAATAAGATGGTGAGGTAGTACTGCGTACAAGCTTGGCAAGACTCCAAACCTGAATAACTGAAACTGTTCATCAGCTTATATGCTTGTACCTGTACAACTAAGCATAGTTGCAAATGTCATGTAGCTTTGTTGATTGGTAGTCTTTAAAATGATCACCAATCTCAAGTGACAGCTTCGTGCCCCTGGCATTTATATTATCTTTAATGAAGTTCATTCCTTTTCGTTCCTTGACACTGATTGCCTGTATTCTCTCTCCTTAATGCCCCAGCACCTCTTCCCTACCCTCATTCTCTGCTGATGGCCTTACTTACCTCTTCCCTGAGCAAGTTGGAGCCACCAGAAGAGAACTTCTGTGAGCTCCCACAGCCACATCCATCCATCTGTCTGCCTTTCTGTCTGCCGGAGCGTCTGCTGCTCCTGTTACCCATGCCCCTGGCCAAGGTCAGCTGCTTCACTTCATCTCCAGGCCACATCCCATCTTGCCTGTTCAAGTGCAGAGTGTTGCCATTCTCCTGCTCTGTTGGGCTCACCTTCTATACTCGGTCTTTCCCGTCAGTGCAGAAACATGCTGTCATCATTGCCCCCATTTGGGTACAAACTCTCTCTTGATCCCCTTTCAGCCATCAGTTGTAAACCCATTTTTCTCTTTTCCTCCCTAGGTAAACTTTTCAAAATATTTTCTGCGTTCCCTGTAGTATTGTTCTCTTCTCATATCTTTGAACTCATCCAGTCATGCTTTTGCAACCACCACTCCCTCAACACTGTTCTTATCAAGATGACTACTTACCTTGTTGCTAATTCCAGTGGTCCATGTTCAACCCTTTCTGTATTTAATGCACCCAAAGTACTTGCCACATGCAGCCCCCTTCGTCCTTGATATACTGTCTTCTCAACTTGCCACACTCTCTGGGTTTTCCCCTGCCTCCCCTGCTGCTCTCTCTTTGCCTCCTTTTCTGGTCCCCCTGGACCTCTTCCTGTTGGTGTGCTCTGGGATGCAGGCAGTGGACCTCCTATTCTTGCCAACACCCAGAGGCTGATGTCCGCTGGCCCTCCAGCTCAGGCCTCGCACCTACGCTCCAGGCTTGTGTATCCACCTGTCACTGGAGAGGCACGCCCTGTCCTGCTCACCCTGCATGTTCTCCTACAAAGCACTTGTTGCCACTGACAGGCTGTGGCTCTGCTTGCTGCTTGCTGGTTGCTATCTCTGTGCCCTGTACTAGAATGAAAGCTCCACACGGGAGATCTTTTGTTCACTGCTGTAGCCACCATACCAGGCAGAGTGGGTGTCTTAGGTTGCATTATTCAGTGAAGATTAGTACTTTACCGTTACCACAGTGTCTCTGCGCTCTCCATTCAGCGGTGCTCCAGCCCTTCATCAATGGTCCTGGTCTTGAAAATCTCTTAATGAATCCATTTGGCATAATGGTATTATTCCTGTATAACACTGCTTGAAAGTGAAAGGGTTAGTTGTGTCATCTTTGCGACTCAATGAACTATGGCCGGCCAGGCTCTTCTGTCCATGGAATTTTCCAGGCAAAAATATTGAAGTGGATTATCATTTCCTTCTCCAGGGGATCTTCCTGATCCAGGGATCGAACCTGGATCTCTTGCATTGCAGACAGATTCTTTACTGTCTGAGCCACCAGGGAAGCCCAACACTGTTTAGTATCAGGCATTTTTAGTATGCAGTGTTAAGTGTATTCTGTATGATTGATGTAGGGAGGCTATTTGGAGTAGTAGAAAGATCTTGACTTTGGAGCCAGATTCTTCTGAGTTTAAATTCTTGCTCTGCCACTAAATAGCTACAGAGCTTAAGTCAAAACATAGCAACCGTAGGCTTTAGTTTTCACTCATTGGTGGTATGAAAAGATACTTGTTTCATAGGGTTGTTGGGAGAAGTTAAATGCTGAAGGATATAGACTGCATCTGGCATAATTCTTGGCACATGATAGGTGTTCAACAATGATGACTGTTAGAATTCCTGTCCTTACCTGTATAGATGATTTTAGGATTGCTAGGCGAAGGCAATGGCAAGCCACTCCAGTACTCTTGCCTAGAAAATCCCATGGATGGAGGAGCCTGGTGGGCTGCAGTCCTCCGTGGGGTCGCTAAGGGTCGGACACGACTGAGCGACTTCACTTTCACTTTTCACTTTCACACATTGGAGAAGGAAATGGCAACCCACTCCAGTGTTCTTGCCTGGAGAATCCCAGAGATGGGGGAACCTGGTGGGTTTCCGTCTATGGGGTCACACAGAGTCGGACACGACTGAAGTGACTTAGCAGCAGCAGCAGCAGCAATACTAAAATTTTTGGAAAAAAATTTTTGCAGTTTTTCCTTTTAAATGTTGGCAATTTGTCTTTGGTTGAAAATTTGATTGTTTAATACAACATTGTTTCTGTGGTAAAAATTAGACTTGATTTACATTGTTTCAACTTACAGTCTTTTTCAGGAATTTATTCTGCTACAAAGTTCAAGGACTGCCTTTCGGTAAAATTTACTTAACTAGAGTGCTCAGGAATGGAATGTTCTGGAGGAATTGAATCTACTAATTAATGAGAAAGGAACTCATTTTGTGGGGGAGGCTCTTTCTCAAATGCCTTTATATGTACATGGAGTGTAATTCCTAAGTGTATAGGAAGCGCTCAGTCACTACTTGGTTACTTGACTTTGACCTAGAGATACTTACCTGAACTTCTGTATTGATTGCCCTGAGCTGTAAGCTATAGGAAGTGTAGGCGATGCTTTTAAATACAAGCACAATATAGACTTAAATAGATCTTACAGTTTTTTTGGCTTTGAACCCCAAATGACAACAGCAGTTGCTTTAATGATAATTATTTATTGATTGTACCTACTTAGAAAAGAAGGGTTGGTTGCAAATAGCCCCAGATCAATGGAAGCTGAGCAAGAAAGTTGAGACAATACCTGCAAACACATATCCATGTGTGGCCATGTGTATACATGGTTTCACATATATACACTGTTGACTGGTAGGGCCAGAGTAAAATCTTGAGTGCAAAGTACAGTCCAATATATTTCACTGGACAATATGTGGTAAGTGCCAAGTGAATGGGATAAATTTAAGTACTGTGATTTCAAAGAAGGAGTAATTAACAAAGGCTAAAAATGGGCAGAGAAGTCTTCCTGGAAAAAGAAAGATTGGAACCGGGTATTATGCTGAGTCAGAGCGTGTCTCTGTGTGATGCAGTTAACAAGGCTGGTCCAGCCAGCAATGAGAGGATGGTTCTCTGGCAAGTCGATACCTACCTCTAGGAGGTTGGGGCTGTTAATCACCTCATAGCATCCCTGTGAACACAGTGCACCATCGCTAAGTCATGTCCTTGTTTGCCACTTGTGATTTTGGGTGTTTCGTGACTTTAAGACTGGAGAGGCAGTGTTCTTAAGTTGTGGGGTCAGGAGAGGGAGCTTAGGACAAACTTTGTTGTGGGGAAGCGTTTGAACCATCAGTTTCCTGCATGTGTCTGACTCATTCTTCGGAGATGGGTCCATGAGGGCAGCCTTTAGTTGTGTTTCTGGTGATGTGGTGGGTGATTGTGGGGGAGAAGAAAAAGGAGGTATAGGTTTTAGACAGAAACGTGGAACCATTCATAAATACTTTAACTGTTATACTGTGTGTCAGGAATGGGATGGGAGCAGTGGGGTAGGCAGTGTTAGTTGCTCAGTCGTGTCCAACTTTGCAACCCTATTGACTGTAGCCCGCCAGGCTCCTCTGTCCATGGGATTCTCCAGACAAGAATACTGGAGTGGATTGCCGTTTCCTTCTCCAGAGGCTCTTCCTGACCCAGGGATCAAACCAGGGTCTCCTGCATTGCAGGCAGTTTCTTTACCACTGAGCCACCGGGGAAGCCCCGGGGTGACCAGAGAGTGGTTTCATATTGATTCATTGGCTCAACTCTGTTTCCTTTGCTGGGAAACCAGTGTTGTCAGTTGTGGCTCAGATGGTAAAGAATCTGTCTGCAACGCAGGCCAGCCAGTTTCAGCCCCTGGGTCAGGAAGATCCCCTGGAGAAGAGCATGGCAACCCACTCCAGTATTCTTGCCTGGAAAATTCAATGCACAGAGGAGCCTGGTGAGCTATAGTCCATGGGATTGCAAAGAGTTGGGACACAACTGAGCTACTAACACTTTCACTTTCATGGCTGTCAGTAGTTGGTTGTACTAGCTAAAGGGGGTAGCCAAGAGCCCACAGTCTCACACAGGCCTTTTTTTAAAAAAAATTAATTATTTATTTTTATTTTTGGCTGTGCCGGGTCTTCGTTGCTGTGCAGAATTTTCTCTGGTTTTGGCAAGCGGGGGCTACTCCCTAGTTGCGGTGCATGGACTTCTCATTGCAGTGGCTTCTCTTGTTGCAGAGCACAGGCTCTGGGGCCAGCAGGCTTCAGTAGTTATGGCTCAGGCTCTAGAGCATAGGCTGAATAGCTACGGTGCATGGGCTCGGTTGCGCCACGGTATGCAGGATCTTCCCGCATCAGGGATCAAACCCTGTCTCCTGCACTGGCGGGTGGATTCTTTACCAGTGAGCCACCAGGGAAGGCCTCACACAGGCCTTTATGTGAGTCCGCAGGGGCGCTCTTTTGGTGGTGAAGCTACGATGGAGTGGGGGGCTGGAAAGGAGGGGCTGTGAGTGTCACAGGGCGAGGGCCACACTTCTCCAGAGGAACCACAGCTGCAGATGCGTGCTTAGCTTAAACATGAGCCCTGAACAGAAAAATCACCTCGTCTTTTTAAGACCTCCACAATATAAGTGTGGGCTTCCCTGGTGGCTCAGTGGTAAAGAACACACCTGCCAGTGCAGGAGACAGGGTCCGATCCTGGGTCGGGAAGAGCCCCTGGAGAAGGAAATGGCAGCCCACTCCAGTATTCTTGCCTGGGAAATCCCATGGACGAAGGAGCTTGGAGGGCTACAGTCAGTCCACGGGGGTTGCAAAGAGTCAAACACGACTTAGCAACTAAACAACAAAAACAACCATTTAAGTACCTCTCTATAAGACAGCGCACTTCACCGCAAAGGCTTACTTAAGAAAAAGCGTGAGCTACTTGACTATGATCATGAATCCCAAGCTGCTCTGCTCTCACAGGTACTCCAGACCATAGCTGGACCCTGGCCTGCTCAGCACATACTCTCTAAATAATAGGTGGTGAGGAACTTCTGACTCTGAGGGATTGTGTGTTTGTATGAAGAGGGTGACAGAGGATGAGATGGTTGGATGGCATCACCAATTCAATGAGTATAAACTTGGGCAAGCTCTGGGAGATGGTCAGGGAGATGGAGGCCTGGAGTCCTGCAGTCCATGGGGTCGCAAAGAGTTGGACATTACTTGACGACCGAACAACAGCAACGACAGTGCTATATGTATTTGCTATTGAGTCCTAAATTTATATGCCTATCTAGCAGTGACCTAGCAGTCATCTCAACTTGTGTGTTTCAAAGGCATCTCAAACTCTACATATCCAATAATGAGCCCAGATCCCCACTCCTGCCCGCCCCAAACCTGGCCACCGTCAGCCTTGCCCTTCCCAACAGATGGCGTCCCACCCACCTAGGTGCTGACACTCCAAGTCTGAGGATCTCCTGGGTCCCTGATTATCCCTGAGCCTACCAGTAGAATCACCAGGCAGTCCTGTTCTCTCTGCTGCTGGGTTTATTTTGACCCTCTCCACATCTCATCAGCTCTGCAGCCTGCCTTGTCTAAACCTGCATTGTCTTCTGTGTCTGAAGCCTCTTCTCCACGTGGTGGCCAGATGGCCCTATGAACACAAACCTGAGCATGATACTCACCCATCTGCATACCCTTCCTGGATCATTCTTACATGAAGTGAACTTGGCTTTCCCACTGGGGTTTCTGAGGCTCTGTGTGATCTCTGCCTCCTCCCCTACATCCCTGTCTGCCTTCTCCTTTGTCTGTGACACTTCAGCCACATCCACATCATTTTAGTTTCTTTAAAATAATAAGCTCTGATGGCCACAGGGATTTCAAACATATTCATTGTACCTGGAATCTCCTTTCTCATCCAAGAGTTCCTAGCTCAAATGTTTCCTTTTAGACCTTAGGTAATTCCTCTGCCTGAAAAGTTCTTCCATTTTTTTTCTCTATCATCATACCTAATGTATTTTCTTGATAGCCTTGTCTATAATCATTTATTTGTTAATTCGGTTGTTGCCTGTACTGACTGCTGCCTGGGTTGGTTTTGCTCACTCATACACATCCTGCTTTGTCTCCAGGTCATCTCCTGTTATTCTGCCTTTCCCGTGTTTCATTCCAGCCGTGCTTCTTTGTTGTTCTTCAGAAGTGCTCCTCTTGCTTCTGCCTCAGACCCTTTGCACTTGCTGAGCTATTTGTCCAGAAATTTTTTTCCCCCAGATATCTGCATGGTTGACTAGTTTTCTTTAGATTTTTACTCAGAGTTAGCTTTTTGGTTGAGTCTTTTCTGGCCCGTGTCTAAAATTGCACCTGTCCTGACACTTCCATGCTGCCCAACACTGCTTTAATTTTCTTCCTTGTGCCCGTCACTTCAGTGTGTGGCACGTTTTACTTACCTTACTTCTTCTCTGCTTTCCCTATGGCGAATGAAAACTCGGCGAGTTTCTGTTCTTTCTGTTCTGTTTTTACTGCTATATACCCAGTATTTTGAACAGTTCTGGGCACATGGGCATTCTATAAATGTTTGTGGAATGAGTGAATAATTGCATGAATAATGTATGCTCAGCGAACAGCACCCAGCGTGCATTGTGTACACTTTCTTATTGTGAAGTATACATACGCTGTAACTTGTTAGCCATTTTAAGTGTACAGTTAGGTGGCATTAAATACATTCTCACGGTTGTGCAACCATCACTGCCATCTGCTTTGTCCTCTTTTCTGAAATGCAAGAATCCAGGAATAAGAGAGCAACTGAGTGAACGGAAAGCAGGTTTGCAGTAAAGGTCCCTTGACTTGGGGCCCGTTGTTCTGTGCAGGAGGGTGAGGGGCAGAGTCTGAGGACCGTGGCAAGAAGCCTGGTGGCTACATCAAAGAGCCCAGGGCGGCCACACATGTTCTGTGTGGTCTGGGTTGTAAACGACCAGGGCCCTGCCCTGTTTCCCTTCTTCCCACCACGCACTGCCACCCGTGCTCACGCCTGCACCGTGCCTGCTCAGGGTGCGACTCTGTAATGTTCTGAGCTTTGCCAATGATGTGAAAGGAAGGTGCTCGTTCTCCTTTGAACCTTTCTTATTGGATTCCTATCAGGCGAGGACCCTTTCTGCCTCCCTTGGAGCTCTCAGCTCCTTGGATAATTCTACTGATGACAAGGCAGTCTTGTTTTAAATTCTAAAGTAAACCAGATTACACGGAACCCCAAATGTTAAGTGTGGGTCAGAGTTGTTGATTGAAATTCTCCCAGATGGATGGAAAGGGAGGAGTGCTTCAAGCCCTTTAAAGTTTGTATATTTTTTTTTTCTTCTCACAGCTTGTTGAATTGTACAGACATCCATGCTTTTGTCCACATCACCATTTCAGGTGCTGCTCTCCTGAACCCTCATGGCAGACTCTCTATCCCATGTCCTGCTCTGGATTCCTCGGTGACACTGCAGTGGTGTCTTTTCTTCATGACCCCACTGAAGTCTTAAGATGGAAGCACAGGGCAGGCACATCTAAGTGTTGGGGTCTTCTCTACTGAATTCCCAGTCGTATGTATGCTGCTGCCATGGGTCTGACACTGTGTCAGTCTGGGGAGCTCAGAGAGGATTCCAGCGTGAAGGATTTGAGCATAACTGGGCCCTAGGAGTGCTTACAGAACAGTGCCGCAGATAGAGCTGTCCCTACCTGGCTGCGTTTCAGTGCTCAGTGCGGGCCTGTTCTGTGCGCTGAAAGCTGTGGGAGTGCTAAAGAGACAGGGAGACCTGCTGTGCGAGGTAGGGGTGCAGGTAAAATTTAGGGGAGAGTTCATGAAGGTACCTGTCAAGGCTCGAGGGCCGTTGGTGTGGCTGGAGATGGGTGCAGGGGAGCAGTGAGGCAGAAAGCTGGGGTAGGGGGCAGGATTGCGGTTGGGGCCAGCTTCCTGTCTGATATAGTCAGTGATAGAAAGTGAATTTAATTGGGATTATGTTCATTTCTCTTGTCAGCTCTATTCATTTACTATTTGACTTGGCTTTACTAGAGATAGTAATATTAGTGTCTGTCAGGGAATTCCTGAATTTCCACAAAGGCGGCCATAGCGTATAGTCTTGTGAGGTCCAGGGCCATTGGTCAGACTGCTGGTGCACAGAGTATTCAGTGTTACCTAACCTCCCAGGATTACCCAGCCAAGTAGAAAATAGCAGTGTCCCTTTAGGTCATTAAATGTTACTTCATGAGAATGAAGACACACGCTAATTGGTTTAATCTATTTTGATAGTTTTCTTTTTCTGATTACATTCTTCTTAAAAAAATCACCAGTCCATTCTTTGTTTATCTTAAAAGGTGCTAGACTCTTTGCCAGACACTTGGAGTCATTGATATGATAAGACTTCATGCTCGATTGTTATTGCAATATTGATAATACTTGTACCCACACAGAATACACACCATTGCCTTTGGATCAGCAGAGGTCTTTAAGAGAAAGCTTCTTTTGTCTTGTTGGAAGGGGAAAAATGTCCTTTAATTTGCATAGTTATTTTTCTGTTCTTAAAATTAAGCTTACAAATGGCTACACAGATGAAAACATTATTACAATTATTTTCTTGACATTTTCTGTACTCGTTCTGAGGAAGTGTTGTATCTCAGGGGCACTTTCCCTCTCAGCACTGAGACTTGACAAAGCTCAAGTCTTGATGGTTCTTGTTGGTCCTTGTCATCTTGGCTTTATTTGTTCTCCTGGGTGTCTTAGCTGCAGGCCAGGCATGTGGCCCATAGCAGGGTATGTACTGTCTTTCACTGGGGACATATTACTATTTGTTTCCATCACAGTGGCCCGTGAAGGAGTTGGAAGATGCCACTGATGTTGGTTACATATTACAGAAAAATAACAAGAAGCTTTTCAAGTTTGACTTGTAGTTCAGTTTTCTTTCTTAAAATGGCAACAGTGCACGTTTTCTGGTGAGTGCATCCTCTTAAATTTTAAATAGATCTGAATAAAATTTGATCTGTGGATGTGATAATTCTCAGTGAAATCTTCAGTGTGCAGAAATACTAAAAGCCCTTGTACTCAGAATCATTGCTTTCTGTAATGATTTCCTGGAAGAACAGAAGCATCTACATCCTCCATCAGACTAATGGTTTTCCAGTCCAGCTTTCTGATGCTGAGAGTGAAATTAAGGGAGTCACTCTGGGAAGACCTGGTGACCCTTCTTGCCATCACCTTTAAAAATTTAGGGGTGCGGTTAAAACATGGGTAACTTTCCTTAATAAGCTATTATGGAGCCACTACTCATTATTCTCAAATTTTTCTGAGTTGCTTTTGCAGAGGTTCTTTATTTTGGGCCTTTACCATCTGGTGGAACGTGGTGGCCAGTCTGAGTAGCAGCCAATCAGAGTTTACCTGTGTCACAAACGAAGGGTTGAAGTCTTTTTTTCTCCCATTGAATTTCTACACTTACTCTTTTGATTCACTACATGGAATTGATAAATGCTTACATTGTTCAGTTGTGTTTATTTTAGATCTTTACTTTGTGTCATGTCACTGGTACAGTCCCTAAGGACATTTTCTCCACTTCTTCTTGCTGCAGTGGCTCTCTGAGCTGCCTGATCAGCCCCATCTTAGGGAGGCGTGGGCATCGGAGAGTCCTGGGTTCAACTCCTGTCCCCACTGTGTCCTGGCCATATGACCTGTGTGCTTCAGCAAGCCTCTAAGGCTCAGCCTCCTCATCTGTAAGATGGGGGTGCTACATGCTCTCTCATAGAATTGTACTCACTCAGACCCTAAGTTACAGGTGGCAGAAGCCGAATTCAGACTGACTTGTATAGAATGAGAGGGTCACTAGCTCATGCACATAGGCAGGGTGCCCCTTGCTTGGGTGTCGCAAGATGCCAGCCCTCATGTTGTGGTGAAGGGCTGTCTGTCTGTCCCTCAGCAGTGCTTTTCTCTGCCTGGACTGTCTCCTTTGATGTGCTGGCTTGAGCCAATGGCAGCTTCACATTCATATTTTACCAGCTTGGCAACCCAGCCAAAAGAGACTGCATTTTTTCCAATAGAAAAATCAGAGAAATCCCATGCAGTCTGAGTCTTTGGCCTGGAGCACAGTCTGTTCTTGTCCTTTTCACCGTGGCCAGGGGAAGAGGGGTTTTGGCCCTGCAGTGGCATTGGATAGAGTCACCTCCACCACAACCACAAGAGGAAAGGTTCCCTCGACGAGGAAGGGCAGGGTGGGTGGCATCCTCAGCCGCGAGAGGCAGCAGCAGTGGGTGGACTGCGGTGATGCCCGGAGTGAGGCTCCCGGTGGAGCCTTTCCCTCTTATCCTTCATTTCACTCCCTGGGGAGCGCAGCTTCTTTAGATTGGTTCCAAAGCCACTTCTTTCAGGCGATTCTACCTTTCATCCTTCCATAAACTTTTCACTTGACTTAGCTGCAACTTTGAACTGTTTTGGAAAGATCTGTATAGAAGGAGGCACAGCAAGGGGAATAGTCACAGAATCTGTTTTTGTTGTTCAGTCAAAAGTGACAGAATCTGCCGCAGACAAGACCCTCAGATGTCCTGAGCAGGTGGGACAGAGCTGGGAAAAGCCCCTTTCTCGGGGTGTCTGCAGGCCGGTTGGTGTGGATGGTGGGTCAGGCGTGTAGGTGCTGTGACATGAAGTAGAATATGAGAAAGTACTGCTGGGGAGGAGGGAGGCTGTGGGGAGGATGTGGGAGAGTCTGAAGAGGCAGGTGCTTTAGGCATAGGCTGGAGGGAGCAAGTTGGGGCGGCAGGAAGGAGAGGTGAGGGAGGGGGTTTGGCCCATCCTGGGCTCTGTGTGTGGTGCTGGGTGTTCAGAGGTGAAGAAGAGCTCCTCGGTGTAGTGGAGGAAGAATGTCAGTCCCGGACACCCGGACAGGAGTCTGTAGGAGTCTGACGAGGACTAGAGGATGGGATCGTCAACTCTTATTCCCAGTGGGGAAGGGTATGAGCAGCAGCAGAGATGGGATGGTGGAAGGGGACCATGGGACGATGAGCAGCTTTGTTTCTGGGGCAGGAGGCTCACAAGGAGGAGATGAGAAGGAGCAGGCAGTGGAGGACCGTGGGTGTCAGGTTCAGATGTTCGCTGTGACTCACTGGGCAGTGGTTCTCCAGGGAAGGCTTCATAGGCCTGTGACCTCTGCAGCTGCCCGGGGCCCCACGCTTGGTTGAATGGTCTGCTGTTGTCTGAAAGTTCTTAGCAACTTTTTTTTTTTCCTTTTAAATTTATTTATTTTTTAATTGAAGGATAATTGCAGAATTGTGTTGGTTTCTGCCAGACATCAACATGATTCAGCCATGAGTATACATATGTCCCCTCCCTCTTGAAACTCCCTTCTACCTCCCTACCCATCCCTTAGTAATTTTGAAACAAAGGGCCCTGCGTTTTCATTTTGTGCTGGGCTCCGAGAATGATGTAGCCTGCAGTGGGGGTGATGTGGTAGCGGTCTGAGCTGGGCTGTGGGACGTGTCCCCCAGAGTGTAGAAGAGAGAGAGGGTGGAGGCGGGATGTGGTTTAGCAGAAGAGACACTAGGGACCTCGGGGACTAGAGGGAGGCTTGCATCAGACACCTGTGGCTGAGCCTGAGCCGCAGACTGAACAGGATGGGTTGGGGAGGGTGGAGCCAGAGCTGGCTTCTGCCCTTGACCTGGGGGCTCCTTATGCTCAGTACTACCCTCTGAGCCAGGAGACTTCTGGTGGATAAGGCTGGTTTTTCATACCAAAATTTATGAGACTGTCTTAATATTTTTACTCTCAATAGTAAGCTGAAGCTGACATTGGCAGGCTTATTCAATGATTGTAAAATAACCAGAAAAGACATTCTGGAATCAAACAGATGGACCAAGCAATCATGTTAAAAACAGTAAATCATCACTTGAACTTCAGCTAATCACAATCACATTTCGCTTTATTTAATCTTGAGACATCTTCCTAAGTAATTGCCTATTTTGGTTTCTTTTACTTAAAGGACTTGTTATTATAGGGTACCCCAGTTAAAGATGCCTGATACATGATAGCTGACTCCCCCAGAATCTTACCAAAAATTTAGGAAATGATATCCTTTCTGAGATTTCAATAGGTTGTTTCATCTACAAAGATTCATGAGGGAATGTACTTCCCTTTGTTCAGTCAACACAGAAATTAACATGTCTGTGTATTTACCTAGTGATTTTTCAAAAACACCTTTCAAGTAAGTCCATATTGCCCTGAATTTGGGGTCTCAACCAGCTGTAAGCAGTGTTTTGAGAAGCGGGGCTGAGAAGGGTGTGTGGTTTTGACCTTCGTGTCTGACCTTTAAGTGCTGTACTGTTCCCTGTCTGGCACAGACAAGGACAAAGCACTTCTGTTCCAAGGACATGAGGTCAAGGCAGTGCTGTCCAGATGCTGTGCTGGGGCATCTTGAAATTTGGAAAGCAGTTCATGGCCAGAGGGACCAGGGTGTGAGGCTTGGGAATGGATCAGAGGACTTCACTCCAGTCTCATGGACAGACTGGTGCAGTTTTTCATAGTCTTACAGAAAACGGCCTCTAGGGAAGTAAGAGGCTCCAGTAGCTGTCTCCCTCCTGGTGTTTTTTGATCATACCTGGCCATCCAGAATAGCTGCCTCTGACTCGTGCATCTTTCCTATGAAAGGAGTGATTTGGTACCATCCAGATGTGCCACACTCTAAATACAGGGTTTTTTACCCCATGGGGCGGGGGGAAGTGTGGAGGAATATGTGATGTTATAAATGGAGGACCCACAAAGTTAGGTGGAAAAGGAAGCTTCCTTCCTGTGCTCTCTGGTCCTCAATGGTGGTGATGTGTTTGATTTTATCTCGGTGCTCCTTCTGTGGTGATGGTGAGCACTGCTCTGTGGGCGCTGGTTAGTGAAGGGCCTCTCTCACGAGGCCTGGCACCTCGAATTGGGGACATACTGTAGACACCTGGCTGGTTCCTCGGTTTCTCCCTCGCCCCCGAGTATCTTGCTGTGAGCACAGTAGGTACTTGTTGTGGATGAATGAATAAACGTGCAGCTGAATGAATCCTGTTTGACCTGCCTGAAGAAAGATACCGTCACTGTTTGTAGAGTGTGACTTCTGCATGCAGGGACAGCTTTGTGCTCAAGCAGCCACATAACCTCAGTTGGCCCTTATTTGACACCGGAAGCTGTGAAGGTCTTTCTGTTTTGCTCGGTGTTTATTCCCTGGTGGCTGGTGCAGGAGTTGGTATATAGTAGGTAATAAATGTTTGTTGAAGGGAGGAACAAATGAATGGAATACACCTGTCTTTCTTACGTTCCAGCAGAAGTTCATTTCTTAAATAGTCGTGTATGCGTGTCTCCAAGTTGCTTTAGTCCCCAAGGTCTTCTCCTTCTACATTCTCCTCTTCCCCCTTACCGCCTCCTCTTTCTCCCTCTTCCCCTGTCTCCAGTGATCAGCACAGTGATTGACACATAGTGATCATCTGGTATTGGTTCGGGAAATGAAGTGGCAGTCGGTCAAGGAAAGCGCTGTGAGTAGGAGTTAGAAATGCTGGAGTTTGGTCGGTAGCCAGTCTGAGATCTTGTTTAAGTAGGCTAGGTGTGCTGTCTGCATCTGGCAGAGCCCTGCTTTGTCGAGTGAGTCACCAGTCGCTGCTCTGGGGACCGTGAGAGTGAGGAAAGAAAGGGTATGAAATGCTTGGAAGAGTCAAGTCTCGTACCCGTTGGAAGACTGGGTCAGATTTCCAAAACAGGATGCGATTCAGTTACATTGAATGTGTGGCTACTGTGTATGTACCTACTTCCCAGTCTGCCCTGAGAACTGTTGGCTTTATTTTTCGTAGATAACTAGATCAATAAATCAGATTTACACTTCAGTGTAGAAAATTAGAATATCACAGAAAAGTATAAATATGAAAACAGTAATTACCCATACTCAGTAGTCCCAAGATAACCACTGTTAACCTTGTGGAATAATTTATAACCTTTCCTAGGCAGGAATACATGCATCACACACACATACACACACACACACACACACACACACCCACCCCACACACAGTGCGCGCGCACGCGCACACACACACACTGTACATAGACATATGAGGTATGATTTCAGTCATCTGATAGCTATTTTTTTGTGTAATTTTCTGAAGTAGATTGCTGTCAGCTTGGGCTGCTGTACTGAATACTATAGCCTAAGTGGTTTAGACACCGTTT
This sequence comes from Moschus berezovskii, assembly GCF_049115385.1. Classification (NCBI taxonomy): domain Eukaryota; kingdom Metazoa; phylum Chordata; class Mammalia; order Artiodactyla; family Moschidae; genus Moschus; species Moschus berezovskii. The sequence goes on from NC_142483.1 coordinate 13,084,184, forward strand.
GTTTCTCACAGTCTGGAGGCTAAGAAGTCCAGGATCCAGGTGCCAGCAGATTTGATGTCTGGTGAGCCCATTTCCTGACTTGCAGACAAGCAAGAGCCTTCTTGCTGTGTCCTCACATCGTGCACAGATGTGAGAGTTGGACCAGAAAGAAGGCTGAGAACCGAAGAATTGATGCTTTTAAATGGTGGTGTTGGAGAACACACTTCAGAGTCCCTTGGACAAAAAGGAGATCAAACCAGTCAATCCTGAAGGAAATCAACCCTAAGTATTCACTGAAAGGTCTGATGCTGAAGCCGAAGCTCCAATACTTTGGCCACCTGATGCTAAGAGCCAACTCTTTGGAAAAGACCCTGATGCTGGGAAAGATTGAGGGCAAGAGGATAAGGGGATGACAGCTGATGAGATGGTTGGAAGGCATCATTGACTCAATGGACATGAGTTTGAGCAGACTCCAAGAGATAATGAAGGACAGGGAAGCTTGGTGTGCTTGGGGTCACAAAGAGTCTGACATGACTTAGTGACAGAACAACACTTTGTGACAGAGGAGGTCTCTGAAGTCTCTCTTTTTAAGGGTACCATCCCATTCATGGGGGCTCCACTCTTATGACCTTTACCTCCCAAAGCATCCCTCCCACCCAGTTACCATCACACTGGGGGTTAGACCTTCAACAAATGAATGTTTGGAGGACACAAACATTCAGTCTACCAGTTCAGTTCAGTCGCTCAGTCATGTCTGACTCTTAACGACCCCGTGGACTGCAGCATGCCAGGCCTCCCTGTTTATCACCAACTCCCAGAGTTTACTCAAACTCATGTCCATTGAGTCGGTGATGCCATCCAACCATCTCATCCTCTGTTGTCCTCTTCTCCCGCCTCCAATTTTTCACAGCAGCAGGGTCTTTTCCAGTGAGTCAGCTCTTCACATCAGGTGGCAAAAGTATTGGAGTTTCAGCTTCAACATCAGTCCTTCCAGTGAATATTCAGGACTGATTTCCTTTAGGATGGACTGGTTGGATCTCCCTGCAGTCCAAGGGGCTCTCAAGAGTCTTCTCCAAAACCACAGTTCGAAAGCAGTCTATAGCAGTAGTCAATTCCAGGAGAAGAAAGAGTGCTCTCTTAACATTGTTTTATAACTTCCTCCGGGCCTTGTCTGATGTGAGACAGAGAAGATATTTGCTAAATACTCAATAGATTTCTGGAACCTCAGGGCTGGAAAGATTCTGAGTTATAATTGAATGTTCTCATTTTAAGTACAGGAAAACTATGGCCTCAGGGTGGGGGAGCATGGAGCAGGCTCCCAGGTCCCAGAGCTGGATGATGGCAGAGCTGAAACCCAGTACCTCACCTGGTGGCTTCTTGCCACTGTGCTCCCTGCTGATGCGTAAAGTGCAGGCACCGGGGCCTCCATGGGGTTGATACTTTGAGCAGATAGGCCAGTGCCTGGTTCAATCTGCCTTTGTCTCTAGGTTTGGGGGTACCGCTGTGTCTGAGGATAGAGCCTGAGCATCTTGAAGCAGCTGTTCCCAGTGGTGCTTTCAGACTGGTCTCTCCACATGCTGATTTTCTATATGGATCCACATCTGGGGCCTCCCTCCTGGCTACCATCATGTGTATGCAGGCACAGACTCCGGACTTGATTTAAGGTTCTAATCCTGTGTTTTTCACTTAGATGTCCTAACATTGCTCTTTGCTTGCCGTTAAAGCAGAAAGGGGTCCCCCTTTCTTCAGGTGATCCTTGCCTTACTCTCTCACAAATGTGTAAATCCACCTCCTCCTATTCCGTGGTTGTCTTGTGAGTATTTCTTGCATAAGGTCCCCAGTGAGGCTACCTCTGGGGGCTTCTGCATCTGTGAGCCCCCTGCCTTTAACTGAAGAGTCTGAGGAGAGGTGACACGTATATAGGAAAGTTATAGCTCAGTTTGAATAGTGACTGGGAACCCAAGAGAGGGGCAGATACAGTGCTTGATACTCAGGGCAGGAGGGTAGGGAGACGGGCAGACATGGGTTTGAAAGGAGGAATGTTTGCGCTCCACTTGAAAAGGATGATTAGGCTTTGAACTCTGGGAGGTTTCAGGGACAAATATTCCAGGTGGAGTAAGTACAAGATGAGAAGGTGGATCAGGGGTGGATCCTCGCTGGGGGCAGCCAGGAAGGACCTTCAGGATTTCTGGGGTCTGGGGCTCAGCAGAAGCAGACTGAATCTTTGTCTTAGTAGGAGGGGACTTGGGGACCACCTGCCTCATCTTGTGTCTCGGATCTGCTCTAGTACAAGTGGTGCCAGAGGCCTGGCCAGCTGGTGGAACTAGTTCTCCTTTGGGATAGGGCTCTTGACCAAGGGCCCGTGGACCTCTTGGTGCCTGCCGTTGGGTTTCAGGTGGTCTGGGAACTGCATGCAGTTGGGAGCACGATTTCATATCTGTGTGCACTTTTTTCCCTCCAATTTTCAGAGGTCTCTGTGTCTCTTGAAGAGTGAGGCACCTTACAGTCTAGAAGGAAGAAGATTGGCACGTGGATTAATTTTAACAACTCATTTTAAAAACTCTCAGGTCATAGGAAGTTTATTGGGAGTGAGTGCCGTTCAGTGGGAAAGGCCTCCCTCTTCTCAGGCACACCCACTGGTCTCAGGCACTTGCCTTAGTGAGCAGCACTGTGCCCTCGTCTTCTCTGTGTCATCTCCCAGCCCCACCACCTGGCCCAGAACTTGGCCTCAGACACGTGCCATTTGTGATGTGTCTTCAGGGAATGAAATGGCTCTGCTGTGGGTCTCGGTCCACATGTGTGCTGACCTGTGGCTGAGTGGGCTTTGAAGACCGTTTGGCTGCCTGTAGGATCTTGAGGCTGGCCCTGTGGGGAGCAGACAGTGTGAATGTCAGTCCTTCTGCCTGGTCCTTCCTTGCTCAGCACAGGGACCAGCAGAGACAGGGACTGTCTGCCCTGTACCTGCCAAATGCAGTCTGAGCTCTCTTCACTCAAAGAAACTTAGACCCTGTGATTGCAGAGAGGGGACTGGACCCAAATGTGCCTCTTTGCCTGTTACTGGCAGGGGTGGGGGACATACTCGGCAACCTCAGCTCACCCCTCCTTGATGTGAGAACAGCTTGTGCCAGCAGCAGCCTGTGCTTGGGTTAGAGTGTAAGGCCTTCTGTGGCTGCAAAACTACCAGTTGGGACTCTCCTCCAGGGCTTTCTGCTTGGCGAGTCTGCACTGTTCATGGTCAGGAACTCTGCCAGGGGGACGTGAGGTGCCCAGCAGAGGGCAGGGCCCTGGCAACCACCTCAGTTCAGTTCAGTCATTCAGTCGTGTCTGACTCTTTATGACCCCATGGACGGCAGCATGCCAGGCTTCCCTGTCCATCACCAACTCCTGGAGCTTGTTCAAACTCATGTCCATTGAGTCGGTGATACCGTCCAACCATCTCATCCTCTGTCATCCCCCTCTCCTCCTGCCTTTAGTCTTTCCCAGCATCAGGGTCTTTTCCAAGGAGTCAGTTCTTCGCATCAGGTGGTGAAAGTGTTGGAGTGTCAGCTTCAGCATCAGTCCTTCCAATGAATATTCAGGACTGATTTCCTTTAGGATGGACTGGTTGGATCTCCTTACAGTCCAAGGGCCTGCAAGAACATGAGAACCCCATGAACAGTATGAAAAGACAACCACCTCAACATTCTGTTAAGTAGGTGTGCAAGTTGGGGCTCATTGGGGGGCGGCTCGGAACTGTGGTGGTGGCGTCATTTGTGTTCCCACCTGATGTAGACTGCTTTATAGCACCATGGGGGAAATCAAGGGAGAAGAGAGGGGTCTCTTCATGGTTATTCTAGGTTGTTTCTTTTCCTTTTTGAAAAGGCACAAAGAGAGCATTTGATTTTCACTTGTTAAGGGATTTGGCCTCTCTGAGAAAGACAGCAACTATGGTGTGTGATGTTCTAGGATGACAAGCCTAGTAGGCAGGTCCTAATGTCTGGGACCCTATTTATCACTCACATGAACCCTCTCGTTTGTCTCTTTCTCCTTCCTTTGGTAGCTCACTGACCGTCTGACATATGTGGAGTGAACAGATGCACACAGATCTTACCTTGAGAGCCTTCTAGAAGGCTGTAGCACCGGCTAGTGTCCTAAAGTGTTTGTGAAATAAGTGCAGGTGGGGGCTGCAGTGGTAGGGTGGGAAGTGATTGGAAGTGTTGCTCCTGCTCCTTTGGAGATGCTCCTATTTTCTTTCTTAAAATTCATTTATTTACTTGCGCATTTGCTGTGTCTGGCCTTAGTTGTGGCACACAGGATCTTCACTATGGCGCACAAACTGACTGGCTGTGGCCACAGGCTCAGTAGTTGCATCTTGAGGGCTTAGTTGCTCTGAGACATGTGCAATCTTAATTCTCTGACTGGGAATTGAACCCACCTCCTCTGCACTACAAAGCAGAGTCGTAAGCACTGGGCAACCAAGGAAGTTCGCCTATTTTCTTTCTATTCTTCTAAACCTGCCGAATCTGTACCACTTGTTTCCATCTTTAATCCTTATTGCATTTATAGCCCCTTTTATCATCTGCCTGTCCATCCCATCCATCCGTCTATCCCTTCACTATCCAACATTTAAAAGCCCCAAGACAGGAATGCAGGAAAAAAGAGACTTAGTCCCAGCTCTCAGGGAGCTCATCTTTGATTTGCTTTCTCATTGTCCAAATTGCTTTGGGGGTTTTGTTCCCTAGCTTAACTGTAAGCTCCTTGAAGGTCAAAGAGGAGCTCTTCTTTGATATTCATGGAAGACTGAAAGATTTGTCGTTCAGTGGATTGCTGGAGCTGTAGTCCTGGTGTCTTCGCTTAATGATAGGCTTAAAAGAACGTGTATCTGCAGAGCACATCTGCCTTCCTGCTTGCCACATTGTGTAGATGTCTCTGGGAGAGGCTCTTAGTTCTGGTTTATAAAGCCGGAGTGCTGGGAGGGACTTGGGGGAGAAAATATGATGTCTCAATAGCAAAATTCCCCAAAGTATATCTGTGCTGGAGGCTTTTCTGAAGAATGTGAAAACTTAATTCATGTCTCGTCTTTATGCTTCTACCACTTTTCCTGTTTTTAAAAGAAAGGGATGTGTCAATTGAAGCTGCTTAATTCATTTTTAATGTGGGTCAGAGCTGCCGTCTCCACGTGCCTTTATCTAATCACACCTAGACTTCTGCTAAAATGCTTGCTTCATAAGTTAAATATAATGAGTAGAAATAGGAAGGTGAAACTCAGGGCTGACGACTGGTGAGCACAGCTTCCTGCCTGCCTGGGGAGACCTTGCTCTCGGAGCTGGATTTGCACTTGGGGAGCCGGGATTCTGGGAGTCAGGCTGGGGCATTCATCCACAATGTGTAGTGTAGATCTGCTTCTTAGCAGACGCACCCGGCCCACTTACAGTCCTGATGCCAAAACAATTGTCATTGTCTCAAAAAAAAATTTTTTGACTTAAAAAAAAATCAGGGTTGAGGCCAGGTTTGAATCTTAAAGCAGGTTGACCTATTTTCGTCACAGCACTTGCAAAGCCTGCTTTGTGATTCTACCTCCTGAATGTGCTTTTATTGATGTCACATGAATTGAACACCTGATTTGAGCTGGGGAGAGGGTGAACACCTTGTCTGGGGGAGTGCACTTTCCCACTGGGCCTAGGGGTGGAGCTTCCTTGAGGTACAGCCTCCCAGAGCCACCCCACTTGCTTGCTCCCTGCCTGGGAGAGGGCCCCCGGGAAAGGATGGCCGCTGCCTCGCCCAAGCATGGGGCTTTACCTTTTACAGAGTGCATTCAGTCTCCCTGTTTGACCCTGACAGCAGCCTGGGGAGGCAGGCCCAGCGGGCCATTTCGTCCTTACTCCACCGAGGGGGAAAGGGAAGCTCACACAGGCGGGTGGCGGGAGGCCTAGATTAGAGCCTGCGGTGATAACTCAACCCCCATGGACCTGTTGGAGCCCTTGACCTGGAGCCCCTGCCTCGGGAAGCTTCTACTCCCTTCCAGATCCTTTGTTCTCCCCTGCACTTGGTTTAAGCAGGTCCAGCTGTGGTTGAGATTCAGGAGCAAAGTAGCCCCAACACTGTGCAGGACCTGCATGTGACAGACGGGCCACTGAAGTCTCCTGAGCATCCTCATCTGATGGTGGGCTCTGGGTCAGGACGAGGGGAAGGGCTCCAGTTCCTCGTGGGCTGGGCCAACCCCACAGCAAGTGCGTCAGCCAAAGGAATTCACACAGAGAAGGGAGGACTTGCCCACTGTTTTTTTTCTTGCCTTTTCTGTTTTTCCCTCTTGGAAGACCAATAGCTCCTACTTCCAAAGGGCCTCTTCTGCTTATTTATTGGTAGCCTTCTCATCTATTTCTTTGATTGTCTTGCTCTCTGAGGCAAAGATTCTTCACCCTGCAGTGTCGCCAGTGATAAGAATGCGTATCACAGAAGATACCAAAGCAAAACTAACTCTCTTTCCTTTTTAAAATTCCCTGTGGCCCCTGAAACATATTTATGAGAACTGGAGGCTGATTTAGCATTATGAAAACGAACTGCAATAAATATGTCTAATAATACATTATATGTATTTAATATCTTTTACATTGCTGTACAGATCTTTGTGAACTTTAGACTGTCTTTAGTTAGGGTGTCTTACTCATCATTTCCATACACCCTCTGGATTTGACAAGTGGTTATTAAGTATTTCTGTGTTACAGGTGGGAAAGTTAAGACCTAAAGATAATAGGGTCCTTGACCAAGGTTACTTACAAGCTACTGAGCAACTGAACTAAACCCACATGCTTTAATTAAAAACCTGACAGGCTCTGTCTTTAACTCCATGACAGTTACAGTCTAATTGAGAAGAAAGATATTGAATAAATACCAGGATAAATGTAAGACACTGAGGGATATAGGAAGGAAGGACCTAACTAGTCTGGGGGTCGGGTGGGCTGCCCTGAGACAGTGGTGTGTAAGTGAGACACGGATGCTGGGTTGGCTTTTGCTAAGTGAGAAGAGGGTATGAAGATAGATATGATGATTCAGGGCGTGGCACATTCAAGGAATTAGATGGAGCTTTGTGTAACTAGGCAAGCATTGAGCCAGGGATGAGGACCACAAGGTCATCTTCCAGAGGGCCTTATGATCTTTGATGATTTGGTCTAAGGGCTGTGAGAAGCCTCTGAACAGTTTTAGGCAGGGTGTTTACTTGTGTTTTAGAAAAGCGGCTTTGACAACAGGGTGGCTATCTATTGGGGAAAGGGCAAGAATGAAACAAGAAAGAATTAGGGAGCCTAATCAACTATATGCCAATAAAATTAAAACTAAAAAAATCTATATAGCTGAATCACTTTGTTGTACCCATGAAACACAATGTTGTAGATCAACTGTATTTCAATAAAATGAAAACTAAAAAAGGAAAAGCTAGAGAGCCTGGTCATGCAAATACTGGAGTTGTTCAGAGAGGGGGAAGTAATGGTAACATAAGATCTCTTCAAGAAAATTAGAGCTAGCAAGGGAACATTTCATGCAAAGATGGGCACAATAAAGGACAGAAATGGTAGGGACCTAACAGAAGCAGAAGATATTAAGAAGAGGTGGCAAGAATACACAGAAGAACTATACAAAAAAGATCTTCACAACCCAGATAATCACGATGATGTGATCACCCATATAGAGCCAGACATCCTGGAATGTGAAGTCCAGTGGGTCTTAAGAAGCATCGCTATGAACAAAGCTAATGCTGAAAAATAATGCTGTGAAAGTGCTGCACACAATATGCAAGCAAATTTGGAAAACTCAGCAGTGGCCAGAGGACTGGAAAAGGTCAGTTTTCATTCCCATCCCTAAGAAAGGCAATGCCAAAGAATGCTCAAACTACCGCACAATTACACTGATCCCACATGTTAGTAAAGCAATGCCCCAAATTCTCCAAGCCGGGCTTCAACAGTACGTGAACTGTGAACTTCCAGACGTTCAAGCTGGTTTTAGAAAGGGCACAGGAACCAATTGCCAACATATGCTGGATCATTGGAAAAGCAAGAGAGTTTCAGAAAAACATCTATTTCTGCTTCATTGACTACGCCAAAGCCTTTGACTGTGTGGATCACAAAAAACTGGAAATTCTTCAAGAGATGGGAATACCAGACCACCTGACCTGCCTCTTGAGAAACCTATATGCAGGTCAGGAAGCAATAGTTAGAACTGGACATGGAACAACAGACTGGTTCCAAATAGGAAAAGGAGTACGTCAAGGCTGTATATTGTCACCCTGCTTATTTAACTTATATGCAGAGTACATCATGAGAAATGCTGAAGTGGATGAAGCACAAGCTGGAATCAAGATTGCCAGGAGAATGTACTCCAGTGTTCATTGCAGCACTGTTTATAATAGCCAGGACATGGAAGCAACCTAGATGTCCATCTGCAGACGAATGGATAAGAAAGCTTTGGTACATATACACAATGGAGTATTTTTCAGCCATCAAAAAGAATGCATTTGAATCAGTTCTAATGAGGTGGATGAAACTGGAGCCTATTATACAGAGTGAAGTAAGCCAGAAAGAAAAACACCAATACAGTATACTAACACATATATATGGAATTTAGAAAGATGCAAATGATAACCCTGTATATGAGACAGCAAAAGAGACACAGATGTATAGAACAGTCTTTGGGACTCTGTGGGAGAGGGTGAGGGTGGGATGATTTGGGAGAATGGCATTGAAACACGTATGTTGTCATATGTGAAACGAATCACTATTTCAGGGTCAATGCATGTTATAGGATGCTCAGGGCTGGCATGCGGGGATGACCCAGAGGGAGGATAAAGGGAAGAGGGAGGTGGGAGGGGGGTTCAGGAGGGGGAACTTATGTAAACCTGGAGCGAATTCATGTCAATGTATGGCAAAACCAACCAATATAATATTGTAAAATAATTTGCCTCCAATAAAAAATAAATTAATTACTTAAAAAAGATTGCCAGGAGAAATATCACTAACCTCAGATATGCAGATGACACCATCCTTATGGCAGAAAGTGAAGAACTAAAGAGCCTCTTGATGAGAGTGATAAAGTTGGCTTAAAGCTCAACATTCAGAAAACTAAGATCATGGCATCTGGTTCCATGGCAAATAGAAGGGGAAACAGTGGTAGACTTTATTTTTTTCAGCACCAAAATCACTGCAGATGATGACTGCAGCCATGAAATTAAAAGAACCTTGGAAGGAAAGTTATGACCAAGCTAGACAGCATATTAAAAAGCAGAGACATTACTTTGCCAACAAAAGTCCGTCAAGTCAGGGCTATGGTTTTTCCAGTAGTCATGTATGGATGTGAGAGTTGGACTATAAAGAAAGCTGATCGCCGAAGAATTGATGCTTTTGAACTGTGGTGTTGGAGAAGACTCTTGAGAATCCCTTGGACAGCAAGAAGATCCAACCAGTACATCCTAAAAGAGATCAGTCCTGAATATTAATTGGAAGGACTGATGTTGAAGCTGAAATTCCAATACTTTGGCCACCTGATGCGAAGAGCTGACTCATTGTAAAAGACCCTGATGCTGGGAAAGATTGGCGGCGGGAGGAGAAGGGGACGACAGAGGATGAGATGGTTGGATGACATCACCGGCTCAATGGAGATGAGTTTGAGTAAACTCCGGGAATTGGTGATGGACAGGGAGGCCTGGCGTGCTGCATTCCATGGGGTTGCAAAAAGTTGGACATGACTGAGCAGCTGAACTGATTGTATGATGTTGGTGACAGTGGGGTTGGACAGAAGTGGAAGAGAGAAGAGCCATTGAGCAGGGGAGTGAGGAGCAGTTTGGGATTGTCTGGTCATGGTAGATGGAGGGGGGAAAGTAAGACAGACTTGCAGGGTTCGGGCTTGGATGGGTGCTAGGATCATTTTCTAAGTTAGAAAACCCTGGGGAAAGGGCCGGTATTGGCAGGGAGAGCGGGACCATGGCCTCAGTTTGGGACGTGCTGAGTTTGACATGCCTGTACAATACTAAGGTGGAGTGATTGGGTGGGAGCTTATACAAGTGGGCTCAAGGCTAGAGGCGTGACTTTGGAATTCACTGACACAAAGTGAATTGTTGAAATAGTGGGCATGGGTTAGGTCACCATATTCTGTGTTGTTTTACCATGCATCTTGAGGGGGATGTTTTCTCATGCCTTTATTAGGAACTAGAGCTTAAAGTGAGTTATTGTCACATCTGGAGATAGTTTAGTAAAGGCTGTTCCTCAGGTCTCAGCAAAGCCCCTGAAGTGCAAAAGGGAAATCCATTAGGTGAGTGGAACCAACAAAAGAACTTACTCTGATTCTGGGTATTGCTAATTTAAGAACTAACAGTTGGCTGAAGGAATGCTGGCACATGGTCTCTGAGGTGACAACTTTTTATGGCTTCTTTTACCCAAGTAGAAGAATACAGCACAATTAGAAATAATTCTGAAATACTTTGATCACATATTGAAATTGTGGATTAACTCTTTGGATAGATACCCAGAGGGTGCTTTCTCTGACGCTCAAGTACGTACATGTGTCGTGACTGTTGTTACGGAGACGAGCAGTGGTTGACATCAGCGAAAGCCCTGGACTTGCTGGGGCGATACCTACATGTCTCTCTCACTGAAACCTACCAATAGTTGCCCTCCTGGGTAACTCTCTGAGATACTCAGAGAGCTTGGGGAGGAAACAGCCCCTCATTGGTGCTGGCTCAGCACCTCTGTTGCCACGAGGAACATAAATGTGACTCAGACCCAGTCCTGCTTGGAGCCTGGGGCTGGAGCCTAATAGCTGGGTAGACATGACACAGACCATTAGCACTGAGGGTAAGCTCTGCTTTGTGTGAGTTCTACGCCTGGTGGGGGAGTGTCGAGAAGGAGATGCTCCTCCTGCTTGGGGAGCAGAGAAGTGCTTCACAGAGGTTATGACAATACAGTGAAGTGGTGGAGGTTGACTGATGGCTCTGGGCCCCTGGTCCAGCGTTCTCTTGTCTCTGGCAGAGTCAGAGAGCCCTGGCCAAGAGGGACACAGGTCAGCGGGTGGAGCCTCGCTCCACCCAGAGAAGACAGGGTACTGTGTGAGGACCAGTGCCTTCTGCCTAGGCAGATCTTTTTCACCTTCTAGTTTTGGAGGTATGAATTTTTAACCAGGCATTTTCTGACCTTAAAGTTATTTAATGCCACTGAGAAACCATTCCAAAAAATTGAAACTTTTGAGTAACTTAATGATTTATTGAGTCGATCCATCTAACTATTCACAGTTAGAAGTATGTAATGCATATGTAAAACTATAACAGATTCTGATTTCCTTTGTGGGGGAAAAGAAGTAAAGGTCTCTTCTGGAAGAAAATGCGAGAAAAGGTCTCAATTAATATTTTGTCATGCTCACATTTTTTTGAGAGCACCTTTCATTTCATAGGAAAGGTACCCATGTGTACTTTTCCATTTTGCACACTGCCACTGCTCTAATTACTCAAAGCTTCTGAACAGTGACAGATGTGGGATTCTTTAATTCTTCAAATCTGTAGCGTTTTCCCTTGTGCAAAAATCAATGTCTTGTTTTCAATTTAATTAAACCTTTAATGAATATTTTATCAAATGAGCTCCGTGTCTTGTATTTCATTATTAATGTTGTTTATGAGGCCCTCTCATTAGCATAGTTTATAAACTGAGAGATTACTGAAGGCGGGAGGATATTTTACAGACAATGAATGGGAGAGTACAGGCACGTTATTCTACGTGTGTGCAGATATGACCATTTAAAGATGCTGCAGGAGACTGTGGGCTGCTGCAGTGCACCTTTCACCTGAGTGCAGTTGTCCTAAGGGCATGGCTGTTGCTGCAGCATTTTGGATGGAGTGCAGGGGGAGGGACCATAGAGCAGGAACCTGGAGGCAGAAGGGCCAGTTGTGGGTCAGGGTCAGTCTGGTCCTCTCTGGCTCACTTTAGCCATTTCCCGGCACACATTCATGGTCATTTTGCTCTGCCCACTGGCCAGAGGGTGCTCCTGGTCCACTGATGACCCTGGCAACTTGTAATCTCCCTGCTGCCTGTTTTGGCTCAAGTATATCGTTGATGTCCTCAGCAATACTCTGGCCTCTCCTTTCAAGGGACTTTCTCCCTCTCCCTGTAGTCTCCACGCCTGTGCCTTGGACCCCGTCGTCTGGGGTAGCATTCCAGCTCCTGAGCCTCTGCCTCAGCAGCCCCTCCCTGTGTGGCTCTGCCTGGGACCTGTTCTCCTTCCTCTGTGATCCCTGAACACCTTTGCTTTCCTCCTTGTCCAACCTGCATTCCAGACCTTTCAAATAGATTCCCCAAATGGTCTTCTTCCCTTTTGTCCTTTCCACTGCATCTTCTAAGAAATCCCCAGCCCTGGGTGGATGGACCCAGCTCTTGCGCCCCTGGCCACCTGTCCCCTGGTTCATGGCCCGAGTGGCCTTTTCTCTTCCTGGGATGCTCCTCTCTCACTTTGCTGATGTTGCACATCCAAAACCCTCGTTTGCTTCGCGGGTGGGTGGGGGCTGCTCTGACTGCCTGATTGAGGTCAAGTCTCTCCCTCTCCTTGTCTGTTCTCTGCCTGTGCTGTCCCTCGTTGTGTGTGTGCCTCTCTGTTCCAGACCTGGTCCAGGCTTCCCAGGGCAGCCCTCACTTCAGACCTTCTGTTCCTTCATGTCTGTGAAATGCCCCAGAAATCTTACCACTGTGGCATCCAAGTGCCATCTCCCAGACTGTCTCTGCTACTCAGAAGCGGCTGAGAAATCTTTTGTCAGCATGTGTTCCTGAAGACTGTGGTCCTCGCTGTTACAATCGCTGGTGTCTGGAGGTGCGGTGGAGTATTTGTAAAGGGCATGGGGTTTGGACCAGGCTGCTGATTGAAATCACGAGCTCACTTCTGAGAGCTGGATGACCTTGGGTTTGGTAACCTCTCAGAGCCTCCTCTCAGAGCTTCCTCGTCTAGAAGCTGGCAGTAGTGCCAACCCCCTGGTATTGTTGAGAGGATTAAATGGGCAGATGCAGGCGTGGAGTGCACAGAGGGTTCAGGGCACCAGGGAGCATCCAGGACATGTCGGCTGCTGCTGTTGTGAGCGGTTCTCCGTCACTGTGGGGACTTAAAACCCTACCACCTGTGCTTCCTGCTGTTCCCTTACATGTGGGCTTTCAGTAAACATTTGGAGATTGAAATAAACATTTCAGAAGGCACTGAACCCTCGCGAGCCTGAAATGCAGAACCGTGCCCTCCTGTACACTGGCGTCTCACTCCCCGACTTCGCCTCTGGCCCTCTCGGCCCCACTGCCTTCTCTCCACCTTTATGTCACAAGCGGCTCTTCACGCCTTCCTCCAGTCATTCTGTCTGGGATGCCTTCTCTCCTTTCTTGGATCTGGCATCATGCCTACTGCCCCCTCTAATACCAGCTTCACAAACTCGGTGTGTGTCCGCTGACTGTTGACCCCGTATGTGTGGCCCCCTGTCCATTCAGAGCTGTGTGGATTTGCCCTCATTTCTGTCTTTTTAATTCCAAAATGATAAACTTCTAAAGCTGGGAGTGATGTTTCCTCTTTGCTGGAAACTGCACAAAGCATAAATGAACTGAGTCCCTCCTGCGCATTCAGAAAAAGCTTGTTGACTGAAGGAAATAACCAGGTGACCTAGTTCTGCTGTTCATTAATTAATACCTAAATATCATATGTACCCTGGGATGCTTGTTAAATACATGTCACTCAACCCATTTTGCCACCAACTTCTGGCAAAACCGGGTGGCCGGAACTAGTCCCTCCTCCTGCCCCTTTCTGTTCTTTCTCTGCCATTCCAGGAACAGCTGAGTCTTTTCTGCACTAAGGCAGCCATTGCTCACGTCCATTCAGCAGTTGGACAGGAGTTACTGGGCACCTCCCTCCTGTGTCACAGGCAGGCCCTTGTCTGGGCACCAAGGAGCAGCAGTGAACCAGACAGGTTCTCCTGCACACTGATGGGGGGAGACACGCCACAGGGTCGGAGCTTCCCTGAGACATTCTGGCAAGGGCGTGGGATACGGACAGAGTGAAGAAATGAGAAGAGGGTAGGGTGATGCTATTACGCGTTTTGAGGGGCCAGGAAAGGCTTCTTTGCTGAGGCAGTGTGTCAGCAGGGACCTGAATCAAGTGAGGGAGAAAGGCTTGTGCACATCCAGAGAAACGATATTGAGCCAGAAGGAACAGCATGTGCCAAGGCCCCGAGGAGACGGGAGAATGTGTGTTGTTTTGGGAAGATGGCAAGGGGTGCATCTGACAGAGATGGAGTGGGGGCAGGGGATTACAAGAGACCAGGTTGCATGAGGCCTTCCCAGCTCATACGAGGGCCTAGGATTTTATTCTGAATTAGATGGGGAGCCATTTGAGGGTTTTGAGGAGCAGAGGGACACAATCTCATTTATGTAATGTCACCCGACATCTGTCAGGAGCTTAAGGAAATTGAACGAGCTCAGTTGTAGGAGGCGGGAAGTCACTTTAACAGAAGGGCACCTGTCTAATTACTTCATGGGTGAGGCCCATAAACAAAAGAAGTGTAATAGCCTGCTTGGAATAAAGTGACTTCAATGCCTCCTGCTTCTTCCTCTGATGGCACACATGTAAGTGGTAAGCAGTTTTTGGAAGAAATATACACTGATCCCAGTGGTTTTATATATATTTTTTGTTACCACAATACTGTTTGTTACTCGCTAAAGCAAAGAATCCCAAAGACTTTCTGTGGACATCATACTTTCTTTCAGGTTTTAAAATGCTATTGCACATAATGTTGTTTAGTTGCCAAGTCATGTCCGACTCTTTTTGACCCCATGGTCTGTAGCCTGCCAGGCTTCTCTTGTCCATGGGATTTCCCAGGTAAGAATACTGGAGTGGGTTGCCATTCCCTTCTCCATGGGATCTTCCTGATCCACGGATTGAACCTGCGTCTCCTGCATTGGCAGGTAGATTCTTTACTGATGAGCCAATCAGGGAAGCTTGCCCTACTGCCCATATGCCTGTTTTTAAAATTCAGGTACCTTTTGGAGGGCACAAATTGTAGAAGTCAGTGTGGGGTGTTCTGAGGTCTGAGTTCAGTCACTTTGAACTAGTTGTCTGACTTGTATAATCCCCCCACAGACACTTGAAATTTGATGGTGATGAGAACATTGTTGATTGTAGCTCCGTACAAGAGGGTCTGTTCCCCTCTGTCTGAGGACTGTAAAATTATCAGGAACATCCTGTTGGTGTTGAGTTCATGAACAAGTGAAGGAAAAGAGGGAGGCAGGGGGTGGCTCCTCTTCACCCTTGAAGTATGAGCAGGGCTGTGCTCCAAGGCCACCCAGGGAGCTGGACTGTTTTCCTTCTCAGCCTGACCACCCCCAGTCCGCCCCCCGCCAGCAGGTGGTCCGCAGGCGCTGCATCACCTGCAGCTGAGACGCGAGCTTGTGTCCCACCTGCGCGCCTGGGGCACCAGCAGAGATGGCTGCAACCCCAGTCAGCTCTGCAGGAGCTGCGATCACAAACGATGTTAGACTCCATTCTTCAGGGAGCTGCTGCTTTTCTTAGAAGGTGTAAAAAAAGAAAGATGTGAGTAAGGCGGAATCTTAGAAGAGGAAAGAGCAGAAAAGTCCAGCAGTAGAACCCGCTGGGCCTGGCAAAATCTGTTTGACTAGGAGTAAGGGAGGGAAGACGTGTGTGTGCATGCAGGTGTGTGAGTGTGCAGGTGTGAAAAGGCAAAAGAAGCAGGAGACCGTATGGACACATAAGCCCTCACCCGTAAGTGTGCAGTCTAATAGTAGTGGCCAAACTTAGACAGCATTAAGGTGAGAAATTGTTTTCCTTTGAAGCATTTGAAGTCACCAGCTGGTCCGAAAGGTGGTTGTCTGAGCCTTACTTGAGGGTAAGTCCCTCAAAGGCTCTGGGATTGCTGAGACTCAAGTCACATGAGAAGCCAGACCCAGGTTTCTCATGCTATGTTTTTCATTAGTTCAGTTACTTCAAGTTTTTGCTTGCCACATGACAGTGACCGTGCTTGGTATTGGGGCTGCTTGGTGAACAGTCTCCACGTGGAGCTGATGTTCTCCCGTGGGGAACAGACAGTAAAGAGGTAAGCCAGAGAAGATAACTTCAGACAGCATCTGCCTTCTAGAGGAAATGAAGTGAGGTGACGTGGTACCTGGCAGGTGTCTGTGAAGTCTGCAAGGGGCCCTGAGACTGTTTTCAAAGCAGAAGGAAGATCCAGAGCCTCTAATACAGAAAGAAGCGGAGGTGTGTGTGTTGTTTTTTGTTTTTTTTTTTTGTGCACAGGAAAATGCAGTGGGTACCATGGTTTTCGTGTGTGAGAGAGCAGTAGCACCCTCGAGTCCTCTTCCCTTGCTCACTTTCTAGTGGAACCCACAGACGTGGGTGTGTGCAGCTGGTACAGTCATGGGCATCAGGGAGCTTCTTTTCCAAGATCTTTATCTTCCCTTGGACCAAGGTGTGAAGAATTCTCATCAGAGCATGGAGCCTTTTGAGACCTGAAGACTGTTCTTCTATCATTTCCCCCCCAATCACCCAAATATGAAAAATCAACTTTCCAAATTGCTGCATAAATCTGGAGTTGTGTGCGGGAAGGGGTTTTCTCCCTCATAGTTCTCATGTCCTGTTGTGGCTTTCCCTGTTTCAGTTTGTGTGTTCTCCACGCTGTCTGTCCACTGGTTGTCCCTTTTCTAGGGGGGCTAATTGTATAGGCATTAGAATGGTTCATTAGTTCAGCTGAGTGATTGGACACAGCTGCTTAATAGGGAGTTTCACCTTGGTGGTTTCAGCCTTTCTTCGTGTTAGCAGTTAGGTTGTGATGACTGGCTCCTCCCTGGACTGTGTGCCTTTTCCCCAAGGAGAAGGCAAAGGGCACATCCACGAGAGGATGCTGGTGGGGACATTAGGTGGGAGTTGAGTCAGATGCTAACAGTACTTTAATGTGGAAGGAAAGATCAACACCAGAGGTTAAATCAAGGAGTGGAGGACATGCCACTCCCCCCCACTGCCCTGGAACCCTCATCCACGTATGACCATCTCCAAAGCCCCAGATCACTGTGGAGGCCCCGAGAACCAGGAAGGACCATGTGTGGGTTCTAGGTTTCCAACTGGCCCCAGGAGCTGCTTCCCTGCTCCTCCTGACCAGCTCAGCAGAGCCCACAGACTCAGACCAGACCTTCTGCTGTCTTGGACCCTTGCCTGCCATCACCCACGCCAGTGACCCCAGCTCCTGGTGACACCTGTCTGACCAGACTCAGTTTGCCTAGAATGCAATGGAACTTGTAGCAAGGGAGATGCCAGGTAAGAATGAAAAAAGATTGAAAACTGTTTTCATGGTTCTTTCCTTTAAGGACTTTACAGCCTGGCACTCATGAAGACGTGAATGATAGAGGCATCTTGTGACATGTGCCCAGGGAGTGATTCGGACAGACTGGCTGAGCAGGAGGAGGGGGATGCAGAGTGTGTATAGTAAAATATATTACTAGATGGTGACATCTGTTGTTGACAAGCAGCCCAGGCTGGTATCAGGATAGACTTTCCTGATCTCCTAGTGTTTCTTTTCAGTTGTAGAATTCTGTCATCACTAAAGAAATGAGTCTTAGCAGTTTACTGCTTCAAATGTCAGAAGGAAATGGAGAATGAGGTCGAGATCCATGGGGCACTGAGAACCTCATGGCGTGTACACTGTGAGTACGCCCCTTCTGGCTGATGTTCAAGCAGATTGCACGGCCCTTGGGGAGGAGGGTGGGAGCAGAGAACCTGGGTGATCTCAGGCTGACTCTGAGACCTTCAGCCTGGTCCTCTGCCCTTGGGGGCTCCTACTTTCTTACGGTTATATCCTCCACTGTGAGTGTACACACATGTGAGCCCATGAATCTGTAGAGAGGTAACTCCAGTGTTGGAAGGGATTCTGTCAGGAGGCAGGAATCCCGGGGAGTGATCTTCTCCTTGTCATTTACTGTGCCATTTTGGGGGAAAATGGAGCAGAGTAACAGCTTCCCAAATGTTGTCCACATCCTTATCTCACGAATTCTGTGAATATGCTACCTTACTTGACACAGGGAACTTTGCAGGTGTCATTGGGTCAAGGATCTCAAGCTAGAGAAATTGTGGATTTTTCAGGTGGGTGCACCCAATCTTTATAAGAGGGTCAGAGACAGAAGATGTGGTGATGGAAGCAGAGGTCAGAGAGATTCAACGCCAAGCTAAGGAAGGGGGGGGCACCTTCTAGAAGCTGGAAAAGACAAGGAAACAGATTCTTCCCTAGAGCCTCAAGAAGGAACACAGTCATGCCAGCATCTTAATTTCAGCCCCATAGGACCCATTCTGACATTTCTCAAGAATCTATAAGATAATAATTTTGTGTTTTAAGGTACTACATTTATGGCAATTTTTTCCAGCAGTGTTAGGAGACTAATATATCACTTACTTCTCTAGAATTTATTTGTTCAGTTGCTCAGTTGTGTTCAACTCTTTACAACCCCATGAACTGCAGCATGCCAGGCTTCCCTGTCCTTCACTGTCTCCCAGAGTTTGCACAAACTCATAACCGTTGAGTTGGTGATGCCGTCCAACCATCTCGTCCTCTGCTGCCCCCTTCTCCTGTTTCCCTCAGTCTTTCCCAGCATCAGGGTCTTTTCCAGTGAGTCGGCTGTTTGCATCAGGTGGCCAAAGTATTGGAGCTTCAGCTTCAGCATCAGTCCTTCCAATGAATATTCAGGACTGATTTCCTTAAAGATTAACTGGGTTGGTCTCCTTGCAGTCCAAGGGACTCTCAAGAGTCTTCTCCAACACCACAGTTCAAAAGTATCAATTCTTCAGTGCTCAGCCTTCTTCAGTTGCCTTAATTCTAAAATAGGGGTAAAAAATGATACCTTCCCTGAGGCTGAGAACTGGACCATGCATTTCCCCCCTGCTCCCCCTGCCACGTTTTTTCTGTTCTAAACTCTGAGATTAAAAACAAACAAACAAACCGAACAGTTCTTTGAAAAGTTTAAAAGGAGAGGGAATAAATAAACAATCTTTGTGTGCCAGATATTTTCCACTGTTTTGTCATTTAATTTGTATCACCACCTAAGAAACAATTTGGAACTCTCGTTTTTTAAAAAAATATTCAGCAGGTATTTGAGATGCTATTCTGGATGCTAGGGATACAACAGCGAGTGAACTTGACAAAAATCTCTTCCTTGTTGGAAGTTCTGTTCTTTAGGAAGATGGATGATAAACTAAACATAATAACTAAGTAAATTATGAATGATATTGGAGGCTGATAATTAATTGGTCTGAAAAATAAATAGAGCAGTTTGGGGGACTAGTCATATGCACATTAGAGGTACAAGAAGGAAGCTCACAGGGCTGAGGATTTGCTCAAAATTGTAGCGGCAGGAAGTGGGGGAGCTGGACTTAAACCCAGGTCTTTTGGGATCCAGAGGCCTGATCCGATCTTCCTCTCAGACCAGCAGAAATCTCTGTTTTATTCTGCTTATTTGTTTTTTCTAAGGGAGAGGAGTCCCCAGTGCCAGCTGCTGCTTAAAAAATTTGCTGCCATCCTGGACTTTATATTTTTAACTCCTTCCCGTCTCTGCAATAAAAATGCCAGAAAACTTGGCCAGTTCTGGTGCTGGTGACGAGCCAAGGAATGCAGGCAGCGCAGCGGGCTAGGACAGCGTGCATGCGGGTCCCTGTTCTGTTCCCTGTAAATGCCGGCATTCCATCTCAGGGGAGGCCTGAGAGCAAGACCACGGCCTGGGGGAAGTGGTGGCCCGCAATCACGTTTTCCTCCTTAGCGTGGCCTTTCTCTCGAGAGGTTGATGTTTATCATTCCCCAACGTTTAGAAATAGGCTTTTCTAGGGAGCTGTCAGACCTTTAAAGGGAAACTCTAAAATTGTTCCTTATTGCCCCTCTCTCCATTCACTTTACTTCTCAATCAATTTCTGATTTGACAATGAAGGGTGCTTGGCGGTAAGACGAGTGGAAAGAAAATGTTTTAGTATCAAGCATTAATGAGTCACAATTCATAAGTAATTAATAAGTTTTATTAATATATCTTCGTAGACTCAAGTAAGTAAGTGTTAGTCGCTCAGTCGTGCCCGACTCTTTGCAACCCCATGGACTGCAGCCCATCAGGTTCCTCTGTCCATGAGATTGTCCAGGCAAGGATACTGGAATGCGTTGCCATTTCCTTCTCCAGGGGATCTTCCCAACCCAGGGATCGAACCCAGGTCTCCTGCACTGCAGGCAGATTCTTTACCAACTGAGCTACAAGGGAAGCCCCCGTAGACTCAAACAGTATAGGTTTTAGACTAAGATTGGTTTTGGAATGCCTTCTGTTGAAGAAAGGGAGTTGGAAAAAAAGCCTTGTTGCCCTGTTGTACTCAGTTTGAGACTGCATTTCCCTTTTATTTTTTCTTTCTGCTACTTCTACAAAAGCCAAAAGAAAGGCTGACTTCAGAAGAATTAACCCCTGGGGCTAGCTGCAGTGAAAGGAATTGAACTTCTGGTTAATTAGTGAAGGCTGGGGCACAGCTGGTGGAGAGGGATGTGCCAGGCCTGGCGTTGAGAGATTGCATCTTGGCAGAGTTCTGCAACTGATACCCTTGTCATCTTGGAAGACTTTTCTGGGTCCTGGACAGCAGAGAAACTTGATTCCACTTGAAAATGTTCTTCAGAGCTCTAGCAGCTTAGCCAACCCTGGAAGTAAATAAGTTTTAAGTGGCCAAATTTGGATATGTTATCGGTGAGCCTCTTTATTTCTTTTTTGGTAAATACCACAGGTATGTTCCTGGTTAAAAAAAAAAAAAAGGCTGTATGTAAATTGAATTTTAAGCAGTTTTCCAGTGGAAAGAATCCTTTCCTTTTGTACAAATTAGTTTCTCCTGAAAAGGAAGGGGCTCTGCCTGCATTTCCCCTTTCATATCAGCTTAGAAAAGTTTAAAGTAAAACATGTTCATTTCAGACATGTAGGAAGCAGAAACAAGAACAATAGAATAATATACATTTATAAGATGGAATCATTTATTCCTTGATCTATTCCGAGCCCCTTGCATTTTCCACATGCATTTTAGTTTGGTTGTCAATTTCTGCAAAACAACACCTGGGATTTTGGAAGGGATTCTTTGAATGTTTAGATCTATTCATGAAATATTGACATCTTATTAGATTAAACCTTCTGATCCAAGAGTATGGGATGGTTTTCCATGAATTTAGTTCTTTCTTCATTGATCTCAACAAGCTATTGTAGTTTTCAGTGTAGAGGTCTTGTACTCTTTCCTCACCTCTGTTGGATGCTGAATGCACATAACCTGAACATACACAAACTTCTGAAGAAACTTGCCCCAGCCCTACCATGTACTGCCACCTAGCTGGCTTGTGAGTCACCAAAAGATTCTCTTCTTTGCTTGATTCTTCTTTTCAGTTCAGTTGCTCAGTTGTATCCCACTCTTTGAGATTCCCATGGATTGCAGCACACCAGGCTTCCTTGTCCTTCAACTCCTGGAGCTTGCTCAAACTCATGTCCATCGAGTTGGTGATGCCATCCAACCATCTCATCCTCTGTCATCCCCTTCTCCTCCTGCCTGCAATCTTTCCCAGCATCAGGGTCTTTTCTAATGAGTCAGCCCTTTGCATCAGGGCTGATTCTTCTTTTAGAATTCCTTATTTCAATCTCATAAATGCTTATTGTCCTTGTAATACATCTTTTGGTGGAAATAAAAAAGGAGTCATTTAAACACTCTTTTGAAACTGGATGACATACTGTGAGTGTCTTTGGTATCTTATGGTCTTCTATAGATATGCTTGCTGACTGCATAATGTTCCATTAAAATGGTTATTCCCTTTAACCTATGTTCTGTTGTTAGAAATTTAGGTTGTTCTCTTCTTTTAACTGCTGTAAACCATGTTGCATTAAATATCTTGGGGGTGAAATTGCCATGTATGTCCATGAGTATTTTCTTAGAATACATTTTTAGATGTGCAATTGCACAACAGAAAGTACATAGACCATAGATTTCTGTGATTTTGATGAGTTTCGAAGCATTTCTTTGTTGTTGATTTTTAAAAGGGTATACAGTTGATAATTTTTGGAATATTCAAGAACCCAGACTTTCAAGTTACTTCACATTTCTAGGCCTCAGTTTCCTCCTTTATAAAATGGGTATAGTAACATCTTAAATGAAATGTGAGCATTAGTGGAATCATGGAGTATAAGTCAAACCCTAGGCTGCATGTGAACTCTCTCCATGGAGACCTATTAATTTGTACAGCAACCACTCGTGTTCACCAGAAGCATGTGAGGCCTGGCATGGTCCCCTCTCTTCTGCACCCTCTTCCTAGGTCGCCACCATGGGCACGAGCAAGCCCGCCGCTCTCTTGGTGCCCTGTGCCCAGGGTTGAGATGTCGGTCCTAGTTCTGAAAGTCTGCCTTCAGACGTTTATATGTTCAGACAAACTAATCAGGCTGAAATTTCTCATGCTTATTTGCAGCTAGATGAAGCAATCCATTTAGTTGCTTGGGAATTACCCAGGCGTGGAAGAAATTGGTTTCTCAGCCTTGAGAAATTCTGCAGATAGGGAGGCACTGACAGACACCAGGGCCAGCTTGGTGAACTCGGAAATAAGGGAGCCCGGCTGAGGCCCTTGGTCAGGACCTCTGTCCGTGGCTGAACTGGTGATTCTCTAGGACTCCCCACTCTATGTGACCTCTCCCTGTTCCCACTGCATATGATGAAGGGATTCCTCAGCTCCTCCGCTGAGGAGCTCTGAGCTCACTGGGAAAGCAGGGCTTTGCTTTCCTTTCAGTTTCCTCAGTGGTTGATAGATATGAGACATTTGCTGATGCTCTTCCCCTTTTTCCTGAGGGAGAGGCCCACGGGCCCTTAAATATGCAGTTGCTTCCTGTTAAAACCCCAGTGATCCAGTCTTCGGGCTGTCACCAAGGACTGTGGGGAAGGAGAGGTTGGGCTGTGTATGGGGTTCCGGATCCCAGAGTGCGTAGTCTCTCCTGTATTCAGTCTTCACTCCCCAGGGGACAGGAGCACGAGGAAGCTGAGGGGTGAAGAGAAACAAGCCCGGATATGCAGCTGGTCAGTGGATCCCCATCCTTGCAGAGTATGGTTCCACCACCACACAACACCATCTTTCAACCAATACCTGCTTATCAAAATGTGTTTTGTGCCTGTCTGCACCATGAGGTTTGTCATTCACCCATCAGTTATGTTGCTTTTGCACCAGAGTGCACAGAGACAAAAAGGTATGGTACCTGTCCTCAGAGAAAATTTTCATATAATTGTAGAAGCAACAAAATAATAAGCTATTATATGAAAATAACTCATCTGTTTAATACATAGATCTAAACCCCCAAATCTCTCAACAATTTTGTTCTGAATGATCAAAATAGGTCTTACCTAATACGCACACACACCCTTTATGCCGTATCCAATACTCCAGGTCTCATCAAGTCTTGATACTTTTCTTTATGGCAATCCTGACATGTTGGGTTATCGACTCTGAAACTTTGCAGTTCAGTCTGAGTTTGATGTGAGCAGGGAAACCATCTGGGGCTCATACCACTTACTGTTTTCTTTTTGAGGTCATGCCCTTTTGTCATAAACATAAAGATTCCAGCCCCTACTTCTAAGATTCTGATGTGTTTTCCAGTTTTGTGAATGTGCCACCGTCTCCTACCCATCCTGTGTGAGGATCATTGAAGTGCAAAGAGGGTTGTGTTTCTTCTCTGTACATCCTGTCAGCGCAGGTCAGGTCAAGCTTTGCTTCCTGTCACAGGTATTGAGGGTTTTAATTTTAAACTATGAAATTACATTCTAATACTAAATATTCTCCTTCCATCTACACCCACTGCTGTGAGCCTACACACTTTCCCAAGATGTATCCTCTGTGGGGTGCATCCCTTGGTTAAGAATCACTGGTTCAGTAGCAAGGGGGAAGGCAGGCGACTGATTAAAACAAACCCCAGGATTCTAAAATAGACTGATTTGGGGTATGGGAGGAGAGCCCTGCAGACCTCACTCAGCGCTGAGAAGAAACTGTTCTCTCATAGCTTAACCGTTGATTTTCCTGACTCCATATAGAAGATGTTAAGTTGCATTAGCAGTGATGATAATGGTAGTAGCTACCATTGAGTATGTGCTAAGCATTGCAGGATACACTTTTCATATTTTTAATTCTTACAGCGACTGGCTCATGGAGTTCAGCTTTTCCCCTGTCTCACGCTAGGTAGTGAGGTACTGCAGTTTTAACCTGTGTCACCCGATACCGAAGTCCTGTGCTTCTGACCCAGACACTCCGTTGCAGCTTCACAGCACTTACATAAAGTGCTCACAGAAGTTGCACTCGCCTGAGTTGTCCTGGATTGTTTTTGCCGTCACAGATCATTTCTGGAGTGAGAACTGGGTGCCTGTGAATGCGTATGGCCTCATTCATTAGGTGGCAAGGTGTTTTGTGGTCAGAGCTGATGCCTTTAATCTTTCTAGAGTGCATATTTAGGTGGACGATGGCTGGACCTTGATGCAGGAGCCAAGACTGAGTTCTGGGTCTTACCTCTCATGAAGTGGTTTTGAAACTTTGGGAAGCTCCCTTCCCATCCACCACTAACTGGTTATGTTTCCCTTCTCTTTCCTCCTTTATTTTTTATTCCCCTTAATTTTTATTTGTATAGTCTATTTACAATGTTATATTAGTTTCAGGTGTACGCCAGAGTGACTCTGTTATACATATATCCACTCATTTTTAGATTCTTTTCCTGTTTAGGTCATTATACAATACTGAGTATAATTCCCTGTACTGTTCAGTAGGTTCTTATTAGTTATCTATTTTATATATTGCAATGTGTATATGTTAAGTCCAGTCTCCTAGTTTATCCCTCCACTGTGTATCCCCTGGTAACAGTGTTTGTTTTCTGCATCTGTGACTCTACTGTTTTGTGAATAAGTTCATTTGTACCCTTTTTTTAGATTCCACATAAAAGTGATATCATATGATATTGGTCTTTTATGTCTGACTTACTTCACTCAGTACAGTCCTAGGCCTCTCAGTATTGCTTTGAATGGCATTATTTTGCTCTTTTTATGGCTGAGTAGTATTCCATTGTATATGTACAATGTATGTGTACCACATCTTCTTTTATCCATTTCCCTGTTGATGGATGTTTAGACTGCCTTCTCATGTTCTGGCCATTGTAAATAGTACTGCAGTGAATATTGGGATGCATGTATCTTTTTGAATTATGATTTTTTTCCAGGTGTATACCTAGGAGTGGGATTGTTGGGTCACAGGGTAGTTCTATTTTTAGCTTTTAGTTTAGTTTTCCTTTTTAAGTTCTCCATAGTGGCTGTACCAGTTTACATTTCCAGCAACAGTATAGAAGGGTTCCCTTTTCCTCACACCCTCCCCAGCATTTATTGTTGGTAGAGTCTTTAATGATGGCCATTCTGACCAGTATGAGGTGATACCTCATTGTAGTTTTGATTTGCATTTCTCCAATAATTAGCGATGTTAAGTACCTTTTCATATGCTTTTTGGTATATCTTTTTTGGATATCTGTCTCGATCTTCTGTCCGTTTTTTGATTTGGGGGTTTTTCGTGTTTTTGACATTGAGCTGCGTGAGCCTTTGTACACTGTGGAGGTTAATTCCTTGTCAGTTGCTTTGTTTGCAAATATCTTCTCCCATTCTGAGGGTTGTATTTTTGTTTGTGGTTTTCTTTGCTGTGCAAAAGCTTTTTAAGTTTAATTCAGTCTTATTTGTTTATTTTTATTTTCATTACTCTAGAAGGTGAATCAAAAAAGATCTTCCTGTGATTTATGTCAAAGACTGTTCTACTTATGTTTTCCTCTAAGAGTTTTATAATGTCCAGGTTTACCTTTCAATGCATTTTGAGTTTACTTTTGTGTATGGTGTTAGAGAGTGTTCTGATTTCATTCTTGTACATGTCGCTGTCCAGTTTTCCCCTGGAGAAGGAAATGGAAACCCACTGCAGTATTCTTGCCTGGAAAATCCCATGGACAGAGGAGCCTGGTGTGATACTGTCCATGGGATCGCCAAGAGTCAGACGTGACTGAGCATACACCATATTGTTAGATCACTTGATTCTCTAAACCAAATGAAAATGCTTCATAAATTGCAAAATAATATTCATATACTCTTCATGATGAAAAGATGAAGAAATGGAACATTCTAGTTTAAGCATAGCTGATAATCCTAATTCATGCAGCAGCAGTAAAATCGGGCAATCAGAGATAATAGGGAGTCCAGAGATGACATGAGCTCCCTGAAGCAGTGATGCCTGGACTGAACTGTGTATTAAAATCTCTGGGCAACTTCGAAATCTATAGCATTTGGGTCCTTTCCAGACCAGTAGGGTCAGAATTTTGGAGGACAAAGGGAAGGGTGGACCATGGAAGTTGTAATCATCATTTTTCGTCATTGTTATGATCTTACAAAAAGTTCTCAAGGTGATTCTGGTGCTGCTGGTCTGTGGACCAGTGTTTGGGAACCTCTGACTTGCATGGTCTAACAGAATTAGTTGGTTATATTTAATGGGGTGCAAGAGAATTTGGGAGAGTGTCTGATGGTGGGTATCTGCATTTAAATAAATGCTCATTAGATAATATGGGAGAGGCTACACAGGCAAGCTTGTCTGAAAGAACTTCATGACACCTGAAACCTGGGGCTGAGAGTCTGGCTCTGTTTCTTATTAAGGTCAGTGTTCACTGGTGACTGGTTCTCTTGCCGTGGGGGTGCAGTGGTGATGGAGACTGTTAACTGGGTGAGGCGTGGGGGTGTAACTGAAAAGATTTGGGAGTGGGCAATTTTTGAATCCTGGTTTGTGGATGGCACTCTGGGTTCCCATTCTGAATGTGTAGGTGCAGTGGCTCTGTGGGTGTGGGATTTTGCAGAAGGAAAAGCTGCAGGCAGAGGGCGTAGTACAGAAGATACGGTGAGCAGGCATTCAGGTGACTGGCCAGCAGACAGGAAGTTAGCCTAGTCATTCCAGACGCATTAGTCTGGGAGCAAAGAAGGAGCTGTAGGCTGCCGTTCAATGAAAAGAGAGGACTTGGCATATCCTTAAGAAGGAGGATTAGAAATGGAGGGTTAGTTAAAGGGTCATTGAATACTTCCTCATCCCCCTACTCTCCTTTCTTTCTGTCTGTAGCTGCTGCTGCTGCTGCTAAGTCACTTCAGTCGTTCTGACTCTGTGTGACCCCATAGACGGAAGCCCACCAGGCTCCGCCGTCCCTGGGATTCTCCAGGCAAGAACACTGGAGTGGGTTGTCATTTCCTTCTCCAATGTGTGAAAGGGAAAAGTGAAAGTGAGGTCACTCAGTCGTGTCCGACCCTTAGCGACCCCACGGACTGCAGCCTACCAGGCTCCTCCGTCCATGGGATTTTCTAGGCAATAGTACTAGAGTGGCTTGCAATTGCCTTCTCCGTCTGTAGCTAAAAAGCCTCTAAAAGTTTCTTAATGAAGAGATCATAAAAGCTAAGTGGGATGCCAGGGTGGGTTGGTGATAGCCCTTGGACCAGCATCTAGCAGCTGGTTTGGTTTTGGTTTTGCTATGAATGGGGATAGGCATCCTTCCTTTTTCAGAGCTGCCATAGAGCTAGAGGAAGCAGTGGTTGTGAATGGCAGCTTTGTTAACCATAAAGTGCCATTCACATATATGGAAGCATTGCCTGTTATGTGGATATAGCATCTACCTTGGAACTGGAGGAGAGAGCAGTCTGTGCCCCTGGATGGGACTTGGGGCACTTGATAGTGAGGATAGGGCCCCATATCTAAGGATCTAGAGACATGTGCCATTACCTTCAAATCATGGTCTGAGATGCAGGAGTGGCTCCCTCCTAAGTCCATTGCAGGGCAGGGCTCTGTGCTGACTCCGGTGGTACAGCTGTAATGGCTGGCTGTGATGGTTTCCCACTGAGGCTGTTGCATTGCGTGACTTGTTATACCCAGTTTCCAGAACTCTGCTGTGACTCCATTTCTTTGTCTTCTACTCTGATACTTTGTGTAAGCAAGAGTGCGATCATTAGAGGTAATCTTGGATCCATCTAACTGGTTAACCGTCCCCCAAAAAATCAATAGATTGCATGGATTTTGCTATGTTCTCTTAGGAATGAATGACATGTGATACCCCCCACAGCATTTGTCAAGATAAGAGCCACAAACCCAGGTAGAGACCACCATGGTGGGCTACGCCGTGTGTCTGGTGCTGAGGAAGTTCTTGGGGAGATGGATGGACTGTCATTTTTCTGGTCCCTTAAAGTACTTCAGTGTTTCTGGGAAGACAGTGAACAATCCATGTGTCCAAATGACTGGTAGGCTTTTAGGTTTTATAGGAGTTGTTCAGAGAGAGAAGACTCAAAATAATTGAAGTGGTGTAATTGATCAGCACGCTGAAGGGCAGGCAACTATGGATCACGCAAACCAGAGTAATAACTTCTATGCAGAGTGTTTTACATTTTATAGCTTTGTGAACCTGGGACGTCTTCGGGAGCCAGACAGGCAACAAAAAATCAGAGAAGCAGTTATAAGATGGTGAGGATTACGCTTTAAAACACAGCATTCAAAAATTTAGAACAGAAGCATAATATGCTGCTTCTGATTTTCAGAGAGCATTTATAAATATGATCCCTTTTAATGTTGATAGTGCACTAATGAGGCAGGACTGTTCTCGTCCATGGATAAGAAAACATCAAACATAGTCAAACCAAGGCAGTGCTAGTTTGTGGCCTGAAGCCTGCAGTGCGGTTCGGCAGAGCTGTGCTGTGCTTCCCCTGAAGGCCTGGGCCCTGGGGACCGAGCCACTTGGGAAGAAGTTGGTGTGTCTCCTAGTGTCTGCCCTGTCCCCAGAGCTGCCTCCATCATTCTCTGAGCATGGCTCTGGGGAGATGGGCCCCTGGGCCTTTTTTTTTCTACTCTTACCCACTTTCTTAAATGGACCCAGGAGGAAAAGCCTGGGAGATGTCAGCAAGGCTGTGCGGGAGTGAGAGAAAGCCGTCACCCAAGTCAGTGCCCGGGCCCTCTTGGACAGAATCACAGGCCCAAAGTGCTGAAGTCAGCTTTGCCACTGCATCAAATTGGCTGACTTGAGATTTCCCAACTGTCTCTTCCTTTTTATCTTTCAACCATCTTAGTCATTTTTCCCTGAAATAAAAAGAAAGATTGAGAGATCCAGTTGGGCTTAGTTGAACCCAAAGCGAAGACACCCCTTGTACTGGGGCTGGACTCCCCTGAAGGAGAGAAGAGGTGTCAGTTACAATTAATGTGAGCAGTCTCACTGGCTCCCGAGACCTCTGGTTACAGCAGATGTGACAACATGGATTACCTTCAATTACGGTGAACTACATGTAACCGCATTATTGCCTGCACACCTTGATGGGAGCTGGCTGCTTTGATATCCCTGACCATGGCTGGATCTGGAAATGACAGCTGCCTAGGGTCTGGGTGCAGGGCACAGTGGCAGGCCAAGGAATATGGACTTTCTGTACCATCCTCAGAGTTTGTAGGTGATGTGGGGTCTGGTTCCTGCAAGGGCTTGAGGAAGGAAATAACCCACTTTAATGAGGTATAATTTATATACAGTGAAATGTGTACGTTGCAGTGTACAGAATGTTGAATTTAGGTAAATGTATATACCTCTGTATTTACCACCCCGATGAAGATATAGAGCATATTCCCATCACCATCAGGTTCCCTTGTGCCTTGTCTGGTCATTCTCCACCCCTATTCTTGACCGAAGGAAAGCACAGGTCTGCTTTTTATTTCTGTTACAGGTTAGATTTGTCTTTCCTGGAGTTTCATAGAAATGAAATAATTCAAGATGTACTCTTGTGTGGGTTATGAAAGCTGGATGATGTTCCATTGTACAGATGTGGCACAGTTTATCCACTTAATTCATGTTGGACGTTTGGGTCCAAACGCTGGAAACATCTTTTTGCCTATTACAAATAAAATTGCTATGAACCTTCTTATACAACGTTTTCTTTTACTCTTGGGAAAAATAGCAGATCGGAATTGTTGAATCGTATGGTTGGTAGGCTGAATTTTGGTCCCTATTGTCTTTGCCCCCACCCTAGGTGATACACCTGTGAATATATTACAAAAGGAACTTTGTCAATAGAATTAAGGTTGCTGATCAGCAGGCTTTGAGCTAGGGGATTATCCTGGGTTAATGAATCAGTGAATTCCATGGACCCTTAAAATCTGAAAAGCAGGGCAGAAAAACTAGTTATAGTGGTGTGGTAGAAGTAGTCAGGTTAAGAGAGCGAGAAGGACTCAGTGATGCATACTTTAACTGACTTTGAATGTCGACAAAATTGAACTGCTGTGGAACAAGGTGAGGACCCAGGACTGTTTCTACCTAAGGAGGTGCAGCTCACTTTTTTACATGTGAAGACGCTCTCACCCACAACCCCAGTGAGGAGACACATAGTCCCAGGAGCTGCTGAATGCCTGTCTGACTTTATTCATTACTCCTCCTAGTCACAATCCCACTGAATATTCTATTGCCTATCAATGAAATTCTTAACTAAGTTAACTTCCAACAACTCATACATAAAATCAAAATGGGCAGGAGAAAAAAGAAAATAACATGTACAAATGAAAAAATAAACATATAACAGATGAATAGAAAAAATTTGCTACAGTCCTAATTTCTGTTTGCTACAGTCCTAATTTCATATGACCATGGTTGCCATTGATGGTTTCCTCTATCTGGTACCCAGTTTGTATTTGCCCTGCTCTCAGACACAGCATCAGCTGATCGGGATTCTTTACTTGGTGGAATGACCTACATCTTCCTGAAGGGTCCAAATCTATAGTTCCCTGCCTGGTTTGCCAGAGTTTTCTCTTAACCTTTATGATAGGACGTGGAAGTATTAAGAGAAGCCCCAGAGAATTGCCTGGTTGCTGTACTGCCTGCCGGTCTCCGTTGTGTAAAAGCAGCCCAGTTTCCCCTTGCCAGCCAGAATCAGTCACTATAGCCAGTGGGTTAACCCCATTTTCCCTGCCAGTTGGTTCAGTGGCAGAAGAGACCTAAATGTCCAGATGGTGTTCTCATGTTCAAATTCATGCACCCTGGTGGAAGTGTTCCTTCCTTGGGGATGGAGGCCTCCAAACCGCACATCACAGCTGCTGAGATGGGAATCGGGTATCCTGTGAGTTGATTATTAGGTGTAATAGGGAGAGGAGCCTTGCTCACTTCCACCCTTTACATTCTGGAGCGTGTATTCTGGCTGAGAGAGAGACCGCGCAGTGTGTTGGTTTCAGACTCAAAGCATAGAGTGCCTCCTGTGAAACCGAATCCCACCCTTTCAGGGTGTCCTGTTCCACCTGGTGCCATAACGGAGTCTTCAGAAGCCTTTTCACCTTCAGCCAGTCAGCTGCTCCCAGCGACAGGGCACTGAGCGTTCTTGCCAGTGTACTGATACGAGGTTTTCTGCAGGTTCTGTGTTCCTGTTACAGCAGGCTCATTGATTCTCACGTTTCCTATCTCATCTGCTTTCTGTTACGACTTGGTGTGTAACTTGAGGTAAATCCTTTCATCTCTCTGGATCTTCACCTCTCCTTCCGAAGAGTGGGAGACTTGGACTTGATCATCCTTTGAAAACCTCCCACTTGTTGTGTGTTCCCACTTGAGTGACCTTGCCGGGTTTGTAGTGAGAAATCACTTGGGACAATGCGGATCAGAGTGAGCTGTTGATGCCAGGGGTTGTTACATGTTGGGGGGCGGGATTTGAGCCTTGAGACATTCCCACCATCATCATCATCATCATCATCATTGGAGTCTTCAGCTTGAATTTCGTTCTGTCTTTAGCAGAAGGAAGGAGGGGACTGGTCCAGCAGTAATCACGCCATCGTGTCTCTTCCCCAGGTCTCTGGGATCACTGCTTCTTCGTGTGGGTGTGGATGCAGAACTGCTGAGAGGGAAGGGGAAGGGCCACGTTGTGGAGAGCCGACCAGAACAGGAAGGTGGAGGAATTGGGCATTTCCAGGCTATGCCTCCTGCCTTCCTCGCCTTACCCGCCGCACAGAGGTGCACACACACATATTCTTTCTCTCTCCTTTCCTAACAGATGCAGACGCTCTGGAGTCAACCAGTCTTAATGAGGAGACAGCCATTCCAGTTCCTTCCTCCTGCCCGCCCTGGCCTGTGCTGTTCTTGGCAGTTGCAGCAGGCCTACGAGGAAATACGCTATCCTCTCCCTGGTGGTTGGGTTTTTTTTTTTTTTTTGAGATGAAGACCTAAAAATATTCTACTCTATAATTGGTTGTCCAATCAGCCATGCAAATAAGCACTGTGGCAGTGTATAGGAGGCAAGGCAGGAGGCTTGAAACTTGGAATCATGCCAGCTTTGCCTTTTTTCTTTTTAAATAATGTGCTTGCGATCTGAATTTGGGAGTCAAAAAAGAAGAGGATGTACTGGGCAGCTTTCCCTCGAGGCAGGCACTGGACACTGATGCTGTGTCTACCTGGTGGGTTGAGAGCAAAGAGGGTAGGGCTCAGTGTCAACGGGGAGTTTTGGAGCTGGTGTTACTGAGTATGGTTGGGATGATTTGACTTCCTGTGCTTTGAACATCTCTTGCGGCCTCTGGGCCTTTCTCTTATAGGATGCTTACCTCCACCTGTGCAGCTGCCTAAAACGCCACCGCCCTTTTTGCTGCTTCTGCACATTTTTTGCATCCCTCAAGGCCCAGCACTTGCTTGATGCTGTCAGTACCAAAAATGCATAGTGACTGAAGCCTCACAGTACTCTCTGCCTATAACAGAAACAGCTGCCTTGCCATAGCTTTGTGTGGTGCTCGTGCATGCAACCTTTACTGTGTCCCCTGTGTCTATTCGGATTCCCCCAGAGGCCTTCTGACACTGGTAGGGGATGGGGAAGGCGTGGGGGCAGGAAGGAGGACTTCAGTGTTTGGGCTTAGAGTGCATGTTGGAATCACATCCTGGCTACTCTATGGGACCCTGAATAAGTTACGGTGCCTTCTAAGCCTCAGTTTCCCCCTCTATAAAACACCGAGAGTGATACTTGTGGTTTCATAGGGTGTAGGATTATGACAATCGAATGGCACAAGGGCTATGAAGGACTTGGCAGAATGGCTGGCTTGGAGGCAGTGCTTATGGATGCTGAGGGGGTGGGGGTGTAATTTTTGTAGTTGAGTGAGGGGAGGAGGTGACTTCGTCGGGTTGCACCGTCAGTCGTGGCCACCTGGCGCAGACTGTGGATGGTCACCTAACTGGATTATTCAGTGCCAGCTCCAAGGCCAGCCCCCTGGCCACTGTGCTGGCCCGGTGGTTGGTATTCAGGGGTGCAATGGGGAGAAAGGCTATTTCCCGTGAGCACCCAGTGTGCCTGGGCAGGTGGCGTGGGGAGGCATCTTCATGCAGAGGGGAGACAGCCTGACTGGACACAGAACAGAAACTGTGAGGAGAGTGCCCTCTGCACCCAGGACAGGGCCAGCCACATCATAGATGCTCAGTCCTCCTTTGGGAAGGAATACCCAGGATCCCTGAGCTGGGGTGCTGGCTGTCCCCCTGACCTGGGTAGCCCTAACAGCTCCCACAGCCCCCAAGTCACAGGGACCATCCCCCAACCCCGGCCCAGCGCAGGAGGGGCTGGGCCTTTAGGATGTGGTTCTCTAAGGTTTGCTGGCAGCCACCCTCCACCCAGCACGTGTCTTACCTCAGTTGTGCTTTTGGAGAACTGGGTAGAGAGGCAAGAACATGACGGTCTGACGGGGCTGACTGGCAGGGAGGGCGCCAGGTGCTGGCAGAGCCGTGGGCAGCGTGCGGTTGTCCTCAGATGGCCGGGCTGGCTG
The DNA here is from genome assembly GCF_049115385.1 of Moschus berezovskii. NCBI lineage: Eukaryota > Metazoa > Chordata > Mammalia > Artiodactyla > Moschidae > Moschus > Moschus berezovskii. The sequence goes on from NC_142483.1 coordinate 13,117,992, forward strand.
GCTTCGCAGGAGCACTCAGCTCATGGACAGCCTGGGTTTGTGCTGACGTTGAAGGACTTCCCTGACAGCCAGACTTGCTGCTGTTGCTACAGCTTCATCAGAGTCGAGAGCATTCTGACAGCAGGCCCCACTTCCCTGTTTCTCTGCTGGTTGGCAGCCTCCAGAGTCTGGTTGGCTGTGGAGTAAAACCTCTGAGCATGGTATTTGGGGCCCTTGAGATGCTCTGGCTCCATCAGCTCTTCCTGGGTCATCTCCTGCTCACTTCCGGTCGGCAGGCCCCCAAACCTGTGCTTCGGCCACCTCGACTATTTGCCAGCCCCCCAGTACCCCCAGAGACTGGATCACTTACACTGACGCTCACAGCGCCTGCCTCTGCTGTGTGCACACCGTGCCCTTCCAGCTTCCCTCCCTGCTCAGGTGTCATCCGTCACCACAAGTCTCCTCCTGTTGCTGCTGCTGCTAAGTCGCTTCAGTCGTGTCCGACTCTGTGCGACCCCATAGATGGCAGCCCACCAGGCTCCGCTGTCCCTGGGATTCTCCAGGCAGGAACACTGGAATGGGTTGCCATTTCCTTCTCCAGTGCATTAAAGTGAAAAGTGAAAGTGAAGTCACTAAGTTGTGTCCGACTCTTCGCGACCCCATGGACTGCAGCCTACCAGATCCTCCATCCATGGGATTTTCCAGGCAGGAGTACTGGAGTGGGGTGCCACTGCCTTCTCCCTCCTCCCGTTAGTTGGAGTGAATTCTTCCATTTATAACCTGTAGCACCCAGGCGGTCCTTGCTTCAGCCTGGCATGCTTATCTGCAAGGCAGTACATTCCAGCAGTGCCAACATCATCTTTGCTTTTCAACAGCCTGGGATTCCAATTCTGGCTTTTCTGTTCTCCTGCCATGTGACCTGGGCAAGTCATGCAACTTCTTGGCCTTCACAGTATCGTTGGTGAAGTACGGTTAACAGCTTTGATGTGCCAGAGTTTTGTGAGCCACGTTATTTGTAGCCCTTTGCATGTGACAGTTTGTGGATCCAAAGGGAGCTCCTCCCAGCACCATCTCCCCTGTGTTCATGCAAACCTGTTTCTCTGGCCAACTCCACCTCCTTCCAGGTGGAAACCATGTCTGTAAAGTGTTAGCACAGCAGCAGGTCGGGTCAGGATACAGGAATCACACCAAGAGAAGGGGTGCTGAGCCCCATGGCTCCAATTTCCATTCCCTTCCCGACCCCATGGCTTCCAATACCTTGCACAGAGCTGGCTGTTCTCAGACCCAGTCTTCACCGAAGGAGGTGGAATTTGATTTGCAACTTGCTCATGCCTTATATCTTGGGTCCTCAGAAAATTAATACTCAGAATTGGAATTCTTTATGGAAATTTCTCCATTCTCTCCCCTTTGCTTTTTTTCTGTGAAGATCATAGAATCAGGTTGTTTCCTTGAAGTGATTACTTTTGGCAGATTTTTATGAAGTGTTGGGAAGGTGCCTGGGTCTTTGAGGTGCTGGAAAGGATGACCAGTGTTCTTAGACGGTGGTGCTTCTTCCAAGGACCTTCACTGCTGCCGATGTGGTCCGCAGCACGAGAGGTGGCTGAGGGGCCACTCTTCTGACCTCATTGTACGGGGGGCTGGGGTGCAAGGCCTCATCTTTGGGCACTTAAGTCACATGTCCTCTCCCTGCCCCACTCCTGCTCCTTCCCTGCTTGTTAGAGGCTCTTCAGCGGATTCTTGTCCAAAGTAGAAGGCTTCCTTTTGCTCTGTTTTCTCTTTTAAGTGAGAAGAAGCCCTGGGCAGGGGGAAGAAGAGGAACACGTTGTTTCTTTCCATCAGAAGTGCATGCACACACTGCAGTGGATGGGGCATCTCTCCCTCTATTGAACAGATGGTGATTGAGGGCCTGCTTTGTGCCCCTTGCTCTCCTAAGAGCTGGTAATACAGTGATGAACTAGACCAAAAAAAAAAATTTCTTAGACATATGTGGTTAACAGAGAAAGAGATCATCACGTTGTTATAGACTGTTGTAAGAGCTTTGAAGAAAATTCATGGAAAATTAAATAGCGATACAGCTAGAACACAATAAAATAAAAACACACCCAGACAAATTATAGGGTCATCATGTGTTAATATCAGCTCTGGAAAGGCCCTGGTGCTGCCTCTCTGTCTTGAGAGAAGGCCAGATTCTGAGGAGCTGGGGCAGATTTCCAGTGAGCAGGCTTTCCATGGATGGTGTGTGTGGAGGGGCCCAGAGGACTGGGGAGTGGCCTTGTTTTGAGAAAGGTATCAAGATCTTTAATTTCTACCATTTGCATCCACTTCTGGCTCCTTTTTTAAGGCCAGAAAAAATCCCAAAGGAATAAAATGTGTACTTTTGTGGTATGGGGATGTTTTTCTAACTGAGGACTCCCCTCCTCCAGCACTTGGAATCACGGGTTTGTATAAGAACTTGGTTCACACCCTGCACTTTGGGGATAAGCAGGTATACGTGGATTTGTGCAACAACATAGACTCTTCAGGGTGGTTTCTGAAAGACTCCACTGCTGTTTGAAAGATACTGAAAACTTTAATATTAGGTGAGGATTGGGGGCAACAGAGAGGAAGGAGGTGAAGTGGTATGCAGACCTTGAGTCCTTAGGAAGAAGAAATCTTCCCCATCCCACAAGGGCAAGCCCTGACTTTGCTATAGGAGCACAGGCCCCCTAACACGAGAAGGGAGCAGAAAGGGCATCTCCTAAATAGGACAAGAATATGCATTTCCACACACAGCCTCCAATGCCAGGCTAAAACTCCACTACCTTCCCCTTGCTTTGATACTTAAAACCTTAGAGGATACCCTTTTATTACAAATGAAAACAGATCCATTTTAAACACTGGGATAGAGACCTGTGAATGCAAGTAAAGGGAAAATGCAAGATCATCCCTGGAAACCAACAAGCAGGGGGCTGCGAGTACCACTCCCTCAGCTTCTCCCCTGATTTGAGACTGAATCTAGGCAGCCCTGGGTCTTGACTAAATGTCTCCTTTGTTTTGTCATCTCAAAATTTCTGTTTTGGAACCGGGCCAGAGGGAACTCTGAAGAGATAACCTGAGTGGCCAGAGGCTGCTTTTATGATGACGCTGCCTGGCTGGAGTGAGGACAAGAGGCTGGTAGTGAGGCGGGGAGCCCAGGTGTGTGCTGCTCAGAAAAGTTGCCCTGGCAGAGGAGAGAGAGGAACAAATCAGTTAAATCCGCTTATGTGAAGAAAATCAAGGACGTGGGCATAAGCAGAGGTTTCTAAGACAGGGCACAGAAAGCAATAACGGTAGAAGAAAACACTGAAACGGTAGACTTCATCAAAATGACAAACGTGTGCTCATCAGAAGATGCTGAAAGGAGATGAATAAGTAAGCCCCCTGTTGGGAGAAAACACTGGTAAAACATAATGGATGTAGGACTTGTGTTCAGGGTATGTGAAGCATCCATACAGCACAATAAAAAGACAAACTTTTGCATTTTAAATTGGCAAAAGATGCAGCAGATATTTTTAAAGTTTATTTTTAATTGGATCATAATTGCTTAACAATGCTGTATTGGTTTCTGCCACATATAAACATGAATCATATAAATATGTCCCCTCCCTCTTGAAACGCCCTTCCACCTCCCACTCCCACCCTAACCTAGAGGGCTAGGTTGTCACAGAGCACCAGATTGAGCTCCCTGTGTTACACAGCACCTTCCTGTTAGCTGTCTGTTTTATATATGATGATACATGTATGTCATTGCTACTCTCTCAATTCTTCCCACCCCCTCCTGCCCCCACTGTGTCCATAAATTATAGCAGGTATTTTTAATAGCGGATACAAATGGCCAAAAGGCCCGTGAAGAGATGTGTAGCATTACTGTCATCAGACAATTGAGAGTTAAACCATAGTGACGTGCCATTCCTTACCCACCAGAGTGGGTAAATGAGAAGGGTGATAAGGCCAGATTCAGTGAGGCTGTAGAACAACTAGGTGCTCTCATGTACCGCTGGTGAGACTGGGCAGTGGTCCAGACGCTTTGGAAGATCCTCAGGCAGTTTTTTATAAGGCCAGTAACACAGCAGTTTTACTCCTGGATGTTTACTCAAAGAGAAATGAAAACATCCACAAAAAGATTTATATACAAATGGTTATAGCGGCTTTATTCATAATAGAAAAAAAATTCTAGACACTGTATAGGTGACCATCAGTAGGAGAATGAATAAACTGTGGTGTGTTCATACCATGGGAATAGTACTCAGTAGGAAAAAGGCCTGTGTTACTGATCCGTGCAGCATCATTAGGCTGAATGAAAGAAACTTTTCATAAAAGTCAGTACACTCTGAGTCTATTTGAATTAGGTTTGCCTGTCCAAGAACTAACCTGTGGTGGTAAGAATCAGTCACTGCCTCTAGGAAATGTGGGGTGGTGACCAGGTGGGAAAAGGCACAATTTTTATACAGAGGTCTGTACCTCATTTTAAAGTGTATCTTAAAATAAGATGCCCAATGGGTGGCTGGAGTGGTGGCTTAGATGTGCGATAAAGTGTGTATAGCAAAATCATACTTACTGAATTTAGGTACTGGATGTAGGGGTATTCACTGTAAAATTCTTTCGGCTCTTCTGGCATGTTTGAAAATGTTTATAATAAATGTTAGAATAAATTTTCTCAAGTGGAAGATGCAATTTGCAGCAATATGAATGGAAAATAATTGTGATTTATCACCCTTTGTTACACGGGGCTATTTTGCTTATCTTCTTCAAGATTCCATTAAAATCCTCTGCAGGAGCCTCTGCAATAGAGCTGATTTATCAAATTCAGAAGAGTCCTGCCATCCTTCCTGATACATTTGTATCACCTGGATACCTTTGGGTTAGTTTTCTCATCACATAATTCTCTCTCCCCTCCTTGAACATGAACTCCCAAGGATGTGTTTGCCTCAGTACTAACTGTGTAGTTCCACAATCATGTTCGCTGTTTGGAGAACAAGAAAACCAACAAGTAGAAGGAGATTGGGAAATAGATATGGGGGAGGACACAGCTCACTAAGTAATGTAAAAGATCCTCAGTGACCAAAATAGAGTTCTGGTTTTTCAACAAAGATTTAAATAGATGAACTGGGTTGTTCTTTCCCCTTTGTCACCAGTGATCCACATGCAGTGTCCTAGTGAATTATGCAAGAGCCATCCATTGGAATTCTTGGGAGCTGAGACAAAAATGCCCACGATGCTGTTCAAGTTAGACCAGGCCAGCCTTTGAGTGGGGAGGGGAAGTTATAAACCACTGCAGATAAATCACTAAGTGAGCAGGAGACAGAGATTAGATCAACACTCATTCCTTTTTCTGTTTTTCTGGAATGAAGTCCCAGTGATGTTTTTCTCATTTTTATTTGCAATGAACCTAGTTTTTGACCTGATCAGTGTTATAGTAAGTACAGGAAAGGCAAACTAGAAGAAAGGAGCCAGAACGTTGGCTAGTGAGGTCTTGCACAATGATGAAAACAATGAAAGAAAGTGAACCCAAGCCCTCTGGCTGGTCAGGTTCCCCCTCCTCCTTCCCTGGGCCCTTCCCCCTTTGCCATGCTGAGCCTTTCCTACCCAGGTATGTTTGGGGGGGCCTTTACTCTTCTCTTCCTGCCAGCTGGAGCCCAGCTATCATCACTCATCTGCAAGGTGTCTTCTCCTGATGTTTGCCTCCCATGATACGGTGCTTTACCTGGGAAGGGTTCTGATGAGGCACCCTGCTGTTTGCCAACAGACTTTTAGTTGGTGTTATAGTTATTTTGATTATACAACACACCCCTTAAGCCTTGAGCTATGGCTTTGTTGGGATCAGTCATCAGAAATGGAATTTCTGTGAGGTCCCCAGCTGATAGACCAATGACTGGGCTTGTCCAGGTGGTGCCAGTGGGATTGTGTAGGGGAGTCTCAGAAATGTACACTCCATTGGTGTGGTGAGAAAGTAAGAAACACAAAGCATTCTGGTGACAGTGAAAATTGCATTGATATAAGTGAGGTATGAGAAAGCTGGTCAATTGCTTTTTTATAGGGCACTGTTTTTGTAAAGGGATTCAGAAAACAAAGATCATGGCATCTGGTCCCATCACTTCGTGGGAAATAGATGGAAAAACAGTGGAAACAGTGTCAGACTTTATTTTTTTGGGCTCCAAAATCACTGCAGATGCTGATTGCAGCCATGAAATTAAAAGACACTTGCTCCTTGGAAGGAAAGTTATGACCAACCTTGATAGTATATTAAAAAGCAGAGACATTACTTTGCCAACCAAGGTCCGTCTAGTCAAGGCAATGGTTTTTCCCATGGTCATGTATGGATGTGAGAGTTGGACTGTGAAGAAAGCTGATCGCCGAAGAATCGATGCTTTTGAACTGTGGTGTTGGAGAAGACTCTTGAGAGTCCCTTATACTGCAAGGAGATCCAACCAGTCCATTCTAAAGGAGATCAATCCTGGATGTTCATTGGAGGGACTGATGCTAAAGCTGAAACTGCAATACTTTGGCCACCTCATGTGACGAGTTGACTCACTGGAAAAAACTCTGATGCTGGGAAAGGTTGGGGGCGGGAGGAGAAGGGGACGACGGAGAATGAGATGGCTGGATGGCATCACCGACTCTGTGGACATGAGTTTGAGTGTACTCCGGGAGTTGGTGATGGACAGGGAGGCCTGGCGTGCTGTAATTCATGGGGTCGCGGAGAGTCGGACACGACTGAGCGACTGAACTGAACTGCACTGAACTGAGGGAAAGGGAGAAGACAGGGTATGTCAGCAGCCCAAGGAGTGTCACAATGGCCCATGGGGTTCTTCCGTTGTTATTGCCCCTCAGTGAAGAGGGCTCAACTTGTCTTCAGTTCCTGGATAGTGGACAGAACTCAGTACTGTGGACTCTGGGTGTAGACTGTGAAGAGGCAGAAACCACATTTCATTCATGTCTGAGTCTCCATGTCTCAGCATTGAAAGAGTAGCTGGAAGGAGCCCCAAGGGCAGTGAGGGTGGCTGGGTCTGAGCACTGGTGCTGATGCTGGTGAGATGGACCCTACAACCTACCTTCCCTAAATTTGACAGAGGGGTTATAAAATGTGTCTGTGGCCATGTCTTCACTGTGTCTCCTGCCCTTTGCTCTTGGTATTTTAGAAACTGCTTTGCTGTTTTCCTACACCCTACATCTGCTTCTTGTCTCCAGCACTTCTTTTTAAAAAAAAAATAAAATAAAAATTTTCATTTTACTAATACATAATTTATTTTGAATATATTCTTTCTCTATGGGTAATATTTATTCTTTTTTATTTGTAAGATTTTATTGAAGTATAGTTGATTTTCAGTGTTGTATTTATTTCTGCTAAATAACAGAGTGACTCATTATAGATTGATAGATATTCTTTTTCATATTCTTTTCCATTATAATTTATCACACACTAGTGAATATAATTCCCTGTGCTACACAGTAAGACATTGTTGTTTATCCATCCTATGTATAATAGTTTGCATCTCCTAAGGCCAAACTCCGAGTTGTTTCCTCCCCCCACCCCCCACCGGCAACCACAAGTCTGTTCTCTGTAAATCTGTTTCTAGGTCGTAGATATGTTCACTTGTGTCGTCTTTTAGATTCCACATATAAGTGATATCAAATGTATTTGTCTTTCTCTTTCTGACTTCTCTTGGTATGATAATCTCTAGGTCCATTCATGTTGCTGCAAATGGCATTATCTCATTCTTCTCAATGTCTGAGTAATATTTCATGGTATTATGTATACCACATCTTATTTATCATTCGTCTGTCGATGGACATTTAGGTTGCCTCCATCTTGGCTATTCTAAATAGTGCTGCTCTGAACTGCATATATATATTTTTGAAGTATAGTTTTGTCCGGGTATCTGCCCAGGAGTGGGATTGCTGGATCATATGATAGTTCTGGTTTTAGTTTTTTGAGGAACCTCCATACTGTTCTTCAGAGTGGCTGCACCAGTTTACATTCCCATCAACAGTATAACAGGGTTCCCTTACTCCACACCCTCTCCAGCATTTATTATTTATAGACTTTCCAATGATGGCCATTCCGATCAGTGTGAGTTGGTACCTCATTGTAGTTTTGATTTGCATTTCTCTGATAATTAGAAACGTGGAGCATCTTTTCTTGTGCCTATTGACCATCTGTATTTCTTCTTTGGAGAAATAGTTATTTATGTCTTCTGCCCATTTTTCAATTGAGTTTTTGTTGTTATTGAACTGTATGAACTGTTTGTATATTTTAGAAATTAAGTTCTTGTTGGTCGCATCATTTGCAGGAATTTTCACCCATTTTGTGGGTTGTCTTTTTGTTTGATTTTCTTTGCTGTGCAGAGCTTATAAGCGTGGTTAGGTCCCATTGTTAGCACTTCTCTTGAAGACAGTTCTTTCACTCTGTAGCTGCGTGAGAGCCATGGTGGCACTGTTTACACTTTTAGGAAGGTTCACTGCTGTGGAATTTGGGAGTGTTCTCTGCATCACTGCCATACATCCCCTGACCTGAGCACTCCTGCTTCTGCCAGGTTGGTGCCCTGATTTGTAACAGTAAACAGTTTCAAGAGGGTGGGCACATTTATTCATTTATTTGTTCATTATCTATTAAGTGCCCATTTTGTCTCAGTTATGACTGAGAGTTTCTTCCTGGTTGGTTTGCAGCTTTTGTACCTGAAACTGGCCAGGTGGCAGACCCTCCATCTGGCCGGCATCCGTGTGCAGGGTCTCTGGCGTTTTGCAAAGGGTCTGCCAAGCCCTTCCTGCCCCAGAGGCCCTGATGTGGGTCTTGTGGCTGCCTTAGCCCTGTAATCTCAGCTGCACTGCCTGTGTCATGAAAGGCGGACCCACCTTTCATGGTGGCCAGTCACCTCAGGTGAGGTCCCCGAGATAACCCAAGCCTGGGACCCCACGGGGAAGCTCATGGGTCCCGGCCAGGCCAGCAGGTATCTTGGTGACTGCCCTGCCTCTTCATTTCTCCCTATTCAGGGAAGGAGAGCAGTGGTTCAGGACTGTGGCTGACCCAGGGTCCTCAGTGGGAAAGGAGCTCATCTTTCCTCCTTTGGAGTGTGACCATCTTCATGACTCTCTTGAGTCCTTGTCACTTAGATTTAGGAAGGGGGCCTCCCTCTTGCTTCTCCTCCTCCCAGACGCTACAGTCAACTCTGTCTGTCCCTCGGGCCTCTCTGCACTGTGGCTCCACAGCTGGCAGGTGGTTGATGGCAGAGAGCTGGCTTAGTGAGCCCTTAGTGGGTGAGGAGGTGGTGAGTCCTTTTCCTCAGTGACGTAGAAAATGAGATGCTTAGTATTGAATGCTTCTTGTTTTCAGTGGGGAGCCCTGTCCTCTGATGCCTGGGTAACAGCACGCATCACAGCCAGCTCCTGTTTAAGTACAGAGTTACACCCTGCATCCTCACCCACACTGCCTGCCATAGCTCATCTGTACACACCTGAGTGTCGCATGCAGAGCCTGCACCCTTTAGATGGGGCTGTCTTCTCATGGATCTGGTTTTCTGTCTGTAACAGCGGTGTTTGTCAGAGCCTGAGGACCACTTCTTGTAGAAGGATGGATGTTAAGTCTTATTTAAGGCTGTTATAATGTCTCAGACCACCTCCTGCCCCTGAAAAGCTTAGAGAGTCAACCTGTGCAGTTCTGGGTCTGCTATACGCTGACATCAGTGCTGACAGACCAAATTATAGTACTCCCTAACCCAGTTCTCAAATGGCAACCCACTCCAGTGTTCTTGCCTGGAGAATCCCAGGGAAGGGGGAGCCTGGTGGGCTTCCGTCTATGGGGTCGCACAGAGTCGGACACGACTGAAGTGACTTAGTAGCAGCAACCCAGTTCTCAAGAGAGTTCCAGAAAAACATCTATTTCTGCTTCATTGACTATGCCAAAGCCTTTGACTATGTGGATCACAATAAACTGTGGAACATTCTGAAAGAGATGGGAATACCAGACCACCTGACCTGCCTCTTGAGAAACCTGTATGCAGGTCAGGAAGCAACAGTTAGAACTGGACATGGAACAACAGACTGGTTCCAGATAGGAAAAGGAGTACATCAAGGTTGTATATTGTCACCCTGCTTATTTAACTTATATGCCGAGTACATCATGAGGAACGCTGGGCTGGAAGAAGCACAAGCTGGAATCAGGATTGCCGGAAGAAATATCAATAACCTCAGATATGCAGATGACACCACCCTTATGGCAGAGAGTGAAGAGGAACTAAAAAGCCTCTTGATGAAAGTGAAAGAGGAGAGTGAAAAGGTTGACTTGAAGCTCAACATTCAGAAAACAAAGATCATGGCATCTGGTCCCATCACTTCATGGGAAATAGATGGGGACACAGTGGAAACAGTGTCAGACTTTATTTTTTTGGGCTCCAAAATCACTGCAGATGCTGATTGCAGCCATGAAATTAAAAGACGCTTACTCCTTGGAAGCAAAGTTATGACCAACCTAGATAGCATATTAAAAAGCAGAGACATTACTTTGCCAACAAAGGTCCATCTAGTCAAGGCTATGGTTTTTCCAGTGGTCATGTGTGGATGTGAGAGTTGGACTGTGAAGAAAGCTGATCGCCGAAGAATTGATGCTTTTGAACTGTGGTGCTGGAGAAGACTCTTGAGAGTCCCTTGGACTGCAAGGAAATCCAACCCGTCCATTCTAAAGATCAGTCCTGGGTGTTCATTGGAAGGAATGATGCTAAAGCTGAAACTCCAATACTTTGGCAACCTCATTGGAAGAGCTGACTCACTGGAAAAGACTCTGATGCTGGGAGGGACTGGGGGCAGGAGGAGAAAGGGACGACAGAGAATGAGATGGCTGGATGGCATCACCGACTCGATGGACATGAGTTTGAGTGAACTCTGGGAGTTGGTGATAGACAGGGAGGCCTGGCGTGCTGTCATTCATAGGGTTGCAAAGAGTCGGACACGACTGAGTGACTGAACTAACTAACTAATAATGAGTGATGTTGAGCATCTTTTCATGCATTTGTTAGCCATCTGTATGTCTTCTTTGGAGAAATGTCTTTCTCCCACTTTTTGATTGGGTTGTTTGTTTTTCTGGTATTGAGTTATATGAGCTTCTTGTATATTTTGGAAATTAATTCTTTGTCACTTGCTTCATTTGCTATTATTTTCTCCCATTCTGAGGGTTGTCTTTTCACCTTGTTTGTAGTTTCCCTTGCAGTGCAAAAGCTTTTAAGTTTAATTTGGTCCCACTTGTTTATTTTTGTTTGTATTTCCACTACTCTAGGAGGTGGTTCATAGAAGATCTTGCTTTGACTTATGTCATTGAGTGTTTTGCCTATGTTTTCCTCCAAGAGTTTTTATACTTTCTGGTCTTACATTTAGGTCTTTAATCAATTTGGAGTTTATATTTGTATGTGGCATTAGTTCAGTTCAGTCGCTCATTCATGTCCTACTCTGTGACCCCATGGACTGTAGCACACCAGGCCTCCCTGTCCATCACCAACTCCCGGAGTTTGCTCAAGCTCATGTCCATTGAGTCAGTGATGCCATCCAACCATCTCATCCTCTGTCATCCTCTTCTCCTCCTACCTACAATCTTTCCCACCATCAGGGTCTTTTCCAATGAGACAGTTATTTGCATCAGGTGGCCAGAGTATTGGAGTTTCAGCTTCATCATCAGTCCTTCCAGTGAACACCCAGGACTGATCTCCTTTAGGATGGACTGGTTGGATCTCCTTGCAATCCAAGGGACTCTCAAAAGTCTTCTCCAACACCACAGTTCAAAAGCATCAATTCTTTGGTGCTCAGCTTTCTTTATGGTCCAACTCTCACATCCGTACATGACTACTAGAAAAACCATAGCTTTGACTAGATGGACCTTTGTTGGCAAAATAATCTCTGCTTTTTAGCATGCTGTCTAGGTTGGTCATAGCTTTTCTTCCAAGAAGCAAGTGTCTTTAAATTTCATGGCTGCAGTTGCCATCTGCAGTGATTTTGGAGCCCCCCAAAATAAAGTCTCTCACTGTTTCCATTGTTTCCCCTTCTATTTGCCATGAAGTGATGGGACCAGATGCTATGATCTTCGTTTTTTGAATGCTGAGTTTTAAACCAACTATTTCACTCTCCTCTTTCACTTCCATCAAGAGGCTCTTTAGTTCTTCTTTGCTTTCTGCCGTGAGGGTGGTGTCATCTGCATATCTGAGGTTATTAATACTTCTCCCAGCAATCTTGATTCCAGCTTGTGCTTCATCCAGCCCAGCATCTGGCATGATGTACTCTGCATAGAAGTTAAATAAGCAGGGTGACAATATGCAGCCTTGACATACTCCTTTCCCAAATTGGAACCAGTCTGTTGTTCCATGTCCGGTTCTAACTGCTTCTTCTTCACCTGCATATAGATTTCTCAAGAGGCAGATAAGGTGTTCTGGTATCCCCATCTCTTGAAGAATTTCCCACAGTTTGTTTTGATCTACACAGTCAAAGGCTTTGGCATAGTCACTAAAGCAGAAGTCGATGTTTTTCTGGAACTCTCTTGCTTTTTTAATGATCCAATGGATGTTGGAAATTTGATCTCTGGTTCCTCGGTGTTTTCTAAATCCAGCTTGAACACCTGGAAGTTCATGGTTCACATATTGCTGAAGCCTGGCTTGGAGAATTTTGAGCATGACTTTACTAGTATGTGAGATGAATGCAATTGTGCAGTAGTTTGAGCATTGTTTGGCATTGCCTTCTTTGGGATTGGAATGAAAACTGACCTTTTCCAGTCCTGTGGCTACTGCTGAGTTTTCCAAAGTTGCTGGCATATTGAGTGCAGCACTTTCACAGCATCATCTTTTAGGATTTGAAATTAGGGAATGTTCTAATTTTGTTCTTTTGCATGTAGCTGTCCAGTTTTCCCAGCACCACTTATTGAAGAGGCTATCTTTCACCAATGTATATGCTTGCCTCCTTTGTCAAAAATATGTGCATGAGTTTATCTCTGGGTTTTCTGTCTAATTCCATTGGTCTATATTTCTCATTTTGTGCTTATGCCATACTGTCTTGATGACTGTAGCTTTGTAGTATAGTTTGAAGTCAGGAAGGTTGATTCTTCCAGCTCCATTCTTCTTTCTCAAGACTGCTTTGACTATTCAGGATCTTACGTGTTTCCATAAGAACTGTGAAAAATTTTTTTCTAGTTCTGTGAAAAATGCCACTGGTAATATGATAGGGATCATACTGAATATGTAGATTTCATTTGGTAGTGTGGTCATTTTCACAATATTGATTCTTCCTATCCAGGACATAGAATATCTCTCCATCTGTTTATGTCATATTTGATTTCTTTCACCAGTGTTTTATAATTTTTTATTTACAGGTCTTTTGTCTCCTTAGGTAGGTTTATTCCTAGATATTTTGGGGTTTTTTTTTTTGTTGTTGTTGCAATGGTGAATGGGATTGATTCCTTAATTTCTCTTTCTGATTTTTCGTTGTTAGTATATAAGAATTCAAGTGAGTTCTGTGTATTGACCTTGTATCTCATGACTGCTGAATTCACTGATTAGCTCTAGTAATTTTCTGATAGTTTCTTTTGGGTTTTCCATGTATAGTATCATATCACCTGCATACAGTGAGAGTTTTCGTTCATCTTTTCTGATCTGGATTCCTTTTATTTCTTTTTCTTCTCTAAATTGCCGTAGCTAGGACTTCCAAAATGATTTTGACTGATAGTGGTGAGAGTGGACACCCTTGGCTTGTTCCTGATCTTATTGGGAGTGCTTTTAGTTTTTCACCATTGAGAATAATGTTTGCTGAGGGCTTATCATACATGGCCTTTACTATGTTGAGATAGGTTCCTTCTGTGCCCATTTTTTGAAGTGTTTTTTATCATAAATGGGTGCTGAGTTTTGTTGAAGGCTTTTTCGGCATCTATTGAGATGATCATATGGTTTTTCTCTTTCAATGTGTTAATATGATGTGTCACATTGACTGATTTGCTTATATTGAAGAATCCTTGCATCCCTGGAATAAATCTGATTTGATCATGGTGTTTGAGTTTTTTAATGTGTTGTTGAATTCTGTTTGCTAGAATTTTGTTGAGGATTTTTGCATCTATGTTCGTCAGTGATGCTGGCCTGTAGTTTTCTTTTTGTGTGTTGTCTTTGCCTGGTTTTGATATCAGGGTGATTGTGGCCTTGTAGAATTGGTTTGGAATTGTTCCTTACTCTTCAGTTTTTTGGGAGAGTTTCAGAAAAATAGGCATTAGCTCTTCTCTAAATGTTTGATAGAATTCCCCTGTGAAGCCATCTGGTCCTGGTCTTTGTTTTTTGGGAGTTTTTTTTTTTTTAATCACATTCTTGATTTTAGTGTTTGTAATTGGATTGTTCATAATTTCTATTTCTTCCTGGTTCAGTCTTGGGAGGTTGAACTTTTCTATGAATCTGTCCATTTCTTCTAGGTTGTCCATTTTATTAGTGTATAGTTGCTTATAATATTCTCATGAACTTTTTTATTTCTGTGTTGCCTATTGTAACCTCTCCTTTTTCATTTCTAATTTTGTTGATGTGATTTTTATCCCTTTCTTTCTTGATGAGTCTGGCTAGTGGTTTGTCAGTTTTGTTTATTTTCTGAAAGAACCAGCTTTTAGTTTTATTAATCTTTGCTCTTGTTTCCTTCATTTCTTTTTCATGTATTTCTGCTCTGATATTTATGATTTCTTTCCTTCTGCTGACTTTGGGTTTTTTTTCCCCCCACTGCTTTAGATGTAGAGTTAGGTTGTCTCTTCAATGCTTTTCTTATTTCTTGAGGTATGATTGTATCACTATAAACTTCCCTCTTAGAATTGCTTTTGCTGAATCCCATAGGTTTTGGGGCATTGTGTTTTCATTGTCATTTGTTTCTAGGAATCTGTTGATTTCCCTTTTACTTCTGTAACCTCTTTGTTATTTAGTAATGTATTGTTTAATCTCCACAAGTTTGTGTTTTTTGCAATTTTTTTTTTCCTGTAGTTGATATCTAGTCTTGTAGCATTGTGGTCAGAGAAGATACTTGATATGATTTCAATTTTCTTAAATTTACTGAGACTTGATTACTTTGCCCAAGATGTGGTTTATCCTGGAGAATGTTCCATGTGCACTTGAGAAGAAGTGTATTATTCGGCATGTGGGTGGAAAATCCTGAAGATATCAATTACGTCCATTTGGTCTAATTTAAGTTTTGTGTTTCTTTATAGATTCTCTGTTTTGATGCTCTGTCCATTGGTGTAAGTGGGGTGTAACACTGCTATTATTGTGTTACTGTCGATTTCCCCTCTAATGCCTGTTAGTGTTTGCATTATGTATTGAGGTGCTCCTATGTTGGGTGCATAAATGTTTACAATTGCTATGTCATCTTCTTGGATTGATCCCTTGATAATTATGTGGTGTCCTTCATTGTCTTTTATAACATTCTTTATTTTAAAGTCTATTTTGTCTGAAATAAGAATTGCCACTCTGGCTTTCTTTTGCTTTCCATTCACATGGAATATCTTTTTCCATTCTTTTACTTTCAGTCTGCATGTGTCTCTTGGCCTGAAGTGGGTCTCTTGTAGGCAGCATATATATGGGTGGTGTTTTTGTATCCATGTAGTCACTCTATCTTTGATTGATGCATTTAATCTGCTTACATTTAAGATAATTATTGATACATATGTTTATACTGGCATTTTCTTGATTGTTTGGGTTTGTTTTTGTAGATCTTTCCTTTCTCTTGTGTTTATTTGCTATGTAAGTCCCTGTAGTATTTGTTGCAAGGCTGGTTTGGTGGTGCTAATTCTCTTAACTTCTGCTTGTCTGTAAAGCTTTTGACTTCTCCATCAATTTTGAATGAGATCTTTGCTAGGTTAGTAATCTTGGTTGTAGATTTTTCTCTTTCAGTATTTTAAATATATCCTGCCTTTCCCTTTTGACCTGTAGAGTTTCTGCTGAAAGATCCGCTGTTAATCATATGGGTTTCCCTTGTATGTTATTGTTACTCTTCCCTTGCTGTTTTTAATATTCCTTCTTTGTGATTAATCTCTGTTGCTTGATTAACATGTGTCTCGATGTGTTTCTCCTTGGGATCATCCTGAAAGGACTCTCTGTGCTTATTGAACTTGATTGACTATTTCCTTTTCCATGTTGAGGAAGTTTTCAACGATAATTTCTTCAAAAATTTTCTCAGTGCCTTTGTTTTTATCTTCTTCCTCTGGGACCCCATAACTTGAATGTTGTGTGTTTAACATTGTCCCAAAGGTCTCTGATAAGAAAGCCTTTCTCAGAGATCAATTCAAAGAAACAGAGGAAAACAATAGAATGGGAAAGATTAGAGATCTCTTCAAGAAAATTAGAGATACCAAGGGAACGTTTCATGTAAAGATGGGCACAATAAAGGACAGAAATGGTATGGACCTAACAGAAGCAGAAGATATTAAGAGGTGGCAAGAATACACAGAAGAACTATACAAAAAGATCTTCATGACCCAGATAATCACGATGGTGTGATCATTCACCTAGAGCCAGACATCCTGGAATGGGAAGTCAAGTGGGCCTTAGGAAGCATCACTATGAACAAAGCTAGTGGGGGTGATGGAATTCCAACTGAGCTATTTCAAATCCTGAAAGGTGATGCTGTGAAAGTGCTGCACTCAATACACCAGCAAATTTGGAAAACTCAGCAGTGGCCACAGGACTGGAAAAGGTCAGTTTTCATTCCAATCCCAAAGAAAGGCAATGCCAAAGAATGTTCAAACTACCGCACAATTGCACTCATCTTACACGCTAGTAATGCTCAAAATTCTCCAAGCCAGTCTTCAACAGTGTGTGAACCATGAACTTCCAAATGTTCAAGCTGGATTTAGAAAAGGCAAAGGAACCAGAGATTAAATTTCCAACATCCATTGGATCATTAAAAAAGCAAGAGAGTTTCAGAAAAACATCGACTTCTGCTTTAGTGACTATGCCAAAGCCTTTGACTGTGTGGATGAGAACAAATTGTGGGAAATTCTTCAAGAGATGGGGATACCAGAACACCTTACCTGCCTCTTGAGAAATCTATATGCAGGTGAAGAAGAAGCAGTTAGAACCGGACATGGAACAACAGACTGGTTCCAATTTGGGAAAGGAGTATGTCAAGGCTGCATATTGTCACCCTGCTTATTTAACTTCTATGCAGAGTACATCATGCCAGATGCTGGGCTGGATGAAGCACAGGCTGGAATCAAGATTGCTGGGAGAAGTATTAATAACCTTAGATATGCAGATGACACCACCCTCACGGCAGAAAGTGAAGAAGAACTAAAGAGCCTCTTGATGAAAGTGAAAGAGAAGAGTGAAATAGTTGGTTTAAAACTCAGCATTCAAAAAACGAAGATCATGCCGTCTGGTCTCATCAATTCATGGCAAATAGAAGGGGAAACAATGGAAACAGTGAGGGGGGGGGCTCCAAAATCACTGCAGATGGCAACTGCAGCCATGAAATTTAAAGACACTTGCTTCTTGGAAGAAAAGCTATGACCAACCTAGACAGCATGCTAAAAAGCAGAGATTATTTTGCCAACAAAGGTCCATCTAGTCAAAGCTATGGTTTTTCTAGTAGTCATGTACGGATGTGAGAGTTGGACCATAAAGAAAGCTGAGCACCAAAGAATTGATGCTTTTGAACTGTGGTGTTGGAGAAGACTCTTTGAGTCCCTTGGACTGCGAGGAGATCAAACCAGGTAATCCTAAAGGTAATTATTCCTTAATATTCATTAGAAGGACTGATGCTGAAGCTGAAACCAATACTCTGGCCCCCTGATGCAAAGAACTGATTCCCTGGAAAAGACCCTGATGGTGGGAAAGACTGAAGGTGGGAGTAGAAGGGGACGACAGAAGATGAGATGGTTGGATGGCATCACCAACTTGATGGACATGAGTTTGAGGAAGCTCTGGGAGTTGGTGATGGACAGAGAAGCCTGTCATGGTACCATCTATGGGGTTGTAAGGAGTTGGACACGACTGGGTGACTGAATTGAACTGTAAGGTCTCTGATGCTTTCCTTCTGTCTTTTCATTCTTTCCCCTTTATTCAGCTCTTCGGCAGTATCTCCACCATTTGTCTTCCAGCTCACTTATCTGTTCCTCTGCCTTAGCTATTCTGCTATTGGTTCCTTTTAGAGTATTTTTAATTTCAGTAATTGTGTTATTCATCTCTCTTTACTTATTCTTTATTTCTTTTATGTCCTTGTTGGTTGTATTAACTGTATTCAATGTTTCTTGCATTTTCTCCATTCTGTTTTCATGTCTTCACAGCATCTTTACTATCATTATTCTGAATTGTCTTTCAGGTTGATTGCTTATTTCTTCTTTGTTTATTTGGTCTTGTGAGTTTCTACCTTGTTCCTTCATTTGTGCTGTATTTCTCTGTCTTTTCATCATTTTTTTCTCTAGCTTGTCCACTTGATGTCTCCTTCTCCCAGGCTTTAGGGTTGTATTCCTTCTTCCTTTTGGTTTTTTTTCCCTTGGAGGGAAAGGTTGGTTGAGTGGTTTGTGTTGATTTCTTGTTAGAGGTGACTTGTGCCTGTGTTCTAGTTGGGGGAGATCAAGCAGATCACACAGGTAATACAGGAATAATGGGACATGTACACACACTTCCACACATACAGTTATAACCAAAGTATTCTGAAGAAAAGAGTACAGGAGATTGACTTGATGAAAAAAGGGAAACCAAAAGTGATATCGACTGATTAAAAGCAGAGCTAGCTAATGCTCAATCTGAAAAACTGAACATGAGCAGTGTGCCAACTGGGGAATATGGCAAGGAGAGCTCAATAAGTTAAATTACTTGCTGAAAAAAGAGTGAATAAAAAATGGAGAAGAAAAAAAGAAGGTAGTGAGAAGATAAAAGGACGGGTGGAAAAAAGGGAGAAAAGAAAAAATAGAAAAGCAAAGATAAATAGATGTATGTGAAAAAGATTTATATATATTCAGGAATAGCTATAGCTTGTAAAGAACTATAGGAAAAGCAGTTGAATATATAAAAAACAAAATAAAAAATCTCATCCCAAGAAAAGGGTGAAAAAAAGAAAAAAATCTTAAAATGAATTTTTTTTTTTTTTAGACAAGAAAAAAAGGAAAACTTTACAGCGCCACCAAAGGCTAATTTGAAGGTAGAAATATGTAGGGGGAGTAAACAGTGAGATTTATAAGTAAAAAAGGAAAAAAAATAGAGTAAGAACATAAAGATACATGAAAAGAAAACAGAGCAATCATAAAAGTGTATGGTTTTCCCTTGTCGCTTGCTGTTATCTTGATACCCGTATCCAACTCAACAAATCCTTGAGCAACGTTCTTTATGTGGTACTTCCAGGTGATTCAGCTGAGTTTTTATAGAAGTGATGATTCTTTTTGCATTTATGTTTCATCATTTCATTTCAATTCAGTCACTCAGTCATGTCCGACTCTTTGAGACCCCATAGACTGTAGCATTCCATACTTCTCTGTCCATCACCAACCCCCAGAGCTTCCTCAAACTCATGTCCTTTGAGTCAGTGATGCCATCCAACCATCTCATCTTCTGTCATCCCCTTCTCCTCCTACCTTCAATCTTTCCCACCATCAGGATCTTTTCCAAGGAGTCAGTATCAGGTGGCCTGAGTACTGGAGTTTCAGCTTCAGCATCAGTCCTTCTAATGAGTATTCAGGACTGATCTCTTTTAGGATGGACTGGTTGGATCTCCTTGCAGTCCAAGGGACTCTCAAGAGTCTTCTCCAACACCACAGTTCAAAAGCATCAATTTTTTGGTGCTCAGCTTTCTTTATGGTCCAACTCTCACATCCATACATGACTACTAGAAAAACCATAGCTTTGACTAGACAGACCTTTGTGGGCAAAGTAATGTCTCTGCTTTTTAATATGCTGTCTAGGTTGGTCATAGCTTTTCTTCCAAGGAGGAAGTGTCTTTATATTTCGTGGCTGCAGTTGCCATCTGCAATTATTTTCCAGCATGCAATTAGATAGTTACAGGACAAGTCCACCTGATAGTAAACTTGGGGAATAATAGGGAGTCATAACCCATTCTTGGTAGGCATACAACGCAAGTATTGAGGACAAAAATGTATACATTTT
This sequence comes from Moschus berezovskii, assembly GCF_049115385.1. NCBI lineage: Eukaryota > Metazoa > Chordata > Mammalia > Artiodactyla > Moschidae > Moschus > Moschus berezovskii. The sequence goes on from NC_142483.1 coordinate 13,138,073, forward strand.
CTATAAATTACCTTGGGAGCCACATGGGTTCCATATGGCACGGACTTTAGTCATTATCTTTTACCCAGAAGAAGCAAGGCATGTCAGTTCATCTGACCAGATGGTTAAATGCAAATCAATTTAGAGAACTTCTGCTGTATTAGAAAAGAGGTGAAGACCTGAACTTCTACCCTCAATTCCCAGTTTAATAATAACCATTTATTGTGTGCATGCTTTGCACTTGGTACTGCACATGAGTTCATTTATTTTCTTGACAAGGCTATCACCAGTTAGGAAACCAAGGCTCAAAAGGGTGAGGTGCTTGTCCCAGGTTATATTTCTGGACCCAGTAGGAACTTTGAATTCAGGACAAATTCAACTTTGAATTTGTCTGACTCTAAAATTTGCCATGCTATTCAGCGTACCACTGGTCATTCTACCAGTTTTCCTTATCCTGGCTTGAGGGGTATCTGGTTGTTTAAAAGTTGGTAGCAGACTGGTAGAGTGTAGGCCTTACAGAGGTGTTACAGGACACTTGATTTTGGGGACCCCCCTGTTCACCTTTTACTGACTGTAGTGAGGGGTAGTCTTCTCTCATATCTTTGCGTTTTTCTGTGCTTATATATGTCTGGGCTGTGAAAAAATGCATGACTGGATGTCACAGTTGAACTATTCTGGATTTTGATTTTTTTTTTTGAGGTTGGCATTTGAGCAGAATCACAAGTTGTAGAAAGTGGTAATTTCCAGACATTTTGGGCCTGATTCACCAGCTCTACTGTAATTAAAGAAAAACCTGTATTTGTTTGCCCCATTTTATCTTAACTCACTAGGATGTTTTATAAATAATGAACCTAGATATTTTAGCAAATAGAAATGGCAACCCACTCCAGTGTTCTTGCCTGGAGAATCCCAGGGAGGGGGGAGCCTGGTGGGCTTCCTTCTATGGGGTCACACAGAGTCGGACACGACTGACGTGACTTAGCAGCAGCAGCAGCAGCAGCATCTATTTAGTTGTTGAAGCTTCCAGGGGATCATCTGCTCATAGGTCTCAAAGTCATCCTAATGATGGGAGTTTGCCTGAACACTAATTCATTGGGAAGTGACTGTGGATAGTGAACTATACGGTCATGTAAAGGCAGCTTCAAAATACAGAGTATAGAAATTAAGCAGCTCGACAGTTCTTTTAGGAGATACATTATGAAGTATTGAGAGCTCAAGTGTAATGATTTCAGTCGGTCACAGAGTGTTAATGAATTTTGAATTGAGGCAGTTGTGATTAAGCTTGTTGCCTTTTCCAACACTAATCATTATTAAAATGATGATTGATCTGAGTGATTATGAAACCATTAAAAAGGCATCTGCCTATGCCTGAATTAACAGGATGGATGTAGGTTTTGTAGTTGTAGCCAAACAGGACTTGTAGTGATTTTGATTTCAAGGTGCTTGTTTATTTAGGCTCCTTCCTATGTTTGCCGATCCTACAATACTATTTTCTAGTAATATTTCTACTGCTTTCACAGGGTAAAAACTCTGGGGTTGGGGTGTAAAGCTTGGTGTGACCACTTGGGTCTCAGCTCTGTGGCGTGTAGAGTGACAGGAGTAGTGTGGCTTCTCAGATTCCCACAACCCCACCCTCGATTGTGGAGATTCTTGGGGAGGTCCTTCCGTGAGCATTGCAGCTCCTTCACAACCCAGCTGCATGGTGACAGCAGCCCCTCCCTGAGTGTAGAACATGCGTCAGGCATTTCCACCATTGTTGTTAATCCTTAGCTCCCCCAGGGTCGTGGTGGTGGCACCACTGAGGATGAGGAAATGGCTGCCTGTCCATTTTAGGTCTTTCTCTTGGACCGTACATCTGGTCCAGCAGAACCAGGGTTTGAATTCATGCTTCATTATCTTCAGTTTTGTGCTTCCTTAAAAGAGCGTTCTTTGGTAGATCACTTCAGTCTTAAGAAAACTGAGGAAAGACTTCATCTTATCCAATGAATGAAGACACGAAACCATGCTTCAAAAGAACAGCCTCAGGCTCTGTAGAGCCCACCCAGCTCAGAGAGCCTTTTACTCTAGCCACCCACCTTTCCATAAAGCAGCTAGAGAAGACAGGCCCCATTTCTCCCTGATGTCCCCCCCCACCATGTGAATTGTAGACACCCCTGCTCTGACTGCCCTGCTCCCACCTAAGGCGTGTGTGTGCCTGACAGCGGGCAGCCCCCTGACTCTGGCTGGCCTACGAGCCCGCCTTGGGTGGGGACCATGGCCCAGGTCTTCAGATGTCCACATGCTCCCTACCCTACTTCTCTGACCTGCTGCCCCACTTGGGGCCCACTGGGGGTGTCCGTTCACTCTTTGTCTGGGTCACGTTTTATGAGCTCTTCCTCGGATGTGCTCAAGGTGGATCAGGGGAGGTGGGCAGGCTGTGAGGTCGGTCAGGTCTGCGAGGACCTCCCCTCCTTCCCGTGGCCAGCGCCCAGGTGGCCAGCGCTGCTTTTCCTGCCCCAGGTGCCCAGTGTGCTGGTGCTGCCCGCCCGTCTCTGGGGCCAGTTTCTCCATCTATGAAAGCACAGTGTTCCTGGGGCTCTGGCGGGCCTTCTGCATCTGTGGTTCAAAGCCTTCCATCCCATCCTCCCTTCTGTGGTCCTCTGCAACCCTGCATCTTTTTTTTTTTTTTGGGCTGAGCCCATCTTAGTTGTGACATGTGGGATCTAATTCCCAGACCAGGGATTGAACCTGGGCCCCCTGCATTGGGTGCTCGAAGTCTTATCCTCTGGACCACCAGGGAAGTCTCCAAGCCAGCATCATCTTTCTTCCCATAAAAATTCCTGACTTGGTCTCACCCACTCTCCATTCCTTCTTCTCCAGGTAGCGCTAGAGGTGGCTGGCTCCCAGGATGGCCTCACTTGGTCTCCTAGGACAGGCAGGGAACTCACTGCCCAGCCTTGGCCTGAGTCACTGTTTCCTTACGTGGAGATTCAGTTCTTCCTTGTGAAACAGATCTAGGACATGTACCTCCATTCCCATAGCTTTCTGGGTTGATTCTGTTTTACTGTTTGGTTGGATACTTGGGTGTTTGGCTCTGTACACAGTTGGGGATTTTTTTCAGTATCTTTTAACTTGAGGAGTTTGTGGGTGCATGTGTGTTTGGAGGGGGGAGACTATATGAGCAAGCGAGCGAGTGATTCTTTTTATTCACTGATGTCCACTGGTAGATCCAGATTACTGGCTTTCAGAGCTGTGTTTTTCAATTTTGAAAACTTTTGCCAACAAAAAAAATTTACATCTATGTATATATCATCTATGTATATTACATCTATATTACATCTATGTATATATACATCTATGTATATATCATCTGAGACATGTTTGATGGAAATATACTAATAAGTTCTGGTGTTTGCTTTGCAGTCTGATAATTTCCCTTCTGTTTTATTTCATTTTTTTCCAAAAATTTCTGGATGTAAAACATAAAATTAATTTCAGATGTATTCCACTTAAAATGTCTTCTCCATTACAGTATAAATTCCATGAAAGCAGACAAAAATTAATCTAGTTCCGGCCATTCCTCTTATGTCCCCCATAATCTGTGTTCAGTTCATAGTTTCAGCTGAGTCTTCTCTCCATGAAAATCCTCTGGAGAATTACTTTTATGTTCTGAGGAGCAATTTCATTCAAAAAGATAAGGTAACTTGTGTCACTGGTCTGATTTCCTTCCATAGTAGCTGTTAAAAATCTCACAGAGACATTAATGAAAATGTCTTCATCTTATGCATCTTCATTATGCTCTTATTCCTGTTTCATTTTCTCTTTCTTGTTCATTTTTATTTCTTGTTTTATGCTTTTGTCCTAAATATTTCGACTTTCAGCTGATTATAAAGATGCTCAATGAGAAAAACACAGATCAGTCAGTCAGTTCAGTCGCTCAGTCGTGTCCGACTCTTTGCGACCCCATGAATCACAGCACGCCAGGCCTCCCTGTCCATCACCGACTCCCGGAGTTCACTCAAACTCATGTCCATCGAGTCAGTGATGCCATCCAGCCATCTCATCCCCTGTCATCCCCTTCTCCTCTTGCCCCCAGTCCCTCCCAGCATCAGAGTCTTTTCCAGTGAGTCAACTCGTCCCATGAGGTGGCCAAAGTATTGGAGTTTCAGCTTTAGCATCAGTCCTTCCAATGAACACCCAGGATTGATCTCCTTTAGAATGGACTGGTTGGATCTCCTTGCAGTCCAAGGGACTCTCAAGAGTCTTCTCCAACACCACAGTTCAAAAGCATCAATTCTTCGGCAATCAGCTTTCTTCATAGTCCAACTCTCACATCCATACCTGACCAGGCATATGTAAAAGTCGAGACAGACAGTCCCCCATGATCTTGCTCTCAGAGGCAAGCCTTTTCACTTTCCAGTATCTCTGCTGCAGACTGGCTTGTTAAGAGATTTTTCAGACACCAAGGGGGTCATGTTGTGTTATTCCTGTACTAATGTATGATGGACATCCTTCCTTGCCCTGTGTGTAGATCTCCTTCTTTGAAATAGTCATTTAGCATTCCCTTTCTTAGTTCAAATTTTTATACTCTTGCTGCGTAGATTTCTTTTTTGGAATGAGGCAGACCTACATAAAATTTTACCTTAAAAAGATCAGTAGCAATTAGTGACTAGACCTAGTCATCTGACCAAGCAGAATCCCCTCTAGTGACTGCTTCTGGAGCCCCTGGTTTTCCTGGGAGTGGAATTGCTCCTAGAAAGCCTGTGTGGGTTCCGAGCTTGGGGGTTGGTGGGAGACCCCTCCCCTCCCGCTGCTTCTGGGACGTATTGAGTGACAGATGAGGGAGAGGTCTGACTGAAGGGCCAGATCAACGTGAGGGGTGCTCCCAGTTCGAGTGGGTCTGCAGACACTTAGTTCTGCTTAGTCACCGCCTTGGGTATTGATTTCTACCTCAGGACCACAATTAGGTACTGCCTGGTTTTTAAGCCACCCAATGTCTTTTAAATTAATTTTACTTTCTAATACTAAAACAATGATAAATTATAGGCATGGTTTATTAATCTTCTGAATAAATGTATCACATGTTTTATCTCAGTTATAGACTCTGCAGTTTATGTATTTTTAACCTTTGATTCATGAATTTATTCAGAAAGAAATGATCTATATTCCTATGGTCTCATTACAGTCCCTGGAAAAAAAGTGTACCACCAGTGAGGGTTGTTCATCCCAAAGGAGTGGTTTTTATGGTAGAGAGAAGCGCATGGTGAACTGAATGGCTCCTGTTCCTCCTGCCCGCACCCCCCTCACCCCCACCGCCAACCCACTGGGACCTGCTCCTTCGCTGTGCAGGGAAGAAGGGGGTGACACAGAGTCTGGGAGCAGGTGTTCTACCTCCTGAGTGTTCCATTCTGTGATGTGCCATAGGTAGACTTTGCTGGATGGTCCAGGAGGTGTGGGAGCTGTTGTAGATGGGTGTCTGTCTCCCTGAGAGTGGAGTCAGTGCTGACCCTGGGCTGGCTCCCGCCAGGAGGAGATGCCTGCACTGGGGGTGTGCAGACCTGCAGGGTGGGCAGCAAGCTGGGCCCCTGTCCTAGTGCCTGCGTGGTGAGTAGTTAGCATGGGCTCCACGCCAGGTCCCGTGCTGTTCCTGCGGCCCAGCCAGGCCAGGGCAGTGTGTAAGATAAGAGGCAGCAGCCAAGTGAGCTAGCGTCCAGGTGTGCGCACCCCACACAAAACCTGGCTTCTGTGTTTTACGTGTGTCGCCTCACTCACGCTCAGCAACCAACCTGGCCTTCATATTCTCATTTTATGATGAAGAAGCAGTGACAAAAGAGGGGTGAAGCCACTTGCCTGGGTCCACACAGCCAGTCAGTGGTGGATCTGGAACCTGTCCCCAGGCTCTTTGCCGCTGGAGTAGGTCACAGTACATTCAGACACGTGATTTCAAATATTCTTAAATGGGGATAGCACTGCCCAGCAGGTACCAACATTATTACAGTTGGCTGCTCCATCCATAGGGGGCCTCCTCAGATTGCTCCGTGCAGGTTGCTTGGATGACCCAAGGCTGAGGTCCTGGTGGAGCTCCGTGAAAGCCCAGGTTAGCTTTGATGGGCATGGGACTGGTGGGGAGGTGTGGTTCCCCACCAGGTGGGTGCAGTCAGGTGTCTGCAAAGCAAGGGGCATGGTTGCTGCTCTCTAGTTGCTGTTCACTGTGACCCTCGCATGACTATAATAGTAACCCCTTCTTTGCTTGTCTTACTCCATAGCTTGGAGAGTCCCCTGAGGTAAGAGATTGGAACCTGTTTCTCTCTTCTCAAGTGCTGTGTCCAGGTGTGCACATAGTGTGTTTACAGGCATACAAGTGAGCATCAAGGGCATGAAATGAGTTTATACCCAGAATTCAGATGTCAGAAAATTTAACCATAGGCAGATGTGAAAGGTTTTTCTTTAGTTCTGTTAATGGGAAAAAGGAATGGCTGTCTTCGCGTCAAAATGAAGATGTTTGGTTTTAAACTTATTCAATTCCTGCCATTTTGAAATGTTTGCTCATTTCTTTTCAGCCAAGGAGATGGACATGTTGGAGCATTTGACTCATGTCAGGCAAAAGAAGCAATGCTAAGAAAAGACTTCATTTCTCAAATGATGGGGTTTGGCAGTTTTCACATGACCTGGGCCCATTAGATCCCAGGGAGGCAGTGAGCTACTTTGATCAGCCCCATGTAGGGCACATAATCTCACTGCCATTTACATTGACCTGAGCTGTCAGAAGAGGATGTAAAGGCCTGACATAGTTAAGGCAGAAAGCTGAGCTCTGTAATTCCACCTAGAAGAGGCGAATAGATCTGGGTCTGGGTGTTAGAACTACTGGTGGGGCTCCCTGACAGTGAGACAAGGTCTCAGCCCAGGGGCTCAGAAATGCAGCATTGGGCTATTCTTCTTTTCTTTTTTGGTGGATGATGCCGTCATGGTATTTTTTGAAGCTAAGCTCACATTTCTCTGTTCCATATGATGAGAGGGTCTGCAGAGGTAGATTCAGTGGTTCTTGTCTTCAAGGTACTAACAATCTTCAGATGATACAAGACAACGCCTCATAGGTTCACCTTCCCAACTTAGACCAGGAGGTCTGGAAAGTGGGGCAGCATGTTGCCCCTTTCTGCCCCTTTCACGGCCTCATAGGTAGTTAGTACTCAAGCATTTGTTGTTACGATTTACTTTCATGATTAAATGCAAATGGTGCAACTTTTAACTCTGAGGTGGCAAAGATTTTTGACTCACATGCCCACTCCATTCCAGGGGTGATGCCTGATTGGGCAGCATATGTAGCTGTATTAGGGGGCAGTGGGGGGACTGCTGACTGGAGGCTGGTGAGGGGTGTCTGCTACAGGGGTGCCTGGGGAGCAGAGGCAGTATGTACCCTGGGGTCATTTGTCTCCCCCAATAAGTACATCATGCTTAAGAAAGAGGGAGCGGAAGAGCACTCAGAGGAAATGAAACTGCTAGTCTTTCCTAAAAGGGTGGAGTTGGATTTAGATCAGTAGAAAGAAGTGCTTTCAGTGATGGAGAAGAGCAGCAGAGACCAAAAGTTCCAATGAGTGTGACGTATAGGCAGGGTGTTCTGGGAGCAGACGCACTGGAGCGGAGGGAGTCGTGGAGGAGGAAGAGGAGGCGAGTGGGATGGAGGCCGTTTGTCTGGTGGGTAGCACGTCAGGTGGTTGTTGGTATGCGTGGCATAGACAGATTGTGTCAAGGTCCTTGGGGATGCCAGATGGAGGAATTGAGACGTGATACAGTCCTCTGCTTTTCAAGAAGCTTTCCTAAATGCTCCAGACACAATTAGTTGTTAATCCGTATCTCCCTACAGGATATTCCCAGTACTCTACTTTAGCTGAGATCATTGTCTGCTGTGTCTATAAACGTTTACATATACATCTGCTGTTCTCCTCCAGGACATGGACAGTGTCTTAGTTACCTCTGATCTCCAGTGCTCAGGACCACATCTGGTAGGGAATAGATACCCAGTGAATATGGTTGAGTTAAACTGAAATAGGGTTCCTGAACTGCCAGCCAAGATGGGGCAGATCTGGGCAGTGCCTTCATGGTGAAGCTGGGTGAGAAAGTGGCTGCAAACCATAGAATGTACCTATCTGCTACCAAGGGGTCCCAGGACGAGTGGGATGGGAAGCAAGGCACGTCTGAGGCATCAAGTTTACAGGACTGTGTAGAGTCCCAGAAACCAGGTAGAGTTGAGGAGAACAACATGAATGAGATGGAAGAAAGAAGTCAGGAAAACTGAGCCTCAGTGAATTCCTCAGGCAGTGGCTTGCAGGGCTCTTGGGTCCTATGCCTAGAGAACCATTCCGAAGCCTGTGGGACAAAGAGAGTCATCCAAGGAGTTGAGTCTCTTAAGAAGTGAGGAGCTGCTGAAGAGTCTCTTAGAGTCTTTAACTTCCAGAGAAGCAGAGTGATTGTGTAGGCCCCTGATATTTACCTAGGATTTTAGTTAGCAACTGACCCAAAACCCAACCTAAACTGGCTCAGTTTATTGGCTTTTGTAACTGAAAAGCCCAAAGTTGGGGGAAAAGTCTGGCTTTAGGTTCCAGGTTCAGCTTGATCCGGGGACTCATATGGTGGCATCAGAGCCGGGCGCTTGCCTCTGTCTTCCCGTTTGACTCTCTCTCCTCATCTTTTGCCTCAACTTCCCTTGGTGTTGGCTTTTCATCTTTATGTCCCCCTGGCAACTCTAGGCTTGTAGCCTCAAAGAGCTCAGTTGAGCCAGGGACAGAACTTCTGGCCTAGTGGCTGAGTGAAACCCAGGATTAGTTCTGACTGGACCTGGTTGGTGGGCATTGGGTCACATGCCTATCCCTGGGCTAATAACCTGGGTCACCAGCCAACCTCTGTGGCCCCTGAACTGAAAGTAAGGAAGAAGCAATTCTCAGAGGAAAGTCAGGGAGCTGTTACCCTGTGAGTTTTGCTAGGTGACAAGAACTGTAAGGAGCCACCCCCTGCCAGTTGCTTGCTTTAGCTTCTGCAGCCTCTGTACTGCCAGTGAGTAGGGAGGCCACAAGAGACAGGACCCTGTCAGCTTTATCTGTCTTCTTCCCACCAACCAAAGGTCTTTGAGTTTGGTCTCCATGGAGCGGTCAGCCAGGGCACTCACTGGCCACCTCTGTTTGTCCTCTCAGGTACATTCGGGATGGCATCCTGTGCAGTGGCCCTACCCAGCCTGGGTGGTCACTTGGCTAGCATCGGTCCTGTAAAGTTTCTGTGCCATCTCCTGATCCTCCTGTCGGGATTCTATTTCCAGAGCCTGGACGTGTGGCCTCTCCCTATCCTGTCGCCAGTGGCCTCTGATGGCGAGTGTCTGACCGTTCACAGGGCTCTTTCAGACTTCACTTAATCTGATTTTCACTGTCACCTGGGTGGGAAGGATGAGCGTCCCAGTTTTATAGATGAGGAAACTGAGAAGCAGGGAGGGGTGGATGACTCAGCTGAGAGCCACGAGAAATGGACTCAGTCGCATGTGCTCTTCAACGTGTACTTTTAAACCAAAGATGAAGAAGAGGAAGGCACACGGACTATTCCAGCCAGTCTCTTAACATAAGCCTGGCGTCCAGCTACCCACTGGCAGCCGTCTAAGACTTCGTTAACACTCGCAGAGGAAAGCCTTACCTCTGTTTACGTGCTAGTTCTCTGAGGGGACGCCACCTGCTTTCCACCCTGCCACGGTCTCCAGCAGAGTTTATAGGAGGTTGACTCACACATAGAAACCCTGTACGAGTGACTCAATGTGTCTCAGGTGACACATTCCTGAGAGCACCTCCTGGAATGTGAGGCAGTAGGTGGGAGGGTCTCTCGGTGACCTCAGGTGACCTGGTCACCTGACAAGACAGCAGCTTCTCCTAGATCTTGCTGCTCCTGGTTGGTCATCCTCCCCAGCATCCCTGGGCCCTCACTTCTGAAGTGGCCTCCTTCTGAAGCCTGAGTCTGGACATTGCTCCTCATGTCATTAAAGAATTGTAGTTTCACAGCTGGAAGACATCATTCATTCAGGCTTCTTGTTTTACAGATGAGAAACAGAAGCGAAGCCTCAGAACCTTCCCCGGCCCCAGGTCCATGTGTCCCTTGGTCCCTGTGGTTCCCCCTCCCCTCACACCTGTGTTCCTGCAGCCCTGGACCTCTCATCGCCCCTGACCGATTTGCCTTTGTGGGTGCTCCTCTCTCCTATGAGGCCGGGAGGTCATGGTGCAGAGCAGAAGTTGTGAGGTTCTTCCTGGGTGTTTAGTCATGGGTATTTTCCTGGGATAGGGCCGGTAGTATTGTTATGGGTGGGATGTCTGTATCCCCACATGTTGATGTGTTCAAAACTCAACCCTAACAGGGTGGTGTTTGGAGGTGGGGCCTTTGGGGAGTGATTAGGGTTAGATTAGGTCTTACGGGGAGAAGGCAATGGCAACCCACTCCAGTACTCTTGCCCGGAAAATCCCTTGGATGGAGGAGCCTGGTAGGCTGCAGTCCACAGGGTCACAAAGAGTCGGACACGACTGAGCAACCTCACCTTCACTTTTCACTTTCATGCCTTGGAGAAGGACATGGCAACCCACTCCAGTGTTCTTGCCTGGAGAATCCCAGGGACGGGGGAGCCTGTGGGCTGCTGTCTATGAGGTCGCACAGGGTCGGACACGACTGAAGCGACTTAGCAGCAGCAGCAGCAGCAGGTCTTACGGATGGGGCCCTCATGATGGGATTAGTGCCCTGAGAAGAACAAGAAGGGTGAACTCTCTGTCTGTGTGTACATTTCCACCAAGGAAAGGCCAGATGAGGACAGCATGAGAAGCCAGCCTTCACCAGCCAGAAAAACTGTTCTCACCAGACACCAGATCAACTGATACCTTGATGTTGGACATCTCAGCCTCCAGACTGAGAAATAAGCCTCTGTTATTTAAGCCAGCCGGTCGATGGTATTTTGTTATGGCAGCCTGAGCTGACTAAAACAATTATGGAACATCTTAGCAGGAAAGGCCGTTGAATAATGTTTGGTCAGAACCTCTCGTTTTGCCCATTTATTTCCTCATTTATAAATATTGAGTATCTGTTTTTGTGACAGACTTGGAAATACATTGATGTATGAAATAGAAATGGTCCCTGATTTTATAAGAAATTATCATTTATTGGAATAGACAAGTATCAAAGAGGTAGTTTTTTTTCTTTTTAATTTAAATTTTCCATTGTGAATAGTACTGTGCAGAAATATGGTGAGCTTTGACAGCGTATACCAGTGGGCCTGAATTTTGTCTGGGAGGTCAGTAGAGGTTTTGTGAGAAAGTGTCATCTAAGCTGAGCTTTGAAGGACAGGTAGAACTTAGCATGATGTAAAGGCAGTAATTGGGGTGAGGGTGGAGGGAGGCATCCTATAGTGAAGACCAGGATGTGGACCTGAGTGAATCGAGGCGAAGTGGGGCTAGCAGAATACAGGTTCAACTCCAGGCCCTGTGTTCTCTCCACAACTCTGTGCTGGGCATGTGTCAGTCCGTGTCAAGGTCGTGTGCTCCCCAGCGATGGGAGGTGACCCCTGGAAGGGTAGGGCCAGCATGCAAGGCGGGTGAAGCAGAATGCACAGAGGTGAAGAAGGGGAATCATGAACCTGGGAGCATAGTGGGAGGGAGCAGGTCAGCCCATGATGTGCAGTGGACGCTCTTGCAGGAGAGGAGTGAGCGAGCTGGAAGGGACAGAAGGGTGGAAGGGGCTCCAGCTGGGATTGAACGGAAAGACCTGGGAGATGCTGGGATCAACTGTTCTCTACAGTCTGACCGTTGAGCCCAGGCTTGTTCTAGGAAGGGTTTTTGGTAATTTAGAAAGATTCCTGTCCTACTTGTTTTGCTTTTTGGTGCATATGCTAGAATCCCAAGTTCTCATGTTTGTATAGCTCTCTTTCAGTCTGGCCTTATTGCTTAGTTCCTTGTCTTTTTTTTTTTTTTCTTTTCTACTCCTATTGGGACCCTTGAGTACTTTATGTGTGCCCTGCATGGTGTTGGAAAGTGAAAATGTTAGTTGCTCAGTCATTTCCAATTCTTTGTGACTGCGTGGACTGTAACCCATCAGGCTCGTCTGTCCATGGAATTCTCCGGGCAAGAATACTGAAGTGGGTTGCCATTTCCTTCTCCAGGGGATCTTCCTGACCCAGGGGTCAAACCTGGGTCTCCTGCATTACAGGAAGATTTTTCACCATCTGAGCCATCAGAGACTGGTGGGGTGCTGGATGCTGGGGTTACAAAGACAGTTAGAAATGATCTCTGCCTATAAGGAGCCCAGGTGGTAGGACCCAGAAGGGATGTGTGTGTGAATCAGGAAACTCTGTGTCTTTTACTGCCAGGGTGTATGCCAGGAGACCTCTGCAAAGACTTGAGCCTTTTGGGTGATGAGCAAAGCAACGAGATAAGCCTTACCTGCCTCATGAAGCCTCTGTTGATCTTTTGACAGCAGGTGGGGACTTCTGTGAGGGTAGGAACCGGGCTTCCTGAGGGAGACACAGGTGCTCAGGGATGCATGAATGGATGGATAGATTCATGATGGATGAATGTTTGTATCACAGTGCTAATAAAGGGATCCTTGAAAATAGGACAGCTGACCACCAAGTACAGTAAGGATCCTGGCATCAACTGTTTCCTGCTAGTTGAGTTTCTGTTTCTCAAGGCTCTGTATGGTGTTAACTGGTTTAGAGACTCTTGCTTTAGAGCCTCTCCTGCTTGGTGAAACTTCACTGTTGAAAGAAGGTAAATCAGGTTTCAGAATTAGATGTTCAGCTTTCATTTCTCTAGTGACTTGGGTCTCATAGGGGACTTTCATCCACATAACAGGATGGTCTCTCGTGAAGACTTGGTGCTTTCTGCTTTCTTAAAAGATGGTTTGGCTGGCCCTGCTCATCCAGGATCCCCTGTGAGTGAGGTGGATCCCTGCTGGTGACTGGGTGAGCCTGCCTGGCAAATGCAGGAACACTGGGGTACAGGAATCATGTACTCTTCTTGTTTGGCCTGGAATAGGGCTTTTAAGACACAGCCCCTGCCCAGGGGGCCGCCTCACTTCATGCTCATTTCTGGAGGGCTCTCGCTTGCCTCTCTTCAGTTCTTCCATTCCTCCGTCCTTACTGTGGTGGCTTCCTTGTGCTCCCATCCATCTTGGACTGTGACTGCGTATCTTCTCTGTGCAACGTCTCACTGTCCTTCATCCAGGTGCGTGTTCCCACCCCATCTTGTACAGAACCTGGCCTTTTCTGGTGGCTTCCTTTCAAATCACTAACCCAGCATTCTTTTCTCAAATGAGCAACCCTCTTGTGAAGTAATTACCTCCCATTCTGAGGATTGTTGTTTTGCAAGATTTTTCTTTAACACTCAGTTCAGTTCAGTTCAGTTCAGTCGCTCAGTCGTGTCCGACTCTCCGCGACCCCATGAATCACAGCACGCCAGGCCTCCCTGTCCATCACCAACCCCCGGAGTACACTCAAATTCATGTCCACAGAGTCGGTGATGCCATCCAGCCATCTCATTCTCCGTCGTCCCCTTCTCCTCCCGCCCCCAACCTTTCCCAGCATCAGAGTCTTTTCCAGTGAGTCAGCTCGTCGCATGAGGTGGCCAAAGTATTGCAGTTTCAGCTTTAGCATCAGTCCCTCCAATGAACATCCAGGGTTGATCTCCTTTAGAATGGACTGGTTGGATCTCCTTGCAGTATAAGGGACTCTCAAGAGTCTTCTCCAACACCACAGTTCAAAAGCATCGATTCTTCGGCGATCAGCCTTCTTCACAGTCCAACTCTCACATCCATACATGACCACGGGAAAAACCATTGCCTTGACTAGACGGACCTTGGTTGGCAAAGTAATGTCTCTGCTTTTTAATATACTATCAAGGTTGGTCATAACTTTCCTTCCAAGGAGCAAGCGTCTTTTAATTTCATGGCTGCAATCAGCATCTGCAGTGATTTTGGAGCCCAAAAAAATAAAGTCTGACACTGTTTCCACTGTTTTTCCATCTATCTCCCATGAAGTGATGGGACCAGATGCCATGATCTTTGTTTTCTGAATGTTGAGCTTCAAGCCAACCTTTTCACTCTCCTCTTTCACTTTCATCAAGAGGCTTTTGAGTTCCTCTTCACTTTCTGCCATAAGGGTAGTGTCATCTGCATATCTGAGGTTATTGATATTTCTCCCAGCAATCTTGATTCCAGCATGTGCTTCTTCCAGCCCAGCGTTCCTCATGATGTACTCTGCATATAAGTTAAATAAGCAAGGTGACAATATACACTTTAACACTGCTTTTGCTTAATAACGTAGAAGGGTATTTGTTTCCTAAGAGTCCTTTTGAACATCAGGATTGGGGGCCAGGATGACCTGGCTTCTAGGCAGACCAGTCTGCCGTGCTCTTCAGACAGTGACTGTTCAGCTGGCATCATGGTAGAATCTCTGTAGTAAAAAACTGCATTAAAGCAAGGTTACATTTCATATAATCAATTCCATCAAGTAATGTGCAGAGGATTTTGGAAAGAGAAGCCAAAAATCTTCAAAAAGGAGAGAGGGGAGGATGAGAGAGGGATAAAAGAGCCCTAAACAATTCAGTTTCACAAATAGCCCTTGTATTATTGAGGCAAAATTACTTATAAGTAAAAGCTATGGAGGGAAAACAAGCTGTGTTTGGTAGGTGTACTCTCTGTTCCGTGTCTTGTTTGTCTGCTCTAAAGTATAGTACTGTGTTGACGTAGAGATGTTACTGCTCTGAATATTGATGGGAGCAAAAGCCTTTTTTTTTTTTTTTTTTCCGTCTGGCCCAGTAAATAAAGCAGAAAGGATAAAAAGGGAAGAATTGTAAAATCGACGTGCTGTTTCCTGCTTATCTTGTTCCTTTACAATTCTAACTGAAAAACATCCTGACGGTCTACCTTTGGTGGCCAGGGTCCAATGTGAGGGCAGCAGATTGGTTTATTCAGAGAGTTTTGCTTATGGTTACCTCTCCTCCTTTTAGCTCTCCAAGTTAGTGTCACCGTCTCATCGGAGCCTTCCCGACTCTCTCCTCTGTAGTCAGTTGAGACGTTGGCTGCTGTGCTGCAGAACATCCACAGTGGCCTGAGTGTGTGCCCCGTGGGAGCTCACCAGCGGGGGATGTGGCAGTGAACGGGAAAATGAGCCCTTGCTCTCATGGGGCTCACAAGGACTCCAGAGAGTAAACAGAGGAGTCCTTGGAGGTCTGCCTGGGGGACAAGGCGGCACACATGCTGTTGCTCTGGGAGATTTCAGCTGCTCACCCCAGCCTGGCGGGTGTGGCTGCTGTGCGGAGGGAGCAGCTCATGGTCCAGGAAGGGTGAGCGGTGGTGTGGGGTACCGGGATGAGCCAGACTGAGAGAGGACCTAGTGGGAGACTGGAGGAAGCGTGAGTGTGGAGGCTGGGGATGAGCAAGACTTTTAAATTGAAAACACATGGACTCTGGCTAACTCTCACCACAAAGGAATTGATTAGACCACTCGGGTCGGAGAAGGCAATGGCAAGCCACTCCAGTACTCTTGCCTAGAAAATCCCATGGATGGAGGAGCCTGGTAGGCTGTAGTCCATGGGGTCGCTAAGGGTCGGACACGACTGAGCGACTTCACTTTCACTTTTTACTTTCACACATTGGAGAAGGAAATGGCAACCCACTCCAGTGTTCTTGCCTGGAGAATCCCAGGGACGGGGGAGCCTGGTGGGCTTCCGTCTATGGGGTCACACAGAGTCGGACACGACTGAAGGGACTTAGCAGCAGACCACTCGGGTAGTGTTCTGAGGATCAGGCGGTGCTCTTGAGGACATGGGAGGAATGACACGGACCTGGAGGGAAGAACTGATGAACTGGTCTTTCAGCATGACCACTGGGGAGCGGAGGATGGGGGTAAAGGCTGGGGTACCTCCAGGGTTGGACAGTTCCCTGCTGGTAAACAGGAAGGATGCAGTGGCAAAACTCAGCGAAGTCCCACCTGGGACTCGTCTGCGACGGAGGGGTAGCACTCTGGTGGCAGCTAGAGCCTGGGGTGGCCTGGAAAAGCACTGCTTCTGTGGAACAAAGCAAGTCCTTGGAGGGGTTGTTGTTGTTGTTTAGTGGCTCAGTCATGTCCGACTCTTTGCGACCCCATGGACTGCAGCACACCAGGCTTCCCTGTCCTTCACCATCTCTCGGGGCTTGCTCAAACTCATGTCCTTTGAGTCGGTGATGCCATCCAACCATCTCATCCTCTGTCGTCCCCTTCTCCTTCTGCCTTCGGTCTTTCCCAGCATCAGTGTCTTTTCTCATGAGTCGGCTGTTTGCATCAGGTGACCAAAGTGTTGGAGCTTCAGTTTCAGCGGGGAGAAAGGGTGTGGCCCTTTGGCCTTATCAGAGGGCAGGGCTGCTTATCAAGGTGCAGACCTGCTCTCTGTCAGTTCCCTCTCCTGTGATGTCCTCTGTGTATCTCATCTGAAACCCTCACCTCCCGCACCGGACGAAACGTTTCAAAGATGGGACCACAGTGGAGATGTTTTTCTCATCTTGGCTCCTGGACTGGGGCCCATCGTGGAGAAGAGGTGCTCACTAAGTATTTCCTGAGCCAAATTTATTAGCCTCTTGCACTCGGCATCTTAATAAGTGAATTCCATGACTTCTGTTTTCCTGAGGCGTTGGTAACTTTCCTCAGGTCTCACAGAGAATTAATATTAGCAGAGGACTTTATGGTCCATGTGGAAGAGTTTTAATTAGGATTTTTCACTTAGTTGTTATTTAAGTAGCTTTTTGCCAGCACATGCCTCTTGTAAAATTGACCTCATGCATCTCAACAGTCCATATTTCTTTTGAAATCCAAGCCATACAAAGAAAACCTTAGTAAAAGAGGAAAGAGCCAACATTTTGAGACTTGCTGATGGATGTATTTTCTACAATTCATGGAATTACATGAGTTGGAGTCAGAAAGATTCTGAGAGTCCCATAGCACAAGGGTGGCATCTCAGAGATCTGTGGCAGTTGATGGTAGTGGCTGCCGAGTCTGTTAGGAGCATTCCAGGACTGAGGCCAGGCTCCCTGGGAATGTGCATGGTTACCCATCAGCACTGTCAGCTGGGAGAGGCGGCACACCAGTAAGGTGGCCATGGGCTTCATCCTGAATCCCCTCCTCCCCCGCCCTTATGTGCAGGTAAGGAAATGCAGGTCCAGAGGAGAGGAGGGCTTGCCGAGGTCATCTTGCTGCTCAGTGACAAGGCCGATCCTGACCTGGAAGTCAAGATGGAAACCCGAGAGGAGGAGAGGGTCAAAGCAGACACATCTTCCTTTCTTCCCAAGGACATTCTGTTCAAAGCCCCGAGGGAATCTTTGTAGCGCCCTTGGGCTTTCCTGGGGACCTGATTGGGCAAGCTTAGGAGGAAAACATGCTGCGTTTTGCAAATGTGCAGAAATAACAAACGCGCGGTTATGTCCTAGGCAGGGTCACCATGCACACATCAAGGCAGGTGGCAGAGTGCAACCATGCAGTCCAGGATGAAAAGTGTTCTACACTTAGTTGCTTATGAGACATTCAGTGTTAGAATTAAAATGCCTCCTTGCTCCAGGTGCAGTGTTAATTGTTCCATTTCTCATAATAAAACTTGGCTTGGAGTTAAATGCTAATATTTCTGAGACACTGATTCTAACCCCTATTTCTTTTTCTTCTTCTGCCCCACCCCCAATTTTTTGTTTTGTTTCTTTGTTTCTATTCACAGGAAAAAGTAGAATATGCCTTCCTGATTATTTTTACAGTCGAAACATTTTTGAAGATTATAGCATATGGATTATTGCTGCATCCTAATGCTTATGTTAGGAATGGATGGAATTTACTGGATTTTGTTATAGTCATAGTAGGGTAAGTCCCTTTTATTTGGGGAAATGTTTTGGGACATGGAAGGTGGGGAGTAACAGAAAACAGTATTTTAAGGGCACAGGCTTTATGCTTTATGTTGGTGATTGTAGCCAGAACCTGTCAGGAGTTCTCTGAAGCCTGGTGATGCCAGAGACCAATTTGAAATTCTCTCATTGATGTTACTCCCTCTTTCAGGAACGTGTTAGGGAAGGAAGTTCAAGCTCAGCTAGTGATGTGAAAGGGTTCTTCTTGCAAGGCCTTGGGCCTCTACAAATAGGCCAGCTCTGCTGGTGATTTGAGTCCAATGTGTAGAGCTCTTATACTTAACACCCCGTTAAGTTAAAAAACCAAAATAAAGCAGTAATAAATCCTTCATAGCAGTGAGATACTCTGCTATTTAACATCCCTTGAGCAAAGCTATTCATTTTTTCTGCTGCCTTGGGGGAAAAGATTTGGCACACTACTGTCCCATTTCAAATAACAAAACAAGTGCTTGAAAAACGTCAGATATCCGGCATGAAGTGAAATAAGCCAGAAAATGCAGAGAAGCAGACATTATCCTTGCATCCTGTCACAGGAAGAAGACACCAACAGTTTCAGTCAAAGGAGAATGTTAAAAAACAGTGGCCTGTGTTAGTCTGGTCCTTCAACACCTGGAAATGTTTCCAGCAAGAGAGAAATGAATCAGTGTCAGAGGAATGCTGGGTCTTTGGACCAAATACCCACAGGAAAATAAGACCTATCCCTTTACTCAGTCTCAGTTGCCTAGCTGTAAAATGGGTTGTTCCTAAAATGGTATCCATTCCCACAGAGAGAAATTATTACATGGCCTTTCTGTTTTCATCTCCATAATGTCATTCAGATGCTTTTTACAGTTGAGTGAGGTGATTTTTTCTTTTGGATTATTCTTTATCATGAATCCTTTACTTTTTCGTGGGAGACTAATAGTGCTGGGTATTTGGAGAGTGGGATAAATTTTGAGCCTCTTCTTTCAAATTTAGGAAGATAGAGTGGGATCCAAAATGGTAGCCCAACAGTGTGATTAGACTTAGGGAGGAAAATATTAACTTTTGCAAAAGCCACCCTAGTACATTGGAATCTAAAGCATTATGGCAAAGATAGTGAAACTAAAATGAACAGACAGTTGATATGTATCACGCCTTCCCGTGTTTGATGAACTCTAACAAAGAATGGCAAGCAGGAGCCTTACAGGCCTCTCAGTTCTGGAATAATCTTGCTGTAACTCTCCTGACTCTGGACTGTCTGTTCATCTTAGCTCCATTTCTTTTGTCCCACCCTGCAATCAACTTTCCATCTGGAGGCACTTTTCAGACTGTCATACAGCGCAAAGACAGGGAATCAAGCAGAGTGTGGTGATCTCATTGAGTTGCAGAGACAGAGAAAAGAGTTTAGGAAGGTTGAGATGGCTAAAATTGGAGAGGCGTGGTATGGGAGCAGGGAGGGATCTGTTCAGAGAAAGAGGTCCATAAATATGCCTTGGGGTCCTCTTGAGTTTTGGCTGAAGCCTAAGCTACACTTACATGGGATAATAGTCCATAAGTCCAGGCAAAGAATACTATTAGGGAAAAAGGAAGAGCTGGGGGCTATAGCTGACTAATAACTAGGGCTCATATAGGTCTGGGATTTGTTCAAGTTATAACCAACCAGAGGGGAAAGACCTTGTTGAACACTCCAAACTGTCAGTAGAAACCCCAGAAGGGCCATTAATAGTTCAGCTAAACTAACTCTAGAGTAGGTGTTGGCAAACTGTGATCAGCGGGCCAAATTCAGCCTGCTACCAATTTTTGTAAATAAAGTTTTATTGTAACACAGTCACAAGCATTTGTTTACATAGTTGAGTTATGTGGTTTAGGTCCAGAAAGCCTAAAATATTTACTGTCTGGCTCCTTACAAAACAATTTTGACAACTCCTGTTCTATAGTAAAAACTACCTGAAACCCTTGCTAATAGTATTTGAAAACAAGCCTGAAAAGAAGCAGACTGACTTGCAAGTAACTTAAATGCCTGCCAAAGCAAAACTCAACACTCTTTAAAGGAAGACAACAAAATCCAGATAAAGTGTTCAGTATCCAGTCAAATATTTCTAGACTTGTGAAGAAATGTGATCCATAACTAGTGGGAAATTCCATTAATAGAAGCAGACCTAGAAATGACAGATGGGATGGAATTAGTGGAGAATTACTTTACAAGCCTTTAAAAACTATATCCATGTTTATAAAATTATAAAATGTTTATATACTTAAAAGGAATGTATGACTACAGTGAGAAAAGATGGGACACTGTCAAACAGAACCAAATGGGACTTTGAGAGCTGGAAAATATATCTGAAAGAAAAAATTCCCTAGATTGACCTAACAGCAGAGTAGACTCAATAGAATGAAGAAGGAATTTGAAGAGAGAGCAGTAACACAAAAAAATAATGATGGAAAATAAATGAATACCACCTTGGTGAGTTATGGGGTGGTATCACATAATCTATTATTCATATACTTGGAGTCCCAGAAGATAGTAGATAGAGGGGAGACAAAAATATTTAAAGAAATAGTCCAAATTTTCTAGATGTGATGAAAAACATAGACTCACAATCCGAGAAGGTCAACAAAGCCCAAAGTAAAGACGAAGAAAGCTGCGTCAAGGCATATCATGATCATAATCAAATTGCTCAAGACCAAAGATAAAGAGAAATCTTAAAAGTAGAGAAAAAGTCATTGTAGACTTCTTATCAACAACTATGCAATCCAGAGGACAAGAGAAATTTTTAGAGTTCTAGGGAAAAAGGTACACCTTGAATTCTTATTCAGTGAAGATACCTTAAAAAATTGAAGTAAGAAAGAAAAATTTTCAGACAAACCACAGCTGAGAATTTAACACCAGGAGACCTGCACCTTAAGAAATATAAAGGAATTTCTTCACACTGATGAAAAATGACATCAGTAAGAAATACAAATCCATACAAAAGAAATGAAGAATGCCAGAAAGGGTAAATGCATGTATAAATATGAAAACATTTTTTCTCATTTTAAAGTTTCTTTATGGCAATTGATTATTTAAAGCAAAAATAACAGCAGTGGACTGTGGGATTTATAGCATCTATGAAAGTAAAATATAAAAATAGCATGAAGGACAGAAACAAGGAAATATCCATATAACATGGAAAAGTGTTTGTACACTTGGTGGAATTATTTGAAGGTAGACAATGAGAAGTTACAGAGTATATGGTAAACCATAGAGGATAGGCCAGCAAGCTTCAGCTTATAGACAAAAAAGACATTTACTGCCTTTTTCACCTCCTACATTGACAAAGTATTTGGCTGTCTGCTTTAACAGATTAAGTTTTATTGGAAGACAGTCACACTCACTCATGTTTATGGCTATTTGGTGTTAGGATGGAAAAGTTGACTAGTTGTCACAGAGACCCTATGGCCTGCAAATCCTAAAATAGTTGCTCTCTGGCACTCCACAGAAAACTTGTGCTGACACTGGATCTAGAAGAGATGCTCAAAAAATAAAGAGGTATAGTTGATAAGTCTGTATTAAGAGATTAAATGGAATTCTTCAAAAGCTCATTTAATTTTTTTTTTAATAAGCAGGAAAGAAAAGTTTGGTGGATAGAGCAAGTAGAGAGCAAATAACAAGATGATAGATTTAAACCCAGCTATACCCTTATTTAAAATCCAGAGGTTATCAGATTTTATATATGTATTTGGTGTTAGGATGGAAAAACACTCAATTCTGTAAGAAACCTAGTTTACAAAGACAAATAATTTGAAAGTGAAAGGAGAGAAGAGGCTTCCCAGGTGACTCAGTGGTTAAAAAAAAAAAACAAAACTGCTTGCCATTTCGGGAGACATGAGTTTGATCCCCTGGTGAAGGAAATGGCAACCCACTCCAGTATTCTTTCTGGGGAAATTCCATGGACAGAGAAGGCTGGCAGGCTACAGTCCATGGGGTCACAAAGAGATGGACATGACTGAGTGACTAAACCCAACAATAAATGGACAGAAAACTATATATCATGCAAAACTAATCAAAATTAAAAACAAATAAAAAGAAACCTTTATTTATAACCAACAAAGCAGACTTCAGAACAGGAAACGTTATCAAGGATGCAGACATTTCATGATGATAAAGGAGCCATTTCATAAAGAACACGTAATAATCCTAAATGTGTATGTGGTGTGTGCGTATGTGTGTGTAGATTGGCTATTAGGCTTGTATGCTGTGATGATCTATGTGCCTAATAACAGATCTTCAAAATACATGAAGCGCAAGCTGATGGAAATGAAAGCGGAGAACAGACAAATCTTCAGTTGTAGTTGTACACTTTAATACTCCTCTCTTGGGAATGTTGATAGACCATCTAGCCAGAAAATCTTTAAGGATATAGGGACTTCTGAACAGTACCATCAACCAACTTGAGGAAATTGATTTTCAGAGCACTGTGCCCATCAAGAGCAGAATACACATTCTTTTCATGTGCATGTGGAACATTCAGCAAGAAAGACATATTCTGGGTCATGAAACAAATCTCAGTGAATTTAAGAAGATTAATATGAAAGTGTGTTTTGAAAGAGTTTAGCTGTGTTTTAAAGAAGCATATAAATTTCTATATATTAGTCATGAACAATTTGAAAATTAAATGTTAACAACATTATTATTTATTATGTTATCAAACCCATGGTCTATTGAGGGATAAATAGTGCACTGACAATCACCAAACCTGCTGAGAGAAATTAAAAAAGACCTAAATACATGTTATCGACTGGAAGGCCCAACGTTCCAATTCATGGACTGGAAGACTCAATATTGTGAGACTATCAGTTCTTCCCAAATTGTGATATAGATTGAATCTAATCTAAATCCCAGTAAGATTGTTGTAGAGACTGACAAATTTATTCAAAATTTTATGTGAAAATTAGAGAGGCTCTCGACTAGCCAAGGAAATCTGTAAGAACAAACCTGGAACCTGATTTTAAGACTTTCTACAAAGCCACAGTAGTCAAGACAGTGTGATACTAGAATAAGGGATAGAAATAAAGATCAGTGGAACAAAATAGAAAGTTTAGAAATAAGCCCATATGGATGTGATCAATTGATTTTAGATAGAGGTGTCCTGATGACTAAATGGATTAAGGAAATAACTTTTGACAAATAGTGCTGGAACAACTGTCCATGTAAAAAAGACAACTTTCTCCATTCTTACCTCATACCATATACAAATAATGCCTTAAAATGAATCATAAACCTATATTGAAAGGCTAAAACTGTATTTCTAGGAGAAAATCTTTATGACTTTGGGCTAGGTAGAAACTTCTTAGGACCCAAAAAAGCATTTGCCATAAAAGAAATAATAGAATTTTTGAACCTTATCAAAATTAAAACTTTTATTCAAAAGAGACACTGTGAAGAAAATAAAAAGATATGGCACAGATTGAGAAATAATATTCCCACTACATAAATATGACCATGGACTTGTATTCAGAATTTATAAAGAACTCTTGTAACTGGAAGGTAAGAATATGACCCAATACATAAATGGGCAAAAAATTTGAACATATCTTCACAAAAGAAGATGTGTAAATGGCCAGAAAGCACCTGAAAAGATGTTCAGTGTTATTGATAATTGGAGAAATGCCAATTAAAACAGTGACATCGCATTACATACCCACTTCAGTTCAGTCGCTCAGTCGTGTCCGACTCTTTGCAACCCCATGAATCACAGCACGCCAGGCCTACATACCCACTGGTATTAGTAAGAAGACTGACAGTACCAGATGTTAACCAAAATACGGAGCAACTGGAACTCTTATACATTGCTTATACAGATAGAAAATGGTATTATCACTTTGGAAAAGTTTTCCAATTTCTTACAGAGATAACTATGCAGTGATCATATGACCAGTACTGTTCTTGAGTACTTAACCAAAATAAGTTAAAATACATGTTCACAAGGAGACTTCATAGTAGAGAGAAACTGGTGACAACCCAAATATTCTTCAGGAGGTAAACGGATAAACTCACTGTGGTATGTTCATATAGTGGAGCATCACTCAACAATAAAACGTAGCAGCTTGGATGATCTCAAAACTATGGTGAACAAAAGATAAAAGGAGAACATGCTGTATGACTCTACTCATGTAAGATTCTAGAAAAGGAAATAAAAACAAAACAGTCCTACATGATAAAACTGATAAAGTCGGTGGATACCTGAGGCTGAACTGAGAATGACTGCCAAGAGGCATGAGAGAACTG
The DNA here is from genome assembly GCF_049115385.1 of Moschus berezovskii. NCBI lineage: Eukaryota > Metazoa > Chordata > Mammalia > Artiodactyla > Moschidae > Moschus > Moschus berezovskii. The sequence continues at coordinate 13,162,182 of NC_142483.1, forward strand.
TTTGAGTATTTGTTACTTGGGCTCATGCCTTTGTCAAAACCTGTCTCACTGTACTCAGTAAATGGTTGCATTTTATTTTATATAAAGTAAGCCACAGTAAAGTTGGTTTAAAAAGTAAAAAAAATCGTCTAAGAAACTCAAGTCGAACTGGCCTCGATCTTTTTTTCTCATTAAACATGAAAACCTTTAGAACATCAGATTATCCTTTATCTAAAATATGTACAAAAGTATAGTCAAAGAGCAGAAGAAAAGTTTAAAAAGAAAAAGGAAAATTTAATTGTTATGTCTTTACTTGAATCAAATTCCTACTCACTGAGGTTTCCAACTGCCGATTCTATCTTAATCCAATGGGTTTTCCGTTCCAAGTCAACCATGACCTATTGCTTTTGTCAAGATTCCCAATCACAGAGACGTTAAGAAAGTAATTGATATTTTCGAAAATGTTAACTGTTATAATGTGACCACAGGAAGGTTCAACGTGTCTACCAGAGCTGATGCAATTCTCTGTATAGTAAAGTTTGATCTGAGTCAACTTTTATTCCACTCCTCTAAATTTTCCAATAAACATGTCTTTCAGGCATTTAAGATCATCACTTAAGCTTTGTGAACACGAGGGGCTCATTCGCTTACTTCTCATTTGTGTCAGTTTGGGTAGCTCCTTGCCTTTTCCTTCTGTCTGGAGATAATACTTTTAATAACAATTGAGGATCAGATACTTTCTCCTTTTGTCCTCATTTCTTCAGGCACATGGTACTTAGTTTGGTTGGGTGGAAGGGGAGGACAATGAAAGGCGTAATCTCACAGAATATTAGAATGGGAAGGACAGGGTTCTGTCTCATTTAATCAGTTTTCTTAGTTTACACAGACATAAACTAAGGCCCCCCAAGAAGGAAAGAGACTTTCCTAATGCCTCCTAACTCAGGAATGGAAGCAAGGCCTGGCCCCTGAGGCCTCTGGCCGCCTGGAAATAGCAGTCAGCTTCCCTGTCTGACTCAGGCTCCTCAGTGAGGGGGGAGGCATTGTTCACCTGTTTTCAAGGGCATCACTGAAGAACAGGGGATAAAAGGGCCATGATGTGTACATTGCAAAACACTGATACTTGAAAGCAATCTTAAGTCACCACCTGCATAAATTATTTTCCTAACCCTTTGGGATGAAAATTCCTGCGGCTGCTGGATTTCAGAAGAATTTGAGGTTTTCTTTCTTCCTTTGGCTTTGTTTTTGTGACACTGTGAACTTGTTTGGGGGGGCAGACTTTTAACTTCAGCCTTGACTGTGGGGGGTTTACGGTAATTACAAAACTGTGCTAATGAGAGAGAGAGAGACCTATCATAAATGTGATACATTTCCCAGTCATAACCAGAAAGAGCCTGCCTTCTGTAGCTTTGAAAAGGTAAAGACCTGACATACTCCTGCTCCACTTCCCCTGCCTCCCACCCCCTAGCTTCACTGCTAATTGTGGTACTGTTATTAAAACAAATGACCCGTCTTTAAACACCCCAAAATGCCATGGCTCTGCCCCATCAGGGCTGTAATCAGACCACCCTGTATTTTATGGACTTAGTGTCTTGGCTATCCTGAGGCATGCCAGTGGGGGCAGAGTTTCTACTTTAGCTGCTAATTAAACTTTGGAAACCTTTACTTTGTTGCTGGGCCAATCATTTCCACAATCTGATTGGCCCGAGTTGATTCTGTTTGAAAGGAGCAAATTTCTATTTATTCTGAAAAACAAGCAACAATTCCAAAGAACGAATGTTTATTTGAAAAAAAAAAAAGTTTATTTGAAAGAGCAAAAGTAACTGTCAAGTGAGTGGATTGCCTGAAAATAGCTTTATTCGAAAAACCTTCTGAGAAGAGGAAAAAATTTGTCGCGGCTGCCAGATACAATATGATTCACATTTCAAAAGAGAAAATGACGCTATTAGTACCTTGTCTTAGGTTTCTGCATTTGGCTTTTGCTCAGCTCCTTGGCGTCTGTGATTTACAGCATGCCCTGAGCATCCCCGTGAGGATGGAGGTGGGGCTGTGTGTGTCTCAGTGACTGTATTGGAAGTGGTATAACGTACTGAATAAGATTTGGGAATCTGGCGTTATTCACTCATTGATTTATTCATCATATATTTCTTGAGTACCTGCTGTGGTCAGGAACTGTTGTAGGCACTGGGCTGAAACAGACTAAATGAACAGAGAGACGACAGTTCCCTGCCATTGTGGTAAAGAACCTGCTTCCCAGTGGAAGAAAAATAAGAGACTTGGGTTGGATCCCTGGGTCGGGAAGACCCCCTGGAAAAGGAAATGGTAACCCACTCCAGTATTCTTGCCTGGAGGATCCCATGGACAGAGAAGCCTGGTGGGCTGCAGTCCACGGGGTCGCAGAGTCAGACACGACTGAGTGACTTCCACTTGACACATGGAACCTGCATTCAGTGAGGCCAACACACCTGGATTCGTATATCAGTTTTGCCATTAGTTGTGTGGCCTTGGGCAAGTTACTTGTTCTCATCAAGTTTGCTTCCTCACATGTAACACAGTGTCCATGATCTCCACTGCATAACATTTTTGAGGATTAAGAAGATAATTGACGTAAAGTGCTTAGCACTTGGTGAGCGCTCATAAATAGGAGCTGCTGTGATTATTGTCATCATTACTGCTGTTTGGGCCATTCCGTTGTCATCATTGAAAGAGGGGATTCATGAGGGATCCAGGGGGCTATCTTGCTGTGCTGCTCCATTGGCAGGAAAACAGATGAGATCAGTCCCATCTCTGGTCCTTTTAGATGTAGGATCCTAGCCAGGGGTCACAGCCCAGTTCTCGCCTCTGCCTTGCTTTCCCTTAAGCATCAGCCTTACAGAATTAGCTTTTGTTCAAAAATAGCTACTCTCACCATCCTGTTTTGCTTTCCTGAGTGACAGACTCTAACATTTCTTCCTCTCTTCTTCTTTCAGATTGTTTAGTGTAATTTTGGAACAATTAACCAAAGAAACAGAAGGCGGTAACCACTCCAGTGGCAAATCAGGAGGCTTTGACGTCAAAGCCCTCCGCGCCTTTCGAGTGTTACGACCACTTCGACTAGTATCAGGAGTGCCCAGTAAGCACGTTTCGTTTCCTAAAGCCAGAATTTTGTGGATCAGTTTTCTCCTGGGTGGGTCTCGGGATTATGAAGCAGGGCGTGATAAGGTGAGTTGCTGTTCTCTAGCCAGGGTCTCTGCAGGCAACACCGAGGAGGCCTTCACTGTTTACAAAGTACTCTTGCTTATGTTGTCACTTTGGGTCCCTGTGACAGCCCCAGTGGGAGCAGAATAGGGGCAGTAGTGATCATGATCTTCCTGATTTTGTAGAAGAGAGAGCATTCTCCTGGGCAGAGACCAAGTGAATGGTGGTAGGAGACCATGAGTTCAGGCCTCCTGACTGCAGTCTGGTCTTCAGCCTCTGACACCATCCCCACCATCACTTCCTCCCTCTTTCAGGACTGCCTCTCTGAACATGGTGGTTTATATAGACAGGGGTGCCAGAGGGCTCAACTGACTGCCTTTTCTCAAAGTGAGCTGCAAGGGCCTGGAGTCCTAAAACTTCTACTTGACTATCCTGCAGAGGGGCTGTGCCCATCCCAGTGTGGGGAGGAAGTGAATGCTTCTGCGTCCTCCCTGTGTGTAGGGCACAGCAGCGCCTGCCGGAAGGTGGTTGTAAGGTCCGAATGCAGTAATGCAGAGAGAGCCTTCAGCACAAGGTCTGGAGCTGGAGGGGGGGTGCTCAGTGTGAGAGATGCTGTGTCACCCGCTAGTCTACGGTACCTGTCCGTGCCAGGCCCTTTTTTGCTTCTTGCTCCAGATCTCCAGGCCAGATCCAGTGCCACCTGAGTATGGAAAAGATGCCCCATCCATGCCCCAGCCAGGAATTTGCATAAGGAGAAAGGCTTGTGCTTCCCTGGGCTCTGCCCATGAGAGGACATCCCTCTTGGGGACTTCTGAGGGCAGACACTTTAGTGCCTCTCCAAGGACTGTGGCTGTGAGGTGACTGCCTGCTTCCAGCTGCAGGATGGCTATGGGATTGCAGGGTGTGCCTTTTTTTCACAGCTCATAAAACCTTCAAAAGGGCACAGATCATGTTTTTGCTTCTTCAGAAGTTCTTCATAAAATTGTATTAAATCCGTTGGCGCTCAGAATGCACCAAAAATTCTCTGGAAAAAAAAAAAAACTTCCAAATTTAACATTTTAAAATGTAGGAAGTGGTGTTTTGTGTGTACTTGTTTTTCCAGATGGTTCATTTATTTTTCATTGAAAAAGATCAGCACAAGTCAAAGCCACAGTACCGTCTGGAAGCAATTGAGAAAAATAGACATACCTTGAAAATGACTGTCCCTGTTACGTGTGCCATGATTAAATGAGAAGTTCAGTGAGCAAACATGAGGTTTCAGATTCAGTTGTTACAGCTTAATCTAATTTCAGAGTAACCACGGCAACTTTTTTCCCCCAAAGAGCAAATGACAGGCCAGCCTGCCTGCGGTATTTGTGTTGTGAGCAGACACGCGGGTGCTGTGGCTTTGTGGATCTGAGTCATACGTGAAGACTTCTGAGCCTGTGTTCATTAACTGCTATGTGGAGAGCATCCAAGTCTCTCACCAGACCCCGCTGGGCTTTGGGGAGATGGACTAGGGGCTCTGGGTCATGCTTTTTCTTGTGCTGGTTGGCACCTGCAATTGTTAAAAATGCCTGGGAAGGTGTGACTGTTTACACGTACCTTGGAGATGTCTAATCCCTTCTGAAGACAACTCAGACTGTCCTGCAAGACTGATTTTGTGTGTGTATGTGGACATAATTTCCTTTATTGGAAGGTAAATATGTGTTTCAAGTAGAGTCCTTCAGATGTGTGTGGAGCTCTTCACCACGCACTCAGAGGTAATAGGTACATATGAGAATCCTCGAGCACTATATAGGAAAGAACCCTCAAGCACATCTGGTCCAAGAGCACTGTCTTCTAGGTGAGGAAGCTCACGGAAACCTTGGGCAGGTTCTCACGGCTGGTGGGTGGCCAGATGGGACCAGACCCTTGGCCTCCTAGTTCCTGGCTCAGTGTTCTTTCTGCTCCATTTCACGGCTTCCTTGGTTAGAGCTCTGTGAAATCTGCTGAACACATTGGTCATATTCAAAAGAGCCTAATACCATGAAAGTGTACATGTGCACTTGAAGATATAATGTCATTATTTCATAAATGTGGCCCATCTGAAATATTACAGTTACAAGAAACATATTTATGAAACATAGGGCTCACTGCCATTCACTTGAGAAGAGCTAACCGCTGGATGATGATTTTGGATGGCCCTTGCATGTCTTAAAATAAAAACCAAATGAAAAAACAAACAAACCCTGTCTTGTCCAAGTAGATTAGAGCATATGTTTCTTTTTCTCTTCATCTATTCCTTATGGGAGATGAAAACATTACAAGTCATCCTATTGATCATTGTTTTCTTCAGAAGACATCATTTGTACTTTTAAATATCTGAAGGCAGTATGTAGGATTTTGTCTTAATGAAAGTCTGGAAAGAAGTTCTTTGTGAGTCTAAAAGCCTCTTACCCCATTTTTCTTTTTTTTATTTTATTGGAGGCAAATTACCTTACATTAATATATTGGTTGGTTTTGCCATACAATGACACGAATCTGCTCTGCGTGTACATGTGTTCCCCTTCTTGAACCCCCCTCCCACTTCCCTCTTCCCCATATCCTCCCTCCAGGTCATCCCCGTGCACCAGCCCCAAGCATCCTGTATCATGCGTCGAACCTGGACTGGTGATTCATTTCACATATGATAATATACATGCTACAATGCCGTTCTCCCCAGTCATCCCACCTTCACCCTCTCCCACAGAGTCCCAAAGACTCTTCTATACACCTGTGTCTCTTTTGCAGTCTCGCATACAGGGTTAAGATTACCATCTTTCTAAATTCCATATATGTGCGTTAGTATGCTGTATTGGTGTTTTTCTTTCTGGCTTACTTCACTCTTACCCCGTTCTTGCCTTCCCATCCTGCCCTCCACCTCTTCCCGTGTACTTCATATCAAGGTGAACTTTTACTGTTACTGCTGATAAGTGTTTTTCTCTTTGCTTGGTGTGTTCTGATTTCTAATGTGTTTCATTCTAGCATCTCAGCCTCTTCTTTCTTTCTTTGGATATGTATTGGGAAGGTACTGTGAGAAGATACTAGAAAAGGGGCACTTTGGAGGAGAGAGAGAGCAGGGAGAGGAAGGGAAGAGTTACAGGGAGAGAAAGATGGCCTTGGGGCTCTGGGTCATGCTCTTTCCCATGCTGGTTGGCAGCTGTGGACTCGTGATTTCTTAAGTACCTGCAGTTGTTAAAAATGCCTGGGAAGGTGTGACTGTTCACAGTGGAGAAGCTGAGGTGGGTCTCAGTGGTGGCCACGTGTCTCACTGTGCAGGGCATGTGTATGGTGTCAGGGGGCCTGCATCGAGTTGGCTCTGGTTTCCTGCTGACCACTCTCCCTCCGGCTCCTGCTTCCTTCCACCTGGTCCTGAGTATTGCCCCACTGTCCCTCTTGGCCTGGTCTTTTCTCTTCCTGTACCATGGCTCTCAGTGTTGCTCCAAGCGTGGGTAGCTCCAAGGTTTGCACATCTCTGCCTTATCTCTGAGGTCTGAGGTTCAGCCACAGGGCACAGCCTCCTTCATGTGAAGTGATCAGACTCACCAGGTGTTCAGTTCTCACCCTCTGCTTCCCTTAACCCTCTTTTACCTCCCCCACTCCAGGGGAGCCTCCTTTTGCTCAGGCCCCAGGGTTAGCGTCATGACCCTGACAACCCGGGAACCTTCCTCTAACTCAGACTCACTTGCTGAGTTCTGATCTCTTCTGGATCGCCACCCTGTCCTCCCTGGAGAGCCCAGCACCTTCCAGCTGCTTCTCTGCCTGTTTTGCCTTTTGAAGCCCCACTAGTCTTTATAAGGGGCTTCCCTGGTGGCTCAAATGGTAAAGATTCTGTCTGCAATGCAGAAGACCCAGGTTCCATCCCTGGGTTGGGAAGATTCCCCTGGAAAAGAAAATGGCAACCCACTGTAGTACTCTTGCCTGGAGAATTCCATGGACAGAGGAGCCTGGCAGGCTGTAGTCCATGGGATAGCAAAGAGTTGGACACGACTGAGCAACTTTCACTTTTTGTCTTTCTAAAAAGGCTGCCTTTTGAGTTTTCTTGGCTCTTTCCCATGTATACATGTTATGAAACTTTTGTTTGATTTTCTCTTATTTAGAATAAATAAAGAGGCTGTATTTTGACAGTCTCTAAAGTCTGGCCTCTAAAGCCTCTAAAGTCCCCCAAAGTGGACTAAAGTCTGGCCCTGTAATCCAAATCCAGAACCCAGAGCTACCTAGTAGATTGTGGCTGCAGTCTGCTTGCCTTTACTGCTACCCTTTTCCACTGCATGACTGCCAACCAAGACTCTCCATCCCCGGCCCACACGACACTCGCGGTCTTCTGTGCTTTGGGTACTTTCTTCCCCTGCTTGGAGCAGCCTCTCTCCCATTTCCTATGGAAATCCATCCTGCTCGGCCTTCAGGCCCTCCAGAGAGGGAGGCTCCTGCCCAGCCCTCTTTCTGCCCCCTGCACTCAGAAGTGGTGTTTTTCATCCTTCCTTTAATTTTCACTGTGTGATGTTACTCGTCTAGCATCTGTGTGCTCCCTTAGAGTAATGCACGTGTGTTGCTTACGTCTCTCACTGGAACCTCACCTCTGGGAGGAACTACATTGTGTAATACATCTTCATAGTCCCTGAAACACTCCACCTTATGTCTGCCACGTGGCGGATGTTCAGGGAATTTTGTTGAGTGGATGAACAAATACAGAAATGAGTGACTTTCATATCCAGTCATTCCCTCTATAGGCCTCAGTTTTGCCATCTTTCTAGTTAAGGGAGTTAGATTAGATGACCTTTGAGAGGATCTTTTTAACTTATCTCACACCCAGGTTTCATGTTAATTCAAAGCTCTGAAATACCTCCTTGAGTGTGTGCCCCATACAGAACAGGCATCATTAGGAAGTATATAAGTGCATCCCTGAAATATCTTGCTGCCTCACAAACTTGTTTTTGTCTTTCCTAGGTTTACAAGTTGTCCTGAACTCCATTATAAAAGCCATGGTTCCCCTCCTTCACATAGCCCTTTTGGTATTATTTGTAATCATAATCTATGCTATTATAGGATTGGAGCTTTTTATTGGAAAAATGCACAAAACATGTTTTTTTGCTGATTCAGGTGAGTAACGAAAGTGGTTGCTAACCAAACTATTTAAAAGTTTGGCTTTCCTCAAAACAACTTTTCTGGTTTGGGGAAAATCTAAAACAAAATGAGAAGAGAGGGAGGGGGAAGAAAATGGAAAGCCAAGTCCATTGGTAAATCTAAGCCAGTTCTTGGTGTGAATTATATTTAGAATTAATGAGAATTTGGTGTCTTTTGCTATCTTGATTTCCTATGTAATGTGTTCTGGCAAACAAGATGGGGGGCCCCCCTGAAACTGGACTGTGAGGTGAATCAATAGTGTTTCTCTGGGACTCTCCTGGTAGTCCAGTGGCTAGGACTCCGCACTCCCAATGCAAGGGTCCCAGATTCGATCCTTGGTCAGGGAACTAGATCTCATGTGCCGCACTGAGACCTGACACAGCCAAATAAGTAAAATGTAATATTTTTAAAAAATACCATTGGTCTGTGTAGACTGAGGGAAGGTGCTGTGAGAGTGAGGACAGAGGAGAGGGGGGTGAATTCTCGGCTCCCGCGGCGTGGGTTTCTGAGGGTCACTCCCCCCCTGAGTGGTGAAGCCTGCCTCCTCTGTTTGCAGATGTGGTGGCTGAAGAGGACCCAGCGCCGTGTGCGTTCTCAGGGAATGGACGCCAGTGCACCGCCAATGGCACGGAGTGTAGGAGTGGCTGGGTGGGCCCCAATGGCGGCATCACCAACTTTGACAACTTTGCCTTTGCCATGCTCACTGTGTTTCAGTGCATCACCATGGAGGGCTGGACAGACGTGCTCTACTGGGTAAGCAGCTTGCGGAGGGAGTTGACGGAGCATGCTTTCCTCGGATAGAAGTGTTTCATTAGCTGGAGCCATTGGGGAGCTGGCTGGAAAAGACCCCCTGGAAGTGAGTTCTTTGGGAAGGGAAGCAGACCGTCTTTTCACTCAGCAAGACCCATTATGTCTCCCTGTCAGGGCCTTGCTTTCAGCTGTAGAAAGCTGCTACAGGAAGTGGACTTCCTCGCATCCCCAGTGTCTCTTGGGGACTTACTACTGAGCATGCCCAGTAGTCCCCTTTGTTGGAAGAACTCCAGCATGCCAGGGCTGTCCTGATTAAACACTTGAAGAGCCCAGGGTCATTCTCCAGAGTAAGAGGCCCCCGGACTTCCATAGACTAAAACTAATCTTTTATACCTAGAGGCAGGTTTCTCTACCAGGTCCTAAATGGAAGATAGAAAACATCAATTAATTGAATTCTTTTCAGGCTTTCCACAGCTAAGTATAGCCTTAAAGCCCCAATGGGTTTTTCCCCAATTACGGTGTTTCCCTTTTGCATCTTCAGTATTACTACAAACCAGCCCAGCATAAGCCCTTAGCTCTCTCTTCCTTTCTCTTTGGTGCTAGAGAACTTTGGCAGAGAAGGTAGAGATGGCACATGAGCCTTCCAGGGCTGGTGGACCCGTTCGTGAAAACAGATGGACACCCTTTGTATGGCTCGGGGCTAGCTTCTCTTGTTCCCAACAGAGCCGGTAGGGTTTGCCCCAGATGAAGAGCAGTCGTATTTTAACAGTCATTTCTCAGAGTTGAGTGTATTTGTTTACTTCTGTGTTTGATAGAATTTGAAAAAACTCACAGAAGTTTAGAAATTATTTTTCCATGACACAGAGTTGTAGATTTTGAGCATAAACCCAGGTCCAAATGGGATTAACCAGGATTCCAATAATCATTTGTTAAAAGGTAATGAGTAATAACATACTTCTTAAATGGTCAGCCTCCAGTTAGACAGTCTGCACGTTGAGAAGTATTTTCTGATAGGATCTAAATTTTAGACACTTTATAAGATTTCCCATTACTCTATAACTTCAGAGAACATAATACATAATGGTTGTAATAGGTTTTTGCTTCCCTTCACAAGTGAATTCCATGCTTGCAGGGTTGTAGAAATGTCTGCATATTCAGTGTTAGGCAAAGAAAATACATGTTTATTTTCATCCCCAAAGTGTTAGTCTAGTTTGGTAATGAGGTTTTTAAAGCATCCCCAGCATGTCATATCTTATCTCTTCCCCTGCGCCTCCTCCTTCTAATTGTCATAGGAGAGTGAGTGTGTGTGTGTATGTATGCAGTCTGTCATTTATATCCATAACACAATGCCTTTTGTAAAATTTTTCGTGAAGAGAAAGAGGAAGATTATATAGGATGAGCCAAGCCCATGGCCACGCATGAGGACCCACCCTCTAGGTAAAGAGCTCATTTTCAGTATTATGTTTTAAGTTGCCACTCCTGGTTAGATTAGTGGAGGGCTCAATCCCCAGTCTTCCTGTGAAGTTTCTGATAGAAAAAGCATCATTCAGATAGCCCAAATTCTGGTCCTTCCCCCTAAAACAGTACAGAAGATGTTTTGATTTAAAACAAACAAATGAAAAAATTGGTGACTCCTCAGCTCTATTTTCATGGTGTATTGACATTGCTGACCCGACATGCCCTGACTAATGGACAGTTGCAGATTTTATGTTTCTGCACATTGATTCTCTCATTACGATCTTCCTATCGCCAAGTTAGTGAAAACTCTGGGAGTGTGTGATTAAAGAAGAGAAGACTCCACGTACCTAGAAACAAAAGTTTCTACTTGCTTTCCAGAGAACCTCTAAGTATCACCTAGGATGATATAATTATTACCTCTATTTTTCATATGACAGTCACAGGGCTAATAATTTGACAACATAATAATTATATTCTTTATGAATTACATGGCATCTTTATTCCGATGGAGGAACTCCAGTAACTTATCAACCTTATGCCAGTCTATATCCCTTTATACAAGGTCTGGGAAACAGTGGAATATAGGCCCCTGGACCTCCTCAAGGTCCTGCTGCAAGTGGTTGTGGTATTTGATTTACAAGGGTCTGCAGACCTTTTTTTTTTTTTCATAAGGGGCCAGACAGTAAATATATGTGGCCGGGCAGACCATAATGTCTATGTCACAACTGCTCAGCTCTGCCCATGTCACTTGGAAGCAGCTGCAGACAACATGTACACCTGTGGCTTCATTCCAGTATTTATATATGGACACTGACATGTGAATTTTGTATAACATTCCTGTGTCATGAGATAGTCCGGATTTTTTTTCCCACCATTTAAAAATGTAAAAGCCATTTTTAGCTCACGGGCCGTCCAAAAGCAGGTGGTAGGCTGGTTTGGCCCACAGGTCACAATGTCATGACCCCTGGTCTAGACTAGAACCCCCATCTCTTTCCTTGGCATTTCTCCATTCTCAGAGGTTTGTGAGCCCTTCTGGAACACTAGGGGGCAGCTCAGGGATGTCTCCCAGAGTGCTCACTGAGATCTTATTCTCAAACATATCAGGTTGCTTCTAATTACTTGCTGATTGCATTTATTAACTCTGCATAGACATAGGCAGGAGCCAGGCCCCAGCCTTCTTCCTATTTTATGTGTCGCAGTTGGTGGGACCGACAGCTGTGCACAGAACAGCGCCTCCCTGCCCAGCACAGCGCCCGGCCCAGAGCTGGTGCTCAGCAGACACCAGCTACCATTACTCTTCAAGTTCACAGTCCCATTGCCTCAGGGTAGATGGGCCTTTTAAAAATGCCTAGTTTTTTCCACAGCCAGAGTGTAAAGGGAACATCTTGACAGACAACTGAGATTCGATTTTAAATATTGATTGCAAGCAAATTTTTCAGTCCTTCAGGTGTTTGTATATGGTGGACAAAGTCTTTGCCGGGGGCGAGTTTGAGTCTGGTTGAGTTTATGTGCAGTCAGTGTTCTCAAGTTCATGGATGCCTCAGCCTCCAGGGGTGCCTGGCGAGTGGCGGCAGGGTCTTGGGAAGGTGGGCCCAGTATGCAAAAAGACACGTGTACAACAGGACCCCTTGGATATGTGGGGAATGGGATCATTAACTTCTGATAGAAAACCATTTTTTTAGTGCTCTTTCTTTGAAATGAATTCCATAAGCATAATTAAGCTGCCATCTGACCTACACGTTTGTTGTCCAGAGTCAGAAAGGTGTAGTGCAGGGAAGGAGCCTTAAGGATGGAGAAGGCTAGGTGCCTGACCTTGGGTAGGTCGCCCAGATATTCTGGGCTTTAACTTTGTGTCATCCACAAGATGTGGAGTAACACTACTATTATCCTATTATTTTTTTCTTCAACTCCAAGGAAATGATTTTAAAAGTAGGAAATTAATTAAAATATTAGAATTGATTTCAGGCAAGAATTATCCATATCAGTTATTGGTGGCCTTTTGCCTTAGTGCCAGCCTCTTCTCTTAGTGAGCAGCACACCTGTGGCAGTGCTGGCTGTCAGGCTCAAACAGGAAGTTCCCTTGGCCAAGCTGATAGTCCTCTTCATTCAGGGTACCTGGGAACTCCCTCTTTAGTTAGCTAGCAGCTTGCCTTTCTGCTCCTTTCTCCGATTCTAGGCTCAGGGGAGCCACAACCAATGTATCAAGTTTCTAGTAGTCTTTGCAACAGGAAAAAAACAAAAAACCCCTCACAGCCTTTAATCAGAGACGTGGATGTGCATCTCAGTCTTTGAAGTGAGGGGAAACTGAAACTAGGTTATTATTTCCTGAGTACCGGGGACACGACATGATGACTTTGATATAAATATTTTAAAAGTCTAAATTGAAACGATTGAGCTCACGCCGCTTTCTCCCTTTCTGACAAAGGACACGCAGACAAAATCCCAAGCAGAGTCTCTATTTTTGTGTGGGTATTTCGGGGACCAGCTTGCCAGTTCTGACTTGTCCCATGCGATTGGTAAAGTCTAAGAAATACTAGCCTCTGAAAAAGAGACCAGGGTTGAGAAGGTTTCTTCAGGAGAAAAACTGCCCTTAAAGCTTAATTTTTATTTCTCTTTCCCACGCTCTGGAGATTTAGGGTCTCCTGTGGCCTTTGGTTTTCCCTTGGCCCCCAAGGGTTATTCTAGGTGATATTTCTGATTTGAGCAAAAACACTTATTTATAAGAAATCAGAAGTTTCTTTTAAAAAAAGAAAATGTTCCCTCCCAAGTTGGAGCAGACAACTGTTCCCAGAACCATCTTCTGGAACACAGGGCTGAGGCCCAAAAGAGGATGGGTGGGGCAGATGCTCGGCTGACGGCTAACACACTTTGCTGAGGTGTGAGAGGGCAGGGTCCCCTAGTGGGGACCCTGGACATGCACCCTCTTCCTCTCCATGAGTGAGCACACTCTCCCCGGTCGGTCGTGGGTGCTCCTCTTGCCCCAGCAAAGGGGAAGCAGGCCCAGAGAGGGGTCTGTGGACGGCCCTGATCCCTGGCTGGGCTCTGGTTACTACACCAGGCAGCCTGTTTCTTCTCCTGCACGTCTAGGTTATTAAATAAGTTTAGTGGTGTAGTTGCTTTGGAAGAATTGCCCTCTGCCTTCCTGCTGAAATTAGTTTATCCAACTTAATGAGATCAACAATTGCAGCCACGGCCCTGCCTCATTCATTACTCTAATTGCCGATATAAGATGTGCAGACTGATAGCCGTTCCAGTAAGCACATCAATTTTCATGTGGCCAAACAGGTGTTTCATAAGGGCTTTAATGCCCTCTCCCTAGACTTCAGCAACAGATGTTAGGTAATTTTTTTTTTAATGTTCTCTTTTTCTGTTTGGTTTCTGCTTGAGGCAAACCGTGAAATGCATGAGTTTCATTCTGTAAAGCTAAAAACCTAGTGCCAGATAATGTAAAGAAAGCACATGCTTAACGGCCTGAGGGCTTGACCTCGGAAAGCCAGAACCATGAATCAGCCCAGACCATATACTGTTCTGTTAGCTGGGGATTCCAGCAGTCAGGCCTGGGGTCGTTCAGTCATTCTTCTCACTGGTGCTTCACACCTTTCTAGGAGAAGGGTTTGCCCAATTTAACACTGACCTGTGCTGTTAGAAAGTTGCATCCAGCCGTGAACCCTGAAGCACCTGTTTGCTCTAGCACAAAAGCTGCTCACGAGCAGACCTACCCGGGAAGGTGTGTCCAGGGGGCCACGTCTGACTGTGCTGCTTCACTTGGCACAGAAGTAGGGACACCAGTTTCCTTTGAAAGAACTCACAGCTGGAGCCACCTCTCTCAGTGCAGGTTATGTGGATTCAAGCCAGATTTGAGAGATGAGGGCTTTTTTTATTTCTCCTTACTGGCAAGCAGTTGGGTCCTTCCTATGGGTGCAGTTGAGAAAAAAAGTCTCATTCCCCAAAGCACCCCTGAATATGTCAGCTAGTTGACTTCTGAATATTTTCCTTCTTTGCATTAATTTAGCTGTGCTTGCACTGACCGATAGCAGATAATCCAGATTTAAAGTGGGTTAGGTTTCCTGGGATAGATTGGCTTCCCATCTACCCAAAATCCAATAACTGGAAAGTTATTATTTTAGGGTTTTTTTTAAAAAAAAGAATTTATAGAGTCAAATGCTACAAATTTGTCTCTGTAGCGAAGACTTTTCCACCATCACAAATTTTGAAAGCAAGAATACTACCAACAATTTGGGCAGAGTAGAAAATAGTTTCTAGCTAAGCACTAGTTTTGTCTTCTACCAAGATCTCTGAAAATCCCTTACCAAGGCAATTTCCTGTAAGAAAGAGCCAAATTCCAGCTGATTGCCCTAGCAGTGGCCAGAGTGTGCTATTACTTGCCCTGAAAGTTTTGATGACTGTGTGTGTGTGTGTGTGTGTGTGTGTTGGGACTATATAATGAACGTGCGTTTGCTACTACTGTCTGATTTGAAGCTAAGTAAATGTTTAATTAAATGTATGGAATGCTGTCTCTAATGTAACCCTCTCTCCTTATTAGATTCTCTTATTAACCCACTCCTACGAGACCATCTTATTTCTTGCAGATGAATGATGCTATGGGATTTGAATTGCCCTGGGTGTATTTTGTCAGTCTCGTCATCTTTGGGTCATTTTTCGTACTAAATCTTGTACTTGGTGTATTGAGCGGGTAAGCTATACCTCTTTCATCTTGAAAGCAGAGTCCTGAGGACAGTTGCCAAGACCACACAGGCTTGCTAGATGGGGGCCGCCGGGTGGGTGCCAAGTGTTTTATGTGTCCTCCAAGATGCTTTCTTTTCTGCTGAGGCTTCCCAAACCAAGACGTTTCCTGGAACCTCACCAGCCTTTGTGAAAGAAAGCTATAGGATAATTATTGACCAGAGATTAATCAGCATTGTCACTTGGGGTTTAAATCATTGGCATCACTTGCCCATTTGTCCTAAAAGGAGATACATCTATAATTGCTTTATTGGTCTGGATCCAAATATAATGCAGATTAATTGGTACCAAACAGTAGCTAAATGACTGTTGGTAGGCCACATTTGGGGATTTCCGCAGCAGAACCTGCTCTTATTGAAAGAACAAAACTGGAAGCCCCTTGGCGGGATCCCATCCTTGAAGCACCAGTGCTCAGTCAAAGCCCTAGTGGTCCAGCAGCAGTTCCTGGGGCTCTGCTCTTTGGCAAATGGATAACTGATAACTAATCTCCTTACATTTTACAGGTAAATGATGCGATAGGATGGGAATGGCCATGGGTGTATTTTGTTAGTCTCATCATCCTTGGCTCATTTTTCGTCCTTAACCTGGTTCTTGGTGTCCTTAGTGGGTAAGCAGTTGGATCCGTGTCCCACATTCTGCTGCTGCCATGTGTCAGGCGGCTCCCTACGGCTTTCTCTGCATGCGTGTGGACTCTGATGTCCCCCCTGTGTGTTGCTTTGGGACTGAACTGTAATTCTCAATGCTCGTATCTGTCTGTGAGATTCTGTGTTTCTGATGCTTGCCAAACTATTAATTGAATGAAACCACTTCCCTGAAGCCAGTCACATTTATACACTAGTGTGTAGGAGTGGATTAAAAGTGACTAAAAGGATGCCCAGCCTTGGTCTCCCCCAGCAAAGGGCCTTTGTCTTTTGTGGTTTTCGTCCCATTAGTATTAGTACATAGCATGGCCCTTTAAAGTTACTTGCAGTGTATCATGATTATTTCCAGCGGTGTTTCCGATTTCATGGTAAAGGAGAAATAAGCCTAGATTAGCACAGAAATACTGGACAGTTTCAAAATCTCATATCCTTCCCATGGGGATCATTTATTAGCTTGGTTTTCTGCTGCTGTCACTGTGAGAGTATTCCCTTGAATTCGTTTTTAATCTTAGCTCACAGAATCTGTCTTCAATGCAGAGTAATAATCAGCTTTTGCACCTATATTTCTTCTGGCCTTATCATTGTCCGTGTCACTCAGTCATCATTTTTGAAATTTCACTTTGTTGGCCTCCTCGGCTCTGTGGATTGACGGGGGTTCAGTGGAGACTGGGACCAGAGTGGGGCTCTGTGTTGTCTGTGGTTGTCATCCTGGAACCCTCCTGGGCAGCCTAGCCTCTTTCCCACCACACAGACACCCCACACAGGCGAGTACCCAGAGCACGGAGCGGGGCCCCCCAGGCTCTCAGTGCCAGCTTACCGCCTCTGCCAGGGCCTGGGAGGGTGACCGAGGCTCATAGATGCCCGTTGCCCCTGAGGAGCCCCCGTCACTCCCGAGCTCAGACATCCTCCGGAGATAGTGCTGATAGGCTTGATTCCCAGTGAGTTTATCTCCTCCTCACGCACTCTATCTGTCTTGCTGAGAGCTTGTGTCTCAGGGGAAGTGATGTCTTCATGTAATGCCGAGTCAGTGGAGAGACCTTTATCGCACTTTTCTAAACACTGCCTTTTCCAGAGCAGAAAGCGAGCTAGTTACCCATCTCTGCTTCCTCTCCTCATCTCCCCTCTCAGCTTCCCTGCCTGTTTTCAGGGACAACACGTTTAGAATTCTCCTTGACCGAGTGTGGCCGCTTTCACGCCATGGATGCACACTGTCCCGTGAAGCCCCATCTAGAAATGAGCCAGGAGCCCATGCCTTGCAGTGAGGGGAGAGGGGGCTCCGGGCCTGAGTCCTGGGTGTGACAGCTGACCCTCTGCCCCGACCCAGGCCAAAGATTCTTTCTCTGGATAAACGGCTCTTCAAGCCTAAAGTTCTTTCATGTCACACTTTAAAAGTGCCTTCTTCCTAATGACCCTCTGTGGCCTTAGGTCAGTGTCAGGATGGTGAGGGTGGAATTTATCCCTGGAGAAACAGCATCATGTTGATTTTATTACAGGAACAGCCCATACAAGGTTAACAGCAATTCTGTTGTGAATTCCTTGGCGCCCTGTGTCTCCTAAACCCAACTAAACTGAGGCCATGGAAACAACTAATTTTAACAGTGCCAGTGACATGCCTTATCTCTGAGCTTCCCAGAGCAGGAACATCACCCTGGCAGGATGAGGCAGACTTAAAAAGGGAAAAGGGGAAAAAGCCGGGAGGGACCCCTTATTATAATGGTGGATGCTAAATGTGCACCCTGTGGGGGTACCCACAGCTGGAGGATAAAGACGCACCCACCACGATGGAACAGCCAGTTTACTGAAATATATTTTGGGGAAAGTAATAAGTAACTTTAAAATATTTTTAAATCAGAACAAAACTAGATCCTTTATGAAGGAGAATGCAAATGACATTTGAATTCTTAAAATAAAACCCAAGAATTCCCAGCAATATTCAGTCAGTTCCACGATGTGCCCCAGCTCCCCCGGGGCTGCAGCTGACCCTGCCTGAACGTGCGAAGCCTCTTGGGTAGGAGATGTCCAGCAGTGCTCTGTGTAAAGGAGGAACCACGTCCGCAGAGCAGTCTTCCAGCGTGTTCGCAAATTTGGTCGCTTTTCTGAGTTCTTGCTGCGTGTCTGGCTCTGGGCCAGGGGCCAGGGTGCCAAGATATCTAAGACACAGATGGGGGCCTTGTGCTCAGACAGTCATCGTCTGGGGTGGAACTGTCATTGGGCAGTGCCGGATGGCCAGGCTAAAGTAAGGGTGGGGACAGAGAAGCTGCGAAAGCAGCATGTCTATTAGCTGGAGGTTGAAAGATGATAAGTTGTCTGTGGGGGTGGCGGTGGGGCGGGTTAGGGGTGGAGAAACCAGAGAACAGGCTGCTCCCACCTTTCCTAGCAGTTAGTGACTTGGGCTTCTCTGCCTGGGTACTTCTCCTTGACTTTCCCCTAAAGCAACAAAAAATCAAAACCAGTCATTTGTATTTATTTTCTTGTTTCAGAGAAATGAAATAAAAAAATTTTTTTTAGTTTCAATCTTAGTGTTCTCCCCAACTTTTTTAGGGAACATTGGAGGAAATACAAAATCAGAAGGACATAAATGTTAAAAAGGAGATGGCTTATGTTGCATAGACCCTTAGGGACCATTAGACCACCACAAATGTAATTCCAAAACCCCTGAATTAAAAGGCTCTCCTGTTTTAGACCATGCTGCCTCTTTCTAATGAAGGATCATTATAAGTTGCTGTGTGTCTTTAAGTCAACCATTTGGAAATATTTGTTGCTCTTCCTTGGCTCCTCCTCTTTTTCTGTGTGGCCATGCCATCCTATTGTATCCTTAAACTGATTTTAATCTGTGCACTTGATTTGGCATTGGTACATTTTTGAAGCATTGTTAAGACTGATGCTTTGAAATATCTCTGGTTTTACAGCAGACTGTTTTTCTCAAGGTGAGTATTAGGTCCATGAACTGTATGCTCTGCATAGCCAAGCGTGACCCTGGATGAAGACATCCCACCCCCACGCAGGTACTTTGCTGTGTGGGAGGAGCCGAGAAAGTCAGTAACTAGAGTTCTGATTTCATAATAAGTTGTTATCAAGGAGATGGTCCCGTTATGACCAGTGTTAGAAAGAATGTCTCAATTAAGTCTACAGTTCAGCTGGCTCTTCTCATGATGGCTTTGATGACTTTTCACTTTTAAAATTGCTCACTTAACTCTTGTCCCCTTTGGGGTCTTTTTCCGTAGGTAGGTAAGGTAAGAGAACACGGTGGTATTTTTTGTCTTTAGAGTCTAGAGCCACTGCCAGATTCCCAGGGGGGATGGTGGTCATGGTCAGTGGGCTCACATCTTCACCTGCAAGGACTACCTGATGCCAGGCATGCCTGCGGTAAGGTAGAGGGCCCTCTGAGCCCCTGTGGTGTGGGTCAGGTCCCCAAAAAGGGGCTGGTGGGTGAGAAGTGAATTAGAAGACCTGGGTTCTGGTCACGTGCTAAATAACTCTGGGACTTCACTTAGGAGTCCCGAGCCTACATCTCTTGGCCCCTCAAAGGGGGATGCTGCTGCCATGCCATCACCACCCCCACACACAGGGTAGGTGGCTTTAGGTCGGCTCATGAATGTAGAAGTGCTTTGAAAAATAGATACTGCAAAAATTTTACTGATTGAATGTGTCTTTCTCTTACCTTTGTGGACCTCCTCCCTATCCCCTCCTTGGGTGAAGTGGGAACAGCTAAGAAGCTATTTGGAAAATATCTGAAGTGTACCATTTTCTGAATTTCCCAGGAAAAGACCAAGAGAAGTAGACTTTGTTTGCACATTAATACTGTACTCAGTGCCCCCATGATCAGGCCATGGAGGTTCTTTGTCCTCTGTAAGGTGTGGTCCTCTCAGTCATGATTGAAGTTCTGACAGTGGTTTGTTTTTACGCAAGGGAGGCATGGCATTTCTGTAACATATGGTTAAACACTGGCTTTAGAGTCAGATAATCAAGACTTAACTCTCTGCTCTACCTTTCACTAACTACGAGATTTGGTGAAATGGTTTACCTGTTCGAGCTTCACTTTCCTTGTCTGTGAAATGATGTTAAATAATATTAACCGTGGGGAGTGACGAGAGGATTCAGTGAGCTGAAGAGTGTAGAGGGCTTCGTTACTTTGATGGTGATGGCTTGAGTAAGAGTATATAAAATGAGATTTGATGCAAGAAAAATCTAGTCAACTCAATTCTTTTAATTTTTTCCCCTTGTGATTAGGCCTATAGGTAGGGTTTAATTTGCATGACTCTTACTCAGGATGTTAATAAACTAAGTATTCTCTACTTAGTTTAGCGTAGAGAATTTGCTTTTAGAGTATCTAATGTCCAAAAGTGCTCCTAGAGGTGCAGGAAGGTAAAATGAAAATACTTAGAAGTTGGTAAATTATGAAGTCCTTGCTAAGCAAAGATTTGATTTGCCTTTGTTTCTGTTTCTGCCAAAGATAGACTAAGGACCCATGGTGCCTAGACTGGTTTTGATGTCTATTAGATGGATTTCTCTTGAGAAGTTTAGATAATCTCTGATATTTATATAGTAGCAGTCAGATCCCTGGCACTTAGCAATGGCCAGGAAGAGATTAGATAAAAGACCCTTAAGAGATTAGTGTAATATAACCCAGACTTTGATGCATCTGTTCTCTGTCAGCCTTTGAAGTCAGGCCCCATATGCCATTTTTCATAGTAAATCCAAAGGGCAATTTTAGGATCCTATGCTGTGAATAGTTTTCTGTTCAGTTGTTTTGAACACTATTGTCTTGGTGCCTGGATATTCCCTGCCATAAAATGGAGTTTTAAAGTTCTCTTTTCTTTTATAAATTCAGTATCATAATGTGAAGGTTCTTTAATTATGTGCCAAACTATGACCAATATTGAGACAGACCTCTGCCCTAATCTTTATAAAAATATTTGTTTATTTGTGGTTGTGCTGGGTCTGTGTTGCTGGGGTCAGGCTTTCTCTAGTTGTGGCGAGTAGGGGCTGCTCTCTATGTGCAGTGTGGAGGCTTCTCATCACCGTGGCTTCTTTGCTGTGGGCTCTGGGCATGTGGGCTTGGTAGTTGTGGCGCACGAACTTAGTTGCCCCCAGGCATGTGGGGTTCAGACCAGGGATTGAACCCATATCCCCTCTATTGGCAGGCAGATTCTTAACCACTGGATTGCCAGGAAAGTCCCTCTAATTACTTTTTCAGAGGAAAAAGATGGTTAATGAATTTTATCTCCTAATCCTTAGACTTTACTCATATTTGTCCAAAACATTATATTTCTCTTCAGTCCATTTGGTTTCTCTTTAATCCACATTAATTGGGGGAAAAGGACGCTTGATGATTGGTTGAAAGTGTTGGGATTAAAATAACCTAGGCAGGGATTCATGCATGGCTTCTCTGCTTGTGTAACTGCTGGTATAGAGGGAGTGGAACAGCGTGGCCTGGCAAGTAGGGGCGACTGTACTGTATTAGAATTTTACAAAATAGGTTCAGGTTTGGGGGCATCATAATTTGCACCCTAGTCTGTTAGATTCACACCGTTATGAACCATGGTCAATCAGAGATTGCCTCTAGTTCCTTCCCCTTGAATGTTGGCTCAGAGGGAAAAACATACCAGGTATATTGTGGAGACATACCCTCTGGGAATAGGCATTTGTATGAATTATTCATGACTGGGATTAGAATTTACTCTCATTCAATGTTTTACCAGCATCTGCTGACAAACAATGAACAACAGAATTTCTTCCTGTATAGAAACAGATCTGCATCTTAGAAGAGTAGTTGAATTGCTTGTGACATTGAAAGGGGTATTGTTAGGTAATGGGATAACCTGGCTATCAGTGTGATTGGTTACCACTACATTACAGAATAAAATTGTATTGAGTTAATGAGTTAATTCCATATCTTGACATCAGGCAGAGAAAACACACAGAGGTCTACTTCAAAAACAAGGGGACAGTGGAGGATCCTTTGTACATAGTTCTTAAAATAATAATAAAAAAAAGATTTTCCTGTGTGTAATTAGTGATGATCAGGCTGCCAGATTCCCAGACAAAGACACTTTTAATGATCACTTGTAGCAAAATATTTCCCCACAGTTAACTGGATGTATCTTTGGTTTGACTTGACTCATAGATGAAAGAGTTGTCCACACAGTTGGAGGTCTCTTTTCTTGAACTTGGAAGTAGTGTTGTGAGTGGGGTTGAAAGCTGAGGGAGAGATCTATGGTCCTTCAGTAACTTTACATGGTTTGGTTTTAGTAGAACAAGAAATTAAGCCCTGCTTCAGCTCTGCGTGGAAGAATGCTAAATTTCCTTTTTCTAATAAATAACTGTGCTGAACATTTTTTATAGACTTTTAAGTACTGAGCTTTTTTGTTGCAGAGTTAAGATGCTGTCAGGGGTAGCTGACAGCTGGATACCGGTGCTGTCGGTACTGTGGTACCTGAAGTGAATAGGCTGATAGCCACACCTGACATTAACAAGTGAGTGGTAACCTCTCTGCCACTGGCTGGCAGTGACTGTTTCCATAGAAATGGCTGTTGGGATCAGTGGAAACAAGGTAAGTGAAAGTTTTCCCTGATCCTTGTTTCCATCAAGCTGATGTCGGTTTCCCTGGCAACAGCAGTGGACAGCAGCCAGGCACAAGCAGCAGATTGAGGAGAGCTCTCTCACTTGTCAGCTGTGGCTATCATGTATTCCTAACCCAATCCTTTTTTATAAGATGTAGCAAAACACCTCTGAGGGCCCAGGAGGCACTTCTGGCCACTCGTGCCCTCCCGAGCGCCCATCTTGCCAATGGAGAGCTCTTTACTTAGCGGAATTCATCACTGAGCTTTCATGCAGAGGCTCAGTTCTTCATAAAGCCACTGGCACCTTAGCAGTTGAAATTAAAGCCATAATTTTCCTGTGTTCCCTATTCAGTTGGCAGCATTAACAATTGTTCTTATTTCTGCAGTGAAGGGTTGTTGATGAATTTAATAATTTGACTTCTGTGAGAAACATATTGATGATTGCCCTAAGGTGCTACTGTCAACCTTACATTCAGTTTTTTTTTTCTTTTTCCTTCCTTGTAATATTCTTTTATAGGCTGGTAAAATTGCTTACAGAAATCAAATCTGCTGCAGAACAGCTCAGGATAGCAAGACCCATACGTCTGTGGTACTGGGAGCTCTTCTTTATTCAAGTTCAGCAGCTGTTTTCCTAATAAATAAAATGTTCCTGGAACATTTTATTTTAAACATTCTTTTGTTTGTTTTTTAAATTGATTGTTATTAGAGTATATTGCTTGACAGTGTTATGTTGGTTTCTGTTGTACAGCACAGTGACCTTGTTTAGATTTCCTTCCCACTTAAGCCAACACAGAGCCCCAAGTAGAGTTCCCTGCACTGTGCAGTAGGTTCTCATCAGTTACCTGCTTTATGCGTAGTAATGTAGATACGTCAGTCCCAGTCCCCCAGTTCAACCCACCTTCCCACCCCTCCTTGGTTTCCATAAGTTTGCCCACACATCTGTGTCTCTATTTCTGGTCTGGAAATAAGTTCACCTGTACTATTTTCCTAGATTCTACACAGAAGCAATCTTATATTTAAGCAGGTGTGGGCCCCCAAGGTAAAAATATCACCTCCTGTATGAGACAGTGTTCTCAGGTCCCACAGAGCAGAGCAGAACTGTTGTCACTGCCAGGGCATGTAAAGTGAGTGTGTGTGCGGAAAGGCACAGAATAAGGTGTTGGGTACTACCTTATTTTAAACCCTTAAAGGTATTATTAATATTTTAAAAGTGTTTTCTGTGGTGTTTTCCTTGGTGGGTCCAGTGGTTAGGACTCCCCACTTCCACTGCAGGGGACCCGGGTTCGATCCCTGGTCAGGGAAACAGGACCCTATAAGCCATGTGGCACAGCACCCCCCAAAAAACAAAATATTTTCTCTGAATCAAAACTGCAAGATTCAGAGCTTTATCTCTGAGAATCAAATAAAGATCCAGATCCACAGCATTATGAGAATTTAGATTGACTGCGTAAAAGAACACTAAAAAAAAGGTAAAAGAGCACTGAAAAAATGGTAAATTTCCTGTCGTGGGGGGCTTTCTGAATGACTTTGTCCCCAACAATCTGGACAAGGGCAAATATGCTTGGTTGGGACGCAGTATTTAGGACTAACCCTGTACCACCTGATAAGAGTTCAGTGTGACAGACTAATAAGAAGCAGACAACCTTGCTAAATATTCTCTTCTCTCTTAGACGTATTAAGAAAAAAATGAGTTCATCATTCATTCATTGAATGTTTTTATGTGCCTACACAGTGGTAGATATATTTTCCAAGTACCTTCCAGTTTCTGGGATTTGAGTGGTGAGGCAAGCAGAGTCTTATCTTCATGAAGCTTGTATCTAATGAGGGGGAGAAAAATTGAAAACTTTTATAAATCCTTTAAAGGAAAGGCCCATGATGCTGTGAGAGTGTTTAACAGGGAGAACAAATGTTTAGGGGAAGCATCCTGAAGAAAGGGAAGGATGAAGGAATAGCCATCATATCCAGGCAAGATGGGAAGGACACTCAGAGAGGGTATTACAGTCAAAGGAAAGATCCAATTCAGAGGCCTGACAGTAGGAATGAGTAGAGGGTATTGGAGAAACTGAGGAAAGCCAGGGTGGCAGGCACCCAGGGGCTGGGAAAGGAAGGTGGGAAACAGAAAGACTGATCAGCAGAGCCCAGATCACAAGGGTCCTTCGAGACCATGTCACAGATTCTGGCCATTAGCTGAAAGATAAAGGAACCCACTGATAACCTTTAAGCTCAAAGTGATGTGATTTCTATCTGTGTTTAATGAAAATTACTCTGTGTTCTGATATCGTCAACTTACCTTAAAATGCTTCAACAAATATAATGTCACTGTGGATGGATAGAGGCATGGATAGAGAGATGAATAAAGTGTGACAGATGTTCATTGTGGAAACTAGGTGGTAGGCATACATGTGTTCACTGTGTGAGTCTTTCTACTTTCATGAACATGTGAAATTTTTTCTTAATGTTGGAAACATTCAGCATATAAAAACCACTCTGCCTGCAGTAGTGTGAATGGACTATACAGATCAAGACTAGATGAGGGGAGAGCAATTTAAGACTATTGTAATCCTCTTCCAGTCACAATATAGTAATAGCGCCAGAATGGGCCTTTTACTATAAACAAGTATAAAACTGGCCAAAATATACGAAGCATTTTTTTCCCCCAGAAGATAGAAATAGGCAGCACAGGGTTATGTCCCTTAGGGGAAACGCATGAAGTAAGTGCCACAGTTGTCTTGGCTTTCTGCCCGGAGATGCTTTTAGAATTGTGGCTCAGGGAGGCAGAGCCCAGGAGAGGACCACGGTCTATTTGCTTAAGAGGCAAAAAACAGAGTTTGAACTGCCAAGATAGCTACTGGAGAGCAGTATGCAGAGCAGGGCCTCAGGATGTCTGAAAAGGACTCTCTGAAGTCTTTGACCATATACTGAGCCGCTGTGTGCCAGTTGGACCTACCGGAGTGTGGCAGAGAGCAGCTACTACAAAGCTGTGAGCTGCTGGAAGTCTCAGTGCTGGACAACAGAGGGATTCTGATCAGCTATACTAGATTGAACTTGATGAATACATTGGACATTCAAGTGAAACCTCAGAAACACCAGGCTTTAGGGGTCGGGTTACCTTACCCCTGGAGTAAAAGCCCACTCTAGACCTGCCCCAGTGAATCTTACAGACAAGCTTCAGAAGGATCAGGACAAGTGGCCAACTAAACACCTGCCAAAACAAGTCAAGAAGACCCCAAAACTCAGACGTTCCCCAAGTGTTCCCCCAGATCATTAAAAGTTATGGGCCATGAAAAGAAGCAGGAGAACATTATCCATAATCAAGATGGGGTGGGGCCATCAATACAAACAAATTGAGAGATGACAGATAAGGCAGAAAAGGAACAGAGAACATGTGGATGAACGAAAAACCAGTAGCAAAATTAAGTAGAGAAATCAGCAAATCTGCAAACACAGGTGAAAAATTTATAGTTCCACTGAGATAATTGAAGAACATGGGGATGAAAACAACTGAACATAGATAACATCTGAACACTGCCAGTGAAACTGACCTTAATTGGTACTTACATTCAGTAACAGCAGAAGACACATTCTGTTCAGGGGCACCAAGATGGGCTACGTCTGCGCTGCTTAAAAAAAGGGCTCAAAAGATTAAAATCTGGAAAAGTATGTTTTTTCTAACAGCAATTGATTAAAAATATAAACTAGTAGCAGTAGCTATTTAGAATTCTCTCTAGAATTGTAGAATTCTTTAGATTCTTGATAATGAAATAAGACATCTCCAAATAACTTAAAATTTAAAGAAAAATATTACAGTGAAAATAAGGGATGTTTTAAACTGAATGATCCATGTGTACTTGAGAAGAAGGTGTTTTCTTCTGCATTTGGATGGAATGTCCTGAAGATGTCATTGAGATCCATCTCATCTAATATGTCATTTAAAACTTGTGTTTCCTTATTAATTTTCTGTTTTGATGATCTGTCCTTTGGTGTGAGTAGGGTGTTTAAGTCTTCTGTTACTACTGCGTTACTGCCAGTTTCTCCTTTTATGTCTGTTAGTGTTTATCTTATGTATTGAGGTGCTCGTATGTTGGGTGCATAGATATTTACAGTTGTTATGTCTTCCTCTTGTATTGATCCCTTGATCATTATGTAGTGTCCTTCCTTATCTCTTGTAATCTTCTTTATTTTAAGGTCTGTTTCATTCTGGCGCACATATCTGTAATCTGGAAAAATGGTTCTGAAGAATTTATTTGCAGGGCAGCAGTGGAGAAACAGACATAGAGAACAGACTCGTGGACGTGGGGAGAGGGGAGCAGAGGGTGAGATGTGTGGAGAGAGTGACATGGAAACTGACATCACCATAGGTAAAATAGACAGCCAACGGGAACTGGCTGTATGGCTCAGGAAACTCAAACAGGGGCTCTGTATCAACCTAGAGGGGTGGGATGGGGAGGCAGATGGGAGGGAGGTTCAAAAGGGAGGGGATATATGTATACCTATGGCTGATTCATGTTGAGGTTTGACAGAAAACAGCAAGATTCTGTAAAACAATTATCCTTCAATAAAAAAGAAAAAAAGAAAAGAAACTGAATGATAATGAAAATACAGCAAATCAAAATGTGCATTATCCATCTAAAGCAGTGCTTAGAAATTTATAGCTCTAAATGCCTTTCAATTCAATGGTCTATATTCCCATTTAAGAATCTAGAAAAGAAAAGCAAACTAAATCCAAGGAAAATAAAAGAGAAATGAGAGAAGTCAGTAAAATAGAAAATTCAGTAATAAGTAAAGTTAACAAAGGTAAGAGTGGACTCGTCGAAAAGCTTGATAAAATTAATAAATCTTTAGCAAGACTAATTAAAAAAAGTCAATCAGTATCAGAAATGATGGAGAGGATGTCAACACAAATACTATAGACATTAAAATAACGAGAGACTAGGATAAACAGTTTTATGACAGTAAATTCAATCATTTAGGAGCAGTGGACATATTCCTTGAAAAACACAGCTTATCAAACTGACTCAAAGAGAAAGAAAAAAACTGAAGGGCCCTGTATTTGCTTTTCAAATGGAATTCTGAATCACAAACCTTCTCTCGAAACCAGAGGCCTGGATAATGTCGAGTGAACTCTGTCAAACAACTTAGAAGAAAAGAATAACATTCCATTCCTAGGAAAACTTTTAGAATGTATAGGAGGGGACATTCTCTAACTCATTTTTACGAGGCCAGAATAACTTCAGTACCAAACACAACAGACATAAGAAAAGAACAATAACCTTCATTAATATAAATGTAAAATTCAAATATTAACAAATTGAATCTAGCAATAATTAAAATAATACCTCATGATCAAATGGAGTTTATGTTAGAAACACAGATCAGTTCATCATTGGAAAATCAAGCAGTGTAATTTATTGACAGAATGAAGGAGAAAAATCATATGATCATCTCAATAAATGCAGAAAATGCCGCCAACAATATTCTATAACCAAAACTATCAGCAAACTAGGAATATATGGCAACTTCCTCAACCTGAATAAGATTATCTACCGAAAACACAGAAACTGTAACTGACACCATACTTAATGGTGAAAGGCCAAATGCTTTCTCGTAAGATTGGGAACAAAGTACTCACTCCTCTCTCACCCCTTTGTTCAGCATTACCAGTAGGTCAGTACATGAAGGCAAGTAAAGGATATAAAAGAAAGACTAGAAAGAAAGTAAAAAGTATTTCTCTCCACTGAAAATATGATTATCTACTTAGAAATTCTCAACAAACTGCCTGAAAACCTATTAGAATTAATAAGTGACTGTAACAAGGTCTCAGGGTATAAGATCAGTGAACAAAAGTTAATCTTATTCCCATATACAAGCTCCAATAATGTAAAAAATGAAATTTGAGAAAATAAGATTTTCAATAGCATTAACACATTTTAAAATACTTAGGAGTAAGGATAAGAGAAGTTACAGAAGACCTCTACACTGAAGATTACAAAATACTGATTGGTCAAATTAAAGATGATCTAAGTAAATGATAATGGCCCATGATCATGAATTGGAAGATTCAGTAGTGTTAAGATGTTGAATTTATCTATGCATTCATCAAATGTGTCTATTTATTCAGTGATGTCCCATTCATAAATACTAATGGCCTTGTTTTTTTAAAAAAGAAATTGATAAGATGATTCTAGTATTTATATATTATTGTGAAGGACCTATAATAACGAAAACAATCTTGACAAAGAACAACGATGAAAGACTTATACTACCTGATTTCAAGACTTCCATAAAGCTGTAGTAAATACACTGTCATTTTGGCATAAAGATAGATATATAGAACAATTGAATGGAATAGAAAATCTAGAAATATGTATATACGGTCAGTTGTTTTTTGACAAAAGTGTTAAATAATTCAGTGGAGAAAGGATAATTTTTTTTTAGTGAAATGCTGGAAAAACTAGGGATCTATCTGTTAAAAAAATGAACATTGACCTTTATATCACACTTAACACAAGCACTAACTTGAAATGGGTCATCAGTTCAGTTCAGTCACTTTGTCGTGTCCAATTCTCTGCAGCCCCGTGGACTGCAGCATGCCAGGCTTCCCTGTCCATTGCCAATTCCCAGAGCTTACTCAAACTCATGTATCTCAAGTCAGTGATGCCATCCAAGCCTCTCATCCTCTGTTGCCCCCTTTCTTCCTGTCTTCAATCTTTCCCAGCATCAGGATCTTTTCCAGTGAGTCAGTTCTTCACATCAGGTGGCCAACGTATTGGAGCTTCAGCTTCAGCATCAGTCCTTCTAATGAATATTCAGGACTGATTTCCTTTACAATTGACTGGTTTGATCTCCTTGCAGTCCAAGGGACTCTCAAGAGTCTTCTCCAACACCACATTTCAAAAGCATCAATTCTTCAACACTCAGATCTAACTAAAAAGCTAAAATATAAATATTTTCTAAAAACATTTCTGCATTTCATAAATAAGAAGTTGGAAAGAAAAGCACACAATGGGAGAAAATATGTACAACACATACATCTGACAAAGAGTTTGTATAGAGAACATACAAGAACTCTTAACAAACAATAAGATAACCCAACTGAAATTGGCAAAAAACTTCAACAGATACTTTGCAATATATATATATATATATACACATATATACAAATAGCAAATGTACATATAAAGATGTTTAATATTATTAGTCATCTGGGAAATGAAAGCTAAAATTGCGGTGAAATTCTACTACAGATATCAGCTTCCCTGGTGGCTCAGCAGTAAAGAATCTGCCTGCAATGCAGGAGACATGGGTTCTATCCCTGGGTTGGAAAGGTTCCCTGGAGAAGGAAATGTCAACTGACTCCAGTATTTTTGCCCGGAAAATCCCATGGACAGAGAAGCTTGTCAGGCTACAGCACATAGCCTCACAAAGAGTTGGACATGGCTGAGCAACTGAGCATGCATCTACTACACATAGAGAATAGTCAAAAATAAAAGAAAAACACAGTATCAAGTGTTTGCAGCAGTACAGAGCAACTGATCATGCTCACACATTTCTCATAGAAACATGACATGGTACAACCACTTCAGAAAAGCTTGTCAAAATTCTCATAGAATTAAACAGCTGTAACTCAGCAGCTCCATTTCTAGTTGTTTACTGAAAAGAAATGAAAACCTTCTGTCCACAAAATAACTTGTAGGCTGGCATTCATTGAGCATGTTTTTGGTAACTTAAAATTGGAAAAAAACCAAAGGTCTATCAGTAGGTCGCATAGAAAAGGAAATTGTGGTATATTTAGATTTTGGAACACTGTTCAGTAGCAGTAAAAAGGACTGAAGTACTAATACAGCATTATCATCAAAAACACATAGATGAGGGAAAGAGGCCACTTGTAAAATAACATGTGAGGAAGTTCTGGAAGAGGCAAAGTTAATCTATAATACAGAAATTAAATCATTTTCTAGAGTGGGAGGAGGATGAGTTGACGGGGAAAGGCAATGAGAGAACTTTCTGAGAGGTGTCGTAAATGTTTTACATCTTGATTGTGGTCTTGTTTACATGCTATCAACATTAGCCAAGCCATAAACTTAAATTGTATGCATTTTATTGTTCATGACTTGCATCTTGATAAAATTGATTTGAAAAAACCATTAAAATAGAATTAAAAGTCTTCTGCTTCTGGTCAAGATGGAGTAAGAGTTACCAGATTTACCCTCCCACCTGAAACAACAAAAACAAACCCCAAAACAGACAATATATGTAAAACAGTGGTTTTTAAAGACACTGGATATCAGGCAATGAAGGATAGTGATCCCTGAGAATCAGGAAAAAACTCAATGAGCTTCATGATTGTCCCAGGTTACTGGCTTAAGAGAATTCCTGGGCCACAGTGGAAGAGCAGGAAGCCCAGGCAGAGAGCCCTGTGGTCTCCCTAGGTTTAGAAGATGAAGCTAAGAGTCTGCAAAAACTACAGTGGCTAAAGAACACAGAACAAAGTTCTTCAGAGGAGAGAATTTCATGGAGAACTCCAGAAGTTCCCCCTCAAGTATTCAGGACATGTGTATGTATGAAGAAGCTGGGGAAAGAAATGTGAATGGATTAGAAAGGATGGTGTTCAGTGCTCACATAGGGCCAGGAATATTGCCTGTTCTTTCCAGCCAGATTGGAAAAATTCATAATTCACAGGACACAGAGTAGAATACTCAGAAAGGGTTTGCCTCAGCAATGGAATTGCTAGCCCTAGATTCAGTAGTGTTCCAGACTGACCTAACAGATTGTTAAAGCAAGACCTGAAATGATCAATCAGTTTGGTCCAACTTATGTGCCCCAGAACAAAGCACTGGAGCATGTGTAGAAATACAAAAATATCTAGCATCCAACAAGGTAAAATGTCTGGGATCAAGTTATAAGGCATGCAAAGAAGCAGATAACTGTGACCCATAATTAGAAGATCTAATCAATCAGTTGCAAAGGATCCAGAACTCACTCAGATGTTAGAATTAGCAGAAAAGGACATGAAAAAGAGTCATTAATAATTGTATTCCATGTGTCCAGAATGTTGATCAGAGACACGGAAGATGAACAAATAGCCTATAAAAAAAAATCAAGATCCTAAGAATAAATCTAATGAAGGATGTACCAGATCACTTCTACAGAAAGCTTTGCTGAAGGGAATTAAAGCCTCAAACAATGGGAGGATTGGAAAACATACTTTCTTAGTCTGTCAGAAAACAGGTAGAATTAAGAGGAGGAGGTTTTTTGGTAATGAGAAGAAAGGAAGAGAATGCGGGGCAAATACAAGTGTGTTTGGTCTTAGGAAGCTGGGGTGTTCCTGCTTGACTCCTAGTGTCTCTGAAGCGGGAGGCAGGGTTGACTGCTAGAGGCAGGGGGTAGGTGGCAGAGTCGTGTCTGGAGAGTAGAAAAGACTCAAGAGAGTGGTTGCAGGGAGTTGGGGAGTGAGTGGACCAGAGAGCTGAGGTAGATGTTTGGTAGCATTGAGGTCTTGTTTGAAGCCGGTGATGATGAATCCATACCGATGCCAGTCTATCCCATTGCATGACTTTCCGTAGCCTTGTTTGACTGCTCTTACCTAGGTATGGAGAAAGGGAGTGTTTGAGTTCTTCTGGGGCGAGGGTTTTGCTCTCTCTGTATGATCAAAGGATGCAAGAAAGTTTAGGATATCAGTAAGAACATCATTGAACCCATTGCTGATGGATTGTGAAGTCTAAGGTAGATTAGGATGGAAGGGGAGGCCTAACAGATTGTGAGAAAAAGGGAGGCGGTCAGTGGACTGGACAGGAATAAATCCCAGGTGGCTCTGTGGTAAAGAATCCACTAGCCAATTCAGGAGCCGCAGGAGATGCAGGTTCAATCCCTGGGTTGGGAAGATTCCCCTGGAGCAGGAAATGGCAGCCCACTCCAGGATTCTTGCCAGGATAGCCCCATGGACAGAGGAGCCTGGCGGGCTACAGAGTCAGCAGTGACTGAAGTGACTGAGCACACACAGGAGCCTGGACGTTCCAAAGAGGTTAGTGTTGTTTCTAGTGGGAGGAGGGAGGCAGGCCCGCTGCTCTGAGAGAAGGTTGTGGTTACAGAACAGAAAGCTTGAATTCGTGATTAGGACTGATAAGACCTGGGGATTGATAATAATGGAGGTTAATACGTCAAGGGATTAAAAAGCCGGGGGTTGATGGGGTAACCAAGGGCTACTGGAGTCCCCTAGGAAGATGTTAGTATTTGGGATGGGGAGGAAGCCTGGGATCTGGGAGCCTGAGACTTCAGTCCAGGGGGCAAGTAGAAGACACACAGAGAAAGCGGAGAAGGTCGCATATCCTACGGTGCTGTCCTCAGAGGAGCAGGAATTCTTGTTTTGGCTTTTGCAGCGGGATAACCAAGTATTTTTCTAGATGTGAAGAGGAACAGAAAAGCAAGAAGGCCATAAACTCCACCTTGAGACCCCGAAGGAGGAGGGGTGTGGAAAGGGCTAGAGGGGAAGCAAAGTGGTAAGCTTGAGGGTGACCCAGGTTTCCATCAAAGCAAGGAGAAGGGAGAGGGTCCCTTTGAGAAGGTTGATGGTACAGGAGAATGTGCCCTCTGGAGTAGCAATTCCAGGTGGGGCACAGGGAAGGGTTGATGAGTGAGAGGAAGCTGAGCCAGTGATGGGGAAGTTCAGAGGACCTCGGGGATGACAGTGCACTGGATGATGGGGATTGTCCCTCCAGCATGTCCCTTGTGCTTTGCCAGGTGACTGCCGGCATCAGCAGAGGCTTAATGGTGGTGAGGGTTTCCGGTGGGAGAGGATCCTCAGCCAATGGAGATTACTTGATCTGGGGTGGTGGTCTAGGCTCACCTGGCCTGAGATGTGTACTAGAAGCTTCAGTCTCTGCAGGGACAGCCCGAAGGTGTTGGTAACTCCAGCGGATGTACCCACAGCTGAGGGGTGTGCAGTGCTGTGCCTGGGGCTCCTGAGTGCGGCTGCACCTGCAGTGGCTCCTTTGGTCCAGGGGATTCCTAGTTACTGTGACAATTGGTTTCCACATGCTGTAGTGGAAAGAACTTAAGTTCAGAAGTCAGAGTCTTGGCTCTTGACCTGGTGCCTTGTTTCCTGGTGATGTGGCTTTCCTCAGTATGTTTCACTTCTCCAAGTCAGGGTCTTCTCACCTGCTAAAGTCAATGGCCCCATTTTGCCATTAGCTTTTCTTACAGTGCTGTCCCGAGAGCCAAGGAGAGAAATGGATGGGAAGGGACCTTGTGAACTGTAAAGACCTTTACACACGTGAGGTGTGCTCAGTATTGGCTAGCTCAGAGGCTGTTCTGTGAGTTTGAAAAGACTTCTTATTTATATTTGCAGTCAGAACATTCACTTGCAAGCTCTTGTCTCCAGCGCCCCACGTCTTTCTAGGACTTGGAGTGGCACTTGAAGCCCTAACCTAATTTCTCTAAGTCTGATTGTCATAGAGGTTGTTTTGGATTCAGGGATCAAATATTAATCCACCCAGAACTAGATCATTCCCTTGAAATTCTGCTTTAAAATAAATCTTGGTTTAAGTTATCTGCTGGCACCTTCATGGCATCCAAGCGTTTGGGGCTTTTCAGCTTCTGAGTCTGGAAGGCTTTCACTGCATCTGAAGGATTCAAATCCAGTGGGTGATGGCACACTGCCTGCCCAGAGGTGTGCTGTTCCCAGAAGCCCACCTGTCTTTGAATCATATGCTGTTCCTTACGGACAGGTTTGCAGAGACATAGGGAGGAACTCCAGGGCCCCCCAGGTGTGGATCCCAGCATCTGCTCCCTGTCCCCTCCGGCTCTCAGTCCAGGGTACTTTGGCACCATCTGTACTGAGCAGTGTGCCCGGGGAGACAGTGGAGGCCTCACAGATCGGAGAGGGCTCCCTGAGGCGCCAGGCTCAGATGGAGTGTTGGAGCAAAGGCTAGCCAAAGATGGAGAAGCTCTATACAGTCAGCAAAAAAAAGACTGGGAGCTGACTGTGGCTCAGATCATGAACTCCTTATTGCCAAATTAAGACTTAAATTGAAGAAAGTGGGGAAAACCACTAGACTGTTCAGGTATGACCTAAATCAAATCCCTTATGATTACACAGTGGAAGTGAGAAATAGATTTAAGGGACTACATCTGGTAGATAGAGTGCCTGATGAACTATGAAAGGAGGTTTGTGACATTGTATAGGAGACAGGGATCAAGACCGTCCTCAAGAAAAAGAAATGCAAAAAAGCAAAATGGCTGTCTGAGGAGGCCTTATAAATAGCTGTGAAAAGAAGGGACACGAAAAGCAAAGGAGAAAAGGAAAGATATACCCATTTGAATGCAGAGTTCCAAAGAATAGCAAGGAGAGATAAGAAAGCCTTCCTCAGTGATCAGTGCAAAGAAATAGAGGAAAATAATAGAATGGGAAAGACTAGAGATCTCTTCAAGAAAATTAGAGATACCAAGGGAACATTTCATGCAAAGATGGGCTCAATAAAGGACAGAAATGGTATGGACCTAACAGAAGCAGAAGATATTAAGAAGAGGTGGCAAGAATACACAGAAGAGCTGTACAAAAAAGATCTTCACGACCCAGATGATCATGATGGCATGATCACTCACCTAGAGCCAGACATCCTGGAATGTGAAGTCAAGCGGGCCTTAGGAAGCATCACTACAAACAAAGCTAGTGGAGGTGATGGAATTCCAGTTGAGCTGTTTCAAATCCTGAAAGATGATGCTGTGAAAGTGCTGCACTCAATATGCCAGCAAATTTGGAAAACTCAGCAGTGGCCACAGGACTGGAAAAGGTCAGTTTTCATTCCAATCCCAAAGAAAGGCAATGCCAAAGAATGCTCAAACTACCACACAATTGCACTCATCTCACGCGCTAGTAAAGTAATGCTCAAGATTCTCCAAACCAGGCTTCAGCAATATGTGAACCGTGAACTTCCAGATGTTCAAGCTAGATTTAGAAAAGGCAGAGGAACCAGAGATCAAATTGCCAACATCCGCTGAATCATGGAAAAAGCAAGAGCGTTCCAGAAAAACATCTATTTCTGTTTCATTGACTATGCCAAAGCCTTTGACTGTGTGGATCACAACAAACTGTGGGAAATTCTGGAAGAGATGGGAATACCAGACCACCTGACCTGCCTCTTGAGAAACCTATATGCAGGTAAGGAAGCAACAGTTAGAATTGGACATAGAACAACAGACTGGTTCCAAATAGGAAAAGGAGTACCTCAAGGCTGTATATTGTCACCCTGCTTATTTAATTTATATTCAGAGTACATCATGAGAAACACTGGGCTGGATGAAGCACAAGCTGGAATCAAGATTGCTGGGAGAAATATCAGTACCTTAGATATGCAGATGACACCACCCTTTTGGCAGAAAGTGAAGAACTGAAGAGCCTCTTGATGAAAGTGAAAGAGGAGAGTGAAAAAGTTGGCTTAAAGCTCAACATTAAGAAAGCTAAGATCATGGCATCCAGTCCCATCGCTTCAGGGCAAATAGATGGGGAAACAGTGGCTGACTTTATTTTTTGGGGCTCCAAAATCACTGCAGATGCTGATTGCAGCCATGAAATTAAAAGACGTTTACTCCTTGGAAAGAAAGTTATGACCAACCTAGATAGCGTATTAAAAAGCAGAGACATTACTCTGCCAACAAAGGTCTGTGTAGTCAAGGCTAAGGTTTTTCCAGTAGTCATGTATGGATGTGAGAGTCCACGTATGTGGACTATAAAGAAAGCTGAGCGCTGAAGAATTGATGCTTTTGAACTGTGGTGTTGGAGAAAACTTTTGAGAGTCCCTTGGACTGCAAGGAGATCCAACCAGTCTGTCCTAAAGGAGATCAGTCCTGGGTGTTCATTGGAAGAACTGATGCTAAAGCTGAAACTCCAATACTTTGGCCACCTGATGCAAAGAGCTGACTCATTTGGAAAGACCCTGAGGCTGGGAAAGATTGAGGGCAGGAGGAGAAGGTGACGACAGGGGTGAGATGGTTGGATGGCATCACCGACTCAATGGACATGAGTTTGGGTAAACTCTGGGAGTTGGTGATGGACAGGGAGGCCTGGCGTGCTGTGGTTCATTGTGTTGCAAAGAGTCGGACACGACTGAGCAACTGAACTGACTAAAGGATGTCAAGAAAGGAGGATGCATCCCTGGTCCCGGAAGTGGTGAGGGAGCAGGACCTGGGGCAGAACATGCTTCCAGGGCCACTGAGTTGGCCAGTGGGGCCGCCGGGTGCTCTGTGCTGACTGGGAATGGAGGGCAGAAGAGTGGATGCGTAGCTCATTGTGCCCAGTGAAGTAGTCAGGGTTTCGTCTTTAACTCATGGGAGCTGTTGAGGTGTTTGAGCAGTAAGATGATGAGGTGGGCTGGCCCTGGAAGGTAAAGTGCCTCTCTGGGTGGAGTGGAATGAGGAGATCTCTGGGGCCGGGGGCTGTGGCAGGGGGGTGGGGTTGGGGAGAAGGTGGGGAGTCGGGAGTCCAGGCTGGGGAGAAGGAGAGGACACCTCCTCCTTGTGGGTCAGTGGCTCTCAGATGAGGAGAGGTCTGTGGCTTTGTCAACTCTGGAGTGTGGATATGTGAGAGATTTTTTCTTTATTTCTTCTTATTGCTGTTACTGTATCAGTTCTATACACACCTGTGCCTGCCCTGGGCTAGGTGCTTTGCATAGTTGATTTCATGCAGTCTACTCAAGGACTTCAGCACAGTGTTTTTTGCCTTCATTTTACAGGTGAGGGAAACAAAGCTCAGAGAGGGTTTGTTTTTCTCCAAGTCACACAGATGGAAAGGAAGGAATTCCGAGGAGGCTGGGACTGAGATCTGAATCTGCTTGACTCCAGAGCCCAGGGTATTTTCTCATCGTTGGAGGCTCTTTCTGTGTGTAATGAGGGGTGCCCTTCCGGGATCCCATCTAGCGGACTGGCTCTGTGCTGATACGTTCCAAGGTGTTCCTTTCCTCACGCCCTGCCAGTTTCTGTCTCTTGCCCCAAATTAATTACTCAAAGTTAAGGGGAGTTGGAGAATATGGAGACTTCAGAGAAACTGTTTTGTTCTTCCTCTTAAAACTGCTGTGAACAAATTCCATTCTAGCTCAAGAAGTCCTTTGGCATCCTGTTACTGGGGGAGGCAATCTCTGAGTCCCAAAGTCACCCCAATAATAGGACGCTTTCCCCTTGTTCTCACGTAAGTCCGATGGTTCAGAAAGGGCGCTTCGTCCATCCTGCTGTTCAGGATGGGAGGAAGGGGCCTCATCTCCTTTAGTGCCTCTCTCCAGGTGGTCTGCCTTTGACATGACCGCTGAGTGGGACCTGGACTGGAGTTCCTACCGGGATTGCTTTGAGGACCTCCCAGCTGGTGGGCTCAGTTCCAGCTTCTTCCTGGGGCCCACTCCTCATCAGATCCCCCAGCCGCCCTTTGCATGGGTGGTGCAGCCCTCTGTCCTTCACAGGCTCCTTAGCCAGGCCCTTAGCAGCAGACTCTTGGTGCAGAAGCAGGACAGGCCCTGGGCTTGCTGGTCCCTTGTCACATGTTGATTTTTGAAGGACTTTGCCACCCTCCCAAATCATACTTCCGTTACATGTTTTTCTCATTAAAAAAAAAAAAATCTGACAAGTCTAGTGAGGTGTGATTCTCAGTAACTTCTTAAGGAGCAGTATTTGAAGCCATCATGAGAAGATGTGATGTTGTCAGGGCTCCCTTGATTGATGCCTTTCATGGGGAGAAGGTGATGTCAGGCACGAGGCCTGTGTTTTTGAAGAACACCTCTTAAAGCATTTTTTTTTTTACGAAAACAAGCTGAAACAAGAAGTCTGTGACTTTTAGCTTGTAGCCCCCGTGGATTCTTATCACTTGGGGAAATGTCTTTGGTAGCCATGGAAGCTGACTCTTCGAAGAAATAACAGCTCTTCTGTCCTCAGACAGGAGAATGTGGTGAAAGGAATGTATTTCATTCTGAGTTACTTTATTCCCGTGGATGACCTCTTAAACTTGTCTAGGACTCTGGTTGGCCCAGTTTTTTGGTATTTTGTTTGTGACAACAATGGGTGCAGTTTCAGGTGACAGAAAAAATTACTCGAGGATTGATGGTCAGGTGAAGAGGAGGCAATGGCAACCCA
Source organism: Moschus berezovskii (assembly GCF_049115385.1). Classification (NCBI taxonomy): domain Eukaryota; kingdom Metazoa; phylum Chordata; class Mammalia; order Artiodactyla; family Moschidae; genus Moschus; species Moschus berezovskii. Next base: position 13,200,724 of record NC_142483.1, read on the forward strand.
CTCCAGTATCCTTGTTGGGGTAATCCCAAGGACAGAGGCGCCAGGTAGGCTACAGTCCATGGAGTCGCGGAAGAGTTGGACAGGACTGAGCGACTAAGCACACACACAGCGCATCCCATGCAGAGCCCACAACCCAAGTCTTTGACACGATCATCATTAATGTAAGACCTGAGCCTATAAAACTATGTGTTAAATTCAGCCTGTTGTTGTTGAGCAACTACTAATGGCCAGGATTTGTGATAAGGAACCAATATACAGAGATGAGAGAGATAGCCCCTCCATCGCAGAGCTTACAGTCTCTCTTACAGAGAGAATAGAGATTACCAAATTGCAGGGCAAATGGGAGAAATGTTTCTGTAGGCTGACCCAGCCGAGTGGTGTGACATCTGGAGAAGCAGTTGAGTTGAGCCTCACTCAGGGCACAGCCTGGAGCTGAACGAGGTCTCCATGCCTTTGAGAAAATGAAGGAATTTTAGGATGGCTGGAGCACAGGGTTCAAGCCAGGGAGTGGTCAGAAAGGACCAGGAGAAAGAGAAAAGAACACCAGACAGATCATGCATTTGTTCCCTCCATCCATACCCAGCTTCCTCTGGGGAAGTGTAAATGCCATCCTGCTTCGAGCTTGAGTGTGTTCAGGCGGCCCACCTGCCATTCACAGCAGATAACTCACCCTAGTTGTTAAAAGCTAGGAAATGAAATGAAAGTCACTCAGTCGTGTCCGACTCTTTGGGACTCCATGGATAGTCCATGGAATTCTCCAGGCCAGAATACTGGAGTGGGTAGCCTTTCCCTTCGCCAGGGGATCTTCCCAACCCAGGGATCGAACCCAGGTCTCCCGCATTGCGGGCAGATTCTTTACCAGCTGAGCTAGGAAACACCCCTTTAAAATGGTTCATCTCCCCAAAGATGTTAACTCTATTCTATATAACATATCTTCATGGACGTTGATGTCAATAAAAGCAGCCAAGAACATGGAAAGGGGAGGATTGCTTTGAGAAAAATCTCTTAATATTCCCCAACCTTTGCACACAGGAAAATGAGAAGGTCCAGGATCCCTTTACATAAGGATTCCCCATGGGGTTTGTTTCAGGAGTGCACTCCCAAAGAACAGTCGTAATGTAGTTGGGTGATTAGAAGTGTGCTTGTTACACATTTTTCCTGACATCCTTGCTGTGTAAACAAGGGCCGTCCAGACGCTCTTGTCCCTTTGGCCTGCCGGCAGTCCCTCCACTTCTTGGTGGCCAGTGCCTAACTTGCGTCAAGGAGCGCTGTCACCCGTTAGCCCTCTTAACCGTCCATGGGTGTTACCTGCAGGGGATCAGATCTTAGAGATGGGGAGCTGCAGTCCAAAGCCTGCTCCCCGATTCTGGCCTATTTATTTCATGCAGAAAGAACACGTTTTGACTGCTCCTGTCTTTTCACAGTTGAGGAAAAACTGGAACAAAGCCAATGATTTGGATGAACTTTGAGCGAAGCCAGTGTCAATAATTAAAAATTTTCTTGTGTGGGAAACATCGCACGCTCTTGTTGATTTTTAAAAGTAAAGCACCCAGTTTCCTCAAACACACACTGAAATTACATGCTTTCCAAAAAATTAAACAAAATGTTTTTTGAACCAGACTACTCTTTCCTTCTGTTTCATTTCCTCTGTGTTTCTGTGTAGGGGAAATAATTTAGGTCTAAAGAACATCAGCCTCTGCTGATAAAAATCAGTGACTTCTTCAGCTTCCCCCTCCACTTTGCCTTTTTGTGGGGAGTTTGTTTTCGTTTTTAATGAATTTCTGAGTCCTTTCTTTTAAAATAGAAATCTGAGTCCTAGTGATTCCATTGGCCTCGCTCACTGAAGGTTTTCATGCTTGTTTGTGTTTGTTTTTTCTGTGCTATGTGTATAAATTTCAAAGCATTTAGCTTGTCTAAATTTTCTTTGTGTGGGTTTGGTTAAAACAAATAGTATTACAACCCAAGAAAAAAAAACAACACCATCTCTAAATCAACATGATTTTCAGTGGCCCATGTATTTCATGGGGCATTTGAGAAATAAATTCCAGAGCGGACTGTGCGTCTTCCCTCTGCACTGGTGTGACCGATGCTGCCATTCCAGGGCGGTAGTTTGCTTCAGGCCAAGTGTTCGCCTTCTGGGAGTGTTGACTAAGGGCTCCCAGAGCTCGGGCGGCAGGCCTGTAAAGCCTGGGCAGTGTCAGGAGCTCTCTGCAGAGTGAGGAGTGTGTGCCCAACTCCTGGCTGGGAGTTATGTAGGGGATCCCAGAAGAATGACTAGCTTGTTCTGGGGTGTGAAGGACAGCACGTGGAGAGACGAGCACCTTTCTGGAAGCCTGAGTTGGGGCTCTGGAAGAAAATCAAGATTTGAGTATAAATGATGCTTTCTATCCTGCCCCCTCCCTCACTGGTCCAACCAGTAAGTGTCCAGCCTACGCGTCTCCTGAGCCAGGAGGCCAAGGGACCACGAATCCTGTGAATAGAGTCCTGAGTCGAAGCCTGGTTCAGAGCCCTTTGTCTTGTTTACCCGGCTGTGACGTGGGATCACCTGTGGAGCCTCACTTTGGGCCTTTGTGAAATGGAAGTGAAATTCCTGGTCCTGCCAGCGCCGCCCAGAGACCATGGGGCCTGTAGGCAGTGACTGTAAAGCTACTCCAGGGGCTCCAGATCCACATCCTGATACTGAGGGCATTGGCACCATTGCTGCCAGAGAAGAAGCCATGGCCTGCTGGGCTCCCCCACGGGAAACCAAGTCTGCCCCCAGCTGTGCCGGCACAGACCCTCTGGAGCTGCTGGAGGTTGGCTGGCATCCAGGGCCAGTGCGATCATGGGTGGGGGGTGGCGGGGACCCAGGCTTGTCCTTGGTGTCACTCCATCTGAAGGTCTTTGCCTGTGTGAGCACCACAGGGGCTCTGCAGTCAGCACCCCTCACGGCCATTTCTAATAATCACTCTCAGCCTTTCTGCTTCTTGACTGCCAGGGTACTAGGCCACTGCCCAGGGGAAGGAGCAGAAAATGAGGAAGCAGTGGGGTGTCCTGCAGCCCTCTGAGCCATTCGGGAGGCTGGGGAGATGAGAGTTACAGCTGCGATCAACACAGCACAGGGCACGTGCTGTCCAGAGGGGGACAGGGCGATGAGGTACAGGGCCTGGGGAAGACAGACGGCAGGGTCTTCACCATATCCTGTGCACCGGCTTTTCCTCCAGGGGGTTAGTTCTTCTATCAGAGGTCCCTGTTTGTACCCCTCAAGGAAGTTGCTGCTTCCAAGGCTTCCTGGTCCATTTTTGGTAGACTTGGATTATTAGAAATTTTCCGCTTCTGTTGTACTGAAAGCAGTCTTCTGCAATGTCCACCCTCTCCCTGGGAGCACACAACAGGTCTGCTTCCAGAGCCTTCCAGAGGTTGAGGACCAGGGATATGGCTCCTCTGTGGTGTTTCTTCTCCATCTGGCCTCTTGTTTGCCTTTCTTGCCTACGCACTTAGGCAGGGAATGTTCACCTGGCAGGTGGTGCATCACCTGGCCCCACAGGAAGGTCCGTAGTAGCTGAGAAGACAGTGGTGGATGTGCCAGACCCAGGAGACCATGTGGAAGGGGTGGAGGTCACAGTGACCAGACCGTGGAGGATGATTGAAAGAGCAGCCATGTCAGGCCTCATAGGTGCTTTTCTAGGTCGTGTAAGAAAGTTGGGGACTGTATCAGGATCCTGTTATTCTTTTACTCGCATTCCTATTGATGTTAAATGTAGTCCATCACCCAGGGTTTACTCCTTGCCTTCTGACCTCCTCACCAGAATTTCTCCTTATATGAGCTCATCTTAACCCATCACTCCTGTAAAACAAAGCTGATGGCGACTGTCTTCTGTCAGACCTTCTGTTAAGCTCTCAGTTTGGGATTTAAGGCCCTTCTTGGACTGACTGTGTGTGTGCGTGCTGCCAAGTCACTTCAGTCGTGTCCGACTCTGTTACCCTTTGGACTGTAGCCCGCCCAGACTCCTCTGTCTGTAGGGATTCTCTAGGCAAGAATATAGGCCCTTTCCTGGCCTGACTATAAGCTGACTTCTCTCCTAATCCCTTCATATACTTCCTCTCTTCCTCCTGTGACCCACGTTGAGGTCCTTAGGAGGGTGGATTCAGGAGCTGGATGGGCTCGTCTAACCAGCCTCCCCATCCTCAGTTTCTGTATAATGGGAGTGACACCAGCCTTCCCTCGCTGTCCACACTCTCCAGTGAGGATGAGGTGTGAGGATTGTGTGGGGCTCTGTTAAGGACACCTCTGGGGAGGCTGGCAGGCAGAGGGTGTGCACTCAGGTCCGTGGCTGGTATTCAGTGTGGAGAGGGCTCTGGAGGAGGGGAGAGCTCTTAGGCTGGGGCAACCAAGGAAAGCTCGGTCTTGACAAGGGAGCTAGAATTCAGAAAGGGCAAAGGCTGCTCAGGTGGATGGAGCTCTGTGGACAAAGGCTCACGGGGTTGGGGGAGCAGAGAAGAGTGTAGCCACAGTACAGGGTGTACATCTATGAGAAGTGGAGATAAAGCTGGCATAGCAGGTGGGCGAGGGCTGAAAGTCCCTGAGTGCTGGACCTGGGTGTTTGACCTTGATACCTGAGGACAGCGTGAGGGGCCTGAGGCCTTCTGATCAGGATGACACCAGGATGGAGTCCAGGTGTGCACTGATGGTGACCTGCCAAGAGGGAGACAGGCCCCAAGGAAATGCTCTGGCTGCAGCTCCTCCAGCTGTCGCAGTGGGTGGGAAAGGTGTGTGCACACAGGCCAGCGTGAGACCCTTGGCAGTTGTCAGGTCCAGCTGGCAGGGAGATTCCTCCCTGATAGATTGCTCCTTACGGGACATAGACCTTGGAGGGAAGATGTTCTGATGACCTGAGACAGAAACTCCATCCCGCAAGCCTGTAAGTGATTAGGGGAAAGGGCAGGCTGGTGGTGGAGGCTGCTCTTGATGGTATCCATGGGCTCAGACATACTTTTTTTGGGCTTCTGGGCAATCCTAGGAACCGTGGGCTTTCTCTCCTGGTATATTTTGGCCTCTTAAGGAGTAGGGATCATTTTGCTGTGTGTTGTGAACAGACTGGTTCTAAATAGGAAAAGGAGTACATCAAGGCTGTATATTGTCACCCTGCTTATTTAACTTATATGCAGAGTACATCATGAGAAATGCTGGGCTGGAAGAAGCACAGGCTGGAATCAAGATTGCCGGGAGAAATATCAATATCTCAGATATGCAGATGATACCACCCTTATGGCAGAAAGCGAAGAGGAACTAAAAAGCCTCTTGATGAAAGTGCAAGAGGAGAGTGAAAAGGTTGGCTTAAAGCTGAACATTCAGAAAACAAAGATCATGGCATCCGGTCCCATCACTTCATGGGAAATAGATGGGGAAACAGTGGAAACAGTGTCAGACTTTATTTTTCTGGGCTCCAGAATCACTGCAGATGGTGATTGCAGCCATGAAATTAAAAGACGCTTACTCCTTGGAAGGAAAGTTATGACCAACCTAGATGGTATATTAAAAAGCAGAGACATTACTTTGCCAACAAAGGTCCATCTAGTCAAGGCTATGGTTTTTCCAGTGGTCATGTATGGATGTGAGAGTTGGACTGTGAAGAAAGCTGATCGCCGAAGAATTGATGCTTTTGAACTGTGGTGCTGGAGAAGACTCTTGAGAGTCCCTTGGACTGCAAGGAGATCCAGCCAGTCCATCCTAAAGGAGATAAGTCCTGGGTGTTCATTGGAAGGACTGATGCTGAAGCTGAAACTCCAATACTTTGGCCACCTCATGCGAAGAGTTGACTCACTGGAAAAGACTCTGATGCTGGGAGGGATTCGGGGCGGGAGGAGAAGAGGATGACAGAGGATGAGGTGGCTGGATGGCATCACTGACTCGATGGACATGAAGTTGGGTGAACTCCAGGAGTTGGTGGTGGACAGGGAGGCTTGGGGTTCTGCGATTCATGGGGTCGCAAAGAGTCAGACACGACTGAGCGACTGAACTGAACTGAACTGTGTCTTTTTCTACCTCATTTCCTGCATGCCTGCTTGAGCCAGGGGCTGCATGGAAGGGAGAGAGATGTAGAAAGAAAGAAATGGACAGTATTGTCCACTCCTGCAAAAAACCTGTGAAAGTGAAATTTGCTTAGTCATATCTGACTTTGTGACCCCATGGACTGTAGCCCACCAGGCTCCTCTGTCCATGGAATTCTCCAGGTAAGAGTACTTGAATGGGTAGTTGTTCCCTTCTCCAGGGGATCTTCCCAACCTATGGACCTTTGCTGGTAAAGTCATGTCTCTTCTTTTTAATATGCTGTCTAGGTTGGACATAGCTTTTCTTCCAAGGAGCAAGCATCTTTTAATTTCATGGCTGCAGTCACCATCTTCAGTGATTTTGGAGCCCAAGAACATAAAGTCTGTTACTGTTTCCATTGTTTCCCCATCTATTTGCCCTGAAGTGATGGGAGCGGATGCCAAATCCTATAATATATCTAATGGCGTTTCAGCAAGGTTTCATCCATATCACTGCAAAAAAACAAGCTTACTAAAAAGAGTTCAGCATTTGTCTGTGGTTCCACCCTCATCCCAGCCCTGCCCAGATGATAAGAACTTACAGCAAATGTTCACAAACTACTTGAACTAGTTGTGTCCGTCTCCTTCAGGGTGGTTATGACACTCATTTGAAGAACAATCAGATTCGTTTATTTCACTTCTACTTTAAGGGTGTTTTCTCTCCATCTTATCTTTGTTGATTTAATTAAGAATTTAATGTGTAAAATATTAGCATGATTCTAAAAGTTAGATTATAGAAAAAGGTACACTTAGTGTCACTCCTGCTTGATGCCCTCTAGTCCCTTGTCTCCATCCCTTTGTGCTTTGACCTTCAGATAAGGTTTCCTTATATCCTCTTCTTTTGCATCCAAACGATAGCACAATGTATGTGTTTTTTTCTCCAAGCATTTTTAAAATCTCCCTTTGGCTTCCCTGATAGCTCACCTGGTAAAGTATCTGCCTGCAATGTAGGAGACCCTGGTTCGTTTCCTGGGTCGGAAATGTCCATTGAAGAAGGGATAGGCTACCCACTCTAGTGTTCTTGGACTTTCCTGGTGGCTCAGATGGTAAAGAGTCTGCCTGCAATGTGGGAGACCTGGGTTCAATCCCTGGCTTGGGAAGATCCCCTTGAGAAGGGAAGGGCTATCCACTCCAGTATTCTGGCCTGGAGAATTCCATGAACTATATAGTTCTTGGGGTCTCAAAAGTTGGACACAGCTGAGCAACTTTGACTTTATCTGGAATAGGTAGGTTTCTCTCACATGTGAGTTGTCAGATTTCTAGTCACTTGTGAAAGTCTGGTGGTTTCTACTAGTAGACTTGTTACTTTTATAATAGTGAGTTATTTAATCCCTTAGTACTAGGCTTCTAGAATGATGGATTCTTACATGAAATGGATAACTGTTTTCATCGTCCACTGCAGCTGATAACGTTTCAGTGTACTCAGGTGAGATTTTATGGAAATGCAGGATTTGTTGTGAACAAGTTCTTTTCCACTGAGCAGAGAGTGGTGCAGGGTTGATGGGGCACTTGCTGGCTCTTTGAGGTCACTCCATGCCCTAGGATCCCACGTGTCCTTTTGTGCCTCCCTCAGTTCCACTGGCGTCATGTAGCTTAGAGCCCATTCAGAGCTGTTTGCAATTTTTCTCCTTTCGGTACTTGAGAAACCTCCTCCAGTTGCCTTTTATTATACCCAGATTCAACAACTAAATGTTATACTTTTGAACTTCATGTTTGTGCAGTGCTTTGTGATGTTCACGATAGCATCTTGTTGAATGTCTGACTTCATCCCTGTGAGACAGGAGAACAGGCTGCATGTCTGTTTTGCAGGGGAAGAAACTGAAGCTCAGAAACAGAAAGTGACGGAGTGGAGAATAGAGGCCAGGGCTGCAGACTTAGAGCCCAGTGTGGTCTGAGAGGAGCGATGGGGCAGCTGGGTTTGTCACAGAGAGCCCACTCTCTGCACCTTCTCCTCCACCTCATCTCAGAGCCGACAGGAGATTTCTGCCTTGTCAGTCTTAGTTCTGTCCAAATCAGGAAAGGTTATGCGCCTGCTAAGTATTAGGCCATTCAGAACTGTCTAAAGTCAGTTCAGAGAGTTTATATTAACAGTTTTGTTACATGAATGGTTATAATAGTCTTTAGTATTTACAATAAATGGGCTACAAGCCAGAGCTTGGCACTGTGTTTTAGTCTCAGAAATTCTAGTCACAGAAGCGTTTTATTTTGCTGTGTCCCAACTACCAGAATGTGCAACAGTGATGCGGCTTGTTAGAAGGTCTTTTGTGTTTCTGATGTAAAAAGACTTAACGAAATGTGTGACTAGAGCCAGACCCCCGTGAAACTTAAGAGTGACTCTTCTGCTATCTTAGTAATTTGTTTTTTTAAGAACTCAGGTGAGATACGTAACTAGAATCAGAATACCCTGTTTGTACATTTTCATGTGAATTGAGTACTCTTGAGTTCAGAGTGAAACACACAGAAAGGTTTATGCTGGGATATTTCTACTGGGAAAGATTGGAGGCAAAAGAAGAAGAGGGCGGCAGAGGATGAGATGGTCAGATAGCATCACCGACTCAGTGGACATGAATTTGAGCAAACTGTGGGAGTTAGTGGAGAGCAGGGGAGACAGGCGTGCTGCGGTCCATGGGGTCGCAAAGAGTCAGACACGATGTAGTGACTGAACAACAGCAACTACTTTTGGTGAACAGCAGACTTGAAGGCCCACAGACTTGGTCTTTGCAGCGTTTTTAAGAGAACAGATTGCGTGACGCATTTTCATGTTGACGTGTGACACTGCGGGCCCTCACTTGTTCAAGGAGGAGATTCTAGTTCAGGTGTGACATTTTCAGAGTTCAGATTCAGTTCATGAACCTGCCCAGGAATGAGTTATTCAGGTCTGGTATCTCCGGAAGCCAAGGCTGAGAAGCCCCATATTGTTCTCAGGATATGGGTCTTGTGAGCCGCAAGGTGCTGCCTTCAGAGGCCTTTAATTTTGAGAGGGAAGGTGTCTCTCCAGGAGGCTCTAGGCCTTGATTGGCTTCCGCTCACCCCGAGAACCCCCAAGTCGGCTCCCCCGAGAGCCAGGCTCAGGATGCCCCACAGCCTTGCCCCCTCCTCACGTCTCAGCAGGTGAAGGTGGGACAGACCAGCTCTAGCAGAAAGGACAGATCCTGGGGCATCTGAAAACTTGAGGGGCAGTGAAGGTGTCCTTTCTAGTGGGAGCTGGTAGAAGCCGGCACCGTGGGCGGGAGTCTGGTTTCTTACCTGAAGCATCAGTGTCACTAGGTGTTCACGTGTCTCTTCGGCCCATCCACAGCCCAGGGCTGAGGAAGGGCAGGGAGCGAGAGTAGCGGTTGATTTTAAGCAGATCAGCTGCCCTTCCTCGGTTGGGTTGGGTTAACGAGGTCCTGGCAGGGGAGATGCGCTGGCTCTGGACTGGAAGGAAGGCAGACGTGGCGTCCGTCGGCATCCAGCGGTCCGTGTGCAGGAGCTGCACGGCCTGTTGTTGCATCCGCTTTCTTAGCAGCTTTGTAATCGTACTTTCTGAATCCATAACGCGCATACCTTGGCTCCTCTAACAGTTCACGGTTGGAAATGCAGATGCTTCCTTGTATATGAGAACTGGGTAATCATCCACCTGACTTCCTGCCTTGCCTCAGCCAATGTGGGATTCTGTCTATACGCAGAGATCCAGGCTTGCAGACAGGAAAAGTAGAGTAAACCATGAACAGTTGGGAACATTTCCTCGTCTGCCAGAGCCTTTCCAGGGCAGGTGTTCCCATAAATGGGCAACGAATCATGCTCCCTTTTCCCCTCCTATGGGGAGGACTTTGGGGGGAAAGATCGTGGCAAGAAGTGACAGTTAAGAAAGATAACAGTGCTTCACGGGTGCTCCATTTCCTGCCTGGGAAGGGGGGGCGGGGCTGTCTGGGTGTGGGGAGGGCTCTCTGCTCTGAGCCTGTCCACTACTCTGGCTGGATCTGCAGAGGGTGGGGGTAGGGTCTCAGGGCTCACGGTTTAGACAAAGGGGCCAGTATACATTAGGATGCTGAGTGTTACCTCCAAGGATGGAAGAAGCCCTCAAGGACCACAGCCCGGCCCCCTTGGGTCCTTTCTCTCTGAAGCATCGTGCCCGCTACCTGAGGAGGCTCTGCGGGAAGGGGGACATCTCTGAGTCCAGGCCCCTGCTGGGGGATCAAGGGCCTGCTATGATAGCACATGGTATTTGGGGCCTCGGCTCATTGGGAGTACAAAGCTCCTAAGGGGTGCTGGTTTTCTGAGGGACGTGCATGTGCACTGGCGTGGTCTCTGCAGCTCTGACCCCCACAGTCTTGCTTGGGAAGGCACTGTCGTGTGTCCTGTCCACGTGTGTGGCCCCCGTTGTGTGCTCATGTGACTGTACTTGATGCCGTGTGTCCTGCCACAAGACTGCTGTGCGGCCGGGCAGACGGCTCTCAGGGCGGGTCCCGGGGACGTCCTGACGTGTGCCTGTTCTCTTTGCCCCCCTCAGAGAGTTCTCGAAGGAAAGGGAGAAAGCAAAAGCACGGGGAGATTTCCAGAAGCTCCGGGAGAAGCAGCAGCTGGAAGAGGATCTTAAGGGCTACTTGGACTGGATCACCCAAGCAGAAGACATTGATCCTGAGAATGAAGAAGAAGGAGGCGAGGAGAGCAAACGAAATAGTAAGTGGCGCCTCTGCTGCTCGGGACCCATAGGGCCCGTGTGCCGTTCAGATGCCCGCCCGTGGCAGGTATCTCTTCCGCTCTGAGACCCAGACCACCCTCTAGCTCTCCAAATCGGGTTGTTGGCCTGTGCAGCAGAGAGCCCATTTGCGCTGACTCTGCATTTCTGCTTGGGGTGTGGGCTTCAGATACGTATGTTGTCTTGTGGCTTTATAGTTGCAGAGGGTCAGCTGGATGTTCTTCGTGCCCTGGGAATACAATAAGCCTCAGCTCCGGGGCAAGGGTGTGGTAAGATGAGTATGTGCCTTGTACCAGAGATGAAACTGTGGGTCCTCCAATTCAGAATGAGTTATTGGAAGGGACCTTGAAGAGTAGGGTCACTTCCACCCTTCAGCTCCTTGAAGTAGCTTCCATCTGCGCCGAACATGGGACGCCAAATGCTCAGCTCATTGCCCTCCGGAAGACAACAGTTCAGTGTTTAGGGCAGTGTTAGGAGGCATGAGAGTCCATGTGGGCGCTCCAGAGCCCACCCGGCTGGTCCCCCATACTGGGACACTGGGCACTGGGCACCTTCCTGCAGCAGGAAGGTCTATGTTCAGTCCACCACTGGAATTATCACTGTCACCCAAAGCATCTATTTTGTCATATGCTTTTCTTGCTCCTACTCTTCTTGAGATGGTCTGTGCCTCTGGTAAAAGGGGAAATTAAAATTCAGCAGTAGAGTTGACTTAAGCCATTTGTGATGGGTTTTAAATCTAGGCTAGTTGATAGTAAAGACCTAGGGTGCTGGTCCATTGAGAGGTCTGGGAAACCAGATTAGGCCCCGCCCCGTGGAAGATGACTGAGCAGGTCCCACACAGAACCCCTCAGACCGTATGCAGTCAGGCCTCCGTTCAGCAAGGCTGTGCGGGTGCCTGGAGGACTCCTGGGGCGGGGAGGACGGGCCCACACCCGAGTGAATGCAGCACCCGGAGACTTGCGTGCAGGTCGCGAGAGCAGCAGGCCAGGTACCGCGCTGACGGCGGGGGATGGGAGGGCTGGCCACGATCGTCTAGGACTGAACAGTGGGCCCTGGTCCTTGAAGGATGGACCTGAGACGTGTCAGGCGAAACATTCCGAGTCAAGGCAGTGGTGTGAGGAGGACGTGACGGCAGGCAACCAAAGGCTCAGGGAGGCCGTGAAGGGCCACTCCTATGGCTGGAGCCAGGGGCGTGCAGGGAGAATGGGTGAGCGGGGGCTGAGACCCAGGGTGGAGGGCGTGCCTGACCGAGTTGTCCTGCGCGACCGTCCGAGCCTGGGACGCTGAGTCTCTGCTTCTGCGGAGAATGTTTCTTGTCATCAGGGATGCATGCTTGACTCAGTCCTGTGTGCTCATGGTTGGGGGAGGCAGAGCGGGGAGCTGGTGTGTGCAGGCCCCCTGCTTCCCAGGCTGCACCTCTGCCACCTCAAGGAGAGCCTGGGGGCCACCCCCTGAGGGTGAAGGAACCAGGGAGCACTTTATTAGACTAAGTTCCTCAACTGTGAGATGAGAGTTTCCAAGTGGACATTCACGTGAGCTCCACATGTGATAATGCGGTGTAAGGAGTGTCTGCACATCTTTGGCCCGGCTCTGCCTAGGGCGGGGCTTACCGCAGAAGCCCATGGCCTTCACAGAGCACCTGTCCCTGCAGTGAGGCCAGGGACAAGCCTGCAGCTCAGTGCTGCCTGGCCCGCTGTCTTCTTCTTGGTTCCCAAGCTGTGGCCTTGACGCTGCCCCGCAGGGCTCCACCAGCCCCCTGCCCTGTTCTCCTAAGCCCAGCATGTCACCTGTTGTGTATAAACAGAGACAGGTCTTGTCCCTTCTTCTGAGCAGGTTCCCTTGCTCTGTCAGCATTGGTGTGTCCTGTAGGGGCTGAGCGGGGCCTCCTGCAGGCAGATGTTGTTTCGTCTCCTCGTTGCTCCCCCCTCTACTCACAGACAGGCTCCACCTCGTGGAGACAACATCATTGTGGTGGAACTGTTCGGTGGCCTGTGATCTGAGGAGTAGGGATCTCTGCGGGATTTGAGCCAGTGTCTCCCGGTCGCTCTGAGGGTCCAGTGCATTTCCTGTGTCCTGCCTCTGCCTGTGAGGAAACGTCTGATGGCAAAATCAATGCCTCTGCCTGAGGAGACCTTCCCACAGCATCTAGTGTGAGACAGAGCAGAGAAGCTGGCATCGTAACCAAGGGCCCAAAGTCTGCCGTGGGAGCCCAAGGAGGACGTGGGGATGTGGGATGAGGGGGGATACAGGGGAGGCCCTGCGGGAGAGGCTGTGTCCCCGCTGCGCTCTGAGGGACAAGTATGGCCTCTGGTTGTGGAAGGTGAGGGGGAGTGCTTCTCACGCCAATGAAATGGCATAAACAAGGTAGAGTGGTACACATGTTCAAAACCCCTAAGTGTATTTCTTAAGCTGCAGAGCCTCAGAATTCACTGTGTAATGGGCGCGCCGATCCCCAGAAAGCTGCTCTGTGTCTCGGGCGTGTCAGCGTCGTGGCTTCTGCTCTGCGCAGTGAGGCTCTGCGTCAGCACGCGGGACCGGCTTTGCGCTTGGTCTGGAACGGCACCTCCTTCTGGTGCACGCTGACTCATGTGGGCTCGTTTGCCAGGTGCTAGGGCGTCCTGTGGAGCGAGGGCCTTATACCAGGAGACTGGTGTTTCCCCAGTCATCAGAGTTTCGGACCCCCGGTGGATCAGGGTTGGAAATGGAAACGTAAATCCGAGGCTGTGGGAACCATGTTGAGGTTTAACTGACTTGAGAAGAGAGCCCCAAGCCCCCTCCCGGCGAGTGCATTCCCCCGCAGCCCAGACTTCCTGGGGGAGCGGCCCTGCCAGGGTTTCACTGGGGCCTCCGTGGCTGTCAGCCATTTCCCCCTTGTCACAGAAACACAGGGAGGAGGGATTCACCCCCGTGGGCCTCCTCAGCTGCTGAGGGGCTGACTTACCACCCGCACACGCCAAGTCTGGTCTCTATACCTGTTAGCCGGCCGTGAAGTGTGGGCACTGCCGATGTCTTCCCCGAGCTTGTGAGGCTCACCCCCCACCCCAGCCCTGCCCTGGGTCCTCCCTGGGGAAGGGCGGCGGGAGCTCCTGACTGTGCCCATACCACCTCAGGATGCTGACTCCACTGACTGTCTTTTTCACTTGGGTTGGGGGTGCAGTGGGACAGTTTCTTCCCAGACGTGGAGGAATTGAGTAACAGTGAGAGAATAGGCCTCCCTGATGGCCGAGGCTCAGCCTAGACAGAGGGGACCATTGATAACAGCAGGTGTCTATAAGCCCATGGAAGGCAGGGGTGGGCCTGGAGAGCATGGCCACGTCCCTTCTCTGGAGGTGGCTACAATCGAGTTGAGTGACTTGGAATTTGGACTGGAGCACTAGGCACATTACCCAACATCGCTGAGCCCCAGTTTCCTTTCCTGCTGGAAGTGGAGAAAGCTATTTGCTTCATGACAGGGTTGTCATGAGGATTATGTGTTCCATAACTGGTAGGAGTTGCCCCAGCTGTCAGAGGACTTGCTGCTGCTGTTGTCATCAAACTCCAAGAAAACTTGACCTGAAACAAAATTGTTTTTGGACATTCTACTAGATCCCTACCCAAACTCAGAGAGAGTCTGAGTCCTTTTAGGACCCACATCCCTATTCCTTACTGTTGAATAACTCCAAGGTTCTCAAGTATTGACAGAAAACAAATCTGTCAACTCAGTCACTTTCGAGATATAGCAGCCCAACTTGCTGGCCCTTGAAGTGTGTTTCTACCTTGGTGTCAGAGAACAGATGTCAAATCAAGCACTTGGAGATGTGCTCACAGTATCTTTTCTCTCTGATCTACTAAATGTCACTGTCTGCACATGTGGTAGCCAACTCTAGCTGTATGTGACAGTCACCTGGGGAGTGGGGTTGCATCCTGGTGCCATGCCTCACCCCCGTGCCGATTTCGCTGGTGACGGGACCCAGATGTGGCTCCCTGGAGGTTTCAGTGTGAAACCAGGGTTGGGGACTCCTGAATGCCAACATACCAAGTGTCACACTGGGAAGAAGACAGAGGAGAGGCAGTGGGGTCCCTACCTTTAGGGCTGTCTGGTACCATAGTGACAGGTATCTCTGGCTTTGTGTGTCCGCAGATTATTTATGATGCTTGTTCCCTAAATTTGCTGTTAGAAAGCTAGTGTTACACAATTAATTGAATGGACAAGATTCCCTTGGAAGTTAGTTCCTGAGCATATGGGATATTTTCAAGGATAATTTATTTAACTTTTTGCTGAGCTTCAAGTTCCTTAAGAAACTCTGCCAAATCTCAAAGTGATTTTTTAGACGTATGCAGCTGCTTCTGAGTGAACAATGGAGTTTTGCTGGGGCCATTAAAATCTGAAAGCCTCACATTCTATTTTAAACTCTTCTCATTGTCAGTGATTAGTCCTTAAAAAAAACTTAAAAATAATGAAATCCTTTTAAAGGAAGCTCATTCTAAAACTCTGGCCAGAAAAGCAAGGCATTTTCCTGAGGGAACTATGAATGATCAGTAATCCCTGTCAGTGGGGATATAGGATGCCCCAAAGAAGGGAGGGGAGGATACCCTGAAACTCCAGCCCTGACTGCAGGGGAGAACCCTGTCTTTTCTTCATCAGCCCATTCTGGAGGCTGTGAGCATTGTCCCTGCCTGCCTCCCACTGGGATGCTGCCCCCTCGACACACAAGGTTGTCACAGCTGTCACTTCCCGCCTGTATGTGTCACTTTGATGCCTTTTACAGCCATGTTTGATTTGTGGGGTGGGCAGAAAACCAGAGATGGCAAAGCTGTGTGCAAGCACAAGGCATGGACATTTGTTGGTCCTGTTAAAAAAGGTTGTGTCTTCAAATGTTGATTTACAAAACTGCTTTCATCACGGTTAAACCACCTCAGGGTGCAAGTTCAAAATGGAAAACATTCAATTAAAAGCTGTCAAGCAAACAGCAGCAGTTAGAGCTGCATAGGGTAAACACACATCCAGGGCAACTGCCCTCTCTGGAGGGAGCCCAGTGCTGGGGTTATGGGAGACCCCCACCTCCACCCCGGTTGGTCCTGGGAGCCATCATCTGCTGGGGGCTGGCCTCTTGGGAGCCGGTGGGAGACGGACTTCAGGATGGTTGCACCACCGTGATGAGGCAGCCAGGTTTGTGAAGCTCTGACTCAGGGCAGTGTTTGTATTTAATATACTTTGATTACTTAAGTGCTATTTGCCCACTGTAAGGAATTCATATAATACTGAAGTGTATTGAGCATGATAATTCGCTCATCCTCTCCTTAGAGAGAAGCAGGCTTGGCAATTGGGAGCCTGCTCTTTCTGGCCTCATTTGGGCACATGAGAACCTGCGTTTGCACAGACAGCACCCTCACTGGTCCCCACCACTAGATCGCCCAGCACAGATGGCCCTGCCACTTGTCTTTTTTCACTGAACTGTGTTCCGTGGATATCCCTCCATGTTTTGAAACAACATTTTGGCTGTTTTCAGTAAATGGCCGGTTTGAAGCTGCCACAGTGGACTGTATGGTCCATAGCTCATGTGGGCTCTACAGCAGCTGCCAGAGTTGTAGTTTTACACTTGTTCACGTGATCGCTGTCTTCCTCTGCCGCAGGACTGGGAGCTCCATGGAGGCAGAAATGGGGCTCTGCACGGGGCGGCTGGCACCTGGCAGGGTCTTTGTCACATGTCCGAGCTCCCAGTGGTTAGTTGTTGAATGAAAGAACACCAGGTCATCGCTCACGTTTATCAGGTGCTTCCTTTTGGCCAGACGTTCTTCCCAGGGCTGTGGGTGCACGAGTCTGTTACTCCTCATACCGTTGTGAGGCGGGACTTTGACAGAAGAGGGAAACGAAGCACAGAGGGACGAAGCAGCCTCTCAGAGCCACGTGACTGCTGCAGAGCCGGGGTCTGAACCAAGGCTTTGCCACAGTCTGCACATTCGCCGCCTCTAGCCCCCAAATGCCGCAGCTGTGTGGCCGCTGGTGCCCAGGGTCCTGTGGGAGCGATGACCAGGAATGGCTTTACTGGGTCCCAGAGGAGGCCCGTTTCAGAAATGTGGGCGTTATGCCGAGTGACACCACTTCCCACTGCCACCAGCCGTGTGTAAAAGCTTGCCCTTTGTCCATTCACCGTTCCTCCTGCTGCCCTTGCGCTGCCCTGGGGCGTGTGGCCTCTACTGCAGAGATTCGCCAGCCTGGAGCAGCCCTTGTATCACAGAGCTGCCTGGGGCTGGAGACCCTGGAATCGTCTTGAGACCCAGAAAAGGGGGTTTTCATGGTTGACCACGCCTCGCCAGTGCTTGTATCATTATACTAACTGTATGTCCTGTTTACCTCTTAGAGCAACTCTCTGAAGTGCGGGTTCAGCTGTTATTCACATCTTACGGTTTAACACCGTTAGGTTACACGTCCACGGTCATTCTGCCAGTCCGTGGCAGGGCTGGGATTCGACCTGGTCTGTTTAGGTCCAGTACCCGCTGCTTTAGCCCAAGTGTCCTGCTGCATGGGTTGATGCTGGCTGGACTCACAGAGCCAGTCAGCACCTAGGACTCCTGCCGGTGTGCCCTCTCCCTAATGCCCTTCCTAGAGGGGAACCCCAACCTTGGGAACATTTGTCCAGAGTGGGTTAGTTGGTTGTTTATTTAGGTCAGGTTGTTTGTTTGTTTGCAAACTATTTGCTTTACAATATTGTGCTGGTTTCTGCCGTATATCCACAGGAATCAACCGTAGGTATACATGTGTCCCCTCTCTCTTGAACCTCTGTCCTGTCTCCCACCCCTCTAGGCAGTCACAGAGCTCCCAGTGTCACACAGCAAAGTCCCACTGGCTGGCTGTTTTACATGTGGTGCTGTGTAGGTTTCCAGTCCTCTCCATTTGTCCCACCCTCTCCCTCCCACACTGTGTCCACAAGTCTGTCTGCTGTGTCTGCGTAGGACAGGTTTTTGAAGACAGGCGTTATAGTATACTAGCCACAGAAGGTGCACGTTCACTCTGCCGGTCAGGTCCTGAACTGTGGATTTCTTCGTGGGAGGAGGGCAGATTTGGGGTTTGCCTATCCGAGCCTGTGGGTGGGGCCGCCTTCAGCATCCTCAGGCCTGTTGGCGTTGCTGTTGCTGCCCTCTACTGAAGCATAATGAAATTGCCTGTGTTCCACTGAAGGGGTCACAGTGGCCGACTTGCTAAAAGAGGATAAGAAGAAAAGGAGGTTTTGCTGCTTTCGCCAACGCAGGGCTAAAGATCACGGTAAACTGCTGAGCTTGAGCTTCCTCTTCGGGAAACTCTTTTCCCAAGACCTCTGACGCCTGTTCCTTACACATGGCATGGTGTGAGGTGCATGTGCTGTGTGGTGTGTTTGTGAGACGCCTGTATTTTCATTTGATTTCTTTGAAACTTGTTCGTGCTGTTTTCCTCTTGTCTTTTCCCCCAATATATGTCTTAGCCAAGACAGCGTTGCAGTTTCCTCTTTGTTTGAACTATACCTTTTAAAGAAGCAGCTGAACCAACTCAGAAGATTTATTTAATTCTGCATGAATATTCTTAGACTGGAAGACAGACTTTTTAAACACTTCCCCCCAAATGATGCTTTTTAATCTAAACTGTTTGGAAATTCCAGTGATGTTGTTTGATTGATTTTTCTTTTCCAGGTTACATGTTTCAGTTGGCCTCTGCATCTTGCAGAGGTCCCTGGCTGGTTTGCCCAGGACCAGGCTAAAGTTTCAAGTGCTAGTTTCAAGAATGAAATTAAAAATAGACTTCTAGAGGATGCCATGATTTGGGGGCACTTGCCTTTACAAATGGGAATGGGGAAAGGGCTTATGTGGAAAACAGTTTCAGTCTATGCTCTAAAGCAGTGCTTAACACAGCCTGTCATCAGAACCCTTGGCTTGGCATCAGGACCATCCCCATGCAGGGCAGTTATGCAGACAGCTGGTGTCCTGCCTGCTCGAGCCATCCCTGTGCTTTCCCTGTGCACATGTGGTTGCTGCCACCAAGGTCGGTCCTGGCCACACAACCTAGGAGCCTCCATGAGAAGATTCAGACTTGGGGACACAATGCCAGCTGCCGGGAGAGCAGAGAGTTCACGGTGCCCTGTTTGCTCGCTCGTGGGAATGCCGAGCGCAGAGGTGATGGGAACTGGACTTGAGCAAGGCTTGGGTGGTCTGAATGAAGGATGTATTCGAGTCCTACTCTCCTCAGAAGGTCCCGAAGTGGGAAGGGAGAGTGGGTACAGATATGAGCCCTTTGTCACTCTGAGAACACGAGGTGGCTCCGAGAGAAGGAACTTGTCTGAGAGTGGGCCTGAATCTGGGGTGGAGACAGCTGACTTGTGCCACCGCGGTGCTAGGAATGGGTTTGTGAAGAAGAGGCTGGGCGTGGGGACCTCCTCAGGCCTCTGCAGGAAAAATGGGCTTGCGCTAAGCGGGAAATGCTGTGATGGTATGAGAAAAGAGTTTGCAAAGACTGACTTAGGCTTCCCACTCTGAGAAGTTACATGAGCAGCTGAGTGCTCCCTATCCCAGGGAGACCCCCTCCTTGAGCTTGTAGGTGCCCCCCACCCCCAGCTGGTGCTTGGGCCTTGTGACTTTTCAAGGATTCTTGAGAATTCCAGGTTAGCCTTGAGATCTGCAGGATTAGGAAGCAGTGTAACTTTTTAGAAAACTTGCTGTATTTTGTTGGGGGTGGAGCGTTTTTTTATTTAATGGAATACTTAGAAACCCAGAAGGCCCCTGGCATTACTGATGATGCTACTGGGGTGGGAGCCCTCGTGGGGATGCTGTGCTCCCACTATTGCTGGTCATACAGAAATAGTTGCTGGCAGGGCATGATTCTTGCTTTAGACAGAGACACCTTGGTCTGGCCTTGACCCATATTCTCCAGCACGAGCCTGGCTTCTTTACAGCAACGAGAGTCTGTTAGCCTGTGATGGCTGAGCGTGTCACCCCTAGCAAGCACAGGCAGATTCCTCCAGGGGACGTCATGGCACTGCTCGTGCTTGTCATGAAAATAAGATAAAAACACAAGATCATGGCTGCGGAGCCCCTGTCCCCAAGGAAGGCAGCTATGATCCTGCCACTGCTCAGTTATCTAACCTGACCGCCCCCAGCCCCACCTTTGAAAGAAAAGAGTGAGAAGGTTTAGGCTGCTTGCGCACAGAGGGAAATGCTCGAAGAGACCCCTGAGTGCAAGAAAGCGTCTTCCATGGAGAACAGGGTAACCAGGTTCCTAAAGGCCCTGGACATCTGTGAGTGAGGCTGTCAGTGTGACCTGCTCCAGGAGGGGCCTGCCGAGCTCCGGGCTCACTTGGCAAGGGTCGCCAGGGTCTCCCAGGGGTGCTCCTTCCTGTGCTGCTGTACTCCCCAGGGTGCTCTGCCTGGGGGTGACTTGGAGCCAATCATTACAGGCCGACTGCTGGCCTCCTGGCCACCCTCCCGAGGGGTGGGCTGTGACTTCACAGTACTACTCACCTCTTGCTCTCTTTGCCGATCTGGGGGCGTGCGAGGGAAACCCCCTTGGTTCTGGGAGTAAAACCAGGGTGTTTCCTCTTCACAGCAGCAGTCCTGTCAGGTCAGAGGTAAATGGGTCTTAGAGATGAAATTGACCAATAGCTCATTTGCAGATGCAATAACTAAGCCCTGGGAGGAAAGGGGACTTGTCCCAGCAATGGCGGAGACCAAGCCTTTCTGACATCTATCCTGGAGGCAGGAAGCTGATCTGGGATTTTGCTGTGCCTGTGAGTGGGGGGAAGGGCCAGAATTTGGGGGGTGCCTGTTTGGATCCGGACACAGACTCACTGTCACTCCTGGACATGCACATCCATGCCCACGTGCATGCATGCACTTGTGTATTGATTTCCCTCTGAATCCACAGGCTAGGCGGATACGGTTGAGAAGTGCGTTGTCCTTCAGAGAGACGGTAGATAGAGGAATGTTTACATGGTGGTGAAGATACTGTTGAGCTGGCCTGAAAAACAGCACGTTTCCTGGTTTATTTCATATGGCATCACGCATGATGGCATCCGGGCCCTACAATTAGATCCTAAAGAGAAATAGTGTGACCTGCTATCCGCGGAGAGCAGGGGCCGAGCCAGGCTGCCTGGGAGGCCCTGGCAGCTCTCACTTACAGTCCAGGGTGTCCCGGGCTGCTGGCTGGCACCATCCCCCCGCCGACCTACCACTGGAGGCCCCTTCTCAGCGTACACACGCTGGAAGCCCAAGGATCTGCCCAGGGGCTCTCCCTAGAGATCCCAGGGCCTGGCAGATGCAGGGCCCGTCAGCATTGTGGCATAGGCCACAGGCTTGTCCTAATGCCTGGTTTCAGCTGGAGTCACTGAAAATTGCTTTCAAATTTATATTTAAAAAATGAAAAGTTCTTGAACAAATCTCTAAAATTTCCTGAAATATGTGGGGACAAAGGACTGATAGCCTCTCTGCATGCAGATGGCCCTGACTCCTTCTATAGGAGGGTCCGGATTCTGTCTGAGGGGGTCCCTCTGCTGCAGCCCTAATTAGACCTAGTCACTTGTCAGCAGTGAATGCTGAATGCTCACAGGGAAAGAGCGGTCACCCTGAATGGGGCAGTCCTGATGCTGAGGCAGCCGGTTAGGGAGAATGCCACGTGTTCTGATAAAGTCGTCTGTGGGTTTACTTCCTTGGGCTTTTATGAGTCTTTCTGTTTGGGCTTTTATGAAGTCCCTGTAGTCCCTGGCACACCTGTATTTTTGTACAACACCCCCCCCTCCCCATTTGCTGGGCTGATCTCCTGGAAGTAGTCTGGCTCTACGCCAGGTTTCCAGGGGTTGAGGGTCATTAGGACAGCACAGCATGGCTGGCAGGTAACAGGCTTACTGGTTTTTGGAGCTTTTTGATTTGTGGAGTTTTAAGTGTATACCAGTGCACATACCAACATGTACCGATGCTGAATCACACACCATTGTATTTAAGGATGTACCAAAGCCACAGGGTTGTTGCATGGTGAGGGTGGCAGAGGAGAGTTTTCTTCTCTCACATCGGAGCTGTGTGTCCCAAGGCAAGGGGGTCAGTTCTCTCATCTGTGAAATCACAGCATTCGTTCATGTCCTCTTAGAAGCCCCTTCCAGTTCTAACAGTCTCTGATTCTCCTGTCTTGATTTTTCAAAACGTAGATGAGATCCTGTTGGGGCTAAGTGAAGTGAAGTGCATATCAATTTAGGAATGTTAAAAAAAAGAATGTCTGGTGCAAGTGAAGGGTTCAGTTCAGTTCAGTCACTCAGTCGTGTCCGACTCTTTGCGACCCCATGAATCACAGCACACCAGGCCTCCCTGTCCATCACCAACTTCCGGAGTTCACTCAAACTCATATCCATAGAGTCGGTGATGCCATCCAGCCATCTCATTCTCTGTCGTCCCCTTCTCCTCCCTCCCCCAATCCTTCCTAGCATCAGAGTCTTTTCCAGTGAGTCAACTCTTCGCATGAGGTGGCCAAAGTATTGGAGCTTCAGCTTTAGCATCAGTCCTTCCAGTGAACACCCAGGATTGATCTCCTTCAGAATGGACTGGTTGGATCTCCTTGCAGTCCAAGGGACTCTCAAGAGTCTTCTCCAGCACCACAGTTCAAAAGCATCAATTCTTCCGCGATCAGCTTTCTTCACAGTCCAACTCTCACATCCATACATGACCACGGGAAAAACCATAGCCTTGACTAGACGGACCTTGGTTGGCAAAGTAATGTCTCTGCTTTTTAATATGCTATCTAGGTTGGTCACAACTTTCCTTCCAAGGAGTAAGCGTCTTTTAATTTCGTGGCTGCAGTCAGTATCCGCAGTGATTTTGGAGCCCCAAAAAATAAAGTCTGACACTGTTTCCACTGTTTCCCCATCTATTTCCCATGAAGTGATGGGACCAGATGCCATGATCTTTGTGTTTTGAATGTTGAGCTTCAAGCCAACCTTTTCACTCTCCTCTTTCACTTTCATCAAGAGGCTTTTGAGTTCCTCTTCACTTTCTGCCATAAGGAAACTAGTCGATCTGATCACATGGACCACAGCCGAATGTGGTCCACTGGAGAAGGGAATGGCAAACCGCTTCAGTATACTTGCCTTGAGAACCCCATGAACAGTATCAAAAGGCAAAATGATAGGATACTGAATGAGGAATTCCCCAGGTCGGTAGGTGCCCAGTATGCTACTGGAGATCAGTGGAGAAATAACTCTAGAAGGAATGAAGGGATGGAGCAAAAGCAAAACCAGTACCCAGTTGTGGATGTGACCAGTGATAGAAGCAAGGTCCGATGCTGTAAAGAGCAATATTGCATAGGAACCTGGAATGTTAGGTCCATGAATCAAGGCAAATTGGAAGTGGTCAAACAGGAGATGGCAAGTGAAGGGTAAAATGTTTAAATGTACAAAAGCTCCTTGGTTATGCCCACTGGGCCCGGTGTCTTGTACGCTTCTGAAAAAGGGAACACTCCTGTGGCACTGAGGGAGAGGCCGGATGGGAAGGTTGCCAGGACCCCGGCTAGAGCGTGGCTCTGAGGCTCGGGTGGAGGGACTGGATCCACATCTATTTCCGGGGCTGAATGAGGTCACCACGTTCCGCTGGAGTCACTGCTGTCTTCCTCCACCCGCCCCTTCCTCTCTTCCTCCTGAGCCCCCTGGGGCATGATTGCAGAGCAGATTTATTTATTAGAGTTCTGTGGCTCTGCAGGTGTCAAATAGTGATGACAGAAAAGTTGCTCTCGATACAATAGGCTAGGTTAAAATAACTCAGCTTAAGGCAGAAAATGTGATACAAACTGGGAGTGCAGGCCGAGGCTGGTCAGAAGTGTGGAAGGCTGTTGACACGAGAATCCTCTGTGTGGCCGTAGAAGTGGGTGGGGTGAAGTGACCCTGGACTTGGACCATCCAGAGAGAGTCACCTTGCTTCCAGGGAGCTCCAGGAAAGCTTTGCTGAGATGATGAATTCATCATGCAGGAGCCTCACTGACAGCCTGACCCTGTGGATCACTCTGTACCTCCTCCCTGTGAAGTTAAAGTACGCCCCATTTTAACAGATGAGAAAATGAAGCCTTGGAGATGTTCCGTCACAGATGAGGGGGTAAAATTAGGCCTGGCCAACCTGAGAGGCCTGCGCTCAACCACTGTCCCACCCTAGAAGGAGGGAGCCCGCTTGGTGAGCAGGAGGATCCTCTCCGTCAGTGCAGTCCTGACACCGTGCCCCACAGTTAGCCTCGGTTTCTGCTTGGGGAGTTCAGTTTGGCTTCTTATCTCCGCACCCCCAACCTCAGTCAGGGAGCAGCTGGTACATTTCATTCACTAGTTGACATGGAACCAGAAATGCAAAGTAATGTCCGCCTACCTTTCCCATGGGTAGGCTGTGAGATATCTGGATCAGATCATTTGAAAAACAAGCTTTAAGAGCGACACACAGCAACTGTATTGATGTCATCATGGGACATGGCCCCAGAGAGTAAAAAGCCACAGAGTTTTGCCCGTGAAAAGAAGTCTGCTCTTCTTGGACATAGTGGATTTACAACATGATTAATATTAGAACCATGAAGTATTGCACTGTTGTAGAGGGAAGTGACCCTCCAGAGCGTAGAAATAGTGTTCCCACTTTACAGACAGGACCTGGAGAAGCCTGGAAAGAGGTGGGACTGCCCAGGGCAGAGCCAGGACCCCGCTGAGGCCTGAGAACCCTCTTCCACCCAGTGGTCCCCACCACCCTGCTGCTTTCAGCTTCTCTCCCCTTAGTGGTGGCAGGAACCACCAAGGAAAACATTCCACAGAGATGACTCCTGGTCATATCTGTAAGGGTCTCCCACCATGGTTTTCTTTGTCCTGTTCCTGAAGAAAAGGGTGACCCTGTGGGAGTAACCTATGACAATGAACTTGGCTGACTCTTAGCACTTTTTAGTCTTTCTGCTGAAGTCAGGCATGGAACAGTCGTGGAGAAACAAGCTGCATGAGCAGCCTCCTGTGTATGTGTGTTTCTGTCTCTTGAGGCGGCTTTTTGTTTAAGGTTCTTCTGTGATTGGATTGTTGTTTTTGTTTATGGTTTGTTTGGTTTTGTGTCTGTGTTTTTGCATGGAGTTGTGAAAAAGTGAATCAAATTTGTAGTTGGTTTCTTTTGACTTGACTAAGGAAGAGAAGGGTTATTCTGTGAGAGTACTGGTTGTATTATATCATCTGTAATTCTGCTCATTTTGCCTTCCTGTTTGGAGCCTTGGCCTCAGTGTGCCTGGAGATGGCTATTGAGATCCCCTCACCCTGGCAGGGTCAGTCCTCTGGCTGCTCACAGAAGGGAAGGAGTCTTTTTTGGTGCCTCAGAAAAGGTGTTTCTCAGTTCTCTGGGCCCATCAAGTCAGGTCCACGTCTATCCTCGTCATCACGCCCTGTCTGTCCCCCGAGCAGGGTCCACAGCTGTGCAGCTGCACCGACAGAGCTCTCTGGTCCTGCTCCTTTGCGCTGCCCTGAGGCCAGTCTGGGCTGGCCTCCGACTACTCCCCACGGCACTCCAGGCACCACTGTCAGGTTTTACAGCTGAAACTCCGGCATCCTTCAGAGGAGGAGCCATATGGTTGGGGCTTGCAGGGGAAAGGCCTTCCTGTGGACGCCATCAGGTCTCCAAAACCAGAAGGTCGCCGTAGTTCACAGTTATGCATCAGAGCATAGATGTGCGCTTGTGGGGTGATTCTCCCATTATTCGACTTTTGATGACAGCTCCTAACCCCAGAGCAGAGTTAGTCGTTCCTTTCGGCACTTGCCCAGGCCCCTGAGGTAGCTCTGGTCTCGGTGGGCCGAAGTCCGCTGGGTGCTGCCCCTCGCCTGGTCCTCCAGGACGGGTGCGGAGCTGGGTCCCTCTTTGCATCCCGCACCACCTCCACCGCCTGCTCCCCAGCATATGTTGGTGACATTTCTAGGGTTGAATCAAGTGGAGGAGAAGAAAACACCCATGTGTCCAGTGGTGACTCTGCAGTGGGTCCCTGGGCCTCCTGACCTGAGTGGGTACATTTCAACTTTTCCTCTGCTTCTGCTTGATCCCGTGCTGTGGGGAAGGAAGAAGTGCCTGGAGACACCGGTGCACGAGGACCACAGACAGCTTTGCCCTCTGGTCGCTGGTTGGGAGAAAACCTTCCTCCCCCAGAGGGCCGTATTCTGAGCTCTAGTGCCGGCATCTTTGGTCAACAGTGTCTTTTTTATTAATCTAACTGATGTTCTTCAGCATCTTGGCTTCACAAGCTGGGCAGAAGAACGTCAGATAGGATTAATGGAAGATGAGTTGAATATTTCCGTTTTTAAAGAGATTCTTTGCTTGGTACCTTCATATGCTCCTCCCTTGATAATATCGCCTCTCCTTCAGTATATTTAAAGTAAGAATTTGTTTATGAAATCTTAGATTTGTTCAAAGATGTTCTAGAGTACTTCTTGCGGGGACGAGAAAAGACGTAGCTGTAACTGAGACATTGTGACGGCCTCTCAGGACAAACCTGGAAATCAGAAGAGTAAGCTGGCCCCAGGCACGGTGACAGGACTTGCTTTGGTCCCCAGGCTTCTTTCCTTGGGAAGCTGGATAGTGGGTTTCTCTTCCTGTTGGGATACTTTCTGGGTTTCCTTGGCAGATCATGGAAGTGAAGGCTCCTCTGTGGAGACACCTGGCTTCTCAGCACTTCCTTTTGCCAGTCAGGTCCCTGGGGACCCTTCATCATGTTCCTCACCCTCCTGCCAGCTTCCCAGAGGCTCATCCTGGAGGCAGAGGTTGCGTTTGCCCCATCCTTGGGTGGCAGGGCGTCCAGTCAGTCAGTTCAGTTCGGTTGCTCAGTTGTGCTCGACTCTGTGAGCCCATGAATGGCAGCACGCCAGGCTTCGCTGTCCATCACCAACTCCTGGAGCCGTGGCGCCATCTAAAGCGTTTCTTCTCCCCGCAGCCAGCATGCCCGCCAGTGAGACGGAGTCTGTGAACACAGAGAACGTGAGTGGGGAAGGCGAGAGCCGAGGCTGCTGCGGGAGTCTATGGTGAGTGGGGCTGAGGCGCTGTCCTCTTGGCTCCTCCTGGCTGCTTAGAGAAGCAGGTATGAGTGAGTCGCCCAGGTTTCAGTGGAGCCTGGGGCCATGGCCTCAGATGCAGGAGGGGTGGGCGGGCTCACCTTGGGACCCTTGGTCCTCCTCCTAGCCCTGGCCCCCCAGACCCCCAGCATGCCACCTGCCTCGTCCTCCAAAGCGGTCTGTCCCGCTGGGATGGAGCCTGCCCGGGCTGAGCCCGGTAACCCGGCAACCCCCCTGTGTCTACCAGGTGCTGGTGGAGAAGAAGAGGCACCGCCGAGGCCGGGCCCTCTGGGTGTCGGCGCTGGGGGTAAAGGCTTCTCTGAGCCTGGCGCTGGCCTCAGTGCTCTGAAGGGCTTGTATGGCAGAATTGCTCATAGAATGTGCTCCCTGTTTAAGTTTCCTTCACTTACGGGCTCTCCCAACCTTGTGCGTAGTGGCTGGATAACAAAACCCTGCCCTTCTCAGCTCATACACTTTGTCTGGAGCCCTGCACCCCCCTCTCCTAACCCTGGAGGATGCCTTCACATGAGCACCCATTGGCTTTTTTCTGGATGCGCTGGGGCTGCAGGAGCAGGCACTCCAGCCGCGTGCCGTGCACTGAGCACCGCCTGCTTTGGGGGAGCCCCATGCAATTCTCTTTTGTTTGCTTTCTGCTGGTGTCCTTTCTGTCTTAATGCCTGTCGAGTACAGGTGTCATTTTTAAGAGAATCTGATCTCCTCGGCGGAGATTCATAAAAATGATGTTAGGAGCAGGAAACTCAGCAGTTTATGAAGTAAATTTTCCTCCTCCTCCTTGCTGCGCCCTCCTACAATAGCATGAAGTAGGTAGGGAATGGGTTTGTCTTGCCATTTTACAGATGAGCACACTGAGGCTCAGAAAGGTGTGCTTGCTTGCCCAAGCTCTCGTAGTGAGTGAAGAGCGAAGCTGGAGCTCCAAGCCCAGGGCTCTTCTCACTGTAGCAGCAGCATGTGCTGTTGTGGAGATGTGTGGCTGAGCTGTGGGCAGGAGCAGCCCCACTGGCTGCAGTATGAGCAGTTTGGGGGTGAGGGGAGAAGAACCCTTGGCATCTCCACCTGTGCCAGGGCTGCTCAGGCAGCTGAGAGTCTTCTCTTGCCTGGCCCCCTGCTCCATGCTCACCCCAGCTGGCTCGCTTCGGGAGCCGGGGGTGCTGGGTCCAGGCTTCCGTGCATGGCTTTTATGGTATCTCTGCTGAAAGATGGAGGGGAACATATCCTGGAGCCTTCCTAATAGGAATCGTATTCTTCTGTCTTTCTTTCAGTCAAGCCATCTCAAAGTCCAAGCTCAGGTCAGTATCTTCTTTCCATAATTTTTCTTAAACTTGTGTGGGCTTTTTATGTTCTAACTTCTGAACTTTATGTAGAATTGCTCTAGACCTGATTTTTTTATACTGTGGGCTCTAACATTCATGTGGAAGATCAACCTGCCCAGTAAACAGTAAGTACCTGCCTTGTAGAACTGTAGTGGGTGCCAAAGAACCATCCCCCCCACCAAAAAAAACCAGATCAGTAAGATGCAACCATGAATAATGTTTTGCCTACTAATCAACCCTTTTTGTATACTCTCCCAGAGTCATTTCTCTAAGAGAGATACTTCCTGTCACTTTTCTGCTGTAAGCTTTTTCCATGGAAGGAAGTTCAAGAGGTCTTCTGAGTTGCTCGTAATGGTTTTACTTGCTCTGAGTGCAGGTTTTGTAATCAGTTGGTAAAAACTCATTGAACTGTTTACCAGTGACTTGTTCTTTCCCATATAAGTATTATTTTCAGTTAGAAACAGTGTTTTACCACTGTGTACAAAAATTCACTTTAAGTGGAATAGAACTGAAGGTGAAGTGTTGGTTGCTCAGTCTTGTCCAACAATCTGCCACCCCATGGACTGTAGCCCACCAAGCTCCTATGTCCATGGAATTCTTTTTGTAAAACTGTAAAAATCCTAGAAGAAAACAGAAAATTTTAGTGACCTTGGGTTAGACAAAAGTTTCTTGGGTACACCACCCAAAGCACTGGTTATAACAGGAAAAACTGATGAATTGACTTCATAAAAATTAAAACTACTACTTCTTGAAAGAAAAAGATCATTTGCAGACTGGAGGAAAAAATATTTGCAGAACAGAATTGAGAAAGGACTAGTATCCAGTATACATAAGAATAGGATCAGTAATAATAACCCAATAAAAATGGACAGTAGATTTTTAGTAGTCATAGAGGGGGCTTCCCTGGTGGCTCAGATGGTAAAGAGTTTGCCTGCAATTCAGGCAACCTGGGTTCGATCCCCAGGTCAGGAAGATTCCCTGGAGAAGGGAATGGCAATCCACTCACTCCAGGATTCTTGCCTGGAGAATTCCATGGACAGAGGAGCCTGGCAGACTATAGTCCATGTAGATGGCAAATAAGCACATGAAATGACCACTGGTCATTAGGAAATACAAATTAAAATCACAGTTGAGATACCATGACGCACCTATAGAATGAATCAAATTTTGAAAGTTGGCTTTTTGACAAGGATGCAAATCAATGGAAATTCTAATACACTGCTACAGGTCAGGTGACACAGCCATTATAATAAAGGCAAGTTGTCAGTGTCTTACAAAGTCCAGCATATTTACCATATGACCCAGCAGTTCACCTCTAAGGTATTTATATAGGAAAAATGAAGATAGATGCCTACAAAAACAATTTGCAAGAAAGTTTATTCATAAACATTATATATGTATAATTGATAAATACAACATTTATATGTTTATTTATAATTGCTGAAAGCTGTAAATAACTCAGATGCCCATCAGATGGTAAGGCAGACAAATTATAGTTCATCCATATGATGGACTGAAACTCAGCAAGAAGAAGGGAGAAAACTACTGAGAGATCAATGACACAAATGGATCACGAATGAACTTTTTCTCAATGAAGGAGGCCAGTCTCAAAAAGCTGTGATTCTGTCGATGGGATTCTGGATGAAGCAAAATAATAGAGAAAGAGAACAAATGAGTAGTTTTCAGAGGCTAGGGTGAGCAGTGGATTAACTGTAAAGTGCAATGAAGGGATTTTTTTGAGTGATAGAAATAGTCTACATTTTGATTGTGGTTGCGATTACAAACTCTAGAACTAAAAAGAAGTCAGTTTTGCCATATGTAAGTTATATCTTAATAAACCCGTCTTTAAAAAATTAAGGGGACTTTTCCGGGTAGTCTAGTAGTTCAGACTGTGTAATCCCAATGAGGGAGGTATGGATTTTGATTGCTGGTTGGGGAATCAAGACCCCACAGCACGTGTGGCGAGGCCAAAAAAAAAAAAAAATTAACAGCGTTTTCATAATGAAAAGCACTTTCATGAATTTCCTGTTGCCAGAGGGCATTTAAATTTCTTCATAATTTGGCCCCCAGATCACCCTCTGACCTCTGGGGTATTTAGACACTCCTCCCAGACTTCACACTTTGTTATTCTGGACTGCTCTCCAGCTGTCAAATGGACCACACACTCCAGTTCTTCCCACCCAAGTCTCTTTGGCAGGAGCTAAGCAGAGTGCCCCGCCCTCTCCCTGTCCACCCTTGGCTAATCCTCATTCAGCTGTAGAGAGCGAGCCAGCCCAACCTCAGCTTTCTGAGGAAGCCTTCCCTGACCCTTCAGCTCTCTTGTGGCTCCCTTCTCCTTCCTCCTGCGCCCAGTACCCTGGGCGTAGCACTCGGCGTGGGTAGTCACCTGCCACAGCCCTCATACTGTTACAGGATGGGGTCACAGACCGTGCCTCCCCTGGACTTGGGAGACATCTGTCACTTGTCCCTGCAGCATGAATAGACCCACCAGGGCTGGGTGTCGTTCAGGCCACCTTGCTTGTGTGTATTGCATTTTGCATCATGGGAGAAACCCAGTCTTGTGGGAACAGTTTTGAGTGTCCTCAGTGAAATTTTTCTACTCTGGTTATCACGTTTCCAGCTGCTACTACCATCAGAAACCCACATAGCAAGAGCAGGAACACAATGCACCTTGCTTATTCCAGGTCTTGCCAGAGAGCTGGCACAAGTCTTTCATTGGTCCCTGGGTTACAGTGTTCTTAGCAGAGCAGTGCAGCTGAGTCAGCCAGGGCTGCAGCCTTGACACAGCCTGGAGATTCTCCTGACTCAAGTGCTAGAGGAAGCGCCCACCACCCCAGTCTGTGAGCACAGCCGGGATCAGGCTGACACTGCTACTCGGCTGGCCCTTCTCTGAGACCCCCTTCACCAAACCATCCTGTGGCAGGGAATGTTTCCCATAGGGAGACAGGCTGAGGCAGAGAATACTCTAATTACATACTGCAACTGGGAGTTGGTAGAGAACATGCTGCTTCTCTGTTTGGCTCAGTTCATTTTATTTGTATGGAAACATGATTCAATATTAGCTCTCCTCCTAAAGGTATATTTTGAGCATTGCTAGTTAGAAAAGGCACCTGATGACTCAGGAGTAAGACTCATGTCCTACTCAGCACTGATGATTCTCTCTGGCTCCAGAGCTACCTTCCAGATTTACGAAAGGACTGAAGGGTTCCCTAAAAGAAAAACTCAGGTTTTGGAGCCCTTGGCTGCCTGATAAATTCCACATGGTGATCGAGGTACTGCAAGAGATGTGGATGATAAGTGGCGTCTCTCTGCACTGACAGCTCAATCAGACCCGAGAGCCTCGTGGTGGGCACGTGAACTGTGGATGTGTACAAGCTGGTGACTCTGAACATCTAGATTTCCTGACCGGCTCAAGGACTGCATATGACAAATTATGGGGTTATCTGAAGCCATAGGAAGGAAACTGATAGCACGATCAAGTCAATACTGTGCTTTTAAAAAGTCATATTTTGAAACCAACGTTATTTGTCTTATGAGGTCTGGTCATTTCTGTGTCATTTGTTCTCATCTTTCCGCCTTGCACCCTGACCCTGGTGGGGACCTCCCGAGTGCAGTCATCCCTTAGCGATATTGATCAGGTGCTGCGTCTGTCTGTCATCCAGGCGGTAATGTTTGCTTCTCTTACAGCCGCCGCTGGCGCCGCTGGAACCGCTTCAGTCGCAGACGGTGTAGGGCTGCCGTGAAGTCCGTCACGTTTTACTGGCTGGTCATTGTCCTGGTGTTTCTCAACACCTTAACCATTTCCTCCGAGCACTACAACCAGCCTGACTGGTTGACACAGATTCAAGGTATAAGCAGAAGCCATTCCCTTTTTGCTCCAAACAGGGGATCCCCGAGGCTGCCCAGCTGCAGTCTGGTCTTTCCAGATGGACGTGTGATTGTCCAGGGCCGTCTCCAGTGAGCAGTGGAACTTGGAGGGTGGCAGAACCAAGCACAGGTGCACCTGGCGAGAGTGTGCAGGCCGGGTTGTGTGGTGTGTGATGCACCGTGGAGCTGATGACTGCAGAGCAGCTCATTGTCTGGACCCTCTGTGGGGTCAAGGGATCCGGCAGCTGCAAGGGACCTCATATCCCTCCTCCCTGTGCCCACTGGAAGCTGTAGTTTCCTTGGCAAGTGGTGGCTGCCTGCCCACCTCGAATGCCCCAGCAGGGTGGTGTGGGAGCTCACCCCATTCTGAGTTGGACAGTTTTGAGCCATTATGAAGTCCTGCCTGACGTCAAGTCAAATCTGTTTCTACTCAACTCTCCAGCCTGCTGGGTGGCATTTTCTGAAGTGACCTTGACAGGCAACTGCTTCTTAGATCTGGGGGCTGTAAGCAAGACCAGATAGATTTCTTGTGTGACTGAAACAAACAAAACTAATACGATGGTCTAAATGCAGACTTGTAGGCTTTCAGGCCTCGAAAGCCACAGAGATTATGTGGTGAGCCGCCCCTCCCCATTGTACAGACAGTGAAAGTGAACCCCAGAGAAACCAAGGAACTTCTCTAGGGGACACACGTCTGGGTGGTAGCAGAAGCAGGACTGGAGCCTGGAAGACACGCGGACCACGGGTGTTCCTGCCACATTTCTGTAAAGAGGGCAAGAGCAAAACCGTGGCCCATGGGCTGAGAGCTTAGGGCCCTTCTGGCAGCAGCTGGTGGGAGGGGAGGTGGGGTGACAGGGCTCAGAGATGCTCCCATGGTGAGATCCCACGGACACGTGCTCCTTGTGTTTCCAGATATCGCTAACAAAGTCCTCTTGGCTCTGTTCACCTGTGAGATGCTGGTCAAAATGTACAGCTTGGGTCTCCAGGCATACTTTGTGTCTCTTTTCAATCGGTTTGATTGCTTCGTGGTGTGCGGCGGAATTACCGAGACGATCCTGGTGGAACTGGAAATCATGTCTCCCCTGGGCATCTCTGTGTTCCGCTGTGTGCGGCTCTTGAGAATTTTCAAAGTGACCAGGTGAGGATGCGTGTGCTCACTGCAGGGGTTTCCTGACCGTGGGTGGTGGTCAGCCCCGACCCCACTTGGGGGGACTATCTGCTCCACCCCAGGCAGCGCCCTAGGCTCACCCCCTCGTCTTGACTTGCAGGCACTGGACCTCCCTGAGCAACTTGGTGGCATCCTTGTTAAACTCCATGAAGTCCATCGCTTCACTGCTGCTGCTGCTTTTTCTCTTCATCATCATCTTCTCCTTGCTGGGGATGCAGCTGTTCGGCGGCAAGTTTAATTTTGACGAAACGCAAACCAAGCGGAGCACCTTCGATAATTTCCCGCAAGCCCTTCTCACAGTGTTCCAGGTGAGTGCCCGCCCTCCCACCCCTGGGTGGCGCCTTAGGAGACACCTTCTTGTCTGTCTACGACTCAGCAAGGCGAAATGATTCCATCGTCACTGTATCAGCAACCTCTGTTCTAATAACACTCTGATTAATTTCGTGCCATTTAAGTCGTTTATTTTGCAGCAAAGTCCAGAGGGATGTGCTGTGATCTCGTGTTTTTGTGAGACCACTGGGTGTCTTATGAAATAATAAACCCCACATTTGTGTTTGACTGTATGAGGTTTCTGGGGTTTCATAGGGTCTAAAATCCTCTTCTTGTACTGTGCTCATTCTTGATGGCAGGCAGATTTTATAATCTTGGTTGTAATGGATTTATGCATAGATGTGACTTCTAAAGCCCTGATGCTGTGGTGTATACTCAGGAATCAGGGTGACTAAACAGTTGCGACAACTTCTGTCCCTTTGTTGTCCTCCCTTGTGTGATGGAATGGGGACACACAGACTCTGAGGATGTCTGTGCTGGTGGGGGCCCTGGCGGGCATCAGGTGGAGAAGGGAGCCACGGGGTTAGGGCTTCACAGGTGCCCCTGCCCTCAGACGCCCAGCCTTTCCACCCCACCTGGCTCTCACATGAGGGGTTCCAAGCCCCCTCCTTGTGTGTTGTGGCCTTCCTTGGACAGAGCCTGGCAGGTCAATTTTAAAAACCCATCTGCCCTTGTTGCTCTTCACAAGTAATGCCAGCGAGTCCTGCAGGCAGGGCAGGGTGGCCTGGCGGGAGGCCTGACCTCCCACGGGGGCTCTTCCATTGCTAAGCGCTGTGACTTTGTAAAGTCACTGTTTTCTGAGGTTCTTTCCTACTTGGACATTTTGAAGTGAATGGAATGGCTGTCACTGCTACGGGCCTGGCCTATAGCAGTACAGTATAATATAACTCAGTTTTGTTTGTTTTTGGCTGTGCTGGGTCTTTGCTGCCGTGCTTGCATTTTCCCTAGTTGCAGCAAGCAGGGGCTGATCTTCATCGCAGTGCTCGGGCTTCTCACTGTAGTGTCCTCTCTCTCTGCAGAACACGGGCTCTAGGCTTTCGGGCTTCCATGGTTGCAGCACATGGGCTCAGAAGTTGTGGTGCATGGGGTTAGTTGCTGCATTGCATGTGGAATCTTCCCAGACCAGGGATGGAACCTGTGTCCCCTGCATTGGCAGGAGGATTATTCACCACAGGACTACCAGGGAAGTCCCCTAACTCAGCTTTTTGAATTAATTTTTGGCCACGCCGATTCGTTTTGTTTTGTTTTTTTGATACTTTCAGAGAAACCTGCATGGTGGTGGTGATTTTTGAAGTACATGTGTATGGCACAGAATTTAAATGTTAGGAAAGCATATAAAGTAGCAAGTCTGTCTCCAACCCAGCCACCAATTTCCCCTTGTGGGAGGCAACCACCATGGAGCAGATTTTTCTGTATTCTCCCAGTGTGTTTGCTCAGACGTAAATAAATTTACCTGTCTACCTACGATCAGATGAATTTACACAGATGGTAGCTCATTGTACATGCCTTTTTTAATCTTTCTTTTTTAACACCTAAAGTGTCCTTAAGAACCTTTCTTATTGGCCCATAAACAGGTGCCTCTTCCTTTTTAATGCTGCCTCCATTTGTTTTTTATTGGAGGATGATTGCTTTCCAGTCTTACTATATGGTTTCTGCCGTGCATCAGCATGAGTCAGCCACAGGTAGACACATGTCCCCTCCCTCTCCCTCCTCATCCTACCCCTCTACGTTGTCACGGAGCACTGGGTTGGGCCCCCTGTGTCTGTCCATTGTGTGGTGTGGGTGTGCCACAATTCGTGGAACTGGTCACTTGCTGGTGAATGAATATTCCTCTGTGTCTTGGCTGAGTGGGTGGCCTTGACTGCACATCCTGGGGCTCGTGTGTGATATTAGATCTGTAGGATAAATCCCCTCAAATGGAATTGCTGGCTTAAAGGGGGTGTGTCCATTTGACACTCTTGCTTAAGTCTTCCCTTTAAGGCTGTGGTAGTTGATCTCCCAGTGATGGGGGTGGATTCTGTCACCTCACTCTCTTTCAGCATAGTGAGTACACAAACATTTTGATTACCACCTGTCTGGTAGATGAAAGTGCTCTCTCATTGCAGTTTTAATTGATACTACTCTTGTCAGGAATGAGGTTGAATATCTTTTCATGTGACCAGGAGCCATTTATAGTTCCTTCTCGATGAATTGCTTTACCTTTTCCAATCATTTGGCAAATTTCTGTTTGGTATTGATTCACATCATAGATACGATTTTCCATTTCCATAGTTGATTAAGCATGAGGAATGCTAGGCAGCTGTTAAAAAGAATGACGTGACCCTGTGACACAGAGGGTCTCCAGAATGCATCCAGTGGGAGAATAAAAAGCAAATTGCAGATAATTCAAATAGTATGATACCCTCTATTTCTAATAAATAAATAAGACACCAACTGCCTGTTTTCTCCAGGAGTGTATATATGTGTTTAAATTCACAGTCAAACAGAGGTCCTGGAGAGACACACCAGCAGGGGCTGAATGGGCTGGGGTGCAGTCAGAGAGTACACACGTCTTATGTGGAATGTTATCTTATTTTCACCAGGATAATTAACTCATGTATTTGTGTGATTAAGTGTAATGTTTTGAAGACTATGGGTTGACAGATGCCTTTGTCCTGTGCAAACTGATCCATGCAAGGCAGCTTACACCAGACCCAGGCAGCCCCAGGAGCCTGGGAGAATCATGGGAACTGTGAGTCCACCTGCCCGCTGAGCCCAGTTTTGTTTTCTTAGATCCTGACAGGCGAAGACTGGAATGCTGTGATGTATGACGGTATCATGGCGTATGGGGGCCCATCATCTTCTGGAATGATTGTCTGCATCTACTTCATCATCCTCTTCATCTGCGGTAACTGTATCCTTCTGGATGACCGGGGTCACCTTGTCGTCACTGTATGCTGTCCTCCTCTCCAAGTTTCCCTGGGGTGGAGGCAGTGGTGGCCAGGGTGATGGGAAAGTGAGCATCCTCACTTCACTCCCACGTGTCCTCCACTGTTGCTGGGACAGCAGAGGAGCGGCAGAGTCTCCACCAGGCCTTGAGGAGTGAGAGCAGCCACGGAGGCAACCTGAGGTGGCACGTGGGCTGCGCCAGCAGTCACCCATTCAGCGTGGCATCACATCCCAAGGGATGGCTTAGGACAAAGCATGTGCTGTGTGTGCAGTCACCCTTGAGAGTGTGGGGAGGAAAAGTGTTCTCTATCTCCCAAGTTCTTTTGACCGGCTATTGATCAAATTGATGTAAGACAGATTAATAGGAAAACACATTTAATTTCATACATATGAAGACCCCACAGGTGTAGGACTTAAGAAATAACCAAAGCAGGCTGTTCATATATATTTCATATATATTTCCAGAGAAAATATCAATTATTTCTGAAGATTTGACAAAACAAAGAAGTGTTTGCTTGGGATAGCAAAGTAACAGAGAAGTTACAAGCTTTGTTTGTAAAGCCTTCTCAACCTCAGATCCCCGACTGCCAGCACTGTCCTCTCGGCTTAGGGAGGATGCCCTCCCAGGGAGCTTGTTTCCTGCTTTCAGGGGAACAGATGTGGGTCAGATGTTCTTCTTGTACCAGCTGTTTCTCAAATAACTGTAATTCAAAGTCATCAACATGCCACCTTGGCTTGTTTTGGGGTGGCCCACTCCAAGCCCCATTAAAAGGTTAGGGGTACATCTCTGACTTCCTAAGACCCTTCAGAATGGATGGGGACTTATCTTCAGTAGATTGACCTGAGCTCCCTGACCCTCATTTTGCTCTGCTGATCTGTACGTCTTTGGGGAATCACGTGTCCCTTGTCCAACTGCTCTGTCATGCTTTCTCTGACTTGCTTTCTTCCTTTTCCCAGCCAGAGTCACTCTAACCCTAGGTTTCTGAAAATTTCCTCCCTTTACGTCGCTCAACCCCTTCTTGACCCTGTAACCTTGGGTTGTGTCTGCTTTCTCTCTGTGCCCTCCCTGCCCTGGCACAAGACCTGGCATGTGGAGTTCCTTGATTAATGCTTAGTGAAAGAACAATTTGGACCGAAGTATGAATACTGCCCCTTGGTCTTCATGTTTGTATTTTAAAGAATCCTAATCTAGAATCTTCTTCTAACAAGTCTGTTGGGCTGTTTTCCCCTTCATTTTCTCTGGCTTGTTAGTGAACCTTCTTCAGGGTGGAAACCCAAGTGCAAGCCTATGAGAACAATGCTTTGTACTTCGGAGTATTCTGTGGAAGCCCCTCTCCCAGCACACACAAATCCTGCTGCAGGGAGCTGCACTGCCCACCCCCGCCCCAAGGGGAGCTCTCCCGCCAGTTTCTCTCCACACTCCTCTCATCACTTGCAGCTCCTGCTGGAGTTTGGGGTGCAGTTCTCCGTCTTGCCAACTAGTAATAGGTGATAAGCTTCCTGAGTCTGCAGTCTCTTTTTGTATTCACGTCTTTGTGGCTTACACCACAGCATCATGCACAGTTGGCTCTTGGTTAGTGTTTGTTAAATGAATAATCAGTATTTTCTTTTTCTGTTCTCGTGATTAATTGTCTAGGTCACAGCCATATACTGGTTCCAATCTGCAGAGAAGTATTCTCTAGCCACTTTCCCTCCAGTTAGATGTTATAGTTTCTTTATAGTGGGTGTATCACTCTCTGCAGTCCTTAAATGGTTTATGGTCTGTCTCCCCCAGCTAGAATAGATGCTACTTGGAAGCCAGGCCTCCAGTCTGTCTGTTTCCTCTCATGCCCCCAGCACCCAGAACTCAAACCAGCCTGTCAGAGTTGCCTGGCAGGTCTTGTCAGATGAATTCCAAGGCACACCAGTGTTTAGAAGGGTCTGGTGGGTAATACATCTATTGGGTATTCGCTCTTGGAAACCATCTGTTACAATCTTGTAAGACTTTCCCGTGGTTTGTTACTCTGGGTTTATTTTCTATTACAGAAAGAGTCTGGTGTCATCGTAAGACTAGAGACACAGTATTTCTTCACTGCCGTCATTAGTAGGAATTCGCAGTGCAGTTATTCCCAGCACTGATCATTTTCTGAGCCACAATTACCCCACGATCATCAGAGGAGAGCTCATATTGCCAAATCATCAGCCAGCCCAGAGCAAACTGCTTCCCCGGGCTCTTTGCAGCTCTGTTTAAAAAGTAATCCTAGTGTATCAGAGGTGTTTTGACAGTCTTAATAGAATCTACTCACATTTCTCCCCTCTTTTTAAAGACTTGAATAGGTTAGTCAAGTGTGACATCCCCTGAAGCTCGCTCATTATCAGTGCCTTGTTAGGCTGTATTTGTTGACATGTTCAGCAACCCACATGAGGGTTCAGATTGCGCTGGGCGTGTGGGACCGTGGCGTGCCTCTCCCGTCTCGGGCCCCTGGCCTCGCGTTGTCTTGCATGCAGATGGCCTTGCGTCAGCCAGAGGGAAGCATCAGTGAGAGACGGGAGTCACGTTGACCTGTTTGTTGCCCTCTGATCCCTATGCTTCTCCAAAATGTACTTAACTGCTGGCAAGTAAGAAACAGCCATCTTCAGAGTATGGGGTTTTTTTTTTTCAGTCATTCAAGGAATCTACAGAAACAGCATTATAGTAAAAGCCGAAAAGCCAGTAACTTGTCCAGTTACCTTTCTACTATTTGAAAAAGAATAAAAATCAACCACAAGAGTCAAAGATATAGTCACTGTGTGACAGTGCAGAAGGACAGGCCAGCACATCTGGCGATCAGTTAGATGTGCTCTAGTCAGTCAGGGTGGAGTGAATGAATGAGGTATTTGCAGACTTGAGAAAGGTCATTTAAAATGAGAAAGGCCCAGACTGCCTTGTGCAGTCATCTTTTGAATAAGGTGTAGCCTTTCTTGGGGTCTTATTCTAGAGAGCGCACCCCAGACAGATAGGTTGTGGGTGTGCATGTTTGAAAAGAAAGAAAACACAGTGCATAAAGTGAAATTGAGCATGCGTAAAAACATTACCTTTACGGTACAGATTCTTTTGTGCAGTGTGTTTCATACCCATAGTTAACCTAGACATATAGACATGCACGTAACACACACACGAAGGGAAATATGGGCATTTGTAGGTTTTCATGGGTTTTAGTGAATCTTAATTTTGCTTCTGGCTAGCTTATCTTCTACAGGTTCTGGTTCTTTTTGAAACATGGGGCTCCAATCTCCTGGCTTTACCAAGGGATTATAGCACTAAGGGACAGTCAACCTGTCACCAGCCTCTCGAGCACAGGGGTGTGACGCTGCCGTTGTTGACCCTGTATAAGCTGCATTTAGAACCATGTTTCATCCTTAACATTCTCAAATTAGATATTCTACTGAATGTCTTCTTGGCCATCGCTGTAGACAATTTGGCTGATGCTGAAAGTTTGAATACTGCTCAGAAGGAGGAAGCTGAAGAAAAGGAAAGGAAAAAGATTGCCAGGTAACTGCCTTTCCCCTGGGGAGGTTTGCTGAATGAAGGGTTTGACCCAGGGCGCCAGTCATAGGTGTGACCTATTGGGGCTCCCATGCTGTTGCTTTGTGGGGATGGTGGCTGGCCTATGGGGCTGACCAAAAATGATGGACTCTTGGGCAGATCCCAGGCTCTCGGCTCTCATTCTCTTGGAGCTGAAAGTAGGAGTCACGTCCCCGTGCTTAATGAATCTCTGCAGTTAATTCTGGCATCATAAAATAAATGATGCAGCCAATGCTGATTAGCCCTTGAATGAGAATTTTAATAACATGATCTGTGTTATGAATCCAGTGCACTGAGATGAACCGAGTGTGGGTTGTGTTATATTCTTGCTGTTAGGGTTGTTCCCAATTAAATGAGCCACTGTTGATTCAAAA
This sequence comes from Moschus berezovskii, assembly GCF_049115385.1. Classification (NCBI taxonomy): domain Eukaryota; kingdom Metazoa; phylum Chordata; class Mammalia; order Artiodactyla; family Moschidae; genus Moschus; species Moschus berezovskii. Next base: position 13,241,035 of record NC_142483.1, read on the forward strand.
TCCTGATTAGCTTTTTTTATACAAAACAGGATGGTTACTTGGTTCCTTCTGTTCTCTTCTCTGTAGAAAAGAAAGTCTGGAAAATAAAAAGAACAACAAACCAGAAGTCAATCAGATAGCCAACAGTGACAACAAGGTATATGTTACATTTTCCGCTTTGTTTCCAAATATTTCTGTTGCTGTCCCCATGAATGTACCACTTTTATACCAGACAGTGTTGTGTGTGCTATTTTAGAGTGAAAGCTGGCACCCCATCACAGACGCTGGCTTTCCAGGAGGGTCTGCATGAAGTGGGGCACTCAACTGGTTGTTAACAGTATTTCAAACAGAGAGCTGGTGTGATACATATTTAACTGGTCTGACGCCTTACCTTTTCTTGATTGGAATGGTGTGGTCACACCTGACCGGTGTCCATATCTTCTCGGTGGGGATTAAAATCAAAGATTGCTAGTGGATGTCTGTCCCCAGGGCTGGTCAGGGGGGTGGTCTCAGGATCAGAGGGTCTGGGCACTCAGGGCCCTACTGTGAACACTCAGGCACTGTGTCAGCTGGGGATTTTTCCTTAATTTGTTGATTTATTCACTGAGTCAGTAAATTCTTTCTCAGTGGTGGCTGTGTATCAGATACCAGGGGTCAGGGATGACCAGGACGAGTGAAAGCCGCGCTCACACAGGGCTCACAGCCTGGCAAGGGGGCAGGAACCTGCAGGGTGGCTCCCTTGTAGCGTGCGCACCAGTGCTGGGCGGTGCTGGGCTGTCCATGGCTAGGGACGGGGGCACCAGTCTTCTCATCTGCCCTCAGACTTTCTCTCTGAAGCAGGGGCATCATCTGGGGGTACCTGCTCTCCTGACACACTCATACAGCACCCACTTTGGAGATCACACCCCTACCCTGTGCTGAATGGCAGGGTTAGGTCTTTAACTGCCCCTCTCGAGTCCGCTTAAGTCAGAGTCTCCCTCCCTCCCGAGACCTCTCTGTCCTCCCAGGTTACTATCGATGACTACAGAGAAGAGGATGAGGACAAGGATCCCTACCCACCCTGTGATGTGCCAGGTATGCGGCGGACACCAGAGACGGGCTCTCCACTCGTGAGTGATGGCTTTGCCCTCACACTGATCAGCGCCTGGGTCTGTGGCCAACCCAGATGGGGACACGAAGCGCTGCTGAGGCTGCCGAGGCCAAGAGTTCAGTCCCCTTGGGGGCTGGTTAGCTCTGGTTTTTCTCGGGCGGCTTAGGGAACCCAGACAGCAGGTGGTGGGGAGAGAACGTGGAGGCGGAGCCTGCACTGGGTATCTCTCTAGGAGGTGGCCAGTGGTCAACACTCACCTGACACTTTCACCTTGACTGGGGACTTGACGGGCTGCTGGAGGGAGGTCCTGTGGAGTCAGGGAGCCTGGGAGACTGAGCATGTGACTTGAAACCCTACACAGTTTTTCAGGCCGAAGCTGAGTGTGGCGGTTGCTGGGGAAGCAGCCAGGTGCTGGGGCCTGGCACCTTCACCTGGTGCTCAGATCTTAAACTGCTGGGGGCCTCATTCCCACAAAGGCACACACTCACCAGATGAGAACACTTCTCAGCCCCAACCCACACACTGATAGTTCATATTTGGAAGGTTTTGATTAATGTAGCCCACCAGGATCCTGTGTCCATGGAATTTTCCAGGAAGGAATAGTGGAGTGGGTTGTCATTCCCTCCTCCAGGGGAATCTTCCCAACCCAGGGATCGAACATGGGTCTCTTGCATTGCAGACAGATTCTTTACTATCTGAGCCACCTGGGAAGCCCTGTGTAAGCTGATGCACATTGTTAAAGTTTAAGTCACATTTTCATGTGAAATTGAAAATGAGCGTTCAAACCCAAATGCAATCCTTATTTCATGCCTATAAAAAAAAGTATCTCCTTTAAAGTAGGTGAAGAGGAAGAGGAGGAGGAAGAGGATGAACCCGAGGTTCCTGCTGGCCCCCGTCCTCGCAGAATCTCTGAGTTGAACATGAAAGAGAAAATCGCCCCCATCCCGGAAGGGAGCGCTTTCTTCATTCTTAGCAAGACCAACCCGTAAATATCCCCTTTCTAGTCACGTGGCTGCTGCATCTTCCCCAGGATCCCGCATAGTGCTTGAGAGTGGCTAGGGGCCGGGGATGGGGGGGGTGGACAGCGCAAGGGAAGATGGTTCACAGCCCCTTTCTGTGCCTGAGCGTTGAGGCCCCCGTTCCCCCGACCCCGTCCTGTTCCAGCCTTGCCTTTGCCCTCTCTTCATCTCTTCCTGGCCTTTCTGTGCCTGGACAGGGGCTATAGGGGGTGACCAGGTCTTGGGACAAGTACTATTCCAGACGTCACTCCCACACACCCCCGCACGGGGATAGCAGTGGTTCGGTACTGCAGCTCTGGTGTTCTGTGGGTTGTCACCTGTGAAGCATTTTCCATCCAGAGGACCCTTTCTTCGTAAGGAAGTCTTTTGCTAAGATGCTGTGGGAGATGAGGGTTTTGACCAACTTCCTGAACATCTTCACTCAGAGGCCCAGTGTAGCTGATCACTTTTCCCTATTGAGCCTAATAGCGATACACCAGTATTGCTCAGTGATATTTTATAAGTGGTAGCTATTCAGTTCAGCTCCATGACAGCCTGCTTAAAATAGCATTTCTCCTGTTAAAATGATCCAGTGCTTGCCAGGAACCTGGTAATTACTCACAAGTACTGTAAGAGGAAGATATGTATTTACTAGCTGGTTTCTAGGTTTTAAATCATCTGGGACGGAGTGTAATGCCAGGAGGAATAGATGGCTCCTGGAAAGGCTGCTGGAATTGCAGAAGCAGTTCTGGGCTGTCAGAGGAGAAATCTGTAAATTCTCAAGCGCCAGGGAGACACAGGGAGAAGCAAGGCAGGTACAGTTCTCACAGAGTTGAAGATTAGATAGTAACCTATTTTTTTATGGGCCATTTTAAAAAATCTTTTATGAATTTGTTGCAATATTGCTTCTGTCTTAAGTTTTGGCTTTTTGGTCTTGAGGCATGTGGGATCTTACCTCTCTGACCAGGAATTGAACCTGTACCCCCTGCATTGGGAGGCATAGTCTTAATCACTGGACCTCCAGGGAAGTCCCTGGATGATAGTTTTTATAGCTCATCTTGTTGAGAGTTTGCATATCTCTTTTAGAAAGTTATTCAGCCTCCTCACTGACACCTGCAGCTCACTGTGTCTGCTTATACGGGAGGAATGAATTTCATTTGCCCCCAAAGCTTTGAGCACTTCTTGCCCTCACAGCACTGTCAGGCTTTCCTCAGCTGCTGACAGCTTGCCGGCCCTCCAGGGACCACAGCCAGGCATTCAGCAGCCCCAGGGGGTAAAAATGAAACACAACATCACCTTCATATAAAGCTGGCTTCTGGTTTTTAAAGTGAAAAGAACTTTTCAAAGGAAAACACCTGCATGTATTCTATAGACAGAAAAACCAAAAGTGAAGTTCTGAAGTCAAATACTGAAGTTAAGGGAAGTCAGGCACTGACTTTAGTAAGTAGTCCCTGGGATGTTGTCAGGGGCATCAGGAGAGGCTCTGACGGCCTGCGGAGCTGTTGTCAGAGTCAGGGCTGGGGTGCTGAGCACGTGCTGCCCTCCTTGTTTCATAAGACTGGAGTACCCTGAGATGGCTCTGCCACACCGGGTGCAGGGAGCTCCTTGTGAGATTCTTATATGATGATGTGACTTCCACTTGACTTTCTCAGAAGCACTTGTTGTGGGTCAGCTGCCGCCAGGATAGCACTTCTGACAGGATGTCCACACAGCAGGGGAGTGCTCCCAGTCTCACCTCCGAGGTCAGGTCAGGATGCAGCCTGACTTCTGGGGTCACCCCTGTTCTGTGTGAGCAGCTGTAATGAACTCTGACCTCAGTCTCTGTTCGAAGGCAGGAAAAGGGAGCTGCTGGGCTTCATGTTACAGTGGGGAAGTGTCACCATCAGACCTGGATTGGAAATGTGTCCTGGTCCCCTTCTAGCTAAGTCACTTTTTGGGGACTTGGGGGTGGCAATACCATGGGGCTTCTGAGAGTTTAGCTCCCTGACCAGGGATCAAACCCTGGACTTGGCAGTGACAACGCAGAGTCCTAACCACTGGACTGCCAGGGAATTCCCATAGCTGGGTCACCTTAAGAAAGTTCTTTCTCAAACTGAAGCCTCAGTTTCTTCACCTTTAGAAGGGTAGTGTTCCAGCTTTTCAGGACACAGTGAATGGTCTGTGGGGCTTTGTCCACACAGAACCCTCAGGGTTTTGGGGAAAGAATGGTCCGGTGGTTCCAGTTTGCTGGGTGGGGGCTTGGGTAGCACAGGGACAGCAGCCCTCCACCTGGTCCATCACCATGGAGTGGCCCCAGAGTGCTGAGAGCGCCAGCCGGTGGGCTCGGGCCCTTCCAGGGTTCATCCATGCAGTGGCTCTTCCCGCAGGATCCGCGTGGGCTGCCACAAGCTCATCAACCACCACATCTTCACCAACCTCATCCTTGTCTTCATCATGCTGAGCAGCGCCGCCCTCGCCGCTGAGGATCCCATCCGCAGCCACTCCTTCCGGAACACTGTAAGCCCCCAGCGAGGGTGGCAGGGCATGGCGGGGCCCCCCCAGTCAGCGCCGGGATCGCAGGCAGAGGCCGGCATCCAGGCAGGGCCTGCAGGGCCACGAGGGTCGAAACTCACGTGGGCCCCGCTTTCCCCTGAAGGCATTTTATGCTGCAGGTTTGTCAGTGCCAGAGAGATTTTTTGTTATGGGCACAAACCTTTACTGAATTATATATTTTAAACCTCATTTCAGCTACTGTGTAGTAACAGTGTATTCAGGAGCTCCACTCCTCTGCATCGCTGCCAACATTTTGATTCCTCTTTTCTCCTTCCCAGTCCAATTCATGAGCACACCTGTTTTGAGGTTTCCTGTTGGTGGCAGCATCCAGCAGAGAGAAAATAAACTTGAAACCTGGTGTGGCACATGCCTGGGGGGCTCTTATGTGGGGTTGGCAGGAAAACTTACCTTATATGGACTCACATTCACCCAGATACTATTACTGATGAGAAATACAAGTCAGGGAGATGACAGATGGGACCTGAGGCATTCGTTGGAGAGGAATGAAGTCTTGGTTAGTTTGGGGCAGGAGGTGGCTTTACAAAGAGAACAGAGGGTTTCATCTTCTAATCCTAGTCAGTTTTCATGTCCAGGGCTGACTCCCTTGCCTAGCGTCTGTGTTGGGCAGAGACTGGTACCTAAGTCAGTTCCTGCCTGAGCAGTTCAGTCTCAGCAGGTCAGCCGTCAGCACTGAGAACAATCCAGAGGCAAGACAGCTTCACACGACAGTAGCCTGTTGACTGCCGGACCTCGATGCTATAGCGCGGTTTCAGCTGATCTCCCAGAAAGCCGCCCGGGGAGGCAGGCCCACAAGTGTGCGAGGCCGTCAGGAGTTGCTGCCTTGCCCTGCTGGTACCTCTTTCTGTACAAGAGATTTTTGAGATTTGTGGATTTAGACAAGTCACCAGATCAGTGCCCCATGATTTCGGTTGTGACAACCGAGCCCTGTGCTGTCTTTCCATTTCCCATGCTTTTGGTTTGAAGCCTGGCAAACCCAATCTGTGAGACTGATGAGATAATGGGCATCCTGATATGAAGATGAAAGATCTTCTCTTCGAAGCATGGTTGGGTGACAAGAAGATGGAGCCCTGAGCCTGTCTCAACCTGTACCCAGGGGTTACAGCTTTTGTTAAGATTCCTGAGGTCTCTATCTAAAGGCTCAGATGGAACAAAGCACAACAGGGTGTCATCAGTTCCATCGTAAAGATGAGACACAAAGGGGAAAGCTGTTTCAGGAAAAAGCACCATTGTGTGACGGACTAGGTCACAAACTGGTCCTAGAACACAGGTTGACCAAGAGTTTACCTGCGGGCCTCATGTTCTAATTTTTATTGTAATTACTTCCCCATGGGTTTATTTCCCTGCTGCTTTTTCCAAGAAATGTTATTGTTCTTTTAAAATAGATGTTCACATGAATGTGTGTCTTGCTTTTAAAAATATTGCACTGTTTCTGTTTGACTGTGGTCAGAACAGTTAGCATGAGATTTTCCTTAACAAATTCTTAAGGATACAAGACAGTATCCTTAGCTCTGAGTACCTTGTTGGACAGCACCTCTCCAGAGCTTACTCACCTTCTGTGGGAAACTTTATGCCCATGTCCACCTGCCCAGCCCTAACAACCACCCTTCTGCTTTCTGTCTGTGAGTTTGACTACCTTAGACACATCATATAACTGAGATCTAGCAGCACTTTTTTTTTAACCTTAGCTGAGTCATTAGTGAAAAAGAAAAAGTAGGCAGAGTGAGCAGAGAACAACCTGAGTCCGAGAGCCTCGACCCTCGGCACCAGGCCGGGCTGTTGGCTTGCCAGCAGCTGTGTCTCTCTTGGCTCCCCACCCGCTTTCAACACACAGAGAGACGTGCTGCGATCTCGGCGGGGATGAGGGTGAGGGACAGGGCTCCTTGTGGGCGGCCTCCATGGTGTCCTGGGAAAGACCTTTAATTGGCTGGACAGAAACACAGATACACAAGAAGTGTTCCGGCAAAATTTATAAATCCCCAAATGGAAGCCGTTTGGCAAATGAATAATGCTGTCTGAAGAGGGGACTTCGGGGAGGACAGCTGGCCTTTGAAGCAGAGATTCTGGTCTTGGTCTCATGGCAGTGAGGACTCCCCTGGGGTGGCTCCCATGTGCACACAGCAGGGCCCAGGGCTCTCGACCAGCATCTCAAAGACCTGGCTCCATGCCAGCGATGTAGAAACTGGCCGCCTGGCCTGAGCCTCTGGCCTCTGTTCTCAGCATCCACATCTGGGAAATGAACGGAGTCGGCCTGGGTGGGCTTCATGGCTTACCTTCCAGCGCTGGTCTCTTCGGTTCCCCCAAACGGTACAGCCAAGTTGTCATGAAGATAAGCAGCCAAGGTGGCCGGTTCCGCTGGAGGGTCCCAGCTGCCCTGTTTGTGGCTGAGGACTTCCTGTGAGCACCCTTAGTTGAGGCATGCTGCCGTCCGCCTGCCCTCCCTCCTGCCCCCACAGATCTGTGGAGAAGCAGGGACCCTAGAAGGGGATACAGGACTGCAGTGGCTAGAAAGTTGGTGGTATTTTGGGGAGTGCTGATAAAATGGGCCCAGCAAGGAGCAAACCTGCCTTGAGAGAGAGAGTGCAGTGTTAGACAGAGCAGCAGGCGGTAGGAAGAGGATCAGTGGAACTCTTCCTTGAAGATTTATCCAGCGCAGCACGTCGGTGGAGGAAGGTGTTGGCTCCCTGACTGAATGGGTGGGAATGAGAGGGGACACATGACCCTCTTTGACGCCACTTATACCTTTGTTTACATTTTCCCCTCCAATCTGAAGCTCAACTGGAGGGCAGTGTATTTTATTCTACCAAAAGGGCAGTTAAAGATCTAAAATGTGTGTGAGACTAATTAATCTGACACCACAAGTATCTTATCAGCATCGTGTGCCGATGAGCAAAGGTTATTAATAAAACACTTTCCTAAGTGAGCCTCTGCTGCCCAGAACACAGGGCTGGGAGGGGAGTCAGCAGGAGTGGTCACAGGAGGTAAGTGTGCCCAGAGTTCTTTGTTGGACCGAGTGGGGCGCTTGGAGCATCTCTGCACTTCCCTCCAGGGTGACAGGCTCCTCCCAGGATGACGGGTCTCTGAGCGCATGTGGGTGTGTGGCTGTCGGGAGTTGTCCGTCCGGATGCCATTTTCTCATCTCCACGTGTTGTGCCTTGCAGATACTGGGTTACTTTGACTATGCTTTCACAGCCATCTTTACTGTTGAAATCCTGTTGAAGGTAACGGCTTTTTCATGGATCCTTGCGTACTCTAACACAGCAGTAGCAATAACGCTGGCAATTCTTTGTTTACCTTCCAGATGCTAGGTTATGCAGATTATGTCTTCACTGGTACTTTTGCATTTGAGATCGTTTTAAAGGTAACAGGTATCACAGGAGTGTGTTTCAGGGGCCTGCTCCTCTGTGTGACACACGGCCAAGACACATGATGTGCTTTTGGCTATGTTCAGTTTTTGTCCTCTGTGATCAACCTCCACCTTTTTTTTTTTTTTTTTTTAAACCAAAGGATTTTTTTCCTGTAACCATTCAACCTTCTGTTGCTGTTTCTTCAAAAAAACCTTTGAATGCATGTGGGAGCTACTTTGGCTTCCTAATAGTGATTGGGAATTATATTTTGCTCCTTTTTTTTAATATCCTCTGAAATTTGTCAACTGACAACAGATCCAGTGCTGTGTGTGAACTTTTTTCCACCCTTCCTGACCTCGAAGTCAGAGGAAAAGCCTTCCTCCTACGGAGGAAACATCTCTCTTGTTTCTTTGACTGCGTTATGTTTTCAGTGCCCGGAAATAGTAACACACTATTTTCTTGCAACAAGATTTGCAAGATAACATGGGTCTCTCTGTGTTAAGATATATCTGTTTTAATGGATGGGCTTACATTTACACAAGCAAAAAAAGCACCCTCTGGACAGGGTGCCCAGAATGTACTGCCCATGCATGAGCTGCCAGTTGCCATTGCTGCATGTGGTTTGCGTCCTGGTTTTGAAGGCCGCCTTGGGTGAGCCTGTCCTCCATTTCTATGGACTCGGAAGTCTGGAGACCCACAGCGGACATCCCAGAACCCCACACTTGCCCAGGGGTGTGCATCCTTGAAGTCCTGGGACAGTGTAGCCTGCAACATCTCCTGGTGGGGAGACACTCAGGGAAATGGGGACTTGTAACCACAAGTTTCTTTAAACCATGTTGGGGTTTTTGTGTGTGCATCTCGGGACAAAAAAAAAGTATTTTCATGTAGACTACTGTGGAACTTGGGCTCTTTACAAAATCTTCTATAAAATAAAACCTCAGTTAACATTCCAGGCAATAGAGTATTTAGTTACTTTCTGTCTTTCTCTCTCTTTTTTTTTTTTGCTAATGAAAATATTAGCACAATACCGACCAACCAACCTCTGTTTTAACCTTTGTTAAAAGTCTTCTAGATATTTGAGTTCATTTTCCTGCCATCAGGTCAGTAAACATGGTTGAATGTGGTCCGAAGTGAGATGCTGCCTGGATTGGTGAGCAGATTCTGCCACCGTCTCCATGGTGACGGGCATCACAGCAGAAGGCACAGGGTGTGGGGTGCAGCAGTGCCCACCTGGCCTATGCTCCATCACGGGTTTTCTTTTTTGGTAATTTGCTGTCTCCTCAGGCTGAATTTGGAAATGTCATCCTTAGCCTGTTAGCCTGGTTAATTGAGGTTTTATTTTCCTTTCCACATGTTTAAGTTGTTCAATGAAGTGTAGATACTCTTGGGCTTCAGGGCAAAGAGATACAGGTTTATTTAAAAGAAAAAGCCGCCCACAATTACTGCTTTTCACTTTCTATGTATTTGCCTCAGTGACTTAAATCTTCCAAATCAATCCTCATTTTGAAGAAATCTTAGGGAGTGGAAAATAAGCTAAAACAAGAGGGATTCTGAAAATGGAGAGTCTCTGAGAGGCAGCTGACATTGAACAGGTGGTTCCTGATAGCCTGGGGAAGGTTTGAAAGGCTGTTTGGTTACTGGGTTACACTTGAAGTGGGCTTTTTGTTGTAGTTTGTGGGTCAAAGAGGATTGATTATTGGCAGTTCCATGTGGTCTAGTATAATTAACTCCCAGCTCTTCCTCTCCTGTACTTATCTGAAAATTCCCCCATCTTTTTTAAAAATAAGCAGTAACGCCATGTGTTTTTCAGTTTTTTTCTCTGGGGCATTTCCTCACTTAGCTCCTTATTTAGGAAGCTCAGTGGGCACCTGCAGTGTGGGCTCCAGGCACGTGGGGCCATGACTTCAAGAGCAGGTGAGGTACACGTGACGGCTTCTGAGCCACTCCTGGCATGTGCCAGAGTGGCTGGACTTATAGGAGCCCTTTGAAAATGATATATCACTCGGGACTGTTAAGAGCAGTATGGGGCCTGGGGAAATGAAGCCAGTTTATCAACAGTGTGTGTGAGGCCAGGGCTCAGGCACTTCTAGCCCCACTGAGAAGCCTGGGCTGGAGCAACATGGGCTCTGCTAGCATCTCAGAGGAGCTGGAGCCAGAATTTTATGGGGAAGCCAGGTTGTCTGGGCAGCAATTGCATCCTGAGAAACCTGGTCAAGTGGACCACTCCTGAGACAGAGCCTTTGGACGTGCCAGTGATATAATCATATTTGAAATTTGTCATTGCCATAATGAAGTCCCAATTGGTGTGTTCTTTTAAAATGTGTTGGAAATCAACTGCCCTTTTTTCATTTTTGAACAAAGCATTTGGTTACTCTGCCCTGTTGCTTTGCATTTCTGGCTTCCTAACCCACACTTGTTCATAAAGTCATACTTTGCTCAAGATTTTGTAAAGAGCCCAGGTTTCTTTTCCCCTGGAAAGAAAAACAAAGAGGAAAAAAACACTAAATCACTTATGATTCTGCTCACAGATGATGACCTTTGGCGCTTTCCTCCACAAAGGCGCTTTCTGCAGGAACTACTTCAACTTACTGGATATGCTGGTCGTTGGGGTGTCTTTGGTGTCATTTGGGATCCAGTAAGTATTCTGTGTGTGTGTGTGTGTGTGTGTGTGTGTATACACAGGACTGTTGGGTAGGCAGGTCTATGTGAGGGGCTGCCCTGGTGACTCAGATGGTAAAGAATCTGCCTGCAGTACAGGAGACCCAGTTTCAATCCCCAGGTCAGGAAGATCGCCTGGAGAAGGGAATGGCAACCCACTCCAGTATTCTTGCCTGGACAGAGGAGCCTGGAGGGCTACAGTCCATGGGGTGGCACAGAGTCACACGCAACTGAGTGACTAACACTTTTATAAAGCCTGGGCATCATATTAATGGTGGCGTTCAGTTAACTGGAAAGCTTAATTTGTGCCCATACCAGAAAGCACTGTGACAATGCATGCTTCCTTGTGCTTCTGTTTTTCTGTTTATGCCATTTGCTGGGCTGCGCTCACTATTCTCTGTGATTGTTTTGTTTTCAAAAGAGGGTGAAGGAAGTCTGAACTAGGAGGGAGGGCAGCTGGGCTCTAGCCTGGGTTCTCCATGGGTTCTTCAGGTCCTGGGGACCTCCTGTCCTGAGATCTCCATTCCACTTCTGAACAGGAAGGGTAGTACGAGGTGGCCTCTTTAGCCCTTCCAGCTTGACGATCAAAGGCTTCTTTCCAGGATAAATCAGCTGCTGTGACCCTTTTCTTCCAGTCTCTAAAATTTTTATCTGGGAAGGGAAAAGCTGCAAGTTGAGCCTCAGGGCCTTTCCATGGTGTTGAGTGATTTCTAATGGGGAATAGCCGCAGCCGCACCCCACTTGCCGTACCTGGGGGTTTGGCGCAGAATCTCCAGTGGGAGCGTCTAGGGGTGGCCTTGCTTTCCTGTGGACTTCAAAGCACTTCTGCTCGGGTGCTGAGCACCAGTTCCTCCGTAGAAGAGCCATGTGTGCACATGGCTTTTGAACTAAAGGTGAACAAGAGGCTGTGTCCCCATCAGATGAGGACCCTTGCGGAAGCCCCCCTGTGCTAATCCCCTCTCACCTCCCTTCAGCACCCAGTGTGGGGAGCTGTGTCGCTGCAGCCTAGACGGCCATTCTCACGAGCGTCTTTGCAGCTCCTGGGGGCTCCCGGCTGTGCCTGGCTCTCCACCCCCACCCACTGCCGCCTGAGAGCTCGTTGCTCCGGCCACACTCAGCCACCCGCCATTCTCCACCAGCCGCAGCCTCCCTTCTAGGGTCTGCGTCGGTGCTGCCCGCCTCGGCTGGAGCGCCTTCCCCCTTTGTCTGGGTAACCCCATCACCCCTAGGTGCTCACCTGGCTGTCACCTCCAGGGCGCCGTCCCAGAGCCCCACCGAGACGTGCTCCCCCAGCTGCCTTCCCTCTGTTGTCACTCCTGCACATTGGCTTGCAGTTGCCCATCTCTCCCATCCAGCAGCAGCCTCCTTGAAGGCCAGGGAAGTCCAGCATCAGAGCAGCACAGCAGGGCCTCCAAACTTAGGAAACCAACCAAACCAGCACAACCCTGCCTGGTCACGCCTAGAGTAGACATCAGGTGGGAAGAACCAGGCGCACCCAGAGTCGCATCTCTGCTGCATCAGCCGTGTGACTCTCAGGGCTCCATGAGCTCCAGTCCAGGCCTGTGGTGGAGTATGGACGGGAAGGAGGAGACCCGTTCCCCTGTGGGGCTGTGGGGAGAGATTGGCTCTGCTCAACGGGGTCCCACCATCATTGCACTGCAGTGAAATCATCTCGCAGCGTTTTACTGACTCTGATGCAATCTGCTTGCTTTCTTTCCCTGCTCTTTCCCTTAGATCCAGTGCCATCTCTGTTGTGAAGATTCTGAGGGTCCTAAGGGTCCTGAGGCCGCTCAGGGCCATCAACAGAGCGAAAGGACTTAAGGTTTGGATTCCTCCCCAGGCTGGGCTAGCTTTGGTCAGGGTTAGTTATCATCACTGACTTTCCTGGGCCGGAGCTGGGCTGAGGCCTGATGAATTTTTCAAATGGGTTTTGGCTTTAGGAAAGAACATTTCTAGTCAACGAGGCTGCCTCTCCCAAGGGCTGGTAGCATTTTTAAAATTGCTATTTTAACATTTTTGTTAATTTAAAATATTTTTCTTTATCTGACTACTGTCATACTTTATTACTTTTTTCATTATTAATAGTATTCCTTTGGGTTTAGTTCAGTCTTTAGCTCTGTTCTTAGGGAGTTTGTACAAAAGGCCAGAGGGTTTACGTTTTCCCAAGTCGTCTTATGGGGTGCATAGGAGGGGCTTGTGTGCCAGGCACTGCTGTGCCCCATGGCTCTTCTTCTGCCCAAAGCTCACTGCTTTGAAGGAAACCAAGGAGCGACTGCTTACAGGGTGTCCCTCCAAGTGGCCACGGTGCACAGAGGGGAACTCGTCATAGATCACTACCTGCAAGACAAGGCATAGAGGACTGTCAAGTAGGAAACTCATATAAAAATGCACACAATCATGGAAAATCTTGGCTGATGTTAATTCACCCTGTGGCTAAAATAGCACAGGCCAGTAACAGCCCCCTGTCCGCTCCCCGCCCCTTCTTCCCAGCACGTGGTCCAGTGTGTCTTCGTGGCCATCCGGACGATTGGCAACATCATGATCGTCACCACGCTCCTCCAGTTCATGTTCGCCTGCATCGGGGTCCAGCTCTTCAAGGTACAGGGCAGGGCCCTTGAGCACGGAGCCGAGCCCATCTCTTCAGGGGGAACCAGAGTTTGACTGCCTGTCTGTTTTGTGTCCAGGGAAAGTTCTATCGCTGCACAGACGAAGCCAAAAGTAACCCCGAAGAATGCAGGTGAGTGTCCTGAACGTTGGTGCTGTTTAGTCACTAGGTCGTATCAGACTCTTCATGATCCCACGGACTATAGCCTGCCAGGCTCCTCTGTCCAGGGGATTCTCCAGGCAAGAATACTGGAGTTGGTTGTCATTTCCTTCTCCAGGGGATCTTCCCAGACCAGGGGTCGAACTCATGTCTCTTGCATTGGCAGACAGATTCTTTATCACTGAGCTGCCCAGGACACCTGTCCTGAATGTGGGAGTGGGGAATTTGGAAGAACAGATAGAGAGCTTCAAGGATTAGTTCATATTTAGTGTCTTTAAAGGTTTTGTTGTAGAGGACAAGAGTCCTGAGAGCTCAGCTCATAGCTGGAAAGATGGAGGAGTTGGTTTTGAGGTGAAATTCACAGAACATAAAATTAACCTCTTCAAACTGCACAGTTGAGTGGCATTTCATACAACTCTATTGTGGTACGAGCGACAGCTCAGGCCAGTTCCGAAACTTTTGATCATCCCTAAAGAATGGACACACAGAAAGTTCCCTATCTTCCCCAGTGCTAAGACTCCACACTCCTGATGCAGGAGACTCGGGTTCGATCCCTGGTTGGTGAACTAGATCTCAAGTGCTGCAACTGAGACCTGGTGCAGCCAAATAAATAAAATGGTTTGGGTTTTTTTTTGGTTTTAAGAAGAAAAGAAAAGAAGCGAAGATTCCTTATATTTTAAAAGAGAGAGCGAATGGACCGATGACTTTTGATGTTTGGTGTAGAATCAGTAAACTGAGGGGTGGGCACTAAAACCTAAAATAACAATTAGCTCTCCCTACAGCCACGTATCCAAGTTTTTCCTCAAACCAGAGATCAGCGCTTAACCTGCCGGAGTCCAGGATCTGGCCCCTACTACTGACCTAAGTCCCAGGCTGCTTCTCCCCACATGCTCCCCTCTTCTGCATTTTGGTCTCATTTTCATTCACAGTAATGGTGACAGGAGAGAGCAGGTGGTAAATACTCATTGCTCTTACCCCAGCTCCTCCGCATGACCCTGAAGGCAGACACAGAAACCACAGCCTGAAGTGCTGAGACCTTAGCGTAGACGCCCTTGTGTCCCTGTCCCGCGAGGTCGCCAGCAAAGGCTGGGCTGCCTGCACTGGGCGTTCCCTGGGCACTTCTTTTCAGCAGTCAGTGCTCTCAGAGAATTATCTGACTGCCGTGTGGCTGTGGCTGTGGGCTGCGGGGGCCCCGTTCACACCGTGGGTTGTGGGGTGGGCCCATGGAGGTGACAGCATGGAAGCCTTCCCTTCCCTCACTATGTCAGCCTCCTCATCTGTGGAACAAAGATGCTGGAACTCTTCCAGACGTGACATTGTATGAGAAATACTGTGTGCCAGCAATTACAGAATTCTTTTGGAAAGAAAACTGGGAATATTGTTAATATCAGAAAAGGAATTTGATTAAAACTAAGACAGAGATAAGAGGATGCCTGGGCTGGTTTCCCAGACTGTGGAATTCTGCATGGCCAAAGCTCTTGGTTCTCCATTGCACACTTGGAGCCCGTTGTAGGAGGGATGGTTCTTGTTCAGTAGTTCTCCTTTGTGATCAGGCGTGTGCTAGGTGTCTGCTTGGTCGCTCTGGAGAATACTCATTTAACTGGTTATTTGAACCAGAGAGTAGACTAAACACAGGCCAGGATACGGAGAAGGGCAGCCTGTGCTGTGCTCAGACCTGTGGCCTGACTGTGGACCGAGTGTGATGGTGCCTGGGGTTGGGGTGGAATTGGGGCGTCAACCCATTCCACGTCCAGCCACGTCCACATCCCACCTCTTTTCCTGTCTAGGGGGCTCTTCATCCTCTACAAGGATGGGGATGTTGATAGTCCTGTGGTCCGTGAGAGGATCTGGCAAAACAGCGATTTCAACTTTGACAACGTCCTCTCGGCTATGATGGCTCTGTTCACGGTCTCCACGTTCGAGGGCTGGCCCGCGTGAGTACCAGGACCCTGTATCTCCTCGGGAGGACCCCGTGTCTCCTCGGGATGCCCCTGTTGCTTCTGGGCTGAGCGAGTCCTGCTGCTTTTCTCCAGCTTTGCAGGCCTCTTCTCTGACTGTGTGACTTTGGGCCACTTAGCAATCACTTCCTGATGCACAGGGCCCCTCTGTCTGATTCGGTGAATGATTCACCTCTATGGGCAGCTGCCAGGACTCTCAGATTTGAGAAGCTGGGATGGGGTGAGGGAGGCATCCCTGGATGGGAATGGGGAGTCCCCAGAGGCATTTTTCAGGCCAGCCTGTGTCGCCCCATCAGTAAAGCTGTTACGCTGTCCTAAAGAGGCCCTTGATAGTGTCCCAGACTGGTGTTGGTTCACTCCGAGTCCTAATACATGACAGCGTGTCATGTCTTTCACTGATGCACTCATTCGGTCATTCATGAAGTGTGCTCTTGATATTAGCTCTCCGCAACACACTGTGTTAAGCCCCGTGGAAGAAGCGGAGCTGTCTAGACATGGTTCCCCTTTCAAAGCCCATGTCTAGTCAGTGTCCTCAGCCAAGCCAGGCAGGAGAGGCCTGGTGCATCAGTGGCGTGCAGCACAGCGCCCTGAAGAATGACCTGGGTTTTGACGGGTGGAGTGAGAAAAAGGGAAGGAAGCAGAATACAGAAGGGGAGTCTCTGACACCTTTCTTGCTCTCTGCTCTCTGATGGCACCCCAGCTCCCGCCACCAGAATATGCATACGTTGGTGGTGTTCTGCATGTCAAGTTGTCATGCCCAGAGGAGCTATACAGGGTGGATGGGCTGGCAGGACTCTCTGGATGTGTGGAGTGCCTGCAGAGTAAAAGGACAGTCGGGTGGGGCTTGGTCCTAGGAGGAGGGGAGCATGGCGTGAGAGCCTGCACTCTCCAGAGGCACTGGCTATGGCCTCAGATTTTAAACATGGCACTTTAGCAAATCTGATGGCAGGAAAATGAACGAGCTTGGGGCTCAGGGCAGATGGGCTCCACTCTGACTCTGCCCCCTACCCAGGACCTTGACCCTGGACACTGAGACCCCCCTCCCTGAGCTTCTGTAAGACAGGACTGAAGTATGTCCACCTTTCCAGATGGATGTGCAAGCATCCAGCACAGGGCAGCGTGCAGTTAGTGCTCGGAAAGGCTGCATCTGCACGGGAATGGGCGTGAATTGAATTGGAGGCTGCTGCAGTAATTTCCCCTCCTTCTGCTCAGAGTTCTGCTTGGCACGTCTTTCACTCTAGTGCCTGTTTCAGTTTGGGGAACCTCTTGCAGTTCTTTGGAATTGTCCTGGCTGCCTACTCACGTTCTTGTGTTTATAGCTTTCAGTTCCACCAAAGACTTGCATGTGATGTCCTTCCTCTCTTCTGTCTGTAACTAGAAAGGGGCATTATTCAATACTTGTAAATCTTTCTTGGTTCTCAGAGCAATCAGTCCACAAATACACCCCAGGTGCGCCCTCCTCCCCCAGGTGCTGGGCTGCCTGGCCTGATGCTCAGGAGGCTTCCTGGGGGACCACCGTGTGTCCAGGAGACTTGGGGTGGGCTCCTGGTGAGGGCTCCTGCTGTCAGCGCCCCGGAGGTGCTCAGAAGGCAGCGGGGCTGGTGCTGACCGGTCCTCTGCTCTCCAGGTTGCTGTACAAAGCCATCGACTCGAACGGAGAGAATGTGGGCCCCATCTACAACTACCGCGTGGAGATCTCCATCTTCTTCATCATCTACATCATCATTGTCGCATTCTTCATGATGAACATCTTCGTGGGCTTCGTCATCGTCACGTTTCAGGAGCAGGGCGAGAAAGAGTATAAGAACTGTGAGCTGGACAAAAATCAGGTTAAAGTCACACACTGTTTGGGCTTCCGTCCGTTGAGCTAAAGAGGACTGATTTCTCTTTTGATGGCTTTTCCCACATGCAGAGCAGGGTGCCCACCTGCTCTCTGCCCCTGGGGCTCAGGCCCTGCTCAGAGCATACTCTCAGCCAATCTGAGTCATTGGTATTGGGAGTTAGTTTCCCAGAGACAGATGAGGCTGTAATTTTTAAATTCACCCCCACATGTGGGTGAGAAGCCAGAATACCTTGGCCGCCTTGTGTGCTCGTGACCTACCTGTGACAGCTCAGCGTCATGCAAGGTGGTGTGGCCTGGGGACAGAGAGCATCCCCTGATACTCACACAGTCCCTGGCGGGGCATAGCCTTGAATTTTCTCAACCTTGGGTCTATTGACGCTGGAGGCTGGATAATTCTTTGTTGTGCTTCCTGTGCGTAGTTTAGAAGCATCACAGCCTCTACCCACTAGACTCCAGTAGCACCTTCTGCATCACCCCCCAATTATGCACCATTTTTGGTGACAACCAAAAACATCTTCAGACATTGTCAAATGTCCCCTGGTTGAGAACCACTGACTTAGAAGGAAGTACCCTCTCACAGCACAGGGAAAGTTGCAAACTTTAATCTTGAGACAAAGATTGCACTGACATCATTCTCCCTTGACCCTGCACCTCGTTTTAACCAAGCTGACAGACATGGGGGCCTTTGGCTCTGCTCGCTTGATGATGTGCGAGGGCTGGGAGACTGGGTCTGGTCATATTCTCCCTGAACCTGCTGTGTGACTGTGGGTGCATCCCCCCTCCTGTCTGGGTTAGCTCCCTTATCTCTCTTAAATTGAGGACATTAACGAGTTAACTTTCAGCCCTGAAAAGTGGTCTGTGAGATAGAGATTGTGTTATGGGAGTTTCCCCCAGGCCCTCTATCAGTAGCCATCTCTGTTTGATGATTACATAGTGAGCAAGGGTCATCTGCCAACCCGGGCTTCCTGGGGGGAAGTGGCCGTGCGCGGCGAGGCCGTCTGTCTCAGGCTGCAGCAGCCCCGCCAGGGGAAACACGAGGACCGCCGGGTCTGCAGGGAGATGTCACTCTCGTTGTCGGGTGCGCCTGCAGATCGAATCAGCCACAGTCTGAGGGAGGCCTGGCCCAGCTCTTCACCCTCCTGACCACCGCCAAGGAAGAAGGGCTTCAGGGCAGGACCCAAGCAGCAGCCGAGCTCAAACTAGGTCTCCACAAGGTCCCAAAGAGGCTCCGATCAGGGGTCCCAAGAGGCAGCACGTGAGGTCACAGCAGAGCCAGGCCTTGGATGGAGAGAGCCTGTCCGAAGTCAGAATCCAGAGACCGAGCCGGGAATAGGGGTCAGTGAGGGCAAGGAGCCAGGAGGGTCTGATGCTGAGCTGAAGGCTCTCGAGGCTGGAGGCTCCTCTATGCCGGCTGCATATGGCACACTGGTCTCGGCCCCCACGTGAGTGCCCATCACAGACCACGTCCTGGGGTTCTGAGATGAACTCGACAAGCTCCTGAGCCTCAAAAATTCTCAGCAGACACTCAGCTCACTCACCACTAGATGCTCAGGGTTAACACCCTCGCTCTCCTTCTGGGAGATGTCTTATGTGGATCCCTCCTAGAGCAGCCAGGGACCTCCAGTCCCAGGGAATCAGCCCAGCCCCTCTGATTCTTGAGGATTTCCTTGCTTCTCATTACGTGGCTTCTTTTCCTGGGCAGGAGAATCCCACCAGCATTGAGGAACGGCAGGCAGAGATGGGGTCGAGGCCGTGCATCTCTGCTTGATGCACTACAGGACCTCCGGCTTTTGATAAGTAAAATGAAAGCACACCAGCTGCTCCACTTATCCTCCCAGGCTGCTGTGAGGAGCAGAGGAGGTGATGGATCTGGGGGCCCATTGTCAGTGATGCTGAGTGGCACCCTTGGGGGTTGCTGTGGCAGTTTCCCGCCATCCATGGTCCTTCCCAGTAGGTGTGTGCCGGCTTTTCAGGGCAGACGAGAACTGTGTCCTTCTTCCATAGATGTGCTCAGGACCTCCATTGCTCTTTTCTGCCGTTGCAGCGTCAGTGTGTTGAATACGCCTTGAAGGCACGTCCGCTGCGGAGATACATCCCCAAAAACCCCTACCAGTACAAGTTCTGGTACGTGGTGAACTCCTCGCCTTTCGAATACATGATGTTTGTCCTCATCATGCTCAACACACTCTGCTTGGCCATGCAGGTAAAAATGGAGACAGCCACGTGGATCACATGTGGGCCTTTGGCACAGCCCCATGCCCCAGATCCTGAGGGTGGAATGCCGCCCCCTCACAAGAGGAAGGCTTTGCCTTTCTGATGAGTCTGGGCTGCAGTTTGGCCGGACTCCCATTCTGGCTAACAGTTGCCAGGGCAGGAGTTTACAGGCACTCTTTTGCATAAGAGACTGGCTATGTATACATTGTGACCATCAGTGACATTTCTATGGAGCCCTAGCATGGCCTTCCAGTCTGTAAACCTTTCCTGTGGGCTCCTGTGGCCAGGGAGTGGGTGAGGACTAAAGCTCTGTCAGTGTGGAGTTGAAAAGACAGGGGATTCAATCCTGACTTGACTCCTCAGCCCCTGGGTGATCCAGGGAAAGTTATTTACATCTGCCAGGCCTGGCTTTCTTTGTTGGTAAAATGGGAGACAGAGTTGATGCTGGATGACTTGTGTCAGGCACTTTGCCCTTTGACCGTCTCAGAGTGACATTCTTATCCTCAAGTCGCTCTCAGCAAGGCGGTGGGAAACTTTCTGGTTCGTGGAGTGTGGAGTCTGACCTGTGTGACCTCCTCTCCTTGTTCATGCTGGGAGCAATACCTGAAACTCCCGTCAGTTGGCCATGTTGAATTACAGAGCGGGACTGACAGGGTTTCCAGCACTCACATTGCCTGATGGCTATTGCACCAGGACAAGAGTGGCCAAGGTCTAGTTTCAGTTTTCCACTGACTGTAAGGATTTGAGCAAACCAGTGTTGTCTGGAAAATGGCTCTAAAGACAGCTAAGGATACATTTTCTGGCCCTTTTTTTAAATTGAAGAATTCTTTATGAACGAAAGGGATCCTCTGCTGATGTAGGGAAAAGCATAAAGTCAAGATAATACTGACTTTGATTGAACATAGGCCTAAATGGCGTACAGTGTATACCTAACTGGGTCCTACCTTTGTCCATAGACCTGTGGGTGTGTTCTGCATTGCACCTGGGTCAAGGCCCTGAATATAAACCCTGTCGGGAGAAAGGGTGGATTCCCTTTATCCTGAGCAGAGGAAATGGATGTCTTTTCCCTTCATTGTTCGGTCACCCTCATCTTGTCGAGGCCTCCTGCACTTTGTGGAGGGTCAACCATATGCCCTCGGAGGGTCAGTGGGATCAATGGGAGAGGGTGCTGGACGGGGAGGTCACCTCCATGTCCAAGTGTGGGATGGATGTTTGCTGGAGGCTGGAGGGCTGGGGAGCCTCCTTTTGCAGATCTGGAGCAGACCCTGAGAACTGTGCCTCTGCCTCCATCCACAGCACTATGAGCAGTCCAAGATGTTTAATGACGCCATGGACATCCTGAACATGGTCTTCACTGGGGTGTTCACCGTCGAGATGGTTTTGAAAGTCATTGCATTTAAGCCTAAGGTAAGTTGCTGAAGTCACTTGTCAAGGGCTGTTGCTGAATCATCTCCGAGAAGTGGTCACTTCCTGTTAGTCTTGTGTTTCTGGATTATGCTGAATGGTTCTGGCTGTTAACTAGGTTATCATCTGATAAGGGCATCTATGTACACAGGGGAAAATAAATCTGCAAAAACAAAACCTCATAAAAACAATTCTGAGAAAAAGAAGAGAGAATTAGGAATTTGTACAGTGAAGATTGTTTTGAAACCGGATTTTCTGTTTCATGTGTCACACTGTCTCAGAGAAACTCACCTCCTTACTTGAGCATTGGAGACGTTGTTTTCACAGAACCTATCAGATATAATTCTGCCCTGATATTACTTTTAGATTTCCAGCATAGAAACTTCAGTTTTCTTTGTTCTTGGTCTACAGCATCTTTTTCACCTTTTATGGAAAATTCAACCAGCTGTAGACCTCTCAGAGCCATACCATCTTTCGTGTGTTTAATTTAGAAAAATTTCTCTTCACTTTAAGACGAAATAAGACATGCATTTTAAAGTGTATTGGACTGCTCTGCATATTATGTCCCCTTTAGGAGGCCGTGCATCCAGTCCACAGTTGTAATGTGTGTGGTGTAAGAGACAGATAGTACAGTGTGGGGAAAGATGCACAAGTCTGGAAGCAGACTGGATTCAAATCCCCAAGCGAGTGACTTCTCTGCTCGGTGACTCCCATTTCCTCATCCATGAAAGGAGGACACTAGTAGTCCTGTTCCATAGCATGATTTAGAGGAGTAAGAATCACTCTGTGTGCCATGCTTACAGGAATGCCTGGCCTGGCGTGTAGCCCCACCAGGACTGTCACTGTGACCACTACTGTCCTCCGCAGCAAGCAGTGATGTTCCCTTGTCCTAAAACTCTAGACAGAGGAACAGATCCAGGCTCAACTGTGGGACATCTGACCCTCAGTTTCTTTACTAGCAAACCCTCCACCCATCCAAGTTAGAGAATGAGTTTAGCGACCCCCAGTATTTCTTCATTGGTGTGGAAAGTATCCGACAATACTGATCTAAGTAAGACCTGGATTACAAAATGATGGGTTCACGTACTCCATACTTTAGTGGGATTCTAATTTAGAACTGTTCCTTTCTTTAATTCGAATTAATTTCTATGCCGTCTTTATCAGATCTTTGTGGACCAAAAAGAAAGGACACTTGTAAGTGACTGATCAGGGTGATTGCAGTGGGGTCAGATTTGGCACTTCTGCATGGCCAGATGCTATTTCCTGTGACTTGTCCATATCTCCATATAAACACATTTCCTCCCCTCCCAAACTCTTCTGGATTTCCTTTGCAATTTTGGTTTGTGTCCCTCTGCCCTTTCCATATCTGAACAGTATTCGTCTGGACTAATGGAAAGGTTGCAAAATAAGAACTTTGAAAGTACTCGATCCAGGCAACACGGAATGTATCTATGGAACATTTCGCAGACCCCCTCGCCCTGTCTTCCCCCTACCTGGTGATGAAGCTCCAAGAAGGCACACTTGCCCATGGCGTGCGTGTGAGTCTGTGTGTGTCCGCGTGTGCGTGCTGTCCGTGGCTGTGTCCAGTGGACCGCTGATACCAAAGCTGGGAGGGGAGTTCAGTGGCATGTGAACGGACTGGTGAGGCCAAGGGGAAGTCAGTAGCTAATTTATAACCAGTACTGATAGATCAGAGTTTTAAAATGAGTGATTTCCTTTAGAAACTGTGCTGCTTTGTAGTTTTCCTCCACAAACTGTATTTTCACAGCAGGAGACAACTTCAGATTAGAAGTGAGAGACTCTTTAAACGGCAGCAGCAGCATCTCTATACTCGAGGGGCACTGTCGCTGTATGTGTGAAGCAGACGGTTTTTATGTTGTCACTGTGTGTCTGGAGGAGCCAGAGAGAGTCATTTCACCAAGAAGCAAAGCTCTTCCTAAAATGCTTCCTGACTCTCCTGTCTCCTCTTTCGTGTTAGCAAACCAAGGCCAGGCCTTCCACAGAGAAGTCCATGAGACCCTCCTCCCCGTCAGAGGCAGTGGGACTGAGGAAGCATGTCACAAAGGCAGCCGAGGGGAGAATCTCTGTGAGGGAGAAGGCCAGGAAGACAGAGGGCTGGGAACCTGGCCCAGCAGCTTCAATCCAGAAACTCTTTGTCTCTCCCGAATGCTAAAATCACAGGGTCCTCTGGGGCTGTGTTCTCCATGGTGAGGGACACACCTTCTGGGAGAACCTTTTGGCATCTGTCAAGAGAGATGGGATTGCAACTATTTTGTCCCAGAAATACAAAGAGTGAAGTTAGCTCAGGTGGGCCTCAGTGTCGCAGCTTGGTGGCTGGATGGGGGCTGTCGTGGGGCATGCTGGCTGATGGGTGGCCATGAAAACAGCCCTCCTGGTGGGTGTCCGAATAGCCCTTGACCCAGCTGAGTTTGCGAGTTGCCCACCATGCGGGTCCCGCCCAGGATCAGTGCTCCCACTTGACAGACCCACAGGGTCCCTAGAGACTTACCCAGCCCTGGCGCTCAGGAATCAGTCAGTGAATGCTGGGCAGAGTGCCTGCTGGCAGGCGCCATCTGGTGAAGGCAGAGGGGGTGCTGGGGGCTGGGCGGAGGTAGTTTCAGTGGGAGAGAGGTGCTTGTAGGCAGAGGGTCAGGAGTGTGGAGGCCCCAGAGCTGGAGATGGGGTATAGTGAGGGAGGCAGGAGCCTGGGGGTACTGTTGGCGGCTACGCTGCTGTGTGGAGCACAGCCTGAAGTGAGGTGGTAGGGTGAGAATCTTTCCTGGAAGTGAGAAGGCATCACAAGAGGAAGGGTTCTGACAAGTGGAGGAACCTGACCTCTTCTCTCTGCAAGGCCTGGCTGGTAAAGGGGTCATCTTGAGTGAGAACACATTTAGAGGGACATGGTCTGAGGCTCTCTGTGAGGTGAGATCACCCAGTCTCCATAAGCAGGAAGGGCCGAGCTGGGGGATGGAAGTAGGAACCACCTTCTGCTGGGCGCTTCCCTGGTGGGGAGGTAGGATCCTCCCAGGGGGAGAGTTGTTTGGAGTGTGGGTTCAGCAAGCATGGAAGGTGTTGAGAGGCCAGAGAGCCAGGGAAGAGCAAGCAGGCTGTTCAGTGGGTTGTGTCACCTCCCCAGGGAAGACCCACCCATCCGGCATTGACCTCACACTTGGAGTGACTGGGGTGCCCTAGGGTTTGAAAGGTGGGCCGTGATGTGAGTAAGAAACAAGCCTCGTTCCCCAGGCTTTCCCCTCCAGCTCTCCTGAGGGGCAGCTGCTGGAATCCTCCAGTGATTCTCTTGCCCCGAGGAGGGCTTTGTTTCCTCCTTTGTGCTTCTGGAAGCCACCCGTGGGGTGTTTTGTCCAACATACGGTCAGCTATGTTACCTGCCTCTGCCATGGGCCTTTCTTCAGGGAGCCACACTTTGTTCCCATGTTTTAGACCTCTAAGCATTTTGCTCTTGGTTCTACATTTGACCTTTCAACAACACGCGGGTTAATCCAAGTATAACTTAGAGTCACCCCTCCTTATCTGAGGTTCCCCTGCATCCATGGATTCATCCAACCATGGACCATATTTTGCTGTGAGATTTACTATTGAAAAATATCTGCGTGTTATGTGGACCTGCACCATTCAAACCCGCATTGTTCAAGGGTCAACTGTGCCTTGAAAATGCCTGATCTACACGCCAAGACACTGGAGTGTGGAGAAAGTCGAGTTAGTGGGTTCAGAGGAAGAAGAAAACAGTTGAGCACTGTCCTCCGCTTCTGTGCAGAGCAGACGCGCGGCAAACACTGGGCGCCTGGTTCTGTCCACCTCCCATGACAGCATTCGCTCCCCCAGGCCCCTGCAGAAATAAGGCTGCTCAGTCGGCACCAGCAGTTTTCCTGGAGTGTATTCTGCACCTCCTGGAGTGAAACCTTGATGCTGTCTTTGCAGTTCATCAGTGAGCACGTGTATCTCAGTGATGTGTTTTAATGCCAAATAGCAACACTTGAGAGGAAATACGCCTCTCCTTAACTAGAACTTGATATCAGGCTCACCTGTGGGCTCAGCTGTCCCGTCAGGACCCGGGTACACAGCTCCCTGCCGGCCTCCTCCTCCCCTGGTAAGACACGGCCACGCCCAGGGCTTCGGTGGCCAGCTTGTCTCACCCCAGCCTCCGCTGTCCTACTCCCTTCTGCATCACTCCACTGCTGAACCATCTCCTGCCTCTGGCCGCAGCCCTTTCCCTTCACCTTCTGTGCACTCGCTTGTAAACCCAAAGGTGACCGTGCATCTATTGTGTGTGTGTGGCGGGGGTCATTTCTTTGTTGAGTATTCAAAGTCCGGCACCAAACACGAGCGCACTTACCTGTCTGCCACATTTCTGGTCGTGAGTTCCTGGCCATTCCTCCTCTGCCCCAACCCCCAACTGTTAGCCTGCTGAACTACTCCGTGGCTCATGCTTCTGTGCCTGGAAGCCCTTTGCCCACCTTGTTGTCTTTTAAGGCCTGTCTGGAATGTGGGCTCCTCCGTGACAGTGTCCCCCCAGCCCAGCCAGGGTCAACTCCCCCTGCACGCGTGCTTCTCTTAGATGCTCAGTGTGCATTGTCAACATCAGTTCCATCCATCTCTCTCCCTCCATTAGCTGATGAGCAGCTGCTCAAGGTCACAGGTTGGGTCATGTTTGTCTCACGCGATGCCTGCTACATGCAGGTTACTAAGAAAAGTGATGGAAAGAAGAAAAGAATGGATGGATAGGCCTGTGAGTTCAGGCTCTTGGCATCAGACACTACCTGCTCTTCCATCACAGGGGGTTTAGGCAGAGCAGAGTGACCAAATGTGAATGTGTTTTTCTCGAAGCCTCCGCTTGCCCTTTGGGAAGGCTTATGCTGCGTAGAAAGCTGTCAGTTACAGTTTCTGCCGAACGCTGGCATGATGGGTCAACCCTTGGGTTGAATGCTTCCTAGATAATCCCTGGCAGAAGTTGATAGGTGATTCAGCTGCCTCAGTAAACCCCAAAAGGCCAGTGATTGCCTCAGCTTCTTCAATCTGCAGAGAGACTCCTGGCAGCAAAAAGGGCATGCACTTGGTCCTCTCTTCTCATTGCCACTGCAGCACCTTGCTGCCTGACCCATGCCGTGCCTGTACTCTGTCCTGGCTGTGGCTCCAACTCTGCTCCCAGGAGCCTGTAGTTTGGCAGGAGTTGACACTGATGGACAATCAGGACAGAGTTCCCAGAAACAGCAAACTTCCTGGTCCTCAGTTCAGTTCAGTTCAGTTCAGTCACTCAGTCGTGTCCGACTCTTTGCGACCCCATGAATCACAGCACGCCAGGCCTCCCTGTCCATTACCAACTCCCGGAGTTCACTCAGACTCATGTCCATCGAGTCGGTGATGCCATCCAGCCATCTCATTCTCTGTCGTCCCCTTCTCCTCCCACCCCCAATCCCTCCTAGCATCAGACTCTTTTCAGTGAGTCAACTCGTCGCATGAGGTGGCCAAAGTATTGGAGTTTCAGCTTTAGCATCAGTCCTTCCAATGAACACCCAGGTTTGATCTTCCTTAGAATGAACTGGTTGGATCTCCTTGCAGTCCAAGGGACTCTCAAGAGTTATCCAGCACCACAGTTCAAAATCATCAATTCTTCAGCGATCAGCTTTCTTCACAGTCTAACTCTCACATCCATACATGACCACAGGAAAAACCATAGCCTTGACTAGACGGACCTTGGTTGGCAAAGTAATGTCTCTGCTTTTTAATATGCTATCTAGGTTGGTCATAACTTTCCTTCCAAGGAGTAAGCATCTTTTAATTTCCTGGCTGCAGTCAGCATCCACAGTGATTTTGGAGCCCAAAAAAATAAAGTCTGACACTCTTTCCACTGTTTCCCCATCTATTTCCCATGAAGTGATGGGACCGGATGCCATGATCTTCGTTTTCTGAATGTTGAGGTTCAGGCCAAACTTTTCACTCTCCTCTTTCACTTTCATCAAGAGGCTTTTGAGTTCCTCTTCACTTTCTGCCATAAGGGTGGTGTATCCACGTTAATCTGGGTTATGATTTTGAATTTCCAGAGTCCGAAGTGTTTTCGAATAATTGACGTTATTGCTTGGGAATGACTTGCTTGGTTCTTTCAAATGGGTAAGAAAGGACAAAAAATAATAAGGGCCAACTCTAACTGGGCTGCTAGGGCCTGCTGGTTCCACATGCAGGCCCCCGGCCTCAGCATTCAGTTGTAGGAGACCCTTCTGTCACGGGCTAAGAGGAAAGAGCATGAAGGCAGTGCTGTGCTGGAAGCCCTGGCCTAAGCTGCTGGTTACCAGATGCTGTGGTGACTTTGATGGGAAGGGTGGGGGCTGAGTCATACTCACTTGACAGTGACTTTATTACAGAGGAGGCTACTAAACAGGGAAATGGGACGTGGGAAGAAGGGGAGGGCTGGCATTTTCTGCCTCCCCTGGACCCCTAGTGGAGCCACCTGGCCAGTGCCTATAGATTCCAGGCCCCTGCACCAACTCCAGCCTCCTGTCTCCTAGATGGGGTGTCAGTCCAGGAACCCTCTGGAATTTGGGCATGACTTAGTGAGTACAGTGGACTCTCCAGAGAGGGAGTTGATGAGGTTGCCAAAGAGTTCTGGGACCCCAAAGGTCAAGTCGCTGTCAGGTTGGTTCTGAGTGACTTTGTACATCACAGTGGGCCGGGGTGGGCCAGCTGGAGAATAGTTCGTAGGCTGATAGGAGTGGTCCAGAAAGAACACTGACCACTCTGGAGAGACCGAGACTCCTGAGAGGAGCTCCTGAGGAGTAAAGTCTAAAGCAGAGTGGGACTGAGTGCACAGGTGGTGGGTGTGGCCTTCGCTAAGGGAGGCACCATAGCAGGACAGGGCAGCGGCTGACCGTGTGCGGGATGCGGCAGGAGGAACAGTGGGTCTTTACAGTTTTCTGTCTCTCGAGGCCTAGTCGCTCCTGACGACCACGTATTTCTAAGGCATCAGTTCCTCTCTGGAGGAGAGGGGAGGGCCCTGCACGTGCTCTGTGACTCTGCGTTGCTGTTAAACCCCTAAAAAAAAGGACAGGCTCTGCCCCCAAGAGTGTGCTCTGTGGCCTAGGCCGCCGGTTAGCCCGCTGTGCGTTACTGTTCACAGTGATGCGGATAATCTGAGAATAATCGTGTGTTCTCAGAGTCCAGTACAGTGGCGGCATTCCGCCCACTGCGTCATCAGCTGACTTTGTGGTCTGGCAGCGTCCTTGGCGAGGGAAGTAGAACGTGCCTTTACGACCTGATGCTGGTCGCATCGCTGACCAGCGCGGCTGGTTTGTTGAGGGGCACTAGCCCTGTCCTCACATGGGGGCACGCTTCTCCTCAGTTTTGCCAGCCAGGAGCCCCGCCTCGTGAGAAGGGAAGCTCTAAGATGTGAGATGTAGTGTTTATGGAGCAGCCCCTCCCGTCAGACACGTAACATGCACCACAGATCACCAGAGTGGTTGGAGGCTGACAGAGGGGTCTGGGAGGTGGCCGCCAGGAGGGTAAGGAACTGTGAGGGTGGCGCTGGCACTGTGGGCAGGGAGGAGAGAGGAGACGGGGGACTGGGGTTGAAAGTCATGGCAGTTGGTCGGGAAGATCGTACATTCTTTACGATGAAATTGTTTAAAAATCCCGAACCCTCAGGCAGTGTTAGAGCTCCCCTGTAAATGCACCTGAGGTGATTAACAGTGATCAGGATGGACATCTCCACCACAGCTACTGGAACAGCCAGCCTGTCCACCTTCTCCACAGTGGCATAAAGGGCCCGGGCCCTGCAGCGGCTCCCTCTGGGTCTGCACTCGATACCAGTTCCTGGGACCTGACACTTCGCAGAACCTTCTGTTCTGGTCTTCTTGATCCAGCACTAAATACGCCCAGTTGTAAGCATGCTGGGCCCCTTTTTATTTAGTTCAGACTGGAATTTTTATTTCCACAACACATCTTGTCTTGTTGAAAAGACACAGTGGATTTTCAGGTGTTGGCCTTGTGACCGGAAGCCTCCGGGTACAGAGCTGCCACCACGCCTTCCAATGGAGGGCTTCCTGGGGACTGTCAGGAGACAGACAACAGACACTAATATAGCCCCTACTGTGCTGAGCCAGAAGAGGATGCAGAGTGTGTGCTGTGCGTACATGGATTTTTAAGTTACATCCTAGGGATGCTCTGCCTTCCACAAGATCCAAGAACCCAAAACATGACAGTAGAGCAGAGCTGAACGACCTGGAGGAGGCATGCTGGGGGAAGGTGGAGGCGTTGCCACGGTCAGGCACTATCTGAGCTCAGAGCCCTGGGCTGGAGGGTGAGATTCATCAGGGGTGGGGGAATGGGCAGAGCAGTGAGCACAGTCCTCGTTCTCAGAGGACTTACCCCAGGGTTGACCTTCAGGCACGGACCGCAGATTTAGTGATCACAGCTTCAGAGAACAAGAGAGATTCCGACTCCCCAGGATGGGAGCTGCAGGTGAGGAGGACTTGAAAAGAAGCCATCAGGGCGTTGGCATTTGAGCGGAGCCTGAAGGAGGAAGTGGATGTGGGCGGGTAGCATAGAGTTGGGGAGGCCAGGATCACAGAGGCCTCTGGAGGTGAGGAAGAATCTAGTGGGGGTTTGTGGGACGGAGGGGAGCCCTCTCAGCCTGGAGGGTGCAGAGGGAGGGGCAGACAGAGACGGAGAGAAGGAGGAGCCTCTTGGAGGGGCTGACGCGGCTCTGGGGGACAGTGGGAGCCTCGACTTCATCTCCCTAGCTCAGTGCCCCTGCCCCGTGAGGCCTTGCCTGCACTGACCCCCCGCCCGCACCTCTGTACCTGGACCATGTGCATCGCCGGCCTGTCTCCCTGTAAAGCTTCGTGTCCCTTTGACTGAGAGCTCTGAGGATGTCCTTTCAGGACACGCATGCCCTCTGCAGTACTTGGACTGGCAAGGAGTGGCAGGGACACTGGTTTGTTTCAAGGGCACACAAGTGAGAATGTGTGAAATGCAGGTCATGGTGCTCAAGTTGGGGAAAAGGAAGTGGGGTGATTGGGGACCCCACACAAGGAGTAGGAGGGCCTTCTCCTCCCTCAGCTTGGGGTTGTGACTCTGGGTGCCAGGGCAGGATCGCCAAGTGCATCCCTCTTGTTTGTCCTGCAGGTATGTGGCTTGGTCCAGTGCCACCTCGGACCAAGATCTGCACTGTGTGTACGTGCATGCATGCGCGTGTGTGTGTGTGTGTTTGCGAGCGTGTATGGACTCTTTCACACATTTAGGTGCCCTGTCCCACATCCCTTTCCACCGGTGGATGGTGTGGTCACTTCCCTTTGGCTCCTGGTTTCCGTGGGTGCTGCGGGGCCTGGGTGTGTCCCCATGTGGTTGGCATGGCATCTCCTTCCTACGTGCTCATGAACGTCTGCCCCTGCCTGCTCTGTCCAGGGTTACTTTAGTGACGCCTGGAACACCTTTGACTCCCTCATCGTAATCGGCAGCATTGTAGACGTGGCCCTCAGCGAAGCCGACGTGAGTATGTGCCCGCCCGGGGCGCCTCCAGTCCTGTCTGTCTGCGCACCCCCCCCCCTGCACCGCATCACCTGGACAAGTCACAGAGCCCGATCGCACTTGACCCAAAACCAGGAGTTTGCTAGGGAGAGCGTGGAAAAGGGGCCTTTTAGTGTAGAAATTGATCCGCAGGCCTTTTGAGACACGAATCGCCTTTGGCGGGACTGACGATGGTGCAGTAGGCAGGGCAAGACAGGGACTTGTGACTGTTTTATTTGCTGTGTCAGAAGCGATACCCAAAATGACGTACCTTGTGTATTTTTATTTTGGGGGTGATTTTTTAAGGAGCCGAGTGGCTTCGTGCTGGAATGTTTCCCCTTTTGTAACACTGTCCTTTTCTTCTTTTTTTCCGCTGTGCTTCCTCTCTTCTGTGGCTTCTGACTGCTTGCCTAACAGCACTATTTCACTGATGCATGGAACACTTTTGACGCCTTAATTGTTGTCGGTAGCGTCGTTGATATTGCTATAACTGAAGTGAATGTAAGTAGCAAACTTTGTATCCTATAAACCTAATTATTTCTGTTAAGTCTAATATGGAAGAGACCAGAAACCCTCCCCGCACACCTCTATACGTGTTTAGAAACTCACACACACGTTTATTCCAAGGGCTTTCTTGGTAGTTCAGGTGGTACAGAATCCGCCTGCAATGCAGGAAACCCCAATTCGATCCCTGGGTTGGAAAGGTCCCCTGGAGAAGGGAACGGCTACCCACTCCAGTATTCTGGCCTGGAAAATTCCACGGACTGTATAGTCTACAGGGTCTCAAAGAGTCAAGACACAACTGAGCGACTTTCACTTTTGTTTCAAAAGACTATTTTCCCTCTCACCCCCATCCCCTTCCCCTGAATGACAGTGGGGAAGTAAATGTGGAATTGCCATTTTGGAATGGAAACCTGCTTGTTAAAGACCTTCTTGAGATGTTAAGGGCTGGGAGTTAATTGTGTGGGTATGTGAGCATTGTTGCCCAGCAGCAGTCTGACCTTGGCAAGGCCCCCAGCTGCTTCAGGCCTCAGTTTTTCCAGCTGGAAAACAGAGTTGATAATGTGAGCCCTGGTGCCCATCGTGGTTCCATGGAGGCACAGGAGAGAAACCCCACAGCCATGCCCTAGGTATCCTCACCTGTACCCTGCCCTACTGGTGACACTGGAGAACGTCCCTGTTCTAGCTCCCCAAGTAGTGATGCAGATCGAAGGCGGCCCCAGGCCAGGCCAGGCAAGGGGGCCCTCGAGTGTATCACAGAGGGTATCAACACTCCTGTGTTGCACCCAGTTGAATCCTGTGTTGGGGAGCAGTGTGGTAGATGGAGTGACACCCCCCCACACCCACCCTTTAGGAAACATCCAGAGAACCCTCCTCAAAACTCAGAGGCTCCAGAAAAGGGCAGCACTACCTCCCACTGGCCCCTCTGGGATCTGACCCGTGCCTTGACCAGGAGGCTCTGTTGCAGGCAGACCCGGCCCTGCCCACCTAGTCTGTCCCCAGCGTGTCAGGCCTCTGTGGGTGTCCATCTTGTGTGCCCAGGTTGTGTGGAACCCCTTGCAGGGATGGGTGGAGCATGGGGTGCATTGCTGTGTGCTGTGCAGGGCTTCCTGCTCCACGGTGCCAGCCTGGCCCTCTGCCCCTGACACCTGGCTGGGAATGGATTGCCACGCTTCTCCTGGCTGACATCTATGGGATTGTATGGTCCATCCTGGTGCCCAGACAGCCTGTATCAAATAAGGAGAAGGTGATCTCTGTATGCCACTGCCTTGTGGGCCAGGCTGATAGTGGAGTATAGAGTAGGGGACCGCTGGACCTGGGCCTCAGTTCCCTCACAGACCCACCAGGGTGACTGATGTCTGCCTTCCCTGCTTCGTAGGCACATCGCAATGATAAAGCAGTAGGAGTATTTATGAACGAACTTGCTAAAAAACCCCAAAGTGTTAGGGAGCTACAGCATCATTACTTTAAATATAGATTTTCCTGTAATAATAAGCGAAATGAACTGTAAGACATTACCATGTCCTTGAGGATGTAAGTTAAGCCTTGTGACACTCAACTTCATGCCATGACCAGGTACTGAAATGGTATTTTGTTAGACTTAGGCACATAGATCCACCAACCTCCATAAGCTTAGATGTCTATAAATTCCACTTTATGTGAAATGCTTCCCAAGTCAGTTATAAAATTGCCATTCCTAATGTGTAAATTATGCTTGGTTATAAAATAATCTGATGCTGGGAGAACAGCAGGACCCTCCCTGGGTGGCCCTGGGCTCTCTTCTCAGTTTACGACCAGACATCTGCCTGCCTAATCATCTCACCACACACAGCACTTAGAGCCTCCATCAAAGAAAACTTACGTGAACATTCTGGAACCAGACCCTTAAGTCAGAGATGGTCTCTAACGCAAGTGAAAATATCATAAATGATACTTTGAGCAGATCTCCTTGGAGTGCCGTCATGCAGGTGGTAGAGTTCATGCTTTGTTTCTGGGTGCCAGGATGTGGCCAAGGTTTGTGCACCAGGTGGACAGCCCGACTCTCTAATGCCTGACCCCCGCTCTGGTGCTCCCCGAGAAGCACATGCAGCTTCCCGGCTGCCTCACCGCGTGCTGGGGCTGAGCCCACTGCATCTTCCCTCTGGTTCAGCCCTGCTCAGCGGGGTCTTAGACATGTCCTCCTTCACCTTGCATTGCTCAGGAAAGCCCCAGGTCTGTAAAAGCCCATGGACAATTTTGTAGTTAGCATTTGACTCTGGGGTGTCTGTGTAGTACAGGCTTTCGTTGATATTCCATCAGGCTTTCAAAAATCACACCGGTCAACATCCTTGTGCTGTTTTTCAGTAACCGTGACCTTTCCCCTGGTCAGAGGGAGCCTGAGACCAAACCTCCCTGAGCCGGGAGCAGTGCCAGTTCAATGCCCTGGGCCAGTAGGGGACCTTAGGGGGCCTCAGCATTTCTGCGCTGGGCCTCCGTGTAGCAGGGCTGCTCATGGCCACCTTCTTATTTACTCAGTCCTTCATCACGTCTTTCCTGGGCGTCTGTGGCCCGCAGGCCACAGGAGAGACAGGGGAGACTAGATGTCCTTAACCTCTGGTGACGTAACGCTCCCAGTGTAACCATGGCCCCTCCACCCCACCCTCTCCCACACCGATTTCCGTAGGGAAGCAGCACCCAAGGTTTCCCTGGTGGCCTGTCCCTTGCACTCCTGACTCAGCTGAGCATGAATATTCTTGGTCCATCGTTGGCTGTTTTTAGCTACCATAAGTCATCATTTTTGCAATGTTTAATTTGCTGTGCTGTCTCTCCCAACCTCTGTTGATCTTTTCTGTTGCCTAATTGATTTTCATGTTGGTTTTGTTTTTAGAAAATTGTAGCGGCAAGTATATATAAACATATATACGGTGAAGTCGTTAAAGCGAAAGCACTCAAAAGACTGTATTCTTGTCTTTGGCTTCCCCACCTTTGGTTTTCGCTGAATTTCACAGGAGTGCTGTGGGTCGTGGTCATCTAAATTGTTTGCTGTGCCCTATTTTGTGTCTCCAGCCTGGCGCCTGAGCTGGGGCCGTCTTGGTCAGTCACACTTGGCTCTGTGACAGGCCAGCATAGTCACAGGAATGAATCAATCTGACCTGGAAATGAGAAATCGAGCCTGCATTTGTGTTCTTTGTGAAAACAGTTTGGATGGCCCTTTCCGTTGTCCTGCTTGCATGCTCACTCAACCCTCTTCATCCTGCTCCCTCCTGCCCAACACCCACCCAGCCACAGTCGTGGTTTGAGAGCTCTCATGGACTTGTCTTCATCACAGCTGGTCATCACATCATCAAGCTGCTAAAATGTCAGATGAGGACTGGTGGGCTCATTTTTGCTCCTTCTTTGATGCCTGTTTGTTCCTTGAGTGGAGAAATGACCCAGCCTCATATTCTCCATAACCCAGAGAATGGCTGTCGCTAACATTTAGACTTCACCTTTATCGTTGCTGCTCGGGAGGCAGCACACTTGTTTAGAAGCCATGTCTGCATTGTTGGTACTCGAGAGCAACAGTAGGGAACTCGCTCCCAGGCACCTCAGCACTGTCGCTGACTTGTCGTGGACCCAGGGTGGACCAGGTGGCCCACAGCTATCCTTAGTCTCTTGTTCTGAAAACACAGTCAGGTTGCTCAGCCCTCCATGCTGTATGCTCACCCTTTTCCAGGGACTGGGTAGCTGGTTTCTGGAGACAGACTCAGCAATCCCCAATACAGAAGCCTTCCATGCCAGAGGTGTTACCTGTCAGGTTAGAAGTCAGAGGCTCCCCATAGGAATTCCCCAGGATGCTTCAGGGTAACTGGTTTGCTGGGATGCTGGCTTGCTTCCTGTCTGGATTGGAAAACAACATCCTTTCAGCTTTTTCAGGAAAAGACAAGACTTAATGCATAAATGCAGACTGCTCCCTGTGCACTTGGGGAACTCAGGGCTCATTTGACTCCTGCAGCTGCAGGGGGGATGGCCTGGAGCCTACATCCCAAGAGCCGGCTTAGGAGCCCTGTGGGAAGGGGCTTTCCAGACCCTGGTGTATAGTTTGGCTTCCTAAGGCTGAGGGTCCATCCTCCTCTAGGGTTTCAGAATGAAGACTGGCATTTCAGGAAGGAGCTACCAAGGTCATCTAGCCTAGGGCCCAGGATGACACTGGAAACCCCTCTATTGAAAACTGATCATTTAGCCCTCAGTGCTGTCTGTAGAAACTTCCTGGGGAGTGAGACCTTCCCTAGTGTCCTGGCCTCTCGGGGTGTCCTGTGGTTGATCCCAGGAGTCTGGCAGAGCGGTGTCTTGCTCATGGTCCGTTTATACCCTTCACCAGCTCCCTGGGTTTGTGAGCCTCCTCCATCCCTCATAAGGAAGATGGGGATGGCCCTACTCTGTTTGCATCCATCTGAGTACTGAACCCTCATCAGCCCCAGAGGAACCCATTGCTTAGCTGTAACTGCCTGTGTGGGCTTTTCCGGCAGCCCCACTCTGTGTGGCTGCTCCAGATCTAAAGGGTATGAGCTGTTGTGAGTGACAGGCTGAGTTGGAACCACCTGGGAGCTTTTAAAAATACCCAAAGCTTGGGCATACTCCAGGTCCTTTAAATAAGAATCTTTGGAGTGGGACCCAGGCATTAGACAGTTCCTATGGGTAGCCCAGGGTGAGAGCTGGCCTGCCCTTTTCATCAGGCTGGCATTTGTAGTTTAGGAACGCCATCCTTAGGGTCCCTTAGTTTGTAAGATATTTTGGCAACTTGCACTTTCCCCGAGTGCTGCCAGTGGCATCCTCCCTACCCAGCATAGCATGTGGGGGCTCGGGAGGGGTGTCCCAGGCTGCTCTGGGGATGCACGCAACCTGGTGTGCCGTTTGCCCTGTGCTTCAATTCTTGCATGTCATGCTGCCTTGTCCCTCCACAAATGCTATCTCTTCCTCTTCTTTGTTTTTTTTTTTGAACAAGACTACCCATGGTTTCATGTTCGTAGCCCAAGATCTGATATACTTCAGAGACAGCAGTTGAAAAAGAAA
The DNA here is from genome assembly GCF_049115385.1 of Moschus berezovskii. NCBI lineage: Eukaryota > Metazoa > Chordata > Mammalia > Artiodactyla > Moschidae > Moschus > Moschus berezovskii. The sequence continues at coordinate 13,276,888 of NC_142483.1, forward strand.
CGTACACTTCAAAAGGCCATTTGGCAGCTGACTTTCCCATGTCATCAGTGGGGTGTACAAGCTCTGTCATTCTTGGAGCAGGCTAGGGAGGGGTCAGCCAGGTCCCTCCTGGAGAGGTTTGAGCCAGGTCATGGCCAAAAAGAATGTGGTCCCCGACCACCAGCCTTTTATTCTCTTGCAGGTCTAACACGACTTTGCAAAAGGATACCACAGAGTGCTGTTTTACGCACACTTGGTCTCCTTGAGCGCACACACACACACACACATACCACCTCACAGCCCAGCTGTGTGGGTGAGACTGGAGCCCCCTGCACCTAGCCCTGAGGGAGATGGTGTGGGAAAGCAGGAGAACTTTGGTAAACGAAGTCCTTCATTTGTTAAAGTCATGAGTTAAAAACCATCCTCTGTCCCTTTAAGGAGATACAGTCTCTTTTGAGGTGAGATAATAGAAGGAATGTAAAAAGAGCATCCCAGCTGAAGCAGGGACCCCTTCCTAGCCCCACCAGAACCTGTTAGTCCTGGCTTCATAATCTCATTGTTAATTTCAGTTGTGAGGTGTTGTGCCTTATATTTTATGAATTTTACAGAGTTTTAGTTTTGGTCTTAGGAGGCAGCTGTAAACAAGAGTGAGCCTTCAGAATGGAGTTTTTCCTCTCCCAGTATCTCCAGGGATGAGAACCCAGATTGCTGTGTGCATCCAGGTGTGCACGCACATCCCTTAGCTGTACAGACATGCCGTGCAGAGAGGCTCCCTAGAGGCCTGGAGAGCGCCCAGCAGTTCATGGCCCCCCAACCAGAAGAGCACCCTTCCTGTGCTGGCTGCCCGGTAGCCCAGCCGCTTCAGCAGAGGTGACCCCACTGGAGGGAAGGCTGGCAATTCCCAACTCTTGTTCAGCCATCGTTGTTGAATTTGAAGATACCTCCTGATATTTGTGAGTTGGCTTACAACCTCTTTGCATCCTCATAATCACTTACTGACCCTCTGATAAGTGCCAGACACTGTGCTGGGCACTGACTAGAATGAGGTGAGGTCCTTGCCCCTGGGGTTCCCAGCCTGAGTGGGGAGGCAGGTGAGCACAGGGCAGCAAGGGCTGGGATTCTGCATCCTGGGGACTGGAGCCCAGCCAGACCTCAGGTGAGGCAGTGCTGAAGAAGCCCAGGGCATGCTGGTGCTAGGCTGAGTTGTCTAGAGCCAAGCCTTCTCAGTGGGGCCGTGACAGCTTCAGGGGGTAACCAGCCCCTCTCCTGTGTGCTCCAACTCAGCCCCACCTAATTCTGTGGGCCTAGGAGCAGAGTGGAATCTGGGAGGTTTGAGGACCACAGGCAGCTTCCACTCAGTTTTCCCTGTTTGGTAGAGTCATCCTGTTCCCCAGGGTTAGGAGTGGTTTCCCTCAGAGCAATTCGTTCCTCAGACCCACTAAGAAACTAGAATCCCACCCTGCATTTCTGCGTGTGGGGACACCTGAGGTCTTGCAGCGTTGTCTTCTACTGGACGTCTGTCAGCCTCGGAACATCACGTCCTGGGGTATGGGTTGGCAAGTAATGTGTCCGAGCTTGTGTCAGTGGCTGCCAGCCCTCAAGTCCAGCCCCAGGCAGTGCCGTGGCATTTCCTCAGGGAGGGAGCACGTGGGTTCTCCTGAGACACAAACCACAGAATGTTTAAACGCGGGGAGGGGCCGTTCTCCTGAACCCCAGCTTCCTTCCCAGTTCATTAACGCATTTTCAATCTTTGATTTCTTAAAGCCAACTGAAAGTGAAAATGTCCCTGTCCCAACCGCTACACCTGGGGTAAGATCAGTGACTAGTCCCCAGGGGGCTGGGTCTTTCCCTTGAATTTTTTTGGCCATGTCGAGTCCTCCACTAGTTGTTCTGTATTCTCCACAATTATCCTTCCGGAACAGCGTCTGCAGTGGTGTGCATTCATCATCAGTGTCCAGTTCTCTTGGCCAGCCCAGCGTCCCCCTCTTAACACTCTAGACCACGTGGATATGCATGTGCTGTGTGGGCTCAGTTTCCCAAAGCCCTGTGTTAGCATGTGACTTCTCCTTTCATATCATGCTTTGTGAGGTGCAAAGGCCCTAGAAACACATCTTTAATTCTTACCTCCGCCACCTCTGTGTGCATCTGTTGCTGTTTTTCTGAAAGTGTTGCATGTTCTACTTTCCATTGGGTTTGACCTCTCCATGATAACCCTTCAGAACTCTGAAGAGAGCAATAGAATCTCCATCACCTTTTTCCGTCTTTTCCGAGTGATGCGATTGGTGAAGCTTCTCAGCAGGGGGGAAGGCATCCGGACGCTGCTGTGGACTTTTATTAAGTCCTTCCAGGTAAGAGCCATGCCAGGGGCTTCTTTGTCTTTGAAGATCATGTGTAAGTCGGCGGTTGTCCCCTGTCGTGGAGGATCCACCCTCCCTTCTGCAGGACCACTGTGGCCATCAAGGTCCATGGAGGACATAAAACGCGGAAGAGGCCTGCCCAGCATTGCTTGGGAAAATCACTTAGGATGACTTGCTTAAGGAAGCAGAAGAAAGAACAGTAAGGACCCGCAGCTGAGAGCTCAGCAGCATTTCCAAGATGGATAGTGATACAGGGCTCCATGCCCCTCAGTCCTCCCCAGGATACCCAGGGTGAATGGTGATGTCTGAGAGAGGGAGGGTCCAGCCGATCCCTGGAAGCGTCGTAAGGCTGCCACAGGCCAGTCCGGTGGCTGATCTATTGATCGATACAAGGTCAGAGACCAACTGGCCTGGGCCAGCACACCATCCCCTATCCTGGGTTATCCTGTGCCTGGCAGGATTGCATAGTGGAGGGCATCTGGGTATGAGCCGGGTCCCCTTTGTCAGCTGTACTCTCCAGGCTGTTCCAAACAGAACCCAGCTTCTCCTGCACCTTCCAGCACCCCTCACCAGATATTCCAGTCTTTCAGATTTACTCCACTGGGAGGGGCCCAGATTCTTATCCAGACGTACACCACTTGGGGAGCTTGTAGATGCACACAAACATTAGAAAATAAGTCACGGATCTTCATTTCTTTATCTTTTGACAGTTTTTAATTCAAAAGCTATAAATGCTCACATTAACAAATGAAGTTATCCAAAGCTACACAGAGAACAACCTACCCCCACGTCTCAAGTAACTGTTGTTAATATCCCAGGAGACATTTTTCCACAGTGGGCAGATTTTTAACATGTAAAGAGGAGAAGGTGTGCATCTGGGGAAGGTCAGTCCAGAGACTTGAAGGAAATTCACAAGTCCTGTTGGGGAAAATGAGGTTGTGGAAGGAGCCGGGCTGTGGCTCTGAGAGAGGCAGGGCCAGTGGGGGTTCCAGGCAGGTGAGCTTCGGTCCTGGAAAGGGATTAAAGCCTAGACTGTTGTTATTAATGCAAAGCACCAATGTTTGTGACTGAGCTGCTATAAAGATAGAATGATTCATGCAGTAATGTCTTTCGTCCTTTTTAAAAAGGTTTTGGTCACTATAGATAAATTCATGTCACTGAGTAGCGGACCGTAAAAATTGAGAAGCTGTGCCAGCAAAATTCTTCAACACTTATCTAGGGAGAAAATGCATGTTGGTATGGCAAGGACAGCCTGAAACTAACCCTGTGGGGCTGTTAACCAGCCCAGCTGTCACAATGGTGCAGCTGCTCTGGGCCAAGCTGGCAGTCACAGGCCCAGACCTGGCACAAGTCGGGAGGCTTTTTAGTCACTGGCTTTCTGATGACCTTTCTCAGATAGGAGAACAAGTGGAGGCTTTATGCGTGTGAGCTTGGCCTTAACAATCTGGGCACTCCCTGGAGGCATGCTGAGCACGTGGACATATTCTGTCACCTGAGATGAGGGAGAAAAGCATTTGAGGCGCCTTGGCTTAAAAGACCAGGGGTCTGTCTGACCTCACACCCATGCTTTTATTTGATGTTCCTAAGGAGAGCCCAGGCTTAGCCACCATAGGGCTAGCTCCTTTTCTTCCCTGTTCCAGGCCCCCAGCTCTGCATTTCTTTCAAAAAAGGTGCATTTTAAGAAAAGTGTCTTGCTTTCTACAGCCACAGCCAAAAAGTAGTTCTTCCCCTCTGACCCGGTAATTCTACTGCTAACACTCCACTCTAAGGAAGTACTTCAGCAGATGCAAGGTGATTTTGCATAAAGATGTTCCTTTGAAAAATAGCTGCTTGCTCCCACTGCAAACACACCCACAAAAGAAGGAAGCAAGCAGTTTGGAATCATTTGATCAATGATAGTAGTTTCACAAAGGAATCCAACAGTAAATTTAAGCATTATTCTGAGAGGTAACACTATTTAAGAGTAGGACACACTGTTGATGACCGTGGCCAGCACATTATGCCTGCAGCTTTGTAACCCAAGGTATATGGGCTGCTGTCCTCAGGGCTGAAGCTGTGCTGCTGCGCTGGGGTTTACAAAGCTCTTCCACACTACTGATGTCCTTTCAGTATAGCATGGAAAAGAATAGAGGGTGCACCCTATGTGGGCCTTCAGTTTCTCCCCTCCCTCCCTCCCCCCACCCCGAGCCATCAGTGCCTCAGGGACAGGATGCTCACACTGACCCAAGTGCTTTCTGTCTTCCAGGCGCTCCCGTATGTCGCTCTTCTCATCGCCATGCTGTTCTTCATCTACGCAGTCATCGGCATGCAGGTACGCTCCAGCACCTCTCCCCGGATCTCTTTGCTGCATCGCCCCAGCATGCTGCACTTGGGACAGGTGGGCTGGAAAGGCAGGTCGTGGTTTTTTAGCCAGGCTTGGCTGCTAAAGAGCCATATGGTTGAGAAAGACTTGGCCCTGCAGGAGAGGGCTTGTACCAGCAAGAGCCCCAGGCTTAGAAGGGTGTGAGGAGGTCAGAACATGTCAGGGGAAGCTGGGTTTAGGCACTCCCCACCCCCGATCTGTGTCTGAGGAGAGCCAACTGATGGAGAAAACCCACAGTTGAGTGTAGCCATGGCGAGTGCAGTACTGAAAGAAGCCATAGTTGTCTTGTGTTCTGTACCACGTTGCTAAGAGGATTCTGAGTGATACTAGAGTCTGTTTATCATCTGAAAGCATTTCAGATGCTGGGGCTGAAGTGAACCATTATCTTGCCTCAGAAGCGCCCCTCTAGAAAGAAGCATGCAAGCAAGCCCTTCTGTGACCTGGGGGCTGCTCTCCAGCCCCTGGTGAGGAGTGAAGAGGGGACAGGAGCTCACTAACATCTGAGCCCTAACATGAAGTGGCCGGGTTGGGGCAGAGCCTCTGTGGGGAGAGGGAGGTGGAGGAGTCTGTGGTCCTGGACACCGCCTGCCCCGGAGTCTTTCTGCCTTGCTCTCCACTGGTTCAGGTCAGGGAGTGCTGTGATGAGAAGGAGGAGACGTATTCCAATAGCAGAGACATGGTGGTCCCTACTTTTGTATTAAAGCAGAGAAGCATGTACAAGTCACCAGGACTCACCAGGGTTTTTACTTGTTTATTGAGGGATCATTGCTTTACAATCTTGGTTTGATTTCTCCATATATCAACATGAATTAGTCATAGCTGTACACATGTACCCTCTCTCTTGAACCTTCCTCCCACATCCCAGCCTTTCCCACAGCTCTAGGTTGTCACAGAGCCCCGCTTTGAGTTCCCTGAGTCATACGGCAAATTCCCACTGGCTGTCTGTTTTATGTATGGTAGTGGATATGCTTCCACGCCACTCTCTGCGTTCATCTCACCCTCTCCTTCCTCCACCACCGCCCCTGCACCGCCCTTGTCCACAAGTCTTTTCTCTGGGTATGCGTCTTCATTGTTGCCCTGCAAATAGGTTCGTCAGTACCATCTTTCTAGATTCCATATCACCAGGGTGTTTGAATGCAGCGTCAGTGTGCTTGAGCCCCTGTATTTCAGCGGCTTTTGGTGCTCTGGGCCCTGAAAGGTCTTTTATGCCATAACGTCCTCGTGTAAAACTGAAGTGTTAGAGAGAATGGCAAACCACATCACACATACCACCCTGTGTTCACTAAAGAATCTTTGCTGGGCATCAGGCGCTTCCTAAACGTCAGTCTGCTTCTATGATCTCCGTGAGTGAAGCACTCAGTAACTCCTCCTGGCCCTTACAGCAGAGCCCGCCAGCCCCCCGTGCCTGTCCACAGCCTGTCCTTGGTCTGTCTGTCACGCTCACTTTGGCTTCATTTCCTGGAGTACCCAGGCCATGTCGCTTCTGTTCCTTTGCAGGCCTTGCACCCTCTGCCTGGAGCACCCTTTGCCCTCCTTGTCGCCTGACTGGCTTCTCCTTACCCTTCAGTCCAGTCCTTAACCTCACCTCCTGGAGGCCTTCCCTGGTGCCAGCCCCCAGCCTCAGGGATCCCCTGAGCCTGTTCTGTGCTTCCCGTGGGGCTGGACCAGCTGAACTCCCATTGGGAGGGCTGCCTGTCTGGTTATTTCTGCATCCCTTCCCCAGGGTAGGAACTTGCTGAGCTGAGGATGTGCCCAGTGGTTAGAACAGAGCCCAGCACATCTCAGTGGGATGAATCAAGTGCCAGGCATTTTGGGTATTGACTGAACTTGAGTTCTAAATTCACATGTGGAGGACGTTTTTTTCTCCATATGATAATTTTTTTTCTTTTCCCCCTATCAATTTCTCTCTCTAGATGTTTGGGAAAGTGGCCATGAGAGATAGCAACCAGATCAACAGGAACAATAATTTCCAGACCTTTCCCCAAGCGGTGCTGCTGCTCTTCAGGTGACCGAGTCCAGTCCCGAGCAGGTGTCTCAGGCTTTGGGCTCCAGAGCAAAAGAGGACCCGGGTTCTTAAAGCAGTTGGGTCCTGATGGTTTTTTGTATTTGTTTTGTATTCTTACATGGACATGGTAGCATTTTAGTCACAGAGTAATTTTGCTGGCTTTTGGTCATTCACATTGTGATTGGCTTAAGGTTCTCCACTTGGGAATGAATGAGTAGGTCAGCTGAGCCACTGGGAAAGTTTGGAGTATATGCTCACTCATGGGCCCATGCACTCAACCAGGAAAATGAAAATTTAGCAGGAACATGGAGGCCTTTTGCACAGTGAGAAGCATCGTGAGATGCACAATTTCAAGCTGTATGGGATTGTTTTTAACTCTTTTTAATAATTTTGTAAACAGAGTGCCTTGAAGTGTGAGAACTTTCTAGAAACCATACAAATAACTCCTATTGACTCGAGTGACTGGAAAGCAAGTTCTTTTTAAGTTAGTTTCCAGTTCTTTTCTTTCAACAGAATTGAACAGGGAATCTAATCAAGCTGTCAGATGTTCAGTTCAGTTCAGTCGCTCAGTCGTGTCCGACTCTCCGCGACCCCATGAATCACAGCACGCCAGGCCTCCCTGTCCATCACCAACTCCCGGAGTACACTCAAACTCATGTCCACAGAGTCGGAAATGCCATCCAGCCATCTCATTCTCCGTCGTCCCCTTCTCCTCCCACCCCCAACCTTTCCCAGCATCAGAGTCTTTTCCAGTGAGTCAACTCGTCGCATGAGGTGGCCAGAGTATTGCAGTTTCAGCTTTAGCATCAGTCCCTCCAATGAACATCCAGGATTGATCTCCTTTAGAATGGACTGGTTGGATCTCCTTGCAGTCCAAGGGACTCTCAAGAGTCTTCTCCAACACCACAGTTCAAAAGCATCGATTCTTCGGCGATCAGCTTTCTTCACAGTCCAACACTCACATCCATACATGACCACGGGAAAAACCATTGCCTTGACTAGACGGACCTTGGTTGTTAGGTTGCTAAAAATAATAATCATTTAAAAATTATAGTGTAAGTATTTAAAAGAAGACAGTAAGACAAACATCTCTTTATACGAAAAGAATTGATGTGCTTGTATCCAGTGGTTGATGCATATCAAAGGGAGTTGCAGCAGGTCCTCCATTTACTGATACAAGTTGTATTTGAAAATAAAGAGGATTTTCAATTTAGGAATTTTGGCTAAATCAAGCTGCCTTCCTCCCAAATTACTTAGGTTTTGATCTAATTGAAAAATATGTTTTCTTAAAATTTCTTGAGGTCTAAGCCTTACATGCCTTCTTTCTTTCTTTGCTTGATCCGAAAAAGGTGTGCGACAGGGGAGGCCTGGCAGGAAATCATGCTAGCCTGCCTCCCGGGGAAGCAATGTGACCCTGACTCGGATTACAACCCTGGGGAGGAGTACACATGTGGGAGCAACTTCGCCATCGTTTATTTCATCAGTTTTTATATGCTCTGCGCATTTCTGGTAAGCGATCGGAATTGCTGCAGACAGCCCTGCGCTCATCTCATAGACAGATATTCAGGTAGCATTTGAGATTCAGACCAATGATATTGCCCCATCAAACAGCTGTGGGCTGTCTTATGCTGACGAGCGCTCTAGACCCCACTGGACAGTTGAGGTTTTTGCCGAGTGAGACCTGTGTTAATATAAGCACCTTTGTTGTAGTAGGAATTTTGGTGCTCACTAACCGGCTTCACCACTCTGGTTTCTTAGGGCTGCTGGTTCTTTTATAAAAATCTCAAAGCCACTGCACATAGCAGTGACTTAAGACAGTGAGTTATTTGGTACAAATTATAAAACTCCAGTGTGTTTCAAAAGATCAGACAATACCTACCCGCCCCCTGACCCCCTGCCCCGGGGACTATACCCAAACCATTTGTGAAAGCTGGAAACCTGCTTTTTCTTAATCATTCTTTAGAATGAAAGTTTTTCAGCCTTTCTGGGAGAAATGGGTCCAAATGTCTCGTGACCCTTATAATCAGGAAGCACTCACTAGGATTGAACCCAGCTACTGAAGCGACTTAGCAGCAGCAACCTCACTGCACCTGAAACTCCCCTCGATTGGCTTTTACAGATCATCAACCTCTTCGTGGCTGTCATCATGGACAATTTTGATTATCTCACCCGGGACTGGTCTATTCTGGGGCCTCACCATTTAGACGAATTCAAACGGATCTGGTCTGAATATGACCCTGAGGCAAAGTAAGTGGAAAAGAATTCCGTCTGGCTTGTATGAGCTGTTTCTGGGTGTTGGCTATGCTCCTTGGGAAAGGTGGGATGGACCGCAAGCCCGGATGAGTGGTGCTGCCCTGCCCTCACACTGTACTTTGCCTCCAGGGGAAGGATCAAGCACCTGGACGTGGTCACTCTGCTCCGCCGCATCCAGCCTCCCCTGGGCTTCGGGAAGTTGTGTCCACACCGGGTAGCCTGCAAGGTGAGAGTCTTGTTGGCGTGCCTGAAGGCATCTTATAGGGACTCCCCGCTTTAGTCAGCACTGATTAACTTAGGTTCTATAGAGCCTGCCATCGGGTGCTGGGGTTTGCTGAGATGAATGTTTTGTGGTTGCCGTCCGTGAGGAGCTCTTAAATGTATAACTCTCAAGTCACCCTTTCAGCCAATGGTAAGATTAGGAAGGGAATTATGTAGTTTGTCACTGGTTGGGAGAAGGGAATGGTGACACTTGCATCAGGTTCAGCAGGAGAGAAGTAGGAGTTTGTCAGAGTGGAAAGAGCATCACAGAGGGGCCAGACAGGGAGGCAGAAGAACAAGGAGTGGCTGGTGTGGCTGGGACACGAGAGAAGGTGGCAGAAGGCCTGAGGCCCAAGCTGAGCGTAGCTGCACGAAGCCCTCTGTGTCATGCTGAGTCTCACGGAAGGAACATGAGTAGACGTCCGTTCTAGAAAGTTGCCTCTAGGCAACAGAGAGGTGAACTGGGGACAGGAGAACAGCCAGGAGAGCTGTTGCGTTATCTCACTGTGACATATAGCAAGAGCCAGAGGGAGGGCAGTGGGGGTGGGCATGGAGAGGAGGGGCTGGCTGAGGGATCTGCTTCGGGAGTAGAATGGAGAGGACTTGGTGACCGGAACATCTCCTCCCTGCTGTGATTGTGCACATGGCGACCCTCTGCTACCAGAGCTCCCTTCCCAGCGAGCGTGCATCAAGCGGTGGCTTCTCAGGGATGGCTTCAAGTCTCTTGCTGAAACCACACTGTTTATCAGGTGGGACTTGAGCCCATCTGCACCTCAGATTGAGACTTGAACCCACAATCCCTGCCTTAGGAGGGGACTCGAACACACTGTCTCTTAGTTTAAACCACTCATCTGGGCTTACTGAAACTCAGGTTGTTTTGTCTCGATGTGGAAAGAATTCAATATGAGGCAGAGTGGCTGGCGAAGAGTGAGTTTATTAGCATAGGATGCTTGTGAGAGATATAGGGGGCAGGCAAGGGAGCGCAGCCCTGAGAGTAGAGAGGTTTACAATTTTTATAATCAAAGGAAAAGTAGAGGAGAGAATATCCCCTTCTTCCTCATTTTTAGGTAGATATCAAGGCTTATACCCTTAGTTCCTCTTTTAACCTTTTATGGTGTAACCAGGGCCATCATGGTGGTGTTTAAATCATATGTTTATTAACGAAATGGTGGTAATATACACTAAAACGAGGTAATTGATCTCAGGTTTTGGTGTAATACCCCCTTTCACCCAGTTTCTTTCCCTTTCACCTATATTCCCGTCATGGCTACATGCAGATGTGCTGCTCTCCAACTCCCTGACTTGGTGTCATAAGACTCAGGTCCCATATCTACTGCCTGATACTTTACATATGTACATTGTTGCTTGGTTACTGGTTTCTCTTCTTGAGTGACTGAAGACTTGCAACAGTCTCCCAAGCTTGCTTAGAATTCCCTTCTGTCTTCAATACCCTAGCGGGACAATTAAGCCAAGTATTTAATTATCCTGCTCCATTCCTATCACCACCTCACCCCAGTCCTGACGTTTTCACATCAGACCGTGCCCTCTGTGAGCTCTCCTCGAGATCTGGTTTATTTTGGTAGAGTTCATGTCAAACCACCTGGAGTCAGCTGTAGAAACAGAAAAGGACCCCTCACTTTTTAGAGGAGAAATGTGGGGGTTTGTCTGTTGAAACTGCCGTGTAGAAATCCAGCCAGACTGTGCAACATCTGGTCCCCTCTTCCCACAGATCTGATGGGATTCAGGATCAGGGGTTCACCTTACCCTCACAAGGGTGCAAGGCTAGCTCTAGACAGAGCCACAGTAAAGAGTGGTGTCTACAGTGTATTTCAGGCTTTCAGAGAAATCTGAGCGAAACTCATTGATTGTGCCCTGCCCTGGAAGTCCAGAAAGCTCCATTGGCAAGTCCTTGGGCTCCTTGCCCAAGTCTTTGCTTCTCCTCGTCCTGGACTCTGGATGTCAGCACAGAGAATAAGCCATGGATGTTGATTTTTTCCCGTAGATTTCACAGCACCAGGCTCTTTTCTGCTTTCCAAGAACAAGAGGAGTTGTAGCTCATGGCTATTGTTTTATGTTTGCGTTTGCAGACCCTTTTGTGTAAAGGATCTAAGTAAGGACCTGTGTAAGTGAAAGTGGACTACTTTGTGCTCTAAGGACAAAGCAGTTTGCTGATTCAGAAATTTACCAGGAGATGCGAGTAAATGTGCAGGCTGTCCGAGGAGAAGGAAATGGCAACCCACTCCAGTGTTCTTGCCTGGAGAATCCCAGGGATAGAGGAGCCTGGTGGGCTGCCATCTATGAGGTCGCACAGAGTCGGACATGACTGAAGCAGCAGTCCAAGTAAATGTGCAGGCTGTCCTGGGACTAGGAATTCAGGTGGGGTGAATGCTGGGTACACAAGGTTGCAGTCCATTGATAGGGAGGAGGAAAAGGTTTTAACATTTTTCTTTTGGGACACATTGTCAGTCGAAAGTAAGAAATGTGAAACTATTAGTAATTCTAAGTACCGCTTTTTTAGCACTTACACCTGCCGGGCACCCAGCTGAAGTGTCTGTGCCCTTCGTGTCTACGATATCCTTTAACCTTTGCACAGCATTTGGCTGTGGGCGTGTCATCTGCATCCGCTGGGGCCAGAGAGGGTGTTTTCTCTCATGCTAGTCCTCTCCAGCTCTCAATGCAGGTGTTACAGGGGTAAAGAGAGAAGACAGGAGCAGGATGTTGGGGATCCAGCTCTGCAAAGTCAAACCCTCAGAGGAACCACATGGACTTGTACAAAACACTCCACAGTGGCCTCTCCAGGGAAGGGTCCTTGAAGGACACTCCCCAAGTTAGGAAAAGTAATGGACTTCACTGGTTGAGGACCTTTGTCTCAGACGCTGTGCCTGGCTCATCATACCTGGTATATCGTTTTACCCCCACACAGCCTTAAAGATGTGTCCAGAATGGAGGCTTGACCCCAAGACACAGGGGTGCCAGCTGATGAGAAGGGGAGAGAAATGCATAAACAGTAGGGGACTAAACAGTTTTAAAAAAACAAAACGGTATCTTCTGAGTGCCAGCATTTGTGCTTGGTCATCTCAGAGCCCCTCAAATGGTAGGTGCCCCTCAGTGGCCATTAACTTGAATCAAGGAACCGTTAGAAAGGAGATGGAGAGAATAAACAGAAAATAAATGGAATGGACTGCAGCTGTCATCCGTTGTTTGCATTCTATCAAGGGACTTTTCTTTCTGTTTACAGAGACTGGTTGCTATGAACATGCCACTCAACAGTGATGGGACAGTCATGTTTAACGCAACTCTGTTTGCTCTGGTTCGAACGGCTCTTAAAATCAAGACTGAAGGTGAGCCCTCCCTGGAAGCAGGACAGGTGGGAGAAGAGAAGGGGGAGGCCATATCCCACCTTGATTCTCACGTCAACCTCTTCTTGTCAGAAGGCCACCCACCGGGGGGCGGGGTGGTGCACGTAATCAGGAGGTCTGTGCTGGGCCCGCTGGCCAGGCCAGCCTTCTCCACCCTTCTCACCTCTCTTCATGCGTCACTTTGCCCCAGAAAGCTGAGAGGTGACTCGTGCCACCGGCAGCTCTGGTGAGAACAGAGGGGCGTTGCAGGGGAAAAGAAACAAGGCTCACTTGCCTCTCTTGCATTTTGAATCCAGGCAACCTGGAACAAGCTAATGAAGAACTCCGAGCTGTGATCAAGAAAATTTGGAAGAAAACCAGCATGAAACTACTTGACCAAGTTGTCCCTCCAGCTGGTGGTCAGTGCAATTTATTTCCTAAGTAACTCTTGGCCAACATGTTGGTTTCAGTGCTAGTCTCCAGGAATCCCAGTGTGTTTGCAGAAGGCTTGAGGTACCAGCCAGAACACTGAGGCTAACAGCTAAAGAAGGCCCTTATGGCCATCAGTATAATGATTTGGGGTAACGTGAAGACCATTCCAGACAAAGGAGAGGCTTCAGTGAGAAGGAAACTGAGACCCAGATGGCTGAAGCAGGGGTTCTTTGGTGGGTGGAGGAAGTCGTGTTAGGAGAACAAGCTTTCGGCCTCAAAACCAAAAGCCTGTATTTGGGGGGTGGGTGGTGGTTTGCCCAAAATGAAGTACTTAAAACTAGTTTCCATATATCCTTCAACATGTTGTTGAAAACTTCTCACAAAAAAAAAAAGCTTCTGAAAAATGGTGTTTTTGAAATGTTCTTACTAAGACTAGATCTATTACCCAAACGTCCCTTTACTTAGAATTTAGAGTAGAGATGGAACTAACAGGCATGCTTATTTCTTTTTGTTGTTTATCGTAAAATAACCAACTAAACTTTTCTCAGACTTATATATATATAACGCATATATATATAATCCAGATACTGTTTTTCCATTTTTGTTTAAGTACACATTGACTTAAAAGTGGAGGTGGTTGTGTTTTGACTTTCATTTTCGAGTTTTAAAGGTGCAGGATCCGTCTGCTCAGTGCCAACACACCGGGCCTCTACCCCCTCAGCCCCGGGTGTGTTAGAAATGTTTGGTGTGTTTTGTAACAAACTGAACTGTGTCACTCCCAATAGGGCTGGCTCAGGTCTGGAAGCTGAGTCTGGAACCCCAGGCCAGGACAGTGGCCTCTCCTTTTGAGAAAGTGACAACCTCTGGATCCTGGGGAATAGTGCAGCTTGCTGGCCAGCTCTGTTCCCCACATGAAGCCAGAAGCACTGTGAGCTCTAGTTGCTGGAGGGAGCCACCCAGAGCTGGCAGGACCAACAGCTCAGAGCTGGGAAAGAGGACCCAGCAAGAAATGATTAAGGGAAAGCATGCAAAACAAAACACCAACAGAACCAAACACCAACGGAACCAAACAAAAACTCCCACCCAGAGAGAGGTGCCTGGCTCCCCACAGGAGAACTGATCCTGCACGTTTAAAACAGCTCTTTGGTTTCCGTTCTTTTCTTTTTAGCTGCACACCCAGGTGTTCGCATGGCTGAGACGACTTGCTTTTCTTAAATCGTTGTAACAATGTGCTTGGGCTTTTTCTGCAGCCTCCATTCCTTTCGAGTCTCAGTCTTTCAGAATATTCTGAAGCAATTCTGTTTTAGGGTGGTGGCATGGAATCGGAGTTATCTCTTGCCAACTGTATTCCCCTACATATTTCTCACGATGCAGATACATGCTTCAGAATAGTGGGCCGTACCTGTCTCGGGGGAACCTTCCTCGCAGGCTCCCCTCTCCTCTTGCCTCTCCCTACAGCCCAGTCTCTCACATCAGTGCCACGCTGGCAAGGCTCACCTGGGGAGAGTCATTCACTTTACTGTGAAACTTCATTTGTTTCTGTTTCACCAAGGGAAAAAAAAGGGTCCGGAATTTGCCTCCCTTCCTTTGATCAGCTTGTAGCCCTACTAGGCTTTTCATGAAGGCTACCTAGCCTTCCTCTTTTCTGGCCCAATAGTGGGCCCTGCTTTTCTCTCTGCATTTCTTATCGTGGATTGGGGGTTAGGGTGACAAGGGTTAATCTCTTCCAAAATGGCAGTCAGAGCCCCGGAAAACCTGGAAAGGAAACAGCACCTTAGTAGGGATGGGAAGCTCAAGAAGTTCTATGGCCCAGGTGGTGGATGTGCTGAGCATAGAGCTTATCCAGGCTGATCTTGAATAGGGGCTCTTGTCACTGAATTTCCAAAGGTGGAGACTTCAGGCTTTAGGGCACGGGCTCTGGTTGAGTTGCTGGGCAGGGCTGTAGCATCTGCATTTACCCTTGGCCTCTCTGTCTTTCCTCTTTGCCTTCTAGTAGATGAGCCTTTCCTACCCCATGGAGCACTTAGAAAAGGGGAATATATTTTCGACCCTCTGGGCCAGCGCATGGGTAGCTCCCATGGCAGAGGGGCTCAGTGTCCATCCTCAGTAATCTGACCAGAGGGCAGCAGACTGAGCCAGGCCAGCCCTGCACCTGGGACTGGTCTTTGTGGGGCACTCAGGGAACCCTTAGAGCCCTGGTGAGAAAGCAGAGTCGGCGCCCATCTTAAAAGGCCTTACCGGCACAGGGATGATGTGAGGCGCCCGCAGCTCATCATGAGCTTGATGAGGTGATGCTCAGGAATGAGCCTGGGAGCCAGGCCAGAATGCGGGGCTCCGGCGCTGCCTCTGACTGTGGGGACAGCCTGTCCGCACTCTCCATGCTGAGGTGTCTCATTTCCCATCTGGATCTTGCTCATGTTCTCAGCTCCGCTGTGGTCTCCTGCCGAGTCATGGCTCTTCCCCTGTCCTCCCAGGGGCTCCGCTCTGTCTTCAGACCTTCGCTTCTGGACCTTTATCTTTGGCTCCTTTCCCCTGAGGAGCTTTCAGAGCTGTGACCCCATCGCTCTCTGAAGTCCCGAGCCCAGACAGCCTCCTGCACTCACTCCTCCTCCTTCCCTCTCTGTCCTGCTGTAGCTGTGACTTTTGTTCTTAAGACTCTTCTGAGCCCGGGCTCAGTAGCTCAGCATCTCAGTGCAGAAGGTCAGGTAGCCCTTGGAGGCCCTGCCTGCAGAGCCCTAGGTGGGCACCTCTGCCCTGGAGCTGCCCCTTGGGCAGAAACACGATCCACCCTGTTCACTGAGTATAGCGACCCCCTCCCCATTGCCCCACCCAGATTCTGGGCCAGGGAGAGCCAGGACTCTCCCATAGGAGCCCCCTTGGGCCCTCTAGGCTAGCACCATCCAGGCTGAAGGGGGAGAGCAGTTAGGCCTACTTTTGCTGGAAGCACCCAGCGAGGGATGAGATGGGCTTCCTGTGAGTATGGCCGGTGCTTTTGTGGGAGCCCACAGGGGAGACTGGTGACGCTGACTGGCAGAGGCTGGCTGACCCTGGGATTGTTGGGCCACAGTTGGTCCACCTCCTGCCTGTGGCCTGGTGGAGAGGTGGCCTTTGCTCGGGAGAGGCGGCCTTTGCTCAGGTGAGGCAGCCCCATAGGACCAGGTGGCCCTTGTGGTGGAGCTGGGCCATCCCTCAGGGAGGCAGTGGGGTGGAGAATGAGAACCCAGGTCTGGGGGGCCCACCTCCCAGCTCACCTGGCCTGGAGCAAGTCATGGAACCTCTGTCCGCTCGCCTCTCACCTCCCTGCCTCTGCGTAGGGCATTCTTAGACCATTTGGGCCAGCCCTAGACCCATGAGAGCCCTGGGTTTCATTGCTGCCCAAAGGCAGAGGTTCACTGGGGTGACCCCTGTGCTGCTCTAGGGCTTGCCTGGCTTGGGGTTAGGACTGTGACACACTTCTCCAGGCCGACCACCCCCAGGCATCCTCTTACACAGTAATACTGAGCAGCTTCTGACAAGGAAGTTGGGGGCGGGCAGCCCAGAGCGGGCCAGCAGTGTCCAGTCGCGGACATCCGTGCTCACATGGGCAGGAAATGCACCGCACCCGGGTGCACCCCCCGAGGGTTCCGGTGTCCTGCACCCGTCGTGGTTCTCGTCCCATTTCAATAGATGCCTCTGTTGGAGAGTTGTTAGATAACAGTGATTCTGGTGGGATGGCCTGCTGTCACCTGCCCCCTGGCACTTAGACCACCCAGGGGGCTCTACAGGCCTCTTGTCCTGGAATCCTCACAGCTTCTCCTGAGAGGCTTAGGCTCACTTGTGGGTGAGAACACAAGCCAAGAGAGGCCAGGTCCTCTACCCTAGATGGCACGTGAGTCGCGAGGGCAGCCTGGCCACAGGTCGACCGGCGCTAAAGCCTGAGGGTGGCAGCCATTCTCCTCCAGCCTCTGCAAGCCATGGTCACTGGCCACCAGCCTCGTGGGCACCCTGGGCAGGTGTGGGGGTGAGCACCTTGGGAGAGCAGGCCTCGTGGAGACCCAGGGCACACTGGCACTGCCAGGGTGGTTTCCTGGGAGACAGCAAGAGCCACTATTCTGCCTCATGCATCACCTTTAATCAGGCTCAGCGGAGTCCCAGCTCTCCGGCCACGCACGGTGGGGCTGTTTCTGAACAAAGCAGAGATAAGACAGCCAGCTCTGAGGTGAGTTGGAGCTGTCACTTGCAGTATCGAAAACAAGCAGTTCTGAATTACAAACCGAGACATGGCATGTGGAGGCTATTGGCAGAGAATTAAGGGGGCACTTGGAAATCTGGGTCTGCAGTCACTTTTCGGAATCGGCCTCTCCTTCCGAGCTCGTCTGTCACCTTTCTGAGTTCTCTATCTTTCTCTCCAGGCATTGGGGTTTGGATGGTTAATTGTCCTTGTTGTTCGCGGTAATTACACATGCAAATCCCTATGTACAGGGTGAAAATATGACCCATGAAGCCTTTTTTTGTTCTGTAATTTTTCTTTTGAGTCAATAACCGAGGCGGCACTTCATGGTGTTACTAATACGCTGCTCTATGAAACTCATGACAAGTCCATTATTTTCTGCAATTTTGAGTATCAGTTTATGTAACTGACTCTAATTTTGAGGCTTAACTGCTTTGCACAATCTTGCTTTTCGCTCGATTTAGTTTCCCGTGTCCTAAGCTGAGAGCTCAGTGCCCCCGCCCCCTCCCTGCCCAAAGCAAGTGTTGAGGCTCTTGGTGCAAACGTGCTGATTCGGGAGAGCTCTGTCTGGTCTCTCCGTTTAGATGATGAGGTAACCGTGGGGAAGTTCTATGCCACTTTCCTGATACAGGACTACTTTAGGAAATTCAAGAAACGGAAAGAACAAGGACTGGTGGGAAAATACCCCGCGAAGAACAGCACAATTGCCCTACAGGTGAATTGTTGTTTTTGTCTTTTTCTCTTTTTCACTAACAATTTTACAAGCTTTATTGAAACACTAGAGAGCTGACTATTCATGGTTGAGCAGTTACCACCAGGATTTTGTTTAAACTGAGATACTGCACACTCCCCCAAAGGTGGACTAGCCATTTCTGGGCCACCAGGTAAGTGCCTCCCCCTCCCTGCACCCTCTGTGTCCCCGCATCCATGCCCACCGCAGCCTGGCCCGTGCGGTGGGACCCCCCAGGACAGCGGTCAAGGCACACCCCTCACGGGAGAGGAGCCAGAGCTGCCCCACGCCCTGTCTCCCCTGGGTTTCTCCAACAGCAGCGTCCTCTGAGCAGGCACCCACCTTCCCCGGGCCCTGGCCACCCATGAAACAGCTTTCCATCCGAACGCAAGTGCTTTGTTTTGTTTCTGTTTATTTCTTACCCCACTGCTTGTTGGTTTTTGGTCCATCTCAGTAACATCCATCACCTCTTAGTGCATGTGTGCGTGTGTGTGTGTGTGCGTATGTAAGCTTGTGTGTGTGTGTGTGCAGTGTGTCTGTGTCTACGTGTTGTCAACTGGTGGCTGTGAGCCTTGCTGTGCAAACACTGTTCTCTCGTGACCCAGCCAGCCTCTGGTCCCTACAACTGCCCAGTCTCCTAGAGGGGGAATGTGGTTTCAGGAAGCTCTGCTTCTAACTAGAGTCCATGCATTCAAGGGTGTAGAACCCTCGATAAGCCCAGAGCCCTGGTGGGAAGCAGGTGTGTAGGGAAATGAGGTGGCCTGGTGGAGACCGGTGAAAAGAGGGCTAGGAAGGGCAGTCTGTGGTTGCAGTGATGGAGAAAGCAGGTGGAGAAGGAGTGAGGGGAGATGCTGAGACTACAGAAAGGGAACTACAGAGGTTGGCAAGCTGTCAGAAACAGCTGCAAGTGAATCACACCCCCTGTCATGTCTGCTGTCCCGAGTAGGTTGACACAGAACTTTTTCCTTTTATGTCCCTCTTACCATGTGTGTCTTAAATTGGGTCTTGGCGGTGTGGGTAAGGTTCAATGTGAAATGGTCTTCTGCTTTTTTTCCGGGGGAAAATGCCCAGCATTGTTTTGTGTTCTCAGTGATGGTAATTACCAAAGTGAAGGCTTGTCTGTGATCTTGCTGAGAGAGAATGGATGTGAGTGATGGTGAATGGAGGGAGGAGTGCGAGGTATGTGCAAACGGCAGGTTAGGAGATGACCTTGTGTGACAGTGACCTGTGGATTCATGATATGACCTGGGCTTTGCCCAGACAGCTATAGGACAGGGGGGAACGATGGATGCTGAATCTGATCAAAGACAGGTTCTGGTCATTCTTCCTCTGATCCAACATCTCCTAAAGGAAGCTTAGTGAATCTGAGGCTCAAATAGCTGATTGCTGTCCCAGATTGTGGAATTTCAATAACACTTTCACCTCTGACCTGTCCAGTTTGCAAAAATGACAACCCTTCTCCTGAGCACAGCTCACAAGTAGCCTTAGAGGGGCCAGTCAACTGAAAAGACGTATTTGCAAACTTGGACAGGTCTGGTCCATGTGTTCTAGAGGGTGGTGTGGCCAAGTTGGGTGCAAAGGCAGGGAGTGATGATCACATTTCTGCAAGCTCCTCCCTAAAGCAGCCCAGATTCCAGAGTGTCGTGGTGCCCACCCCCTTACAGGAAACCACTTGCTGTTCTCAGATCCTAGTTGATGGGTGTGGTGGGGCTTGACTTTTCTGGAGGGGAAACATACTCTTTTGTGGATGGCTGTGTCATCACGTATAGTAAATAACCAAGGTAGCGCTGTGCTGAAGAGCTTTCCATTTTCCATGGAAGGCAGGTACAGTGACCACTTGAACACAGGGTTATACCTTTACTGAGTCCCCAAGGCTTCCTAGTTAGAAGGCTTCAGTGCTCGCTCTGAAGGTTGGATATAGTGTTTGAATGTTTTAAGACCTGAATGACAACACATGGCTATATAATTAATAATCACATAGTGGGGTGGGTTTCACTGAGTCTTTAAGTCAGAGGTTCAAATGATGCTGAAGCTACACATATGCGTCATGGCTTAAAAGACTATTGCGTTGTGTCACAGTCATGTTTTTCTCCTGGACATTTTTCATTTTGTTGTTTGTGGAAAGTTTTATTTCCTTGGTGAAATTCAAATATTTCCGGTTAGGTACCAACATCAACACATCTCCACGTGGTTCCATTGGGAGCTGAGGCAGTGACTATATGTTGTGTGCCCAGCCTAGTAAATTAAGTTGTCTTCGTAATCTTGACAGATACTCCGGAAAATGCATTTGATTCAGCAGCAGGCATTGAAAACAGAAAAATTTTGCCTCCATGAAGGATAGTTCTCATTACATGTTTGGTCCTATGCTGTAGGAAGGGTTTTAAATGTGTTCTGTCAGTCTGCATTTAACTAGCAAGACGAAGCACTTCCTTTCTGAACTGAGGAAATAATACGAGCAGATGAAACAGGATCAGATGGCAGTGGGAGGAGCAATGGGTGAACCATGTCGCTGGGACAAGAACACAGATCCTCAGAGAAGCTCCTCAAAGTGGGCATGGCCTATTAAGAAGTGGAGTGAGGGGGTCCTCCCTGTGTCGGGGGTGCCAATAGACTAGATGCTCAATTACTAATGAAAAGAGGCGCATGAGCGTCAGGTGAGTGCCGGAGACAGGACATAGGTCAGTGCTGCTTGGGCCGTGCAGGGTGCAGTCTGGGCAGGATCAGAGCTGGTCCATGTTCTCTGCCCCCCACAGTGACATGGCTTTGGCGGCCACACGGATGCACTCTGGTTATCAACTCCGTGGGCTCCATCTGGTCTCCCTCTGTTCAGACCAACTGCAGGGCCCCTTCTCCACGAAGCGGGGGTGACTTGAGGAGCTCCTGGATCCACGTGTGGGTAGGAGCTCGGCACCCGGTGTCCTCTGGCCTCTGTGGTCTGAATGAGTGTGCAGTTTCCATCCGTCCATCCATCTTCATCAGTAAAGCCAGCCTTCTCTCCCGCCCCTCTCCAGAGGGGCTCAGAGGGAAGCTGCATCAGGCTTTTTCTTTTTCCTCCCTCATCCCCTACGTGCCATACTCACTTTAGTTTGACTCAGCCTTTGCTCTTCATCCATTGTTGCTGCATCCCAGTGACCTGCAGATTTCCACCTGGATCAAGCAACTAAATGAACACAAGTCCACAGCCATGAAAACTCTGTCCCCTCCCCAGCAAACAGTACTGCCCCATCAGACTTCCCAGATGAGGACCGCAAGATGCAGACACGCATTAGCCCAGTATCTCATGGATCAGAAAAAGAAAACAGGTCCCAGAGTGGGGAAAGTTTTGTTCATTTCTTTTTCTTTCAATGTCCAAGGATTTCCTTTATGCCAAAGACACTCCAGTGGATTCTGAGGGAGAGACTGTTCCCTGCTCAGCCAAAACAGGAGCCTGCCCATCTTCATGACAGGAAGATTTGAGAGGGCTAGATTATTTTTTTCTTACCTGTTTGGAAGTTAGGTTTAAGGCTTGTAAAGAATTAGACAGGTTTTATCACGTGAAAGCCTGAGCCCCAGCCAGCAGGTGGTGGTGTAGGTGGCCCAGTGGAAAGGTGGGTGGTGGATCGGAATCAAATGACTCCTTCACATGGCCTCCTTGGAGGGACTCAGGCATAAACCCAGAGGGAAATCGGGATACTCCACAGACACTGAACCTGTCAAGTATCTCACACCTGATATCTAGTCACGTTAGTCTCAAAATCAGAAAGATTTTTTCTTTTTTTTTTAAAAGCATGATTCCATCTAAAGCCATAAAAAGGCTGTTTTTTTTTTCTTTTTTAATCTAAGAGAAGAACAGATGCTAACAGATAAGATTTCACTGGCTGATTCATTTGTTTCAGATGCTTGAACGGATGCTTTAGAATTTTCCGCCTGAGCTACAGCACCAAGCTTGTTAGTCGGAAGGCGTTTGTGGCTAAGGCCTTGAAAGGGAAAAGTCTCAAGTGGGCTTATTTCTACTGAAACAGCATTTCGGGAGAAATGCAGGAAAAAGCAAACCCAAGGCCCCAGAGAGACCCCTTCCAAGCAAAGCACTCTTCTGGAAGGTGGAAGCGGGGCCGTGGCTCAACTGCGGGGCCGTGGCCTCCTGTCGTGGACGCTGCTTACATGGCTCCTTCTCATGGAAGGGAACAAGCGAGGCTTAAGAGTTTTCCCTTGTGAACAGAGACTCAGAGAAAGGGAAAGAGTGAGAGAGAGGGGGGCGGCCGCCCCAAGAGAAATGAAATGAACACAACTTCCTGATGCTGGCCAGTAAAAAAAAAAAAAAAAAAAAATGATAAAAACGATCAAGCAGACCTGCCTAAGGTGGGCAGCTGACTCCATTCCAAAGTTCTGCATCCCTAGTTTGCCCGAACTACCAAAGACTGGCAGGCCCCTCGGCGCTGGGCTGACAGTTCTTTTTATATGTGCCAGTCCGTCCTGACCATCCCACTCAGCTCTCTGCAGTGACATGTACGCGATGCAGGGAGACGGGGGCAGGACAGGAAGCGCAGACACCCCCATTGATACTGACACATATACCTGCATGCCCAGACCAACCCAGGGGACACCTCAGGTTCCATCTTAATGCGTCCGCGGGAAACACCACCACACCCAAACCTCATCCGACATTGTCCGTCTCTAACTCAAAGCCAGTCCAGGGATGCCTCTTTGGAAGCGGTGTGGTCCAGTTTCAAGGACACTGGGAGTCAGGGGACCTGGGTTCTAGTCCCAGTGCCAGCGTTCACTTGCTGCGTGACCTTGGGCAAGACACTTAACCTCTCTGTGCCTCAGTTTCCCCATCTGTAAAATGGGGGTAATACTGTCGACCTACCTCACAGGGCTGTTGTGAGGAATAGCTAAGTGATTGTAAAGCACTTTGAACGTATAATTGCTTATTATTAAGACTACAACAATAATAATATCATATGCCTGTTTACTACCAGAACTTTAAGAAACTCTTGCTTTTCTTTGATCTTTTTTTCTGTTCTGTATTTGTAGTGATCCATCAAGAAAGAGAATTCTCCCCCTTTTTGAGATATCTAGGAAATGTGTGAAGATATAAACAGGAGTAACTCAGGTCGTTGTTTTCTCACATCTCACAAAGGGTATATTTTTGCCCAAGAAGTTGCTTTGAGAGGGTGCCCCATCTGAAATTCTCAGCCAACTCCAAGCAGTGGTTGAGGGGTCAGTGCACCCGACCCTGAGCCCAAGATACCCAGAGGAGTCAGTTTGAGTTTTGGAGTCAGCATTCTAAAGGAACCTTAGTGTAAAACCCTGAGGTTCCTGAAGAGTCTAGACAAGAGAAGGGTTACAAGCCATGGTCTGAGCAGATAGGAGGCTGTGTGTGTGCGTGTGTGCACGCATGTGTGCGGGGCGTGGAGCCCCGGTGCGTGGGGAAGCCCGGCTCCTGGAGCCGTGTGACCACGGGGAAGAGTGGTGCAAGCAGCAGTCCCCCCGGCCCATCCTGTGCGTGACTCAGCCCCTCCCAGCCGTGAGGGCTGCTCCAGGGTTCTCTTCTGTGCTCTGACCTTTGTCCTGCTAGGGAAGCAGCCCTGGCCCCCGTTTCTGCTCCGACATGCACAGGCTGTTGGACGTCTAGGAGCTCGAGATGGGTTTTCCTCATAGCAGAGTCCATGGGATGGGAGAAAAGGGCTGCCTTTCTGACACAGCACTGTGGGTGGTGACGTGAACATGGGGGTGACCCCTGTGACGATGCTGAGGTACATCTGGATGCTGACAGTGGTGGCCCCAAGTACCTTGAGTCTCCTCACCTCCTGCTGGCATCCCAGGCCCACTCCAAACCCCTCTGTGAGTCGGTCACCAAAGGGCTAATGCCTGCCTTAGTGGGGACCTGTGGGGCTTGCGGAGGTTTGATCTGAAGGCCCACCTCCACTCTGGCTGGCTAGTGCCCGGGATATACCGGTTATTGAGTATTTGGTGTATCATAAGTGAAAAAGAAGCTGGTCAGCCCTGTGGGCTCCTGAGAAGTGTATCTACCATCACAAATGATCCCTCTGTCCCCCACTTACTCTGATGTCAAGTTTATTAAGCACTGAAGGGATGTATGTGCTCACCCCCCAACCCCCAATTGTGTCACCCCATGTCAGAGGCCTCAAGTGACCACCTGTCTTCTAAATCTGAGTCTATACACCGAAGCCTCCGCAGAAGAGCCCTAAGCGATTCACAAGGCTGGTGTCTCCACACACATATCTCCAAGGTCCTTCCACATAAGTAAAAACTGGAACACGATAACTTTCTAGGTGGGACTTAGGGACATGCGAGAATCTTGCCCCACGTGGGCCCAGTGGTGGCTGGTAGCTGAGGCCAATTGGTTAAGGACAGTCAGGAATCTCTGGGGCCGCCACCCGCCTCAGCTCCAAACGAGGCTTCCCTGAAGCCTGGGCGACAGTCAAGCTGCAGACAACTCTCTCCTTTTCCCTAAAACCTTAGCTTCTGCTAAGGTTTGGATGTAGAAAAGTTGTGAGAGATGAGTTGAGTATGTGAGACTGATAGACTCTCTCAGTAAACTTGGTGCCCGACACCAGAATCCATGGTGCTAAACTCTTAACTAAGCTCCTGGATGGAAGACACGACACAGGCCAGAGTCCATTGTAGGGCAGCAGGTGTAGGGTTGGACCTCAGGCTCTTCTTAAATAACTTACTGTATGATGTGACCTAATTAAATGTTCAGTGGATCCGCAGGGTTATTGGGCACTCAGTTGTCTACTCTTAAAAGTAGAATATCTTTCCTCTCTGAGAAGAGTGATTCTTATTTTCACAAGTCTTTGAGATGATAGAATTACTGAAAATAAGTCAAGGAAAATTACATTACATAATCGCAAAAGGTGTGATTTTTTTTTTTTAAACCAGGGCATGTTGTTGAATAACACCCAGCTCGCAGCCCTCATTAGCCCAAACGTGTCACGATTCAGTCATCCACGGGTGGGAGCTTCCTAACACACATGACTGTTTGGTCGGGTAGGTACCTGCACTGATTCGTTGTCCGTGGCACACGGTAGCCCTCAGAGAGGGAGCTGTTTGGGGTAATGGGAGGACAGGTCATTGTAAGGCACAGTGAAGGCCACCCATGCCAAAGGCTCCCTCAGAGAAGCCATGAGGGGATGTTTCTTCCAAAAGTATAGAGAAAGGCCCTGAGGATTCACAGGAGTTCTGGATGGGGAGGAGCCCAGCGCCCAAGGAAGAGATGGTGTTGCCTCTTGGTGGGTGGGTTAGCTGCAAGTTCTCAAACTTTTTGGTCTCAGGAAACTTTTATGCTCTTAAGAAGTACTGAGGACCCTTATCTATCAGTATTTACTACGTTAGGAATTTAAACAGATTTTTAAAACCCAGAATATGCAAGCACACAGATGCTGGAGAGATGAGATCCCCAGGGGTCAAGCAGCCTTTTGGAACACCCCAGTGTGTTTCTGGGAGAGGATGAGGGCCTACAAGCATCCTTGTCTTATCATGCAGATCACAGTGACCTCCTGCACGGTTTCAGGAGCCCCAGGGTCCTTGGGCCGCACTTTGAGAACTGCTACTCTAGGGGACTGAGCCCATATCCTCCCTAAAGGAAAAGGGTGCTGGAGCCTTTTTATAATCTCGCCCTACCCTCACCCGTTCCCTGCCTTCCAGGGCCATTGGCCAGTCCCAGCCGCATTCAGACTAAGAGTCATACCGCACGTGCCACGTCTCACTGCCTGTGCTGATCTGGAAGAATCTGTGTGTGAATTTGTGTGTGAGAGCGAAGTGATTGTAAGGATCTCAGCTCCTGAGGGTGGCAGGGCGGAGATGAGAATCTGTGCTGAGGATAGTCATCATGGTAGCGAGTGATTGTCTGTCATAGCTGTGATTCGAGAGCGCAGCTGGGTTAGTGGGAAAAGGGTCACTCCATCACTGGGCGGCAGCCACAGTCGTGTGTGGTCACAGTCGTGTGTGAACGCATGACCACGGCTTGATCAGCATTCTTCTTCACCGACCCAGGACAGTGCGGTTGGTATGGTGTCGCTGGAGGCTTGAGCATCAGGACTGCTAGTTGAGCCTTGACTAGTGTGGGCAGGTCACTTAACCACGTGGGAATAATCCTGGCCCCCCACCCACACCCTTCCTCCCAGGATGTGGTGGGATAAAGTGTGTGATAACACTCGGCAAAGATGCTAGCAGCATAGGAGTCATGATTGGTGACTTCTGCTAAGCCCCCGTTTTAAGTAAAACTCTGTTTTCCGGAAACTGGCAAGCATTTCCCCATTTCTGATGTTAAAACTACAACCAAGAAGCAAGGTGGAACTAACAGAGAGCTCTGTCAGATCGTTTGCAGGGAAATGTGATAGGTCACTTTAGGTAATTTATTTAAAGTTTCCTTTATGTTTTGAAGTGAAGGTAACAGACTCACTGTATTCAGCGAAGTGTTCCCCCTGGGGGCAACTTACATGGTAACCTTTTGGCTGACTTTGCAGTGAGGGTTGGAATCACTTTGCATGACTCACGGGGGTGCCGGGCTCATGATGCTAGCCCCTGATGTTTATTATAACTTGAGGACGGTTCATAATGTTGATAATGGATGCAAAGGCCACACTCAGAGGCGGAGAGCGATGACAAAAGAAGGAGTTTGCCTGTGTGTGATGAGTGTGCATGTGGAGATGCGGGGGAGGCGGAGGATGGCTTGTGGATGAGCAGGTGTGTTTTGAGAGAATTGAATCTCCAGTTCTTTTCTGTTGAGGGAGCTAGTCTAAAATGATCCTTTCTGATTGGGGAGGGGAAGAATCCGGCTAAAGGGTTAAACAGAACTCGCCTTGAAGGAGATGACCGAGCAGGGCCAGCCCTGGCTGAGCGAGACCTGCCTGTGATAGAGACAGGCTCTGCTCTGCCCGGCAAGGGCTCTTTGGCTGGAGCCTGGAAGCCTGGCACTCACACCCGAGGATGAATGGGCTGGCTCAGTCCCGCCTAGAGACCTACATCTCTTATCTGCACTGTTACAGTGTAGGTTCAGGGGGTTTTGGGGCGTTTCTATGTGCTGAGAGCTGGCAGACCACCGGTGTGTGTGATGACGCTACCTTAGGGACACGAGCAGTGAGAGCTTTTCTGACGCACCAGGTAGGAAAAACTTACCCCTGAAAGAGGGTGAGAGAAAAGAAGGCATATGAATGTTCCTATTTGAGGTTAGAACACCATAACATAATGCAATTGCTTCAGAAATATTTAGTGAGATTTTATAGTTTGGGGGTGTGTTTTTAAGACTTATTCATTAGAGTAAATATCTATGAAGTTCCAATTAAATGGTGTCTAAAATTGAAAGCAGCAGTCTACAGGCAGAACACCAACATTTCTTTGTTTTTTAAAAAAAATATGAGAACATCTAGCATTTAAAAATCAACCAGAAACTAGGCTTGATTCTGTTTAATATTTTATATGATTGGACATCTTAAATCAATAATGTTTCTATTTTATAGCAGCAATTCTGTGTTTATTCAAAACCATAATTCTGTGATGTTACTGGAATGACTTTATATGGCTTTGTGTTGGTTTACATGCTAATGGCCACATTTCAAATTAAAATAGTATTTTGCTGATAGAGGTAGACACAAACATGACATATGAAAGAATAGTTAATTTTCCTGATTGTAAAGTGTTTTATTTCAAGAAAAAAATGTTCTTTTTTTAAGGGCTGTGGAAAAAAAAAAAAAGCGTTATCAAGGGTTTAAGATAGATCTCTGCACTTTGGGAATTGAAACTTGTGCCTATGGAATTTTTGGAGCAGCCTAAGCTACCTTTTAGCTTGATATGTGTGCTAGAAATTTTTTCATTATCATGTTTTGTGATATGTAATAAATTCAGGGTGCTGTGCTTAAGCTTTGCTTCAAGTTTGGGAACATGTGTTTCCCTCATTCCAAACCCTGGCAGATACCCCTACCCTACCCCCTCCCAGCCCACTCCCCACCTATCCTTCCTTAGACCCCCTGTGAAAGAGTGAAGTCAATCCCTGACTCTAGAAGGTGTGTTTCTTCCTCCGTGGAGCAAGCAAACTATAATCATGATTTCTGAGCCTCTGCTTTCCTGTCTGGGAAGAGTGCTGCGTTCTCTCCTCCTTTGATGTCTCTTTAATAAACATGTTGTCTTTATTTGTCTTTGGAAGTGGCCTCCTGGGCCACCTCTCAATTTTCTCCATTATTTATGTTGGAAACAAATTCTCTGTCCTGTGTCTGTTCACTGCTCTCTCCTAATCCTGTGTATCATTGAAGACATGCTGGAGACAGTTTTTGTTTTTATTATGCAATTATGTCATATGTGTATTTCAGTGAAATGTCAACCGGTCAACAGAGGATGATGTTAAAAATTATCCAAATAAATAGTTTTCTATTTCTTCTAATCAGACCTAGTCCAATCAGTTGAATGACAGTGAATAGGATTCTCTATTGTTATTTAAACAGAGTGTTCCCAGCCCACGGTGCCTTGGGATGTGGATTACGGTACATAATTTACCTGATGTGTACTTGGTGCCTTGTCACCTGTGAGTGTTTTGTGCAATGGCAGTGGGTGTCTCAAACCTGGCATCTTATTTGGGAGCCTCAGAGGGGGTAACAGCTCTTTGTTCCCAGTGATCCAGAATTGGACGGTGAAACCCTGGTTTAATGTATCATCCCTTGATAATCATGCCCTAGAGAACTCTGCCTGGCTGACTTTCAGGCTGTTCAGTGCTGCTGGGCTCGCCCTTGCTGCCCAGGCCTGCAGCTCTGCTGTGAAAGAGCTTTCACCCACTTGGCATTAGAGTTGCCTTCTTGATGTTCCCCTGAGAATGGTATGTTTGCGCCTCTAAGAGAAATGATTTCCCAGGCTCAGATGTGCTGGAAGCTTGGGTCCTGGGAGAGTGTATATGTGTGTGTGCATGTGTGTGCCTGTATGTGCATATGTGGGCACGTGTGAGCGTGTGTGTCTTGTGCCTGTGATCAGAGGGACAGCTGAGTGAGGGGCAGTCTTACCACACCACGGAGTGTTCTGGGTTTGGACCTGTGTCATTCTCCTGTGAGACCACAGCATTCCTAGCTGAGAACCTTGAAGATTTGACTCCAGGCCACAGTTTCACCCCCACAGTTCATAAAATGGAAAAGTCTGCTGCTCCTATGTTGAAAGAATGGTTCGAACCAGACCCAGCCTGGTTGGTGCACCATCTTTGAAAAGATCCTCTCCTAGGCCGAGGGCTGCTATGAACAAGGCCATTTTCACGGGAGCCTCTCGGGCGGTTCTGTATGCCTTTCTGTTGTAAATGAACATCCCCCCCTCAATGGCGTCTGCAGGAGACCCATCTGAGCATTCCCACACGAGGGGCTCAGCCCTGCCGCATCTGGCAAGACTGTGGCCACCATCCGCTCTGACCCCACCCCTTCCCCCACTGCCAGGCGTGTCTCAGCTGTGGTCCTGACGCTTTGTCTGTGTCCTACACCCACCCACTGCCAGGGCGTGCGGAAGAAGGGCAGGGCGGGGCCCCCATTCTCTGCGGACTGCCCTCACCCTGGGGAGCATTAGCTGCAGATGGAGACCCGCACAGCCAGACCCCGGATGTCCTCCACAGCTTTAGCAGCCACTGAGGTGCAGACAGACTGCCAGCACCTTAAGGGGTGCTGCCCGGATACCGGACGGGTGGCCTTAGACCTGGGGTGGGGAGGAAATGCTTCTCTGAGATGCCAGTGTTTTTGTGGTGAAGGATTGAGTAACTGTACTGTCCCTCTTAAGCTTGCCAGTTGTCTCCAAGTCTTTGGTGAAAACCTAATTTTCTTGGAGTCAAGAGCTACCCCTTGCCCACAGATAGTCTGTAAGCATCTTAAATGTTTCCCTAACGCAGTTAGGTACAATGGGAGGCCTTTTCCCAGGCCCTGTCCCGAGGGAACCTGGGGCCCAGGGTGAGGCAGGCTGGCAGCAAGGGCCCTGGAGAAATGCAGAATGTCTGTGAGGGGCCTGAAGGGCTCACCTGGTTGGTCTTAGACCACCTCCAGAGGCTGGAGCCCCTTTCAGCGTCTTGTGGTCTTCAAGAGGCTGACCCAAGCATCGGCCAGCTCTCAGCCTGGCTGCAGGCCAGGGCGCCCACGGGGCCGCGGAAGCCAGCCCTGCACAGCAGCCCAGGTCCGTGCATGCCTGTCCACTGTGTCCGTGGTCCTGAATGTGCTGGCGGCTGCAGTGTGTTGTGTCACTCCCTCACTCCCATGGCTTTGAAGCAGAACCACTGGCCTGGACGGCTGCTTGGTCTGCTTGCCCTCTGGCCCCTGCACTCGACTCCCTCAGCAGGACACAGTGAGCCCTGGCCCACCCGCCCTAGAGAACAGCCAGGCTGTGCCCCTCGCCCCACCTGAGGTCTGGGAGGTGGCGCTCTGCCGCTATGCTTCCATGGACTGTCACTTAGACCTGGGGCTGGGTTCTTGGCCATGGCAGACCCTAGTACTGGTAACCAGGCCCTGTTCCCTGCGAGTGGAGGTGTTTGGAAAGAAGGTCACTGGCCTCAAGCACCCCAGCCTGGGCCATCTTGAACTCCTGACCACACCCTATATCCCTGAGCCCACAGGGACACCATCAGGTACATTCAGACAAGTGGTCAGTCCCCTGGACTGTCCTCTGGAGAAACCTTCCTTTCCCACGACTGACTCAGGCAGGAGCACAGCCAGGACCCAGGCTGCCCCCCACCCTCTCCCCTGCCCCGGCCACCTGTGTCGTCTAACTGGTTTTGCCGTTCTCATTGATCTAGGCGGGATTAAGGACACTGCACGACATTGGGCCAGAAATCCGGCGTGCTATATCATGTGATTTGCAAGATGATGAGCCAGAGGAAACAAAACGAGAAGAAGAAGATGTGTTCAAAGTAATTATTCCACGCCTAGCTACACACTGGCCACTTGGAAATATTAGGGCAGGAGTCCAGTTGGGGCAGTTAACGATCTGCAAGAGAGCCTGGAGGATGCACAGCGGCCCCCAGGCCTAGACGGGGTTATGGACCCTGCCTTCCCCCCGCCAGCAGGCCCTCCCCATTCCCCAGCACCCCTTCCAGGGCCAGGCCTGCTCCTTCTCTGAGCTTGCTCCTCTGCCACACACTGGCCACTTCGGAGGAGCTTGGCCACAACCTCTGGCTGGTGTGGATGAGCATCCTGGGTACTTCTAGCAGCTGCCGACCCTCCCTATCTGCTCTCTCCCCACCGGACTGGCTCTTTGGTCTGCCAGCCGGCCCTCTGCTTCCTAGCCCCTGGCCCAGAAACATGCCTGTGGCCTGGCCTCAGCCGCTGGGGCCACCGACAGCCCTGCTGAGCGAAAGTCCGCTTACCTCGGAGCAACTGGAAGAGCCCCCTCAAGTGACAGCCATGTGCTTGCTCCCCAGCTCAGGAATCCGTAACCTTCCTCATTTCAGGGGGACCAGCAGCTACACACACATGCACCCTGATCACTGAGACACTCAGATTGTTTTCCAGGGATCCTACGGAGCTTACCTAGAATTTGTTTTTCATGTAGAAAAAAAAAATGACCTAACATAGCTAGCCTGCATCAAATATTTGTTAAATTACCTGGTGTTGTCTCCCATTATTTTGCAGAGAAATGGTGCCCTGCTTGGAAACCATGTCAATCATGTTAATAGTGATAGGAGAGATTCCCTTCAGCAGACCAATACCACCCACCGTCCCCTGCATGTCCAAAGGCCTTCAATTCCACCTGCAAGTGATACTGAGAAACCGCTGTTTCCTCCAGCAGGAAATTCGGTGTGTCATAGCCATCATAACCATAATTCCATAGGAAAGCAAGTTCCCAGCTCAACAAATGCCAATCTCAATAATGCCAATATGTGCAAAGCTGCCCCTGGAAAGCGGCCCAGCATTGGGAACCTTGAGCTTGTGTCTGAAAACGGGCATCATTCCTTCCACAAGCATGGCCGTGAGCCTCACAGAAGGTGCAGTATTAAAAGGTAACGTTTCAAATGGGTTTGCACTTGGTAACGTAGTGTCAGCCCCAGGCGGGTCTTGCTCACTCCATCTCCAGCAGAGGCAGGGGATTCCCTGTGGGCATTTCCATGAGCACCTGTGAGAGCCCTGGATCCTAACATCTTCAGGCACTGGCCACATGATGGTCCCAAAGGATAAAGGGCCACGGGCCAGCCTGCAGCCTGCCCCTTAACACAGCATCTGTAAAGTCAACCGTCCCTAACTGTCCCGCAGACTCAGGGACAGGGGCTGGCAGACTTGCTCTGTAATGGGCCACAGCGTCAACGTTTTAGAGTTGGAGCACACGCAGTCTCTCCTGTGACTTCTCGCCTATGCTGTCACAGCAGGAAGGCTGCCATGGGTAGTACGGAGACACGTGCGTGCAGCTGCGTCCTAATAAAGCTTTCTTTGTGGACAGTAACATGCCAGCTTCACGCAGTCACATGCAACGAACTACTTTTCTTCCTTTGATTTTGTTTCAGTCCTTTCGGTTCAGTCGCGCGGTCGTGTCCCACTCTTTGCAACCCCATGGACTGCAGCACGCCAGTCCTTTAAAAAGTCTAGCTGTGGGTCATACAGAAACAGATGACGGCCTATAGTCGGCTTGGCAACCACAGTTTGCCGAGTCCGGCTCTGGGGGGTAACTTGATATATCCTTTGTGTAAAGTTTGCTGGAAATATTTTAACTTTTATTTTCTCCCTCCCTCCCACATTATGCCTTTCCTGGATAGAACCCGCTATTATGAAACTTACATTAGGTATGTGCTTGTTGCCTGTGTTTATGTGTTAAATGCTGTGTGTTCCCGGTGGGACCAGAGGGCCTCTCCAGTGCTGGGAGGTGACCGTGCCCTGGGAGCCAGCTCGCCTAGTGTAGGGTGGTCTGGCCCCGGGCTGTGGATGCAGAGCTTTCAGATCCATATCTGCAGAGACTGGGTTACCATCCAGGGGCCCACATCCCCATGCCACGTGCCCACAGCTGTAGCCCCACAGGCCTCCGCGCAGTGCTGGGGGAGCAGACCTGTGGAGCTGGGCAGTCGTTCTGCTCTGTGGGGTTGAGCCTTTTGTGGGGGCTTTGTGAAAGCATGACCCCTCACCTCCTGAAGAGCAGGGCCTTCTCCTTTATCTCCCTGTGTGCAGAGAACCCTGCTCCCTGTGTGTTGAGCCCAGTGGACTTGTGGGTGGGGTGGTCATTGTGTTGGGGGTGAGGACGATCCACCTCCTGGCTTACTAATCATCAAGGGGGACGTTACTGGGGCTGGAGGAGGGTGGGAAAGAGTGAAGAGCTTGGAGGACCCATAGTCTTCTGTTTGGAGAGCGGTGACAGCACAGCACCCGGCTGCATGTACTGAGGGCTGAGGCCAGGACCTCTGGGTTTCAGGGCGTCATCACATGACAGTCCTGGGGCAGGGCCGTCTTTGGAAAATGCAGCGGGTATTGTCCAGGAGAGTCTCTCTCCCCGGGACACAGTACATAAAGCTCCTGTCAGCCTTCCCAGGTCAGGGGCTCCAGGCTCCGAAATCACCCTGGGCCTGGTGCCTGCGCCTCCCAGGGACCCAAGCAGGCAGCCCGGGAGCCCATCGCTCCAGGTCTCCAGGTCTGTCCTCTTGTTCCTTTCCCAAACTACATCTACTCTGTTGGTTCCCAGGCAGGCCTCCTAGGGCAGTGGTTTGGTGCTAGCATCATGAAGGCACCGAGGGAGAAACCCCTTCCTGGTATACACGGGTATACACATACCCAGCCACACAGTTCCCCCCACACACCCTATACACACATACAGTACACACACTCCCCCCACACCCCCACCCACAACACACGCACACCCCGCCACACGGGCGTGTGCATACCTAGCCACACGCATGCACACACACACCTGCCCACCACCACCGCCAGAGGCAGCAGCAGCAGAGTCCAGCCCCCTCGAGGCAGGAGCACTCCCCAGGCAGGGATGCTCTGGCCACCACGAGGCATGGCCAGAGGAGCTGCCGCCACCCGCCGGCCGCTCAGCCCCTCTCTCCCCACTGCAGGTCTGACTCGGGAGACGAGCAGTTCCCGACGATTTGCCGGGAGGACCCGGAGATCCACGGCTACTTCAGGGACCCCTGCTGCCCGGGGGAGCAGGAGTATTTCAGCAGCGAGGAGTGCTATGAGGATGACAGCTCGCCCACCGGGAGCAGGTGAGGTCTCCATCGCCCCGAGGACAGTCCTGGCAGCAGGGGCACGGTCCCCAGGCCAGAGAGTGGTGGAGTGGAGGCCGTTCCTTCAGGCCTATAGACCTGTTTCCACCAGGAGCCCACGAGGCTTTAGTGAGCATGCCAGAAATGAGAGCCTTGCTGAAGGTTGAGAGCTCTGGGCTGGGATTCATCAGCCCAGAGCTTGGGCTGGACTTCACGAACAGCTCCTGCTTCTCGCTCCCATCAAGGGGGTCTCTCCCATCGAGGGGACGAGAGGTCAGAGGGGCATCACTCAGCAGATGAGCCTCCTGGGCTTCTGTCCTGAAGAAGGCATGGGTGGGGTAAAGTGGGCATTTGCTGTAGGACACTTATGGATAGCAGGTGGTACAGGGGCACAAAGGCCATCCACCTCTTCCCTGGGGACTGCATCTCACCGTGAATGGGGCCCATCGAAGTGGACGTGTTTGTGTGGCGAGGTCCCTTCTGACCTCTGAGATGGTGTTAAATGCCAGCCTCATGCTCCAGGCCGGCCACAGCCAGACCTCCCCCCACTCTCCACCCTGTCCTTCCGTGGGCCTCAGGATGCCTGACTTTGGGAACCACTGGTTCTGAGCCAACTGCGTTCTCAGTTTCCTGCTTCAGGGCCGTGACTCGGAGCACAACCATGCCTTGAATGCTCTTCCCCACCTCCACTGGCCTGACCCCACCCCCTGCAAGGGCCTGCTCCTCCCTCCCCCGACTGGAACTGAAAGGACCCCCACCCCTAGAGCTCATGGCCCACCCCAAGCCCTGTCTTCCAGCGCTAACCTTCTC
This sequence comes from Moschus berezovskii, assembly GCF_049115385.1. NCBI lineage: Eukaryota > Metazoa > Chordata > Mammalia > Artiodactyla > Moschidae > Moschus > Moschus berezovskii. The sequence continues at coordinate 13,311,763 of NC_142483.1, forward strand.
CAGCCTGCGTTAGAAGTCTGTGTGCACAGGGTATTGGCTCTGCTCCCTGAGAGTGGGGACTGTGCTTCATGCATTTTCTTGTCCCTGGCACCACCCTCCCGCCACCACCTAGCCATAGGTAGCCCCTCGGGAGAGGGTTCTCTGGGAGAAAGTGGGGCTAGCCCAGCCTGCAAGGCACCTGCAGTCCACATCTGAGCCGGGACTGAGGCCGCCCAGGGAGGGAAAGCATGGCGCCTTGCTCCTCACAGGCCTGCCCTCCTAAGCGTTCCTGCAGCAGCCCTTGTCCTCCGTCTCGAATCTTCTGTGGAGCCGAGGGCTGTGTTCTCAGCTAGTCCTGCTGTGTCCGAGGAGGTGGGAGTGGACTTGGATGTGGGCTTGTTAACTGGGCTCTCAACATGCTCCCTCCTCTCTCTCCTGGCCTTCTCGGCCACCAGGCAAAGCTACGGCTGCAGCTATTATAGCCGATACCCGGGCAGCAGCTTGGACTTCGAGCGGCCTCGAGGCTACCATCACCCCCAAAGCTTCTCAGAGGACGACGACTCGCCCGTTGGCTACGATTCCCGGAGGTCTCCGAGGCGACGCCTACTACCTCCCACCCCTACATGTGAGGCTGGATTTTTTGTTTGGGACCCAGGCTCGCAGAGGGGAGTGCGTGTGTCCGCCTGCCCCAGCCCGGGGGGTGGGCCAGGCCTGGTCAGGGGCCTTCAGCCCTCAACCCCCGCCCTCGGGGTGGAGAGGCTGTCGCTTTTGTTTTCTTCCTCACCCACGTGCCACATGGTGGGGCTGGAAGCGCTCCGGCGCTGAGAACAGCCAAGGCAGTGTGGGCCCCATGCTTGCACAGTTTGTAGCACTTGATGAGGGGCTTTCTGGGCGCATCATCGTTGCCTTTGAGCTTGGGGTCTGCCCTGATGGGTAGGCAAGTCCTGCACCATAGTGTCGACAGGCTCACTCCCCAGATGGGGCCGTGGGCTCTCTGAGGGTGGAGGATGGGCCCGCCTGCTGAGTGGACGTGAGCCCAAGCCTCTTACCAAGGCCCAGGGCTCTGAGGAGCGCCTGAGGGTTTGTGGCACCCGTGCCTCCTCCTGTCTCGCCTCACTGCCGTCTTCTCCTCCACCTTTGCCATGGTCTGCCAGTGCCCCTGCTGGGGCCTTGGTGGTGACTGCTCGGGTGGGCACTCCCATCCCGGGGCCGGGGCATCCCATCCTGCGGAGAAGGGGCAGGGGCCGGCGGGTTTTCGGGTACACGTTGCATCACTGGTACTGCCGAGAGAGCCGGGTCACCCCCAGTGAGGACCGTGGTCTGGGGAAGGAGCTGAAGCAGCAGCTCCTGACATCTCCTGGCTGGGTAGCTTGATTTTGGACGTGTGGCCATTTTGCTGATGGTTAAAGACGATCCACCTGTGGCTTTGCTGGGGAATGAGGTGTATTTTGCGGCAGGACTCTAATCGGTCACCAGAAATAAGTGGGACATCGGCTCTGAGTCTGCCATCTGCGTGCACGGTAGGAAGCTCAGCTGGGTGGCGCCCAGGCCTGTCTCTCTCCAGCTGTCAGCGTCCTGCGGGCAAGTGCAGTCAGACCCGTATCCATTAATATTTAATTTCACAGCCCCAGACCCAAGCTGCTGAACAGAGCAGAGCTGGGCTCCGTCAGTCCTGGATGACGCCTGTGCGGGTGGGGCTGAGCCCCAGGCCCCTTGAGTTCCACTGCCCTCCTGCGACCACCTTTTCTCCCTTGGGTGGTCATGAACGTCTCCACCGTTCACGGGTGCTGCCTCTGTGAATCAAGGACCCCGAGTGGGCAACTGGCTGCCCTCTTTATTTATAAGCGTGAATCGGTGAAATGCATTGTATTCGCTCTCCTGCCCGTGTATTCAGGTCTCGGGCAGGGAGACCAGTGGAACTCCTGTGTGCTCAGCTCCAGAGGGGTTGCTCTCTGCATTACAGCGGGTTGTGCAGCGCAAATAAGATGGCAGGCGTAGGTGGATCCGTTTTCAAAACTGAAGGGTGCTCTCTGAATGATGGCGGTGGTAGTTTTCCTTTCTTGGCTTGAGCCTCTGGTCCCACTACCTGACCCAGGAGGAAGCTAGAGGTAGTGCTAACCTGGGAAGCCTGTCCTTCTCTTAGAACACTAGAGTTTGGCCCGGGGCAGCATGTGGGAGGAAGGCCATCTGGAGCAGATGGCAGGTGTCTGTGTTCCCCAGAAGCAGCTAGACCAGGAGGCCCAGCAGGTTGCATAGTGTACAACAGGCCTGCGAGATAGGCTGGTTGTCTGCAGGGTCTCCCTCCCCATTGAGCAGTGGCTGGCATGGGCTGTCTCTGGTATCCATGCACTTTTGGAGCCGGACCTCCACCAAGAGGGCTCTGCAGCTTCATGTGCCTCCCAGGATGCCCGCAGGGGCTCCCCAGGCTGGTCCCTGCAGTTTTCTAGTGTAAGAGTCAGGGGTGTGTGGAGTTGTGCTAGGGTAGGAGAAATGCCCTGTGGGCTCAGAAAGCAGAGTTCAAGAAAGGAATGCCAAAGTGACTCAATGCTGCCTTGCAGGCCACCGGTAAGGAGAGGTGTCCTGGGGAGCCCTCTGGACTGTGCACAGGGACCCAGAATTTAGACTGATCTCTTGGGCCTGGCACCCTGGGGAGCCTCGAGCCTGGATCACTTATCATCGCTCAGCGTGTCTAGAAGCCTCTGTTTGGAGGGGCTGTTAGCAGGACATGCATAGGTGCTCAGTCGTGTCTGACTCTGTGCGACCCATGGACTGTAGCCCACCAGGCTCCTCTGTCCATGGAATTTCCCAGGCAGGAATACTGGAGTGGGTTCACATTTCCTTCTCCAGGGGATCTTCCTGACCCAGGGATTGAACCCGTGCCTCCTGTGTCTCCTGCATTGGCAGGCAGATTCTTTACCACTGCACCACCTGGGAAGCCTGTTTGTTGTCTATTAAGGACAACTAGCCACATTCTTTACAGTTCAAGGTGTCCTTTTCTGTCTTCCTGGTTAGGGTAGTTGGGTCTTTGCCCCACAAGGGGATCTGCCTGTTATCTGGTTGAGCTGTTAGGGCAGGTAGCAGACAGAAGGGTGACCACAGCCTGGGAGCACCCACAGGACACTCCAGCCCCAGAGATGCTCAGGAAGAGAACAGGCAGTCAGCAGGCATCTGTGGGTTCTCCAATGAGGTCATGTACTTGACCTGAGATGCTGTGTCCCTGCCACGTGCAGGGCCAGGGACCTCGAGTCAGAGCATGGCTCTCTGGCTCCTCCTGAGAGAACAGATGTGTCGGGGCTGAGACATTAACTTGCTCTTTTTGGAGACACACCTCAGTCAGGCTGCTTTCTCTTCCTGAAGTTCTGAGACAACTCCCGACACCCGCCACCATGCCTAGTGCTTTTCTCTGGATGCCTTGCTTGCTTCCTCCTGGGCCCTGCTGCTGGACGTCCAGGTGGGCCGCCCTGACCCCCAGAGCCCAGGGCCTGACAGCTGGTTTCACAGCCACACATGTGCTTCACTTCAGCCCCCCGCAGGTCCTCCTTCAACTTCGAGTGCCTGCGCCGGCAGAGCAGCCAGGAAGAGGTCCCGCCGTCGCCCGCCTTCCCGCCCCGCACAGCCCTGCCTCTGCACCTGATGCAGCAACAGGTGAGCCGGCCCCCCGGGCAGCTCCAGGGCAGGGACCCCAGTGTCCTGGGCACATAAACACTAGCTGGCACTTCAGAGTTTCTGTTCAGGTCTTTCTGCCAACCTTGTCCCTTTTTGCCTTCCATTTTTTACAATAATTGCTGTGTCCTGCTCTGTCGTGGATGGAGGATAAACCTTGGGAAGGCCCCAGGCATCCATGCCGCACACTAAGTAGGCATGGGGGTCCCCGCAGGCTTGTGTGTGCCTCCCTTGGATGGTCCTGGCTTCTGACATGGCCACAGGCCTGTGCCTTTCACAGACCTGGCCTCACTGTCCCCTCTGCCCCTTGCAGAGAAAGATGCAGGGCAGGCCTGCCATGGCACCGTTGTAGGTAGAAGAAGCAGGCTTGTACCCGGTGGTGCTTCTGAGCAGAGTGCCGGCTGCAGACGAGTTGCCCGAGAGAGAACCAACCCATTTCTCTGTGAGCGCTGGGCGCCGTCAGCTTGCCCTAAACGCACTTCCCTGTTCAAACCCAGAGTCATCCAGGTGGCGTGTTTGTACTCCACGACTTGTGTGTCTTCTTCATGCTTCTAAGCAATTTCATGAATAATTGATTCCCACTTGGGGATCAGGAGATATATTATGGATTGGGGGCAAAAGAAAACACAGTCTGCTAGACAGCCGAGTTTTTACAGCCAGTTCATTGAATTACTCAGAGTGTTGTATCCTTTTGAAGCCCCTAAACCAGGGCCTTGAGCCTGGCCTTTTCTGAGGGCACCTGAGGCCGGGACCCCTGAGGACCTCACCCTGCTTCTTCTGTCTCCTCAGATCATGGCAGTCGCCGGCCTAGATTCCAGTAAAGCCCAGAAGTACTCGCCAAGCCACTCCACCCGGTCCTGGGCCACCCCCCCAGCCACGCCGTCGTATCGGGACTGGACGCCGTGCTATACCCCGCTGATCCAGGTCGAGCGGCTGGAGGCCCCAGACCAGGTCAACGGCAGTCTCCCGTCCCTGCACCGCAGCTCGTGGTACACGGACGAGCCCAGCGTCTCCTATCGGACATTCACACCAGCCAGCCTGACCGTCCCCAGCAGCTTCCACAACAAGAACAGCGACAAGCAGAGGAGCGCGGACAGCTTGGTGGAGGCAGTGAGTATGGCCGCGAAGTGGCACCGGGGAGGTGGTCCTGAGGGCGGGTGGGCTCCGGAGCCAGGATGCCTCTTCTGAACCTGGACAACTGCCCACTTCTTAGCAGCGAGGATGGTACTTAAAGTGCAAGGATGAAAACATCGTGCCAGCCACCAGGGATTGGCATGCTGCAGTCCATGGGGTCGCAAGACTTAGCTACTGAACCATAGAAATACCACCCCTGCTGGGTTTCATCAGCTGGCTGCACCTAGGATTGCGAATGTTAGTCCCACAAATACGACTTGTTTATTCTGAAACATTTGTCCCCCCTGGGTTTCACTCTTGTTGGGCCATGTGCCGTGTTTGAGCTCCTTTAGATTCCCATTTGCCTCCAGGCTTAGGTACCCTGAATGGGGTCTTCCTGGGTCCCAAAAGCATATCAGGCAGACAGTGCACGAGGTGGTCTTTCTGTCATCCTGCATCTATGCCACTGATCCTCTTCTCTGTACAGGTTCTGATATCCGAAGGCTTAGGACGGTATGCGAGGGACCCAAAGTTCGTGTCGGCAACAAAACATGAGATCGCCGATGCCTGTGACTTAACCATCGACGAGATGGAGAGTGCAGCCAGCAACCTGCTGAACGGGAGCGTGCACCCCCGGGCCGCTGGAGGCCTGGGCCCCGTTTCACGCCGGCAAGACTACGAGCTCCAGGACTTCGGGCCTGGCTACAGCGACGAGGAGCCAGACCCCGGGAGGGACGAGGAGGACCTGGCAGATGAAATGATTTGCATCACCACCCTGTAGCCCCTCCAGGGAGCCGCTGACAGGCTCTGGCCTCCAGGTGGGGCACCGGAGGGCCAGGGGAAAAGTGCCTCGTAGTTAGGAAAATTTAGGCACTAGCGTGGAGTCCCTGTTCGCAGTTAGAATTTTGTAACAAGTGATGTCATGCCTCAAGGAAGCCATAAACCTGGCAGGGGACAGCCGTGCCCCAGCTGTGTGGGCGAGGGCAGGTCCAGCCCTCCTGGAGAGGACCAGCGAAGAGGGTCAGACGAGCCCTGCTGGCTTGTCCGGCGCGTTCGCCTGCCACCCGCGGGCGCGGGGTGGGGAAGGGTTAAAGGTGATGACGATCACCACACCTGTGTCATTACCTCAGCCATCGGTCCAGCATATCAGACGTTCACTGGGCCCAGCATATCCATTTTTAAACCCTTTCCCCCCCAAAAAACCCACACTGCTTCCTGATTCCTGTTCAGCTGTTCTGAAATACAGTGTGTACATCAGGACCAGCCTACCAGCCGTCATCCTGGGAGGGGAAGCAGGACCCTGTAAGCAGGGTTTTCTGTGACGTGATGCCAGTTTACAGGCAGGAGGGCGTCGCTCCGACAGTTGGATTTCTGACTGTCAGGCTAAGGGCAACTGTAAACTGGAATAATACTGCACTCGCAACCAGGTAAACTTAGATACGCTAGTTTGTTTAAAAATTATAGATTTACTGTACATGACTTGTAATATACTATAATTTGTATTTGTAAAGAGATGGTCTATATTTTGTAATTATTGTACCGTATTTGAAATGCAGCAATATCCATGGGTCCTAATAACTGTAGTTCCCCACTGAAATCTAGAAACTTATTAGTATTTTTACTTGGGCTATACAGAAGTATAATAGAAGAAACAGAGCCAATTCTCATTTATTCAGTGAAAAATCTTTTGGGGGTACAATCTTTAGTTCAGAAGAACTTCACACTACAGAGATTTTTCTAAAATATTTTGAGTCACTATAAATCTATCTTTACACAAGAGATTCCAGAGGACTATTTGCAGTCTTTTCTTTGGGCAGGGGTTCTGTGATTTGATATTGTAACTTTTGATCCACCATGGGTTGCAACTGTCTTTTGTTTTCCTTTAATAACCCCTCTGAGGAGTTCACTGCAGAGGAGGTCGAGCTGGTTACTCAGACCCTGTGGCATTCATTCACAGTCATGGTTTTCTCAGCTGCCCCACAGGATATTCTGGCATTTCTGGTGCAGAAATAATGGCAGTGGTGAATGAAGTCTCTCTGCTGTTGTCCCCCCGGGACTGGTAAGGCTGCACGTCTGAGGAAGTAAGAGAGCGCTGGCGGCTGGGGGACCAAGGAGGCAGAGGAGGATCTTACAGGACCAGATGTCGGGGTCTGTACAAATCGTACTGCTGCCTTTTTACAAAACACTGCTGTACTGTGTGTTCTCTTTGAGGGCTTTTATATGCAACTGAATGAGGGCTGAAGTTTTCGCTAGAATGCACTCTCACTCCAATTGTACTTCTCGATGAAAACCCACTTTGGGATCATCAGACCCATCAAGGCTTCCTTTTCTGTTCACAGAATTATGCCGACCTTGTCACGTTACCATGGCAGGGATTCCCTGCGGTCAAAAAGACTAGTAGCAGTTTTTGGTTCAAAATTTTTAAAGAATACATGATCTGTTAATTTTTTTTGTTTTTTGTTTTTGTAAATAACACTTTGTTATGAAGACCTTACAAACCTCTTCTTAAAGACATTCTTACTCCAGATCCAGGCAAAAACACTTCAAGGTTTGTAAATGACTATTTCCTGACATAAATTCTTTTTTATTAAAATGCAAAATGATCTTCAGAGTAAAGCTGTGTAATGATTTTATTGTATCTGGGAGCTCTCCTTGCACAGAGCTGGTGCTTGCCAGTGACAGCCTCCAGAGGATCAAGTACTCTGTGAGCACACTGCTGTAATGATGTGGATTTTCTCTTATTCTCATGGCTCCTTTGGCGCCAGTGGTAACTTAATGCCAGGTGCAGACAGCACCATTCTCCTAAAGGGCTAACCCACGGTCATCGTCGTTTTGGACTCCATCTCTCCACTGAGTATTGGTCTTACTGTGTGGCTTCCCATTGTTAGTCCCACACTGCCCTACTAGGACCGAGTTTCCTGGCATAGTCAGTGATCTTTGCTAGTCAGCACTTAACGTGGCATTTTTACAGACTGCACCACTCCTAACATCTGTCTGCATTACCCCTGGTTCAACTGCTCGTCTGACATTAAATTTTTCTTTGTTAAGAAAAATTTGAAGTTGTAGAACATGGGTTCTTTTCTTTCAGGAAACTTTAAATGTCTCTCCTTTTTAGTTCCCCTCCCATCTCTTATAAAAGCAGTCATCTTGGGGTTGTCCCCAGGAAGAGTGCATGTGGTCTCTTTCATCATGTGTTCTCCATGATATCACAAAACGGAAATGGCAAGAACCTCGTTAACTGTGGTCTCCTTGATTTCCATCCAGACAGCTGGGCCACACAGCACCTCCCAGCCTGACTCTGAAATGTTTCAGAATCAACTGGTGGCAGGGACGAGCAGCTTATGAAGGCCCTAGAAGCTTCTTGGCGCACAGAATGGGTTTGACGTGTCTGATGGGCCGCTTTATGTCTGATGCCACGCTTGCGAGAGAAACCACAGCAGTTTATTTTGTGCTGTTTATGCTTCACAGTCCTAAGCGTCTTTGCCCATTGCCTGTTTTCCTGTAAAGGTTTTTATTGTTAGGAGGGTGGTCAGTTTGTTCTGAAAGCTGTTAGCTTCACACAGAGTTCCAAGCTCCTTTATTAGCCTCTCCTGACTCAGAAACAAGACTCCAGCTATGCCTTCATTTGTGGAAAAGCTTTTCTTTCTCTAAGATGATATTCCTTCTCTACTGGGGATCCAAGAAAGCAGGCAAGAAAGAGAGGCAGGCCCGAGAGCCTTGCTTCCGAACAGAGAACAGGCATGAGCGTGGCCGTGAGCGCCCTGTGGGGATGGAGGCAGGAGAGGCCATGGGAGGCTGCCTGGGTCTCAAGACAGGGCCAGCAGAGAAAGCTGTGTTTCTTTTTCTGGTTTCTAAGAGAAGGGTGCCTAGGTATTTGATCTGACGATAAGTTGTTTAGCAGAACTATGATATGCCCTTTGGGTGGAGGAACATGGTTTGACTAAGGAGACTCTATTTGAATTTATGGAAAAGAGTCCTGCAGCCTGCACAAGGGCTGTGTTTCTAGGTGCCAGAGTCCCACTTCTGGGACCCACCCTTTCCTGGTCACCTGCAGGCAGGCCACTGCTCTAGCTGGGTGTCCGGCTCTTACTCCACCAGGAGGAATCCTTTGCTGATGGAGAGGTTCACACACGGGCTTCTTCAGTGGGGTCCGTGTTCTGCAGAGCCTGCTCATTGACACATACACCACTTCCGTTAGGCTGTGTCAACCATTTTGGGACATGTACAGGGGGCCCTGCAGGCTTTCTGCTAAAGGGCTCAACAGGTGTCTTTGCAGTTCCTTTAGAGGCCGAGTGCTGGCTGGTCTCCATGCCCTTCGGGCCTGCCTGACTGGCTCACCTTCCCGATGCCAGTCGCCACTTCCCTCCCCTCTCTGGCCTCCTCAGCCAACAGCCCCCTTTCTTTCTGCGGGCGATGGTTCCTTCGTGGCACTGGACCCTTCAGACAGCTGGTGGTTAGGACACGGGCCACTGCTCCACTCTGCCTGGCCAGCCAGCACGTAGGGCTCGAGGGGGCAGCTGCCTCAGAATATTCTGAGGTCTGGACCCCAATAGCAGTTTCTTGTTGGGTGTCGGATATATGACACTCACGCTTTTCTCCTTTGAAAAAAGTATCGTGTGATGGTATGCAACGAGTGGGAGGGGGCCTCCGTGCCCCACAGTACGGGCCCCGACACACGCGGTTTTGCTCACCTACACACACACTAGCCTATCAGCTGCTGTCTCAGAGGCCGAAGGCACCAGAGAACGCAGGTCTGAATGGCCACGTCACCTGCCACGCCCACCCCAGATAAGGTCAGTTCAGTCGCAGGCCGGGAGGTGTCACTTTGTGGCCCTCAGAGTGGGGGGTCGGCACCCACCCTCCTGCTGTCCTTCACCCCTGCCCGCGGCTCCCAGACCCAGAGGAGGCCTGTGGGTAGGTGGGGGCCTCTCTAGGAGACAGACATCTCTTGACAGACACAGAATTTCCTCTCTTGACCCTCCACTGGAACAGAAAATAAAGACACAGATAAGATCAAATAAGATTTTACTCAAACATTTTTAAAGGCAGGTCAGTGTCATGGCTTTCTTCTTTCTACCTTTCTAGAAATCTTTCTCAACCATGGGGCCTCCAAGGCACTTCAACCCCCTGTGATCTGGGGTAAAGCCTGGAATGTTCCATCTTCCTTCCCTCTGGTTCTGGGTCCAGTGGGGCAGGTTTCCAAATGGGAGTTCCCTTCCTTCTTGCCAGACAGGGGCTTCTGGATATAGTAAGAAAAATCAATCCAAAACGCATCCACATGTTCATTACCTTGTAACAACAGTCTGGATAATGCATCTCGGTTCAAAAGTAAGTTATGGGGTTGCTTTATTGAATTAGAAGAAGTTTAAAGATCAGAGATCGGTTTTAAATGTTACTTTGTTTTCCCCCCAAGCTCAAATCTTCACCAATTCATTTGTCTTTAAATCAATTGCATTTTTTTCAGGGTGAGGTTCAGAGCTCTACTTGACTACTTTATCTGTCAGCCTGGCTCCCGCCTGGTCTGTTGCTGGGGACATCTGGAGAATGAGAATTAGCCAGCCGTGGCTGCTGCTCAGTCCCCGTCTCCCCAGGCTTTGCACAGAGCAGGCTGGGGTACAGGTCTGCTCTGGGTTTCTAGGTTTCCTGGCAACCGGAAGATCTTTAAAAATGCTAAATCCTAAAACCCATGGTAGTAAAGAGGCCCTGCAGACTCCTGAGTCCTGAAGCAAGGTCCAGAATTCTGGCCTCAGGCTGATGGTGTTAGTAAGAACAAGAGCATCGTCGAGGTGGGCTACAGGCCCCTTGGAGGGACCCAGCTGAACACCAGTTCCTGTCTCCCTCTGAGGGTGAAGTCAGGAAGCAGCAGAGAAAGCAGCAGCCTGTTTCTTCCAGCAGGCAGCTTTCCCTCTGCCCAGGCATGTTGGAGCTTGTCACACATCCCAGCTGAGCTCCAGGCTCCCTCATCTCCAGGCCTCCCGTGCAGCTTTCAGCCGGACAGGGAGGATGCCCCGGGCTCTGTGAAAGCTCCCTGCTCCTGGACCAGCTTGCCTCCAGACAGAGCCTGGGAAGGCCCCACCCGGGCCCTGGAAGGTGGCAAGACCCTGGACTGGAAAGCACAGAGGAGCACGAGACAAGGCCCTGTCAGGAGTTGCCCATTCTCCACCAGCCTCCTGTCCCCTTTGCTGTCCTGCCAGGAAGCAGGGAGAAGGGGCCCCAGAAGGTCTGTGAGGACATGCTGGTAAGAAAGAAGCCAGTTCACTAACAAGTACTGGTCTCATTTCTTAGGAGATTATCCAAGTCTCGGCCACTGGACTATAACATTCTAGACAGGTTCAGGAAAGTTCATGTGGAGCAAGGGCTGTGCCGGGCCTTCGCGGGCAGGGCCGACCTCAGCGCTGGGTGGCCAGGGTCCTGGGCTTGTAGACCGGGACATCCTTGTCCCAGAGCACCGGCCGCCCTTGGATGATGTCGGCTGCCTTCTCTGCAATCATGATGGTGGGGGCGTTCAGGTTGCCACTGACCACGCTGGGCATGATGGAGGCGTCAACCACCCTGAGGTTTTCCACCCCAAGCACCCTGGTCTGGGGGTCCACCACTGCAGTGGGGTCGGAGGGCTGGCCCATCTTGCAAGTGCACGAGGGGTGGTAGGCGCTGTCTGCCTTCGCCCGCACGAAGGCGTCTATCTCTGCATCCGACTGGACGTGGCTTCCTGGCTGGAGCTCCTTCCCCCGGAATGGTGCCAGGGCTTTCTGTGCAAAAATCTCTCGGGTCAGCCTCACACAGAGACGGAAGTCTTTAATGTCAGTTTCTGTTGAGAAGAAACAGGTGAGACATTTCCTCTTACCATGCTGGCCCTGCTGGAAGATTCTCCACTTAGACTCAAGAAGTTACCCAAGGGGACACAGTTCAAGGACGTGGAGGTCTGAGCCACCGGGCTGCCTGTCACCTACCCAGTGGCAGTGACAGCATAACGTAGTGGAGTTCCATGAAGCCCAGACAGCATCCTAGACAGACACAGCCTGGCCCAGAGGACCTTCATGTAAATCAGGGATTTGAATTTTCTCATCTGCAAAATGGAGATAAGACTGCACACCCTGCCTCTGCCACAGCGTGGCTGTGTGTGCCCTGTGAGCATCCTTGGGCCAAACCTGCCTGGTAGGGGCGGCATTTTGGCTGTGCGTATACAGACAGGTCCAGAAATGTAATTTGCTTTTAGAAGATGCTCCCAGGAACAGTAGGAAAAATGCTCTGTGAGCTATCTAGACACAGCCAGAGCTCTGAGTGTCTCTTGGTAGGATCTTCTGAAAGCAAATCTGTGTCGGGTGCCATCCTGGGGCCACTTTCGGTGACTCGGGGCACTAAAGTGCATCCCGTGCCGGTTTGCAGCCCAGGATAAGGGGGTGGATGGAGGAAAGAATGTGACTGTGGCTCAAAAAGTGGGCTCCGGGGCTAAGGTTCCGGGGCAAATATGAACCCCACAAAGGCATTCATTCACTCAGTCTATCAGTGACCCAACAAGCTCAGGTCTGGGCAAAGCAAAGGTGGCTGGGGAATTACCTGTTGACAGGTAGTTGGGCTGGATCACAGGGTGGTCGTGAGGGTTGGCACTCCTCAGTTTGAGCCAGCCCACACTCGTGCCCCGCATGGTCCCCACATGCACCTGCAAGAGCCCAGAGGAAGCAGTGACCCCGGTCAACCCCCAACGTAGTCATTTAGAGATGCCCTGGTTTCCTGTGGGGTGGGACCAGACATCCAAAGTCAATTAAGAGCACATGCATTTTGGCATCTACCTGCATCTTAATCTCTCCCCTGTCCCCCTCCCCCCAACAAGGCATCAAGCCACCTCAGTCGATCGCTCTTGCTTCCTGGCTTTATACCTGATTGTTCGAAATGTTCAGGGTTGGCACTGCCTGGGCAGAGCTGGCCTCTCTGTCCGTTTCTAGTGCTCAGCACCCAGAGCCGGTGGCCCAGGCTGGGTGCGGGTCAGCCTTGCTGTGCACCATGCAGCCTGGCTCCCTCTACCTCTGACTCCCCACCCGCCTTCTCTCCCCTCAGACACTGAGCAGCTGGAGGGCAGGGCACAGACTTCAGGGCCCCCCACCCCTAAGGCCTTGCTGTGATGGGGAGACCACCTGCCTACCTGGTAAGCCTCCTGCTGCGGGGGGACCCGCCCATGGTCGATCACCTGGGACGGCAGGAAGTGGAACTGGATGTCCGGATGGGGGACCCCAGGCTGGCTCCGGATGAACCCGCCCGTTTCCAGATGGGCCGTGGCTCCATACCCTGAGGATCAGAAGATGATGATGAGGCAGAAGAGGAGTCCTGGAGTGGCAGGTGGGTCAGACTCCTCTCTCATGGGGCATTCCTCCTCCTCTTCCGGGCCCGTGTTCCAGTACCTGGACCCACGTCCTCAACTTTCCCCTTTCCCCCAGGAGGGCCCACCCAGCACCATGGCTTTCAGTATCAGCTCCATGCCAAGAGGCTTCAGCTTTGCCCCCCTCCCGACTCTACCACTGCCAACGCAACTGTGGGACTCGATGTCACATGGGTGCCCCAAGCCTACCCCAGCCCCCACCCCCAACTACACTACTCTGCTGTCACTGCAAGTCAAAAGTCAGAAAACACTCTTCCCCATCACCCCCACCGACCTGTTAAACAGTCTCCATCTTCGGCTCCAAAATCAACTTCAATCCACCTTCTCGGCACTACCACCCACTCCCCAACCTCCATCCAAGCCCACATCACCTAAGTGGTGGTGGCTGGTGCCCAGCCTCCCTCTGTGCCTCCTGCAGCCCGCCCATCACACACAGACCATGATCAAGGTCAAGTCCCTCCTCCATCCAGTCTCCCACTGTTGCAGGAAAGGGGAAGCCCTTCCGAGGCCCAATAGTAGGCTCCTATCTAACTCCTGGAAGGGAATCGTCAGAGGAGACACACGGACTGATGGAGCAAAAATCTTTATTGGGAAGGACCACGCCTCCCAACCCCGGCCGGAGCGCAGCAGGGTAAGGGAACCCAGGAGAACTGCTCTGCCACGCAGCTCGCAGTCTCAGGTTTTCTGGGAACAGGGCTAGTTTCGGGGTTGTCTCTGGCCAATCATTTTGCCTGGCCCATAGTCTGACTCTGGGTCCCTCCTGGTGGCGTCTGCATCTCTCAACCGAGATGCTGAAGGATTGAAGGATTCACTCAACCAGAGTGCAGGTTCTGAGAGGCTGGTCTTCTCCTCCCTCTTTTGGCCCCTCTCCTGAATCCTCCTGGTTGTTTTTCAGTGGCAGCCCATGCTCCTGATTGAGACCTCCTGTTCTGAGACGACTGAGGCAGGTGGTCATCATGTGCCTGGCCAAGGCAGGTGGTTTCGGTCTCAGGCTCTAGAAGGGGTCCCCCTTCCTGCAATGATTGACTGGTAGGATCTCTTCTTTTTTACGACTGACATCCTGACCATCAGGGATCAGCTTGCCTGCTGATGGACCGGACCCAGCAGCCGGCACTGGGACCCTTTAAATGCCTCTGGTCTCCTCCTGATATGGACGACTGGCCAGAGCTTCCTGACCAGGTAAGGAATGAGAGACTGCGCTGGCCTGTTTTCCCTCCTCTTTCCTCCTATCCTACTCTTCTGTTCTGGTCCTAGATGCAGGAGTCTAGTGGAAGAGCCTAATCACCTCCTGTGGGCAGGGACCTTGAGTTATCTGGTTTCTGGTAAGGCTGAGTTCCCATCCTCCCTTCCTGTAAGCAAGCCCAGGGAGAAAGTCCCGCCACATCTGAGTGTCTGCAGGTGGCAGGGGGCGTCTGAGGCCACCCCTTAGTTCCTGTGGGTCAGAACTCAAACTGGAAGTTCTGCATCTCTGCAGAAGGTTTTCTGAGAACCTTCAATCTTGTATTTAAGGGACTGTCTGATTAGGACAGCCGTGCCTATTTTATGTTATGTGTTGTGATCTGTGATGGCCATTCTGCCTTCTGAAATAGAAAATTCTGGTTCTGTTCCATTGCAGGACCCTTTTGGGAGAATTTGTCTTGACTGGAAAGGTTTTAGCTATGAGCCTGTGATTAAGAGAAGGATATTTTATTATAACAGTGTGTGGCCAGAATATTCTTTAGATTCCAGAGAAAACCTGCTTAGGTGAAACTCTTGAAAATTCCAAAACTGGTTCTTTTTGCATATACAGTTAGAAGAGGCAAGCTTGATACAATGTATTTTAGAATTCTGACCCTGAGGTAACAATTCCTTCCAGGAGAACTTGGTTTTCTCACCCTGTGCCTTAACAGAGCCTGAGGGCCCTGGTCCTATTTTATCTAGATCATCTCTGATTCTTGAGATAGATGGGGGTGGGTGGGAACCTTTCTAAATATACTTACTCCAAATATTATTCATAAATTAGTGAGTTTTATAATACCCAATTCATGATTAAGTTTAGAAAATGAACCTGTGAGATCTCTGGTTGTGTGTGTATATATGTATATATCTCCTTACCTTTGGATGGTATTATCAAAATTAATTCATCTATGAGCTCTACTTGTCTTAAGAAAATCAAATTTTCAAAACTACAGAAAGGAATTGGCAAGAATTAATTTCAGGTTCATGTGAACTGGGAAACAGTATTAGATTAATATCTGGTTTTAAACTTTGTTAATTTAAATAGATATGACTTTAGAGTCATCAAGTTATATAACTGGTATTAAACCAAGGTATGGAGAAGGAAATGGCAACCCACTCCAGTATTCTTGCCTGGAGAATCCCAGGGACAGAGGAGCCTGGTGGGCTGCCATCTATGGGGTTGCACAGAGTCGGACACAACTGAAGCGACTTAGCAGCAGCAAACCAAGGTATAAATAAAGATATTATAAGATCTTATTATATCTATTACAAATTTGTCAGCAAGGAAAATAACATGATATGATGAAATTTTATAAGTGAGTTAAATGCAAGTGAGATAAGAGCTTTTGGATGAATGTCTTAGGAGTAATTATATTGTAGGAATGTCTACTTAAGGATAATCTCTCTAGATATTTGAAAATTTGCTTGAAATTTAGAGTTATTCTAAATTAAGTGATGGATGGACATTTATTGACTAGCTAAGCCAACCCCAAATAAGACACTGAGACATCCATTATTAACCTTAATAAACAGAGAAACTAAAGGTATTTAGGATGATTAATGAATATATTTGGTGTCATCCTGACATGTTCTCTGTAAGAAAGCAAATGTTTTTCGGAATTATCACTAGCATTTATGTTCACTGATCTACAGAATCCTAATGTAAAAGATAATTCATAATTGCTTACCTCTTAGTTTTCACTAGAAATTATGGTTTTAAAGAGTTCAGCACTCTAAATGTGTAATTAAAGCTAATAGAAATAATAAAAGAAGCATTTCAGTATACGGTAGGAAAAGAGGATGTGTATTGTCAATGAAGAAGGCATGAGGAATGGAATTGCATTTTATTAAAGGAAAAAGTAACTCTTACAGCTGGTTGTTTCTCAGTGAAGAATAAAATGGAGGACAGGCTAATATGGATACAGAAAGTAATGGAGGGTTTGTGGATCATCAGGATTGGCCAGGTTTAACGTTATTTTTGTTGTTAAAAGTAGGTTGGTACAAGACTGGTTTTCTCTATTAAGAGGACAAAGTTTCCTTGGAATGCTGCTTTTGATAACAGATTGTGTGAGTTTTTGTGCCTTTGCATGCTAAGTTGCTTCAGTTGTGTCCAACACTTTGCGACCCCGTGGACTGTAGCTCCCCAGACTCCTCTGTGCATGGGGTGCTCCAGGAAAGAATACTGGAGTGGGCTGCCGTTTCCTTCTCCAAGGGGATCTTTCCAGGAATCAAACCTGTATCTCACATACGTCCTGCATTGGCAGGTGAGTTCTTTACCACTAGCACCCCCTGGTAAGGGATCTGTATTTGCTTTTTTCCCCCTTGTATTTATTTTTACATTTTTAATTGGAGGATAATTGCTTTACAGTGCCTTGCTGGTTTCTGCTGTTCCACAAAGTGAATCAGCTATATGGACACATATAGCCCCTCCCTCCCAACCCTCTGGGTCACCACAAAGCACTGAGCTGAGCCCCCTGTGTGATACAGCTGCTCCCCACCGCCAGCTGTTGTACACGTGGCAGTGCAGATACGTCACTGCTCCTCTCTCTGCCCCACCCCCTCATCCACTCACCGTGTATTTGCTTTCGAGATCTCTCGTAACTTTGGTTAAGGGGTATTATCTCAGAGTGATGTATGATCTTATTTGACCCAGTGTTTTGAAACCTTTTGACAAACTTTCCAAATATCAAAATTTAAAGTCTATCTGAAACATTACTAGATTTTAATATGTGTTTTCAAAAAAAAAAATAAAACCTTCCCCTCAAATTACTGCTGTAATTATGACTTACAGCAGTTTGCTAAATTATACCTTTGTCTCTTGGACTGCAAGGAGATCCAACCAGTCCATTCTAAAGGAGATCAATCCTGGGTGTT
Source organism: Moschus berezovskii (assembly GCF_049115385.1). Classification (NCBI taxonomy): domain Eukaryota; kingdom Metazoa; phylum Chordata; class Mammalia; order Artiodactyla; family Moschidae; genus Moschus; species Moschus berezovskii. The sequence goes on from NC_142483.1 coordinate 13,328,984, forward strand.
CATTGGAAGGACTGATGCTAAAGCTGAAACTCCAATAGTTTGGCCACCTCATGCGAAGAGTTGACTCACTGGAAAAGCCTCTGATGCTGGGAGGGATTGGGGGCAGGAGGAGAAGGGGACAACAGAGGATGAGATGGCTGGATGGCATCACCGACTCGATGGACATGAGTTTGAGTGAACTCCGGGAGTTGGTGATGGACAGGAGGCCTGGTATGCTGTGATTCATGGGGTCGCAAAGAGTCGGACACGACTGAGTGACTGAATTGAACTGAACTGAAGCAGAACTGAATGAAACACTTCTTTCTCTGTACCTAATTCCTCTAGAGATTGGAAACTCTTAGGTTCCCAGCATCTTTATCAGATAAATTAGGAAGGCCACCTCCTAATTGGTGCAGGAATCTCAAAGTATTTTTACGGACCTCAAAAAGGGAAGAATTCACCTAAATCTGTGATTAGGCCATGGTGTGGCTTTCCTAGCCTAGGGAGGCTATCTTAATCAATTAAGCAGACTTAATTTTAAATCAAGATATCTTGATTTGGCTATATGTGATAAAATTGAGGGTAATTTTAGAGAGAAAGATTTCTGTGGATATCAAATTCTAATGTTATTTATTGAGGTCTGTGTTCACTAAGACTCACTTCTCAGATAGTTTCTTGCTGTTATGTTAATTGTTGCAAAGTTTAATTATTAAAAGGAAACACTAAGTTTCTTTCTCAAGCTTAATTTTTAGTAATCTGTTTTTGGATGAAGATTGGACACTCCGTGATCTGCAACAGGAAGTTAACACCAGGTACGGTCATTTAAACTAAAAGGCTCCCTTATGTTGGGGACAGTGACACCATACTAGTGTTGACCAACCTAGTAACACTAGGAAAGTAGGCTGGGTGCCTTGTGGACGATGCCAATGTATAATTTCCCTAAAAGGTAAGGGCTGGTATAGAACAGACAGACAAAGTCAGATGAACTGAGATAGGCTGGGCTGCACCTAATGGAAGTTCTTAAATTTTTACTTATGACCTTACTAACACTGATAGCTATATTGTTTATGTTGCCTGTTTTACAAAATTGTTTTCCTACATTACCAAATGTGTGACTGAACCTCTGATAAGGTGATGACAGACAGTTCCATATAAGGTCAGTGACAGTAATACTGTAACTCCAGATATGGGAAGAAGCATATTAGCATCATCCCTCCTAGCTTTAATCTGACTCAAGGGTATTTTACCACAAATCACATCCCTCATTCAACTAAAGTTTTCTACCAAAAAAGGCCTAACAGAACTATATTTTCTCTCATTCCTCACTACCCTCACCATAGCATATCTGTATTTAGCCACCACAAGTCACCTCTATAATAAATACAACACCAATAAGCAATAACAATTACTAATCGAGAACCATAACTATACAACAGTGCAATTCCTATAGCCTCCTCACTAAAAACTCCAGACTCACCTCTATCATAAATCACTCAGTCCCCTAGTCTGTTAAACTTAAGTACAATCTCTACTTTCTCACCTTTTAAAACATAAAATGCCACTGAAAACTCTATCATCAACCCTGAAAGAAATATACCTAAAACAGTCTCTAATATTAGAGACTCAAACTGCAGGATACTGCTCAGTAGCTGTCATATAACCAAACACAACCAACATCCCCCCAAATAAATAAAAAATACTGTTAAATCCAAAAATGAGCCACCAAAATTCAACACAATCCCACAGCCACCACCCACAGTCATCCCAAATCCACCATAAATAGGTGGAGGTTTTGAAGAAAACCTCACAAAACAAATTACAAAAATAGAACTTAAATACAATATGTTATCATTATTCTCACATGGACTCAAACCATGGCCAATGACATGAAAAATCATCATTGTTATTCAACTATAAGAACACTAATCACCATCATCTGAAAATCACACCCATTAATACAAATTATTAACAATGCATTTATTGCTCTTCCAGCCCCATCAAACATTTCATCATGAGGAAATTTCAGTTCCTACTGGGCATTTGTTCAGCATTACACATATTAACAGGCTTATTTCTAGCAATACATTACACGTCAAACACAATACCCACTTTCTCATCATTAACACTGACCTAGTTAATGTTAGTTGGAGAATGCAATGGCAACCCACTCCAGTGTTCTTGTCTGGAGAATCCCAGGGACGGGGGACCCTGGTGGGCTGCCGTCTGTGGGGTCACAGAATCGGACACGACTGAAGCGACTTAGCAGCAGTTAATGTTAGTTAGCCAACACATCGACTACAGGTGAGTTATCTTACATCTACATGGAAGTGCAGCCTCCATATTTTTATTTGCCTGTTTCTTCATGTAGGATGAGGGTTCTACTATGGATCCTATACTTTTTTAGAAACTGTACTTTGTTAGAATCACCTTACTATTTACAGTCATAGCCACAACATTTACAGGCTATGTCTGACCTTGAGAACAAAATTGTTCTGAGGGGCAATAGTTATTACTAACCTTCTCGCAGCAATCCCATATATCAGCGTAAGTCTCGTTGAAAGCATCTGAGCTGGCTTTTCAGAAGATAAAGTGACTCTTAGACAGTTCTTCACATTCAGTTTTATTCTCCCATTCATTACTGCAGCACTCACAGCTGTCCACTTACTACCTTCACGACACAGAACTAAAAACCCCACAGGAATCTCATCTGACACAAAATCCCCCTTCACCCCCTACTATACAATCAAAGACATCTTAAGTGCCTTACTAGGAGTTCCAGTGCTACTAATGTTGGTGCCTGACCTACTAGGAGACCCCGATAACTACACGCCCTATCAAGCCAGAGGTGTACTTAGTATTTGCATCACAGTCCTGCTCTCAATCCCCAGTAAACTAGCAGGGGTACGGGCCCTAATCCTTTCAGTCTTAGTTCTAGTGCTCTTCCCAATGCTCCATACATCTAAAGAACAAAGCGTAACATTTCAACCTCTCAGCCAAAGCCTATTTTTGAGTACTAGCAGCAGACCTCTTAACACTAACATGAATTCTAGAACAACCCATAGAACACCCCTTCATTATTGTCAGACAACTAGCATCTATTTTATATTTCAATTCTAGTACTAATGGCAATAACTAACATCACTGAAAAATAATTTCCTAAAACGAGTAGTCTTTGTAGTGTATCTATTACCCTGGTCCTATAAACCAGCCAAGGAGAATAACACATCTCTCCAGGAAGAGGTTCCAGCTCCACCATCAGCACCCAAAGCTGAAATTCTATGTACAGTATACCCTGATATTTCATTATGGGACATTTACAACATTATTAAGTACCTGTGAGTATTAAAATAACCTCTCTTTACCATAAACTATGCATATATGCATTATGACATGAATATGTACATACATCCTGTATCATACATAATGTATATACGTCTTATAACATGCATTACTATCCCATGTTTATAAGCATGTACATTATCTTATTGACAGTACGTAGCACATATTGCTAATCATATGTAGCACATGAAATCAAATCAATTTCAGTCAACATGAACATCATATCCAATAGATTGCAAGCTTAATCAGCAAGCTGTGTGAAACCACCAGTCTGCTTGGCAGGCATCCCTCTTCTCTCTCCAGGCCCATGACTTGTGGGGGTTTCTACTAATGAACTTTATCAGACATCTCACCTCACTTCAAGACCATCTGACCTAAAACTGCCCACCTCTTTCCACTTAAATAAGACATCTCGATGGACTAACCAGCACATACTCACATATAACTGTGATTTCAATTTTTTAAGGGATGCTGTGACTCAGTTGTGGCCTTAAACAGTCAAAGAAATTGTAGCTGGACTTTAATTGAATAGTATTTACCAACATGATCAATCACAAAGTGTCATTCAGTCAATGAGTTCAGGACATAAGGAAATTAGACACACACCACATGTACACGTGCTGAACAAGTACATGACCTAACAATCCCCCTTAACCACCCCCACACTAAATCCCATGCTCTAAGTAACCCTGCCAAAACAAGGCAAAAACAAATAAATACATAGAATTAACTGTCTACTCAATAAACATGAGTAATTTAATGCTCAAAATTAGATAGGCCTAGAAAATAAACCACAATCATACCAATAAACTACCTAGATGTTTGCCATCTATATAGAAAGACATTTCCCTAGATCTATTGATCATTTTCATGAAAATTTTAACAACAAATCCAACAGAAACCACATAAAACAACTATATATATGTTATTTCATTATGTAAAAACAGCTTGTTAATGTAGCTTAAAATCTAAAGCAAGGCACTGAAAATGCCCGCATGAATTTGCCAACTCCATGAACACATAGGTTTGGTTCCAGACTTTCTCTTAACTTTTAATAAAATTATACATGCAAGCATCTGTGCCCCAGTAAGAATCTAAATCACCAAGATTAAAGGGAGCAGGCATTAAGCGCTAATATTAGTAGCTCATAACTTAGACTTGCTTAACCACACCCCTACAGGAAACAGTAGTGATAAAAAGTAAGCCATAAACAAAAGTACAACTAAGTTATATTAAGTAAGGTTGGTAAATTCCATACCAGCCACTTCAGTCATATAGTTAACTCAAATTAACAGTGATATAAAGTTAAATTTTAACTAAGCCATAAAAAGTCATAACTAAAAATAAAAACAGACTATAAAGGTGACTTTAGTATTTCCTGACTACACAATGGGATTAGATACTCTATGCTTAGTTCTAAACTGGAATAATTACAGGATGAAATTATTCACTACAGTACTACTAGCAACAGCTTAGAACGCAGAGGACTTGGTGGAGCTTCACACCCCTCTAGAGGAGCCTGTTCTATAATTGATAAACCTCAGCAACCCTTGCTAATTAAGCCTATATACCACCCTCTTCAGCAAACTCTAAAAAGGAATAAAACTAAGCCTAATTATCATACATAAAAATGTTAGATCAAGATGTAACCTATAGGGTGGGAAGATATAAGCTACATTTTCTATTTCTCCATTACACAAAAAAGTTTTAATGAAAACTTAAAAGCCAAAGGATTTAGTAGTAAATTAAGAAGAGAGTACTTAACTGAGTAAGGCCATGAAGCATGAACATACCGCCCATCACTCTCCTTAAGTGTTATAAGAACTTCCTATAATCTATTAGCAAATACTAATAACAAGAGAGGAGACAAGATGTAACAAGGGAAGCATACTGGAAAGTGTGCTTAGATAAATCAAAGCATAGCTCAAATAAAGCACCTAGTTCATACCTAGGAGATTTCATAATTTATGACTATGTTGAACTAAATCTAGCCCAACACCCATTCTCCGTATCTACTAATGTAAGGAGACTAAATGTTGAAGGAGTGTTCTTTTTACAGTATAGGACATAGAAATTTGAAATATCCTCTGGTGCTGTAGAAAGTACGAGATGGGAATGATGAAAGAAGAGTTACAGGAACAGAAAGTGAAGGTTACCCTTTGCACCTCTGCATAAGGATTTAACTAGCAAACATTTAACAAAGAGAAGTGAAATAGCCTGAAACCAGATGAGCTACTTATTAACAGTTTACTAGAACAAACTCAACCTTAAAAATTACAAAACTCAACTCAACATTAAATTATTATTTAGCCACTGATTTGGGCTAAATTATTTACTGCTGCTAACACACTGTTAATCCAAGGAAATGCACTGTTAATCCACAGGCATGCACTCAAGGAAAGGTTTTAAAAAGTCAAAGGAACTCGGCAAACACAAACTCTGCCTGTTTAGCAAAAACATCACCTCTAGCCTAACTAGTATGAGAGGCACTGTGACAACTGTTAAACAGCCACAGTTTCCTGACCATGCAAAGGTAGTATAATCTTTGTTTTCTACATAAGAACTTGAATGAACAGCCACTCGAGGGTTTTACTATCTCTTAGTGAAACTGACCTTCCCATGAGGAGGCAGGAATAACAGAATAAGATCCTGTGGAGCTTGCTTAATTAACCCCCCAAAACCTAACTAAACCATCAAGGGCTAACAAAATTTTATATGGATTGGTAATTTTGATTAGAGTGACCCCAGAAAACAAACAAAAACAATCTTCTGAGCGATTACAGTCTAGACTTACCAGTCAAAACATTATCACTTACTGATCAAAAAAATTCATCAATGGAACACGTTACCCTAGGGATAACAGCACAGTCCTGTTCTAGAGTTCATACCAACCCCAGGATTCACAACCTTGATACTGGCTCAGGACACTCCAGTGGTGTAAGGGCTCTAAAAGGTGAAAAGTCCTAAGTGATCTGAGTTCAGACTGGTTGATATCTATCCTGTATATATTTATTCAAGTATGAAAGCACAGAGAAATAAAGGCCCACTTTAAAAAGGACCTTAAAACCAATTAATGTATAATCCTAATCAACACATAAAAAATACTACCTGAAACCAGGGTTTGTTAAGGTGGCAGGGCTTAACTGCATAAAATTTAAACTTTTATAACTAGAAGTTCAAATCCTCTAACAAAATGTTTATAATTAGTATCTTAATACTTATTATCCCTGTTCCTCTAGCTGTAACATTCCTAACATTAAATGGATGAAATTTTTTAGGTTATATGTAACTTCAAAGAGGGCCAAATACTGTAGGACCAGGTGGCCTATTACAGGCCTCTGCTGGTGCAGTCAAATTATTTACTAAAGAACCACAACAAGCAGCTACATCCGGAATTTCCACATTTAACACTGCACCAATCCTTGTCCTGACCATATGAATTCTCCAACCCATACCTTACCCCCTTATTAATATATATCTAGGAGTATTATTTGTGTTCACAATTAATAATATCAAGCCTGGCTATATGCTGTATACTCCATTTTATCATCTGATGGGGTTCCAACTCTAAATATGCATTAATCAGAGAAACCCTATGAGCAGAAGCACAATTTCATAAGAAGTAACACTAGCAATTATTCTTTTATCAGTCCTCTTAAGAAATGAGTCTTTTACCCCCTCTCAACCTTCATCACAACACAAAAGTATCTATGAAAAAATTTCCCATCATGACTCTCAGCTGTAATATGATTTCTTTCCACTCTTACAGAAACTAACCAAGCCTCATTCGACTTAATAGGAAAATCTGAACTTATATCAGGCTTCAATGTAGAATATTCAGCAGGCCCATTTGCCACATTTTTCTTAGCAAAATACACCAACATTATCATCAACAATATGAAACATTTTCTCAACAATCCTATTTCTGGTATTGTTCCATAACCCCTACTTACCAGAATTGTACACAACCAACTTTATTACCAAAACACTTATTCCGTTCCGTTCCATCGCTCAGTCGTGTCCGACTCTATGCAACCCCGTGGACTGTAGCCTACCAGGCTTCTCCATCCATGGGATTCTCCAGGCAAGAATACTGGAGTGGGTTACCGTTTTCTTCTCCAGGGGATCTTCCCGACCCAGGGATCGAACCCGGGTCTCCCGCATTGGAGGCAGAAGCTTTAACCTCTGAGCCACCAGGGAAGCCTTATTTCCTATGAATTCAAGCATCCTGCCCTCGATTCCAATATGATCAACTAATCGATTTACTCTGGAAAAACTTCCTACCGTCAACACTAGCCCTATGCATAGGATACGTCTCAGTACTTATTATAACATCAAGCATCACAAATGTAAGATATATGTCTGAAAAGAGTTACTTTGATAGAGTACATAATAGAGGTTTAAACCATCTTATTCCTAGAATCATAGGAATTGAACCTACCCTTCAAAATTCAAAATTCTCTGTGTTAACATATTATATTCTAGAGTAAGGTGAGCTATCAGGCCTGCCCATACCCTGAAAGTGTTGGTTTATATCCTTCCTGTACTAATAAAATCCCATCATCTTTATCATTATCCTAACAACCATTATCTCAGGAAGCATAACTGTAATAACCAGCTCCCACTGACTACTTAGCTGAATTGATTTTGAAGTAAATATACTAGCCATTATTCCCACTATAATAAAAAAAAGTAACCCACGAGCTATAGAAGCATCCACTAAATGTTTTCTAACCCAAGTTACTATATCAGTATTTCTTATAATAGCCGATATCACTAACCTGTTTTACTGTGATTAATGAACTATTATAAGAATCTTCACTCCCACAGTATCTACAGTAAAAACAAAAGCTCTAACCATAAAACTAGGACGATCTCTTAGAGAGTTTGGGACTGACATGTACACTCTGCTATATTTAAAATGGATAACCAACAAGAACCTACGTTCATTCTGCACCATTCACAGGAGCCAGGGAACAGAAGCAACCGACATGCCCGCTGATGGAGTAACGGACAAGGAGACTGCGGTGTGTATATACGGCCAGTGAAGTGGCATCAACCCTAACCCTATATGTTACAGCAACACTTACGTATTCACACTATGCATTTACAGCTCAGTCACCACCACACTATCACACACACAAATCAAAATACCCATTATTACAGCCTCCATTCTCATCACACCATTATCAAAAGGTATTCCACCACTATCAGGATTTACGCCAAAATGCATAATCGTTCAAGAAGTAACAAGAAAATAACAGTATTATTTTACCCTTACTAATAGCTATCACAGTTATTCAACCCGTGCTTCTAACAACTCACATATTCTACAGCACTAACTATATTTCCCTCCATAAATAATATAAGGCTAAAAATGAAATGACAGCTTGATTTTATAAAACAACTTCCCTACCAACAGTAATCATATTAGCCACAATAATCTTACCTCTTATACCAATCATTTCAGTAATGGACTAGGAATTGAAGTGACACAAGCCAAGAGCCTTCAAAGCCCTAAGCAAGTATAATCTACTTAATTCCTGCTCAATGAAGACTGCAAGACTCTATCCTACATCAGTTGAATGCAAATCAAACACTTTAATTAAGCTAAATCCTCACTGGATTGGTGGGATTAATTTCCCACAAAACTTTCAGTTAACAAGTAAATACCCTAGTCAACTGGCTGCAATCTACTTCTCCCTATTTCTCCTGCCTCCAGGAAAGAAAAAAAAAAAGGCAGGAGAAGCGCCAACAGAATTGAAGCTGTATTCTTTGAATCTGCAATTGGGTAAGCAAAATTCACCACAGGACTAGGCAAAAAGAGGACTCCACCCCTTCTTTAGATATACAGTCTAATGCTTACTCAGCCATTTTATCTTGTATTCATAAATCACTGACTATTCTTAATTGGCCATAAAAATACTGGTAAGTTGTACTTACTGTTTGGTGCTTGGGACTTGTTAATTTGTGCTGCATTAGGCCAACCTGGAACACTGCTTGGAGATGATCAGATTTACAACGCAGTTTTAACAGCCCAGACATCTGTAATAATTTTCTTTATAGTTATGTGTATTGTAATTGGAGGCTTTGGGAACTAACTAGTGCCACTAATGACTGGGGTACCTGATAGCCTTTCCCTGTCTAGATAATATAAGCTTCCAATTACTTCCACCCTGCTTCCTACTTCTACTTGCGTCATCATCAATAATTGAAGCCGATGCTGGTACAGGCTCAACTTTATATCCACCCTTAGCCTGAAACGTGGTTCACACTGGAGCTTCAGTAGACCTACCATCTTGTCCCTACATCTAGCGGGTATTTCCTCAATTTAGGTAGTTTTAATTTTACTACCATCATAAATATAAAACCACCCACTATATTCCCCCATTACTTTGCATGACCAGTTTTAATTGTAGCTATATTGTTGCTTTGGTTATTGTTTAGTCACTAAGTCACGTCCGACTCTCTGCAATCGTGCACCAGGCTTCCCTGTCCTTCACTATGTCCCGTGCTCAAACTTATGTCCACTGAGTTGGGGATGCTATCCAACCATCTCATTGCTGCTATTAGCATTACTTGTATTAGCAGCTGGGATTACCATGCTATTAACAGACCAAACCCTAAACACAATTTTTTTTTCACTAGGCAGGAGGGGGTGATCCAGTCTTATATCAACACCTATTCTGATTCTTTGGACACCTTGAAGTTTATATTCTGATTTTACCTGCATTTGGAATAATCTTGCATATTGTAACATATTATTCAGGAAAGAAGAGCCTTTGGGATAGATGGGTATAGCATGAGCCATAATACCACTTGGATCCTTAGGAGTCATTGTATGAGCTCACCGTATCTTCCAGCAGTATAGATGCTGACACCCAAGTATGTTTTACATCAGCCACTATAATTATTGCTGTTCCCACAGGAGTAAAAGTATGTAGCTGACTAGCAACCGTTCATGGAAGTAATATCAAATGATATCCTGCAATAATAATGAGCCCTAGGCTTCATTTTTCTTTTTACAATAGGTGGATTACCAGGTGTTGTCCTAGCTAACTCATCACTACACACTGTCCTTCACGATACATATCACGTAGTTGTATACTTCCATATATATTATCTGTAGCAGCAGTTATTTGCTATTATGGGAGATTTTGTATATTGAGTCTCACTGTTCTCAGGATATACACTCAACAGGAAGCAAAACTTTCCTTTGTAATGATATTTGTAGGGGTAAATATAACCTTCTTCCCACAGCATTTCCTAGGTCTACCTGGAATACCATGATGACATTCTGACAACTCAGATATATACAGAACGCCAAATACTAACAGCAGTAATTTCAGTAATTTTCATAATTTCAGAGGCATTCACATAAAATGAGAAGTCTCAACAGCAGAGTTAACATGCCTCCTGGGAGAATGTGGGAGGAGCCAAAAGAGGGAGGAGTCGATCAACCTCCCGGAATCTTTCCTGCTGGAATCCACTCTGGCTGAGAGATGTGAAGTCACCAGGAAGAACCACGAGGCAGATTATCAGCCAAGCGAGACGACCAGCCAGAGACAACCCAGAAACGAGCTCCTTACCTTAACACCTGAGATTGTGAGCCATGCAGCAGGGCAGCTCTCCTGGGTTCCCTTCCCTGGCTGCTCTTCAACCCAGGGGCCCCTTCCCAATAAAGTCTTCTGCTGTGTCAGCCTGCTTGCCTCTTCAGACACTCATTTCCGAGAGTGCACTCTGGGGCCTTGGAAGGCCCTTCAGCGCCCGCACCGCCGCCTCCACACAGTGCTGCAGCCTCCCTGGCCAACAGATTTGTTTTTCAAATGCACCAGAGGCCTGCCCGCAGGGCCTCTGCGTGTACTCTTTCTGACTAACAGGCCCCGCGTCACCAGTCTCTACTGTAACATCCTGATTACTCCTTCCCTGCACTTAAAGCTTAGCGTGTTTACTTAGTTTCGGTCCATTGTATCCACTAGAGCGTAAACTCCCTAAGAAAACCTTCCTTACTAGCACTTCTCACCAGGTAGCTCAGAACAGAGGGGTGTGAGGACTGCGTGCTGAGCGAATGAGTAAGATTTCAGCTAGGAACCAAATGGAAAATGCTGAGAGATGGAAGCTGATTCTGTAGCCCAGCATCAAGTGCCCTTTCTCCTGGCCCCTGGGCCCCAACTGTGTCCAGAACAACTCCATCCCCGTCCATTCGTCAGGAGGAGCAGCACCCAGCCCTTGCAGAGACTCACCTTGGGCAAGTCCTGTGTGTGGTGTCTGGTTCTCACACCAGCCTTCCATGCAGGAACTGTGTATCCCCGTTTTGCAGATGGGAAAACTGAGGCCCACAGAGCTGACATGAATGGCACAGTTCCGCTTTGAACCAGAAACCCGGAGCCACAGCCTGTGCTAGGTACCTCAAGAAGGAGGCTGTGCTGTCCACAGACCATCTCTCCCAAAGTCTTGGGTGAGCACACCCACCTGTGAACTTCCAGAGCCACTCCAGGCCAATCCAGGCCTTCCTCAGGGGCTTCTGTGCAGAGTGGAGGGTGATGGGCCGGGTGCATGCCTGCTGGATATATATCTCCAGGTGGTCTTGGAGGTTCTGGCCAACTCCTGAAACCAGAGGGAATGGTTAGGAAAACGTCTCCCAGAGCGGCTTGCTTGGCTGGCCTCACAACATCCCCCTGGTTTTGAAAACTCTCTTCCTTCATCCACTTATCTGCCAAGCCAGCTCCTGCTCATTCCCAGTAACCTCATTCCTACACTCCCAGCGGCGTCTGGCCCTCCTGGATGCTGCCAGAGCTGCCTGCCCCTGCCCCTCACTTCCAGGGCACCACCTATAACCACATAGTTGCCTGCCTGCTAAGCAGTCCTCCCCCAGGCCTGTAGCTGGCACTGCTCAGTGAGCTGCCCCTGGCTGGGGAAGGAGGGAAGTGTCATGCTGAGCCCATCCAAGCTCAAGGGGACACTGGGCAGTTCACTGCCATGGACCAGCACTTTCACAGGCCCCTTACAATAAAGCCTCCAGCCCCCTGGGAGCTTGGGTAGTAAGAGAGGGCAAGAGGGACTGGGCCAGGCCCCCAAAAACATCAGAAATAGAAGAAATATTAGGCCTGGGAGAACCATCTTAACACGAAAAGCATGTCAGGATGGCCGGTGAGTCTTGAGGACGGAAAACACAAAGGCCTGGACCCTCTCCCCAAAGGGCCGCCCTGCTGACCCACCTGAGCCTGGCCCCGTGGGCTTTTTCAGCAGATGCTCCCTGCTAGAGGGGCTTCGCTGCTGAGAGGGGCAGGATGGCCGGGGACGGGAGGAAGACTTGAGGGTTCCCTGGGGGGATGTTCCAGTGAGAATGGAGGGGGGGGCTTCAGACTCGTGGAAAGAATATGACAGCTCTGAGGAGCCCGGACTCCTGTCCCCTCCCCACTCCGTGCTAGGAAAATATAATAAGCAGTTTTATTTAGCAGAGACACCTCTGGGGCGCAGCGGGGAAGGGGGCTCACCAGGAAGGTGGCACACCACCGGGATGCCCAGTTTCCTGAGGTCGTCTGCATCGCCCACGCCCGACAGCATGAGCAGCTGCGGAGAGTTGACGGCACCTCCACTCAGAATCACCTCCTTGCTGGCATAAGCCTGGAAGAGGCATGGGGCCACGCAGGTCACGCTTCCCTTCCAGGAGAGCCCGTCAGCACCCTGAGAACATGGCCTTGGCATGACTACCTAGGGATCCCGCTCAAGGCCCAGGGGGAGGAAGCGGCGCCTCTAGGGGAAGGGCAGGTACAGGTACAGGGTGCAGGGTGGGTGTGAGCATAAATATTCTGATATTTTCTGCCACAGCCAGAAAGTAATGATCCTGAAATAAGGACTGTAGTGCTTAAATGAGATAAAGGAAGCAAGCATTCAAACAAGCAGTTTAAAATAAAGCCTGTGGTGAGCCAGATCTTCACATGGGATGCAGGACAATCCTTACACGTTGCTAAGTGGAAAACAGCACAATGCAGAGATACGGAATGTGATCACAGATACGGTTTTCACCTGAGCTGAAAGTTGCTCACTCATGTGCGACGCTTTGTGACCCCATGGACTGTACCCCGCCAGGCTCCTCTGTCCATGGGATTTCCAGGCCAAGAATACTGGAGTGGGTTGCCTTTACTACTCTTGGGGATCTTCCTGACCCAGGGATCGGACTTGGGTCTCCTGCATTGCAGGCAGATTCTTTACCATCTGAGCCACCAGGGAAGCCCAATAGGGTTTTTAAAGCCTCTAACATAAACCTATCAATTTCTGGACAAGTGTGGAAGGCAGTACCATACTGAGGTTCAGGAGGGTGCTCATGCTAGAACATCACCAGCCGGTGGCCAGACTGGGGCTCCCTCCCTTCTCCCGGGCCACTGCCTCCTGCCAGGCCTGGGGACAGTCTTTCAGGCTGCTGCTACCAGCCGCTCACTCCTTATCACCATGTTGAAGGAGACAAGAATATGACTCCTGCCCACCCACACTGACTGTGACCTCGGGGTCACTGCCCACTCCCTCCGGCCGCGTAAGCTGCTCAGGCCTGGTGGTAATTCACTCACCCTGTGGCTCTCGCCATTTTTTATGTACTCCACACCCACTGCACGGGTACCTTCAAACAGGACCCTGCTCACAAACGTCTGGGTCTCAGCTGTGAGGTTGGGGCGGCTCAGTGCTGGGTGCAGGTACGCGCAGGCCGTGCTCCAGCGCTTGCCTGCAGGACAGAGCAAGGAGATCAGTCAAGCCCACGCCTGTTCCCTGGGTACCTGTCACACAGGAGAAGGTAGGTAAGGACAGAAGTAAGAGGGAGTTCGCCCTTCCCCGACTCTGCGAGCTCTATCTTCAAAGGAAGACTGAGCCCCAGATGCCCTGTGCAACTGAAATCCACATCGACCTGGGGCCCCTGGATGCAGGTGGGCAGAGATCCCTCATCCTTGAGAGGATGACAGAGGCCAGGAGGGGCTATGATGAGAGCCCTGGGTCCAACCTGGCTGTGCCTCCGCCCTGCTGCCAGCAAGGCCGGTCACTGCTCTGTGCCTCAGTATACCCATGTGTAAGGCTCTGAAACCTGAGGCTACGTGGCTGATGAGCTCTCCATTACCCACATCAAATGGGACCAGAGGATGCCCAAGGTGTCGCCACCTCCGGGTCACTTCTCACTGGCTTTGGGTGCTATCCTGTGGGCCCTCGCCAGTGCAATCTGTCACATCCTCTCCACCTCAAACCAGCCCCAGCCTGTCCACACCTACGGACCATGACCAGGGCTGGGGCGGGGGCTGGAGGGATGGGGCTGTGATAGAACAGCTTTTCGTTTTTAGAGGAGGACCCTGGGAGACAGGGCATCAGGAGCCTCGCGCCTACCTTCGTGGATGGTCATGTCCATCCAGCCGAAGCCCTCCTGCTGGAAGCCGTTCATGTCCTCGGTGAGGGGGTAGCCGGCCTGCTGCGCCGCCTCCAGGAAGGCGCGGTGCAGCGGGTGACCGCTCTTGCCGCGGGACACGCGCAGGGGCCCGTCGCCGCCGCGGTACCTGCCGGCGCCCAGCTCGTGCGCCTGCGCCCTGCGGAAGTAGGGCAGGCAGTGCGCGTAGCCCCAGCCCGCTGCGCCCTGGCGCTGCCAGCGCTCGTAGTCCTCGGCGTGCCCGCGCACGTAGACCATGGCGTTGAGCGACGACGAGCCGCCCCAGACGCGGCCCCGCGGCCAGTACAGCACGCGGCCGTCCAGGCCCGCCTGCGGCTCGGTGTGGTAGCACCAGTTGTACGTGTCGTCGCACAGGTTGGCCACGAGGGCCGCGGGCATGTGGATCTTCCACCGGAGCCGCTTGCTCCCCGCGTACACGTCCTTGGGCCCGGCCTCCAGCAGCAGCACGCGCTGCTCCGGGTCCTCCGTGAGCCGGCCGGCCAGCACGCAGCCGGCGGAGCCCGCACCCACCACCACGTGGCTGTAGTCGCCGCGGCCCCGGGGGCGCTTGCCGGCCAGGGCGCGGAGGCCCCGGGGGCCCTGTGACCCCAGGGCTCCCCATGGGCCCAGGCGTCCTCCCCACCAGCCTCGCAGGACGCACCACATGCTTCCAGCCCAAGTTCTCTTACTTCCACCGAGGGAAATGTGATGATTCACTTGCCCTAAAAATAGAGAAAGAAGGTTTGCAAAGTTTAACTCAGCACGCGCGGTACAGAATCGGTGCCCGCCCGGCGCTGGGTGCGGCAGGCCTGGGGGCACGTTCCTGGGAAACCAGGAGGAGCGAACACTAGCAGGAATATCAGTCCTGCAGGATCAGTGCCCGAAGCGACAAGCCCACGGCTGGGGGCACGGGAGGCTCCTCCCCAAACCTGTGGGGCGTGGGTGGGTGGTCCCCAGAAAGGCTTCCCTGTGACATCTGTCCATGAACCTGGAGGCAGGGGCAGGACTCTACCTGCTGGAAAGCAGGGGCTTGAGGGCCTTCCATGTTTGCCCTGACTCCTCATCCATTCGAAACATGGAGAAGGTTGCTGAGCCCCTACCACATGCCAGGCACCATGTGGTCCTCTCTAGGAATACCCAGAGAACAAGACATCTGCCCTCAAAACTGATGGTCTGGGACCAGGGAGACAGACAAGACTCATATAAATAGCCAAATTAAGGTCAAGGTGAGAGGCTAGAGACTATAAAGCTTATAGCCTTTGACCTGAGGGCACCAGAGTGCAGGAGAAGGGTTTGCAGCAGGGGCTGGGGTCAGAGCCACAATTTTCAAAGATCACTCTGTCCAGTGCAGAGTTTTAACAAACGTCAGTCATTTCTGGAGGGTCCTTTCCCAACAATGTTCATATCGATTCCAGCATGCTCAATGCACACCGGGAGAAGAGCCACGATATCCATCAGGACCTGCGCTGACACAGGACCTCTGAGAAGCTCAGGCATGAGTGCCACGAAGCTCAGGCACACAAGGCCTGCCCAAGACTGAGGCTGCAATCAGAGAACTGAGAAACCTCAAGAAAACCCTGATACATTCCCTCCACCTCTTCTACAATCCTGTACCAAGTCGCCAGCAGCCTATTGCAGGAAGCAGGCTAAGAAGAGAAAGATTACAAATGCCCCACCCCGACTCCATTCCTGCAAGCACAGGAGAGAGACCAGCAGGGCCTCCTAAAAACTAAATCTGAAGCAGGAATTCTGAGAACCTTCCAGCATTCCAGGCCTCATGCTAGCACAAGGCAGCAGCGGCCCACTGCTCAACTCCCAACTGGGCTGACTTCAACACTCCACACTAATGACCTGATAGAATAAAAAGCATGCCCTTTCCTAGGTATAGACACTGT
This sequence comes from Moschus berezovskii, assembly GCF_049115385.1. Classification (NCBI taxonomy): domain Eukaryota; kingdom Metazoa; phylum Chordata; class Mammalia; order Artiodactyla; family Moschidae; genus Moschus; species Moschus berezovskii. The sequence continues at coordinate 13,345,601 of NC_142483.1, forward strand.
CCACCCTCCAGTCCCTATTATCCTGTTACACACAAGGTCATGCGTGCATAAGAAAGGTCATGCATACTCATTATAAAGAGAAAAGTAGTGAACAGAACCAGATCCAGGGGGTGACCCATCCAGATGTTAGAACTATCAAAGACTTCAGAGTAACAGAGTTTAAAGTTTTGAAAGATTTAGTTGAAAAGGTGGACATGTTGAACAGATAGGCAATTTCAGCAAAAAGTTAACAATAAAAAAAGGTACAACTACTACAAATAATAAAAAAAAAAATTACCAGAGATAAATAATTTGACTGGAAATGGCAGAGAAACAAATAAAAGAAACTGAACATCAGGTTAGCAAAAATCGTCCAATGGAAATACAAACAGAAGAGTGAAAGAGAGCCAGAACAGAACAGCTGAGAGCTATGGGACGAGCCCAAACTATCTAAAGTATACACAGCTGGAGTCCGAGGAGGAGGAGAGGGGTAAAGGGAGAGAGAGGAGGCCTGGAGAGGAAGGCGAGAGACGGGGAGGGAGGAGGAGAGGGCGCATAGGGGAGAAAAGATGGCTGAAGAGATAATGCTTAGACATCCCCAAAATTAATACTAGAAAAGAGCATCACAGATTCAAGGAGCTTAGACCATCCCAAGCAAGATTAAGAGAATGAGAAACACACCCACGGTATAGTCAAACTGCTGAAATCCCAGAAGATCATCAGAGGAGCCATCCCCCTGCAAAAACACATGTACAGAGGAATCAATTTAAGAGTGCCTGCCACTTCGCACGGAGAAGGCAATGGCAAGCCACTCCAGTACTCTTGCCTAGAAAATCCCATAGATGGAGGAGCCTGGTAGGCTGCAGTCTGTGGGGTCGCTAAGGGTCAGACGCGACTGACTGACCTCACTTTCACTTTTCACTTTCACACATTGGAGAAGGAAATGGCAGCCCACTCCAGTGTTCTTGCCTGGAGAATCCCAGAGACGGGGGAGCCTGTTGGGCTTCCGTCTATGGGGTCACACAGAGTCGGACACGACTGAAGTGACTTAGCAGCAGCAGCAGCAGCCACTTCGCATCGGAACACATACAGCCCAGTGGGAGGAGAGCCTGCGGGAGAATGGATACACGCATATGGATGGCTGAGCCCCTTCACTGCTCACCTGACACTGTCACATCAATAATCAGCTATACCCCAATACGAAATAAAGAGTTTAAAAAAATGAAACTCAGATATGATCTTTTGGATGTTTTATACCACCCTGTTGAAAATCACTGAGTTAAATACATTAGTGTCATAGCATTTAAAAAAAAAGAAACATACAATCCAGGATCAGATCAAGATGGCGGGAGAAAGCAAGAAAATCACATAACTGAGTAGGATCAAAGGAGAAAACCAGGAAAAGAAAGGAATCAGGACAAAACCCGGGCCCCCAGGAAGGAGCTGTGAAACAGGACGTTTCTGCCTCACTGTTGGAGTGATCTGCCTAGACAGACAGGGGGCCTCGGGGCCTCAAAGGACAGCACGGTAACCAGCTCGCGCAGGACAGAGCAGAGAAAGACCTGAGAGACGGTGGGTGCCACCACCCAGCACTCCCCAGCCTGAGACATCCGTCCTCTGACGTGGGTGGGGACTGGGGGTTTCGGCTCTGGCTTCAGAGACCAGACCTGGAGCAAGGACTGGGGTTGGCTGTGTGGTGACAGCCTGAGGGGGTGGGGAAGAAGCCTTGACCTGCCAGAGAGTCAAGGGACCACTGTTGCGGGGCATACAAGGTACCGCACAACTGCACTCATTTCACATGCCAGCAAGGTAATGCTCAAAATCCTTCAAGCTATGTGAACCGAGAACTTCCAGATGTACAAGCTGGATTTAGAAAAGGCAGAGGAACTAGAGATCAAATTGCCAACATCCATTTGATCATAGATAGAGCAAGAGAATTTCAGAAAAACATCTACTCTGCTTCACTGACTATGCCAAAGCCTTATACTGTGTGGATCACAACTGTGGAAAATTCTTAAAGAGATGGAATACCAGACCACCTTACCTGCCTCCTGAGAAACCTGTATGCAGGTCAAGAAGCAACAGAACTGGACATGGAATAGCGGGACTGGTTCAAAATTGGGAAAGGAGTACGCTGAGGCTGTATATTGTCACCCTGCTTATTTAACTTTATATGCAGAGTACATCATGAGAAGTGCTGACCTGGATAAAGCTCAAGCTGGAATCAAGATTGCCAGAAATAACCTCAGATATGCAGATGACACCACCCTTATGGCAGAAAGCAAAGAACTAAAGAGCCTTTTGATGAAGGTGAAAGAGAAGAGTGAAAAAGCTGGCTTAAAACTCAACATTCAAAATACAAAGGTCATGGCATCTGGTCCCATCACTTCATAGCAAATAGATAGGGAATCAATGGAATCAGTGACAGACTTTATATTCTTGGGCTCCAAAATCACTGCGTACGGTGACTGCAGGCATGAAATTAAAAAACGCTTGCCCCTTGGAAGAAAAGCAATGACAAATCTAGACAGCATATTAAAAAGCAGAGGCATTACTTTACTGACACAGGTCCATCTAGTCAAGGCTGTGGTTTTTCCAGTAGTCACAGGTGGATGTGAGAGTTGGCCCATAAAGAAGGCTGAATACCAAAGAAGTGATGCTTTTGAATTGTGGTGCTGGAGAAGATTCTTAAGAGTTCCTTGGACTGCAAGGAAATTAAACCAATCAATCGTAAAGGAAATCAATCCTGAACATTCATTGGAGGGACTGATGCTAAAGCTGAAGCTCCAATACTCTGGCCACCTGATGCGAAGGTGGTCTTTTCATTAGAAAAGACCCTGATGCTGGGAAAGACTGAAGGCAGGAGGAAAAGGTGACAACAGAGGATGAGGTGATCAGATGGCATTATAGACACGATGGACAAGAGTTCGAACAAGCTCCGGGAGATGGTGAAGGACAAGGAAACCTGGGGTGCTGCAGTCCATGGGGTCACAAAGAGTTGGACGTGACTGAGTGACTGAACAGCAGCAGCAACACAAGGAGAGGGGTGGGACTGCCAAAGGAGTTTCTTTCTCCACGTTCCCACTCTCAGGGAGCAGGGCACCACTTTCACAAGCTCCAGGAGGGGGAATAGGCCACCGCTGCCATCTCGGACTCCAGAGGTGGGCATGAACTGCTGCCACCACCGAGGGTCACACAACCGGATGCCCCCGCCTCCCTGGGAGTGCGTGCGGGTCACACAGCTGCACATTCCTTGTCGGGGCTAATGGTCAGCACATATTGAGGAAAGAAACAGCAAAAACAAGCCTCGTGCCAAAAAAATATTAAACCCACACAAGCTACCCAGGAGCACTCCTGCATATAAAAGGCCGTCCAAGACTACAGTAGATAACTGTTTCTCCCAAACTTACCGAGTAAGAGAAATACAAGCAAAATGAAGAAACAGAGGAACCACTCCCAGTTAAAGGACCAAGAGAATTCCCTTGAAGGAATAAACAAGGAAACAGACCTCTTTGCTGACGAACACTGAGTTCAAAAAGGAGGTAATGAAAATACGGAAGGAATTAAGGAAAGCTATCGAAAGAAATGCAAATGACTGTAAAAAAGAATTAGAAACTATGAGGAGGAGCCAAGAAAAATGAGAAAATTCATTTGCTGAGAGGAAAGCTGAGCTAAAGGCAATGAACAGCAGAATGAATAATGCAGAAGAAAGAATAGTGACCTGTTAGAATAATGGAAATTATCCAATCAGAAAAAAAAACCAGATTGCAAGTCAAGTGAAAAAAGAAAGAAAACAATGCATGATAACATGAAGTATGCCAATCTACACATAATAGGGATTCCAGAGGAGAAGAAAGGGGGATTGAAAAATGCATGTGAATAAATTATGGCTGAACATTTCCCAAACCTAAAGAAGGACACAGATATTCAGACACAGGAAGCACAAAGTGTCTCAAACAAGATGAGCCCAAACAGGCCTACACCAAGACAAACGGTAATGAAAAGGGCAAAGAACCCACGTGCAATGCAGAAGACGCAAGAGATGCAGACTCAATCCATGGGTGGGGAAGATACCCTGGAGCAGGAAATGGCAACCCACTCCAGGATTCCTGCCTGGAAAATTCCACGGACAGAGGAGCCTGATGGGCTAAACAGTCCATGGGATCCAGAGAGCTGGACACAATGGAGCGACTGAGTGCCCACACACAAAGATAGAGACGATTAGGACAGCAACAGGAAAACAGAGTTAATTACGAGGAAATCCCTGTAAGGTTATCAGCTGATTTCTCTACAGAAACATTGCAGCCCAGAAGGGAGCGGCAAAATATATTCAAAGCCTTGAAAGGAAAACATCTGCAACCTAGAATACTCCACCAAGAAAGATTATCATTTAGAACAGGAGGAGAAGTAAACAATTTCTCAGACAAGCAAAAAGTAAAACAATACAGTGATTCTAAACCTATCTGAAAAGAAATACTGAAAGGTCTTCTCTGAATAGAAAAAAAGCAGGAAGAAACTGGAAATCACAATTGGAAAGTAAATCACTTAAATCAGTCAGCATACAGATAATAAAAAAGAAAACTGAAAGTGATGATAAAAGGACAGCAAAAGGGTAAACATGAAGATGTAAAAAAAGACATCAAAATCGTAAAATGTAGAGGAGGAGAGTAAGAAAATTCAGGTTCTTTCTTTTTTAAAGAGTGTGTCTGAGCTTATATGACTATCCGTCTGCAGTAAGCAGATATAGGAAAAGACTAATATACTTGTAAAACGGTAATCACAAATCAAAACACACAATAGAGTCACAAAAACCAAAAAGGAGAGAATATAAGCGTAAAATAAAAGGAAATCATCAAACCACAGAAAGAAAAAGGAACACAAAATAAACATAGAATCAACGGGAAAACAAAGCTTAAAATAGCAATAAATAATATATATCAATAATTACCTTAACTGTCAACAGACTGAATGCTCCATTCAAAAAGACAGAGTGGCAGACTGGATTTAAAAAAAAGAGCCTACAATATGCTACCTGTAGAGACCCACTGTAGGGCAAAAGGCACACAGATTGAAAATGAGGGGACAGAAAAAGATATTTCATGCAAATGGAAATGATTAGAAAGCAGGAGTTGTAATACTCATTATCAGACAAAACAAACTTTAAAACAAAGGCCATAAAGAAAGATAAAAAGGACACTATAGAGTAGGTCTTTTCATAGGTGGTGTGGCCACTCACCTAGATCCAGACATCTGGGAATGCGAAGTCAAGTGGGCCTTAGGAAGCATCACTACAAACAAAGCTAGTGAAAGTCATGAAATTCCAGCTGAGCTATTTCAAATCCTGAAAGATGCTGCTGTGAAAGTGCTGCACTCAATATGCCAGCAAATTTGGAAAACTCAGCAGTGGTCACAGAAATGGAAACGGTCAGTTTTCATTCCAATACCAGAGAATGTTCAGACTACTGTATAATTGCACTCATTACACATGCTAGCAAGGTAATGTTCAAAATCCTTCAAACTAGGCTTCAACAGTACGCGAACTGAGAAATTCCAGTCATACAAGCTGGATTTAGAAAAGGTAGAGGAACCAGAGATCAAATTCCAACATCTATTGGATCACAGAAAAAGCAAGAGAATTCCAGAAAAAACATCTACTTCTGCTTCACTGAGTATGCTAAAGCCTTGGACTGTGTGGATCACAATAAACTGCAAAACATTTTTAAAGTGATGGGAATACCAGACCAGCTTACCTGCCTCCTAAGAAACCTGTATGCAGGTCAAGAAGCAGCAACTGGAACCAGACATGGAACAACAGACTGGTTCAAAATTGGGAAAGGAGTATGTTGAGTGTATATTGTCACCCTTCTTATTTAACTTATATGCAGAGTACATAACACAAAATGCAGGGCTATATGCATCAAGCTGGAATCAAGATTACCAGGAGAAATATCAATAACCTCAGACATGCAGATGATACCACCCTAATGGCAGAAAGGAAAGAGAAACTAAAGAGCCTCTTGATGAAGGTGAAAGAGGAGAATGAAAAAACTGGCTTATAACTCAACATTCAAAATACAGAGATCATGGCATCTGGTCCCATCATTTCATGGCAAAGAGATGGGGAAAAAGTGGAAAGAGTGACAGATTTTATTTTCTTGGGCTCCAAATCACTGCAGACGGTGACTGAAGTCACAAAATAAAAGACCCTTGCTCCTTGGAAGAAAAGCTATGACAGACCTAGACAGTGTATTAAAAAGCAGAGACATCACTTTGCCAACAAAGTTCTCTACAGTCAAAGTTTTTCCAGTAGTCATGTATGGATGTGAGAGCTGGGCCATAAAGAAGCCTGAGCGTGGAAGAATTGATGCTTTTGGACTATGGTGCTAGAGAAGACTCCTGAGAGTCCCTTGGACAGCAAGGAGATCAAACCAGTCAATCCTAAAAGAAATCAACCCTGAATATTAATTGGAAGGACTGATATGAAGCTCCAATAATTTGGCCACCTGATTTGAAGAGCTGACTCACTGGAAAAGACCCTGATGCTGGGAAAGGCTGAGGGCAAGAGGAGAAGGGGACGACAGAGGATGAGATGGTTGGCTGGCATCACTGACTCAATGGACAGGAGTTTGAGCAAGCTCCAGGAGATGGTGAAGGACAGGGAAGCCTGGTGTGCTATAGTCCATGGGGTCGCAAAGAGTCAGACACGACTGAGCGACTGAACAACACCAACAAATGGGGACTCAGACATAGAGAACAGACTTGTGGACTGGGAGACGGGGCAGGTGGGAGGGCACGGAGAGGGTAGGACGGATGGAAAGACCGGCATGGAAACATAGACATTTCTGCATGTAGAATAGAGAGCGGTGGGAATCTGCTGTATGACTCAGCTCAAACAGGGGCTCTATGACAACCTAGAGGGGTTGGATGGGGTGGGAGGTTCAAGAGGGAGGGGCCATATATATATACTTATGGCTGATGCATACTGATGTATGGCAGAAACCTACAGAATATTGTAAAGCAATTATCCTTCAATTTAAAATAAATAAAATTTTTACAAAGAAAAAAAGGATTTCACACTCAACATATACGCACCTAATATCAGTTCAGTTCAGTTCAGTTCAGTCGCTCAGTTGTGTCCGACTCTCCACGACCCCATGAACCACAGCACGCCAGGCCTCCCTGTCCATCACCAACTCCCGGAGTACACTCAAACTCATGTCCACAGAGTTGGTGATGCCATCCAGCCATCTCATTCTCCGTCGTCCCCTTCTCCTCCCGCCCCCAACCTTTCCCAGTAGCAGAGTCTTTTCCAGTGAGTCAACTCGTCGCATGAGGTGGCCAAAGTATTGCAGTTTCAGCTTCAGCATCAGTCCCTCCAATGAACATCCAGGATTGATCTCCTTTAGAATGGACTGGTTGGATCTCCTTGCAGTATAAGGGACTCTCAAGAGTCTTCTCCAACACCACAGTTCAAAAGCATCGATTCTTCAGCGATCAGCTTTCTTCACAGTCCAACTCTCACATCCATACATGACCACGGGAAAAACCATTGCCTTGACTAGACGGACCTTGATTGGCAAAGTAATGTCTCTGCTTTTTAATATACTATCAAGGTTGGTCATAACTTTCCTTCCAAGGAGTAAGCGTCTTTTAATTTCATGGCTGCAATCAGCATCTGCAGTGATTTTGGAGCCCCCCCAAAAAAAAGTCTGACACTGTTTCCACTGTTTTTCCATAGGAACACCAAATACATAAAATACCAGCAGGTATAAAGGGGGAAATTGATGGACTAGAATAATAGTAGGAGACTTTAACACCCCACTGTCATCAATGGACAGATCTTTTAAACACAAAAATCAGTAAGGCAACAGATTCTAAATGACAGAACAGTTAGACTTAACTGATGCTTTCAGGACATTATGAGACAGGCACGGGACCTGGGGCCCTTTGCTGTAGTGCTGTAAAGCGTGTAGCTGGACACACCTCTCCTCAAGCTACAAAACACAAAGACACTACATGGGACCAAAATAATGGCATGCACAGCTGGGGAAAACTCTGGACCAGAAGATACAACCCAACCACACCCACATCCACCTGCCATTCCTGAAGAGCCCGGAGCCAAAACATGAAAGGGTACTGGGAGCAAAGCAGGGTCCAGAGCATGCCCTGCACTCACCACCACCAGTGCTAAGTCACTTCAGTCCTGTCCAACTCCATGCGACCCTATGGACTGTATGAAGCCCGCCAGGCTCCTCAGTCCACGGGATTCTCCAGGCAAGAATACTGGAGTAGACAGCCATTCCCTTCTCCAGAGGATCTTTGCAACCCATAGATCAAACCCAGGTCTCCTGCATTGCAGGCGGGGAAAACCACCTAAGCCACCCCTCCAGTTCAAACCTCTGGACACATCCCTACTCTCACCCTGTGTAAGAAACGAGCTTGCCCCTACTCGCTCCTGCAGCCTGCACGGGAGCCCCAATAAAGCCTTGTGGGAATTTACAGTCTGGCCTCTAGTCAATTTCAGTTGGGGAAGGCCAAGAACCCTGACTGCCCAACATGGGCAGTTCCCTTCTGGGGAGAGGATTTGGGCACCTCCAGGACCACTGAATGCAGCTTTCTTGTGGGTGACAAGTGGACATAATGAACCTCTTGCTTCAGCGTCAAGAAGGCAGCCCTCCTGGCCCCTGGGGGGTCTCAGGACCTCAATCAAGGAATGCTTTCCCCTCCCCCTTGTCCTTCTCCCTCTCCTGAAATCTCTCTGTCCTCTCCTCTCGCCTTCCCAGACAGTGGATGTCATATCGGGCAGCTATAGCCTCCCTGCTCTCAGCTTCTGCGACCTGCCCCCTCTGGCCGCACAGGGGTGGGAGAGGCTTCCCTGGAGGGAGATTGATGAGACTGAGGTTTAAACCTCGTATGGAGTAGTGGCTGGAAGCCCTTTTGTCCCAGCACTCTCGGCTTTACTTTCCTGTTATGTCTTTCTCTTTTTCAGTCTCTTCTGCTCTTCCTCCCCGTACCTCTCCCTTGATAGGTGTAGCTGCACTCCCATCCCCTTTATCCTGAAAACTTCTTTGTATATTTAAGTTTTTGTCATTGGTGTCTTTGTTTTATGTGCTTTTGTCTGTCCAATTGCTCTTGCAAGTCTCTGCCAAAATTGTGGGCATGGTGAAGCATTTAAATCTTGAAATACAAACACAGCCCACATTGCCTGCTCCAGCCATGCGGTACTTGGTAGGACTTTAGAAAGGAGCTTGCATTTTTCCCTCCTCTGCCTTTAATATGTAACTATTCTGCCTGTGTTCTTAGGAACTGCCTGATTCATCTGAATTCCCCAGACTAAGAAAAAAGGGTCATGTTAATATAAGGAGGAAAATTATGAGATCTCTTGTTCTGTAAAAATTGGCTTGTCTGGCTAAAGCTTGCAGATTTAATGAATAGAGAGCTATCTTTAGATTCGGGGGCTTCCCAGGTGGCTCAGTGATAAAGAATCTGCCCACCAGTGCAGGAGATGTGGGTTCGATCCCTGGGTCAGGAAGATCCCCTGGAGAAGGAAATGGCAACCCACTCCAGTATTCTTGCCTGGGAAATTCAATGGACAGAGGAGCCTGGTGGGCTACAGTCCACAGGGTCACAAAGAGTCAGATGCAACTCAGTGACCAAGCATGAGTATCTTTAGATTCAACATTAAGTATAATGTTTTCATTGTACCTAGTCATCACCGACTCTGTGGACATGAGTTTGAGTGAACTCCGGGAGTTGGTGATGGACAGGGAGGCCTGGCGTGCTGTGATTCATGGGGTCGCGGAGAGTCGGACACGACTGAGCGACTGAACTGAACTGAACTGAACTGAGGGTTACTGAAAGGCAGTAAGTGCATATTATTTTTGTTATGAAATTTGTCAACAGGGAAAGTCATCTGATATGGTTATATTTTTAAGTAAATGTAGCTGGGATAAGAATTTTAAAAATAAACTAAGTTAAACGATAGGGGCTCATTGACTATCCAGTTGATTTCAAATAAGATAAAATATTGGAAACATTAATTGCTGAACAAGTCAAATTTACCTAATTTGTCTTTTGTGAGAGAGAAACAAAAGTTGTTTGGTGCCTCAATGAGATGTTCTCTACCAGTCTATAGAATGCTAATACAAAAGAGTTCATGGCTGTTTAAGGAAAGTAGGATGTGTATTTTAGGAAAGAAGGTACAGGAATGGAAATATGTTTTTTAACAGAAAAAGAGTGACTTTGTCCTAAAGCTGATTATTTCTAAATGGAAAGAGTAAGGGACAAAGAATGGCTACAAAAAGTGGCAGAAGAGGAGCACCGAGTAAAGAATTTTGAATGTGGTCAGGATTTTCTAAGGTGGGATTAAACTTAATTAGGCAATGGCTTTTGTTAAGATAGGCTGATTCAGGATAGGATTTGGTCTCACCCTTGTTAAGAGAAGAAACTTTTCCTGGAATGCTGCTTTTGATAACAGATTGTGTGAGTTTCTGTGCCTTTAAGTAAGCTATATTTACTTTTGAAAAATTTTTTTCACCTTAGCTCAAGGAATAATTTTTTCACAGTGATCTATTATTTTATCTGACAGGGTGTTTAAAAACACTTTTTGAAAATTTTGACAGATTTTACAAATATCAAGTTCTAATTAAAGTTCTTTTGATTGCCAGCTAAATAACATTGGAGCTTCAAAGAGCCCCTGGAGCATCGCAAAGAGATATCCTAAACTAACTGGGTTGGTATCTTAAATTATATGGGAAACACTGTCCAAACTCATGGTTGACTATGTCAGATGCAATCGTCAGGCTTTCCCCAATTCTATCATAACCGCCAAACATAGAGGGGAAAGGGTTTGGGTTCTACTCTGTCACATTACTACATTACTCTGTGTCCAAAATACACACTGTGGGAAAACTCCTACCTCCAGGCCCTCAGAGATCCTGACCCCCAGGGCATTTTCTCTTGTGCCAACTCTGTTCCTCCAGAAGATCCTTTTAGCTCCTCTAGGAGACCCTTCACTGCAGGCCTTGGCAGCCCTTACATAGTGACAGACTACCTTTAGGGCTGGCCACTTCCAAGCAGCCCACATCTTAGGCTTTATAGATGCTCAATTTCGAGGAATACAAGCTCAACATCAGGAAACCTGTTATAGGACAAAAGCATTATAAACAGACCCCTCTCAGGGAGAGTCCTGGCAATGCACTGGTTCAAACGGCCCCTATTGGGGACCCCTCCAATAGCAAGAGACGGGGATGACCAGAGACGTCTGGTTAATTCATGGGAGAATTGAGGATGCTCAGAATCCCGTTAGGTGAGAAAGGAATTCAGGGGATACTCTGATTTCTTCTGACAAAATCCCCTTAGTATATCTTCCTGGGTCGCCTGACTTCACTTCGAGGAGGGCTCTCAGTTGCAAGTTACTCAACATGGGAGGGTCCTCTACTAAGCTCAGCCCCCCTCCTCAAATAAAAATCTCTGGAATGGATCCTTAAAAATTGGAAAGTTGGAAAAACTAAATGTGCTGTAAAGGGAAAAACTTAAAACTTGACTGTAACACTACTTGGTGTTCATACAGGTTGGGGAATGAATAAAAATGGTCTGAAATGGGTCTCTAAATTATAATACCTTAATTTCTCTTTCTGACCTTTTATTGTTAGTGAATAGGAATGCGAAGAACTTCCGTGTATTAATCTTGTACCCTGTGACTTTACATATTTCATTGATTTGCTCTAGTAATTTTCTCATGGTATCTTTAGTGTTTTCTATACATAGTATGAAGTAATCTGCAAACAACACCTTTTACTTCTTTTCCAATCTGGATTCATTTTATTATTATTTTTTTCTTATTGCTGTGGCTAAAACTTCTAAAATGATATTAATACTGATGACAGTGGGCATCCTTGTCTTGTTCCTGATTTTAGAGGAAATGTTTTCAGTTATTTACCATTGAGAATAATGTTTGCTGTGGGACTGTTGTATATGGCCTTTAAACAATCCCATACAACAATGCAACAAAAAGAATAAAATATCCAGAAATAAAGCTACCAGAGGAGACAAAGTACCTGTATGCAGAAAACTAAAAGACACTGACAAAAGAAATCAAGTAAGGCACAAACAGATGGAGAGATACGCTGTATTCTTGGATTGGAAGAATCAATACTGTGAAAATGACTACACTACCCAAAGCAATCTACAGATTCAGTGCAATCCATATCAAATTACCAATGGCATTTTTCATAGAACTAGAACAAACAATTTTACAATTTATAGCAACTAAACAACAACAGTGAGGAGGGCATGGCAATCCACTTCAGTATTCTTGCCTAGAGAATCCTCATGGACAGAGAAGCCTGGCAGGCTATAGTCCATGGGGTCACAGAGAGTCAGACACGACTGAGAGCACAGCACAGCGCAAACAACAAGAGTAATGGAAACACAAACATCCTGAACAGCCAAAGAAATTTTGAGAAAGAAAAACTGAGTTGGAGGAACCAAGCTCCCTGACTCAAGACTATACTACAAAGCTATGGTAATCAAGACAGTATAGTTCTGGCACATAAACAGAAATGTAGATCAATGAAACAAAATAGAAAGCCCCAAGAGAAACCTATGCAACTATGGGCACCTTATATTTTGACAGAGGAGGAAAGAATATACAAAAAACAAACAAAAAAAAACAAAACCCAGCCACTTCATTAAGTGGTGCTAGAGTAAAAATTCAATGGTGCTGGGAAAACTGGGCCACTATGTATAAAAGAAGAAAATTAGAACACTTCCTAAACCATATACAAAAACTAACTCAAAATGGAGTAAAGACCTAAATACAAGGCCAGAAACTCTAAAACTCTTAGAAGAAAACACTGCCAGAACATCCATCGACAGAAACTGCAGCAAGATCCTCTATGACCCACCTTCTAGAGTAATGAATATAAAAACAAAAATAAACGAATGGGACTTAATTAAACTTAAAAGCTTTTGCACAGTAAAGGAAAATATAAAGAAGATGAAAAAAACAACCCTCAGGATGGAAGAAAATAATTGAAACAATAGTAACTGGCAAAGGCTTAATCTCCAAAATATACTAAACAGCTCATGCAGTTCAATATCAGAAATACAACCCAATCAGAAAATGGGCAGAAGATTTAAACAGACATTTATCCAAAGAAGACATAGAGATGGCCAACAAATACATGAAAAGATGCTCAACATCACTCATTATTCAGTTCAGTTCAGTTCAGTTGCTCAGTCGTGTCCAACTTTCTGCGACCCCATGAATCACAGCACGCCAGGCCTCCCTGTCCATCACCAACTCCCGGAGTTCACTCAAACTCATGTCCACAGAGTCAGTGATGCCATCCAGCCATCTCATTTTCTGTCGTCCCCTTCTCCTCCAGGCAGATTCTTTACCAGCTGAGCCACAAGGGAAGCCCAAGAATACTGGAGTGGGTAGCCTATCCCTCCTCCAGTGGATCTTCCTGACCCAGGAACTGAACCAGGGTCTCCTGCATTGCAGGTGGATTCTTTACCAACTGAGCTATCAGGGAAGCCCATTAGCGACAATGTCAATTGATACAGCCACTATGGAGATTCCTTAAAAAACTAGGAGTAAAACTACCCTATGACCCAGCAATCCCACGACTTGGCATACACTCTGAGAAAACCATAATTCAAAAAGACACCTATACCCCAGTGTTCACTGTGGGACTATGTACAACAGTCATGATAGGGAAGCAACCTAGATGTCCACTGACAGATGAATGTGTAAAGAAGTTGTGGTACATAAATACAATGGAATAATACTCAGCCATAAAAAAGAACAATTTTTGAAGCAGTTGAACTGAGGTGGATGAAGCTACAGCCTGTTACATTGAGTAAAGTAAGTCAGAGAAAAAGAAATACTGTACATTAACGCATGTATACAGAATCTAGAAAAATAGTACTATTAAAAATAGTATTTGCAGAGCAGGAGTAGAGACACAGACATACAGAACAGACTTGAGGACACAGTGGGGGGAGGAGGGTGGGCGGAACTGAGAGAGTAGCATTAACACATACACTACCATGTGTAACAGAGACAGCTCATGGGAAGGTGCTGTGTAACACAGGGAGCTCAGCTGGTTGTCTATGAAGACCTAGAAGGATGAGGACGTGGGATGGATGGAGTAAGGGAGCAGATATATGTACATTTATGGCTGATTCACACTGTTGTATGGCAGAAACCAACATGACATCGTAAAGCAATTATCACCCAGTTAAAAATAAATAAATTAAATGAATCTATTACCATACCGTCTTGCAACTGGGTCTTCACTGTTACAGTATCAGAAAATGCACTGAGATTCCGTTATGTCCAGGTCTTCACGGTCCTTTACCAAAACCCTGCTTTAAACGGCTCCCTTCATCAAAAGCCAGGGGATAAGAAACACTCCTGACATTTAGATGATACCTCGCTTTTTTGGCCACTTTATTTATTTTTTAATTAGATGATCCCCTTTTAATATTCCCCAATTCTCAGGGGGGAAACCAATTTTCCCCTGCTTCTCCACAGCCACATTCTTCTCCAGAGGCACCTACTTCTTCCTCTGACTAATCCCATACTCTGCCTTCCAATGTTCCTTTATACCCTCCGCTACCTCAGGAGGGAGGGATAACTTGCAGTGGAACTTCCTATCACCCAAGATCCAGAAAAGTGTGTCGTCCGGGTGATAGGAAGTTGGGACTCAGTGGCAAACAGTGAAGGGACAATCAGAGTACGTGTTCTTCTCTTTATGGGACTTAGTACAATGCCAACAGACAGCAGGTCAGGTTGCTGAAGGTCCTAGTAAGTTTGTTGAAGGGTTTTAAGCCCTAACTCTGGCCTTGCACTTACCTTGGAAAGATGTCCAGATATCTTGCTGTAGCACCAAGGAGCCGTAACTCCTGAGCCTACGAGCTGCACCTACTGAAGCCAGTGCACCTTACAGCCTATGCTCCGCAACAAAAGCCACGCAACAAGAAGCCTGTGCACAACTAGAAAGACGCCCTCTCGTGACAGCTAGAGAAACGCCAGCACAGCAACGGAGACTAAGCACAGCCAGAAATAAATAAATAAATAAAACTTTATATGGAATGTCCAAATAGTCCTTCTACTTGCTGTAGCCCTGAGGAAAAGCAGAGTTTGGACAACAGCCCAGGGACATGGTGACCGGCTTGCCAGGGTCCAACCTGAACATTTTGCTATGGGTGGAGATGCAATTCCAAATCAGAAGGAAATAGAAGCCAGGAAGCATCTGATCCAATGAATATTAGAAGGGATGAGAAAGTGTATGAAAAAGCCAGTTAACTATGAAAAGGTTTAAGGAGTGACATAAGAACAAAGAAAACCCAGTCCTCTTATGAAGAGCTTTCGTGCATGCTAAATTGCTTCAGTCGTGACCAACTCTTTGCAACCCAATGCACCAGAGCCCGCCAGGCTCCTCTGTCCATGAGATTCCCCAGGCAAGAATACTGGAGTGGGTTGCCATGCCCTCCTCCAGGGGATCTTCCTGACCCAGGGATCGAACCTGTGTCTCTTATGGCTCCTGCACTGGAAGATGGATTCTTTATCACTAGTGCTACCTGGGAAGCCCCAGGTATAGCTTGTGGAGGTTTCCAGAAAATAACATTGATCCATCCACTCCCAAGGGTCAAACCCTGCTGGGAGAACATTTTATCAGCCAGGCCACCCCGATATTTGGCGGAAACTCCAAAAAAGTTACAATTCGGCCCACCAACCCCAATGCCCTGACTCTGAGAAGTGGTCTTTGGGCAGTTTATAATTGAGATCAAGCTGAGGAACAGAGAACCTGACGAGGAAACAGTCAGCCATGACTCAAGCCAAACTGATGGTCACAGCTGTCAGCCGTGCCTTGCAACCACAAGATAACCGAAGGGGGCCCAAGAAGTTCAAGCACTCACCTGGAGGCAAAACCAGCAAGGGGGATGCTTCAAATAGAAGTCAACTGGCCCCTGAGGCCAAAAATTCCAAAATGAACAAGCTTGTCCATGCAGAGTCTGCAAACGAATAGGTCACTGGAAGTGGGACTCTTCCCAGCCCCAAAGCACAAGTTGGGGTTCCTGCTCCTGAGATGGCCACACTGGTACCTGACAGAGCCGGGGATTCGGGGGGGGGGTCCCTACAACAAGATGTTCATTTCTATCAAGGAGCTGCGGGTGGTCCTTGACATGGCAAGTAAGAAAATCAAGTTTTTAACTGCTAAGGGAGCCACTGACTGTGTCCTGATTTCTCAGGCTGGGCTTCTTTCCTCCACCAAGCTGTGCTGTGACTGGTGCTGACAGAAAGCCTCACACTCATTTCTTCTCTGGGCCTCTCACTTGTCAATTGGAGCAGAGTTTGGTCTCACATACTATTTTGGTTGTGCATGTGTGTCCTACCTCACTTCCAGGGAGAGGTCTTATAGGATTCCTTGGAGCAATATTACAGTTAGGAGGCCCCAAGCAGCCCCTTTTCTTGACTCTAGGACAAATCAGTTGGCAGAACAAGTGCTGATTCCCAGCCATAATCTACATGCAGTAAACCCTGCTTTTCGGGACACAGGAAATCCTGGGGATGCTATTATAAATGCCCAACCTGTAAAATTTAGCCTTAAGCCAGAAGTTGCTTATCATAACAAGAGACGGTACCCCATAAAGTTGGAAGCAAGAAAAAAAAAAGGGGGTTTGCAACCTCTCATAGATAAATTCTTAAAACATGGCCTCTTGGTGCTTCCATCACTGTTGTTTAGTTCCTAAGTCGTATTCGACTGGTTTGCAACCCTATGGACTGTAGCCCACCAGGTTCCTCTGTCTTTGGGATTTCCCAGGCAAAACTATTGGAGCGGGTTGCCATTTCGTGCTCTGGGGATCTTCCTGACTCACAGATCGAACCCACGTCTCCTGCATTGTTAGGTGAATTCTTTATCAGTGAGTTCCTTGGGAAGTGTGTCAATCTCCATGCAATACCCCTATTCTGTCAGTTGTTCAGCCAAATGGGGAATGCTGAATGGGACAAGACCTTAGAGCAGTAGAAGATGCAGTGGTCCCTGTACATCTCCTTGTGACCAATCCTATGGATGCCAAAGGTGTACAGTGCTTGATCTCAAGGATGGCTTCTTTTGCATCCCAGTTCACCTTCCGTCTCAGGATCTCTTTGCCTTCACATGGACTAACCCTGGACTCGCCAAAAACAACAATATATGTGGACAAGATCGTCAGGGGTTTGGGGAGAGGCCACACTTGTTCAACCTGGCCTAGGAAGGGAACTAAGGGAACTACATCTAAAACAAGGGGCCATTCTACAGTATGTAGATGACAAAGTAATATGTGGTCCCACTATGGAGTCCTGAGATCAGAATACAACTGACGTCCTTAATTCCTTCTGGCCCAAAACTAAAGGATCTTCGAGAAAAAAACAAATCTCAAAGCAACAAGTTAAATATTTGGAATACGTGAGGCCGGTTCAAAAGTAATTGTGGTTTTTGCATGGTTGAAATTTGCCATTTGATACTGGAATACATTCTAAATAAATGTGGTTATGTTATACATCATTTTAATGCACAATTCTTACTTTATGTTTTTTGCTAATGACTTATTACTTGCTGTTTATTTTATATTTATTTTGACTATGGAAATATTAGACAGAAGGCAATTTCGAGCGATTTTCTTATTTGAGCTCACAATGGGTCATAAAACAGCAGAGACAACTCGCAGCATCAACAATGCACTGGACCCAGGAACTGCTAATAAACATACAGTGCAGTGGTGGTTCAAGAAGTTTTGCAAAGGAGAAGACAGCGCTGAAGATGAGAAGCGCAGTGGCTGGCCATCGGAAGCTGACAACAACAACGGAGAAGCCTCATCAAAGCTGATCCTCTTACAACTACAGAAGAAGTTGCTGAAGAACTCAAGCAACCATTCTATGGTAGTTCGGCATTTGAAGCAAATCGTAAAGGTGAAAAAGATCAGTAAGTGGGCGCCTCAAGAGCTCACCAGAAAAAAAAAAAAACCTGTCATTCTGAGGTGTCTCCTTCTCTTATTCTACAATGAACCATCTCTGGACCAGGTTGTGACATGCAATGAAACGTGAACTGTATATGACAACCAGCTCAGCGGCTGGACCAAGAAGTATCTACAAAGCACTTCCCAAATCAAAATCTGCACCCAAAGAAGGTCAGGGTCACTCTTTGCTGTGTGCTGTTGGTCTAATCCATTATAGCTTTCTGAATTCCAGAGAAATCATTACATCTGAGAAGTATGCTCAACAAATCGATGGGATGCACCAAAAACTGCCATGCATGCAGCCAGCTTTGGTCAACAGAAAGGGTCCAATTCTCCATGACAATGCCAGACCACAGGTCGCACAATCAATGATTCAAAAGCTGAAGAGGGCTTCCCTGGTGGTCCAGAGGTTAAGATTCCAAGCTTCCAATGCAGGCGGCCTGGGTTCCATCTCTGGTCAGGGGATTAGATCCCAAATGCCACAACTAAAGATCTTGTCCCTGGTGGCTCAGAGGTTAAAGCGTCTGCCCCCAATGCGGGAGACCCGGGTTAGATCCCTGGGTCGGGAAGATCCCCTGGAGAAGGAAACGGTAACCCACTCTAGTATTCTTGCCTGGAGAATCCCATGGACGGAGAAGCCTGGTAGGCTACAGTCCACGGGGTCGCATAGAGTCGGACACGACTGAGCGACAGAACAGAACGGATGCCACCAACTAAGACCCACAGCATCCAAATAAATCAACCGATATTATGTTTTTAAAAACAGCTGAACAAATCGGGCTATAATGTTTTGCCTTATACACCACATTCACCTGACCTCTCGCCAACTGACTACCACTTCTTCATTCATCTCAACAACTTTTAGCAGGGAAAATGCTTTCTCAACCAGCAGGATGCAGAAAATACATTTCAAGAGCTTGTGGAATTGTGAAACACCGATTTTTATGCTTCAGGAATAAGCAAACTATTTCTTATTGGCAAAAATGTGTTGCTTGTAATGATTCCTATTTCGATTTATAAAGATGTGTCTGAGCCAAGTTACAATTTAAAATTCACAGTCCGAAACAGTAATTATGTCTGCACCAACCTAATACTATAAATCCTGGAAGTAGACAGTTATTTCCAGATAGACACCAAGCTATATTAGGCCTGCTGCTGCTAAGTCGCTTCAGTCGTGTCCGACTCTGTGCGACCCCATAGACGGCAGCCCACCAGACTCCCCTGTCCCTGGGATTCTCCAGGCAAGAATCCTGGAGTGGGTTGCCATTTCCTTCCCCAATGCATGAAAGTGAAAAGTGACAGTGAAGCCCCCCAAAAACCAAAAAAAAAAAAAAAAAAAAATCTTCATACTTTCTTAGTTAGGCATGTAAAGTTTGGCAGAATCTGGATTCTAGGATTCAGATTATGGCCAAGCCTCTATATGAAGCCACCAAAGGTCAAGATACAGAGCCATTACTTTGGACTGAGAAACGAGAAAGAGATTTTAAAAATATCAAGGAGGCCCTCACCAGAGCTCCCGCTCTGGGACTTCTAATTTTCAAAAAACATGTATCTTGCATATAGGCGACAGCTCTGAGGGCACTTATTCAAAAGCTAGGAGAAATTCCTCAGCCTATAGGCTATTTTTAAAAACAACTAGATTTGGAGGCTCAAGGCTGGCCTGGCTGCCTCTGGGTGGTACCTGCCACTGCTTTATTAGTGGAAGAAACTAACAAGCTTACCTTTGCACAGCCACTGGGGGTTCAAACCCTTCATCAAGGATAAGGGATTATGGCCACCACTGGCTAACTGGGAGCTGCCTTCGTGTTAATATCAGGCATTACTCTGTGACTCCCCAGAGCTAAACCTCAAAACCTGCCATAGTTCTCAACTCAGCCACACTAACACCCCCTGAGGGCCCGGACTAATACTTTCCTGCCTTGATGCCCTTTACCAGTTTATGCCTGTGAAAGTGAAAGGTGCTCAGTCATGTCCGACCCTTTGAGATCCACTGGACTATATAGTCCATGGAATTCTTGAGGCCAGAATACTAGCATGGGTAGCTGTTCCCTTCTCCAAGGGATCTTCCCAACCCAGGGATCGAACCTAGATCTCCTGCACTGCAGGTAGACTCTTTACTTCCTGAGCCACAAGGGAAGCCTGTAGGCCTGATCTAACAGACTAGGCCATAGAAAAGAATGAGGAAGAATGGTTTACTGATGTCAGTAGTTTCCTTAAAGATAGAGACAGGGGGGCAGGCATATGCTATTGTGAACACTTAAACAGTGTTACAGAAGATAGAAGCGAAACCTTTGCCACCTAATACCTGAGTCCAGAAGACTGAGCTAACAGTCCTAACTTGAACCTTAACCCTGGGGTAAGAAACATTATAAACATATACATACTGACTCAAATGTGCTTTCCTTGTTTTATATGCATGCCCATGCAGCCATCTGGAAAGAAAGAGAACTTTTGAATGCAAAAAATTCCCCTATAAAATATGGGGCTGACTCTCCTCAGGCTACCAAATACAAAAAAATAAAACTATACAGAACTAAAGATAATTGTGTGCAAAGGCAGTTGGGGCAAATTGGGGTAAAAAAGGTACAAAGACCAAAAAATCATTTTAATGTGCATTTCTCGCTTGCTGTTTATTTTATATTTATTTTAGACTATGGAAATGATATTAGACAGAAGGCAATTTCGAGTGATTTTCTTATTTGAGTTCAAAATGGGTTGTAAAGCAGCAGAGACAACTCACAACATTAACAATGCATCTGACCCAGGAACTGCTAATAAACATACAGTGCAGTGGTGGTTCAAGTAGTTTTGCAAAGTAGAAGACAGCGTTGAAGATGACAAGCACAGTGGCAGGCCACTGGAAGTTGACAACAATGGAGAAGCATCATCAAAGCTGATCCTTTTACAACTACATGAGAATTTGCCAAAGAACTCAAACAACCATTCTACGGTCGTTCAGTGTTTGAAGCAAATTGTAAGGTGAAAAAGATCGATAAGGGGGTGCCTTGTGAGCTGACAAAAAAACAAAAACAAAAACCATCTACACAACAGAAACGAACCATTTCTCAACCGAGTTGTGACTACAGTGATGACAACCAGTGATGACCAGCTCAGTGGTTGGACCAAGAAGAAGCTACAAAGCACTTGACAAAGCCAAACGTACACCAAAAAAAGGTTATGGTTGCTGTTTGGTGGTCTGCTGCTGGTCTAATCCACTATGGCTTTCTGAATTCGACTAAAATCACTACATCTGAGAAGCATGATCAACAGACTGACAAGATGTACCAACAACTCCCATGCCTGCCGCTAGCACTGGTCAACAGAAATGGTCCAATTCTCCATGACAGTGCCAGACCAGACATTGCAGTCAATGCTTCAAAAATTGAAGAGGGCTTCCCTGGTGGTCCAGGGGTTAAGATTCCAAACTCCCAGTGCAGGTGGCCTGGGTTCGATCCAGGGTCAGGGAACTAGATCCCACATGCCACAGCTAAAGATATTGTGTGCCCCAACTAAGACCCATGGCAGCCAAATAAATAAATATTTTTTAAAAAGTTGAACAGGTTGGGCTATGAAGTTTTGCCTCATCCACCATATTCACCTGACCTCTTGCCAACTGACTACCAGTTCTTCATGCATCTCGACAATTTTATGCAGGGAAAATGCATTCCAAGAGTTTGCCAAATCTTAAAGCATTGATTTTTATGCCAGAGGTATAAGCAAACTTATATCTTGTTGGCAAAAATGTGTTGACTGTAATGATTCCTATTTTGACTAATAAAGATGTGTTTGAGCTTAATGTAATGTAAAAATCACAGTCTAAAACCATAATTACATTTACATCAACCTAATACTATAAACCCTGAAAGCAGACACTTATCTGCAGATAGATAACAAGCTATATTACACTTAAGTGCCCCAAAGACAAAGAAAATCTTCATCCTTTCCTAGGCATGGTAAAGCTTGACAGAATCTAGATTTCAGGATTCACACTAATGGCCAAACGTCTATGTGAAACCACTAAAGGCCGAGATACAGAGTCATTACATTGGACTGAGGAACAAGAAAGGAGTTTTAATAATATCAAAGAGGTCCTGACCAGCGCTCCTGTGCTGGAACTCATTAAAAAAAACAAAATGCATTTATCTTGTACATAGGGGACAGCTCTGGGGGCTGTTAACAAAGCTAGGAGAAATTCCTCAGCCTACAGGCTATTTTTCCAAACAACTAGATTTGGGGCTCAAGCTTGGCCCAGCTGCCTCCAGGAGGTAGCTGCCACTGCTTTATTAGTGCAAGAAACTAACAGGTTTACCTTTGCACAGCCACTGGGGGTTCAAACCCCTCATCAAGGCCAAGAGATTCTGGCCACCACTGGCTAACTGGGGGCAGCCTCACTAAGTGTTAATTACGAGGTTTTAATGTGTGACTCCCCAGAGCTAACCATCAAAACCTGCCCTACTCTCAACCTGGCTACACTAATGCCCCGTGACGGCCTAGACAACACTTCCCTGCCTTGATGCATTTAACCAGGTTTATGCCTGTAGGCCTGATCTAACAGACCAGACCATAGAAAACCCCGAGGAAAAATGGTTTACTGAAGGAAGTAGTTTCCTTAAAGATGGAATTGGGAGGGCAGGCGTATGCTACTGTGAGCACTAACGCTGTTATAGAAGACAGAAGCAAAACCTTTGCCACATAACACTTCAGTCCAGAAGGCTGAGCGAATAGCCCTAACTCGAGCCTTAACCTCGGGGGAAAGAAAAATTATAAACAGATCTACAGACTTGAAGTCAAGTGGGCCTTCGGAAGCATCACTATGATCAAAGCTAGTGGAGGTGATGGATTCCAGTTGAGCTATTTCAAAACCTGAAAGACGATGCTGTGAAAGTGCTGCACTCAATATGCCAGCCGATTTGGAAAACTCAGCAGTGGCCACAGGACTGGAAAAGGTCAATCTTCATTCCAATCCCAAAGAAAGGCAATGCCAAAGAATGTTCAAACTACCGCACAATTGCACTCATCTCACACGCTAGTAAAGTCATGCTCAAAATTCTCCAAGCCAGGCTTCAGCAACATGCGAACCGTGAACTTCCAGATGTTCAAGCAGGTTTTAGAAAAGGCAGAGGAACCAGAGGTCAAATTGCCAACATCCGCTGGATCATCAGAAAAGCAAGAGAGTTCCAGAAAAACATCTATTTCTGCTTCATTGACTATGCCAAAGCCTTTGACTGTGTGGAACACAACAAACTGTGGAAAATTCTTAATGAGATGGGAATACCAGACCACCTGATCTGCCTCCTGAGAAATCTGTATGCAGGTCAGGAAGCAACAGTTAGAACTGGACATGGAACAACAGACTGGTTTCAAATTGGGAAAGGAGTACATCAAGGCTGTATATTGTCACCCTGCTTATTTAACTTATATGCAGAGTACATCATGAGAAACGCTGGGCTGGAAGAAGCACAAGCTGGAATCAAGATTGCTGGGAGAAATATCAATAACCTCAGATATGCAGATGACACCACCCTTATGGCAGAAAGTGAAGAGGAACTAAAAAACCTCTTGATGAAAGTGAAAGAGGCAGGGTGAAAAAGTTGGCTTAAAACTCAACATTCAGAAAACTAAAATCATGACATCTGGTCCCGTCAGTTCATGGCAAATAGATGGGGAAGTGGAAACAGTGACAGACTTTATATTTGGGGGCTTCAAAATCGCTGCAGATGGTGACTGCAGCAATGAAATTAAAAGACACTTGCTCCTTGGAAAAAAGCTATGGCCAAACTTGACAGCATAATAAAAAGCAGAAACATTATTTTGCCAACTAAAGTCCATCTAGTCAAAGCTATGGTTTTTCCAGTAGTCATGTATGGATGTGAGAGTTGGACTATAAAGGAAGCTGAGCACTGAAGAGTTGATGCTTTTGAACTGTGGTGTTGGAGAAGACTCTTGGGGGTCCCCTGGACTGCAAGGAGATCCAACCAGTCCATCCTAAAGGAGATCAGTCCTCGGTGTTCATTGGAGGGACTGATGTTGAAGCTGAAACTCCAATACTTTGGCCACCTGATGAAAAGAACTGACTCCTTAGGGAAGACCCTGATGCTGGGAAAGATTGAAGGCAGGAGGAGAAGGGGACGACAGAGGATGAGATGGTTAGATGGCATCACTGATTCAATGGACATGAGTTTGAGGAAGCTCTGAGAGTGGGTGATGGACAAGGAGGCCTGGCGTGCTGCAGTCCATGAGGTCTCAAAGAGTTGGACATGACTGAGCGACTGAACTGAACAGACTCGGAATATGCCTACCTTATTTTATCTACATGCCCGTGTAGCTATCTGGAAAGAAAGAGGGCTTATGGATGCAAAAAAATCCCCTGTAAAATATGGGGCTGACACTTGTCATCTTACAGAAGGGGCTCAAAACCCAAAACTGGTAACCGTCATTCACTGCCCTAGGCATCAAAAGGAAATTGACCTTTGATTCTCTTTTAGCAGGAAAAGGAGGGGCACGTAAGACGGCCAAGACTTTTTGAGCACGTATGTCAACACCTCTTCCCAGCAGAAACCAACACAGAAAGTTGGACAAGTTACGTGTTTAGCAGACAGTTAACCACTAAAAAACACTGTTCGATAAGGGTGGGGAAACTGAAAACTGGTTCACCAGTTTGTTCTTCTGGATCTGACAAGGTATAGTCAACTTTTCTGGCAGGAAGTTCTTATCTTCTTCTCATTCCTGCTGATTTCTGCCGTATTTCCTCCAGTGCTCTGTTGTCTTCCCTGCTGTTGTAAACCTGGACTAAGACTGCTCAGTCCAAGGAGAGCTGGGTCCAGCAGGTCCAGACCTTCCATTCCAAAAGCAGAGAGACATGTTAGACATTCAGTTCAGTTCGGTTGCTCAGTCATGTCCGACTCTTTGCGACCCCACGAACCACAGCACGCCAGGCCTCCCTGTCCATCACCAACTCCCAGAGCCTGCTCAAACTCATGTCCATCGAGACGGTGATGCCATCCAGCCATCTCATCCTCTGTTGTCCCCTTCTCCTCACACCTTCAATCTTTCCCAGCATCAGGGTCTTTTGAAATGAGTCAGCTTTCTGTATCAGGTGGCCACAGGATTAGAGTTTCAGCTTCAGCGTCAGTCCTTCCAATGAACACCCAGGACTGATCTCCTTTAGAATGGACTGGTTGGATCTCCCTGCAGTCCAAGGGACTCTCAGGAGTCTTCTCCAACACCACAGTTGAAAAGCATCAATTCTTCGGTGCTCAGCTTTCTTTATAGTCCAACTCTCACATCCATACATGACTACAGGAAAAATCATAGCTTTGACTAGACGGACCTTTGCTGGCAAGGTAATGTCTCTGCTTTTTTATATGCTGTCTAGGTTGGTCATAACTTTCCTTCCAAAGAGTAAGCGTCTTTTAATTTCATGGCTGCAATCACCATTCACAGTGATTTTGGAGCCCCCCAAAAAATAGATTAACAAAAATAAATATCCAAGCAGAATGACTTCTTGGCAGGGTAACATCACCCCCTGTCTGGTCAATAGTTAAGACAGCCCTCCCAAACTTACCCTGATTCCTTCCCTTTCTAGGTCCTGTAATAGCTACTGTGCTTCACATTTTTAACACTTATTTATTAACTTTTTGGTTACATTTGTGTCTTTTAAGATGCAACAGTTTGCATCAGGGCTCATGATGGCTCAAGGAATTCAAACCATTTCACAGAAAGTGGCCCAGGCCCCTTACAGGTCCCTGGAACGGTCAGCGAGTGACCTCTACACCTCTATGGTAGACTGGCGTCTGCAGCCCTGTTCAGCAGGAAGAAGTTTCAGAAGAGAACTTCAGCCCCATATGCCTAAAGAATAAGGGTGTAGAGTCTCTCCAGCTGCAATGAGACACATGGACCGGGGACCCTTTGCTGCAATGGTATGAAGCCTGCACCTGGACACGCCGTTACTAAGGTTACAAGATACAAAGAACTGTATGGGACTAAAAATAACTGTGTGGAGTTGGGGCAAATTGGGGCACAAAACATACAGAGACCAAAAAAAAAAAAAAAACAAAACCCAACTCCCCTAACTGCTATTTCTAAAGAGCTGGAAGCCAAAAACAGAAGAAAAAAAAAAATAGGTAGTGGGAGTAAAAACAGGGTACTGAGAATGTCCCCTGCACTCAGCACCACCAGGTGGGCAAACTACCTAAGCCAGCCTCTCCAGCCCAACTCCTGGACACATGCCTACCCTCATCCCACTTAAGGAATGAGTGGGCCCCTACTCAGGGAGGAAGCAAGGGAACGTGGGCTTGTTGCTCCCTTTGGCAGCCAGCTCAGGAGCACCAGTAAGATCTTGCCTGATTTCTTGCTGGCCTCTAAACAAATCATACTGATTTGAGAAGGCCAAGAACCCTAGTCATTATCAGATTTATGGCTCCCAAGGTGGGGCAGCTGTCCCCTTCTGGGGAGAGGACTGAGCCACTGAAATGCAGCTTCCTCGTGGGTGACAAGTGGCCACATGAACCTCTTGTTTCAGTGTCACTGCTTTTGGTAAGGCAGCCTTCCTGGCCCCTGGGGCTCTCAGGACCTCATTCAAAGAACGCTCCCCCTCCCCCTTGTCCTTCTCCCTCTCCTGAAATCTCTCTACTTCTCTGTCCTCTCCTCTCTCCTTCCGAGACACTGGATGGCAGGCAGCTACAGCCTGCCTGCTCTCAGCTTCTGCGACGCCAACAGCCCATCTAGATAGGAGACAAGCAGAGGTGGGAGAGGCTCGCCTCACGCCCTGCAGACGCTGGTGCGGCAGGCTCCCTGATGGGAGATTTGTGAGAGTGACACGGGTTTAAACCTAGTACCAGTCGCGGCTGTGAGCCCCAGTATTTTTGCCTTTATTTTCCTCTCTCACTTTTTCAGTGTGACTGGTTCCTCCTTCCTGTACCTCACCTTACACATGCACTCCCATCGCCTTTACCCCAAAAACTTGTTTGTGTCTTCAAGGTTTTGTCATCGCTGTCTTTGTTTTAGGCACTCTTTTCTCTTCAAATGCTCCTCCAAGTCTCTGCCAAGACTGTGGGCAGACTGGAGCATCTAAATCTTGAAATACAAATACAGCCCACACTGCCTGAGACTCCGGCCTTGGGTTACTTGTTGGGACTTTAGAAAGGAGCTTGCATTTCGCCCTCCTCTGCCCTTTGCAATTTAACGAGTTTGCCTTATTCCAAGAAACTGCCTGATTCATCTGTAGTCCCCAAGATTGAAGAAAAGGCCATTTTAAATTCAAGCAGGAGAACTATGAGATCTCTCATTCTGTAGGGATTGACTTTTCTGGCTTAAATTTGTGGGTTTAATATTTATTAACAGACCTGCCTTCAGACTCATCAGCGTGAAGTGTAATACTTCCATTGTACCTAGGGTTACTGAAAATCAGTAAGTGAATATCATATTTGTTATGAAATTTGTCAACAGGGAAAATGAAATGACAAGACTAGATTTTTAAGTAAATGTAACTGGGATAAAGGTGGCTTCATTGCCCGGTGGCTGAGCTGGAAAAGAATCTGCCTGAAATGCAGGAGATGGGGAGATGTGACTTCAGTTCCCTTAGTTGGGAAGATCCCTTGGAGACAGAAATGGCAAATCACGCCAGTAATCTTACCTGGAATATCCCATGGACAGAGGAGTCTGGTGGGCTACAGTTCACGGGCTTGCAAAAGAGTTAGAAATAACTAAGGGACTAAAGAACAGCAGCAGCAAACTGGGCAGAAATAGAACATGGAGAAAAGAATGTTGAATGTCGTCAGAATTTTCAAAGGCTGCATTAAACTTAAATTAGGCAAATGGATTTTATTATAGGCTGATGTAAACTAAATTTGGTCTCTTCTGAAGATCAAAGTTTTTCTAGAATGCTGCTTTTGATAACAGATTGTGTGCATTTTTGTGCCTTCAACTGATGTGTATTTACTTTTGAAATCTTTTTTTCACCTTAATTCAAGGAATAATTGTTTCACTGTGAACTCTGATTCTATCTAACCGGGTCTTTTAAAATTTCTTGAAATTTTTGACTGACTTCCCAAATATCAAATACTAATTAAAGTTCTTTTGATCTCCTGCTCGAAAACTTTGGAAGCTTTACAGGGCCCTTGGATCATCCCAAAGAGAGATCCTAAACTAACTGAGTTGGTATCTTAAATTATATGGGAAACGTTGTCCAAACTCACAGTTGACTGTGTCAGATGGAATCGTCAGGCTTTCCCCAACTCTATCACGACCGCCAAACATAGAGGGGAAAGGGTTTGAGGTTCTTGCGCTGTCTAGTCTCTCACCTTACTGTGTCCATAACATCCCCTGTGGGAATACTCCTACCTCTAGGCCCTCAGATCCTGACCCCTGGGGCATTTTCCATTGCGCCAACTCCAATCTCTCCAGGAGTTCCTTCTGCGCCTCTAGGAGACCCTTCACTCCGGGTCTTGGCTGCCGTTACGCAGTGACAGACTACTTATTGGGCTAGCCACGTTCAAACAGCCCATATTCGTAGGCTTTATAAATATCCAACTTCAAGAAATACAACTCAGCATCAGGAAACCTGTTATAGGACATAATTATAGACAACAGACCCCTCTCAGGGAGAGTCCTGGCAATGCACGAGTTCAAACGGCCCCTACTGAGGACCCCTCTTGCAAGGGACGGGGATGACCAGAGACATCTGGTTAATTCATGGGAGAGTCGAGGATGCTCAGAATCCCATTAGGTGAGAAGACCCCCCTCTGACAAAATCCTCCTGTAAGTTTCTCTGGGATGCTGGGCTTCATTCCGGAGAAGGCAATGGCAGGCCACTCCAGTACTCTTGCCTAGAAAATCCCATGGATGGAGGAGCCTGGTAGGCTGCAGTCCGTGGGGTCGCTACGAGTCAGACATGACCGAGTGACTTCACTTTCACTTTTCACTTTCACACATTGGAGAAGGAAATGGCAACCCACTCCAGTGTTCTTGCCTGGAGAATCCCAGGGACAGGGTAGCCTGGTGGGCTTCCGTCTATGGGGTCACACAGAGTCGGACACGACTGAAGTGACTTAGCAGCAGCAGCAGCAGCAGGGCTTCATTCACTTCTAGGAGCGCTCTAGGTTGCAGGTTACTCAACGTGGGAGGGTCCTCTTCTAAGCCAGAAAAAAAAATCTCTGGGATGAATCCTTCAAAATTGGTAATTTAAAAAAAATAAATCTGCTGAAAAGGGAAAAACTTCTAACTTTACTGTAACATTGACTGGTCTTTATACAGGCTGGGGGATGGAGAAAAAGGGTCTGAAAGTGGGTCTCTAAATTACAATAGCTTAATTTCTCTTTCTGACTTTTCATTGTTAGTGAATAGGAATGCAAGGGGTTTCTGTGTGTTAATATTGTACCCTGCGACTTTACCTAATTCTTTGATTTATTCTAGTAACTTTCTGGTGGTATCTTTAGGGTTTTCTATGTACAGTATCATGTAGTCTGAAAACAGTGAGTTTTACTTCTTTTGAAATCTTGATTCCTTTTCTGTTTTTTTCTGATTGCTGTAGATAAGACTTCAAAAACTATGTTGAATAATAGTGGCAAGAGTGGGCACACTTGTCTTGTTCCTGATCTTAGAGGAAATGCTTTCAGTTTTTCACCATTGAGAATAACATTTGCTATGAGTTTTTCATAGTCTTTATTATGTTGAGGTAAGGCAACAACCCCATACACCATTGCAACAAAAAGAAGAAAATATCCAGGAATAAAGCTACCAGAGGAGATAAAACACCTGTGTGCAGAAATCTATAATGAAAAAAGAAATCAAAGAAGACATAAACAGATGGTGATATATACCATGTTCTTGGATTGGAAGAATCAATATTATGAAAATGATTATACTTACACAAAGCAATCAACAAACTCAATGCACTCCGTAATCAATTACCAATGCCATTTTTCATAGAACTACCACAAAAATAATTCACAATTTGTACTCACAAAATAACAACAGTAATGGGAACAATAAGACCCTGAATAGCCATAGAAATCTTGAGAAAGAAAAATGAAGTTGGAGGAATCGAGCCCCCTGACTTCAGACTATACTAGAAAATTCCAGTGATTAAGACACGATAGCTCTGGTACAAAAACAGAAATATAAATCAGTGGAACAAGACAGAAAGCCCTGATGAAGGTAAAAGAGGAAACTGAAAAAGCTGACTTAACTACTGCCCACAGAGGTGAAAGTGCCCAGGTTTGATCCCTGGTCAGGGAGCTAAAATCCCGCAAGCTGTGCAGTGCGGCCAAAATAAATTTAAAATATTTTAAAATTAAAAATAAATAAGAGAATAGTATGAACAATTAAATGCCAACAAATTTGACAACCTAGAAGAAACTGACAACTTCCTAGAAACACACAGCCCACCAGATCTGCATCAGGGAGAAATCTATAAAGCGTCTAAGATGAGAAAAAGGAAGAGGAACACAGACAGAAAACAAAGGGATACACTGCGTGCAGCAAACAGCCTCAGAAGAAAGTCTGCTCAGAAGGCGAACAGGAGGGAAAACCGAAAGAGCTTAAGACAAGATTGTGCCAGGAAATGGAGGAACAGACAGCATCTCGAATGAAGGAGCTCAAAGGTGTCCACGGTCAGACCGCGGGTGGCAGCCAGCCAGCCGCTGGGTACGGTTTCCGATACCTGGAGTCCAAATACCACAAGTCAGGGATGGCTTCACGTTCAGGTCCATCAACAGCTGGTTGGATTCTCTGCTTTCAAAGCTGAAGGGTAGAGGGGTGCCTGGGAAGACAACCCTATTTACTGAGCACAGCTAATACACAAAGCTCTTAACAGCACTGGGCTAAAGCCCTGCCTAGATACCCCAGGATGACTTTAACCCAGACAGGAGTCCAACACAGCTGGCGGACTTCTTAGCGTGCTTGGAGAGAGGGCATTGAGGCAATTTCTGTCCATACCAGTCACTGCAGTCAGAAAAGAAAAAAATGAACAACGACAACAAATAATAAACACAATGCATAAACAACAAAGTCCTACTGAACAGAACAGAGAATTATAGCCAATTTTCTGGGATAAACCATAATTGAAAAGAATATTTAATAGATTATCTCTATGGGTGCATAAGAGCCACTTTGCTGTACAGCAGAAATGAGCATGACACTAAATCAACTGTACTTCAATTAAAAAAATAAAAGAAACCAGCAATCCAGAAGACAATGGAGTGATAATCTTAAAGTACCAAAAGGGGTGGAACCCCAAATAATCAGTAAAAAATTCTCTCTGCCTAGTGAAGATATAGTTCAAACATGAAGGAGAAATAAAGACATCTTCAGAGAAACAGAAGCTGACAGAATTTGTTACCAGTTAGATTTGCACTGCAAGAAGTTCTTCAGGCAAAAGGGGTACAACACTAGATTAAAATGTCAGTATATTCCTACAAAGAAAGGAGAAGCAACAGGAAATGACAAAAGTGGTGGATATATTAGTTTCTTATGGCTGCTATAACAAATTACCATAAACTTGGTGGCTCAAAACAACACACACTGGGACTTCCCCGGTGGCCCAGCGGTGAAGAATTCACCTGCCAATGCAGGGGACATGGGTTCGATCCTTGGTTGGGGAACTAAGATCCCACATGCTACAGGGCAATTCAGCCCATGTGCCACAACTACTGAAGCCCATGCAACCTACAGCCCATG
Source organism: Moschus berezovskii (assembly GCF_049115385.1). NCBI lineage: Eukaryota > Metazoa > Chordata > Mammalia > Artiodactyla > Moschidae > Moschus > Moschus berezovskii. The sequence continues at coordinate 13,377,269 of NC_142483.1, forward strand.
CTCTGCAACCAGAGAAGCCACTGCAATGAGAAGCCTGTGCATGGCAACTAGAGAGCAGCCCCCTCTTGCCGCAACTAGAGGAAGCCCATGCAGGAGCAATGAAGACCCAGAACAGCCAAAAAATAATTAATTTAAAAATTCTTTTTTAAAAACACACATTTAATCCCTTACACTTCTGGAAGCCAGAGTATGAAATCAGTTTCACCAGGCCAAAGTCAAGGCACCGGCAGGGCTAGCTAGTTGTTTTTAGAAGCTCCCAAGAGGAGAAATTGTTTTCTTGCCTTTTTGGATTCCAAGGGCCACCTGCATTCCTTAGCTAGCAGCCCCTTCCCTGCATCACTGCAGCCTCTTGCTTCTGTCACCCCATCTATTTCCGCAGTAATATCTCCCACTCATTAGGATGCTTGTGATTATATTACTGGGGACACCTGGAAAATCTAGGGTAATATCTCCATCTCAGGATTCTGAATCTCATCTGCAAAGTCCCTTCTGCCATATAAGGTAACATACTCACAGACTCTAGGGTTAGGACGTGGATATCCTAGAAGGAGGCCTCTGTTTAAGCGTATCAGAGGGAGTAAACAAAATACACTTCTCCCTGTATTTTTTAATCTTTTTAGAATATAATTGACTAAAACAAAAGTACTAAAATATATTACAGGGTTCATTATATATGTAATATTACAATTATGTAACAACAATATCACAAAGGATGGGAGAGGGAAGAAACGTAAGAATACAAGGCTTTTATACCATAAATAGAGTGGTACAAAATAAATATTATTCGAAAGTGTGTGCTAAATTATAGATATATATTGCACAACCTTGCACAACCACTACAAAATTAAAGAATTGCAGCAAATAAGCCAATAATGGCGATAAATACAATAAAACATTGAAAAGAAGTAGAAGGAACTAGGCAAAAAGGAGACAGAGCAAACAACAAAATGGTAGATTTAAATCCAACCAAACTAATAACTGTACAAAGTATAAACAGGCTAAACACTTCAATCAAAATGCAGATTGTCAAATGGGATTTTTAAAAAAGCAAGACTCAAAAATATGCTGTCTGCAAAAAAAAAAGAAAACCCACTGCAAATATAAAGACATAAGAAACAAATTTTAATATAGAAAAAAAAGATACACTACACAAATACTAAACAAAAAGGAGAGTGACTACATTAATGTCAGACAATGTAGACTTCAGTGTAATGAATATTATCCAAGGTCTAGAAGACATTTCAAAAGAATAAAGAGGTCAATATGTCATAAAGACAAAACAATTCTAAGTGTGTGCCTAGTAGAGCTTCCAAAGTATGAAATATAAATTGATAAAGCTGAAAGGAGAAATGAATAAAAACACAACTATACTTGGAAATTTTAAAACTTTCCTCTTGTAATAGATAAAACTACTAGATAAGACAGTAAGAAGACACTAATTATAGTGTAAGTTGACCTAATTAGCACTTAGCATGAACACCCAAAAACCCAGAAGAACACATGTCCTTCGCAAGGGGACATCACCAAGACAGACAGCATTCTGGGTCATCCTAAAAATCTGAACAAATTTAAGAGGACTGAAATGCTACGAAGTACGTTGTCTAACCACAAAAGAATTGACTTACAGATAAAAATAAAAATATATCTGAATCCCAAATATTAAGAAATTTTAAAAACTCTTTTAATTAACCCATGAATCAAAGAAAAAAATCACAAGAGAAATTAGCAAATGTTTGAAGTGAATGAAAATGAAAACACAACCGACAAAAATGTGTGGGAAGCAGGAAAGCAGTGCTTTGAGGGGATAATACAGCAATGAAAAGCTTCCATTGGAAAAGTCAGATCTTAAATTGAGGACCTATACTTTCACCATCCAAAGGTCAGAAAAAAAGAAAATTGGTCCCATGGTGATTAGAAGAAAGTAATACACATAACAATAGAAATCAATCAAACTAGAAACAAATTTATAATAGAAAAAAATTAATAAAACCAAAACACAGTTCTTAAAATAAGTAATAAAATGAATAAACCTCTACCCAGGCAAAAAAAAGAAGAGCGACAATACAGATTACCAACACTGGCAATGACAAGGGACATCCCTACATATTCCATAGACAGTAAGACTATTATGATAACTTTATGTCAATACAATTGATAATTAAGATGATATGGGAACATTTTTTAAAAGATTACCAAAGTTCACACAAGCTGAACTATATAACCTAAACAGCTGTATGTATTTATTAAAAACTTAAATTCATAATTTAAATTTTTCCCACAATGAAAACTCTACAGACTACATTGGTAAAAGCCAAGAAACATTCAAGATGAAATAATATCAAGTCTGTAGAAAACAGACAAGAACACTCCCCAACTCATTTTATTTGGTGAGCAGTATCCATTTACCAAAACCAAAGATATAACAAGAAAACTACAAGCCAATATATCCATCATGAACAAAGATGCAAAATTTTTTTACAAAACTTTAGCAAATCAAATCCAGAAACATACAAAAAGCATATATCACAACCAACTGGACTTTATTCCAGGAATGTAAGACTGATCTGACATTTGAAAATCAGTCTATGGTTTCAGTTCAGTTCAGTTGCTCAGTCGTGTCCAGCTCTTTGCGACCCCATGAACTGTAGCACCTCCCTGTCCATCATCAACTCCCGAAGTCCACCCAAACCCATGTCCCTTGAGTCAGTGATGCCATCCAACCATCTCATCCTCTGTCGTCCCCTTCTCCTCCTGCCCTCAATCTTTCCCAGCATCAGGGTCTTTTCAAATCAGTCAGCTCTTTGCATCAGGTGGCCAAAGTACTAGAGTTCCAGCTTCAACATCAGTCCTTCCAATGGACACCCAGGACTGATCTCCTTTAGAATGGACTGGTTGGATCTCCTTGCAGTCCAAGGGACTCTCAAGAGTCTTCTCCAACACCACTTCAAAAGCATCAATTCTTCGGTGATCAGCTTTCTTTATAGTCCAACTCTCACATCCATACATGACTACTGGAAAAACCATAGCCTTGACGAGATGACCTTTATTGACAAAGTAATGTCTCTGCTTTTTAATATGCTGTCTAGATTGGTCATAACTTTCCTTCCAAGGAGTAAGCGTCTTTTAATTTCATGACGGCAATCACCATCTGCAGTGATTTTGGATTAACACACCATAAAAGAATAAACACATGATTGGTCATCTTAATACAGGAAGTATTTGGATATGTACGTTCCGTTCCGTTCCGTCGCTCAGTCGTGTCTGACTCTCTGCGACCCCGTGGACTGTAGCCTACCAGGCTTCTCCGTCCATGGGATTCTCCAGGCAAGAATACTGGAGTGGGTTACCGTTTCCTTCTCCAGGGGATCTTCCCAACCCAGGGATCGAACCCGGGTCTCCCGCATTGGAGGCAGACGCTTTAACCTCTGAGCCACCAGGGAAGCCCAACAACTTCCACAAAATTAAAATCTCTGTGTACTTAAAGAAGATAAAGGGAATCTATGAAATATCCACAGATTTTGTACTCAATGGTGAAAGACTAGAAGTTTTCCCCTGGACATCAGAAACAAGACAGGATGTTAACTCTAATCACTTTTGTTCAACATTGTTTGAATATTCTCACGAAGGGTTTAAGGTTAATTAATTAGTTAATTAAAAGTAAAAGGCATAAAGACTGAAAGAAAGAATTGTGGTTACTTACTCGAAGACAAGATGGTCAATCATCTACACAGAATTCCAAAGGAATTTATAAAGAAAGCTACCGGAATTAAGTGAATTTAGCAATATCATAAGATACAACGTTAACATACAAAAGTTAATGGCATTTTTATATACAATTAATGAGTAATGAAAATTTTAAGTGGAAAAAAATGTAATGAAGAGTCTGAGTCCATTTTTTATATTTGGCCATTGACAGCTTTCAAGCTCCATTTCTCCCTTGTGACTCACATCTGAGCAAGTCAGTACAAAAGCTCTGATTTCTGCTTTAGCTGTCAGTAGGTAAGTTCAAACCATGCAAACTCAAACCATATGGAAATCCCATATATGGGATCTACTCCCCAGAGCCACTCTCCTGAGTGGCTCCCCCTTCCCTCAATCAAGCTATCCCAGACTAGCTTGGGTGCCTGTCCTGTCCCCCCTAGAAAGCCCCCTTGAAACTGACAGTGAAGTTGCTCAGTTGTGTCCAACTCTTTGCGATCCCATGGACTGCAGTCTACCAGGCTCCTCCATCCATGGGATTTTCCAGGCAAGAATACTGGAGTGGGTTGCCATTCTTTTCTCCAGGGGATCTTCCCCACCCAGGGATTGAACCTGGGTCTCCCGCACTACAGACAGACTCTTTACTGTCTGAGCCACCAGGGAAAGCCCCCTTATGGAGTAATCAATGTGTCAAAGAAGAAATCAAAAGGGAAATTAGAAAATAAGACAAATGAAAATAAAACTGTGGCATGCCTCTGTTCTGGGCTTCCCTGGTGGCACTGGTGGTAAAGAACTCATCTACCAATGCAAGAGACATGGGTTTGATCCCTGAGTCCGGAAGATCCCCTGCAGTAGGAAATGTAAAGCTGCTCCAGTATTCCTGCCTGGGAGATGCCATGGACAGAAGAGCCCAGTGGGCTACAGTCCATGGGGCCACCGCGAGTCAGAAACAACGGGGTGACTGAGCACATGGCCCCTGTTTCACTGGGTGGAGACACACAAGTGAACTCAGGGAAATGCTGGACTGTGAAAGGGCTCCTCACCCTCCCTCCACGCCAGGCCCTTCCGGTTCAGCCCCCTCTGCCCTCGTCTTCTGTTTCTGCTGCAGACGCTTTCTTGGTCCTGTGCAGGAAGCCCTCTCCTCATGTCTAAACTAAATGCTCATCCCTATGGCTGAGTAATTCCAAATGCCTAACCTCCTGTGATTTCAAGATTTGGACCAGGATTCAGAGCTGAAAGTTAAACTAGCTCAAAAAACGTTTGGATGCAGAGGCTTCTGTCCTCTGTGAACAATGAATTGGTCCCCTGAGCCCATTCCTACCCTGGACTGTATGCTGTATAAAATTAATTTATTTTGAAATTCTTTTCAAATATGAAGATAATAAACTAGGAATGTATCTTCTGAACATAGGTAATAAGTTTAATATTTTGTCAAAAAGATCCAAAAAGCTGTGGCATGCCAAAGCATATGAGATGCAGCAAAAGCAGTGCTAAGAAGAGAAATTTACAGCTGTAAATGCTCACATTAAAAAGGAAGACAGATATCAGAAAAATCAAACTTTACATCTTAAGGAACTAGAAAAAGAAGAGCAAACTAAACCCAAAGCTAGCAGAAGAAAGGAAATAATAAAGATTAGGGCACAGATTAATGAAATAAAGAACAGAAAAACAATAGAGACAGTCAAACCAAAAGTTGATTCTCAAAAATAAACTTTTTTTGGACAAAACTTTAGGTAAATTGACTAAGGAAAAGAGAGGGAAGACTCAAATTAGTAAAATCAGAAATTTAAGTGGGGCCATCACTAACAACTTTATGGAAACAAAAGACAAATAAGAAAGTACTGTGAACAACTAACATCAACAAACTGAATAACCTAGATGAAATGGACAAATTTCCAGAAATAGACCATCTACAAAAACTGAATCATGAATAAGCTGAAAATATGAATGAACCGATAAACAGTAAGGAGACAGAATAATCAAAAACCTCCCAAGAAAGAAAAACCTTGGACAAAATGGCTTCAGTCGTGAATTCTACCAAAGACTTACAAGATTAAAGTCAATTCTCCTCAAATTTTTCCCCAAAATTGAAGAGGACAAGTGAACTCACTGTATGAGGCAGGCATTAACCAGACAGCAAAGCCAAACAAAAGTGCTAACCAGAAAAACCACAGGCCTCTATCTCCTATGAACAGTGAAGTAAAAATTCTTAACAAAATACAAGCAAACTGACTTCACTGATGAATTCATCCACATATTAAAAAAGGATTACATACCCTGAGGATTTATCTCAGGAGTGCAAATATAGTTCAACATATGAAAATCAATCAATGTAATACATCACACTAATAGAATGAAAATAAAAATCACATAATCATCTCAATGCAGAAGTATATGACAAAATTCAATACACTTCTATAATAAAAACACTCAGTAAACTGGAAGACATTTCTCCAAAGATACAACAGTGGCCAGTAAGCATGTGAAATAATGCTCAACATCACCAATGCAAAGTAAACCACAAAGAGAGGGACTTGCCTGGTGGTACAGTGGTTAAGAATATGCCTTGTGCACAAAGATAGAAATATAGATCAATGGAACAAAATAGAAAGCCCAGAGATAAACACACACACCTATGGACACCTTATCTTTGACAGAGGAGGCAAAAATATACAAAAGAGAAAAGGCAATTTCTTTAACAAGTGGGGCTGAGAAAACTGGTTAACCACCTGAAACTAGAACACTTTCTAACACTATACACAAAAATAAACTCAAAATGGATTAAAGGTCTAATTGTAAGACCAGAAACTATAAAACTCTTAGAGGAAAACACAGATAGAACACTCTCTGACATAAATCACAGCAAGATCCTCTATGATCCACCTCCCAGAGTAATGGAAATAAAAACAAAAGTAAACAAATGGGACCTAATTAAACTTACAAGCTTTTGCACAACAAAGGAAACTATAAGCCAGGTGAAAAGGCAGCCTTCAGAATGGGAGAAAATAGCAAAAAAGCAACTGACAAGGAATTAATCTCCAAAATATACAAGCAGCTCATGCAACTCAATACCAGAAAAATAAACAACCCAATCAAGAAGTGGGCCAAAGACCTAAACAGACATTTCTCCAAAGACGACTACACATGGCTAACAAACACATGAAACGATGCTCGACATCACTCATTGTCAGAGAAATTTAAATCAAAATCACAGTAAGGTACCATCTCACGCTGGTTAGAATGGCTGCCATCAAAAAGTTTACAAACAATAAATGCTGCAGAGGGTGTGGAGAAAAGGGAACCCTCTTACACTGTTGGTGGGAATGCAAACTAGTACAGCCACTATGGAGAACAGTGTGGAGATTCCTTAAAAAACTGGAAACAGATCTGCCATATGACCCAGCAATCCCACTGCTGGGCATACATACTGTGGAAACCAGAATTGAAAGAGACACATGTACCCCAGTGTTCACTGCAGCACTGCTTACAATAGCTAGGACATGGAAGCAACCTAGATGTCCATCGGCAGATGAATGCATAAGGAAGTTGTGGTATGTATCACAATGGAATATTCAGTTCAGTTCAGTCGCTCAGTCGTGTCCGACTCTTTGCGACCCCATGAATCACAGCACGCCAGGCCTCCCTGTCCATCACCAACTCCTGGCGTTCACTCAGACTCATGTCCATAGAGTCGGTGATGCCATCCAGCCATCTCATTCTCTGTCGTCCCCTGCTCCTCCCTCCCCCAACCTTTCCCAGCATCAGAGTCTTTTCCAGTGAGTCAGCTCTTCGCATGAGGTGGCCAAAGTATTGGAGTTTCAGCTTTAGCATCAGTCCTTCCAATGAACACTCAGGATTGATCTCCTTTAGAATGGACTGGTTGGATCTCCTTGCAGTCCAAGGGACTCTCAAGAGTCTTCTCCAGCACCACAGTTCAAAAGCATCAATTCTTCCGCGATCAGCTTTCTTCACAGTCCAACTCTCACATCCATACATGACCACTGGAAAAACCATAGCCTTGACTAGACGGACCTTGGTTGGCAAAGTAATGTCTCTGCTTTTTAATATACTATCTAGGTTGGTCATAACTTTCCTTCCAAGGAGTGAGCGTCTTTTAATATTACTCAGCCATTAAAAAGAACACATTTGAGTCAGTTCTAATGAGGTGCATGAAACTAGAGCCTATTATACAGAGTGAAGTAAGCCAGAAAGGAAACACCGATACAGTATATTAACGCATATATATGGAATTTAGAAAGGCAGTAATGACGACCCTAAATGCAAGACAGCAAAAGAGACACAGATGTAAAGAACAGACTTTTAGACTACGTGGGAGAAGGTGAGGGTGGGACGATATGAGAGAATAGCACTGAAACATGTATATTACCATATGGAAAACAGATGACCAGGGCAAGTTCAATGCCTGAAGCAGGGCACCCAAAGCAGGTGCTCTGGGACAACCCAGAGGGAGGGGGTAGGGAGAGAGGTAGGAGGGGGGTTCAGGATGGTGGGACACATGTACACCCATGGCTGATTCATGTCGATGTACAGCAGAAACCACCACAATACAGTAAAGTAATGGGCCTCCAATGAAAATAGATAAATTAATTTTAAAAAGAAAGATTATGCCCTGCAAATAGGAGATGCAGGTTCGATTCCCTGTCAAGGAACTAAGATCCCACAAGCCAGAGCAACTAGGCCCACACACGGCAACTACTGTACCCCAACGCAGCCCATGCACCACAGCTGGAGAACCCGAGAACCACGAGTACCGAGACTGTGTTCCAGAGCGCACAGGCCACAACTAGAAAGTCTGTGCTGAAAGGCGAGCTCCCACGCGACACAGCGAAGGTCCTGGGTGCCGCATCTAGGACCTGATGCAGCCAAAAAAGAAAAAAACTAAGCAAAGCAAACAAAAAAATCACAATGAGATACCACCTCACATTCAAAAAGTGGAAAATAACAAATGCTGATAAGGATGTGGAGAAGATGGAACACTTGGGTACTATTGGTGGGAATGCAAATGGTGCAGCCACTGTGGAAAACTGTTTGGTGATGCTTCGAAAAGTTAAAGACAGAATTACCATGTGAAAATGAAAGTCTCTCAGTTGTGTCTGACTCTCTGCAACCCCATGGACTACTCTAGGCCAGAATCCTGGAGTGGGTAGCCTTTGTTTTATCCAGAGGATCTTCCCAACCCAGAGATCGAACCCAGGCCTCCTGTACTGCAGGTGGATTCTTTACCAGCTGAGCCACAAGAGAAGCCCATATGATCTAGCAACTCCACCCCCAGGTATGCACCCAAAATAACTGAAAGCAGGAACTCAAACAGAAACTTGAATGCCAGTGTTTTTAAGCAGCATTATTCACAATATCAAAAAGGTGAAAACAACACAAATGTCCATCAACAGATGATTGTATTAACAATGCCACATCAGTCAGTCCTCAAAAGGAATGAAATTCAGGACACAGGAGTGGGCACCAGCCACTGTCCCTGTTGACCAAGGGACGCACAGACCACTGCCGCTGTAGGAAGCCCACAAGTGGGTGCCAAGTGCTGCCCCTGCTGTCCTGGGATTGCACGGGCTGTCGCTGCCACTGGGAGATCCACAAGTCGGTGTCAAACACTGCCCCCTACACATGGGGAGCGCACATGGCCCATGAGTAGGCTCCAATGGTTGTCCCTGCTGTCCCAGGACTGCATGGGCTGTTGCTGCCACTAGGAGACCTGGGAGCAAGTGCCAGTCGCTGCCCCTGCTGTCCTGGGGGTGTACAGGATGCTGCCACGGCTAGGGGACCTGCAAGGAGGTGCTAAGCACTGCCCTTGCTGTGCCAGGAGCATGTGGCCCACCACTCCTATTGCATAACCCACAGGGTGGGCATCAATCACTCTATGCCTCCACCCTATGAGGAGTGTGTGCAGGCCACCACATCTACACACCCCATATCAAGGGGCTAATGGTCAGCACACACTGAGAAAAGAGGCAGAAAGCATCCAAACTAAAAGCAATCCCTCGATTCTAGACAACAGAGTGAAACAGAAGGACCTGCGCTGGCTCACTTCTCACGAAAACACCAAAATCACAACTAACAGCTGAACAACAATCAGTTAAAAAGACTGGACCCCATCAAAACAGATACTTTACATCCAGAGGAAAATAAGAAGCTACAACCAGAAACCAGAAAATTACAAATGCGAATGCTTACTGGTAAAGGCAAACACAAAGTAAAGGCAGGAAATCATCCGCACACAAGTATATCAAAACCAGCAACTATGAGGAGAGGAGAGGACAGATGCAGGATATGGGAAAGACGCTGCAAACGGAGCAACCAGCAACTGAAAACAATCCCTGCATGGATAGACAGCGATATCAAAGCATCATGGGAACTGCAAACCAAAAGCCTCCAACAGATAAACACACAGAAAAGAAAAGGCAATCCAAACACAACACTGAACGCAGTCAGCAAATCATGAGAACAAGAGGGACAGAAGGAAAAACACCCAAAAATCAAATCCAAAACAATTAACCAAATGGCAGTCAGGGCATACATCCTGATAATTACGTGAAATGCAAATGGATTAAATGCTCCAACCAAACACACAGACTGGCTCAATGGATACAAAAAGAAGACCCGTATGTATGATGGATGTATGATGGCTACAAGAGAGTCACTTCAGATCTAGGGACAGACGCAGACTGAAAGTGAGGGGATGGAGAAAGGTATTCCATGGAAATAGAAATGAAAAGAAAGCTGGAATAGCAATATCCATATTAGACAAAACATACTTTACAATAAAGACTATAACTAGAGACAAAGAAGGATATTACATAAAGATCAAGGGATCAATCCACAAAGAAGACGTAACAATTATAAATATACATGTACCCAACATAAGAACACCTTGATATTTAACACAAACAGTAACAGCCATAAAAAAAAGAAATTGACAGCAACACAATTATAATGAGGGATTTTAACAAGCCACTTTCATTAACAGACACATGATCCAGACAGAAAAGCAACAAGGAAACACAGGCCTTAAATTAGACCAGATAGACTTAATTGATATTTATAAAATTTATAAAAATTGATATGTATAAAATGCTTTTCATCCAAAAGCAACAAAATACACTTTCTTCTCAAGTGCACGTGAAACATTTTCCAAGACATCTTGGGCCAGAAATGAAGCCGTGGCAAATTGAGGAAACCTGAAATCATATCAAGCATCTTTTCCGATCACAATGTTATGAGAATAGAAATCAATTACAGGAAAAAAAAACTATAAAAAACACTAACACATGGAGGTTAAAAAATATGTTACCAAACAACCAGTGGATCACTGAAGAAATCAAATAGGAAATGGAAAAATACAGAGACAAATGACACCTATGGGACAGAACAAAAGCAGTTCTACAAGGGAAGTTGACAGCAATATAATCTTACCTTAGGCAATAAGAAAAATCTCAAATAGACAACCTAAATTTACACCTAAAGCAACTTAAATAAGAACAAACAAAACGAGAGTTAATAGAAGGAAAGAAATTATCAAGACCAGGGCAGAATTAAATGAAACAGAGACAAAGAAAACAATCAAAAAGATCAGTGAGACAAAAAAATTGGTTTTATAAAAAGATAAACAAAATTGATAGAACTTTAGCAAGATTCATCAAGGGAAAAAAGGGAGAAGGGCTCAAATCAATAAAATGAGAAACGAAGAAAGAGAAGTTACAATGGACACCACAGAAATACAAAGGATCATAAGAGACAACTATAAGCAACTATATGTCAATAAAATGGACAACCTGGCAGAAATGGACAAATTCTTAGAAAGGCACAACGTTTCAATACTAAAAACAAAAATGGAAAATATGAACAGACCAATTAAAAGCAGGCTTCCGTGGTGGCTCAGATGGTAAAGAATTCACCTACACTGCAGGAGACCCGGGTTCGATCTCTGGGTGGGACGACCCCTGGAGAAGGGACTGTCTACGCACTCCAGTATTCTTGCCTGGAGAATTCCATGGACAGAGAAGCCTGGTGGGCTATAGTCCATGGAGTCACAAAGAGTCAGACATAAACTGAGCGACTAGCACTTTCACTTTCAGTCACAAGCAATAAAACTGAAGTTGTGATTAAAAACAAAAGTCCAGGTCCAGTTGGCTTCACAGGGAAATTCTATCAAACATTTAGAGATGAGCTAACACCTATACTTTAGAAACTCTTGCAAAAATCTGCAGAGGGTGAAACACTCCCAAACTCATTCTATGAATCCAACATCACCCTGGTATCAAAACCAGACAAAGACATCACACAGAAAAGAAAATTACAGGCCACTATCACTGATGAACATAGACGCAAAAATCCCCAACAAAATACCAGCAAAAAAAGTCCAATAACACATTAAAAGAATCATACATCATCATTAAGTGGAATTTATCCCAAGGATGCAAGGATTCTTCAATATACACAAATCAAACTGTGATATACCATATCAACAAACTGAAGAATAAAAACTATATGACCATATCAATAGACACAGAAAAAGTTTTTGACAAAATTCAACACCCATTTATGATTAAAAAAAAACTCTCCAGAAAGAAGCCATAAAAAGAACCTACCTCAACATAATAAAGAGCATATATGACAAACCCATAGTTAACATCACTCTCAACTGAGAAAAGTTGAAAATACTTCCTCTAGATTGGGAACAAGACAAGGATGTCCACTCTCACCACTTCTGTTCAATATAGTTTTGAAAGTCCTAGCCATGGCAATCAGAGAATAAAAATAAAGAAGTCCAAATTGGAAAAAAAGTAAAACTGTCACTGTTTGCAGATGACATGATACTATACGTAGAAAAGTATCCTAAAGATACTGCCAGAAAACTAGGAGAGCTCATCACTGAATTCAGTAAAGTTGAAGGATACAAAATTAAAACACAGAAACCTCTTGCATTTCTATACACTAAACAAAAGATCAGAAAGAGAAATTAAAGAAACAATCCCATTTTCAATTGCATTGGAAAGAATAAAATACTCAAGAATAATCCTATCTAAGGAGGCAAAGGACCTATACGCAGTATAAGATGCTGATGAAAGAAATCACAGATGACACAGAGAGATACACCCTATTCTTGGACTGGAAGAGTCAACATTGTGAAAATGACTATACTACTGAAAGCAATCGACAGATTCAGTGTAATCCCGATCAAATTACCAACGGCATCTTTCACAGAACCAGAACAAAATATTTTACAGTTTGTATGGAAACACAAAAGACCCCAAACAGACAAAACAATCTTGAAAAGGGAAAAGAGAAGTGGAAGAATCAGACTTCCTGACTTCAGAGTACACTACAAGACTGTAGTCATCAAGACAGTATGGTACCAGCACAAAAACAGAAATACAGATCAACAGAACAGGACAGGAGGACCAGATATAAACCTATGCACCTACGGTCAACTAGTCTACAACAAAGGAAGCAAGACTATACAACGGAGAAAAAAACGGTTTTTTCAAGAAGTGGTGCTGGAAAACTGGACAGCTACATGTAAAAGAATGCAATTAGAACACTCTCTAACACCATAAACTCACAATGGATGAAAGACCTAAATGTAAGGCTGGGTACTATAAACTTCTTAGAAGAAAACATAGGCAGAACACTTCTGCACATAAGTCACAGCATATCTTTTCTGATACACCGCCTAATGAAAATGAAAACAAAATAAACAAATGGGACCTAATTAAACTTAAAAGCTTTTGCACTGCAAAGGAAATCATAAATAAAGTGAAAAGATAACCTACAGAATGGGAGAAAACATTTGCAAGTGAAGTGACTGACAAGGGATTAAATCTCCAAAACATACAAGCAGCTCATGCAGCTCTACACACACACACACACACACACACACACACACACACACACACACACACACACACAAAAGCAAATGCCAGTGGAAAGAATCAGGGGGGAGATAGTTAGGGAGTTTGGGATTGACACATACACACCACTGTTTTTAAAATGGATAACCAACAAGGTCCTACTGTGTAGCACAGAGAAGCTGGCTCAATGTTATGCTGCAGCCTGGATGGAAGGGGAGTTTAGGTTAGAACAGATGCATGGATAGGTATGGATGAGTTCCACACACGTGTATGTATGGTGATGTACACATGAAGCATAACAACACTGTTAACCGGCTATAACTCCAACATAAAATTTAAAAGGCTAAATAAGACCCAATCAAAAAATGGGCAGAAGATCTAAATAGACATTTCTCCAAAGAAAATATACAGATGGCCAACAAACACAGGAAAAGATGCTCAACACTGCTAATTATCAGAGAAATACAAATCAAAACTACAATAAGGTATCACCTCAGAATGGCCATCATCAAAAAGTCTATGAATAAACAGTGCTCAAGAGGGTGTAGAGCAAAGGGAACTCTACTACACAGTTGGTAGGAATGTAAACTGGTACAAGCACTACGGAGAACAGCATGGAGCTTCCTCAAAAAACTAAAAACAGAACCACCATGTGATCCAGCAATCCCACTCCTGGGCATGCTGCTGCTGCTAAGTTGCTTCAGTCGTGTCCGACTCTGTGCGACCCCATAGACGGCAGTCCACCAGGCTCCCCCGTCCCTGGGATTCTCCAGGCAAGAACACTGGAGTGGGTTTATATTCAGATAAAAACCATAATTGCAAAAGATACATGCACCCCTATCTTCACAGCACTACTCACAATAGCCAAGACATGGAAGCGACCTAAATGTCCACTGACAGACAAATGACAAAGATGTATACACACACACACACACACACAAAGGGAATATCACCCAGTCATAAAAAGAATGACACGGTGCCATTTGCAGCAACATGGATGGACCTATAGATCATCACACTAAAGTGAAGTAAGTCAGAGAAAGTCAAGCATCATGTGATAACACTTAGATGTGGAATATTTAAATGACACAAATGAATTTATTTGCAAAAGATAAACAGATTCACAAACTTCTGAAGCAGACTTTTGGTTGCAGGGGCAGAGAAAAGTGGAGGGGAAGAATAAATTAGGAGTTTAGGATTAACATTATACACTACTATATATAACAAAGTTAATCAACAGGGATCTACTAATGTATAGACAGGGAATTCTACTTAATATTCTGTAATAATCCAAATAGGAAAAGAATCTGTAAAAGAATGGATATATGTATAACTGAATCACTCAGCTACACACTGAAGCCAATGCAACACTGTAAATCAACTACGCTCCAATATAAATTAAAATTAAATTAAAATAAAAATCAATCTCAACCAAAAAATAAAAAACAAAAGGTCATGCTACAACATGGAACCTTGAAAATAGGTCAAGTAAAATAAACCAAAGCAACAATTATTGTATGATTCCAATTCCACTCCAGTGTTCCTCCCCGGAGAATCCCAGGGATGGAGGAGCCTGGTGGGCTGCCGTCTATGGGGTCGCACAGAGTCGGACACGACTGAAGTGACATAGCAGCAGCAGCAGCCACTTACTTGAGGCAAATCCAGAGAGTAGATGAGAGATTACCAGAGGCTGGAGGAAAGGGAATGGGGAATTCCTATTCAATGGATATGGAACTATTTGGGGTGATAAAAATTTTAGAAATGGATAGTGGTTATGATGGCATAACACTGTGAATATACTTAATGCCACTGAATTATATACATTTTTTTAAAAAGTGGTTAAAACGATGTTTCATGTTATGTGTACTTCACCAGACCTCTTCTTCATGGGGTGGCAGGAGGTCATTTACTCTCCGTGGCCCCAGCCATCCCCAGACCTCAGCTTCTATCACAGTTCTTCTCCGATATCCTTCTCCAGCATGCCCCATCATGGAGAGCACATGTCACTGTTCTCAAAGGTCTGAGTCCAGTCCAGGACTAGGCAGAGATCTCTCTGGTCCTTGGGCAGGGGGGGACCAAGCTGGACATTTCACTGTGGCCCCACGTCTGCAGAGGAGAAATGCTCCCGTGTGCCTGCTCCCTGAAGCCCTACTCCCTTAACAGTCTCCTGCCCAGGATTTGCTAAATAATGACGACAAGACAGCCGAGGGCACTTGCCCACTCTCACTTGCCCTTCTTGGGGTGCCTGCAGCCAGCTCTCCACCCCGTGCCATGGCCGGGAGTGGGACGGCCTCTGCTATTCGCCTCTGGTAGTCCTGGCACCCAGCCCTGGAGGGAGGCTCCCACCTTGGCGCCGCATGGCCCTGTTCCTGAGGCCCACCCTGGGGGGCTGCCTCCCTCACACCCCCCTCAGCAGCCAGGCCCTGAGTGGGGGAGCAGAGGAGTCTTGGCCTCACAGTGCTGGGAGGTGGTAAGACCTACGCGAACTCACAGTGCCCGGGGGGTGGGCGCAGCGGGAGCGCCGAGGAGGGAAGGGCCTGCTACCCAAGGGGCAGAGACCTTCCAAGCCCTAACAGTGCCCTCGCAGTCTCCCGTACTGGGTGGGTGGGTGGACGGTCAGGCACCACAGGGAGGCAGCCCCTTCCTCAGTCCAGGGCTCCCGTCACTGGCACTGTGGAGCACGAGGGGTGGGGCCGCGGTGGGAGCTATGGAGCCACAGGAAGACAGGATAGCACCTGTGTCCGCGCGGGTGTGTCCGTGTGTTCATGTGTGTGTGTGTGTTGGGTGTAGGAGGGCAGTACAGGGGTTGTACCATAGTGGGGGCATTCAAGGCTTCCTTCTGATTCTGGGTACCTGTACCCCGACCCCTCTGTTTCCTGGAACCAGCCTCGACTCTGTGTCCAGGGCTGTCTGTCCACTCCTACAGCTCGGAGTGGAAGACGAAGGGAGAGGACACTTCCACCCACTCCACCTCCCCGTCAAGGGGAGAAGACCCTCAACCACACGCATCTTCCTGGGCTGCAGGGCAGCATACCAAGCCACACATGGCATCCAGACGGTCAGCTTGGAGCTGGACACCTGGACCCCATGGTACCTCCGGCCAGGAAGAAGGTTTTGGTCAATTCCGGCCATGACCCTCAACACCAGTGATGGACACAGTGGATGTGGAGAGATGATATCAAGTGAAGAGGTGACATTCGATGAGGGAGAATGACGCTAGGGCCCCCACCCC
Source organism: Moschus berezovskii (assembly GCF_049115385.1). Lineage (NCBI taxonomy): Eukaryota > Metazoa > Chordata > Mammalia > Artiodactyla > Moschidae > Moschus > Moschus berezovskii. The sequence goes on from NC_142483.1 coordinate 13,394,084, forward strand.
CTTCTGAGTACTGCAGCTTTCATCACCGGAATCCTCTGTCGCAACTAACAATTCTCATTTAACTCTGAAATCGATAAGCAAACACTGGTTTTGAAAAATTTCCCAGATTTTATGATCAGAACACTGAATGCCTTGCATGATAAGCCAGATTTCCATGTAATTTTAAGCCTGTGGTCAATTGCACAACAAACTTGATAATTCTGGCGAAGTCAAATTGCAAAAGAACTGTGACCCGAATAAAATGCTTACCCACATCTGGAGCACCTGTGCTCAGACACAGTCTCTAGAAGTGCACAGCTGGGAGGCCGACCAAACTTTTTGGAAACAACCCTTGAAGAAGGTTCTTCATAATTTCCTGCAGCACGCCTGCAAAATTTCTAGCTCTGGGCCAGTGAACCCGACTAGCACCAGATCCCTGGGGTCACGGAGATCCCGGCCGTTGTCAGTTACCCAAGAGGAGAGGACAGAACTCTGGGGAGGGGCCAGCAGTCTCGGCCAGGCCTGCACGTGCAACAGCGCTCTAGACCTGCTTCAACCTTTGAAAAGCTCCGCCGGGCAGGGCCAATGCTAACAGTGATTCTGCTCTGAGGAGGCTGGGGAGCATGGACACCTTCTCCAAGGTCATGGACACCTCAGGGTTCTACAGGGGCAGCCCTCTGTTTCAGCAGGCCCACTTCTAAGAACGCAAACAAAAGAGAACTGTGCACGACTGTGAATAAACAAACCCAAGAGCTCTGTCCCGGATTGTTTAAGCTGGCAAACAATGATGCAAGCGGAACTGTCCATGTTGGGGGACAGAGCAGGAAAAAGGGCCCAGTCATAAGAAAGGGCCCTGCTGACTACTTGCATACTGACTGTGTAACCCTGTCACTACAGGCATGGCGTAAGCTAACCTGGGCACTGAGCCCCTTGGCTCCCCGAGGCTAGCAGAGTGCCTCCGAGGTACTTGGCCTTCACATTCTCTCTGAGCCCATGGGCCAGAGTGGTGACACAATCCCAAGGGAGAACTGCAAAAAGTGTGGGGGAGGCACCACCACCCTCCCCTTTCTGGAGGTTTCTGGGTAGGGGGCTGGTTCTCCAATGAAGGACTCAGAGCCGGCCACCTGCCTGCGACCTGAACTTCCAGTCCTGGCTTTGACCCACTCTCCTACAAGACCTGTAACCAGGTTCTTAACCTCCTAGGCCGGGCTTTGGGTGGGTGGGTCAAATGATCACTGTCCTATAGCTTGGCACTGTCTGTTCACAGAGCTCCACTAAGCCACAGAATCAGTTATAAGTACAGCAACAATAAAAGGGGCAGCCAACCATCCTGAGCAATTCACATGGGTTTATCACACACTGTGAACCCCCTGAAGACACTGGGTGAGCGGGCTTCACGGCTTTCACCGTCATCACCGCCAGTCCTACATCACAGAAAGGGAAACAAGCCTGAGGGGGGAGACCCAGCCCCCTTTAACTCAAACGCAGGACCCCCCCAGCATGGGCCTGACCAACAAAGCCGCATCCTGGGAGTTATAAAAAGTCACCATCAGTACACGGAATGGAAACAAGGCACCACGTGCCCTCCAGGACTCTGGAGCCCAAGAACTGGTGAAGTCCAGCTATTTTCCTGCAGTCTGGCACAGCCTTCTTGATGGCACAGCCACCTAATGGGCCAGCCCTGGGTGGGAGGTGAGTTTGAGGCGGAGGTGGAAAGGGCCCAGGTGGGAAGGGTCTCATCAGGGAGCAATGGTCCGGTCAAGAACCCTGGGCAGCTGCCTCCTCCTGCCACAGGCACCTCACTGCCCACCCCTAGCCCAGGTCACCTGTCCTCCCAAGATAACTCCGCCAGCATCCTCACAGCCCCAGGGCCCCTCTCCAGCCCTGCCTCCTGCCCCTGTCCCAGCCATCACTTCTCTCCCAACCATGAGCCTCACTCTGGGTTCCAGGCATTGGGACCACCTTCCCTCCGTCCCACCCAGGGTCTTTGCACATGTTCCCCTTTCCAGGTAATGGGGTCCCTACCTCATTGCACTTGGGTCACTCCTTACCTTCTCTCACACCCTGATCAGCCAATGCCCCCTCTGAGAAGCCCCCCTTGGCCACTAGCCACATCCATCATAGGGCTTCTCCTTATACTGCCTATGGAGGCCTCCACTCTGAGAATGAAATGAGCTGTTGAAAACCTATCGCCTCAACCAAAGGCTCTGTGGCTTCAGTCCCAACGCAGAGCCTGGCCCTCAGTAAGGCAGAGCAGAGATGTGACGGGGCTGGGCCAGCATGTAGCCTACAGCTCCCACACCCAGGCAGTCTGAGACATGGGTGCTCCATTCATACATCTGTGCTGGGGCAGAGAGAGGTACCACTTAGACAGGAGACAGGGTGGGCCTTCCCTGGCAGTCCAGTGGTTAAGACTCTGTGCTTTCACTGCAGGAGATGCGGGTGTGATCCCTGGTGGAGCTAAGATCCTAAATAAAAAAGAAAGGGCACAGGGTACATTATGGATTCTGACCTGGTGATGATCCCCTGGGTATGTAATTATACATACATAATTTTTATACAAATAGAAATTCACCATCAGTATACTTTCATGTTGGGGCTTCCCAGGTGGCACGGTGGCAAAGAATCTGCCTGCCAATGCAGGAGATGCAAGAGATGTCACTTCGATCACGTCAGGAAGATCCCCTGGAGGGGGAAATGGCAACCCACACTAGTATTTTTGCCTGGGAAATCCCACGGACAGAGGAGCCTGGTGGACTACAGTCCATGGGGTCACAAAATCACTGAACACCAGGAAATACTTCATGTTATAGCTCAATTTATCTTTTAATTAAAAAGATTTATTTTCTTCAAAAGTCAAGTTTCTCTTCCTAAAACTGTCATCTCCCACATCTTGGTGGCAAATAAACAAATGACTCAGAAACTCTCCCCTCTTCTCTTGAAACAGCTAACCATTCGCTGCCTTGGAGATGACTCTGGCGGCCTGGGCAAGGACCCACTTGTCCCTGGGCCCTCCTGGGGCTGCGGGTAGGCCACAGGACAGGGCAGAGGCTGCTCAGGCTGCCAAGAGAGCCCCAGTAGGGAGCCCCAAGTCTGACACCAAGCGAAGGCCAGGCTTTCGTCCCCATCTCTGCCAGGACTTCTGCTGAGGTGGGCACTGGCCTCTGGGGGGCCTCTGATGTTTGCAGCTCCTCCCTCCTCACCTCTGCAGTGAGACCCCACACCCTGCATTCTAGGCATCTACCCGTGGTTCACAGTCCCCGACTCCCACGGTGACCTCCCTGCTTTCTCAAACCCCCATGGTGGTGGTCTCACCAACAGCAGTGTAAGACTGGAAACCTTTCCACCCAGGGGCAGCTCCCGGGGTTGCCTGCCATCTCCTCCTCCCCGCACAGGCGTGTCTGTGGATCCAATGTGTGCTGCCTGTATGCTCCCACAGATGCACTTGGGAGGCAGGTGCAATACTGTGGTCACTGCCAGGGACTCAATTCCCACGGGGACCCTCCCTGACACACTGGGGATCAGGGATGAAGCCTCTGGAGCTGGCTCCTGAGAAAGAAAGGAGCCCCTCCAGACATGAAGGCCCTGCACTCTGGGCTGCCCTACGCCTGGGTGAGCGGGCTCCTGCAGCAGAGGAGACCCAAGTGAAAGTGAGGATGTGGAGGGGCCCACTGTGGTGGGTCTGAGTAAGTCTGAGCCAAAACCAGAGGTGCGATGCAGGGACAGAAGACCCTGGCGTTGCGCCACTTACACGGTAAAGGCATAACAGCAGGAAGAGAGACTGTTCTTCCCTCTCGGGGGCGCTGAATGTCCCTTTTGGGCCAGGCACAGTGGCAGAGTGACCGTGGTCTACCAAGCTTTCTATTGCAGGGCCTGTCCAGAGCCATGACCATGTTTGTTCACTCACGATCGGTGGGGGATGGAGCTCATAGCTCCCAGAGCCAGGCACAGAGTAGACACTCAATAAATGTTTGTTAATGTGTGTGTGTTCAGTTACTCAGCTGTGTCTGAGTGATTGCAACCCCATGGACTCTGGCCTGCCCAGTTCCTCTGTCCATAGAATTTTCCAGGCACGAATACTGGAGTGGATTGCCATTTCCTTCTCCAGGGGATCTTCCCGATCCAGGGAGCGAACCCATGTCTTTTGCATTGCAGACGGTTGCTTTACCACTGTGCCACCTGGGAAGTCCACGTGTTATTGACTAGTATGTAAAAACACAGTGTTCACGTCACAAGAGGAGGCAGACATGGAATCCGAGGTGCAGAGGGGCAGTGACAGCTCTTGTAAGGGATGGGGTCGACACTAATGAATCTGCCCACCGTGGCCTACCCGTGGGTCAGTCCCCACCAAGTCCCGCTGGCATCCTAGCAGGTCCCCTACCACCAGGACACAACTGAAATATCAAATGATTTTTCCCTCAAGTGGAGACAGGGAAGACACAATGAAACATCCACCAAAAACTCCCAGGCCTCAGTCTGCTCACACTTCTAAATCCACCCACCAATCAGAGGAAATTCGAATGTCAGAGGAAGGTGTGAAAGGACACGAGGGATCCCACGCATGGAATCCAGGCCAAGGGACATTTCTTCCACAAGTTCAAGTTAAAAACAAGCAAGGTAGAGAGAGACTGAGGGAAATCCAAACGTCAGAAGAGAATGGCCCATGGATCTCATCTGGGTCCTGGGAATTTGAACACTGACTGGATATTGGAGGGTATTTAGAGGTCACTGTCTGTCAGATGTGACACTGGTCTCGTGGTTATGTTGCTTACAATGACTCTTTCAGAAATACCGAATGAAATACCAACAGAAAAAAATAGTGGTATCTGAGAGTTTGTTTATAACCCAGGGATTTGGGGGGCAAACAAAACAGGATCACCCATGACGGGATGGCATGTGGGGTTCAACACTCTTCTGGCTAATTCTGTACGTGTTCCAAATTTTCCATAACACAAGGGCTTTTGATTTTTCTGTCTGTTTTAAGTCTCAAATCTCCCTGCTAACGGAGTAAAAGAAAGAAGGCAGAGTGGGAGAAACGCTGAGGCCGGGAGCCTGGTTTTGGCTCAGGGACTATACCCTCTTCCACAGAAGTCGGGGCATTCCACAAAGGTTTGCAACCTGCTTCCTCCTTAAAATACATTTTTAATCAGTTTTTTAAATCTCAATTAAGAAACACCCACCTCACACCCATATGTGAAGGATTCAGGCTCGAGGTTGGTGGCGCGGCGGGGCAGGCAGGGCCAGCCCGCGTGCTATTTCTGATTGTGTGTGAAAGATAAGCATCGAATCAAAAGGCAGGTTTACAAACATTCCCAGTAATCTGACACAGTGACTTGACGTCTCTTGCGTTTCCTAATAAGATAATGGACTTAAACACGAGGTATCTTTGTTTTTATCATAACAACTTTAATTGCATTTTAAAAAATCATTTCAAGCAAGATTAAAATTTAAAAACCAACAAGTGTGGTCCTTCAGAGGGAGTTGAAGATACACTACTACAGACTGGACATCAACCCCCTGGGGGCCCAGGCCCGTCTGCTGAGGTGGCCTGCCCAAGGCCTCAGGACAAAGTATCCCTTCCCACTGCTGGCAGTGCCAGTTCTGGCATCTGCTGTAAACACAGGGCTGAGCAGAGTAGGCAGCGGCAGCTGCCAGGCCTGCTTGATCTTCAGCCCACGATCACTGAGGCACTACCACAGGCTCGGAGCCACTCTCCACCCATGGCCACAAGGCCCAGGAGGTGCGGAGCACGCCCCTCTCAAGGTGCATCCCAGCCACAGCATGGCAGGGGCGCCAAATCACACCCCGGAGCAGCCCTGGGGGTAGCCAGCCACTTTCATCTGTAAACCAACGGTGAGAGATGAGTCAGCCAACTTTCCCACACATGTCCACTGCTGTGTCCCTTTCAAGCTGCTGGAGGGGCTTAGCTGCAGAGAGCCCTAAGGAATGCCAGGTGAACTGCTTTAAAAACGTCCACTGTTTTCCTTGTGTCAACTACAAACAGCTCTATCGCTGAATGGAAGTACAGAAATCAATCAGGCAGCAGGGCTGCTGGATGACATCAACCTGCACCCACGGGTCCTGGTTTCAAGAGTTTCACGGGTTTCATGGGGTTTCCTGGTTTCATAGAAAACAGCATTGCTGTTCTATGACATGCAAATAAGAAATGGAATATTTCCTGCCGTATCAGTAAATGAAGGATGTCACAGTCATCAGCAATTGCAGCCACCACCAATGGTGAGCTGCTGAGCCCGGAGGGAACTCAGGAAGGAAGGAATACCTGCCATATAGCAGCCATCACACTGCAGCCACTCTGGACAGTGAGCCCTGAAGAAACTCAGGATACTGGCCCCTGAGAGCTGAGGGGCATATCAAAGGAATGATTTCAGTTGAGGCAGACTCTTGTATCTTCCCATACACAGAAAAGTGATAAACCTCTTAGCCTGAGATATCTGGTTTTCTTTAATTCACAATCATCTTTTGATGTTCAGACTACCTGCCCTTCATTGCAAAACTTGTATATAACCTGGCGCCTCCCCTCACTTCTTCAGAGCAGCTCGCTCAGGTTTACTTGAGACACTGCCTTCTTGACACAAAGTCCTAAAATTTCCCGCCAAATCAAACAGAACTCTCAACTTTAACGTTGTGAATATTTTTTATTTACAGTTATGGAGACTGAAGAAGGGACCAGAGCAGATTCCGCTCCTTCACCTGAACTCTACAAGGATCTAGAGCTTTGGTACCAGCAGAGGCGACCTGTGCCCATCCACCTCTTTGAGGAGTCCAGACAAATCTGGGTGAGTCTCTCCTAAGTTCCAGGATCTCGCATTATTGGTTGATGATCGTTAAGTCTCATATGCTGGGGGAATAAGTTATCTTTGAAACTTAAGTTTCCAGAAGTGGTACCTGGGTTATCCTCACTTGAAGTACTGGGAAGATTTTGCTTAGTGTAAAAGGCACTGGCAGACTCAGTTTAGACAGTGAGTGGCTATTCTCAGCTTAAAGGCTGGGAAGACTGCTCAGTTAAACATTGCGTAAGGTTTAACTCCCGCCTGAGTCATTAGGGTGAAAACCGGCTTGTTGGTTTTCCTTGAATTGGTGACCTTAATAGAGACTGTCGAAATTAAAAAAAAAAACAACAACTGAAATTTACAAGCACTTCTGAGCTCCAAAGAAGGGACTCTCTCCTCCTGGCTGGCAACAGCTTTCTGAGGTAACTGAGAAACTTGCAGGAGTGGTGGTGGCCAGACCCCATTCTGTGCAGATGTCCCTACAGGGAGACCCACTCATTTCACTAACAACCTGCGCAACCAGGGACTAGAGGAAGAACTGACGGTGCTGTGATCTGAACACCATGGTAGTCTTAGGTGCCACTAGGAGAACCCAAGACACCTATGAGGGAGCGAAACAAAATCTGACGCCAAACCTAGAGGAGTTAAGCGCTCCAGCATACTGATGCATCACACAATCATCACTAGCAATTTTATTTCAGCAAATCAGCTTCAGAATGGGAAATAGAGGTTACAAAATAAAAGAAAAAGGAGGACTTCCCCGGGGCTCAGAATCCACCTGCCAATGCAGGGGACACGGCTCTGATCCCCGATCTGGGAAGATCCGTCATGCTGCGGAGCCGTAAGCCCACATACCACAACTGCTGGGCCTGTGTTCTAGAGCTTGGGAGCCACCACTGCTGAAGCCCGAGAGCCCTAGAGCCTGTGCTCTGCAAAAACAGAAGCCACCGCAATGAGAAGCCTGCACACTGCATCGAGCGAGTAGCCCCTGTTTGCCACAGCTAGAGAGCCCGCACTGCAACAAAGACCCAGCACAGCTATAGATAAATGAAAGGAACGACAGACTGCCAACCTCCAGCTAATACCCCAGTCAGATGAATGTACATATAAAACTTACAAGTACCTACTTAATTAGGAATTAAAGGAAATCTTGCCCTAAAAATGAGGGGCCTCTCTTACTGCATGTGCAGTTAAATTAAGGTTAAAAAGCTGGTTTGACAAAAATATCTTTTCAGAATTTTGATGTTAAACAAAGTCCTTCTAGGGAAAAGCTTCTATTTATCTTCCTGAGTCTTTGAGATGTAAAAATTCTACCTGATCTCCCTAGGACATTGTATGTGTGTGTGTGCATGTACTTGTTTTGAAAACTTGACCTCTGCCATACTATTTTTGAGAGCAAACTCTCTGGATTTTGCTTAGGTTATTTCCTCCCCCATTCTCTTATGAGGAAGCCTCTTGCACTTCAGTGGTTTGAATCACTATTAATATATATTTCAGTAATGATCAAATGACGGATTCCTTTAAAACTGGAGAAACAAACTGGTGAATCTATAGCACTCTCATTATAAAACTGTTTTATTGGTACCTATAAAAACAAAAATCAAATTTAAGGTGTAAAAAATATATCTAATAATTAACCTAAGCACTTCTGTAGTTTAAAACAAGTAAGAAAAACTGGTTTGGGAAGCTTCATTTGTGGTCTGTGCTTCTCCTCAATGGGTCTTACAGATGATAAAAAAAAAAAAGCACTAAAATAACTAAGGTTTATGGGAAAAATCCTATAAGGAAAATCTAGATACTTTTTCCAAAAAGGTAAAAATTTTTAAAGGAATTATCTCAAATGAAGAAATCTTTAGACAGTTATTTAGAGTATGATAAATAAAATGGACATTTATGTGATTAAAACACAAGGTTTTATATTACACTACTATAATATATATTATATTATACTACCTAACAGAGAAGGCAATGGCAAGCCACTCCAGTACTATTGCCTAGAAAATCCCATGGATGGAGGAGCCTGGTAGGCTTCAGTCCATGGGGTCGCTAAGGGTCAGACATGACTGAGCGACTTCACTCTCACTTTTCACTTTCACACATTGGACAAGGCAATGGCAACCCACTCCAGTGTTCTTGCCTGGAGAATCCCAGGGATGGGGAGCCTGGTGGGCTTCCATCATGGGGTCACACAGAGTCGGACACGACTGAAGTGACTTAGCAGCAGCAGCAGCAGCATACTACCTAAAGTTAAATGGGTCAAAGGGTTCCCCCTACTAGTTCTCAACAGTAAAAGCCAAACAAGTCTGGTCTATTCACCCCAGTGTTAAAATAAATATTTAAGGAGCTAGAAAAATTTACACAGAGATACCTGACCAGCAATTATTTGGGGCAACAGATAGGCCAAAGGGTCTGAGTCCCACCTCTCAACCTCTCTCTGGGGATCCCAGAGCCTTTATATAAAAACAGATAAAATGGGCAGGAAATTTTGAATAAAAAGAAAGACAAAAACTAAAAGTCCTCCTATAAGATGAAAGCTTGTTAACTGGACACTAATGAAAAATAAAGGTATAAAAGTTGACAAAATTGAGATGAAAGTGTATCAAAGTGGTATATTTAAACGGGCATTATATAAGATGATTATCATCTCTTCTGTTTAATTATGTTGCAGGAAAGGCATGCTTCACTGGGAAATACTATATGGTATTTTAAGACAAGGTATATAAATCTGCCAAATATTAAACATTCTAAAGGAAACCAATAGGATTACCTGAGCCATACAAATAAGTAAAAACTGCAAACTAAAATTCAAGAGCTAATAAAAAAATAAAAGTAGTGATTTTTCTCTGGGTTTAACTGGTAAACTCTGAATGAGAGTCTTTGTTGAATGCCCTTTACAAGCTTTTGAAGGTATGTGAAACTCTAAAGTTCACAGAACTCGTACATTTCAGGTGAGCTAGAAATCTTCTCACTGATAATATACAGTTGGACAAATCCATCTTTCAGTATCCTTTAGGGGACAGACCTGTTCTCTGGGGAACTAAAAGCAGCTGTCTGTCTCTTGCAAATCTCCACAGAACAAAAATGTCAGTACAGGCCACAGGACCTGAAACTGAGCCTAATTAGCTCAATCAGGCGGAGAAGGCAATGGCAAGCCACTCCAGTACTCTTGCCTAGAAAATCCCATGGATGGAGAAGCCTGGTAGGCTGCAGTCCATGGGGTCGCTAAGGGTCGGACACGACTGAGCGACTTCACTTTTCACTTTCACACATTGGAGAAGGAAATGGCAACCCACTCCAGTGTTCTTGCCTGGAGAATCCCAGGGACGGGGGAGCCTGTTGGGCTTCCGTCTATGGGGTCACACAGAGTCGGACACAACTGAAGTGACTTAGCAGCAGTAGCAGCTCAATCAGGCAATACCTGAAATCAAGGAAAAATAGAGACAAAGCGACAATTCTAAAATTCACAGGGCTGGGAAAGCTCCCTCAGCCAAAGTTGACAAAGAATAAAACCTTAATCATCTGAGCTGGCAAATGTAATGTATTCCAACTGTGTTCTTTGTAAACTAGCAAGTTTATATTGTGATAGCTGATTCGTAATTAGGTGAAGCCATGAGATCTCTAGTTTTGCCTATTTATATGCCTATGTACACATTGTACCTATGAGATATCTCTACCTCTGGAAAGTATAGTATCATCAACATTGAATTTATAAAGAGCTCTATTTAATTTCAAAGAAAGTGCTTACAAATTAAATAAAAGAAACAGGCCAAAATAAGCTTCAGGTCCACGTGAACTGAGAAATACTGAATATTAAGTTGATACCTAGTATTAAAGTTTGTTTGTTGATCTAATTATTATAGGCATGTATTTAGAATCATTAAGTATAATACTTTATTGTACCTAGGTTTAACAGAAGTCAAATAAGACGGACGTTATTGCATCTGTTGCAAGCAAAATAACTTGGTATGATGAAGCTTTACAGTAAACGTAAATGAGATAAGAGCTTTTGGGCAAACTCTCTTAAAATAATTTTAAAATTTCATTGCAATGAGAAACTCACGTGCTACAACTAGAGAGAAGCCCCTGCACGCCACAAATAAGACCCAGCGCAGCCAAATAAAGACAAATTAATTTCAAAAAATACACAGGATACTGGCCCCAGATAAGTGAGGTGCACATCACAGGAATGATTTCAGTGAGCTCAGACCGTACATCCTCCCATACACAGAAAAGTGCTGAATCCCTTAACCTGGGTTAGCTGGTTTTCTTTACTTAACAATAACCTTCTGATGTTCAGACTACCTGCCCTTTGCTATAAAACTTCTATATAACCTGGCTACTCCAGCCTGGCCTCCTTGGAGCAGTTCTCTCACGGTCACTTGAGATGCTGCCTCCCGAGCCTGAAGTCCTAAAAACTCCCGGTGAATGAAGCACAGCTCTTGACTATTAGGTTGTGAATATTTAAGTCAAACACACACACATAAATTACAAATATGAACTTACAAGATAACTCACACTAATATGCAACATCATCATCTGTATGTGTTTCATATATACTGAGGTTTCAGGTTTCACTACTTAAAAAGGAAAAAAAGAGTGAAAGGAGCTGGAGGTCAAGATCCACGGTTTGTGGTCTCAACTCTGTCACCACTCATGGTTTAGCAACTCTGGTCCTCAGTTTCCACATCTATAAAATGGGAACAGAGCTGACCATTTCTTAGGTTGGTCATGAGAGGAAAAAGAAATGAGCCAAAAACACCCTTCAAAGAATTACAGGTGCAAAGTCAAAAGCACATGGTAATTCATCAAGTTCATACCAAGGCCTAAGTCCCTCCCTGCTCTCCTCCCTGCATCCTCACTCATCCCCTTCAGTATGGAGCGATGCTGTGACTATGAATAACAGTGATATTACTAATAACAGAGTAATTAAAGTATCACTGGTGGAGAAATACATGGCCACCCCTGTGGCATGAGCCCCACACATCCCACTGCTCCCCACCACCAACTTCCCCCGTAACTCCCCTCGAGCCCTGGAAAGCTGACTCAGTCACCCAAGTACAGCTGGGGCTTTGAGAGAATAGCAGGACTGGCCTCTTCCGCGCTCTGGACTTTTTCCAAGGCCCCAGTGTGACAGTGCCTGTGAAGATCGAGGCAAGTACACACAGGCTGTGGCCTCACAGGGTTTCCTGCCACGAACTGGCAGGAGTAGTATTAACATGGACTTAAACCCCTCTGAGCCTTCCTGGGCCAGCCCTCCTCACTGGAGCAGAGAGGCCGTTTGTGGCTCTGTGGCCCTGCTGGGGACAGGGGCAGACACTCAGGGGGGCCTTGGGGTCCCTGCCTCAAAGTACGCATGACCACTGACTCTGCAAAACTCCACAACTGGAGAAGAACACGGGCGGGGGAGGGGTGATAATGTGGGTGGAGGTGCCCCCAGTACAGCCCATCCAGCTTGGGTGGGCCGCTGGGGCCCTGGGAGGCAGCCAGTGTCTGCCAGAAACAGCCTGACTCTCTTCAAGAGACAATGAATCCACTGTTGACTGGCTGGGGCCTTGATTAATGTTTGAAAAAAAAAAAAGTGGAAAATTCCACCTGTGTGGGTGGAAGCTGGGCCTGGGACAAGTCAACAACCTCTGATGGCCTTGTTCCTGGGGACAGGGAGGACAGAGAAACAAAGAGGCCGACCAAAGTGATGGCCTGAGGGCATCTCTGCCCTTGGGTCCAAAGGAATTTCCCTGTCAAGGCCAGGGAAATCATTTGTTTTCTTGTCCGACCTCTCCTGTCCTTAAATTTACACAGCACCTTTAAGTCCTCCAGTTTTTTCCCACCCCTTCAGAGTCTCCCAACAGCCCTGCCAGGCCAGCGGAACTGACGTCAGCCCCATATTATGGAGGGGAAACTGAGTCCCTACAACCCCCAGAGCCGCGCTCAAGGGCGGCACTGGGGAACGAATAGCGCAGCCAGGAGATGTGAACCCCAGTGGCAGCACAGAGCCTGTCCCAGGGGGTCTGGGGCCAGGGTCATGGGTAGTGGACAGAGGGGTCCTCCAGACTCCAGATGCGATGCTCCTCACCCCCACCAGAGAAGGAAGAGTAGAAGGAAACCCAAACCAGTTCTCCTGATTGGGCAGGCTTGGGCCCCCGGCCTGGAGGAAGGTGTGCATTCATTCATGGACTCATTCAAGCATTTAACAGTACCTACTAGATACCCAGACAAGAAGGAACGCTGCACAAGGCTTAGAAATGCAGACGCAGCAGAATTCATGGCCAAAGAGGAAAGGTCAGAACATCTGCACTTCCCTCACAGACCTGAGTCACCTCACTGCCATTACACCTGACAGCAAAGGAAACTGAGGCTCTGAGAAGGGCCGAGACTTCCAGAGTCACAGGGGAAGCAGCTGAAACCTCCTGACCCACAGGGGCCCTGCATCCCGTTAACAAAGCTACTACCGGGCTTAGGAACAAACGGTGTTCCTTCCAGCAGGCCAGCTTGGAGGCTTCATGCTTAACCAGCAAGGCCCTCTTACAGAGGAACGCTTTTCGGAATGACCTTCTGAGCCAGCGTGGACCCCTCCTACTGAACAGGCACACCTTGCTGACCCACCGAGCACACCAGCCGTGGCTAAAGGGATGACTCAGGACTACTCACTCTGCGGTCCTGCCTTCAGACCTGGCCATGGGCAGCAGAGAACCAGAGACAGGGCGGTGTCATCTCTGTGCCCACACACGCCCAACCCTGCACCCAGGGCACCGGGAGGTCACTCGGTCTGCGCCCCTAGTCAGCGGCCAGCACCTGCTGCTCTGGTTCCCCCACCCCACCCCACTCCTTCGACCTGATGCTCAGCCACCTTGGCACTTTTCTCCTCTCCTTTGCCCACCAGCTTCTTTTCCTGGAGAAACTATCTCAACCTTGCCCTTTCTCGGAAGAAAACCAGCCCTCTCCCATCTCTAAAGCTACTCCCTCTCATGCCTTGTCTCACCATTTCTTGCCAAAGATCTAAGTCAGGGGCCCACTGCAGGCCAGGCCACTCTTGGCTAGTCTGTCTCACCTGACACCATGGCTGCTCCCTCACTCTAGGATCTTACAGGAAGACGAGAATAGGGAATATCCCTTCCTGGGACCCTATCCACCTCCCCTCTCTGCTGCTGCTGCTGTGTCGCTTCAGTCGTGTCCAACTCTTTGCAGCCCCATAGACTGTAGCCCACCAGGCTCCTCTGTCCACCGGATTCTCCACGTAAGAGTACTGGAGTGGGTTGCCATTTCCTTCTCACCCCTATTTACTAACCCCTATAAATGTCTGACTCACAAACTCTGTCTCCAGGACTAACCTTTGCATCCTTGGTCACCCCCAGAGCCCTCACCCTCAAGAGCCCAAGCTCCCGCAACAGGGCCTGCTTTGGGGCATGGCTGTAAAGCCGGTGCAGCCTGGAGCCTGGCCCACGCAGACACTTGGCTATTCGTCCAGCGAACAGATTTCAGACTAACTGTGGCCTCTTCTCACTGCCCTCAGAGGGACTGACTTCCCATAGCCTGGCATAGCCAGCCAGGTGACCTTCCTAACACTGAAAAATGACCATCACCAAAATGTCTGGCACCCCAGAGGATAAGACTGCATCTGCACTTCCATGGCAGCAGTGGGGGGCCCGCGTTCTCAGTCCAAGGGCACCTGTTAGCTGGCACCTTTGCATACCAGCGTGGGCAGCCTGCACACGTTGGCTCAAGAATATAGACAACTATTTAGAGCTGCAAGTGATCTCTGGGACCACAGGGCTAGGGCTCAAAGCAACTCAGAGACATTGAGCAAGGGGCCACGGGTGGCCCAGCCCCAGGCATGGGTGAGGCAATACCCTCACCTGAGCCACTCACCTTGATGAGGAACCAGACAGATCCTCAGGAAAACATCGACTGCACTTCACATGCGTGCATGCCAGAGTCCCCAGCCAACCTTGAGACTGGGGCCTGCTCCATGCTGGCCAAAATTTGAATCAGGCAGCTGGGCCAGGACTGGTGCACAGGACCTCAGCAAAACAACTGCTTGACTAAGTCAACTTTTCACCAGCTGACAACTCCATCCCTCCCTAGGCCTTGGTCTCCCATCTAAAGAGTGGAGACTCAGCCTAGAAGTTTAAGGGACCTTGAGTTGGTCACTCCCTGAAACTCACGAACTCGCCTCCAAACCCAAAGGGTGAATGCTTTCGTCTTCGGAGACCCAATTGTTAGTGTCAGGTCTCATTCTGTGGAAAGATACATTGACCAGAAAACCAGCGATAGGGGCGGTTTCTACTACCCGAATTACATACAACTTAAATTTCTGCGAGTAACTCAGTGCGACTCTGCTGTCCCCGACCCACACGTTTTGCTTCCCGGGGGGCCCGAACCTCGGCGTCCAGCCTTCGTTCTCCAGACCCACCCGACCTCCCGGCGCGACCCGGCCGCGGGCTCCAGAGCGCGGCCCCGGCCCCGGGTCGAGCGCCTCCCGGCTACTCACCGTGGGCAGGTCGGCCCGAGTGCCGGGACGGTCGGCGGCGGAGTCGGAGGCGCGGGCGCCCGCGGCCGGCTGCACTGTAACCGGCAGCGCCGGCGCTGCGCGCGGCCAGGAGGGGCCCCGCGGGCGTCTCGGACCCGACGCGCTCCCGGCGGCGAGCGGCGCCAGCGGGCCTGCGGGCGGGGCGCGCGTCTTGCGCGCACGGACGCACCGGGCTCACCGCGCCCCGCAGCGCTGGGCCGGCGCGTGCGCGGCTGCCCGGGACACGCACGGACCCCGGCGTCCACCCCGCGCGACCCCTGCGGGCCGGGCACTACACTCCCCACCCCGGGAGGGCGCCAGAGGGCCGCCCCTGCCCGGGCGGTGCTGGGGGAGGCGGAGCCCGGAGGTGTGGCCCCGCGCGCCTGGATAAGAGCGCGGCCCGAAGCCGATCCGCACCCCGCGCGGTGGCGGGCGGTGGCCCCGCGATGTCGCTCGTACTGCTGAGCCTGGCCGCGCTGTGCTGGGGGGCCGTGCCTCCGGAGCCGGTAAGCACCCCGCGTCCGCTCCCCTCTCCCGCGTTCCGGTCCCTCAAACCCAGACCCAAGCGCGTCCCAACCCATCAGCTCATGCTCTTCCGAGGCGTTCGCAGAGGGCCGTCTGAAGCGGGGATCTGCTTAAGTCTGGGGTGAGGGAATCGGACGGGTTCGGATGCCACCATGCGTTCTCGATCCAGCCATTTATGCTCAATGAGCCTCGTGTGCTCATCTGTCTAACTGAAGGGTCATATACCTCACTCACCAGGATTCAGTGAAGGACAGCGACCGGCCCGTAAGGTAGCAGCAAAGAGCCTAGCACATCGTAGGCGTTCATTATGGTTATTGCCTGGGGTCGCAACAGCTGCTTCTACGTTCCAGTTGCCTTTTTTGCCGTGTTCTTTTTGCTGTACTGGGGCCCTTGTCCCCAGAGCTAAGCTCCTGAACTCTGCAGCTTTCCCTTCTTCCCCTGTCTTAAAGGATTGAGAGACTCTTCTGGGTCTTCAAACAAAACCTCATTTGCAAAATACCGTTTAAAGCTATATTGCTGCCCTGAAGCATAGCACGCAGCTTAAAAGCGTGGTGTCATTTGCTGATGGAAAGACACACCTGCCTTGATGTCTTCAGCTCCTAGCCTTGTCCTGTCTCAGTTCACAGCCCACCCCTCACTCCACCGCACCCCTACCTTTCCCCTAGAGGAAGAATTCATTGCTTTTGCAGTATCTGCTACTAGGCCTGTAGCTTGAACTCTGTACAAACCTTAGAGCTGTGGCTTTGCTTCTTTCTAAAATTTGTCTCAGCAGCCCCTTGACAAGAACTTAGCTTCCAGTACCACCATGGTGGCTTATTTGTTTAAAAAACTGTCTGGTGACATCCCTTGGAGTTCAGCTTTAAAAAGACAAAGATGAGTGACTGACAGTTCCACCCAACTCATATTACTCAAATCAAATCAGTCTTGCCTTCGGTCTTCATGGTGTTAAGAAATGTTGAGGCTGCAAGGGCTCAAATTCTGGAGCTGGTGGACTTACCCACCTGTGTCATGTGTGTCACGGGAACTTGCTGCTTCCTTTTAGGTCCTGAATTTTATTTGAAAACCAAAGGACTAATTACTTTTTCTTATAAAAGGACACGAGCAGTTAATCCAAAGGATTTAATATTGGCCTTTCTTAGATATTGATGATATTATTTATTTTATAAGTTCTTTTTAAAAGATAACATGATTAAATCATGGTTGCTTTATGATTTGGTAAATAGTTCGAGTGAGTCCTTTTATATCAGAAGGGGAATTTTTTAAAAGAACCTCAGAAAGGTACCATGGACTGCATTCTTCTGCTCTTCTTGACACAGCCAGTCTTTAACTCGGGAAAACTCAATATTCTAGACTGTCCTAGAAGGGGCAGTTAGTATGAAGGGGCATCCGTGATGGTCCAGAGTTATCCCCTGCTTGTGGCAGGGAAGGCTGAGCTGCAGAGAGAGATGTAAACCCACCTTTGATCTTTAAGGGAGATGAAGGCCAGGCTTGAGGTTCAAGTAAATGGTAGTTAATCTATGGCCCATCAGAGCCTATCATAGGGCTGCTTAATGTCTCCCGAACTGTGAAGTGGGAGCAGCTCAGCTTTTCTTTGAACATGCATCACTTGTATATGCGTTTAAGGGAAAAGATGGTGTTTAGTTTAATTTGGCAAATGAAGGCTTGTGGTTTGCTGGTGTCCAACATGGCGCTCGATTTCTTTCTCTCTTGCAGACAATTCAGTGTGGCTCTGAACCTGGTAGGTGCGCTAGAAACAGGGCTTTACGTCAGAAGTACAGTTGGACTTTCAAGGGACCTGAATCCTGGCAGTAGGTCATCGAAGACCAGGCACAGGGTGAACCTCTGCTTTGTTAGCTGACGTGGGTGAAGCCTCCATCTGCCCAAGGCAGAGCTCCCAAGGTTTCGGGTGGGCTGGCCTCCTGGCTGGAGAAAGGCACAGGAGATCAAGTGCCATGGGAGGGACATCATTTCCACTTGGGAACAGGAAGCAAATGTTTTAGAGAAGAAGGAGTGTTGGAGATGGTAACATTTAAAGAATGGGTATGTTTCGGCCCAAGAAGTGTGGATGGACAGAGTGAGCTGGAGGAGAGATGGTACTGGCAGAGACTAAGGGGTAGGAAGGGGGAGTCATGGGGGTAAGCTGGCTGGAGTCCAGGCTGAGGTGTGGGGGTAGGCAGAAGTGATCCTAATAAACATGTCAAATAAATTAGATACATACATATGTATGAAGGGACCCAGAGTGGGCACATGTGCCCGGTAGGTTGGGCCAGGAGGTTCAGCATCACCTTGGCTGCACGTCAGCCAGCACTGAGAAATGTCTGGCCTGCCTTAGCTGAAAGAAGAGATGAGCTGTGAGTAAGGGGTGGTCACAGTGGGTCATGTAGAGCAAGTGGCATTGGACTGGGCTGGGGAAGGGGTGTCATGGGCAGTTTCGCCTTCTCCCAGGACCGTCTCCAGAGTGGATGGTCCAACACACCCTGACCCCAGGAGACCTGAGGGACCTCCGAGTGGAACCTATTAAAAGCAGTGCTGACCTGGAGGACTCTTCAATTTTGATGAACATAAGCTGGATACTCCGGGCAGATGGTAAGTTTGCGTCAATCAATGGTAAGGCCTGACATGTCTACCAAAGCAGAAATGGGGACTCTACGACCCATGACTTCCATTCCCGGCACATACCCAACAGAACACATATACGCGTGCCACAGATAAACCAGATCCATGCCATACATACACCAAAGCCACAGACAAGAATGCTCATAGTAGCAGTATTCAAAACAGCTAAAAATAAAATGCCTTAAATGCCTCACAGTAGTAGATTCACAAAATGGAATCCAGTGTATCAATTAGCACGAATGATTTCTATGTGTGGATGAATCTCACAAACAAAAGAAGCCAGATTCGGGAGTTCATACTTTCACCTCTGCATGCAGGCCTGCGGTTCTACCCACCAGATGATTCCATTAACAAAAAGTGCAAAACAGACAAAACTACTCGATACAGTTAGAAGTCGGGACAGTGGCTATTCGTGGGTAAAAGTTGTTCAGTTATGTCTGATTATTTGTGACCCTATGCACTCACTGTAGCCTGCCACGCTCCTCTGTCCATGGGATTCTCAGGCAAGAATACTGGAATGAGTAGCTATTCCCTTCTCCAGGGGATCTTCCAAACCCAGGGAATGAACCCAGGTCTCCTGCATTGCAGGTGGATTCTTTACCATCTGAACCACCAGAGAAGCCCATTCTTGGGTGGGGAGTGACTGAAAGGAGGCCTGAGGGGCACTCCTGGGGTGTTCCTTGACCTGGGTACAAGTGTGAAAGCTGCACAAGTGTGAAAACTCATCAAGTGGTGTGCTGGCATTGGTGTGTGTTTCTGTATGTTACGCTGTTCTTCATGGAAGAAAATGGGATAAGGCCAGAGATGATCTCGCAGGTTTAGGAAAACATTCTCTTGGGTAGATAAATTTTCCATCTCCCAAAGGACATCATGGAAGTCCTAGCGTTTCTCTGAGGCACTTTGGATGAACCAATACTGGGGGCCTAAAGCCCATGTCTGTAGAGTCCCCTCACTAAATTCAATATGGTCATAATCTGGGAGTACCAAGCACGGAGAGGTGAGTGAGCTCCAGTTCCTGCTCAGTCAGGTTCTCGGGGGCCAGGGGGCGGCAGACAGACTGTCAGGGGAATCCTGGAGGGACCTGTACTTCATCTTCCGGGGGGTTGAGGGGAGAAGAGGAGGAGCGGGCCCTGGTGAGATCACATTAAATTAGATGGCATTTGGCTTCATCCCTGGCACAGAGTGAGCTCCTGTGTTTGTTAGCTGTCATTGTAGATGGTGGTGCATGAGTTGGGCCTTGAAAGAGAAAGAATTGGCAAGGCAAAGAACAGGAGGAAAAGGCATTGCAGGGAGAAGGATCAGCATAGATAAAGGTCCAGACAGAACAGGTTTGGCTGCTGAGGACACTCTGAGAGGCCTCTGCTCTACACAGCATGCCTGGTCCTCTTAAAAGAGGTCCAGGATAGTGTAAAGGTAGACTCCTCTTTGCAGGTACCTGTGAAACTCAGGCTCACCTACGAGGAGGAAAGGCTTTGGAATCTGAATCCATATTCTGTCACGGATGAACTTTGTAAGCAATGGCACAGCTCCCTGAAATTCCCTAAGCCTTGCTCACCCTTTCTGTAAACTGGGAGCAATCATAGTGCCTACCTCTGAGGGCCACGGTGAATGTGAAGGCAGGTAGGCTGTCTAGCATCAAATCAGCTACAGAGGAAGCACTAAATACATTACTGCCCTCTTACCCACCTTGGCAGCCAGCATCCGCTTGTTGAAGGCCACCAAGATCTGCGTGATGGGCAAAAGCCACTTCCAGTCCTACAGCTGCATCAGGTGCAATTACACCCAGGCCTTCCAGGCTCAGACCAGACCCTCTGGTGGCAAAGTAAGCACTTGGAGACACTTGGGAGGGCTGTCACTAATCTGGGTCCTTTACTGGGGGGTGTGGATTTGTATTCACATACAGGCTGCTGACAGCTACAACCTGGAACCTGGATGTCCGGGTTTGAATCCCACTTGGGGCCATTTCTCTGCTGTGTGCCTTGGGCAAGTCAGCATCCCTGGGCCTCAATTTCCCCATCAGCAAAGTGAGGGAAGTGTTAGGAGCTCAGTCATGTCCTCTGCGACTCCATGGACTGTAGCCCGCCAGGCTCCTCTGTTCATGGAATTCTCCAGGCAAGAATACTGGAGTGGGTTGCCATTCCCTTTTCGAGGGGATCTTCTTGACCCAGGGATTGAACCCAGGTCTCCCACATTGTGGGCAAATTCTTTACTGTTTGAGCCAGCAGGGGAGCCCAAGTGAGGGAAACTGAACCTAAATTATATCGTGGCTCTAGAATTTGACACTTCTCTGATTCTGTGCGTTACACTGGCAAACGGTGCGGGGTCAGTTTCCTTAGTAGACATTGGCTAGAGAAATAAGTTTTAGCAGTGGGTTAAGGAATGAAATTATAAATGAAAAGGACGTGGCAATTCAAGGGTTCCCGCTTTGCTTTGCAGTGGACGTTTTCCTACACTGGTTTTCCTGTCGAGCTGAATACAGTCTATTTCATTGGGGCCCATAACATCCCCAATGCAAATATGAATGAGGACGGCCCCTCCATGGCTGTGAACTTCACCTCCCCAGGTACACATCCTCACGCCTGTCTTATTCTCTGTCCTGCCGGGACACCTGATCTGGTATGTGGTTTGGTAGAGAGAGGCCAGGTCCCCTGGATGAGACGTTTGGCCTTGCTGAGTCTTGGTTTCCTCGTGTGTAGTAGGGACACAACAGCAGCTGCATCTCGCGCACCAGGAGAGGACTGAGTCAGGGGCAATGGAGGGCAAATTCCTGAGCATCGGGCACTGACTGAGCACTTGACACACATCATCTCATTTGGGCTGCCAAAAGCCCCAAGGTTGGGACAGCCCTGATTTACAGATAAAAGAAACTGGGAGCTTAAGTCGCCCTGGTTACACACGCAGCAAAGTGAAGCTGCCAGTCAAACTCTGGTCCTTCTTGACTGATGCACATCTGCCATTCTTTGTGGTCGACACAAAACGCTTGTTCCAGTCTCAGCTTCTGGGCAGGATGTGTAGTTTGACCACGTGTGGCTGGTCTCTGAGGATGTACAGACTCCAGTGGGTCTGCCCCCTGAGCTGGGAGAAGAGACAGGTGGCCCTGAGGTGAGTGCTGGTTCTTTCCCTTGCTCTAGGACACACGCTCAGCCCTCTGGTGTCACACCTGCACGATCACACACGGGGTTAGTGCGAGGATGAGATGGGGTCTCCGGTGAGGAGGGCCCAGCACGGTGCCTGGCCCCAGCAACGCCCACATCACTCCGGCTCAGGCTGGGTCATCTGTTCTGTCCCCACGCCTGTCCCTGTGCCAGCTGTGGCACTGAAGCCAATGGGGGCAATTTGCAACCTGTTTGTGTTCCTTGGTTCTGGTCTGCTGTATTCTCAGCATCACATCAGTTACTACATAGACGTTCCCAGGTTTCTTGGTGAGACCAAATCTCATTTTAAAAATATTTTGGAATACTTTTATAGAAAAGTTGCAAAGCTAGTACAAAGAGTTCCCATATAGTGCTCACCCAGTTTCTTTTACTGTTAACATCCTACATGACCACACTCTGTCAAAACTGCTATTTCTATGAACTAAAGTCCAGACTTTATTTGGATTTCATCTGCTTTTCCACTAATGTCGTCTTTCTGTCCCAGTGGCATTTAGTCCCTGGTGTGTTCTTCATCTCATCTGGTCTGTGACAGCCTCTTAGTGGTTCCCTGTGTTTCACGACCTGAGTCTTGAGGAGTGATGGCCATGCCTCCTGCAGGATGTTCCCCCAGTCTGGATTTGCCAGGTGTTGGTCTCATGATCAGACTGGGGATGTAGGAGTTTGATGAGAATTCTACACAGGTGAAGCACTCTTCTTGTGGCACCTGTTGGGGTCGGTGACATGCACAGGGAGTCACAGGTGATGCTCACCTTTGTCACTGTTAAGTGGTATCTTGCCAGGTTTCTCCATGTAATCTAGTATCTATCCTTTCCCCAGCTCTAGTTTTTGGAAACAAATCACTAAGTCTACCCCACCCTGGGGCGGAGGGGTACAGAGTAGGATTAAGCTCCACCTCTCAGAAGGGGCAGTATCTACACGCATTACCGAACCTCCTTTTTCAAGAATGGCTGGTTTCGAGGTCTTCTCTTGGGGATCACAGATACTGCTCTGATAAAGGCTGTATTCAAATTAGACTCTGGCTATCACTTCACAGGTAGACGATCTTCTGTTTAACAGTGTGTTAGCATTTTATTTACATCTGCTATCTGACCTCATATCTGAAATGTTCTGGCAACTCATTATAGGTGTGGTAAGCATGTGTCGTGTGTACACTTGTTGACACTGGGGTGCAGCAGGGTTACTTTTTTCTAAAATGTGAAAACTTTCAAATTTCCAGGGTGCCTGGACCACATAATGAAATATAAGAAAAAGTGCATTGAGGCAGGTAAGTAAATTCGGCATTTGCTTTTGTTATGAGAAGAAATCCATACCTCAAGCCAGCACAGCTCAATCAGACTTTTTACGATGAAGGAACTGAAGCCTAGAGTAGGGCTGTTACATATCCAAACTGCTCAGTGAAGGCTGATCCCCAACCTGACAAACTCTTGGTAGGTTTATGGGGTGAGCAAGTCACAGAAAAAACACCCCATTCCCTTTTTAAAGTAACATTTTAGCCCCAACAAAGGCCCTCTCTGCCGGGATGGGACCCTATTATTAAAGACCCCGCCTGCTCAGACAACAGCACCACTGAGCTGTGGCCACAGGGACCTGCCTGGATTTGCAAACATTCAAGGCGGCAGCATTAGCTAAGTAATGACCTAGGAGCATGCTCCCAACCTGTGACCTCACAGGGGTCACATCTCACAGGCAGACTGTTAGAAACTGCCCCTACCCTTTGATTTTTGAGATAAGCCCCTTCACGTTCATCAGTCCCAACCATCCAGTTTCCAAGGTGTTTACAAGTATTTCTGTGCGTCTCTGGGTAATGATAGTCTTAGGGTGCTAATGAGGCTAATGGTTTGGAGGGACCAGTCCCTGACTTTTAGATACCCCGACCTCACAGGCATCCTTGTGAGCCCCAGCAGACTGCGCACATGTCTCCTGGCTGAAAGGCGGACTTGGAGCTTTGTGCCTCCTTGTGGCCTCCTGCCGGCATCTGGAGCAGAGGACCCTGCGGGGTGTAGGGGGCCCAAGGGCCTTGAATCAGTCCTAGGACCCAACTCCTAAAGACAGTTGGGATCAAGGGCTTGAAATGGCCTCCTGGGTGGGGAAAATAATGCATGCTCTTCTATATCATGTTCCTGGAAATTAACCAAGCGCTGATTTGCAAGGCACATGAATGAAACAACTGGCTTTTCTCACAGAGTAGACCTGTCAGGGTATTCTTTTAAGCCATGAGGCACTTCCTTATTTCCTGACATTCGGTTAAACTGGGGCAGAGCAGGCTGATGGATGGAGTTCTGGAATCCAGAGTATTCTAGTTCTAGCTGAATTCACTTGCTCTATAAACTCAGACACGTCTCCTAAGCTGTGGCTCTTGCTCCCCATCCTGGAAAGGGGGAAATCCTGACCTCCAGCCCTTCACTCCAAATGGATGCCAAGAGTAGAAGACAGGAGTAGAACCCAGCCTGTGCCTTCCATCACCGTCAGCCCAGGGAAGCTGTTTCCAGCAAAGCAGTGATGTGGGGGTCACTAAACTTTCTTAGGCAGCAGGTTACTCTGAGATGATAAATAAAAGACACGCTGTGTAGTAGTTTGTATCTCATGGAGGTGTGCCTCAGAACAGACATCTGTTTTGGTCAAGCCCTTTTGGGGGCTTAACTGAGGGCTCAGCTTGCAGCTCCATCCTTGTGATTCTCCCGACTCACAGGAAGTCTGTGGAAGCCAAACATCACCGCTTGCAAGAAGAGCGCAGACATGGTGGAAGTGAATTTTACCACCAGTCCCCTTGGAGACAGATACATGGCGCTCATCCAAAATCCCACCGTGCTTGGGACTTCTTGTGTGTCAGAGGTACTTTCTTCCCCTTCATGTCATCAACACCAGTCCTGTCCTCCACCTCCAGCTCTCCTTCCCTCATTGGAGAACTTCCCTGGACAGGCTCTTTTGAGAGAGCAACAGGCAGGACTGACTGCTGTACAAATGTGCTGGGCTATTTTGATTAATTCAAAGAAAAAAAAAAAAAACCAAGTCCCCTGGGGGCATCTCTGGAAACATCCCTGTGAATCGAAAACCCACCAAAGGTAGAGGTCTCAGAAGGACAGAGTGAATCTGACTCCCGCAAATTAACGAGTTCCAGTCAGTTTGGGAAGAGCAGTGGCTTCACTGGCAGTCTTTCACTACTCCCTCCTATGCTCCTAATTCTTGATTTTGTCTCACTCACCTGCACCAGAAGGAACTAACTCGAACTTCCGTGGTGGTTCACGTGACTGGGGAGAGTGAAGGTGCTGTGGTCCAGGTAAAGCTGAACAAGATGCTCTGGCGGGGACAGAACGGGGTTGCTGAAGACCACTGCACCACCACTCACTGCTTTTGGGCAGTCTGTTCTGGTTGGAGCAGATGCCTTCTCTCCTCGGCTCACGTCTGCCAGCAGCCTCTCTTGGAATTATGTTGATGTTGATGGGGAATCTGTGAGGTCACGAAGGTGAACTTATTGTCATGGTCCCTTTGGCTTCTGTGAGTGGCTGTTGACTTTCCAACCTGCTTTTATTCCCACTTGCTGTCACAGAGCCACATAGGAATTCTGAGACAGGAATACCATTTTATTATCCCAAGACTCCATCTCCACTGCAAAATGAAGTAAAAAAGGATTTGAATTTAGGTTTGGGTTCCTGATCAGTTTATGAATTTTGAAGGGCAACTCTGTCCTCTCGGGGCCTGTGATTAGTCTGCTGGAGAACAGAAGTCAGGCCAGCAGATGTTCTCAGGGCTCTTTCCTCTCCAAGTTCATGTTAGTGAGGGTCCCAGTGGAACAGATCCACACCCAAGATATAAGACTCTTTTGTTCTTCATTCCTGGGACATAAAGGCAGCACTCAGACATGCCCAGGGCAGCAGATACCCATCAGCATGTTAGGACTGCACCCCTTTTCCAAGGAAAGACTCTCCTAGTCCCAAGGGACTTAAAAGTGCTGACTTAGGTCAAGAGGCATCCCACTGCCCTATTTTTTGAGGACATATTTGTTTATGTATTAGGATGTGACCTAACCCTTTTAGATAGGAAACTAACCTCTTAGTGGGCCTCCCATGTGGCTCAGTGGTAAAGAATTTGCCTGCCAATGCAAGAGATGTGGGTTCGATCTGAGTCGGGAAGATTCCCTGGAGAAGGAAGTGGCAACCCACTCCAGTATTCTTGCCTGGGAAATCCCATGGATAGAGAAGCTTGGCGGGCTACATACAGTTCATGGGGTTGCAGTCGGACACAACGGAGCATGCAAAACCTCTTAGCAACATGTACAAAGTTTAGATCCACAACCCAGGAGTTGTAGGTGTCTGGTCTTGGGTCACTGGTCTGGATTTTAGGGCTTTATAACAGAAGTATGACCAAGGGGGAAAAAAAAGCCTTTCTACAATGCCAGAGAGGGGTTGAAGCTAGAATAAAAGGGATGAGAAGTTCTGGTGAAAAGCAGGAATAATGCTAAGCCCCTCGCTTCTCCTTAGCTGACTCCGTATTTCCGTACCTGTGGCAATGATTGCATCCGACAAAGGGGAACCGTGGTGCGGTGCCCACAAACGGGAGTCTCTTCTCAGGATCATGGTAGGTGCCCAGCACAGAGCCTCAGGACAGGAAGGGCCCCAGCCCTACCCCATTCAGAATGCAACAGGCTGGGGGTGTGGGGGGAGAGTGAGGGAGGGTCCCTGCCTGTGGGTGCTGAACAGGGTGCAGGGAAAGACAGTGGTTCTGTGCCCAACAGCTGCAATAGGAATAGGAATGAGGCTTCATTTATGAGATCAAGATCCTGACTAAGCAGGACATACAGAAGAAGGGGGGAAAAAAATCAGCGGTGCAAAATAGATGTTCAGAATGCCCCAAGGGTCTGCTGAAAAATGTCAGTGGTGTAAAAGGACTGAGTACACGAAGGAACATGCATTTCACTGCGTTTTGACTTTTTTCTCTGTCTCAGTGGCCCAGGGCCAGCTGTTACTGTAACTCGATGCGGCCACACAGACATTTGGATAACAAATTAGGAATAGTGGCACCGAGACACACACCTCGTTGGTGCCTGAGAGCAGCCTGTTCTGGAGAATGTCTCTCTGGATTTAATGATGTTAGTTCTTTCAAATTAAATGCTTCCGGAACTAGCCTAGCATGGGGTCAAAAGTTGGAAGGTGCTGTTTTTAGAAACCCAGCCTCCTAACAGTCCTGCCTGCTGTGTGGGCACAGTGCCGATGGATTCCTGAGCACTTTCACACGCTGGAGCTTAACTGACTCTCAGCATTCCTGTGACCGGGTGGCATTACCCTTACATTTGTCAGTATGACAGAACAGCCTTTAAAGATGCCCTCTGTGCATAGTATGTATTATATGAAGTAATTGCACCCGGAATAACATTAATTCATCAAAGAACAACCACAAAAAAAATTGAATGTAAACTCTGGTTACCACAGTGAATATGTGGAGTAAGAGGCCAAAGTGATTTTGAAGGACCATTCCTAACCTCCTGGGCCCCCTCTCCCTTTTGAGCATCTAGTGAAAGACCTGGACACTCTGTAAAATAAAAAAATACTGATCTGCAGAGATCTACTGACCGTTGGCTTTAAAGGAACCCAAACTTCTACAAAGCGTCAGATAAAAATTTTAATCTTCAAATAAGAGACAAATCTGGTTGTGTTCTGCTGAAGATAAGTCAGTTCTGTTCTCCCCAGACAGAAGTGTGCTGGGTGGCTGGCTACCTCTCCTCCTGTCCGCTCTGCTTGTGGCCACATGGATGCTGGTGGCTGGAATCTATCTGATCTGGAGGCACGGTAAGGGTTATAATTCAGAATTTAAAGAATTTAAATTTTAAAGAATGACGCTAATTTTTTCTTTTAAAGGAGCTTCCTCCAGAGGCAATCACATTTTGGAATAGAGTCAGACAACATTTATTTAATACCTTAGAGCTCTCCTAAAGACTGATCACACCTGCAAGGGTAAAGCAAGGGTTGGGACTCAGGATCTGCACTCACCTTTTTTAACCACCTTTTTCTTTAAATCACTGAAGCATCTACAAAGACTGAAATGGTCCAAAGATAGCTAATTTTTTGTCCCTTATTCGAGATAGCTAATCTATGCTAGTTCCTACTTTTATAAAATAAATTCTTCCAAGGCATAAGAACACCACTGTGGCAAGAATACACAGAACTATACAAAAAAGATCTTCATGACCCAGATAACCACAATGGTGTGATCACTCACCTAAAGCCAGACATCTTGGAGTGTGAAGTCAGGTAAGCCTTAGGAAGCATACAATGAACAAAGCTAGTGGAGGTGATGGAACTCCAGCTGAGCTATTTCAAATCCTGAAAGATGATGCTGTTAAAGTGTTGCACTCAATATGCCAGCAAATTTGGAAAACTCAGCAGTGGCCAAAGGACTGGAAAAGGTCAGTTTTCATTCCAATCCCAAAGAAGGGCAATGCCAAAGAATGCTCAAACTACTGCGCAATTGTATTCATTTCACATGCTAGCAATGTAATACTCTAAGTTCTCCCAGCTAGGCTTTAACAGTATATGAACCTAGAACTTCCAGATGTTCAAGCTGGTTTTAGAAAAGGCAGAGGAACCAGAGATCAAATTGCCAACATCCGTTGGATCATAGAAAAAGCAAGAGAATTCCAGAAAAAACATCTGCTTCATTGACTATGCTAAATCCTTTGACTGTGTGGATCACAACAAACTGGAATACTCTTACAGAGATGGGAATACCAGATGACCATACCTGCCTCCTGTGAAACCTGTATGCAGGTCAAGAAGCAACAGTTAGAACTGGACATGGAACAGACTGGTTCCAAATTGGGAAAGGAATACATCAGGGCTGTATATTGTCACCCTGATTGTTTAACTTATATGCAGAGTACATCATGGGAAATGCCAGGCTGGATGAAGTACAAGCTGGAATCAAGATCACTGGGAGAAATACCAATAACGTCAGATATGCAGATGACACCTTATGGCAGAAAGTGAAGAACTAAAGAATCTCTTAATGAAACTTAAAGAGGAGAGTGAAAAAGCTGGCTTAAAACTCAACATTTAAAAATGAAGATCATGGCTTCTGGTCCCATCACTTCATGGCAAAGAGATGGGGAAACAATGGAAACAGTAACAGACTTTCTTTTCTTGGGCTCCAAAATAAATGCAGATGGTGACTGCAGCCATGAAATTAAGATGCTTGCTCTTTGGGAGAAAAGCAGTAACAAACCTAGACAGCATATTAAAAAAAAGAGACATTACTTTGCTGACAAATGTCCGTATAGTCAAAGCTATGGTTTTTCCAATAGTCATGTAGGGATGTGAAAGTTGGACCATAAAGAAGGGTGAGCAATAAAGAATTGATGCTTTTGAACTGTTGTGTTGGAGAAGACTCTTGAGAGTCCCTTGGACTGCAAGGAGATCAAACCAGTCAATCCTAAAGAAAATCAATGCTGAATATTCACTGGAAGGACTGATGCTGAAGCTCTAATACTTTGGCCACCTGATGGGAAGAGCTGACTCATTAGAAAAGACACTAGTGCTGGGAAAGATTGAAGGCAGGAGGAAAAGGGGATGACAGAGGATGAGATGGTTGGATGGCAACACTGACTCAATGGACATGAGTTTGAGCAAATTTCGGAAGTTGGTGATGGGTAGGGAAGCCTGGCATGCTGCCGTCCATGGGGGTGGCAAAGAATTGGACACGACTGAGTGACTGAACAAGTATCTTGCCAACCCAAAAAGACTGAACACTTGAATGAGAAATCAGAGTATCAGTATTTATATAGATAAACTGCTAGGGGGAGGCCCACTGATATCCTCTGCTTTCCCCTCCCCTCCACACATAGACATGGAAATGCAGCCTTTGAGTTGTTTGTGATGTTGCAGATAGAACAAGATTAATCCTGTGTTCTTTCTTAGGTAAGCAAGCCATATTGAACTCTGACCTTAGAAATACTTATATTAATGGGAGTTGTTTGACCTGTATCTACCCATTACAGTAGTTTCATACCTAGCTTCCATTCTGGAGCATGTATAGGACAGGATTCCAGTTGAGTTCCAGCTGAAATGAGCTGCTACCACTTAACCTCATGCAACTGTAAAGAAACCCTACCACCTACAGGTAGAAGGTGGAATTACTACTGAGTTGACCCAACTCAAAACGTGATGTGAAAGGGCAGAGGTCAGCTGTCCTTTTTATATATGGCACTGAAAATCCTACAGTTACAACCACCCACCTGAAACACAGTACCCTGAACCTAAATAGTTTCTGTGAATTTATCTGAAAAGGGATGGGCTTGATCAAGAGGACTCACTCAGTGACAGGGACTTAGAAAATAAATCTTTTGCAGCATCTTTAAGTACTGGTATATTTCAGGTGATGTATACGAAAGGAACTTTAGGGATATTTTCCTCTCTGGCAGTAGTAACACCTCTGATGCTCAGCCAGTGTGCCCGAGCAAGGGGTCATTTATCTGCCATGGTTTAGATTGGCGTGAAAGCCTGCTATTTGCTGTGCAGAGATGACATAATGCTTCTCTCTCCCACAGAAAGGATCAAGAAGACTTCCTTCTCAACTACCACGCTACTGCCCTCTATTAAGGTTCTTGTGGTTTACCCTTCTGAAATATGCTTCCACCACACAGTTTGTTACTTCACTGAATTTCTTCAAAACCGCTGCAGAAGTGAAGTTATCCTTGAAAAGTGGCAGAAAAAGAAAATAGCTGAGATGGGTCCCGTGCAGTGGCTTACCACTCAGAAGCAAGCAGCGGATAAGGTCATTTTCCTTCTTTCCAATGATAACACCATGTGTGATGGTACCTGTGACAAGAGGGAGGGCGGCCCCTGTGAGGACTCCGAAGACCTGTTCCACCTCGCCTTTAACTTCTTCTGCAGTGATCTGCGAAGCCAGACTCATCTGCGCAAATACATGGTGGTCTGCTTCAGAGAGGGTGACATCAAAGACAACTACAGTGCGCTCAGCGTCTGCCCCACGTACCGCCTCATGAGGGATGCTACAGATTTCTGTGCGGAGCTTCTCCATGCCAAGCAGCATGTGTCGGTGGGCAGAAGGTCACGCATCTGTCACTACAGCTGCCTCTCCCTGTAGCCCAGCCAGGAGACCTTAAAGTCTTCTGACCCCTCCAATCACAGGGAAAAAGGTGTCTGTGAGAATCTGAAGTTTACCATATAGCCTACTTACAGGGAGGATTACAGCTGAACCTTGAACAACCCAAGGGTGCTGACCCCTCCGCAGCTGAAAATCCAGGGAGAACTTCACAGTCCATCATCTGTATCCATGGTTCAACCATTTGCAGATGTGTAGGACGTTATTTACTGAAAAAACTGTGCACATAAGTGTATCTGCCCAGTTCAGACTTGTATTGTTCAAAAGTCAACCATATGTATATCTGCTTGAGCAAAAGGAATAGGGAGGATTTACAACAGCATAATTTACAATGGAATACATACACCTTAATCTAGTAATTAAATGTTATACCAATAAAATTGTTATAAATATTACTAAAGTGGCATTAAAGAACAGAAACTAAATTTATAATTATAAAGCTCAATTTCATATCTAAAAATCAGGAACACTTACAAGGTAAAACTATAACCACTGTGATAAGCAGTAATAAAGCATTTCCCACCTGAACATCCAGTCCTGAATAGAGCATGCCCTGCAGAGTAGGTAGAACTGTTTAGCTCTGTAACTAAGTTTAATTAATGAATGCCAAAACTGAGAGTCTTCACTAGTTCAATAACTTCTTAGGTGAAAAACCCTCTATAACACACAGAAATCTTTACCACAAACACAGGAAGTAACAGGCTGCGGCAATCTTCGCTGACCATATGCCCTGCTCTATGCGGAAACACTTCCATAGCTGGTATTTGCATAGGACCCTCCCTCTGAACCAGCTGAACTAGCTTCATGTCCTACCTGAGTCTTGGACAGGGGATTTTTAACATCAACAAAATATATCACTTACAGAGCTGAGGTCTACTTTTGCCCAAAGTTACCCATTAGAAGTAACTGTCAGAATTCAGAGTTTGTTGATTATTATATAACTTTTCATGTACAAAACAAAAATAATCCCTATGTTGAAATTAGCCCTCTTGAAGTAATTAATTTTTTATAAATGAGTTATTATACTGTTTTACTTAAGTAAAAAAACTTAAGTAAATCTTGGGGTTGCAAAGAGTCGGACACGACTGAGCGACTGAACTGAAGTAAAAAAACCAGAATCTACCTTGGCATTACAGAACATAGACATGGGTGGCATTTTAAGTCTCCCAATTTTTTTCACTCTTCTCAAAGCATCTTTTCCTTAATGCAGAAGTCACCAAAAGTTGGTTATATTAGCATTTGTATTTTTCTAGGAAAGCTTGTGTCTTTCACACAGTGCAAGACTGCATCTGCTCTAGAATGTGGATCAGTTTCAGGTGGACGACTGTTAAAATGTTTTTGTAGAGTATCCCTAAAGGGCCATGCCACTCCTCTGATACATATCTTGCTGCTAATAAGTCGCTTCAGTCGTGTCCAACTCTATGCAACCCCACAGATGGCAGCCCACCAGGCTCCCCTGTCCCTGGGATTCTCCAGGCAAGAACACTGGAGTGGGTTGCCATTTCCTTCTCCAATGCATGAATGTGAAAAGTGAAGTCACTCAGTCAAGTTCGACTCTTAGCGACCCCATGGACTGCAGCCCACCAGGCTTCTCCGTCCATGGGATTTTCCAGGCAAGAGTAGTGGAGTGGGGTGCCATTGCCTTCTCCGGATACATGTCTTGCAAAGACCAAAATAAAGAAGCATAGAGTGCACAGCTTCACAAGCAAATAATTAGTAATGCCTGAGGCAATACAATTAATATGGTAAAGCTCACTTACTTGTCGTGTTCAGTTTGCAGGGTGCTTTTAAGTACTGATAATAAAAGATGTACGTGACCTATGTCAAAACATGGACCAGAAACAGCCTCCTCTGAATCAACCTCTACCAGTTTTAACAGCAAATTGCTATTATGTGAAAAGCTATTATAAACAGAATTCATTATGCTTTTAGAACTAGGTAGCTAGTATTAAATTGTGTTGAAACAACCCAGAAACATAAAGTCAGTGTATAAACTTAATTAAAAACTAAAAAAAACCAAAATAACAATAGCATACAGTTTTCAGATTGAAGGCAAGCATCCCAAAGAAGAGAAGCAAGTTAAAATTTTGTTACACTGGAAGGCTCTTCTTTGTTTCCAACTTACTGAGCAGACACTCAAGATAATCCTACTTCAATGGCAAGCCACTCCAGTACTCTTGCCTAGAAAATCCCATGGATGGAGGAGCCTGGTAGGCTGCAGTCCGTGGGGTTGCTAAGGGTCGGACACGACTGAGCGACTTCACTTTCACTTTTCACTTTCCACTTTCACACATTGGAGAAGGCAATGGCAACCCACTCCAGTGTTCTTACCTGGAGAATCCCAGGGACAGGGGAGCCTGGTGGGCTTCCGTCTGTGGGGTCACACAGAGTCGGACACGACTGAAGTGACTTAGCAGCAGCAGCAGTATTCCTCCATGTCCTAAACTTCCATCCTTTTTTTGGCCCCAATGTTTATGGGGTCTTACGTCCCTGACCGAGGATCGAACCTATGATCACAGCAGTAAACGCGCTGAGTCCTAGCCAGTGGGCCGCCAGGGAGAGCTCCCAGCCGCCCTTGTCTCTATACCCACTTGCCTGAGTCTCTTACCGTCACCTACGTTTGTCTCTGCCAGTCCCGCCCCCAGCCCCAGTCTAGAGATCATCCTAAACAAGAAGTACTCTGAGAACTTTGTTTTTCAGGTAAAGGAAAACTGGGGAGCTCATGATTAAGTTAGTAATTATGACAGGTACCTTGTCTAAATTATAGATAAACCATTTCTATTTGGCTTTAGGAAGAAAATGAGTTTGCCTTTTCTGATTCTGTTCTGTTTTGGTCCAATAGCGACTGGTTTCCTTTCCCAAGCCCACCCCAGATCATGTGGGTAACAAAAGCCAACCAGCCCAACCTTAAATCTTTGCTTCTGGAAATCTAGATCTGAATGGGCCCTGCTACTTTTTGTAACCCAAGAGAAAATTTTAAAAATGAAACAAAACAACAACAACAAAAACAAACACCTTTTTTTCCCCCTAAGGAATTTTAGCAGCATACACGAGTCATGACATACGTTTATGCTACACAAGAGGGAAAATGTGTAATCAGACATTTCTCACAATTCAGGTACACAGTCACACACCCACCCCTCATGGGTACCTGACACTGCCTAACACTCAGAAGTCAACCTAAAGGAAGGGCTTCACCACCTGAGAACCACTCTACCGCAGCAATGGACATCATCAGGAGTCTGAGACCTCGAGGAAGAGCAGGAAAATTCACCACGGAAGACCGAGTTCATATTTATTCTCAAATGTCCTGACTACAAAAGCAGCTTATTTTTTTACATCAATGTAATGTGTTCAACAAAAAAAAGTTAAAATTCATTTATTTTCATGAAACTTAAAAGCACCTAAGTCAATAAATTATACTAAGTCTTTTATACTACAAGGTTTGTGTTGGTCTTCAACAGCGACTTTCCTGTCCGTTTCACCACACAAAAGCAGCTCGCTCTCGTAGCATGCGGACACCAAAGCGCTGCCACTCTCTCTGATAAATCCACAGTTCCTGTGTGGTATCCAAACAAGCCAATACTGCCCCTCCTTTCCAGGCAATCAGCCGGGGATCCATGTCCTAGGGAAGAAATGACAAAGATATTTCAATGAAAACGGACAAGACGTACACTTAATCATTTACTGGAATTTAGGGGCAGACTCATGTAAGACCTGTGAACTAACCACAGACATTTTCTATTTCAGTTCACAAGAAAATTTTTTGGTTTTTATTACTGAAGATGTTATTATTTACTACTTATTATTATTCCACTAATAATTCCTATATGCCAGACCATTTCTAAGGAATTAACTTATTTTGAAATTTGAGTGTAATAAACATATCCCATAACCTCTCCCTCTGAATGAAAATTAAACAGGAATATTCCCCGGAATTGTCAGTGAGAATGATAAAATACAGACACAATCTGTTTCTAAATTGCTGTGTTTATGGTTTCCATGATAGGTCAAACCAAAAAGATCCTTGAAGATCACCCAGTCTAGGGACCAGCAGGAGATTCTCAATATGAAAGAGATGAAAATGGACTTGTTCTAGTTGACAGTGTGAGAACAGTTAGTCTTCTCCTTGCCCACCCCATCCTTTGACAAAGTCAGAAGTCGGTCATGCTAATCTGGAGAACACAGCAGGGACTGAAAGCCAGTAATCCAGTCCCTGAGTCCAGAGCTCCTTCCACCACATCTGTGTGACCTGCTGAAAGTAATTTTTCTACTTGCCCCAAGCCCTCGGGAACTCCCCACACACAGACTCAAGCCTCCCAGGATTTTCTCTGTCCACATACAAGTAGTGCTGTTTCACTGGAAAAGAGTCCGACCTGCACCATGTACAACATACCTTGGGCCTTGTGATCACATCTACATTTTCAATAATGCGCCTGAATGAAGGTGGCATTTTATTGAGAATTCTGTGCTGCAGAAATTCTTGGGCTTTATGAAACATCAAACCACCTCCCACCACCAGGATGGAGCTGTACATCTTCTTTTTGGTTTCATCAGATGCTGAAAAGACAGTGAAATCCTTTTCATGCTTTTTCTCCGTATCTACCACCACCCTAGGCCAAGCCACCATTATCTATTGCTTGGTAATGGCAGGAGCCCCTCAAAGCGCTCTCCCCAACCTATCTTCGACAATGCTACAATGCAGCCAGAGGAACCTTGCAAAAACGTGAGCAAGTTGCTGTCCCCACACATGCCCCACCCCCCAACCCTGCTACTAGCAGGATTAGGACCTCAATCTCCAAGGGGGCCTACAAAGTCTGCTGTGGCGTATACCAACCCCTTCCACAGCCTCACTCTTCCCAGTCACACTGGCCTATACACAGGCTTCTTCATCTACCTAGATTGCCTTTATGTGGTAATTTGACTTGTTTTGGCCTTTGGTACTTGGTTCTA
This sequence comes from Moschus berezovskii, assembly GCF_049115385.1. NCBI lineage: Eukaryota > Metazoa > Chordata > Mammalia > Artiodactyla > Moschidae > Moschus > Moschus berezovskii. The sequence goes on from NC_142483.1 coordinate 13,429,723, forward strand.
TGTTCAAGAAGGCCAGGAATCAGGTTCTAACACCTGACAATGGCAGCACAAAATAGGTCCTCAATAGTTTTTGAATGAACATGCTGCAGGATAAAATTACACCCTAGCCTGAACCCTGGAACTGCTCTCTCTAGGCTCCCCAGATGTGCTTACAACAGCAGTCTATGCTATGGAGGATGGCTTTATCCAGTCCCAGGGCTTTCCCTTCAAACAGCGAGATGGCAGTCTTCCTGGACATCAGTGCGGTGAGAGCCTCCTCAGAATCATTGCCAGCCATCAAACAGTCTCCCTGGGAGGGTCCCAGATCCACCTCTTGGGAATGCAGTCTTTCTGGAAGGTCAGAGGACTGGCCACGAAGGTCCCCTTCGAATCCAATGGGTTTGGATGCAGACTTCCGGTCAGCACTAGCTTTCGCAGACTTTAAATCAATCAAAAGGAGAGTCGAATGGATGGTCTGACTATGACAGTGGTCACTGTTCTCCAGCTGGATGTCCCCTCCCCACCCCGCTGCTGGACACTCTATAAAACAAAGGCCTGTCCCTGTGCTGCAGACAGGAAACACCCCACAGCATACAACCTAGCACCCAGTCCCCGCCCCTGGATAACTGGGTGGGTGCTTTGCAGAAGATGAGGACATGCTAACAAAACCAAAGCAACCCCAGGCTGTCAGGGCAGACCACAGAACTTTCCTAATACTGGCTGGATTTTAAGACTGAAATGTTGACGTTGATGAACTATTCCCCCATGAGTTTTTGAGTATAGTTATTTCAGTGGAATTCTTGGGCCAGTGGCTGTCATGGGTCCTCATTTTCAGACCTTATCTAAGCAATCTCATGCTCCGTTTTGGGACAGGAACAAAGACCAGAGCAGGTTTACAGCCCTCTTCTGTTCATCATGAGTTGCTGTTTCACTGGCAGAGAAGAGCTTTAATTTGTACCCCTGCAGCAGACGTCCTACAACTAGGATCGGCTCTGGACAAAGGAATTCAGTTCCTTGCCTGAGCCTACCCACCTTTCATGTTATAATTTAAAAACAGGTGAGAAAAAAATATAGGTGAGATTTTACTGAAAATACTACTGGAAAAATATTCAAAAGTAGGAAAAGTACAGAAATAACACACACCAAAAGGGAAGCATCATCATTAAATTAACTTTTACATGTGTGGGGTAGTATTCTGAAAATAGATGTTTGCTGAACAAAGAAATCTGCCATCTGGATTTTAAATGCAGACTTCATCTATGGTCCTAAAAATAGAATCAGCTTTAGCATACTGTCAGACTGCAGTCATTGCAACAATCCATTAAGTGTGGGCAAACTTCTCTCTCAGGCACAAAACTATCTCCTCTCACCCCGAATTACCACAGACCTGTTCCTGCTTGCTCTGCGTGGCCAGCAGGTACTGTTCATCATGAGGATCCTCAGGGTCACCCTGGGATCTGTGCTGTAAAGTCGTCATTTTCTGTCCAACGATTCCAAAAGTTGCTGGATAAAACAAAGCCATTGGAGCCTGTGCAGGGAAGGAAAAGAATCAAGGCTACTCCCTCCTGAAAAAACTGACCCGTTAAATAAATTGTGTCCTTCCAAAACCAAAACTGGCAGGTCAGATCCTGTCAGTCAGACTGAGTAAGCATTCTCTTTTGGAAGGAGCATTATTTCTTCAGTGTGTAATGGGCTTCATCATCAAACTGAATGGGTGATATAACACCTGAGACAAAGTGAATGCAAAGTAAGTGGCTAGTAAACTACTACTAGAATGGTGCCTCTCTCTCTCCATAGCAACTCCTCACATAGTGGCTAATTAAAAAGATGGCTCAGATCTCTTCTAATCAATACTCTTATCAGTGGTTTAAATGTTGGGCTAGCAGCTAATTTACACCCAGTTGGCGTCCCAACTTCATGAAAGTGAAAGTGAAGTCACTCAGTCGTGTCTGACCCTTAGCGACCCCACGGACTGCAGCCTACCAGGCTCCTTCATCCATGGGATTTTCTAAGCAAGAGTACTGGAGTGGCTTGCCATTGCCTTCATGAGGTTTCCAGCAAATACACATTCTCTCAGTCTGACTGAACCTGGCTGCCTTTCTTTCTACCATGGGAAATACACACCCATGTGTTACCTGGAGTTTTTCATCTCCCAATCGAAACTGGTAAAGAAGGGCAGGGGAATCTGGATGTCGAATCTGAAACTCATGGTCCTGAAGCCCAGAGATGTCCTGAATCCGGGGAAAGATGCCGTCAGTGAATCAGGAAAAGTACACGCAAACTCTACAAATGACAAGCCTCTCTGCGTCTAAATCTCATCCATGAAAGGGCTGCCCTACAACTTTCTACCACTTCCACCGGAACTTAAAAAACAAGACTTCAACTGTATCTGGTTTCTTTCAACATTTCTGAAATTGCCACTATCTGAATTTGTGGTTTCTTTCGTTATCAATATACACGAATACAAACAATGTCCAAACCAACAAGCAAATTCCCTCAATAACTGGGAAATGTTACCCTGTTCTACATTTCTCAAAAAAATTTTTACTCAGAATTTTATTAAACAAGTTTTTTTTTTAAAAAAGTCTAAAACGAACAGTATAAAAAGGTAGCAATTCATATACAGCAATGATTAAACGCTGACTGTTCACAACAGAAAGAAAATGCTTCAAATTATACCATTTTATTAACTGTGTACCTATGTATTTACCTGATGCTGTTCATTACATCTAAAGGTTAATCTTTATCCTTAGAATGATCACAGATCCTAAGAAGAGAGAAATCTACTCTATTAAGAAAAGCTAGCTGTGTTTTCCTGAGTATGAGATACTTCTGTATGAGTCTGACCTTACCAAAAATCTCTCACTTCTTAAGAGCTTCAGCCTCAAAGTTTTATCAAGTTGGGTTGAATGGGTAGAATAGTACTGTTAATTTTTAAATTATCCTTAAATATCTTCAATTTTCCCTGAAAACAAAAATAATCAGCAATTTTGATTTTGCTCCCACCTGATCCAAATGACAAAAAGTTTCTTTAAGGTGCTGCAGAAGAAGGCAATCCATTTTATTTGTTAACTGGCATTCTCTGTAAGGGAAACCAGCTCGCTGCATCAGCCAGTAAAAGCATCTTGACACATCAGATCCTCCATATGCCAGACAGAGCCTAGAGTTAAGAGAAAAGGGCAGCTAAAAAGATGCAAAGGGTGTTCCAAAAACTCAATTAGGCACAGCGAAACAGCAAGTTTCAAGAAATGTTTTAAGGATAAGCTAAAGAACGAAAGGGCAGAATGGATGTAAGGGAGAGAGAAAGGAAACTAGAAAAAACCAGTGGTGAGCATCAAGAAGTAAAAAATGCTACTTGCAAAAAAATCCAAGAGACAGAATACACATTAAGTCCAGCTCATTGCCAAGTCCATATGTATAGCATGTGACAGCTGTTTGCTATCTATGCTTACCGGCATATAGAGACGACAGGGAATAACATCATAAGACGAATCTCTCTTGTGGGAGAAAAACTCAGAGAATATTAGCCACTAACTGAACATTTCTACCATCTGGAGGGATCACTGCTGTGCCGTTTCAGTGGTAGAAGACCTGGGGTCCAGTGTTCTCTCTATACTTCAAGAAGCAATGGCATTAGGTAATACAAGTGGAGGAGCTCAAACAACTCAATCAGGGTTTGAGAATGCACTGTAACCTAGGAGGTAACAGCTTAACTTTTCTCAAGGACTGCTTAGACCCTCTTTTAAGTTTGTTTCTATGCCTTAAAAGTCAAACTACCTATGTGAGTGACAGGAAGAATAAAATCATCCTGAAGAAGCCATCCTGGAAGCACAAAATGCTGCAGAGAACTAGTTATATGCACTACCTGGTATGCTCACCTGTGCTGGGCTTATCTCAGATAAGCAAGCTGCAAACCTGCTCGGGCTAGTTACTTTTATTAATTCTTCTATCAGTGATAATGTAATGTAGGGACTGACCACCACAAAGTTACTCTTCACTTATCAAAAATAATCTGACAAGAAAAGCAAATACTCAGGAGACCTTGGTGGCCTAGTGGTTAGGATTCTGAGCTTTCACTGCTGTAGCCCAGGTTCAATCCCTGGTCGGGGAACTGAGATCCCACAAGCTATGCAGTGTGGCCAAAAAAAAAAAGAGAGAGAAAAGCAAATACTCAAAATGCTAGCCAGACAATTTAGACCTAAAAACCTACTGTCTCCTAAATGACTTGCCTATATAAAGCTTTGCTGTGAGTGTGACTGCCACACCAGTGAAAGACACAGAGCTAACATACACACTTCTCCTGTGGAAAAGCACACAACACACACTAGGGCTTCCATGAACTCAATGATGTGACTCACACTGTTGTTGCTTTTAGTACTTAACTCGTGTCCCAACTCTCTGCAATCCCATGGCCTATAGCCTGCCAGGCTCCTCTGTCCATGGGATTCCCCAGGCAAGAAAACTAGAGTGGGTTGCCATTTCCTTCAGCAGGGGATCTTCCTGACCCAGGAACTGAACCTGTGTCTCCTGCATTGGCAGGCAGGTTCTTTACCACTGAGCCACCCAGGAAGCCTGGGCTCCTGTCAGAGGGTTCCAATGGAACCAGTTTATAGCCTTGTTATAGCCTGGAAATACCAGTTTATAGCCTTCCTCAAATCTGCACTTCCACAATCTTGTTGGCTTCTTAGAAAAAAAAAAAAGTGAAATATATAATTCCTTAAAAAAACTTCTAACTCAAGATGCTTTTAGTTGAATAGGCTGTAAAGGAAGAGGAAGCAGAGAATACCTCCTCCCAAGCTCCTCACCGAGTGTTCCGATGAGAGACCCCATCCTCCACACAGCACACGCTTGTCTTCTGGTCTCCGACATCTACAATACACGTGCTGCTTAAGCCACTTCCAAAGGTAGCGCACACAGACTCCTGATGGACCACAATCCCTGAAAAACAAAAGGCAGAGGGGTGATCAGCTGGGGAATAGGAAAGATCCTAAACAAATTAAAGTCTAGGAACCCCCAGGCAAGCATCACTGACCCTCCCAGAATAAACATTTCAGTAAGCAGTGAATTAAATCAACTGTGTCAGGAAAAAAACAAAACAATCTCATTTCAGGCAGGTTTCCCTGGAATAGCAGACGTACCTGAAAAACCCATCTTCATTAGGATCATATTCACTAATTCTTTCACATGCTGTTTATTATAGATATCAGGAATTAACAAGATACATCTATAATACTAAAAAGAAGAACAAAGGAGAAAAAGATAAAATGGTTAATATTCAAGTCAGGTCAAAACAAATTTCACTACACCTGTCCTCAGAGAGGATTCTCTCTAAAGCAGCAGCAGCAGCAATGGCTAGCAATGGCTACTTTTACCAAAGTAAAAGCTCAACGCTCTCTGCTATCTTTTAGGTTTTATATTAAAAAAAAAAAAAAAACCTCGAAGTTTTTCGGACTTTTTTTTCCCTTTGAATTATTTAAAACTTGTAAAATGAAAAATAAGACAACTGATGTGTCCAAAAATGGTCCAGAGAGAACGTATAAACACGAGCAAGTTTGCTGATTGCAGAGCAATAGAAATACCAAGAACCAAACAAAATGAGGGGGGAAAAAAGCACCAGATGGGAATTTAGTGAAGGAAAAACAGATATCCTTAACACATTAAGTGGAGACGGCTTCAAGGACACTGTCTTACAAACAACAGTGTACACTTATTGACCAAGAATTTCTGAAGACAATCCAGTAACTGGGAATTTCAGTTTACCTTTAAATCTTTCAGTGGGATTTCCAAGTACTTTTGTATTGCATGAGACCATATTACTTCAATATCTGCCAGAACAGCTGTAAGAGAGCCCCCAGGTCCTGGGTGAATATTTAACTGACCTCTTCTGATAGGCCAGTGAATATTATAACAGTCCAAAGGATTAACATACAGGGCCTGGAAACGAAGGAGAGATGAATACATTGTTAGAACTCTTCTCTCAGGGTTTCCCAGATTCAAATTCAAAAACCAAAGGCCGGAAGTTACCATCAACATTTGCTGCCTGTTCTCATGTTGAGAGTGGAGTGTCTAATATCTCAGGAGCCAGTGAGACTATCTGTTCCTCAGGGTAAGATTACAGAATGCTTGGGAACAGCTAGGACTGGGTGGCAAAGCACATTAATTTTATAAATAGGACCTACATTTCCTTCTTCCATTTCATTGTAAACAAGTCTCCTACCTCTTCTCCCACCAAAAACTCAGGGTGATGAGATGTGTTTGTCCACTTATTTCCAGAGCAGTGATCTAAAATAGCGGGTCGCATCTGCTTGTTGTAGGAACGTGCCTGAAACAAAGGAATATCAGAAAATTCTCTGAGTCTATGCAAGTGAAAAAAAGGGGCTGCCCTCTTCTCCTCTCTCACAGAATAGGTACGGTGGCAAATTTTAATAATGAATCCAAGATAGGTGACAAAATAGGGACTGGTCACAAGTGGATTCTCCTGCCCTTTTCCACAACCTTGATTTTTCCCATCATTCAGGCTGTGATTTACAGCCAGTCTAAAATGAATACTGCACTCTGCTGAAACTGGAATATAAATTTATATATTTGGTTAACCAAACAGTTCATTTGGTTTTTTTCTTTAAGATGGCTCAAGTAGCAGTTAGCTGTCTTTAACTTTATTCAAAACAACTATTAGATTATGTTGTGATAGCTGTAACATCAGTGTGCATTTAAAACAAAAACTTGTCAAAATGTGTGAATATTTGTGTAGCCATCTTAATATTGATGATGGGGGAAAAAAGGCAACCTTTTCTGCATAGTATGCTTTGTTATTTCAAAAAAGGTTAAAATGAAACTGAAATGCAAAGAAAGATATGTGCAGCAATATGGAGAAGGTGACTGATCAAATGTGTCAAAAGTGGTTTGCAAAGTTTCACACTGGAGATTTCTCACTGGACAATGCTCCCTGGTCCAGTAGATCAGTGAAGTTGATAGCGATCAAATCGAGACATTACTTGAGAATAATCAACATTATACCATGCAAGATAGCCAACATACTGAAAATATCCCAATCGAGCAATGAGTAATATTTGTACCAGTTTGGTTATGTTAATTGCTTTGATGTGGGATTAAAGGGAGTCCTGTATTATGATCTCCTGGAAAACCAAATGATTCATTCCAACAAGCACTGTCCCAATTAGACCAACTGAAAGCAGCACTCGTTGAAAAGCATCCAGAATTAGTCAACAGAAAATGCATAATCCTCCATCAGGATAACGTAAGACCACATGTTTTTCTATATGGAAAAACTACTACAGCTTGGATGGGAATTTCTGATTCATCCACTGTTTTCACCAGATACTGCACCTTTAGATTTCCATTTATTTTATCTACAAAATTTTTAGTGGAAAAAATTTCAGATCCCTGGAAGTCTGTAAAAGGCACTTGGAACAGTTCTTTGCTCAAAAAGATAAAAAGTTTTGGGAAGACAGAATTATGAAGTTGCCTGAGAAACAGTAGAACGCAGTGGAACAAAACAGTGAACACATTGTTCAATGAAGTTCTTGGTAAAAATGAAAAATTTGTCTTTTATTTTTACTTAAAAACTGAAGGAACTTTTTGGACATAGACTCGTGTCCATCCCCAGCAGTACAGTAAAAGGACAAACGTAGTAAGAATACAGCTTCTCATCAAGATGCTGGAATCACACACTCAAGACTCTCAGGTAAACCAAATTTTCACCAACTTGACATAAGAAACACTACCTTACAAATTGGCTTGCAGACATTCGTAACACCAATTTAGGTATTCTGCAGGTGGTTATAAATGGTTTTCTTTCCTTTTTAAAGAAAATCCCATCTTTAATAATTTGCATAATGAAATAGGGAGTGCACACGAATGGTTATGACATAATAGCAGTGGTCAAGGAATGCATCTGAAGAAAGAGCTGAGACCCAACCTGCTCAGGGGACACAGGAATCCGTCTTGTACCATTTGACATCTTTTTAGACCATATTGCTTGATCCACCATTTTAAGGCCATTTTGCCTTTGTTCGTTACTTTCAGGTTTCTGGCAGAAAAGAAACAGTGTTGAACAGTATAAATGATTTAGTGAAAAAGAGAAAGTAACGACAAAATAGTAATTTAATCTAGCAAGAGGAAATGCTCATCAACAAGCGCGTCCTTCACTTATGTCACATATGTTAACCCTAAGAATTCAAAGTAACCTTTTTATTATTTATAAAACAAAAAAATCAGAAAAGCACCATTACCATAAACCAACTCCTGCAAATATCTATAACCTCAAAGGAATTCTGACTTAATATCAGAGCATAGCATACTTTAAACTTACCAAGTATTTCAAGACTCTTCCGTATATCGATATAATTTTCATGCTTACAATTTTATAGCAATATTTTTTCCTACATGTGTTATTTCACTTAGTTAATGAGTATTCAAGTTATTGTGATATTGCAAAGAACATTCCATAAATACTTTTGAAAAGATTATTTTATTTTCTTTCTATTTTTACTCCTGAGATTTAGTCCCTAAGATTGAATTAGAAGATCCAAAGATATAAGTGAGTTTTAAACCCTTACATGGTCAAGTTATAGTTAAGCTTCGAAATGGACTTAAGAATGGTTTGCTAGTTATGCTACAAAATGAAACCCTAAGGCCTACTATCAGAGTTATAGAAACTGCAAGTTCCTAAAACTACCCTTGATTTAAAGATTAAAAGTGGATTATAACATTATATACATATTCAATACCTATCATGAAAATTTTTCCTGTTAATTATCACCTGCAAAATAGGATACTTACTGCATCCTAAGTAAATGACCCCAAGAACATATTATTTTTTGCCTTTAAATTATGATTTAACCTAAGATTATAACAAGTACTTATTAGAGGAATTCGATTTGCTACAGATAGAAAAAATAAGCTCAATATGAACTCTAAATATCTGGAAGAAAAAATACGGCACTTAGTTAAGAGACACCTGGATGCATCATTTTAAGAAAGTGACAATTCTGTATCCTCCACTAAAAATCAGCCTCATCAATACCCAATTCATCCTGATGGGTTATAAAAATTAATTTTCTTTTGTTATAATTATTTCTGTACAATCTACAATTGCTAGCTCTGATAAAAACTTACATTTGTAACCCTGAACAATGTCATTATTTTAAGATACATTAAAGCTATGAAGATGTTGTTCAAGATTACGACATACACTGAATATCTGAGCCCTCCCAAGGCGGCAACCTTGGGTTTTCTCTCCAGGTTCTACATTTTGTGTGCGTGTGGTGTTTTGTTTTGTCCACACAGCATGACTTGTGCGATCTTAGTTCCCTGACCAGGGACTGAACCTGGGCCCTAGTCAGCAAAAGCAGAGTCTTAACCACTGGACTGCCAGGGAATCCCCTTCAAGTCCTCCATTCCGACTTACATTTAGTCCCTCTCTTAGGAGCCAGTTGTCCTTGTACAGTGGCTGCCCCTGTTGTTTGTGTCTTCGTGCAATGACGTGAGGGATGCTGGCAGGAAGCGTGTCTGTGGCTCGACCAATCCTCAGAGTTGTGGAACCTGGATGTATGACAACAATGAAGTTGCTCTGGATTTGCTGTAAATATAAAACACAGGAGTGTGACTTTAGAAAATAACATAGATGGTAACAGACTTAAGAAGTTAGTTTCCTGTAATGACTATAAAACTCATTTTGTATCTGTGTTTCGAGGATCTGACTCATGGCACATAGGTCAACAAATCTTTTGTTTAAATGAATGAAATCCTAAGTACCAGTGCAAATCAAGCTATGATTTGAGGGTGTTTCTGTGCCAAGCACTACGGGTACATGGTGACAAGGACAAAGCCCCAACCACTAGAGAACTTTCCATTTACTAAAGAAGACAGTGAAATAAGGAATAAGAGTGTAGTGCCGGGTTCCCTAAATCTGAACACCTAAAGAACCTTGTTAAAAAAAAACAAATAAAAAGACGCTAAGTCTTCACTACAAACTTTCTGATTTAGAATCTCCTGGGAGAGACAGCCTAGGAATCTGCAATTTACAAAAGCTTCTGAGGTAATCAGTATCGTCGCTCAGCTGTGACAACACTGGTCCAGTAGGTGAGGGAAGAAATGTAGTATTAGAACAGAATCACTGTTTTCTAATGCTGGAAAGTAAGGCTCAATACAGCAACCACTTTCGAGAATGAGCATAAACTGTATTTTGGTCACTGTTTTTTAAATACTCTACCCTTATTGACTCTGTGCTATATACCTGATCTGGTAAGAGTCTGGAGTTAAAAGGCCAGAGTTCACAATTCTATCCTCGTACGTCTGCCTTTCACCACCCGTTCTTGGGAGATAGTCAACAAGGATTGACAAAGGAGCACAAACCAAGACAGTGGGCTTTTAGATCCATAATTCTCAATTGAGAAGACTATAACCTGAGTGACTGGGGAACCTTTACCACGGAAACGTGCTGAGGGACTCGTGGGGGACTCAAAGAGACTCCAACAATCCTTTGACAAACGGATGCCTCTGCTGAGAACGGCCTTTCCAGCATGACTCCTCAGCCAGCACCTACTGTTCCACCCACTGGCTAAAGCTGTGTCCTCCTGGCCTGCCCCCTTTTAAAACATTTCTGTACCCTGTCGATACGATACAGTTCAGAACCTCCAAGATCAGGACCCTGCCTATTTCTCTAGCTTTACTCTGGAACTACTTCCTTTTCAGTCTCTTTGGTCTTCCGAATCCAGATGTCTCCTGATTTCTTAGCTTACAGTGCTGACCTTCAGTTCAGTTCAGTCGCTCAGTTGTGTCCAACTCTTTGCGACCCCATGAATCACAGCACGCCAGGCCTCCCTGTCCATCACCAGGCCTGCACAAAGGCACTTCCCTTTGTCTGCAATGTTCTTTCTCCCTTTTAAATCTTTCCCTTCAGGTCTTAAGTTAAATGTCATTAGACCAGGTGTGTTTGTCCTGCTGTAATAAAATCGTATGGCACCCCTCCTTTTCATGACATTTGTCATTCTTACAATGATTTACTAACTGCTCTCCCAGAAGACAAAACCTTCACGTAAGAGGGGACTGTTACTGTCTCGTTCCCTACTCTATGCCCAGTGCATGGCACAGAGGAACCTGGTGCATGGCACAGAGGTTATCTGTTGAATGGTGATGGCACCATTCTCACAAGGCCTGGTGCTATTCAGCAGACTCCTCAAGCTGTTGTGTGTTATGGCAGACAACATATATCTAGAAGACTGAGTTAAACCGACGAGGCTGCTTGCCATCTGGGACAGGATGCTGATGATTTAGTTGCTAAGTCATGTCTGACTCTTCCGCAACCCCATGGATCATAGTCCCCTAGGCTCCTCTGTTCATGGGATTTCCCAGGCAAGAATACTGGAGTGGGTTGCCATTTCCTTCTCCAGGGGACCTTCCAGACCCAGGGATCAAACCTGCATCTCCTGCTTGGCAGGCGGATTCTTTACCAATGAGTTACCTGCGAAGCCTGCCGTCAGGGACACCTGTACCCCATCAATGGTACACAGGCTGTAGGACACTGATTGGGAAGCTCTGGGGTAGTAAATACAGTTTTCCAAAGTCTGGACAAGGACTTTTTAACAATTACATATTTATTTTAACGTATTAGACTAACTAGCCAGTGACTCCTACATATCATTTCCTGGACATTACTGCTTAAGAAAAGATTCAGAAGGAAAAGAAAAAAAGCATTCAGCAAATAACAGTAGAGGTGCCACAGAGGATATGGCAAAACCAAAAGGTGCTACATGACTGACCGATGTTAAGCAAACATTGCAACAGCAGTTAAGGGCCCAGGCTCTGGATTTACAGATATGGCTTCAAATTCAGACCAAGCCATTTCTTGTCTCTGACTGAAGTTCCTACCTCAGAGAGCTACTATGAAGATTAAAAGAGTTGATCATGCAGCTCGGAGTCTGGCTAGCTCTTCCAAAGTTCCCCTTCAGAAGAGGCCAGGCTCTGCCTTATACCACTCTCATGATGACACCCCTCTTAAGATCTCCAGTCTCACTTCTTGCTCTCTCGTCTTCCCCGATTCCAGACATTCTCACCTCCAACACTTCCCTATGCTCTCTTGGCCCAGGTCTCCTCCACAATGTTCTCCTGCCCTAACACTCCCATGGCTAACTCCCAAATATCCTTTAGGTCTTTGTCTAGGTGTCAGCTGCACAAATAGATGGCCAAAAAAATGGAAAAAGTGACAGACTTTATTTTCTTGGGCTTCAGCATCACTTCAGACTTTGTCTGCAGCCATGAAATTAAAAGACGCTTGCTCCTTGGAAGAAAAGCTATGACTAACCTACAGAGCATGTTAAAAAGCAGAGACATCACTTTTGGTTGGACAACAAAGGTCCATATAGTCAAAGCTATGGTTTTTCCAGTAGTTATGCATGGATTTGAGAGTTGGACCATAAAGAAAGCTGAGCACTGAAGAATTGATGTTTTTTGAACTGTGGTGCTGGAGAAGACTCTTGAGAGTCCCTTGGACTGCAAGATCAAACCAGTCGATCCTAAAGGAAATCAACCCTGAATATTCATTGAAGGCACTGATACTGAAGCTGAAGTTCCAATACTCTGGCCACCTGATGTGAGGGGCCGAATCAATGGAAAAGACCCTGATGCCGGGAAAGATTGAAGAAAGGAGGAGAAGGGGATGACAGAAGAGATGGATGGCATCACCAACTCAATGCACCTGATTTTGAGCAAACTCCGAGAGATGGCGAGAGACAAGGAGGCCTGGTGTGCTGCAGTCCATGGGGTCGCAAAGAATCGGACTCGACTTAGCGACTCAACAACCATGGTGCTCTGCACTAGCCATCCCACATCAGGCCTTGTTACCTACTGCCCCAACTCAACTGGAGCTTTCTCCTCCCGCCGCCTCCCCTCAAAGTGGGAGAATCCTAGAGAGTGGGAACTGTCATGGCCCCTACACGCCGTCCAGTCTGCTCCCTCAACCATCTGACAGTAAAGTGACAGCCCTGTCCCGATCTCGCGGGCGGAACGGGCTCGTACAGCAGTTGGTGGGGGCGACCGGCGGGGACGCAGTGCCCGGGCCACCTGCCCGGTGCCCTCGGAGCGAACGGGAAATGACGCCCCGGCGCCACCCACCCGGGTGGGGGCCCGCAGCCTCGGGCCGCTCGCCAGTCTCCTCCCCTCGCCCGCTCCCGGGCCCGGAAGCCGAGGCCGAGGCCCGCCCTCGCCGCCTCACCTCCTGCAGCGACTCGGGCACCAGCGCGGGCACGATGGGTCGCTTCACCCCGCGCTGCTCCCTCTCCTTCTCCCCGCCCTTCTCCTTGCCGTTCTCCGCCTCCGCCTTCTCCGCCTGGGTCATGTCGGCCGCCGACGCCCCCCCAGCCTCTAGCTGCAGTGAGGCGACGCGAATGCCAGAGAATCGGGCTCAGCGCAGACGACACCTCTCGGGCGACTGTGTACAGACCGCGCCGCGGCCGGGCGCGGCCCAGAGGCTTCCGGGAAGGCGGGGCGGGGGCGGGGGCGGGGGCGGGGCGGGCGGGCGGGGGCGGGGAGGGGCGAGCGGGCGGGGCGGCGCGAGCGGGCGGGGGCGTGGATCGGCGCGTGCTGACGCCATTGGTCCTGGCTGCAGCGTGCCGGCCACGTACTCGCGTTTTGCTTTGCGTACGTGCTGTTGACTTGGGGACAGGAGTGTGAGTGAACTCCGGGAGTTGGTGATGGACAGGGAGGCCTGGCGTGCTGTGATTCATGGGGTCGCAAAGAGTCGGACACGACTGAGCGACGGAACTGAACTGAGCACTCCAGAACTCTTGCCTGGAAAATCCCATGGATGAAGGAGCCTGGTGGGCTGCAGTCCATGGGGTCGCTGAGAGTCGGACTCAACTGAGCGACTTCACTTTAACTTTCACGCATTGGAGAAGGAACTGGCAGCCCACTCCAGTGTTCTTGCCTGGAGAATCCCAGGGACGGGGGAGCCTGGTGGGCTGCCGTCTATTGGGTCGCACAGAGTCGGACACGACTGAAGCGGCTAAGCAGCAGCAGCATCTCACTTAAACCTCACATGTGTTTCTTCTGGCGTCTCAGACAACGTACATAATTTTAGTTCTCCTCCTACTTCACTGGCTGTGCTCGGTCTGGCCTCGGATGTTAGTGTAAGGTCCAAACGGCCCAATGATGTTAAACAAAAGAACCCAAAAGCCAAATAGATAATGTAACAGGCTTTAATGGCTGCGCATCCCGGGGCGGAACCCCAAGACCTAACAGCGAGGTCAGGAAGTCCGTGCCAACAAACGCAGTTCAGTTCAGTTCAGTTCAGTCGCTCAGTCGTGTCCGACTCTCCGCGACCCCATGAATCACAGCACGCCAGGCCTCCCTGTCCATCACCAACTCCCGAGGTACACTCAAACTCATGTCCACAGAGTCGGTGATGCCATCCAGCCAACAAATGCAAGAGGCAACTTATATAACTTTAGGCAAGATTTGAAGTGGTGGTCTCTTATAGGTCAGTTAGCCAGGGGGCAAGACTGGGTTGGTTGCCAGGTCTGCCCAAGGTTGTGCTGACGCAGCAGAATAGCTCTTGCTGTTTCTGGGCAGAATGCTGTTTCTGCACAGGAGGTTAGGAGGGGGCGGTTAGGAGAGGGTTGATCTCTGCCAGGAACCGATACCTCAAGGACACTCTAGCAATGGGGGAGGGAATGAGGGAACAGAACACAATAGTCAACCTTTTTCTGCCAGTGGGAAGAAGAGAAGGGGGGAAGGGAAGAGGCCAAAATGGCCACTGAGGTCCGACCTTACATTCTGACCCTTTTGATAGGATAAGGGGTGAGGTAGTGGTCTCTGGCTACTTCCTGCTGAAAAGGGGCATCATGGGGTTTTTGGGACATGGCCAGACCCTGGTGTTCCCAGGGGCTCAGGTTTTTTAGGCAGGAGTCTGGAATTGGCAGTCATCATCATTTTCTGTCTGTTGGCATTTCAGGTCATCTTTTGCAGCTGTTGGTTTGTGGGCTGAAGAGCAATGTGAGTAAAGTGACTGCAAGAATAAAAACAGGTTTAATTTCGACCAGCTAACATGGTCTTGGGTCTGCGGCCTGTCATTCCATCATTGTTGTTTGAGCTCTTCAATTCTTCCCTCCCTCACCGGTAACTTATCTAGATTCAATCCTGGGTCCCTGTTAATTGCATAGACTGGTACTGAAACCTCAGGACCATAAGTTAAACTGAATTTACCCATTCCCTGACAAAATTGGTCAGCTTGTTGATGATGCAGGGCCCGATTATTAACAAGAGGAGGAAGATGACAAGTGGACCCGTCAAGGCTGAGATTAAAGTCGTCAACCAAGGAGACCCGCTGAACAATTGTTTGTACCGTCTGCTCTCTTTGGGTTTTCTTTCTTTAATATGGCCTCTCAGCAAAGCCATGAAGTCTTTAATGACTCCAGAATGGTTGACATAAAAACAGTATTGTTCTCCCAAAGCTGCATAGAGGCCCCCTTGTTGCATAAAGAGGAGATCTAGCCCTCGTCTGTTTTGTAGGGTTACTTCCGCTAGGGAATTTAGAGATTCTTTTAATTTAGTCAGGGACTGTTTTAAATGTTTGAGGTCTGAGTCAATGGCTGACTGCAGGATTTTATAATTTCTGTCTTGTAGGATCAGGGCTGAGGTTCTTACCGCTGTGGCCCCGGCTATGCCCAGCCCCACCATGGATGACAAGAGAACTGCGGCTGCTCCGATAGCTTGTCTAGTTCTAGACGGGAGAAGGGAAAACGCCAGTTCCATCTGAGTCTCTTCATAATAGGTCATTTTAGGAAACAGCTGGACCATCACATAATAGCCTTTTCCAGAATTTATAACGGTGCCATGAATACAGGGAGTAAGACCCATTGAGCAAGCCCACCACCCAGTGGGGGCAGAATAGTAAGAGCCGTTGGGCACCGAAAGGGTACTGCTGCATAACCCCGCAGGCGCTCGAGCTCCTGTAGATATAACGTATGTGCTTCTTCCCGTTACCTGTTGGAGCGATTAAAGGGTTGGTGGGGGTTGGCAATACATGCAGCTAGCAGTATGGTCAGAATCGGGAGCGCTTAACTTAAAGAGTAGTCAGAAGAGGCCGCAGAGCAAGCATGGATGATTACGGTATTAGGCAGAGGAGAACCAAGGTATAAAAGTTGATCTGGGTGTAGGTATAAAGGAAGGTTTCCTGTAGCCAAAGCTCAATGATAGCCAGGGTGAGAGAATCGAAGTCAGTTACAGGAGTGGCAAGCCAGAGGTCTTGCAGGAGGTCAGACAGAAAGTTTTCAAGACTGGCTAAGATGAGAGACATGTAGAGAGGTAGGTCATTACAAAAAAAAATAGTAGCACCCCAGAAGTATAGCACAACCTACGATGTAGGCGAGGGCCAGAAAGAGGCGGAGAGCAAAGGACCATTCCAGTGGGGCGATTGAAGCGAGGCCTATGGCAAAAAGTATGGCCAGGAGGATGACTAGAAGCAAGTTTTACTAGTTTAGCTTGATAGTCAGTGGGAAGAAGAAAAGGGGGGAAGGGAAGAGGTCAAAATGGCCACTGAGGTCCAACCTTACAGTTAGTATTCCCTGGAGAGTTTAGGGCATCTCTCTACACACTCCTTGGAGGACTTGATCCAGTTTCATGGCTTTAAGTATGAAGATAACTCCCAAATATGTATTTCCAGTTTGGATCTCTCCCTGATAACCAATTGCTTCTTTAGTATCTCCACTTAGATGTCTACAAGGCATTGCAAACTCATATACAAAATGGAACTCTTGATCCCCCGTATCTCCTCTCACTTAAACCATCCTCATCAAGTTTCACTTTTGTTTCTTCAGTCGTCCACATCTTCTAGAACCAAATCCATCAGCAAATCCGTCTCTCAAATATGCCTTCAATGCAACCACATCTCCATTCCTACTACCATTACCTAGTCCAATCTACTATCTCACTTGGACCACAACATCCTCTAAACTCAATTCCCTGCTTCCAATCTTGTCCTCCTGTGATCTGGTCTTCATACAAACAAGTGTATTAATGCCCCTACACTCCTATTGTCACCCTGCTTATTTAACTTATATGCAGAGTACATCATGAGGAACGCTGGGCTGGAAGAAGCACAAGCTGGAATCAAGATTGCTGGGAGAAGTATCAATAACCTCAGATATGCAGATGACACCACCCTTATGGCAGAAAGTGAAGAGGAACTCAAAAGCCTCTTGATGAAAGAGGAGAGTGAAAATGTTGGCTTGAAGCTCAACGTTCAGAAAACAAAGATCATGGCATCTGGTCCCATCACTTCGTGGGAAATAGATGGAAAAACAGTGGAAACAGTGTCAGACTTTATTTTTTTGGGCTCCAAAATCACTGCAGATGCTGATTGCAGCCATGAAATTAAAAGACGCTTACTCCTTGGAAGGAAAGTTATGACCAACCTAGATAGTATATTAAAAAGCAGAGACATTACTTTGCCAACCAAGGTCCATCTAGTCAAGGCTATGGTTTTTCCTGTGGTCATGTATGGATGTGAGAGTTGGACTGTGAAGAAAGCCGATCGCAGAAGAATTGATGCTTTTGAACTGTGGTGCTGGAGAAGACTCTTGAGAGTCCCTTGGACTGCAAGGAGATCCAACCAGTCCATTCTAAAGGAGATCAATCCTGGGTATTCATTGGAAGGACTGATGCTAAAGCTGAAACTCCAATACTTTGGCCACCTCATGAGACGAGCTGACTCACTGGAAAAGACTCTGATGCTGGGAAAGATTAGGGGCAGGAGGAGAAGGGGATGACAGAGAATGAGATGGCTGGATGACATCACCGACTCTATGGACATGAGTTTGAGTGAACTCCGGAAGTTGGTGGACAGGGAGACCTGGCGTGCTTTGATTCATGGGGTCGCAGAGAGTCGGATACGACTGAGCGACTGAACTGAAGACATACTGTATTAAAGATCCATGGGACAGATAGATTTTAAGATTAAAAATTAATTCAAGAGCATAGATATCATATCCATACTACTGAAATAAGCACAGTGATTTATTTATAAATGAGAACAAAAAACCCAACAATGAACAAGATTTTATAAGTTGAAAAAGGTGACACTAATAGTACTCAATAACACGGTCTTTTATTTTCCTTCAAGTTTGCAGCTTTTTGAGTTTTAATTTTATAAAGATGAGAAATTGAGAAGTCAGCTTTGTAACCTAAAAATATTTACTTATTAAAACTATATTAACACTTTCACAGACGATACAAAAAAGATGAGACAAACAAGCATTTATAGAACTGCGTGTCAGTCATGCCAGATCCCTGCGGAGGGAATTCCCAGCATGACCTCATTCGTCTGTGGGGACACAGAGCAATCCTTATTTAGACGTACACATTCATCTAACTTGTCCAGCGTGATCAGCACTCCATTTCGGTTGATGGTTTCCTTCTGCTATTAATGTGCACGTACAGTTGTCTGCTTCTTAGAGCAGACATTTACCTAAAAGAAAACATTATAATAGTTACTAATTGGTAATTTGGATCTGTATGAAAAACTCAGTCCTTGCATGTTATAAAACCTTCTTCAAAAGACAGTTTGATTCAAAAGATAATTTTTCAAGGGTTAAGATATAAATATTTTTCCAAATAAGACATCTGAGTATAAAATGCTGTGACTTCTATTTTCCTAAAGAAAGCCTTCCTAAGGAGGAATTTTCAAAAAGAAATCTCTGGAGAACTGCAGACTATAAGTTACCTTCCTCATCCACCGGCCATTGGAGGAGGATTAGGGCCCTGCAGATGATTAATTCGACCCATTCTTCTTCTGGGGGGGTTTCCTGGTGGCCTAAGATAAGACAAGTTAATTTCTACTGTTTAGTAGGTTCTTTTCAAACACTCAAATAATCCTTTTCTTAATTTAAAATAGGAACTACCATTTAGATCTGAGCTGAAAATTCAAATACTGAAAGAGACCAGACACATTATACACATAAGGAAAAGTGAGTCAAGCAAGAATTATGATAAACTGAGCATCTATAAATGCCTACCTGAAACCCAACTCCAGTTTATTTTAGCCATATGGAAACACAAGCTTCACCCAGTGCTGCTGGGTCTTGAGATTTCCATTAGCAGCTGGAAATCTATAGACTCTAAAGAGAAATCTCTAGATTTTAACGTTGACCATCACTCTTCATTCTCTAATTTAGACTTTTCCCATAGGATATTTGATGTATTTAGCTTTGTCAGATTAATTCAGATTATCAAATCAGAGGCAACGTGTTTGATTTACAGTAATGCATTAATTTTTTAAAATAGAATTTAAGCCTTTAAATGAGTCTAACTATGTCTGTCTGCCTATAATTTAATAAATTACACAGAGGGGTAAAAACATCTTTATTAATTTAAAATGTTATACCCTCTTCCATCATCATATCTGGAATCAGATGAGCTTCCATAGCCTCTTCTTTTTTTCACGTCTTGTTGAAGCAGAGTTCTGAAACTGAAAGGGGCAGAAAACAACAGAAGATCCACTTTCAACACTGTAAAATTTCCATGGCTTCAACTATCATCTCTGTGGGAGGAAGACTAAACTGACTTTGCTCCAAAGCCCCATTTCTTGAGGCCAGCTAGACAACACCATCTATCACAAATACAGGCTTCAACATAGTACACTGTATTCTGTGCCAAAGCTACCAATCCCTTGTCTTTCTTATTTGCTGTAACTCTTCTAGACAGAGTCTACGAATGACTCTGAAACCAGAGTCAACTGCAACTTTCTTCCTCTGTTCTATCTTGATTGTCAAGCCCCAGAGACTACTTTTAAAGTACTGCATGTTTATTTCCTGTGCCAAAAGCTTACCTGATGTTACCTTGGGGAAGGAGGGATTGAGGTGGTATGCCAGAGGCACAGGGCTTTCTGGGAATTCTTTTAAATGGAATTTTCTTTATTTGTAAAGGGGAAAGGATTTCACTAAATTAAATTAAAATTTAACTAAATTAATTAAACAAGCAATATGGAGGTGAAATTTCTAAGAGACTGCAAAGAAGTTTTGCAGTGAGTACCGAAACTTAGGCCTCTCTATCCCCTGTTATATTTCTCTATGGGAGTCTCTTCCATTTTACCCCTTTTAATTTATGCTACATGCAGCCATCAGATTAAACTTTATATACCAGAGCTACCCTCAGATTAAGTATAAGTATCACAGGCTGATTCTCAAACTTCTCTGCCACCTTTCCTTTGTCTCTCCCACCTGGAATAACCTCTGATGTCCACCTCCCACCGTCATGCCCTCCCCAAGGCCCCTTGTAAAACGAAAATATTTACTGACATTAAAATCAACGAAGAAACTATCTCCCACATCTCTGCAGTTCTTGGCCCATGAGACACTCAAATGTATATTTAAATTTTGGATGAGTAAGACATTTTAGTAGTTGATGAAAATTTTTCATAAAACAGAATATGAAAGACCAAAACAAAAAGAATTTAACTAAGAATTGCTTGAAGTTATGGTGAATTATGTGTATCCTGTGTATTGATGCTAATCCTTTATTTAAGGAAAAAAGTTTATGGCTTGGGAGCTTTTAAAATTCAAGATCTAAACCTTGCTTCCTCATTGTATACCGCGCAATAAAAGTTGCACGCACACATGAAAGGCGGCAGTAACAGAAACTGAGGCAGGTCATTGGGCAACAGAAAGAGCTGGTCTGGCCCCACAGCTGCAGGCTGAGATGGTTACCACGAGGGCTAAGGCACAGGCAACCTTACTAACTCAAGAAGATATTTATAATCATACAAGGTGTTTGAGGGGAGTTTTACCAGTATACAGGTCTTCATCTCCCTTAGAAAAACTATTAATAAAAATCAAAACTGAAAGGTGCTTCAGGAAAGC
The DNA here is from genome assembly GCF_049115385.1 of Moschus berezovskii. Lineage (NCBI taxonomy): Eukaryota > Metazoa > Chordata > Mammalia > Artiodactyla > Moschidae > Moschus > Moschus berezovskii. The sequence goes on from NC_142483.1 coordinate 13,450,575, forward strand.
TGAGCTTCTTTAAGACACCAACATAATATCTCTAATGTACCTCTGTCAACTTAAGTATCAGGGCTATTAACAGCACTACATACTTACAACAAAACCACGAACTCAGCTATTCCCCAGAAGAAATCTGTTATAAAAGATAATCTCCATGGGGACTGACTCCTGCTGTCTAACACTTGTCCTGCAGATAAGAATGAAGAAACTTTGGTTAATGCAACAAATCCCTGACACAAGACACATTACACTTAATCAGTCGGGTAACAATCATAAGCTCAATTTTCAACATGTTTGCTGTCCCAAACAGTCCATGCAAGGAGAAGTCTGTTATGTGTATATGGTCCTAAGGAAAGGTGTGGGGAAGTGAAGCTCTGTGATCTAGAGGTCATTCCTTTCATATGTCAAATAATGCCTCCTATAGTTTGTCATTTTTGGTGGGTGACATTTCAAGAATTATTTTTCTTTTTTAATGAGGTAAAATAGACACAGAAAATTTTATCACTTTAATCATTTTAGGTGTACAATTCTATGACATTAAGTACATTACTGTACAACCATCATCATCAGCTACTAACCAAGCTTTTTATCTTCCCCAACTACAACTCCACACCCCTTAAACACTAACTCCCCATTTCTTCCACTCCCCAGACCCTGAAAACCACCATTCTACTTTGTGTCCCTATGAAATTGACTGCTCTAGGAAGCTTGCACAAGGAATCATACACTATTTGTACTTTAACAACTGGCTATTTCACTTAGTACAATATCTTCAGGATTCATCCATATTGTAGAATATGTCAAAATATCCTTCCTTTTTTAGGCTGATGAATACTCCACTGTAGGGGTATACTACATTTTGTTTATCCATTCATCTGATGGGCACTTGGGTTGCTTCTACGTTTTGGCTACTGTGAACATGCTGCTAAGAACATGGGAGTACAAACATCTGTTTATTCAAGCATTTTGAGGAAACGAATGAGCATAAAGAATGCTCACACCACTTCCATTTCCTAAATATGTTTGGAATATCTCTTTCACTTACCAAGTCTCTTGCCTAGATAAAAAGACTGTTTATACATACTCTTAAAATCTTCATAACCACGTAAGTTATTATGTTAAAATTCCTACAAGTCAAAAAATTCGTGTGCTCTAAGTACTAAAGAGAATTTGGCTTACGGCTATTTCTTTAACAGAATGCTACTGATCCTAATTACAGACTCTATAGTTTTATCTTACAGAAAAATGCATCTATTTTTCAAACCACTTTAAATAACAGAAGCTATATCAGGAAAAGTGAATACTCTATTAAGTCTTGTAAATCAACAGGTCAGAATATTTTGAGAGAAGAGCCATCTGTCAGCTACCTGTTCTCTCCATTTTCCCAAAGGCTTCACCACACTCACTGCCACCTCCCCCACCCTGACCCCCACCCCGTTACAGCTTCGCTCGTTCGTTCGTTCTGTCTCTCAGTAGTGTCTGACTCTTTGCGACCCCGTGGACTGTAGCCTACCAGGCTTCTCCGTCCATGGGATTCTCCAGGCAAGAATACTGGAGTGGGTTACCGTTTCCTTCTCCAGGGGATCTTCCCAACCCAGGGATCGAACCCGGGTCTCTCGCATTGGAGGCAGACGCTTTAACCTCTGAGCCACCAGGGAAGCCCAACAGCTTACCTTTCCTCTTTCACAGACCAGATTACTTTCAGTATCCACTTGGATCTGAGCTCTTACAGAGCTATTGAGAAAAGGGGGCTACTACAGAGTTTGACGGCTTCCCAGGTGGTTCAGTGGTAAAGAATCCAGCTGCAATGCAGGAGACATGGGTTTGATCCCTAGGTCCGGAAGATCCCAGGGTTGGGAGGATCCCCTGGAGAAGGAAATGGCAACCCACCGTCGTATTCTTGCCTGGCAAATGCCATGGACAGAGGAGCCTGGTGGACTACAGTCCACGGGGCTGAAAAGAGCAACTAAACAACTACAACAGTATGTGATTGGCTTGGTTCTGCCTCTTACTAGCTCTGCATCATTGAGACATTTTCCTTCCCTAAGAAAAAGCATTCCAAGACTAGTCATCATATAGAACTGTTGTAAGAAGAAAAAGTCATCTGACAGTAAGAGAAAATTTTTGTCACCTATGAAATACTGATACAGTCCTTCTAAGAAAACAGATCTAACTAGAACTGGTCAATTTCTTCCTATGCAGTTCTAAAGAGTCTACTGAATGCATTTGTACCATTCAGTTTTTTGTGCTTTTTCTCCCAGTTTTTGAAGGCAGAAACTTCTTCTCCCTCAGATAGAAACAAGTGGCTTGAATGCAACTTGCATTTCTCAACTATGCAAGTGAGATTGCTGCTGCTGCTGCTAAGTCACTTCAGTCGTGTCCGACTCTGTGTGACCCCAGAGACGGCAGCCCACCAGGCTCCCCCGTCCCTGGGATTCTCCAGGCAAGAACGCCAGAGTGGGCTGCCATTTCCTTCTCCAACGTGTGAAAGTGAAAGTGAAGTCGCTCAGTCGTGTCCGACCCTTAGCGACCCCATGGACTGCAGCCTACCAGGCTCCTCCATCCATGGGATTTTCTAGGCAAGAGTACTGGAGTGGCTTGCCATTGCCTTCTCCGATACAAGTGAGATTAGAGGCCCTAATAAGACTTTATTTATGTAGATGAAAAACGACAAGGCATACACAAGACACGCTACAAATATATACATGTAGTCAGTAAATAATAGAAGCTGCCAGCCTTAACCACAAAGGATGTAACACAAAGTCTGCAAGTGCCTAAAACCAAGACGAAACTTTTGAGTTTTAGCATTCATCAACCTATCTGTTTCAAAGATGCTTAGGTGGAAGACAAGGAGGAGAAGAGAGATTTTGAAAAGCAAAGAAATGCAAAGTGTGCTCAGCCAGAAGACTTCAGACTACAGTATCTCCATAGCCTCTTAAGATAAACAGATGATTCAAATGGAACCAGTCTGGCTCCTGTGATCCAAGAACTAGTTAAGAGGGCACCAAGACATTTGTGTCACCTGAGTCAAACAAGTGGGCCGGCAGTTCTGACATTTTTCCCAGTCATACTGTGTCTTTCTTTCCATTCACTGTCTTTGGGGAACCACTGAATTAAGTCTCTCTTAGCTTCTCCATTCCAGCAATAATCAGCTTGTTCCCACAGGGAGTGCTGTTTCTCCCTATGCCCCTTAAAATTAGGGCAGAAAATTACCTGCGTGACGAGCTCTCTCTCACCTGGGGCGGGGGGAAAAGTCTATCCAAAGCTTTTAGTTCAGGCTCTTACAAGTTACGGAAAGAGGCAGCGTAGTAGATAACCGCAAGGAAGCTGACGTCAGCCTACCGGCGATAGAAACCCGAATGAACCATCAGAACTACATCTGTGATCCTGAGCAAACTAATTAATCCGGCTGCGGCTAAGTCTCCACCCGCAAAACAGACAATACGTTTCACCCGGATAAGGCGATACAGAGACTCAATGCGTGGACACACGAACGACTCTTTAAGAAAAGTGTCCGAGGCACAGCGCAACGCAGATGGTGTACACACTGTGGCCTTCACTATTAATACTTAAGGACACTGACGCCCGAAAAGGAAAGACCACTTTTCAAGACCCACAAGCAGAAGCTCCAGGAGGGCGAGATCGCCGGACGCTCGGCACAGCAGTCATCAAGGGGTCCTCGGCCCCGGCCGCCGGCTCAGGGACGGTCGGCTGAGGAGCTGCAGGCCGGGGCGACTTCGCCCCCAGCTCCATTTGGCCGGGGGGCGTGCCCGGGAAAGCGGCGCCGGGCAGGCGGGCGAGGATGGAAGAAACCCGGGGTCCGGCTTCCCAGGATATCGCAGGACGGAGGTCGCCCACGCTGCCCCCTCCACTCACCATTCGAGATGTAAACCATCTTGCCTCCCCTCCGCCTTCGGGGCGACGGCGACGCCTGGCCCCTCCTGGGTTCCGTAGCTCCCTCCGCGCCTCCCTCTGACGTCAAGGACCGCGAATAGACAAAACGGTGACAGAGGAGGGAGGTGGACAGAGCCCATTGGCTGTATGGGGACACGCCCCCGACGGGAGTTTTTGGCACGTCACGCCAGCGACTTCCGGTGTCAAGCGGCGGCTGGGGCCGGGCATCGGATGTGATGTTGCGGATTTAGTCTGTGCACGTTCGCTTTTTCTAGGGGAGCTGGTTTGCTCCGGCTGGAGAAGAGGCGCTGTTTTCTAGTTTGGAGGGCCGAAGGCTGGGGAGGCAAGGCTACGTGTGGAGTGGCTTGAAGAACCGCTCGCAGGAGGAGGTTCCTGAGAGTTTTCCAAAATTGTAGATCTTTGAGGGTGTGCCGGGAGGGGCCTTAAGGGAGGAGACGGTGATCAAACCGAAAAGAGCCTTATCGTGAAGCCGTCGGGAATACACAGGCACTCTCTGGACGATGGGCTAATTCTCTTTAGAACTAATGTTTCTACTCCTGGTTCGCTGGAAGTGGGTGGAGTTTTTACCATTTCTTGTGAAAAATACTGTAGCGCGGGGTAGCTCTACTTTACTCTGCTAGTTTTTTTTTTTTTAATTCCTGGCTACTGCGTGATACAGGGCTTCCCTGGTTGCTCACGCCTGCCAACGCAGAAAATGCGGGTTCCATCCCTGGGTGGGGAAGATCCCCTGAAGAAGGAAATGGCATCCCACTCCAGTATTCTTGCCTGGGAAATCCTATGGATAGAGACTGAGCACACCGTCATTGTGTGATATACCAGCAGTGTGGAGGTGACAGATGAATGAAAAGCCATCTCCTGGTCATTGATTAAAAATGAACCACATACCTTGTGCTGATGGCTACTTACTCCTCCAGCCAGTGGGCTACTTTCTGGTCCTTTACCATGGCAATCTCATTCTTGTCCCTTTGCTTTTCTGTCCTTGGCTGTTCTTTCTGCGTGGACTTCATTTTTTTTTTTCTCCAGTTGTCAAGCCATGTGTGTTGTATCCTCAGAAAGTTCCTGATCACCTTAACTAAAATGAAATTGAAAATTACATTTTGGAAATGATATTTTGCAATTAACGATGTGTGCTAAGCTTGTATGTTCCAATATCGAGAATAAACAAACATTTATTTTCATGTTGACTTCTTCAACAGCAGTTCCCCCCCACCCAAAGTGCATACTAGGACAAGACAATATCCTTCATCTGAAATTTTTGCATAGCAATCATAGAGGTTTCTTTCTGCACAAATATTGACATGGGGACATTAATTTTCCCAAGGACCTTTCTTAACACAAGCCATGCCATCATCATCTCTTACCTGCTCTTGTCTGGTTGTCTTCTATCTGAAATCCCAGCTTCCACCCTTACCAGCCTTAAGTAGTTTTTCACACTGCTGCAAGACCAGCCTTAAAGAGTTTTTCACACTGCAGCAAGAGTGATCTTAAAGAGGAAGTAATTTCCTGCAACCTTTTAGACACTACAATTTAGGAAATAGTGATTTCCTATTGGTCCTAAGATCCAGTTCCTTGTCAGCGTTTATAGGCCCTTCATGACCTATCCATTTGATTCCCCCTTCACTACACCTGCCACAATCCCACCGGAATTTTGCTCTAGCAGCATTGTTCATTTAGTCTCAAGCACCCAAGTTCTTTGCTGCCTGTAAGACTGCATGTGCTTTTCCTTCTACCTGGGGCACTCTTACCCTGACTTCTTGCACAGCCAGCTCCTTTCATCTTTTCGGTCTTAGGGCTTAAGTGTCACCACTTATGAATTCCTTCTCCGGGCCTGTCATCTCCATGATTATTCATAGTACTTATCACAAGGTGAAAATATTTTGTCATAACTGGCTTGTTTCTTTCCAGAAAACATAAGATGTAAAAGGTCCAGATTCTTACCTGCCTTGTTCCTTCTTACATCTTCAAAGTCTGTCATAGTCCTTGGCAGGTAGTAGGTATTCAGGTATTTGTTGGTAGGAAGGGAGAGAGAGAAAGAGCGATCTAAAAGGCCCTTAAAAGTCTCCCCAGTCCCGAAAGGTGGAAGGAAACTAACATTAGGATCGCCTAGGTACTAGACAGATGGCTCTGTCCCCCTATCCCTCTATCTAGATTGTTTCTTCCTCGGATTTTAATGCTGTGATTCCCTAATCCACTACCTCTGGCCTTTCCCACTCCATTTCATGCTATGTTTAGCCACTTGATTAATCCAGTTTTGCCTCTTTTCTCCTCACCCCTTTGGTTTCTTCCCACCAGCTGACAATGAACACCTCAGCTTCCCTGGTCTGGCATTGAGGCCTTCCTAGATATATCTTCTTGGGTTTATCTCCATGATTAATTTCCTAATGGACCTTTTCCCTCCTTGTTGCTTCTGCTCATTGGTTTCCTGTTGATGGGAATCTTCCCCACCTCTTAAAATCTAATTCATCCTTAAGGTGAGGCATGTTCCTATTAAATGAAATAATGAATAGCAAATGTGAAACAACTTTGCAAACTGAAAATATACATATTTCATATAGGTAGGTAGATAGATATAGATAAATTAGTAGCAAGATGGGCTGGGGACAAAGAACATTTCCCCCCCTTTCCCTGAACTTTCATGTAAATAACTGCATGTTAGTTACCAGCCACATGTGGCAGTTGAGTAGTTGAAATATGCTTTAGTCTGAACTGAGATGTGCTGTATGTGCAAAATCACAATAGATGAGAAATACAAAATGAAACAATGCTGAATACCTCAGTTTTTAATATTGATTACATGTGCTAAGTTGCCTCAGTCATGTCTGACTCTGTGACCCCATGACTGTAGCCCGCCAGGCTCCTCTGTCCCTGGGATTCTCCAGGCAAGAATACTGGAGTGGGTTGCCATTTCCTTCTCCAGGGGATCTTCCCGACCCAGGGATCGAACCCATATCTCTTGAGTCTCCTGCATTGGCAGGCTTGATTTTTACAGCTAGCGCCACATGGGAAACCCAATATTGATTACATGTTGAAATAATATTTTGGATATTGGATTGAAATATTTTACTTGAAGTACTTTTTGCCTGTTTCTTTTTACTTTTTAAATGTGACTGCTAGAAAACTTTAAATTACGTACTTGGCTCACATTTATGTTTCACATTATATTCCTTTTGGACACCACTGGGCTAGAGTGAAGATGTTATTACCCTGGCCAGAAAAGATACTCAGTAAATATTTGTTGAAGAAGTGAATGAATGATCTTAATAGTGAATAATATTTATGCACAATTTACTGTGTCAGGCACTGTTCTAAGCACGTTTTACTCATTAATTTAATCCTTATGACAACAACAATAATAGGTAACATTTATATAGTACTTACTGGGGCTTCCCTCATAGCTCAGTTGGTAAAGAATCTGCCTGCAATGCAGGAGACCCTGGTTCGATTCTTGGGTCGGGAAGATATGCTGGAGAAGGGATAGGCTACCCACTCCAGTCTATACTTGATCTTCCCTTGTGGCTCAGCTGGTAAAGAATCCACCTGCAATGTGGGAGACCTGGGTTTGTTCCCTGGGTTGGGAAGATCCCCTGGGGAAGGGAAAGGCAACCCATTCCAGTATTCTGGCCAGGAGAATTCAGTCCATGGGGTCACAAAGAGTCGGACACAACTGAGCAACTTTCACTACCCTGTACTAAGAAATGTTCTAAGTGCTTTGATGTATTAATTCATTTAGACCTCAACCTCATTGAGCTCTACAGTTTTTCTCATTTTACAGATAAGGGAACTGAGTCATAAAGAGCCCAAATGACTTGCCCAGGGCCACAGAGCTAGCAAGAAACAGCTGAGATTAAGGGTTTGGCTCTATAGTTTATGCGCTTAACTCCTATGCTAGGGAATTCCCCGGCAGTTCTCCGCTCTCACTGCTGAGGGCTGGGTTCAACCCCTGGTCAGGGAACTAACATCCCACAAGCTGCATGGTACAACCAACACCACCCCCCGCCCCCAAATAAAGCAAACTCCTGGGCTCTACTGCCTCTGCATACACAGGTAGAGGTACTGTATTGAGAAAAGGAGAATATAATCCAATGTGGTACTCAACGGAATGGGAGGTGGTCTCTGCAGCCTAAATGCATCTCAGTTTTCTCAAATTTACAAAATAGCTTCACATACTTTTTCTTTTCTAGACACCCTAAGTGTAAAATCCCCCTGTGCTGTGCTGTGCTTAGTGGCTCAGTTGTGTCCAATTCTTTGAGACCCCTGCAGCCTGCCAGGCTCCTCTGTCCATGGGGATTCTCCAGGCAAGAATACTGGAGTGGGTTGTCATGCCTTTCTCCAGGGGATCTTCCCAACCCAGGGATTAAACCCAGATCTCCTCCCTTGCAGGTAGATTCTTTACCAGCTGAGCCACCAGGGAAACCTAAGCATCTCTAAATTGATGACCTAGGCTTCTCTGTTCCAATCCCTTGGCCAGAGGGTAGGGCTATTCTGATGACAAATACCTCTAGAGCTAGGACTGGAGTCAGTCCCACTTATACCACCTGGGTAAACAGAGGTGCTATTTACTGCAATATAGTGAAGGAATAGGTTTCCCTGGTGGCTCAGTGGTAAAGAATCCACCTATCAATGCAGGTTCAATCCCTGGATTGGGGAGATTCCCCTGGAGAAAGAAATGGCGACCCACTCCAGTACTCTTCCCTGGAAAATCCTATGGACAGAGTTGCTGGAGGGCTGCTGTCTTTGAGGTCACAAAAGAGTCAGACACAACTTAGCAACTAAACAGCAACATTGAAGGAATGCTGCGTAACATCAAAACAATAAGATGCCTTCAGTACTGCCTTTAAGGAATATGGGAAACAGATGGCATATATATTCTTCATTAACTCTTTTATGAGTTTGTTCTAATTACTGCCTTTGTATTCTTTATTTCATCAGGGCTCAGATGTCTTTATTTCATCAGGGCTCAGCTCTTTGTCTTTTTTTTCTACCTTATATTCTTTACTGATGTTTTCACAGTAACTTTTTTTTTTATTCCTTTTAAGTTATGTAGTCTCAGACTGGACATGCTGTGAAAATCAGGGGCTTACTTTTTTGAACCAGTATAAGCAGTTCATCCTTTCAGTTGAACTGCTCTACCAGTCACTTTCTTAAACTATTTGAACTCATTTTCTGCATCAAAAATGGAAAAAATACTAGAAATTTACAATACTAACCCTAACCACAAAAAATTAAGTAATTTACTAAAAATAGTATGATATTGATGCAAAAAATAGTAAATTTAAAACTGGGTGAATTTAAAATATATTTTGCAAATGAACATTCTGCTTTTAATCTTTCCATAACCAAGTAGATGAATAAAACCTTACTTTGGTTTGATATTCTTGGTCCTTTTAATTAAAGGCTCAATGAAAACAGATTCATTTTGTGATCTCCTCAGGAAAGTTCTTTATGGTCCAGTGATGACTGGTCCTTGGAAAGATTGTTACAAGGCCCTAAACGGGGGCTGCCGTTGCCTCAACTAGGTAGTAAGGCGTGCTGCTGCTGCTGCCTCCACATCACCTTATTCTTTCTTACCAACTGTATCACACGAGCATACAGTTAGTGACCTAGCTTAATATCGCCCAAGATCAAATATGGTTCTTAATTTCAAAAAAATCATCTTTCACAATTATCAGCAATCCATCTCTTTTGCTGTAACTTGGTTTTGATGAGAAGTATGAAGTGGAGACTCTGAAAATGGAATCTGGCAGCAGCCAAAGTGTTGCTTGCTGTTATTTTCTTTTCATTTGGAATGGATTTAGCTACTCCTTAGTGGCACCCAGTCTTTCACATTGAGACTGAGACATTTCACAAGTGTGTTGAAGACCATATGTGCAGAAAAGCGGAGAAGCAAGTGGAAATGGCTAGAGTCACCTTGGGTTGCTGACCTGTTTGGTCTCTCTAGTGCCTGTGCCATAATCAGCCGGCTGGCAAGGGAGGGGAGCAGGTTCAGAGGCTGCCAAAATGGCAGCCCCATGAGCCTGGCTCAGGCTGACTGCTGCAATGGTGCTGACAGCATAAACAGTTCACACTGGCGTTTTATAAGGTAACCAGGGGCTGGGGATGCCATGCAGAATATGACTCTAGCCATTTCAATTGAGTCACTGTTTTTAGAAATACAAATTTTTTTAAAATCCCACTGAAGAACATTGTGTATCATAAGCCTTGAAAATGTCAGATCCTTAATCCAACATTTCCATTCCAGATTTCAGTCTAAAGGAACAATGAGAGATGTAGACATAGGTACAAGAATTTTTACCCCAGTGTTATTTGAAATGAAAAGAAAAAATGAAAGTCATATAATTGCAACAATAAGAGATTGGCTAAATTTTGAATATATAGTGTAGGGTACATTAAAATATTGCAACCATGAAATTAAAAAGATGCTTAAATTAAAAGATGCTTACTCCTTTGCAACAGAACTGAACTGAACTGAATTTGCCACTATTTTAATGTTCATTTCAATTGAGTTCAGTCGCTCAGTCATGTCCGACTCTTTGCGACCCCATGAACCGCAGCATGCCAGGCTTCCCTGTCCATCACCAACTCCCGGAGTTCACTCAAACTCATGTCCATAGAGTCGGTGATGCCATCCAGCCATCTCATTCTCTGTCATCCCCTTCTCCTCCCACCTTCAATTTTTCCCAGCATCAGGGTCTTTTCCAATGAGTCAGTTCTTCGCATCACGTGGCCAAAGTATTGGAGTTTCAGCTTCAACATAATTCCTCTCAATGAATATTCAGGACTGATTACCCTGAGGATGGACTGGTTGGATCTCCTTGCAGTCCAAGGGACTCTCAAGAGTCTTCCCCAATACCATAGTTCAAAAGCATCAATTCTTCAGTGCTCAGCTTTCTTTATAGTCCAACTCTCACATCCATACATGACTACAGGAAAAATCATAGCTTTGACTAGATGGACCTTTGTTGGCAAAGTAATGTCTCTGCTTTTTAAAATGCTGTCTAGGTTGGTCATAACTTTTCTTCCAAGGAACAAGCGTCCGTTACATCATGGCTGCAGTCACCATCTTCAGTGATTTTGGAGCCCCCAAAAATAAAGTCTCTCACTGTTTCCACTGTTTCCCCATCTATTTGCCATGAAGTGATAGGACCAGATGCCATGATCTTAGTTTTCTGAATGTTGAGCTTTAAGCCAACTTTTTCCACTCTCCTCTTTCACTTTCATCAAGAGGCTTTTTAGTTCTTCACTTTCTGCCATAAGGGTGGTATTATCTGCATATCTGAGGTTACTGATATTTCTCCTGGCAATCTTGATTCCAGCTTGTGCTTCATCTAGCCCAGCATTTCTAATTATGTATTCTGCATACAATTGAATAAGCAAGGTGACAATTTACAGCTTTGAAATACTCCTTTCCCGATTTGGAACCAGTCTGTTGTTCCATGTCCGGTCTAACTGTTGCTTCCTGACCTGCATACAGATTTCTCAAGAGGCAGGTCAGGTGGTCTGGGATTCCCATCTCTTGAAGAATTTTCCACAGTTTATTGTGATCCACACAGTAAAAAGCTTTGGCGTAGTCAATAAAGGAGAAGTAGATGTTTTCTGGTATTCTCTTGCATTTTCGTTGATCCAGCAGATGTTGGCAACAATATCTGGTTCCTCTGCCTTTTCTAAATACAACGTGAACATCTGGAAGTTCACAGTTTAAGTACTATTGAAGCCTGACTTGGAGAATTTTGAGCATTACTTTGCTAGTGTTTGAGATGAGTGCAACTGTGTAGTAGTTTGAGCATTCTTCGGCATTGCCTTTCTTTGGGATTGGAATGAAGACTGACCTTTTCCAGTCCTGTGGCCACTGCTGAGTTTTCCAAATTTGCTGGCATATTGAATGCAGCACTTTCACAGCATCATCTTTCAGGATTTGAAATAGCTCAATTGGAATTCCATCACCTCCACTAGCTTTGTTGGTAGTGATGCTCTCTAAGGCCCACTTGACTTCACATTCCAAGATGTCTGGCTCCAGGTGAGTGATCACGCCATCATGATTATCTTGGTCGTGAAGATCTTTTTTGTACAGTTCTTCTGTGTATTCTTGCCACCTCTTCTTAATATCTTCTGCTTCTGTTAGGTCCATACCATTTCTGTCCTTTATCGAGCCCATCTTTGCATGAAATGTTCCCTTGGAATCTCTAATTTTCTTGAAGAGATCTCTTGTTTTTCCTATTCTGTTGTTTTCCTCTATTTTTTTGCACTGAACGCTGAGGAAGGCTTTCTTATCTCTCCTTGCTATTCTTGGAACTCTGCATTCAGATGCTTGTATCTTTCCTTTTCTCCTTTGCTTTTCACTTCTCTTCTTTTCACAGCTATTTTTAAGGCCTCCTCAGACAGCCATTTTGCTTTTTTGCATTTCTTTCCCATGGGGATGGTCTTGGTCCTTGTCTCCTGTACAGTGTCACGAACCTCCATCCATAGTTCATCAGGCACTCTATCTATCAGATCTAGTCCCTTAAATCTATTTCTCACTTCCCTGTATAATCATAAGGGATTTGATTTAGGTCATATCTGAGTGGTCTAGTGGTTTTCCCTACTTTCTTCAATTTAAGTCTGAATTTGGCAATAAGGAGTTCATGATCTGAGCCACAGTCAGCTCCTGGTCTTGTTTTTGCTAACTGTATACAGCTTCTCCATCTTTGGCTGCAAAGAATATAATCAGATTTCAGTGTTGACCATCTGGTGATGTTCATGTGTAGAGTCTTCTCTTGTGTTGTTGGAAGAGGGTGTTTGCTATGACCAGCGCGTTCTCTGGCAAAACTCTATTAGCCTTTGCTCTGCTTCATTCCGTGCTCCAAGGCCAAATTTGCCTGTTACTCCAGGTGTTTCTTGACTTCTTACTTTTGCATTCTAGTCCCCTATAATGAAAAGGACATCTTTTTTGGTTAGTTCTAAAAGGTCTTGTAAGTCTTCCTAGAACCATTCAACTTCAGCTTCTTCAGCATTACTGATTGGAACATACGCTTGGATTACTATAATATTGAATGGTTTGCCTTGGAAACGAACAGAAATCATTCTGTCGTTTTTAAGGTTGCATCCAAGTACTGCATTTCGGATTCTGTTGACCATGATGGCTACTCCATTTCTTCTAAGGGATTCCTGCCCACAGTAGTAGATACAATGGTCATCTGAGTTAAATTCACCCATTCCAGTCCATTTTAGTTTACTGATTCCTAGAATGTCTACCTTCACTCTTGTCATCTCCTGTTCACAAGAGACGCCGGCTCGGGCAGCGCAGACGCGAGAGATGCCGGCTCCAGCGCAACCGACCACACACAGAAGCGTGGCCGAGAGGAGCTACCCCACGTCCAAGGTAAGGTACAGCGGCTGCGATTTGCTGGAGCAGCTGTGAAGAGATATTCCACGACCAAGGTAAGAGAAACCCAAATAAGATGGTAGGTATTACAAGGGGGCATCAGAGGGCAGACACACTGAAATCATAATCACAGAAAACTAGTTGATCTGATCACATGGACCACAGCCCTGTCTAACTCAGTGAAACTAAGCCATGCCGTGTGGGGCCATCCAAGATGGACTGGTCATGGTGGAGAGGTCTGACAGAATGTGGTCCACTGGAGAAGGGAATGGCAAACCACTTCAGTATACTTGCCTTGAGAACCCCCTGAACAGTATCAAAAGGCAAAATGATAGGATATTGAATGAGGAATTCCCCAGGTCGATGGGTGCCCAGCATGCTACTGGAGGTCAGTGGAGAAATAACTCCAGAAAGAATGAAAGGACGGAGCCAAAGCAAAACAAATACCCAGTTGTGGATGTGACTGGTGATAGAAGCAAGGTCTGATGCTGTAAAGAGCAATATTGCATAGGAACCTGGAAAGTTAGGTCCATGAATCAAGGCAAAATAGCCTTTAGTCTAGAAAAATAACAAAAGTTGGAGGACTCACATTTTCTGATTTCAGAATGTATTATAAAGCGACAGTAATCAAGATAATTCAGGACTGGCATAAAGACAAACACAGAGATCAATGGGATAGAATTCATACTCCAAACATAAACCCAACTAAATAAGTAAATAAAAATAAACCCATATACCTATTGTCAATTGATTTTGACGAGAGAGCGAAAACAATTGAATGCAGACCAAGAACAGCCTTCCCAATAACAGGGCTAGATATTCACATGTAAAAGAATGATGTTGGACCTATAACTTACACCAGACACAGAAATTAACCCAAAATGAATCAAAGCTCTAAATATCTAAGAGTTAAAACTATAAATCTCTTCAAAGAAAACATAGGTGTAAACCTTTGTGATGCTGGTCTCGGCAGTGATATCTTTACACATGATATTTCAGGCACAGGCAAGCAAAGAATAAAACAGGTAAACTGGATGTCATTAAAATTAAAACCTTTTGTGCATCAAAGGACACTACAAGAAAATGAAAAGACACAGGATGGAGAAATTTTTTATAGCTCATATATCTGATGAGAGTATTCAGAATATATAAAGATTCATCAATAAAAAGACAACCTAATTTTAAAATGAGCAAATGATCTGAATAGGCCTTTCTTCAAAGAAGATACAAAAATGGCTAATAAGCACATGAGAAGATCCTCAACATCATTTAATAATCAGGGAAATGCAAACCAAAAGCACATGAAATATCTCATAGCAGGTGAGTGATACCACACACGAGGATGGTTATGATAAAAAAAATGGACAATAACAAGTGTTGATGAGGATATGGAGAAACTGGAACACACCATTGCTGATGAGAATGTACAACAATATAGCCACTCTGTAAAACACTTTGTTTCACGAACAGTTAAACACAGATTTCCCAGAATGACCCAGCAATTTCACTCCTAGGAAAATACCCAAAAGACTTGAGAACATATGTCCATACAAAAATGTGTATGGCAGCATTATTTATAATAACCAAAAAGGCAAAACAACTCAAATGTCCCTCAACTAACGAATGGATAAACAAAATGTAGTATATAAACACCCTCCGATTTTGTTCACCTGAAAATGTCTTAGTTTCCTCTCTCACTCTTGAAGGAAAGTTTTGCCAGATAATCCTCATCTGAAGAATCTTAGCAGTTTGTTTTTCTTTTAGCACGTTTAATGTATTAGCCCACTACCTCTGGCTTCCAGATTTCTTAGGAGAAATCTGATTATCTTTTTTTGAGGATTCATTGTGTATGACAAGTAACTCCTGTTTTACTACTTCTAAAATTCTCTTTGTCTGCGTTTCATCAGTTGGATTATAATGTTTCCTGGTGTGGTATATGTATGCATACACGTTCAGTCTTGTCTCTTTGCAACCCCATGGACTATAGCCTGCCAGGCTCCTCTGTCCATGGAATTTTCCAGGCAAGAATAGTGGAGTGGGTTGCCATCTTCTGCTCCAGGGGATCTTTCCAATCCAGAGATCGAACTTGTGTCTCTTGTGTCTCCTGCATCTCCTGTACTGGCAGCCTGATTCTTTACAACTGTGCCACTGGGAAGCCTTCCTGATGTGGTATTCTTTAGCAACTAGGAATTCTTTGAGTTCCTTAGATGCTTATATTTGTGTCTTTTATAAAGTTTGGGAGGCTTTTGGCCACTATAAAAGCTTTCATGGCTCAGTTCATTAATACCCTCTTCTTCTTCTTCTCCCCTCACCCTCTTCCTTCCTGATGATCAGAAACTCCGTTTATCAATTTTATTGCAGATTTTTATTTGTTTGTTACTATTTTTTCCTTCTTTAAAAAATTTTTTTCCTTTAAAAAAAAGTATCATTATTTTTCAGTCTGCCATCTTCTCGGTCAGTTGGCTTTCCAAATAAAGTTGTAGTCCTTGCCTCAAAACCTTGTCTCTCAGTTAACTGGCCTGTTGTGTGGCGAGCAGACCAAGTTTGGTATACTCAACTTAAGTTTTATGATTTAAGTGGCACCATGCATTTTCAACTACAATTAACAGAACAAAATTTACCTTTCATCTGGTCTCATGCACTTTTCTTGGCAGAAAAAACTTGATGATTTATGGCCATATTTAACCCTCAAACTCTACAGAAAAAAAAAATGTTCACAGGCCAATGCATCCAAATAATTTATATTAGTCCAAACAGCTGGGAGATATGAAGTGTTTGTAGTCGACTGGAACCTGCTTGATTCCACAGGATCCAATCACTATTTTACAGATTCATTATTAAGGTTCTGATATGCTGTTGTTCAGTTGTTCAGCCATGTCTGACTCTTTGCGACCCCACGGACTGCAGCACACCAGGCTTTCCTGTCCTTATGTCCCGGAGTTTGCTTAAACTCATGTCTATTGAATCTGTGATGCCATCCAACCATCTCATTCTCTGCCATCCCCTACTCCTCCTCCCCTCAATCTTTCCCAGCATCAGGGCTTTCTTCAATGAGTTGGCTCTTTGCATCAGCTGGCCAAAGTATTGGAGCTTCAGCATCAATACTTCCAATGAATATTCAGGGTTGATTTCCTTTAGGATTGACTGCTTTAATCTCCTTGCTGTCCAAGGGACTCTTAAGAGTCTTCTCTAGCACTACGGTTCGAAAGCATCAATTCTTCGGCAATCAGTCTTCTTTATGGTCCAACTCAGACATCCATACATGACTACTGGAAAAAGCATGGCTTTGACTGTATGGACCTTTGTCAGCAAAGTGATGTCTTTGCTTTTTAATACACTGTCTAGGTTTGTCAAGCTCTTCTTCCAAGGAGCAAGCATCTTTTCGTTTCAACAGGAGAATGTTGGAACCCACCAAAAAGAGATACCCCATGTTCAAGGGCAAAGGAGAAGCCATAGGAAGATGGTAGGAGGGGTGCAATCACTTGTAAAATCAAACCTCATACCCTCCCGAGACACTTGGAGGGCACAAACAAAACCTTGTGCTCATCAGGACCCAGGGAAAGAAGTTACGTCCACAGTAGACTGAACCAGACTTGCCTGTGACTGTTTGAGGGTCTCCTGTGGAGGCATGAGTCAGGAGTGGCCTGCCACAGGGACGGGGGTGCTGACACAGCAGTCCTGGGAGGCGCGACATGTGTCATAAGGCCTCTTGGAGGAGGTCGCTATTAGCCCCACCACAGAGCCTCAAAATGGACACTACACAAACTGGAGAACAGTTATACCCAAGAAGTTCCCACACTGTTGCAAAAGTTCTAGGCCCCACAATGGACCTCCCTGCCACCACAGAGCCTCAAAATGGACACTACACAAACTGGAGAACAGTTATACCCAAGAAGTTCCCACACTGTTGCAAAAGTTCTAGGCCCCACAATGGACCTCCCAACCTAGGGATCCGGCAAAGGGGCTGAGAATCCCCAGGGAATCTGACTTTGACGGTCAGCAGGATTTGATTACAGAACTTCCATGGGTCTGGGGAAATAGAGACTCATGGAGGGCACAGTTCAGTTCAGTTCAGTTCAGTCGCTCAGTCGTGTCTGACTCTCCGCGACCCCATGAATCACAGCACGCCAGGCCTCCCTGTCCATCACCAACTCCCGGAGTTCACTCAAACTCATGTCCACAGAGTTGGTGATGCAATCCAGCCATCTCATTCTCCGTCGTCCCCTTCTCCTCCCGCCCCCAACCTTTCCCAGCATCAGAGTCTTTTCCAGTGAGTCAACTCGTCGCATGAGGTGGCCAAAGTATTGCAGTTTCAGCTTTAGCATCAGTCCCTCCAATGAACATCCAGGATTGATCTCCTTTAGAATGGACTGGTTGAATCTCCTTGCAGTATAAGGGACTCTCAAGAGTCTTATCCAACACCGCAGTTCAAAAGCATCGATTCTTCGGCGATCAGCTTTCTTCACAGTCCAACTCTCACATCCATACATGACCACGGGAAAAACCATTGCCTTGACTAGACGGACCTTGGTTGGCAAAGTAATGTCTCTGCTTTTTAATATACTATCAAGGTTGGTCATAACTTTCCTTCCAAGGAGCAAGCGTCTTTTAATTTCATGGCTGCAATCAGCATCTGCAGTGATTTTGGAGCCCCAAAAAATAAAGTCTGACACTGTTTCCACTGTTTTTCCATCTATTTCCCATGAAGTGATGGGACCAGATGCCATGATCTTTGTTTTCTGAATGTTGAGCTTCAAGCCAACCTTTTCACTCTCCTCTTTCACTTTCATCAAGAGGCTTGTGAGTTCCTCTTCACTTTCTGCCATAAGGGTGGTGTCATCTGCATATCTGAGGTTATTGATATTTCTCCCAGCAATCTTGATTCCAGCTTGTGCTTCTTCCAGCCCAGTGTTCCTCATGATGTACTCTGCATATAAGTTAAATAAGCAAGGTGACAAGATACAACCTTGACGTACACCTTTTCCTATTTGGAACCAGTCTGTTGTTCCATGTCCAGTTCTAACTGTTGCTTCCTGACCTGCGTACAGGTTTCTCAAGAGGCAGGTCAGGTGGTCTGGTATTCCCATCTCTTTCAGAATGTTCCACAGTTTATTGTGATCGACACAGTCAAAGGCTTTGGCATAGTCACAAGCAAGACCTTATTTGGAGATAAGGTCTTTACAGAGGTTCTCAAGTTGAAGTGAGTCATTACCACGCCTTAATCATATATGACTGGTGTCTTTATAAAAAGAGAAACCTGGGCAGAGGGATATGCAGAAAAGGAAGATCACATGAACAGACATAGGAAGAAGACAGCCATTTACAAGCCAGAAGGAAGGCATGGAACAGATTCTTCTCTCACAGCTCTCAGAAGGAACGAACTCTAAGGACACCTTGATTTTGGACTTTTAGCTTTCAGGACTGTGAGACAATGTATTTCTATGGTTTAAACCACTCCATTTGTGATTCTTTGTTATATTGACCCTAGCAAATGAATACATTACTTGTATACTTTTTTTTTTTAAAGAAAACCAACTCTTTAAGAAAGCTACAGGGACTTCCCTGGTGATCCAATAGCTAAGACTCTGCACTCCCAGTGCAGGCGGCCCAGGTTCTATCCCTGGTCAGGGAACTAGATCCCACATGCTGTAACTAAAGATCTCATTTGCTGCAACCAAGACCCAGTGCAGCCAAACAAATAAAGAAATATTTAAAAATAAATTAAAAAGGCCCTGATGCTGGGAAAGATTGAGGGCAAGAGGAGAAAGGAGCTACAGAGGATAAGATGGTTGGATGGCATCATTGACTCAATGGACATGAGTTTGAGCAAGCTCCAGGAGATAGTGAAGGACAGGGAAGCCTGGCGTGCTGCAGTTCATTGAGTCAAAAGGAGTAGGACATGACTTAGCAACTGAACAACAATAACAACAAAAAAACCTATAGAAATGGGAGTATTTTGTGGCTGTTTTATTTTGCAGTTTTTCAAGTTTGCAAGAATGTACAGATTATTTCTCTGTCATGCATCTATTCCTAGTGGAGATCTAATTTCATGCAATGAGGAAATAAATATTGCCCTGGCCTCGTTTCTTTTCATTATTTAAAAAGAACCCTGTGACATGATGCCATCAGCCAAGTTTCCGCTTTCATGTATCTTGCTCAAAGGGAAACTCACTTTTGATGTTGTTCGCATCAAAGGTTTCAGAGCATCTGTACTTCATGGTTCTTGGCAGAATCACCTGCAACACAGCCGAGGTCTGAAAGCTGTCTTCCTCACAGCGCCTTGCAGACTGATTTGTAGGTTGCTGAACGTAGCTAAATTGAAAACTGCCCTATTTGAAAGAAATGGATGTCGTCAATCCTTCTGGAATATCAAAAGCTACAGGACAGACAGCCCACAAAATATAATGACTGCCTAGAAAACCACCTGGAGAATGGCAGCAAATGGAACCTGCTGCATTTTAATCATCTGCGTGGCACATTGACTATCCTATCATTGAATTTTGAAAGACTCACTCTACATTTCAATGGCCTGGGTGGCAACTTGCATCGACAGAGAAAGGGAGGCCTCCCAGTCTTGCAGAATCTTTCTGGGATATTTTTATTAAATTGTAGCCCACCTTTTACTAGAGTCCTAGGAGCAGAACAGACAGACAGACAGCAGGCCGTGAAGAAATTAACTGATTCCCACTAACTATATTACTCACTAGGTCGGCTATGGCAGTGAGCGTTCAAGTCTCCGTCTCCTCAGGCTCTTTGATGGAACTGGGTCTCCAAAACCTTATATAAGATACCTTATATCTGTAACTCCTGAATCCCTAGATGAACCCAGAGATGCATGCATGTGTGAGGATGGGAGTGTGTGGGCTTGTCAAATCCCTTCCAATGTTTTGAGATGATTATCAAAGCTACAGAGGAAACTTGAACTTGTGGGAGGACTTGAAGTGGTTATGCAGTAACTAAGACAACTAAAGCTAATGTTGAAACGCCCATGATGATGTCATAAATGTGAACAGAGTTTCACAGGCAGTCAAACCAATAAAGGTGGACATCTTTCTGGAGGGCATGGAGCAAGAGTAAGAGGCAGTAGCGGAACAGTCACAGTTTATCTTACATGTTTCAATTTAGTTTTTCTTTGAAAATGAGGATAATTATATATTATGATTATTTCTTTCTGGCCACGCCACGCAGCTTGTAAGATCTTAGTTCCCCAACCAGGGATCAACTTGCTCCCTACAGTGGAATCACAGAGTCCTAACCATTGGACTGCCAGGGAAGTCCCTTATGTATTCATTTTATCAATGAAGGTAAAAATATAAATTTTGAACTAAACTGAAAACAAAACCCAAAATACTTGGGTAATTAACGCCAAATGTTTTGATGCTTTATTTTGGAAAATGGTTAAGTGGTTGTGGACTGATTAACAGAAACATAATTTTCTTTTCTCCTTCCTAACTCTTATGTTACACTTTTTAAAATGCTGTCTCCACAATCCATAAAAAGTAACAGTAGCCTGCACTTCCTAAGCATTGACCTAATGTGTTGAGCACTGTGTTAAGTGTATCACAAATGTCTTCCCCTTCGGTCCTTACCAATTTTAGTATATGTGCTGCCGAAGCGAGCACTTCCCCTTCAATCCTTACCAGAATCCTTGGGATGAAAAAGGGTGACCTTTAGAGAATTGATATTATCTACAGCTACTGCATCAACTGTTTTATTCTCAGGATACGTTGCAAGTATGAAACTCCACAGAACATCATTTGGAGATACTGTCTTTTCATTGGATCTACTATCAATTTGATGAGTTGTTCAAGCAGGAATAAATATAACTGTCTTTTTCTCTTTAAGTCATCCCGTTGCTGCTAGAGAATAGATCTCTGATGGTCACAGCGCGATGTCTCTCAGTACATCCATACAGATAACAAATGTTTCAGAGTTTTGGCTTGAAGGTCATATCCCAGACTAGAAGAAACAAAGTGTCAAGATATATCCATAAGTGAATTTAGAAATATATGATATTCTGAAAGAAACTGAGCCATCCCACAGAAGTAAATTTTTCCGATAACTGATACTCAAGCATCAGAGATTTTAATGACTTATTCTTTGCTCTTTGTTTGTTTCATAGCTGGTGTATTATTTTTTTTAATTTTTATTGGAGTATAGTTGATTTACAGTGTTGGGTTAGCTTCTGTTGCACAGCAAAGAGAATCAGTTACACATATACATTTATTTACTCCTTTGTAGCTTCTTTTCCTGGAGAAGGAAATGGCAACCCACTCCAGTATTCTTGCCTAGAGAATCCTGTGGACAGAGGAGCCTGGTGGGCTGCTGTCCATAGGGTCGCACAGAATTGGACACAACTGAAGCGACTTAGCAGCAGCAGCTTCTTTTCCCATATAGGTCACCACAGAGTACTGAGTAGAGTTCGCTGTGCTATATAGTGGGTCCTTAATAGTTATCTATTTTATATAGAGTAATGTGTACATTTTAAAGGAGATCAATCCTGGGTGTTCATTGGAAGGACTGATGCTAAAGCTGAAACTGCAATACTTGGCCACCTCATGCGACGAGTTGACTCACTGGAAAAGACTCTGATGCTGGGAAAGGTTGGGGGCGGGAGGAGAAGGGGACGACAGAGAATGAGATGGCTGGATGGCATCACCAACTCTGTGGACATGAGTTTGAGTGAACTCCAGGAGTTGGTGATGGACAGGGAGGCCTGGCGTGCTGTGATTCATGGGGTCGCGGAGAGTCGGACACGACTGAGCGACTGAACTGAACTGAACTGAATGTGTACATATGAGTCTTTAAATTTATCCCTTCTCTCCCCACCCCATTCCATTTCCCAGCTTCCCCTCACTCCACCCATAAGTTTGTTTTTTACATCTGTGATTCTGTTTTATAAATAAGTTCATTTGTACCATTTTTTTTTAAGATTCCACATATAAGCTATATATGACTTATTCTTTCTATTGGAAGTCTTTCAAATAGAACTGTATCATGCCTGTGGTAAACTGTATATTACTTGTAATTTAATCTTGATAACATAAGCTTATCATTATGAACATCCATTATTGTTCTGTGCTAGAGCATGAAAAAAAAATGCAGTTTATTTAGAAGGCTCTTTTAACGTATACCTCCACTAGGATATAGTCCTTTTCCAAATAGTTAGCTCATGGGATGATTATACTATTCGAACAATGCTGTTACTGGTACAACATGTCTGAAACGCTTCCTTATGAATGAATATTGCACTAAGCCTTAGCAACATTAGTTGAGATTTGTTTAGTGGGGAAAGATCCCATATTTTGATGGTAAATTTGATTTTTGGAAATATCTTGTAGTCACTTGGAACCAAATCTAAATGACCATCTGGGGTCAGAAACGACTTGTCCTTATCAAGTAAGAGTGCAATTTGTCACTTGCCTTGGGTATTTTCACTTGCTTCTACCTTGATCTCTGCATTTGAGATCTCCTTTTTATTGAAAAAGGAAGACACACTTCTTTACATTCTAGAACAGAAGAATAATGCATATTTATAATGATAAGCTAGATATGAGACTTTGAGGAAATGAGTAGGTAATTTTTAGGTTTTGCTATGTGCTGTGTGACATAAGCTGTCCTTTTCAAAAGGTCTTCAAGACAGACTTATACAAGTGTTCCCCAACATTTTATGATAATTTTTTTTAAATGTGCAGAAAAGTTGGAGCCTTTTATAGTGAACAGCCACATATCAGCCTCCTAGTTTCGCCTGTTGACAGTTTATTGTACTTGCTTTATCTTCTTATCTATCAATATTCGTTTTTTTGGATTAGTTTCAAACTTCCAATTTTTTTTTTAAATATGCTTTTTGGATATTCTAGATCCTTTCCATTTCTATAAATATTTCAGAACCACCTTATCAGTTTCTACAACATAGCTGCTGGAATTATGACAGAAATTGTGTTGAATCTACCTATCAATGTGGAGAGAATTCACATGCTAATAATATTGAGTCACCCATTCCATGAACATGGTCTCCATTTAATTAGGTTATCTTAAATTCTCTCAGAATGTTTCATGGTTTTCAGTACAGAGGTCTTACATTTCTTTTGTTAAACTTATCCCTAAATATATATTTTTTCTTCATAGTACTGCTAAGGAATTAAACACCTATCTTCCAATGGTTTGCTCTTACATATAAAATATAATTAAGTTTTATGTGTTAACCTTGTATCCTGCCATCTTGCTAAATTGACTTATTCATTCTAGTAGTTGTTTTGTAGATTCCTTTGGATTTCCTTTGTAACTGTAGAAGAAAGAAACTTTCTTCCACTCTTTTAGGTTCTGTGTTAGACCTAAGAATTAAACTGTCATAAGACAAATTAACAGGAGAAAAATACATATATTTTACCTACTGTTCTTACATGTACATAGTAGCTGTCAGGAGGAAAATAAAGACCTGAAGAGGCTATTAGGCCTCAAAGCTTATATATATTTTTAAACAAAATCAATAAACTGTGAGGATGTAACAAGATAGAGAGGCTTGATCAAGACGCAGGACATGGTGGAACAGTGTCTAGGGTATATTCGCTGAAAACTGATGGAAGATAAGGCGTGTTAGTAGTTTTTCTGTGCATGTCCTCTCTGGCGTCAAATCCCAGTTCTGTTGATAAGAACGTTCTCCTCCTGGTGCAGACAGAGCTCTTTTCACGGGGGAAGTTTTATGACCTGCTTTGAGGTAGAAAAAGGGGAGGTCAGAGAGCCCTTTCTG
This sequence comes from Moschus berezovskii, assembly GCF_049115385.1. Lineage (NCBI taxonomy): Eukaryota > Metazoa > Chordata > Mammalia > Artiodactyla > Moschidae > Moschus > Moschus berezovskii. The sequence continues at coordinate 13,474,589 of NC_142483.1, forward strand.
TATCTGCAATTTCTCAAGTGCCTTCAGCCCAAAATAATCAATCAGCATATTTTGGGGTGGGGTGTTCTGAACTCCTTCATAAACAAGCATGTCATCTGTAAATAGAGATAATTTTATTTTTTCTTAATTTATGCCTTTTAATTTCTTTTTCCTTTCCTCATTACACTGGCTAGGACCTCTGCTGCATTGGCGAATACCTGTGGTGAAATGGGACATCTGTACTTTGTTCACAATTTTAGCATTGAATATATCACTATTAAGATAAAGAAGATTTGCTATATATGTGTGTGTGTGTGTGTGTGTACATATACACACACAGTGGAATATTAGTCATAAAAAATGAAATATTGCCATTTGCAGCAACATAGATGGACCGAAAGAATACCATATTAAAGTGAAGTCAGAGAAAGGCAAATATCATATGATAGCACTTATACATGGAATCCAAAACAAATGAACTTATTTACAAAATAGAAAGGGACTCACAGACATGGAAAACAAACTGATGTTAGCAAAGGGGAAAGGGAGGCAGAGGAAGGATGAATGAGGAGTATGGGATTAACAGATACACACTACTATATATAAAACAGATGCGCAACAAGGATTTAGTATATAACAAGGGAAAGTACATTCAATATCTTAAAATAAGCTATAATGGAAAATAACCTGAAAAAATATATATAACTGAATCACTTTGCCAGGTGGTGCTACTGGTAAAGAACCCACCTGCCAATGCTAGAGACATAAGAGATGTGGGTTTAATCCCTGGGTCGGGAAGATCCCCTGGAGGAGGGCATAGCAACCCACTCCAAGATTCTTGCCTGGAGAATCCAAAGACAGAGGAGCTTAGCCTGCAGAACTGCAACTTACACAATGTTGTAAGTCAACTATATTTCAATAAAAAGATGAAAAAATATTTCACCATTAAGAAAAATGTGAGCTGTAGGTTTTTCATCCTCTTATTAGATTGAGAAGGTCTCCTTTTCCTCCTAATTTCCTGAATTGGATTTTGCCAAGTGCTTTTTTCTACATATATTCAAATGGATGTATGGATTTTTCTCCCTTAGTATCTTAATATTGTGAATTACACTGATTAGTTTTTGTATGGTAAGACAACCTTGCACCTTAAAAGAAACCACCCTTGATCATAATATATTATTCTTTTCTATATTTTCTTACTCAAATGTGACATACAATTCACAAGTCCATCCTTTAGATAGTGAGAACAGGTTTTTCTCTTTTTATAAAAAATTAAATGACTCAGTTGAGTCACTTGGGCCTGGCAAAGTTTACTGAGGAAGGTTTTCTTTAAAACAAAACAAAACAAAAAACTATCCTGGAGTGGCTGAAGTCAGAACTTAGCAAGAAGAGAAGGTGGGTGCTATACTAAAACTGCTGCTGCTGCTGCTAAGTCACTTCAGTCGTGTCCGACTCTGTGTGACCCCATAGATGGAAGACCACCAGGCTCCCCCATCCCTGGGATTCTCCAGGCAAGAACACTGGAGTGGGTTGCCATTTCCTTCTCCAATGTGTGAAAGTGAAAAGTGAAAGTGAAGTCGCTCAGTCGTGTCCGACCCTTAGCGACCCCACGGACTGCAGCCTACCAGGCTCCTCCATCCATGGAATTTTCTAGGCAAGAGTACTGGAATGGCTTACCATTGCCTATTTGATCTTATTTCCCAATTCCTGACATGTGCATGTGCTAAGCCACTTCAGTCGTGTCTGACTCTTTGTGACCCCGTGGACTGTAGCCAGCCAGTCTGCTCTGTGTATGGGGTTCTCCGGGGAAAAATACTGGAGTGGGTTGCCATTTCCTTCTCCAGGGGATCTCCCCAATCCAGGGAATGAATCCACATCTCCTGCGTTGGCAGACAGGTTCTTTACCACTAGCGCTACAGCTCTGGGAATCTTAGGAGTGAAGAGTGCCTTTTGTATGCTAATAAGATGGCTGGTGGCTGGGGGCTCCTAGGATGGTGGCAGAACCACAGCAGAGGGGCCAGGCAAGAATTGTCCACTCTCCCTAACAACTCAACTGAGTCATTTAACTTTTTACAAGAAGAGAAAAACCTGCCCTCAATGTCTGAAGGATGGACTTGTGAATTATATGTCACATTTGAGTAAGAAAATATAGAAAAGAGTAATATATTATGATCAAGGGTGGCTTCTTTTAAGGTGCAAGGTTGTCTTACCATACAAAAACTAATCAGTGTAATTCACAATATTAAGATATTAAAGGAGAAAAATCTATGACCTTTCCTCCTGACCTCTAGGCAGGTAAGATGAGCTAGAGGTGGAGGTCAGTGATTCAATTGATCACACCTCTGTAACACAACCTTCACAAAACTCCTGAACGGGCACAGCTCAGTGAGCCTCTGGATCGGTGAGCACGTCTATGTGGCAGGAAGGTGCCCCACCCCAATCCAGAGACAGAAGCTCCAAAGTTCCAGAATTCACGCTATGTGCCTCTTTGTCTGGCTATTGATTTGTTTCCTTTATAATATCCTTCATAGTAAACTGGTGATAGTAGGTACAGTGCTTTCCTGAGTTCTATGAGTCAGTCTGGTGACTCATTCAGGTGGGGGTGTGAGAACCTCCTAAATGCACAGCTGGTTGGTCAGAAGTGACAGCCTAGGTCTTGGAACCTGTGACGAAGGGGGCAATCTTGAGGACTGAGCCATAAACTGGTGGGATCCGAGACTAACCCCAGGTAGAGGTTAGAATTAAAGTGAATTATGGAAAAAGTAAATAAATAAAGTGAACAGCAGGATGATCAGCTGGTTTTGAAGAGTTGGAGAAACACTGGAAAAGTAATCATACATTTGGTGGGTTAAAAAAACAAAAAACGCCAAAGATTCAACCAAGTAAATTTGAAAATCTCATTGGTTTGATTCAGAATCCCTTTATCAAGCAGCATCCGGTCCAGTAAACAGAAGAGTGGTCTGAGCAGGCTGTCCAAAATGGACGGTTTGCAGAGGCAACAGGAGGGTGTGGCAAGGAAGCTATTAGCAAAGAAAAGGAAGGATTGTTTCAGGCCTGGTCACCTTATTTGTGGGGAAGGCTTAAGGGTGATCATGCAGATGACCTCACTGGTGCTGACCAGAAAATCCCAGTTAAGATTATATTCCCATGGAAGGCTAAAACTGCAATTAGGCACTAAACCTAAGTTTAGAATTGAGCCCTTTAGCAGAAATTACCCCAGTTTAGGCCTGTGGTTTTACTCTTTCTCAGGGGTCAGCAGCATCAGGAGTTCAAATGGTTTGGAGGTGACAAAACCATCATGGGTTCCTCCTTCCTTTCCTCTCTTTCCCATCTCTCCCATTCCAGGATCCATTCTCTCCCTGCAACTGCACCTACTCCATTTTCATTGAGGTCTAGATCCCAGTTCTTCCCTGATAGCTCAGTTGGTAAGCAATCTGCCTGTATTGAAGGAGACCCCAGTTGGATTCCTGGGTAGGGAAGATCCCCTGGAGAAGGGATAAGCTACCCACTCCAGTATTCTTGGGCTTCCCTGGGTAGTTCAGATGGTAAAGAACCTGACTGCCAATGCGGGAGACCTGGGTTCAATCCCTGGCTTGGGAGAATACCCTGGAGAAGGGGATGGCTACCCATTCCAGTATTCTGGCCTAGATAATTCCATAGACAGAGGAGACTGGCAGGCTACAGTCCACGGGGTCTCAGAGAGGCAGACAAGACTGAGTAACTTTCACACACTAGATCCCAGCTGGTTGTCATAACCCCACAAGGAATTCTCAACGTCATTTAGTTTGATCCAATATATACATTCCCCTTCTCATACATCTTAATGAACCAGGTCCCTTTGCCCAGTGAGCAGCCATCCAAAATGCTGAGACAGAGATTTGCAGCCAAATAAGGAGATGGGAGAAAAAGCCTTAGATCTACCACCATGAAGACAAGAGGGTTTGCGTACTTGTGGATAAAGAGGTGAGGTAGGGGCTTCCCTGGGCTTCCTGAGTAGCTCAGCTGGTAAAGAGTCCGTCAGCAATGCAGGAGACCCTGGTTCGATTCCTGAGTTGGGAGGTTCCCCTGGAGAAGGGATAGGATACCCACTCCAGTATTCTTGAGCTTCCTGATTGTTCAGATGGTAAAGAACCTGCCTGCCAATACAAGAGATGTAAGAGATGCAGATTTGATCTCTGGATTGGGAAGATGCCCTGGAGGAGGGCATGGCAACCCATTCTAGTATTCTTGCCTGGAGAATCCCCATGGACACAGGAGCCTGGTGGGCTACAGTCCATGGGGTCACAAAGAGTCAGACATGACTGAGCAACTAAGCACAGCACAGGGGCTTCCCTGGTGGTATAGGGGCTCAGACTAAGTGTGCCCAGTTCAGGGGGCCCGGGTTCAATCCCTGGTCAGGAAACTAGACCCCACATGCTGCAACTAAGCCCTAAGACAGACAAATACATAATAAAATAAATGAAAATATTTTTTGAAAAAGAAGCGTGGCAGTCTGAGACCAAGGGGTGTGGGGAAGGGTGACTGGAGATAAGAGAAAGGTGAGGTAATAATTGTAGTAAGCTGTAAGCGTCTACATGGGACACATGTTCAGAAAATGGTGGGCTCACATGTTTTGAGGGTGGCGTTTTGGGCCCTCTATTGTTTAAAGGTCACCAAGTGGACACTTGCACATGCCCAACTGTAGGTTGGCAGTCTTAACCAGCCTTACCCAGCTCGAGCTTGAAAGTGAAAAGTGTTAGTCACTCAGTTGTGTCCAACTCTTTGCGACCCCATGGATTGTAGCCTGCCAGGCTCCTCTGTCCATGGGATTCTCCAGGCAAGAATACTGGAATGGGTAGCCATTCCTTTCTCCAGGGGATCTTCCCCAACCCAGGGATCGAACCAGGGTCTTCTGCACCGCAGGCAGATTCTTTACTGTCTGAGCCACCACGGAGGGCTGACTCCAAATTCTTGGAAAACAACTTGGGCAAACATCTGACAGTTTAGGCTCCAGGCTGCTTGGAGGATACGCAAGGTTTCTTTTTTGTAGCAACAGTGAAAGTCAGTTTGATCAGTGAAGGAAGGTTTCAGGTATAATAGATCTAATTGGTGACTACCCAGTTTCACTCTTTTAATAATCAGGTGGTCCCATCTTTAACTTACCTTCCTTCCTCAGAATGTAACGTTAGCAAAGCTTAAACTATGATCCATGTCAGAGTTATTAACTCTTAGAATATGTTTTTAGGGGGCCTTCCCTGGTGACTCAGTGGAAAAGGATCTGCCTGCCAATGAGAGATACAGGTTTGATCTCTGGGTGGGAAGATCCCATGGTGAAGGAAATGGCAACCCACTGCACTATTCTTGCCTGGGAAATCCCATGGACAGGTGAGCCTGGGGGGCTATAGTCCATGGGGTTGCAAAAGAATCAGATGCGACTTAACGACGAAACAGCAACAACAATGTGTTACTAAGGCCTGCAGAAAGTTCTCCGGGGTCAAAGTAATGGGCTGCAAAGGGATGGAAATCCAGACACTGATATTGGTGAAGAAAGCACGTGGAAGGCAGAGAAGTCTTTCCAGCTTCCCTCGTATCAGACTGACTAGGCTGTTTGCTAGTATGTCCGTCCTTAAAGTTCCCTGATCAGCTGTGGGGCTACTTGCTTTAAGTGACATAGTTATTTCTGTCTTTGAATGTCTACCTTCAGGCCTAAAACAAGAGACATTTCTGTGGGAGAAGTGTTTTTGGACAGCACAGTGTTTATTAATGTCTCACCTCTCTGTCTGATCTGGTCACAAACGTTTTAAGAGGATATAAGGTTACGTTTGTTATTGGCAATCAAGGAAACACACAAGAGTTTTAAAGAGGAACAGGTGCCTCTGCCTACCCCAAGTTCTATGAACTTCACAGAAGCAGAATCACCAAAAATGGAATTTTTTTTCAGGCTCCTGCTCGGCTGCTCCCTTTCTTGCTCCCACTAGATGTCACCACACTACACAGTAATAAAGGGAAAAGACATAAGTGATGGGCTTCTGGACTGTAGAGAAATGGCTATCGGCAAATCGAGTCTAATTAGTTTATTTAATAAACTGTATCTTTAAGGAATAAAAATCATACATAATCAGGCCAGAAAGTAAGTTACCTCGTTCACTCTCTTAAAATGCTATCAGTCCTGGAAACCCAAGCAGAGAGGAGCTTACCGTCACTCTGTAAAAACCTGGCTGGATTAAATCAGCCGATGACCCTGCAAAGGCTGAGTGGATCTCACCCCGCAGGATATTAAATCTCTTTGTTGAGAGCTTGGATTACTGCTAGATCCCTTTATCGCTGGAGCTGAGCTCCTGCGGCTGCTGGGGATTAGACATGATCCTTCTCTATTCACGGTGCTCTCACATCCTTCCTCTTCCCAGTGCCTCCTTTGTGGTCACTCTTCTGTGACTGCGAAGATAAGATGCCAGAGATAAGGGGCAAGTGAACGTGGCAGCCTCTGCAGCATTTCATTTCCAAAACCCTAGCTGCTGAGCTGTCCCATGGGTACTATAAACATTCTTCCTGGTCCCCAACATCGAACAGCCTCTGAAAGCCAGGTCTATGATTATCAGCTTGATCTCAGACCTAATTTAGGATATCAGAATGCTTGGTGGAAAGTAAAGCCCAGCAAATTCTATGTATCTCACAGGATGGGTGATAAATGCTTGTGAATGTATCTAAATCTAATGAAGCTTAGTTCCAAGAGGCTGACCCCTTCCATCTCCCAGACAGGTCTCCCTGGGTACCACCATCTAACTTCCTATGGATAATAATTCAACATTCAGGGTTCAAGAAGCTGGCGGGTCAGTGATTGCTCTATGTTCTGTTCTTTGAGGAAGACAAGATGCCACTGACATCCGGCTTTCCTTTTGATACAAAGTTTAGTTTCATTTCAGCTAGGTCATCTGAGATTGCTGTTAAAACCTCCTGGGAGTTAGCAGGTTCTCAGAAAGAAGAATGAGATTCAGCTGCCATCATTAACATCAGGCAGGTTTCCCAGGTGGCTAAGCAGTAAAGAATCCACCTGCCAATGCAGGAGATGTGGGTTCGATCCCTGGGTCAGGAAGATTCCCTGGTGACTGGCAAAGCTCCAAAAGGCAACCCATTCCAGTATTCTTGCCTGGAGAATCCCCACGGACAGAGGAGCCTGGTGGGCTTCAGTCTGTGGGGTCGCAAAAGAGTTGGACACGACTTAGCAACTAAACAAGAACATTTATAAACTATTCAACTCAGCATGGCTGTGGGGGGATCTCAAATGTGTTTACTTGAAAGAGAATACCTTCCCCTCCCCACTTCTCCGATATGAAACAGGCAAAACTAGAGCTGCCACATATAATCTTGCACAACCCAAGGGGGTGCCATTTGTGATGTTTTCTGTGTAACCTTAGGTGGTACCTCAGCAGCACCCCCAAACATAAAGCCAAAAAAATTAGTATTTTATTGATATAAAAATTGTATATTCTAATTTTGAACCTTTATTTAAAAGCCAATCAGTGGGGAATACCCCTTTGATTAAAATTAAACTTTGAAATTTTGAGTTGTGGTTGAAAGTTGCCCTTGGTTTCATCTCAGATCATGCAGATAGGCAACTGAAATCTTAGAAACATTTGAAATCAGACAGATCCAGGCACTCACAGACAAGAGTGGCAGGAATCACAGACTTTGAAATTTGGGTAATTTCTGTGCAAGAGGAGAAGGGAATGTCTATCAAATGGAGGTACTGTTTAACCCAGCAATTCTGCTTCTAGGATGATATCTGATGTACTTTCAAATATGAAAAATGATCTGTAGACGAGAGTTATCCGTTGCTGCATTGTTGGTAACAGCAAAAAACTGGAAACAACCTAAACGTCTGATAGAGGACAAATCACACAATTGAACGCTTGGGAGCTCTCACCAGGAATGAGGAAGCTCTCTGTGCATAGTCGGAATGGCAGTCAGATACAGGTCCCAGTCAAGGAGCACGGTACAGAAAAGTGGGAATAAAAGGGTATCTTGAGTGAGTGTATGTGTGTGTGTTTATTCATCTGCTTGTATATGCATAAGAAATTCCTGGAAAGATACCTAAGAAGCCAATAACTGTTTGCCTCCAGGCCAAGGTACTGACTACAGGGGCAGGGATAGAGGTCACCTACTGGATACTTTTTGTACCTTCTCAACTGTAAACTACATGAAAGTGAAAGTCACTCAGCCGTGTCCAACTCTCTGCGACCTCTTAGAATGTACAGTCCATGGAATTCTCCAGGCCAGAATAGTGGAGTAGGTAGCCTTTTCCTTCTCCAGCGGATCTTCCCAACCCAGGAATCCAACCCAGGTCTCTTGCATTGCAGGCGGATTCTTTACCAACTGAGCTATCAGGGAAATATATGAATGAATTACCTAATCTAATAGCAACAAAAAGTCTTATTAATAATAGTCAGATTCCCACAAGCCCTCCCCCAAAAAAGTCCGCCCACCCAAACACATGAGAATCACAGAAGCTCTCTAAAATACAGAGTTCTCACAGCACAGCTGAACCCACTGTTGATTCACTTGGGTGCAACTTTGCACCAAGATCAGCTCCACTATCGACAAGATCACGTTAAGATAGCTCTGAAGTTTAATCCTGCTCCCATTACTTATAAGTTGTGTGACCTATGGCAGATCTGCTTAGCTTCCCTGTGCCTCAGTTCCCTTTTTAATAAGTGATGGTAAATCCTACCTTGAAGGGTTATTGAAAGGACTGGCCCATTTGGTATCTGTTAAGCGTTCACTGAAACGTTTAAAGAGAACACAACAGAACAAAGAACCCCACTGTGCCCGGTTTCATTATGGGGGTATGTGGAGGCTGCAGTGGTGTAGCTGATAACAGACAGCAGGTAAGTGCAACCCTTGACACACAGTAGATACTTAATGAAACATTCATTCCCTCCTCATGGGAACTGGGCTGCCAGGGGATTTACAGACTCGGCAGGCTGGGCAGTCATTTCCTACTGGACATATTTGTGATGTCTCCATTTTAGTCTGCAGATGGACCCTTTGAGCTGTCTTAGACTGGGTCACGGTGCTTTTTGAAAATGAAAACAACTATTTGGCTGTATTCTTTCCATGTCAGTTTCTTAGGTTTATCTCAGCAAACATTTCCATATTTTTTTTGTCTAAGTTTTATATGGATTAAATTGTTTCAGTGGAAACGTGCCTTGCTGTAAAATGCAAAATCTGAGGTTCTGACTTCAAGCATAAATTGAAGAAAGGTGCGAGACAATTATAGGGAAAATTCTTAGAGAAGCCGAAATAAAAACAAAAATAAATAGCCAATATTTTTAGAACATTAGGGGCTGTGCCCACCACTTTACAAGGTTTATCATTAACCCCTTTTAGTTAGTTATGATCAGTTCCAGTTTATACTTGAGATTAAACTGAGGCAACTTACTCAAGGTTACAAGGTAGTAACTGGTTTGTTCTTTTTGTTATCTAGTGACTAAGTCATGTCCGACTCTTTGTGACCCAATGGACTGTAACCCACTAGGCTCCTCTGTCCATGGGATTTCCCAGGCAAGAATACTGGAGCGGGTTGCCATTTCCTTCACCATGGGATCTTCCCACCCAGGGATCGAACCCACGTCTCCTGCATTGACAGGTGGATTCTTTACTTCTGAGCCACCAGAGAAACCCAGTAAATGGTAGAGATAGGATTTAAACTCAAGTCTGGATAATTTCAATTTCCAAATTTTGTGTAAATACCTTTTCTTCTGAGGCAAAGCATCATAAAACTTAATTTATAAGCCTTAAATAGAAACTGCTAATTGATTTTAAGAGATTGTTTTCTAAGTAACGAAGGGACCATTGTCTGTTTGATTTCAATGCATTCTTGGGTTCTGGTGGGTCTTTTATGTTTTTCACATTTATCGTGAATTAGGGATTGCCTTTGTCTTTCAGGCAAGGAAACCAATACTCAGGGATGTTAGGTAACTAGTCCATGATTGCACAGCAAGTGGAGGGGAAAGCATTTAAACCAAGGTCTGTCTACTTCTGGAGTCCTAAGACTTACAGTTTTGAAGAACTTCTAGTCATCTTCAGTCTTGTCTTGTTTATTCTGAAATCTTCTGCTGGCACACAGGTTCAAAGGCAGGTCCACAAAAGGCCCTCAAAATTTGTCTCAAGGAGTTGTTTCTCCTGGTTAGATATCTATGCGACCCCAAGTAAAAAACAAACGTGCTTTCACGTTAAGATAAGTCTCTGTCTCTGTATTTAGATTCCGTCCATTCTCTGTCTAATATATTTCTCATTAGAGCATACATTGCTGACATGAATTTCGTAACAATGCAACGGTTTCTGCAGTTCTTTATAGTCTGAGTTGTCAGTGCCTTAAATTAGGTGGAACAGAATTCCTTTCAGACGATGAGTCTCTGACAGGGTTTGTTTCAATTCCCTTGAAGCAACTGTTTACAGCCAGAGTTTCCCAGAACCTGAGGGACTGACAGGGGAGGATGGGAAGACCCTCATGCAGAGAATGCTCCCGGGAGAAGTTCCTGATGGCAGGGAGAGAGGCTGGGAAGGTGGGTGGGTGCTTTGCCATTGCAGGCTCTGGGATTCCATATCTGTACAAGGAGGTCGGATCAGGTGGTCTCTCGAGCAGGTGTGAAGCCCGAAGCTGGGTTATTGACCTCTGGCAGAAGGTGGAGGCATTTTCCACATATGAGACCTGAGTACTTACCATGTGCCAAACAAGATGCTGAGCATACTTGAGGGGTGATTTGATCAGCCCTCACAACAGCCCTGTGGGAAGTTCTGCTTGTCCCCTTGTTTCACGGATGAGCAATTTGAGAATCTGAGAGTGTCACTCATTTTACCCAAGGTCCCACAGGCAGCAAGTGGCAGAGCAGGGAGTCAAACCCAGGTCACCAGGCTCAGGAACTTACTCCTCAGCCACTTAGCTCTCCAACCCTGAACTTAATAGAATTACCCCTCATTCTGCGGCTCAAGAGAGTTTCCCAGGTGGCACTAGTGATAAAGAACCCACCTGCCAATGCAGGTTAGATGCAAGAGAGGCAGGTTCCATTCCTGGGTCGAGAAGATCCCCTGGAGGAGGGAATGGCAATCCACTCCAGGATTCTTGCCTGGAGAATCCCATGGACAGAGGAGCCTGGTGGGCTGTAGTCTATGGGGTTGCAAAGATTTGGCCACGACTGAAGCAACTTAGCACACACACACTGCTGCCCAGAAAGAACTCATTCTCTGTGCAAATGTATCCATCTGCATCTCGGGGTCAAAACTGGATCCTACCGTGTTACTGTTTGGTAATTTATTTTTCTCTTAGCAATATCCTTGAAAGTTTATCTTCATTTTTAAGATAATCCCTGCAGAGTTGGGAGGATTGATGCTAAGAGCACACGAGCAATGTGGAAGGAACTCACTGTTAAAGGAACAAGCCAGAGCCTTTAAATGACCCCCAAACAGTCAGATCCTATTCAGCAAAGACAGAAAAAAAGAATTTTCTTGGCTGTGTTTTGTAGCTTCCATTAGCTTAACTGTCATCAAGAACAATGCTGAGTCAGGACCTGAATGATCTTCTCTGCTTGGGTTCTTGTCTTGGCTTGCTGCCACTCTCTGCATGCTACAAGGCATGAAGACAGGTCTCTACCTCGTCCGTCTCGCGAGAGAGGTGGTAGATAATATACATATTTTAATAGGGAGCAATACAGTGTGCATTAGGAGGAAGCCTTTAAGCCCTGGCTCCAAGTCTGTGGAGCCGTGTGTCCTTGAGCGTGCGATTTAACTCAGAGCCTTGGTTTCTTCATCTGGAAAGCACAGATGCTGAGACTGCCTCCCTCCTAGGACTGCTGTCAGCTGGAATCCGACAGGCATGAGAGTACTCGGCACAGAGCCGATGCTACTGGGGCAATGCCACTCTGTGCTCCTCACGGCCACTGGGACCATGTTTCTATTCCCGAGACACTTGGTGAGGCTACCTGTCTCTGACTAGACAAAAATCCCCACCCTGGGTCTGGGAACTCTGGGTCTTGCTACCTACCAGGTTTGCAGGGGACAAGGGCATAGCTCTCCTTTTCTCAAATGTCCAGGTCTGTCCTCCTCTTCACAAGGAATCTGGCTAAGAGAAAGGACTCAGGAACCGTCTCAGGGATGCATTAGATTTATGGTTTTCTTTTTTTTCTCCTTTTGACTTCCCGTCTTTCCCACTAGCTCCTTCCTACCAAGCCAAGGGATTTTGATCTATCCTGGGGCGGGGGAGGGAGTGATTGGACAGGAAAGCTGTCTCCTACCATACTTTTTCTGCATCCCTGGGTGGGTTGGGAAGTTCCCCTGGAGAAGGAATTGGCAACCCACTCCAGTATTCTTGCCTGGAAAATCCCATGGACACAGCAGCCTGGCGGGCTACAGTCCATGGGGGTCACAAAGACTTGGACACAACTTAGCGACTAAACAACAAAAACAACCACACGTTTTGGGTTTTTTTCTGGCAAATATTTTAACTAATTTAAGGAGAGGCTTTTAAAACTCAAAAGCCAAGCATTGATCCCTATGTGTGTTATGTTTCTCTATTTCAAAACAGTATCCTGTCATAGTGACAGGGCTTTACTTGACAGAGAAAGCTAAGCAGCTCAGCCCCTTGGGTGCACAGGTGGCTGTTTCAGGATCCTCGTGCGAGCACTGGCACAGCGCCTCTCTAATGATATCTTACCCTATCCAAGAGATAGCATGGATATCTTATCCTTCTCCTACTTGTTAAATGTGATTTTTAAGGTCCTCAATGGTAGTTTTTGTGCAAAACAGAGATTATTCATAAGTGTGACTTTTTATGATTTTTAAATTAGTCCTTGATTTACTAAAGTTAAAAACATTACAAAGCCTTGCATTTATTAAGCTATTTATTTTGTTTATAAGCCCAGCAAGTTCTAACAGTCACTTTTAAGGGGACTTTGATTAATGCTGGATCCCATTTACAAACTTGATTGAATTCCTTTTAAACTGCTTTTATAAATTTAATATATTCAATTTCCATATAAGTATTATAATAGTCTTGACTTAGCAAAAGCTTCCTGCATATTTCATTAACTCTTGTAAACCTAATACATTAAACTTATAAATATGATAAACCTTTAGCTCTATTAAATTACTCAGTTTGTAATATACTTATTAAGATTTGAACTTAAAAATCACAAGTCTAAATCAAGTATATATTTAAAATTAAAATCACAAAGATGACTTCTTGCTTCATAAGGCCAATTCTCTTAAAGATAAGAGAATGTAAAGTATATAAATGCCAAAAATGCACAGACTCCTTAACCTGAAAATATTAATACTACATATTTGAGATCCTTAAATACTTTCTGGAGAAGGAAATGGCAACCCACTCCAGTGTTCTTGCCTGGAGAATCCCAGGGACGGGGAAGCCTGGTGGGCTTCCGTCTATGGGGTCACACAGAGTCGGACACGACTGAAGTGACTTAGCAGAAATACTTCTAGACTTATGTTTAAATCATCCTGGAGCTAAAAGATACTGAGGCACCAAGAAAATAACTATGGCATCCTAAATAACCTTCCTTTTCTTTTATTCTTCTCTTCCATACATGTGTTCCCAAACCAACCAACCTGGCTACATGTCAATGAAGGCCTTCCTTGCCCTGGAGATTGAATCTATTGCCCTCATGGGGTTTCTGTTTCTCTACCTGTAAGAAAATAGATGGGGTTAGGTTAGATGATCTCGAAGGCCTTAACCATACAGTTCTGGAATTCATATCTTCTTAAAAAAATATTCACCTATTTGGCTGCACTGGATCTTAGTTGCAGCATATAAGATTTCATTCCCTGCCCAGGGATCCAACCTGGGCTCCCTGCATTGGGAGCGCAGAGTCTTAACCACTGAACAGGGAAGTCCCTGGAATTCAAATTTTTATGTTTATTCACAAGTATGGATTTCTATTTAGGCTAATAAGAATGGACCAAATTACTAAATCAGAGCATGTGCTGCTCATGGAAAGCTACCATCAGAGACTGCCCACCACTGCACATATTATGTTTGCAGTCTGCTCCTACTCAGGGTCACCCATGTGGTGGCAAGGACCCTAATGATTTTTATCTTTAGGCTTTTGATGTCTGAGCACATCAGTCAAGAAGTCACATCTGGGAACATCTAGGAAGAGTTTTAAAACTAGAAGGATTCATTTGCAAAGTATATGTTCCAGTTTATTTTAAAATCATAACCTTCATTGATGGTTCGGGTCATTGCTACTGCTTCTGAGTACAATCTAGGGACTTGAATAAGACATCCTTTTGTTTCAATCCCATCCACTCCTTAAAACCATGTGACTCTGGTGACCAATTTTATGTAAACAAATTTGATAATTCGAGATGAAATGAAAAAATTCCTGGAAAGATACAAATCACTCAATGAAATGTTGGGTTTCTATAATTATTTTGAAATATCAGAAAAAAAGGTCCAAAGAAATAAGAGACGCTTGTTTCATTTATAAAATATACTGATATATTAAAAACCACTTGAAAAGAAATGAATGTTTATTAAATGTATATTACTATGTACAAAAAGCCAATCTGAAAAGGCTACATATGATATGAGTCCAAGTATATGACATTCTGGAAAAGTCAAGGCTGTGGAGACAATAAAAAGATCAGTGGTTGTCAGGGGCTGGATGTGAGGTGTGGGGTGAATCGGTGGGGCACACAGGATTTTTAGGGTAGTAAAAATACTCTGTATACCATAATGATGGACTTATCATTATACATTTATCCAAACCCATAAAAATGTAAAACACCAAGTGTGAACTGTAATGCAAACCACAGATTTTGGTTAATGATGTGGCAGTGTAGGGTCTTTATTCATAATAAAGGTACCACTTTGATGGGGATGTTGACAATGGAGGAGGCCATGCATGTGTGAGGGCAAGGTGTGTACATGGGAACTCTCTATGCCTTCCTCTCAATTTCTCTGTGAACTTCAATTATTCTAAAACAGCAAAGTCTTAATAATAACTTTAAAAACCCACTTACCTCTTTTCCAACCCTAAATTCTCCATCTGTAGCATTGAAAATCTGGAAAGAAAGAAAAAAAATCTTGTGGGAAATTGAAAATTTGGCTTAACAGGTCAAACAGGCAAAAATAATTCATTTTAAGGGATAATAAAAGTAGAAATATTTTGTCATTTCTTTTTACGAAATCCCAGCTTGGTAGAAGTGAAAGATTTTGTTAGCCAATGTAAACGTCAATCAAGACCCAGTAAATGTTTTTCTTTTTCATTCAAGATGTTTAAGTACATGAAATGTTTTTATAGTTCCGAATTCAAAATTACACAATAAAGTACATCAAGAAGTCTAGCTTCTATATTCATTCCCTCTACCTAGTTCCTTCTTCACTCTATAGGCAATCTTTTATTGGGGGGGTGGAATTAACTCTCTGTTTTTTTCTTTTTTTAAACTATAAGGAAATCTCCTTTCTTACCAAAGATACCAAAGATAAAGCTTCTCTCCCTGCTTCTTATTTTCACTTCACAGTATATCCTTGTGATTATGCCAGGTGACAGACAGAGATCCCTGTGTTTCAGGGTCATAGTCCTCCACTGTGGAATGCACCATGGTTTTCAGCCAGTTTCTTGGTGACGAATATTTAGGTTGTTTTCAGTTTTTCACTATTATACATAATGCTGCAACACATAGCCTTGAAGTTGTAGTGAATTAAAGGTGCAAACTATGAACATTCCCTGGCACCTGAATGAGTTTGTCCTTTGGCAGACCAAACTAACCATGGCTTATATAACCGATCCAATAATGTTTGTGATGAAATTTCCTTTGGACTACCTGTTGCTTTGAATCACTTTGAAATTATCTTTCTAAGCTAAAGTGTTTTAAAACAAATCCTTGATACAGATGCCATTTCTTATTGATCATCTTATGTAAATACTGGATTGCTTAATGCCTACAACCAAATTGTTTAACTATCTTCAGTATTTACAGGACTTTTTATTTCTTTGTATCAGTTCCTGTTAAACTGGGGAAAGTTGGGGTCTAAAAAAATTCATCAAGTCAAACGTCAGGTATCTGGAGTCTGATAGAGCTCTAGATATACTTTGCAAAGACTTTTAAATGTCTTTATAAACATTTCTATTTTTAACTTTTATTGATCTTTTAACACAACTCATCTGTATTTGCTGGACAAATACTAGGAGGTTCAGACAAGAAGATCAAACAAAAAAACCTACCTATAAACCCAACTCTCAGAGATAACCAATATTAGCCTTTGTCTTTCTAAGACTTTTTTCAATGAACATAAACAGCTTCTCTACCCCAGCACGCATGCTTATGTAATTTTTCATGTCTTGTCCTATATGTAGTTTAAGGGAAATTTCATCTTTTCTATTCATTAGGTTCTTTCCCTTTAACTTTGCTATTTGCTTTGCACACCACAGTTTTATTTTCTTTTCTGTTTCCCCTTCATAGTTAGCTCTTTGCATTTCTCTCTAGTGTTTAGCTTAGAAATAGAAATTCAAGTTTTCTTTATCCAGGATAAATAAGTTGAAAGCCCCCAATATTTCTTTCTCATGGTATTCTAAGTCCTTAAACTGCCCTCTGTGTTTGTACTAGGGCCATTTACTGGTGAGAGGAGTTGGACTGTGAAGAAAGCTGATCCCCAAAGAATTGATGCTTTTGAACTGTGGTGCTGGAGAAGACTCTTGAGAGTCCCTTGGACTGCAAGGAGATCCAACCAGTCCATTCTAAAGGAGATCAATCCTGGGTGTTCATTGGAAGGACTGATGCTGAAGCTGAAACTCCAATACTTTGGCCACCTCATGCGACGAGTTGACTCACTGGAAAAGACTGATGCTGGGAGGGATTGGGGGTGGGAGGAGAAGGGGACGACAGAGAATGAGATGGCTGGATGGCATCACCGACTCTGTGGACATGAGTTTGAGTGTACTCCGGGAGTTGGTGATGGACAGGGAGGCCTGGCACGCTGTGATTCATGGGGTTGCAAAGAGTCGGACACGACTGAGCGACTGAACTGAACTGAACTGAGCTGAACTGAGAAGGAAATAAGTATAACAGACCCAGCAGAGATCTGCTCTTAAAGAGACTGGTTATGCAGAAAGTCAAGTCAAGCAGATTGGACATGATCTTTATTCTGCTATTCAAAGGTTCACTGGAAAAGAATAATTCCTGCAAGTGCTTTCTGCAGTCATGATTGCCTATATCTTGTTCTAACCACTAAAATTGAATATTCAATTAAAACCTGAGGAGGTTTATTCACCAAAAATAATTCCTGATAATGAACTAAAGTTTAAATTTTTTGACATGGATGGATTTTGACATTTGCACAGTAGAGTTGTGTACCTAGGGCAGAAGTGGGGTATTTTCTTCTGCCATGGGTCACTAAAATCAGGGGCCACATGAAACTATTTTAATTCTTGTGTTTTATTACCTTTTCCTAACAAAGAGATCTATATGAAAGATAAAACTACCTGATCATTTATTTAACAAGTGGGAACTGATAATATGTTTTTAATGTCATTTTATGGTCAGTTAAACAGGGTGGTAAAAACAATGGTAAGGTTTAAGTATAAAGAAGCAGAAAGGAGACCAGCAAGGTGAGGAAGACAGATAGGCGGGGGCAAGGGTGGGAGATGTAGACGAAATACCATCCCTCAAAGCAGGAGAGGAACACATGCTGAAAATGAAGTTGGTAAGAAAGCCATTTAGAGAGAAATTTTACAGTGTCCATCTAGTATTTATGTGCCTAAATCTTTAACCAAGCAGTATTATTAATATTTCTGAGTATCTATACTATAGAAATACTCATGTAGGTATGCAGGGACACTTAATGAAGCATGTTTATAACAGCAAAAAACTACGTACAAATTAAATGTCGAACAGTAAGAAAATGGTTAAATAGGTAAGAGTATATTCGTTCAAAATTGGGAAAATAGTACAAGGCTGTTTATTTAACTTATATGCAGAGTACATCATGTGAAATGCCGGGCTGAATGAAGCACAAGCTGGATCTAGACCGCAGGGGGAAATATCAACAACCTCAGATATGCAGATGATACCCCTCTAATGGCAGAAAGTGAAGAGGAACTAAAGAACCTTTTGATGAAGGTCAAAGAAGAGAGTGGAAAGGCTGGCTTAAAACTCAACATTCAAAACACTAAGATCATGGCGTCTGGTCCCATCACTTTATGGCAAATAGATGGGGAAAAAGTGGAAGCAGTGATAGATTTTATTTTCTGAGGTTCCCAAAGCACTGCAGACGGTGATGGTGACTGTAGCCATGAAATTAAAAGATGCCTGCTCCTTGGAGGGAAAGCTATGACAAACCTAGACAGTGTTTTAAAAAGCAGAGACATCACTTTGCTGACAAAGGTCCGTATAGTCAAAGCTATGGTTTTTCCAGTAGTCATGCATGGATGTGAGAGTTGGACCATAAAGAAGGCTGAGTGCTGAACAACTGATGTTTTTGAATTGTGGTGCTAGAGAAGACTTGCGAGTCACTTGGATAGCAAGGAGATCAAACCAGTCAATTCTAAAGGAAAACAACCTCGAATATTCATTGGAAGTACTGTTGCTACAGCTGAAGCTCCAATACTTCGGCCACCTGATGAGAAGAGATGAGGTCATTGGAAAAGACCCTGATGCTGGGAAAGATTGAGGGCAAGAGGATAAGGGCGCGGCAGAGGATGAAATGGTTAGACAGCATCACTGACTCGATGGACATGAGTTTGAGCAAACTTCAGGCGATACTGAAGGAGAGGGAAGCCTGGCATGCTGCCGTCCATGGGGTCGCAAAGAGTTGGTTACAACTTAGTAACTGAACAACAACAACAAACATTCATTCAGGGCAATTCTAAGCAGTCATTGAAAAGAACAAGGTAGAAGTATGTATAATGATGTGGAAAGATAGACACACCCGTGATCAAGTGAAAAATAAACAACGCTGCCATATATTACGCATAGTATGATTCCAATTTTGTAAAAGCAAAAAAGTATGTGTGTATTATATGTGAATACCTTGAAATGTAGTCTAAGTGGATAAACTTAAAGATTGATGGCTTTGGTTGGGAAAGTTTAAATTGTTACAGTGGTTATTTATTCATCTTTGAGAGGATAAACACAAGAGAATAACTCATGTGTCCAAATACATCGGGAAGAAATTTCACACTTGCACTGAGGTGTGCTCTGAGTTCCAGCTGGAGCGCCAACAAATTCAGGTGAGGGCTGAACCCGGCCTGAGGGTCTGTCCCAAGTCTAGTGTATACCATGGAGCCCAGTACTTGGATATTAGTAGCAATATTCACACTTGTGGGAATTTTGGGAAAGCCACTGAAGGAAAAGGGATTTGTCTCATCTGTCATATGAGGATAATAATAATCCTTGACTTAAAGAATTATTTTGAGAGTTAAAGGTAGTAATATATATAAAATGCCTAGCTCAGTGCTTGGTCAGGACTAGGTCAGGACTTACAAATGCCACTCCACTTTTGTCACTAATATTTTGGAGGGGTTCAGGATTAAATTCCCATTTTTCTAGGCCTTCCTTTTCTTTATTTATGATTCCTTGTAGAATTGAGAGCAATTTAAAATATGGAATTGGAGGTGGACAAAAGCACCTAACATTTTATTTTAGGTCATCACAGCTTCTGTTCTATGTCTGTATGAGGAAGAATCTTTTGTTCATTTTGACTCCTAACTCATCATGACCCAATTATCTGATAATTTGTATTAGTCATTAAGGCAGTCTCCAAAAAGTATGTTTATTTCCTAAGCATAGAGTTTCAAACTTTAAAAATTTACATAATAGCTTATATAATTTTGGACATTTTTATTATTTTTAAATGAAGTGACTTTCAACACATTAAATTTTTTCTGAGAGATGACATTAGGCTGTGTATCTTGTCTGCTTTCTTGAGTAGACTTAATGTACTTCCACATCCCTAAAATGTTTTTATAATAGCTTCATAATTACAAGTGATGCTTTTTAAATGTGTTGTCACCTCAAAAAAGAGTGACTCTGACTTGTAGTTTTTATGAATTTTGCTATTTCCTTAATGTTTCAACTTTACCCGCTCATAGGAAGAAAAAGGTCAAGTTGCACAAAGAGCCGGTTCAGCTGTAGATGTCAGGACTACTCATGTTTATGAGTCGCAGCAGCACTACTCATGGTTATCATCCATGACAGGAATGAGGTGGTTGTGTTCCTGGTCATATTTATTTAATAATTTAATAATTGATAAAATTATCTACTTAGAAAAAAAATCTGCCCTTCAGTGGAGACATGCAAATAGGACATTTGAATTTTTTAAATTTTATTTAATTTTTGTTTTAATTTTTATTAAATTTTATATTTTGGCCATGCTGTATGGCATGTGGGATCTTAGTTCCCTGACCAGGGGTTGAACCTGTGCCTTCTACAGTGGAAGTGTGGAGTCTTAACCACTGGACTGCCAGGGAAGTCCCCAAATGTTTGTATTTTTGAAACAGATTTTTTTTTTTAAATCAAAGGGCCAAAGATTCCCTTGTGTAATAAAATGTAATAATAATCCAGTACCCTCTGTCCAATATGCATTATCATGTTTCGATGCCCATAACAGGGCAATACGACACCATATACAGCACAAGGGCTGCTCCTCACCCCCTCCACTCCAACGCCCACCCACTGTCTATCCTTGCCCCCCCAGTCCTTCTCCATCACCCCCACCCCTGTGCCACACAACTGTGATGACCATCACCAATCATTTAGCAAATGGATTTCCTGAGGTCACTGAGCCTGCCTGTGACCTCAGAACCCCTTGAAATCGTAACCGTTGAAAGGTAACTGTTTACACCATCAACTGCTACAAAGAAGGACATCTATCAAAATTCCAAGATATACCAAACATTGACAGCATATCCAGTCAGGGTAGGCAATTCAGCTCTCAAAGCAGTCAGTTCAATTTTGAAAAAGCCAGCCACATTATTTTTTGACATAATGTAAACAAAAATAGTCAATCTATGGCAGAGATTTTTTACTTTTCAAACTGCTGTTCCAATACAACACTGGTAAAGTTTGAACCACCAACTATATAGTTAACTACAACATATAAGGTACATTACGTGAAGAAAAGTTGATTGTGAAACAGCTGACACTCAGGCAGGATCTTGTCAGCTCAGTGTGAATGTGCCCCAAATTTCTGCTTTGAAACAGATTTCTCACTGACCCTTCCTTGCTGTCCTCCCAGCATATAGGGTAGATGATGTTTTCTGCCCCATGAAAATTCATCACCATATCCCCGCACTGTGGCAGATGGAAAGATGAGTGGCCTGGCATCTTTTTTGGAGATCTTCCCTGTCTATTCACTGCTGCTAAGTAGTTTGATGACTTGGGTTCATTTAGTATGGAAGGGGAAATAAATCTGACCCTCATGCCATGTATACCAATCAGAGGCATAGAAAGACCTTCAGTTCAGTTCAGTCGCTCAGTCGTGTCCGACTCTCTGCGACCCCATGAACCACAGCACGCCAGGCCTCCCTGTCCATCACCAACTCCCGGAGTTCACTCAAACTCATGTCCATCGAGTCGGTGATGCCATCCAGCCATCTCGTTCTCTGTCGTCCCCGTCTCCTCCTACCCCCAGAAAGACCTTAGATCCCTCTCAAATAGCACAGTCAAGGCAGTTGGCACTTGGGAGCTGTGGGGTAGGCTTTCTCCTTTTGCCCCATACCCTGTTGACATTAGATGGGATTTGCAACAGCTGGCAATCCCCTAGACTAAACACCTAGGGATATAGGACCCCCTCTGTCTCTCCTTAGCTGTGCCCTTCTCAGTCTCTCTCTCTTTCTTTTTTTGCCATACTGTGTTCATGTGGGATCTTAGTTCCCTGACCAGGAATCGAACCTGTGCCCCCTGCATTGCAAGCACGAAGTCTTAACCACTGGATTGCCAGGGAGACGTCCTCAGTCTCCTTTGACACCCACAGGAACTGAGCTGAGGAGAAGCAGGGGTGAGACTCTGTCCCCCAAGGACAACCTATTCAGATGTTAGACTGTGGGGCAAAGGCATGAGAAAGACAGTGTGAAATTAACACATGAAATGGAGAGAAAAAGATCAAAAAGTCATTTCATTTTTAGATGCTTGCTGCCTTACCAACCACCAGGGCCCTGTCCCTGTCCCTGTAGGACCCCACCCTGGGCTTCGTCACGTTAGTCTTAGCCCCTGCCAGTGTGAGGCCCCAAGCCCCAGGCCTCAGACTGGCCTCTCTGTGTGCGTATTCCTGCCTTGCCCACTCGTGAACTTCAGATAAGCTGCAGGTGTGGCCCAGAGGTGTGCACTCATGCACTCAGCGTGCTGTCTGTATTCTTCTGCAAGAGCTGCCAACTCCTTCTCTCTTGTTGCCCTCTAAGGTGACCTGGCAGCCCAACCTGCACTTTTCAGGGCAGCTCAATTCCTGAGGCAATTAAGGTAGATAATGACTGACTAATTCATTCTCTTTCATTTTGAAAATTAGAGAGGTTTTTATTACAGTAAATTCCTTACAACAGGACTTTTGATCTAAACTGCCTGCTAATGTCGTGTTTGATAAATAACTAATGGCTCATTGCTCACGCTAGTCAATAATTACTAATGCCTCATTTGCATGTGAAATTAATATTCCATATGGGTTGTTCAGATCATGTAAGGTAATCCTAAGTTGACAGGAGGCAGAATGCTGACGTGAGCAGAAATTTGGGTTGCCATGGAATAAAAAATTGGGTTGTTATCAATACTTTGATACTGTCATGGCCAGGGCTGGAGGCCGGCTACAAGGGCATATTTTTCATATTGTGGTGATGCCTTTTGCAATAACAGACTTATTCTGAATCCCAAATGCCATGAAGATCATTCTATCATGCTACAAATATTTGTTAGATTCCTATAGTGCACCTACCACTGTGTCCAGAGCACCTGTGTTAGATACTTCTAATGGTTGTTAGAAACACAGGAAAGAAAACTAAAAATTTACCTCCACTTTAATATGAAACTCTTAAACCCTCTGGTTGCTTGATATTTGTCAGTATTTGATAATGAGTCATCTAACCAAGGGGTCTTTGAACCTTTGGTTAACAATGGTTATCAATTAAGATTAAGTTCATCATCAATATTTTATTAATAAACAAAGAATTTTGTTTTTTAAGTTGTGTCCAGCCCTTTGTGACCCCATGGACTGTAGTCTCCCAGGTTCCTCTGTCCATGGAATTCTCCAGGCAAGAATACTGGCATGGGTTGCCATTTCCTTCTCCAGGGGATCTTCCTGACCCAAGGATCAAACCCACATCTCCTGCATTGGCAGGCAGATTCTTTACCACCGAGCCACCAGGGAAGCCCATGAACATTTTCTTATATAACGGGAGTTTCAAAGCTCATTTTTATCAATGCAAGAACATAAAGATTACTATTTGTTCCTTACCATATTGTAATGGACTTTCAAAATATATGAAGAGTAGAATCTGATGGCTTAGGAAGTGTGTTGGATAAACTCCAGCTTGGGGGTTCTGCCAGTGATGTCCTTATATGCCTTTTCCTTCTTTTGGTGGTAGCACAGAGAAGGATACTTCTATTTCATAGATGGGCCATGTACCACTCAAGATAAGCAATATTATGTTCTGTAGGGGAGAAGAAATAATTTTCCTTCCATCCTTATAAGTTCTTGGCTGAGACTCCTGTAATAAAAGACAAACAAGAGAAAAACTAACAGAAGTTTATAAATATGTACACCACATGTATATACAGGAGATACCCAGGGAAAATGAGGAACTCAAGGTGGCTTAGAATTCAGGATAAAACGCCATCTTACTAGGGAAATGTGAAGATAAATGTAGGCCTATTAGGGAAGAGTAACTAATTTGGGGGAAAGATGAATGGTACATTAGAAAACTAGATGGGAGCTATGATACTTTGTCACAAAATTTGGGCATACTGTTGACTTCTAGTCTTCTCTCCTGTGACAAGAGTTGGTTTTCCCTGGCAGGGGACTTATGACAATTTAGTTTCTTTTGGAGGATGTGTGCTTAGGCAGATAAGGAGATATCAGAGAAATGTTTCAGGATGTGTCAGTCTTAAGCCACATCCATATTTACATGCTCTTCTGTGATTGCCTCAGGGAAACAGAAGACTGAAGGGTGGAGCAATGACCATTAAATGCTTCCACCAATAAAATGTAGCCGAGGAGATGCATGCTACTTCCAGGCTCATGGAAGGACCGCAAGTCAATTGGCCATGTTCATCTTTAAGGGAGTAACCTCATCCTTCCGTAAGCTTGGAAGTAGAGGTGTTGGAGCAATGATGAAAAGGATGCTTGTCTGTTGGCTCACTTCAGACCATTAGAAAATCAGAAGAGCTTTTATCTTTTGTTCAATTAGTGACCTCGAAAAACAAATAAAGTTCCCTGAATGAGATTTTCTTTACTGTGAGTGTGATGAAATAAATGTGGGAAATGCTTGCAGATTATTGACTGTATCACAAAAGTTACAAGTAACTAGTATTAGTAATCTATATATGTTGATATCTTCAGAAATATGACTGGTTAAATCCCTTAAGGGAGAACATATTTGGACTTCTTAGAGGACTCAGAAGGATGGTGCCCTAAAAAATATCCATGTCCTAGTCCATGAAACCTGTGAATAAGCTGTGTTACAGGGCCAGGAGGAGTCAGGGTTGAAGATAGAATCTAATCAGGTTGACTTTAACATCATCGAGGATTACTTGGCTGGGCCCAAAATAATCATGAGTGTCCTTTAAAGAGGAAGAGAAGGTCAGAACTGAGAGATGGCAGTCCTAGAAGACTTGGGCTGATATTGCCAGCTCTGAAGACGGAGGAAGGGGACCATAAGCCCAAATTAGGTAGGCTCTAGAAGTTGGAGAAGGCAAGGGAATGGATTCTCCCAGAGCCTCCAGAAGGAGCCCAGCCCTGCTGACACCTTGATTTGTCCTAACGAGTCAGACTTCTCCCCTCTAGAGGATAAGATAATAAACTGGTGCTGTTTTAAGTCACTAAGTTCATGGTAATATATTATAGCAGCAGTAGGAAACTGAAACATGTTCCATGCCTTCTCTAGAAGAAAGGCCAGGGCAGAGCAAGTATTCAGAGGAGTGACTGATGGAGGGAACAGGTGACAGATGGGGTTGATACACTAGGAGATAACTCTGAATGATGCTTTATTTTGGTTAGATGAAATAATAAGATTATGGATAAAGTGCACAACTAGTTTACCTGAATCTAGGGTAAAGTCAAGGTGAATAGCAAAGTTCCATGTTTCCAAGGACTACTGTCTATGCCATTTCAAACGCTGTTTAATGCATGACTCTACAGGGGCTTCCCTGGTGGCTCAGCAGAAAAGACTCCACCTGCCAATAAAGGAGACTTGGGTTCGACCCCTGGGCTGGGAAGATCCCCTGGAGAAGGAAATGGCAACCCATTCTAATATTTTCCTGGGAAAACCCAAGGACAGAAGTGCCTGGTAGGCTACAGTCCATGGGGTCGCAAAAGAGTTGGAGAGGACATTGTGACTAAACAACAAAACAATGACTCTCCAGGCTCTATATATACGAATATATTTATAGCACATATTTCATTCCCTTGAAAAGATTGCCAAAGAATGTAAAATACAACAAAGTTGCTATTTAGAATAACCAGCAGTTGGAGTACACACAAACAGACAAGAACTTGGCTCAGCATAAAAATATGTTGAAGACTAGTCAATGAATGGCCCCCCAAATCAGCAATGGTAGACACCCAACTAGACAGGTAGTCAACAATCATTATCTTTTACCGAATCCCAATAGAAAAGCTCCCTTTTCTATCCTGTTTGCTAAAATTCTACAATGATCAGAGTAAGAAGTGCTCCTAAGCTCCTTTCTGTCTATACTAACCCCTGCCACTTGCCATTATTTCCCTCCCTGCTTCCTCTCCTAATTACCAGGAACCCTGTTCTACTCTAGAGTGTTATATTTCAGTCATTAGTAGCTGCTTTACAATAATGATGGCAAAAGATAGCTAATAGTTCTATTATTTATTTCACTCCCACCCTGTTCCAAAAAGAATTTAAGGTGGGTTGCAAAAATGCAAGCAACACAGCAAGATGAAACAAAAATTAGTATAGTGAGGAAATTCAGGCAAAAGGAGGATAAAGGTGGGAAAAATAAGAAACTAGGAGTACAAAATGTGCTCCTTGAGGCTCTGAACCTTTGCCGGGTGGACTCCAATTTTGGCCCTGGCTTTCTAAAGCAGCCAGGTTAAGTGGAGGAAAGTGATCAGAAACATGAGTCACTTGATCAGAAGCAGCCCAATAATCCCTGGAATTTAGACGAGAGAGCAATAGGCCCAAATTCCTCAGGATTGTGTCTTGTTACATCATTTAGTATTGAACTGTGATGTCATCCCCCAGCAGAATTCAGTGAAAACCTTCTCCAGGGATCACAGGGACTTTTCCAGGTACTCTATGCGATGCTGGTTTAAAAGTAGAGGTGAAGAATGTTTAGAGGAACAGGATGAGCATCCTCTGGAAACACTGTTTCTTCTCAACTGGGCCCTGCAGGAGTTAAAAGTGTGTGCTGTTCTGTCTGCTTCAGTGAAAGGGTGGACAGTCAAGGCGCTTGCAGCGAACTTCAAGGTCTGGGAAAGTGTTCCTGTCTCCCATTTTTGTGTTTGGGAGGTCTAGAGTGGAACTCCAAAGGGCCAGCAGAGATGTCAGGAGGAAGGAAGAAAGGGTGTGGAAATATGTGAGATGTGTTACAAAGGGTGGGAGGTGGAGTGATGGTGGTGTTGGTCTCCGGCTTCTTCAGGGTGGGGAGGGTCCTCTCCCAGCAGCAGAAGCAGTTCAGCTCTGGGACTTCCCTGCCACTACAGGGGACAACACATTTTCCATCCCTGGTTGGGGAACTAAGATTCCACGTGCTGCACAGCCAAAAAAAAAAAAAAAAAGCAACAGCAGCAGCAGTTCAACTCTTTATGCTGTTGCCTTCAAGGGCACCTGGGTCCAGGAGTCATTGGACAGAGCAAGCACCATCCGTGTGTTGGGGACCCTGATGGTGCCCTGTGAGCTCAAGCTCACTGGCTAGGACCCCTCAGCCATCAGGGGGAATCTGTCTCCATCTGGGGCTCCCTCCCACAAGCAGACCTCCTCCGGGACTCTGGGTGTTCATCTGGCTCCCTGACATGTTATAAACAAAGACTGCTGATGCTGTCCCCCGGCAGCCCAGCACCTGCCTCTCAAAAACTCCTGAGGTCTCAGCGGGATTTGGGAACCCCTCCAGGCTCAGCAGTGGGCCACTCACATTTTTTCTAGCGGCATTGTCCTTGTACATTTTTGGCAGGAAGAGGAAATAATGAACATGTGTTCTTCCAAAAATACTCCAATTCATTCTCAACGCTACAGTCACCGTGATCTTTCTAAAACATAAATCTCATCATGTCACTTCCCTGATGAAAACCTGCGCGTTCTTTCCATGCCCCTCAGGACAAAGCTGCAGGTTTGAGTAGGGCTAAGCGGTCCTCA
This sequence comes from Moschus berezovskii, assembly GCF_049115385.1. Classification (NCBI taxonomy): domain Eukaryota; kingdom Metazoa; phylum Chordata; class Mammalia; order Artiodactyla; family Moschidae; genus Moschus; species Moschus berezovskii. The sequence continues at coordinate 13,502,089 of NC_142483.1, forward strand.
TGCTCAACTATCTCGATTTCTCTTCCTCTCTGCTTGTCACCACTTTTTTCTACAGTTGTCCACATTTCTTCTTTTTTAGCTGACCCATGCCTACTTCTATTTCAGGTGACAGCCCAGAAATGAATCCCTGTGGGGAGTGGTCCTGGAGGTACCTCTGCTGGGTGCTCCGGGGAAATCTTTGCTTTCTCCAGCATAACACTGTGTCAGGAAAATGCCAACTGCAGAGATAAACCCCCACATTTCAGTGGCTTGTTTGCAACAGAATTGTATTTCTCCCTCAATCTAACCATCCAAGCCAGGTGATCCTGGCTGTTAGGTGATTCTCTCCAGGATGACTCAAGGCTCCAAGTTCTTTCCATATTGCTGCCTTGCCATCTTCTGTCGCTGTTCAATCACTAAGTCCTGTCTGACTCTCTGTGATCCCATGGACTGCAGCACACCAGGCTTCCCTGTCCTTCACTATCTCCCTGAGGTTGCTCAAATTCATGTCCATTGAGTCGTTCATGGCATCCAACCATCTCATCCTCTGTTTTCCCCTTCTCCTCTTGCCTTCAATCTTTCCCAGCATCAGGGTCTTTTCCAATGAGTTGGATCTTCACATCAGGTGGCCAAAGTATTGGAGCTTCAGCAACAGCATCAGTTCTTCCAATGAATATCCAGAATTGATTTCCTTTAGGATGGACTGGTTTGATCTTCTTGCAGTCCAGGGGACTCTCAAGAGTCTTCTCCAGCACCACAATTTGAAAGCATCAATTCTTTGGCGTTCAGCCTTCTTTATGGTCCAACTCTCACATCCATATATGACTACTGGGAAAACCATAGCTATGACTAGACTGACCTTTGTCAGCAAAGTGATGTCTCTGCTTTTTAAAAGCTGTCTAGGTTTGTCATAGTTTTCCTTACAAGGAGCAAGTATCTTTTAATTTCATGGCTGCAGTCACGTCCTCAGTGATTTTAGAGCCCAAGAAAATAAACTCTTCCAGGGCCTCGAAAACCTTAACATGCATCTGGGGCAGAAGAGACAGGGGCTGGAAGGCCCGCGTGCCCCTTATTGCTTTAATGTGAGGGCCTCTCTTGTCCCTCCAACCGATTCCATTGGCACGAACATAATGTCACGTTGCTCCCTGGGGCGGCTGCAGTCCCAGTGAGTGTTACAACATGGAAGGAAGAACACAAAGCTTGGTGGGCACACAGGCTGCTCCAGAGCCTTATTTTAGTTGCCCATGGGTCGACTAGACTCTGAACTCAGTGAGGGGAAAAAAGGCGACAGATCCCTTTGCCAGCTCCATCACTGGCACTTTGGGGCAAACAGTGACTGAGGAGTGCTTGGCTGGAGGAGGGAGAGGGTCACGTGGACAAGTCCTCCTCTCGAACACCCTCCCCCATGCAGTGAGTGCCGGGGCGGTGGGGGGAGAGCCAGCAAGCAGACAGGTGTTCTCTGCTGCTGTTGCCAGCCCAGCCCCTTGAAGAAAGTGCCAATTCCCTTCACAGAAAAGCATTCATTGTGAGTGGAGAGGCTCTGTAATCACAGGTGCCCGTCAAGGCGTGAGCTTCCTCTTGGATGATGGGGCCTTCTGATTAAAGACTTGTTGTTGGTACTTTATGGGGCAGAGAGAAAACGTGCTGCTGTTGGTGCTGGCATCGAAGCTCCACAACACAGCACATCTGGCACCTGCCTCTGAGTCCAAGGAGATGGATGGTGAATGCTTTTTTCTCTCCTCCTCTTTAAACGCCAGCTACATCTTTAAAGTGTCTCTTTGCAAGCTGTGTGTGTGTGTGTGTGTGTTGCTATAAGCGTATAATAGTAAGAAGGCAATCACCTATCATATTGTCCAGGTTGAAAAGAAGGAATCAATAGACGTGATGTCTAATTGACTTATGAAATGGGAAAGATAGAATTCACTCTGTCAAGTGGTGAGATTTTTTTCTATTTCTGAAAACCCTCAGGTGGGATTGTAGTGGCTGACTTGTGAAATTGGGACCTTGCGCTTTACAATTTGAGGTCTGAATACTGACTTGAGGTTGTGTCACAAATGAAAACACTGGAGGGCCAGATCCCCACAGTCCCATGTGGGGAGGAAGTCTGGTACTCCACTCTGCAAGGCTCCCTTCTTCTAAGTCAAGAACCCCAGGACTGACTCAGTCCAAAAAGCTTAGTATTCACTTCCTTGGTGTCACTGCACAAAGTCCAGCGGTCTTGATGATATAGTTCAGGACTGCAGCCTGCCAGGCTCCTCGGTCTATGGGGATTCTCCAGGAGTGGGTTGCCATGCCCTCCTCCAGGGGATCCTCCCAACCCAGGGATTGAACCTAGGTCTCCCACACTGCAGGAGGATTCTTTACTGACTGAGCCACCAGGGAAGCCCATAGTTCAGGACATGCTATCCCAAATCTGACACCTTGGCATATTGAATATTTCAAGCAGGAGGGTCACTCTGACCTCCTGCCCCCTAGACCTTCTTCCCTGAAATAGATCCTAAAACCTTCCTGTGAGAGGTACCCTCCCTAGACTTGTAGGAAAGGAGCATCATTATCTCTGAAGACAAACAGATGGCAAGAAGAATCTGAACAAACAAGCCGTGCTAAGCTCCCCCCAGTTTACTGCACTTACATGCCTTAAGCTATCCTATTCCTCCATGACTGTCCATTTATCATCAAACCTAGCATAAAAATACACAGGTCAAGCTCGCTTTTTGTTGTTGTTGGGTTTTCATTTCACTATGAAGTAGAGCTCTGATGTCTTGTAAAACTTACACTAGATAAATCTGTATGCTGTGCTCCTGTTAATCTGTCTTTGTCAGTTGACGTTTCAGGCATAGACAGGGATCCTAAGAGGGTAGAAGAAAACTTTCTCTTCCTACCTCACTGGGCAGCCGCCATCCAGTGCAGGGGGCGTCATGGAGGCCCAGCAGCGCCTGGCTATCTCTGGTCTTGCCAGTTTTCTCAGGGTTTGGGGGAAGGAGGAAGCCTGTGTTCTCCCCTGCCAGGGGTCCTCTGAGCTGCGTGCACTGCGGGCCAAGGGGGGAGTACGTAGCCGGGTCTCAGCTCTCCAGTGAGACGATCCTGTCCTGGACAGTTGACGTTTCCATCTCCAGGGGAGCCGGGGCCTTGTATGATGGCCTCATGTGATGCCTCTCCACTCATGGCCTAAGAGCCTGCCTTCCGGACCTGGCTCTATGGACCCTTAGGGTCAATCTGACATTAATCTCACTGCCCTTCCCTCGCGCTCAGTTTTGGCTACAGCCATTTTGGACCTAAACAGGTTCCAGTGTCTTTGAACCTCAGAGATGTTCTTGGCTCTTTTCCCCCAGGAAAGCTCAGGATATCTGACCCCTTCCAGGGACCACTGTTCTCCAAAGAGTGGATTCCTACATGCCCTACGACAGATAAAAATCACTAATATTTACGAGTACTTACTATGTGCAAGCATTGTTTTAATTGTCTTACGTTGATTTGCTCATTTTAATCTTCACACACACACCAACTAAGTAGGCCTTAATTTCATCCTCATATTATGTAGGATGAAATTATATATTTTATATATTCCTCCTACATAATAAGAGGATGAAATTAAGGCACAAAGAAAATACCTGCCCCAAACTAGGCAGTGTCTGGTTTGAACCCGCACACCTCAGGCCGGGTTCTTCACCTACTCCCTGCTCCCTAATTTACACAACAAGAGCCAGTTCTCAGAACAGAGCTGGGCCCACGGCCACTGCAATTCCTTGCTACTGTCACCTGCAAACCCACTGGAGTCTCCAGGAAAAATCAGATGGGATCGAGGTGGTAAGGTCTAACCTTTTGAACTTAGTGTAGTTTCACGTGACTACAGGGGGCTGTGTGCAGAGATCTTGCACCTAACATGTTGGATTAGAGTTTGCAGCATAGAACCCCTGCTCCCCACACCCCCAGGTTGGCTTTCTGTGTGCAGAAATGCTGCACAGGGTACCTCCGTTCAAGATGCCAGAGCTCCAGCAGAGACGCTGTCCCTGGCATTGAGATCAGGAGGTGACTTGTGTGTGAGACCCCGCCCCTTCCCCAGCGACCACACCCTATAGGGCAGCTCTGCTTGTTGGGCAGAGCCCTGTGCTCTCCAGTGGGAGCTCAACCTCTACATTCTTGAATCAAAGGATAAAACTTGCCTTTGTTTCTAAACTGAACTTGGTCTCACTCCATTGATGCAAGCAGTACCAGGCAGAAAGATCCTTCTCAGGACTCCAACTCGAATGAAAATAACACTGTCATTATTAAAAATGTACATCATGAAGACGTTTAAAAAATACAGAGTAGATTCCTCATCCCCTACTTAATTATCCTTCATAAGAAATGAACACAGAGTAGCTGGGTGGATGTTCTTCCAAGCCTTCTCCCAGCCTTTGAGAACATGGCCCATGGGTTTCTACAAAACAGAGAGTGGAATAGCTGGTGGTATCTTCTGCAGAAAAGTATTTTGCAAAAACGTTCTATCTCTGGACACTTTGCTCTGCTCGTAATTCAGAGAGATCTTCCTGACCACTTTTACAAAAGCAGCATGCAGACTGAATGCTCGTGTCCTTCCCGAATTCACATGTGGAAACTGAATCCCCAGGGTGAGAGTATTGGGAGCTGAAGCTCTTGGGAGGCAATCAGGTCACCAGGTATTAGGGTGGAGCATCATGAATGGGATTAGTGCCCTTAAAAGAGACCTCAGCGTGGCCCCACCACCATCAGAGGTTACAGTGAGGAAACAGGTTCTGATCAGAAAATGAATCTGCTAGTACACTGGTCTTCGACTTCCCAACCTCCAGCACTGTGAGGAATGAATGTTTGTTGTATAAGCCACTCAGACTCTAGACTTCTGTGACAGCAGCCTCCACAATGCAGAACCAGGCACTACACATATGCGGAACTAGATCCCCCACGAGCCCCTGAGTTTACTGCGTACCACAGAAGGATGTGCTTTGCTTCATTCATGACTTGTGCTCTGTGTGCCAGGGGAACGAAAGGACAGAAGGAATTAATAAGACATGAACCCAGGTGCCAACGTGCTCTGTAAGGCACTGCATCAGACCAGGATACCTGAGCCATGCCCCTCGCTTTGTCCAGTGGTTTCATCTGAAGCCGGGCAGGGCCTCCTCACTCGCATATGGCCAGCCATGCTCTTTCTCCTGTGAGATGCTCCAGCCAGACCCAAAACACTGAAGTCTGCAGGCTAAGACCATCCACTTCCTGGTCACTGGACTTTAAGAACCTAGCAAGGGTTACTGCAGCCTTCGTAAACAGCTTTTGGGATTTCAGTTTTCCCTGGGAGGTGTACTGTAAGAGCTCTCTTGTGCTTTCGGAGCACAGAGTGGTTGACAGAGTTCTTTGGCAGGCATCCTGAAGAGAGGGAGGGCACACGCTTTGCTGAAGGTGACTGAGTGAGTTGGGGCCAGAGCTGGCACTAAGAGCCTTCAGACCCTGTACTGCCGACCCGCTCCTCACATCCATTCAACAGCCTCTTCAAGACGGTTCGCTTAAATACAGATAAGGAAGCCCCCAAAGGGAAAAGTCCTCCTCTTAAAGTTGATTGTGGGCTTCCCGAGTGGCTCAGTGGTAAAGAATCCATCTGTCTGCAATGCAGAAGACCTGGATTTGATCCATGGATTGGGAAGATCCCCTGGAGGAGGGCATGGCAATCCACTCTAGAAATCTTGCCTGGAGAGTCCCATGGACGGGAGCCTGGCAGGCTACAGTCCATGGGGTTGCAAAGAGTCAGACATGACCGAAGTGACTGAACTCTCACAAAGGTGATTGTACACCCCCCTGCCCCCTGCCAATTAATGATCATTCTGGTTTCTTCAGTTCAGTTCAGTCGCTCAGTTGTGTCCAACTCTTTGTGACCCCATGGACTGCATGCAGCATGCCAGGCTTCCCTGTTCATCACCAACTCCCAGAGCTTGCTCAAACTCATGTCCGTTGAGGCAGTGATGCCATCCAACCATCTCATGCTCTGTGGTCCCTTTTTCCTCCTGCCTTCAATCTTTCCTTAGACTATAATATGACTATGATCTGCTTTGTGGGAAAAGATTATTCTATTTAAGGATCAAATGTACAAAAGAAATTAGGAATTGATTTTTAAAAGACTTCACCAAAAGCTTTCTTTAAACAGAGAGGTAGCTTGGAGGCATTTCAAATCATTTGATTTATAAACACTTAATCTGCACACAACTTTTCAAGGAAAATATAGCATGTGGAGAGGAAGGCAGACATGTGTGGTTTGCAGGGCACAAGGCGCGCGCTGCTTCCAAACCTTGACACATCCTGTGATCTGCTCTATCTTATTCTGTATGTGGTGATTACCTATCTTCCTGTCTGTTATTGCCATTCGTGTGTGAGTCCTCCGCTGGCAGGCAGCACACCTTCGTCAAGTGAGCATCTCCAATATCTGGCAAGGTTGTTGACAATTGGGTTCCTATCTTATTAATTCCTTCTATCCTTGGCACCTAATTTTGAAACTGGCATTCTGGGGCACTCAGAAAATGTCTATTGAGTTGAAAAAGCTAACTACAAGTTTTCCTCTTCGACAGTAGTATGGACTTTTGTACTTGTAAAATTCCTCTCATTAGTATAGCCCATTAAAACAATTACTTAATGTTCCTGGCCATAGGCTGTCCATAGGAAGTCTGGTTTCCCGCTGATGAATTCATTTATGGAAAGTCTATCACATACCCGGCACTGAGCTAGTAGGTGGGGTATAGTGAGCGAGGCAGATGGGGTTTCTGCCCCTGTGGAGCTTATGGTCAAGGGGACAAGGCAGAGGAATAAGAAATAACAACAGCCAGGTAAGTTCTGGCAAGAGCACAGGGCAGGAGCAGAAGGATGTTTGAGCTAAAACCTGAAGGACAGGGAGGAGGTAGTCAGGCAGTACAGATGGGAAAGGGGTTCTAGGTACAAGGATCGAGAATTCAGGAGGGCCAGAGACTAGAGAGGAAGTCACAGAGGGGGAAGAGATGGTGGGAGGTTGGCCAGGGCAGGGTGGCAGAGGCTGTGTTATCTGCATGGAGGAGTTTGGAGTTGATAGTGAGGAGCGGGAAGGGAAACAGGAACGGTGACGGGCTCCTGCACAGATGGTGAATTGGAGACACCAATCCCTAGGCTGGTTTGGAATTTTAATGCCCAAGGGAGCATTTATTGTGGAAATAAACGAAGACCAACCAAACGAGAATGAGCAAAAGCTCTGAGCTTGCTATACAAGGGAGTTAGCCACCATCACCTACGTTTTGTCAGAGACCCGAAGGCAGGTAGAGAAGGGGGAAGGCGTTAAGGCTTGAATAAAGGGAAAGCTTGGGACTTCCCTAGTAGTCCAGTGGCTAAGATTCCGTGCTCGCAATGCAGGGGGCTTTGGTTTGATCCCTGGTCAAGAAACTGTATCTCACGTGCTGAAAGTAAGAGTTCACATGTCACAATTAAGAGATCTAGCATGCCACAGTGAAAACGGAAGGTCCCAATGCCACAACTGAGACCTGGTGCAGCTAAATAAGTAAATACTAAAAAAACAGATAAAGGGGAAAGCTTATTATTAGCAGGGAGAATTACAGTACTTATGGTTGCAAGTATTTAAATAAGAGTTGCAAATAAGAGCACTTTCATTAACATGTATTAAATTTCCCTAAATATTTATTCCTAAGTATATTGTTAGTCAATTAATGATAAGGATCTAAGCCACATTTTACTACATTTATAGATTTATTTAATACATCCGACTTCTTCAAAGTACTCCACATCCCTGACTGGGAGGACTTACACCTTTAAAAATATTTTAAACTCCCAGATCTGAAAAACATCATATAGATTCACCAACACGCCACTAACTGCTCCATTTTAAAATAACAAATGTACACAGATTGTCCTAAAGATGACAAAACTTAGTTCTGTAATGAACAGTACTACATTGACTCTAAGGAATGGATCTGTAAGGGCTTCCCAGGTAGCGCTACTGGTAAAGAACCTGCCTGCCAACGCAGGGGACATAAGAGACATGGGTTCTATCCCTGGATCGGGAAGATCCCCTGGAGGAGGGCATGGCACCCCATTCCAGTATTCTTGCCTGGAGAATCCCATGGACAGAGGAGCCTGGCAGGTATAGTCCGTGGACTCGCAAAGAGTCAGACATGACTGAGAGACTTAGCATGTACTGACCTGTAAACCATCTCAGTTTGTGAAGTCACACCCCCAAATAAGAAGAGCAGTTTTACCACCTCAGGCAGGCTAAGGGTACTAGGTAAAAGGAAAAAAAAAAAAAAGATTATGATCGCAATATTCTTATTCATCAATCATACCTGAGACTGTGACCTGGGACCCGATACTACATCTTCCTAGGTTATTCCACCCCTGTCACCAGAAAACGTGCCGGGCCCTTGGTTAGCCTCATTTTCTGTCTTTTATTGTTGGCTAATGCCTCCCGGCCATTCCTGGCACTGGGATTTATTGCAACTCAGTACATTCAATTTCTCTTGGGAGTCTTTGAGTATTACTGGTGTTTTCCCTTAACTTCAACTCTTGTCACCACTTGATTGGATTAATCTCTTTACCATCCCCTTGGATCCCTTATATACTTTGCTTGACAACCTCTCCAGGGAGCCAGGTTAAGAGGCTGTCCTGCCCAGAGGTGGAGGGGCCCTCTGAAGTTCTCTATGCTCTTACAGTGACTGTGACAGTGTTACTTGCTCAGTTGTGTCCAACTCTTTGAGATCCCATGGACTGTAGCCGCCAGGCTCCTCTATCCGTGGGATTCTCCAGGCAAGAATACTGAAGTGGGTAGCCATTCCCTTCTCCAGGTGATCTTCCTGACCCAGAAACACCTCTGATTTTATGATTCTCTGATCAAAGACATGCCCTCATTGGCATTTTAAATCACCTTATCTCTTATAAAGAAACAAGGATAAAAATGATGCTGCCTTCCTTAGTTGCTGTGTTCTTTCTTTTCCCTCTGGATTATCAAGGCCATTTTTTTTTTTTTTTTTTCAAGCAGTGCTGTATAGGATGTGGGATCTTAATTCCCCAAACAGGGATCAAACCTGCGCCTCCTGCAGTGGAAGCTTGGAGTCTTAACCACTTGATTACTAGGGAATTTGTTTCCAAGAATCCATGTCTCACACAATATCAGAATATATACATATAAAATATGTATATTCAATACATATATATTATGTAGACTATGACAGTCTTGAATACAGGTAACTATAGGTTATATGTAATATATATTTAATATATATATGTATATTCAAGAATTATTTAAACCCATAATGATAGTAATAATCTTTGCTTAAAACTCAACATTCAAAAATGAAGATTATGGCGTCTGGTCCTGTCCCAGTACAGACTTTATTTTCTTGGGCTCCAAAATCACTGTGGATGGTGACTGCAGCCATGAAATTAAAAAATGCTTGCTCCTCGGAAGAAAAGCTATAATGAACACAGACAGCATATTAAAAAGCAGAGACATCACTTTGCCAACAAAGGTCTGTATAGTCAAAGCTATGTTTTTTCCCATAGTCATGTACGGATGTGAGAGCTGGACCATAAAGAATTGCTGCTTTCAAACTGTGGTGCTGGAGAAGACTCTTGAGAGTTCTTTGACTGCAAGGAGATCAAATCAGTCAATCCTAAAGGAAATTAACCCCAAATATTCATTGGAAGGACTGATGCTGAAGCTGAAGCTCCCATACTTTGACCACCTGATACGTAGAGCCAACTTACTGGAAAAGACCCTGATGCTGGGAAAGATTGAGGACGTGAGGAGAAAGGGATGACAGAGGATGAGATGGTTAGATGGCATCATCGACTCTATGGACATGAGTTTGAGTGAACTCTGGGAGATAGTGAAGGACAGGGAGGCCTCGTGTGCTGCAGTCCATGGGGTTGCAGTGAATGGGACACTACTGAGCCACTGAACAATGACAAAATCTTTGTTGTTGCTGTTTAGTCACTAAGTCATTTCTGACTCCTTTGTGACTCTGTGGACTGTAGCCCCCCAGGCTCGTCTGTCCAGGGGATTTCCCAGGCAAGAATAGTGGAGTGCGTTGCCATTACCTCCTCCATTACCTCCTCTTCCTGACCCAGGGATCGAACCTCCGTCTCCTGCATTGGCAGGTGGATTCTTTACCACTGAGTCATCAGGGAAGCTCCAACAATAATCTTTAGGGCCAGGTAATCTTATTGCCAGATGAAGTATATGCAGAATTGTTTGTCCCTGGATTACAGATTTTTGGCTTCATTAGAGTTATAGTGGCACAAGTGAACCATGTTGCTGAACCATGAAAGACGCCGGGATTCTTGGCCTCTGGAGGAGAAGAATTCAATCCAGGGCCAGAGACCAGGCTTGACTGCTCAGAGCTTTTGTGTAATAAAGTTTTATTAAAGAATAAAAGAGAGAAAGCTTCTGACATAGACATCAGAAAGGGGCAGAAAGAGTGCCCCCTCACTAGTGTTAGCAGTGGAGTTATATACTTCTAATTAGTTATTACAGTGAATCAAAAGAATATCCAGAGGTTGTAAAGACCTTACTAGACCCTCTCCCATAATTTATATTTAAAGATAACAGGATTAGCCAGAAGGTTTTTTCCAGAAACTGTCCTCAAGCAGGATACATGATTGTTATATAATCCTAAGGAAAGTAGCGGGAAAAAAAGCATTTGTCCTTTCCTCCTCCTTGAGAATTCCAGATCCCTCTCTCCTTGGGGACCCCCAGACTTCTTATCAACCTGTCTAGGAATTGACTCTCTCACAAGTAGTTCAAAGAGATAAGTTCTTTAGGTCTGATTAAGACAAAGAGTACTTCATAGTCTGCCTTGCATCTTTTTTCCCTTCCCCTTTACATTTTTAAACTGATTTTTAAAATTTTCTTTCCATATCTATGAATAACATGGTCATGTTTCTCCTTGTTTATTTTTGCCTTTGTGGCTTTATCTGTTGATTTCCCACTATGGAAGATGAGGATTTAACTCTTGCATTTTCCCTCTCCTATCACGCATGCTCACTTTCCATACTCTGAAGATGATTTATCATAATTTTAATTACACCAGTATTCAGTGTTTACATATTGTGATCCAATACACTATTCAGAGCTCACCATGTAGAAAACAGGATTTACTTTTCTTTTCCTGAATAACTTTGTTTTCTCTCAAGTTAATACTTATCCTTTAAAAAAATATTGCTTCCATTTTCTGTGTCTTTATTTCTGCTTCAGCTTATTTAATGCTTCTAAAGCAATCTAGGATGAAGGACCAGCTTTTTTTTGTAATTCTAATTGGTTACAGATGCTTTTATAAAATATAATAAAAATATATTTCTAGAACAGTTCACAAGCCCCAGGCAACCAATCATACTTCATGTGTCATTGTCAGATCACCTGTTAATATATCGAAACATATTGCGTATTCTGCCAGTTTCATCCTCTTAAAGAAGTCTTTTTGGTGCTTTCTTACTTGCCCCTATAAATTGATTACCTTCTGTATATGAGGTATGTGTGCATGTCTGATAAGTCATTTCAGTTGTGTCTGACTCCTTGAGGCCCTATGGACTGTTGGTCACCAGGCTCTTCTGTCCATGGGATTCTTCAGGCGAGAACACTGGAGTGGGTTTCCATTCTTTCCTCCAGGGATCTTCCTGACTCAGTTATCGAACCCATGTCTCTTACGTCTCCTGCATTGGCAGGCGGGTTCTTTACCACCAGCGCCACCTGGGAAGCCTATATACAAGGTATACAGTTTTTAATGGGTCTGGTTTCTCCTCCTTAAGTACCAGGCTTTTGTCTTCCTTTTTTTCTGGTTCCCATGCCTGCCTCATTCTTGATTTACTCCTTTGTTTTTACAGAGCATATCTTGCAATGCAGGAGTCTTAAGAGATGCAGGTTTAATCCCTGGGTCAGGAAAGTCCCCTGGAGGAGAGTATGGCAAACCACTCCAGTATTCTTGCCTGGAGAATCCCATGGACAGAGGAGACTGGTAGGCTACAGTCCTGCTGCTGCTGCTGCTAAGTCGCTTCAGTCGTGTCCGACTCTGTGTGACCCCATAGACGGCGGACCACCAGGATCCCCCATCCCTGGGATTCTCCAGGCAAGAACTCTGGAGTGGGTTGCCATTTCCTTCTCCAATGCATGAAAGTGAAAAGTGAAAGTGAAGTCGCTCAGTCATGTGTGACTCTTAGCGACCCCATGGACTGTAGCCCACAAGGCTCCTCCGTCCATGGGATTTCCAGGCAAGAGTACTGCAATGGGGTGCCATCGCCTTCTCCGAGGCTACAGTCCATAGGGTTGCAAATAACTGGATACGACTGAAATGACTTAGCACGCATGCACGCATCCTGCAACAGCTTCCTGGAAAAGGGTGTGTGGAAAAGAAATTTTTTGAGACCCCAGTGTCAAAAAATGAAAATGTTGACTGTTTGTTTGGCTGAGTATAGAATTTTTGATTTGAACTGATTTTTCTTCAGAAAACTTTCTTGTCTTCCAGCTTCCATAGTTTTTGTTAAGAAGTTGAAGACCATTTGGACTCCAGATCCTTTTTATGGGGCCTATTTTTATTCCTCAGTTCAGTTTAGTCACTCAGTTGTGTCCAACTCTTTGCGACCCCATGGACTGCAGCACGCCAGGCCTCCCTGTCCATCACCAACTCCCGGAGCTTACTCAAACTCATGTCCATTGAGTTGGTGATGCCATCCAACCATCTCATCCTCTGTTTTTATTCCTGGAAGCTTGTAAAATGTTTTACACATTATAGATTGACTTACATTCATTGGACTGGGCACTTGTGAGCTTTTTCATTCCTTGAAAATGTTCCTGAATGATTTATTTTATTCTCCCTCCTTTTTTCCCTTCTGTATTTTCTTTCTGGAAACATTATTTGGACATAGGATGTGCTAGACAGGTCTCTGTGGTGAGGATTCTCCGTGTAAATGGAATTGGCTCTCTCCTTTCCTCTCTGCTGACTTAGGAATCAGCATTCTCTAGGTTAAGTTACCTGCCTCCTCTCTCCTTTTCCAGATCCAGGTAGTAATTTTTAAATAGTAATATTAGTAGGGTCTTAAAGTGAAGTGAAGTCGCTCAGTCGTGTCCGACTCTTCGCGACTCCATGGACTGTAGCCTACTAGGTTCCTCCGTCTGTGGGATTCTCTAGGCAAGAGTACTGGAATGGGTTGCCATTTCCTTCTCCAGGAGATCTTCCCAACCCAGGGATCAAACCCGGGTCTCCCGCATTGCAGGCAGATGCTTTACCATCTGAGCCACCAGGGAAGCTCAAAGGAGACAGCAAAATTAGGTGTGTTCAGTCTGCCATCTTTATCCAGTATCTGGTGTCTGCCTTCTAAATACTGCTGTCTGTTTTCCATTGTGTTCCAGCTTCCAGCTATCTCTTTCCTTCCGTTGAGTAACATATAAGGTAAAGATGCAGCTACTGGTTGCCTTAGTGCCAGCCCCACTGACATCATTTCCCAACCATATGACCTTGGACAAATCACTTCATCTCTCAGAAATTTAGTTTCTTCATCTGTCTGATGGAAGGAATCATAATACTCAGTGATTGTGGAGAGGAGGTAGCACTCAGCACTCAGGATCCACCTCTCGGAAATTTAGTTTCTTCATCTGTCTGATGGAAGGAATCATAATACCCCAGTGATTGTGGACAGGAGGTAGCCCTCAGGACCCAAGGTCGCTGTTCCAGAAATGGCACTTGGTGTTGCAGCTATTGCTCAGTCTTGACCCTGCCTGCTTCCTTCTCCCTCTCAGTCTGTGAACTAGAAAGTCGAATTTCTTTGCATGCTTAGTCTGAAGTAAGACTCCCTAGAGGGCTCTCCTAAGGTGTAAGGGGAAACATCATTTCAGGGACTTGGCAGCATCTAGTTTGGCTGCCCAGAGACTCATCTATTGGTTTTAGCTCTTCTAGTATCAGCCGGGATCCTCTCTCCCATGTGCAGACCTTACGGAGTCTCTGAGCCTTCATGATACAGGCAGTTTTGCACTATGTCCACATGTCCTCCTGCATGTCCAGCCACAGACCATCCTCACTTGTGGCTCCCAGACCCCATGCTGTTGCTTTCATCCCTGCCCTTCTAGTTCTGGTTTCCCAGCGCTGCAGATCCCAGAGTCAAGCCTGCTTTTCCTGCAGAATTAGGTCAGCTTTCACTCTTTCTGGAAAGCTTTTCCTGGCCTCCCCCACCCGGACCCCCGTTTCTCAGGCCCCATTCTGGGTTCGTGTGTCTCACATACCTCATCGCGTTCTGCAGGTGTACACCTCTGTCACGGCCTTCCCCGGTGGCTCAGTGGTAAAGAATCTGCCTGTGATGCAGAAGACACAGGAGACGCAGGTTTGATCCCTGGGTTGGGAAGACCCTCTGGAGGAGGACATGGGAACACACTCCAGTATTCTTGCCTCGAGAGTCCCATGAACAGATGAGCCTGGCAGGCTACAGTCCATAGTGTCCCAAAGAGTCGGACACAACTGAAGCGACTGAGCACACATGCACGTTCACCTCTGTCACAGCACTTCTGATTCTTCTGTCCCTGGTTACTTATCTCTCAACTGCAAAACTGTAATGGTTCTGGGGATAGAATATGTGACCTTCTTATCTTATTCTTCGCACCCAACATGGTGCCTGGTGTATCTCTAGTGTGTGCAATTTTGGAAATAAAATAATATTTTTGAGTTAATGAATGAACAAAAAGATCTTAAATAATAGTTTGGTTTTGTGTACTTAAAGAATGAAATCCTTGAGTCAAGGAAATGATAAATGTAATTCTCCTTGCAAATCTTCAGAGATCAAAATCTTCCCCCAAATAACAATATTTACTTGGCATTTTCCTACCAGTTTGGGGAGGGAAACTACGATTGAGGGGTTGGAAATGCTCTGATCCTTTTCTTATGCTTGCCAGCCACTCAATGCACCGACACAAGAGCAATTACTGTATTACAATTGTCCGAGGCACGCATAGGCAGCTTTGTAACTCCTCTAATCAGCCTAGCAATAATATTTCAGTCACATTTCTGGGTGCTCATTGCTCTTCTTAAAATACAAACTATCTTCATGCTGTTTCCAGCCAAACAAAGACAGGGCAAGCTTTACATGTCTAATGAAGGAACAGCTCAAAAGCTTAGGAAAAAAGGATTTTGGTCACACCAACATGAACTGCAGACATGTGATGGCAAGGACTCCTGCTCATCCACCAATAGGTTCTGTCTGCCCCAGCTTTTCTCCTGGTCACTCCTGAAAGAACCTGGATTAACATAAGGAGGGTGCTTGAGAACCAGCTCGTATCATTTTACAAACCTTCAGGGTCGAACAAAACACCAGACTTTATGTTCAGGCTGCACTACCAACAGACGATTTATTTAATGAACTATTTTCTGCTTACAGATGGAGGTTGAAGTTGTACTCACATGCTTTAAATGTCAGCCTGCATCTTTAGACTTAGAGAAGGGAAGAAAAGATAAAACTTTGTTATCCTAAATTTGGACACCCAGCTTGTAAAGGATACTTTGATTCCTCTCTTGGCCTCATTGATCGAGGGGTAGGCCAGGTGGGGATTCTGTATACAGAGGAAGTTACTGAAGCAATTCACCAATCTGTCTGATTAGCACAATTATTTCAAATGTAAATAAAAAGCCCTTGAGATTTCAGGTGAGAACTGGATTTTTCAAAGATGGTTTCTCTCTGTGGCTGTAATGAGTGAACTGGACAATCCTGATTTGTGGTTAGCTTTACATCCTAAGTATATTTTCCATCTCTCAATATGCCTTCATGTTTTACCAAAAGATAGGGAAGACTCATCCATAGCAATCTTTTAGGAAAGTCAGGACAAAGGAAGATCAAAGTTGCAAAACTGACACTGAGGAACAGTGATGGCATTAATAGCCTTATTATTATTAAATGGAATAAAAAGTCATTAAATGCCTATCAACTCAAGGCAAAATTGATGGCAAGAGTTAATCACCCTCATTAAGTCACGTTTCTGTGCCTCTGGGTACAAGTTATCACTAATCTTGGACACGAGCTGTTCATCCCTTCAAGGGCAATAGACTCAGTGCTGGGAGCAGCCCTGTTTAAGCTTGGGGCTAAGAAAGAGGAGAGAGGAGATACTTGACCACATGGATCCCATTTATGTTACTCAAGAGATCAGTGGTTCCACTGACTCCAACCAGTTTGGATTCACAGATACATTATAAAATAACCTTTGTATTTAAAGGACTTTCATCTCATCTGGGGAGATGTAACATGTCTTGTATTCTAGGTAAATTGAATTTGTTGTTTAGTGCTTTGAGCCACATGCAGTCAGGGAACTTTATTGAATAATTACATTGAGTGACTCACAATCTCTTGGCTATAAGAAAGTCACAAGGGAGAGCTATTAAGGGCCATCCAAGTGTATCCATCCAACTCATGGTCTCTCCGGGCAGGAACTGTGGACTATGGATCTCCTCGAGGCATCTAAAGTCCCAAGACTTAATGTGGCTCTGCTTTTACTCATCACCCATAAATTGGACATACAGAGGCATTAATTTTACACATAAAAAAATATGAGCTTCTTCTGTTTAATAAAACTAAGGAAAACTATTTATCCACTGCCCATTCTGCTAGTCATTTTCCCCATTTGAAATCAAATCTTCACTTCAAGATACATTTTATTATTCCCATTTTTACAGAAGAGGAAACTGAAGCTCTGAGAGGTGAAGTGACTTGCCCAAGATTTAGAAGTTGTATAGCCATAGTTTATTCCCAGGTCTCTCTGATTCAAAGGGCATCTTCTTTCCACTCTGAATCAACAAGAGATTACATGAGAGTGGAATATCTATATTTATATCTACATAAAATTGCTACTATAATCTATAAGTGGAGAAAGCTTGAATTTCTAAAAAAAAAAAAAAAATTAAACATGAAATTACCCTAGAAATTCCAGTCCTATGTATATACTCAAATAATTGAAAATAAGAACTCAGATACTGGTATACCAACATTCATGGTGGTACTATTCACAGTGGCCAAAAGGTGAAAACAACCCAAGTGTACATTGACAGATGAGTGGATAAACAAAATGTGAGATATATATACACATATGTATATATCTCATGATCACGGATATCATTCAGCCTTAAAAAGGAATAACATTCTGACACATGCTACAGTGTGGATGAACCTTGAAGACATCATGCTAAGTGAGAGAAGCCACTCACAAGATGACAAATACTGTATGATGCCACTTACATTACCTGGATAAGCAAATTTATAGAGACACAAAGTAGAGTAGAGCTTACCAAGTCCTGGGGAAAGAGGAATGTGGAGTTACTAGGGTACAGAGTTTCTGTTCTGAGTAGTAAAAACATTTTGCAACTAGATGTGGTGAACAACATTATACAACAATCTTGTACAACACTGTGAATATACTTAATGACACAGAAGCAGTCAAAATGGTAAGCTTTAGGTTATGTACATAATTTAAAAAAAGTTTGGCATGATGAAAAGAGTCAAGCAGTTTTAGTGTGAATCCCTGACCTGCCTCCCACCTATGTGAAATGGGCAAATGACTTAAAGTCTCTGAGCCTCCATTTTCTCACTTTAAAAGTGAAGGTGATAATGCCTAACTCACTAGGTAGGTAGGATGCAAATCACCGAGCCTGTACTTAGCACCAAGTATGAGCACTCAGTAGATGTGGAGGTGACAGCCATGGTAGGAAGTTATTCCTCTTGTTAGCTCTCAAGTTCCACACCAGAAACTTAAACACAGGAAGAGTATTTCTCACCACACACACTGAAGGATGGTTAAATCATAACTGAGATTTTGTTCTCGTTCTGGAAGAACTTTTTTTCAACAGAATGCCAAAGAAGAACCAGGTGTTTGAAAAATGTGTCTGTGTTAAGTTAAATGAGCCTTTTTTGGATGCCAGATGGGAACATAAAGCTGTTTGAAACCCCAACGGTCTTTTCTGGTTGATTTTCACATGACTGGAAAAAGATTTGACCACAGGACAGAGGAGCTGCCCAAGTGTTCTTGCTGCCAGCTCCTCGGCTGCAGTTTAAGGAAAAGAGGAGATATTTTAGAGCAAAAAATGCATAACCCCTAAAAATTGGACGGTTGTGTTGGCAGCTTCTGAGGAAGCCTTTAAAAACGGCATTGCTGAGGTGATATGCTCGTTACAGATCTCTCAGACAACCCCCCTCTGCTGAATGTCCTTGTCTGTTGTGTCATGAATGGGGAAATTGAGTTCCATGGTGAAAGCAGTGGAAGAAAACTACCAAGGTAAAAAAGACCCACAGAAAGCATTTAAACACATCTGCTAGACTGATTTCTGTCTTCCATAAAGTGGATGACCCATCTCCATTCCCCATATACATGAAATCTGCTTTTAATGCACATGAACATTTTCTAGAATAATTTTACACCAAATTTTTATGGATATTGACTGTAGCTCCCCAATAAAACACAGCCATGGAACCTGGAAATACGTCCTTTGAACATTTGGAAGCATCTCTGCGGGCTCCTTTCTTTGCTTGAGACACATATGGCTACTGAAAAATAAGGTGCCTTCGTATTTAACCCTTGGAGTCTTTCAAGGAATTCTTTTGTGGAGCAGAATGTATTTGGTGGCTCCCTAGTCATCTCCAAGAGTGAACACACCTCCTAAAAGTCAAGCTTAGCTCCTTCCATGTCCCCCCATGCATGCTCTCTGTTTGTCTGGAAGTAAATAGATTTTCTTGTGCTACTTAGTGTCTCATCCAGGGTTGGATACCTCATATCTGTCCCTTTTATGAAATTAACTAGATACTTTTTATAGATGCTCAGACTAATCACCACAGTCCAACTACTCATAAATAACTAGTTACATTTAGGTGTATAACTCACCAAACTTTTCAATACTTGAAAAACAATTTTTATCTTTTACAAAAATGAGATTACACTGTATATACTCTCAAAAACTGCCTTTGTCAAATACCAATATATTGTGAACATCTTTTCACACAATATTATTGTAAATGGCTGCTTCAGTTCAGTCAATTCAGTTCAGTCGCTCAGTTGTGTCTGACTCTTTGCGACCCCATGAATCACAGCACGCCAGGCGTCCCTGTCATCACTAACTCCCGGAGTTCACTCAAACTCACATCCATCGAGTCAGTGATGACATCCAGAAATGGCTGCTTAGTTTTTATCATATGGATTTCACATATTTATCTAGCTTTCAACTGTTAGATTTTTAGGTTACCTAATCTATGTAGTAGCTAAAATTGGGTTCAGCTTTATTTATAGAAAAGTCCAAAGAGTAGTGGCTTAAATAAGATGGATATTTATTTCTCCTTAATGTTATTTTTAACCCAGGGGTGGGCAGTCTAGGATTGGTATATCAGTCATCAAAGACTAAGGCTTCTTCTACCTTTTTGCTCCACCATTTTTATGGAGATATTCCATTCTCAGGATCACTTGTTGGCCCAAAATAACTACAGGAGCTCTGAACATCACATCAAAGTTCCAGGTAGTGCAGGACAAGGGCTTAATTTCCAAAATATACAAACAGCTCATACAACTCAACAATAACAACAAAAAACAACCCCCCCAAAAATGGCCAGAAGATCTAAATACAGATTTCTCCAAAAAAGACATGCAGATGGCCAACAGACACATGAAAAGATGCTCAACATCACTAATTATTAGAGAAATGCAAATCAAAGCTACAATGAGATAAACCTCAGACCCATCAAAATGGCCATCATTAATAAGTCTACAAATAACAAATGCTCGAAAGGGTCTGGAGACAAGGGAACTTTCCTACACCATGGGTGGAAATGTAAGTTGGTATAGCCACTGTGAAAATTAGTATGGAGGTTCCTTTAAAAACTAAAAATAGAGTTGCCATGTGATTCCGCAATCCCACTCCTGGGCATATACCCTGACAAAACTCTAGTTTGAAAATATACATTCACCTTGATGCTCAAAGCAGCACTATTGACAATAGCCAAGACAAGGAAACAACGTAAATGTCCATCAACAGAAGAATGAATAAACAGAATGGAATAATTCCATTTACAGCATTATCATACTAATTCAAATAAGTCAGAAAAAGAAAGACAAATACCATATCACTTACATGTGAAATCTAAATTGCGACACGAAACAAAAACAGACTCATGGATAGAACAGACTTGCTATTTCCAAGGGGGAGGTTAGGGAGGGAAGAATAGGAATTTGGGATTAGCAAATTATTGTATATAGAATGGATAAGCAACAAGGTCTTACTGTATACCACAGGGGATGATGTCCACAACAGAAAAGAATATATGTATATATTAATATGCATATATATGTATATATATAACTGAATCACTTTGCCGTACAGAAGAAATTAACACAACATTGTAAATCAACTATATTTCAATAAAATTAAGAAGCAAAAGCCCCCTCCGCAAAATTCTAGATAATACAGAGGAGAAAGCAAGGAAGGGTTCAAAAGGCTCCTCCCCAGCCAAATTAGCTGCCTTTAAGTAGCCTCCCTGGAAATCCTATGGAACACTTCTGCTCTTTTGTAGTTGGCCACATTCAGCTGCAAGGGAGGCTTTGAAGGGGATTCAAAAGAGTTCTATCGTTAACAATAAGGGGAAGAATGGGTATTGTGTAGCAACTAGTGATTTCTGCCACACCAATTTTTGCCCTTATAATCCATGCTGTCATGTATGGCTTCTAGCTAAATACTTTTACACACCCATGGTTGTTTCCATTTAGAATTTATGCTGAGGAAATAACTGTGTCAGGTGAACACCTTTTAAAATAGTTTAAAAAACTATTTTTTTCTTATTGCAAAGCAATGTATGTTTGCTGAAAAATATCCAAAATAGTAGAAATATAAGCTGTTTTCATACATGGTACTACTCTGAAATGTTAACTAGAGTGAACAAAGGGGGCAATTTCCCTGTATTTTTACCGGTTCCCTCTTGCCCTGTTGTCACATCAACTAATCTAATAAGAAGTATATTAATTTGTACTTTGATTATTCACCTTTTGAGATCCTTTGCTTACTTTTCTAAAAGGGTATTCATTAAAAATAACTTAAAAGGGCTCATATATTTAATAGTTACTTGATAATTACTATGTGTTCTAATACTTTTTCAAATTGTCACTTTCTTTTACGTTGAGTTTACAGTGTTTTTGTAATGTAAAATTTTTAAACTTTATACACTCAAATCTATTAACCTTTTTATTTAAGGCTGTCCCTTTGGTATAGGTGCTAACACTTAAAGAAATAAACTATTTTTTCTCAAATTATATTTGGAATTACAGTGCCAAGAGCCAGCCATTAAAATAGACAGTCGGTGAAGAAGTAACCTTTCTTTTCTCCTGACACAGAGCTTTGTGCTGATAACTGAGGGGGAAATTTTAAGTATGTTCCAACAATAAAGCAATGAAAGTGACTCGCACCTGCAGTGGTTAGGTTTCATTTCAGTGGTTACATTTCAAGACTGAAATGTAAATGACACGTTTGCTTCACTAGAATCCTATTTTCCTTTTACTTAGATTATGCCTAATCTTAGGGATGGCTTCCCTAGTGGCTCAATGGTAAAGAACCCACCTGCCAAGGCGGGAGACGTAGGTTTGATCCCTGGGTTGAAAAGATCACCTGGAGAAGGAAATGGCAACCCACTCTAGTATTTTTACCTGGAAAATTCCTATGGTCAGAGGAGCCTGGGGGGCTAGAGTCCATGAAGTCCCAAAAGAGTTAGCATGACTTAGTGACTAAACAACCACAATCTTAGGGAACTATGTTACAAACCAAACACTTAACTCATAATTCAAATGGAGCCTTCTTGTGTTTGAGAAACAGTATGGAATTGCAGGAAGAACATAAACCTCGAAGTGAAACAACCCGAGTTGAAATCCTACCAACATTTATTACTTACAGAGTTTTAGGCAGGTTACATGACCTGGATGGGTCTCATTGTGTTGGGACACTAGAAGGATCAGGGGAGATGATTAATGTGAAAGCATCTAGCACCATAACTAGCTCATGGTGCTGGAGACCGTCAACAGATGTTTCCCCAACCTGCCAAGAAACTGAAGACTTTAAGTGGATTAGCCATGAAATTAAAAGATGCTTCCTCCTTGAAAAAAAAGCTATAACCAACCTAGATAGCATATTAAAAAGCAGAGACATCACTTTGCTGACAAAGGTCCGTGTAGTCAAAGCTATGGTTTTTCCAGTAGTCATGTATGGATGTGAGAGTTGGACCATAAAGAAGGCTGTGTGTCGAAGAACTGCTGCCTTCGAAATGTGGTGTTGGAGAAGACTCTTGAGAATTCCTTGGACTGCAAAGAGATCAAACCAGTCAATCTGAAAGGAAATCAACCCTAATTATTCATTGGAAGGATTGATGCTGAAGCTGAAGGTTTAATACTTTGGCCATTTGATTAGAAGAGCTGACTCACTGGAAAAGATGATGCTAGAAAAGATTGAAGGCAAAAAGAGAAGGGATGTGATGGTTAGATAGTGTCATTGACACAAATTTGAGCAAACTTCAGGAGATAGTGGAGGACAGAGGAGCCTGGCATACTGTAGTCCATAGAGTTCAAAAGAGTCAGACATGACTGAGCAAATGAACAAGTGTTTGATAGACTACTTGGTATTAAGAATTACTTTACACAGCAAATAATAACTTCCTCTTTTTTTTTTTTGGTTTGGTGGTTCCTATTTTCACATATTAGGGTAGCTGAAACATAACAGGACCTCTCTTACCTTCCCTGCTCCTACCCTTCTACAATGAAGCCAGAGTCAGAATACCTTCCCTTCTCTCTTTTCCCCCAGATCAAATGCAGTTAATGGGAGGTGAGGGATGAGTGGGAGAAGCTGCTTAATAGGTGGTACCCAAGGCTGTGGGAAAGATTGAGGGCAAGAAAACGGGGCAACAGTGGATGAGATAGTTGGATGGCATCACCGACTAAATGGACATGAGTTTGAGCAAACTTCAGGAGATAATGAAGGACAGGAAAGCCTGGCGTGCTGCAGTCCATGGGGTCACAAAGAGTTAGACATGACTGAGCGACTGATTAACAATAAAGGCCCCTAACAACTAACTCTAACAACAAAGAGTTAGCAGGCAGTGAGCCAGGTATCAGCCCCATGTGCGGTTCCTTCTCTTGACTGCTAAGATTTCAAATTGTTCAGATTTCTTTTCTTGGAGAGTTATGTTTTATTTGGCAGGAATGTTTAGGACTTCAACCTCAGGAGGCAGCATCTCAAGTAACCCTGAGAGAACTGCTCCGAGGCGAGGGGCGGAGCTAGGATATACAGGAATTTTACAACAAAGGGCAGGTAGTCGGAACATCAAGCTGTTCAGATCTCATAGACTGAGTGGGACATTAATATCCTTGAGGAGTGGAGGGCCAGGGGGTTTTTGTTTATGCTCTGGCCGGACCTGGAGAAACTGAAGTCCAGAGGAAGAACAGACTTGTATAAAATTCGTCGTCAGCCAGGACTTTGGCGCCAGGGCCCCTGTTCTTTCTCCCAGTGCTTCGATGCTGATGACTGGACACGATGAGTTGCTCACAAGTTTGAGCGGCTGAGGTCAAGACATCATTAGTTGCAGCCTGGAGAAGAGCCATTTTGTATCCAAGGGGAATCATATGCCAGATTAACAGGAACATTAGTGATTTTCATTTGCTATGCGCTAATTTCTCTTGAGAAAGGTGAGCAGACTTTTTAAAGCCATTGCTGGCAGATTTCAGTTTGTGCTATTTCTGAGGTCTTGGCAGCACAGCTGACGCTCCATCCCAGATCTCCGAGAACTCCAAAGAATCCGGTGCAGGGTGTTCCTGTGAATTCAGATTTTGAAGCATCAACAGAATCTGGGTGCTCTGGACGAAATGGGGATGCATGGTGAGCTGCTCAGGCCCCAAAGTCCCCATGGGTTTCTGGTAAATGAACTGATTGCCAGCCTGAGGATTCAGGAAAACCATTCATGGGGCTCTTACTGCTGAGATGGGTGTGGAGGGAGTGTGAAAGTGAGGTTTGTTGGGAGTGGGTAACCCACCATGTGCCAGCCAGATTCCCCCAGCTGTGGGGGATATTGTTCATAAACATCAATTACCAATTATCCATCTGGGTCCGGCAGGTTCCACGAACTTACAAGCAAAAATACCCTTAATAACTTCATCTCTGGAATTCAGGGCTCCGGAGCTTTTGTTTACTCTCTGGGAAGTTCACAACGCACATTTGTGGGATAAGTGGGTGGGTTGTGGTGCATGCTGGGAAAATAGTTTGACTCACACATTTATTAATAAATTTAGAATTGAGAAAAATTACTCTGGCGCTAGCAAAATATGCTCTGGCTCCTTTATACTTTTGGAATGCTAAAGCAGCTTAATTGGATCAATTCATCCCGACTCTAACAGTACCTGCTCCCCTCCGCCATCTCTACGCCCTCCGTGGGGAAGCGTAGGGTCAAAAGCTCTTGGTAATGGCCTGAGGTTCATGCTCTCTCTGTGTGCTGCAGAAAGGGACCTTCGCAGCCACTGTCTCCTTGCATCCCTATCTCCTACATTTTACCAAAGTGCCTGGCCTCACAGTGATGGTACTAACTGAAGAGCAGGAGTTCCAGACTGGGTCTGTGGTTGGAATTCTGATGATTCAGGATGTATCTGCTGAAGTTAGAGGAGCAGGTGGCCAGCTTCTGCGGGAATGAACTTATATGGATAAGAGAGACTTGCTCAGAGAAGAAGCTGTGTACCCAGGAAGAGATGGGAATGTGGCAGACAGGAGAAGAGCATGTGTTTCAGGCATGAGTTCTCCTACTGGTACCCTGAACTTCATCTGAGATCTTTGGAGACCTTTGCAGGCACAAGCTGAGCAGGGGTTTTCCTTGGGACAGTGGCTTGTGGCAGCCCAGCAGAGGCATTTCCGGGTCCAGGAGACTCAGGACAGCACAGAGTGGGACAGGGGAGTGCCTCAGAGAGTTGATTTGATGTAGGGAAACTCCAGAAAACTGGCTTGGCCTTGGCACTGAGCGGGGTATCACTTCGGTACTGCCTTTGGACATGAGTGTTCTCGTGGAGGGTGGCCAGCATCAATGGCATGGATGAATCCAGTCCTCAGTTGGCTTTGTAAGGAGCTGACATCAACTAAGGGCTCAAATGGGGGCTTCCCAGGGCACAGCTGTAAAGAATCCCTGCTAATACAGGAGGTGCAAGAGATGTGGGTTCCATCCCTAGGTGGGGAAGATCCCCTGCAGGAGGAAATGGCAACTCACTCCAATATTCTTGCCTGGAAAATTCCATGGACAGAGGAGCCTGGCAGTTGACAGTCCATGCGGTTGCAAAGAGTTGGACACAACTGAGTAGGTGCATGCGAGCACACACAGACGCACACACACGCCGGGCTCAAGAAGAACCCCAAAGGGATGGCTGTGAATCTCAGGTTCTCTCAGAAGTAACTAGAGGAGACTTTGCGTGGGACAAGATCTAGTGAATCTGGGCTGTTGACGACTGTCACAGAGCCTTGGGAAGTTCCGGTTGTTTTGAATTCTCTTCCTTCATCAAAAAGAAGAGGAACTGAGGAGTATGGAGTACACAGCACTGATAACAGTCTTTGGTTTTCAGTCCCCATCCACTGTTCTTTTTGGAATGCAACGCCCACTCTGGAATTCTCTTCCAGTTCCACCTTTCCCTCCAGGGCTGCCTCCTCTTTCTCACCGTTCTTCCCTTTTCCTTACATACTGGCTCTTTTGCCTAATTGTTCTTTCCCCTCGTACTGACTCCATTGTCTCCCATCCACGCTGGTGCTTCTACCATCACAGACCCTGATGTCAAACCCATCCCTGCCAAGGCAGGGTGCCGTCTCTCCATCGGAGTTCAACTTTTATGTGGCTCTTTTGCTCTTCCAAATAGTATCTTTCGCTCTCTAATGTACTTATTGCCTCTCCATGCAATGAACTCAAGAAGAAGTTAATGCCAAGCATGGTTGCAAGACATGTGAACAGTTTTGCAAAGTGTCTCATGACAAAGTTCTCTGTTCACTCATAGTCAAAGACGGCCATCTCACATGACACCATAAAACTCCTAGAAGAGAGAACAGGCAAAACACTCTCTGACATAAACCGTCGCAACGTTTTCTTTGGTCAGTGTCCCAAGGCAATAGAAATAAAAGCAAAAATAAACAAATGAGACCTAATCAAACTTATAAACTGTTGTACGGCAAAGGAAACCATAAAATGAAGACACAGCCTACAAACTGGGAGAAAACATCTTCAAATAATGCAGCTGACAAGGGCTTAATTTCCAAAATACACAAACAGCTCATACAACTTGAGAAAACCAACAACCCAATAAAAAAATGAGCAGAAGATTTTAGTAGACACTTCTCCAGAGAAGACATACAGATGGCCAATAGGCACGTGAAAAGATGCTCAACATCGCTAATTATTAGAGACATAAAAATCAAAACTACAAGAAGGTACCACCTTACACCAGTCAGAACAGCCATCATCAAAAAGTCTACAAATAATAAATGCTGGAGAGAGTGTGGGGAAAAGGGAACCCTCCTACACTGTTGGTGGGAATGCAAAGTGGTGTGGCCACTGTGGAAAGCTGGCTTAAAACCCAACATTCAAAAAACTAAGATCATGGCATCTGATCCCATCACTTCATGGCAAATAGATGGGGAAACAATGGACACGGTGACAGGCTTTATTTTCTTGGGCTCCAAAATCACTGCAGATAGTGACTACAGCCATGAAATTAAAAGACACTTGCTCCTTGGAAGAAAAGCTATGACAAACCTAAACAGCGTATTAAAAAGTAGAGACATTACTCTGCCGATAAAGGTCTGTATAGGCAAAGCTATGGCTTTCCCAGTAGTCATGTATGGATGTGAGAGTTGGACCATGAAGAAGGCTGAGCACCGAAGAACTGCTGGTTTTGAACTGTGGTGTTGGAGGAGACTCTTGAGAGCCCCTTGGACTATAAGGAGAATCAACCAGTCAATGCTAAAGAAAATCAACCCTGAATATTCATTGGAAGTACTGTTGCTAAAGCTGAAGCTCCCATACTTCGCCCACCTGATGAGAAGAGCTGACTGATTGGAAAAGACTGGGAAAGACTGAAGGTAGGAGGAGAAGGGGATGACAGAGGACAAGATGGTTGGATGGCATCACCGACTCAATGGACATGAGTTTGAACTAACTCTGGGAGATGGTGAAGGACAGGGAAGCCTGGTGTGCTGCAGTCCAAGGGGTCGCAAAGAGCCAGACACGATTGAGTGACTGAACAACAGCATCTGTGGAAAGCAGTATGGAGTTTCCTTAAAAAACTAAAAAACAGAGTTGCTGGATGATGCCGCAATCTCACTCCTGGGCAGATATCCAAACAAACTCTAATTTAAAAAAACGCATGCCGTGTGCTAAGACTCTCTGCAACCCTATGGACTGTAGCCTGCCAGGTTCCTCTGTCCATGAGATTCTCCAAGAAAACACACTGGAGTGGGTTGCCATTTCCTGCTCCAGGGGATCTTCCTGACCCAGCGATCAAACCTTCATCTCTTAGATCTCCTGCACTGGTAGGCAGGTTCTTTACCACTAGCACCACCTGGGAAGCCCCATTTGAAAAAAATACATGCACCAAATGTTCATAGCAGCTCTCTTTACAATAGCCAGGACACAGAAGCAACCTAAATGACCATCAACAGATGAATGGAGAAAGAAGATGTGTGAATACACACACGTGCGTGCACATACACGCGCACACACACACTCTCATATATGCAGGCTTCCCTGATGGCTGAGTGGTAAAGAATTCGCCTGCCAATGCAGAAGACGTGGGTTTGATCCCTGGGTCAGAAAGATACCCTGGAGAAAGAAATGGCAACCCACTCCAGTATTCTTACCTGGGAAATCCCATGGACAGAGAAGCCTGGCAAGCTATAGTTCATGGGGTCGCAAGAGTCAGATGGGACTCAGCAGCTAAACAACAACAGCAACACATATACCCAATGGAATATTACTCAGACATAAAAAAGAATGACATAATATCACTTCAGCAACATGGATAGAACTTAGATTATCATACTAAGTGAAGTAAGTTAGAGAAAGGCAAATATCACATGATATCACTTATATGTGGAATCTGAAAAATGAAATGAATGAAATTATTTACAAAAGAGAAACAGACATCACAGACAAAGAAAACAAACACGGTTATGTAAGGGGAAAGGGGGTGGGGAAGGGATAAATTAGGAATTTGGGATTAGCTGATACTATTGTATGTGAAAATAGATAAACAGCAAGGTCCTACTGTATAGCACAGGGAACTATACTAACTATATTCATTATCTTATAATAAACCATAATAGAAAACACAAAAAAGAATATATTAATATACAGAGAGATACAGATACACAGATAACTGAATCACTTTGCCCTACACCAGAAACGAATACAACACTGCCAATCTATACTTTACTTTATAAAACACCACCACCAGAGAGGGTCACCTCAAATTTCTTCTGCTATAGGAGAATTCTCTTCTCCACATCCACCTGCTCATTGACCATTTTTCACACATTTAAAAATCGCACACTGCTTATTCTTTAGCATTTCTCCTTCCAGAATGGAATGCACTGAAACAAACTAATACTCTCTTTCAGAAGATTTTCTGTATGAAATATCTGGCAGTTGCTTCTGTTTGTTTAAACTTAGAAAAATCGATGATTTCAAATTGCAAATTCAGTTAAAATTTACTTTGTGATAATGTTGTAGGATAATATTTGCCAGAGTTTGGAAGCAGGAAGCAAATGAGGCAGGAAAACAAGATAATGGAGAGGCTGATAGAACAGGATCTCTGATTAGTGAAGCACAATTACACGGAATAAACACAATATCGACTTTTGTGTAAAAATCACCCACAGAAGGAGAAAAAAGGAGGGTCCTCTGTCATCTTTCCTTTTCGTTTCTATTTTTCAAGATATTTTCAAGTTCTCTGAACCATATTAATCTTTTTTTAAAAAAAATACAATTCTGACTTAGATGATTGATACTGATTTAAACGCCTCTGGTATTCCCTCTTTGGAAATCCTTCTTCTGAACCCCCGTAGGCCTGTGTCAGGTCCTCTCTGACAGTCCTCGTTTTCTACATGCTGTTATCCGTGTTAATAGTATTTGTGTTATTAGTAATTATTCATATAGTATTCATATAGCAATATTAATATTAGTAATATTTGTGTCCAACCTTCACTCCTTTGTTGGCTGTGAATTTATTGAGAGTAGACCTACACTTATATGTGCTTTATCAACGGTGAATTCCCTGGTGGCATGAGTAGGTGGAGTTATTTTAAAAGTAGGTTTTAAAAATTTGAGTTTATAAAATATATCATAATTAATGAGAATTTTTCACAGGGGATGTTATGTTTTGGTGACCCTGACATGGAGAATACAATTATATCTCTAATAATTTGTAGTGAGCGAAAGGTATTTCAGCTGCAAACCACTTTTTTTCTTTCTTTCTTTTTAGCTACTTGTATTTGTTTGTGGTTCCCCGGGCACATGTGAAATTCAAAGACACATACACAGAAACCCTTGAAAGAAGTGGAGATGCATGGTGCCCTTGTTGGAGGGGAACAGAGGTGTCCCTGATACCAGCACTGAGTAGAAGGTTTGCTATTCCCAGAGGGCTGGGGATCACAGCTCTCAAGGGATGAAGTTGGTGACGGGGCCTGCTGACACTTAGAGGCAGGAACTACCTGGGAGAAGGGAGGTCTGGTTGTGGCCCTGTTGACCAGCAAACCCTCCTAACCTCATTTCTCCAAAGGAGAGAACTAGAGAACGCAAGATGGTTCCTGTTTCCTTTCTGGATTTATTTTTTGGTGTTTGATAATTCTGAATTTGTCTAAGGATGCTTCATGTGGTTTTTAGCTTAACCCCTTGGAACTCAAGGATTCTTTGGAAATTTTATTGTGTATGTAACTGTACAGAAAGAATCCTGAATATTCCTTTGGGACTTCATGGAAGACTTGCTAGAGGAAGACTGAATTGGACTTGTGTACTCTATTCTGTGAACCCCTTAGACAGCCTGGAGAGAATAGGTCAGGAGCTCAGGGCCCAGAGCCGGAAGAGTTTTTTTATTGGAGTATAATTGCTTTACAATGTTGTGTTAGTTTCTGCTGTACAATACCGTGAATCAGCCATATGTATACCTATCCTTCCTCCCACCTTCCCATTTCACTCACCGAGGTCATCACGGAGCATTGAGCTGAGCTCTCTGCGCTATATAGCAACCTCCTGCTAGCTATTTCACACATGGTAGTATACATGTCTGGAGAAGGAAATGGCAATCCACTCCAGTATTCTTGCTTGGAGAATCCCACGGACAGAGAAGCCTGGAGGGCTACCGTCTGTGAAGTTGCAAAGAGTCGGACACGACCTAGTGACTAAACCATCACAGTGTATTCGTGTCAATGCTGCCCTCTCAATTCATCCTCTCCTTTCTGCCTCCACCCACCCCGCCGTGTTCACAAGTCTGCTCTCTGTGCCTTTATTTCTGCCCTGCAAATAGGTTCATCAGTACCATTTTTCTAGATTCCATATATATGCATGAGCCAGAACATCTTTGAATTTGGGATCCATCACGGATCCCAAACTGTGCAGAGGCCAGTTTACCGTGAAGCGGGTGACAATAAAATTTCGTCAGATTTGCTTCCTTCCTAGAGAGACCATAGCCTCATGACTAACATACTCAATTAGTTAATGTTGTCAATCAGTTACTACTACTGTCTCTTTCCACTCTGATTTCCACTTGGTCTCTGTTTACTTTGTATAGGGTGGCACTGGAATGGCCAAGGGCATCTTGGGAATCTGAGTAAGGGGAAATTGAGTGGAGGATATGCCATTTCAACTACAATTTGGAGAGTCATTTTGGAATGTGTCAATAAAATAAGATAAATTACATACTCCTAATTTGAATATGGGTAAATGGTACTGTTTTGTGTCCATCTTTCACTTCACTAAAGAACTGAAAGAAAATTCATTTAAAGATGAAAACATGAACTAGAACTGAGAAAGATGAGCAATAAAATCAGGAAACACTGAGAAGCAAATTATAACAAAAATTTTTCCGATCTTATCAAACTTACTCAATTAATAGAAAAAATTATTCATTCATTTAGCAGGAAGAAAATACTGACTAGAAATAATGAAGAAGCACTTGGAGCTTTGATAATAGAATTAACGATGGGGAGTGAGTCATATGAGCACACTGAGAAACGATTTAAATTAAGTGCTAATTTGACACAGAACAAAGATAACATGAAAGTCATAAGTCAGTATAGTGAAGATGTCTGTTGACAGCAAACAGGTTAATGAGTGTTGTCTAATGTGATGTTGATTCGGGATTAATCATTGGCAAGAAAACTTCAAGTGCCCCGAAGTCTTAAGGCTCAGATATGAAAGAAACTTGATAGAGCTTTTACCCACATTTGATGACAACGCTAAGGACTTACCTGCCATCCTCCTTATTGAGCCATGAAGCTGAAAGATATTTCCTTAACTAACAATTTCAAGCAACCACAATAAGGAAACATAAATTATTTTTTGTTCTCTTTGTAGAAAATAATATGCAGCCAACAAATAAAAGAGGTATGCCAGGCAGATGATAAAAGTGACTGCTCTTTTTCCAGATTTTATGATATTTTTAATACTTTTACATTTGTAATTTGTTGCATTTTGTTTCCTCATTCTCAATAGATATTTACTTAATCCCTAAATTTATTACTTACATACCTAAATTTATACATACCTAAATTTGTACAGTATTCAGTTCCTTAAAGCACAAATCTTCAAGTTGTACATGTTTCAGGTTCCACAAAAGCAGATCTGCCCTATAGATAGATGACCCTGAAGAGGTGAAGTGCATGCTCTGAATCTCAGTTTCCTCGAGGCAGAACAGGGATGTACAGATTCCTGGTGATGAGATCAAGAGGTTTAAATGGGATCATGATGATGAGGTAGTTAGTACAGAATCTGGCACGTGGTAAACACTCCTGTGGGTATCATCCATCTATTCATTCAGTAGATGTGTATGAAGCTCCCGAGTGATCAAGCACTGCATATTCAGCAGGGAACAGGATGGGAAAAAAGCCTCTGTTCCCTTTTTTCAAAAGATTTTTTAATGCGGACCATTTTAAAAGTCTTTACCTATTTTGTTACAATATTTCTTCTCTTTCCTGGCTTGTTTTTCTGGTCCCCAGGCATGTGAGATCTTAGCTTCCCAGCCAGGGATCAAACCTGCAACCCTTTCATTGAAGTCTTAACCCCTGGACCACCAGGGTTGTTGTTCAGTAGCTCAGTTGTGTCTGACTCTGCGACCCCATGGACTGCAGCACACCAGACTTCTGGGTCCTTCACTATCTCCTGGAGTTTGCTCAAATTCATATACATTGAGTTGGTGATGCCATCCAACCGTCTCATCCCTGGTTGTCCCTTTCTCCTCATGCCCTCAAAGAGCAGACTTATTGGAAAAGACCCTAATGATGGGAAAGATTGAGGACTGCCAGGTAAGTCCCCAAAAGCCTCTGTTCTTAAGAAGCTTATATTCTAGTTTGTTCTAATTGTTACTATTATTTACTACTCTCATTATTGGGTCTCTTTATATTCTTCTTCCTCCTAAAAGAGTTGCTGGCTCCTTACCTTATCAAATGAAAGGAATTAAAATTCATTTGTTTTGAAAATGATGTACCATCCTTTAGATATGTGGTCCCCTCAGGGATGGAGAAAAATCAGAGTTGGAAATTGATGACTTGATATCCATTCTAATCTTACGGTGGGATGAGGTTGGTTTGAACTGTGACTTGGCATTCTGGGTGGTCAGTGATGGACACCGGACAGCTTAACAGGACCTCATCGCAATGTCCTGAAAAAGGCCTGTCTGGAGACTTTCAATCCTAACTTCCCTTGGAACTTTAGGATAGAAGAGACATCTCGGAACTAGGACGCAGAGCTCACTCGCTTCTTTTGGGAGCTACCTATTTTTGAAGAGTTTTCTGGGGTAACTCATCATTCTGGAAATACTGTTTTCTGCACTAATAGCTTCTCAAAACACAGTTTTCTAAAGCTGGCGAGGGGTCAGGAAAGGAGGCAGCATGACTGTTTCTGAAGACCAGAGGGTTGGTTTTCCACTTGGACTCTTTGAGTCCAAGCATCTGCTGAAATTTATTTATAGGTTTACAGAAAGGGTCTTGGTTCTTCTACAGCAGAAGCCCAGGGTACTGGCTTTGGTCCAGTTTTGGAAAGCTGAAATGTTTGACTCTTTTTGTTTTATTTAAGGAGTGTGCTATACTGGTGGAGTCAAATGAGGAAGCAGTGATTTTTGAGCACAATACTTTTATTTTTCTTTAAGATGAATGACTTGATTAGAGTTCTGATAAAATTTAGTCACTTAGTGGCAGCTATATTCAGTTATTAAGACCCCAGATCTAGAGAATCTACTGATCTTTTTTTTTTCCTTGTGATCATTTTTTTTTCTTGCACTGTGAATCTGTTTTTGACACCAAAAATCCCACTAGTAGTCTGTGAGTTCTGGACAGCTCAATTTGAATAACCCCAGGTATACACTATAAGCTCCTTAATGGCAATAAACTCATCAGCAGAGTCCTAGGAATCAGCAAGGTATCTGGTACTTAGTAGTTGTTCAATAAATGTTTCTTGAGTGATTGAATGAATGAACAATGAACGAAGTATCACATAAGTAAACAGCATTTCCAATATGGAAAAGGAGGCCTCCTCTACCAAAACAGGTTCATAAGGTATTCATTTAAGGCATGCAAAGAAGACTCTGTTAAATAAAGTTTATTTCAAAAATAAAGGTTGCGTTTTGGGAATAAACCAGTTCCTGTGTTGATACAGAATAAAGTGCTTTGCAGCTGTAGAGGCATTTCTCCAAATGAGAAATATTTAAATAGTGTCAAGGTAACTGAGCTCTTCTTTTCACAGCTATTTGTAAGGCCTCCTCAGACAGCCATTTTGCTTTTTTGTATTTCTTTTCCATGGGGATGGTATTGATCCTTGGCTCCTGTACAATGTCAAGAACCTCCGTCCATAGTTCATCAGGCACTCTATCTACCAGATCTAGTCCCTTAAATCTATTTCTCACTTCCACTGTATAATTATTTTCTCTACTTTCTTCAATTTAAGTCTGAATTTGGCAATAAGGAGTTCATGATCTGAGCCACAGTCAGCTCCCAGTCTTGTTTTTGCTGACTGTATAGAACTTCTCCATCTTTGGCTGCAAAGAAAATAATCAATCTGATTTTGGTGATGTCCATGTGTAGAGTCTTCTCTTGTGTTGTTGGAAGAGGTGTTTGCTATGACCACTGCGTTCTCTTGGCAAAACTCTATTAGCCTTTGCCCTGCTTCATTCCGTACTCCAAGGCCAAATTTGCCTGTTACTCCAAGTGTTTCTTGACTTCCGACTTTTGCATTCCAGTCCCCTATAATGAAAAGGACATCGTTTTTGGGTGTTAGTTCTAAAAGGTCTTGTAGGTCTTCATAGAACCATTCAACTTCAGCTTCTTCAGCATTACTGATTGGGGCATAGGCTTGGATTACTGTGATATGGAATGGTTTGCCTTGGAAATGAACAGAGATCACATTCTGTCGTTTTTGAGATTGCATCCAAGTACTGCATTTCAGACTCTTTTGTTGACCATGATGGCTACTCCATTTCTTCTAAGGGATTCCTGCCCACAGTAGTAGATATAATGGTCATTTGAGTAAAATTTACCCATTCCAGTCCATTTTAGTTTGCTGATTCCTAGAATGTGAAAAGAAGAGAAGTGAAAAGCAAAGGAGAAAAGAAAAGATATAAGCATCTGAATGCAGAGTTCCAAAGAATAGCCAGGAGAGATAAGAAAGCCTTCCTCAGGGATCAATGCAAAGAAATACAGGAAAACAACAGAATGGGAAAGACTAGAGACCTCTTCAAGAAAATCAGAGATACCAAGGGAACATTTCATGCAAAGATGGGCTCAATAAAGGACAGAAATGGTATGGACCTAACAGAAGCAGAAGATATTAAGAAGAGGTGGCAAGAATACACAGAAGAACTGTACAAAAAGATCTTCACAGCCCACATAATCACGATGGTGTGATCACTCACCTTGAGCCAGACATCCTCGAATGTGAAGTCAAGTGGGCCTTTAGAAAGCATCACTACGAACAAAGGTAGTGGAGGTGATGGAATTCCAGTTGAGCTATTTCAAGTCTTGAAAGATGATGCTGTGAAAGTGCTGCACTCAATATGCCAACAAATTTGGAAAACTCAGCAGTGGCCACAGGACTGGAAAAGGTCAGTCTTCATTCCAATCCCAAAGAAAGGCAATGCCAAAGAATGCTCAAACTACTGCACAATTGCACTCATCTCACACGCTAGCAAAGTAATGCTCAAAATTCTCCAAGCCAGGCTTCAGCAATACGTGAACCATGAACTTCCAGATGTTCAAGCTGGTTTTAGAAAAGGCAGCGGTGCAGAGATCAAATTGCTAACATCCGCTGGATCATCGAAAAACCAAGAGAGTTCCAGAAAAAAATCTACTTCTGCTTTATTGACTATGCCAAAGCCTTTGTGTGGATCACAATAAATTGTGGAAAATTCTTCAAAAGATGGGAATACCAGACCACCTAACCTGCTTCTTGAGAAACCTATATGCAGGTGAGGAAGCAGCAGTTAGAACTGGACATGGAACAACAGACTGGTTCCAAATAGGAAAAGGAGTACATCAAGGTTGTATATTGTCACCCTGCTTATTTAACTTATATGCAGAGTACATCATGAGGAACGCTGGGCTGGAAGTAGCACAAGCTGGAATCAAGATTGCCGGGAGAAATATCAATAACCTCAGATATGCAGATGACACCACCCTTACGGCAGAAAGTGAAGAGGAACTCAAAGGCCTCTTGATGAAAGTGAAAGAGGAGAGTGAAAAAGTTGGCTTAAAGCTCAACATTCAGAAAACTAAGATCATGGTATCTGGTCTCACCACTTCATGGGAGATAGATGGGGAAACAGTGGCTGACTTTATTTTTCTGGGCTCCAAAATCACTGCAGATGGTGATTGCAGCCATGAAATTAAAAGACGCTTACTCCTTGGAAGAAAAGTTATGAGCAACCTAGATGACATATTAAAAAGCAGAGACATTATTTTGCCAACAAAGGTCCATCTAGTCAAGGCTATGGTTTTTCCAGTGGTCATGTATGGATGTGAGAGTTGGACTGTGAAGAAAGCTGAACACCGAAGAATTGATGATTTGGAACTATGGTGTTGGAGAAGACTCTTGAGAGTCCCTTGGACTGCAAGGAAATCCAACCAGTCCATTCTAAAGGTGATCAGTCCTGGGTGTTCATTGGAAGGACTGATGCTAAAAGTGAAACCCCAATACTTTGGCCACCTCATGCAAAGAGATGACTCATTGGAAAAGACCCTGATGCTGGGAGTGATTGGGGGCAGGAGGAGAAGGGGACACCCGACAGAGGATGAGATCGCTGGATGGCATCACCAACTCGATGGACATGAGTTTGAGTAAACTCCAGGAGTTGGTGATGGACAGGGAGGCCTGGCATGCTGCGATTCATCGGGTCCCCAAGAGTAGGACCCAACTGAGCGACTGAACTGAACTGAACTGAACTGGGTAGGTAGTCTGAGTCACCAGGGAAGTCCAGGTCCCTGAGTTAGCCAACAAGGTTCAAATCAAAGAGCCTGAGGTCTAGACTCAATTGTGCTCAAAACATACTGGTTTTGGCTAAGTTACCTAAGCTCTCTGAATTTTCTCATCTATCTAATGGGGGTGTCAATAATGGCTTTCATAGGATTGTGGGAAAGACCTAATGAGGTAATGCCTGGTGCAATAAAAAGTTCTCCGGTTCCTCTTTACCCTCATCTGTCCCCTGCTAACTAACCTGGGCACTGCCAATGTCTCCTGTGCATGGCCTCTGCTGATCTCCCCTGGAAGCAAGTTAGTATCTAGGAATAGTTTCTGAAGGCCACTATTCAGCCCTCCCTGGGAGTAACAATTTTGTATCATCTTAGAATGTTTGGAGAGTAAAAAAGTATTCTATCCCTAGATTTTTTTTTTTTAATTAATTTTTTTTTTTTTGCTTCAAGCCATGTGGGATCTTAGTTCCCCATCCAGGGATCAAACCCCTGCACTGGAAGTACTGAGTCTTAAGCACTGGACCGCCAGGGGAAGTCTCTACCTAGACTTAATGGAACAGTCCAGCACTCACATGTTTGCTCATTTATTTAGTGAGTATTCCCCACCTACTCCTACCCTCTCCCCAAGCTGGATTTCACAAGCATTCCAGATCCTCTGGGATTGCTCTGAGCTACTCGCAGCCCACACCCCGGATTTTTTTTTTTTTTTTGGTTGCCCCTTTCCCTGTCTTGGGCAGCAGTGGGAGCATGGAGTCTGAACCACTGGACCACAGGGAATTCCCTCTAAACTCCTTTTCCTTCTTGGAATGCAAGCCGACTTTTATTTTCCTTTTCAGAGATTTTACTGGGTGAGAAACTGGGGTTGAAGACAGTCTCCCAAGGGCTTGGGCCATAAAGGTGACTGACTTTTTCAAAGCTATTAGTGACGTCAAGAAGCCAAGCAAAACTTGCCCTTCTGGAGGGAGCCACCCACAACTCTCTTAAACAGCCCTTTCTCCTAACTCCTCCGTGACCACCCAAGGTCAAGCTCGTCCGTGGTGGTGGCTGATTTTTGCTCACTTTGTATATTATTTATGTAACAGGCGGGTTGTGAGGGAGTGTGGATGTAGATGATTCATAGGCACAAGCAGTTGGGAACAGATTGCAGAAGCCCAGCTCTGTTACTTGGGTGTCTCCCATGCCCCGCCCCCCCCCCAAGCTGCTTCCTGCATGCCTGAAGTGCTGCTCCAGCTCCAGGCAGCCCTAGGTCCCCCCATGCCTGTAGAGCAGGGGGTCCTTGGACAGTTTAGAGGCTCTAAGCCTATCACAGACTGCAGGCAAATCCACCTCCCAAGATGTAATCCTCATAAAAAAAAAAAAAACCTAAACCATAAACTAGCATAAGGAATTCTGAAAAGTTATGATGACTATTTCAATGCTTATTTTTTGAAATATCAAGTTCTCAAAAAAAAAGTTTCTCATTTTTGTGTTGCTGCCCTCATTCTCTGGGCTCTGCCTGGTACCTGTGCATAGACCGCCTCTTGGGCAGCCTGGTGCCCGGTGGGCTTGCCATCCTCACATGGCTAAGTTGCAAAGGAAAATCTCTTCTCTACTTTTTAAAAGTTTTGTCCCGGCCAGGAGAGCTGCCTTCAGGTGACATCCACTACTGTGGGATGCACGGGGCAGAGCACAGACTGTGGAAATAACAGAATTGGACAGGTGACTCTATGTGAAAATAATTATTGAGAAAATGATTCAGTGGAACAAACGCCTCCAAAATCTCCATGGCTTACAAAGCATTAATTGCTCATGCTTCGGGGTGATCAGCTAGGCAGTTTTGTTGATCTTAATGAGCTTATTTACATATATGGGGGTTAGATGACCACCGACCTAGGATGGCCTAGCCTGGGGTAATGGGTGTCTTGACTCTGTGCCCCGTATCTCCCATCCTCCAGCATGCTAGCCCGCACATGTTCTCTTGGCAATGGCAGATCAAGAATGAGAATGTTCCCAGTTGATGTGAATCTCATCCCAAAACACCCTCAAAGAAACATCCAAAATAATATTTGAGCGTATATCTGGGTACCACGGCCCAGCCACATTGACACATAAAATTAACCATCACATGTACTACAGGTCTATAACTAATTATGAATTCAACAAATTCAACAAATATTTAATGAATATTAAACACAGGTCTACTGCAAGCCTGGAACTATGTTTATCCATAAGAAGACAGAGTCGGTAAGTTATTAAGCCTGCCTTCAAAGAACTGACAGTCTAGCATGGGTAATTAAGCAGATAAGAAAACCAAGCACGGCCAGTGCTGTGAGTCAGCATTTGTGCGGTGAGCTCACAAACTGAATGGGGGTTTTTACATATGCATCACCTCATTCAGTTCCCGCAACAAACCCGGGAGGCAGGCGTAGCTGTCCCCATTGTTCAGACGAGGAAAACGAGGTTTGCAGAGATTAAAGGAGCCGTGTGGAGGTCCCAAAGTAAGTGCAGAGCTCAAATGGAGTTCATCTCTGCCTGGTGCCCAAGCCCAGGCCCCTGATGTCCCACTTAGGTCCTCGTCCTGCAACTTCCTCTCACAGAGTGCAGAGGGAGAGTGGGACAGTGTGAGCCTGAGGTCAGCCTGGAAGGCTGTGCGCCCGGGGGAGCTCTGATGTGCTCCGGGACACGCGTGCCCTCTCACTCCTGTCGGCAGCCTCCCACTGTCATTTCCGGAGCCTCTGGGGTGTAGGCGGCCAAGAGCCCCCAGGGTTATCCTGGAGCCTGCAAATCCATCCTGGGAAACAACCCTCTCAGGCTCTTCAAGCTTTAAAGGAACAAACGAGCTTGTGTCTGGGTGTAGGTAGAAGGATGGAAGGTTGAGCCCTTTTCAGGGAAGTCACTGCTCCTCTATTCTGCTCAGGGTCACGCTCTGGGTGAGTGTAATACACATGTAATATTTTCAGACTTTATCTACTTCCAAACTGCTTGCAGCAGGGGTGCAAATAGAGCTCCAGGCAATTGGATGTGGGAGAAGCAAGCTCCCCATGTGACAGTTGCGCCTGGGTATGTTTAGAGCAAGCTATCCACTAAGGGCTTCGCTCCCTAGCAGCTAGCTCTGGGCTGTGCATGGTTGTGCACACGTTTGCCATGGGCATGGTGTAGCTGGCCAAAAGCCTGACCTGGCCCACAGATGAAGAACCAGCGGAGGCGAGGGAGAAGGGGGCGCTTTATGTAAGTGGTTTTTAGACAGATGGAGGATTTATTTTAACTGCGTAAGAAGCAATCTTTCTTGAGTAGAGATGTAGGTCCTTTCGCAAACCTGTGTTAGACAAAATTTGCTGCTGCTGCTGCTGCTACTTTCCTAAATGCCCCTCTGCTTCCATGATAACGGCTCATGGGGGGTGTCCAGTTGCACCTGGGCCATAGCCACCTACACAGATGCTCAGCAATTCTCAGTATACCCCCGCTCAGTGTAAGTCGATTGTAGTCCCACTTGTAGCACCTTGAGACAGGTTGTAACCTTTCCAGTGGGTTTTGAAAATGGACAAGTGGATATTCACAACACGGGGCAGTGTCCTGAGACAAAGCAAGTTCAAGCTGTGCCCCCAAGGATGGTCCAGCTCCAGGGAAAACCCATTCACCTCCATATCTTTGCCCCATTTGAGTTCACCCTTGAAAAAACCTCCAAGTTCTCCCAGACGAAACACCCTTGAGAGTTAGAGGAATCAGAGTTCCAGCACCTCCATCTTTGGAGCTCATGCTGGGTACCATCTTTAGTGGCCTTTCCCTTGCGGACCTGGAGGAAGGAGAGGCTGGCTTCCTGGGGATGCTTTGGGCAGAGGAATTCTAACAACAAGACACCAGCTTGGATCATCCGGCTCCCAGGCTGCTACAATCAAGATGAAATCACTTATGCCAGCTGTTTATCAACGAAGAGTAAAACCTAATCTCTCCAGCAGGAAGCAGCTTTTTCGAGCTCAAAGCTCTGTAGGATGAGATTTTCACAAGAAAGGACAAAGAGGTTGGAGGTGTTACATGGGGAGATCCTTTGTCCTAACTAGCTGCATGCTGGGTGGAAGGAAGTTCATCTCAGGTGTGGGTTTGTGTAGGCACTGTGCCAATTTTGCTAATCTCTGTCAAGCTAGCACCCTTCACTGAGAGGGACACAATACGTGTTTGTTAGATGGATAAGTACTGAGACCAGCCAGAATGGAGGCAGCCTCAACCAAAATAATCCTAACCAATTTGTAAACAATGTGTCAGGCCAAGGTCTTGCGCAGGTTGCAGGGGACAAGAAGGGGCACAGAGCTTCTCAGACTCTGTCACTGGCCCTTCCACACCGCCAGTCACAGAAATTCCAAGGATTTCTTCTCTGCTCGCCCCACCATCTGCATCTTGGAGCTTTTGCTTTCCTCCATAAGTAGCATGTTGTTTATCAGCCCTGTGGCTCTGTCAGCTCTACCGGGAGTGCTTCTCCTACTCGCCTGGTGGCCTCTCTCCAGAACCAGTTCTGTGCTGGGGCTGTCACTACTATTTGTGACCTTGGCAACTTGCCCAGATCACCTAATAATTTTCCCCTGGTGAACAGGAGTCATAATAACAGTACCCGAATCAGAAGGTTGCTCTAAGGACTGAATTGGTGAGTACACATAAAATAGCCAGAACAGAGACTGGAGTACAGCGAGAGCGCCCATCAGCCACCGCCGTGCTTGTGGGTTCCTCCTCTTCTGCCCCCCTGTCGGAGTTGTTTTCTTTTCTGTCCACGCACACTACTTTATTCTCTTCTCTTTTTCTCTCAGCACCTCGGCTGGCCTGCTTCCTTATTCAACAACTCTCCGGGGCTAGCCAATACCCGCCCAGTTACATTCAAAGCTCTTTAGCAGAACTCAAAGCCTTCCACTTTCCAGGCCAGCAATTTTGACAACACTATTTCCTGATCCACACTTGATCTGTCTGCCGAACGGTGCTCTACCTTTGTCCCTAAGCAAGTTCCCTGCCCTGTCACCTCCTTGCTCTGGCTGGCCCTTTCCTTCCCAGTTTCCACCTGCCTAGACATCAGCCTGTAGGGGAGGAAGAGCCACAGTCTTCACACCAGGGTTGGCCTTTCTTGATCTTCAGGCTTCAAAGACCCCTGGTTTGGTTCTGGAGGTCAGATCCTACCCTCACATTCAGAAAGGCAATACATCCTCAGATCATATTCTGAGGTACCTTTGCACATTGTAGCCAACTGAAGCCCATCAGCTTTCACGCTTATGAAAGGTTAACGCTCCCTCCTCACCCAAAGTGCCCCAATGGGCTTGCCTTCTTTGACATTGGTTTTATTGCACTGAATTATGTTTCTTCAAGGGCCAGCATCGGTCATCTTGAGGGATTTTATTTTAGAGAATATGAAGGACATTGCTTGTGCTACAGAGGGTCACTGCATCTTGTTGTCCCTGAATACGTATGGCTTTTAAAATCGCCATTTAATCATTCATATGTGGCAGAAAGTGCTTATCATATAATGTTAGCTGAAAAATCAGAATATGAAATTGCACTTACAATATGATTATAATTACGTATGAATCATGTGGGTCAGGACTAGACGAGGCCTGGGCCAAATGACAATAGCTTGACTTGTTGGGGTGATAGGATTAGAGGCAACTTTTTCTTCTTTTTTTTTTTTTATTCTATTGTGTAAATGTTTTGCCATTATGCAAAGTAAAATACTCAATTAGTAATATTAATAGCTACCATTTCTAACATTATGTTCACAATGTACAAATAAATGCATGCTCAGTCTGAACCACTGAGCTCTGCATTGACTCACTGAATCTTCCCTGCATGTCTGTGAGGTGGGGGGTGTTCACCCCCAGTGCACAGCGAGAGAGGGAAGGATTCTCCCCAAGTGGCACAGCCATTGAGGGGACAGTTGAGTGGCCTTCTGCACCATGGCTCATGTCGCTTTCAACCTGTTCTCTTACCCACTGCTTCTTTGTTGTCAAAACAAAACCCAACAACCTTTCATGAGTCAATCATACAAGCTTATTATAGAATAATTAGAGAATACCAGAAAGAAAAAAGTTTTAAGATAACACTTAGTCTGAGTGTCAAAACCTGGGAACTCTGTTATTGATCGTTGGACATGCCTTCCAGTTCACTTCCTTTCATGGCAGCCACTGTGATCCTCCTGCAAATGGTTCACGAGGACCTTTGGTATGTTTTCCCCATCTGAGAGGTAGAGAAGGAGGAGAATATTTGTTCATAGCCTTTAAAAAAATTACCATGGTGATGCATGCACAAGTCTGGGAATATATTAAAAGCCCTCGAGTTGTACACTTTATTTATTTTTGGCCATGCTGCACAGCAGGCAGGATCTTAGTTCCCCACCAGGGATCGAACCCATGCACCCTGCAGTGGAAACATGGAGTCCTAACCGCTGGATGGCCACGGAAGCCCCAAGTCTTTTTTTTTTTCATGGCTGTTTTTAAATTGAAGTGTAGTTGATATACAATATTATATAAATTACAGGTGTACAATATAGTGACTCACAATTTTTAAATAGTTATTCTGAAATATTGGTTATATTCCTCACATTTTACAATATATCCTTGTAGCTTATTTTAAGGGATCTGTACCTCTTAATCTCTTACCCCTAGATTGTCCCTTCCACCTTCACTCTCCCCACTGGTGACCACTAGTTTATTCTTTATATCTGTGAGTCTGCTTCTTTTTTTGTTATATTCACTATTCTGTTGTATTTTGGGGGGGTTCCACATAAAAGTGATATACAGTATTTGTCTTTCTCTTTCTGTCTTATTTCACTTAGCATAATGCCCTCCAAGTCCATCCATGTTGTTGCAAATGGTAAAAGTTCATTCTTTTTACGGCTGAGTAGCCTTCCATTGTATATATACGTACTGCATCTTCTTTATCCTTTCATTCATTGATGGACATTTAGGCTGTTTCTCTATCTTGACAATTGCAAATAATGCTGCTGTGAACATTGGGGTGCATGTCTGAAGCTTAGTCTTTAGGCTGAGTGATTGAATGAGTGTTGGGTGCTCAGCCTAATATGATTCTTTGAGAACCATGGACTGTATCCGGCCAGGCTCCTCTGTCCATGGGATTCTCCAGGCAAGAATACTGGAGTGGGCTGCCACGCCCTCCTCCAGGGGATCTTCCCCACCCAGGAATCCAACCCACATCTCCTGCACTGCAGGCAGATTTTTTTTACCATCTGAGATACTGGGGAAGCCCACTGTTAGCATTATC
The DNA here is from genome assembly GCF_049115385.1 of Moschus berezovskii. Taxonomy (NCBI): domain Eukaryota; kingdom Metazoa; phylum Chordata; class Mammalia; order Artiodactyla; family Moschidae; genus Moschus; species Moschus berezovskii. Next base: position 13,545,993 of record NC_142483.1, read on the forward strand.
AGAAGATAGAACCAGAGTTTCCCAATATTGTCATTTGATTAAAACAGTTAATAGCTTCAATACAGTTTTTTTTTTTTAATAATTTCTTTATTGGGATGATTGCATTCTTTGCTTGGCACTTAGTTCTGTCATACTGACAAATTTATGAAGGATGTGTGAGATAAGAATGCAATGGACGATTTATCTTTTATTTATAATTTATTTACTTATTACTTAACCTAGTAAATATTTATTGGAAAACTATATAAAAATCATTCCTTTTACATTTGCTATAAAATTATAGTCAAGTGCATTGCTTATTATGCATATTATATACATTAATGTTCTATGTATGAAATCCACATGAGAAGTTTTAGAATTAAGTTCCAGAAAAACACTCTAGTTTATTTGAGTTATTCCAAACTTTCTCTTTTCTGATGATAGCCATTTATCGTTGTGCTTCCTATTTTGCCCAGGCTGCCAGGAAATTCAGAGATACTCTTGATACTTAGTCACAGCATCATTAACCTCCTGCTTGGTATATTTATCCCTTTCTCCTTTTTATGGCCTTGAGTTTATGCTTTATTAATGTGACTATGTATCTGTTCCTTTGACAGCCCACCTCAGATCTTGTAGATATCCTCATCAGATGCATCAGTGGGAACTAGATAGAGGTGACGGTTGCCTAACCTTGTGAAAGAACTAAACGTCACTTTAAAATGATTAATAATTCAATAAAAAAATTAAAAGAAAAGTATATCAATGACTAAATGACTTTGATGATGATAATGGCGATGGGGATGACTAGGCTATAACTGAACAGAGAGTGTTTTCCATGATGGTCAATGGGAACTGTGGTAAAAATCATCCAGTGAGCCTGCCACACTGCTTTAGAAGAACAGTGATTAACACTGGCATGTGTGCATGCTGACTTTGAGAACAAGAGCTCTCTCCCTACATCTCCATCCCTTCTTCAGCCATCTTTTAAAAATTAAACAATTACAGAACAGCTTGATATTTAAATATTACAAAACAGAAATGTTTATTGTGGGAAAAATCAACAAATAAAAGCCACCCATACTTCTAATAGCCTGACAGAATCACTGTTAACAGTTTGTATGTACTTTTAGACTTCTATATTGATTCATTAAAGCATACATTCAATTATTTATCCATCTTTCCAAAGCATGGCCCTCAGGACACCAGTTTCATGATTAAATAGGTTTTAGAAAATGACCCACGATAGCACCTCCTCTTGGAAATTCATGATGCTCATCGGCATATTCAAAAAGACTTGAGAAATTTAATAGCAAAGTTCATTTCACCATGATTAATCTAGATTTTTCCAATTTACTTGGGCATGGAATCCTTAATTTCTATAGCTAAAGGACCTAATAATGCAACTTATCATGGAAGACAAGGAAACTGAGGAATATTGGGCTTAAATTCTATTACAGATCATATTTAATCTATATAATTGTATGACAGACTGCCTGAATTGATGCTTTTGAACTGTGGTGCTTTAGAAGACTCTTGAGAGTCCCTTGGACTGCAAGGAGATCCAACCAGTCCATTCTAAAGGAGATCAATTCTGGGTGTTCATTGGAAGGACTGATGCTAAAGCTGAAACTGCAATACTTTGGCCACCTCATGCGACGAGTTGACTCATTGGAAAAGACTCTGATGCTGGGAAGGATTGGGGGAGGGAGGAGACGGGGATGACAGAGAATGAGATGGCTGGATGGCATCACCGACTCTGTGGACATGAGTTTGAGTGAACTCCGGGAGTTGGTGATGGACAGGGAGGCCTGGCGTGCTGTGATTCATGGGGTCATGGCGAGTCAGGCACGACTGAGCGACAGAACTGAACCGAACTGACTGAAAGACCAGGAACACTCAAGAAAGAAAGAAAGAAAGAAAGGATAAACAGAGTAAAAGGGTGGAAAGAAGGGATGATTTTACTGTTAAATTGGATTTTTTAAATTAAAAAAAAATTTTTAACCTGTGTATCTGGTGGCCAGAATTCTGGTCTAGCCTCTGGCCGCTTCAAGAGAAGTTTGTATGTACTGAGACTGCTGAGCTTAGATTTTCTGGGGGTTGTGGGTATAGATCCTCAGGCAAACGTTAGGAAACTCATGGAATGTGGGAGCATTTTGTAGTAGTGTGAAATCAACCTTTCTATGAGCATTTAATCTCACCCTTAAACGGTGGGATAAGCCCCACCGGTGTGTGGAGGGATTTGAGAGGGTGCAGAAGATGACTTTTAGGTGGCGTTCTATGGGCACAGATCACATCACGAGAAAGGTATTCCCTTTTCAAGCCTCGTTCGGTCTTCCTGCTGTTTGCTAAGGAGCCAGTCTCAATCTGGTGCCGGGATACCCTCTAACTTCCCCTGATGACAAGGTCAGAGCCTTGGCAGTGCCATTGTTTTGTTTCACTGTATTCATTTTAAAAACTATCTCCTAGTTATGGCAAGAGATCTTGATAATCCTTTAAAAATAAATGTCAGTAAAGAAAGCAGAATAAGCAAGTGGATATCAAGGAAAATTATAAGTTAATAGTGATGCAAAAAAGTTAATATGGCAAAAAAAAAGAAATAATGCCAATTGGAACTTGAGGGGAAAAGGTGAGTCAACTGAGGTTCCTGACCCCTGGTCAGTGTGAGATCATTACAACTGTATCTCTATGATTTTCATTAATGGATTTATTCTGGGTCCTCAGTCTGGCTTTCTCTCTTCCTTCTCATCTGCTTTCCTGGAGGACCCAAGAAAGACTTCACACAGTAGGGACATCTAGCTGGGCCTTAAAAGGTGTGAGCATTTGCCATATAATAGCGAATACAGAGACACCTCAGGCCTCCCTGGTGGCTCGAAGGTAAAGAATCCACCTGTGATGCAGGGGACAGGGGGTGAGGGTTTGATCCCTGGGTTGGGAAGATGCCCTGGAGGAGGGCATGCAACCCACTCCAGTATTCTTGTCTGGAGAATCCCATGGACAGAGGAGCCTGGCTGGCTACAGTCTATGGGGTCACAAAGAGTCAAATACGACTGAGCACACACCCGCTTACACACGCATAGAGATCTCTCAAGGGGTCTGACCCTCCTCGTGGGTCACGGTCAGCTTTTCCTTTATCATAGGGGAAATTGCTTATAATGGGAATAAATAACTCTTGGGGCCAATAGATACAGAAGAATTCATTGAAAAACAGTTTGGCCTATAACAACACTACCTGGGAGTTGGAGAAATATTTCTCCTTTCCCCTTTGGCGGCTGGGAGAGTGAATAGCCGTAACAGAGACCAGCAAATAAGAGCAATAAAAATTTAAGTCCAAGCACAAGACCGAGGGGAGATGTGCGTGTTGAGGAGGGCAAGGACTAGAAGTGGAGCAGAACAAACAAAGGCAGGTAGAGCCTACGAGGCACAGGGCAGATTTTTTATATTAAGCAAACAGAAGATTACAGGAGCGGGGAGAAGCAGGCCGCCTTTATTTTTTATGACAGAATCAATAGAATCTAATCTAGTTTTGAATGCAATCAGAGTAAGATGAGAAATCCCAAGTAGGTCCCCGTAGGCAGTAACTAGAATGTAATTGTGTCCACAAGGGATTACCAAAGTGATGTTCCACATTTCTCTTTAAGCCCCTCGGGGACAAAGATGCTGAAATTGAGAAAGGGTGACACGGTTTCAGGTTCATGTCCCTGGAGGTTTTTTTTTTTTTAATTTACTTTTGGCTGTGTTGAGTCTTTGCTGCCATGTGGGCTTTTTTCTCTACTTGTAGTGATCGGGGACTACACTCTAGTTGTAGCGTACGGGCTTCTCACTGCCGTGGCTTCTCTTGTTGCAGAGCGCAGGCTCTAGGTGAGCAGGCTTCAGTAGTCGAGGCACGTGGGCTCAGGATTGTGTCTCCCAGGCTTTAGAGCACAGGCTCTATAGTTGTGGCATAAGAGCTTAGCCGCTCCGAGGCACGTGGGATCCTCCCAGACCAGGGATGAAACCTGTGTCTCCTGAATTGGCAGGTGGATTCTTTACCACTGAGGCACCTGGGAAGCCCGTCCCCAGAGTTTTGACACTTTGTTTTATGTTGATTTTTTTCTTTTCTGTAGGCGCACCCATGAGACTGTTTTCAGCTCAGAAAGGAAATGATACAATTCAGTGTCAGTTTAGTTGCTCAGTGATGTCCAACTCTTTGCAACCCCATGGACTGCAGCACTCCAGCCTTCCCTGTCCATCACCAACTCCCGGAGTTTATCCAAACTCATGTCCACTGAGTCGGTGATGCCATCCGACCATCTCATCCTCTGTCGTCCCCTTCTCCTTCTGCCTTCAATCTTTCCCAGCATCAGGGTCTTTTCAAATGAGTCAGCTCTTCGCATCAGGTGGCCAAAGGACTGGAGTTTCAGCTTCAACATCAGTCCTTCCAATGAACAACTGATCTCCTTTAGGATGGACTGGTTGGATCTCCTTGCAGTCCAAGGGACTCTCAAGAGTCCTCTCCAACACCACAGTTCAAAAGCATCAGTTCTTTGGTCCTCAGCTTTCTTTACAGTCCAACTCTCACATCCATACATGACTACCGGAAAAACCATAGCTTTGACTATTTGGACCTTTGTCAACAAAGTAATGTCTCTGCTTTTTAATATGTCATCTCGGTTGGTCACAACTTTTCTTCCAAGGAGCAAGCGTCTTTTAATTTCATGGTTACAGTCACCATCCGCAGTGATTTTGGAGCCCAGAAAAACAAAGTCAACCGCTATTTCCACTGTTTCCCCATCTATTTGCCACGAAGTGATGGGACCGGATGCCATGATCTTAGTTTTCTGAATGTTGAGCTTTAAGCCAACTTTTTCACTCTCCTCTTTCACTTTCATCAAGAGGCTCTTTAATTCTTCTTCACTATCTGCCATAAGGGTGGTGTCATCTGCATATCTGAGGTTATTGATGTTTCTCCCAGGAATCTTGATTCCAGCTTGTGCTTCATCCAGCCCAGTGTTTCTCATGATGTACTCTGCATGTAAGTTAAATAAGCATGGTGACAATATACAGCCTTGACATGCTCCTTTCCCTATTTGGAACTAGTCTGTTATTCCATGTACAGTTCCAACTGTTGCTTCCTGATCTGCATACAGATTTCTCAAGAGTCACGTCAGGTGGTCTGGTATTCCCATCTCTTTCAGAATTTTCCACAGTTTATTGTGATCCACACAGTCAAAGGCTGTGGCATAGTCAATAAAGCAGAAGTAGATGTTTTTCTGGAACTCTCTTGCTTTTTTGATGATTCAGTGGATGTTGGCAATTTGATCTCTGGCACCTCTGCCTTTTCTAAAACCAGCTTGAACATCTGGAATTTCACAGTTCACATATTGCTGAAGGTTGGCTTCGAGAATTTTGAGCATTACTTTGCTAGCGTGTGAGATGAGTGCAATTGTGAGGTAGTCTCAGCACTCTTTGGCATTGCCTTTCTTTGTGACTGGAATGAAAACTGACCTTTCCCAGTCCTGTGGCCACTGCTGAGTTTTCCAAATTTGCTGGCATATTGAGTGCAGCACTTTCACAGAATCATCTTTTAGGATTTGAAATAGTTCAACTGGAATTCCATCACCTCCACTAGCTTCGTTTGTAGTGATGCTTCCTAAGGCTCACTGGACTTCACATTCCAAGATGTCTGGCTCTAGATGAGTGATCACACCATCGTGATTATCTGGGTCATGAAGATCTTTTTTGTACAGTTCTTCTGTGTATTCTTGCCACCTCTTCTTAATATCTTCTGCTTCTGTTAGGTCCATACCATTTCTGTCCTTTATTGAGCCCATCTTTGCATGAAGTGTTCCCTTGGTATCTCTAATTTTCTAGGTCTTTCCCATTCTATTATTTTCCTGTTTATTTGCACTGATCGCTGAGGAAGGCTTTCTTATCTCTCCTTGCTCTTCTTTGGAACTCTGCATCAAATGGGTATCTCTTTCCTTTTCTCCTTTGCTTTTCACTTCTCTTCTTTTCTCAGCTATTTGTAAGGCCTCCTCAGACAGCCATTTTGCTTTTTTGCATTTCTTTTTCTTGGGGATGGTCTTGCTCCCTGTCTCCTGTACAGTATCATGAACTTCCGTCCATAGTTCATCAGGCACTCTGTCTTTCAGATCTAGTCTGATATCTCCTCTCGGCTATGGGGTATCTCCTCTCAGCCGCTGCTCCTGACCTTGGACGTGGGGTATCTCCTCTCAGCTGCTGAATGATATAATAGGAAGATGTTGTTCTAGAGGGAGGTAGTGAGGGGCATCATATGTTACTTTCTAGGGTGTGCATGCATGTCTGCTAAGTGGTTTCAGTCGTGTCCAACTCTTTGTTACCCTAAGGACTGTAGCCCAGCAGTCTCCTCTGTATATGGGATTCTCCAGGCAAGAATACTGGAGTGGGCTGCCATGCCCTCCTCCAGAGGATCTTCCCAATCCAGAAATTGAACCTGCGTCTCTTACACTGGCAGGCAAATTCTTTACATTTACTAGTGCCACCAGACTGAGAAAAGAGACAAGCAACTGGAAAGTGTTAAGGACTGGCGACTCTCAAGGTGGTAGAGGGTCAAGCTACAGTGTTCATGCACACTCTGCCCTAGTCACCCTTTATACAAAAAATTCAGACAAAATCTGAGTGCTAACCATGCTAATGCGGCTCTAAGCTCCCCAGTGCAATCCACTTACAACAAGAGGGTGGGACTTCCCTGGTGACTCGGCGGTAGAGAACCCTTTGGTCAATGCAAGAGAGATGGGTTCCATTCCTGAGTTGGGAAGTTTCCCTGAAGAATGAAATGGCAACCCACTACAGTATTCTTGCCTGGGAAATCTCACAGACAGAGGAGCATGGCAGGCTACAGTCCACGGGGTCGCAAAATTTTGGGCACGACTTAGTGACTGAGCACACACGCACATTCTTACAAGGCCCCTAAGGAAGTAGCTTGTCCTCTCCCATTCTGGCGGGCCCTTCCAGAGCCCCAGCATGGAGTTTATCTGCCTCCAAGTCCAGATGATTCAATGAAAAAAAAAAACAAGAAGGTGGCTCATCACATGTTGCTTAAGCCCCCAACTAGGTGCCCCTCCTAAGCACCTCACAGAGCATGCTCCCGGAACCACCACTGAAAGGTGATTGTGACTTGAATTCATTGATTCTGCAAGGAGCATGAGAAAAAGAAAATCTACGAACTTGCACAGCTTTAACATCATTAATTATATAGGATCTGACTTACAAAGATTGGGTGTCAGGCCCTGGGAGACAGGGCTGGGTTGGAAGCCTATCCGTGCCCTTGAGGAGCCCTCTCTGTCCAAGTGGGTGACAAAGACATGCAGTCAATAATGTAACCCCACCAACTTGGGCCGTGATGGGGGCCCTGGCCCAGGGCTGTGGAAGTCAGAGGAGCCTATCACTCACTTTGGTGAATGGGGCTGGGAAAAGAAGCAAAGGCAACTAGTGAACACTGATTTTTAACCCGTAAGAGTTGTCTAGGGACTTCTCTGGTGGTCCAGTGGTTGAGACTTTGCCTTCCAGTGCAGGGGGGTGAGTTAGATTCCTGGTCTCGGGGCTGAGATCTTCTGTGCCTATGGCCAAAAATCCAAAAACATAAAACAGAAGCAATATTGTAACAAATTAAAAAATAGACTTTAAAAATGGCCCACATAAAAAAAAAATCTGAAAAATATATTGAGTGGTCTAAAGCCATAAAGTTCCTGGGGTGGGAGCTGTATTATTCCTTCGGGCACACAGTTCATGTTCAAGAAGCACTTGTAAACAGCTGGATGAGGGAATAAACACGACTGTCTCCGATGAAGAAACTGGGCCTCAGAAAAGAAATAATGTGCCTGAGGTCACATAGCTCATACACAGCAAAGCTGGGGATCAGACCTAAGAAACTCATCCTTTCTTTCACACACACGGCATTTGCTGATAGGAGGAGTAGAAAGAGCTAGCAAGCCCCGGCAGCCGTGAGAGGAAAATGATAGGAACCAACCAAGGCTGAGATTTTAGGAAGGACTCAGCCATTGTTTGTAGATGTCTGTTGCCTTCTCAGTCCAGCAAGATCACAGCAGCCAGAGAGCACGCTGCTCATCTGTACTCATATTTGTCTTTAAAAACACAATATTTTAAAAAGCTGCTGTTCTCTTCACTCTGATATCTCAGCAGGTAGCTCTGGGCAATGCTCTGAATGAGCCCTTATAAGAGTATTCTCTTTTCAGTTCACCTGGTTTGGATATTTGATTCTGAAACAACTGATGAAGTCCACTTGCCATATGGGTAAGGGAACTTGTTTTAAGTAGGTGTTCTGCCTCCCTGCAGCTCTAGGAGCTGTTGTCATAGTAACATTTCCCCCTTCCACTTGCAGAACGCACAGTCCACGGAACCAATGGCAATGTAGGTCATGAGTGAATAGAGGTTTGGTGGCATCGCTTCGGTGCCCAGTTTGGCATAGCTGGGGGTTCAGAGTGTTCTCTACTAGGACTGACTGCAGAGGATGGGGCGGGGGAACCAGGCGGTATGGAAACTGTGAGGGAAGGCTGGCAGGAGCCTCTGCATGGAGATTCAGAACGTGCCACAGCTCAGGGTGCCCTGAGGGAGGAGGGAGTGGATCCTTGGCAGCTGTTGTCTCTGCTACCGGGGTTGTATTGGCGCCCCCTGCAGTTCAGAACCCCTTCTAGGTTGGTTCACGAAATCGGTATAGTCACTCAGTCGTGTCCAACTCTTTGTGACCCCATGGACTGTAGTTCGCCAGGCTCCTCTGTCCATGGGGATTCTCCAGGCAAGAATACTAGAGTGGGTTGCCATGTCCTCCTCCAGGGATAGAACCTGGGTCTCCTGCATTGGAGGCAGATCCTTTACCATCTGAGCCACAGGGGTTCTCGACGGCCCACATCAATTATCTGTATAGAAAGTTTGCTGAAAGACCTCAGCTTCCTATACAGCTTAGAAATGTATTCAGAGATATATTTTCTATGCATTCTACCACCATCTATTTATCTATTTATCTTCTATCTATCCATCCATCCATCCACCCATCGTTTGTCAAAAGGAAATTCAAAGAACTTTACCAGATATGGATATTCTAATGAGCGAGAAACAAAATGTTAATAAACTATCAGAAACCCAGAGGCTCATTACAGGATGGTTTACAAAGTGAAAATGAGGACATTGCTTGATCTTATAATGATTGGTTGTTTCAATGGGGTTTTCCATGTACAGAGGACTGGTTAAAAGGGATTCAGTTTGGTTGCTCAGTGGGGTCCAACCCTTTGTGACCCCATGGACTGCATGCAGCACACCAGGCTTCCCTGTCCATCACCAACTCCTAAAGCTTGCTCAAACTTATGTCCATTGAGTTGGTGATGCCATCCAACCATCTCATCCTCTGTCGTCCCCTTCTCCTCCTGCCTTCAATCTTTCCCAGCATCAGGGTCCTTTCCAATGAGTCAGCTCTTTGCATCAGGTGGCCAAAGTAATGGAGTTTCAGCTTCAGCATCAGTCCTTCCAATGAATATTCAGAACTGATTTCCTTTAGGATGGACTGGTTTGATCTCCTTGCAGTCCAAGGGACTCTCAAGAGTCTCCTCCAACACCATAGTTCAAAAATTCTTTGGCACTCAGCTTTCTTTATAGGCCAACTCTCACTGCCATACCTGACTAATGGAAAAACCATAGCTTTGACTAGGCGGATCTCTGTCGGCAAAGTAACGTCTCTGCTTTTTAATATACTATCTAGGTTGGTCATAGCTTTTCTTCCAAGGAACAGGCATCTTTTAATTTCATGGTGGCAGTCACCATCTGCAGTGGTTCTGGAGCCCAAGAAAATAAAAGTCTCTCACTGTTTCCGTTGTTTCTCCATCTGTTTGCCATGAAGTGATGGGACTGGATGCCATAATCTTAGTTTTTTGAATGTTGAGTTTTAAGCCAGTTTTTTTGCTCTCCTCTCTCACTTTCATCAAGAGCTTCTTTAGTTTCTCTTCTCTTTCTGCCTAAGGGTGGTGTCATCAGCATATCTGAGGTAACTTATATAATCCAGTTTGTGCTTCATTCAGCCTGGCATTTCCCATGATGCACTCTGCATATAAATTAAATAATCAGGATGACAATATATAGCCTTGATGTACTCCCTTCCCAAATTGGAACCAGTTTTGTTCCATGTCTGGTTCTAACTGTTGTTTCTTGACTTGCATACAGATTTCTCAGGAGGCAGGTAAGGTGGTCTGGTATTCCCATCTCTTTAAGAGTTTTCCACAGTTAAAATTAATTAAAAGTTAAGAGTGATTAGCTAAAATTAATTAAAAGGTTAAAAGTGATTATCTGATATCATTTGAGAAAGACGACAAGTTTTGTTTATGATTATTTGAGGCATTTACAGGAAATATGGTAAAGTTTTTCTTTACGTTCATGAAATTAGCTAGAATAAGTTTTGCTTAACTGGCTTTGTCTGCTTGGGGGATCCTCAAGCCTGGTCTCCATTTTGTTTTCTTTTAACACCATCCATCCACCCATCCATCCATTCATCCATCCATCCAATCTGTCCATCAGTTGTTTGATCTTGAGTTATAGACATGATAGAATGTCCTTTTGCTGCCAAATAATGAGTGTTTACTCCTAAAAACAAGATTGTTCTCTTACATCACCATAATATAGTTATCAAAATCAGGGAATTAACATTTACACACCATTGCCTATACACAAATCTTATTCAGATTTCGCCCTTCATCCCAGTTATGTTCTTGATAACAAAAGGAAATTTCTTTTTCACAGGGTGCGTTCATTTTATTCAGTCTCCTATAATCTGGAATAGTTCCTAGTCTTTGCCCCCTGATATTGATAGTTTTAAAGACTGTGGGTCAGTTATATTTTAAAAAATCAGGTGTGCCAAGGCATAATCTCCATACAGTAAAATCCACCCACTCCTGGTGAGCAGGCCAGTTATCTTATAGAATGGTACTTACTTTGGATCAGTCTGATATTTCCCCATGATTAGATTTAGACTCTTATTTCTTTAGCAGAAACATCACAGAAGAAATCTTTCATTTTTCATCATATCAGAAAGCACATCTCATTACTTGATGCTATTGGAAACTGTGGAAATCTCCTGTTAGACTCCCCAAACTCCTGCCCATTCATTATTGATGCTCCTTCCTCAAAATTTCTTAATATGGTGTTTGCCAAATGGTGATTTTCTACTTCCCTCATTCCTTTCATATTTGTCTTTCTTCTGTCAGAGAGTAGGGGGAATGTGGGCAACACACAATGATGGGGAAAAGTGCAGGTCCATGGCAAGGGGTTTTCCAGAGGAAGGGAAGACAGCGTGGCGCTGGGAAAGAGCCAGCCTGGTCAGATGACAAAGCAAGAAGTAGAAGTGTGAGCCCAGAGCCATAATTCAGAGAGATGAAGGACTCAGGAGGTGAGCTGGGGACAATATTACCAAATAATAGGCAAACTGGTGATAACCAAAAAATAGCATCCCCATATGACTAAGGGGGAAACAAGGCTCTGAGATTTTGGAAGTAGAAAACACCATACAGGGAAGGCAGGATGTGTATCTATTAACACAGAACAGAAAATTTTCTAGGACTGAACAGTTACATTTCTCACTATCCATTCTATGGAAACACTCTCTCACACATGAGGAGATGCATCTAAAAATGTTCACTGCAGCAGTGACAGTAATCCCAAAACCTAAACGCCCGTCACTGTGGGAACGGGTGAATGATCGATGTCACACCCTTGTCATGCTATGCTGTGCTGCAAGGAAGAACAGAACAAATCTCATTGTGCTACATGGAGACTCTCCAAGATATATGACTGCGAGAAAGCCCAAGGCAGGACAGTTGGTCATTTGGGTAAATGGAAAAAAATACTGTCCCTTCACCCCTTACGAGTATATGGTGATAACGGTTTAGTTGATAAGTCACGTCCAACTCTTGCAACACCATGGACTGTAGCCCGCCAGGCTCCTCTGTCCATGGGATTTCCCAGGCAAGAGTACTGGAATGGGTTGCATTTCTTTCTCCAGGGAATCTTCCCAACCCAGGCACTGAACCCGAGTCTTCCACATTGCTTTACCACTGAGTCACCCTATATATAGTTCTAAATGCCCAGAAAAATGTATGAAAGTATTCAAAGCAAACTGGAAACAGTGGTTACATCAGGAGAGTCCTAGGATTAGGGTTAGGACCACTAGGTGAGGTTAAGGGGAATTTCAGCTTTATCTGTAATGTCATAATTTTATTGTAAGCTCCCAAGTACCTGTCAACCCACATATTCCTTCCTCCAGAATTACTTTAAAGCACATTCCATTCATAATTTTTTTTAACAGATAAGAACCATTTAAACAAAACATAACATTAATACCATGGTCACACCTAAAAGTAATAATGATAATTTCTTAGAATTTATTAAATACTCAACCAGTGTTCACAGTTGCTTTTATTATTATTACAATTGGTTGTTCAAATCTGGATGCAAATGAGCCCTATACATTGCAACTGGTTTATATGTCTCTTCAGTTCAGTTCAGTTCAGTTCAGTTCAGTTGCTCAGTCGTGTCTGACTCTTTGCCACCCCATGAATCACAGCACGCCAGGCCTCCCTGTCCATCACCAACTCCCGGAGTTCACTCAGACTCATGTCCATTGAGTCGGTGATGTCATCCAGCCATCTCATTCTCTGTCGTCCCCTTCTCCTCCCGCCCCTAATCCCTCCCAGCATCAGAGTCTTTTCCAGTGAGTCAACTCGTCACATGAGGTGGCCAAAGTATTGGAGTTTCAGCTTTGGCATCAGTCCTTCCAATGAACACCCAGGATTGATCTCCTTTAGAATGGACTGGTTGGATCTCCTTGCAGTCCAAGGGACTCTCAAGAGTCTTCTCCAGCACCACAGTTCAAAAGCATCAATTCTTCGGTGATCAGCTTTCTTCCCAGTCCAACTCTCTTATATGTCTCTTACATCTTTTTTATGTGTTTTTGACAGCATGTCTCCAGGATAGAAGTGAATATGTTGGGTCAAAGATCAAGGGCGTGTGTAATTTTGTTAGAGTTGTAGACATTTACATTCTCACTGGCAATGGGTGAGGGTGGCCATTTCCCCTGGAGACTTACCAACAGACGATTCTATCAAACTTTTGGATTTTTGCCAGTCTGATAGATGAGAAGTGGTATCTCACTGTACTCTTAATTTCTTTAAATGAGGTTTCAAAAGAAAATGAGCTCAGGGAGAATTCTGAGTTTGTAGAGGAAAGGAGCAATTTGCATAGAAATAATACTATTGTCAACTACCATTCAGCACATCTATTATTTTATTGTACTTAATCCTCCCAACTCTATAAGGAAGGTGGAGTCCAGAAACAGGAACCTACCAGATTCAGATTCTAAGTGAGCATCCTTCTGTCAAACCACCTTTTGATTACTGAAATACTGCTTTGCACAATTCACTGCAAGCACAGAAAATCTGTTTTTAGCCTTTCAACATTACTCCAACAAGTAAGGATGGCCACTTGCATTCTAGCCCCTCTCCAGAGGAGGAGACTAAGTGACAGGCTATCTCAGGGGCTCCACAAGGCTGTGGAAGAAACACGGACCAAGACTGCAGTTCCTGGGACTTCCCTAGTGGTCCAGTGGTTAAGACTCCACCCTTCCATTGCAGTGGACACAGGTTCAATCCCTGGCTGGGGAACTAAGATCCCACATGCTGCGTGGTGTGGCCATAAGCTTAAAAAAAAAAAAAAGACTGCAGTTCCTTTAGGGAATGTTAGCCAGGATCCTCTACAAAATGGATTTTGGTCAAAGTTTGAACTTTAGGAAGAAAGGTCCTCATCTGCTTCCCTTAGCACCCTGAGGTCTGAGAATCCAACTTTTCCATCTTCTGTCTTCTTCACTCCTCAAGGAGCTGAGAGAAGAGGAGAGGGAGGCATGCAATTAGGTGACTGAAACAGAAAATCACAAAGCAGTCGCTGTCCCCTTAACCCACGGGCGTGGACACATGCATATTCACCCAGCACGGTTGGAAAGCTTGACTGAGCCTTAGAAGAGGTGGGTTTGAGCTCTGGTGCTGCCACTTCATGGCTGGGTGGTTTGGGGCAAGTCACTTTCCCTCCTTGAGCCTCAGTCTCCCCCTCTGAAAAATGGGGTAGATAATGCTTTTGTCATGGAGATGCTGTGAAGACAAAATGAAATGGATACAGCAGGGCCAGATGACATGGTTTGGGCAATGCCTGGGGCAGAGTAGATGTTCGGGAAACCCCGATGGGATCTGATCCTGTAAGCCTCAGGACTGCCAGAAGTGAGAGGACCTGGGAGGGCTAGCATCCGTTCTCATTACCCTTGGTAGTCGTGGGTAAGCAGCACTGTGCTGTGCCTTGCTCTGACCAGGGGCAAGGCTTGCCCTGGCACCAGTCTTCTGACATGTGGTTTAGGCCCTCACTGCCGCACAGGCCAGCTCAGGACCATTCAAAAACATGCATGTGTTCACAGTTCACTCCCATTTCCTTTAACTAGTGCTTAAGCCCAGCCCCACCACACACCACACACATCTTTCAGAAAATAGAACAAAGAGCTGCATCTGCACCTTTGTCTTTAAAATATGCTTTGAATGATTTGCTTTTCTTTACTAAGTGGGTTTTTGGTATTTTATCCACCCCTCCCCCACTTTCTATTAATCATGAGTGCTTGCAAAGATTCATTTCAAGGTGATAAAGAGGCGAGTCAGTTTAGTAGGACTCCACGCACCTCTTCCCCAGTAAAAACTCAACAACTCAGTAACAACTCCCTCATTCCCCCAAATCTAAAGAGCTGGCCTCTTCCCTCTCCAAGAGCTCTGGGAAGAAGAACTGGACAATTACTCTGGGCTCTGGCAGGACTTCAGATTCTTTTTTTTCCCCAATAGAAGCTCAATAATTCTCAAGATCTAAATTTAGAAGCTTGTATGGAGAGCCCCAAGAAATCAGTAGTAAGACAGCCAGAATTTTTAACGTTTTTGTTTTTTTTTGCCCAAGAAATCTAATAAAGCTATTGCACAGTCATTTCCCAAGGTCAATTTTCAGCTTTTAATAGTCCTAATGAGCTGTTTAAAAGGCTCCTCAACTTGTGCTCATCCAAGCTTGCACATATTTGGGAGTAGAGAGGAAAGGCAGGAGGAAGGGGAATGAGCAGTAGATGGGAAACGGGGCGGGGGTGGTTAGCACTGCTAACTGGGGACAGGAAGGGGACCAGCTCAAGGGTTAATTAACGCCTCTACAGGATGTCCCAGGGATGCAAATGGGACCGCTGTTGCACCCTTGGGATCAGATCTAAATAATGAAGGGACCTGAAAGGCAACCACTTCTATATCCAAGCAGGACCCATGAGTGCCCTCTAACCCTTAGGGTCTGCAGGGAGGTGGAGGAAGAAGCAGAGTTAGAGAGTGATCATA
Organism: Moschus berezovskii; assembly: GCF_049115385.1. NCBI lineage: Eukaryota > Metazoa > Chordata > Mammalia > Artiodactyla > Moschidae > Moschus > Moschus berezovskii. The sequence continues at coordinate 13,561,385 of NC_142483.1, forward strand.
AAGGCAGAGGGAGAGATGAGAGAGACAAGCCTCAAGTGTTTAACGAACATATGAAGGGGCTAAGGAGGAGAAAGGAGAGACAGAAGAAAGAGAAGGCAGCAGCTCATGGGTAGTGATGCTCCAAACATAATCGGGCCCTGTGTATCAGGTGGTCTGATGCTAATAATCGCCGTGGTAATTATGGTAATGCTGCTGCTGCTAAGTCGCTTCAGTCGTGTCCGACTCTGTGCGACCCCATAGACGGCAGCCACCAGGCTCCGCCGTCCCTGGGATTCTCCAGGCAAGAACACTGGAGTGGGTTGCCATTTCCTTCTCCAATGTGTGAAAGTGAAAAGTGAAAGTGAAGTCGCTCAGTCGTGTCCAACCCCTAGCGACCCCACGGACTGCAGCCTACCAGGCTCCTCCATCCATGGGATTTTCTAGGCAAGAGTACTGGAGTGGCTTGCCATTGCCTTCTGCTAGTGATGCCCAATACTATTCACACGCACGGTATCTGTGTTCCAGGCTCAAGGCAAAGCATGCTGCAGGTCTTCACTCTCAATTCTCACAACTACTAGGAAGTGCGTGCATGCTAAGTCGCTTCGGTCCTGTCCGACTCTGCGCGACCGCATGGACTGTAGGCTGCTGGGCTCCTCTGTCCATGGGATTCTCCAGGCAAGAATACTGGAGTGGGTTGCCATGCCCTTCTCCAGGAGTGTCTTCCTGACCCAGGGATCGAACCTGGGTCTCTTGCATTGCAGGTGGATTCTTTACCATCTGAGCTGCCAGGGAAGTAGGTTCTACTAGTGAGGAAAGCAGAGGATCACAGAGGAGAAGTCATGGGTCAAAGTTCACCCAGTTAGTAAGGATAATTTGCATCCAGTGTGACTCCAGAACCCGAGATTATAACCATCACTTTCGGTTTGTTGTGAGAGCAATATGAAACGTTCAGAAAAATCCAGATACCTACACAAAAAGAAAATAAAAATATGCCTAAGCCGACTTCCTAGTCATAGCGATGTGAGAGTTTTGGTGTCTGTGGCACGCACTGTGGGCTGTTCACCAAAGCCATTCTTCTGTTTTCCACAGGGACAGAATTAGAGCCAGGCCTCTGCTGCCCATCCGGACAGCCTTTCCCCACCTCCCCAGAAGTCAGATGTGAGCAAGTGATGTGGCTGTCATCACGGAACGTGAGCAGAGCTGATGTGGAGCATCCACAGGCCTGGGGTGACGTGGGGGCGAGTCCTCCGTACTCTTTCCGCTTCCTGATGGCTGGAACCTGCACTCAGAGCCAGCCAGTACCAACCAGTGCCTGTGATGATGCTGCCAAGGTGGGGCACACAGAGCAAGGAGAGGCGCCCACCTTTCGCACCGCCCACTTGACACTGTGGTGTAAGAGAGAAATACAACCCTTTGTTTTTCTGGCCACCGTGTTGCTGCATCGCTTTGTTACAGCAGTTTTCTCTATTATGGGATGCTTCCTTCTAACTGTCCTCCTCACATTCCATGGTCCTCTCTCAGATCAGTGAGTCCAGGTTCACTATCTAATTCCACAACAGTATTTATTAAAAGTGAAGTGAAAGTCGCTTAGTCGTGTCTGACTCTTTGCAATCCCGTGGACTATACAGTCCATGGAATTCTCCAGGCCAGAACGCTGGAGTGGATAGCCTTTCCCTTCTCCAGGGGATCTTCCCAACTCAGGTATTGAACCCAGGTCTCCCGCATTGCAGGCAGATTCTTTACCAGCTGAGCCACCTGGGAAGCCCATTTATTAAAAAGGATGGTCCAAATATAAGCCATCCATTCCCTACCTCTTCTGATTTGAGAAAACCTGTCTCGGGCACTCAGTGGGGCAAAATCCAGTTCCCATAGTATTGTCAATATGTCCAGAGTTTTTCAGACTGTAGGGTAATACAGTCGCCTCTCTGTGTAAGCATGAAACCTTATCCTTGCATCTTGTGCTATGACATGCAAAGCCCCAGCACCCTAGTTTCCTCATCTTGAGACTTTGGTGAGCACTATGTTCTAGAGTCGGACACGACTGAGCGACTGAACTGAACTGAACTGAACTGATGTTCTAATTAGGACCCAGAAGGTCTATTTTATACATTAAGACATTGTGATTCACAGAGGATCAGGTTTTATGGGCTCCAGCCCTGGTCAAGGATGGACTCTGAGGGCCAGAGGATGTACTCAGCTCTTTTGATTTCAAAACTGGAAACTTTTAAAAAATATAAAAATTTTTTCTTGTGTTTTCAAAAGTAATTTGTGTTCTTTGTACACACTATCTCAACAGCAGTCAGAATAAGCCTTTTATATCGTAAGTCATAAAATGACAAATGACCCCATTTTTTAAATGGGCAGGGATTTGAGTGAACATTTCCTCAAAGATATAAAAATGGCTAGTAAGCACTAGAAAAGATGCTTAGGAGGAGAAAAGGGTGACAGGGTGAGATGGCTGGATAGTATCATCAACTTAATGGACGTGAGTCTGAGCAAACTCAGGGAGATAGTGAAGGGCAGGGAAGCCTGGTGTGCTGCAGTCCATGGGGTCGCAAAGAATCAGACACAAAATAGTTACTGAACAACAACAACATTAGTAATTAGAGAAATACAAATAAAACCCACTTTATACCTGCTGGACTTCTCCGATAGCTCAGTTGGTAAAGAATCCGCCTGCAATGCAGGAGACCCCAGTTCAATTCCTGGGTCGGGAAGATCCACTGGAGAAGGGATAGGCTACCCACTCCAGTATTCTTGGGCTTCTCTTGTGGGTCAGTTGGTAAAGAATACATCTGCAATGAGGGAGACCTGGGTTCGATCCCTGGGTTGGGAAGATCCCCTGGAGAAGGTACCAACTCCAGTATTCTGGCCTGGAGAATTCCATGGACTGTAGAGTCCATGGGGTAGCAAAGAGTCGGACACGACTAAGTGACTTTCACCTTCACTTTACACCTACTGCTGCTAAGTCACTTCAGTCGTGTCCGACTCTGTGTGACCCCATAGACGGAAGCCCACCAGGAACCCCCGTCCCTGGGATTCTCCAGGCAAGAACACTGGAGTGGGTTGCCATTTCCTTCTCCATTACACCTACTAGAATGGCTATAATAAAAAAAACAGGAAGTAACAAGCACTGGTAAGAATATAAAGAAATTGGAACCCTCATACACTGCTGATGGGAATGCAAAATGGTGCAGCCAGCCGCCTTGAAGAAGAGTTTGGCAGTTCCTCAGAATGAATTGAAAACATATGTCTACATAAAGTCTTATAAATGTTCATAGTAGCATTATTCATAATAGCCAAGAGAGGAAACAGTACAAATATCCACCAACTGGCGAACAGATAAACAAAATGTGGTATATCCTTACAATGGAACGTTATTTGACAATAAAAAGGAATGACATACTGGCTGCAACATGTATGAACTTTGAAGACACTATGCTAAATGAAAGAGGCTAGCCACATATTATAAAATGTCCAGAATATATATAGACTAGCCACATATTATAAGATGTATAAAATGTCCAGAATAGGCTAATCCATAGAGACAGAGAGATTGTGTTTGCCTGTGTTTGGAGGAAGGGGGACTAGAGGGTGAGTGCTAATAGGTATGCACTTTTTAGGAGAGAGAAGGGCATGAAAATCTTTAGAAACTGATAATGGTGATGGTTGAAAGATCCTGCTAATACACTAAAAATCACTGAATTACATAATTTAAATGGATGAATTAAGTTATATGTAAATTATATCTTAATAAAGGTGTCTGAAAATGTAAATTAAATTCTGTCATTTCTTTGCTCTGACCCTCCAGGAGGGTCCCTGATTTCCTTAATTTAAGACTCACATACCCATGGTCACCCTGCAAGTCCCCTGGTACCTTGGCCTGCAGTTTCCTGACTGTATACTCACTCTGCCCAAGATGTGCCAGGACCACACCTGCTGCAGGGCCTTTGCCCAGGCTGTTCCCTCACCTGGAGAAGCCCCATCCCCATGTGGCCTCCCAATAAGCTCCTATTTATCTGTCAAATCTCCTGTTCTGGAGGTGTTTCTTAGCCACTCTGTTTGGAATTACAATCCCATCCCAACTGGCACTCCTTACATTTCTGCCTTATTTCTTTAACCAACATACTATACTACTGCTGCTGCTGCTGCTAAGTCGCTTCAGTCGTGTCCGACCCCGTGCGACCCCATAGATGGCAGCCCACCAACCTCCCCCGTCCCTGGGATTCTCCAGGCAAGAACTCTGGAGTGGGGTGCCATTGCCTTCTCCAATGCATGAAAGTAACAAGTGAAAATGAAGTCGCTCAGTCGTGTCCGACTCTTAGCAACCCCATGGACTTCAGCCCAGCAGGCTCCTCCGTCCATGGGATTTTCCAGGCAAGAGTACTGGAGTGGGCTGCCATTGCCTTCTCCCATACTATAGTACATAATTTATTAATTTATCTTACAGTCTGGCTTTCTCCACTAGAATGTAAGCCCTAGGAGATCCAGGATTTTGTCTATCTTATCACTGCTGTGGCCTATTACCAAGAATAACGCCGGGCACATAGCAGGTACTCAATAGATAACTGTCCAATGTCATGTACACATTGCTATATTTACAACGGATAACCTACAAGGACCTACTGCATAGCACAGGGGACTCTGATCCATGTTATGTGGCAGCCTGGATGGGAGGAGAGTTTAGGGGAGAAAGGATACATGTGTGTGCATGGCTGAGTCATTTTGCCGTCCACCTGAAACTATCACAACACTGTTCATCAGCTATACTCCAATATAAAGTAAAAAACTGAAAAATATATAAATATTTGTCCGATGAATGACTGGGACTGTATGGGGCAAACACTGCTGCTGCCGCCGCCAAGTCACTTCAGTCGTGTCCGACTCTGTGTGACCCCATAGACGGCAGCCCACCAGGCTCCCCCGTCCCTGGGATTCTCCAGGCAAGAACACTGGCGTGGCTTGCCATTTCCTTCTCCAATGTGTGAAAGGGAAAAGGGAAACACTGCTGATCACTCCCAATTCCCTTCCTCCATGTCCACCTCCTACGAGGGAGCTGAGGACCCAGGCTCTTACCTCCCTAGTTCACCTTCAGTCGTGGGCGCCCATAGGACCAGGCTGCCAGGAAGTTTCCAAGTAAAATATTAATTCCTCAGTAAAAAAGAAAGAGGCCTCTTAGAAGAAATAAGTGTCTTGTCTGCATCTACCCTTAGCTTCTCACCTTTAAATACTGACATGTAGGGCATCTTTTCAGAATTTTTTCCTTTTCATTTCCATACTTTTTATACAGTTTAACATTGGATTATCCTCTCTAGACACATTTGAAGATCTGCTTTTTCCCACTGACTATGTCATGGCCGTCCTGACTTGTCTGTCATTCTGCCCCCCAGAGGGGAGCTTACTCTGCTCTGTTTAGTCACTGACTCATCCTGCACATACTTTGTGATGGTAAGTGCTCACATTCCCTGGTGGCTCAGATGGTAAAGAATCTGCCTGCAGTGCAGGAGACCTGGGTTCCATCCTTGGGTTCAGAAGATCCCCTGGTGAAGGGAATGGCTACCCACCCCAATATCCTAGCCTGGAGAATTCCATGGACTGTATAGTCCATGAGGTTGCAAGAGTCGGACACGACTGAGCGACTTTCACTTTCACTGTAGCAAGAGTCAGGCAGCACAGAACAAAGACAATAGTGTGTCTGGGTGCAGAGAGGCTGGGGAAGAATGATGAAAGGCCAGGCCTAGTGTGGGGGATAGCTGGGACTTAACTGGGGAATGCAGCAGGAAGGATTCAAGGACCGACCCCAGGAAGGAATGGTGGCTGGCTCATCAGTAAGGTTGGTCGTGAGTCTGCAGGGGCCGCAGGGCCCCTTTTGATCAGACTCTTCCCGCTCTGGTCGCAGACAGAGTGCCTCCTCCACCTGGAGGCGTCCTGCTGGCAACAATACATACACCTCTGAATCTGGGGTGGGGGTGTCTAATTCCTGTACTTTGTGCATAATGCAAATGTAATTAATCATGTCTACAATGGTTTATAGTTTAGCATTTTTTTTTCCATTTTGAACAGTCTAATTAAATTCTTTTAAACTTTATAAGTAGCTATTTTAGAATTTTTCTTTGCGCCCCCACTGGTGCACTGGTGTGAAAACTCACAATAAATATGTTTCAAGGTAGCTACTGCTGTTTTCAAAATGAATCTTAAAGGCTATTCAAGTGAAAACTATTATTGTGTTACTATAACTTGGATTAGCCACAGGAAAAAAACTGGAGAACTGGTTCTTGTTTCTTTATCTTAATGACAACAGTACTTTAAAGCATCATTAGGATGGAAACTGCCACAAGATGGGGAAGAGCCACTTAGCAAGATCTTTACCCTGAATGGGTCGAGGTATAGAGGTCGACTGTGCTTCTAGGACACAGCTCTGCAGGCAAAGCTCTCAGCTGTCTGATTTGGAAAAGAAACCACACACATCTTCCTTGTCTCTCAAACAAAAGCCACTTCCAGAAACATTGTGAAGAGCTCATTTTAATGGTGTAGTAATTAAGTTAGAAATACGTGGCGCTTATCCCTTTTATGAATTCTCAACTCGCCGAGTTTATAATTTCTCGTTGGAAGTCAGAGAAACATTACTTAAAATGAAGATTAAGGGGGTAAAAAGTCTATTAATGAAGATAGAAATGCAAAGGAAAGCAACAACAAGATGCCATTTTCCTCCCACCAAATTGTCAAAGATGTATAGTAACGATTAATATGCTGGAGTTGGCAGTGGTGCTGGCAGAAATTTGTGAAGATACAGTCTTTGTGGGGATCATCTGAACAGTTAGTAACCGGGATGTTTGTTTTGGATAACTTTTTGTTTTTGAGGGCAATTTTTGGGGGAATTGGAACCAGAAATCCTGCCCCTCAGATTGGATCTGAAGTAGATATGCAGAGAAGAGGATTTGCATTCTTCCAGTCATTATTGTAGACAGTTGGCCCTCCATGGCCACAGATTCTACGTTTGCAGATTCAACCAAATCCAGATGGAAAATATATTTTTTTTAATTCTGGAAAATTCCAAAAAGCCAAAGTTATAGTTTAGGAAGTGCAAAAGCAGTTATTTTGGTTACCTCCCCAGAATGTATTTTTCTTTTCCTTGTTTTTTCTTCTTCTCTTACCTCTCACATTCTTGGTATTACAGGTAACTGCTTTCATCTAGGAGCTTGTCTTATTTCAGATCTGCTGATTACGTCTAGAACAAAAAAATCGGATGGCAGACCATATATCTTTGCTTTGCTTTATAAATCACGGCTGTGTTCTATTGTTATGGAACAAATGCCCATGTTCTATAAAATGCAGGCTTTGTAGAGCAAAGCTCTTCAATTTCCCAGACTTTTTCCAACTTGTGTTTTGTTGCACATGACCTAACAAGCTGCCACTGTAGGGGAGACTGATAATTGCCATAATAACGACCATGGAATATGCTGACCTCCCATCACCGTTCCTTCCTCAGCACTTTTAGTTCCTGTGCGATGAATCAAGCCTTCTCCTCCTTCTGCTATATTAGTACACCAGAAAAGGTTCACTCCAAATGGGTATCGAGTTGGTGTATTTTTGGAGACACTGGTATGTCTGTTATTGTCAGACCAACTGCTAGTATTGTGTTACATTTGTCTCCGGTTGCTGTCTTATTCAGTGGATTTTTTTTTTTTTTAGAGCTTTGTGGGTGAGCACATTGATGGCATGCTGATCAGCTTTCCAGGCTGTCATGGCTCTGTGAGGACAGCTAATAAACTGGATGAAAGAATGATGAGCCAAAGCAATGGTAACAGCCTGGGAAACATCCTGGACCATCACAGAGACCAGATCAGTGCAAAGCCCAGCACTTGTGTACAAACGACAACTTGCAGGAGGAGTGCAGGTGATGGAATCCACCAAAGCATCTGTGAAACAGTCATGTGATGTAGTAAATGGCAACCTGAAGGGGTGAGGTGGTTGCCAAGAAAGTGAACTTGGAGGATATTAAGACAGAGAGGGAACGGCTCTGCCCTGAGTGGCTGTCACCAGGGGCTTGTATTGAGTTTTCCTCACCACACCACAGGGATGGTACTGAGGAGACAGGTTAGGATGGTAGGGCTGAGGTCAGGACTTGAAATGTCATATGAATCTTAGTAGAGAAGCCTGGACACCTGAGGCTCCTGTGAGCCAGCATAGGTGGAAACATATTCTTTTACAATTTAGCGAAAGCTCAGCTAGCAGTGTTAGATGATAAAATGTGATTATCTCAGAGAACAAGATGTCTGGAGGAAGGCCACTCCAGGGTGAGCAGCAGGGGCTTAATGATACCACCCAAGGCCCAGGATCCTTTTACATTTATGTTTTGCATCCCTGGCATGTTGGCTGCTTAGGTTTGTTGCCTTATGGTACAAAGATGATTGCCATGGTTCCAAGCATCAGGCTTCACATGACCACATTTGAGGCAAGGAGAAGTAGGGAAAGGCAGAGCCGAGGAGCTTGTCTCAAACATCTTAACCTTCTATCTGGAAGCAAACACTTTTCCAGAAGTTCCTTAGCATGCTTCCCTTATACCTCATTGGCCAGACTGTGTCATGTTACTATCCCTTCAGCTCTTTAGTTTCAAAGACTAACTAGACCTGGGGCTGGGGAAGAGATAGCTTTCTTTGAACATATTTCTGTCCATCTAATAACCAAACAGTATTGGTGTTCTTTTAGTTAGGAAGAAGGAGGTATGAAGGATGGCTGTTGGGTGGGCAACCAAGTTGCCCACTGGGCAGAGCTTCTTTTTCAGATCAGAGAAGATATCACCTCTTGGGATGCAGAAAAGGGTTTCTGAGGCTCCAGACACAAAATCTGGGCAAATGTGTGTCAATGGGTAGAACTTATAAGAAAGCCAATTTTTAGTCCTACCAGGGTCAAGATATTCCGAAAGCTGTAGTTATTTAGAAATACATGGTGCTGCTTCTATGGAGACATGAAGCAGGATTATCTTCTACCAGGTAGGGACATCATAAGGGGGATTCTTATATCAGTTGAGGGCTGCGGAAGGTGGAGAGAGAGGGTGGGCATTCATACTGATCTGCGAGTTTCCATCCAACCCAAGGAGTCTGTGATTCTAGTAATTAGATTTTCTCTTTTGAATGTTCATTGGATAATTATGCTAACTGGAGATATTGTTTCTACTAAGTGAGGTATAATTTGAAGTTGAATGGTATTTTTTTACTCTTCAGCATCACTTAGTGAGACACAAGAGTTTGCCTTGGACTTACATTTGTACTTTGTAACTGCTACTTATACACGGACAGAGCAGGGAAGGACGCAGTCCCTTTGATTAGATTATACTGATAGATAACTTGCACCGTGTGTGTGTGTGTGTATTAGTTGCTCAGTCATGCACAACTCTTTGTGACTGCATGGACTGTGCTGGCCAGGCTCCTCTGTTCATGGGATTCTCTAGGCAAGAAAACTGGAGTGGGCAGCCGGTCCCTTCTCCAGGGGGTCTTCCTGATTCGGGGATCGAAACCGTTCTCCCACATTGCAGGCAGATCCTTTACTGTCTGAGCGACCAGGGAAGCCCTCAACTTACACCTCGGTGTGCACTAACTGGCATCGTAAGTGCCAACTCCTGCAGCCCCGCAAAGACTGCTGGAGTTCCCACACTGAGGCAGAGTATCCACCAGGGAGAGCCACCCTCTTACACCTCAGATATTTTATGCCTGAGAGAGAAGCAGCAACCTCATATGGATCAGGGTATCAAGGAGAAAAGGGTGAAGTCCAACCAAAGAACTTGGTAAGTTTCTCTTCAAATGAGAGATTTCTAGTGGTTTCCAGTATTTGAGGCAAACACTGTCTTTTGTATAAAGAGATGACTGATCATGTAAACAGCGTGGGTCACCACTTCCAACCATGAAGAGAGACCACGTGGGCCAAAGAATGCTGAGGCCTTGCCTGCTGCGACTGGCCATACTATCTGGCCCCGGCCCTGCTTCCTCCAAGGCCGCTGCATGCTTACTAACCTCTTCTGTGTCACAATTCAGACTCCATCCTGTAACTCCTTCTCCATTTAAGGTGATTTGCATGGATTTTTGTTAATAGGAATCTGAGGGAAATCTGATCTTTAGAAAAGCCTAACAGAAAGTGAGTATGAATTAAAAAAAATCTTTTTTGAAATACAAAATTATAAATGTTCATTGTAATATCTATATATATATGGATTCCCTGGTAGCTCAGATGGTAAAGAATCCGCCTGCAATGCAGGAAGTTCCACTTCAATTCCTGGGTGAGGAAGATCCGCTGGAGAAGGGATAGGCTACCCACTCCGGTATTCTTGGGCTTTCCTTGTGGCTCAGCTGGGAAAAAAATCCTCCTGCAATGCGGGAGACCTCAGTTCGATCCCTGGGTTGGCAAGATCCCCTGGAGAAGAGCACTTCTTCTCCATTTAAGCTGGTTTGCATGGATTTTTGTCATTTATAGGAACCTGAGGGAAATCTGATCTTTAGAAAGGCCTAACAGAAAGCGAGGATGCATTTTTAAAAGAATTTTTTTGAAATACAAAATTATAAATGTTCACTGTTATATATATATAGCTCCAAATGTGAAAAGTCTAATACTGCTCTTTAGAGATAACTGCTCTCTATGGTTTAGAGGAGCTGGTACAAGCCAGCAAGTATTAACCTTAACTGTTTCTTACCAAACATGTATAAAGGACAGGAACAGTAAGGACCTCTAGAAGCAGACTAAGAACAGGTACAAGAATACACAGAAGAACTAGATAAAAAAGGTCTGAATCACTCAGAGTTCTGCCCCCTGCTTGTCACTAGACAAGCATTTGGACATCTTTTTCTGTTAGAACACAGGGATCTGATTTATCCTTTTTTTTCTGGTTGCTTAGTATTCTACAGCATGGATGGCCTAATAGAACCGGAGTTGTAGGTCTTTGGAGGCCATCCTGCCTTTGTTTGAAGTGCATGTTTGTGGAGTGCCCTTGAGGTGAACCCCTTGGGCTGTGTCACCGTGGAAGTCTGTGCACCTCAAAAAACTTCTTTCCAAGTTTGGTGTATGTGTATCCCCCAAGGGCCCAAAATGGGCCTCTGAGACCTTCCATTAACGAGGGTGACTCCCAGCTGTCTTTGAGGAGGTCCTGGAGCCACTGAAGGGAACACAGCCAAGCCCCTGCCACTCCTGGGAGGGAGGGAGGACTCTGTGCATTAGGAGAGGCAGGTGTGTGAAACCCTGGCTGACCTCCCGGTATTAGCTCATCTCCTACCAGATGAAAGGAGGTGCTATTTGCTTTCAAGCAGCCTCACCTTTTGCCCCCACACTTGCTTCTGTTTCATGTTCAGCTGGCTCTTTCACTGAGCACACTACAATTACTGGTGTCTGTTTCATGCGCGCCACCCCAATAACAGGCTGCAGATATTCTTTCGTTTCCCCTTTGCTTTATTTAGAGTTTTAATAAATAACCTTTTCTCTCATCTTTTTTCCCCCTACAAAATCCAAAATTATATGATGTGATTTCTGTGTGCAGCTCAGTTTCCTTTCACGGCTCTCCTGTTTGTGTTTACAGAGGTTAGGGTTTTAGCTTAATGATTTAAAAAAATAGTCTTTATTTACTGAGATTTTTAGTATGCAGTGGGCTTCCCAGGTGGTCCCAGTGGTAAAGAACCTGCCTGCCAATGCAGGATACATAAGAGAGGAGGATTTGACCCCTGGGTGGGCAGATCCCCTGGAGGAGGGCATGGCAACCTACTCCAGTATTCTGACTTGGAGAATCCCATGTTCAGAGGAGCCTGGCAGGCTACCGTCCATAGGGTAGCAAAGAGTTGGACACAACTGAAGTGACTTAGCATGCTTAGCATGCATACATAGTGTGCATCGGGCCCTGTGCTCAAAGCTGTGTAGGATAAAGTGCCTGGAAGCTTCAGCATATATAAGCTCTAGAAGATGTTTTTGCCATCCCTGTTTTACAGAGAAGGAAACCCAGGCTGAGAGAGGGCCTCACTCGAGATCACCTAGAAAGGACCTGGATTTGAAGCCACCCTTGCTTAGAAACCCCAAACTCATGCAGAATTATTGCCTTAAGTCCTCTGAAGGTTCACAGTGGGGCCCACTAAGAACAAGGTTATTCAGCCTCTCAGGAGGACAAGGAGAACCTGGAGAGCCTCCAGGGTCCTGGAAGGTGATTAAGAGGATGACAGCAAGACTGGTGAGAGGGCTCAGAGGAATAAGAGTAATTTAATCTGGAGAAATAAATTCTAGGGGCGAAATTAATGGCATACCACTGATGTCTTCATGAGAATCAATTAAAATATTTTAAAAGCAGGAACCAGTCTGCGAGTTTTATTATACAATGTCAAAGGAAGGATTTAAATATTATTTTATGCAATGAACTCAACAAACACATAATAAGCAGCTGCAAAGGCCCAGATACAGATTAAATAGGACCAGCAAGGACCTATTTGTCTAGTAGGACTCACATTTTGGTGGTGGTGATGAGGATGGAGGGAAGAGGAAACCAGCTGTGAACAAGGAAACCACACAGGAATAGACTCATTCTAGTCAATGATAAACACCATGAAGACACTGGGACAGGAGGGTGGGGAAGCCAGTGTCTGTAAATGGGCTTCTCTGAGGAGAGGACTTTTGAGCTGAGAGCCTAAAGTCACCTGAAGCTCAGGGAACAGAATGGAGGGGGAAAAGGCTGGTGGTGGAGAATGGTGGGCCACCCACTGTGAGGTCATGTTGGAGCCTCAACACTCGGGATTCTAGGAAGCAGGTGAGCAAAGGAGTCAAGTGTGAAGGAGCTCCTCCTGACAGAGAGAGAGAATGGATTTTAGGAGGTCAAAGTGAACGATGCTGTAGCAGCTTGGACAAGGGTGAATGTGGAGAGAAGTGGGTCTTTAGGATCCATCTTGCGGTGTTTTTACTGATAGGAGATCATGGCGGATGAGAAGTAGGGAGGGGGCAGAGGTAAGAGGGAGAGAAGACTCAGGCAAGACTGTCAGATTTTGGGGAAGAGAAACCAACTATTTCTTTTGTTGTAATTTCACTCGGAGAAGGACATTTTGAGGGTACCCTGCTTGGGAGTTTTCAGCTGGTACTCTCGAGCCATCAATTCCAGGTGCCATTGTGGATCTCTGTATATTTTCTAGGGAAAAGATCCACACCTCTCATCTGTTTCTTAGAAGGGAAAATCCCACCCTCCTCAACGGCCAGCAATGACCAGTCTGACCCAGGCCAAACTCTCCCCACCTCACATCATTTCACAAGCAGGGAATCTGAAGCTCAGAGCTGTTTGTAAAAAGTCACACCCGCTCTGGTCCTCGGCAGACTCTGAGGTCTCCTGATGCCTCAGCCAGGGTTTTCTCCACTGTATGAGCTGACTCAAGGCACAGGGGGGCAGAGGTTTGAACTAGCAGTGATTCCAGCCCTCCTATCCTGCACTGACAAAAGGTCCCTGCTGTTTAGAGGTCAGTGCTCAGAACTGGCTGCCTCAGCTCCAGCCATGCCAGCACCTTCCCTCTGGCCAGCCTAACAGAAATTTAAAGAGGTCTGTTGCTAAGAAACATCCCCCATATTCAACTGTGTATGAAATACAAGTAAGATCCAGGTGTCACTGGAACATAAATTAGGCAGCAGTGAAGTATGTGTGTCCATCTATTTTGGGTGCAAATCACTAAGGTTTTGGGCCTGTGGGAGGGTGGTAAGCTCCGGCAGGAAGTGTTTCCTAAATATTTCTCCAGTAAGTCCTGAATTATAGTCTATCAGACAGAATCTTGAACAGAAGTCTCAAGTCGTAATAATGCCACTATATACTTTTTAAAAGCAGGAGTCAGACTGTTAGAGTAATCCAAGGTGACATGAATGCATGCTTCTTTTAAGTTTCAGCTTTCTGAAATTCAGGCACACTTTATGGGTCAATCTCTGAAGGTCAGCTAAAGGAAACAGAAGAAAAAAAGAAGTTCTTTTTTTAAAAAAAAAAAAAAAAAGGCTTGTACTAGGAAGACAAAACCATGATGTTTTTAAAGGGTGGATTGATAAAATGGAGACTTCCTCCAGGAAATTTTCAAATGAAACTTTAAAAATCTTTACAATGATCTTTTTTGTAGCCTGGAGAGCCAATGCACAAAATAATGAAAGTATGACAATTATAATGCTCCTTATCCAGAAGCTTAATGCAGTGTGGTAAGAACTTAGAGTCTGCAGCCACGTTCCTTGTGGCATTGTAACTGCCTCAAGACTGGCGGCCAAGTTTTTGGTATGGTCCACTTTTAACCACACTGGAACTGATAAGAATTTCCAGGACAGAGCAATGTCTTCTCAACCACTAGTTTTATTCCACTAGAATCTGTAGATTTACTTTTTGTGTTTTGTCTCAAGGTAGTTTGTCTCAAAGAGGCTTAGAGCTGCTGAATCTGCTTAAAGGAATATATGTTATTTGGAAAATGCTATCATGGTTAACCATGAATTACATGATCAAGTTGATTGGTTGCTGAGCGGTTTTTGGCAAAGATCTGGGGGAATGAGATATACCACAAATAAGTTTTGACATGTTAAGGAAGGGAACAAAAATCCTGAGGCTGGGGTGGTTGCCTGGCGAGGGGAAGCTCTGCACTGAGCAACACTGGAGTGGCTATTTGGAGTATTGAAAATCAAGCTAATCTCCTGGTCTGGCCCTACTGGGACTTGTCAAAGCTTTCTTTGCAAACAGCTTAGTTATCCTTGAAAGTACATAGAAACTTGACATTAGTTTGCTTTAAGTTTCATGCAAGATGTTTATGACCCAGAGAGTGTGAGTTAGGCTATTACTCTTCAAATGACAAAATCTGGGTCTCCAGTTAGGTGGCATTCTATCTGACAAGGGCTTGCAAAGCACCTGGAATTCAATCACCTCTGAAAAATGAGTTACTCCCTCCCGGGAAGGGGAAGTGATGAGGTCCTCATTTGAGTCTTGGAGAGGCACTAGTCTGTCTCCATTTCTTGCTTAGCTAGCCAAGTTGTAGAATTATGATGACTAAATCAGCAAAGCACATTCTGGGAGTAACATGTTTCCTATGTGAAAGTGAATTCACCTCCAAAAAGGGTTAGTTTCCCTCACTCTCAGAGTCTGTACAGTTTTTCTGGATGTATATTTAGTTTTAGTGCCCTAGCCACAAAACATCAGGAAAATGTACCATACTCTTGAAACCCCCATGTAATGCTTGTTGAGTACTAGTTTAGGCTGAACAGACGAGTAACCTACTGCTCAGAGTGCTTAACTGCTTGCCCAAACTAGAAACAAATAGAGTTCAAGTTTGAACTCAGGTCCATCTTGCTGTAAAACCAGCCACATTTCTACTGTCCCATGTTTGATAAAAGCAAACTTCGGCAAATTGGTAGCTACGGTGGGGGGCAGGACAGGAAGATGTCTCTGGCATCTGGGGAGGGAGGAACTCCTTTTCATTATTTCTTTGGGAGGGGGTTGGGGCTTAAAAGTCTCTGCTTCATTACTTCAACTTTGAGTGACCTGGGAAATGCCCTTTCTTTCTCAGTATGCCCATCCGTCCAAGTAGACAATAGAACCAGATCACCTCTCAGGACCCTGCTGGCACTGACTTAATGTCTGCCTGACCAGAGGAGAACCAGTGGGTCATTCTGGCTGTGTGTCAGGTATGGGTTGGGTTTGCCTTAGTATCACAGATTGGCCAGGTGGCCAGAAAGTCTGTTTTCTCTTAGGCACACAACTGAACTGTATTTCCCAGCCCCCTCTGCATCTGTATGGGGTCACGTGACTAAGTTCTCATCAGCGAATACAAGGACAGATTGATGTGTCATCCTGAGGCCGAGGCAGCTGAGAGCAGTCATGCCTTGTCCAGCTCGCCCTTCCCCTTCCACACAACCTTGGAGGTGATGCGGATAGCAGCATTCCCAAAATGGAAGAAGTTTGGATTCCTGAGTCAGGGCTTGGCTAAGATCTGCCAAGGGAGTTGCCCAACCAGAACACTCTGCATTAGATTTCACATGAGTGAAAAATACAACTTAATGTTAAACCAAATGCAACTTTAAATATCTTAATGTTAAGATATTTGGGGCTGCTTATCATAGTAGCTACCGGTAATCACTTTGACTAACGTGATTGTCAAATGATAATCCCAGGGCACATTTTCCCATCCATCCTGTGGTAGCTCAGATGGTAAAGAATCTGCCTGTAATGCAGGACACCCAGGTTCAATCTGTGGGTCAGGAAGATCCCCTAGAGAAGGTAATGGCAACCCACCCCAGCATTCTTGCCTGGGAAATCCCTTGGACAGAGGAATCTGGTGGGCTATCGTCCATGGGCTTGCAAAGAGTAGAACATGACTGAGCAACTGACACTCTCCCCACACTTGACTAGCTCGGCCATCCAGTATGCATTTCTCTTTCTGAGGGACAGAGCATCGTTCCCTGTCCATATGCTCCAAAAGATATTTAAGTATTACAGGCCTGACCAATCATAGCATTGCATGATTGGTCATCCTCCCAGCCACAGTGGCAGGTTTCAAAACGGGCATTTGAGCTAAGCAGAGCCTTTCTGCTAGATTTGAAGCTATGAAGTGAAGCTGCTGAGGGCTTCCACACGGGAAGAGAATGGCCTTCAAAGAGAACAGAGCTGAAAGACAAGGAGACAGGTTGGGATGACCTGCGCACACTGCCTAAGTCCCTGGGTTTCGTCACACTTGATCTGCCCAAGGTTATTTCAGTTGCCTAAGCCAATAAAGTCTCCTTTTGTTATCTTGGATTGGGTTTTTTTTTTTTTTTTGTCACTTGTGACCAAAAGAATATTGACTTATACAGGCAGTAAAGATGAGGAATGTCAATTTTCTACATTTTGTAAATAATCCATCTTCACCCACTCAATTTCAGAATGAGTGAGGGAACGAATGGCCACAGAGGCTGGAGTCATGGGGAAAGTGAACTATGATTCAGTCAAAACACTAGGGCATTTGGTGAAAGGTCTTAAAGTTACATCACTTGTTTACTATATAATGTTTGAAAATGTGATGTATTAGAACAAATGATTATAACTTTAAGTTACCTAATGAGTATACATTATAATACAGGATGTACAAATAAATGCAAAACCTGTAAGTTATTTGATGGATTTCTTTGACAATTCACAGCGGTCTGCCTTAAACTCTGTCTGAATGCTGAGGCTCAATTATCATTGCAGGAGTGATTGTACAATTATAGTTATGCTTGGTTTGGAAGCTTTAGTAATTGTGAGGAGAGAAAAAATGGTCTTTATGAGGCAGAAAATAATATACACATTTCAGTAAGTATTTTCTGTATTGAGTTTTCCTTGGTCCATTGTCAAATTCATATGGATTGTGATGCTTCCTTACTCAGCCAAATTCAGAATAAATGAATGAGTAGCAAAAGCTGCATAATTTAGGACTGAAAACTCTTATCAGGTTGCTTACCAGCAGATAGCCCCACGAAACTGAGAAGCCCTAAAGACCAGATGTGAGGTCAGTTTTTTTTTTTATTATTTTTATTGGAGGCTAATTATTTTACAGTATTATATTGGTTGCTTTTGCCATACATTGACATGAATCTGCCCCGGGTGTACATGAGTTCCCCTTCCTGAACCCCCCTCCCACCTCCCTCTTCCCCTTATCCTCCCTCTGGGTCATCCCTGCACACCAGCCCCGAGCATCCTGTAACATGCATCAGTATTGATCCAGATCATAAGTGACTGCAATCCTCTAAGCCCTATTTCTCCCAAATAATGCCTCCAATTTTCTTCATGGAGCAGTTTTGCATCGGCAGACTTCATACAGCAAAATCCTGATGGGCCAGCTTTCTCTTGGGCAGCAGAAAGATGGCTAGAGAACACGTCACCCAGAAAGATACACAGAAGGACAATAAACAAAAAGAAAGATACTCCAGGGCTTCCCTCGTGGCTCCGTGGTAAAGAATCTCCCTGCCAATGCAGGAGACGTGGGTTCGATCACTGGTCTGGGAAGATCCCACGTGCCACGGAGCACCGGAACCTGCACATCACAACTACTGAAGCCCCTGCACCCGAGAGCCGCTGCTTCGTGACCAGAGACGCAGCCACGATGAGAAGACTGAGCACCGCGGTGAAAAGCGGCCCCACCCTCTGCAGCTAGAGAAAAGCCGCGCAGCAACGAAGGCCCAGCACAGCCAAAACTAAATAACCAAATAATTTAAAATGCATTCCCGAGCATATGTCATCAGAGAAATGCAAATTAAAATAACAATGATAAACCACTGCACATCTGTTAGAATGGTCAAAATCTGTAACATTGACGACACCAAATGCTGGCTAGGATGCAGGAAAACTACTTGTATGACACTATAACTGTCATGTCACTGAGCCATGCCATTGCACATTTGTCTGAACCCACAGAATGCTCAACACCAAGAGTGAACCCTCATGTAAACTATGGATGTTGTGTGATAAACATCAGTGTGGGTTTACGGACTGTGATAAATGTACTGCTCTGGTGTGAGATGTGGATAGTGGGGGGTAAAGTGTGTACAAGAAATCTGGGTTTCGCCCTGTTGTGAGTGAGATACTGATAGTGAGGGGCAGCTGTACACGTATGGGGCAAAGTGTATGCGAGAAATCTGGGTTTCTTCTGTTGCCGTGAACTGAAAACTGTTGTACAAAAATAGTCTTCATAAACAAGTTAGCTGCAGAGTTCCATACTGTGACATCATTGCAATGTACTCTCAAGGGTGAGAGAGAAGATCTTTTGGACTAGTTTTGCAGAGGAAGAGAAATACTTTAACGCTGGACAGACTCAGTGATGTCACCTCATGCCCTCATGTTTCACTGTAGCCAGAGAGTGAGGGACACTGGTTGACCTAAGCCAACCTGGAGTTTCAGCTTCACCTAAATCACATGGCTGGGCGGGAAGGAGGACGGTTCCTCAGGAAGAGGGTGAATGAGTGATGCGTAGGAGATAAAGACATTATCAATAAATGGGAAGTTTATTTTCCTCCCTGAACCTGAACATCCCCATTTCTCAAAATTCTATAGCATTTCTCTGAAGAACCATTTAATTTTGGTCCACTGAACTGGTCTCCAAGGCACACAGAAATTACACAATAGACATTACTGAAAGAAAGACCATCAGGAAAAGTAATACTTGTTGTAATGTTCCCATATTTCAGTGGCTGAACACAACAGAAGTTAGTTCTTGCTCCTCTGAAAGAGATGGATTGGCAGGTGGTTTATCACACTGTGATTCAGAAATCCTGGTTCCTTCTGTCTTTTGCCTCAGTCAAAGACCTCAGAATTCTTCACTTCCAGATGATAGATGGGAAACAGAGTGGAGAATCGCCTGTAGGAAGTTTTTATGCATATCACTTCTGCTCACATTCTGTTGGGCAGAATTCAGTCTTAAGGCTATGCCCTCACTGCAAAGGAGGCTGGGAAATGTAGTCCAGCCAAGTATCAGGAAAAAAAAAAAGTCATAAAAAAGGAAAGGAGGACAGTGAAAGAAATTTCATTCACCTAGTACATATGCTGATAAAGAAAATCTTTATCTAAATTAAAATATATCAGTAAGACAATAGGTAAGAATAGCTACAGGTTACATGGGACAAGCATGCCAACATTATTTAAAATCTTTTAAAAGTTGCTTTGTATGGAGCTGACATGCATAAATTGCAGTTTCACATAGTTCGACTTAATAATTCAACATGAAATCTAGGAAATGATGAAGTCGAAAATATACTGGAGTAACTCCCTTTGAGTATTTGCAGATCTTTACTTTTGAAACAACTTTTCTGAGGTATAATTTACTTACAATAAAATGTTGGCATTTAAGGTGTATAGCTTGATGGGTTTTAACAACCTTATTACATTTTTTGATGAGGAAAATGTCCAGGGAAGTACATCTGTATTACCACTATACAAAGAAGAGTGTTGAGGAAATGTCTAGAAACTTCTGTAAAGCAATTTTTCTTTTTTTTTTTCAGTCTTTATTTTATTTTTTTTATAGCACATTTATTGATGCATATTTGTGAGTTTTTTATTTTTTATTTTTTTTTAAATCAAATAATCCAATTTTATTTATTTTTTTTTCAAGTTGAACAGACTAAATTTCTTTAAACAAACTTACTTATACTCCAGAGTCCTTTAAAAACTTAATAGCATTTATACATTGAAGGTATTTGATTTTCTTGTAACTAGCACTTCAAATGCAACAAGCATTTGAAGCAACAAGCATTTGACCCAACAAGTAAAACTTTCTACAGTTCATAACTTTTATAAATAAAATAAATTAAATGTACAGTGAATAAGTTCTCTGAAATATTTCAATATTTCTGCAGGTTTAGTAACATCATAAAATACATTTCAACTAAAATTCACAAATCTAAAAACCTGTTAGGCATTTTTAGGCATTTTAAGTTGGAAATGAAGACCAATGTTACAAATATGCCAATTACAAATAGTACTTCAAATAGCAAATAATACAGTTTGTCCCAAACTTTAAAAACTATTCATGAACTCAACACTGAACTACTGATGGCTATGAGAACTGTTTCCTAGCCTTTTTGAAAATTTCAACCCATTTACGTTTAAGGTAATTATTGATAAGTACGATCCCGTAGCCATTTTCTTTATTGCTTTGGGTTCAAGTTTATACACTCTTTCTGTGTTTCCTGTCTATAGAAGATCTTTTAGCATTTGTTGGAGAGCTGGTTTGGTGATGCTGAATTCCCTCAGCTTTTGCTTGTCTGTAAAGCTTTTGATTTCTCCTTCATATTTGAATGAGATACTTGCTGGGTATAGTAATCTGGGCTGTAGGGTATTTTCTTTCATCACTTTAAGTATGTCTTGCCACTCCCTTCTGGCCTGAAGAGTTTCTGTTGAAAGATCAGCTGTTATCCTTATGGGAATCCCCTTATGTGTTATTTGCTGCTTTTCCCTTGCTGCTTTTAATATTTGTTCTTTGTGTTTGATCCTTGTTAATTTGATTAATATGTGTCTTGGAGTATTTCGCCTTGGGTTTATCCTGTTGGGGACTCTCTGGGTTTCTTGGACTTGGGTGATTATTTCTTTCCCTATTTTAAGGAAGTTTTCAACTATTATTTCCTCAAGTATTCTCTCATGGTCTTTCTTTTTGTCTTCTTCTTCTGGGACTCCTATGATTCGAATGTTGGAGCATTTAACATTGTCCCAGAGGTCTCTAATACTGTCCTCATTTCTTTTAATTCGTTTTTCTTTTTTCCTCTCTGTTTCATTTATTTCTATAATTCTATCTTCTAGTTCGCTTATCCTGTCTTCTGCCTCTGTTATTCTACTGTTTGTTCCCTCCAGAGTGTTTCTGATCTCATCTATTGCATTATTCATTGTATATTGACTCTTTTTTATTTCTTCTAAGTCCTTATTAAATCTTTCTTCCATCTTCTCAATCCTTTTCTCCAGGTTATTTATCTGTAACTCCATTTTGCTTTCAAGATTTTGAATCATTTGCACCATCAAAATTTAAAATTCTTTATCAGGTAAATTCCTTATATCTTCTTCTTTTGTTTGTGTTGGTGGGCAATTATCTTGTTCCTTTACTTGCTGGGTATTTCTCTGCCTCTTCATCTTGCTTATATTGCTTTGCTTGGGGTGGCCTTTCCCTCTTCTTGCAGTTTGTGGAGTTCTCTTTATTATGTAGTTTCTTCGCTGTGTGTGGGGTTGGACGGGTGACTTGTCCGGGTTCCCTGGTTAGGGAAGCATGTGTCGGTGTTCTGGTGGGTGGAGCTGGATTTCTTCTCTCTCCTTTAGAAGACAATGGGCTGCTTTTCTGGGAGCCTGATGTCCTCTGCCAGTATTCAGAAGTTGTTTTGTGGACTTTACTCCGCATTCAAATGTTCTTTTGATGAATTTGTGGGGGAGAAAGTGGTCTCGCCGTCTTATCCCTCCGCCATCTTGTTCCTTCCTCCCCAGAACGCTGGATTCTTATATTCCACTTGGTCGTGGAGTATCTCTTCCCAGCTGCTCCAGCAAGGCGCAGCCGCTGTACCTTACCTTGGACGAGGGGTATCTCCTCAAGGCCGCCCCTCCTGCTTTGAATGTGGATCAGCTCCTCTCGGCCCTCCGGTGCCCAAGCAGCCACCGCCTCCTGGACATGGTACAGCTCCTCTCGGCCACCGCCCTAACCCTGGGCACGGGGTAGCTCCCAATTTTTCTTTCTTTGAGTTAATTAATAGTGAAGAATGAATTTGGCCAAAACAGCTAGATTAACATTTCAGTTTGCTTGGCCAGAACAGGTGTGGCTTTAGCCTTTGAGCAGCAAGAGTACTTTAAGGCTCCAGGATGAACATAAATACTACATTCCAGATAAACCACATACACTGTGGCTAACAGCGTGGGCTTTGGCATCAAAAAAGGGCTGATCTGGGGCTGAGTTGCGGCTCTGCCAACTTCAACCTATGTTGACCTTGAGTATTCTGAACCTCCATTTTCTCTTCTGCAAAATGGGACGATTAACAGACCTACTTGATAGGGTTAGAATGAAGATTAAAAGAGATAATGCATGAAAGCATGTAGTACAGTGACTAATACCTGCTGCTACTGCTGCTAAGTCACTTCAGTCGTGTCCGACTCTGTGCGACCCCATAGATGGAAGACCACCAGGCTCCCCCGTCCCTGGGATTCTCCAGGCAAGAACACTGGAGTGGGTTGCCATTTCCTTCTCCAATGTGTGAAAGTGAAAGTGAAGTCACTCAGCCATGTCCAACTCATAGCGATCCCATGGGCTGCAGCCTACCAAGCTCCCCATCCATGGGATTTTCTAGGCAAGAGTACTGGAGTGGCTTGCCATTGCCTTCTCCGGACTAATACCTGATAAATGCTTAATTCTTGCTAGCTGCTATCATTAGTTATTTATCTTCCATTAGAAAAATACCCATTCTTGGAGAATCACTGATTTTTATACTGTATGCCCCTGAAAGGCTCCTGAGGAAATCATGTTCAGCTTGACTCCTGCAGCCCTTTTTTATTCACAAAAAAATCCCATTATTTTCTATACAATATTTTGAATTCCCTGTGGAAGCAAGAACCATAGTAACAAGCTTTCAGCTTCATTTTACTTCTGAGATGATCATTAATGGAGTTATTTTGATACTTCTTTTTTTAAAATAAGACAGCCTTAAGCTGTAACTACAAATGCTTTTTCAAAATTCCCTGATTTATTTTCCTGCTCGGCTGCGCTCTTGCATCTTTGTCTTCGTCTGTTTTTGATGAATGGATGATATTATCTTCAGATGTTCTCAACCATCCTGGGCACATTAAAATCCACTCTATAGCTTTCATCAAATGGAACACAAGAAGGGGAAACCCAAGAAAGAGACACACAGGCACCTGCTAAGGGACTAATGTTAGGGAAGTTTACAAAGTCAGCCTCTGATTATAAAGATTCTTCCTTAAGGAGAAAAGAAAAAAGAAAAGAATAGCAAAAGAGAAACAACACACATTTACTTCAAAGAACTCCTGTCTGATTGAGGGAAGAAAAGTAGCCTCGATGCTTTGATCCCTTCACTGAGAGAAACAACACGAAAAGCAAAGAGAAAACAAGGCTCAAAATATGGGCTTTTGTTGAGAGCATCATTAGAAGTGTTTATTGGCTGCAACAAACCCACACCGTGGCTCTGGAGGGTTCAGTGAGGCCTCGCCAGCTTCTGCCTGGATGGCCAGGCCGTTGACTCTGGATCACACTTTTTTCCAAGTGAGGCAGCAGGTCTCAAACCTCCTTGACCTCTACTGAGTTCAAGCTTTAGACACAAACTTGGGTTTTTAAAATTTTTTTCATGACTTTGCTTTGTTTACCTTTGGTAAACACTGATTCTTTGTTCCCCTTGAAGAGAAAAGCTCTTCAAAGAGCTGACGAAGAGCCTTTTTGCACATCAGCTTCTTCAAAACAACATTGTGATGAGTTAAGTGCAAACAAATCAGGATCAAATGAATTACATTTTCCCTTTAAAATTCAGAGTTGAACAGATTTAAGGTGGTGGGGGAAGTGTTTTATAAAAGTGCTCTTCAAATCCAGAGTACTGAGTGGCAAACAATATGGACCAACTTCGCCCCTCTTGTAGGCCAGCATTTCCTGGAGTACTTGTAGGACAGTATTTCCCAACTGGTGTGCACGGCCGGCCTCAGTTCCTTCCGGGGAAACTGTCAAATTTTGATGAATGTGTGACATTAATTTGTCCTGCATATATGTATATGTATAGCTGATTCACTTTGCTGTATGATTTATGAACACAACACTGTAAAGCAACTATATGCCAATAAAAATTGACTTTAAAAAATTTGTCCTGCAATGAGGAAATTCCCAACCCAGCGACACTGAAGAGGCGGAACAGGAAGCTGAGCGCACAGCTACTGCTTACTACAAAGAGGTAAAAGGCACAATTCAATAGGAAACCAGAACCAAAGAAAGATTGAGTAATGTGGGGACTGTGGGACTTTTGCTTCATGAGCAAATAAGAGTGTGGCCAGGGCAAGACACGGTCACAAAAAACTGATGGTGAGAGCAAACGTCCCATCAGCGCAAAGAAAGATACATTTTGCTGCAACGGGTCTTGCCTTTGAAAAGAGCCACAAATGCCTTTATTTCATCATTTCTGAGGCTTCTCTAGTTTTCAGAGCTCTTTCAGGGCGACAGACAACAAGAGGGTTGGATGGCATCATCGACTCAAAGGATGTGAGTTGGAGCAAACTCCGGGAGATAATGAAGGACTGGGAAGCCTGGTGTGCTGCAGTCCCTGGGGCTGCAGAGTCAGACACGACTGAACGACTGAACAGCCACAACAAAAACAACTCTGTCTTCTCCCATCAAAAGCATAAAGAATAGGTTCACGGAGCCCTGAAACTAGCTCTCGTGTTTTCAGATAGCTCTCTTGGATAAACTTGGGTGAGTAAATTCATATAACTCAACAGTTTATTCCAAAGGCGAGAGCTGCGTTGAGCCTGTTCTAAAATAAGCAACGTTTGCAGCCTTTTTCTTTTAAATATTGAAAAATTGTTTTTACAGTTAATTTTTAAATTTTTATTGTTTTTATTTATTGGGCCTTTTAAAGGAAAAATGATCTGAGAACCAAACTCTTACCACCCCCAAAGTGTGGAGTTTCACTATCTGTATTACAATATTGCTTAAATGTATATTGCAGAAAAATAGATATAAATTTATGTCTGTAATTCTTATAAAGTATAAAAGGAAAAACCAATTTACAGATTAAAACCAAACAGTCAAACCAATAAAACTCAAATTCACAAAATTGATGGGAAAGATGATATAGTTTTTCTGGAACTAAATCACTGCTCAAAACAAGATGTTGACCACGTTCGCTTTTGGGGAAATTTTCTGGGCACAAAGGCAGCCCTTCAGTGTTATGTCTAACTTGGTTCTTTATTGCCTAGCCTTTGACAAAGTATTAATAATACTATTGGGTGCCAAGATAAATGTAATCATGAAGCAATTTGGTCGCTGCCATTGTCTTGTATATAGGTGTATGGCTGTGTGGCTGTGTGCATAGTCATGCCTGACTCTTTATGACCCCATGGACTGTAGCCTGCCAGGCTCCTCTGTCCACGGAATTTTCCAGGCAAGAATACTGCCATTTCCTCCTCCAGGGGATCTCCCCAACCCAGGGATGGAACCCGCATCTCTGGTCTCTCCTGCATCAACAGGCAGATTCTTTACCATTAGCATCACTGACGTTGGTGTACAGGTCAGTCTTTATATATAGGTTGGCCATCTAGGTGATACAGAATATGCTCATATTGATTTCTTTATCTTCAACCTGAAAGGCCCAAGTTTGAAAACTCCCCTTTAGACAGTTCATGCTGCTGCTGCTGCTAAGTCACTTCAGTCGTGTCCGACTCTGTGTGACCCCATAGACGGAAGCGCACCAGCCTCCCCCGTCCCTGGGATTCTCCAGGCAAGAACACTGGAGTGGGTTGCCATTTCCTTCTCCAATGTGTGAAAGTGAAAGTGAAGTCGCTCAGTCGTGTTCAACCCTTAGTGACCCCACGGACTGCAGCCTACCAGGCTCCTCCACCCATGGGATTTTCTAGGCAAGAGCACTGGAGTGGCTTGCCATTACCTTCTTCATAGGTACTCATAAATTCTTTTCAGTAATCCAGTAAATATGTGGGCTTAGAGTTAAACTATTTAACTCAAGCTTAGAATGAAATGGTTTTGATTTTAACACAATGAACATTTTTTAGGATGGTTTTTGAACTTTCATAAGAACATCGTTGAGCTTATTTATCATTTACCAAATAGGGAATGAGTTTTTCAACAGGAACACAAAAGGCCTTTGAAGGAATTCAAGCACTCGTTCCTTTTTTTTTTCTTCTATCCAATCAGTATAGGCTTGGTTATGCTGTGCTAGGGCTTCCCTGGTGGCTCAGATGGTAAAGAATCCACCTGCAATGTGAGAGACCTGGGTTCGATCCCTGGATCAGGAAGATCCCCTGGAGAAGGGAATGGCTACCCACTCCAGTATTCTTGCCCGGAGAATTCCAGGGACAGAGGAGCCTGGTGGGCTATAGTCCATGGGGTTGCAGAGAGTCAGACATGACTGAGTGACTAAGCACACACGTGCTGCACTGCCAACCAACCCTAAAGTGCAGTGACTTAACAAGATGCACTTCTCCTGTGCTGGTTGGAAGTGGGCCTCTGCTCTTGACGATCCCTTAAGGGCTCAGGCTGATGGAAGTATGACCGTGATATGTGCTTCCAGCATCTCCCTGGCTAGGGAGTAAGGTGTAATAACTCACACTCAGCTCTCTAAATGTCAACCTAGAAGTGACACAAATACTTGCATCCATAAACCACTGGCCACAGAAAGTAACACAGGCTTCCTAATTTCAAAGAAGGGTAGCCCCATCACAAGCTCTCCGAGGGGAGAACTGGAATGTTTGTGGCCAGCCCCAGGGCCCACTACCTCTTCCTTTATCATCTCTCCCTCATTACAGAGGCAGAAACTGAGGCGGGAGGTGTCGCCTCTGATGTATCTGTTAGGTTGTCTGACTTTGTTATCCAAAAATACTCCTGCCATCTTAGACAGAAAATGGTTAGTGTGAAATAACAAGGCCTATTAATTACTTTGGGGGAAAAAAAGAAGAAGTACAGAGTGGAGGAAAGATTGAATTAAAAAATGCAAATTTTATAATTAAAGGGAATTAATAAAAATGATACTATCTTCCTTCCTAGAATAGAGCTTATCTCAAATGACTCTGATAGTAGGAAGGTAAGCTTTAGAATTTGAATCTTGTAATAGGTATCGGTCACCAAACAGGGCTCCCAAATCATTTGAGGTACATGGACCATTTAGGGGTATTGGGTAATTATGAATTTTTTGGTAACTGAGTTATGGATGAAAAAACTTCCATGTATATTTTGTATTTTCACTTTTGTATTTTATTTTTAAGTGGCAGTGGGGATCAAAGATAATTATGCGTGTAGTTTGTATTTAAATAAGGCATGTGAGTGGAAATATCATTTAATTTTCCTCTCAGAAATCAGTTTCAATAGCAGTGTTGAAATGTGCCATTAGGAGTACCTCATGCTATGATAATTAAATATTATGTTTTCCAAAGATGCTAAATGATATCTCCTGAGGGTCTCAAAATTTGCAAGTGTCTCTATTTTATTTAATGGAACTTTGAAATGAATAAGAGTAACTATTTTATAAATTGAGGATTTAAAATGAAAATTGGACATACTCATGCTCTCAAGATATTTTATTCTATTATAAGACCAATGATAAATCCTTAACTGTCTGGATACAGTACATAAAGACTAGAAATCTTTCTCTTTTCCAATAGACTATGTTAGATATGCTACTTTTTAGTTTTATTTTGGCCATTACATTTTTCAAAAAAATGAAAGTAGCCTGTTTTGTGGTAGGTGACGTCAATTTAGGTGGAAAACATTTTTATGTTGACTTCGATGTTAAAGAATCGGACATGACTGAGGAACCAAACTGAACTGAACTGATGTTTAATTACAAAGTATATTCATTGTAGCAAAATCAGGAAATACTGAAGTACATAAATAGCCAAACCAAAAAAAAAAATTAAAAGCCTAGTAATAATCTCTCTACCTTGGAGCCAGCATTAATAGAGTATTTTTCTTACCAGTCTTTCCTTTAATGTATGTGTGTGTGTATTTCTGTGTTTGTGAAATCAGAGGCGCTTAACTCCATTGAGATCATGTATGAGGAATTCTATTTCCAACATTTTTCATTTAACACTAGACTATTTTGGGTGGTGGCAGTAGCGAGGAATATACTGGGTCCTGTTCCATAAACGTTTTTCTTAGAATTATGGACTCTGCACCCAAATTTCAGACCACCGTTCCTGGACTAAAGGCTACAATCGTTATGCATGATATGTATCCGGCAAAATGCTTTTGGGTACAAGTGTTAAAAACCTGGCTCAGATTGGCTTGAACAGAAACATCTTTGTTATCTTGCATTGTAAGAAGTCTAGAGGCAATTCAGGCTTCAGGCTTGCTTGGTTTAGTGATACAACAATATGGTCAAGGACCAAGGTTCTTCCCATCTCTCCTCTTCACTATCCACCCACCCGGCTTTATCCCATGGTTGACAACAGCAATTAAACACAATTATCAAAGTTTAGATATGCAGATGACACCACCCTTACGGCAGAAAGTGAAGAACTAAAGAGCCTCTTGATGAAAGTGAAAGAGGAGAGTTGGCTTACAAAGTGAAAGAAAGTGAAAGAAAAAGTTGGCTTAAAGCTCAACATTCAGAAAACTAAGATCATGGCATCCAGTCCCATAACTTCATGGCAAATAGATGGGGAAACAGTGGCTGACTTTATTTTTCTGGGCTCCAAAATCACTGTAGATGGTGATTGCAGCCATGAAATTAAAAGACGTTTACTTCTTGGAATGAAAGCTAGACAGCATATTAAAAAGCAGAGACATTACTTTGCCAACAAGGTCTGTCTAGTCAAGGCTATGGTTTTTCCAGTAGTCATGTATGGATGTGAGAGTTGGACTGTAAAGAAAGCTGAGGGCTGAAGAATTGATGCTTTTGAACTGTGGTGTTGGAGAAGACTCTTGAGAGTCCCTTGGACTGCAAGGAGATCTAACCAGTCCATCCTAAAGGAGATCAGTCCTTGGTGTTCATTGGAAGGACTGATGCTAAAGCTGAAACTCCAATACTTTGGCCACCTGATGCAAAGAGCTGACTCATTTGAAAAGACCTTGATGCTGGGAAAGATTGAGGGCAGGAGGAGAAGGGGACGACAGAGAATGAGATGGCTGGATGGCATCACCAACTCAATGGACATGGGTTTGGGTGGACTCCGGGAGTTGGTGATGGACAGGGAGGCCTGGCATGCTACAGTTCAGGGGGTTGCAGAGTCGGACACGACTGAACTGAACTGAGAACAGCAATAGGTCGACAGGCTTTCTGCTTTATTCCTAGAGGGAGAGCGAAAGCCTTCTTCCCTGTCATGGGATTAAACCCCTCTCATCATTTCAGGGTCTGGTTGGTCCAGTTCAGGTTACCTGGCATGATCAGCAATTGTCTCTTGCAGGGATTAAACCCAGGATTGGGAAGGATTGACTTCAGGATTGGGAAGGATTGACTTTGATCTCTTGGAACCCATTCTTGGAGGTGAGAGTGCACCATGTAAGCTAAAATGGAGAAGGTAGAATACCTGAAGAAGTTTAAATTCTACTGGGAAAGCGGGGTGGATAGATGTTGGATAGGCATCTGACATTATCCAGCGAAAATGGTAGATAATGCCTGGTGGTCCAGTGGTTAAGACTCCATGCTCCCAATGCTGGGGACCTGGGTTTGATTCCTGGTCAGGGAGCTAGATTTTCCCACATGCCATAACTAAGACCTGGAACTGCCAAAAAAAAAAAAAAAAAAAGCCCCTTACAATGTTTGCTCAGTTCAGTTCAGTTCAGTCGCTCAGTCGTGTCCAACTCTTTGTGACTCCATGAATCACAGCACGCCAGGCCTCCCTGTCCATCACCAACTCCCGGAGTTCACTCAAACTCATGTCCATCGAGTCAGTGATGCCATCCAGCCATCTCATTCTCTGTCGTCCCCTTCTCCTCCCGCCCCCAATCCCTCCCAGCATCAGAGTTTTTTTCGAGTGAGTCAACTCGTCGCATGAGGTGGCCAAAGTATTGGGAGTTTCAGCTTTAGCATCCGTCCTTCCAATGAACTCCCAGGATTGATCTCCTTTAGAATGGACTGGTTGGATCTCCTTGCAGTCCAAGGGACTCTCAAGAGTCTTCTCCAGCACCACAGTTCAAGAGCATCAATTCTTCGGTGATCAGCTTTCTTCACAGTCCAACTCTCACATTCATACATGACCATGGGAAAAACCATAGCCTTGACTAGACAGACCTTTGTTGGCAAAGTAATGTCTCTGCTTTTTAATATACTATCTAGGTTGGTCATAACTTTCCTTCCAAGGAGTAAGCGTCTTTTAATTTCATGGCTGCAATCAGCATCTGCAGTGATTTTGGAGCCCAAAAAAGTAAAGTCTGACACTGTTTCCACTGTTTTTCCATCTATTTCCCATGAAGTGATGGGACCAGATGCCATGATCTTTGTTTTCTGAATGTTGAGCTTCAAGCCAACCTTTTCACTCCCCTCTTTCACTTTACTCAAGAGGCTTTTGAGTTCCTCTTCACTTTCTGCCATAAGGGTAGTGTCATCTGCATATCTGAGGTTATTGTTATTTCTCCCGGCAATCTTGATTCCAGCTTGTGCTTCTTCCAGCCCAGCATTCCTCATGATGTACTCTGCATATAAGTTAAATAAGCAGGGTGACAATATACAGCCTTGACGTACTCCTTTTCCTATTTGGAACCAGTCTGTTGTTCCATGTCCAGTTCTAACTGTTGCTTCCTGACCTGCATACAGGTTTCTCAAGAGGCAGGTCAGGTGGTCTGGGATTCCCATCTCTTTCAGAATGTTCCACAGTTTACTGTGATCCACACAGTCAAAGGCTTTGGCATAGTCAATGATGCAGAAATAGATGTTTTCCTGGAACTCTCTTGCTTTCTCCATGATCCAGCGGATGTTGGCAATTTGATCTCTGGTGCCTCTGCCTTTTCTAAAACCTGTTTGAACATTTGGAAGTTCACGGTTCACATATTGCTGAAGCCTGGCTTGGAGAATTTTGAGCATGACTTTACTAGCGTGTGAGATGAGTGCAGTTGTGCGGTAGTTTGAACATTCTTTGGCATTGCCTTTCTTTGGGATTGGAATGAAGACATGCTATTTCCTATTCCTGGGCTGCTCCTCTCCTCTTTTTATCTTAGTTAACTCCTACTCATCCTTCTTGCATCATCTCAGCACTCACCCTGACTAGGTCAAATCCTTTATTCTTCTCCTTGCTAGCACTTGTTAGTGTTTAGCTTTTAGTGAATAGTGTCTTTTTTCCCTCTCTTGGCTAGCATTTTTTTTTCTCACTCTAGTAAGAAATCACTAATTTCTGACTAACTCTAGTAAGAAAATTACTAATTTTCTCACTAATCTCTGCTCCTTCAGGGCAGAGATTAACTCATCATTTTATTTCTTAGGCCTAACACAGTCTGAAATGTGTAAAGTGCTCAATAAATAATTTCTAAATAAAAACTTAGCAACTGAAGCTAATTTTAAAGAGATCAGATGCCTGTATATCAAGATGAAATTTAATGTTCAAAACATAAAGTCAGTGCTTATTCATCTTTGTTTTAAGTATTTTCTTATAGAGTAACAGAGATGGTACTTTACAGTTGACACCTACAGGAGGTGTTTAGAATGTGGAGGCCAGGGCCTGGAGAAGATGTTCCAACTGCTGGCAATACCAGGTAGTTAAATGAAAACTTCCCACATTATTGTGGCAGATCTCCTGGGATTGTTTAGGAGGAAAGTTCGTCCCATATCCCCTTTTCCCTTGGCTAATGTCACCTGAGGAACCTCCTTTTTTCTATGAGGAAATAGATCACCATGGATATAAATCATGATGAGAAATAATACAGTCATGATACGTAGTTTCCTATGGGCAGTATTTTTCTGTTTCATCTAATGAAAAAACATAGGTGTTAAAAAATTAAAGTTTTTTTTTCAAATATTTAATATACATGAAGAATATTATTTACTAGAACGCTAGTAACTCACTAGGTTTCAGATAATTAATATCAAACATCAATAAAAATACTCACACAAATGGTCATGGAGGTAATATATAGAAGAAATCCACTTCGTTCAGAAAAACCATTTGGTTAATATTTTTCCCATGGATTTTAAACACTCTTTGTTTATATTACTTAGTGTCTGCCTACTCTCTCATGTCTGAAAATACCATCTCTAATCTTAGATTAAGACATTTCATCCCCTCCCCCTCTTGCTTTATAAGTAAAGCTCAGATGACCATCTCAGCATAAATCCATATGCCAGATTTTGTCCTCCAGACTGATTATCAGAAAGCGCATTAGTGGGATCTCCACATCCAGCTTTGAAAGGCTTCAGTGAGTTCAATGTTCTAAAAGTGAGTTGGCTCACCGCGGTTTGAAATTGGAGAAGACCAAGCTGGGGAGATGAGGTGTTTAGCTCAGGGTG
Organism: Moschus berezovskii; assembly: GCF_049115385.1. Taxonomy (NCBI): domain Eukaryota; kingdom Metazoa; phylum Chordata; class Mammalia; order Artiodactyla; family Moschidae; genus Moschus; species Moschus berezovskii. Next base: position 13,593,956 of record NC_142483.1, read on the forward strand.
TTGCACTGATTCACTGGTGACATTCAATAAAGGAGGACTCAGCAATTGTCCCTGGGGTGGGGGCACTGGGATCTGCCCAGATGCGCTGATTGTCAGAGAGATGGCTGAATCCGAAAAGACGCAAGGAAATTTCCTGCCTGGGCCTGGTGCGTGAGAACCTTGAGGGAAACTCAGGTGAAGTCCGTGTCAGCATCTCACCTTTAAATATCGGACTTGGAGTGTGATCAGTCAGCAAGCCACAAGGGAGGAAGTATAAATGAAACATGTCCCTTGCAAAGAGGGCAAAGCTGCAATTTGCCAAGTGCTCTGTAATTGCTTCTGGTTAATTATCTCACTGGTGAGATGGGAGCACCAAAAGCACACATCTACATTCATACTGTGGAGAAAAACAGTGCCACTCCTTGGATGAGCCTGATTTTGTTGCTGAGATGTGGACAATGCATTCCCATGTCCCCTGGATGGTAAGTGGCAGACGGTGACCTCATACAGCTCTGCCGTTTGGACTGTCAATTTTTATCATCATTGTAATTGCTTACAATAATTATGTTACTCTAATTATTATATATTTAATATAATATGATAATTATATTGCTGTTAATTAATAAAAAGTACTGATAATTACAATAATACTGAATGCAGTCGCAGGACTAAGTACTTTGGCACATGCATGAGCTCTTTGAATGCTCAAAACAACCCTAAGAGGAAAGATTCTTTTTTTAATTTTCAGATTTGGCACCTGAAGCTTAGAGAGGTTTAGTGACTTGTCTGAGATCACACAGCAGACACTGAATCCCAGTTGTTATGCTGGGATCCAGAGAATTTTGTCTGAAGGACAGTAGCAGCCACCTTGGTGCCCCACCTAGATCTCCAGGGGCCCTTTTTACCATTCAGTGCAACCAACCAACCAACTGCTGGAGGTGCTTTTGTTAACAGTTCACTCCTGATGCCTATCTGGGAACACTGCTCTTCAGAGACTAGAGCCGATTCGCCTGGAAGTACCTGGGAATAACGGCCCCCACACTGGATGAGACATAACTAATAACTAGCTGGTGCAGAAATATAAAAGAATAACACCCTTGTCTTAAAGTGGTTCAAGTTCCGTAATGCAGTGTGTGGTCTAGATCTCTCCACAGGATCAAGCTATGGTTAGATGTCACCGGAAACTACAGTCTTGTTTAAAACTTCTCCTTCCCTATCCTACTTCCTTTCTTCCTCCCCATGCAGGTTCAGATCACTCTTTTAAATAAATGCGTTCTGTACAAATCCCTTCTCAGGCTCTGCTTCTCGGAAGCCTGATCAAAGACAGTCACTATACAAAGTGGGCCCTGGTAAGTCTGCTGACTTGCTGAAGGCATCCTTGCCAGGGAAGCAGTATTGCCTTGCTTGTGTGACCTTGGGTAAATCCCTTACGTCTCGGGGCCTCATGTCCCTTCCCTGAAAGAAGAGAAGAATAGACTGGTTGGTCCCCAGAGCCTCTTCTAGTCCTGAGCCACTGACATTTCCACTTTCTAAAAATCCATTTGTTTGTAGATAGCTTTATGGCTGTGCCCAAAGAGGGACGCTGGTTTGGCAGCTTGCACTGAATAGGAAGGCTCCCAGATACTGTGAACTTTTTCTCCCCTGCCGCCTCTATCTTTACCACAGAGAACTCCAGAAGAGACTGGAGCCCACTAGGCACTTCTGTGGGTGACCCTGAGCATCCAGTTAAATCTGGAATGTCTCTGGGAGGAAACAGTACTCCTGAGGTTGGCAAGAAGGGCAGCATCCCCAGGGAAGCAAGTTGGGATTTTTGAGAGACAAGTGGTCTGGATGTGGCAAGGAGAAGCAAAAAGGACACCGACCCCACCTTTGGGACATAAATCAATTTTCACCCAAGAGACCTGTAGAAAAATCTGTGCTCCCAGGAATAGCCAGCTTTCAGAAGCAAGTGGTGCTCAGAGATTCCTTAAGATACCAGACCAGGCAGTGCAGTCTCCAGGGAAAGAGAAAGCGACCAGGGAGTCATACCACAGGACTTCTACCAGGAAATTATTTGTCGGGCTCTTGTGAAAAATGGAAGGCAAGTGCTTGGCATCAATTTTGGCCTCCTTCATAAGTGTCTCCTATTCTACAAAGGCTGAAAAGGGGAAGAGGGAATCTCCCAGACTCCTTTGCATCTAGATTTCCAGATGTGCTCCAACTTCAGCTAAGCATATATGCTCAGGCGGGAATCAGAAGATAGAAGATGAGGCAGAGGCCAAGTTTCCACAGCTTCTGCTGACACCAACAGTGACAGGGCTGTGGTGGGTGGAGGGCTGGGGGGTGGTAAGCAGTGGACGGGGCACCCATTTTTGGTGCTGCAGATTGTAGCAGGCAGTGATGGTGTGGAGTTGGAGACTCCAGTGGAGACTTCCTGACTTAGGTGCCTCTCTGACCATGGTAGTAATTGCATGGGTAGGGGGCCAACAGTTGTAACAGAAGTTTCTGGATCAGTCAGTGCTTTCTTGTCATAGAAAAGGCAGGAGACTTTTGGAAGGTGCAATTCTGCCAGTTTAGCAAACTTAAGCTAAAGTCATTTTCTTCAAGTCTCTAATGATTCTGTAGGGCACATAATACTTTGAACTAAATGCCTTCTGCCTATAGTTGCTAGAATGTATTTCATGCTCTATAACCAGACCCCAGTGGGTTTATGGACCCAAGTTACATAGTAGAAATAAAGTTGCCCTAAAAACATAAAGTACATAGTGCCCTCAATAAAAACCACTGGGTCACTAGGGATTAAGAAAGTACCCAGAGCAACTCTTTTTAAGATTTTTCCAATGTGGATAATATTTTTAAAGCCTTTTATTGAATCTGTTACAATACTGCTTTTCGGTCTCTTGGCCCTGAGGCATGTGGGATTCTTGCACCCCCCAGCAGGGGTTGAACCTGCACCCGCTGCATTGGAAGGCAAAGTCTGAACCACGGGAGCTCCAGGGATGTCCCCAGAGCAGATCTTAAGAAACCCTTTTGTGCTGGCCATCACCTCCGTCCTCATAAGGTCCTGCAGAACAGACGTGATCACCCCATTGTGTAAATGAGAGGATTACAGCACAGAGAAACTGCTTCTTTTCTATGGTTACACTGCTGGGAGGCGGGAGGTGGCAGAACCAGGTTGAACTGTCAGCCTACCAGGGCATTCTCCAGGCGAGAATACAGGAGTATTTCCTCCTCCAGGGGACCATGTTTTGTCAAAACTCTTCACTATGCTCTGTCCCTCTTGGATGGCCCTGCATGACATGGCTCATAAATTCATTGAGTTATGAAAGCCTCTTCACCAAAACAGCATGTAATTCTAGAAGGGGTCAGCATACTACACGGCCTCGTTGGGTAGGGACAGCTCTGTTTCAGACACAAGGACCTGGCAAAGTTCTTAAACACAGAAAAGTGACTTTTGTGCTAAGAAATATCTCTGGGGACATTTCCCCTTCTAAACACTTTAGTAAAGTTGGAGTAACTTTATTTTATGCAAGACTAGACATGCTTCTGTTTTGACCATCATATCAGCATGAACCATGAACACACCAAGATTCCTAAATAGCAAGGATCTGACAATGAGACAAGAAGGGTTGTTGAAATCCCGTGCTCCCAATGATAGGGGTGAAAAAGGAGAGTCTCTGTAGCAAAGGGAACAGGTTCTGGGAGCTTCTGTGAAAGGTGCTGAGCCCGGCTATACAGAGGGACAACGTGATGGATGCTCAAGTCAGGATTTAAGTTTCAACCAGAAGAGCAAAGGACTCATAGGCTGAAAAAAGAAGTGAGAGATGGAAGAGGAAAAGAGTCATCCTCTGAGGCCACCATCCTAGCTCAGAAATGAGAATCCATCAGTACTGGGGAAAGGGCAGAAGAGAAACCAATGGGGGGAAAAAGGTAGGAAAAGAAAACAAATCAAGAAGAAAAACATGCATGTGGTCAAGCTTTGATTGGCTCCTCTCAGTGTGTGTGTGTGTGTGTGTGTGTGTGTGTGTGTGTGTGTGTGTGTGTGTGTGTGTGTCAGACAGCAACGCACGCGCGCATGTGTGTGTGAGAGAGCAACGTGATTCTGACCCATCTGGTTTGGCAGCACAGCTACTGCTCTCCAGCCATCCTTGGACCCGACTGTCGTTAACCTAATCTGAACACCGCCTCCAAGGCCCTGTGCCTTCCTTGAAGGTGGCACTTCCACGTCATTCAGCTCTTGCTTTTCCATTTCTCGAGCTGTTAACAGCACAAGTGCTTGGACCCACGCTAGGTGAGGCTAGACCAGCCATGCAACCTTGGGCGAGTTACCCAGCCTCTCTGAACCTCGAAGTTCTCACCAGTACAATGAAAACGATAACCATGTTTGTGATACAGCTTAAACGAGATAATACATGCAAAAGGTCCAACCAAGGGCTTGGCGTTCAGCAAGTTTTCAACTAATGGAAACTTTTGTTCTCTTTATCGAGTATCCTATCCTTTCTCCCTGTACTTGCCCAGCTTTAAGACCAAAGAAAGAGCCCAGAGTCAGTGACAGAGACGTCAATGGTTTAATGGATAGGGAGATCATACATGTCTGAAGCAAGGTCCTGGAGCAACCCCCAACCGCTGCGGCAGATGTTGGGCACGACATGGTGGCAGTCTTCACTTCTGCAGAGAAGAGGAGGTTTACAGTTACAGTGGGATCTGATGTCAGGTTGGCTCATCAGCTACCAGGGAAACCAGAAGATAAGCTATCTCAGTGAGATGTTCTGATATTAAACTAGAACAATAGTGAGCTGGGACAGGGTCAAACACGTTGGAAGGTCAGTCATGTGAGTAGAGGGTGGGTGAAGAAGGCTCTGGCGGAGCCAAGGATATACAGAGAGCAAGAGAGCAGCCATTCTGGGTGGTCTGACCATGCACCCCAACCCCTACATACCCTGCATGACCCTTACAATCTGTGTTCACCCCTCTTCTGCTCTGTCCCTGGGGTCTGGTAAGTAGAGGGGCACTGCAACCAGATACCACAAATATAATAAAGACACCAGCAGCTAAAAAGTATCAAGAGTAAGACACCTAATGTGCTAAGAACACTCATTTGCCAGTATGTCAGCAAATTTTGGAGCCAAGAACTTAACAGACGAATGGAGAGGGAGTCAATGGCGGCAGTGTCCCGTCCGGTTACAAGGAAGGCAAGGGCACCCTTGGTTTTCACAAACCCAGAGCCACCCCATGTGGAGAAGGGAGGCCCCAACTCTAAAACAAACATTCTGGTAGCCAAGCCAGGAATCACAGTCCAACTCTCACATCCATACATGACCACGGGAAAAACCATTGCCTTGACTGGATGGACCTTGGTTGGCAAAGTAATGTCTCTGCTTTTTAATATACTATCAAGGTTGGTCATAACTTTCCTTCCAAGGAGCAAGCATCTTTTAATTTCATGGCTGCAATCAGCATCTGCAGTGATTTTGCAGCCCCCCAAAATAAAGTCTGACACTGTTTCCACTGTTTTTCCATCTATTTCCCATGAAGTGATGGGACCAGATGCCATGATCTTTGTTTTCTGAATGTTGAGCTTCAAGCCAACCTTTTCACTCTCCTCTTTCACTTTCATCAAGAGGCTTTGGAGTTCCTCTTCACTTTATGCCATAAGGGTAGTGTCATCTGCATATCTGAGGTTATTGATATTTCTCCCGGCAATCTTGATTCCAGCTTGTGCTTCTTCCAGCCCAGCGTTCCTCATGATGTACTCTGCATATAAGTTAAATAAGCAGGGTGACAATATACAGCCTTGACGTACTCCTTTTCCTATTTGGAACCAGTCTGTTGTTCCATGTCCAGTTCTGACTGTTGCTTCCTGACCTGCATACAGGTTCCTCAAGAGGCAGGTCTGGGATTCCCATCTCTTTCAGAACGTTCCACAGTTTATTGTGATCGACCCAGTCAAAGGCTTTGGCATAGTCAATGAAGCAGAAATAGATGTTTTTCTGGAACTCTCTTGCTTTCTCCATGATCCCGCGGATGTTGGCAATTTGATCTCTGGTGCCTCTGCCTTTTCTAAAACCTGCTTGACCATCTGGGAGTTCACGGTTTACATACTGCTGAAGCCTGGCTTGGAGAATTTTGAGCATGACTTTACTAGCGTGTGAGATGAGTGCAATTGTGCGGTAGTTTGAGCATTCTTTGGCATTGCCTTTCTTTGGGATTGGAATGAAGACTGACCTCTTCCAGTCCTGTGGCCACTGCTGAGTTTTCCAAATCTGCTGGCATATTGAGTGCAGCACTTTCACAGCATCATCTTTCAAGACTTGAAATAGCTCAACTATGAAGAAGGCTGATCGCCGAAGAATCGATGCTTTTGAACTGTGGTGTTGGAGAAGACTCTTGAGAGTCCCTTGGACTGCAAGGAGATCCAACCAGTCCATTCTAAAGGAGATCAATCCTGGATGTTCATTGGAGGGACTGATGCTAAAGCTGAAACTGCAATACTTTGGCCACCTCATGCGACGAGTTGACTCACTGGAAAAGACTCTGATGCTGGGAAAGGTTGGGGGCGGGAGGAGAAGGGGACGACGGCGAATGAGATGGCTGGATGGCATCACCGACTCTGTGGACATGAGTTTGAGTGAACTCCGGGAGTTGGTGATGGACAGGGAGGCCTGGCGTGCTGTGATTCATGGGGTCGAGGAGAGTCAGACACGACTGAGTGACTGATCTGATCTGATCTGAGCCAGGAATCAGCAGTCACGGTACAGGTCTGCCACCCCATGTTATGCTGAGTGCCACTCCTCCATTGTCAGTCACCCTACATGGTTGCATCAGTTGGGTCTATTTTTCATGCAAGCCTAGAGGAGGATGACAAACAGCACCTCACTGGAGATCCAGCAGTTAGACTCATTCCACAGTGAGGTCACTTGCTTCCCACTCCTCAAGTAGATATCCTTTGTTCAGGCTACAGGTGAAATGTAAGACACCTAATAGGCATGACACAGGGAATGCGATGACCATTAAGCAAAACACAAGCACGGCCTGCATTATGAGATAACACCACATCTGCCTGAGGTTTGTGTCCTATCTGAAACACAGTTTGATTAACTCAAATTTGCTGTAATACAGGAAGGTATCTAAAATCATGTCTATAACTGCCATCTAGTTTTATGTTGGATGTCTGAACCACAGCTACTCCATTTTGATTTTCCCAATGCATTCTCCTCCTCAATGGCCAAAGCTGATGTACAATGCATGTTCAGTAGGCCACAACACAGGCCACTCTGTCACATGGCTTACATTAAACCATGTTTAAACCAGAATGACTTCCTCATACCTCAGTATGTGAAGATTTTTCCATGACTTACCCTTTTGATTGAAAATCTTTCAATAGACCAAAATATTGACCTTAAGGTCATGGTCCTGCCCTGGGCCTGCTTTATATTTGCCTATAAATATAAATAAATATATATTTATATCTGTCACTTTGGGGGACAAATAATCAGATAAACTCAGAAGTACACTAATGGGGAAACATTTTAGCAGCTATACAGTAGATCAATTATGTCAAATTTTGACAAAAACATTATACCTGTTCTTTCAGCAACAGACTTAGAGCAAGTAATGTCATATACCACATGTAGTTATACTCTGTGACAACTTCACTAGAGAATTTTCTTTTCCTTCAGAACATCAGGGCAAAAGTGTGGCCTACACAACTTTCAAAAATCTAGATCTCAATTAACATGACTAGAATTTAATATCTACTGAACCATAATTTTTATCTCTCTAAAAGTACTCTCATTTCCACCAAACACAGTCAAAACAAGACTAATTTGTTTGCAAAATAAACCTGGTCAGTTGGCCATATAAGGCTTTTCCAAACGGGCTGTGGTAGAACTCCTCAGAAGGAATCTCAGACTGAACTCCCCGAAAGCATCTCAGGGCCAGGAAAACCATGCCACAAGTTTGCCATCAGGCTCTGCCTCAATGAATTTCCCTCTTCCAGATGTCCCCCAAATATGAAGATTCTGGCATAGGCCATTTTTTCCCATTCACCTGACAAGGATGCTCAGAACCCAAGAGTCTCCAGTTTCTGAAGGGATCAGGCAGAGAGAAAAGAAAAATGTTTCAATTCTACCCACAGGTCAAGCTTACCAAATTGTTGTAAGTTATAACTAATTTGAGGGGAAGGGCTTCCCTATATCTGGAAACAGATCAAACCCAGTAATATTCCAGACGAAATCCATAAAAACTAAAACCATACTCACCAGTTCACTCAGCAACCAATCCTTGTGTTAATTTTTTAGAAGTCATAAGGTTTTCCATTCAGTTCAGTTCAGTTGCTCAGTCGTGTCCGACTCTTTATGACCCCATGAATCACAGCACGCCAGGCCTCCCTGTCCATCACCAACTCCCGGAGTTCACTCAAACTCATGTCCATTGAGTCGGTGATGCCATCCAACCATCTCATCCTCTGTGGTCCCCTTCTCCTCCTGCCTTCAATCTTTCCCAGCATCAGGGTCTTTTCAAATGAGTCAGCTTTTCTCATCAGGTGGCCAAAGTATTGGAGTTTCCGCTTCAGCATCAGTCCTTCCAATGAATATTCAGGACTGATTTCCTTCAGGATGGAATGGTTGGATCTCTGTGCAGTCCAAGGGACTCTCAAGAGTCTTCTTCAACACCACAGTTCAAAACCATCAATTCTTTGGTGCTCAGCTTTGCTTTCTGTATAGTCCAACTCTCACATCCATACATGACTACTAGAAAAATCATAGCCTTGACTAGACAGAACTTTGTTGGCAAAGTAATGTCTCTGCTTTTTATATGCTGTCTAGTTTGGTCATGACTTTTCTTCCAAGGAGTAAGCGTCTTTTAATTTCATGGCTGCAGTAGAGCTTATTTAAGAGCTCTAATCTCATTTAACATTTGCTTAAAGTTCCATCCTATCAAGTTATTTTCCTTGCTGACAAATTTGCAGCAGATATAATGAGGTCTTATTTGATCTAAAGTAAACCAACGTACAACAGCAATATTATACTTAACCCTGATAACTCTAAAAACACATCTACATTAATCAAATCAGCAAATTTAAGCTAGCTTCAATACCAGATATTGATTCAATACTGAATATTTTCTTGATCATGTGAACCTGAAATTCATTCTGGCCAGTTTTTTTATATTTCTGAGAATTCACCTAAGCACATAATTTCTTTTATACTAGTTAAGCACAGCTCATCCACAAAGCGATCTTGGCAATACCAATTTGAGGCTGAGACACCTCATATTTATAAGAAATACATTCAGTTCAGTTCAGTCACTCAGTCTTGTCCAACTCTTTGCAACCCCAAGGACTGCAGCACTCCAGGCCTCCTTGTCCATCACCAACTCCTGGAGTTTACTCAAACTCAGGTCCATTGAGTCAGGGATACCATCAACCATCTCATCCTCTGTCATTCCCTTCTCCTCCTGCCTTCAATCTTTCCCAGCATCAGGGTCTTTTCAAATGAGTCAATTCTTTGCATCAGGTAGCTAAAGTATTGGAGTTTCAGCTTCAGCATCAGTCCTTCCAATGAATATTCAGGACTGATTTCCTTTAGGATGAACTGGTTGAATCTCCTTGCAGTCCAAGGGACTCTTAAGAGTCTTCTCCAACACCACAGTTCAAAAGCATCAATTCTTTGGCACTCAGCTTTCTTTCTAGTCCAACTCTCACATCCATACATGACTACTGGAAAAACCATTGCTTTGACTAGACAGACCTTTGTCTGAAAAGTAACGTCTCTGCTTTATAATAAGCTGTCTAGGTTGGTCATAGCTTTTCTTCCAAGGAGCAAGCATCTTTTAATTTCATGGCTGCAGTCACTATCTGCAGTGATTTTGGAGCCCAAAAAGATAAAGTCTGTAACTGTTTCCACTGTTTCTCCACCTGTTTACCATGAAGTGATGGGACCGGAGGCCATGATCTTAGTTTTCTGAATGTTGAGTTCTAAGCCAACGTTTTCACTCTCCTCTTTCACTTTCATCAAGAGGCTCTTTAGATCTTCTTCACTTTCTGCCATAAGGGTGGTATCATCTGCATATCTGAGGTTATTGATATTTTTTTGGCAATCTGGATTCCAGCTTGTGCTTCATCCAGTACAGCATTTCTCATGATGCCCTCTGCATATAAGTTAAATAAGCTAGTTGACAATACACAGCCTTGATGTTCTCCTTTCCAGATCTGAAACCAGTCTGTTGTTCCATGTCCAGTTCTAACTGTTGCTTCTTGACCTGGCTACAGATTTCTCAGGAAGCAGGTTAGGTGGTCTGCTGTCCCCATCTCTTGAAGAATTTTTCAGTTTGTGGTGATCCACACAGTCAAAGGCTTTGGCATAGTCAATAAAGCAGAGGTAGATGTTTTTCTGAAACTCTCTGGCTTTTTCGATGATCCAATGGATGTTGGCAATTTGATCTCTGGTTCCTCTGCCTTTTATAAATAAGCTTGAACATGTGGAAGCTCATGGTTCAAGTACTGTTGAAGCCTGGCTTGGAGAATTTTCAGCATGACTTTACTAGCGTGTGAGATGAGTGCAATTGTGCAGTAGTTTGAGCATTCTTTGACATTGTCTTTCTTTGGAATTGGAATGAAAACTGACCTTTTCCAGTCCTGTGGCCACTGCAGAGTTTTCCAAATTTCCTGGCATATTGAGAACAGCACTTTCACAGCATCATCTTTTAGGATTTGAAACAGCTGAACTGGAATCCTATCACCTCCACTAGCTTTGTTCGTAGTGATGCTTCCTAAGGCCCACTTGACTTCACATTCCAGGATGTCTGGCTCTAGGTAAGTAATCACACCATCGTGATTATCTGGGTCATGGGATTAGAGACACAAACTACTATATATAAAATAAACAAAAAGATTCTACTATGTATAACACAGAGAACTATATTCAATATCTTATAATAACCTAATGGAAAAGAATATTAAAAAATATATTTCATATATATATATGTATATATATTTATAACTGAATTACTGCTATATATCTGAAAACATTTACAAATCAATTATATATTAATTTTTAAAAAGTTAGTAAAATTCTGAAAATACTCTCAAATTTAAGAAAAAGTGAAAAAGACAATATTAATAATATTAATATAACATAATTAATATAACATAATTAATAAAATTGTTACATTTTTATTTTTTACTTTTAAAAGAAAACAATCTAAAAGCAGTGGCCAATCCACAAATGTGGCTGCTGCCTTCTTGTTCAACTTTTTTTCCTCACTGTAATTGCGGCCAATAGCACCACAAAAGCCTTAGTTCCCTGTAGTCTCGTGGCGCCTGCCATTCACCAAGGACAGCCACCACAGTCTCATATACTCGTGGACAACCGCCGCAGGATCACCCCCGCAACTTCTGCGCCCCAAATGCTAACCGACAGCCACCTCAGGATTACATCCCTAACTTGGCCCGCATGGCTTCCCCGTCCTTACTTCCCAACGTATCAGCACTCCTCCCTGCTGCTTCACCAATCGTTTGGCAGCACCGTGCAGGCCGACAAGCCATGTAGTTGTCAGCTTGAAGACCGAAGAGCCCGGTGTTGGAGACAGACACATCAAAGGTTTCGTGGATAGAGGGAGCTTACTTGTGTGAAGCAAGGTCCTGAAGTGACAACCCACTGTGTGCAGTGAACCGTGGCCTCAGTACCCAGCAGCATGGACACGGCGGCCATCTTCACACCCTGCAAGCCAAGGTTACTGGTTACAGGCGGAAGTGGCCTGATGTCTGATTGGTTCATTGGTTGCTAGGAAACCAGCAGAGGAACACGCCCCTCAAGGGCCCCTGTGATAAGCTATCCTGGTGCTGCGTTTGATTTAAGGTTAGAGCAATCACCAGGACTTCCCTGGTGGTCCAGTGGTAAAGAATCCCCCTGCCTATGCAGCGGACATGGGTTTGATCCCTGGTCTAAGAAGGTCCCACATGCTGAAGGCAACCAAGCTGGCGAACCACAACTACTGAACTTCACACTCTAGAGCCTGTGCTCTACAGCAGGAGAAGCCACCTCAAGGAGAAGCCCACACCCTGCAACGAAGAGTAGCCCGCTCAGGCGACTAGAGAAAGCCGGTGTACAGCAATAAAAACAACCCAGTGCAGCCAAAAGCAAACAAATAAATAAAAATTTAAAAAAGAACAATCACCAGCCCACCTGTTAGTGGGGGGCAGGGCAAGTATGTAGCAAGGTCAGTCAGGTGAGCAGGATGTAGGTGAAGCAGGCAGGGGATGTACAGTAAGCAAGAGAATACCCACCTTGGGTGGCCTGACCGTACAGCTGGTGAGATAAAAAATAGTAAGACTTAAAGAATCTGGACTCCTACTTGGCTTTACCATACACTATGTGATTTGTGGGGAAATCTCTAGACCCTCTGGGCATCACTGTTTCCATCTCTGAAATGGTGGCACGTGAGAAAAATTTCAAATGAATGAGATCTGTCTTTGACATGATCATATCATTTCTACTCTGGCAGAGAGACTCCTGGAAAGTCAGAACTAACTCTGCTGGTCTTTGCAAGTTGAAGTAGCCTTTGTCTCAGGCTCTGCATTGATCCAGTGCTGTTCCAAAAACTATTTGTTAAGGCCTTTTTTTTTTTTTGGCCATGCTATGCTGGATCTCAGTTCCCCCACCAGGGATTGAATTCATGGTCCCTGTACTAGAAACGTGGAGTCTTAACTATTGGACAGCAAGGAAAGTCCCCATTGAGGACTTCTTTGTGCTAAACCCCCACCTCTATGATAATTCATGTCTACTCTTCTCTGAAATCACTGTAGCTCAAATACAATTGCTTTCCCTGACCTGTTGGTGGGGTGCTGGGCTGGCTCATATTGTCTTGTCAGAGCTGATTTGTTAGATTTGGGGAATGCTATAAGGCAACTGGGCTTCCCTGGGGGTGCAGTGGTAAAGAAACCGCCTGCCAATGCAGGAGACGTGGGTTCGGATCCCTGAGGAAATGGCAACCCATTCTGGGTTGCCTGGGAAGTCCCATGGACAGAGGAGCCTGGCAGGCTACAGTCAATGGGGTCACAAAAGAGTTGGACACAATTTAGTGACTAAACAACATGAGGCAGTTATTAAGCATTTATTTATTCAGTTCAGTTCAGTCGCTCAGTCATGTCCGACTCTTTGCAACCCCATGAATCACAGCACGCCAGGCCTCCCTGTCCATCACCAACTCCCGGAGTTCACTCAAACTCACGTCCATCGAGTCGGTGATGCCATCCAGCCATCTCATTCTCTGTCGTCCCCTTCTCCTCCCGCCCCCAATCTCTCCCAGCATCAGAGTTTTCCAGTGAGTCAACTCGTCGCATAAGGTGGCCAAAGTATTGGAGTTTCAGCTTTAGCATCAGTCCTTCCAATGAACACCCAGGACTGATCTTCTTTAGAATGGACTGGTTGGATCTCCCTGTAGTCCAAGGAACTCTCAAGAGTCTTCTGCAGCACCACAGTTCAAAAGCATCAATTCTTCGGCGATCAAATGGCTTAATAACTGCTTAATAACAAAATGCTTTATAAGTAAAACTTAATGAGTTGGACTGTGAAGAAAGTGATCGCCGAAGAATTGATGCTTTTGAACTGTGGTGCTGGAGAAGACTCTTGAGAGTCCCTTGGACTGCAGGGAGATCCAACCAGTCCATTCTAAAGGAGATCAGTCCTGGGTGTTCATTGGAAGGAGTGATGCTAAAGCTGAAACTCCAATACTTTGGCCACCTCATGCGACGAGTTGACTCACTGGAAAAGACTCTGATGCTGGGAAGGATTGGGGGCGGGAGGAGAAGGGGACGACAGAGAATGAGATGGCTGGGTGGCATCACCGACTTGATGGACATGAGTTTGAGTGAACTCCGGGAGTTGGTGACGGACAGGGAGGTCTGGAGTGCTGTGATTCCTGGGGTCGCAAAGAGTCGGACACGACTGAGTGACTGAACTGAACTGAACTGAAGCCATTATTAAACATCAAATTATAACTACTTTCAATTAAATGTTATAATAAAAACAAAGATAATAAATACTTGAATCTCATCACTTTCTAGTTATCTCATACATTTTACCCATAGCCATGCTCTTGAGGTTATCTGCATGTATTTTAGCTTTACACTGGTATGCACAGCTCTTTCCAACTCTATGTTCAGTGACTTCATGTTGGTAGCTTGAAATCAGGCATGGCGGGAATATGTATAACTCAGGAATCAGCAGATGTTACAAATAAAGGCTTTTCCCCCCAAGAGTTGGCTGTGAAACATTTGCCAGCACCCCACTGCCCTTAGGGCACTGGAAGGTGGCCTTCCACAAGGAGCATTATTGGCAAACACATGAGTCACACTCAGTTCCACCAGCAAGTCAGCATGTCCCGCAGGCTGGAAGCTATTCTGTATCTGTCACCCATTTATTAATACAATTTCCTCCCAGCAAAGGTTTCCCAGACTGTTCCTAAGAGGCAGATACACTTGATTCACCCACAGGCCTATTATCATTACTGCATTCCTATTTGACTCTTTACAATTTAATTAATATGGAGCAGCCAAGATGCTCCTTTTCTTTCTCTCTCTCCATCTCCTTGCTCTCCTGAGGCACTGTCTAAGCACACTAGAGAAGGCCTCGGTGCTTGGGCCGCTTGCTGTTAAGGGCAGATGGCATATGGATGATCTGGGCTTTGTGGGGAAACGATTCTACGCGTCCTCTCACCCCTACCAAGAAGACAATGCTGAAACCCATCTCTGCCCCACCAGCTGGGAACTGGAGGGATGTAAGGCATTCCACCTGCTGGCCCCTCTACCCAAAGGGATGGGATGGAATTAGTTGTGATATCCCGCAGAATATTAATCAACTGGCCTCTTCTGATCTCCCAAATCCACACCTGGGCTGCCAGAGTGGGTAGAGATAGCAAAGTGGGAGGGAGCTTTAAAACAAGACCCCGGTTATTACTGCAGACCAATATCTTCCCCGGACCAGTGGACAGGAAAGCCTGCTTATGCTGCTGAGTGAGAGGAAGGGCACAGACATAGCTTGTAGTAAAGAGCCTGGAGTGGTGGTACCTTTTTGGTGCACTGGGAAACAACCTGCTTTCATACCTGAAATAAACCCATGGAAGCCAAGTGACTCTGAGGCTTAGGGGTAACTTTTGCAAACAGAATCTGCAGTGGAAAAGTCCTGGCTCAAGTAGGAGGGACCAGGCGTGCAGACACGGTCGAGGGGGTGGGCTTTGGAGACTGACAGTTAGGTTTGGTGTCCTGGTCTGTCCTTAACATCCTAGCCTCCATGTCATTACCTTAAACAGAGATATGAATGATACCACTTGCCACTTTGTTGTTTTGAAGATTAAACGGAGAATGTAAAAAGCCTACAGACTTTCCTGGTGGTCTGAGCTCCCAGTGCAGGTGGCCTGGATTTGATCCCTGATCAGGGAACTAAATCCCACATGCCACAACTAAGAGTTTGCATGCCACAACTGAAGATATCATATGTTAAAACCAAGACCCAGTGCAGCCAAAATAAATAAATATTAAAAAAGAAAAAAGGCCGGACAGCAGGCAGCAGGACAGACAACTTGAAAAAGGCAGCAGGCCAGACATCTTGAAAGTACTCAGTTAATACTGGGGCTGGGGCCAGGGGTGAGAGAGGGACATTTTACACAAAGATCTTTTTTATTGGTTCCATTTTTTAGGGTTATGTGTTTATAAGACCTATTTCTTTTTTAAATGAAAAAAAATAGTGCTACATGAGCAGAGTTTTACTGGATTGGGAAAAGGATGAGAAATATTCATAAAACTCCTTCTTCTCTAGGTAAAGAATCATTTTACCTCATCTGTAAAATGGGGTAAAAATAGCACTGACATCACGAGGTGTTTGTGAGGATGAGGGCTCAACCCCGTGCTTGGCATGTGGTTGTGCTCTGTAATTGTGAATCCCGCCCCCATTAGTGTAAAGCCTATGGCCTGAGATCCTGCATAGAGCCTGCTCTTCCGGTCCCATGTCTGCCATCCTCTCAGCCAGTATTTAAGGTGGTCGAGGGAGGAGAACCCCTGCAACTAACTACCCCCAGCAGGAACCTCAGAGTTCAGGGCTGAGTCTGAGCCTCTTCTACAGGCTGGCTAAATTCCAGGGTCATCAGTTCCTGGAAGGTGGTCAGCAGACAGGTTCCAGTGGAGCTGCTTGCTTGTCCTGACTCTGGTTACCGGCAGGCAAGGATGCAGGGCATAGGAAGACAAAGGGCACTCTGGCATCTTTGTATTTGGCAGGGATGAGAGGTTTGGTGGGAAAATTAGGAGACATGGATTAAATGTGGCTGACCAGGTGAAGAGCTTTCCATTGCAAGTTACAGCAGATGAATGTGTCAGTGGGAAGCTTGCCCCTGGTGCCCTGGAGGATGTAGTGGCAATGACAGAGTTGCAGAGAGGAATGGCCACACGGTGGTCCTGGAAGACTGGTGCTCTCCTCCCCACCCCCCACCCTGCCCCAGGCACTGTGATAGGATCCTCAGCCTGGATGGAGGAGCAGGAGAGCCTCTACCTCCGCGGACCATACTGGCCCTGAGTAGCAGCAGTGACCACAGTGACCGAAGGCCAGAGGCCCGCCTTGCATATTCCAGAACCAGTATGGTCTGCACCGTCAAATAGCACCGGTGGGAGGAGAGTGCTGGGAGAAAGATTCATCCTGGTGAGTGGGAACGTGGAGTATGGTTTAATTTGATTAGGAAAATAGAGTAACATGATATTTTACTTCAGATTCAGACCTCTCTCTGCAGTATTGATCGGGACCTCAGTTTTGCCCAGTGCTGGACCGGATGCTTTTACATAAAGGATCCTATGTGAGGGGTCTTCCATCTTTTACACGCCCTACAGTTGAAGAACTGTGAGGAGGGCTTATGCTCAGGGCCTCAGACCTGCCTCACGCCCTGCAGCCTGGGATGAGTAAACAGGTGCAGTCTGTAAGGCTGAGGTGGTGTCCAACAGTGTTTGCAAGCTGGTTTTCTTGTAGGGGAGAATGCTGTAAAGCATTCTTCTCAATCTCCTGTCAGTATAGAAATTAATGAAATGACTACACGTGCACTCGACTGGCTGGTTGGCACTTTCTCTTTGAGTAGAAAGTTCTTTCATGCATAATCTGCTGCAAATGCCTCCCCAACATTGTCCCCCCACCATCATCTGAGACACCTTCCCCCACCATGGCTCTCTTGCCAAAGTTACAACTAAAAATCAAAGAACATTTTTAATGAAAAAGGCCCTTTCCATCCCTTTTGCTGCAAATCCACTGCAATAATTTTGAGACTGTTAGTGACATTTAAACACTCCTAGATATTCCTCTCCTGGAGAGAGGCTGTTCATCCAACACAGTCTAAATAGTAAAAAAAAAACAAAAAAAAACAAAGGAATACTCTTTACATTGCACCTGTGACCTTTCCTTTCATATAATGTCAATAATATATAAAATAAACGTTGGATGTTTCCGAGACAGATTTTGGTGCTTGGGTAGCCAACATTCTCACCATTATTCAGAAAGTGTCTTTGGAGTACCTGTTTTGTAAGGGTAATTTGCATATGCATGTCTCTTTTGTACTTCATGCTATCTGAGCATGACACACACTCACTTAAAAAAAAAATCCTTTCACATTATGATACTATTAAGAGGGATTTCTTAAATTAAGCATCCTGACAAACTGATCTTCCTTGATGAGGAAAAGAATGAGTGGCTGGCATCTGAAAAACACATTATTTGGGAACAGAGTAAGGTTTGCTTCTGCACTGATGAGTAATAAATGCCCCTTGGCAATCTTGTTTGAAGCCTACAATCTAAGAATTTTTAAGCACCTATTAGTGCCAGAATTTTGTCTGCCTTATCTTATTTAATCCTTACTGCACCCCCCCCCCCCAAACTAGGGGTTATCATTCTGCTTTAAAAAAGAAATGACAGGCCTAAAATGGAGTCACTTATGCTAAGCTCCACAACAGCAGACTAAGACTTAATACCTGACTGCATTCTAACCTAACCTAATTTAACATCCTCCTGGCTTCAGTCTAGAATTCTCTGGTCAGCACCAATAAGGTAATCTGCCACATAGCTCCCTTCTGTCCTCCATAGGTTTCCTAAGCCTGGAAACAATCCACTATTTTCCTCCTCCTGCCTATAAAGACTTTTCATTTTGTACAACACCTCTGAGTCTCTCCACTTGCTACATGAGATGGTGACCGAGTCATGAATCATTCAATATAGACAATGAGACCTTTAAAATTTACTTGGTTGAAAACATTTTTTAAACAGTTTCCATTTGGTAGAAAAGGAAGGTGAGGCTCAGAGAGATGAGTTAACTTGTCCACTTATGACTTGGGTCATAGGTGGCAGGGCATTCTCAGTGCCGTCTGAATGTAAAACCGAGGATGTCTCTCCTCAGCTGCGCTACAGTTCACAGTGGAGGTGGTGCTTGGATGACATCAAGACACCCCGCTCCTAGTCCACTTGAATTAGAACTGGGGCAGGGGCACACGCAGGCATCTGCTTTTAAAAGCACACTCTGAAGGTCATGAATGATAAGGAAAAGCTGAGGAGCAGTTATATCATTTCATATATAATATGTCCTGGGTGGCTCAGATGGTAAAGAATCTGCTTGCAATGTGGGAGACATGGGTTTGATTCCTGGGTCGAGAAGATCTTCAGGAGGAAGACATGGCAGCCCAGTCCAGTATTCTTGCCTGGAGAATCCCATGGACAGAGGAGCCTGGTGGTTACAGTCCATGGGGTCACAAAGAGTTGGACACAACTGAGCAAGTAATGTTTTCCCTTTAACGGGGCAAGCAGGGTGAGAGTATTCAGGAACTCTCTGGGCCATTCTTGTGATATTCATGGAAACCTAAATAATTTCAAAGTGAAAAGCTTTAAAATTTTCGTATAATTAAAAAACAAGTTTGATTAAAAAAATAATAATAATAAAGAAAGCTCTCCTCAACTGAGGTGACCCCACATGCTGCTGGGGTTGATGGAAAATGACTCTGGGAGATGCCAACCCAGATCCATGGGCAGCCCCTGGCTGAAGTGAGGAGGTTCAGTTTGAAACAGTTCTGTCTCCCTTATGCGGACTTGATGTATTTCTACTGCTTAAGCAGGGAGAGAAAACAAAGATATTTGCGCTAAAAAGGGAATGACTTGACTTGGGCTCAAAAAACAGGCAAGATGTGCTTTCTGCTAGGAGGGGAAGCTTAATGATCATGATGTTTTTATTCCCCCAATTCCCCCTCCCTTCTTCCGGTGACAGCACATCGTGTTTAGGGGAGAGAGCCACCCCCGCTCTACTCCTAAGATGCACGAGTGGCTGCAGGCACAGACATGTGACCCAGGCCTGGCAAGGAGGACACAGTATTCCCCCAGCTCAAGGACTGGTGCAGGATGAAGACATGACCCAAGTCAACCAGGCAAGTCCCATCATCCAATCTGGAGATTTCTGCTTGGGTTTCAAAAGAGATGTACTCTTTCATTTTACCCCTTAGACTAGAATCTGTGAGAGGCTGGAGCTGTTAGGAGCCATCGTGGGTTCACAAGAGAAGAGTTCGTCTGAGCATGGAGCCAACAAGGATAAGATGGGGCTGAGAAGCAGTGCAAAACCAAGACTTTTGAGCTTTGGACCCAGCCAAAGCTACGCTTAGAAACTTCATGCTGTAATAGACAATGAATCCCCCGTTTTGTTTAAGATGATTTGGATTGCATTTTTTTTTTTTTCTTTTGGTCACTTAAAACTGAGAAGAAGTCTAACTGACCCAGGGCATCAGACATCAGACTCACATAAATCTAAATCGAGGAAGTATGCTTTTCTGGTCCAGTCCTTCATTCCATAAATATTTATTGAGCTTCTGCTATATGCCATTCACTCTCCTACGTGCTGAGGGAGATTCAGAAGCAGCCCTCAAGGGACAGATGGCCTGATTGAAAGAGGATCTAAAGCAGAAGACAAGGGTAAAACAAGGTGGGAAGGGAAGCTGCCCCAAGAGATTTAGATCATATGGTAGCAGGAACCAGGGGGGAATGCTTACACTGAAGAAAGGCTTCTCTTCTAATCATGGGACTGTATCTTCCTGTCCTCTGAGTCCCAGATGCTCAGCTCAGCGCCTGGCACAGGATGAGTGTTCAGTAAATCCTTAAAGGATGGATGGCTTTGTGGAGGATGTAACATTGAGAAATAGGTGAACTGTACCTTTGAGACAGGCCTCCAGGCAGTAAGGTGGGAAATCACGAACCCCTGCCCATAATTCATGCTGGTTGGCTGGTCTGATGGAAGAGAGGAGGCTTTCCTGTTTAAGAGCAGACGTGTGAACTCAGTTCAAATTGCATGCTCAGCAGCCAACTGATTTCTATCCTTTAGGTTGTACAGGAACTTCCTAGATTGGTTCTTGTCCTTAGGTTTCTTGATAAATAGTCTTTTTAAAGAAATAGAAAAATCATTATTGTTTCTTTTCCTGTCATAATTTTTCTGTTCTCACAAAACTTATATGGGATAAACACACATATAAAGGAGAAGCAAACTCTCGTAATCCTACAACTAAGAAATAATCACTGCCAACACACACGGAGCTTCCCAGGTGGTGCAGTGGTAAGATCCACCTGCAATGCAGGAGACACGGGTTCACTCCCTGGGTGGGGAAGATCCCCTGGAGAAGGAAAGGGGAAGCCACTCCAGTAATCTTGCCTGGGAAATTCCACGGACAGAGGAGCCTGGCGGGCTCCAGTCCATGGGGGGGTCACCAACAGACAGACACTACTGAAAACACGCACACACAACACATACAGAGCCACAATGATTTAATCCACTTTAATGTCATGTCACATCTTTCTTTGTCAACAGAGTTGTATATTATTGTTTTAATGACTGCTGAGTATTCCATTGCAGAGATGAACCAAAATTAATTGAACTAATTTCCTGTTGATGGACATTTAGGTCAAATAGAGTTTTAGGCTGTTATAAAAACACTGAGTAAAATGAACATCCTTACAGTGAAAATATTACACATTTAAAACTATTTCCTTTGGATAAATTCCTAGAAGTGGAACTGCTGGGTCCAAAGAAATGCATGCTTCTGAAGATCTGTGACACATATTACAAGCCTGACTTCTGGTATTTATCCTCCCCAAAGCCCAGCATTCTACCCTATCTCCAATACTGGGTGTGATCATTGTTCCTTTTCTTTTGCCCATCTGAAGGGCAGGGAGGGGTAGCCTTGGCAACAGCGTGGGGCAAAGGTCATGTTGGTCTCTGCTGTCCCTTTGCATATACCTCCCTGACAAGGACACCTTTCTCCAGGACGTGGGTCTGACCAGAACATCAACTGCTCCCTCTAGGAGCCTCACTCCTAGAATTAGAGATGCCAGAGACCTCATTTATTCAGCCTCAGGTTCCAGGAGAATTACCTCCTCCCTTCAGTCCCAGGCCAGTGCTCCTCTGACCTCTTTGCATGTTAGCTTCCTGGCACACGTGGAGATGGAGGAGGGAAAAGGCAGGTCCTGTTCGCAGCCTGCAGAGAACTAGGCATTCCCATGTCTCTCAGTGGCAGCTCGGACTCTCATCACACCACAGTCCAACCTGCCTTTCAAAGTTCCAAGGAAATCAAGGAAGATGAGAGCATAAGCTTTGTTGGAAAAAAGCCTACTTTCTTCTAACCACAATTCCTCTTTTTCCCCCTTTTTCCCATAAAAACTTAATACTGCACTCTCAGCATGGAGGTTTCTTAATCGATGGGCACTCCCTCTCCTGAGCCACCTCAGGGGAAGCCAAATGATAATCTAGAGAAGATCCAGCCCCCTTCACCAGTCAGTGTTCTCTCAGGAGTCTCCGCAGAGAGAATCCAGAACCAGTCTCCCTCACTCATTTGACAACTAATCACTGAAGACCTGCTCTGAGGTACACCCTGCGCTGGCTCAGCACTGGTTCAGAAACCTCATTGCTCATGGTCTTTGAAGGAATTTTTCTCCAACTCTTAGGGCTCAGTCAAACTGAAGCCCGATGGTGTAGTGAAAAATCACAGGCTTTGGAGTCATGGGGACCTGGGCTCCATTCTTGTTTGGATGCTGCTGACACCCATCATTTCTCCTCTCTGAGCCTCAGTTTCCTCATCTGTGAAATAGGGATGATAATGATCCCAACTTCATAGAGCTGTGAGGACTCAGCAAGGTGATCTGTGCAAAGTGCTTAGCACAGAACTGGAGGCATAGCAGGCACTCAATACATCTTAGCTCCATGAATACAGTGAAAAGATATCTATGAACCAGGAGGGGGGCCCTCACTAAACAGTAAATCTACTGGTGCCCTGATCTTGGACTTTCTAGTCTCCAGAACTGTGAGAGATAAATTTGCACTCCATATAAGTTAAAAATAAAACAACTTAGCTTTATTATGATTATCATCTGTAAAATAGAGAGACTGAGCCAATCATATAGGACCATTATAAAGATGAAATAAACTAAGGCTTGTTAAGCACATGGTACCTAGAAAGTTCTCATAAAATAGCAGTTTTAGGGCATTTCTCTATATTATAAATAGCATTCTCAAAGGGTAAGGGATGGAGGGGCTTCCCAGGTGGCGCTAGTGGTCAAGAACCCACCTGCAATGCAGGAGACACAGGCTCAATCCCTGGGTCAGGAAGATCCCCTGGAGGAGGAAATGGCAATCCACTCAAGTCTTGTTGCCTGGAGAATCCCATGGACAGAGGAGCCTGGAGGGCTACAGTCCACACGGTCTTGCAAAAAGTCAGACACGGCTGAAGAGACTTAGCGTGCACACAAGAGAAACGGAGGTGCAGGAAGACTCAAGTCTAAGGGAGCTGCTGAATTTTGAAACAGAACTTGTAGGTTTTGACTTTTAAAGGCAGACTCCTCTTCTTGAAGGGTCTTCAGTAAAAGTACAACAGGGAGGAAATAATTGCTATTTGAGAAGATAAAACATCTCTAGTTGCTTTTTGAATGACAGGGTAATAGTGGAATTCATCTGGAGAAAAAGAGAAAAAAGCTCTTTGAGAAAAGGGGCCAGCGACCCAAGGGCCCAAAGAGATTACAACCAGGAAGAGACAGTCTTGGCCAGGGGACAGCCAGTGGGTTTGGGGGAAATATCCATGTCCAGTGTTCAGCCTATGCTGCAATTACTTTCTGTTGACTCCGGATTTTATTAATATACAGCCAGTCACACACAGAGCCTTGATTGGTGGCACTGGAGAAATGAAAGGGAGGTGGCTTTGCTTGTGTTTCAGCAGGAGGGGCTGGAGGCATGAGCTCTGGACAGGAATTCAAGAGCCAAAGTGGGGCATTTCCATGGTGGACCAGTGGTCAATATTTCACCTTCCAATGCAGAGAGTGTGGGTTCGATCCTTGGTCGAGGAGCTAAGATCCCATGTGCCTCCTGGCCAAAAAACCAAAATATACAACAGAAGCAATATTATAACAAATTCAATAAAAACTTTAA
Organism: Moschus berezovskii; assembly: GCF_049115385.1. NCBI lineage: Eukaryota > Metazoa > Chordata > Mammalia > Artiodactyla > Moschidae > Moschus > Moschus berezovskii. The sequence continues at coordinate 13,617,383 of NC_142483.1, forward strand.
CAATGGTCCACATAAAAAAAAAAAAAAAAAAAGGAAGAGGGTTCAGGAACGTGTGTCCTTAAGCTAATGAGGAAAGCTTTCGACCCATCACCAATGGTGGGAAGACAATGTAAGTCATCTCAGTCAGACATCAAAACCAAGGGTGACTGTCCCAGAAGGCTGAAGAACTCAAATAACCAAATTCAAATGCAACTTCAGGATAAGTTGCTTATTGAGCACGTTTCCGGGAAGATCTCCTGGGATCCAAAGTACTTGAAAACAAAACACAACATATGTATGAGTGTCTGGAGAGTACATTGTGCCAATTTTTTTGAGAAGCCAAGGTTATTGGTGATTTCTGCCACAGTAGAGGCGTGAGCTTTGACAGCTCAAAACTCTGTGTATGGCAGCGGTGGACATGGTTTCCAAAATGCTTTTCCAGTCCCAGAGGAGCCGGAGCCAATTTGGCACTTGGGGCACATAACAGTGCCCATGCACCAGATAAAGCTGTGGCATGGAAATCAAGGAGGAGCTTAATGATGAATCAGAACATTCCTTTCGGGTATAAATTATCTGTCTCTTAAAGTCCCGACTAGGAGGTCCTCCTTATCTTGCCAGTTGATTGTGCAAATGTCCACTAGCCCTACCCAGATTTGAGCTATCCTAGGAGTAAATGGATATTTGTTTAAGAGGCAAGAGCATCCTGGATTTTTTCCCCTTTGTAATCTAGCTGGATGACTTCCCTCTTCTGTTTGGCACTGCAAGGAATTGTTAAATATGTTATACAACAAAATGAGAAGAAAGAAGAGGGAAGAATACAGAAGGTAGAATCCATGACCTTCAAATTGGGAAGAGGAAAATGGCAGAAACGAGAGCAACATTTAGTTTGAAGAGAGGGAAGGAAAGAGAAAGGGAGATGACAACACATGAGGATTTGAGACAACAATGTAGAAATAGATGCTGTTTTATGAGAACGTCCTTTGTGCTAGCCGTGGGCTAGCAAGTTTGGCAAACAAAGGACTTTCCTGGTGATCCAGTCTCTAAGACTCTGTGCTCCCAATGCAAGGGGCCTGAGTTCGATTCCTGGTTAAGGAACTAGCTCCCACATGCCACAACTAGAGATCTGCATACCTAAATGAAGATAGAGGATCCCATGTGCCGCAAATTTATTTGGTACAGCCACATAATAAATATATATATTTTTAACAGTATAGCTTGGTCCCTGTTCTCATGGTTCTTACTCTCTATGTGGTCGACAGCACTGAGGGTAGATTCCCTGGCAAAGTCGTGTTCAGTAATATGCTAGGATCTCTCCAACGTCACCCGTCACCACTCTCTTCCTTATCCTTCCCCTTCAGTCATTCTGGAATCTTCTCAGTTTTTCCATCCCACCAGGCTCTCCTGTCTTCTGGGCCTCACGCATGCTCTCCAAAGCTGCAAATGCTCCTTGCCTGGCTCTCTCCTTTTCAACTCAGCTGGGATTCTTCCTTCCTTGGGGAAACTTTCTAGGTCCCAGGTTAGATTTGATTCTCCTACTATGTTTCCATATTCCCCGAAATGGCTTAATTAGTAACTGGTGACCTCAAGTCTGTCTGCCCCAGGACTCCGTGAGTCCATGAAGGCTAGGACCGAGTTTATTTTGTTTTCAGTGCCTAGCCCTGGGCCTGGCACATGATAGACACTCCATAAACAGGGAAAGGTGACAGCTCTATTTCTCACAGCCTAGAAGGTATATGGGAAGATTAGCATGGCCCCTGTGCAAAGATGACACACAAATTCGTGAAGCGTTCCATATTTTGGGGGTTTTCCTGGCGGCTCAGTGGTAAAGAATCTGCCTGCCAATGCAGGAGATGGGGGTTTGTCCTCTGGGTCAGGAAGATCCCCTGGAAAAGGAAATGGCAACCCACTCCAGTATTCTTACCTGTTAAAGCCCAAGGAGAGAGGAACCTGGTGGGCTATAGTCCATGAGGTAACAAAAGAGTAGGACAAAACTTGGCAACTAAACAACAACTAGAAAGCATGGTCTTAATATAATTTTTTTAAACTTAGATTGTTGGTCCTTTATTTTGCGCTGCTTCTATGACATCCAGTTGTTTTTTATTAGTACATTTAGTTTTTGCTACATCATTAAGACAAAATAAAAGGAGAAATGCAGCTAAAGAAATCAGAGAATTTTCTTCTGACATGATAAGCAGGTTTTAAGAGAATGGAAATTTTTCTTCAAGGGGAAAACTGGAGAATTGGTAAGGATGTTGCTCTAAATCTCAGACTTGGACAGACACTCCATTTTAAACTCTATGGTATTAATCTAGGACTATGGCTTTTCTCATTTCTCACATCTGAAAAGGAAATACACAGTCATTGTGACTTAAGATTACAGTGCTTTATGAAGGCTTTAAGCTCAAGGACACTGAAAAAGAGAAAAATCTGCATCAGAAAATGTAAGCAAGGAAATATGCTTTTTTGATTCTGATATCAGTGTGGGCAGATGCGTTTCTATGTAAAGTGCATGCACGTGAATGCCAGATTGCACCTAGATTCACCAGCCTGCAGAGAGCTGACAAGTGCCACGCCTCCACTGCCTAGTCAAGTAAATGAAATACAGTCTTCTTTAAAGTGGAGTTTTAGAAGCTGCAAGTGGCCTACAAAGGGTTACCACAGCCACAACGGAAACCAGCAGTCACTCCGTTTGTAGCTGATTGTATTAACTTGAGTGGTGGCTAAAATCACTACTAATCAGTGAGAATCAGATGGGGCATGAGAAGAGGTTCGACAGCATTTGAAGAACCACAAACCAGGATTCCTGACCTAAATCTACAGCTTACAAAGGAGGGCACCGTGGGCAAGTCCCTCATGCCCAAACCTCAACTTCCTTTCTGTAAAATGGGTTCAGTAACAGCATCGAGGCATTTGGATGCCCGGTCAGACCTGGTCCTGGGAGATACTCAACAGAAGGAAGCTGGTTTGCCTCTTCCCTCACTCAGCTCAGGGATTCGGGGGTCACAGGTTTCAGCCCTGCAGGCACAGTTATGATCTCAAAGTCCGTCTAGTTGAGTTTCAGTTTTAAAGGCGATTGACAGGATCGGAAAACGGTTTTCTTCCACTTCAGAGGTGTGGTTTATGAGACGAAGGGCCCCAAGGGTATTCCTAGGTCCATTAGGCTGTTCCAATACTGTCTTGGGTACAATGCAAAGAGACTTCTAGGGGGTCAATTTTTCCTTCAACTAAATGCACTTAAGAGGGCGTTGGGGCAGGGGTAAAGGAGACTGCAACGAGAAAAACAATGAAAAGAAAGGGGCGGGGTGGGGGGAGCAGTATACCAGGCTGACTAGCACTTGCGAAAAAAGAAAAGAAAAAGCCGGATCCTCAGCGCCCCGGGGGCTCAAAGAGGAAGCGCTCCGAGTCCGCCCGGGCGAGTGGGGTTAAGGGATGGAGGGGCTACGCGCCAAGGGTTAGCGGGGCTCAGCCTCAGGTGGTCCCTTGAGGCTGCTCGAGTGGCGCTAATTGACCTGCTGTTTTCTTAATTTCCTCGTTAATAGCTTTTCTTCCCCACGCCATCTGGGACCCCAGGAGGACTGCCCCATCTCCTCCCTGCAGGGCACATCCCGACTCTCTCCGCCTCTTCCGCATGCGGTCGAAGACCTGGCTTCTGGGACCTAGGGTGCCAACACGTGGAGCTGCGGCTGCGGTTCAGGCGGGGCGCAGGGCCCCGGAGACGGGGTGCACAGGGCGCCCCTTGAGGGCAGTAGTGAGCCTTTCTGGGAGCGCCCCGGGCCCCGCGCCCGGGTCTAGGGCTCCCGCAGCAGGTGTGTGTGAAGTCCCCCAGCAGTTCCAGAAGATTTGGAAGCACCATCCCTGGTTTTATTAGAAGATAGGCAGAGCTGTTAACAACCCATAAAATGCAGAGCCGGGCAGCAGGGCGACTTCCGCCGGCCTTGGACTATTCCTGCATTCTCTGATGGAGGGAACTCGTCCTTCCGAAGCACCTGATGGGCGACAGGCTCTGATCTGCTCTGAACTGCTGAGCTATCACTCTGCCTTAGCCATGGGAGTGTGACTGGTTAGTGTTTTCCCCACACTCCTGCAGGGGAGTACATTACAGCCCGGGATCAGAGTGAAATGGCTCAGGGAGGTCAGCAATAGCTCCGGGCTTCCTTGGGGACCATTCCTCAGATTTTTCTCTTGGAGAATTCCCTTCCCTTACTCCCAGCAGGTTGGCATGGATGCATCTTGACCAGGGGGAGGGGCGCTCAGTTGATCTAAATCCATCAATACATCCCACCCCTGGCCAAAGGGATTGGGTCAAGGAAGGAGTGTGACCAGCATAAGCCAGTCAGGACGAGGTCCAGGGTAATGGCCCCAGTGCTGGAGGAGAAAAGGTTCCTTTGACCTAACTGGGAGAGGCAATCAGGAAATACTGAGATGAGAGGCTGAGGTTGGTGGGGAGAAGACCAGCCCTGAGTGACAGTCAAGGCTTAATAATTTTATTTAAAGCCACCCACTTTTTTAAATGGAGGGAAATTCAATATCCTTATCATAAGTGACAAAACAGTACTGTTTGTCTGAAATGAGTATATTGAAAGTAAAGCCGTATTATTAAATTCTCGTTTGATTGTGTTGCTTTGCTATAGCCGTTGAGCCTGAGGCTCCTTCTCTCTTCAATCAGATTCTAGCGAGTTATTACATGACAAATGAGGCTTTCTCCTGAAGTAATATGAAGAATTGAAAGATAATCAATTTAATAACATGCCTACCTTTCACTGAAATCACCTCACAGCTGCCCTTGGTATGTTTCCCACGTGTGAAGTGATGTTATCTGTACTCAGTAGAGGTGAAAGAAACATATTCAACCTGGGAGGTTCTAGAAAGACTGCTTTATGAAGGATCTACTGGAGATAAGAATTTTCCTCCCTAAGGCTCAGAGAGGTTAAGTAACTTGCTCAAGGCCACAGAGCTAGTGCAGAAGCAGGAACAGAATCATGACCCTTAATGCTCTTTTCATTAAACTCTCTCCTCCTGGGAAAAGGAGAGACTCATTGGAATAACAATTGAGTGCCTGGCACTGGGCCTGATATTTAGGGGCATTCAATAAATATTTGAATGTACAGTTACTGAGTTTTTTTTTAAATGTGTCTGGCACTGTTCTGAGTCCTGGTGCACAAAGCAAATAGGTCTCGCCGGAGCTTAGAGTTTATTGAGAAAGTGATATTAATCAAATATTACATAAACAGTAAAAGTAATAAAATATACATATTTTACTATATAGTTGTCGTCATCGTGGTGAAGTTGCTCAGTCGTGTCCGACTCTTTGCGACCCCATGAAGCCTACCAGGCTTCTCCCTCCATGGGATTCTCCAGGCAAGAGTACTGAAGTAGGTTGCCATGTAGATAATCTAATTAGATAGATACTTGTATATAACTGAAGTTTTATTTTCATTCATTGAGTCTTTATGTAATGTCTGTCAGATGCTGCTGCTGCTACTGCTGCTAAGTCACTTCAGTCGTGTCCGACTCTGTGTGACCCCATAGACGGAAGCCCACCAGGCTCCCCCGTCCCTGGGATTCTCCAGGCAAGAACACTGGAGTGGGTTGCCATTTCCTTCTCCAATGTGTGAAAGTGAAAAGTGAAAGTGAAGTCGCTCAGTCGTGTCCGACCCTTAGCGACCCCACAGACTGCAGCCTACCAGGCTCCTCCATCCATGGGATTTTCTAGGCAATAGTACTGGAGTGGCTTGCCATTGCCTTCTCCAGATACTAGACAGAAATATATTTGTTGTTTAGTTTCTAGGTTGTGTCCAACTCTTTTGCGATCCCATAGACTGTAGCCCACCAGGCTCCTCTGTCCACGGGATTTCCCTGGCAAGAATACTAGAGTGGGTTGCCATTTCCTTCTCCAGGGGATCTTCCTGACTCAGGGATCAAACCCATGTGTACTGCATTGGCAGGAGGGTTCTTTACCACTGAGCCGCCAGGGAAACCCACAAAAATATATATTGTTAATTTTTTTAGGAAAGTGATTTAGCTCCTTTGACATAGCTCCCTCTTCTGTATATTATGAATTATGGACTAGTAGTCTATACTCCGGGAGTTGGTGATGGACAGGGAGGCCTGGTGTGCTGTGATTCATGGGGTGGGAGAGTCGGACACGACTGAGCGACTGAACTGAACTGAACTGAACTGAGTCTATGCTAAACATTGGGTGATGTGGCGAAACTTTATTCAAACCTGTATCTTACACATTTTCGGTGCTCAAAAGTAGAATAAGTAATTCTGTAAAATGAGCATGTACATACTTGCATTTTAGATGAATCAGTCCATAATCCCAGCATACCTGAATGGTAGATATAGAAAACAGGACAGGACTTCCCTGGTGGTCCAGTGGTTAAGAATCCACCTGTCAACGCAGGGGACACCGGTTCGATCCCTGGTCCAGGAAGATTCCACATGCTGTGGGGCAACTAAGCCCTTCTGCCACAACTACTGAACCCGCACCTTACAGCCTGTGCTCTGCAACGAGAAGCCACTGCAATGAGAAGCCCACGCACCGCAACTAGAGTAGCCCCCACTGGCTGCAACTAGAGAAAGCCTGTGTGCAGCAACAAAGACCCAGAATAGCCAAACATAAAATAAATAAATAAACAGATGAGTAAATAAGAAAGCGAGAAAAAGGGGGATGAATAACCTTCCTAGCATTTCTTAGCTGGTTGGCTGTGCACGAGGCTTGGGTGGTCTCACTGTCAAAGGCTCTGCTCTGTCCCCTGGCTAGGGCAAGGATAGGTGGAGAGAATAAAGGTAAGGGAGATTTGTGGCCTAGGACAGGTCACTTCTCTTTGGGTTTAGATTCTTTCATTCAAGGACAGGACACTGAAGGACAGTTCATTCTTCTGAAGTGCTGTTGGCCAAAGGAGTCTGCAGGCCAACAGCACAGGACTCTTGAATGATGCTGTCTTTCCTGCTCGGCCGCTCGCCTGACAAGGAATTAACCCCTGGGGACTTCTGCTTGCTCTGACAGTACTGTTCTCTATACAGCAGAGTTGTTTCCAGGGCTTGGTGAGGTCACCGAGGAAGCAGGCAGCACAGTGGACAGTAAGCGCTCAGTGGACATCAGCAATTGCTACTGTTTTTCTAAAACTTATTTTGTCTTGAATAAAAATAGACTTTTGCACGTGGTACTTTGGAGGTTGGAAGCATAGATCCTTCAGAACACCTGCCTGACAGGTGCAGGACACAACAGACTGTACACTGCTGTTCTGTACTCTGCATTGTTAAGCAACTGGTTGCTGTGTGGTGAAACTCTCTCAGGCTTTCCTTAGTTTTGGCCTTTTAATTGTGGACGATGGTTGCGTGGTGACTGTGAGGATGAATCAAGCTCATTGAACCTGCTTTCCTCTAGCTAAGAACTGTTGATTCTGTGCGACGCTATGGACTGTAGCCCTCCAGGCTCCTCCATCCATGGGATTCTTCAGGCGAGAATACTGGAGTGGGTAAGCCATGCCCTCCTCCAGGGGATCCTCCCAGCTCAGGGATCTAACCCGCATCTCCTGTCTCCTGCATTGCAGGCGGGTTCTTTACTACTAGGGCCACCTGGGAAGGCTAAGAACTGCTGAAGCTTTGCATAAATCTCTCCAGGAGCTGATAGAGCTTCAGCCCACAGTTGGTTGCTTTGTCTTTCAGTGTAAGAACTGTGATTGGATGCCCTACCAGACCCAGCTCCCTGAGGAATTGGACTGGGTTGTTCCCCTTTCCTAGAGGGGCCAGAGTCAACAGTCTGGCCTGGCTTCCACCCTGCATGGCCCCAGCCTGTGTTCCCACTCAGGCTCACAGGGTAAATAGAGAGCAGACTCTCTTGGCTCCTGGGAAGAGGCTCTGTGGCTGGGGAGAGGAGGAGCTCTCTGTGAGAACATGCACCTTGCTGTACGTGTAGCTTGACTGTAACTTTTAAACATGTAAACATTTAGTATACGGGCTTCCATCTGTACTCATGGTTTACACCCATACATTTGGAACTTGGCTGCCTATCACCACCCACTTATCCCCCGCCCCCAATAAAATCTAATAGGCCTTTTAAACTTCCAGGAGGTATAACCTTTAAGTGGAAGAGATTTTTCCGTTGTGAATTTGATGTGATCTCCTCCGCTCCAGCTCCTGGTACCAACTGCCTGGACAGCTGGCTGGATTAGCACATATATTTTAGCATGGAGACCATATCATTTGAAACAATTCTGAGTCACCTGCTAAGCTGAGCCTCACATTTCAATATGAATATGTCCATGGGAGTGATGCTCTGCCATGCATGAATTTATTAGCGTGTTAGTTATCTACTGCTGTGTAAAAAAATTACCCCAAAGGAAATGGCAACCCACTCTAGTATTCTTGCCTGCAGAATTCCATGGACAGAAGAGTCTGGTGGGCTACAGTCCCTGGGGTCGTAAAGAGTCGGACACGACTGAGCGACTAACACAACACAGTGACTTAAAAGAACAGCATTTACCGGGACTCCTTTGGTAGTCCAGTGGTTAGGAGTTCCCCTGCCAATACAAGGGACATGGGTTTGACCTCTGGTCTGGGAAGATTCCACATGCCATAGGGCAACCAAGCCCATGCACCACAGCTTCTGAGCCTGGATGCTGCAGCTCCCGAAGCCCATGCCCACAGGGCTCACGCTCTGCAGCCAGAGAAGACTGAGCACGGCAAGGAAGAACAAACCCCGTTCACTGCAACTAGAGAAAGCCTGCGCCCAGCAACAAAGACCCAGCACAGCCAAAAATAAATAAGTTACAAAAACAAACAAAAAGGCATTTACTGTCTCATCTCATTGCTTCTGCTGGTGAAATCTGGGCACAGTTTGGGTCTCTCACAGGCGGCAACCGAGATGCTGGCTGGGGCTGCAGTCATCTTAAGGCTGGAATTCAGAGGGTCCCGCCTCCCATGCTCTCTCACATGGTGGTTGGGAGGATTCAGTTTCCCGTAGGCTACTGAGCGGAGCCTCAGTTCCTCACTGACCATTGGCCAGAGGACATCCTTAGTTCCTTGCTGTGTGGGTCTGTCTCCAGGGCAGCTTGTTCGATCAGCGTTGACTGAAAAAAAGGAAACCGTGACCTAAAAGTTGAGAATTACGCTTCATTTGGCAGACAAAACCGAGAATGCAAGCTCTGAAGACAACCGCTCAGAAGAGATAAGGGAGGGGCCAGGATACAGAGGAGTTTTGCAACAGAAACAAGGTAGTCAGAACATCAAAAGAGTACTGTTAATTAAAGAAAACCAGACATCTCAAGTTAATGAATTTAGCAGTTTTCCACCTATGAGAAGATACAAGAGTCTGGGTTCATTGAATTCCTTTGATATGCACCTTAACTGTGTAGGGTCAGTATCCTGCTTTTTTTTTGTTTCCATCCTGAATCCCCTCAGGGAGCACCGCTAGGGGCAGCTGCAGGGACTGCAGGTTTGATGGCTGCAGCATCCTTTGTTTATTGATATGGCAGGCGACAGTCCTAGTCCACTAGAGGCAGAGAGAAGAGGCCTATGAGCCAAAGAGACGTTGTAGTCTCTTGGAAATTGGTCTTGGCAGTGGCACGCCATCACTTTAACTACATTCTATGCCTTAGAAAGAAGTCACTAGGTCCAGTCCATATCCGAGGGAGGAGATTACAGAGAGGATGAATTCCGGAAAGCAGAGCTTACTGGAAACATAAGAGCGGGCTGCCTTTCCCAGTTAATTAGTTCTGACCATTCACTCATTCAGCCTAGAGTTTTCTAGGCACTGGGCATTGGCCTTTTTCAACTCATAAACACTAAACTAGTTGATTTCAGTTACTTAGAACAAAAGTTTATGTATCATGAGGAATTTTTAAGGATTAGAAATTCAGATTAGTATTATCGCCACTTTTGCGACTTCTAAATCCCCATTCTCTCAGAGGGGAATCACATTAATCAATTCTCATTTTCATGTAATTTCAGAGAATTTCAGAAAATTCTCTTTCTGATGAAAACCAAAAATGTTTCAGATTCACTCTGAAGCTAAGGCATTTACTAAAGGGAAAACACAACTATATACATGACAGGCAAAGGAGGGGAGAAATTTTTAAATAAGTATGATGTAGGTTGATTCACCTAACCAAATTATGGTTATTTCATTAACTCTTCAATTGAATTCCAAATCCTCATTCTATTTGCTGAGGCAAATTTGTTTAACATGAAGCCTTGACATCCTTTAAAATAATTATGCTTCTAAATGAAAGTTTAATTTTTAATCATTTGCTTTGCTAAAATAGCAGCAAATGAGAGGATAATATGACAATTTAAAGGATTTGCAATAGATCCCTTGGAGCTGAGACAGGCATTCTTCATGAGTGCTACTGACTAGCAGAGGAATTTTAAACACGGTAATATGTACTATTTCCTCACAATGTTTGCTTGTTTGATGGAAGTTAAACTGGAGGGAATTAGAAGTCAACAGAGGTGAGGGATCAGTCTCTGACCTTAATGGGCACTGCCTTTTTCTCTCCACTCTGGCAGGTCATCCCCTCCAGTGGACCTCCACTTGCAAGATTCAGGGCTCCACAGTGCAAGTCCCATTATGAAAAAGAGCGAATCCCCAGCAAAACAGTATGAAACCAATTTCAAATTAGAAGGCAGGAGGCAGGTGAGACTGGGTATTTGCAAATAAAGGAGTCTATACAACTGATGTGGCAGGTTAGTTTAACTTTTAGCTAAAGGACTTGATTTGTGGGTTTATTAGCTTTTTAAATCACTGGGCAGCAGTTAAATAGAAGGCCTGCCCAGTTCAGGTTAGGAATGCAAATTCATTTAAGAGATGCTTTTAACTAGAATTCCCAAACTCAAATGATTAATGAAAACCAAAGCATCTCTTAATTAATAACTCTGCAGACGAAAGGTCTTTTGTAACACAGTTTTGCGAAGAAGCAAGATTTTTTTTTCTCTCTCTCTACAATTCACAATTTGTACTGATTCTCTTTACCTCCTCACATCTCCCATGGCTTCTCAAGGCAGAGGACACATTTTTCAATATCACATGTTCTTTTCTTCCCCTTGAAATAAAATGAAAAAGGGATAAAAGGGAAATGTACTTGTGTTTCCATGTTGTCATGCTGCTTTGAGGCATTGAGCTCAGGGGTGAGGGCTCATTTTGCAATGGCCCTGACTTGTAATCTATATTTTGTTTGTTTGATTAACTGTCTCTGGTCCTATTAAAGCCAGTGAGAGTGCAGTGACATTCACGGTAGTCAGAGTTGTTAGGAGTTCATAAACGATTTTTTTTTTTAAAGCTTACTATCATTCTTTATTGAACAAACAAACTTATAGCACTGTTAATATAAATTAAAATGAAAGAAAAAGCAGACCTACTCAAACTTTTTTCATTTTCCAAGTTCCCTCCCAAATCCTGGTTATTTCCATAAGTAATTTTTCACAGAATTATAGTAGTAGGCTAGATAAGGCTTTGCATTTTACTTTTAAACTTAAGGGGTCATACACATTTTATTTTACTCTTCACAATTCAAATGTTAATGTCTGCATAATATTCCTTGAATACTGTGAGACCCCAATTCACCTAATCACTTTTCAATTCTGAACATTTAGATAAAATAAAGCATATAGATATTAGTATATATATATGTTACTATAAAGAATATTTTTATTGCATAATTTAAAAAATTCTTTTTAATTATTTTCTTGGTATAAAGTCCCCGAAGTGAGGTAAAAGAGTATGAATATTTTTACCCTTTTTGTTGCTATTGTTCAGTTGCTAAGTCATGTCCAACTCTTTGTGACCCCATGGACTGCAGCATGCCAGGCTTCTCGATCCATCACTTTCTCCCTGAGTTTGCTCAAACTTATATCCTTTGAATCAGTGATGCCATCCAACCATCTCATCCTCTGTCGCCCCTTCTCCTCTTGCCTTCAATTTTTTTCAGCATCAAGGTCTTTAGCATAGCCCAAATCTGTATCCTTAATGAGTCGTATCATTTACACTGCAATTTTCGACCATATGTCAGTTTTATCAGTTAGCACTAGGACTTCTCATTCAGATCTTTCCCTTCTTGAATGGCTGAAAAGTGGGTGCATTTTGATATCATTATATCATTCTCTCTCCATAGATAAATGGAAGTCTTTGCTCTCTGGGGAAAGAAGCAACATAAGGAAATATATTTAGGCAGCTCAGCATAATTTAGTTTTTCATGTTCCCTCACGTTCTTTTGGGCCTCCCCCATGACTCAGTGGTAAAAAATCTGCCTGCAGTGCAGGAGCCACAGGAGATGTGGGTTCGATCCCTGGATCAGGAAGATCGCCTGGAGGAGGGCAGGGCAACCCACTCCAGTGTTCTTGCCTGGGAAATTCCATGGACAGAGGAGCCTAGCAGGCTATAATCCATAGGGCTGCAAAGAGCTGGACATGAAGCAACTTAGCACGCGCGCACAAACACTTTCTTTTGTCTGGTTTTAGCTGGGAGGTTAGAAGTGGAGGCGGCCACAGCTGAGACTGAAGTAGGTTTCCATGTTGCTGATCCTCAGTTACTTGTTGCCCTGTAATTCTCGTGTCTCTTCTTATGCTCTTCATGCAGCCTGGAATGAATGCTCTTTCCTTCTGTCCCCACTTTAATGACTGTGGTAAGAAGAATTCTGAAAATGCCTCCCAAGATTCCACAGCTCTAACCCTTGGAGCCCACTGATATAATAAAGAAAAAAATTAAAATAAAACCAATAAATAATAACTGGTAGCTAATCTTCAAAGTCAAGGTCCAAAATATCCCCTCCCTGAAGTTTCTCTGGATTCATATGAGGCTTCATAAATCACTTACATCTTTATGCTCCCATAGGTCCTTTCTTATACCTCTGTGTCCCACTTAATTAGTTCTGATATTTAGCATAGCCATTTGGGCCTTTTCCTCTCATCTGAGAGCAGGGACCATGACTTATGAATATCCACATTCTATAAGTCTAAGACAGTTCCCACCCTTGAGGAGGTACTCATCAAATGAGTAAATGAATGAACTGGAGTCACAGATATATCAGAAACAAACAGACAAGAAAGCACTCTCTCTTAGTGTCCTTTGGTAAGCAGTTGTAAAGTCATGTACTCTGGCCTACATGGTCCATATCATCTGTTTCAGCCTCTCAGGTAATCTGATGAGCAAAGGCCATACACACAGGCCTCGAGCAGAAACCTTCTGGGCAAAATGAGAACAGTTTTATGAAAAACCCAGTGCTGGTTGTTCAGGCAGCACACAGATGCTAGCCGGGCTCTGGAAGAATCCACCTAAATCAGATGTTCCCTTGACCTTCCCCTTCTGTCCAGCATCTAGACTACATGTGAGGAAGCCCTCTGTGTGTAGAGGGGAACATCTGTCAAGCGTTCTTGAATTTGCATCTCCTGCAAGCAGACTGGCCTCTGTCCTGATTTTGTTAGTGTGATTGCTGAAAATGGAGTGGTCTATTAAAAAGTAATGGTCGCCACCGCCTGACGGATCTGCTTCTTGCAACATTAGTGTCACCGTGATGTATTAGCAGAATCTCCAAAGTGGAAAGGCATGTTTCCACAAAGATTTTGTGTAAACATAAATTCACTTGTAAACGTTACTCATTTTCCTTTTATTTTTTATTTATTATCCTTTGATATTTCCCATTCATCTTTCAGCACACATGTGGCCCTCACTGGCAGGCTCTGATAAGTGACTCTGGGAAAGAGCCAGAGGATCCTCAGGATTGTTTTATGCCCATGTTTAGAGTTTTCCCTCTACTTTTGGTTGTTTATAGCAGGGGGGGCAAAAGAAAAAAGAAAAAAAAGCTACAGGCATGATCAAGTATGCTCATTGGGCTAGGAAAGCTCTGAGGGGGGTTTCTTTTTATTAGAAAGATGTGTCTGTGTTGTGATGTGAAAACATCCTGCCGTTGGGGAATTGGGGTAAGGGAAGCAAGAGAGATGAACAGGCAGAGCACAGATTTTTAGAGCAGTGAAAATACTCTGTATTATGATGATAGATATGTATCACTATGGGCCTCCCAGGTGGCTCAGTAGTAAAGAATCCACCTGCCAATGCAGGAGACCCAGGAGATGTGGGTTCTATTCCTGGGACAGGAAGATCCCCTAGAGGAAGAAATGGCAGCCCACTCCAGTATTCTTGCCTGGAAAATCCCATGGAGAGAGGAGCCTGGCAGTCTGTAGTCCATGGGGTTGCAAAGAGTTGGACATGACTGAGCGGCTGAGCGCTCACACATAGACAGCACTACACTTTAGATCAAACACAAAGAATATGAACACCAAGAGGGAACCCTAAGGTAAACTATGGTCTTCAGGTGATCATGATGTTTCAATGTAAACATCATTCTTGGTAAAAAAAAAAAAAAAAAAGTATTATTCTGGCAAGTGATAGTGATAATGGAGGCGGTACAAGGCAGAATGTGTGGGTACAAGGGTTATAGGGGAAATATTTGGACTTTCCTCTCAATTTTGTTGTAAAACTAAAACTGCTCTTAAAAACAAAGTCTTAACAACAACGACAGCAAAACAACAAAAAACAAGCCTTCTGTCTTCATTTCATCTTTCACTGAAAAACTGAATGACTGTTTCTTTTGTTGCCTCCCAACAGCTAGAAGAACCAAATCAAGAAATGAATGATTTCACCCACTAAGGCTGGACTCAACAGCCTAGATAGCTGGACTATGATGTGTTTCCAGGGATTGCAGCCAAAACACTCTTTCCCTTAAGGCCATCCCATTAAGGATTTTATAACACGCAGTTAGCTGGAGATAAGGTTTGTCTGCCTGGGAGAGGACATTAGGAAGCTTGCCCAGTGGGCCAACAAGCTTGCAGGACCCAGAATCCTAAGAGAATGGGTTGCCGTCAGGAGAAGATCAAGGCTGGTTAGTTCAGAAGTATCAGTGAGCTGTGCCTTTGAGTGGGAAGAGAGAACACACACCAATGAGGACCCCTTCTCTATGTTTGTGGAGCTCTGATTTCATTTAGTCCTGGATCTATCGATGCCCATCTGTTGGCCTTGTCTGCCTGGGGTCCATTCCATCTTCTGCTGGTCACTGCTCTCTGATCTTCC
Organism: Moschus berezovskii; assembly: GCF_049115385.1. Classification (NCBI taxonomy): domain Eukaryota; kingdom Metazoa; phylum Chordata; class Mammalia; order Artiodactyla; family Moschidae; genus Moschus; species Moschus berezovskii. Next base: position 13,632,429 of record NC_142483.1, read on the forward strand.
CTGTGGGAAGCTGTATTCACTGCTCTCAGATTAAGGTTTGGATGAAGTTGACTTTGGCCTTCTCAGGTGGCACTTGCAGTAAAGAACCTGTCTGCCAATGCAGGAGACATAAGAAACACGGGCTCAGTCCCTGAGTTGGAAAGATTCCCTGGAGGGTGGCATGGCAAACCACTCCAGTATTCTTGCCTGGGAAATCCCACAGACAGAGGATCCTGGTGCGCTACAGTCCACAGACTCACAAAGAATCAGATAAGACTGAAGCGACTTAGCACGTACATGCAAAGTTGACTTCACCTCTGACCTCGGGGCTGTGCATGTGACCCAGACATGGTAAGGAAAGCAGTACACTCTTCCAGGCTAGTATAGAGAGGGGTGCACAACCCAGTCAGTAGACATTCAATTACTATATTTTGGATGGGTTAAGAATTCAGCCTTCTATATGGGGAGGACTTTCTTGGTTGCATCATGTATAAAGCTCCCTAGCAAAAATATTTATTTCATTATGCTTAATACTTGTCTCTTTTTGTTGTTGTTTTCAATATTAGAGAATTTGTAATGCGGTTGAATTAACACACACAGTACTGGAGCAGCCTTGGGGGTTAAAGATAGTTAAACCAGCTGGGAGAAGAATTTATTGTCTAGCTTAATATTCAGAGATATGTGAAAGCAGGGGACTTTTGGTGGTTGAGCATTCTAAGATAAATGAACCTTGTAAGAAATGAGACTTGCAGACTGGTGTCCACTGGATTGCTTCAACCAAATCTAGTTAGCCGTAAACATCATTAGCTTAAAATGTTTTCTCTTACCCCTGTTGTCTGTGATAAGATGGGCCTCCTAAAAGGGAAAGTGCTGTTCTTTCACATTTGAACTCCTTCTGGGGGTGTTAAAGCTAGCTGAAATCAGGCTTCCTACAAGCTACATTAAGCTTGTGTTCCTCCAGGCCAGAAGGGAAATTGGAATGTCTCTCCCGACTTTAGAGGTTCCAAAGGCAATGCAGCTTTCTTCCTAAAATCAAGGTTTTAATAACAAAAAATAAGATCTATATCAGTCAACTTGTATGCTAGTTTTAAGGCAATCTTTGCTTTCCCCACTTCTCTCCTCACCAAATGCATTATGTTCTTGATGTCCAATATTAAGATTTGCAAAATTTAGATGTTAAACTATGAATCTGGCATTGTGTTTAGAGATGAACTCATTTTTGCAATGAGTTCTTAGGTGGTTTTCTCAAATCATTCTTTAAACTGTCACTTTATGGAATAGCTCAAGTTTCTTCAAGCAATAACATTATTTTAAAAATTAAAAAGAGGGACTTCCCTGGTGGTCCAGTGGTTAAGACTGAGCCTTCCAATTCACGGGGTGAGAGTTCAATCCCTGGTCAGGGAGCTGGGATCCCACATGCCTCACAGCCAAAGGACCAGAACATAAAACAAGTGATACTGTGACAAATTCAATAAAGACTTAAGAAATGATCCACATCAAAAAATATCTTTAAAAAAATTAAAAAGAAAAAAAGTGGTGGTGATGATGGAAACTGTTCTGGATTTAAAGAAGACTAGATTTTAGAAAAGAAATGGTTAGTTGGACTTTAGGTGGATCCCTAAGTTCAACAAAGTACATTTTGGGAATCAATAGGGGAAATTTGAATATGGTCTAAATATCAGATGATATTAAGAAATTATAAGTAATTTTGTTACATGTGAAAATGGTTTTCTGGTTTTGTGAAAGTATTAGTTGCTCAGTGGTGTCCAACTCTTTGAACCCACCAGGCTCCTACGCCCATGGAATTCTCCAGGCAGGAATACTGGAGTGGGTAGCCATTCCCTTCTCCAGGGGATCTTCCTGATCCAGGGATCAAACTCAGGTCTCCTGCATTGTGGGCAGATTCTTTAACGTCTGAGTTAAGATGTTTATTTTTTAGAAGTGCTTGCTAAAGAATTTAGGGATGAAATGTCACAATTACTAATTTATTTTTAAAATGATGAAGCAAAGATATTTGTTCAATCTAGGTTATGGTTATACAAGGTTCACTAAATAATTCTCTATTTTTTAATGCATGGCTTTTTTGAAGGACAAATTACTTGTCAGCAGATTCCTTTCCTACTTCTATTTTAAGAAACCAATATGGGTAATATCTCCGATGGAAACTATAGAAGAAAACTCCAAATATAAGTTAGGTAGATTTAAATGAGCTTTAAAATATATTCTCTGCTGTTGGAATATAAAATTATGCAGCATTTATAAGTAAAAGTTCATGAAGCTCTCTTAATTCACCCATATTCTGTGGGTGGGTGGGGATAAATGAATAATAAAAGCTTTGCCTGTTGAAGGAAAAAAAATTTCAACTCATAAATTGAGTTCCATGAAAATTATTTAAAGTACTTGTAAGTATAATAGGTTCAGCAGAAATAGTTCTCATTTGCATGGTAACATTTCCTATAAATGTACAGAAAGTAATATATAGTCATTGTAAACAACACAGATAATCCATAAGAAGAGAAAAATCTCCCACAGCTTCACTGCCTGTTATTAATATGTTGATATACTTCTATCTAGTTCATTTTCTGAGCATGGGTGTGTACCTATCAGCTTCCTCCCTCCCATGCTTCCTGCTCTCTTGCTCATCTCTCTCTCTTTCCCTCCCTTTCTCCCAAACCACCACTAGACAGGGAAATAAAACCAGAAACAAGAAAAGTGGCTTCATCCAAGTGTGGATTCTACGCTAAAGCACTTCACTCTGTGAAAAAAAGGCATCTTTACTTTAGTAGCTTACGGTATTTTCAAAATAAGTTTTTAAGGAATCTTAAACAAGTGAGTATTCAGTCACTCAGTCGTGTCCAACTCTTTGTGACCCCATGGACTGTTTAGCCTTCCAGGCTCCTCTGTTCATGGGATTTTCCAGGCAAGAATACTGGGGTGGATTGCTATTTCCTTCTCCAGGGGATCTTTCCGACCCAGGGATCGAAACCTCGTCTCCAGCACTGCAGGTAGATTCTTTACTGCTGAGCCATCAGGGAAGCCCATACATAGGTTATTAGCCTTTTATCTGAGAGATGAGTTGGAAATACTTCCCTCCACCAGTTGTCATTTTTAAGTGTTCTGTACCTTGGAAGGAAAGTTATGACCAACCTTGATAGTATATTAAAAAGCAGAGACATTACTTTGCCAACAAAGGTCCATCTAGTCAAGGCTATGGTTTTTCCCGTGGTCATGTATGGATGTGAGAGTTGGACTGTGAAGAAAGCTGATTGCCAAAGAATTGATGCTTTTGAACTGTGGTGTTGGAGAAGACTCTTGAGAGTCCCTTGGACTGCAAGGAGATCCAACCAGTCCATTCTAAGGGAGATCAATCCTGGGTGTTCATTGGAAGGACTGATGCGGCCAAAGTAAAGCTGAAACTGCAATACTTTGGCCACCTCATGCGACGAGTTGATTCACTGGAAAAGAGTCTGATGCTGGGAGGGATTGGGGGTGGGAGGAGACGGGGACGACAGAGAATGAGATGGCTGGATGGCATCACCGACTCAATGGACATGAGTTTGAGTGAACTCCGGGAGTTGGTGGTGGACAGGGAGGCCTGGCGTGCTGTGATTCATGGGGTCACGGAGAGTCGGACACGACTGAGCGACTGAACTGAACTGTATTATTGCAACTGATCGTATTAATGAAGATTTCATAAAGTTACAAATAGTTGTAATACAAAAAGGCAGTTATGAACAATGCAACATAGTCCATCAGCATCTCTTCATAATAACAGTATCATTGCTGGGCAACAATATTGCACAGAAAAATCTAATAAATATATTTGTTAAAAAAATAGAGGCATACTTTACACACAATAAAATGCATAGATTTTAAGCACTCAGTTTTATGAGTTTTAGCCACAGTATTCACCTATGCAAACACCACTCAAAACAAAAAAGGTGGAACATTTGCATCATCCCAGAAAGTGTCTTTGTGCCCTTTCTAGACAATTACCCGATGCCTCCTGGCTGGGCAAACATTTTCTGATAGATTAGTTTTTGTTTTTTCCATATTTTGGAATCATTAGAGTATATACTGTTTTGTATATTATTCAAGCATAATGCTTTTGAGGTTCATTCATGTTGTCCGTTGCATATATTAGTAATTCATTTTTAGTGCTGAGTAGCATTCCAGTATATGAATGTACTGCTTTTTAAATTTTTATGGGAGTATAGTTGATTTACAATATTATGTTAGTTTCAGCAGTACAGCTAAGTGAATCCATTTTACATATACATATATTTCATTTCAGTTGAGGGGGAAAATGTTCAATGTTGTCAAATTAATGTTAATTATTCAAGTTCATTGGTGATTAGGTCTCATGCTCTTTAACTTCAAACATTAAATATATGATTTGTAAAAATCTGCTACAGAAAAAATGACCATGTTTATTTGACCACTTAGAATATTTGACTAATTAGGCTATTACCTGATGAGAGACCCACTCCTCACCAGTCCATGTAACTGGAAATATGTAGATGCAAAATCATGATTGAATGAAACATTCATCCGATGAAGGGACCTCTATACTCTCTAGGGGCTTCCCAGTTGGCCCAGTGGTAAAGAATCTGCCTGCCAAGCAGGAGACGCAGGAGACACTGGTTTGATCTCTGGGTCGAGAAGATTCCCCTGGAGAAGGAAACACCAACCAACTCCAGTATTCTTGCCAGGGAAATGTCACAGACAGAGGAGCCTGGCGGGCTACAGTCCATGGGATTGCAAAGCGTCAGACATGACTTAGCGACTAAACCACCTCCACCTACACTCTCTAAATCAGCCGAGGATGCAGAGTCCTCTATTGTCAACGGGAAGTTATGCTCAGTGCTTCCTGCCGACTCCAGTCCATGGTGACAGCGAGAGAACGCAGAAGCACTGACAAAGAGCGCTTAGCACAGTGGCTGGTCTCATCCGCACTTACATCTGCCTTGGGAGCGTACGTGTGTTTAAACAGGTCAAGTATTGACTTGGCCAAAAGCTTCATTCGGGTGATGAAAACAAAACAAAACAAAACATCTTGGCCAACCCAGTGAGTGAAAGTCGCTGTCATGTTTGCCTCTCTGCGACCCCATCGACTATCCAGTCCATGGAATTCTCCGGGTCAGAATACTGGAGTGGGTACGCTTTCCCTTCTCCGGGGTATCTTCCCAACCCAGGGACTGAACCCAGGTCTCCCGCATTGCAGGCAGATTCTTTACCAGCTGAGCCACAAGGGAAGCCCCAAAGTGAAAGTCACTCAGTTGTGTCTGACTGTTTGTGACCCCATGGACTATTTTAGCTAACCGAATATGAACCTTGGAGAAGGAAATGGCAACCCACTCAATTATTCTTTCTAGGAGAATCCCATGGACAGAGAAGCTTGGCGGGCTTCAGTCCATGGGGTCTCAAAGAATAGGACATGACTGAGCCCACACACAATATGAACCTAAATGATTTTTATCCTATTTAAAAGTTAGTTTATTTTCCAAAGTGTACCTTATTGAATACTGTGAGAGGTTACTGACTGGCATTGGAGGAAGCTGACCTGGGATGAGAAACTGAGGGTGGCTCATCCAAAAATTGGCTTCAAGCAGAGAGTTTACCGTATTTGAAACCTGATAATTTCATGCAAAATTTTAAATAATGTGTTTAATATATAACATAGCATAAAACCGTTTACTTTTTAATTACTGATAGTCCTAGAGTTTATATACTTTTTATCTCCCAAACACAGTCATGAAAATAAATGTTTTAACATGTGAGAGATATTTACACAACTGCAGTTCAACATTTTAAAAAACCATTGTCATCAGTGAAAACAGCTCAATGAGGGGAAAGCCACAAATGAACTTGCTGTAAGAACACTGGGGGCCACTCTCTGGCCATACTGCCATCTGGTCCTGCTGATGTGGTCTTTTTCTCAACTCAGAAAACATGTATCAGTTCCTCCTGATTTGATATCCATTCCGGCTCTGAGGAGTGACCGCCCTTCCCACCTGCCCCCACCAGTCGCTCATTCACTAGCACTGATGGATCTTCCTTTCCTACCACATCAGGATTTTGAACAATGGGGTGAGACTTCCCTGGTGGTCCAGTGGGCTAAGACTTCACGCTCCCAATGCGGGAGGCTGGCATTTGACTAGTCAGGGAACTAGATCCCACATGCAGCAACTAAGAGTTCTCAAGCCGCAACTAAAAAAGATGCTGTGTGCTGCCATGAAGACCCAGCTGAAAAAAAGAAAGGTGATGACACGCATATCATCTTTTTGGAACATCTGTGATGCTCGGATGCGGCCTATGCTAGTACTTCCAGACATACTCCACTCACAGTCCATGCTCTCCTTACCCATACTTCTCTCAGTGCTTTCTGTAAGGATTCCAGCTCTACCTAAGTGCTGAAAGTAGAAAGCGGAATGTTTCACTTCAACTTCCCAATCCTGTCTTCTAGAGGGAACCAGCGTAGATAGTGTAGCACATGACTCTCCAGTTTGTTCCATGCGTACACACTCAGAAGGGATCCAGTATGATATGGCCTTACCCTCACTTACACCTAGGGGGCCTCCCCGATGGCTTAGCAGTAAAGACTCCACCTGCAACATAGGAGCCCCAAGAGACTCAGGTTCCATCCCTGGGTTGGGAAGATCCCCTGGAGGAAGGCATGGCAACCCACTCCAGTATTCTTGCCTGGAGAATCCCATGGACAGAGGAGCCAGGCATGCTACAGTCCATGGAGCTGTAGAGTTGGATGCGACTGAAGTGACTTAGCATGCATGCATACTTACACCTATACCTTATAGCCACATATTTTTAAAAACCAGAAATGTGTTTATACTGCACATGTTGTTCTACAACCTGTTGGTTATTTCCACTTAACACTTTCACTTGTTACGGACCACTTGCCATGTGGGCATGGCAGTACATGGAAGTCAGATTTTACCCTTTTTAATGGCTTTATGAAATTCCATTATGTGAACTGTGATTAATTTAACCAGTTCTCTTCGATGGGCACTTAGAAACTTTGTTTTTAAGATATTCACAAAGAAATGGATTCAATCCTGGAAGGAGCTTTTCCTACATCTTTAACCCCCAGAAAGTGGCGCTGCCCTCTCCGAAAATAGGCAACTTTAGATTCAGATAATTAGAAGGTGCGCTATGCATGAACACTTTCTGCTCTTTCTCCACTTGGCGTGATGTTTTAAATGTAAAACAAAACCAGAATAGTAGGCTTGGCATATGTTGCAGCTGTTCATTTAAGGGCTCTTCATTGCCTGGAGAATGGCTGCCGAGAAGCTGTGTCACCGAGTGTGCGAGTGTGGGTGTGAGGCCACTGTTCGCCAAGGACCGAGTCAGAGCGGGTTTAAGGGATCCCCTCAACTGAGCGCCAGACCTGCTTTGCCTTAGGACAGGTTCTTGTGCAGACCAGATAACCATGATGTGATGAGTGCTGCACTCCCATGCACGCGTATGCACAGTCACACACACACAAAGCATCACATCTACACATTCGCATACACAATCACTTCCACATGCAGGCACGCACAGACTCCCATACACAGACTTGCACACCCACCCACTCACACAGTCATACATTCATATCGAGATATTCTGCACATATATACATACATGTGCTGGTGTGTGTATGTGTGTAATATACATGTGTATATATGTGGTCATAATGTATATATATGTATATATGTGCAGAATGTTTCAATACAAGTATATAATTATATATATTTATGATATATACAATGAACACACACATACACGTGGATAATCACTTATTTAATAAAATGCTGTGGGATAACAGAGCATTGCAAATCAACTATACTTCAATCAAAAAAACAAAACGAAACCACTGAATCATTTAAATAAACATTTGCCCTGCTTTCCATGAACAACAAGTTGAGGTTCACAGCATGCCAGGGTTGGGGCAGAGGAGGGCTGAGGGAACCCTACTATGCTGTTGGGGGGGGATGTAAGTTGGCAATAGCCACCATGGAGAACGGTATGGAAATTTCTTAAAAAATGAAAAACACAGCTACCTACCACAGGAGCCAAGAATCCTATTCCCGGGTGTATACCCAGAGAAAACGATCCTTCAAAGAGACATACGTACTCCAAGGGTTGTTGCAGCACTCTTTACAATGACCAAGGCACGGAAACAACCAAAATTTCCATCGACAGATAAGTGGAGAAAGAAATGTGCTACATACTCAATGCACTATCACTCAGCCAAAAAACAGAATGAAATCATGCCATTTGTAGCAAAAATGAATGGACTAGGAGATGATCACACTAAGTCCAGTAAGTCAGACAGAGAAAAACAAACGTCCTTGATATCACTTATAGATGGGATTGAAAAACTGATATAGATGAACTACTGTACAGAACAAAATCAGGCTCACAAACTTAGAAAAGAAACAGACTTACTGAAGAGGGAAACTCAGTCCCCACCCGAGTAGGAGGGGAACAGCCGCCTCTAATGTGTGTGGGCCAGAACCTTGCCAGGTATGGGTAAGCTGCTCCATGGCCAGCTGGTCCTTCCAGGTCCTTCCTCTGGGACAGTCCTTGCCATTGACCAAGGACAACCTTCTCAGAGTTGGGGACAGATCTTAGAGAGGAGACGTTACCACAAAGTACCCACATACACACCCATTGCCTTCTCCTATGTTGGGAATCCAAGCGCTCTTTTCAATTCAGGGGACGGGTTAGAAATGTTTTAAAGGGTCATCTAGTTTGGTGGGATTCACCAGAAGCTGCCTTAATGCTTGCTCTACACAAGGAGGTTTGGCACAGTGAACCCAACACTGTCTTCGGGGCTATCTATTTTAAGGGTTGCATTTCAGACATCTTCAGAATATATCTTCTCAGAGTGGAATACTTCTGGCTCACAGCGGTCTCCTTGGGACATGTCTACACCCTGAACACCATTGTGAAGCTGGAAATAATGTCACCAGTGTACAGGAAATAGAATTTTGAAGATGACAAGTACATTTCTTTCCTCTAATAGCTTAAAAAACAGCATCCAGGAAGGCATTCTCATAGTGTTTTTAAACTTTCGAGTTGTCTTCCTGTCTCTCTTTTCTTCCTCCAACCAGCATCCTCCCACAGAGATGTGACCGAGCACTTCTCCCCAGAGAAAGTTTCCCTGATGCCCTCCGTGGCAAATCCTGCGCTTTTTCAAAGGCTCTGTCTTGGGTGAGGTGGATGCAAGAGCTTGAGGAAGAAGGAAACAGGGAGAAAGGAATTTCAAGCTGACACATGTCCTCATCATTTAGTTGATGTATATTGAGCCCCCATGACATCAAAGTCCTTGCTGAAATCATTATAATATCAATGTTAAAGATGGGCATGTCCCATCCCATGGGGCAGACACTGTGTAAACAAATAAATCACTCCATCATTAGTGATAAATGCTAGGAAGAAAACTGAATCAAGGTAAGAGCACAGAGGTGTATAGTGTGTGTGGATGGGGACATGTGTGTGGATGGGTGTGTCTGTGTGTGTACATTTCTCCTTTATAGGGGTGGGGGAATCAGGGAAATTTTCCCCAGAAAAGTGACATTTAAGCAGAGACCTGAATACGGTGAGAAACCATCTTCCAGGCAGTGAAAGTTGCTCAGTCGTGTCCGACTCTTTGCAACCCCATGGACTATGCAGTCCATTCATGAAATTCTCCAGACCAGGATACTGGAGTGGGTAGCCTTTCCCTTCTCCAGGGGATCTTCCCAACCCAGGGATCGAACCCAGGTCTCCCACACTGCAGGCGGATTCTTCACCAGCTGAGCCGGAAGGGAAGCTCATCCAGGCAGATGTCACGGCACATGTAAAGGCCCAAGATGGAAAGTCACCCCAAGGAGACGGGCTGGTGGAGCACAGTGAGCAAGGGGGAGAGAGATGACGCGGGGACTGAGAGCGGAGGGCGGCGGTCAGGGCCTCGGGCGCCGTGGCGAGCAGCCTGCATTTTAACTAAAAACAGAAACCACTGGAGGATTTCGAGCAGGGGAATGACTATGGTTTGACTTTTGCTTTTGAAAAGACGGCTCTGGCTACCATGGGAAGAAGGAGTGTATTTGAGAAGGGTGTAGGGAAGTGATGTCTTTATGGAGGATGGGGAGAGCAGGGTGGGCTGGGCGGTGTGGTGGCAATGGAGAGGTGGGTTCTGTGAGTGTGTATGCGTGCATGGTGATGGTGAAGCAGGAAGCTTTGGCACTCTGAGGAAGAATAAGGCACACTTTTTTGGTAAGCCAGGAAAATAGCCCAGGTGTGGGAATCTTGCTGCATTTGCAGAGTGGAAGCAGTAATGAACATTTGCTGAATTCTTAGCCGCATTGTCCCACTGCATCTTTATGTCTGTGTGAGGTCTGCTCTCTGGTGCTATCGTTATCCATCTTTGGTGGTTGAAAAATCATGGCTCAGAGAGGTTGGGTAACTTGCCCAATTCTCACTGCTTATGTGAGGGTGAGCCATGACTTGAACATAGGTTTGTTTGAACCCAAAGTCCATAACACCACCAGGCTCTACACTACATTTCATGTAAAAGAAACTGCATGCTTGCCAATGGTGGTCCATGGCCACCAGCATCAGCATCAGAAACCTCTGAAGGGCTTATTGGAAACAAAGATCCTCCTCTACCTACTGACCCAACTTGCACCTACCGAATTGCAACCTCTGAGGGTTTGAGAACCAGCTCTGTAGGGCATCAAGGACTCCGTCTCTCACATTCCATCCCAACAACTACTTCCTCCACTCCAGCCCTGGCCCCAGTGTCTAAACTGTTTTAAGAGCTATTAACATTTGTCTTCTTACTGTTTCGAATAAGTAAAAACATCCACAAGGCTCAAAAATCAAAATGGTTTAAAGTGATTCTGAAATGTCACTCTGAATCCTGTCCCCATCTACTCTGTTCCTCCTAATTTCCAACAGGGAGTAACTATTAGTAGTTTCTTGTGTATCTTCCATTGTTTTCTTAAGCAAATAAAAATATGGATTCTTATTTCCCCTCTTTCTTACAGAAAGGCAATGTCATACACGTTGTTATGTTCTTTGCTTTTTCTTTTTTTCCTTGCTTTTTATAAAAAATTTAATATACTCAAGATCTTTTCACATTTACATGTAGAAAGTATTCTCATTTTTAAAATTGCATAATATTCCACTATGTGGGTGCACCAGTTTCTTTAACCAAATATCTACGGATAGCCAGTTGGGTTGGTTCCAGACTTTTGCTCTTAGAGATAATGTGGTGATGAATAACTGCATATGAACATCATTTAGCAATTGTAAGATAAATTCCCAGAAGAGGGACTGCTGGGTCAAAGGTTAAAGTATTTGTCATTCTGCTTCTTCAAGGTGAACCATTCTGTATCCCCACCAGCAACATCATCGCCTTTCACTGGTGTTTCTAATATAGAGTAGTAGATCTTCACCCACTTTTACCATTCTGATATGAAATTCTGAGACAATATAACCTACTCAAGGTCAGAGTTAAAACAAAAAAATTGGTCTTCCGTGGTGGTCCAGTAGTTGAGCACACCTGCCAATGCAGGGGACACAGGTTCGATCCCCAATTGGGGAAGATTCCACGTACTGTGGGGCAACTAAGCCCGTCCACCACAGCTACTGAGCCTATGTTCTAGAGCCCATGAGCTGCAACAACTGAAGCCTGCGTGCCCTAGCGCTCATGCTCTGCAACAAGAGAAGCCACTGCAATGAGAAGCCTGTGCACGGCAACTAGAGAGTAGCCCTCACTTGCTGCAACTACAGAAAGCCAGCTCACAGCAATGAAGACCCAGCAGAATCAGAAATACATAAAAGTATTTTTTAAAAAACAAAAAATATATATATGATGCTTCATCTTGTAATATCAAAGATAAATAAAATCAAAGTATTTATAATAAAATAAGAGTCATATCACTATGAGTGCTCCTGGACTTGTCCCTATATGCAGGCTGATTAGGAATTCAACACCCCAAGTGTAGACTGGCATGGAGGGGCTCTACTGGTGACTTGGGACCCAGAGTACAGCTACAGTTGGAGAAGTGCTTGTCTAAAACAGTAAAACACAAACAAACAACTAACCAAAGCCCTCTTGCTAAGATTCTGAACAAAACAGAAGACAATGTTCTTTTTATTTATACTGCAGTTGCATTCCTGGAAAAGTCACTGTTTTTTTTAAACCAAGCAAAAACTCCTTTATATTTACATATTAAATAAATAAGTTCTAGATTCAGGTGATTATAAGCAGATTTTTGTCCTACCTGAATGTCCAGTGGGTCCTTTGAGAGTCCAGTGGGACATGGAATAATTCCTCCTCGTGAGGGACTGTCCTGTTCCCATCCAAGAAACGCCAGTAGGATTTCAAGTCACTGTGACAAATAGAGAAAGTCCCAACTATTCAATAAGCCCTCTCCGGCTCTGAGAACAGCTGCTTTTGAGTCTCCTCTGGAATCCATTCCTTAGACCAGGACTGGATGAGCATTTCTAAAACTTGTACCTCTTGCATCTCATCATGTTCCACTTCTGCTTCAGTTCAGTTCAGTTCAGTCGCTCAGTTGTGTCCAATTCTTTGTGACCCCATGAATCACAGCACGCCAGGCCTCCCTGTCCATCACCAAATCCCGGAGTTCACTCAAACTCATGTCCATCGAGTTGGTGATGCCATCCAACCATCTCATTCTCTGTCGTCCCCTTCTCCTCCCGCCCCCAATCCTTCCCAGCATCAGAGTCTTTTCCAGTGAGTCAACTCGTTGCATGAGGTGGCCAAAGTATTGGAGTTTCAGCTTTAGCCTCTGTTCTTCCAATGAACACCCAGGACTGATCTCCTTTAGAATGGACTGGTTGGATCTCCTTGCAGTCCAAGGGACTCTCAAGAGTCTTCTCCAGCACCACAGTTCAAAATCTTCAATTCTTCGATGATCAGCTTTCTTCACAGTCCAACTCTCACATCCATACATGACCACTGGAAAAACCACAGCCTTGACTAGGCGGACCTTTGTTGGCAAAGTAATCTCTGCTTTTTAATATACTATCTGGGTAAACAGAGCCTGAAGGTCTGTCAATGAAATGTTTATTGCCTAGACTCAAAACTTCATGGAGAGTTGGGTGTGGAAATATAGGCTTTGGGCGAAAATGATAAGTAGGACCTGCTGCCTGGGGCTGTGCTTGTCATATCTGAAGCCTTTCTTGGTCCCTTGTCCTGATGTGGCTGCACAAACCCTCTGCTTTGGTTTAGACCCTCCTTTAAGTGGCTATGTGTCTTCGAATACTTGGCTAAACCTTTCTGGGCCTCTTCTGTTAAATCAGAGTATGGGACTAGACAGCTGGCATTAATTTTTGTGATTCTGGAAGGGATGATAGAGTTTGAAACTGATAGGACTTCAAATTTATGACACTTCAAGCTCCAATTGTTATCAATATCAGATAGTTTAAATATTGTTTTTTGAGAGAGAGTAGGAAGTGTTTCCGGAGAAGGCCATGGCACCCCACTCCAGTATTCTTGCCTGGAAAATCCTGTGGACGGAGGAGCCTGGTAGGCTGCAGTCCATGGGGTCGCTAAGAGTCGGACACGACTAAGCGACTTCACTTTCACTTTTCACTTTCAGACATTGGAGAAGGAAACGGCACCTACTCCAGTATTCTTGCCTGGAGAATTCCAGGGACAGAGGAGCCTGGTAGGCTGCCGTCTATGGGGTCACACAGAGTCGGACACGACTGAAGTGACTTAGCAGCAGCAGCAGCAGGAAGTGTTTCAGAGAAGGCAATGGCAACCCACTCCAGTAGTCTTGCTTGGAAAATCCCACGGACGGAGGAGCCTGGTAGGCTGCAGTCCATGGGGTCGCTGAGTCGGACACTACTGAGTGACTTCACTTTCACTTTTATGCATTGGAGAAGGAAATGGCAACCCACTCCAGTGTTCTTGCCTGGAGATTCCCAGGGACAGGGGAGCCTGGTGGGCTGCTGTCTATGGGGTCACACAGAGTCGGACACGACTGAAGCGATTTAGCAGCAGCAGCAGGAAGTGTTTAGTGGGATCTATCTTAAACGCATTGGACTCAATGTTCTGTTTAAGATGGTCCATGTATAAGTTATAAATGCTTAAGATGCTATGATTCTGTGGGGCTGTGAATTCCTGTGCCAGGGTTCCTCTCCTGGTTCATCTCTAGCTGCCCTGAAATGGCTGCAATGTTCACCTGCATACGGCTGGCTTTCATCATAAATTGTTGTCATGACCCTGGTGCCCCAGTGGTCCTCAATATAGTCCAGCAGTCTAGTGGTTGTTTGACTAAGCTGTATTATTTTAGGGTGCCTCAGTTTTCTCCCAAGTTAATAGGGATACAATAATATGGACATTTCAGGTACTTTTTCTTCATGCATACTATAGTTGACCTCTTGTCAAACTATATACTTATGCCTTTATCATTATGGCTTTTGGAGTAAAGCCTTTTTCCTTTGATAGTGTATAAAATCCTCGAGGGGAGGTGTCTGATTCGTTCACCGTTGAGTCCCTGGTACACCCGACGGTCCTATCACAGATGCTTGGCAGTTATTCACTGGATGAATGAGGGAATGCCTGAAGGCCATTATCATATAGATATTACAGTGGCAGTGGATTGTAGGCTTACAAATAAGGGCTAGTATGCTGTCACTCACTTACACACTTACTCATTTAGAAAGAAGGCGCCTGGGATATGACAGGAAAATTATTTTTCTCCCTCCCCCAGTGTGAGCGGCAAAGCCATCCGGACCCTTTGCCCTGGGGTCAGGCCGCACTCATCTCGGTTTGGAACTGCTAGCACACTTCCATAGATCGGAGGTGTGCACAGAAGCGGAGAATTCATTATAACCGGTTAGTCATCCGTGGAGATTGTAGACGCTGCCCGTGGGCGGGAAGCACCTGGCGCTTCCCGGGTGGGGCCCGTTCCCTGAGCTGCTCCCTGAGGTGGGGGCACGACCCGCCCACGAGGGCCGGGGCTCCTCCGCCCTCGGCAGAGACGCCAAAGGTCCCTGCGGGGCGCTTCTCCCCGCGCAGCCAACCGGGAGATCCAGACCGGCGTCTGCCGGGGTAACTTCTGGCGGGGGTGCTGGGCAGGAGAGCCCGCCTGGCTGGTCGCCCGACGCCACCAGGCGGAAGCTGGAGCCCACCCTCGCTCTCTCCCAGAGAGCTGAAGGCGGGTGACGGGGAAGACAGCCCAAAGCCCTGTAGGGGGAGATCCGGAACCAGGAGAACCCGGGCGGCGGACGCCCCGGGAGACCCCGCGGTATCGGGAGCGCGCGGCTGGCCTGGGGTCAGTCGAGGTGCGCTCGGCGAGTCAAGGATGACTCAGCCCGGCTCGGGTCGGTCTCCACTGCCGGTCGGCGCTAGGGCCCCTCAAAGTTCCCAGTCACACACCCAGACCTCCAGCCGCGGCCGGGGCTCCAAGAGACGGGTCCCGGGCTGGGGGCGGCGGCGGGAGAGGCCGCGGGGAAGCCTGGCTCCTCGGGCGCCCGGGGCTTCCCCGACTTCCTGCCTCCGCCCGCGCGCCCGCGCCTTCTACCCAGCGGGTGGGGGTCCGAGCGGGGAGACGGTGAATCCCCGAGCCTCGGAGGACTCCCTCATCCCCGACATCCAGGGGGTCCGCCAGTCAGGATGGACCCGGAGCCGCAGTGCCGCCCCTCCCCGCCCCGCCGGCCGCTGCGGTGGCGCGGACCCCGGGCCTCCGCCGGTCAGAGCGCGAGCTGCTCGGCAGCCCGGCCCGGGTTCGGGCGCGCCGCGCCGGCCCCGCTGCGGCCCGAAACCCGGAGCCCCGCGCTCGCGAGCCCGCGCCGCGCCGGCAGCGCCGCCCTCCGCGCCTTCCCGGGTCGGAGGAGCGGCTGCAGGCGGCCACGCAGCAGTGCCCGCGCCTGGCCGCCGAGCCGCGCTGCCATCCCCGCCGCACTCCACCCCTAGCCACCCAGTACCCGCGGCGAGCCCCGGCCCCTTCTCTGACTTCGGCCTCTTCCTTGCACCCTCTGCCCGCTGGAAAACTGCGCTCCTCAGCACCCTGTGACCCAGCCAGGGGGCCTGGCCTCCCGCCTGCGCGCCCCCCGACCCCCCGTCTCCAACCGGCTCGGGGCGCGGGGTCGCTGGGTCCCGCCGGGGGTCAGCCTGAGAGCGGCGCCCGCCGCGGCGGGCTGCGGAGTTGTGAGGAACTCGGCGGCCGCAGTGGGCCGGGCGGGGCAGGGCGCGCTCCGCCGCGGCCAAGGACACGCGAGTTTGCAAGTCCCCGCCCGCGCGGCGCCTCCCGCCCTCCCGCCGCGGCCCGCCGGACTCCCGGGGCCGCCGAGGCGGGGCCGGGCGGCCGCCGCTGCGAGAGGCGCGTCTCCCTGCCTCCTCCCCCGCTGCCTCCCGCTCCACCTCTCCCCACTCCCTCCTCCTCTCCGCCCTCCGCACCCCCGCCCGCCCCGCTCCTTTTTCTGCTCCCCAAGTGCGCCCGGCGCGCGAGAGGCAGGCGGGGCGGCGCGGAGCAGGCAGCCCCGCGCGCTCGCCCACCGCCCGCTCGGCGCAGCTCCGCGACCGCTTCTGTCGCTGCTGCCGGCGAGTCGGAGGGAGCCCAGCATGGCCGGACTGGGCTGGCCGCGCCGCGCGTCCCGGGGGCCCTGGGCGCTCCTGACCGCCGCGCTTCTCTACGCCGCGCTGGGGGACGTGGTGCGCTCGGAGCAGCAGATCCCTCTCTCGGTGTAAGTGCGGGGTCCTGCGCCGCCCCGGGAGGGGATTCCGGCCGCCCGCGACCCGCTGTGCCCAAGTTTGGGCTCCGGCAGGTGCGGCCGGACGGGACCTGCGGCGCTCATCGGCCTCGTATCTCGCACCTGCCGGCCCGCACCCGCGTGGGGCGGCCAGGCTGCGGTGGGAGTCCCTCGCCCCCTCCCCGGACTGGCGAGTGAGACGCGGAGAGGCTCACCGCCAGTGACAGCACGAACTTTGAAGCCTGTTTACCGCATCCAACTTCCACGGGCCGTTTATTTACCGGGCTCTTTGCTATCTTGCCGTCTCACTTCTTTGGGGGGCGGGGGAGGGTGGGTGAATTTCTTCCGACTAATCTTTGCCAGCTGATGCCCAGTTTGGGTGGTCAAGTTCTCAGGCAATGATTCAAATAAAATTTAGTGATCTTTCCAGAGAGCCTGGGGCACTTTGCGCATTTTGAACTATGTGACCCCCCCCTCGAGCCCCCTCCCGCGGTGCGCTCTGCAGTTTGGCGCTGGCAGTTTCTGCCAAGGCGCTTTTTCTTTTTCTTCCCCCTCCAGTGTGATACCTCCCGGCTCCTTCAGCCACGGCGCCCGTGTGTGCGTGTGCGTGCGTGTTGACTGTGACACCGTGTTACATTTGTTCTGTGCCCTTTCTCCCTGTAGGGTGAAGCTCTGGGCCTCTGCTTTTGGTGGAGAGATAAAATCTATTGCCGCGAAGTACTCTGGCTCCCAGCTTCTGCAAAAGGTAAGGTTTCTGTGGTGGCAGGAAGCGATGATTTTTTCCAGCACAGAAAATGGAGGCAGATTTAGTTTTCCAAACAAACGTGAACCCAGAGCAGCATCAGTTATCAGAGGTGTCTCTGATCCTCCGGTTTCTTGGCAATGTACTGTGCCGGTGACTTCTCCCTACCAACCGGTTATTTTTAGATGACACTTGATTCTAAACACAAAGGAAAGCAGGATACTCAGTGGCACTGTCCTGGCCGAGGCTCGGAAACTGAGTGTTTTTTGCATGGCTCTCTTCTCAATGTCGTTATTGCTGTTTCAGTGTGAGAGCAGATGCTCCTCTGGCCAAAAAATGCTAACTTCATGCAAGGGGCAGAATCAGTGCCTCTGTTATGATGGCTTTCACCTTGCCCACGCTGCAGGCTGGGGTTCAGTGTATCAGAGAAAGACGCTGCACTATTGTTTGTCATCCCTGCAGTTGTACAATCCCATTATTCCCCAATCATCTAGACCCAGGGCTAGCATGCATTACATCATTACAGATAAGGAGAATGAATGTGGTTATCTTTCCACTCAGCTGCTCTGCTGGGTAATAACCTATGAGAGTAGTCCACAAACTTAAGACGTTGGTCCGCGTCCATATATTCTGGAGAGTAATGAGAATGGAGAATTGATTATTAGGCTTTTATCAGAAGCTGCATCAATTTTAATTCAAACAGGCAGCATTATGCTTAAAATTACACTGTGAGATATATAGTCCTTTGCGCTCCCCTCCAAGGGATAAAAAAGGGGCGGGGGAAATGGGCTGGGGAGGAGAGATTAGAGGGGATGAAAAAGAATTTCAAGTTAACAAATCAATAGGATTAATCCAAGAATTCTCTCAAAGATAGAAAATAAAATTGGCCTTTAGGGGTAATTCTCTGAAAATGGGTACAAACAGCTTAAATTGTTAAGTTAACTTTTAAGCATTTAAAGCTGTGCTTTTTGGGCCAATGTAACATATGTGTCATGCATGCTGCCTGGTAACCAAGTACGTATTTTATTTATGGCATTCTGCTTTAGAGAGTAGCGTTTTTGGGGACATTGTATGAAACAGTTTGTCACATGAAATCCAAATATCGTAATGAAACATTATCCCACAGTGGAATGACAGAGGTTAGCCTGGCTTAAAAATTGCCAGTAGTCATATTCTCTGAAACCTTGGAAAGACTGTTTTCTCAACTGTTACTTGGGGATGGAGTTCACTGAATTATAGGCAGTTGATAAAACCTTGAGGTTATGATGTGCCTTTATGGACAATGATAACTCACATACCTGTGACCTGCCTCTCAGTTTATAGGAGTTGCTTCTTTTGCTCGTGTTCTTTTCATCTGGACCAGCCTGTACCCTGCTTTGGCATTTTGCCTGTGTGTCAGATGTTTTATGTGAAGAGCTCTGGCCTATAGCATTGCCTGTGTATTTAGCTTATGCTTTTAAAGAAGATAATATTTTGTATAACTTTAAAGAAATATTTTTCATCTGCCTGTTGTAGTTTAGTTATAGCAACTCTGAAAGTATCTCCTCAGAGCCTGTGAGCCTTTTTTTAAAAATTGTGCTTACATATCTTATACTCACATTTTGTAGGAGCCCATGAAATATATTTTTTCCTTTTCTCTGAAGTTCACACACACACACCACACAAAATCCCATCAACCAAGCTACTCTCTGATAGCAAATTGGAAAAAGCTAAAATCCTTCTGTTACCTTCTCATCAGCATCCTTTCTGATACTGAATTCACAAGCCTTGCTTTGCTTTTGTCATGCTTACAGCTGGACAATTGGGTAATTATTTCCAGCTGTTTATGTCTTTGTTGTTATTTCTTACTGTTGCCTGGCCTTCTGTAATCTGATACCAAGGGGAAGGTGAGGTGTTGCTGGGCATTAGGTGCTGGGGTGGGCATTTCTTCTGCTCTGGATTGCAGTCACTGACCATGACGTCCTCTGATACCCATGGCTTTCGCTGGCTAGGCAAGGATTTCCATGGGTCGGGGCGTGGTAGACAACTTGGGGAGCTATCTTTTGGCTGTCTTGACCTGTTGCCCTTCAATATGATTGTATCTTTATAATCAACAAAGGAGATTGATTTAGAGAGCTCAGAGTATGAATGAGAAAAGATGTGAAGTGCTCAGAGTGTGGGGAGGCGTAGCATCATTTGGAAAAGCAAGGAGACAGTTGCATTTCTCTTCTTTTTAAGTTTCTGGCCATTTGCATGAGACATTACTCCTCTGAGTCAAAGCTTTCTGTACCCTTCTGTCACATCATTGCATCTTTGACAATTAAGATACTCTCGAAACGAGTTTGGAAACTTGGTTGAACAATGCATTAACACTGCAGTAAGAAGACTCAAGGGTGTTGCATGATAGATTGTAATTATACTTTTAAGGCATGGACATTTAAACTTGATTTCAGTTAAGTAAGGTATATTGTACACCACTGAACAATTTTATGTACTCTATGTAATTTTTCTAGTTGACATTTTATGTTATGAATTGATGTAAGGTGTTCATTTTTAGAATGGGAGTTTAGTAATTTTTGAACTAAGGCAAAAACTTTGCAAAATAGTTATTGAGAATGTAAGTTAAATAATAATTGGCCACCTATTTTAAGGGGTTTGGAGACTGGGAAAACTGCCATTTTCGTAATAGGATAACAGGTTTTTTTTTAGATAATATAATTCAAGATAGCAGTATTATCACTGATTTTATCAATGTAAATATAGGTATTTAATAATGTGCCTCATTGTCATGGATTTAGAAAGGAGAATATTTAATTAGTTGTCTCTTTGTTCATTACCATGGCTTTAGCTTACAATAATGTATCTGATATCCACTGCCAGACTTCCTATTTTTTCTCTTTTTGTTTTCTTTGCCTAGTGCAGGAATAGCAGTCTATTAGTTCTTTATAAAGAGGATATTTTTGATTGTATTAAAAAAAGAATCTGCTTTTTAGCAAAGTAGACTGTTTCCAACACAGAATGGAAGAATGTGGGACTTGTATGTTGGAGCTGGAGTCAATTTTGAGAGGTTTTTCTGTCGTTAGAGGACCTTGGGCCCCTGAAAGCGAAGTGCTCTTGTGCGGCTGTGTGCCTGTGTCTTGCCCTCCTTAGCTGGCAGATACTGCAGGGGTTTCCATTCACTTCAACTTTTAATTAACTTTCCTGTTTGACATATTCATGCCAATATTCAGCTGCCTCTATCTTGCTTCATTTTCTCCAGAGAATGCGCTTTGTGTGGGCTCTCTTGGAGAGGCACAGTTTCATTACCTTTCTATTTTGGGATTCAGTGAGAAGCCATCTAGTAGGTCCTGTAACCTAGACTGTTAAACACATGGGCTCCACACCCCTGACATTCACAATAAAAGGTATTAAACTGGCATGATTCTCATTTCACCCCTCTCTGGGAGAATTTGGTCGGAGCTGGATTTCTATTTAGTTCTGTATTCAGGGAATGTATGTTCACGGGAATGAAGCGTTCTAATTACATTTTCCAGAATCGTGGGGATAAATACACAGCGGAAATACAGGTACTGTATGTCTCTGCCGTTAATGCTAGAAAAGAATTGACATTTACCTTGGACGCCTCGTGCTGCACTTATCAAATGTGCTCTCCTTGGAATGCATCACCAGTTTTTTGCGTTATCAACTATTTATTGAGAGGGCGGCTTTAATATATGAATGTGATGTCTCTTTTCACAGGACAGAGTCAGCAAAGTGAAAGGTTGGGTCTTTATGCCATTTTGATAATTATGACTTTTCATCAATGTGGAAATCGATGGTCTTTTAAATAATTAAATAGGAGTATTCACTTATCAGGAATTAGGTAGCAGCGCTGTGCTGCCTATCGGAAGCCTGACACTCTACGGATTGCTTTTACTGGGGAGGCGCTACTTGGGTGAACATTTTTGTTGAATAAACACAGTTATTTGTCAGCCTGCGAGATTAATGGATTCAACCTATGCTGCCCATGTTTTAATTCATGGCACCACTTCAATTACTGGACTTCTCCCTGGCAGATTATTTTTCAAAGTCTTGAAATTTTAGAAATGACAATTTTCAGTCTTTCAGGACAGTTTATTGGTCTCATTAGCCCAATCACCAGGACATCAGCAGAGCGGGCTAAAGCAGTTAGAATTCGTTTCATGCATTTATCTTATTGCATTTATACACTCATACTTGGTCACTTGCTGACCAGATAAAGTTCTTTTTGTACAACTTTGTTAAGTCTGAGCCTCTTTTGTTCTTTTCTTTTTCTTTCCTTCTTTTTCTCAAAGTTTCTTTTCTGTCAGAAATATTTCTGTTTTGCTTTTTCCCTTATTAGGAACTGCTGCAGCCTGCATTGCTCAGATTTACAACTGCTAGTCAAGTTACGGAGAAGGCATTGGCACCCCACTCCAGTACTCTTGCCTGGAAAATCCCATGGACGGAGGAGCCTGGTAGGCTGCAGTCCATGGGGTTGTGAAGAGTCGGACACGACTGAGCGACTTCACTTTCACTTTTCACTCTCATGCATTGGAGAAGGAAATGGCAACCCACTCCAGTGTTCTTGCCTGGAGAATCCCAGGGACGGGGGAGCCTGGTAGGCTGCCGTCTATGGGGTCGCACAGAGTCGGACACGACTGAAGCGACTTAACAGCAGCAGCAGTGTGTGTGTGTGTGTGTTAGTCGCTCAGTCGTGTCCGACTCTTTGCAACCCCATGGACTGTAGCCCGTCAGGCTGCTCTGTCCATGGGATTCTCCAGGCACAACTACTGGAGTAGCAGCAGTCAAAGTTAAGGGAGGTGAAAACGTAGGCATGGTTTTCTCATCAGAGGTAAACTTCAGATTTTTAATCCAATATAGTTATTAAATTTGATCAATTTCTCTGGTGCTCTCAGGCTATTTTTTTCTTGTCTTATTTATTCTAATACCAATGTGCTTTTAGGCAAACACATAAGTACCAAGCCACCTCATAAAGTCTGTCAGGCAGGGGCAAACAGAGATAACGTTCCCAGTTTTGAAGAAGACATAGCCATGTATCTGGAGAAGGAAATGGCAACCTACTTCAGTAATCTTGCCTGGAGAATTCCATGAACAGAGGAGCCTGGCAGGCTGCAGTCCATGGGGTTGCAAAGAGTCAGGCATGACTGAGCAACTGTCACTCACTCACACTAGCCATGTATCAGGATGAACAAAAGTAAAAGAAATGTGAAACAGTACCCTGGGCACCTGTGGCCTTGCCGAATACCTCATTGTCCGGCGCTTTGGAGCACACGTTTGTGGAAGGCAGGTGTGGGGGTTTAGGTTTTCCAGTCATCGATCGACCCTCGCTAGGTGTTTAGTGCTCCTACACACGGGGAGCAGTAAATGACTTGCTGTGTTGGGCTTACTGAAAGAGGTGTACGTTCTTTCAAGGATCCTTTGTTTCCGGACTGTCAGTAGTCCGGATCTCTCATTACAGATAACAACTCATGGCTTTTTCTTTACCCAAGTATACAGCCTCTGTCAGAAGTGAGTGGTATTTATTTCTGGGGTCCCCATCTTTTGCAGTCACAGTGCTTGTCAAAACAGCCTCCCAAACTGAGATCCACAGCGTCTTCCAGACAGAGACTTTTCACAGCTTGCATGTTCCCTGGGACACTCTGATTGGACTTAGAGATTTGTTATGGCCGCGACTGAGAAAAAAATGAAATAGATGCCGTAAATGCCAGTCTATGAATTAGCATATGTGAGTCCCCCTCCCCCACTCCTCTTTTAATGTAATTTTTACACAAGAGACATAATGGCCTTTGCTTCATCTCCAGTGGCTGCAGAGAGGCTTTTGTGTATCATGGAGCGAGAGGAAAAGTTCCTCATGTCAGGCTCCTGGCAATATCGATAGAATCTTCATCAGCCCTCTCTGGTTCATTAAGCAAAAGTGAGCTTCTCCTTCAAAAGAAGAACATGGAGAGGAAGAGGAGGATGCTTGATTTCCCTGAGTATTTAGTGACCAGCACATTTAGCTGGTGGTCCCTGAAATGCGAAGCCAGCCTCAGAGACTCATTCTTGACAGTCCGACCTGGACCACAGCTCACCCTCTGATGGTGAGGCATCTGCTCAGCTGATGTGTTTTAAGCCAGTGTGTCTGCTTTTCAGATGAAAGTAATTTTACAGGGTTAACTTTGAAAAGGGTGCAGGAGGTCTTTAACAAATGGTACAACATTCATTGGGTGCTCATTCCAAGGGTGTTTAAATAAGGCATTACATATAAGGTGTATCATGGTTAGATATTGCTGAGCTTCTCGGTTATCCCACGTCAAGATTATGGAAATAAACAACTCAATAGCCACCTATTAATGGGCAGTTCAAGGCCATATTGGAAAGGAGAGCATTGTCTCTTGACAAGAAATAGATGCCTCTTTCTTCACTTTATGCCCTCCCGTGTATTTATCTTGGCATCCAGTATTGGAAAACAGTACCCTCCCAAGGTTAAGAGAGCTATTACCACGTAAACAATTTGGACAAGCAAGTTGGACATGGTTAATGTATGGCTGTGGGTTTGCAGACCAGACTTATGGTTATTCATTTTAGGTGAAGCAACTGCCAGATGATATTTGGGGCTGGTACGTGTCCTTACCACTTATTAAGTTTGTGCAAGCATGTGCACGCATGCCAGTAGAAACGGAAGCTGCTCATCACAGAATGTGCTGGATGCTGCCTGCTGATGGGGAGAGTCGTCCTTGTCCTCCTGGGCTGCTAGCACGTGCGGCCTGAGGGGGTGAACTGGGGTGCTAGGACAGAGCCGAATGACCCAGTCCGCCAGGCCCAGGGTTGGCTGGCATCTGAGACATTATAGGCAGCTGCAGTGGAGGACCTGCTGAGACCAGGACCAGCTACATCAGGGGTCCCTAATCTCCGGGATCTGAGGGGGAGCTGATGTAATAATAATAGAAATAAAATACACAATGAATGTAATGCACTTGAATCATCCCTAAACCAACCACCCCATCCCCGATCCCATGGAAGAATGGTCTTTCGTGAAAAGGGTCCCTGGTGCCAGAAAGGTTGGGGACCACTGACATAATATGTGGGACCCAGTGGGAAAGCAAAACGTGGTTCCATTTGTTAAAAAGTTATGAAGACTTTCAAGATGATGATAGCCGAGCATCACAGCAAGGAGGGGGCCCATCGGGACTCGGGTGAAGCTCCCTGCAGGACAGGTCGTGCTCATTTTGGCTTTCTCTTTTCCCTGCTGGGTAGCTCATCCTCTCATTCTATTTTGATGTTCTGGCCACAGTCAGCTGGGGAGGTGTCCTTTGCCCATCTTTTTTCATCATTGTAATAGGTGCAGAGCTTGGAGCATTTTCAGAGACATACATCTTGGAAGCTGCAGTGTTGTTAAAGCATAGAAAAAGGTCACTGGCCTAGAAGTCTAAGAGCTGTGATGTTTATCTTCTTGTCTTTTCTCTAAGTATTTCCTGAGTGGCCTTGGGCAAACGGTCTAATCTAATAATAAGAATAGGGAGCATTCCCTCAGGAGTTCCTACATTCCAGGTACCAGATAAATACCTGACACGTGTCATCCTACTGAATTCTCTCAGCTACCTGATGACTCAGGCACTGCCATTCACCCCATTTTTCAGATTTGGAAGTTGAGGCTTATGGAAATGAAGCAGCTGCCCCCAGGTGATCGAGCTGGGCTTCTGGAGTCTGCTTGCCTGGCCGCAGAGCTGCCGTGTTCTCTTGTCTTTGTGTGACCTTTTTACATCCCCCCTTCCTGTTTGAAAACAATGTGAGTAATACCTGCGTTTCCCTACTTCGTGGGTGTTTTGGAGGATTAAATGAGATAACATCTGGAAAATTACTTCGAAAACAATTAGAACCTAAGAAAACAGCTGAGAGGACCGGGTTTGGCATCAGATGGACTTGGCGTTGAGTCCCAGATCTGCTGTTTCCTAGCTGGGTCACCTTGCAGCATGACGCTTCTGGACCTGCTCCCTCCAATGTGAGAGGAGACCAGTATCTTCTACTTTACAGGCTGTTATGAAGACTAAATAAAATAAAAGGTGTAAAGCACTTAGCACGGTGCCTGGCACGAAGAAGCTTTCTGCGATTGAGCTGTGGAAGTTGTTACTGGTGGCATGAGACAGAGACGAGCTCTTCAGATAACCTTCACTGAGCATCTGTGGGGCCAACTCCATAGACTCAAATGAGCGAGTGCCTGAATGGGGGAGTGGGTGCCAGGTGCCGGCAGGGAGGAAGGTGGTCCCACCCGGCACCTGACAAGAGGAGCCTGAGGAGCCAGGTACTGCAGCACGGGAGGAGGAGGCCACAGTGCACCCAGCCTCTGCCCAGACCTTTTATTCTCCTCTCAAGGTCGGCTCACTTTCTGTTAGAGTCGGGGCGATGCCCACAGGAGACATCCGGGTTGAGGAGCTACCTCGGGGGCTTCCTGGTACCCCGTTTGTGGCTTGCCCTGCTGTGCAGGTGGTGGATCAACTGAGGAAGGGCCATGTAGTTTAGAAAATCACCCCCAAACCATTGGTACCCGGGACTGATGGAACCAGAGTCTGACTGCACTGGGGGTTTCTTAAAACCTACCAAGATTCTAACCGGCTCAGGAGGACAGACTGTTCAGTGGGCCTGGACAGGAAGGAAATGGACTTTTTGTGGGGAGAGTTTAATGAGCCAAGCGTTCTTCGTATTAGAGTAGATAATGCAAGGCGTCTGCTGGGGTCTTTAGTTGCACTGGGAGGTGGCCTCTGTTTTTTACCTGTTGCCAGTGGCTTGCGGCTCAGGGAGATGGAGCGCTTGCCACGTGGTGGGGCTGGACTCAGATGGGGGTGTTCTGACCCCCAAGCCTTTGACTTTTCTCTGCAGTGTGCGTCACCTGTGTGGGCTGCTCCTGCCTGAGCACCCGCTTTAGTGGGGTCATCAGGACCTCAGCAGGATGAGAAGGGCTGGGTGGGTGGGATGCTGGCGGCCTCTGGTTTCTTTTCCCCAGATGTGCTTCCTCAGGTGGGGTTTTAGGAGGTATTCTGTTGGCAGCAGAGACTGACTTTGTGGGCGATGGGCTCCCACGAGTTGGGGAAGGACTTCCCTCGTTCCATGGGAGCTTATGCCATGATGGGCCAGGAATGGTTCCTAAGGGAGACAGGGCAGGTTGACTGGAGGGTCCCTGGCTGGCAGGGCAGAAGTGGGGCTGTTGAGTACCTTACACTTCTGCTCAACCAGAGCTGCCAAGGAAAAGAATAAACTTGAGGAGCTCCTGAGCAGGATTCAGTCTCGGCTAAGGCACAAGGAGACTCTGATGCTGGGAGGGATTGGGGGCGGGAGGAGACGGGGATGACAGAGAATGAGATGGCTGGATGGCCATGATGGACGTGAGTTTGAGTGAACTCCTGGAGTTGGTGATGGACAGGGAGGCCTGGCGTGCTGTGATTCATGGGGTCTCAAAGAGTCGGACACGACTGAGCGACTGAACTGAACTGAAGGCACAAGGCCTCAGTCATTCTGCAAAAAGCAGGGAGCATTTCCCATCACGTTTTCCTCCAAAAGTCAAACCTGCTCTTTATCTGTTTTCTCAGGTCCCTGAGTTTGGCTCCTGAGGGTGTGTTTCTCACACTTGATAGTTTGATTCCTTTCCCTGAGACTTTATTGTTTTGTGTTAAAATGGAATCAGTGGTAAAATTTGCCCTTGGAAATGCCACCATGTTTTAGACCCCCCCACCCCCACCCCAGTGCTATAAACTTGACCTTGCATTTCCTTCTTCGGAACTCTGGGCTCCCAGGAAAGAATCTGTTGTTGTTGTTGTTGTTTAGTCGTTCAGTCGTGTCTGACTCTTTGCGACCCGGTGGACTGCAGCATGCCAGGCCTCCCTGTCTTTCACCATCTCCCAGAGTTTGCTCAGTCTCATGCCATCCAACCATCTCATCCTCTGTCATCCCCTTCTATTCCTGCCTTCAATCGTTCCCAGCATCAGGGTCTTTTCCAGTGAGTTGGCTCTTTGCATCAGTTGGCAAAAGTAGTATCAGCTATCCGTCCTTCCAGTGAATATTCAGGGTTGATTTCCTTTAGGATTGACTGTTTTGATCTCCTTGCAGTCCAAGAGACTCTCAAGAGTCTTCTGCAACACCACGGTTCAAAAGCAGCAATTCTTCAGAGCTCACCCTTCTTTATGGTCCAGCTCTCACATCTATACATGACTACTGGAAAAACCACAGCTTTGACTAGCTGGACTTTTGTTGGCAAAGTAATGTGTCTGCTTTTTAGTACGCTGTCTAGGTTTGTCATAGCTTTTCTTCCAAGGAGCAAGTGTCTTTTAATTTCATGGCTACAGTCACTATCCACAGTGATTTTGGAGCCCAAGAAAATAAAGTCTGTCACTGTTTCCATTGTATCCCCATCTATTTGCCTTGAAGTGATGGGACCTGATACCATGATCTTAGTCTTTTTTTAATATTTTAAACCAGCTTTTTCACTCTCCTCTTTAAGCTTCATCAAGAGGCTGTTTAGTGCCTCTTCACTTTCTGCTGCTAGGGTGGTATCATCTGCCTGTCTGAGGTTATTGATATTTCTCCAGCAATCTTGATTCCAGTTTGTGCTTCATCCAGCCTGGCATTTCACATGATGTACTTTGCATATAAGTTAAATAAGCAGGGTCTAGATTTCTATTGCAGTGAGCCATGCACAGCTGAAAGGAGATTTTTAAAAAAACTTTTATTTATTTTTAAAATGTTGTTAATTTTAACTTTTGGCTGCCCTGGATCTTTGTTGCTGCAGTCGGCTTTCTCTTCTTGTGGTGCATGAGCTTCTCATCGAGGTGGCATCTCGCTTCGGAGCACAAGCTCTAGGGCCCACAGGCTCAGTTGCCACATGACATGTGGGATCCTCCTGGACCAGGGGTCGAACCTGTGTCCCCTGCATTGGCAAGCAGACTCTTAACTACTGGACCACCAGAGAAGACCTGAAGAGATTTTTTTCTTTTTTTTTCAAAACATGCGCTTTGGAATTGAATTCCACTCTGTCAGTCACTAACTTTATCTCTCTGGGCCTTGGTTTATGCATTGACAGAATAGAACTAATAATAAAAGCCCCTGTATCATAGGACTTTGTGGAGGGCTAGATGGTAGAACATGGATGACGCAGCTTCGAACAATATGTGGCACCTGGGAAGCCTTAGTTCTCTAGGCCATTGTCTTACTTATAGTTTCTACTTCGTTATTAATGAAGAGCAAGAGAAGCTTCTGAAAGTTTAGTCACTTTGCCCCCACAATGAGTTCATAGATTAGGCCATATATGTTTCGCACATTTAATGCGACAGGGGCACAAAGGCCAGCAGAAGTATTCACTGTGTTCCCATGGAGGTGGATTTTTTTTTTTTTTTGCTTTCTTTTCCTAATTCTTCCCATCCTGTCCCTTGTGCAGTACAGGTGGGCAGTTGTGCAAGTCACTTTTGTTCTCATTATCCCTGTGTACTGTAATTTGCAAAGCAAGGTGAGAGCAACAAGGGGCAGGCGTTTGGCTCTTTGTACCTGCGCCATCCGAAATACCATTTCCATTGTGCTTTGTCAAGGCAGAGGCGGAAAAATAGTGTGAAAAGAACAGTAGGTGTGGGAGGCAGTAAATCCGTTGGAGGTAGGTAATCTTTGGCCACAAGTCATAACATATGGCTTTACTCCTAGCCTCCTACCAGTTTCCGTCATCAGTGAAATTTCTATTAACTCAATATACTGCATCATGTCCAAACAGCTCAGTGACCACAGATTTTTGCCCCACTTGACATCAATGAAGGGGCTTCCCAGGTGGCTGAGTGGTAAAGAAACTGCCTGCCAATGAGGAGACGCAAGAGACTCAGGTCCAATCTCTGGGACAGAAAGATCCCCTGGAGTAGGAAATGGGAACCCACTCCAATATTCTTGCCTAAAGAATAGGCAAGCATTGTCCATAAAGTTCTGTGGACAGAGGAGCTTGACTACAGTGCTTGGGGTTGCAAAGAGTCGGACAAGACTGAATACACACGCATGCGGTCATGTCAGTGATGATTGTTTGATTTCTGGGACCCTCAAGCTCAAGTTAAAATGTTACTTCTTTTTGATGTTGGCCTGGGCCTCTCTCAGAAAGCTGTGCTTTTGAGGGCACACATTGAAGGAATCATCGTCAGGCAACCAGTAAAAGATGTGTGTGTGTGTGTGTGTGTGTGTGTGTGTGTGTGTGTGTGGCATGTTTTGATATACACAGGCTGTCTTCTCTTTGTTAAAGACTAGTAACTACTGTAAAATTCCAGGGTCTGTAGCCAGGTTCCAGTATTTCAGAGCATCAGGAATCATCTGGTCACCCCAAAATAGGATATAATCCTCTCAGTAAAGGGCTCACGGCTCACTAATCTATTGAAAAAAAACAGCAAGACACATCTCCTGGAACAGGAATTTCAGAATTATGGAAACATAGTTGGAATTCCTATTTAAACAACAAGATTTTCAGTTACTTTTGCATGAAACAAATGCCTTATGAGTGATATGAAAAATATATAAACTGAGAAAGAAATTAGAGGGTTATGGATTTTTTACATTTTATTTTAAAGAGAGGCAGTTGGTCTTGGGGAGGCAGAACCGTGTAGAGGCAGAAGTCTGGATCTGAGACCCGCCTCCTCAGGGCAGAGTCCAGTGCTACTACTGACTAGTCTTAGACCCCTGACAAGTCAGTTGCTGAACCTCAGTGTTCTTTTCTGTTAAATGGGCACAATGGTAGTAACTTCTAGGGTGGTGATGAGAGATGCCGGTGAGAAGATGCACACAGGATGGTTGACAGTAAGTGGCTCAGAGGAAGTATTTACAAAAGGTGGGTGACTGCCGCTGTTGTTATTATTTTTATTCAGGAGCTGCTTCCACATGTCAGGGCAGGTTGGCTGCTGGAGACAGTAGTTTGTGCACTGAGGGGGGAAACTTTATATCAGGCCACTTGGCAGTCCCTCCACCGGAGCTACCCACCACTGAGCCCCACAAGGTCTTCTTAGGCTGCTGCTGCTGCTGCTAAGTAGGCAGTCATCATAATAATGATGCAGGTACTTTGCATGTGGTGCCATGTGCTTTATTTGTATGATTTCATTTAATTTCTCACAACCACTCCTGTGTTTGGTTCTGTCATCATCTCTGCGTTAGTGATGCAGAAACCGAGACAGAGAATATTCCTTGGTCCAAGAATGCCCAGCTCCAAGTGACCAAGGCAGGCATGGAGCTGTGTCTTGTGAGTCCTGTTCAGCAGTCTGGCCCGGGGTGGGGTCTGAGGAGGGACGTCTGGGTACTCCCAGGACGAAATGTTCCCCATGCTTCGGTCTTGGCCTGCTAGGGACTCACCAGGGCAGTTGGTGGCAATTTCTTCTATGCTCTTAATCCTTTCCCTAACAGAATTTTTAGTCTTTTTGGTGAACTGTCATCTGCTTTCATAATATAGAATGAAAAAGAAACTGGAAAGAGGGCTGAACCCAGTCCGCCTTCTCGGTTTCTTTACTTTTCCTTTTTTTTGTACTAAAACAATATTGCTTGTTTTTGATTTCTTTTGAGGGTCAGCCAGCCCTCCCCTCTTGAGGGCTGACTCTTAAGAAGCCTTTTTGAGACTCTCATTGAATTTGACTAAATTTCCCTTCATGTATGTGGAAGAGCCAGGTTGGGCTCTGGGACCTGAGTATTAATACATGACGGATCTGACTTTGAGATCCAGCCTGGCTCTAGTGAGTTTCACTTCCGGGCCTCCGGTTCCTGATTTGTAAAATGGGATCGTGGTGAGCATTGTCAATATGTGGTTAACAGTCTTAGCACAGAACTGGACATCTGGAAAGTGCCCAGTAAATTTTAGCTTCCCATTTTGTGTCATCCCCACTCTTTGTCTGTCTTTCCTGGATATTTGTTGGAGCTTCTTTTTCTTTTTCTCTCTGGGAAAAGAGAATCATGAATGTTTTTCTGCATGATTGACAGCTAACTTGAAGGCTCCAGCCCTTGGGCCCACAGGGTCAGTTGTATTTTGCATGGAAAGAGTCAGGCGGATCTGTCTGAGCCCAGGCAGTTCTGGGGAAGGGTGATATCCTGAGGACCCTTATCTCTTTCACTGGGGGTGGGGATGTGGAGAAGGAGGCAGGTAAGCTGGACCTGAAATCTCCCAGGGCAGGCTTGTTCTTTCTGATGGGAGAGGGTCTTCCTTTGGCACTTAGTGCAGAGCTGCCTTTGGGGTGGGCTTCAGGCGCTGTTTGTGGAATGCATGAATGTGCAGATAAAGGAGCCTTTTCCCGGTGCTCACGCGCTGGTGATGGGAACAGCTCTCTTGAGCACAGACCTAAACAACACATTCCTTTCTGCATTACCCTCCAACACTGGGTTTTCTGAGCCCCTGTCATCAGGTGCAGATGCTGCAAAAAGTCAGGGCTGCCTCCCAGCTCCAACTCTCCAACCCTGAAGCCCTGGGGATGGGTCCCTTGTCCACAGCCTGCTTGGTGCCAGCAGGGACTGCCAGACCTTCCAGCCAGCTGGTCCTCACTTCCAGCCCACGATCCTCTCTCTCCTTCTCCTTGGGGAGCACCCCAGCCCATCTCCATCAGCCCCCTGAAAACGTGACCGAGTATGCCCAGTCTGAAGCCTCCCAGCCCCGCAGAGGGGTCCCGGCGGCGCCTCGGCAGCGCCATGCTGAGCAGCTGCGGCAGGAGCTCCGCAGTGCCGGAGGAGCGCCAAGCGAGACTGATGGGGCCGCCGCCGCCATCAACCTGGGGGCGGCAACTCGGCAAAGGCAATTAGGAAGCTGCTGCAGCTAATTCCACGAAGTCCTCCAACGCCACGTTCCTGGTGACTTTAGGGAGAAATGTGAATTTTAATTTCCCTCCCTTTCACCTTCGCGTGGGGTCATTACCAGGCCTTCTCCAGGGCCCTGCTGGCCCCAAGATGCCGCACGGTGTTTGCTGAGCATGTCACCTTCCCTGTGCGGCTTCCTTTTGTTTTACGAGTGTTTGGGTATTTTGTTTGGTTATTTTGTACATCCCGGGGACAGTGTTTCCGAGTCTGTGCATTGCAGGCGTTTGGGAGCTGCGTCTTCGTCTGCTGCAGCATCCACGGTGCAGCGCTCCCCACTCCTGGGCGGCCTCTCTGCATAGACTCCTTCCAGCACCTCCACCAGGATGAGACCTTGTGAGGAGCCAGAAAGCAAGTTTAGGAGATTGGCATTGGTATCTGCGAGCTCAGTTGTCCCTTCTTTTCCTCCGGCCTGGCCCCTGGACATGCTGAGAATGTGCACCCAGCACAGCCCCTCTGAGCTGAGCTGGAGCATCTGGCTGGGAAGAGAGAACTAAATGATATGGATTTAATGGGGTGACGTTTAGCTCCAGCCCCGCCTTCTCCCAGTATCAGGCCCAACAGAGTCTGGCATTTTGAGGCTCCTGAAGAGTCTTGAGTCTGGCTCCTCCATGGCATGTTAGTTTATGGAGTCTGTTGAAGCTTTCTGGGTAATTTTTGCTTTGTGGAGCCTTCCGTGTCTTATCATACCGGGAATTTGCTGTGTGGTCCGTGGTGGCTCAGTGGTCAAGAATCTGCCTGCAAAGCGGGAGACACAGATTTGATCTTTGGGCTGGGATGATCTGCTGGAGAAGGAAATAGCAACCCACCTCAATATTTTTGCCTGGGAAATCCCATGGACAGGGGAGCCTGGTGGGCTACAGTTCATGGGATCAGAAAGAGTTAGACATGACTGAGCGACTGAACAACGACATCAATACCCCACAGTCGTCAGAATTTGGTGCCCGTTTCCTGCCTTCCTGCTGAGCCTGAAGACTCACCCAGAAAGGGGGCGAGATCTCCTAGTTGGGGCAGATTGTGGGAACCAGCCCAGCCCTTCCTACTTGGGGGTACGTACTTGGGACCTGGTGGCATGCCCCAGGGGTCACAATGCGTCAGGAGTGGGCCATGTTTGACCTCTGACATTTCCCCTCTCAGCCCTCTCGCTTGAGTGTTGATCAGGGCATTGAGGCTATAGAGGGGAGGACGGCTTCATGACCCTGTGCTGGCTTCTCCCAGGACTGGGGGAGGCAGCCTGTAGCCCCATGCCCTCCCCTCCCTGCCCCAGCTTTTCAAAGGCTCCCCTGCCGCCCTCCATAGGAAGTCTTCTCTACTCTCCAGGCAGAGGGGCCTTTGTAACATTTCTTTGGATTACATCACATTTAAGCCTGACTTTTGCCTGGAGAAACTGTTCCCCCAAGGTCTCTCTTTTTTAACAGCCAAAATATTTTGTCCCAATGCCTCAACGGGGAGTGGCCCCCTTAGTAACGGGATCTACGTTAGTGAAGCGAGCAGGGGACTGAATGATTAATGAGTGTTTGTGTGTGTGTACTCAGTCGCTCAGTCGTGTCTGACTCTTTGCGACCCCGTGGGCTTAGCCCGCCATGGACTGTGGCCCACTAGGCTCTTCTGTCCATAGCATTTTTCTGGCAAGGATACTGGAGTGGATTGCCATTTCCTTCTCCAAGGGATCTTCCGACCAAGGGATCAAAGCTTCGTCTTCTGCATTGGCAGGCAGATTCTTGACCACTGAGCCACCTGGGAAGCCTGACCGTCGAGTGTTTATATATTACTAATAAATCCATCTGAAAACCTGAGATCTCAACCTTCTCCTTTTCCACAAGAGAGGTTCACAGGACCAAATGCTTCTTTTGGGGGAGAATCTCATGGTTTGGGAAAATCGTTAGCTGTGTTAACAGACTTATAAGAACCCATTGGCTGTTGACCAAATGTTGAGAATGTTTTCTTTGCTTCTTCTTTCCCTCATCCCTTCCTTCCTGCTTCGACAAGCATTCGTGGAATACTCAATGAGGTGTGCAGGGCTGTGCGGGGTGCCAAAGTCGCTTTTGCTGCTGTGGCCACCTTTGGCATCCTTGCCCCCGATGCTTCAGTGACAGCACGCGGCGCACAGTCCCGACACATCGGGCTGGATCACGCCTCCGTGCCTCGGCCCAGGACATTCCAGCCGTCTACACTGCTGGCCCTGTTGTCCTTGTCTGGTTGACTCCGGAGGATGTCAGACTTCGGTGTGCAGAGATATCACCTGGGGAGCTGCTTAAAGTGTATGATTCCGAGGGACCCATCACAAAAGATTTAGACTCAATAAGCTTGGTCCTGGCCCAGGAATCTGCATTAACAAGTGTCTTAGTTAATTCCGATGGGATCCGGCGACCGTGCTTTGAGAAATGCTATTGTGTGCCATCGTGGGAAGGCTCTGGCTTCCCCTCAGTTCAGTTCAGTTGTTCAGTCGTGTCTGACTCTTTGCGACCCCATGAATCACAGCACGCCAGGCCTCTCTGTCCATCACCAACTCCCAGAGTTCACTCAAACTCACGTCCATCAAGTCGGTGATGCCATCCAGCCATCTCATTCTCTGTCGTCCCCGTCTCCTTCCGCCCCCAGTCCCTCCCAGCATCAGAGTCTTTTCCAGTGAGACAACTCGTCACATGAGGTGGCCAAAGTATTGGAGTTTCAGCTTTAGCATCAGTCCTTCCAGTGAACACCCAGGACTGATTTCTAGAATGGAGTGGTTGGATCTCCTTGCAGTCCAAGTAGAGATCCAGTTATTCCCTCTCTTTTTGGAGGAAATGCGCACATCTTTCCACCATGGTTTGCATCCGTGTCTGTGTGTCCACGTGGAGTCTGTTCCATCCTGGGCCTGGGCCAGTGGTACTCAGCCTCTGAACCCAGCCTAAAGCTGGCATGGGGTGCGGCCCTCCTTGGCATGCGTGGCGTGACTGGAGATTTTCTCTGCAATAGATATGGGGGCTTTGTCAGGCATTTTATCTTTTAAGTCAGAAGGTACCCAGGAGCATGTCTGATTGTTGAAGCAGCTTATTTATAAATCACTGAGTGGAGTTGAAGCAGCCATCCTCCAGTTTGTAAGATGGGGAGAAATTTGTTGATCTGTCAATGATGGTTTTTCTTCTTACCAAATAGGTTCCTGAGACCTGTGGTTACCAACCCTTTAACAGAAAATTGTTTGGTGAACATCACTATGAAAGACGCCATCTGCTTCCCATAAAGGCTACTCCTAATCGCCCTGGTACAAGAATTGCTCCCCCGGGGGCTCCTTGGGCACACAACTGCATTTTTTCTAAGTCAGTGGCTTTCAAACTTTTTTGGCCATGGTCCACAGTGAGAAAAACATGGTTCAGTGAACCCATTCCGCACAACTTCACATGGGAAACACCAGTTTTATGAATCCGCTAAGCTTTATTTCCTGCAGTGCAGTCTGGTCTATTTGATTTGACTGCACTCTGCCCTACTGTATTTTATTCTGTTCTTTTCTATTCTACCCTAATCTAGACTACCCTACCCTATTCTGTTCTATTCATTTTAGAGGGTTGGCTGTGAGCAACAAATTGATTTCATAACCTAATAAGTGTGTTAAGGGAAAAAAGTGGTCTAAATGTTACCAGGGTAAATGGCTGAATTAATTTTGTTCTGGAATGTGTAGCATTAATCTTTGATACTAAAGTTGTGTTTTCCACAATAAGAATGATAGATGGTGATAGCTAATGTCCATCAGCCTCTTTTGATGCTAAGGTCGCTGTGTAAACTTCATTTCACCTTCTCAAGAACCCCATGTGATTGGTGCTCTGAGGGCCCCGTTTTCTCGATGAGGACATTTAGATTCCGGGAGGTAAAGTGACTTATCCAAGGTCACAAAGCTAATATAAGTGGTGGCATTGGTTCTTGATCTCAGGGCCATCTGACTGTGACCCCTGTACTCTCAATTACCCGTGTTTGCATTTGCTTCTTCCTATTGCCAGTGGCCACCTGAATTGGTCCCAAGTGTTGCCGTTGGCATGGGAAGCCCAGTTAGCGGCAATGTAGGGATGGCATGATGGGGGCAATGGGGAGGAGACGTGAGGGGGAGGGGAGGGGAGGCAAGTGGGAGAGGGAAGTCTGGGAAGCACAGATGAGCAGCAGTCTTCAAAATACCTGATATCTGGCTTAGCATGTAGAGACTTTGCAAAGAATATTTGTACGCGTGTTACACTGGATCTCCTCCTCTTAGAGCAGCCGCGGCGTCTGGTGTTTGTTAGTATACGTAGTGGGCAGTTATGTTTTCTCATCTCCTGTCTGACCAGGGGTCGTCGTTCAGAGGGGAGGAGTGAGGCCTTGGTCCTTCTTGGCATCCCAGTGGCTGGCCCGAGGACATGCCACCTGAGCATCTGCTGGATGAGCAAGTGCCTGAAGAGACCCTTTCACTTGATCCTCACAACCGACCCTGAGTACTTTTCCATCCTGTGTTGCATTTGAAGAACCTGGGCCCAAGATCACAAAGTTGGTGCTGGGACAGTCAGGTGGAGGACCACCCCAACTCCCAGATGCATAAGTGGCTATTCCGTTCATATTTATTTATTTTTGGAAGGTCAGTTTGGTGACCCCACCTCCTTCCAGGAATTTATCTTCCTGCCTCCACCTTTAGGTACTTAGAGTCTCTTAAGAGCAGTGAAGGCAAACTCTTGAGAAGACAAGGCAGACTTAGCCACGTGGCCAGGAGAAGACAGAGCTGCATCCATGCTGGGGCAGGCAGAAAATACATCCCATCTGGCTAAATTCGCCCCTACGTCTTTGCTTACGTTATATCCCAGGAGTCTTTGTACCATAGACTTGTTCTTCTACTTGTGTCAGGGAATGGAGTCATCTTTGAATGTAAAAAAACAAAAATAAAAGGGACTGAAATATTTGACATATGATGAAGTTCTGTGATATTTTAGTCAGTGAGTAAATTGATATTTATATAACCTGGTATATGCCTTTCCCCTGATCCACCCTCCCTTGAATGTTGACTTAATAACATGCCTGACTAAATGACGTTAATTACTTTAAATTGCCAAACTGGGAAAAAAAAATGTAAGCCAGCATTCATTCAACAAGTGTGCTGTGATCTTTTCTGGCTGAAGCCAGGAAAGAAGAACTGAAGTGTCTTAGGGGAGAGAAGGCTGGGATGTAACCTGAGCAGCTCAGGAAAAGGGACTTGTACATCCTGGGAACACCGGCTGCTTGGGCCAGACATAGAGTGGGGCTGAGGGTTAGGTTCATGGCCCTGGAAGCTGGCCCTGGGTTTCAATACTGGCTCCACCTGTGACTAGTATATGGCCTCGAGAGCTGCTTAGCTTCTTATTTTACATTTTCTCCTTCTTTAAGTGATCTCTATCTCACTGTGCTGTTGTGAAGATTCCATTAGATCATGAATCTCAAATTGAGCTTGGGGTCTGGCAGTCATAGGAATACGATGAATGGCAGCCATCATTATTCTTACTTTCTTGAAGTCCCGCACCCACCCTCTGAGGTCATTGTCATTGCCTGATCTGGAGGCCATATGCTGTCCAGACAAAGACCGTTGGCTTGTTCATGGCTCTAGTTTTGGTTCCCACAGTAGTCTCCATCAGTGACTATTTGTGGAATAAATGAATGATTGCGGGGAACGAATGAACTGTGTAGGTGGAAAGAACTGAGGCTCAGGGAGGTTGGCTGGATCATTAGGGACAGCATAGAGATTCCCACCAGCTCTGCTGTGTCCTCAGCCATGACCATAAGCTACTGGTGACTTGATGGCTCCACTCTTTGGTGCTTACCTAAGTTCCTGGGAGCTATCCCATTCGTTCCCAGTGATCTAAAGGTGAAGTGTGTGTGTGTGTGTGTGTGTGTGTGTGTGTGTGCGCGCGTGCACTTTCCAGGACGGCATGCAAAAAGATAGGTCGTATTAGATGTAGCCTCCTGGTTGTTTAGAAACTAATTGGTCATTTTCATTATGGGGCAAAATAGCAGACTGGTAACCCTTTGCTCTTTGGGGAAAAACCCCTTAAATGCTCCTATGTTCTGACATACTGCAAAGTCCCACTGGAATGTTGACATAGTTTCTACCCATCAAGGCTACACTAGAGGTACTTTTTCTGGGTCTTGGGAAGGGAAAGTTGTCCCTTTGAGCCCATGTGCAGGTGTCAACTTTCTCTTGTAGGTTACAATGGTGACTGTACATCTCCCAGCTCACCCCCAAGCCCCTAAGATTCCATTGCAATGGGCTGTGAAGCTCTACTCTTCCTCTTCTTTCTCAGATCCGTTTTGTGGGCAAGATTGCTAGGTTAAGAGAAGAAGAGAAGGAGAGGCAGAGAGGCTCAAGTGTGAAGAGGAGTACTTGCCGCTGTTTTTAAAAAGTCCTTGAATTCAGCCCTTGAGTAGTGCAGTATAAATTTGAGAGATGATGGCTATTAATTCTTTGCTTCTTGTATAACAGCTTTTAGTCTAGGATGTCAAAATATATCAATAACACTTTCTTTCTCCATTTCTCCATTTCGTATCTAGGAGGGAGGTAGAGAGCATCTCCAGAGAGATCACTGCTGCTCAGACCGTGGCTGGTCCTTAGCAGGAGCACAA
The DNA here is from genome assembly GCF_049115385.1 of Moschus berezovskii. Lineage (NCBI taxonomy): Eukaryota > Metazoa > Chordata > Mammalia > Artiodactyla > Moschidae > Moschus > Moschus berezovskii. The sequence goes on from NC_142483.1 coordinate 13,671,268, forward strand.
GAAAAATCTTAATTTGATGGTTTCTTTTGTTTATTCATTCATCATTCATTTATTTATCCAACAAACATTTTTATCTCTTGCTACTTTGTCCCAGGTATTGCATTGGGCTGGGGGTAGAGGACAAGGGAAATGAGACACAGCCTGTACCCTCGTGGAGATTGCAGTCTAGTGCGGGAATCAGGTATTCCTCAGAGAGCTAGACTCATGTGTACACGTGTCCCTGCAGTGCTCTGAAAGCTGGGGGACCCCCTCTGGTCCGGGGTCAGAGGGGGCGTTGCTGAGGGGATGAGCTTCAGCGGAAAACTGAGGGATGGCAGGAATTAACGTGACAGAGAGATAGGAAGAGGGGACCATGGGTCCTGTCCAGCCTCACCGCCTTGCCTGGGTCCATGCTTCAGCTGCTTGCCTAGGTTCTTGGCCCCAAAAGTCATTCGCTACTTTCTTTTCAGCCTTTGCTGCTTCTTGCTGCCACTCCCCTAAACTCCCGCCCTCGTGTATGTTTTGGTGTGTTTCTTCCTTTGAATATGTGTGTATATATATATGCACATATGTATGTTTATTTTACATAAATGAGATCATATTGTACAAACTATTTTATAAGACATCTCAGAGTAGATCCCAGCAGGGTAGGGACCACTTAAAATGATTATTTTTCCTGTGAAAAATAAAATCAATTGAAAAACTGATAAGTAGCAGATGACACAGTAAGAAAAAAATAAATACTAATCCTGTGATGCAGGAGTTGTTATTCAGTTGCTAAGTTGTATCCGACTCTTTTGTGACCCTTTGGACTGTAGCCTGCCAGGCTTCTCTGCCCATGGGATTTCACAGGTAAGAATACTAGAGTGGGTTGCCATTTCCTTCTCCAGAGGATCTTCCCAACCCAAGGATAGAACCTGCGTCTCCTGCATTGCAGCCAGGTTCTTTATCACTGAGTCAGTAACCAGGGAAGCCCGTAATGCAGGAATAACCACATCAAAATTTTGTGGCATTTCCTTTGGGCTGTTTGAAATTGGAATCAAACTGTCAACATGAAGTTATTTTGTTTTTCCCCCTAAGTTTATCTCATGAACGTGTCCCCTTTTTATTAAGTGTTCTTCAAAACGATTTGTTTTTACAAAACATTTTTCTATGTGGGTGTAGTGTCACGTCTGCCACCTTTCTCCCACTGTTGGACATGAAGATTGAAGCCCAAGTTTCCCCTTGGTGTGGCGTGTGTGCGCGCGTGCGTGTGTGTGTACACACCCGCGCGTGCATACCTGTATGCTCACCTGCCCTCCTTGTGTCTCCCATAATGTCCAGCTCCGTTCCATGGCTCAGTCTTGCCTGGGAGAGCAGACAGCATTGATTGGACTAAATGGCCTTGCCTTTTCTTTACATGTGCAAGACAGTTGACATGGAGTTCAAAGCAAGCCTCAGGGGTGTCCCTGGGTTCCAGTCCAGGCTCTGCTGCTTACTAGATGTGCAGACTGAGGCGAATTATCCGACCTCCCTGAGTTTCAGTGGGCTAAAAGAAAAATGATACCTATTTGTGGGGGTTATTAGGAGTGTTAGATCAAATAGTACATGTCAAGTGCTTAGCACAGAATTGAACGCATCGTAAGGGTTCAGTAACAGCAAATGTTATTATTTTTACTGTTTATTCCACCTTTCATCCCTCAGGGCTATAGGAATTTGATTCATTTTAAACTGCTACTGTCTGTGCAAATAGAGGTAGAACATTCTATGGAGCAGTTGCGTGTGTTTTAGCTGCTCTCTGTGTAGTTTAGCGGGAGGTCTTAGGGTGTCAGATGTTACTTTAAAAGAGTTTGAAATTTTGGATTGCTCTTACTCTAGAAGCCTGGCTTGAAAAAGACAGATGAGGCGCTAAGTGTTGGCTGGGGGAACACAAGCTGCCTCTGTAGTCTCCCCAGTGCAATTGTTTTTGCAGTCAAATAAATTAAGGGTAACAGTAATAATAGGAATTACCAGCAGCTAATTATAAAATGGGGTATGTTGCCAATTAGGCAGCGGTATCTCAACCCCAGAGTAAGTGGAGATATTTGCAGATGCAGCTTGTGCTGCCCATAATGCCAGGAGGCCGGGGATTGCATTTTGAAAAAGACAGTGCCTGGGATGTGTGTACATTGACTTCTGCATCCTGGTTTCCAAACTAGACTCTGTTTACTGCTGACTTGAAAAACTGGGGCTCTAGACACTGTTAAGAATTGTGTTTTTCTTTTGAGGAGTTATCCCCCTTATCCATTTAATACTGTTAGAACATATAAGGAAGAAGAGGAACAATTCCTGGGGCTTTCTGAGTGTGTGTGTGTTGGGGTCCGAAACAGCAAACTCTCATCCTGACACTGAATGTTTCTGAGTCTCAGGGGACTCTCCAGGGAAAAGATGGACATAACAGAGCAAGAGAACATCGATAGAAAGAGAGATTAGACGTCTCTAGGAGGCAGAAAGGGTGAGGCTGTGGGGAGAGTGGTCAGGTGATGATGCTGTCCCTTCAAATGGTCCCTCTTCATGCTGAACTCCATGCACCACAGTGCTCTCTGAGCATCCAGCGTGGCCTCAGGGAGCAATCAGTGATGGCGGAGGGTGGGGTCTGTCTTTAGACAAGTTGCTGAATCTCTCAGCCTTTTTGCCCTGATCTCAGGGAATAAGATATTGCAGCTGCCTGGAAGGGGGTCACTACAGGATGAAACAGCTCACAATGGTGCTTTATAAGCTGTCCTGGGGGGCTCAGACCTCATAGTGTTTGTGCAGATCTGCAACCCTGCTGTCTCCTAGGGACCTGAGTGGCCACTTTGCCCTGGGGAGACGCTCGGAGGTGGTCCCAAACTCCCCAGATCATGCTGAGAGTCCTAGCCTTTTCTGCAAACTGGAACCGGCAACACCCACCATCAGGGTGGGTGGCTTGTGTTCACACTGCTGCTGTGGATTAAGCATCAGAAACCAGGAGAGCAGGAGACAGACGGGGCAAAGCCATGCTGGGCCCTCCTCTCTCTTTGGATTCCTGCCCTGTGGTCCCTCCAGGTGACTGATGCTCTTTGCTGCCCGCATCCACTTTTGACTCGTCTCTCTACCCACAAATGTTCTGTTGCTCGGTTATGTAAATCCTTTCTCTCCACTGGAAGGAAATCAGGCTGCAACAGTTTACAGCCTGGCAGGGAGACTGCTCTTCTTTCTCCAGCCGAGGACAAATCGAGGACCCCACTGTCAGCTTGGTGGGAGCCCCTTTAGAGCCAACATGAAGCTGAAGCCCCATTTCCTTTGCAGAGAAATTCTGGCCTGAAGCTCTTCCTCTGCCACTGGCAGGGGTTGCAGCCTGAGCCGCCCTCGCTGGACCCCTCTCCAGCACCCTAAATTTCAGCGAGGGCAAGCGTTCTCTGTCAGAGCTGGCATTTATGGGGAGTTTTCTCCGGGCAGGGCAGCGTGCTCAACCCTGAGCTTACATTGTTTGGTTTAATCCTCACACACCCTTCTGAGACAGCCGTGCTCCTGATTTGCCTGTCTTCTGGATGGTGAGTCGTGAGTGCAAGCAGCCAAGTGACTTACTCGAGATCCTGCCGTCACTGAGAGATTCTGGAGCGGGGAGGGTAACGGGAGCCTGAGGATTTGAGGAGACACAGTAAATACGGCAAACGCAAACGATTCGGAGCCCCTGACTGCTCAGCACTCTGTGGAAGGACCTGCATTCTTCTCATGGAATTCTCTTGCGCAGGTGTGATCATCTCCACGGTACAGACGGGAGCTGTGTTTAGGAAGGGCCGGCCCAGGTCACACAGGGCATGATCCATGGGAGCCGTCCAACTCCAAACCTGGAACTTCAGCCCCTCCGCTCTTGTCTTTGGGGTCTCCACCCGAGATGTTTCCCTGACCTTGGGGGCTCTGGACTCCCTACTCTGACTCCAAAGGAAACACAGTCTGATTCATCTCCCAGAAAAATAAACCCATGGCCCAGAGTATATTTAAGAAAGAGCATGGTAAGAGAAGAGCTTCCAAAAAGGTATGGACCCCGACTGAGGCAGGAGCTCTGTGCCCACCACCTCCCCTGCGAGGGCAATGGGGCCTCCTTGCTCCCCCATGGGATGAAGGGGATGGAGTCCCGGGGTCTCCAAGGTCTTGGGCAGAGTGTCTGACTGTGCACCCAGGATCCTTCCCAGGAGCCTTGGGACGTCACCCCTCAGGGGGCACTTAAGCCTGGGTGCCCCAGCAGAAGAGGAGAGGGCTGCCTTGGAGCTGTCACACTCTTGTCTTTCTGGGTCCCCACACCCGACTAGCCACCAACTTGTTCACCCAGGACTGGGATCTACTTCCCTAGGGGCTGGCTCCACGTCCCATCCTCCTGGGCTGCTAAATCTCTCAGAGGGCAAGCCTAAGGGATTCTCCCTGAGAATCACTTGGGGTCCCCAGCTGTCCTCGCCCCCGCAGATGGGTGCCGTGTTCCCCACCTGCGATTGCATCAGTTCGTCACAAGGTGGCAGCAAGTAGTCAGCTGCGAGGCTGTGGCTGGGTGCCTCCTCGCTTTAGGAGTGACCCATCTCTACCACGTCCCAGGCCCGGCCACGGATGAAGCTCAGCGTCACTCATGGGCTTTGCTTGCCTGCGTGGCAGTTCAGCGAGGAATGAAAATTTCGCCTCTTTAGTGCATAATGCTAATAATATACTTTGATTTCTTATTGGTTCTTTCTGCATTAAAAACCCACACTTTGCCAGGAGAACGTGTGCACAGCTTCCCAAAAAGATGACAAATAAGTGTGAGGGGAAGAGCTGGGGATGAGGGTATAGCTGAGAATCCCCTCTGCTCCGTCACTTGGGCATGTGGTGTCACTCTTTGGGGGCCTCAGTGTTCCCATCTATAAAATGGGGAAATGACGGCTTCAGCTTCATGAGGCCATTGTGAGGAGCAAGGAACTCATGCATTTGAGGCAATCACCACAGTGCCTGGGACAGAGGAACCATTAACTCCTCTGATTCTTGTTGGAGAAGACTCTTGAGAGTCCCTTGGACTGCAAGGAGATCCAACCAGCCCATGCTAAAGGAAATCAGTCCTGAATATTCATTGGAAGGACTGATGCCAAAGCTGAAACTCCAATACTTTGGCTACCTGATGTGGGGAGCTGACTCATTTGAAAAGACCCTGATGCTGGGAACGATTGAGGGCAGGAGGAGAAGGGGATGACAGAGGATGAGACGGTTGGATGGCATCACCGACTCAACGGACATGAGTTTGAGTAAACTCCGGAAGTTGTTGATGGACAGGGAGGGCTGGCGTGGTGCAGCTCATGGGGTAGCAAAGAGTCAGACACAACTGAACGATTGAACTGAACTTGGTGTACAGAGCATGAGCGGGTGAATGGAATCAGGGAAGCCCTTGCTTGGAGAATTTCCCGCTAGTTTCTGGTAAGAGAGCACAAAACAGACCCTTCCTTCTTTATCCTTCTCTGCTGTAGTCCTTGGTGCTGTATGGAAGAAGAGGCCAAAGACTTTGGAGCCAGACTGGGTCAGGTCCTGACTCTTCTGTACTCTGTGTGATCTTGGGCAAGTTACATAACCTCTCTGTGCCTCTGTTTGTTCATCTGTAAAGTGGCGATAACTAAGATTTTGGTGGGGATTACAGTGTCAAGACACATGGGGAGCCCTGGGTTAATGTTTGCTTTCATTGTCCGGCTCGACCATCTGCTTGACTAAGGGTTAAGGCGAGCTTTTCCAAAGGTGTCACAGGAAGAGTTATGATTGGGTGGTTCTTCTACAACTGGCTTCCATGATGCTTCCGATATGCTCATTGAGGTGCCCAGGGACTCAGCCTCAGATGTGTCTTCTGTTCTCGTGGCCCTGCCGTGTGCTGCTGTCAGGGCTGGGATGCAGAGACGAAGCTAGGGGCTCACAGTGCAGCAGGACAGCTGGACACAGAACGGAACTTCAGAATGCTCAGCAACCCCTCCTGGTACAGACCACAGCCCCAGAGAGAGCAGGGCTGCCTGGTTCAGTCTCCTGGGGTGCTTGTCGTTCAGTCGCTGAGTTGTACCTGATGCTTTGTGAACCCATCGACTGTAGCCTGCCGGGCTCCTGTGTCCTCCACTATCTCCCAGAGTTTGCTCAAGTTCATGTCCACTGAGCTGATGATGCCCTCTAACCACCTCATCCTCTGCCTCCCTCTTCTCCTTTTGCCTTCAGTCTTTCCCAGCGTCTGGGTCTTTTCTGCTGAGTCAGCACTTCGCACCTAGTGACTTGGTGGTCAAGAATCTGCCTGCAATGCAGGAGACACGGGTTGGATCCCTGGGTGGGGAAGATCTCCTGGGGAAGGAGATGGCAACCCACTCTAGTATTCTTGCCTAGCGAATCCCATGGGCAGAGGAGCATGGTGGGCTAGAGCCCATGGGTTCACAAAGATTTGGATATGACTTATGACTAAATGACATCCTGGGGTGCAGGAGACCTCAAAACAAGAGGGGCCTGTGGAACCATCCAGGACTTGGCAGCAGGAACAGATTTGTCAAGTAGAGGCTGTATCCCAGGCTGAGGGGCAGCCAGGTGTCACCGAGTTCAGGGGGGAAGCAAATAAAGTTTTTAGCTATTCCTGGGGAGAAAAAGCAAACTAACAAAAAGTCTCTAAAACTCCAGTGAGTTTAGATGCAGCTCAGCTACTGGGAACTGATTTTGTCATTTTCTAGTTTCCCCCATTTAGTTTTTACTTTAGGGTTAGAGATTTAAACTTTGGGAGGTGCTGAGGGGATTTTCAAGGGAAAATGAAAATGAAAGATAGATGAAGCAGTGTTATTCCAGGGGCAGGAGGAGAATGGGACTGAATGAGACTCAGGCATCCCTCCCCAGACCCCTCCCCTCTCCTGTGAACAGGGGCGGCGTCTGGCAGGCCTGCACCTCCCATTCTGGCCTTGCTTCTGTAGCAGTGTGTCCATGGAGTTTAAGCTGGGGGTGATTCTGGTGTCTCTGGGAGCCATCGTGAGGTTTTGTCAAATAATCTGGACATAGTAAATTCTCAATAAATGATAACATCATTGTTATTTCTATTATAATTACTCGAACTTAATTATCTTAAATGGTAGAGCTGTGGTCACATTTCCCAGGGAAAGACATGAGTCATGTGTTAAAACCATCATAGAGGAATAAGAAAAGTGGTAATTATAATTCAGCCAGGATTAGGGAGTATTCTGAGGGGAGACAGCTCCTGAAGTAACGGCAGAATTGGTGCTTAATACATGATGGATAAATGGATACATGGATGGAAAGAGGACGAGGTGGAGGGATGGGTGTATGGAGGGATGGATGGATGGATTGGATGAGTGGGTGGATGGAGGGAGGGATGAATGGATTTATTGGATGAGTGGATAGATGGATGGATGGATGGATGGATTGGATGAGTGGATGGATGGATTGAATGAGTGGATGGATGGATGGATGGATTGGATGAGTGGATGGATGGATGGGTGGATGGATGGATGGATTGGATGAGTGAATGGACTGGATCCGTGGTAGGGTGAATGGAGGGAGGGAAGAAGGCGGGGAGCACTGGATAAAGGGCTGGATGGTTGATTGGGTGAAGGACTCGATAGAAGGATGGTAGATGGATGATTGGGTAGGTAGGTTGATGGATGGAGAAATGGGTGAATGGGTGGGTAATCGGGTGGATGAATGGATGGATTGGATGAGTGGATGGACGGATGGGTGGATGAATGAATACGTGAGAGGATGGTTGTGGTTAATATTCCATACTTGAAGCAAATGATATTAAATGAAAGTTTCTCATCTCAGGAGAGAGGACATTATTCTGAAGCTGACTTCATACTCAATGCCACACCTGGAATATTTTGGCCATTGAGCTTTGCCTCTTTCTTTAAAAGCTGCATTTCTATTGACAGATCCTCTTATTTGGGAGGACTTTAAAATGGTGCTTATTCTTCCATCCACTCATTCATCCAATCATTCATTTAATTAAAAAACAGTCCCTGAGAGAGTTTGACTTCCTTTCAAAACCTTCTCTGATTAAATGCATGTGAAATCAAGTCTCACACAGTCTAGCACTTAGTAGGTGCCTCAGATATTTTTTAAGGAATAAATGCATGTTTCTCAGATGTTGGTTATTTGTCCATACTGTGGCCCAAGAAATGGACAAACTGAGAAAGAAGTGAATCACTTAGGGCCCCAGAAAGGGGAGAGGCAAAGGCAAAATGAAAACTTCAGAATGTAATTGTTCCATCTTTCCTTCTTAATTTTTAATAGTGTTTATAGGACAAAAACACATGGGTAAAATATTTTAAAGAGACATTTATAGATATTTTGAAGTGCAAGCTGTGATTGATCTTTTTAATACCAGAAGAATTTTTATCTCAGTGTGAGAAAAAGCATGCAGTTGTGTGACTCCAGTTTTATTTATTGTGACCAGATTGCTGAGACAGCCCCTCTTGTTTTACAGACTTGCTGGAGAAGCAAAGAGGTCTCCTGGAAAGGAGTTTTATCTCAGTTGGACCCGTATAGGTGACACTGGTGTTGTAGCCAGGAATTGAGAATCGTGGGAGAGCGTCACCACACTGTTTCCTGGGAGCTCATTGTATCGGGTAAATGGGTCAGAGGTCCACTGGGACCCCAGTCTCCATTTGGAGGAGAATGTAGACAAGTTCCTCTGTACTGAGTATCCACAGCCTTTGCAGGGCAGGGGGTGTCAGGTTATAGTGACATGTGGTAACTCTGTGACCTTGGGCAGGTTAAGTCACTACTCTGGGCCTCAGGGTCCACATTTGTAAGAAGAGGAAAATGTTCTCCTGGAAAAGGTTGGGTCACATATGTAAGCACTGACCACTGACCACAGTTGGTAGGGCAACTAGTCAATGCCAGCTGCCTGCCTCAATCCCTTAGTTCAAGATAGTGGAAGGAAATAGGAAAGGAGAAATGCACACATGATACTTCGGAGTCAAAATAAATATACTTACTGACAAATGAGTGGACTCGAGGTTTGGGGGGCTTGTGGAATAATGTAAATCTCATCAACATATTGAATATGTGCTGTGTGTCAGGCACTGGGCTTGTGTTATTGTTTATGAACAATGAACAAGACAAATGTGGTCTCAGAGAATGTGGTTGAGGGGTTCTGGCTGGATAGATGCTAAATAAAGGAATAGATATAATGAAAGAAACCACAAAGGAGCTATAGTCCATCTTTTGAACTTTTTAACATGACTCACAGTAAGCAATATATTTACATGGCAAAGTGGTGTGTCTGTGTGTGCGTTTCAATTGTTTTTTTCTTACATGTGCATTGCACTGAATTTTTTATTCTACTTATTTAAAAATGGCAGTTACAACCCACTAAATTAATTCTATTACTTCTTACAGTGGCCTTGTTATTACTTGCAGCCTGAAAAAGGTTGTAGAACGAGATTTTTTTCTGCTGGGATTTGAGACTTGGCTGGTGTGTCCTCACGATAAAGCGAAATATGATCTAACACCCTTTCAGAACCTCCACTTGGGGCAGCATGGGCACTCAGCCAGTGAAGAATGAGAGGCTAAGCGATACGGTGGAAGACAGTCAAACACTGAATTCCAGAGCTGGTCACAGCTACAGCTGAAAACTGTGTGATTTTGGGGGCTTCCCGGGTGGCTCAGCTGGTAAAAAATCTGCCTGCAACGCGGGATACTTGGGTTTGATCCCTGGGATGGGAAGATCCCCTGGAGAAGGGAAAGGCTACCCACTCCAGCATTCTGCTTTTAGAATCCCATGGACATATAGTTCATGGGGTTGCAAAGAGCTGGACACGACTGAGTGACTTTCACTTTCACTTTTTCACTGGTGCCTAATCGGTAAAGAATCTGCCTGCCAGTGCAGGAGACATGGGTTTGGTCCCTGGGTAGGGAAGATCCCATGATGAAGGAAATGGCAAGCCACTCCAGTATTCTTGCCTGGAGAATTCCATGGACAGAGGAGCCTGGCAGGCTATAGTGCATGGCGTTGCAAAGAGTTGGACACGACTTAGTGACTAACAACAACAACAATGTGGATTTGTATAAGGATATGGATATTCCAATATGATTGGAATGGCACCTGTTTTACAAAAAATCTCCAGGGTAGTTGAGCACAATGGCTCTTTCGATCTAACCAGCTAATTTGAATGCTATTCCCCATACAAATCATTATTTTCTTTCATTCTAAATCGAACAATTTTACTAAGGTTCTACCTTGTACCAGGTTTAAAAAAAAGACATAGCTAGTATTTCTGTACCATTTGTTATGCGTTGGGTTGGCCAAAAAGTTTGTTCAGATTTTTTCATATGATGTAACAGAAGAATTCGAATGAACTTTTTGGCTAACCCAATATGAGGTACTAATCTAAGCACTTAGGGTAAAAAAATCTTTTAATATCCCTGATAACATGATTATTCTTACTATCCCCGTTTCACAAATGGGAGCCAAGCCTCGGAAGGTAAAGTAACTTGCCCAAGATCAAGGACTGGGTCAGTTCTTATTCGGAACTCTTGGGTTTAGGAACCTGTGTCTTTCACCGTTGTCCTATTTTGCTAGCACATCTCAAGTAGTATATTGAATGCCTCTTACTGTTTCTTCCCCCAGCTTATTATTTTTCCTCCAACTGCAGCCAATATACCTCTGCAATTTTTCTCTTCTAGAATCTTCTCCCAAAGACAGCCATCAGCCTCCAAGCAGTTAAAGATAACCTTGAACACAGCATGGAGATTTCTTTCCTTTTTTCTTAACATGATCCAAGGAATGAAAAGCAAGTTGTAGAGAGAACTCCTTCATGGTGTGGATGAACGCTATTTCATGTGAGATCATCTCTTGAGTTCAGTCTATTAAAAAACTTATCAGCAGGTCCCAGTATCAGAGCCATGACTGGGGCAAGTGAGGAAGGTCACTTAGGAGCAGGGCCACTTCTTGGAGCAAATATTCAACCTGAACACATTTTGTCTGTTTTTGTAGATGCCTTCCAGAAGCTTTATTCAGTGTCGTTTATTTACTTTAAAATTTTTTATTTGGCTGCAGTGGGTCTTAATTGTGGCCTGTGAAATCTCATTCCCTGACCAGGGATTGAACCTGCATTGGGAATGCATAGTCTTAGCCTCTGGACCACCAGGGAAGCCCCTGTTTACCATAGTTTAAAAATACATAGAATGTCACTTTTATTGTTACCCCACCGTTCCTCTGTTTTTCATGTGATCTTGCCAACCGAGGTTTTGCCAAACATAGTATTTTCTTTAAGAACCTAATTATTAGCTTATAGCTTGTTTTTGAGGCCATGAAGCCTGATTTATAGGCACTTGTTTTGCCTCCCAACTCAATGAAAGCTCCATGAATACAGGAAGCTTGTTAGTGCCCTCCTGGCCTTCGTCTGGCTCCCAGAAGCAGAACTTGAGTTAGTAATCTCAGTGCATATGGTTTACGTATGAGATGAACCTAGGAAGCACCATCTGGGGAGTGGGGAAGTGAGAAAGGGGGTTTTCGTTAAGCCAGTTGCCATGGTGCAACTGGAGTGTAATTCACTGGGGGTTCCCACTCTAAGCCTGAGGGATCTGGTCCCTGTGTACACCGAGGTCCATCAGTCACTGAGGAGGGCTGCTCCTGGGCGGCACTCAATCTTCAAAAATTCCAGCCAGATTGGAAGGTGGGTGGGTGTGCGTGGGGCATCAGGTCATCTGCTCCACCCCATTCACCTAATGGTCAGTGTCTTAGACTCCCTGGGAACCAGATTCTAGGATGGCTCCTGGTCTTCATGTTCCTGTATAGTCCTTTCCTTCACTGGATCAGGGCTGGTCCTTCCTGGCAGATCTGACGATTTGTGACTTCCGAGGCTTGGTCTCTCTCCTGGTCTCTAGGATCCCTTGCTCTGCAGGAGCTAGCTGCCATGTCTTGAGGGACCACGTGGACAGGAGCTGAGGTCCCTGGCCAACAGCCAGCACTGACTTGCTAGCTAAGTGAGTGAGCCACTTTAAAAATGGATCCTTTGGGACTTCCCTGGTGGTCCAGTGGTTAAGACTCTGCATCTCCCCTGTAGAGGGGGTGGGTTTTGATCCTTGGTCAAGGAACTAAGATCTTGCATGCTTCAAGATGCAGCCAAAATTAAAAATCAGTAAATAAAGCACATTGCCACCATTGGAATAAAAAATGGATCCTCTAACCTGGTCTCAAGCAATACCATCCCCAGCCGAGACTTGATGGTAATCATTTGTGAGACCCCATATGGGAACTGCACAGCTGAGCCTTTCCCCAATTCCCACCCCACAGAAACCATGAGAAATGAGAAATGACCATTAACATTTAGGTCACTAGGTTTTGGGGGTGACTTGTTACACAACAGCATGTAACTAACACACTCGATGAAGCCTTCGAATGCTTTGCCTTTGCTGGAGCTATTTCCTCTTCCAGTGAGGGATGACGAATGTGTTGAACAAAGATGATGACTGGAGTGGAAACAGTGAGAAGAAAGAGGATAAATTCTCCGTGCAGAGGCTCTTTTCATGTGGCAACTTCCTTGTAATCATTACATTCAGAAGTTCTTTGAGGCTGGGGAGGAGAAACATATAATTTTAAAAGGTGCTGCGCTATTTCAGAAGGAAATTGCCAGCCAGGGCTGGAGGCATCGAAGCTGCACGATGCCACGTGGAGACTGTCGTGTCTCTGTTGTCTGTAATCTCTGCTTCCTGCAGCCTGCCTACTTAAAGCTCTATGATTCTTTGCAGGGGCTGGGGGTGTTATTAGGAGCCCCCTGGCTCGCTGTTTCTGTGGGCTTCTATTTGGCTCTCTAGGGGGTATCTCTTCCAGTTGCAGCTTTGAGGTTATCCTGGGTGCAGTTATAGAAATCCCCCTACCTGTTAATATAGATCCTTTGGTGAGCTATTCTATTTCAGATGCCTTCTGTGGAAATTTTGTTCCAGACCAACTTGGAAATGTTTTCAGTATCGATTCTGTCTTTGAGCAATATCCTGGAGTTCACTGTTTGCCAGGAAAGAAGGAGCCCAGCCTGAGCCTCCAGAGCCCTGTGGGGTGGGCTTCTTGCATTCGACCCCTTCCAGGCAAAATCCTGTGTGGCATCTTGTCTCCAGGACAAACAGACTTTCCCTTTGGACATCAAATCTTTTTTTAAAAAAATACTTAATTTTAAATGGTTACTTTCCTTTACAGTTGTTTCAACATATGGGCTATATTCCTCATGCTGTACAACACACCTTTGAGCCTATTTTATACCCGATTGGGGCTTCCCTGGTGGCTCAAATGGTAAAGAATCTGCCTGCAGTGTGGGAGACTCGAAGCTTCTATCCCTGGGTCAGGAAGATCCCCTGGAGAAGGAAATGGCAACCCACTCCAGTATTCTTGCCTGGAGAATCCCTGGACAGAGGAGCCTGGGGGGCTACAGCCCATGGGGTCACAAAGAGTCAGACATGGCTGGGTGGGTAACACTGTGACTGTCACTTTACACCCAACAGTTTGTTCCTCCCACTTCCCCACACCTGTCTTGCCCCTTGCTCCTTCCCTCTCCCTGCTGGAAACCACTAGTTCATCGTTTGTATCTGTGAATCTGCTTCTTTTTTGTTATATTCACTAATTTGTTGTATTTTGTAGATTCCACGTATCAGTGATGTCATATAGTTTTTGTCTTTCTCTGTTTGACTCATTTCACTTTTAGCATAATGCTTTCCAAGTTTACCCATGTTACTGCAAATGGCAAAATTCCATCCTTTTTTCTGACTGAGTAGTATTCCACTGGGCTTCGATGGTAGCTCAGCAATAAAGAATCTGCCTGCCAATGCAGGAGACGAGGGTTGGATTCCTGGGTTGGAAATATCCCCTGGAGAAGGAAATGGCAATCCACTTCAATATTCTCACCTGGGAAATCCAATGGACAGAGGAGCCTGGTGGGCTACAGTCCATGGGGTCTCAGAGGAGTCAGACATAACTTAAGGACTAAATAACAAGGATTCCATTCTCTGTGTGTGTGTATAGATAGATAGATAGAAATCAATCACATCAGTTTTATCCATTCATCTTACATCAAATCTTGAATAACAAGAGTGTCAATGAAGAACTGGCTTCTTGAAATTGGATGATCATGCTCAGTTTTCAAGGGTTGGTGGTATTTTCCTCTGTCTTTCCTTCTGAGGATTTGATTAAGATCCCACATGATTTCACCCACTGTACTGTTTCTGTGTTGAAGTGTTCGAAATAGGGTACTTCTTCTTGGGACAATGATTTCATTTGTTCAGCCAGCATGCCCTTTTGGACCTCGTGCTGCTTGGAGCTTTGGGTCAGACTCATTTGCAGAAATGCAAAGAAAATTGGCTGTCTGGATCTTTCCCCTGTGATGGTCGCTAGTGATGTTCATGAATATTTCCTTTGTGTTCCCTCTGGGTGCCTGTTAAATCATACTTCCCATCCTGCTGAAGTGTGGTCATGTATCTTGCTTTTGGCTGATGGAATATGAGTGGAGGTGAGATGTGTCATTTCTGGCACAAGAATCTTGTGAGAGTCGTGTGTCTGCTCACCCTGCAACTGCAGTGTTTCAGAGGGTAAAACTGTCAACCCCTCTATTTTAAAACATCCCTTGTAACCAAACACTCTTCAAGTTATTGCAGTCTGCTTTTGTCATTTATTTTACATTGGGGTCCTGGTTGATTCAGTCATCATTAAACTAGTACATGATCATTCATGACATTTTAGAAAATGGGGACTAAATTGGAAGTGGTCAAACAGGAAGATGGCAAGAGTGAATATCGACGTTTTAGGAATCAGTGAACTAAAATGGAATGAAATGGGTGAATTTAACTCAGATGACCATTATATCTACTACTGTGGGCAAAAATCATTTAGAAGAAATGGAGTAACCCTCATAGTCAACAGAAGAGTCCAAAATACGGTACTTGGATGCAATCTCAAAAACAACAGAATGATCTCTGTTTGTTTCCAAGGCAAACCATTCAGTATCATGGTAATCCAAGTTTATTCCCCAACCAGTAATGCTGAAGAAGCTGAAGTTGAACGGTTCTATGAAGACCTACAAGACCTTTTATAACTAACACCCCAAAAAGATGTCCTTTTCATTATAGGGGACTGGAATGCAAAAGTAGGAAGTCAAGACACACCTGGAGTAACAGGCAAATTTGGCCTTGGAGTACAAAATGAAGCAGGGCAAAGACTAACAGAGTTTTGTCAAGAGAACACACTGATCATAGCAAACACCCTCTTCCAACAACACAAGAGAAGACTCTAACATGGACATCACCAGATAGTCAACACTGAAATCAGATTGATTATATTCTTTGCAGCCAAAGATAGAGAAGCCCTATACAGTCAGCAAAAACAAGACCAGGAGCTGACTGTGGCTCAGATCATGAACTCCTTATTGCCAAATTCAGACTTAAATTGAAGAAAGTAGGGAAAACCACTAGACCATTCAGGTATAACCTAAATCAAATCCCTTATGATTATACAGTGGAAGTGACAAATAGATACAAGTGATTAGATCTGGTAGAAAGAAGAACTATGGATGGAGGTTTGTGACATTGTACATGAGGCAGGGATCAAGACCATCCCCAAGAAAAGAAATGCAAAAAGGCAGAATGGTTGTCTGAGGAGGCCTTACAAATAGCTGAGAAAAGAGAAGCTAAAGGCAAAGGAGAAAAGGAAAGGTATACCCATTTGAATGCAGAGTTCCAAAGAATATCAATGAGAGATAAGAAAGCCTTCTTCAGTGATCAGTGCAAAGAAATAGAGGAAAACAATAGAATGGGAAAGACTAGAGATCTCTTCCAGAAAATTAGAGAAACCAAGGGAACATTTAATGCAAAGGTGGGCACAATAAAGGACAGAAATGGTATGGACCTAACAGAAGCAGAAGATGTTAAGAAGAGGTGGTAACAATATACAGAAGTATAAAAAATATCTTCATGATCCAGATAACCATGATGATATGACCATTCATACCTAGAGCCAGACATCCTGTAATATGAAGTCAAGTGGGCCTTAGGAAGCATCACCACGAACAAAGCTAGTGGAGGTGATAGAATTCCAGTTGAGCTATTTCAAATCATAAAAGATGATGCTGTGAAAGTGCTGCACTCAATATGCCAGCAAATTTGGAAAACTCAGCAGTGGCCACAGGACTGGAAAAGGTCAGTTTTCATTCCAATCCCAAAGAAAGGCAATGCCAAAGAATGTTCCAACTACTGCACAATTGCACTCATCTCACATGCTAGCAAAGTAATTCTCAAAATTATCCAAGCCAGCCTTCAACAATACGTGAACTGTGAACTTCCAGATGTTCAAGCTGGATTTAGAAAAGGCAGAGGAACCAGAGATCAAAAGGCCATCAAAAAAGCAAGAGAGTTCCAGAAAAACATCTGCTTTATTGACTATGCCAAAGCCTTTGACTGTGTGGATCACAATAAACTGTGGAAAATTCTGAAAGAGATGGGAATACCAGACCACCTGACCTGCCTTTTGAGAAACCTGTATGCAGGTTAGGAAGCAACAGTCAGAACTGTACATGGAACAACAGACTGGTTCCAAATAGGAAAAGGAGTACGTCAAGGTTGTATATTGTCACCGTGCTTATTTAACTTACATGCAGAGTACATCATGAGAAATGCCGGGGTGGATGAAGCACAAGCTGGAATCAAAATTACCAGGAGAAATATCAATAACCTCAGATATGCAGATGACACCACCCTTATGGCAGAAGGCGAAGAAGATCTAAAGAGCGTCTTGATGAATGTGAAAGAGGAGAGTGAAAAAGTTGGCTTAACATTCAACATTCAGAAAGCTAAGATCATGGCATCTGGTCCCATCACTTCACGCCAAATAGATGGGGAAACAGTAGAAACAGTGACAGAGTTTATTTTCTTGGGCTCCAAAATCACTGCAGATGATGACTGCTGCCCTGAAATTAAAAGACACTTGCTCCTTGGAAGAAAAGCTATGACCAACCTAGATGACATATTACAAAGCAGAGATATTACTTTGTTGACAAAGGTCCAAATAGTCAAAGCTATGGTTTTTCCAGTAGTCATGTATGAATGTGAAAGTTGGATTATAAAGAAAGCTGAGTGCCAAAGAATTGATGCTTTTGAACTGTGGTGTTGGAGAAGACTCTTGAGAGTCCCTTGGACTGCAAGGAGATTCAACCAGTCAATCCTCAAGGAAATCAGTCCTGAATATTCATTGGAAGGACTGATGCTAAGGCTGAAACTCCAATACTTTGAGCACTTGATGGGAAGAACTGACTCATTGTAAAACACCCTGATGCTGGGAAAGATTGAAGGCAGGAGAAGAAGAGGATGATAGAGGATGAGATGGTTGGATGGCATCACCGACTCAATGGACATGAATTTGAGTAAGCTTCGGGATTTGGCGATGGAAAGGGAGCCGTGGCGTGCTCCAGTCCATGGGATCACAAAGAGTTTGACTTGACTGAGCGACTGAACTGATAGTAAGTGGTGACAAAAAATCCATAGTTTTATTTGCAGTACTGCTACTGGCTCAGAGGTTAAAGCGTCTGCCTCCAATGCGGGAGACCCGGGTTCGATCCCTGGGTCGGGAAGATCCCCTGGAGAAGGAAACGGTAACCCACTCCAGTATTCTTGCCTGGAGAATCCCATGGACGGAGAAGCCTGGTAGGCTACAGTCCACGGGGTCGCAAAGAGTCGGACACGACTGAGCGACGGGACGGACGGACTGCTACTATTAACGTCATTTGTTTTCTTCTAGACTTTTTGCTTGTACAGTGCAGATTTTTTTTTTTTAACTTGAGTTCAGTGATTTGGGATGTACAGTTTTATGTCCTTTATCCTTCTTGCTATTAGTACACACTCTTCATAAGAGTTCCTTTTAATGATTGTGTAATAGGATTAAGTAAAAGTTTAAGTGAAAAACTTTTAAACTTCAAAATCATAAAAAACCCTATAGTTTTCATAGCTGTAGTCAAGGAGGGAATAAGTAAAAAAAAGATTAACAAATTTCTCACTAGTACCTCCCATGTACCAGGCTTGTGCTGAACATGGAGGCGAATATGACAGAATTATCAAGTTCTGTGGGTCTGGTGCTGATGAACGCTGATGCTATCTTTAATCTCCTTGGATTTGTTACCCACCGAGTTCTTTGCCTTCCTTGGCTAATGGAATCTACCTATTTTGAAAAATACACACAAAATTTGCTCTTTTCCCAGGGGAGAACTCAAGGTTCTATATTTGGGGAGTCTACTTTATCACTACAAAATTATGTGTTTTTTATGAACTTTTGTGTTCACTTTATGAACACTAAATTATGAATAAAAAGAAATCACAACACATGATTTAAAAGTTGTATCAGTTACGTAACATACCATAAACATTACAAAATCCAGAAAATAACATAAAGTTATTATTACTATTATTATTATTTTAATTCATTGCCTAACATATTCCCAAATCTCTCTTTTTTATTTTCCCTACAGTTTTTGGCTGAAAGCTCATTGATCTGCTTTTCGCATGATGATGGTTTTGTAATATCATTTTCTATGGAAAAAATAGAAAGATGACTCATTCTTTTTTGGCAGTGGTCCTGCCCATAGGGTGCCCAGTAGAATAATCTGGGAACTATTACAATCCTAAAGCTGAGGATGCTCCCCAGGCTAATTAAATCAGAATCAGTGGGACCCAGGCATTTGCCTTTTATAAAAGCACTGGGGGAGAACCACCGCTCTGGAATAGCATGGAAATTTGACTTTTATTATTGGTAGTGTAGAAAACTTTCACTCCTTGTGACTGGTATTGTCATATATATTTTTAGGTGTGTCAAATGTGGGAAGACTCCCATCAGACTGCTTTCATACAGGAGCTGTGAGACTTCGGGGCGTTTCACATTTTCTGTGCAGTGACTAATCTTAAATGTCCTTTGAATTGAAGACACTCGTTAACCAGTTTGTCATTGGTGTCCTCATTTTTTCAGGCATTTTAATGAGATTTGTGCTGGTTTTCATTGAGATCAGTATTTTGTGTCAAAGGAGTAAGAAGTTAAATGACCTCAGGAAACGTGATTGAGACAACTTTAGCCGAAGGAAACAAGTGAGCAGAGGCGAGGTGGAGCCAGCAAGGCCAGTGTGGGTGGAGGGCAGTGGAGAGTGGGGTAGCCATGGGCGAGGTGACTGAAAAGGGAACCTGGGTGCAGGGGGGAAAGAGTGCCTCCTACCGGCAAGTGCTGGAGAGCGGACACCTGCCATTGCAGTAAGGGATCAGGAGCATATGGAACACAGTTTCAAGCAGCATTGGGGTTACTCCCTTCAGAGGCATGTGAAGCTTTGTATGAATCCCAAACATTACTAATCATGAACTAACATCAGCAATATAGGAAAATAAGACGTATATACACCCCTCTATGGGCTTCCCTGGTGGCTCAAACGGTAAAGAATCTGCCTGCAATGCAAGAGACCTGGGTTGGATCCCTGGGTTGGGAAGATCCCCTGGAGGAGGGCAAGGCAATCCACTCCAGTGCTCTTGCCTGGAGAATCCCCATGGAAAGATAAGCCTGGTGAGCTACAGTCCATGGGATTGCAAAGAGTCAGACACGACTGAGTGACCAAACACAGCACAGCACAGCCCTTTACACCTCATCTGAATGGACCCCCCCACTGAGCTGCCCCTTCACTACATTCCTACAAGCCCCCGACTCACCAGTGTCCCCCGACAGGAGTGAAGGAGACAGTGGTCTTAACCAACTGAAGTTAAAATATTTCACTTTTGTTATTTTGACAAAAACATATGCATGTCAACACAATGCTGAGTCCCTGGGAGGGACCCCTGGGACGGGTCCTGAAGCTTGAGTCTCTTTCTCTCTCTTTCTTTTTTTTTTAAAAATTAAATCAATTTTCTTTTTGTCTGCCCCACACAGCATGCAGGATCTTAGTTCCCAGACTAGGGATTGAACCTGTGCTCCCTGCAGTGGAAGCACGGAGCGTTTAACCACTGGGCCACCAGGGCCGTCCCTTGGGTCTCTTTTGCTTCACAGTTTATCCAGCTCTGCTTCGGTGCAGGGATTAATAACTGAATGTCACGTGTGCTGGTCACATTGCAGCTCAAGAGGGAATAAAAGAGCGACTGATGACAAAGTTTCAGCCCCAGGACCTTAAGAAGTGGTTCAAACGTCTGTGTCTTTCCTTCTGTTTTCATTAGATGAGAAATGACTGTCTAAGGCAGCAGGCTCACAGCCTGGAGGATATCATGATATGAAAAGCATCGTTCTTCCGCTGCCGTCCCGTCTCCACTGTGCACCTTGACCAGAGGCTTCTTTGGGAAATACAGCAAAGGCTGAACCACGGCTAGCCGGGGAGGGGTTCCCGGTCTCATCACCCCTGGACATTAAGACAGCGAGGATTGTTCCCCAGGGAGGAGCCACTGTGTTGTCATAGCTTCCCAGCCAGGGACACGGAGGTCCGTGGGCTCATAATCTGGGTTCACCTTGATGGTCATGGCCATTTCTGAGGGAGACTGACCCCCAGAAATCCTGGAGGGGTTCTAGTCACAGACAGGGATGCTCCTCTTGGTCAGTTTCCTAGTCGCTTGAAAGTTCTGGAAGGGAAGGCATGGTGACCTTCTGGTCCTTGATGCGTCTCCCGAAGGGCCTTAGGAGGTGGGCACTTTGTGATGAGGGGAGGCGTGGTCTGGTGTTATATCCTTAGCCTCTGTCCATCATTCCTTGGTGTGGGGAACACGGTGGTGCCCAGCTCTGGGCAGAGCAGGCCTGTCAGTGAGAGCCGTAACCTGCCACTTTCAGGCTGTGTGGCTTCCGGCAAGTTAGTTACCCTCTCTGAGACCTAGATTCCTATCAGGGTCCTTGCGCAGACTCAATGAAAATGGGCAAAGCCCTTAGCCTAGGCCTGGGCCATGGCGGAGGCTCAGTAAATAGTACCCATCACCTCTGTTCCTGCTGCTTCCACCTTCCTGATGGAGGAGTAGAGAGAGGAAGCCAGGAAGCTCGGATTTCTGCCTCTTAACTAGAGGGGTGAGCAAGGGCAGGATGCACCGCTTCTCTGAATATTATGTTTCTTTTCTGTCCAAGATGAATGAAGGAAATCAATTTTTTTAAATAGAAACTTGAATGGCATTTGGGGAAGGATCATTCCGTACCTGCTGACACAGATTCTGGTGTATGTCCATGCTCAATGTTCCCCTGCACGGTGATGACTCAAATATTTCTAAATGTCCTGGTGATGGTACTGCCACCGCTTGAAAACCACTAAACCAGCAGCTCCTTCTGTCTTTGATCCTGTCTGACCTGGGGTGGGTGGTGGACTGAGAATCCAGCGAGGTGGTTGAACGAGGACCTGTTCACTGGGTCCCTCTGCCCTTGTGATTCTGAGATCGCTTAATTTCCTCCGATGTAGAAGCGTCTTGGCTCCCACAGGCATGGCGGAAGGAAAGGGTTTCTAACAAGTGAAAACCAAACCTGAGTTTGTTCTGAGGCGTCCTCTGTGGCTCCTACTCATTTTCTTGGCAGTTGATCTATGGTGCCTTCCTGGGATGGTGGCTGCCAGAAATACCTTTGACCTCCAGTGGTGTGGAGGGTTGAAGTCTGCCACCCAGAAAAAGAACTGTGCCTTGAGCGCCCTAAGAGAGGATCCCAGTGCATGGTGACTACTGCTGAGCTCCTGGAATTCTTGTCTCCCTGTTTGCCAAGAACCATCCAGATGGATAGGGGCTTTGTTTAAATCCTGAAAATTTGCAGCATGGATCCCTGTGGAGCTGGCTGCATTTCCTTTCAGACTGTCTCCACATTTCAGAGAGAAAGTCCAAGGCTGGAAATTTGACCCTGGTGGACCTCTGTTTTCCAGCTGGTGCTTTGTGGTCCCCAGAGCCATTGGCAGCCTGAGTCCGTCATGTCCCTTTGCCCATTTATTCTCCGGAGGTTGACAGTCCTAAATTATAATGCTCCTTGCTGAATACCATTAATCTTAAGCAAGCAACTTACTGCAAGTTATTAGCTGCTCACCTTGAAATCCTGTGAATAGAGAAGAAAATTGCCCTACTGTCCTAGAGCTCCTTATTAATTGAATATGTGGCAGAAGAACACAGAGAGTGCCATTAATTTACAGATATGGGAGTTTGTTGTCCCCCTTTTATTTTTATTTTATCCCTGGATGTTCATCTAATTAAATTATTTAAACCTGCTAATTTGGGGGAAGGCTTGTCTTTCTTCGCCTGTACCTTTCATTGTAAGCGTGTTAGTTAAAAGGATGTTAGTGATGCTTCTGACTCTGTGGTGCTCAGTTTATAGAAGATGAATTTTGAAGAGTTTGTTGCCTTCATCAGATAATTTTATGAACCTTTGGGAACATTTGTAATGAGTTTTTATGAGACTTTCTGTGACAATATTTTCTGTGTCTCTTTAGCGCGAGAGGTGAAGATTGCTGATTTAATGGTCTGAAAAATTCTGACATCTTTATTTACATTTGACTGATGAGAGATTTTACATCATTTCTCTTATCAAAGATACCCTGATGAAAGTTAACACTCTGAAGAAGATTTTAAGAGTTCTAATATTACCTGGATAACAGTTTCCGTAAATTTTACAAAAAGGCTGCTGAGATTGTTTTGGGGAAAAGGACTGTGATCCATTCTTTGGGTGTTAGGGGAAATTTCTCTCATTACTGTATATATATAATATATATACAGAAATTCTTATATAAGAAATTCTTTTATATATATATATATATATATATATAAGAATTTCTACTGACACAGCATGTGCCAGTTTTTGTGTGTGTGTTTTGCAGTCAATTCCTTCTGCCTTGTGTCCTTATTGAGTTATTCCATTTTCCGAGTTATTGAGACAACTGTGTTCCTCAGTGACTCAATAGTAATGCATCCGCCTGCAATGCAGGAGACCTGTGTTTGATCCCTGGGTGGAGAAGATCCCCTGGAGGAGGAAATGGCAACCCATTCCAGTATTCTTGCTTGGGAAATCCCATGGACAGAGGAGTCTGGTGGACTACAGTCCATGGGTTGCTGAAGACTTGGACATGACTTAGCGACTGAGCACAGTGTTCCCCTCTAGGGAGTAAGCTGTCCATTGGGTGTTTCAATCAGTCAGTCAGTTCAGTCACTCAGTCGTGTCCGACTCTTTGCGACCCCATGAACTGCAGCACGCCAGGCCTCCCTGTCCATCACCAACTCCTGTAATTCACCCAGACTCATGTCCATCGAGTCAGTGATGCCATCCAACCATCTCATCCTCTGTCGTTCCCTTCTCCTCCTACCCTCAATCTTTCCCAGCATCAGGATCTTTTCAAATGAGTCAGCTCTTCACATCAGGTAGCCAAAGTATTGGGTGTTTAGAAGTCTCCTAATGGGGCATATAGATGACTGGCAGTAGAATGTTTTCAGTAAAGGTTTGTTAAAGGGAAAAAATGTATGATTTCTTTAGTCCTTCAGAGACACTGCTGTGCACCAGCCATCAGAATGGACCTGATACCCTCGTACTCTGATTATTCACCCCCAGGCTTTCTGCTTTTCTCTCTTTAAGACACAGAATCTTCCAGTGGGTTCCATATACCCCTGGACCGTGTATTGCTGGCATACACAGCAGTGTCTGTGAGCTGTCAGTGACAGCTCAACCTTGGAGAAAGTAAGTTCGAGATGATGGGCTCCAGTAGCCTTGGTGGGGTTGAGGAGGGCCACGTTCAAATCTGTTTTTTTTTTTTTTTTGAGGGGGGGGGCTGAAGTATAATTTTTATTTTTTTTTAAGTTATAAAAAAATTTTTGTATTGGGATTGAGCCGAGTAACAATGTTGCGATAGTTTCAGGTGGAGAGCAAAGGGACTCAGCCATACAGATACATGGATCCATTCTCTCCAAATCTGCGGGGGTGGGGGGAGTTGATTAAGTGCAGACCCAACTTTCAGAACTAAAGGGTATGGGGGGCAGGGGCTGGGCCTGCTGTGAGGGGAGTGAGTGCCCCCTGTAGTTCAGGTGGACAGGGTCGCCTTGTGGGAGATGGAGCTTCCTTCCCTGGAGAGGTACAGGGAGAGAAGCCCCTTTGGTAAGGACTGTTCTGGGAGCCTTTGTATCCTGGGAGTGGGAGGCACTCTGTGGGAGGGGAGTTTAGAGGAGAGGAACTTAAATGGCTCTTTAGATTCTGAACAATTTTCTCGAGTCTTGCCTGATTAAGGGATGAGGGAGCCTGGTAGGCTGCAGTCCGTGGGGTCGCTAAAGGTCGGACACGACTGAGCGACTTCACTTTCACTTTTCACTTTCACACATTGGAGAAGGAAATGGCAACCCACTCCAGTGTTCTTGCCTGGAGAATCCCAGGGACGGGGGAGCCTGGTGGGCTTCCGTCTATGGCGTCACACAGAGTCGGACACGACTGAAGTGACTTAGCAGCAGCAGCAGCAGCTGGGTTTATACATTTGTTGACTTAAAAAAAATGCACAATGTGAGAGTTATGAGTTAAGTTTTATTTGGGGCAAAATGAGGACTGCAGCCTGGGAGACACACCTCAGATGACTCTGAGGGGCTGCTCCTAAGAGGCAGGGGGCAGGTCACCATATATGTGATTTTGGTGAAGGGGGAATACATGCAATCTTGTACATATTTTTTTCCATAAGGTTTCTGCTAGTCACAAGGAACAGGCATCACCATGAAGGATTTTAATGTTTTTCTAGTTATGGCGATACCAGAATTAAGTTCATAAAATCAGCTCTTGAGAATATCTAACTCTCTGAAGACCTGTCCTGCCAGTTTCTCCTTGAACACAGAGTGCCTCATCTCTGCTCTGCACCCTGAAGTCCGTTCAGTGGTGTTGAAGGTCAGCAGCTGCAGCGGCTCGTGATAACCCTTGTGGAGGGAGAGGGCAGTGCCCGTTTGTGGTGGACACATTCTTCATTGCTTTCACCTCCTCCCCTCCCTAAATAGCAGTCTCCCTGTTGTTTTCCTTTTTTCCTGGGACCCTCTTCTTCAGTCTCTCTCTGTATCCTCATTTTTGTCCTAAGCCCTCTCTTTCACTCCTTTCTACATTACTTTTTGCCTCTATTAATCTTACTTTCTCTCCTTTCCTGTATTTGCTTCTTAGTGAGCCCTCTAATAGAACACATGCAGGACAGCTATCTTTGAGTCGTTCTGATTGAAGGAATAGATCTTGAGAAGAGGAAGAGCTAGAATGAGTGGGGAAAATGAGGTCAGTGGGAACCTCCCGCACACAATCTGGGACACCGGGGCTTCTCCAGAAAGGCTGGCGGAATGAATGAGGGAGTAACTTTCATCCACTTCTGCTAGTCTCACTGTGCGTTTGCAGAATGGTGAGTAGGTTTTGTTTTGTTGAATCGTGTAAAAATATCCATTGAGATTTCTCCCAGATTGAGGTACTCTTCTTTTAAAATATGAGGCTGAGTGAATAACCTATGGGGTGAAGTTGAAGGAGTCAGGGGGAGCTGGGGTGGGAGTTGTGTGCAGGTGTACACAGAGAGGCTGGTTTGGAATTCGAGGATGCTCTCCTCCCAGGTCGCGGTGGGAGCTGCCGAGGTGCTCCTCTGGGAAGCCTGCCTGAGTTGTTTACCATCTGGATGCGATTCCAGGCATCTTTGCGGAGGATTTGCAGCCTTTTCTGCACTCCTGCCTCTATTACTGTGGTTGCCCCCAGGGCACCTTGCCCAGGCCTTACTCCAGAGTGTTCTTGTTGACTTTCTGGAGTTTGCTTATGCAAATAAATGCATAAATCGATGCAAATGAGAGGTAAAAGGAAGTCCCCTTCAGGTGGCCTGGGCCAGAGCGCCATGAAGCCCGGAGGCTCTGGAGGGCACCCTCTGGGGCTTTCCCTAACTTTACTGAGTGCCAGGAAATCTGCTGTTTTAAGTATTGCAGCCCAGAGCTTCCATTCTGTACGCTCACCAACCTGCCAGGACGTTCTTCTTTCGGCTGGCTTGAAGTTCCCTGCCAGTTTGGGTCTGCACTGAATCGTGCCCAAGACTGTGGGATTGAAACGGATGTTTCAGGATGACCAGGAATATGATCAGGAATAAACTTCAAAACCGGCAGACAGGGGCGTTGCTTATTGTGGGAGACCGGCTGTGAGCTGTTAGGCTGTGGTTGAAAGAGATGCCCTGAATAGGGATGGGGGATGGTCTCAAGAACATAAAGCTGAGAAGCTGCAAAGCAAACAGAAATACATTTCTTCAAATTTCTTTCAATATATCCAGGTGGAACAGTCATCAAGTTCTGACCCTGAACCTGTAAAGAAAATAGCGGAGCCTTCTGGGCGGTGAGGCCACACACACCCAGCTCAAGGAAAGGTCGTTTGTTTTAAGCAGGAAGAACTTTCTCCTAGACTCCAAATGTTACCAAGTCAGGTCCATTTGCAAGACCGAAAGTAACGCCTTATGGTCCTGGGAATGGGATGGGGACCCAGGTTACATTTTGTGAGTGGGCCATAGCTTCTCATCTCTGATGGCCCTTTCCTCCATTTACTTTTCAGTTTATTATTGCACGTTTTACTTTTTTGTGCTGGACACTTTCCCTCAAGGAGCTTCCAGTCTACTGGGAGAAACAGAAAAGAAAGAATAATTAAACAAATAAATAAAAAAAAATGAAGTGGTGAGAAATGCAATAATGCAAACAGGAAACAGTGATAAAAAATAGTGTGCATGTGGGCTGGTGTGTGTGTGTGTGTGTGTGGTAGATGGGGGAAATATTCCTTAATGTTTTTTCTTTTTTAATTAAAAAATTGTTAGTGAAGTCTATAGTTCATTTACAATGCTGTGTTAGTTTTAGGTGTACAGCGAAGTGATTCAGTTACATATGTATATTTATATATATGTATTTTTTCAGGTTCTTTTCCTTTATAGGTTGTTACAAGATGTTGAATATAGTTGCCTGTGCTATACAGTAGGTCCTTTTTATCTGTTTTATATACAGTAGTGTGAAAGTGGAGTCGCTCAGTCATGTCCAACTCTTCGCGACCCCATGGACGCAGCCCACCAGGCTCCTCCGCCCATGGGGTTTTCCAGGCAAGAGCACTGGAGCGGGCTGCCAGTAGTGTGTGTCTATTAATCCAAGTTCCTAATTTATCCCTCCCCACCTTTCCCCTTTGGTAACCATAAGTTTGGTTTGGACCAAACTCCATTTTTGTTTTGTTAGTAAGTTCTTTTGTAACATTTAAAAAAATTCCATATGTAAGCAATATCATATGTCTTTTTTTTGTCTGACTTACTTCACTTAGTATGATAATCTAGATCCATCCGTGTTGCTACAGATGGCATTATCTCATTCTTTTTTATGGCTGAGTAGTATTCTACTGTGCGTGTATTAATATATATACCATATCTCTTTTATCCATTCATCTGTTAACGAACATTTAAGTTGTTTCCGTGTCTTGGCTATTGTATATAGTGCTGCTATGAACACTGGATGGATGTACCTTTTTAAATTAGACTTTTCTCCAGATATATGCCTAGGAGTGGGATTACTGGATCATATGGGAGCTCTATTTTTAGTTTTTTAAGGAAACTCTATCTGCTTTCTGTATTAATTACACCAATTTACATTCCCACCAACACTGTGGGTTTTTTTTTCCCTTTTCTGTATACCCTCTCCAGCATTTATTATTTGTAAACTTTCTAATGATGGCCATTGCAACCAGTGTGAAGTGGTACCTCATTGTTATTTTGACTTGCATTTTTCTAATATTAATAATTAGTGGTGTTGAGCGTGGAAATATTTCTTATACAAGGCAATGAAAGAAGACTTCTGTCTGAGGAGGTGACATTTCAGCCAAGAAGTGAGTGAGGAGAATGAGCTCTTCAGATAAAAAGTCCAGGAAAAAATGGCCTGGGAATAAGCCAGCTCAGCAGCAGGCTTTGCCAAGAGACCCTGTGAGGAGGGAACCAGGACAATTCGCCCTTCAGGTAGAGGATTCCACATCAGGTCCATCAGAAACAGAAGCTTGCTGCTTTCTAGTACAAAAAGATTAGCCAGTAAAATTCACAGCACAATTAGCAGTTAAACAATGTATGTGAAAAAACATTCCTTATTCAGATAATTGTTAATGGTCAGATTTTAGGACACTCTACGGCACAGTTTGAAATTTCAGAATATCATAGTTGTGGATCTTTTTGTATCGATGGGGCTTCGCTGGTGGCTCAGACAGTAAAGAATCTGCCTGCAATGTGGGAGACCCAGGTTGATCCTGGGTGAGGAAGATCCCCTGGAGAAGGAAACGTCTACCCACTCCAGTATTCTTGCCTGGAGAATTCCATGGACAGAGGTGGCTGGTGGGCTACAGTCCATGGGGTCACAAAGAGTCGGACAAGGATGAACAAATAGTACTTCACTTCTGTATTGATACTTGTGTCCCCAGAGAGTCAAGAAACATCCCTCTCACCCTCCCTCCATCCTTGCAGTTCAGCAGTATTAACCAAAGGCAGATCAGTGAGTAAATCTGTCTTCTACCAGAATCAATTTTCTTCAGTAAAAGCTTTCTATATGAGAGCTGGCACATCTACATTTTAAAGCTTCTATTTAAGAAACCTAATTTTTGTGAAACTTGAACTCAGCTGGAAAGATGAGTAAATTTTATTATGTTTGCCATGTCAAGAGACTTCAGCATTTCTATAGGCTTTGTCAGATATTTTAAATGAAAAATATAGATGGAATAATTTTTATACAGTAAGAAAGTCCTTAGACTGAATAATCAGAGACTTTGTGTGTTATTGGAAAGACTCTTACAAAGGTGATCTGACAGTGTGGCTGGGCTGAGAGAGGGTGGTGTGTGGGCTGAAAGTTACTAAAGAATGGTGCAGTCTGGAGAACTTTGAGGCTTCTCTATTTTAGGCATCTTCATAGAACTGTTTAATGAGCCTTTTTAAAAAAACAAACAAACTCTAATTTAGAGATTATAACCATTTCTTAGGAATAGCTAAGTGATGAAGTTACTTGCTGAGGGCTTTTCTGAATTCTCTTACTGTATTATAATAATCACTTTGATATTTGTCCTGAGATACCAACTTGTCTGCTGTGCTGAAGTGATCTATATGAGTTACAGTGAGAGGTGCCAAGGAAGATATCTGGTGATTCTTAAACTGAAGGCTCTTGGTTTACGATCTGGCTGGCCCTGAAATCTGCATGGTTGCAACTTCTTGGGGACAGGGCTGCCCCCTGGCGGTAGGATGGTTCACACCAGGCCGCCTTCCAAGCCCTCAGGAGCCACCCTGACATATGCACACATTGCTATCTGAGAGAAAGCACAGACTGTTAACGAATTTTCACATTCCAGACATGAAATGTTTTATGTCCTAAACTGTTGAGATATGATCATCTAAAATAAAGGTTGATCAAAGAAATTCAGGTTTCTTGGTAATTAGAAGAACAAGTGATTAGGAAAGGTGGGACTCCAGTCACTTGAAACCTTAACCCATTCAAGCCGCCAGCCAGTTGAGGAGGGCCCTTTGTCTCCAGTTCAGTGTTTGACTGGCACGACCATGCACGGTTGGATGTTGGAGAAATGGCACGTCACTCCCACGCGGTGCCTTTCCATTGAACTTTGAAGTATTCTAGGCTGAAACCCTTGGTTCTCTCTCTTCCTCTCCATCTATTGTCTGCTCCTCCTTCTCAAAAATTTCTCTCCGTCTCCCTCTTTTCTGCTTTTCTTGCCTGGTTTTTCCTGTGACATTCATTTCTGTCTTTCGTGTCCTTCCTCCTTCACCAGGAGTCCAAAGCAGATCATACTCTGTCATTCCTGCTCTCCTGTATCCTCTCAGTGGTCAATCAGAAAGATCTCTTTCATGAATGGCCTCTTTTTCGAGAAAGGGCCCGTCTAACATCCCTACTGCCCACATGCCTTTGTACAGCTGAGTGATCCTGAAATTTGACCCTCCTTGTGTCTCTTTCCAGGCATCTGCAATCTCCACTGTTCCCTTCCAAACACAGAAATGCTGTCTCTTCTCCCTGGGCTGCCAGCGTAAGCCCACATGGAAAGGTGTTCATTTGAGCTGGCAGAAAACATGTTATTCATATTGAGCGGACGTGTGTGTTTTCTGCTGAGTCTTTGACACGCAGTCTTTGGCAAGCCCTGGTCCTACACACAGCAGTGCTCTGCACAGCTTGGATATGGGAGAATTGTGGGACTTTCCCTTTAGGATTCTAAACATAGAGTTCCTTTCCATACCTTGTACATGAAAGTGTTGCAAGAAAATGGAGCCAGGGAGGATGGTCATGTCCCAGGTCTCCGGTGAGCCCCTCTGATGAGCCTCCAAGTGAGGGTCCTTTGCTTCACTCAGGAAGGAATTCGAGAGTGAGCCACGGTAAAGTGAAAGTGAAAGTCGCTCAGTCCTGTCCAACTCTTTGTGATCCCATGGGCTATACAGCCCGCCAGGCTCCTCTGCCCATGGAATTCTCCAGAATATTAGAGTAGCTAGTGGCTGCTGCTGCTAAGTCGCTTCAGTCGTGTCTGACTCTGTGTGACCCCACAGACAGAAGCCCACCAGGCTCCCCTGTCCCTGGGATTCTCCAGGCAAGAACATTGGAGTGGGTTGCCATTTTCTTCTCCAATGCACGAAAGTGAAAAGGGAAAGTCGCTCAGTCATGTCTGACTCCTAGCGACCCCAAGGATTGCAGCCTACCAGGCTCCTCCATCCATGGGATTTTCCAGGCAAGAGTACTGGAGTGGGGTGCCATTGCCTTCTCCGAGAGTAGCTAGCTAGCTGTTCCCTTCTCCAGGGGATCTTCCCAACCCAGCACTGAACCCAGGTCTCCCACATTGCAGGCAGATTCTTCACCAGCTGGGTCACCAGGGAAGCCCACAGTAAAATGGAAGCCAGCTTATTTAGAGGGCTACACATTCCATACACAGTCCATCTCAGAAGGTGAGCACAGCCCTGAGAGAGACACATTCCATAGAGTGGACGTCTCAGATGTCCAGAGCGGCCTCGGGAGAATCTCGTTCTGTGAGTGTGGACATCCCAGATGTCCCGAGCAGCGCTGAGAGGTGCGTGTGCACCATGGAATGGACTTCTCAGGGGGCACGAGGGGCCCTGAGAGAAACTCCCTCCACAGAGCGAGCACGTCTCAGCAGCAGCAGGGGCCCTGAGGGAGACCTGTAGAGTGTGAAAGGCTCGGAGGGCAAGAGTGCGGCCCTGAGAGAAATTCGCTTTGCAGACAGACCGCGCACCGTCTCTGAAGGTGAGGAAGGCCCCCGGGGTGTGGGTGGTGGGTAATTTCATGGGCTCAGGAGTGGGAGGGTTTTTCCAACTGTTTCGGAGAAGGGTCTGGGACTTCCTGAAATTGGGTCACTGTCCACTTTTTGGCGTTTTGGGGTTTGCCGGAAACCTGGCTCGGTGCCTGTGGGTGTGACATGGAGCTCATGTTCTGCTGTGAGGGTATATGAGGCTTAAGGTCTACTGGAAGTGACTCTTCCGCCATATCTGGGGCCTAGTTGGTTCTAAGCAGTTTATGTGGCATCCTCAGGGTCTGTGTCAGTTTTTTCAAGGTTGTGCCCTTCCCCCTTCTCTCCTGTGTAGGAAGGTGGGTCTCGCTGTCTGAATGGCCCTTTAAATACAGGTTAAGGTGATGCAGATGTACACACGGTTGGGTGGGGCTTTCCTGGTGGCTCAGACGGTACAGAATCCGCCTGCAGTGTAGGAGACCTGGGTTTCCCTCCTGGGTTGGGAAGATCCCCTGGAGAAGGGAATGGCAGCCCACTCCAGTATTCTTGACTGGAGAATTCCAGGGACAGAACCACCTGGCAGACTGCAGTCCATGGGGTGGCAAAGAGTGGGTCACTTTCTTACACTTCACACATAGTTAAGCAAGGTTTTGGGTATCTAATCCTGACAAAATGGAGAAGGTGGCTACCAACTCTCTGTTTTTGCATGTGCAAACCTTGCTTCTAGAATAAAAGTATATGTTAGGTTAAAACATGAAATTCCCCATATCTGATCATTTTTGACCTATAAAAATGGTAATTTCACAGTAGTTTTGAGTGAAGAAAAGAAGTGGGTCTGTTTAGGACTGTCTACTTTCTGTTTAATTCATTTATTCAAGACATACCTATGGAGGATTTTGGTAGGTGTTGAGGTTCCAGAGTTCCAAAGAATAACAAGGAGAGATAAGAAAGCCTTCCTCAGTGATCAATGCAAAGAAATAGAGGAAAACAACAGAATAGGAAAAACAAGAGATCTCTTCAAGAAAATTCAAGATTCCAAGGGAACATTTCATGCAAAGATGGGCTCGATAAAGGACAGAAATGGTATGGACCTAACAGAAGCAGAAGATATTAAGAAGAGGTGGCAAGAATACGCAGAAGAACTGTACAAAAAAGATCTTCACGACCAAGATAGTCACGATAACGTGATCACTGACCTAGAGCCAGACATCTTGGAATGTGAAGTCAAGTGGGCCTTAGAAAGCATCACTACGAACAAAGCTAGTGGAGGTGATGGAATTCCAGTTGAGCTACTTCAAATCCTGAAAGATGATGCTGTGAAAGTGCTGCACTCAATATGCCAGCAAATTTGGAAAACTCAGCAGTGGCCACAGAACTGGAAAAGGTCAGTCTTCATTCCAATCCCAAAGAAAGGCAATGCCAAAGAATGCTCAAACTACCGCACAATTGCACTCATCACACACGCTAGTAAAGTCATGCTCAAAATTCTCCAAGCCAGGCTTCAGCAATATGTGAACCGTGAACTCCCAGATGTTCCAGCAGGTTTTAGAAAAGGCAGAGGCACCAGAGATGAAATTGCCAACATCCGCTGGATCACGGAGAAAGCAAGAGAGTTCCAGGAAAACATCTATTTCTGCTTCATTGACTATGCCAAAGCTTTTGACTGTGTGGATCACAATAAACTGTGGAAAATTCTTCAAGAGATGGGAATCCCAGACCACCTGACCTGCCTCTTGAGAAATCTGTATGCAGGTCAGGAAGCAACAGTCAGAACTGTACATGGAACAACAGACTGGTTCCAAATAGGAAAAGGAGTACGTCAAGGCTGTATATTGTCACCCTGCTTATTTAACTTATATGCAGAGTACATCATGAGGAACGTTGGGCTGGAAGAAGCACAAGCTGGAATCAAGATTGCTGGGAGAAATATCAATAACCTCAGATATGCAGATGACACTACCCTTATGGCAGAAAGTGAAGAGGAACTCAAAAGCCTCTTGATGAAAGTGAAAGAGGAGAGTGAAAAGGTTGGCTTGAAGCTCAACATTCAGAAAACAAAGATCATGGCATCTGGTCCCATCACTTCATGGGAAATAGATGGGGAAACAGTGGAAACAGTGTCAGACTTTACTTTTTGGGCTCCAAAATCACTGCAGATGCTGATTGCAGCCATGAAATTAAAAGACGCTTACTCCTTGGAAGGAAAGTTATGACCAACCTTGATAGTATATTAAAAAGCAGAGACATTACTTTGCCAACAAAGGTCCGTCTAGTCAAGGCTATGGTTTTTCCCGTGGTCATGTATGGATGTGAGAGTTGGACTGTGAAGAAAGCTGATCGCCGAAGAATTGATGCTTTTGAACTGTGGTCCTGGAGAAGACTCTTGAGAGTCCCTTGTACCGCAAGGAGATCCACCCAGTCCATTCTAAAGGAGATCAATCCTGGGAGTTCATTGGAAGGACTGATGCTAAAGCTGAAACTCCAATAGTTTGGCCACCTTATGCGACGAGTTGACTCACTGGAAAAGACTCTGCTGCTGGGAAAGGTTGGGGGCGGGAGGAGAAGGGGACGACAGAGGATGAGATGGCTGGATGGCATCACCGACTCTGTGGACATGAGTTTGAGTGAACTCTGGGAGTTGGTGATGGACAGGGAGGCCTGGCGTGCTGTGATTCATGGGGTCGCAGAGAGTCGGACACGACTGACCTGAACTGAACTGAACTGCGGTTCCAAAGAGACATTGAGTCTGTTTTCTGTCCTCTATCCAGGAAGATAAACTCAACCAGCTCTAATACGAATGTCTGGTGGTCTAAGGAAAGCCAGTGTGCTGAGGGCATGGTGGAGTGACCAGCTGTTTTGGTTGGCCCCAGTTTTAACACTGGAATAAGGTTCCCTGGTGGCTCACTTGGTAAAGAGTCTGCCTACAATGTGGGAGACCCAGGTTCGATCCCTGGGTCGGGAAGATTCCCTGGAGAACGAAACGGCAACCCATTCCAGTATTCTTGCCTGGAGAATTCCATGGACAGAGGAGCCTGGTTGGGCAACAGTCCATGGGATCACAACAAGTCGGACAGGACTGAATGACTAACACTTTCACTTTCACTTTAACACTGGAAGTCCTGAGCAAACTAGGACTAGATTATGGTAAGGCACAGAGGTAGCGGGAATGGGGAGTGGCAGTTATGGCTCTGTGGGGAAAAAAAAGAAGAAAGAGCGAGCTAAAGAAGTTTAGGACTGGAAAGAAAGCCCACCCATTTATCCTGGGAGAGGCAAGAAACACATCAGAAAAGGCTCTGGGAAACCTCAGCAGAGAAAGCTGTTTAATTTGTGTAACCAGGATTTTGCTAACTTACTTGACCTGGGAACTCTGTGCACTTAACATCCTGTGAGCATCTTAGGGTTCTCCTCTCTTTGTCCTTTGCACTGTTCTCTATGCTAAAATGCGTATTATTACCGTATATTATTAGTCTTATCCATGATTTGGGTGACAATTAGTATCAAAATAGCCCACCACAAGAAAATTTAATAATAATGTAACCTTGAGATGAAAAGGTTTTTCAGAAGGGTTGCTAATGTGCTCTGAAGGGTTGCAGGTACCAAAGGGCTATATTTTCTGGCTGATGCACATAGAGCTAGGCTGGCTACTTGCACACCTCTTTCTGGAAGTGCTTTTTTTTTGCACTGAAGGCTTAACCAAGTTGTTATGGAAACGGAAACTGTTTCCCCTGCCTGAGAACAGCGCCTTGCTAATAATTAGAGAGCATGGCTGAGTAAACTTCACTGGTAACGATTAATCTTTGCAAAGCACAGGTAAACCTAAAAGATTGAACAGGTGTTTCTTGGCCTTTGCACTTCACAGCCCTAGAAAATTTTATTTTGGATAGAGCTGAGCTGGCTGAGGCTTGAAGTTTTTACTTCAAAAAGGAAAGTCATCCTTTAATATTATGGTAATTGGCTTTTTAAATTTAAATGTTTAAAGACATCTCTTAAGCCTATCGAGTTTCTGAGTGTGGTTGGTGACCCTCTTTGAGCTTGTTAAGATGCAGATTTCAGCCTCTCTACGGATCCACTGAAACAGAATGTTTTGGGCTGGTCTTGGAATTTGATTCTGTAACAAGCAGTCTGGCTGAGTCTGATGTTTGCTTACTGGTGTTAGCTTTGCTCAGGACAGGACAAACTTTTTTAAAGAGCTAGGTCATTAGTAGTTTAGGCTTTTGAACTCTATCCAGTATGCTTGTCTGGGGAATTCCCGTGGACAGAGGTTCCTGGCTGGCTACAGTCTATGGGATTGCAAAGAGTCAGACACCACTGAGCGACTGTGCACACACACACATAGTGTGGAAGCAGCCATAAGCAATATGTAAACAATGGCTATGGCTGTGTCCCACTGTCTTTACAGACAGGCAGTGGTTGAATTTGCCCCTTGGATTGTACTTTGCTGACCCTTGCCATAGGATCTGCACAGTCCTGCCCGTTTAATGAGATTCCAGCTTTCAAATGCATTTGTGCTAAAAACCACCCAAGTTTCCAGGTACCTCCTTCAGTCCAACTTGAATAAAGGCAAAAGGAGGTTACAGTTTTGCTGGGGGTGGGGAGAGAGTGAGTTTTGAATGATTTAGTGGTAAGTGGTTCTCCTGACAACCCTAGTTGCTGAGATGAGTTTTAAAATGGGTTGGAATCTCCATTTTTGATGGTGGCTAAAGGCGATTTCCTAATCTGGTACTTCCCAGGTGGCTCAGATGGTAAAGCATCTGCCTACCATGCAGGAGAGTTGAGTTTGATCCCTGGGTTGGGAAGATCTTCTGGAGAAGGAAATGCAACCCACTCCAGTACTCTTGCCTGGAAAATCCCATGGACGGAGGAGTGTGGTGGGCTACAGTCCATGGGGTCACAAAGAGTCGGACACGACTGAGTGACTTCACTTCACTTCTTCAAAGGTGATTTCCTGATCTGGTAGCTAGAACAGAAGTGAATTGATGACTTGGACCTGATTTGAGGGAATGCCGCAGGTTTTCCTTGAAGGAAAGGATGGAAGTTTGGTGGTGATGGGGGGTGCTTGAGAGGTGCTGTTTTCCCCCTCTTTTTTTCTGTTCTACTTGTTGTTTAGGCCCTTTTTGCTGAATTCCTACTCTGTCTCTCTGGCCTGGCCTTTGGAGTCGCCCAAAGGCCCCCATCCTCAGAGCTGGCTTTGCCTCTATGCCCTGACTTTGGAGAACATTGAACTCGTCTTTGGGAGTCCAGATAAGTTCAGCGACTTGAGTTTTTCTTGAAGTCTTCAAATGCCACGTTCTGTATTACGTTCTTTGTAGCTAATTTTTCATTGCTTTTAAAAGGGTTTTGAGGTGAAAGGAGCCCATTTCTCCAAGGGTTGGGATACTAAGCGTTAGAGAACGTATGCTCCCATGCTGTGCTGTGTTACACTTGGTGCAGGGTTCGATCGTCCTAACTGTGTACATCCAGCCAGATTATGAATTTTTCTGCTTCCCTTGTTCCAGTATTCTGTTTTTCCAAATGGTTTGCTCAGTTTGACATTTTCTTTTTGTGTGTTTAAGGAAGCAGTAGTTCCTTTGGACCACAGCCATGAATGCACCAACTAATACTGCTTTCAGAGCGTATTTCTGTTCACATCCTTGAAGCCTTTCTTCTTTGTGTCACAGCAATTCCTTGTTATTATCTTATTTTCTGACTTCCTTTGAAGGGATGATGATGGTGGCCAATTTGTGCGTTTTATAATGTTTTAATTCAGTTATGCTCATACTCTGGTTTATGTTGCAAATGTAATGGCACACACACCTGAGCTGTTCTCTTTGATTCAGCCTGAAAATCTGTTTCCCACGTGGCTTTTGTCTGTATATAGTGGTATCATTAGCTTGCGTAGCTTTGTAATGTCATTGTCAACTTGCTGTTATCAAATAGAGGAACATTTTTTTTGGATACATTTATATCCACTTCGCAAACTACTTTGTAGTCATTTCTCAGAAGGTGGTTTAAAGCCTTCTCTTGTTCATTAGTGTTTTTTTTTTAAAAAAACCTTGGCTTTTGCATATTTTTTAAGTATGGAAATTTATCCTTTGCTTGTCTTTTTTGTCATTTTCAATCTTGATTTCTGTTTTTTAATTTCTTCTTTCCAACGTATTTTTATCTTTCATCCAGAAAACATTTAACCAGCGCTTTCTATGGGCAACAAATATTCCTCCACTCATTTTTAAAAAGTAATTTATTTTTGGCTGTTGAGTCTTGGTTGCTGCACATGGGCTTTCTCTACTTGCGGAGGGTGAGGGCTGCTCTCTAGTTGCAGCAGGGGCTTCTCGCCGGGGTGGCTGCTCTTGTTGCAGAGCACAGGTTCTGTGGCGCGCCGGCTTCCTTGGTTGTGGCTGCTGGGCTCTAGCGTGTGGGCTCAGTAGTTGTGCACATAGCCTGAGTAATGTGGGATCTTCCCAGACCAGGGATTGAACTTGCCCCTATTGGCAGGAGGATTCCTAACCACTGGACCATGAAAGAAGTCCCCCTCCACTCATTTACATGGACTTTGCTTATTAACCTGCTCCATGGAAATTGTGCTTTCTCTTTTGTTTGGAGGTGTTTGCAGGGACCGTTTTGGGTCCAGCCTCGTGAAGGCTTAGGAGGCTTGGAGGCAGGAGTCAGGGGGCCTGGATATCCAGTGCAGGCCAGACTCTCAAACCTCAGGCCCCTTTTCTGCTACATGGGGATGATAGTACCTCCCTGAGATGGGGTTGTATCCCGTGAATGTAAAATGTCTTGCATATGCCTATGGGAGAGCCAGTCCCCAAACTCAGGAGCTGTTACCATGATAACAAGGAGAAGATGGATGAATCTGTTCTCTTTACTCCACAGCGTGAATCCCTGCCCATCCACTTAAGAAGAAATACCATCCATCTGAAGATGCCAGTTCCCACAAGCCCTGTTTCCAACCTGAAATGCTGGGATTCTTTATATTTTAATTCTGCAAATTCAGGTGCTTTATCTGTGGCTGGCTATTTTAAGTATTGGACCCACAATTATTTCACAAGAAGGATTTGGCAGCGTGTCTTAAGTTTCTTCAGTTTCATACCTTATAACATAATGGTAGATGGAACGGGGTAGATTTCACAACCAGGTTGCTTCCCTGGTCACCTTGGAGGTGTTTTTTCAATCCTCCTGGACAGTGGAGGCTCCTTGTGCATTTTTTTTTTTTTTTAATGGGACAGTTAGCTTTGGAGAATTCTTGGTTTCAGACTCTAATCCTGTCCCTGCACTTAATCTTTCTTGTTTTAAAGCTTCCATGAGAGTTTAGTTTTCAGGAAGCATCTTCAGTGAAAATCATCATCACATGGTGGTAGTGCTATTATAGGAGTTGATGAAGGCTTAAGCTAAAGCTTGTATGCTGAGCGTGGAACCTTCTACTTCAGGCTCTTGTGATTGCTGCTGAGATGAACTCATCTTAATTTCCCTGGTTTCCCATGGTTGTATTCTTGCTTCTTTGTCCCCAGCATTTATCTGTAATCTCAAGAGAATGTTGTTGCTTTTGTAGCTCATGAGCAATGTATGCTCAAATTTTAGCTCTGTGAAATTGGTAGAAAATTTAGGTAAGGGAAAATTTTTTAAAGAAAGGATTACCTTATTTAAAAACATTACCTTATTTCCACTGATCTGTCATCTGTTTCCATGGAAATAGAATTAGGAGTTAGCATTTTCAGGGCTGGCTCCTGATTCGCACTCCGGTTTCCATAGAGATGGAAGCACGCCGGTGAAGACAGGGTAAAAAGGATTCCAGGAAGTAGTGAGCTGTCCTGTAGACTGTGGTCCGGACTCCGCCCTGGAGACTGCAGTGTGGTCAGATTGCCCAGGAACACTCTGTGATGCTAGTACTTGCTGGAAACTCAGAGGTTAATACTCAGAGAAGGACCTTGGCCCTAAGATGGGAGGCTGTCTTGTGTTGCACATTTTGCCTTATAGAATCATCTTCAGAGACAGCTTCAGCCTTCCTGGACACTTACCCCTGCCTCCTCCTCAGCATTGACTCTAGAGCAGTTAAGACAGTCAGATATTGATTGCCTGGTGATTTTGGTAGCTCCAGTCTCCCAAGTGGGCAGAAGCTGTTTTGTGTCTGCCAGTTCAGTCTCTCTGAGTCCATACACTGGCTGGAGCTTTCAGATTTTCTATCTGATTTTAGTAAGCAGACACAGGAACAAAAAAGCAAGGTTGAGTGGCTTTGTCATGAACCCTGCTTATCTATTTCTGAGGGTGGTCTTGGTTATTTCCTGGAAATTATGAAATTGGCTTTCTCAGTTCAGTTCAGTTCAGTAGCTCAGTCATGTCCAACTCTTTCCGACCCCATGGACTGTGGCACGCCAGACCTCCCTGTCCATCAACAACTCCTGGAGTTTACATAAACTCATATCGGTTGAGTTGGAGATGCAGTCCAACCATCTCATCCTCTGTCATCCCCTTCTCCTCTTGCCCTCAATCTTTCCCAGCATCAGGGTCTGTCCAAATGAGTCAGCGCTTCCAATCAGGTGGCCAAAGTATTGGAGTTTCAGCTTCAACATCAGTCCTTCCAATGAACACTCAGGACTGACGTCCTTTAGAATGGACTGGTTGGATCTCCTTGCAGTCTCAAGAGTCTTCCAGCATCACAGTTCAAAAGCATCAATTCTTCGGCGATCAGCTTTCTTTATAGTCCAACTCTCATGTCCATACATGACTACTGGAAAAAGCATAGCCTTGACTAGACAGACCTTTGTTGGCAAAGTAATGTCTCTGCTTTTTAATATGCTGTCTAGGTTGGTCATAACTTTCTTTCCAAGGAGTAAGCGTCCTTTAATTTCATGGCTGCAGTCACTATCTGCAGTGATTTTGGAGCCCCCCAAAATAAAGTCAGCCACTGTTTCCCTAACTATTTGCCATGAAGTGCTGGGATCAGATGCCATGAACTTAGTTTTCTGAATGTTGAGCTTTAAGCCAACTTTTTCACTCTCCTCTTTCACTTTCATCAAGAGGCTCTTTAGTTCTTCTTCACTTTCTTCCATAAGGGTGGTGTCATCTGCATATCTGAGGTTATTGATATTTCTCCCGGCAATCTTGATTCCAGCTTGTGCTTAATCCAGGCCAGCATTTCTCATGATGTACTCTAAATATGCAGGGTGACAATATACAGCCTTGATGTACTCCTTTTCCTATTTGGAACCAGTCTGTTGTTCCATGTCCAGTTGTAACTGTTGCTTCCTGACCTGCATACAGGTTTCTCAAGAGGCAGGTCAGGTGGTCTGGTATTCCCATCTCTTGAAGAATTTTCCACAGTTTATTGTGATCCACACAGTCAAAAGCTTTGGCATAGTCAATAAATCAGAAATAGATGTTTTTCTGGAATTATCTTGCTTTTTTGATAATCCAGCGGATGTTGGCAATTTGATATCTGGTTCCTCTGCCTTTTCTAAAACCAGTTTGAACATCTGGAAGTTCATGGTTCATGTATTGTTGAAGCCTGGCTTGGAGAATTTTGAGCATGACTTTACTAGCGTGTGAGATGAGTGCAATTGTGCGGTAGTTTGAGCATTCTTTGGCATTGCCTTTCTTTGGGATTGGAATGAAGACTGACCTTTTCCAGTCCTGTGGCCACTGCTGAGTTTTCCAAATTTGCTGGCATATTGGTGCAGCGTTTTCACAGCATCATCTTTCAGGATTTGAAATAGCTCAGCTGGAATTCTGTATCCTCCACTAGCTTTGTTCATAGTGATGCTTCCTAAGGCCCACTTGACTTCACATTCCAGGATGTCTGGCTCAAGGTGAGTGGTCACACCATCGTGATTATCTGGGTCATGAGGATTTTTTTTTGTACAGTTCTTCTGTGTATTCTTGCTACCTCGTCTTAATATCTTCTGTTTCTGTTAGGTCCATACCATTTCTGTCCTTTATCAAGCCCATCTTTGCATGAAGTGTTCCCTTGGTGTCTTAATTTTCTTGAAGAGGTCTCTAGTCTTTCCCATTCTATTATATTCCTCTGTTTCTTTGCACTGATCACTGAGGAAGGCTTTCTTATCTCTCCTTGCTATTCTCTGGAACTCTGCATTCAGATGGGAATATCTTCCCTTTTCTCCTTTGTTTTTCAGTTCTCTTCTTTTCACAGCTATTTGTAAGGCCTCCTCAGACAGCCATTTTGCTTTTTTGCATTTCCTTTCTGTGGGGATGGTCTTGATCCCTGTCTCCTGTACGATGTCACGAACCTCTGTCCATAGTTCATCAGGCACTCTATCAGATCTAGTCCCTTAAATCTATTTGTCACTTCCACTGTATAATCATAAGGGATTTCAGTTCAGTTCAGTTCAGTTCAGTTCAGTTGCTCAGTCGTGTCCGACTCTTTGTGACCCCATGAATCACAGCACGCCAGGCCTCCCTGTCCATCACCAACTCCCAGAGTTCACTCAAACTCATGTCCATCGAGTTGGTGATGCCATCCAGCCATCTCATTCTGTGTCATCCCCGTCTCCTCCCACCCCCAATCCCTCCCAGCATCAGACTTTTCCAGTGAGTCAACTCGTCGCATGAGGTAGCCAAAGTATTGGAGTTTCAGCTTCAGCATCAGTCCTTCCAATGAACACCCAGGATTGATCTCCTTTAGAAAGGACTGTTTGGATCTCCTTGCAGTCCAAGGGACTCTCAAGAGTCTTCTCCAGCACCACAGTTCAAAAGCATCAATTCTTCAGTGCTCAGCTTTCTTCACAGTCCAACTCTCACATCCATACATGACCACAGGAAAAACCATAGCCTTGACTAGACGGCCCTTGGTTGGCAAAGTAATGTCTCTGCTTTTTAATATGCTATCTAGGCTGGTCATAACTTTCCTTCCAAGGAGTATTAGATCATATCTGAATGGTCTAGTGGTTTTCCCTACTTTCTTCAATTTAAGTCTGAATTTGCAATAAGGAGTTCATGATCTGACCCACAGTCTTCTCCTGGTCTTGTTTGTGCAGACTGTATAGAGCTTCTCCATCTTTGGCTGCAAAGAATATAATCAATCTGATTTCGGTGTTGACCATCTGGTGATGTCCATGTGTAGAGTCTTCTCTTGTGTTGTTGGAAGAGGGTGTTTGCTATGACCAGTGCGTTCTCTTGGCAAAATTCTATTAGCCTTTGCCCTGCTTCATTCTGTACTCCAAGGCCAAATTTGTCTGTTACCCTAGGTGTTTCTTGACTTCCTTGTTTTGCCTTCCAGTCCCCTGTAATGAAAAGGACATCTTTTTTGAGTGTTAATTCTAAGAGGTCTGGTAGGTCTTCATAGAACTGTTCAACTTCAGCTTCTTCAGCATTACTGGTCAGTGCATAGACTTATTACCGTGATATTGAATGGTTTGCCTTGGAAATGAACAGAGATCATTCTGTCGTTTTTGAGATTCATCCGAGTACTGCATTTTGGACTGTTTTGCTGACTATGATGGCTATTCCATTTCTTCTAAGGGATTCCTACCCACAGTAGTAGATAAAATGGTCATCTGAGTTAAATTCACCCATTACAGTCCATTTTAGTTTGCTGATTCCTAAAATGTCGAGTTTACTCTTGCAATCTCCTGTTTGACCACTCCCAATTTGCCTTGATTCATGGACCTAACATTCCTGGTTCTTACGCAATATTGCTCTTTATAGCATCGGACCTTGCTTCTATTACCAGTCACATCCACAACTGGGTGTTGTTTTTGCTTTGGCCCCTTGTCTTCATTCTTTCTGGAGTTATTTCTCCACTGATATCCAGTAGCATATTGGGCACCTACCGACCTGGGGAGTTCATCTTTCAGTGTCCTATCTTTTTGCCTTTTCACACTGTTCATGGGCTTCTCAAGGCAAGAGTACTCCACCATGACCCATCCATCTTGGGTGGCCCTACATGGCATGGCTCATAGTTTCATTGAGTTAGACAAAGCTGTGGTCCATGTGATCAGATTTGCTAGTTTTCTGTGATCGAGGTTTT
Organism: Moschus berezovskii; assembly: GCF_049115385.1. Lineage (NCBI taxonomy): Eukaryota > Metazoa > Chordata > Mammalia > Artiodactyla > Moschidae > Moschus > Moschus berezovskii. The sequence goes on from NC_142483.1 coordinate 13,714,362, forward strand.
CATTCTCTCTGCCCTCTGATGCTCTCTCTCATTGCCTACCGTCTCAGTGGGGTTTCTCTTACCTTGGTCGTGGGGTATCTTGTCATAGCTGCTCCAGCAAAGCGCAGTCACTGCTCCTTGGATGTAGTGTATCTCCTCACAGCCGCGGCTCCTGACCTTGGATGTGGGGTATCTCCTCTTGGCCTGCTTTTACCTAAATCCAGTCAGTCTGCACTTTTACCAGAAAAGTTAGTCAGAAGATGACTGATACCATTGACAGAAATAATCTGTCTATAAAAAAAAGATGTCTTTTGAAAAAAGTAGTTTAAAAATAAATGAAAGTAAAATGGGATGTTTGAGTGGCTTTCTCCCCTGTGGACCCAGAGTTTTTGGTGATGAGTAGAGTGTCGTGCCGGAAGGGTTGCGGCTGCCTGGGAGGGGTTGGTCTCCAGAATCTCCAGGTTCCTGTCTGGGAGGCACTTCAGGCGCTGGTCTTGAAGCTTCACTGGCACTGCCAGCATGTCTCTTAAACTGCAGCAGCAGATTTCTTTGCATTGGTGGCCGATGGTACCTGTAGAGGCTTGACACTCTCCCTGAGAGGCTGCAGCTCATCCTGGGAAGGTCAGGACCCTCCTGAGAGATTCACACTGTTTTTATTTCAAAAGAATAAAAAGGGAATGAGAAATAACCCAGGATTTACAGAAGATTCTGCTCGTTGGCCCACAGTGGGAATGTGACCACACGCGTCTTCTGCTGGCATCTCAGTAGTTGGATGTGGATTACCAGCGAGGAGAAAGGTGTGGCAGCCAGGCCGTCGGGCGGCCGCACCCCCTGGGGAGGCCCTTCTGGGGACGTCCTGCTGCTGCCCGTGGGGCGGCCGTCCTCTGTTCTTCGTCTCTCCCCCGGCTTGATCCTGACTCTCAAGGGCACCTGGCTGAGCCGTCTGCACCTGTGCCCCTCCTGCCTGACGGTGGAGGTGCCTTACTTGGTGGGGTTTGCTGAGACCCCCCAGAACTGACTTCTTTCTGGCTGGGACCATCTCATTCTGTGTCTCGGATGTTCTTAGCTTTAGTTTCTAAAAGATATTCCCCACCCCTCTTTTTCCCGATTCCGTGTTTTCACTTTTTGTTGTTGTTGTTATTAAGCCATAATTGGGAAAAAAAGGAAAATCTTCCAGAATCGAGTGTAAGGTGAAGAACAGCCTTAGCTTCACAGAGCGACTGCATTTCAGAGACACTAGTGCAGCCATGTGAAGAGGTGGATGGGTGTGCACGAGGCCCAGAGGCGGACGGGCATGCACGAGGCCCAGAGGTGGACGGGCGTGCACGAGGCCCAGAGGTGGATGGGCTTGCACGAGGCCCTTGGTTCACCAGGTGGGATCACGCACAGCCCATGTGCTGCCCACTGGCTTTGTGCCTGGTGGACACCAAGTGACCTTGCTTAGTTGCCATGACACTGAGTGGGCTTGCAGCAAAGATCTGTCCAGTGAGTGAGTAGTGCAGTTGCTATCTGCATTTCATAGACAGGGAATATGAGGCTCATGACTGGCGTCAGCCCAGCGCTATAAACCTCAGAGCCCCATAGCCACTGAAGTGCTGGAGTCTCACCACTCTTACCTCAGTTCAAGGAGACAGGGAGCCAGGCCTCCTGATCACCAGCTGCTGCTCCCTTTGTTAGTAGCTCTCAGTGTAGTAACTGTCTTATCCTTGGAGGCCTAGTGCATGTGTTCCTTCCTTGTATAGTCTTCCAAGAACCATGCCTGCCTCTTGCTTCAGCAGGGCTTTCCTGGTGGCTCAGACAGTAAAGAATCCACCTGCAATGTAGGAGTCCCAAGTTCAATCCCTGGTTCAATCCTGAGTTCAATCTTCCCTCCAGGCAGATTCCCTCGAGAACTGAATGGATACCCACTCCAGTATTCTTGCCTGGAGAGTGCCATGGACAGAGGGAGCCTGGCGGGCTACAGTCCAGGGAATGGCAAAGAGCCAGACATGGCTGAGTGACTGATGCTTTCCGCAGGCCTGACTGCGCCCCTGCTGCTGTCCGGGGATGTGCTCTGTCGGTGCTGGGTGTGCTGTGTGCACGAAGCCTATACTGTGTGTCTGACCCCCCAGCCTAGCAGATCCTTGAGGGCCAGGCCTGCATCCTCCATCCTAGCATCCAGCAGGTGCTCAGCAGGTGCTCAGCAGGTGTTTGTGGAAGGAGGGCACCCTCTAGATGTTAGCTGAGTGAGTCTGTGAGCCAGCAGACCATCTGGTTGACCCTGTAGTGATGAATAACAAAGGCTTCCTAGAATCCCTAGGATCCTAGAGGATGTAGACCTGGAATTGCTCTCTTCTCTGAGAACAGTGGACGATGGTTCAAACCTGAGTGGAAACAGCAGAACAGCTGACACTTACAGTATTCACTCTTTACTTAAACTGTGTGAAAGGGTTTGATTGTAGGGTTGTTAATCAAGCTGTCAGGTAAAACATGAAGGTCTTATTTATTATATAAGGAGGTACTTTGTGAAGAAATTGAGCTGTGGTGATGAATAGATATTGGACACTAGTTACATTGCTGCTATTAATCAAGATATTCATTTTTAGCAGTAACAGCTACCATGAGGGATTGTAAAAGTATATAAACTTACCTAAGGATGAATTATACCATTTGATGATTAACTTCTCAGTAAGAACACTGGCTGTTTACAATTAGACTTTTTAGAAACTTAATAATAACCCTGCATTTAACCAATAGTTATGGTTAGGCATACCAACCGAAAGAGATACTGCTAATTACTTTCAATTAATTCTAAATAAATTATTGGGTTTAAAATGTATGCTCTTATTAAAATCTGTCATGATCTAGACCTCTGCTAAATAAAGAATGCTTTATTCATGTTACTTGCTCCAGGGTCACAGCTGTTTCTGCAGGATGAAAATTTGAATCTGTCACTTATACTTCAGAATGCTTTTCAAGTGCTTTGCCATGAACAATGTCACTTACTTTTTAGACAGTTCTTGTGAGCTGGACCAAGTCCCACATGACTTTTATTGAAGAGGAAAGGGGTTGTCTGTGGACACAAGTTTTGGAGTGAATTCTGTCTTCTGTCCCAGTGTTCTCGTGGTAGGGGTACCTCCTGGCATGGTTGTGGGGAGAAATGAAGCTGTGGATGTCCTGGGTGCGGAGTCTGGCACATACTGTGCTAATACATGGGCTGTTTTTAAAATGATATCTTTGGTGGTTTGAAGCAAATATCTAAATTTGGAAGCTGGTTTCAATACCTTAAATAATCTTGTAGGCTTAAAGATCGATAAATACACCCTCTGGAAATGTGTTTTTGGCAATAATATTTATCAGAGTTAAGTTTTATCTTGCCCCAAAGCTGAAGTCATAATGTAATTTTAATGAAATTTCTTGTGTTTTCTATGCCTGATGATAGGACTGACGACAAATGAGGGTGTTTTGGGTAAGCCACTTAGCAGTGCTACCTTTTCAGCACTCACTGAGGAGAACTCATCAGTATTCAACAGCCTTGTCTGGGTGAAAAAGTCTGTTTTCTTTAAATGAGATTTTTGCTGGATTGCTGTTTTTATTTTGAAAATCCAATTTTAGTTTTTTGTCTCACATAATAATGAGTTTTCTGATAAATATTGTCACCCTTTATTAAAAGTGTAAAGGAGAGGTAACAAACAGCTTTCCGCAATGAGATGGTGTAATAAATAAAATCAGATGCTCGAAGTCGGCTTGTCATTTGGCATAAATAAATACATCCCTTCTTACTGGACAGGGAGGCAGAGGGTGTTGATGGTAACTTTGGAGGAATTTGATGCTGAATTTGAAAATCCAGAAACTGAAATGACTGTTACTGCCTTATTTGATTTAGAGTGGCTACGATTAGATAACTTGGACAGTTGATTCTGGTTGGGTTTCACTGTGCGGTAGCTGAGTGCTTTAGTCATGCAGTGGATGATCACTGGGAAAGGGCCCTAGGCAATCACTTCCACACTGTGTGTTTCCTTTGGGATGGCAGAATCTGCTTACCGTGGCCCAGGACAGAGAATAAATCCTGGAAGCACCATGCAGCTCAGATGATGATCTGAAAATAGCAATCAGAGCAGGGACTAGAAGCTCAGGCACAAATTCAGTTAGCAAACAGAAGAACTCATCTGTCAGGCACTGGATGGAAAGCCTATTTCTGAGTTTATTTCACAGCATATTATGACAACATTTCTTTAAATTACAATTCATCTCCATTTAAAAGATATAATCTACATGTTCTCTTGGGAAATAATCAGAGATAAAGCTTGACTATTTTTTTCCCCCTTGAAGTTGACCTTGTCTCCTCAAAAAATATTTTTCACACTGTGAAATGTTATTCACTTGACCCCAACAAAATTGGAATAAAACTCACTACAGTTAGCAGTGAGCAAGAAAGTGAATTTGGGTTTGGGAGAATCAGGGATAAAAATGAGATGTATTTTTTTTTTTTTTTTTTGCTATTCAAAAAATGAATATACTGAAGGAGATACTGGGGTACCCCATGATTTCATAGTAGTTTGCACGCATTTCTGTTTCATCACACAGGGTGTATTTGAGAGTGGAGTTTGTGGTGGTCCCGCCCCTGGTTTGGCTGAGAGGAGCCTGGAGCCTAGGAAGAGAGGCAGGATATTGAGAGTCATAGTGCTGGTTCAGGTAGAATCTGCGTCCTGGACCCTGTACTCGGGGAACAGTTTGCCAGCGTGCCCTTTGCCTCTCTGGAACTTTTCTTTCGGGAAGCCTTCTTGGTTTGTCGATTCACATTTGCTTGTGTTTAAGAGGAGCCAAATTTGGCCTTGGAGCACGAAATGAAGCAGGGCAAAGGCTAATAGAGTTTTGCCAAGAGAACGCACTGGTCATAGCAAACACCCTCTTCCAACAACACAAGAGAAGACTCTACACATGGACATCACCAGATGGTCAACACCGAAATCAGATTGATTATATTCTTTGCAGCCAAAGACGGAGAAGCTCTATACAGATAGCAAGAACAAGACTGGGAGCTGACTGTGGCTCAGATCATGAACTCCTTATTGCCAAATTCAGACTTAAATTGAAGAAAGTAGGGAAAACCACTAGACCATTCAGATATGACCTAATACTCCTTGGAAGGAAAGTTATGACCAGCCTAGATAGCATATTAAAAAGCAGAGACATTACTTTGCCAACCAAGGTCCGTCTAGTCAAGGCTATGGTTTTTCCCGTGGTCACGTGAGAGTTGGACTGTGAAGAAAGCTGATCGCCGAAGAATTGATGCTTTTGAACTGTGGTGCTGGAGAAGACTCTTGAGAGTCCCTTGGACTGCAAGGAGATCCAAACAGTCCTTTCTAAAGGAGATCAATCCTGGGTGTTCACTGGAAGGACTGATGCTAAAGCTGAAACTGCAATACTTTGGCCACCTCATGCGACGAGTTGACTCACTGGAAAAGAGTCTGATGCTGGGAGGGATTGGGGGTGGGAGGAGACGGGGACGACAGAGAATGAGATGGCTGGATGGCATCACCGACTCGATGGACATGAGTTTGAGTGAACTCCGGGAGTTCGTAATGGACAGGGAAGCCTGGCGTGCTGTGATTCCTGGGGTCGCACAGAGTTGGACACGACTGAGCAACTGAACTGAACTGAACTGAACTGAAGAGGAGCCATAAAATACATAACTCTTCAACAGAGATTTGATCAGTGAGTGACTGGTGAGGCTCACTTCTGTCCTCTTGGACTCACTTCCTTTCAATTTAAGGAATTTGGAATTGCCTCGACAGTCACCTGCTTTTTCCAGGGCATCTGTCCCCATGTGTTTGTGACCAACTTTTTAGATGAGACTCAGCTGCCAGAGGTCAAGTTCAAAGGCAGTATAGTTGTCATGAGAGCAAGAGGATGTAGTTGTCAGTCTCTCTGAGTGCAGAAAACAAGTGCTTTTATGGAGCTGGGGAAATAGAACGATTAGAGGTTCAGGCCAGTAGGGAAAAGCCAGGGCCCTAAAAGTTTCTGTCTGAACATTTGCTGCACACTTGGCAAATCTTTGACTTGTCAGATCCTTGTCACTGCCTTGGTCTTTGCTGTGTTCCTCAGGATATGGTTGGTATTCATGACCTATTTGAGTGAATACTATCCACTTCTGTGATTGGTGACTGTGCTAAGGCATTATGACCTCCCTTCCCCGACTTTAGAGGCATTAAAAATGGGGTCTAAGAGTGTGTGTCATTTGCCCAAGGTCAGCAGCCCAGAGTCCCTAGGTCTGGCTCCCATCCCAGGTTGCACTCAGCACTGGCAGTAAGAGCACAGGACTTTGGAGCCCCCCAGTGCAGCATACCCATCCCTCTTCCCCCCTCTTCTCCTCGTCTTTTGTTTGCCCTCTTGGCTGACAAGCCGTCACACATGGAAGCCCTTTATGGCTTACAGTGGTAATTATTAAGCCTGAGCAACTTGAACTCATCTGGGGAGGTGGCCTCCTTTCCTAACCATGCTGCGTGTTCTCATCTTTTCTTGGCTCACATTTCTGTTTTGCCTTTGATTCAGAGTAGTGAATGTGGGCAAAATGAAGGTTTTCTCTGGATCTGGGATTCCGGAGTTTTCCAGAGCTAATAGCAGAAGGCTGCAGAGTTTGTCTCTGTCAGCAACATTCTGAGGCGAGAATCCCAACCACAGCTGGGTTCCTGGGAGGAGAATGACTTCTAAGTTACCCAGAGGGCTTGAGTGGCAGCAGGAGGGGTTTGTCTGCACTTCCTGTAGATTCTATTCATAACTGTTGGAATTGTTCTAATGACAGAGCAGTGATGAGCCCATTGGTTTAGAAGGTGAAACCGTGGAAAAACCTATTTCAGCACCACAAAGTCAGGATTCTTATACTTTTCAGATTATAGCTCTTCTAAAGGGCTCACTGGAGAAGGCAATGGCAAGCCACTCCAGTACTCTTGCCTAGAAAATCCCATGGATGGAGGAGCCTGGTAGGCTGCAGTCCGTGGGGTCACTAAGGGTCAGACACGACTGAGCGACTTCACTTTCACTTTTCACTTTCACACATTGGAGAAGGAAATGGCAGCCCACTCCAGTGTTCTTCACTTTCACTTTTCACTTTCACACATTGGAGAAGGAAATGGCAACCCACTCCAGTGTTCTTGCCTGGAGAATCCCAGGGATGGGGGAGCCTGGTGGGCTTCCATCTATGGGGTCACACAGAGTCGGACACGACTGAATTGACTTAGCAGCAGCAGCAGCAGCAGCAAAGGGCTCACAGAGTCTGGAGGCTTTCAGGCTCTGCTTTATCCTGACCTTTTTAGGATACAAAAGGAAACACTTACCTTAGAATTAAATGACTTTCTTACAGAAGAGAATCTCCTCACAAAGTCATTTGAACAAATAACTTTGGGAAATTCTGCATTTTTGGATGGAGAATGGTTGTCTTAAAAATGGATATCTTAGAAAATTCAACATTTTCCCCCTTTGGCACTTGTGTATTTGCATACTAAAAGCTCTGAGAAGGCCTGAGAAAGAAGCCTGTTTGATTTTACCAACTTTAATGGCATTTTGCAACATTATTTAGCACCCTGGATTTTAATTTGCGCATAGCACACTTCTAGAAATGGAGTTCTAGGTTCTTAGACGCCAATCTCACATCTAAAGATTACATTATAACATGTAAAGGTTACATTATATTTATTCGTGGACAGATAGTCTACAGATTCAAGGCCAAATCCTTTATAGGAGGAATCAGTAAACTTTTTCCTTAAAGGGTCAGTAGATACCTGGGGCTTTGCAGACCATGGGGTTTCTGTTGCAACCACTGTACTCTGCTATTGTAGCGTGAAAGCAGAGACAATATATAAATGAATGGACACAGTGTTGCAATAAAACTTTACTGAAATGGACGGTAGGCTGCTGGTCTGTGGGTCATAGTTTGCCCATCCCGTGTTAGATCTCTGGTTCCCAGTTCAGTCGGCTGCAAGTTCTGTGCTGTTGCCTCTGGCTGTAATGCATGTTTTGATTCAACAGCTCCTACTCCTGGACTCCCAGGACAGCTAGAGCACCTGCTCCTCTGTCCTTCTATAGCTCTTCTCCTCCTGTCCCAAGCAGTGTGCTGTCATCACTCCTTTCCTTCCCTGCCCTACCCCCCTGGCAAGCTCTGTGACAGAGACCTTATTTCTAGTGTGTCTCCAGCTCTGGTCATGAGGATGGAGGATGTACCAGACACTCAGCAGGCACTCACTGGGAGCTTGTTGGATGAATAGGAGGACTTGATACAGTGTTTCATCTTCTTTTGTTTGGATGAATTCTTAGAGTTAATAGTAAATACAGCAAGAGGAAATGCTCTTTCCAAATAAAAATTTCAGACATTCCCAAAGATACGGCTCATTTGGATGAATCTGAAGATGAATTCTGCTTCTTCCCAGGATATATGCTTCTCGGATAAAGGAAGAAATGAGGCTACTGTGAACTGTGGTAAATTATGCATGTGGAACAGAAAAGCCAAGTGAAAATGATAATTTAGGGGGCAATGGGGAAGTATTTGAAAGATCTGAAGGCGTATTTTTCTCCTTCTTTCTCCATGTATTAGAGATTAAATGATATAGACCTTTTTCTCTTTTCACCCAGGCCTTTAAAATATTTTTTTCTGGTAATTTCTCTTCATATTACATGACTGCTCTAATTACATCTCTAGTTTTAAGATAATAGAACTGCATTTTTAATGTGCTCTCTGCTCTGTCTGGATTTATGATATCTCTCCTTCCTTACTCCTGAAAAAAATGTAACTGAGTTAATACTAAAATAAAATAGGTGAATTAAAAGGAAATGAGCCTTTAAAATCTCAAATCCAACCCAAGCGCTCATTGAACAGCTGGGCTTCTTATCTCTGAAACCAGGAGAGCCCTGCTCTCACCTGCCTTTACTGATGGGAAGCCCCACTAAGCTCCAGGGTTGGCCACGATCCTGAGATGGCCTGAAGAGGACGAAAAGAAAGGCTGGCCTGATGTTTCCTAGGGACTGAAGAAGACCCTGGAAGAGGCACCTTTCATCTAGAAAAGGCATTTTGACTGCCCCGGCATCCACTGTTGGGCATCTGAGACTCTCTCAGCAGTTTGTCTCAGAGGTCGCTGCAGGGTGTGGTGACTTTCAGAGTGTTGGCAGGCAGAGTACTCCTAGTTCAGTGCCACTGCTGATGAATGGGGTGGCCTTGGGACAGTCACTTGACATCTTGGTCTTCTCTGGATGACTCCATTTGTGTCTAGAGCAATTGATTGGCCTCCTGGGTTGTCTTCAGTATTAACAAATAAACCTCCATGTACTCAGCTGAATATTAAATACCACCATACTTGTTTGTTATTTTAATCTTATAGGATATTCCTTGCTATAAGAAGGAAATACCAGAGATTTCAAAGTCTTGACAACTGAAATAATTGGGTACCACTTTAGTGTTCCTGATTTCATTAAAACACAGGTCCTTTCTCCTAGGAGCTCATATCTACATGAAAGAAGTGAACACACATACCCTGAACTTCAGGATTAGGGGATAATAGCATTTGCAAGGCACTGTGGGAGTGTGGAGAAAGGCATCACTGGTTGTCTGGAGTGGGCACCATGCAGTCAGGAAGGGTTTCCCAAGTGGAGTCATGGTGGATTTAGCTGTTTAAGGATGACCTGGTATTCACCATATAGAGGGCCAGGGTACTGAGCATTCCTTGTAAAGAAAGAAGAACTCTCCAGTAATTATCAGGTCCAAAGACACAGCATCAGTGGAGTAATAGGAACTTGTGTTTTTTTCCAGCCAGATGCTCTGAACTGTAGAATATATAGCTGTAGAATATATGTACATGGGAGTCATAGTATAGATTGCTAAACATAGGTCATGGTTGTGCTTATTTAATCTTTTCCATTGTTACACTTGCATTTATCAAGTATAAAAGATGAACCAAGAAAAACTGAGTATCTAGAAGAAACTGTGCAGAAATCACCCTGAACAGATGACACTGCTGAGACAAGCAGTTATGGTTCAGCACCAAGGACAGTGACATGCAGCCTGCCCAGCTCCAGGACCTGTTAACTCTTCTGTTGATTCACTGGTGTTGGGTGTAATAAAGAATAGCATTCGTTGCAGAGTTTGTATTCACTGTGCCCTCAGGGCTTCACCCAAGTCAGGCTTGATTGCCTGTCATAGGTTAGGTTACGATACCCCTCTGTTGGTATCTAAATCCACATTCCCTTGTATAGACAGACCCCTTGGAGTTGGGATCAGATCTCAAGGGTTCTGCTCCTGAAACAAGTGGAAGGACATACTTGCTATGTTTTCTGCCAGACAGTTGGCACAAGGTTATAATTTTATTCTCAATTCCTTCATGCATGAGAAATTTCCATGTCTTCCAGGTCATAAGTTATGAACACAGGGCCCCTTCTCTAAGAGATCCCTAGATCTCACATTTCCAGAATAGCTTGTTTTTCTGTTTATCAGTAGAGTGGCATTAGTGGTGATATAAACTGCCAAATTATGTAGCATAGAAAGCGTCACTCATTTAGAACTTGGCAGGCCACTCCAGTATCATTTGTGGTATTTGTCCCTCAGCAACTCAGGATAATGAATTTGGCCTTTGACTGACTTTTAACAAGTCAATAGAATTTTCTCCACCTCCCCACAATACTCCAGCCTCAACCAGAAGTGAAGCTGAGGTGTCTGAGCCTCCAGCATGACTCTGCATATTGTATTGGAAGTATTAAAATAACCCCTTTATATTTACTTTGGAAATGATGGCTCAACTTTGTTGAAGGAATTCTTGGGTTTTGTGGTGTTGAGTCCTGATTTTTTCACTCCCTCTTAGCCAAGTATTGACTGGGAAACATTGGTGTGTGGGCTTGGCTCCCTGAAGATGTATAGTCATAGCTAGGAGGATTAAGAAGAGTCTTTGCATGGAACTGGCCCACTGATCATGTGTGTGGTGTCTCTGGTCTGAAAAAGATGGTTTCTTTTTAAAAATGTTCATATGACTATTTCAAAACATACTTACTAGAGTTAACTGTGCTCATGGAACTTTGGTTCTGGTGTAACCAGGACCGGCGTCGTGTATGTATGTGTTCTGTTCAGTCACACAGCTTAGAAGGCTCTGCATTTGGTTTAGTGACTGGTTGCCACTTTCTTGAAATTCTTTATAATTTTTTAACAGAGGGCCCCACATTATTATTTTGGACTCAGTTCCATGAATTACATAGCTGGTCCTGGGCCTACTCTAGTATGGAGAGAGGGTAGCAATTGGAGTACAAGGACCTTTAAGAGACCTGAGGAGTTCTGAGTCTACAGAAGGTAGAAGGGATTTTAATAAATGTTCTGTTCCTTAATAAAAGTTGCATAACCATCCTCTGTGGTAGATAGTTTTAGCATAAGGCCAGTGAGGGACAGAACCAAAGTCAAAGACAAAGGAGGTCAGTGGCCTTGATCTCTCCAAGCAGACTGATCCCTTTCTGTCTCAACCCCCAACCTATCCTCTGAGATGGAGAGCCAGGAGGCAGTGAGGAGGGGTCAGAGCCCTGCTGGGTGGGGCTGGATCAATGTCCTCAGTGAGCTGGAGCAGCTGGCAGGCTGGACATCTCTGGGTGTAGGATTGACTAGTACTGGGATGCAGGAGGCTTCTCGTCCAGCTTCAGGAGGAAGTTGTCTGGAGCGGTGAGAGTTTGAAGAGATCTCTTGGAAGGCCTTTCTCAGCCCCATGGGCTGTCTGCCCTGTCAGCTGATTCTACGCCCTTTGTGCCTTCACCTTAGATGCTTTTGAAGGAAAGTTTTAAGAATATGTCATTAAGATTAATGAAAACACACAATTTTCTCCTTTTTAGTCTTCACCTGTAACAATCCATTCTCATAAATGCTTTCCCCATTATTCCTCATTGAAGGCAGGGTTATGACCAAGTGTTAGCAGTAGGGAAAGGGAGGTATGTTTCTTAAATGATTCTTAAAACCTCTTCCCTGAGTAGAAGGCAAAGAGATAATGGGGGAATATAGGATTTAGGACCGACTGCTGACAGTTAAAAGATTGTGTTCCAGACAAGGGACACCTCTCCCTGCCCTGCCCTCAGCACACACTGCCACTTTCCCCCTTCCTGAAATCTGGAGATTTAAAACCTCACATCCCTGTAACCTTTGATTTTTAGCTCCAGCTTAAATCTCTAAGCATGTCACTATCAGAGTTTCCGTCTATAGAAACCTTTGAATGTGAAGCTCAAAGCGATCCCTCTGGTGCGCTTTCTCATCTTCTCTTTCACAATGACGGCGCTGGCAGTAAGCCATTTTTCTTCCAGGGAAAGTGAATCTCTTTCTTCTGATTCTCCTTGTAAGATTATACAGGATTATAGATATAATATTCTGGAGATATTTTCCAACCATCCTGTTGCACCTGCAGAGCTGTTAAGGTGTTGTGGATAGAACACAGGTGTGGGATCTGTAGAGCTGGCTGAATCCTGACCCTGTCACTCAGTGTTCATATGATCTTGGGCAAAACACTTAACCTCTTTGCGCCTCAGTTTTCCCATCCGTAAATTGGGAATCTCTGTCTGAAACAAGAAGAAGGGAAAAACTCTTCAAGGACTGTCACTGGGATCCCCAAGGGGGTAAATATCAGAGCCTGACACGGTGTTTGGTGTGGTTGCTGCTTTGACCAGTGTTGGTGGAAGCTGAAGAAACCCTTCCCTGTGTTGACTTGGATTTATTTTAATTAGTCATGGTGAACTCACTCTAAGACAGCTGTGAAGGACTCACATGGAGCCAGAACGCATCCTTCTCTGAGGAAATGGAGGACAACCTTGAGGCTTAGGTGGAACAGCCTTTTCCATCCTCTAAACAGGAAGCAGAACTCGGGCAGCCTGAAGGAGCAGGGCCAGTGTTTGGGGACAAACGTAATCTTCAATGTCTTTTCGTAATGGGAGCTCTCATCAGATTAATGATTTTTAAATGAGCATTTTTCTGCCTTCTGGCTGTATTTAATGTTCTAGTGCCTTAAAATCATCACCAGCATCATCATCATCATTATCAGACTACTCAGTTTAGTATTTTTGGTTTTATAAGCTTGCCGAGCAGTCTAAACTGTTGAATGGACTTCATAATCTGGTGTCCTAGGAGCTCCTTAGAAGGAGACAGGCAATTTTTTGTCTTGTATCCACATTGAGCTGATTAAGCATGTGCAACTTCTTAGCATGCACTCTGTCCCTGCGGTAGGTGAGTGGGCGGTGTGTTCAGCCCCTCTGTGGACAGTTGCCTTGGAAAAGCTCAGCTTTGGTGTCAGGCAGAGTGGAGTTTGGGTGTCAGGGCTGTTTAGTTAGGGTAAGCTGTGTAACTTCTCTGGGCTTCCATTTTCTGATACTTGAGGATAATGATGGATCATGGTACCCAGTTCCATAGTGCTGAAGATTGAGAATGTATGAAGAACACAGAGCCGGCAGGTGAGGAAGGGCTCTGCAGGTTTTAGCTGCTGCTGTTGCTGCTACTGTTGTACCATAATAGCTAGTTCTTTGTTTCTGTCCTGAACTGGGAAGTGGAGAATCCTAAGATATATTGACATTGGATTTGTCTGGAGGAGGTTTGGATGTTTGGGATCTGCTAGCTGCCTTCTCGTGCATTCATGCTCTCCCTGCGAGTTTTCTTCAGAATGTCTTTTGCCACTAAAATGACAGAACCTGCGATGCAGTATTTTTTTTTAATTCCCTGTCAGTCAGCAGTGTCAAGTGACTCAAGAGTGGGTGGCCCTTCATCCTCCCACTTCCAGAAAGTTCTTTTAAAGATTTTGCTTGGAGGTGCAGGGGAAGACTTTTCTTTTTAACACAAATGATGTGTTTTGACAAAAATATATCACCGTGGTGAGTTTATGCTAAAGGGGAAATGCTTGCTCTTACAAACTGTGCTTATTTTTCCTTCTGCAGAGAGGGCGTTGACACCAAGTCCCCCATGCAACCTGTGAAGATAACTCCTGACTGGGGCAGGACTGGTGTGATAGGTCCATGCATCCTTGCTAAAAATGTCTAAACCACAACAGTGCTCCAGCAGACTCTTGGGACATTTAAAAACCAGAGACCTAAACAGGGGGTCCAGCAGCCCACAGGGGGTGCATGCTTTTGTTTGTCCGAACATCAGGTCGCAGCGCGGCCGCTGCTCTGAGGTCTGGGACAAATGGTTCTCCTCTGAGTGTGTTTCTTTCTCAGTCAAGTCACACACGAGACATGGAGCTGCCTTAGCTCCCCACCTGCTTGTTCCCACCACATTCAAGGGCTCTGTGCGCATGTGTGTGCGCATGTTCATGTGTGCACGCGCTGTGTTGGTTATAGGTTGTCCTCTGGGGACCACTAATGCGGATCTCCAGGTAACTCAGTGGGCATAGAGGTGTGACAGCGGATGCATACTGGCGGCTCTCCAGCTGGTGCAAAGGAGATCGACTTTTAATTGAGCGAGTATTATGGAGCCTCAGAGAGACTCAGAGAGTCTGTCATTGTAGAAGAACCGTGATACGGAGGGGCACCCTGAGAATGCAGTTCAGTTCAGTTCAGTCGCTCAGTCGTGTCCGACTCTCCACGACCCCATGAATCACAGCACGCCAGGCCTCCCTGTCCATCACCAAACTCATGTCCACAGAGTCGGTGATGCCATCCAGCCATCTCACTCTTGGTCGTCCCCTTCTCCTCCCGCCCCCAACCTTTCCCAGCATCAGAGTCTTTTCCAGTGAGTCAACTCGTTGCATGAGGTGGCCAAAGTATTGCAGCTTCAGCTTTAGCATCAGTCCTTCCAATGAACACCCAGGATCGATCTCCCTTAGAATGGACTGGTTGGCTCTCCTTGCGGTACAAGGGACTCTCAAGAGTCTTCTCCAACACCACAGTTCAAAAGCATCAATTCTTCAGCGATCAGCTTTCTTCACAGTCCAACTCTCACGTCCATACATGACCACGGGAAAAACCATAGCCTTGACTAGATGGACCTTTGTTGGCAAAGTAATGTCTCTGCTTTTCAATAATTAGGGGCAGTGAAATAGCGTTAGTTGTAGCCCTGTTAGGACTGGGTAGGTTGTCCTTCAAACGTTCTTTCTCTTGTTACTGTGCTGAGGGGACTGCTTGTGAGACTGCTTGTGATTCCAGTTAACCTTTATTCTTGCACATGACCTTGGCAGGCACTGTGCTAAATGATTCATGTTTAATTCTCTCAACAACCCTCTGAGGTGGGGCTCTTCTCATGGAATCCATTTTTCAGGTGCGGGCATGAGACTTGGAGGGGTGAAGTGACACTCCCTGTCACGAGGTCAGTTGGGGAGACTGGTTCCAGCCCAGGTGGTAGGATTCTGTGATCCTTGTCTTTGGCCTCGATGCTGGAACTGAGGCCATGGGATGTAAGGCTGCTCTGAATGAGTGTTGCGCTGTCCACAGTCACACATATGAAAAAGCATCCGGCAGGGCTTTTGTACATCTTCTTGCAAATTGTGTGTTGTAGCCCTTCCTTTTCCAAGGTCCAGTTTTTTCCTGATATTAGCTAAGGCTTCTCCTCTGTCTCCAATGATGACATCAGATGACATAATGATAATAAATATATGAACCTTAGTTTCTAGACATAAATATATGAACCCTAGTTTCTAGGCACTGTTGTAAGAAGTTTTCAAACATTATCTCGTTTGATTTATTAAATAGATACTGTGATTAGACCCATTTTCCTGATGGGGAAACTGAGTCACTTGCCTGCCATCTTGGGATCAGTGGGTGACCATCTAACCTTCACTGCCTGTCTCTTGAGCTCCAACCCGTAACCACTGGGCTGTGTGCTCTTGAGAGGGACCCCAACCTGGGAGATTTTGTTGCAGGAAGAATGTTCATCAGGGCTGATTTAGGGTGTTGCTGGAGCATCAGCTTCATGTCCTGAGAGACCTGGGTTCAAATTTGTGTTTCCTCACTTACAGACCATGTGGCTATGGGCAAGTCATTGTTTCCCTGTGCCCGTTCCTTTTATAAAAGTAAGACAGGAGAAGAGTATCTACCTCCCTGGGACGTTGAGAGCCCAGGGTCTGGCCTATAGTCAACTTACAGAATTTGGGAGCTAGCATTAAATTCACCATTGAGAAGCAAGGATGTGAGGTGGGACCATCCCCCAGGTGCTGCACCCAGACACTGACACCAGTTCTTGCTGCTGCGTCCCTTCCACTTCCCCATCTTTCTAAGCAGTGTTTCTCCTGGCTTCCTTCCTTACTCCATGCTCTCCTTTGAGAGGGCTGCCTCCTGTGTCTGGCTGTTCCGTTTCCCTCATAGTCCCCAGGTTGCTTTGCCAGAAGAGCACACCTGACCTGGTCACTTTTGTGCGAGAGTCCTGAGTGTTTCCCGATCAGTTACAGTCAGCTGTTTTGAGTCTCACAGGTGTGAGTCTCACAGGTGTGAGACTCACCTGAGGAAGCGATTAGTGTGCATATTCTGGGGTCCCACACACTTGTGGGTCTAAGTTAGGACAAGGAATCTGCTGTCGGGCTGTTGTCGTAGGTGGTTCTGTCCCAAGAGATCTGGACTGAAACAGTGATCTATGAGAGTCAGTTCAGGTTCTTTTACCTGCCTCCTCGGCCTGGCTGATTTCTGCTTTTCTGTCTCTACTAGGCTCCCCACTGTGTCCCCTGCCCCTGCTTCCCTTTTGCCCTGGCTTCTGTGTTTTAAGATTTAGCTTTGAGAGGGACTAACATGAAGAAATAGTGGCAGAGATAATCATCATAATATCTAGTATTCGCTCACTGAAGATTCATCATATGCTGGGGAAGCTTTTACATATATTGAGCCATTTACTGCTCATAGCCCTGTGAGGTCAGTACAGATGTTGTTCCCACTTTGGTTGATGTGGAAAGTAAGTTGTGAGAAAGCTGGGTAATTTGCTGCAGGGCTGGTGGCCAGTAAGCAGGGGAGAAGGCCAGGTCTTGGCAGGATGTGTGTGTGGGGGCCCCTTCCCTTGGACTTTTGTGGCACTTGTTTGGGTTGTCCCAAATCACTGTGATTGGAGGAGACTGCTGGTATGTAGTATGCAGGGCTCAGGGGAGTCTGGTGTGCTTTACTGTGCAGGTCAGCAGCAGGTAGTTTGCTGGGCTTTTTCCTACAGGTCACAAACCTGACCATTGGGATTTGAGCCTAGAATCTAATCTAAACACATGGTTTTAAAATTTTCATGGTTTTGATAAACCCTGAATTTTCCTGAAGCATGACCTTTGTAAGTCATCAGAGTTATTCAGTATTTTGAAAAAGCCACATCACCAAGGGCAGTGTTCAGTTCAGTTCAGTTCAGTTAAGTCACTCAGTCGTGTCCGACTCTCCTCAACCCCATGAATCACAGCACACCAGGCCTCCCTGTCCATCACCAACTCCCGGAGTTCACTCAAACTCATGTCCACAGAGTCGGTGATGCCATCCAGTCATCTCATTCTAGGTCGTCCCCTTCTCCTCCCGCCCCCAACCCTTCCCAGCATCAGAGTCTTTTCCAGTGAGTCAACTCGTCACATGAGGTGGCCAAAGTATTGCAGTTTCAGCTTTAGCATCAAATAGACATTAAAACATACCTGTGTGTGCTTGCACTTGTAGCTGTTGAATTTTTAGTGATTCTATATCAAGGTATAGACACCTGACTGTTTGTTTTAGTGTAGCTGTGCCTAAGTTTTTATCTACTGAAATACCTATTACTTTATTCCAAACCATTTGCCTTTGATTTTCTATTATATTATAGGTCAGGTATGCTGATTTTTTTTTTTAATGTTATAAGTTGGTATTATCTGAGTTTCATTTTAAGGTAATAAAGGCGACTTTGCAAAATGATTGCTTTAAAAAGTCTTTAGTCTCATCAGGTGAAGAACCAGTGCTCTACAAAATCAAGCCTGTTAAGGGGTGGGAGGGCAGCGAGTCCTCAAGAGGGAAACCTAATGGATGGATCCACATAGGAAAGTTGTTGAAAGGAAGCTTGAGTTGGAATGCCTTTGCTAGACCTCTACTTGCCTCCTGCCCACATATCACAGCCCTCCCGGTTTTCTTTGAGATGTTAATTTGTTGCTAGGAAAATTATCTTGT
Source organism: Moschus berezovskii (assembly GCF_049115385.1). Taxonomy (NCBI): domain Eukaryota; kingdom Metazoa; phylum Chordata; class Mammalia; order Artiodactyla; family Moschidae; genus Moschus; species Moschus berezovskii. Next base: position 13,732,389 of record NC_142483.1, read on the forward strand.
CACTGACAAATGAAATCTGGAAGAATCAGCTCTTCTTATAAAGTGGTTCCTATGGTATCTGTGGGGCTTTGTCGGTTTGCAAGTTATGAATATTTATGTCCCAGGAAAAAAATTCCTCATTTAAATTGCATTTTCAGTAATTTCTCACTTAATTTCCCACAGAAAATAATGACATTTTCAGCCTTTGCCTAGGTGAATGTCTTCAGAGACAGCAGTTTTCACACTTGGACTCAGGGGGCATTGGATTTTACCCAATTCCAAACACACAGGCAGGCTTACTGCCCTGCAATTGCTTCCATATAAAATAGCGCATGTGCCCGATTCATTATTGACTGCAGATAAAATGCCAGATGTGATTATGGTAAATTAGATCTTTTGCATTATTTATAAGATCCAGTGTAAACTGCCTTTCACTTTCCCCCCACTCATGTTTACATAAAGGCCATTGTAGGACTTGTTAGTAAACACTTTTAACATTTATTATATAATCAGCCAAGTTTGAAAGGCAGTTCTAGCCCAGGTTTCCTCCTCTTTATCCATGAGCTGTTCTGTTCAAAATGTTATGCACCTATGTTGTATGGGCCTGAGCAAAGTCAAGGAGAAGCTGAACTTGGGGCTGGCAGGAAATGTCTCTTCTGTAGCCTCACATCTTCTCGTCCTGGGCATGCTTATTTGAGCATCTGTGGGAAGGAGTTGCCATCTACAGCATGTCTTTCAGTTCAGTTCAGTTCAGTTGCTCAGTTGTGTCCGACTCTTTGCGACCCCATGAATCACAGCACGCCAGGCCTCCCTGTCCGTTATCAACTCCCGGAGTTCACTCAAACTCATGTCCCATCGAGTCGGTGATGCCATCCAGCCTTCTCATTCTCTGTTGTCCCCTTCTTCTCCCACCCCCAATCCCTCCCAGCATCAGAGTCTTTTCCAGTGAGTCAACCCTTCGCATGAGGTGGCCAAAGTATTGGAGTTTCAGCTTTAGCATCAGTCCTTCCAGTGAACACCCAGGACTGATCTCCTTTAGAATGGACTGGTTGGATCTCGTTGCAGTCCAAGGGACTCTCAAGAGTCTTCTCCAGCATCACAGTTCAAAATCTTCAATTCTTCGGCGATCAGCTTTCTTCACAGTCCAACTCTCACATCCATACATGACCACTGGAAAAACCATAGCCTTGACTAGATGGCCCTTTGTTGGCAAAGTAATGTCTCTGCTTTTTAATATACTATCTAAGTTGGTCATAACTTTCCTTCCAAGGAGTAAGCGTCTTTTAATTTCCTGGCTGCAATCAGCATCTGCAGTGATTTTGGAGCCCCCCAAAATACTGACACTGTTTCCACTGTTTCCCCATATCCCTTCTCAATTCTCAGGACAATATGTAATGCCTAACTCCAGTGTGGATCCACCTTCAGCATTTTCTCCTGATCAAAACTTTTCAGAAGTGGGTTTTTTTTTTTTTTTTTTGGTGCCATTTTTTCCCTCCCTTTGGTCTTACACTGATCTCTTGAGGGAAGCAAGGAGAATGAGCCCACAGATAAAATTCCTTTCTTGAGTTGTGTGTGTTGCTTTTCCATGGCAGGTCATCACAGTAGCATCTTACGCTTGTTTGAGATCTTACGGTGTTGGAACTGCTTCTGTATGTGAGCGTTTCTGATCCTCTGGCTGCTGGGAGGAGCTGACCCGTGGGTGGGTACAGGCCCTGAAGGGAACAGGGCTGAACGGGAGGGTCACTAGCCATCCTTTCCATATTCATTACTCCATTTCTTCATATTCTTTGATGAACCCTGTCTGCATTTCCTCCTTCTCCATTTCCTCATTATCTCCAACCTGAGGTTAAAAGTTTCTCGCCTTTGGGTATTGGAGATACCCTTGGGAACCGCTTTCTCTGTGTGGAGAGAGAAATCTTGGGCTTTGATGAGTGAAGTGATGCTGTACCTTTGGACACACTGACGATGAAAGTCAGAACAGCATGTGTGAAGTTCCAAGGAAAGGAAGATGTCAGAAGCTAAACTGATGCCTCCATCTTATCAGACTTTTCTTTTTTTAACCTAAAAAAGCTAAAAGACTAGCTCTGTTCTTTACCTGTGCATAACAAAGATGAGGGCAAGCTATTGTCTTTGTGTTTCTTTGTCTTTGTAATGTCTAAAAGAGCCCCGAGCCTAATAGGCTCCTTGTGGCTCCGCCAGTCTGACCCCCAGAGGTCTGATACAGTGAACCCGCCATTGCCAGAAAGGCCTGACTTTTTTGTGTCAATTCAGCCTTTCCAGGGGGATTTTAATGTATCTTGAACCCTCTTCACGTGGATGATCTAGGGCTAGCAGCCTGATGTTAGGCCAGAGCCTCTGGCTTCCCATGGCACAGCGTATTTCTGTAAACCAGCTGGAAGTTGCTGGCCAGGCTTCCTCCATAGAGCATTGATGGGCCAGATGCTCTGTGGGGCTCTATTTGCTAATTTATACTATTTGCCCACTTTTTATGCTTTAGTTCCAGTACGTCTGGATAATAAAATTAAACCGGCCCGTTTGTAGAACATTAAATGGCTTTGTTCTCCTGCTTTGGCACTGAGCCTCATGTGGAATTGTGTAACAGGAAGACTCAGCTTGGGAGCCCAGTGGAATTCAGGGTTTCGTAGCCAGTTGTCAGTTCAAGGTCGTAGATTTGCTCATCAGGCCCCAGGTGGTGACGGGCTTTGTGCGTTTACCTGGTGGCATCATCTGCAGCCCCAGGCGTGTGAGGTCTCCCTGCATCTGGACCCTGAGTGCACAGATCTGGTTGGCGCGGGTCATTCACCAAGGCTTTTGTTCTTCGGTTGAGTTTCCTGTGCTGAATGATGGCTGCTGCCACTTGCTTCTTTGTGCCTGGTTCCTTACTTTTGCTATGGAATAGAAAGCTGTGGGCTTCATAAAATTTATTAATTTCTTTAATTCCTGGCATCCTATGTTTTCTTTCTCCCCTCTCTTCTTCCCTTTTAAGCCCTTATTTCTGTTCTTCTTATTTTCCTTCCTCACCCTGTCCTTGACTCCTTTCTTCTAGGGCTAAGGATTATAATCTCTATTTTTTATGGTTTTTTTTTTTTTTTAAGATTTAGTTAGTTAGTACTATTTTTTGGCTGTGGAGGGTCTTTGTTGCTGCACATGAGCTTTCTCTAGTGGCAGTGAGGGGGGCTGCTCTTGGTTGCTGCGTGTGGACTTCTCTTGTGGTGGAGTTTCTTGTTGCAGAGCCAGGCTGTAGGCACTGGGCCTCCCTCATTGCAGTGCGTAGGCTCAGTAGTTATGGCTTACGGGCTCTAGAGCACCGGCTCAGTAGTTGTGGGGCATGGGCTTTCTTGCTCCGTGTCATGTGAGATCTTCTGGAACCAGGGATTGAACCAGTATCCCTTGCATTGCAAGGCAGATTCTTAACCATTGGAACACCGGGAAAACCCCTATATTCTCTATTTTGATAGTGTCTTTTTCTCTCTTTTTTGAAAACTTCAAAAAATGGACATCCTTAAACTTATTCAAAATTATAATATTATCCAAATTCTACAGTTACCAAATCTTGGCTAAAGTTGGTTTTATCTGTATCAATCTGCTCCACTGCCCCCTGGATTGTTCTGAAGCAGTTCTCATGCATCATTATCATCTTTTCTCTCAGTATTCCAGTGTGTGTCTTTAAGAGACGTTTCCTTTAGACAAAATACTCTTAAAGGAGAGCATCATAGAAATTTGATTTTGCAGAGGCTGTTAATGGTCATTGAAAGCAGTATTTCTCAAAATACAGTATAGACTATGATAAAACTAACACTAGTAAAGTGAATCAATTTTAAAATAAAAGCATTAGTATAGGGCAGTGGTCAGAAAACTAAGACTTGAGGGCCAGATTTGGCCCACTGCCTATTTTTTTAAATAAAGTCATATTGGACCACATCCTTTCTCATTTGCTTGTGGCTTTCACGTGACAATGGCTGAGTAGAGTAGTTGTGATAGAAACTGTCTGGCCTACAAAGTAGAAGACATTTACTCTATGGCTCTTCAAGGGAAAATGTTTGCTGATCCATGGAATAGGAAGTTTGTGGATTGGAGTGTATGTTGGACATGAATGGCTAAAGTTTGAGAAATGTCAGTCAGACCCAATCTCTTGCTTTGTAGCTGATGGAGCTACAAATACCCAGGGAGGAGAGGTTTTGCCTTGGGCCACACGCTGGGACGTGGTAAGTCCACCCTGTAGCTGATTCTGCCCACCTTCCATCCTTGGGCTTTCCCCCTAAAACATGCTGCTCCAGACCTTGCGCTAACATCTCTAAGCCTTTCACGTTGGCTCCAGGTCTCACACTAGACTGTTATTCTTTCCAGAGTGAAATAATTTCTAATTTTTAGTAATGTAGCACAAAATGCTTTGTATAAGGTTGCTATTGTATAGCCCCTCAAATGATTAATGACTAGGAGACAATTTAAAAGACACGAAAATAATATTTTTAAAGTTGAGTAATTTACTACCAAATAAAATAGATTGAAGGTCTTTTAACATAGACTACAAGGCTGACTTTACTCAGGGATAGCAATTTCATCTTTAGCTTTCATGGCAAATATGTAGCTGGGAGGAAACATCAAGGTAAAATAAACTGTGGAAGAGTTCTCTAGCAGACACTTGTGCTTTTCTCATTTCAGTATCCATTTCTATTGTAATGATCAGAGTGGGGGCAGTGCTACAGGCACAAATATTATTATGTTTTGTACCGTTCATTTACTTAGGGTCAAATAGCCATGAGGTTGTGTCAACCCGTAGACGTTTCCCATTTTCCTGCATTTTAGACAAGTGCTTAAGAAAATAAGAAGTTTTTTTTTTGGTTGAGATATTAAGATTTTGAGGTGAAAACAGTGTTCTTTACTTATAATTCAAAATTATTATTATTATTTTCTTGTGGTATAGGCAACTTGCTAAAATGATTCTGTGGTTTACTTAGAACTTCACTGTCCAATTTGATAGCCATTGTCACATCTGGCTGTTGAGTGCTTGAAGTATGGCTGGTGTCAATGGAGATGCTATGTTACTGTGAAATAAACATGGGATTTTGAAAATACAATGCAAGAAAGAGAATGTAATACATCTCATTATTTAAAAATATTTATAATATGTTGATAGTATTTTGGACATATAGTATTTTGGATTAAGCCAACTTTAGTATTGAAGTTTATTCACTTGTTTTTTATGTTTTAATGTTGCTACTAGAAAATTTAAACATGTGTGTAATTGTATATTTATTTTGGAAAGTGCTGTATGTTAGGGTGAAAATAATTAAGGAAAATTTTGAACAATTAGAGCAATAACAAGGAAGCTTGATTTATTTGATGCTGGAGATTTGCTATAATGTTTGAAGCTGCAGTACTGGAGGGAGTGGGCATTGGCTTAGCAGTCATCAATTGATGAAACAAACCATCTAGCTTAGAAAGGAACTCTAGATTTTGTATTGAGTAAATGTAAAGGTGGTCTCTGATTGCTTAGAGCCATGTAAGATTATTTCATAAACAGTCTGCAATTTGTTCAATATTTGTTAAAAAAATTGAGTTTGAACCTCATGTTGTGTTCAGTTCAGTTCAGTCGCTCAGTAGTGTCTGACTCTTTGTGACCCCATGAATTACAGCACACCACGCCTCACTGTCCATCACCAACTCCTGGAGTTCACTCAAACCCATGTCCATCGAGTTGGTGATGCCATCCAGCCATCTCATTCTCTGTCGTCCCCTTCTCCTCCCGCCCCCAATCCCTCCCAGCATCAGAGTCTTTTCCAGTGAGTCAACTCATCGCATGAGGTGGCCAAAGTATTGCAGTTTCAGCTTTAGCATCAGTCCTTCCAATGAACACCCAGGATTGATCTCCTTTAGAATGGACTGGTTGGATCTCCTTGCAGTCCAAGGGACTCTCAAGAGTCTTCTCCAGCACCACAGTTCAAAAGCATCAATTCTTCAGCGATTAGCTTTCTTCACAGTCCAACTCTCACATCCATACATGACCACTGGAAAAACCATAGCCTTGACTAGACGGCCCTTTGTTGGCAAAGTAATGTCTCTGCTTTTTAATATACTATCTAGGTTATACCCCCAAATAAATTCCAAGTAGACTGAGAAAATAGATGTAGGAAATGAAACTATCAAAAAGAACTAAAGCATCATCTAGTCAAATGTGTATTTGATGTCAGAATAAAAGCAGTAGAAGAAATTGTAAAGGAAGAGATTGATCACAGAGAAATCTAGTTTTATTCTTTGAAAGAAATCTGATAGAATTAAAAAGTTGGAGCAAGCCAGTTGTAAAGCAGGAAACTCTTCTAAACTTCTGATTTGCTGAAGATACAATGTTCAGAAGACCATATTTAATGGACACGAGAGTTCTGTGAATTTAACTGGCCTTATCCCTGCCAGTTTTCTGTTCATTAATAGGATTATCAGATTTAACAAATACAAATATGGAACATCCAGTTAAATTTGAATTTCAGATAAACAACAGATAATTTTTAGTATAATTGCATCCCAAACAATATTTGGAACATACTTTTACTAAAACAAATTTGTTGTTTATCTGAAATTCTAGTTTAATTGGGCATCTTGTGTTTTACTTGGCAAACCCAGCCTTGGGAATCCCAACCCCCATTATGCAGAAGGAGAAAGAAGGCTAGGAGTTAAGTAGTTACATGGCTGGTCTTGGTGGAGAGGAACCTGGGGTCCGACTGCCCTGCAGAAAGGATTTCAACTAATTGCCCCCTATGAACCCTGCATCTCATTTCTGCCTCCTGGACTACAGAGCACCTGTGTGTCCCAAGGCTCCCTCATGGTGCAGGCAGTTATCACAGTGGAGGAATCCAGCCCCACGTCCCAGTTATGACACCTTCTTTGTACCATCTTTTAAAATTCATGAATCTTGTTTCTGTCATTAATGGAAAAGCAGTCTTAATCAGAACACATATTTTAATTATCCAGTTAATACACAGGTTCATTTTTGTTGAGAGAAAAATAATATGTACACAGTGAGAGTTCTGATTTTTCGGTTCCTGGCAAACAATCAGGAAGATGAGGGAAATGGATGTAGGGAAGAAGACTGTATGTCCTAGGACAATCCCAATTTATGCCTGATGTCTCAGTAGTTATTAATAGTTATAATTGTAGTTATTAATAATGTCCCTCTTATCCTCCCAAACTTAATTCTCCAAAGAGTTTTTGTTCTGATAGGAAATTACATAGTCAAGCTAGGCCTAGGGGAGTGTGGATATTAAGTGCAGGTAGGAAACACATATTAATAGATATGAGATGGAAAAATTGTTCTTTGGAGAAAATGACTGGCTCTGGGGAAACCTGGCAGTAACACATCCAGTCCTATAGGAAAAGGCATCCAAGGATAACCAGACTTAAAGCAAGTCGCTAGTATGCAAGAGAGAGGCCAACCAATCAGAAAGAAGAAATCCCAGGGAAATGCAGAAATGGAAGACCAGAAGACGTTTAAGAACCTACAGTACCTTCAAAGATAAAAGAAAATATTGAAGATAAAAGTAAGAGTCAGTGAGTCAGTTCAGTCACTCAGTCGTGTCCAACTCTTTGCGACCCCATGAATCACAGCACGCCAGGCCTCCCTGTCCATTACCAACTCCCGGAGTTCACTCAAACTCATGTCCATCGAGTCGGTGATGCCATCCAGCCATCTCATTCTCTGTCGTCCCCTTCTCCTCCCGCCCCCAATCCCTCCCAGCATCAGAGTCTTTTCCAGTGAGTCAACCCTTCGCATGAGGTGGCCAAAGTATTGGAGTTTCAGCTTCAGCATCAGTCCTTCCAGTGAACACCCAGGACTGATCTCCTTTAGAATGGACTGGTTGGATCTCCTTGCAGTCCAAGGGACTCTCAAGAGTCTTCTCCAACACCACAGTTCAAAATCTTCAATTCTTCGGCGATCAGCTTTCTTCACAGTCCAACTCTCACATCCATACATGACCACTGGAAAAACCATAGCCTTGACTAGACAGACCTTTGTTGGCAAAGTAATGTGTCTCCTTCTTAATATACTATCTAGGTTGGTCATATCCTTCCAAGGAGTAAGCGTTTTTTAATTTCATGGCTGCAGTCACCATCTGCAGTGATTTTGCTGCTACTGCTGCTAAGTCACTTCAGTCGTGTCTGACTCTGTGTGACCCCACAGACGGAAGCCTACCAGGCTCCCCCGTCCCTGGGATTCTCCAGGCAAGAACACTGGAGTGGGTTGCCATTTCCTTCTCCAATGTATGAAAGTGAAAAGTGAAAGTGAAGTTGCTCGGTCGTGTCCGACCCTTAGCGACCCCATGGACTCCTGCCTACCAGGCTCCTCCATCCATGGGATTTTCTAGGCAAGAGTACTGGAATGGCTTGCCATTGCCTTCTCCAGCAGTGATTTTGGAGCCCAGAAAAATAAAGTCTGATACTGTTTCCACTGTTCCCATTTATTTCCCATGAAGTGATGGGACCAGATGCCATGATCTTCGTTTTCTGAATGTTCAGCTTTAAGCCAACTTTTTCACTCTCCTCTTTCACTTTCATCAAGAAGCTTTTCAGTTCCTCTTCACTTTCTGCCATAAGGGTGATGTCATCTGCATATCTGAGGTTATTGATATTTCTTCCGGCAATCTTGATTCCAGCTTGTGCTTCTTCCAGCCCAGCGTTCCTCATGATGTACTCTGCATATAAGTTAAACAAGCAGGGTGACAATATACAACCTTGACGTACTCCTTTTCCTATTTGGAAGCAGTCTGTTGTTCCATGTACAGTTCTGACTGTTGCTTCCTGACCTGCATAAAGGTTTCTCAAGAGGCAGATCAGGTGGTTGGTATCCCCATCTCTTTCAGAATTTCCCACAGTTTATTGTGTAGGAAGCTGTAAAAGAATATGGAAGAGAAGGGAAAAGTACCCGGAAATGAAAAGTGATATCCAAAATAAGTTCAATAGATGGTTTGAAAGATAAAGTTAAAGACAATCCCTGTAAGTAGGCTAAATTAGCAATGATATAGGATCAGGTAAAAGAAGAAGAGAAAGCCAAGAGAGTAACCTAGATGGTCTGACGTCTGACTAACCACAGCTCCACAGTGAAATGAATAGAAGGGAAGAAATTGTCATAAATATAAAAGAGAGCTTTCCTGGACTGCAGACTAGAGTCTTAAGATGAAAAAGTCTCACCTAGCAGAGTAGGGGATGGCATAGATGGGGAGCCCATATATAGGCACGTAGGAGTAACATTGGGAACACCAGGCCCAAGACATTCCTAAAGCACCCAGAAGAAGAATGAGGAATCCAATTGGCATCAAAGTTCTCAACAGTAATAGTGGCAGCTAGCAGACAGTCTAGATGAAACTATAACTTCTGGTCTAGACTTTGGTGCCCTGACAAACTCTCAGTTGTGAGGAAGAATAGAGAAATGACGCTCAGAACTAACTAGAGCATGGGCTCCTCCTTTTTCTTCTTCATCAAGTGGGAGACATCCAGTGTAGGACACAGATAATCCAGTGTGCACCCCAGGAAAGTCCCAGCATGACCGCTGGTCGGGAAGCTCTGTTTTTGCTGGAGCAGCAGAAAGGGGGGAACCAGAACTCCAAGAAAAGAGGAAATGGGGCCATTATATCTTCTGAAGTGATGGGAGTATAAACAGTCAGCAAATGAAAATACAAGGCAGTTGTTAACATCAGGAAAAACAATGTTTCACAAGAGAGGACATGTGATGATGGCATATCCTTAGCTTCCTATGCTTAGGGTCAGTGTTTACATCATTGACTGTTTTCAAAATTATGATGACTCTATTGGGAGGATGGAGGGAGGGAAAAAAAGCAGAGGATTGTGATGAGAGCTAAATCTTTGTCACAACAGGTCATCAACTGATAATATCTGTAGTTGATAATTTGCCTATATTGCTACTTCTTGATATTTAGCAACATGGAAGAAAATGCCAGAGTAAAAAAGCTAAAAGAGTTGACAGTAGTTGTTTTTGGGGCTGGAATGGGGCAGGAGACAGAAAGGGAGGTATGGAGGTTTGCAATGGAGGATATCTTTTTTATTAAATAGGCAACATTGCTATGTTAGGGTTATCGCATAAAATATAGAATGTTCAAATGAATTTGAATTTCAGATAAACACTGAATGTTTTTAAAGTATAAGTATGCCCATGTAATATTTGCGATGGGCTTATTCTAAAGACTTATTCATTGTTTATCTAAAATTCCAATGTAGGGACTTCCCTGGTAGTCCAGTGGCTGACTCCATGCTCCCAATGCAGGGGGCCCAGGTTCAATTCCTGGTATTGGAATTAGATCCCACATGCCACAACTTAGAGTTCTTAGGTTGCAAATAAAGAGTTCTCACGCTGCAGCTAAAGATCCCATGTGATGCAATTAAGACCCGGTGCAACCAAACAAATAAATAATAAAATAAAATGTAAAAATTCAAGTGTATCTAGACAACCTGTATTCTTTGTTGCTTAATCAGACAACCCTAGGTTATGTGTATGTATTAGCTTCATAAAAATATTGGGTTGAAAAATCCTAAATTTAACTTTTTGGCCAACCCACTACATAGAATATATAATTATATACAGATAACAAAAGGTTAGAAGATGATGCACCTAACTTAGTTGTAGCTGATTCTAGGGTGTGTCATTGGCAAAGAGGATGACCTCAATTTCTGCTTTTTCATTTTCATATTTGAATTGTTTTACTGCAAGCATATATGTGGCTCAGTGTACAGAATCTACCTGCAGTGCAGGAGATCCAAGTTTGATTCTTGGATCGGGAAGATCTCCTGGAGGAGGAAACGGCAACTCACTCCAATATTCTCGCCTGGGAAATCCCAAGGACAGAGGAGCCTGGTGGGCTACAGTCCATACAAAGAGTCGGACACGACTGAGTGACTAAACAACAACAATATATTCATTTGAGGAGTAAAGAAGGAGTCAAAGAAACTCAACACAGTGACAGCGCTGTTTGGGGCATATGCATGCCTTGAGGCGTTTTCTGAGAGCTACAGGGCACGAGAAGGGGTGGCTGTCTGTGTACTGGGAAGTGAGGTCCAGGAGGCTTAACTGTGGGGAACGTTTCAGCTCAGCTCAAGGTTCTTACAAGGTCACCTCGAGGAAGACGAAAACTACCTGTGTTGAGACCGTGTTAGCATTAGAAGAGCATTAGAGACTTTTTGTCTGTGAGGAAGGTCTCATTCCTGTTAATGCTTCCAAATTGTGATGGCTCTCCTCTCCCTAATTCTTATTCTTTGGAGGTATATTAATTGGCCTTGAAAACAAAACAGTGAAACTCGGCCATTATCCAGCACTGCTGCTGCTGCTGCTAAGTCACTTCAGTCGTGTCCGACTCTGTGACCAGCACAGAGAGAATTTAAAACTAATGCTGAGCTTTGCAGCAACCATGTTGGGTGGAGCTATACTGGTTAGGTATGGGTTTTCAGTTGATTCTGAAAAGAGAAGATCCATGTAATAGCGGAATTAGTCAGGGCTGCTGAAAGAAGTAGCCCAGAAATTCCAGGGCCTTAATATATAACAAATTTATTTCTTTTTCTTAATAGTCTAGTGCAGTTCTCTTCCCTGGAGAGACTGGGGGACCTGGGCCCCTCTCATATGGAGGCTCCTCTGTCCCTCAGAACTTGTAGAGCACTTGACAGGACTCACTCTGCCAGCCAGCCATGAGCAGACAGTGACACCGGGTAGAAGAGGGTGTTTTAGTGCCCATGTCAGATGTGATGTACATCCCTTCTGCTCCCATTCACTGGCCAGAATTTTGTCTTGTGACTCCACTGTCACCGCAAGGGAGGCTGGGAGATGTAATCTTCTTGAGTTCCCAGGGTAAAAAATGGGCTTTAGGTGAGCCTGAATCAGTGTCTGCCACAAGAGCTATTATGTGCTGAACTCACTGTAATTGTGTCAACATATTAAGCCATTCATATACATACACTGTCTCACAAATCCTGCGAAATGTGTTCTAAGATTCCCATCTTCTTCACCAAGAAAGTGATGTTCAGAGACACTGTGTTTACTAAGGTCACACAGCTGGCAAGTGGGAGAGTTGGATTTGCCCATTATCTGGTACCACTGTATCCTGAGTGGTCCTTTGTTTGCATTTTAATCATTTATTTAAAAAGAAGGGACATCATGAGCAAATTTAAGATCATGTTTAAAATCTCTCTAGGATCTATCCTAATGTTCTTTCCATATTGTGTCTAAGGCTTAGAGCTAGGTACTTCTCTCCCTTGCACAAACCTGCTGCTAACCTTTCAGACTGAATTGAAATTGGTGTAAGATTCCTGGTGGCAGTCTTCCAGCCCAGCAGAGAAGGGGAACTCATATTTGTCTGCTTTACCTCTGGAATGTGAGGGACCACCCTCTGCACATTGTGCCATATGGGGGATAGGCCATGCACCATGGTCACTAGACAGTAAGGACAGTGCTGATGGCATGAGGGAAAGTGACAGATCTCTTCTGTCTGTGACTTCATCATGGGAGCGTTGGGAATGGAGCTGCTTGACAGAAAGCATTTCCACAAGATTACTTTGGATTAGCTTCCCTGGGTGCATCTATTCTCACGACGCTTATCCATTATTCAGGAAAGTGATCTACAGCCCAGCTGGCCGAGTGCCTGTCGAGCACATATCCTGTCAGTCCAGTCCAGTGATTCACAGACCCACTAAGTTGGGGTTCCTTAGTGTTGCTGACTCGATTTGGTGATGCATTTTCTCTACTTTTTTTCTAAAAATTAGAGAAGTTAGTGTATTCTGGAACTTTTTAATTGGTTCATTTTGCTTGCCAACTGCCCTTCAATATGTTGGTCTGCTCCAGGGGCCTCTAGAGGGGAGCTGGGTACCCAGCAGGCCCAAGTAGTGGCTTGGTAAGGCTCCTGTTGTGTGTGGGGTTTTGGGCTCCGAGTGGCCTCTCCTTAGGTCCTGGGTAGCCTGCAGTCCTGTCCGGGGACCTGGGTGCCACCTCCGCCTCCCCTCAGCTCCAGGTTGGGAGTGTCTGATCCTGGTCTCACTGTGCCAGGCCTCTCTCAGTCACCAGTGTCTCTGCTCTCGGCAACCTGGGTGCCCCCAGTGCTGCTGCTTCATTTTCAGAGAGGGGCATCAGTTTTGCCCTCTCTAGGTTTCCTTTCCTTGATTTAGAGCATCACTGTGTGGGTGGTACTGAAAAAAATTTTTTTTTCTCTAATTAATCCAAGATATTTGAACCAAGGGTTCATAGAAATTTTAGAGAATTCAAGATATGCATTGAAATAATTGGAGACCCCTGAGGATGTAGCAAAATAATATTAGGACATAATTTTGGCCCTTGGAAAAGCCCTTTAATAAGGGTGCTACTGCTAAGTTACTTCAGTCGTGTCCGACTCTGTGTGACCCCACAGACGGAAGCCCACCAGGCTCCCCCGTCCCTGGGATTCTCTAGGCAAGAACACTGGAGTGGGTTGCCATTTCCTTCTCCAATGTGTGAAAGTGAAGTTGCTCAGTCGTGTCCGACCCTTAGTGACCCCATGGACTGCAGCCTACCAGGCTCCTCCATCCATGGGATTTTCTAGGCAAGAGTACCAGAGTGGCTTGCCATTGCCTTCTCCGTTTAATAAGGCTAGTTTTCCATTATGCTTCGCCCTCCGGTCCCTTTGTTTGCACCTGGTGATCCTCCTGCATACTAAAACTCTGACTGGGGTTGTGACTCAAGGGATATGAAAGAACTTTCTGCAGAACTTTTAGCTAATGAAAATAGAGGTCAAAAATAATTATTCCTGTATCCATTATATACCGAGTGAGGCTGAAAGGAGTTCACCCATTAAATTACATTTTCAGTGCTCTGTTCCAATGTATGCTCCTTTACAACTTTATTTAAAGAAAGCATAATGTGAAAGGCTTTTAACTCTGATGGAAGAAAGACAGGAGCCTTAGTCAGTAATAGTAGAATCTCTCATCTCATCGTCTGTTCCAAGAACAAAGATTTTTTTAAAAAACTGGGACTCCAGCAGTCTCTTGGATTATATTAATGGAACATAACCTTAATAGACCTCTCCAGAGGATAATCTAAAGTGTATGTTAGTTCCCTCTAAGTATCTTTGATCTTAAACTTTTTACTTTGCTGTGTTTTCTGTGCTCTTGCGTCCATCACTTCACTGAATATCTAAGCAGTTTATTTTAAAAAATAAAAAGTCCCTTGGAGATAGATGTTGCATGTATATCTCTTTTACTCTATGGGGATTTTTAATTACTGAATCGGAGATGTATTCAGCAAGAATTTATTAAGCATCTACTATGCACCATGTTGGAGAAGGCAATGGCAAGCCACTCCAGTACTCTTGCCTAGAAAATCCCATGGACGGAGGAGCCTGGTAGGCTGCAGTCCATGGGGTCGCTACGAATCAGACATGACTGAGCGACTTCACTTTCATTTTTCACTTTCACACGTTGGAGAAGGAAATGGCAACCCACTCCAGTGTTCTTGCCTGGAGAATCCCAGGGACGGGGGAGCTTGGTGGGCTTCCGTCTATGGGGTCACATAGAGTCGGACACGACTGAAGTGACTTAGCAGCAGCAGCATGCACCATGTACTTTCTAGGCCCTTAGGATTCATCAGCCAACAGACGAGGATCCATCCTCTGGTGGGGATTATAGTCTAGAAAGCAAAAGACAGACATTAAAGATAAACATAATAAATAAGAAAAGCATAAAGTTTGTTAGCATATGATATGAAAAAAAGTAGAAAGGTTAGGAAGATTAGGAGTATCTGGGATGTAGGGGTGGTGGAGATTGAAGTGTACTATCCAGAGGTGTCACCTATAGCCCAGTTCATCACCCCTTCATTTTTTATTATGTAAAATTGGAATGTTGAGAAATGGTTTTTGAGCGAGAGATAGACTTTTTAAAAATTGTCTTGTAAGCTTACCTAAACAGCTGTTGTTTCTTAGGTAATAAGACTGTTTAGAGTATTTCTTTGTAGGCAAATTAACAAATAAGGTTTAAAAATTTGCATACTCTGCAAAAATACATATCTTATAGTGTAAGAAAACTTATATTGGTTTAAAAAAGATCTGTGGTTTTTTAATATGATGTTATATGTCAGCTTGATAAGGGCATTAGACTTCTATAGACTCAGTTTCCTCCTCTGTCAGACATGAATTGGGTGTTGGAGGAATAAATGGACATTAAAAGGCTCTGTGAATTGCCGTTCGTTCCATCCTGGAGTGAATCCACGTGGAATTCACAGTAATTCACATCAGCTGCTGGGAGAAGAGTTAGTAAACCCATCAGGCTCCTGTCTCCAGGGCTCCTATCTTCTACTGTCCGTTGTTCCCTTCATGTGTCCTCTTCCCAGGCCTGCCTACCCCCTCGACACAGCTCCATCAGATTTGCTGTCTTGTCTCTACCCTGTGCCAAGGCAATGAGTCAGGCAGAGAAGGGAGGCAGTGAATTCCACTAATTCTTGATAGTATGTAAATGATGATCGAATGCATACTGAGAAAGGGGGCTGCGTACTAATGATTTAATGAAGGGATATGTTAACAACCTATTGACCAAAGATGTGTTAATTAATACGTCTTTTGATACCCAAATGTTATTGACTAGAGACATTTCAATTTTCACTTACATAGCAAATTGCCAGTCACGGGCATTAGTTTCTGCAAAAATCGTCTGGTCAATAACGTGTTAATAGAACTAGATAGATGTTTATGTGATACAGGTCACTCCAAATATATATTATTGTTTCCCTCTTTTTTATATAAGTGATAGCATGTTTTATATATATATATATATACACATATATATTTAAATTGGAGTATAGTTGATTTACAATGTTGTGTTCATTTCTGCTGTACAGCAGAGTGAATCAGTTAAACATATACACATTTCCACTCTTTTTTAGATTCTCTTTCCATAGGTCATTACAGAGTATTGAGTAGAGGTCCCTCTGCTATACAGTAGGTTCTTATTAGTGGTCTGTTTTATATAGAGTAGTGTGTATATGTCAATCCCAACCTCTCAGTTTATCCCTCCCCGACCTCTTCCCCTTTGGTAACCATAAGTTTGTTTTCTACATCTGTGACTCAATTTCTGTTTTGTAAATAGGTTCATTTGTACCAGCATGTTATATATGCTGCTACAAGCCCTACTTTTTTTAAATTTATGAATAAATTTCAGAAATCTTCCCATATTAGACCACAGACACTTCCTTGATTCCCTTTACAGCTGCACAGTAGCGAATTTTGTGACTGGATCATTATAATTTTAACCAGGTCCTTTTCAGAGACCAATTTTTTTGCTGTTCTTCCCACATGCTATCATAAAACCTTGCACAGAAATCATTTTACATGTGGGCACCTTCTTTGAGGATAAATCTCTGGAAACAGAACTGTAGGGATAAAGTCTGTACGTATTGGTAATGTTCATGTGTACTCAGGCACTCAGTCGTGGCTGACTGACTCTTTGTGACCCCATGGACGATAGCCTACCAGGCTCCTCTGTCCATGGAATTTTCCAGGCAAGAATGCTGGAGTGGGTTGCCATTTCCTTCTCCAGATAATATTGATAGATGTTGCTAAATTAATTTTAGAGTGGTTATACCAGTGGTGTACATGACTGTACACCCCCATCAGTCATGAATGGTAATCCTTTTGTTACCCAGTTTGTGCTCACTCTACTTGCCTCGTGACAGGCCAGTTAACTGAGAGACAAGGTGTTGAGGCAAGGAATATGACTTTATTCAGAAAGCTGGCTGACCAACAAGATAGCAGACTAATGTCTCAAAATAACCATCTTATGGGTTCTTGATGAAAGTGAAAGAGGAGAGTGAAAAACTCACATTTTTTAAATAAAAAAAATAAAAAAAACTTTTTTGGCTTAAAACTCAGCATTCAAAAAACTAAGATCATGGCATCTGGTCCCATCACTTCATGTCAAATAGATGGAGAAACAGTGGAAACAGTGAGAGGCTTTATTTTCTTGGGCTCCAAAATCAATGCAGATGGTGACTTCAGCCACGAAATTAAAAGATGCTTGCTCCTTGGAAGAAAAGCTATGACCAACCAAGACACTATGTTAAAAAGCAGAGATGTTACTTTGCTGACAAAGGTCCATCTAGTCAAATCTATGGTTTTCCAGTAGTCATGTATGGATGTGAGAGTTGGACCATACAGAAAGTTGAGCAGCAAAGAATTGATGCTTTTGAACTGTGGAGAAGACTCTTGAGAATCCTTTGGACTGCAAGGAGATCCAACCAGTCAATCCTCAAGGAAATCAGTCCTGAATATTCATTGGAAGGACTGATGATGAAGCTGAAACTTCAGTAATTTGGCCACCTGATGCGAAAAACTGACTCATTTGAAAATACCCTGATGCTGGGAAAGATTGAAGGCAGGAGAAGAAGGGAACGACAGAGGATAAGATGGTTGGATGGCATCACCGACTTGATGGACATGAGTTTGAGCAAGCTCCAGGAGTTGGTGATGGACAGGGAAGCCTGGCATGCTGCAGTCCAAGGGGTTGCAAAGAGTCGGATAGTCTGAGTCACTGAACTGAACTGATGGAATCTGGATGCTAGGTTCTTTTATAGGACAGAGATTGGGGAGGGTAAAGAAGTAAAGTAAAAATGCCGTTAATCTTACAGATATCTCCTGGAATGGCAAGGCTGAGGGCAAGATGTACTAATTTCTTTCTTCCCGTAGCCATGGTCCTGAACAAAGGCACTTTGGTTTAACATTTAGGCAGAGGGGCAAGGTTCCCTGAGGCAGGCCATTATGTATGGACTGTATCCTTTTAGTGAACAAAAACAGTGGGAAGCAAAAGTTAAATTGAAAGCAACAGATCCAACATGGAGTCACTTCTTCCCTGTAACACCACGTTTCCCCCACAGTCTTGCCAGGATGATGTGCTAGTGAAATTCTGCTCACCTGGTAGATAAGAAAAGGATATAGTTATTTTAATTAATTTATTTGGCTGCGCCTGGTTTTAATCACAGCATGTAGGATCTTTGATCTTTGTTGACATGTGGGATCTTTTTGGTTGAGGCCTGCCAGCTGTTAGTTGTGACATGTGGGATCTATTACTAGTTCCCTGACCAGGGATCAAGTCCTGGCCGTCTGCATTGGGAGCCCAGAGAGAATCTTAGCCATTGGACCACCAGGGAAGATGCAGTTTTGAGAAGGAGAGGTTTCCTGAGCTGCCTTGTACCTCCTGGATTGCCAGCCTCTCGTGTTCTGCATTCTCCCGCGATAGCAGGTTACCAGCACCTGGGAACCACATCCCTGGATGAAACCATAACCTGCTGTGTACTGCATGTCTTCCTTGTCTTTGTATGTAAAACTCAGACCCATTTTACTGTTTACAGACCAAATACTTCCCTCCCCCTGTGTAGGTGTACTTATTGCTCTCTTGGTTGGCAGCAACTCAATTATTTACTTTTGATTTTCCCTGTCATTAGCTTCCTTACCACAGTAGATAGTCATCTATGAATTAATGCCTAATTAATGAAAGAGATTCTGTTATTTAAAGATACTTGCAAATTGTTTTCTGAAAACTATATTCAGAAGATGTAAATGATTTCATTTTTTCTATTCCTTTACATTTTAGGTTTTTAGCTACTAGATTAGTTTTTTAAAAAGAGAGGCGGAGGTGTGCCACGAAACAAAGGCACCATTGAAACTGAATTGAATTTGTTTAGCTAGGGAGACTGCAAAGGATGTTATGTAAATCTTGATTCCATGCACCTCTCTCTTACCAAGGCATCCCTCAGACACTTTGAGGCCTTACTTTTTAAGGCTCAGGGGATGAAGGAAAGCCTCACCAGTACTCATGAGATAGGTGAGCTTAAAGTTGAGTGTCTTTCTGCACTTAGGTGTGGAGGGAACGGAGTGCTCAGCCTCTGGCTTGAGGCTTCAGTTTCTTCACCTGGGAAATGGGCATGATTCCCTCCTCCTAGGATATTCTACTCGGAATAATGAGATGCTATGTGACGTAGTCCATGTAGCGCCTGGGCTCTGGAGGCCCTCCACAGCTCCTTTTTACCCCTCCTTGCACGTTGACTCTTGTAAATATTTTCACGTTTCCTCCAAACAGCCTTTAACCTGTGAGGATCGAAGGTCTGAATATCCACTGTCAGTTGTTCCTTGTGGAGTCTCCAGATAACCTGTTTCGGTGGCGAGGATGAAGGTGCAGAGCTAACAATGCTTCCATAAACCGCTCCTGGTCGCTGAAACTGGGTCATGTTTCCTTCCTTTAGGAAGATGTTCAGGTGTTTGCTTCCTGAAAACCTTATTTTTCACCCTTTTGAAAGGTTGTTCAAGGGATAGTTTTAAATATTAATAGGGATAATAAAACCTCTTTTCTTCTGGTCCTCTCTGACTGTATTAATTAGTACATTGCTATTATGTTAAAGCAACTATTTGCCAGCGAGGATTTGAGTCATTGATGGCCCCCTCCTGCCCCAAGACCCTTGCCCCTGCCCCGAGATAATACGGGAACAATGGCTACCTCGGTCTTTGTCCCGGGTTGTACTGTAGTTCACTCTTTACAGGGTGCCTCCATCAGTGTCTGCTTGTGCAAGACAACAGCACTCTGTCTTTTCTGTGGTCCTCACCCCAAGGACAGCTTGATTCCTTTCACAGCTCGGAGGATGGAGACTGAATTAAGGAATTCCTTGTGACCTGCAGCTCACTTTAAGGGGTGGCCTGTTGCCGTCAGGCTGCCAAAGGCAGGGATTGGATATAGAACCCCCAGACTTGTTTTACACCACAGAGTCAATAGTAGCTAGAGTCAAATAACATGTTTTCCTCTAATAATTAAGGACATGTGATAATGGCAGATGACATTAGGATAAAAGTAAAAATTATGTTAAGTGGGGAGACTTATTTATCTCGCTGTCTACTTGGGCTGAGAGATTTGGATAGGAATAGGGGGCAAAAGAGGGCTTCCCAGGTGAGTCAGTAGTAAAGAATCCGCCTGCCGATACAGGAAACACAGGAGACCTGGGTTCACTCCTTGGGTTGGAAAGATCCCCTGGAGTAGGATTGGCCAACCACTCCAGTATTCTGGCCTGAGAAATCTCATAGACAGAGGAGCCTACTGTGTTACCATCCATGGGTTCGGAAAGAGTTAGACATGACTGAGCAACTGAGCACACACACAACCAGGGGGCCAAAGAAAGCTTAAAGGTTTGATGCCTCTGGCTTTGAGTTCCTCTCCAGCACCTGCTGTTGACAGAGCTCTTTCAGTAAAAGAGTCAGATAAGTAACTGGTCTACCACAGGGGCAGCCCTGCCACACGGGGGATGCTCAGAGCCTTGGCATTTCACATGGAAATACTGGGATGAAGGCATTTACTGAGATCTCTTGGACCCTGGAGCTCAAGCCTTGTGGGAATGGGGCCCTCTTGACGACTCATAAAGACTCAAGATGCCTCTGGCAGAAACAAAACTGGCATTCAAAAAGTCTCCTGGGGAAATTCTCATATTCCAGAAGACTCTGACTATGTTAATTTGTTAGACCCTTCACTTACCAAGCCTCAAGCATCCACTATTAACATCTTGTCTAGCAAGTATTTCCAAGTGTCTGTTAATATCTCGCAGGACTTTATTTTGATGACTCAACACAGAGGAGATTTAAAATTCACCTTTACATCACAGCTACTGAGAGAGACAAGTTTGGGGTCTTTTTCCCTGGTCTCTAAGGGACCAGATCTGGAGCTGAGGGGCAGTACTGGTCAGGGTCCAGTGTGCTACCACTAAAGGTGAATTGGATATGTGACTGATTTATGTGCTACGGCTTTTGTCAAGGATTATGCAGTGCTTCTACTGCAAGGCTTATACGGAGCTACTCAAGATGTCTACATGAGGGTTGAAAGGTATGGTTAGCATTCTTGTTCTAAACAGTTCACGGTTCTGTGGCCATGAAGCAACCTAGGATGTGAAGAGGTTGACCCAGCTTAGTCAGGAAGAAGCAGCTCTGATGGATTCATGTCTCATTCTAGAGGTGACAAGACCAGGTGAAGATGGTAGCACTAGTCCTTTAGTGTCTCATGACACTTGAACATCAGTATCAGAGACAGTGTGGGAAGGAGTTCCCATGGTTCTCATCTTGCGATACTCGGATATCGGCGCCATCAATGGCTGGGGTGCAGGACCAAGAGCCTCTGTGTTTTGGCTGAAGTCTTTGCTGCAAGTCTGATGGGAGCATGTTGTCCTGCATTAAACACAGTGTGCTGGAGGAGGTGTCCTCATATGTGGCTCTTGCCAGGTGTCTGTCAGCTGAGACGCGGCTGTGACCGCATCCCATCCCCTCAAGCAGGCCCCCACCCACGCGTGCCCCTCCTCTCGGCTGAAGTCAGCGCCTCAGGGCAGCCATGGAGCACAGAGGCCTTGGACTGATGGGGCAGTGAAAGCTCCTGGCCCACTTCACCTCCCTTCAGATTGTCCTCTGTGCCCGTGAACTTGGCCTTTTGATTTTAGAAGCTAAGATTTATCTTGTCTTTGTGTGCTAGATTCCTTGCCCGGGGGAACTTCCTCTTTCCCAAGTGAGTAAATCTGGTGAGGGTAAGAGGTGGGCCAACATATTCTTTCGCTTTTCATATGCCACTTCACCTTTCCCATGTGATTTCCAAACTTGGGGCTACACTCCAGTGTCTGTGGGTGTTAAATTTATTTACTCTGATCTCAGTTGACCAAAGAGAAAGAAGAATAGTGCAGGGAGGTGTTCATATACATAAATAGATTCCACTCAAGCGCTATGCTTTTTTGTTCTGAGCTTGCTTTTCATTTTTGATTTAAACTGTCCTTTACAAAATGACTGTGGTAATAGATGGTGGAGTGTGTTTGTGTATGTGTGTGCATGCACACACACATACGTGGCTATTCCCTCTTAATTTTCTTACTTAGTTAAGTAAAAACCTAACAGTTTTGTGCTGGTCCTTCAGATTAGGTGATCCTCTCCTTTTTTGGGGTTATGTAGTCTTTTGGGAGCTGTGTCCTCTGTTCCTAAGCTCCCACTTTGAGTTTCAGGGAGGTGGCACAATTTAAGAAGTCAGCATGCACCATTTGCAGAAGATATTTTACAACTGATGAAGCAGAGGCTTTGAAAGATTAAATCTCTGTATTCCGAATTAATAGGCTTTTTAATAGCAATCTTCTCTCAGTAATATATTTCTTCACAATTCAGTGATTTTGAAAAATTTATGTTTGAAAATATTTAAATATTCCATATATATGTACTTTATATAAGAAAAACAAAAGGTATTCATATAATTATTGGGATAACCTAAGTTTGCATGTACAGGTTGTTATCCAGGTTTTCTCCCAAATGTGTGGGGGTTGGCTTGGAGCACCAAAGTGCTCAGTCTACAATTAAACTTCTGGATTACTATCAACATTTTAAACTAATTAGGTGAGGAAAAAGCATTTTAAAGAAAATATAATGGCTTCTTTAATTCCAGCTGGAAGGCAGCACAATGTAGTTGTCTGGTTAGAAAATTTTTTTAACATCAGTGATTTAACATAGTACATTTGAAGGTAAGCCAGGAAAGAAATGCATTACCTGTTTCATGTTTGTCAAAAATAAGCCCAGGTAGAAGAAAGCAGTGTCCAGCCAGGACTTAAAATAATCCTTGGTGTGAAATGGGGCAGGCTTTCAGTTAGCTATGGTTTTTCTGAGTACCTACCCTGTGGGCTTTGAAGATGTGGAAATAAGTCCAGCAAAACTCCCTGGTTTCCTGGAGCTTCTGTTTGGTGGAGGGAGATGAAGGAGAATGAAATGGCATGAAATGAGTAATTCAGGAAGTGACAAATCCTGGAAAAAGGGAAGGTGAGCCAGTGATGCTGTTGGGTCAGGTGATGGAGAAAGCCTTTTGAAGGAGATCTCATCTGGGCTGGGAGTAGGAGGAGCCCACCTTGCTGGGGAGTCAGAGGGGGCTGACTGGGAGGAGGGGATGGGGCACAGGGGGATGGTGACCCTGAGTCTGAGAGACAGGTGGGTTTCTTTTCTGATGCAGTGGGGAAGAAACCAGAAGGTTGTTCAGGAGGGCAGTGACGCAGAGGGCAGGTGGGGTGGCAGGGCACAGAAAGCATGGCTTCTGAGTGTCCCGTACCCCCTACTGCCCCGGTCACTGTTGGGGTCCCTTCTTGTTGTGTCTTTTCTGCTCCAGACAGTGCCCTGGGCTAGGGAAATTGGTGATGGAAATGGAAGTGGATTGAATATTGGCCACCCCAAGAGACCAAATCCTAATCCCTTGAATTTGTAAGCATCACTTTGTTGAGAAAAACGGTCTTTGCAAGTGTAAGGAAGGATTTTGAGATGAAGTGGTTACTCTGAATTACTGGAGTGAACCGTAGGTGCCTTCTCAAGTCTCCTTATCAGAGAGAGGCTAAGGCAGGTACAGACATCTGGAGAAGAAGAGGAGGTGAAAACACAGCCAAGAAACACAAAGCAATGCCAATGGCCACCAGAAACTGGAAGAGAAAAGGAATGGGTTCTCCTGAGGGCCATCTTGATTTCAGACTTATGGCCTCTTAAACTGTGGCAGAATGAATTCTATTGTTTAAAGCTGCTCGTTTGTGGTAATTTGCTGTGGCAGCCACAGAAAGGTAGTGCAGGTCCTAGTACAGGAGAAAGAGAGGGATGGAGGGGTATTGGTATCTCTCTTCTTTGGACCTCCCAAAACTCCAGCACAGTGGGTGGTGACGGACGGGGAAGAAGCGTGGGAAAAACCCACCCTCCCACTTGGTGAGACTGCCCGCTCACATCCCCACTCTTTTACACCACAGCCGAGCTCAGTTTGGAGCAGGGATTGTCCACTCTCATATGTCCAGCAGCCAGACTGGCCATACTTGGATGGGGGTGTTTGGGATGGGAGTTTGGGAACCTGGACTGGGGCAGCCCAGGACTGCTGCCCTGCTCCTCAGCTGATGTTGCCTCATGGGATGTGGGCCAGTGGGGTCAGACATCCTAGTTTCCTGGACAAACCTGAAAAACATCTAAATTTTTTTTTTAAACAGAATTTCCTGGGGTTGAAATCTGGCTCAAGCATTTTAGTTTGCAGGTCTGATTTGACTGTAGGGTGAGGTGAAGGGGTCTGTTTTGTAACTTCTGTCCTACAGTGTTTATTTGTCCCAGAAGCTAGCATTTTAACTTCCACCCTCATTTTTAAGGGTCTGACTGGGTTTTAGTCAGTGTGTTAATTTCTTATTGCTGTTATGACAAGTGACTACAAACCTAGCTGCTTAAAATTGATTATTTTATATTTCTAGAGGTCAGAGGTCCAAAATAGACTTCATAGGGCTAAAATCAAGGTATTTGCAAAGCTGTGTCCCTGCTCTAGGCTATAGGGGAAAATCTGTTCCCTGCCCTCTCCAGCTTAGTCAAAGCTAAGGTTTCTCCAGTGGTCATGTAGGCATGTGAGAGTTGGACCACAAAGAAGGCTAAGCAGCGCAGAATTGATACTTTCACATCATGGTGCTGGAGAAGACTCTTGAGAATTTCTTGGGCAGCACGGAGATCAAATCAGTCAATCCTAAAGGAAATCAACCCTGACTCTTCATTGGAAGGACTGATGCTGAAGCTGAAGCTCCAGTACTTTGGCCACCTGATGAGAAGAGTCGATTCACTGGAAAAGGCCCTGATGCTGGGAAAGATTGAAGGCAAAAGAAGAAGGGGTCACCAGAGAATGAGATGGTTAAATAGCATCACCGACTCAATGGACATGAATCTGAGCCAACTCCCCGAGATATTGAAGGACAGGGAAGCCTGGCGTGCTGCAGTCCACAGGGTCGCAAAGAGCTGGACATGAGTTAGCGACTGAATAGCAACAGCAAAGCATTCACAAGCCCTGGGTTTTAGGATATGGCGTTCTTGAGAGGCCATTGCAGTGCCTTCCCTTTGCACGCCCTGCATAGAAGAAATCCCCAGCTACCTGTCTCTCTCATCCATTCTAGCTTGTGCTGGAGCTGGCTGATACTAGATCTCAAGAGGCAGTATCTTTTCTTGGTTTCATGTTTAGTGACTTTATGTAGGTAGCTTGGAATCAGCCAGGGTAGAGTTTACATGATTACACCATGGAAATCAACTGCTGCAGTTCATGGTTTCCAACCTTTCTCCCCTAACCTGTCCATTTGGGTTGAGATTCCTGTTTATGGGGACACCCTCTTTATTGTTCTATGGATTGTCATTGTACATTTGGGAAGATGGATATGGATGAATAGCAAGAATTAGGGAGATCTTGGTATGGAGACCATCATTAACACTTGTTTGAACTTTATAGGTTTGGATAATAAACATGTGCCTTTTGTATTTTCCTTCTTTCAGAGGAATCTTTTTTTTTCCCTCATTTCTAGCTGGCATTACAATTCTCCTTTTCTTGAGCAAGGGAAATAATAAATAATTGCCAGCTTTAAACAGATGACATTCTCCTTCCATAAACACTTTGGCCTTATTTCCTCTGAATTCCACTGTTAGGGGACCATATGTATCCCTTGTAGTATTTTGACTTTTGATGGATGTGTGCAGTCCCACTGAAAGCTTGATGATTATGCTCCTTGGTGATCCCCAGATCCATAGAATATGGCGCATCTTGAAGCATGCTGGCAAGGTGGTGGCAGTTAATTAAAGAATTTGCTTAATGAAATGCCATCCCTTAATAATTGAAAGATACCATTTCACACCAGTCAGAATGGCTGCTATCCAAAAGTCTACATGCAATAAGTGCTGGAGAGGGTGTGGAGAGAAGGGAACCCTCTTACACTGTTGGTGGGAATGCAAACTAGTACAGCCACTATGGAGAACAGTGTGGAGATTCCTCAGAAAACTGGAAATAGAACTGCCATATGATCCAGCGATCGCACTCCTGGGCATACACACCGAGGAAACCAGAATTGAAAGAGACACATGTACTCCAATGTTCATTGCAGCACTGTTTACAATAGCCAGGACATGGAAGCAACCTAGATGTCCATCTGCAGATGAATGGATAAGAAAGCTTTGGTACATATACACAATGGAGTATTTCTCAGCCATCAAAAAGAATGCATTTGAATCAGTTTTAATGAGGTGGATGAAATTGGAGCCAATTATACAGAGTGAAGTAAACCAGAAAGAAGAACATCAATACCGTATATTAACGCATATATATGGAATTTAGAAAAATGGTAACCTGAACCCTGTATAAGAGACTGCAAAAGAGACATAGGCATTTAGAACAGTCTTTGGGACTCTGTGGGAGAGGGTGAAGGTGGAATGATTGGGGAGAATGGAATTGTAGCATGTATATTATCATAAGTGACCAGTCCAGGTTCGACGCATAAATTTTCCTCTGTTCATTTCTTTGCATTTGTGCTTTTTTAATAAAATTCTTTTTTAAAAAAAAATAAATAAATCCAGCTGGGAAAAAAAAAAACAAACAAAGAGCAAAAAAAAAAAAATAAATAATTGAAAGATTCTCTGTTGAGTAAATATTCTAACAAATCCTGAATTCTGTTTTTGCACTTGTCATTTTATCATGCTGTCTTTTGAATCTCTGAAATTGTTTGTTATTCACTTTTCTAATGGAATTTCAAGCAGCTTTTTGATCAAAACCTTTCATGCAATGAGCTATCTAAAATATTAAAAAATTACAGTGTTCCCCTCTGATGTCCACATTTAGTTAATTATTTCCTGGTGACTGCTATGAATGTTTCTTCCAACTTAGTTTTCAGTCAGTGTCCTCTGATAGGAATAGTATTTTCATCACACAGATTGCAAGCATATTTGGTACATAATTGCTCTTATCAGTTAGGTTTTCAGTAAAGCCTCATTAATTAGGTATGCAATTATTGTCTAACATTCCCTTTATAGAGGACTTTTTAAATAGACTTTTTAAAATAATGAAGATTTACCAAAATATTGCTAAATTTACAAAAGCTGTGATACTCTTGTAGCCAAAAAAGAATGGTTAATGATTAGTTTAGAAAATCAAGCCATTCTCAGATGCGACATCTGGTTCCAAAAGGGCTTTTCATTGGCTTGAATCAGTGCTATACAGACACTATTCAGGCTGGAGTTTTGCATGGGGGCAAAGACAAGTCAAACAAATCACCTGTTGCCCAGGCCTGTTTGGTCATCTCCCCTGGTTCCTTTACCAATCTTGAGAGAAGTTGTTTTTCTGAACCAGTGACTCTTGGATGCAATGGAAGTGACTTCCACGCTCTTGGGTCCACTTTGTTCCAGGAACTTTTTGTGGGGGTGCCTTTATTTCAATTTAAGATTTCTGTGATCAGAGGAGGGATGTGATCATGACCTAGTTTCTCCTTTGTAGCTCAGACACAAGGGACAGTCAAATAGTGGACTTTCAGAAGAGACTTGACTCATTCTCTTAACATTACCAATTAGAAAACTGAGACCTGTTCGGAAGTCTATATCTCGAGTCTTAACTGGTCTTCAGTTTGGTTTCCCTAGCAGATTGGGGCAGCAGAAACGTGGATTCACAACCTAGCTCTGGCCCTTAACTGGGTGGGGTCTTAGGCAGAGATCTGATCTCTTTGAGTTTTGATTTCATCATCTGTACTTTGGGAATAGCACTTGCCTCTCAGTGAGATTTAGACTCAGTGTATATAAATCACCCACCCCTCAATACTACTGAGTGTTGTTGAAATGACTGATCTAATATTTGTTGACACTGGCCAGACACCTTGGTGGGAGCATGGGTCCTGTCTTTGAGGAGGTGGCCACAGTCCAGCAGTGATCTCCCTAGCAGGTTCATAGATATTCTAGTCTTTTATTAGAAGTCCTTTTATTTCACACGTTGAGTTCAGACCTTGAAGTCGGAACCCCGAGAACAAGGACCTGTGACCTGTTTTGCCTGCAGCTTTATTCTGCTCCCATTATTGCTCTCAGTAGGTCCTTACCAGTCTTTATTAAGATGCTCACTGTGGTGACCAGATAATATCCTCCTAATCTGAACTGAGAGATAACAAAATTGCTGTTTCACAGATAAGGGTAGGTGCCACATTATTGCCTATATTTTCATGAGTGGAGTTTGGGTTTTCATGTATGCGTCTCAGATGTACCAGGAGTGTGTTGATTTAGGTACATGTGCTCGTGATTCTGTTCTCTCCCCTGGGAGCTCATATTCATTTTCATGAAAGACCTGGTGATCTTTCTGGAGGCGAGGTGCTCTTGCAGACTTGTAAGTCTGGGACACCTCCAAGCTGCTGCTCCCACAGTGTCAGAGCTTCCTTTGTGTAGTACTGAAGCATTAGGAATGAATCAGACATTTCTTAAGCCAGCAACACTGCTGGCATCCAGTCTGGGGAGACATGATTCTGTCTGTTTAGGACTTTTGTTCCACTACAGATGATTCCGATTTCTATATTGACCATCTGGTGATGTCCATGTGTAGAGTCTTCTCTTGTGTTGTTGGAAGAGGGTGTTTGCTATGACCAGTGTGTTCTCTTGGCAAAAGTCTGTTAGCTTTTGCCCTGCTTCATTTTGTACTTAAAGGCCAAATTTGCCTGTTACTTTTGCATTCCAGTCCCCTATCATGAAAAGGACGTCTTTTTTGGGTGTTAGTTCTAATAGGTCTTGTGGGTCTTCATAGAACCATTCAGCTTCAGCTTCTTCAACATTACTGGTTGGGACATAGACTTGGATTACTGTGATATTGAATGGTTTGCCTTGGAAACAAATAGATATCATTCTGTCGTTTTTGAGATTGCATCCAAGTACTGCAATTCAGATTCTTTTGTTGACTGTGATGGTTACTCCATTTCTTCTATGGGATTCCTGCCCACAGTAGTAGATATAATGGCCATCTGATTAAATTCATCCATTCTAGTCCTTCTTAGTTCGTGGATTCCTAGAATGTCGATGTTCACTCTTGCCATCTCCTGTTTGACCACTTCCAATTTGCCTTGATTCATGGACCTAACATTCCAGGTTCCTATGCAGTATTGCTCTTTATAGCATTGGACCTTACTTCTATCACCAGTATAGATAAGAAAGCCTTCCTCAGTGATCAGTTCAAAGAAAAAGAGGAAACAATAGAATGAGAAAGACTAGAAAATCAGAGATTCCAAGGGAACATTTCATGCAAAGATGGGCTCAGTAAAGGACAGAAATGGTATGAACCTAACAGAAGCAGAAGATATTAAGAAGAGGTGGCAAGAATACACGAAAGAACTGTACAAAAAAGATTTTCATGACCCAGATAATCACGATGGTGTGATCACTCACCTAGAGCCAGACATCCTGGAATGTGAAGTCAAGTGGACCTCAGAAAGCATCACTGAGAACAAAGCTAGTGGAGGTGATCGAATTCCAGTTGAGCTCTTTCAAATCCTAAAAGATGATGCTGTGTAAGTGCTGCACTAAATGTACCAGCAAATTTGGAAAACTCAGCAGTGGCCACAGGACTGGAAAAGGTCAGTTTTCATTCCAATTCCAAAGAAAGGCAATGCCAAAGGGTGTTCAAACTACTGCACAATTGCACTCATTTCACACGCTAGCAGCAGCAGCAGCACACGCTAACAAGGTGATGCTCAAGATTTTCCATGCCAGTCTTCAACAGTACATGAACCTTGAACTTCCAGATGTTCAAGCTGCATTTAGAAAAGGCAGAGGAACCAGAGATCAAATTGCCAACATCTGCTGGATCACAGAAAAAACAAGAGAGTTCCTTAAAAACATTTATTTCTGCTTTATTGACTGTGCCAAAGCCTTTGACTGTGTGGACCACAACAAACTGTGGAAGATTCTTCGAGAGATGGAAATAGCAGACCACCTGACCACCTGAGAAATGTGTATGCAAGTCAAGAAGCAACAGTTGAACTGGAGATGGAACAACACACTGGTTCCAAATTGGGAAAGCAGTATGTCAAGGCCATGTATTGTCACCTGGTTTATTTAACTTATATGCAGAGTACATCATGAGAAATGCTGGAGTGGATGAAGCACAAGCTGGAATCAAAATTGCTGTGAAAATATCAATAACCTCAGATATGCATGTGACACCACCCTTATGGCAGAAAGCGATGAGGAACTAAAGAGCCTCTTGATGAGAGTGAAAAAGCTGGCTTAAAACTCAACGTTCAAAAAACGAAGATCATGGCATCTGGTCCCATCACTTCATGGCAAGTAGATGGGTAAGCAATGGAAATAGTGACTTTATTTTCTTGGGCTCCAAAATCACTGCAGATGGACTGTAGCCATAAAATTAAAAGACGCTTACTCCTTGGAAGAAAAGCTATGACCAACCTAGACAACATATTAAAAAGCAGTGACATTAGTTTGCTGACAGAGGTCCGTCTAGTCAAAGGCACGGTTTTTGCAGTACATGTATGGATGTGAGATTTGGATTATAAAGAAAGCTGAGTGCCAAAGAATTGATGCTTTTGAACTGTGGTGTCGGAGAAGACTCTTGAGAGTCCCTTTGCATTGCATGGAGATTCAGCCAGTCCATCGTAAAGGAAATCAGTCCTGAATATTCATTGGAAGGACTGATGCTGAAGCTGAAACTCCAATACTTTGGCCACCTGATGCAAAGAACTGACTTATTTGAAAAGACTCTGATGCTGGGAAAGATTGAGGGCAGGAGAAGAGGACGACAGAAGATGAGATGGTAGAATGGCATCACCAACTCGATGGACATGAGTTTGAGTAAGTTCCGGGAGTTGGTGATGGACAGGGAAGCCTAGCATCCATGGGAATGACCCCATGCAGTCCATGGCGTGGAAGAATCGGACATTACTGAGTGACTGTACTGAATGGAACAGATGATTCTAGTTCATCTGATGTTTGTAAGGCCTGAAGGGCTAGTGATTTCTATTCAGGATTTGAACGTTTTAAGTTAAGGAACTTTGAATCCTTCCCGAAGTGTGCTGGATTCATTTCTGCCTTTTTCCTTCTTATGCTCTGTTTTGCTCACATGGCATTTACCCAGTTATAAAAACTCCTGTTTTCCTGAGTATCGATTGCCTTGGCAGCTTTTCATATAATGCACCAAATTTAATGTTCTTGGATCCATTTTGTTATATCTTATTCAGAGACTCGTTTCAAGAGAGAGGGAATTTTAATCTTCTGGATGGCTGCGGATTACAGAGATCTTGCTTCCATTGTCATCTTGATAAGACTGTCATGTATTCTTTGCCACTTCAACTTAAGATGCTTCTAAATAACCTGGATAGAAGAAGCATCAATCTTGACAAAGTATTATGCAAGTTGGAAATTTTGCCAAAGGTGGGTTTCATTTTAAGCAAAATAGTTAAAAATAAGTAAGTAAAATCAGAAACAGTCACAGTGTTGACTGTAAAAATTTTTGTCTGTTTTGCCTTGTAGTTTAAAGTATTTTCAATTTATTACTGTTTGTATTTTCTGGTCTTAAAAACAGACATGAACTTAAGAGGTAGCATCGTTTAGTGTAGGAACCAAAGAGCAAATTGCCGACATTTGTTAGATCATAGAGAAAGCAAGGGAATTCCAGAAAAACATCTACTTCATTGACTGCACTAAAGCCTTTGTGTGAATCACAACAAACTATGGAAAATCTTTTTAAAGAGATGGGTGTACTAGACCACCTTACCTGTCTGCAGAGAAACATGTTTATGGGTCAAGAAGCAGCAGTTAGAACTGAACATAGAATAATGGACTGGTTCAAAATTGGGAAAGGAGTACGACAAGGCTGTGTATTGTCACCTTGCTTAATTAACTTATATGCAGTGTCCATCATGTGAAATGCCTGGCTGAATGAATCAAATTTGGAATCAAGATTGCCGGGAGAAGTGTCAACAACCTACAATATGCAGATGATACCACTCTAATAGCAGAAAGTAAAGAGGAACTAAAGAACTTCTTGATGAGGATGAAAGAGGAAAATGAAAATGCTGTTTTTAAACACAATATTAAAAAAAAAAGATGATCATGACATCTGGTTCTGATCATTTCATGGCAAATAGAAGGAGAAAAAGTGAAATCAGTGACAGATTTTATTTTCTTGGGCTGCAAAATCACTGCTGATGGTGACTGCAGCCATGAAATTAAAAGATGCTTGCTCCTTGAAAGGAAAGCTATGACAAACCTGGGCAGTGTATTAAAAAACAGAGACTTCACTTTGCCCACAAAGGCTTATATAGTCAGTGCTTTGGTTTTTCCAGTAGTCATGTAGGGATGTGAGAGCTGGACCCTAAGTAAGGCTGAGTGCCGAAGAATTGATTCTTTCGAATTGTGGTGTTTCAGAAGTCTCTTGAGAGTCCCTTGGACTGTGGGGAGATCAAATCAGTCAATCCTAAAGGAAATCATCCCTGACTCTTCATTGGAAGGACTGATGTTGAAGCTGAAGCTCCAATACTTTGGCCACCTGATGCAAAGAGCCAACTCATTGGAAAAGAGCCTGATGCTGGGAAAGATTGAAGGCAAAAGGAGAAGTGGGGAGCAGAGGATGAGATGGTTAGGAGCATCACTGACTCAACGGACATGAATTTGAACAAACTCTGAGAGATGGTCGAGGACAGAAGAATCTGGTGTGCTGCAGTCCATGAGGTCACATTCAGACACAACTTGACAACTTAACAACAACCACAGTAGTTTTATTGTAGGGAAAATATACCAGATTTCATTTTTTACCTCCATTCTTCTCAGTGGAGTATTTTCTAGCCTATTTGGACACCACAAAAAATGAAGATCCAAGAGTTTATGAAATTCTTTTTTTCTGACTGCTATGACCTGAATTGTATATTCCCTGGAAATTTGTATGTCAGAACCCTAGCCCGCAGTATGATAGATCTTTGGGAGATAATCAGGTTTAGATGGGATCATGAGGGTGAAGTCTTCATGATGGGATTTGTGCCCTTATAAAAGCGGGCAAGAGAGCTGGTCTCTCTCTCTGCTGTGTGAGGATATAGCAAGAAGATGCTGCCTGCAAACTAGGAAGAGAGCCCTTACCCCTCACTGACCGTGCTGGCCCTTGGATCTTGGAGTCCCCAATCTCCAGAACTGTCAGAAATAAATATGTGTTGCTTAAGCTGCCCAAGTTATGGTGGATTTTGTTACAGCAGCCCAAACTGACTGAGACCTAACCATACTCACATTCAAGAAAATGTTTCTCAAATCTCATAAGAATTATCTAAGCCAGTACATGTTTAAATTAGTATATTGTGAGGGTCATTAATTTCTGAAAAGGCATAATGATTTTTGTAGATAATTCTGGAGTTATGTCCTGTCATCTATGAATGAACTCATCTTAGCAAATAGTCTCTGAGCCACAGTTAGACACAGGAGATTCTAAAGGCAAACTCTGCTGGACTCTGTGGGAGACAGGTTGCAAATGCTGAGCTTCATTAAACATGTTATACTTACTGCTCAAGAAATTCAGTACATTTGTATGAGAGATTATTCAGGCCACATGTCACCTCCACAGTCGTATTAAATTCTTGCCAAATAATCTAGATTTGACATTTTAATTTCTACAATATTTTATATAGATAGATATAGATAAATAAATCTCTCTGCAAAAAAGAAGAATTTTAAATGCTAATTCATTCAATTGAGCTGTAAACATTTTCTTTGCTGCTTAATAGAAGAAAATACATAAAGATTAATTAAATGATCCAAAATTTCCAAGCTTCTTTTTAATTGTGTATATTGAATTCGTTGCCAAAAGATATCCAGCTCTGGTAAACACGATAGATGGGGATAGGGACACATGGTGACTTGGATAGATTCCATCCCTGGCTTCTGCCTGAGTATGTTGGCCACAGCCTGTGGCTTACAAAAAATATCTATTCTGCCAACATATAACCCAGGGCTAAGTGGTCAGTGGTTTTTGCCTGATATCTTTAGGGTGCCACCACGTTGAGATGACAAAGAGGAATGCTTAATGGTTGGGGTTTTGGCTCTTTTGGAAATGGGTGACACAAATGTCATAGCTGTCAAATATCTGGGTTTCTGTTGAAATCTGATGTTGTACCTTGGTTCAGCAGACGAAGTTCTTAAGCAGTAATTAAGCCCATTTTCTGGTCGTTACTCTAAGAGCTAACCACATGGAACTGTCCAGCATCTGTAAGATTGGGGCAATATTACTTGTTTCTTAAAGTATTACTTTAAAGGATAAATGTACAGAGCCCTTGGAAGTGATGATTGTTGAGGTTTCTTGAAAAATCAAAAGCAGTATGCTAGTTAATATGGTAGTTGATTTACTGTGTTAGTTGATTCTTCAAATACTCTGTGTGCATCTCTGGAGACGTAGACCCTGTCCTGTCTGGACCAGCCTTGTGAGTAGGAGGCCCACACATTCATGTAACTAACATGTAGTTGCGTTGTAAGAATGCTTTTAGAAACCGCTAGAATGCCATCTTGGAGCTGAAAGGGATTTTTGTCCATTTTGGTCACCATGTATATTTCCAGTGTATAAAGAAGTACCTGGCATGTGCTCATGGTTCCATGAAATTGGTTGAATGATTAACTGAATGAATGGATAGTTTGCGCAGGCATTATAGTTATTAGTATGTGGTTTTGTCAAGGTCAGGGTTATAGGTTTCATGACTGTAGAGGCTTATTTGTTGTATTGTGTTCCACAGAGACAGGCAGCTGCCTAAAGTGAAGCTGCTGCGTGAAGAATGGCAGGGTTGGTCCTAGGGCAGGGTGGGAGGGGACTTCACAAGAACTCAGGTAGTAGTGCCGAGGCTGTGCACTGGATGTGACCCTTTGCCCCTTACTTTTAGGTCCATGACTTTGTTATCCAAGCACAGGCATATTCTCTGGATTGATCCCCTCTGTGCTGTGGTGGCGTGGCCTCCACTGTGTAGACTCACATAAGAGTGTGTGTTTGTCTGACGTGAAGACCTTAGCTACAGAGTCAGTTCTATGGGAGCAATCCTGGGTCATCCATTGGGTTCTCAGCTGCAGGGAAGGGGGTGAGAGCACCAGGTTCGTAGGGTTACTGTGAGCAGTAAATGAGTTAGTGTCCCCAGACTTTTAGCAAGTTGGGTGGTTGAACTTGTGAGTGAGTGTTGTTTGTTGCTGCTTTCACATCAGTGGTGCTGACTGGGATTACTGGGAGCTGGGTCCTGGGGTATGACTGTTATGCATATAATCTTTCTTAATTTTCATAACAATACTATGAGGTGGATTTTGAAGTCCAAAAGGAAATGTGTCACAGGCAGTGATTTACATGAAGATTTGTGTTTCTTTGTTTTGACCCCAAAAGCTTCCTTTTAAGAAACATGGCTGATTCATGTCAGTGTATGGCAAAAACCATTACAATATTGTAAAGTAATTAGCCTCCAATTAAATTAATTAATTAAAAAAAAGAAATCTCATCTTCAGACAACCTCTGACCACCACTCCCAAACTGTATATATTCCCCCTCCCCACCATGCTTTCAAGATCTATTTCTTTTCCACCTGTTGTTTGAATTTTTCCCTGCGTGGCTCTTCCTAATACTGAATAGCTTATTCCTCGAAATGCAGATGTAGAACACGTGAGCACTTTGATTGATGATAGCACAAGAGGCAGACTTCAAATTATGTAATTAGGGTACAAAACCGTGTTGCAATCTATGCCCCTATTGTTTGCAGGATCTCATGCCAGTCAGTTGCTTTGGGGTTTGATGGAGCCTTTCTGGATGCTGGCTGTCTGTAAAATGCTGTTATGGATGAGATAAACCTAATCTATCTGTGCTCCCAAGGAGTTGTCTACTAGGGGAGACAGACAAACAGACAAATAGTTATATCCACATAGTGACTGACCTGATAGTGCTAGAAAGATGTATACAGTGACTGAGGAGGGGCGGCGGTGGTGGCATGCTCGGGAAGATCCCTCTGATGAGGAGGCACTTACACAAAAACTAGCTGTCTCCTTCCTTATTCACTCCACTTTTCTTCTCAGCACTAACCACCATCTGATATTTTTCTGTCCCCCTTGCACTCCCCTGGAAGATCCATTCTGTGAGAACAGAGCCTTAGTCTTATAGCGCTTACTCTTGTATCCCAGGTCTAGGGCCTGGACTACACTAGTACAGTGTGGAATGCGTGAATGATAGATGGAGCCACAGAGCCGTCATCCACAGGCTGTGGACAGTACACAAGAGGTTGCTGGTTAGACGAGTGTGAGTCTCACTCAGAGAGGGGGAGAGAGGTCGTCAGGCCACAGCAGCAGCTTATGCAAAGGCACAGTGTCTCAGAATGCCACAGATGGGTGTACCTGACTGTGTATTTTTAAAGAGACTACCCTGCCTCCTTGACTTCTGTGGCCTTCTGTACCTTTGGAAACACATCCAGTGACACAGCACTGACAAAGCAGGACAGTGGCTCTTTGTGCTCCATTTTCAGAAAGAGTGCAGGAAGATTCATTTTGGGGGCAAAATTCTTACAACATTGAGGAAATGAGCAAATGGACACAGTGAACGACTTGACAGCGTAACCCGAGGAAGATCTGTCTGCCAGCAAAAAGTCTGGATCCTTTCTCAACTCAAAGGGAAGCTGAGAATCATTAGGCATGGAGGACTTCAATTCTGTATTTGATCATCATCGTTTGTTTTCAGTTGTCTTGTATGGTCACATTAGACAGGAGCAGATTCTGTTTAAAAGACTAAGGATGGGTTGACTGTTGGTAAAAACAGAACCAAGCAGGTTTTTATGAACATTAAAGAAAGAAAAAACCTACTCTCCTGAATCTTGGTTTCTAATACCATTTTCCGGTGGAAAGAACCAAGGGTCCTTGGAGAAATGGTAGATTTTGGGACTGGGGCAGGGAATTTATAAGATGAGCCTAGAACATTTGTAGTATCAGAAAGTAATAAGCAATTTCTCAAAGAAAAAAAAAGCAATAAAAATAGAATGGTGAGTATATGCCAAAGAGACACAGGAATCAACTGGCTGTTGGCTCCCAGTGGTGAAACTGGAATAATTTGAATAACAAAATAAAGTGGTATTGTATTACAACCCAAAGTATAAAGTAAAAAAAAGTCTCCCATGCAGAAGAATTCCAAATCATGTGTATAGCTACTGTGGCCTGAAGGAGGTGGAGCACAACTCTCACTCCTTAGCTGTGGGCTGTGTGACTTCCTTCCAAAGAATACAATATGGAAAGAGAGAAGAAAAAAGAGTAACTTTACAGTGGGAACCTTGACAATTACCACCTCAGTCATATGATCAGGGTTTACATCAACAGTGATTAAGTTATGTGATGTGATGAGAGTGGCACTTCTTCCCCTAAGTCCATAAACCCCACTTTAATCATGAGGAAGTATCTGTCGTCAACACCTCTATTTCCCCTCGGGAGAATTAATTGTGTTAAATAATTTGTGTTAAACATTACCATATCTCTTTCAAGCTGCTCATGGCCCTAGGAGGAATAACACATCTGGTGTGAAAGGGCTTACAAGATTTGCTTTGCAGGGGAGACAGACACACCAGAGCCTTGGAACCTTCGAGGCAGGGGCTTGGAGGGGAAAATGAGTGAGGCTGAAGTCCCATTGCTTATTTCCCAAATCCACCTACATCTGCCAGCGATGGCCCTGTTGCTGTTTTTTCGAGGAAGTTAGTATTTTATATCCCTAGCTAATCTAAGTATCCATGCAGTTTGGATTTATTTAAGTTGTACAAACGAAAAGTAGGTCAAAAGCATTTTTACACATTTTCATGGTACAGATTAATCTTTACCCAAGCAACTTGATCTCTGGAACTTGACTTTTATGAAGAGGAATGCTAGCTGACCTACCAAGACTTCATTTAATGGATTCAACTTTGTAATTCCCTTTTATCCTGCCTCTCAGGAATTATTATGTCAACATCTTCTATGCCCATTGAACGCACCAGTATTTCTGCGGTTGACATGTGCCACAGCATAGCATGAGGGCTTTGGCTCAGTGCCCCCTCTGCTGCATTTCCCAGTGTTTTTCCCTTTCCAGTGCTGGATTTCCCCAAAGCTACACGAGTTTAGCTAGTTTAATAGATGTTGCTGCTAAGTCATGTCAGTCGTGTCTGACTCTGTGCAACCCATAGACGGCAGCCCACCAGGCTCCCCCGTCCCTGGGATTCTCCAAGCAAGAACACTGGAGTGGGTTGCCATTTCCTTCTCCAATAGATGTTAAGTGGGGAAAAAAAATGTCGTCATGCATAGATGGATTTAGGAAATAAGCCTTCAGTATTTGTGAGCTCCATAGCTTTGGATTCAACCAATCATGGAGTGAAAAATATTTGAAAAAAATTCTGGAAAGTTTCGAAAAGCAGAACTTGAATTTGTGGCACACTGGCAAACTATTTACATAATAGTTACATTGCATTAGGTATTATGTATTATAAGTAACCTAGAGGTGATTTGTAGTGTATGGGAGAATATGCTGTAGGTGGTATGCAGATATTAACGCTGTTTTGTGTGAGGGACTTGAGTACAAGTCCTTCGGATTGTGGATTTTGGAATCTGCACATGTCCTGAAACCTGTGGGTTTTGAAACTCTGGAGGTGCTGAGGGACAGCTGTACAGAGTTAATCCAAGTTAAGCAAGTTTCTTTACTGCGGGACTTTTCTGTGATGTGCGCTGCGAGTCTCTAAGACTGTATGGTTCTCACCTCCAAACCCCTGTGAAACCTGCCTTCTTGTAGTGTCTCTGGAGCCTGATGCTGAGGGAACAGTGCTTGGAGGTGCATATTTGAAAAACACTTTAATGCTATTTGTTTTCAATTTCTTTGCCTTCATCAGTCTTCGTTTATGTCCATAAGTCATCTGTAGCATAATTTACACACTATTAAATTTTGCCTCCATATTATCACGCTAATATATATGTATGTAATTTTAAAAATAGGTTAGTTGAACCTCTATAGAACTTCAGGTTGTATTTTAGTCACATAAGCTCCTATATTGGCATTAGTGAATTGTCACTCACCTATGCATATTAAGGAGGCATAAGCAAATTGCTGCTGAACCCAGAGGAAGAGCAAATCACCTCAAATGATCATGAAAAAGTCCAATTGAGTCTTTTAATTGTTTTCTTGTGTCAGCCCCACTTGCTTAGATATTTTCTTTCCATCTTCATCAAGCGTCTTCCATTAAGGACAAAAGAGTAAATTTCAAGTCATGCAGTTTTTATGATGTCAATTTTTATATGTGA
This sequence comes from Moschus berezovskii, assembly GCF_049115385.1. Taxonomy (NCBI): domain Eukaryota; kingdom Metazoa; phylum Chordata; class Mammalia; order Artiodactyla; family Moschidae; genus Moschus; species Moschus berezovskii. The sequence continues at coordinate 13,771,445 of NC_142483.1, forward strand.
CAGTACCTGGTAGGGAAGTAGATACAATTGAGCAAATATATCTTGCTTTTCCTAAGAAGGAAAAACACTAAAGATCACTTCTGATTTAAGTCTAAATAATGGTGCTGGAGAAGACTCTTGAGAGTCCCTTGGACTGCAAGGAGATCCCACCAGTCCATTCTAAAGGAGATCAATCCTGGGTGTTCACTGGAAGGACTGATGCTGAAGCTGAAACTCCAATACTTTGGCCACCTCATGCGATGAGTTGACTCACTGGAAAAGACTCTGATGCTGGGAGAGATTGGGGGCGGGAGGAGAAGGGGACGACAGAGAATGAGATGGCTGGATGGCATCACCGACTCGATGGACATGAGTTTGAGTGAACTCCGGGAGTTGGTGATGGACAGGGAGGCCTGGCGTGCTGTGGTTCATGGGGTCGCAAAGAGTCGGACACGACTGAGCGACTGAACTGAACTGAACTGAATGTAAAAAGGGTTTTGCAAGAGCTGTTGAGACAAAGACCCGAAAACACTTGGCAGTAACCTTTCTACTGTGGTCTGAACTGCCCATGGTAGGGTCAACTGGGACATGGTACAAATCAACTTTCTTCCTGTGGTTCAAGGATATTAATTTTCTTATGCCTTCTAAATGCTTACCAGAATGTAAATCACAGCGCTGCTGCTGCTGCTGCTAAGTCACTTCAGTCGTGTCCGACTCTGTGTGACCCCATAGACGGAAGCCCACCAGGCTCCATAAACCCATTTGAGGTCTTTAGATTGTTTTGAGTATTTTATTTATTAGCAACATATAAACCAACATATGTGTTTATTGTTGTAAAGTGTAAACATATTGAGGATGTGAGGCTTATAAATCCGTTATCAGTCATTCTTTCTAACGTTTGTTAAAATGTTACTATTTGTTATGCAAAAAGGAGTGGGCATCTGGCCCTGTGGCTAAAGTAAAAGACTCAAGGAAGTATTGGACAATAATTATTAAGTCAGTTAAGTAAATAAAATGTAAAATCACCATACACTTTGGCTCTGGGGGAAGGACTTGACTGGAGTGGGATCAAGACCTTTGAAAGGCTCTTGAAGAACAGGAAAAGGTAGGGATTTTTTTGAGTGGGAATTTATGTAGGGAATTTTTGAGATACTTTGCTTTCAACCCTGTAAGCCAGAAGGCAGTTATGTACTAGTTAAATGTGGAAATAAATCAGTAGGTATTTATAGGGTAACCACTACGGCAAGGGAAGGATGCAGAGCAGTAAACCCAACTCTTTTAGTCTTCAGTGATTTTGCAATTCATTTAGAGAGATAAGACATAAACTCAGTGGCAGAGTTCATTGCCAATGCTAGGTTCAAAGAATGCTGAGGCACCCAGAGATTTTCTTTCGGTAACTGTATTTGAAAAGCATTATTGTGTCTGTTGTGATCTCAGTTGCCAAATAAGTAGTCAGGACTAAAGAGTTGGGTCAGAAGAAAGATCATCATGTATGGAAGAGGCTTGGGGAGGACAAGTGTGATTCTACTAGCTGTCATGGTTTAGAATTATAATGTTACTTCCTGAAAAAGCAGAAAATTTGAGTCCTGCTCAAAATATCAGCGTAGGAGGTGATAAAGTATAGTGGGTAAATGTCAGGGCTTCAGGTCTAACTTAGGTGGCATTTGTTGCAGGTTATTTGAGCCTTTGGGCTTCCCTGATAGCCCAGTTGGTAAAGAATCTCCCTGCAGTGTGGGAGACCTGGGTTCGATGCCTGGGTTGGGAAGATCCCCTGGAGAAGGGATAGGCTACCCACTCCAGTATTTTGGGCCTTCCCTTGTGGCTCAGCTGGTAGAGAATCCACCTGCAATGTGAGAGACCTGGGTTCGATCCTGGGGTTGGGAAAATCCTCTGGAGAAGGGAAAGGCTACCCACTCCAGTATTCTGGCCTGGAGAATTCCATGGACTATACAGTCCATGGGATCGCAGTCTTTGATCCTCACTTTATTCATCATTAAAATAGGTATAGTGAAAATATAATACAACTATAATAACTACCAACAGAGTTTCTCTAAGAATAAAGTCAGACAGTACTTCAAAAATAAAACCACTTTGCACTGTGTCAGGCACTTGGTAAAGTCTCACTAAACATCACCTGCTATGAGAATTGCTGTAACAACACCTTTGGAATCTTATTTGGTGCCAGGAATAGAAAATAGAAATACAGAATAGGAAATAGAAACATACTGTTAAATGACTTAATTTCTAATTTTTAATATGAAATATTCTTTTGGCATTTATGCTAAACCGTCCACAACTACCTTGAGTGTTCCAAGATGCTGGAGGAACTCTCCAAGTAAGAGTGAATTTGGAATTTTCAACACATCAAGATAAGCGAGAGAAATTAACTAGTGATGGTCTTATTAAGTGGCTCCAGACAGGGGCCACCAAGGGTACTGGCAGATCCTGTTGGTTGGTTGTTGCAGGTCAGAAGCCCAGCAGCTTGTGTTGAAAGATCAGTGATGATGAGCAAGTCCGTTTTGTTCCAACCTACCCAAGAGAACAATCATTACTAGATATAATCATGCTTGTCAAAAGCGGTTACTGAAAACCCTCTGCTGCTTCAGCATAATCAGAACGACGGAAGTTGCAGGATGGTTTTCCTTGTGCGAGGCGTCCAAGCAGAATGCTAATTAGGTGAAGTAAAAGGAAAATGGATCAACAGCTGAGAGATGCATTTCTCTCTAGTGCGTGAACACAAGAAAGGCAATAGGAGGAGGAAGAATGTGACTTACCTGTGTTACGGTTCATGATGTGATTCTCTAGGTTGATTTCAGGCTTTTAGTTCTTCTCATCTGCTGATTTTTTAAAGAGGTGCTGGGAAAAACCACAGCAGAGAGAAAGCTGGGTTTTTCTCTCTGAAACATTAGAGGTCCTTTCATTTGGAAATAACTTTGTGCAGAGAAAAAAATGACCTTAAAATCCAGTGCCAGTTGTTATTGTCTGACCCCCTGGAAAGAAAGCTATCTAAAAATAAAGTTTGGGGTTTTTTTTTTTCCCACTTCTGCTGTCTTTTGGGTGACCTCAGATGGAACTTGAATCCAGTGACAAATGGACCCAACAGCTAAGATCTAGCCCCCTTGGAGTAACTCTGGTATTTTTGCTTTTATTTCCTTCCAAACATTCAGTTTGAAAGAGAAATCTAAACATTTAATCAGAAAATCTCACGTGGTTGCTGTCTAGGGGAACATGACAGAGGGCTTCCTGCCTGTCTAAAGCACTAATATAAGCTCTTCACAAGCAGAACTTCATATAATTCTCATAGCATACTGAGAGGGTGGTCTAATTACTCTCGTAAGTACCTGCGTAAGAAGTGAGCAGAAGTAACACAGTGAGGCTGTACATGCAGTCCGAGGTCACACAATTCCTGAGTGATGGAGCTCGGTCTCAGCCCCCGGTCACCAGGCTCCAGAGTTTAAAGTCTAAGAAAGAAAACATATTAATCACAAAGAAGCTTTGGAGGCAGCTTTTAGAAGAAGAAATGGCCTGCAGGATAAGGTCTGAGTCATCTTGTCATTGTGGAGACACAGTTGTGTGTGCCCAACTCTTAATTGCTTATGAGATTACAAGCGATTAGGCTGATATAGGCTGGATTAAGCTGGTATAAGACCTGTGTGCTGCTCTGGTGGCTGTTTTGGAGGTGAGAGGTGGATGGACTGGATGGCAGGTGGCAATGTCTTGGAAGGTTCTGTGTGGGTCAGTAGTTAAGAGGTTGGCCTGTGGGGACCACGCAGCCAGCTTCTAATGCTGAGTGTTGGTGGTGGTAGTTGGTCAATAATTCTAACACTTGCTTCCAGTGTAACCTTGGGGAAATTATATCAACTTCTTAAGTCTCAGTTTCTCCATCTAAAATATGATAATAAGATACCTATGAATGGGCATTCCCTGGCAGACCAGTGGTTAGGACTCCACACTCGCACTGCAGAGGACCCAGGTTCATTCCCTGGTTGGGGAACTGAACTCACACAAGCTGTTCAATGAGGCAAAACAACAACAAAACCAAAAAAACGTATGAACTAAGGCTACCTTGAGGTTAGTGAGAGAGAATGAGTAAAAGCTATATATAATTATAGGGCATGGAACAGAGTAAGTTTGCAGTCGGTGGTGGATGTGATTGCTTTTGTTTGATTGGTTCTAGGGCAAGGGGGAGGGCTTCTGAAGATAACTGACAGTAATAAAGCACCTTCCACCCACTGTCAAAATATGGAAATGATCTTTGGAAAACATTTTTCCTAACATCAGAGATACTGGAGGAGATTGAGCTCTAGGTGAATTGCAGTCAAAGTTAGCCCGAGCCCCAGTTTTAGATCATTAAGTAAGTGTTTCTGGTTCCACATCTTCTCCAAGATTGTGCTCTCTGCCTCCAGTTCTCTGCTGTATAGCTCAGCAGTGCTTTTCCCTTCATCCTGTGTCCTTGTGGACACCTGGAAACCCAAGACTGCTGAGAGGGAGGGTTTATTACCTGGGAAGCAAAGGGCAGGGGTGTGGGAAGACTTGAGACCTAGGGGGCCATCGGATGCTTGGCAAATGCCGGGTGATGCCAGAAGAATCTGTTAAAAAGTTGAATGGGTTCTTTTAATTATATTCAGTGTTTAGTCTTCTATTGTAAGTTTACCTCATTCGTCTTTATTTTCAGCACTCTTTTTTTTTGAGGGAAGTCCTTGATTTTTGTCACTGCTTTCTTGTTCCTAAAGTCAGGGTGTTGACCCATCTCCACTGTCTGAAAGCTGTGTTTGGGTTAGGACAAAAACAGAAGGCTTGGGAATTATTCCTATTGCACAGAGAGCTGTGTGTGTCTTTTATGTTGTGCAAACAACCTCGTGCTTCAGGTCAAAGAAGCAGTTGATAGGTTTCCCTAAAAAGGATTGGTAAATTAAAATCAAAAGGGGAGAAGCAAAATCAAAGCAAAACATCCCCTCCCATATGCATAAAGCCCCCTGTGGGGAGGCGGGGCCTCAGAAGTTGTAAATTACTTGGGTCCACACTCTAGGCTTTAAACAGCCTACCAGAAAGTTCTCGAGCTTTCCCACTTTTTTAATCAATGTGACTATGAACAAGTCACTGATCTGTCTGAGCCAGTTTTCCTTAGCTCTCAGTATGGATCATGATGCCTGCCCAGCCTTCCTGACTGGACTCATAAATTCAGTTCAAGCCTGAAACAGGCATGACTCTGGAGACATCTGTGTATACACACATATATAACACACATATATGGTCCTTTATGATTTCATATTGATATTTTCAATTCAAATATGAGACCATATAGGTTTTAGCGTTTTATGTATTGTATTTGTATCTCTGTCTTTCATGTCAAGAAACTGAATTCTAAGGACTCAGGGATGATAGAATTTGAATATCTCAGAACTCATAATAAATCATTTGCTTGGTCTCACATTATGTATAAAACATTTCAGACTAATATTAACACTGTGAATATGATTATTAGAAATGCTTAAAATACTTATTTTGCATATTTTTCCAATTATCCCTATTAAAAATAGTTTTATCATATTTACATTTTGAAGCATATAGCCATTACACACTATACTCTCACTGTTAACCTTCATTTAGTCTTAATTTCCCCGAAATCTATGTGTTTAATCTTTACCATCAGTCCTAATCTCTGCTCAATAGCCATTTTGATCGCCTGATATTTATTCTCTTATATTTTCCTCAGAAATGCCTCAAGGGAACGATATTCCCTAAGTTCCTACATATTACTTGTGTCCTTTATATTTCAAAATGATTTTGCTGAGTATAAAATCCTTGGCTCATATTTCGTTTGAATAGTTTAAATATGTTACTCTATTTTCTTTTGCATAAATTATTACTTTCAAAGTCTAGTTATAATACTCTTTTCCCTTACAAGTCTTTTTTTTTTTTCTCATATGGTCTGAAAAATTTTTTTTTTCTCCGTAAGGTTTAGTAATGAAAGTGGTTGCTGAGTTAGAAATGAGGCCAGAAAATCTCAGAAAGCAAGCTTCCCTGGTGGCTTAGTAGTAAAGGATCTGCCTTCCAATGCAGGAGATGTGGGTTCAGTCCTTCAGTGGGAAAGATCCCTTAGAGCAGGAAATGGCAAGCCACTCCAGTATTCCTGTCTGGGAAATCTCAGACAGAGGAGCCTGGGGGGCTGCAGTTCATGGGTTCACAAAGAGTCGAACATGATGTAGTGATTAGACAACAACAGCAATCTTAGAAAGCAACCAATATATTTTTAAACACTACATGAAAAAACAGAAGAGGGAGCTCTGAAGTTATAAAAACTATTTTGAATTGTACTTTTTCCTGGATGTTTAGGAAAATTAATTTCATATATAAATATAAGCCATGGAAAAGTATGGAGATAAAATCCTGTACAGAAAAAAAAAGTATGAAAAGAGTAACGAGTCAAGTAATATCTCTACACACAACTCACCAAGTAGACATGCTCACCAAACAGAACTATCTTATTATTGTCAAAATGAACCAAATTCATTAAGAAAGAGATCAAAGATATGAGAGAACAGCATAAACCAAAATAGAAGAATCTACCAAATGAGGTGACAGAAGTGAGGAAGGCATTGGAAATTTTAAAAAAAAATTAGAAATAAAGATTAAATTAGAAGGAACACACACAGATAATGCCTTAAAATAAATAACAGGTAAAAACTAGGAACATTTAAAACAGGAAAAGTAGAAAAAAGAATTCAATAGAAAGGGACAAACATTGAAAAGAAGCAAAGGAGATCTAACATATAACTAAACGGAACCCCTGAAAAAGAAAACTAGATCGAAGGACAGAACTAACACTAAAACTATATTTCAAGAAAAATTACCCGAAATGAAAAAGATTTGTTCGACGCTGGGACTTCTTATATGCAAAGAGTGGCCTACAGTGACCAACATCCAAGATATACTCTGGTGTCTTATATGATCATTGCTTATATCTGCCGTCATGCTCAGAACACTGCTGGTGCTCAGACAGTTGGCCAAATGCATTCATGTTTGGTGAATAAAATAAAGATATTCTAAAATGCCTGGAAAATGTGATAATCTTATTTTCCTTAAATATTACTTGCTATGCCCGGCTGAGACTGAGAATATTATCGCAAGCCATTATGCCCTGAATTGTGTCCCCCATCCACACCCCAGTTCATAATTTGAACCCCTAACCCTGAATGTGGTTGTATTTGTAGGTCGGACCTTTAAAGAGGTAATTCAGATTAAATGAGTGCATCAGTCCTAATCTCATAGGACGGATGTCCTTCTGAGGAGAGGAAAAGACACCAGGGATGCTCAGGCACAGAGAAAAGGCCATGTGAGGACACAGTAAAAAGTTGCCTTAAGTAAGCCAAAGAGAGAGCCTCGTTAGAAACTTTCTATGCTGGCACTTTGACCTTGTAGCAGTCTCCAGAACTATTGGAAAATAAATTCCTGTTGTTTAAGCCACCCAGCCAGTGGTAATTTTTTAGGACAACACTAGGTGACTAATACAGATTTTAGTTTCTGTCACCCCGTCAAATAAAGAACCACCACCAGGTAAGGTGTTTGCTGAAGGCGAAAGGAATGCAGAATAGGTGGAGGAAGGTAGTTACAAATGCCAGGTGTGACCCTGAGACTGGTTACAGAAATGAGGACCATAATTGTGCTGAGAATTTCCTGCTTATTTGGTTATGAATATATGTGTATAGCAAATATCTTTGTTTTCTCTCCTCTGTTTTCCCCTAGTCATGTTGCATAATATGTATTAACATTTATGTGATAATAGTTTATGCCAAAGCCTTTGACTGTGTGGATCACAGTAAACTGTGGAACATTCTTCAAGAGATGGGAATACCAGACCACCTGACCTGCCTCTTGAGAAACATGTATGCAGGTCAGGAAGCAACAGTCAGAACTGTACATGGAACAACGGACTGGTTCCAAATAGGAAAAGGAGTACGTCAAGGCTTTTTATTGTCACCTTGCTTATTTAACTTATATGCAGAGTACATCATGAGGAACGCTGGGCTGAAAGAAGCACAAGCTGGAATCAAGATTGCTGGGAGAAATATCAATAACCTCAGATATGCAGATGACACTACCCTTATGGCAGAAAGTGAAGAGGAACTCAAAAGCCTCTTGATGAAAGTGAAAGAGGAGAGTGAAAAGGTTGGCTTGAAGCTCAACATTCAGAAAACTAAGATCATGGCATCTGGTCCCATCACTTCATGGGAAATAGATGGAAAAACAGTGGAAACAGTGTCAGACTTTATTTTTTGGGCTCCAAAATCACTGCAGATGCTGATTGCAGCCATGAAATTAAAAGACGCTTACTCCTTGGAAGGAAAGTTCTGACCAACCTTGATAATATATTAAAAAGCAGAGACATTACTTTGCCAACCAAGGTCCATCTAGTCAAGGCTATGGTTTTTCCCGTGGTCATGTATGGATGTGAGAGTTGGAGTGTGAAGAAAGCTGATCGCCGAAGAATTGATGCTTTTGAACTGTGGTGTTGGAGAAGACTCTTGAGAGTCCCTTGTACTGCAAGGAGATCTAACCAGTCCATTCTAAAGGAGATCAATCCTGGGTGTTCATTGGAAGGCCTGATGCTAAAGCTGAAACTGCAATACTTTGGCCACCTCATGCAACAAGTTGACTCACTGGAAAAGACTCTGCTGCTGGGAAATGTTGGGGGCGGGAGGAGAAGGGGACGACGGAGAATGAGATGGCTGGATGGCATCACCGACTCTGTGGACATGAGTTTGAGTGAACTCTGGGAGTTAGTAATGGACAGGGAGGCCTGGCGTGCTGTGATTCATGGGGTCGCGGAGAGTCAGACACGACTGAGCGACTGAACTGAACTGAACTGAACTGATAATAGTTTAGTATTGTTAGCTGTGCCTCAAGGTACAACTCTTCAGTGCAATTCAGTATCCTTGTATTATGGAGTTAACAGATACTGAGTATATCTGCATAACCAACTTAATTTCAAACCGTAGATTGTTTAGAATGGAATAAGGTGACCATTCCAGGAATTTTTGTAAAAGATTATTGCTGCCACCTGCCACTGTTCATTTAGAATCTGTAGACTCACATTGTAGTGAGTGAGAATAAGTATATATTTCAAATGTTAACCTATTTTGGTCTCCTTTACACTAATCCCATCTTGTCCATCTCTTAAGGCAATTTTGGAAATAGAGTAGCGGTATTTCCTCCCTGAACAACGTTTGCCTTTCATCTGTTCCAACACTTGGAACCTCTTCAATCCAAATGAGTACTGTTTCTTTGGAACATAGGTATGACACTGATACGGAGCAGAATTAGTATTAAATGTCCTGGCTCCAAGGGGCTAGTTAGATAAATATCAAAATGATATTTCATAAAATAATTCAACTTATAAGGCAGAACAATACTGTGAAATTTGAGGACCCACAGAGTTATAGCGAGACCCTGGTGTTTTACTGTTTGAGCTCTCCTGTTAAACTCTGCTTGGTTCCAGTATTTGCGTACTATTAGCAGCTTTTGAAATTTTTTATTCATGTAGTAATCTCTCTAGACATTCTCCTTAATTGAGGTCCTAAGATACATCTATGTAAAATGTTTGGATCCCAGTATTTCAGTTTCTCTTTTTGCAAAGCTGCCTTTCGGGCATGATTATTTCATTTCTTAAACAAAATTCCCTTTTGCTAAAGGATAAGCACATCCTTGCAGGAGAAGTCTCTGCCTTTTTACAGGATGGTCTGGTGATGAGATTGTTGGAAAACTAGCTCTGAATTTAGGCTGAGCCTCTGTATTGGATATCACACTAAAAATTATTTGAGAAAAACTTAATCATATATTGTTATGCATAGACTTATTAGTAGATAATGTCAGCTCTGCCTGTTACAGAAACGTGATGGCATTTACGGATCAGGGTATGGTCAAGGGCGGTAGGCTTGTATCTTGGTTGTGTCATGTTCACTAGGTTTTATTTTTACTCTTTCTTTCCTTTATCTCAGAGGTGTTTTAGGGGCTTCTGTAAAGACTTAATTGGATAGAGACTGTCATTAGGACTTGGCCACAGTTCCTTGAACATTTTCTGTCTGGGAGTCCTGCACACTCTTTACTAGGAGTTTTATTGTCCCTCTGCTCCTTCTGGTGTTTTCTGTGCAGGCGGCTAGCCTGGGACCCAGAACTGCCTTTCTTTGCTCTCTACTCTGTTCTCATTGGACGAGTCATTTGCCACCTGACTCCTACCAGATGTCAGTGGCCCCCCAGCTCATTTGTGCCAGGATGTGAGAATGACGCTTCCTGTATCTTCCATCCTAGAGTCTGCTGTCATCCCAAGGTTCCATGAGAGGGTTGTTGAATTGGAGAAATCTGGGGGTATCGGGAAGAGCAGAGCCAGTCAGAGGACTTGGACCTAAGAAAACAAAGTGGATTAAATTCCAGGCATCAGTCCTGGTTCTTATGTTAAATCGTTTCCTGGCCTCAGCATTGTGTCCACATTTCCAGAGACTTGGTTGGCCATCCTACAATCACACGAATTTCCCCTTTCCTATGACCCTGTGGTTTCGGCTGGTCTTTTAAGGTCAGGATTTGATTTAATACTCTCCCTGAATAATTTTGTGCCTCTTTGATTTACACGCAGCTCTGGTATTGGACTTTTAATATGAAAGATTCAAGCTGCCCTGAATTTGACCACCTCTCTCAGGCACTCTTGCTCAGAGTATCTTCGTGTTGGTGTGACATTTTGAAATACAATAACAACACTGTGCTCTTACGGTGTTTCTTTGCTCAGCTCAGCAAGCCTTGTGTGTTCATTTTTGAGAGTGAAGGGTTATGGCTGGGTTTCTTTATTCTTGTTATCCCATGTTTTGATTTGGAAGAAACATTTGTGAGTTTTTATATCTGTGTGTGGCCTTTGGGAGGATGCCATGGATGGCAGTATGTGGTTAACTTCAGTCTCTAATCCAGGGATTCTTTATAAAATCACAGGGTTGTTGTCGTTTAGTCTCTAAGTCGTGAGTGACTTTTGCAACCCCATGTACTGTGGCCCGCCAGGCTCCTTTCTCCACGGGATTTCCTGGGCAAGAATACTGGAGTGGGTTGCCATTTCCTTCTCCAGGGGATCCTCCTGACCCAGGGATTGAACCTGCATCTCCTGCATTGGCAGGCAGATTCTTTACCACAGATTCTTCCACCAGGGAAGCCCTTAAAATTACAGGGATCTTGTTTAAATGTGTTTTCTCCTGTTTCTTCACAGTGAGGCACTGGGCTATGTCTGGGCTGTGTTCAAGAATATGAATTTTTCCATATTCCTAGATGATGCTGGTAGAGTCACTTGAGAAGTATTTCCCTGAGGGGGTATCATTTCAGTTCAGTTCAGTTGCTCAGTCGTGTCTGACTCTCTGCGACCCCATGAATCACAGCGCACCAGGCCTCCCTGTCCATCACCAACTCCCAGAGTTCACTCAAACCCATGTCCACAGAGTCAGTGATGCCATCCAGCCATCTCATTCTCTGTCGTCCCCTTCTCCTCCCGCCCCCAACCTTTCCCAGCATCAGAGTCTTTTCCAGTGAGTCAACTCGTCGCATGAGGTGGCCAAAGTATTGCAGTTTCAGCTTTAGCATCAGTCCTTCCAATAAACACCCAGGATTGATCTCCTTTAGAATGGACTGGTTGGATCTCCTTGCAGTCCAAGGGACTCTCAAGAGTCTTCTCCAGCACCACAGTTCAAAAGCATCAATTCTTCGGTGATGCTCACCCATAAAATGATAGTTTTGGGATCAAAACTAGCAGGGATGTGTCCAGTCTCTTGAAAGTCATTTCCCACTTTCAGAGAGGAAACCAGTGTTAATGGCATCTTTATCTCACAGTTCACTGCTTCTTCCAACCTACACTTTTCCCCTTCTAGGGGCTCACTTAGGGACCACTGAGAATTGTCAGTTAGCTACTAATAAACTACTGTTGCTTTTTGGAAAAATACAGTGTATTTAGAGGAGTGTAATGAAGAGGAGAGTGAAAAGCTTGGCTTGAAGCTCAACATTCAGAAAACAAAGATCATGGCATCTGGTCCCATCACTTCATGGGAAATAGATGGAAAAACAGTGGAAACAGTGTCAGACTTTATTTTTTTTTGGGCTCCAAAATCACTGCACATGCTGATTGCAGCCATGAAATTAAAAGACGCTTATTCCTTGGAAGGAAAGTTCTGACCAACCTTGATAGTATATTAAAAAGCAGAGACATTACTTTGCCAACCAAGGTCCGTCTAGTCAAGGCTATGGTTTTTCCAGTGGTCATGTACGGATGTGAGAGTTGGACTGTGAAGAAAGCTGATCGCTGAAGAATTGATGCTTTTGAACTGTGGTGCTGGAGAAGACTCTTGCCAGTCCCTTGGACTGCAAGGAGATCCAACCAGTCCACTCTAAAGGAGATCAATCCTGGGAGTTCATTGGAAGGACTGATGCTAAAGCTGAAACTGCAATACTTTGGCCACCTCATGCGACGAGTTGACTCACTGGAAAAGACCTGCTGCTGGGAAAGGTTGGGGGCGGGAGGAGAAGGGGACGACAGAGAATGAGATAGCTGGATGGCATCACCGACTCTGTGGACATGAGTTTGAGTGAACTCCGGGAGTTGGTGATGGACAGGGAGACCTGGCGTGCTGTGATTCATGGGGTCGCGGAGAGTCGGACACGACTGAGCGACTGAACTGAACTGAACTGAATGATGTATCCAGCAAATAGAGTCTTCTGGTAGCTTCTTGGCTGTGATAGGTGAATGTGTCTGTGTGTTAAGGGGAGAAGATAAGACTCAGGCAAATTAATTGACCCCTTTGACCCTCAGTTTCCATGTTTGAAAATGGAGATGATAATGGTACCCAGTGCATAGGTTGTTATGAAGATTAAATGCTAGCAGTGGAACCTAGCATATGTAATAAATGTTGCATAGGAGTGATTTAGTTGCCGTTAGTATTATTGTTTTGTTGCTATTTTATTGGAATTAAAGTGAAAAATCTTCTTTGTCAGTAATTCATAGGTGTCAACAAGAAAGATTTGGGAGAACCCTTTGCATGCAGGCTGGTGTGCTCTAAGGGAGTCGGTGCAATATCTGGAATAATCGTGGTCCTTATCTATAATGTGGAGGCTTTATCAATGCATCTGCTGTGTAGAACATTGCCAGGAAATTTTCCTGTGCTCCAGGCTCAGCTCAAAGGTGCTGTCAATTGCAGATAAAAGCACTGGAGTAATCTCAGTTGACTGTTGTCTGCCTCCTTAATCTCATCATCAGTGAAATTAATATTTGGTTGCTGGAGGAAGACAAACATCCATATATTTTTGCCTTCTGGAATATCTCTTTGGTTTCTGTTGCCCATATTTTTCTCTCAGATTAAAAACTATCTAAGCTCAGTTTTTCCTTTTAAAAATGGAATCATGTTTGACTTAATGGTAGTGCTTCGAGCACTAAGGAGAGTTGAGTCATTCTGATGTTAAAACCTTCTAAGCCTTTCAATAAATTTTTGTTATCTTGAAACTCTCCAAACTGAACTTGGAATTCGTTCAGGCATTATAGAGCTTTGATATATAAGAGAACAGCTAATGACCCTGTAAATTCCTAATAACATTGTGGCCACTCTTGCAGCTTGCATATAACAAAATGAAACTTGGCATAAAGATGTACGTCAGCAAATGTCCACACAAGTATTTATCAACTTGCTGTTTGAAATAATGTCTGAATTACAAAAGACTTATTTAGGAAGAATTTGGTGTTTTATCTTCATCTCTCCTCTGAATGATTGTGGCAACCTCCTAACGGGGCTCCATGCTCCTTTTCGCTTCAGTTTAGCTTGCAAAATGATTCTTGGGATAGGTTTTCTAGAAGTGTCAGCTCACTCCCTTGCTCAGAAACCCAGCATAGCGCCCACTGTCGACAGATGCGGTATAGACCTTGGGGCTCTGTGTCCCATGCCCTGCCCTGTCTGCTTTCCACAGTACTTGGCCGTCTCTCCCCCAACACTCCTGTGCTGTGGTTAACACTGTATACTCTCTGTTCGTCCTCAAAGCTTTTGCTAAAGTTGTTTATTCTGCCTGAGGACCACTTGCCCACCTCCACTGCCAAGCACTCTGGCACTTGAGGAATCCCTCAAGTCCCCTCAAATGTCTTTTAGGAGCCTTTTCCAGACACTCTACCATCAGAATTAATCATCTCCTCCTTTACTGGAGTGGAAAGGGACGTATAGTGGCACAGAGAAGTTAAGTAACATATGCCAGGTTACACATGTCTTTAGTATCTGAGCTGGAGTGGGAAACAAACTACTTCCTGAAAAAGAAATGAAAATGCAAAAGCAGAGTTGGGAAGAGAAGGTCATTGTCAAATACAGGGCAAAAAATAGGATCTGTGAGGCCTCCTCCATGGACTCTATGCTCTTTCCTGTATCCTGGAAGGAGAAATCCCTAAGCTTGAGGTTGGGTGTCACTGGGAGTGTGCATCCCCTGTGTGTGGTAGGAAGCCTTCTGCTGAGTCCTAGGATTGAATAGCCACACTTTCTCTAATCAAGGGTAGATGTGACATGTGGCAGCTTCTGAGTCACTAGTCCATGAAGTTCAGTTCAGTTCAGTTTCTCAGTTGTGTCTGACTCTTTGCGACCCCATGGACTGCAGCACGCCAGGTTTCCCTGTCCATCACCAACTCCCAGAGCTTGCTTAAACTCGTCTATTGAGTTGATGATGCCATCCAACCATCTCATCCTCTGTCATCCCCTTCTCCTCCTGCCTTCAGTCTTTCCCAGTGTCAGGGTCTTTTCTAATGAATCAGTTCTGATTCAAGGAATCAGTTCTTTGCATCAGGTGACCAAAGTATTGGAGCTTCAACTTAAGCATCAGTCCTTCCAAAGAATATTCAGGACTGATTTCTTTTGCAATTGACTGGTTTGATCTCCTTGCAGTCCAAGCAAGGAGATAAGGGTTTCCATGAAGAGGCTGCCTTAAATATAGAGCCTGATTCTGAATCAGTGGGCATTTGAATGAGGGAAAAGACAGTAGATTTATTAGGCTTATGTGCTATTTTTGGTCTTCCCAAGTTTCTGCTTCCCAGAGAGTCAAAATTTCTCCACATAAACTAGAATATAGTGAATGACACATCCATGAGAATTTCAAATCAGTGACATTGTTCTCTTTGTTACTGATGGCGTCAACATTGAAATGCAGCGTTTTCTTCTCGTCAGGCATCCCTGTAAGAGCAGCATCTGTTAAATAAGCTGTTTTCTTCTCAGTGCACCTTCTCACCCAGAAATTCTGTAAAAAATAGCAGCAATAATGAGCTTCTCTGATTAAAGGGCACAGTAAAGTTATTAAAAGTATTTAGAGACTTCTCTGGCAGTCCAGTGGTTAAGACACTGCAATCTTGAAGCAGTAAGCATGTGTTCAATCCCTGGTTGGGAAACTAATATCCCACAAGCCATTCTGCACGGCATGGCCAGAAAAGGAAAAAAAAAGGTAGCTTTCCACATTATTTATTCTAACCCCTTTAGGCCCATGCTGGCACTTTATAAATCTGTGTTTGGCCCTTCCTTCGTCCACTTGGAGTGACTTTCAGGCTACACTAAACAGGGTCTAGTTATGACCACCGAAGCAGAAATGCAGATTCAATGAGTAATTATTAAGAACTTTCCAGAATATTAGCTGTTTCAGTTGCTGCAGTGACTAGTGATGGAATAGTCCATTAGACATTTCAGTTCCCAGCAACTCCTGAGAATTGATTCCCATCTGAAGCAGCCAACCACTTTGATCAATACCATAATTACTCTTATTGATGGATTGTTTTACAATGGTAGCCATCAAGGCAGTCCATCAGCTCAGGAGACACCAGAACTGTCCCTTGCAAGCTGTAGTGTACCGCAAATATCTGATTCAAATCAACTTACTATTGAGGCCAGGATGACAAGCGTGAAATTAATTGTTCCACTTCATGTAAGACCTGCATTCTTCTTTTGAGAGAGTAATTGGTTGCTGCATGTAGCGTGAGAGCTGGGGGAGCCTTGCCTCTCTGCAATGTTTATGGACTTAGTTTTTTCCCCCAGCAGCTATTTTTTTCCCCTACTCTTTTAGATGTCAGCAGTGTTGTATAGCTGCTGCTCCTGCTGCTGTTTTTTTTTCAGTGGGTCTTGTCATGTCAGAGAGAATAGTTTCCTTCTAGAAAGGTTGACTGCTTCTAGAGTAAATTTCTTACATGAAAAGCTTGCTTACAAAAAGAGGGCTTTGTTGGCCAACATGAAAACAAGAAGACCTCAAAGCATCTCAATGACTGTGTAAAAATAATTAGGTAAATGACAGTGGATCTCCTGTTCTTCTCTGGTTGCAATAGGCTAATTTAAGAAGAGAGAAGATTTTCCTGAGATTCTTCTGAATACAAAAGCTCAACTTCAAAAGGGTGTCACCGGAGAAGGGACTAGAGCACTTCAGAAAGGAAGTCAAGGACAACTAGAAGATGAGGACTGTCCCAACTGTGGCTTGTTGTTCAGTCCTCATCAACCAGCTGACCAGTAGTTGGATGAAAGAGTGGTCTTAGTAGAACTTGAGGGAAGTGTTATAAAATATTTTTATGACAAAGTCAAGTGCATAAATTTATAATGGGTACAGGACTTTGAAAGTGCTTAGAAACAGGAGCATCCAAGCACAGTAACCTTCATGGCCTTAAGGACTTTCTGAAACCCTTGTTAGTTAGATATCCTAATTGGAGGTGGAAATCTCTTAGATTCTAGGGATAAATCAGAAGCTAGTACTTCTAGGCATGGTCCTGCTTTTAAATTTAAAAGTTGTTTATTATAGCATTCCAATATACATCTTACAGGAATTGATTACAGAAACAGGGATTCTATAAACAACTAATCTGATACCCAAACCATATATATTGAGTCCTGGTGTTGTATAAGCATTATTTGGGACTGGGATTGCCCAAGTACACAAGCTCCTGGACCTCTGAAGCTTATATTTTCATGGAAAGCTTGGGAAGACAGGCAGGAGTGTACACTCAAGTATGTCAGACAGTGTTTGGGATGGCAGGTGACAGAAGGAACAAATGATGTTGAATTGCAAGGTGAAGAAGGAGTAAGTATGGTAGGTTAGCCTCTAACCCAGCTCATGGCTTGAATTCACTTTCATCATTAAACTTGGTTTGCCTTTGAGACAGTCTAGTAGCAGAGCTTTCCTTTTACACTTTGGAAGGAGGAGATTTTATGCTATCAGCATTCAGTGCAGGAGAAAGAGCCAATATAAAATACCTGATTGAGAATGTTTTGGATGGCTTTAGAGGTAAATGATTCTATTTCTGCTCACTTGTGTAAGGGTTTGAAAGTATTGATTGAACACTTTCCTAACACCTGAAGGGACCAGGAGTGATTAATAATAAATAACGTACGAAAGCAAAACTCAGAGAATTGCAAAGCTCCAGGCGTAGCTGGCTAGGGAGGAGGATTCCACAGTACTCAATTGCATGTGTTTAGATGCAGCACATAACCTTGTTAACCAGTCCACCGTAGTGAACTGAAGTGACTTAAGTATTAACCTGATCATTGTGCTTTGCTGCCTCCTAGTTTTGCATTTCTTGGAGGATTATCTCCTTTTTGCTTTTGATGCTGGAGCCCGTTAAGCTCCAGCCAAAGATGGGAAGAATCCCCAGGCTTGGTCTACCAAGGTTCTAGATCTCCCAGGCACAGGAATTGCCTCGGAAAAGGGCTTGTGACTCAGACTCGGCCAATCAGAGCCTACCCTGGACTTCTGTCCAGAAAACGGTGATAAAGATACCCTTTCTGCCCTGTGGATAAGCTGATGGGATAGAGTCTGGCACGGTAATGTGGACCTAATAGGCCATCAGAATGGCCCGCTTATATGGAGGGCGATCAGGCAGAGCTGAAAGCTGAAATGGAAAGAGAAACAAACACAGCAGATGTAGACACAATCCATAATTGTGAGTCCTTGGTTCTTGTGGTTGCCTTGCTTAGACCAGTATATGGATTTATTAGGGGGAAAAATCACCCAAAACAAAAAAATGGAAATAAGCTTCCACTTAAGCCACATCAGTGAGTTTTCATCATACTATGCTGTGTGGAGAGCTGGCTCCAGAAGTGCTTTTACTATGCAGTGTGATTGCAGAATGTCCTCCCAGAGGGAATAGCTAAGCTGAAACTCAGCCGCTTGTTTTCAGGTCTTATGAGGCCTGAGCCGTCGCCTTTGGAAGCGCTTGCAGTGACTGCGCGAGTTCTCTCCAGTAACTTTTATAATGTCAGCATCATGAATATATATCATAAAGACTTTCTGTGGAGGAAACATACAAAATTATAAGTCCATTTAGTAAAACAGAAGCCTGCCGATACGTTGATGTAGCTACAAAACAGGGTCTTCTGAGAAAAGACAAAATTTGCAGCTGCTTAAGCAAAGAGCTGCTTTCTAGCCACTCAGCTTTTGCAGTGCTCAGAAATTTTCAGGAACAGCTGCTCTGCTTAGATTCAGTAATATATGGGCAAAGGGGTCTTGAATGAATATGTTTTCTCCTCCTCCTCTTTGAATATCCTGGGTCTTAGCCCTAACTTCTTACAAGAATTGAATCCAATAGCATTTACTGACTTGCTTGAGCCATTTCTTATGTGGAACCAGCACGTGACAAACTTGTCTGTCTTTTAACAGAAACTGTATTTACCGTACCTGTGCTGAGATGTCACTCTTTGGAACCTTTCTCATTGATCCCTTTTCTCCTCTGGGGACCAGACCTAGAATTGAGTGCCTTAAATTCCTCTATTGCCTTATAAAGCTCCTAGAATATGTCTCTTGCTCATTCTCCCTCTTACTCGGCAAGGTTTCGGCCACACTTTTTCCTTCCTTAAACACGTCAACCTTTTTCTGCTTAGGACCTTCACTCTCACACTCCCTCTGTCTTGACACTCTTCTCCCCGACCTGGCTCATACCCAGGTCTCAGCTCATACGTCATCGCTGTAAAGGAGCTTGCACTGACCAGGCAATCTTGTGTCTTTTGCCTAGCGACCAAGTCTGTATCATGCAACTCTCCATCTTTTTCTTCATAGTAATTTTGTCTGAAACCCGAACTCATTTCCCATGTGTTCTGTCTGTCTCCCCACCAGACATAAGCGGCATGAAAGAGGGCATACTTTTGGCACCTGTGTCCTGGCACATAGTAGATGTTCAGTTTTATTTCTAGGAAGAATAAATGGCTTAGTAATTTACCCATTCCCCTGAGCAGTGAGCTCATTCAAGTAAGTTAAGCAGTTTATTTCAGCATCTCTCTCCAGCTCTCAGGTCTAGAGGGGGAATTGGAATGAGATATTCAAGTTTGAGACTTCACATTAAGCTGGATGCTTTAATGAGTTCATTTAATTTTTATAAAAGTCTTAGGAACCAACACGACTCAAGCTTATCTTCTTACTTATTGCTTGAGTTTGGTTTCATTTTTTGGTACCTAGATTTTTTCTAGGCACTTGCTACCATGGGAATTAGCTGAATTTTTTGATTTCATGTATACTATCTTCCTCCTCTGTTGGACCCTTTAGCCTGTTCTAGGACTACTATCTTTGCTGCTGAACCCTCTGAGTCTTGCAAATGTCTTGGCACACAGTGGGCACTCGAGGCGTGTCTTGGGGCCTAATGATAAGAGTGAAGGAAAGTTTCTGACAGAAACCCTTACTCTGCCTGGTCTGGACGCAGGATTTTTCAACCACAAAAATCCTTCTGAGTAAATTGTTTCCCTATGACTTGAAGAGCAGTTAAAAACTCCTTGCTCACCTGTTTTGCAGGAGTTGCTGCTGCTGCGTCACTTCAGTCGTGTCCGACTCTGTGTGACCCCATAGACGGAAGCCCAACAGGGTCCCCTGTCCCTGGGATTCTCCAGGCAAGAACACTGGAGTGGGTTGCCATTTCCTTCTCCAATGTGTGAAAGTGAAAAGTGAAAGTGAAGTTGCTCAGTCGTGTCCGACCCTTAGCGACCCCACGGACTGCAACCTACCAGGCTCCTCCATCCATGGGATTTTCTAGGCAAGAGTACTGGAGTGGCTTTCCATTGCCTTCTCCGTGCAGGAGTTGAGGAAAACGTAAAAAGTCTTTCTCACCAGCATAGGCAGCGTGAGTTCAGAAGGCTCCCTTGTCTTGTGTGTTTAGTGAGACCGGATCTTAGAGTTAGCATCACACTACCCTCAGTTTAAGGAGTGGGAAAGTCGGGTCTATGGTCCAAAATGCTTTAAGGGACAACATGCTGTAATGTATGACATGTCCTGTTCTTCCCCCATAGAAATTGCACAGATCCCTCATGGTGCTTGAATATGACTCACCCTAATAAGCCCGTTAAGATGGGTGGCTCTTTGTAGCCCATAGGGGTCTACTTGGGACTCGTGACCTTAGTTCAGGGAAGGGGGTTGGTGTAAGGAAGCAGAAGTTTCGATTTTTTGCTGCTGCTCTCTAAGGAATTCTTCTATATTTCACTTCAGTGTGTTCCCAGAACCCGTGACAGCCTGTATAATTGCTGGACCGACATAAATCTATAGCAGCGATGGGTAGATTTTGCTGACGTGTTTGCTTCAGCCTGCAAGACTCGGTCGACCATGTCTGCATATCCTATCACAATCTCAGGCCTCGATGGGATGGGGGAAGAAGGTTATTTCTTGTGCCTTCAAGGTCACGACGTGAGACGGGGGAGGTACATAATAAAAGGAGCACTGTTTTGGCAGGGAGAGTTCCCAAATATCTATGATTTAAATGCACTGGTTAAACTCTTGACTAATCAGAACTCATACTTTGAAAGTTAACTAACTAAATGCACTTAGGCTTTCAAAAAAGATACTGAAAACTGAAAGACCTTATCAAATTGCTGAAAGGATTTTGGACTCTTTCTTAAACGCATTCTTTCCATCGACAGACACATGCTGAGCACCTACTCTGTGCATAGTTCTGATCAGTGCTGGGGACACAAGACTAATGACAAGGCAGGAGGGTTCCTTGCCAGGCTGAGCCTGTGATACAGCTAAGAAGAAGTCATTATCCATGTAATTACAACTCCCTGCTCCAGCAACCGCATGGAGAGCTCCCTTGCAGTGGTGTTGCCAGAGGAAGCAATTTTTCTTTTTTGTTTCATTTTTATTTTTGGTATATATGTTAAAGGTTTGTTTGAACTTTTAAATGATAATTTAGGAAAACAATTCAGGAATTCACTTGCTTTATACTTAGAATATTACAGATAAAACCAAAGTTCCTTCAGACCTCCCTGACTCCAGTCCCACTGTGTTAAATTTGGCTTCTCACAGACTTTTTCTTGTACTTCCACATGTGTGCACATCCTGTGTGTGAGCTGCTACTATTGTTCTGACATAAATGCAGCACATGCTATGCATTTATCTTCATGCAGCTTGCTTCTTTTATTCCATAGACTATTTTTACACTAGTTCATATTGATCCCTGGGAATGTGGTTGGTTAATTTTAGTTACCGAGAGTTGTGCCTCTTCTTGGAAGCTTGTATGTTGGTGATTGTCTGCTGACCCAGAGTAGTAGTAAAAGAAATGGAAATAGTTTGCATGTATTGAGTGCTTAATGTTTGCCAGACTGTTCTAAGTCTCACATAGTTTATCTCAGCTATTTATGAGAGCATCTAAGAGGGCTAAGTGCTGTTTTTATCATCATTTCACAGGAGAGGGAAGTTGAGGCATGGAGAGAGAATGTAATTTGTCTCAGGTCACACAACTAGGAAGTGATGCCAAGATTAGAAGCCAGCTAGTGCAACTGAGATTTCTTGGCTCTCTTGAGCACCTGTGGTTTCTAGGACTTTAGGTGTTGGATTCAGTCAGTGAAGCAGGATGTGATAGGATGGTACACGACTTACTCAGGGGCTGAGAGGGTGGTTTTCATGCTTACCCGTTCATAGATTCAGTAAACACCTGTTGATTCCTTCTATGCGAGTCCCCAGAAACAGCACAGAGGGGACACAGCCCTGCTGTATGAAGCTTGCAGAGATCCAGGATGACACTGTGTGCAAGACATGTATGGTATATGTGCCTGGTGGAGCAGGAATCTTATCCCCTGTGGAATTACATGGTGTTTGCCCTGTTTTTGTTTTAATTTTCTTGCATGTTACATGACATTTGTTAAATCATGCTATTAACGTGAATCCATTGGCGTATTTGGAGGAGACTAGCCTTTCTGTGGTGACATCACTGCCTTCCTTCTATGTTAACGTCTGTACAGACAGAAGGAAAGGACCCAGCAGCGTGTCCTGGATGCTGGTGTTTCTTACCCGCTTGCTGCCCAGCCACAATATAACAGATTTGCTATTCATCCAGCTCCATCATAATTAGCGTCATCGGCTCTGGTGCCTACCCAGATGTGGTGGGTGTTGTCCTCAGCTGATTACAAAGATTGTAGTTCCAGCTTTTTGGGAAACTGCTCTTACTTCCTGTCCTCTTATCACTTTTGAGCTTTTTTTTTTTTTTCTTTTTGCCCTTGTGTTGAAAAAGGAAGCAAGAGAAAGATTCTCTCTTGTATTTAGTGTGTCATGCGTAATGAAGAAGAATAATCATGATGCCTGTGGTTTGTTTGTTTTTTTCCTTCAAGAATCAGAACCGTTTAGGACAGAATGAAGTATAAGTCACTTGGCTTTGAACGCTAAGATGCATTAATTGTCCCACAGGGTGAGATATGAAGGGGGCATACTCATCTTTTTCTCTTTATTTGAACCTAGAATAATCTTTCAGTTTAGAAGTGGAGAAGGTTTAATGTCTCGTCCTTGTCTTTTTAAATTTTTTTCAGATTTTTTCCTATTAACAGTGAAATGGACGAGAAGCCTGAGGTGATGTTGAGCCCAGTTTCTATCCAGTGTTTTAGTTTGTAAGGGGCTCAGTGTGCTGGTGGATTTATACCAGCTGCTGAGAGATACATGACTCTTATTTAAATCTTTATTTGGGAACACTTGGGCAAATTAAATTATGGCCTTCTACTTCTTAGTCCGTTGACGATTTCATTGCTTAAGGAGCACATTTTTAAGAGCTGCATCATCTGTCTCGACAGCATCTTTCTCATTTTGATATGCAGGAGAGGGACAGATGGAAAAAACATATACTTAAGAGAAGAAAGCATAATTTTTCTTTCGGGTTAGAACCCTCTTGTACTTTGAGGAGGTTTAAATTTCAGACCGACCTAAAACCTTTTAAGGTTCAAGTTTGGTTTGTTCTTAGCAAAAAAGGCAGCTTCCCAGTTCAAAGCGGGGGTGGAAATTTAAAGGCTTATAAAATACTAAAATACCTTCTTGGATATCAAAAAGCTGTCAGTGAAAGCATTTGATGAATGAAGGACATTGTAATTAGAAAAATATGAGCCATTTTTTTCTTACATATAATCATGTTTGAAAACAGTGGAAAAAGTTTTTAGGTCTAAGAGAATTGGGGCTTAAATCAGTGACTCTTGGAAAATTTCGGTTGTTGCCAAAGCCAGAAAATGGTTCGGTTTGGTCTGAGCCTTACAGAAATGGAAAGTTATTTAGCCATCGCTATGATACACGAAATGAATATGAGAGATGTTGGAACATGAGATCTCAGTAATACTTCTTATAATTGGAATTGGATAGCCCTCTAGCTGCTGTCAATAATGTATTTAATGATATTTTTCTGGCTGTTATTCCAGATAACTGAAGATGGAGTTAAGGTTGGGAGACATCAAGGAGGCTTTTAACCTTTCCTAAGAACACCGGTTTCCTGAATTCACAGGCTTTGGGTTTTGGTGTTTAATGTTACCTGAAGTTACTCTGCCTCCTGGCTAAAAGTGTTGGGTTATAGTTATGGAGAATAGAGGACCCTGTTGTTGCATTGCCAGCTCACAGTTGGCTGTCTCTTCAGGAACCCAAACACACGGGCCCAGTGAAACATCTTACACGTGCACCTCACAGGGCATTATGGCCAGTTCGTTGCCATCAGGGTCTCCATTCTCACACAAAGGTCTTTCATGTAATAATGGTGCTGGCTGAATGACTGAGTAGGTGACGCGCTAGTGATTGCACCGATAAGGAACAGAATTCAAGGTTGGAGCGAGGAATGTTGGCTGAGTCAGTGTAAGCCCTTATTTTAGATTCCAGTTTGGGATGAACCACCACTTGCAAAGGGCACGGTGGTTACATGGGTGACCTGCAGCCTGGCCAGATTGCCTGCTAGCTCTCCTTACCATGAATCTGTGCCTGGCTTGTTCCACTGTCATGTCAGTGGCTGTTGGCACCAAGTCACCCAATCAGCAGATAGTTGGTTTCAATGGTTCACGAGAACAGACAGAACAGCCCTTATAGGAAGAGCGTGGAGAGAGTCCACAGCTTTATGTTCAATGGCTCTGCCTGGTCCTTTATACACTTCGTCTCAGCCTTGCTCTGAGCATGGACCAAAGATGGGTTGGTGTTTATCTTAATGTGAAAACAATAACTAGCACAGCCACGATGTCACTGTCATTTGGGCTAAGGGTAAGACTGAAGTAGCCAGTAAGAAGAAAATATGAGTTTATTAAAAAAACAGATGTTGCAGATGGTGCTCAGAGTTTTCAGCTGTGGGAGTGCAACTCAAATAGTGGAAGTTAGGAAGCAGTGTCTGTGCATGCTCACTGACAATCAATTGTGTATCTTTGCTTCTCACAGCTTGGGTCTTGCAAAGTGATATTTTTGGTGTGGAATGTGTACTCAGCCTCCTTAAATAACCCTCCATGAATACTCTTTAAAGACAGTGACTTATGGGAGTTGCAGTAGAGGCAATGACAAGCCGGGACCTCCAGTGTTGGGTTATTCATGCCAATTTAAATATATGGTTTTAGGACTTTTGTGGTGGCCCACGGAAGACTTCAACCTTCCACTGCAGGAGGCATGAGTTCAATCCCTGGTCAGGGAACTAAGATCCCACATGCCACACAACTAAAAAAAGAACTGCCTCCCACCCAAAAAAAACGTGGTTTTAAGACATTTATAAGTCTCCATGGGAGGTGCAGGTTGCACTCTCTCCCATAGTTATTGGGATGAGAGCTTGTCAAGTTTCAGCAACATGGTTAGCATATAACAAATACTCAGTACTTTTTAAAAAGAGAATTGAAAGAATCCTTTCTGAACCAGACAGAATTTAGTCACTGTTTTCAGAAGCTCAGAGGTGGATGTGAGTATAAAATCATATGATGCTTTTTACACTGAAGGCTGATGTTCAGGGCAAAGAACACCCAATCCCTAGCTGTTTCAAGCTTTTCTTAAACCTGAGAAAGTATATTCTACTGAAATACAGAAGATGAGGTAACATGTAATGTTTTGGTGTCAGTGGGGCAAGGTATTCTAAGTGATTTTTCCAGAGCCCAGGGCTCTTTATTTTTTCCATCCCAAACAGGTATGATTTTCAGAGGTTTGCAAGTCATTCATATAATGACTTTTGGGCTTAAGCTGATGGCACAAAAAGGTTTCAGCCTGGGAACAGGGATGTTTTTACAGTGTTTAAAATACAAATCTCCTTGATTGCTCCGAGTTAGAAACAATAACATAAAAAGAAGGAAAATGAAGGAAGTTGATGGTCTGAAACCTGTGGTTGGTATTTATTTATATTCAGAATTGGAACAGGATGCTGGCCTTGGCAATCAGGAAATATTAATATTCTGATATTCTGAGTTGTGGCATGAGAATTTGGTAAAGTTTATAGAAAGAGCTCATAGGACAAAATTTTAGCGGGAAAGAAGCTGCTGCCCACATGTATGAAGTACTGCTAGTCTATCCTGAGTGGTAGAGCCTTCACATAGCGACCACTCAAGAGGTCATGTCACTTTGGCTGATGTCATGGCTGATGGCTGCCAGTGCTGAGTGCCTGCTGGTCACTGCCCTGAGATGTGTGTCTGATCTCACTCTGCCCTCGCAATGGCCCTGTGCAGGAGGGACACTTTACTGTCAGCATTTTAGAGATGCGGAAACCAAGGTTTGGAGAAGGGGGAAAGAACTCATGTAAGGTCACTCAGCTGGTGAATGTCAGAGCTGGGACTTGAACCCAGCCTTCTTTTTGTTAATAAAAAGATAAAAGAAGCAAAGTGCTTGGGAACGGTAACCTTGGAGGCACTGGTTCTGAAATCATTTTAGGTTTCTTGAATTTGACTGATGAAAAACAGTTAAAACTATGTCAGATATTTAGGAAAGTGCCTGGCACATGAGGAAAGATCTCAATACATGGTATCTATTATGTTGTCTTTGTTTAGTAATAGTAATATTAGTATCTTCTACATCTAGAAGGGGAGGGAGAGATAGATGACACAAATACTCTACTATATATAAAATAGATAACCAATAACTAATAAGGACCTACTATATAGCACAGGGAATTCTACTCAATACTCTGTAATGGCCTATATGGGAAAAGAATCTAAAAAAGAGTGGATGTATGTATATATATAACTGATTCACTTTGCTGTACAGCTGAAACTAACACAACATTATAAATAAATTATAGCTCAATAAAAATTTAAAAAAATATTAGTATTGATTATATTTTAGCCCCAGCAAACAGACGAGTAAAAACTTTCTTTGAAATGTTGTACCAGAACTGGAAGCCACTGGTCTGAGTTCGAGGGTGGGCAGAGTCATAGGTGGACGAAATTTAATTCAGAACTTGTGATCCTGAGCTTGGAAGCACCTTATTCTCCCTGTATTTAGCATTCTCCTCAAGCATACTGCAGATTTAATTTTTAAACAATGTTCAGCAAACTTTCCTGTGCTGAATTTGCAAATATGAATGAGAAAAAGAATTCCTTTTCTCTGGTTTGTTTAGTCTCTACTTGGAGATGATTTTATTTTCGCTGTTGTTGTGATACAAATCTTGTTTTATTTAAATATAAAATATAGAAATATTGTATAGTGAATGTTGCAGGAATTCATTGACCTGGTCCAGCCGTTACCTTGATGATTTCTTGAGTTGCCATGTCAGTCTCTTTCTACCAATGCCACCACTCCATAACATGTTGACAGGCCTCATTCTTCAGATGTGGCTTTACCAGTCACCCACAGGAGACATGTTTCAGCTGCCATCTCGGCTGGCTTTCCATTCCTGCATGACCGTTTACTACGATCTGGCAACTGAAACCACTCCCATTGATGATCGGACAGTTCATTGGTCAGCGGTCAGTGTGTCTGTGAGTTCTATGCTCAGCGTGTCACTGACTGAAATCAAGATGCCATCTGGGTTAGGCTGCGTTCTGGAGGCTCTGGGAAGAATATGCAGTCTTCAGTCAGGTTGTCCACTGGACTCCATTCCTCACAGTGGTGGGACTGAAGTCTCTATCTGTTGGCTGTCTCTGAGTCGTAGACATTTTTCAGCATGTTAAGGCTGCTCATCTTCAAAGGCAACGGTGGTCCCTTGGGGCCCTCGCAAGCTTCCAGTCTCTGACTTTCTCTTTTGTCATCAGTTGGAAAAAGTTTCCTGCCTTTAAGAAGTTACTTAGTTTTATGTATTGTTTTTATGGAAGATCAGAAACAATGAGCTACCAAGAGACACAGGGGAAAGGTGCAGGAGGGCTGCATCTCATTTGCATTTTTAGAAGCAATTCTTTCTAAGCCACAGCTGGTGATAATAGAACAGCAATAAATAGGAATTCAGAGATGAAAATTCAAGTCTTGGTTCTGAGACCATGTATCCGGAGAGCTTTGGGCTCATTTTTCTGGGCCTTGACTTCTCATCTGCAAAATGAGATAGCTGGGCTCTTAGGATCAGCTCAGTTTTCTTTTTTCCTATTCTTTTCCCCTGCTTACATGCTCTCGTTCTGCCTTCCCCTGGCAGCTCTCATTAATCATCCATCCTTACTCTTCCCCACTGAGCCTGGAAACAGTCCTAGAATCCTTTTGACATGGCCTTCCAGGAAGTCACCAGCAGTCCAGTGGAGCTGGCACTGGAGGTGAAACGTGTATGTCATCTCAGCACTTGGAGGTCCTGTTTCATCCCTAAATGCTGCGATTCTCTGAAATGAGAAATTATCAACTCCCTTGGCCAAATTGCAGACAGCCAGAGAAGAGCCAGTTGGCCTTGGCTTTCCTTGTTATACAGCCATCTGGGGAGTGGTTTCAGTTTTCAAACCACAAATTGAGGTGTGCAGGAAAAGGCACTTTCTTTCCCTCTAATTGAACTTCGTTTCTAGGTTGAGCCCCTATTCTGTCAAGTTGTTGAGATGAAATCTCAGTCAAGTCCTGGTACTCCCCTAGGCGTTGTGTCTGAGTTCCATGGACCCATGTAGAGCCCAGGCATGGAGGTGGAGGGCTGCTGCTACTTCCCTCTCACCTGCCTTTGATGGCATCTGTGGAGACATCCTTGTTAATGCTTGTTTGATTTTGTTCAAGATAGGTTGGGTTAACAAATAAACCTCCAAAGTTGAGCGATGCATGAGTTATTTTCTTGGTCTGCAAAGTCCTCCATGACTTGGGCAATTTTCCAGGGCATCTTTCACTTGTACAGTGGTCAGGGAACTAGTGGTTTCTGTCTTGTTTCAGTATGAAACTTTTAGTCACCCACACAGGGAAGAGAGAGCTGGAAGGTCACTGGGTGGTTCTTAAAGGCATTGGTCAGGATATGGCCGATACTTTTTCATTTCCATTGGCCAGGGATGGACACATGAACCCACCCAACCACAGGGAGCTGAATAATGTGAATGTGTTTGGACTGACACATGGATGTCAGGCGAGCATTGCCAGTAGCTACCGCAGTTGTTGATTCCTTTTGAGTAGTTTCTGCATTTTATCATCCTATCTGCAAGTCCTGAGCAGGTTGCAGCTCTCCATGCTCTGCTCAAGCTGCTCTCAGCCAATGGGGAAACTTTCTGTTCTCCTTGTCCCTCCCAGGGCTTGGGGCTGTGTCTGTTCTTCTACCCACCTATTCCACACACCTATGCCTTTTGCACACTTTTTTTTGACAACAGAGGTGTTCAGTACTTTACACCAAGCTGGTTTTGAGGCACATGACATTCTCAGGAACCCCCACCATGCTGGAAAATCAGCCAAATGCCAGTGGGCCGACCCTCACCCATAGGCACTGGTGAGCACGGGTTAGCGGGATGACGGGGAAGAAGTGGCTCCAGT
This sequence comes from Moschus berezovskii, assembly GCF_049115385.1. Lineage (NCBI taxonomy): Eukaryota > Metazoa > Chordata > Mammalia > Artiodactyla > Moschidae > Moschus > Moschus berezovskii. Next base: position 13,800,509 of record NC_142483.1, read on the forward strand.
GCCTCTGACCTCGGTGTTCCCAGGCTTGTTTATTCTGAGCTCTGTGCATGAGAAGTTAAAGCCAGGCCCTGGACTCCTTTGCTCTGAGTCCTTCTATGGCTGTGAGCAGAGCCAGCCTCTCTTCCTGGTTAATACATTAGGATATGACTCTCTTCATCATGAGTTCAGTTCTCATCCTGTCTTGTTCATTGTTAACATGTCACTGTAGAGAAAGGAGAGCAGATTTTTGTGGTTGCACATGCCCAGCACAAGAATATCTTCTGATGAGGAAACTTGTGGAATTTGTGACGGTCTCAGGTTTGTTCTTTCCTCTCATCCCGCTGTGCTTATTGGCTGGAAAGAAGGGTTTGGATTCGTCTCATTACTCTTGGCTGCTGGGCCCCCTTTTTTTCCTCAATTGTTCATAAGTTAAAAAGTAGGTTTCTCTCTCTCTCTCTCTCACACACACACACAGACACACACACAGACACACACACAGACACACACACAGACACACACACACACACACACACACTTCTATCCTTCCATCCCACTCTGTCCTCCTTGATTTATTTCCCATTGCTTTTTTCAAGCTTCCTGTTGTCCATATAAATTACATCTCTTTCTGTTCCTTCTTTCTTCCTCTCTTTGTGGTATTTAGTCTACTGGAAAAGACCTTCTATTGAAGCATCCAAATCTAGAATCTTCCCCATTCTTTAAAAAAACCTCATATAAAGCAGTATGTATAAATTCTAGACAGTCTGGAAAATATAGAAAGATATATTTCTTTATTTGTTGAATTATTTCCATCTAATAGGAGCATCTAGGAAATACAGAAAAGCATAAGGTAGAAATGAAAAACCCTTTAAGTTTTATCACCTGGCTATAATTATTTTGTGTCATTTTCTTTTGACTTTTTTTTTTTAACTCTGATGAATTTGAGTGTCTGTGTGATATCCTCTAACACCACAGTTCAAAAGCATCAATTCTTCGGTGATCAGCTTTCTTCACAGTCCAACTCTCACATCCATACATAACCACTGGAAAAATCATAGCCTTGACTAGAAGGACCTTGGTTGGCAAAGTAATGTCTCTGCTTTTTAATATGCTATCTCGGTTGGTCATAACTTTCCTTCCAAGGAGTAACCATTTCTGGGACCACTTCAAGTGTAAGTATCTTCACATACCTTTTTGTACAATCACTACCAGCTAAATGATACAGAGTCTTCCCGAGCATCCATAGAATGTTAAGTGTTCCTGCTCATTACTGGGTGTGGTCTGGGTCATTGTATAACAGATTGGCTCAAGACATGGTGGCTTAAAACAGCAAGCACTGGTTATCTCACCATGGGTCAGGAACTGGAGCCCAGCTTAACTGAGTCCTCTGCCTCTGGATCTTGTACAGGTTCAGTCAAATAGCAGCCTGGCCGTAGCCTCAACTGAAGGCTTGACTGGGGGAGGGTCCACTTCTAAGTTCGCTCCTGTGGTTGTTGGACTGAGGGCTTCAGCTCCTTGCTGGCTGTTGGCTTCCTTTGGGTTTTTGCCGTGGGAGCCTCTCCGTAGAGCAGCTCACCACATGGCAGGCAAAAGAGAAGCCAGTCCTTTTATGATCCTGTGGAAGTAGCATCATTTTACTTTCGCCATATTCTGTTCACAGAAAGATGTCACCTGGCTCAGTCACGTTCGTGGGAAGGATGTTACACAAAGGCACACATACCAGGGAGCAGGATGGGACTATTGGGGGAAGCGCCCTACCACAGACAGGCTTACTGAGGCGACTGCGGTCTCCTGCACACTGGACTGAGCGGCGTCCTATGCAGAGTCTCACTCAGCCATCTTCACATCTGATCTCCACAGTTCAGTCAGATAATGCATCTTGCCCTCGAGGTCGGCACACAGAGGCCAGCTTTGCTGTGCAATAAAACAAGGTCTGTACTGTGGTTATTTCTGTGGACCAATGCTGGTGTACCGTGGCCAGCTCCACGGCCTGGAGGTGGTGCTTAGAGACAAACACCAAGTGGGTATCCCCGGGGAACTTCCTGTACCTGCCGTCTTTCAGGTCCTCATAGTGTGGCACAAATCCACCCTGCAGGGCTGTGCCACTGCCATTTTAACAGACGTTGGCACTTTCCTTACCTCTTTCAAACATGCTTGTATCGACAGCCCAGCTACAGAGCTGACAGAATCAAATTAGCATTCTTTAATGTACACGGATACTGGAAAGATATCTAATTCACCACCATAAATGAGCTTGTTTCCTCATTCCCCAAAGCTTCGTCCACTCCCCGGAGAGGCTTCAGCGATCAAGAGATTGGCTGTGTCACCTGGATGACTCACTTAATTTCCAGAGACATGAGTGGAATGAGCAAGTAAAAGGCAAGGGCGAGGCATGAATTCTGACTAAGGAATCGAAACCTCTCAGGCCATTTTCTCAGCCCCTCCCAGCCAAGACTGCAGGCGGGTAGCGATGACCTTTCCTGTGTGTGCGTGAGGGTGGACCAAACGGGATGGCCATCTATTACGGGAACGCTGGGGGCAGTGGCCCATCTAGTCAAAGCTATGGGTGTTGCAGTGGTCATGTATGGATGTGAGAGTTGGACCGTAAAGAAAGCTGAGCACCGAAGAAGTGATGCTTTTGAACTGTGGTGTTGGAGAAGACTCTTGAGAGTCCCTTGGACTGCAAGGATATCAAACCAGTCAATCCTTAAGGAGATCAGTCCTGAATATTCATTGGAAGGACTGATGCTGAAGCTGAAACTCCAATACTTTGGCCACCCGATGTGAAGAACTGACTCATTTGAAAAGTCCCTGATGCTGGGAAAGATTGAAAGCAGGAGGAGAAGGGGATGACAGAGGATGAGATGGTTGGATGGCATCACCGACTTGATGAACGTGAATTTGAGTAAGCTTCCGGAGTTGGTGATGAACAGGGAAGCCTGGTGTGTTGCAGTGCATGGGGTCGCAAAGAGTCGGACACGACTGAGTGACTGAACTGAACTGAGGGGCAATGGATTTATGAGATACTGGAATCCTGACAAGCTTTGTCCCTGCCAGTCTCTAATAGTGTGCCTACCCAGAGATGACCTGGGCTGTGCCAAGATTGTTCTCAGTTCACACCTGGCAAGAGGCCTTGTCTACATGTGGCATGAAGATGTTTGGTTTTCTAGAACTTTTCTTCTCCATCTTGCTGTCTTAGCTGCTGGAGTGCACTATGTATTTGCAAGCAACACTGCACCTACAAGTATGAAATTCTGGGTTAGTGCTAATAATTAAAACTCTTTAGAGCCCTAGTGTCTTGTGTACAGAACTGTCTGTGCCTTCATATCAAGGACTGAGGACCCTGGCTGGGGGAGCTGGTGCTTTGAGTAGCTTCCTTGACTACTCACAGAGGTCAGGAGGCTGGGATCAGCATACGACTTAGTTATTTGTTTAATTTTTGGATTTGGCGCAGCCTGCAGTGTCATTTTTACAAGAAGAAAAGGTTCCTGACATTCCAGTTTGTATTCTGAGTTTTCAGTAGTAGATGCAATGCAGTGTTGCCTCCACCTGCAGAGAATTTCAACAATTTCAATAGTAGAACAACGAGGCATAAATTAAACCAACAAATATGACTTGCATGTTCATTTGACCTGCCCTCTTGGGACCCGGGCTTGGTTCTGGTGTGCAGTGGGGACAAACACACAAATTTTAGTGTTCATGAAAGTTTTAATCTAGTGGTGGGGGGCACCAGTGAATGGGTAAATACCAACTGTGGGGTGCTATGAAGTCCATGAACCCTGCACTAAGAGAAGGTGGGGGTAGTCAGAGTGGGCCTCAGAGAGGAGGTGACATAGAAGCTTATGAGTGTCCTTCTGGGCTGTGCCTACTGTACAACTTCACGCTGCCCACTTCCCCCTTGATCTGCCCGATAACTGTCCTCCCAGATGACTTTCTCTCTTGTGGCCTCCAGTCTCTAGCCTTTTAGACTTTGCACTGCCGTTCCCTCTGCATTTTTATCTCATTCCCTCTCACACTCATCTTTCCTAACCAACTGCTGCTCACCCTCTGGGTCTCACCTTAGGTCCCCTTCCTAGGACAGCCCTTTGTGATCCTCTAGTCTGCAGTGGGGGCCGCTCTCAGAGATTATACATCGTCTCCATCCCTTATCAAGAAAGCTGAGCACACTGCTTTTTTGTTTTCCCCTTTGATGAGACTGTGAGCTCAAGGAGGGTAAGGATCGTGGGTATCTCATTCATTCCTCTATTTCCAGTGGCCACCCTGAGTGTCTGGCATGCTTAGGCTACGTGGCCCTTGAAACACGTGGAGCTGAGAGGAGAAAGGTAGCTCCCCAGGGGGCAGCAGGAAGTATGACGGTGAATGCTCGTAGCCCCCCATCTCAGTTAGGATGGGAAGGCACTGAAGAGTAAGACAGCATCCAGAACAGTGCCCTTCCCCCTGGCTTGGAACTGGTGGGAATGTTGCACGATTTCTGAAAAAGGAAGGCGTCATCTTTGTTGCGTAGATTCTCACACATTTTGAAACTCCTCATCTTTTCCACTGTGCGCGTGGGGAGCCGAGAGGCCGATGGTGGCCTCGCTGTGTGTGACCAGGCAGGGGACATGTAGACAGACCTGGCCAACTTGCCGCTCTCCGCACCCCATGTTATAGGCGGGCTCTGAGGGGAGGGAACGGCCAAGCACTGAGGCGGGAACGCAGGCCCCAGACCCCAGAGCTCCCTCAAACGTGGCAGCTGTGTAATGAGGTGATTCTTCATTCCTTAGACTGCCGAGCATGAAGAGCACAGGCGTGTGCCCATGGTGGTCATGTGGCACCTCGCACGCTCAAAGAACCCACGAAACATCCAGGTGGTGAGGCTGTTTTATTGATGTCTCCCCTCCTCTGCAGATTCTTTCTGGGAATAAATGAATTCTATTTTGTTGTGTAAAATAAAAGCTCTAAGTGAAGTGCTTCAGCTCTGTATTACAGCAGGTATTAGGAGGTGAAGTGGGTCTCAATCAATGGATGGCACCACTCCTGTCATTTAGGAATGGGTATTTGCCTCTGGAGGGCGTACAGTCCCAGTGTGTCTGATGTGACTGTTTGACAGGAGGTTTTTACCATGTCATCCTGACCTGAGTTAACATTGCTCACCAACATCACTGGATGGAGGCTTGTTTATGTGTATTAATGTCAACTAATCACTCTCTCAACATTTATAATTTTAAACAAAAAGGGTTGATTCCTTAGGTGGTCTCAGCAAATCAGAGTATGATTAACAATAACAGTATTTACAACAAAAGTGCTTATTGATATAGAAAGCTTTTCATCATGTAGTGCATAAAAACACTTCCATAAAATGGCATACATAGTACAATTTGATAGTAGCCATTGATTTAAGTAACAAACCTTTAGATGTGAAGATATATCAAAATATCAGTATAGGGACACAGAGGTACTATGTGGGATATTCTGGGGCTCCAGTTCCCTCATGATAAGTGGACATACCTGCTTCTGGAGATGAGGAATAGAAGCTTCACCATCTTTGTGTTAACATCAGGTACATTTCTAGATGTCTAAAGTGACCTAGGAAATGAGTGACGTGTGGAGGATGTCCTGCTCTCAGGGATCTGAAGTCATTAATCTATTCCCTGGACTCTGAGGACGCAGTGGTCATTTATACCTTCATAAGTGCAGTGTTATGATTTAAAAGACATTAAATGAATAAATATGGAAGCATTAATAATTGTGATGTGTTATGAAAAACAGATTGCAAGGTGATAGGATAAGAAACATCACTTTCTCTAGGAATTAGTCCCTAAGGTGAGTGTAAATGATCACTTTTGACTTTTTCAATCAAATACAGTTATTATTAGAAGGATCACAAATCCTGTCATGATATCATTGTTTGTGCTTGTAAATTAAAGTCTATTTTCAAACAGAGAACAATGTACATGAGAAATAGGTCTTTATTTCTGAAGACAAATTTACCTTGTGATGAAGTAGTTTTGTGCTGGAAGATGTAGCTGTTTGTGACACTAAGGTTATTTTTTACGTTAAAAAAAGGAGAGAGTGATTTGGACTTTGAGCTAGCAGGACTTAGAAATGTGATTATAATTATAGGATACAAATTGCATAGTTTTCATGAGAAGAACTTTTGTCCAAAGAGAATTAACAGGAAAGGTGTAGCCATGTAGCTGAAAAAATAGTCCAGCTGTCCCAAGTTCTGATTCTGGCAGGTCTAACTCTATTTTGACCTCCCTGGAACAAATCTCTCCCTTTTTGGGGTCATAATTCTTCTTTGGAATAGAAAGAGATAGACCCTTAAAGTCCATTGTACCAATATTAATTTTTAGTTTTGATAAATGTGCCGGGTCAGGTATAATGTTCCCTTTGGGGAAGTCAGGTGAAGGGTCTATAGGAATGCAACTTCCTTTGTAACTTACTGTAAATCTAGAACTATTTCAAAATAAACCTAATTAGGAAAATTTTTTTATTAAAATATTTTAACTGTAAGGATGATATCTAATGTACTCAACAGTAAACATCTCAGTGCTGATAACCAACTTCAGTGTGAGAATATAGAGTATAAAATGTCAATTTTGTTGAAAGAAAACTCCTTCAATATCTGAGCTAATACTATTAATAAGAACAGTCATCAGATTGCCTGCCTCAGCAGTTTTACTAAAGTCAGAATCAGAGGAGCATGTTCATTGCAGCATTATTTATACAAGTAAAAGATGTTCTAAATTAAGGGATTGCTTGAATAAATAAAGGCCCTTCAATATCCTGGAATGCTTTGCAGCAGTTAACAATGATAATGTTGAATGTATTTGATTTTAATAGTGTTCTTGCTATGTGGAAAAAGAGATCATAAAGGAGTATGTAAATAAAACATGTACCCCCACACACAGGAGGGTAGAAAACATTCTGGCAGGCTGTGTGCCAAATACAAATTATTGTTTTTAGTTAGCTTTTTGGGAAGGTTGTTGTTATTTGGTTGCTAAGTCATGTCTGACTCTGCAACCCCATGGATTGCAGCATGCCACGCTTCCCTGACCTTCACTATCCCCTGGAGTCTGCTCAGATTCGTATCTATTGAGTGCGTGATGTTATTGGGAAGGTACCCAGAGTATCAAGGTAGCAGAGTGGGTGTGAATGGGACCTGATGGTTGGGATGGTTGGAAGTGAACAGATTTCAGCAAAATTCACGTGTAAAACAGATGGCTAGTGGGAACCCACTGTGTAACTCAGGGAGCTCCGCTTGGTGCTCTGTGGTGACCTGGGTGGGTGGGATCGGGGAGAGGGAGGCAGGAGGCAGGTCTGAGGAGGGGATGTATGTATACTTACAGCTGATCCACTTTGTTGTTCAGCAGAAACTAACACAGCTTAGTAAAGTAACGGTACCCCAGTTTAAAAAATCCAAGGGAACGATCCAACCGCATCTTTCTCAGAGAATTTCTTTGACTTTTCCCTTCCCCCTCCTATTCCTTTCTCGTTTCCCGCCACAGCAGTTTCTCAGGAAGGTCTGCTTTGTACTGCTGTTCTCATTTCTTGCCCTTGGCCCCCACTGCCTGGACCCAGGTCTGCTGGACAAGGAATCTTACTAACATAAGATGAATGGGTTTGGCCACAGGGAGTTGTGCATTTCCCAGGATAACATTTGTCTTTATTTTAAATCATCAAAACAGCATTTAAGCGAGAAGAAGGATCTGTGCATGCTTTTGCTTGGCGTGTTTTCCAATGACTGGCATCACCCTCTAATAACGGGATGTGTACGCGATATGATACAGAGGCCACTGGGCTGCAGCGCAGTCATTAGGTTTCCCTCGGAAACAAAGAGAGAGGCTGCCGTTTGAATAATGATCCCTGGCTGTTTTCTTTGTACACGGGCCATTTCCTTAATTAGGTTTCAAGCTTCATCTCTCTTGTTTTTAACTAAAAAGCCAAGTGAGAGAGAGACAAATTGTATTGTGAGGAAAAGGGAGAGGACTGTGTTCCATGCAGAATAAAGGGCAAATGAGTAGAATGGGAGATCAGTGGATGCCCAGTGATCAGGCCAACTTGACAGAGCCAAGCTTGTGTCTGGGCTGAATTCAGCATCTTCTGAGGTCAGGGGGACCTTTCTGCACATCCCAAGGGGAATCCCTCTCCTGCTTCCCATCCAGATTTTGTGATCCAGATCTCAGAATTTGTCTTTAGGGTCACGCTTTCCTTCTCTGTACCTTGAAATGACCTTGGCAGCATGTCTCTCAGACACCGTGCTTTCGAGGCAGACAGCCCAAGTTTCCATCCTACCCGCTGTGAACTGGCTCTGTGACCTTGGGCAAGCCAAGTTATTCCTCATAAACCAAGGTTGTTCTTTGGTAAAAGGAAGGTGATAATGGTACCTTCCTTTTGTGGGGTTAAAATACTCACTTTTTATCTGAGGTACTTAGTGCATGGGACAGGGTGCGTGCTCAGTTAAGCGTGGGGTTGCTGCAACCTCTGTGGTTATTATTATTAGCCTCTGAGGGAGAGTCCTAGCAGAGGGTTTAGGACAGACGTAGTATTGTTATTTTATAACCCAGTCTGTAGTGAGGGGAAGGGAGCCAGCATGTTGGAGCCATAAATTATAAAGAACATTGACAACCTCATTTATTTTCTCTCAGAATGTTGTGTTTTCTCACCTATTGTTTTTAACTTCTGAACTCCCTGAGATGTGGAAGATGGTGTCATATTTTGAATCTACTGAATATGATAGGAAACAACTTTGAAGTTAAACTGGGGCCTTCGTTCATAAGTTTTGTCTTCTCAGATCAGGGTACTTTGTGTATTTATGCTGAATGTCTCAAAAAAAAAAGCTGGACAAATGGCAGCAGCGCAGCTTTCCTGACCTACCCATGTAGGAATTCTTTATTCCCTCAGCGAGCCTCCCTCCTCACCTCCTCTCCTGCAGCTCTGTACATGGAGAATGTGGAGATGAAACCCAGAGTCTCTTTCCTTTAGACCTCAATTTGTGGTTCAGGGACCAGTAGCATCGCCGTCATGAGGAATCTTGCTAGAACTCTAGATCTGAATCCGAATCTGCATTGTAATGACTCCCCTTGGGCGATTCACGTGCATGCTGAACTATGTCTAGTGCTCTGGTGTCTGGTCTCATTTGGAAGAGGGATCAGTAAGCCAGTTGGACCAAAGTCTTACCCGGGGGAATGAGGGGACTTCCTATAGGTGGTGACTCTTGATCAGGTGTTGACTTCGGATCAGGAGTTGGCTGGGGAGAAGAATGGGTAGGAGCAAATAGAGGGAGGGACGAGCTTCTAAAAGAAAAACTTGGATGTACAAAGCCCATGATGGCAAGATCATGTGACCTGCTGCTATTACTTTTCATTCGCTGGGTCATTTTTAGCACTCATGCAGGACATGTGCTTGGGTCATGTGAAATAATTTTTGAATAGCATAGGAGCACTTTGCTTCCCAAACTCTGATATATAAAACGGGGATTCATACAACAGATGCGGAGATATTACCACTTTGCAAAGAGATGACTAAACTGTCAGATTGATTCCTTGGGGCTAAGAAGGAAAGTGTATGAGTGGGCTTTCAAGTCCTCCATCTGGGACTGGATCCAGGCTATGCCACCTGTGGGAAGAAACTTGGGCCAGTTGTTGTTGGTGGTATTGTTCAATCGCTCAGTCATGTCCTACTGTTTGTAGCCCATGGACTGCAGCATGCCAGGCTTCCCTGTCCTTTGCCATCCTCCAGAACTTGCTCAAACTCATGTCCGTTGAGTTGGTGATGCCATCCAACCATTTTGTCTTCTGTCTTCCTCTTCTCCTGGCGTCAGTCTTTCCAGCATCAGGGGTCTATCAGTAAGTCGGCTCTGTGCATCAGGTGGCCAAAGTATTTGAGCTTCAGCTTCAGCATCTGTCCTTCCAGTAAATACTCAGGGTTGATTTCCTCTAGGATTGACTGGTTTGATCTCTGTAATCCTAGGGACTCTCAAGAATCTTCTCCAGTTCCACAGTTCAAAAGCATCAAGTCTTCAGTGCTCAGTCTTCTTTATGGTCCAACTCTCACATCTCCACACATGACTACTGGAAAAACCATAGCTTTGACTATATGGACCTTTCTTGGCAAAGTAATGTCTCTGCTTTTTAACTCACTGTCCAGGTTTGTCATACCTTTTCTTCCAAAGAGCGTCTTTTAATTTCATGACTGCAGGATTTTGAGCTCGGGCCAGTTGGTAGCCTCTGTGATTCTGAGTCTTTATTTGTGACATGTACCTTTGGATGTTTCACTGTGAAGTTCATGCTTCTTTATCTTAAGATGTATGGTTTCATATTTTTTTTAAGTCAGTGCTTTATAGCCTAACTGAAACATCATAGCAGTGAGGATGAGGCTAAAGAGACATGTACCGCACTCCTAGTACAGGCTGTGGAATCACTGTCTGCCCCCCGCCTTGCCCCCGGCCACATTCTGTATCAGGAAGAGTGTTGGCCCAAGTGCCTTCACTGGGTGCTTCTTCAACTAATATGTACATCATGTTTTTAAAGTTATTAAATAATTCTCTTTCCATTTTTGGTTGCTGTCCCAATTATTTCCTTTTCCTTTCCTTTTTCTTGTTAACCTTTTGTAGCCCACCACAGTATTTAATGAAAGATGAATGAATTAAAGGAAGCATGTTGATAATTAGGAAATGGAACAGCTGAAAAAGCATTTCAATTAATGAGAGAGACCACAAAACACAAAATGAAGGCAAGGAAAGGCAAGTGAATTCAAGGCTTGTTTATTAAGTACAATTCACCTTGAATTCAAAAAAGGGAACTTTTTCAGTAAAGGATAAGTGACAAGATTTGAAAAGAGTCCCCCTAGGGAAAGAGGATTAACAAAAGGAGACATTATAGAATGAAATAGAAGTGAATTAACAAATTGATTTTCTGTAAGGGTTAGAAGACATGAGATTTATTTGGAAGATAAATATTTGGTAATTGAAACCTGAAAGTGTTTTGTTGCTGGTTTTTACCCCGTGAAGCTATGTCTGCAGTGAAACGCTGATGAACGTGGAATGGTGTATATCCTATAAAAAGGCTGCCAGACCTCTTTCTTCTCTCAGTATTTATTTTGGTGGCCTAAGGGATGGTCCCATCACTTCATGGGAAATAGATGGAAAAACAGTGGAAACAGTGTCAGACTTTGTTTTTTTGGGCTCCAAAATCACTGCAGATGCTGATTGCAGCCATGAAATTAAAAGACGCTTGCTCCTTGGAAGGAAAGTTATGACCAACCTTGATAGTATATTAAAAAGCAGAGACATTACTTTGCCAACCAAGGTCCGTCTAGTCAAGGCAATGGTTTTTCCCGTGGTCATGTATGGATGTGAGAGTTGGACTGTGAAGAAGGCTGATCGCCGAAGAATCGATGCTTTTGAACTGTGGTGTTGGAGAAGACTCTTGAGAGTCCCTTATACTGCAAGGAGATCCAACCAGTCCATTCTAAAGGAGATCAATCCTGGATGTTCATTGGAGGGACTGATGCTAAAGCTGAAACTGCAATACTTTGGCCACCTCATGCGACGAGTTGACTCACTGGAAAAGACTCTGATGCTGGGAAAGGTTGGGGGCGGGAGGAGAAGGGGACGACCGAGAATGAGATGGCTGGATGGCATCACTGACTCTGTGGACATGAGTTTGAGTGTACTCCGGGAGTTGGTGATGGACAGGGAGGCCTGGCGTGCTGTGATTCATGGGGTCGCGGAGAGTCGGACACGACTGAGCGACTGAACTGAACTGAACTGAACTGAAGGGATGAACCGTTTGTACCTAGGCTTCCTGGGGACACAATTTGAAAATATAGTCCATTGGCATGTATAGGATAGTCTCACTTTGTGTGTAAAGAAACAATTCCACTTATGATCTTACATTTCATAATGGAAAATAGCTGTAAGGATTATTATTATTATTTTTTTTGCAGTTTTAGAACTTGAGAACGTTTATTCTGTTAGAATGCTTTTCTTAGGTTATGCCACACATCTGTAAGGATCTTAATCACGGGATAGCCCCTGGTATTTTGATAGTGGGACTGGGGTTTTTTGTTTTCTTCTATTTGCTTATATCCACCTTTCATTTGCACTTCCTACAGTGAAAACATTTAGCTTTTAGAATAGAATAACAAAATAGTCTCAGTTTACCTTCAACTATTTTAGGAGAAGGGAATGGCAAACCACTTCAGTATTCTTACTTTGAGAACCCCATGGACAGTATGAAAAGGCAAAATGATAGGACACTGAAAGATGAACTCCCCAGGTCGGGAGGTGCCCAATATGCTACTGGAGATCAGTGGAAAAATAACTCCAGAAAGAATGAAGGGATAGAGCCAAAGAAAAAGTAATACCCAGATGTGGATGTGACTGGTGATGGAAGCAAGGTCCGATGCTGTAAAAGCAATATTTCATAGGAACCTGGAATGTTAGGTCCAAGAATCAAGGCAATGTGGGCAAAAATCCCTTGGAAGAAATGGAGTAGCCCTCATAGTCAACAAAAGAGTCCAAAATTCAGTACTTGGATGCAGTCTCCAAAATGACAGAATGATCTCTGTTCGTTTCCAAGGCAAACCATGCACTATCGCAGTAATCCAAGTCTATGCCCCAGCCAGTAACGCTGAAGAAGCTGAAGTTGAATGGTTCTCTGAATACCTACAAAACGATCTAGAACTGACACCCCAAAAGATATTCTTTTCATTATCAGTTCAGTTCAGTTCAGTCGCTCAGTCGTGTCTGATTCTCCGCGACCCCATGAATCACAGCACGCCAGGCCTCCCTGTCCATCACCAATTCCCGGAGTTCACTCAAACTCATGTCCACAGAGTCGGAGATGCCATCCAGCCATCTCATTCTCGGTCGTCCCCTTCTCCTCCCGCCCCCAACCTTTCCCAGCATCAGAGTCTTTTCCAGTGAGTCAACTCGTCGCATGAGGTGGCCAAAGTATTGCAGTTTCAGCTTTAGCATCAGTCCTTCCAATGAACACCCAGGATCGATCTCCCTTAGAATGGACTGGTTGGATCTCCTTGTGGTACAAGGGACTCTCAAGAGTCTTCTCCAACACCACAGTTCAAAAGCATCAATTCTTCAGCGATCAGCTTTCTTCACAGTCCAACTCTCACATCCATACATGACCACGGGAAAAACCATAGCCTTGACTAGATGGACCTTTGTTGGCAAAGTAATGTCTCTGCTTTTTAATATATTATCAAGGTTGGTCATAACTTTCCTTCCAAGGAGTAAGCGTCTTTTAATTTCATGGATTTTCATTATAGGGGACTGGAATGCAAAAGTAGGAAGTCAAGAGATACCTGGAGTAACAGGCAATTTGGCCTTGGAGTACAGAATGAAGTAGGGCAAAGGCTAATAGAGTTTTGCCAAGAGAATGCACTGGTCATAGCAAACACCCTCTTCCAACAACACAAGAGAAGACTCTACACATGGACATCACCAGATGGCCAACACTGCAATCAGACTGATTATATTCTTGCAGCCAAAGATGGAGAAGATCTGTACAGTCAAAAAAAGACCAGGAGCTGACTGTGGCTCAGATCATGAACTTGTTATTGCCAAATTCAGACTTAAATTGAAGAAAGTAGGGAAAACTACTAGACCATTCAGGTATGACCTAAATCAAATCCCTTATGACTGTACAGTGGAAGTGAGAAATAGATTTAAGGGACTAGTGCTGATAGAGTGCCTGATGAACTGTGGACAGAGGTTTGTGACATTGTATAGGAGACAGGGATCAAGACCATCCCCATGGAAAAGAAATGCAAAAAAGCAAAATGGCTGTCTGAGGAGGCCTTACAAATAGCTGTGAAAAGAAGAGAAGTGAAAAGGAAAGATATAAGCATCTGAATGCAGAGTTCCAAAGAATAGCAAAGAGAGATAAGAAAGCCTTCCTCAGTGCAAAGTGATCAGTGCAAAGAAATAGAGGAAAACAATAGAATGGGAAAGACTAGAGATCTCTTCAAGAAAATCAGAGATACCAAGGGAACATTTCATGCAAAGATAGGCTCAATAAAGGGCAGAAGTGGTATGGGTCTGACAGTTGCAGAAGATATTAAGAAGAGGTGGCAAGAATACACAGAAGAACTGTACAAAAAAGATCTCCACGACCCAGATAATCATGATAGTGTGATCACTTACCTAGAGCCAGATGCCCTGGAATGTGAAGTCAAGTGGGTCTTACGAAGCATCACTGCGAACAAAGCTAGTGGAGGTGATGGAATTCCAATTGAGCTATTTCAAATCCTAAAAGATGATGCTGCGAACGTGCTGCACTCAATATGCCAGCAAATTTGGAAAACTCAGCAGTGGCCACAGGACTGGGAAAGGTCAGTTTTCATTCCAGTCCCAAAGAAAGGTAATGTCAAAGGATGCTCAAACTACCACACAATTGTACTCATCTCACATGCTAGTAAATTAATTCTCAAAATTCTCCAAGCTCAACTTCAACAATATGTAAACTGTGAACTTCCAAATGTTCAAGCTGGTTTTAGAAAAGGCAGAGGAGCAGAGATCAAATTGCCAACATCCACTGGATCATGGCAAAAGCAGGAGAGTTCCAGAAAAACATCTATTTCTGCTTTATTGACTATGCCAAAGCCTTTGACTGTGCTGATCAGAATTAAATGTGGAAAATTCTGAAAGAGATGGGAATACCAGACCACCTGACCTGCCTCTTGAGAAATCTGTATGCAGGTCAGGGAGCAACAGTTAGGACTGTACATGGAACAACAGACTGGTTCCAAATAGGAAAAGGAACACGTCAAGGTTGTATATTGTCACCCTGCTTATTTAACTTATATGCAGAGTACATCATGAGGAACGCTGGGCTGGAGGAAGCACAAGCTGGAATCAAGATTTCTGGGAGAAATATCAATAACCTCAGATATGCAGATGACACTACCCTTATGGCAGAAAGTGAAGAAGAACTAAAGAGCCTCTTGAGGAAAGTGAAAGAGGAGAGTGAAAAGGTTGGCTTAAAGCTCAACATTCAGAAAACAAAGATCATGGCATCTGGTCCCATCAGTTCATGGGAAATAGATCGGGAAACAGTGGAAACAGTGTCAGACTTTATTTTTTGGGGCTCCAAAATCACTGCAGATGGTGACTGCAGCCATGAAATTAAAAGACTCTTATTCCTTGTCAGGAAAGTTATGACCAACCTAGACAGCATATTAAAAAGCAGAGACATTACTTTGCCAACAAAGGTCCATCTAGTCAAGGCAATGGTTTTTCCATTAGTCATGTATGGATGTGAGCATTGGACTGTAAAGAAAGCTGAGCACTGAAGAATTGATGCTTTTGAACTGTGGTGTTGGAGAAGACTCTTGAGAGTCCGTTGGACTGCAAGGAGATACAACCAGTCCATCCTAAAAGAGTTCAGTCCTGGGTGTTCATTGGAAGGACTGATGTTGAAACTGAAACTACAACATTTTGGCCACCTGATGTGAAGAACTGACTCATTTGAAAAGACCCTGCTGCTGGGAAAGATTGAAAGCGCGAGAAGGGGACGACAGAGGATGAGATGGTTGGGTGGCATCACCAACTCAATGGACGTGAGTTTTGTGATTGATAGACCGGGAGGCCTGGCTTGCTGCAGTCTATAGGGTTGCAAAGAATTGGACATGACTGAGTGACTGAACTGAACTGAACTGAATTTTACGAGAGTTTTAGGGGTAGTCTAAGCATGGGCTCTTTAGCCAGCCTGCCTGGACTTGAATCCAGCCTTACTGTTCTATTTTTCTCCATCTTAGACTTTACGTTTGCCATTTGAAAAGCAATTTTGCAAAACACATTTAGAAAACTGGAAAAATTCATCCAAAATTCCGCCACCCTAACTTACCCAGCCATGGTTTGAATTTTGTTGTGGTCCCTCACAGTGTCCTTTGCTCTGTGTTTTTACATGGCTTTAATTATAGCCATAATGTACTTCACTTAGCAGTATTTCATGAGCAGAGTTTTTGAATAGTATGCAGTGAAATATTTTTTGACACAGTCATCTAGTGGCTGTGGACAAAGATCAGGCTTGTTCAATGGGTTGTTTAATTCATTTATCAAGTATAAGGCTTCTGAGCCAGTCAATTCCTCTTTTCACATTATGGGGCATTTATTATATTTTTATACCAATGATTACTAAATTTCTTTGAACTTGACACTTTATGTATTTTTAATCATACAAATAATACATGAATATACGCTCTTTGTGAAGAATTCTAATAACCCAGTGGTTACATAAGGAAAAAATTATAGTTCTCTTCAGCTCTGCTCGAATACCATGGACTGAGATAAATACTGTTTCCAGTTTGATGTTTACCCTTCCCTTACCCATTTAAGAAATCATCAATTATTGATAGAGCACCCAGGGAAATTCATAAGCTGTAATCCACGCTTACATAGACAGCAGAACCATCTTCCAGAATTAGTTATTAGAGGAAATTTCTATAATTTGGTGTGTATGTTTAATGTACATGCATCTTACATTGGATTGTGAATATAAGCTAATGATCAGACAGTTCTTGTGACATACACCAACAGTCAAAAATGAGCATTGTCCATCCCTTCAATGCAGGTGCATCAGGGACAGATGCCCTATCACTGTTCACACATCGGGTGATCTTTTCTGAGAACTCTTGGGGAGTAGACAGGGTGATGAACCTGTGTCCACACCATGGAGAGAATTCAGGGGGCTGTGAACTTAGGTGGGGAAAAAATAGCACCTTTTATTGTCACTAACCTCTAACTGAAATTTATTATTTTAGCTTATACATGTAGTTAACAAACCACAACAGTTCCTATGACTTTGTCACCCACGGAAATCACAGATATTCTCATGTCGCATCGCAGCCGATGCAGCTCCCTTTGCTGTTGATGCTTATCCTTGACACGGATGGCTATGAGAGCTATAGTGTCACCACTGGTTCTTGTTATTTAATGTGCTAATGAAGAAACATCTGCATTACCTTATCACAAACTGATATTCTAAACACTTTGAAGACTGAATTTCAGTATTACTGGTTTCTTTCCTGTGTGTTTTCTTTTTGGCATTTGAAAATATTTTGAGAAGTGGGGGTCCATGGACTTCACCACTACCCAAACCCCCTATCCACAAATTCTCATCTTAAAGATGAGAGCAGCCACTACCCAAACCCCCTATCCACAAATTCTCTTCTTAAAGTCTGTCTTCTTAAATTCTCTTCTTAAAGCATGTCTGTAAGAATAGTAAGAGTGAGGTGAATGTGTTGATTAATTTCCTTCTGTTTTCCTAAATACACTTTAGGAGAAAAATGTTGGTATCATATGACTGTGTGTGTGTGTGTGTGTGTGTAGAGAAAGAGAGAGGGACAGAGACAGAGGAACATTATTTAACATTTCTTAGGACTCAACATTCAGAAAACAAAGATCATGGCATCTGGTCCCATCACTTCATGGGAAATAGATGGAAAAACAGTGTCAGACTTTGTTTTTTTGGGCTCCAAAATCACTGCAGATGCTGATTGCAGCCATGAAATTAAAAGACGCTTGCTCCTTGGAAGGAAAGTTATGACCAACCTTGATAGTATATTAAAAAGCAGAGACATTACTTTGCCAACCAAGGTCCGTCTAGTCAAGGCAATGGTTTTTCCCCTGGTCATGTATGGATGTGAGAGTTGGACTGTGAAGAAGGCTGATCGCCAAAGAATCGATGCTTTTGAACTGTGGTGTTGGAGAAGACTCTTGAGAGTCCCTTATACTGCAAGGAGATCCAACCAGTCCATTCTAAAGGAGATCAATCCTGGGTGTTCATTAGAGGGACTGATGCTGAAGCTGAAACTGCAATACTTTGGCCACCTCATGCGACGAGTTGACTCACTGGAAAAGACTCTGATGCTGGGAAAGGTTGGGGGTGGGAGGAGAAGGGGACGACCGAGAATGAGATGGCTGGATGGCATCACCGACTCTGTGGACATGAGTTTGAGTGAACTCCGGGAGTTGGTGATGGACAGGGAGGCCTGGCGTGCTGTGATTCATGGGATCGCGGAGAGTCGGACACGACTGAGCGACTGAACTGAACTGAACTGAGGACTCTAGAATTCTTCAAACTGATGTAGATCAGTCCCCATTTTAACAGTAATGTGTGGGCTTCTCTCAGCATGCCTATAGATTCTTCAACTTGAGAGTCTCATCCCACGCCTAGCAACTCTGAATGCGTGAGGAGTCAAAGTGCTTTTGGTCATACATTGGGGTTTCGAGGGGAGGGCATCCTCAAGTCCTCAGCCCCTGTAGAGCCAGGGAACCCCACATGGTAAAGAGGGCCCAGGCCCTTTCCCCTCTGACCGAGACCCCGTAGAGCATCTGTCTCTTTATTGACCTGGGCTGACTGCTGCCTTCTCTGTGCCTTAGACTCACATGGGGGTGGTGCTCATAGCAGTGCCTGCTTCACGGATTAGCAGCAGATGCCTGGAAACCTTCCACGCACTGTCCAGCCCATCACTGCCCTGTGGGAGATACGAGGCTGTGTTATTCTGTCTCTGTCTCCTCATGTGAAGATGAATGAGGAGGAAGATGTTTAGAGACATTTTGTATCTGGGCCCCAGAGTGTTCAAGGAAATGAACTCAGTGGGAGATTTCACAGAAAAACATAGATTTCTGGCTTGTTTTAACCAATGGAAGATTGGGTAACCACAGTGTGCCCCTTAACTCACACAAATGAACCAGAGCCGAAAAGTGGCCACCATTTAGGATGAGACAGCGGCTCTGCTGTTCACTGCAGGCTCCAGACTGGCCCAAGTCTTTCACTTGATATGACCCGTCTGGCCTCTGGAGGCATTCGGATTATAGCTTCTGAAATGGATTATTCCTAAGGACTCTAATACTGTGACTTTAAGGCTATTGAGGAAAGTCCTTTGTGTTGGGCTTGATGAAGGATGTCAGAAAATCATTTGATTCTGAAGTTGGTGACATCTATATTTTTAGAGGGCTCAGATTATGTTTTTGCAGCTCAGCATAGGGAAGGCCCTGTATAATGTCTTCACTTTTGTTGATGGTGGGTGAAATTGGAGGGAGTCACCCACTGCAAACTCCCGAAGCACCTTTGGGCAGGTTGAGGAAGGTGATGTTTCAATGAAGAATGCTCATGTGATGGGTCACTTTTCTTAGTCTCTGATATTAGTGGCAGGGAATTCTATATCAGAATCTTTTTACAAAAGAAGGTTTCAACATGAGAAGGGAGACCAAGTCTTCATCTCTTCCTTTCCACAGGAGGGAGGGTGGGTTTATAGCTATTAAGTACCACCTCACCATGGTTCTCTACACTCACGAAAGAAAAGCTAGGATTCACCTGTGGCATCATCTCCATATTCAGTTTGTAGTTAGTCTGGAGTTGACGGAGTTAAAGATTCATTCAGATGCAGGGTCCTAACACTCATTTCTAGCTTTTGACTTTGTAAGTACAGAAACCACTTGAGCAGCTGCAAATAGTATTAGCTCTAAGCTTGTTACAGTTCTTGCAGGCTTATCCACTGATTGCCTTCGATTTCCAGGACATCTCGGATATAGAATTAAAAAGACTTTAGGTAAGCCAATTAACTTCTGTGGCGCCTGGGCAACAAATATCCTGTACTGGAGAAGGTCATTGATGTTACTCAAATAGCAGTTTTATTTGAGCTGTGATTAAACAAATTGGACGAAAGGTCTAAGAATTGTTTATAATGTGTTCCTTTCTGTGTGTAAGATCTTGGCCTTTACCATCAGCGCCTGACCATAATTACACATACAAGTGGTCAGGTCATTTTATCCTTCCAGGAGATTATGACGTGATTGCACCAACTCTAAAGTGTCCATCTTGCAGATAGTTCCCAGCCAAGTTTTAATCTAAAGTTTCATCTAGCAGCAGTTTATATCAAGCGTTTAAAGTGTGGTGGTTATATGCATGGAATCTGGGACGATGCTGCCTGGGTTCAAATCCAGACAGCTAACACTCCCCTGATGATTTAAGCTCCCATTTCTACCGTGTTGACTTCGAGCCTAGAGATGGCTCCCCAGCCACCAGTTCGATTTACAGAGCCCTCTTACTTTGGGTTGGGCTGGGAGCTGGTTACCGCCAGTGGAACGTGAGCAGAGCTAATGCATGTCACTTCCAGGCTAAGGAGTTCAGGAAGCAGGTGCATCTTCTCCCTCCCTTCCCCTGTGTTTCATGGCTGAATGCGAAAGACTCCAAAGCCTGAAGAGCTGGTGGAAGGATCCTGGGTTCCTAAATCACCATGTGAAAAAGACTGGTGACAAAGAACCCCCTCCTGGGAGGGTTACATGAACAGGAAGTAAACTTCTATTGTGTTAAGCCTCTGAGGTTATAGAATATTTTTATTATAGTAGCTAGTATTTCCTGAATTAATAAAACCACTTGCTCGTGGTACCACCATGGCTAAGTTACCGTCTTTTATCTGTGCCTCAATTCCCTAACCTGTAAAATGGTGGGGGGAGGAGATAATATCTACCTGACCCCAAAGTAAGTACTCAATAAATGCTCTTGCTATTATTAATAATAAATTATTATTGTTGTTGTTATTGTTCCCACTGATCTTTAGGGAGTAGGAAGGATGAATTATTTTAAATTGGAACATCAGAAAAATGTGTTTGAAAGATGTAATCTGCAGGAAATAATCTATACAAGTGGTCCAGGCTTTGTAAAGTAATAGCTTATTATTTGCAGTTTGGCTGTAGTTAAATTTGTTGGCATACATAAAACACTCATAAATGCATACATTGGAATTTTTCTTATCTAACACACATGGACCTGTAATCATTGTTTTGGCTTTTCATGTTGTGTAGATTTATGTACAGCATAAATATTCATATTTCGTAGCCTTAGATCCTCATGCAGTAATCCAGAAAACACCCAGAAATTGGAGTTTTAATTTTTTATAGAAACGCAATGGAACTATATTTTTTTTTGTTTGTTTGTTCAATCGGCAGATGAATTTCCCAATTTTAAAGCAGCATGTTACACTCCCATGCTAGGACAGAGATAGTTGTATCAACAGCAGGTTTAATAGCTTGCCTCTGACTTAATTTCCCTTGTATAAAACAGCATCCCTTGTATAAAAGATCTAATGCAGCATTCACACTCAGCTTTATCACTAGAGTTAAAATTTATCAGTGGCATTTGTCCAGTTGACTGTGTGGAACAGTAAAAGCTTATGAGACTTACCAGGATTTAAAAAAAAAAAAAAAAAGAGTATAGACAGTAAAACAGGGAGAGAAGAGATATCCATCTTTAATTCAGGACCTGACAATCTGAAAGTAGAAATCTGTCAGAGACCACCCACAGCAGAGCCAGCTGCTCTGAAGAGCAGTCTCTCTGGAACTCTGATTTAGAAGGACATTCCAGACAGCTAACTGGGAAC
Source organism: Moschus berezovskii (assembly GCF_049115385.1). Lineage (NCBI taxonomy): Eukaryota > Metazoa > Chordata > Mammalia > Artiodactyla > Moschidae > Moschus > Moschus berezovskii. The sequence goes on from NC_142483.1 coordinate 13,821,875, forward strand.
AAGTGCTCCAGGGCCACTGGGGCTAGGGACCCTGATAATTCTTGTGACAGTGCTTTCTTGAGGTGAATATCAGAAAGTACCTTGAGAAGTAATTTAGACCACACCACTCCTTCCTCTGATCCACCCCGCTCCCCTGCCCTAGCTGGAAGTTCTGAAAATCACGTGGAGGAGAACCACTGCCTTTAGTGGTGGTCCATTTCCCTGCTTCTCACCCCGTGGAGCAACAACTGCCTACAGGTGATGTTCCACCTTCCTCAAGTGGTCCCCATTTCCTGCAGCCCTGAGGAAGTGAGAGGCCAGCCACTCCCTGCCTCCTCTCTGGTTTTGTTTGGTTGTAATTTGGTGCTCTCTCCTCCTTTCTTCTCTGTCATTCCTGAACGGGGTCTCTAATTCTTGTGCAAATTATTTCTTACTCTGATGACTTAGATAGAGAAAAACTTCATTCTTCAAGAATGTTCCTCAGACTTAACTAGATCTGGAAGAGCACTGAATTGATATATATATATATTTTTTTGACCTTGGAGACACTTGATTGGAATACCTCTGTGAAACAGAATGATTTGTACAAAATGCTTTTTTCCATTTTCCAGTAGAAAAATACTCTCCTGTGACCTTGAGTTTCATGAATTCAGCTAGGTTTGTTGTTGTTATAGTTAAGAAGTGTTTCTAACATCAGCTTAAAGGATTTAGAAATATATTTACTCGGAAACATAATTGCTTTGGAGTGTTGAATTTTGAAGTGACACTTCCACGTGCAATAATTGAGTCGAGAGGCATACTAAGTACATTTATGTCATAATAAGAAAATGACATTGCCTGTAAGGAGAGAATCCAGAAATTGTAGATGATTAGTTTTTATTGCAACATCTTTAGTAACATATCTGAAAACTGCCATTCACCCTTTACACAAATAAAGACTTCTAGCATCCAGTTTCCGCCAGAAGGGAACCATCTCCAAAGAGTTACTGTTGAAGAACCCCTAGGCCTTGGGAATGTATTTGAAAAATACCTTTGCCCACAGCATCATTCAAAGGTAATTCATCTGTTAGGTTTTGCACCTTGGTTGGAAGTTTTTGTCTTGAGGTAAGAGAATTCATTTTTCAGAACTTAAAGGACAAAGTGAAGTGAGTGAAAGTCACTCATTCATGTCTGACTCGGCGACCCCATGTACTGGAACCCACCAGACTCCTCTGTCATTGCTATTCTGCAGACAAGAATACTGGAGTGGGGAACTGTACCCTCCTGCAGGGGATCTTACCGACCCAGGGATCAAGCCTGCATCTCCTGCATTGCAGGCAGATTCTTTACTGTCTGAACCACCAGGGAAGCCTTAAAGAAAAAATGTTCGCATTCATTACCACTTATGCAATAACCACTGACACTATTTGAGTGCTTTACTCTGTGGCCCTAGCATCCTGTTGGGGTCTTCACACTCGACCTCATTTGACCATCCCAAGAACAGCAGGAAGTCTGGTGTCACTCACTGTACTGTTGAAGGAAAGGAGGCTGATGGAGGCTAAGCAACTTGTCACATTGCAAAGGCTTGCACTTAGTATATCGGAATGGAGAATCCTTGGTCTTAGCCCCACGCCAAAGGGCCTTACAAGTGGGATGTACATTGTTGATTTTCGTCTGACTTGAACCCTGGCCAGTGATTCTAAGCCAAGTAAATATTGCTTATCAGGCTCCAAATCAGTCGCATGCCAGCAAAATCCATGAAGATTCCTTCCCACCCAGCCCATAAGACAGAGGAGACAGAACAGGACCCCGTGCCTTTCTCGTCACTGGGGGTGACTCTGCCTGGTGCTGCCACTGAAATGTGTCTTTGACAAGTTATGTATTGAGTCTCACTCAGTCTCTCGTTTGAGGAAGGTGGGCACTTACCCGGATCTCTAACGTAGTCCATTTCTTTATAGTTTCTTCTCTTTCTAGTAAGGTTGTTTTTGTAGAACAGGTTTCCATTTGATAATCTTATACTTGCGCAAAACTGGATGCTGGGTAGGATTTGGTATTATTAACTGTTGGATTCTTCTCAATATTTATTAAATTCTGGGTTGCTTGACCTTTAGGCTGTAATTTTTTGGACCATACAGGAAAATACTCCTGTTATCATTTTATTCCAGTTGAACTAAAATAAAGAATCAACCTTAGCTCAATTCTTAGGAGAGGTACTTTAAACTTGAAAGAGTATGTACCTTATATGTGGCTGACCATCATCAGTTCAGTTCAGTTCAGTCGCTCAGTCGTGTCCGACTCTCCGCGACCCCATGAACCACAGCACGCCAGGCCTCCCTGTCCATCACCAACTCCCGGAGTTCACTCAAACTCATGTAAACAGAGTCGGTGATGCCATCCAGCCATCTCATTCTCCGTCGTCCCCTTCTCCTCCCGCCCCCAACCTTTCCCAGCATCAGAGTTTTTTCCAGTGAGTCAATAATACATAGTTATTTAAGCTGCTTGATGCCCTGCATTTAAGGGTATATTTATAAACCAAAAATTTTAATGATGTAGATTTTTAAAATGCTTTTTTAAATTACAGTTTCTAAAAAATATTTAATATGTGTCTCTATTTAATATGTATATTTAAACTATCTATTTAACATGTGTACCTTTTTAAAATGTGTGCATGTGTCATTTTATAATTACAGAATGATAGAGTAATATTTAATATTATATCTTCCCACTTACATGTATTTTATTAAAAGAAATTATAGATAGGTGGTGGTGACCTTGGTTTCCCAGGTGGTGCAGTGGTGGTAAAGAATCTGCCTGCTAGTGCAGGAAATACAGGTTTAATCCCTGATTTGGGAAATCCACTGGAGAAGGAAATGACAACCCACTCTAGTATTCTTGCCTGGGAAATCCCATAGACAAAGGAGCCTGGCAGGCTATAGCCCCCGGGGTCGCAGAGAGTCGAACATGATTGAGTAACAGAGCATGAGCTCAGAGGGACATATAAGACGCTTCCCTGCAATCTAGACTATCCCTTCCCACTCTCCCCCTGCCCCCCACCCCGTTCCCAGTATTCATCAAGCCTTGGTCAGAGATATCTTGCCTCTGTTGACCAACTGCCTTGTGATCCTTGAGATGGCTCATGGCCATCTCATTACACTAACAGGATACTTTGTAAACTTCGACTCCCAGAGCCAGGGAATTACATATGTGGCACAGTCATCTTTTCTTCAACCCTTGGACAATTCATTATTTTACATTCTTTCCCGAGACCCTCTTCCTACCTGTTGACTGTCACGTCACTCTTGTTCCTGGCCAATTTTTCAGTGTTTACAAATCAGTTTGGATTGCCCACATTTCCTGCTACCCACCCTTCCCTGCTCAGGGAGAAATACATGTCTGTGCTTTACAGACTGTTCTGCACTTACTAGAGGATACACAATGCTCTCCCCACATCTGGTGGAAGTGATATACCTGCATGGCAGACAGGTGTGACCCTGGGAGGAGACACACATATAACATCTGTGTAGGACAGCACAGCTCAGATTTTGATTGAAGTAACTCGTGTGACTCTGCTCCAGCTTATTTATTATCTATTGTTAATAAAAACAGCAAAAAATTAGCCTTCTCATATCCAAGGGAATATGTTTATTTGTCAGTGGCTCCCGATTCCCCGCCCCCCGCACCTGCCAGCACATTGTTTTTTGAAAGTCACTTAGTCGTGTCTGACTCTTTGTGACCCCATGGACTATAGAGTCCATGGAATTCTCCAGGCCAGAGTACTGGAGTGGATGGCCTTATCCCTTCTCCAGGGGATCTTCCCAACCCAGGGATCAAACCCAGGTCTCCCATATTGCAGGCAGATTCTTTACAATGTGGGAGACCTGGATTCGATCTCTGGGTTTCAGGCAATTTGTAAATAATTGTTGAATGAATGAAAATAACAGTAATTTCAGTCTAGGTTCTTTTGTAATATTGGTGTGATCTTTACCTGAATAGTTTAATAATTTTATCTGCTGTTCTGTGTCTACTTCAGAGCTTGAAGGAATGAGAATTAGACCAAAAATGAAATCTTAAGGTAGGAATATGCGGCATCTTCTGCTTTTACATAACAAGTCCCTTTGAAAGGTTCTGGGCTTAACCTGTGTGGGTTGCTTTCCCAGTAACAGAGTTTACTGGGAAACTGGGACAGGAGTTTTTAGGGGAAGTGCCGGAGGCTTAGGGATGGGATGAAGAAGAGGCAAGTTTCTCTCAAGTTACAGTCTTTTAGGCAACCTCTCCAGATGCTTATTTGGGGACAAGCAGGTCTTTGCTTTACCGTCTTCTCCCCTCATCTAGTGATTTAATTATACTGACTCTAGAAATGTAATTTCAGTTTGCGACGAGAAAATTTGGCCAAGAGACCATGTTCAGATGTTCCAGCTCTTGGCTGATGGTACTCCTTGTGTCCATCCTGCAAGAGAGTCTTCTTTGCTGATGCGGAGCACATTCAGAGCTCCTCTTCAGTGTTTGTCTGCTATACTAATTGATTGTGATTGGTCAGAAGCCTCCTGACTGAAGCCCTCTCTCTGGGGGCTGTTCCAGGTGACTTACTCCTAGATATGCAGTTATCACGTAGGAAAAAAAAAAATGACCCAAAGGTATGAACAACATTAAGTGTTCTGACAGTGAAGTAATGCTTTTCTCTTCCTGGTATTTGTGTGAAATGATCTGGCAAAATAGATGCTACAGAAATAATGCATTTCTGTGTCTCCCTTCTCAAATGATAAATGTTCTTGGCTCATCACAAGATTTCTTGCCAAATGCTGATTCTGCTAACAGAAGGAATGGAAGCTTCAGATGTTCTCCTGTGATAGAGGGAATAAAAAGTTTCTTGGACTGCCTTCCTTCTGTGTCACGAATGCTGAAAGGTACTCTTGTAAAGGGCTGTGTTCTGCCTCGACCCTGGCCTTGGCTTAAAGGCACACAGGCTATGATGCTCAGGTGTCTGCAGCTTCTTCCGCAAGCCAGAGGGAGCCCCAGAGGATGGTCAGAGGTGGCAGAGTGAAGAACATCAGTGTCATCAGCCACCTCATTGGAATTTGTCTCCTGCATTAGAAGTTCAGGAAGGCGTTTGTATGAAAATACTACATATACCAGAATCTTCTATAGCAGAAATTCAAAGAGGGCAAAACAGGAGAACACGAAGATTTAGAGTGGCCTGTCCTGTGTAGGCACTGTGCTGCTGTGTCTGACCATCAGACCTCTTGATGTCTCCCAAGGAGCCCACCTCTCATTTCCTGTCTCTACTTTTCTTCTTCCCAACTCCTTGCCAGTTTTATGTTCCTCCCTCCCTTTCTGCACACTGAGATTTTTCAAAACCATGAATCTGGTCTTGGGTCCCTCCTACTGTTAAATCCTTCAGTGGTTCTGATTGTTGTTTGAATCCATACCCTCAGCCTCCTAGTCATGTCAAGATAATGTCCAAACTCTTCATCCTAGCATACTACCTTTGATGGCCTGGCCCTGCTTACTTCTTTGACCTCGTCTCTCACCAGAGTCCCCTGTCCTGGCCATCCATGCACCAGGGAAGTGGAACAGGGGTGGTCCCTGTGTTCCAGGCAGCCTCTTGTCTTGGATATCCATACCTACCGTTCTGCTCATCCCCTGTTTCATCTCCCCTCTTCTTAGCCTAGTTATCCTTTAGGGGTCCAGAAAGTTGGAATGACTGCCTTGACCACCGCATCGGGGTAGTTATGATGATGTTGTGTCTTCTTTTCTGGTTTAGTCATCAGAATATTCCTGACCTTTGGACCAAGCTTTCTTCAGCTTTGCTTTACTCATCACGTTGTGCTTGGTACCCAACCCCTGCTTGGCATACCAGAGACACAAAATGTAGGAGTTTTGGAGTCAGAGGTCCAATCCAGACTGGCCTGAATCTTTGATCAGGTGGCACAGTGTCTCTTCCACTTTGGTCTTCCCCTCTGCCTTCATTGTGTGTATTGACAGAGACGTGCTGGTACTTTCCAGATTCCTTTACCCAGTTGACAAATGGCTGTTTTTTTACACAAAACAAAGTAATTGCCAGAGCAACCCTTGAGGCTGTAGAAAATAAAGTGTTACTGCCATGACAGCTGTGTGGCTTCAGGTTATTCTTGATACTTTGGAGAATAGGACAATGTGTAGCCAAAACACAGCCATGAAGTAATATATTGGATTGGCCAATAAGTTTGTTGGGGTTTTTCCATAGTATCTTACCAATGAGCTTTCTGGCCAACCCAACATAATTAAGACGGCTTCCCTGGTGGCTCAGCGGTGGAGAATCTACCTGCAGTGCAGGAGACACAGGAGATGCAGGTTTGATTCCTGAGTTGGGAAGATTCCCTGGAGGAGGGCATGGCAACGCATTCCAGAAAATCCCATGAACAGTGGAGCCTGTTGGGCTATGGTCCATGAAGTTTCACAGAGTCGAACATGACTGACGTGACTCACCCCACACACACATACACAGTACATTTAAGGCTTCTGGGCCTCTTTCAAGGGTCAAGAGCTGTGTCTGCTTCTCTGGGGACAGGCTCTAAGCTCATTCCCCAAGTAGAGGGATAGCATCTCCTCCTATGACATCCAGCCAGCCCTGGCTGTGTGGCTTTTGCTCACCTGGAGGAGACTTGTACACAGCTGCCGCCCTTGTTGACTGATGATGTCTCTGATTTTAGGTATTTGAGTCTCTTGGTTAGTTTAAACCCCTAAAAGCTACCAATCAATGAAACAGCCACTGTGATGGCAGTGAAATGGGCCCTCTGAAACAAGAACACAAATACTTAGATTATCAGCTCTTCACCCTCTACCTGCTAAGTTCAAAAGACCAAGCAGTTTGAAGGCAGACTTCTCTAAGTTTAAAACTCATTCTCTGACCGTTTGACTTTCAACAATGACTAAATCTTTCTTAGCCTCAGTTCCCCGTCTGCAGCATGGGGATGACACCTGCCCCAGAGGGTAGCTGTGAGGATTAGACAAATTGATACATGAAAAGCTCCTGGAACCGTGCTGGGCTTGTGACACACGGAAGACTAATTTTGCTAACTTCCTTAGGCTCAGCTAATGAAGACATGCTGCTTAACTACACAGATTCTAATTGGGGCTGCATTCCCCTACAGAAATTTGTTAGTAAGTGCCCATCTTCTGTTCTGCTCATATACATTCTCTAGTTTCCAAAATAGTATGCTCATTACAAAAATTAGAAAATACAGGTGAGCAGAAAGAAGAAAGAAAAATAATTATTTGTAATAGTGCAGCCAGCTGTGAGCATTTGGCGTCTGTCCTCACAGTGTTCGTGTGTGTGTGTGTGTGTATGTATGTATAGGCAGTTTAGTAACTTAAAGCAAAAAGTCACCGATTACTATCTGTAACCAATTGTAACATTCTGTATACTAGTTTCCTACCTTCTTTTGCACAATTCGGATGGCTGTGTGGAATTTGCTGTACTGTTGTAGCTTACTCGGTTCAGTTGCTGGAGGTCATATTGCTTGGTTTTGTACCGTAGGTATGTTTTTGATGCTTTTGGTGTTTCTGAGCTGCTAAGGGTTTGAAGTTGATTAATGACTATCACTTGGTTACTCTCTCTGTTCTTCAAAATCTTTTGATTCCAGCAAAGAGTAATGTTTCCTAGTGAGAGGAAGACATTCCATTGTTCTGACCTGATTCCAAAAGGCTAAATTAACACATCTTGAAAAGTAGAATGTTTTTTGCTTATAGGATGACTTCCCTGGGGTGGTGAGAAAGTAGTATGAGACTTGGCTCATTGGCAAAGAGGACCCATTGTCGCATGTCCTAAGGGGAGAGAGTTTATGCTGGAAGAGGAATAGAACCAGTGACCTGCTAAGTTTGTCCCAGATCTGGAATCCTTGGCTGGCACAGAGCTTCGTGTTGAGCTGAGTTAGCTCGGTCACAAGGCACAAGGAATCCTGGGACACCAGCAGACCTTCATAAAATCAGTGGTTCCTTTTTACAGAACAGATTCAGAAGAAGAGAGTTTGCAGGAAGGTCTCATTGAGAACTTGGTGGATAGTCAGAGTTGTATAAACTGGTTCCCTTCTAGAAGTCTGTTTGGACTTGAAAAAACATGAAAGTGACAGATATGATCAGAATAATGGGACTCAGTGTTAAAAACAAAAGATTTAGGTAAAGGCTAATTGTGAAATTCATTTTCTTTTTCTTTATCTTAAGCCTCTAGGTCACCTTTAGGCTCTGAATTATGATAGAGATTTATTTCCCTGACTGTAAATATTAGACTGACACTAGTTTTGTTTTGTTTTACTCACTTCTTGAACTTTGTATTTTGGGTAGTGAATCAACCTGTGTCTAAGCTGGCCTTGGCTCTTGGTGAACATCTGGCAGGCAGCAGAGAACCTCCAGAATCTTTGGCTCCGAAGATATCACTGGCTTGCATTTGAACTTCGGGAAAGTTTCCAGTGATTGTCATTGAAGTTTTATTCATACACCAGAGGACACTGTTAGCCTGAGCCAGCCTTGGGCTGGCTACAGTCCCACATCTGGGGCCAAGCCAGCCAACCTCCCAAGGAGTGGGGAGGTCACCCTTACAGGAGCATCAGTCAGCTGCGTCCTTACTTGCATCTTTCTTGTATTGTAGCATTGCAGTTGTGCTGCCACAGGCTTCATCCAGAGAAGTTATGTGAGTGTCTGCTGTGGGCCGGGGAGTTGTCCTTAACTCTCGGACCACACAAGCTCTGATGCCAGGAGAGCTGAGCACAGAATGCTCTGGGCACCTGGAGGGAAGGTGTCGCCTCCTTGTTTGGGAAACGAGGAGAGCCTTGTTGAAGAGCAAGGGAAGGCTAGAAGAAGAAATGATGGTTTTCCAAGCAAGTGAAGGACTCCACACAAATATCTAAGATTTTTATGGACATTTTCAGGGAGCAGGGAGAAGAGAGTCACTTACAACTCATGGTCCATGATAGCAGTGGTCCCCAACCATTTTTGGCACCAGAGACTGGTTTCGTAGGAGACCATTTTTCCATGGACCGGTGTAGGGGGATGGTTTCAGGGTGATTCAAGCGCCTTACTTTATTGTGTACTTTATGTCTGTTATTATTACATCAGCTCCATGTCACATCATCAGGCATTAGATCCTGGATGTTGGGGACCCCTGTATTATAGGACCATGCAGAGCTCTCAGAGCATGTTTTAAGTGATGCAGTAGATCATTTGTAGTAGTGGATCATACACACAGTCCCTTCCTTGGGGCAAGGAAAGACTGAACCTCCTCCTGGTTTACATTTTTGAAGGAGATGGAGAGGACATAGAGAGAAAATAGAAATTTGTATCTTGAAATTATCCTGCATTAAAAAGTTGGTTTATTTTCCATTTCAGAAATTACTCTTAAAGTTTCTATAGTCCAGATTACATGTGAATCCTTGTGTTTTCCTAAAGTAGAAACTTGGCAGGGTGAGTAACTGTTTCAGGTTTTTCATCCAAATGAGGGAAAATGTAAGGCCCCCAGTATTTTTAGTTCTCTAGACTTTTGATAGCTACATAAATGTAAAGGATTCTTCTTAACATTAAAAGTATTTTGAGCTGCATTTGGAAGATTTTTTAAATTAATAAGCAATATTTCTTTTCAGTGGGAACAAAATTAAATGTTTAGTTATATCAAGCTTCTTGGCCTCAGGACCCCTTTACACACTTAAAAAATACTGAGGACCCTTAAGAGCTTCTGTTTATGCAAGTTGTATGTATAAATATTTGCCACATTAGAAATTAAAACCAATAATTCATTAACTTAAAAATTAACAAGTTCAAAATAAAAAGACTCATTGTATGTTAACATACAAAATATATTTTATTAAAAATAACTTAAAAAAATAGAGGAGTGGCATTTTTTTTCATTTTTGTAAATCTTTTCAAGATTTGGTTTTAGAGAAGATAGGTAGATTTTCTTATCTGCTTTTGTGTTCAACCTGCTGTGATTTGTTAAAATCAAGTAAGAAGATACGACTTCATATAAATAATCTGTTGGAAAAACGGAGGAATTTGTGGACCCTTGAAAGGGTCTCAGGGACCCTACAGGTGTTCTAGGGTCACTTTGAGAACTGCTGGTTTAGCCAGATAAATTTCAGAGTTATTTGGTGGGTTTTGGCTCAGACGGTAAAGAATCTGCCTACAATGCAGGAGACCTGAGTTCTACTCCTGGATCAGGAAGATCCCTTAGAGGAGAAAATGGCAACCAACTCCAATATTCTTGCCTGGAGAATTCCATTGACTTAGGAGCCTGGTGGGCTACATACAGTTCATGGGGTTGCAAAGAGTCAGACATAACTGAGCAACTGACACTTTCCTTTCACTTAAAATGACAAGTTGTCCTTGAGAATTTGAGTATACTGTGGGACAAATTAGTTGCTTATAAACAGATTCACAAACCATGAAATCAAGGTTATCCTAATATATGTTGCTGTTTTACTGTTGCTTGTGTACATGCTTCTTTTTGCGAGTTCCTTAGGATATTTAGGAAGTCCTCAGTAACTGAATTGAATCAAAATACTAAAAATTGACAGCAAGGACTCTCACACTATAAAATGTGTATAAGGTGCTCTATTTGATTGCTTTAGGCTTGATTTTTTTTTTTTTTCTGGATACTAGTTAAGCTTCAAGAGAGCCAGAGCCAATTTTCACTTTTCTCTTTAGTTAGTTTAATAATTTTGAAATACAGTGCAATCTCCCCAAATCCAACAGAAATTTTTATTTTTCAGCCCAGTTCACTTCAGTCGCTCAGTCGTGTCCGACTCTTTGCGACCCCGTGAATCACAGCATGCCAGGCCTCCCTGTCCATCACCAACTCCCGGAGTTCACTCAAACTCATGTCCATCGAGTCGGTGATGCCATCCAGCCATCTCAGTCTTTGCCGTCCCCGTCTCCTCCCACCCTCAATCCTTCCTAGAATCAGAGTCTTTTCCAGTGAGTCAACTCGTCACATGAGGTGGCCAAAGTATTGGAGTTTCAGCTTTAGCATCAGTCCTTCCAGTGAACACCCAGGACTGATCTCCTTTAGAATGGACTGGTTGGATCTCCTTGCAGTCCAAGGGACTCTTATTCCTTTTTTAAAAATTTTTTATTTAATAAATGGTACAAAGCACAATGCCATAAACATTAACAGTTAAAATTTCACCAAATGAAAAAAATAGAATACACAGTTGCAAAAAGCTACATTAAGTTATTTTACAACTGCCTCAAGCTGCAAAAAGAAAAAAAACCCAATGCCATACCTAAGTTATCCCTCTCTCAAAATAATGCCATTTATATTGTAAACCATGAGCTCCCCATCAAAAGACGGGAACTGCTTTTGTTAATTCATATATATATATGACTGTATCACTTTGCTGTACACCTGAAACAAACATAACACTGTAAATAAAATATAGTACAATATAAAATAAAAATAAGTAACAGATCTTTGGGGCTTTACACTGAGTTAGAGTTCCTATCAGAGGGACAACAGCACCACAGCCGTACTGAATCCTCTTGAAGGAGGCACACGAATGACTGGATTACAAGAGTTACAGGAATGAGAGCTGCTCATTTCCCAGAAACTACAGCTCACAGAAAACCAACAAAGGCACGAGATACAGACCATGAATGTGTAAAACTCAAGAAAGTCCACATCACTCCTACAACATGTCGAAAGTGCCTCACAATTCACACAATACCAACTTTCTCATGGTTCTGGTTAAACTACATATACCAGTTTATAACAAATGGCAAAATCTGTAACTCTGTTCAAAGTTTTAAAAGATTACTTAAGAATAGTTTCTTGTATTTCTATGCCACCTTTATAGTTCTGGTTTCTCATTTCTTAATTAGTAAATTCAGCATGCAGTTTCTATCCCAGACTAATTTATACACTTCCGGAAGGAACGGCCTCTTAAATCCACAGGGTGTTGAGGTGGGGAGCCCCCAACCACGTCAGATTTGTTTCACTTATTTTTTTTTTCACTTATTATTTTTACTTATTCCTTTTAAGTAAATGTGCTCTGGCATCATGGGCACTGTGTTTTATGATACCTTGTGCCTTTAATGTTGTCCATTCTCCTTACAGAAATACAAAGAGTATGAGAAGGATGTTGCCATAGAAGAAATTGATGGTCTCCAGCTGGTGAAAAAGCTGGCAAAGAACATGGAAGAGATGTTTCACAAGAAGTCTGAAGCAGTGCGGGTAAGTATCTCTGGTTTCTGCTCTCTATTGCCCAAACACACAAAGGCAACTGGCATTGATGAACCAACTCTCAGAAATCAAAAGTTGACTCACCCATATATACATAATTTCTTCAGGCTGGTTAATGAAGATAAGCAGGTACTAGGGGCACAGTCACCCCTTTTCTAGGGTAAGCTAGGGTTTAGGTACTAGTTTTTGTCTTTTGGTACTTTCAGTGGAGGTGTCCCTAATTGTTTGCCAAACAAACAAATTGCCTAACTGTTTGCCCAATTAATTGCCCAAGTACATTCAAGGGTACATTGTGGTTGAACTAAGCAGTTGTAAAAAAAGTTAATCAGTGTTTACCAAAATATGGAATTGAAAATCTCCATGGAGTAAATGAGTCTAGATGAAGTCTGAAGTTCTTTTTACTATTTTTGGAATATTACTATAATTATAATGTTTATCTTGACTGGCAAGAGTTCCCTGAAATCTTATTTTAAAAGTTTTTTTGGAGTATAGTTGATTTACAATGTTGTTTTAGTTTTAGGTGTATAGCAAAATGAAGCAGTTAAACACATATATATATATCCACTCATTTTAAGATTTTTTTCCCATATAGGCCATTATCCCTGAAATGTTGTATTAGCAGGAAGAATGGAACTGCAGCGCACATGTGGTGTTACTTTGGATTTCCAAGATTGCCTCTGACTTTATTCTTTGTTTGCCAACAAAATGGGGCATCTGAATTCTTGATTTAGGACATGTGAATGTTACAGTATCCTTTTTTAATACTATATTGGCACAGGATTATGGGAAAGAATTTTGATCTAAAGAGTACTTTCTTTCTAACCTGTAGTTTACTTTCAGTTCATTTCAGTTCAGTTGCTCAGTCATGTCCAACTCTTTGCGACCCCGTGGATCGCAGCACACCAGGCTTCCCTGTCCATCACCAACTGCCGGAGTCTACCCAAACTCATGTCCATTGAGTTGATGATGCCATCCAACCATCTCATCCTCGTTGTCCCCTTCTCCTCCTGCCCTCAATCTTTCCCAGCATCAGGGTCTTTTCAAATGAGTCAGCTCATCACATCAGGTGGCCAAAGTATTGGAGTTTCAGCTTCAACATCAGTCTTTCCAATGAACACTCAGGACTAATCTCCTTTAGGATGGACTGGTTGGATCTCCTTGCAGTGTAGTTTACTTACCTTTTAGTTTTATTATCTTCAGAATGACTTTGTTATAAAAGTTCATTTCCTATTTAGTTTTTCTCATCCTTAATTGGCCAAACCAAATTGCCACAAGATATTTCTACCTTAGACCTTATAATCCCATACATTTCCTTGTTTCTAAAATATTTTGTACTATTTTGATTTAGGGAAGAAGGGACTGTAGTTTAGGTAGAAGCATGAGCTTGACCTGGGTTCAGTGTCAAACAGAACAACCTTCATGAGCTTCCATTTCCTCATCTGTAAAATGGGAAAAACTCACACAGGAAGTATGAAGTTCAAACACAGTTGTGGTTTTGAGCCATTAAGCACAGACCCTGGGACACGAGGAGTGCTTAGTGAATAGTTAACTTCTGCTGCTACTGTGATTATTAATTTAATTAAGATGAGACTTCTTGGTGGCAATTCTGAAGTGCCTTAGAAGGAAAAAAAGTGCTTTTATGTGCCATAGACATACTGCACTGACTGCCATTCCTGGGAGCTGCATGGTGGCCTCTGGTGTGTCTGTGTCAGTACCTTAGAGCAAGTTGTATACTATTTTCCACAGACACGGCAGCATGACAGGCATTGGCACGTCACAGTCAGAGAATACTGAGGTAAACATTTAAAAAACACAATTAATATTTTATGTTTATAAAATGAGCACCCTGTATGTTGGAACTTTTAGAATGTATTGAGAAGTATCAAAAAAGAGAGAAAAAGTCACCTAAAACTCCTACTACCTAGCAGGAAAACAACACTTGTTTTCTTGGGTTTTCTTCCTTCTAGTCTTTTTTCTTTACATTTATATGCATATCCTTGTGTGTGTTTTTCTTTTATCAAATTAGTAATTGTATTGCCTGTTTGCTTTTGTATCCCGCTTTTTTTTCTTCTTTATACCAAAATAGTGTGAGCATTGTCTTATCTCCCTGTGTTTTGTGATTTTTTAAAAAAAAAAAAACTAATTAATTTTTTAAATTGGAGGCTCATTACTTTACAGTATGCGGTGTTTTTTGCCATACATCAAAAATCAGCCACGGGTGTACATGTGTTCCTCATCTTTCTAAATTCCATATATATGTGTTAATGTACTGTATTGGTGTTTCTGACTTCACTCTGTATAAGAGGCCCCAGTTTCATACACCTCATTAGAACTGACTCAAATGTGTTCTTTTTTTTTTTATAGCTGAGTAATATTTCATTGTGTATATGTACCACATCTTCCTTATCCATTCGTTTGCCAATGGACATCTAGGTTGCTTCCATGTCTTAGCTATTGCAGACAGTGTTGCAATGAACATTGGGGTACACGTGTCTCTTTCAATTCTGGTTTCCTCCGTGTGTATGCCCAGCAGTGCGATTACTGGGTCGTATGGCAGTTCTACTTCCAGTATTTTAAGAAATCCCCACACTGTTCTCTGAAGTGGCTGTACTAGATTGCATTCCCATCAACAGTGTAAGGGGGTTTCTCCACATCCCCTCCAACATTTATTGTTTGTAGACTAAAATGGCAGCCATTCTGACTGGCATGAGATGGTACTTCACTGTGGTTTTGCTTTGCGTTTCTCTGATAGTGAGTGATGTTGAGCATCTTTTCTTGTGTTTGTTAGCTGTCTTATGTCTTCTTTGGAGAAATGTCTGTTTAGCTTTGGCCCACTTTTTGATTGGGTCGTTTATTTTTCTGGTATTGAGTTGCATGAGCTGCTTGTATGTTTTGGAGATTAATTCTTTGTTAGTTGTTTCATTTGCCATTATTTTCTCCCATTCTGAAGGCTGCCTTTTCACCTTGCTTATAGTTTCCTTCATTGTGCAAAAGCTTTTAAGTTTAATTAGGTCCCATTTATTTTTGTTTTTATTTCCATTACTCTGAGAGGTGGGTCATAGAGGATCTTGCTGTGATTTATATCAGAGAGTGTTATCCCTATGTTTTTACTCTAAGAGTTTTATAGTTTCTGGTCTTACATTTAGATCTTTAATCCATTTTGAGTTTATTTTTGTGTATGGTGTTATAAAGTGTTCTAGTTTCATTGTTTTACAGGTAGTTGACCAGTTTTCCCAGAACACCTTGTTAAAGAGATTGCCTTTTCTCCATTGTATATGTTTGCCTCCTTTGTCAAAGATAAGGTATCCACGGGTGCATGGATTTATCTCTGGGTTTTCTGTTTCGTTCCATTGATCTATATTTCTATCTTTGTGCCAGTACCGTACTGTCTTGATGGGTGTAGCTTTGTAGTATTCTGAAGTGGGGCAGGTTGATTCCTCCAGTTCCATTCTTCTTTCTCAAGATTGCTTTGGCTAATAAAAGTTTTTTTGCTTCCATACAAATTGTGAAATTATTTATTCTATTTCTGTGAAAAATACCATTGGTAGCTTATTAATCAGTCAGTCAGTCAGTCAGTTCAGCCGCTCAGTCGTGTCCGACTCTCTGCGACCCCATGAATCACAGCACGCCAGGCCTCCCTGTCCATCACCAACTCCCGGAGTTCATTCAAACTCATGTCCACAGAGTCGGTGATGCCATCCAGCAATCTCATTCTCTGTCCTCCCCTTCTCCTCCCACCCCCAACCTTTCCCAGCATCAGAGTCTTTTCCAGTGAGTCAACTTGTCACATGATGTGGCCAAAGTATTGCAGTTTCAGCTTTAGCATCAGTCCTTCCAATGAACACCCAGGATTGATGTCCTTTAGAATGGACTGGTTGGATCTCCTTGCAGTCCAAGGGACTCTCAAGAGTCTTCTCCAGCACCACAGTTCTAAAGCATCAATTCTTTGGCGATCAGCTTTCTTCACAGTCCAACTCTCACATCCATACATGACCACGGGAAAAACCACAGCCTTGACTAGACGGACCTTGGTTGGCAAAGTAATGTCTCTGCTTTTTAATATATTATCAAGGTTGGTCAGAACTTTCCTTCCAAGGAGTAAGCGTCTTTTAATTTCCTAGCTGCAATCAGCATCTGCAGTGATTTTGGAGCCCAAAAAAATAAAATCTGACACTGTTTCCACTGTTTTTCCATCTATTTCCCATGAAGTGATGGGACCAGATGCCATGATCTTAGTTTTCTGAATGTTGACTTCAAGCCAACCTTTTCACTCTCCTCTTTCACTTTCATCAAGAGGCTTTTGAGTTCCTCTTCACTTTCTGCCATAAGGGTAGTGTCATCTGCATATCTGAGATTATTGATATTTCTCCCAGCAATCTTGATTCCAGCTTGTGCTTCTTCCAGCCCAGCGTTCCTCATGATGTACTCTGCATATAAGTTAAATAAGCAAGGTGACAATATACAGCCTTGACGCACTCCTTTTCCTATTTGGAACCAGTCTGTTGTTCCATGTACAGTTCTGACTGTTGCTTCCTGACCTGCATACAGGTTTTTCAAGAGGCAGGTCAGGTGGTCTGGTATTCCCATCTCTTTCAGAATGTTCCACAGTTTATTGTGATCCACACAGTCAAAGGCTTTGGCATAGTCAATGAAGCAGAAATAGATGGTTTTCTAGAACTCTCTTGCTTTCTCCATGATCCAGCGGATGTTGGCAATTTGATCTCTGGTTCCTCTGCCTTTTCTAAAACCTGCTTGAACATCTGGGAGTTCACGGTACACATACTGCTGAAGCCTGGCTTGGAGAATTTTGAGCATGACTTTACTAGCGTGTGAGATGAGTGCAATTGTGCGGTAGTTTGAGCATTCTTTGGCATTGCCTTTCTTTGGGATTGGAATAAAGACTGACCTCTTCCAGTCCTGTGGCCACTGCTGAGTTTTCTAAATTTCCTGGCATATTGAGTGCAGCACTTTCATAGCATCACCTTTCAAGACTTGAAATAGCTCAACTGGAATTCCATCACCTCCACTAGCTTTGTTCGTAGTGATGCTCTCTAAGGCCCACTGACTTCACATTCCAAGATGTCTGGCTCTAGGTCAGTGATCACGTTATCGTGACTATCTTGGTCGTGAAGATCTTTTTTGTACAGTTCTTCTGTGTATTCTTGCCACCTCTTCTTAATGTCTTCTGCTTCTGTTAGGTCCATACCATTTCTGTCCTTTATCGAGCCCATCTTTGCATGAAATATTCCCTTGGAATCTCTAATTTTCTTGAATCTCTGTCTAGAGTTCATCAGGCACTCTATCTATCAGATCTAGTCCCTTAAATCTATTTCTCACTTCCACTGTATAATCATAAGGGATTTGATTTAGGTCATATCTGAATGGTGTAGTGGTTTTCCCTACTTTCTTCAATTTAAGTCTGAATTTGGCAATAAGGAATTCATGATCTGAGCCACAGTCAGCTCCTGGTCTTGTTTTTGCTAACTGTATACAGCTTCTCCATCTTTGTTTTGGGTAGCATACTCATTTTCACTATATTGATTCTTCCAATCCACGAATGTGGTATATTTCTCCATCTATTTGCGTCATCTTTCATTTCTTTCATCAGTGTTTTATCGTTTTCTATAGATAGATATTTTGTTTCTTTAGGTAAATTTATTCCTGAATATTTTATTCTTGTCATTGCAATGGTGAAGGGGTTTGTTTCCTTAATTTCTTTTTCTGATTTCTCATTATTAGTGTATAGGAATGCAAGGGATTTCAGTGTAAAAATTTTATATCCTGCAAGTTTACTATATTCATTGATGAGCTCTAGTAATTTTCTGGTGGTGTCTTTAGGGTTTTCTATGTAGAGGATCATGTCATCTGCAAACAGTGAGAGTTTTATTTCTTTTTTTCCAATCTGGATTTCTTTTATTTCTTTTTCTTCTCTGATTGCTGTAGCTAGGACTTCCAAAACTATGTTGAATAGTAGTGGTGAGAGTGGTCACCTTTGTCTTATTCCTGATTTTAAAGGAAATGCTTTCAATTTTTCTCCATTGAGGATAATGTTTGCTGTGGGTTTGTTATATATGGCTTTTTTTATGTTGAGGCATATTCCTTCTATGCTTGCATTCTGGAGAGTTTTTATCATGAATGGGTGTTGGATTTTGTCAAAGGGTTTCTCTGCATCTATTGAGATAATCATATGGTTTTTTTCTTCAGTTTGTTAATATGGTGTATCACATTGATTGATTTGTGAATATTGAAGAGTCTTTGCATCCCTGGAATAAAGCCCACTGGCTCATAATGTATGATCTTGTTAATATGTTGTTGAATTCTGTTTGCTAGAATTTTGTTGAGGATTTTTGCATCTGTGTTGATCAGTGATACTGGCCTGTAGTTTTCTTTTTTTGTGGCATCTTTGGTTTTGGTATTAGGGTGACGGTGGCCTCATAGAATGAGCTTGGGAGTTTACCTTCCTCTGCAATTTTCTGGAAGAGTTTGAGTAGGATAGGTGTTATCTCTTCTCTGAATTTTTGGTAGAATTCAGCTGTGAAGCCATCTGGTCCTGGGCTTTTGTTTGTTAGAAGATTTTTGATTACAGTTTTGATTTTTGTACTTTTGATGGGTCTGTTAAGATTTTCTATATCTTCCTGGTTCAGTTTTGGAAGGTTATACTTTTCTAAGAATTTCTCCATTTCTTCCAAGTTGTCCATTTTATTGGCATATAATTGCTCATAGTAGTCTCTTAGGATCTTTTGTATTTCTGTGTTGTCGTGATTTCTCCGTTTTTATTTCTAACTTTATTGATTTGATTCTTCTCCGTTTGTTTCTTGATGAGTCTGGTTAATGGCTTGTCTATTTTATTTATCTTCTCAAAGAACCAGCTTTTAGTTTGCTGATTTTTGTTATAATCTCCTTCATTTCTTTTTCATTTATTTCTGTTTGATTTTTATAGTTTATTTCCTTCTGCTAACTTTGGGGTTCTTCTTTTCTTCTTTTTCTAGTTGCTTTTGGTGTAAAGTTAGGTTGTTCATTTGGTGTTTCTCTTGTTTCTTGAGGCAGCCTTGTACTGCTATGCTTTTACTGAATCCCATAAGTTTTGGATTGTCATGTTTTCATTTTCAGTTGTTCTTATGCATATTTTGATTTCTTTTTTGATTGCTTCCATGATCTGTTGGTTATTCAGAAGTCTGTTGTTTTAGCCTCCATATGTTTGTATTTTTAATAGTTTTTTTTCCTATTAGTCGACATCTAATCTTACCGCATTGTGATCAGAAAAGATGCTTGAAATGATTTCAGTTTTTTAAAAATTTACCAAGGCTAGATTTATGGCCCAGGTTGTGATCTGTCCTGGAGAATGTTCCATGTACACTTGAGTAAAAGGTGAAATCCATTGTTTTGGGGTGAAATGCCCTATAGATATCAGTCCATTGTATCATTTGAAGCTTCTGTTTCCTTGCTAATTTTCTGTTTGCTTGATCTATCCATAGGTGTGAGTGGGCTATTAAAGTCCCCCACTATAATTGTGTTACTGTTAATTTCCCCTTTCATACTTGTTAGAATTTGCCTTACATATTGAGGTGCTCCTATATTGGGTGCATATGTACTTATGATTGTTATATCTCCTTCTTGGATTGGTCCTTTGATCATTATGTAGTGTCCTTCTTTGTCTCATGTCACAGTCTTTATTTCAAAGTCTCATTTATCTGAGTATTGCTACTTCTGCTTTCTCGTGCTCTCCATTTGCATGAAATATCTCTTTGCAGCCCTGCACTTTCAGTCTGTACGCATCCCGGGTTTGAGGCGGGTCTCTTAGAGGCAGTATGTATAGGGGTCTTGTTTTTGTATCTGTTCAGCCAGTGTTTGTCTTTTGGTTGGGGCATTCAACCCATTTACATTTAAGGCAACTATTGATAAGTATGATCCCATTACGATTTACTTTGTTGTTTTGGGTTCGTTTTTACAAACCTTTTCTGTGTTTCTTGTCTAGAGAAGATCCTTTAACATTTGTTGAAAGCTGGTTTCGTGGTGCTGAATTTTCTCAGTTTTTGCTTGTCTGTAAAGGTTTTGATTTCTCCTTCATATCTGAATGAGATCTTTCCTGGGTAGAGTAATCTTGGTTGTAGGTTTTTCTCTTTCATCACTTTAAGTATGTCCTGCCATTCCCTTTTGGCTTCAAGAGTTTCTGTTGAAAGATCGACTGTTACCCTTATGGGGATCCCTTTGTGTTTATTTGTAGCCTTTCCTTTGCTGCTTTTAATATTTCCTCTTTGGGTTTGATTTTTGTTAGTTTGATTAATGTGTCTTGGGGTGTTTCACCTTGGGTTTATCCTGTTTGGGACTGTCTGTGTTTCTTGGAATTCGGTGGCTATTTCCTTCCCCTTTTTAGGGAAGTTTTCGACTATTATCTTCTCAAGTATTTTCTCATGGCCCTTCTATTTGTCTTCTTCTCCTGGGACACCTGTGATTCGAATGTTGGGGCGTTTAACATTGTCCCAGAGGGCTGTGAGGGTGTCCTCGTTTCTTTTAATTCGTGTTTCTTTACTCCTCTCTGCGTCGGTTATTTCCACCACTCTATCTTCCATCTCAGTTATCCTTTCCTCTGACTCAGTTATTCTACTGTTGATTTCTTCCAGAGTGCTTTTAATCTTACTTATTACACTGTTTATTGATTGACTCTTCTTTATTTCTTCTAGGTCCTTGCTAAACATTTCTTGCATCTTCTCCATCCTTGTCACTCGTCTATTTATCTGTAACTCCATTTCGTTTTCAAGATTTTGGATCATCTTTGCTATCATTATTCTGTATTCTTTTTCAGGTAGACTCCCTGTCTCCTCCTCTTTGGTTTGGTTTGTTGGGTTTTTATCGTATTCTTTCACCTGCTGAATATTTCTCTGCCTTTTCATTTTGTTTAGATTGCTGTGTTTGGGGTGCCCTTTCTGCAGGCTGGAAGTTCGTGGTTCCTCTTAATTGTGGAGTCTGCTCCCTGTGGGTGGGGTTGGACTAGTGGCTTGTCAAGGTTTCCTGTGGGGGAGCTTGTGTCTGTGTTCTGGTGGGTGGTGCTGAATCTCTTCTCTCTGAAGTGCAGTGAAGTGTCCAGTAGTGATGGCAACCCACTCCAGTGTTCTTGCCTGGAGAATCCCAGGGACGGGGGAGCCTGGTGGGCTTCCATCTATGGGGTCACACAGAGTCGGACACGACTGAAGTGACTTAGCAACAACATGGGTTTGACATGGCCTTGGACAGCCTGTCTTTTAATGTTCAGGGTTGTGTTTCTGTTTTGCTGGAGAAGTAGCATAGTGTGTCTTGCACTGGAACTTGTAGGCTGTGTGGTGGAGCTTGATTTCATTGTAGGTATGGAGACTTTTGGGTCAGCTTTTGTCTATTAATGTTCCCTGGAGTCAGGAGTTCTATTATGGTCTAAAGTTTTGGGGCTAAGCCTTCTGGATTTCCTGTCCTTCTTTGACAGCTGACTCAGAACTTTTCTTTTCTTTTTTTTTTTATTTTATTGGAGGCAAATTACCTTACATTAATATATTGGTTGGTTTTGCCATACATTGACACGAATCCGCCCTGGGTGTACATGTGTTCCCCTTCTTGAACCCCCCTCCCACCTTCCTCTTCCCCATATCCTCCCTCCAGGTCATCCCCGTGCACCAGCCCCAAGCATCCTGTATCATGCATCAAACCTGGACTGGTGATTCATTTCACATATGATAATATACATGCTACAATGCCATTCTCCCAAATCATCCCACCTTCGCCCTCTCCCACAGAGTCCCAAAGACTGTTCTATACACCTATGTCTCTTTTGCAGTCTCATATACAGGGTTAAGATTACCATCTTTCTAAATTCCATATATATGCGTTAGTGTACTATATTGAGGGCTTCCCTTGTGGCTCAGCTAGTAAAGAATCTGCCTACAATGCGGGAGACCTGGGTTCGATCCCGGGGTTGGGAAGATCCCCTGGAGAAGGGAAAGGCTACCCACTTCAGTATTCTGGCCTGGAGAATTCCATGGACTGTACAGTCCATGGGGTCGCAAAGAGTTGGACATGACTGAGCGACTTTCATTTCATTCATACTGTATTGATGTTTTTCTTTCTGGCTTACTTCATGGGCATGCACACCGAGAAAACCAGAATTGAAAGAGACACATGTACTCCAATGTTCATTGCAGCACTGTTTATAATAGCCAGGACATGGAAGCAACCTAGATGTCCATCTGCAGATGAATGGATAAGAAAGCTTTGGTACATATACACGATGGAGTATTTTTCAGCCATCAAAAAGAATACATTTGAATCAGTTCTAATGAGGTGGATGAAATTGGAGCCATTATACAGAGTGAAGTAAGCCAGGACTTTTCTATCCATACAAAACAGAAGATAAAACCCCTAGGTTAATGGTAAGACAATTCTCAGCAGGCAGGAACACCCAGAGAGATTCACAGAATTACACAGAGAAGAGAAGGAGGGAGATAGAGGTGAGCAGGAGGAGAAGAGGGGGAGTGAAAAGGGGAGAGAGCGGTCTAGTCAGTAATCAAATCCCTAAGGGCTCTCCACAGCCCAGAACACCCAGAGAGGTTCACAGAGATACATAGAGAAGAGGAGAGGGAGGAGGGAGATGGAGGTGATCTGGAGGAGAAAAGGGAGGGTCAAAAGGCAAGGGAGCAGTCAAGCCAGTAATCAAGTCCCTAAGTGAAAATGGATACTGATGATTGGAATCTTAAAGGTACAAAATGGATAATAAATATCAAACAGCAAAGATTAAAAACATAGAGTAGAGACTAGACTCCCAAAAATACCGTATAAAAATACAGAACAAAATTAATCAGAAAAATTGAAAAAATATATATGGAATTTGTTTTTAAAAAAAACAGTTTTTTTGGGAAAGGTAATAGTAGGCTTTAGGTCATATCTGAATGGTCTAGTGGTTTTCCCTACTTTCTTCAATTTAAGTCTGAATTTGGCAATAAGGAGTTCATGATCTGAGCCATAGTCAGCTCCTGGTCTTGTTTTTGCTAACTGTATACAGCTTCTCCATCTTCGGCTGCAAAGAATATAATCAATCTGATTTCGGTGTTGACCATCTGGTGATGTCCATGTGTAGAGTCTTCTCTTGTGTTGTTGGAAGAGGGTGTTTGCTATGACCAGTGCGTTCTCTTGACAAAACTCTTATTAGCCTTTGCTCTGCTTCATTCCGTGCTCCAAGGCCAAATTTGCCTGTTACTCCAGGTGTTTCTTGACTTCCTACTTTTGCATTCCAGTCCCCTATAATGAAAAGGACATCTTTTTTGGGTGTTAGTTCTAAAAGGTCTTGTAGGTCTTCATAGAACCGTTCAACTTCGGCTTCTTCAGCGTTACTGGTTGGGGCATAGGCCTGGATTACTGTAATATTGAATGGTTTGCCTTGGAAACGAACAGAAATCATTCTGTCGTTTTTAAGATTGCATCCAAGTACTGCATTTCGGACTCTTTTGTTGACCATGATGGCTACTCCATTTCTTCTAAGGGATTCCTGCCCACAGGAGTAGATATAATGGTCATCTGAGTTAAATTCACCCATTCCAGTCCATTTTAATTCACTGATTCCTAGAATGTCTATGTTCGCTCTTGCCATCTCCTGTTTGACCACTTCCAATTTGCCTTGATTCATGGACCTAACATTCCAGGTTCCTATGCAATATTGGTCTTTACAGCACCGGACCTTGCTTCTATCACCGGTCACATCCACAACTGGGTATTGGTTTTGCTTTTGCTCCATCCCTTCATTCCTTCTAGAGTTATTTCTCCACTGATCTCCAGTAGCATACTGGGCACCTACCGACCTGGGGAATTCCTCATTCAGTATCCTATCATTTTGCCCTTTGATACTGTTCATGGGGTTCTCAAGGCAAGTATACTGAAGTGGTTTGCCATTCCCTTCTCCAGTGGACCACATTTGGCTGTGGTCCATGTGATCAGATCGACTAGTTTCCTGTGATTATGATTTCAGTGTGTCTGCCCTCTGATGCCCCCTCGCAATACCTACCGTCTTATTTGGGTTTCTCTTACCTTGGGCGTGGGATATCTCTTCACAGCTGCTCCAAGAAAGCGCAGCCGCTGCACCTTACCTTGGATGAGGGATATCTCCTCACAGCCGCCCCTCTTGACCTTGAACTCGGAGTAGCTCCTCTCAGCCCTCCTGCGCCCGCGCAGCCACCGCCTATTGGACGTGGGGCAGCTCCTCTCGGCTGCCGGCCCTGGCCTCAGGCGTGGGGTAGCTCCTCACGGCCACGCCTCTCTGCGTGGTTGGTTGCGCCGGAGCCGCCGGGCCGGCGTCTCCCGTGTCTGCGCCGCCGGCCAGCCAGACCATCCCCATGGAAAAGAAATGCAAAAAAGCAAAATGGCTGTCTGAGGAGGCCTTACAAATAGCTGTGAAGAGAAGAGAAGCGAAAAGCCAAGGAGAAAAGGAAAGATATAAGCATCTGAATGCAGAGTTCCAAAGAATAGCAAGGCGAGATAAGAAAGCCTTCCTCAGTGATCAATGCAAAGAAATAGAGGAAAACAACAGAATAGGAAAAACAAGAGATCTCTTCAAGAAAATTAGAGATTCCAAGGGAACATTTCATGCAAAGATGGGCTCGATAAAGGAGAGAAATGGTATGGACCTAACAGAAGCAGAAGATATTAAGAAGAGGTGGCAGGAATACACAGAAGAACTGTACAAAAAAGATCTTCATGACCAGGAAAGTCACGATAATGTGATCACTGACCTAGAGCCAGACATCTTGGAATGTGAAGTCAAGTGGGCCTTAGAAAGCATCACTAAGAACAAAGCTAGTGGAGGTGATGGAATTCCAGTTGAGCTATTTCAAATCCTGAAAGATGATGCTGTGAAAGTGCTGCACTCAATATGCCAGGAAATTTGGAAAACTCAGCAGTGGCCACAGGACTGGAAAAGGTCAGTCTTCATTCCAATCCCAAAGAAAGGCAATGCCAAAGAATGCTCAAACTACCGCACAATTGCACTCATCTCACATGCTAGTAAAGTCATGCTCAAAATTCTCCAAGCCATGCTTCAGCAATATGTGAACCGTGAACTCCCAGATGTTCAAGCAGGGTTTAGAAACGGCAGAGGCACCGGAGATCAAATTGCCAACATCCGCTGGATCATGGAGAAAGCAAGAGCATTCCAGAAAAGCATCTATTTCTGCTTCATTGACTATGCCAAAGCCTTTGATTGTGTGAATCACAATAAACTGTGGAAAATTCTGAAAGAGATGGAAATAGCAGACCACCTGACCTGCCTCTTGAGAAACCTGTATGCAGGTCAGGAAGCAACAGTCAGAACTGTACATGGAACAACAGACTGGTTCCAAATAGGAAAAGGTGTACGTCAAGGCTGTATATTGTCACCTTGCTTATTTAACTTATATGCAGAGTACATCATGAGGAACGCTGGGCTGGAAGAAGCACAAGCTGGAATCAAGATTGCTGGGAGAAATATCAATAACCTCAGATATGCAGATGACACTACCCTTATGGCAGAAAGTGAAGAGGAACTCAAAAGCCTCTTGAGTAAACTGAAAGAGGAGAGTGAAAAGGTTGGCTTGAAGCTCAACATTCAGAAAACTAAGATCATGGCATCTGGTCCCATCACTTCATGGGAAATAGATGGAAAAACAGTGGAAACAGTGTCAGACTTTATTTTTTGGGCTCCAAAATCACTGCAGATGCTGATTGCAGCCATGAAATTAAAAGACGCTTACTCCTTGGAAGGAAAGTTATGACCAACCTAGATAACATATTAAAAAGCAGAGACATTACTTTGCCAACCAAGGTCTGTCTAGTCAAGGCTATGGTTTTTCCCGTGGTCATGTATGGATGTGAGAGTTGGACTGTGAAGAAAGCTGATCGCCGAAGAATTGATGCTTTTGAACTGTGGTGTTGGAGAAGACTCTTGAGAGTCCCTTGGACTGCAAGGAGATCCAACCAGTCCATTCTAAAGGAGATCAATCCTGGGTGTTCATTGGAAGGACTGATGCTGAAGCTGAAACTGCAATACTTTGGCCACCTCATGCGACGAGTTGACTCACTGGAAAAGACTCTGATGCTGGGAAAGGTTGGGGGTGGGAGGAGAAGGGGACGACAGAGAATGAGATGGCTGGATGGCATCACCGACTCTGTGGATATGAGTCTGAGTGAACTCCGGGAGTTGGTGATGGACAGGGAGGCCTGGCGTGCTGTGATTCATGGGGTTGCGGAGAGTTGGACACGACTGAACGACTGAACTGAACTGAATATTAGGCTACAAAAATGAAAATTAAAGGAGTAATAAAAGACTAAAAAATTTTTTTAAATTGAAAAGTGATAATACTAAAAATACTGAAGCTGTAGGAATTTGTCTCGTGCTGTTATGGGCAGTGTGGGGTCAGTTCAGTGTCAGATAGTCTCTTGTTCTGGCTTATGCTTGTTCTCAAGGTCTGTAGGTGCCACTCAGATGCACATTCTCAGCATTCACTGCAGGGTTTTAATCTGTTGCACCTGTCACTTCCAGAGTGGTTCCCCCTTCTTTGTTTATTTTGGCTTCCTTTGTTTGCAAGTCTCTTCAGCGTCTAATTTGCACGCTGACACAAGAGGGTGAAGGTAGCCACTTATTTAGGCTCACTGTTCAGTTGTGTTGGTGGGGAAGGAGGGACCTTGCAAAGAAATACTGCTGGCATGTGTGGGGAGTTCTCACCATGGATGGACCACACTGGGTTTACCACAGCCCAAGGCAGCATGTACTTCCTGGGTCCACACTGCTTAGGCTCCAGGGTGCTCTACAAGGGCACTGTCCCAGGTAGACCCTGCACTTCATTCCCTTCAAAGGTCTAAGCTGCTCAGGTTCTTGGGTGCTCCGCAGGGGCACAGGCCCAGATGGGCTGCGGTTTTGGGCCCTTCCCAGATCCTAGCAGCTCAGGTGACCGGCTGCTTGGTGAATGCACTGTTCCAGGTGGTCCATGCGTCTTATTCACCTCCCTGCTCTCGGCTGCTCAGTTTCCTGGGTGCACCTCAAGAGCACAGTCCCAGGTGTGCTGTGTGTTTCCTCTGGGGAGCTGATCTCAGGCTGTGCCACTCCTGGCAGATGTCAACTGTCCAGGATCCCAGGAAGACACGGTTAGCAAATGGGAGCCTGCTCAAAGTGTCGTGGAAGATGCGGTGTCTGGGGCCTAGACTGCAGTAGCCCCTTGCCTTCCGGCTCTGGCTGTCCCAAGCCTGCCTCTCTGCCTCCAGGGAGGGAGGGCCCTATATGGCAGCCGGCTTGCTCTCCTTTGGTATTTGCTCAATCCTTTGTTCTGCCAGGGGTCACTGTGCTGCGTTAGAGCCTTTTGCAGCAAAGGTCTTTTTTTTTTTTTTGTCTCTCTGGCAGTCCCATGGTTTGGGTTGCTATCTCACATTAACTCCCTCAGATAGTCCTCAGGGCATTCAGGCCTGGTCCTTACCCTAAGGGCTGGTGATGCAGTGAATATTAAGAGACAATACCTAAAATAAAATCCCACATATAAAGATAATAAAATGAAAATTAGCGTTAAGAAGAAAATTAGCATTAAAGAAGCAACTACTTCATTTATCATTTATTATTAAATTAGCATTATAATTTTATATTTTAGAAATACATTGTACAGAATTATAAGTGATTCAGTTCAGTTCAGTTCAGTCGCTCAGTCGTGTCCGACTCTTAGCGACCCCATGAACCACAGCACGCCAGGCCTCCCTGTCCATCACCAATTCCCGGAGTTCACTCAAACTCATGTCCATCGAGTCGGTGATGCCATCCAGCCACCTCATTCTCTGTCGTCCCCGTCTCCTCCTACCCCCAATCGCTCCCAGCATCAGAGTCTTTTCCAGTGCGTCAACTCGTTGCATGAGGTGGCCAAAGTATTGCAGTTTCAGCTTTAGCATCAGTCCTTCCAATGAACACCCAGGATTGATCTCCTCTAGAATGGACTGGTTGGATCTCCTTGCAGTCCAAGGGACTCTCAAGAGTCTTCTCCAGCACCACAGTTCAAAAGCATCAATTCTTCGGCGATCAGCTTTCTTCACAGTCCAACTCTCACATCCATACATGACCACGGGAAAAACCATAGCCTTGACTAGACAGACCTTGGTTGGCAAAGTAATGTCCCTGCTCTTTAATATGCTATCTAGGCTGGTCAGAACTTTCCTTCCAAGGAGCAAGCGTCTTTTAATTTCATGGCTGCAATCAGCATCCGCAGTGATTTTGGAGCCCAAAAAAACATTATAAGTGATATAGGGCATAAAAATTTTTTCCAAACTGTTATTAATATAGCATTTATTAGTAAACAATTCTTACTGTGCTGATAATCAAGAAATTGACAAGTCAACACAACACAAAATATTTTATTTAAATATTTTATTGTAAACTGCTTCATACCTATTTTGGAAAGATGTGGCATGTATAAAAATAAATATAAATATATTAACTCTTAAATTATTACTAACAACCATGGCATAAGAACTTTAAACGTACTTTAAATGCAGCATAAACACCTCCCTGCCCAACCCCCACTTGCTGGTGGCTGACATGAGTGTCTGCATCTTTGCCATCTCAGCTTGCAGTTGTGTTTTAGGCAGGCATTATGTTGATAGCTTACAATGATAGGTGAAGGATCTCTCAAGAAGATTTAGCTTCAGCACCAGGGACCCGGCTTGATTACTCAAAAACTTTTGTGTAGCAGAGTTTTATGAAAGTGTAAAAAGGGACAGAGCAAGCTTTTGACGTAGACGTCAGAAGGGGACGGAGAGTGCTTCCGTCCCCCCTTGAGTCTTGGCAAGGGAGCTATGTACTTTGTTAATTAGTTATAACAATAAATCAAAAGAATGTCTCAGTGTTGTAAAGATTTTACCAGACCCACTCCCACAATTTACATTTTAAGATAACAGGATTAGAACTAACAATAGAAAGATCTCACCAGACCCACTCCCATAGTATACATTTTAGGATAATAGAATTAGTCAGAAGGCTTTCAAGAAGGAGAAACTGTCCTCAAGCAGGAAACATTGTTGTCATATAATTCTTAGTAGAGAGTTTAAGCTGAATTGTGTTGTTGTGTAATCATCAGCTTAAAGAGAAAAACATTTTATGTGATTAAGACTAAGGAATGTAGAAAAAAAAGATTTGTCCCTTCCTCCTACTTGGAAATTCCCGACCCCTGACCCCTATCTTCTCCTTGAGAGCTCCATACCTGTTTTTCCTCCTCAGAGACCCTGGACTTCTTATCAGCCTGTCTAGGAATTGACTCTCTCACTGTGGGGTTTTTTTTTTCTTCTTTCTCCCTGTTATGTTGCCCTCTGAGATTCCCAGCTGCCCACTCCAGTATTCTTGGGCTTCCCCTTGTGGCTCAGTTGGTAAAGAATCTGCCTGCAGTGTGGGAGACCTGGATTTGATCCCTGGGTTAGGAAGATCCTCTGGAGAAGGGAAAGGCTACCCACTCCAGTATTCTGGCCAGGAGAATTCCATGGATTATTATATAGTCCATGGAGTCGCAAAGAGTCAGACACGACTGAACGACTTTCACTTTCAGATTGCTGGGAGAAATATCTGAAGAAATATCTTGCTATGAAATTCCAAAACTCCCCCCAAACATGTCTATGTGGGAACTTCTCCTCCTTCACGACTCCCTCCCCAGGGAGGTCTCCATCCCTAAATCTTTTGTCTTTGTTTTTGTCTTTTATATTTTGGATTACCTCCTTTTGAAGAGATTGGGCTGCCTTTCTGGGTGCCTGATATCCTCCACCTGCATTAAGAAGTTGTTTTGTGGAAGTTACTCGACATTCAGATGATCTTTTGATGAATTTATGGGGGAGAACGTGGTCTCCCCGTCCTCTTCCTCCACCATCTTGGTACTGCCTCTTGTGATTTTCCTAAATGGCTACATAATATTCCAATCTGTGGGTGTGTGTGTCACAACTGATTTGACTGTTCCTCTCTATCTGGGTATTTTACATTGTAAGCTTTGATATAAATAATTAATGCGGCAGTAAATCTTCTTATATGTTAACAATAGATCAATGGACATAGCACTCACTGTGTGCTGGGTGCTTTTGTAAGAATTTTACATATACTCACTTATACTGGTAATGGCCCTGCATAGTCAAAGCTACGGTTTTTCCAGTCGTCACATACGGATGTTAGAGTTGGAGCCTAAAGAAGGCTGAGCGCCAGAGAATTGATGCCTTCAAATTGTGTGTTGGGGAAAATTCTTCAGAGCCCCTTGGACTGCAAGGAGATCAAACCAGTCAATCCTAAAGGAAATCTGTCCTGAATTTTCATTGCAAGGACTGATGCTGAAGCTCCAATACTTTGGCCCCCTGATGAGACGCGCCGACTCATTGGAAATGTCCCTGATATTGGGAAAGATGGAAGGCAAAAGGAGAAGAGGGTAGCAGAGGATAAGATGGTTAGATAGTATCACTGACTCAGTGGACATGCATTTGAGCAAACTCTGGGAGACAGTGGAGGACAGAGGAACCTGGCATGCTGCAGTCCCTGGGCTCACAAAGAGTTGGACACAACTTAGCAATAACAATAATGACAATAGAAGTTACTATTAGTATCCTCATTTTATAAAAGAAGAGACTCAAAACAGAAGTTGTCACTTCCCTATAGTCACATGGAGAATGAGGGATGTCCACCCAGAGTCCACTTCCTTCTTCACTTCCACGCTCTCAGGAGCCTTCAGTGTATGCTGATTTCCTTAAGATGTATTCCCAAATGCAGAGACAGTTCTGAGGCTCTGAACTGGTCTTTAAGGCTCTTTATGCCTATGGAAATATTTCTGTCCAAATAAGGTCATGCCAATCCACAGTCCTTCCAGCAGGAATAGTGTGTAAATGTACATTTTCCTAATCCTTGACAAGCAAATGTTAATGTTTTATTTTGTTTTAAATACTCGTAACAGCATTGTCTATTGAGAGAGGGAAATGCTATTGTTGTCCCAAATTGGATTTCTTCGTGAATCACAGAATTTTGGAGTGAAAGCGGAAAATAAGTATCCTTAGGTTCTGTCTCTGCAATTGACAGACAAGGAAGGCCCGGTGTCTGGAATTCAGGGAGATGGGAGGAGGCGGGGAGACTTGTGGGTGATGCTACCATGATATAGAGTTCCAGCACTAGAACCTGGACCTGGGCCCTCAGAGGCAGGAGCCCACGTGGTGGGTGAGACATGGGCTCTGGAGTACAGGGAACTGTTCTGAATCTCAGTTCTGTCCCAAAGTGTGCAACTGGGGAGAAAAGCAGAGTCAGTGCAGTAGAGGTCTTCTTGTTCACTGCTCTGGAGATTTTAGGATTCAGTGACTTACTAATAGCTTGCTTATGTTTGTTGAGT
Source organism: Moschus berezovskii (assembly GCF_049115385.1). Taxonomy (NCBI): domain Eukaryota; kingdom Metazoa; phylum Chordata; class Mammalia; order Artiodactyla; family Moschidae; genus Moschus; species Moschus berezovskii. Next base: position 13,853,399 of record NC_142483.1, read on the forward strand.
TCACTATGCACCAGGTCTGGGACTTCCCTGGTGGCTCAGTGGTAAAGAATCTGCCTGCCAATGCAGGGATGCGAGATCCCTGAATTGGGAAGATCCCCTGGAGAAGGAAACAGAAACCCACTTCAGTATTCTTGGCTGTGAAATCCCATAGACAGAGGAGCCTGGTGGCTACAGTCCATGGGGTCACAAAAGAGTTGGACACAGCTTAGTGACTAAACAACAAAAACAATGCACCCGGTCCTGTGCTAAGTATTTTGCACATGGCATCACATTTCATTCTTAAATCAACTCTGAGAAAGAGACACGTTACTATCACAGGTTTAGAGATGAGCCAACAGGCTTGGCCCTGGTTACTTGGGCAGGCTCAGTAGAGTTTCGCTGGCACCCAGGCTGTAGGATTGTTTGTATCTGTGTCAAGTGTTTAGCACAGACCTGGTAAACAGTAAAGGTTCAGTAGATGTTTGCTGTTACTGCTGATTACAGGACCTCCCAGTTTGTGAACATTGAATAATGTGTCTTGTAGCTTCAGGAAGTCACTGGATGATGACAGGAGGGGAATCTAAGTTTGAATTTTTTTTGCTTTAAATTAGTGAGGTGAAAAAAAATACGGATATGATTGATATGGTTCCTTGGAGAGGGAAAAAACTATTTTTGCTCTATTTGAATTGAAATGTCCCCAGAGTAAAGCTATCCAGAACTGTGTGTTCTATGTAGTTTAAAATAGAGGGCAAGGGCCTTTGTAAGCATACTTGGTGCCATAAAATTTAGGGTAACTGGTCCAGCAATATGCAGTTCTCCTTTGCTCCCAATTGTTAAACAGGAAAGAGGGCTTGTATGTCAAATAGGGTTTGGTTTGGAGACAATTTCTTTGTTGAGATCAGCCTGGTCCCTGTTGTGAACTCTGCCTCTCTATTGGCAAATCATGGACCATGTGACATTTGGAATGAGACGAGGTGGCCACCGACAGACCTCTTGGATGTTGGTTTATGTTAAGGCCAGGGAAGCACTGGGTATGACTGTTTTTTACACTACAGTGACTCCTCTCTTCTCCAAAAGGAAAGGTTGTTATTGCCCATGAGACTTGTGATCATTTGAAGTGCAAAGATCGGATTCCAATTAGCCGGTGCATTTGCTGTGGAGTCGTCTGTTGCCACATTGCAGTAGAATGCACCACTGCGCACCAGGGCCCTGCCTTTCCAGTCCATGCCACCCAGTGAGCAGCTGTTCCCTTTTCAGATGTCCCAGGAAAACACCGGATCTTAGAATTTGCTCCATCCCTATGATGCACTGTGCCTAGCAGACTCCCATTTGAGCCCTGATCCCCATCAAACCAAGTCAGATCAGAGATTCTAGAGCCTCCTCTAGTGCCTTCCTGCCCAAAACTGACTTACCACCAAGGGCTCATCGATGACGGATGGCTAGGAGGACTTAAGAACACGGAGGAATAAAACTAGCTCACAAGCAATGTTGATTATTAAAATTTCCATTGATGTGTATAAAATATTTATGAGACTGGCAGTAGCCATTTAGAAGACTGCAATAATACCTTTAGTCTGATGGAGAGAGGTTCAGTTAGTGCTGGGAGGGAAAAAAAAGTCCTTTAACATGTCTGTCACCTCTTTGCTGTTAAACAGTGTTGATGTTTTTCTCTTTCTCTCCAGACTTGATTTCATCATTTCCCCCCATCACTTTTCCCCATGATTAGTTGAATCAGAGTGATTTTATCATACTCATCTCCTATTTGAATTACTCTCCACCATGCAATTATCCTATCACAGAAAATCCTGTTTTTCTCCCCGTCAGATGTCTGAAGTAAATGTGAAACCCAAAGTGGCTTGCCCATTACATAACCTCTGTCATCTGGTGGGTAATGGACTATATGTGATTTTTTTTTTTCAGGCTAGCAAATTACAAGTAACTTTAGCTTTAATAATTGCCATTAACATAATGGGGCCATCATTATGGTAGCATTTCGTAACTAATATTTTCTAGCACTGTTTAATGCCATTTGTGGTTTAAATAATTTTTTCACTCGGAGACTTGATGTAGGTTGTTTTAACATAAAGCCACATAGGTTTGATGCAGCAATGCTGCTCTTTGCTTTTGTGTATAAAGATTACACCCAAAGAATCATTTCCCAGCTTCTTTGTTCAAACATATTTGTGCCGCCAAGCCCTCAATTAATGTTGCTGAGCACTTTATCAAGTTTTAAGTCCCTATGAATGGACCAGAAATGGAATCAATTTGTTTTCAGTTCATTAGCATTTCGAGGGAGATATTTCATATGCTGGACATGGAAGAAGTGGTATGTCCTCTGCCAGCTGTGTACTCCCGTTGGTCTGTTCTTGAGTGACAGCTGGAAATGCTTGACTGTGTCACAAGTCAGAGCTCATCTGATGGGAGGCAAATTTGACACAGCTTCCCTTTCTCCTGCTGATGGTGGTAAACTCTGTTCTCCCTTTGAGGGACGGGAGAAGGCAAAGGATATGCATTCCGCGGCATCGGTGATGCAGACAGCTGCCCCCCGCCCCCCCCCCCCCCCCGCCTTTCCTTTGTCTTTAAATCTGAGCCTCCAGTAGGAGTAGCACAGACCATCACACAGCTGGAAGGATCGTCTGAGGCTCCAGGGAATTCCAAGCAGGCACAGTGAAACACGCGGTTGGAGGAGAATCTGTAGGAAGTAGATCTGAGTAACTGTGGGCATCTCTGTTTATAGAGACAGACTTTTAGGACAGACTCCAACACAGCTAGGGGGAGGTAATGATCCTCAGATTTCCATACGGTCCATATAAGCTAGATGAGCAGCACTCCCTGGAAAATGTAGGTAAAACAAAGAAATGACAAAAAGAATGACTTCTCAGAGAATTTATGAATTTATACTGTTGTTCTCCAGAACGATTTTCTAAGGGTGAATTCCCCAGCATGTTGGTTTTTTTTTTTTTGCCTTTCATTGTGTGGTGCAGCTTTGGGGTTATCACACTGATTTGCATCAAAATTATAACATCCTTCTGGCTTCCCTGGTGTTTCTGGGTTCTGATCCACATGACTTTCTCTGCCGGGATGTACTGAGTTTAGGACTCCACAAACTTAAACACTTCAAAGAGACAGAAAGGATTCTAGGATGGTATCTATTTTGGTAGCACATTAGGCAAAGCATTAAGTATTTTATTTGCTGGTCAAACTTATTTTCTCCCCCACACAATTAATTAGAATTAAATGAAGAAACTTCATTGGGAACTGTGAAAAGACATAGCAAGCGAATTGCAGCTAAACTTACTAAGTGAAGAGTGTTGTTTCCAAACTTTGGATAACTATTTCATAAATTTTAAAACTTATGTTTTACTGTGAAGTATAAATATTATGTTTATACTCTGATGCTCATACCTGCAAATAAATTTAATCCTATTTCACTCTTATTTTCTGTTTTATATTGATAAAATGATAAACTGGGGCCCTTGAAAAAGAGTGTTTTGCTTAAAAATAAGCATCTATGCTTCTTGGGAAAAGCTCAAACAGACTAGACTATATATTAAGGTTTTTCCCCTTCCTATAGCTACCTGCTGTTCATTGCGGAACTGATTCCCATTATAGCTGTGCTGTGGAAAGTAATTGCTGTTGTACAGTAATTCAATTTCAGTGCATTCACGCATCAGTTCACCGATAGGGGCTTATCTGGAGAAACCTGGGACTTGAAAGCTTTTTATCGGGAAATTCCACATGCAGCAAGACATTTTTCTTAGGTAACGAATATCAGTATTTGCATTTAATAAACATTTACCTTCTCAGAAAAAATGGATTTTTTTCTCTCCTGCAGAAGAGATTTATGCCAGTTTTCCAAAAAGCCAGAGGGTACTATTAAAGTGACTTCCTCTAGCTGTTTTTTTGACTGGTGCATGTCTACATATGTATGACCATAAAACACATCTATGTTTTTATGTAAATACATACACTGAGGCATGAAAAGCAGGATGCACCCAAGGGAGACATGCTATGTATCAAAAATATATGCTGCAGAAGCATTTCATATCTATAGGGGCTATGCGAACACTTTTGGTGTAAAACTCACCTATATTGGTAGGCATTGTGAAAATTGTTGGTGAGGAGTGCTTTCTTTTTTTTTTTTTTAAAAGCCAGAGGAAGCTGAAGGTCTACTATTTCAAGCTCCTGGAAGTAATTTAAAGTCCAGGCAATGTCCCATCTACCTGCTGCTGCTGCTGCTGCTAAGTCACTTCAGTCGTGTCCAACTCTGTGTGACCCCATGACAGAAGCCCACCAGGCTCCCCTGTCCCTGGGATTCTCCAGGCAAGAACACTGGAGTGGGTTGCCATTTCCTTCTCCAATGTGTGAAAGTGAAAAGTGAAAGTGAAGTCGCTCAGTCGTGTCCGACCCTTAGCCACCTCACGGACTGCAGCCTACCAGGCTCCTCCATCCATGGGATTTTCTAGGCAATAGTACTGGAGTGGCTTGCCATTGCCTTCTCCGTGAGGAGTGCTTTCAAAAGCATACCCATTAAGTTGGAAATGAAATGAACCATTTTGTTTACAGATTCTAAATTAAGGAAAGATTATTAAGACAGAACTGATTCTCCCTGTATAAAATGACTCTTAGGTCGTAAAGACTCTTTAGATGCTAAGTCCAAAATTAGCTGAGGTCTTGCTGCTGCTGCTGCTAAGTCACTTCAGTCGTGTCCGACTCTGTGTGACCCCATAGATGGAAGCCCACCAGGCTCCCCCGTCCTTGGGATTCTCCAAGCAAGAACACTGGAGTGGGTTGCCATTTCCTTCTCCAATGTGTGAAAGTGAAAAGTAAAAGTGAAGTCGCTCAGTCGTGTCCGACCCTTAGCGACCCCATGGACTGCAGCCTAACAGGCTGCTCCATCCATGGGATTTTCTAGGCAAGAGTACTGGAGTGGCTTGCCATAGCTGAGGTCTTAGGAGTTGAATATACCAAACATTGCCAAGATGGGCTTTAGTTATCAACCAGTGGAGGTAGCTGTACTTATCTAAAAATATTTTTCTGTCTCGTGTTCATTTCTGATCTCATCTCAAAATTTTAATTCTTGTTCCTTGAAAAAGGAGTGAATTTGTTTCAGGAAAAAAAAAATGTTTTGAGTCACCAACGGAAATGGAAAAGACTATTATTTTATTGTTGCTGTTGTTGAATCTTGTGATCTGGGCTTCCCTGGTGGCTTAGATGGTAAAGAATCTACCTGCAATGAGGGAGACCTGGGTTCGATCCCTGAGTCAGGGGATTCCCTGGAGAAGGGAATAATTACCCACTCCAGTATTCTTGCCTAGAGAACTCCATGGACAAAGGAACCTGGTGGGCTACAGTCCATGAGGTTGCAAAGAGTTGGACACACCTGGGTGACTAACACTTTCACTTTGATTTTATGACTTATTTGCTCTCCTTCCTTTCTTCCTTCCTTCCCTCCAGCACTCCTTCCCTTCCTTCCTTCATTCTTTCTTTTGTGTTTGGCAAACTGGGTTGCAAAATTCCATACACATGTGTAAGGAAATTTAGAGCAGAAACCTCAAACCAGAAGAAACTTAAAAAATAGCAACAGTCTGGATTCACCAGTTTTGATGAGGTCAGCGAACCATCCTTGTTTAACGATTGAGGGCAAAACCACATGGATCTGCGTGGTCTTCCTGGGTTTCACCCCAAATTGGGTTGGGGTTTCCTCTAACATACTTCAGATTGTATCAACCTGAGCCTCACAGAGAGGCCCAGGAGGCTGCTTTCCTGCCCACATTGAGAGTAAGCCACCAGCCAGTCTCCTGAGGGAGATGCGCTTCCTGTAGAGAGATGGAAAGAGACTGGCCGGGCGTTTTATATCATTTCCCCTCCAGGCTCCTCAAGCCCTTCATTTTTTCTCAGGCCTGTACGGGGAGTTGGGTGGCTTGGTGAACTGCATCCTAGCTTTCCTGTATTCTGGGGCCGTTGGCCTGCAGAAAGATTTCTTTGTGGGTAGAACAACTGTGCCAAACCCTCCCCAACGTCATGGTTATTTGTTCCATTCCCAAATATTTAATTTAAGACCTCTTTTTTCAAAGTTTTATGAAAGACTTAGATTTAGGTTTTCTATGTAGCTCAAGTCACCATGTTGGTTTTCTTAGTTTTTTTTTTTTTGCTTTGTATTTTGCTGATTATACTGAATGTGTTCACTGGAAAAGAGAAAAAATTGTGTAGAAAATATAAAGGAGAAATTAGATGTCACAGCCTCAGGAGGTATCGAAAGGCATTTGACATCTTTCAATATCTTTTGTTTTTAAATATCTTAATTTCTATGGTTCTAGATGTTTTCTTCCTGTGTGTATATGTGTATATGCGTATGTGTATAAACTTCCAAAACACTGGCTTATTCATTCTTAAAACCAGATTTTAAAAAATTTTTACATGTTGTAGACATTTTTCCACATTAATGAATATATATTTCTATAGCAGATGATTGTATCATCATCTGCTTTGTGGATATCAATGAAAGAGTTTTCTCAGCGAACACTGATGTCATGTAACGTTTCAGGATTCCAAACAATGATATGATAAACTCTCTTTCAGAGGAACTTTTCTTCCGTTTATTTGATGCATTTATTAGGATGTATAAGTCAAGGCTTTTGGTATGTCTTGCCAGCTTGTCCTCCAGATACTATCCTCATGCTTGTGCTCCCACCTTTGTGGTCAGAAAGGCACTATTTATCCACTTTCCTCTGTTTACATTGTTGTCAATCACCAGGTCATGTCCAACTCTTTTTGACCCAAAAGACTGCAGCGCGCCAGGCTTCCTTGTTCCATACCATGTTCCGGAGTCTGCCCAAGTTCATGTCCACTGAATCTCTGATGCCATCCAACCATCTCATCCTCTGTCATCCCCTTCTCCTCCTGCCTTCTGTCTTTCCCAGAATCAGGATCTTTTCCAGTGAGTTGGTTCTTTGTATCAGGTGGCCAAAGTATTGGAACTTCAGCTTCAGCCTTCAGTCTTTCCAATGAATATTCAGGGTTTATTTCCTTTAGGATTGACTGATTTGATCTCCTGGCAGTTCAAGGGACTCTCAAGAGTCTTCTCCAGCAACACAGTTTGAAAGCATCAATTCTTTAGCACCCTGCCTTCCTTATGGTCCAACTCTCACATCCATACATGACTGCTAGAAAGATCAATCATATATGGGTTTTTATCGGAAGTTAGTCTTTTGGTCTTCGTCAATCTCACAACCAAAAAGCAGTATCTCATTTTACTTTATTTTCTTTAATAACTAACATTTGGCATGGTGGGTCCTTTCTGGCTCCCTTCCTGCCCTGCATCAAGGTTTGAGTCACAGAGAATGGATTCAGTGCCACGACAAAGAGAAGGCCCACATGCCAGTCCATCATCATCTCACAGAGAAGTGTGCCCAGGCACTCGATTGGCATCTTCCTTCAACGTCTTACGTTTTTCAGAGTATAGAGGAAATACTTTCAACTTTTCACCATTGAATATGATGTGGCCTTTATGTGTGTTATATGTGGCTCTATTATGCTGAAGTATGTTTCCTCTATGCCCACTTTGTTTTTTATCATAAATGGATGTTGAGTTTTGTCATATGTGCTTTCTGCATCTATTGAGATGATCACATGCTTCTTATTCTTTAATTTGCTAATGTGGTATATATCACATTGATTGGTTTGTTGTTGTTCAGTTGCTCAGTCATGTCCAACTCTTTGCAACCCCATGGACTGCAGCACGCTAGGCCTCCCAGCCTTTCACCGTCTCCCAGAGCCTGCTCAAACTCATGTCCAAATTGAGTCAGTGATGCCATCCAACCAGCTCGCCCTCTGTCGTCCCCTTCTTTCTTCAATCTTTCCCAGCATCACGGTCTATTCTAATGAGCCAGCTCTTTGCATCAGGTGGCCAAAGTGTTGGAGCTTCACCTTTACCATCAGTCCTTCAAATGAGTATTCAGGATTGATTTCTTGAACCAAATCAAGTGGTCCTGACTCAGGCTTCTTTCAAACTACTGCCTCCATGCCAAGACTGAGAGCACGTGCGATTCTGCACATACCCCTTAAGAGCAGAGTCTCTGTTTCCTGTAGCCTTCTGACTCTCCTATACACGAGTCCCACTGGGCTTCAAAGACAGTTGTTCTGAGGGACCACCTTCCCGGTGCAGAACTTTCAGCCTGGGAGCCCATTTGGGGTTCAAGCCTTCTCAGTCCTTTGGAAGAACCTCTGTAGCTATGATTTTCTTCCTGTTCATGGGTAACCTATCTGGGGGTGTGATAGTGAGGTGTACTCTTCTCTGCCTCTCCTCCCTATCTCATCGTGGCACCTTCTTTATGTCTTTAGTTGTGGAAAATCTTTTCTGCTAGTCTTCAGGTCATTGTAGATAGTTTCTCTGTAAGTTGTGGTAATTTTAGTGTGCCCGTAGGGGGAGGTGAGCTCAGCCATCTTGACCACACCCCCCTCCCGCCCTCCCCTTCTTCTGTCTTTCTTTCCTTCCTTTTTGGTTGGATCTGATGAAGGAAGACTTGGTTTCTGGGTAAGACAAGGAAAAAGTGAGTCTTCTGAGGCAACGACTTAACAGGAAAACCATGGCTTTCCCTGGTGTTCTCTGTGTCTGGCTGAAGGAGCTTTTGGTTGTAAAGCACAGGCTCGATGCTAGAACTAGGGTGTGTGCCTCCAGGCCCGGCACGTGTTTCTCTTCATGTAGCAGATGGTAAGCATGAGCAGCTCGCTACCCCCAAGAAATAGAACAAACTGATGTTGTGAGCAAGTTCAAGAGGGTTTTCATAAATCAGAGAATGAGGTCATGAAGGAAAATTTGGAGTGATGCTAAAAGCAGTTGCCAAATTCTTTTCCTGTATCTGGACTTGTTGTCCCAGCTGTGTGTAGCCTGTCTGGGTCAGGGCACCCATCTTGAGCCCTGCCCCACCCCTGTCAGTTAGCTGTCACAGCATCCTGCTTATTCTTTTATACAGTGTTTCGAAAGTTGTGCTTTGTGTATCTTGATTTTGGCTTGCATATCATCAGCCTGCACCGTGGAATCCCATTATCATGCAGGCAAGGACCTTCATGCTCATGCTTCCTTTGATATCTTCAGGGCCCAAGCAGGGTACCTGGGTGTCTGTGAATGAATGAATTGGTCACACTGATAATGATGTAGTCATTGGGGTCAGCACCTCCTGCTTGGGATAAGTATCTGGTCACCAGGACACAGGGCTGGTTAAGGTCTCAAGCATTTCCTGTGTGTTTGTGCCCTCCCTGCCCTCTCTTCCCCACAAAGTGATCCGTTTCTCCTCAGCCTCACATAAGAAATTTGAATTTGGTTTCTGTTGTGCATGGTTTATATTATGTTTCTTTACAACAAAGAAAAAAAAATTTCTTTCGCATCCAAAGTAAAATGTCATTTAAAATCATGTTTCCTATTTTCATTGCCTATTTTTATTCTCTGCTTACAAAATTGGTTTTGAAAGATTTCCTGTCTCTTTGGTCAAGACCCAGTGGGTCAAGCAGCCTCGAGAAGAGGGGCTCATGGCTACGAAGACCCAGTGTGAAATTACAGTGCTGGCCGCTTCTGTTAACCAAGTAGCAATTACACTCCATCAGGGGGCCCACGTGGAGATGCTGGGCTCACCCTGCAGTGCTCTGACTGCCTTGCTCACTGCAGCTAGAAGAACACGGTGGTCGTGTGCAGGTGGATGACATGCTTGACACTTTGAAGCTAAGTGGATGGGTCAGGGAGAGCTGAACACAACAGTACTGCATCAAAAGTCTTCTGTTTTTTTCCAGAATATTACATGGTTGTTCTAACAAAACAGACCAGGTAGAAAATAATGCCGCTTAATTTATACCCAGGCAAGGTGAAAGAAATCTTAAAAGGTTTGTGGGTGGGATGAAATTATGTTGAATCACTGAAGTGTCACCATCAATATATCCGAATGACAGAACAAAGTAATAATAGTAATAATAATAATAAAAGACCACTAGCTATAATTGTATAAACTACTGGCAGTGAATGAAAGGTTTTCAGGAATGTTTTGAATGTGTATTTAGGATGTTTAACTGGGATGTGTTGCCAGCATCCATTGTCTTTTTTCGTTTTTTGCTCAGTTTCCCATATGGAGGTAAGGAGCAGCTGGTCCTGTAAACACAGTGAAGTTATTTACGTTTTCTAAATTAGGTTATGAAGGGAAGATGAAAAGGTAGTTAGGAATTCAATGGCGTTTCATTTACAATGCATTCAGGGGAGGGTTGACAGCCCTTTCAAATAATCAGAGTCTTTGTTAAAATCAGCTGGGATATCCTTGATTGCCCATCCCAAGCTGTACAGGCTGCTTGAACAGACAAATAGCGCTTAGTACAATCAAGAACAAATGGGGATTTTTGTGTGTGTGGTTTTTAACTGATGTTTTTGCCTGTCAGTTGGGGAGTAAAATCATATCCTTGGGAATATACATATGAGGCCTCCCTCGCTGTACACCTGGTGATTCCCAAGCATCATCTCATCGGGGTGTTTGATGGTTTTGTAGAGAGGGACTTCTCCAGGGACCCCAGAAGACATGGTGGCGTCAGCAAGCAGATTGAGGTGAGCAGATAGATGCAGCTTCAGAGGGGCGATGGAAGCACCCAGGCAGCAGCACAGACAGACTTGCAGGGGGTGATGCCAGTAGGCAGCTGTTTGGCTGGCTACATGGTGGCCTCTGGTATGGGGCTTTTGGAGCCGAACAGCCCGTCTTCTTGAGAACTTCCCCACCTCCCCCAACAAAGGGCTCAGTGAACCTTTTCTCTTGCTGTGCTTAGAGTCTGTCACTGAAGTCTTGGTGACCGTAGACTACATCCGCATGGGGAAATCAGACATGGTAGAGATGAACTGACTGTAGAAAAGTGTGCTTGCTGATGCTGCTAAATCACTTCAGTCGTGTCCGACTCTGTGTGACCCCATAGATGGCAGCCCACCAGGCTCTCCCGTCCCTGGGATTCTCCAGGCAAGAACGCTGGAGTGGGTTGCCATTTCCTTCTCCAATGCATGAAAGTAAAAAGTGAAAGTGAAGTCACTCAGTCGTGTCCGACTCTTAGCGACCCCACGGACTGCAGCCCACCAGGCTTCTCCATCCATGGTACTTTCCAGGCAAGAGTACTGGAGTGGCGTGCCATTGCCTTCTCCGAAAAGTGTGCTTAGCCTTCTTCTTTTGGCAAAACGAACATAGAGTGGAGCGGGTGGCTGTTCACAATCATAGGAATGGCTTCTGTGGTAATAGGGAAGGTCATAGACAGGTTTTACTTGATCTTTGTGGGCTTTGAGAAAAAAATGAAATCACATATAGAAATATGAAGTGATAAAAAAAGGTCCAGATTTAAAGCTTGAAACATTGAGAGGTGTAGCCACCCGAGGCCCCCATTCCCACACGAACTGTCCAGTTGGTTCATTTCCATGCTGCTTCCCTGTCGTTTATGTTGCCAGTCTGCCCACACCACCCTCCCCGCCCCTCCTGGATCAGTCAGATCAGGGCCACAGCCTCTTTTAGGGAACATGGCAGAGTGTTTGAATGTATGAGGTCTGAAAACTTATAGGTGGGATATTTGCGGCATTTACAGTTTAATCTGTAGGAAGTAAGCAGGCGTCACTGTCGTTTGACACGGTTTGAAGGGCTTCTCTTCTGCTAAGCCACCGTCTATTCTCTATGTCCGTTATGCTCTACACCTATTATCTCGTTTAAATATTACAGTTTTGTTTTGGATTAAAAAAAACTTCTTGGCTGGAGGCAAAAGAAAGATTGGTCAGAGGAAAGAGGATAAGAAAGCCCTGTAAGGAGACAAAGATCTTCTTTTTCAGGTTTGTGATCGACTGGATGGGACTGCTTCTGAGATTTTCTTCACCTTTAACATTAATTTTAGCTTTTGTTTTGGGCTCTTACCTGTGAATCGGGTTTGTTTCATCATGCATTTTCTCTCATCTCAAAGCCATGTAAATAATTCCTGATCTGGTATCATTCACAGAATCAGGAAACAGAAATCAAAGCGATACCCTCTCTCCCTAAATCTCCTCCCCGCAGCACACACTCTGCTACTAGAATGATGACTGGGATAATATCTCACATGAAGAAGAGGGTGAAAAATGTTCAAAGTGGTTACATTTGAATATGGAGCACTTATCTCTCTGTGCAGGCATCTTATAGAAAAAATAATTCATCAGACTTTGTTCAAGAAAAAAGAGTATTAAGCCTTCATCAACAACAACATCAAGAGCTCACCGTGGCAGGAATGAAACAATAAAGGAGTTATTTTAGTAGAATTAACAGGAAGAAATTAGCCCCACGTATCCTTCCTTTTTATTACGGTGTGGTTCATTTGCATATTTTGAAATTTCACATTTGCATAGTCAATGATTTTAAATTAGAGTCTCACATTTACTCTCTGATGTTTGTCATGTGTATAACTTGTCTTAATAAGTGAGTTGTTAGCGTTTCAAAAACAGTTATCTAATCATTGGTTCAACCCTCAAAACCCAGCATCCAGTTGCTTTTGCAGTTTTTTAACAGATTTACTGAGATATAATTCACATATGATACAATTCACACACCTCAAGTATACAGTTTAATGTTTTTTTAGTATATTCATATAGTTTGCACACCCATCACCCCAAGATTTTCATCAACCCGAAGAGAAAACCCTGTACCGATTATCAGCATTCTTTCTTCGTCAAAACACCATTCTCCTTTCTATGTCTATAGATTTACCTGTTCTGGACGGTTCATGTAAATGGGATAAAATGATGTGTGGTCTTTTGTGGCTGGTTTCTGTCACTGAGCATGACGTTTTCACGGTTTACGCATAGTATATGTAGCAGGTATCAATACTTCGTTCTTTGTTATGGTGAAGCATTACCCCCCATATGGATATATCACATCCGTCCATTGTTTATTCATGCATCAGTTGATAATCACTTGAGTTGCTTCCCCGTTTTAGCTATAATGAGTAATACTGCTGTGAACATTTGTGTACACATTTTTATATAGACACATGTTTTTATTTCTTTTGTGTATATATAAGGGATTGCTGGCTCACATGATAACTCTATGTTTAACCTTTTGAGGAACTGTCAGACTTTTCTGAACGTTTTCTGAACTGGCTGTATAATTTTACATTGCTCCCACTAGTGTATGAGAGTTTGACTTCCCCATATCCTTGACAACACTTGTTTGTCCTTTGACATTTTGATTATAGCCATCCTGGTGAGTGTAAAGTAGTATCTCATTGTGTTTTTGACTTGCACTTTCCTAATGACTAATATGCAGATGACACTACCCTTATGACAGAAAGTGAAGAGGAACTCAAAAGCCTCTTGAGTAAAGTGAAAGAGGAGAGTGAAAAGGTTGGCTTGAAGCTCAACATTCAGAAAACAAAGATCATGGCATCTGGTCCCATCACTTCATGGGAAATAGATGGAAAAACAGTGGAAACAGTGTCAGACTTTGTTTTTTTGGGCTCCAAAATCACTGCAGATGCTGATTGCAGCCATGAAATTAAAAGACGCTTGCTCCTTGGAAGGAAAGTTCTGACCAACCTTGATAGTATATTAAAAAGCAGAGACATTACTTTGCCAACCAAGGTCTGTCTAGTCAAGGCAATGGTTTTTCCCGTGGTCATGTATGGATGTGAGAGTTGGACTGTGAAGAAGGCTGATCGCCGAAGAATCGATGCTTTTGAACTGTGGTGTTGGAGAAGACTCTTGAGAGTCCCTTATACTGCAAGGAGATCCAACCAGTCCATTCTAAGGGAGATCAATCCTGGATGTTCATTGGAGGGACTGATGCTAAAGCTGAAACTGCAATACTTTGGCCACCTCATGCGACGAGTTGACTCACTGGAAAAGACTCTGATGCTGGGAAAGGTTGGGGGCGGGAGGAGAAGGGGACGACGGAGAATGAGATGGCTGGATGGCATCACCAACTCTGTGGACATGAGTTTGAGTGTACTCCGGGAGTTGATGATGGCCAGGGAGGCCTGGCGTGCTGTGATTCATGGGGTCGCAGAGAGTCGGACACGACTGAGCGACTGAACTGAACTGAACTGAATGACTAATAATGTTGAGTATCTTTTCATGTGCTTATTGTATATCTTATTTGTGTTTCTGCCTTGGAGAAATTTATATTCAAATCCTTTCCCATTAAAAAAATTGTGTTATTTGTCTTTTAATGAGTTATTTATATATTCTAGATACTAGTGCCTTACAGGATTTATGGTTTGAACATATTTTTCCCCATCCTGTGGGTTGTCTTTTCACTTCACTCTCCATTGATAGTCCTTTACCATTTCCTTCTCCAATAACTTTGACAAAGTATAATTTATTTATTTTTCCTTTTTTGTTGCTTGTACTTTTGGTATCATAGCTAAGAAACCATTGCCTAATCCGTGATCTGTGTATGTTCTCTTCTAAGAGTTTTATAGTTTTAGTTCTTACATTTAGGTCTTTGATCTATTCTAAGTTAACTTTTGGATTTAGTGTGAAGTGATGATCCAACTTCATTTCTTCATGTGATTATCAGTTGCCCCACAATCATTTGTTTAAAAGTATCCTTGCGATTTAAGGTGAGTTCCTTTCAGCTGTGACATTTAATCGGCCCACTGCTATCACCTAAAGAGTTGTATCCTTCCAGCTGTAATCGCAACAGGGCTGCTGACTCTGATAAGCGATGTTATCTGATAAGCTCTGTTTCCATGTCATCTGATTTGATACCCAAAATCTTCTCTGAGTTGGGTAGTGTTATTACCAGTTATTAACCCATGTGTTAAGTGGAGCAACTGGGGCTCAGTTTGTTATTATAAGAAACCTATTATACTATTGGCTGTAGGTAGTTGAGATTTCAACCTAGACAGGCTTTTTTCAACCTCTGTCCTATACTGCCCATCCTTAGGTTCTTAATAAGATCCCATAAACAGTGGCTGCCAGGGGCAAGTAACTATGCTAAGCACTTAAAATGAATGATCTCAGCACTTTTCGTAGCATAAAGTGGGAAGGATTGGGAGCAGGAGGAGAAGGGGATGACAGAGAATGAGATGGCTGGATGGCATCACCGACTCGATGGACATGAGTTTGAGTGAACTCTGGGAGTTGGTGATGGACAGGGAGGCCTGGCGTGCTGTGATTCGTGGGGTCGCAAAGAGTCGGTCACGACTGAGCAACTAAACTGAACTGAAAGTTCATCAGAATAACCTGGGAGAAGGTGGCGTTTCAGTCATCTGAGTTTGCAGTTCTTATGAGCTCACAGGTGATGCTGCTGCTGGTGGTTAAAGGGCCACATTTCAGGCAGAAAGGGATTCACCCATTGTTTCTCAAACTTGACTGTGCGTTGAAATCACTTGGAGGCTTACAAAATACTTACGGCTGACTGCTCTGTCAGGGTTCTCATTGACTTGGTTTAGGGTGTAGCCTGGGCAGGGAGAGTTTTCATAAACTCTCCTGGAGATTCTAATGTGCAGCCTGAGTAATGTCATCTCATCCTGCAGTGAGCAGGTAGTCACTTGAGTCTTTTAGAGGTGACTTCCAGAGTCTGACTGACTTGCTCAAGATCACACGGCTGCTGAGAGCTGGAATTTTAGCTCAGGTCTGTCTAAGTCCAGCTTCTAACTCTTGTATCCACAGCTTGCAGTGGCTTCCCTTCTGAAGGCAATTTGTAAGGGACCCTCAATGAAGTGGGTGACGTCCCCTCTCCTGAAGGAGCCCTTGGAGAGGGTCATTCAATGCCTATGCCCCTGATCTGCTGAACTCCTCCCAAACCCTCCCGACGCAAGGGCTCTGTTCTCTTGTGGCGTGCCTGTGAGACCTGGGCACAGGGATTCACTTCTTGCTGCTTTGACAGATGTGGGATGTGGGGTCCCAGTCCCTGTAAATCAAGTTTGTTCATATTCTCTCATTTATCAGGTTACTTTATGAGGGAATTGGGCAGGGCAGGGTGAACTATGCTTTCAGCTAATGTCTGTTGAGAGTAGGATGAAATACTCATTTTTTAAGAGAATTCCTATGATTTCAAGGAGGAGAAAATAAAGGGTTGGGAGTAGGGGCTCAGTTTACTTGTCTTCTCTTCTGCCTGCGCCACCTGTGCGGCCTGTGTGTGAGTGTGAGTACTCATCTCGCCTGCTGCGTCTGTCCTCAGCTCCGGATCCTTTAACACTGTACTCCTGTTGTGGACTGTGAGCTGTGTCCCATGAAGTGGCAAAGGGAAGGGGCTCCGTGCAGGAGCAACGGCACGTGTGAGGGTGGAGAGTGAGCAGAGCACGTGGCAAGCTGAAGAAGTTGAAAGAAAGATGAAACAGGGGATAGGGTTGGAGGGAACGGGACGAGGGAGCATTGGGAGATCTGGGGGGTGATGGGGCAGCACAGGTCTGTTGAAGTGGGATAAATGTGATCTATTGGTGTGGTTATTTGAAATGCTTCTCTTCATACCCCTCTACGGGGGCCATGGCTGGGTTCATCTTGCTCCCCGCCTTCCCGCAGCAGCTCAATACCTGGCCTGAGGATCCAGTAGGTGTTCGCTGAAAGGTTGGAATGTCCTGCTGAGGATGTGGGAAGCTGCAGGAGGGTTTTCACTTTTGTCTCGACATCACGTTCACTTGCTGTCTCCCTTTCCCTTTGTGGGGAGGGCAGCTCTGCCGTCTTACCCACTTTTCTCTCTGTTTTTCATTTATGTTCACCCTCCCTTACCTCAGAAAAGTATACAGCCCTTTCAGAAGCATTACTGTGAGAGGGCTCCCCCAGGTCTCAGTGGGAGGCTTGGCTCCTTTGTCCTCTGTCCCTCTCCTCTAGCTGACTGTGCTGTGGTGGCTGGAGAGAACGAAGCCAAGAGCATGGCTTTATTTTCAGCTACATTTAGCAGACGAATTGGTTCTGGATTGTCTGACTTTGGGGTTTCTGACCCACCCCTTTGGCATCTCCTTGCAGAAGAAAGTTAATGTGGATCATGCCTGGCATTGCAGTGTTCTCCCAGGGGATAGCGGGCAGTGCTCCAAGGTTTCGCCTGGTCATCCTACAGCCCTGGTTTGTCTGAGGGAAGGCAAGGATGCAGAGTAGAAAGAACATTTGGGGAAGAAAACTGTTGGTAACCTGAGCTTGTCAGCCCCAGACTTTTAGCAGAGCATAGGCTGGTGTCCAGTGTGGGCAATCCTAGGCTAGCCTCTCATGAAGTGAGAGGAGCCCAGGAATCACATACGCATAGATGCCTGACAGTTTTAATAGTTACATGTATATTTTAATCCTTCATAGAACAGATGTAACTGCCCTTTCAAACTAATTTATCTAAGCTATGTGCGTTGATTTAAAGAAATATAGTCAGGAAAGGTGAGATGAGGAGATGGGTTGTGGCATAATTTGGGGGTGGTGGTTGTAGATTTTCTAGGACCCTGTCATTAGAGAAGGGAACAGGTCAGCAGTACTGGATGTAAATAGAGCAACCCGTGCTGACCTGGTGTGAAACAATGTGTAAGAAATAGAACAAGACTTATAGCATAATACAGTAGTAGTTGTATAAATTAAATGCATGTAAAACAACATGCATTTTACATAAACACACACACAGTTAAGGATGTCTATCATATTCATTAGAGTGGGTATCTTTGGGGGCAGGGGATAAGAGTGTGGGTCAGAGCTGAAAGGGGAAGTATAAATCAAGAGGGGGCCTTGCATGATGATCATATGATAGGAGTATGAGTAACTCAACCTTCAGTCTGAGTTGTAGGTACACACACACACACAAACACACACACAGACACACACACAAACACACAGACACACACACAGAGTGGTCTATCTGTCCACCTTCAGTCTGAGTTGTAGGTACACACACGCACATACACACACAAGGAGTGGTCTATCTGTCCACCTTCAGTCTGAGTTGTAGGTACACACACAGACACACACACACAGACACACACACACACACAGTGGTCTGTCTGTCCACCTTCAGTCTGAGTTGTAGGTACACACACACACACAGACACACACACAGACACACACACACAGACACACACACACACACACACAGAGTGGTCTATCTGTCCACCTTCAGTCTGAGTTGTAGGTACACACACACACACACACACAGACACACACACAGAGTGGTCTATCTGTCCACCTTCAGTCTGAGTTGTAGGTACAGACACACACACACACACAAACACACACACAGACACACACAGACACACACACAGAGTGGTCTATCTGCCCACCTTCAGTCTGAGTTGTAGGTACAGACACACACACACACACACAGAGTGGGCTATCTGTCCACCTTCAGTCTGAGTTGTAGGTACACACACACACACATAGACACACAGACACACAGACACAAACACACACACACACACACACACACACACACAGAGTGGTCTATCTGTCCACAGGATGATAGACCGAGAAACTGAATAGTATGGTGGTGTGCTAACATATAGGGTTTCCCAGGTGGCTTAGTGGTAAACAATCCACCTGCCAATGCAGGAGACATAGGAGACACCAGTTCAATCACTGGGTCAGGAAGGTGCCCTGGAGGAGGAAATGGCAACCCACTCTAGTATTCTTGCCTGGAAAATCCCATGGACAGAGGCCTGGAGGGCTACAGTCCATGGGATTGCAAAGAGTTGAACGATTGACAAAGCCCCTGTCTGTCATTTCTGTAGCTGCACAACCCTCTTTAGTTTAAGAATTCCTTTTAAGCGGGTGTACCTTTAACAGCCTAATTAATGCCTGCTTGCTTGACTTGTGTGGTCTCTCCATTAGCAGAAAACAGAGCTAATTCCCTACTGTTTGAAGTTGAAGTCCCTGTGTGGAGGACTAGGTTAGATCTTTTGGGTGGAGGAAGATTTGTTGCCACAGCCCTTTTGCTATTTCTGATAACTTGATTTTGTGCCTCTGAAGTCCCAAGTCTTATTGTTTTATCTTTTCCTATTTTTTTGTCATTTGCAGTATTGTCCCAGTGTCATTCCCTGCACCACAACCCCCTCCCACCATCCCATGAATCAGCCAGGCAAATAATTATATAACATTGGACAGCTGTATGTGTGTCTTCAAAGTAATTTATGGAAGATGCACTATACAGTGGGCAGCTGCATCACCCGGAATGCTTTATAATTTGTTTCACTGTTCACATGAAGCCCATCCTGGTCATTAAGACGTAGTCTGGCTTTTGCCTCCAAAGGGTTTGGGTACCTTAAGTGAGAGCCTTGTCAGATCTAGTGGCTTTTGGAAGGGCTCTGGGAGTGCACCCCGAGGGCAGGCAACATCGGTAAATCGTAATCACAATGCAGCACAAGCAAACAAGTAAACAGTCCCGAAACTGTGCTATAAATTGTCATCCAGTGATGACTCTTTTATTATGGAGGTTAAATTACAGCAATCACCAGCGCACAAAGGCGCTGCAGTAAGAAAACATTTGGGAACAATGTTTTTCTTCTAAGGCTTGAGTGATGGGTGTGCAGGAATAAAACACCATAACCTGTTTACCATGGGCCAGAAAGGAAAATATGAACTATTGCCCACTGCAAGGAAACACTCTCTTTTTCTTTTATGTACTAAACAGGCTATGAGTGTGTTGCTGTTGCCACAGGGAGAGATGATAAACTTGACTGGAAGACAACTTCCAGCTATGTTTTTCTTCTTTCTGTACCTTCTCTCCTTCCCCACCCCCCAATGTGTGTGTGTGTGTGTGTGTGTGTGTTTATATCTATTTGGGCTAGGATGAGCAAGGACAGAACAAACCAGAGAGAGGTATCATCTCAGTGATGACCAGCTTACAGATGCTGTCTTTCTCAAGTTTCCCAAGCATGCCATCAAAAGGGCTTGTATATGGTGCATCACTTGATTCAGTGGTGAAGAAGAGGGACTTTGGAACTCCCTGAATCCAGAAGCGGGGTGATTTAGGGAAGTTCATTTCTCTCTCTGAGCCTCAGGATCGTCAACTGCAAAATGAGAGAAGGGACTTAACGTCATTCTTGGGGACCTGTAAAGCATGTGTTCCAATTCTGCACGCACAGGAAGTGCTTAGTAATTGTTTCTTCTCATTATTATTGTCTAGCAGCAGCAGCAGCAAGGATTAGCAGCATCACCACAAATCTTCAGGCATCCCTTTGTAGTGGCTGTACTGGCCTTATGTTGCCGTCTTTAGAATTTAAACATAAAAGCAACTGTGTTAACTCTGGAAGTTCATTTTGTTATTGCAGAGAGCTTATCACCCTCCATTATTTCTCATTTTATTTACAATTAAAACAAAACCCATTCATTGGCAAGGCTATTGCAAGATCCTGGTCCTGCCCACCTTTCCCAGCCTCACTCCTGCCAAGTTATCACACAGACCTTCTGCTTGTTTTATGAACTCACCAAGCCCAGTTCTCTCTGCAGTGCCCCTTCTTGTGGGGTTCTCTCTGAGTGGAATCTTCCTTGGCAAATCTGATTCCTCTTTTTTATTCAGATTTAGCTCAGATTCTCATTCTTAAGGCAGCCTTCCTTCCTTGGTGAGCTTGCCTAAGATAGACTCTGCTCCTATCCTATGCAAGCCACCACCCTCACTCTCCAGCCTAACCGTTGTCCTCTCATGGCTGGTTTATGCCTCTTCTTGTGGAATTCATCAGTATCTGAAATCTTTTAATGTATCTGGCATTTGTTTTCTTCCTCACCAGATTTTAAGCCCCAAGAGGAGGAACGTATAACCTGTTCACCTAGGACAGTGCTGTCTGTAGTGCAGATAAATCAAAGGGATCCCTTGAATGAGGAACGAATGTTTGCTGATGTGGAGACCAGATTGGAATATTTTACCTATGAAAATATTGGAAACTCAATTTGAATAAATCCTCATTAATAGCCTTTTAAACTAGTAGAAACAACTTTTTTTTTTTTTTTTGGAGATTGAGTTGTAAGATGCACTCTAGTGGGTAGAGTTAAAACTACTAGTGACACCACTGGTTCCTGGTAATTAGAGAGTGGAAAATAATATGCAATATAATCGTCAAACCTTAATTTTCTCATGGCTTTAAAGAGTATAATTTGTGATGACCTGTAAATATTTACTGAATAGTTAATTTTGAATTTTGCATGCATATATTTAATGATACTGTAGGGTTAGTTTTTGGAGGAAAGATTTCCCCAATGGTGACGAGTAACAGTGCTTAACGCGTTTTTGATTGTGACAAGGACAAAGAAAAGTGACAATATTGCAAGAGAAGTGATGTTAGAACATTTAGGTTATAGGCAAGCAAAATTCTATTGACTTTAAAAAAATACTTAGAAATAGTACTTCCACCAATGTTATTCTTTAATTTGAGCTCATAGTGTTCCCCCAACAACATTTTGTTTTGAAAAAGTTCAAACGTACAGCAAAATTGAAAGTTTTACTCCCCAAAACTATACTTATCTGTCTACTTATCACCCATATCTGTCTATCTACCCATCCCATCTATTAATACATCTTAGTTTTCGTGCATTTCAAAACAAATTCTAGGCTTTTGGTAATATTGCTAACAATCCATTTTTTCATTGGAAAAGAAAGATGTTTTATGGAGGTTGGGTTGATATTTAAATCTAACATTTTGCATGCAAAAGTTTGAAGTGAAGTTTGGAGAAGTTTTCAGCCTACTTAACCAGAACCCAAAGTCTTTCTGGGCTCTTTCCTTAGGTTTGAAATGAGATGCTGTTATCATGTGCACTATGTTAGACAGATACACTGCTGACAGATTTTAAACTTTTGAAAGTGTAAGGAAAGACACAGAAATCTCTTCAGGTGTTTCAAACAGGAAGAAATTGAACACAGAGAATTCAAGGCTGAGGGAAGCAATATCAGAGAAAGCCCACTCTTATTTTTAGGAAACCAGGAAGTATGGGGATACCAGGTGATATACCACCTATAATTTCAGCTGCCTTTAATACTGAAGTAGATGATTTGCTAGAACATGCTGGAAGCTTCTGGCAAAGTCTCCTTCTGCCCTCCAGCTGAAAAAGCCTCCAGTGGAAGCTCAAATATCTGTGGCTCATTGCTTTAGGGTCAATATGACTGCTCTGCTTCTCCTGCTCTTGCATGTCTCCCAGGAGGCCTCTCACTTTCTGAATCCAACCTGTGCCCTGCCTGGAGGATGCTGGGAAATGAAGTACCTGGGCTACAAGCCTCTGCTATACAGGGATGCCAATAATAAGCCAAGTGTATTTACTAGTAGGAAATACTATACATATAATTCTATACCTGGGCTTCCCTGGTGGCTCAGAGGTTAAAGCATCTGCCTCCAATGCGGGAGACCTGGGTTCGATCCCTGGGTCAGGAAGATCCCCTGGAGAAGGAAACGGTAACCCACTCCAGTATTCTTGCCTGGAGAATCCCATGGACGGAGAAGCCCGGTAGCTACAGTCCATGGCGTTGCAAAGAGTCGGACACGACTGAGCGATGGAACGGAACGGAATTCTATACTTGGCTTGTTGAGAGAAGTAGTTAGCCACTTCAGTAGTTTTTCATGGAATATGTACAGTATTCTAGTGTCATTTAGTGATACAAATGATAGTCTTTTGCTATTGGAAATGTTTAGAATTAAAATCCAGGACTTGTATCCTGTCATATTGAACTTGAATAGATTCGCACTGACCAAACAAGTATGTTTGGGTGGATGGATGAATGACTGGTCGAAAATGAACTTATCTAAAGATGCATCAGCAAAGTGTATGTTTCAGGTGGTCTCTTAAGGGGCCAAGGGTGGGAATCTTTCCAAAGTGCAGAGGAATAAAATAGAAATGATGGACTGACACAGCATGGAGTTGTGTTTACTGGGAAGGACTGCCTGGCCTGGAGCCCTGTGGAATCATTTATGGCCCTGCTCCCGCCCCCCAGGGCTCTCCAGGATTCCATGTTAGATCTGCATAATCAGGTTAATGCATGTTTTGGACAGATTTGAGCTCAAAGGACACCTGCCCCTTCTGGCATGGATATCTGCTGTGTTCTGCCTTCCAAGTATCCAACTCCCCAGCTCAGGCAGCTGCATTTTGCCTTTCTTTCTTCGTTCTAGGCCATAGTGGGGTGGGGTGATGGGTGACACATGGCCCAGGTCTGGACAGTCTGTGTGTTTCTCTCCCTGACAGCCGTTTATCTCAGGATGAGTGCTTGACTTGGGTCAGCCCAAAGAAAACCCACTAGGGGCTTTTTTTCAGAAAAATAAGTGTAGCTCAGCTAATGTAGCTCAGCTGCTGGGATATGCTGTGGAGATGCCACAGCTATGTTCCCTTAGCTCCATAAGGGGAGTGCTTGCTGAGAACAAAGCCTATCAGTGATATAGGCCATGCGTTCAGGCTCACACATACAGACATGGAGGTATATGGTGACAAGGTTGATACTCTGAATCCTGCTGTGGCTACAGCTGGCATTAGGCTGTGCATTTTACTTTTATGTGCCAATCAGTTTTCTCTCCTCCCACTTTTTTTTTTTTTAAGTGTAGCCAGTTTGCTATATCTGTCCCAAGTGTGTCTTATACACCACTCATTTAAAAACTAAGAACCCGAGCTCATTCTATAGTTTAACCACAGGGCACCTCTTTTGGACTTAGATGTTTCTGCATTGAGGCACTGCCACCCCACCTTCCCTTTTTGTATCCATCTGGGCTGTAACCCACTGAAAGCAGACTTGGCACTCTTTGCTTCAGTACCTTATAGAATTGTCAGATCTCCATAGTGGGAATTAAGTCTACTTTGAATGAATAAATAGCTCCTCCCTCTGCTTTCGGAATTTACTTCTGGGCTGTGACTGATTGAAGCTTCATTAAAGTTAGGGGTCTCCTGACCCTCACCTGCACGATGTGCTCAGCACAGGCCACCTTGGCCTCAGAAATTGCTGAAGGTTCCTATAGTCCTGGCTACGTTGTAAACACTGAGCTGATTTGACTGTTGACCAACCAACCTATTCCTCTTTGGTGCCTCAGGCTCAGATCACAGACAAATCACTTGTTAATTTCCAGTCTCCAGTGTGAAGCCTGGCCATGATCAGATCATATCATAATAGTGCCTAAATTGAAATAGACATAAATATGTGTTGCTTCCTAGTCCTTTATAAGGGGGTTGCAAAGTAATTACAAGCATGCAAGAACAAAGCTGTGAGAGAATCACTGTGTGGCCTTATCAACATCTCTTTCATCAAGTCATTTTTGTCGGACTGTGTGTGTGTGTGTTTTCCATTTTGGGCACTGGAGTTGGTTCATTCAGACTTGCGTTCCATAGAGGGAAAGCTGTGTTAGCATTATGATTCCAAGACCCTCGAATCATCACCTGGCTGTTCAATTGTAAAATGTGATGTGACTGGGAAACTGGGACTTGTTCCAGATGAAGTTGGTTCGTTATCTGAGGCCTGTGGTTTTCTGATAATAGATGTTGTGCTTCCCCTTCTCCCCCACCTTTCTCTTCTGTGCCCCATACTTTAATCTGCTTCCTGGTGCTCTCTGATTTTCCATGGAATTTGCCCTTTCCTTACTCTCAGCCCACAAGGTTTGGATGGAGGAGATTCTAGGCCCGTGTATGAGGCCTTCGTATGTCTATTCAGTAGGCAGCACAGTCCTTACCACAGGGTATAAAGTCCGAGGTGCTCTGGCCTCATGATCTCCCTGACCTTACGCCTTGCCATTTTCTCCTTCACTCACTGAATTCCACTTCTCACCTCTGAGTCTTTGTATCTGTGGTCTCCTTTACCTGACCAGTTCTTTCCTCAGACAGCCACCCTGTACTTCATCCTGGTCCCAGTTCAGATGTCAATTCTGAAAGAAGCATTCCCCGTCATCCTCACTAAGATAGCATCTCTGGCTCTTTTACGTGAGCTAATAGAGCTAATACCTCCTGCCTTGTGTAAGCACCTTTGAGTTAGATTTCTGTTCCTCACCGGTAAGTCCAGACGGGAATGCTGCCTTTGTTCAAGCGCCTTCACTGCTTCTTCTCACTCTGCTTCTAAGTCCTAGCACTCCAGACTCACCAGGGGCTGGTCCCCACAGTAGAGCCCTGGGGTCCATCCCTGACATAGGCCTGAGTTGGAGCTACAGTGCCTGTCTGCTCCCAGGCAGGTAACTCAACGGAGATTTAGTGGGAGGCTGTTCAGAGAGATGATGTGCCTAGAACTATAATGTAGAGAAAATTCAGAGTCAGAATACGTAACCTTCCTTCTGACCTGAAGGGAGCCCTAAGGTTGCTTCACCCTGTCATTTGGTGTAAACACACACACACACACATACACGGGACGACATGGCAGGACTATAAAGTCTGGGGAAGGGGACCTGGTGTTATTGCCACTAGCACCCCCTTCTGTAAGAGCTCAAAGTGCTGAGAATCTGGAAATGTTAAGAACCTTTTCAGCAATTGATAGCCAATAGGTCCAGAGCACTTTCTCCATTCATCTGTCTGCTGATCCTTCAGAAAGATGCAGATCTTTACATTGTTTTGGCTCTTGAAATGACACTTTATAGGGCATTTATCTGTACTATCTCTGCTTTCCAAGCTATCATGAAGCCTTTTTGTTTTGTTTTGGTTTTTATAGTCTAACTATGTAGCATAGAGCCTCAGTCAATAATCAGTTCAGTTGCTCAGTCATGTCTGACTCCTGTGACCCTGTGGACTGCAGCATGTCAGACTTCCCTGTCGATCACCAACTCCTGGAGCTTGCTCAAACTCATGTCCATCAAGTCGGTGATGCCATCCAATCATCTCACCCTCTGTCATCCCCTTCTCCTTCTGCCTTCAATCTTTCCTACATTGGGGTCTTTTCCAATGAGTCAGTTCTTCGCATCAGGTGGCCAAAGTACTGGAGTTTCAGCTTCAGCATCAGTGAATGAATATTCACTTTCAATGAATATTCAGGACTGGTTTCCTTTAAGATTGACTGGTTGGATCTCCTTGTAGTCCAAGGGACTCTCAAGAGTCTACTCCAACACCACAGTTCTTTATGCTGCAACTCTCACATCCATACGTGACTACGGGAAAAACCATAGCTTTGACTAGACAAAACTTTGTTGGCAAAGTAATGTCTCTGCTTTTTAATATGCTGTCTAGGTTGGTCCTAGCTTTTCTCCCAAGGATCAAGCATCTTTTAATTTCATGCCTACAGTCACCATCTGCAGTGATTTTGGAGCGCCCCCCAAAATAAAATATGTCACTGTTTCCATTGTTTCCCTATCTATTTGCCATGAAGTGATGGGGCCGGATGCTGTGATCTTAGTTTTTTGAATGTTGAGCTTTAAGCCAACATTTTCACTCTCCTCTTTCACTTTCATCAAGAGGGTCTTTAATTCTTCTTCACTTTCTGCCATAAGGGTGGTGTCATCTGCATATCTGAGGTTATTGATATTTCTCCTGGCAATCTTGATTCCAGCTTGTGCTTCTTCCAGCCCAGCGTTCCTCATGATGTACTCTGTATGTAAGTTAAATAAGCAGGGTGACAATATATAGCTTTGACGTACTCTTTTTCCTATTTGGAACCAGTCTGTTGTTCCATGTCCAGTTCTGACTGTTGCTTCCTGACCTGTATACAGGTTTCTCAAGAAGCAGGTCAGGTGGTCTGGTATTCCCATGTCTTTCAGAATTTTCCACAGTTTATTGTGATCCACACAGTCAAAGGCTTTGGCTTAGTCAATAAAGCAGAAATAGATGTTTTTCTATAATTCTCTTTCTTTTTTCAGTGATCCAGCGGATGTTGGCAATTTGATCTCTGGTGCCTCTGCCTTTTCTAAAACCAGCTTGAACATCTGGAAGTTCACAGTTCACGTATTGCTGAAACCTGGCTTGGAGAATTTTGAGAATGACTTTACTAGCGTGTGAGATGAGTACAATTGTGAGGTAGTTTGAGTATTCTTTGGCATTGCCTTTCTTTGGGATTGGAATGAATACTGACCTTTCCCAGTCCTGTGGCTACTGCTGAGTTTTCCAAATTTGCTGACATATTGAGAGTAGAACATTAACACAGCATCATCTTTTAGGATTTGAAATAGCTTAACTGGAATTCCATCACCTCCACTAGCTCTGTTTGTAGTGATGCTTCCTAAGGCCCACTTGACTTCACCCTCCAGGATGTCTGGCTCTAGGTGAGTGACCATGCCATCGTGATTGTCTGGGTCATGAAGATCTTTTTTGTACAGCTCTTCTGTGTATTCTTGCCACCTCTTCTTAATATCTTCTGATCTGTTAGGTCCATACCATTTCTGACCTTTATTGAGCCTATCTTTGCATGAAATGTTCCCTTGGTATCTCGAATTTTCTTGAAGAGATGTCTAGTCTTACCCATTCTGTTGTTTTCCTCTATTTCTTTGCATTGATCGCTGAGGAAGGCTTTCTTATCTCTCCATGCTATTCTTTGGAACTCTGCATTCAGATGCATTCAGATGCTTATATCTTTCCTTTTCTTAGGGATGGTCTTGGTCCCTGTCTCCTGTACAGTGTCACGAACCTCCTTCCATAGTTCATCAGGCACTCTGTCTATCAGATCTAGTCCCTTAAATCTATTTCTCACTTCCACTGTATAATCATAAGGGATTTGATTTAGGTCATACCTGAATGGTCTAGTGGTTTTCCCTACTTTCTTCAATTTAAGTCTGAATTTGGCAATAAGGAGTTCATGATCTGAGCCACAGTCAGCTCCCGGTCTTGTTTTTGCTAACTGTGTAGAGCTTCTCCATATTTGGCTGCAAAGAATATAAGTCTGATTTTGGTGTTGATGTCCATGTGTAGAGTCATCTCTTATGTTGTTGGAAGAGGGTGTTTGCTATGACCAGTGCATTTTCTTGGCAAAACTCTATTGGCCTTTGCCCTGCTTCATTCTGTACTCCAAGGCCAAATTTGCCTGTTACTAGTTAGTACTATTTCTTTGACTTGTAGATGAAGAAACTAGGTCACAGGGCTGTTAAGTGACTTGCCAAAAATCACACAGTTGGCAAGTGGAAAAGCTTGGACTTGGGCTTATCTATATTTGTGTAGTATTCACTTTAATAATATTCAAAAATAATACAGTAGTTGTACATTTTTTACTCACATGCTAGTAAAGTCATGCTCAAAATTCTCCAAGCCAGGCTTCAGCAATATGTGAACCGTGAAATCCCAGATGTTCAAGCAGGGTTTAGAAAAGGCAGAGGCACCAGAGATCAAATTGCCAACATCCGCTGGATCATGGAGAAAGCAAGAGAGTTCCAGAAGAGCATCTATTTCTAATTCATTGACTATGCCAAAGCCTTTGACTGTGTGGATCACAATAAACTGTGGAACATTCTGAAAGAGATGGGACTACCAGACCACCTGACCTGCCTCTTGAGAAACCTGTATGCAGGTCAGGAAGCAACAGTCAGAACGGTACATGGAACAACAGACTGGTTCCAAATAGGAAAAGGAGTGCGTCAAGGCTGTATATTGTCACCTTGCTTATTTAACTTATACACAGAGTACATCATGAGGAACGCTGGGCTGGAAGAAGCACAAGCTGGAATCAAGATTGCTGGGAGAAATATCAATAACCTCAGATGCAGATGACAATACCCTTATGGCAGAAAGTGAAGAGGAACTCAAAAGCCTCTTGATGAAAGTGAAAGAGGAGAGTGAAAAGATTGGCTTGAAGCTCAACATTCAGAAAACAAAGATCATGGCATCTGGTCCCATCACTTCATGGGAAATAGATGGAAAAACATTGGAAACAGTGTCAGACTTTATTTTTTTGGGCTCCAAAATCACTGCAGATGCTGATTGCAGCCATGAAATTAAAAGACGCTTACTCCTTGGAAGGAAAGTTATGACCAACCTTGATAGTATATTAAAAAGCAGAGACATTACTTTGCCAACCAAGGTCCGTCTAGTCAAGGCTATGGTTTTTCCCGTGGTCATGTATGGATGTGAGAGTTGGACTGTGAAGAAAGCTGAGCACCAAAGAATTGATGCTTTTGAACTGTGGTGTTGGAGAAGACTCTTGAGAGTCCCTTGGACTGCAAGGAGATCCAACCAGTCCATTCTAAGGGAGATCGATCCTGGGTGTTCATTGGAGGGACTGATGCTAAAGCTGAAACTGCAATACTTTGGCCACCTCATGCGATGAGTTGACTCACTGGAAAAGACTCTGATGCTGGGAAAGGTTGGGGGCGGGAGGAGAAGGGGACGACCGAGAATGAGATGGCTGGATGGCATCACCGACTCTGTGGACATGAGTTTGAGTGAACTCCGGGAATTGGTGATGGACAGGGAGGCCTGGCGTGCTGTGATTCATGGGGTCGCAGAGAGTCGGACACGACTGAGCGACTGAACTGAACTGAACTGAACCTTACATTTTTTCTGTGTCCCCTAAACATATGTTAGAATGTTTATAACAAGAGTGTCACAGGCAGCTTACGCACTGCATATTTACTGAACCATGCTTAAGTGTAAATGATAGGTATTAGAGAGAATGAAAGACGGGCGGGTAGTTTCAGAATCTGAGACACTTGCAATAGAAATCTATGCACAAAGATGTTCTATGAGGTGATGGGACTGAGTGTCATAATAGAGACATACAACTCGGTAGAAATGTATAGGAGACGGTGATTGATGTTGGTCTCTGCCAGTAGAGGGCTCCGACAAGAGTTGGAAAAGGCAGATGAATTAAAGGGAGAACCATGTGATCAGTGACTTAGGAGGGGTTATCTCCCTAGCCTCGTGTTCCTTCCTAACTTGTAGGTTAGATGACAAAACATTGGTAAGAACAGAGCTGAAGAAATTACTGAGCAGTTTAAACTTCTAAAACACCTCCTGGATCCCAGGAGGTGAAGCTGACATCAGTAAAGAGAGGGTTTAAGATGGCTGACCAGGACTGGTTTTAGGTTGACAAGGTGGGTACCTGGCTCTGGGCAGACGTGGTGCCTCTGAAGCCTAATCTGGGCTGAAGCTGATTGGAAGAGGGTGCACCAGGCCTTGGCTCTCTGTGTGTCTGGGGCTCTGAGCAGGAAGCCTTGGGGCCTGGATGGGAGTGGGTCTGGGGAGCCCTCCGCCCTGTGTAGCTGTGTGTTCACAGGCACCTGC
This sequence comes from Moschus berezovskii, assembly GCF_049115385.1. Taxonomy (NCBI): domain Eukaryota; kingdom Metazoa; phylum Chordata; class Mammalia; order Artiodactyla; family Moschidae; genus Moschus; species Moschus berezovskii. The sequence continues at coordinate 13,883,391 of NC_142483.1, forward strand.
ACACCTCAGAACAATTTACTGTCCATGCTGTTTGGAGTGAGTGTTCTTGGATAGTGAGCACTTGAAACAGATTTATTGCATTAAAGGCATTCTTAAATTGTTTTTTCCTCTTGGGAAAATGTGTTTAATCTAGAGAAGTACTTCCATATCTTCAGTGAATTTAAGACTTACTTGAGAAGCTTTTTAAATGCAGATTCGTGGGCCCTCCTTGGAGGGCTGATTTCGTAAACTTGGAGGAGGACTGGGGAGCTGAAATTTTAAAACCATCCCTACCTCTCCTTCCCACCTCCACCTGCCAGAAGGATTTCAGCCAGAGAAGTTGTGGAATCTTATTTTGAAAAGCCTTTATCCATAGCAGAAATTTCTGAAGGAGGGTATATCAGATATACCTCTACTGTGCAGGAAGGAAATATTAGTGTGTCTTTTATCTGTTTTTGTGTATGTCTTATAATGTACATACTAGAGAAGGAGTACACTAAGATAATGTACACAGTAGTAATATTTATGTAATTTATTTATAAATGTGCCTATTTGCAGATTTGTGCTAACTGTTTTGCTGCTAAGAATATGCATGTGAAAAATTTCAGACAGTTTAAAGGAAATCTGGGGGATTTATATTGCTGAAATAGACCAGGCCTACCGTGTCACAGGTAATTAGAGGAAGTAGTAGCAGAGTCGGAGAAGGCAATGGCAAGCCACTCCAGTACTCTTACCTAGAAAATCCCGTGGATGGAGGAGCCTGGTAGGCTGCAGTCCGTGGGGTCGCTAAGGGTCGGACACCACTGAGCGACTTTACTTTCACTTTTCACTTTCACACATTGGAGAAGGAAATGGCAACCCACTCCAGTGTTCTTGCCTGGAGAATCCCAGGGACGGGGGAGCCTGGTGGGCTTCTGTCTATGGGGTCACACAGAGTCGGACACGACTGAAGTGACTTAGCAGCAGCAGCAGCAGCAGCAGTAGCAGAGTATTACACTTCACTTATAATTAGTGAATAATAAGCATTATTATTAAATTACACTGCTGGGTGATACTTGCCCTGCCTCTGTCTCTCTCACACTCACTCACCTCCCTGTTTCCGGGAGCCCATCTCCCCGTGGTTCTACCAGGGAGTGCCTTATTACCTGGTGGCCGGCAGTCTGATTAGACTACGAGTTCCTCCAAGGCAGAGCCAAGGCAGAGCCGGTGTGTCCTTATTCAGCCTTGTTTCTCTGTGTCTGCCACAGTGTCTGGGTCCTCCAGTGTTTGGTAACTGTATGAAGATGGGAGGAAGGGAGGGACTCTGTTCTCTGCTTTCTGTCACTGCCCTTGACATAATGGGAACCGTGCGTGTGTGCTCAGTCATGTCTGACTCTGCAACCCCATAGACTGTAGCCCGCCAGGCTCCTCTGTCCGTTGCCATTTCCTTCTCCAGGGCATTTTCCCAACCCAGGGATTGCACCTGAGTCTACTGCATCTCCTGCGCTGGCAGGCAGATTCTTTACCATCGTGCCACCCGGGAAGCCCAGTGGGGACCATTCACAAGAGTGAATTGGGTTTTGGCAGAGATAAGCGATTTCCTCCGTACAGTTCTTTTCAGTCTAGTATGCCATCTGACCAGAAGGTCCCTATTCCCTAGGGAGCTTCTCTTTGGTTGGAGACAGACTCACGGGACCTGGTTTGGGTTCCGACTGGGCTGTAACCTTCATGCAAATTATTTCTCCTCTGGGATTCAGGGGTGTCTCTGTGTTCAGTTCAGTTCAGTTCAGTCGCTCAGTCGTGTCCGACTCTCCGCGACCCCGTGAATCACAGCACGCCAGGCCTCCCTGTCCATCACCAACTCCTGGAGCTCACTCAGACTCAAGTCCACAGAGTCGGTGATGCCATCCAGGCATCTCATTCTCGGTCGTCCCCTTCTCCTCCCGCCCCCAACCCTTTCCAGCATCAGAGTCTTTTCCAGTGAGTCAACTCGTCGCATGAGGTGGCCAAAGTACTGCAGTCACCATCAGTGACATAAGGGAGTTGGAGCGACCCACATTCCAGGGATTCTTTTTTTTACCTTCATCATTTTTGCGTCACCTGAGTATCACCTATAAAAATGTTGAACTATGTTTTTTCTTTACATTGAATTACCTTAAATTTATTTAAAAAGCTGCCTTCAAATCACTAGCATTGGAATAAAACCAACTGGCCATTAAAGAAGACATGTAAGGCAGTAGCTGCTGCTGCTGCTAAGTTGCTTCAGTCGTGTCCGACCCTGTTCAACCCCATAGACGGCAGCCCACCAGGCTTCTCCATCCCTGGGATTCTCCAGGCAAGAATACTGGAGTGGGTTGCCATTTCCTCCTCCGTAAGGCAGGAGAGTGACCCCGGAACAGCCTTGCTCAGTTCCAGCTCACTGCTTTGACCTGAAGAGCTTGGAGCCAGGGGCCTGTTGGGAGAGGGAGATGAGTCCTCATTGGAAAGGTGTTAGAGATTCAGAATGCTGGGCTGAGACTTCCCTTTTCTTTGTCTCAGTCGTGAGACTGGAAGGAAAGTTGGAAAAGAAATACTTTTCTCTCTCTGAGGTTCAGTGTTATTTAATACGGTATCTAGTGACTACTTACTATCACTTCCCAAAGTACCTGAATCCCTATGCGACCCCCACTGGCCTCTGCCTCTGACCCTGGAGGGTTCCAGGATTCCAGGCCTTTCTTACCTTAGTTGCTGCTGCTGCTGCTAAGTCACTTCAGTCGTGTCTGACTCTGTGTGACCCCATAGATGGAAGCCCACCAGGCTCCCCTGTCTCTGGAATTCTCCAGGCAAGAACACCGGAGTGGGTTGCCATTTCCTTCTCCCATGTGTGAAAGTGAAAAGTGAAAGTGAAGTCGCTCAGTCATGTCCCACCCTTAGCGACCCCATGGACTGCAGCCTACCAGGCTCCTCCATCCATGGGATTTTCTAGGCAATAGTACTGGAGTGGCTTAGGAACTGATTAGTTACTGAATCTCTCATGTTGCCCTCCCCCCGCCCCCTCAAAATTGAATATTTAGTGTTTGAATCACAGCTTCCCAGGAAACCAGGTGTTTCTTACAGCTGTTTTCAGTTTAACTAATAGGGGTTTGGAAAGATCCCACTCGTATCGTGACATCTGTCCTCCTATGCCAGGATTTATAGGATGCTTCCCTGTATCTATGGACTGAGTGGACCTCGTTCTTTAGACTCTTGCTGGGGGCTAAGGAGGGTTAAAATAAATGTTCCCATCTTGGAGGAGGGGGAAGCTGTATCCTGGCTCAAGAGGTTTGAGGACCCTGCCTTGAAGTTGGGCTGTTGTTAGTTTAGGCCAGATTTATAGTGATCCCTTTGTAAGTGTCAGTTTTTCAGAGGATGAAAATGCATGGCAGTGGGGAGAGATGACAGGACACAGAGGGCTGAGTGACAGGCATCACATGTCTCATCCAGCGTCTAGTCCAGCCCGACACCAGGGAGGACAGCAGTCTGAAGATCCTTTGGGGCTGTCAGAATAGCCTGCATGAAAGTGCACAGCATAGAACTGATTTCTCCTTTAGAATACTATATGACCTTTGCCATAGTTTTGTTTCCTGTTCATAATATTTATATATTAATTGTACTTGGGATCTCTGTGAACTGGTTTGCCATTGAATAATTGGTACCTATTATTCTCCTCTGCAATGTGGGAGACTCAGGTTTGATCCCTGGGTCAGGAACATCCCCTGGAGAAGGAAATGGCAGCTCACGCCAGTATTCTTGCCTGGAGAATGCCATGGACAGAGGAGCCTGGTGGGCTACAGTCCATGGGGTCGTAAAGAGCTGGACATGACTGAGCAACTAACACACACACTCTGCCTTAAACATACTCTCTTCCCCCTCCTAAGGACTTATCTTCCTGAACACTTTCTCAAGGATTCTCCTCATGTATCTTTTTAAATTAAGAAACCTTGTTTTTGGCCCTTCCTGGTGGTCCAGTGGTTAAGAATCTGCCTACAAATGCAGGGACATGGGTTTGATCCCTGGTCTGGGAGGATTCAGCGTGTCTTGGGGCAGCTAAGCCCATGTGCCACAACTGCTGAGCCACACTAGATTCCAGGTGCCACAAATATGGAATACTGTGCACTCAAGAGCCTGTGCTCTGCAGCGAGAGAAGTAATCACAATAAGTCCCCACACCACAACTAGAGAAAGCCCTCGAGCAGCAACAGTGACCACCCAATGCAGGCAAAAATAAATAAAATTTTAAGAAACTATATTTTTTAGAATAGTTTTATATTTATAGGAATATTGAGCATAAAATAGAGTATTCCCATATGCCTCTTCCTTCCCCCTAACTCCATTCAGTATTTCCTTTTATTAACATTTTGCATTAGTGTGGTATATTTGTTAAAACCAATGAATGAATATTGATATATTATTCTTAACTGAAGTCCATAGTTACACTGGGGTCCATTCCTCGTGTTGTACAGGGTCTCAGTTTGGGATGCTATAGCAAGGTGCTACCAACTACCAGGTATATAAACAGCAGGAGTTTATTTCTCCAAGTTCTGGAGGTCAGATGTCCAAGGTCAGAGTGCTGGCATGGTCAGGTTCTGATGAGTGTCCTCTTCCTGGCTCCAGAAGACTGATATCTCATTGTATCCTCACATGGCAGAAAGAGAAAGCTGGCTCTCAGTCCTCTTCTTACAAAGGCACTCATCCCATTCATGATGGCTCCACCCTCTTGATCAAGCCCCACCTGTAAACACCATCACATTGCGGATTAGATGTCAACATCTAATTTTGTAGATACAAGCATTCTGTCCCTAACATACAGTTCTGCAGGCTTTGACCGATGTATGGTGTCATGCATCTACCATTTTAATGTCGTACAGAATAGTTTCACTGCTCTCAAAATCTGCTGGGTTCCTGGCAACCAGCAATCTTTTTACTATCTCTATCGTTTTGTTGTCTTTTCCTATAATTTTTTTTTTTGAACTGTGGTTAAATCTACTTGATTTTGTGTCTCTGAAGTCCTGTGCCTTCCTGTATTACGTGGAGTGTTGGTGGAGCCTTGACCACTGTCGGAGAGCCTTGCTGTATATTTCCCATCTGGGGTCACCTTCAGTGCCTCGCGCCACCAAAACACATGTAGGGAAGGAGAGGCAGGGAGGCTAGTAGCTGAGCCTGCATATGGCAAAGATCGGATTAAATCCCCATCTGCTCAACCCCACAGATCCCTTTCTTCATCAGCGCACTTTCCTGCTGGCATGGGCTCTGCTGCTGCTGCTGAGTCGCTTCGGTCGTGTCCCGCTCTGTGTGACCCCATAGATGGCAGCCACCAGGCTCCGCCGTCCCTGGGATTCTCCAGGCAAGAACTCTGGAGTGGGTTGCCATTTCCTTCTCCAGGCACAGGCTCTAGAGGAAGTGATTTAAATGCTCTTCTGAGAGCTGTAATACTCACTGTCTTTCATTTTGGAGATCAGCTGAAATAGAGATCTTTATTCTGCCTTATTAATAAGTGTTTTAGAGGATAACTTAAGATGCTTCAGTTTTTCTGCTGTTTATGTTTCTATCAGATTTGATATATGCCTTGTAATAAACACCCTTAATACAGAACCTGCTCATTTCTGTGTTAAACATCAGAAGTTTGGCTGGCACAGGTGAAAAATCAGAAATAACTTGTTTTGATTGGGTTTTCATTTTTATTTTTAAAAATTTTTTGGTTGAGTTTTTATTTTATTTATTTATTTATTTTTTTTGCATTTCTTTTTTTTTTTTATTGGAGGCTAATTATTTTACAATATTATATTGGTTGATTTTGCTATACATTGACATGAATCCGCCCCGAGTGTACATGAGTTCCCCTTCCTGAACCCCCCTCCCACCTCCTTCCTCCCTTTATCCTTCCTCTTGGTTGAGTTTTTAAAATCACCGACTTCTTTGTAGAAGGCTCTTTTGCGGTCTGTTTACCAGGTGGCCCCATGGATCTGGTAAGATCCCCCAAGGCGTCCCTCTGCCCTATCCAAGGTGGAGCCAATACTTCCTTGCCTGGGGACCACTGTGCACACACAGATGGCCTCAGGGCCATTCCATGCACTGACCAGTCTGTGGGCCCACCTTTCTTTCACAGACTTTCAGCCCTTAGAAAGCAGGAACCTCTCTCAGGGCATGGTATACTATGGGCACTTAGGAAAGGTATAGTCAATAAATGTAATTAAATAAAGGGCTATATGCTTGTCAAAGCAGGCCTGTGTGTACAAAGTCACGTCTTATATCTTCAGCTCTCATATGTCAATGCAAAGAAGTTAATGCTTCTTGAAAGAAAATTCCGGGATTGTTTTCCTCTTGGGTTCATTGGAGTGATGAGTTGATTGCAGAGCAAAATTTGATTGATCAGGAACACCCAGGATCTGCATCTTGACTGTAGCTCAGTCCTATAACTACAGATCCCTTTGCTGCCTGTGAATGGGTTCAACATAGCAAGTTGTTGTTTGTTTTGGAATTTGGCCTTCCCATAGTAAGTAGTGACACATTTTGGTGGAGTTCTTTTTTATTTTACTGGCTGGCATTGTGGCCGAAAGAACTGTGATTGTGATTCACTGAAACATTTTAACTGCAAGATAAAATATTTTTTAATTGACAGAATCTCCATATACAAGTCAAAATGGGTAATTTTCTGGTAATTTTATTGCCAGTGCTCTGAGAATATCTACATATTATGTAGATATATATTATAATATCCCATAATATCTACAATATTATGTTTTAGTTCGAAAATGCTTGATCCTCTGAACTCTTCCTCTAGACATTTATTTCCTTTTAAATGGAAATTCAAGGCACATTATCAGGATTCTCTTGTTCACAGAAGATACGCGTCTTCTTTACCCATAACTCAAGTTTTTCTCATTCTGTGGATATTGCAGATGGCATGAAAGTTATTTGCTCATCCTCTTTCTATTAAAAAAAGAGAGATTTTTGTGTTGGAAACACACCTAATTGCCACTGTGGCTTTTTCGATTAGCATTCCGCAGTAGGAAGTAAGAGGCTTGTGGCTCTGTCTCAGGGAGGGGGAGAAAAATGGATCTGGGGTGGTGATGAGGATGGGGTGATGGGGCGGGGCAGAAAGAAAGGCAGTTCAGGGAGCATGGGACTGAGTTTCTGAGCTGTTTCACAGTTGGCACTCATTTCCACAGTCACACTGCAGGACTAAAGAAGAGGGACTTAGGAGGATGGTATGAAGCCGAGCAAGCAGCGCCCACACCCTGAGCCCACTGAGCCCGTGGATTGAATCTGTCCAGGACTGGCCTCCCACAACCATTCGTTCTGAATGTTGCGCTTTCTCATTAGGAATCTCTCATTAAGAGACATTCCTCAGAGGCAACTCCTTTTAGGAATTCTGAAGCAAAGACTTCCTGGAGCTCATCAGTGGTACCAGCCCATCTGTCACTCCTCCTCCCCACTACCCTTAATGGCTCCCCTGACTCTGCACCAAGCTGTTTGCTTCTTATCTTCCCAGAGCATTGCTGTGTTTATCTTTATTTCACTATGCTGCCTTAATTTTTGTCTGTCTAACTTCTCATTATTTGCTTCCTTATCTCTAAAATCATCAATGAGCTTCTTTTTTCTTTTTAATTAGGTTTAATACTCTTGCCTAGAAAATCCCATGGATGGAGGAGCCTGATAGGCTGCAGTCCATGGGGTCGCTAAGGGTCAGACACGACTGAGCGACTTCACTTTCACTTTTCACTTTCACACATTGGAGAAGGAAATGGCAACCCACTCCAGTGTTCTTGCCTGGAGAATCCCAGGGACCGGGGAGCCTGGTGGGCTTCCGTCTATGGGGTCACACAGAGTCGGACACGACTGAAGTGACTTAACAGCAGCAGCAGCAGCAAGCCTCTTTTGTCCACAAAGCTTCCTGGAAAATCACACCACCCAGGCATCCATCGTGGCAGCCAGTAGCCTGGCTTTGTTAAGGGATGTTCTGCCCAGTCCCAGAGTCTCTTCTTTGTTAGGACGGATGTCCCTTTCTGTTTGATCATGTCTTCCTTAAATCCTAACCTCCACTTCCAACCTCAGTACTTCTTCCTGCATCTCAGCATCAGGAACCTCTGTTCTTTACCCTGATTTTGAGGTGCTTGCCTTCTGAGAAGTGTCTGTGAATGCTGGCCACCATGATGTACATTCCCTTTGACACAGTCCCCGGACAGAGAGCCCTTGGGTTAGGAAATTGCCTGTGCACTTGTCTTATGTTTTGGCTCTTAATGCAGCTTTTAATATCTTATGACGAAAGTAGTTGAATTCAGTTGTACTTTCAGCTCTGACTACTCATCTGGGTGGAGTTAACAGATCTGCCCAGGCCAGGTTCCTTTCCCCACACCTGTTTAATCTTCACAACTTTTCAGTGAGAGAGTGAAGAGAAAGGCCTTTGAAAGGAAAGTGGGCTGCCCTCTCCTCCCAACCCCCTCCAATCTTTTTGAAATAACTGCACTCTTGCTAGAAACTCCAAGTGGGCTTCTGGTTGCACAATTTAACTTTAGTTCTTATTTTATTTGTTTTAGTAGGTAGTTCCAATACGTGTCGTATTTTCCTGATTGAAGGTTATCACTTTTTTGCTCATTTTTAAAAATTAATTCAACCTTTATTAAGTATCCATTATACTTCAGGTGCCAAGCCCTGAGATAGAGAAATAAACAAGATAGCCATGATCTTTCCCTCATTGAGCTTAAGGTCTGGGTATTTGGGGACTCAGTGTTATTTATGACACTAGGATAAGTCTGCAGAGGCTGTGCCACAGAAGGGTAGAACATTTTAGGTTCTTCTAAACTAAGCTGAGCTTCCCTGGTGGCTCAGATAGTAGAGTCTGCCTGCAATATAGGAGACCCAGGTTAGATCCCTGGGTTGGAAAGATCCTCTGGAGAAGGGAATGGCAACCCACTCCAGTATTCTTGCCTGGAGAATTCCATGGACAGAGGAGCCTGGTGGGCTACAGTCCATGGGGTCACAGAGTTGAACACGACTTCGTCACTTTCACTTTCAAGCAAAGCTGAAAAATAATTCACATTTTGTGCATGCTTTCTTGGAGCACAGTCAGAAACATCTAAAAGCTTCAGAATAACTGACTCAAACTTGTTTTCAGCCTGAAAGTGAAAGTCATTCAGTCATGTCCAACTCTTTGCGACTCCATGGATAGTCCATGGAATTCTGCAGGCCAGAATACCAGAATGGGTAGCCTAGTGACTTAGCAGCAGCAACAGCAGCATCCCTTCTCCAGTGGACTTTCCCGACCCAGGAATTGAACTAGGATCTCCTGCACTGCAGGCAGATTCTTTACCAGCTGAGCTACTAGGGAAGCCCTAACTTCCTGTTTTTAGCCTAGCCTTTTGTATCTTCTTGTTCACATCCCAGGTAAATGATCCACAGGAAAGAGCTTTCCACTTCCTGGAAGCATCAAGCCTTGTAAAATGTTGTGAATTTTGTGGGACCTCTGTCTTGAATGTATTCTCTACCTGTCTGCCTACCTGCATGGTATTATAATTTAATAATTAATAATTAAATATTTAATATTTCACCAATAATTTTTAATACCCCTTGGTTGTGACATAATCATTTTGTAAGGCAGACCAAGGTTGTTTGCTTCTGGGTCAAAAGTTCTGGACTGGTATGAGTTTTGAGTTCATGAGTTTGATTTTTAAACATTCTTCTGTTCTCTTTTCTTGTCAGAGTCATTGGTGGCTTCTTGCTGCTCTTGCTGCCATTTTCTATTTTTTTTAGAATGATGTTCAGACAAAAAGTTAAAAGATCTCCACACATTTATGTTCCCTGCTGTGTACAACCCTTTAGCTCTCAGCTTTGTCTCCATGTTTGAACATTCTAGGTAACCAATGGTAGCTGGGATATAATGACATTAAACAGTAATTAATCTCAACAGTCTGTGTGGTTCCACCTTGTGTTACAAGGTAAGAAACTCTTTCAATAAGCCAGTTTGTAGCCTCCTTTTTGGACTCACTCTCGCCACCAAGAGCACATTAATTTTTGTGAAGACAGTTCTTGGAAACTGAGCCCTGGCTCCCCGTCCACCACCCTGTATTCAAAGCCATACCTGCTGCCAGGTGACTTTCTAAAGCACATCCCTGGCGCAGACGGCGGCGCGCCACTCCGCGTCTTCCCGCGGCGAAGCCCCGCGGGTGTCATCGCGAGACGAGCTCGCCGAAATGGCCGCCGCCAGTCAAGGAAACTTTGAGGGAAAGTTTGAGTCACTGGACCTTGCAGAACTTGCTAAAAAGCAGCCATGGTGGCGCACGCTGTTTGGGCAGGAATCTGGGCCTTCAGCTGAAAAGTATAGTGTGGCAACCCAGCTGTTAATTGGAGGTGTCACTGGATGGTGCACGGGTTTCATATTCCAGAAGGTTGGAAAACTGGCTGCAACGGCTGTGGGAGGTGGATTTTTTCTGCTTCAGCTTGCAAACCATACTGGCTACATCAAAGTGGACTGGCAGCGTGTAGAGAAGGACATGAAGAAGGCCAAGGAACAGCTGAAGATCCGCAAGAGCAACCAGATACCTACAGAGGTCAAGAGCAAAGCAGAGGAGGTGGTGTCGTTTGTGAAGAAGAATGTTCTAGTGACTGGTGGCTTTTTCGGAGGCTTTCTGCTGGGCATGGCATCCTAGAGGGGATGACTTCACCATCATTAGTCCTAGCTTTGCCAACCAGCAGTTTCTCACCTCCACCCTAGGACAGCAAACTCCTCCTCTTCCTCCTCCCTGCCATGGCGTATCTGAGTGGCTTTTGTAGGCATCTGGTGGTTCAAGTTGGGAACGGCCCCACTGTGAGCTTGACGGCAATGGAAGAGACTGTAGATGTTAGCGCTTATCTAGCACACTCCCCCGGGACTAATCTGTAGGTCAGCAAGTATATTCCTTTCTCGCCTAAGATACTTACCAGAACATAGGACAAGATGACACGCTGAGTGGATCTTCAAAGGTTGACCCACACTCGATTTGGAAAAGACATTGCAAGCATGTAAGATACCTCGTTAACTTTTGCATGGAAAGGAACTGAATACACTGGCCTTTAAGCATGAAAGATTTTGCAGTTGTGGTGTCTACTTTCTCTTTTAGTAGATTTGAGATTACAGAAAGAGAACTACTGTTAGTGTGCGACAGTTGAAATATCCGAATATGGAATGAACTTGTCCTAAAGTGACATAACGATGAGCTGAAGCTGTGTTTGGTGGGAAGGCCTTTGGGGAAACCAAGCAGTCAATAACATTTAGGATGGTCAAACTTAGTGAATCATTTAAAGGCATTCAGATATTATCTAGGGATGTTTTCCACCACACAGGGTAATGCATCTCATGGCTGTTTCCAAAGGGTTTATTGATGGTGAAATAAGTGACTTTAGGTGTAAGAGGGAAGAAGGTCTTGGGTTTTTATTTAATAGACAGGGTTTAGCTTTGAAATTTGAACTTTTCTTTACTTCCAGTCAAAACGTCAGGGGTAGCCCGTAGCTCCTCTGTGTCAATTCTGTTTCTTTATCCAGAGTCTTTAAATGGTGGCATTTCCAAGCGTTAAAAATTTAGAACAGTAGCATCAAAGGTATCTACTGTCTCATGATGACCCCAACTCTTTGAATTTATCTTTAGAATTCAAGTTTATACACACAGCCATCCTTAGAAACAAGACATTTTTCTGTAATGGCCTTTTACCGTGTCTGGAATATCCAGTGCAGAAAGGCAAGGCTGTGTCTTCACCATTGTATACATGGAGTCAAGCACTTAGTAGATACTCAGTCTGTTAATATATGAGTAATGAGGTCATAGAAAATTATGTGGAAAATGGAGTGATAAGCAGGATTTTTGAGACGATGTGTTCTGAAAATGCGGAAAACTCAGAATTACTTCTTAAACTTGCAGGTGATCCCTTGCAAAAATGTATGTTTTCATTGTGTTCCTTTTAAAATGCTTGCCTTTTAACTTGAATTTGGAAATTGTAGCTACTAGCAGATGTGTGGAATTTTTTAGAATTCATCCATTTGCATTTTTCTCCTTATTGTAATATTTTAAGGCAACATTAAGTAGTTTTGATTGTAACATGTGGATTATATACAAATCATAATGGTATGAGCCACACTGTCCTATATTTTTGTATAAGAACTCAAAATTTTTTCACTTTTTCTTATGCTCAGATGTATGTAAACATACGAATGATCAAATATATATGAAAGTACAGTGACTCCCATGGACCAACCACCCACCTATAATGATCATCAAAATACAGGTTGTTTTATCAGTGGCTTTGAAACAAAAAAAAATAAATAAATAAAGCACATCCCTATTACATCATCCTTCGCTCAGCCCCCTCTCAGCTTCCCACGGTAGCTTCAGCTACTCATCCTATGCACCCTGGCTCATGGGGGTTCCCTCCTCTTCCAAGTCTAATTTCCTATTCGCTGCACTTCTCTCAGAACCTGGAGCTTAGTCTCTTTTCCTGGTCCTCATGGCTCTTGGCACTTGGCTTTTGATGACCTGTACTGCGTCGGTACATGGATACATATGCTGTTCTTATTCCTCCAGTTGAGGACAGGCCCTTTATGAACGCTTTATTCTTGTAACGCTCTTGCACTTGGTGTAATGGAAGGTCATACAGCACAGCAGGGGCACCTGGTTTCTAGTTCTGCCTCTGCCTCTTTGCCCCTCCCTGTGTAAGCTATTTCATTTCCATAGCCACTATTGAGCCATTTGCCAGAGAGTATCACCTCCCTACTAGGATAGTTGTAAGGATAGAGTCCAAGGTCAGTTCAATTAAAGATAGGATGTGGTACTGCTGATCGTATGATTATTGCTACCCCTAGCATTAGTATTGCTATACTTCTACAAGATATTCAATCAGTATTTGTTAAAGTGATTTGAATCTGAACAAATTGGTCTGTGCCAATCACAGAAAAAATTCTGGGAAACGTTGACTGTAACTTATGGGGTCACTAACACATAAGCCGGAGAAGGCAATGGCAAGCCACTCCAGTACTCTTGGCTAGAAAATCCCATGGATGGAGGAGCCTGGTAGGCTGCAGTCCGTGGGGTCACTAAGGGTCGGACACGACTGAGCGACTTCACTTTCACACATTGGAGAAGGAAATGGCATCCCGCTCCGGTGTTCTTGCCTGGAGCATCCCAGGGATGGGGGAGCCTGGTGGGCTTCCGTCTATGGGGTCACACAGAGTCGGACACGCTGAAGTGAGTTAGCAGCAGCAGCAGCAACACATAAGCCAACATGAGGAAAGACCACAAACAAAATTAGTGAGTACTAAGGATTTTAAAGTTTCCTCCCAACCAAATGAGGCATATCCTAGTCCCTGGGGCCACAGTGGAGCCCACCCTGGATAGCCTGGCACACAGCTCCAGCAATGTGGTGTTATTCCAAAAATTACCGTATATCTCCCAAATATGTCACTTTCAAATGTGAGCAGGTATGAAGGCAATGGTACTTTGCTCAAAGGTATCCATAAATGTTAGAAACAGCAAATTCCAGAAGCTCTGGAATACAGCTGTGGTAGTAAATCATAATAAGTTCTGGCCAATAAATCTGGTGGTTCTCTAGTCACCTCATTTAAGTCATATGGTTAACCCACTGATATTGCTGCTTCCTCCAAGTCAGAAACAGTTGGACAGTGAGAGCAGCAGAATTTCTTTGTAGCTCTGAAAGAAGCGCAGAGATGGATATGTGGAGTTGTTGGTGAAGGTAGCTGCCCGACCCGGATGGGGACCGGCAGCTGAGTGCAGTCTTGGAGCCAGGCCTGATGTAGGTTTGACTCACACCTCTGCCTCTACCCTGTGGCTCATCTGGTAAATAATCTGCCTGCAGTGCGGGAGACCTGGGTTCGATCCCTGGGTTGGGAAGATCCCCTGGAGAAGGGAAAGTTTACTCACTTCAGTATTCCGTTCTGGAGAATTCCACGGACCGTATAGTCTATGGGGTCTCAAAGAGTCGGTTGGACATGACTAAGCGACTTTTACTTCACTTCACTTCTGCCCCCACCAGTGGTGTGGTCCTGGTAGAGCAGCTACGGGCATGGGGAGGTCCAGGGATGGTGTTTTTATAAAGCCACCATCCTGCCCCCACTTCCCAGGTGGTTTTGATTATCAGCTGAGTTTGGGGATAGCTCTAAACAGAGGCAATCTCAGTGGCAGGGCGTTTTGGTGAGTAACCTAGCACTGTCTCTCCCCCAGCAATGCATTAGACGTGAGTGGTGCCTGAAGACACCAGCCTCAGCTCCAAAACCTGAAATGACCCTTTGGAAACATTCCCCTCTCCCTGGCAAGCTTCAGGGAGGGCTGTGGAGTGGGGTGATGAGATGCTGGAGCCATTGGCCAAGACACTTCCCCCCAGACTTGGGCTTTTTGCCATCTTGTCCTGGTAGAAAAGTCAGGCCAATTCGTCTTGCCCCAGGTGAGGTGGTGGGGACCCCAGCAAAAGCCTCTCCAGGTAGTGCTCCATCCTGAAATAAGAAGAACTGTTCTTTCATCTAGAAATCTTCCTGCCAGGATGCTTTTTACCACCCTGGCCCAAGATTCCCATTACCCCTGATTTCCTCCTTTGTCTAGCTTGGGCCATTATTTTCTTTGCCCTTCGTTGTTTACTCTGTCAATTATTTAAGGACAGTTATCATGTCTCTTTAGCCAAGCTATACATGTTCAAGGTCTTTTCATCTCTGCACATAAATCTCAGCCTTCCAGCCCTTCAACACGTACCCAAACGTGCTGTGCAGTGTTTGCTTTGGATTAGATCATGGAAATAGAGGAATTTTTCTCTTTAGTATTATTGGCATTGTGTGCACTTTATAAGTCTGCCACAGACATATTCACACAGGGAATTAAGGAGACATGATCCAGTTTACTGTTGTTTTAAGTACAGCACAGGGCCTTTTAGCCCCCCTGATGATCTCTCTTTAAATTGAATTTGAGGCATGGGCAAAAGTCAACAATGACTAGTGTTTCCATTTCTTTAAAGCTTATAAACTATGAAGGATATTTTTTAAGGCCTAAAATGAAGCATAATAAAACATGACAAACAGTGCTGAGGTGAGCTGCAAGTTTCGTGGGGTTCCAGTGTTTTCTATCCATGAGCCCCTCCTAAGTATCTTCGAGGCTCATTATTGTGCATTCAGGGTTTCTGTCAAGGCTTTTGCTTTTCAGCAGAGCAAATTTAGCTCATGAAAAATCAGCCAAAAGGAGAAAAAAGGGCAAACATATTTAAATATTACATTTAATTCCACTTGTCATTCTCCTCAGTGGCTAGAATGTGAGATCTAAGACCTGTGTCCTCGGGCTACATGGTTCTCACATGCCTCTCCCTGAGTTTGAGTGGGATTCCGGTGTTTAATGATACATATCTTTTGTACAGCAGGGTCTACAAATGTAAGTCAATTACTTAATCTTTTACTCTACAACAAAAACGCAGACAAAAATCATTTGCCAAAGCAGAGAGGAAAATGACTCTCTTGTGCTTACTGAGATATGGCTTATCAGTTTCCATTTCTTCAGCAAAGTATTTATTGAGGACGTTCTCTGTCCTGGATATACATCTGGGCAGTGGAGATATTGTTGTAAACAAACTTTATAGGCGTTTATATGTATGTGCATGCACATGTGTACAAAAATTTATGATAAGGAGAATGGAAATAACAGGATATGAGAAAGTAATTGGGTGGTAGTCTCTCAAGTGGGGACCAGGGAAGGTCTCTCTGTAGATGTGATAGTATGACACTAGGACCTTTATGAAGGATAAGGTTGAGGAGTTAAACAAGGGTTGGGCTATAAACAGCTCTGCAGACGGGGGTAGATTTTACTCAGAGTACAAATGGAGACCACTGAAAGATTCCAAGGAGTAAGATATGTGATCTGATTTATATTTTGATTATGCCAGCTGCTCTGAGGAGACTAGTCTGGAGGGAGTGAGAGTGGAAACTAGGCTAGCTAGGGGGCTCCTACGGTCATCAGCTTTCAGTGGGTTGAGAACTTATGTCTACATTCATCAGCAAAGCAGGGTGGGAATGGGGTTATATCAGTAGAGATGGATAGAGAGACGGTCAGAGTACATTTGAAGTCGGTATCTTTGGAAATTGCTCATAGGTTGGCCCTGGGGGAGTTTGTGTGGGAACGCTGAGGGAAGGAGAGAAACAAAGGAGAAACCCTAGTCTTTGTTTTACATCCCCTGTTCTGTTCTGGCCACCCACGTCTGAGATATCTGTCAGACACGCAAGTGGAGATGTAAAAGATGCCATTGGCTCTATGAGGCTTAAGCCCAGGGCAGGAGTCTGGGCTGATGGTAGAAGCTTGGGCTGATTGGAATACAGGTGTATGTTAAGTCATGTGACTGGGAAGAGTGTATGGTTGGAGGACAGAGGAAAAGAACCCAGTTAGCCTACATATCCTTTTTACCTCATTAACCCTGGTTAGACTGGAAACTCCATTTTACAAGTATACATGTACCCAGACTCTTCACTGCTCTCCTTCCATTGACTGCTCTGAAGGCTAAGGCCAGTGCCTGTGGAATTACTTTGTTGTTGGTCAGTGGAATATTTGGAGGTTCACAAGGGCTGTCTGGGTTATCCCAGTATGATTTCCGGACAGACTGCAGTGGTCCCTTCTGATGTTGCTGTGTGATGACAATCCCTCAATGTCCAGATCTGGAGGGCAGATCCCAGAATGAAATCTGGTCAGCTTGTTCCAAGGTTAAGATAAATACAATGTAGGTTAGTTGTCCCCAGAGAGAGAGCTCATAGAAGAGAACTGAGCTGAGCTAATGGTGTTTCCTAAAATAATTTTCATTTTCTTTTTTGGTCATATGTGTTTAGGCTGCTATTCTCTGCCTTTGTTGCATTGCATAAGAATGAAAAACTGTCTTTTAGTCTCACTTTTTCTCTTTACTGAGAACTTCCAGAACCCTGTGCCAACATGAGTGCTCAGGTCACTGCAAAGACACTGCTGATTCAGTTTTTTGAACCTAATAAATCTTTATTGGCAACGAGATCTAACCTTGACACAATGTGTTGAGTTATGCCTTGGCAGCCACTCTCAGGCACTGTTCTCCTGTCCCTGTGAAACCCTTTGTAAGTAATAATGTGAGCTGGCTCAGAGATGGTACCACCACAACAGTCTGTGAGTATTGTTAAAGAATAGGGGGTGGATGGGATGGTAGACTTAAAATACAAGAAGGATTCAGTACTAAGTGTCAATGAATATCCTCCCTCAAATATTGAGAAATGATTGTTGGTGCAGTTTATTTAAAGTGGACTATATGAATCTAAAAAGTCTAAAACAGTGGTATTAATTTTAAAAAATTGCATTCCTGCAGCATTTGTGTTAGTCAGAACACTTTCAGGGATGATATACACTCTCGATTCAGAAACCTCCGCCAGCACTTCCTTATTTAAGTTTTTCTGTCACTTTTCTCCCTTGATATTCTGGCAGAGCAAATTCTTCCTGGCAACTGTTCAAAAACAGAGTTGCAAGGAGTGTAAGCCCTTTGTTCTGTCATCCTAGGGATGTATGTAGGGCCCTCTTCTCAGGGCTGCATGATTGAGGGCTCACCATGAAAGATGATCACAGTTGCTTCCTCCCTTACCTACTCACACTCTCACTGGACAATCCAGAAATTATGCTGCTTGGTATTTAGTCAGATGGCTTAAAACTTCTGTCTACACTAAAACTTCCACATAATTATTTACTGAATCTTTATTTGTAACTGCCAAAACTTGAAAACAATGATGATTCTTCAGTAAGATGATGGATAAACTGTGGTACATACATATAGTGGAATATTATTTAGTGATTAAAAATGAGCTGTCAAGCTATGTAAAGGCATGGAGGAACTGTAAATGTATAATATGCTGAGCGAAGGAACTCAGTGTGGAAAGACTACATATCACATGATTCCAGCTATATGACTTTCTGGAAAAATCCAAAGTATAGCAACAGTAAGATGATCTTGTATTACTAGGACTCTACAGAGAGGAAGGGATGACTAGATGGAGTACAGGGAGTCTTTGGATCTGTGAAACCATTCTGTATGATACAGTATGGTGATGCATGTCGTCACACATTTGTCCAAACCCATAAAACGTACAACACAAAAAATGAACCCTAATGTAAACTATGAACTTCAGTTAATAATGATGTGTTGGCCTATTAGTTGTAACATGTGTACCAGACTAATGCAAGCTGTTAATAATATAGGAAATTGGGAGTGGGGTTGAAGTGTTATATGGGAGTTTCCTGTACTTGCCTCTCATTTTTTCTGTGAATCTAAAACTTCTCTAAAAAATAAAATCTACCTTTAAAAACATAAAATGCTATAGAAACATAAGAGGTTGCAAGGAGAGAATTGATCATGCCTTTTTAAAAAATATTATTTATATCTAAGCCAGAATTCATTAAATTATTTCTTTGTGAAGAAGAATATGTGGTTTCGTTTAACTAAGGAAAATGTTCTCCCTCTGAGGCCACAGCTGCAAGAAGGACAGATTGTGACATTTTGGCATTAACATTCAGTGTTCAAGTGAGTCGCTTGGGTAGGCCACTCAATTTCTCCTTGCCCTGGTTTCATCATCTGTAAAATTAGGACAATAATGCCTGAGGATACATAAAATCAGAGGCCCGTGGAAGCATAAGAGGGGTGCCTCGCGGCCCTTGAACAATCTCCTGAAATGTGAGGCTGCTGGGGCGAGGCACCTCCCTGCTGGCCCTTGGTTTCCTTATCTGAAAAATGATCGCGTTGTTCCCTCCAGCCCTGGTCTTCAGTAATTCCTGTGCTGATATTTAGGGTGTGAAATTGCCTATGAGTCGAGTCAACAACACGGCAAATTGGGTATCAACCAGAAGCAAGTAAGAGGACCAGTGTTCAGTTATTAAAAGTCGAAAGACAGAAGGAAAAATCTGGGAAACCAATAAGATGATTAATTTTAATGGTTTATACTTGGTCTTTGTGGGATATGTTTTAGGGAAATTTCCTTGCCTCCTGCCCTCTTTCCTGTCCTCCCATAAACATTCCCTGTATCCTTCCACTCAGTCATCCCTTTATGCTCTCTGAAGAGTCCCCATTAAATAATATGGGGTAGCTAGAGATAGGGGAGTATATTTAGTATATTCATGATATATGCTTTATGGGAGAAATAACCTTCTATTAAACTAAATGTATTGCACCAGATTTGAGAAGCTAATAGGAAAGGATTCAGGGTCTGTCCTCAAATTAGTCATCCAAGGTCACAAATTCAAACGGGAAGTCTAGCTTCCTCCAGGATTCTGTTGCTTAGCACCAGGTTTAGAATAAACCAAGCTGCATGGAATGATTGAGTTATTATTTCAAATATTCTGTGGGCACAAAGGCCTGGGGAATAAACTTTATGGGGGAGAAATGTTTAAAAACTGAGCTGGCCCCAGCAGTATAGAATTTGTCAAGCATGGGTGTGTTTTAGCATGTGTTGTGCTAAAGAGAGATAAAAAACCCTAATGTGCAGCTCAAGGAAACGGGGTGGAGGATACACTGAAAGCGTCCTGGCAAATGCCAAATGGGAACTCTGTATAGCTGTGGGCTAGATTATAAAGAATTACTTATGTCATACTAAGGAATGTATCACGTGGGAGTATTTCCCATGGTACATCCCCTGAGATGCAAGTTCCAAGTGATACTCTGTGGGAATGAAAGATTCTGTGATCAGAAGTGTTTGGGAAATGATTCTTGTTCCCTGATGACTGCCTGATACACTTAGTGTACAGTCCTCAGAAGTCCTTCAATAAAGGACTCCTTAGCTTTGTCAAACTGAAGTGGGCATTTCTCATACAAATGGTATTGAAGATAATAGTACCCTTTTGTGCATAACTCACTCATGAATATCTGGACTAACACCAGAATATTTTGGGTGTAGATTTGGGGTGCTTCTCTAGCTAGTTGGAGGCACATAATGTTTGACAGGAGAAGGGCATGCTCAGACTTCTGGGATAGGGCTCTGGAGGCAGCTGGAGGATGGAGTGGGAGGAGGGACATGTGTTGGAACAGTGTCCAGGAAACCGAAGGCTGTGCCAGTGCAGAAATTATGAGGGACCTGGTGGCTGTGTTTTCTGAGACCTAAGTCAGGAGTCTCCAAACGACAGCCCATGGGCCCATTCTGATTGGTCCACCAACTGTTTTTATAAGTAAGGTTATGTTGGAGCATATATTGTACTATAAAGAAAGCTGAGCACCAAAGGATTGTTGCTTTTGAACTGTGGTGTTGGAGAAGACTCTTGAGAGTCACTTGGACTGCAAGGAGATCCAACCAGTCAATCCTAAAGGAAATCAGTCCTGAATATTCATTGGAACGACTGATGTTGAAGCAGAAACTCCATTTCCTTGGCCACCTGCTGTGAAGAACTGACTCATTGGAAAAGACCCCGATACTGGGAAAGATTGAAGGCGGGAGGAGAAGGGGACGACACAGGGTGAGACGGTTGGATGGCATCACTGACTCGATGGACATGAGTTTGAGTAAGCTCTGGGAGTTGGTGATGGACAGGGAAGCTTGGCGTGCTGCAGTCCCTGGGGTCATAGTCAGACGCGATGAGTGATTGAACTGACCTGAGCTGATGTTGAAAAATAGCTGTACCCGCTCCCTGACATCTCGTTGTCTTTGTACTGTAACAACGGAGTTGAGGAAACCGAGCAGAGACCATGTGGCCTGCAAAGCCAAAAATATTTGCCATCTGTCCCTTTCTGGAAATGTTTGTTGACTGCTGATCTGGGTGGTTGGTTGGATTGGTTTCAGTCTTTTCCGCGTAAGAGGACTAGCTGGATTTTTCAGTTCTAGTTTCTTCAAACAGATGAATGAAAACAGGCATATAAACTCAAAATCTCAAATACTAAATTCTAGGAATTAGCCCTAACTCAAATGTTGAATACAAGTGGCAGAGACTGTGATTGTCACCTGCCTTTTCATCTCTGAAGGAACCGAAGACCTGCCTTCACGTCTGGTGGGCTGTAACCCCTTCCGCGGTGGGACCCAGACTGCAGGGGCTTTCATCAAGAGGCCCCTTGCGTCCTCAGATTTTGGGCGCTGTAAGCTTTCAGTCATTAGCTTTGGCACTGCCTCAGTCTATGTCACACCTCCCTCGGAATCCAGCTGCAGTTTCTGGTTCCTCTGAGCCCGGTTTCCTCCACACACTGTTGATACTGGCAGACATTGTCTCCTCTCTCCCATGGAGAGCAACTTTCTACACATATTTCTTGGGGCACATGTATTTGTACGCCATTTATAATGTAAAGTCTTGTGATGATAAAGTATGTGGTTGCCCCAAAAGGTTGAGTGAAGCCATTTAACTCCATTCCTCCCACAGGACAGACTTATGTGGTCCAGGCTAGGCCTGGGCTATCCAACACACAGTATATGTTTTATTTTATTTTTGTATCATCCATACAGCTGTCCAAGAATCTGAAAATGTATTTTTCAGTGGTGTGGATGCCTTTGAGAATCTACTGAAATTGAGCGGGGAAACGGGAAGACATACAAGCTTTGTTAATATATGCCACTTTATTTGTGGTAGTGAGTGTTTAACAGAATCCTATATTTTCAGAGAGCTGCACACAAAACATAAAAAATTTAATCTTTCTTAGCTGTGAAACCTGCCAGTGAAAATGTTCATCCCAACCATGATTTGAATATTTGCTTTTATGGAAAGTTAAGTACCAGAAAAGAATTCCACAGCTTATAAAATAGGGGGTCGTAAATGAAGTGCAAAAGTTGATATGGACCCTGTAAAGTGGGCTGAAAACATTGTGTACCTAGCTAGCAGCTCTGAAGTCATGTGCAGGTCAAAGAGAACAGATCTGGCCAGTGCACTGTGTCTCATATCCCCAACACAGTTGGTCTGCTTTTTAATTCTCATGGCAAAAGCTATATCTAAATATTAGGAATTTTAGGTCCAATTCAATTTCCAGATTTTGCTTATGGGAATATCTACTTTTTTTTTTTTTAATTTGAGAACCAGAAAATACAGTTTGCAGTGTGATTTAAGATGGACAGAGACCTTGTTGTAATCAATAACATCTGTGATGTTTCCAAAAATTCTTTTTGAAACCATAGGAGGTGACTTGTTGCAGTGAAAGAAATCTTTACATTTAAAAATGAGACTTCTGTGGATTATTTTGAAAAGATTGGCTTATGATCTGATTCTGCTGTGAGCCAACTGGCTATGTGACCTTGGGTGGAGTCTGAAGCATCAGATTTTTCTCTGGTGTAATGAAAATGGTGGTGTTACCTTATTGACTTCCCAGGCTTATGACAATTATCAAAAGAGAGATATAAGAGGGACCCAACAGATATAAACCAGTTTTTAAAAATGATAGGCAGATTGTTCTCTGTAGGGAGACTCATGAAGTCTGTTAGAATTTTATGTGTGTCCATGTGTGTGTTTGTACATGCATATACTTTGCTGCTACTGCTGCTAAGTCACTACAGTCGTGTCCGACTCTGTGCGACCCCATAGACGGCAGCCCACCAGGCTCCCCCGTCCCTGGGATTCTCCAGGCAAGAACACTGGAGTGGGTTGCCATTTCCTTCTCCAATGTGTGAAAGTGAAAAGTGAAAGTGAAAAGTGAAAGTGAAGTCGCTCAGTCGTGTCCGACTTGTAGCGACTGGTGGACTGCAGCCCACCAGGCTCCTCTGTCCTTGGGATTTTCTAGGCAAGAGTACTGGAGTGGCTTGCCATTGCCTTCTCCGTATATACTTTAGTCCCTATATAAATAGGCCTAAAAAGGTTATGAAAACTAATCACCAACATGGGCTTAACAGCTACTGTGTACTGAATGATTTTGGCATATTCAGCACGTCCCATAAATTATTTCCTATCCTTGCAGCAACCCCAGCGTTGTAGGTATGGCACTCTGTGATAGCTTCTGTTCTTGCATAACAAAGCAACAACCATTTAGTAGTATTATCTATAGGCCAGAGGTCTGGACAGAGCAGAGCTGAGTTCTCTGCTCAGGACTCACTAGGCTGAAACAAAAGTGTTTTTAGGGGCTATGTGCTCATCTGAGGCTCAGGGCTCTGTTCCAGGCTCATTCAGGTTGTTGACAGAACTCAGTCCCTCGAGGGGAAGTGAACTGAGGACCCTGTTTCTTGCTGGCCATTGGCCAGGGGTTGTTTTCCACTTCTGTTCACCACCTGCAGGTCTTAGGCATGTGGCCTTCTCACAGTGAGACAGCTTACTTCTTCAGAACCAACAGTGGAGACTTCCCCAGTAATCCAGTGGCTGGGAGTCTGTGCTCCCAATATAGGGGGCCTGAGTTCGATCCCTGTTCAAGGAACTAGATCCTGCATGCTACAGCGGAAGATCTCAACTCCTGCAACTAAGCCCTGGCACAGCAAAATAAATAAACAAATATTACAAACAAACAAAAAATCCCCAACCCAACAGTGAATCAATCTCTCCCATTTCTACTTATGAAACGTCTTACACGATGTAATTCATCGAGGGAGTGGCTATCCCATCATATTCACGAACCCTGCCCACACTCAAAGGAAAAGAATTTTGCAAGGTATACTGCCTGAGAATGGAGACACTTGGGGAACAGCCTTAGAATTTTGCCTACCATACACTCACATTTTGCAGTTGCAGAGGAATTCTCAGAGAGGTTACATTCCTAGCT
The DNA here is from genome assembly GCF_049115385.1 of Moschus berezovskii. Lineage (NCBI taxonomy): Eukaryota > Metazoa > Chordata > Mammalia > Artiodactyla > Moschidae > Moschus > Moschus berezovskii. The sequence continues at coordinate 13,907,020 of NC_142483.1, forward strand.
CAGAATCACAGTGCCAGTAATTACAAAGCAGGGACTTGATTATTACCAGCCTTCCAGGTAGGATGTGCCTTTATTTTGTACCAACTGGGCTATCACAGTGTCTTCAAGAAAGTCTTGGGTGGGGACAACTGAGTAGCCATGTATATTGAGCACTGAGACAGCTGCAGTGTAGACCAGAGCTTCTAAAAGTGTGCACCATGGCCCGGTGTGGTTTAGGAACTGTTTATTGTTGCAGTGAGATACGAACAGAAATTGAGAGCAAGTGTTGAGAATTGTATTTAACAACGTGACATTGGTGTGACATTATACTACTTCTGTGTTTTATCAAAGTATTGCATTCCAATAAATCGGAAAACACATGCAGAACAAAACAAAAACAAAACAAACCAAAAACTAGCCCTTCACCATTTATAGTGTGAGGAGCCCTGGTGTAGAACATAGTTTATCAATCTTACTGTCATTGAGTAGGGCCCAGTGCCTCTTGTTCTAGAGCGAAGAGCAAAATCCACCTGGGAAATATGACTACATTGGCCTCTTGGGCTAAAATAGTGGCTGAGATCTATTGACAACTTTTTCTGGTCAGTTGCTCTAGCACATTGTTTCTTATGAAGCCAAGCCTAAAAATTCTCCCACTGAATTGCCAAGGATTTTTGCAGTGACTTTTGAATCAGAATGTTCAGAAGCCCCTGATGGTCATTAACGTGTCATTGCTTTTAGAATTTGTGGAGAAGTTGTCTTGCTGCTGCTTCTCCTCCTGCTTCATTGTCCCGTCAGCGCCTGGCTTTCTCTGGGTCTCTGCTCACTGCCAGGCCCCAACCTCTCTGTCACACTCCGTCACACATCTCCAGCTGTTCAGAAGTAGAGCATGTGAGCCTGGGAACGGTGTGGCAGCCACCATCAACAACAGTGAGCAGGAGCCGAGGCAGCTGCCCTGGTCTCTCACCTCTGCTGCTTCTCCTCCTGCTTCATTCTCCCGTCAGCGCCTGGCTTTCTCTGGGTCTCTGCTCACTGTTGTTGATGGTGGCCGCCACATCTTTCCCAGGCTCACAGGCTTTACTTCTAAGGTCCTATAGATGCTGATGAACACCTTCAACCTCCAGTTCCAAATTCTCAGGGAAGAGTGTCTGAGGGTCCCAATTTCTCTGGATGTCCACTCTTGAGACGAATATAAAGTGGCATCTGGGCCCTCAGCTGGGTTTTCGGCAGTTCTCAGAGAAAGGGGTTGTGGGTTGGGCAGACACTGCTGGGTGCCTTTTAAATGGACTCATGTGTAGACCTTGGGGAAACATTAACATTCTTTACATGTACCATATGTTGATTAACTTTCTAAAAAAATAATTAGTGAAGGCCTTCTCGACACTTTGTGGCTCAATCATTGTCTAAAACATGACCGTGTTTTCATTGAGACCAAATATCAAAATAATAGAGACAAACAATTTTATCTTCCTGAAAAATCTCTCCCTTCAGAATAGAAAGACCTTACGCAATGCCTAATTATTCCTGTCTCTTAATTTGATAGCTTGAAAAATGTTTGTAGTGTTTAAGAATGTCTTTGGAAATTTCCTGTCCCTGCCACAGATCAAATTGTTTTAATGATGGATGGCAATTTTATATTGAACTGTGATAATAGTATCTCATTTGCTGCTGCTTAAGTGATTTCTTTTCCTCTTAACACATGTAGGTCAAATTACTCCTTCAGTTGAAAAAAATGTGAATAAAACGGATAGCAAATGGAGGAAAGTCAATTATACAACAATTTTCAAACTTTTGAAGTAAGACCATTGCACTTCCCAATATTGATTATTTTTTGCTTGATTACAGTTAGTCTCTTCAGCTGTTTATTACAATATAGATCATAATTCACAGACTGCATTTGTTCTAAACTAAAGATAAGAGCAAGGGAACAGAGTGAGGATGGGGGTGAATGAAAAGTAGCGTTTTTGACATCAGTGAATAAGCATTGAGTAAATAATTATATGTAGCTTTTCTAAGCATTGAATTTGGCTAGTAACCTATTCAACTTCTCTTGTCAGAGAAACTCAGACTTCTTCATATGCACCATCTCATGCATTTCCCCCTTTATTTTCTATAGGAAGTTGAAGACATTTTATGTCATTTCAGTCTGATATGGGAGGAAAGGGTCAATGAAATGGCTGACAGGAATCACAGAGGTTTGTGGTCTGGAATTAGTAAAGCTTGTGTTTCTGAAAACTGAACTCAACTCACCAACTTGTGTTGATGAGACTGATGTGCCTCAGAAAAAAGACCTTCATTGAGTGAACGAGAGTCACCTCAGATGTTCTATAATCCCATGTAGTCTTTGCTGATTGACTGTGCAACAGACGTTTGAGTAACTTCTGGGCTCAATAGGCTGCAGTGTTCACTGAGAAACTGAGCAAGTTCTGGACCTCAGGGGGCTTTCATTCCAGGAGATGTGTATGTGAACCTGTAAGAAGTGTGTCTATGAACCTATAAAATACAAGGTAGAAAACGTGGCACGACAGGAAGGATACACAGGTAAGGAATTTCTAAGAAAGGAACCATTAGTTGAACAACTGTGTTTAATGCTTGAAGGGGACTGGGCATTGTTTGCTTTTCTTCTGTTCATTCATTCACTGATACATTTACTCCATATTTACTGGGCAGTGACTGTGCTAGAGGTTGTAAAAGGACAGGTAGATAAGATCGTCCACCATCCTCAAGTTCAGCCTAATGGGAGAGGGATGAGCCAGGGAATATGAGAGGTATCACCTTGTTTAACAGATGCTGGGGGAGCACCATGATGGAAGGGGTACTCAGCTAAGCCCTATGCATACAGTTGAGGACAAGCCCAGAGTATCCAGGGAAGTATTTGCCCTGTTGGGTGATGTTTCAGTTCAGTTCAGTCGCTCAGTTGTGTCCGACTCTCTGCGACCCCATGAATCACAGCACGCCAGGCCTCCCTGTCCATCACCAAATCCCGGAGCTCACTCAAACTCATGACCACAGAGTCGGTGATGCCATCCAACCATCTCACTCTCGGTCGTCCCCTTCTCCTCCCGCCCCCAACCTTTCCCAGCATCAGAGTCTTCTCCAGTGAGTCAACTCGTCGCATGAGGTGGCCAAAGTATTGCAGCTTCAGCTTTAGCATCAGTTCTTCCAATGATGTTTACAATCTGCTTAATTCAAGTTTGTCAAATATTGCAGTGAAAAGGGTCTGCCCCCTGCCCCACCCCCACAGAATAAGGAATCCTTGCTTTGGAGTGTTTAACAAAGGTTTCACAGTACAAGGGATATTTGATTACGGAAGACTAGGAGCTTGCTGGGCAGGGTTGAAATGAGTTTAGCCAGAGATACCATATATGGAAAAGATGTACCTGCCTGCTATTGGTTTAGACAATGTGTAATATTCAATGATTTTTGGCATGGAAATTACTTTCCCTATTTTGCTGCACTTTATCTAGAAAGCTTCTGGAAATGAAAGAGGAGTTAGGCTTTACTTTTGACAATAACCCTTGGGCTAAAAACTAGTTTACTCTGAATCTTGGAAGGAAAATATTGAATACATCCCCCCACCCCCAGGTCAGAAAATGTTTAAATCCATTAGGATGCAAAAGATTAGAGGTTTAAATTGGATTCAAAGAATATATGCCAACTCCCCATATGTACTAGATTCTTTTTTTTGAAATGATATAGGCATTTTGCCCATAAAGTAGAGTAAGGTTTCTCAATACAACTGAAAAACTAAGAATTCTTATAGAAGTGTCTATGCATTTCACCTCAGAAACCACTAGCTTAACTATTCAATAGACATAGTTCCTGCATTTTATTTTATTTATTCATTAATTGAAGAATAATTGCCTTACAGAATTTTGCTGTTTTCTGTCAAACCTCAACATGAATCAGCCATAAGTATACATACATACCCTCTTTTGAACCTCCCTCCCATCTGCCTCCCCATCCCACCCCTCTAGGTTGACACAGAGCTCCTATTTGAGTTTCCTGAGCCGTACAGCAAATACCGGATGGCTATCTATTTTACTGCTGAAGCCTGGCTTGGAGAATTTTGAGCATGACTTTACTAGCGTGTGAGATGAGTGCAATTGTCCGGTAGTTTGAGCATTCTTTGGCATTGCCTTTCTTTGGGATTGGAATGAAGACTGACCTCTTCCAGTCCTGTGGCCACTGCTGAGTTTTTCAAATCTGCTGGCATATTGAGTGCAGCACTTTCACAGCATCATCTTTCAAGACTTGAAATAGCTCAACTGGAATTCCATCACCTCCACTAGTTTTGTTCGTAGTGATGCTTTCTAAGGCCCACTTGACTTCACATTCCAAGATGTCTGGCTCTAGGTCAGTGATCATGTTATCGTGACTATCTTGGTCGTGAAGATCTTTTTTGTACAGTTCTTCTGTGTATTCCTGCCACCTCTTCTTAATATCTTCTGCTTCTGTTAGGTCCCTACCATTTCTGTCCTTTATCGAGCCCATCTTTGCATGAAATGTTCCCTTGGAATCTCTAATTTTCTTGAAGAGCTCTCTTGTTTTTCCCATTCTGTTGTTTTCCTCTATTTCTTTGCATTGATCACTGAGGAAGGCTTTCTTATCTCTCCTTGCTATTCTTTGGAACTCTGCATTCAGACGCTTGTATCTTTCCTTTTCTCCTTTGCTTTTCGCCTCTCTTCTTTTCACAGCTATTTGTAAGGCCTCCTCAGACAGCCATTTCGCTCTTTTGCATTTCTTTCCCATGGGGATGGTCTTGGTCCCTGTCTCCTGTACAATGTCACAAACCTCCGTCCAGAGTTCATCAGGCACTCTATCAATCAGATCTAGTCCCTTAAATCTATTCCTCACTTCCACTGTATAATCATAAGGGATTTGATTGAGGTCATATCTGAATGGTCTAGTGGTTTTCCCTACTTTCTTCAATTTAAGTCTGAACTTCGCAATAAGGAGTTCATGATCTGAGCCACAGTCAGCTCCTGGTCTTGTTTTCGCTAACTGTATACAGCTTCTCCATCTTTGGTTGCAAAGAATATAATCAATCTGATTTCAGTGTTGACCATCTGGTGATGTCCATGTGTAGAGTCTTCTCTTGTGTTGTTGGAAGAGGGTGTTTGCTATGACCAGTGCATTCTCTTGACAAAACTCTATTAGCCTTTGCTCTGCTTCATTCCGTGCTCCAAGGCCAAATTTGCCAGTTACTCCAGGTGTTTCTTGACTTCCTACTTTTGCATTCCAGTCCCCTATAATGAAAAGGACATCTTTTTTGGGTGTTAATTCTAAAAGGTCTTGTATGGGGTCGCGGAGAGTCGGACAAGACTGAGCAACTGAACTGAAATGAACTGAACTGAACTGAATCTATTTTACATGTGGTAATGTAAGTTTCCTTTTCATACTGTTGGTCGTGTTCTCAAGGCAAGTATACTGAAGTGGTTTGCCATTCCCTTCTCCAGTGGACCACATTCTGTCAGACCTCTCCACCATGACCCGCCCGTCTTGGGTGGCTCCACATGGCATGGCTTAGTTTCATTGAGTTAGACAAGGCTGTGATCCGTGTGATCAGATCGACTAGTTTTCTGTGATTATGATTTCAGTGCGTCTGCCCTTTGATGCCCCCTCGCAATACCTACCGTCTTATTTGGTTTTCTCTTACCTTGGTCGCGGGGTATCTCTTTACAGCTGCTCCAGCAAAGCGCAGCCGCTGCACCTTACCTGGGACGAGGGGTATCTCCTCACAGCCGCCCCTCCTGACCGCGGGCGTGGGGTAGCTCCTCTCCGCCGCCGCCCCTGACCTCGGGCATGGGGTAGCTCCTCTCGGCCACGTTTCTGCGCCTGGTCGCGTCAGCGCGCTTGGAGCCCGGCGTGGCGTCTCTTAACCATCTCCAATCCTCGGGTCCCCAGGGGGCACGCTGGTTCTCTAAACAGGTTTTGGTGGTCTTGCAATAATAGTGTTCCAGGCTTGAGTGATGAGAGTCGCTGCACTGTCTCAGCAGGGAAGGGAGGGAGAGCTTTGCAAAGGCGACTGAGGGCATTTAAGAAAAAGCTTCCAGAGCTTGGAACGACTCCGCTGGAGCAGCACAGGGCCAGACATCAGCCTCGGAGTGAGGTAAAGAACAACGAAACCTGCAGACTGGTATCCAGAAGCTGGACTAAAAATGCAAGCCTGAAGCCGAGTGTTTTAGAAAAGGCAGAGGAACCAGAGATCAAATTGCCAATATCCGCTGGATCATGGAGAAAACAAGAGAGTTCCAGAAAAACATCTACTTCTGCTTCATTGACTATGCCAAAGCCTTTGACTGTGTGGATCACAATAAACTGTGGGAACATTCTGAAAGAGATGGGAATACCAGACCACCTGACCTGCCTCTTGAGGAACCTGTATGCAGGTCAGGAAGCAACAGTTAGAACTGGACATGGGACAACGGACTGGTTCCAAATAGGAAAAGGAATCCATCAAGGCTGTATATTGTCACCCTGCTTATTTCACTTATATGCAGAGTACATCATGAGGAACGCTGGGCTGGAGGAAGCACAGGCTGGAATCAAGATTGCCGGGAGAAATATCGATAACCTCAGATATGCAGATGACACCAACCTTATGGCAGAAAGTGAAGAAGAACTAAAAAGCTTCTTGATGAAAGTGAAAGAGGAGAGTGAAAAAGTTGGCTTGAAGCTCAACATTCAGAAAACGAAGATCATGGCATCTGGTCCCATCACTTCATGGGAAATAGATGAGGAAACAGTGTCAGACTTTATTTTTTTTGGCTCCAAAATCACTGCAGATGGTGATTGCAGCCAGGAAATTAAAAGATGCTTACTCCTTGGAAGGAAAGTTATGACCAACCTAGACTGCATATTAAAAAGCAGAGACATTACTTTGCCAACAAAGGTCCGTCTAGTCAAGGCTATGGTTTTTCCAGTGGTCATGTATGGATATGAAAGTTGGACTGTGAAGAAAACTGATCCCCCAAGAATTGATGCTTTTGAACTGTGGTGCTGGAGAAGACTGTTGCCAGTCCCTTGGACTGCAAGGAGATCCAACCAGTCCATTCTAAAGGAGATCAATCCTGGGTGTTCATTGGAAGGACTGATGCTAAAGCTGAAGCTCCAATACTTTGGCCTCCTCATGCGAAGAGTTGACTCACTGGAAAAGACTCTGATGCTGGGAGGGATTGGGGGCAGGAGGAGAAGGGGACAACAGAGAATGAGATGGCTGGATGGCATCACCGACTCGATGGACATGAGTTTGAATGAACTCCAGGAGTTGGTGATGGACAGGGAGGCCTGGTGTGCTGTGATTCATGGGGTTGCAAAGAGTCGGACACGACTGAGCAACTGAACTGAACTGAATGTAAGTTTCCATGTTTCTCTCTCCATACATCTCACCCTCTGCTCCCCTCTCCCCATGTCCATATGTCTATTCCCTATGCCTGTTTCTCCATTGTTGCCCTGTAAATAAATTCTTCAGTTCCATTTTTCTAGATTCCATATATATGTGTTAGAATACTGTATTTCTCTTTCTCTTTCTGACTCACTTCACTCTGTACAATAGAACTGACTCAAATGTTCCTTTTAATGGCTGAGTAATATTGCATTGTATATATGTACCACAACTTCTTTATCCATTCATCTGTCAATGGACATCTAGGTTGCATCCATGTTCTAGCTATTGTAAATAGTGCTGCAGTGAATAATGGGATACATATGTCTTTTTAAATTTTGGTTTCCTCAGGGTATATGCCTAAGAGTGGGATTGGTGGGTCATAAGGTGGTTTTATTCCTAGTTTTTTAAGGAATCTCCATATTGTCTTCCATAGTGGCTGTATCAATTTACATTCCCACCAACAGTTCAAGATCATTCCCTTTTCTCCATATCCTCTCCAGCATTTATTGTTTGTAGACTTTTTTCTGACCAGTTTGAGGTGATATCTCATGATTTGCATTTCTCTAATAGTGAGCGAAGTTGAGCATCTTTTCATGTGTTTATTTGCTATCTGTATGTCTTTCTTGGAGAAATGTCTGTTTAGGTCTTTTTCCCATGTTTTGATTGGGTTGTTTGTTTTTCTGGTATTGAGTTGTATGAGCTGCTTGTATATTTTGGAAATTAATCGTTTGTCAGTTGTTTCATTTGCTCTTATTTTCTTCCATTCTGAGGGTTGTCTTTTCACCTTTCTTATAGTTTCCTTTGCTGTGCATAAACTTTTAAGTTTAATCATGTCATACTTGTTTACTTTTGTTTTTATTTCCATTACTCTAGTAGGTGGGTCATAGAGGATCTTGCTTTGATTTATGTCATTGAATGTTCTGTGTATGTTTTCCTCTAAGAGTTTTATAATTTCTGGTCTTACATTTAGGTCTTTAATCCATTTTGAGTTTATCTTTGTGTATGGTGTTAGAAAGTGTTCTAGTTTCATTCTTTTACACATGGCTATCCAGTTTTCCCAGTACCATTCATTGAAGAGTCTGTCTTTGCCCTATTGTATCTGCTTGCCTCCTTTGTCAAAAATAAGGTACCTGTAGGTACATGGGTTTATTTCTTGGCTTTTATCTTGTTCCATTGGTCTATATTTCTGTTTTTGTGGCAGTATCATACTGTCTTGATGACTGTAGCTTTGTAGTATAATCTGATTCCTTCAGCTTTGTTCTTCTTTCTCAATACTGTTTTTGCTATTTGGGGTCTTTTGTGTTTCCATATGAATTGTGAAATTTTTTGTTCTAGTTCTGTGAGAAATGCCATTGGTAATTTGATAGGGATCAGATTGAATCTGTAGATTGCATTTGGTAGTATAGTCATCTTCACAGTATTGATTCTTCTTACCCAGGAACATGGTTTATGGTTTATGGTAGGACATAAACATCTGTTTATGTGTCTTTGATTTCTTTCATTGCTGTCTTATAATTTTCTGTGTGCAGTTCTTTTGTCCTCTTAGGTGAGTTTATTCCTAGATATTCTTTTTGTTGCCGTTATTTCTGATTTTTCTTTGCTAGTATATAGAAATGCAAGTGATTTCTGTGTATTGATTTTATATCCTGTGACTTTGCTAAATTCACTGATTAGCTCTAGTAATTTTCTGATAGTATTGTTAGGGTTTTCTGTGTAAAATGTCATGTCATCTACAAACAGTGAGAGCTTTACTTCTTCTTTTCTGATCTAGATTCCTGTTATTTCTTTTTGTTGTCTGATTGCTATAGCTAGGACTTGCAAAACTATGTTGAATAATAGTGGTGAAAGTGGATACCCTGGTCTTATTCCTGATCTTAGGGGGAATGCTTTCAGTTTTGCACCATTGAGAATAATGTTTGCTATAGGCTTATCATATATGGCCTTTACTGTGTTGAGGTTGGAGAAGTAAATGACAACCCATTCCAGTATTCTTGCCGGGAAAATTCCAAGGACAGACGAGCCTGTTGGGCTATAGTCCATGGGGTCACAAAAGAGTTGGACATGACTCAAGGACTAAACAACATGTTGAGGTAGGTTCGTTCTATGCCCATTTTATGAAGAGTTTTAATCATACATTGGTGCTGAATTTTGTCAAAGGCTTTTTCTGCATCTTTTTAGATTATCATATGGTTTTTATCTTTCAATTCATTAATATTGTGTATCACATTGATTGATTTGAGTATATTGAAGAATCCTTGCATCCCTGGAATAAACCCAACTTGACCTTGGTGTATGAGCTTTTTAAGTGTTGCTGAATTCTATTTGCTAAAATTTTGCTGAGGATTTTTGCATCTGTGATCATCAGTGATACTGGCCTGTAGTTTTCTTTTTTGTGTGTCTTTGTCTGGTTTTGGTATCAGAGTGATGGTGGCCTCGTAGAATGAGTTTGGAAGTGCTCCTTCCTCTGCAATTTTTTGAAAGAGTTTTAGAAGGATAGGCATTCAGTTCAGTTCAGTTCAGTTCAGTCGCTCAGTCGTGTCCGACTCTCCACGACCCCATGAATCACAGCACGCCCGACCTCCCTGTCCATCACCAACTCCCGGAGTTCACTCAAACTCATCTCCATCGAGTTGGTGATGCCATCCAACCATCTCATTCTCTGTCATCCCCTTCTCCTCCCACCCCCAATCCTTCCCAGCATCAGAGTGTTTGATAGAATTCTCCTGTGAAGCCATCTGGTCCTGGGCTTTAGTTTTTGGGGAGATTTTTTATCACAGCTTCAATTTCAGTGCTTGTAATTGGCTTGTTCATAATTTCTATTTCTTTCTGGTTCAGTCTTGGTAGAGTGAACTTTTCTAAGAATCTCTTCCAGGTTATCCATTTTATTGCCATATAGTTGTTCATCAGTTCAGTTCAGTTCAGTTGCTCAGTCGTATCTAACTCTCTGCGACCCCATGAATCACAGCACGCCAGGCCTCCCTATCCACCACCCTCCCGGAGTTCACTCAAACTCATGTCCATAGAGTTGGTGATGCCATCCAGCTATCTCATTCTCTGTCGTCCCCTTCTCCTCCCACCCCCAACCTTTCCCAGCATCAGAGACTTTTCCAGTGAGTCAACTCGTCGCATGAGGTGGCCAAAGTATTGGAGTTTCAGCTTTAGCATCAGTCCCTCCAATGAACACCCAGGATTGATCTCCTTTAGAATGGACTGGTTGGATCTCCTTGCAGTCCAATGGACTGGCAAGAGTCTTCTCCAGCACCACAGTTCAAAAGCATCAATTCTTGGGGGATCAGCTTTCTTCACAATCCAACTCTCACATCCATACGTGACCATGGGAAAAACCATAACCTTGACTAGATGGACCTTGTTTGGCAAAGTAATGTCTCTGCTTTTTAATATACTCAAGGTTGGTCATAACTTTCCTTCCAAGGAGTAAGCGTCTTTTAATTTCATGGCTGCAATCAGCATGTGCAGTGATTTTGGAGCACAAAAAAATAAAGTCTGACACTGTCTCTACTGTTTTTCCAAGTATTTCCCATGAAGTGATGGGACCAGATGCCATGATCTTAGTTTTCTGAATGTTGAGCTTCAAGCCAACCTTTTCACTCTTCTCTTTCACTTTCATCAAGAGGCTTTTGAGTTCCTCTTCACTTTCTGCCATAGGGTAGTGTCATCTGCATATCTGAGGTTATTGATATTTCTCCCAGCAATCTTGATTCCAGCTTGTGCCTCTTCCAGCCCAGCATTCCTCATGATGTACTCTGCATATAAGTTAAATAAGCAGAGTGACAATATACAGCCTTGACGGACTCCTTTTCCTATTTGGAACCAGTCTGTTGTTCCATGTACAGTTCTGACTGTTGCTTCCTGACGTGCATACAGGTTTCTCAAGAGGCAGGTCAGGTGGTCTGGTAATTCCCATCTCTTGAAGAATGTTCCACAGTTTATTGTGATCCACACAGTCAAAGGCTTTGGCATAGTCAATGAAGCAGAAATAGATGTTTTTCTAGAACTCTCTTGCTTTCTCCATGATCCAGCGGATGTTGGCAATTTGATCTCTGGTTCCTCTGCCTTTTCTAAAACCTGCTTGAACATCTGGGAGTTCACGGTTCACATACTGCTAAAGCCTGGCTTAGAGAATTTTGAGCATGACTTTACTAGCGTGTGAAATGAGTGCAATTGTGTGGTAGTTTGAGCATTCTTTGGCGTTGCCTTTCTTTGGGATTGGAATGAAAACTGACCTTTCCCAGTCCTGTGGCCACTGCTGAGTTTTCCAAATTTGCTGACATATTGAGTGCAGCACTTTCACAGCATCATCTTTCAGGATTTGAAATAGCTCAACTGGAATTCCATCACCTCCAGTAGCTTTGTTCGTAGTGATGCTTTCTAAGGCCCATTTGACTTCACATTCCAAGATGTCTGGCTCTAGGTCAGTGATCACATTATCGTGACTATCTTGGTTGTGAAGATCTTTTTTGTACAGTTCTTCTGTGTATTCTTGCCACCTCTTCTTAATATCTTCTGCTTCTGTTAGGTCCCTACCATTTCTGTCCTTTATCGAGCCCATCTTTGCATGAAATGTTCCCTTGGAATTTCTAATTTTCTTGAAGAGACCTCTTGTTCCGGTGCTGTAAAGAGCAATATTGCATAGGAACCTGGAATGTTAGGTCCATTAATCAAGGCAAATTGGAAGTGGTCAAACAGGAGTTGGAAAGAGTAAACATAGACATTCTAGGAATCAGTGAACTAAAATGGACTAGAATGGGTGAATTTAACTCAGATGACCATTATATTTACTACTGTGGGCAGGAATCCCTTAGAAGAAATGGAGTAGCCATCATGGTCAACAAAAGAGTCCGAAATGCAGTACTTGGATGCAATCTTAAAAACGACAGAATGATTTTTTGTTCGTTTCCAAGGCAAATCATTCAATATTACAGTAATCCAGGCATATGCCCCAACCAGTAACGCTGAAGAAGCCAAAGTTGAACGGTTCTCTGAAGACCTACAAGACCTTTTAGAACTAACACCCAAAAAAGATGTCCTTTTCATTATAGGGGACTGGAATGCAAAAGTAGGAAGTCAAGAAACACCTGGATAACAGGCAAATTTGGCCTTGGAGCATGGAATGAAGCAGGGCAAAGGCTAATAGAGTTTTGTCAAGAGAATGCACTGGTCATAGCAAACACTCTCTTCCAACAACACAAGAGAAGACTCTACACACGGACATCACCAGATGGTCAACACTGAAATCAGATTGATTATATTCTTTGCAGCCAAAGATGGAGAAGCTATATACATTTAGCAAAAACAAGACCAGGAGCTGACTGTGGCTTAGATCATGAACTCCTTATTGCCAAATTCAGACTTAAATTGAAGAAAGTAGGGAAAACCACTAGACCATTTAGATATGACCTAAATCAAATCCCTTATGATTATACAGTGGAAGTGAGAAATAGATTTAAGGGACTAGATCTAATAGAGTGCCTGATGAACTCTGGACGGAGGTTCTTGACATTGTACAGGAGACAGGGACCAAGACCATCCCCATGGAAAAGAAATGCAAAAAAGCAAAATGGCTGTCTGAGGAGGCCTTACAAATAGCTGTGAAAAGAAGAGAAGCAAAAAGCAAAGGAGAAAAGGACAGATATAAGCATCTGAATGCAGAGTTCCAAAGAATAGCAAGGAGAGATAAAGCCTTCCTCAGTGATCAATGCAAAGAAATAGAGGAAAACAACAGAATAGGAAAAACAAGAGATGTCTTCAAGAAAATTCGAGATTCCAAGGGAAGATTTCATGCAAAGATGGGCTGGATAGTTGTTCATAATAGTCTCTTATAATCCTTTGTATTTCTGCATTGTCTGTTGTAACTTCTCCTTTTTCATTTCTAATTTTTTTGATTTGATTTATTTCTGCTCTCATTTTATGATTTCTTTTGTTAATTTTGGGGTGGTTTTGTTCTTTTTCCAGTTGTTTTATGTGTAACGTTATGTTGTTTATTCAATGGTTTTCTTGTTTCTTGAGGTAGGATTGTATTGCTATTAACTTTCCTCTTAGAACCATTTCTGCTGCATCCCGTAGGTTTTGAGTTGTCACGTTTTCATTGTTATTTCTTTCTAGAAGTTTTTTAATTTCTTTTTTGATTTCTTCTCTAACCTGTGGGTTATTTAGAAACATATTGTTTAATCTCCATGTGTTTTTGTTTCTTACAGTTTTTTTCTTGTAATTGGTATCTCGTCTCATAGCATTGTGGGTGGAAGAAGATGCTTGATGTGATACCAGTTGTCTTAAATTTACTGAGGTTTGATTTGTGATCAAAGATGTGGTCTTTCCTGGAGAATGTTCCATGTGCAGTTGAGAAGAAGGTGTATCCTTCTGCATATGGATGGAATGTCCTGAAGATTATCAATGAGATCCATCTCATCTAATGTATCATTTAAGACTTATGTTTCCTTATTAGTTTTCTGTTTTGATGATCTGTCCATTGGTGTGAGTGGGGTGTTAAAGTCTCCTACTGTTATTGTGGTACTGTCGATTTCTCCTTTTATGTCTGTTAGTATTTGTCTTATATACTGAGGTACTTCAGTGTTTGCTTAGATATTTAGAATTGTTATGTCATCCTCTTGGATTGATCCCTTGATCATTATGTAGTGTCCTTCCTTATTGCTTGTGATATTCTTTATATTAAGGTCTATTTTGTCTGATATGAGGATTGCTACTCTAGATTTATTTTGCTTTCCATTTGCATGGAATATATTTTTCCATCCTTTCACTTTCAGTCTATATGTGTCTTTAAGTATGAAGTGGGTTTCTTGTAGACAGCATATGTATTGGTCTTGTTTTTGTTTCCATTCAGCTAGTCTGTGTCTTTTTTTTTTGAGCATTTAATCTGTTTACATTTAAAGTAATTATTGATATATATGTTCCTATTGCAGCCATGAAATTAAAAGACGCTTACTCCTTGGAAGGAAAGTTATGATCAACCTAGATAGCATATTAAAAAGCAGAGACACTACTTTGCCAACAAAGGTACATCTAGTCAAGGCTATGGTTTTTTCCAGTGGTCATGTATGAATGTGAGAGTTGGACTGTGAAGAAAGCTGAACACCGAAGAATTGATGATTTTGAACTATGGTGTTGGAGAAGACTCTTGCCAGTCCCTTGGACTGCAAGGAGATCCAACCAGTCCATTCTAAAGGAGATCAGACCTGGGTGTTCATTGGAAGGACTGATGCTAAAGCTGAAACTCCAATACTTTGGCCACCTCATGTGAAGAGTTGACTCATTGGAAAAGACTCTGATGCTGGGAGGGATTCGGGGCAGGAGGAGACGGGGACGACAGAGGATGAGATGGCTGGATGGCATCACCAACTTGATGGAGATGAGTTTGAGTGAACTCTGGGAGTTGGTGATGGACAGGGAGGCCTGGCGTGCTGTGATTCATGGGGTCACAAAGAGTCGGACACGACTGAGCAACTGAACTGAACTGAACTGATGTTCCTATTGCTATTTCTTAATTGGTTAGTGTTTGATTTTATAGATCTTTTTCTTCTCTTGTATCTTGACTGTATAAATCCCTTTAACATTTGTTGTATAGCTGGTTTGCGGTACTGAATTCTCTTAACTTTTGCTTGTTTGAAAAGCTTTTGATTTCTTTATCAGTCTTGAATGAGATCCTTCCCAGGTAGAGTAATCTTGGTTGTAGACTTTTCCCTTTCAGTAGTTTAAATATATCCTGCTTTTCCCTTCTGGCCTGCAGAGTTTCTGCTGAAAGATTTGTTAAACGTTTGGGATTTCCCTTTTATGGTACTTGTTACTTTTCCCTTGCTGCTTTTAATATTCTTTCTTTGTGTTTAATCTTTGTTATTTTGATTAGTATGTGTCTTAGTGTGTTTCTCCTTAGGTTTGCCCTGTATGGGACTCTTTGTGCCTCTTGGCCTTGATTGACTATTTCCTTTTCCATGTTGGGGAAGTTTTCAACTCTAATCTCTTCAAAATTTTTCTCATACCCTTTCTTTTTCTCTTTTTCTTCTGGGACACCTATAATTCAAATGTTAATGCATTTGATATTGTCCCAGGCATCTCTGAGACTATCCTTAGTTCTTTTCATTCTTTTTACTTTATTCTGCTCTTCAGAAGTTATTTCCACCATTTTATCTTCCAGCTCACTGATTCATTCTTCTGCTTGAGATATTCTGCTATTGGCTTCTTCTGGAGTATTTTTCATTTCAGTAATTGCATTGTCTGCATTTTAGACTGAGCTTTTCTTAACTTTCCTTCCTTTTCCTTCTTTTCCCAGACTTCTTGATATGAAAAAGGCAGCTGTTTAACTCCATACATATTTGCATTATTCTATGTGATCTTATAATTATGGTTAATATTCTTAGAAGGGGCTACAAAGCTTAAAAAGAGAAAAGCAGTCTCAAAACAGAAGGGTGCTACAGATTCAAAGCAGAGAGCAAACAAAACAGAGGTAACAAAACAAACATAATTTGCAAGTAAATATTATGGCAGGAATCCAGGCACTTGCCAGGTGGAAGTTGTTAGGAGTGATAAAATGGTTTTTGACTGAGAATTCATCCATCCTCTCCTGTTCATATTTGATAAACAGTGAGGTCTAATTTTCTTTGTACCAACTTGCTGTAGTTGTTCATTTGTGAAGACATATCTGACTCTTTGGACCCTATGGACTGTAGCATGCCAGGCTCCTTTGTACTTTACCATATCCTGGAGCTTGCCAAACTCCATGTCCATTGAATCAGTGATACTATCTAACCTTCTCGTCTTCTAATGCCCCCTTCTCCTTTAGCCTTCAATATTTACCAGCATAAATTTTTTTTTCCAGTGAGACAGCTCTTTTAATCAGGTGGCCAAGGTATTGGAGTTTCAGCTTCAGCCTCAGTCCTTCCAATGAATATTCAGGGTTGATATCCTTTAGGATTGATTGGTTTAATTCCTTGCAATCAAGAGTCTTCTCCTGCACCACAATTAGAAAGCATTAGTTCTTCAGTAATCAGCCTTCTTTATGGTCCAGCACTCACATCCTTACCTGACTACTGGAAAAACCACAGCTTTGACTAGATGGACCTTTGTCAGCAAAGTGATGTCTCTGTTTTTTAATATGCTGCCTAGGTTTTTCATAGCTTTCCTTCCAAGGAACAGCATCTTTTAATTTCATGGCTGCAGTCACTGTCTGCAGTTATTTTGGAGCCCAGGAAAATAAAATCTATCACTGCTTCCACTTTTTTCCCTTCTATTTGCCATGAAGTGATGGGACCAAATGGCATGATCTTCGTTTTTTTGAATATTGAACTTCAAATCAGCTTTTTCACTCTCCTCTTTCACCCTCATCAGAAGTGTCTTATCTGCCATTACAGTGATATCATCTGCATATCTGAGGCTTTGTTTTCTCCTAGCAACCTTGATTCCAGCTTGTGATTCATCCAGCCCAGCATTTTGCATGATGGACTCTGTATGTAAGTTAAATAAATAACGTGACAATATACATCCTTATTGTACTCCTTTCCCAGTTTTGAACCAGTCCATTGTACCATGTCTGGTTCTAACTGTTGCTTCTTGACCTGCATATAGGTTTCTCAGGAGTCAGGTAAATGGTCTGGTACTCCCATCTCTTTAAAAATTTTCCACAGTTTGTTGTAATCCACACAGTCAAAGAGTTTAGCATAGTCAATGAAGCAGAAGTAGAGCTTTTCCTGAAATTCCCTTGCTTTCTCCATGATACAACAGATGTTGGCAATTTGATCTCCAGTCCCTCTGCCTCTTTGAAACCCAGCTTGTACATCTGGACATTCTCTGGTCAGGTACTGCTGAAGTCTCGCTTGAAGGATTTTGAGCATTACCTTGTTAGCGTGTTCAGTGAGTGCAATTGTATGGTAGTTTGAACATTGTTTGGCACTGCCTTTATTTCAGATTGGAATGAAAACTGACCTTTTCTCCCTTCATGGGTCACGGTCTTGTTGTGGCAAAGGGGATTGCATAACTCAATGAAGCTATGAACCATGCCTTGCTGGGTCACCCAAGATGGTCAGGTCATAGTGAAGAGTTCTGACAAAATGTGGTCCAATGGAGGAGGAAATGGCAACCCACTGTAGTATTCTTGCTTTGAGAACCCTGTGAACAGTATGAAAAGTACTAACTTATGTTTTCTAATGTTTCCTCTCTAATAGCTGTGCAGTCACATTGTTTAGAGTTTTTGAAACTCCTAGGACTAGCCAGTGTTTCTGTTAAAATGTTTGTTTATTTTTGTTGCTGTGTGGGCTTTTCTGTAGTTGAGTGGAACAGGGGCTGCTCCCCAGTTGTGGTGCTCTGACTTCACATTGCGATGGCTTCTGTTGTTGCAGAGCATGGGCTCTAGGGCATGTGGCCTCAGTAGTTGTGGTGCAGGGGCTTAGCTGCTCCATGGCATGTGGGGTCTTCCTGGATCAGGGATCGAACCTGTGTCTCCTGCTTTGGCAGGCAGATTCTTTACCCCAGAGCCACCAGGGAAACCTATAGTAGTCTCTTTTTAAGCCTTGCCACTTGCCTTCCCAATAAATTTGTCTTAATTGATCCAGGATCTTTGTCATGTTTTCCCAGATTATGCTGGATTATGTGCCCACTGGCCGCTCTGGCCTACGTAACACTCTTTTGCTCCTTCCATGTCCCTGACTCTGTGAAACAC
Organism: Moschus berezovskii; assembly: GCF_049115385.1. Lineage (NCBI taxonomy): Eukaryota > Metazoa > Chordata > Mammalia > Artiodactyla > Moschidae > Moschus > Moschus berezovskii. The sequence goes on from NC_142483.1 coordinate 13,925,070, forward strand.
TATGTACCATCTGCATAGTTTAGATGCCTCCCACCTTTACCTCTGCTAGTGGTGTGACCTATGACTCCCCACCCACTGTCTGACTATTGCTTATAATATTAGTTAACATTGAAGTGAAAAGCATTATTGATGATTTTCATTGAGTACCTGCATATTAAAAATTCTATTAGACAGCATTAAGTAAGTGGTTTGTCTTAGTGAAATATTGGTAAATGAAGGAAATTATATAAATTCTGTTTAGCAGTGAAAATAAAAAACACTTTTTTTTTCCTTAGCATCATTACGGAGAAGGCAATGGCAAGCCACTCCAGTACTCTTGCCTAGAAAATCCCATGGACGGAGGAGCCTGGTAGGCTGCAGTCCATGGGGTCGCTACGAGTCAGACATGACTGAGCGACTTCACTTTCCCTTTTCACTTTCACACATTGGAGAAGGAAATGGCAACCCACTCCAGTGTTCTTGCCTGGAGAATCCCAGGGACGGGGGAGCCTGATGGGCTTCCGTCTATGGGGTCACACAGAGTCGGACACGACTGAAGTGACTTAGCAGCAGCAGCAGCAGCAGCAGCAAGATTTTATTAGAATACCTGGACACAAGTTGGTATTCTTTTTTTGACTTTTTATTAACAGGTATTATTTTAGTGCTTATTTTAAAGATATCAGATCTGAATTATATATAATGTTCATCATATTAAATAGCAGTGATTTCATAACGTATTTATCTCCTTTACTATTTTGTGAAGTCTTTGAGGAGGACTGTGTCTCATTAATCTTTACTTACTAAATAATATTTGAACTTAACTTCTTTTGAGAGAGAGACAGAGAGGGAGAGAAAACCAGGATGAGTCCCTGTTTGCTTCTGGTTCATATAAGCTTTGTTTTCAGCTTATAATCAACATATCTGATATATTCAGTTTAATAATCAGCATATGTGTCCTGAAGATAATATTCAGGTGTATTTCCATTTTAACCTGTTTTACTTGATATGCTAATCACCATGCTTACTTCGTCTCGCCCCCTGTGAAGACTTAGTGAACAGAAAAGAAAAAAATCTTAGATATGTATACATATATCAATACTCCACGGTTATAGAAGGTCACTGAAAGTATTGTCTTATTATTTTCTCCTGACCTAAGACTTTACAAAGGAACATTTCTCTTTTTAAAGAAACCTATTAAATAATTTAAAGACACAAATCGTTTTTAAAAATCCTGTTAGAGAATAAGACTAAGGTCTATTGTTCAGTTCAGTTCAGTTCTATTGTTAGGTGTGATTAAACTTGACAGTGATGGGGCCATGTATCTCCTGGGGACCGTCTGCATGGTGTTCAGTGCTGTACACACTGCTTCATTGGTTGGCATGGGCGAACCAAAGCCTTCTGCTTTCTCATATCTCTTCCCCTTTGCACCGTTGCCATCCCCAGTGGACCCTGGCCCCTAATTGTCTTGGATCACTTTTCCTCTAGCATCTCGTTGAGCTGATTTAGGATGAAGTGCAGTGCTCACACAGATTGGTCCAGGCTTCTACCCCACACTGGTTCCAGCTGTGCACAGTGTCCTTGCCTGACTGCCCAGACTGATGTGCCCTCCATTCCCAGAACTGCACCTTGGCCTTTCACAGCTTTTCCCATTTAAGATACCTGCCTTCTTTACTTGGAACCTGCCTAAATTTTGCACCTTTTAAAGCTAGTTCAGAATTCATGTCCAGTCTCTTGGTGGTCTCAGAAGTTGGATGTTGTCACTCCATCTCTTACACCTCTGGCAAATAGCATTAGGGATTGTTATTTATTATTGCAAGATGTGACCACAAATTCCTAGAGGGCAGAAACTGCCATAAATATTTTGTAGGTCCTTTCAGTGTCTGGCCCTGTTTTCTGTATATAGTCGATGCTTAATAAATATTTGTTGACTAACTGGTTTAATGTTTCTTAAGATCAGATGTTCTAAATTAATTTAATAATAGATGTTTTATTTCACTTTTTTTCTTGATATATCATACAAAAGAGGAGAAAATCTATTTGGAGTGCAATGAGATATAAATAGTGAGCTGGTGATGGACAGGGAGGCCTGGTATGCTGTGATTCAAGGGGTCGCAAAGAGTTGGACACGACTGAGCGACTGAACTGAACTGATTGTAAGCCTTCCAAAATGTTGTTGCTGGTCTAGGAGCTTTTCCTCCATTTGGTGTTTACATTCTGAAGAAGCAAGGAAAATTTTAGTTAGCATCATGCGTTTGCTAGCTCTGTATTGACCTAGAATCCTGCTAGGTGTATGTGTACGCTCAGCTACTGACTTGTTGTGACTGTAGCCTACCAGAGTTCTCTGTCCATGGGATTCTCCAGATAAGAATACTGCAGTGAGTGGGCTGCCGTGCCCTCCTCCGGGAGATCTTCCTGACTCAAGGATCATACCCTTGCTCCTGCATTGCAGGCAGATTCTTTATCACTGAGCCACTGGGGAAGCCCCTCCTAGGTACCATCAGTTTTAATTTCTAGATTGCTGTGGTTGAATGTTCACACTAGAACACACTTCTTAGGATCACTTTAATATACTTAACTTACTTTTAACTCAATAATATTTGTTATTTCTTATCACAGTTATTGCAAATTATAATACTTTAACTAGTTAATCTGAAATGCACTGTTGTGCTAAAGGTGTATAAGAGATCCTAACTGAGAGCCAAGTAAATAAGTAAGTCTTTAAAAAAGATTTAAATCTCTTCACAGACTTGTCCAATGTCATAGTTGGAAAACGAGAACTTTCCCACTCTTAATGGTGATTGGCAGTCACAGGTCACATTCTATGAAGACGGGTTATACTTAGTAATCTGATTGAGTTCATGGTGTCATTTGTGCTTTGAGGAACATCAGACAGTAATGCATATTTAATTCCATCCTAATGTACCAAAGACAGTGTTTTTTGCTGATAGTTTTATTGAAATATAATTTATATACCATGCAACTTATCCATATGAAGTGTAAATTCACTCTAAATTTTAGCATATATGTATTTATATATTAGTATATATGTTAAATTAAATATATATACTAAATATGTATATTTAATATATAGTATATATATTAAATATTATATAAATTAAATTTAATACATACTAAAGATATTCAACATTTATATTAAATCTCATATATGTATTTACATATATTTAGTAAATATGTTTACTAAATATATTTACTATATATAGCATTTACTAAATATAAATATATATTTTGGAGAAGGAAATGGCAACCCACTCCAGTGTTCTTGCTTGGAGAATCCCAGGGATGGGGGAGCCTGGTGGGCTTCCATCTATGGGGTCACACAGAGTTGGACACGACTGAAGTGACTTAGCAGTAGCAGCAGTAAATATATTAAATCTTAAATATTTGCAGTTGTAAAACTATCACCACAAGTAAGTTTAGAACAATTTCATTATCCTGGAAAGAAACCCAGTGACTTTAGCTCCTGTCCTTCAATTTTCCATCCTTCCCAGCACTGCATCTGGTAATTTACTTTCTGTTTCTGTGAATTTTCCTTTTTTGGACATTTCATATACATGGGATCATATAATATGTGATTTTGTGTGACTGACTCCTTATCACATAGCATACTGTTTTCAAGTTCCATCCATGTTACGTACTGATGTACTTCATTTCTCTTTATTGCAGAGTAATATCCCATTGTATGGATATACTGCATTTATTTATCCATTCATCGGCTCTTGGGCTTTAGGGTTATTTCCACTTTGGGGCCTTTATGAAAAGCACAGTTGTGAACATTTGTATGTAAGTTTTTGTGTAAATTTGATTTTTCATTTTTCTTGAAAAATGAAAGAGTGGAATTCTGGGTTGTATGGCAAGTCTGTGTTTAACCTTTTAGTAACTGCCAGTTTGTTTTCTAAAATAGATGTATCATTTTACATTACTGGGAACACTTTTTACTGTGAGAAAATGGATCGCGTTATAGATAAAGGGTTTCTGCATTTGCAGACTTGTGAGTATGTTAATGAGCGTTTATGAGTTTCTCTCGTTGATGTTTCTTCTAACCGTCTTCAGCTCAGTTCACTCGCTTGGTCGTGTCTGACTCTCTGCTTCACCGTGGACTGCAGCGTGCCAGGCTTCCCTGTCCGTCACCAACTCCCAGGGCTTGCTCAGACTCATGTCCATTGAGTCGGTGATGCCATCCAACCATCTCATCCTCTGTGGCCCCTTCTCCTCCTGTCTTCAATCTTTCCCAGCAGCAGGGTCTTTTCTAAAGAGTCAGTTTTTCACATCAGGTGGCCAAAGCATTGGAACTTAAGCTTCACCATCAGTCCTTCCAGTGAATATTCAGGACTGATTTCCTTTAGGATTGACTGATTGGATTTCCTTGCAATCTAAGGGACTCTCGAGTCTTCTCCAAAACCATAGTACAAAAGCATCAGTTCTTCAGTGCTCAGCTTTGTTTATGGTCCAACTCTCACATCAATAAATGACTACTGTAAAAAACCATAACTTTGACTATACAGACCTTTGTTGACAAAGTAATGTCTCTGCTTTTTAATATGCTGTCTAGGTTTGTCATAGTTTTCCTTCCAAGGATCAAACATCTTTTAATTTCATGGCTGCAGTCACCATCTGTAGTGATTTTGGAGCCCAAGAAAATAAAATCTTTCACTGTTACCATTGTTTCCCCATCTATTTGCCATGAAGTGATGGGACTGGATGCCATGATCTTAGTTTTCTGAATGTTGAGTTTTAAGCCAGCTTTTTCACTTTCCTTTTTCACTTTGATCAAGAAGCTCTTTAGTTCTTCTTCACTTTCTGCCATAAGGGTGGTGTCATCTGCATATCTGAGGTTAATGATATTTCTCCTGGCAATCTTGATTCCAGCTTTGCTTCATCCATCCGGTCATTTCTCATGATGTACTCCGCGTATAAGTTAAATAAGCAGGGTGACAATATGTAGCCTTGATGTACTCCTTTCCTGATTTGGAACCAGTCCATTGTTCCATGTCCGGTTCTAATGTTGCTTCTTAGGACTTCCCTGTGGCTCAGACGGTAAAGCGTCTGCCTGCAATGTGGGAGACCCATGTTCGATCCCTGGGTTGGGAAGATCGCCTGGAGAAGGAAATGGCAACCCACTCCAATACCCTTGCTTGGAAAATCCCATGGACGGAGGAACCTGGTAGGCAACAGTCCATGGGATCGCAAACAGTCAGACATGACTGAACGACTTCACTTTTCCTTTTTCCTTTCGTGACCTGCATAAAGATTTCTCAGGAGGCAGGTAAGGTGATCTGTTATTCCCATCTCTTGAAGAATTTGCCACAGTTTGTTGTGATCCACACAATCAAAGACTTTTGCATAGTCAGTAAAGCAGAAGTAGGTATTTTTCTAGAACTCTCTTGCGTTTTCTATGATCCAGTGGATGTTGGCAATTTGATTTCTGATTCCTCTGCCTTTGCTAAATCCAGCTTGAACATCTGGAAGTTTTCAGTTCACATACTGTTGAAGCCTCAATTGGAGAATTTTGAGCATTACTTTATTAGCATGTGAGGTGAATACAATTGTGCAGTAGTTTGAGCATTCTTTGGCTTTGCCTTTCTTTGAGATTGGAAAGAAAACTGACCGTTTCCAGTCCTGTGGCCACTCCTGAGTTTTCCAAATTTGCTGGCATATTGAATGCAGCGCTTACACAGTATCATCTTTTAGGATTTCAAGTTGCTCAGCTGGAATTTCATCACCTCCAGTAACTTTGTTTGTAGTGATGCTTCCTAAGGCCCACTTGACTTTGCATTCCAGGATGTCTGGCTCTGGGTGAGTGATCACACCGTCATGGTTATCTGTGTCATGAAGATCTTTTTATGTAATTCTGTGTATTCTTGCCACCTCTTCTTAATATCTTCTGCTTCTGTTAGGCCCATACCATTTCTGTCCTTTATCGAGCCCATCTTTGCATGAAGTGTTCCCTTGGTATCTCTAATTTTCTTGAAGAGATCTCTAGTCTTTCCCATTCTACTGTTTTCCTCTATTTCCTTGCATTGATCACTTGGGAAGGCTTTCTGATCTCTCCTTGCTATTCTTTGGAACTCTGCATTCAGATGGCTATATCTTTCCTTTTCCCTTTTGCCTTTTCTTCTCTTCTTTTCTCGGCTGTTGTAAGACCTCCTCAGACGACCATTCTGCCTTTTTACAGCTCCTTTTCTTGGGGATGGTTTTGATAACCGCCTCCTATACAGTGTCATGAACCTTCCCCCATAGTTCTTCAGGCATTCAATCAGATCTCATCCCTTGAGTCTATTTGTCACTTCCAGTATATAATTGTAAGAGATTTGATTTAGGTCATACCTGAATGGTCTAGTAGTTTTCCCTAGTTTCTTCAATTTAAGTCTGAATTTGGCATAAGGAGTTTATGATCTGAGCCATAGTCAGCTCCTGGTCTTGTTTTTGCTGACTGTTTAGAGCTTCTCCAATGGCAAGCCACTCCAGTACTCTTGCCTAGAAAATCCCATGGATGGAGGAGCCTGGTAGGCTGCAGTCCGTGTGGTCGCTAAGGGTCGGACACGACTTAGCGACTTCACTTTCACTTTCCACTTTCACGCATTGGAGAAGGAAATGGCAACCCACTCCAGTGTTCTTGCCTGGAGAATCCCAGGGATGGGGGAGCCTGGTGGGCTTCCGTCTATGGGGTCACACAGAGTCGGACACGACTGGAGTGACTTAGCAGCAGCAGCAGAATCTTTGGCTGCAAAGAATATAATCAATGATTTCAAGATTGATCATCTGGTGATGGCCACATGTAGAGTCGTCTCTTGTGTTTTTGGAAGAGGATGTTTGCTATATCGTCTCTTGCGTTGTTGGAAGAGAGTGTTTACTAACAACCTTATTGAGGTATAACTTCAATCACGTTGTGTTTGCATTTTCATCACTCCGATAAGGTCTCTCCTCCATTTGCGTTTATTTGATCTACCCTTCCTCATTTAATTTGGTGATTTGTTGGCTCATGTGGTAGCCAAGCTAAAGGGCTGAGAATACTTTGTGGCTAACATAAAGTTGAGAAATGTCTATGAACTTAAATTTTTTCAAGTTTGAGTAGGTTCACAAACTCATACTCCAATTTTGTAATACAGATAGCTCTGAAAGTTGAAACTTTTTCATAACTCATTTAGTGGAAATGAATTAAATTAGCAGGTGGTTATGTATAATATTTATTTGTTTCCTTAATGTGAATCAGTTCAGTTCAGTCAGTCGCTCAGTCGAGTCCGACTCTCCGCGACCCCATGGATCACAGCATGCCAGGCCTCCCTGTCCATCACCAACTCCCGGAGTACACTCAAACTCATGTCCACAGAGTCGGTGATGCCATCCAGCCATCTCATTCTCCGTCGTCCCCGTCTCCTCCCGCCCCCAATCCTTCCCAACAGAGTCTTTTCCAGTGAGTCAACTCGTTGCATGAGGTGGCCAAAGTATTGCAGTTTCAGCTTTAACATCAGTCCTTCCAGTGAACACCCAGGATCAGTCTCCTTCAGAATGGACTGGTTGGACCTCCTTGCAGTCCAAGGGACTCTCAAGAGTCTTGAATAATCATGTCTTATTATAGAAATATTAATATTTGATTATGGGGTACTTCCTCAGCCCTCACTGGGGGTGATTTGTAACAAATATGTGATATGTGTATCATTTTACCTTTCTTTTTTTTTTTCATTTTACCTTTCTAAAATTCAAATAATCCTGAACTAGGCATACCTGGTACCACTGGTTTCAGATTGTGGATCTGTGTTTGAGTTAAGTAGCCAGCACCTCAGAGCCTGTGCACTTGCTGTTTTTCCTCCTGGGTAGCTCTTAGCCCAGATAGCTTCTGGGCTCCTTCTTGTTATTCAGGTACATGTTGATTTTGTGGGAAACTCTTTTCTGAGCACTGTACTGCAAACATTCCTGCCCCTGTCACTTTCTACCATGCCACCTTGTTTTGTAATCTTTATGACCCTCATTCTTCCCTGATGTGACCTACCTGCATCTGTTCCCTTGTTTGCATCTGTTCTCTGTGTCTCTTCCAACATACGCCCGTGAAGGCTGGGATCCTGTCTGTTTGTTCATGCTCAGGAGGCACCGGCAGTGCAGTGGGAGGACTGTGTTTTCTAGGTACAGCAGCCTGTTCCTGCTCAGTGTCTTGTTCCTACTGAGCTGATTCTGCTCGGCTCCCCATGGGGATCAAGTGGAACTTGGCCTAAAGGACACGTGTGAGCAGCTGCTCTCAGACCACATAAGGCTAGGCTACTGCCTCTCCCATCACATCAAAAACTAGATGTTTGGTCTTGACTCTTGTGCCAACTCCTGTCACCATGGAGATGAGTTCTCTAAAAGGTCTCCAGGCCTGAAAGGGAGGATCACTGAGCTGTGACAGATAATAGGTAATGGTCACCCATCACATTGTGGTTTTTTTCCCTCAGTGATAGATTTGCATCCCTGTTTTGGGGCATGATAAAAGTTGTGACCAGGACATCAGTCTGTTTTTCTTTTATCAGACAATTGATGGCAGGCACTGTTTCTGATATAGTGCAAAAGATATGAGGGTGTATCATTTCCTCCAGGTGTATCATTTCCTCCAGTCTAGCTCTTATGCCTCTTTCTACCTGGTTTTGAAGCTTAATACTCATGACAGTCAGGACCCAATCAAGACATCATGTAATCAGTTTGTTTGTTTGTTAGGCTTAAGTCTTTGCTTAAGGACCAGTTGAGGCAGCTGCTAGTGGCCATGGTTCCAAGGATCCATGTCACGACAGAGGGTTTCCACATTGGCACTGATGATCCAAGTGTTTATAGCAGTTTAGCCAAGTGGGAGTGTCCTGAGCTTCTTTGTTGGGGGAGGGAATCAAGCCATTTTATTGAAGGGCTTTGGGGAGGGGTCAAAAGACTGGGAGGATAATGAAATCCAACATCCTTCTCCCAGCCAGAATCTCCCCATCTTCACAGTCACTAGAAAATGAGCATCATTCTTAACACTATAACTTGTTTTCTGGATCACTTTGGGATAGTCCCTTCACCTTCTAAAACTGTTTCTCATCTGTGTGATAAGGATAGTTCCCCAAGGGCTTATTGTAAAGCTTAAATGGGCAAACAGTGTAAAGTGCTCGGCACAAAGAAGGGCCTCTGTTGTATTCATTCCCATATTCTGTTTCTTTGTCGAACTCTTAATTTGCTCAAAATAATTTTGCTCCTTTAGACTATTAAAGGGAATTTAAACCCACTAAAGTCACTGGAAAAGACTCTGATGCTGGGAAGGATTGGGAGCAGGAGGAGAAGGATACGACAGAGAATGAGATGGCTGGATGGCATCACCGACTCAATGGACATGAGTTTGAGTGAACTCCGGGAGTTGGTGATGGACAGGGAGGCCTGGCGTGCTGTGATTCATGGGGTCGCAAAGAGTCGGACACAACTGAGCGACTGAACTGAACTGAAAGTCCAAATATATTTGCTGAAACTACATAGACTTGCTGAGATTTAACTGCTTTTGATTCACAGAGTGGACATTTTATGTGGTTGAATTTACTACTGCTGTGTGTGTCTAGGGTCTAGGTGTTTGGAGAAAGGCAAAAATAGACTGTCAGTGTGTTGTCCATTTTGTTTGAGTCCTGTAAGAGCATTGGAAAGTTACAAGACTCCAAACTGAAGGGCATGACCGATCAGGAGGGAGTATGTGTGAGCAAAGCATGATGAATGTCAAAAGCAGGTCAATGTACTTTCCTAGCAGTCCAATGTTTAAGACTTCACCTTCCAATGCAGCCAGTGCGGATTCAATCCTTGGTCAGATATCTAAGATCCCATATGCCTCATGGCCAAAGAAACCAAAAGGTAAACAGAAGCAATATTGTAACAAGCTCAATAAAGACTAAAAAATGTTCCACGTCAAAAAAAAAAAACCACAAAAAACAGCAATCCTGGTGTACAAATGAATTTCATAAATATTTGAAAGAATTTAAGTTTTCGGTCTTAGTTTACTTCTAAGTACTATGGAATCAGTCCTTTGTTAGTTCTGTCTTTTCTTCATTAAAAAAAAAAAATCCTCCAATCTTTTACCACTAGCATGTGTTCATATATCTGCTTACTTGATTGTCATTTTGAAATAAAGTTATAATTAAAAGTTGACAGAGGAGAAAGAGAGTTGAAGCAGAGAGAATAAAGTATATGAATAACTTTCTATAAAATTCAAATCTTCTATGTAATTTCAGTTCATTACCTGGGCATTAAAAAAAGGAAAGCCAGCTTATCCTTTAAGCTGGCTTCTCATCCTTGGAATTTTAAAATGGTAAGCCTGAATCCAAACGGTGAAAATGTCTTTCCTTTAATACAAAAGGTGCATATAAAAATTAGAAGGGAAAGAGAACAGAAGATGAGTTGAAGGCACACACACTTCATTCAGAACCAGCCCCTTGGTTTACTCAGCTTCCAGTGGACTTAAAAGCTCATATATAGCTTTTGTATAGCTCATATATAGACAGGATCCTGCCCCCAGGATTGCTCCCCTTGCTGCCCAGTATCTTAAGTTGAAGCAGTCATTTTTTGGGAAAGTATCAGGCAGGGTTTAGAATGCTGGCTTCAGGATCTTATTTCTTTTGCTGGAGGAGGGCCTTTTCTGAGCACACTGAAACAAGGGACTTACATAAAATGTTTGGGGACCAAGATCACGGGAGTGGTCTTATTTTTCATTATTTATTCTTGATTTCATTTTAAGTCAGCTTCACACATATGTATGTGTGGTTGACTTTACCTTAGAAAAGTAAAGGCCAACTTGGTCTGATAACTGAAGGTCCTTCAAAAGTCAAGAGGGACCCAGGCCATTTTCATTTTTCAAGGTTCCCAGCCTGTTAAGAAATGTTGTTGATCAGTCATGTCCGACTCTTTGCAACCCCATGGACTGCAGCATGCCAGGCTTCTCTGTCTTTCACTGTCTCCCAGAGTTTGCTCAAACTCATGTCCATTGAGGCAATGATGCCATCCAACCATCTCATCCTCTGTCACCCCTTTCTCCTCCTGCCCTCAATCTTTCCCAGCATCAGAGTGTTTTCCACTGAGTCAGCTCTTCTCATCAGGTGGCCAAAGTAATGGAGCTTCAGTTTCAGCATCAGTCCTTCCAGTGAATGTTGAGGGTTGATTTCAAGATTGACTCGTTTGATCTCCTTGCAGTCCAAGGGACTCTCATGAGTTTTCTCCAGCACCACAAGTTGAAGGCATCAATTCTTTGACACTCAGCCTTCTTTACAGTCCAACTCTCACATCCATACATGATTATTGGAAAAACCATAGCTTTGACTATATGGACCTAATGACAAAGCAGAGTTGAGAACTGGGGTATATTTTAAATATTTGCATATAGCACATTACTTTTTTTTTTTAAGCAGAGAGTGCTTATACAATATGATTGAGTTTTTCCCAAGAAGTAAAGGATACAGTAAGAAAAATTATATGCACCATAGACTGTGTGGTCCAGGAAAGAGATGCATCTTCTTCCAGTGCTATGGTTTCTCTGTGACTATGCCTGTGCTGTCTTTAGGAGATTAATGCAGGAAGTCTAAGTTTAAGGCTCTTTGAATTGGAGGGCTGCTGATGGCTTTCTGGTTCTCGGGAAGTATCTGAATACTACCCTGACCTGGGCCTGCGGGGAGCTTTCCATGACAGTTCTTATTACTGTTTTTTGCTTATTACTGCTCACAGAGTGTGAGCATATTTTCACCTTAAATCCTTCCTTCACCCTGCATTCCTTTTCTCAGTTCAGTTCAGTTCAGTCGCTCAGTTGTGTCCGACTCTCCGCGACCCCATGAATCACAGCACGCCAGGCCTCCCTGTCCATCACCAACTCCCGGAGTTCACTCAAACTCATGTCCACAGAGTCGGTGATGCCATCCAGCCATCTCATTCTCTGTCGTCCCCTTCTCCTCCCACCCCCAACCTTTCCCAGCATCAGAGTCTTTTCCAGTGAGTCAACTCGTCACATGAGGTGGCCAAAGTACTGCAGTTTCAGCTTTAGCATCAGTCCTTCCAATGAACACCCAGGATTGATCTCCCTTAGAATGGACTGGTTGGATCTCCTTGCGGTACAAGGGACTCTCAAGAGTCTTCTCCAGCACCACAGTTCAAAAGCATCAATTCTTCGGCGATCAGCTTTCTTCACAGTCCAACTCTCACATCCATCCATGACCACTGAAAAAACCATAGCCTTGACTTGACGGATCTTTGTTGGCAAAGTAATGTCTCTGCTTTTTAATACGCTGTCTAGGTTGGTCATAACTTTCCTTCCAAGGAGTAAGCATCTTTTAATTTCATGGCTGCAATCAGCATCTGCTGTGATTTGGAGCCCAAAAAAATAAAGTCTGACACTTCCTGGTTTGCCTCAAATCCATCCCTTTCTTCCTCCTCCCTTCTAGATACAGGAGTCTGATCTATTTTTTAACTCATTGCTACCAGATTGCTTTAAAGACGACTTCAGTTTCAGAACTGATCGTGTTGCCTTTATGCCCAGTCAGACCTCTTTGTTGCTCCCCTTGACTGTGCACAGAACGTAGTGTTCCTTGGCCTTGCGCTTTGCCCTTGCTCATTTGAGCCCCACTTGCCTGCCTCTTTGTACCCTTCTCCCCACACCACTGGCCTTCCACATTCCAAACCACCTACAGCTCTGCAGACTCATGAGGCTTCTTCCTTGGAGCCTTTGCTGCTCAGTCTCCCATCACTTCTCTTAGCCAGTTGGCTGACTTCCACTCAGCCCTTAATTCAAACTCACTGTCACATCATTTATGAAACCTTCCCCACACTGGTACCCCATTCCCTGGCAGAGTTATCTTACTTTGAGTTCCTTACTTTGAGTTGTCATTACACCTTAAACCTCTTTGCTCTGTGGTTCTACCATGCGTAAAGTTGGGATAAATGTATGTGCTTTCCTTTATAGGATGGCTGTGAGGATTAACTGGATTAATTGATTAAAGTACTTAGAACAGTTTGGCATTGGGATAGGAAGTGTGAAACTAAATAATTTGCTGTTATCTCCTTGTGGGACCTCCTGTAATAGCCCACACTACACTGTCTAATTATAAATACTTGCTTCTCCTCAGAGCTGAACTGTGAATGTGTTGATCATCTTCACGGCCGAGCTTTTAGTCTAATTCTTCTCATACACTTAGTTATCATCAGCATGGTCTTGTCATCATCATCAACAATAAGAGCTGACATTAATGGGCATTCATTAGGTACCAAGAACTTTTGCCCAGAGTACTCTAATGAAGTAGTTCAAGCGAGGATTCAAGTCAGGTTGTCCGACCCCGGAGCCTACTCTCGGACCAACATAATACGTTCCCTTTCAAACTGAAGTTGCCTGGTGAACATCTGGATGGTTGGATACAAGGAGAGAATAGAAACAGAATTGAAATAGCTTTTCCTCTGCATCATATTTACATAAAAATCCATCTGAGTAGGTAAAATCTATTAGACATGGAAATTGTTCAATATTTCTCTGTTTTCACAGGTAAAGGGAATTTTCCTTCCCTGATTATAGTTGGCGCCCAGGGGCTGAGAGCTTCCTGCCATATTTGCTATCCTGTTCTGTGTCTCAACGGTACCATCCGTCAAAGGAGGTTGCTTTGGCAAACAGCTTAATTTCTGTGTTTGTGCCATTTTGAGGACATCAGTAAAAACTTTATAAAGGCCCTTGCCTCATTCCATTTTCACCCCACTGATCACAGATTTTGCTGTTGAAGCTAAAAAAAGAGTGGTAGATTCTGAAAGCCAGTCCTTAAGGAGCAGGTGCACAGCCTTGTGTTTGAGAACACAGCTTTTGGAGTCCTTTTCTTGGCAGCAGAATTAACTTTCACATAACCTCCATGTAACTGTGAACTTGTGTTGCTGTTCCAAGTTCTCCCCAAATGGGAGCCAACTATGGGAATCATAGACTCTGGTCTTTTCTTGTTGCAGTCAAATTGTCTAATGCTTGAAAATTTTGTCTCCTCCTCTGCCCCATTACCATGATAGCTTAATTACATTTTTGTGGAATTCTTCAGGAAATGTTTTGCACATACATGCTCATCAAAATCTCACATGGAAATACAGACTAAAAATGGTATTATTTCAGTTCACCGGATAAGAAAACCAAGACGCAGACAAGTTAAGGTTTTCACAGAGTCAAGTAGCTACTGAGTGGAAAGATCTGGATTCAAACCTTTGTTCTTGGGCTCTGAGACTGTTCTAATTCCATTGAGCTGTAATGTTTAAAAGGCCAAAAGCGTAGAGCCGTGATTAAGTCATCTCCTTCTTACATCCCCACTCAGTCCTTGTAGCTGTTCTGATTACTTAATAGGTTCTCAACAAATGCTTGTTAAACTAAATTGAACAGAAGTGATGGGAACTTGTTGTTACAGCCAGGATTGGAAACTCTCTGTACCTTAGACATTCTCTCCAGCACTATCACCTTCTTAACTTGGCTGCACCTTATCTTATCTTTCTTATCTTCGGCAGATGCTCCCATATTCCTTACCTAGTTGGACAGTATCCTCAATGCTCTGCCATTGTGGATTCTGGTCGAAACCTCTGAGTCAGCCCTGGAAAGATGTAATTAAGGGCTGGAACAAAATATTGTTCAACGTGGTCAGAGTCCTCAGTGATAGGTGATTTCCATTGTGGGAAAAAGATATGTTTATCCTTAAACTGACCTAATATCATAGATCTTTTCACACTGGACTTGTATCCTCTCAGGAAGTTAATGACAGTTCCATTGCCCATGAAGGGAAGAGTTCAGTTATCTTAAAACTGAAGGATTCAGAGGGAACTTTACAAGGTTCATGGTTAAATAGCCTTGATTTTGATAATCCAACTCTATAAACCACTGCCAGGAGGATACCTACGTAGAAGACCACATTCTAAAATGCTGGATCATTTGGAAAAACTTGCTTGGGCTGAAATATAAGACTGTCTTTTCTTTCTGTCTCCTCCCAGCTGCTTTGGCCCTTGGGTAGCCTTTTGAGCAGTTTGGCTGTTTCCATGTTCAATAGTTCTGCAAATGTTCAGTTCAGTTCAGTTGCTCAATCTTGTCCAACTCTTTGCAACTCCATGAATCACAGCACGCCAGGCCTCCCTGTCCATCACCAACTCCCGGAGTTCACTCAAACTCATGTCCATCGAGTCGGTGATGCCATCCAGCCATCTCATTCTCTGTCATCCCCTTCTCCTCCCGCCCCCAATCCCTCCCAGCATCAGAGTCTTTTCCAGTGAGTCAACTCGTCGCATGAGGTGGCCAAAGTATTGGAGTTTCAGCTTCAGCATCAGTCCTTCCAATGAACACCCAGGATTGATCTCCTTTAGAATGGACTGGTTGGATCTCCTTGCAGTCCAAGGGACTCTCAAGAGTCTTCTCCAGCACCACAGTTCAAAAGCATCAATTCTTCGGCGATCAGCTTTCTTCACAGTGCAACTCTCACATCCATCCATGACCACTGGAAAAACCATAGCCTTGACTAGACGGACCTTTGTTGGCAAAGTAATGTCTCTGCTTTACATATACTATCTAGGTTGATCATAACTTTCCTTCCAAGGAGTAAGCGTCTTTTAATTTCATGGCTGCAATCAGCATCCGCAGTGATTTTGGCAAATGCAGCCTTAGGTGTAAAATGAGATAGCTTTGGTTTGGAAATTGGCCACTCATGTTGATAACAGTTATTAATCGAATCAGCCTCAAATTGATAACAGGTATCTCCTGTGGAAACAAAGATAATTTGTTATTGATTGTGATCCAGTCTTCTGATGTAAACTCTAGGTTTATTTTGTCTTGTAAAAGGTTGGTGTAGCCTTATGCAATCTGAAGGAGACAGGAAGAGAGGGGGTGCAGGAAGGAAAGAAAACTCTCCCCACATACACACGATGTGTTTACTCTATTGTTCTGTTACCTGCTTTCTCTGGAAACTTTATAGATTAGCTTTTATAATCTACTTTGAAATGTTTGCTGTTTGTAAAGCAGAAGCAATCTTTGCAGTTTCAAGCAGAAGGTCATTTTATACAAAATGTTCATTCGTGTGCAACAAAGCTTATTTCTTCTACAAGAACAAAGAAATAATGAAGGCTTCTTAAAAGTTGTTTTTCTCTAAAGGAACGATCATCTTGATAGCTGGTGATTTATGTGTGCCTTTTCTATTGGAGTTGAAAAGCAAAAGCATTCGTATCAATAAGGATTACTGAATATTATTAGACTCAGATATGACTCTAACTTCAGCTTCAGTGTTTCAGAGTAGGAGGGAAAGATGTCTTGGATTTCTTGTCTAGTTGGTGTCCATCTCTCCAGGTTATTCCTTTTGCCCTGATTTACTACCTGATGGTAATTCAGCCATTGATGTGGTCTCTGCATAGGTCTTGGAGATCCAGCTATTAATAGAACAAAGTCCCAAAAGTTTTCTTGCCTCCAGAACTTTGTTTGCCATGTTTCTTTGGGCTGGAATGCTCTTTTAACAATGTCCCACTTTCCTTTAGAGCTCAACTGAAATGTAATTTTTTTTTCTGGGATGCTTCATGGCTTATTGTTACCATGATTTGTCATTTAGCTCTTTATAGGGAAATAGCTATTTTCTTTATGCATGTCCTCCACCCTCTGTAAACCACCTCATGATGTTCCATGGCTTACTGGTGATACAAGTCCTTCAGTTACTCTAGCTACAAAAGCATCAAAGATTAACCTACACTATTGCCTGTGTGCTTAGTTGTGTCCGACTCTGTGACCTTACGGACTCTAGCCTGCCAGGCTCCTCTGTCTATGGGATTCTCCAGGCAAGAATACTGGCTTGGGTTGAAGTTTCCTTCTCCCGGGTATTTTCTCAACCCAGGGATTGAACCCACATCTCCTGAGTCTTCTGCATTGGCAGGTGAAGTCTTTAACCACTGAGTCTCTTGGGGAGCCCTAATGTATACTGTTACAGGGTGATAAAAACTATATCCAGATTGGAGAAGAGAAGAGATTAACACCAGATGAAGTGAAAATGTAAATTTAAATATCTTACTTTTCCCCCCAACGTGACAGTTCTTAAACTGGTGGTTTCTGACTCTTCATACAAGGATGGAGTGTTTAGAACTAATCCTGGGACAAATCAGTCTCATTTTGTCCAGATTTCTGGACAGATCTTTTGATGAACTGATGGCATTTAATGAGAATAGAGATTTTTCATTTTTGTTTCTAGGATCAGTTGAGTTTGAAATCTGTGACTATAGAGAGAACCTGGGTTTCCTCTGTCCTTATCTCTTCAGGTGGTCACTATGTCAAGTTGACATGATCGTAACATGGTACTAGGAGAATAATCACCTACTGTACATACTGATTGGCACAGCATGTAACTTTTACTCCATCACACGCATTGGCGGTTCCTGAAACAAAAGCTGCTAACCCTTTGTGTAAGGAAAAGATGAACCATGCCACGCTGGGTGTGGTTGTGACAGTGATTGTTGCTTCTCTTTAATTGCTCCATTTAGCTGCTTTTCTGCAAGTTTAGCTCTTGTTGATTTGAAGGAAGAGTCACGTGATCTTTTTTCTGGTATTAAAGACAATTGAATAACTAGCGCTATGTTAACATGACCGCAGATTTTCCTCAGAATCCCTTCAGTTGAATTTAAGCATTATTTGAGAAAGAATTTTGTACTCATTTCAGAGAAAAAAGGCAATAAAAACCAAATATGAACATTAAGTGTCTTTGTAAAACACAAAGTGAAATCACTAGACATATTAAATAGTTTGAGATTTTCGTTAAAATTCCTGTATCCCATGATCGTGGAATTTACAAGCCAAAGCTTTTTATCTTTAACATGAGAAATAAAGATATCATTTTTCTTTTATTTTCATGTGTTTTTAGAAAAAAATCTATTGACTGACTTATTTATTTTTGGTTGCACTAGGGCTTCGTTGCTGCCCTCAGACTTTCTTCTGTTGAGGCGAGTGCCGGCTGCTTTCTGTTGCTGGTGCGTGGGCCTCTCGCTGCGGCGGCTTCTCTTGCTGCGGAGCACAGCTCTAGGTGCACCGGTGTCAGTAGCTGCGGCTCAGGGGCTCTAAAGGACAGGCTCAATAGTTGTGGTTCATGGGCTTAGTTGCTCCTCGGGATGTAGAATCTTCCTGGACCAGAGATCAAATCTCTGTTCTCTGCATTGGCAGGCAGATTCTTATTCACTGTACCCCAAGAGAAGTTCTACATATGGTTTTTATGTTTCTCTTTTAAGGCTTTTTGGGCATAATTGTCCCTGCTCCAATTTTAGGGATATTTATTAAAAAACTTTTTTCACTTGTGCACAGTTTGTTCACCTGAGAGAATCAGTAGGATTCCAGCAATAAGTTACTTTGGTTGTGGAATTGTATTTTCCATTACTCTCCCCACTTTTCACTGCGTATTTCTTTCCATCTTTTCTCCTTTTAAGCCAAAAAGATCTGGAACCAAAAAATGAAATACAAGTAGAACAAAAAATCATTTTCTTCTTCTGATCCAATTTTTACTTTGACTTGGTGTCCTATTTTCCCTCTTCTGGACCGTGACAGAGAATGTGACATCTCCAATGTCTTTAATGCTAGCCTTGATTTAAGTGTTTTCAGGGGAGGAGATGGGAGACTGTGCATTCTGTATTGTTGCATGATATATGTCGATTCATTGTAACAAGAAATAAGATGTGATTTTAAATGAAATGCCTTAATACCCCTGCTGTTCCCCTTGGCAGTTTTGCCTTCACCAGAGCTATAAATACTATCTATGGTCCACGACTTCTAGCATTTTATATATATAAAGATAACTTTTGTGTTTATTCCACTAAAAAGGAAGAGTTATTCAGAAATATTAAAAGTCAATGTAGTAGTATTAATTGATGAATTGCAAGTTTTTAGCTTGTAGGTGCTTTGTTTCAAGGCCAGGATGTATATTCTGCTATATTGTTATAATTTTTATTTAGTAAGGAAATGCTTGGTTATTAAGGGGGAAAGGGTACCTATGGACAAAACTGCTGCTTTCTCAAATCTCAATTTTTAATACCAGTCTTCAAAGCCATTTTTATTTCCAGTGTGTAGTTTTAATTAAAAAACACACAATTCTGTAGTCCCATCTACAAAGCCAAAAGAGGAATTCATACAAGAGAAAATTAACTTATTATTAAAAGAACACTGCCTTTCTAATAGATATGATTGAGTGACAGTTCTCTGGCTCAGTGGCAGTTCCTTATATAGTAACTAAAATATTAGCACCTTTAAATTGATTTTCCTTGCCTGCAAATAATAATCAAAATTATTTTAAAAACATACCAAATTTGACTTAGATGATAAGGATATTTGCTCAGAAGAGGACACTCTGGGCTATTATTTTCTGCTGGTAAGCATGAGTTGGAAGTTGAGTAGTTTTGATTTTGTTAATGATGATTCGGTTTATTTTTATTTTATTAACAATGGGAACACTGTCTCCAGGACTGCTCTGTCTTAGGTAAATTTATGGCACATGATTTCTTTCTTAAATAACATTTCTTATAATTAATTTATCTTTATACTAGTGTTTTGAGAAAGATTGACAATGTTTTGCTCTTTCCAAAAGGTGTTCTTGTTTCTTGTGGTGCTTTTTTGTCATTATCATGTGTATAGCAACTGGTCTATTCTTGTCGGTGCGGGAGAGGCCGAGGGTTCCCCTGAATTCTCTCATATGATGTAGGCCTGTCTCCTGTTGGCATCAGAGCGCAGACTGGGATAACTCCATTACAAGAAGGATATGTCCTTTCAAAGAGCCCTGTTCCAAAGTACTTCCATGCTTCACATGAGACAGTATTATGTATGGCTGCCAGTTAACTAACTTTTTCTGAATCATATCTCCTAAAGCACTGTAGTAAGCCTGATGGGAAAATATCTTTATGGAAACAAGAAATGTGTGAGATAAATTAAGTTAAAAAAAGGCATGCAGCAGATTTAACTTGAAAATGAACGTAACAGCCAGCCAGCAGGATTCAAATTCTCATGGACTCAACTGCTCCACACAAAGAACAGTGTTCTGGCTGGTGTCAGTGGTTTGTACAGTATTAAAGAATTGTTTCTAGTGTGTTCTCTTCTTGTGCCCTGTGGCTTGCACTGCAGTATTTGTAGTTGAAATACATTTCATGTTATGCCATACACAGATTTTTTTAAAAGATATTTTAATTAATTACTTTATTTTTGGTTGTAATGGGTCTTTGTTCCTTTGTGAATTTTTCTCTGGTTGCAGTGAGCAGAGGCTACTCTCTAGTTGCATTGCTCAGGCTTCTCATTGCAGTGGCTTCTGTTGCAGAGCACGGGCTCCAGGGCTTGCAGGCTTCAGTAGTTGCGACATGTGGGCTCAGTGGTTGCCGCTCCTGGCCTCTAAAGCTCAGGCTCAATAGCTGTGGCACATGGGCTTAGTTGCTACATTGTGGCATGTGGGATCTTCCCAGATCAGGTATCAAACCCATATCTCTTCCATTGGCAGGTGGATTATTTAGCACTGAGCCACCAGGGAAGCTCTATACACAAACTTGTTTATGGCATGTATGAGATATACATAAATATACATGTAAATAAAACATTATATGAAATGCATTTTATGCTATGTTGTTTCATGATAACTTCAAGTTGCCTGTTTCTTATTTGTTGGTCCTATACTGCTTTACTGTTTTTTGGGTTTCCAATTCTTCACTTTTTTCAATATTATCTGTCTCGTTCATTAAGAAATTTTATTTTGTTTTTATCTTTTGATCATTTGTCCATTTCATTGCAGTTTCTTTTCTGGGTTCTCAAAGTACTTAGACACCATGAGAAAACAACTTCTATGACTGTAAATACACAGTCAAAGTGAATGGCTTTTTTGATATGTAAGTGTTCAAAGATGTATAATATTTATTACACATACCTTATAACAGTTTGTAAATGATTTCATGGTACATGCATATACATTCTAAATCTGTTACAATGATTAGAAAAATAAGCTCACACAAACACAGATTTCTTAAATCACTATTAGTCATTTATCTTTCAGGGTCCACATTGATACATTTACAAATTGTATCAAGTCATCACAGGCTGTTAATAAGCTTCCTTGACCAGGATGTTTCCAAAAAGACCGTGGCCCATTGAAAGCTGGGGCCAGTGTGTCCAGGCTACATAGATAGTGTCTCTTCTTTTTTCTCTGTTTCTCATCATCTTTATTTTATGGCTCTTTCCTATAAAGTATTTTATATCTTACAGTGAAAAGACATCTGTATGTATATACACACACAGAGAATTTTAAAAAGATAAATGAGGTTGAGGAAACCTTAGAAGGTTGCTGACGCTCATTACAAGGGGATCTGGGATGAGTGCTGTTTGTAGTCAGTGGCTCTCAAACTATAGCAGCTTCTGAACCGTCCAGAGAGCCTGTTAAAACAAATTTATAGGATAATTTCCCTGTTGGTCCAGTGGCTAAGACTCTGTGCTTTCCAACGCATTGGGACCAGGTTCTATCCCTGATTGGTGAACTAAATTCCACATGCCCACATACTGGTGCAGCCAAATAAATAAAAATAATAGATATTAAAAAAAAAATAAAAAGCTTACTGAGCTCAGCCCCAGAGCTTCTGATTCTATAGGACTGGGATGGGACTTGAAAATGTGCGTTTCTAACAGGTTCTCAGGTGAAACTGATGCTGCTGGTGGGGGACTCCACTTTGAGAACCACTGATCTGGGATTGTCTTTTCATATGTTTGGGATGAGGAAACCATCCCAAGAATTAGAGAGGGGAAGGGCTTGCCCAGATTTCCCAATGGTAGGGGACTGTACCTTCCCTAGAATTGGCACTGGATCTTCTGGCTCTGGCCCTGTAATATTTTCCTGGGATCTGTTCTTTGACTGAGCAGAGAAGGAGAAGCTTCTTCCCAACTATCTGAAGAGAGTGTGGGAAACCAAACTGGTCACGCTTCCCAGTTTCCATTCTGTGTGCAGCAGTATCTCTGGCTGACCTGTCACTTTCTTTAAATGTCCTCTGGAGAGAAAGGGCTTTAGGGCTTCTACTGGTGCCCAACTTACCCAAATATATTTCAGCCTCTGTATTCCCATGTCCAGTTTAATAATAATTCATGGAACATTTATCTTTTGATTTGTGATCATTTAGAGATTAATCTAATGTCATAATTTTTGAAACATGGCCTGTTAAACTCAGTTCTATAGTATGTCAAAAAAGCAAGCTAAAGACAGCATAGGCTACAAGGATAACTGTGGGAAAAGTACAAATGGTTTAATTTTTACCTGGATCTGAAGTTTTTCTTTAAATTTAATAAAATTTCAATGAAATATTATTTCACTAAATGAATTTTCTGCAATATCCTGTAGCTTACATTTTCATGGTGAGAAATAACTTATTGTTGGTAACTTTAAATTAAAGAATAAACGATTGGCATTAAATGGAATTTTATAAAAATTATTTCATAACAATATGTATTGGCTGAATTTCATTGGCAAAGAAGAGTAACAATAGTTGTTTATTTATAGTTGCTAGTTATTGATTTAATTTTAGTGATTTTCTTATTGGGATACAGATTGTCAAGATGGCATTGATATACCATTAACTTCAAATAAACGTTACCTGATAATTATGCACCAGAGCTGGGTGCAGAAAGAGTTGACCTTAAATGATTGAAGGAATTAAAATAAATACTGTTTCCAAACCACTGGGGAAGAAAGCCCACTTAGAGTTGGACTCAGTTCAGTTCAATAAATCTTGACCGTGGGCTTTCTATGCTTAAGGAATATACTTTTCTAGGTAGGTTTTGGAGTCCATATCTGGCCTCAAGAGCCAGTGTCTTTGAATTTTTATGAAAGTAGATACAGAATATGTGTGCATTTATATACATATATAATTGGATGATAAAAGCAAAAACTAGATTTTGACACTGATGTTATTTTCAGTTTTGTGGGAGCATAGGCACCAAGTCACAGTTTGAATGCCATGGTATGATCTGTCATTTTGGGGCAATGGAGAAATGTCAGTGTTTTCACAATGTTGAAATGGGGTCCAGGTCACATTTCTGATTCTTTGTGTTGCTTTCTATCTTTCCAGCGTCTTGTGGAGGCTGCGGAAGAGGCACACCTGAAACATGAATTTGATGCTGACTTGCAGGTAACTGATTATAGTTGAGTTAAACTGCTTTTTGTGCTTGCTGCTAAAGGAGAAACACTAGGTATACTGGGAATACTAGGGTTCAGATGTTTGGGGAGAAGGCTTTTTAGAGTATGGTACAGAGTTGAAATAAATGTACCTATTTCTTAACAAGACAGGACAATGATCCTTAACCATTTTCCACTGTGTAAATTACAGGAGATAATGCATACTTACACGCATGTAACCAGGTTTCAGTGAACTCCTAATTCTAGGGGAGTTAATCAGTCAACTGACAGTAATCGCCAGAGCTTTTAATGATAAATTGATAAGATAGATGGCAGAATATATCCAAATCCCTCTTCCATGACTTCATTTTAAGTGACTAAAAGAACATATGGATCTAACCTTGAATTTACTGTTAATTATATTTAAAAATTACATCATTCCCAGACCTGGATTTGAACATCTGCTTAATAAGTTTCTTATAGTGAATCTCGTATCTAACATAGCACCCATGCATCTGGTTGGGAAGGATTTCGATGCTGCCATGTATATAGAAAACATAGTAAAAGGCAAGAAGTGAACTGAATAATACTTTGAGGTTCCTTTGGGTCCTTCCAGAAGGAAATTTTATCTGTATTGTCATTTTGAGTTTGTGACTTTTCCTCACTGCTGGCAAAACAGGAGTGAATCTTAACTCCTTAAGGCTGTGCTTTGCTAGAACATACGTACTTCTTTTAGTGCCATGTGGTCACAATTAGGAAATAGTGTTTATTTTGCCATGTTTTCATTCATATGGAAGAGATAAATCTTCAAGCACAGAAAAAGATGCTGATATCAAAGATAGCCTTTGACCATGTGTCTGTCCCTTGGGTGTCCCTCTTGTCATCACTTCCATCTATAATTTTTGCCTTGTGGAGAAAGAATGCCCACTCAAATGGAGGAATAGAGGCAAGTTTAATAATGAGAATATTTACAAATGCATGGTAAAAGAAACCAACAAACAATGGTGTTATATTCTTGGGGCAAGCCACACACCTGTCCTGAAGGAGCAAGGGGAGGGAGTGGTTTCTAGAACCCAGGGATGGTAGCTGTACGGAAAGGGTACTTGGTAGAGAAATGGTGAGGTGATAAGGGTGGAATTTGGGGGAAAGGATACCTCCAATAACTGTCTCTAGTTTTCTGATTTCCTGCTGTAATCAACCATTGACTGGACCTAACTGTTGGTATAGTTGATTTGGTTCAGAGTTTCTGAGACTTTCGGTGGAGAAGGTTGAAGAATGGGTCTGGAGAGGAAGCAGTCATTCTTAGTCATAACGCTGAATGTATGAAGCAAATAGAACCAAGAATGCAGTTAAGCATCAGAGGCTCCAGGAAGAGGTGGGAAAAGCCTTGGGGATTGTTGGTAACACCTGGAGAGGAATGGGGCGGACAGCCCTGCTCTTTGAGCGAAGTTACAAAGGGCAGAGTCAGCGGAAAATAGCAAGAAGCACCTTGTCTTTCTATAGCCTTACCTGCTTGGTGGCTCCAGGAAGAATCAGGGGGCATTTGTTGGTTACATTTGTCTGAAGTGTGCCTCCTCTTCAAGGATTTGAACTTCCTAGAGTGGACTGGAAGGGATTTAATGAAAGCATTAGGAAGCACCTTTGCAAATGTGACAGTTGTATGGACCTTTTCAGTGCCTTGCCAAGAAAACTCTCTTTCTCTCCTTGGGAGTTCCAGAAGTTTTTTCAGCAATATTCTGGTTGTAACTGACAGAAAGTCAACTCAAACCAACTTAATTTGACGAGAATCTGTGAGTCCAAGCTGATAATAAATAGAAAACAATCCACATGCTCAGTTGCTCAGGAGTGTCTGACTTTCTGTGGCCCCATGGATGGTAGCCCACCACGCTCCTCTGTCTGTGGGATTTACCAGGCAAGAATACTGGAGTGGGTTGCCATTTCCTTCTCCAGGGGATCTTTCCTACACAGGGATCAAACCTGCATCTCTTGTGTCTCCTGCTTTGGCAGGTGGATTCTTTACCAATAGCGCCACCTGGGAAGCTCAAATAAACAAACAGATGGATAAATAGACAAATACATAAATAACAGAGAAGGGAAAGCTCTTTTAGCTGTGGTCCCCAACCTTTTTGGCACCAGGGACTGGTTTAATAGAAGATCATTTTTCCACAAATGGGAAGTGGAAGGATGGTTTTGATATGATTTAAGTGCGTTGCATTTAGGGTTCATGCTTCTGTGAGAAGCTAATGGTGCTGCTGATCTGACAGGAGGAAGAGTTCAGGAGATAGTGTGAGCAATGGGGAGCATTATCAATACAGATGAAGCTTCACTTGCTTGTCTGTTGCTCACCTCTTGCTGTGCAGCCTGGTTCCTAACAGGCCATGGACCAGTACTGATCCCTGCTCATGCTCAGTCACTTAAATCATGTCTGACTCTTTGGGACCCCATAAACTATAGCCTGCCAGGCTCTTCTGTTCAAGACATTAACCTGGCAAAAATACTGGATTTGGTTGTCATTTCCTCCTCCAGGGGATCTTCCCAACCCAGGGACTGAACCTGCAACTCTTGCATTGGCAGGTGGATTTTTTTACCACAGGGCCACCTGGGAAATCCCTTATAGTACACTGTCAACTACTGAATACAGAAAAAATGATGGCATTATAAAATTATCTTAGTAATTGCTTCAGGCAAGAATCTTCAATGTATACTAAAATTGGCAGGTAAAAGTTTGATGAAGAACAGGACATTGATAATCTCAAAGTATCTGTCCAAAAGTTGCTTATTATTAATAATTACAAAGGGAAAATAACTTTATTATGGATAATCCTGGCAGACACCATCTTAAACAGGTAATCAAAGTTAATATCAATAACAGTACAAAGAGAAAAAGTGCCTTCAGATGTGATAGCCAGGAAAAATAAAATATTGCTTGTGTAGACTTCTTGTCTCAAATTGATAACCTGAATCTAACTATGATAAAATGTCATCAAAATTTTGATTGAGGAACATTCAGTTCAGTTCAGTTCAGTCGCTCAGTCGTGTCCGACTCTCCGCGACCCCATGAATCACAGCACGCCAGGCCTCCCTGTCCATCACCAACTCCCGGAGTACACTCAAGCTCATGTCCACAGAGTCGGTGATGCCATCTAGCCATCTCATTCTCCGTCGTCCCCTTCTCCTCCCGCCCCCAACCTTTCCCAGCATCAGAGTCTTTTCCAGTGAGTCAACTCGTCGCATGAGGTGGCCAAAGTATTGGAGTTTCAGCTTTAGCATCAGTCCCTCCAATGAACATCCAGGATTGATCTCCTTTAGAATGGACTGGTTGGATCTCCTTGCAGTATAAGGGACTCTCAAGAGTCTTCTCCATTAAAGGACAATAAAGATACATGACAACTGAATGCAAATACAAATGATCCTAAATAAGATCTGGAACCAGAAACAAAGATTTGAATATGGACTGTGCTTTAGACATTAATATTGTCTCAATTTTGAATTTCTTCATTTTGACCCCTGTATGGTGCTTATGCAAGAGAATGTCCTTGTTCTTGAGTTTTTCTGGGTCGAACATTTGGATTCATTGGTCCCAAAGGAAGAAGTAAGTTTGTAAGAGATTGAAAAAGATTATTGGAGCTCAGGACTCTTGGAAAATCAGGTGTTTATGACTCATTTAGGCAATTTTATTTTGAGATCAGTTGTCTTCAAAAACTAATTGGGTGAGTGAAGGAATAATTTAATTGACTTACAGGATTGTTTTTTCTTCAGTAGAGGAAAATGTTCTGTGGTTTAGTTTAACAAGTGCTCTCTCTTTTTTTTTTTTTTTCCTTTTGAAGCAGTTGTGATTTTCTAAGAGTTTTCTGACTTCCTCCCTGTGATTGAACCCTTACAATAAAATTCTGGGACAGCATACCGATTATTCCCTTGTCAAATGTGGTGATGGAAGCATGAATGCAGCATGAGCATCTCTCTCCACAAGTACAGAGACTGAGAGAATAGGTCTCTGGGTTCTTACAGCTTTGGTTCTCTTGGGAACAGTGATGATGGGCTCAGCTTTTCCTCTCCCATTGTCATCTGTTCTGTATAAGTACAAGACAAATATCAGAGGCTACACTGTGGTTTGAGCACAGAGTAGATGTTGAAATAATCTGTCAGTATTACAGAGTGTCATTCAGTGTCTGGACCATGACGGAATGTTCTCTGGGTCAGAGTAAATCACACGCGCTTTTGTGGAAAAGTGGAAGAGAGAAGCCTTTGAGAAAATAGATGTGCACCCAAGAATGTATGTCTGCTTAGATGAAGGTTTGGAAACGGTGAAACATTGATGCTGTTATGTGCAAGTCTGTTAACAGCTCGGGTGTTGGCCCCATTGCTTTTCCTGGAATAGCAGGTCTGTCTGTGTACGGGCTCTGAGTTTATTGCTATGACGGTTCATTAGAGCTGATCAATTGTTAATCTGGGTTCCACTGACCTCTCTCCAACCCCTGCCAGTAGATTGTTTTTATCAAAGAAATTTCAGACTACCATCTGCTTACCATGAAATAATGCTGAGGAGGTTCCCGTGCTGTTAGCTAACTAAGGAGGAGCAGAAGGAGCTGGGAGTCTGTTTTCCTACAGAAGAAAAAAAAAAAAGTGTTTTTCTGAAATTTCCTAAACTGTGCAGCTTCAGGTTCTATGTTAGTCCCTGCTCCCCCGCCCCGTTTCCAAAATGAAAAAGAAAGGCTGGGTCTGCCTCTCATTCAGTTCAGGTTGGAGTCTTTGTGTCTTTGCGCCGTCTTGAGCTTTAATGGTGAATAATTTGTTTTCTATTTGTAGAATTATCATTTTGTAATTTTATTTGTCATTTAAATTTCCTCTTATAGTTTCTGCAGAGGTTTGACCCTTTCCTTATGGACTTACAGCTTTGACATTGGTAATCCCTTATGTGGGTCCTTAAATGTGGCACTGAATTGCTAGTTCTTCACAAAAATTATGTTGGGCAACAGGCAAAATACAGCCTTGAAAGGACGGCATATGTGAGTGACCCACAGTGCAGCGTCCTTCACACAAACCAGAGCTGCATGGGTTCACTAGCTGGAAAACTTTCTTATGGACACTAGTTTTGGTTTAGCCCTTGAGCTTGTTCTACTATCTGGTGTCCTAGGGGTTCCAGACTGGCTTCTTGGTTTTGTTCTTTGTTGTCTGATATTGCGATTAGGACACTTTTCAGTTAGAATTGATCCAAAAGGAGGCCTTGTTAAAATTCATCTTCCCTATTTTTAATTGCATACTTTGAATTAACATAGGTTTTTAATGTAAAGCTTGTATGAGATCGAAAGTTAAAGCAGTTTAATAACTTAATTAATCACATATGATAATTTTAGCATTTCATTCTCATTATTTTGATGGCAAAACCTAACTCAGGACAAGGGTGGGGTGGTGAGGAATGGCCACTTGCCCTGATTATTCTAGTTATTAATGAATTTCTGGCAAGCTAGGTCTGCACGTGTAGTATAATTCAGAGAGAAGCCTTCTCCTCTTACTTACTCTTTCTTTTTGGATTTTTCCACCAGCAGCAAAGAAGAAAAAAGTCCTTTTGACAGTTTACTAAAAACTTACTTATCTTTGAACTGCAAACATATTTTCTTTGAAAGCTGTCTTAAGTAAGTGCCAGTTGCACAGAGCTGTTGCACAGTGGGGAAAAAAAATTGTGGTTTTGAATTGTGTATCCTGTGGAAACCTTTTGATTACAATTTTTCTATTATAATTTTTCTTTATTGTTTTGTAAGTAGTATGGAAAAAAAAAACCAAAAACGACCTGTTGCCATTCAGAAGGATAACAAAGTGTGAGTGGAAAGGACCGGGGAGGTGCCTTCCTGGTCACTGCCGAGCTGCTGTCGCCTGTTTTGCACACACAGTGTCCTGATTTCAGAGCAGGGTGAGGGGTGTGGATTGGAAATGTGTAGAGACCACTAATGGGATTTCTTGGGGTGGGGATGGCTTGTGATATTTGCTAGAGCATCTTCTTCCACCTCATTACCAGTGCCTGTTGCATTGGGAGGTTGTGTTGAAGGAGACCCCAGGGAGTAGAGAGGGTGGCTCCAGAGGCCCAGAGTTCCCTTTAGAACTTCTAACTTTAGCCACCTTTCTCGGAAGGGTTAGAAAGGGCATCCAGCAAAAGGCAGACCAGAGTAGTGTTTCCCTGCTGGCAAGTAAGGCTTTGCCCTGGGGAAAAACCATATGCTGTGAAGGAGAGCAAAGGACAGGTTTAGCAGAAGTACTTCCTGAGTGGAGGAAATGACTGTCCTCACGGGGTTTCTCACGTATTTCTGTCAAGACCCAATCTGTCTTTGTTTTCTTGGACAGAATGAGGTGTTCAGCTCCTTTCTGAGGAACAGGGCGGAACACAGAAGACCCAGACCCCAAAATAGGAAATAGAATTGGAATTAGAAGCTTTTGTAAAGATAACTCATCAACTTTTGTGCCCTAAATAAGAGAGATAAGGTTCATTTCACATCTAGAGGAGAAATAGATGAAAAGAGAAGGACATTTATAAGCAGCTTTTTTTCTAATCTAATTTATCAGAGCATGCTTTTCTTTTTTCTTTTTCTTTTTCTTAGCTTGGCTAAGGGTCATGGTCTTCTGCATTTTAAGATCTTACATTAGATGTTTCTTAGTTAGAACTTGCCACATGTCATTTATTCACAAGTTTCTGAGGAGTCATTAAGTGTGAGCATTTAAAAGTCAAAGTCGACTTTATTTCTCTGTTGTTACACACACTGTCTTTTTTTGTGTATTTGGCTAGAACGTTGTAACTTTTACAGAGAGTACTTCGGTCTAAGGGGTGAAAAAGTAAGTTCTGATAGTTCTGGTCCAACTGGACCATTTACATACTCAAAGACCTGACTGCTCATCCAAAAAAGACAAAGTGTAATATCTAGAAGATTTCTAAGATGTGCCAGGATTCATTCAACAAATAGTTATTAGTGATGTCCTATGGATCAGGTACTAGGTTATAGTTTGGCCACAAGCTAGACAGATGTTGTCTTTGTTCTCAGAGAACTTGCAATCTAATAAGAGTGACAGATGTTAAAGTCATGACAACAGAAATAATTTTCAAATTTTGATCGTGATGAATGACATGAAACAGAAGTACAGGGTATTATCACAGCTCAGGACAAGGAGACCTTGCCTAGTCTGGGAGCTCAAGGGACCTTGCTAGAAATCCCTGAAGATTAAGTCTTTTTTTAGCAGAAGTTTTACAGCTGTAGATTCACGTTCAGTTGTAAGAAGTAACGTAGTATGATAATAATATGCCGTGTACCCTTTACCCAGTTACCTCGAAAGATAGCACTTTGCAAAACTGTAATACATAGTCACAACCAGTATACTGACACTGACACCATCAAGACGCAGTACATCCTTATCACAACCGAGCTCTCTCGTGTGTCCTTTGTAGCCACACCCACTTCCTTTCAAATCCAAGGCCACATGCTGTTTGATTCCATTTATATGAAATGTTCAGAATATTCACAGCTGTAGAGATAGAAAGGAGAGTAGTGGTTACCAGGACTGGAAAATAAAGAAATGGGGAGTGCCTGCTAGTGGGTATAGAGGAAGTATTGATGGCGTGGCTGTTCTAGATTCACCTCCTCCACAGCTAGACGAAACCTCTCCACAGAGAGTAACAATGTTCCAGCCTGGGGAACAAAAACCATAGCACAGTGTATCTATGTGTGTGTGTGTGTAACGACAGAGAAGCTCTAATACCTGTGTTTTTCCATAAGTGTAAAATTACAGTCATTTTGTCTGCTTTCTATGTAATATAGTCTTTGTCACCTCTGAACTCTGATGATACTTTATTGTTGCCTCTTCAATGGTGCTTATCACTGCCTATCCTGTTAGTCTTTTTATTCATATGTTTACATATATTCTTACTCTTGAAAAAGCAAGAGAGTTCTAGAAAAACATCTGCTGCTTTATTGATTATGCCAAAGCCTTTGATTGTGTGGATCAAAACAAACTGTGGGAGATTCTTAAAGAGATGGGAAAACCAGACCACCTTACCTGCTGCCTGAGAAATCTGTATGTAGGTCAAGAAGCAATAGTTAGAACTGGATGTGGAACAACGGACTGGTTCCAAATAGGAAAAGGAGTACGTCAAGGCTGTATATTGTCACCCTGCTTATTTAACTTATATGCAGAGTATATCATCCAAAATGCTGGGCTGGATGAAGCCCAAGCTGGAATCAAGATTGCCAGGAGAAATATCAATAACCTGAGATACGCAGATGACACCACCCTTATAGAAAAAAGTGAAGAATTAAAGAGCCTCTTGATAAAAGTGAAAGAGGAGAGTGAAAAAGCTGGCTTAAAACTCAACATTCAGAAAACTAAGATCATGGCACCGGTCCCATCACTTCATGGCAAATAGATGGGGAAACAGTGGAAACAGTGAGAGACTTTATTTTTTGGCGGGGGCAGGGGGGCTCCAAAATCACTCCAGATGGTGACTGCAGCCATGAAATTAAAAGACGCTTACTCCTTGGAAGAAAAGCTATGACCAACCTAGACAGCATACTAAAACGCAGAGACATTACTTTGCTGACAAAGGTCCATTCCATCTAGTCAAAGCTATGGTTTTTCTAGTAGTCATATATGGATGTGAGAGTTGGACTATAAAGAAAGCTGAGCGCTGATGCTTTTGAACTGTGGTGTTGGAGAAGACTCTTGAGAGTCCCTTGGACTGCGAGGAGATCCAACCAGTCCATCCTAAAGGAAATCAGTCCTGAATATTCATTGAAAGGACTGGTGCTGAAGCTGAAACTCCAATACTTTGGCCACTTGCTTCAAAGAACTGACTCAATGGAAAAGACCTTGATCCTGGGAAAGATTGAAGACAGGAAGAGAAGGGGATGACAGAGGATGAGATGGTTGGATGGCATCACTGACTCAATGGACACGAGTTTGAGCAAGCTCTGGGAGATGATGATGGATAGGGAGGCCTCGCGTGCTGCAGTCCATGGGGTCACAAAGAGTCGGGCATGACTGACCAACTGAACAGAACTGAACTTAAATTTGTTGCTTAATTTAAATTTATTCAGAATTCAGCACCTGTTAGGCCCTGTTCTAGGTTGTGGGACTTCCATAAACTGAGATGTTACCCTCATCCTCCAAGAAAGTTCTAATCTCCCTTTTAAAATGTTTTGTTAGTTGTGACTTGTAAGGATTACAATAGTTATCTTTAACTTAAGTGCATAGTTTATCTTGAGAGTTACTTTACTATGCAAAGTATCACTCTTACTGATAAGAATACCATATGTCTACTTACCACAATTCTTTGTGTAATCATATATTTTACTGTTACATGTGTTATAAACACCATAGGATTTTTTAAATTTTGTTTTAGTTTTCCTTTAAACAGCTGTCTTCTTCTTTTTAAAAAAATTTTTTTAAGCAAATGTCTTCTAAAAAATTAAATAAGAAATAAGGTAGTATATGCCTACACATTTACCATTTCTAGCACTCTTTATTCTTTCATAAAGATTTCTGTTACCATTTCCCTTCAGCCTAAAGAAATTCATTCTGTTTTTCTTTTCTTTTTGCATTGAATGTTTGGTAGCAGAGACTTCTCTCAGCTTTTGTTTATTTAAAAATATCTGTATTTCACTCTCATTCTTGAAGGATAATTTTGCTGGATACAGAACTTTTACTTGACAGTTTATTTTTTCTTTTCCCACTTTGAAGATATAATCCTATTCTCTTCTGATCTTTAATGTTTCTGATGAAATGTCAGCCATCATTTTTATCTTTTTTCCTCTGGATACAGTGAGTCATTTTTCTCTGCTGCTTTGAAGATTTTTTCTCCTTACCTTTGATTTTCAGTGTGTTATATAGTATGATAGGCTCAGGATGTAACTAGATGTGATTTTCTCTATATTAATTCTGCTTGGAGCTTGCTGAGATTTTTTTAACAATCAGTTCTTCAAAATTTTACCTGCCCAGTTCTCTTTAGAAAAGGCAGAGGATCCAGAGATCTGGATTGAGAAAAGGCAGAGGAACCAGAGATCAAATTGCCAACATTTGTTGGGTCAGAGAGAAAGCAAGGGAATTTTTAAAAAAAATCTGCTACTGCTTCATTGACTATGCTAAAGCCGTTAGCTACATGGATCACAACAAACTGGAAAATTCTTGGAGATGGGAATGCTAGATCATCTTACCTGTCTCCTGAGAAACCTGTATGCAATTCAAAAGGCAACACTTAGAACCTTACATGGGACAACTGACTGGTTCAGAACTGGGGAAGGCATACATCAAGGCTGTTTATTGTCACCCTGCTTATTTAACTTACATGCAGAGTCCATCATGCAAAATGCTGGGCTGGATGAATCACAAGGTGGAATCAAGATTGCTGAGAGAAATATCAATGACATCAGATATGCAGATGATACCACTCTAACAGAAGAAAGTAAAGAGGAACTAAAGAGCCTCTTGACAGTGAAAGAGGAGAGTGAAAAAACTGGCTTCAAAGCTCAACCTTCAGAAAACTAAGTTCATGGCATCCAGTCCCATCACTTCATGGCAAATAGAAGAGAAACAGTGGAAGCAGTGGCAAACTATTTTCTTGGGCTCCAGAATCACTGCAGACAGTGACTGCATCCATGAAATTAAAAGATACTTGCTCCTTGGAAGGATAACTATGATAAACCTAGACAGCATGTTAAAAAGCAGAGGCATCATTTTGCTGACAGAGGTCTGTATAGTCAGAGCTGCGGTTTTTCCAGTAGTCATGACATATGTGAGCTGTGTTGTGCTTAGTGGCTCAGTGGTGTCTGACTCTTTGTGACCCCATGGACTGTAGCCTGCCAGGCCTCTCTGTCCATGGGGATTCTCCAGGCAAGAATACTGGATTGGGTTGCCATTCCCTCGTTCAGGGAGTCTTCCCAACCCAGGGATCAAACCCAGGTCTCCTGCATTGCAGGCAGATTATTTACTGTCTGAGCCACCAGGGAAGCCCAGTGGATGTGAGAGATGAACCATAAAGAAGGCTGAGCACTGAAGAATTGATGCCTTCAAATTGCAGTGCTGCAAAAGACTCTAGAGAATTTCTTGGACAGCAAGGAGATCCAACCAGTCCGTCCTAAAGGAAATCAACTCTGAATATTCATTTGAAGGACTGATCCTAATGCTGAAGCTCCGGTACTTGGGCCACCTGATATGAAGAGCCAACTCATTGGAAAAGACTCTAATGCTGGGAAAGATTGAAGGCAGAAGGAAAAGAGGCGACAGAGGATGAGATGGTTAGATAGCATCAATGACTTAATGAACAGGAATCTGAGCAAACTCTGGGAGATAGTGAAGGACAGGGAAGTCTGGCTTGCTGCAGTCCATGGGCTCGCAAAGGGTCAGACACAGTTTAGTGACTGAACAGGAACAGCAGCATTCTCTTCACATTTTTCTGGAAAATTTCTTTTACATTTTTTAAGTCACATCTATATTTTATTCCTTATTATCATCCTACATGTTACTGTGGCTCTTGGTTTGTTTCCAATGTATTTTTCTATTAATTGATCTCCGAGTTTACTAGCTCCTTTTCTTCTGTAGTTTCCAATCTACTGTTAAACTCACCCAGGGAATGTTTCATTTCATATATTGTACTTTTAGCTCTAAAAGTATCACTGAATTTTTTTACAATTGAATTATAGGTAATTTACAATGTTGTATTAGTTTCTGGTGTAGAGCAAAGAGATATATATATTGTATATACATATAAATTCTTTTTCATATTCTTTTCCATTATAGGTTTTAAGTTTCCTGTGCTACACAGTAGGACAGGAATTTTTGTTAATTTTGTTAATTTTTGTTAACAGGATTTATTGTTAATTAAATCTTTTAAAATAGTTTTCATTTCCTGCTGAATTCCCTATCTATGTACCCATTATGTTCATGATTTCTCAAATATTGCCTGTAGTAGCTGTTTTCAGATTCATTCTCTGCTAATTCCAACATCTAGGTCATTTCTGTTTCTGTTAAGTGCTATTTTCCTTTTGAACTCTTGTTTTTGCTTCTTCACATGTTTGAGTTTTGTTGTGGGGCTTCCCAGGTAGCACAGTGGTAAAGAATCCGCCTGTCACTGCAGGAAATTTAAGAGACACGGTTTTGATCCCTGGATTGGCAAGATACCCTGGAATAGGAAATGGCAACCCACTCCAGTATTCTTGCCTGGAGAATTCCTTGGACAGAGGAGCCTAGTGGGCTATAGTCCATGGGGTCCAAAAGAGTCTGACATGACTGAGCACACACACACAATTTTTATGGTAGTTTGAGCATTGCTATTATGTCTTTGAATGATTTTTATAAATTTCCTCAGTATAGCTTAGTATAGTTCCATCTGTATAGTAGATGTGCTAAAAATATCAAGTGTATTGAATCCCGTTAAGTTGGAACTAGGAAACCGTTATTAAAGAGATGAAGAGAAGAGAATGATAAACTATACATAATAGAGAATCCTCCAGTGGTTTGATCTTTTGCATTCTAACAACATAAATAGTGAGTACAATATAGACTTCTTTGTTCCAAAAATAACACAAGGCCATCTTCTAGCTAAAAGAAAGAGAAACATGCATTTTTGTTATAGAATCTCAGACTACAAACATTATTTCACAAAAGATTATGATTTCTACAGCTTAATTATATTAGTACCATCCCCTGTTCTCAGCCCAGAAAAAGATTTTAATATTAACAAATTTAAAGACAAAAAGTGCCATTTTATGGCAGTGGTAAATGATTTAGCTTTGTTTGAACAGTCACTGTATTTCATAGTTCAGAGGGGAAAAATCACATTATTTTCTCTTCCCAGAGTTGTCATTTATCTGTCTGTGCAACATTTTCACATTAGTGACCCTTTTTTTTCCTTTACTACTTACGTGTTTAGGAGCCCTGGGTCTTTAATTTTTATCAATAAAGAATAATCTTGTAAAACTCCTATGTGTTTTCTTCTTTGTCTAATCTTTCTTGCTACACCAGTCTTTTGTCTATCATGATTATGTATAGCTAATTTTTAGGTAATAGTGGCTAGACAAATCTGACAGTTTGCTTTAGAAAGCCATTTTTTTTCTTTCAAAGTCATTGGTTCTTTTATGATTCTTTTTAATCTTGAAATTTCATAATTGGTTTTCTCAAAACTGGAAATATTTATTTAAAATAAATATTTTTAAGAAGCATTTGTTTTAAATGTATTTTAAACATAGTAAAACTCTAAGGCTTCCCTTGTGGCTCAGTAGTAAAGAATCTGCCTACCAATGCAAGAGATGCGGTTTCCATCTCTGGGTGGGGAAGATCCCCTAGAGAAAGAAATGGCAACCCACTCCAGTATTCTTGCCTGGAATAATCCCATGGACAGAGAAGCCTGGTGGGCTACAGTCCATGGGGTTGCAAGAGAGTCAGATACAACTTAGCAACTTAGCAACTCAGCAACAGCAAAAGCACTACCAATTCAAACTTGTTAAACAGTCCAATTAAACAAATACTTTTAAAGTTTAGTCTTGTTGTTTCCACACACATAGTGTGATTGTCATCTTTCAGGTATCAGCCAGTTTGGAAAGGGGACATTATGGGATATCCAGGGCCCTCTTGGCATATCTACGGTTACATTAGATAAACACTTTGTGGTTCTGTTAATCATGATATCAGAGTTCCCGCAGTACATTTCCAGAAAATTTAGTGTGTTTCATTAAGACGGCTGACTGTGGAGGTCACTGGCAGATCTCAGAAGTTACCTTGGGATCTTTCTCCAGCTAATTCTTTGGAAACCCTTAGGAATGCTCTTATGTTGCTGATTTTTCACCAGGGGTCTATGGTCTAGGAATTTGCCAGTTGCTATTGAATTTTTAAGGTAAAACTTGAATCTGGTGACAATGCAGAAACTCAGCAGAAAATTTCATTTAATCTCATTTAAGCTGGGAAAGATTGAGGGCAGGAGGAGAAGGGGACGACAGAGGATGAGATGATGATGGCATCACCAACTCAATGGACTTGGGTTTGGGTGAACTCCGGGAGTTGGTGATGGACAGCCTGGCGTGCTGCGATTCATGGGGTCACGAAGACTCAGACACAACTGAAAGCTTAAAGTAGAGATGAATTAATTCTCACCTTTTCCACTTTCAGTTTAGTTTATGATGTAGACCTTCATAACATAAATAACTCCAAATTCATGCCTTTGGTGTAGTAAACCTAATTCTTCAAGTTAAAAAAAAAATTGTGACCAGTATTTTTAGGATAGTTCTCTTTGTTGGTTAATTAATACTAATAGAATATAGGTTCAGTGATGAGAGTAGTAGGTGCAATTATTAAAAATGTATTAGGTGTATAGGCACTGACTTAAAATGCTTCCCTGGCATTATTTCATTTAATTCTTCTCCCCAAAATCCTATGAGATAGATAACTTTACTGTCTCCATTTTTCCCTAAGGACAAACTAAGATTGAGAGACCAAATGAGGGGCCCAAGGTTATTTGACAGTGGGTGGACGAGGACAAGCCAAAATTCATACCCAAGACTGGCTCCAAAGACCAATCAGTTAATATTGCCTTGTGGAATCACAAATTTTAACACTGACTTTCAGTTGCACTGGACAGAATCTTAAAGAGAAATTTAGGATGCAAATTATCATGGGTTATTTAAAAGGTCTATAAAAAAAAAGATCTATAAAATATAACAAAAACAAATTCTAGAATGGTAAGTTTTGACCCATAAGCCTAAGTAATAAAAAAAAAAACCTCTTAATGTGATATAATGATTTAGTAAAAGTGATTAAGTACCACTTTACAGACATTATTAGAAATGAACATAAGGGAGACACCCCTCATTTGGCAATTGGGTCTATTCTCTACATGGTAACATTGTGACTTTTTAAAATACAAGTTACTTATTGCTTACACTTACACTTTGCTTATACTAAGAACAAAGTCTGGATGACCCCACATACCTTACAGAGTACCACAAAATTTTCTCAAGATTACTGGAAATAGAACTGCCGGGCTTCCCTGGTGGCTCAGAGGTTAAAGCGTCTGCCCCCAATGCGGGAGACCCGGGTTCGATCCCTGGGTCGGGAAGATCCCCTGGAGAAGGAAATGGTCACCCACTCCAGTATTCTTGCCTGGAGAATCCCATGGACGGAGAAGCCTGGTAGGCTACAGTCCACGGTGGGTCGCATAGAGTCGGACACGACTGAGCGACGGAACGGAACGGAACGGAACGGATGATCCGGCAATCGCACTCCTGGGCATACACACCGAGGAAACCAGAATTGAAAGAGACACATGTACTCCAATGTTCATTGCAGCACTGTTTATAATAGCCAGGACATGGAAGCAACCTAAATGTCCATCTGCAGACGAATGTATAAGAAAGCTTTGGAACATATACACAATGGAGTATTACTCAGCCATTAAAAAGAATGCATTTGAACCAGTTCTAATGAGGTGGATGAAACTAGAGCCTATTATACAGAGTGAAGTAAGCCAGAAAGAAAAACACCAATACAACAGACTAACGTATATATATGGAATTTAGAAAGATGCAAATGATAACCCTGTATATGAGACAGCAAAAGAGACACAGATGTATAAAACAGTCTTTGGGACGCTGTGGGAGAGGGTGAGGGTGGGATGGTTTGGGAGAATGGCATTGAAACATGTATATTATCATATGTGAAACAAATTGCCAGTTCAGGGTCGATGCATGTTACAGGATGCTTGGGGCTGGTATATGGGGATGATCCAGAGGGAGGATAAGGGGAGGAGGGAGGTGGGAGGGGGGTTAGGGAGGGGGAACTCATGTACACCCGGGGCGGATTCATGTCAATGTATGGCAAAACCAACCAATATAATATTGTAAAATAATTAGCCTCCAATAAAAATAAAAAAATAAAAATAATATAAAAAAAAATCACAGGTGGCATAAGCCTAAAAAAAAAAGATTACAGGTGAATTACCAGCTACTTTCCTTTCCTTTGTGTCTGCTAGTTTCCTGGCTTAATCGTTCTGTTTTTTAAGCTCCCCAATAGGATTTGTTTACTTTCTGTCTTCTGCAGCAAAACATAAGCCTCCTAAGAGCAGGCATCTGACATCTAGTGATATGTCCACAAATATTTGTTAGAACTAATTTAAATTCATAATGGTGATACAGTCACTAAATCCACAGCTGACCAGATTCATTAGGAATTCATGAAGTTGTCATCTGTTTATTTCAATTAGAAAAGTTAATTCTTTCTTAAAATAAATATTTATGGTTTGACCAGAAGTGATTCAATTTTTTGCTGTAATATTCAAACATTTTTTATGTTAATAGCAGTTTTTATTGAAACAGTTGGCTTTTGCTGTTACTTACAATAAATTCATGAATTGGCTAACTTTCTTCATCCAAATGAGATTTTTCTGCTGTTTAATATGCAGTTACAAATTTATTAGTATACTAATTATAAAGAAGATAATTGATTAATCATATTTAATAAATATTATTGTATTTTTGTTAGTTTATTAAACAGATATGTTCTTATAGAGAAAACATATTTAAAATTGAAAAGAGAGAAATTAGAAGGGAAACAGGCTCTTCCTCAGTTGTCTCTCTTGGGTAGGTCCCCATCCACCTTCCCAGCTCCCATTATCAAAGACACGTTATGTCTGTGGCAGGAGTAGCCTCTTATAATACAAGTAGGAATTCAGAAGAGACATAATCAGCCTTTAAGAATGAATATTTGACAGCAAATGTGGTTGTGACTTGAAGTCATATGTGAGTCTTTGTGTTTACCAAAACTCAAACTTCTAACATTATCATCTCCTTAGAATACCTTTAAAGCCATAAAGTCAGTCCCTTACTGAAAATCCTCAATCTTACATTTCACTTGTTGATTGCAAAATAAAACAACAACAAAATAAATAATCAGTCTTCAAAATAAGACAGCTTTTCTCATGGTGCTGTGCTTGGTCACTCAGTCGTGTCCGACTCTTTGCGACCCAGTAGACTGCAGCCCGCCAGGCCCCTCTGTCCATGGGGATTCTCCAGGCAAGAATACTGGAGTGAGTTGCCATGCCCTTTTCCAGGGGATCTTCCCAAACCAGGGGTCGAACTCTGGTCTCCCCATTGCAGGTGGATTCTTTACTGTCCGAGCCACCAGGCGTTAATAGAGGGGAAAAAAGTAACTTTTTCTCCTTGGAGTGTTGATTAATAGCTAGGGGCCTTGAAGTTTAACTAATCAACTATGTGACCATGAGAAAGTCTAGTTTCCTTTCATACTGAAGGTTACCTTGAGTAAATGAGGGCATGGGACTGGTTTGCTTTTCCTGCCTAAGTCTGTAAGGTTGTGATGTCTTAACAATTTTTTTCTTTGTTTTTTATTTTCGGCTGCTCTGGATTTTCATTGCTGCCACAGGCAGTCTCTAGTTGTGGCGAGCGGTACCTGCTTTTCTTTGGGGTGCTCGGGCTTCTCACTGGGGTGGCTTCTCTTGTTGCGGAGCATGGGTCGTAGGTCTCCTGCGCTCAGTAGTTGCGGAGCGTGTTCCTAGTTGCAATATTGGGATCTTCCCGGATCAGGGATCAAACCCGTGTCTCTCGCATTGGCAGGTGGACTCTCCACTACTGAACCACCAGGGGATCCCCACGGTTGTGATTTTTTACAGGGAAAGTGTAACAGTTATTGTTCCATAGAGTGTGAGGGTATTATTTTAGGAAACCCAGCAACGTCTACAGAATAGCATTGTCCTCAGGGAAATATCTCTGGGAAGAAAATCCTCTCTCTATTCCTTCCTCCTCACAAATAGATATGAACTTTCTACTTTAAAGCTGAAAGAGGGTAATTTCAAGGAAAGATTGCTTGATTGGATCATTCACAGTTGCCTATAAATAATTTTATCATTTTAGGTTTAACGGGGCTCTTTCGAATAATATAAAGAACTTTTGTGTGTGTGTGTGTGTGTGATTTTAAGAACTTAACTCTGGAATGGAAATGGCTCCAAATCTTAGTTTCTGTACTGTTAAAGAAATTCAGGACTAAGTTAAAGCTTTGCTTTCCCTTTATTTGGCAGTGATTACGTTGTGCGTGTGCATGTAGTAATAATAATAATTGATCCTTCTTCCTGAAAGATTTCAAGTGGCTGAGAACATACAAGCACCATGAAAAAAATTTTTTTCTTTAGGTTTTAAAGCCCTTTGTCCTTTCATCCTACATGAGAGTGGCTGCAGTGCAGAGGCTGTTCTGACTAAAAGGAGCGAGATTAGATAGGAGGAGGTGGAATTAGAGCTTCTTAGTAATATTTTCTAAAGCACAGGTCAGAACAGTGGACCACAAACAGCTTTTGTCTGGTTAAAATGCTGTTTTGATTGCAAGGAAGTACAAAAGAATTCAATTATGTCTGCTTATATTTGCTGATTAATATTCTGGATGAGATAGATGAGGTAGCTATGAGAGAATGTTTTCCGAAGACAGAAAGACACAGGTTTGAATGCTGGCTTCTTTTTTCTTACTGGTGGTGAGACTCATGGCAAATATCCTAGCCCTTTGGAGCCTCAGTTTCTTCTGCTGTATATTTAGGGTGATGATACTCTTCTTGTAAGGATGTCCAGTTTCCATGGGCTTATTGATCGACATGAAGTATTGAGCACACTATCTGGTACATGTCACGATCCCAGTTCAGGGGAAACATTATCATTACTGTGATCATTATTTTGACCAATACTCTTGAAATACAACGAAGTTGATTACATTTGTTATTGCATATTTAGTCTCTGCCTCTTTTGAGGATTGTGAGTTCTGTAGGGCAGGGGCCACATCTGTTTTCAGCATTTTGATCTGAGCTTAGGCACACAGCTCAGCTGGCACTCAATAAATATTTGAAGAAGGGCTAAATCACTAAAGGAAAAAAAATGAAGCATTATCTCAAGAGTTAGATCCCCAATAGGAAGGAGGTTAAAAGCATCATTTGCCTAAGAGAAAAATAAATGTGATGGTGCTAGCAGAATTGGTAGTAATTTTGTAGCAGGAGGGCTGCGCACGCTCAGAGCCTGAGCCATTTCTAGCCTTTTTGGGACTCTGGTGGTGGGTGACAGGATTGGGTGTTCTGTATTCATGGAGGGGCTGAACTCAGACTCTCTTTGGTCACACCTGTGCCTTCATTCTCTGAGTGTGGCCGATGGTGAGAGGCCCCTATCTAAGTAGAAAGACCTTCATAATCAGCCAGTTTTGGAGCACTGGTCTAGCTAATTGTTCAGTTTTGCTTTACCTGTTTTTTTTTTTTTTTTAAGGTTCCTTTATCTGTCAGAAGACAAACATAAAAAAATGACTGCTGTTAGGACATATTGTATTCCTCTCCCAAATTCATGAATGGTTTTAAAGGAAATCTGTCTTGTGAGTACCTTAAGCATTCCGTCTTCACTATTAAATGCCAGCTATTTACTATATTCTACACTTCTTTTTGACTCTGTGTGCCATTTTTTCTGGGACTTTCTGAATTTATAATAACATTGAACTGTAGGGCAGGTGATTCTGGGAGCATGCCCTCCCACTTAAATTTCAAGGAGCACCACCATGCTCTTAGAAAGTCTTAGCAGGGACAGGTGTCTGGAGTCTGGACTTCTTATTCATTTCACTTTCAAAGACAGCATAGCTATCAGATTAAAAATCAGTAAAATTCTCTTTGGTTTGGAGCCACATACGTAACACTTTATAGGTCTCATACATCCCAACCCTAACATGGGTTCTGATTCTGAATCTCAGTTACATCTCTGCTGGATCCACATCCAGTCTCAGATTATTGTTTGAGAGGAGTTATAAGACGTTGACTCAAAATTAAAAGGAGTGCCTTAAAATCTAGACCACAGGATTTAATCCACATACCAGTCTAGTAAGGGTAGGTACTATGAAACCCTCACCCAAGAATGATAAAACTGGCGTTCAGAGAAGTTAAATAAATTACTCTCATAAATTAAATAAATTACCTCCACACAGGAGGGCAAGATGAACCTTAGGATCAGAAAATAACTCGTTTTGGTTCCATGAGCAGTTTATGCCTTACAGAAAAATTTGTTTATGAGTATTTGTTTTACAGGTCTTTCTTTGACCTGGTGTTGGTGAGTGGTTGGAAATTATAAGGAATTTGGAAAGCAGATTACCAAAGGTGCAGGTTGAATCCAGTTGTCAGGTAGCTGTTGTTTTTATTTTCTTGTCTCATTGGGCTACAGCATTGTCTCCTTCAATATTTGATGCTATTATTCCTGTATTTTCTGAAGTCACCCTTTATAAGCCACATAATGCTCTTCCAGGTCAGAGCCTCTGTCTCCAGAAGAAGAAAGAAGCACCTCTGGCAAGATGACCCTACAATAAGCTTGGTGGCGGTGTGGGATCATCTGTCATCTGCAGTATTTTTGTACTAATGGTCCTGAGTACTTGTTCTTTTGTTTATTCATTATTCATTATTTTCTTGGATCTACCTGCAAAGGAAAGGATTCTAGAATATTTCCCCTGAGACTTGGGACAGAGGCCAAGAAGTCAGCAACAATTGAAGGTGCCTGATACAGTAAGTCAGACGTGCTGTGCTCTTTTTATTTGCTTCCTCTGCCTTTTTCTATTCTTTTTAAGTTTAGTAGACAAAAGATGGAGAAAGGCAGAGCAGGTGACACCTGGTCTTGAGCATGGAGGGCCTTAGGGATCCCTTGGGAGTGTCTGCAGATGGGATTTAAGTTATTGATGTCTATTCTTTGAATGTGGCAGAAATTAGCTCTGGGTTTGAGAAGTTCATCTGGACTCCACAGGAGGGAGAGCTGTTGTTGGTGGATTTGCTTTTCTGAGAGAGGTAACCATTTCCTGCTGCATGATTATCATGTTGGGGGGTTGGGAACATAGGGCATATTGACAATAAAGATTTAATGAATATATATGTGAAGGGGAGATTCAAGCCACTGAGCAGAATATTGCCCTAGGCTACTTCCCATTTCAGAGTGGTAAGATATTTACGGGAGTAGATTTCAGGCGATTGTGGAAGGAAAAATGTTCGAGGGGCATTGAGGTGAGATGTGTCTTGACTGACGTTTCCCACAGCAAGGAGGGGGTCCGCCTTGCCGGGAGCCTTATAAATCACCTCTTAGGTTTGGCCATTGTCTTTGTTCTTATAATTCACTTACAGCTTTAAAAATACGATTAGGACTGTCCTTGTGTGCGTTATCCCACGTGGCAGGAAGGACATGGTTTTAATTTATTCTTTGC
Source organism: Moschus berezovskii (assembly GCF_049115385.1). NCBI lineage: Eukaryota > Metazoa > Chordata > Mammalia > Artiodactyla > Moschidae > Moschus > Moschus berezovskii. The sequence continues at coordinate 13,969,394 of NC_142483.1, forward strand.
TTCTAATTGTAGTGTCAGCATGTCAGGGTTCATTGGTTAGAGAGGGAATGAGCCTGCTTTTGTAAAGCAGTTAATTGGACCTGGTAACGATTACTGTCAGAAATCTCTGGGGGCGGTCCTGGTCCCCAGGCATCGTCCTTCATAGGGGTTTCCAGCATCTATCATGCTAGTACACCTCGGGTTTTCCCCAGGGAAACAGTAGATTGGACTTTGTGTACTGCAGACCCCAACTGCAGTCCTTTTAGTGATCCTTTCTGAGTCTGGTTTCTGGTGCTAGGGACTTTTGAAGAGAATGTTTTCAATTTTGAAGTGTTTGATCAAACATTTGCAATATAGGCAACAGACAAAGGACTAGTATCTAGGCTAGAGACAGAACTCCTCCATAGAAATCACCAAAATATCACAATAAAATGTCCTCCATTTCAATCTGCTGTGAAAAGCAGTGGAAGAATGGGCAATGGATATGAACAGTTAGTTGATAGAAGGAGTAGAATTATGTGGATGAAGATACTCAGTCTCACTAGCAATCAAGGAAAAGTAAATTAAAGCAGTGAAATACCATTTTTACCTATCAAGTGGCAAAATCATAATGATGATGGTGATGATAAAAATATCAAATATTGCTAAGACCTGGGGAAATGGGTCTCCACTGGTCCAGCCCTACTGCAGGTCAGCTTTGCAGAAGCTTGTGAAGCTGAAAATGCACAGACCCTGGGAACCATCAACTCCACACGTACCTGCTTACAGAAACATTAGCACCTGTGCCCCAGAATACAGCATTGTATCATTTAGCAAAAGTCCACAAACTGCCTAAATGTCTGCCTGTGTAGCAAAAGCTCATGAAACAGTGGTGTGTCCATGGAGTGGGATTCTAGGTAGTAGCCGAAAGGGATGACACCCACTGACAGGTAATGGCAAGGATGATGCCCACAGCATATTTTTAACCTTAAAAAGCAAAGGCAGAATTTAGAATTAATTGTACAATGTGATATTGTTTAGGTTAGAAAGAAAATGATCTTAAGATATTGAGTGAACGTCTATGTGTATCTGTTACTGCAGAGCAAAGAGTCTGTTGGTAGCAGTTGGGGCAGGCCCTGGCGTTAGCAGTGTGGTCAAAGGGGGCTTGACTTTTCTCTGGGATGCTTCTCTGATTTTACATGGAAATTATTTGGAATGATTAAAAATGAATTTATAAAAGTTTTTTTTTATTTTTTTTTAAGAGAAGACGAGATGAATTAGTGCGTAAGTACCTGTTAGGTCTGCTACTTGCCTTCCATAGAGGGAAGCAGAGATCAGAGACCCACAGCTGGGTGCTTGCAGCCACTCACTTCCATTCTCTTATCAAGCCCGGAGGGGTTCTGGTGAAGATTAAGTGAGACCATGTGTTTTGGTCTCTCCTCCGTCCTCAGCCCCAAGCGTATTGCCTGGTATGAAGCTGGCACTGAATAAATGTGCTTTGAGTTGGTATTAAACTTGGAGATCTGGTGTGGAGTGCTTTCTTGACTGCCTCCAGGCATGCAGCTGGTGATAGATTATCATTATCTGCCTTACATGCAGAGGTGTCCTAGCTTCTAATTGGACCTTGTACACAGGCTCTGGTTTTCCTTAAGCTTCCACTTGTCTCCTTGAGCAGAATGGCCCTCAGCCTGTGTGAGAGAGGGGCCTCAGCCCTTCCCACCTGAGGCTTTAGTCTGACTTGCTCAGAGCAATAGATGCAGGACCAGCTTCAGAGCTAGTGAGAACCCTGGAGACTGATGGGAGGAGAAGATTCTGGAATGTGGCTCCACGAAAAGCAGATGGTTCTGATGTTCCAGCTACAAAAGCAGCTCTTTATAACAGTGTGGACTTTCAAGTTCCTCAAAGGAGGCCACTGGATTCTGTTTATGTTTTTGCCGAGAGGGCAACAACCACTTCCTCCTTTTGTGCCTGAATGCATATTAGACCACAGTTCCTGATGGGCCTGCATTCTGTGAAGGGAGGTTATCACTGACTGCCCAAGGCGATGAGGTTTTTATCCTACTGGTAGATGACTGTTTTGCATTTCAGTTAGTCAGATCCTGAGTATGGAGCCAGGATCTCTGGAGGGCTCTGCTTTCTGGGTGATGGAGCAAGGAGCCAGGAGGCAGCCTTTATTACATGTGCAGCAGCTTTTGGTCTGCTGTGGTCCGTAGCACTTGGGTTTCTCCACACTGCTCTCATCATTCCCATTCTCTGTCCACATCCTCATATCATCCTCCACAGCTCACACATGCTTGAATTTCTGCATCTCTGTACCCCTGCATCCCTTCATTCTGGCATCTCTGCGTCTTCTACATCCCTGTGTCTCTGCAGCCCCACACCCCTATACTTCTGCATCCCTTTTGTCTTGTTCAGAGATGGCCCTGGTGATAAGGGAGGAGATGAGAAGTACCCACAGCTGTTTCTTCTCCTCCTTAAAGCAGTTTAGCTAATAAAGGCATTTAGATTCAGGAGTAAGGTCTAATTTCAAAGCCCACCATGGCCATTTAATAGCTGGGTAAGTTTTTAGGCAAGTTACTGAGCTCCTTTGAGCCACAAGTGGAGGATTATATGAAAACGGGATCTAAGGCACTAGACTCAGGGTTGTTTAAGCACGGTCACACTCTGCTGCTTTCTTCTTTTCTGGAATTTTCCACTGGTTTCCCTGTTGTCTCCTCTCCCACCCTCAGTTCTATTCCATCTGAACAGCTCTGGGAATACCAGAAATGGCTGGAGAAGAGAGGGCTTGGATTTTCCTCTGAAATGCAGATAAAGTTAATATACTTACATGTTCTGTCATCACTTGGGGAACTTCAGCATTCTCTGGTTTCAGGGAATGAGTACTGAGCTGCAAGTCCCTCTGAGGTACCAGGCCCGTTTCAGGCACTGAGGATGCAGAGAAGGGCCAGTTCCAGTCTGTGACCATCTCATAGCTCTGCTTTGTTAGCTAACAGCAAGTAAAGCCTTTGGAGGGCTTCCCTGGTGGCTCAGATGATAAACAATCTGCCTGCATTTTGAAGGACCCAGGTTCTGTTTCTGGGTTGGGAAGATCCCCTGGAGAAGGGAATGGCTACCCACTCCAGTATTCTTGCCTGTAGAGTTCCATGGACAGAGGAGCCTGGCGTGCTACAGTCCATAGGGTTGCAAAAAGTCAAACACTTTACTTCAAAACCTTTGGGAGACCTGGTTCATTGAATGATCTTGATACTCTTCCATGAATGTAGATTGGAGATGGATACATGAGATATTTGGAAGTCCAACTTTCATCTGAGCAGTTCAAACCAGAGTATTCTTTGGCTTCAAGGCTTCAACCACCTTAGGACACAAGGAAGTTGGCTGGTTTAAGTGAAAGTTGAGTTTCTTCTCCTACTCAGACAATTCAGTTTAATGATTATTGAATTTAATGATTATTGAGTGTGTATCCTTGATAACTTTTCAGACGGATGTTGGTCTCTGGCTTAGAGTGGGCAAGAGAAGAGACCAGGAACATGTGTGTATCATGGATTTTCTAGTTGGAGAGAGTTGCTAGACACATTTTTATTTATATTATAAAGATACAGGATGTGTACAAAGTTTAGTTCAGGCATAAACATAAACATATATTTATGTTTCAAAAATGCAATAAAATAGCAATAGTTTTTATAGTTCCAAATTGTTGTGATCTTTTCAAGCCTTCCATCTTTGTTACCAACTGCACTTTACATGTCTCTCATAATATTTGCCTTTCCACTCCTTTTGGTGGGTCAGGATATTTTGGAATCAGTTACACAGTGCTTTTGTTTCTCATATTAAATGTGGCATCAGTTCTTTACTTAAGATATTTTGAATATTGAAAACAGTTTCTTCGGTGACATTAATTATGCTGCCCACCTCTGCGGAGCCACTCTTCCCTGGTGATATTAATGACACTGCTTCAGCTCACCTGACTGTCTTTGCTATTAACCCGTCATAAATACCAGCCCCAGTTAGCATGCAGAAGTGAAATCAGGTCAGGAGTGAAATGTATGTGCAGCTGATAAAGTCGATGCTGTGTGGAACAGCTGAATTTTCTCAACTGTCAAATCTGCGTGCTTAATAGTTCTTTTTGTATAAAAATGCATTCCCCCCATTTTACAAAATAATTTGTAACCACAGTTGGTGGTGATGTCTGTTTGCAAAATCTTGTCCTTTGATTCCTAATCAGAGAATCTGTTTTTCAATTCAAAGATGTTATGCTGTATATCTCTTTGTTAATGTCTGTTTGTACTGTCTACTACTTTTATATCTCTCTTTACTCTTGACTTTTTCCCTTCGCTTCTCTGTCTCTCCAAGCTCCCAGCTTTATGTTTCCCTTCTCCCCTCTCTTAACTCCTTTTTTCCTTCCTTCCTTCCCTCCCTCCCTGCCTCCCTCTCTCCTCTCCTTTCTCCTTCTTTCCTTTTTATTCTCTTTTCCCTTTCTTTGTTTGGAAATGTGTTACCAGAAGTCAGGACTCAAAGTGTTGACTTGTGTGTATGCTGTACTCAGCCTAGGATGAACCGGAAATGCTTTCTTCCTGGTCATGTGGCTTTATACAGTGTTGGAGAGTCCTGACACTTTTGGATTATCAATACATATCTAGAGACTAATAAGATTTTTCATAAAGCATATTTTCAAAGTGTGTAACAGAGAGAAGATTTTAAATTAGCAAACATCTTGGGCACACGTGCTTCTCTTGGATTTCCTTTCCAGAAAATAACTGTTCCTTTGGTTGTTTAAAATGTGCGTCAGGGCCTCTTACATCCATGGCATTGTGCTTGGTGTGGGCTTGGAATTAGGAATCCAAAAGTAGTTTTGCTCAAATCAGGATACTTTTAAAAGTGAAAGAGAAGCTTGTTAAAATACTCTTGGACAAGAGTTGTAAACCCAAGATTACTGCAGGCAAAGGGGTAGTTAAGATTGCCAGATAAATTATGGAACACCCTGTTGAGTTTGAAATTTAAACGTAACTAGAAGTGCTGTGTTTTTGTCATTCTGAAAACCCTGTTTGTATTCTTAAACACGTGGAATGTGCTTCCTGCCTGCACGGTGCTTCGCGTCCAATAATCATAACTAGGATATCAAGCTCGGGCACCCAGTTGATTATCACACACCATAACTCTGGGAGGTGGATAGTGCTTTCCCGCTTTACTGGGGATGATTAACAGGTTAATAACATCCCCAAGGTCAGACAGCTAGGGCCTGCAGGGTGAACTAGGAAACAGTGAGTCGGGACCAGCTCCTTAGATCCTTCGACCTTGCCAAGTCTGTACCCTATTTGCCCCACACCCTCTGCCTTCCAACTAGCATGTGATATCAGCGAGCTTCTTTTTCAGGTTTTAAAAGATCCTGCAGGAAAGTGAAGAGTTTTCAAGGCTACTTCTCCACTGCTGGATCGGACAGGCAGCAGGAGGCAACCAGCTGTTTTCACTGTATCAAACCCGAAACATGTCACGCAGAAAAAATGTCAAGTCATTTTGAAAAATGTCTGAAGCCTAATGTGCTTGACAGGGGTGAAATAGCATTGGCCATAGTCACGTAATTACTACCTTGGTGTTTGTTTACCGTGCAGCCCTCTTTTCTTCCACTCGAATTAAATCAATCTGAGCAGCTATGCAGCCTTATAAAACCCAGGTCTCAGCCTGTACAACAGTCAGATTTTCTCCGGTTCTTCCTAAGCATGATCCTTGCCAGGCTGACTAAGCAACAGTTTCTTCCATGTTCCTATCTTCAGACTAAACTCAGACAGACTTATTGAATTAAAGTAAGTGGAGGTCACCTATATACACATACGTGTGTGTGTGTGTGTGTGTCCCCACCCCACCCCCAACCCCCACCAACGAAAAACGTTAACATAGGGTGAGGTACTGAGGTCTGAGATCTGAGTTGAATTGAAGCTGTAGTCAGACACCTCAGTATTGCTGTCCGCTAGATGTCGCTGATGATCCACACCAGTGGAACTGTGAGCCCATTTCTGGATGTTAAAAAACGTCCTTAAAAATGTCAAGCCGGAGCTAGAAATCTGCAACTTCCAAGTATTTCTATTTTTTTTAACCTTTTACTTTTTAATATTTTCTTTGTGTTCATCCAAATGGATCTTCTTTCTCCTTTCAGTGATCTCTCTCTCCCTTTAGCAAAAGACAGTGAAGAGGTGAAGGAAGGCTCTTTCACTTAAACCGTCTCACTCTTTGTGTAGGTTGCTTTTGTTTAATTTTGCAAGACTCCTCAGACTTCATTTCCTTGATAAATTTGGTTAGTGTGTATTAACACAATTTATCTAGTTGCTGTAGATTTCCTCAAGACAGTGAAGTTGATGTGCCTTTTACAGATCTATGCTTGGTTTACTTTGAAAATGGAAAAAAAATATTTCTTTACCACTGGCTGTTTGCCCCTGACAATAGGAGGGGTTGAATGCTTGTTTTAGTCCAAGGAGGTTGAGTCTTTGGTCAGACATTCTAACTTAAAAGATTTAAGCTGGAGGGACGCTCCTAGAGAAAGATAGGGTAGTTGGATGTGGAGGTAATGAAGCCAGTCCCTCTGGTATACAGAGTAAATTCTAAGCTGGACAATAACAATGAAAGCAGAAAGACTGGCAGCTGCTGTAGATTTCCACTCCTAATGAGCTACATTTCTTCCCCCAGAGCATGGCTAATAGGGGATGAGATCGTCAGATTTAAAAAAGCAATGTTAAAAGGGAGTTAGGATAGCTCTAATCAAACAACAACAACAGAATCATCAAACTGAATTTCAGAAAAGCTTGAGACTCATGGAAAGTTATTTTGTAAGTAATACAATGGCGAAGATTCTTTCTTTCTTTCTTTCTTTCATTAAAGAGGAAAGAAAATCTCCTATTTTTTAAACTACAAACCACCTGGTGTGGATGTGTGTATTGGGGGAGTTGTTAGAGCCCAATACTAGAGTGGGAATTTGTTCTAGATCCTGTTTTCAACACAGAGGAGCTCTGGTGGTATAGTATCTTCTGCAAGAGTGGTCTTACAATTCTCAGCTGTGGTTGGGATTTCAGCAGGGGTTGAAAGGAACTAGTAGATTTCCTGTGGGTTACACTGTGGCGGTGCTTTATTGTCAACTGCAGAGTGAATGGCCCTTTGCCAAGCTTTCCTGCTCATTTACCATGCCTACCTTCATACCCAGCAAACTGAAGCTCCTTAAAATATGAAGTGGTTGGTTTCTTTGCCATGGACTTTTCTTGGACTGAAGCACTTGCTTAAGTTTATTTTTAAAATAATCTTCTTTGGATTTCATTATATTGCAGAAAATGTAACATCCATGAAGTAAGAATAATGTAATCATAAGAAAGTTATATTTCCCAGCCTTTGGAAGAAAAAGGCCCAAGTTCCCTGATTATAATCTGACATTCTGTTTAGAATTTCAAGGAATGAAAACCCTATAAATGTCTACTTCACTGTACTGTGGATGGAGACTGGGGAGAAAAAAGCCGCAAAGCTGTATCAAAACATAAAATACTTCCTGAGTTTCCTCACAGTATGAATTAATCATATTTGATACTAATTGTGTCCTTGCTACAAAACAACTTCCTGTGTAAATTGTGGGAAAATATGAAAAACTTTCCAAGCCCCAAGCAAGTTTTACAATGAGCTTATATATGTGATTTGTTATTTGCTAGATAGCTTCTGCAGATTTACCAAGATGCAGTATTGCTATTTTTCACTTTTGGAAAAATTACAAATATTTCCCCTCCCCTTCAATCAAAGTGTTAAAAGTATTGGGGGTTGGATCAGTAATATAACTTTGATCGAGTTGTTGGGCTCATTTAGAATTATTTGTGTGTATATTATTAAGATCCCCAGTGAATTGTTTGACTTTTGTAATTTATAACTCTTTGTCCCAGAGCCAACATTTAGAATTTAAACTACCAAGTAACCATTTTTTATATCTTTGATTAAAGCTACTTTTCCAACTCAACATTCTCAGAAGTACGCCTATTCCTGAACACAGTTTGATTTCCTGATGGGTCTTGGGGTATGTTCAGGGTCAACTGATAAATTGTGGGTCTCTCACATTTGTTCAGGGTCTACCCTGCAGTAAAGTCTGAGACCAACTTGCCTCTTGAATTTCCTCCAGACCAGACTGTAATGGCTTCAACAATCAGCACTTTCAGACTAGAGTGAATAATCTTAAATCTATGAAGATACTGTCAGTGAAGGGTTTCTTTACATTTATTTGATTATTGTGGAAATTTGCTTGAGAATTAATTCTTTCATGCGGTAATGAACATGCGTTTGAGCAAATTCCGGAAGATAGTGAAGGACGGGGAAGTCTGGTGTGCTGTAGTCCGTGGGGTCTCAAAGAGTCAGACATGATAGCAACTGAACCACAACAAATAGAGGAGAGACTTTCATTATTTTCGGCTCCAAAATCACTGCAGATACTGCCTGCAGCCGTGAAATTAAAAGACGCTTACCCCTTGGAGGAAAAGTTATGTCCAGCCTAGACAGCATATTAAAAAGCAGAGACATTACTTTGCCAACAAATGTCCGTCTAGTCAAGGCTATGGTTTTTCCAGTGGTCACGTATGGATGTGAGAGTTGGACTGTGAAGAAAGCTGAGCGCCGAAGAATTGATGCTTTTGAACTGTGTTGTTGGAGAAGATTCTTGAGAGTCCCTTGGACCGTAAGGAGATCCAACCAGTCCATCCTCAAGGAAATCAGTCCTGAGTGTTCATTGAAAGGACTGATGCTGAAGCTGAAACTCTAATACTTTGGCCACCTCATGCGAAGAGCTGACTCATTGGAAACGACCTTGATCCTGGGAAAGATTGAAGGCAGGAGGAGAAGGGGACGACAGAGGATGAAATGGTTGGATGGCATCCCTGACTCAATGGACATGAGTTTGAACAAGCTCTGGGAGATGGTGAAGGACAGGAAAGCCTGGTGTGCTGCAGTTCATGGGGTCACAAAGAGTAGGACACGAATGAGCAACTGAATAGCAACAATAATGGTACAATAGGTCGCGCAATATTATATGTAATTATATGTGTAGTGCTGCACATAGTACAATATAATATATATGTCAATACACATATAAATATATGTATTAAATATATTAATATAAATATATATTACATGTATATACTGTATATTTAAATTTATGTCCTTCAACTAAGCAACCTTGTAGCTTCGTGAACATATGTACATGTAAAGTGTATTGGTAAAGTTGGCTGTTCAGCTCTAATGTCTACCTGTGGGGGATTGATAAATTATAATCTTCAAAACTGTGAAGAAGGTCTGTATTCATTACTGTGAAAAGATGGCCATGCTACATTCTCAGGCAAAACAAAATAAAAGAGAAACTGCAAAATGCTCTTGTACTGTTGTGGTCCCATTTTTACAAATGTGGGTGTTCATGGATATCATGTAAAAGACTGTTTATCACTAGAATAGTAGAAGTATAGCTATTTAAAATTTTTGATCATTCTGTACCCTCAATTTTTATGATGAAATTTTATTATTTTTATTATCAGAAAATAAATAAGGAAACCCTTTTCTTATTGGAGACAAACAAAGGTGTTTGTTTTGGATCTCTCAGTTTATTATGTGTTTTCGATGCTGATATGAAAATGTGACTAGAGCAAAAAATGCAGATGCATTTCTGTAGCAAAGTGGATTCTAGAATACAATACCATTCTTCAGCATACTGAACTTCATTTTAAAGGAGAATGTAAAAACATGCTCTTTATCTCTGAGTTTGCCTCTGAAAACAAAAGCATTGAAATCACTTTTTCATGTCTTTCTTCTCACAGGTTTGGTTAGGATTCTGTAAAGGTTTTATTGGAAAATTACAAATACATTAGGATTGTGAGGCTTTCAGCATGTGCATCTTGCTGTTGCTGTTTACTATGGGATTTTTTTTTTTCTAAATGACTCCAGGCATTAATTTGAAGGAAGCTTGTCTGGATTTAATTTATTTTAATTAAAATATAAAACGAGGCTATAGTAGAAGTTGACAGTGTGGAAATTCCCCTTTCATGCTATCTGCATTGTATCTTCTGAGTTCCAGTTGCAAATAATGACCAGGAATTTCTGGGTATTGCTTGACACTGTATTTTTTTTTTTTTTACCCATGCCTTTTGCTTGGGTAGAATTGATTAAGTAGTGGAATTCTTTTTAAAAATAATAAAGATGTTTTAATTTAGGTAGGCTGAACATTTTAATCAGAATATTATAGAGCTGATATTTTGATTCAAAGCAAAAAATGAACACAAATCCTCTTGTGAAATGGATAATAAAATGACTTTGTGTTGAGCATTGGAGGTTGGAAAGGGAAGGAGTGAATACAGCTCTATGGGACAGTCATCACAGTTGTGAGTAGCCAGGTATTTATTTACTTGTTCAATGTCTATCTCTCTTTCAAATAGTAAACTATGTGAGAATAGAGAAAGTATCTGTTATCTTCTTGGTTTTTGTAACTCCAGCAACCAGCCAGTGCTTGTAACTTAGTATATGCTCAATAGATAAATATCAAATGAATGAATGTGTTCTGGACATGGTAGAGTTGTCTTCAGATACTTCGTTTTGGAGTTAGTTTTCCTTTGCCCAAATATTCTTCAGGCTTCTATAAAAGTAATATTTGAATTGTACAAAGTAATACTGAAATCATTCTTCTTTAAAAAAACATTGGAACATTACTGATCCATCCAGTTCTAGGAAAGATGGAGTAGTCTCATTATATCCAGATCCTCCCACTTACAACTAAAACCCTCTAGACATCACATAAAGAATGAGCTTAGGAAGACTTTGAAAGGTAGAAGGAAGAAGACGGATGGCCTGAGGACCTTCAGACTTGAGGAACCACATGGCTGTGAGTCTCCTGGGTTTCTTCATTACTTCTCATACATGTGAACAGAGCATGCCAGAAGCCTCCCACCTGGACTGCCAACAAGCACAGACTACAAGAAAATCTTCTTCCCCTAGACAGAGGACTGGAAAAAGAGTGGCCTAAGAGCAAGAAAACTTTTAGGCAATATTCACTCTACACCAGACAAATACCTATGAAAAAAACAGTCCCTCAACCCCACCCCACCCTGTCCCGCCCCCCATCGTTTTAGCAGGGGCAAGCAGAGAGCTGATCTTCCACCCCATGCTCCCAGCCAGCATAATCAAGCAGCAGAACTTCAATTCCCCCACCTGGTGGTGTGAGCAGAACTAAGAAAGAAGCTGGTCTCTCATTCACTGCGTGACTGAAGCAGGCAGTAAGAGCCGCACCCATTGTGTGGTATTTGTGGCACTGAATGGGAAGCTGAGCTTCCAGGCCCTGCTTGAGGACACAGGCAGTGCTCCTATTCCAGAGTGAGCCGAGCCTCCACCACTGCCCTGTATCAAGACTAAACGAAGGAGCTTCCCTGGCAGTCAAGTGGTTAAGATTCTGCACTTCTCCTGCAGGGGGTGTGGGTTGGATCCCTGGTCAGGGAACCCGGAATGCCTCATGGTGTGGAGGGGAGGGGAAAGAAACAAATGACTAAACGAGGCAGTGCGAGTTGGGGCTCCTCAGTGTTCTCCTTTCTCCCCTCCCAGCGGGAAGCTGACCTGTGCTTCCCCACCCACACAGCAGCAGTGATACTGAATTAGATGGTAGGAAGCAGAGCTAGTCGGCCCTCTGGCTTTTGGCCCACCCCGGTACGCCACTAGTGCTGATGGGGTCCTCTATGGCATCAGGGAGATTGATGAAGCTGATGTGCGGTGGTTGGCACTCCAGTCTCCCCAGTCCATGTGAGTGTACTCAGAGGGCAGCTGAGCCTCCACCTTCACTGACGGCAGCGACGTGGAAGGAAGGTGTGGGAGTTGGACCAGTTAGCACTCTCCTCTCCTCTCCCTGGGGGTTAGTAGGACCCCGTGGGGAGCTGGGCTTCCTTGTCCAGTCTGCAGTAATAAAACACTCTGTCACATCTCTTATTGCCATCCTCTGGTGGCAGTGGAGCTCAACAGGAAGCCAAACTTGCACATCTGCACAGGGCTTAAAAGATGAAGTGAATTGGACTGGAGCCCCACTTTCACTGGGAAGATACAAACAGGCCTGAGAGCAGAGTTGAACTGCCATCCCACCTGAATGCAATAAGATGATGTGACTCAGTGTGCCACTTTTGCTGTGATAGAGTTGAGAGGGCCTGGTGGAAAGCTACATACACACTCACCCCAGCTCTCCTGCTCAACAGAGAGAGAGACTGCTAAAGGAGAGGAAATGAACATAATATCCAAAATGTCCAGTGATAAAATTGAAAATTACCCATCGTTGTTGTGGTCGTTAAGTCTCTAAATCATGCCCAACTCTTTCCAGCTCCTTGGACTGCAGCATGCCAGGCTCTCCTGTCTTTCATCGTCTCCTGGAGTTGGCTCAAATTCACGTCCATTGAGTCAGTGATGCTCTCTAACCATTTCATCCTCTTCTGCCCGCTTCTTTTGCCTTCAGTCTTTATCAGCATCAAGGTCTTTCCCAGTGAGTCAGCTATTCCCACAGGGTGGCCGAAGTGTTGAAACTTCAGCTTCAGCATCATTCCTTCCAAGCAGGGTTGATTTCCTTTAGGATTGGCTGGTTTGATCTCCTTGCAATCCAGGGGACTCTCAAGAGTCTTCTCTAGCACGCCAATTTGAAAGCACCAATTCTTCGGCACTCAGCTTTCTTTATGGTCCAACTCTCACCTCTATACACGACTACTGGAAAAACCATAGCTTTGAATTTACAGACTTTTGTCAGCAAGGTGATGTCTCTGCTTTTTAATATGCTGTCTAGGTTTGTCATAGCTTTCCTTCCAAGGAGGAATCATCTTTTAATTTCATAGCTGCAGTCACTGTCCTCAAGTGATTCTGGAGCCCAGGAAAATAAAATCTGTCGGTTTCCATTTTTCCCCTTCTGTTTGCCGTGAAGTGATGGGACGGGATGCCATGATCTTAGTTTTTTGAATGTTGATTTTCAAGCCAACCTTTTCACTCTCCTCTTTCACCCTTATCAAAAGACTCTTTAGTTCCTTTGCACTTTCTGCCATTAGAGTGGTGCCATCTGCCTGTCTGAGGTTGTTGGTATTTCTTCTGGCAATCTTGATTCCAGTTTGTGATTCATCCAGCCTGCCTTTTCACATGATATACTCTGCATATAAATAAAATAATCAGGGTGACAATATTCAGCTTTTTGTACTTTTTTCCCAGTTTTGAACAAGTCCGTTGTTCCATGTCTAGTTCTAACTGTTGCTTCTTGACCCGTATACAGGTTTCTTAGGAGATAGGTAAGGTGGTGTGGTACTCCTGTCTCAAGAATTTTCCACAATTTGTTGTGATACACACAGTCAAAGGCTTTAGTGTAGTCAATGAAGCAGAAGTAGGTTTTTTTCTGGAATTACTTTGCTTTTCTCTGTGATCCAATGAATGTTGGCAATTTGATGTCTGGTTTCTGCGCCTTTTCTAAACCCACCTTGTACATGTGGAAATTCTTGGTTCATGTACTGCTGAAGCCTCGCTTGGAGAATTTGGAGCATTACTTTGCTAGTGTGTGAGATGAGTGCAATTGTGTGGCAGTTTGAACATTCTTTGGCATTACCTTTCTTTGGGACTGGAATGAAAACCGACCTTTTGCAGTACTGTGGCCACTGCTGAGTTTTCCTAATTTGCTGACATGTTGAGTGCAGCACTATAACAGCATCATCTTTTAAGATTTTAAATAGCTCAGCTGGAATTCCATCACCTCCAGTAGTTTTGTTCTTAGTAATGCTTTCAAAGACCCACTTGATTTCACACTGGAGAATATCTGGCTTTATGTGGCTAACCACACCATCATGATTATGTGGGTCATGAAGACTTTTTTCGTGTGTATTTCTTCTGTGTATCTTGCCACCTCTTCTTAATCTCTAGCTTCTTTTAGGTCCTAACAGCTTCTGTCCTTTATTGTGCCCATCTTTGCATGAAATATTCCCTTGGTATCTCTAATTCTCTCTTTTTAAAATTAGTTAATTTTTAAATGAAACAAAGATGAATATTTTTAATGCTAAAAGTACTATGCACAAAGAAGATAGACATTATAAATCATTAGAGACCTAACAAAAAAGAAAAATACATAAAACAAAGATCAGAAGAAATATAAGGAAAAAGAAAAATATGTATATAATCATACTGAGACATATTAATCTCTGCTTTTCTGGAAGAGATCTCTAGTCTTTGTTTTCCTCTATTTCTTTGCATTGTTTAAGAATGCTGTCTTTTCTCTTTATTATTCTCTGGAACTCTGCATTCAGTGTGGAATATCTTTCCCTTTCTCCTTTGTCTCTTACTTTTCTTCTTTCCTCTGCTATTTGTAAAGTCTCCTCAGACAACTGCTTTACCTTCTTGCATTACTTTTTCTTGGGGATTGTTTTGATCACTGTACAGTGTTATGAACCTCTGTCCATAGTTCTTCAGGCAGTCTGTCTTCCAGATCTAATGCCTTGAATCTATTTGTCACCTGCATTGTATAATCATAAGGGTTTTGATTTAGATTATAGCCTAATGGCCTAGTGATTTTCCCTACTTTTTTCAAGTGAAGCTTGAATTTTGCAATAAGGTGTTGATGTTCTGAGTTACAGTCAGCTCCAGTTCTTGTTTTTGCTAACTGTAAAAAGCATCTCCATCTTTGGCTGTAAACAATATAATCAGTCTGATTTTGGTATTGACGATTTGGTGATGTCCTTGTATAGAGTCATCTTTTGTGTTGTTGGAAGAGAGTGTTTGCTGTGATCAGTGTATTCTCTTGAGAAAACTCCATTAGTCTTTGCCCTGTTTCATTTTGTACTCCAAGGCCAAACTTCCCTATTACTCCAGGTATCTCTTGACTTCCTTCTTTTGCATTCCATTCCCTTATGATGAAAAGAACTTTTTTTTTGGTATTAGTTTTAAAAGATCGTATAGATCATCATACCAAGAATGAAGAAAAATCCCATGTTGAATGAGAGAACAACTAACATGAATCAAGAATGAATCAGATGTTGGATTTTATCTAAAATATCTGATAAAGATTTTAAAGAAGCCATCATAAAAATACTTCAACAATTGCTTATTTTCTTTAGGCAAATGAAAATTGGATAATCTCAATTAAGAAAAATAAGTTATAAAAAAATGGAAATTATGGAATTGAAAGATGCAATCACCAAAATAAAAGAAAAACTCACCTCACTGGATGGGTTCAATAGTAGAGTGGAGATAAATAGAATCTAGAATCTGTGGGATGATGATAAAGGACCTAACATTCATATCATCAAAGATCAAAAAGAAGAGGAGAAAGTGAGATTTAAAAAGTATTTAAAGAAATGATGGCTGAAAATTTCCTAAATTTGATGAAAGACAAACTGCAGATTCAAGAAGCTGAAGCTGAGTAAACTCCAAACAGGATAAACCCAAAGAAATTTACATGAAGATATATCAGAATGAAACTTCTGAAAACTAAAGGAAAAAATGAACTTGTTACTTATATGGAAACACCTACTTGAAATATGACAGATTTCTTATCTTAATCCATGGAGGCCAGAGGAAATAGTATAATATTTTTTCAGTACTCAAACTGTAACAAGAATATCCCTCAGCAAAAAAAGGGAAATAATGACATTCTCAGGTAAGTAATGAGAATTTTACTTTACTCCCTGTAAAGAATGGCTGAAGGAAGTTCTCTAAATAGTAGGGAAATGATAGCAGAAGACTCAGAGATTCAGAAAGGAAAGAAGAACATTGGAATGGATGACAATAGAGGTGACTATAATAGACTGTTCTTCTTATAAGTTTCTTAAATCATGTGTTATCATTGAAGCAAAAATTATAAAACCTAATGTGGTGCTCCGTTTATACAGCAAAAAACAAGACAATTATAGTTACAAATTGGGGAGTATAAAGGGGCCTAAATGCAAGTAAATTTTCTACATGTCACTGGAAACGTCTCTATCAGCAGACTGTGATAAATTATGCATCTATATTGTAATACCTAGAACAACCAGTTCTTTAAATCGGTGGTTCTCCTTAATGGCATTTTTCAAAACATGATTACTTGCCCATACACATACTTTACAAAATTCAGAGTGTTATTAGGATTTTGCATGTTGTTTTTGCTTGGTCGCTCAGTCATGTCTGATTCTTTGTGACCCTATGGACTGCAGTGTGCCAGGCTTCCCTGTCCTTCACTATCTTTCAGAATTTGCTGAAACTCATGTCCATTGAGTGGATGATGCCATCCAACCGTATCATCTTCTGTTGCTCCCTTCTCTGTAATTTGCATTTTTATATTCGTTTTTTTTTTTACAATAATTGCTTGTATTCACTGTGTTAGACATGAGTGTACCACTTTAGTTTTCTATTCCTTTATTGAGAGACTTTTTTCCTGACTTTAGCCACCATAAACAGTGCATAATGATCATGCTTGTTGGAGGTTCCTTGAGTACATTTGTGTTTGTTTTTTAATTTTTCTAATTGAAATGAAACCCCTTGAGTATTTTCCCCTGGATTGTTTCCTTGACTCATAGTCGCCCACATACTAAATCAGATTCTTGGAGATCCCACTTTGCAGGAGATAGCTTTCCTGGAAATGCAAGCGCTAGAGAATCAGAAGATGTGCTCCTGCATCATAACATGCCTTCAGCCAAGTAATTCAGACATTACTGATCATTCCTCCCAGCCCACATGGATGTTTAAGAAATCTTTTCATTATTTTCAAGGATCCCTGATTGCCTCCAGATTGGTTTCCTTGAGGATTCCTGGTGCCAGTACAAAACTTGCTCCATTCTTTTCTTCCTTGATTTTTACAGAGTGGATGGACATGAATCCTTGTATCTCTTTGGTCATTTAAGATGATTAAACACAGGTAGCCTGGAAGCCCAGTGAATAACAGAGGTGCTAACACTGTATTCAGGTGACAAGGAAGACAGATGATCTCTGCCTGAGGGTGTTTGCAGGTTGGTATACTGTCACTCACTGGCCAGAAGTAGACAAACATTGTGTATGCTTGATAGCATATTGGTGGGGTGTGGGAAAGAGATATAGATGTACACACACTGTAAATATGAGTTTTGTAGGGGTTGTATTAAGGAAAATATTAGAGACAAATGGAATTATGATAAATTAGTGATGATCAAGTGGCTAACTAAAATTTCTCTGAGGACAAGAAAGGCTTTGTTAACTCCATGGGAAGGGTAGTAGGAAGAGGGGAAGAATCACTCCTTTACTGCTTCTAATGCTCTTTGAGTACAGAAAATCTGTTGGTTTCTAAGTAAATCTTTTTATCCCCCTTAACTTTCTTGTGGGACGCTAAAGCTCAAACTCCAAAACTTCGGCCACCTCATGGAAAGAGTTGACTCACTGGAAAAGACCCTGATGCTGGGAGGGACTGGGGGCAGGAGGAGAAGGGGACGACAGAGGATGAGATGGCTGGATGGCATCACTGACTTGATGGACATGAGTTTGAGTGAACTCCGGGAGTTGGTGATGGACAGGGATGCCTGGCATGCTGCGATTCATGGGGTCGCAAGGAGTAGGACACGGCTGAGCAACTGAACTGAACTGAACTGCCAAAATATGGTGGAAAAATAATTTGGAAGCTGACATGTAGGGGATTTTAGTTACTAATTTGTATTTTATGATACTCCTTAGGATAAGTGATTTGTCTTTATCAGCCTCCAAATAAGTAACAGGAAGAGTTACAATTTTCAGTTATGAAAATCGTCCTAAATAAATTTTTTTTTAGGAAATCAGGATGACCTCTTGTTGTTGATTTTCAGTGAAAGTCCCTGGGAGATGGGAAAAGTCTTTGAAAAATCAATGTATAATTAATGCATATTTATTTGTTTAAAAGAAAGATTGAATTGAGTTATTACTAAAAGCATTTAAGGTGACCTGTCTTTCCTAGCAAGGGCATTTAGATGGCTAAATTATGATAAAGGGAGTATTGTCTTTGTTAGCTATTATCATTCTAAATTTGCATAAAAGAAATCATAATAGTGAGAGACATTAAATGCATTAATTATCCATTAAAGGGGTAATTTAACAATCATTAAGAGAGGCACTAGTAGATTGGTGATCATCTTTAAAAATGATGTACTTGATTTAAGCTTTATATAATATCTAAAAGATTAATCTGCCATTTTTACTTTGTTAAAATACATTTTGTTTTGTCTTCTGGTGTTCTCCCGAGATAATCTTGCGATGAGCGTAAGGTCCTTCTCCGCCATTTGTCTCCAATCCCTCCTCTGGCTGCTTCCTGTGGGGGGTTCCTTGGAGTCGACTGAGGGTGGCCACCCTGTCCCGGGCTCCTCGGGGTCACAAAGTCGCCTGAAGGTCGGCCATCCTGTTCCTGGCTTTTCGAGGTTGAGGAGTCACCTGAGGGCACCCGTGGTGCCTGAGCTCCTCAGGGTCTCGAAGTTGCCTGAGGGCTGGTGTCGTGTCCCAGGCTCCTCAGAGCCACTTGAGGGGCGACCTTCCTGTCCCGGGCTCCTAGGGGTCACGGAGTCGCCAGAGGGACAGATCTGGAGTCTGAGGCACCCGCTGGTGGTGGGGGCAGGGCTGGGGGTGGGGGTGCAGGCTCTGGACCTGTCAGTGTCGTCTCTGATCCGGATATCGGGGACTCTGTTCAGGGGCCGAGTTACATCTCCAGTCCGAGTTTAGTTCTGATTGACTGAACCTTTTGTGCAAGGTGAGACCTGCTCCTGCTAAAAACTGCTTCCTTGATTGATTTGCGGATATTGAAGAATCCTTGCATTCCTGGGATAAAGCCCACTTGGTCATGATGTATGATCTTCTTAATGTGTTGTTGGATTCTGATTGCTAGGGCTTTGATACATATACACAATGGAGTATTATTCAGCCATGAAAAAGAATACATTTGAATCAGTTCTAATGAGGTGAATGAAACTGGAGCCTATTATACAGAGTGAAGTAAGCCAGAAAGGAAAACACCAATACAGAATACTAATGCATATATGTGGAATTTAGAAAGATGGTAACCTTAACCCTGTATACGAGACAGCAAAAGAGACACAGGTGTATAGAACAATCTTTGGGACTCTGTGGGAGAGGGTGAGGGTGGGATGATTTGGGAGAATGGCACTGAAGCATGTATATTATCATATGTGAAACGAATCACCAGTCCAGGTTCGATGCATGATACAGGATGCTCGGGGCTGGTGCATGGGGATGACCCGGAGGGAGGATATGGGGAGGAGGGAGGTGGGAGGGGGGTTCAAGAAAGGGAACACATGTACACCCGGGGCGGATTCATGTCAATGTATGGCAAAACCAACCAATATAATATGGTAAAGTAATTAGCCTCCAATTAAAAAAACAAACAAACAACTGCTTCCTTCCATGCCCATTATCTTAAGTTTTTCACTGAGGAGGTTTGAAGCTGGTAAAATACAGAGTTGTAAATGGTTTGTTATGAAAGGATATATAACTCTGGAGCAGGCAGATGGGAGAGATGCATAGGGCAAGATGTGGGGAAAAGGCTGGGAGCTGCCATGCTCTCCTGTTTCAGTTTTCTGGTAGCTGCTGTTAAGAGTTGAGTATTGGAATGAATGAGCAAGCATACGTCTTGTGCCTGTTGTGGAACCTTGCACTGGAAACTTGGGGATACCAGTGCCCAATCTTTGACCAAGTATGAGGTGGTCCACTGACTGGCTGGGTCCCTATTTCCACCTGGCCTGCTGGAGAAACCTTGCCATTGTCTCAAGATCAGTAGTTACGAAGCAGCTTCATCACTCTCCCTGGTGCCTCCCATCCTATGGGTCTTATGGCCATTGGAGTTGCTCACTTCCTACCTTCTGGATATCACAGCCTGCAGCCTGGGCCACCTTTGTTCAACTCATTTCATGTCTTATTTTTAAATATCTGTCTCCATTGGGACTACTACGCTCGAAGTGAAAGAAACCCACTCAAGCTAGCCTGTATGAAGGAGTTTTTATTTGTTTGTTTGATTTTTATGTAAATCAGGGTAGAGAATTAGCTTTTGGAACCCAAGGACATCAGGATAGCCAGGACTCCAAGGATCCCTGGGGCGGGGAAGAGGAGAGTTCGTAGCAAACAAGGCAGTCTCTCTCCCACCCACGTGCATCTACTGCTTACTTTTCACCCTCTTTGCAGATCTGGTTTTTCTGCTTTGCAGGGACATGGGCCCCACCCCAGAATTGATGTGCCTTTTTGAGGCCAGCGCTGGCATTTAATGGACTAGAGAGTTTGAGTCCTGATCCCAAATTCCTAGAAGTGGGAAACTGTGTTTTCATCATGTACCCACCCCTGGTTCAATAAGCCATGATCACGGGACAAGTTTGTGTCATGAAACATGTATCGAGCAAGGCAGTTAGAGAAGACTGGTGGCTGGCAAACTCCCTAAGTCACTGTGCGTTTACCTCTGGGATATATGCTCTCCTCTCCAAGGGAGACCAAATGCTCCTCTGAAATCAGGAATAATGGAACCAGCTCCCTCACTGTTTTCCTCCCCTCCCGTCTGTCCCTTTCCCTCTTCCCTGCCACACAACTGTCTGATGTGTTTCTTCAGTGTAATATTTGCATCACATCACTGTTACACTTAATAATGAGGGTCTTTCTGATACCCTGATACTGGCAAATCCAGACCTCTTGGTATTCAGAGGGTCCTCAGATCTTCCCTGGCCAGCCTTGTCTTCACTCCTCTGTGGGCTATCCCTGCACCCAGCAGGGTTGGCTTGTGACCTCCCCTACACCCAGTAGGGTTAGCTTGTGACCTTCCCTTTTCTTACCCATACCCTGGACGGTGTGCTTCTGCTGTTCTTCTTGTCTGGGGTGCCCCCACCTCTCTTCTCTCCAGTTCCAGAGATTCAGCTCACTGGACCTGGGTTTAAGGGTTATACCTGTGTTGAGCCTTGAGGGATAGGTGTGAAGAGCAATCTTCTCTGAACCCTGCTCCTGGGGCTGATAGTGGTGGCAGAAGTGATGTAACTACGGGAGATGTTTTTCTTTAAGGTCCAGATCACCTCATCCTCCTCAGGAAGTTCACCCTAACCATACTCCTCCTTCCTGTCTTCAAGCTGCCTCTCTCTGTTTTATACTGGCTCTTGAACAAAGAAAATCACAAAGAAGTGTTATTTTTGCTTGAATCTGCTTAAATGATCAATGATGGTTTATATAATGAACCCATTATGGTGGACACTAGAGAATAATTCACAGAGCCTATTTCAACCCTTTTTTCCCTTGTTTCCTCTCCTTGATCTCTGAGACGCCCTTTCATCTGTGAATGCCCATGCCACCTAACTCTGGTCAATGGGATATTGGCAGAAGTTCCTGAGAAGATTTCTTCCATCACTTAAACAGATGGGTGAAGAAAGAACTTCTTCCCTTGTGCCTTCTTCCTGTTTGGAGCGTCGATGTCATAGCTGAAGGTGCCACAGGCGTACTGCTACCGTGAAGGTGAAAGCCTTCGGCTGAGGATGGTGGAGTAGCGAGATGGGAGAAGCTGGAGCCTCAGAGAATGTTCTTGAACAGCCATACCTGCCTACTTCTGGACATACACCTTTTTTTTTTTTTTTTTTTTAGCTGTTGTTGAGTGGCTCTTTTGTGCCTTGAGGTGAATGCACTGTCATGACCTGATGTTCACACAGCAGTGCCAATTCTTTAGCTGAAGAGTATTAAGAATCATGCCCCTTGGTTAGAATAGCTTAATTCAGTTGCTCCTTGAATCAGCATTTATGCACCCATGAACCAACCCATCCTCCATTAATCTAATCAGCCATTTAAATGTCCATCTGATAGATACGAACAGGGCAAGGGCATACTCTGTGTGCAAAACTGGGCCAGGTCCTCCGAGAAACAGAGTTCCCATCTTACTTGTGGTCAGGCACTTTACCAGTTGCTGAGATGAAGGTCAGAGACAGAACAAGGAAAGAGCTTGGGCTTTTGCTGGATGTGAAACCATCCCTATATTTGCTGACTGCTTGGGAACTTGAATGTGATCCATTTTTCTCTGACCCTGCCTTGTCTGTAGAAATGGCTATTAATACCTGCCTATAGAGAAGGGCTGCTTGAACATTTAAAGATGGAATATTTGTCCTGGCACACAGAAGTGATGAATGAAGGTGCGTGGGGAAGAAAGCAAAGAGGAACTGTTGAAGAAAAGCACCTTGAACAAATTCCTCTTATTTTATTGGTGAAAGAGACAACATACAGTGAGGGGGATAAGGGGCATCTCTGTACACCAGAGCCAGTCTCTGAATCTGGGGAATGCAGACTAGACCAGGAATTCTTCTCTATCACCAGCTGTTTACCTTTTCTCTTGGTTATTTAGCTTTGTTGTCTGAGTGAATGTGTGTCAATGTGGTGGGGAGGCCAGCGAGTGGTTATGATAATCAGGCACATTTCCCTTTAGGCAGTGTCTTACGTTATGGTTAATTTGTTGGAAAACTCATGACTGGTAGGCTCCAGTTTCCGTATACTGGATTGTCATATAGGGAATCCCAGTCTTTTGCTTTTAATTCTTTGAGACTTCTTTGCTAGGAAGAAGTAGGCAAATGAGAGGGGGAAGGACCAGCATAGGAGATGCTTTCTTCTCCTCTCCTGGCATGTCCACCCAGTATTTACCATGAGGAGCAGACACATCTTGCACAGGCAGCCTGGTACAGGGCTCTGCTCTCCACATACAGCATCCTTTCCTTATGGAGTCAGTAACAGTGTGTTCAGTCTTCGTGTTTGTTTTTTGCCACCTCTTGTCTTTAACAAGATAGAAGAGATTGGGAAGGAAAAGAACTTTCACGGTTTCTCATTTGTCCATGAAATCATTCTCTCCTCATCCTTCTCCCCCCACTTTGAACAAAGTGAACCTCTGCTGTCTGTGAATGAGTTAGAACAAAATGTTCCAGAGGCTTCAAACTCCAGAACTCATCTGAGCCAGGCAGATAGCAGAAGTCTAGTAAGCTAGGTGTCAAATGATAAACAGGAGTGATTCTGAGTCTTGTATCGGGAGTGGGAGAAAGTGGGAGAGAGTGGGAGAAGTGCAACACATTGCCCCTAGCTAGGTCACCACTGCTCGTATCCAGTTGCCACTGCCATGTGGAAAGGTAGGCCCACTGTTGTCAGAGCTGGAAATCGGTGTTTTGCAGTGAACCATCCCATTAAAAAGAAATGTTGGTGATGAACTAAAATTTGAAACATTGTGCATACCTCACTACTTGGGCCAAACAAAATATACCTGCAGACTAACATTCTGAAAGAGATGGGAATCCCAGACCACCTGACCTGCCTCTTGAGAAACCTGTATGCAGGTCAGGAAGCAACAGTTAGAACCGGTCATGGAACAACAGACTGGTTCCAAATAGGAAAAGGAGTGCGTCAAGGTTGTATATTGTCACCTTGCTTATTTAACTTATATGCAGAGTACATCATGAGGAACGCTGGGCTGGAAGAAGCACAAGCTGGAATCAAGATTGCCAGGAGAAATATCAATAACCTCAGATATGCAGATGACACTACCCTTATGGCAGAAAGTGAAGAGGAACTCAAAAGCCTCTTGATGAAAGTGAAAGAGGAGAGTGAAAAGGTTGGCTTGAAGCTCAACATTCAGAAAACAAAGATCATGGCATCTGGTCCCATCACTTCATGGGAAATAGATGGAAAAACAGTGGAAACAGTGTCAGACTTTGTTTTTTTGGGCTCCAAAATCACTGCAGATGCTGATTGCAGCCATGAAATTAAAAGACGCTTGCTCCTTGGAAGGAAAGTTATGACCAACCTTGATAGTATATTAAAAAGCAGAGACATTACTTTGCCGACCAAGGTCCGTCTAGTCAAGGCAATGGTTTTTCCCGTGGTCATGTATGGATGTGAGAGTTGGACTGTGAAGAAAGCTGATCGCCGAAGAATCGATGTTTTTGAACTGTGGTGTTGCAGAAGACTCTTGAGAGTCCCTTATACTGCAAGGAGATCCAACCAGTCCATTCTAAAGGAGATCAATCCTGGATGTTCATTGGAGGGACTGATGCTGGGGCTGAAACTCCAATACTTTGGCCACCTCATGAGACGAGTTGACTCACTGGAAAAGACTCTGATGCTGGGAAAGGTTGGGGGCGGGAGGAGAAGGGGACGACGGAGAATGAGATGGCTGGATGGCATCACCGACTCTGTGGACATGAGTTTGAGTGTACTCCGGGAGTTGGTGATGGACAGGGAGGCCTGGCGTGCTGTGATTCATGGGGTCGCGGAGAGTCGGACACGACTGAGCGACTGAACTGAACTGAACTGAATATTAGCCTGGGGTATCAAGAATCCTTGACCTCTATACTTTTAAGGAACCAAACTTGAGCAATAGTAATTCATAGAGAAAAACAATTGGCAAAAGATCATGCACAGAATGTATCTACATCTATCTGTGTATAGACACAGATACAGCTGTGGCTATTTATATGTGCATGTGTGTATATACGTACAGTGTGTGCATGCGTACACACTATTCGTGTCTGAATACTGTTTGGTGACAAACATCTTGCCTTGGTAGTCAGAAAACGAATACAACTAAAATGGGAGGAGAAGAGTTCGGGGTTGATAGTGCCGTGTTTGTACCATTACACCAGCAACTGCCTTGTAAGTCTGCTCATCCTTATCTCAGAGCTCCCTGAAGGCAAGAACCATCTCGTTTTTGTTTCATCTCCAGTGCCTGCCCTAGAAGCTGCCCCAGCATGTAGCTGACTGTCCGTATGTTTGCACTGAGTGGACTGAGTGAGTAGTGAAGTAGGTTGATAGGAGCTGCTCTGGTAGCGGCTTCAGAACAGGATTGGACCCCCTGTGTTAACTGTGCAATTGCCTCAGGGCCGGGTTGTTCTGGTGCTTCGTGTGTTCGTGGGACCTGTGGCACCTCTCACCTGTGTTCATGAGAGAGGGACATTTTTATGTCTTGCCTCGCCGGTGTACAGTTTTACGGGATGCTTCAAGTTTGACCCCTCCATCTCTTTTGATTAATCCGTCTGTCTTCTTTGGACATCCACACACGTTCAGAATCAATGCCTTAATTATTCAGACTCTCAGTTTCTAAACTTTGGCCATTTTGGTTAAAAAGTTTCATGAGGGACAAATCCATAGAGCACAGAGAAGAAAGAGCTGTCTCTGCACAGATTAAACAGTGAGGTGTCAAAGGTAGCTGCTTTAGGTAAGGCCCCATGGGTGCTGAGGGGGAGGGAAGAGGTGAGAGGTCAGGCGTCTGGGCCCAGACAGGTCTGTTCTATACTGTGCTAATGCTTTGTCTGTAAAGACTTTCAGGAAAGGACAAACACCGAGATTGTCACTCAGAATGAATGCTCACTTTTCGTCATTTTTCACCTTCTGGGGTGTTCTTTTGTTTCATGTCCTTACAGAGTACTGCATCTTTTTGATCAAATCATATCTGTAGGTAGTCCTATGATGGGATTCCTAAATGATGATATGTAAGAAAGTATCATGGGGACTTCCCTGGTGGTCCAGCAGCTAAGACTCCACACCACCAATGCAGGGGGCCTGGATTTGATCCCTGGTCAGGGAACTAGATACCACATACCACAAGTAAGAGTTCACATGCAGCAACTAAAGATCCTGTGTGCCACAACTAAATAAAGTAAAAATAGATTAAAAAAAAAAAAAATGAAGCGCCATGGCATTGATGTCCAAGCCATCTGAGAATTCAGGCTGTGGATGACTTTTTTCTCTTTCCTGCAGCGCTGGGGCACCTGCATATGTGCAGTCTGCCACGCCTGCCCTGGCATTCCATCCTCGGCCCCCTCAGCAGAGAACAAGGGCTCTCTGCATCTTCAGCTCTCCTGGAATGGGGTGTCTCTGAACTGTCTGCTCCACAGATGAGGCTTCTTCCACATTCCAGATTCTTCAAGGTGGGATCTGGGAGGAGGGCACCCCAGGAGAAACATTTTTCAAGCCTAGTGCTGACATCTCGCTTAATTACACAATAGACACTTTTTTCAGCCAACAAGACTGTCCTTGTTTTCCAGTGTTGTGAACCAGACATTCTGAGCTCATGTTCCTTTGATCAGTGTTACACAACTTTTCTGAGTGCTAATCTGTTCCAATTCTAAATAGATTAAAACCGCCACATGAATGGCAGCTGTAGGTTTTTGTTTTTCTTAAAAATTATCTGAGGGGGAAAAAATCTGAGAAATTGTATTATGCTGGGTGAAAGTATTAACAATGGATTCTTTGCCAAGATGATTAAAATCGGAAAAGTATGAAAATAAAAGAGAAATCCTTTAAAAGCAACTTGTCTGAGGAGCTCATCAGTAGCTTCAAAGGCTATTTCAGGAGGGGTCCTGACTGGTTCAAATCTAAGAACCTCAAATGGCTGTAAGAAGTTTCCAGAAAATGAGCTATTTCCAGTGTTTTGTTTTCATGTCAGTCAAATGTAGAATACACAGGGCTTGTAAGCCAGACCACAGAAGTGAAGGCTCTCCATCGCATGTGGTATGCTGGGGCCTTTGTGGCTGGCAAGTAGTATAGAGCTTTTGTTTTGTTTAGATTCTTCTTGGCCTTAAACAATGACGTGAGGGCACTCATCTGTTCTTTTGCTGACATTCAGGCAAGACACTGCTTGGTTTTTACTAAGTCATAGTTAGATATCAGGGCAATTTTGAGCCAGGGAGCCCAAGTTCCCTATTCTTTTACGAATGGTGCTTTGGCAATGGTGGAAGATAGCTATAAGGATTAGTCTTTTTTACAATGGCACATAGTCCTGTGAACCTACCTTTGAGCTATTTTAGGTGACATTTCTGGTCATGCTAGGATAGATCATTCTAATCTTTTTGAGTCCTTAGTAAATGGATTCGGTCGTTCAATAATACCTCTGGAAGAGGGTTCTAGAAAGAATCAGCTCATACCAAATTTAACAATATAGAAAAGACTTTATTATATCTATTTTAGTTATAACTGAAAACCCAACTCAAAGTAACATAGCAACAAGGACATTTACAAAAAGTTTCAAGGGAAGATCTGGCTTCAAGCAGGGATGAATACGCGGACTCAGATGATGTTACGAGAGCACCTGAATCCTGCATCCACGTGTTCATTATTCAGTTCCGTATTCCTCGGCCAGTCTCAAGTTGGCTGAGGCACAACAGCACCAACTCCACTCACCAGGGCGAAAGCAAAATGCAAAGGGAAGTATCTCCTTCCCTGGAAGCTCCACACAAGGGTCTCAGAACTGAGATTCTTTGACCCTAATCTGCTGAGCAAATTCAGCCTAAGTCACATGCCCAGGCTAAGCTGATCACTGAGCACCAGTTGCTGAGGCATGGATTGGGAGCCTATCACTGGAAACAGGAGAAACCATCTCCTCCAGATCCATAGCCTAGATCTTGTTCCATCCAGGAGTTCAAACAGTGTCATCAAGACTTGGAAACTTTTCCTATATTTTTATTTCTTCTTCCTGTATGTTGTCTTTTACTCTCAGGTAAGTTATGTCCCTGCCAGGTCCCCAACAGAAAGTAGGAGAGGTTTGGTTCCACCACAAACCTGGAGGGTCCAGGAGGGTGAAACGAGAAGTAGAACTAGGGCTGCTTGAAAGACCCACATCTCGTGACATCCGTTACAGACAAGTGTCAGTGCACTAACAAGTCCTCATGCTCTTCACCTCTGTGGTCACCACTGAACCGTGTATCAAACCACCCTAGACCTCTGGTTTGTTTGTGAACCAGATGGACTCAGCTGTTTCTCTTGCCCAGAACTCAGCTTTGTATCAGGTACATCATCAGTACAGTGTCTTAGTTTGGTAACTGTAAGATGACCTATGTCCTTCCGTTTTGTCTGCAGAGATTGACTCATCTTTGTCTCTTTATGTCTCAGTTGACTCAAAGCTCTTTGGAAATGTGAGGCACACCATCTTGTATTTATTTTAAAGCGGTCAATAACTCAATCAATCCTTCAATGAAAAACAAGAAAAAAAACCCCTACTATTTAATGTCATAATTAAATTGTGTTTTTGAATCCTTAAGTTCTGCCTGCTACATTGGAATAATGTGGAGCAGAAGAGCTGGATCCAAGAATCAGTACATGTTCTGTTATTAATCAGACTCAGTGAATATTTCTTATATAGTGGATCATGCAAAACAAAGGAGAGAGAGTTCTTGCTTTGTTTGATATAAACAGTATAAAAGGAAAGAATTGCTCTTCTTGGTTAATATTGAAGAATTGGCTAAATATAGGAATTCGTCTCTCTGTGTAGTTGAATATATAGGACAAGTCAGATTCACTTCATTTAATAAATATAGCATTTTCATATTTTCAGTGAAAAAGTTTTGCAAATTTTGCATTTTAAGTTTTGTTTCAAATTTGCTTTTCTTTATATTAAGGAAAAGTAATAACCTCATTGCCGATTTTATATCTCTCTGGTTCTAAATAAATATACACCCACAAGCTCTAATATTTGTCCTTTCTCTTGGGCATACTATCTATAAATGCAGTAATTGGAACAACCATTTGTTTGTGGAAAAACAGCTATTAAATTATTTATTTATTTAATTTCTGTTTGTTCCCCTTTGTTACCTAAATGAATCTATAAATCAGATTCACTGTTCATGGTTTTGCTATTGTGACTCTAGGCAACTGGATGAGCCTTTACCTGTATTAATTTCTGAGAACTGCTTTAACAAAGTACCACAAACTGACTTAAAACAACCAGAGTTTATTATCTCACGGTACTGGAGGATGGAAGTCACATTCACAGATACCTGGCGTAACAACTTCAACACCTTTTGAGGGGACACAATTCAACCCACAAAAGTCTGCCCTAATCCCTTCCCCAAATTCATATCCTCCTCATGTACAACATGTTTTCAACTCCATATCAGCATTTGCCAAATCTTAACTCATTCCAGCATCAACTCTATATCAAAAATCTCATCTAAATCCGTTTAAAAGTTCCCACATCTCATCTTCTAATCTGTCTAAATCAGGTATAGGTGAGACTCCAGGTATATTCCATCCTTGGGCAAAATCCCTCCCCATCTGTGGACCTATGAAACAGATTTTTGGCTCCCAGCAGTATAAGGTGGGACAGGAATAGGATAAGATATTCTCATTTTGTATGGGAGAAATAGGAAGGAATAAAGGGGTCATGAGTCCCAACCAAGTATGCAGCCCAACAGTGCAAGTTCCTTAGATTTCAAGGCCTGAGAATAATACTCTGTGGCCTGAGACTCCACCGTCTGGCTCCCAGGTAACAACCCCACTGTATTGGTTCCACCTTCTTTGGCCTCTGCAGATGTGGCTCAGTCATTTTTCCTTCATTTCATCCCAGGTCTGTCTCTTTTCATTTGAAAACAGCTAGTATGTCTACTGGTATAGCAATCTTCAAAACGTTGTCAGTCTTACAGGAATGTCAGGAGGGTGCATAACAATAGACAGGATGGTTCTTCACAGATTCCTCAATAATTTCATCTTTATTCCTGTTTCTGTTTAGATGGTTGATTAGGTCCATGAGTTACACACATAATCTCTCCAGCTATGGTTTTTCCAGCCTGCACTCTTGATTTTCCCTCTAAAGCCTGCTTTCTCAGATTTTGTTATCTGGATAGCTTAAAATTTTCCCACATCACCAAGTGCTGGTTGCTTTTGTTTAACAATTCTGTTCTCATTTTATCTATTTCCTCTTGAATTTTTGTTAGCAGCAAGGAGAAACCAGGTCACATCCTCTACACTTTGCTTTTAAGTCTCCTCAGATAAATATCCAAGTCCATCATTTACAAATTCTACTTTCCACCCAACAGTAGAACATAGTTCAGCCAAGTATTTGCCACTTTATAACAATGATCACCTTTCCTCCAGTATCTATAATATGTTCGTGGTTTCTGTTTAAGGTCTCATTGAGAGTCCCCTTTGACATTCCTATTTATAGCAACATTCTGTTGATGATGATATATGCATTCTCTAAGATGATAGGAATCTTTTCTATAATTCTCTCCTCTTTCTAAGTCCACTCACAGGAATTGCTTTTCATGTTTCTACTGGCAGTCACCTCAAGGCAATCTTAGGTTTTCTCTATCATGTGCCTTGAATTCTTCCACCCATAACCCATTCAGTTCAGTTCAGTTCAGTCGCTCAGTCGTGTCTGACTCTTTGCGACCCCATGAATCGCAGCACGCCAGGCCTACCTGTCCATCACCAACTCCCGGATTTCGCCCCAACTCATATTCATCGAGTCGGTGAAGCCATCCAGCTATCTCATCCTCTGTCGTCCCCTTCTCCTCCTGACCCCAATCCCTCCCAGCAAGAAAGTCTTTTCCAGTGAGTCAGCTCTTCGCATGAGGTGGCCAAAGTTTTGTTGGAGTTTCAGCTTTAGCATCAGTCCTTCCAATGAACACCCAGGATTGATCTCCTTTAGAATGGACTGGTTGGACCTCCTTGCAGTCCAAGGGACTGGCAAGAGTCTTCTTCAAAACCACAGTTCAAAAGCATTAATTCTTCGGTGCTCAGCTTTCTTCACAGTCCAACTCTCACATCCATACCTGACCACTGAAAAAACCATACCCTTGACTAGATGGACCTTTGTTGACAAAGTAATGTCTCTGCTTTTTAATATACTGTCTATGTTGGTCATAACTTTCCTTCCAAGGAGTAAGCATCTTTTAATTTCATGACTGCAATCACCGTCTGCAGTGATTTTCAGTTCAGTTCAGTCACTCAGTCATGTCTGACTCTTTGCGACCCCATGAATCACAGCACGCCAGGCCTCCCTGTCTATCACCAACTCCTGGAGTTCACTCAAACTCATGTCCATCGAGTCGGTGATGCCATCCAGCCATCTCATTTTCTGTTGTCCCCTTCTCCTCCTGCCCCCAGTCCTTCCCAGCATCAGAGTCTTTTCCAGTGAGTCAACTCGTCGCATGAGGTGGCCAAAGTATTGGAGTTTCAGCTTCAGCATCAGTCCTTCCAATGAACACCCAGGATCGATCTCCTTTAGAATGGACTGGTTGGATCTCCTTGCAATCCAAGGGACTCTCAAGAGTCTTCTCCAACACCACAGTTCAAAAGCATCAATTCTTCAGCGCTCAGCTATCTTCATAGTCCAACTCTCACATCCATACATGACCACAGGAAAAACCATAGCCTTGACTAGACAGACCTTGGTTGGCAAAGTAATGTCTCTGCTTGTTAATATGCTATCTAGGTTGGTCATACCTTTTCTTCCAAGGAGTAAGCGTCTTTTAATTTCATGGCTGCAATCAGCATCCGCAGTGATTTAGGAGCCAAAAAAATAAATTCTGACACTGCTTCCACTGTTTCCCCATCTATTTCCCAGGAAGTGATGGGACCAGATGCCATGATCTTTGTTTTCTGAATGTTGAGCTTCAAGCCAACCTTTTCACTCTCCTCTTTCACTTTCATCAAGAGGCTTTTGAGTTCCTCTTCACTTTCTGCCATAAGGGTGGTGTCATCTGCATATCTGAGGTTATTGATATTTCTCCCAGCAATCTTGATTCCAGCTTGTGCTTCTTCCAGTCCAGCGTTCCTCATGATGTACTCTGCATATAAGTGAAATAAGCAGGGTGACAATATACAGCCTTGACGTACTCCTTTTCCTATTTGGAACCAGTCTGTTGTTCCATGTCTAGCTCTAACTGTTGCTTCCTGACCTGCATACAGGTTTCTCAAGAGGCAGGTCAGGTGGTCTGGTATTCCCATCTCTTTCAGAATTTTCCAGTTTATTGTGATCCACACAGTCAAAGACTTTGGCATAGTCAATAAAGCAGAAATAGATGTTTTTCTGGAACTCTCTTGCTTTTTCAATGATCCATTGCATGTTGGCAATTTGATATCTGGTTCCTCTGCCTCTTCTAAAACCATCTTGAACATCTGGAAGTTCACGGTTCATGTATTGCTGAAGCCTGGCTTGGAGAATTTTGAGCATGACTTTACTAGCGTGTGAGATGAGTTCAATTGTGTGGTAGTTTGAGCATTCTTTGGCATTGCCTTTCTTTGGGATTGGAATGAAAACTGACCTTTTCCAGTCCTGTGGCCACTGCTGAGTTTTCCAAATTTGCTGGCATATTGAGTGCAGCACTTTCACAGCATCATCTTTCAGGATTTGAAATAGCTCACTTGGAATTCCATCACCTCCACTAGCTTTGTTCGTATTGATGCATTCTAAGGCCCACTTGACTTCACATTCCAGGATGTCTGGCTCTAGGTGATTGATCACACCATCGTGATTATCTTGGTCGTGAAGATCTTTTTTGTGCAGTTCTTCTGTGTATTCTTGCCACCTCTTCTTAATATCTTCTGCTTCTGTTAGGTCCATCCCATTTCTGTCCTTTATTGGGCCCATCTTTGCATGAAATGTTCCCTTGAAATCTAATTTTCTTGAAGAGATCTCTTGTTCTTCCTATTCTGTTGTTTTCCTCTATTTCTTTGCATTGATCGCTTAGGAAGGCTTTCTTATCTCTCCTTGCTATTCATTGGAACTCTGCTATCAGATGCTTATATCTTTCCTTTTCTCCTCTGCTATTCACTTCTCTTCTTTTCACAGCTATTTGTAAAACCTCCCCAGACAGCCATTTTGCTTTTTTGCATTTCTTTTTCATGGGGATGGTCTTGATCCCTGTCTCCTGTACAATGTCATGAATATACGTCCAGAGTTCATCAGGCAATCTATCTATCAGATCTAGTCCCTTAAATCTATTTCTCACTTCCACTGTATAATCATAAGGGATTTGATTTAGGTCATACCTGAATGGTCTAGTGGTTTTCCCTACTTTCTTCAATTTAAGTCTGAATTTGACAATACCCAGTAACAAATCATTTCTACTGTTTTAGGAATCTATTAAGTTGTAACCCTCTTCCTGGAAGCAGAATCTGTTAGTTCTCTATGTCTGCCATAACAAAATATCACAAACTGATCACTTAAAACAATAGGAACTTATTTTCTCATGATTCTTGGGGCTTGATGTCTGAAATCAAGGTGTTGGCACAGCTTTACTCCCTCTGAAGGCTCTAGGGAAGAGTTCTTCCTTGCCTCTTCTTGCTTCTGGTAGTTAGTCTTTGCCATCCTTGGCTTGCAGCTACATTACTCCACAGATTTTCACTCTGTCTTCACATGACAGTCTTCTCTCTGTGTTGGTCCACATTTCTGTCTTTTCTTTTTCTAAGGACATAAGTTATGTTCCGTTTAGGGCTCACCCTCATCCAGCATGACTTCATCTTATTACGTCTGCAAAGACCCTATTTTCAAAAAGGCCATATTTACAGTTATCTGAGATTAGAACTTCAACATGCCTTTTTTCATTTTTTTTCAGCATGCCTTTTTGAGGGACATGGTACAACCATGGTGCTATCCTTCTGAGATTTTTTGGTTTCCACCTTTATACGAATAGGATCTTTTAAATTGCAAATGACGGAAAACACAAACTGGCCTAGGCAAAATGAGCTTATTTGTCTCTCATAACTGATGTATAGTTATGGCTACTTCAGATTTCAGGCATGGCCTCATCCAGGGATTCAAACAGTGTTATCAGGACCTGCACCCTCTTAACTCCTTCTCCATTCCTTATTTTGTTGTGTGTCTTCACTCTCAGATAGATTATGCTGTATTTGTCCCCACTAGGTTCCCAACTGCTGATGTCTCAGAGAAAAGTACATCTTTTGTCATGATACTTGGACTGAGATCACAGAAATCCGTCTGTCAATACCAAAAAGTGGGGAGAGGGGATGGTGAGTGTTTGCCAGGCTAACACAGATAGGTGTCCATCTCAGTCAGCACACTAAGAGCCCTAGCAGGTTTCTAAGGGCCCTTCAGCTCTGACTGTGCAATGAATCTCACTATACACCCTCTGCTGATTCTTGTCCAGATAGTTACATAGGATGGCGTTAGTTTCTTTGTCAGTAAAACATAACTTCATAATTTAAATTATTTTAAGTTCATAATTAAAAATTTTATATTTAACTACTTTATTTTAAATTCATAATTTAATTTTTTGGATAACCAACTTTTGGTGATGTTTCTATACAATAAAATTACTGATTTTTAAGTGCACAGTTTGATGAATTATGACAAATGCATTTCATTGTGTAATGACCACCATAATCACTGTGTAGAACATTTCCTTCACCCCCAATGTTCACTTGTGCCCCTTGATAGTTTCGTCACCCTAGTCCCTCATCATGTTAACCACTGATCTGTTTTCTAATATTGCAGCTCTGCACAGGCGTTTTTTAAATTATAATTTATTAAAGTATTTATAGCACTAGAGTTAAAGGTCTTCCTTAGAAGTGTAAGTAAGCATTCAGTTCAGTTCAGTCGCTCAGTCGTGTCCGACTCTCTGCGACCCCATGAATCACAGCACGCCAGGCCTCCCTGTCCATCACCAACTCCCGGAGTTCACTCAAACTCATGTCCATCGAGTCAGTGATGCCATCCAGCCATCTCACTCTCTGTCGTCCCCTTCTCCTCCCGCCCCCAATCCCTCCCAGCATCAGAGTCTTTTCCAGTGAGTCAACTCTTCGCATGAGGTGGCCAAAGTATTGGAATTTCAGTTTTAGCATCAGTCCTTCCAATGAACACCCAGGATTGATCTTCTTGAGAATGGACTGGTTGGATCTCGTTGCAGTCCAAGGGACTCTCAAGAGTCTTCTCCAGCACCACAGTTCAAAAGCATCAATTCTTCGGCGATCAGCCTTCTTCACAGTCCAACTCTCACATCCATACATGACCACGGGAAAAACCATAGCCTTGACTAGACTGACGTTTGTTGGCAAAGTAATGTCTCTGCTTTTTAATATACTATCTAGGTTGGTCATAACTTTGCTTCCAAGGAGTAAGCGTCTTTTAATTTCATGGCTGCAATCAGCATCTGCAGTGATTTTGGAGCCCAAAAAATAAAGTCTGACACGTTTCCACTGTTTCCCCATCTATTTCTCATGAAGTGATGGGACCAGATGCCATGATCTTAGTTTTCTGAATGTTGAGCTTCAAGCCAACTTTTTCACTCTCCTCTTTCACTTTCATCAAGAGGCTTTTGAGTTCCTCTTCACTTTCTGCCATAAAGGTGGTATCATTTGTATATCTGAGGTTATTGATATTTCTCCCAGCAATCTTGATTCCAGCTTGTGCTTCTTCCAGCCCAGCATTCCTCATAATGTACTCTGCATATAAGTTAAATAAGCAGGGTGACAAAATATAGCCTTGGCGTACTCCTTTTCCTATTTGGAACCAGTCTGTTGTTCCATGTCCAGTTCTAACTGTTGCTTCCTGACCTGCATACAGGTTTCTCAAGAGGCAGGTCAGGTGGTCTGGTATTCCCATCTCTTTCAGAATTTTCCACAGTTTATTGTGATCCACACAGTCAAAGGCTTTGGCATAGTCAATGAAGCAGAAATAGATGTTTTTCTGGAACTCTCTTGCTTTCTCCATGATCCAGCGGATGTTGGCAATTTGATCTCTGGTGCCTCTGCCTTTTCTAAAACCTGCTTGAACATCTGGAAGTTCATGGTTCACATATTGCTGAAGCCTGGCTTGGAGAATTTTGAGCATGACTTTACTAGCGTGTGAGATGAGTGCAATTGTGTGGTAGTTTGAGCATCCTTTGGCATTGCCTTTCTTTGGGATTGGAATGAAGACTGACCTTTTCCAGTGGCTTTTGCTAATGTGGATGGGCTTGGTGAAATTAGGCAGAAGTCTTTGCTCATTTTAGGATGAATCATATGCAGTTTCCAATGGTCAATAGGTTTTAACCTATGGAAAATGATTCCTTGTCAACGTTCAATCTGATGAGTAGGAACTGTTCCAGTGGTTAGAGAGTAGGGAATTTGGTGTGGGACCTCTTTGTCCCTTGTGTTTTTATTCGTTTAATTCATGTGGCCTCATGCTTGGTGACGGTACTTTGGGTGGTCATCCGTGCTGGTGGTGATCTGGAGGAGTGGGTTATCACTGTAGGACAGAAGCCCATATTGAGGATGGTTTCTCTGGCCAGCTTGCATCTCTTCCTCTTTTAGAAATTTACCCATGATCTTCACTGGGGACCCACTGACCCCAACTCAGCCCACCGGGTTTGCATGCTTTGATCCGTTTGGTCAATGAAAGTGTGATTTACACAACCCTGTCAAAGCCAGTCAGAGCCCAGCCCTGGGCCTTTGCTGGATCTGTCAGGGAAGACATTGTCTTCTACAGCAAAGGTGTCAGCCCAGGGCTGTGGTATCCCATCTGCTGCTGTGTGGGAAAAGCCTGACAAAGCCTCCCAGGAAGGAAGCAGAGCTGAGAGAGAGAGTGAGGCAGAATCCAGATGACATTGTATGAGTCTTTGTTATATCTAGCTCTAGTCAGACCTGTTTCTGTACTCCTCAGTTACATGAGCCAGTACGTTCGTGTTCTTTGCTTATACCAGTTGAACTTTTTTTTCCTGTCACAAGGGAAGCATTCCTGCCTGCTATAGAATGCCATCCCAAGGAGATATGTGTATGATCCTGCCTCCGGAAATTAGTTATTTAAAATATAACTCAACAGACATCAAAACCAAAAGTGTTGTGAGAATACATTCTTTTTAATTGAAACAATAGAAAATCTTCTATCTTGGTTCATCCTGTTGATGAGGAGAAAATTAACCACTTTCTAAGATAAGACACAAGCATTTTAAAGAAAAAAATTTTTTTGCTTTAGTCTGTAGTTTAAGCTATAAAATTGCTTTTAAGGAATGTTGAAACATCGGTGGGGAAAGAAAAACATCTGGTACTATGAATTTTGCATCTCATATTTATTAATATAAGGGCAGGAAGAAAATCAAACCAGTCAATCCTAAAGGAAATCAACCCTGAATATTCATGGGAAGGACTGATGCTAAAGCTGAAGCTCTAATACTTTGGCCACCTGATGTGAAGAGCGGACTCATTGGAAAGACCCTGATTCTGAGAAAGATTGAAGGCAGGAGGAGAATTGGACAACAGAGGATGAGATGGTTGGATGGCATCACCGACTCAATGGACATGTGTTTGAGCAAACTCCAAGAGATGGTGAAAGACAGGGACGCCTGGCGTGCTGCGGTCCTTGGGATCACAGAGTCAGACCTGACTGAGGGGCTGAAGAACAGCAGCAAAGAAGGGTCAAGGAAATGGTCTGAGGAAGCCCTAGGGTTCCACCTGGGCGTGATTTGTGCCCGCAGAGATTGACTTCTTTCCCTTTCAGTCGTTTTAGCACTTTCTTCTGCTGAAGCTGGGCGTATGTGAGGGGTTCTAGGAAAATCCTGTCCCCAATTAGTAGTCTTAATTCTCATTCGGATTTATGTCACAGTCACTCAACTTCTTTGAAAGAGCCTGAGAAAATTTACACTAGGCTCTTAGAGCTATGGTTTTTCAGCAGAGCAAACACTTTTTCTGAGTTACTGTCCCTTCATCCCAGATCTGAATCCTGATTCTGCTACATATTAGGAGTGTTTCCTTGGATGAATAGCTTTATCTCTTTGAAACTTGGTTTATTTATCTTTAATATTTTCAATAATAGTAAATAATAATAATAATTCTTTAGAATTATTGTGAACATTAAATAAAATATGACATAAATAATGAACATTATGGCCAACATTGTGCCAGACCCAGAGCTTCTACAAAAGATACTTGTCTGCCCACCCAGCATTCTTACCCATCTCTTTTGTCCTAGTGGAACTCTGATTTTGTTCAGGAATCTATTCCTTCTCCAAGAAGCCCTGTATGCATTCTCAAGAGTCTCTTCACTTTGGGAGAAACTTGTCCTTTCTTTCCCTCCTTTGCACATGTGGTCTGGGCTTGGGCATGAGACCAGACTCTGGCCAATGAAATTTGAGAGGAAATCTACTAGGAGGTATCTGGGAAAATATTCCTTTAATTGTAATCATCTTTCCCTGCAAAGCAACATTTCTGAATCCAAAGACCAAAGCAGTTGTAGCCATCTTACTACCAAAATCAACACAGATTGGCAGAGCAGAGAGATGGACAGAATCTGACCCACATTATCTGGGTCTTCAGAGTCATTACTTACTGAACCAGATTTTCCTGCCCTAGGTTGGGACTTCCTGCCATGTCATCTAATATATTTTTCTATCGTTTAAGCCAATTAGACCCAGAAGTTCTGATTCTTATTAATTAGTGATGCAACTTTATTTTTTTTCATTTAATCCTTAAAATAGATCTATTAAATTAATTCTTATTCTTGTGCCTGACAAATACTGGTTGTTCAATTAACAGTCACTCTTCCAGAATACTCTATCATCCTCCAATCTTCAAGAGTCCTGGAGGGTTTTCAGTGTGCTTGTTATCAACTAAATGGCCCTTTTCGTGTTGTCCGTTTGCTTTTGGCCTCTCTCATTAACTTCGAGTCATAACACTTGTGTCTATCTTATCATAACTGTACTAAAGAACTTTATGCCAAATGGCTCTTTGGACTTGTAGAAGGAAGAGATGCTCTTAGTATATGTTCTGGGAAGAAAACTGCTTAGATTAATCAGTCAAAGTGTGTACAGTTCATCTTGGAATCCTCTAGCACAGAACCACGCACATGGTAGGTGCTTACTTGTCTATTGCTACATAATTAATTGTCGCAAATTAGCAGCTTAAAATAACATTGGTTTATTATCTCACAGTTGTGTATGTCAGAAACCTCGATAGTCTTGGCTGATTTTCTCAGTCTCACAAGGCTAAAACCAAGGGGCTAGCTGAGCTGGGTTCTTATCTAGAGGCTCTGGAAAGAATCCACTCTGCAGCTCATTCAAGTTGTTGGCAGAATTCATTTCCATATGGTTGTAGGACTGTGGTCCCTTCTGCCTAGCTGGCTGCCTCTGGGGACTGCTCTCTGCTTCTAGAGGCTGCTGTATGGTTCTTACACACAGCCCCTCTTTTTTCAAAGCCATCAGGGGTCTGCATCTTTCTTGTGCTTTGAATCTGTCTGACTTCCCCTTCTGCCAATAACAGGTAAAAACTCTGCTTTTTTAAGAGCTTGCCTGTCTGGATTAGGCCCCCATCTCATATTTTAAGGTCATCTGACTCAAGACTTCAATTCCATCTATAAAATACCCCCAGATTAATGTTTAATTGAATAATTCAGTTCAGTTCAGTTCAGTTACTCAGTCGTGTCCGACTCTCTGCGACCCCATGAATCACAGCATGCCAGGCCTCCCTGTCCATCACCAACACCTGGAGTTCACCAAACTCATGTCCATCGAGTTGGTGATGCCATCCAGCCATCTCATTCTCTGTCGTCCCCTTCTCCTCCCGCCCCCAACCTTTCCCAGCATCAGAGTCTTTTCCAGTGAATCAACTCGTCGCATGAGGTGGCCAAAGTATTGCAGTTTCAGCTTTAGCATCAGTCCCTCCAATGAACATCCAGGATTGATCTCCTCTAGAATGGACTGGTTGGATCTCCGTGCAGTGCAAGGGACTCTCAAGAGTCTTCTCCAGCCCCACAGTTCAA
Source organism: Moschus berezovskii (assembly GCF_049115385.1). Lineage (NCBI taxonomy): Eukaryota > Metazoa > Chordata > Mammalia > Artiodactyla > Moschidae > Moschus > Moschus berezovskii. The sequence continues at coordinate 14,008,776 of NC_142483.1, forward strand.
AAGGGACACGCATTTTGGATGGGACTAGACTATCTTTAGGAGAAGGAAATGGCAACCCACTCCAGTGTTCTTGCCTGGAGAATCCCAGGGACCGGGGGTCCTGGTGGACTGTCGTCTGTGGGGTCACACAGAGTCGGACACGACTGAAGTGACTTAGCAGCAGCAGCAGACTATCTTTAGGAGAAGGCAATGGCAAGCCACTCCAGTACTCTTGCCTAGAAAATCCCGTGGATGGAGGAGCCTGGTAGGCTGCAGTCCGTGGGGTCGCTAAGGGTCAGACACGACTAAGCGACTTCACTTTCACTTTTCAGTTTCACACATTGGAGAAGGCAATGGCAACCCACTCCAATGTTCTTGCCTGGAGAATCCCAGGGACGGGGGAGCCTGGTGGGCTTCCGTCTATGGGGTCACACAGAGTCGGACACGACTGAAGTGTCTTAGCAGCAGCAGCAGCAGCAGACTATCTTTAAAATTCTGATTACCATAGTAGATATTGTGTACATATTATTATCATCATTATTATTACTGTTACTTTGATATTGAATCAAGAAAAAAATAGTAAGAAGTTTTAAAATAAAATATTAATTGAGTTTTACTCTGCTAATTGCAGAATTCCTCAATATTCTATCTGTGTTACTCTGGTTAAACTGCCCATCATTGTAAATAAGAAAATAAGAATCTAACAAAGGAGAAAAACAACAACCAGTAATTATGCTGATGTTGTTGCTCTTTTTATTTTTGGAAGAAAGAGAAATTTGCTGATCTGGCCAGCTCTTTCCCCTCAATTGCTGGCACTGCTCAGTAACATTGCAAGTGTTATTCATATATAGTGTTTATTTCTTTTGGGGTCCTGGGCAACAAAGTTACTTTTAAAAAACAGATTTAAACATGTGGAAAAGTTTAAAAGAAGAAGGGAAGTACAATCAATATAAAATAGTTGTAAAAAGTGACCCACTTCATTATAATGTTGTGATTCTCAACCGTGTTGAGTTTCATTAGTTGCCCAACACTATAATTATAACTAGAAAAGTGGGTGCTCTTGAAAAGTTTGGGATAGTTGCTTGGGATTTTGTAGGCAATCCAGTGTTTAAAGGTTTGCTTCATCATCTTGTGGTGTTATCTTTGGGTTAAAAACCAGGATCATCCAAAAAGAAAAGTTCAGAGAATTGCGGTGAATTTTGCCACACTGTGGCTTGTAGTCTATTTGCTGGAAGCACCATAAAGTTCTCAGTAGTAAAAAATCAACCTTAATTAGCTTTTAAATTGAAAAGCAAATATTTTTGCATGTATTGTTTTAGAATGAGAGATCCAGGATGGGATTTTCCCCATATCAAATAAATAACAATAGGAGTCCTGACTGGCAAAAGGATATAGACCACTGCCTCAGTTGATTCATGTCCAGGAAAATACGTTCAAAACAAAGCACCAAATGGCATCTGAATGACAGTCTAAGCAACTGAAACTGGCAAGAGGCAGCAACTCTGTGGTTTGACAACCCGTGTGGGCTCCCTTCTGTGCCATTAACTGTAAATCTGGGAGGAGGCTTGGAGATACCTCAGTGCTGCCTGAACCCATGTAGGCTTGTGGCAGGGGAGAAGGAGGAGCTAAGGAAGGGAGAGGTCAGTGGTTGAGAAGTAAGAGTTATAAAGTCAGCCATCCTAGGCTTCCGGTCTTAGCTTGAACAAGACATGAGCAAGTTGTTATGAGACTTTGGGCAAGTTGCCTTATCTCTTAAACTTGAGTGTCCTCATCTGCAAAACAGAGATAACAATAACAGCAACAACAATAATAGTAATCTCTGATGTGGACTGAATATTTTTGATCAGTCAGAGACCCTATGGACTGTACAGTCCATGGAATTCTCCAGGCCAGAATACCGGAATGGGTAGCATTTTCCTTCTCCAGGGGATCTTCCCAACCCAGGGATTGAACCCAGGTCTCCCACATTGCAGGTGGATTCTTTATCAAATGAGCCATCAGGGAAGCCCAGGGTCTCTTTTATAAAAGGGCACTAATCCCATTCATGAGAGCTCTACCATCATGATCTAATAACCTCCCAAAGACCTCACCTCCAAATAGGTGGGAATTAGATTCCAACAGATGAATCCTGGCTGATCACAAATATTCAGTCCATATCAGAGATTACTATTATTGTTATCTCTATTTTGAAGATGAGGACATGAGAATTTAAGAGATAAGGCAACTTGCCCAGACTCTCACAACAACTTGCTCACGTCTTGTTCAAGCTAAGAACAGAGTTGGACACGATGGAATGCCTTTCACACACATACACACACAAAAGAGACCCCAGAGAGCTCCCTTGCCCCTTCCACCATATGAGAGTGGGAAGAGAGTCATCTAGGAAGTAAGTTCTCATCAGGCATTGAATCTACTGGCACCTTATCCTTGTACTTCCCAGCCTTCAGAACTGTGAGGAATAAGATGTTATAAAACGTATTTTGTTACAGCAGTCCAAATGGACCAGGACAGTACTTCTTATCGTTGGATGATTATATTAAATGAAGCAAAAAAGCATTTAGCAGAGCACCCGGCGTACAACTTCTTAGCAAATGTTGCCTGTAATTGAATGAATCAGGAAAGAGAGGGGGAGAAAAAGGAGGAAAGAGCAGAGGCAGAAATGAAGGACGGAAGGGCAGAGGGGGAAGGAGACTACTGGGTGCAGACAGAAGCAGCAGCGTGTCCTAGCTCACCAGGACTCAGTCTACTTAGAAGAATAATTTAAGTTCAAATTGAAATATTTCATTGTCCCAGTAGGGTTGAGTTCCATGATGAACACGGTTGCTTACATCATTTGAGATGCTAGGTTTCTCTGTCCTTTTATTGAAGCTTTAAGAAACTGGTTAAGGTTGCCCGCAGGATGTCTCTGTAATCAGTGTTAATACTAAGAGAGCGTAGGAAATATTTTGTAACCACCAGGCTTTTTGTTAGCAAAGATGTTGGCATCAAAGTTTTCTCTCCCGCTCTGAGCAAAGCTGGCTCTCCAGGCTTTGGGGGAACTGAAATCTAAATAAAATATTCCCTTAAGTAGCATGGCAAGTTGAGAATGAATGAAGCAACTCAGGAGTTAGAGAGTGTCCCACTGGAGCCTGAAAGCCAAGAGTGGTGCGTACTCCTGCTCAATGGTAAAGAATCCGCTTGCCAGGCAAGAAGCAGGTTTGATCCCTGGGTCAGGAAGATCCCTTGAAGAAGGAAATGGCAACTCACTCCAGGATTCTTGCCTGGTAAATCCCACGGACAGGGGAGCCTGGCTGTATAGTTCATGGGGTTGCAAACAAGTCAGACATGACTTAGTGACTAAAGAGCAACAGCCTTGCTCAGTGCTGAACTTTGCTCCTGGATATTCAGGAGTGACTGTCCTCTTTGTCATTTACAATGGAAAGAACACATTTTCATGATCATCAGAATCTGAATTTAATCTTGGGCAGAATATCTTAAGGTTTGCCAGTGATTCTGTTTTTTGGAGAATAAAATACTTGAATTACCTTCCTCTGCGAAATTGCAAATGGTATGGAAAGTCTTGGTTGTAGCAAGGGGAAAAACAGGAACAAAGCTCTTTTTACTTTGTTTTGCTTTGAGATTTTAGTACTGAAATTATTTAGAACAAAGACAAAATCTCATTTCAAGAAAGTTGACCACCATGCTGGGGTAGATTTCCTTGGGCTCTTCTCCGGATCATAAGGGAGATGCAGAGGCCCTAGCCCTACCAAGATCAGCAGTTATTCTCTAGCTTGTCTCTAGTTCAGTCCTGCTTTGAGAATCAAACCAAAGAAAAAACAGAGCATTCTAGTTTATAACTGTGCCTAGATTTGAAGCAGTTTCATAAATTCTAAGACTTCAACAACTCTTCCTTTCACTCTTCCAGATGTAAGTGAGTAGTAAATAGGAACATGACCACCTCTCAAGTCTGCTGTAGAAGAAGCAGTAGATAGGATGACGATTTAGCGCCTGGATAAGTTCATTGAGAGTACAGGTGGGCTGGACCTGTTGAACACGTTCAGCAGGTACTAGCCAAGGGCCTAGCTCACGTTGATCACTCTAGGGATGGTTGTTGACCAGCATTATCAGGGTAAATTTGTCTTCTAGGAGTGAGACAGACAGCTAATACTCATAGGGTGTTGATTGGTTCCTGTGTAATGTGTTTGGATAGGTACCTGGAATACAGTACCTGTATCCTATGAGGGAAGAGCTGTCCTCAGTATTTTTAGATGGGGAAACAAAGGCACAAACTGATTAGTAGCTTGACCAATGCCATAAAAAAAAAAAAAAAAAAAAAACCTAGGAAGTGGCAAAGCTGCGTTTTGAGGCCACACATCTGGACTCTTCGGACGTGCATAGTTATCCATGCCAGACTGTCTCCCATTATACCTTGATGCCAAGCATAGATCCTTTCCTCCATCCCAACCTGCTCTCTTCTTGTGCTTCCTCTCTCCAAGGAAAGCTCATTTACATAAACCGTAAATATGAGGCTCATCCTTGACTTGCCTCGTCCCATGCTCCCCACATCAACCGGTCATCAAATTTTGTCAGATTTCACACCCCCAGGATCTCCCTCAACTGTCTGTTTCTCTCCATCCCCACGGCCACTATCTTGGTTTAAGTCTCATTGTCTTGTGCCTGGATTTTTGTTTGTCTTCCAGATGGTCTTGTAGTTGTCTTTCTTCCAGTCTGATCTTCACATAGTCTCTTGAGAGTTTTGGACTTCAGTTCTGACCCTTCCTGAGGTTAAAACTCCTCAGTGGATTCTCCATCCTATGACACAGAGTGGTATTCCCTATAGTGTCCCCTTTTATGTGTGATCACATAACAGGTGGGACCCAAGAGAAATTTGAGTAGACTTTCACAGGGAAGGACATTGGCCCGACGATCATATTGTTATTGTTTTTCAATTAATTCCCCTGACAACCTCAGGAAGAAAGCCTCAATTTAGAATTAATATATGTTCAACATCTTTCTAATTCTTGACTACCTCAATTTTTAAAAGAGAGAGCAAGTGGTTATGGTTAACTAGAATTTAATACCCCTTTTTGTTTTTATCGTATTTTTTGGTTTATTTCTACTCTATGGCTTGTGATAGGTTTTCCCAGTTATAGTAGCAATACAGAGTTACATTTTAAAACGAGTATATTTAAAATTTAAAATAACAGCATTGTACAATTTATTAATTAGTGAACATAACAGATGATATAGGCAAGTAAAAATTTATCATGGCACATAAAACACTGGAACTTGGGAAACCTTAATTATAGAATTTTTTTGGAACCCACTCCTTACCTATGTTGCTAGCTTCGGTTCTCCCATATTCCTACATTTTGAATTTGTTTCTTGAAATTGACAGAGTCCTGAGCTGTGAGATGGCTCCTACCTCTCTTTCCTGCCATCCTTGGAGAACATCATAATTCAATAGCAGAACTATTACTCCGCGTGTCATGAAGCCACAGAACCGTCATTGACAGGCATTATTTTACTAAAGAATTTCATTAAAAGAAATTGAGCAGTGTTATAAAACATGTGGCCAGACATTTAAAAGCAAATGATTGGATGATGTATTTTAAGATCTTATAGTAATACATGCTCAGTGGGCAAGCTGTTAAGCTTTTTATAGTTATTTATTCATTTGAACATCATACTATCTTTAGAATCTGGGAAACCCACCACTGCTTAGCAGGCTGTCTTATCCTTTTGGAGTTAATTCTATAAAAATCCAAGAGAATTTTTTCTCCTTTCAATTGTTCATCAGATTCTGAGAATCACAGGAAACTTTATTCCCAAACTTTGCATACCTGTACAGATTCATACAAGAGGAGTCTATAATGGGGCTTATAGTTCAGTTCAGTCGCTCAGTCGTGTCCAACTCTCCACGACCCCATGAATCACAGCACGCCAGGCCTCCCTGTCCATCACCAACTCCCGGAGTTCACTCAAACTCATGTCCACAGAGTCGGTGATGCCATCCAGCCATCTCATTCTCCATCGTCCCCTTCTTATAACTTCCTGCTAAATCCTAAAGTTATATACAGGTGCTCCTCCCAAACAGTTGCAGTGAGAATTTGACTCTAAATATGCATTAATTTTTTTTTTCTCATCCTTCCTCTTCTTGGAGTTTTGAAGATAAAACACTTTTTTTCTGAGATTGTTGCTTGATACAGAGCCATGTGGATTTGCAGTCATGGAGCCTACATCCCACAATCAAAATCATTTTTCTACTCCTTGGGTTACTTCATTATGCTTTCTCCTCCTATTTTACTGCTTTGGCCCACCACCAGTGTTTACTACCCACCAGTTCCTGGATGGTAGTAAATCCTTGTTCCTATTGCGGAAATGTGGGGTCTTATAGTAAGAAACAATGAATTCAGGGTCACAGAGAGATAAGTTATAGAATATAAAATGTGCCTGAAAAATGTAAGCTGAAACATGGAGCTTTCAGTAATTTAATGATTATGGCTGGACAACTTGGACTGCCTCCTGATTTCTAGGCATATTTTAATTTCTTCTCCACTGGGAACACTTAAGTGAAAACTGTGGACTTGTGCTTCCATATCCAGTGTGATGGATGGTGTTAAATGCCTGAAAAGCCTGGGAACAACCTCCAGAATCTGAAGCTTATGGAAGCTGGTTGGGAACCCCTTGGGTCATCTGGTGGAAATGCCTTGCTGACAGATGGCAAGACAGAGGCCATTCTCTGAAAGTTGGAGAATTGTCTGGGTGGCAAAACAATCGATAGGAGAGGATCCAGGCCTTCTGACTCATAGGCCTGAGATCATTCCTTGCTGTGATGACTACAGGAGTCCCTGGCTCCTGGGACCCTGTCTGGCCCTGTGTGTTACTTTGTTGTGGAGAACTAGCAAAGTCCTAAGATGCTCATTTCCTGATGGCCTCCTGGAATCCAGGTTCCCTGGAGATGGACAGCACTTCTGCCATTGCTTCTAGGAAGAGAACGTAGAGGTTAAACATGAAAGGGTGGCCTCTAGCCACACGGCCCTTGGGTAATGAAACAGAAAGGTTGGTGAGAAGCCACATATGCATTTTTTCTTCCAAAACGTTGGGATAATCCTCAGCTTCCCCCAAACTTTCACTCCCTTTTGATGTTTCAGATGCAAGTCAAAGTGGAGTTGTGTTTTCAGTGTGTTCATAGGTTTCCTGCAAGGTTTCTCGGAAACCTGAAGCAGATGGGTAAGTGGTGTGATCTCTACAATCACCCTCTGGAAAACCTGGGCTAATATTTCACAATGTCCCTGGAATTTGGGGTGACTTCTTGGTGACCTGGCTTCTGTGGCTTCTCTGGGGGAGATCAAAGACTTCAAAACAGTCTGAGCATGCTAAGTGATTGGTAATTTTGCTTGGTTCTTCCACAGTGATATGTTCTTGCAAGCCCAGCCTTACATCTTTTTCCGAAAATTGTACATGGCATTCATTCTCTGGAGTAGTTGAAAAGCTAATAGACATTCTCATTTTACTCCACTCCCAACTACAGGCAACTCTTATCACTAGATGAGTTTATCTGAATTCCATTTGCCTAGACCTTATGAAGTGAATAAATTTGAATTAATGTGTAGCTTTCTAAGGAGAGAGAAGTTACGCTTTGAGGGTTTAAACAGTGTTAGCTTATATAAGTGGATCTTTATGGGTGAAAACATACTCACAGCACGTTACCATATTGCCTCTATTAGTTTATACAAAATTTTCATTAAGTGATGCTAAAATAAACACATGGGGATTTCTAAAATGAGTTTTTCCTTTTGAACAGTCATATATTTATGGTTCTTTGGGTTGTGTTGGCAGATAAATATATTTTCTCTTTTAAGGGTAACACTTGGGAGAAATTTATATCAATAGCATGTAAGTTACAATTCCAGTTCCCAACAAATTGCATTTGCTGTGTTTGGTAACCCTCTAATAGTATTTCTTCCTGTAATAATTAGAGCCAAATTGAGATGTCATGAAAGAAACTGATATTCCAGACTTAGTTGTTTGGGGGCCAGTGGGGAAGGGAAGGAGGGGAAGCATTTGGTTTCTTTGTAAGTTGAAATTTTTATTATTGTATTTGTATTTCTAAATTGACTGAATGGTACTGTGGTGGGTAAACTCATGAATGTTAATATGGCTATAGCTTCCGCTTACATAGCACTTAGTTATTCTGTCCTTTATTACATTCTTATAGACATTGATGGTTCAACAATTGGAGCTTTTAAACTAATGGAAGGCTTTCAACCAAATAGAATGCCTTCATTACTAGTGAGCAGGGAGATCTGAATGTGAATTGAGGTGGTTTAAACTAATCTAAGAAAACATTTTTATAAAAGACTATTACCCATAATTTATATGTTTATTTTCAGTTTTCTTTGATTTCAATAAATTAGAGTAGGGATTTGTATTATTTCTCTCCTTTTCACATGCCTAACCCAGTGCCCAATTGCTTTATAAGGAACAAACCTGAAACCTCAGGGAATTAGCACATAGTTTATTTCTTGCTTGTATAAATGCCTTTTTGGAACCAGGAGTTTTCCTGGGCATTTCTCTTTCAATGGGTGACTCAGCGACCAAGGCATCTTCCATTCTGTCATGTGGAATATGACAGGGAAGAAATTGGAATTGCTTCTGTAATTGCTGCAAGGCTTCCGGAATTGCTACAAGGAGGAAAGACAGTGTAGGGTATTCAAAGCCCCTTCTCAAAGACTTTGGATGGAAGGTGACACATACCACTTATGCTCACATCCCATTGACAAATTAGTCACCCACCTCTCATCAACTATAAGGGATGCTAAAAATATAGGAGTCTACATGGGATACTTCACACTAATACTTTGACTACCCAACACGTGGCAGGAGCCTAGCAAATATGGAAGAATGGATGAATGATAAATCACGTTAAACAGCCTAGCACTCAGAGAATGCTATTACTGTTTTAAATTGATAGAAGAGGGATGGAAAATGACTTTAAAATAGTAACTTTCAGGACTTCCCTGGTGATCCAGTGGTTAAGAGTCTACCATCCCAATGCAGGGGTCCCAGGTTCATCCCTGGTCAGGGAACTAGACTCTACATGCTGATCCAAAGATCCCACATCCTGCAATTAAGATCACACACAGCCAAATTAAAAGAAAAAGGTGAACTTAGAGGGATTTTATGTATATTTACATTATTGACAGCTGTAAGAGCTTGTTACTGGTTTAAGTCTAGATGTCTGCACTATGCCACACAGTGATTTTTTTTCAAGGTCCTGACACATGGAACCTAAAAAATTCCATTTTCTGATCTTAAAGGCCTCTAAAGCAAATAGCATCTTGCAGTTGATTAAATGAAGTGTTTCAGAGCCTTCATGGTGTGCATAGTGGGAATGGACCTTGTTAAGGTTACAGAGGAGGTTAACCTCCATTGACAAGACAAAATTGAAGTCGTTTTCTCTTGGCACAGAGTAGTTCCCAATCTGTATTGTCAGCACGGAGGAGTTTATCCATTTTCTCCAAAGCATTATCTCAAATAAGGTGTCAGGGCACTAAATGGATTTACCGTCTTGTATTACTTTTTTCTCTTGATGTTTAATTTTTTTTTAACCCACTTATTGTCATACAAAGTCAAAACAATGGCACAAAAATAAACAGGGAAAGCTGGATGAGAAAAAGATCACAATCTCACAGTCTCTCATCTATTCCTGAGTAGTTGGTGCAGAATCCTTACGGAATATCATTGCATTTAATCTCTAGTTTTTGTTTTCCTGATCCCTGACATCTCATTTCGGTACCTTTGTATGATTTAGATAATAGGTCAGTTCACTCAGACATATTCAGAACAGTCACTACATGCAAGAAAATGTATTCATAGGTATGCTGTAATAGATGACTGCTTTTCCATGATGTCTTGTGAAGCTACAGTTCTGGAAAGCAGCCCAGAACAACAAAAGTGGAGTAGGCGTTGGAGTTACTCACGTTAGGTTTCCAGTGTAGATTCTGCCACCTCCTTGCTGGGACCTTCAGACAGTTCCTTAATCATGCTGAGCTGCAGTGTCCTCTTGGAGGAAGATGGGAAAGAGAGTTGGAATAAGAACCAAGCAAGGGAATAGTACAGGACCTGAGCACATCACCCTCAATGTCCCTTCAAATAACACTGGTATTTTATGAAATGATACAGAACTTACTGTATGTTGAAAATTAAATACCATTTTCTTAGATTTTGCAAAATTCTAGATATTCTTAATATATCTAGAAAAGCTTATTTCTACCTTGTGCATGTAACCCCCACTTCAAGCGTGTAATAAGTTAGCCTTTGGGAAACCCAGCAATGCACAGTAGACACAATACTGGTAACAACACTTGTTTAGTTATCACTCTTTTTTGTTTTGTCAGAGAAGCAGTTCTGTGTCTTAAGATGCTAGGTAATGATGGAAAAGATATTAGTGTAATTTGTTACCTTGGTAACTGGAGATGGCTGTCACTTCCTTTTGTGTGGTGTATGCTGTGGCCTTTATGTCTCTTCCCCTAATTAACATCCTGTGAGAAATGCAAAAGTAAATCACTAGAGCAACTGGACCACTGCAGTATTAAGTGCTGGAACATTCTAAATTGCAGTAATAATCATGATAATAAGTCCAAGTAGTCTGTTTCTATCTTTTAATTGCTTCTTAACTCTTCTAAGTGGGAATGGCAAAGTTATTAAGATGTAGAAACTAAGGGGTGATTTATTTCTTACATTGGGCTTTGTGAAGAAGCTTATTTATTCTATTTAGTCTTTAGTCTATTGGGAACTGTGTGAGTTCCCTTTGAAGAACAACTTGGGTAGATTATTTTAAATACAATTTAATACTACTAATATGTAGCATCCAAAATCTGGATTTGCCTTAGGGTCGAGGATATTGTCATGCATAAAGCAGTGTGCTCTAAAACCCTAGTGCTGTAACTGAGACTTGTCCTTTCACATTTTGCCACTTATTTATGGATTCAAATTCATCAGTGGGTTTGTTTACTTGAACCAAGTAAGTCTCATTACTAGATGCAAAATGAGCACATCATAGAATGGTTAGTCTTATAAGCTGGCTTTCTGGTTTGTACCCAGAGGCCATGTGTTCAGATCCGACTTACAGTTCTTGAGTGTGAACTGTGTAACCATCTATTATTTCTTACTGATGACTTCATATACAGTATGTTAGCTCAGTAAAGCACATATAAACACGCTTATCTGTACAACTTAACCCCAATACCCTTCCACCTTCCCCATTCTTGTTGTTTGGATTATCAGTGGTCTTCTCACATAGGGTGAACCGGATTCCCTCCCTCTCTTAGGATTTGGGAATTGGATCAAAAATTTCAGTGTATTTTGGCCTAATCTCTGAATTGCTGTTGTTGTTCAGTCCCTCAGTTGTGTCCAACTCTTTTCGACCCCATGGGCTGCAGCACGCCAGTCTTCCCTGTCCTTCACCATCTCCAAGAGTTTTCTCAAACTCATGTTCACTGAGTCGCTGAGGTCATCCAACCATTCATCCTCTGTCATCCCCTTCTCCTCCTGTCTTCCATCTTTCCTAGCATCAGGGTCTTTTCTAATGAGTTGGCTCTTCCCCTCCGGTGGCCAAAGTATTGGAGCTTCAGCTTCAGCATCAGTCTTTCCAATGAATATTCAGGGTTGATTTCCTTTAGAATAGACTGGTTTGATTTCCTTTCTGCCCAGGGGACTCTCAAGAGTCTTTTGTAACACCACAGTTCAAAAGCATCAGTTTCTCGGTGCTCAGCCTTCTTTATGGTTCAGCTCTCACATCCATACATGACTACTGGGGGAAAAAATAGCTTTGACTATAAGGACCTTTGTTGGCAAAGTGATGTCTCTGCTTTTTAATATTCTGCCTAGCTTTGTCATAGCTTTTCTTCCAAGGAGCAAGGGTCTTTTAATTTCATGGCTTCAGTTGCCATCTGCAGTAATTCTGGAGTCCAAGAAAATCAAGTCTCTCACTGTTTCCATTGTTTCCCCATCTATTTGCCATGAAGTGATGGGACCAGATTCCATGATCTTAGTCTTTTGAATATTGAGTTTTAAACCAGCTTTTTCACTGTCCTCTTTCATCTTCCATCAAGAGGCTCTTTAGTTCCTCCTTGCTTTCTGCCATAAGGGTGGTATCATCTGCATATCTGAGGTTAATGATATTTCTCTTGACAATCTTCATTCCAGATTGTGCTTTCATCCAGCTCAGCATTTCTAATGATGTACTCTGCATACAAATTAAATATGCAGGGTGACAGTATACAGCCTTGATGTACTCCTTTCCCAGTTTGGAACCAGTCTGTTGTTCCATGTCTGGTTCTAACTGTTGCTTCTTGACCTGCATACAGGTTTCTCAGGAAGCAGGTAAGGTGGTCTGGTATTCCTATCTGTTTAAGAATTTTCCACAGTTTGTTGTGATCCACACAGTCAAAGGCTTTAGCATAGTCAATGAAGCAGAAGTAGATGTTTTTCTAGAATTCTCTTGCTTTTTCTGTGATCCAGTGAGTGTTGGCAATTTGATCTCTGGTTCTTCTGCCTTTTCTAAATCTAGCTTGAACATCTGGCAGTTCTCAGTTCACTTACTTTTGAAGCCTAGCTTGGAGAATTTTGGGCATTACTTTGCTAGCATGTGAAATGTGTGCAGTTGTTCAGTAGTTTGAATATTCTTTGGGATTGAGATGGAAACTGACTTTTTCCAGTCCTGTGGCCACTGTTGAGTTTATGGAGAACCTCTGGTATTTCTCTTTGTTCTGTGAACCAGTGAGCCAAGAGAGCCAGCCTGTAGAGAGGACCCTGGTACAAACACTGAGAAAGGAGCAGAAAGAAGTGAGGAAACTTGGCCCAGGATCCTAATGGCTTCTTGATTGTGGTACCAGGCCTTTCCTGAGGCCTGGCTTCCTTTGGTCCTTTGAATTCCATCAAGCACTTCTATATCTTGGGATACATTTCATCATTTCTAGACTAATAACTAACAGAAGTTATTGTTCCTCTTTCACATGTGAAAAACACTGAAGTTCTGGAAAGCCAGTCTTATGGCAAATGTTGATGGCAGTGTCTGATCTCTTGGTCAGGACTTCAGCAACCCAAGGCAAATTAGAATAAAAAACAAAAGGGATTTTTTTGACTAAATCTGGGCATTCCAAGGTGTGACTCTGTCTTTAAGCTTTACTAGAGTCAAGAATTTGCCCAGAGTCATTTGATCAAAGTTCATCCTTACTTATCAGCTCTGTTTGTTTCTATGAAGTTTTGATTTCAGTAGAGTGATCTCTGTGTTGGGGGCAAGATGGCCATTGGCATCCCAGAGCAGGAACATTGTAACTTGTGATCCTTGACCTAAAGCACAAGAACCTCTATCTCCCAGAACTCACAGTGTTGCCTGAAAAACGACTGATTGGCCAACCTGGGCCACAGGCTGGAATGTGACTAACAGGACTGCCTTGATTGACAGTTCCTCCCCTCTTGATTGACATCTTCCCCTGTATGGGAGAATTGGAGTTCCATTACCAAGCAAAGGAGAAGAGATGCTGACCAGGCCAAAGCAATCTTATTCACCAATATTTGCTGTTTTTTTTCTAGAGTGGAAATGACAGATGATGCTCATATGAAATGGGAGAGCCCTGGGCCTTGTGTCTGGAATTGAACCCTTAACCCCAGTTGCCCTTTTTTGAGTTTAAGCACCAATTTTGATGTTTTCATTGTAATTTTGCTCTTCCAGCTGTTAATCACCTATTCTGTCTCCCACTAAAGAAAATCAATCTGGATACAAATGATTGGGTATGAGTTTATTATTCAGACAACCTTAAATATACTCTAATGACTTAGAAAAGATAGTCCTTTGCTAATGTGAGTACTTCCACTATTGACTAAAAAGTATGACACGTCTCATAATTGCTTGGGGCACAAATGCTTGGTCTTGAGTGGATGTTATGAAGATAATTGTATCAACACACCTTTTGATACAAGCCTACTTATTCAAAGCACATTTGTGTGCCTCCCAATAGCCAGGCACTGTTGTAAACACTGGGGTTCCAGCTATAAAGACAGAAAAAGCCTCTGTCTTATATGAAGCTTAAATATCTAATGGGGGATTATTGGTATAAATTTATGAACAAAGAAAAGGAATTCATATATTGAGTACAATAAAGAAAGTACAACAGGGCATTGGGTGTGGTGTCCAGTATGGTAGCCACTAGCCATGTGTGGCTGTTTAAATTAAAATTTATTGAAATGAAATAAAATTTAAAAAAACAGTTCTTCAGTCACATTAGTGACATTTCGTGTGCTCAATAACTACAAGTCGCTGATGGCTACTGCATTTAGATAGTACAGATACAGAAGATGACTATTATTACACAAGTACTGTTACACTGTGCTTAGAGACTGGGAAGGATATAGCTGGAGGGGTTTAGGGCAAGTCTTTCAGCAAAACTGATGTTTATGCTCAGACCTAAAAGCATCCATGCAGAATTTTTGAGGAATACCATTCCACTCAGAGTGAGCAGTAAATATAAAGACTCTGAGATGGAAATGAGCTTGACCTGTGTGAAGATCCAAAGATGGCCCATGTGTATGAGTTGGAGAGGCAGAAAAGAACCAAATCAAGTATGACCTTGGGTTATGCTAATGGGAAGGCATAGCCTAAGAAGCAGAATATTGACAGCTTTATTTAATTTCTAAAGAATAGTTTTGACTGCTGATAAAGAGGTTGGGTGGCAAGATTAGAGGCAGCACTTAGTATGCCTTCAGAAATCATTTGACTCATGAAAAGGCTGATGGAAGGCCCTGTCAGGCTGGTGTGTCCATGTGTCGGGGGTTCCCAGCTGCCTTGAGAGGTCCTTTATTCTAGTGGTTGACTGAAGAATCAACCGGATAAGCCACAGAGAAGCCAAGACGCTCATCATACCCTCCTCTCTAGGCCACAGCTTAGCTCACTGTTAGTTGCCTTCAGCCTCTCTGAGTTCCTGCCATGTCTTGGAAAACAGTGCCAGGCACTGCTGCAGTGGCATATTCATCTATTCATAATCCTTCCTTTATCTTTATTGAATACTGTTGTATGCTAGGTATTGTATTAGGTGCTGGATTACAGTGACACAGGAAGAAACATCTCTGATCCCTGAAGACATGTATGCCACACTGTGAGTGGAGGCTGCTGCTGCTGCCGCTAAGTCACTTCAGTCGTGTCCGACTCTGTGTGACCCCATAGACGGAAGCCCACCAGGCTCCCCCGTCCCTGGGATTCTCCAGGCAAGAACACTGGAGTAGGTTGCCATTTCCTTCTCCAGTGTGTGAAAATGAAAAGTGAAAGTGAAATCACTTAGTCGTGTCCGACCCTTAGTGACCCCACAGACTGCAGCCTACCAGGCTCCTCCATCCATGGGATTTTCTAGGCAAGAGTACTGGAGTGGCTTGCCATTGCCTTCTCCGGTGAGTGGAGGCAGTGTCAACCAAATAATCAGATAAGTGTGTGATGACCCCTGCAATAAGTGCTCTGCACCAGAGTCCCATGATACTTCAGCATCACCTGTTAGGGATGTCCCCAGTCTGGAAGGTCAGAGGTCACTGCCCTGAAGATGTGGTAATTGGGCTGGATTTAAGGAGGAATGAGGATTCCGTAGGTGGCAGGTGGAAAAAGTGATCGGTCAGAGAGAAGAGTGTGGCTGGAGGCCACGTGGACCAGGCGTCAGGAGCAGTGGAGGGGCTAACAAGAGACCAGTAAGGGTTGGGTGGAGGGGACAGAGGTGATGTTGTACTTGGTGGGGTGTGGGCAAGGTGGGTGCTGAGGAAACCCCCACTGGTGAGTGGAAGATGATCATCTTGCCTTCTCTTTTGAAACGCTTCCCTCTGCCATCTGTATTCATCAGTTCCACCTCAGTAGTGGATATTACCATTTGTCAAAACCCTGATAGGCAGAACCATAGGAAATTACCTATATACAACCCCTTTTGATCTACAGAATGGACAACCTTATACGCTTCAACCTAATACTATGAGTCAGGTAATAAACTGAGTGCTTTTTTCTTTCTTTTTGTCCTTATCTATTTATTCCTCATGATGACTACACCATTATGGGGTGGTTGTGATCCCATTTTATGGATTTGAACCCAGCATGCTAAGTTAAGCACTCTTCTCCACGGCTCTTAAGAAGGAATGCCAGTGGCCAGCTAGCCCTGTAGGGACCTGCAGTCTGAGGCCTGCATAAGTAGCTTGTTAAGTAGGCCTTTAATACTCAGACTTGAGAATTCTCAGAGGCCAGAGATTCCAGATGGCTTGGAGAGGGATATTCATTATCTGGGTTTTTAAAGGAACTATGACACTTGAGGAATTATAAATGAGTTAATATAACATTAATACCTAGGAATATTCTGGAACAGATCAATAAAAAATCAATTTTCACACATTAGGAGAAAATGAGATTACTAAGTAGTAGCCAGACAGCACCAGACCTTTGGAGAGGGGCACGGATGAGTAGCAGTCTCTGTCATTTCCCCACAGGATACACACGCATGGGGAGTTTGGTATTTTCTTGGCTCATTTGAAACTAATACTCCTATTAATTTTTATTTTTTAATCTAAGTTATAAAAAGCTGGCTATCATCCCAGAGCAGGGAAGGAGAAAAAGTAAGGACAAGTGGAAAGAACCAGAACACATTAAGAGCTTGCTCTGGGCACTGTGCCCATTGTTTTGTACCTTCATCCCCTTCAGTTTTCCAAAAGACCTGGAAAGATAGGCATCTCCATCCCCTTTTCATAGAGAAAGAAGTTGAGTCACAGAGACATGAGGGTGCCATTAGGAAGCAAGCACAGATCCACTCTGGGCATTGGGCCCCAAAGCCCCTCTTTTCATTGACATCCCAGATGGTTTCTTGCTTCATGAATGGAACTCTCTACAGGGTGAAATCCAGGCAGAGGGAGGTACCATGTTGGAACTCAGGAGGCCCAACCAGATTCCTCCCCTGGCTTAGAACTGACTTCTGGGCAAGAAGTGGGAAGACTTTACCCAGCTGGTGGTGAAACATGAAAACTTCTCCCTAAGTGGTACAGAGAAGGATTGATGTATACATTCATTTATCCTATCACCTGACTGAAGACCTCCAGGCACTGTGCATGGTGCCGGGGATGTGGAAGTAAGAAAGGCATAGTGTCTCTGGGAAGGACCCATGCTCTTGAAATCTAGGAACACATGTGTGTCTGCTTGTTTTATGGTGGCTCACCATCCAAAACAAGCCCTCTAAGGGATCCAGGAGAGGGAATACCATGATGGAAAAAGTCAAAGAACCCACTGATTCTCTGAGCAGAGGGGAGATGAGAGGAGGCAGGGTGACAGGAAAGGAGAGAAGAGCTTCTGGGAAATGGGAGAGCCCTGGGCCTTGCGTCTGGGATTGAGCCCTTAACCCCAGTTGCTCTTTTTTGAGTTTAAGCACCAATTTTGATGTTGCCGTGTGAAGGTATTTTTTAGATGGGATTAACATATGCCAGCAGTACACTTTCAGTAAAGTAGCTCTTTCTCAGCTGAAGGCCTTAAGAGCAAAAAAATTCCCTGAGGAAGAAGCAATTCTGTCTTGAAACTGCAGCATGAAAAACCTGCCTTAGTTTCTAGCTTGCCTGGTAAGCCTTGTTGAATGGACTCAAGACTGCCATGTTACCTTTATCTAAATTTCAGTCTGCCAGCTTGCCCTACAGATTTGGACTTGACAGTCCCCCAAATCAAATGAGCTAGTTCCTCTAGTCAATAGTCAAGAATACATCTCTCTTTCCCTTCCTCCCTGACCTGTTCTCTGGAGAACTCTGACCAGTTTGATTATTTAAAGGTTGGGGGCGGGAGGAGAAGGGGACGACCGAGAATGAGATGGCTGGATGACATCACCGACTCTGTGGACATGAGTTTGAGTGAACTCCGGGAGTTGGTGATGGACAGGGATGCCTGGCATGCTGTGATTCATGGGGTCGCGGAGAGTCGGACACAACTGAGAGACTGAACTGACTGACTGACTGAAATAATCAATTTACTCAGTAAATGTCCGTATGTTCTGGATCTAACCCTTGGGGCTGTATTTTCCAAGTCAGAGGTGTCTTTGGGTCCCTTGGGGAGTTAGGCGGGCAGAGCACAGGCCCACCTCCTGGGCAGTTCACAGTTGGATGGTAGTCTCACACACACACACACACCCCCACCCACCCACCCACCCTCAATTAGATAACTTCATAGGCAGGATTTCATTAAAGCCACAGTGGTTGTTTGACACACACACACCCCAATTAGATAACTTCACAGGCAGGATTTCATTAACACCAAAATGTGTGGAGCAGATCCTTCCCACCCATGAAGCAGGACCTCTGTGGTGGAGCCATGCAGTTCTCTTATGCAGCTTACCCAGCAGGAAGGGGAAGCAGAAGTTGCCTATGAAAATAGTGCCTTTGGCCTGGGCTGCTCATTGGAATCACTGGGGGGAGGCTGAAAAAATACCACCATGAGATTCAGATTTAATTGTTCCAAGGTTTGATGTGGGCGTCTGGTTGTTGGGAAGCTCTGCAGCTTGAGTTGAAAAGCACTGCCTGAAGGCATTGTGATTTGTGAAATTAGGTGCCTCTCACCTAAGAATCCGCCTGCAGTCCGGGAGACCTGGATTTGATCCCTGGGTTGGGAAGAACCCTGGAGAAGGGAAAGGCTACCCACTCCAGTATTCTGGCCTGGAGAATTCCATGGACAGTCCGTGGGGTTGCAAAGAGTCGGACATGACTGAGCAACTTCCACTCACTCACTCACTAACCTGAAAAGAGTTAAAGAGGGAACTAGGGTAGGGTTCAGGAAACAAGACCTGCAGGCATTTCCTGTCAGCAGCCTGTTTTTATAAATAAAGCTTTATTAAAACACAGTCACACCAATTTCTGTACTGGCTACTTTGGCTAAAGCAACAGAATTGAAAGTTGTGAAAGAAAGTGTCTCACCTGCAAAACCTAACGTAGCTCTTTACGGAAAGTTTGCCAACCACTAACCAGGAAGTGATGAGTTTTCAAGGATGTGGGTGATGTGGGAGAGGCTCGGCCACCATTAGAAGGAGAGCATACATTTGTTCCTTAGGTTGAGAGATTACCTCAGAAAGTCTTAACACGTATAGGCAGCCACCACCAATCAATTAGGACTTCCCTGTGGCTCAGACGGTAAAGCATCTGCCTGCAGTGTGGGAGACCCAGGTTCGATCCCTGGATTGGGAAGATCCCCTGGAGAAGGAAATGGCAACCCACTCCAATACCCTTGCCTGGAAAATCCCATGGACGGAGGAACCTGGTAGGCAACAGTCCATGGGATCGCAAAGAGTCGGACATGACTGAACGACTTCACTTCACCAATCAATTAAGGAGGGCACCAACTGAAACCTTTTTGCCACCTCTTGATATTTCCTTTTGATTCTGAAGCTTAACCTATGTGGTGACCGTAGTGTGGCTGAGTCATTGAGAAGACCTGGGCTGTTGGATTCTAGAGTTGGTGGAGGGGCAGAGCCGTGGATCCTTTTCACTGGTAGCATTCCTATCAGAGTGGAAGACTGGTACCTTCTCTGACAGTGGTGGTGAAGAAGAGGGGGTTCAAGGCCAGGGGATGCCAAGGCGGTATCACAGAGCTCCTGCCATGGATTCTTCATCCTAAGGTGATTCGCACAGACCAGCAATGCCAGCCACTTGTGGAGTCACATTTACCCATTTCTCTGGATGCAGTCATCTGTCTGGATTTGTGACGGAGATCACACAGTAATAATAAGATCTTGATCTCCCACAACTTCCCTTCTCCAAGCCATAGGAGACACTGCTAACAATATGATCTTTCTAACCTGTTGGGAACTTTTCCTGCTGCCACAAGACTTTGAAGAGTTAACTTTGAATATAGGTTTGGATATTGGTCCTTTGATCAGTGAGTCAGCCAACAAGTACCAGGGGCTGGGGATACAAAGTGAGTAGAGAGACACAGTTCCTGCAGTTGCAGAACTAATCTCATAGGGAAGTTGTCAAGTAGCTCCCACGGTAAATGCCGAGAAGGACAGCTACATGATCAGCTATATTTGAGGAAGGCTATGTATAACACCCTTCCCCTGAGATACTCAGAGTGCACATAGGGTACTCTCAAAATGAATTAAAGGCCCTGAGGATTCCTGAAATGAAAAATCTCCTTGCCTTTTCTTAAACTCCAGCTTTCCCCAAAAACTTTACAATGGCACACATTCAAAAAAATTATCCCTTGTTAGTATTCCATGGAATGGCTTTCTCTTGCACAGATCATACTTTGGAAATGCTACTTTGGGACACTGGAGAAGCGCTATAGCCAGGGGTACACAAAATGAGCCACTGGGATGCTCAAGAAGAATACATTTTATTTCTATTCTAATTTTTAAACTTTATTTTATACTGTGCTGTTGTTTAGTTGCTAAGTCATATCCAACTCTTTTGTGACCCCATGGACTGTAGACCGCCAGGCTCCTCAGTCCATGGAATTTTCCAGGCAAGAATACTGTAGTGTGGTACCATTTCCTTCTCCAGAAGTTCTTCCCCACTCAGGGATCAAACTCTTGTGTCCTGCATTACAGGGAAATTCTTTACCATCGAGCCACCTGGGAAGCCCTTATAGTATGTATATGTTAGTATATAATTGATAGGTAGTACACATGACATCAGTGAATGAGATGCTACTCAAAAACTTTAAAAAAAATTATTTAGAGCAGTTTTAGGTTTACAACAAAATTCGGAAGATGATACAGAGATTTCTTATATGCTTCTGTGTATGCATAGCTTCCCACCTTATCAGTATCACTCACCAGAATGGTGCTTCTTTTTCTTTTATATAATACACACACACACACACACACACACACACCAAGAATGAACCTACACTGACACATAATCAAAGTCCATGATTTACCCACTTGCTGTAGGGTTCACTCTTGGTGTTTTATATTCTGTGAGTTTGGACAAGTGTATTATGACATGTATTCATCATTATAATATCACACAGACTATTTTCATGGTCCTACAAAAATAAAACCTCTCTGTTCTGCCAATTTATTCTGCTCCCCACCTATCCCTGTCAAACACTGATCTGTTAGTGCTTCCACTTTTTCCCCTTCTACATGCCATGAAGTGATAGGACCAGATGCCGTGATCTTCTTTTTTTGAATGTTGAGTTTGAAATCAGCTTTTTCACTCTCATCAACAGACTCTTTAGTTTCTCTTCTCTTTCTATGATTAGATTAGTATTATCTTCCCATCTGAGGTTGTTGATATTTCTCCCAGGAATCTTGATTCCAGCTTGTGGTTCATCCAGAACAGCATTTTGCTTGATGGACTCCACATATATGTTAAATAATCAGGGTGACAATATACAGCCTTGTCAGACTCCTTTCCCAATTTTGAACGAGTTACTTGTTCTATGTCTGCTTCTAATTGTTGCTTCTTGACTCTCATACAGGTTTCTCAGGAGACAGGTAAGGTGGTTGGTATTCCCATCTCTTGAATTTTCCATGGTTTGTTGTGACCCATACAGTCAAAGGCCTTTGCATAATCAATGAAGTAGAAGTTTTTCTGGAATTCTCTTGTTTTTCTGTGATCCAGCCTATGTTGGCAATTTGATCTCTGGTTCATCTGCCTTTTATAAATCCAGCTTGTACATCTGGAAGTTCTTGGTTCATATACTGCTGAAGCCTCGCTTGACGGATTTTGAGCATAACCTCACTAGCATGTGAAACGAGCACAACTATATGGTAGTTTTGAACATTCTTTGGCATTGCCTTTCTTTCGGAGTGGCATGAAAACTGACCTTTTCCAGTCCAGTGGCCACTGCTGAGTTTTGAAAATTTGCTGACATATTGAGTACAAAACTTTAGCAGTATCATCTTTTAGAATTTTAAATAGCTCAGTAGGAATTTCATCACCTCCGCCAGCTTTGTTCATAGTGATACTTTCCTAAGGCCCACCTGACTTCACACTCCAGGATATCCAGCTTTTGGTGAGTGACCATACCATCATGATTTTCTGGGTCTTTAAGACCTTTTTAATATAGTTCTTCTGTGTATTCTTGCTACCTATTCTTAATCTCTTCTGCTTCTGTTGTCTTCTAGAAGTTTTATAGTTTTGCATTTTATATTTCGGTCTGTGATCCATTATGAGTTAAATTTGAAGGGCGTGAGGTTTGTGTTTGGGCTTTCCAGGTGGTGCTAGTGGTAAAGAACCCACATATTAGTGCAGGTAGGGGCTTCCCTGGTGGCTCAGAGATTAAAGCGTCTGCCTCCAATGCGGGAGACCCGGGTTTGATCCCTGCATCGGAAAGTTCCCCTGGGGAAGGAAACGGTAACCCACTCCAGTATTCTTGCCTGGAGAATCCCATGGACGGAGAAGCCTGGTAGGCTACAGTCCACGGGGTCGGAAAGAGTCGGACACGACTGAGCGACCGAACGGGATGGAGATGTAAGAGATGCAGGTTTGCTCCATGGGTCAGGAAGATCCTCTGAGGAGGGCATGGCAACCCACTCCAGTATTCTTGGACAGAGGAGCCTGGCAGGCTGCAGTCCGTAGGGTCACACAGAGTCAGACATGACTAGAATGACTTAGCAGGCATGCATGAAAGGTTTGTGTTTAGATTCATTTCTTTTTGCATGTGGATGTCTAGTTATTCCAGCACCATTTGGTAAGAGAGTATTTGTTCCTGTTTTCAAGATTAGTTGACTGTATTTATGTGGGGATCCATTTCTGAGCTGTTGTTTATTCTTTAACCAGCACAGCACTGTCTTGATGTCAGGAAGTCTTAAAGTCAGGTAGCATCACTCCTTCAATTTTTTTCTTGTTTAATATTATGTTCAAATACTTTTTAGTGAAAATAATACTTGATTCCTTTTAGCCAGAGGTTTTTTTATTTCTGTCTATTGAAAATCTCATAACACCTTCCTACAAGGATTGTCAAACTCCAGCCCACATGCCAAATCCTTTTTGCAATTTTGTAAATCTTTGGTAAATAAAGTTTGCCTGGAGCATGGCCAGGTCTATTATTTTATGTATTGTCTAGCCTCTGAAGGAAATGGCAACCCACTCCAGTGTGCTTGCCTGGAGAATCCCAGGGAAGGGGGAGCCTGGTGGGCTTCCGTCTATGGGGTCACACAGAGTCGGACACGACTGAAGTGACTTAGCAGCAGCAGCAGCAGCCTCTGTTGTACTGCAACAGTAGTGTAGAGGAGATGTAGCAAAGACTGTATAACATGTAAAGCCTGAAATATGTACTGTCTGACCCTTTACAGAAAAAGTGTGCCTACTCCTGCCCCTCCAAATCAGTTTTAGACACTTACTCATTTGATCATCGCCTCTTATACAATGTTACAAACCTCCGTCCATAGTTCGTCAGGCACTCTGTCTACGGTTCTAGTCCCTTGAATCTATTCGTCACTTCCACTGTATAATCATAAGGGATTTGATTTAGGTCATTCTTGAATGGCCTAGTGGTTTTTCCTACTTTCTTCAACTTGAGCCTGAATTTTGCAATAAGGAGCTGATGATCTGAGCCACATGAAACGACAGTTAGAATTGGACATGAAACAGCTGACTGGTTCAGAATTGGGAAAAGAGTATGTCAAGGCTGTATATATTGTCACCCTGCTTACTTAAATTCTATGCAGAGTACATCATGCAAAATGCCAGGCTGGATGAATCACAAGTTGGAATCAAGATTGTCGGAAGAAATAACAACAACTGCAGATAGGCAGATGATACCACTTTAATGGCAGAAAGTGAAGAGGAACTAAAGAGCCTGTTGATAACCATGAAAAAAGAGAATGAAGAAGGTAGCTTCAAACTCAGCATTCAAAAAATTAAGATCCTGGCATCCAGTCCTATCACTTCATGGCAAATAGATGGGGAAAATATGGGGAAAAAAGCATCAGATTTCATTTTCTTTGGATCCAAAATCAACGAGGATGTTGACTGCAGCCACGAAATTAAAAGACACTTGCTCCTTGGAAGAATAGCTATAATAAACCTAGACAGTGTATTAAAAAGCAGAGACTTCACTTTGCCAACAAATAGTCAAAGCTATGTCTAAACATATAGTCAAAGCTATGATTTTTCCAGTGGTCATGTATGACTGTGAGAGTTGGACCATTAAGAAGGCTGAGCACTGAAGAACTGATGCTTTCAAGCTATGTTTCTGGAGAAGACTCTTGAGAGTTACTTGGATAACAGGGACATCAAACCGGTCAATCCTCAAGGAAATCAGTCCTGAATATTCATTGGAAGGACTGATGCTGAAACTGAAGCTCCAGTACTTTGTCCACGTGATGCTAAGAGCTGACTCACTGGAAAAAGTCCCTGATGCTGGGAGAGACTGAGGGCAAGAGGAGAAGGGGATGACAGAGGATGAGATATTTGGGTGGCATCACTGACTCAATGGACATGAGTTTGAGCAAACTCAGGGAGACGGTGCAGGACAGAGAAGCCAGGCCTGCTGCAGTTCATGGGTTCGCGAAGAGTCGGACACACTTAGCAACTGAACAGCAACAACAACATTGGGCTGCTGCATCCTGAGTTGGTGTCAAGCCAGATTTGGGGGAAGAACACACCTGCCATTTTGTCCCTGGTGTTTTCTTTGCCACATTTCGTCCCCTGGATTAGTTTCATCTCTGCCGCGTCACACTTGGTAGGTGATCAGATACACTCACAAAGAGTCAGCCTTTTCAAAATCAATACAAAGAGGAGAAATGGATTTAGGGAGAAGAAACAGAACATAGTTGTTTGTGGTAAAGAATGCGGCAGCATTGAGCAAAATCCTGCGTATGTTTTCATCCTTCCTTTGGATGCATTTTAGGTTGTGCAAGTTATTCAATTAAATGGCAATTTTGAAGCTGCCTTTGGAGAGCCTGTGTGTGACCATCGATGGCACTGGCCTTAGCCAAACTGTTCAGACTTTGTTAACTTATATGTTTTTGTTTCTTTTAAATAAATACATAGAAGTGAAATTTGCTGCATGATAGAGTATGTTTAAATTTACAGAAGCTGCAAATGGTTTTCCAAAGTGTTTGAAAATTATGGGATTTCTGCTTAGTTCACAGTGTTACCAACATTTAATATTGTCTGAAAATTTAATACTTGCTGTTCTAGTGGGTATAAAATCGCATTTGATAGCAATGATGGAGTTTTATTTTGCACTTCCTTGATGACTGATAATGAACAATTTTTGGTTTGCATACTGAACATCTGTATACTTTCCTTTTTACGGTGTGTGTTTAAAATTTTTGCTTGTAGTTTAATTGTGTTTTAAATTGTGTTATAGGAGTTTTTTACATATTCTGGGTACAAGTCACTTGTCAGATATGTGTACTTTGAATACTTTTTCCTCAATGATGTCTTTACTGTGTGTTTACTATAAATAATAGTGAATTTGATGATCAGAAGTTTTCACTTTTCATAAAGTACAAAAATTGTAAGTGCTTTCTATAACCTAAGAAATCACAGCCTACTTGAAGGCAGCAAAAGGTATTCATCATTTAAAAAATGTTTTTATAAGTATTATATCTTTTTCATTCAAGTCTTTCATCCATCTTGAATGAATATGTTTTTATTGTGTAAAAGATGTTCAGGATGTTGTTTTCAAATGGTTGATCATATGTGTTAGTCACTCAGTCGTACCCAACTTTTTGTGACCCATGGACTGTAGCCCTCCAGGCTCCTCTGTCCATGGAATTCTTCAGGTAAGAATACTGAAGTGGGTAGCCATTCCCTTCTCCAAGGGCTCTTCCTGACCCAAGGATTGAACCTGGGTCTCCTACATTGCAGGAGGGTTCTTTACCGTATGAATCACCAGGGAAGCTCTGGTTGAAGAAATGTTCCACCACAATTTGTTGAAAATCATTTCCCCATTGAATTATCTAAGCACCTTTATTGAAAATTCGTTGACTGTATATATGTGGCTTTATTTCTGGTCTCTATTCAGTTCCATTAATCTGGTTTTCTGCTCTAATGCCAATACCACACCATTTTGAATAATTAAGTTTAGAGTAAGACTTAAATTTAGGAAATGTGAATCATTGGACCTTTTTCTTCTTTTTAAAAATTATTTTTTATGTTCTCAATTCTTTTCATCTTTATAAAATTTAAAGTTAACTCAACAATTCCTACAGCCAGTCTATTGATATTTTGATTGAGATTTCTTTGGAGTTTTAAATCAATTTGGGAAGAAATAACATTTTAATACTGAGTTTTCCAATCCTTAAGCACAAGGCATTTCTTTCAGTTCATTTAAGGCTTCTTTAATTTCTGCCAGCAATATCTTATAGTTGCCAGCGTACAGATACAGGGTTTCCCTGGTAGCTCAGTTGGTGAAGATTCTCCCTGCAAATGCTGGAGATGCGAATTCTATCTCTGAATCAGGAAGATCCCCTGTAAAAGGAAATGACAACCCACTCCAGGACTCTTGCCTGGAAAATTGCATGGACAGAGGAGCCAGGCAGGCTATAGTCCATGGAGTCTCAACGAGTAGGACATGACTTAGTGACTAAGCCATCACCACCATACAGATATTGCACGTGTTTTTAAATTTTATACCAAAGTATGTATTTCCAACTTTTTATGCTATTGTAAATACTCCTGTTCTTCCAGTTGTTCTTAGTATAAAAAGAAAGGGAAAGAAAGTGAAGTTGCTCAGTCGTGTCCAACTCTTTGCGATCCCATGGATGGTAGCCTACCAGGCTCCTCCATCCATGGAATTTTTCAGGCAAGAAGAATTCTTAGTATAGTGAAATATAATTGATGGTGGCATATTGAGCTTATATCCTGTGACCTTGCCAAACTCAGTGGTTATAGCAGATTATGTGCATTGCTTAGGGTTTTCTATATAGGAAATCATGTTGTTTGCAAAAAAGATAGTTTTTTTTCCTATCCAATACCTGTGGCATTCTTCATTCATGTATTCATTCATTGTACTGTATTTGCCAGAACCACCTGTACAGTGTTGAAGTGAGACGACATCCTTGCCTTTTACTGATCTTAGAAGAGAAATATTGAGTGTTTTGTTATGAGTTTGATGTTAGCTGTGTTCTTGCCTGGAGAATCCCAGGGATGGGGGAGCCTGGTGGCTTCCATCTATGGGGTCACACAGAGTTGGACACGACTGAAGTGACTTAGCAGCAGCAGCAGCAGCAGCAGCAGTGGGTTGTATATAGACTTTTTGTCAGGTTGAGGACTTTTTATCTTATTTTAAATTTTCTGAGAGTTTTTATGATGAACAAATCTGGATTCTTTCAAATGTTTTTCTGCATTTATTTGGTCATAAGATTTTTTAAGAAAAATTCTGTTAACATGATGAACTGTGTTGATTGATTTTTGAATTGTTAAACCAACCTTGAATTCCTGGGTTAAATACAGTTTGGTCATGATATGGGGATTTGATGCAGTATTAAATTTGTTAAGATTTTTCATTTAGGTTAATGAGTGACATTAATTAGCATGTAATGTTTCCAAAATGTGTTCTTTTTTAGTTCTTTTGTCAGTGTTATGCTGCCCTCATAAAATAAGTTGGGACATATTCCTTACTCCTAATTTTTTGTAAGAGTTTATTGGGTTCAATCCCTGGGTTGGGAAGATCCCCTGGAGAAGGGAAGGGCTACCCACTCCAGTATTCTGGCCTGGAGAATTCCATGGACTGTATGGTCCATGGGGTTGCAAAGAGTCAGACACAACTTTCACTTCCACTTCATGTAAGATAGTTTGTATTTTTTCCTTATGTATTTGATAATATTCATTATTTAAGGCATGGGGGTGAGTTTGAGTGAACTCCGGGAGTTGGTGATGGACAGGGAGGCCTGGCGTGCTGTGATTCATGGGGTCGCAAAGAGTCAGAGACGACCGACCGACTAAACTGAACTGAACTGAACTGAAACCAGAAGTTGTTGTTTGACTATAAATTGTGAATTCAGTTTCTCTTTTAGAGTAAGTCATATTTTATATTTCTTTCTGTGTCAAAGTTGGTAATTTCAGTTTTTCAAGCAATTTTACTGTAACTTTACATAAAATTTTGGTGTAAAGTTGTTTATAACATTCTCTTTTCATTGTCTGTCAGCTCTTTAATAATGTTTTCTCTTTGATTTCTGATTCTAGTATCTTGTGCTTTCTTATTTTTTATTCATCAGTCTAGGTAGGGTTTATGATTTCATTAATATTTTTATAGAACCAACTTTTGATATTGTTGATTTTTTCCCTATTTGTTTTATATAATTGGTTTCTGCTTCTATTTCTATTGTTTTATTTCTTCTTTTTAACATTAATTTTTTCTATTTTCTTCCTTAAGGTAGTATCTGTGCATCTTAAAAATTTCTCCTTTTCTATTATAAACTTTAAAATCTATAAAATTTTCTCTAATTTCTTAGTTACATCTTACAAATATTTATTTATTATTATTGCTGGTGGCAAACAGGAGCATCTGGGCTACTTCTATGCTGGGAGTTGCAGTTAGGCACATAATCCGTGGGTTTTATTTATTTATTTTTTCCTCCCAGTTATGTTGCCCTCTGAGATTCCAAAACTCCCCACAAACCCACTGGGTGAGATGGTTCCCTGGTGTTTGGAAAGTTCTCCTCTTTTACGACTCCCTCCCCAGGATGGGTCTCCATCCCTAACTCTTTTGCCTCTTTTTTAATTTTTTATATTTTGTCCTGAACCTCTGATCGAAGACAGTGGGATGCCTTTCTGGGTGCCTGGTATCCTCTGCCAGTGTTCAGAAGTTGTTTTGTGATATTTGCTCAGTGTTCAAATGATCTTTCGATAAATTTGTGGGGGAGAAGATGGTTTCCCCGTCCTATTCCTCCGCCATCTTAGGACCACCTCCCATAAGTCTATTCTCAATGATCATTTCTCCATTGCTGCCATGTAAATAAATTCTTCAGTACCATATTTCTAGATTCTGTATGTGTGTGTTAGAATACGATATTTACTTTCTTTTTCTGTCTCACTTCACTGTGTATAATAGGTTCTAGACTCATCCACCTCATCAGAACTGACGCAAATGTGTTTAGCTCTTCTCTAAATGTTTGACAAAATTCTCCTGTGAAGTCTTCTGGTCCTGGGCTTTAGTTTTTGGGGAGATTTTTGATCACAGCTTCAATTTAAGTGTTTGTAATTGGGTTTGAGTGAAGTCCGGGAGTTGGTGATGGACAGGGAGGCCTGGCGTGCTGTGATTCATGGGGTTGCGGAGAGTCGGACACGACTGAGCGACTGAACTGAACTGAACTGAATTGGGTTGTTCATAATTTCTATTTCTTCCTGGTTCAGTCTTGGAAGATTGACCTTTTCTAAGAATCTGTCCATTTCTTCCAGGTTATCCATTTTATTGCCATATAGTTGTTCATAATAGTCTCTTATAATCCTTTGTATTTCTGCATTGTCTGTTGCAGTCTCTTCTTTTTCATTTCTGATTTTATTGATTTGATTCATCTCTTTTTCTTGATGTGTCTGGCTAAAAAGGTTGTCAATTTTGTTTTATCTTCTCAAAGAACCAGCTTTTAGTTATATTAATCTTTACTATTGTTTCTTTCATTTCTTTTTTATTTATTTCTACTTGGATCTTTATGATTTCTTTCTTTCTACTAATTTTTGGTTTTTTGTTCTTCTTTTCCAGGTTGTTTTAGGTGTTAAGTTGTCTATTCAATGTGTTTTTTTGTTTCTTGAGGTCGGATTGTACGGCTATAAAAGTCCCTCTTAGGACTGCCTTTGCTGCATCCCATAGGTTTTGAGTAGTCCTGTTTTCATTGTCATTTGTTTCTAGAAATTTTTTTATTTCCCTTTTGATTTCCTCAGTAACCTGTTGGTTATTTAGAAACATATTGTTTAATCTCCATATGTTTTTGTTTCTTACAGTTTTTTTCTTGTAATTGGCATCTGGTCTCATAGCGTTGTGGCTGGAGAAGATGCTTGGTACAATTTCAGTTTTCGTAAATTTACTGAGGTTTGATTTGTGACCCAAGAGATTTGTGGTCTATCCTGGAGAATATTCCATGTGCACTTTATAAGAAGGTGTATTCTTCTGCATTTGGATGGGATGTCCTAAAGTGATCAGTGAGATCCATCTCATCTAAATTTCATTTAGACTTCTATCTCCTTATTAGTTTTCTGTTTTGATGATCTGTCCGTCGGTGTGAGTGGGGTGTAAAGTCTCCTACTGTTACTGTGTCACTGTCAGTTCCTCCTTGTGCGTCTGTTAGTGCTTGTCTCACGTATTCATGTGCTCCTGTGTTGGATGCTTAGATATTCACAATTGTTAAGTCTTCCTCTTGGGCTGATCCCTTGATCATTATGTAGTGTCCTTCCTTATTGCTTTTAATCTTTATCTAAGGTCTATTTTGTCTGACATGAGGACTGCTACTCCAGCTTTCTTTTGCTTTCCATTTGCATGAAATATATTTTTCCATCCTCTTACTTTCCATCAATATGTGTCTTTAGGTCTGAAGTCAGTTTCTTATAGACAGCATATATATGGGTCTTGTTTTTCTATCCATTCAGCCAGTCTATGTGTTTTGGTTGGAGCATTTAATCCATTTACATTTGAAGTAATTATTGATAAATGTGTTCCTATTGCCATTTTATCAGTTGTTTGGGGTTGATTTTGTAGATCTTTTTCTTCTCTGTATTTCTTGACTATGTAAGCCCCTTTAGCATTTGTTGTAAAGATGGTTTGGTGGTACTGAATTCTCCTAACTTTTGCTTATCTGAAAAGCTTTTGATTTCTTCATCCATTTTGAATGAGATCCTTGCCAGTTTGAGTAATCTTGGTTGTAGATTTTTCTCTTTCAGTACTTTAAATATACCCTGCTGGCCTGCAGACTTTCTGCTGAAAGATCAGCTGTTAAGCATATGGGGTTTCCCTTGTATGTAACTTGTTGCTTCTCTGTTGCTGCTTTTAATATTCTTTCTTTGTGTTTAGTCTTGGTTAGTTTGATTAGTATGTGTTGTGGCATGTTTCTCCTTGGGTTTATCCTGCATGGGAGTCTTTGTGCCTCTGGGACTTGATTGACTATTTCCTTTTCCATGTTTTGGAAATTTTTAGCTATAATCTCTTCAAAATTTTTCTCATACCCTTTCTTTTCCTCTTCTTCTTCTGGGACCCCTATAATTCAAATATTGGTGCCTTTGAAGTTGTCCCAAATGTCTCTGAGACTATCCTCAGTTTTTTTCATTCTTTTTACTTCATTCTGCTCTTCAGAAGTTATTTCCACCATTTTATCTTCAAGCTCACTGATTTGTTCTTCTGCTTCAGATATTCTGTTACTGATTCCTTCTAGAGTATTTTTAATTTCAATAATTGTGTTGTCTCTACATGTTTATTCTTTAATTCTTCTAGGTCTTTGTTAATTGATTCTTGCATTTTCTCCTTTTTTTTTCAATGTTTTTGATCATCTTTACTATCATTATTCTGAATTCACTTTCAGGTCGTTTGCCTATTTCCTCTTCATTTATTTGGACTTCTGTGTTTTTTAGTTTGTTCCTTTATTTGTGTTGATATTTCTCTTCCTTTTTTTTTTTTTTAGCTTATTGTGTTTGAGGTCTCCTTTCCCAGGCTTCAAGGTTGAATTCTTTCTTTCTTTTGGTTTCTGCCCTCCTAAGATTGGTCCAGTGGTTTGTGTAAGCTTACTGTAGGGAGAGATTTGTGCTGAGTTTTTGTTTGTTTGTTTGTTCTTCCTCTGATGGGCAAGGCTGAGTGAGGTGGCAATCCAGTCTGCTGATGATTGGGTTTGTATTTTCTTTTGTTTGTTGTTTAGATGAGGCATCCTGCACAGGGTGCTACTGGTGGTTGGGTTATGCTGGGTCTTGTATTCAAGTGGTTTCCTTTGTGTGAGTTCTCACTTTTTGATACCCCGTAGGGTTAGTTCTCTGGTAGTCTAGGGTCTTTGAGTCAGTGCTCCCTCTCCAAAGGCTCAGGGCTTGATCTCCGGTCAGGAATGAAGATTCCACAAGTGGTTTGTTATGGCATTAAGTGAGATTAAAACTAATATCCAAGAACGAGAAACCAAAGATGAACCCCAGACTAATGGCAGTTACAAAATCAGGCAAATAATAATGAAAATAATAAAATATACACATATACATGCACCCCCATGGGCAAAGTCAATACAGTCCAACAAAAGTAAAGTACAATAGAATGACCCAGTGAACAAAGGAAATCAAAAAATTATATTTACCAGTTAAGAACAAAACTAAGGGAACCAAAAATTATGTCTACCTTAACAAAACTAACTAAAGCACAAACTTGAAAACAAAACTAAAGCAAGATACCAATTGTGGAATAAAGCAGTGAAAATAAAACTAACAAATATGTTGAGAGGAAAGGAAAGAAAGAATAGATTCATCAAAGTTAAGTAGAGGTAGATAAAGAAGATTTATATATATTAAAGATTAACTGCAAAGGGAAAAGAATAGTAGGAAAAGCAAGCAAAGTAATAAATGTAGAAAAAATAATAATAGGTTTTAAAAATTAAAACTAAAACATGAAATTAAAAATTAAAAAGAAAAGAAAAAAAAGAGGAAAACACCCCAGAACTTCAAAAAGTCCAACATAAAGGCAGAGATTTGTACCAACAATTAAAAATGTGACTGAGAAAAATAAATAAATAAAAAGCTTGAAAGCTTAATTAGATTTCATAGTGCCAATAAAATCAACAACTACAATATGGGGGGGGGGGAGGAAAAAAACAAGGAAAGAAATCCAAAAGAATCTACAGAACTAGTCAAAACGTAAGAATAATAAATGTTTTTCTTCAGTCACTGCTTTCAGAGTCCTTCCCCCTCTGGGAGTCAGAGTCCACCTCACCTCCCTAGGGTGCCCTCCAACACTGTGCTGATCTCTGGGCCTGCTGTGGAGGCAGCTCAGATTCTAATCTGGTCCTACTCCTCTGTGTTCTTGCCTAGTGTCCACAGCTATCAGAAGTAGTGCATTTTCTTTTGTGGGAGCTCTCAACGACCTTTTATATATTCCATAGACACAGAGTCTGCCTAGTTGATCTTGTGGATTTAATCTGCAGCTTGTGCAGCTGGTAGGAGGGTTTTGGGTCTTCTTCTTAGTCACACTGCCCCTGGGTTTCAATTGTGGTTTTATTCCCACCTCTGCATGTGATTCTTCCACTGGGTTTTGCTCCTGAGGCTGCCCTGGAGGACTTGGGTTTGTCCCTGTGAGGGCCAGGTGTGGAGGTGGTGCAGCTGCTTGGGTCGCAGGGGTTCTGGCAGCACCAGGTACTCAGGGGAGTTGGCGGCTAGGGAAGCAGGAAATACCGTGCTCTAGAAGGGTATGGCAACCAGTATTGGTCAATACACTCCAGTATTCTTGTCTGGAGACCCGCCTCAACCCGACAGAGAAGCCTGGCAGGCCACAGTATATAGGGTCACAGAGTCGGCTACTACTGAAGCGACCCTGCACAAAACTATTTTAGGCTGTGGCAGCTCTGCCCCAGTGAGAGTTGAGCATGAAGGTGGTGCAGCTGCTTGGCTTGTGGGGACCCTGGCTGCGCCAAGTGTGCAGGGACATGGACTGCCTCCACTGCAGGAGTATGGTCCTATCAGAGTCTTTTTTCAAGCCTCTTGTAGTTGGCGATCAGAAGGCCTCTTTGGCCAGTTTTTCTCCATAGCTCTGCCCGTTCAGGCACTTAGGGGGCTTTCTTGCCTGGGGTCCTTCTCTGCTGTTCAGTGCATCAGGCACATAGAGGGGCCCCTCTGGTTGGGATCCTACTCTGTAGTTCGTTGCATCAGTCACTTAAAGGAGCACCTTGGGTGGGGTCCTACTCTGTATTTCAGTGTGTCAGGAATTTGATGGGCCAGACTCTCTATTGTTCAGTGCTCAATGCTGGTGTGTTGGGGGAGAGAGGCTATGGTAATGGCTCCAGCCCCTATGCGTGATTCTGCAGTATCACCTTGCTTCCATGGCTGCCCAGTTTTCCTCCACAGGCATTTCCCACCACAGTCTCCTCCCTCACATCCCCTCGATCCATCTCTCCATAGTCAATCCCCTTGCCTGGGGATTGCTCCATAATTCCTAAACTCCAGCTCCCAGCCACTGTACCTTCCAGGGGATCTGCATCCCTGTCTGGGGTATGTATGGCTGCAGCAAGAACTGTCTGATTCTCATTCCATTTAGGCTGCCACAGATCAGTTGTTTCATTTTCAGCCTTAAATGTTTCTCCTCTGACTCAGACAATTGCCCTGACGTGGGGTTTGGAACCCTGCTTTAGTTCCCCCACTGGCCAAGGGCAGGTCCAGTCCTACTAACACTCTTGTTTTTTTCCTCTAGTTCCTTCATCCTACAGAGTTTTGCGTGGGTCTGTGCATTCTTTTCTGCTGGCCAGATACTCCTGTCCACTCTCAGCTGGTGTTCTGTATGCACTTCTATGTCTGAAGCTGTATTCCTGATGTATCCATGGAGAGATATGTACTCCACATCCACCTACTTCTCCACCATCTTGTTCTCCGAGTCATTGATTTTAATTGATTTCCTGTTTTCAATTTCATTGATTTCTATGTAGGAAAATTAAAACAAGTATTTTTTTCCTTCTGCTTTGGATTTAATTTTCTGCTTTCTTAAAGAAGAAGCTTAGATGATTGATTTTAGATGTTTTCTTTTCTAATAAATATATTGAATGCTGTAAATTTCCCTGTAAGCACTGCTTTTGCTGCATCTTACAAATTTTAATAAATTGTATTTTGATTTTAATTTCGTTTAAAATTTCTCTTGAGACTTATTCTTTGACCCATTTAGAAATATGTTGTTTAATCTTCAAATATTTTGGGATTTGTCCAGCTATCTTTCTGTTGTTGACTTATAGTTTAATTTCAGTGTGGCCTGAGAGCATACTTTGTCTGATTTCTGTTCTTTTAAATTTGTTAAAGTGTGTTTAATGGCTTAGAATGTGGTCTTTCATAGTGAATGTTCCATGTGATCTTGACTATTGTTGGATAAAGTAGACTACAGTCAGTGAGGTCCAGTTGCTGTGCTGTTCAGTTCAAATTGTCGTTAACAACATTCTGCCTGATAGATTTGTCAGTTACTGATAGAGGGGATACTAACGTCTTCAACTCTAGTAGTGCTTGTTTAGTAGTGTTTAGTAGTATCCATTTCTGCTTGTAGTTCTGTCATTTTTTTCCCTCACATATTTTCATATTCTGTTAGGTACATCCACGTTAAAGATTGTTATGCCTTCTTGGAGAATCGACCCCTTTGTCGTTACGTAATGCCGTGTTTTTTTCCCTGATAATTTTCCTTGCTTTGAAGTCTGCTTTATGTGAAGTTAATATGGTCACTCTGGCTTTCTTTTGATTGATGTTAGCATGGTACATTTTTCTCTACCCCTTGACTTTTAATCAATTTGTCCTTTATATTTAAGGTGAGTTTCTTGTAGACAGCTTTTTTTTTTTTTTAAATCTACTTTGACAGTCTCTTTTAACTAATCTATTCAGACCATTCACATTTAAAGTGATTATTGATATGATTGGATTAATACGTACCATGTTTTACTGTTTTATGTTCATTGCCCTTTTCTTTGTCTTCTACTCTTTTTATGCCTTGTCTGGTTTTAATTGAGCATATCATATTTTTAGTATAATATTAGTATTTTTTCCTTCCTAAGAATTTATACTTCTTTTTAAAAATTGGTTTAGAGGTTGTTTTATAGTTTGCATTTTACATTTATAACTAATAAAAGTCCACTGTCAAATAACCCTGTACCACTTCATGGATGGTATGAGATATTATGATAGAATATTCCCAATTTCTCCCTCCTATTCTTCATAACACTGTGGTATTCATTTCACTTATCCATGAATTTTTATAATCCAGTAGTTTGTTGCTGTTATTATTTTGATCAAACTATTATCTGAGAGGTCAGTTAAGAATAAGAAAATTAAATATTTTACTTTTATTTATTTCTTCTGTAAAACAGTCTTTTCTTTATGTAGGTCAGGGTTTCTAATGTACATAGTTTCCCTCCCTTTAAAGGACTTTTAACATTTTTTGCAAGGCAGGTCTGTTTGCAGAAAACTTCTTGAATTTTTATTTGTCTGAAGAGATCTTTATTTTTCAGTTTTGAAGAATAATTTTGCTGGATACAAAATTCTGGGTTGGTAGGCCTTTCCTTCAAACACTAAGTATTTCATGTCACTCTCTTCTTGCTTTTCTGTTTTCTGAACAGAAGTCTTGATGTAATCCTTGCCTATGTTCCTCTGTAGGTAAGGCTTTCCCCCCTTTCTGGCTTTCTTTAGTAGATTCTCTTTTTGGTTTTTGTACTTTGGATATGACATGTCTAGGTGTAGCATTGTTTGTTTGTTTCTAATATTAATGTGCTTGATGTTTCCTGGACTTCTTGGACTGGGTTTGTAGTTTGTCATTAGTTTGGGGAGTATTACTTCAAATATTTCTTCTGTTCTTTTTTTCTCTTTCTCCTCCTCTGGTATTCCCATTACACATCTGTTACACTTTTTGTAATTGTTCCATTGTTTTTGAAGATTCCGTTATTTTTTTCCTTTTTTTCTTTGCTTTTCAGTCTGAGAAGTTTCTACTGACATAGCTTCAGGCTCACTGAATTATTTCTTCAGCTGTGTCTCAGCTGGCAGTGAGCCGTCGGCGTTCTTCATTTCTGTTATGTGTTTTTTATTTCTAGCATTTCATTCTGATAGTTTGTTAGAATATTTGTCTGTCTACTTATCTATCTCTTCTTACCTGTTTTCTACTTTTTCCAGTAGTTCCCTTAGCATATTAATTACATTTGTTTTAAATTGCTGATCTGATAGTTATGACCACACCTGCCATCCACCACCTTGCAGTACTGTGCAGCAGATAAGTGCCCAGTCTTTGGAAGTAGACTGTCTGTATCTTAATTCTCTTTCTGCTTCTCAGGGGTGTAAATTTTGACAGCATATAGAAATTCTGTCTACCTCAGTTTCTTCATTTGTGTATTGAAAATACTCTTAAAACCTAGTTCTTAGAGTTTTTAGGAGAAGTGAATAAGTTAACATATGGGAAGCACTTAGAATAGCAAATATGACTATCTTAGCATATTATATATTTACTTAATCTTTGTTGTTTTCCAGTCTCCTCCTACTTAAAGTTAGGCTGATTAAGGGCAGTCTGTCTTCAAACTTTAAAGAATTGAAATGTTTTTGTGCAGTTTTCTCTATATTTACATAAGGAAGTACTGAGAAGCTTCTTAAATTTGTTTCTCAAGAGTACTTAATGACACTGGGGAATATTTATGTAGTGCTATCATATCACACTAGTGGAGAAACAGCCACAGATGTTGTGAAAGGCTTAAAGAGATGTGACTAGAGTAAGATTCACAAGCGTAGGGGATGGCTCACCCAGGTCAGCCATACCCAGGTCTGAGTTCACAGCGTTTTCCTCTAAGCCAAATGTTGTGTTTTTTTTTTTTTTTTACTTTCTCTTTCAGTATGAATACTTCAATGCCGTGCTAATAAATGAAAGGGACAAAGACGGGAATTTTTTGGAGCTGGGGAAGGAATTCATCTTAGCCCCAAATGACCATTTTAATAATCTGCCTGTGAACATCAGTCTGAGTGACGTCCAAGTGCCAACAAACATGTACAACAAAGGTAAGACTTACTGCTGCTGGTCTTTTAAGAGGGCAGGGTGTGAGGGGCAGAGGTGGCTGGTTTGGGATATTGTGCTTTTTTTTGCAAAATATGATTATAAGCCCAGTGTTTCAAGCATTGGCAGTATAGGTGACGTGTGTGCCTCTTCTGCTTGGAGACTCTGGGTTTGCTATTTTTCTGGATTGTGTTACATTCAGTTCAGTTCAGTTCAGTCACTCAGTCGTGTCTGACTCTTTGTGACCCCATGAATCACAGCACGCCAGGCCTCCCTGTCCATCACCAACTCCCGGAGTTCACTCAAACTCATGTCCATCGAGTCGGTGATGCCATCCAGCCATCTGTCGTCCCCATATCCTCCCACCCCCAATCCCTCCCAGCATCAGAGTCTTTTCCAGTGAGTCAGCTCGTCGCATGAGGTGGCCAAAGTATTGGAGTTTCAGCTTTAGCATCAGTCCTTCCAGTTAGGGCCTCTTAAATTGTAGTCCCTAGGTTGGCAAATTTTCTTTAAAGGGCCAGATAATTAATAATTGCTTAGACTTTTCAGGCCGTAAAGCCTCTGTTGCAACTACTCAGCTCTGCTGTCTGGCACAAAAGCAACCATAGGTAATATTTAAATCAGTAGATAACACATAAATTGACTGTGTTCTCAGAAAACATTTAAGCTACAAAAACAGTTAGCTACGTTGGACCTGCAGTCTCTAGTGTACAGAGCCTTTTCTCTTCTTCCTGTCTTCCTTATGATAATTTTGAGGGTTCTGGAGCTCCTGGTATTACCATGGAATTAGTTGTAGTTTGCCTGCAATGCTGGACACCCCGGTTTGATTCCTGGGTCGGGAAGATCCCCTGGAGAAGGGATAGGCTACCCACTCCTGTATTCTTAGGCTTCCCTGGTGACTCAGTTGGTAAAGAACCCACCCGCAATGTGGGAGACCTAGGTTCGATCCCTGGGTTGGGAAGATCCCCTGGAGAAGGGAATGGCTACACACTCTGGTGTTCTGGCCTGGAGAGTTCCATGGACTGTATAGTCTATGGGTATGCAAAGAATTGGACATGACTGAGCAACTTTCACTTAGAGTACAAAGCAGAACGAATCTTAATGAAGCTCTGTGTTTTCAGGCTTGTGTTCCTCAAATCCAGTTTTTTCATAGATTCTAGAGTTCTTTTCCCCAAATTCCCATCTGCCGCTTTGAATTGGGATAATAGTAGCCAAGGATTGGGCTTTGGCAACAGATGACCTCTGGTTAGACCCTGAGTTCCACTTCTTACTGGCTGTGACCTTGAAAGGCTGAGACCCCTTCCTTTCTTTGGACCTTAGTTTCCTTGTATCTAGGATATGGATAATAACAGTGTCTGTATCACGGGATGTTGTAGGGATGAAACACATGATGTGTCCAAAGGGGTTAACTGAGGATATCACCCTCCTCATCTTCACCATTACTGAGTAGGAGTTTGCTCTGCTTTGTCATACCAAGGAGGAGCCTAAGCAAAGAACTGTCTTACCCCAAAATAAATCAGGAAGCCATGGCATTTTTAAAGTGAAAGTCTACTGTGTTATGTCCCATTAATGTTTCAGAAATATTGGGATCTGGTTTTAGTATCTCAGGAATGCAGTGGTCAAGAGAAGGCTTGGATCCTGCTCTTTCTCTTGCTGGCTCTGTGATCCTCAGCAAGCAGCTTTGCCTCCCTGAGCCTCAGTTTCCCTGTTTGTAAAATAGGGATAAGGGTACTGCCTCCTTTCGGGGGTTATTGTGAGAATATGAAATGATGCCTAAGCAGTCTCAGCTCAACTATTGCTCATTGAAAGTGCCTAGTCCATCTTAGTTGTCATCGTTATTGTTGGGAAATAACATGAATATACATTTCTAAATTGTTTTAGGTTACTGTTTAAAGAATGTGGTCAATGATTAAAAAACTTCCCACTCACCATCTCTGAAGCATTCTTCTCATGCCTGTCATTTGAGGTTGGATATCTAATATCTCCCTTTGCTAGTTGACCTATTGTCCATCCTTGATGTTCTGTGAGGTAGTACCCTACCCATTAATTTTTAAATTATTTATTTATTGTTATTTTTGGTTGCTCTGTTGTGACCATACATGGGCTTTGTGTAGTTGCAGAGAGCAGGGCCTACTCTTTGTTGCAGTGCATGGGCTCCTCATTGTGGCGGCTTCTCTTATTGAGGAACACAGGCTCTAGGGTGCATGGGCTTCAGTGTTTGTCGTACAGGAGCTCAGTAGTTGCGGTTCATGGGTTTAGTTTCTCCATGGCATGTGGATCCTAGACTAGGGATCTAACCCTATCCTTTGCACTGGCAGGCAAATTCTTAACCACTGTGACACCAGGGGAGTCCCATTAATTATTCTGGTGGTTAATGGGGCCCCATGGTGAACGAGATGCAGCCCCTTCTTTGAGAGGCTCACAGTGAACTTAGGGACCAGACAGGTAAAGAGATCATAGGATACTGTGTGTCCTCTGCTGGCCACAGTTACTAAAATCCCAGGACAGTGGGAGCTCTGAAGAGGGGGCCTGGCCATTTGCTCCTGTGAGCAGCCACACATTTGTCTTCATTCTCTCTCAGAGGAAATGATGTCAGTCCAAGTAGCCTTCAGTGGGCTGTGGATTGAACTGTATCCTGTGACCTGATCTTCACTTTGGACTCTCCCTCAGAGAGCAAATTCCTAAGAATGCAAGCCTTAGAGAATTGAGCTTAGCTTTGTTAGGTGGAGTTTAATCCTTCAGAGGGATCCTGCCAGCTGAGAAGGAAACCACCGTTTGTACAGTGTGGCTGTAAGGGAACC
The DNA here is from genome assembly GCF_049115385.1 of Moschus berezovskii. Taxonomy (NCBI): domain Eukaryota; kingdom Metazoa; phylum Chordata; class Mammalia; order Artiodactyla; family Moschidae; genus Moschus; species Moschus berezovskii. The sequence continues at coordinate 14,049,153 of NC_142483.1, forward strand.
ATCCTGTCAGCATTAAATGCATTCTCAGTGGAAGAGGAAAAGTTCAGATTTTGCAGAGCAATTCCAGACGTAGAACAGTTAAGAATGATCTTTTAAAATATGGCAAATGCTTGAAGGTTGCTTGAACTATTAGCACCATTGTAGATATTTAATTGCACCTTGAGCTTTAAAGGAATAATTGTACTTTCCATGGTGACAGCACATCGGGGACTAGCACTGCCATTGATCACACAGACCACAGGGCTTGCTAGGCAGAAGCCTAATGGGCAGTCAGATTCTTGAGTCATGGAGGTGTATAATTTTATTTAAAGTCATCCTCAGCAGCCCTTATGGTGTCTGCCTACCACCAACATTCAGATTGAGTTGTCCCCCAGCTAGGCTGCGGGTCACAGACTAAAGTCCCCTGTGTCTTGTTTCTGCCAGGCTGTGAGTAAGCTGCCCAAGAAAGCGAGGAGGAGACTTTGGGAAAATTCCTGTCTCATTTTACCTAATTCAAACCAGCCTCAAATAGTCTTTTTCTTTTCATGTTGCAGAAATGTATTTCATGTTTAGAGTGCCCTCCAGCTCAGATCTAGTTATTGATGACATGTACAAAAAACACATGCTCAAAGCTTGGTCACTAGCTGAGATGTTCTTGGGTTAGAAATCTTGCCCCCACCGAAGGAAACCAGTACAGGGGGCCATGCTATCCTGGCAGCTTGAACCCCCATGTGCACATCACAGAGTGGTTCAATACTTGCTTATGCGCTGCTGTGTTCCTGAGTATAACTTCTAGGCATAGATGAAACTTGCTGATGAAATCTACCTCTTTTCTGTGATCTGCTTTCTTTTTGCCTCCGGGACTGGGCCTTTTGCAACCAGGCTGTTCAGCCAGGTCACTGTTCACCTCTGTGCTTGAGGTGCCTTTCTCGAAGGCACTTGATAGAAACTGCAGGTTCAGAGTTGGTGACATGACAGTAAACTGACCTACCAGCCATGAGAATTCAAAGAGCCGTATTTCTAAAGTCTTTAGAAATATGCAGCAGTTTCTTCCTGAAACTTCTTCAGCCGATGTTTGCTGAGTGGCTCCTCTGGCATCTCCAGCCTACCAGTCTTGCCATCTGTCAAGACATCTTTGGAGACTAGCTGCCCCTGCCTTTCAAAGCCATGAACAACTCCATTTCCTCCATGAGTGAAGCAGCGCGCAGGATGCTTCTGTGAGAACTGAGGATAATCTGACAATAGATTCAGATAAAGCTGAACTCTTTTAAGTAATTTCTGGGCTGAAATGGTATAAAATTTACATAAGCAGATATTTAGGTACATATACACATACGTACCTATTACACAATATGTATGTGTGTGTGTATCTGGGTATGTGTGTTTTTATATGTGTCTTTGAAAGAAATATGCCCTGCTGGTAACCTACCCCTTCATCCCCACCTCTCACCTCTGTCTACCCATTTGAGAACCCCTTTCATTCACTGAATGTGCCTTTCTCTTTCCTCCATTATATCTTATTATTCATGCCATTTCTATTATCCCTGCCTCCCCCTTTATTGCTTTTCCAAATGCTTGTTCTTCAAAGTCACCTCAATACAGACTGTTTAATTCCTTCACTCTTTTGTAAGTGACTTTGGTTGGTGTTCACTGGAAGGACTGATGCTAAAGCTGAAACTGCAATACTTTGGCCACCTCACGTGAAGAGTTGACTCACTGGAAAAGAGTCTGATGCTAGGAAGGATTGGGGGTGGGAGGAGACGGGGACGACAGAGAATGAGATGGCTGGATGGCATCACCGACTCGATAGACATGAGTTTGAGTGAACTCCGGGAGTTGGTGACGGACAGGGAGGCCTGGCGTGCTGTGATTCATGGGGTCGCAAAGAGTCGGACACGACTGAGCGACTGAACTGAACTGAACTGAATTGGTCCTTTGTTCCAGAAGTGAATTCCATGGGTTATTTTCCTTCTCCACTTGGAATTCTCTGAGGCCAGGGGCCTTGCTGATTCAGCCTGTTGGTGCCCTCCTTTGCCCGGAGCACTGTGCTTTTCACATATTGGATTTTCCACAGTGGGTGAGGTAGGGGATGCCACCTAGGCTGTCATGTTCTCATGTTATCTGCCAGCAGCAGAAACATACCCTGACTGATTGACATGAAAAAGATACTTTTTGGAAGGACATTGGGTGGCTCACAGACTCTCCCAGAAGGCTAGGGAATAAGGTTTTAGACAGTGGTTCTGTGAGAGGACAGCCAGGGGCCAGAGCCACACCCAGAGCCAGTCTGGTGAGGACCACCTGCCACCACAGCTGACTCCACTTGTCTGTGACTACAGAAGATAGCTGTGTCTCATTTTCCACATTCAGAAACCAGAGGTGATGATCTCAGTGACCTTCTTCGGGGCTTATGGTGATGATTTAACATTTAGAAGGCCACCCAGTATCTGAGCTTAGGCAAGTTTCTCTTTTCCTCCAGTCCTCAGCATCCTTAGCTGTTAAATGGGTGTCATAACAGTACTGACCTTATAGAATTATCATGAATGAGGTAAGAATAATGTCTGTGTAGGTTGGGGTGCAGTGGCTAGCCCACTGACCTTGTCTCTTGTCACCTGCTGGAGGGAAAATAAGACCCATGTCACGGTGTCGCAAATAGCACAGGTAGAGAGTCTCTATCTGATGAAGGCCAGTGCTTTCTGCTGTGATTATCACTATATTAGCTTGTTTGATTCTTATAAGCAATGATGATTAAGAAAGGAAGAATTTGAACTAAGAGGGAGTTTAAAAAGGTCACATGTTCCCCAGCTGGTAGAGGCAGGATCAGAACCTAGCATTTTCATTAACTGTGTCCTCTCTGGACGACATGCCACCCCATTGTCTAGGCTGCAGGTCTGTGAGCCATTTTTCTAAAGAGTGTCTATAAAGGGAAAAGGCAATACTCTGGCTCCCAAATATTTTTACTTTAAAGTGGTTGAAATCCAAAAACTGGAAATAGGTCAAAGTTCAGTTCAGTTCAGTCACTCAGTTGTGTCCAGCTCTTTTCAACCCCATGGACTGCAGCACACCAGGCTTTCCTGTCCATCACCAACTCCAGGAGCTTCCTCAAAGTCATATTCATTGAGTTGGTGATGCCATCCAACCATCTCATCCTATGTCATCCACTTCTCCTCCTGCCTTCAATCTTTCCCAGCATCAGGGTCTTTTCCAGTGAGTCAGTTTTTCCCATCAGGTGACCAAAGTATTGGAGCTTCAGCATCAGTCCTTCCAATGAATATTCAGGATTGATTTTCTTTAGCATTGACTAGTTTGATCTCCTTGCAGTCCAAGGGACTCTCAGCAATCTTCTCCAACACCACAGTTCAAAAGCATCAATTCTTTGGTGCTTAGATTTCTTTATGGTTCAACTTTCACATCCATACATGACTACTGGAAAAACCATAGCTTTGATTAGACGGACCTTGGTCAGTAAAGTAATGTCTCTACTTTTTAATATGCTGTCTAGGTTGGTCATAACTTGTCTTCTAAGGAGCAAGCATCTTTTAATTCTATGGCTGCAGTCACCATCTGCAGTGATTTTGGAGCCCAGAAAAATAAAGTCTCTCACTCTTTCCATTTTTTTCCCCATCTATTTGCCATGAAGTGATGGGACCAGATGCCATGATCTTCATTTTTTGAATGCTGAGCTTTAAGCCAGCTTTTTCACTCTCCTCTTTCACTTTCATCAGGAGGCTCTTTAGTTCTTCATTTTCTGCCATAAGGATGGTGTCATCTGCATACCTGAGGTTATTGATATTTCTCCCAGCAATCTTGATTCTGGCTTGTTTCAAGATTGATTTTGGCTTGATTCGGCTTGAATCTTGATTCAGCCCAGCATTTCTCATATTGTACTCTGTATATAAGTTAAATAAGCAGGTTGACAGTATACAACCTTGACATACTCCTTTCCCAATTTGGAACCAGTCCATTGTTCCATGTTTGGTTCTAACTGTTGCTTCTTGACCTGCATACAGATTTCTCAAGAGGCAGGTCAGGTGGTCTGGTATTCCCATCTCTTGAAGCATTTGCCACAGTTTGTTGTGATCCACATAGTCAGAGGCTTTGGCATAGTCAGTAAATCAGAAGTAGATGTTCTTCTAGAATTCTCTTTCTTTTTCTATGATCCAGTGCACATTGGCAATTTGATCTCTGGTTCCTCTGCCTTTTCTAAATCCAACGTGAACATCTGGAGGTTCTCGGTTCACATACTATTGAATTCTTGCTTGGAGAATTTTCAGCATTACTTTGCTAGCGTGAGAGTTGAGTGCAATTGTGCAGTAGTTTGAACATTCTTTGGCATTGCCTTTCTTTGGGATTGTAATGAAAACTGACCTTTTCCAGTTCTGTGGCCTCTGCTGAGTTTTCCAAATTTGCTGACGTATTGAATGTAGCACTTTAGCAGCAGCATCTTTAGGATTTGAAATAGCTCAACTGGAATTCCATCACGTTCACTAGGATTTCTTCATAGTGATGCTTCCTAAGGCCCACTTGATTTCAGACTCTAGGATGTGTAACTCTAGGTAAGTGATTATACCATCATGGTTATGTGGGTCATTAAGATCATTGGAAGGACTGATGCTAAAGCTGAAACTCCAATACTTTGGCCACCTCATGCGACAAGTTGACTCACTGGAAAAGAGTCTGATGCTGGGAGGGATTGGGGGTGGGAGAAGACGGGGACGACACAGAATGAGATAGCTGGATGGCATCACCGACTCGATGGACATGAGTTTGAGTGAACTCCAGGAGTTGGTGATGGACAGGGATGCCTGGCGTGCTGTGATTCATGGGGTTGCAAAGAGACGGACACGACTGAGCGACTGAACTGAACTGAAGATTTTTTTGTATAGTTCTTCTGTGTCTTTTCACCTTTTCTTAACATCTTCTGCTTCTGTTAGGTCCATAGCATGTCTGTCCTTTCTTGTGCCCATCTCTGCATGAAATATGCCCTTGGTATTTCTAATTTTCTTGAAGAGATCTCTGTTCTTTCCCATTCTGTTGTTTTCCTCTATTTCTTTGCATTGATCACTGAGGAAGGCTTACTTACCTCTCCTTGCTATTCCTTGGAATTTAGGTTCAGATCTTTGCTTTTCTCCTTTGCCTTTAGTTTCTCTTCTTTTCTCAGCTATTTGTGAGGCCTCCTCAGACAACCATTTTGCCTTTTTGCATTTTTTTTCTTGGGGATCGTCTTGATCACTGCCTCGAGTACCATGTCACAAACTTCCATCCATAGTTCATCAGGCAATCTATCAGATCTAATCTGTTGAATCTATGTCTCACTTCCACTGTATAATCATAAGGAATTTGATTTAGGTCATACCTGAATGGTCTAGTGGTTTTCCCTGATTTCTTCAATTTAAGCCTGAATTTAGCTGTAAGGAGTTAATGATCTGAGCCACAGTCAGCTCCCAATTTTGTTTTTGCTGACTGTATAGTGCTTCTCCATCTTGGCTGCAAAGAATATAATCAATCTAATTTCAGTATTGACCATCTGGTGATGTCCATGTGTAGAGTCATATCTTGTGTTGTTGGAAGAGGGTGTTTGCTATAACCAGTGTGTTCTCTTGGCAAAACTTTGTTAGCCTTTGCCCTGCTTCATTTTGTACTCCAAGAAAAAAGCAATACTTTTGCTTCCAAATATTTTTATTTTAAAGTGGTTGAGATCCAAGAACTGGAACTAGGCCAAATTTTTATTGTAAATGTCTGCTTGAATCTTCTCATGTGTTTGCTGAAGAACATGATTGGGCAGTTTCCGTGATTCTGTGTTGTTTGAGGGGTTTTCTCCTTTTTTATTGGATTTCCCTGGTGACTCAGATAGTAAAGAATCTGCCTACAATGCAGGAGACATGGGTTTGATCCCTGAGTCGAGAAGATCCCCTTGAGAAGGGAATGGCTACCTAACAAGTATTCTTGCCTGGAGAAGTCCATGGACAGAGGAGCCTAGGGTCTACAGTCTGTGGGATTGCAAAGAGTTGGCCACAACTGAGTGACTTACACTTTCACTTTATTCTTGCATTTTCTTATTCCATTTTGCTTTCTGGCCCCCTCCTCCGCATCCTGTGGTGTAATGATGCTATCAAGACAGAGGAAAGACATGATAAAAGTAGAAGAAAGAAGGTGATGGCTTAAAAATGTGCCCATAGATAACATCATACGCAAAAGATTCTATAATTTGGCTGGGGGTGAGAGGGGAGGGAAAGAATCCTCTAGCATGTCAGTGTTTTACACTTAAGCAGAAAAAAGGCAAAGATGGTAACATTTTTTTCCCCCAGCAATTTTAGGTTGAATATATGAAAATGCAGATTTTAGAAGTTAGTTGGTTTAAATGTTGGTATCATTTTACCACCTTGGCCTCATTTTCTTCCCTCTGCAGCCCAATGAGGGAGGTCAGATGATTTTCTCATCTCCCTTTTTCAGATGAAGAAACTAAAGATCAGGGAGGCCAAGTCCCATAGATAGGAAGATCCATGTCAAGGTGGACCTGGATTTTCTTATGAGGAGTTCACCTTACTTGTCTTCCTCTCTGAGCATGAGCTCTGAGAGGATGGGAACTTATTCTCACAGGTTTCTGGGACTCAGTTACTTCTGAGTCACCTTGGGATCTGGGAACTTTTGCCCATGCTGAGAAGCTCCAATCCTGGACCCATCACCCTCCTTCCTTCTGAAGCTCAGGTTCTTCCTGGGCCCTGCTCCCTGTAATGAAAATCCAGACCCTTCCCTGGCCAGGCCTCCTCTTCTCTCCATGATACTCAGTATCATGCTCCAGTGAGCTAAGGTCCCCACGTGAGCTGGGGAGAGGTGCTGACTCACCTAATATTTGCGTATCAGCCCTGCATATCCTTGACGCAAGAAATACAAAGGTTCTGACCATCTTCTTGGGTCAGAAAGTGGGACATAGCAGGGAGGACAGGCAGAATATTGCCTGTAAGTATTTGCTCATCTGCTCATTCATTTTTCTTATTCATTCATCAAATGTTGACTGTGCTGATCTCTAGAGATATGACCACAACTAAGGCAGACTTGGACCCTGCTCCTTGAGCGAAGGGGAGAGATCAGGTAAATGCAAGGCAGAATATGATACTCAGTGACTTGTGGCAGGGGCTGGGCCTGGGCCTGCAGCTTTAAGAAGGGCCTCCCTGAGAAGAGGTAGAGAGGAAGGAGTTAGGCAGGCAGGGCATGGTTGGGAGGGAAGTGTGTCCAGCATAAGAAGAAAACAGTCAGCAGGTGTTGGTGCGGGCGTGGGTGGGGGGAGCGAGTGGGGGGACTGGAGCGCTCACAGTGAGAAAGTGTGGTGTCCTTTGGGTTTGGGGTGGGGAATAGTCAGAAACATTAGGCTATGGGGTCTGAAAGGGCTGACTAGGTGGTGAGAGGCTGTGAAAGTCATCAGAGGCTTGTGGAAACTGTGGGACAGGTAAACTATGGTTGAGCGCTTTCCTGGGAAGAGGTCTGCAGAGGATACTAGGCTCAGACACCGAGGGAGGGGGAAGAAAGGAGAGGAGGAGGAGTTCGGGGCCTGGTTTGGAGAAGGCCCACGGGACAGGAACGGTGTGCAGCCCAGACTGGATGGTGAAGATGCAAGCCCTCGGGTCTGAGGCCCCAGAGAATGAGCCTCCAGTGAGAGCATCAGCTCCCCCAGGGCAGGGACCTTCTCTGTGTTCTTCTCTGGTGACGTTCCAGCCGCAGCATGGTACCTTGCACCTAGTAGGTTCTCAATAAACACTTGTTTCCAGGTGAGCAGATGAATGAAGGAGCGATTTAGAAAAACTTCTCACTCGGTTCTCGCACAGGTGAAGAGAAGACGCTGGCGGTGGCTCTCCGTCTCGGTTCCCTTTCCGCCACTGGTGGGGGCGAGCCTGGGAGGGAGTCACTGGCTGGCAGAGGTGGCGTGAGGTGTGACTGGCAGGACGGGCTCTTCTTGTCTAGACTTCCTGAGTGATTGCCCGGTGTGGCCATCGTGGACTGTAAGATCTCCTGTATGGGGGGCCTGGCCCCTAAAAAAGAGCACAGGTCCAGGAAAAGGGAGACCCATCACTGTCACTGCAGAGCCTGAGAAACCAGCTAGTCTGTTACAATCCAGTAGGTTCTTCTGAAAAGCCCAGGGAAGGGGAAGGTCTCTCCCAGTGAACACGAGTCCAGGGCTGCCATAGGGATGAGCAGGATGGCTGGGTTTGCATTTGTCAGATGTCTCAACCTATTTTTCAGATGTTGGGTTTGATAAAATGCAAAATGCATTTTGCCAGGCACTTTTCCCCTTAATTACATGTGTATATTTTAAGAGAAATTTAATCCATATGTTTCTGATTCGTTTACACGGAAATCATTAAGATGTTTTCTAGGAGAAATTTGATGTGCAAGCAGGCTTATGAACCTTTTTAAAGGCTATGTTTAAAATTTCTTTCTTTTTTGTTTCTTTTCCCTTTGCTTGCTTGTGTGTGTGAGAGAGAGGTGGGGGGAAAGGGAAAGAAAAAGAAAAGGAGAGAGGGAGCGTGACTCCAGGCTGTCAGAAACAAATGTGGACTCCCAAATTGTTTGTTTTCTCCTTGGAATTCAGAGCTGAACATTTGAAGTAGGCTAGACTCCTGCTTTTACATCTGTTTCCAGCACTAACTGTTTGTGATGGTCCTGTGGCCATAAGAGTCATGATGAGAGGGTCAGACACTCACTACACACACTGCTTCATTCGAGAGAAGGGCATTTAGATCCTTCACCGTCACGTGGCCTTTTGGTATCTGCAGTCCCCTGCGGGCCAAATGAGTGTCCCCAACCCTGTGTCATCAGTGCAAGCACGACAAGAGTGTTTGGCCAGATACACAGAAGATAATGCTACTGAAGTAACCCCACAGTTGTCATTCAAAAGTATTCATTGTTTTTCTCTTCTGGTTTGGAAATTACATTTTTATGTCGCAGAATAACTATCTCTGTCTTAAAATTCACTATTTGGGTGGTGGCTGAGTTCAAGTTCTTCTGCAGTTTCTTCACAGTTCTGACTGTGTGTGTGTGTGTGTGTGTGCATAGCACAAACAGGTCTGCAAAGATGTGTACATGTGTACACGCAGGTGGGGTCTCTCTAATCCCTATTATCTCGGAGGTGGTGTTAGTGAAAGAAGGGTGTCCTTTAGCTCACTGTGCCCTCTCCTTAGGCATATGTTCAGCAGAGATGTTGCACTGGATGGATGAACGAATGGAGTGGATGAGCTGATTACTTATTGAGAGGCATGTTCTGCGCTGAGCATTTTTGCTGTGGTATCTCACCACTGTTCAGTGTGTTGCAATCAGCAAGTAAGGATTGCCATCCTCCAGACGCTCCTGTGAGAGAATTCCAAAACCAGTCTCCTGCACTCCGTTCCAGAGTCAGGTCTAGCCTGTTAAATGGGGTGAAACTCAAATGTATGTCTTTTGGTGCTGGTGGATGGTTTCCTGAAAAGCAAATGGGGACGAGTTTGTACCTCCCACCTAAGACTCTCTGAAACACTTACCTGTCCCTTGGGTTCCCTTTCACCCTGGTAACTGACCTGTATAGTCCCCATGATGATGGTTTGTCTCCAGGCTCTCCTGGTTTGTCTCCAGGCTCTTGCCAGAACCATCAAGGAGGCGCTGGAGTATGGCAGGCTTGGACTTGCTTCGAACTTCCATGAGTGTCTGTTCAGTGGACTGGGGAAAGGCATTTCATGCTCTGAGCCTGTCTCCCCATCTGTAAGGTGTGAACAGTCTTCTTGGGTATTAGAGGAGGTAATGGTATAGGCCCAGCACAGCCCCCGGACCTTGGGACACTTGATTGGTATACACTAACTGCTTACTCCAAACTATCTCCAGCTCCCTGCTCCTGGGGGAAGAGGGGTGGAGTTTCCATGTGGCTCTGCCCAAGCCAGACACACACTTGCCCTTCCCTTCAGCAGTGTTTGTAGGAAGAAATGCAAAGATTCACAAACAGATGCTGGTTCCTGCCCTCTTTCACTGGCCTCCCTTTTCTTCCTTCTCTGGTTCATGAGACCAGGACTTGACTTCTTGAATGCCTACCTCTGGGCCCTGCCGTCATGATGGTGTGATCACTTACCTAGAACCAGATATCCTGGAGTGTGAAGTCAAGTGGGCATTAGGAAGCATCACTATGAACAAAGCTAGTGGAGGTGATGAAATTCCAACTGAGCTACTTCAAATGCTAAAAGTTGATGCTGTTAAAGTGCTGCACTCAATATGCCAGCAAATTTGGAAAACTCAGCAGTGGCCACAGGACTGGAAAAGGTCAGTTTTCATTCCAACCCCAAAGAAAAGAAATGCCAAAGCTTGTTCAAACTGCTGCATAATTGCAATCATCTCATATGCTAGTGAAGTAATGCTGAAAATTCTCCAAGCGAGGATTCAACAGTACGTGAACCAAGAACTCCCATATGTTTAAGCTGGATTTAGAAAAGGCAGTGGAACCAGAGATCAAATTGCCAACATGTGCTGGATCATAGGAAAAGCAAGAGAATTCCAGGAGAACATCTACTTCTGATTTATTAACTATGCCAAAGCCTTTGACTATGTGGATCACAACAAACTGTGGCAAATGCTTCAAGAGATGGGAATACCAGACCACCTGACCAGCCTCCTGAGAAATCTGTATGCATGTCAAGAAGCAACAGTTAGAACCAAACATGGAACAATGGACTGGTTCCAAATTGGGAAAAGAATATGTCAAGGCTGTATATTGTTATCCTGCTTATTTAGCATACATATAGATTACATCATGTGAAATGCCGGGCTGGATGAAGATTGACAGCAGAAATATCATTAACCTCAAATATGTGGATGATACCACCCTTATGGTAGAAAACGACAAAGAACTAAAGAGCCTCTTGAAGAGAGTGAAAAAACTGGCTTAAAACTCAACATTCAAAAAATGAAGATCATGGCATCTGGTCCCATCTCTTCATGGCAAATAGATGGGGAAACAATGGAAAGACTGACAGACTTTATTTTCTTGGGCTCCAAAATCACTGCAGATGGTGACTGCAGCCATGAAGTTAAAAGACGCTTCCTCTTTGAAAGAAAAGCTATGACCAACCTAGAGGGCATATTATAAGGCAGAGACATTACTTTGCTGGTAAGGATCTGTCTAGTCAAAGCTATGGTTTTTCCAGTAGTCATGTATGGATGTGAGAGTTGGACCATAAAGAAAGCTGAGCGCCGAAGAATTGATGCTTTTGAATTGTGGTGTTAGAGAAGACTCTTGAGAGTTCCTTGGACTGCAAGGAGATCAAGCCAGTCCATCCCAAAGGAAATCAGTCCTGAATATTCATTGGAAGGACTGATGCTGAAGCTGAAGCTCCAATACTTTGGCTGCTGCTGCTGCTGCTAAGTCACTTCAGTCGTGTCCGACTCTGTGTGACCCCATAGACGGAAGCCCACCAGGCTCCCCCGTCCCTGGGATTCTCCAGGCAAGAACACTGGAGTGGGTTGCCATTTCCTTCTCCAATGTGTGGAAGTGGAAAGTGAAAAGTGAAAGTGAAGTCGCTCAGTCGTGTCCGACCCTTAGCGACCCCACGGACTGCAGCCTACCAGGCTCCTCCATCCATGGGATTTTCTAGGCAATAGTACTGGAGTGGCTTGCCATACTTTGGCTACCTAATGCAAATAACTGACTTATTGGAAAAGACCCTGATGCTGGAAAAGATTGAAGGCAAGAGGAGAAGGGGACGACATAGGATGAGATGGTGGGATGGTATCACTGACTCAATGGACATGAGTTTGAGCAAGCTGTGGAGTTGGTGATGGACCAGAAAATCTGGTGTGCTACAGTCCGTGGGGTCACAAAGAGTGGGAGACAACAGAGTGACTGACTTGAACTGAACTGGACCCTTCCCTCTCCCATGCCTGCTCTCCTCATGCAGAGGTAGGCTTACCCTTTCCTGACATCTTAGCTTCTTGGAGCCTGGTCTTGCCCTCTGGCCTCAGCCTTTTTCTCCAGAAGAATCACCTGTCCTTCTCTGTCCCCTGGTGTAGTGGTTTCTTTTCCCTTGGAGAGAGGGGACTTGGAGGCAGAGGCTGTGCTTTCGTTATCTCCTTTGGAACTTAGCATAAGGAGAATAGAAAAAATTTTCCACAAATGTTTCTTGAACTGAGTCCTGCTTTACTACATGAGTACTTTAGTCCTGCTCTACTGTATGTTATCATGAACAGATTGCTGATTTTTTTCTGCTTTTGATTTCTCAATTCTATTTCTATTTGAATTTTATTTGGGAGGATGGGGTTTCTTCGAAGATAGTCTTACATGTATGTCTAATGTGATAATATTGCTCTAGGGATCTTTTAGTATGTTTTTATTTTTTAGTGTCTTTTCTTTCATAATAATAGAAATCAGGATAAAGTGAAGTCACTTACTTGTGTCCAACTCTTTGTGACCTCATGGACTAAACAGTCCATTGAATTCTCCAGGTCAGAATACTGGATGGGTAGCCGTTCCCTTCTCCATGGGATCTTCCCAAACCAGGGATCGAACCGAGGTTTCCTGCATTGCAGGCAGATTCTTTACCAGCTGAGCCACCAAGGAAGCGTAAGAATACGGTAGTGGGTAGCCTATCCCTTCTTGAGGGGATCTTCCCAACCCAGGAATGGAACCAGAGTCTCCTGCATTGCAGGCAGAATCTTTACCGGCTGAGCTACCACGGAAGCCCATAAATCAGGCTGGAGGCTCGCAATTGGTAGAAGCTGATTCTAGGCTTTGTAGTTGTTTAATCTCTCAGTTGTGTCCAACTCTTTGTGACCCCATGAACGGCAGCAAGCCAGGCTTCCCTGTCTTTCACTCTCTCTTGGAGTTTGCTCAGACTCATGTCCATTGGGTTGGTGATGCCATCCAACCATCACATTCTCTATTGCCCCCTTCTCCTCCTGCCTCAATCTTCCTGAGCATTAAGGTCTTTTCCAATATGTTGGCTCTTCGCATCAGATGGCCAAAGTATTGGAGCTTAAGCTTCAGCATCCGTCCTTCTAATGAATATTCAGGGTTGATTTCCTTTAGGATTCACTGGTTTGATCTCCTTGCTGAGTCTAGGCTAGAAGAATTCTAAAGTGAGGGACCAGAGTAATAAAAGAAAACGTAGAAGTAGAAATGATGAGTAACAGTGTTTTGTTTTCCAACCTGGTGTCTTGTTGACATCTGTGAAATGTCACAGTAAATAGCAGAGAGTCAGAGTTTGTAGGCAATTTATTATTCTTTTCCTATTTGATAACTTAGAGGAAATTGAAGGTCATTCCCATGCTAACATCATACATAGGCACTTCCTTTCTGATCTGTATTTTGATTGGGAGGGAGGGACCATCTTCAGCACTCTGGAAATGACAGCAGTGAATGTTGCTGCCTGGGCTGACAGTCAGATGTGTTTCAGTGGGGAAAATAATTAAGAACTGTTATACCATAGGTCCCTCAAAATAAGAAAGGGATTGCTTTGCTGAGGGAATGCAGGTAGGGCTTCACAATTTGGGGCAAACAGGGAAGACTTGCAGGGGAGTCCTGCATTTGACCCCAGACCTCCTCAGCAGCTCTTCACAGGGTGTGCTAGGTTGGTGGGAGGCTTGTTCAAGGGCCTGGAGTCTGAGTGTGAGTGTGGTATGTGCTTGTTGCCTTGATGCTGACCCTTACCGCCACAAGGACTTAGGCTTTGCTGTTGCTCATCTGTTAAGCAGTCATTACGGAGTCATTATGGTAGCAACTATCTAGGGTTTATGAGAATGAAATGAACTGATATGTATTAGATCTTTAGCCCTGTGGGTAATGTGTGGTAAGAGCTTACTAAGAGCCACCTTTGTTAGTCCTGTTATAAGTGAAAAGCCCACAATGGCAGAGCCTATGCCTGGGAGTATCTATGATAATGAGCAAAGTTAACATTCTTTTTCTCTTGCTTGTTGGAAACTCTTTTATCACTGGAGTTGTACACCAAGAAACTCCGTGAACAGAAAGTTGTGTGGAGCCAGAGTTGCTTGGGCATGGGAAGCCCATGAATGTCTTCTGCAGGCAGCCAATCCCTGATATCTTCACCGTGTTCATCATGATTGGATTGAGATGGGCACAGCTCTTTGTGTTCATGCCCTGCTGCTCAGCTGCTGAGATCCTTGGTATTGTTGCCGGTTACATGCTGTAGAGTTTAAAATAGCACTCTTTGCTTTCCTTCTGTATGGGACTCAGGGCTCTCAGAAGTGGCTGAGGGCCTCAGCTGTTTGGTGAGCCTCCTCTTGTTGGGGAGAGGGGGAGTCAAGGAAATCTTCCTTTTCACTTCTCATTTTCTTTCCTCTCTTCTTAGCTCCAAGCTTATGGACTCTTCTATCCAGAACACACCAGACATTGTCCGTGGAGACACTCACTTGTGTATTAGTCCACCTATATCCCTTTCTCTCAGTTTCCTTTCTCTAGGTAACTCTTGTGTGGTGTTTATGACTTGTAAGCACAGCATGATCTAATATAATACAATTCTGCCTACAACTCGGTGAAGTAGAAACAATTATTATTCCAGTTTTACAGAGGAGAAAACTGAGGCTGAGAGACTTGCTTATCGTGACTCATCTCATAAAACAGGAAAGTCAGCACCGCATCCCCAACACTGACTTTAGCCCTGCCTGGATACCTTGCCTGTTTAGACTGTCCTTCATGCCACTACTGTATCCACTGCCCTGTGGCTGTGCCTAAGTGTTCAGATAGCCGTGTCAGACCTGCTTACATGCGCACTTCTTATGTGAGGCAAATGGAAAGCCCTGTTTTTGCCAAATGGTGCTATTTTCTTCCCACTGTGTGAAAATCTATTATAAATGAAAACGCATCTTATTTTGCATAAATTCGCAGTCTCTTCCCGTGATCAGAATAAATGTTGCAGCAGGAAGTCTTTTTAAAAATATAAAGCAAATTCTGCATCAGAATATCAGTGCATCCTAGTGGCTCATGTGTTGAGGATATTTCTGTCAGATATGAGGCAGTTCGACATTTAATCCTGCAAATCTGCAGTACCAGAATACATAAGAGAGCAGTGAGTGAGGAGATAGCGGTTCACCATGCAAAAAAGGCTCTTTGCCTCTGCAGGATGGTCACTGCAGCAGGTTTAGGAGAAGTGAATTCTTCCCCTGTAGGGACTGGACTGGCATTACAGAGTTGGGTTCTAGGGACACCTCTATCATGTATTTATTTAATAGATGTTCATAGAGCACCTCTGGTGTTGCAGATATTAGGCATTATGGGTGGTGATTAATGTTCAGACACTGCCCATGCTCTCGTGATGTTTATAGACCAGCAGGAAGACAAATGGGGACCAATCACATCACTGAGCATTTAATGCAACCAGAAGGAATGAAGTGGAGGGGGCTATGGCCCAGTGAGAGTATGTCCCAGAGTATCTCAGCCTTGGCCAGGGGTGAACCAGGGATGAGGGACGACCACAGTCAGAGGATGTTTTCCTGAGGAAGATGAGCTTGTCTGATGCCTGAGGAAGGGTAGGAAATAATTTAGTCAAGACCTGGGGCAAGGCTGGGAATATCACACAAAGAGATCACATTGCACAGGATGTAGGTAAGCAGTCCTTGAAAAAAATGTTCTAGAATGAAATAAAGGAAGGAGGTGCTATGTAAAATCTGTCACTCTTGACAGTCCATGGTGTCCATGAGATATTCAAGAAATTGGAGTTGCTATCAGAGAGAAAGCTGTTTAATAGTATGAAACAGCTTTCCCCAAACTTATTTGATTAGGGTGTCCTTTTATCTTAGAAGAGCCACTAACATTTCAGAAGGCGTTGTTGTTTCTGGGACCCAAAAACTCAGAACTGTAGTTCTGAATGTTCTGGTGATAGGGCTCCAACGTATGCCAGTACGTGACAGAGGAAAAGGTAAGGATGAAAAAGAAAATACATAGTGACTGCATGAGTGTGTGTGTGTTTGAAGGGTACACATAAATGGTTGAATATGCTGATCACTTCTAGAGTGATACACAGGAAATTGAAGTGCCTACTTTCCACTTTCTACCCTCTGTTCAGTTTGAATGTAGTGCCAGGAATGTGTGATATTTTAGAAATTAAAGAACAAAAGAACTTGATTTACAAAAGCTACTTATCTAAAGTGCTTTCCAGGCACACATCTATTCATTGAAAGGAAGCACATTTGTGTGTTCACTGCTGATGGCCTTCCAGTTAGTCCTTTCAGCGTGTTGTGGATGTGGCTGACAGTGGTTTTGTTGAAGGTGGGAGGACCATGGAGAAAGTGGACTCTGTCTTCACTGGAGATGGTATTTAGTGTCATCTATCCTTATGGTGGCAACAGTTATTTTCATACAAATGATGTTTGCTGGAAAAAGAGAATCCGTTTCCTTGTAAAGGGATTCCATGATGCTCTAATCACCTACTGTTGGGTGTCAAGACATTGGGAAGCCCTGCCTCAATTATAGAGAATATTCTGCACTTGGAAAAGAGTATGTCAGTGCTTCCTAGAGTCACACTGAAAGCCATGATTAGAAGTTAGGCTTTCTAGTCTCCAGCCAAAGGCAGGCAGCCAGGCATTTTTGCTATACTCTCATTGGCAGTCTCAGGTACCTTGCAAGGGGGTTTCGATGAAGCAGCTGTTCCTGAGCCTCACTGGACCCTCTGGAGGTGAGGGGTTGTCTGACGGAGGCCCGAGGCTAAGGCATCTGGTCCCTTCTGCTCTGCCCCCTGTTTCAGGCGCCCTCCTTATGCCTGGCTCATCTCCAGCACCTAAAGAGTGGCGGGCAGTGCAGGGGTCTGTGAGGATGGGACACTCACGCTCAGGGCTTACCACTTCCTGCATGTGCCTGCTTGTGAATCCGGTGATACCCAGAATTTAATGGCTCAGTTATTAGGGTAGATTTCTAGTAGGAACAGCATGTTTGCTTTGTTTTCCAAAATGTCATTCTCTGCACAATGTGGGCAGCTCCATTTTGTTATCTCCAAAGTGCCAGCATCACCATTCTCCCTCTGTTCTGAAGGGGGAGTGTCACTTTTGAGCATTGCTGATCTTCTCTCTTGCCCCCTCACCCCTTACTCTGTGGCAGAGGAACAGCCTCTGAGTGGCCTCTGCTTCAAACACCTACTCCTGTGTTGCCTCATGCCTACATCGGTGGGTATTTTCCTAGCTCCATATGCAGATAAATGTAACACATTGTGACTTTATCTTCTCGCAGGTAGATTAATAAACATCTCAGAGAGACTTGGGGCTTCCCTGGTAGCTCAGCTGGTAAAGAATCTGCCTGAAATGCAGGAGGCCCTAGTTCAATTTTGGGGTTGGGAAGTTCCCCTGGAGAAGGGATAGGCTACCCACTCCAGTATTCTCGGGCTTTCCTGCTGGCTCAGACTGTAAAGAATCCTCCTGCAATGTGGGAGACCTGGGTGCGATCCCTGGGTTGGGAAGATCCTCTGGAGAAGGGCATGACAACCCACTCCAATATTCTCGCCTGGAGAATCCCCATGGACAGAGGAGCCCGGCAGGCTACAGTCCGTGTGGTCACAAAGGGTCGGACACGACTGAGCGACTAAGCACACACACACACACAGACTGAAGGCATAGGACTCTCCATCGTGAAACTCAGATTGGAGTTAAAAGTCTTCTGGCTCCAAATCTGTGGTTTTCCCCCTAGAGCTTTAAAGCAGAGCCTCCACAGTTGAATCCAAGTGGGGTTGTCTTCCCTTGGGTCTACTTTGTTCACAGTCCAGTGATGGGTGCCAGAAGGTTGGACCATTCTTGTCCTTCAGAGACTTTTCTGGGCTGGATTTTTATGTATTCACTGACAAGAAAGGCGAAGTGAAAGAGGGGAAATGGTAGACCAAGTGCCTCAGGAGCCCACATGAAGAGGTGTCTGTGGTGGGCCAGCAGTGGCACGATAGTGGGAAGGTTTTCTCAGCTGTTGCTGGAGCCTCGAGGAAAGACAGACCTGGCTGAGCCCTCCCTCCTGAAGTGTGCACAGAATTGGGTGGTGGTGCTTTGCTTTTTCTTAAGCCAGACTTTAAAGACTGACTAGAGACTTTTCTGAGTAAAGTTTTACAGTGCTCCGGAATATTCTCTTGGATTTTAAAAAAAGGTTGTCACAGTAGTTTTGTTGTTTTTTTGTCTCTTTTAAAAAAGCTTGTCTCTGTAGTTTTCTGTGTTTTGTTGTTAGCTCCTGTCTCAAGATCCTTCCCCGTTAGTCACTCATCAGTGGAATATCTCTCTTTTGAGACATAATATCCCTATATATTAATTTATAAGGATTTTATTCTTTTCCTATTTGCCAGTTTATTCTCCTTTCAAAGGAGATTTGGAGTGGGTATACTGAAGGCAGCCAGATAACTTTCTCCCCGCCCCCACACCGGGCCAGATAGTCTTTTCTTCTTTCGTCCTTCTTGTGCACTGAGTCCAGCACACAGCTGAGGGATATTCATATTCATTCATCCTAAAGGCACTGTTTTTTTTAGTACAGTTTGGGGCTACCATGTTGAATGAAAAGAAGGATACTAAAGAACAGAACTGTCAGTTTTATGAGTCAGAAACACTAAACTCACAGAGAAGCTTCATTGTGTTCATTTTTTTTTGAGGGGAAAAACCCAGCAGGTATTAACATAAAATCCACTGAGACATTCATGTCTCTGAAAGGATAACGATAGTTAATTAGAACAGCAGCCATTGTGTTTGTGCTTAAAAACATTGGGAAGGTATAGTGGTGAATGCTTCATCTGCATTGTCTCCCTGTATGCCCTCGGCACCCCCATGAGTAGGAGATGGTCAAATCTGGTGGGTCAGTGGATGGGCTCCGAAACCAGACAGCCTGAGTTAGAATCAGAGTGCCACCACTCAGTTGTGTGTGATTTCAGGCAACACACTTAGCCACTCCGTGTCTCAGGGGAGAATACCTGTACCCAACTCAACAGGTGGTTTGGAGGGGGGTGCTTGATACGAGAGAGACAGATACTTTGGCACAGAGGAGGCTGATAAAGTCTTCAGTTCAGTTCAGTCGCTCAGTCATGTCCGACTCTGTGCGACTCCATGAATCACAGCACGCCAGGCCTCCCTGTCCATCACCAACTCCCGGAGTTCACTTAGACTCATGTTCATCGAGTCGGTGATGCCATCTCATTCTCTGTCGTCCCCTTCTCCTCCCGCCCCCAATCCCTCCCAGCATCAGAGTCTTTTTCAGTGAGTCAACTCGTCGCATGAGGTGGCCAAAGTATTGGAGTTTCAGCTTTAGCATCAGTCCTTCCAATGAACACCCAGGATTGATCTCCTCCAGAATGGACTGGTTGGATCTCCTTGCAGTCCAAGGGACTCTCAAGAGTCTTCTCCAACACCACAGTTCAAAAGCATGAATTCTTCGGTGCTCAGCTTTCTTCACAGTCCAACTCTCACATCCATACATGACCACTGGAAAAACCATAGCCTTGACTAGATGAACCTTGGTTGGCAAAGTAATGTCTCTGCTTTTTAATATACTATCAAGGTTGGTCATAACTTTCCTTCCAAGGAGTAAGCGTCTTTTAATTTCATGGCTGCAATTTCAGCATGTGCAGTGATTTTGGAGCCCAAAAAAATAAAGTCTGACACTGTTTCCACTGTTTCCCCATCTATTTCCCATGCAGTGATGGGACCAGATGCCATGATCTTAGTTTTCTGAATGTTGAGCTTCAAGCCAACCTTTTCACTCTCCTCTTTCACTTTCATCAAGAGGCTTATCAGTTCCTCTTCACTTTCTGCCATAAGGGTAAAGTCTTAGTCACCATTATTTCCAGGGAGGTTAAGTTACTCATCCAAGTCTGAATTCAGACCCAGGTCTGCCTGATTCCCATGAAGTTGCCTTATTAATGAGCAATGAGAGCCTCCCAGGAGATGGGTCCTGGGAGAAACCAAGCACCCAGACTGTTCCTCATTTACAATGAGAGTCAGCCTGATTATAACCTGATTAGAGAGTCTCCATGGCTAGTTCTTAATGGCAGTTCCTGCTGCCCGTACCACCCTCCAGCTAGGAAGCATTGGTGTGGCTAAATCAGGGGCTGAAATATTGAAGCAGTGTGCTTCCTTGAGGAATAACCAGTGCTCCAAGGCCCCTTCCCCAGTGCTCCTTGTCCACCCCAGTATCTCCTTATAACTAAGAGTTTGGCGTTGTAGGTGGGTCCTGCTGGAGGGCTGAGTTTGATGTGCATAATAGCTGCTCAGCATGTGCCATATAGTCTGTAGACCCTAAGAACTGCCTAGTGCTGCATCCTGTTGGCTATAACGTAACAAGACTACTGGCTGTGACCTCAGAGTGGGTAAATGTGTCTGCCCTCTGATAGTCTGATTCTTCTCTGAGCTGAATCCTGAGAACCTCACAATGGGTCCTGGCTTTCTGTCTTCTCACTCCTGATTTACTCCATGGCCTCAGCTCTGCATTTCTCCAACTCTGCCACGCTGTTTGGTCTGAACACTTTGGGAGCTGGCTGAGGAGTCCTTCTGGGACTTTCTTATGGCCAGTGGGCCAGGACCCCACATGGCCCAGGAATGAGCATAGGGTTGCCCCAGACATCCTAGCAGAGAGCAATGAAGATGGCTGTGCACACCCCAGCTTTGTATCCCTCAGAATCCTTGGGGTTCTCATTTTGGGGGAGGGAGGGTAGAAATTCCTGACATCCTTCTAACAAAACGCAATAGACTTCCATGATTGTCCTGGGTAGAATCTTTTTAGAAAGTAACTGGCTCTGTGGAGACTTGTTTTAAACCAAGGTAGGTGAAGTTGGGAGTGGTGTAGATTCATTGCCCAGTGTTGAGCCAGGTCTCAGGCTGTGGGGTATCCCTGGGGATTTTGAGTGAGGGCTTGGGGTCTTGTCCCTACCCCTCCACCTGCTGACTGTCAAACTGGTCCAGTTCGTTCACCTCTGTGAGAGTTAGTCAGGTCAGGGATCCCAGCGGCAGGATGGGAGAAGCTCCCTGGGCACAAGGGGAGGAATAGAGAAGAATGGTAGGGTGGAGCAAGGAGAAGACTGATGGAGGGAAGGTGAGAGAGAGTGAATGGTGACAGAGGCGGGAGGGCAAGGCGGGCAGAGGGGAGGAGGGCAGGGAGCGGCCCCTCTGGGCTGCAGCCACGGGCCAGTTCCTTCTGTGGCTGGTGATCCTGATGACCTGACTCCAGAAACACTCTCCACTTACGCTGGCACATTTCACTGTAGAGTTTTGGGTTTCTTTCCCCCGTACTTCATTCTAACTAGTTCACTGAAAAAGATTTGACTGGAAGCTGTTTCAGCTGTCAAATTAGGAAATATCTTTTGACACCTTTTCACCTTTTTTTCCCCCTCCCTCCCAAGTCTCACTTGAATTAATAAAAAAGGAAGCAGGACTGGGGGTTTGGTGGTTCTTCTTTTATTTTTTTACTTACACAGGAAAAGCCATCTTCATCCTTCACATTCAGAGTCACATAAAATATTTGAAAATGACGTTTATTAGCTGATGTTAGGAATTAACAAGTATGTCATCACTTGAGCAAAGAAAACAACTTGGGGGATGAGAGTGGAAAACTAATGAACCTTCACAGATGCGGGGGCCCTAATGCTGCCTTCACAAGTGGCTCCCCGAGTGTGTACGTGGGGACCTCTGCACGCTAGCTTTCACTGCAGGGTGGGTGGTGAGAGAGATGCCAGCACAGCCTGTGGTGTGTCTGTTGTGATGGTGAGTCATTGCACACTCAAAGACAAGTGGTCCTCAGGGGCCGGGAAATAAATTAGAGGCCCAACTCCAGGTGCTCACAGCAGTGACTCTTGCCAAGGAAGGAGCACTCTTCACAGAGATGGGACTGGACCTGGCCTACCTTCAGCCCAGGTACGATCAGACGGATACTTCCTTTCATCTGCCAGGATCTTGCTGTGCTCTTGTTCATACATACTGGCATTTGGAAGGCAGACTTGACTATGGAATAAAAAACTTCAAGGAATCTAAAGACCAGCAGAACCATACCAGAGCAACTTGCGGATGAAGAAGTCAGACCTTTGAACAGTGGGAGTCTGCTCTGAGCTCTGGCCCCTTTTCAGACAACTCGGCAGCAGAGATAATATGCTTTTCCCATTTTAAGTGTCCCTGTTTCTTAATAAATAGCTTAGTCATAGGAGGCACGCAATACGCTTTCAGGTTGTGCCAGAAAGAGCTTTATCTTCCATTTCCAGGCCTGTGGCATATGTTTCTGTATAATGGATGGCCAAGCTAGGAGGAATTGTTTCAAAGATACTCTGTCTCTGCAGGCATGTGGTTCATACTAGCTTAGCTGACAGAAATCGAAGTCAAATACTCTATTGACAAAGGATAGAGACCATGATCTTATTTTAAAGGGGGAGTGATAATTAACTTCATGGGTGAGAAGTGCAACCATGTGCTGGCATTGAATGGCTTAAATCAAGGCCACTGTGGGCTTGTCCAGCCTCAGATGGAGAAGCAGAGACACCTGGGGCCAGGGGAGTGTCAGCCAAAAAGTAAAGCAAAGATTTTGAACACATCTATAATCTTTTGGCATGGGGGGGACTATAGTATTGTGGAAGTTGAAATGATGAAGTGGTGAGGAGGCTGGGGCTGGGTTCTTAAACATATAGGTGAAATTCTTCTTTCATGTTTCCTTAGTGCATGTATTGCTAGTGTTTGTTGTTGTTTTTTTTTTGCTGGGAAGGGGGCGCAAAGAATAGTGAGTTTATTTATGAAGTTAGCAATCTAAGATATGTTATCACATCCTTTCTCCACAGACTCAACTCCATTGTGTTAAGTAGTTATGATATACTTACTATTTTATAAGACAGTTGAAGATATCAAACATAATCTCTTGGCAGAAACTGATAGGAACCTCAAAATAGTCATTCGATTTTTTTTTTATAATAACAGAACTCCATTCTTTCCATAAGCATTTTGTCACCAGCTATAAGATTTTATATCCCAGAATTCCTTGAAGCTAGATAGGTCTTCATGACTTAGTTCTAGCCAAGGAGCTCTAAATAAAGATGTATGATATATTCATAAAGCACATTAGAAGATCTGGATGTTGCCTTCTTTTTCTACATTCCCCAACTTACTGCCTAGAAATCACAAATAATTGTAGTGACTTTTATACTAAAAGGCAGGCACTTTTTTAAAAAAAGAAAAGGGCCAAGTAAAAAGGGATGAAAAAGACTCATTGCATGTCATGATAAAATATTTGGGGTCTTTATCAAATGTTGTTTCAATGGAGAGAGAGGAGTAGAAGACTAGGTGAAATTCTTAGTGGTTCCAGTAACCCTTTTCATAGATATCTAGGACGACTAAGATTGTTTACATGTCCAACAGTTGATCTTAACATTTTAGAAGCACTTACTATGTGCCAGGTGAATATACATCTCCTTTAGTCTTCACAGCAACCCTATGAAGATCAGCTCTGGTTTTAATCCCTATTTTATAGATGAAGATTCTGGAGATGGCTTGGAGAAGAGGGAATCTTCTTACACTGTTGGTGGGAATGTATTAAAAAATTGGTGCAGCTGTTATGGAAAACACTTTTGGAGGTTCCTTAAAAAACTAAAAATAGAGCTACCATATAATCCAACAATCCCACTTCTTAAAAAATGAACAGTCTAATTTGAAAAGATATGTGCACCCCAGTGTTCCTAGCAACACTTCACAATATCCAAGTCATGAAAACAACCCAAATACCCATCAACAGATTATTGGCTTAAGACATATATGTATACACACAATGGGATATTACTAAGTCATGAGAAAGAATGAAAATTTTGCCATTTGCAAAAATGTAGATGGTCCCAGAAAATATTATATTTAGTGAAGTAAGTCAGAGAAAGACAAATGTGACATGATATCACTTACACGTGGAATCTAAAAATAATGCAAATAAATCTATATGCAAAAAGAAACAGACTCACAGACCTAGAAAATAAACTTATGGTTACCAAAGGGGAGAGGTAGAAAGGTAGGAAAAAAATAGGAAATGGGATTAACAGATACAAACTATTATAGATAAAATTGATAAGCAACAAGGATTTACTGTAAAGCTCAGGAAATTATATTCAGTATCTTGTAATAACCTATAATGGAGTGTAATCTGAAAGTAAAAACTGAATCACAAAATAAAGAATGAAGCTCAGAAACACAGAGCAAATTTCCAGGGTTGCACAACCCCCTGATGTGAATGTGAAATTCTTTGTGGGAAATGGACACCTGGAAAATTGTTTTATGTTGACTGAGCTGAGGACAGGATAGATGTGTCCTTTTATGGTCCATCTCCCAGACACAGATGCTGGCACTCCCTCGATGGGCCCAGGTAGGCTTAACCAGCCAGAGTATCCTTTCCTCCTGTGTATAATCCTGAGGGGATAGAGCCCCTTTTGTTTATATAACATAGTGTTCAAGATATCAGAATTAAAACCCTTGAAAGTGTACAGAAGAGAGAGGCTGGCAGCTGCAGTGGTTTCAAGATATTGTTTGTTCTGCTTTGTGTTCTTGTCAAGGATGGATTATCAGAAGCTGTGTAAACAGGTGACATGCTCTAGTTATTGGTCTGATTCTGATTTTTGTACTCTGTACCTTCCAGAAGATTTTCACATACCTGCTTGTGGTACATTATCATCTCTGCATACCCACTGGGGTAAGCTTGGGCTGGGACTTGCAGTGCTTCAGAACTAAAGGTACACTTGGCCCAGCTGCCTCTTGGACAAAGGTGATAGGGGTATATGATAGAAGGATATTCATAGCTCCCTTTAAGTGGCAAAGTGAAAAACCCTACTTAATCAAAAAAAATGGAAGTGGTTCATCACTCTTCAATCTCATTTGGAGCTGCTTCCGTAGCCTCAGAAGAATCCACCCCCACTCCTGCCAGCAAAACTTTTGATTACTAGCCGGCCTTTGTCAACTTTGACTGAAATAAGCTTGTCTCTGAGCATGGCAGTGAGAGTCAGGCTCTGGAAATGTCATTCAGAGGAAGACAGCATCACTTGCTGTGCTGCAGAATTCAAGGGAAGCAAAGTTGAGTGCATTTCTGTGAAGTCAAATGCGGGAATGTCAGATGCCATCATTCAAACGCATGCAGAAGGGCTGGCTAGTCACTGAGAAAAAACCTTAAATTGCTGAGGTGGAACCCTGTCAAGGAGGGCTGTAAGGCAGAGGAGATGATGTTAGAAGTTTGCAACACTGGCAAATGTACAGAAGGGAATTTTGGTTCACTGGTTTGATATGTTGTCTCTGTCAGTTTTTCCTGTTCCAAATATAAAATCCTTCCGCAGGTGATCAGAACGCATGGAAAGAGTAGACCCTGAGCTGCCTCCTTTGTCAGTCTGTTCTCAGGCTGCCGGTGCCCCTTCGCTCAGATGTACCCACCCTGCCTCTCTGACCTCATTTTCTACTCCAGCCGTCTTGTTCCTCCCAGTACAGGGTAGCCCGTTCTGTCACTTCTGTGAAGGTACCTATTTTCTCCTTACGGTCTGTGCAGAGTGGTCTCCCGCTCCTGGCATCTCCTCTGTGCTTTCTCCTGTCTGTCCACATCCCATCTACTTGCAAAGCCACCTCACCTCCTGTTGGGCTCAGCCGTGTTCCTGAAAGCCTCCCTTATCCTGATGACCTCTCCTCAGAGAACTTGTTCGGCTTGTTGCTGGAATCATGCAATCCAAGCCTTAAAGACTTTTTTCCTAATTTTTTTTTATTGTGATAAATGTAAACATAACAAGAAATACATTATCTGAACTGTTTTAAGAGTGCAATTTAATGTTTAAGTATCTTCTTTCTTCTTTTTTCACTTCAGTCGTGTCCGACTGTGTGACCCCATATTTTTTTTCAACCCTATCATTGCTGTCACCCCTATGCACCTTCAGAAACACTTTTCATTTTGCAAAACTGAAACTCTTTACCTGTGAAACAACAACTCCCCATCTCCTCTCCTCCAAGCCTGGAAATCACCTTTTAAAAAACTTTCTAAGGTTTTGAATACACTCAGTTACCTCATGTAGATGAAATTGTACACTTTTTGTCTTTTCAGTTCAGTCGCTCAGTCGTGTCTGTTTCTTTGCGACCCCATGAATCACAGCACGCCAGGCCTCCCTGTCCATCACCAACTCCCGGAGTTCACCCAAACTCATGTCCATCGAGTCGGTGATGCCATCCAGCCATCTCATTCTCTGTCGTCCCCGTCTCCTCCCGCCCCCAATCCCTCCCAGCATCAGAGTCTTTTCCAGTGAGTCAACTCGTCGCATGAGGTGGCCAAAGTATTGGAGCTTCAGCTTCAGCATTTGTCTTTTAGTGGTGGACTATTTCATTTAGCAAAATGTCCTCAGGGTTCATCCACATTGTAGCATAATTCATAATTTCCTTCCTTTTGTAAGACTGACTGTTGTTACATTGCTCCTTGGAAGAAAAGTGACCAACCTAGACAGCATATTAAAAAGCAGGGACATTACTTTGCCAACAAAGGTCCATCTAGTCAAAGCTATGTTTTTTTCCAGTAGTCATATATGGATGTGAGAGTTGGACTATAAAGAAAGCTGAGTGCTGAAGAATTGATGCTTTTGAACTGTGGTATTGGAGAAAACCCTTAAGAGTCCCTTGGACTGCAAGGAGATCCAACCAGTCCATCCTAAAGGAAATCAGTCCTGAATATTCACTGGAAGGACTGATGCTAAAGCTGAAGCTCCAGTACTTTGGCCACCTGATATGAAGAGCTGACTCAATTGAAAAGACCTTGATGCTGGGAAAGATTGAAGGCAGGAGGAGAAGGGGATGACAGAGGATGAGATGGCTGGATGGCATCACCGACTGAATGGACATGGGTTTGAGTAAACTCCGGGAGTTGCTGATGGACAGGGAGGCCTGGCGTGATACAGTCCACAGGGTTGTAAAGAGTTGGACATGACTGAGCAACTGAACTGACTGATTGAATGTTATATTGTATGCATAGACCACATTTGTGTCATTCTGGTGGTACTGGTTCCTATCTAGATCATGCATGGGCTGCTGCTGTGTGTTCTATAGAGCTCAGTGTTACGACTACATTACTATACTAAGGAAGGAAGGACTGTGTTGTGTGTTGCTTGTCCACAAGTGGTTTGGAAAGGAAAAGTGTGTGTGCGTTGTGTTTGTGTGTATCTCTGTAGGGAAAGTGTGAAGTTGTTGAAGCAGTGGGATAAATTGTTAGCAATGGGAGAATCTAGAAGTGAATACGGGTATTATTCATGCTCTTTTTATCCCTTCAACTTTTCTGTAGGCTTGAAAATGTTTTTAAATAAATGTTTTATTTCTACCTGCCACTACTCTCCCCCCCCCATAAAAATAAGACAAAACACTGTGGTCATTCTTGAGCCTTTTTTCCCTGTCACACCACAACCCATCACACAGGAAGTCTGTCTGCTCCCCTAGGAGATCATCCTGTCCTCCGTTCTCACTTCCCTGCCAGATCTGGCACCACCAGCCTGGTCCATGCTGCCATCTTCTCTAATTGCCTCCTATCTAACCTGTCTTCATGCTTCCATCTTTTTATTGGACAGTTTTTATCCATGTCTCAAAATAGCCAAGGGGTTCTTTTTAAAACACTTCTACATTTGTCACTTTCTAATAAAAAAAAAAATCTTATCCATCTAATCTGCCCTTCTGCCTACTGGGAATTCATCTTCTTCCATGTTTTCTCTGCTCTTTTTCACTGGGTGCTGTTCTGAAGCAGTGAAAGCTCATTTCCACCTGGGATTCTTCCGTGAGGTCCCCCTCTGTTTGGATTCTGTTCTCTTCTCTGTTCATGGACTCTCCTCTCTTCATCCGTTTTATTTGTTTGAGTGTTACCTCCTCTGAGATGCTTTCTGCGACCATATTCTTCTAGAAAATGATCCCTACTTCCTCCATTATTCTCAGTTCTCTTCTGACTTTATTGTTCGTGGGAGAATGATAATGAAGTTATTTTACACTGAATTGTCATCACTCCAAAGGAATGTAAGCTCCGGGAAAGAGGGGATTTTATTTATTCTCTGCTGTGTTTTCATAACCTGAATAGTGGTTCTTATATTGTGGACCCAGAATAGGAGCATCAGTATCATGTGGGAACTTGTTAGAAATGCAGATTCTTGGGTCCTTTCCAGATCTGTTGAATCAGTTATTTGGAGGTCAGGGAGAAGGAGCAGAAATCTGCATTTAAGCCCTCCAATTGATTCTGATGCATTTTAAAGTTTGAAAATCACTGCTTTCAAATTGTGCCTCACATAAGGTAAATGCTAAGAAATATTTAAATAACAAATATCAGTGCCAATCTGTGTTATAATGTCTACTTTCTGTTACCTTCTTGGTTCAGAACCTTAAAATTTTATTCTATAAAACATTTTCATTATAACAATGTCATTGTTTTGATTTTGGACTTTGTGAGGATTCAGGGTTAAAATACATGGTTTTATTCTCTCTGACATAGTTGCCAACTTTGTTTTATGCAGAAGCTAAAAGGTATATCCCACCTTGATTTACCTTTCTGGTTAGGTTGTTATTGGGGAAACAAAATATTGATAGCTCCAAATTATGAATAATTACAGAGGTCTTACTTTGTGCTGCTATAAGTTTGTTGAACGAATATACGATGGCAGACTACGTTCTGAGCTGGTAACCTGACCGGAGTCCACATTTATGTCAGGCTTCACTGCCCAGCTAACAGTAGAGGCAGGCGGACAGGTCACCTGCCAGGATGTTGACTAATGTCTGCTGTGAACAGGACTTCTACTGATCAATCTGTCTTTGTCAGCTCTGTACTCTTTCTTGTCTGGAGAGCAGATGAAGTGGACCCCAGGCAGAGTGGCCAAAGCTAAGGCAATTTGTTGGAAAATTAGAAGTTTCAACTTACAGAGACTCTCTTAAAGATTTCATTGCTAAGAGCTATTTACACATGAGTATTTATGGTTGTGCTTTCTGTATTCCATCTAAAGATGTGGGCTTTCCACTGAATTACTCTAGACTGGAAAAAGACCCACGTGTCCTGTGTCTCCTGCATTTGCAGGTGAATTCTTTACCACTGAGCCATCTGAGAAACCTTTCTGATGAACAGTTTATGGTTGCTTTTCCAGGACCATCAGTATTGCTTATATTGTATTTTGAGAGAGAGAGGGAGTGTGTGTGTGTGTGTGTGTGTGTGTGTGTATGTGTGTGTGTGTGTGTGATGTGTGTGGGTGTGTGAAATGGTTTCTTTTGCTACTTGGGGATTTGTGTGGTTTGTACCCTGTTTCCATATGAAGACTGGACATCTCTTTGCCTTCCCTGACCAAAGACTTCTCAATCCAAGATAACTTCCATGCAGTCACACAGGTAGGACAGTGCTTAAATGGGTTAAGTGTGTGTGCATGCTTTATCTCTTTTAAATTGGTAAACTTGATCCTGGGGAAGGCAACTCATGAATTGTGATCATGAGAGGGTCTCCTCTTTTTGATTAAGGTAATTGTGAAGAAAGAAATACATTAAACTGTGAGCCCAGTGAGATGAGGATTGTTAGGGAATATACTCAGAGTTCACCAGTTCGTGGCCAGGCATCTTAGCACAAAACAACCTGTGAAGAGCCAGCTTTGCTGCTAGACTGGAAGAGATGAACACCTATCAGTTTTACTCAGAAGGAGTAAAAGAGTGGCACCTGGAAACCCTCTGGGTAGCAGTGAAATTACCACTGACTCAATCTGCAGTCATCTTGGAAAGGACAAGCTCTTGTCTCTCCTCTGGTGAATTTCTGCAGAGCACAAATCCTGCGAGTGAACCTCATATCTGTCTGTAATCAGGTGGCAGCTGGGCTATTGAGCATGGCGATTGTCCCAGTTGTCCTTTTCACTTGGCTTGTGAGGCAGAGCTAGTCTTGGCAGTTCTTGGAAATAATGACCTCATATAAGAACGTCCAATTTAGTAGCAGCTTCAAGCTCCTGTTGCCTTCATGGACAGAAGTGTTTGCATTTATCCCGTAGTCAACAGATTGTTTATGAGTACATTTTCACCTGGGGTAACAAACATTAGTGAACTGTGAAGCTGCTGCTGAGTTTTATCTATAACTCAAATACCGAAGGTAAGACTAAATATAATTTGAAGTTATCACTCCCAAGATACCAAGGGTGTTTTGAGTTGTTTGATACTATTTTAAGAAGTTAAATGATCCTGAAAGTTCCCTGATTGTCTAGTGGTTAGAATTCAGGGCTTTCACTGCTGTGACTGGGGTTCAATACATGGTCAGGGAATTGAGATCCTGTCAACTGCATGGTGTGGCCAAAAAAAGAGAAAGAAAAAGAGATTAAATGATCCTTTTTACCTACTCATGCTGTCTCATAAAAAGATAATGTGAAAAATTATCTAACAGGACTCCTAACCTAGCCATTGTCCAAAAAATACATTTTAAACAACTGAGTTGAAGAACATTTTAGTGGATTGAATAATGTTCCCTCAAGAATTCATGTCCACCTCAGACTGTGTGGCTTCAATTGGAAAGGGGATCTTTGCAGGATCTGGAGATGAGATTGTATTGGATTTTAGGGTGGGTCCTAAATCCAGTGACCAGTATCTTAAGAAGAGAAGAGGCACACAGAGACAAACCCAGAGAAGGGCCATATAAATACTGAAATAGAGATTGGAGTTATGCTTAGACAGGCCACGGAATGCCAGGGATTGCCAGTAATCACTAGATAATGTTAATAGAAGGACATGGGCAGTTTCTCACTTAGAGCCTCCAGAAGAAACCAGCCTTGCTGACACCTTGATTTTGTACTTCTGGTCCCCAGAAGGGTGAGAGAAGTAATTTCTGTTGTGTTAAGCTGTTCAGTTGGAGGATTTTGTTACGGCAGCTGTATTAAACAATAGACTAGTCAGGGCTTCTCTGAGTCCTGATAGACAGTTTCCTGAGGACTGCAGGGGGAGGTGGAAGGTATCCACATCATGAAAGACAGAGAAAGCCTGAGGAGCTATGTGATTTAGAGGATACTAAAGAGACTGCATGGACTTCCCTGTTGGCTCAAACGGTAAAGAATCTGCCTGCCATGCAGGGTACACAAGAGACTTGAGTTTGATCCCTGGGTTGAGAAGATCCCCTGGAGGAGGGCATGGCAACCCACTCCCAATATTCTTGCCTGGAAAATCCCATGGACAGAGGAGACTGGTGGGCTAAGGTCCATGGGGTCGCAAAGAGTTGGATGCAACTGAGCACCTTATGCGAAGAGCTGACTCATTTGAAAGGACCCTGATGCTGGGAAAGATTGAGGGCAGGAGGAGAAGGGGACGACAGAGGATGAGATGGTTGGATGGCATCACCGACTCAATGGACATGGGTTTGGGTGTACTCCGGGAGTTGGTGATGGACAGGGAGGCCTGGCGTGCTGGGGTTCATGGGGTCACAAAGACTTGGATACGACTGAGCGACTGAACTGAACTGAACTGAGCACACAAAGAGACAGGAAAACTGTTGTGATGTGTGGCCCTGGATTGGATCTGGGACTGTGGATGGAATTTAAATAAGATCTGTAGATGAGGTGCTAGTATTATATGAGGTGTGGTTTTGATTATTGGACTGTGGTTTAGTAAGAGTTTAACCTTCGGGGAAGTTGGGTAAAGTACATAAAGGGTATATGGGATTCTTTTTTCCCCACAGTTTTTGCAAATGTTTTGAAGCCTGAAAGTATTTCATAATGAAAAGTTGAAACAGTGATACTGTTTGTTTATAGGAGAAAGGTGAGAGAGAAAGGTTTGGGGGGATCATGTTGGACATGTCAAGAACAGTGAGCTGTTGAGCTGGCTTATGCGTGTACATTTCTGTAGTGAAAACACAGGCTTTATTTCTCTGTACACTGACACTTTTCTTCTTACACTTGTGAAGAAGTTATTTATTTTAAAGTAAATCCCTCCAAAGACTCTAGGTATGGAAAATACCACTCAGGAAAATAGACTTCTTTCCTTCTCCCCATTTTCAGTGGAATGCTGTCCTGCTATTACGGATGAGGGTGGTGTATATGTCTTGGTAAACTGATAAATGGAACAAAAAGAAAGAGTTTACGTTGTGAAAGAGTACATACAGCACAATTCCAGTTTATACAAGCAAAACGCGTGGAGAAGGGGATCGATGGCTTTAAAAACATCAGGATGTCAGCAATGGTTATGAACAGAATTAGAGTGGTTTCAGTTTTCTCTCTGATCATATGATTTTTTCAAATATTGAGGATATTTTTGTTAATTATGAGAAGTTATTTTTTAAGGGAAAGAATAAAACTGGTGATTTCCATTCTCTCCCCCAAGAAAATAGCTCTATATTTGGTCTAAGATTAAAAGCCCCACATGGAGTCTTCTTACAGAATTCATTTATTATTCCACTCTCTCACCATCTAGAACCGAGGCTTGGGCTGTGTCACTGTTCTCAGAGGTGGCCAGCGTGACAGCAGAGCCTGTTTTGGTGGTCTAGTCAGAGTCTGAAATATCCAACTGAGGAATAGTCCTTGGCTCAAGACCTCAATAATTTTTTTTTTTTTTGAAACGCTGTCTGTATTTTGTTTATCAAAAGGTCTTTCGTATGTTTCTCTTTGGCACAATTAAGTATATTTTA
This sequence comes from Moschus berezovskii, assembly GCF_049115385.1. NCBI lineage: Eukaryota > Metazoa > Chordata > Mammalia > Artiodactyla > Moschidae > Moschus > Moschus berezovskii. The sequence goes on from NC_142483.1 coordinate 14,081,665, forward strand.
GAATTTGTAGCTGTGGGTCTGTAATATATTCATCCCAAGATGCCTTTGTGCATCTGTTATGTATTTCCATATTGTTTTTGCTAATAGTTTTGGAGAGATTTTAAACATTTGAACCTTTTTTTCCTCCTTTGTTTTAAAGACGGTGTCTGGATAAAGTTAAGGACTCAGAAAGTTATTAATTTTTTTGTACTCCTAAGTGCCCTTAGTCCACTACTTTCAAAACACAAGAGCCCATTTTTTCTTGTATTGTTTTCCTTTCCTTTTCTTCTTATATAGTCTGTGTTATTCAGAAGGATTGGATTGAGCCTCTGGTAGGAATTTGTATTGATCTCATATGCTAATTAACTGTGTCTTATTCTTTATTCAATTGTGAGAGATAAGATGTCCGTATATACATGGTAAATACATAATATGTTCTAGAGAATAAATATTGAACAACTTGAAATTAAATATTTGCTTTGAGTAACATGTCTTCTCTTAAATAATTCTATATTTGATGATAAACTTGTTCTGAAACAAACTTTATTATCCTCTCTTCACATCTTTTCTTATTCTTGTTGTGGAGTCCACTCATCTCATGACCTCACAGTGACCAGCTTGCCTTTTTAAAAAATATAGTTTATTTACTTTTTTGATTGTGCTTAATCTTTGTTGCTGCACACAGGATTTCTCTAGTTGTAGGAAGGCAATGGCACCCCACTCCAGTACGTTTGCCTGGAAAATCCCATGGACGGAGGAGCCTGGTGGGCTGCAGTCCATGGGGTCGCTAAGAGTCGGACACGACTGAGCAGCTTCATTTTCACTTTTCACTTTCGTGCATTGGAGAAGGAAATGGCAATCCACTCCAGTGTTCTTGCCTGGAGAATCTCAGGAACGGGGGAGCCTGGTCGGCTGCCATCTATGGGGTCGCACAGAGTCGGACACGCCTGAAACGACTTAGCAGCAGCAGTTACAGCAGCAGCAGGAAACAGGGGCTACTCTCTAGTTGCTGTGCTTGGGCTTCTTATCGTGGTGACTTCTCTTGTTGCAGAGCACAGGCTCTAGGCGCACGGGCTTTGGTGGTTTTAGCAATGTGGTCTCACAGTAGTGGCAGCTCGAGGGTTCTAGGGCGCGGGCTCAGTATTTGTAGCACAAGGGCTTAGTTGCTCCGTGGTTTGTGGAACCTTTCCGGACCAGTTATCAAATCCATATCCCCTACTTTGGCAGGTGGATTCTTATCCACTATACCACCAGAGAAGTCTCAAAGTAGCCTGTTTAGTTTTGACCTTGTAAATTCTGACCTGGCATCATGGATGGTCCTTGCTTTGGGACATTCCATAAGTAACATGACTTTCAGTTCTTACACATACTTTGTTATATTCTAATCATGTAAATGCTGTTGAAATAGCATCAGCTTTACATTTGCATTCCCTTTAATTTACATACAAAATAGAACCAAGCTATTTAACAATGATCAAACAGACCAAAGGGTGAAATCATGGTAGATTAAATAAGAAAGCTGAATTCTCTTGTATTTGCATAGATGGCTTGTCTTTTTTCTAGTTACCTTCTATACTAAAATTATAATCAAATGTATTAGGGCTCCAAAAAGTTACTGGAGTTTTGATTTACTCTTTTAGCAATTTAAAATATGTTGAAACTGTTTAATCAAACTGGTTAAATAAACCACCATCACTATATAAGAGTTTTAGCATCTTTATTTCTAGAAGACTTTCCTGAATAAATATTTCCACAAATAAGAAAATAATAAAGTTTGGACAACTAAACTTTTTAAGAAAAGATTTTTCATGCTTTGACTCGAAAGCATGCTCTTATTAAAACAATTCCAACTAAAATCTGTAAGTAGGTCTGTCCTTGAAAGCTTTGGAGATCAGCTTCCATTTCTGAAGACTGTCCTTGTCATACATCATTTTCGTAGCAGCTGGCTTTTTCCTTGGTGAAGTTTCTGTTAAATATGTATGGTCTGGTTGGTTTTATTTTAGTAGAAATAGCATTTTTTTCTTTTTCATTGTTATTTGTAGCATGTAATCTTCTGAACTTGATGCATTATTTCCCACAAAGCATTTCTTTCTACCGTCTTTGATTTTTTTTTTCGCTTGTATCTCAAGAGATCTATCATTTGCATTCAACTTTCCTTGATTAACTTTCTTCTGTCTGCCATGTACCTTTAGAACACTGAACAAACTTTTTGTACCCTGGTGTGGTATGAAAATGCTTCACTTGGGGAATGATCCTGCCAGATTTAAACTATTTAACAGAATTAGGGCTTAGTGAAATCCCAGGTCACATGATTTTGTGGCCTCTGTGGTGACTCTTTGGGTGTTTGTGACCATATTGAAAACTTGGAGGAGATATTTCTCTTTGGGCATCCTGTCTTTCCTCTTCCTGCCAGTACCACCCCGACCACCTCTCATGGCTGCTGGTCTTTAAATCACACCCAAGACTTGGTGTGTTGAAGCAGATTTGATCAGTATGCCTCATTCTTCTCCAAGTTTTCTTTTTTCATTTTTTAACCCTTTAATGTCTAGTGCGCTTTATTATTTTTTTAAATTAACTTGTTAGAGTATAGTTGCTTTGCAACGTTGTGTTAGTTTCTACTGTACAGTGGAGAGAATCAACTGTACATATACATACATCCCTCTTTTTTGTATCTCCTTCCCATTTAGGTCACCACAGAGCACTGAGTAGGGCTCTGTGAGCTGTGCAGTGGGCTCTCGTTAGTTACCTATTTCATACATGGTATCAATAGTGTATGTATGCCCATCCCAAGCCATCCCACTCCCCCTTTCCCTTCCCGTTTTTGATTAGCTCAGGGATGGGCGTACAGTGGTCAAAGTCAATTAAAGTAAGACATTTGAAAATCTCACGTTCCACCTGTGAGTAGGGTGGGGAAAATGTTGATGATTTAAGTGCCCCAGCAATTCTCTGGCCCCATCAGAGGAAAGCTTGGAGATGCTGAGGCAAGGGCTGTGGGGTACAAGGCTAGGATGTGTGAGAAATAGGGTCTGAGGATTGAGCCAGCTCAGTGAGATACAGAATAGAAAGACAGAAACCAGAACCTTTATGAAACCATTGGCAATCACTGGATGACCAACCTACCCTTGAAGCAGTTCCTATCCCTAACCTGCCCTTGAAGCAATTTCTACCCCTAAGCAGTTTTTTGGGCCAGAATTTTAAAGATATTTTAATTTGGCTATTTGGTTCCTTAAATTGGAGAGATTCCCAGCTTGAAGAAGTAGAGGATATATTGACATAATTACAGGAGAAACAGTCTTAAGTAGCATCCAGTTAAGCAATTTAGTGGATTAATTAATGTTCTCCGTTTCTCCTCCCATCAATAAAACACTTTGGCTGAACATTCACAGCTAGCCATCTGCTCCTGATACTCAAAAGGCCATGGTCTTATATACAATGATTGGCTAAGTGTTAAAAGAAGGCGTTTGATGTATTGTTATAAAATGATTCCTGATCCAATCCTTTTTGATTGTGCACATCATGATCACATCAGAGATCACACACACACACTTGTGCACACATACACATATACAGATCACTGAGTTCCATTCCCTATGGAATGGGATGGGTTATAAATGGAGTGTCTGTCCATTATGTCCTGCTGACAATAACATACTTACACTATTTATCTCTATACATTAATAAAAATAGTTCCTCTCAAAAATGATCCAGTTTGGATAATTATATGCTCATGCTAGTTACAAATAATGAAATAGAATTAAACCTACAGCCGTTGATTTTTTACAATCTTATGTGACAAGAGAAGGGCAGCATCAAGCAAACCCATCCCTGCCACTCAGGATCCAGTGTGTATTAGCCTCTGAAGATCCATAAACTCAGTCATTTGGTCTCAATTAATTGGGCCCACTGCTGTTGTTCAGCAAGCCAAAAAAATAAAAACTAAAGTTGATACCAGCATTTGTGGGGTGAATGATGTCTGGTGGAAAGATGGCTGGTACATCCTTGTTATTAATTCTTGGCCAGCATTGTTAGAAGCTGGCATTATTCTTGTGGACATCATGCTCTTTGGGAGAAGTTTAAACTTCCAATGTTAGGGGTTGGGGCGGGAGTGAAGGGAGCTTATGACCTGAATATCTTCACGTGAAATTGAGCATCAAAAGCAAATTCCTATAATGTTTTAGCCATATGAAACCAGTTCTCTGGTGCCATATCCATCAGAACCACCTTGGCATGAAATTGGCTTCTTCCACGGAACTCTTGAGGGGTGGATCATCCCTGCAGCTTATTTGCAGAGAACATTGTCTGCATGTTAGAGCATCTTTCTGCCCTTTCTTAGGCCTACTTCTGACTTCTTTTTATACACTTTTAGCAGTGTTAAGCTAGAAATGCCCTTGGTTATGTGATCACAACTATATTTTCTTATTCTTGGGGCTGAATGCCTTCAGGATTTGTCAGTTTCAGAGCTAGAAAACATAGAGGATGTATCATTTATATGTATATATATATATATATATATATATATTTAAAGAAAACCCACAGTTTTCTTTATACAAGAAATGTGTTCACAGGTCACCTGTCACCCTTCTGGAATAGATGCTGTTAAGGTTGGGGTGAGAGTTACCCAGGCAGGAAACTGGGAGGAGGTGATGAACGTGGCCGCTTTGAGCCACTGGAGCTACGTTTCCCCAGTTCCAGTCATTCATGGTCCATCCTCGCATGTTCATCTGTTTCTGCCCTTACCTGTTTGATTACTTAGTGCTGCTCTTTGAACCGACTCTCTTTATTTTATCTAAATACATTGAGCTTTGTTCCAAGTAATAATCTGTGTATCCGTGGATTTGATGTTTTGCTTAAAATTGCTCTGATGTAATGAAATATACAAAGGCCAAAGTCTTTAAAGATTTCTTTGTCTTCTACCTGAAAGCACTTACCTGGGATGGCATGTGGGGTGTGTGTGTGTGTGTGTGTGTGTGTGTGTGTGTGTGTGTGTGTGTATGTGTGTGTGTTGTTCTGAGAAGGAGTTGAGGGCAAGGCATAAGCCCCTTTACCAACTATGGTTCATAAAAAGGAGATCAAAATTTCTTTATTTTGCTATTTCAGTGGCTATATGTAGCTCTGATATGTAGCAGTAGCATTTCAAATTTGAGAAAGGGTGCTCTCTCCTGGGAATTTAAAGGTAAATGAAGGCACAGAAGACTATTACTCGAGCTGGTCATTCTGGTTTTCAAACCCTGGCCATTAACTGGAACCGCCCCGCCCCCACCCTGCCTCCTCCTTCCTCCCCCTGCCTCGTCCGGTTATAAAGACCACGGTTTCCAGCGTCGCAAAGGATGAAGTGCTCCTGGTACAGGGAGGAGCGTGTGTGTGCACCTCCGTTATCTTGTCCGTCCCCATGCCCACTACCATCTTAAATCAATGACAGCGTAGATGTGGACGGGACCTGCACTGAGATGCAGCTCAGAGATGTTCTGTGGTCCTCCTCAGGGCTCAGCTCAAGTCCTCCTTCTGCTGAGCCTTGTCTCCCAGCAGGCTCATATTTCCTTCTTCCTCACTCAGAACTCATCTTTCTTCCATATTCACCTCCATCTTTCCTACCCACAAACCAGTTTTTCAGGCTGGTACCTTGTGACAGGTCTTAAAAGCAGGGCAGGTTATTAATTCCTTGCCATGCCCCAACCTGGGCCTCTCTCAGAAGCCAGACTCAGGGCTGCTTGTCATCTCTCCATATAAATCTAAGCAAATGCAGGAGAGTCAGCTCTCTGCCTTTGGAGGTTAAGAACAAACAGCAAAGTTACGCTTGGCTCTGTTTGCCTTTCTGAGTGTCCACAATCCACTTATCTCCCTGCCTGTGGTTTCTGGACCCACTGCCTGGTGATTCGCTGCCTTGTCTCCTCTGCAGCTGTCTGCTCCCTCAGCCTCTGATTCAGCGCCTTTCTTTGTCCATCCCGCAGCTCTATGTCTTCACACCAGCAGTATCCCTGACAGCTCCTTAATTGCTACACATATTGTACAGTTCCCTGGCAATTATATTTCAGACCCTGTCAGGGTACCTGCTAGCCTCGGGGCTGTGTTTATATTAAATATCAATAAAAACCTGATAGCATCGGTGCAAATGGCAGGCTCACAAAATCATATTTTACTGGGAGCCACAAGATGGAAGGAAGGAAGTATGTTTTAAATTCCTTTCTCTCTTCTGCAAGGTTGGAATGAGAGGAGACTTTCTGAGTGAATATCAGGAATGGGTTCGTACTAGATGATGAAAGCTGTATATTCTGTTCTCTAGTTGGGAGTTGTTTTTTATTGTGTGTGATTTGTTTTAACATCAGTTTTCTCCAGAATTGTTTCTTTGTGTTGCTGTACTCCCACCCCCCACCATGGAACATAGAACAAGAATTCAAGTACCCTAGGTATTTTTAAATGCTTGTTGACTGAGCGGATAAGTTTATTTGGCTTTCCTTTGCCGGGGGCAGCGGTGTATTTGGGACAGAGGCCCAGGACTAAGTGTCTAGGAGCCCCACCCTACCCTCTACCCGCATCCCCTGCACCGCCTCCACTGAGGGACACTTTAGCTGAAAAGGACCACCTAGCCCATCTCAGACTGTGTAGCTCTCCCCTCACAGAACCTCGGTTCTCCCATCCTTCGGCAACAGTTTGTGCTTTTCCAGGAGCTGTGATCGTAAGGCACAGGCACATAGGGCAGCTGGCACCATGTGAGCCTATGGCAGTGCCCAGAAAGAGTCTTGCTGAAGATTTCCAAGCCCAAATGTGTGGTCCAGGGCTTCTTCTTTTTCTTTTCCATGCTTCTTATGAATCAGTTCTATCAATTAGAGACATGCTGCAAGGATGGCTAGCAGGATGTACATTCTGAGGACTGTTGCAGCAAAGAAATCAGTGTTAGCAAATCTGTGACAATACAGCTGCTGGAGAACAAACTCTTCCCTGTTTCCATCAGTAGATTTTTCCCACTCGTGCGGTAAGGAACACTCCAGCTCCCTTTGGGGCAAATGCCCCCAGGCTGCAGTGCTCTGGAGCACTGTCCTCCAGGCTCCCTGCTGTTGAGGACTTCCTGCTTGGATGCTGGGACAGTACAGAAGAAAGCTTTTGCCTCTGAAATAAGTCACTGGCTTCAGAGCACAAACCATGCTTGGTGAGCTCGTCCTTTCTGTTATCAATGGCTTCTCTCACTCTGCCATTCTGCCACCCTAGTGTAGGTACCCTCTTGTACCCCTGGAAGGGCAGCAGGAGCCACCCCCACCTTCCTGCCTCTGCTTGGTTGCTTTCCAAATGGCAGTAGTTTGTGCCTGCCTTCTCTTCAGACCTTCTAGGGGCCTCCATTGCTCCTGAGATTACCAACAGACTGCAGCCTAGGGTCTTCAAGGTCCTGCTAGGCTCTTATCCCGAACTGCCCCCACCCCCCACCAGCTTTTTGTCCTCTGAATTCCAGGTATTTAAATTTCAGTTGGCAATGGCAGGACCACTCTGCCCCCTCCCCCTTTTAGTGCCTATTTATTTCTCAAATTCCAGCTTGATCAATGATATACCATGGAGACCTTGCCTAAGAACATGTTTAGCATCATTTTTTGCCCCTTCTGATACTAATCATGACTTTAATCTTATATTTAATTAGATAATTAGTGGATTCTCTGTTTTCCCCACTGGACTGTACTTGCTGCTGAGTTAAGGCTTTGCCTAGTTTTCCCCATTGCTTTGTCCCCAAATCCTAGCACAATGTCTGGCACATAGTAGTCATTCAGCCACCTTTTTCTGAATGAACGAATTAATGAATGAATAAGTGCATACTGCATCCAGTACAGGAGCTAAATGCTTTGGAGATTGTTAGAAAATATGACATGGTTTATACTCTTTAAATCGGTTGTCCAATGGCTGTAGGAACAGCTTCCATAAATGTAACAAGAGAAAAAGCATCAGTAAGATTGTTCAGGATGGGGATGTGGGTATATGTTGGGAGCTGAAGGGGAACTGGATTTGGAAAGGGCTCCTGGGCCAGGCCAGAGCATCTTAGAGCACTGGGCAGTGAGATGTAGTCTCTGAGTGATGGATTAGCAGAAACTACTGAAACTTCTGGGTCAGGCTGTATGATCTGGCCTTGGAATTCAGCACAGATCTGCAATCAGGATGCCAAGTTCCAGGGAGCTGCAGCAAGGCTCTTGCAAGGCTGCTGTTATGCTAGTACTTGTTGGTGGGAAAGGGTTGACAGTGTTCACCCTGTCTCTGAACCTGAGGTGAGTTTTATTCTCTTTCCAATCAGAGCAAATCTTCAGCTTTTTGTTAGAGGCCTCAAGGTAGAGTTAGTTAATGGGATAAGATCACATATCAAACGAGGTGTTTTACATTGATGATACCAGCTTAACTACAGTTTTATCAGATGCCACTTTAGAATCCAAAGTCCCACAAGATATGCTTAGCTTCACTCTGGAGTGTCTTATCTAAGATTTTATGCCTTGTAAACATCCCTTCTGCAAGCAGCCCCCAAATCCAAATGCTGATTGTGTCGAAAGAGCTTCACTGTGGCCCTGCAGCAGAGGCTCCAAGGGGGACACTTTGTAGGACCCTTGCAGATGAGCACTACCTTATCTTCATTCACCGTGTCCTCTTCAACTCTATCACATGCCCGGAGCACTAGGTGTGACGATATTTTGTCAGGGCCCCCTCCTCTAGGAACCGCCCACTTCATTTCTTTGGTGATAGCTGGGGGCAGACAGCCTGCTCTGTGCTTCAGTGTTACCTGGTGTCTAGACTGCACCTCTCATGCCACCTTTCCTCTCCACCTCATACTGTCTGGTGGGTAGTAAGTAGAGTTCAAGGCCTCTTTCCACTCTTCTTCCATCTAATAGCTTGAACACAACACGGAATTTAGCTGATCTTTACCTTGAGCAGATGATGTACTGGGACAGTGGACTTCAGGACTCTGAGAATCAGTTTCCTTATCTTTAAAATGGAACTAGAAAGAGTTTGTAACTGTTCAGCATTGTGCATGGCATATTATAAATGTGCCAGACCTGGCAGTCTCTGCTGCTGTCATTATCATTGTTATTTTGATTTCTGCCTCATAATTTGCTTTTTCTTAGTATCTCTGACAAAGACTTGGGAATGGTTTATTCCAGGGGGATAACAAGTGACAAGGAGGAAAAAACACAAATTTCTCCACAAAAATTTAAATATGTTAAAGGAGGACTATTTAAAGTTGCTATAATTTAAGGCAAAAAATCCTAACAAACAATTTCAGTCACTACTGTGAAATCCCACTGGGGAATGAGCCCTGAAGTCTAGCAGGACAACAGACTGCGAGTCTAGAGTTTAGGTTTTGCCAAACTGGTTCCCCACTCATTTTGCTCCCCAACTCCATCCAGATGGTTCAGCCCTGGACCGTGAGTCTTCCTTATCCATCTCATCCCAGGACTGCCAGAAAATGCCTCCAGATTTGTGAAAAGCACACTGCATTTAATATCGTAACACATCTAAGTTTTAGAGGAAGGGTAAATGTTTGGCTAATAAATCTATTTTATAATTCAACACACATTAAGGGCTATTTTCCAGTACATATTAAGTGCTTGATAATTAGCATCAAAAGTATTCATTATTTAATCTCTTATCTATTTAGAATGAACCAAAGATGTCATTTGCTTGCTGAAATGGGAGACATGAAACCTCTCTAGCCATTCTCCTCTTGAATCTGGTCCAATATGCAGTGCTAAGGAAAGCTGTGTGGACTCGGTGCCCCTGGCAGTTCCTTTGCTGGTGTAATTTCATATCCAGGAGTCACACACCTTCAAAGACCTTTCAGTTCAGTTCAGTTCAGTCGCTCAGTCGTGTCCGACTCTCCGCGACCCCATGAATCACAGCACGCCAGGCCTCCTTGTCCATCACCAACCCCCGGAGTTCACTCAAACTCATGTCCACAGAGTCGGTGATGCCATCCAGCCATCTCATTCTTGGTTGTCCCCTTCTCCTCCCGCCCCCAACCTTTCCCAGCATCAGAGTCTTTTCCAGTGAGTCAACTTGTCGCATGAGATGGCCAAAGTATTGCAGTTTCAGCTTTAGCATCAGTCCTTCCAATGAACACCCAAGCCCAGAATCCTTCCTCCAGCTGTTCAAGGCAGGAACTAAATATCTTCTTTAGAAAGACCATACTTTAGAAACACAGTTGAACATGAATTCAGTCCCTTCCCTTTTAACAGTGGCTTTTGGGTAAGAGTAGTTTGTAATTCTAACTGTTCATGTATGCTCAGATTCCCTAGAAATGGACCCATATGTTGTGGTAGAAAATGGCCAGTTTCAAACAGCGCTGCTGACTCACTGTAGAATACATGACACTGCAAAAAGGATGGCAGGGTATCAGGTAACTTTGAAGTCTGGCGAGGAGACTCAGATAGTAGGGCATCCACACAGATCCTGATGGCTGGAGGGGTGTGTCCTGGAGAAAAGGAAGACGGCTATGCTGGCTACAGATTTTAGAAGAAAAGAAATTTGATTTTGGAACCACAAACAAAAGCGTGATGGGCCTGGCACTGGTGGCACACAGATTACGTCTGTTAGAAAATGTATAATTGGCAGAAAACTTTTACCGAGCTGCTGAAATTCTCACCACAGCCTGCCCACCTCTCCCACCCCATCCTGTACTCTCTTTTTTGCTCACAAGTCTCCAGTAACACTCCTAGCCTTATTGTTTTGCTCCCCAAGACACAGGCTTCTTCTCTGCTCTGAACATTAGAACTTTCTATTCCCTTTGCCTGGACAGCTTTTGCTCCCAAGGAGGTTTTGATCTGATTCCTTCTTAGCATTCAGGTGTCTCCTCAAATATGTCATATTTGACCACCCAATTTGAGTAACTCCTCTTCCCCTGACTAATCACATAAGGTAACTCTCAAGTCTACCATCCCTTTTAATTTTCTTCATCACACCGATTTCTGTTTGGAATTCTTATATCTTTTTCCTTGTCTCCCCTCCTCAGATTGAAATGTTAGCTTTATCATCTGTCTGCTTCAGTGCTGAATACCTGAGATAGTAGATGCTCAATAAATATTCATCGGCTGAACAAATGGAAGAGTCATCAAGGGCGCCCGGCCCTGATCACTTGAGGAAGGGAGGAAGATACATAGGTTGAACCTTACCTGGGTGGTCCTAGGACAGCTGGACTACTCTGGGTGGGGTGTCAGGGGCTCACCACAGAGCTGCAGCTGATCATGTACCCACTGACAGTTTTGGAGCCCTCCTGCTGCTGAGCACTTTGTATCACCAATTCTTGAGGGAGGCCTCCTCTCATTTGCTTTCTACAGATGAAGACACTGAGACTCAGGGAAGTTAAGTCCCAGATCCAGGCCATTAGCTAAGAAGTGTTGAGTGAGGTCTTAAACCTGAGATTCCAGCTCCAGGGCCTGAGTTCCAGGCTGGTGACTGCACCAGTACTGCAGTACTGCTCAGAGGCACACTGCAGAGAACAGGGAGGAAAGTTGGGAGTCGTCTCAGAACCTTATTTATTCGCTAAGACATGGAGAAAATAATGGTCACTATTTATGGAGTGTTCTGTATGTGCCGGTTGCTGTGCTAAGTGCTGTACATACGTGAATTTGCTTGAGGCCGATCGTCTCAGGGCACAGGAAGATGGAACTTGGGACTGAAATGTGATGGCTAGTCATTTACAGAACTAGAACCGAAAGGAAGTGTGTGTGTGTGTGTGTGTGTGTGTGTGTGTGTAAGGGGAGTGTGCAGAAAGAAAGCCATCTGCAACATGAGGTGACCTCTATGTAGCAATGTGCAAGCTTGAGAGGAAAGCACCTACGAGAGCGGTTATTTAGGGGAAATAAAAAAGGAAGATACTGATATGATTTTTGATAGTTTGTATGATACATTTTAAAGACAGACCAGGGATGCGTGAATGCTTTTCAGATACAAATTTCAAATTGATCAGTGTGGTGTGGGACTCTTCCTCTCTAAACATCTGCTAGTAGTCTGTTTTACTAAAAGCTGAACATCTGATAAATTTTTGACTGGCATCAAAAGTATTTTAATCTCTCAGAAAGTAGAGGAAACAGGAGGAAGAACTGCTGTTCCTGGAGTTGATATTGACCAGTATGAATCATAAATTGATGCAGAATGGACAGGAACATTGGAGAAAATGAACATGTTATGTAGAATTCACTGTATTGAGTAGAGCCTGGACACTGACACAACACTGAACATTAAGGGAAATGACGTGAATCCAATTTGGTACAGTACAGGTAGGATCCATTGAAAGAGGTCAGGAAGAATTGTAAGCTCATAAAATTGTAATGCAGACATGAAAATCTGAATTGTTCCCATAAAGAGGAAAAGGGAGAAGGCCTTTAAACATCCTTCACTAGGAAAAAAGATTGCACGTATCACACTCAGATGTTAAAAACTGTACATTAACAACCATGGAATATGGGTATGTTGTATAGGAGAATTAAGAGAGTATGAGTACATGCAGTGGATTGAATAGTGGCCTCTAAAGGTGGCCTCTGTGTTCAAGTCCTAACCTCTGGTACATCTTGCAAATGTGACCGTATTTGGAAATAGGGTCTTTGCAGATGTAATTAAGCTAAAACTTTTGAGATGAGATCATCTTGAATTTTCGGGTGGACCCAAATCCAGTGACAGGTTTTCTTAAAGAAAAAAGAGATTTGACACAGAAACATACCTGCAGAGGCCAAGTGAAGATGGAGGCAGAAATTGGACTGATGTGTTTATCAGGCAAGAAATGTCAAGGGTTGCTGGCTACCACCAGGAGCTGGGAGGGAGGCAGGGAACAGATTCTCCCCCAAGCCTCCAGAAGGAACCAACCCTGCAGACACCTTGATCTTGGAGTCTTGACCTCTGGAGTAGATTTCTGTTATTTTAAGCCCCTGACGCTACCCCCACCCCAATTTCTGGTAATTTCTTTCAGCAGCCATAGGAAGTTAATACAGTCCATTAAACCCTATAGATTAGGGGTGAAGGGAAGGCCCCAAACTCAGATTAATGTAAGACTCCTGAAGAACCCTAACTGAAGCAAAAGGAACTTTTAACAAATTTTGAAACAAATCACAAACAAGGAAAAGGGTAAAGCTGCTTGCTTAGGAGGATGCTGTCACTTTTACAGGTGGCCATAAGAAAGCAAATGAGCCCAGCACCCAGAGAGGGAACATCTGAATAGGCTGCCGGTCCACACCCCAGTGTAGTGTTACCCTCCTCCTCTGTAGACAGTGGAAGGGTCTGGGACCTGGGCACACAGGGTACGATGTGTAGCACTGACCCTTTGAGCTACTTCACTTTCACTTTCTGTCAGTCAGTGCTATTGAGAAAGTCATTTTTAATTTGTCTTCTTTAAAAAACTAAATATTTAGATGAAGGCTTCATTTAATACTGTCACAGTTTTCCTTTATATTTCCATCTCTTAGATGACTGTAGCAATGGACAGCAGTTCAACATTTTCCCTTCTATTAGAATCACTTGCTAAACAGGCTTGTGAAATCAATACACTGATTATTTCACAAGCCCGAGGAAGTCTTATTTCAAATATTTGATCATACAGACATGTGTAACACAGCCTCTATTTTAACTAGGCCATATTTTTTTTAGGGATTCTACTCCCATTGTTCACCATACCCTTGGAAAACCAAAGACCCTTTTCTTAAAGAGGCATAAGTTCAGTGCAAGTTGTGGTGTTCAAATGAAGTGCGTGAAATGATTCTCAGATACTACAATTCTTTTTGCATTTCTAAAGGTGCTCACAGTTCCCAGAGGGAGGAGCAATCTTACTAGGTTACTAGGGCCACCTGGAGACACAGGAAGCCTTTTACTACCACCAGAGAAACCATGCTCATGAAAAGATCGTCTAACTGGAAGATGGTGAACTCCTTAACATGTTGAAACAGAGAGAGCTACTGAAATGGAATTTTTGCTTCTAATTTGTGGCAGGTTTTTTATAATTGAGGTCATTGATGGATTAGACAAAGAGCTGTGGATTTTTCAGTGTCATTATTGTATTTGCACCTTTGTGGATTAATTTAAGTGGCTTTCACAGCAAGGAGTGAGTCACAGTAATTATTGTCAAGCTTGGACAGGAACAATGATGCCCACATTTTCCAAAATGGTGAGCATAAAGTCTTACTCAGAATTACTTTGCAGGAAAAAGCTGATTGTTTTCACTCTCCTAGTCTAGGATGTGGTTTACTACAGTTTACAAAAGTTAGAGTATTTACCCTTGAGATGAAAGTTAGAATCCCAGTGGCCAGTTTAGTCTGTGTAAGTGGTCAGAAAGAATGAGATAGGCTGGAGGTGAGACAGTGAGACGAGGTGCCATGTCTGTTCACTGAGGCAGACTCATATCTTGAGCTCTGTCTCATCCTCAGCCTCTTAGAGGGAATCAGCTGGCAAAGGCAGGCAGCCAGGGAGGAGTGGTGCGAACCAGTACCGATAGGGAGCCTTCTTAGAGTGGACCTAATTTACGTAAGCATTTCTAGAGTTGCTCTGCTCGTTAACTTGCTATGTGACTTGACTGGACTATGGAATCTGTCCCCTTTCCCACTGTCTGCGAAGTATGGAAAGATTTTAAAATGAGGATGCCACAGTGGGGTTGCTATGATTCACAGTCCCACAGGGATTCTGGTGGGGGTGCTGGATTCCAAGGGGATGGACTGGCTCCACTGATGGCTTTATGAATGCCTGTGGCCATTAATCCATTTTTGTCAATGTTTGTGGGTTTTTTTTAAAGATTTATTTATTTTATTTTTGGGCTGTTATGGGCCTTTTTCGCTGCACACAGGCTTTCTCTAGTTGTGATGAGCTGACACTACTCTTCACTGCTGTGTGTGGGCTTCTCTTGCTGTGAAGCACAGCTCTAGGTGAGTTGGCTCAGTAGTTGAGGTTCACAGGCTCTAGAGCATGGGCTCAGTAGTTGTGGCACATAGGCTTAATTGCTCAAGCAAAGACATTACTTTGCCAACCAAGGTCCGTCTAGTCAAGCCTATGGTTTTTCCCGTGGTCATGTATGGATGAGAGAGTTGGACTGTGAAGAAAGCTGAGCACCGAAGAATTGATGCTTTTGAACTGTGGTGCTGGAGAAGACTCTTGAGAGTCCCTTGGACTGCAAGGAGATCCAACCAGTCCATTCTAAAGGAGATCAATCCTGGGTGTTCATTGGAAGGACTAAAACTGAAACTGCAATACTTTGGCCACCTCATGCGAAGAGTTGACTCACTGGAAAAGACTCTGATGCTGGGAAGGATTGGGGCCCGGAGGAAAAGGGGACGACAGAGAATGAGATGGCTGGATGGCATCACCAACTTGATGGACATGAGTTTGAGTGAACTCCAGGAGTTGGTAATGGACAGGGAGGCCTGGCGTGCTGTGATTCATGGGGATGCAAAGAGTTGGACATGACTGAGCGACTGAACTGAACTGAACCGAACCCTCATCAGCATTGGACCTTGCTTCTATCACCAATCATGTCCACAACTGGGTATTTGCTTTGCTTTGGCTCCATGCCTTCATTCCTTCTAGAGTTATTTCTCCACTGATCTCCAGTAGCATACTGGGCACTTACCGACCTGGGGAGTTCCTCATTCAGTATCCTATCATTTTGCCTTTTCATACTGTTCATGGGGTTCTCAAGGCAAGTATACTGAAGTGGTTTGCCATTCCCTTCTCCAGTGGACCACATTCTGTCAGACCTCTCCACCCAAGACCCAATACTTGTCCGTCTTGGGTGGCCCTACACAGCATAGCTTAGTTTCATTGAGTTAGACAAGGCTGTGGTCCATGTAATCAGATTGACTAGTTTTCTGTGATTGTGGTTTCAATGTGTCTGCCCTCTGATGCCCTCTTGCAATACCTACTGTCTTACTTGGGTTTCTCTTACCTTGGACGTGGGATGTCTCTTCACGGCTGCTCCAGCAAAGTGCAGCCACTGCGCCTTACCTTGGACGAGGGGTATCTCCTCACAGCCATCCCTCCTGACCTTGAACGTGGAGTAGCTCCTCTCGGCCCTCCTGCGCCCACGCAGCCACCGCTCCTTGGACGTGGGGTTGCTCCTCATGCTTACTCCTTGGAAGGAAAGTTATGGCCAACCTGGATAGCATATTAAAAAGCAGAGACATTACTTTGCCAGCAAAGATCTTTCTAGTCAAGGCTATGGTTTTTTCAGTGGTCATGTATGGATGTGAGAGTTGGACTGTGAAGAAAGCTGAGCACCGAAGAATTGATGCTTTTGAACTGTGGTGCTGGAGAAGACTCTTGAGAGTCCCTTAGACCGCAAGGAGATCCAACCAATCCATCCTAAAGGAGATCAGTCCTGGGTGTTATTGGAAGGACTGATGCTAAAGCTGAAACTCCAATACTTTGGTCACCTCACACGAAGAGTTGACTCACTGGAAAAGACTCTGATGCTGGGTGGGCTTGAGGGCAGGAGGAGAAGGGGACGGCAGAGGATGAGATGGCTGGATGACATCACCGACAAGATGCATATGAGTTTGAGTGAACTCTGGGAGTTGGTGATGGACAGGGAGGCCTGGCGTGCTGCAATTCATGGGGTCGCAAAGAAGTTGGACACGACTGAGTGACTGAACTGAACTGAACCCTCATCATACTGGGAGTGGACAATTTTCTATTCTCTTGTAACAAAATTTTGCTGAGTGTTTAATCATTTTTAAATAGAATCTTCTAAGGTTAAAGAAAAATGGCCATTTAAAGAGCATCCTCAGTGGGATCAGAGGATGATCTTTGACCAGCATACAAGAAATATTTGTTTATTTTCCATTTTTGTCTTCACTCTGAATTCTCCTCTGTGAACAAAAGGCAAGGGGTTATCTTTGGACTACTAAGGATGAGGAAAAGAGATTTACTTATGGATTCACAGGGCAGAAGAGTAGACAGTTGTCTGTAATTGGAGAACAACCTTTGGTTTATTCATCCATCCATTCATTTCTTTATCCATGCAACATTTCTATCGTTTCTGCCATGTGCTGGTCAAAGGTGTGCAGCAGGCTACCAAAGCAAGATGATCCCTGCCCTTACGGAGCTCATAATCTGCTGAACAGAAGAAGTGAGAGATTTAGTTGTGTAATTCCAATTTATTTAGTTTTAAAACAAACGTTTATGTTAGAGGTGGAGAGAACTAAAAGAGGACTGTGTTGACTTAGGTGATTGCAGTGACAGAAAACACATTTTTCCTGTTTTTAATGCTGAGTTCTGACTCAGGACCCAAAACGCAGAACAGTGTTAAGAAGGTCTCTCTTTCTTTCTAAGGAACTATTTGCTCAGCCAGATTCAAAGTTACCTAAAAAGGGATGTGCCTTTCAAGTAAGGAGTTATAAATAGAGGTTCCTGGGTGGCTTGGCGGGCTCAAGTAGGATGGGGAAGCCCTAATGAATGCAATTCCTAGGAGCTAACCATTTTGGGAGGTCTTAACTTTCTTCACATCTTCCTGCCAGATAGCCCCTGTGGTGATATCTGTCAGCTGTATGAAATGCCAGCCGGGTTCAGTTTCACTTTGGTTTGTAACATTTCTCTTCTTTCTCTCTTCCACCTCTGTTTTTCTCCAGATCCAGCAATTGTCAATGGAGTTTACTGGTCCGAATCCCTAAACAAAGTTTTTGTGGATAACTTTGATCGTGACCCAAGTCTCATATGGCAGTACTTTGGAAGTGCAAAGGGCTTTTTTAGGCAGTATCCAGGTGAGTATCCGTGCACTGAGAATTACAATTCAAATTACTGATTCTGTGGTATTTTCCTTTAGGGTTCAGGGTTTAAAGTTTTCTTCTCTTCCCTTAGGAGAAAATGAAAGATTAAATTCAAATATTTTAAATCTGTTGACAGAGTACAGGATAGGAATGCACTGTGGCATCTGCATATGTGTGCACACCCACATAAGGATCGACATGTCATTTCAGCGTCTTTCTCAATAGAGTCGTTCATAGACTCACTACCAAAAGTGAGGAGCTGGGGTGTGAAACTACCATGCTTAATCTTTCTGCACGAGAGATTGCTTTTACTGCTATTACTGTTATCATTGTTGTTATTACCAGGGAAAGGAGAAAGCCATGGTCAGCTGAGTTAAATTCCAACTGAAAAATGTAAGAAATGTAAAAATTTAACTTAGGTGTCAGGCTGAGAGGAAGAGGTGGAGATGGCCAAAGCGCCGCTGCTGCCAGTGCCACTACGAGCACCCTCAGACAGTCCACCATGCCTTCGGAACAAGTGTGCCTTCCACGGCCTTCCCAGGCCTCTGCTTTGCAATAGGAATGGAATGCTGGCTAGGTTTAAATTGTAATTAAAATAGGAAGTTTTAATTTTGCTTACAAGTTGTGAAACAGGACTCGAGGCTGCAATTGTGCCAGCATCACAGCTGTAGAAATTAACAAGCTCAACCTAAAAGAAGGAAAAAAAAGTGCCCTGCATAATCTTAGAGCAATTAAGTAGAGTCTTTTATGTTTTCATTAAGTAAGACTAGGCACCTGATGTCTTCTCACTCTGAGGCTCTGAGACTGCCAGCCTCCGCCTGCAGGAGCTGTTTGCCCTGCACACAGCATCTGTCCCCTGAGATTTGCCTGCCGAGTGCCTGCTTTGCCAGATTAGTCAACATTTCCCAAAAGCTGTGTTCAGCAGGGCATGCATGGTTCCTCCTGGAGCTCACAGAAATTTAAACAATAAGCATCCTATTAAAGATAACATTTTAATAAACAGTGGTCTATTAAAGTTCCAGTGTCACCAAATTGCAATCTGCTCTGATACACTCAACAGCGAGTAAATTTAATGCAGATGTGAAAATTGAGCATGGTAGGGGGCTGATCCATCAGGAAGCCACAGGAACAACTTAACAACACAGCATTTGAATGAAGGTGGAGTAAATAAGAAGAAACCACAGATTATCTATTGTCTCCACCAGCAGGAAGTCTTCAAACTGAATTCGAAAGTTTCAAATTTCAAATTTGATAATAGAGATGTATTAGTCATCTTGGGCTGCCATAACAAAACACCACAGACTAGGTGTTTACGATTTAAACAATAGACATTTATTTCTCATTGTTTTTGAGGCTGGGAAGACCAAGATGAAGATTTGGTTCTTGATGAGACCCCTCTTTCTGGCTTACAGATGGCTGCTTCTCCCTGTGTCCTAACATGAAAGCGAGAAGAAGCTCTAGTTTTTCTTACTCTTTCTGGAAGGACACAAATCCCATGATGGGGGCTCCAGTCTCATGACTTCATCCAAACCTAATTGCCTCGCAAAGACAATTACCTCTTAATATCAGAACATAGGGGTTCTTCAACCTATGAATGTTGCTGGACACAAACATCAGTCCCTAACAAAAGAAAATCCTCATAAAGGGTTTATCTAATGTTGTTCAGTCGCTAAATCAAGTCTGACTCTTTGCGAACTCATGGACTGCAGCATGCCAGGCTCCTCTGTTCTCTACTGTCTCCCAGAGTTTGCTCAAATTCATGTTCCTAAGAGAGATTAATTTGTGTACAAGATTTTTATCAGTCGTAATCAGAATAGTTGACGCAGAAATGCTTACAGTTCTTTTATGGCATTTGTGGCAGAATTCTGACTTTGTAAAATTTCTGCATATTTTCTGTGTGAATAAAGACATGTGTCGGAGTCCTCCAAAGGGCGTCACTACCCTGAAATATCTCAGGGCTCACTCTGTGCCTGGTGTTGAACAGAGTATACCTCTTGTCTCCTGGACGTAAAATTATAGTTAGATGAGGGATCCATGTTTTTTCTTTTTTCTAGGATCCTTTTTTGCATGTTTCAGTTCAGTTCAGTCGCTCAGTCGTGTCCGACTCTCTGCGACCCCATGAATCACAGCACGCCAGGCCTCCCTGTCCGTCACCAACTCCCGGAGTTCACTCAAACTCATGTCCATTGAGTTGGTGATGCCATCCAGCCATCTCATTCTCTGTCGTCCCCGTCTCCTCCCGCCCCCAATCGCTCCCAGCATCAGGGTCTGTGGTATAATAGAATGAATCAGTGGTAAATGTACTTGCCCTTAGGCAGAAAGGATGTTTCTTCATTCTTAACAAAAGTGTGTCCTGAGTTCTTGCTTTGTTCTAAGCCCCATGTGAGGCCCTTAGGATAAAATGGCTCAGAGGTTAAAGCTTCTGCCTCCAATGCGGGAGACCCAGGTTCGATCCCTGGGTCGGGAAGATTCCCTGGAGAAGGAAATGGTAACCCACTCCAGTATTCTTGCCTGGAGAATCCCATGGAGGAGAAGCCTGGTAGGCTACAGTCCACGGGGTCGCAAAGAGTCGGACACGACTGAGCGACGGAACGGAAGGGGGAAAAGTCACTCCCCCATGAAGCTCCCTCTTGTGGGGATATACATTCATCAGAGATTTTGGTTACCAGTGCAGTGAGAGAAACTCAGTTCCAACCTGCTCCAGCAGGGAACACATTTATTGAACCTTCTGACCTATGGAGGATGCCCGATTTAGGCTCTGCCCTGTTTGCCCTACTCTTCATTTTCATGTGGCAAGAAGACTATGTTGTGGTAGATGAAATTAATTTCCCTCCAATATTAGTTTATATTACCTTTGGGAGAGAAACAATAGGATATCGGAATATTGCACAGTATTTTAATGTTTAATCAGATTTGAGCATTGAATCTGCCAAAGAGGTTTCAACATTATTTTCAGTTTCTCCTATGGATATACTGAATGTTCTAGGGCCATAGTCCTGTAAAAGCTGAGGAAGGTAGGCTAGGCATCACTAATGCTGGCCATGAAGTCTGGAGTGCCACAGAGAGAAGGCTGCACGGCAGTGAAATCTGCTGCTGAACGGCACTGTTCTTTCTATCTTGAGATGCATGCCCCAGCCAGCCTGGGTGGGATCTCATAGGCATATTGGCACTTCCAGAAATTATGTGGTTCCTAGGGGTGCTTCTTGGTTAAGTGACAGTTCCCTGGATCTCAAAGATGTACGATGAACCACCTATTATTTCTCTGAAGAGGATTTTATTACTTGAACATTTTCAAAATATTGCTGTGTACAAAAAAAATATATTAAAATGTTGAAATATCCTAGGAGAGGTAGTACCATCTGGGACAGGGTTTCCTGAAGTTTGTCTCCTAAAACATTTTGTTGTGAGATTCTTGGGAACAGAAGGGCTCAATGTTCAAATTAATTTGGTAACTGCTGCGTCTTGCTGTCCCAGCAGCAGAGGTTGAAGATGAATTTAAGCAGATTAAAGACCCTCAGGTGTTCCTCCCATGGTATAGAAACCAGTTTTACTTTTATTCACTTAACTCTTGCTAACATCCAGTAGATTCTCATGGAACTGCCTTTCACTGCCTGTGTAAGGTAGAGAATGGTGGCATGGAATTTGGGAGATCAAGCCATAGTATCCTGAAAATCTCAGGAAAATCTGTTAAACTTTGAGAGCCTTGGAGTCTCTGCCATAAGATGAAGATTTGGGCCCAAAGGTCAGGTGTGAGTAAGATCATCCTCCAGAGCCCATTGAGTCCTGATTTTGAGTCAGGGTATCCTCTTTGTTGTGACATCAGGGCAGCTGCGTGTGGAACTGTGTTGAGGTACTGTCTTCGTCCCCTCCGTGTTTATCTCCTTTCTTAACCAGGGAAAGCTTGTACCTCCGGGTCCCCACTGTCACCCAGCCCTTTCCTCAGTGTAGACACCTCTCTGCACAGCCACACCGGCCTTCCTTTGTCTCCTTGGACTCTACATGCTCTTCTCGGACTTTGGCAGACGTGGTTCTCTCTGCCTTGGATAGTCTTCTTTGCCCTGTGGCCACTCCTTGCGTTTATTTTACAGGTCCTACATGTTTTACATGTCGTGGGTTAAATAGTGTCTCTCTAAATTTGTGTGCCCCTGGAGCCTCAGTTGTTACCTTTCATGGAAATAGGATCTTTGCAGATCTAATATAGTTGGGAAGTGATCCTACTGGATAAGCGTTAAATCCCATGTGGCAAGTGTCCTTATGAGAGAGGAAGGCACGCAGACACAGAGAAGATGGAAGAATAAATTGGAATGATGCAGCTACAAGTCAAGGCACACCAAGTGTTGCCGGGAGCTGCCAGAAGCTAAGAAGAGGCAAGGAAATATTCTTCCCTAGAGCCTTTGTGAAAAGCACCGAGTTTCAGCATTGCCTGTGTGGAGTTACAAGCCCATTTTCAGGGACAGGATCTCAGTCCAAAAGAAGAATATAGAGTATCACTAATTACTTTCCCCTAGGCCCTGGCCTCGGAGAAGGCAATGGCAAGCCACTCCAGTACTCTTGCCTAGAAAATCCCATGGATGGAGGAGCCTGGTAGGCTGCAGTCCATGGGGTCGCTACGAGTCAGACATGACTGAGCAACTTCACTTTCCCTTTTCACTTTCACACATTGGAGAAGGAAATGGCAACCCACTCCAGTGTTCTTGCCTGGAGAATCCCAGGGACTGGGGAGCCTGATGGGCTGCCGTCTATGGGGTCACACAGAGTCGGACACGACTGAAGTGACTTAGCAGCAGCAGCAGGCCCTGGCCTGAATGCTGGGGCAGTAAAACAGAATTGCCCCTTTTTTCTCCAACAGAGCACACAGTGATGAGGCTGTGATGAAGGAAGGGTGGCAGAGGAGGGTGAAGTGGAGGATGAGCAGGTAGGGTTATGGCCTAAGAACTCTGGCCACAGTGCAATTCAAGGAATGTCCACTGAATGTCTACTATGGGTCAACACATTAAAAATAATTCTTTTTATCTGGACTCAAGCCAGTTCTTGGTGGGGTTATACATTGGAGTAATACTTAGCCTCACTATGGATATAATTTCATTTTATGTGTCAAGACTGTCAACCTAGCTATACTTGGCTTTATACAAATGCAGTGTGTCAGATGTTTTTAAAATAAACTATATTCGTCTCCTTTAGTGTACAATATCATGTCACTTTTATTTTATCTTCATTACCTAATAACCTTCCTTTGGCAGTGGCTTCTCTTACTTCTATTTTCTGATTTGTTACAGAGAATCTTTAAATTAGGTCCATTTGTGGGAGGGAGATATAGATATAAGGAGAAAGAACAAAATAACTCTCAAGTTTACAAACTTCTATCTCATAGTTATTTCTGAAATGATTTAGCAGTGTTATCTTAAGCACATACCTATTATTAGCCCAATGCGGTCCAGAGAACTGGCATTTATTAATTGGAAAGGAGAATCTCAGTACTACAGTCTCAGGCCTTTCTCCTGTGAAAATAATTTTTATGTGTTTATTTTCTTAACTGCAAAATCCTCCATCCCTGAGCAACACTGATGGTTGAAAACAAGGATTTTCTATCTTACTTTTAGGCAGCAAACACTTTTCTTTTTAAATGAAAGTTTATTCTTAAAAACTAAATTTTAAATAGAGAATGTGAAGTTTGCATTTATCCCGACCAGTCTGCAAGCCACAAGGCTAAGGATGTTGGATCCCATTTTATGTAAGGGGAAAGCCCCCCAGGCTTCAAAGACTGAAATTCAGCTTTTATTATGCAGTATAATTAGGGCCACTTTATTTAGTTTCAATGTAGAAGGCCAAGCCAAAACAGGGCTACCAAGAGAACAGACTGTGTATATTCTGAGATGGAAACGTACTGAATACTTTCTAATGCCCCCTCCCCCACCATGCTCTAGACATTACCTATCTGGGTCCAGGAACAGGGCATGACTCTGCCCAGAAATCTACAAATGATGCAGCCAGGTCCAGCAACTTGTAGAACAGTGAGAAATGGCCTTGGCAAACTTTAGCTAGCCTTAGGAAGGAGCTGCAGTCATGTCCTTTCTTGATGGACAGAGGGTTACTAAAGATGTCACCACTCTCTAGCAGATCCTGGAGCAGTTGAGCTGAGGCTGTGTTTGCTATGGTGTTCCAACCCTAAAGTACCTTCCCAGAGTTGGTGATGGAGCATGTGATGAGCCCCAGGGTTGGTCTTTGCATGTGATTTTTCACCCTGTTCATTCAATCAGCAGAGCAGAACAGCCTTGAAATGCTATGAATAAATATTTGAAGTTTCTGGGTTTCTCATAACTCCATTTTTCTTCTAGGGATTAAATGGGAACCAGATGAGAATGGAGTCATTGCCTTTGACTGCAGGAACCGAAAGTGGTAGGAAATGGTCAAACCCCTTAGTTATTTTTTAAAAGAGAAAATTTGCAGAGAGATTCAGAATTCATTTTTGCTTAATTTTCCTCGGACATAGGTACATCCAGGCAGCGACTTCTCCAAAAGACGTGGTCATCTTAGTGGATGTCAGTGGCAGCATGAAAGGGCTCCGTATGACGATCGCAAAGCAAACAGTTTCGTCTATTTTGGATACGCTGGGGGATGACGACTTCTTCAACATAATTGCTGTGAGTGCAGCTGTTTTGCGCTTTCTTTGCACTTTGAGTTCACTCCATCTTTTAGCAGCAAGCAGTTAACATTCTTATTGCTTTTGTATACACAACATTAGATGCCCTAGGACGAGGGCCCGTCAGTTCCATGTGAGTTCACTGAATCATGATATTGGAGGGGTTTCGTTCGGGGTCTGGGAAAGCAGTTGGGCACATTTTTTCTCACTTGGCACTCAGGCATTGTCATCTGGAAGAGAAGCACTGGATTTGGGAACCAAAACTTTTAGAACCTTGGGGAATTAAGTGAGACTTTACTTAAACTACTAGATTTTCTTCTGTGGAAATTTATTTTAAGCTAGGTTCTTGTGATGACAGTGATAGCAATCATGATGATAAGATATTGAAAATGCAGAGAACAGGGTGAGGCTCAGAGAGTACTCCATCTTAGCTTCAGAAACAAAAGTGGTACTTATTAAGTGCCTACTGTGTGCCATTTGCTTACATTTCATATTTGCATTATCCTTATTCCTCACAGGGGCTCTAGGAGTAGGGGGTGGTTTTGACATTTTCTCAGGTGAAATTGCAGGGATTGAGAGTGTCTATATCTTGGTAGAGGTCACAGAGCTGAAAAGTGAGAGATCTGGGAAGCAAGCCCAGTTAGGAACATGCTGGCTGGGCAGGAGCACTGATTCAGGAGTCCATCTCCAGTTCTTTTTCCTCTTCTCGATTCTCTGGTATGAGTCTTTAAAAGGGTCGTATAAATACACCCCTTATTTCCCTCCAACTCTTTTCCAAAGATGATAGCCACATGAGCCTGATTCTTTTACTTGAATACTTAGCTGGGTGCTCCTGTGTGGTGGTTACCTGTGCTTTGCTGAATCACCTCTCTCTGGGACACGGAGTAGATGCAGCAGGCAGTGGAGGCAGTGTGGTGAGGGGGACGGAGCTTGGCTTCAGAGCTGGGACTTAGTTTTGAATCCTGATTTTGCCTAACACAATGACATGTCTTGGGATGAACCACTTGAGTCTGCACCTCAATCTGCAGCTGTGGCAGGCGCAGTCTCATTGTCCACAGGGTCCCTGCCAACAAACCTGAACTGATGCACAAGAAGCCAGTGGCAGGGTATTAAAGAAGGGCTGCTATTTGAAGATTGAGCGGCAAGGACATGCTCCCAAGAGTACTATTGCTGTGTCTGTATGGCTTCTCTGGGCCCCTGGGCAGAGTGTGTCATCATGGAACCCTATTTCTGGGCCGTCTTCTGCATGGGCATGACATCCACTTTTATTTTCTGGCCAGAGGGCACAGGTGTTGAAGTGACTCTGGGCTTGCAGAAGGGATTGCTTGATAAATGTCCTGCCTGCTTCTGATGAGACTTGGAGCAGAAAGGCACAACAACAGGTCACCATGATTTAATAGCTTCAGATTTTAAAAAACCCTAAAAAGCAAAAGGAAAAGAAAGAGAATAATAAATTCCATGGGACCAGAGGTTAGCCTTATTTATTCATTGAACTGTCCCTAGTGCCTAGGACAGTACCTGGCAAATAGTAGTTTAAATCCTTGTTGGATGAGTTATATCAGCATTTTCTTTCCGTGGAGTACCACTGCTAAGTGTCCCCATGTAGATGATGCTATTGGATCTTCACCCCAGTTCTGCACTGCTTGCCATGGAGACAGAGGTACCAGAAGATGACACAGTGAGGACTCAGAAACTGTCCAGGTTCCCCACATCCTCTTTCCTGAGCAGAAATGAAGACGATGTTGTTGAACCACTCAGCCCTCTTACTGTGAAACTGTATGACCTCAGGCATAGCTCTTTGAAGATTTTTTAGATGGAACTTTGGGGTTCCAAATCAAGAAAAGTTACTTTGGTTACCAGTCTCATTGTGAATATGCAAACGTGGCCTGATGCTCACACATCCTGAAGCATTTACAGATAAGAAGCAGCTAATTGGAGACTATCTTTCTTATTAATCTTTAATTACTCATTACAGAAGTATCAGAAATTTGCATAATAAGAAGAGCTAACTAATTACATTGTGAATCCTTTATCAGTCAGGATTTATTGTTCTATTAACAAAACCAATCGATTGAAATAATCTCTGTAAGTTCATTAAGATATACAAACAGTGTCAGCTAAATAATGAAGAGAGGATGATTAAGATAATTAAAAGTAGACATGCCAGTTATTATAGAGCAGTTAAGGAAAAAAATTATTTTTTTTTACCCCAAATTGGTCCCTTATATAAAGAAACCCATTAGAGGGCCCATTAACCCTCACTGTACATCTGTTTATTAGTTTTCAACATAAATGATCAGCTTCAAGACTATTTACATAATTATTTTGACATCTATAAGGATTCTCTTAACTTTTTTTACTTGAAGACTCTATAGTAAAATCATGAACTCTGTTCCCTTAATGGATAAGGGGATGGATCAAATATGTTCAAATTTATTTTAAAAGCCCGAGGTCATAAAAGGAACCACTAATTAGTAGTAACTCTTAACATACTGATTGCTTTTAATGTAGGCAACATATATAAAAATTTTAAACAACTCTGTAATGTTCCCATTTCCTTTCCTTTGGCTCATATTCTTCCAAATTTTTCTATATATATGAGCAAATATTTTCCCCATAAAAATCGAATCCTATTTTACAGAATATTCAGCAACTTGCTTCTATACTCATATTGTATCAAGTGTATCTGCAGAACAGAGAATCCCATCCTCTATGGTTTGCCTTAATTTTTTAACCAGTCCCCCCTTTGTTGGACACTATACAGTTGCTAATCTCTTTTTCTACAAGAGTGCTACAATCCATGGACTCGTGCATATATTTTTGTAAGGCTGGGTGTGCTTCTGTTGAATGAACTCTGCAAGTTAAACTGCTACACTGAAGGAGGGTCTGCTCAGAATTAGGAATTATCAGAATCCCCACTAAGTAGGGTGTAATATTTACCGACTTAGAAACTGTATTGTCAGCTTCATCTGACATACCTAAATACCAAATGTTGAGTGGCTTAAACAACATTAATTTATTTTCTCCTAGTTACAGAGGCTAGAAAGTTTAAAATCAAGGTCTGGCAGGACTTAGTTTCTGGTGAAAATTCTCTTCCTTGCTTGCACACAGCCTCTTTCTGGTCTGCACATATGGCCTTTTCTCCCTGTGCTTATGCAGAAAGAAAGAGAAAGAGGGCAAGCTCTCTCATGTCTCCTCTTACCAGGGCACAGTCCCATCACAAGAGTCCTACCTTCCTGACCTCATCTAATTATAATTATATACGGCCGTAATAATATCTCCCACCGGTCCCGTCTTCAAATACCATCACACTGTGGATTAAGGGCTTCAACATATGAATTAACTGGAGGACACAAACATTCAGTCCATAACAACAGTATTTTGAGGGTCCTATTCACTGGATTTGTAATTGGCAAGTCTTCATTTGCATGTCCTTAAATCACCTCTTCCAACCCTAACGGTGTTTCACCAATTCTACCTTGACACATTGTGTGGTGGTTTGTTCCTCTGTCTCCTTTTCCGGTTTTTACGGTGGCAGGATTGCTCTTGTAGTGTGTTGCATGTTTTCCCTATGTCTAAAGTGGTCACTTGGCTGTCTAGAGGAAGACCCCATTGCAGGCTCTTGTGAGTATAGGGGGCTGTGATATTTGAAACTCCACCAGGTTGCCCTTCAAATCTGTTTGAGTGCATTGTTCTTGTTGACTGGATTCCATTTATGGGAGGGGACATTATCATTTCACCCTTCATTACACTGGCAGTTTTCTCTTGCTTGCTGGGTAGATGTTCGAGAAGACATTTCAGTGTTTTCAGTTCAGTTCAGTCCAGTTACTCAGTTGTGTCCGACTCTTTGCGACCCCATGGACTGCAGCACGCCAGGCCTCCCTGTCCATCACCAACTCCTGGAGTTTACTCAAACTCATGTTCATTGAGTTGGTGATGCCATCCAATCATCTCATCCTCTGTCGTCCCCTTCTCCTCCTGCCTTCAATCTTTCCCAGCATCAGGGTCTTTTCAGATGAGTCAGCTCTTTGCATCAGGTAGCCAAAGTATTAGAGTTTCAGCGTTAGCATCAGTCCCTCCAATGAACACCCAGGACTGATCTCCTTCAGGATGGACTGGTTGGATCTCCTTGCAGTCCACAGGACTCTCAAGAGTCTTCTCCAACACCACAGTTCAAAAGCATCAGTTCTTTGGTGCTCAGCTTTCTTTATAGTCCATCTTTCACATCCATACATGACCACTGGAAAAACCATAGCCTTGACTAGACGGACCTTTGTTGGCAAGGTAATTTCTCTGTTTTTTAATATGCTGTGTAGGTTGGTGATAACTTTTCTTCCAAGGAGCAAGCGTCTTTTCATTTCATGGCTGCAATCACCATCTGTAGTGATTTTGGAGCCCCCCCAAAATAAAACCTGTCACTGTTTCCACTGTTTCCCCATCTATTTGCCATGAAGTGATGGGACTGGATGCCATGATCTTAGTTTTCTGAATGTTGAGCTTTAAGCCAACTTTTTCACTCTCCTCTTTCACTTTCGTCAAGAGGCTCTTTAGTTCTTCGCTTTCTGCCATAAGGGTGGTATCATCTGCCTATGTAAGGTTATTGATATTTCTCCCAGCAATCTTGATTCCAGCTTGTGCTTCCTCCAGCCCAGCATCTGGCATGATGTACTCTGCATGTAAGTTAAATAAGCAGGGTGACAATATACAGCCTTGACGTACTCCTTTCTCGATATGGAACCAGTCTGTTGTTCTATGTCCAGTTCCAACTGTTGCTTCCTGACCTGCATACAGGTTTCTCAAGAGGCAGGTCAGGTGGTCTGCTAGTCCCATCTCTTAAAGAATTTTCTACCCTTTGTTGTCATCCACGCAGTCAAAGGCTTTGGTGTAGTCAATAAAGCAGAAGTAGATATTTTTCTGGAACTCTCTTGCTTTTGGAAAGATCCAACAGATGTTGGCAATTTGATCTCTGGTTCCTGTGCCTTTTCTAAATCCAGCTTGAACATCTCGAAGTTCACAATTCACATACTGTTGAAGACTGGCTTGGAGAATTTTGAGCATTACTATACTAGCATGTGAGACGAGTGCACTTGTGCGGTAGTTTGAGCATTCTTTGGCATTGCCTTTCTTTGGAATTGGAATGAAAACTGACTTTTTCCAGTGCTGTGGCTACTGCCGAGTTTTCCAAATTTGCTGGCATATTGAGTGCAGCACCTTCACAGCATCATCTTTCAGGATTTGAAATAGCTCAACCGGAATTCCATCACCTACCCTAGCTTTGTTCGTCGTGATGCTTCCTAAGGCCCACTTGACCTCGCATTCCAGGATGTCTGGCTCTAGGTTGGTGATAACACCATTGTGGTTATCTGGGTCATGAAGATCTTTTTTGTACAGTTCTTCTGTGTATTCTTGCCACCTCTTTTTAATATCTTCTGCTTCTGTTAAGTCCATCCCGTTTCTGTCCTTTATCGAGCCCATCTTTGCATGAAATGTTTCTTTGGTATCTCTAATTTTCTTGAGGAGATCTCTAGACTTTCCCATTCTACTGTTTTCCTCTGTTTCTTTGCATTGATCACTAAGGAAGGCTTTCTTATCCCTCCTTGGTATTCTTTGGAACTCTGCATTCAAATAGGTATATCTTTCCTTTTCTTCTTTGATTTTCACTTCTCTTCTATTTATAGCTATTTGTAAGGCCTCCTCAGACAACCAGTTTGCCTTTTTGCATTTCTTTTCCTTGGGGATGGTCTTAATCCCTGTCTCCTGTACAATGTCACGAACCTCTGGGGAGAAAGTAAAAAATACAATCTTAATAATGTTGGACGTTTTTGTACTTTGTAGACTTTTTGTTTGTACAATTCTAATTCATCTTTGCCATTTGATTTTCAGTGCCATAATGGGGAAGGAAGGAAGGGAATTTAAATAGTGGAAAAGATTTTCCTTGCCCATTCCAGCCATTTTGCATATTTGCCTGTTTGTATTACCTTCATTGCTAAGTGCATCTTATATGTTATACTGAAAATTTCTTTCCAGATCTTTCCAGAGAATAAAAATGAAAAGATAATGCTAAAACTTGTTTTAGTTTTCCTGAGCAGGATTTTGCAAAGTCTACTTAAGATCAATGAACTAAATGATTAAATTATGAAAAAATTGTTGAAATATGAGAGTGATTTTGTGCAGTTGAAGTTAAAATTTAAGGTCAAACCACTGGTGCATGAAGAGAGATGTTTCTGACAAGAGAAAAGCCATATTTTTCTGATTCACTTTGAAGTCTAACTCCAAGCCATGCATTAAATTAACAATATTATCATAAAAATGAGAGTGCTAATTCTGTTCCATGCTGAAATTTGAAAAATGATTTTACAGAAGCCTAAGCCATGCATTAAATGAACACAGTATTAACTGGGCTGATATTGTTAAATCAATTTAAATGCCTCCTGTAGGCCGTGTTTGTGCAGAGTTGAATAGAGAAGAGCGTCATTTGTTAGTTCAACTCAGAACTTTCTGGTGCCCTGGTTTTAATTTGCAGATTTTCTTCAGAGCTGTTTCTCCAGTGCTTTGCCTGCTGTGGATTTGCTTTTTAAAGTAATCGATTCCGTATTAAAAGTATAAGGGTGGTATTTTCTTTCGGTGCTCATTTGTTCTGTATTGCTAATTATGTCCAGTTGTGTTTCAAATTACACAAGAAGCTTTTGTAATGCAAAAGATCCCTGGGATGCCCTGTGTTGGTGAAAATATTGTGGGTTCATCTGCTTCATTGCATAATCTCTACACATTTTCATTCTAAAGGTTATTTAATCAAAAGTGCATCAATAAAGCCATAAAGTATTTAATAGAGTTCCAGCAGTTCTGCATCACTTTCTTGCATTGTATAATCAGGCAGTATTTTAACTCTATGCTTTTTTGGTTTATGTTTTGTGCCACTTAAGATTCTCTAAAATGTACCGATTTACTTCCTTTGCATTTTACATCTGTTTTTTGAAGAGGCTAGAGATTCTCATCATATTATTTTATTTATTTTTTTGTTTTTGTGTCAACTTTTTTTCTTCTTTAGGCTTTGTTTCTAATCTTTTCCATCAGGAATCTTTAATTTTGCCTTTAATTTCTTTGTTCTGGTTATTTACTTATTCAGCAAATGCTATTGAGTGCTATGTGTTAAGTACTGGGGCTGCTTTGAGTGCTATGAGTTAAGTACTGGGGCTGCTTTGGTAGGTAAGGAAGACTGGTTTTCTTCCCACATGAGCTTCAAGGTTTTGGGTTTGTATGTGTGGAGTGTGGATGCAGCCAGGAAGAAAGAAGTTGCTCACAGTCGAGTGTAGACAGAGCAGTCTCAGAGAAGGGCAGGATAGTGGGGAGGCTGAGAGAGCACAGAGCTGGGACATGCAGCCAGCTAGGGACTCAGTGTTGGCTTCTTGGAATAAGCGATGATGAAGTGAACACTTTAAGACAGATAGGCTTTAACCAGGAGTATGCAGTGAGGTAGGGCAGGAAAAATAGCAAACAATTGAGGAGGAAAGTGCTGTTTTCAAATTGTAATAAATCCTCTCCCACCCCCAGGAAGTATAGACCTGGCTGGCTTGACCGAAAGGAGTTCAGTGACTGGATGTAGTGGACTAGGGGGTGAGTGTGGGAAGCAGAGAGAACGGATGAGTGGGGGTGATGTGGAAAAGAATGGTACTGGGTTGAGAGGGTCGGTGCAGATCAGTCTGTGTGTTCAGCCAGGTAGAGGAACTAGCACATCCCCTGGAGTCAGGGAAGAAGTCTGAGCTGCAGGGTGACACGTCCATGTGTTCCCTAAAGCCTCTCCCTTCTTCATGAGGCTTTTCCTCAGTCTCTTTTATAGGCAGTTGGTCATCTTGTTCTGTTAGGCCTGAGAGATGCGTTGCTTTCATTGATCACCTCCAGCTTCCAACGTTAAGCAGGATTTTGAATCCCCAGTATCATGCAGAGGCCACAGTAACCTGCCCTTTGCTGTCTAGTCTCTGGGCTGAAATTTACACAAGCCAGCATGTGACATGATTCTGCACCAATGCTAAAGCTTCCATGAATCTTTGCTGGTGAACCCAACCCATTCATTCTTTGTTTTTAGATTCTTCTCCCCAAAGTTCTGGCCATTCATTGAATGAAACTTGGCTTTCCTCTTTTACATCATCGTTAAAATTCCCATTGAGGTTTTTGCTGTGTCCTTAAAATGAGAGATTTGGGAGTACTTCCAGAGATTGGTAAAAAGGAAAGAAAAGGCAGATAGTGATGTATCCCTTGCTGCCAGAGTGTAGAGTTTGGTGGATGGCCTGAAGAGAGAGTAGTGGGTTGTAGCCTGACATATGAAGAATAACATGGGTTTCTTTTGAGCAACCCTCCCCACCCCCTGCCTTTTTTTTGGGTGGACTGTGGGCACTTTTCTGGTAGTTCAGATGGTAAAGAATCTGCCTGTGGTGCAGGAGATCTGCCTTCAATTCCTGGGTCAGGAAGATCCCCTGGATAAGGGAATGGCAACCCATTCCAGTATTCTTGCCTGGAGAATCCCATGGACAAAGAAGCCTGGCAGGCTGTAGTCCATGGTGTTGCAAAGAGTCAGACATGACTGAGCAACTAACACTTATTTAGTTATGACAACGTCACAGATAAGTACTTTTTATTGTGAAAACGAAAAGCATATATTATTGAGCACATTCTTTTACTAATAAAAGTAAGAGGAAATGTTTCCATGATTACTCCACAGTTATGATCATGGGCCAATTTAGCCAGTGTTTGATATCTGTGACACATGGCAAATGCTTAGTTAATATTCAAGAGGGAAACGAACAAAGGATTTCATTGCAGATACCTTCCTACGAGGGGATTTGTCAGTAGGCCACCAGCACTGTCTTGGCTCCCTGTCTGCCAAAGACCCAGGTTATTGGGAGGGTTCAGAGTTTGGCAAGGAATGGGGCAGCGTGCAGCTGCACAGTGTGGTGTTTTCTGTCTCAAGTGTTTCGAGTCACCTGTGCATAGTGGAGCAGTACTTCTTTCCACCATAACGGTGTCTGTGCTGTCTAGGGAGGGCAGGGGCATGTGAGCCCTGTTTCCAAGAGTAGGCATTGGTCATTGCCCACCTCTTTCCTACTTACCACCTCCTGTATAGCCTGTCTGTCAGTCTTCTATGAAGCACACAGTACAGTCACATATATATTTTCTTTCTTTCTTGGTCTCACGCACCCACACACTTTCTTTCTCTTTCTTCCATGAGGGTTCTGTGTTGACTCTTCACTGAACCATCTCATTTCATCCTCACAGTAAGTTCATGAGAGATGTTGGTAACAACCCCCATTCCCCTAATATAAGCACTGACTCTAAAAGAGCAGAGATGCTTTAGCCAAGATCACCTAGCTAGTGTGTGTCTGAGCCCAGGTTTGAACCCACCCTGTTTGCCCCGGTTGCTTTAGCTCTACACTCTACCCTTGTGTCAATCAGAGGAGAAGAGCCAACCAGGCAGGTGAAAGGAAGAAGGAAACTGACAGCGACTGATATCTTGAGTCTGTGTGGCAGATTCTAAGCTCTTTAAAGAGTGAAAGTTCTTTGTCACCATGAGATTAGTGGGCTGGCTGGACCATCTCTAGGGCTGCCTTGGCTCTCTCCTATCCTCCTAAGAGACTCCTTCCATTTTCCAGAAACTTGCAGGAAAGACTCAAAAGTTTGAGGAGAGATGGAGGTGGTTGAGTGCCTCCCTAGGGTTCACTCCTAGTCATGGGAGGGAGCCAGAGCAAATGGCAGAACATTATTGCATTTGGCCAATGATTATGTGGTCTTATTCAGTGGCTTAGTGGTAAAGGATCTGCCTGCAATGCAGGAGTCACAGAAAACACAGGTTCAGTCTCGGGGTTGGGAAGATCCTCTGGAGGAGGGCATAGCAACCCACTCCAGTATTCTTACCTGGAGAATCCCATGAGCAGAGGAGCCTGGAGGACTACAGTCCATGGGGTCACATAGAGTCAGACAGAAATGAAATGACTTAGTATGCATGTAGGCAGTGATTATGTGCATTGCATCCTTTTCTATAAGACCACTGATACTAATTGTTTAAGTAGAGATGAAGGAGGACTGAAGGAAGCCATTGTATCTTAGGAGTGGAGGTGACCAGATCTTTATCGTAAATCGACTCGGCCATCTCACATCCCTATTTCAAAAAGTAGAAATATAGGGGACATCCATTAAAATGCAGAAATGGAAAGTTTTCCAAATGGAGAGCTGCTGGGAGCCTGGGAGTAGCTCTGCACATAGGGTACTCTGGGTGTCCCCCTCTGGAGGAGTGCTGGGTACCATGGTGAGCATGCACAGCCATGGGCCTCTTTGGCACAGCCTCCTGGTGTGTGCTGTTCCCTCCCATGGACAGCTGAGCCCAGCTCCCTTTGGTGATACAGTCCAGATTGCTCAGCATAGTTTTGTCCTGATGCAGTCAAGGGAAATTAGTTAACTGCAAGCTTGGATGATGCCACTAACAAGCTGGCAGGGGTTCAGAAGAGCAGATTCCTCCATTGTGGCCACGACTTGTACAGTGACAGTGAGCATGGTTTTGATTACTGCGCATGTTCCTCCTTGATGAGGGCAAGAACTTCTTGGTCTTCTTTTTGTAAGCCCCCACTGCGGCCCCCCACATATACAGGCCTTTACATAGCAAAGCAATTTCAGGTATTTTGCCTTGTCAGATCTTCACAGGGGCCTGTGGAGGGTTAGCAGAAAGTGAATTAGCACCTTATACACAAGAATCTGGGATCAGAGATGTTTAGCGACTTCCCCAAGGCCACACAGGATTTGGACCCAAGAGTTCTGACTCTTGCCTCAGATTATGTAACCCTAAGAGTCAATATTGTGAATGTGTTTCAGGCAAAATATAGATAAAGTTTTAAAATTTACCTGGAAAATGTAGTTGAAAAGTTTTGGGCTGTAAGTTACGGAACAACTGAATGAAAGTTGCTTCATTATATAGTCATGTCATAATCTCATGGAAGAGGCCTCAAGTAGAGCAACTGCAGTTTGGCACAGTGGTTCAACAGTGTCAACAAGGACCCACACTGGGTCTATCTTCCTGCTCTGTCTTCCTTGGGCCTTGCTGTCCATTTTTAACCTTGTCAACCTTTGCAACCTCATGGTTGCAAAATAGCTGCTGCAGCTCCACAGTAGCATCCCAAGAGGGAAAGAAGGCAGTGGATATAGAATTCTGAGTTTAATGGAGAGAAAAAAAGTTTATGGAAACTGCCCAGAAAACTTACCTCTTGTGTTTTATTGGCTAGAAATGGATTACTTGACCACTCCCAGTTGCAGGACATGTTATGAAGTTCTGTATCCAACAGAGGGGGACCAAATACCTGTGATTGACTAAGAATAATTATGCTTCAAAAATAAAAGGAATTAAGCTTTAGGAATGTACATATCATCACCTTAGACCAAATCAGTCAACAGAGGCTGCTTCCCAGAGGAAGTAAGAATGAGGTGGCCCAGACGATGAATAGGCACCATTTGGGAGATGCCAAAGGAGAACTTCAGGCAGGAGGCCCAGTGGTGGAAGGCCTGAAGGTAAAGATGGGTCATCTCAGAGGACAGGAAGGGAATTAGGACTGCCCAGTGCTGAGTTTATGGGGAGGGCTAATGGGTGAAGATGATAGAAAGGTTAATGGGGCCAAGTGTGCAGAGCCCTGCCAAGCCCTAGGAATGTTCCTCTGCAGAGCAAAGGGGAGCTCTGAATTGCATTGACAAGAGAGGGCATGATTAGATTTGTGTCTTGAAATGTCCCAGTCTAGCTACAATGCAGAGTATCATGCTTGATGAGAAAAATTAAAATAAGAACACTCAAATGTTTTCTTCCTAGTTGTGAGCTTTGGACAAAAACAAAGCTTTATTATCTGGGTATTCTGGAATCAAAAAAGATTCCTGGCATTGGTCGTGTGGACAGTGGTGTCACTACATGTGTGTCCTGCTCTGACTAATACCACAAAGCCTCCTATAGGGTAACATCAAGATCTCTGCTTTCCAACCTTCTGTCCTCACTCATATGTGACCTGCATATGGGTTCCTTGGTTCCATGAAACCAAAGGCAGGAGCTAGGGTCATATCCACCCAAGTTTGGAATGCTGTTTAGATCTCAGCTGGACCATGTGCTGTCAGCCATATCCCGGGAACCCCTGTGTTTGGAGTTACCCCTGAAGGATTATCAGTTAACTGTGTGCACTCTGGTCACTGTCATCCACCAACATGTGCTTTATAAGTGTCCCACTCAAACAGGAAATGAATAAAGTCTGTCTTTGCACTTACACACAGTTTTTTAAATAGGGCCACCAATTGAGAAAGTCACCTTACAGAAATGAGCCTGTGATCATGCTGCTTTTTTGTTTGTATGTGTTATGTTTAAATTGTTGTTTACCCTTCATATGCTTAATTGTTTACTTTTGACTGTTTCTTCCCTTTGCAGTATAATGAGGAGCTTCACTACGTGGAACCTTGCCTGAATGGAACATTGGTGCAAGCTGACAGGACAAACAAAGAGGTAAGGCCTGCTGCTGGACAGGTGCCTGGCACACCCACCTCCCTCACAGTGATCACTTACAATAATTCTGTCCTAGTTTTTAGAAATTCATCAAATGTACTGCCCTTTCATTAAGGGCCTTGGAACCCAAGTGTGTAGAACATTTATGAAGAGACCTAAATAAAATCATGGCAGTGAAATATATTGAGTTTAGATGCTCACTGGTTATGAAACATTCACATTGATTTTCTTTTTCTTTTGCTCTAAGCATACCCTGTGTTGTGCTTTTCATCCATATTGACATCACTGAAAGTATACAGCTCTTGATGAGATTTCAAAGAAATTTGAACCCACTTGCTATATCTCTTCTTGCACTAAGTAAAAGTGATTAAGTAACTGTTGGGAAATATTGGGGTAACTTCCTGGATTAGAAGGTAAGCTTTACAAGGATAGGGACTGTGTTACTTTCGACTGTATCCTTAATGCTCTGAGCATTGCCTGCTCCATAAATATATTGTCTGAAACAAAATAAAGGTATGTTAATGGAATAGACTTTATTTTTTGGGGCTCCAAAATCACTGCAGATGCTGATTGCAGCCATGAAATTAAAAGACGCTTACTCCTTGGAAGGAAAGTTATGACCAACCTAGATAGTATATTAAAAAGCAGAGACATTACTTTGCCAACAAAGGTCCGTCTAGTCAAGGCTATGGTTTTTCCAGTGGTCAGGTATGGATGTGAGAGTTGGACTGTGAAGAAGGCTGATCGCCGAAGAATTGATGCTTTTGAACTGTGGTGCTGGAGAAGACTCTTGAGAGTCCCTTGTACTGCAAGGAGATCCACCCAGTCCATTCTGAAGGAGATCAATCCTGGATGTTCATTGGAAGGACTGATGCTAAAGCTGAAACTGCAATACTTTGGCCACCTCATGCGACGAGTTGACTCACTGGAAAAGACTCTGATGCTGGGAAGGATTGAGGGTGGGAGGAGACGGGGACGACAGAGAATGAGATGGCTGGATGGCATCACCGACTCGATGGACATGAGTTTGAGTGAACTCTGGGAGTTGGTGATGGACAGGGAGGCCTGGCGTGCTGTGATTCATGGGGTCGCAAAGAGTTGGTCACGACTGAGCGACTAAACTGAACTGAATGGAATGAAAGTTTCCTTTACAATTAGAGCATTCCTGGAAAATTTCCAAGATATATTTCTATGAAAGTCTGTTTTCCTTTGGCCACCTTTAAATATGTCATTGCCATCATCACAGCCATCACCAGTTACCTGCACAGGGCCAGGTGACAATTTAGGTTGAAAGTGTAGCTGTGGCTGCAAAAATATCATACCTCCTGAGACTCAACACTGCCATCACTCAGTTGATTTGGTTGTACATGCCATGTGGGTACAATAGAATAATGCTCCTCCTCTAGAGAGGAGGTATGTCTTAGGCAATGGTCAAGGTAGCACTCTGTGACATTCTATGCATGTGCTAGGAAGGACTGCCTGCCCACTGGGGAGGGATTGCCATTGGTGCTATGCCAGATGCAGGGAGTAGAAGTGTGGGCATCTCTGAGGGAGTGAGCATAGAGGATTGCGAGAAATTCATTACAGCTGGAACACAGAGTGAGAAGGAGAAGTTCTACCAGAGTTAATATCCAACCTTCTATTTGAGGGAGACGCAATAATAAGCTTTGCTTTTAGGAAAGAGAAGCAAGTACATTGTAGTTCAAAGAACAAGTGTATCCAGGGACTGTTTGTTTATGGTTATTTTTTAGGGTAAGGTAGGAAAAAATAATACTTGCAGCCAAATTTCTCTAGGGACTTTCTCTTTTTTCAGCCATTGCCTGGGTCAACAGTTCAACCCCTTACCAATTTTGTAGCATTGGAATATCTTCCAGAGTCTTATGAAGGTGGCCAGTAATGGTGCTTGCAACAATAAATAGAAAAGATGCTTAAAATGCTTCCTTCGGGTGGATTCCTAGATATACACAGACAGTGTGATATTTGGAGATATGGAGTCTTATGAATGAAAAAATTATTAGAGAATGTGAGAAAAGAACTTGATTTAATATTGCCTTTGAACCTTTGAATGTTGACATTTGAAGTAGTTTTTATTCAAATTAACCCAGACTTTTGATTTTGCCACTATAGAGTAGCCATATTTTAATCAGATCCCTCCCCTTACAACTGAAAAACTGTGGATATACCACCACCAATGAGTATAGGAAGACATGCAAGGTAGAATAAAAGTGAACTGCCCAGTCTTAAAGACATGAAGGCAAGTTCCCTGGGTTTCTTATTGTTTCCCATGTATCCCAAATAGAGAACTCCAGAAGTTTCCTGCCTGTATCAAAAACAGGTACAGACAAAAATCACACAAACAGAAGCCAGTATTAATAAGAATCCGATGTTGAAATTTAAATTAAAAAAATAATGCTTTAAAAATTGAAATGTTTCAAAAGCAGTTAGGAATTCTCTTGAAATAAATGTAAACAATATAAAGTCTCAACAAAGAAATATAAATTATAAAAAAGAGCCAAGTGGAAATTATAGAACTGAAAAGTACAGTCACCAAAATAAAAAGCTCACTGGCAGCTCAATTGGAAATGACAGAAGATAGAATCAGTAAACTTCAGGACAGATCAATAGAAATTATCTAGCCTGTGCAACACAGAGCAAATAGATTGGAATGAAACGACAAGAGTCTAAGGGACACGTGAGACAGCAGAGGGCCATCATTAATGTCGCAAATGTCTCAGGAGATGAGAGAATGGGGCTGGATAGATATTTAAAAATACATTGGCTGAAAACTTCCCCAAATTAGTGCCTGTTCAAGAGGCTGAGCAAACTGCAAATTGGATGAATCCAAGTAAATGCATGGGAAGACAGTATAATTAAATATAATCGTGTGTGTGTGTGTGTGTGTGAAGTCACCTCAATTCAGTTCAGTTGCTCAGTCGTATCCGACTCTTTGCCACCCCATGGACTGTGGCACGCCAGGCTTCCCTGTCCATCACCAACTCCTGGAGCTTATTCAAACTCATGTCCATCGCATCTGTGATGCCATCCAACCATCTCATCCTC
Source organism: Moschus berezovskii (assembly GCF_049115385.1). Lineage (NCBI taxonomy): Eukaryota > Metazoa > Chordata > Mammalia > Artiodactyla > Moschidae > Moschus > Moschus berezovskii. The sequence goes on from NC_142483.1 coordinate 14,121,554, forward strand.
TGTCGTCTCCTTCTCCTCCCGCCTTCAATCTTTCCCAGCATCAGGATCTTTTCCAGTGAGTTGGTTCTTCACATCAGGTGGCCAAAGTATTGTAGTTTCAGCTTCAGCATCAGTCTTTCTAATGAATATTCAGGACTGATTTCCATGTATTTAATTAAAATATATCAAACATATAGTTAAGATCTATTCCTTCACAAGAGTTATTTACATTTTGATAAGTAACTCTTCAAGCCTAAAGAGATTCATGATACTTGGAGATAAATATGTAACAGTGTAAATTTCACAGACAGGTATTGGGAAAAAATAATGAGATAGATCTCCTTCCTCAATTGTTGCCATTTTGCCTGCTACCTACTTGCAATACCAGTTCTTCCCATCAGGTGGCGAAAGTACTGGAGCTTCAGCTTCAGCGTCAGTCCTTCCAGTGAATATTCAGGACTGATTTCCTTTAGGATGGACTGGTTGGATCTCCCTGTAGTCCAAGCGACTCTCAGGAGTCTTCTCCAACACCACGGTTCAAAAGCATCAGTTCTTCGGCTCTCAGCTTTCTTCACAGTCCAACTCTCATATCCATACACGAGTACTGGAAAAACCATAGCTTTGACTAGACGGACCTCTGTTGGCAAAGTAATGTCTCTGTTTTTCAATATGCTGTCTAGGTTGGTCATAACTTTTCTTCCAAGGAGCAAGTGTCTTTTAATTTCATGGCTGCAGTCATCATATGCAGTGATTTTGGAGCCCAAGAAAATAAAGTCTGTCACTGTTTCTACTGTTTCCCCATCTATTTGCCATGAAGTGATGGGACCAGATGCCATGATCTTCATTTTCTGAATGTTGATCTTCAAGACAACTTTTTAGCTGTCCTCTTTCATTTTCATCAGGAGGCTGTTTAAATCTTCTTCGCTTTCTGCCATAAGGGTGTTGTCATCTACATATCTGAAGTCATTGATATTTCTCCTGACAATCTTGATTCCAGCTTGTGCTTCTTCCAGCCCAGCGTTCCTCATGATGTACTCTGCATATAAGTTAAATAAGCAGGGTGACAATATACAGCCTTGCTGTCCTCCTTTCCTGATTTGGAACCAGTCTGTTGTTCCATGTCCAGTTCTAACTGTTGCTTCTTGTTCTGTATACAGATTTCTAAGGAGGCGGGTCATGTGGTCTGGTATTCCATCTCTTGAAGCATCTGCCACCGTTTATTGTGATCCACACAAAGGCTTTGGCGTAGTCAATAAAGCAGAAATAGACGTTTTTCTCTCACGTCGCCTCAGTCGTGTCTCTTTGTGACCCTGTGGACTCTAGCCCACTAGGCTCCACTTTCCATGGAATTTTTCAGGCAAGAATACTGAAGTGTATTGCCTTTTCCTTCTCCAGGAGATCTTCCCCACCCAGGGATCCTACATAAGGGAAAAAAAGTGAAATCCGCCAGAGAGAAAGGACATATTATTTAAATTACCAATTTGAATAACAGCAGATTTTTCATATGAAATCATGGAGACTGGAGGGAATTGCCATAGCATTTTTCAAATATTGAAAGAAGTGCACTGTCCACCAGTATTCTATATTCAGTGAAAAAATTGTTCATGAATAGAGGAATATGAAGGAAAGCTGTGAGAATTTTCTTGCCAGCAAACCTGCCATTAGAGAATAATTAGAGAATTTCTCCAAACAGAAAGGAAATAACAGAAAAAAAAGCGTGAAACTTCAAAAAGGAAAGAATATTGAATTGGTTAAATATAGGAGTAAGTATAATATAGTATCTTAATTCTCAGGAGATTTAAAAAAAAATTTTATTGAAGTTCCCAGGTGGCTCTGTGGTAAAGAATCCACCTGCCAAGCAGGAGATGTGGGTTCAGGATTCCTGAGTTGGGAAGATCCCCTGTTGAAGGAAATGGCCAGTATTCTTGCCTGAGAAATCCCATGGACAGAGGATTCTGGTGGGCTACAGTCTATGGGGTCACAGAAGAGTAAATATGACTTTGCAACTAAGCAACAATAACAATAGTTGATTTACAATGTTGTTTTAATTTCTGATGTACAGCAATGTGACTTAGTTATACATACATATATATATATATATATATATATATATATATGAACTTTTCCACTATAGTTTCCTCACAGCATTTTGAATTATAGTTCCCTGTGTTATACAATAGGACTTTGCTATTTATCCATCCTATATATAATAGTTTGCATCTACTAATCCCACACTCCGAGTTCTTCCCTCCGCCATTCCCCTCTCCTTTGATAACTACAGATCTGTTCTCTATGTCTATAAGCCTGCTTTTCTTTCGTAGATAAGTTAATTTGTATTGTATTATAGATTTCACATATAAATGATATCGTGTGGCATCTGTCTTTGTCTTTCTTTTTTAAAATGTGTTTATTTATTTATGGCTGCACTCTCTTTGTTGTTTTCTCTAGTTGTGGCGAGGGGGGCTACTTCTTGTCGTGGTGTGTGAGCTTCTCATTGTGGTGGGTCCTCTTGTTGCAGAGCACAGGCTGTAGGCACACAGGCTCAGTAGTTGCCCTGTGGCACGTGAGATCTTCCTGGACCAGGGATCAAAACCTATGTCCCCTGCCTTAGCAGGCAGATTCTTAACCACTGGACCATCAGGAGAGTCCCTTGTCTTTCTCTTTCTGGCTTACTTTGCTTAGTATGATAATCTCTAGGTCCATCCATGTTGCTGTAAATGCCATTATTTCATTCTTTTTAATGGCTGAATAATACTCAGTTTTGTGTGTGTATCACGTCTTCTTCATCCATTCATCTCTCAATGAACATTTAGGTTGTTTCCCTGTCTTGGCTATTGTAAACCGTCTTGCTACGAACATAGGGGTGCATGTGGGTACATGTATCTTTTCAAATTATATTTTTATCTGGGTGTATGTCCAGGGGTAGGATTGCTGGATCATATGGCAACTCAGTTTTTAGTTTTTGAGAAACCTCTGTACTGTTATTTATAGTGGCTGCACCAGTTTACATTCCCACAAACTGTGTAAGAGGGTTCCCTTTCTCCACACCTTCCAAGATTCTCAAATCATATTTGATAGTTGAAACAAGAATTATAACTTCATCTGATGTGGTGCCCAATATCTGTTGAGGAAATTCTTAAGACAGTTATATTTGAAAGTATGGAAGGTAAAGGAACCTAATTAGAAATAAGATTTCTACATTTCACTGGATGTAATAAATGCTGATATCAATAGAATGTGATAAATTGAATATTTATATTATAGTACCTAGAGCAACCATTGTGAAAACAAAAAAATGAGGAATACTTTAAAAGTAAATAAATAAATAAATTGCATTTTCAGGGGGCAGGAAACCTGATGTGAATATTGGCCTGTCAAATTTCTCATGCTTTGGTGAAATTTAGAAGATGGTGTTCTAATCTTAACATATGCCTTGCACAAATATTGTTATGTTGTAATTTGTATTGCAAAAATGAGCTGCTGCTTTTAGGAAAATCAAAAGGTTTATATTTACATCTCAAAATGTTAATAAATAGTTATTTTTCATAAAAAATGTAGCTCAGAAAAATATAAGAAAAGAAAATTAGAGATGAGAAATTCAGAAGAAATGAGCAAATAAAAAAGATAAAAAGGAAGACTTAATCTCTAACATATCACTAATTATTTTAAACATGAATGGTCTAGGCACACCAATTAAAAGAGATTGGCCAAGTAGATCTAAAACAATATGAGCCAACCATATGCTTACTATAAGAAATTTGCTTCTAATACAATGACAAATGTATGTTAAAAGTAAAATGATGGGAAAAGATACACTGTGCAAGCTTTAAAAGAAATAGAAGTGGTTATATTAATATCAAGTAAAGTCATCTTCAGAGCAAAGAAAAATACTAGAGACAAAGAGGGGCAGTGTATAATGACAAATGTCAATCCACCAGGAAGAAACAACAATTTTAAGTATGCTTGGACCAAACTATGGAATTTCAAAACACATGAAGCAAAAATTAAGAGTTTAGAGTAGAAATAGAAAAACTTACAGTTATAATTGGGGACTTGTACACTTCACATTTGTGAATTGCTAGACTATTAAACTGAAAATCAGCAGGGATATGGAGGAACTGAGCAGCACCATCAATCAATAAGATCTAGCTGCCATTCATTGTATCCTTTACCCAACAACAGTCCATGCATATTCTTTCAAGTATGCATTGAACATTAGCCAGGTTAAAAAAGATCCTGGGAATTCCCTGCTGCTGCTGCTGCTGCTAAGTCACTTCAGTAGTGTCCGACTCTGTGTGATCCCATAGACGGAAGCCCACCAGGCTCCCCTGTCCCTGGGATTCTCCAGGCAAGGACACCGGAGCGGGCTGCCATTTCCATCTCCAGTGTGTGAAAGTGAAAAGTGAAAGTGAAGTCGCTCAGTTGTGTCCAACCCTTAGCGACCCCACAGACTGCAGCCTACCAGGCTCCTCCATCCATGGGATTTTCTAGGCAAGAGTACTGGAGTGGTTTGCCATTGTGGTCCATTTGTCTTTTGTAGAAGGAAATGGCAACCTACTCCAGTATTCTTGCCTGGAGAATCCTGTGAACAGAGGACCTTGGCGGGCTACAGTCCATAGGGTAGCAAAGAGTCGGACACGACTGAAGTGACTTAGAACGCACTGCCAGCAGTTAAGACTCTGGGCTTCTGGGGCTTTCCTGGCAAGTCAGGGGCTAAGACTCCATGCTTCCAATGCAGGGGGTGTGGGTTCAACCCCTGTCAGGGAACTAAGATCTTACATGCCATGGGGCATGGCCAAAACTCAAAAGGCCATGTGCTTCCACTGCCCGGGGCCCGGGTTTGATCCCTGGTTGGGGAACTAGGATCCCACATGCCAGACAGCTAAAAAAGTAAAAGAAATGATAGACCTTGGGTCATAATACAAACCTCGGCAACTGTAAAAGAGTTAAAATGATGCAGAGTATTTTTTATGACTATAATGGAATCAAATTAGAAATCATTAGCATAAAGACATCAGAAAAATCTCTATAAACATTTCTAAATTAAACAATATACTGCTAAATAATTCATGGGTCACAGAGAACATCTTGGAGGTGATCTAAAAAATATAAAGCTGAATGAAAATGAAAAGACAGTGTAAAATGTGTGGGCCAAAGCTATAACAGCATCCAGAGGGAAATTTATAGCTCTGAATTCTTACATTAAAGAGGAATGCCTCACACTAATAATTTAACTTTTACCGAAAGAAGCTAGAAAAAGGAGAGCAAAATAAACCCAAAGCAAATGGAAAGAAAGAAATAATAAAGAGCAGAAATATTCTGCCAGGAGACCCAGGTTTGATCTCTGGGACGGGATAATCCCCTGGAGAAGGAAATGGCAACCTACTCCAATATTCTTACCTGGGAAGTCCCATGGACAGAGGAGCCCAGTGGGATACAGCCCATGGGTCGCAAAAGAGTCGGACACAACTGATGATTAACAACAACAACAGAAATCAATTACAGGCATGCCTCATTTTATTTTGTTTCAGTTTGTTGCACTTTGTAATAATATAGCAGTTTTAGCAACCCTGAATAAAGAAAGTCTGTTGGCACTGTTTTTACAACAGTCTGTGTCACTTCATGTCTCTCTGTCATATTTTGGTAATTCTCACAATATTTCACACAGTTTCATTATAACTGTATTTGTTATGGTGATCTGTGATCAGTGATCTCTGATGTTCAGTTCAGTTCAGTCGCTCAGTCGTGTCCGACTCTTTGCGACCCCATGAATCGCAGCACGGCACAGGCCTCCCTGTCCATCACCAATTCCAGGAGTTCACTCAAACTCATGTCCATCGAGTCGGTGATGCCATCCAGCCATCTCATCCTCTGTTGTCCCCTTCTTCTCCTGCCCCAAATCCCTCCCAGAATCAGAGTCTTTTCCAATGAGTCAACTCGTCGCATGAGGTGGCCACAGTATTGGAGTTTCAGCTTTAGCATCAGTCCTTCCAATGAACACCCAGGATTGATCTCCTTTAGAATAGACTGGTTGGATCTCCTTTCAGTCCAAGGGACTCTCAAGAGTCTTCTCCAACACCAGAGTTCAAAAGCATCAATTCTTCGCAATCAGCTTTCTTCACAGTCCAACTCTCACATCCATACATGACCACTGGAAAAACCATAGCCTTGACTAGACGGACCTTTGTTGGCAAAGTAATGTCTCTGCTGTCTATGCTATCTAGGTTGGTCATAACTTTCCTTCCAAGGAGTAAGCGTCTTTTAATTTCATGGCTGCATATAGTCCACGGAATTCTCCAGACCAGAATACTGGAGTGGGTAGCCTTTCCCTTCTCCAGAGGATCTCCCCAACCCAGGGATCAAACCAAGGTCTCCCGCGTTGCAAGCGGATTCTTTACCAGCTGAGCCACAAAGGAAGGCCACATGTTTTGTGGTTTAGTGCAGTTCCAGCAAGGTTTTTGTTTACATAGACATGGAGATTCTAAAGTTTGCACAGAATGGCCCTAAGATAATAAAGTCTTGAAAAGGAAGGAAGGAAGAGTCATCCCCACTGTCCCCAGTATTTCCCCTGTGTGTCTTCTGTGGACTTTGATTCTGCAAGGTCGGGTGCCCATTCTGGATCCATAATTGCATCTCCAGTGGGTGGAGCAGCCCAACCAGCAGCCTAGCCTGGGTGTCTACAGCTGGGGGAAAGAGGCAGGCCTGTGTTGGACAGATCTACTTGGTTTTCCAGAATGAAAAGCCTGGGCAACTAGGCCAGTACCTATGAGGTTTATACTCAGTAGAAGTATTAATGCATGAATGAATGGATAGATACGTCACCTGGGAGAGGATTCTCGTTGAATAATTTCTCTTTCATTTCAATGGAAGATCCACAAAACACTGAAAACAAAAGCATGAAATGCATTGTATTTGAATATAATCAGAACATTCTGAACTTGATTGTGAATGAAATAATCTGATTCCAGGGTTGACATTACTTACTACTCTGTCTAGTTCAGTCCAGTCCCCTGAATGGCAACTTTGGTGCCATTTTCTTTTGTTCTTTTTGAAATAGGGATGGGGACTATGGCCTATATAAACTGTGTGTGAGTGGCAGTGTGCATACACATTGATGCTAGCCTTCCATCCTGTTAGTTCAATAATTCTGACTAAAATGTGTGAAATCCTTTGGAATATTTCATTATTCACTCAAAAACTCCATTTACCTCCTGAGAGGTTCTCATGACAGTGAAATAACAGATTCTTTCTTACCTTTTCATCTTATAACTATTTCCCTGATGGCCACTGAAATGCTGCTTGCAGTTAATGAAAGGGCTTCTACAAGGTGACATCTGGGATTATTGTGTCATGTACCTTTAGTCCAATGACAGCTAACTCTAGTTTCCAAATATTTAGATGACCTCCTAAAAAAATCAAAACTCGATAATTTTAATTAAAGCAGTATTTGATAAAATTCACTTTAGAAATTTAAAAGAGGAATGAGAGCATCTTGATGTCTTGAAATGAAAGAAAATGTTAGAGCAAAAAACACTGGCCTTGGACAGACTGAATAGTCCTGTTTCACAGGTTTCCTGTGATTTTGCTTGACATGGCCCATGACACATCATTCCTGAACAAGTGATCTTGAGATTCTATTAAGCTTTTGTCTTTTAAAGGCATTGTTTACTGTCCAGAGAGAATTTTTGTTTGCTAGTTTATGTACCAAAGAACTGAAATATTTTTTCTTTAAGGAAAGAGAAACCATGACAAATTGGGTGAGCCTGGAGTTTAAATATAGCATTCAAATGAGTAAATTCTTGTTCGGATCTACTTCAGAGCTTCTGAACCATTCATCAGACCTTAAAATGAACCTCCTGTGGTCCTTCTCCGGGATGGGAAGGAAGATTAGTGATCTGATTTTTCTCTGGTTTTATAATGAAGATGTTCTGAAATCCACTGAATTTCATGGCTCTGTTTAAGATGCACTTCTATCTATTTCTAAATCAACTGATCTTAGAAACCCATGTTGCTCTCATCTTTCTCCAAAGTTTTGATCTTTTCCCATGGGATCAGGAGACACTGAACTCCTGTGAATTAACAAAAATACACATCAGAGTTGCTGAATTTTCCCTAGTATTGTTTCTTCCAACCTGCAGTTTGTCAAAAGAGGTATACTGGATTCTGAAACTTCCTGCTTCTCATGGCTTTATGGGCATCCACTGGACAAGTGGGTGTCCGTTGTACACATTTGCCAATGTTATGGGAGTGAGGGGTATGTTATGAACTGTAAGTGCAAAGTAACCCTGCTACCCAAACACCAAGGGAGAGAAAACTGCAGAGTAAATGCACACTAAGCCAGTTTTATTCAATTCAGAGTTAATAAAATGTAGTAAGAATTGCATTGCTTTAAAAATGTCGTAGTATATTGAAAATCCAGAGAAAATTTCAGAATAATTTAAATGGAAGCAAGCATTTTTAGATCTAGTGTAACTTAACACAGTGCAGCTCTAAACAAGAATAAGGTAAGTTTACGTATTTTACCACGAAAGACTGACAGTGGTCTAGTCTATAGTTAGGTGAGCTACAAGCATGATGTTGAATAGCAGATCTCTAGAACTTGTCTTGAAATATCGAACTATTGGTCCCCTCCTTGTTGTCTTCCATCCTATGCCCCTCATTTATCTGTCCATTTTCTTCTCTTGCTATTATGAGGTTTTCCCCCACCCCGGTTCTCCATCATCTCTTTCTCTCCCTCCCTCCTTCCTTCCCTCTTTCTTTCCTGTTCTGGTCATATTAAAATCTCTATAGCCTGGAAGTCAGTGTGAACCCTCTAAAACCTTACATATGTTCTGTTTTCTGTGTCTGGAACGTAGAGATTTTTTTTTCCTTCCCAGTCTCACATCTCTTGTGCCCAGTTAACTTTTTCACCCTCTGACCTCAGATAAAATAACAGTGCCCCTTGTGGTTTCCCCATGAGGCCATGTGGTGATCTGGCTTCTCTCTTCTCTTCCCAGTGGCCAGAGTCTTCTTGATGATGTTGTATTAGCCACTGTTTCTATTGCATCCAGCGTAGGGCCAGGCCATCCGTAAAGAGCACTGAATGGAGGAAGCACTAGATGCATCAGATCAAGTCAGTCTCCTGATCAAAGCCCTTCCAAGACTTCCTGTTCCCCTAAAATGAAACCTAACCTCCTTTATAGTGAGTGCATTGCCTGCTGACCTGGAGAATCCCAGGGACGGGGGAGCCTGGTGGGCTTCCGTCTATGGGTCACACAGAGTCGGACACGACTGAAGTGACTTAGCAGCAGCAGCAGCAGCAACCTCCTTTATAGTGAGTGCATTGCCTGCTGACCACCATGTGCTCTTTCTTCATCCACTCAGGGCATGGAGTAGATTTCTTTGTCATCACACTCTACACCATGCCCATTGCCACCTCAGTAGGGCCTCAGCGCCAACTCCTCCTCCTAGAAGAAGTAGAAGCATTCATTTTTGGTTAGATCTTAGTCCAGAGGTCACCTTCTCTGACCCCTCCTCCATGTGACCTTACTCTGACTCATGTGAGCCCTTTTCCTTTTTTTTAATTTATTTGTTCATTTGTCTGTCACTCACTACCTGAAAGACCACTCGGTGGACACTCATACTCTGTGTTTGATCACTGCTGAATCTCTTATAAGGAGCCCTTGGCCAAATGCTCAGATACTGCTGACTAAACAGGTGCATAAATGGAGAAAGGAGTATTCATTTTCTCATCCTGCAATAGTTTAAAATGAAGTCTCAGGTCTTGAGAGTAAAAGAAAAAGCTGCTGCTGCTGCTGCTGCTAAGTCGCGTCAGTCGTGTCCGACTCTGTGCAACCCCATAGACGGCAGCCCACCAGGCTCCGCCATTCCTGGGATTCTGCAAACAAGAGTACTGGAGTGGGTTGCCAGTGCCTCCTCCAATGCATGAAAGTGAAAGTGAAGTCGCTCAGTCGTGTCCGACTCCTAGCGACCCCATGGACTGCAGCCTACCAGGCTCCTCCGTCCAAGGGATTTTCCAGGCAAGAGTACTGGAGTGGGGTGCCATTGCCTTCTCTGAAAAGAAAAAGCTAGGGGTAGGCAAACTGACAGCTGGAAAATGGAAACTGATAGCCTGACTTTGCAAGGAAAAAAGGCCAAAACTGGTTTCGATGAAAACAGCTGAGAGTATATAAGCAACAGCTTGGAGTGTCTAGGATTTTGATGAAAGTTAGAGCAGTATACTTATATCCACCAGAGTTACTGTTTAGCATGACAGTGTTGAGTTGTTGGGGTGAATTGAAGTTCAGATCAATAATCTCTATTTTGGAGAGAGAATTCTAGTATTTGGAAAATATACTAGATCTATTTTTGGTAAAAATGCCTGAATGTTAAGAACCAAATTAGTGTGGCTGTGAGTCTGGCCACAGACTAGTGAGCAGCTATCAGGCAGTGTGTGTGTCACCTCACCTCTGTCAAACAGGTGAGCATCCTCTGTCCCCTTCCTTCTTGTACTATCATGTAGGATTCTGGGAAGGTTTAATGGGAGAATAGCATGAGGGTGTTTTGCAGGGCCAGCATCTTAACAAATCTGAGTAATTGATTATTTACTTAAGTAATAATGATTATTAATGATTTGTTAAGTTTTTTTGCCCCACATTTTAACATATGGAAAGATAGAATATATAAAGAATAAACTGCGGTTCTCAGAACAAGCCACTTCCCAGAGCGACCAGCCCTTCTGCATGAAATTCTCATGTTCATACATACCACCAAGCTTATCCACCTTTTGACATCTTTAATGGAAACACTCAAATGTTTAAGCTAGAATGTGCTGTCCATGATTTCACAAATATTTAGTCAACAGTCATGGGAATTGTACCTTGCAAAGTGGCACAGAAACAGGTCAGCGCTTGGAGGCACACATATGGGCTGGGCCATCATCGTAAATAGAGCAACCTAAGTTATGTGAATTGTGAACTTCCAGATGTTCAAGCAGGTTTTAGAAAAGGCAGAGGCACCAGAGATCAAATTGCCAACATCTGCTGGATCGTGGAGAAAGCAAGAGAGTTCCAGAAGAACATCTATTTCTGCTTCATTGACTATGCCAAAGCCTTTGACTGTGTGGATCACAATAAACTGTGGAAAATTCTGAAAGAGATGGGAATCCCAGACCACCTGACCTGCCTGTTGAGAAACCTGTATGCAGGTCAGGAAGCAACAGTCAGAACTGGACATGGAACAACAGATTGGTTCCAAATAGGAAAAGGAGTACGTCAAGGCTGTATATTGTCACCCTGCTTATTTAACTTATATGCAGAGTACATCATGAGGAACGCTGGGCTGGAAGAAGCACAAGCTGGAATCAAGATTGCCGGGAGAAATATCAATAACCTCAGATATACAGATGACACCACCCTTATGGCAGAAAGTGAAGAGGAACTCAAAGGCCTCTTGATGAAAGTGAAAGAAGAGAGTGAAAAGGTTGGCTTGAAGCTCAACATTCAGAAAACGAAGATCATGGCATCTGGTCCCATCACTTCTTGGGAAATAGATGGGGAAACAGTGGAAACAGTGTCAGAATTTATTTTTTTGGGCTCCAAAATCACTGCGGATGCTGGTTGCAGCCATGAAATTAAAAGACGCTTACTCCTTGGAAGGAAAGTTATGACCAGCCTAGATAGCATATTAAAAAGCAGAGACATTACTTTGCCAACCAAGGTCCGTCTAGTCAAGGCTATGGTGTTTCCCGTGGTCGTGTATGGATGTGAGAGTTGGACTGTGAAGAAAGCTGATCGCCGAAGAATTGATGCTTTTGAACTGTGGTGCTGGAGAAAACTCTTGAGAGTCCCTTGGACTGCAAGGAAATCCAACCAGTCCATTCTAAAGGAGATCAATCCTGGGTGTTCATTGGAAGGACTGATGCTAAAGCTGAAACTCCAGTACTTTGGCCACCTCATGCGACGTGTTGACTCACTGGAAAAGACTCTGATGCTGGGAGGGATTGGGGGCGGGAGGAGAAGGGGACGACAGAGAATGAGATGGCTGAATGGCATCACCAACTCGATGGACATGAGTTTGAGTGAAGTCCGGGAATTGGTGATGGACAGGGAGGCCTGGCGTGCTGTGGTTCATGGGGTCGCAAAGAGTCGGACACGACTGAGTGACTGAACTGAACTGAACTGAAGTTATTTTTATGGCAAGTGTCGCTGATGTGAAAATAGAAAAAGTACAAATGGCACGAGGTCCTACAGCACATTGTAAAATCCTGCCTTTTTGAGTGGCAGTGCAGCCACCTTAGCTCTTCTGCTGTAACCTACTAGAACATTGTGAATGTCAGGGTGATGGGAACCCAGCCATGCCTCCCTCACACATCAACACATCAGTTGTGACTCCTTAATTTCCAAAGCCTCATCTTCTCTCTCCTTTCACTGGATCATCACTGATTCTGGAAAGGAAGTCTCACCCTGCAGTCTCATATTTTATTTTGGAAAAAATGAATCCAGAGCAACTTGATCAGAATAAAAAGCTATTATGAGCAACCTTAATAAATTGCTCTTTTTGTAGGCAGAAAATGGTCTGATAGTTCAGCATTTTTATTTATTATGGACAGTGCCTGTTAGTTGGGCCGCAGCATTTGGTGTACCCTGTTACCCCTATATGCTCCCAATAGGTCGTGCAGCTGATTCATTTAATCACTATTAATTGTATAAATTAACTGTATAGGAACCTAGATGCAAATAAAGTAACTAATTAATAAGCAAAAAACAAAAACAATCTGGCAGTCAGAACAATGGACTTTCACATGCAGATTACTCCAGCAGTGTGAAAACAGGGCCCTTCAGTCTGCTCTCTAACTTAGATTACTTCTGAGGGATTAAACCTCTTGCTGCTGCTGCTGCGTCACTTCAGTTGTGTCCGACTCTGTGTGACCCCATAGACGGAAGCCCACTAGGCTCCCCCATCCCTGGGATTCTCCAGGCAAGAACACTGGAGTGGGTTGCCATTGCCTTCTAAACCTCTTACGTTTGCCAAATTTGGTTAAAATGACCTATGAGAAACCCCTGAAAGTCTTAAAGCCGTGTGACTTCACTTTGTGATATTCCTTAAAGTCTGTGTGTGGATGTCAGGCCATCCAAGCATTAACTAGCACTGTGGCCATGCGGGCAGAGCCCGCGGACAGTAGGGAGCTGCCAGGGTCTCTGCCTCAGCTGCCACCACTGAGCCTGGGGAGGACCATCCAGATGCCAGGCCCAGAGCCTCCACTCTGCCTGCCAAGGCCCTGGTGGTGAAAGCCAGCTGGCACAGGCTGCGTGCAACCCTCGAGTTGGCAGCCAGTTAGTTGCCCGAAACACTTTGGAATCGGATTGGCGCTGAAGGCATTTCTCAGGAAGGAGCTGTTATCTGACTTCAGTTCTGCATCGTCAAGCATTGTCTGATGCAGCCTGTCCCTTCCCTGGGTGTGTGTGTGTGTGTCGGGGGAGGTACAATGGCACACTTGGTTAGAGGACTCAACAACTAACAGTAGGAAGCTTCTGCAGCCTTACTCCCTCCAGCCTAAGCCCCCTGAGCTGGCTTCACACATTGTGTGTGCCCTGTTGCTAATTCGAGAGCACTCCTCTCCATTAAAGGTATTCAGTGCACAAAGCGGAAGGTGTTTTTGTTTCTGTAGCTGCCTCTTGTCTTTAGAGAGAGAAGATGTTCTTCCATCTGTAATACTTAAAAAGATTTGCTTTAAGTCTAGCAGATTTCTCGAGTGTTTGCTGTAAACTCTTACTGGATTGAGCTGGATTGACCTCATTTAGCTGCTTGCTGGGTCTTGGCGGGGGAGTATCTAGCACAAATCAGTATGCCTTGGTTGAAACTGCTATCTCATGATAATTCCACTGGGGAAGTCAGAAACCTGCATGCTTGGCTTTTTCTCAGGGACTGGTTTGGTTTTAGGGACTACAGACTGCCGCGTACCCAACATAATGGGATGTGCTGTGAAGCACCGAAGGAGCTAACTCATAAATGGAGCCTCCTGCTGTACTTGTTTTTGGCTTTCCTTCCTTGCCAGCTGCATGAGCCTTCCATACCCTGGCTTCACTGTGTGTACATCTAATGAGCCATGTGTGGAAGCTGCAGGTCTTAGAAGGGGCAGTTCGCTGAGTGCAGCTCTGACACAAAGTCTGGAGCCCTCCCTGTCATTCTGCTCCCTTGATGCTTCTCTGGACCTCCTTGCCCAGAGGTTTCTTCACTTGGGACTCATTTTCCTTGATAATCAAATGTTTATCGGTCTATTATTTTTTGATGATGCCCAGATCGTGTGCCTGAGGTCTTGCCCTTGGATTTGTGTGATCCAGTGTAGCTGACCAAAACCAATCACTCAAATTTTTATCGTGGACACATCATGTTGGATGAGACTGGTCATGTTTGGCTAAAAGCGTTTCGACTTAAATAATTTCGAAATTCCCATTCTTGTCATCGGGGTGGTGAATGATTAAAACTTGGCAGCTAGGCATAAGAATCCCAGGGACAATATTAAACAATGTGTAGATTCCTGAGCCCAGTGGAGATCTACTGGATTAGAATTTGTCAGCCTGGAGCCACAGGATGTTTTTAACAAGTTGCTGGTACTTCTGTTGCAGTCTGTTCGTGAACATATTATTTAGACATCACTGGGGTCTGGTACAACCCCAAAACTTTTGCTTGCGTCACCCCTCAGAAATTAGCTATTCTCCTTGGATTCGTTTGAATGTGAAAGCTTCTTAAGCATGGATCTTCTGATCTCTCTTTACTGTTTCCATTGTAAACCTTGGGAGCCTGACTTAAATATTTGAGTTATTTTTAGAGTTAAAATATTAAATATTTTCATGGTTATGAGATCCCTTATGAATCTCTTCATTTTTCCTGATATTTGACACCAGATGATTTTAATACCTGGCGTATCAAACTAATAGTTGTGAAGGATTCCATGTACAGTTCTAAGTTAAGGATAAAATGCTGTATTCTTGTTTTATCCTTTTAGGTCACTGGGAAATAAAACCAGGCATTGATGAACATGAGTAGACATTTATGTAGAGACAAAGTCTGTGAGTGGAGACAGTCTTCCAACACAGTGCCAAGTTCCTGTCCCTGTGTCTGCCCAAGCCACAGCTGCCATCAGGATTGGCTAAGTCATCTGGAGGGCCTAGTGCAAAATGAAAATGAGGGGCCACTTGTCCAAAATGTGAGAATTTCAGGATGGTGTCATCAGATCATTAAATCTGGGCCCTTCCAAACATGCATTCTTGTGCAAAGCCAGTCCCTGGAATTGGTCTCAAATTATTTAGTTCTGAAAATGAATATTTCCTCTTTTTTATCTCTTTATAAGATGTCGTCAAAAGAACATTCACACAATAATGAGAAAAGAGTTATGAATTATTGTAGAGATTTTTGAGGTAGGTAGCTGAGTTTTAGTGTTTCTGTCTTTTTTTTTTTTTTGAACCAGTGTTAAATTTGTTTCTACAGGAGGTATCTCTTCTTTACTACCACCTCAGAAGGAGCTTCCACTGGGACCTTTTAAAAAACACCAGCCTCATAATCTGAGATTGCAAACGAGTTGAAGCAGTGCAGTGTCGGCTATTGTTTAGACATTTCCATTATCTGAAGTTGAAGGTTTTTGTGGGTGGTCCCTCTCTGTTCGGTGTCACTCTCAACAAACGTGTGGAAAGAAGAAATAACCACAGATGCAGCCAAGCTTCAATCAGCTCTGCCTTAATTGGCGAGTCTGTTGCATTTGTAGCACAGGCAAAATCAATTAGGGAGCTGGGCTAGGAGACAGCGCTGGCCCTGCCATCCCCCCTGGCGGAGAGTCTGGGTTGTTGGCTCCACCAGGAGGAATAGGTGCTATCGCTGGCTTTATTGTAAACGAGGCTCCAGGACTGCTTAGTTCACCCAACCAACTGCTTTCAGTTCTTTTATTTTCCAAGAATTCCTCCTGCCCTCCAGGCTTGCTCTGCCTCATCTCTCCACTCTTCTTTTCTTTCAAGGGCCTGCCCCTCTGAGGTGTCATTGTGTGGGTCTTTCTGGCTCCCTTCAAGCAGGGGTTATCTCTTCTTCCATTGTCCCCAGCGCTCCAGGCCCAGAGTCAGGCACCCAGTGGCCACCTGACAGTGTGTCTTGTCAGTCATGTGGAGCAACCTGGTATTTCTGCAGGTTGAAAGGGGGCTAAGATCCCAAAATTTGAAATTCTTCTACAAATATGGACATATTAGGAAGAGGGGATTCATTTACAGCAGTAAGTGTTTGCCTGTCTAATGATGCTTTCATTTTTAACATATCTTTTTATACCAAATAATAAAGAATATGGATAAGCAAAAGGAAGAAAATTTTTAAAGTTGCATGTAATCTTAACAAAAAGAACCAACTGTACTGCTGTATTTATCCTGAAGCCCCTTATATCAGATAATTGTGCTTAAAAAAAAAGTAGATTGTTACTTCTTTAAATGTCCTTTAAAATTATTACAAGTTGTGATAACCCTTCTAGTCCCTGAATATTCTTCTAAAATATTTCAGATGACTACAAAACATTTCAACCTCTTTATTGTTGAAAATACAGTTTGGTTTCCCTTTTTTCCCCTGTTTGTATAAACAGTACAGTGATGAGCATCTGTATAAATATTTGAGTATTTGCTTAATTCCCTATAATAAATTCATAGAATTGAAATTGGGTCAAATCATATTTAAGTGTTGCATGAATGTAAGGCCTTTTGTATATTTTAGTTTGTCCATTGATTCAACAAGTATTTGAGTGTTTGCCTTGGGTTAGCTAGGTACCATAAAGGTGTTGGGGCCATAACGTGAACGAGACAGATGAAATGAGACATCTCCTTTCTCTCGTGGAGATGCCGACTATAAATATACATCTCTTTGTAGCCAGAGTTTTCAGAGCTTGGCACTGTGTTTGGAATGAACTGAAGTTGCAACTTGTATCTGTTCTCATGTAGTGGAGCTGATGAAAGCCTCCTTCCTCCAAGAAGCTAACTTGAGTCAAATCAAGGTTTTTATAAAGTTTATGAAGGATGGACTTGGACCTTCAGAAATACCAGAAAGATGTGAAGGGTGAAACCTGCCTGTTTACACACATGGCATCTTGCCAGGAGAGACACAAAGCAGGCACTTGTGTATGAGTAGCATTTGGACTGTGACTTTGATCAGTCGCTAGAAGGTTCTCAGAGCTGGCTCCCTAAGGAGCCTCACAAGGAGGAGGATGAACTGATAAGATAAGCAGGGAGTCCTCCTGAACCCTGCCTTGTCCCACTGTGCAAAGCTTCTGTGGAGGCACCAGTTCCACTTCAGATATTTCCACGTCACAGAGAATCACCAGTTCTGGGCTCATCCGCATCATCTTAACATGGGACAGTAAGTGCTTCTGCCATTGAAATGAGGATATAGTGCAGCCGGCTTCCTAGTATGAGTTAGTACTCATTGTTCACATCCAGGAGATCTATCTGGTCTCCAGTTTGGCACTAGCATTAAACATCTGCTACCTTCAGACACTGCAGTTTGTAATATACAACATTAAGGACAAACAGGGACTGACTCAGACACAGTTCTATCAGGTCTGTACTTTTCCCACCAAATTGCAAACATCTGGACCTACTTCTTCAATACCAGCTTTCTTGGGTTATTGTGTCTTCACGTTTGAGAAACACCGACCCACAGTCTGCCTTCCCCACCAAATCTAACCACAGTCTGATTCACTTTGAGATAGCGGTGTCATAAGAAGTGTACACAGTGCTTCTCTCTGCAGCATGTAGAAAGGAGACACATGTAGTGAAGAGATAGAAAACACAGGGGAGCTTTCCCCAGGGGGAGAAAAATCACAATGTGCCCCTAACAAATTATAGAAAAAGGTTTCTAGAAAATAGGTAGTCCACGGGGGTCATTTGAGGCCTAGCAGAGAGAGCATTCCCAAGACAAGGCAAGGTGATACTGATGGCCGCAGTGTTTATTAGATTCTTTCTGTATACTGGCCTTGGCTTGATCACTCATGCCACAGATCCATGATATATGTGCCCAAAAGATGGCGTAAAATTCAGCCAAGGAATTTCTCAGACTTCACTGGAACATGAGAGAATTATCCCAGAGATGAGGGTGAAGGAGGGTTTGTTGCCAGGAGAAATTATGTCATGATGAAGAGGCCATATTTATATGAAATCATATTGTGGCCTAGTATCAGGTATGGAGGCCATCTGGGTCTCTGGCAAATGGGCTTCTGTGGTTTGGGTTTGGAGCTCAGTAGTAATGGGACCATTGAGATGTGTAAAGGCATGTTTGGAAATTCCTGTGAGGAGTTAGACATCAGGATGAGGCAGTCATGATCACTGGGACACTGCTTCTTTGTTCAGGCTGATTTCATGTTGTTGTGAGCAGTATCACTATTTTAGGAGGAGGTGAGTGGTACCGTGTCTCATTGCTGATAGTGCTGAAGATTGGAGAGCTTCCACAGGGCACTCTTACCTTCAGCTCCTTAATTTTAGTCTGTCATCTGATGACCACAGTACAAAACAGCCGAACATAGCCAGGCACGTTTGAGGAACACCTGCTCTGTAGCTGTCCATCAGAATTTTGCCCTCCATGGGCACTGCCAGATGCCAGGTGTGACCCAGGCGGCAAGGACCAGGGGCCTGCACACTTCCCATGTCTTCTTTGCTCACATGCATAATCTTGTTCCATTGGATCTCATTAAAGAAAAATAGGTTCCACAGTAAGATTGTTAAGAATTTCCAGGCAGTGACAGCATATGATTAAACCAAGCACAGGCCCTTTGAACATAGGGCCCTGCGTGGCTGCATTTGTCTTGTGTCCCTGAAACCAGGCCTGTGTGAGGTCCCCGGGGCTCTGTATGCTGCACGTCAGGGAGTTGAGAGCTGCACCCTGTGCACTGGAAGGGCTGTTTGAATATGGATTTATATATGGGGCTCTGCACTTTGAGACCCACCTTGCTCTTACTTTGCTCTGCCATCCTGGACAAATATTTCACCATTCGAAGACTCCATTTGCCTGTGTGTTAAATAGGAATCTAGTAGTACCTTTTAGGGGTGATGGCAACCCACTCCAGTGTTCTTGCCTGGAGAATCCCAGAGACGGCGGAGCCTGGTGGGCTGCCGTCTGTGGGGTCGCACAGAGTCGGACACGACTGAAGTGACTTAGCAGCAGCAGCAGCAGGAAGATGGAGTGAGGTTATGGATGAAAAGTACCCAGTGCCCAGCATACAGTTATCCAGCCAGCATTGGCTGCCTTTGGAGGAACTGGGTGAGGCAGTTTCTGAAAGCCTTCCCATGGCTGCAGCATCCCTTGTCCATATGTAATGGGCACAAAATACGGGTCTGCTGAACTCTAGTGACCCGGATGGGCATCACTGATAGGTAGCTGTTAGCCTTTCCTCCAAGTAACCCCAGCCAGAACCACCGACTCTCATCAACTCTGTGGATGGAGGATTGTTTTGTCTCCTGATGTCCACTTTTTATATTAATCCCTTGCTTTTAATTGGGAGGACTCAGACATTCATTATAATTACATAGGAAAAAACATGATTGCTGTTATCCCAGAGTTATCAGGATTGACTCAACTAAATCAAATGCTGGTGGAGAGAGAGGGTTGTGTCGCCAGGACCTTCCGCTGGCCTGGATGTTGTGACTGTTTCACAGAGATAAGCGGCCTCTCTGTGCCTGCTGGCATCCGGGCGTAGGCAGCCGCAGCGCTCGTGCTGGTTCATCTCCCCAGGCGTTAAGCTGCACTAATTGCTTTGGAAGGGAGGCCTTCTCCCAGACAGCAGCATATGCTGCACGAGCCCCTGAAGCAAAGATAAAAAACCACCCTCCTCCTCCTTTATTGAAGTTTAATAATAAAATGGAACTGTCACCATTCCCAATAAATTGTTTATTTTAATTTAGAAAAATAATGGAAACTGGCCACCTCCTGGCACACAGTTGTTGAGGACCGATTTCCTGGCTCAGCTAATTTTGAGCCAAATACCGTCCTTGGTAGCTTGCTCTAGAAGACACTCAGGCCTCGGTGTCAGTAAAATCAACCACATGTCTCTCCACTTAATAAAACCTAGCCTTTTAAGGTGAAACGAGTCATTTTTCAAGATGGATTAAATTGTAAAGTTGCATACCAGGAAGTTGGCATAGGTGTTTGAGGCATAAAGTATTGTAGGATTTTTTTCAAGTATTTCTTTTAGCAAATATGAAATTAAAATATGCTCACATGTTTCTGTCATCATGGTTCTTTCATGTGTCTTCTCTTTTCCTGTAATAATAGTGAGAAGTCAGCTTGATGCCTTTTGAATTAAGTCAGAAAAGAAGGCATTGATGAAGGAGGTATCTTACTAAGGCTTATAGAGGGAGGGTGAGTGGCAGAGTGGAAATTGGACTTCAAGCCACCTGACTCCTGCCTACTGCTCTAAGGCACAGATGCTCTCACTTTTTAACCAAATAAACAGAAGCTTTCTCATCCCCGTTTCATAGGTAGCAAAACTGAGGCCTGAGAACCAAAGCTACTTGTCTTGGGATATCAGAGCTTGTAAGTGGTCTAACCAAAACTAGGGCTCCGTCTCTTGGATCCTAGTTCAGTTTTATTCTTCCGGAGTCCATGGGGTCTGTATACTGGTTGCTAACATACAAGTATATATATAGTATGTTTGCATTAAATATAAACATTTTTGATCTTACTAAGCAGCCGTACCTGAGAATAGATTTAAAAAAATCTGTTCAGGAGGCTGCAGGGCATTCAGCCAGGACCCTTCATTCCCCTTCCTTCATTTCGGACACTACCCTTGGAATACACACAACGAGAGATCATCTTCAAATTAGTCCAGGCCGTGGGGAGGGACAGCCATGGATGCTCCATCCGTGTGCACTAGGAGTGTGCTGTGTATGAAGTGCCAGGCTCTGTCCAGCATGGGCACTCAGACAGTGTGTAAATCAGGCGGTGAAATGACAGTGATTAAGAAGAGGAAGAGGGGGCGTAGAGGAGATGAGAAAGGTCATCGTAATGCAGGGAGGTCTTTGGGGATATATTGCCTCAGTCAGGGTCATGGGATGGGCATGGTCATCATGGTCCTTTGAACTGAGTGGCCCAAATACAGCTAAATCTAGTCAGGCAAAGAATCGAATCTGTTGGCTCACTTACCCGAGAAAAGTAAGAATGTCCGGATCCAGGGGCTCAAGTCACGCTGTTGTGACTCTGTCTTGCCCCCTTGCATTGTGGGCTCTGTTCTCCTTGGCTGTTACCTTTATTCAGATGAGCTCTTCCTGTGCAGTGGCTTCATGGCTGCTGGCAGCACCAGCCTGCCTCCCTGACTTTTCGGTAGTCTCAGTGGAGAGAGAATCTTCTTTATCATGTTTCAGTAGAAGCCCAACTGTCACTGATGGGATAGAATTCACAGATTGAACAAGGCTGATCAGGGGGCACAAGCCTTGATTGGGGAAGGAGAGAGATATTAGCACTGTTCAATTCATATAAATTATGGGGTGTTAGGGAAGAGGGAAAATCAGCAGAAGGGAAAAGGATGCTGGACAGGAGAAATCATACATACCCGCTGGCCTTAGAGTTTCCTCTGACCCACCATCAGGCGATGGCTTGGTAAGGAGGAAGGGCTAGTCTAGCTCTTGTGTCTCCAGGTTAGTATTGTCCAACACAACTTTAGGCAATGATGGAGATATTGTTTAATCTTCACAGTCCAGTCCAGTGACCACTAGGCACATGGGGCTGTCGAGAACTTGAAATGTGGCTTGTGTGATCAAGGAACTGAGTTTTTAATTTTAGGTAATTTTAATGAAATTTAATATTAATAGCTGCATGGAGCTCATGACTGCTGTAAAGGGCGGAGCAGCTCTTAGTGGAGGCCGCATCACAGGAGACAGCTCCCTGGAAGACAGGGCCCCCGTCCCCACTTTGGAGAAGGGTTGGACTGAGAGTTAAATGCGGAGGCTGGTTGACCAGGATGATGAAGCTGAGTTGTTTAGGTTGTGGAGTAGGAGGAAACGGGGTTTGAATGTGAAAGAGAGGACCGGGAGGAAAAAACAAAGAGAGAATCCTTCATCCGTGACATCATTTAGAAACCTTTAATGTGAAGAAATACTTTTTCTACTTCATGTATGAGCTCAGTTTCTATCAGGAAGAAACAAAATCACCATTGACCTTGTTATAATAGCAAATTGAGGGGAATTCCATGACATGTTATTGCATTTTGCTCTTAAGTGTCCAACAATAAAAGCAGCCATTGCCTAAAACATCATTCTGCACATGACATGCGGCTCCACATGGATGAAAAGAAAAATGGCTATGTTATAAAAAAAAGTCCTGTGTAAACTTGTGTGACTGAGAACAACTAAATGCAGCTGACAGAAATGACATCAGATGAATAGAACTGACTTGTCGAGGCAGAGTCCAGCCACTATGATGTGAGCTTGGCTCTGGTTAAAGAACACACTCTCCACAGTCTGTGTGATTGGCCGGCATCCTGCTTTGGGTCCTATAAGATGTGTGGGGTCCACCTTGGGGTGACACTTAGCAAACCTAAGTCTTCTTGGTGGTCACCACTCACTCACAAGTCAGGTTTCCAAGCGTGGAGTTTCTTGGAGAAGGCAGACTGATTTGCTCTGACTACTTGCCTACCCACAGTGGGACCCATGAGCTTCCTAGGTTCAGTCAACTTGTATCCACTGAGCGCTCATAGAGGCTATGCCATGAGTTTGGCATCCTGCTGCCAAGTCAAGAGCAGCAAGAATAGAGAAGCAGGAAACTAGGTTCCTGGCTGTGTAGTTTGCCTACTTCCCTGACCCTCAGCATGCCGCTTAGTAATCACTTGTAGACTCAGTTGAGTGCAGAAACTAAGAGCAGGCATTCTGGAGAATGCAGGTCTAAGTCAAGTTCATAGCCAGTGCCTGGCATTCAGGTTACCCCCGCTCCCACCACACACACACACACAATAAACAGCAGTGGGTGTGTGGTGGAAAGGAGAGAATTAGAGCAGCTAAAACTGGCCTGGATAGGACCTGGGCCAGGCAGCTTGGAGGTATGTGAATTTAGGTGCAATACTGGACCTCAGTCTTCCTCTTTGCAGAGTGGAATGATGGAACTTCACAGGGTTGTTATGTGGACACAGTTGACTGGTTTTTGTTCAGAACCTAACATCGAGCAGGCTTCCAGAACCTAGGCTGCTCTGGTGAGCGTCAGAGTGTGGTTGCTGTGACGGAGGGGTGGCCTAGGGGAAAGGTCTTGTGGGTGGTACGCGTATCTCCAGGGTGATTTACCAGCTTCACATCCAGCCTGGATTCATGTTCGGCTTGGATGTCATTAAAGCTGATTGCCCTAAGGATCCCACTCAAGCTTTCCAGTCCAGTTTGCCAACAAATCTGCAGCCCATCCTGATGGCCAGAAGCTCCAGGCAGAACAGCATCTTAGAACTATAAGTCATACCCTAGCATCAGTGTCTGAGATTCTTTGATCACTTTCAGAGTCCCAAGGCAGACACATTACGAGGGGGAGTCACCATGTGGTTTCTGATGGCACACTTGGAGTACGTTTGGGTCGCAGGCACAGCAGGAGAAATGAAACCACGCCTAGGCCAGGAAGTCACATGCACGCCTTTTCCCTAACCCACCCCTCTTGTCCCTCTCCGCCTACTGTCTTTAGTGACTTCTCCAGCTATTTCCCCAGCAGACAAGGATTGGATGCCTTTGGGAACAGAATAATTCATTTCAGTAGAAAACAAATGGTTTTGGATTGGGTCAGTTGGAAAGTGTTGCCAAGGGCTGTGCCGCCGTGAGCATGGGTTTTGGACCAGTGACCATCATGTGCATTCCCGTGTACCTGGGCCTGGGCCTGGACCCGCTCCTGTCTCTTTTTGGAAAGCAGAGATGTTTGAGTTTCACAGTCAGTTTCTTTGTCCCCTTTGTTTTCCAGCTGATGCGGGGCTTCTGTGGAACTGACATAGTGGAGAGGCCTGGGGCTGCTCCTGAAGAGCCTCCTTCCCATCTGCCAGTTCCTCGAAGCCTCTGCATTTGTTGCCTGGATCTACCTCCCATAGGCATGGGTCTCATGTTGTGATCCACTCTTTAGCCTCACTCTTTGGCTCTTTGGGGGCTTCCCTTGTGGCTCAGCTGGTAAAGAATCTGCCTGCAATGCGGGAGACCTGGGTTTGATCCCTGGGTTGGGAAGATCCCCTGGAGGAGGGAACGGCTACCCACTCCAGTATTCTGGCCAGGAGAATTCCATGGGGTCTCAAAGAGTCGGACACAACCGAGCGATGTTCACGTTCACTTTTGGCTCTTTGGAGGTGGCTTTTGAGCACCAATTATATATATCAGAAATGTGGCAAATGTGGAAAACAAAA
This sequence comes from Moschus berezovskii, assembly GCF_049115385.1. Taxonomy (NCBI): domain Eukaryota; kingdom Metazoa; phylum Chordata; class Mammalia; order Artiodactyla; family Moschidae; genus Moschus; species Moschus berezovskii. The sequence continues at coordinate 14,145,879 of NC_142483.1, forward strand.
GACCATCAGATGTGCCCTGTCTTAGAAACATCACAGTCTTGAGTGGGGACAGAATCTAATCAGTTGATTACACACCTGGAGTGCTAAGTGCATGGTGGGTCTGAGCCTGGTATGGCAGCCTGGGCTTGCAAAGAAGCACTCCATGCTCTCAGGGGTGGGTGTTCTGGGAAGGCTTCCTAGGGCAAGAAAGGGTCTAAATGGACACGCCCTGAGTAGGTAAGAGAGAAGTAGATAAGGGGAAGGCAGAAGATGGATGGAAAGTGTGCTCCCAGTGGAGGGGGAGCATGTATGGAGTGTTAAAAAATGATTGAGTGGAAAAATAGGGGAAGGGAGGGGTAGGTGGAGCTCACAGCAGTCCCTGGAAGAGTGGAGAGTCACAGGAGGTGAAACTGGAGAGGGAGGCAGAAATTTTCAACAAATTATAAACTTTTCACCAAAATCTTAACTTTCTTTCCCCTAAAATGTAGTCAAAGCTTAAAAAAATACATGTGGAAGGTAAATTTTATATTAAGTTCTTATGTTTTGAATTGGGAAGGCAAAAACTAAGTTATGGCCACTGGGGCCTGAGAATCATGGGTTTTGCTTGTTGATTCAGGGTTGGTATTTCATATAACAGGACAGATGCTAATGGATTTTTTTGCTTTGTTGTTTCAGCACTTCAGGGAGCATCTGGACAAACTTTTTGCCAAAGGAATCGGAATGCTGGATATAGCTCTGAATGAAGCCTTCAACATTCTCAGTGATGTAAGCTCCTGTTTGATTTGCCTCCCACTCCTCTAAGAGAATAGATGGGATTTTCGTGGGCCAGCAGTATTGTTAGCCAGGCATGGGATAAGAGGGTAAGGCTGGGGAACCAGGTCCAGTTTGGGAGGCCATCCCAGCCCCCTGCTGGGCAGAGTCTGATCAGGGGACTCACCTGCCGCTGTCATTGACTCTGGGGCCATCAGTGTCTCAATACTAGAGCACCATCTACCACAGATTTCTTTCCATCTGAGAAACTCTCAATTTCTTCATGGAGTGGATTCCTTATCCTGCCTGTGGTAGTGTTCAGAGGAAGAAGGGCTTCTCTGTGTGCTCTGTTTGGGGAGTGTTACAGGCACTACCTATCCCAACCTTCCTCTTGTCCCCCTGGAGTTGCACAATGTGCAGTGCACACTGGAGGCTTCAGTAAGTACCGCAAAAACAAACCCCACTGTACCTGCTGTTTCTCCTGCTTTGCTGAACAGAGAGTTTCAAATATTAATAGCACCTGTTTAACATTCTGTGAAATATGTTGTGGAATTTGGGGCTGGAGATTCTGCCCCTTGAATGCAATTGTGTTAAGCTAAAACGTCATGCGACTTCTGTGTTCTTTTTACTCTGGGAGGGCAGTAGGAAAATAAATGACTATCTTTATTAATGCAGATTCTCTGTTATTTATTTAACTACTATAGGTTGCATGCTTTTAAAATGTCAGGTACTGGGAATAGTACACCAGTGAACAGAATAGACTAAGTATTGCCTTAATGGCCCTAACATCCTAGTGAAAAAGTCTGCAAATTATGTCCCAAGAGAAAAATCAGCCTCCATCTTGTTTTTGTAAATAATGCCTTACTGGAGCACAGCCATGCCCACCTGACTACATATAGTCTATGGCTGTTCTTGGACTACAGTGGCCGAGTTGATTATTTTCAATAGATACCATATGGCCTGTAAAAACTAAAACAGTTACTGTATGGCCCTTTGCAGAAGAAATTTGCTGATCCAAGTTCTAATGATGGGAGATATATGAAATGAGTAGTCTTATGGAGAACAGTAATTCTACTGTTCCAAAATGATAAGGGCTTGTTCCTTTATACAATGAGGTCAAGAGTTCTCTGGCTAGGGGAAGAGCTCTCTGGTTAGGTGATGTTGGAGTGCAGACCTTAAGGAAGTGAAGGAGCAGCTATATGGTATCTTGAGGAACAAATTTTCAACAAGAGGAACAGCAAATGCAGAGGCCCTGAGGGAGGGCATATTTATGGTACAACAAGGAAACCAGCATGACAAGAGCAAGTAGGAAAGAAACAGTGTGTTAGGAAATGAGGTCGCAGAGGCAGCAGCTTCATGTGGAGCCTAAGAGACACCGTGAGGACTTTGGCTTTTCCTCTGTGTGGGATGGAAAGTCATGGAGTCTGAGCAGAGCATGACAGAGTCCAACTTGGATTTCAATAGCGTCCGCTGGCTGCTTATTGATAAACAAAGACAATAGCGGGAAGGCCATTATCTGAGTGACATACAATGGTGGCTTTGGACCAAAGAGGTAGTGATTTTGATGTTAAGAAACAGAAAAATAGAAGCTACTCTAATTTTTCAAACAGCAGGAGTTGAACTCAGGAAGTTGGTTGCATAGGGGATAGAAAAGCTGAGAAATCAAACAGAGAGTGAACCAATCCATGGATTAACACCAGCAGGAGGCAGCTCCCCTCTGGGTCAGGAAGGGCCACAGGAGGGAGGGCTGCCATCAGAGCCTCATCACTGTGGCTGACCAGAGCAGAACAAAATCATTGAGGGGGCTGCCCAGCAGGAGCTGGAATGCTAGGGAAGGGCCTGTCCTTCCTGGAAGCTAGTGCCTTGGAGGCGATGCTGCCATTGCTGAAAAATGCTCAGGCCCCCAAAGCAGAGAGAAAAGGAGAAATGGCTTAGAAATACCTTGGCCTTTCCCTTGAGTCCTTCAGTATTCACCTGAATACAAAAATTGTCAAAACTATTGCCCAGTCTGGGAAATGTGATTTTCAGGAAAAAAAAAAAATGGAGTGGAGCTGAGAGCAAGCAAACCCTGAATGGGGTGACAGCTATGTTGAAGGTCCACAAGAGCTAGAATAGCAACTGGATGTTCAAAGGCTTCTCCTCCAGGTAGCTCTGCAGGCCACTAGCCATCAGTTTCTAGGTGAGCATTCACCTAGCATTGTGTGGCTTGTTTTGGTGGTCAGTTATGTCTGACTCCATAACTTGAGTTTCTACCACTAAGCTATAGTGTCTCTCAAGCCAAGGATAGGTCCTAATTCTATACTTTTTTTTTTTTTTTTAACCAATAATGTCAGCGGGCACATAGAAGGCTATTTACATCTCAGTCCTGAGCCAGTATCGTGTATCAGTGCAGAGGAGAGGAAAATAAGGAGGGAGGGTGTCATTTCAGCTTCCATCATGCAAACCAGAGGCCCTTCCTACTCCCCTGGCTACAGATAATTAGCATTTATGGACAACTCAGTGTTTGGGACAGCACATACCTATTAACAATGTATTAATAATTAATAAACATGACTGATCAGAGCCAAGGACCAAGCTACATCTTTAAATTCTGCTTTGAACCTTGGGTAACTTTTGACATAGCTCAGATGGTAAAGAATCTGCCTGCAATGCAGGAGACCTGAGTTCATTCCCTGGCTAGGGAAGATCCCTTAGAGAAAAAATGGCTACTGACTTCAATATTCTTTCCTGGAGAATTCCATGGAGAGAGGAGCCTGGCAGGCTACAGTTCATGGGATTGCAAAGCGTCAGACACAGCTGAGTGACTAACTCTTTGAACCCTGAATAGGCACCTTCCTAGGGCTTGGAGATGCTGATCTCCACAGCTTAGCAGGCTTTTTCTAGACGGTGATATTGAAAGGATTTGCCACATTTGGGAAACTGGCTTTCTTTATTTCAAAAACCTGGTGTCTAGTGCAGAGGGAGGCTACTCTGAGATGGGAGGAGGGAGTCCCTTGCTTGGAAATGTACCTTGCAGATTTCTGTTTTCCTGCTATTTGACAGAGGTGGTGAAGGAGTTAAGAGTTAGGAGATGTTTCTTGTGTTGAAGTTTGTGGCTTCTGGAGTCAGGCAGGTTGGGCTGAGAATCCTGACCCACTGAGAGCTTGCTATGTGACCATGAAAGAATTCTGCTTGGTTTTACCTTTATTTTCCTCATCTTTAAAATGAGGCTAGGAATAGACCCAACACTGGTCACTTAATTTGTGAAGCCCAGTGCAAAAATGACAATGCAGGTGCTTGTTCAAAAGTCAATAACAATTTTAGGAGAGTGATCCTAGAGTGTTCAACCAAGTGTGGGGTCCTGTATAGCTATGTACATCCCATGTCATGAAGCCGGCCCTGCTGGATGGGGGTTGAGGATTCAGCATGAGGCAGTGGCGCCCAGCTCCCTCTCATTCGTGCTGGGTTGGGTGCGAAGTGCCGTCACCGTGACCGCAGAGACATTCAGTTCAGTTCAGTCGCTCAGTCGTGTCCGACTCTCTGCGACCCCATGAATCACAGCACGCCAGGCCTCCCTGTCCATCACCAACTCCCGGAGTTCACTCAAACTCATGTCCATCGAGTCGGTGATGCCATCCAGCCATCTCATTCTCTGTCGTCCCCTTCTCCTCCCGCCCCCAACCTTTCCCAGCATCAGAGTCTTTTCCAGTGAGTCAACTCGTCGCATGAGGTGGCAAAAGTATTGCAGTTTCAGCTTCAGCATCAGTCCTTCCAATGAACACCCAGGACTGATTTCCTTTAGGATGGACTGGTTGGATCTCCTTGCAGTCCAAGGGACTCTCAAGAGTCTGCTCCAACACCACAGTTCAAAAGCATCAATTCTTCGGCGATCAGCTTTCTTCACAGTCCAACTCTCACATCCATACGTGACCACTGGAAAAACCTTAGCCTTGACTAGACCGACCTTGTTTGGCAAAGTAATGTCTCTGCTTTTTAATATACTATCTATGTTGGTCATAACTTTCCTTCCAAGGAGTAAGCATCTTTTAATTTCATGGCTGCAATCAGCATCCGCAGTGATTTTGGAACCCCAAAAAATAAGGTCTGACACTGTTTCCACTGCTTCCCCATCTATTTCCCATGAAGTGATGGGACCAGATGCCATGATCTTCATTTTCTGAATGTTGAGCTTCAAGCCAACTTTTTCACTCTTTTTTTTTTAATTTTAATTTATTTATTTTAATTGGAGGCTAATTAATTTACATTATTGTATTGGTTTTGCCATACATTGACATGAATCTGCCCCGGGTGTACATATGTTCCCCATCTTGAACCCCCCTCCCGCCTTCCTCCCCATCCCAGCCCTCTGGTTCATCCCAGTACACCAGCCCCGAGCATCCTGTATCATGCATCGAACTTGGACTGGCGATTTGTTTCACATATGATAATATACATGTTTCAATGCCATTCTCCCAAATCATCCCACCCTCGCCCTCTCCCACAGAGTCCAAAAGACTGTTCTATACATCTGTGTCTCTTTTGCTGTCTCATATACAGGGTTATCATTATATCTTTCTAAATTCCATATATATGCGTTAGTATACTGTATTGGTGTTTTTCTTTCTGGCTTACTTCGCTCTGTATAATAGGCTCCAGTTTCATTCACCTCATTAGAACTGATTCAAATGTATCCTTTTTAATTGCTGAGTAATACTCCATTGTGTAAATGTACCAAAGCTTTCTTATCCATTCGTCTGCAGATGGACATCTAGGTCGCTTCCATGTCCTGGCTATTATAAACAGTGCTGCGATGAACATGGGAGTACATGTGTCTCTTTCAGTTCTGGTTTCCTCGGTGTGTATGCCCAGGAGTGCGATTGCTGGGTCGTATGGCAGTTCTATTTCCAGTTTTTTAAGGAATCTTCACACTCTTGTCCATACTGGTTGTATTAGTTTGCATTCCCACCAACAGTGTAAGAGGGTTCCCTTTTCTCCACACCCTCTCCAGCATTTATTGCTTGTAGACATTTGGATAGCAGCCATTCTGACTGGCGTTTCACTCTCCTCTTTCACTTTCATCAAGAGGCTTTTTAGTTCCTCTTCACTTTCTGCCATAAAGGTGGTGTCATCTACATATCTGAGGTGACTGATATTTCTCCTGGCAATCTTGATTCCAGCCTGTGCTTCTTCCAGCCCAGCGTTCCTCATGATGTACTCTGCATATAAGTTAAATAAGCAGGGTGACAATATACAGCCTTGACGCACTCCTTTTCCTATTTGGAACCAGTCTGTTGTTCCATGTCCAATTCTAACTGTTGCTTCCTGACCTGCATACAGGTTTCTCAAGAGGCAGGTCAGGTGGTCTGGTATTCCCATCTCTTTCAGAATTTTCCACAGTTTATTGTAATCCACACAGTCAAAGGCTTTGGCATAGTCAATAAAGCAGAAATAGATGTTTTTCTGGAACTCTCGTGCTTTTTTGATGATCCAGCGGATGTTGGCAATTTGACCTCTGGTTCCTCTGCCTTTTCTAAAACCAGCTTGAACATCTGGAAGTTCACTGTTCACGTATTGCTGAAGCCTGGCTTGGAGAATTTTGAGCATGACTTTACTAGCGTGTGAGATCAGTGCAATTGTGCGGTAGTTTGTGTATTCTTTGGGATTGCCTTTCTTTGTGATTGGAATGAAAACTGACCTTTTCCAGTCCTGTGGCCACTGCTGAGTTTTCCCTATTTGCTGGCATATTGCATGCAGCACTTTCACAGCATCATCTTTCAGGATTTGAAATAGCTCAACTGGAATTCCATCACCTCCACTAACTTTGTTTGTAGTGATGCTTTCTAAGGCCCACTTGACTTCACATTCCAAGATGTCTGGCAGCCTCAACTTTTGCCAGGTTGCCTGTAGTTTCTAGAAGCAGCTCCTACCCTTCATGTTTTGGTCCTACTCCCTGCCCAAATCCTCAGGAATCTCTGATTTCCTTAATCCCACTCTCTTCTTTACTTTGCCCTGGTACTTTTTCCTCTCCCCATGCCTTTCACTTACCAAATTTGTTTTAAAATTCTCCTAAGCCAGTGATCCCCTGGAATGCCCAGTGGAATGCTGTCTGTTTCAATGCTCCAACATAGGTTTGCGGTCAAGGTGTGGGATGCCATCCTCCTTTTGGAGACTCACAATTCATTTGCTACTAGAGGACTTAGAAGTCCTGCAGTGAACAGACCTTTTAAAATATGTCAATACCACCACTCAAATTATTGACCCAGGAATTCTCTGCGTCATGTTATAACCTCAGGATAGAATTTGTAGAACTCACAGCTCCCCAGGCACACCTTCAGGCATAATATTTTTTTATCCTTTAAGAGGGTGTAGTATTTCCAACACCTCCATGAACCAGAAAATCACCAATACATGGTGGATTTTTTTCCCTTGAATCCTAGTGAGAGAAGCATTTTTGAACCAGGGAAACCTTGCACATACCTGCTTGATGTACCTTTATTGGTAAAAGCCCTTTGAGGTCTGGCCAGTCAGAAAGTCTGAAGGGTCGAGTGTAAATTCCAGAAAGTAAGAAATGGATGGAACAAAAATGTTTCACAATGTCCCTGCCTGAGATTTGTTGACAGTTGGCACCATATTGAGTGCACATTTATCCCAGAGAGAGAAACATTTCCATCCCATTTCTTACCATGGGGCTTTTAAATAGCCAAACACTTTGAAAAACACAGAGATGGTTAATCTCCCATGAAAATGAAGCTTTAGCTATTTTCCACTTCATCAATATGACCTTTAGTGATATAATTCTCTTCCTGTGTATTATGTCTGCTTTTGCAAGCCAGTATGAAATAAAAAGCTATTTCTTAAACACACAAACACATATACACACACTCTTTCACTCTTAGACACACACAATTGAAATGCCAGTTGTGGTTATGGCTTAGAATGGTTCAGAAGTTACTATAACTAAATGAAGATAATTCTGTTTTGCATTTACCTGCATTTCAGTTTCAATATTTGCTCAAATGATTTAAAGGCTTGCAGTTGTTGTACAAATGGCTTTGAAAGGAGCATTCAAATAAACTTCTAAGACCCTTCTAGCTATTGATCTCTGCTGCATTCATTAGATTCTCTTAAGAACACAGAGCTGGTTTGCTACAGTAGTTAGCATCTACCTTGTCATGTGACAACTGCAATTATCTTTTTTGGCGATGAATACAATCTTTGCAGTGATTACCTTTTAAAAATTTTTCTTAGCCAATTAAATAAAATTCAGTGACATTTCAAAGACTGTTAATCACAACCAAATGCTCTAAATGTCAGGATGCATTGAAATTTTTGCTGCTAACTGATGAATCACTGAGCTAATTGTAGTTCATCATCAGGCCCTTGTCATTGTTATTATTATGGAAAACACTTTCATCACTCCCGCTATTCAATAAAAAAAAGTTCTAGACAAATATGAAGAGAAGAGATATTACTCATCAAAGCATTTGAATTTAATTGCATTCTTCAAAATTCTCCCAACTGCAGATTGCTGCAGAGAAAAACCAGGGACTCAGCCATGGAAGAAAGTAATGGATTTAAATAAACAGCTCGGGGCAGCCCCTTCTTCCAATGTGCAGTATTCAGATATCTTTATTTCCCTCTCTTTCTTGCCTTTTGTTTGGGAGAGTTTTTCCTGGGTGTTTTCAAATGAATTACATGAACAACAGTCTCGAGGTGTCCTGATTTTTTCCCTTCTGCAGCCTCTGTGGTCAAATGAATAGATCACTTATATTCGATGGCACATTACTGTGTTTATCCAGTGACATGAAGGCTGTGTTGAATCACTGGCTCTCCAGAACATCTCCAGAGCAACTTGTTGATAAGACAAGGCTGCAAGACTGTTTTTTCTTGTTGTGCTATGATGATAGAATCTTAGCAGCGTCTCAGAGTGGAAAGGGCAAAGTCATTTATTGAGACTATGAAAGTCTAGTTGAAAGTGGGTCCTTGGGGTGGAAGAGAGGAAAGACGCTTGGTTTAGACAGGGTATAAATCCTAAATTATAGTTTACGATTGGTGGATGCACCAAGGGAAGATTTTGAGGTCGGAGGTGCAAAGAGTCTCAGGGTATAAATTGTCCTTTGATGCTTTCTGTTCAAGAGTTGATGTGTTTTTTAGGAAATTCCTGGAATAAGCACTAAAGTTATTTGCAGTTTTCACCTTCTTTAGCAAGAGATTTCTAGAATAATAAGTTATGAATAATAAAGACAGTAGAAAAGAAGTTATGTGAAAAGTTTTGTGGTCCAATGGTGTTAGTTCTCAGATATTTCTACTACTGATACTGTATCATGTGCCTTGTGTGATTATTAATTTAAGGACACCTGCCCAGTCAGAGTTGCAGGAATAACTGCCAGGGTCAGGACTAAAGTGAGCCATGTTCTAAAGGCACAGAATTTAAGGAGCACTCACTTTCAGGATAGTGATCTTGGTGTCTGCCATGTGACCCTGGAACACTAGAAAGAATTGAACAAAGAAGAACAGGAGAAGGAATTGAACACTTATGAAGATATCAGATTGAGGAGCGTCATCTCATTATTGGGAGGCCATAGGTCAAGTGTATTGAATCTGAGAATAGATTCTGGAGCTGGACTGCCTGGGTTCACATCTCAGCTATGACAAATAGTTGCTGTGTGATTTTGGACAAGTTAGCTAATCTCTGTGCCTCTGTTCCTCACTGGTCAAATGGGGATAATAATAGTATGTACCTCAGAGACTAGTAAAGATTAAGTAAGTTCATACTTGTAGCCCAGCATATAATGGGCATATAATCTATGCTGTAACAACCTTGTAAGCATGTTATTCCCATCTTATAGATGAAGAAAAGGATATTCTTTTAAAATATTTATTTATTACTTATTTTTAAAAATTTTTACTTGATTGCACCTGCCCTTAGTTGCAGCATCTGGGATCTTTTAGGGAGCTAGTTTCCCGACCAGGGGTCAAGCCCAGGCCCCGTGCACTGAGTGTGTGGAATCTTAGCCACAGGCCACCAAGCTTGTCCCTAGAAAAAAATATTCTCAAAAGAGAATCTATACTAGGCTCCAGTTTGTGGTGCTGAAATAAGATAGAATATTTTCCACTATTCTATGGTATTCCATCCATGTTTTGAGTTGGTTTTACTTTGTCCTAATATGACCACGAGGCCATCCGTGCCATCCATCCATCCATTCATCCGATCTTCTCCGAAGTCACTGCAACTTCAGACTCCACATTAGAAATCTAAGTTCATGGAGACGGCATTACACTGCAGTGTGAGTGCTCTGGTAGCTCTGGTTCATTAGTCACCAGCAAATCCAAGGGTGACCATCATCCTTCCCCCATGTCATGGTTAGTAGATAGACGTGCCTATGCATTGTCACTCATGCCTGTGCACATTCTCTTGGCCCTCTCTGGAAGGCCCTTGCCCCAGATCCTCACCTCCTTCTAGTATTATTGACATGTCACCATCTCATTAATGGCTTCCCAGACTATATTTTCTAAAGTTACCCCTCTGCATTTTCCATCCCCCTACTTTTTTTTAACTTTGCATCACCATTTTCAAACATAAAACATAAGTTACTTCTTTACCTTGGTATCTTATCAAGCAGAATATAAACTACATGAGGGAAGAGGTTTTTCTGTGTTTCATCCTCAGCACTGTGTGGGCACTTAGCAAATAATTTTAAAATAAATGGAAAAAAAATAAAAAACAAAAAACCAACTTCACAGTTTGTAGTGGTGGGAGTTTTCATTGCTGAAGGTTAAAATCTTTCTGTGTGTTCCTCATTGGTATGTAACTGTAGGGTTTTTAAAGGACGCTGCTTTGAATTTATAGCATTAATAGCATTCATTAAGGGGATTCTTCACCCATTATTCAAGGGAAGGACAGAAACCTCAGACAGCCATCATCTGGTCACCCAAGCTACCACTCACAAAGGCTGGGCACTTTTGAAATGCTCTGTAAAAGTGAAACTTGAAGTACATAATTGGTACCACAGTGGGCAGAATCTTGGGATTTCAGCAGGCTGTACATACTAACATACATAATATATAATGTTACATGCTAACAAATACATGTTTAAAACAAACCCTGAAAAGGGTGCTTATAGTATATTCTGAATTGGCATGCTCCTGGCTTTATTCTCCATGTGTACAAAACCTCCTTCATTTTATTACATGGCACAATCTGTATCCATTAGACTCATTCAAACTATATTCATTTAGATTTTGAAATCACATATTCTGTTGCCCATAGTTGGTGTTTCTAAAAGGTTGCTCTGCCTACTCCTCTGGGCTTGTATTCTGAAGCACTATCCATGTTTGAAGGTAAGAGAGGTTAACTATCCTAGAATCTCACAGCCTACCTTGTGTGTATTTTTAGGAAATCTCTTCTGTGGTCTGTATTTAGTTTCAATTTTCCAGAGTAAATATAGAGATCCATAAGTGGGCAAAGGCTTATTCAGTAGGTTCTTTCTGGTGGTGCAGAATGAACTCTCATTTTAAGAGGCTTCCTGAACCTAAGATCTCATGTTTCCAAAGTCTCATGGGTACACAAAGCCCTCTGAGGTGTTTTTCAGTTTGTACTTATTTCTGTCCACAGTTCAACCACACTGGACAAGGAAGCATCTGCAGCCAGGCCATTATGCTCATCACTGATGGGGCAGTGGACACCTATGATACTATCTTTGCCAAGTACAATTGGCCAGATCGAAAGGTAAGTCGATGTTGGTGGCATCACGGTGCCATCATCTGTGGAGGGTCTCTGTAGCATTGTTACCTCCAGCTTATCCGTGGATAAGTACCCCATGTGGACTTCATCTCTTAATGACCTGTGGTTTCTCAGCCTTGTGTTTTCTGGTTGACCAAAACCGAATATTATGGCTTTCCTTTTTTCAAAATGAAGCTTTTTTTTGGTAGCGAGAAGAAACCCATGTGGAAGTGTTTAATATGTTCAGTGAAAAGAGTCACGGTAAGGTGTGCTTTGTCCATAATGGACAGTGCTTCTCTTTGTTTATGTTTTCCATGGAGCCAGAGCTGCTTGGTGAACCCAGCACCTATAGAATGGGGAAGGCAACCATGTGGCCCTGCAGCCATTTCCTCTGTTTCCATGATCCTATAGTTCCTTCCTGTACCCTCATTACTATCCAGAATCTCCTCTTCATCCCCCAGTGCTGTTCCTTAATCTTGTCAAAGCTTGTCTCTTCTCTGTTCAAATTCTTTTTTTTTTCCAAGTTAACATTTATTTATTTGATAAACCCATATGTTAGGGTGTCAGTGACAGATATCAATGTTTCTGGTGTCTTTTGAGTGACTTAACCCAGAGGTTCTTCAAGCTGTTAGCCAGTTTGAATTCCCTATGGAGAGCTTTTAAATTATGGATCCTGTTGCACACTTACAGAATCAGAATTTCTGAGGATGTGGCCCAGGATTCCATGTTTTTAATAAGTACCTCAAATAGACACCAGTCAGCAGATTGGTAGCTGGTGCTCACTATCTCAACTAAACGGTGAGATCTGAGCAAGAAAGAGAGGTACATCAGAGAGGGTGCTAGCCTGCAGGTATCACAAAGGCCCTTTCCTATCCTTCGTGTTAGTGGCATTACTCCGTCTCTCTAGGGGCATGAGACTGTTTAGACCAAGTCTGTTTTGCTTCTTCAACTTTGTATGTTTAATTTCTGGGAATTGAGCTAACCACACGCATGGCAAAAAGAAACAGAAGACAAATGACAACTGTGCACTCAACTGTATCCAGAAAGCACGCACGCTTGGGGCACTGTGAGTTGTCATTCCTTGTTCTTTTCATCACTCTTGGTCCTCCCGTGTGTTTGGTAACACAGTCGTCTCACCTCAACAAGCATGACTCTGGTGCTTTAAGATGCATATGTTTTGTAGACTGTGGTCCCCAAATGGATAACATCTCCTTCCCTTGTTGCTCAACCTTAGAGACAGCCATCATTTCTGAAGCTGGAGGGGAAACTAGCTGTGCTGGGCTTGCTGAGAGTAGGTGGGCCTCTGGCCTGGCACCTGCCTGAGGGATACCCAGGAATAAGTATGGCTGAATGCAGCTCTCACAGTAAGCACTGACTTTAGAGTTCAGTAGTTGAATAAGATGGAAGTTCACTGTTGGAAAAGTGATTTTAAGTGAGATCTTTCAGGTGATGATTTCCAGGGATAGGTAGAGGACAAAGTTAATTCCTGATAAATGTACATGATGCAGAGGAGGGGGCATACTGTTTACACTTGCACCCCCACAGCACAGAACACATTGCTGAGCACACGGCCACTACCTAATAATGCACAGCCCTAAGGGGAGGCTGAGTGAGGAGCCTGGGGGCACAACACTAGTAAACAGGGTAGGGCTACGGATGTGTTGTCATTAAATAAGGTGTTCGCAGGTGCCATGAGATCTCACACCATGTTGAAGGGTAGTTTACGTTATTTGGGACCATCTTAAATAAAAGAATGAAGTAAATGGGCCTTTTAATAAGCAGCTCCATTAACAACAAATGTATTAACATGTGAGATTTATATGCTGAATCACATGAATCCCTCTTGCTTGGTGATATGTGATGAATAGCTGTAGCCCAGGAATATTGAAATTTAAACATCCTATCCTTACTTGCAGGGAGAGGCATAGGACGAAGGCTGCAAAATTCTAACTCTTCAGACAAAACAGGAACTTCAACGTATCTTCCCAAAAAAACAGTATTGACTTCAGGCCAGGTACTTTCTTGAATTAATTGGAACCAGGGTCCTGCAAGTTTCAGCCTTCCATGAAGCAGTTTGATCTACTTATGAAGTATTATCAAGCAGAAGCAGACTTTATTTCTGTAGCAAGAGGGCCTTTCTAATCTGTGATTAGAAATTAATCGCAGGATCCCTCTCCTCCTGCTCCCTTCTGGAGTGTTCCATGGCATTCATATGCATATGCATTCACCGGTAATAAATTTGTATAAAACGGCAATGTGATTTAGCACTGTGTTAAAGTGAGATGCTGCATCATGTCTAAGCGGTCATCCTTCTCTATTATTTTGAATGTTAGGTATTTAGTAGAGGGTTGTATTGTGCTGTTGTTTGCTATCTTCAAAATTATAGAAACAGGAAATGGTACAGGAGAGAGTAAAGTGATCTTAAGGCTGGAACCTGATTCCTATAACATAGTGATTCTTAAACTTTGGTGAGGATAAGAATCATCTGGAGGGTTTGTTCCAACACAGATTGCTCACCCCAGCTCCAGAGATTCTGATTCAGTTGGGCTGGTGGGGCCTGAGAACGTCCATTTCAAACAAGTTTGCAGGTGATGTGGATGGTACTGGTGGGCAAACCACACTGAGGAGCTAGTGCTGTAGGAATAGCCCAAGGGATAGGAGTTGGTTACTCAGTGGGCTCTGCCACTTTTGCTTCCCTATGTTTACCTTCTGTTGTTGTTTAGTTAGTAAGTTGTGTCCAACTCTTTGTGACCCCATGGGCTGCAGCATGCCAGATTCCTTGGTCCTCCCTTGCTTTTTTCCAGAGTTTGCTCAAATTCATGTCCACTGAGTCAGTGATGTTATCTAGCCATCTCATCCCCTGTCACCGCCTTCTCCTCCTGCCTTCAATCTTTCCCAGCATCACGGTCTTTTCCAATGAGTCAGCTCTTTGCAGAGGTGACCGAAGTATTGGAGTTTCAGCATCAGTCCTTCCAATGAACAGTCAGGGTTGATTCCCTTGAAGATTGACTGGTTCAATCTCCTTGCAGTCCACGGGGCTCTCAGAGAGTCTTCTCCATCGAGCACCGTAATTTGGAAACACCATTTCTCCAGCGCTCAGCTTTCTTTATGGCCCAACTCTCACATCCATACATGACTACTGGAAATTGACTATCTAGACCTTTGTTGGCAAAGTGATGTCTCTGCTTTTTAATATACTGTCTAGATTTGTCATAGCTCTCCTTCCAAGGAGCAGGCATCTTTTAATTTCATGGCTGCAGTCACCACTGCAGTAATTTTAGAATCCAAGAAAAGAAAATCTATTTACTGCTTTCACTCTTTCCCCTTTTATTTGCATGAAGTTATGGGACTGGATGCCATGATCTAGTTTTTTGAATGTTAGGTTTTAAGCCAGCTTTTTCACTCTCCTCTTTCACCCTTATCAAGAGGTTCTTTAGTTCCTCTTCATTTTTTGCCATTATAGTGGTATTATCTGTATATCTGAATTTGTTGCTTTTTCTCCTGGCAATCTTTGTTAAAACTTGTGATTCATCCAGCCACAAGCGTCTATTCCCTCAGTCAAATCCAGTGCACAGGTATGTGTTTCTTGGCTCATACTTTGTTTAAAAAATTGTCAGTTACTGATTATCATTTTAAAATTGGAGACAGAATAGTAATATTAATAGTATTAAAGTTTTAGTTTCACTAAGAGGTACACATGGCACTTTGGAGTCAACATTCTCATATGGCAAAAAATGACCTGAATTGAAGAATAGCTGCCCCCTTAGATGGCAAATGTCTGGCTCTTTTGGCCATGGTCTTCATTGTGCTCCATTGTTTCCTCTCAGCCCGCTTCACTTGAGTGCTTTACATAGCCACAGGCACAGCATTCTGGACTGCTGCGCTGGATCAACACAGGCATGGTTGGGATTACCCAGCGTCCGGGTGTTTGTTTCATTCTCTTAGGCCTGCCATAAGCTTTCCCTTCTCTTCTCTAGCTACATGCCATCTTGTCTTTGCCTGAGTTTTACATGCCACACCCCCTCAGAACCATGTAAGGGAAGTGTATAGCTTCAAATCCAACACTGTAATCACCTCTGGGCCTGTTTTTTTCATCTTCATTTGATAAGTCCTTGAGGAGAGGTTCTGAATCCCTGACGAGTCCCATCACCATACTCTATTCTGTCCCTGCTGAGAAGTGTGGCATTGAATCCCTAGAGTAGTCTCATTATTCCTGCCCATTGGCATTTGTGCCCCGTCTGAGCAGCTTCCAAGAGTGTGGGTGGGACCTGTGACTTGTTTCTAAACAACAGAATATGGTAAAAGTTAGAGAACCTTGCAGATATAATCAAGGTCTCAAGCCAGTTGATTTTTAGCTAATTAAGAGGAATATTATCACTAGTGGGCCTAACTTAATTGAAAACCCCTAAGAGAGAGCCTGGATACTCCCTAAGGGCAAGAGACTCTCCTTGCTCATTTGATGAAGTAAACAGCTGTTTGGAGAATTCTGTGTGTCAAAGAACTAGGGGCAGTCTGCCTCCAGCCAACAGCCAGCAAAAATCTGGGCCCTCAGTGTTAGTCACAAGGAAATAAACCCTGTCAATAGTCTGGCTGAGTTTGGAGGCAGCTTCTCCCCCATTGGAGCCTCCAGATGAATACCTGGATTGCAGCCTTGTGAAATGATGAACAGAAAATTCAGCTAAGCCATCCCCAGACTTCAGACCCATGGAAACGGTAATATTACCAATGTTGGCATTTTAAGCCACTGCATGTGTGTCACTTATTATGCAGCAATAGAAAGCTATTTGAAGAAGCAAGGTGAAGGGAGAAAGGAAAGAGAATCATTTCATGGTAGCAATGCTATGAAACATCCCCAGACTTAATGGTTGAAAATAGCAGTTTATCATTCCTTTCAGTTTTGTGGGTTAACTGGGTGGTGGTTCTGCTCCCCATGGTGTCAGGTGGGGTCACTGAGGAAGTTGTGTTCATTTGTGAGCATGGTCGGGCTGCCTTGGTTCTCCTCTCCAAGGGCTTTCTCTCCATGCTATGTCTGACCCTCCAGGAGACCCTGTGAGTCTTCTCTCTTCAGTACAGTAGCCTGGACTTGCTTACCGTATGGCAGTCAGATTCCAAGAAAGAAAAGCAAAAGGAAGTGGGATGCACTTGTGTTTGTCATGTTTTAATGCTTCCTAACCAGGGCCTTCTGCAAGGCAACTGCTTAGTAAAACATTATAGAATGAATTGAAAGAAGGAAGGCATTAATGGTGATTTAGCTTTAAGTCTATGAAGGCGACATCATGATCGCCTATGCAATGTGTCCCTTGCCAGTGTGTTATTTCTGCAAGCAGAAATGAGGAATTATTTATCCATTTATTGGATGCCATTTGCTTTTAGCTAATATCCATTGGTTAGTGGCTGAATGGCAGCTTTACACACTTGGAATAAAATATGAACTCTTCAGTATGAAAGGGACTCATTCCAGGATCTGCTCAAGAAATAAAGCTGCCTACATTTCTACATTTAAATTAGAAAAATGGCTATGCCTGCCATCTATGTAGTTGCTCTTCCAAATGAACTTTAAAAAAAAGGAAAAGGTCATGGAATGGAATGGAAGACAGAGTGGACAGGTAAGAAAATGGTAAGTTAGTGATTTGAAAAAGAGGTTGGAAAACTGTGGCCAACTGCCTGCTTTGGGAGGTTCTTGAGTTAGGCATGATTTTCACATTTTTAAATGGGAAAAAAATAAAGGAGAAGAATGTTTCATGATTTGTGAAAATTACATGACATTAACATTTTATTATCTGTAAACAAAGTATTGTTGTAAGAGTTATGCCCATTTGATTACACATCATCTGCTGCTGAAAAGTTGAATAGCTGTGGCAGAGACCATCTGACCTGCAAAGTCTGAAATATTCATTATCTGGCCTTTTAAGAATATGTTTTCCAACTCTTGATCTGAAGGAATCTTTGAGGAAATTTAGACCAGCGAGTATATGGTTGAGAGTCATTGCGTTGCCTTTAGAAATATATGCATTGGCTGAATTCAACAGAAGATGATAATGGCGAGTTCTTCCTGCCTTTCCACTGCTTTTGTTCTACTCAAATAAACAGATGAACCACGTGATGGAGAGTTGATGGCAAACACTTCTCTCTGTGCTGTAGGTGTCTCTCCCCCAAATGCGATGCGACCCTTTCCTTTCTGTCATGAGCTGTTTCTGTCCTTCCTTGCTCCTGAGTTCTCCTTCAGTGCTGCCCAGGGCTGGGGCACAGCACACCATGCCCAGTGCCCAGAAAGTCAGATCTTCATAAATGTGACATGTAACTGCCCCGCAAACCCCATTTTGGTTGTGACATGGCGCATGGCAGAGTGTCACACCTTTTGGGTCACTGAAGCAACAAAGGAGACACCCTAGAGAGAATCAGATTCCCCTTTTACCAAGACCCAGGAAACTAGAGACTCCCTGAATCCAAGGAAAATGGAATTCATGGACTCCCTGACACTGTTTGGTCAGAAGGCACCCACTGTGGTGTCACACCTCTTACTTTGCTCTTTGTTATTCTTCAGAGAGAAAGATTTGGCTGCAATTGTCACCTAACAGACCATGTCTGAACTCACTTCTGCTGTAGGTAAATGGGAAACCCTGCCTGCTTGTGCAGTGCAAACCCTTCTGTACGTGTTAGGTGTCACCATGCCATCTGTCTTTCGTGTGAGTCTGTGATGAGAAACACAGGTTGCTCAATTTACTTCCCCTTCCCAGGTCTCCATCAATAAGAGAATGTTTTAAAACAATTTCCTGTACTTAAATATATAAAAACAAAATGAATTCTTATTGAATGCTCTCAGGTACCATTCTGAATACTTCTCGTGCACTAAATTCTCACATAAACCCCATAAGGTAGGTTCTGTTACTATCCTGTTTTCAAAACTGGGGGAAACGGAGACAGTAAGAGGCTCTGTAATTGACTCAGGATTCCATTAGCAATCTGATGGAGCCAAAATGACAACCCAGCAGTTGAACACTCAGGCTGAGCCCTTGACCAGGATGCACACAACTTGAAGGCAAAAGTACAACAGAATGCCCTCATGTCAGAGAAAGAATTGTCCACCCTGAGGACTCTGTCGTCAGGGCAATGGGTTTGTCTCCTTGGTCTTCCCATCCGCAAGTGTGAGAGACTGCAGTGTCAGAGCTTTGGGCGCCTCAGGGCCCACTGGCGCCTCAGGCAGAAAGTAAGTGCAGGGCCAGTTGTGCAGCCTCAGAAGAGGCTGTCTGGGTGTACTTCCTAAATGATTCTCTTCTGAAAGCACAGGGCAACCTCAAATGTGAATGCTACTTCAGTTATGAGTGTCATGTGTTTCATTTTTTACCAGAACAAAAGTGGGGGTTGTAGCTATGAGGCCACTTGAGAGACAGCCAGGACTCCGGGTCCTTCGAGGATGCCTGATGGGGCTACAAGGAGATATAGGCACAAGCAGCTTTTGGTTTGAGCTTTTGGTGAAGGGAGGCCCTTGATCATAAAATGATTTGGGGACCTGGCTTTGGAACAGTTTTGAAAACTGTTGGAAATCCATATTCTTTGAGCTCATGTCTGTCAACTGGAACTCTTGGCAGTTTTGCCCCAGACCTCCCTCCCTTGGCATAATTTGGGAGCTAACGCCTCAGCCAGATGGGTCCTAGTGGCCTTGGAGGAGCTGAAGGGTTTATCTCTGCCTCAGTACCTCTGGGGTGGTTTTGGAAAGCTCAGAAATCCCTCTCTCCTCTTTGGGGTGTGGGGGAAGATGCCAGTCTGGAGAGCAGAATTCCTGAGCTGAGTGACAAATGAGGGCTTATCCTTTTAAGAATGCCAGCCCTGAAATAATCTTAAGTGATTTGGAAGGAAGATTTTGTTCTTCCTTTTTTCCTAAACTCCTTTGTTCCCTTAGACTTTCAAATGGTTTTACAAAGCCCCTCATATCTGTTTTTGCCTTCCTTTGAGCCCATGAAGAGGAGCAGGGGTTTTCCTGAAACCACAGGCAACTGGGAAAGGAGTTAAACCCCACTGCTCCGAGAGGAGGGGTCTTGACAGTCTCCTCCCACCCCCCCTGCACTCTGTCATTCCTTATCCCATAGCACCAGCTTAAGGTGCGGGCTTAGGGTGGCAAGGGGCTGCTCGAAGGGGAAGTAATGGGGAGTAGCCATATTGAGGGAGGCAGCAGTTCATTTTTATTGAAGACCTTCTCTGTCCCAGGCCATTGGACCAGAACCCAGAAGTATGGGGCTGACATGATAGCTCCAAAGAGATTTCAGAGAGCAAGTAACAGATTACAGATAAAAAGTGAGAAGACGAGTAATTAGACAAATTCTGAAGAGACAAACAAGGGCCAGAGACAAGAATAATGGGGTGGCAAGGGAGCCCTCTGCTAAGCAGAGCGCATGGAGGGAAAGGAGCTGGGTGGCAAAGGGCAGGGGAACAGTAGTTTCAAAGGCCCTGATGAGAAGTTGTGTGTGTGTGTGAGGAGCTGGGTAGAGAGCAGCTGGCTGGAGCCTGGTGGGCTGGGGCTGTGTCATAGGTGGTGGGGTACTGGTAGGACAAGTCAGGGCCAGCCCCTCTGGCCTGTGATTGGCACAGTAGGAGTTGGGATTGTGCTGCAAGGCTAGTGGGGAGTCATTGCAGGCTCCTGAGCCGAGGAGAGACATGTTCTGGTTGTCCTCAGAAGCTTCCTCTGGCTACTGTATGGGAGTCAGTCTGTGAGGCGTGGACATGGGCTGGGCATGCAGTTTGGGTACTGGCTCTCTTCACCATAAATAATGTGAGCGGATGTCCATGAAGGTAGTCGACTTTTTAAAATTCCTATGAAAGTTCCCTGCTGCTCCTGTTTCTTACTGCTTTTTCACTTCAGGGCTTAGTTGGGTGGTTACATTTCTCTATTCCCTCCCTCCCTCCCTGACTAAAGTCACATTTGGTCTGAACGTTTTGGGTGAGTTTGTGTCATTGCTGTATTTTCTCAAGGGTGATCAATCCTACAGCTGTCTTGAGAAAATAGCAGAACATTCATTTCTCGTGGTCAGTCAGTGGTATGACAGGGAAAGACATTTCTAGTCACCGTGGTGAGAGCTCATGCAGGCCCTCCTCACTGCTGAAGGGAGAGTTGAAACGGTTCACTGTCTCCCAGTTTATTTTTAATTACTTCTGCTGGTACTAGACATCCTGTGACTCCAGCAAGAACATGATGAGACAAGTTAGGAATGAAGTCTAGTGATGCATGCCTGCTGCCAGCCATTGCAAAAGCTTTTCTTGTCGGGGACTCAGAACGGCTGTGTGAGAACCTCCCCTGCTGCTACCAGTGCTGTTTCTCTGTGTGGGCTCCGGGTGGGGACCTTGGCCTCCGCCCAGACACTACTGTCTTCAGAAGGCAGGTGGGCGGTCAGTGCACATTCCCAAGTAACCCCCACACCCTCCTGAAAATGGTTGTCCTGTAGCTGCTCTTCAGGGAGTCCATCTCTGCTCCCCATGCTGAATGCAGAGTCAAACACTTCAGTTGGTTTTATCATTTAATTTTTAGCTCTGCCCTATGGGTAGACACACTTTATTACCATCCTCATGTCATAGGTGAGGGATCTCAGAATCAGAGGGGTTAAGTCACTGGCCCCAGAGCCCGCCACTCTGAAGCTGGGGCTCTTGATCATCATCTACATCAAATTGTTCACAGCTGTACTTGAAAACTGAGGGTTGAGTGGTTGGGGGAACTTTAAAAATATTTCCTTGGTTCCATTCTCTGTAGGCCCAGCTCTAGAATTGGCATTTATAGGTGGCTCATAGACCCGCCTCTGCCCTGAGAAGCTGGGCCCACTGAGAAATGCCACTCAGCTGATTTGTGTGCCCAGTGGATCAGGCAGGGTCCAATCAGGAATAGAAATCCACCAGTTATTTTAGCAAAGAGCATTTAACATTAAGAATTAATAAGCAGAAAGGGCAGACAGTTTAGGGTATCATGGAAGTCACTACTCCCCTTTGGCTGGTGGGAGAGGGGAGGAGTGGGAAGGGGAAAAGAAGGTCATTATTAACTTTAGAAACTTGGAAATAAGGACTCAGAAGGCTGAGACCAGGCCTCTGAGGAGGACACACTGGCTCGGAGATAGTTGGGTCCTGGGGAAGCTTTGGCCAGGTTGAGCCCATCTTGCCTGTTCATCAGCTCACCCGTGAGCTGTTACCCACTTTCCTTCATTTCCTTTATAGACTGAACCAGGGAGGGCGCTTAGCACCATCAAGAAGAGATGCTCTGGTGTGCTGGGCTTAGGGACGACGCAGCATGGTGGCCAGCATGCTTCTCCACCCCTGTTGCTCTCATCCATGCATATGAATTACAGCGAAACAACATTTCTTCTTAATCCTCAGGTAGATTGGTTTCACTGGAAGTAGGCATTTAGGAGCCTGTTGTCTACACAGCAGCCAGACACTTTGGAAACTGGCCGACTGTGCCAGTGAAGCTTCAAATGTCTGCTTGCTCCCCACTCTTTGCCAAGTTTAAGCCAAAGTGCCAGTGGAGTCCCTCAAGGCCTGGTTTGGTGGGTGCCCCTTCATTGTGACCTCGGCTGCACTCTGTTTCCCCACACAGCCCAGTGCTCCCAGTCTTTGGAAGTCTGCAATCCCTGCGCCCTCAGCCTGGGGCACTCTGCCCCCCAGATTTCCACAGACATACTGTGTGTCCTTGCCCAGACATACTGTTTCAATGAGAGCCACCCTGACTACTTGATTTAAAGTCACCCATGGCCCTAAACTCCAGCAGTCTTAGTTACTGCTTTCCTTTCAGTGATAGGCTTTTCATCTTGTATTATATCAGGTAAACATCACAAGGAAATGAAGTAACTGGGGTAATTGTTCCATCCATCAGAAGCAGAACTTGATCCCAATAACCCACCAGGAATTCTCAATTCCAAACCCAAGCCTGAGCCTTGCACCTCCTGGTACTTTTTGCTTGTTTTATGTTGATAGGTCTTTATCCCAGAGGAGCCCTTTGCATTTTTAGCCATTGATACAGAGAATTCACCTTTACGCCTCAGAAATGAAACTCCTTCTTCCAGTAGATTCTTTGAAATCCAATATTCTCCATTGGCTGACCCTTGCTTTACCCCTTCAAACATCTGGGGATAAAACCTGAGATTCCCGATGCCAAATGATTTTGGCCATTGACCTGTTATCCTTCCGACTATTGTTTTAGTCACTAAGTCGTGTCCAACTCTTTGCAACCACGTGGACCATAGCCCAACAGATTCCTCTGTCCATGGGATTTCCCAGGGAAGAATACTTCATTGGGTTGCCATTTCCTTCTCCAGGGCATCTTCCTAACCCAGGGATTGAGCCCGTGTCTCCTGAATTGTCAGGCGGATTGTTTACCACTGAGCCACCAGGGAAGCCCATCTATCCGACTACCTTAATCATTTCTATAAAAAGTACAATGGGAGGAGATTGATAGGATTTAGTGAATATGTCCCATCACTATAACCCTGCACTTTAGAACCTTCTCTTGGCTCAGAGCCTCTGTAGGAGCCTTTCTGCTCCCTCCCAAGTTCTTCACATTAAAAGATTTGGTCCTATCTCCTTCACTTCTTGGAGATTCTCATCTACAAAACAGAACAGCTGATGGTGGTGACTGATGTGGGAAACTTATATAAACTGCATGTTAACTATCTAGCAGGAAGTCTGCTGCCTGACGTGCCTTATTAGAAAGCCAAGAGGCCTAAGTGGAAATCACACTGGAATGCCAACAGAATTGGAGATGTACAGGGAAGAATAGCTACGTGGCTTCACAGCCTCCTGGGACCACATCAAGCCCTGGAATGGTGCCTTCTGATTTGAAGAGGATTAACCTGGTTAGGGGCAGGGATCTGGAGCTGTTTGGGTCAAAGCCTGGCACTCTCAATCCTTGATTCTATGAATTTGATCCTCAGAACTCATGGCTTTTAAGATTTGGATCATTTTAACTTTGCTTTCACATGATTTGTTTCAGTGCCTCGATGGGACAGAGACAAGAAGTGATGGTTTTAGAATTTTGAAGGAGACTTTTCCGGTTTATACTTCAAATGGAAGGATGTCTACATGAGCCAAAGAGATATTGAAATGTGTTTTTCCTCCCACAGAATCATTGTCTCAACTTTCCTGAAAGTACTGATCTTTTCCCTTCCTCTGACTTGGAAATGGCCTGTTATGCACTCTTCTCATTAAAATCAGCAACAAAAAAATAGACTTTAAAGGGGGAACTATGGAGAAGGAAATGGCAACCCACTCCAGTGTTCTTGCCTGGAGAATCCCAGGGACGGGGGAGCCTGGTGGGCTGCCGTCTATGGGGTCACACAGAGTTGGACACGACTGAAGTGACTTAGCAGCAGCAGCAGCCCTTCAAAAAAAAAAAATCCAGTGAAAGTAATCTTGATCTCGGAATGAACATTTGGCCCCCTGACATCAGCAGAAAGAGGTGGAACTCTCTAAGCTTCTAGTTTATAAAATAGCTTAGTAGCTGTTGTAGCTTGTTGTAGCTCTTCCCCAGTGTTTTGCGAGAACTGTTAGAACAGGCATGTGACAATACCTTATGGTCCATGGAATAGAATGGGACAAACCTCTCCAGGAAGGCAGTGTGAATGAGACAGGATCCCCGAAAAGATCTAAATGGGTCCTGAGACATCAGAATGCAAAAGTGTTTGAGATGAGTCTTCTAACCTTCCTCAAAGAGTCTGTCTGCTTTGTTGTGGCCATTGTTTTCATTGACTTAATTAAAAAACTTGTAGCTGCAGCCAACCACTGTCAGTTCTCCCATCGCCTCTGAGATCTGCCAGCTCATGGAGGGCAGGAGAGCTCTGTGGGCCCCAGAGTCCTGAGCTCACGAAGGGACTGGCTTGCTGTAAGAACAGTGCAGGGCCTTCTGTCGTCCTCAGCCTAGCTGAGACCAAGCAGTGAGTGTGAACTGAGTAAACAGCCCTCTCATCACACAGCTTCTCCACATTCTCTGTGTGGTGACTTGGCCTTCAAGGTGCTGGGACTTTGATCAACCTGTGGCAGAAGGTTTGTGTGAAACCCGTCCTGGTTTCCTTTTTTTTTATAAACACAAGTGGGATCTGGAATTGATCCCAGATAATGCATCTGCCTCTTAATTTCACTTCAGAGGGGCAGGATGACAAGAAAGGCGATGAAGACAACTAAATGCATTTATGATTTATGCCCCCTGTGATAAATCAATGGATGATTTCTCCCCAAAATGTGGTCACTGCCTGGCTAACTCATACCAGCTGACACATCTGTGAGATGCATAAGGTAATAGCGGCTGAGCCCCCTCCGTGCCATGTGCAGGCCAGGCCTCGAACTCCGTACCCCGAGGGTGGGAAGGTGGACATGTGAGAGAGGGGGTTGTCTGCACACAGGAAGATGCTGCTTTGCTGCCACTTTTTTTTCTCTCTGGGTCTGTGTTTCCCTTTCTTGTGGCCCTAATGGTGCAGCTTTGTTTAGCCCATCCTTGGTTCATCTCCAGCATTCCTTGCTATGCTTGCCTTTCTCTGTGGTGAGTTAGATTTTTCCATTTCCTAAAGGTGATTTGATCAGGCCAGTTCTCACTAGAGTCCCTCAAAGCAAGTGGGAGAGTGGAAAATCGCATTAACTCTTTCACTAACTCCAGCTGCCTGCGCTGAATCCCAGATGGCAAGGAGGTTCTGTGTCAAGGGCCAGCTCCAGACCTTTGGAGGCAGCTCTTTGGCCTGCTATCTGAGAAGGATGGCATGGGCCCATCTGGCTGGAAAAGGGGCAGGGCCATGACCAATGGGCAGACTGCTGAGCACAAGAAGGCCAGTGGTGGCCCCCATGCCCATGTCCGCCATCCCTTTCCTTTGTGCTTTCTTTGTATCCCAAAGACCCTACCTTTCCTTTCTGGACTTGGAAAGTTGTATCTACATGTTCCAAAAATAGACTGTCATTAGAAATTTTCAAAAGTCTATTGAACCATTTTTGGCTGCTTGGCAGTCACATAGCAGCTGGATGACTTACTTCCCCACCTTTTTTTTTTTTTTAAAAAAAAGCATCATCTGAAGCTAATTTATCCAGGAGTAACTTGGGCTTTGGGGGAAAATGTCACATTCATTTTATAAGTTACCTGCAAATGAAATGAGAGGTTGTGCCTTTCATTTCCCTCTTGTTGAAAAATGTCTTTGTTACTCCATTTTTCCCTTTCTTGAGAAACACTCTGGGTTGCCGTTTGAAGAGTTATGCAACATTATTTTCCTTACCTTGCTTTCTGGAAAAAAGTGCCAAAGTCATTTCCTGGGCCTGGACTGGGAGATGCAATCCCCTTTAGATGGGAAAAGGCAGATAAGAGGGTCCAGAAACTGATGCTTTCTCCTGGAGACAGCAAGATCGCTGATGTTCCTCATCAGAGGGAAAGCGCAGCGTGGAGGGCTGGCTCGAGATGGAGGTGCTGGCTGCAGGCTGGGAAGTGTGAGGCTTCAGCTGGAGTCCCTGGAGCTGGGGCCAGATCTCCCTGCTCCATACAGACAGTGTACAGAAAGGGGAAAAAAGTAAGCCAGCTAGTACAGGTTGTTCATTTGATGTCTCTGCTGATACCTCATATTACTGTTGCCCCAGCCAGAAATAATATACCTGCAGCTGTGTTTCTGTGGGACAATGGGGACATCTAATAATATATCAGGATAATCTAAGCTGCCTTTTCTCCATTGAGGCCCCAAGGGGAAGATATATACTCTACCTTTATGTTATCCAGTGATACTAATCAGAAACCATTGCTGTGGAAACAGCTTGTCCTGTTTGGTCCCTTTCTAATGGGAAATCATAAATTAAAACAGAGCTTGATAGATTCAGCTTAATGCCAAAGTGAAATCCTCACATATTTTGTTGGCTGTTACATAATTAGTTGACTTCTCAAAGGAGTTCTAATTATGCCTATGGAATAAGCACAAGATAATGAAATGCATTCATCTCTCTGGCAAGCCGTCTGTCGCTCAGTACTGAGCTCTTGAATCAGTCCTCTGGGGTTCTCCTAGCTCGACCAACGAAGCTTTATTTACAGCCACAGAACTTGGAAGTGAAATACAAACTTATTTTATCACGTACTTCTTTTTTATTCCCTGTAAGAAAATCAGTTTTCCTTAGCTTTATATACTGCATAAATAGCCATGTGTAAAGTAGCTGTGAAGTGAAGTGAAGTTGCTCAGTCGTGTCCAACTCTTTGTGATTCCATGGACTATAGGCTACCAGACTTCTCTGTCCATGGGATTTTCCAGGCAAGAGTACTGGAGTGGGTTGCCATTTCCTTCTCCAGGGGATCTTCCTGACCCAGGGATTGAACCCAGGTCTCCTTCATTGCAGGCCAACGCTTTACCCTCTGAGCCACCAGGGAAGCCCTAATAATCCCAAAACATTGATTCACCCTCTTCCCCCGTGCCTCACCATGGTTCATAATCCCACAAAAACTGCCAGAGACAGAGGGAAAAGGCCCAAGGGAATAAGTTATTTGACTCTGAATTTCATTATCTGTAACATTAATACTTAGTAAAAGAGTTGGAGAGCTGGATGGATAGATCGATGGGTGTGTGAGTGGATGGTTGGATGAGATGGCAAATGTGTATTTGAGCAGATGGATGCATTTTTAATCAGGAAGGGATATAGACAGAAAAGAACTAACTCAGAAAAGCCTACTTTTGGCTATATTATCATGAATTTGATTGTTAGAGAAAATTATGAGGAAAAAGAGGGAATTTATAATATTTGGATATATTATCATGGATTTGATTGTTAGAGAAAATTATGAGGAAAAATAGGGAATTTATAATAATAAATTAGGTGTAATTAAAAAATAGAGTGGATCAATTAAGCATTGAATACCTTGAATTCCTTTTTTTTTTTTTCATGGTGAGTCATCAGCATGTGACTAAAAGGGGAAATACCCTAGTCTTTATTCTTTCTTCACATAAAAATATTAAAAGTAATGTCTAATCAAGTGTGCACAGCCTGATGAGTTCAGGAGGCCAGGATCTACAAGCAGGAGTGCTTCTAGGGTGTTTTGTCCTACATTCTGGGGATGGAGAACCATAAAGTCAGAATGTGGATATGGCTCCACCATTTTTCAAGGAGGCATCCTTGGCCTTTTGTTGTGTTGAATTACAGTCACTGTTTACCAAGTCAGTGACAAAATCTCAGTCACTGTTTACCAAGATTTATTTCTCAGGTGTAGAATTGTACTCTGAGCTCACTCTTGGCATTTGCTTTGCATCAAAAGGAATTCTTTGTCTTTTAGATTACAAACAAGATCATTCTGTTTCTTCTGATGTTACAAACATAAGTATCTTCTGAAAACCTGCCCAGATTGCTGCAGTGGTCATTTGAGCCACTTGACGCAAGTGAGGAGGACCCTGGAAGGGAACTTATACAATTGATAAGGAACCACTCCGTGTGTGCTTGCTGCTAACATTCTTTTGAGACTGCCGTGGCCTGCAAGACCCTGAAGGGGTCTGGCATCTTTCTCTCCCAGACTTCACTGAAAACCTGGCCTTTTTTGTTGCCTAAGAGGGCATTTGCAGATACTACTCCATCTCAGGAGATCCTCCTGTTCATTACTCAATAAAAGAGGTTTTAACATGTGTCCTAGTTTGTATTCTTTTGTCTTGCTTTTATGTAGGGCAGTATTTCTTTCCTTCTGAGCATTAATGTCTGTTTCTTACATTCTTATCAGTGGAACTGTCTTACTATTTGACTCCTTCATTAAACTATATGTTCTACATGGTATAGCAGGACCATCTTCATGGGCATGCTACTGGACTGGCAATTGCTCAGGGCTTCTAGTTCAGAATGGCTGTAATGCTCTACTATTACCATCTTGAAATCCTTTATGCTTTTCTGAACAAGGCTGCTCACAATTTAATTTTGTACTGGGCCCTGCAAATCATATGGAAGGTCCTGGGTTGGAGCCATGTGTTTCTATCAGATTTTCAGCATGTGGTATATGCTCAACACATATTTTGTAAAGGAATGTTTCAGTGACAAAAGATGGTCTCCTCTCATTAGTGTGTGCAGTATAAAATGCCTAATACCTAATATCAAGTCAGGATGCTATATATTTCCTTGGCAGCTCACTACTTAATCTTATTCTTTTCATAAAGTTTGGCAAATGCAACCAAAATTGAATTTAAAAGACATGCATATTATGATCTAAGAAAAAACTGATTATATAAAAGGAAGTATAAAAACGTGCTGATCTGTTGTTAATTTTTTGTTCTATATTTGAATTTAAAGGGTGATGTTTAGAGAGCCAAAATGCTAATTGTCTTGCAATGAATGCTGTAATAAGCTGGGACAAACACTGCATTGAAGAAAATATCCCTCAAATGATAGAGGAAGTTTGTTTAAACAGTGACCGGGGTTACTGTGTGGTAAATATAATGCTTTCCCCTATGCAAGGTCAACGAAATCCCTGAAATTAAAAAAAAAAAAAAAAGCCCAGTTTGATCTTTGCATCACATAATTGGGGAGATCTTGCTCTCCCATATAGCAAGCTTGGCCAAATATCTGCTGAGGAGTTCATGGAGAAATGGCAGACATCCCCGTTTTATACAGTGTGCCCATAAGTTTTCTGTCACTTGTCTGAGTTGGACACGTTTTTTCCATTCTCCCTTGCCCACCCCATAGGTGACTGCCGCAGATTGCAGATTTGGCAGGATTTTCTAGGCTGTGCGGGCACAAGCTGTTAATAAATTAGGTGCACAGAAGTGTGATGGCAAGGCGTTTCCTCCTGGAGTTCATAGGCCTTCCAGAACATTTATGTCTCATTATAGCCGGTACAGCAGTTTATGCCCTAATAAATCAGAGAAGCTTTGCAGAGATGGGCTGGACCATAATGAATCTTTCTGTTGGCATTTTCCCTTTACAGAAGCAAATAATGGAGCAAAACCGCCCCATCTGGCCACTCAGTAAGAGGGAACTCACAGCGGGAGCTATTTGCTCAAGCATGACAAAGGTCACTGCGGGTAGCAAGAGCAAGGGGTGACTGTGAGTGACAAGGTGGAGTGAAGCCATTTATGAACCTTTATCACTGTGATTATAGGCATTAACTGGACTGTCAGGGTCCTGTTCTCCCTTCTTGTGATGGGCTCTGGGTCTTCACTGATTTTTCACACTTAATTTCCAGACCTGTTGGATGTTTTGAAGCTGTACAAGTAGACAGACACCGCCAGCCAGCATGGCATGTGGGCCCATTCACTTTGACTTACATCCTGTTTTCTTAATAGGGTGGGCTTTCAGGTAACTGGAAATGGTTGCCAAGCAGAGTGAGGGGAGATCACCTTCTCTCTCTGCCTTCCCTCGCCAGTGCAAGAAGATGGGTGATGAAAACCAAGTAAATATGAAAATTATTATTAATTATGTGGTTAGGAAATCAACTTGTTTCTATTGGAGGTTTACTAGATGTATTATGAAGAAACAGAGAGGGAGGTATGATGGCAGGCATCCCCATTTTATACATTAAAAACAGTGCCTAGAAATAAGTGAGGAATTTGTTTTTGATCATTTATGCATTTTCACAAGAAAACCCAATCCTCCATTTTGGAAGTAAAAATCTATCATCCATTCATCTATCTATCATTTCCTTTGCTCCTAGTAACTGGAATTTCTTTTCATTTGGAGGAAACTTTGCCTTGTTTTTTTCACCCTAGCTGGTCTGAGCTCCTACCCTTTGCTGGGATGTGGAGGAGCTTTGGGTGTGCCTGGGCTTTTTGTCTGTGTTTACTGAGAGGTTTCTGGGAGCCCTTGGGGAAGGGAGTATATCCGGCTATTTCTATTCCACAAAGACTTGCTTGGTGCCTCTTAAGTAATCACTTTGCTGCTGGGAAGTCAGAGGAGAAGCAAGTAAGGGAGTGCGCGATTTATCAAAAGTGACAAGGAGAACAGAGCTCCTCCATCAGCCTGAGCTCCCCTCATATTTACATAACACCTTCCTTCCAGAGTTTTCCCCAGCAGATGGTCAGGTGGGGTTCACTGACTCTGCAAGGGGCAGGCACGGGGAATATTTTGGGCTATCTCCCAGCAGAATTACACAACGGTGCATGGAGGGAGGGAGGAAGAGGCAAGGTGGCCAAGTCACTCCCTAGCTAAAGAGGCCCTGAAAATGTGGACTCGGTGCCAAGGGCGGCTTGCAATTTGGGAGGTTGCCAATGCCCAGTACCCGAAGACTCGGGAAGAGAGGCCAATCCTTGAGGAGTCAGGAACTGACTACAAGTGAGTCTGTCCATCTGCTCTGCTGTAATGGGAAAGTTAGTGAGACTTGATGGGGTCACAGAAGGACATTAATGCATTGACTGAGGTGATTGGGCTCTGCTGAGGGCAACAAGAGCCTACCCTTCAGAGGGAGTCTCCAGATAAGTGGAAAATTCTCTCATTGTCCTGCTTTATAAAGATCCCAGAAGCAAATGCGGCACCTGCTCTGTCTGTGACTTGGCTCTGGGGCTGCTGAGTCTGTATCAGGAGACCCCGTTTGGTACAGGATTTTGAACACACGTGGCTGCTTTTTTTCTTTTTTAAGGTTTCCATTTGAAACGACTAAGCTGTAGCAGGTAATTAGCACCTTTGCTCTTGGAACAAGTGGCGCTTTTATTGGTTGGTTTCTTAATCAGGTTGGTTTCTTGACCACTTGGTAGTTCTTAGTAAGGAAGCCTGCAGAGAGAAGAGCAAATGCTATGTGTCCCTGGGGATGAGGCCAAGCTGAAAAAACACTCAGAGGGTCTCGGTTCAGTGCCCCACTCCCACTGCCATGTTCTAACCCTACCATGCAAGTTCTAACCCCACAAAGGGCTTTTTCTTCCCCTGAGATCCTGGGCAGATACCAAAACTTGCTCATATATCACATTTCTAGTCTCTAAAATGCACTGCTATACTCTGGCCTCACCTTAGAATACAAATGAAGCATACAAAGGGTTTTTTGGGAATAGTCTGTGCTATCCCAGACGTGAGCATGTTGCTTTTGTAACTCAACATCACATTTATGGCTTGGACAGGACTGTGGATGTGTCCTGGAGATGACAGCTTGGCATAGCCAATATGCCAGCTAAGCCACTTTCAAACGGGGTGATTTTGTGCAGATGCATAAGGCATCCGTGCATTGGTCTCGTGTGTGAATAAGGATGGCTGTGTTATCTCTCCCAGGGTTATGGTGAGGGTTAAAGCAGATGATGTATGTAAAGCCGTGGCACGGTGGCTTGCACAGTGACTACTCGATAGATGATAACTGTGTTGACAAGGACAGTGACAACACTGCTCCTTTGGAAAACCGGAGTCCAAAGACCAGGAAGCTGGCTTACAGGTGACAGATAATTTCACCTTCAGATGCCATCTTCTGTTGTTGAGCAGGATTCCAACACTGTGTATGGGTTCAATGAGAGAACACTGAAATCAGGGGTATATGCTTAATGAGAGAATCAAGGGTGATGGTGTTATTGCTGATGTTTCAATGCTGCCTTAAATAGCTGTGTAATATAGGAGTAAATTCACCTCTTTTGGACCTATGTTTTTAACCTATAACATGAGAAGTTTAGGCCATATCAGTTTTTTGAAAGTGTTCAGATAATATAATGATTACTTTTCCTCACCTCGAACTTTTCACCTTCACTGAAATGCAACTCCTTCTGAAGAACCACATTTAAATGATGACTCTTCATGGCTTGAAACAACTTTGAAAAATACTAAAGATAATATTTGGTAAAGTCTTAATCCTTAACGTTTATAAACTCTTCATTCAGAGCCTCAACTTTAGTTGGAAATCATTCTGATGGATTTGGCTCACTCTTCAGCTCTGTCACTTCTTTCTCAATATTTGACATTCCTATCTGGAGTGGTCTGCTCTGAGGACCTGTCTACAGATTGACATTGCACTTTATACTCCATTTGCCTGCTCAACCTGTCTAGGCTACCCAAGAGGGAAAGAAAAGCCCCAGTCTGTCTTTACACTTGCCAGGCCAGCATCTGTGTCTTCCATGGTAGGTGAGGAATAGCACGGGAAGTGACCATGTTGACACTGGAAATCTAAAGGTTTGTGTTGATTTCTTATTAATAAATAACTTTCACTTTCATGTTATCCCTAAACGTTGTTGAAAACAATTTTTTGGTAGCAATAATCCCATGCAGTGACTGTGGGTAGTTGGTCTCTTTCAGTAAGCAAAACCTTAGAGTGTGCTTAGGACACAGACATGGCCACTGGTGCTCCTTTATTCTGCTGCACGTTCTCCCCAGAGTGAGTAAGTAAAGAAGAGAAGGGAATGTTAGAGGTTGAGAGTGAAAAGGTTAGAGGAATGGAGGTTTGAGGAAAGAAACGGGGGCAACTGTTGCCTCTGGAAAGTTGGACGAAGAATTGACCAACCTAGATAGCATGTTGAAAAGCAGACACATTACTTTGCCAACAAAGGTCCGTCTAGTCAAGGCTATGGTTTTTCCCGTGGTCATGTATGGATGTGAGAGGTGGACTGTGAGAAAGCTGAGCGCCGAAGAACTGATGCTTTTGAACTGTGGTGCTGGAGAAGACTCTTGAGAGTCCCTTGGACTGCAAGGAGATCCAACCAGTCCATTCTAAAGGAGATCAGTCCTGGGTGTTCATTAGAAGGACTGATGCTAAAGCTGAAACTCCAATACTTTGGCCACCTCATGCAACAAGTTGACTCACTGGAAAAGACTCTGATGCTGGGAGGGATTGGGGACAGGAGGAGAAGGGGACGACGG
The DNA here is from genome assembly GCF_049115385.1 of Moschus berezovskii. NCBI lineage: Eukaryota > Metazoa > Chordata > Mammalia > Artiodactyla > Moschidae > Moschus > Moschus berezovskii. The sequence continues at coordinate 14,179,021 of NC_142483.1, forward strand.
AGAATGAGATGGCTGGATAGCATCACCGACTCGATGGACGTGAGTTTGAGTGAACTCCGGGAGTTGGTGATAGACAGGGAGGCCTGGTGTACTGTGATTCATGGGGTCGCAAAGAGTCGGACACGACTGAGCGACTGGATTGAAAGTGGAAGGATGCCATCAAAGGATAGGATTCCATGTGAGATATTTAGTGACTGAATTAAAGTGAGACTGGTCAACAAAGTTGTGTATTTTTCTCCAGGTGTATTTAGCTGCTTACTTAGCAACACTGAAGAGGTAGAAACTTGGATGCAATCAGGGTTGAGGTGCCAGTTGGATGGAAAAAGAGTTAATGTAATTGAGAGTGGATTCAAAGGAAATGAGCTTTGGAATCTCAGGTGGGTAAGGAAGGAAGTGAGGGTTAGAGACAGATGATAGACAATGGAGGATCAGCTATTTTGAGGTCCCAGTGGAGGGAGATGAGCTGGTGGTCTGATAGTTGAATACATAAAATTGAGATTTTGGAGGTAACTTGACAATGATAAAGTATGGACAGTGGCAATGATTTTTCATCAGGCCAGACCATTCATGTGCCCTCCTGTTGATACCATCTCCTGACCTCCTCATCACTCATGAATACTTTAGCATTGGGCTCACTGCCTCCTTCTTGCCATGTTGTTGTCATTCTTGGTGACATTGACATCACCACAGCTGTATCATCTGGTTTCTTAATTCCTTAATACCATCCCTCCCAAAGATGGTCTCCTCTGTTTGCTTCCAACACCTACTCCCATGCTTACATCCTAGACTTTGACTTATTTTTTCTTTCTTCCATAGAACCACTTTAAAGGAACTGTGTTCCTTGCACATTATAGAGCCGATTGAAGGAGAAGTAAATTGGGCGTTGGAATGGATGCATTGGTTTCATTGCCAACTTGTGCCTAAGTCTTGGTGTGACCTTGATAGAGGCTGACTCTATACCTAGGCATTGTAGGATTGCTCTGAACCTCTTGCAACAGGATGTATGTTGTAGGGTGGTGAACAGGGCTGTGTTCTGGGCCCTGCCTGCTGGACTGTTTGCAGAACAGAGGAGTTCAGATAAATGAGCCAGGTGGAAGTGGAAATCTGGGAAAATGACCTTTTGCTTCATCTCAATGTCTAGGTCACTGGGATCCATGGGCTGGCAGGAATTCCAGTGAGCAGAGACCCAACTCATTTTCTCCAAGGAGTACTCCTGACATTGTGTTAACCAAAGAAGGTCAGAGTAGCGCTGCCAGCTGTCTGCCAAAGAGAGGGCAAAGTGAATTAATTAAAACTAAAAATAAACCTTGACTGGAATTGCTCTTATAGGTGGAAGGAAGATAGATTGGCCAGAGCTAAGAATTTTGAGGCCATCTCCCTTGCATTTAACTGTGACCCTTAAAATGACCCTTAAAATGAGAAATGGCTTTTGGCATTAGGTAGGTAATGTCCATACTGCATTAGTTCTGGTTCAGCACATTTAGGGAGTTATGGAATTGTTTTTGCTTTTTAAACTCAAATGATGTATAATCTTTGAGGTGGAAAGGAGTTGACACATACATATGCATGCCCTTGAACACAGCCCCCTGGTTAAATAAATATATGTTTTCCCAAGAACAAAACTTTTCTGATCTACTTTGGGTGAATATGGACAAATATAAAACTTGGTTTTTCTTTTTTGTACCCCTAAATATATACCTTTACATGCTAAACTTAAAACTGTTGAAATGTTGGATGCTCTTGAATGGAAAATAGTAAAAGTACTTGGTTATCATGAGCCTTATAACCACTTGCTAAAAAGTAAACTCAGCTGGCTTGTTTTATACAAGGAAACTTACTTTTGGTAGTTCTACAAAAGGAGAAAGTAAAAAGGAAAGCAGACCTGCGCATATATGATATCTTCCAAGTTTTCCTTTTTTTTCAAGGCCAAGAGCTATAAATGGCAAGATTAATTTGACATTTGAACTAAGAAAAATTTAGCTCTCATCACCTGAGCTTACAAACCATGATCGTCAATAAAAAGAAATGGCCTCTATTTCAAGACAAATGGATTTAAATTCACTTCAAATAAGCATCAAGGTTTAACATAATTTCAAAAGCGATATGTTATTAATTATGGATTGTGTAGTGTGACTAGGTGAAAATTCAATTAATGGTTGAAAAATTACAGTAATGGTATTTGAAGAATTGTCTTTTGTAGCCAAAGTTTTTTTTTGTTTTTTTTTTTACTCTTCTGTCCCAGGAATATGTTAAAAATCACATTTTATTATTATGAACTATTGTAGCTTTTATCCTAGTCAATTCATTATTTGGGAGGGGAAAAAGTCAAGTCTCTGAACCAACGTGAATATTGGAATTGTGTTACAGTGTCCAACACTACAGTGGGAGAGTTGAATTGATTAAGCCTTGGAACAGGGGGAGAAGAGAGAGGAATTTTAGTCTTATTAATAAAAATAGATGTTTATCAGAGATAGAGTAAGGATGATGGGCCACAGTATTTTGAAGTGAAAGTTGAGTTACCTTTAGAATCTTCAGTGATAAATTTGTGATGAGAGAAAGAAATGAAGCAAGATGTAAAAATTTCAGTTTTTCAGAAAAAAAGATGACTTTTAAAAAGGAAGGAGTAGGTGTAGGTAGATCTAGATGGTCCTGGTTTTTGAAGACTTTTATTTAATATGATTATCTGAATCTGAGGGATCTGAAAAAATGTCTCAGGGCTTAGATCATTGTGGGGGAGGGGTCCAAGGGGGCCCTAGGACAGTAGGTTTGCCTCCTATTGTAGATGGGCCCTTCTGATTTGGCTAGAGATTTCCAAGAGTGAAACCTTCCCTGGTGACTCAGACCACAGAGGACCTGCCTGCCTATGCAGGAGATCTAGGTTCGATCCCTGGGTCAGGATGATCCCCTCGAGAAGGGAATGACTACCCACTCCAGTGTTCTTGCCTGGAGAATTCCATGGACTGAGGAGTCTGGTGGGCTACAGTCCACAGGGTTGCAAAGAGTCGGACACAATTGAACAACTATCACTTCACTTCTAAGAGTCAAATGTTCTGACCATAGCAGAAGTTAAAGTGCCTTCTTAGATTCAGTGACTGTGTGATTTCAAGTTGCTGTCTGTGGAAAAAAAAAAATAAGGCGGCAAGAAGGGAGACTACCATTGAAGAATTCAAGAGGGAGAGTTTTTAATGAGAGAGGAGGGACAAAGAGGAAATCCCAGAACTCCAATAATACATGAGGGAAAAGAACACAATTGAGGGTAGATGAACAAGTTAACTCACTGCATAGAGATTTCCGCATTTGGGAAAATTTGCTTTTTCTTCACATTTAAAAATATAAATGATAATGTTCCAGGGAACTGAAGACAAACACACTGACATTACAATCAGACGGGAACACACAGTGGTGGCTTAAGTAAGGGACTGTGCTGGAACCCTGAGGAGACAGGCTCTTTTCTGTTTGTTTTGGTTTCTTTTTTTTTTTTTTTTTGGTCTTTATGCCATTCATTTTATTTTATTTATTTTTTATTTTACAATATTATATTGGTTGGTTTTGCCATACATTGAATGAATCCGCCCCGGGTGTACATGAGTTCCCCCTCCCGAACCCCCCTCCCACCTCCCTCCTCCCCTTATCCTCCCTCTGGGTCATCCCCGCACGCCAGCCCCGAGCATCCTGTAACATGCATCGACCCTGAACTAGTGATTCGTTTCACATATGATAATATACATGTTTCAGTGCCATTCTCCCAAACCAGCCCATCCTCACCCTCTTCCAGAGTCCCAAAGACTGTTCTACACATCTGTATCTCTTTTGCTGTCTCGTATACAGGGTTATCATTTGCATCTTTCTAAATTCCATATATATGCGTTAGTATACTGTATGGTGTTTTTATTTCTGACTTACTTCACTCTGTATAATAAGCTCTAGTTTCATCCACCTCATTAGAACTGATTCAAATGTATTCTTTTTAATGGCTGAATAATACTCCATTGTGTATATGTACCACAGCTTTCTTATCCGTTCGTCTGCAGATGGACATCTAGGTTGCTTCCATGTCCTGGCTATTATAAACAGTGCTGCGATGAACATTGGAGTACATGTGTTTCTTTCAGTTCTGGTTTCCTCTGTGTGTATGCCCAGAAGTGCAATTGCTGGATCATACGGCAGTTCTATTTCCAGCTTTTTGAGGAATCTCCACACTGTTCTCCATAGTGGCTGTACTAGTTTGCATTCCCACCAACAGTGTAAGAGGGTTCCCTTCTCTCCACACCCTCTCCAGCATTTACTGCATGTAGACTTTTGGATAGCAGCCATTCTGACTGGTGTGAAATGGTATCTCATTGTGGTTTTGATTTGCATCTCTCTGATTATGAGGGATGTTGAGCATTTTTTCATGTGTTTGTTAGCCATCTTTATGTCTTCTTTGGAGAAATGTCTGTTTAGTTCTTTGGCCCATTTTTTGATGGGGTCATTTATTTTTCTGGAATTGAGCTGCAGGAGCTGCTTGTATATTTTGGAGATTAATCCTTTATCCGTTGCTTCATTTGCTATTATTTTCTCCCATTCTGAAGGCTGTCTTTTCACCTTGCTTAGAGTTTCCTTTGCTGTGCAGAAGCTTTTGATTTTAATTAGGTCACATTTGTTTATTTTTGCTTTTATTTCCAATATTCTGGGAGGTGGGTCTTGGAGGATCCTGCTGTGATTTATGTCAGAGAGTGTTTTGCCTATGTTCTCCTCTAGGAGTTTTATAGTTTCTGGTGAGACTGGCTCTTAAACATAAATATTCAGAGTTCAATATAAGTCTCTTCATGGCAGTGGCATGAGTCAGGATGAAGGACGCTTATACTGAATACTAAGAGCTGAGAAGGTGGGTTAAAGTGCTCAAGACTTACCTGCCACTTATGCTCTGTAGAGAATATACCCACGCTCCAGTAGGGACCAAGTATCTCTTGTCTCTGTGATGCCCTCCACTTGAGCCCCTTAGGTCCTTTTCTTAGCATCCCTGTTGTTTTAGTTGCTGAAACATGTAGTCATCCAGCTCATTTGTGACCCCTTATGGCAGAAAGTGAAGAGAAACTAAAAAGCCTCTTGATGAAAGTGAAAGAGGGGAGTGAAAAGGTTGGCTTGAAGCTCAACATTCAGAAAACGAAGATCATAGCATCTGGTCCCATCACTTCATGGGAAATAGATAGGGAAACAGTGGAAACAGTGTCAGACTTTATTTTTGGGGGCTCCAAAATCACTGCACATGCTGATTGCAGCCAGGAAATTAAAAGACTCTTACTCCTTGGAAGGAAAGTTATGACGAACCTAGATGGCATATTAAAAAGCAGAGACATTACTTTGCCAACCAAGGTCCGGCTAGTCAAGACTATGGTTTTTCCCGTGGTCATGTACGGATGTGAGAGTTGGACTGTGAAGAAAGCTGATCGCCGAAGAATTGATGCTTTTGAACTGTGGTGCTGGAGAAGACTCTTGAGAGTCCCTTGGACTGCAAGGAGATCCAACCAGTCCATTCTAAAGGAGATCAATCCTGGATGTTCATTGGAAGGACTGATGCTAAAGCTGAAACTGCAATACTTTGGCCGCCTCATGCGACGAGTTGACTCACTGGAAAAGACTCTGATACTGGGAGGGATTGGGGGCGGGAGGAGAAGGGGACGACGGAGAATGAGATGGCTGGATGGCATCACCGACTCTGTGGACATGAGTTTGAGTGAATTCCGGGAGTTGGTGATGGACAGGGAGGCCTGGCGTGCTGTGGTTCATGGGGTTGCAAAGAGTCGGACACGACTGAACGACTGAACTGAACTGAACTGAGACTATAGCCAGCCACACTCCTCTGTCCATGAGATTTCCCAGGCAAGAAGACTGGAGTGAGCTGCCATTTCCTTCTCCACTTAGCCTCCCTAGTGGTCTCTTAAACTCCACAGGGAAAGCAGAGGGGCTTTGGGGCCCTTTGACTCCTTTGACTCCTGTGGGTATAAATACTGCTAAACAATCAGACCCGTAAGACTGCCAGAACTGGCCGGCTCTCAGCATGCTTCTGGGTATCGTTACACTCAAAGAGGCTTACCTCTTCCTCAGTCTTCTTAAAGTGCGCTCTTCTTATCCTACCTTAGACAGATAGCCAAGGAGAGAGGCCGAGGAAATTGGAAGCTCACCGACTGTTGAGTCAGAGGCTGAGGACTCCAAATATGGGGTGAGGAGCCACTTTACATGAATCAGTCCCAAGGGAGTTGGAGTAGCAAAGAGTTTTAGCCATGGTCAGATCCCTTTGGTTTCTTAAACTGTGATGCACCTCCAGATGTTTGTTCAATGCCATACCGTCTGCCTAGGATGATCGCTAATCTCTCTCTCAAATTCCCATTCATCCTACAAGTTCTCAGCTAGAAATCCCTTGGTGCTGGCAGTTGCTAATTTAAGAACTGGATTCAGAAGTCCACGTAGACCTTTCCTTGAAAGTGTGTTTCATAGTGGGTTCAAGGTCAGCAAAATAACAGACTTGCTCAGCACTGAGATGATCAGCTGGACTCAAAGGAGAAACCATTTCTCATTTTTAAATAATATGGCAACTCTAATCTAAATACTTCCTGTAGTGAGTAAAATGACCTTTTGGACAATTGCCAAATTTGAAAATTATTAGTTTTTACAGTGCCCTGGGGAAATAATTGCTTGTCAGTCTGACCCAATTAAATTCTGGCCTTTTTATATAGGGATAGTCTTAATTTAAATTTTGAAACTTTTAAACTGCAGAATCAAATTTTTTATTGCCTCTCTGACCCTGAATCAGTGTGATAGATATGAGTGAAAATTTTTATTGATGTTAATTTAAATTCTAAAACCTATACTTTATGAACACTGACACCAGTGTAAAGAGATATTTTAGTCCTTCATCTTTCATGTGGGGACAAAAGATACTTTTATTATGCAAATTGCTTTTGTAAGAGTAGGTTGTAGGGCCTGAATGGGGGAGGCTGGAATTGTAAAATATCCTCCAAATTCATTTAAAGACTACAAAATTGTTTACCAGAAAAAAAAAAATCAGTTATATCACTGGATCAAATGTATAGATATCTTTCACAAAGATACGCCTTCACATAACTGTGGAAAAGGAGAAGCTGATAATCTTACATAGCTCAACAACGATTCTTTTCATTTTAAGGTTTTGTTCTGTTGGCTGCACAGATGTTTTTGATTTTTCGGGTGTGTTTATATGTTTGCAGGTTTCTGAGGCTGTGCTGATGAATGGAGTTTTTATTGAAGTTATATGTAGCTCTCAGATAGTAAAAATGTGCTTAAGCTTCTTCATCTTGCCCCCTATCCCCAATCTGGGTCTTATCTGAAGAAACTTATTCTATTGTCTTAGTATCCTTCGTATTTCCCTGATCTGTGCCTCTATATGCTGCTATAATTAAAATATTTGAAAAGGGAAAAATGACATTTAGGAATTTAGTGGCAGGACCACAAGACACTGAATTCATTCTTGATGGTTTTCCTGTTTGTTGGCAAGAATTGACACAGCAGAAGTGATCCTCAGTGTGCCTCTCATTATGCCATCTTCTACAGAAAAAAAGTTCACTTACAAATTACAGTCAGGACCTTTGAATGCTTGGGAATTTTAGTGAAGTTATAGCCATTTTATTAAATCTTAAAAATGGAATTATAATCTATGGGATGTAGAGATGAGGGAGCCCTTCCTCTGGGTCAGTTACTCTCCCAATGTGTAGTGAGCACTCCCTCCCTGTCCAAAAGCTGTGCTGGCCACGAGGGGCATAGGGCAACAGCCCAGAGGAAGTGTAGGTGCCTTGGTCCTCCGAGTGGGAGAGCTCTGCTGTCAAGAGAGAGAACATATCTGTTCTGTTTGTTTGTTTGATTATTATCTAACGGCTTCCCTCCCCCCACAGACCTTACAGCTACATGAAGTTCTTATTTGTGAAATTTACCCGTTGTGTTCTAATTCATAAAATTCTAGGGACCTAGAAATTAAGTGATTTGTCCAAGGATCAGTTCAGTTCAGTTCAGTCGCTCAGTCGTGCCTGACTCTCCGCGACCCCATGAATTACAGCACGCCAGGCCTCCCTGTCCATCACCAACTCCCGGAGTACACTCAAACTCATGTCCACAGAGTCGATGATGCCGTCCAGCCATCTCATTCTCCGTCGTCCCCTTCTCCTCCCACCCCCAACCTTTCCCAGCATCAGAGTCTTTTCCAGTGAGTCAACTCGACACATGAGGTGGCCAAAGTATTGGAGTTTCAGCTTTATCATCAGTCCCTCCAATGAACATCCAGGATTGATCTCCTTTAGAATGGACTGGTTGGATCTCCTTGCAGTATAAGGGACTCTCAAGGATACAGCACTAATATATGGGGACTTTGAGTTTGAATCCATGTTGGCATGACTGCAAAGTGTGACATTCTACTGTGTTGCACTGCCTCCTTTTTAGGTCTTGTTTGTACAAAACAGAGCTAAAACAGCACATACACCCCCCAAACCCTAATCACATAATAATGAAAAAGAAGCTTGTTTCATACAATATAATATAAGATATAAGATAATGGAGAAGCATAATTATGTGTGTGGACCAAAAGTTCTTCAGTGTTTTATATTGTTAGAACATTGAGAATGCAATCAATAAGGAATAGGATTAAACCATTTGAAGTTCAAAAAACAAATGCCGTTAATGCACTCAGAATGGACTTTAAATATGCCCTTTTTTATAACCGTGCCTGGAAACCTGAGAAGGTAGATGTGTCTTCTTCTCGCAACACTGTCAGTAGTTATTCCAAAGCAGCAGGATTAGGGAGGAGCCAGAGGTGACCAGCTGACTAGTCTCTGCTTGGGGAGACCAAGTTGACACTAAATGCGTACTTACTGCCTCAAGGCCCACTGCCTTCTGCACAGCTGGGTCAGCCCTGGTGACATCTTTGACGCTGAGCTATTAAGTTTAGCATCTGAGCTGATTAAGTTTATGTCAAGGTAGTGCTGTGAAAATATAAAAAGTGAAAATTGAATCCTAGTTATCTTGCAAAAGCAACTAGATAAAGGTTCTTATAAACAAACCAATATAGATTGTATCCTCTTCCTTTGTACTCTCTCTAGAAAGTTTTTCTCTGACATAAATAAAGAAGAACTAGAATCTCATTTCTGAAATGAAACACTCAGCATCAGATTTCTCCATGCTTTTGCTAGATGCCACCCACCTGCTCCTGCCTAAAGTTGCTGGATGATAACTTGCGTGAGGTGTAGACTCCTTACAAAGGAGTTCTAAGCCCTCTGTTCCCCCTGGGGAAGGGCTCTTGGAAAAAGCTTCTCTGTGTCAGCCAGCTTGCTAGGTCCCAAAATAAAAATCATAGAAACAAACACACAAACCAAAACCTTCCATGCGAACGTGGATATATGGGTTACAAGCTTGCATTCAGAGTCCAGTGACTAGCATTTGAATCTAGGCCTTGCTACTCACTAACCCAGAGACCAGGGACAAGCACTCCAGGAGGAATTTCTTCAACTGGAATGTGGAAATAACCAGTACTTATCTCAAAAGTGGTGAGGATTAAAATTATGCACACGATGTACCTCGCATGGTGTTTGGGGCATGGAAAGCTCTCAATGATTACTGACATTCTTCCTCCTTTCCCAGTTTTATGACTACCACAACTGTCAACATTCATAGTGTCCTAGGCTGCTATAACAAAATACCACGAACAAAGTGGCCTTAGACAATTGGAATTTATTCTCTCAGTCTGGTGACTAGAAGTCCAAAATAAAGCTGTTTGCAAGGCCATGCTCTCTCTAAAGGGTCTAGAGAAGAATCTGCTCCATGCCTCCCTCCTGTCGTCTGGAAATTGCCAGCTGTCCTTGGCGTTCTCTGGCTTGTGACAGGATAACTCCAGTCTCCACCTCTGCCTGTCCATGGCTGGCTTTCTGGAGTGTGTCTGTGCCGAAGTTTCCCTCTTTGCCCACCACTCGTTGGATTAGGGCCCACCTTACTCCCGTGTGAGCTAATCTTAACTTGATTATGTCTGCAAAGACCCCGATTTCAACAAAGACGAAGACCACAGGTGCCAGGGTTTGGGACTTCAGCATACCTTTTTTGGATACATACATCAGCAAGCAACAAACCGTATCTTAATTTTAGGCCCAAGAGAGCCTCGACTTCATCTGTCACATCCTCAAAAGTCACCTGCTTTGCCCTCTGCTGTGCCTTCTTCTCTTTGCACATGAGCGGACCTTGCCAGTGGTGTTAACATCTCGAGACTAGTTCTGTCTTGTTTTCCTTTGATGTATTTTGAGGTTTCAGTAGTTCTTGTAGACACCTGATGAAACAGCAGGAGATACTCTCACCTTCCTCATTTCCTGGGAGGCCCAGCAGACAGCGTGTGAAATTCAAAACCGTTATTAAATGTCTGTCATGTTCACAAATGTTCCTCTCTGTTGAACAGCTCTCAACTGATCATAGACATAGTGAGAGCAGTCCAGTGGGCTCAGTCTGATAAGGGTGAGCTTTAGCTGGATGGCCTGAATCTCCGCCAGATAAGAGAAGGTCTGAAAAGTCACTTGTCCGTCAGTCCATTCTTTTTGCTGGCTGTGATGCATACTTTCCACCTGCTTGGAGCACAGGAGGCTGAAGAGATCTCTTTTCACCTCCAAAGTCAGTGAGATGGGAAAGCCCTGATTTTGAATAAATGTCACCTTATGATTTATCAGTTCCTGCATGTGTGTCTTGGTAGCTGGGCCAAATGTGGAAAATGATGATGTCCTGGAGCACAGAAACCTGTGGACCACTCAGGAGCTGAAAGTGAAGAGGGATGGACTCTGGGAGACTGAGAGGTCATGGACTGGTTCCAAAACTGAGAAAGAACTCAAACAGCTGAAGTGAACAAGCAAGTGAGCAAACAAACAAAACCCTTGAATTGAATGAATGCATCCGAGATCCTCAAAGCTTTTCTGCAAAATGCCAGATAGTAAATCTTTAAAGCTTTCTGAACCACTATAGTCTCTGCTCTCAACTCTATGTTGTGGCATGAAAGCAGCCATAGATAATATGTAAAGAAACGGTTATGGCAGGGTTCCAAGGAAACTCTATTTGCAAAAATAGGTGGTAGGCCTGATTTGGCTCATGGGTGGGTCATAGTTTGCCGACCCTTGGAATGAATCAGTCAAGTTGACTATTTTCCTTCTGATTTCTAGAAGCTACTTCCTATTATTTTCTTTTGCCACCTAGAATCTTATTTCCTTCCTTTTTCTAGAAACTGTGTGCATGTGCTAAGTCACTTCAGTTGTGTCCAACTCTTTGCGACCCCATGGACCGTAGCCTGCCAAGCTCCCCTGTCCATGGGATTCTCCAGGCAAGAGTACTGGAGTGGGTTGCCATGCCCTCCTCCATGGGATGTTCCTGACCCAGGTGTTGAGCCCACATCTCTTATGTCTCCTGCGTTTTCACGCAGGTTCCTCACCACTAGGGCCACCTGGACTTCCGTGGAGGCTCAGCTGGTAAAGAATCCTCCTGCAATGTGGGAGACCTGGGTTTGATCCCTGGGTTGGGAAGATCCCCTGGAGAAGGAAATGGCTACCCTCTCCAGTATTCTGGTCTGGAAAATTCCATGGGCTGCTTTTTAGAAACTCTACAGTACAGTAATTAGGAGATGAATTCTAGAGAAAGAACACCAGAGTTCAAATCCTGCCATTGCTGTTGACTAGAAAAGTGATTGTAAGCACTGTTTTCTCTCTGGGAAGATAATATAATGCATATAAAATGCTTAGCATGGTAGCCGACTCATTATAACTACCTAATAATCGGCAGTTAGCTGTGCCTATAGACAATTTCAGAATGACTTCTTGTTTGTCAGCGCCACCCTTTGTATCATTTTGCGTCTTGTGGGGTTTTTTCAGTTGCTCTCCCCTGATTATTTCCTCTACCTCGTCAGGTGAAATCACCACACTCTCTTCTCTGCTTTCATGCTACAATTATCATCTTACTTGCTGGGTGTCCTTATAGTCTTGGGATGCCAGAGGACAAGGTGAGCCCTCTTGTCCCTCTGCCCCAAGTAGTAATCGGCAGGTACTTGCTTAATTACCTGTCTGTTATAGAAACACTTCTTACTAAGGTGTGAAGTGTCCTGTTTCTCATAGCAGGGCTGTATTACTTCAAATCAGGAAATAGAGCTGTCTCGCTATCTAGCTAGACCAGGGTTTGCCAAAATACAACCTATGAGCCAAATGTGGACTGCCACCTGTTCTTGTAAATAAAATTTTATTGGAACACCACCATGCTCGTTCATTTATACATTGTCCATGATTGCTTTTTCACAAAGTGGCTTAGTTAAGTAGTTGGGATAGAGACTATATGGCCCTCTAGGCCCAAGATATTTCCAGAGAAAGTTTGTTGACTTGGGCTAACACTTCCTTAGTACCCTAACACTTGCTGCCATTAAACTGCAGGTGGTTCAGACCTAGTACTTGAGACTTATATGCACAGAGATATAAAGTTGTCTGCCAATACCAAAAGTCATAGTCAAGTGTTAAAGTAATAGATTGAATCTACAGACCAGCAGGGGATAAAAGAAAGTTTCCATTACTGGGTTTAGGTTTAAATGTCTTCCTAGTTTACATTGTATTGGTTTTCAGACACACTGAAAGTTAAGCTTAGTATTTGGCTGCAGTTTCCAAACTGTGTGCCATGGCAACTCAGGGCGTGGCGGCGTAATCTCAGGAGCTCTGCTGGATATTTTAAATTTCCAAAGGAAGCACATTGGCAGTCAACACTGACCCTTCTTGAGTGACCAGCTTCAGTGGACCATGCTGCTTTCCTTTCACTGATGTTATACCTTTGTGAGGATGGGTTTTTGGCAGTTACTGTGCCTGAAAAAGTAAATACATGGTATTTACACATGGTATTTTCACATGTGAAAATCAAGGAAATGAAAGTGTTACTACCTAGTCTGATTTCAAGACTTGAAAACTTATGCCTTCAGAAGTAAATATATAGCTGTTGGAGAGTGATATAAAATATTATTTTTCCAATGTCTATTAAGTTGTTGGGATATAACTACTTAATAAATGAAAATATTGGAATTTTGTTTTTCTTTTGACTTAAGCTCATTGTGAATTGAAAAGATTTTGGCATCTCTGATCTATAGTCTTTATAAATGCTAGGAAGAAACATTCAATATATTCTGATATTCAGGTGCGACTTTTCTGGGGGAAAACAACTTCCAAAATTTTTCTTTTAAGGAAATCAGAACTGTGGTAGATAGAAGGGAAAACAGGAAATGGATCAACTTAAAATTAGCTGGTTCATATATCCAAAAATTTTGGAAATAATTAATTCAACCAAAAGGAATCACTTGGATTCATCAATAAATAATAACTTGAGCTTGTTGTATGTGGAGACATGACACTGAGCGGAAAAGCCTATGTTTGCAGGAGTCACTGTGGGAATCATTTTCAGAAAGCAACTTGACTTTCTAGGCACCATGAGTCTTCTATACCCCGTCTGTCGTGCTGTGCTGAGTTGCTTTAGCTGTGTCCAACTCTTTGCCACCCCATGGACTGTAGCCCACCAAGCTCCTCTGTCCATGGAATTCTCCAGGCAGGAATACTGGAGTGGGTTGCCATTCCCGTCTCCAGAGAATCTTCTTGACCCAGGGATCAAACCCGGGTATCACACTTTGCAGGCAGATTCTTTACCTTCTGAGCCACCAGGGAAGCCCCTACACTCCATACTCGGCTGAATTTGATTTTCAAGGAGATACTGGAGCACTGCTTTACAAGCTGCTCCTCCACACTGGCGGAGCACCTAGAAGACATTCAGAGTCGTACTGGTGGTGGTGCTGCTGCTGCTAAGTCGCTTCAGTCGTGTCCAGCTCTGTGCGACCCCATAGATGGCAGCCCACCAGGCTCCGCCGTCCCTGGGATTCTCCAGGCAAGAACGCTGGAGTGGGTTGCCATTTCCTTCTCCAATGCATGAAAGTGAAAAGTGAAAAGGAAGTTGCTCAGTCGTGTCCGACTCTTTGCGATCCCATGGACTGTAGCCTACCAGGCTCCTCCATCCATGGGATTTTCTAGGCAAGAGTACTGGAGTGGGTTGCCATTGCCTTCTCCCATACTGGTGTTAGATACGCATAATCACTAGAAAACCTCTACTGAGAACGATTCTTCTGCCTATAGGCACCCTTTGTCTCTATACCTTGTCTGACAGCTTTTTTTTTTAACCCATAAGAATAACTCTGAAATTTTTTGTCTTTACATTGCCATTAACTAGAATGCTCTCACTTAATGATATACTTTGATTTCCCTCCTAGTTTTATTATCTTTCATGTTATGTAAGCAGCTTCTGATGTTTCATATTTTCTTATTGTTTATAAGAATCACCATGGCCTTTAAAAACAGAAGACAAGGGCTAGCGGTAAATCCTTAATTAATGCCTTACACGGCTGTTTGTCCCTAAGAGCACAGAGTTCTTATTCCTTACTTTTTATTAATTGGTCAGACATTCGTTATAAATATCCTGCGTCTTCCAAATTACCTGCTGTGGTCAGTCCAGATAGAAGCCATTTGTATCCATAAAGATCCCTTTCTTATTTCTTTCTTTCCTTCCTCTTTCCCATACTCATTTTCTGGTTATGTTTTTTTACTTTCTCCTTTCCTTCTTCCCTTTGACTTCTTTCCTGGGGATGTCTAGGAAAAACAAGAAGAGGGAGGAGGAAGGATGGAAGAAAAGAAAGGGGAAGGCAGTTTGCACAGCTGTTAAGAGCACCACGTTTGGAATCAGTGCATTTCTGTTTCTCCCACTTGGCTGCACACACTGGACTGCAGACCTCAGTTTTCAGCCTGCATTATGGTGAGAGTAGAATGGGTTCTAAGGATTGTTGTAAAGGCTGGATGAGGTCGTAGATGCATGGCATGTGACAGGGCTCCTGACACAGAGAAGCGGCTCAGAAGTCATAGCTGTTCTTACTCATGCTAATAATCGTAGTGATAGTTGCTACACCTTGCAGTTTGGTGACTTTCTCTTCCTTCTGTTAGCAGAAGCACTTGACAGAGTTGCTCTCTCCCCTCCTTGAGGTATTTTCTTTACTTGGCTGCCAGGACGCTCAGGTTTCTTGATTTTTCTGCTCTGCTCAGCCTCTCCTCAGTTCCTTTTTCTTGTGCATTATTGATCAGTGCATGGTGAAACAAGTTTCCATCGTTTGACTGTTGCTTTTTCATTTACGCAGTGTCTAGAATAGAATCTCTGGAAGGATTTTGCCTTGTTTTCTGGAGAAGGCTACCTTTTAGGAGTAATACAGCAAAACCCAACTCACTTGAGGACCTGTCTTTCCTACTCTGTGATTGATTCTATTTCTTGATATTGCATGGCCTACAAATGACAAGAAAGTATAAAGTTTGTCCATTAAGCTTTTCTCTGTTTTTTGATGCGTTTTATTAAAAAAATAAAAGATGAATTTACAACTAAGATCATGGCATCCAGTCCCATAACTTCATGGCAATTAGATGGGGAAACAGTGGAAACAGTGGCTGACTTTATTTTTGGGGGCTCCAAAATCACTGCCGATGGTGACTGCAGCCATGAAATTAAAAGACGCTTACTCCTTGGAAGGAGAGTTATGACCAACCTAGACAGCTTATTAGAAAGCAGAGACATTACTTTGTCAACAAAGGTCTGTCTAGTCAAGGCTGTGGTTTTTCCAGTGGTCATGTATGGATGTGAGAGTTGGACTATAAAGAAAGTTGAGCACCGAAGAATTGATGTTTTTGAACTGTGGTGTTGGAGAAGACTCTTGAGAATCCCTTGGACTGCAAGGAGATCCAACCAGTCCATCCTAAAGGAGATCAGTCCTGGATGTTCATTGGTAGGACTGATGTTGACGCTGAAACTCCAATACTTTGCCCACCTGATGTGAAGAGTTGACTCATTTGAAAAGACCCTGATGCTGGGAGGGATTGGGGGAAGGAGGAGAAGGTGACGATAGAGGATGAGATGGCTGGATGGCATCACTGACTCAATGGACATGAGTTTGGGTAAACTCCGGGAGTTGGTGATGAACAGGGAGGCCTGGCGTGCTACGGTCCATGGGGTAACAAAGAGTCAGACACGACTGAGCGACTGAACTGAACTGAACTTACAAATATTGTAACCCTTTATCCTAATGACTTGGGCTGTGCTGGTTCTTAGGAAGAGGAACTGGGTTCTAACCATGCAAAGTCCTCTGTAGCTTTGTGATAGCTTCCTCTGAAGGAAAGAAAATGGAGCTGCATCACAGGGCTTTGAAATACTCATGAATAAATGTCAGGCCACGGAAATAGCCTCCTTCTCAGCTGAAGTGTGGGCTGACCCTTCTGCTCCCCTCCACGGAGTGTTCTGTCCAGATTTCAGCAGCAGCTGGGCACTCTGCTGTCAGGTGATATTGTGAGGGCTCCAAGATGCCACACAAGTAGTGAAACTATATAATCAGCAAAAGAGCACATTTGGGGGTTCACTGATTAGCTTTCAGTCACAAATGGCAGGATTGTTCAGTTCAACGAGGAGGGGAAGAAAGAGGGGTGTGTGATGGAGGCCTGGCTGCCTTCAGCCTGCCTGGCCAGGAAGAGGTTATCAGAACTCCAAAGGAGCGTGCCAAAAGTACATTCCCAGTAGACAGCTTAGAGAGAAAAGTAATTATACTAATCTCTAGCTTAACGTCCTTAGTTTATTAACATGAAAATGAGCAAATGCTGAGTTTCTTCGGACCCAGGTGGTAAGGAGAGGAGGCAGTTCTACGGTGTGCGTGAGTGGCTGGTGTTGCTTCCTTTGTGTGTAGGACACTGTTACATTTATTTCCTGTGTGCTTAGTAAGATGTTCATGTGAGCAGGAGTTTTTTTTAAGCCTTAAGAGCTGGTTGTTGGGTGAGACGGCAGTAGAGGTCTCCATCAATCTTTCTGTATCTTTTAATAAGCTGCCACCAGTCATCACAGCAGCTGATAATTAGTTAAATTAGTAAGATTAATTTCTGTTGATCCTCTGGTCAGATGTGTTTTCCTTCTCCCCCTCTAAGAATTTCTTTTAAACCAAGCCCTTCTTTCGAGGAGAGTGTTTGAGGAGAGCACCGCCTCCCTGATCCTGCTGCTCCTGCACTACCAGCTCCGCCTGCAGGGGGAGCAGCAGACAGGAACAGGGGCAAGCCTGGGTGCAGGGCTGCAGGCTCATGAGCTCCCTGCTTGCTTTCTTCCTTGGTCAGGGTCAGATGCCTCTCCAGACAGTAGTTAGAACTGAGCTTCTATTTCAGCTGTGCATCCTATCAACATTTCTTTGAAACTCCCAGGTCTCAGCTCTTGATACAACCCATCAACAGCAAGATGGACTTCAGCTCGGTTACCTGTTTCAAACCACCAACACACAGGATGCTCTATAGCCCAGTTACCTGTTTCTCTCATTCTGCAGGTAGATTTTTGTGTTGTGACACCCTTTTTGGAAAGAGATGCTCTTGTTTCGCTGATGTCTCTGCTTGGCCAAAACTGTTCAACGTTAAGGTAGTTTTTTATCATCCTCTGCTGAGAATTTACCCAGCAAGGGCCTGAAGGAAAAAGCCGTTAATGTTTTGCTCCCACAGATGAAATTGCCAACTCTTCTTAATCAGGGCTTATAGGTTGGACTTTTAGGTTTTTCCCGTGGTCATGTATGGATGTGAGAGTTGGACTGTGAAGAAAGCTGATCGCCGAAGAATTGATGCTTTTGAACTGTGGTGTTGGAGAAGACTCTTGAGAGTCCCTTGTACCGCAAGGAGATCCAACCAGTCCATTCTAAGGGAGATCGATCCTGGGTGTTCATTGGAAGGACTGATGCTAAAGCTGAAACTGCAATACTTTGGCCACCTCATGCGACGAGTTGACTCACTGGAAAAGACTCTGATGCTGGGAAAGGTTGGGGGCGGGCGGAGAAGGGGACGACCGAGAATGAGATGGCTGGATGGCATCACCGACTCTGTGGACATGAGTTTGAGTGAACTCCGGGAGTTGGTGATGGACAGGGAGGCCTGGCGTGCTGTGATTCATGGGGTCGCGGAGAGTCGGACACGACTAAGTGACTGAACTGAACTGATAGGTTGGACAGTTGTGCACTAGATGTCTGGTTTTCTAGATCAAAAAAATGTCAAAAGAAAAATTGGCAGTGTTTTATTTTGCTTAGTCAGAATGTTAAGAAAAACAAAACAGAATAACCATTGTCTACTATCTATCATCTCATAGAAGCATGGACGTTTTAGCACTGAAATGTAGGCAGGACATTATATCATAATACAAGACAGTCCTTTGAATGAAATATATTCCAACTTTATGGAAAATTCTGTATGCTCTTGCTCTTTTCCTTGCATCCCTTGGACTGCTGTAGATGTCTTCTTGCAGACTGGCTACCCTGCCTGTTACTGTCCAGTGGCTGCAGGATGAATTAGAGGATTCTATTGCCCCACTGCTCAGATCCTATGACAGTGTGGCTGGGGGGATGCTTTATACTCAAAATGCCGTAATTCACAGACTCAAGGAGTTACTTTAAGAAAGAATCCAAGGTTCTTCTTGATGGGTTTTGGTACCTTCTGTCTAAGAGGATCCATTCTGTCAGCTCCCTCCTATGCTTGCTCCCTTATTAATTAGCCAAAATCCTGACGTAGTTTTCCTAGCCTTCTTTCTATGGGCACCTTCCATTGCCCACCAGCTGTTCCTAGAGATGAAACTTCAGCTTTAAAAATACCTTAGCTGTTAAATTTGTCTATTCTTGATTTGGGGGATAGTGTCATGGGTGTTTGCATATGTCAAAACTCATCAAATATTACATATTAAATATGCACAGTTTTTTTGTATATCAATATCTCAATAAAGCTGTTTAACTAAAATCTCTTAGCCAATCCAATTGCAGAATAAGTGAAACCTCCTCTTAATTTACAGTTCTTTTATTACTAATATGTTTTTGTACAGTCATATGTTTTCCCTTCTCTGTGAACGACTGATCAAACTCTTTGCCTCCTTTTGTTTGAAATCAAGGGATTAAATCCAGAAAATCATCTTTTACCTTACCAGTTTGTAAGAGGCCATTTTATGTAAAAATATTAACCTTTGTCATCATCCACAGGTATTTTTCTCACTTTTTTTGTTTGCCTTCTGATTTTTATGGTGGCTTTTGCCATGTCAAAATTTAAAAATTTTGTGATGTCAGAAAATCAATCATTTCCTTTATGGCTTCCGCTTTGGCTACAGTTTCTGGAAAGGACTTCACTCTCATGCTTCCTCTTCTTTCTGCCTCTCATTCTCTTTTCTCTCCTCACCTTTGGCTAGAGAGGTGGACGGCATGGCCAAGTCCAGGAGCAGGTGTGTTTCCTGCTTGCCATTTTTCTCTCTGGTTTGACTCCTCCACTGCTTTGAGATTTGCTTCTTTTCAAATCTCCATGCTTCTAGCTTGTAGTGACTCCATCGTTATAAACATAAAAATCTTCAAAACTTCAATTATAGCTGCTGACAGCTGTAACTTTACAAATAATTACTAGTGTTACCTGTGCTTTGGGCCAGTGCCTCCCTGAGTCAGCAGGGGACTGCTGCAGGCTTCACATTTCATCTTGAGGTGGTTGGTGAGAAGGTCCCCATTCTGGGCACAGTGGCATTCTGCCTGGCAGGGGAGGAGGTTACTTCCTGCTACACTGACATCCAGAAACTATTTCTAGATGCCTATGAGGCTTGATTCTATCTGCAATGCATAGAAATGAATTTGCTGGCCTTCATCAGCTGATTTTATAATTCACATTATTTGCTTTTCCTTGTCATAGGATGTTTCCTTCAGAGATAGTTTTGTTTCCCGGGTTGAATTCATGTACCTGTCCTCACCGCATTACTTACACACGCAGTCTCTCTGTGGTTCCACCTCCTGAAAATCTCTGATTCTCTGCCCCAGGACTAAACTCTCCAGACAGCATTTTTAAAGGATGCTAAAATAAGTGTAGTCTTCTAAATTAGCCAGTAAGATTGTGATGAAAATCATCCTTTCTTACTTTCCATTATCTCTTGGACTGGTTTCCACAGATTCAGGGGTGTCCACAGAGTTCTTCTGCTGGTGAAACCCACTGGTAAGAAGCAGTGTTTTTGCACCTGTTTTGAAGCCTCCTGGCTTGGGAGTCTCCTGGAGCTCTCTTAAAAACCAGAATCAGAGCCCCAGCCTCAGAGTTTCTAACTCTGTATCTGGAGTCAGTCCCAGGTATCTGCATTATAACAGGCATCCAAGGTGATAATTATCCACAGTAAAGGGGAGCCCCACTGCTTTAGAGAAGCTGTTTCATTTGCATAGAGAGCCAGACAGCCCTTCCCTCCCCAGCCTACCACTGCAGGGTCAGCTATACTGACTCCAGGGTTTTCCTCACCTTCATGTTTCCATGAAGATTATGTGGGTAAGAGCAAGACCACTCCTGCCTCTGAAGTAACTGCACTGGCGCCTCCTTCAGACTCATGTCCATCCCAGCCTGAAGCTGTTCTGTGACCATACTGCTTTTCCCTTACAGAGGGGAAGGTGTATGGGCAATTAGGGGTTGGGGCACTTGGGGGTCATGTGGCTCTTCATCCCTCCTTTTCAGCATTTGCACAAGGTGGCTCTAGTGGTAAAGCACCCACCTGCCTATTCAGGAGAAGTAAGAGACATCACTGTAGTCTCTGGGACGGGAAGATCCCTCGGAGGAGGGCATAGCAACCCACTCCAATATTCTTGCCTGGAGAATCCCATGGATAGAGGAGGCTGGAGGGCTGCAGTCCATAGGGTGGCAAAGAGTTGGACATGACTGAAGCAACTTAGCATGCACGCATGCACAGAACCATAAAAGAAGTCAGGGACCAATTCGTGGGCATGGTGCCTACATGGATAAGCTTAATTGGTCAGTACAGTTTCTTTCTCATATGGTCCACCTGTACTGCCTTAGAACATTGGACTTGGGCCTCACAGGAGCAAGGGCTCCCATTTTAACAAGAGATGGAAGCACCTTCTCTGGGAGCCTGACCCCTTGCATCTTCCGTCCATCCCTCTGCGAGACTCAGAGAGTCTTCATGTTTCCAGGGAGGGTCTTGACAACCTCAGCTGAATTCCCTCCAAGTATGATTGTATGTGGGAATAACAACCTTCTCTTTCAAGGTGGACTCTTGGCAGCAATAGCATCAGTTCTTCCCAATCCCACCAGTTTCACAGGACAAGTAAAGATTCTGAGTTTGTGGGGGAAAGTCCCTCTCCAACCATTTGTATAGAGATCTTGCTGTCAGTTATATGTGTCCATTACCCTTTCTTGGAGTCTTCTCTTTCCTTTTCTTCCCTCTGCCTGGCTACGTGATGCCCCACTCTCCCTTGTCTGGGAAGGGAATGGAGCAGTTCGCACACTGAATTTTCATGCATTCCAGAGAGAGGGCACTGCAGCAAGAGTGCTGTAGGCAAGACACTTCTAGACCTTTTCTAACTACCTTCTGTGAATTCAAATCACTCATTTTAATGAACAGTAAAGATACGTTGATGCTTTTGAACTGTGGTGTTGGAGAAGACTCTTGAGAGTCCCATGTACTGCAAGGAGATCCAACCAGTCCATTCTAAAGGAGATCAATCCTGGGTGTTCATTGGAAGGACTGATGCTGAAGCTGAAACTGGAATACTTTGGCCACCTCATGCGACAAGTTGACTCACTGGAAAAGACTGATGCTGGGAAAGGTTGGGGGCGGGAGGAGAAGGGGACGACCGAGAATGAGATGGCTGGATGGCATCACCGACTCTGTGGACATGAGTTTGAGTGAACTCCGGGAGTTGGTGATGGACAGGGAGGCCTGGCGTGCTGTGATTCGTGGGGTCGTGGAGAGTCGGACACGACTGAGAGACTGAACTGAACTGAGCTAAAAGATACTGCTGAGAAGAGGGTAAGGCAGGAAAGAAGGTAGGATATTTGCTAAATATCTTTTCACTGCAACAGGTCGTTCATTTAGCGTTTTTCCCTTTGCCAAACTTGTTTTCCTTCCAGAGTCTCATTTTGCTTGTAGGCGTGGTGATCTGCTTTGTTGGCATGTCATTCATTCTTATTTTTTTTAATTGTGCACAATCAATATGTTAGCAACACTTTCTGCAAACAGAAAATTATGTTGTTTGCCCCTTTTGACCCTCTGTCATGGTTGCTGTTGTCTCCTTACAGTCATTTAAAACAGTCAACTGCAAACAATCTACATAACAATATTTTCAAGCTGTTGTCAGATCACAGTGACAATTGATTACTCACAGTGCTTCCCAGGAAACTGCCTTGTGGATACAGAATTAAATAGCAACAATAGGAGGTTTGTAACCAAGGATCAGTCTCAGGAATGTGAATAGCAAATTGGGGGATAAGTTTGGACATCAGGAGCTATGGGGAAGTTTAACTTATTGACATACCAGGATGGTGGTGTTTGTTTAGAAGATGAGTCACAATTCTATTTTCTTTTGAACTCTTTAAAAAGAACTGGCTTCCAGACAAAGGGAAATAGAATACAGCGAGAGTTGTCCGTTTTCATAAACTTTCTACTTGCTTTGTTGCCAGTCCTGTTGTTAAAAGTTGTCTTAGAAAAACATAAGACATGTTTAATATTCTACTCTGAACTATCTGATATTAATTTTGATATGTTTTCAGTCCCTATTGATTTTTAAAATGCTGAACACAAACACTTGACATTCAGGAGGGCAAGCAAAAGATTAAAACAAAACCTCTGCCTCTTCCTAGCCATCATCTTTGAAGAGATGAAAACGTTCAAGTAAGCAGAATTCTTACAGTCAGAATAAAACATGATTAGAACATTTGGGGAAGGAGAAGCAGTATGACTGGGAAAAATGTTAACAGCAAAGAAATAAGAAAAACATTTGCCTAACACTTTTCATCTCTTATGACACATTTTATAAATTGATACATGGGCAATGGCCCACATATATTCTTCTCCTACCCTTTGTGTTTTCTAAAAAATATAACCGTTTATACAAATACAAGAATGTGTGGGAGAGTGAATGAAAGCTTATACAAATCACCAAAACCATGTAAGTGCAGGCAGTTCGGCAAGTCTGGGATATGAAAGGTTATTGAGACCGTTGAAAGGTATTTAGGGTGCAATAACTGTTATCATTTAATGATTACTAAATGAATTTGACAGTGTGTTTCATTAGAAACATAAAAGATGCTGAACTTGCTCAAAAGACTTAAGATAAATATAAGGTATTTTATATTTACATCGCTTTATGTCACTTCTCTCTTTTCTAAGATAAATAAGGCATCGGGAAATGACAAAATCGAAGGGTGTAAAAAAGTAGCTCAAGTCATAGGTAGTTGATGGTATCTAGTTACCAGTTTTACAGTTTGACTTTTCCCTTTTGACCCCATGACAGCCAGTCTTTGATAGAGCAAGACAGTGATAGGATGCTTGAGAAATGCAGAAGGCAGGAGAGGACCAGAAGGAGAGAACCCTGGGCAGGATGCTGGAGGAGCAAGGCAGAAGGGGGCTGACCCGGGTTTAACAGGGCAGAAAGTCCCATTTCTGCTGTTAAGAACCACAAGCATTCCATTCCTTGGAAAACAGCCTGCTTGTTCACTTGACCACTGATTCCATGTCCAAGCCTTGGGGACTTTTTTCCTCTCCTGTGTATTGTGTTTGTCTTACCCTCATCAGACTAACAGCATTTTATTATATAGGCATACTCCGTTTACCGTTGCAGTTTTCGGCAGTGGTTCTTTTGAACTGAGACTGGATCAAGCTGGATTTAAGTTCCTGCTGTCCTCTGTGCCTTTGCCTCATCCCTCAGTTTATCGGCTCCATAAAATGAAGGTTACAACATTGACTTCAAGCTGTGCATGCATTTAGCATATGCTGAGTAATGTTAGTTGAACTTTCACTGTCCCAGTAGATCCCACCACCCAGCAAGGGTGGTTATTAGACAGTTTAGACTCTTGGTAAATGAATGACCAAAAATAAGCAAACCATCCTAATAACCGTGATGTTACATTGTGTATCTGCATGGGTGCTTGTGTGTTTATAACCTGTGTGTGACACAGACATGTACAATATTGTCACTGATGGGTTTCCCGATTGTAGCAGAACCCATTTCTTGCCTTTATTTTCTATCCCCAACACCTCAGCATAGCTGTGGGCAACCAAGGGTCAGAGAATCTGACAGATCTGACCAGGCTTACACAACCTGTGAGTGATAGGTCCAGAATTTTAACTCCCAGTTCACCCTCATCTGCTCAAACCTGTGTGATCCCCCAGATGTGCTGGGTAAGTGCTAAGTAATCACTGTCATCCAAATGTCACTTTTCCCACTCCACTGGTATTTGTTTGTCTATTTAAGTTCTTCAGCCTATTTTCTCTACTCCAGGGATGACTGTGCTAACATGGTGGCACAGGCCGCATATGAGTACTTACATTCACATTTAAATGAATTAATATTAAATAAAATTCAAAATATAGTTTCTGGATTGTACTAGCCTCATTTCAAGGTTTTATAGTTACATCTAGCTTGTGGCAACCATATTGGCTCAAATGTATAATATTTTCATCATGGTAGAAAAATCCTATCAGACAATGCTGCTCCATGGTCTACTTTCAATAAATAATAGCTGTGATACTGAATTTTTGTCTGACGTACATAGTTTCAGTTTTTATCATTTATGAGATATTGAATAAGCAGTTGGTAGAAGAATAGTAGTTACACTATACATTTTTATTTAATTGACTGTATACTATGTGTTGCTGCTGCTGCTAAGTCCCTTCAGTCGTGTCCGACTCTGTGTGACCCCATAGACGGAAGCCCACCAGGCTCCCCCGTCCCTGGGATTCTCCAGGCAAGAACACTGGAGTGGGTTGCCATTTCCTTCTCCAATGTGTGAAAGTGAAAAGTGAAAGTGAAGTCGCTCAGTCGTGTCCGACCCTTAGCGACCCCACAGACTGCAGCCCACCAGGCTCCTCCATCCATAGGATTTTCTAGGCAAGAGTACTGGAGTGGCTTGCCATTGCCTTCTCCGATACTATGTGTTAGGCTTCATTAAAAGTGTTTTTTGGGAGTTGTCTTATGTAATTCTCATAGTAGTCCATTGCAATAGAAGTCCCTTTTTATGGGATGGAAACATCACCTGCTCTTAATGGAGAAACATGGACCTACCCAACACTTGTCCTTTGCCCTGCCTTTCCCAAAAGTCATAGCAAGTTTTCAAGCAGTATGAATTGTCAGTAATTATTCTAAAGGCCAAGGCTGCAGAATTCTCTACTGTAAATTTAAATGGAATTGGGCTAGAGTGGATGAAAGAAGTCAGGTTCTTTTTATATTGCCAAAGTGCCTCTGGTTCCTGAAAGAAACCAACTTGGCAACTGAGCTGAAATTTTCTTCCAGGCTTTAAAAAATCATCGCTGGTCTTTATCAGTATCAATGAAATGTGGACAGCCCACCAACAAAGATCATCTGATGTTCAAAAATGGATCAGAAACAAATAACAGGAAAATCTGATTGTATCATTAAGGTTCCTAAAACTACGGATTTTAATGAAAATAAAATGAGCCCTACTTTGTGCAAGAAGCCTAAACATTATTTGCAAAAATACTGTAGGAATTCTGCTGAATTTCCTTTCCCATTCTCTCCATACCCAGTGTACCTAGCTTGAGGATGGGCTTAAAAGATTGGATTGTATGTTGTAAAAAATAAACATTTATTCCTCATGAAAGTCACTTAAGAGTTTTCGGTTGGACATGGTGCCATGGCTTTGCATTATTCTTACTAACCTGCCCAAGATGCATGTCAGCCATTTGGGGCTACAATTTATCTTTAAGAATTTTATAGGCTTAATCCTATTCCAACAAACTAAATATTAAAATAGTTCCTAGATTCCTGGGTGATAGTGGTATTAAATTTTCTTCTAACTATAGTGTCCCCATAGTTGTATTCGTGACCTGTTACTCAGGTGTTTAATTTTAGACAGAAATATTCCTGAAAGTGTGAAGCTCAGTGCTGGGCATATAGCAGGGAATTAATAAACATGTGTTATCCTCTGACCAGGTTTCGATTGAAATTACCTAGAATCTCTATGCAAATTTCCCATCACTGCAAGGGTCTATTTTTCTTGTTGGTGTTTAGGAAGAACGTACCATATGAAAGGGCTTTAGTTCAGTTCAGTCGCTCAGTCGTGTCCGACTCAATGTGACCCCATGAATCACAGCATGCCAGGCCTCCCTCTCCATCACCAACTCCTGGAGTTCACCCAAACTCATATGCATCGAGTCAGTGATGCCATCCAGCCTTCTCATCCTCTGTTGTCCCCTTCTCCTCTTGCTCCCAATCCCTCTCAGCATCAGGGTCTTTTCCAGTGAGTCAGCTCTTCGCATGAGGTGGCCAAAGTATTGCAGTTTCAGCTTTAGCATCAATCCTTCCAATGAACACCCAGGATTGACCTCCTTCAGAATGGACTGGTTGGATCTCCCTGCAGTCCAAGGGACTCTCAAGAGTCTTCTCCAACACCACAGTTCAAAAGCATCAATTCTTCGGTGCTCAGCTCTCTTCACAGTCCAACTCTCACATCCGTACATAACCACTGAAAAAACCATATCCTTGACTAGATGTACCTTGGTTGGCAAAGTAATGTCTCTGCTTTTCAATATGCTGTCTAGGTTGGTCATAACTTTCCTTCAAGGAGTAAGTGTCTTTTAATTTCATGGCTGCAATCAGCATCCGCAGTGATTTTGGAGCCCAAAAAAATGAAGTCTGATGATGTTTCCACTGTTTCCCCATCTATTTCCCATGAAGTGATGGGACCAGATGCCATGATCTTAGTTTTCTGAATGTTGAGCTTCAAGCCAACTTTTTCACTCTCCTCTTTAATTTTCATCAAGAGGCTTTTGAGTTCCTCTTCACTTTCTTCCATAAAGGTAGTGTCATCTGCATATCTGAGGTTATTGATATTTCTCCCGGCAATCTTGATTCCAGCTTGTGCTTCTTCCAGCCCAGCGTTCCTCATGATGTACTCTGCATATAAGTGAAATAAGCAGGGTGACAATATACAGCCTTGACGTACTCCTTTTCCTATTTGGAACCAGTCTATTGTTCCATGTACAGTTCTGACTGTTGCTTCCTGACCTGCATACAGGTTTCTCAACAGGCAGGTCACGTGGTCTGGTATTCCCATCTCTTTCAGAATTTTCCACAGTTTATTATGATCCACACAGTCAAAGGCTTTGGCATAGTCAATGAAGCAGAAATAGATGTTTTTCTGGAACTCTCTTGCATTTTTGATGATTCATCAGATGTTGGCAATTTGATCTCTGGTTTCTGTGCCTTTTCTAAAACCAGTTTAAACATCTGGAAGTTCACGGTTCACGTATTGCTAAAGCCTGGCTTGGAGAATTTTGAGCATGACTTTACTGGCATGTAAGATGAGTGCAGTTGTGCGGTAGTTTGAGCATTCTTTGGCATTGCCTTTCTTTGGGACTGGATTGAAAACTGACCTTTTCCAGTCCTGTGGCCACTGCTGAGTTTTCCCTATTTGCTGGCATATTGAGTGCAGCACTTTCACAGCATCATCTTTCAGGATTTGAAATAGCTCAACTGGAATTCCATCACCTCCACTAGCTTTGTTCGAAGTGATGCTTTCTAAGGCCCATTTGAGTTCACATTCCAGGATGTCTGGCTCTAGGTGAGTGATCACGCCATCGTGATTATCTGGGTTGTGAAGATCTTTTTTGTACAGTTCTTCTGTGTATTCTTGCCACCTCTTCTTAATATCTTCTGCTTCTGTTAAGTCCATCCCATTTCTGTCCTTTATCGAGCCCATCTTTGCATAAAATGTTCCCTTGGAATCTTTAATTTTCTTGAAGTGATCTCTAGTCTTTCCCATTCTGTTGTTTCTCTCTATTTCTTTGCACTGATCGCTGAGGAAGGCTTTCTTATCTCTCCTTGCTATTCTTTGGAACCCTGCATTCAGATGCTTATATCTTTCCTTTTCTCCTTTGCTTTTTGCTTCTCTTCTTTGCACAGCTATTTGTAAGGCCTCCCCAGACAGCCATTTTGCTTTTTTGCATTTCTTTTCCTTGGGGATGGTCTTGGTCCCTGTCTCCTGTACAATGTCACAAATCTCCGTCCATAGTTCATCAGGCACTCTATCTACCAGATCTAGTCCCTTAAATTATTTCTCACTTCCACTGTATAATCATAAGGGATTTGATTTAGGGCTTAGGGCTTCCCTGATAGCTCAGTTGGTAAAGAATCTGCCTGCAATGCAGGGGATATCAGTTTGATTCCTGGATCGGGAAGATCTGCTGGAGAAGGGTTGGGCTACCCACTCCAATATTCTTGGGCTTCCCTCATAGCTCAGTTGGTAAACAATCTGCCTGCAATGCAGGAGACCTGGGTTCAATCCCTGGGTTGGGAAGATCCCTTGGAGAAGGGAAAGACTGCCCACTTCAGTATTCTGGCCTAGAGAATTCCATGGACACAGTCGATGGGGTCACAAAGAGTCAGACACGACTGAGCAGCTTTCAGTTGTCACCACATGAAAAGCAGTAGAGGTCACACATTGTTCACATCTCTGAAGTTTCGTCCTGAGTGTCACTCACACTGCAAATCAGAAAACGTTCAGTTCAGAGAGCTCAGGATAGATCCCAAAGGAAAGCACTGGTTTGATAAGGAAATACAAGCATTGGGATGGAGATGGAGATATTAGCCAAGAGTCACAGTTGTTTGCAGCACTTTTAACTACTTAAGGGATCTTGAAGTGACTTAATTCCTGGTTCAAACCCCTGCCTCAACCCCCAGGTAATCACAAGAGTGATGAAAAATGCGACATGTTCCCTTTCTTTCCCTAAGCTCACTTTAATCTTGATCTTTGAAAAGCAAGTGGTTTTCTTGTGCAAACAGCTTCATAGCAATGTCAAATCTGGCACCCACCGTCTCTGCTGAAGGGGGAGACTTGGTACAAAAGGCTCAGTGCTCAGGGCCTGGGCTTTGAAACTGCTCCAGCTGTATTGCCAATGCAAATGCAGGAGGGGAAAAAATTACTGGAACAAATTGAAAGGTTATTCAGACTGGAATTTAGAATCTCAATAAAAAAAGGCTTTTATAAGCCAAAGCCCTCAGAGTAACCGGATCATTTAAAAATACATCTTTTCTGCATTAAATGTAGTGTGACAGCCACATTAGAAATGCTGCAGTCTAAGTATGTTCCTTAAACATTTCTAACTGACTTGTAAGGACAGCTAAAATCTTCTGTTGGGGGGATGCTGGATCCCTAGTCCATAAATAGTTTCCATTTCTTTATTTTTTTCTTATTTTTCAATACCTGGTAAATGGGTTTTTGCCATTCCCCTCTATTGCTTGCTGCAGGCTCAGTGATGTCAATGGACTGTGTGTCTTGATAAAAATTGTTTAAACTAATCTTTTATTTTTCTTTTGACTTGGTAGAGAACAGTCTTCTGATCACCCTGCTATTGGTGAACAGAAATAGCATACAGTTGTATTCCGGCAGAATCCCTTTTACAAGAGATGTTTAGGCCAGAAGACACAAACAAAACTCACCCAATGTAAGGCAGTGACCCAACCATAGGACTCCCTTTGCTTTGTTTAAAATCTCTTATTTCACCACCTTTATAAAGAAATGACCCAAGTCTGGTTGTTGGTCATGTGGATGCCAAACCCCACCTCTGGACATTTATTTTCTTGAGCCACGTGGAAGATATTTTTCAAGGGAAAACATCCCTGAGAGAATGGAAAGTGAATTGAAGTCAAGGTAAAATGCATTTCCTGTGGGCTTCAAGGGTTCTTTGTGCTCTTCTGGGTACAAGGCTATCATGGACCCTGGCACAACAACTTCACTGTCACCTGTACAGGTCTTCCCGCCTGTTTATTTCTATTTATAACGGATAAATATGGATCATTCTCCAAACGATGAATTCATTGTTTTTAACCTGTGGACTATTTCAAAGGTACTGAATACCCACTACCTGAAATTAGTGAATATTCACATTTTGCCGTATTTGTTTCAACTCTTTGGCCTTATTTTAAGTCCTCACTTCCTTTCTCCTCTGGGGTGGGGGTTCATGTTAGTTCGTCTCCCAGGCAAAGTTAGCTCTTAGTGCTGCCAAATTTTATTGTATCAATGTCTTAGGAGTTATATTATTGAGCTAGTGTTATAACTTCTCTGTAGCCCTCTCCAGATTCCATACTCCTTGAAAACAAATTTGGCCTTTTTCAGCTTGTATCCTTACCCCCTAGTGACATAGTTAGCCCTGCAGTTGGCCCTTGTGAGTTTTTCTTGTTGTTGCTTCTTGTTTTTTTTGAGCGAGTAGATGACTTGGATTTTGAAAAATCAGTAAACATATGAGTTTCAGAGGACACATAGGCAGTCTCTCTTCTCACTGATGACCAGTACTTTTAATGAGAGCTTTAGCATAGAATCATAGGTTGATTTAATTCCACAGCCTGAGCCTCCCAAATGTTTCTATAGCTGAAACCCAGGGTTTCTATTCTAACCCTGTTTGGATTATCTAATATAATTATAAAATAATCAGACATCTTCCTGGGTACAAGTATGTAAGTTGTTTCAAGTAATGTGCTAATCCTAATTTAATGAATTTGTTATTTGGTATGAGGATTTGTGTCTGAAGACTATTGTCTTGCTCAAACCTGAAAATGGACATTGTCCTCAACAAGTACTTTGGTCATAATGAAGTTCACCCTTAATAAAGTGATGATGAGATGATGATGACAGCCTCTTTTCTCATCACCTAGTTCTAAGGAAAGAGTAGACTGACCTGTTCTCATTTCTCTGCCTCTTTCATGAAAGCATCACCAGCTCATTTGTATGTTTTCAGCACCATGCTAATTACACACTGTAAAGTCATATCAACTAGAGCCTCATTTGCACATTTAGTCTAATTCTTCCAGGGATCCAGTGGTTCTTTGACTGTTAGTTTGCTCTTCAAGACCCAGGAGTGCATCATTTCATTCAATCCAAGTTAACCTTTTAATACACAGTGATTTAATACAGTGAAGATTTTTTAATAGTTAAGATTTTCTTCAGATATCATGGAAGTTGAGTGAAACCACGCACTTGTTTTGTTTCTGGGATTGACATGTCAGCAGAAGGTTAGCATAGGGTACTTCACCCCCAAAGAAGATATTTCTTCTTAAAGAAGCGGCAGTTCTTAAGACACCTTCAACAATGAAATGAGTAATGCGTTCTGTTGTTGTTCAGTCACTAAGTCGTGTCCAACTGTTTGTGATCCCACGGACTGCAGCACAACAGCCTTCCCTGTTCTTCACTGGTTCCTGGAGCTTGCTCAAACTCATGTCCGTCGAGTCGGTGATGCCATCCAACCATCTCATCCTCTGTCGCCTCCTTCTCCTCCTGCCCTCAATCTTTCCCAGCATCAGGGTCTTTCCCAATGAGTCTGCTCCTTGCATCAGGTGGCCAAAGTATTGAAGCGTCAGCATCAGTCCTTCCAGTGACTATTCAGGGTTGATTTACTTTAGGATTGACTGCTTTGATTTCCTTGCTGTCCACAAGACTTGCAAGAGTCTTCTCCAACACCATAATTTGAAAGCATGAATTCTTTGGCACTCAGCCTTCCTTATGGTCCAACTGTCACATCTGTACATGACAACCGAAAAAAAGCATAACTTTACTAGGCATACTTTTATTGGCAAAGTGATGTCTCTGCTTTTTAATATGCTTTCTAGGTTTATCATAGCCTTTCTTCCAAGGAGCAAGGGTCTTTCAATTTTATTTTTGCAGTCACCATCCACAGTGATTTTAGAGCCCAAGGAAATAAAATCTACCACTGTTTCCACTTTTTCTCCTTCTATTTGCAAAGAAGAGATGGGACCAGATACTATTATCTTAGTTTTCTGAATGCTAAATTTGAAGTCAACTTTTTCACTCTTCTCTTTCACCCTCATCAGGAAGCTCTTTAGTTCCTCGTCACTTTCTGCTTTTGAATGGTATCATCTGCATATATGAGGTTGCTGATATTACTTCTGGCAGTCTTGATTCCAGTTTGTGATTCATCCAGCCTGGCATTTTGCATGAGGTACTCTGCATATAAATTAAATAAGCAGGGTGACAAGATATAGCCTTGACATACTTCTTTTCCCATTTTGAACCAATCCATTGTTCCATGTCCAGTTCTAACTGTTGCTTCTTGACCTGCATGTAGGTTTCTCAGGAGACTGGTAAGGTAGTCTGGTATTTCCATCTCTTTAATAATTTTACACTGTTTGTTGTGATTCACACAGTCAAAGGCTTTAGCATAGTCAGTGAAAGAGAAGTAGATTTTTTTCTGGAATTACTTTGCTTTTTCTGTGATCCAGTGGATGTTGGCAATTTGATCTCTGGTTCCTCTGCCTTTTCTAAATCCAGCTTGTACCTCTGGAAGTTTTTGGTTCACATACTATTGAAGCCTAGCTGGAAGGGTTTTGAGCATTACCTTGCTAGCATGCAAAATGAGCACAATGTGGATAGCTCAAATGGTAAGGAATCTGCCTATAATGCAGGAGACCTGGGTTAGATCCTGAGGTCAGGAAGATCCCTTGGAGAAGGCAATGGCAACCCACTCCAGTGTTCTTGCCTGGAGAATCCCATGGACAGAGGAGCATGGTGGGCTGCAGTCCATGGGGTTGCAAAGAGTCAGAAAAATCTGAGCAACTTTCATTTTCACACTTTGAAACTGAGCAACTTTCATTTTTACACTTTGAACATTATTTGGCATTGCCCTTCTTTGGGATTGGAATGAAAATCGATGTTTTCCAGTCCTGTAGCCACTGCTGCGTTTTCCAAATTTGCTGGCATACTGAGTGCAGCACTTTAACAGCTTCATCTTTTAGGATTTGAAATAACTCAACTGCAATTCCATCATCACCACTAGCTTTGTTCATAGCAATGCTTCCTAAGGACCACTTGAATTCAAAACCCAGGATGTCTAGCTCTAGGTGAGTGACCATACTGCCGTGGTTATCCGAGCCATTAAGACCATTTTTGTACGGTTCTTCTGTGTATTCTTTCCACCTCTTGTTAATCTCTCCTGCTTCTGTTAGGTCCTTTCCGTTTCTGTCCTTTATTGAGCCCATCTTTGCATGAGATGTTCCCTTGGTATCTTCAGTTTTCTTGAAGAGATCTCTGGTCTTTCCCATTCTATTGTTTCCCTCTATTTCTTTGCTTTGTTCACTTAAGTCTTTCTTGTTTCTCCTTGCAATTCTCTGGAACTCTGCACTCAGTTGATATATCTTTCCCTTTCTTCTTTGCCTTTCACTTCTTTACTTTTCTCAGGCTATTACAAATAGGCCTCATCAGACAACCACTTTGCCTTCTTGCATTTCTTTTTGGGGGGATGCTTTTGGTCACTGCCTCCTGTACAGTGTTACAAACCTCTGTCCATAGTAATGCATGACATTGCCATATTTGAAACATGCCAATGCTTGCCTAAGTTTGTAAATCAGTCGTCTCTTTTCTTTCCATTCAGGAACATCCTTTCGAATGCAGGTGAGTGGGCTGACAATATCACTAGTATGATTAAAATCTGTGTATATTTAAAATATTATCTTTTCCTAAACTTTGGTGCTTGGACTTTTGTTGGTTCCTAATCTCCCATGACCCTTGGTGGGTTGCCATTGAGACCAGCTGCCCTTGAGTGACAATGTGTTCGGAGAGTGAACACTGGAGAGTGAACACTGGAGACTGCTGTGTGTTTGGTTCCCTTAGAATATGTTCTTGTGACTGATTTTCAGGGGCACTGTGGGAACTGGCGCTCTTTAGTTTTAGACCCGTACTCTCAGGGTGAGGGGCAGTGGAAGGCTTTGATAACTTTTAAAGCTCACAGAGGGAAACATTTCTTCACTAACTATGCCAGAATCCCATGCTCTGTGTGCAACATAATGGATTTCATTCAGATCCGTGCACAAGCCAACTGTCATGATATGGTTGGGAAGCTTTCCGCCAGCTACTGTGAGCTCTGTCACTCTGTTCTCTACCTCTGTTTTTGGCTTCTCCATTCTTGGGCGCATTTTATGAAGCAGCCAACCATCCAGATTGGGATTTCATGCTCTGCTGCACTATTGCCCACGTTATTTCTCTCACAAAGGCCTCCTTTACAAAGTTCTTAATCTAAATAGTGCATAGAAGGTGTATTAAGCGGTAACAAGTGAAAGAAGGCAAAAGCCGGCAACTTCCTGAAAATTGTTATCATTAGAGCATTTCCATGAAGGCCCAGTGATTCATTATGGTAAGTCCAGGCAAAAACCCTATTTCTAAAACATATGTAATGAATTCAGACCTAATTGGCCATGGTCCAGTCAAGTTCTAAGGAGGGCATTCTTGGCATTTTGGAGGTCAGAGGAGAGATTTTATTTGAAGCTTGTCATGTATGTTTCCCATATGTTCTATTTAAGTTTGTTTATTGCATTCACTGGATGTACCCATTGCCTTTTAATTTCTGGACAGAGGTCAGATCAACTGGACAGCTCAGGGTCATTATACTATCAATCCAATGCCTTGGTGCAAAAGACTTCTATCTACACAGTTGTCCCAGTATATGGAAAGAGTTCACAGAGCAATCTAGAGTTTGAATGGGAAAGAGACCTGCTTAAGACTGACATTGATTATTTGGCCAGAAAAGAATCCTGACTCAGTTGGAAAATTTACTTTGCAGTTATAGTATTAGGGTGTGGCTAACTGTGGTGTTGGAGAAGACTCTTGAGAGTCCCTTACACTGCAGGGAGATCCAACCAGTCCATTCTAAAGGAGATCAATCCTGGATGTTCATTGGAGGGACTGATGCTAAAGCTGAAACTCCAATACTTTGGCCACCTCATGCATCGAGTTGACTCACTGGAAAAGACTCTGATGCTGGGAAAGGTTGGGGGCGGGAGGAGAAGGGGACGACGGAGAATGAGATGGCTGGATGGCATCACTGACTCTGTGGACATGAGTTTGAGTGTACTGCGGGAGTTGGTGATGGACAGGGAGGCCTGGCGTGCTGTGATTCATGGGGTCGCGGAGAGTCAGACACGACTGAGCGACTGAACTGAACTGAACTGAATTAAATGTCTCCAAAGTTTACATGGAAGTTGTATCGTTAAAAAAATCTTCTGAGTAAAAGCATCCCTCCATAGTATTCTTGCTGACCTATTGAATTTCCATGGTCTGCTCATCTCAGAATTTCACTATGTGGGATAGCTGGAGGGAATGGGGAATTCTGGGGCATGGTGCTGGTTGAATTTTAATTTGCTTGTCTAACTTCAGCAGGGAAGTGAGAAACAGTGAGTAGCATGTTCTATTTGTCTATCAGAGGAACCATTCATTTGATGGAAAGGCTCTTCCAAATCCTGTTTTCATTACTTTTTATCTGTTGGAGTCAGATCCCAGCTATAATTATCAAGCCTTGGGTGTGTGACTTTGAGTCCATCTTGTATCCACAGAGAGGCTATAGATATGCATTGTTTAAAGCTTTGAAGTACTCTTCATAGTGAACAATGAACAAGACTTATGGCCAGAAAAACTAATTGTTTATTTGAAGCCATAAGTCAGAGACGTAGGAAACATAATTTAAGGAGTTCAGGGGCCTTATATTCCTTGCTTCAATTGAATCAAAGAACATATAAAACCATCAAGTGAAACATTTCTGGGTTTGCAAGTAAATAATATATTCACTGATCTATAATCTCTGAGAGTGAGAATTGTACAATATCATATTATATATGCAAAGGTACTGTCTAATTTGATGGCAGACCAACACTATTTTTCTCATGTGTTCTATTAAAAAATCTAAATTTCAATTCAGTGGGATAAATTTTAAGGTTTAGATTACTAAGATTACTAACAGTCCATAGAGCTACCAAAGACAAAGTGACAGAAAAATAACCCAAGTAAACACTTTATCGAAAGGATGGAATTGAATAAGATCCTTTTGATTGGAAACCTTGGGATTACTGCCGAAGTGGACTTTGAGTTGTTTATGATAGGTACCTGTTGACTGAGCAGAGACACATAAAGCTGAGTACTCCCAATCTTGGTCCAGGTATGTGGGAGGTAAAAGCTTGGGCCTATTTGGAAAAAAAGACAGATAATTAAGTTTTTCTTAAATTTTTATTAAAAAAGAAAATTGCTTTCAAACACACATTTATAAGTTAGGCAGTAATTTAGACGTTCAAATCCCAGGATACCCTAGAATTTCCTCCAGTACCTGAGTTCATGATGAATGAGTGACGTCCCAACAAGCTTATATAGACTTCTAGGTACTCATTTACTTTCTACCAGCCCAGTTTGGTTTTGACTTAAATCTTAGGTCTTAAGTTCCCTCTTTTTTTGGTAACTCCATCAATTGAAAAGACATGTTTTCTCTTAATTTTCCACTAATCTTGCAATAATAAGATGAGACTAATTTTAAATATTATTTACATCTATTTGTCTGCACTAAAATATAACTCTGTATACCTTTCCTCAGTTTTTAAACTCCAATTGCAGACTGCTTTTTGGATCTTATCTTAAAAATGAAAGTCCAGTGCCTAGCACGTGGGAGATGTGCTTTCTTTCAAAAAGAAAATATGCCATTGTTTTTCACATCCAAAAAATGGACAGAGATATGGGAGCAGAACTCATAAAGTAGATTCATTCACTTACTAAACATCCTTTTTGTTGTTCAGTTGCCAAGTCGTGTTTGAGTCTTTGTGATCCCATGATCTGCAGCACACCAGGCTTCCTGTCCCTCACCATCTCCTGGAGTCTGCCCAAGTTCATGTCCATTGAACTGGTGATGCTATCCAACCATCTCATCCTCTGTCGTCCTCTTTTCCTTCTGCTTTCAATCTTGCCCAGTGTCAGGGTCCTTTCCAATGAGTCGGCTGTTCGAATCAGCTGGCCAGAGTATTGGAGCTTCAGCATCAGTCCTTCAAATGAGTGTTCAGGATTGATTTTCTTTAAGATTGAATGGTTTGATCTCCTTGCTATCCAACAGACTCTCAAGAGTCTTCTCTAGCACTATAGTTAAGAAGCATTGATTCTTTGTCGCTCTGCATTCTTTATGGTCTGGCACTCACATCCGTTTTCTCATACATTAAACAAGTATTTGCTGAGCATCTGTTGTGTACCAAGAATTGAACTAGCACCCAGCCAGTGGATAACATAGGTGAATAGTGGTTACTGAGGAGGTAGGAAATAAACAAGGAAACTCCAAATATATTTCATCACAAACTGTGATAAGTGGATGCAAGAGAAGTAAATGTTTTGATGATAGAATTTGTATTAATAAGGTTAGGCTAGACTTTGTTTCTATAATAATAATAAATAATATTATATTAATATATCAATTATTAATTATTATATAATATATTAATAATAAATATTATTAATAAATGGCTTAACAAAAACAAATGTTTCTTTCTTTTCACATTCCTATGTTATGCAGATTGACTATTCTTTGGGAAGTGACCTTACAATTTCTTTCCATCATTGGTACTTGCAGTTTTAAAATGTTGTCTCCATATTCCTGGGAGGAGGGAGAGCTAGATTGAGGAGTATTACACAGTCATGCTTTTGAGCAACTGGGAAGTGGGTATATCATTTTTGCTCATATTCCATTTGCCAGAACTGAAACACGTGAACCCAACCTAAGTGAGACTGGGAAACACAGTCCTTTTTTAAATTTTTTATTAAAAATTTTTTTTACATGTATCTATTCTTTTTAAAATTCTTTTTCCCATTTAAGCTGTTTCATAATATTGAGAAGAGTTCCCTGTGCTATACAGTAGGACCTTGTTGGTTATCCATTTTAAATACAGTAGTGTGTACATGTCAGTCCCAAACTCCCTAACTATCCCTTCCCCATGGCAACCTTAAGTTTTGTAAAAAAGTTCATTTGCATTATTTTTTTACAGATTATGCATGTAAGTGATATTATATGATATTTCACTTTTTCTATCTGATTTACTTCAGTATGACACTCTCTTCTTCTATCCATGCTGCTACAAATCACATTATTTCACTCTTTTTAATGGCTGGATAATACTCCATTGTGTATATGTACTGTGTCTTCTTTACCAGTCCTCTGTCCGTGGAGATTTAGGTTGCTTGCTTGTCTTGGCTGTTGTTAACAGGGCTGTAATGAGCCTTGTGGTGAATATATCGTTTCAGACCATGGTTTTTGTTTTTTTTTTTTCTCCTGGATATATGCTCAGGAGTGGGACTGTAGCATCATATAGTAGCTCTATTTTTAGTTTTTTGAGGAACCTCCATACTGTTCTCCACAGTGGTTATACCAATTTACATTCCCACCAACAGTGTAGAAGGGTTCCCTTCTCTCAATCCCTCTCCTGCATTTATTGTTTGTGGGTTTTTTGACAGTAGCCATTCAGACTGATATGAAGTGATATCTCAGTGTTGTTTAGATTGCACTTTTCTGATAATTAATGATGTTGAACATCTTTTCGTTGCCTCTTGGCCATCTGTATGTCTTCTTTGGAGAAATTTCTGTTTAGGTCTTCTGGTCATTTCTTGATTTACTTGTTTGTTTTAATGCTATTAAGCCACATGGGCTGTTTGTAAATGTAGAGGACTAATCTCTAGATTCGGAGAAGGCACTGGCACCCCACTCCAGAACTCTTGCCTGGAGAATCCCATGGACGGAGGAGCCTGGTGGGCTGCAGTCCATGGGGTCACGACGAGTCGGACACGACTGAGCGACTTAATTTTCATGCATTGGAGAAGGCAATGGCACCCCACTCCAGTGTTCTTGCCTGGAGAATCCCAGGGACAGGGAAGCCTGGTGGGCTGCAGTCCATGGGGTCGTGAAGAGTCGGACATGACTGAGGGACTTCACTTTCATTTTTCACTTTCATGCTTTGGAGAAGGAGATGGCAACCCACTCCAGTGTTCTTACCTGGAGAGTCCCAGGGACGGGGTAGCCTGGTGGCCTGACGTCTATGGGGTCGCACAGAGTCGGACATGACTGAAGCGACTTAGCAGCAGCAGCAGCATGCCAGAGAGTATATCACCTGTGTTTCCCTCTAAGAGTTTTATAGTGTCTGGTTTCACATTTAGGTCTTGAATTAGTGTGACCTTATTTTGTGTATGGTGTTAAAGAATGTTCTAATTTCATTCTTTAATGTGTAGCTATTCACTTTTCCCAAGACCACTTATTGAAGAGACTGTGTTTCCTCCGTTGTGTAGACTTGCCTCCTTTGTCATAAATTAATTGACCATAGGTGGATGGGTTTATTTTTGTGCTTTCTGTCCTGTTGCATCAATCTGTATTTCTTTTTTTGTGCCAGTACCATACTGGTTGATTACCATAGTTTTATAGTATGTCTGAAGTAAAGGGGCCTGCTTACCTTCAGTTCTGTTTTTCTTTCTCAAGATTTCTTTGGCTATTCAGAGACTTTTATGTCTCCATACAAATTTTAAGAGTTCTTGTTCTAGTTTTGTGAAAAATTCCATTGTTAATTTGGTATAGACGGCACTGAATCTATAGATTGCCTTGGATAGTATAGTCATTTTGACAATATTGATTCGTCCAATCCAAGAATATAGTAGATCTTTCCATCTGTTTGTGTTGTCTTGATTGAAGATTGAAATCATACCAAGTATCTTTTCCAAGCATAGTGCAATGGAACTAGAAATAAATAGCAGAAGGAGAACTGAAAACATTTACAAATATATGAAAACTGAACAATGCACTTTTGAATGACCAATGGGTTCCAAGAAGAAAACGAAGAGAAATTAGAAATTAGAAAATATCTAGAGACAAAAATGAAAATGCAGCATGGCAAAACTTATGGGAAACAATACAAGCAGTTCTAGGAAGGAAGTTGATAATGCTTAATGCCCATATTAAAAAAGGAGAAAGATCTGAAATAAATAATCTAACTTTACACCTCAAGGAGGTAGAGGAGAAAAAAGAAACTAAGCTGAAAGTTAGCAAAAGAAAGAGAAGAAATAAAAGAACTAGAGAATCTGAAGAAAAAAATCAATGCAATTGGTTTTTGGAAACTTTTTAAGAGCTATGTTTTTGGGAAAGATAAAATTGACTTTAGCTAGATAGGAAAAGAATAGAGATTTAAATAAAAGAAATGAAAGAGATCACTTTACAACTGATGCCTCAGAAATAAAAAGGATCATAACAGATCCTTTTCCAGGATCATACAACCTACTGAGAATGAGTCATGGATAAAAATTCTGAACAGATAACGATAAATAGTAAGGTGATTGAATCAGTAACCAAGAGTTCCCAGCAAAAGAAGACCAGTATCAAGTGGGTTCATAGTGAACTCTACCAGTATTTAAAGAGAAATTAACATCAGTCCTTCTCAAACTGTTCCCCCAAAATGAAGAGGAAGGTACACTTCCACACTGATTTTATGTGGCCAGCATTACGCGGATTCCAAAACCAGAGGTTACAGAAGGAAAATACAAACAACAGGACAGTATTCCTAATGAACATTGGTGAAAAATCCTGAACAAAATACTAGCAAACCAAATTCAGCAGCACAATAAAATACTTATATATCATGATCAAGGAAATTTATCCCTGGAATGCAAGGGTAAGTTCTTAACCTGATGAATTAATATGACATGTCGCATTCACAGAACGAAGAATGAAAATCACGTGATCATCTCAGTAGATAAAGAAAAGGCGTTCGTCAAAATCACCCTGTAGTGATTTTTAAAAAACTGTCAGCAAACGGGGTATAGAACATACTTCAATATAATAAAGTCATTATATGAAAACCTCAGTTCAGTTCAGTTGCTGAGTCGTGTCTGACTCTTTGTGACCCCATGCACTGCAGCACGCCAGGCCTCCCTGTCCATCACCAACTCCCGGAGTTCACTCAAACTCATGTCCATCGAGTTGGTGAGGCCATCCAGCCATCTCATCCTCTGTCGTCCCCTTCTCCTCCTGCCCTCAATCTTTCCCAGCATCAGGGTCTTTTCCAATGAGTCGGTTCTTCACATCAGGTGGCCAGAGTATTGGAGTTTCAGCTTTAGCATCAGTCCTTCCAATGAATATTCAGGACTGATTTCCTTTAGGATGGACTGGTTGGATCTCCTTGCAGTCCAAGGGGTTCTCTTGGACTTTTCCAACACTACAGTTCAAAAGCATCAATTCCTTGACGCTCAGCTTTCTTTATACTCTCACATCCATACATGACTACTGGAAAAACCACAGCCTTGACTAGATGGACTTTTGTTGGCAAAGTAATGTCTCTGCTTTTTAATATGCTATCTAGTTTGGTCATAGCTTTTCTTCTAAGGAGCAAGTGTCGTTTAATTTCATGGCTACAGTCACCAGCTGCAGTTACTCTGGAGCCCAAAAAAATATTGTCTGATACTGTTTCCATTGTTTCACCATCTATTTGCCATGAAGTGATGGGCCGGATGCCATGATCTTAGTTTTCTGAATGTTGAGTTTTAAGCCAACCTTTTGACTCTCCTCTTTCACTTTCATCAAGTGGCTCTTTAGTTCTTCGCTTTGTGCTATAAGGGTGGTATCATCTGCATATCTGAGTTTATTGATATTTCTCCTGACAATCTTGATTCCAGCTTGTGCTTCATCCAGCTCAGCATTTTTTATGATATACTCTGCATATAAGTTAAATAAGCAGGGTGACAATATATAGCCTTGACGTACCCCTTTCCTGATTTGGAACCAGTCTGTTGTTGCATGTC
This sequence comes from Moschus berezovskii, assembly GCF_049115385.1. Taxonomy (NCBI): domain Eukaryota; kingdom Metazoa; phylum Chordata; class Mammalia; order Artiodactyla; family Moschidae; genus Moschus; species Moschus berezovskii. Next base: position 14,220,708 of record NC_142483.1, read on the forward strand.
CGGTTGTAACTGTTGCCTCCTGACCTGCATACAGATTTCTCAGGAGGCAGATCAGGTGGTCTGGTACTCCCATCTCTTTAAGAATTTTCCACAGTTTGTTGTGATCCACACAGTCCAAGACTTTGGTGTAGTCAATAAAGCAGAAGCAGGTGTTTTTCCTGGACTTCTCTTGCTTTTTCATTGATTCAGCGGATGTTGGCAATTTGATCTCTGGTTCCTCTGCCTTTTCTAAATCCAGCTTGAACATCTGGAAGTTCATGGTTCATGTACTGTTGAAAACTGGCTTGGAGAATTTTGAGCATGACTTTGTTAGCATGTGAGATGAGTGCAATTGTGTGGTATCACATTCAATAGTGAGTAAGTGAAAGGTTTGCCTTTAATCAAGGAACTAGATGTTCTAGCCAGAGAAACTAGCCAAGGAAAAGGCATTCAAATCCAAAAGGAAGAAATATAATTATCTCTGTTTGCAGATGGCATGATCTTATGTGTAGAAAACTCTAAAAACTTAAACTGTTAGAAGTAATAAATTCGGTAATGTTGCAGGATATATCAATATCAAAATCAGTTGGTAAATCAATATGCAAAATCAGTTGCATTTCTATACACTAACAATGCAGTAACAATCTGATAAAGAAATTAGGAAAATAATCCATTTATCATAGCATCAAATAGAGTAAAATATTTAGGGACATCCCTGGTGGTCCATTGACTTAAACTCCATGCTTCTAATACAGGAGACCAGGTCAGGGAATTAGATCCCACATGCCACAACTAAGAATTTGCATGTTACAACTGAAGATCCCAGATGCTGCAGCTAAAATCGAAGATCCTATGTACTGCAACTAAGACCTGGCTAAGCCAAAAAGTAATTAATTTTTTTAAAAAAAGAATAAAATATTTAGAAATGAATTTAACTAAGGAGATGAAAGACTTGGAATATTTCTGTCTTCTCTGTTCCCTTTCAAATGCTAGACAAGAAATATTAAACTTGTTAAACAGAGCCTCTGTTTTAATGAAAGGAATAATAGGGAAAATTTTGATAGGAGGAGCTGCCTTGGAGAGAAGGCATAGTGTAATCAGAGCAAGGGCTGTGGACAATTTGGCTCCTATTCTGACTCTGTACTTACTAGTTGGATGACCGCGGGCAAGATTCTAAAACTCTGAGTGCGTGTTTCTTCATCTGTAAAGCAAAGATCATCATTATAATAAAGCCTGCCTTTAGTAGTTTTTTTTTTTTAATTTTCTGTTGTAACAAAGTACCATTACTGCCAAATATATTGACTTAAAATACCTTAAATTTATTAATTTACAGTTTAAGTTCAAAAATCTGACATGGCCTTCACTGGGCCAAATGTCAGCAGGGCTGTAATCATTTCTGGTGACTCTCAGAGATACTTTGTTTTCTTGTCTTTTCCAGTTTCTAAAGACTACTTCGTTTCTTGGCTCACTTCCCCTTTTCATCTGGAGAGCCAGCAGTGACCAAATGAGTTGCTTTCAGATCACAATACTCTTGACTCTTGCATTCTCTTCCACTTTAAAGAATCTTCTCATTACATTGGCCCAGGGGGATAGGGGATAATACAAGATGGTACGTTTTCAAATCAGCATATTAGCAATATTAATTCTATCTGCAACTTTAAGTCCCCTTTGTCATGTGACAACATAATAAAAAATTCCAGAGATTAGAATGTAGGCATGATGTGGGGATGGGCCAGTAGTGTTATTCTGCCTCCTTACGCTATTCCATAGGAATGTTTGATTATTAAATGAGATGACTCGTATAATGGTGTAGATCAGTGCCAGTCACATAAGCAAATGCTCAATAAATGTCAGACATGACCCTGTTTATTGAATTTGTTTTGCAGAGGGGTAGAGTGCTGGAAGTTCTGTCTTGAGGAAGAATCTGCTACCTTGTTCACTGCAGGAAGGGATGATAAAAGGATGTATATAAGAATAAGAGCCAATTGCTCCTTGAGTCCTGCACTTTGCTTTCCAAAGCCAAAGCTCAAGGTCTGAAATCCCCTCAGAATTATGTGACTCTCTTCAGAAAGCATATGGTGTATGCACAGCCAATTTTATGAGTCACAAGAATTAAATAAACTGGACAAGATCCAAATAGATAGTGTTATACTCACAGAAAAGTGAACAGTAGAAAGGTGAATTACCCTGCCTGGAATCACATTTTATTAGTTTGTGATGGAGCTGAAGTCCCGGGTGTAGTTAAGATAATGGACACTAGAGTTGGAGTTTTTTCTCTTCTATTCTCACTAGTCAGGAGTTCTCAAGCCTTTGTTTCCCCATATGACAGATGTGGAGAAAAGTAATGCCTACCTTAACACAGGATGAGCTAACACAGCTGTAATGCTTGTCACAGGGAGGGTCTGGCAGGAAATGCTAGATATGAATAGCTCTGGCATGTTTTATATGCACTAAGGACCTCATTGAAAATAATTGGAGTCGGGACAGCCATTCTCTTGATAATCTGGGACCAAACTAGCAGGATTCTGAGTGTTATCTTAAAAAGCCTATTACCATGTAGTTAAATGTTAGAGTAATGTTTATTGCATTAAATGTCTCTCCCCAGATTGCATGATATGTAATTAGGAGATGAAAATATTGTCTAGAGAATGAATGTAGCCATTGTTCAATTTTTATATGTGCATTGATGGTTTTTGAATCTTCCTTGTGGGCTGGGGGCTAGATTTATTGGTTGAGGTATATTATGACAATTGGGCTGAGAGACAGGCAGCAGAGAGCCATGATTTCTTGGTTGGAAAGAGATATGTTGCAGATTCTGAATGCAGCCAAGTAATCTCTTGTCTTCGGCTGTTTTCATCCTACAGTGGGAATAACTAAAGATAAACATGATAAAAGACAAGATGATATTTTAATGTCTCTAGGCCTAGATACAAGAGTGCTATTCTTTGCAGACAGCCTTTGTTCATCCCTGTGAGATTAGCAGTGGCATTAATTTATTCAGGATTACAGTTCAGAGGGAAAGTCTTCAAAGCTGAAGCTCTTTCACTGATGAGCATGTTGTACTGACTCCGAGATGAAGCAGAAGTGGTGCTGTGCTCAGTGGCCAAGGCATCTCTCTGAGGAGCTGTCTTTTAGAGAATAAGCCTTAGAATCCACCTTTCTCAGGATTCCTTCATAGGCTTGGGACACCCCAGGCTTCTTTAGATTTATAATGGTGAGAACAGTGGCCATGCTTGAAAAGTAGAAATTGAACAGGTTGGCAGGTTTGAACTAGAGCTACTGTGATTTAGTCCCATTTTTAGAGGTGCCCAGATATGTTCACAACGTTTGACAAAAATATTGTAACCATACCTTCTTTCCTCACTAGGCCAGCTTCTTACTTCTCAATGATTTGTACATATTGTCATGAGGATGGTGGTAAGCATTGGGTTATCACAAAGACTGTTAACTTAAAAAAAAGCTCTTTAGTTTAAAATAATTTTGGACTCACAAAAAATGCATAGTGTTGAGTATTCCCATGTTTGTTTTTCCAACTTCCTCTAGTGATATAGTCTTATAAAGGCACATGACTGTGACTCAGATCATGAGCTCCTTATTGCACAATTCAGCCTTAAATTTAAGAAAGTAGGGAAAACCACTAGGCAATTCAGGTGACAAAGAGATTCACAAGATTAGATCTGGTAGACAGAGTACCTGAAGAAGTACAGACAGAGGTTCATAACGTTGCACAGGAGGCAGGGACCAAAACCATTCCTAAGAATAACAAATGCAGGAAGGCAAAGCAGTTGACTGAGAAGGATTTACAAATAGCTGAGGAAAGATGAGATGTGAAAGGCAGGGGAAAAGGGAAAGACATACCCAACTGAATGCAGAAGTCCAGAGAATAGCAAAGAGAGATGAGAAGGCCTTCTTAAATAATCAATGCAAAGAAATAAGGAAATAATACTATAGGGAGAACAAGAGATCTCTTCAAGAACTCTGGAGAGATCAAGGGAACATTTCATGCAAGTTTTGGCATGATAAATAACTGAAACAGCAAGGACCTAACAGAAGCAGAAGAGACTAAGAAGAGGTAGCAAGAATACACTGGAGAACTATGCAAAGAGTGCCTTACAGATCTGGATAACCTTCAGTTCAGTTCAGTCCAGTCGCTCAGTCGTGTCTGACTCTTTGCGACCCCATGAAACACAGCACACCAGGCCGCCCTGTCCATCACCAACGCCCACAGGTCACTCAAACTGATTTCCATCAAGTCAGTGATGCCATCCAGCCATCTCATTCTCTGTCGTCCCCTTCTCCTCCTGTACCCAATCCCTCCCAGCAAAAGGGTCTTTTCCAATGAGTCAACTCTTCACATGAGGTGGCCAAAGTATTGGAGTTTCAGCTTCAGCTTCGGTCCTTCCAGTGAACAACCAGGACTGATCTCCTTTAGGATGGACTGGTTGGATGTCCTTGCAGTCCAAGGGACTGGCAAGAGTCTTCTCCAACAACACAGTTCAAAAGCATCAATTCTTCGGCGATCAGCTTTCTTCACAGTCCAACTCTCACATCCATACGGGACCACTGGAAAAACCATATAGCCTTGACTAGATGGACCTTTGTTGGCAAAGTAATGTCTCTGCTTTTTAATATGCTATCTAGGTTGGTCATAACTTTCCTTCCAAGGAGTAAGCGTCTTTTAATTTCATGGCTGCAGTCACCATCTGCAGTGATTTTGGAGCCCCAAAAATAAAGTCTGACACTGTTTCCACTGTTTCCCCATCTATTTCCCATGAAGTGATGGGACCGGATGCCATGATCTTAGTTTTCTGAATGTTGAGCTTTAAACCAACCTTTCACTCTCCTCTTTCACTTTCATCAAGAGGTTTTTTAGTTCCTCTTCACTTTCTGCCATAAGGGTGGTGTCATCTGCATATCTGAGGTTATTGATATCTCTCCCGGCAATCTTGATTCCAGCTTGCCCTTCTTCCAACCCAGCGTTTCTCATGATGTACTCTGCATATAAGTTAAATAAGCAGGGTGACAATATATAGCCTTGACGTACTCGTTTTCCTATTTGGAACCAGTCTGTTGTTCCATGTCTGGTTCTAACTGTTGCTTCCTGACCTGCGTATAGGTTTCTCAAGAGGCAGGTCAGGTGGTCTGGTATGCCCATCTCTTTCAGAATTTTCCACAGTTTATTGTGATCCACACAGTCAAAGGCTTTGGCATAGTCAATGAAGCAGAAATAGATGTTTTTCTGGAACTCTCTTGCTTTCTCCATGATCCAGCGGATGTTGGCAATTTGATCTCTGGTTCCTGTGCCTTTTCTAAAACCAACTTGAACATCTGGAAGTTCATGGTTCACATATTGCTGAAGCCTGGCTTGGAGAATTTTGAGCATGACTTTACTAGTGTGTGAGATGAGTGCAATTGTGCGGTAGTTTGAGCATTCTTTGGCATTGCCTTTCTTTGGTACTGGAATGAAAACTGACCTTTTCCAGTCCTGTGGCCACTGCTGAGTTTTCCAAATCGGCTGGCATATTAAGTACAGCACTTTCACAGCATCATCTTTCAGGATTTGAAATAGCTCAACTGGAATTCCATCACCTCCACTAGCTTTGTTCGAAGTGATGCTTTCTAAGGCCCACTTGACTTCACATTCCAGGATGTCTGGCTCTAGGTGAGTGATCACACCATCGTGATTATCTTGGTCGTGAAGATCTTTTTTGTACAGTTCTTCTGTGTATGCTTGCCACCTCTTCTTAATATCTTCTGCTTCTGTTAGGTCCATCCCATTTCTGTCCTTTATCGAGCCCATCTTTGCATGAAATGTTCCCTTGGTATCTCTAATTTTCTTGAAGCCATATCTAGTCTTTCCCATTTGTTGTTTTCCTCTATTTCCTTGCATTGATCACTGAAGAAAGCTTTCTTATCTCTCCTTGCTATTCTTTGGAACCCTGCATTCAGATGCTTATATCTTTCCTTTTCTCCTTTGCTTTTCGCTTTTCTTCTTTTCACAGCTATTTATAAGGCCTCCTCAGACAGCCATTTTGCTTTTTTTTACGTTTATTTCCATGGGGATGGTCTTGATCCCTGTCTCTTGTACAACGTGACAATCCTCCGTTCATAGTTCATCAGGCACTCTACCTATCAGATCTAGTCCCTTAAATCTATTTCTCACTTCCACTGTATCATCATAAGGGATTTGATTTAGGTCATACCTGAATGGTCTAGTGGTTTTCCCTACTTTCTTCAATTTAAGTCTGAATTTGGCAATAAGGAGTTCATGATCTGAGCCACAGTCAGCTCCTGGTCTTGTTTTTGCTGACTGCATAGAGCTTCTCCATCTTTGGCTGCAAAGAATATAATCGATCTGATTTCAGTGTTGACCATCTGGTGATGTCCACGTGTAGAGTCTTCTCTTGTTTTGTTGGAAGAGTGTGTTTGCTATGACCAGTGTGTGCTCTTGGATAACCTTAACAGTGTGATAATTCACCTAGAGCCAGACATCCTGGATTGGAAGTCAAGTGGGCCTTAGGAAGCATCACTACGAACAAAGCTAGTGCTGGTTATGGAAATCCAGCTGAGCTATTTCAAATCCTAAAAGATGATGCTGTGAAAGTGCTAAACTCAATATGCCAGCAAATTTGGAAAACTCAGCAGTGGCCACAGGACTGGAAGACATCAGTTTTCATTCTAGTCCCAAAGAAGTACAATGCCAAAGAACGTTTAAAATGTCATACAGTTTCACTCATTTTGCATGCTAGTAAGGTAATGCTCAAAATCCTCCAAGCTAGGCTTCAACAGTACATGAAATGAGAGCTTCCAGATGTACAAGCTGGGTTTAGAAGAGGCAGAGGAACCAGAGATCAAATTGCCAACAATCGTTGGATCATAAGAAAGCAAGGGAATTCCAGAAAAACATCTACTTCTGTTTCATTGACTATGGTAAATTCTTTGACTCTGTCAATCACAACAAACTGTGGAAAAATCTTCAAGAGATTATGGGAATACCAGACCATCTTATCTGTCTCCTGAGAAACCTATATGTGAGTTAAGAAGCAACAGTTAGAAGCAGACATGGAACAACTGACTGGTTCAAAATGGGGAAAGCAGTACATCAAGGCTGTATATTGTCATCCTGTTTATGTAGCTCCTGTGCAGACTACATCGTGCAAAATGCCTGAGTGAATCACAAGCTGGAATGAACATTGCCAGGAGAATAACAACAACCTCCAACGTGGAGACTATACCAGTCTACTGAAGACAGTGAAAAAGCTGACTTAAAGCTCAGCATTGAAAAACCTGAGATCATGTCATCCTGTCCCATCACTTCATGGCAAATAGTAGGGGAAAAGTGGAGACAATGTCAGATTTCATTTTCTTTGGCTCCTAAATCACTGCCAATGGTGACTGCAGCCATGAAATTAAAAGACTCTTGTTCTTTGGAAGAAAAGCTATGTCAAACCTAGACAAATGTATTAAAAAAGCAGAGGCATTACTTTGCTGACAAAGGTCAAAGCTGTGGTTTTTCTACTAGTCATGTACAGATGTGAGATCTGGACCATAAAGAAGACTGAGAGCAGAAGAATTGATGACTTTCAAATTGTGGTGCAGGAGAAGACTCTTGAAAGTCCTTTAGACTGCAAGGAGATCCAACCAGTCAATGCTAAAAAAAAATCAGCCCTGAATATTCGTTGAAGGGACTGATGCTGAAGCTCCAAAACTTTGGCCTCTTGATACAAAGAGCCAACTCATTGGAAAAGACTTTGATGCTGGGAAGGACTGAAGGCAAATGGAGAAGAGGGCAGCAGAGAATGAGATGGTTAGATACCATCACTAACTGAATGGACATGAATTTGAGCAAACTCCAAGCAACAGTGCAGGACACAGGAGCTGGACATGCTGCAGTCCATGGGGTCTCAGAGAGTTGGACACTGCTTAGCGACTGAACAGCAACAACAAAAGTCAGCTAACTTTTAAGACCTTATCTATGGAATGTTTCAAAGTATCTATGATAAGGTACAAAAAAAATGTGTTCAGTTCTGTGATTGTTTTTTTACCAAGTGACCCCTCCTATGAGAATGCTGTTGAGTTCAAGTGGAACCCACCAGCACCTTGCAAGCTTCCCTTGTCATGCCTTTGTCCTGTCACTGTGTCACCCCATGTAATTGCTTTTCCGATTTCCATCACCATAGATTCAGTTCAGTTCAGTTCAGTTCAGTTGCTCAGTCGTGTCCAACTCTCCGCGACCCCATGAATCACAGCACGCCAGGCCTCCCTGTCCATCACCAACTCCCGGAGTTCACTCAAACTCATGTCCACAGAGTCGGTGATGCCATCCAGCCATCTCATTCTCCGTCGTCCCCTTCTCCTCCCGCCCCCAACCTTTCCCAGCATCAGAGTCTTTTCCAGTGAGTCAACTCGTCGCATGAGGTGGCCAAAGTATTGCAGTTTCAGCTTTAGCATCAGTCCCTCCAATGAACATCCAGGATTGATCTCCTCTAGAATGGACTGGTTGGATCTCCTTGCAGTATAAGGGACTCTCAAGAGTCTTCTCCAACACCACAGTTCAAAAGCATCGATTCTTTGGCGGTCAGCCTTCTTCACAGTCCAACTCTCACATCCATACATGACCACGGGAAAAACCATTGCCTTGACTAGACGGACCTTGGTTGGCAAAGTAATGTCTCTGCTTTTTAATATACTATCAAGGTTGGTCATAACTTTCCTTCCAAGGAGCAAGCGTCTTTTAATTTCATGGCTGCAATCAGCATCTGCAGTGATTTTGGAGCCCAAAAAAACAAAGTCTGACACTGTTTCCACTGTTTTTCCATCTATTTCCCATGAAGTGATGGGACCAGATGCCATGATCTTTGTTTTCTGAATGTTGAGCTTCAAGCCAACCTTTTCACTCTCCTCTTTGACTTTCATCAAGAGGCTTTTGAGTTCCTCTTCACTTTCTGCCATAAGGGTAGTGTCATCTGCATATCTGAGGTTATTGATATTTCTCCCAGCAATCTTGATTCCAGCTTGTGCTTCTTCCAGCCCAGCGTTCCTCATGATGTACTCTGCATATAAGTTAAATAAGCAAGGTGACAATATACAACCTTGACGTACACCTTTTCCTATTTGGAACCAGTCTGTTGTTCCATGTCCAGTTCTAACAGTTGCTTCCTGACCTGCATACAGGTTTCTCAAGAGGCAGGTCAGGTGGTCTGGGATTCCCATCTCTTTCAGAATGTTCCACAGTTTATTGTGATCAACACAGTCAAAGGCTTTGGCATAGTCAATAAAGCAGAAATAGATGTTTTTCTGAAACTCTCTTGCTTTCTCCATGATCCAGCGGATGTTGGCAATTTGATCTCTGGTGCCTCTGCCTTTTCTAAAACCTGCTTGAACATCTGGGAGTTCACGGTTTACATACTGCTGAAGCCTGGCTTGGAGAATTTTGAGCATGACTTTACTAGCGTGTGAGATGAGTGCAATTGTGTGGTAGTTTGAGCATTCTTTGGCATTGCCTTTCTTTGGGATTGGAATGAAAACTGACCTCTTCCAGTCCTGTGGCCACTGCTGAGTTTTCCAAATCTGCTGGCATATTGAGTGCAGCACTTTTACAGCATCATCTTTCAAGACTTGAAATAGCTCACCTGGAATTCCATCACCTCCACTAGCTTTGTTCGTAGTGATGCTTTCTAAGGCCCACTTGACTTCACATTCCAAGATGTCTGGCTCTAGGTCAGTGATCACGTTATCGTGACTATCTTGGTCGTGAAGATCTTTTTTGTACAGTTCTTCTGTGTATTCCTGCCACCTCTTCTTAATATCTTCTGCTTCTGTTAGGTCCATACCATTTCTGTCCTTTATCGAGCCCATCTTTGCATGAAATGTTCCCTTGGAATCTCTAATTTTCTTGAAGAGCTCTCTTGTTTTTCCTATTCTGTTGTTTTCCTCTATTTCTTTGCATTGATCACTGAGGAAGTCTTTCTTATCTCTCCTTGCTATTCTTTGGAACCCTGCATTCAGATGCTTATATCTTTCCTTTTCTCCTTTGCTTTTCGCCTCTCTTCTTTTCACAGCTATTTGTAAGGCCTCCTCAGACAGCCATTTCGCTCTTTTGCATTTCTTTTCCATGGGGATGGTCTTGGTCCCTGTCTCCTGTACAATGTCACGAACCTCTGTCCAGAGTTCATCAGGCACTCTATCAATCAGATCTAGTCCCTTAAATCTATTTCTCACTTCCACTGTATAATCATAAGGGATTTGATTGAGGTCATATCTGAATGGTCTAGTGGTTTTCCCTACTTTCTTCAATTTAAGTCTGAACTTCGCAATAAGGAGTTCATGATCTGAGCCACAGTCAGCTCCTGGTCTTGTTTTCTCTAACTGTATACAGCTTCTCCATCTTTGGTTGCAAAGAATATAATCAATCTGATTTCGGTGTTGACCATCTGGTGATGTCATTATTAATGGAATCGTCTAGTATTACTCTTTTATGTTTGGCTTCTTTTGATCGAGGTCATGTCTCATGTTCATCCAGGTTGCTGTATGTGCCAATAAGTACTTTATTCTTAGCACTGATGTGTTGTACTCTGTGTATGACTGTATCATAGATTATTTTCTCTTTGGTGTGTTACAAATTATGTAGCTATCGGAGTTACTCCACATGTCTTTTATGGCATACCTGTATATGTGTTTTTGTTGAAGATATACCTAGGAGTAGAATTGCTGCCTTATGAGCCTGGTAGGCTGCAGTCCGTGGGGTTGCTAAGGGTCGGACACAACTGAGCGACTTCACTTTCACTTTTCACTTTCACACATTGGAGAAGGAAATGGCAACCCACTCCAGTGTTCTTGCCTGGAGAATCCCTGGGACGGGGGAGCCTGATGGGCTGCCGTCTATGGGGTCATACAGAGTTGGACACAACTGAAGTGACTTAGGTGCAGCAGCAGCAAGATATATGTATGTTAAGCATTAGTAGATACTGCCAAGGAGACTTTCACAGTGTTTGCAGCAGTGGGATTTCTGGTCCCTCTCTGTCAACACTTGATATTCTCAATGTTTTTATTTTTTAGCCATTCTGATGTGTGTATGTGTGTGTATATTTTTTAGTCATTCTGATGTGTGTGTGTGTGATTTTAACTTGTATTTACCTGATGACTAATACTGATGAGCTCTTCATATGTTTATTTTCTATTTGGATATCTTCATGTGAAGAAGATTTTTTGCCCATTTAAAAATTAGTCATTTTTTATTGATTGTTATAATACTTCTTTATATATTCTAGATACTCATCTTTTATTAGGTGTATATACTGCAAGTATCTTCTCCCACTCCATGTCTTCCTTTTTCTCTCTTATGATGCTATATTTTGATAATGTTTACTATATCAGTCTTTTCTTCTATGAATGATTGTTTTTAATGTACAATTTAAGACATTTTCCTGTGACAAAGATGGATGATATTCTCCATGTTCTCTTCTAGAAGCCTTATTATTATGTTTCATTATTACACTTTGTTAAGGTTCATCTAGCATTTGATTAAAGTTTATTCTTTCCCCACCTGTAGTCAGTTGATCCAGTTTATAAAAACTGTGATTTATAAAATCACAGTTTTCCTCATTGTGTTGTAATAGCACTTTTTAAAAAGAAAGATATTTTGATTTTATGTTCTTGATCTGTTTGTCTAAACTTACATCAGTTCTGCTCTGTTTTAATTACTTGAGCTTTGTAAGTATTGTTATTTGATAATGTGAGTCCTCTAATATCATTTTGATTCTTCAAAATTGTCTTTTCTCTTGTTGTTTAGATTTCTGTAAAGCTTTTGGAATCAATCTGTTGATTTCTAAAACTAATTTGCTTGAACTTTGATTGGACTTGAGTGCAAAAATCAACCGAAGGAGAATTGACACATCTTTAAATATTAAGTCTTCCAATCCATGAACTGCCTCCTTCCCTTCACTCAATTTTCTTTCCTTAATAGTTTTTAGTCTTTTTTGTTGAAAGTCCTACACATGTCTTTCTTAAAATTTACCAACAGGTATTTGAGGGATTTGCTGCAATTATAAATTGATAATCATTTAGAATATAGTCTTAAATTTTCATTTGCTAATATATGAAAGCAAAATAGTTTTTATATTGACCTTGTGTCCAGTGACTTCACTAAGTTCACCTATTCCGTTCCGTTCCGTTCCGTTCAGTCGCTCAGTCGTGTCCGACTCTTTGCGACCCCATGGACTGTAGCCTACCAGGCTTCTCCGTCCATGGGATTTTCCAGGCAAGAATACTGGAGTGGGTTACCACTTCCTTCTCCAGGGGATCTTCCCGACCCAGGGATCGAACCCGGGTCTCCCGCATTGGAGGCAGACGCTTTAACCTCTGAGCCACCAGGGAAGCCCAAGTTCACCTATTAATAAACTCTAATTGTTAATAATCTATATATCCTTTTTGGTTTTCTGTGTGCAAAATCACTTTTTGTTTGAATAATGACTTGTTTTATTTCTTCCCTTATAATCTGTATGCCTTTTATTTATTTTATTACCAGGCTAGGACCACCAGTCGGAGAAGGCAATGGCAAGCCACTCCAGTACTCTTGCCTAGAAAATCCCATGGATGGAGGAGCCTGGTAGGCTGCAGTCCGTGGGGTCGCTAAGGGTCGGCCACGACTGAGCGACTTCACTTTCACACATTGGAGCAGGAAATGGCAACCCACTCCAGTGTTCTTGCCTGGAGAATCCCAGGGACGGGGGAAGCCTGGTGGGCTTCCGTCTATGGGGTCGCACAGAGTCAGACACGACTGAAGTGACTTAGCAGCAGCAGGACCACCAGTATAACTGAAGGATAAGGATTAGTTGATGTGGTTTTCTATGATCTTAGGATAAACACTTTTAATGATTTTACCAGTAAGTATTATGTTGATGGTAATTTTTATACATATTCTCTTTAAGGTTAAGGAAGTGATACTCTGTTTGTAGCTTGGTAAGAACTTAGCTGAATGGGTGTTGAATTTTATCAAGTGCTTATTTTACATCTATTGAAGTGATCATATTTTTTCTTCTTTAGTTTTTTGATGCTGTGAATTAACATTGTTCAGTTTTCAACTGTTGAACTAAACTTGCTTTCATTGCATAAAAACAACTTTTTCATAATATGCTACGTGTTTACATTTCACTGAATTTGATTTGCTATGATTTTAGGATCTTTGAGTGTTCAGGAAAGATACTTCTTTTTTTGGTAACGCCTTTTTCTTTTTTGTAATGCCTTTTTTAGCTTTATGATAAGAGTATGCTGGCCTTTAATTGAGTTGGGCAGTATTTTTTTCTTATTCTGTTCTCTAGAAGGATTTATCTCAGATTGTTGTCTCTTCCTTAATTGTATGTAAGAATTCACCATTGAGGCCACAAGGAATTGTAGTTTAATTTGAAGATAGCTTTCTGTTGTTTTTATATGTTCAGTGACTTTAATGTATGTGAGTCTTATTTATATTTTAAAATTTCTTTGTAGATCAGCTTTAGTAAGTTGTGCTTTTCAAGGGATGTGTACATATCTCTCAGATTCTCTTATTTGTTTATAAAGTCCCTTTATTTTAAAAATATATAACAGATCTACAGACCTTTCCAATTTCTATTCCTAATATGGTTAACTGATAATTTTCACTCATTTTTTTCTTAATCTATCTTGTTAAGGATTTAGTTTTATTGAATTTTCAGGAAGTAATTTTTGGCATGGTGTATCCATTTTCTGTGACTTTGATTTCTATTATTTTATATTTCCTTCCTTTCCCTTTCTTTGGGTTATATTTGACATTTTTATAGGTTGTTAAAGTGCAACCTTAGATCACTGATTTTTTAACTTTCTTACTTTTTTGTTAAATTAATTTCAGGTTGTCAATTTCCGTTCAGTTGCTTTAGTGATATCTGCATGCTTTTAAATATCATATTTTCATTATCATTGAATGAAAATTATTTTCTAATTTTTTATTGTAACTCTTCTTTGTCCCAGGGAATATTTAAAGTATATTTAATCTTGAGGTAATTTGGATTCCAAATTTTCTAGTTAATATTTTATGATTTTTAGCCTATTCCACTGAGATATTGGATAACTACTCTATGATTTCCATTCTTTCAAGCTCATCTAGAGTTATTTTGTAGACAAGCATATGTGTTTTTTGTCAATAATCCTTGAGCACTTGTAAACAAAATACATTCTGCATTTGGTGGATAGTGTTCTACATGTCAATTAGATCAAATTGACTAAGAGTCATTTTCAGATATTCTTAGTCTCTACTTCTTATTTTGTTTCCTTATTCTGTCAGTTACAGGGAGTTGTGTCAAAATGCCCCACTATGATGTTATATTTCTCTTTTTCTCCTTTTAATTTGATCAGTTTTTACTTTATATATTGTTAGGTCTTTCCTATTTTTGGTATACATATTTCAGGTTGGCATTTTTCCTGTTGAATTAACCTTTTTATTATTATATCTATTAAAGACAAATAGTATTATTTATAAGTACAGTGTGCTTACAAGATTTGAATGTAAAACGATAGGGCAAAAGGTGCTAAAATATAGTCAGTATTCAGTGTAATTATTAATATATTTGAGCTCACCTATCATGATGCCCTTTGCCCCACCTATTCTTTGTTGTATTTCTTTTCCTTTAGTTGATTAATCTGAAAAAAAAAAGGCAAAAATGTTTCATTACCCAATTTTCTTCTGTATTAGCTTGCTAGTAGTAAATTATTGTATTATATATTGGAGTTGTTACCCTAGAGATTAAAACATTTTTCCTTAATTTATTATTATCTACCTTAAATTATTACTTCTTTCCCGTTTCATATAACTCTCATGCCTTCAAATGGTTTAGCTCCATTTAACCTCTCATGTCCTTCATGTTATTTTAACCCCCAAACCTAGATTATTGTAATGTTAATCAGATAATATTTACTTTGATTTACTCATGCAGTTTTTCTTCTTCTGTTAATTTCCTGCTTCCTATTGGGATAATTTTCCTTTTGCCTAAAGTATTTCTTTGAATTCTGCTAATAACAAATTTTCTGAACGTGTTTTGATTTTATCGTCATTTTAAAGGGCACTTTTACTCAACATGAAATTCTAGTTTGATACTTAGGTTCTTTCAACCCTCTAAAGATGTATTCTGTTGTCTCTGCCTTTTATTTCTATTGAAAAGACAGGGGTCAGTTTAATTATTGTTCCTTAGAAAGTAGTGTCTTTTTTTTCCTTTATCTGACTTAAAGATAATTATCTTTAGTTTTTACAGTTTTCATTATGATATGTCCTTAAGCATGTTTTTATTTGGTATTCGTTCCACTTGCTGTACACATATATTCTTGAATCTACGGCTGGATGTGTATCATCAGTTTTATAAAACGTTTGTCTTATTTTCTTTTCAAGTATTGTCAGTGCTCCATTCCTTCTCTTAATTTATTTGACATTCCAATTATATCAGACCTTTTGACCAGATCACACATCTGTTTTTGACTTTTTCTTTATTTTTCATCATCTTCTTCTCTATAGTTCAGTCTGGGTATTTTCTATTTATTTATTTTCTGGTTCTTTAATCTTCTCTTGTACAGTGTCTGTCTTCTATTAATCCCATATGTTGAATTCTTAATTTCAGTCACTGTTTTCAGTTCCAGGGATTCCATTTGATTCTTTTTAATGCTTCATCTTTTCATTTATTTAATATTTTTGTTTTTTAGTCACTAAGTTGTGTCTGACTCTTTATGACCCCATGGATCATAGCCTGCCAGGCTCCTCTGTCCATGAAATTTCCCAGGCAAGAATACTAGAATGGGTTGCCATTTCCTTCTCTAGAAAATCTTCCCAACCTGAGGATCAAACCCACGTCTCTGGCATTACAGGCAGATTTTTTTATCACTGAGCCACCTGGGAAGCCCAATGTTTATTATCAGTCATCGGTATTTTAGAGTCCATGCCTGATAACTATAGTATGTAGATCACCTGTAAGTCTATTTTTCCCTTCATTTTTAGTTATTTGATTCTGTTTCTTGAGTTGTTTCTTGCAATTTTTGATTGTTTGCCTGATAGTGTATATGAAAAATTTTTGAGGCTTTGAAGACTCTTCCTTTTGAGAGGAATAAATTCTCTGGCAGGCAGATAGAATACAGGCTGAGTACCTTCAACCAATTACAACTTGTTTATTTATGATTTGTCTTTACTTTGGAGGAATAGCTTTTTCAGAGGTTTCACCTGCAAGTCTGTGCTTTCTACCTCCTACTGAACCCTTAACTTCAATTTTTTATTTTCTAGCATTTTGCAACTTCAAAATTCTCTACTTAATGTTTTAATCTCTTTTCAGTTGCTTTTTGCTTAGTTTCGTGGAGTCTTATCTAACACATGCACAGTTAAGAAATTAGCAAATGCTTTGTTATGCTTGGTCGTTCCATAGTGTCCTACTCTTTGCAATCCCATGGACTGTAGCCCACCAAGCTCCTCTCTCCATGGGATTTCCAGACCAAGAATCTTATAGTGAGTTGCCATTTCCTGCTCCAGCAAGTGCTTTAATTCAGGAGAAATTTCCTGCTGAATATGTAATTACTTCTCTAGGGTCTCCTTTTCTTTGTGGTTTTTTCCCTTATATTATGACTTTCTCTGTAGTGTTAATTGCTCAGTCATGTCCAACTCTTTGTGACCCCATGGACTGTAGCCCTCCAGATTCCTGTGTCCATGGAATTCTCCAAGCAAGAATCCTGAAGTGGGTAGCCATTCTCCTCTCCAGGGAATCTTCCTAGCCTAGGGATTGAACCTGGGTTTTCTGCATTGCAGGCAGATTCTTTCCCATCTGAGCCACTGCTGCTGCTGCTGCTAAGTAGCTTCAGTGGTTTCCAACTCTGTGTGACCCCATAGACTGCAGCCCACCAGGCTCCCCCGTCCCTGGGATTCTCCAGGCAAGAATACTGGAGTGGGTTGCCATGCCCTCCTTCAGGGTATCTTCCAGATCCAGTGATCAAACCTGGGTCTCCTGCATCACAGGCACATTCTTTACCGTCTGAACCACCAGGGAATCTCTTCCCTGATGAGCTTCCCAGATCCAGAAATGAATCTGGGACATGGTGATGAAAGCACTGAATCCTAGCCACTAGACCTGAACCCAGTTTTGCTTGGTGAGGCTGCCCCTAACTTTGGGTTTCTCTTTTCTGTTTGGCTTACGTGCCCTGCTCCATGAATTGGGAAATACCATGATGAGAGAAATGGCAGTGAATATAGAACTTTGCTCCATATAGTTCTCTTCACTCTAGGATCTAGTACATTCAAGTCCTAGTTTCCACCTTTTTTTCTCTGATGTCTCCAAATGTTTGTTTGTAATTTATCCTATCTTAGTAGATGTTCTCCGGAGAAGGCAATGGCAACCCACTCCAGTACTCTTGCCTGGAAAATCCCATGGATGGAGGAGCCTGGTAGGCTACAGTCCATGGGGTCGCGAAGAGTCGGACACAACTGAGCAACTTCCCTTTCACTTTTCACTTTCATTCACTGGAGAAGGAAATGGCAACCCACTCCAGTATTCTTGCCTGGAGAATCCCAGGGATAGGGGAGCCTGGTGGACTGCCGTCTATGGGGTTGCACAGAGTCGGACATGACTAATGTGGCTTAGCAGCAGCAGCAGCAGTAGATATTCTCAGGGTTACGATTCATCTTACAGTAGCTAGTTTATCATAGCTAGAAATAGAATTTCCCCAGTTAACACTTCCTTTTTAATTTAAAAGTTGTAAAAGTTCTTTCATTCATGAAGCTGTACTCAATCTGCTATTGGTATTTGATTATGTACAGAGTTACAAAGAGTGGTGAGCATACAGATGCAGCTTTCTTGATGAAAAGCTCAGCACAGAAACACCTGCTCCTTCAATTCGTATTTTATTGGTAGGAATATTGCGTTTATCTCAATACAGTTCTGAATTACTTCTTCCTAAAATATGAAGTTCTATGAATGCTAATCTTAAAGGTGCTCTACGTCTTTAAAATTAATAGAAGCTTCATAGAAGCTTTATTTTTTTCTTAACTGGGTGTAGGCAGCTTAGGAAAGCTTTAAAAGCCCCAGTTTTCACTTGAAAACAAATTTGCTTCATAGTCTTAGCATATTAAGCACACAGACCAGGACTTCCCTGACGATCCAGTGGCTAAGACTCCCCTGCTGTCAATGTAGTGGGCCTGGGTTCTATCCCTGATCAGGGAACTAGATCCCACGTGCCACCACTCAGTTCGCATGCTGCAACTAAAGATCGGCACAACCAAATTAACAAAACACCAAATGTTAAAAAATGTGTAGACCAGCATCTTTCACACTTACGCGTTCAGGTTTGCTACTCTAGATGTTGAGAGTAAGTAATGAACAACATCCTTTGGGGGGATTGAAATTTGAAATTTCCTGTGAAATCCACACTAGGAGCACCATCATGGAACACGTCTGTAGAACACTGTGTGAGACTAGTTTCTGTGGACATCTGATGACCTTATTTCTGCTTCCCGTGGTTACTGACTATTTTCAAAGGCTAGCAGGAACATGTAGATATGAAAGAGTATATAATAGCTATGATTATTCTGGAATGTTTTGTTTCCTCCAGTGAATATATCAGATTGAAACAGTATATATAACTTAGCACAGTGAGTCTGACTCACTGTGCATTGTCACACTTTTTAACAAGCATTGCCTCATTACTGAAATAAAGTTAATATAAGCTCTCTTTAAACACATCTTTTGGTTTGATTTTCTAAATTGAAACTGTCAAGAGATCAAATAACAGTGTCATTATATCAAAAGATAGGGAACTATGCTTTAAACACTATCAGCGCATTTGATCTATCATATAGAACTAAGTTGGCAGTTATCCTAAAAGAGTCAAATCAGCAAAAAAATAATCTGAAGAGTCAAATTAGTGAGTGCATGTAAATCTGTCCTGTGGTTTTATGTAACTGTACATCTAAATGACTGCATATATAGACATACATACACCTGTGTATACATACTTTGTTTTCACATTCCTAGACTAGCTCTTAGATAATTAGGAAAGACACACCTTTATGCAAGTCATACTGCTTTTTGAAATGGACGCATAGAATTTCTGACATTAATACTATCCATTGTTCTCTTCCTGTTATCAGTATGGATAAATGACACTTGATTTTGTCTTTCTAATTTAGCAAGTTTGCCTGACCCCATATATCAGATCCATTTATTAAGACTCTACATAACCCCCAAAGTTATTGAGGACTGCTTTTGTGTTTATGCTGTAAGTTGTCAAAGGCAAGATAGAAATGTAAATATGCTTTTTTATGTCAGTCATGACTTCCTCTGCTCTTTTTTCAGGGTCACATTGTGTGTGCTGACTTTGCATTACATCTCGAACTTGTCCAAGGCTCATAGTGGCCCTAGAAGAATCAGAAGTGTCACATTGAGAGTAACAGTGAAGGATTTTAGAAAATCCTGTCTTTTGATAAGGAGTGTGTCTTGTATCCTAGGGAAATAACTGCAAAACCCACATCTCCAAATTTTTTGGTGCAAGATTCAGAACTCTGTGACTGTAAAAATGGCCAAGTCCTCAGATTATAGATGAGGCAGAACTATAAAGGCAGGTGATGTCTTCCGTGGAGACACTCATGTATATACGGCAAACATTTTGGTGTAAGCAAGAGTCTATGTGGCAATGGCATGGGTCTAAACATTGCTGTGTGATTGCCCCTGACTTTGTACTGGGTTCTTGCAGTGTCAAGGCTCTTTCTTTTCCCTTCTGAAAGCAGTGTTTTCTGTCTTATCTTCATTTAGGTTTATATTTCCTTAATCACCTTCAAATGTTTTTCAGTTAATGTTCAAATGTCCCCATTCTGTTTTTCAAATCTCATTTGTTGCCATTTTCACTTACATAGAGAGGAAGTATTATGTTTAGGCTACGTGTTTAAGGGTGAAAAGTGTTTATAGAATCTTCATCTGTTTCCTCTGAGCCTGATCTATTTGATGACATCATTCTGTAATTTTACATGATTTGGACAATGCAAAGTGCATAGGTAGAACATTCAGGACAGTAAACAGAACGTGTTTTTGTCATTAGCCAGAGAACCAAGGCTGTAGCTTGTAATTCTTTTTAAAAAAATACACTTAGAAAGGCAGGAGATGTCTAAATCCAACTAGAGAATGTGGTCATAACTGATACATTTTTTTTGTGGGGTGTTTCATTATATTGAATGTTGTGTATGGTTTAAACATGGATCTGGATGGAGGTTCAGTCTTTGAACACTGTGTTAACAGTTTTGATCTGGACTAGGTCATTGATAATATCAACGATCAGGGTTTTGGAGACTTTTGAATAAAATATCTTAGTGTTTGGAATTTTGAGACAGTGATAGATGGTCATATTAATTTCATGTTAACAAGTGATGGATATATACACGGTCACTTCCCCTCATGCTTTGTTCTTATTTTTTATTGCTCTCCCATGATGTCACAGTTTTTTCTAAATTGGTTATTCAGGGGCCTACTTAAAACTGCCCAAATGACTGAGTGCTTCAGTTTGAAATACTTTTCATAGCGGCAGTTGGGGCATCATTTCCTATGACCTCCATGTCTTGGTCATCTGAGCTTTGCTTGACCCTTTAAATAATAAAGAGGTCAGAGCATAGAAGAGAGAATCTTACTGAAGATTTATGAAATGTCAAAGTTTAACAAATGTATGATCTGTTTAATTTCAGTAAGAATAAAAGCTTGAACTGACTTGTATGAAAACATCAAGGGAAGTAAAACTTTTCAGAACTTCCAAAAGTGGGGACTCACTGGTTCTCCCAGTGTAATGCTTAGGGACTCATCCTGGTGGAAAAATATCATCCGGTAAAAACTTCCTGTTTCTGTCATGCTATGTGGTACACTTGCACCTTGAGGGTCCTGGTCCAATAAAAGAGTTAATCCAAGTGCTGAACACTGTTAAGCTGTCTTGGGACATTTGTTTTCTGTTCATGGATTTAGTAATTTTAATGTAAATAGGTACCCCAGCAGCTGTGTCCCCTTAAGCATATTTTATTTAGCAGCTGAGTTATCCACGTCACTTGGCAGCTATAGATTTTCAATTTTTCCTTGTGCCAAGAGGGCAGCTGGAATAATTTGAGTACTCATTAATTTGGGAGAAATATGAGCTGTGTACTGCAGACAACATGAGTCTTCTGTATGGTGTTGTACCAGGATAAGCAGATCAGAGTAGAAGCAATTTGCCCTATCCCAAAGGGGCCCTAGGATTTTAATAAGCTGGTTATGAAAATTCTATTTCTTTGCAATTTGAAGCATCTAATTAGAGCCTGTAATTTCTCTCTTATAACGAGAGTGGATGAAGGTTAACGTTAGGCCTCCCGGGTCCTTTCACATTCATTTACAGAGAGAAATCAGGTAACAGTTGTAGCTAATTAGAACAGGGAATTAAATATTTAGTCCATCTTGATTTAACTTGGAGAACACATGCATGTTTTTGGGGTATGGAAAATGATAAAGAGAAATGAAATTTAATTTTTAATCAAAGATAAACTTAAAGGCAGTATAATAATTTTAACACTGATGATCCTAACCCGACATTCAGAGTGGCAATTGCCTCTAGCCGTCTGAACTGTCAAGATAAAGGAAGATGATGTCAATTTAATTTCATCACTCAACATGTTTCTCAAGTTCAAACAACTGGGATTTATGCCATCTGCGTAAAGTACAAAGAATTCCATGATTTCTCTCATATCAGTGACATAACAAAACCACCTTTTGGATGTTTCAGAATTTGGATTTTGAGTTTGAATGAGTGTGTGTTTGGTAAGCATCCTAAGGAGATATACCATTCATAGGCGTTTCTTTTAAGAAAGGACTCTTGTCTAATAAAATTGCTCCCTGAGAGGAAATCTATGAGGCAGGACCCCTGTGGAAATGGGACTGCATTATGTGGAATAAAGTCTGACTTTGCCATAAACTGATACTGAAACTCCTACATGCTGAAGACAATAAGTCATTCTTTTCTTGTCATAACCTGATCCAAATTATCTTCCTAAAGTTAGATTGAATTAAGTCAGGGCGTGCATATCTAAAAGAAATCCCTCAGATCCAATCCCATGATTGATCTTTTCTCCAGGGCCTGACACAAGGGCAAAGCATCTTCAGAGTGCACTCAGTTCATAGGATAGCTCCCAGGACTCCTGTAACTTACCAAGAAGCAGGCTGTTAGGATGCCAGAATGCTGTGAAAGGGTGGCCGTGAGGGGAAATGATGAGAAGTCTTCGAAAAATAGAAAGATTCCAAAGAGTAACTCTACGGCAGCATTTCTCTAACTTTTCTAGGGAGGTGATTTATCATGGCCGGTGAATCCCATCACAACTGCGATTATTTCGTCTGGGTGATGCTTGAAACATCTTTGCAGATTTGTGTAAAATAAATGGCAGCTCTCAAAGACCATCTTACTTTGCTACATTGGCTTCCAGTTGCCAGTTATTATAAAATGGTTTCTGATGGCAATAATCCTTTGAAAATCGCCTGTTATTGGGGATAATAGCTGGTTGTCAGAGCATTAACCACTCTTGACTTCTCTTTGGGCTATTACATAACAAAAGAATGAACTGGTGGTGAGTCTGCCAGGTGTATTAAATTATATCATGCATTATAGAAGTTCTGTGATGGGGATTAGCATCCAGAAAAGACCATCAGAGATTGCCAAACTCATTATCTGCTGAGGCAGGAGTCTGGCCTCAGGCCTGGGCATGCAAGGCTTGGGTTATAAATATTATAAGCCACTGGGTCCAGTCCTTCTCTGCCCTAGTATGGGGATGGACAAATAGCCCACCAGGATTTCTTCTCTGTTTTCCACGTGTAAAGAAAATCGAAATATACTGCTTTAACCATGGTCAGCTTCAAAGCTGTATTGCCTTATTTACTCATTTGTCTGGTTTCTTAATGGCAGGTATACCTACCAGGCAGTCTTCAGAAGTCATAGATTTGGTGGACCCTCCCAACACCCCTTGGGATACTAGGTTTTGTTCTCTAGTTCCCTTAGAACAAGAAATGTAGATGGTGGGCATGATGTCTGGGAGGCTCTGCTATAGTGACTCAGGCACTTACAGTTTCCAAAAGGGAGAACCATAAAATGAAATGATGGTTCAATATCCATGGAAATAAGCTTTCAGCTGCAAATATTCACGTGAATCAGGGCTTGCCTGTTCTCAACAGCTCTGGATGATCCTTCAAGTAGCCATTGGCCCAGACTGTTTCTGATGACCTGTGGAATGGTGCTGCTTCCAATATTCAGTGGAACATACTTATGAGACCTATTTAATTGCATTTCATCTCTAACATGTAAGCCCTCAGCTGTGCATTTTCCTACCTGAGTGTCATCTGTATGAAGTCAAATCTTGTGTCAACATTGAACCCCTAGTGCCTCATATAAAGCCTGATGTATAGTATATGCTATGTAAATATCTGCTGAATGAAAATGAATGGAAATTTCTGATTATCTTTTACTGAAAATTATTTTCTTTTTAACAAAAGTGTTATATATTTACTGTAGTTAATAGGAAAGAAGTATCACTGGCATTAGATACTTTTTGCATGTATCTTTCCATTATTTTTTTCTTTGTATGCATACTTTTAATTTTTTATAGATTGGATAAGACTGTCCATGGTATTTTGACAAGAACAGATACTATACTGGATCTTAGCCATAAAACCGAGAAGCTATGTCCATGGCATTTTGGAACCTACTTTGCCTGTTTAGTGATATCTTATCAAGTCATTAAGTGATCAACTTTACCATTATTTGTAACGGCTTCATTAAAGTCATTGAATGGACATACTACAATCCCCTTCTGCGAGGACGTTTAGATTATAATTTTTCTCGAGTATGAACCGTGTTTTCCAATAATATGTTCTCTAATGAACATATGTCCTTTATGGAAAATCTTTGCTTCACTCTCTGATGGTGTCCTTGGGCAACATGGAGAGATAAACAAAGACCATATCCAATATATTAAAGCTTCTGAAAAGACAAATTAATTTGGTGGGTAGAAAGGAAGACATGCTTTCACAGAATATAAGGCATCTAAATTTTTTCTAAAATAGAAGGGACAACATCATACTGAAATCATCAGTGGCTAAATGTTTAGATGCGATGGAATTTGGATTGTTACACTGGTTCTATTTGAACATTTTAGCAAAATTAAAAAAAAAATCAACTTGGTGGTAAAAAAATAATTCCTAGAAGTGATTTCCAAGAAATGGAATTGCCATGCCAAA
Organism: Moschus berezovskii; assembly: GCF_049115385.1. NCBI lineage: Eukaryota > Metazoa > Chordata > Mammalia > Artiodactyla > Moschidae > Moschus > Moschus berezovskii. The sequence goes on from NC_142483.1 coordinate 14,244,947, forward strand.
GGTCATATGCATTTCACATATTTGAAACATATGGCCAAGTTATTTTCAGGAAGCTATAACAATTTATAATCCCACCAGTAGAAAAACTATTTCCTAATATTTTTATTGTCATTAACAAATCATTTCCAATTTAATAGCAACCCCCCCCCAAAATAACACCTCAAAACTGTTATTTTTAATTTATGTTTGTATTTATGCATAAAAGTAGAGTTGGACATTTTGATCTGTTTTTTGTTTTGTTGCCATGAGTATTTCCTCTTCTGTGATCTGGCAGTTTATGTCCTTTGCTAGTGTTCTCCTATCATAGTGCTGCGCTTAAGAAAATGAGCTTTGGAGTGCCACATACCTTGAAAGGGTCCAATAGCTTTCACTTGACTGCTGTGTGACCTGGAACAGGTTCCTACCCTTTCTAGGCCTCAGTTTGCATATCTGTTAAATGAGAATAATGATAGTGCCCTCCCACTGCAATCCTGCTATGTATGGCATCTGGCAAAGGGCCAATGCTCAGCATCGTCAAGTTTTAGTTCATCAATACTCATTTAATCCCTCTATTTCTTTTGGCATGTTCCTACTCCATATACCATGATGGATTATCCCCATTTAACCTGTGTTTATATCTTTTAATTGCCTGCAATAACGACATTAATTCATTTATCTGACAGATATTTAGGGGTATCTGCTATGGGTCAGGTGCTAGATTAGAAGTTCAGCAATAGTGAACAAAACGCAGTTATTTTCATCACAAAACTTATACTTCTGTATATGTCTGTAGGGAATAGAACATAGCTAAGTAACAGAAAAATAAAATAACTGTAATTGTACCAAATACTATGCAGAAAATCAATAGGGGCTGAGATATAATAAAAGGGGGACTTATTTTAGATAACGTTAAGAGGGAGAGACTTTCAGGGGTAGAAAGTTTTATGGTAAGACATCTATTAAAATTGTTATTATCAGAAAGATAAGAGATAACAAACGTTGGCAGAGGTAGAGGTTTGGATAAAAGGAACCCTGGTGCATTGTTGGTTGGAATGTAAATTAGTGCAGTTACAGTGGGAAACAGCATGGAGGTTCTTCAAAAAATCAAAAGTACACTACCATGTAATTCAGTAATCTGGCAATAGATACCCACTTCTGAAGGAAGGAATTTTTCTGAAGGAAATGAAATCATTATCTTGAAGAGATAGCTGCATCACCATGTTCATTGCAGCATCATTCACAATAGCCAAGCCATAGTAACAACCCATGTCCATCTATAAATGAATGGAAATATATGTGAGTGTGTGTATATATATGTATACTTACATGATATATATTTTAATATATGTAACACAGTCATAAGCTGATCGCCGAAGAATCGATGCTTTTGAACTGTGGTGTTGGAGAAGACTCTTGAGAGTCCCTTATACTGCAAGGAGATCCAACCAGTCCATTCTAAGGGAGATCAATCCTGGGTGTTCATTGGAGGGACTGATGCTAAAGCTGAAACTGCAATACTTTGGCCACCTCATGCGACGAGCTGACTCACTGGAAAAGACTCTGATGCTGGGAAAGGTTGGGGGCGGGAGGAGAAGGGGACGACGGAGAATGAGATGGCTGGATGGCATCACCGACTCTGTGGACATGAGTTTGAGTGTACTCCGAGAGTTGGTGATGGACAGGGAGGCCTGGCGTGCTGTGATTCATGGGGTCGCGGAGAGTCGGACACGACTGAGCGACTGAACTGAACTGAACTGAACTGAACTGAACACAGTCATAAGAAAGGAAATCCTGCCATTTGTGACATGGATGGACCTTGAGAGTATAATGATAAGTAACACAATTTGGAGAGAGTAAGACAAGTACTGCATGATCTTACTTATATCTGGAATCTGAAAACAACAAAACAAAAACAAAGCTTATATAAACATGACAGAATGGTATTGCCAGGGGCTGTGGAGAGAGGAGTGTGGGGAATGGGGAAGAGCTTGTCAAAGACTGCAGAGTTCTAGTTACAATATAAATGAGTTCTGGGAATCTCATTTAGAGCATGGTGACTATAGTTAATAGCTATGGTATCAAGTACTTGAAAGTTGCACGGTAAATCATAAATGTCTCACTAGGAAAAGAAAGTAGTAATTGTGTGAGGTGATGAATGTGTTAACTAACCTTATTGTGGATATCATTTTGCATATGTCCACTTATCAAATCATCATATACAGGACCATGCATTAATTATATCTCAAGAAATCAGGGGGAAATAATTTAATGCTTTTAAAATGCTTATTTTATCAATTTGTTAATAAGTAAAATGTACCTTTCTTTAAGCATTGACATGTATATACTACCATGTATAAAACAGATAACTAGTGGGAAGTTGTTGTATAACACGGGGAGCTCAGCTTGGTGGTCTGTAATGATCTAGAGTGGTTGGATAGAAGGGGTGGGAGGGAGGCTCAAGAGGGAGGGGATATATGTATACATATAGCTGGTTCACATCGTTGTACGGCAGGAACTAACACAGCATTGTAACGTAATTACACTCCAATTAAATAACCACACACACACACAAGCTCCTCTTTATCAACTGGCATTTGGACTACAGAGCTCAAGATGGCCTGTATCCTGTTCAGGGAACCAAGATGTTTAGGGGAGAAAGTGCAGAAGTGATGCAGTTTTAAAAAAGATGACACTCTTTGGGGCTCTACCATGGTCCCCTTAACCAGAGAGAAAAACAAATCTGTGTCCCATCTTGGTCACAGAATTAGGAGAGAAATAGTGTGAAAAATGAGGAGGATCTTCAGCCAGGACCTTCTGTGAAGTCAGCAATAGTAACAGAAAAGCAGCCCCATCTCCTCTCTCTCTTTTTTCCTTTATATCTCTTTGCCTTCCTTGTTCTATAAAAAGTATTTTCAAAACTTAACAGCTTCAGTGAGAGTGGAGACCATATGGTTTTCTCCTCCCTGCAGAAGACATGAGAGACTTGGGTTCGATCCTTGGGTCAGAAAGAACCCATGGAGAAGGGCATGACAACCCACTCCAGTATTCTTGCCTGGAGAATCCCATGGACAGAGGAGACTGGTGGGCTATGGTCCATAGGGTCACAAAGAGTCAGACATGACTGAAGCGACTTAACCCACAGGCACCATTAGTACTCGATAGGAAGAGTAGGAAGAAGGTGGGTGGATGGAAATATAAAGCAAAAATGGTAATACAAATTAGAGGTCAGTATCACAATTGCACTCATCTCACACGCTAGTAAAGTAATGCTCAAAATTCTCTAAGCCAGGCTTCAGCAATACGTGAACCGTGAACTTCCAGATGTTCAAGCTGGTTTTAGAAAAGGCAGAGGAACCAGAGGTCAAATTGCCAACATCCATTGGATCATCGAAAAAACACGAGAGTTCCAGAAAAACATCTATTTCTGCTTTATTGACTATGCCAAAGCCTTTGACTGTGTGGATCACAATAAACTGTGGAAAATTCTGAAAGAGATGGGAATACCAGACCACCTGACCTGCCTCTTGAGAAACCTATATGCAGGTCAGGAAGCAACAGTTAGAACCGAACATGGAACAACAGACTGGTTCCAAATAGGAAAAGGAGTACGTCAAGGCTGTATATTGTCACCCTGCTTATTTAACTTATATGCAGAGTACATCATGAGGAACACTGGGCTGGAAGAAGCACTTGCTGGAATCAAGATTGCCGGGAGAAATATCAATAACCTCAGATATGCAGATGACACCACCCTTATGGCAGAAAGTGAAGAGGAACTCAAAAACCTCTTGATGAAAGTGAAAGAGGAGAGTAAAAAGTTGACTTGAAGCTCAACATTCAGAAAACAAAGATCATGGCATCTGGTCCCATCACTTCATGGCAAATAGATAGGGAAACAGTGGAAACAGTGTCAGACTTTATTTTTTGGGGCTCCAAAATCACTGCAGATGCTGATTGCAGCCAGGAAATTAAAAGATGCTTACTCCTTGGAAGGAAAGTTATAACCAAGCTAGATAGCATATTAGAAAGCAGAGACATTACTTTGCCAACCAAGGTCCGTCTAGTCAAGGCTATGGTTTTTCCCGTGGTCATGTATGGATGTGAGAGTTGGACTATGAAGAAAGCTGAGCACCGAAGAATTGATGCTTTTGAACTGTGGTGCTGGAGAAGACTCTTGTCAGTCCCTTGGACTGCAAAAAGATCCAGCCAGTCCATCCTAGAGGAGATCAGTCCTGGATGTTCATTGGAAGGACTGATGCTAAAGCTGAAGCTCCAGTACTTTGGCCACCTCACGCAAAGAGTTGACTCACTGGAAAAGATTCTGATGCTGGGAGGGATTGGGGGTGGGAGAGATGGGGACGACAGAGAATGAGATGGCTGGATGGCATCACCAACTCGATGGAGGTGGGTTTGAGTGAACTCCGGGAGTTGGTGATGGACAGGGAGGCCTGGGGTGCTGTGATTCATGAGGTCGCAAATTGTCGGACACGACTGAGTGACTGAACTGAGCTAAACTGGGGAAGGTCAACGTGAGGGTTGTAAAAGTAGAGCCCAAAACACCTAATCCCTGAGAGTGGAACGCTCTTCTTGAGGGAACCCAGGACAGCTGTAAGACTTAAAATGTAATAGTTGCTTGGGATAAAATAGAACTTACTGATTGAAGACAATAAATTTCCCATGGAGTTTCTCAGAAAGATGACAATAGCCCTCCAGAGAACAAGACAATGGCACTCCAAATCCCTCTGGAACTTTAATTTACTTTCCTCTCTCATCTACATGAGGCCTATACTCATATTTATGTCAGTTTAGTGGCTTTCTAGGGTAGGATCTTCATAACCTGGGGACTTGCTCTCTCAATGGAAGTTCTAGGTTTGGAATGCACTGGAATCTCTGGAGAGGGGCGAGGCTGGTGTATAGATAATGAACACATATATGTTGCCAAAACCCTGCAGGTGATTCTGATATACACACATTCCTTAGCTGTCCCCAAGAGCCAGGTTCCTACCTGTCTGCCTCTTGGAGAATCACAGGTAAAATGGAATGAACACTGTCTTCAACAATATCCTTGCAGATGTCTGAGAAGCCCTTGACTTTTCTTACTGACATTTAAGTCCCAGAAGGCAGTAGGTGAGATGACAGCAGAAGCCGCTGTTTTAGACTAATAATTAGTGACAGGAAGGATTGGTTGGGAAAATAGAAGTGACAGGAATCTTGGGAGAAAACAACTTTGCTAGCTTAGCATTCACAACAGCTGTTGGTTTTAATGAGTTTGAGAATGATTTGGGCAGAATTCCAGACTCCTAAATCCTTGACCTGTAACCTGCCACTGCACTGAGTGACCAGGATGCTTTGTGGAGGGGGTACTGTCTCTGCATCATGCTGCTGCTTTTGTGGGCTTTGAGCCACAAATCCCAGTGAAAACACACGAGCGCAAGACTTAGGACCAAGGCCAAATGGGCCTTGGTCCCATACCCTGGTTTGGGCTCTTGGAACCTCCCCAGTCCAGAGGTAGAGGAAAGCAAAGGAAGACAAACTTGTGGGGAGGGGCAATAGGGAAAAGGAGCTTTTCTCTAAGGTCCAGAGAGGCCGTCCTAGGTCAGGTCTTCAAGCTTTGCCCTCCTGAGCTTTTCCCTAGTCTAACTCTCTTTCGGGTCCGGGCAAGGAGCACCATTGAAGGTCTTCTTTTAGAAAGAATCTCTTGTCACACACACACTTTTGCAGGATGACCTCCCCATCCATCCCCTACTATTTTACTTTGTTTCACTTAACAGCAGTCCTTAACACCATCATATTTTACAAGTAAGGTAAAGGAGGTTTCGAAGAATTTCAGCTCCTTCAGAGAAGACAGATTCTAAAATGAGGTGTGCCAAGTTCCCAGTTCTTAACCCAATCTTGTATCCACTGCATTCTGCTAACCTGCCCACCCAGTCATCTCTATTTTTCATGAAGTGATGCCATCTGTCCAAACTGTCACAAAGTATGGGGAAAAAGGAGAGAATTCTGCTCAGAGTTGCTAGGAATAGCAAGTGTCACATCACTATTTTAAGATATAGTCTTTTCCATGCTAGGTAATCTCTGAAGTAGGCAGTTATTCAAAATATAGTTGGCTTCGATCTTTGCATGGTTTTTATCTAAAATCAAGTGGCAGAACCTAGGAAAAATGTATTATAATAATAACCTGATCATCCACCCATGGAAGGCCTTAAATATGACACCATTTTATGGCCCCAGAAGTTGAGACTGTAATAACAAAGATCAGAAGATTTTTCATTTCTCCATTTCTTCCTGTTTTATCATTGAGCTTCAGTGTAAAAGAAACAAGGAAGCTATGCAGAGGGAAAGTAAAACTTCAGCTGATTGATAACACGCCAGTTGGAAAAAATAGGAAAGTATTTGAAATGTAGTTAGTAATGAAGGAAACGGAGAAGGCAATGGCAAGCCACTCCAGTACTCTTGCCTAGAAAATCCCATGGATGGAGGAGCCTGGTAGGCTGCCGTCCGTGGGGTCGCTAAGAGTCGGACACGACTGAGCGACTTCACTTTCACACATTGGAGAAGGAAATGGCAACCCACTCCAGTGTTCTTGCCTGGAGAATCCCAGGGTTGGGGGAGCCTGGTGGGCTTCCGTCTATGGGGTCACACAGAGTCGGACACGACTGAAGTGACTTAGCAGCAGCAGCAGCAATGAGGGAAAGGGCTCTAACTCTGACAAATTCTAGTACACCTCATGCCGACTTCTTTTGACTTCCCAAATTTATGCAAAGAAATGGAGAGGGGAGGGTCTGTTAAAAGTCTACTATATGCTGGATGCTGAGTTGGGCACAGTCGCTTCATTCTGCCTTCACAACATCTACATTTCTGATGGAGGGAGAAATAGATGTAAATCAAGTAAACAAACAAATCATAATGATAGCTGCAAAATGTGCCAAGCACCATGGAGGAGACAAATGGAGAGATCCAAAGGAGGGGAACTGGGGTCAGAGGGAGTTAGCCGTGCAAAGTGGAGGAGAAGAACATACTAGGCAGTGGAAAAGCTGAAGGCAAAGACTCTAAAGCTGGAAGGAGTTTGTCGTGTTGCCATATCTTCCAGGATATCCAGCTGTGATAGGAGTTTGCAATATATCCTAAATGCAGTGGAAAGACATTGGGGGGCTTCTAACCCAGGGAGTCACACAATGCCATGATGTCTCATGTGCATAAATATTGCCATCCCAATTTGTGGAACAATTAGCTTCTCTTTTCCATAAGCAGATTTTCTGGTGTTTTGCGTAATTTATCAGCCTTATACACATGAGTTTCTTTTTGTTTATGGTATTGAATCTGTAAGTCTTCTTGGAAGAATGGGCACGCTTGTGAGCAAATAACTGTCACCACCTTCTCTCTCTGGGTCTGAGGGCAAGAGAGGCAGAGAGGGACCTCTCCGCCACACAAATCCATGATGAGTTTGTTTCGGGAGTCAGCCGAAGGTGACTTTTATGTCATTGCCAGTCAACAAGCGGTTGAGTGCTGACTCTTCGCCAGTCATTGTGCTGGGTTCTGTGGGGAGTCATGTCTGTCTGTCCGTTCCATCCCTGCATCTTTAAATCCACTCCTTCAAAGGCTCCATGATTCGATGTCGCCACAGGACCTCAGGGTTTACAGTGACGCCCATTTTTCTCAGGGCTCTTGATGTCTTGTTTCCCCATGTTGAAGACTTAACTCCTCATGTGACTTTTCTGGATCTGATGATGGATATCCAGTATCTAGTACTCACTAAGTCAGCAAAGAATGAGCGTGTAAATGAATGAACCTCTCTCTCAATTTGGCAAACACTTAAGCTGAAAGTACCCATCTTGGTTGTCCACAGAACATAATCTGTTCTTAATAAATTTATAGTGCAGGATATGAGAAGTATATAAAAACAGCAGTTTTTAAACTGGAATCCAAAGGTTCCCAGAGAACCTGAGTTTGGACTTCAATAGAGGAGATGACTCAAACCTCATAAATCTTATCTGAAATGTGAATGTTGATCTTTGGGGCATTTTTTGTGGAGAGAAAGTCCACAGCCCTTGCCAAATTCTTGGTGGATCTTATGACTTTGCAAAGGTTAATAGAAGGTTTCATTGTTATACCTCTAGTGTTACTCTGATTGTGTTAGGAATTGCCAGTCTCATTATCCTCAGCTTGTCAAAACCCTTTTGTAGGAAAAAAATCCTCTTCGCTCATGAAAGTCAGTTTCCTCTTCAGCCAAACCCCTGGGTACGGTTAGGGAGGCATCCGTGAATAGGGGATTTGGCTCTCCTGGGTTCACCTTGTTTGGTTTAATGTAACAGTCATCTGAAACACAAGTGGAATGCAACCCCAGCTGACTGGAGCTCATTGCTTCTGACTTGTCTTATCATTTATTAACTCATTTACCATTGATCACAGTAATGGATGGATGATCCATGTGCAGGTGGAAAAAGCACAGTTCAGAGGGTTTCACTGACTTAGTCAAGATCGCCAAGATAGTAAGTATGGATTTTGGACTCACCTGGAACCTAATTCTCCTGATTCCCAACCCATTTTAAGGGTACTCAGTATTTGTTTTAATCAAATATACTAAGCCACATAGACATGGAAATGAATGTCATGAAGAAAGACTCATTGCCCTGGAAGCTAGAGGCGTATCATAGTATGCAGAGCTTCATGCGGAAGCGCCAGTGCAAATCGCGAGAGCAGGGAACCAGTGGGCTAAAGCCTATACTGTGGTTTCCTTGGGAAGGAAGAGGCAAAACAAGATAAACAAACGTAAACTTGAATACTTTCAGTTGGCTCTGGAAATGTAGTGGCTACCCTTGGTTGTCTGGTACCTGCCTGGCCCTGGAGTGATTAGGGCAGGTGGATACTGGCCCAGGGTATGCAACCTGATAAAGAGAGATACCTGAGGGCAATGGGGTTTGGGTTGGTCGGTTTGCATATCAAAGGTATACTTGAAGGCAACTTGTTTCCTGTTTCCAAAATTGGCTAACCCTGGCTTGGACAGTTTCTCCAGAACATAAGGCCCCAGATACCAGAGCATCAAAAATACCCTGTGAATGAAGTTAATGAAGCTGCATAATCTAATGAATTGTGTCGCCCACCTTGGAGGATGTTTGTAGCTTGACTCCCTACTGCTCAGTGAAGTGGTGTGTAATCTCTTTTCTAGTGTGCTAAACTAGGTTACAGTCTCTAGGTTATCCTGAGACAGTCATCTCTTTCACTTGGCACAATACATGGCTATAAAACTGGATTTCCAGCCCTGGCCAGAAGATTACAAATGGCAGTTTTTTTCTAAATTAGGAAATTTGCAATACCTCACATGAGATATGAGGCACTGTGCTTGGGAGGAAGGCGATTTTACAGACTCTTAGAGCATCCCCAAAATGACAGTCCGTTTTTCAAAATGATCTATGATATTCATTTGTTGAAATTTTATTACTTTTGTAATTTAATTCAATTTATCCCAATTTATTGCTGCTCAGGGCACTGTTACCTTATTTGCCTCTCTTGTCCTTCTGGATAAGGATGTTTCTTATTTTATTATAAGCATGATGGCTTCTAGATTAAAGCAGCCTGCTCAATAAAACTGTTTTCATTGGCATCAACCATCTCTGAGCCCACCTCTACTTTTGCAGAATTTTCATGCAAACAAATATTGGCAGTGATTTATGAAGCATTTTTGTGGTTAATCAAGTTCCAGCTCTCATTTTCTGCTTAGAGATTAAAGATTTTATTCAGAAATGCTTCCCTGCATCAGAAATCATAGAAATGAGCAAATTGCAATAGAAGTTGGTTGGGATTATTTTTGTGAAGATACAGACTAAGTATACAGTAATATCAAATTGACTTTAAAACACAAAGACATCAGATGACTTCTTTCTGAAACCAAAGTTGTGTACGATTTTTAAGAAATCCTGGGGATATTTGGGGGGATAGTTGAGTTGGGCAGTGAGTCAAAAGGGATAGGAGTAGGTAAGAAGATGTGCAGGTGAGTCCACATGCTTGTTTGCAGAGGCTGCTGCTTAGCTGAATGGAAATATGGAACACATAGGTGTGGGCAACCATGTGTACTGGATGGTTCTTTCAGCAGATTTTATTTATACTTATAATCCATATAAGTTGCATGTCTTTATAGTTAAGGATACTGGATTTGTAGTTAAATGCTATTTTAAAGTAAAAGATTGCCTTCCTTTCTAAAAATAAGAATAAAGACTGTATATTTGAAGGCTCCTCAGTGCCCTGTCCAGCCCTTTCCTCTGTATTTGGACGCAGTAGTGGGGCTATTATAATTTCAAAAAGCAATGCTTTGTGTATGAACACCGAGCTCAGCAGCTATAGACATCTTAAAACAGATCTGCTTTTTCTTGAGAAAAAAAGAAACTGTAGTTGACTGATCCTGCTTGCCCAGTCTGACTGGTGTCTGATATTCCTGTTTGTAGGATTGACACAGACTTCTTTAAAAATACCATCTTGATCCAGCTTCTCTGTTTTTTGTTTTTTTAAACCATCCAATGGATTGTAAACTCCTTGAAGTTTAGCCTCAATCCTTGGCAGTATGTAGAAACACCTTTATTGGAAACAACTTCAAAGATTTCTTAATTTGCATTCCCACTTCTTTTTGTTCAGGCCTTATCTTTTGGGCATCTTTCTGAAGTGTTGGACTCCAGTCACTTGTTTCAGACCCACCATGGGTGCTTCTAAAAAACATAGTTCCCTGGGCCAACTTAATCTGAGTTTTTGAAGAGTAGGTGCTGGGGATTGGTGATTCCAATGTCCAGTGAAGTCTGAAAACTTTCACCCCTGTGGCCAGAGCCACTGCCGTTTCTCACTTTCAGTGTTTTGGTGGCCTCCTACGTAGTGGCTCTGCTTCTCTTATCTCCCTGTGGCCGTGGTTCTCAAACTTGGATGCACATTAAAACATCCACAAGGAGATTACAAGCTGGGCCTTGAGATTCTGATTTGATTGTCTTGAATGGGCCCTGTGCATTCAAAATTGTAGGAACATCGTGGGAAATTGGAATGGACAGCCAGAATGATTACAACTCTCCAAGGCCTGTCCTCCACACTGCAGAATGATCCTTTCACAGGATTTTGTGTCAGTTCTTGTCAGGCTTCTACTCAGTTCCTCCTGTGGCTTCTGTTCTTGCTATAGAAAAAGCCCAGCCTCTTAACAGAGGCTGCAAGGCCCACATGATTAGGTACCTGTTGCCTGTCCAAGTTCATTCCCTCCACTCTCTCCTGCTGGACTTCACTTCATCCACACTGGTCTTGTCAGTATTCCTTGAGTAGCCCTATCTCAAGACTTTGTACCTTCAGCTACCTTCACCTGGAACAATCTTCCCCAATAGCCATATGTCTTGCTCCCCTACCTCCACCCACATTTTGTCCAGATCTCTGCTCGAGTATCACCTTATCAGGGAGCCTTCCCTTCCTCCCTTTCTAAAATAGCAGCCCTCTTCACTGTCCATTGCCTAATTATTTCTTCTTTTATTTCTTCATAAACTTTTAATTCAACAATTACCTAAATGTTACATGTGAATCTGTCATTTATCATCTGTTTTACTCTCATGAGAATGTATGCTCCCTGAGGACAGAGAGTTTTTCCCTTCATCCATTACATCCCCAGCACCAAGAATGGGCCCTGGCACATAGTTGGAGCTCAGAAGTTACTTGTGACAGATGGATGATGGATTCTTGGACTGTCTCAAAAGCCTGGGCTTCAACACTGAAGTGAGTTGTGAGGGCAGTAGCAGCTTGTTTCCTGGCTGTGCAGTTTCCCCATTATGGCTCTACTGGCAGCCACTTTCCTTCCCCTCTTTTAATGGCTGTAGAAAGGAAATAATTTGATTCATTATCTTCACAAGGGGGCTAAAGTCCACCTACAATGAAGGAGACCCTGGTTCAATTCCTGGGTCTGGAAGATCCAGTGGAGAAGGGATAGACTACCCACTCCAGTATTCTTGGGCTTCACTGGTGGTTCAGTTGGTAAAGAATCTGCCTACAATGCAGGAGACCTGGGTTCGATCCCTGGGTTGGAAAGATCCCCTGGAGAAGGAAAAGGCTACCTACTCCAGTATTCTGGCCTGAAGAATTCCATGTTCTGTATAGTGCATGGGGTCGCAAAGAGTCGGACACAGTGAGAGACTTTCACTTTCACCAACAATATTTTCACAAAGTCAAGCTACCCTATGTTCACCCAAGGTAGAGAGGAATGGCACCATCTATGTTTTTGGATAGAATTGCGTCTATATGAGCAAGATGCAACAGTCTGTTTTGGAAAAACTGGACTGAGTTCTTCATGTCATCTGGGAAACTTTATACCAAGTAGATTTGAACTTTGAAATAGCCACATCCTAGCAGTTTATTGCGGTTAATTGGATTTGTCGAACATTTAAAGACTATCCAGACTCAAATGGGAGATCAAAATGAACTAAGAGGTTGATGCAGACCTCTCCCCTCCTGCCCTTTTGCAGCAGTACTGAAAGCGATGCCTTCATGCCTGTGGATGGTGAACACAAAGACCTGGCTTTCGGGTGTGTTTGGTGTGTCCTGATAACTTCCCTGGTCTGAGCTGTGCCAGGGACCCTCCCCATTGCCATCAGTGCTGTGAACCTGGCTTGCAGAACTACCCCTGTCGCCTCTGCTAAGGAGCCTTGCCATATACTGTAAAAGTAGTTGGACTCAAGGCAGACTTGTTAAAGTTTATTTGATGGAGCTTCTTAAGAAATAAATCTCCAATTATTGGAAACAAAATCCATCAGGTTACAGAATCTGCTAGAGACAGAAATGAGCAATTTGGCTGTTACTCACAGAGGTTTTGCATTCATTTCATTGAGCAGGGGAAGTAAGGCAGCCCACTCTGCAAGATGCAAGGACAGAACTTAATTTCCACATATCATCTTTTCTCCTTTTTGATTTTCACTGGTACATTTACTCTTCCTGTGTCTTTGAAGAATGGTTCAGGAAGTAGCAGTGTCATTACTTTATTTTCATTTAAAATGATCTGCAATTATTAAAGCTGTTTATTCATTTATAAAAACATTCAGAGGATATAGAAGTTTACAGAGTAAAACGTGTGAGTCCCCTTTTAGAAAAAAAACTAGGATTCCACAATATTCCACAACTTGCTTTCCCCCTTTCTAATTTATAATGGATGTGTTTCTCATGAGTACATAGCTGTTTGATATTCCACTGCATGAATGTCCCAAGACTTTTTAGCCAATTGGCTATCAAAAGAAACTAGGGATTTGGCCGGTTTGAACTGTGGTGTTGGAGAAGACTCTTGAGAGTCCCTTGTACTGCAAGGAGATCCAGCCAGTCCATTCTAAAGGAGATCAATCCTAGGTGTTCATTGGAAGGACTGATGCTAAAGCTGAAACTGCAATACTTTGGCCACCTCATGCGACGAGTTGACTCACTGGAAAAGACTCTGATGATGGGAAAGGTTGGGGGCGGGAGGAGAAGGGGATGACAGAGAATGAGATGGCTGGATGGCATCACCGACTCTGTGGACATGAGTTTGAGTGAACTCCGGGAGTTGGTGATGGACAGGGAGGCCTGGCGTGCTGTGATTCATGGGGTCTTGGAGATTCGGACACGATTGAGTGACTGAACTGAACTGAACTGAATCATTACAAATAATAAAGGTGAATAACTTTACCTTGTACAATTTTGTGTATTTGTGAAAATGTCCAAAACAAAATTATAGGGCTTTAAGAAGACATGCACTGTACAGCTCTTCGTACTCCTATGACTCCGTGTCATGTTTGTTACCTGCGTGTCCCCATAGGCATTTTATATGTTATCCTGACTATAAGATAAATTCCTAAAAGTAGAATTACTCAGTCTGAAAAAACTACAAATATAAAATGCTGTTGTTACATTGCTCTCCAAAATATTTATTTTGGAAGAAAGTCCCTTTATGTTGTTGCCAGTTGAAAGGCATTATTGTGAGAAATCCAGGGCATGAACCCAGTATTGTTTGATTATGTTTATTTTATGGGCAGAGAGACAACGAGTCATTTCTATGCCATTTCTAACTCAAATAAAGGTGCCAGTACACTGGAAGCCAAAGACTGCACGTAAATGGAAATATTTAACATGATCCTGATTTTTCTTTCTTAAGCAATCATATGCAAACCAACCTAACAAGTATAATGCTATAAATCTCTGCACATACCTGAGCCAGGGGATGGTGCTGCCTGGGGAAGCCACGGTAGTGTGGGCGGGGGGGCAGCAGTGCTGGTGAGGGGTCCATGATGGTGCTTTTCATGGTTGTGGGTATAGCTCAATTATTGATGCACAGTCATGTCTGGTCTGAAGTGTGATGCAGTCCTACTGGTTTTCCAGATGTGCTGCAATCTTTTAAAATCAGAAACTATGGACATTTTTCTAATGGTTCACAGCATTGTTTGGGGTTTTAACTATGCCCCCAGGAAAGAACTCAGTTTATTCTCTGGTTCTTCACCTGAATGGCAGAGGAGGTTTGGCACCTAAAAGTGCCTTTGCTCACAACAAACAGGTCTTTGCCTTTTGCCTGCAAAGATAGATTCATAGCTTCATTCTCTAGAGCTATCTCTTGTGCTTTCTGCTTTCTTAAAAACTTGCTTTCTGCAGTTTTTTTTTTTTAATCAGTCCAAAGCTTTCCTTTTAAATAACTTGAATTAGAAATGAAAGCTGAAGATTTATTTTAAAAAGAGAAAAGCCTGGGGCTGGTTAGGTTCCTGTGGGTGCTAGTTCTAGGTCTTGCAGCTGGTTGGGTTGATGGAACCAGCATCTCCAGGAAATTAAGAGAAGACCTCAGTGTTATCCTGAGGTCTTGAAAGACCTCTCTTATTATATCAGGACTTGATGAAACTGAGCAAGTCACTTTATTTAACTGAGTCTCAATTTTCCCCCAAATCAGTCATCTTCAGCTAAAAGACAACAGTGGCCAGGCAGGAAAAGTGAACAAGGGACAGCTCTGTGTAGAAAGATCAGTGGTAACCACTTAGGGCTAGGTGAGGCCTATGAGGTTGCATCTTCTCTTTTTTTTTTTTTCCTCAAAGAGTCAAGAATCTCCCAATTAAAAAAAAAAAAAGTATCCATCCTCCCTGTGTGATTCCATTGGGAATAGTGTCCAAAAGAGCTAAGAAAATGGGAGAGGCAAAGGCCTGTGTGTCTGCTCGTGCCCTGGAAGCCCCCTTGCAGGTTCTGTGACGGATGAAATGACTGCCTCACTGAACATAGACGAGGACAGACTAAGGCAGCACAGAGATAATGTGTGTGTAGGCATCTCTTTAAGCTGGAAATAAACCATCCCATAAGAACTAGTCTTCAAGTTATGTCTCAGATAAGAGGGTTCAGTTCAGTTCAGTTCAGTCGCTCAGTCGTGTCCGACTCTTTGCGACCCCATGAATCACAGCACGCCAGGCCTCCCTGTCCATCACCAACTCCCGGAGTTCACTCAAACTCATGTCCATCGAATCGGTGATGCCATCCAGCCATCTCATTCTCTGTCGTCCCCGTCTCCTCCTGCCCCCAATCCTTCCCAGCATCAGAGTCTTTTCCATTGAGATAAGAGGGTACTCATAACTAAAACAGAGTCTTCATTTTCACAGTCAGCTGTGAGTATTTACATTTTTATCCACTCATGTACTGAGTTGTAATGTTTCAAGCTCTGTGCCCATCAGAGAAGAACCACCCTTTCTTTGTCAGCTGGACAGTCTAGTGGAGCTCAACCTCACAGATGTAAGCGCACGAGATACTAGTTCATATCATTGCAGTGAAAGCTCTGAAGGAGCCGTAGGGATTCCTGACCCAGACTGACTGAGAGGAAGGGGCATTACCTGGAACGATTTTGGGGCCACATATGGAACATAATTCATTTAATACCATGTCTGAGTTTTACTCAGTCACAAACTGTTGTTCAAAGGACTGACTTGACCTGCCGGGAGAGTTTTGTTTGGACTGTGTGGTGCTGATCCACGTACCATTTAAAGTTTAAACTGTGTGCTGTGCTCAGTCACTTCACTTGTGGCTGACTCTTTGCGACCTATGGACTATAGCCCGCCAGGCTCCTCTGTCCATGCGTTTCTCCAGGCAAGAATACTGGAGTGGGTTTCTGTGCCCTCCTCCAGTGGGTCTTCCCAACTCAGGAATCGAACCGATATCTTCGGCGTGCTCCTGCATTGCAGGCTGGTTCTTTACCCACTGAGCCACCTGGGAAGCCCAAAGTTTAAACTAGAGGATTTTAACCCTTTTTATTTCTTGTTTTTCTTCCATCTAACCCTCATGTGCAACTTTGGGAAGAGGGTTGTGCTTTATTTCAAAGAATTCTGGCCTTATGAGAGAGATTTGAGAAGGTAGTAGAAAATGAGATTCAAGGTTTTACATGTGTTCTTGGCTATTTAGGAGCCAAACTTTAGGAAGGCTAGAGAGGTTTTCCTTTGGTCTCCTGGCTACAGACTGTGCCTCTCATTCCAATTAATTACCACAACAGATGGCAAGAGAGTGTCTGCAGCCTGTCCTCACCACTGAGGGAGGGGGGCACACTGAGGGTCTTTCAGTGATGTTTCTATTCCCAAGAAGAGCACACTTTGTACTTCCTGTACAGATGAGGAAAATGGTTGCCGATTTGGTCCAGACCTGGATGATCTCTGTCCATATGTGTGTAGCAAACCCAGGCCCACAATGCTGCCAGTCTCCTGTTTCAAGTTATTTTCCTCTGTTGCAAGTTGCACACCGAAAAACAACCACCACCAGTGCCATATGGTTTAAAAGATCAAAGACCCCAGTTTTGAATATATTTCTAGCTGACTGTACTTCAAATGTCTTAAATATGTTTCTACATATGGGGAGCATGGAGCATTAAAGAGGTAAACCACATGTGTGTGAGCCATGCTTGTGGTCTGGGCAGGAGAGTGAAAAGTGAAAACCCCTGATCTGTGCGTTCCTCTTCCTCTTAGGTTCGCATCTTCACGTACCTCATTGGACGAGAGGCTGCTTTTGCAGACAATCTTAAGTGGATGGCCTGTGCCAACAAAGGTAGGTCACCCTGATAAGTCAGTTCTGAATAGATTCTCTGTGGATGTGCAGAAATAGAGATAGTCATGAGGAAGTGGAGAATTCTACCAGAAGGCTGTGAATTCTTAGATAAGGTCTGGATGTTTCTAAATGATTGTGATCGATTTGGAACAGATTTCTCCAAAAATGTATGTGTAAATGTTGAGGTTATAGTAAAGTGGAATGGTTAAGCCTTTCCACTCTATTCCTTAGTAGCTGAGTGACCTTGGGAGAATTACTATGGCAGAACCATTTACTGTGCACCAAATATCCATGTGCTCACTGTTCTCAGTCACCTTGCACTAGTTCAGTAGGCCAGTAGGCTTTAAGAAAATCCAACCTGGGTCATTTATGAGTTAAAACACATATGTGCTGATATGGTGGTGTCTACACTCTCTTCTGCTTTTGTGAGCTCTGAAGTGACATGATGGGATAGATGAGATAGCCTGGGTTCCCGAGTGGCCACAGGGGGCAGATGCCTTGCCACTCACCCTGTCCTCTGCCATCTGCCAACCTGTGATGGATATAAAGTCTGTTTGATGAACCTTTGTGTTAAGCCACTGAGATTTCCAGATTGATATGTTCTCGTAGCGTAACTTAGCCTACTTAACTAACTTAGTAATGTAGCCTTCTTCAGTGGTCTGATTTTCAAAGTGGAGAGGGTAATAATAGCTTTTCCTTTGATTCTTATTGAATATAAGGTGCCTAGTTAAGTGCTGGGGTATAGGAAGTACTCAATAATGGTTGACTTTTCTACGTTCATAAGTTAGTTGATGAATGATCCCCTGATGTGTGCTGGAAGCAGAGCTTTGGGAAAGGCACAGGGAGGGAAGGAATAGGGCCTCCAATCTATGAAGGACTTCTTTTCATTCTACATAAACCAAAGAAGGCAAAACATAGGAGGCAGATAGGTGGGGGAATCTAGTTTTCTTGAGTATTAACCCAGACTCCTTGAGTTCAGATCCAGCTTCTACCAGACACTAATTATGGTAGTAGATGTTAACAGACCTATCTGAGTCTGAGTTATATCACCTAAAGAACAGAGGTAATGATGATACCTGCCCGAGACACACATTGTGAACATGACATGAGGCTGTGCAGGTAAAGCTGGTAGCTCAGTGCCTGGCACAAAAATGCTGCATATGATTTCCTGGTGACATATTGATCTGAGGTTATGTCTTATCTCTGCTCTGACGCTACACGGTCCCTGAGAGCAGCCTGTCAATCTGATTTCCTCCTAAGCACTCTGACAGACCCAGGTCTCCTGCTGTACATAGAGTGGCTGCTTCTTTAAGGTTTGAAAAATGAGTAAATAGATTATCAATACTAATAAAGGAAGATGGAGTCGCAAAGAGTCAGACACTGAGCGACTAAACTGTACTAAACTGTGTCCTGCTGTACAGTAAACTGGTTTTTGGTAGATACGGGTAGTCTAGTTGTACATTGCCTGCTAAGGCATCCTTTATAAAAGTTCCAGTGTATGTTAGTGGAAGAGAGGGGACTCAAGGAAGGGCTGGCAGGTCTCAGCTTTAGAGACCTGGTGAACTTAAGTTTTGGTGATCTTAAGACAAAGTTATTTTAGTTGCAGGCAAGCAAAGTTGCTCCCTGAAATTAAGGAGTGTTCTGGAGAAAGAAGAGTGAGTCGGAACCTAGAGCAGGAAGGAACTCCCATGTATCGCATGATTAACAAGGGGCCTGTGCTTTTGATTTCTTTTTCTTCTTGGTTTCTTTCTATATTCCACAGCATTTTACTTGTCTGTAGATAGACCTCCTCTGCTAGGGCATGTGCCTATCAAAAATAACTATCCCATGCCTAGCATACTCATCTATTCATATTACACCTGTGTGAAAAAATGAGTTTATATCATCTCCATCGAGATTGATTCAGTTCACTTCATTTGTTCAGTAGTGTCTGGCTCTTTGTGACCCCATGGACTGCAGCACGCCAGGCCTCTCTGTCCATCACCAACTCCCAGAGCCTGCTCAAACTCATGTCCATCGAGTCGGTGATGCCATCCCGCCACCTCATCCTCTGTCGTCCCCTTCTTCTCCTGCCCTCAATCTTCCCCAGCATCAGGGTCTTTTCCAATGAGTCAGTTCTTCGCATCAGGTGACCAAAGTATTAGAGCTTCAGCTTCAGCATCAGTCCTTCCAGTGAATATTCAGGACTGATCTCCTTTAGGATTGACTGGTTGGATCTCCTTGCAGTCCAAGGGACTCTCAAGAGGCTTCTCCAACACCACAGTTCAAAAGAATCAATTCTTCAGTGCTCAGCTTTCTTGATACTGTCACATCCATACATGACTACTGGAAAAACCATAGCCTTGACAAGACGGACCTTTGTTGGCAAAGTAATGTCTCTGCTTTTTAAGAAGCTATCTAGGTTGGTCATAACTTTTCTTCCAAGGAGCAAGCGTTGTTTAATTTCATGGTTGCAGTCACCATCTGGAGTGATTTTGGAGCTCAAAAAAAATAAAGTCTCTCACTTTTTCCATTGTTTCCCCATCTATTTGCCATGAAGTGGCATGATAGGGACCGGATGCCATGATCTCAGTTTCCTGAATGTTGAGTTTTAAGCCAACTTTTGACTCTTCTCTTTCACTTTCATCAAGTGTCTCTTTAGTTCTTCTTAGTTTCCTGCCATACGGGTGGTATCATCTGTGTATCTGATGTTATTGGTATTTCTCCCAGCAATCTTGACTCCAGCTTGTGCTTCATCCAGCCCGGCATTTTGCGTAATGTACTCTGCATATAAGTTAAATAAGCAGGGTGACAATATACAGCCTTGACGTACTCCTTTCCTGATTCGGAACCAGTCTGTTGTTCCATGTGTGGTTCTAACTTGCTTCTGGACCTGCTTACAGATTTCTCAGGAGGCAGGTCAGATGGTCTGGTATTCCCATCTCTTTAAGAATTATCCATAGTTTGTTGTGATTCACACAAAGGCTTTGGCATAGTCAATAAAGCAGAAGTAGGCATTTTTCCGGAACTCTCTTGCTTTTTCTGTGATGCAACAGATGTTGGCAATTTGATCTCTGGTTCCTCTGCCTTTTCTAAATCCAGCTTGAACATCTGGAAGTTCATTGTTCATGTACTGTTGAAGCCTGGCTTGGAGAATTTTGAACATTACTTTGCTAGAATGTGAGATGAGTGCAATCATGCAGTAGTTCGAACATTCTTTGGCATTGCCTTTCTTTCAGATTGGAATAAAAACTGACTTTTTCCTGTCCCGTGGCCACTGCTGAGTTTTCCAAATTTGCTGGTATGTTGAGTGCAGCACTTAACAGCATCATCTTTTAGGATTTGAAAAAGTAAAGCTGGAATTCTATTACTCCACTAGCTTTGTTCGTAGTGATGCTTCCTAATGCCCACTTGACTTTGGACTCCAGGATGTCTGGCTCTAGGTGAATGATCACACCATCTTGGTTAGCTGGGTCATGAAATATTTTTTGCATAGTTCTGCTATGTATTCTTGCCACTTTTTCTTAATATCCTAACTGATTAGCAACTCTAAATTCTGATTTCAGGCCTCCTTCTTCCTCCCCACCCCCCCTGCAGAGTTATGACACCCAGATTGGGCAAGGTCTTCCCTATCCTGAATTGCAGGCAGAGATAAGCTCGCAAAGAAAAATACTAACAAATATGCTCTGCAGGATTCAGCATTGAGGGTAAATGGATGTGGAAACTTCTCAGAATATATGTGTATAGCCAAGCAAGTAAACCTCTGCCTCACTTTTCTTTGCTTCACATTGTCTTTAATTACCTGCTTCTACTTGAAGCAAGTCTCAACTTCCTCATCTAAAAAGTGGAACTCTGCTTGAAAGATTTGAACATTTCCTTGAATCTCTAGAATAACATGTTCAATTATTTTAGATTATTGGCTGGCCCACCTCACTCAAAGGTATCAGTACTTCTGATTGTCTCAGAGTTGATCATTTGAGGGGGGAATATAGAAAGAAAGTAGGTTGCATGGATCCTGGATTGCCTCTGAGTAAAGAGACCATTGAATAATTTTTGGAACTTTGTTGACATTTGAATGAGCTACACTTTCCCCATTTTTTCCTTGATTTTGTGGTCTTGAAAAAAAGACTCCTTTCCATTTTTTGTTTCATTTTTAAAAGTTTTCCTGTTATTTCTGCCACATCAGACTGCAATTCTTCCCATCAGCGAGTATGCATTTAGTCATGGGATATTGTTTTTACCACTGTCTGTGTCCAGCTGATGAAAATTACTGAAGTTAAAGTCTTGTCTTAATCAACTAATATTACACCATAATTTAGTTTTAGTCATTGTTTATAAGAATCCTTGAAGCATCCTTTTGAAGACATTTTAGTCAGCTCAGAGTATTTCAGGACCTGGCCATAGAATATAGATTTGTAAGTTCTGAGTGCAGCACTTGGAAAATCCAAGGAGGTAATAGTAGCTGCTTAGCTGGCCCAGCCGCTTGATTCTGCTGTGATTCTCCTTCTCTTCCTGCCCGAATCCAGCTGTTTCCTTCCCTGCCAGAGTCAGTCCTTCACAATAGTTCCACCTCCCTACTCTGCTTCTCTTCTAAAGGTCCTTGGGAATAAAATGCCATTGCTAGCCACTCTTCAAAGTAGCAGTTGCCATCAAAATGTCAGGTTCCAGTCATCTGTGCCCATATAAACATCGGCTTTGTGTTGCGTCAGTTATGAGGTTTAGACCACGTAACGTCGGTGAGTAAGTATTCTTCTATGGTCATTAATTAAATCATTGTTTATACTCTCAGATTGTTATAGTATGGAGGCAGCATAACATTTTTCATCTCAAGTGACATGAGGTCCAGGGAGGCTTCTTCCCCACCCACCACATATTTTTGCCCTGACTCAGCCAAGTTCTTCAGTGAAATGAAACATTAGCATTTGGGGACCAGAGCAGATCCAGGGAAGCCCAGAGAGAAGCCTACTGACTGACTGACCAGAGTGACCCTAGGGAGGAGCAGGAGTTGTCATGGCCATCACATTGTCCCCGGGTCAGTGGTCAAGGACCTGCTATTGGCGCAAAACTTCTTGCTTGGAAGTCTGGTAGTCGTAAAACAGTTCTCAAGTCAGCGGACCTCTGGAAATAAGTATCTGGGCATATTCATAGCCCTTAGAGAAGTTCTCTGCCTCCTCCAACCCACTAACAAAATCCAGAGATGCCTGGAGCTCATTGGTTTATCTCATTTTAGCATAAGTAGGTCCTATCTTGAGGGAACCAGCCCTAATGAGGCAAAGCAGCAAACCATTTTAAATATATTAAAACAATCATTGCCACTGTAGAATGGCTTATTGGAGTTTAAAATTCTACATTCACACTATTGGATAAACAAGTGAACTGAGAAAACTGGAAAGAGGGGCCAACTAGCCCAGATACTCCATAAAGCCCTGATGACCTTCTGTAATGTTCAGTGTGCCAAGATTTTAAATAAGCACTGCCATGGTGAATGGAGTGTTTCCCAGCTGTGCAAATAAAGAGGGGTCTCTGTGTTTGGTTCTCAACCTATCTGTCATAATTAGGTCAAATGGAAACGCCACATGAGTCTCTCTTGGTTGTCTGCTTAGCCTGTCCCTTTTTAATAAGCTCATGGTCATTCTCTCCTTGTCTGAAAGAGAACTGGTGGCCTGAGCCCTCCTTGAAGTTCAGACCCATAGCATTTTTCCACTAGAAATCTCTTAACCTCACTATACATTTCCAAGTGTCAAATTTATGAAGCCAGAATGATTGTTTAGAGTAGGGAAAAATGGCAACTAAATTTGTTTTGCTATTTCAGAAAAGGTAGAAGGAGGCAACTGGCATTTATTCTGATACCTTTGTGTAATTCTTATTTTTTTTTTGGTACTCTTTGACTAATATCTCTCCAGCTCCCCAGTTCCCAGCCCCTGCTTAACCCTCTTGTGACTCCGTTCCTGTGAGTGCCACTTTTTAAAAAGTCCACATTTAAGTGATGTGATACAGTGTTTGTCTTTCTCTGTCTCACTTATCTCATTTAGCAAGATGTACTCAAGGTCCACAGACATCGTTGCGAATAGCAGGATTTATTTCTTTCTCATTTTGAATAATATTCTTGTGTGTGTGTACGTGCACTCACAGTACCTTTTTTATTCATTTATCCATTAGCAGAGACATTTTTGTGTACATTCCGTAGAACCTGAGAATTATAGTGGAAAGAGTAAGAATTGTGAAGATTTAGGTGGTGTTACTGTTCCTTATAACAACTAAGGATGACAGTTGCTTAGTAAGTGCCAGGTAAAGTGTCGAGTACTTTTCTGTGTATTTTTTCTTTTGACTCTCATTAAAGCTGTATAGGGTGCATGAAAAGGAAGGAAACTGAGACAGAAAGAGACTACCAGCTTACCCCAGGGTGCCAGCTAGCAGGTGGCAGAGCCAGATTCAGGCCCAGTTGATCCGAAGTCTGAGCCTAACTCTTCACCAGCTTGTGAGGTTGCTTTCCTGTAGGGAAAAGAAAGTTGTGGTTCATAGAAGAATGTTTCCCGTGATTTGAGAGACTCTAGGAAAAGAAATGTAGCTGTTGAGAAAGGAATGGAATGGTCTGTAGCTAATAAAGACTGGAGCTAGGACTTATACTGAGCCTTCCAGAAATGTTTCTGCTTCAGCTTGTGTAGGCATGTGGTCCACTTTCTGACATTTTACAAATGGAGGCATTAAGGCTCTCTGAGGAGACCAAGAGGGACTGCAGGCAAGCCAGCATTCCTAGCTTCACAGTGTGATCCTTTAAATTGTTTTCTAACATGAATTTGAGATAAATTTTCATATAATTCATACACAAAAAGGGTGGCTCCTAAATCAGAGGTTCTGGCTGATACTGGCAGCTTCACACTTAGGAGCCCTCTTCTTGAGGTGCCACAGGTCCACTGAGGACCCTGGCTCCCCGCCCTAGTGGCCATTCTTCCTTGGTTTGTCCTTTCCAGTTCATCAGACACGTGCCCTTCACCTCTCAGGGCCCTTGGACTGTTCTTTGTAAGATTACAAGGTGATGTGGAGGTAGAAAATTGTTTATAAACTGTGCATTTTTTTCTATAGAAAAAAGGGATTTTTCAGTAGTGTGTAGTGATAAGGAGGATGAAGATGGGACAGACTCTTGTGAGGCTCTTACCAGAACACTGTTGCTCCCTAAGGGGATGCGCACCAGGTAACACCAGCAACATCACTGCCTACCTTACTGCCCTGAGAAGACTGGAACTTGGTCAGTGTTTCATCCTGCCTTATGTCAAAGGGGAAACGAGTCTTTGAAAAGACTTGAAGGGAGCAGTGATCCTTCACACTGAAGGTAGAAACTAGGACCTTACCTGGCGAGGTGGACAGCCATGGTTTCCCACCAAGGACCAGACTCTGGGGTCTCTCAGATCTGGTGTCATTGCAAAGTGGAGTGATCAATGATGTGCTTTTGTAGCATCTCATGCAGAGGCACCTCTTAGACGTGGAACTCTTAAGAAATCTCTAGGTAAGGGCAGTAAAATATCAGAAGTATAGAGCACCAGGCTGCATGTGGTTTATCCCACTGAGCAGTTGTAACCCAGAGTTCACAGGAGGCTCTGTAAGAGAATAAGGTAAATAAATTGATGTTATGGAGAAAAATGAGCAGACCATTTGTAATAGGTGGCTAATTTCAGCATTAATTACTCCTTGGTAATTACCAAATGATTGCTGATTCTGTTTTCTTACATGATATATGAAGTCCAAAAAGGCACTAAAGAAGAGAATAAACTTCCAAGAGCTAGGATTTGAAAGAAATAAAATGGGGTGGAGGAAGGGGAGGAAAAGTGGCCACTTGAATGCAGAAGGAGAACGAGGGAAGCATCTCTGGTTACAGCCGGAGTCCAGTCCTTAGTGACTTCCTGTTATTCATCAAAATGTACATTTGTTAACCAAAACTTCTATGAAAAACATTTGAAAACAAAAGATACTCTTTCACAAAAGTGTTGCAGTTTAATGGGTTGAGGTTAGGTGATTAGATTTGTGTTAAGCTTTGCAGTATACAGTATTCATATTATTTGTATAGTTCCAGCTTTTCTTACTTTTTCTACATATGCATCCCTGGTCTGTTGAAATGTAAGTTAGAACTTTGGCATTGTTTTGGGCAGACTGCTGGTACTAACTTCTGTGCATTTGCCAGGAACCTCATAGGGCAATCATATACTTCCCTAACCCATCCTCAGCTGGTCCCAGAAACAGCCCATTAGGGGTACCTTTCCAGAGGAGGGCCTCTGAGCAGCTGTGATGTCCCTTCCCTTTACAGGAAGAGGTGTTGTCTTCAGTTGTTAAGAGCAAAGAGTTCAGAACCAAATGAATCTGGATTCAGATGATCCAGGACAGATAACTGAATTCTTTTCTTTCTGTTTCCTCCTTACATGGTGAGCATGCACCCATGTTGAGCTGTTGTGTTATCCAAGTGTAGAGGCAAGTGAATCACAGTGAGACCTTGGTGAATGTCCTTGCTTCAGTGATGACTATCACAGACCTGTCTGCTGGTTCTGGGAATACTGCTCTGGATAACATGGGCACCAGCTTTTTGTAGCATTTTGTGGAGCCAATATTCCGGTGATAGAGAACAAAATAAACAAATCAGAATTCTGTATGGATGAATCTTAAGAAAAAAGTAAAGACCAAATGAAATGAGAGGAAATGAGTTGAGACAGCTGACCCCTGAATGGTCAAAGGAGCCATCCTTAGAAAACTGGATAAATGGTGTGCCAGGCAGAGGTACAGCAAGTGCAAGTGCCTGGGGAGGGTTAAGTGGATGAGCTTGGTGTGGGATAGCAGATGGGGATGAGGTCATCCAGGTAGGCGGGGCCTGGTGAGGGAGAGTCTTAGAGGTCAGGTTAGAAATCTGGATTTTATGCTAACTCTAAATAGAAGCTGTTTTAAAATTTTAGGCATGGAGATGATCTGCTTTATACTTTATGATACTCCTATGGCTGCTGTCAGGAGTCTAGATAACAAGAAAGGGGATTTGTGGGGCCAGGGCCTGTTGCTGTACCCTGGGGGAGAGACAGTGGAGTCTGGAGTAGGGCCAGAGCAGTGGAGATGGGGAATTAGACTTGAGGCATATTTTAGAGATAGGGCCAGAAGAACATGCTGGTGGATTAGCGATGGGGTGGGTTGAGGAAATGATGGCTGTCAAGGATAATTCTTAAGTTTTTGGCCCAGTTGGACAGTGGCGTCATCGGCTGAGATGGGAAAGACCCCATGGGGGAGGAATGGGTTTGGCCAGGGAAATCAGGAGTTGGCTTTGGACGAGTTCAGTCTGAGAATCCTGCTAGTCATCCCTGTGGAGGTGTCAGGTATACAGTTGGCTATGAGTCTGTAGCTCTGGGGAGAAGCCAGCTTTTTGTAACATTTCAGAACTTTAATTATGATAAGCAAGGCCAAGTGAGGATGATCCCTCAGCTCCATCCCCTTCCAAATGTGTGACTGCTTTTCCTTCTCAGTCCCCCTCTACACTGAGAATCTGTCTCTCCCATCCCCCTCTTTCTATTTATTCCCTCTCTTCTCTTGGCCCTATTTTGGAAAGCCCAAATCAGGGATTTTTACTGTTGGCTTTGAGGATCAGAATGAAAACACAGACAACCGAGAAAAACTCCTCCCAAGAGAGGCTGTCTTTACTTCACATTTAGTCCAGGAACCCAAAATAGGAATAGTACTGTACTGTGAGCTGCTCGTGTGGGTATCCCCTCGGTCCAGACCCATGGAGTTCTCTCCTCTTCCTTTCAACGTGGCAACACGTCTCTTGGTTTGTCCTCTATGGTGTTTGTCTCTTTAAGACCCTTCATGCAGAGCCAAAGGTTTATCTACTAGAGAAGAGATGAAATGTTTTCTTTCCTATTCAAACACTGTTTACAGTCATGGTTTATGGAGGGATGATAACTGTGGATGCCTGCTGTCATCCTGCAATCTTCTTTAAAGTATATTTTTCCCACTGTGCCTCCAAGAGGAGCCGACTGGAAGACTTGCACGAACAGTGATCTGGATGGACCTCCCTGTAGGCAGTGCCTGAACTCTGAGGGAGTGCCACGGGGCACACGGGCCCCGCTTCAGAATCCTGAGCTAAAGTACAGTCTCATCGGCCACTGGGGCTCAGTTTCCACTGGGATGGGCGAGTCTCTGGCCTTGGCCAGGAGGGCAGAGTGGACAGGAGTGACAATGCCTGTTAATTAGCACTGTGCAGAACTGTCACCAGGAAGCCAGAAGCCACATGGTCCCAACCTGGTTTGGGGTTGGTACACCAAATTTAAACCAGCTGGCTTTTGTTTGGAAATGCCCTGGGAGGGTCCTGGTCCTTTCTGGATAACAGAAGGGCTGGCATTTCCTTACCCTGAGCCCTGTATTAAACACTAAGAGGTTCTGTAAACAATATAGCCAGTGCTGTGACAGATCTGGCTTCAGAGGCACACATATTCTCTCTTGTTTGTTGGCAAGTAGAAGCTTGCATAAACTTAACTATAAGGGTCCTTATTTAGAGGCATGGGGAGGAAGCATGAATCTGTGTCCATCCAGTGTCTCCTGCTCAAAAGGCCTCTGTGACCACTTGCCTGTTAGATAAAGTCTCAACTCCTTCCCAAGATCTGATGTGACCATCCCTCTGCCCATTCTTCTGATCTTATGCCACCTTACCTCTCATCACTGTCCCCCAGCTTTTTACTCCAGCCAGTCTTAACTATTTTCACTTCCTGGAATGGATCTAACTCTGACTTTGAGCCTTTACTTACATTCCTTGCTTTGCCGGACACAGTCTTTAACACCCCATTCTCTAGCTAACTGGTCCTCATCCTTCAGGGTTCAGCTGCACTCACCCTTCCTCAGGATAGCCAAGTGATTGACTCTCTCTCTTCTGTGTGCTTTTCTATAATGTTGATTTTGCTACTTTGTAGTTGTCAGCTTCCACAGACCTCACAGGCCCCAGGAAGCAGGGGTCATGCTCATCTAGTTAACCTCTGCTCCACCACTGCTAGTCACCAAGACAGCCTTCCGTAAAATGTCTGAATGAAGGGCCCCATCCTGGGGATCCAGACCTGTGCTCTGTTCAGCCCTTTTCTTCTAACGTTTCCTAACCCATAGCAAGGCCAACAGGATCCCTAGCTGAACAGGAACATAGCAGTGGCTGAGCATAATGGCCTCTTCACCCTCAAGATGATAGCATGTTTAGAACTTTGTATGTTACTGAGAAATCATGTCTACCCAGCATATTCAAAAGGCAGGTCTGTTACCACATGAGGGTTGAGCTAGAGTTTCAACCTCAAACACACAAAGGGAACAATTCTATAGAAGCAGACGGTGTAGATTAAGAGACTTAAGCTTGACTCACCTTCAGTATTTGCCACATGATACCTGTGAGAATATGGGTGAAATCCCTATGCTTGGTCTGCCTCAGTCATCTTATCTTTAAAGTGGGTACAGTCATCCTCACTTCATCATGTTGTCAAGAATAAATGAGGCTAAGCTTATCAAGTGTTTAGCAAATTTTGTGTGCCTTCAGTTCAGTTCAGTTCAGTCGCTCAGTTGTGTCCGACTCTTTGCGACCCCATGAATCACAGCACACCAGGCCTCCCTGTCCATCACCAACTCCCGGAGTTCACTCAAACTCATGTCCATTGAGTCGGTGATGCCATCCATCCATCTCATTCTTTGTCATCCCCTTCTCCTCCCGCCCCCAATCCTTCCCAGCATCAGAGTCTTTTCCAGTGAGTCAACTCGTCGCATGAGGTGGCCAAAGTATTGCAGTTTCAGCTTTAACATCAGTCCTTCCAATGAACACCCAAATTATAGGGGAGAGGGATAAATTGGGAGATTGGGATTGACATATGTATACTTCTATATATGAAATGGATAACTTAAGAAGGACCTACTGTATAGCACAGGGAACTCTACTCTGTACTCTGTTATGATCTGTATGGAAAAAGAATCTAAAAAAGAGTGGAAATATGTGTATGTATAACTGATTCACTTTGCTGTACACCTGAAACTGACATAACATTTTAAACCAACTGTACTCCAATAAAATTTTTTAAAAAAAGAAAAAAATATTTATAATTATATTATTATTTATAACTATTTATAACAATATGTAACTATAACAGCCTTTAAGTATTGTGCTTTGTAGTTTTTCCTGAATTTGTAAGTAATTTATTTGGAAATAAATACACTGAAATGAAATTAGGAAGGGGTTTACAAAATGTTTTGTGAAGAGGACTCACTCCTGTTTCTACCAGAGAAGGTGTATATGTACATGTATAGACTGAGCGACTGTTTAGCGCGGTTTGACTAAACAACAACAAAAAGAAAACATCAGAAAAAAATGCTTCAGTGGATTAATGGGGAATCTTCTGAGGGATAGAGGCTTCCCTGGTAGCTGGGCTTGCAAAGAATCTGCCTGCAGTGCAGGAGACCATGGTTCAATTCCTGGGTCAGGAAGATCCCCTGGAGAATGGATAGGCTACCCACTCCAGTATTCTTGGGCTTCTCTGGTGGCTCAGCTGGTATAGAATCCACCTGCAATGAAGGAGACCTGGTTTTGATTCCCTGAGTTGGGAAGATTCCCTGGAGAGGGGAATGGCTACCCACTCCAGTATTCTGGCCTGGAGAATTCCAGGGACTGTATAGTCCATGGGATTGCAAAGAGTCGGGCAAAGAGTAACTTTCACTCTGGGAGATGCGTCTGTGGTTGATCTTTATTTTACTTTGTTTGCTTGACTGTTCTCTGACATGAGCACAGTGCTTGAAGCGGGTGATGGCAGAGAAGAGACACAATACTGCTACGCGGACATGGTGCGGGCATGCTCCTCAGTTGTAGATCCGCCTGTCTGTACTAAAGGTGCTTCTCCATTGGCAGGATTTTTCACCCAGATCTCCACCTTGGCTGACGTGCAGGAAAATGTCATGGAATACCTCCACGTACTCAGCCGGCCCAAAGTCATTGACCAGGAACATGATGTGGTGTGGACTGAAGCGTACATTGACAGCACTGTGAGTACTTGGGGGCCCCAGAGGACAGCCTGAGGGTGCCTCCTGGCATAGGAGAGTTTCCTTGAGTTTATTCTGAAAGTTGGCGGTTATATTGTTTCTCCTCAATAACAGGTTCAATGACATCTTTCTTTTTGTACAGTTTGCATTAGTCTTTTGGTAAGCAAGGTTCGTAACAAATCTTAATATCTGAGAATGCAGTAGGCTCTTCTGGAAGGTGTCTGGTCCGCACAGAAAACTCACTTTTGGCTTCTATCTTCTCTACTTTGTTTCCTGTCTCACAAGTATACACATTCTCTCATTGTGGCAATGATAACAGACACGTTAGATTCAGTCCTCACCATCATTAGAGAAGCTCAGTCCTAGGGATGAATCTTGGATCTCAACTTGGGAATGTGGAACGAAAGCTCAGTTCTGACAGTGAATTGGAGCCACTGTAGAGAACACGGCTGCCTTTTCTTCCCACGGACGAGTGAGAAGATGCTTCCTTGGTGACTGTATAGGTAGCAGTTATTATTGCAACTGTGGCCATGGGCTCATTCTAAAGCTAAATTCCAAGCAAAAAAGGTTCTAATGTTGAATTAGTTTGAAGGAAGTAGTGTTGCCAATCATCAAGTAATGGCTCAATGGCTGCGTTTGTTGTATAATTGCTGCGTGATTTTTCATAGTGATAATGAGTCTGGTGGAGTGGCATTTTTCATTTATTGATTGTAAATGTTCTCAGAGGGCCCCTCTCCCATCATTTGTGTCAGGATTAAGATCACATTAATCACTATAACCCAGACACAGCCATCCTCAAGAGTGATCTCAATGGCTGCTGTGGGCTGGGTTTTCTCTCCCATGAATTCTCTCATTCCTGCTGCTTTTCTGGCAGCTGCAGGCAAATGCAGGGCACGAGCAGTGTGTAAGAACCCATCCTTGGGGACAGCACAGCAGTCTGTACCCGCCCCCCCAAAGCCTTAAAGCATAGAGTGGGACTTTGGAAATACATACTGGTCAGGAAAGGGTAGCCCTCTCCCAGGAGAAATCACCCTGAGCAGAGATGGGTCTTAAACTGAAAAATTTAATAGTTCTGGTGTAGGAAAGACCCGGGAGACTGTGGGATTTTATCATGTTCAGAGTCTGACCCCAGTTTGGTTTAGAATCATAGAAGTGAAATAACTAAGCCACCCCATTTGTGTCAGCATCATACTAGCAGTAATCACAGAACAACAATGGCGAGGGTTTCATCTCTTCCTTGTACATGTGGTTGAGTAAGGCCAGGGAAAAGGAGAGGAGGAGGCTGGCCAGCCAGGATCAGAGTGATCCAGACACTCAGTGGTTCTTTGTACAAACTCTGAACAGCCAGTTGGGTCTGTCATCTTGTTTTATCCATCTAAAAAATATAGAACAGAGTCTCTATGGGACCATCACTTGGATACATAGAAAGATCAGTCAACGTTCCAAAAGAAAAGACCTACCTACATATGGAAATTTTGTATGTTATAAAGGCAGCATCTCTAACTAGTGGGGCTAGGATGGGCTTAATAACTGCTTTTGGGGAAACTAGATAGCTATTGAGAAAAAGATAGAATTAGTTATTTTCTTCACATCATGCCCAAGAAAGAAATCCAAGGGGATCAGAGGCCTAAACTGTCAAAAATGAAACCATACAAGCAGTAGAACAAAAATCTAGTGAGTTATTCTATAATATGAGTCCAGAGAAAGGCTTTTAACAATGACTCCAAGATCCAGATGCACCATAAAGAAAAATAGGTTTGACTAGTAATGTAAACAAAACCCAACTTTTGTTAAGTAAAAAAATCACTAGACACAAAGTCAAAAGGCAAATGGTAAAATAGGATAAAATATATGCAACGTATAGCACATATAAAGAATAATTCTAATATGTAAAGAACTTTCAAAAATTAAAGGGAAAACTCCAAAATTCCTATAGAAAAAAAAATGAACACAAGGAATGAGCAGACAATTCACACAAAAATAATAAAAATGGTTTTTAAAAATATGAAATATGTACAACTTTATACATAGTAAGAAAAAGGCAAATGAAAGTATGGTGAGATACCATGTCTTTCACCTATCAGAGTACCAAAAATGAAAAGCTTAACTTTGCTGGTGCAGCTGTGGGAAAGAGACACTCGTATGTTGCTTGTGGGATGACAGAATGGGGCGTTTCTAGGGAGGGAGATGTACATTCACCCTTTGACCCAGAAATCCTACTTCTAGGAATTAACCCTGAAGGTCAACCTCCAGCAATCCAAAAATACATATGCACAAGTTTATTCACTGCAGAATTGCTTGTAATTTCAAAATATTGAACCTGGAGAAGGGATTGGCTGCCCACTCCAGTATTCTTGCCTAGAGAATTCCATGGACAGAAGAGCCTGTGGACTTTATATAGTCCATGGGGTTCTAAAGAGTTGGACATGACTGACTGACTTTCAGAATGTTGAAAGTTACCTAAATCCCCAACCGTAAGAGATCAGTTGCATGAACGCTGGTACATGGATGTAATGGAGTCTGTTAAAAATAAAACAGAAAAAAAGCCTGCCAGACACTAAAGTCGTGTCAAAAGGCCCAGGGATCAGCATGAATGGGCTCTCAGTGGTCAGCTCTGGGACAATTTGAACCTCAAAATAAAAAGTAGAGTAATGGACTATAACTTGAATAAAACAGAAATCCATGTGTTCTAGATAAATAAACAAATTTCAGACAGATGAACTACATAGATGATGGAAGTGTGTGTGAAGGAGTGGAGTGTCCAGTGGGCAATGAAATGCTGCCTGGTGGGTGTGGAGGGAGGGAGTCATTAGATTGAAAATCACCAGTGGACAGCCATTTTAGTAAAGAATGCTTAGGGCAGTAGTCATCCATGGATGCTAAGCCTAGGGGAAAGTTTGATGATGGGTGGGATATTTTCATGGTCTCAAAGTGCTTCCCTAGAGAATTTTGACTAGTTGGGAGGCGAAGAAAACAGTGAGAGAGAATCCAGCAAAATCTTGAGTGGGTCATCAAATTAGTGTCACCAGTGAGAGGCTGATGGACATTGTGCCTTTGGTGAAGGACACATCACACATATAGAGTATCCAGGCTGGGGTTACATAACCTGAAGATCCTAGGGAGGAAGAGGATAGAGCTTCGTCTTAATGTAACATCTAGCTTTAGATAATGTTCATTATTTAAATAAATTGCTCTGGATCTGCTAATCACATACATGGGGACAGTTACGAGAGAGGAAAAACCCATGGCTACTGCAGCTTTCCCACTAAAGAACTGACAGAAGAGGCAAAGGAAAAGGTCTGGAAGCAGCTCTGGGCAAACAGTGAAGAGACATTGTCTTTGAAGTCTTGTGCTTATTCTTAAACATTTACATGAAATTTGCATTCTGTGCCATAATCATCTTTACTTACTTTAAAATAAAATAATGCTTTAAGTGGCTCATTATTAATTAAAATGCTAGGTCAAGATGACAGAGCTCATTTTTTCTGTCTCTTCAAGAACCTTTTGGTGTACATGAAACTAAACCCCCAGAATATCCTTGTCCCTGAAGTGATAGCTCAGCACTGCCTCTGTGTTCCCTCTTTGCAAATAACCCTGATAAATTAATCCCCTAGTAGAATGTTATAAAGGTTCTTTATTGTCTTGGTGGTTTTGAGAAACCTGTTGAGCTAGGAAGGATATTGAGAATGCCATCTTCCTCTTGGCCTGTTTGGATGAGGAGAAAGCACCTACTGCTCCAACAAGTGCCTCTCTGGCCAAGGAAGCAACACCTCTTCAAACTAGTCCTCTGGGCCTATAACAACCAGGGCAAGGGGAGATTCCCTTTGTTATTTACATGGAGTTGAAATCAGAATCATATGCTAAACTCACCTGCAGAGTCTCAATTCTAAGATGAGGCCACCAACTTCGGAACCAACCAGAAGATGAAGAGGGTGTGGGGATCAGCAATCCCAAGTTCATTACCACCTGACCCATCCAAGACAGTCTCAATCTAGGATTACCTTAATGTCCCAGCTTGTGGTAATAAGAGAGACCAAACTCAGGAGCACTTGGCACTGGGCATGGTGACCCCATTTAAATAATGTGCTTTGGAATTGTTTTTGATATTTGAACATATTTATTATCTATCTTAGCAACTTTCTTTAGAGTCTTTCTAAGACATTTATTTACATAGTCACAGAATAACAGCTTTCTTTTTACATTCATGATATAAGAATTTCAATACGGTTGAATTAATTTATATAATTATGGTAAAATTACATCTGTTCTTCATCATGACATTTCTGCTAAACAGCAGTGTCTCCAAGAGCCTGGTTCTCCTTGTGACATTGTAGTCTGAAGGTGGTTTTAATTCCATTAGGACTTGTGAACCTACTGATTTATTTATCATTTTACCAAATACTAAGAAAGTAGGTACTAATTGATTATCAAGTAAATTTGAACACTCAGTCCCACAGGTTTGCTTAATTAATGTGGTCTTAAAAATCCTCTTTCTGTTTGGTTATCTTGTGGTGAAGGCAAAAATAATTCCTTCTTTGCTTGACTCATCAGTTGTGGTTGAAAACCATGCAGCAACAAATATAATAATATAATTGATGTAATACTTAAGTGAATAGCTTGAAATGACCTGCGAGGATAGTGCTTTCCCTGCTTATTAATTATACATGAATTTATACAGTTCTGGGTCTGGACAAGATCAAGATAAAAGTTTGTGAAGAGAAGCTGAGTTTGGATTTTTATGCGTGAGAATCCAGGGTTGCAATTAATCCAGCCTGATCTAAAATCAAGATGGACAAAATTTTCCTTTCAGGATCCATTCTCCCTGACTATTACCACCGATCTGATTAAATATTCTGTTTCCTGCCTGGCTGTTCTGTTCAATTTGCTCTCGTGGTAAAGCCCAAATAAATGAATTAATGTTAGCAACATTAATTATGTTTAATCTAATAAGATCTCATGTATTAATTGTCAAACCAGCAAACACTAGAATTCTGAAATTCGTAGGCTTCTAATCTGAATACCGGTTGTGCCGTATAGTCATTATCTCTTAGCTGCAGAGCAAAAAAGCATTAACAGTGGAATTTGTTCCATTTGTTAGCAGACGACTTCTATTCTCCAGTTGGGTCCTAATCACCTTGGGGATGCCGCCCAACTTGCTGTGCATCAGACTCAGGAAGCATCGGCATTCCTGATGAACCCCTCCAGGGGAGTTTGCACAGAGCACAGTGACACGCAGAAGGGAAGCAAAGAAATCTTTTAGAAAACAGTGGGAAAGTGACCATTTAAAATAATGAGAATTCATTACCAAGCCCCCTGCCCCTCCCCTCTGCTGGTAATACAATTCTGTATGAAATTTGTAGGAACTTTCAAACCAATTTAGTTACATTTGCAAATTGGACGTGTATCCCTCCTCCTCACCCCCCACTAAGTCCAACTTGGAGAAAATGCTTTGCATTTGATAAATTGCACATTTAGTTTGGTTTCCCATCTCAGAATGGCACCTAGGCCATTTAGGAGTCGTTTGGGTGATTGCTTTAGGCGACAATATCTTACTGCCTAGAAGCAATTACTTGGAGGGTCGAAGCCATCATAAGGAAGTTGTTGGGGCTTAGAAGCTGAATATATGGTGTTTTTCTCAAGACACCACTGCATATCAAAGAAGTTCAAATCGTCAAAGCAAAAAGACACGCGTAAAGAGAAACATAAACCGTCCTGCTGGGTTGTGGAACAGAGAATGCCATCTGCATTACATGGCATGGAGGCAACTGATTACGTTGGGACCTCTATTTCATAGCAGATGGCTTCATTAAATTTAATAGCCTCCAGAGCCTTTAGAAACCGTGTTAAAAACATGCGGAGCATGCTGTGACACTTCACTTCTGGCCCTACAGTCATTATAACTCTGGCATAGACTATAAATATTACAGTACTTTATTTCCATTGAAACAGATTACTATTATAATTATTTTTTTGCTAGGGATGGTGATGTTAAAAATGAGTGCATTCTTGATTTCTGGTGCTATTTATATTCATCCAAATATTCTCTTCCATATAATTCTAAGTTTTCATATTAAATAGAATTTTGTTAGTTCAACTTTTTTTTTTCCTACTTTGAATTGGTGTTACAAAACTATGAACCCAAGGTATAAAGTTATTTTCTTTATTTAGGAAAGATGTTCTAACACCCTGTATGGATGACTGTCAACTAGCATCAAAGTTTGGGGCTGAAAATGAAAACAACATTTTTTAGATTTCAAGTTTTTTTTTTTTTTTAAGATTTTTAGATTTGTTGTCATTTCTGCTATTATGGTATAATAATTTTCAACTATCTGTAATGAAAGGTAGCTTCTGGAAATAAGTCCTTAAAATAAACAAAATCACTAAGTCTGAATAACAATTTAACATGATAGATTATTCAGCAGTCTTTGTTTACAAGTGACAGTACCAACTCAAAGTAGTAAAGGTCATAAAGGGAATTTGTGGATCTAGAGTCAGGATATCTGTGTAGTTCTCTCTTGAGGCATGACTAGATTTAGGGATCAATTCTGTTTATTTTGACTTGTTCCTTGACTCTTATTCGGTTATTCCCAGCAGGCTCTCTTTACTGGGGAAAAAGATGGCCTCTACCATCCACTAACTTTCATTATCTTTATAGTGCCTTTCGTTCCAGCATCTGTGTCAAGCCTGTGCGAGATTGTTTGGGTCACAACCCCATACTGAGAGGAGAGATGGAGCTACTCACTGATGGTTGGAATCTCACAGAGTGGGGAAGAAAACAGTCCCAACGGGAATTGATACTGGAAGGATTGCGAAATTAATAGAGTCCTGTATGTGGCTTGTTTGTAGAATCTAAAACTGATCTATGACCAAGATCACATTTCCCATTGGTATGGTGGTATGGTATTCATCATCGGTTCGATTCAGTCGCTCAGTCGCGTCCAACTCTTTGTGACCCTGTGGACTGTAGCCTACCAGGCTTCTCCGTCCATGGGATTCTCCAGGCAAGAATACTGGAGTGGGTTACCATTTCCTTCTCCAGGGGATCTTCCCGACCCAGGGATCGAACCCGGGTCTCCCGCATTGGAGGCAGACGCTTTAACCTCTGAGCCACCAGGGTATTCATCATGGTTCCATGCTTTTAGGCACTGGAGCCGTTTATCTATGTTAATCAAATGTTTCCATGGATCCTTGATAAGGCAGGCATATAGGCACAGAGTTCTTTGGTAGATAATGTACTGTGCCTTTACAACAGGGTACTGGGATGGGTCCAGTTGGGAAAGATTAGGAGGTTGTGAATATGGTTCTATTATAAAACCAAATAGTATTTTCCTATTTTCGGGAAACCATCATTCATGGATGAAACATAGTCTTCTCCAAGCTGTAGTACTTTACACGGTGCCCTAGTTCAAACCCATCAGAGAAGAGCTCTGTGTTTGTGTATCCGAGTTCACTTTTGAGCAAAGGGCGTAACTTACTCTAGCCCATGGTTCCACTGAGGTCAGATGTCTGCTGTCCAGTAAACCAGGGATGAGAAGGTCACGTGATAGAAGCCGGTCAGCCAAGGCTGTGAATAGCAGATCCTGTAAGAAATCTCTTTCTTACTGGAGTGTCGAGAAGTTGGCATTTCTAGGTTTCTGTCTTTCTATCTAAGTCTTCTATAAGTTGCATCCCCAGCTGGGCTCTGATACTAACTCCTGGGAGCATGTCTCCTCTCCTCGTTTATGCCTAGACTCGTGGCTTCGTTTTAGCCCATGCTGCCCAGACAGCTGTCCCCAGTCCTCTCTCGCCTCCCGCGGCTGTGACCCCATCTGCTCTCCACCCACCGTCCTGCTATGTGGGTGGCAGGAACCGCTCTCCTTTGGGCCTTGGGAGAGCTGAGGAAGGTATTTTGGCCACCACAACCAACTTCGCACTGCTTTTTTCCCCTTCACGGCCCAGATATTTGGGCAGCTTAGATTCTCAGAGCTGATTCTCATGCTTTAAACTAAAATGAACACATTCCTCTTATTACCAGCATGAAGAACAATTAAAATAATCCCAGAGAGTCAGCCTGTGGCTTGATATCAACTGCCAGTTTCTCTTCTCTTGCTATACACAGGATTTTCCCCATGTAGAATATTTAATTCTTTTACTCTTAAAACATCAGGGTTGCTGTGCCAAATATAAATGTATTTTCTATGAGGCCATGCCTGAAAGATAACCGTAGATAAGAATATTTCAACTGACTTTGGCTTTTAAACTGCTTCAGTTGAACAGTGTCAGAGGGCCACTATTTTGCTTCCTCTTGCCATTAAAAATTATTCCTTCATGGCCTTTCACACCTGCTTGTGAGCAATGTGGCATCTGGGAGCTCCTTCGATCTTAATCTGCTGATGATATGCCCTCCTATTAGATGTCCAGACCAAGCATGAGGCTCTGTGCTAGTTCCTCAGGGGAAATTCTCTCTTGTTCTGAACAAAGAAAGGGGAAATAAGCAAAGACAATAGTTTATTCAGGCAAAAGGAACATGTTTTCAGATCAATTTCCATTATGTCTAATCAAAAAATCTGGAACATCAACATGTTTGCTGGTGGGTGGAAACAACTATTAATCACTCTTATAATTGATTTTTCTTCTGAGTAATCAAATTAGAGGTGGCCTGAGATGAAGCAAAGCTGAGTACTCTCATCCCACAGTCTGTTTTTCTCCCACTGTTAAGGAGCAAATGTTTCCATGGGAAGGATCCTTCCTTTGAGAAAGTCAGGATTCAGGTGCCCTGCTTATTCATCAGTTGACCTCCCGTGATGTTCCAATGGAAGAATTTAGTGAGGAGAGGTGTCCTTACACCTTACCCACTGTTAAAATGCAAAATAATATTAAAATAAGGTTTTGGCACTGCCAGAATTATATTTGGTTGTTGAGTATATAATGAGTATTCAGGAAGTCCTTACAAATAATGTCTTACGTTAGTTTTGCATTTCCTGGTTTTCAGTTTACTTTCCTGTATGTTACCTCCAAGTGAAGACACTTGATCATGAAGATCATTATCAACAGAACCCCACCATCACCGACTTCGCTCCCTCACTTTCAAATCATCAGTCATACTGGTCGCCTTTTTTTTGTTTGTTTGTTTGAATTCCCCAAAACTTTCTCCTTTTTCTGGGCTTTTGAGCAATCTTCTTCTGAACTGGAAAGACTGCCCTCCCATTCAGCTCCTTTACTGGGGGGAAGATTATTCCCATTTTCTCTGTCTCAGCTAAAATGTCCTCCTCATGTGCCTATTGACCTTCCATCTCAGATTCCTATCTATTTCCTTCATAGAAAGTATGATCATTTATAATTATAATTATTTTAAGTAAGTACCTAGACATTTTTTCCCTCTTTAAAAATTGGTTTTGGTTGGTATTCCCAATGATAATGTAAGAGCTGGGGCAGAGTCTGTCTTGTATCCCTGCAGCCTAGCTCTCTGCCTGGCCCACAGCACCACACACTCAGTGTTAGCTCAGGGAAGCCAATACGAGATTTAATTTTAGTCATACCACCAGTCTTTTTTTTTACTACTTGCTAGAGTTTGTTTCGCAGAAGGCAATGGCAAGTCACTCCAGTACTCTTGCCTAGAAAATCCCATGGATGGAGGAGCCTGGTAGGCTGCAGCCCGTGGGGTCGCTAAGGGTCGGACACGACTGAGCGACTTCACTTTCACTTTTCACTTTCACACATTGGAGAAGGAAATGGCAACCCACTCCAGTGTTCTTGCCTGGAGAATCCCAGGGACGGGGGAGCCTGGTGGGCTTCCGTCTATGGGGTCACACAGAGTCGGACACGACTGAAGTGACTTAGCAGCAGCAGCAGCAGAGTTTGTTTCTTCCACTCTAAAGTACAACGAGACGCTAAGAACTAGGGAAAAATAATAAAGAATATTGACTACAAAGTAGATGGTGGTACCAAGACAGAGTTTCAGATATTATTCCTGAAATACAGTGGTCATCCTTGTCTTTCCTTTTGAATACCTAGCTGAATGATCAAGTTTAGGTCTAAAGCAGCTGTTTTTTCTGAATGCCAGCTTAAGCTACTCAGTGGCAGTCACTGATTTTGGATGGAACAACGGAGAACTTCTGGGAGTAAACCAGATTTCTGCAGTGCTCCCTTTCTATGTGTGTTGTTAAAAGCAATATGTTGGGGAAAGGTTTGATTGCTTGAGGCATATTGTTTATACTACATTACTTAGGTCTGATGGAAAAGTTCCTAACGGTGGTTTTCTTGCTAAAGATATGGTTTATGGATGAAGAGTGGAATGTGATTTTTTTGGTCAGGCATCATCATAATTTAGGTGGACTCCAAAGAAACTTGATATTGGGAGAGGCCGGCAAAA
The DNA here is from genome assembly GCF_049115385.1 of Moschus berezovskii. NCBI lineage: Eukaryota > Metazoa > Chordata > Mammalia > Artiodactyla > Moschidae > Moschus > Moschus berezovskii. Next base: position 14,285,301 of record NC_142483.1, read on the forward strand.
ATATTCAGGTCCGTGGAACTCCTTTAGCATTAACAGTCAATTCTCCATCAACATATAAATGCTGTCTGCTTTAAATTACTGTCCTGATTCAGGCCAAGTTAATTACTCTGGGCCAGACTGGAAAGGAAAATTCCCAGAAAGTCTGATATGATAGAATGGTAGTATGTTTTCTGAAGACATTGAGAAGTGCTTAATGAATTAGTTTTTCAATTTAACTTTTGCAACAGAATACTAACGGAATGAGAGGGGGGAAAAAAATCATAGCTTTTTGGCAGCTGTTTGCCATCATAGCACTTGACAATCTGCTTCTTATTTAGTTTTCTGTTATGTGAAAGCATGGAATTCTCAAGTTAAGAAATATTGATCACTGCATGACAATACATATGTAACAAAACTGTATTGTGTTAAAAAAGCTCTCCTTTTAAAGTGAGATTACTGACTCTATTTTGTTATTAAAATATGTGGGTCATTTTACTTCGAAAATAAAGTGGTTTTGTTAAACTTAAGTTGTTTAAAGGTTAAAATAATCTTAATTTTAACTATTAATATTATTAAGAACAGATTTTTCAACCAAGTACAACTAAATGCAAACAAGAACAAACTTAGAAAAGAAAATTGGTGGCTGGAAATGCAAAAATGTGTTGATGGCTGTATCTTTGGCCATAATACATAGGTTCACAGCGGCTCTTTGCTATATTGGCAGAACTATCCGTTTTTGAAGGTCTGTTGATTTCCCCAGACTTCATGGAATCTAAACGAAGTGTGTCAGTTTCCCATTTTTCTTGTGATGATAAGCCAACCTAGGGCTGAATTAGGAGCACTCAGAATGTATGGACTTTATGGCCCTTGTTGGGAGGAAGAAGTTTCTCTTCTTCAGGTTCTTTTGGCTGGTGTAAGAATTAAACAGACATGAGACAGATTAATAGAAAAAAATCAAACAAAAGTTTAATAACAGGGATGCACAGGAGAGACCCAGGAAAACTGAGTATCTTGCCAAAATGGCTGAAATTCTCACCTTAAATATCATCTTCAGCTGAAGACAAAAAAGATGGTGAGCAGTAGTTTGGGATTTCAGAGGGGAGGAAACAAGTGGCCCGGAGATGGCAAAGGAAGCATTTGGTAAATAAATGTTGCCACATGGAGACAATAAATGCCACAGAGAGACAGGGATGTGGAGCAGGCTCAGACCTTGTAAGAGTTTTCCTCACCACACCTAGTCCATATTTTCTGTATGTATCTCCCATGAAGCTCTCTTCTGGAAACAGGCTGTCTATCTAAATTCTCTGTGGCGGTTACGGGGAAAGTCAAAGTTTCTCTCTGAGTCATTTGGGGCTTGATTATTGGAGAGGAAATGGCATCCCACTCCAGTATTCTTGCCTAGAGAATCCTGTGGACAGCGGAGCCTGGTGGGCTGCCGTCTATGGACACGACTAAAGTGACTTAACATGCGTATTATTATTATTTTCAGCTCAAAATAATCCTCATGCCAGTGAGACATTTTAGCATGGCACGTTTTGCTCCCTATACCCTCTTATCAGTTATATTGCTCCTTCTCTGTAGTTGTTAGCAAATAGGAGCATCTACTCTGGCCGTATGTTCTAGGGACACTTATGGAAGCAGATGTTTGGTTACCTAGTTCACTGACTAAATGCCTACTAAGTTGAGGGCCAGTCCATATACTGGGCACTACTGTGTCATAGCTTTCATTTTTAGGAAATATGGTTTAAGTCCCTTCAGTGAACAATCCCAGTCAATTAGGTAATTTAAAATTTATTAGGTTATTTTTCATAGTGATTGGTGTGCTCAGTCATGTCTGACTCTTTACAACCCCATAGACTGTAGCCTGTCAGGCTCCTCTGTCCATGGAATTCTTCCAGGCAAGAATACTGGAGCAGGTTGTCATTTCCTACTCCAGGGAATCTTCCTGACCCAGGGAATCTTCCTGACCCAGGGATTGAACCTGCGTCTCTTGTGTCTCCTGCATTGGCAGGTGGGTTCTTTACCATACCACCTGGGAAGCCACTGTCAACTTTTAAGGGCAAGGGCTATTTGTCCTCTCACCATCTTCTAGGTTATGGTGAAAACAGATCTCAGACAAATTCTGCTGTCCATGGAAACATTTATTGGAAGCATGCACAAAAGCCAACTAACTTCTGAAAGTTCAAGTCCCAGCTCTCTGTCCTTTTAGATGTTCTGATGACATCTTGCATCAGAACAAATGCATCATTTGCATAAGTCAGTTTAATCTTCTGTTTGGAGTCAGGTGACTGAAAAGCTGGAGTCAGCAACTGGAGGCAAGACTGTTTAATAATCAGGCATGAGGCACTTTTCCTAAAGATAGAGCCTGTCAAGCTCTCAAAGCCTTTATGTGGGTTCAAGCAGAGAAAGACTGAGCCTTGGCAGTCTATGAAACCAATCCACAAAGAATGGATACCTCTAATTTAGCAAGAAAGTAATTTCTAATGCCCATTATGGTAATTGACGAAACCTCTGGTATTAGAAATCAATAACTAAGATACGTTCAGTTCAGTTCAGTTCAGTCGCTCAGTCATGTCCGACTCTCCGCGACCCCATGAATCACAGCACGCCAGGCCTCCCTGTTTTTGCTTATGTATTAGCTGGAATGTGTGTTCCTGATTAGGGCAGTTGACTACCTCTGAGATACAGATTGCAGTGAGGTACACATTTATATCACACCATGTCCCATCACTTCATGGGAAATAGATGGGGAAACAGTGGAAGCAGTGTCAGACTTTATTTTTTGGGCTCCAAAATCACTGCGGATGCTGATTGTAGCCGTGAAATTAAAAGACGCTTACTCCTTGGAAGGAAAGTTATGACCAACCTAGATAGCATATTAAAAAGCAGAGACATTACTTTGCCAACCAAGGTCCGTCTAGTCAAGGCTGTGGTTTTTCCCGTGGTCATGTATGGATGTGAGAGTTGGACTGTGAAGAAAGCTGATCGCCGAAGAATTGATGCTTTTGAACTGTGGTGTTGGAGAAGACTCCTGAGAGTCCCTTGTACTGCAAGGAGATCCAGCTAGTCCATTCTAGAGGAGATCAATCCTGGGTGTTCATTGGAAGGACTGATGCTAAAACTGAAACTGCAATACTTTGGCCACCTCATGCGACGAGTTGACTCACTGGAAAAGACTCTGATGCTGGGAGGGATTGGGGGCGGAAGGAGACGGGGACGACAGAGAATGAGATGGCTGGATGGCATCACCAGCTCGATGGACATGAGTTTGAGTGAACTCCGGGAGTTGGTGATGGACAGGGAGGCCTGGCATGCTGTGATTCATGGGGTCGCGAAGAGTTGGACACGACTGAGCGACTGAACTGAACTGAACTGAACTGATGCTGAAGTATTCTATAGTAAGTTATATACCACAGGGCTTTCCTGGTGGCTCAGTGGTAATTTAAACAAACAAACAAACAAAAAACACCTGCCAATGCAGGAGAAAAAAGTTTGATTCCTAGTCAAGGAAGACTCACATGCAGTAGACCAGCTAAGCCCAGTGCTTTAGAGCTCGGGAGGTGCAGTTCCCGAGCGCATGCTGCAGCTACTGAAGCCCAGGTGTCCTGGAACCAGTGCTCTGCGTACAAGAGAATCCCCCGTAATGAGGAGCCTGTGCGCCACAATGCAAGAGCAGCCCCTGCTCACTGCAAAAGGAAAAGCCTGTGCAGCAGTGAAGACCCAACACAGCCAAACATAAATAAGCAAAATTTAAATAAACTGCACACCACATAGCAGTGATATATATATACAATCAGGGTTTCTTCTTTGTGAAATGGGAATAATAATAGTGCTGATCTCATAGAGTGAAGATTAAAAATTGTCAGACTGTTTAGTACCATGTCAGATACATAGCAGGAATTCCATAAATGGTCATTGTTATTATCTGGAAATTCCAAATAGCATTATTTACTGTTCTATACATAGAGTCTTATGGAATGAACTCTGCCTTTATTTTATTTGAGACCTGCCAAATTCTGGCATTCTCCAAAAGAAAGGGGAGAGAATTGGGCATGCATCTATCTCCCTTCCCAGCAGAAGGGAGTCACCTGTTCACTCTTTGCAGTGACATCCCTATTCTAAGTGGTGTGTCCAGCTTGTCTTGTCTGGAAGCTCCATTCTGTGCTTCGGAGTGAGAGAAAAAAAGTGCCCTTCCCTGTCTCAGACATCTTTATGACGGTGTCATTTAGAAACAACTAGAATAAGATGTAATTACTGTGCTAGAATTTCATGCTATGGCTGGCAGGTATGGATCAAGAAACTCAGGAGGAAAAGCTGAGCTGTGAAAACTAATGGTGACCTTCAGGAGCATCCTCCCCAACAGTGAAGTTGCTGCTGCTGCTAAGTCACTTCAGGTGTGTCCGACTCTGTGTGACCCCATAGACGGCAGCCCATCAGGCTCCCCCGTCCCTGGGATTCTCCAGGCAAGAACACTGGAGTGGGTTGCCATTTTCCTTCTCCAATGTGTGAAAGTGAAAAAAGAAAGTGAAGTCGTTCAGTCATGTCTGACCTGTAGCGACCCCATGAACTGCAGCATACCAGGCTCCTCTGTCCATGGGATTTTCTAGGCAAGAGTACTGGAGTGGCTTGCCATTGCCTTCTCTGAACAGTGCAGTTAGCTAGGCCTTATTTGAGCAGCACAGTTAGAATAACTGGAATGCTAGAGCCCTCGGTGTGGGGCACTTAAAATGCATCCCAGACCCAGTACTAAGTGCTTTTGCATTCTGGTTAGATGGACCTTATTATCTCCATCCTCCCGATGAGGAAGCCTAGGTTTAGAGAGATTGAGGAATGTGCCCAAGGAGATGGGATAATTAGTGGAACAAGTGGATTCAATCCTGGATTGCCTCCTTGTTGGTAAGGCCTTTTCTCTCTGATGGGACATGGTGGGGGGTATCTCACATGTATAAGTGCTCTGATGAAGAGCTAGCCCAAATGGCTACATTACCAATGCCAAAGTATTTAAAATGCCTGATGTGAGATTAGAAATGTCTTTCCCATTCCCACAAGCTTGAGTAACATTGCTTCTACTGAATTTTAAAAATCTCACAGAACCGCTTTGGAATATGAAGACAGGGAGCCTGACTTATCCTGAATTAGGTTCTCGTAGTTTGGCAACCCAAGATAGGAAACTTTAAATTTTGTAACTTGTATCTCTCACATGGAGAGTTTTCTGTGCTGTATTAAATGACAGAAGGAAAACTCAGCTCATCACACTTGTATAAGAAACCACAGCATTCCTGGGTTTAAATCTGGAGTCATAACAATTCTATTTGATGGGCTTTAAAATATCCTGGAATTTGCATTTTGAATGTGTTATACATCACAAAAGGATTTTGATGGTGTTATCACAGCAAACGTTGTAATCATATCCTATAATTTGTATAAAACCAACTGCTGTCACTGTGTCAAAAATCATGATATGCTATTCCTGATCTATGCAGCTTCTCTTCTGAAGGAAATTGAGGGACCTGAATCAAACTCCTCAGAGGCATTATTCATGACTTTGAATGGAAGGTCTGGCCACCTTGATGGGTAGTCATGCAAGCCAAGCAGTGAGTATTAAGTGATCTATTAAGTAGATCAAAACTTCAAATACAAAATTGAACTAAACAAAGTGTCCAGAAAGCATGCCATGACAGGGCATTTGAACCTTTGGATTTAGGAAAATGAGCAGTCTAGGAGACGCTACATTGCACTGGAGGTCTTGTAAGAGCCTCTCCAATTAGCCTTGGGGCTAAGAGTTTGTCTCTCTCAAAAACCTTGTCTGAACCTTTGCTTATAGACCGCTTTACAGGAGGCCAGGAGGGAAAGCAGTTGACATTGTCAGGCATTTCTTTACTGAACTCTGTGTTTTCTAACCTCCCAAAATCAACTTCTGTTTTTCTCTTTTAAAAGAAGGCAACCACATTTAACCTCTTCCCTCTAGGCCCAATCACTGCCAAATGTTCCCCTTCACATCAGAATTCCTCAGGGAAGATTTGGGACCATTAGGAAGTGAAAGAGAGGCCCAGGGGCAGAGCCTAAGATGAAAGAGGGGCAGAACAGAATTGCTCTGTAGAAGAAAATAGGACAAATGGAAAAGCAGACTTGCTTCCTTCCTGAGAGAAGAGAGGGCACGGCAGCCTAGCCAGAAGGTTAGGCTGACCCCAGAAGTTTGGGCTTCTAGAGCTGGTAAGTTGTGGGAGGATAGATATATGGAGGAAAACCAGTGGAAGACAGGACTGCTTTAGTAAGGTCCGCTTTGCAGATTCAATCTCATACAGTCTCTGAGGTGATAAGAACATTTCCCATGATTAAGAGTTGTTTTCCTATTCTTGATGTGGGAGGGGAAGAGAGAGACCTTCACAAAAGGAAATTTGTACCCCACCTTTAAGCAGAAAGAGGGAGGGTATAGAGCTTTTCCTGCATCTGCTATTTGTTAATTGCCTTCGAGTTCAAAATAATCCATATGCCAAGGTGTCATATTCTGGGGTGGTATACTCTGGTTCAGGTAAAACAGTCTCCCCTTGAAGGAACGTGAGCTGATTCTGATTATGGTTGAATCTGTTTGCCTAACACTTAATTCCATTCTTAAAGTCTCTTTTAAGTACTGCCTCCTCTGGGGATTCCTTCCTGCTCTCACTTCGTAGCCCAGTTATACAGTGTGGTTATCTTTATTTAATTCCTATCTCTCTCCCATTTGTAGCATCCCAGCACAGAGTAATAATTAAATCTTTTATGTCTACCACTGTTCCCTGGCCCAGGGGCTGATGTTTAATAAATATTTAGTAGGTAAATAAAAAGCAGAGAATGACTTTGTTTATTCTGATAGGTTTAAAAGTACCAAAAAAAACCAATATAATGAGTTTATCACTTAATTATAATCCAGTGGATAAACGGTTTCCCATTTTGCATCCATCTGATCCATCCATGGTTTGCAAAAAAAAGTGCAACCGATTGACTGTACATATGGAATATTACAACTGGGGACAAGGTAGTGATATCTCAGAGAGCATGCAGATTCTTTATCTTTGTGTGTGGGCTGTGTACCCGGCACTCATACCAGTGTTCGTTGTGTGACTGAGTAAATGAGCTCATAAATGTGTGACTTCAGCTTGCTTTTATGATATTAGATTTTCAAATGTGGAGCTGTGGAAACGGTTGTTATTTGAAAGAACGATGTGAGTTTTGTTCCTGCCTGTTCAGGAAGATCCCACCTTCACTCAAGTACTCAGCATCTAAGTGTGGGGGCACATTTGTTGGGGTGCCAGGATCCTTTATTGCCCTCAAGATGCCTATGGCTCTGTAGTGACTGCCTTACTGTTAATATCCATTGGAGAATCAGTCAGGTGTGCCTCAAAAAAGTCACTTGAAATCCTCCAAATGAGAAGGGGTGGGAGACCTGGAGTTACTGAAGAGCTGACCTTTGCCTTCCTCAACACTGTGCTCTCAGTATCCACTCTGAAAAATTTCTGAGGCCCCTAACAACGGAATGGACATTGAGGAAAGATCACGGAACTTTGATTTGAAGACTGAGGGTTAGGTCATTGCTCTACCCCTCATTGGCCATGTACCCTTATGTAAATCACTTCCCTTTCCTGAGTTTTAGTTTTCCAACCTCATAAGGGTTGGCTGCTGTTTAGATGATATGCTACATAAACTATAATGTGTAACATGAAATTCAAGTGTTACAGTGGATATTAAAAATAGTCACATTATGACAGCCATTTCAGTAATGACTCAGTGGCCTGGATCTGCCTCTGGAAAGAGTGCCCAGTTATTTAAAAGTTTCCTTGATCACTTCTAAGTATCAGGTATGAAAGGGACATTTAATAAGTACTGTTGAGTGAAAAAAATACCATTCCCTGGGCCTGTGAAGTACTGTTTGAGCAGCCAAAATAGTGATAATAATTGCACCCACATTTATTACACACTTACCATGGGCTCAGTGTATCAGAGAACTTGACACATAACTATATGTCAAATTATCTGAAAATAATGTATCATTGATATTGTGAAAATGAAAGAGTTAGTAGTTCAGTTGTGTCCGATTCTTTACGACCTCATGGACTGTAGCCCGCCAGACTCCTGTGTCTGTGGAATTCTCCAGGCAAGAATACCAAAGTGGGTTGCCATTCCCTTCTCCAGAAGATCTTCTTAGCCCAGGATCAAACTCGAGTCTCCTGCATTTACCACTGAGCCACCAGGGAATCTCTGTTCATTGTCATATTTAAATGTAAAATTAAATATATCATTAAGTATAAATATATAGCAGTCTTAAAAGATAGGTGCTATTGTTATGTCAATTTGTAGATAATGAAACCGAGGCATTGAAAGGTTATGTAACTTTTCCAAATACCCATAGAGATATTTGGAGGGTCTTTTTTTTTTTTTCGGTTTTGTCTTTGCCGTGTGATTGCACTTACATGTGGAATCTAAAAAACAAGGTGAAAAATCCTAAGGTCATATGGAGAAGTGACTGGTGGTTGCCAGGGGCTGGGAGGTGGGTTAGGGGTTGGGAGAAATGGGTGACAGGGGTCAAAAGGTACAGACTTCCAGTTACAAAATAGTGAGGGGAATGTAACGTGCAACATGGTGACTATAGTTAAGAATGCTGTGTTACATATTTGAAAGTTTCTGAGATAATCGATCTTTAAAGTTCTTATCACGAGAAAAATAATTTTGTTATCATGTATGGTGACTGATGTTAACCAGTCTAATTGTGGTGATCGTTTCACAGTGTATCAAATCATTACATGTCAGTTATTCCTCAGCAAAAACAACAAAGTACAAATTGCTGGGATTTATCACCAGAGTCTGATTCAGTCGATGTGAAGTGGGGCTTAGAATTTGTACCCCTAACACATCTGACATTTCTCACAGCTGATGCTGGTAGTGCTGGTTTGGGGACCAATTTTGAAAAACACTGTTAGCTTAAAAAAACCTCTCAAGTGCCATAAAATATGACCCATGATGATATATTGTGAGTTTTGTGTTTTTCTTTTAATATATCACAAATCACAGAGAAAGTTCTAAAAGTAGGAGTGAGAGGACGTGAATTCAAAGTCTTAGGAATCTGATTTCTGCAAAATCAGAATTAGGCGCTCTTTCTCAAGAAGCTCCTGGAGGATGTTCTTCACCCAAACAAGGAAGTAAACCACGGAAGAGGAAGACTGGTCCTTCCTGTCTACTTTGCCTTCGGGCTGGCATGCCTGGCTGACTCCCAGCCGGCGTCTGCCAATGGGAAAAGTGTGAGGACCCTTCCTGGGTGCAGGGAGGCCTGGAGGTAAGAAGCATGAGTGCTCAGCATAGACCAGGCACACAGTAGGCACTAGCGGGTAAAACCCTCCTGGCACCATTCCCAAAACAAAGCTGGCCTCCACGAGGTCTGAGGAGAAGGCGCCAGAATCCACTTTCCTGGAAAGCTTCTAGGTTGCCAGCCTCAGTCAGGAGTGTCCTGCCACCTTACCCCCATCACACCACACGAGATATTTGTTTTAAAAAACAACACCTATCCATTCTTCAATAGAATGTAGTATATTAAAACTAATGAATTTATTGTCTGTTTAAGACACTCACCTTGTGCCTGAACCCCCCTGGATTGCTTTCTATGTAAACATCTAGTGGTGTGTTGGAATTCCTTTATGATAAGCAAGTGGAGATTCCTGTAAAGTTATTATCATCACCCCTGGATCTGTGTGCACTGCCATATTCAGAAAGTAGGCTGGGAAAATCCATGTGGCCATGGCCAAACTGTTTTGCCAAGCATGCTTTCTTTCCTCTTAATTGAGAAACCTGTGGTTATTTGGATGGAAATTTAATCTGTGCATCTGATTCACTTACTCATTGCTCATTAAATTGCTATTTAGTTCTAGCTATATGAGCTATTAGAGCTTTCTCTAAAGCTCCTCTAAACCAAAAGTGGATGATGTCCACATTCAGCGAGGCCAACAAGAGAAGGCAGAGACTGTGTCTGGCACCCAGCCTATTACTCTACATTTTGAGATCCACCTGATGTATTCTCCCAAAGAATTGCAAAATGGAGCTTTTGGAGAAAGATTCAAACTTTTTTGTAAACAGTTGGCCCTTCTTATCTATGAGTTCTGCAACTAGGTATTCAACCAACCTCAAATTGAAAATAATGAAATTTTTCTTCTAGAAAGTTTCAAAAAGCAGAACTTGAATTTGCTATGCCAGCAGCTCTTTACTTAGCATTTGCATTTGTATGAAGTATTATCGGCAGTATTATGGGAGATGTTTCAAAGTGTAGGGAAGGTTGTGTGCAGGTTATACACAATTGCTATGCCGTTTTACGTATGAACATCCTAGGAGTTTGTGACCCCATGGACCGCAGCACACATTATTTTCTTGAGCATCCTAGGAGTTTGGTGCTGTTGGGGGCAGTGGTTGGAGGCTGGAACTAGTTGTCTGCAGATACAGAAGGATGACTGTAATGATCTATGTTTTCTTTTTCTTTCCTTGTAAAGTGTGTGCGTCACTTACAAAAGCGGCAGGGGTGTGCCACGCTGGTTGAAGACACAGGGATGGAGTGAGGGACTGGTTCAGATCGGCTCTGCCACTGAGCAGCTGTGTCACTGAGACCATTTACTTAACCCTTAGTGCCTCTAGTTTGACCATATATAACAGGAGGACAATGATAGGCTCTGCCCCAGCGGGATGTCGTAGGGATCCCTGCTGTCGTGTCCTCTCCAGGCATCTGCCTAATCCCTTCTCATGGGTGGTTTTGTGGCAGCTGAAACAGGGTTCTCCACTGCTACTGCCCGCCAGTGGTTTTAACATCCACATGCTGTTGATCATCCATGCCAACCACAGATGATCTCAGGAGCTGGGTTGGTGCAGTAAGTACATGGAGAACTCTGAGTAGAAGATTATGGCTGTGTTTGCGGGAGTGTGGTGACCTGGAACAAGCGTGCACAACCTGCAGGCATTCATTTCAAAACTTGACAGATAGCCGATGGGTGGATGATACCCTGTGGGCAGAAACTGATCGGGGCTGGAAAGTCTTTATACCTATGTGATTCACTGGAAAAGACCCTAATGCTGGGAAAGCTTGAAGGCAGGAGGAGAAGGGGGCGACAGAGGATCAGATGGTTGGATAGCATCACTGACTCAATGGACAAGAGTTTGAACAAACTGTGGGAGATAGTGAAGGTCTGGGAAGCCTGGTGTGCTGCGGTCCATGGGGTCACAAAGAGTTGGACATGACTGAGCAACTGAACAACAACAGATGTCACTCACAGCATTTGCTTTGCCCCTCACCTCCCCTCACCTCTTCGGAATCTGCTGTCCTCCTCAAATTATCGAAGATAATTATTGAGGGCACCTCCTTCCTGTGCACGAGATGACTGGCAGCAGGCGTGGGCGCAGCACAGCTCAGTCTTTGCACTTACAGCCCACCCTTCGTGTCCCTCAGTGCTCACACTTCTGGAGCCTGTCCTCGCCTGCCACTGTGCTCCCGCTGCTGTGCTGAGCTGGCACTGCTCTGTGTGTCCTGTGGTCCTGAGACAGCAGCCTATTGCCTAGAAAGAACTTCTCTCACTTGGCTTGTTCAGAGGTGTCTCTGTTGCTAGGCAGTGGCAGGAAAGGTGAAAAGGACCAAGAATTCTCGGGTGGTTTGACTTGAAAACTCCCACTCAGTGCTCAGAATCCTGGCTTCTTTGCTGTCTCTCAATGTGCACTGTAAACCAGCCATTGCTTCTGGGCACTTGAAGATTTTGCTACCTAGTCTTTATCCTTGTAGTTTTATTTAACATTTTTTTCAGTTATTATAGGTCGCATATGAAATTAATTCCTCTGAGCTCTGCTCACTCAGTAGAATGGCTGCATAGGATAGATGCTTAGGAAACATGTTCTGATCAATTGATTCTGTCTTCTCTCCATTGTCAAGAATCTGCTACTGTTCCCATGCACATGGCATTATTTGGGGCATGACCCAAAGCTGTTCACACCCACTTCTTGGTCTCATTATATAAAGAATTGGAGGGTGTAGGAACTCTCAGGACCGTGGGCAGGGCAGTGTAAGGGCAGGTATTATTTGTGTTCAGAGCAGGTAAAAAGACAGGAACATGGAGGCCGAAGAAACAAGGAAGAGAAATGCAAGCTCAGTTCACATGTAATTAGACACTTTCCATTTTTAGCCTTCTGGCTTAAATTTGCATAATTCTTTTAAAAAGAGAAATTAATTATTTATGACTGTAGGTTTTAACCAAACTGTGCATTTAAAGTAATCACTCTGGGTAATTTAAATAAAATCTTTTCTGTAAACAATTTATGCTCATTAGAATGAGAAAACTGTTGGTTTATTCAATTAAAAAAGGACATTACTGCCAGGGTGGATTTTCTCTCTCTCTCTTCTTTTTTTCCACTTCAAAATAGAGGGCAGCCACATTGAGACAGATGGGACTTAATTGACTTGTCTCAAAAGTGACAAGATTTTGCTTTCTTTTAAGTTTTAAAGATGATAGATTCCAAAAGTCTTTTCAAAAACCAAACCACTATTTCAGAATACTGAAAAGAAGTTCTACCCTTTACTCTGACAGGCAGTGGGTACAGAAATAAATTTGTTCCCTGGCAAACAAGTGGGACTTCCTCACCAGCCCAGAATGAGTCAAAGAAGATAGTTCTAAACAAAGCTTTCCAGTGCGTGACCTTTAAATACAAAACATGTGCATGCTTGGTGCTTTTCTGGGGACACCATTTTCACTGCAGTTAAAGACACCCTTTCAGTGAAGCCTACCATGACTTCAGGTTGTTATGTCTTTTACTCACCAGTTAGTTCCTAAATATTTATGGTCCCTTCATACACTCTGCAAGAGTGACACCTGGGCTGTTTGGTCAGAGCATGGCAGGAATGCAGCTTTGTCCTTAAGGTATACAGGTACCCAATGCTGGAAGTCCATGTTGGATTCTCCCATGTGTTTGGGTGTAGTGACTAGAAGCCATAGATTCACTTCAATTCCAGGAGCAAGACCCAAAGCTGATGTGAGAAGTACTGGCAGCATTTGGGGGTAATGGGTGGGTTGTGTTCTGGATGGATTGGTAGAGACCAGGCATACTCCTGTCACAGACTCACTTTGTAAAAGCCACATGGCTTTTCTAGACCTCTAAAATTAGGTAGTTGAATTGAATAGCTTCTTTTATTCTTCTTCCTCTTAATTAGCACAACTATTTTATTCAAATAAAATCGTAACATCATATGAAAATAAGAGCAGCCTTGATTACGTTGAGGTCAGGGCCTCTGGTTCCCAGAATTTGGAGGTTCCACAAAGCAGAGTCCATGAACCACTGGTATGTAGATAGTTGATAATGCATTGCCTTATCTGACTGTGACAGAAACCCAGCTCCGTCAGACTTGTGTGATTAAGGAAAATCTATTGAATCATAAAGCTGAAGTGTCGTGGTGTAGAGCTCCTCAGGCATGGTTGGATCCAAGTGCCCAAGTGCTGTCAGGGTCTGCCTCTTGCCATCTCTTGGCTCTGCTTTCCTCTGTGCAGCTTTATTCTCAGGTGAGATTCTCCTCTCCTTGTGGTTTGATGACTGTCACCAACAGGCTCCAGGTTTATATTTTGCCAGTGGAACCCCTTTCCCTCAGAAGAAAAAAATAATCTCTTTTTAGCCTATGATTCTAGCTGAGACCCTACTGCTGACTTTCATGACTTCAGCCATGTGTTATCACTTTCTGAGCCAATCATAGTAGTCAACAGGATGGAGCATTCTGATTCACCAGGCATGAGTCACATGTCTCCCTTGGATTTAGAGGATGAGAGGAGTCAGCCCCAGTCTTACCATAAGACCTGAGTGTAGGGGACAGGTTTGTCTCACAGGAAAATGCAGTGCTATTACCGGAAGAAGGGACAAATTTTGTTCAGACAAAAAGTTGTTCTGTCCGTCTTCCTTCCAGATCTTACAGCCTATGAATCTAAGCAAATCCAGCTACATTTCTTCTGCGTCTGCAAAGACAGTGTTCAGGTCTGATGATAAGACATATACCTCTGCAGAGAATAAACTGGCATTGTATAAAGGGAAAAAAAGGTAACAGAAAATAGAAAATGCCAACCCATCTCAACCATCCTGAGTTAGTCATCTTTCTAGGAAGGAAATGATTCGATTATTTTTTGTTCTGTTATCATAAATACGTGTTGGTTCACCCCCTGAAATCCCATGTCTGCACCAAAGGGGGGCCAAGACTTAATAGGTTTGAGTCCTTTACTTCCTGTGTTCTTTACAGCTGTTTGGCTAGAGTTTTTTAAGCTCACGTTTCAACCAACTCTTGTACAATTCTGGGCATTTGCCCAGAATTCATGGCTGATTGAGCTGCTTGAGCTTTGGAAGTGTAGACGTTGGGTATATATCTTTGCTAAAGGTTTAAATAATGAGATAGTTTTGGCTCTGTAACCCATACATATCAACCCTGACCTCAAGTATCTTCCTGAGAAAAGAGAGTTATAGGGGCAGATCATCATTTTGGTGATAAAGGGGTCAAAGCCTCTTACAGCCTTAAGCTAGAACCCTGGTGAATGAAGTGGTATACTCGGACTTGTGTTTAGATCAGGGTGTGCAGTGATTTGCAGAGAAAGTAGGTTTATACCCCTGCTCTGCCACTGCCACCCATGCTAATCTGTTCAAGTCACTCTCATGAGGTAGTTTTCTCCTTTTAAAACAACGATCATAATATTTACCATCTGTTACTATTGTTGCTTACTGAACATCCCCAAATATAGTGGTGTGGAACAATAATTTCATATGCTCTGAATGCTGTGTCGGGAGTCTGGACAGGGAATATCAAAGATGGCTTACTTACCCTTTACCTAGGACATCTGGTGTCCTAACTGTAAGGACTTAAGTGCAAGTGACTCAGTGCTTTCTGTTTTCAGTGCTCTACCTTGCAAATGCCAGCCACCTCAGCCTCTGTAAGCTTTGATTCTTTCCCCCTCAATTAGGTGTAATTTCTAATTTCTAAGTATCATTATCTTCCCTGTTCTGGGGTCTTGCAAATGACTCCAGGTAATGTATTAGAGTGATCACGAGTCCCACCTTATTGTTTTGCCTTCTTTGAAGAAACAGTCAGTGCTGATTATTGACCAATATCAAAGGACATTTGTTTCTTTTTTGTACTGTATCCAGGTATGTTGTTGTTTGTGACAAGAGGGTTAATGCAGTATAAGTTATCCCATTTCAACCACGGTCAAAAAATAGAAATAAGAGATGACATGAATATTAGTTTATCTTTGACTATTTAATTAAATTATTCTATTTATTTATTCATATTCAAGAGTAAAAACATATTGCTTTTAGATTAATTTTACCAAAGAATAATGCTTATCTTGTAAACATTTAAAGACAATGACAGTTTATTGGATATGACATTGAGGTAATTTTTATTTAAATATGATACTATACTGAATCAATGTAATTGTGAAATAGCCCTTTCTTATGCTTCTCTTGATTTTTGTATTATGTTACCTAACATGTATTCAGTGTGAATGGCAAAATTTTATAGGTCAGTTTTTGACATTTGTATTCCTCTAGTTCTTAAAGATGAACTTCAGAAGCATATTAGCCTCTTTGAGATTTGAACCAAAGTGGCAGTGATAGGACCTGACTTTCTTAACTAAGATAAAAAATGTTCTGTAAAATAAAATGAACAATAAAGGTGCTAGGAAATGAAGATATTCAATAAGTTACTCTGTTTTATGATTTAATTGTAAATCAATCAAGACCATAAGAAAAGCTTTACTGGAAATACACACAGACTTCAGTATTATAGGAACATGTGTTTGGAAATATGTACTTAAAGATTGCCAAACACCAGATTTGGGGGGTGGGGAGCAAGTGTATTTTGAGAGATTAGCAGTCCAGTATATTAATAGATCTTCTTTTCTAAACATGCAAAAAAGAAGACTGAAGTAGTATAGTGATCAGTATGTCAGCAGGCTTGATTAGGGGACAAAGCTCTCTTCTACCCTGTTGGCAAGCAGACCTCTTCATTTTTATGTTTCCTTTATATTCTCTTAATTATGCACTAATAGATTATTCTAAAATTTTAGAAAAAGACTAATTGGATTATTTGACTTATTAACCCATTTGGATAAAAAACAAACAAAAAAATGGAGTTTAGAGTCAGTCTGTTTTCCTGTCTTTAGAATGTAGGTGTTTGTATTTGACCTCTACAGTGGTCTTGAGAATTTTTCCTGAGGACACATTCAGAGCACTTAGCCCTGGTTTAGCATAAACGCTCAGCATGTACCTGCTCTCATTGTTAGTGGAGAGGATCCAGTCTTGACTTGAGAAGTGCTTATATGCAAAAAGAGAGCCGCTATTATTCAACATGTGGCTTTGGCCATTCTTTCTATGTACAGGTAAACATAAAAATATGTACTGATGGGTTAAGGTGAAAACAATATATAAGAAAAGAAAATTTGCATAGAAATAAACTTCTCATAGACTAGAATCACAGAGCTGGGTGTTTTCCTGAAGAATCCCCTAACTGACAGTATCATCACAGGTTCAACTGTCACCCACAGCTCATACCATTACCCTTTACCGTATCCACTTCTATAAGATACAGGCTTGATGGATGAAAGAACTGTATTATCTCTTGCTTTTACTTAAGAGCTTATTAAGTTTTTCATCGGTGACAGGAAGTGGAAAGGACCAAGTTGAACCTTTGAGATAGGGATGGTGGTGGTTTAGTTGCTAAGCCATGTCCGACTTTTGTGACCCCATGGACTGTAGCCCACCAGGCTGCTCTGTCCATGGGATTCTCCAGGCAAGAATACTGGAGTAGGTTACCATTTCCTTCTCCAAGGGATCTTCCCGGCCCAGGAATCGAACCCGGGTCTCCTGCATTGCAGGCAGATTCTTTCCTGACTGAGCTATGAGGGAAGCCCCTGAGATGGGGATAGAGAAAGAAATAAAGATAGAAATAAATCTATCCATAAAATGTATAACTTAACAGATTGGCCACTAAAAAGTATACCAGTGACATGGTCTCTCCTTTGTGAGTATGCAGAACACTTGTTTACCTTTATTTCTGGCAGAACATTTGTCCCCCCGCCCCCAACCTCCCTGCCTTTTTCTAAATGTCAAATACTGTTTATATACTCTTCCCACTGCAGACATGGAGGGTAACTGGAGATAATTCATTTGCAATTAATAAAGGATATGTGTTGAGGGGAGGTTGTCTTTCTTGGGGGCCCAGTATTTCTAGTTAAGTTGCTACACAGATTTGTGGTCCAGCAGTTTGGCAGATCCTTGCAAGTTCTCTTGAAGACATCTGTTGAGTGAAGTAATGGTTTCATTGCAGACTCATGAGTTTCATTAATTTTCCTCTGAGGGTTTTGTTTTGTTTGTCTCCTTCTGTGGAGACATCTATTTTGGAGGATTTCAAGTTTGTTGGCTCACCATCTCCCCTGGTAAGGCCTCTCTTGGAGCGCCATTCTGGTCACTGATGACCGTTCTGGTTCTCTGAGTCTATGACCTGCCAAACGGCTCTCTGCTTTTAGACGTCACGGCCCATGTCTCTCCCAGGTGGCTGCAGATCCAGGTGGTGGGAGGCTGAAGCAAAGCATTAGGACTTTCCTCTGCTGAGCCTGATGGTCCTTCTCTTTCTACATCCCTTTCCTCCCCCATCCTTCTCAGTACAGTGTCTCCTTATATGGCCCTGAGTTGGCTCCAAGTTCATAGTCTCAGAGGAATTACATGACATGCATAAATTATGAAACATTTTCGCAAATTAAGTTTTAATTAAAACCAGCAGCTTAGAATATCCAACTGGAAGCAGTCACAATGTTGAAAAGTGACACTGGTAGGGTGGGAGTTCAGGAGAAGGTCTGAGTGGGTTTGCATCCTGTTCAGATATTTCCAAAATGAATCCTGCAGAAAAGAGCTTCCTTCCCTATCAGATCCTCCTTAATCTACACTGATCCCTGGCCTGCCATGTGGAACAATGTGGTTTCCAAGCAGGAAATATATCCACATCATGGTGGTGGTTTTTTATCTGGACTTTGCCAGATTTCCTTTTGATTCTACCTACCCCGTATTCTCACAGGGAACCAGCGGGGCCTTGGACTTCCCCACATTGCCAGAACTCCAGATAGTTTTTCAGCAAAATGGCCACCCATAATAATGCTGAAGAATGACAATTTTAATTGGGAATGTATTTTTCCAGTACAATGCAGGTTCAAGCCTGATGAGAAATGGCTTCTTATTGTGAGAATTTTCAGAACTTGGTAACAAGCAAAAATGTCTGGGGCTTTCCCCCAGCCGATAGTCCTCAGCTATATGTAATGTGAGAATTGTTCTGGTCTGCCCATTAATAATCCACATTTTCCATGTCCCCCAAAATACCTGCCATCATGTGAATAATTTATGCAGGCTTGCTTTTCATCTAATCAGGGCTCTACTGCTGCAAAAAAAGACACTGGATTTTTTCATTCAAAATTAGGTTTGAAAAACCTGACCCTGTTATCAGTCTTCATCTTTTCTACTAAATAACCTGAGTATGCTGGTGTCCAGTGGTCAAGACAGTGTTCTCTGGAGACCTGAAACACTTGAGCTTTTGACCTTCAAGGCATTTTAAAGTTTAATATTTTCTCTGCCATAAACTCTTTTGGAACATGGAAAAGACTCATCCGCATAATCTGTATTTTTTAATTGCTGGGAGATTTTTAAAGATGATAATACTTAGAATGTTGGTTTGGAGTGTTGAAACTGACATTGGAAAGAGAGAATTCTGGTCAGAGTATAAATCAGGAATACACAGTGCCCTTTGATCAATGATTAAACTTCTTGAAAAGTAGATAGTGTATGTAGGATGTTTATTACAGAGTCATCCATTTAGTGACAAGGTGATAGATAGCTAATGATAAGGAATTTGGTAAGTAATATTTTTATATTCAAATAATTGAATAATTAACATTAACTGAAATCAACCATGGATGTTAGTACCGTCATTGGTTTTAAATGTTTTCTTTTGCTTGTCTTTGATATCTAATTTCTTGGTCTCCAAAATCACTGAGGACAGTGACTGCAGCCATAGAATTAAAAGACCCTCATTCCTCGGAAGGAAAACTATGACAAAGCTAGATAGCACATTAAAATCAGAGACGTCACTTTGCTGACAGAGGTGTTTTCTCCAGTAGTCATGTACGAATGCGAGAGTTGAACCATAAGGAAGGCTTAGTGCTTGGAGAATTGATGCTTTTGAACTGTGGTGCTGGAGAAGATGCTTGAGAATCTCTCGAACTGCATGGAGATCAAACCAGTCAATCCTAAAGGAAATTAACCCCAACTGTTTCTTGGAAGGACTGATGCTGAAGCTGAAGCTCCAAAACTTTGGCCACCTGATGTGAAAAGCTGACTCATCAGAAAAGACCCTGATGTTGGCAAAAGAAGAGGGGCTGACAAAGGATGAAATAGTTAGATAGCATCAGCTATTCAGTGGGCATAAATTTGACCAACCTCTGGGAGATAGCGAAGGGCAGGGATGCCTGGAAAGCTGCAGTCCATGGGGTCACATTTATTGCAAAGAAGGATCCCTCTGTCTTTATTTTTCTTGACTTTAAATATGCTGTTGGACAGAGAAATTAATGTTCCATCTGTATCCCAAACTAGATGTTGAGAAATCACTATTAAATTATATATAGTCAGGCAAGATATTACATAAACTAATAAAAATAAGACAATTTGGAATACATACATACCATTCTCTTCATGGTCTTTCCAACAAAGTTTGAAAAACTTACAGGATATGATAGGAAAATTGGATTGGGTACTTAAATTATTTTGAAGTAGAAAAGTCACTTATGTTTATCTTCTTCTATTGATCCTGTTTTTCGTCTTGTCTTCCACCCTGCAGGGTTACCTATCTCTACCTTTGTTCCTATTCTTTCCTCCTCATCCTCCTTCACCACTGCTATGACAAGGTGCTAAATAAAGCCGTGGGACTAGGGACTGTAGAGGGAGCAGCCAGGTGTACACATTTAAGGAGCTAGGGAAAGAATATGGAGCAGTAGGAACAAATTAACACTCAGGAGAAAGCCTGGGGAGGAGGAGATTTTAAGGAGACTCTGAAAGACACCCTTTTTCTTCGGACTTATGCAGTATGCTCAGAAAGGCCAAGATAGCTTCTGGTCTTTGGAAAAATATGATGCCCTGTGTGTTTGTAATGTACATACCCTTGGCAATCTTTTGAGGAAATTATTGCTGAGTATTTTTTAAGCTGAGCAAATGGTAGGGAAATATTTTGATAAATCTCTTGATTTGTATGAGTAAAATGTAGTTGTAAGTAGCCATGGTTTGTGTCTAGAGATGGCTAACTGCAAGTATCTATGGGAATGAGAACAACTCAGTTCACTCAGGATGTCCCCATGGCTCATGCTGAGCTGGAAGCCTCTAGAAGCTGAATCTCATGGATGGACATGGGCTCCCATGACGCCACTGGTGCTGAGTTCTATCGGTCTCACTGTATTGTCTTCCACGGTGCTGGCTTCATTCTCCAGCTCCATTTGATGGTCTGTCCCCAGCAGCACATCTTCTCAGACTTTAGTGGAGAGAGAAAAGGAAGGAGGAAAGAAAGATGGAGGTGGTGTAATATTTGGTTACTTCTAGAAAAGTCCTAATTAGACTAGGTGAGGTCACATGTCCACCCTGAGCTGGTTTTGGGGGCCAGTGATGAATTAATTGACTGAGATCTGGGCACTGCCCACATCATGGGACTTGGAGTAGATCCTTACCCTCCTAGTAGGGGAGCTACTAGGAAAGAAGGAGGTTAATGGTGAGAGCAAAGGGACACACACCCACTGTAAGAGTCACGCACTGCCCAGTGAGCCTTTATTCAGGCCTTGCCCCTTCTTCATGGAACCTACTGTGAAGAGGTGATGACCAATTGAGAAGATTTGTGGTCTCCAGTCTGTGGGTTTATCGGTGGGCCATGAGGCCCTTACTTATTAGTATACCTCTCACACACCATCAGGTTGGGGCACTCCTGAAAATTCTAGGGGTTACAAGGTCATGGGGGCTTCCCAGGAGACGCTAGTGGTAAAGAACCCCTCTGTCAGTGCAGGAGATGTAAGATGTAACAGACGTGGGTTTGACCCCTGGGTTGGAAAGATCCCCTGGAGGAGGGATGGCAACCAACTCTAGTGTTCTTGCCTGGAGAATTCCATGGACAGAGGAGCCACTGCGGGCTATAGTCCCGAGTCACAAAGAATCAGACATGAGTAAGTGTCTTAGTACACATGGACATAAGCAACTTAGTACACCTGTACATACTATGATTTCTCTGTTGAGAAATCCAGAGCTCAGAGGTGATACATTGTTGCCAAAATTCTTATGGCTCGTAAGAGATAAAAGTAGGATTGGAAACCACATCTACTAAACTCTAAGGCCCTCCTTCCTTCCTTTCTCTTTCCTTGTTCCTTCCCTATCTTTCTCCAAAAAATACTTCTTCCTGAATTCTTACTAAGGGCTAGGTATGGTACAGGTCTAGTTCCTGGTGATACAACGATGAATAAATTTTTAATTTATGTGGCCCCTAGATGGATCTTGGGTTCTTATGTAAGAAGTAAAATAATAATAATAATAAAGAAGATTATAGAATGCAATAAATTTTAAGACTGGAATAAATAAGATGATTTCATAGAAAGACTACACAACTTCCCTGTGGCTCAGACGGTAAAGAGTCTGCCTGCAATGTGGGAGTCCCAGGTTCAATCCCGGGGTCATCAAGATCCACTGGAAAAGGAAATGGCAACCCACTCCAGTATTCCTGCCTGGGAAATCCCATGGATGGAGGAGCCTGGTGGGCTATAGTCCATGGGGTCGAAAAGAGTCAGACACAACTTAGCGACTTCACTTTCACTTTTTCATTTATATAAAGACTTGGGGTTGAGATAAGTTAAATAAGCTTGGTGACAATATACAGCCTTGACACACTCCTTTTCCTATTTGGAACCAGTCTGTTGTTCCATGTACAGTTCTGACTGTTGCTTCCTGACCTGCGTACAGGTTTCTCAAGAGGCAGGTCAGGTGGTCTGGTATTCCCATCTCTTTCAGAATTTTCCACAGTTTATTGTGATCCACACAGTCAAAGGCTTTGGCATAGTCAATGAAGCAGAAATAGATGTTCTTCTGGAACTCTCTTGCTTTCTCCATGATCCAGCGGATGTTGGCAATTTGATCTCTGGTACCTCTGCCTTTTCTAAAACCTGCTTGAACATCTGGGAGTTCACGGTTCACATATTGCTGAAGCCTGGCTTGGAGAATTTTGAGCATGACTTTACTAGCGTGTGAGATGAGTGCAATTGTGTGGTAGTTTGAATATTCTTTGGCATTGCCTTTCTTTGGGATTGGAAGCACAAGCTGGAATCAAGATTGCTGGGAGAAATATCAATAATCTCAGATATGCAGATGACACTACCCTTATGGCAGAAAGTGAAGAGGAACTCAAAAGCCTCTTGATGAAAGTGAAAGAGGAGAGTGAAAAGGTTGGCTTGAAGCTCAACATTCAGAAAACAAAGATCATGGCATCTGGTCCCATCACTTCATGGGAAATAGATGGAAAAACAGTGGAAACAGTGTCAGACTTTATCTTTTTGGGCTCCAAAATCACTGCAGATGCTGATTGCAGCCATGAAATTAAAAGACGCTTACTCCTTGGAAGGAAAGTTATGACCAACCTTGATAATATATTAAAAAGCAGAGACATTACTTTGCCAACAAAGGTCCGTCTAGTCAAGGCAATGGTTTTTCCCATGGTCATGTATGGATGTGAGAGTTGGACTGTGAAGAAAGCTGATCGCCAAAGAATTGATGCTTTTGAACTGTGGTGTTGGAGAAGACTCTTGAGAGTCCTTTGTACTGCAAGGAGATCCAACCAGTCCACTCTAAAGGAGATCGATCCTGGGTGTTCATTGGAAGGACTGATGCTAAAGCTGAAACTGCAATACTTTGGCCACCTCAGGCGACGAGTTGACTCACTGGAAAAGACTCTGATGCTGGGAAAGGTTGGGGGCGGGAGGAGACGGGGACGACGGAGAATGAGATGGCTGGATGGCATCACCGACTCTGTGGACATGAGTTTGAGTGAACTCCGGGAGTTGGTGATGGACAGGGAGGCCTGGCGTGCTGTGATTCATGGGGTCGTGCAGAGTCGGACACGACTGAGCGACTGAACTGAACTGAACTGGGGTTGAGATAGGAACTGCTGTCAGAGGAGGTGCCTTCAGAGCTGAAATCTGACAGATGGGTGACAAGCAGTGGGTGTCGGGAAACTGAATGGTGGGAGAGCCTCAGCCAGTCAGAAGAAAGAGCCAGTTGAAGGCTTTGAGGCGAGTCAGGCTTAGACAGCAGGGCCCGCAAAACACCAGGGTAATACTTTTAGATTGTTCTAGGTGCAGCGTAGAGGAAGGATCAGGGGAAGGAGTCTAGCTGAGATGGGTGAGCAACAGTGCTGGCTTAGCGTGGGGTGGCAGACTGGGATGGAAGTGGACAGAACCTCCACCACTGTATCCTAGCTCATCAGAGACCTGCTTCTCACGTAGGTTTTGGAGTTTGAACCAGTGAACAGAACTTCCTCTGTCTATGGGGTCACACAGAGTCGGACACGACTGAAGTGACTTAGCAGCAGCAGCAGAAACCTTTACCAACATTGCTTAATGAAGAAGAATGGAGGATTATAAATGTAAACATCATGCACGGAGTAGGGGAGTGGGAAGCGAGCGAACACAGGGAACCTTTGCAGCAAACAAGGATTTGTCACTCATTCATAATGGCCCAGGCAAAGGGCCAGTTTCACAAATGAAATAAACATATGTAGACCAGGCTTTTTTTGTTTTCTTTTATACAGTTGGCAGGAAAATACTTTATGTCCCATTTGGTCTTAACATATTTCATAGTAAATGTGTTGTTTTGATCAATTGATCTTTAATTGAGTTTCATTTTTGAAAAAAGAGTCCACTCAACTCCAGAAGTCCGTTCAGCTGGAGTGATGAATGTCCCATCACTTGCTGCTGTGGCTCTTAAGTGGGATTCTGAGATGTAAGTGAAGTAAACGAGAAAAGTTAAAACAAAAACATCCCCTTCCCCTCAGTGCAGGAACTTGCTTTTGAAATACTTTACTTACCATTAGGGACTCAAAGCCCACTCGGATCTCTTCCACTTCCGGTAGAGCTCCTTACAACTGTTTTCCCTGGCTCACCTTAGCACACAGGTCTCTAAAATTGCCCCACAATTCGGTCCCTGCACTCACTTCCTGGGTAATCTTGTCTTTAAGCTGCCTCTCCTACACTTCTGCTTGCAAGTCCAAGAGACATCCTCAAGTTGTCAGTTTTAGACAAAACGGAACTTTTTTTTTTCCTCTCAAATATGCTTCTGGAGCAGTTTTCATCTTCTCATTAAGGCTCCTTTTGTTAATTTACCTGGCCCAGTGGTCTCAGATGCAACCTCGATGTCTCTCCTTCCCTCAGATTATCAGCCAGTCCATCATCTCATGTCTCAAACAGACCTGGAATCAGACCACTACCAGCACTAACTCTTCTCTCTCGTTCCGATTGTTTAGTAGTCTCCTCACTGGTCTCCCCACTCAAACACTGTCTTTGCTGCTCTCTGGCTATGTGACCTTGTAGTTTCATGGAAAATTGGGGTGATAATAGAACTTACCTAATAAAGCTTCTGTGAGTTTTCAGTAGAGTCAGACACAACTGAGCATGCACACAAGCAAACACAAAGCACTTAGAATGATGGATAGTGTGCCGTAAGTATTACAACTGCGATTACTGCTGTTGTCAACATTGCAGCATGTGGTTTCCATCCAAGACAACGTGATGCCCCAGAATGACTGGTAAAGCACCAGCAATGACATCTCCCTTCCTGGAAGCAGGATAAAAGGAGTCCTTTTAAGGGTCCTATCTGGAAAAGCCACATCCATGGATATCTCACTGACCACAACTAAATCCCACCAAGTTCTAAGAGAGTCATTTAGCTAAGCCTGGCGAACAGTTGGGTTTCCATTCCCCAAAAAGGGTGGTGTGGCAGTTATAGCAACTAGCAGTGACTATGCTATGAATAGGCAGTGTGTGGTGTGCTGATGGCATTTGATGTGAGAGGTCAGACGGGGTCTTCTTTGAGACAGTGACAACCAGGTGACAGTGACAGCCAGGTGTTTGCTGGACAAGGAGGGAGGGTAGGAGGGAGCATTTTGAAATGAGGGAAGGACAAGAACATCTGTGATAGGAGAATGCAAGGTAAATATTTGTGCTGCACCATACATCATGGGCTTCTGAGGTGACATTAGTGGTAAAGAACCCGCCTGCAAATGCAGGAGGTATGAGATGCAGGTTTGATCCTTGGATCGGGAAGATCCCCTGGAGGAGGGCATGGCAGCCCACTGCAGCATTCCTGCCTGGAGAATCCCATGGCCAGAGGACCCTGACAGGCTACAGTCCATGGGGTCACAAAGAGCTGGACACAACTGAAGTGACTTAGCCAGCACACATCCATCATACACCACATACTGCAAAGCATGGTAGGCTACATTCTCCATCCAGACTCTTCTGGAAGGAGTGGTGCCAGGATTTCTCATTCCCCCTTCCTTATACGGGGGACTCCCAGATGGAACAGCCTGAGAGGCCCCGCAGATCTTGGGTTGGTGCTGACACCTTTGGTCTGCATGAGAGGCAAAACTTTGAGCCTGACAGTTAAAGCAGAAGTGAGGGCTACAGAGAGATATGACTGAGTTGACTTTCAGCTCCAGCGTTGGCCGAGTTCTTAGCCATACTGAGTATTCTCTATTCCTCATCTATGAGACTGGTACTAATATATAACCCAGAGGTCTGCTGTGAGGACCAAAGCTGCTCAAGATGTAAAGTGCTTAGCCAAGTACTGCTGCATTGAGAGTGGTCACTCCAGAGAGGCTGCTTCTGTTACTCTCCCTTCATCTCTGCCACTCTCTTGAATGACACGTTCTCAGTCTTTCCAGGTCTGAATGTGAAGTTTCCCACAAATGCATTCTACATCCCAAGAATTTTCCCTGGGAATGTGTGAGCCTACCATGTACTACAACTTCTTTCTTTATGCTTCCTTTAAAAAAGTGACTAGAAGATGTGAATAGTTGGTTATACAGTTAGGGGGCATTTGGTCTGAAGGAATCTGAAGCTGCTTGTGCAGATCCTGATGTATTAATAGTAAGTGAAGAAACAGACATATGGAGGTGGAACGTGGTTGACAGTGCCTGACAAAGTGACTTTGGAGAAGAAGAGGTCTTGAGAAAGAGAAGTTGCCTCCCTCAGGCTGAGTGATGATGGGAAATTCCCTGGCTAGTTTTTTGCACATCCATGGGTCAGTGAGACAATGTGCACATCTGCAGACATCTGTACCGAGGGTTTGGGGATTATCCTCTGGCAGAAATATTCCTTTTTCTCTTGTAAGCCATTATCTTGGATTATCAGCATGGTGTATGTGTTTGTGAAAGTGTAGACTGCAGTCAGCTAACCCAGTTGTCTTTTCCTGGCATCCACCCTGGGCATACCCTAGTAATAAGGTACTTTCTTTAGCCAGGTGGGCACCAGTCACAGCCACAGATAGAGAAATGCAGACTGCCATACAGAGCTGGTTTCCTCGTGTCCTCATGGAGCTTGTGAACCAGCAGAGAAGAGACATTAAACCAACTCACACAGATATTACAGATATCCTCTGAACCACAAAGAAAAAGTGCAATGAGACCTTTAGAGACCATTGTGTCCAGGAGTATCCTTTGCTGTTCCTTATTTTTTGAGCCCACTACAGACATTGCTAATTGGTTATAACATTCTTTCCAAAAAATATAACTTCAAAATATTTCTCAACATGGCCCTATGGAAATATATTACCAATCTGTCAGACTTGACTCTTGAAGCTAATCTTTTTTGCCATCTAAGATCTGGCCCATTCCCCAGGCCTCCCTGGATCATCCATTTATACAGATAAGCACTCTGACCGAAGGCTAAAATGCATGTGCCTCAAGACTCCAGCTAGAGGCCAGGGTGAGTCTAGTGTCCCACTGGTCTGGCTCCTGGGTCAGAGCACTGCACACTGTGACTGTTGCGTGAACCGTGTGTCATCAAGAGTGTGTACTCCCAATCAGTAACATCTGCAGCTGCCAATGAGTCCATCTCAATTTGCTGTGTTCTATTCTGAGGCTTATTTTCCAAGGTCCAACCTGTGTGTGGCACTGCAGGCTATAATTTATGTTATTTAAAAGCTCTGGTAGGAAAGTTGCTCTTTGTTCTCATGAATTATTTCTTAAGGAAAATATATGTTTTGTGGAGAACTTGAGGGCAGCCTTAAACTGAGGACATCACCACAAAAACTTGGTCTCTCATTTTCCTGCCCAGGATTTCTTCTCTTGTGCTTAAATGAGTGACTCAAAATGAAGAGTTTCCTGCTCCACCAAGATAAACCTGAGAGAGAGAGAACGGGCAGCTCTCATTTTTAAGTGGCCTGTCAAGTCCCACAATGTGTGCAGGCCTTGACTTTGGTGTTTAATTCATCAAACAGTTATAATTCTCATCACTGTCCAATGCATTTCATATCATCTGTGATTCAACACAGATTCTTTCCTAAGGAAGCATACATCTGTCATTCTATTAATGTTTGCATTTCCAAAGTTTCTTTTACGTTGTGAAAAGATATTTAATATTTAAGACTCTTATTTAAGTGACTCTTCATTTTAGGCTCAATTTCTCACCTCTTGATACATTTCAGCACTCTTGAGAAGTGCTGGAGAAACATGTGAGCTTCCTTTTTAATAGTGGCAGCTATAAGTAGGAGGAAGGAATCGAGAAATCATGCTTGTATTTCTGTCTTCTTAAACTGAGAGACCTTTCAGCATAAAAGTGCTTGGAAATTGATTGTTGGGAGGTTGGGGTCTGCCTTTCGTAGACATTCTCTGGGCCATTCTGGAGCAGTCTCTGAGATACAAGACACCTTGTTGGTTTGAGTTTATCCCTTTGATCTTTTATTGGGCTCCGTCCACGGGGCAGGGCCTTATGATGGGTTCAAGAAAGCCCTGGTCTTAGTGTCTGTGAAGAAAGAGCATTCTTCACAGGGAGAAAAGAATGGGCAAGGCAGGAGGTTCCAACCATAGGAAGCCTGGCTTAGTTATGTTTCATATTCTGACAGTTCCAGTGTTACAAACTCTGAAGACACAGAGAGTTTGTTGTCATAATTCCCAAGTGTTTGTGGCCATTTTTAACATGTGAGTTGAATTGGATTTGTACATTCTAAGGTCAAATGGACAGAGAAGCCTGGCGTACTGCAGTACTTGGGGTTGCAAAGAGTCGGACACGACTGAGCAACTGAACTGACTGAAAGTCAGATAACCCCACCCTCAAATTTACTTTCTATGGAACATCATATAATTACATAATGTCTAAATGTCATTGTGTTTCTCATCTGTGAAATGAGGATAATAAAGAGAACCTCATATTGGGTTATTGTATTTAGGGGGTGATGCAAATAAAGGCCTCAACGCTGTGCCAGCTGACAAGTTCACACTTGATAAATGCTAGTCTCTATGAAAAGACTTGAAAATGATGGAATTCTTACATTTGGTATTTAATATATGGATAATGTTAATTCCATTCCAGATTAGAAAATTGCTTTTCGAAACACTGCACGCTGTAATGGCAATTACGAACACCATGACACTAAACCACAGCTTATCAGTCTCACTGTAAAAAAATAGATAAATATGTCTCATAAATATTCAGTCTTTTTCCACATACCTATAATCTCAGTCCCTTCCCTGTGCCATTGGCATAGCTATTATGTCTTATTTTATTTATTGACTGACTGCCTTTTCATTGTTCTTAGAGTATCAGCCTTACTTCATGTGCATGAATTCTTGTTTATGCTTCCTTAACCAGCAATAAAGGGAACAGTTACTGTGCTACAAAGCAAGAAAAACTGACTTTAAGTTAAACGACCTTCTTCAAATGGTCTTGCCTCTATGTAGAGCAGAGCTTCTCAACTTTGGCATAGTGGATGTGTGGGCAGTGTAATTCTCCCACTACATATAGTAGTGGGGGCTGTTCTGTACATTCTAGCAAGTTTAGCAGAATCCCTGGTCTTTACCCACCAGAGGCCAGTAGCTCTTACTCCCTCCCCTGCCCCAAGTTTTGACAGCCCCACACGTCTCTGGACAGTCCTCAGCAGTGGGGAGCTGTTGGCATACAGGAAGAAGGAACGGCTCTCTGTTCTCGTGGAAGCACTTTCATAGTGCTTTCGATCACCGGACAGAAGAACCTCAGGTCCAGCTTTGCAGAAGGCTACCAAAAACTACCCGATACACGCCCTGTCAAAGTCACAGATTATCTCTTGACACTATGAATTAAGGTAACAGGTGAGATAATCAACACCATAACTTTATATGGGGAAATGACTTGGCTTTGGTTGTTATTTTCTTCTTTTTCTCCCCAGTTTGCTCCTTCCATTTGCCAATGACAGCCAAATGAAGTTTTACAGTTAATCTTCACTTCTTATATAATGATTTTTCTTCTTTTTTCTCCTTATTTTTCAGCTCCCTCAGGCACAAAAGGTAAAACTCTTTTCCATCACATTCCAGTCATCCCCAGAACTCACGAATCATGCATGCCTCCATGATCTTGTACGTTCGGCGTTGTTCATGACCAGTGAAATGGTTTTCCTCTTAGGACTTCAGGAGCCTAAAGTTGGACAGGAGCAGAAAGACCCACAGACTTGACTGTCCACTAGCCCTTTGCCAACTGAATCCCACCAGGAAGCCCTTTGGTGGCCAGTGGTTTGGGGATGAATCTATGCTCAACCATTTTGCTAAGAATTCTCAAATAATAGGTGAAGAGTAAGTTTGTCACATTCCTTCCAACATAACATTTCAGATCATACCTGGGATACTTTCCTAGGGAAATAATGTGAAAAATTAGTGAGGCCCAGTAATCATTTTACTTTCTGAGCTCTTAAGCCAAATCCCTGAAACTCCCCTTAAGTTTCATTAATTGAAAAATCAACAGCTACCTTGCTTGTCTCAATACCCATACCACCCAGAGAGCATTAGAACAGAGTTGTTGCCAACAGTCAGACCCTTTCACTGGTCCTCATTATCTGTCTGAGATGATGTGGTGCCACCATGTAGAATGTTTGCTGTCCAGAAAGAGTCCATGTGGTTGCAGTGCTGGCTTTGATGTATCATCCATGGCTTGTCATGGCATCCTATGGACAGTTGTGGCAGAGTACATGTCACATGATGCTTGGTGTGTTGTTCCTGTGTATTTCACAAATGCAAGCAAGATTTTCAGACAACAGAGCAATTTCTGGGGCCCTGATGTGATTTGGTTTCGAGAGTTGAGGTAGGGCACCACCGTGAAACTTAATCTGACCCTCCTAAGCTCTCCAGTTTCGAGCAGAGATGATTTGGGTTTGTCTAACTAAGATAGCACAACTGCTCTACAAAAGACAGTCTGTTCAGACCATATGGACAACCAGAGGCCTAGAAATCATTACACAGTTACTCAAATACATTTGAGATATTTAAACAAGGCAAGACATGCTAGTGTGTGACTTGGCTTGTGGTGATGTTTGATTACACTTCAGTGCCATCACAAAAGGACTGAACACTTCATTAAAAGTTAAAGTATTTGAGTAGAGCAAGAGCGTCCAGGGTAAATATATGGTCAGAATTCCACATTATCTGGAAGGCTTGGCATCTTTGATAGGTTATGCTTGCTTAATTGCCCACATTAGAAATTTTTTTGCAAAGAGACTTAAACTCAGTATCTAAAAATGGACTGGCCTCAACTTACTGGTATTTATTCATCAAATTTCCACTGATCCATGGACAAAAGCATTCTGTTGTAAAAGATTCCTCATGAATTTGAAGTGCCATCAGCCATGGAATTTTAAAACAAAGTTCAAAACAAACCAGCACAGAATATGGTAATAACAAATGTTGCTGGGCCATATGAGTTCTCAATAGCACTTAGCTCATCACTCTTTTCTTCTAGCATCATATCTTGAGTCACATCACATGCCCTGCAAAGTAAAGCACATTATTATTTATGGTCATAGAAAGTTCAAAAGTGAGGAAGATGCTCCAGTGGTTTTTCCTCTGTCCCGAAGATGTTATACTGCAGGCTTGTTCTGCAGCCCTGGATGACAAAGAATAACCCTGCCTTCCCTTCCTCACTGTGGCTACAAATTGTCTTCTTTCAATTATGATAGAGAAAGGTATTTATTTTAAACAAAAAAATTAGAGGGGTCTTGTGTGAAGTGATTTCAGAACTCTTCGGATAGTTTCTGGGCAGTTCAGCTCTTTGGAGGAGTTTGACTATAATCCTTGGGGATCTCGGCTGGAAGATGAGGTGGGTTGGGGAGGGGCACCTTGCAGACTGAAGGCATCCCCTTCAGGACCACTAGTCTCAATAGATTATGTATGAGCATCCCTGCCCCTCCCCAGTGTTACCAAAGGCTTTTGGTAGGAAGTTCTTACAGGCATCAGTTCCCCTCAAATAATTGTCTTGCTAATGAATTGTCAAGATATGACAAAAGAGCCCAGAAAGTATGTAATGCTTCTCTTGTTTCATTAAAACTGTGTATCACCTGCCTGAATTGCCTAGATGGAGTCAGAAAGAAAGGGAGACTGAAGGTGAAACCCCAACAAAGCAAAGGCTTTCAGAAACAATTGTTTTGAGAGATTTCTTCCCGAAGACTTTGACATTACCCATAGATTTCACTCATCCATGTACATGATTATAATTAGTCCCTTCCAAACCCAAGAGTTTGTTGTTCTGGGGGTAAAAGGGAGGTATCTCCAGCTGCTGTGTCTTTGGCCGGCTTTTCACATGAGGTCATGAGTGCATACGTTGAACCATATGGTGTCTACATTTGTGCTGTGTTTTTGTTGGAGTCTCTCTTTGAATCATCTGCAATTGTTTTCTCTATAAATATTTTAAATAGTTATGTCTCTGTAAACATGCTTATTTTAATCTCTTGGCTGATCTACAACTAAAAATGTCCCATTTGGATATCCCTCTTATGTGTAGCAGTAGTTAATGATTGTTGCCTATAAATTATCATTTTTGTGATTCTAATAATTTGAGAGTTTTCCAAATATTCTAGCCCTTTTGGTTATTTTCTAGAACAATGGTTTGCAAAAAAAAAAAAGTTTTATTTTTTTCAGTGATTCTTAAACACCTCTGAGATAATTTCTAGATTGTATACATTTTAACCCTTAATACAAAGTAGGAGTGATATTATACTAACTGGTTATACACTTGATCAATAAATATTTTCACCAAATACATAGGCAGTGTCCTGAAGTCTTGGTTAAAAAACATGTAGCAATACAGACCTGAAGCCTTTAGGCCAGTACAAATTTGTTCTTTTAGTGAAAATTGAACCACTTTCTCCTTTGGATTCATTGTTCTTGAGTTCAACAATGAAGAAAGGTCCATATTTTGTAGAACAGGACACAGTTTGCATTTTTTCTCTTATGTGATTCTTGACATCTACGAAAATGTCTTTGTAGACATTTCATTTTCTAATAATAGCGGAATTGCCCAGAGTTGTTTGCAAATGTATATTCAGTAGTCACAAAAACAGGCCAGTTTTCAAACTGCACGTTCATCTAAGTAGGTTCTGTCTGTAGGAACTAGACATCAGTTGTTCACTGTGTGATCTTAGCCTCTGTGACATGGAGCCTTGAACGCTTAAATGAAAATAAATACTTTTGGGGCATTTCAAATTTGGCTGTTTATGTGATTAACTTTTCAATACATGTGCACCTTTCCCCTTCATTTTGTGTTGTCTTTACACAAATTTGGAGTGTCTCCAAGACAGTGTCTTGAAGGTCTTGAAGGTACTCTGTGTCTTGCCTGGCATCATATTAGTTAATATAGGCTTGAAAATTCAGAGCAGGCATAAGCATTTTTCTCAAAACCATAGTTAAAGAAAACCACATCTCTAATCCTGTTTGGAACAGCAATTGATGGAGTCAGAGCTATACAGTACGGCAAAACGATCCCTGTTTAATAGCCAGACCATGTGTTTTGTTTCCTGTTAGGAATAGCTTAACTTGCCTTCTTGAACAAACACAGCAGGGTTTGAGATCTGTTGTTCTATGCCTGCTGTGATACTCTGTGCTGCTTAACTTGTATGAGGACTCAGGAGTGCATAAATTAGCTTCTTAAATGAGGGTCCATTTTTGGTTTTTTTTTTCAGGATGGGACTGTTTTATTAATCTCTCCCCCTAAGTGTAAATGGGATCCTGAATCCATTTGCATTTTCTTTATGTCCTTGTTTATATTATATTTAAGAGGAATAAATGGAAGCAATCATTTATCTAAAGACTTCTTTCCTTCCTTCTTTTCTTTTGTCTTGTTTTTAGGTATAAACTCATGCGAGTAGAATTTGGCCAGCTCTTATCTCAGTGTAATCAGATTTCAGCAATTGTGGAGCATCATTTATCATTCCTTGTCTCATTTAACTTCTGCACTTTGAAATGTTGACTTGTCATTGAAAATAGAAAATTGAAAGTTTGCAAAGCTGCTGTTTTCAGAGAACTGTAGGTCTAGTGATTTTAGTGTTTCATTACAGTTATATAAGCAGCTAAATGGATGCAAATGAAGTGCAAAATGGAGAGGTGATAACTATTTATGTTTGGGTCTGGTTTATGACTCATTTACTTTTACCTTGACTGGCTTTCTGTGTAAGCTATTATATTTTGTTGTGATAATTCTGTTTTCTTCCTCATCATTTACTCTTATAAGAACACATGCAGGCATCTTTTATATGCATTCTCAAGCTGGGGCTGTTAAAATTGACTAAACTCAAGAGTTGGAAAGATGGTAGCAGTACAATGAGCTGTGACTTAAATTAGTAGATTTATTTTGTGAATAAGGCAAGGGAAGTAGAAACTGGAGCAAGTCCAATCACTTTAGCTCCCCCCATGGTCAGTGTGATGGATTCTGTGGAAATCTCAGTTACAACATATTGTTCCACCATAATGATGATCACAGAACTAAACATTTTATTCTTTGTGGTAGTTCTGTACGAGTGTTTCTATGGCATTCCAGAGAAGCTGCCCTGATGCTGTGAAAGGAGGTAAACTTTGCAAGGTTCACAGCCATGTGAGTCTTTTTCAAGGCAAGAATATTGGAGTGGGTTGCCATTTCCTCCTCCAGGGGATCTTACAACCCAGGGATCAAACACAAGTCTCCTATGTCTCCTGTTTTGAAGGTGGATTCTTTAACTGAGCCACCTGGGAAGCCCTTATGTGAATCACGGCCAGTCGCTTTCCTATTGGCCCTGTTAAACTGTGTGTTTGAGACCATAAAGAAATGAATGCAAAACCCTCAGATTAAAAGTGCATGGCTTCCTGACGGCGGGATGACCCTCAGAAGAGTGCACTGGGGATCTGGCTGAAGCCCCATATGGGTTAATGGGAGACCAGAGAGCTCTATTTTGGGAGCAGGATGCTATTTGCATTTCTTATTTAGAGGAAATGATTTGTGATTTGTTAAATTTAAACAACCTTATAATGCATCTTTTTTGTGTATCTGGGAAAAAATGTTCAAGTTGTACCCATTTTCCTATATATTTGAACTTTTGTAGCATTTCTGTACTGTTTTATAATAAGGAAAAGAACAAAGTGACAACAGAGAAGTACATGAGCAGCACTTACCAGGTCCCACCCATGATGAATGCTTAAGTCAATGAAATACTACTGATAATGCTAGTCCATACCTTGTTTAATAGAAGCACATTCGATACAAATAACCTCAGATATGCCGATGGCACCACCCTTATGGCAGAAAGTGAAGAGGAACTAAAGAACCTCTTGATGAAAGTTTAAGAGGAGAGTGAAAAAGTTGGCTTAAAGCTCAACATTCAGAAAACTAAGATCATGGCATCCGGTCCCATCACTTCGTGGCAGACATATGGGGAAACGGTGGAAACAGTGTCAGAGTTTATTTTTGGGGGCTCCAAAATCACTGCAGATGGTGATTGCAGCCATGAAATTAAAAGACGCTTGCTGCTTGAAAGGAAAGTTATGACCAACCTAGACAGTATATTGCCTGGAGAATCCCAGGGAAGGGGGAGCCTGGTGGGCTTCCGTCTATGGGGTCACACAGAGTCGGACACAACTGAAGTGACTTAGCAGCAGCAGCAGCAGCAGACAGTATATTAAAAAGCAGAGACATTACTTTGCCAACAAAGGTCCGTCTAGTCAAGGCAATGGTTTTTCCAGTGGTCGTGTGTGGATGTGAGAGTTGGACTGTGAAGAAAGCTGAGTGCTGAAGAATTGATGCTTTTGAACTGTGGTGTTGGAGGACTCTTGAGAGTCCCTTGGACTGCAAAGAGATCCAACCAGCCCATCCTAAAGGAGATCAGTCCTGGGTGTTCATTGGAAGGACTGATGTTGAAGCTGAAACTCCAGTCCTTTGGCCACCTCATGCGAAGAGCTGACTCATTGGAAAAAAACCTGATGCTGGGAAAGATTGAGGGCAGGAGGAGGAGAGAAGGGGACGACAGAGAATGAGATGGTTGGATGGCATCACCGATTCAATGGACGTGGGTTTGGGTGGACTCCAGGAGTTGGTGATGGACAGGGAGGCCTAGCGTGCTGCGGTTCATGGGGTCACAAAGAGTTGGACACAACTGAGCGACAGAACTGAACTGAACTGAAAGCAGAAATGGTTTGAAACACTGGTATAATTTGTGTTTAAAAAAAACTAGGTATTATAAAGTAAAAAACTGAGAATTGATTTGAAAATCCCATATATATATATCAGCGCTTTCTAGTCCCAGACTTACTTTTTAGTGTCCTAGAAATTTAAAGTCTTCTTTCAAAAAATCCTCCTTTAGTTAAGATGTGAATGTCTTCTATTATTTATTTAAGTCAAATACAACTATAAAATATGATTGTCTTGAGGTGTTGAAACAATGCAAACTCTACTCACAACATTGCTAAAATGAAACTGCCTTTTCTTTTGAAAGTCAAAAAACATCTGAATAAAAACAGTGGGATTTTAAAGCTTATTTTAAATTGTTCCTACATCCCCCCTCCCAAAGAAATTTATATACCTTTCTTCCTTGCATACAGAAGGGAAGGCAGAGGACTGAGAAAATTTCTTTTACAAAGCCCAATGAATGGCAATATTGTGGCATTAATGTCAGTATAACCCATTTTAATCCTACGACAGTCTTAAAGAGGATATTACTGGACACTGGATGTTCTGATTTCCTTGCTTCTAGTTGCAATTCTATAGGTCATTCTTACTGATCCTCAGTCGATATTGAACTCAAAACTGGACTGACATTTTGAGGTTACTCCTATATTTATTGATAGACTGAAAACACCTGTATCCATCACGATCTATGAGATGTATTTCCTGAAAAATCAGTATATTAATATACACTTTATTGGTCAAGACCCTGGAAAAGTGTATCATTTAAAGGACAGCTGTATGGAGTAGCTTAATGAAGTAAAGAATTAAGCAAACTACAATGTGTGAACTTGAGCCAGAAACACGTTTTTTTTCAGAGTGTGTTACTATGTTTCCATTTCTCAGAGGGGCTAGGAAGAGAGAGAGAACACTCAATGAACAGCATTTCAACACAGGACTAAGCAAAATCAATATAATTCAGTGATTAATTTGAAAGCTAAATCTATGTCGAAATATAAATCCAGGTCAAATCTATATTAAATCAGTGGCGAATCACCATGAGTGGTTTTAATCTGACGCTGGTTCTTCACTTTAGGGGATTTCCCGAGTGGCAGGTGTAGTAGGTCATTCTAATGAGTTACTCTGGAGAAAACATATCCGTGCACTGTATACCCATAGGCATAGCCTTTATTTCGTCACTTTTTTGACATGATTTTTTGATACAAACAATTCTAATTTGCACCAACAAAATTTGTCTACTTTTATTGTTTCTGCATGGTAAAGTTGGGAAATCGGTTTGCCTTTTCAGTTTTTTGTATTAAAATCACATATTTGTTGATCTGATCATAGTTCAGCCACCTGATCCTTTTTCTTGTCACATTATTCTCAGGTCACACCCTCAATTAATGGGTATATATCCACTACAAACCCCAGTACAGACCAGTTCTGTGAGAACTGGAGGGATGGCTCTGTGCAAGCTTCCACACATCTCGTGCCAAAGGATTCAACTGAAATGACCCTCTGGGGTAAACTTGAGAAATTGTGCAATCATGTACAGCAAAACTACTGAGAAGTCCAAACGCATAAAGTTAGATGTTTATCCTTTCAAATTAGCTGGAAGGATTTTGGAAAACCCATCCTAGTTTCATGAGGTAGAAGAATGTCAGGCAAAGGACTAATGCCATGGTATGGACTTTCTTTTTCCAGAAATGACTAATGGAATTGAACCACTCGCTGAATCATGAGCCCTGTGTGCTTGGACTGGACCCATCTGTGTTTGCCCAGAGCTGGGACACATTAGATGATTTGGCTGGGTGCTTCTGCAGCATCTCTTCTTTCGTTCCTTCCTCTCTAACAGTTTCCTTCCCATTGTGCATCATTCCCTACCTTCTTTAATATTTGCAGTGACAACTACCACTTGAACTACTTTCTAAAGCATGTTATCTATATCATGGGATAAAGGAGAAAATTTTAAAAATATTTTGTATATGTAATTTGAATGCAGAGATAGGTGAATTTCAAGTTTGGGAGAGCTGTGGATGGATTTCGGAGAAGCTTAAGGATTTCTCTCCCTAACCTAGCATGGTTGTTATGAGATCAGTTGCACTTATTGGATGTGTCAGGCACTGTATTAGGTGCTTTATGTCCATAATTCTATTTAATCCTCCCCAAACTCTTGGAGTTACTCCTTTTAGGGATGAGTTGCTTGGTTGCCTCTTTTACCACACTCCAAGATCCTGAAGGCAAAACATATCATTTGTCTTTGTACCCTGCAAACAGGAGGCTGAGGGCAGAATGATTTGCTCAGGGACCGTAGTGGCAGGTAGGCCAAGGCACAGACCTGGATCCTGTTGCCTTTTGTGATCTAGAGCAAGGTACCTTCCCCTATATCTTTAATTGATTCAACTGTAAGATGGCTTGTAGACACTTCACCAGGGTTAAATTTAGTGCTATATAGATGCTAAAGTTTAAAGCAATGTTCAGTAATAGCAAGGCAAGTTTGGGAATAGAACATGACTGTGTGGATAGGTGGATGGATAGAAAGGAGGAAGGATGAAAAAATACAAAATGACTCAACAAATTTGAGTTATCTGTTCAGAGATAATTCAGGCCTATTTGCTTCCGTGGCTCATTTCTCTTCTCTGTTGCTTTCCAAGGAAATCATAGTGTTCAGTTAAACTATTTTTTAAAAGTCCTTTTCCCATACCTCTGTGACGTCATAAACTTTTGCCCCTATCAGCAGCAACAGCACACAGGTCCCAGCCTCCCAGACCCTCGTTACAGTCTAAGTTTGACCTCATTGTTGCAGGCAAGATACCCTAAGAAAAGGTGGCAGGAGCAAGCAAAGGATGCACAATATAAACTGGATAATGCCAGCCCAGAGTCGAGTTCGGATTCTGGTATCAATTCTCAGAGACTCATTTTCCTCTCTGAGCTTCATTTATAAAATAAATAAAAGGTCAGGATTAGAATAAATTCATTCAAGGATCATTTGCTGAGCACTTCTTACGTACCAGGCTCCATGTGCCATGTTGTGGATAAAGAGAGGAACCATTCCCAGCTTCTGCCCTTAGAGTTCACAGGCTCTCCAGAAACCCCAGCTTTGCTTCCAGCCCTGAAGTTCAGTAACTTTGAGGTATTAACTGTTAGCACGAATTTGGTCTTTAGATTGTATCTTAGGTTGCTTTTATGATTATCTTTGTGGTGAAGTTTGAAGGCTTTCTTTTCTCTTCTTGCTATTCTCTGGAACTCTGCATTCAGTTGGGTAAGAACTCCTAGTTAAGTGAACAGTGCAAAGAAATAGAGGGAAACAAAAGAAGGGGAGAGACTGGAGATCTCGTCAAGAAAATTGGAGATACAAAGGGAACATTTCATGCAAAGATGGTCACAATAAAGGACAGAAATGGCAAGGACCTAACAGAAGCAGAAGAGATTAAGAAGGGGTGGCAAGAATACACAGAAGAACTATATGAAAAAGGTCATAATTACCTAGATAATCACGATGGTGTGATCATTCACTTAGAGCCAGACATCCTGAAGTGTGAAGTCAAGTGAACCTTAGGAACCATTACTGCAAACAAAGCTAGTGGAAGTGATGGAATTCCAGTTCTACTTTTTCAGATCCTAAAAGATCTATTAAAGTGCTGCACTCAGTATGTCAGCAAATTTGGAAAACTCAGCAGTGGCCACAGGACTGGAAAAGGTCAGTTTTCATTCCAATCCCAAAGAAGGGCAGTGCCAGAGAATGTACGAACTGCCATACAATTGTGCTCACTTCACATCCTAGAAAGGTAATGCTCAAAATCCTTCAAGCTAAGCTTCAACAGTACGTGAACCAAGAATATCCAGATGTACAAGCTGGATTTAGAAAAGACAGAGGAACCAGAGACCAAATTACCAACATCTGTTGGATCAGAGAGAAAGCAAGCGAATTTCCAAAAAACATCTACATCTCCTTCATTGACTACGTGAAAAACTTTGATTATATGAATCACAACCAACTGGAAACTTGTTAAAGAGATGGGAATACCCAATCACCATACCTGTCTCCTGAGAAACCTGTATGCAGGTCAAGAAGCAATAGTTAGAACCAGACATGGAACAATGGACTGGTTCAAAATTGGAAAAAGAGTACATCAAGGCTGTCTATTGTCAACCTGCTTATTTAACTTACATGCAGAGTACATCATGTGAAATGCTGGACTGGGTGAATCACAAGCTGGAATCAAGTTGCTGGGAAAAATAACCTCAAATATGCAGATGATACCAGCTTAATGGCAGAAATCCAGCATCTGCTGGATCATTGTAAAAGCAAGAGAGTTCCAGGAAAAACATCTATTTCTGCTTTATTGACTATGCCAAAGCCTTTGACTGTGTGGATCACAATAAATTGTGGAAAATTCTGAAAGAGATGGGAATACCAGACCACTTGACCTGCCTCTTGAGAAACCTGTATGCAGATCAGGAAGCAACAGTTAGAACTGGACATAGAACAACAGACTGGTTCCAAATAGGAAAAGGAGTAAGTCAAGGCTGTATATTGTCACCCTGCTTATTTAACTTCTATGCAGAGTACGTCATGAGGAACGCTGGGCTGGAAGAAGCACAAGCTGGAATCAAGATTGCTGGGAGAAATATCAATAACCTCAGATATGCAGATGACACCACCCTTATGGCAGAAAGTGAAGAAGAACTAAAGAACCTCTTGATGAAAGTGAAAGAGGAGAGTGAAAAGGTTGGCTTAAAGCTCAACATTCAGAAAACTAAGATCATGGCATCTGGTCCCATCACTTCCTGGGAAATAGATGGGGAAACAGTGGAAACAGTGACAGACTTTATTTTTCAGGGCTCCAAAATCACTGCAGATGGTGATTGAAGCCATGAAATTAAAAGTTGCTTCCTCCTTGGAAGGAAAGTTTGACAAACCTAGACAGCATATTGAAAAGCAGAGACATTACTCTGCCAACAGGGGTCCATCTAGTCAAGGCTGTGGTTTTTCCAGTGGTCATGTATGGATGTGAGAGTTGGATTGTGAAGAAAGCTGATCACCAAAGAATTGATGCTTTTGAACTGTGGTGTTGGAGAAGACTCTTGAGAGTCCCTTGGACTGCAAGGAGATCCAACCAGTCCATCCTAAAGGAGATCAGTCCTTGGTGTTCATTGGAAGGACTGATGTTGAAGCTGAAACTCCAATACTTTAACCACCTGATGCGAAGAACTGACTCATTGGAAAAGACCCTGATGCTGGGAAAGATTGAGGGCAAGAGGAGAAGGGGACGACAGAGGGTGAGATGGTTGGATGGCATCACCAACTCAATGGACGTGGGTTTGGGTGGACTCCAGGAGTTGGTGATGGACAGGGAGGCCTGGCGTGCTGCGGTTCATGGGGTCGCAAAGAGTCGGACATGACTGAGCAACTGAACTGAACTGAATGGCAGAAAGCAAAGAGGAACTAAATAGCCTTTTGATGAGGGTGAAAGAGGAGAGTGAAAAAGCTGTCTTAAAATTCAACATTCAAAAACTAAGATCCTGGCATCCATTTCCATCATTTCATGGCAAATAGGTGGAGAGAAAGTGGATGCAGTGTCAGATTTTATTTTCTTGAGCTCTAAAATCACTGTGGACTGTGACTGCAGCCGTGAAATTAAAAGATGCTTGCTCCTTGGAAGGAAAGCTATGACAAACCTAGACAGCATATTAAAAAGCAGAGACATCACTTTGCCAACAAAGCAAGGTCTGTATAGGTCAAAGATATGGTTTTTCCAGTAGTCATGTACTGTTGTGAGAGTTGGACCATAAAGAAGGCTGAGTGCCGAAGAATCGATGCTTTCAAATTGTTGTGCTGGAGAAGACTCTTCAGAGTCCTTGGATAACAAGGAGATCTAACCAGTTAATCCTAAATCAGAAATATTTATTGGAAGGAGTGATGCTGAAACTGAATCTCCAATAGTTTGGTCACTTGATACGAAGAGTTGACTCACTGGAAAAGACCATAACGGTGGGAAAGATTGAGGGCAGGAGAAGAAGAAGGTGACAGAGGCAAGATGTTTGTATGGCATCACCAACTCAAGGGCAATAAGCTTGAGCAAACTCTGGGAGATAGTGAAGGACAGGGAAGTCTTGTGTGCTGAAGTCCATGGGGTTGCAAAGAGTCGGACACTACTAAACGACTGAACAGCAAATGAAGTTTGAGAACATATGTTTCCCATTTCCACTCTGTTAGGGAAGGTTTTATGGAGGAAGCAGCATTTCAGGGGGTCTTTAAACAGGGGAAAGATTTTGTCCCAGGGCCTTGAAGCCCTGACTGTTGGCTGTGTTTTCAGGCGTTTGGGAGACATCTAAGCCATGTTTGTAAAAATACAAATCTTTCGCCACAGTTGCGGGGGCGGGTGGGGCGGGTGGTGGTATTCAGTTATGTGGCATAGCTGATCATGAATACTGGCCAAAATCCAGTGACCCTAATAATTCCTATTTCCTTATTTTGAGGATTCCTGAAATAAGCCTGTTGTATACTGTAAAGCAGTTCCTTGAGACAGCTTTCAGATATGTTACTCTGTAATATTCTCTTGTGCATGAGTTTGCTTATATACATGTCCCTGGTCAAAGACTGCATCCTCCTTGTCTAGATGTTTACCTATAAAATGTAGTCCCTGCTTGATGACTTAGATCTTTGGGGCGGGGTGGGGTAGGGGGAGAAACTGCAAAAAAAATTTTCCTGAGTAGCAACAACTTTATTAGAAAAAGGTTATTTTGAGATTCTAATTCAGATGTTCTAACAGTATCTAGCATTATCATTTACAAAGTTGTCTTCAGGTTGTTAAAAAGAGAAAAAAAGAACAAACAAATTCAACATTTTAGTTCATACAAGATGCAGTTAAAGTTCAAAGAGGGAAATCTGTTTACTCTTATATTTAGGCAACTTAAAATACAGTGAATCCCATAGAAATTCAGAATCTCCAGATCTCAGATGAAGGTAATAATGATTCTGTAAAAAGAGGAAAAGTCTTGGCTAAAAGCATTGTGTCATTTATGTAGCATTTCAAGGATTGAGTTATGACA
This sequence comes from Moschus berezovskii, assembly GCF_049115385.1. Classification (NCBI taxonomy): domain Eukaryota; kingdom Metazoa; phylum Chordata; class Mammalia; order Artiodactyla; family Moschidae; genus Moschus; species Moschus berezovskii. The sequence continues at coordinate 14,328,059 of NC_142483.1, forward strand.
ATTAAGACAATCAAATGCAAAGCAAAGTGGAAATATTACTTAAAGGTTTGCTTCTTCTTTATTATTTTTCACTGCTACTTTCTTAATGCCTTAAGTTATTTAGGGTTCAGGCATTTTACAAGAATATTGAAAAATGCCAGTACAAAATGGGAATCTAGACAGTGGTTGGTGATCTAAATTGGTCTAGATTTTAAAAGGAAAACATCATCTGAGTAGTATTGTAAAAGACAATTCATATTGCTTACACTGAAAAAATCAACTCAATTAAAAATAATAATGCCTGCTTTTTCTAAATAGCTTGTTATAAAAAATATCCCAAATACTGATAATCAAATATGTTTAACCTAGACTATAAAAGATTATTCTGATAGCATTTCTATATCAGAGTGTTACCATGGTTTGTATAAAGGACTATTTTGATCTTTATGCAAAAAGGGATTTAAGTAGGATTATTATTATTTGTTTTACTTAGTTTAAGACATTAATATTCATTGAAAGCATATTCTACTCAATGGTTTTATTTATAAAATGTTTTCTGTAAGTGAGAATTTATGGAATGTTCTTTTTATTAAAATTTTCAATCATACAGAAAAGAGATAAATTCTTTAGAAAGCAGTTAAAGATACACACACAGAGCCAGTAGTGACTTAAGAATCTTTTGGTTTTATCACTGAAGCAAGCTATTCTTGCTCCCCCTTCTCATTTCAAAGTGACTTCTTAGATTATTGAGTAAATTAATTTTTAACTGTGCCTATGTGTGTAGATCCTCTTGTTTAAAATCAACCAGTGTTGAAACAGCCAGCAAATTTCATGATCATCACTAATAGCTGTGGTAGTCTAAGTAATATGAGAGTAAAATTCACAACCAGAGTCAGATAATGTTAATATTAGCCAAGCAGACAGTGTTGATACTGAGATTCCTTTTCAGGCTTGAAAATACACCAATACAATTTCTGTCCTTTATCGAGCCCAGCTTTGCATGAAATGTTCCCTTGATATCTCTAATTTTCAAGGGAAAAAAGATCTTTTCCAGAAAATAAGAGATATCAAGGGAACATTTCATGCAAAGCTGGGCTCGATAAAGGACAGAAATGGTATGGACCTAACAGAAGCAGAAGATATTAAGAAGAGGTGGCAAGAATACACAGAAGAACTGTACAAAAAAGATCTTCATGACAAAGATAACCACGATGGTGTGATCACTCACCTGGAACCAGACATCTTGGAATGTGAAGTCAAGTGGGCCTTAGAAAGCATCACTATGAACAAAGCTAGTGGAGGTGATGGAATTCCAATTGAGCTATTTCAAATCCTGAAAGATGATGCTGTGAAAGTGCTGCACTCAATATGCCAGCAAATTTGGAAAACTCAGCAGTGGCCACAGGACTGGAAAAGGTCAGTCTTCATTCCAATCCCAAAGAAAGGGAATGCCAAAGAATGCTCAAACTACCACACAATTGCACTCATCTCACACGCTAGTAAAGTCATGCTCAAAATTCTCCAAGCCAGGCTTCAGCAATATGTGAACCATGAACTTCCAGATGTTCAAGCAGGTTTTAGAAAAGGCAGAGGCACCAGAGATCAAATTGCCAACATCCGCTGGATCATGGAGAAAGCAAGAGAGTTTCAGAAAAACATCTATTTCTGCTTCATTGACTATGCCAAAGCCTTTGACTGTGTGGATCACAATAAACTGTGAAAGAGATGGGAATCCCAGACCACCTGACCTGCCTCTTGAGAAACCTGTATGCAGGTCAGGAAGCAACAGTTAGAACTGGACATGAAACAACAGACTGGTTCCAAATAGAAAAAGGAGTACGTCAAGGTTGTATATTGTCACCTTGCTTATTTAATTTATATGCAGAGTACATCATGAGGAACGCTGGGCTGGAAGAAGCACAAGCTGGAATCAAGATTGCCGGGAGAAATATCAATAACCTGAGATATGCAGATGACACCACCCTTATGGCAGAAAGTAAAGAGGAACTCAAAAGCCTCTTGATGAAAGTGAAAGAGAAGAGTGAAAAGGTTGGCTTGAAGCTCAACATTCAGAAAACGAAGATCATGGCATCTGGTCCCATCACTTCATAGGAACTAGATGGGGAAACATTGGAAACAGTGTTAGACTTTATTTTTTTGGGCTCTAAAATCACTGCAGATGCTGATTGCAGCCAGGAAATTAAAAGACGCTTCCTCCTTGGAAGGAAAGTTATGACCAACCTAGATGGCATATTAAAAAGCAGAGACATTACTTTGCCAACCAAGGTCCGTCTAGTCAAGGCTATGGTTTTTCCCGTGGTCATATATGGTTGTGAGAGTTGGACTGTGAAGAAAGCTGATCGCCGAAGAATTGATGCTTTTGAACTGTGGTGTTGGAGAAGACTCTTGAGAGTCCCTTGGACTGCAAGGAGATCCAACCAGTCCATTCTAAAGGAGATCAATCCTGGGTGTTCATTGGAAGGACTGATGCTAAAGCTGAAACTGCAATACTTTGGTCACCTCATGCGACGAGTTGACTCACTGGAAAAGAGTCTGATGCTGGGAGGGATTGCAGGTGGGAGGAGACGGGGACGACAGAGAGTGAGATGGCTGGATGGCATCACCAACTCGATGAACATGAGTCTGAGTGAACTCCAGGAGTTGGTGATGGACAGGGAGGCCTGGCGTGCTGTGATTCATGGGGTCGCGGAGAGTCGGACATGACTGAGCGACTGAACTGAACTGAACTGAGGATTTAGTTTCCATGTTTCAGTGGCTTTTCACATATGTTCTACCTCTGAAGAGTGTCTATATGTTTCTCCTAAGAGAAGGTCCTTCTCTGTATACCCAGTACACAAATTTAAGACAGATCACTGAGTATGGTTCTTACCAGATTCTTACCCTACTGTTTCTGTTCATACTGAGGATAAGAGATGTTGTGATGGTAGAAGGAGAGGGAGATTCTGGGGAGGGGAAATAGGCAGACATTGAAAAGGAGTAGATACAGAGTATCTTTTTGGTCTGGGAAAGGTGGAAAGGTCCAGGGATCTTTTCTGCGTGTGCAGTGGAGGCGGGGTTGGGTGTGAGGGACTCTACAGATCTACGTACTCTGCCCATGTCCTCTTTTCTAGACCTATGTTTCCCTGACCTCCTTAGTGCTATCTCACCAACTAATTTGTTCAGTTCAGTACAGAGTGTTATTCTGTTAACTTTCTACTATCCAGCTCTCCCTTCACCATGGGGTGTGAAAACTGGAGAACATGGATGGGATCTGCCAGCTTTAAATCCATGTTTGAGAAAGTGGGTGGGAAAGAACCCTCCCTTTTCCTGCATACTCCCATCATGTTCTCAGAACATGAACACTTTTTTTTTTTTAAAAGAATCTGTGGTTCTCCTTTCAAAATGTTTCATCTGATATTTAAAGATGTACACAGCTTCATATTTCCCCCAAAGGTTATTGGCAGAAATATTAGTTGATATCACCTGTGTTTCAGTTTGGTGGGAGACTAAGTAACATTGGTTACAATTTAAATGCCTTTTTCTTGGTTCAGTTTAGTTCAGTTCAGTTCAGTCACTCAGTCGTGTCTGACTCTCCGCGACCCCATGAATCACAGTACGCCAGGCCTCCCTGTCCATCACCAACTCCTGGAGTACACTCAAACTCATGTCCACAGAGTCGGTGATGCCATCCAGCCATCTCATTCTCGGTCGTCCCCTTCTCCTCCCGCCCCCAACCTTTCCCAGCATCAGAGTCTTTTCCAGTGAGTCAACTCGTCGCATGAAGTGGCCAAAGTATTTGAGTTTCAGCTTTAGCATCAGTCCCTCCAATGAACACCCAGGATTGATCTCCTTTAGAATGGACTGGTTGGATCTCCTTGCAGCATAAGGGACTCTCAAGAGTCTTCTCCAACACCACAGTTCAGAAGCATAGATTCTTCGGCGATCAGCTTTCTTCATAGTCCAACTCTCACATCCATACATGACCACGGGAAAAACCATTGCCTTGACTAGACGGACCTTGGTTGGCAAAGTAATGTCTCTGCTTCTTAATATACTATCAAGGTTGGTCATAACTTTCCTTCCAAGGAGCAAGCATCTCTTAATTTCATGGCTGCAATCAGCATCTGCAGTGATTTTGGAGCCCAAAAAAATAAAGTCTGACCCTGTTTCCAATGTTTTTCCATCTATTTCCCATGAAGTGATGGGACCAGATGCCATGATCTTAGTTTTCTGAATGTTGAGCTTCAAGCCAACCTTTTCACTCTCCTCTTTCACTTTCATCAAGAGGCTTTTGAGTTCCTCTTCACTTTCTGCCATAAGAGCAGTGTCATCTGCATATCTGAGGTTATTGATATTTCTCCCGGCAATCTTGATTCCAGCTTGTGCTTCTTCCAGCCCAGCGTTCCTCATGATGTACTCTGCATATAAGTTAAATAAGCAAGGTGACAATATACAACCTTGACGTACACCTTTTCCTATTTGGAACCATTCTGTTGTTCCATGTCCAGTTCTAACTGTTGCTTCCTGACCTGCATACAGGAATGGTATGGACCTCTCAAGAGGCAGGTCAGGTGGTCTGGTATTCCCATCTCTTTCAGAATGTTTCACCGTTTATTGTGATCCACACAGTCAAAGGCTTTGGCATAGTCAATGAAGCAGAAATAGATGTTTTTCTGAAACTCTCTTGCTTTCTCCATGATCCAGCGGATGTTGGCAATTTGATCTCTGGTGCCTCTGCCTTTTCTAAAACCTGATTGAACATCTGGGAGTTCACAGTTTACATACTGCTGAAGCCTGGCTTGGAGAATTTTGAGCATGACTTTACTAGCGTGTAAGATGAGTGCAATTGTGCGGTAGTTTGAGCATTCTTTGGCATTGCCTTTCTTTGGGATTGGAATGAAGACTGACCTCTTCCAGTCCTGTGGCCACTGCTGAGTTTTCCAAATTTGCTGGCATATTGAGTGAAGAACTTTTACAGCATCATCTTTCAAGACTTGAAATAGCTCAACTGGAATCCTATCACCTCCACTAGCTTTGTTCGTAGTGATGCTTTCTAAGGCCCACTTGACTTCACATTCCAAGATGTCTGGCTCTAGGTCAGTGATCACGTTATCGTGACTATCTTGGTCGTGAAGATCTTTTTTGTACAGTTCTTCTGTGTATTCCTGCCACCTCTTCTTAATATCTTCTGCTTCCGTTAGGTCCATACCATTTCTGTCCTTTATCAAGCCCATTTTTGCATGAAATGTTCCCTTGCCCAAGACCTTGTGTCTACAATTCACACTAAGTGCCCCTAGATGGTGGTAGAGTGTTTTTCTGGAGTGCATGTTCATGTCATACTAGGTGTTGGAAGGAAGACGAAAGAGATGCAGCTGTGTTCTCACAAATTATGTACACATATATAAAGTATTTCTGTATTATGTTACACATTTGTACGATGTACTTTATTAACAGAGTCAATATGCTGATCATCTTTAATAAAAAAGTAAAAACATATAAACATAGGAGAAAGGATAGAAGAAATATGACATTTGTGGCGAGATGGCCTTTGTTCTTGGCTTACAGCCATTCTCTTCCCGAACTGAGTTTCCCACTTGTGCACAACCTTCTCTTTGAGCCCAGACCTCCAGGGCTGAGCAGACCTGGCTCTGCTGAAAACCACCTGGCAGCCCTCAAATGAGCTGCCAAGCCTGGTGCCCTTGACTCACTCAGACGCCCTCTCGGGGCCAGGGGGTCCTGCTTACCTCCTTTCTCCGGGGCTTGGCACTCATCACCAGGGCCCTCCAGCTATAGGGTAAACAGAGAATTCTGCCACTGGCCCTGGCAAGCATCCTCTGAATGGAGATGTGAAAGAAGGCAACATAGCAGATGTCCTTGAAAAGTCACAAATCCAGTGCATGCCCTTTTGGGCAAAGAGAAAAAAACTTACTGCCTCAATTTATCCCAATAGACGAAAGCATGGATGGGGTTGATCTTAGGGTTGAAGGTTTTTAGGACTGGCGCCTTCCCATCCTTTCCCCCTTCCTCCCTCCCTCTCCTTCTGCTTTTCCCTCCTAACTCACACACACACACACACACACTCACTCACTCATCTCTCATCTTTCTGGGTTGACTTTATTTTCTCTGTGAAGAGGGGACATGGCTATCGGGCTTACATTCCTAAAACCACACACAAAGCAGTGTAGAGAGTATTTCTTATTCACTCCAGATGGAAAAAAAGGAAAAGTCCCCAGATAGCCTACTTTGAGTCCATGTGTCTAATTAATAAAGCAATCAGTGTGACCTGGGCAAAGAGAGAGAGTGTGTGTGTGTATGTGAAGGGCTGTGGTTGGCACAGCCTGGGTTGGATGCCCAGCCACATGTGCAGGGTGGGAGAAGTTAATTGTCAATAAAACGTTGTGTATGGAAAGGGTGAAGAATATTTCCCTAAAGGACGGGGTTGGTATTTGCAAACAGAAGAAAAAAAGTGCTAGGCAATTTTTTCAAAAGGCCTACCCTCTGTTGTTCCATTTGCAAATATTCTTAAGTAAAGTAATTGATGAAATTGCTGTGCAACAGATAACTTGTTCCTAGTGTTGTTAGCATGGTTTTCAGAAAGCTTCTGAATTGGTCCAAGAAGCCCGGAAGAGTATTTTTGTTTTTGTCCAGGCTGGTCGTGAAGAAGATAGCCTTCTGCTCATGTAATGAGAGCCAGTGTGCCTGGCCCAGCCAGCTCCTCCCTCTCTGCCTCACTTTCCTGTCCCTGCTGGTGGACTTGTGGTAAGACCTGGGGTAAGACCTGTGTCTTATTCCTGGTTGTCTTCCCAGCACGTGGCATGAAACTTGGCACACAGCTGATGCTCAAGGAATGTTTATCAAGGGAATCGATGAATAATAATGACTAGACCTGCAGCAAAATTGGTAGACCACAAATCCGCTGCTGTTATCCTATCTGGGCCGCACCCTACAGCCGTTAGTGGGAAACTAATCAGGCGTTAGAAGGAGAAGCCTGGCATCACTGCATGTACCTCGCACATGAATCCAAATGCATATTCATATGAGCCCACATGCATGATTAACTTGGGAAGCTGACAGGAAGCAGTCAATCTGTTGAGCAAGTTTGTGTTTTATAAACCAGATGTTCGGTATTATTATTCATCATTTCCTTTGATACCAGAATGGTCTCCATTATGTAGCATAGGAAATGAAGGATATGGAATAATATACACATTTTATACAGCTGAATACCACAACCAAGCATTTCAGAGGCCTGTTCAAAGCCTGGGCAAGTGTAATTGAATGGCAGTTCATTTTGGGATTCACACTTGGCCTTAAGTTAATGGGATTTTGCCCAGATGGACCATTGTGACCCCCCTCTCCCATTCCTAACCTTGGAAAATGAATGTTGACTTTATGTCTGCAGTTTTCTTTGAAGGCATGTCTATGAATCATAAGCAGTGCTCTTGCCTCAGTGGCCATTACAGGTTAGGGAGCCACAGAAAAGCAGGGACCCCTAGTGTGGTGTGGGGACAGAGGGTGTCTGGCTGTGGTTGGCTGCCTAACTCTTAAGAAAAAAAAACATTTTGCCACAAGCTGCTTTTTCCTGTGACAGGAGTACAGAATGCCTTTCAATCAAAAGGTGCTTACTGTGCAAATTAACTTTCAATTTGATGTTCCTTCTCCATGAAATGTTTAAGGTTCACAGAACACAGACCCACTGGAAAGTGGGAAAGATGGAGCTGGTAGGTGCAGAGGAGCATCTTCATGTTGTGCAAGTGTTATTTCCGGAGTGCTGCCAGCCCTCACGGCCATACTGATGAGCTGGTATATCATTGGAAGAACTACAGGGTAGGGTTCTGGCCAAACCATTGCAAATCTGAGCCAGAAGTGTTCCTGAAAGGGGAACATGTGAGCTCATAGCAGTGGCCAGACTGCGTCCACTGCATTTCCTTTGTTTACCTGTGGCTGCTTATAGAAATGAATGGTTTCTGTACAAATGCAATATTATGGTTTTTTTTTTTAAGTAATGGTATAGTAATTATATTTGGAATTAGCCCCTGAATGACGTCGATACTATATCCTGGCTTAATATTTAGAAGTTAGTTTCCCATAATCTTGTATTTGGGCCAGGACAATTACCAGTGACTTATAACTGATTTTTACTGTTTGCAGGAAAAAGTTCCATTTCTCATTATTGTCAGTGGTTATGTTTTTATTTCATCCATGATACATATTGGCATTGCTTGAAATTTTGATTTGAGCTCCAGAGTGGAAGTTGCCCAGGGTAATGGATCAGCTCAAATCACTTTTCTTTGTAGCATTAAGGTTTAATCAAGGAGTCAGAATGTGGGTAGATTTCTGATTCTGGGGGAATTATTTATCATGGCTTGGTTGCCTTTGAAAATGGTGTTGTATGCCCCATTGTTGGCCATAGGATACTTTAAGTATATTTAGCAAGGTATTGGAACCATGGTTCCAGAAACTGTTATATGCCGGTTGGCTTGGTTCCTGGCAACAGTAATTGTCAGCATTATCTCATAGTTAATATTATTTGGTTATTAATATTATATATAGTTTGTTTATTTATACTGGCACCAAAATTAGGCTGCCCCAAATAACAGATTCCATGATTAAATGTGTATTACTCCCGAATCTCCAGAGAAAGAGAGCCGTAAGAGATGCATGTGTACGTTTCTTCCTTAAATGGAAGATAAGTGTACACACACAGAAAGAGGGAAAGAAAGATTTTAAGCAGTTGCCACTTACCTGCCTGCTGGGGACTGACACATCTGAACACTGTAGGGCAGGTTGGCAGGCTGAAAATTCCAGCAGAATGGGCTTTTACAGTTTTGGGTCTGAAGACAGTCTGGAAGAAGAATTCCTTCTTCCTTGGGAAAATATTTTTTGTCTTAAGACCTTGACTGATTGGCTAAAACACACACAGATTATGGAGAGTAATCTGCTTTATCAAAGTCTACTGATCTTTTTTTAAATATAGTTGACCTATAATATTATCTTAGTTTCAGATGTACGACATAGTGATTTGACGTTTGCAGACATTGTGAAATGATCATCACCATGTCTAGTAACCATCTGTCCCTGTACAAAATTATTATATTACTGACCACACTCCTTACGTGCTGTATTACATCCCCATGGCTTATTTGTTTTATCACTGGAGGTTTGTATCTGTTAAGCCCCTTCACCTATTTTACTCCATCCCTCCACCCCCTCCCCTCTGACAGTCATCTGTTTGTTCATCTGTGAGTTTGTTTTTATTTTAGCTTGTTTGTTTTGTTTTTTAGATTGTGAATATAAGTAAGACGTCTGACTTAGGTTTCTTTTAAACTACTTCCTCTGTGCTGGGAATTGAAAAGTGTGAGATATTGCGAGTGCTCTTTAAGAGCAGAGTCTCTATGTCCTATAACTCTATGCCTCCTCTAAAGATTAGTCCTGCTGATTTTCAAAGCCACATGTTCAGGGGTCTTGACTTCCCAGTGTAGGACCCCTGGGCTGAGGAGCCTGGAGCTCAGATTGCCTGCTCCTTGGGGAGTGCCTCTACAATTACGGTATCGTCCTGTTTGTAAATGCTGACTTGGAGGTGTGGGTCTTGACTTTACCACATCTCTGCCCCTCCTCCCCATCACACTGTGGTTCCTTCTTTGTGTCTTCAGTTGTAGAAAATCTTTTCTGCTGGTCTTCAGGTTGTTCTCATAGATAGTTGCCCTGTAAGTAGTTGTAATTTTGGTGTATCCTTGGGAGGAGGTGATTTCAGGGTTTTCCTACTCCATCATTTTACGTTTAAAAAATACATTTACAGCATCTAGGCTGTTATTTGAGCTAATGACCATTGCCTAATCAGGTTGCCACATAAAATTTACTGTCACATCACGAATTCCCAGTCCTTGAGGGATCATGAGATTCTTGCATTGTTTTGCTTGTCATGGAGGAATAGGCCCATCTTGACATAGAGGTAAAACTGATAAAAACAAGGTTTTCTCTGTCCCTATTAAGGGTTTTCCCAACTCATATAAGTTTCTCTTCAACTATCATCATTATTGATGGTGGAAAGGATTGCCTTTTAACAGTGCTTCTTGAATTTTAATATGCATACTAATTATTAAAATAAAGATGCAGATTCAGAGAATCTGGAGAAAGTTTGGGATTACGCATTTTTAGGACACTCAGGTGCTGAAGGTGCTGCCGTTCTGCATACTACATTATAAGAAATGCTGTCCTATTGCACAAATAACCTATTGGAAGAAGACTGGTAAAATATTGACCAAGCTTAATGACCTGTTCTCAGGAGGCCTGCCAATCCATGGGAACCTCAGTCCATAGGACCCTCTAGATTTCAGGATCTTCTGTTTATAATAGTCTTTTCAAAGAAGACTGAGGGAACGACACCTTGTTTTCTGTGAAATTAAAAGTGACGCAAAAGTGCCCAAACATCAGAAAACACTGTAGCCTGAAGATAGTGGATTCTTATTCACAGGTTGCTTTATTTGACGCTTGAATGGGCTGTGAAACCAGGAAGTAAATCTCTCCTACTGATTGGCCAGTTTTGGCTAATTTTGGTCCCTGTCATCAGTGCCACATGCCTTAATCTTACTGGAGACTCTGCTACTTGCTAGCCATGTGATCTTGAAGGCAGGGAAAGGAAACTAGCCTCCTTTGAGCACTTGCAGATGCCAAGTACTTTGATGGGCAGTTTCACTTTTTATCTTCATGGCAACAATGCTGAGGAATAGTTGGTGTTATTTTATATGAGAACATGAAGGGTTAGATAAAGATTCAAAGCTGAGAACTAGAACCAGGTTTGTCTTGGACCAAAGCCTACTGTTCTCCAAGACTCAGTTTCCCCATTTGCTCACAGAGCAGAGTAGGGGTTTATACCTTTCTCCTGACACTGTTGTGAAAGACAGATACGATGGTGGGTCTCAGTGCACTTGTATGCAGTTCAGTGAGTTACAGAAGTATCAGTTCAGTTCATGGGCCAAATTCAAGGGTTGTTCTTCCAGGAGGAATGTTCAGCTTCTTACCAGTGATTCAAAGATGAAATGATCAAGTTATTTTTTTCATTTTGTTTGTTTCCCATCTGGGACTGGCATGCAGATATATGTAGGGATTCAAAAGGGCCATGACTCAGCTACCTTGGGGAGAATAAATGCTTCCAGATTCCATTGTTTGCAGCAGGGGCAACTCGTAAAACCCCTTATGCTCGTGCTTTCTGATCCTCAATTTCCACATTAAGGAGAAGCATTAATATTGCACATATTGAACATAAAGTCTGTAAAGTAAAACAATAAAATCAATCTGTAGTAATAAAATAAAATGAATCACTAGGATCCAAACAGGGCTTTATTTGAACTCAAATGGCTGAATGCAGTAAACGGATCAGCTGGAGTGACTGATGGTAGCTAACATTGTTTCCCCCGCCCGTGAGGAGGGCTGGGATCCTCATCAGCATATCCAGGTAGAGGAACATTGACCTCCGAGCTGTGCTATAAAGACTTGAGTGGACACTGGTCCATTTCCAACAGCCCCTGGTCAGGAAAGGATGAGATAGTGAAAAGGTATGGCCTCTGTCACTGTTTTTTTCAGACCATTCTCAGGTAACTGGCTTTTCTATCTCCATGCAGCTTGCCGACGATCAGGGCCCCGTCCTGATGACCACGGTCGCCATGCCTGTGTTTAGTAAGCAGAATGAAACTGTGAGTACAGTGACTGCATTTCCTTCTTGATGCTAAGGGGGTTGTCAGCTCAGACCCTCTCTGACTCAAGATCTGGTGACCTTTATTTACTTATTTAATTTAAGGATGGAGGATGTATAATTTTTCCGCACTTTTAATACTGCTGTTAGCATCATGAAGTCAGGAGTACATGAGAGGAATTCAAGCAGGCATCTTTTTACAGTATGCAGCACTTTTCCAAAATTCAAGTGTTTAAATGACCAGGATATCTCCAGAAAGAATCCTTGATTGTGATGGGATGATCTGACTCTCATTTATAGGTCCCAACCTTGAATTATATCCCCAGAGCTGTGACAGTGAAGTGTCACAGATGGGATGGCTTACAATAGAAGTGTATTTTAACAATTCTAGGGGCCAGAAGTCCAAAATTAAGACGTCGATTGTAGGGGCGACTCCTTCCTTGCCCACTGCAGTCTCCGCCTCTGTCTTCAGATGGCCTTCTTCTCTGCTTATCTCTGTGTCCTTTCCTCTTATAAAGACACAGATTGTTGGATACAGGCCCCATCCTGCATCCAGGATGATTTCACTTTGAGATCTTTAATTAAGCACAACTACAAAGACCCTATTTCCAAATAGGAACACAGCCTGAGGTTCTGGGGGCAGTTGCATTGGGGTGAAAACAGCAGACAGGATAGTAGCAATGTGTATCTTATTCTAGAAGGTCCTTTCTGACATCAGAAAGTATAGCACATCATGTTGACCTTGGGACCTGGAACCCTAGGGGCCTATTTCTTTACCTCAGTCCTTGGTTCCAACTGTCTGGAAAAATGTTAGGGTTTTCTCATCTTTCTCTGGATATTTAGTCTCTTTCTCCTGGGCACCAGATGGCAGTATAAATTGAGAACATAGTTAACATGCTAAGTGTTTCCTATAAAAAGTTTCTGTAAGAGAAACTGATTAATGCTTCAAACTCCTTAGCTTCTTCAGATTCTTAATTTTTAGAAGAGAAAAGGAAATGGTTCTTAGGGTTTCTTGGTATGGGTGTGTGTTGAAGGTTATATTAGGCAGTGTTTGGCCTGAGAAGCTGCCATTCTTGCCTAGGAGTGTTTTGGGTAGGGGAATAGAAGTTACCTCTTGCAAATCTGAATTAAGCTTCAATTTCTCTCTGTTTGAAGAAGGCGCCAGACAGTTCCTATGGTGTGTGACTTTTCAGGAAATTATATTTATTCTGCCAAATTAGCATTCTGTTGTTGTTATTGTTTAATGTTTCTTTTCAATAGAGATCGAAAGGCATTCTTCTTGGTGTGGTCGGCACAGATGTCCCAGTGAAAGAACTTCTGAAGACCATCCCCAAATACAAGGTAATGCATCGCTTAATTAAGAGTCGAGAGCCAGATCCATGAGATAGTCTCACAGCCTGCCATAGTGACAAAAAAAGCTTGAAGGAAACCCACTCTTTCTAGAGGGTTCTGTGTTGTTTTGGTAGAATAATAACAGTCCAGGAAGATCTGATTAGGTCTACATGTGCCCGCCCAGGTTTGTGTGGGCCTGTGGAAGTCTACACAAGTCTGCAGGACTATACAGGTCTTATATCTCTGATGATTTTCTAAGCCAGTCTTGACTTACCCCAATCTGAGGACCCCCTAAAATCTGTTACTTCTTAACAGAAACCCAGTGAGGCACAAATAAAAGTGGTGCCTGCTTCTACCGAATAAATGGTCCCTTTATCCTGAAAGGTAACGGGGTACAAATTAATATTCCTTTCCTAGGAAATGGCAACCCACTCCAGTGTTCTTGCCTGGAGAATCCCAGGGACGGGGGAGCCTGGTGGGCTGCCGTCTATGGGGTCACACAGAGTTGGACATGACTGAAGTGACTTAGCAGCAGCAGCAGCAGTGCTACGTTAAACCTATGGCACTAAGAGAAGTGTAAGTTTGTTTTGAATTCTGAGGATAGTTGAGAGGGTGGAGTAGGAAAGCTTAAATACAGGGTCTCCATGCCACCTGAAATCATTTCACTGTATGGTGTTTTTCCTAAGAAAGCGAAATAGGTCATGCGAAGATTAGATAGAGAGCTGAGGAGTGAGAGCCACAGGGGATTGTTCGGACTCAGGGTGTGAGCCCCTGCCTTCTCAGGCTCCCCTTAGCTGTGGACATCAGCACATCCCCACTTTCCATAAGCCCATGCCGCACCTCCACCTGTTGGCCCAGGCTTCTCAGAGAACCCATAAGATCAGGTTCTTCCCAGTGCTTCCTAGCTGGTCCTTAGAACCTGATCCACTCATAGAAGAGGAAACTTCTTTGAATAAGCAAGGCATGTCTGTTCCCATGTGCTGATTCCATTTAGGTGATCAAATTAGACAGCTGCCTTCATAATAAGAGGAAATCAACTCTAAGCTAAAATCAGGTGTCCAGGCTACAAAAGGTGGCCTCATTAACAAAAGAAATTTTCTGATTGGGTTTACTGAGATGACAAAGGTCTTTCTTCCTGCTATTACCCTGGAGCTCTGACAGCCAGGTTCTTTCACCAAAAGGGCTTTTCCATTTGGAGTTCAGTTTCCAGAGTGTAATATGACATCTGGTTGACCCAAACTCACGCAAGCACATGTTGAAAACTGTTTAGCTCCCTCGAGGTGGAAAGTCAGGGGGTTAGGGAGCTATTTGAGGCCCCTAAAGATAGTGGACTTTACTCTTATTGAAATCCTTAGACTTAGAGGCCCAGAATTGCTGGCTCACTGTTTAAGAAAGGGCATCCAACCTTTACCACTCTTCAAGCCTTTAGCATCATATAAGATGTAGAAGCCCAAATTCAGGGCCACTATTTAATATATGCCCAATAAATCAAGAAACTATGCACATATAGGTGTGTGTGTGCTTAGTCACTCAGTCGTGTCTAACTCTGCAACCCCGTGGACTGTAGCCCACCAGGCTTCTCTGTCCATGGGATTCTCCAGGCAAGAATGCTGGAGTGGGTTGCTATTTCCTCCTCCAGGGGATCTTCCTGACCCTGGGATGCACGTCTCCTGCATTGGCAGGTGGATTCTTGACCACTGAGCCACGCTGGGAGCCCAGAACATATAGGAAATGGTAACAATTACCTGGTGAATTTGTTTCTCAAAGCTTCTTCTACTAGGCAATGTACTAAGATCTTTATAGCATTATCTCACTTAATAATAGGTAGACACTGTTATCCTTGGCTAAAGAAACAAGAGACTCAGAAAATTTAAATATCTTGTCAAGTCTCAAACTAGCAGTCCATGCTTTTAGCTATTACCAACCTAGACAGCATATTAAAAAGCAGACATTACTTTGCCAACATAGGTCCATCTAGTCAAGGCTGTGGTTTTTCCAGTAGTCATGTATGGATGTGAGAGTTGGACCGTAAAGAAAGCTGAGTGCTGCAGAATTGATGCTTTTGAACTGTGGTGTTGGAGAATACTCTTGAGAGTCCCTTGGACTACAAGGAGATCCAACCAGTCCATCCTAAAGGAAACCAGTCCTGAATATTCATTGGAAGGACTGATGTTAAAGCTGAAACTCCAATACTGTGGACACCTGATACAAAGGGCTGACTCATGAGAAAAGACCCTGATGCTGGGAAAGATTGAAGGCAGGAGGAGAAGGGGATGACAGAGGATGAGATGGTTGGATGGCATCACTGACTCGATGGACATGAGTTTGAGCAAGCTCCAGGAGTCGATGATGGACAGGGAAGCCTGGCATGCTGCAGTCCATGGGCTCGCGAAGAGTTGGACACGACTAAGTGACTGAACTGAACTGAGGCCTAGAGCCATAAGAAACAATAAAGGACAATAATAGTAATAGTTAAAATATATTTTAAAAATTAGTAGCTAAAATAATACAGTAAGACATTCATTGAACTTTTCACTGTGCATTTAGTAGGGTAAAAATGCTTTATATTCACCGTTCCCACTGAATCCTCGTTCCACTCCCGTGAAATAAGTACCACTTGGCCCCATCTTTAGATGAAGATACGTGAAATAACTTTCTTATTATTTCTTGTTATAACTCAGCAGGTAAACGACAAAGGAAAGAAAGTGTAATAAGGGGATAGAAGAAGATCAGCTGCAGAAAATTAGCTGCTGTCCCCAAAGGGTCTGGGAACCAGAGGCCCAGGTGTGGCATACTGTAATCTAAGCTGTCCTTCCTCTGGTTCCCACCAGAGCTTTGGGAAAAGATATATATGGCAGCTGGAGTGAACCATGGG
Organism: Moschus berezovskii; assembly: GCF_049115385.1. Classification (NCBI taxonomy): domain Eukaryota; kingdom Metazoa; phylum Chordata; class Mammalia; order Artiodactyla; family Moschidae; genus Moschus; species Moschus berezovskii. The sequence goes on from NC_142483.1 coordinate 14,343,937, forward strand.
TGAATGCGGCTCTCTCATCTAGGAGAGGAGAGCTCCAGGGATCAGAGTGCAGATCACACCTTTTTCTCTTGATTAACACCTTGTAAAGATGAATCAGCTCTTGGCTTGTGGTTTTCCCAGAAGATATTGATAGAATTCTTTCTTTTCCAAAAACTTCATAGATTTTCCCACAAGCAATCAGACTTCCTGTAATTTTTATTAAGAATTCCAGACACCCCAGCAATAATTTCCAGACACCACAGCCTCTGTTAATGTAAAGAGCCATTTTATAATTGGGTTCACTTCATTAGTCCCGATTCTCTGCACTTGGAAGGGAAGCACCTCCTTCCCCAGGCTTTTGGACCACAAGGCTCCTGGCCTCCAGAAGAGCGTGCTTCAGGATGGGGGCCCCTTTGGCAGCCCCAAGTGCCGGGAGGCCTTGTGTCCCATCTCCTGTCTCACTGCGGCACAGGACTGCATGGTAGAATGGACAGAATTGCTAGTTCTATTTCAGATGAAACAAAAATTAGATATTTCACCTGTATATTGTACCTCAAGGAGATCCAACCAGTCCATTCTAAGGGAGATCGATCCTGGGTGTTCATTGGAAGGACTGATGCTAAAGCTGAAACTGCAATACTTTGGCCACCTCATGCGACGAGTTGACTCACTGGAAAAGACTCTGATGCTGGGAAAGGTTGGGGGCGGGAGGAGAAGGGGACGACCGAGAATGAGATGGCTGGATGGCATCACCGACTCTGTGGACATGAGTTTGAGTGAACTCCGGGAGTTGGTGATGGACAGGGAGGCCTGGCGTGCTGTGATTCATGGGGTCGCGGAGAGTCGGACACGACTGAGCGACTGAACGGAACTGATATTGATTTGAGGCCCTAAACAAATGTTGGACATTGCCATCTACAAGTTTTAGGTTTTTTAAGAGACTCATCCACAGAATGGGGAACGTGTTTTGAGATTTGCTGAGTCTCTCTTCTTACGTCTACATTAGGTTATATCCATTTGCAGTCAACGAACCAACAAAACATTCTGATGTTATTTTCTCCCTGTTCTCCTGGGAAGGATTTTAACCAGACAGTTTCTGAATGTCAGGAAGACTTTCTCAGGTGCAGGCTTGAGGCGGACTGACTATGTACCACCCATAGCGAATCAGCTTCTCCTTTTCAGCTTACGTTCGGTATTTACTCTAGCTCAAATTTTAAAGGTGAATGAGGTAATATTTGGGTAAAGTGATGACTATCTTAAATACATGCAGACCTTAACTGGAGCACCTGCTGTGTGCCAGACATTATGCTAGAAACTGGAACAGTCAGAAGATGAGTGAGAGGGCTCCTTTCGCACAGAGAGCCCATTCCGATGGGGAAGCATCTAGAAAAAGGCAGATGAAGGAAAGACATCCAGAGAGGGTTGAGAAGCAGGTAGAAAAGCAAGTGTAGCATTTTCGTGCATTCGGGTGAAGGTAACAGTGGAATAATTCTCAGGGTTTTATGGAGGCATGATACGGAGAGGAGGGCACAACAGGAGAGACAGGTTATAGGAGAAGACCTGAGGCTGAGCTCATAGCTTGGGAGAGACGGAAAGGAGTAGTGCTCTCGACAGCTTGCATTCATTGAATAAAGGTCTCGGTTGGAGCAAAGAGCTGCAGGGGGTTTATTGTTGCTGTCATGAGCTCTTGAGAGGCAATGGGTGGGGGAAGGAAATGCTGGGTGAGTAGGTAGGGGCCAGACCCCAGGGAGACCTGATGGATAGACCCGTAGATTCTGTCTTACACATGAAAGTGAAAGAGAGCGTCCCTGATGGCTTAGCTCAGTTGGTAAAGAATCTGCCTGCAATGCAGGAGACCCCAGTTTGACTCCTGGATTGGGAAGATCCGCTGGAGAAAGGACAGGCTACCCACCCCAGTTTTCTTTGGGCTTCGCTTGTGGCTCAGCTGTTAAAGAATCCACCTGCAATTCAGGAGACCTGGGTTCGATCCCTGAGTTGGGAAGATCACTTGGAGAAGGGAAAGGTGACCCACTCCAGTATTCTGGCCTGGAGAATTCCATGGACTGTGTAGTCCATGGGGTCGCAAAGAGTTAGAGACGGCTGAGTGACTTTCACTCTCTACACATAAAAAAGGTCTTTAGTGGATCTTACAAAGGGGAGCAACAGAGTCAGAGTTACCTTTGACTTTGATTAATCTGAAGGATAACTTTGTTGGGGCCAAGCTTTGAGGCAGGAAGAACAGGTAGGACCATTGTGGAAATCTGCTATATTAAATCTACATTGATGGTAAGGTGGGGAGGCAGAGTTGAATCTGAATGATTTCTGGAGAAAAACTTAGTGATTACTTAGGTCAACAAGTTGGGGATGAAAGAGAGAAAGGGATCTAGGGATGGTTCTTTAGTTTCTAACTCGAGAGTTGGGTGGGTGATTGGTGGTGCCAGCAACTGAGAGAGAAGAGCAGGGAGAGCAGCACTCAGGGCGGAGCCGCCACGTTGGACTGGGTGAGTCTGGGGCGCCTGTGTGATGTCCAGGCAGAGACACACACTTGAACCCTGGGGTCTTCCACTGAGGCGAGAGGCCGAGGCCGGAGCGCAGATCTGGAGGTCAGCAGCATCCAGGTGGTTGATGGATCATGTTGGAGGAGACAAGGGGCACCGGGGATGGAAGCTCAGTGCTTCCAGGGTAAGTCGAGGACGAGGAGCCTGTGAAAGGGACGGGATCCAGGAGCGGGGCCTGGAAACCGAGGGGTTAGAGTGTCGAGGAGGGAGGCAGTGGGAGCCAGGAAAAGAGGGTACACTCTGTGTGGTTTGGCAGTTAGCAGGCCACTGGCAAGTGTAAAGAAAGGCGTTCTGGAGGCATTTTGGTGGGCAAGGGAGCATGACAGAGGCAGGTTCTGGCAGAGTGAAATGTGAGTGAGCAACAAGGAAGCAAGATGGCAGCTGAACAGTGAATGGAGGACATTGGTGGGAAGGTCCCGCGGGACCTGCATCCCGGGGAGAAGCACAGAGTTTGGGATGCTTTTGTAGGATCTGCACTCAGTTCAGTTTCTGTTACTTCCCTTCTTGCTCCTTTTCTGCTTCTTCCTTTCTTTACCCCTCTTCCCTTTATCCTAGCCAGCCCCCCGTAACTGCATGGTTGGCCTTGGCTGTCACAGAACTCATATTCTGGCAGGGAGATAGGCTTTAAATAATCAAAGGCCTGACTGGCATCTTGATTACTTATAGTCAGCCTCACGAATAATTGATCATCACTTTGATGAGTGCTACACACGAAAAGCAGAGGGCTTGGAGGGGGCACATGGATGGAGTTTTAGTTTCTTTTGAGTCTTGCTTCCTACAGGCAAACCAGGAAATGAAGGAATGTACATTAGAAGGCATTGAATGTGTTAGTTGACTATAAAATATTATTTGTTTGGTCTCATCGTGAGTTTGAATTTCCAACCAAAGACCACTTTTGCCTTTAATGGAAAAAGTCAAACTCTCTGAGTCCGTTTTGACCCCTTCAGTCCGTATTAAACAGGGACATAATAAAGGTAATTAATGCAGTGTTGACTGTGTCTGACATTTTTCCAAGAGACAAGATGAAAAGAGACGATATACATCTCAAAGGATAGGAAATCTCTGGTTTATCTTTCACAGCATAATGAAATATACTTTTATCATTATAATCAAGTAGAATCTTATTAAGACTTGCTGTGTAAGATAACTCCAGAAGAAAATGTCTGTTGCCCTTGACTACCACATGCATATTTGCTTTTTGTAATGCAAGGAAAACTTTTAATTGCCGGTGTTAAATTCTCTGAAGTTAATTTCACATCACCTTGACATTAAGCTAACAAGAAGACAGGGTCATTCTTGGTTTGTAAACTCTGTTGTCTGGATCATTTAATAGTATCATATTCAAGAATGCGAGCAGCAGAGAATTTTAAAGAAAATAACAGTGAGAGCTTAGGACTATGAAATAACTCGTTGGAAAAAAGGATTTTTTTTTTTTCTTCTCCCCTTTCACTGCTCTGGCGAAAGTGGGTTACATTTTCTTTCTTCAGAGGGAGAGATCAGTATGGGTTTTATGCCAGAGGCCATTTTAATACATGAATGATTTGTAGGTAAATTTATTGTAGCCAATGGATGCAGTCAACTGTGTAATAGAAATATTGTCAAAAAGCTGGGATTATTATTTAAATAAGTGCAGTGTTAAATTTGATTACATACTTTTTAAAGCTAATAAAACATTTCATTGCTCTCAAACTATTTCCCATAGTCCTATTTAGTCAGAAAACATAAATTAAGTGAGGCTCTGCATAGAAAATTACCCAGGCTTTGTGTCGATGGAAGCATGCATGGAAAAGCTTGGCGGCCTCACAATTTAAAGACGAAAGGAAGTAAAAGGGGTTGGCAGGCTCCTATATAGGCTGGTGGGGACACTTTTCTCCTTGAAGAGTTATGGGAAATGACTGCCTAGGAGAATGCATGCTTGAGATGGCCTTGGGGGTGTGGAATTGTCGGGAGCCCAGGGTGCATCAGAGGGAGGCCCCTCTTGCCCTGTCTCAGGTAGAGAAAAGTCACCTAGGTTGACAAAATTCTGTTCACCTGGACATAGGGTCTCCAGAAACATTAGCCACTTGCTTGTTAAAAATTATAATTGTTTTTGTTTTAAATAAATCAAAGTGAGGTCTTTGGATGCCAGCATGGGTCTGTGACATTTTAAATTGTGCTATTTGCTGAGCTTATCCTGTGACAGGTCTTCATTTCCACCAAATGTCAAGGATCAGTGCCTTGCATTCATTTTAATGAAATATTGTGCTGATAAGGGTTATGAATGCCAAGTTTAAGCTGTAAATTACTAAATGTCGGGCTGCTTTCTGCTTTGTGAATTCACCAGGGAGCAAGCTAATGAAGGTTTCTTTCTCACTTCTTCTTCCAGTTAGGGATTCATGGCTATGCCTTTGCAATCACAAATAATGGATATATCCTGACGCATCCAGAACTCAGACCACTGGTAAGACACATACTTATTTCTATGTTTCTCCTTTTATGGTTTTAAAAGGTTTTCTTCAGCTCTACAGTGGTGACACTTTTCAGTTTTCACTTGAAATGCTCAATTCATAATAGTGTCTGTGAAAAGCTGTTTTAATAGTTTATAACTAGCATTTTGACATATATTATGCAAATAATATAGGGTAAATATATTTGCTAACATGTTTTTATATATAAATCCATATATGTCTTACAACTTATTTATTTCATATTTGCCAATATATGTAAAAATCTTAAATTCTGTTCAGTTTGAAATATACATCATAATAGTAGCTTCATGAAACAAATGATCTCTCACCCTCCAGCCTGAGACCAACTTTAAAAATAAGATTATCTACTGATTTATTTATTTTGTAACTTGCTAGCTCTTCGTTGCTGTGCACAGGCTTTCTCTGGTTGCAGTGTGTGGGCTTCTCGTTGCAGTGGCTTCTCTTTTGGAGCACCAGCTCTAGAGTGCATAGGCTTCAGTAGTTACTGCCCATGGGCTTAGTTGCCCTGTGACATGTGCAGTCTTCCCAGACCAGGGGTTGAACCTGTGTCCCCTGCATTGGCAGGCAGATTCTTAACCATTGGACCACCAGGGAAGTCCTGAGACCAACTTATTGAAAATTACATTTGATACAACAAATAAGAGTCAAGATCCCTGGAAATACATTATGATGAAGTTTGATCATTACCCAGGCCCGGTGCCTGCTGGCTTGAAGGTACTCAATAATACCTTTTGTGTTACATTGAAACAGTTGAGATTTTCCCTCTTGTCCTGCCTAAGCTGTATCCAGTAGCATTGTTTGGTGAGCTGACATGAAAACCATTTTCTTTCAGCATCGTTTTAGCTCTCTTTGAAATGAGTGGAGTTAGGCCTAGCCCAGATCAGCCCAGAATAGCACGGTCCATTTTGATCCCTGGGGAGAGGCTGCCTGGAGCACTGTGTTTAGGAGGATTCTGAAGGGCAGCTAGGTTTGGTCCACTGTGGATTCATGAGGTGCATGGCAGAGAGGGCACCACATATTTTTTCTCCCTGATCTAGTTGCAGTGTGTTGACAAAAGGACATCCCTTTTGGTCTGTGGTTAGACCAATTTTAAAGAAGATATAAAGGTATAAAGAGTGATATAGTAAACTCTGCTTTTGAATGTTAAGAAAGTATAGTTTATTTCCTATAGCTGTACACACACACACACACACACACACTCATACATACCCATCCACTCCACATGTCTTTTTTCCTTTCATCAAAATTAGAAAATATCAGCAGTGCCTGCTATGCAAACGTTTATTTGTGAAATATCGTGTGGACCAGTTTGCTTCTCACTTGAATCATTGTTTAGAAGAAGTTCATGTTTTAGCTCCATCACCATCCAACTTTGCTCTAATCGCCCTGGTATTAATGGAGTCACGGCCACATCATGTGGATCCCATATGCATGCTTCAGGATGCAACTTAAGGTAATACTTGACTTCAACAAGCTTTTTATTAAAAAAGGATTGAATTAACTGGTTAGCTGATTCCAAGCTTAATTCAGAATCACTGAAAAATCTGATTGAAAAACCTACCTAACTTTTTAAGGATATTTAAGTCTAAAAATGTATTTAAGTTTAAAAAGCTTAGCACAGTACCCATTTCTAAGTCTTCCAGTTGTGGTTGCTTGTTGAGGGTGGTAGGAGATATATGTTTGATGTGGCTGACAGTAGGCTCCTAGTGCTCATTTATTCCAAGTTGGAGTGGATCAGAGTAAATGAAGCAATCAAACCTGGGTCTTCTGCCAGTGAATGAATTAACTTTCCTATTTATCAGCTTTTAAAGAAGGAACAAAATGGAACCAGATGTCAGAAGTCACCAAGGTACCTTCCCTTTCTCTATAATGTGGAAGTGAGCAGCTCCCATCTGCGCAGTCATTTCAGAGACTTCCTGGGCTTTCACATCTCCTGGTCGTGCAGCAAATGGCCTGTTTGCAAATAATCCATCTCGTGGACTTCAGAACTGTAGCCACTGAGAGGGCAGCTGAAAGGCTCTTAGAAGAATAGGCCAACCAGTCAGCACTGATCATCTCCTGATAGTGCAGATACTCTCACATCCAAGTCACGTCTGTTCTTCTCACTGTTGAAACACTGCCGTGAGTGATTTCACTGGAAATGGCAGCTAGGGTCAAATTCCCGTAAACGTGGTGGCCCAAGCAAATGCTGCACGCCTCACTTGTGAGGACCCAAACCAGATGAAGCTTTCTGAAGCCGATCCACATAAGAACATCAGGAGTGGCCAGGTCAATGGACCATCTATCCCATTTTTTCCGTCTGTGACACGAAGGCCATGACATGTTTAGAAGAGGTTTGGCATGATGCCCGCTGTTGAGGGTTCTCTGAACTAACCCATCTGTGTAATCAATAGTGGCTGTTAACCCTCCCTTGAGTTTTGTATTTTCCTGCTGGGAAAAAGACAGCAGTGAAGTGAAAGGAATTCAACTTCAGCAGCACATAGGTTATCCTTGATTCCTAGTCCCATCATAAACCAGCTGTGTGACTTTGTTCTCTTGTAATCTTGTCATAACCAAAAAGTATAATATTACGGGTTGTCAGTGTAAATGGGATAATGCAAGTAAAGAGCCTTGTGTGACAAATCAAGCCCCAGGACATTGTGGGGACATGGTAGTTCTGTGGGCATTCTGTCTGTGTTTTATTGACTGCTATAAGGATTGGGAGGACTTGGTGATGGTGGATGCTTGCTGGGGGTGGGGGGTGGATTTAAAGAACATTTTTTAATTATTCAGCTTGTTCAGGTTATTATGATAAACATCAGTGAGACTGTATCCACACACACACGAGTAAACATACAGAGTCCTTGGCATCATGCAATCTGCATGCAGTTCTACTTTCAATCTGACATCAGCTCAGTCTGTGCAACCTCAGCTACGCCTGTCTGTGCCTGTCTACCTCCCCACCGCCCGTCTGTCTGTCTGTCTCTCACACATCCACAGCCTTACTTTTCTTTTCCAGCTCTGAGCTAGAAGAAAAGCAAACAGTAGCTGTACTGGGAAGTTCTGTGTGAGCCCAGGAAAACGAAATTGTTTTGTTTCTGTTGTCTGCTTGTTTTCAAAGTAGCACTGAGGATGTACTAGCAGCTGCAGTAACTAAAGTATGACAGTTAAGAATCAGTCCACGTAGGGGGAGTAACCCAGCTCTGGCACATACAGTAGTTTGTTTGTCTCCGTCTTGTTCACCTGAACACCAAAAGCAGAAAACGTAATCCCTCCTTCTCCCTCACCACCAGTCACTCAGCATAGAGGAGGGACTTCGAAGGAGAAAGAATGAAAGAATCCTCCAGAGCGATTGTTTCATTTCCAGTTACGTTGGGCCCTTCGGGATAGTGTAATGTAATTAGGGCACTTGCCCCAGAAACCTGAGTCTGCACCGGACGTAAATGGACCCAGCCAGAGTCTCACCCACAGCTGGGGACAAACACCACCAGCAGCTTCCTTGGCCGGCTCTAGCAGGGAATCCTCACTCCAACCTGACAGGCTTTCTGCAAGCCCAGCCATACAGTCAAATCCTCGTTACAAATGGATGCTCCCCTCGGTTCTGGCCAAGGCTGCCAGATTAGCGCAGTGGGTGTGAGTGGGAGCTTGTGGCCAGCATGGAGCACGGAGCCGACTCACTTAAAATAACTCCTGTTCCCTCTCCATCTGCCACTGAGGTTGTTTCTGTCCCTGCAGCCAGAGGAAAGAAGTGGGTTTCCTGAAGCACAATACCAATATTTTTCTAATTTGTCCAATAAAATCCCCCCCCCCAAACTTAATATTTGGCTTGATTTATCCAGTATTTTCTTTCATCTTGTATGATTTGGGTGTGAATCATGAAGTGTCTCCAAAAACAGCTCAGATGTAGGAGCCTTACTCAGCAGACTGGCTTTGGTTTAATTGGCAGAGCTGCTCAGGCAGGATTTTCCAGTTGGTCACTGGGCTGTCTGTAGTCTTTCTCCCAGTGTTTCTTAGTCACTCTGTCCTTGCCACCTGCTGTGACTTCTGGTGGACTAACGGATACTGATTCAGCAAACATTTATGTGGTTCCCAGCGTGCTGGGATCCGTGTGTTAGAATGGGGGCTGAAGGAACACGTGGGCTGGGGCCACCTCATGGGTGGGGACTCGGACAACAGTGAAGCAAGAAGGATTCAAGTCAGACCTTGAGGAATGATTTTTGAGTTGTTATTACACATCTGGAAGTTTTTTTCCTTGGTCTCTGCCCCTCTTTAACATTCAGGTTAAAACTATTTCAAAGTGTAGTTACTTAGAATTACTGTCTAGATCGATTTTTCTTGCACTTTATTCTTCCCATAAAGTTCTTTGAGAGCTTTACGAATTTTTCTTAAAATGTGGAACCCCTAATACATCTTTTTTCTTTTGCCCGACAGAGCATCGAGGGAAATAAAACTAGGAAGGGACCACCTTTCACATGATCTGATTTTCTTTTGAGATTTTGGTAATCCATGTGCCCCTCCGTTTTAGAAAAAAGGGACATCTAAGTTGATTGCCTTCCCCATGGAGGCCTGGAATGTGGACCTTGTCAAACCACCAAAAGAACACAAAAAAGGCTCCTTTCCAGCAGCCACAGCACAGGCAAGGCTCCATAGCGGAGCCTGGGGCAGGCAAAATCTAGGACTCGTTTCCATGAAACCACGTTGACATTTGCCAAAAGCCATTTGCTCTGTGTCTGCAAGCCCAGAAGATGGGGAAGGATGCTGAAAAGTTTCTATTCTGGATAAAAATTAGCCAGTCACACGGGCCACTGGGCGTAATGGTAGATGGAGAAAAATCTTCAGTTCCTTCCCTCAATATTTGCTAGATGGCTACTATGTTCTAGGGCTAAGCAAGCTTCCCAAAGTGGCTGCAGAGACGTGCTCCAACACAGAGAGCTCAGAATCAAATAGGGTGGATAAGATTTTATATGTAGGGTGGAGAAGTAACCATAGACACAGCTAGGGAAAATGCATTTTTGTATCCGCTTTGTTGTTAGTCTCAGGAAACTTGGTCTCACATGTGTTGAATCCTTTTTGTGTGCAGACACTGCTCAAAGTGTTTTAAGTGGTTAAAGCTTTTAATCAGTAACTAATTCAATAGCAGGCTTAGGATGCAGAAGCAATGGAAAGGCTCAGAGGCTCAGAGAAAGGGTGTGTGTGACGCCAGGCCTGTGTGGAAGGTGGGTCTGGAAGGCAACCTGGAGTCAGACTGTAGACAACCAAGGGTGCCAGGACCATCTCCGTGAGGCAGTGCATATCCTCATGTTACTTACAGGAATCTGAGGCGCCAAGCAGTCAAGTAGTTAAATGACTAGAAAGAGTCAGAACCAGGAGCCCCCAGATCCGTTTAGATGCGCTAAATTCACTCTTCTATATTGGTTGATTCTTCAGGAAATGGGAAACCTGGTCTTTGCAGCCATGTCGATGAATAACAGGGTCATCACCAGGCAATTACAGTGAGATTCTGCCTAGACTGGTACTGCCCAGGAAGAATGTCATGTGAGCCACAATCATGAGGTGCCCGTGTAAGTTAACATTTTCTAGTAGCTACATCTAAAAAGGAAATAGGTGACCAAGCTGTGCAGCCCAGGCCAGTGGGGGCGGGGGAGCCTGAGCCGCCAGGCTGTCTCCATTTCCGTCCTGTCAAACTCAGCTGAACTCTCCGCGTCCAGATTCTGCAGATGACAGTGTCATCTTCCTGTCACACAATCTCTCCCCTCCCTCTGGAAGTCAGTGTTCTTGCTGTTCCCACAGCCCGAGTTCTGCCTGATGTCACCAGTGGGCTCCTTGACTGTCCCCACCCCACTCCAAATGTTGATTCCATTTCTTTGTTCTGACGGATGCCCAGCCACTTATTTTTCCATGCCTTTTTGCTATTGAACATGGGTTATAGATCAGCTCTGGCAGAAGGTCATTGAAAACACAGATTGACACATGGACATTCTGACAAATTAAATATTCTTACGCCATTATCCTCTCGTATGGGGTGAAATGGACATCCCATGGACTTATGTAAATATGCTAAATGCTAAGCAGACTGAGGAATGCCTCCATCTTCCTTCATGTCTCCTTCCCACTCAGTGCAAATGCTAAGGGTTCTTTGGAGTTCAACAAATGTGGGTGTGGCCTCCACCACTGACTTTTTCTGCCCCACTCCCCATACCACCCACCGTCATTTCCTGTTGGTTCCAAAATGCACCCCAAGTCTACTCCCCTCTCTCTGTCGCTCTTGACAGGCCCCCTGTCTTGGCTTTCCCAGATAACTTCCGTTCCCTTTCAGCCCTGCTCTGGGCACCTGTTTTTGTACCCCCTTCACCCCAGCATTATTCACTTAGCAGTCAGCGTGGGCTTTCACAGCCATCACTCAGCTGATCTGGCTTTTCTTGGCATCTAGAGTAAAACCCAAACTCTGGGCATGGCCCCAGCTCCCTACTATATCTGACTTGACCTCTCTGGCCAGACAGAGTGGTGTGGCTGCCCGCCGTGCTCACCCCTCCTTCAGTCTACTCCAGCCCTTTGTCCAGTCCTCAAAAGCCCCAAGCTCCTCTCTGGTCCAAATTCTCGTGCCTACTTTTCCCTCTGCCTGTAATCTTGTTCCCGATAACACCTGTGACTGCCTTTGTCCCACCTTCCATTCTCATCTCAATGTCACCTCCACAGAGAAACTTCCCTGCTCTCTGACCAAAGGAGCCACGCACCTCCCTCACTCCCCATCGCACCCTGTATTTTAGTTTCCTCCGATCACTTATCACTCTTGGGAAAGGTCTGTGTGTTCAACCTCTCCTGCACCATCCCTTGTGAATTCCTGTGACTTTGCTCCTGCACCCAGGGAGTGGTTGATAGATATTTCTTGGTAGATTTTGATGGCGTTTGAAGAATGCTGATGACTAAATATCTGGGTACCAATTTTCTACAATAAATGAGAAGTGCAGATGCCACATGTTTACCCATCAAACACTTACTGAATCTTTGCTTCATCACATGCAAAATTTGAATCTCATGTAATTGGTCAAGACCCCCTTTCTTTCCGCCCCTGCCTCTGCTGGACTGCAAACATTCATGAGATGTTCCTCAAGTCAGGCACTGTGCTAGCTGATGGAGACAGAGAAGCAGGTAGAACAGCATCTCTGCCCACAAGGAGCTCATTGCTAGAGTCCAAGAAGACTTATGTGCTTGCGGGGGAGGCATCTGCTTTTCTTGAGGAAGGGTACCCTGAGATGCTGGAGGGCTTCCCGGAGGAGGTGGCATGCACACCAACTTCATCCACAACCCACTGTGAGGGACATTTCTTTCCAGACTCAGCAGGGATCCCACACACGTCCTGAGATCTCTGTCCTCATGCTGGACCAATCACTGCTTTTGACTTCTGTCTCTGGTCTCAGAACCATGCATTCTGCTGGCCCCAACCTGCTGGGGTGTAGCGGGTGGGAACCGGTCATCGTTTATGTAACTCGGTGGCTTCTAAAGACTGGAATCCCATCTCACGTCTCCAGCTCTGTTCTCTGCTCAGACTGCTGGGAACTGAACGAGACTGGCCAGTAGGTGGCGCACGGGCACCGCCGTGTGCCCGCTCCCTGAGCACATTCTCAAAACAATCCTTTTATGTTGGGTCTGAATCCATCCCGTTTTATTTTAAAAGAAAGAATCATCGGATGCTTAGTAAATGTATCTGCGCAGAGGAGTGTGTTCTTGGAGAAAAAAAATAAGCAAGACTGTGTGACCCCCGTGGAGCGAGCCTGGTATTTTTTAAATACATCGTTTGGTAACAGAGAAAACAGAGCCTCCCTTGCTTTCCTCTTGATAAAATGTTAAAGAGCAACGGTTGGAGCCGCCCTGGTCTGGACACTTGAGTGGAAGAGTGGCAGCCCTGAGCAGGAAATGCTTACACCTCGTGAGCTTCAGGATGAAGCAGGTTAGAGGGGTGCCTGCCTTTCTGTCCTGCAGACCTCAGGAACTCTATAGCGGCTTGGTCCCCAGGTTCTGGGGCCGGGTGTGTACAGGGACACCTAGGGCATAGGTAGGGTTTAGCGGAGAGTGGATTAGCAGTGACAGTGCAGCTGTTTCGTAGAGTTTTAAGAACCGTGCTGTGTGCTTATCATCTTTGTGTGTTTTGCCTCATTAAGTCTTCGCAGCATCCTGTGTGTTAGTGCTTCTTTTAGAGAGATATAACTGATGCCTGGGCCAAGGACTATGTCAGTCAGAAAGCAAATCTGACTCAGTCTTCAGAGGAAAAAAAAAAAAAGACAACTATGAACAGTGTCGTTTTTCATCAAGTTAAACCCATTCAGTTGAACAGACTTCCTTAATTCCGAAGCAGTGGTATAAGGTTCTTTTATAAAATGAGAGTTGGGCTGGTGGGCCCCTCTTGGCTTCTGCAGACAATTTACCTCTTTGCTTCTGCTGTCTGCTTCTGCACACCACCTGCATGGCACTCAGGGTGGCATCTTTGATCTTGGCCTTGGATGGAGGTTAGCTGGTGGGGGACTCACCCAGAAGAAATGAGAGGAGAGCGCGGTGGATTCAGCCCCGTGTCCCCTGGCACTGGCTGCACCGAATCTAAAGCCTTTTGTCGTCTGTGGGCCCCTGTGATTGTTCCTTCGTCTGTCCCCTCATGCAGAGTGGAGGAGAAGGGCCCCACTGCTTGGGACTCCAGGGTACTACACCATTTCTTATAGCTCCCTACACCTGCCCCACTGTTACAATAGCCTCTTTATTAAAACTTCCTTAATTAGCCAGCTTGACGATGCCATATGCTTCCTGCTGGGGTCCTGACTGATACAAAGGTAAGAGTGGATGGAAGGTTTGTTTCTCTTAAGTGCTTACTAGGAATAAATAAAGGAAAAAGAAGAAAGGGAAGAAGGAAGACTGGAAGAAAAGAGGAAGAATTGAAAGGAAAAAGAGAGAGGGAGGAAGGAAGGAAGAGAAAGGAAGGAAGAGGCCCTCCATCCTGTCCTTTATTTTTTATTCATTCGCTCATATTCATTAGTCTCACGTTGTAGTGGGAACAGAGAGCTTCCATGTACACTTTTATTAAATTCCTCTTTTGCTCAAGTGATTAAGAATTGGTATCTGTTGCTTACAACCAGAGCAGCCTGGCTGATGCAGTTGTGGAATCCCCCAGTCTGGGAACCATTGCTGGGTATGGCTCTGACCCCTGCTCTCAGGGAGCACACAGTCTGTCGTCCCTCCCTGTCTCCCACTCCCACCCCCAAAACCCTCCTCTCCACACCACCCTATGCCCTCATCCCACCAGACTTCTTGCACAGGTCTCTGAGTTCGGGCTCCATACTACATTACAGAAATCCCTCGACACGTCTGTCCCCTCACTGCCCTGCAAGCAGCCTGAATACACTGATCAATGTTTTGTTCACCCTTGCATATCCAGGGCCTGGTAAAATACCTGGAAGAGAAAGTGGAATAATAAACAGGAGAGAAGACCCACGTATAGGTAATTGATTACACAGTGACACAGTATATTATTAAGCACCAGAGTGGGAATACTGGCAAGAAAGAATTTATAAAAGGACGTGGTGTCTAGCTGTGACAGGGGTGGCTCGAGAACTCTGCAGGGAGCTAGTTTGCAGCCTGTAAGCTTCAGTTCACAGGTTGTGATCCAATCCAGCACATTTGGAAACAACAAAAGGCCCTTCAGACACTAGATGTGCAACTTGCTCCTTCTTGCATTGCTGGAGCCCACCTTCCCTCTCACCTTTCCTTCTCTCATCTGGCATGTATTATCGAACACCTCTTCTGTGCCAGGCGCTCTTTTATATGCTGGAGATCAAGGGATAAAAACAAGACTGACACAACTCCCCCTTCATGTGGTCATGGATAAGATATGTTGTTTTTAGGCTCATAAGTAAGCAAATAAAAAGTATTAACCCATTTTGGATAACCTCTCCAAAGGAAGGAAGGTTCTGAGACATCAATAGACTAGGGACATGCCCTACTTTTAGTTGAATGGTCAAGGGGAACCCTTCTTGGGGATGACATTTTAAGCTAAACCCTATAGCCCCGAGGGGGAAAAGAACTTGCTGTGCCAAGATAATGGAGACTAATTTAGGCTGAGGGAACCATGTATGCAAAGACCCTGAGGCACGGGGAGGCCTAAGATGTGTCTGGAATCTGTGAGTAGATTCAGAACAGAATTCCAAATACCAAGTGCCTTGAGGTTTTGTTGGTAAATTCCTATTTGGAAACATGCTTAGTGAAGTAGTTCTGTGGATGGCCCGCCCAGGCCCCCTCAGCTCTCAACTCCATGGGTTCCAGCCTGGCTTGCAGCTGCCAAAACCCTAGTGAAGACTTTGTGACTTCTGGAGTTCAGTCCTTTCAAGCACACAGCGGGCAAGGGGTGCCGGGGAATTAGCATCCTTCCACCAAAAACTGCTGAGCGCTCCTACCTCCCGGTGGGCTCCCTGGAGACACCTGCTGCACACTGACTCCCGGACCCCTGCAGCGGGATTCAGCTTGAGGTGCCCACACGCTCCATGATGCAACTTGTGTTGGCTGCCCGCCTGTTGTCTCTATCTCTGAGCCACTTTGCCGTGTCCCCACAGGCATTTCCTGGCAAAGTAAAACTTTGCCCTTAAATCCTGGCCTTAGGATCAGCTTCAGAGGAGAGCTGTGCCACGATCCCAGTGGACTGATACATCTCTGCAAAAACTGATTTGCTTCAAATACAGTTCTGTGTGCGTATAGACCTTTGCTTTAAAGTGTTGGGATCAGGCACATTTCCCATTCTGTTTCAGGGGGCTGCGCATGTATTCACCTCACATCAGCCTGCTTGCACTGAGAAGCGCCAGGGAGTGTTAGCTTTATGCTGTTAATAATGGAGAAGGCACTTTAAGGGAATTCGGTTTAGAGATAGGATTCTCTGCTGCTTTATTGTTTGGCAAAAGGATTTGATGAGGACAGAGCTTTTCTTTACACTGGACACACTCTGACCTTTGTTTTACTAGATTAATTTCATATCTAGAGTGCCCCATCTTGGATGATGAATTAGCAATAAAAGGCTCGTCAAAATGTAATTACAGGCAATGTGTTGAATAACGATCTCTTAAACATTCCTATAGATTTGTCTGCCCCTCCTTCCGCTCATGGGGGAAGTGAGCGTCAGCTGCTAGCTACTAGCCTGGACTCAGGAATGCAAAGCCTAGCCACACTGTGAGGCTGAGATGGCAGAGCTGGCTTCCATCATTGTCCAGTGTCATCTAATTGATCAATTGCTTCTCTCCACGTGATGCACATCTTTATATAATTTAAAGGGCCATCTCCACGGGGGTAGGAATACACAGGAAGTGGAAGCTCAAGGCAGAGTGAAACCTCCCCTCCTCCATCTGCAGCAGCCTCTTGTGGGGAGAGAGTTATTAATTAAAATGTTAACTGTCCAGACAATAGCAGGCAGACCAGCATGAAGAATGCTGGGAAGTGAGCATTAAAGCTTTTATAACTGTAAATTCCAGGAAAGTTTGTTCCTCCTTAAAACAGGCAAACAGAACCATCTGCATCCAAGAGAAGGCCAGACTGGGCTGGTGAGCGAGGTTCGGCTTCCCCGGGGAGGAGTCAGACTGGTTTCTCTGCAGAGAGTTGGACTGGGAGAAACCTAGCCTCACCCTCAATGTACTGAGGAGCCCTGTAAAACCTGCAGCTTGAGCTGACAGCAGAATATTCAAATGATTCAACAGTGTAAGTGCCCACACTCATTTGAATAACTGAAGAATTCAGTCATTTGAATGCCAATGGTGATGCCTCTGCGAGTTTACATTTTAGAAAGACAGTGCATCTGAATCCCCATGAGAGCATTAAATTGCTATCTAATTAGCAGTCCCAAATTATATATATTTAAAAGATAATTAAAGGTTTGAAGGCTGTTGGAATAGCTGGTTATACATTTAAATGAATCACTAGAAATTTGTTAGTAATGTGTGGAGTTTTCTTTTATTTTTTGCTTCCCTCTTTGAAGTTCAGTAGACCCAACCTTGAGGGGTTAAGTCTGGTAGCGGTAAGATAAAGGCAGATGTTTTTAATTATTGCAACTCAAACCTCCAAATAATTATAAGCAGCTGTCATTTTTACATAATCCTAAATGATAAGACGCAAATAATGCAAATAAAAAGGTTAAGAGCATGGGCTCTGGGGCATAATCATTTACTCCCCACCACACCCCTGAACTGACCATTGCCCTTCTTTGAGGAGGTGCCCAGACCATTATGCGCTTCACTCAACTTTTATAATCATGTGACAGGCCACGTGTGTTTCTGAACATCTCCCAGCTGCCATTTCCACATACTCTGTGGATGTTTTCAGGGCAAAGGGAAACACGAATGCATTTGAGATATTCAGCTTGGCTAAGCCAGTCAGGGCTTTTGCTGATCGTTATTCTCACTTAGCCTTTCTCTTTGGGACAGGACCCGGGTGACCCCACCCCAACTCCCACAAACATACCAATAGCTGGCATTTCTTTGGCTTGTGGCTGGGGATTTCATAAGATCAAGTGCATTTGTGCCTCAGCTGGCCAGGGCCAGAGATCCCAAATGACAGGCTGGTCTGCCAGCCACACCCCAGGGAGCTCTGGGTTCAAGTCTGAAATTGGATGCTTTGTGTGCTTGTCTGTCCCTGGAAGGGCGGAGACCACCTGAGGAGCAAGTGAGGGGACGTTCATCATTGTCACAATGTCTTCTTTTTGGACCCAATAACTACAAAACCAGCATCCCACAGATAGAGGCACACAGCTTACCACAGGCACAGTGGAGGCCAGACTCTGCAGGAGACAAATTTAGAACACATCTGAAAGGAACACACACACGCACACACACACACTCCAAATTAAATCAGAAGCCCGAAGAACCCTCTACTAGGAATGCTCAAGGCAGGTTTAAATAAACAAGGACCCCACTTGGCAGAAATGTGCCCCTAAAGAAAGAAATGCCCTGTGAGATAAGCTTAATTTCCTGGGATTGAGAAGGATAAACAGAGGAAAGAGGAGAAAAATCCTTTATCTGGGACAGTCAGAAGCTGACAGGCATCTCACACAGAGTACTGTCCCCTTTCCCCAACATAGAACCATAGAGATTTCAGAAGTATATCCTGGGTATTAGAATCAGTTGAAACATTCTGTTTCTCTCAGATGCCTGCTCCTTGCCCCAGAAAAGCCTCCTCTGGAATTTAAGTTTCTTGCTACACTCCAGGAAGAGAGTCTGGGTGTGATTGGGACAGGTAAAGGTGTTTATCTGACTCCCATTACTGCAGCAAGTTTGAGAATTCTGTGGATTGGATGCCTTTAAATAATACCTATTTCATCCAAGTTCAAATACAAGTATAAATAGTACTTTCATATATATTTCATGGAAAGATTCCTTTGAGAGGTAATAATTTGAAACTAAGCTCAACTCAAAGTGGAGTTCCAGGGAGCTGGTTGAGTACAGCCACAGGTCACTTTGCCATCATCAACTTGCTGTGCCCTTGAAAGGCACATCTCAGGCAGGCACCCAGCAGCAACCTCAGGTCTATATAAGGGAGGTTCACCATGCACACTTCTCCATGGAGCAGAATAGTGCCTGAGGCTTTGTGTCTAGGGTCAGCTTCAGCTCTGCTGCTGTCGGCTGTGTGACCGTGGACAAGTTACTCAACCTCCTTCCATTCAGTTTCATCCACTGAGAAATGAGGGCAAAAGTAGTGCCTGCTGCTTGGAATTACTATGAGGATTAACTGAGTTCATGTTCACAAAATGCCTAGACTAGGTCAGACATGGTAGGTGTTGTGCACGCTATTAAGTAAAGACCCATTATAATTTTCACTCTGTTTACTCAGGCCTCAAATATTCTTAAGAAGAATCTACTCTTTGACGAGTATTCTCTTAGGCACCGCAGGTTTGATGCTGCATAAGTTGTTCAGTCGCTCAGTCACGTCTGATTCTGCGACCCCATGGGCTTCAGCATGCCAGGCTTCCCTGTCCCTCACCATCTCCCAGAGCTTGCTCAGACTCATGTCCATTGAGTCAGCGAGGCATCCAACCATCTCATCCTCTGTCATCCCCTTCTCTTCCTGCCTTCACTCGTTCCCAGCATCAGGGTCTTCTCTATTGATTCAGCTCTTCGCAACAGGTGGTCAAAGCATTGGAGCTTCAGCTTCAACATCAGTCCTTCCAGTGAATATTCAGGACTAACTTCCTTTAATGGACTTGTTTGATCTCTTTGCAGTCCAGAGGACCCTCAAGAGTCTTCTCCAACGCCACAGTTCAAAAGAATCAATTCTGCGGCCCTCATTTTTCTTTATGGTCCAACTCTCACATCCATACATGACCACTGGAAAGACCATAGCCTTGACTAGACGGACCTTTGTGGGCAAAGTAATGTCTCTGCTTTTTAATACGCTGTCTAGGTTGGTCATAGCTTTTCTTCCAAGGAGCAAGCGTCCTTTTTGTTGCTGCAGTCACCGTCTGCAATGACACTGTTTCCACTGTTTCCCCATCTATTTGCCCTGAAGGGATGGGACCAGATGCCAGGATCTTCCTTTTTTGAATGCTGAATTTTAAGCCAGCTTTTTCAGTCTCCTCTTTCACCTTCATCAAGAGACTTTTTAGTTCCTCTTCACTTTCTGCCATAAGGGTGGTGTCATCTGCGTATCTGAGGTTATTGATATTTCTCCCAGCAGTCTTGATTCCAGCTTGTGTTTTGTCTAGCCCAGCATTTCACATGGCGTACTCTGTATATAAATTAAATAAGCAGGGTGACAATATACAATTTTGACATTCTCCTTTCCCAATTTGGAACCAGTCCATTATTCCATGTCTGGTTCTGATGGTTGCTTCTTGACCTGCCTACAGGTCTCTCAGGAGGCAAGTAAGGTGGTCTGGTATTCCTATCTCTAAGACTTTTCCACAGTTTGATGTGATCTACACAGTCAAAGGCTTTGGCATAGTCAATGAAGCAGAATTAGATGTTTTTCGGGAATTCTCTTGCTTTTTCTGTGATCCAGTGCATGTTGGCAATTTGATCTCTGGTTCCTCTGCCTTTTCTAAATCCAGCTTGAACATCTGAAAGTTCTCGCTTCATGTACTGCTGAAGCCTGGCTTGGAGAATTATGAGCATTACTTTGCTAGCTGAATAAGAAATACCTTTTTTCCCAAAGATGCATGGGACAGAGGGGAGGAGACGGGCATGGAAGGAACAACTTTGCACTGTAGCAGTATAGTGTGTTAGTCATGGAGATAGCACGGGAAACTGAAGAGGATGCAGGAGGGACCTGCACTGACCAGAGACAGGCCAGGGTGGGCTTCCCAGAGGAGCTGACGTCTTGGCTGGGTGCTTAATGGCCACTTGACTCTGAGATGGGTTGGAGTGTATTGAGAACAGGTGGAGTGGCATGTGCAGAGGCCTGATGGCAGGAATGATAATGACGCTTTTAGGAGTCAGCGCAGTCTAGCTGGAGCGTATGGAGTGAGAGGCCAGAGGAGCAAGCAGAGGTGGTGTGACGGGGACGGATGGTGTTCTGGGATGTTGGACATCGTCCTGCAGGGTGTGGGATGTAACAAGTACTGAAGGCTGAATGGTAATATGTAGGGTTACGGATGACCCTCCCGAGCTGGACTTGGGAAGATGTATTGAACAATGGAGTCCATCCAGGTGGGGGTGCTTAGGAGACACGTGCCATCTTTAAGGGAGAGGTATCATGGCAACCAACAACAAGCTGAACACAAGAGGGATAGAAAGATGCCATCAGTTCTAGGAGACACTTGGTAGAAGTAATGGATGCAGCAGTTTGATGAACCTGGCTACTTTGCCTGGCCCGCTGGCCTCTTCCTCTGTGTCAGGATCGTCTGTTCCAGCCTTCACCCATGTCTCCATGATCACAGGCAAATATTGGAGGACTCCATCAGCCTTGCGGGGGACCTTTGGTTTTCCTATAAGTTATGAACAACATTAGAGGTCTGTGGGCTTATTCAGACCAGCATACATCCAGAAACACTTTAAAAAATATATGTCAGTATAATTGAGAATCACATACAAAAAAATTAAAACTAAACGTTTTGCTCAGTCACCAGTCCAGTGGGCTGGGTGGACCAGTGGTGGACGAGATTATTGGATCTGGTGTTAGGACATGGCTAAGACAGAGAGGAGGTGAGTGGGAAAGATGGTCACACGCAAAGCACTGTGTCCTCAGGGAGGTGCAGAACAGGAGCCCTCCTGAGTGAGAAGGGAGAGAGACTCTAGCTGGAAGGGTCAGAGAAACTTCCGTGGAAGATGTGGCCACAAAAATGGATTTCTACATGTCTTTTCCTCCTTCACAAATATCCTTAAAAATCTTCAGCAGAAAAAAGCGAAAACAAAATAAAGCTCCCCTGCCAAGCAGCTCCCCAAATTACACACAAACATTCACACGTGTACATACGATGAAGGCTCAGCAGTGTGACGGAGGATGATGCCGTTACTTGCATAAGGCGTATACCCGAGGCAAGAGGAATGGCAGCTGGCTTGGAGGGAACGATTCCTTTCCCTCTTTCGTGCCTCCTTCTTTTTACTTCACTTGCAGAATATTTTCCTTCATGTCAATAAACACAAAGACCTTGAAAATGAGAGATATCTGTTCTGGACACATCCCTCCAACAAGGGATGAGACTCGGGGTTTTTTCACAGTGACTAAGCTGGTTACAGACACTAGGAATGTTACGGAGGACGGCAGAAAAGCCAGCGCCACAGAGAACTCACCCCGTGGTGAATAGTTAGCTGTAGCATCATTTGAAGACGGACACAGTACTGCAATGCAGTGCTGCTTGATACTAATTTGTGATATTCCTTGAGTGAATAAGGAGATTCATTGTCTTTGCTGTTTTGAAACTGGAATCAATTTGCGGTGCCTAATTGTACCCCATGTTCAAAATGGTCTGACGGGTTCCACATACCCAAGAGTCTTTTGATATATAATTAACTTCTCAAAGGAATAATGCCAAATAAAGTTCTGTAAATGAAAAAAAAAAAAAAAAGTTGCTTGTCAAAAGCCACAGACATATTCTCAAATTATAGAGGTCCTCTTTTTACCCTAGATGTTATCTCCTAATTACTCAATGGTCTCTGAAGTCTTTATATAAAATCAGATTTGTGATATGGCACATTTCCATGCCCAAGAATTCAATGCAAGTCTTTTTGAAGCTTTGAAATTCATCGTTAAGCCTGTCTTGCATCTAACCTTTGCCCAGGAAGCTTTAGAGAGCATTCTGTCTCAAAAATGTTCTAACCTATTAGAGTAGCCATCTCCCAGGTGCCCACATGCGTCTTTATTTTGTGTGTAGCCTTCATGTGCACCCTTCTTTCTTCTCTGCGGAGATGTGGTCTTACCTCAGCAGCACCCTTTCACCTGCGTCAGCGGACCTGAAGATACCTCTCTGTTCTCCATCGGAGTCCCCTAGTCCCTGTTCCTTTGCTGGCACAAATGTTCTTCCCACTCCAGCCACTCAGCATGATGTTCATTTTTATGACTAACTTACTATTACAAGACAGACTGGCTTTTTGAGAAGGAGAATTTAAATCCAACCACCAGGTAGTAAGCCACATTTGACCTGCAGGGGCTGGCCACCTCCTCCCCACACACAGCAAGTGACTCATTCCCAGTGATTCAGAGGACACTAAAGATAAAGGTCATCTAGGTTTTCAAAGCGGCCAGCTAATTGTTTTTCTTTTTTTTTTTTTAAAAATAATAATACCAGTGCTGTTACAGTTTTAGAGTGATCAAAAGGATTTTGTAATCACACTAGAAGAGCACGTAGAACTTTTCATCTTCGAGACTTAAAAACATTAATTAATAAGAGCAGAGCACCTTTTAGGAAAAGGAAAAAGCTTGTTGTCTCGACATGCCCTTGTTGCCTCTCTCCCACTCTCCGACTGCCTTTACATATCCCCGTGGCCCTGTTTCGCTCAGTATATCTGGTTGTCTAATCTTCCCAGGAACAGGAAGGAGTTCAGCTCTGAATATGCTCATTGGAATTCTTTTCTGCCATAGGGCCTATGAGATCCAACCATGTGTCTTCTCTGAGCTGTTGTGTGATTGCACAACCAAAGGGTCACACTTCTGATGGAAGTCCTTTATCAGTGCCATGAGGCACTGCCAGGCTTCTCTGAGGCCTTGAGTGAATATTGGTTGTTAGGCATCATGTGACTATGATATCATACATTGGACACGTGGCATGATATTGTACTTGTTCTTAACCTAAAACTGATTCCCAACCCCTGGCCATCAATGTTAGTTTCAAGGCAGCCCCTGTGAGTTGGCTGTTAACAGAGACATGAATGGCCCGTGGGATTGGACTCCCAAGGCGGTTCTGCAACCATTCACGTGCCAGCTACATGAAGTCCTATCAGTGGTTGCCCTGAGTTGGTGAGAAGGAAGGCAGTGCAGAGGGTGGTGAAGACTGGGAAACCAGGCAGAGTTGGGGAGGAATCCGCGTTTCCCTGCCTGTTAGCCATGCCGCTGTGTGACCAGCATCCCTGCTCTCTGTGTTTCTCCTTTCGTGGAGCTGTGAGAATTAACAGGAGATGGGTACAGCACTCAGCACCATACCTGGCACAGGAAACAACCTTCGGGAAGAACGATAGGGAGTAGAGGGGGAAGCTAGCCAGCAGAAAAGAAACAAATTTGTTTTTGTTTTTGTTTTTCCTGAAAGCAGTCACTTGGAAAGCATAACAGATTGCTTGCTACATTTTATAAATTCTTGTTGGAGAAACAATGAACTTAGAAAACTGAAAACAGTAACCGCTTCAAAATACTTGTCCTTTGGGAAAGATAATAGAGTGTCCCTTGGTGATCCCTGGGTTGTGGTAGTGAGGACAGTCTTTTTTCATTTCTTATACTTTTCATTATTTTCAAATTCCTACAATGAACAGTTGTTACATGTATAACCAGGGCGAGGTAGCAGGGGGTGGGGGTTGGGGGGGGGGGCTTTAAAAAATGCTCTGTTTAGACTGTAGCCTGTGCAGCAGGGACTGATACAGACCCCTGGGATTCCCTTTCCCTAGGGGCACCTCCTCTGGGCCAGGACATGCTGTGACAGTAAGAGACCTTGATTTGCAAATTCTAGGGGGAGGAGACCATTACTCTGTCACAGACCCCCTGGACACCTGCCCTTGGGACCATGTCCTTGTTTGAGACCCTTCCTTTTGACCTTGAGAAGAATGGGCCCCAAAGCCAGGTTGAACTGCCTCTTTAAAGGACTAGAAAAATTAGTAAACAGCCATACTGTGAAGGGGCTTCCCTCGTGGCTCAGATGGTAAAGAATCCGCCTGCAATGAGAGAGACCTGGGTTTCATTGCTGGGCTCGGAAGATCCCATGGAGAAGGGAAAGGCCACCCGCTCCAGTATTCTGGCCTGGAGAATACTACGGACTATACAGTCCATGGGGTTACAAAGAGTCAGACACAACTGAGTGACTTTACCTATACTGTGAAGAACCGTTTTAACCCGTGAAGGTCGTCTCTAGGGACAGGCGTGATGAGGTGGGCTGCCCTGTTTATGAGCAGTTCCCACTGCTGACCCAGTGGCGGGTTGTCCCAGCACTGTTTGTCAGGATGTCTGCCATGCTCAACCGTATCTATGCCCATTTGTTCCTCATGGCAGTCCCGTGTGTTGAATGATCTTACCTCCATCCTGCAGAGGAGCACGGTGTGCTGAGAGAAATGCAGGCCAGCCCTGGGCACACAGCCTGTAGGTGCAGACCTGGTTCAAACCACAATCTCCCTCTGGGGCCTTGACGTTTCCCTGTTCTCCTAACTGGCCTGGTGAATTGCGACCTGCAATTGGAGGGCAGAAGGTGAGCCTTCACAGGCAGCTTCTGACTGAGTGCTTTCCTAAGGCTCACCTGGGCCTGGCTCGAGGCCTGATGAATAATCAGTGTCCAACAGTATTTTGAAAAGACCCTGATGCTGGGAAAGATTGAGGGCAGGAGGAGAAGGGGACGACAGAGGACGAGATGGTTGGATGGCATCACCGACTCAATGGACATGGGTTTGGGTGGACTCCGGCAGTTGATGATGGACAGGGAGGCCTGGCGTGCTGTGGTTCATGGGGTCACGGAGAGTCGGACACGACTGAGCGACTGAACTGAACAGTATGTTTGGATATGTGAATGGACAAATCAATGAAGCAAGGAAGGAGTGAAGGAATGAAGTGCCCAGTGGCCACTGGGTCACCCTCTCTTGCCCATGGAGGAGAGAAAGACGTGTCGCCCTTCCTTCTCAAACAGCCACTTAGCCTCTAAGACAGGAGGAAACCCGGGGCCTCAGAGGAGGTGGTGAAGGTATCCACCAGCCGAGGACCCCGACTGCCTCCGGAGAGAGACGTTTCCCCAGACAAGGCTGGCTCCCAGGCCCTGGCCACACCCCTTCTCCAGATGGCGCTGGCTTTGGGCAAGGCCTCTTCCTCTCCAGTTATGGGCCTCTCACCCCCATCTCCTTCCTTCCTGCTGGCAGCATGGAGCAGCACGAACTGTTTATCAATTATTAGCACACATAATATTTGTTTCACAAAGGCTGCATGGATGTGTGTAACTGACTTCCTTTAGTCTTTCCCAAAAGAACACAGAAAAGCAAAGGCATTCTTGTTTCGTTCAAACCCACACGAACATGGCCATCACCTTAGCCAATCCCTTTCTGCTTCCACAGTCTATCTGCAGGTAACACAAAGGGGCACTCACATCCAGACGGTTCAACGCTGCCAGGAAGGTTCTGGCACTTACGGCAGACCCCCGATGGCTCCGGCTGGCTCCTCAGATGGGTGCCCTTCTTCCCCCGTCCTTCTAGGCCACAGGCTGGTTTGGTGTGTTCACCACATCTGGCCTTTATTTGAAACTCCACCTCAAAGTATTTCATAGCACAGAATATCTTTCCTTATTAAATTCTCCCCCACATATTTTTTTCATAAAACAGGCACCAAAAACTACAAACCTACCCGTGGCTCTCAAAGTATCTGTTTATAAACCTTTGGAAACCGTTTGCAATTCGTTAATCACATTTTCAAAGGAAGTTACAGTTTATAGATACACTAACAAATGCCATATCCGATGCCTCAGCCCCAGTAACGAGATCCTCACGAAGGGGAAGAAGGAGTGCGGCTGGGGGACCTGGGATCCATCCCAGGCCAGATCCCATGGGAGAGGGGAGATCAGACCTGGGAGTCAGAGGTTCAAGGGTTTAGTGCTTTTTTGGACACCCTCAGACTGCATGGCCACGCATGTGTCTTCTCGGGAAAAGCAGGTACAGAGGGTCAGCAATGCTCAGACACAGTGGACTGTCTTGATTAACAGTGAGGTGTTTTACAAATCACAAGTTTCTAAATAGTCATTAAAGTACCAGAGTTTGTGAACACTTCACTTAAAATGTACTTTAAAAGAATGGTTCATTTAAAAAGACAAAAAAAAAACAAAACTAAAGACACTGAATATATACAGGTTGAAACTGATGACTACTTACGCTTGAAACCTAAGACAGCTTTTTTAAAAAAAACATCTTTAAAAAGAGAAGGAGGGTAATGTGGAGAGAATGTGTTGGTACATGAAACACCCAAGAGTATAAAGATTGCAGGCGAAGCTTGATCCAGGCACGTACACCGTGCTTTCAGGACTCTTCATGTCTTTTCTCTGGCTTCTCCGCACTGGCTTCATTCTCAGGAAGGCTCTCTCCAAGCAATGGCAGAGTTGGCTATGAGGACCTCAAGTTCCCCTCCTGCCTTAGTGATGCTAGTAGACAGAGAGCTGCTTTTTCCAGATAAATCCAAGAAAGCACCCCAGATTGAGTTTCATTTGGGTTAGTATGTGTTATGTCCCCAATCCTGAGTTACTCACCGTGTCCTGGAGAGTTGTGGGTCTCAGTCACGTACTCAGGTCATTCGTTGGCTTCCCTCTGAACCGGGATGGTCTTGCCATCACTGGAACTGCATTTACTGGGTGTGGTGAGGTCCATGGGGATTCCCTGTAGGAAAACCAAAGAGATTTCCCTGAAATATGTGGGGGATGAGTGGTGGCGGTCCACAGCCCAGGTATCTTCCTAATGGAGGTCTGTTCTCTAGCTGAGTAATAAGGTTTCTATTTTTTTCTTTTAACTTTTCAAAGTATTTGTGTGTTTATGTTTGTGGCTACACTGGCCTTTGTTGTGCTGCGGACTTTCTCTAACTGTGGCAGGCAGGGGCTGTTCTCCAGTTGCAGTGGTGGGCTTCTCACTGTGGCGGCTTTTCCCGTTGCTGAGCATGAGCTCCAGGCGCATGGGCCTCCGTAGTTGTGGTGCATAGGCTTGGTCGCCTCGCAGCCTATGGCATCTTCCTGGACCAGGGATCGAACGGCTGTTTCCAGCGTTGCAAGGTGCATCCTTAACCACCGGACCGCCAGGGAAGCCAGCATTCTTTTATCAAGAGAAGAGATACAGTGGATTTAGGGTCATCCTTCTGAAGTTTACTCACTGTCCTTGACAGGTCCTATCTATGCAACAGCCCGTTGACTTTTTCCTTTGTTACTCAAAGTAGTCACTCTGCTACACTACTGTATGGATTTCTGTTTGTATTTTAAGAGGCTCACCCAGTAATAAAGACTCAAGTAGAAAGTATTGACTGTTTCATACCTGCTTCACTGGTTTAGCAGACATCGTAGGGGAGCATTCCAAAGGGTGTATCCCTGGTCCCGTCTGCTTCTTTGGATGCAGTTAAATTAGAGGCTTGCTGGGATATGATGACCTTCAGGCCAGCACGCTGGGAAACCTTTCCTCCCCTCACCCTCCAGTCTCTGCTCGTTTCTTGAACACTAACAGTGCAGTGTACTGAATTTCTTGAGTGGTTTTATTAAAACAATGAAAGAAGATATCTAAGAATGGTCAGAAGTCATGGATCCATCTCTGTGGATTCCACTCTTGCCGGGTATCATCCAAAAGGACCTGGGTTCTTTACCGCAGGTATGAACTTTTCTGCCAGGAGAGGCTCGAGTCCCAACCTGGTATTCAGTACATAAGTATCTTACACATGAAGAGGAGGCATCTGAGGGTGACAGCATGACACCATCATCTTCAACAGACAGCTTCTTCCTGCCTAGTGTCCACGCAAGAGTGACCCAACAAATTATTCAGTGGGTCTCCTTCATGTCAAGGAAATGACGTATTAGACGTTTGTATGCCGTGAGCTGTATCTTCACCAAGGTTATTACTTTTTCAGGAGTAAACTAGCCATACGCCTATTAAGGGTTTCTTCCATACTGAAGTTGGAGGGTGCTTGCCATCTTACATACAGTACTAGTTAATTGTCTCAGCCTACCTTGGCTACGGAGGTATTACTGGTTTTCATAATTTTGCAGCTGAGCGAGGAAGGAAGGAAGCTCGGAGCAGCTGAGTGCCTTACTTCATGTCGCATGCCCAGTGAGCAGCAGGACCTCTGTGCTCAGCTCTTCTAACAAAGACAGGGACACACTTTCTCTGAGGATGAAGGACCTTGGTGGTCTTTTAAAATTGCTCCCCTCGTGTCTCAGCTGGTAAAGAACCCACCTGCATTGCAGGAGATCTGGGTTTGATCCCTGGGTTGGGAAGATCCACTGGAGAAGGGAAAGTCTACCCACTCCAGTATTCTGGCCTGGAGAATTCCATGGACTGTATACATGGACATGTATAGTTCATGGGGTTGCAAAGAGTCAGACACGACTGAGGGACTTTGATTTTCTAAAATTTCTTTAGTGGCAGTTGAAATTACATGAGGCTTCGCCGTGAAAATTTGGTCAGGGGCTGGGGGTGTGTGATATACTGGCTATGTGATCTTATTTAACTTGCTGTAGGCACCATGGGGAGTAAATTGACTATAGGTAGGCAGAATCCCATGGACAGAGGAGCCTGGTAGGCTGCAGTCCATGGGGTCACTAGGAATCGGACACGACTGAGCGACTTCATTTTCACTTTCATGCATTGGAGAAGGAAATGGCAGCCCACTCCAGTGTTCTTGCCTGGAGAATCCCAGGGACAGCGGAGCCTGGTGGGCTGTTGACTATGGGGTCACACAGAATCGGAGACGACTGAAGCGACTTAGCAGCAGCAGCAGCAGGCAGAATTAAGAGTGATAAACCACAGACGAGTCCTTGGGAAAGAATGAAGCACCATTTAATTGACTTTACTTATATTCTTAGGACCTTGTGCATGCTAGATGTCCAATAATTGTATGTTGACAAAGTGATTAAAAGAGGATTTTGAAGTGACCAATGGAAGAACTTCCTCCAAAAGACAGTATATACCTAGCATTAGACTACCCAAGAAACCATCAAAGTTTTACCTTTATTGGTCAGAAGCTGAGCTGCAGAAACTTCTGGGCTGCCTAGTGGCTCCCAGGAATTATTCTTACCAATATGGAACCTGGGGACCATCAGTACAGGTAACAGAGGTCTGAGAATGTCTGACTATAGGGCTTAGTATCATGTGCCCCTTCCCACCCCACCTCCTCACCCTGAGAAGAGGTGGCCACCCTATCGCCCACTTTCCTGTTCTACCCACGCAGCCCCAGCCCGACTCTCTCGAGGGCCAAACATTGTGAACTTTGCATAACAGGATCCAACTGTGAATCTGCTATCATTTACAGCGGCTTCTGAGGGAACCACTTCCCTTCCTCTTCATCTGGAGTGGATCTGATGTCATAAAACTGACCGTGACTGTCTGTTAATTGAAAACCTGAGCGAAGGGAGCAGAGGGCAGTGGACCAATGTCAGAGCCCGTGCCCCCTTCGAGTTGAGGCAGCCTTCCTGGGTGGTAAGGGTGGACGCCCCAGGACACCCCAGCATTCCTGAAATGCAGCCCAGAGAGAAAGCAACTTAGCAGGAAAACTGCTGAGTCCCATCTGGCCCCACAGTGATGGGAGATCTGCCCTGCCTGGCCTCTCTCTCCTAGATTCCACTGCGGGGCCAGTGTGGACCTCTTTGGTCCCATACACCAGCGGTGATTTTCTCCTCTACACCAAGAGCCTTCAGCACCTGTCTCCATAGTAACTGAGCAGTGTCCAAAATGGTAACATGTGGTTTGGGAGTCTTAAAACACCTAGAGTGATGCTGTATTAGAATCCTGCCCATTAAATCCAAAGCTGGCTATTTAGAAACAAAAGGAAAAAAGAAAAAAGCTACACATACATATGTATTTTTTCCAATATGCCATCAGCCGTATCTTTTGAACTGGCAAAGGGATTGCTTATCCTGAACCTGCAGCAGAGGGCAGACTTTCCTACATTATAAATACAGCATTAAAATCCCAATACACGGGAACATCCAGACACAGGACTGTCTGATAAAATAGTAGGCTTGCCAGGTGACTGTAATACCAGTGCTTTAGGGGGAAAAAAACTGAAAAAACTTCCTGTGATATTAATGCACTCATCAACTTTTCCAGAGAGATGTACTAATGGCCATTAAATCTGGCAGTGATTCTCAGTCTCCGTGCTCTTTGGGTTAAGTAGCCCTGCTTATCTCAGCACTGCTGTGGCCAGTGTGATAGCAAGTGGAAGGTTCCATGTGTTTGAGAAATGTTGCCAGGACGCTGAGGCCAAATATGGAGATCAGAATACAGACT
This sequence comes from Moschus berezovskii, assembly GCF_049115385.1. Lineage (NCBI taxonomy): Eukaryota > Metazoa > Chordata > Mammalia > Artiodactyla > Moschidae > Moschus > Moschus berezovskii. Next base: position 14,374,513 of record NC_142483.1, read on the forward strand.
ATGTAAGATTCCCTATCCTGTATCATGAAGGTGTGCACCATAAAAGCTTTAGATTAGACGAGAAGGGCTCCATTCCACACATAGAATGTCCAAGGAGGGGGGAAACTTTGCTTTGCACCTGGCATGTTTAGAGGTAAGAAGTCTACCAGGTAAATTCATATGAAACAAAGAATCGGCTTGTATACTTACTCCCCCTCTACCGGCTCAGCAGTGTCCAACTCTGCAAGCCCATGGACTGTAGCCTGCCAGGCTCCTCTGTCCATGGACTTTTCCAGGCAAAAATACCGGAGTGGGTTGGCATTTCCTGCTCTGGGGATTTTCCTGACTCATTGAAACCGCATCTCTTGCCTCTCCTGCATTGGCAGGCAGATTCTTTACCACTGCGCCACCTGGGAAGCTCACATGTTTGCTAGTGACTCAGTTCAGCTTTCTTGATCTTGAAAACCCAGGAGTGCCCCTCTGCTTCTCCCTGGTACCCTCCACTCACAGTCCTCAGGCATGAATCAGGAATTCAGATGATGAAGGTTGCCCTGGCTGGTGGTCTCCTGGCAATATTTTCTTTGTTTGTCATCTGCTTTCTTTCTCTTCCTCTTCTGCCAGTACGAAGAAGGAAAAAAGCGGAGGAAACCCAACTACAGTAGTGTTGACCTGTCTGAGGTGGAGTGGGAGGACCGCGATGATGTGGTAAGCAATTTGATTTCAAGCCTGGTGAGAAGGATGCTCCATTTTACCCTCCTCTGCCTGGGAGCCGGTCAAGAGAGGCCCACCAGAGGGCCACCTGGCCATCAGAGGGATGCGGAGACCATGGGCCCTTGTATGCATTTGGGGTTTTATAACTCTCCTACTGGTAGGTCCACTTGCAAATGGGTTTCCAGCCACCCTGCCTGCTTTGTGTAGTCTAAAACCATCCGCATTTGGGCCCTGGTTCCTTCTGCAGCCGATCAACCCGGACTCTTTCTGAGTGCCATTGATGGGACCTGCGACCCTCAGGGGAGCCTGGCCAGAGCCTAGCGGGGCAGCTGCACAGCCAGGGCCAGAGTTTACCTGTCAGGATGTCAGCCAGGGCTTGGCAGACCCACTTTCCTCCTCTTTGGTTGACCGCCCTGTTTCCAGGGCCATCCCAGCCCTTCCCCTTTCCAGGCCACACTTTAGTAACACTTGCTTGTTTCCCAGACAGCTTCAGCCTTCAGGACTGTATCAGAAGTTTTCCTCATGCCCACAGTTTAGCCCCAGCAGTCTTCTTGTTGCTTCCTCAGTAAATCAGATTTGTTAGACACACCATCTTTTGTGAATCCAGGCAGACTGTCCTTAATTAAATCCTAACTTCCTGGGTGTCTGAATCTGGACCCTTGCTCTTCCCTTTCTATATGGAGCCTTCGTGCCCAGGCGGCGTTTCTCTACTTGTACCTCCCTGATTTGTGTGAGGTCCTTTCCTGAGCTTCGCCATTGATTCAGCATTGTTTCTACCCCTCCCTCTGCCTTGCTTTTCAAAGGGATGTTGAAACGCACAGACTGGGTTCCTGTGCTTTCAGAAATACAGCCAGCATCACGGTCCTCTTGCTGCTTGCTTTTCCTCTCTTCATTTCCTCTGCAACCTGGACATCACTTAGCTAGCATAAATCTCTGAGATTTTTCCTTGCTTGTAAAATGCAAGAATCATATCTGTTTTAGACATTTACCCTATTCCCTTCTTCATCTGAGCTATCTCTTTTAAACCTCAATTCAGACAAAATCTTTGCTGTTTGATTTAAAAAAAAAAAAAGTCTATTTCTTCATCCATTCTCTTTTCCCAAGTGCTGGTGACCTGACGTCATGTCAGCTCAGTGACCTGGTGTAGTTTTATATCTTCTTGTTCTTTAATCATCATCATCAGGATTCATGTCTGGGTCTCTTGATTGTACTGCACCTAATGTACGTGTCCTACCTTTTCAACCTGCTCCTACCAAGAAGCAGGCTAGCACAGTCCTGAGGAATGCAGTTCAGGCATTTGCCTGCCTGGTTTCAAGCCCCACCCCCCACCCTTTGCTATTTGCTGGCTGTTGGTCTCAGGCAAGCCATTATCTTCTCTGCGTCTCAATTTTGGAATAGGTTCTTCTTATCAGTCAAATGAGCATGACAGCAGTAGTACCTCACAGAACTATTGTGAATGCCAGTGTGTTACTATATTGAAAGATACAAAAGTGTCAACGTTGTTACAGCTCAGACACTGTGAGCATTCTGAGTGGTAGCTGTTGTTAGTATTATTCTGGGCATTATCAACCCTCAGATAGCCTTCTTATTAATGTATGTCTGTTGCTAAACTGTATCATGTAACTTTAAAGGGTGCATTCTCTTCCCTCTCTATCAGTTGCTTTATTTTGACTTCACTGTATCTTTTTGTTTTCTTTCCAAGAAGTTTTGAACCCTCTCATCAACATGCGTCTCCATCCCTTCCTTCATTTTTTTACATTTTAATTGACACGGGAGGCAAACTTGATACTGATTCTTACTGGGGAGTCCCCACATCCAGGAAGCTGGCCTTCTGCTGGTTAAACTCTAGGGTGACACCCACACTTCTCCTTTTCAGGTTTCCTGAAGAGATTTATTATTTGGCTCTTCTGTACCCCAGTTGTTGAGCCATCATCACCTGTGGCCAGGTTAATCTTCCGTGAGCTGATATCACCTTTAACTAACAGTGATTTGACAGATGCTGTTTCCTTGCCCTTCTCTTCCTTTGTCGTCGGATTCCCAGCCATGTTCCTCATCTTGATATGATTGCCAGAGCTGGATTCTGTGTCTGCCTTCAGAGTTCCCACAGCTCTATCCAGCAAGTCAGTGCTCTTATTCTTCACCAGTAGGTCTCTTGTTGTGCGTGTTTGATTTGGGTCTCTTGTCTGCTTGAAAGGAAGGTACGTTTGAGACATGAATTCCTTCACTATCAATGTGCTTGATTGTGAAAGCCCAAGTCACCATTTCTCTCCTGGGGATTTGCACATCCTTGATTAGAGAATCCTGGAATCTATGCAAAGCATCTTTGTGAAGGCTACACAAGATCCCACATGCTCATGGGTCTGCCAATGGAGTTTGCACATATGTAGCAGAAGGCAGTTTAAGTCAAGATCTTGAAAACACCAGACAGGCAGCGTCGAGGAAGAAGCAGCATGTGTCTGCCCAGCTGTGGAGAAATTCTTGGAAGGAGCATCCTACTTCTCTTGGCAGCTAAGCTTGTGTTGATTTTCATGACCATATTTATAACACAGACCCTGTGTACTTCCAAAAATAATGTGAGGTCATATCTGTGTCAAGTAAACTTGAGTTTGAATCCTAATATTTTAAGCTATTGAGAGGAGTCTGACATGAAAGAAAAGAGAGGGGCTTAATAATGAAGATACTGCTGCTGGTGAGCATGCCCATGGAGGACAGCTTACACCTATGAATGCTTAGGGTGTACAAGGCACTCTTCTACATAGTAGCTCATCAGATTCTCACTGCAACTTTATGAGACATGTGCTATCATCAGTACCATTTCGCAGAAAGAGAAACTGAGGCACAGTGGGGGTAAGTGATCTGTTCAAACTTCTGACTCCAGAGTCCATTTCTGAATTACAATGCTGTCCTGCCTCAGTGTTCAATAAGTGTAGTCTATTTCTAACTGAAGGAAAGGGAAAGAAAGAACGTGAAGTCGCTCAGTGTCTGACTCTTTGTGATTCCATGGAGAATAGCCCATTAGACTCCTCCTCCTTGGAATTTTCCAGGCAAGGGATACTGAAGTGTGTTGCCATTTCATTCTCCAGGGGATCTCGCCTACCCAGGGATCGAACCCGGGTCTCCTGCACTGCAGGCAGACTCTACCATCTGAGCCACCAGGGAAGCCCAAAGGAAAGGGAAAGACTAGACTAATCATCTAAACATCTGCCTCCAGAAAGTATCAGTGACCCTGGCCTTGGACCCTCCCAGGTCCTGGCACTGATCATCCTTCGCTACTGGGAGCTGGGTGTGGGGCGGCGCTGAGGCTTGGAGAAGCTTACCTAATCTTTGACTCGCCTGGGGAATGTGAGAGCGGCAGGTCCCAAATGGCTTTAGGCAGGCACCAGAAAGAGGAAAAATGAAAACCATGTCAAAGATAAATCGAGCTGTTCTTAAGAGTTAGAAAGTAGACTTAATTAGGACCAGCTCTCCCCATCCAAAACCACAAAAGTTAAAATGGGAAAATATTTCCAGAAATGCCCATTATGTGTTGTTAAAAAATATCTAGAGTAAAATATATGTTTTATTTTATACATGCCTCCAGCTAAAAATTATGCTTTTACTCTCTTTCACAGAAGATGGGAATGTGAACCCAAATCGAGACAGGCCCCGCATCAAATTTAGGTTGCTTGCAAGCACTGCAGTTCTCTATCGGCCAGATCTTATTCAGGCTCCTCAAAGGAGAAAAAAGGGGAAAGAATTAAAAGAAAAAAAACAAGCATGGGGCTGGGAAAAAGCCTTTCCTGACAGACTGTGGCATGTCAGCATTCGCTCCTGTTTCATTAAATGGCCTCCCCGTCGTCTCCTATTGGTGCCCATGATGGCACATCTTTCATCACTGTGTCTGCTGTCCTTCTCTGAACTCACAGAAGGGCCACAAGTAATTAGCAAAGATCAGCCGGGGTGGGGGAAGGGACAGAGGCTCACGGTTCCCAGATGAGACCGTCAAAAATCAGATGCAGGGTTGCCCTGTTCACTGCCCATCAGCCTCAGCCAGGCTTTTCAGTGGCCCAGATTTCTCAGAGAGTATTTGAAGATGGTTCACGCTGTGAAAAGCTAATCCCTATCTTCCAGATGGTTGACTTTTGAAAACAGCCAACCAAACAAAAAAACTACTATATAGGAAAATATCTTTAACTTGATTGTGTTTTGAAAAATGATTTTCTCCATAACAAACCAAATACCCTTTGTGAAAATGTAGCTTGTGCCCTGAGACTTCCTTGCTTCTTGAGATTTTAGCGTTTGCTGGGGGTTCGTTCCCTGACTCTCAGGATTTAACATTGCACAGGTTTTTTTGGTCACTGTTGCCCTGAGGTTTACATGAGCACCCCAAATTGAGGTTGATGGTCCTTTATTTATTTTTATTAGCCTCTCTCATTAGACAAGAGCAGTTGGATGTTTATTCTTCCAAAGCCCCATTTCAGAGATCTGAGAATAGTATTTAGACTTACTGCAGAAGTACACCAAGAGTGAATGGGGAAGCAGCCCAGCATACACAAGCCACCAAAGATGCATTCAAGCTCGATGGTGAAAGGTGTCCAAGACAAGACGGTGGCCCTGGGAAGAGCTAACCCCCGTTTTTTTTTTTATCATTTTAGTTAAGAAATGCCATGGTGAATAGAAAGACCGGGAAGTTTTCCATGGAGGTGAAGAAGACAGTGGACAAAGGGGTACATTTTTCTCAAACCTTCTTGCCGCTTAATTTAAAACAAACCACTGTGAAAAATTAGCTTTGAAAGCTCTATCTGGAGTAAATATCATTCACTGAGCTCATTTTTCTCTTGTCTTTACTTATCTCAAACAAGATTCATGTAGTACTGTTAACCTGATCATAGTGTGTCCATTTATTTTTATTTATTTCTGAAAACTTCACCTCGCAGACTAACCATGTTTTCTTTTCTCTACGACCTTTTTTTTGTTTTCTCAATCTAGAAACGGGTTTTGGTGATGACAAATGACTACTATTATACAGACATCAAGGGTACTCCTTTCAGGTAGAGCTGACCATAATACATGGACATTCCATCAGACCCATCAGTTGTGTTTGTACAAAACCTGCTGACACTCTCAGAGCTCATCATCTGAAGATAACCAAACATCCTGCCTAAAGGCTGGAAAGAGTGAGGAAGGGGCTTTTCCCAGGCTGCTTTTGTTTTTGTTTTCCATAAGGGGAAAAATGGTTCAGGCTCACCTAGGAGAACTCATTCAATTTGCCTTGGCTTTGCATCTCATTATCAAGCAAATAAGCTTTGGGGATTCCAGCTAAGGGTGGAGAGATAAATTCAGTGGGTTACCGGGGTCCTTAACCGTCTAACTTGCTGCCCTTTATTTCCATGATCAAAAAGCGATCCTTCACACTTCGAGGCAGCATATTCATCCCTACGTGTTGTGCTTCGGTTTTAATTTCTCTGTACTGTTCCTCTGTGCTTGTCTGCCTTTCAATCCTGTTATTTTTCTTTGTAAAAATCTTGAAAAATGCACTTGCCCCCTTGCCTGCTTTCTTATGTGACATTCTAAAGTTTCCCACTGTTAACTTAGTGTGATAATGCTTTTTGTAAAAAGTTATTTTGGTAGGACTTCTTTGTGTTCTTCAACTGATGCCTCACAGAGCTCACGGAAAAAAGAGTTTACTGACTCTGAATCCACCTTAGTATAATCTGTGGTGGTGTTGTCATAAATGGCCAGGGATCTTGGGTGAATTCCATTTGGAACCAGAGCACGTGAGGAAACACGTGACTGCTAAGTGGGTTTGCCAAACGATGAGACTGTGTTATCAAAACATATTCTTGACTTTAGGGAAAAAGGAAGAAGCTTAAATCAAGACTTTTAAGAGCGTGAGAGTGTGAAAGATCTATCAGACAAGGAAGAAGGTTGGGCAAAGAAACCCACCATACAGTCATGTGGCTACATTCAAGTGACAGCAGAAGTTCATTTTTGCCATTAGAAAGGGGTTAATTTTCCCTCGTCTCAAACTCTATGGTCTGTGTGGCTAAATGTAGGGCAGGGGATGCATAAAGCGGTAATGAAGATTATTAAAGCATGTAGCTCTTACAAAAGTATCTAAGAGAAGGGCTTGCTCAAGGGCTTGGAGCAGTTGCCACACCTCTTTTAAACATACTCGAGAGCCACCCATTGCTGCTGCACTTCCAATCAGAAATTACATTGAAACAGCTGATCAAATCTAAGAAAGACCAGCACCGACTCGAATCAGTGGGGTTTTGAAAGTAAACTTTTGAAAAAAAAAATTTGCTTACAGAACATGAAATGGAAATGTGAAAATGGAAAATAAAAACTTAGCTCACAAGTCTGTTGCAGTCAATGTTATGGATTTCAAGATCTGCTTTGTTTCTCTGCACAGTTTAGGTGTGGCGCTCTCCAGAGGCCATGGGAAATATTTCTTCCGGGGGAATGTAACTGTTGAAGAAGGTAAGATGCTGTCTTTATCCATCTTAATGGTTTCATATGGGAAGAAAGCCCTGAAGCCATTGGGTTAGCTGAAGAATTTGCTCAGCTGGCCAGCCCTTTTTCTAATTCCTGGACATTTGACTCAACCATTTACCCCCCTGATTTTACCTTGCTCTCTTAGACTGTTTCAGATGCCGGGGACTCCCAGATAGTGGGGGTTTTCGTTGCGGTTTCATTCATTTATGGTGTGTTTTTATCCACAAAGTTGTCGAGGCAACTCGTAGGAATCATCCGTCTACCAGCTGTATTCTTCTCATACATAAAAATCCGTACCAAGAAAAATATGAATTAGTATAAAAACTCAAGCCCAGGAAAAGGAAAACAAAGGTAGGCAAGCCTTAGTCTTCTCCACATTGAGCTACAAATTTCACTTGTGTTTTGAGGCAGCCTAGGTCCAAGGGAAATGTGATCATTCAAATGATTTATCTAAGTCAGAAGGAATAAGGAGCATCTTGAGGTTCTTAGCTCTTGTCTTCATAAAGCACCAGTGCACTGGGAACTCCCAGTAAATGGTAGCAGTTGTTACAGCCCTTTAATCTTTAAAACTTCTGTCACCCCCATACTGTCCTTTACATCTCCCAACAACCCAGTAGCTCAGAGAAGTTATCTTTACCAGTATCACCAGCTCATAAAAAGCACTGGGGCTAGCCTGTGAAAGGCTTCACTCCCAGAGTGGCCCTACCCAGGTGTTAAATTTTCATCTTGACAGAGAAGGAGTTGGACCAGACCAGTGTTCTTTTTGGGCATCCTCAGGGAGTGTGGGTATCCTGGGTATCCTCAGGGATTAGTGCCAAGAGTGGGAAGGTCAGTTACAATCCAGCTTTCCATGAGTTAGAACTGGTTACAAATGAGTGGAGTGAACTTCCAGAAGCTGGACTTCTTTGTGATTCATCCCACTGATGTACAGAAGGAAGAAGGAGATTGGAAACCCCTGAAATGGCAGATTCCTTATATGGCCTTCTGGTCTACTGCCCAGTGTCCCCACAATGTTTCGTGGACTTTGGATTTTATCTCCCAACTGATTGTGAGATCTTAAGGAATAGTAAGGAGAGTGAATGTGGGTCATTTTGACCCAGACAAAGCTCAGAGTGTCCCCACTGCAGAGGCAATCAAGTATGTGCTCCCTCTTCCTAGAGACAGGCAAGAAAAAAACAGGCAACTTTGTGATTTGAGCAAGATACTCAACAGGATGTATTCTCAGGGATCTTTTTTAAAAACTTCTTTAAATTTTCTGGCTCCATGAGCCGTGTGTGACTCTGTAGATGTCCTGCTCATGAAGATAGAAAATTCACATCTAAGCCATCTGAGGTCAAGGTGAGGAAATAGCTTATGGTCAGAACAGTCCCTGGTGGCTCAGATGGTAAAGAATCTGCCTGCAGTGCAGGAGATGTGGATTCAGTCCCTGGGTCAGGAAATCCCCTGGAGAAGGGAATGACTACCCACTTCAATATTCTTGCCTGGAGAAGTCCAAGGACAAAGGAGCCTGGCAGGCTACAGTCCATGGAGTTGCCAAGAGCATATGGCTGAGCGCATGTGTGTGCATGACGTGTCCGTGCATGCACACACACACATATCTTGATTCAGATAAGCTGTACACAGCACTTGTTCAGTCAGTTAGAGCTAGTGTTATTATTGTCAGCATTATCAATCAAGCGTAGATGTGATTTTGTCAGAAGTATCTAAATTGGAGGTGAGAAAGTTAGAGAACAGCCAGATTTCCTTGGTGGTCTAGGAGCTCAGAGAGGAAGCAATGAAAAAGATCTTCCCTTTAAGGTCTAGGCAGAGAGAGATTTTTAGATGAAGACTGATGAGAACAGGAACTAGAAATATATACAGAATTGATATCATTAACCCAATATTCCAGGAAGGCGAGATCCAATTCCGGGCCTCTGCACCTGAGATTCCTTCTGCCACAAGCGCCTCAGTTACTCCCCGGCTCTCCCCTCACCTCTTGCGGGTCTTTGCTTACAGTCACTGGCTCAGTGAAGCATCCCGGACTCCAGCACTTAACACTGACACTCCCTCACCCCTCTCCGTCTCCTGGTACCCTCTCTCCTTGCTTCATGCTTTCCCTTAACTTCATAGTCCTCACTAGTGATAAGCTAAGTATTTTAACTTTATTTTCTTATCTCTTTTCTGCCACTAGCAAGTTAATATCCTGAGACAATTAGTGCTTTTCCTTTTGGCCCCTGTTATGTTTTCAAGGCTCAAGACCTAGAACAGTACCTGGCTCGTAGTTGATGCTCCATAAATAAATTGAAGGAAGAATGGAAGGGAGGGAGGGAGGAGTAGAAGAAGCACGAAAGGGAAGAAAGCAGGGATTGATGCATGGATTGCCCGAGGGACTAATCATTATCCCATTCAACCCTCTGATGTAGTTTATGACCTTTGGCACTGTTAGGGACATTCCCAATCTCATTCCGCCAGTAGGTGTTTTAGCCAGGATATGGCCACTTGTGTCATATAGGATGGTATTCTATATAATTTATTCCCAACTAACTATGAACTCAAACAGGAATATGTGATGCTAGTTCTAGTATTTTGCTATTTATTTTGTACATTTGTGGTTGAGGAGGATACTGGAATCCTGAGGGCAGTAAGATATCATTGGTCATGAGGGAAACTGCCATTCTCGATCAGTGGAGTTTCTGAGGTGATCACTTAGAAGTGTGTGTCTGCTGATGACCCATGAAAATGAAGTCACATAAAGACACAAGGAAAAAGAGTGGTTTCGTACACTTAGGGCACCTCAAGCATTCTATAAACACTCTCCAATTCCCTGCAAGCCTCAGTTCTAGCTACCTCTCCAGACTGACGACTCGTTTCTACTTAGGATCCTGTATCACCTAGCAGTTTTTGCGGGTTAAAAACAGTTGAGTTTTGGCAGTTTCATACCATTCACCCTAGAGTTTCACCCTCACAACCACCTGTCCCTTAGGGACGATTATTATCACTGTTTTGCACAAAAAGAAACTGACATTTGGAAAAGTAAAGCAACCTACTGACATCACACAGGAGTTTAGTGGCCTACTCAAATTCCTGACTCAGGCTGTACTGTATGGGCCTCCAAAGTTGGTGTCTCCACTGTTGTGCTAAGCTTCTTTCCCAGGACTCACTGGTGCATCATTTATCTTCAAGGAGTTAAGTCTTTTCTGGGAGACTCTGTCCGGGGAAGTTGCAGTAGTGGCTGAATGAAGTGGAAGTTGGGGGAAGGTTCTGCCTGAGACAAAAATGCTTCCTGTGTGCAGAGTCCCTTTTCCCAGGCAGATGTCTTTGGGATTGATGTCTACTCTTAACCCCCTCTCCCCATGGCCTTAACCCTGGAACATTTGAAGCGTAGAAGAGAATGCGGGGAGTCAGTGCCCCAGACGATACATGCTCATGACGCCCTTCTTCTTGACCTCCAGGCCTGCATGACTTAGAGCACCCTGATGTGTCCTTGGCAGACGAATGGTAAGAATGAAACAGCCCTTCTCGGCGTTGGTGTTTATTGTCCTCTTTGATTTCAAGTTGCCTGTACTCCCCTGCCCAGTTCTGCTGATTCAAAGGCAAAGGAAAGTGATGCTGTAAATATGTGCACATTCCTGTTTTGGGCCGTGTCACATTCCTAGGTCCTACTGCAACACTGACCTGCACCCAGAGCACCGCCATCTGTCTCAGCTGGAAGCTATTAAACTCTACCTCAAAGGCAAAGAGCCTCTGCTCCAATGTGAGTGTGCTGTCCAATGCACGTGTTTGTGCATGTGGCGGTTGGGTAGCGGAGGGGGGTGTGGATGAACTCAAAACTATACTTTCTCCCAGTTTCCAAGGTAAGCTTTGCTTTGGCAAAGGTGATCAGTCTCAAGAAATCCAGCCAAGTGGCTGCCTCCTGTGGGAATAGGAGAAAGATTGTGGGTTGCCAAGAGTCATGCAGATCCCCAGTCCCAATGTAACCCTTCACATTGGATGTATCCTGTTACCAAACCATTCAGTCAAGCACCTGAGTAGGATGAAAATGTGACAGTTGGAAGGAGACTAGCAACAGCTACTTTCTTATTTTGCAAATGAGACACAAGGGCTGAAAATAAGACTTGTCTCATCCAAGGCCATACTCTAGGTCTCCTGGTTTCTGTCCAGAGTGGGATTTCCACTGTGACATGCCGTGTACATTCCGCTGCCCCTCCTCCTACCAACTGCCCTCTAAGGGAGCTCGGTGAATCAGAAATGGCCAGTAGCTGGTTCAGGGGGAGAAGGAGTGGGGCACAGAGAGAGCAGAAGCAGGCCTGATGCTCACCAAGTGCAAGAACAGCCCCCTGGACAAACACAGGTTTATGCTGATTAATTCCAGTAGCTAAGGTTTGGACACAGGGATTCAGCAGAAATGAGCATGGCACTTATCCCTACCCCTAGCAGATACCACTTATTAGTGATATGAAAAGTTCTTTGCGTGTGTTATCTTACAGAAAAAACTAACAGCCCTATAAGTGTAAGATTGTCCATATCCAAACCACATCTTCATGAAATTGATTTACTTTTTTTTGGGATATGCTCTAGTAGAGAAAGGATCAGATGGACATCATGTGAACTCAATTTTTTCATTCCATTTGCCTTTTTGAGTGATATATTTAAGAAACAAAAATGGAACACTAATACAAAGAAGCACTTACATTTACCATCCAGCTTTGTCAAATTTTAAACTTTTTGCCGTATTTGCTGCAGGTACTTTTTAAGTAATGAAACATCAAAGATAATGTTGACGACCCTGAGTGCCCCCATGTGGTCCCATTTCCCTCTCAGAGAGAATTACCACTCTGTATTTATTCATCATTCCCATGCATTGTGTAATATATATATATATACATATGTATGTATATATATATATATATACACACACCAGATATATACATATATACCTATGCATCCATATCTGTTATATGCCATTATATTCATTACTTTGTATACTAAAATTTATATATATTATATAATATATATTATCCTACAACCTATGTTTCACTCATCATACATTATATTTTTGAGATTTGTGTTGATCATTTAGCTCTGATGCATTTACTTGAATTACTGTGTGATATTCTACTATGTAACTATGTCTCAGTTTATTCATTGTCTATTTCATGATGAGTTGTTTCCAGGTTTTGCTTTTACAGCAAAGCTGCACCATCTTCTTGGCCACCAGCCATGGTGAGAACTGGCCTGCTGTAGGTGATAAAGCTGGAGGGTTTTAGGATGCCTCTTCTAGAGTCATGATATCCTCCTGATTTCTCATCCTCTTCCACAAACCTCTATCAAGAATTCATCTGGATAAGGATGGATGTCCCACTTTGGGATGGAAATAAATAAATAAATAAAAGCTTAGATGGAAGAAGTCACAAAATAAAGAGTCCCAGAAATGCTTAGCTATTATATCCCTCTCCCTTACAATCAAGATCAGGGCCTGAAGAATTGCAAATTTTGATAGAGGGCAGAAATGGGGATGAAAAGAGCAAATTTTCTGAGGAGTGCTGCCTTTCAGTCTCCAAATCCCAGAGTTGGCTTGCTGGTCTACGGCATCAACTACTCGATGGGGAGGAAAAGCAGAAACTTGAAGTGTGAGACACCCAACACTCTCAATTTACTATCGTCTTATCCAGATGCTTTGGGGGCTCTTGTCTTATGGTGTATCTGGTGTCAGAGCTGTTTCATATTTTCACCTGGTGGGCAGTTAACACAGCAACACACCATAGGAAATAGTAGCCTGCAGATACTGCAAAATGAGCCTGGTGAGCACCTCTCATGCTGTAGTTCGGGGTCCAGCCAAACCATCTTTTCAAGTCTGTCCTTCCCAACAGGTGATAAAGAACTGATACAGGAAGTCCTTTTTGATGCTGTGGTGAGTGCTCCCATTGAAGCCTATTGGACCAGCCTTGCCCTCAACAAATCTGAGTAAGTGATTGCACGTGTCCCCTTTTCATGGCCATTTTCCCACAAGCCATACAAAATATGGTTATGGTTTAAAGAACTAAAGTTGCTTTAGGAGGCTGGTGTTAAAGTTCTTTAATTTTCCCCAAAGCTCCAAACCACAAGAGCTAGAGCAGATTATCGGCTCTGAGTTGGATGGCAAGCTCCTGGGTTTGACATGTAATTTGTTTGAATTTTAACATTACATGAAATTTGGTCTGCTGAGGTAGGGTGACACTTCCGAGAGAGACGGAGGCAGATGGAGCATTTTGCTTCCTGCCCTGCCATGGCTCCCTCTCCTTCACCGTCTGGAGGGAACTTGGGATCTGGGCCAGGCTAGGTTGTGAGGAGGACAGGAAAGTGAGAGCTCTGTTTCATTAGGGTGTCAGATATAACCCTGCGGTTTTATTTCGGAAGTGGAGTATGTAGGGGGAGGAGGGCAACCAATGAAAGTTGTTGTCAAAGACTAGGGTGAGAAGTGTTTCAGTAGCTTATTATTACTTATTATTACTATTATTTTGCTACTTTCAGGAGCCTGTTAATGATTTAAAATTTTTTGTCCTTTACCTTCATGTCGTATAGTATTCAGTTCTCTCTCCTTTTTTATTCTTTATTCGCTCCTTTCCTTCTTTTATCTTCCCCTTTGCCTATTCTCCTCTGTTAGGTCTGTCATTCACTCTGCTCTCCTTTTCGTATCACTCGTTCATCAAATCTCGATTGCATGTCTGTTATGTGACAAGCACTGGGCCAGATATCGGTGAAATGGAAATAACTCAAACGTGGTCCTTATCACCACGCTGCCTGTGATATGTAGTGTGATTGAGAACTGTGACGATTATGACGGAAAAATTAGACAGGCAGACTGTAATAAGACCTGGAGTGGAGACAGAAGAAAGGAAAGGCTTTTGTGACGAGGAACTAGTTCAAGTGTTCCGTAGGAGAGTTCCAGAGAGATGGAACAGCACGTGCGAGACCCTGAGGCATGAGGCTGTTCGGACAGCTGAGGAATTTAAAGAAGGCCAGCAGAGCTGAAGTGTGGAGGGCAGGCTGGAAGTTGTCAGGAGACACGGGTTCATTGGGCCCTGATGGTTTAGAACACTGGAATCAGGTTAAGGTTTTTGGACTTTATAGTCAGAATATTGGAAAATCCCTGAAGAATTTTAAGGACATTTTAAGATTTTAAGAAGTAGATGATCAGATTTGCATTTAAAACAATCCTTCTGCTGATATGTAGATAGTAGAGTGTAATGAGGGTTAAAAAAAAAAAAAAATATATATATATATATAGTAGTAGTTCAAGGGATTTTTCATTTGGCCCAAGGCAGTGGCTGTGGGCACAGAGAGAAGGGATGCACTAGAGGCATGCTTTGAAAGTAAGACCCCCAGGACTTGATGATGCGTTCACGGTGTGAGGGGAGGGGGGCTGAGCTGTCAAGAGTCATTCTCAGGTTTGTGACATGGATCCCTTTGTAGACAGTCATGCTGTTTCCTTAGTCAGGAGACAAGGAAGTAAGAGCAAGTTTGGGACTGGACATGGACAGAATTCTTTCCTAGACATTTTAAGGTTAGAATGACTCCTAAGAAAAAATGTAAGGTAGGTAGTTTAATACTTGAATCTGGAGTCCAAAAGTTATAACTAACTACTCTTATTATATTTGAAGGGTATCCTTGGACTGCTTACCTGCATGAATCTTATTCCCTGGGAGATTTGGAAAGAGTGAGAACCTTTTCTGTGATTGCATTCTGTAGTGGAAATGTTTCTTTTAGGTTCTCAGGAAACTTAAAATCCTGTGCAAAGATTGCTGATTCACCCCTAACAGAAGCGAAAGATTTCCAAAATGGTAGCTTGCTTTGTGGTCCACATCTGTTACTGATTGGGCAGCCTGGCTTTCCTATTTGGTGTAGGCTATGAACAGAAACTAATACATAGTGTTGGTTTTTGTTCATCCCTTAAATGCTTGAAAGTAATATTGACCACTTTGACAACCATCAGAGATCAAGTAACTAAATGATCTTATATTGAAAATGACATGGATAAAGCTTTGAATCAAATTGCTACTGGCATCTAGGGCAGGGAAGCAAACTCAAGAATCAATATTCTCTTCATACTCTTTTGGTAGAATAAAATTGTATATCTGTGGCAAAAGACTATTTGCTTTGTTTTGAAGAAGTACGCACAGAGAATACCCTGAAGAACATGATCAAACATAAAATTTACCTTGACTGTTGAAAACAATCTTCAGTGAATCTTCAAATGAGTGTTCTTTGCTAAGGCCTTCCTTAGAGTTCCTCCATGTGGCCTCCCGTCGGACCATTTACATAAGTCATTTCATTACTGATCCTTCTAGGGTTGATGGTGAGGGTGAAACTTCCATGTTGGTTCCCCCTAAATGGTGAAGAATTCAAGTCCTAAACATTTTCAGGCTGTAGGATACTACAGACTTGAATCAGTGGCTAAGTTGCTGGGTTTTGCTAATAGCAGATTTCACTGTCTCAGGACCAAGAATGGACTTGGTACCATCAGTGCAGAAAGCTAGCTCTAAGGCTTTCCTTCCTCTCCTCAAAGTTGGCCTGCTCTTTCTGAGCTTGCACCCAGAACCTTGAGATAAAGGTGTGTTTTCTTATCTTTCAGGGTGCATTTTCTTATGCCCACCGAACTAGGTCATGGACTTCATAGTTTTTCTGGCAAAAATTACCATGAAAACCTTTGTAAGAGATCAGAGTCTGCATCCTGGGTATACGTGTGTGTGTGTGTTTCTGTAATTTCTACCAAAATTTCAGGCTTCAGTGCTATTATTTCCTGCAACACTCTATGAGTTTTAAAATGCAGAAGCTATTGTCTGCTGACTGTCGGCAGAATCCCCCTGACTTGTGCTGCTCTGTTTTAGGAATTCAGACAAGGGCGTGGAGGTAGCCTTCCTTGGCACTCGCACAGGCCTCTCGAGAATCAACCTGTTTGTTGGGGCAGAGCAGCTCACCAATCAGTAAGTAGGGAGCTCCTGAAGCAGGATAATGAAAGGGGCGTTTATATCATTCATTGATTCCAGCAGCGGTGGAAACAAAACTCAGACCTGTTGACATTTTTCCTCTCTGTTCTCCTTTGGGGACCCCAGTGTGTGTGTTTTTGGCTTCCCTGAGCTCAGTTGGTAAAGAATCCCGCTGCAAAGCAGGAGACCCCGGTTTGATTTCTGGGTTGGGAAGATCTCCTGGAGAAGGGATAGACTACCCACTCCAGTATTGTTGGGTTTCCCTTATGGCTCAACTGGTAAAGAATCCGCCTGTTAATGCAGGAGACCTAGGTTTGATCCCTGGGTTGGGAAGATCCCCTGGAGAAGGGAAAGGATACCCACTCCAGTATTCTGGCCTGGAGAATTCCATGGACTGCATAGTCCATGGGGTTGCAAAGAGCCACACACAACTGTGAGACTTTAAATGTAAAATATAAAATGTGTGTGTGTTTACCTGACCATTGTTGACCTTTCCGCAACTCTGTTCTTCACACTTGTTGGCATCTGTCCTCTGTCCTGGAGTCCTCTCCCACCCTGGTGGGTCACTTAAGGATGCTAGAGATAGTGTGGCTACTGGGGGAGCAGCCAGAGGGAGGACTCACTCAACTCCTGACAGATGAGAGAGATGATTCAGCCGTCTTGCACCTCTGCTGAGGAATTTCTGCTTGTCTGAGAAGCAGTGTTTCCATTCTGATGTGTGTTTGTGTATGTTTTAGTAAACCCCTGGGCCTCAGCTCAGAGTCTGAGGGCCTGTAGAGTCCCACAGCCAGGACTCGGCATTCTGGCGGCTCTCAATTTGACAGTGTTTCCATGCTCTAAAGAGACCAAATGGACAGTGGGCTGAGTGTCGCCAGCTTCAGTACCCAGATGCCATTTAAACCAACACTGTTCAACCCCTGTATCCCAGGGTCTTAACCCTTTAAATTGGTGTTTGACCAGAGCTAGTGTGAGCCTGGGAAGTCCTTCCTGAGCCTATTAATAAATTTTCTCAATTTCTTTTCTCTGAAGTAAGAGACAGTATTAGGCCAGGGATGAGTGGAGTCTGAGGTAGAGAGTTTGCCAAGTGTATGTTTGTGATTCCAGAGGTTACCATGGAGCCTCACAAATCCTGCCCTTCAGGGACAGTGGAAATAATGGAGGCACTGGGTGTTCAATAATTTGAGAGGGGTTGGCCTGACAGGAGCACTAGGTACCATTAAGTCCAGTTGAGCTGTGCTCTTGTGTCTCTAAGATGAGTCCTGGACGCCAACCATGTCATCTTATAAAACCACATCTGTAAGTGGCAGGTCCATAGGTTTTTGGTTGTTTTGTGGACTGGCTTTTCACTCCCAAGTGAAGGCTCTTTCTTTCTCACCTCCTCAGCTTGTCGCTTATGAAGCTGACTCTAGTCATGACTCGATTTTTTTGACGTCCTCTCAGCACCTGTGTGTGCATGCGTGCTTGCATGCTAAGCTGCGTCTCACTCTGCGATCCCATGGACTGCACCCCACCAGGCTCCTCTGTCCCTGGAATCTCCCATGCAAGAATATTGGAGTGGGTTGCCATTTCCTTCTCCAGGGGATCTTCCCAAGCTGAGGATTGAAACCACATCTCCTGCATTGCAGGCAGATTCTTTACCACTGAGCCACCAGGAAAGCCCCTGTATCCTGAGACAAATGCTTTAACAGAAGGCAAGTTCCTCGGAAGGACTAGAAGTGTCAGGATATACATCTTCTTCTCATTTGAGGATCCAGAGAGGCGAAGGAAGACACAGAAGTAAACTTTCTATTCCTCAGAAGGAAAACCTGTTATGTGTTTTGAGATACAAATAAACAGACAAAGAAGAAAGCACTAACACTGACATACCCTAACACCTTGCTAATCTCATATCCAGGTGATTGTGATGGATTTGAAAGATGGCAGGACCACACGCAAGACTGCTGGCTCACCTGCAGTCTGGCTCACCTCACTCATTGCATCTGAAAAATGGGTTAATGATCACTGGATATCTGGATGGATGAAATGATAATCCTTCTGTCTTCAGGAAACACCTATTATTGATTCATATAGAAGCACCTTGGCTTGCATTGTCTTAGGATCTTGTATCTACCTACCCCCTCCAATCAAATGGTATTTGTTGATACCCCCCTATTTAGATACACTATTAGCCAGGGCTAGGAAGAGTTTAAAATTTCTATGTTTTTGTTAAAGAGAGTTCAAAGCATTGGGAATAAGTTTGGATAATATCAAGTCCCCATGCTCGAGCCAACCTGTAGTGTCATTAGGCTCCTACACTGAGGTTCTCTCTCCTATCCCCACCACCTGATTTTGGAAGTGTATCTATTATAGTTCATGGCCCCTGTAACCTGCTATCATCCCCAATATTAGCCATATATTGTTTCAGCTTACATCATCCTCTCACACATGGTGTTATATGACCCTGATAGTGCTGCAGTAAGTTAATATTATTAATCCCACTTTGTAGATGAATAAATGGGGCTAAGAGACTCAGTAACTAACCCAAGTAACTCGCTCAAGATCATTCAGCTCTGCCTAAAACTTAGACCAGTCTCACCCAACATCACAGCAGCCCCTCATACCCAGAAGTAGGTGCAGTCCTGTTTGCTGGAGAATAGGGAGGGAAGGGCTTCCCCAGTGGCTCAGGTGGTAAAGAATCTGCCTGTAATGCAGGAGATCCAGGTTTGATCCCTGGGTTGGGAAGATCCCCTGGAAAAGGAAATAGCAACCCGCTCCAGTACTCTTGCCTGGGAAATCCCATGGACAGACGAGCCTTGCAGGTTACAGTTCATGGGGTTGCAAAGAGTTGGACTCGACCAAGCAATTAACACACAATACAGAGGGAGGGAAGGAAAGAAGCAGCAGAGATCCTCACATAGACCCCGTTTACCTTCTTTACACGTTTTCTAAG
This sequence comes from Moschus berezovskii, assembly GCF_049115385.1. Classification (NCBI taxonomy): domain Eukaryota; kingdom Metazoa; phylum Chordata; class Mammalia; order Artiodactyla; family Moschidae; genus Moschus; species Moschus berezovskii. The sequence continues at coordinate 14,393,554 of NC_142483.1, forward strand.
AGTGAGATCTATTTAAGATGTTGAGATCCTCTCAAAATATGTATCTATGTGTCTGGGTTTTAAGGCAAGACAAAGCTTTCTGACCCTTTGGTCTTCTGATAGGATTTCTGGAGACTATTTGCTTGCTTCAGATGCTAAGACTATTAGTTCACTAGGTATACTAGGAAAAATAATTTCACCCACTGGAAGTCTAACTGCAGGGTTATACGAGATATTTCTGAGTAATCTTGGGTGCACATCGCACAGGCCCTCTCTGTACTGAGAAGAATCAGGTCAGGGTTCTAAAAGCAACACTGTTTTCACCCAGCAAAAGTTATTGGGATTTACGCACAGGCCGTCTCTGTACTGAGAAGAATCAGGCCAGGATTCTAAAAGCAACACTGTTTTCACCCAGCAAAAGTTGTTGGGATGTGCTTGTGTCTGGCTTTTCCTTGCTCAGTGGCGCCATGCTCTCCTTCTGTTCTATTTCAAGGGACTTCCTGAAAGCAGGAGACAAGGAGAACATCTTTAATGCAGACCATTTCCCTCTCTGGTACCGAAGAGCTGCTGAGCAGATTCCAGGGAGCTTCGTCTATTCAATCCCATTCAGCACAGGTGGGTGCCCTTGTTGGAGGCTGGCTCTGTCCCTTTGGTCCCGCTGGCCTGAGCATTGCATGCAGAGTATGAGGGAGCATCCTGGAGGCTACAGGGAGCCAAAGTCAGCCAGGAGAGCCAGTACTGAATATTGGTCTAGCCCCGAACCAGTGACCAGCTCCGTAAGTGTTGCTACCCCAAGTGCAAGGAAATTTTCACTTGACCATACTCTGCAAAACACATGCCAGCAAGCAGGACTGTTATTGTGTACCATATAGAATTTGCATACAAACTTCTCGTGGATTTTTTTTTAAATCTAAAATGTGGTCAGGGTCCTACTTAGAGAAAATTCACACAGCCATGACATCTTGTGCCAGAACTTTCAGCAAGTCACATCACTCTGGAGGCCCACAGTTCCTCATCAGAGCTGATTTAAATCAACACACAAGAGTCATGACTGAGATTTTGTGTAGCCTTGTGCTCTCCTGTCAGGGAGCTGCAGTGACCAATGAGAGGCATGTAGCCAGTGATTCTTCCAGTCTTTAGGTTTATGATATTAACAGAATGCTATGGTCCCCTCCCTCCAAAGGAGAACTGAGCATTACCTTGTTTCTGCCGGTTTCGGAACAAGAGAAACTGGAAAGGCTTTTCAGTTGTCCTTGGCTTTTTCTTGTCTTGTTGTTGCTGTTCAGTCCCTCAGTCATGCCCGACTCTGTCACCCCATGGACTGCAACACGCAAGGCTTCCCTGTCCTTTGCCATCTCTTGGAGCTTGCTCAAACTCATGTCCATTGAGTTGGTGATGCCATCCTACTATCTCTTATTTCATGCGTGTGATATTTTTAGTGCTCATTCTGTGTAAGGCTCTGTATTGTGCATTGTAAAAGCTTCAGAGATGAATAAGATATAGTCCTAGAAACTTGGATTGCTCTGGACAGTTCAGTATATGCTTATGTTTTATATTAGAGACTTCTGTATTAATCTCTTACAAGCATTCCCAAGTCACCCCTAATGGGGACTTTCTAATGCTGTAGTGTCAGAACTCCTCCTTGAGTTTTGACACTTGCTTATTTCCATAAATGAAACATCTTTAAAAATAAAGTTTTCAAAAATTTTGAAAGATATGTTGATAAGAGTTGTCTAATAATTAGTTGAATGAACTCATTAGGAAGAGGGTCCCTCATTAATGAAGATATTAAAAAAAAAGACCAAGTGTTATTGTAGAAATTCCCTCCCTAGGTGGGATTTTAGAGGAGATTATCAGTTAGATTCCTTTAAGAAGCAAGATTCTTGGAGTCTATCTATACTTCTTTGCTGACAGGTCTGTGTTAACTCATACCTATGCACATGTATGTGTTCTCAAATATAAATTTCCAGGTACTAAGAATTTCTTTATGTTTATCTATATCACATTTTATTGCTGAAAATATCAATTAAGAAACAGTGGACTTTCTAATTCTGCAAACCTATCAATAATAATGTCTTCTTTTTTCATGCAATTCCATGATACTTTCTTTTTTGTAGTCTTCTGAAGTAAAAAAATAAAACTTAGCTTTCTAGATCTGGACTTAATCCATTAAGTTATCCAGAAGGGGATTTTCCCAAACCTGGACAGGGAGGAGGAGTTGCGGGTCATGAGAACGTCTCCCAGAAGTGTTGCGCGTGTGTGTGTGCTTGTGTGTAATGGCTCCTCGTTCAGTTTGCTTTGTTGTTATTCACCATTTTTCCTACAAAGAATTATGTCTGGAAAAGAATTCTGATTAATTAAGGCTGTTGTCTAATTGGTTTTTGGCAAGTGATGGGCAGGGAGGCCTGGCGTGCTGTGATTCATGGGGTCGCGGAGAGTCGGACACGACTGAGCGACTGAACTGAACTGAACTGACTGAAGTGGGGTTTTCACTGAACTTTGAATGAAATCACATAATAAAAAGGAATTTACCTTATTCATGATAAAGTTATGGATGACATAATATCTTAGGAGATTTTGTGGCCCCTTTAGATTTGGAGAAAATGTTAAAAATCACCACACACAAGTGTTATGGTGGAGCTTGCTCAGTTTTTCCCCTGTGTGTTGAATACCTATACACACTGGGAAAGAAGCTGGTTTTTATTACAGCTTAAACTCAGGCCAGAAAATTCTTAATTGTTTTGGTCATAAGTGTATTTAAATTCAGGTCTGCCTTCTCCCTGCTTCTAAATTCAATTGGATTGCATTCAACTCACATTCATTGAACCTTTTGTAAGGCAGCCACTGGAGTAACAGTTATTAACTATGGGCATTAGGAATTTATGTTCAGTGTCTCTTAATGCATGAGTATTAGAACCATCACTAGTAATTAAAAATCTCTTTATACTAATACCATATTGTTACCACATTAATAAGAGTATGGGGTAAGGATTTCATTCCAGCTCTATCCCTATTTAGAATAGTTTTGCTCAGAAAAACTTGGCTTGAAATTAAAATTTTATATCTCAGTAAAGTCTTAACCCACAAATCACAGCTGAAGTTCTCAACTCACTGTAAAATAGTTTCAGTACTTTATCTCAAGCAGCTTTCTATGGCTATGTTTAGACAGGCAGTGTAAATATGAAAACGGACACAGTAAGCACTGATATTAGTAACCACAAATTTTTTTAAAATGTGGTCCCTCTGTGGTGATTGATAATTTTGATGTGAAGTGGCTAGATGTTCCCCAGTGGGGGTGTCATAACTCAGTGCATTGATTTCTTAAGCGGAGAGGACTGCCTACCCCACACATCGGGCCTAACAGGGCAGATCCGCTCTGAGTTCTGGGAAGTGAGAACTGGTGCAGAATTGGTGACTGATTTTTTTTTTTTTTTTCCTTATAGGAACAGTCAACAAAAGCAATGTGGTGACAGCAAGTACCTCTATCCAGTTACTGGATGAACGGAAATCTCCTGTGGTGGCAGGTAAATGATGTATTTCGGGCAATGAATATAAAATGAACATGATGTCCATTCATCATTCATCCGCTACTTCCGTGTATCAGAAAGTTGGCTTTGAAAGGTTAAACAAACAAATAAACATTAAAAAACTATATCCTCGTCAGCTTGGCATCATCTCGTCCAACCCAAGGTTCTGAGAGCTGGTTGCTGGTTGAATTTGACGTGAAAGCAGAACTACTTCCCAGGACTTTTATCCATAGACTCTGAGCCAGTAGGAAATTGTTGGTATGTGCAGAATATCATTTCTTGACAGTAGGTGCCATGCCAATTTAGAGTAAGCTTCAGATCTCCCACTTCTATGTCATTGGGATAACAGGGGCCGTGCAAGGAGATTGTGGGTTTATTTTTGGCAGATACAAGCTGAAATGTGCCCTTCTCTGGAGTACCTGAGATTTTCATCACCCTAATTCCCCTGGGATTAGGGTTAGATGTATCTGCAGGTGCTGGGTTTGGGGCCAGGGGAAAAGCCATGTCATGACTGAGTTTTGAATTGTCAAAGAAACCTTGTATCTGGCTTTTCCCATTTCTCTCACTTTAAAGAGTGTCAGTAGATTTTTTTTTGACTGACTGGAGGCTTTCATTGGTGATATTTTGCCTATAGGGCCAGAAACTGCCATAAACCCTCCTTTGGGAACACATGCTGAGAAAGTGGATCCTAAGAGTGTGTCTGGCACATTGTTTGTTTCTGATAAATAATTGTTGGAGCCTTTGGTTAATGAGTAGGTGAGACTGTCTAAGTATCATCCTGATAATTGTCTAGATTTACCAAAGGGAATCATTTTGTTTTTGGTAAGTTGTACCATAGGATGATTTTGAACATCTACTGTGACTCTGCACACTGTGGGATGGAATTGAAATGGATCAGACGTGTTTGCAGTGGTTGCTTTTTGGCTTTATTTTCTGACATAGCCTATACATCGTGATTGTATTAAATATTAGCAGGACTGAAACATTTGGTGACCACTGCCCTGGCTTGCCTAGAAAATCCCATGGACGGAGGAGCCTGGTAGGCTGCAGTCCATGGGGTTGCTACGAGTCAGACATGACTGAGCAACTTCACTTTCCCTTTTCACTTTCACACTTTGGAGAAGGAAATGGCAACCCACTCCAGTGTTCTTGCCTGGAGGATCCCAGGGACGGGGGAGCCTGATGGGCTGCCGTCAATGGGGTCACACAGAGTCGGACATGACTGAAGGGACTTAGCAGCAGCAGCAGCAGCCCTGGTTATTCCTGGGTTATTGGATATGGCAAGGAAGACAGGCATATATATCTGACCAGTAGCTCATCTTCAACTAGGCAGACCTATAACTGATTAGCCAGGAGATAAAGACTGTGAAAATTCAGGGCTGCTGTCTTCACATTTTCTCCTTAGTGTCTCATGTTCCTTGAGGAAAGTAGGAGACAGGATCATTTAACTCAGTGAGATTTATTTTTGTTTGAAGGTCAGCCTTACTGACCTCCAGCCTGGCCCAGCCAGCTAGTTCTGGAGGCATGTTATCTCTCTGGAGTTAAGGCCACATGCACCAGCTGATAACAACATGGTCTGAACCAAACTGTCTGTTTGAAATTTCTTTCTAAAACCTTTTCCTTGAATTTCTCATAAAGTCACCATGAAGGATGCTCTGTTTTGGCTCTAAGATCACTGTGCCCATCCCAGCCACATCTGTCCAAGTTTACAAACCATGTTCAAATGTTTCCAAATGACTTACATTTCATAAATGTCTATTTGGCTGAGTATGGGCAAAGCATGGACTCAGCCTGGGCACTGTATATCCAGTCTGGAGAAGATCATGACTTTTCCAAATGGTGTGCTTGTCTATTGCTTAGTTATACGTTGGCCAGAGACCACAGGCAAGTCATAAGACATGGTTGGCCCACCCTGAGTGGGTGGAAGAGACATCCTCTTGGTGATTACAATTCACTGTGTGTCAACCAGTGCCCATTTTCAGGAGGCAGTTACACAGCAAACAAAAAGCAAGGTTATCCAGGGAACTGTATTTAGTCATTACCTTTTAAATCTGGTGATTATTAATCTTCTTTTTAAAAGTATATTGAGTAGACATAAGATTGAATTGCTCATATTTGATCTTGAAGGCTGACATGGATGCAACATCATGAAGGCAGTGACCTCAAAAGAACCTTTATGTCTCCCAAAGCAGAGAGGCCTCCTCAGCACTTCCCCACATTTCACTGGCTCTGACTCAGCCGTCATGTCACTGGATGATTAGGTTCGGCAACTTTCTTCTGTGTATTCTCTACAAATTAAGTAGACATTGTTTACTGCTTTAAAATTAAAAAGCCCATTTTAATTGGGGAAGAAACCTTGTTTTGGCAGATGAATATGTGAGCAGGCTTGTCCCCCAACCAGTGTGCCTCCAACAGCACATGGGATACAGCCAACTGGCAGTAGTTCGGGATTTCAATGAAATCCTTGTGCTGAATTGAAATTTATCTGAAAAGAAAGGTGTGCAACTTTGCAGTTTATTATCAAGGACTACTTTGAAAAGCTTGCAGTGCTCCAAGATCTGATCTGGTATTCTCATGTTCATTGGCTACATGTGTCTGTGATAGAAAGAGTTTCTTGTTTTGGTTTTATGTGTGTGTGTGTGTGTGCTATTCTATTCTTTCTCCTCTTTTTTTTTTTTTTTTGTTTTCTTTTTTAAACAAAAACATTTAGATACTCATCTGTCAATGACATCTTTGAAGAAAGGGCAGTCAAACTGGGCCGGGCTCCATTTATGCATCAGCCTCAGTGCATAAACGGGCCCCATCCATCTTCTTGGCCTATGACATTGCTTACAGTCCTTTTCTTGAGGAACTTGCCAACTCTCCAGCTGCCACTAGCATGCTAAATTTTCTTAATTGCTTTCCCACTGCGCAGGAAGAAGTGGTAGGACTTTCTCTTTGGCCCACTAAGTCTCTCTAGAGTGCTCGAACCTGCTGTGTGCGTCAGGCCCCTAATCCATTTTTCTGTTGTTATTGGAAATGCAAACCTGGGATTGTAAGGGCCACATAGTTTTGTCACTCACTCTGTAACTTGCTAAATGTGTGGTCTTGGGTCCCTGAAGTTCTATCTAAAATAGGGTTGGGATTACTATCTCCCTCACCTTACTCTGGGTTGATTTGGGGATAAAATGAGGAAATAAATTTAAAAAATATCAATATCAAGAAGTAAAAATTACCAGGATTTGAGGTGGCCTATTTTTATCTTCAAGTTGGCAATATACTTCTGCATTCATTCATTTATTCAATAAATATTTCCTGACCTCTTTCTTTGGCAGCCCTCTAGATAGAAATGAGTAATAACCAGACCCTGTGATTGACAGTCTCTTCCCTTTACTCCCTATCCTGCTCCCCACATCCACCACCCGAGACCTTTCAAGCAGCAGCTATTTTTAAAGCCATGTCTGCACAGGATAAGTGAATTGAAAAGCTGAACAGTCATGTAGAAACTCCTTGAGGTCAAAGACTTTCTACTTTTCATCTTGTCCTTCACAGTGTATCCCAGTGTAGTTCCTGGAGTGTAGTCGACACTCAGTGAGGATTCTATGCGTTGGACTGAACTTACAGAAAGCCATTTTGCCTTTAGTTGTTATGACTTGAGTTCGGTGAGTTACCTAGATCATGGTGTTAATTCTACACTACACTCTCAATGAAGAGACCAGGCCCAATAAACCAAGAGTCATAGGCACTGTTTCCATCATGCTGGGGTGGAGAGGACCAGGAGAAGAAAATTAATACATAGATGGGAGGAACTGAGAAAAATTGGAGGGTACAAGGGGGCAGGGAACTTCTTCCCCTCCTTGGAGTGTTTTCTGACTTCCCTATTCTTCTAGACTCTCCCTCTGACAAATATAAAATAATCTCAATTTCTGATAAGCTCATATTTCTGAATTTTGAAAGTAATAGATAATAAATTCTGAATTATTTGCTTTAAAATGTAAACTTTAACATATCAAAATCTAAAATCTCTTCTAAGGTATTCTAATTTCATTTCCTAAATAATTTCTCTCCAGAGGCAAGGGCCATCCCAATTATATTTTTATTCCCAGTGTCAAGGTAAGAATTGATATGGTAATTATGTCAAGAATATTGACTAAATGACTTGACAAAGGTGGGGTTCGTTTTTACCTGTTCTCTATACAACCCACTCCAGTGTTCGTGCCTGGAAAATTCCATGGACAGAAGAGCCTGGCAGCCTGCAGTTCAAGGGATTGCAAAGAGTCGAACACAACTGAGCAACTAACACTTATAGGCACACATGCTTGCAAAGTTTACTGACCAAACAGTAGGAACACAGAACTTGACCAAAACTCTGAGAGAGGTACTCAGCAGCTAAAATTCCAGTCCACACCATAGTGAAACGACGTAGACCAATATGGATGTTTTAAGGAGCAGAAAAACTGTTCAGTGTCCCATTTTGATGGCAACTGTTGTTAGCACAGTAGTTGTCTCTGCATTAGCAGATATTTTTTCGAGGTCCAAGAATCTAACGTGATGCTTAGGGTAGCTAATCTGTTCAGCAACAGAAAGAAAGGCACTGGTTACAGAAATGAATATTTTAACAGGTTTATTGAGATATGAATGATTTGCATACCTAAAGTTACCTGTCTTAAGTGTAAATTTAAGGATTTCTAGTAAATTTTGGGAGACTCTGATCTCGCAGTTTATTCCTTTGCAAGGAACACAGAACATGTTAGATCCATTAATGGGGAAAATTGGAAAATGTAGGTTAAGTGGTCTCATTTGCATAATTCTGGGCCTTGTAATCAAGGGGGATGCTTGATGTTCAGACAAAAGATCTCATTTTAACCAGTTGATTAAGAAAGAGGTTGCTGAATATCATTGACCATTAGCTATTGTCAGGTACATGTTATTTAAACTGAGTATACTATTAATATATAGTTTTCCTTACAGTTGGGTAAATAATGGTGCCAAAATGTTATAGTCTAATATTCAGCTTGTCAACATTTCTTTGATAGGATTTCATATATGTGGTTCAGTTCAGTTCAGTCGCTTGGTTGTGTCCAACTCTTTGCGACCCCATGAATCACAGCATGCCAGGCCTCCCTGTCCATCACCAACTCCCAGAGTTCACTCAAACTCATGTCTGGGTTAACTAGTATTTAGAAATTATGTGTCAAGTCTCCATGGATAAACTTCTAGTTTGTAGGTGAGCAAAGGGAATGTTTTATTACAGCAGAAGTTAATATTTACTGATCATACTAGTTGTTCTCAACCAGGGACAGTTTTGACCCCCGGGAAACATTTGACAACATCTGGACATATTTTTGATTGCCGTGACTGGTTAGGAGGGGTCCTGCTGACATCCAGCGGGTAGAGATCAGGGATACTCCAGAATATCACACGGGACAGCCCACAACAGCACAGGATCATCTGGTCCAAAATGTCAGCAGAGGTGAGGTGGAGAAATGCTGGGTTACACTGACAGACTTCAGGCAACTCTTGGTGCTTTCAAATCCAGTGTTTTCCCGTGTGGGCTTATTTACAAAAAGATCTTATTTCATATCTTCATTTTTTAAATTAAATCATTCAATGAGTATATTTATCTAGCACCTAACATCTTCCTGTTGCCTGGGATACAGCTGAGAACAAGCACCCTGGAGGGCACTGTGGAACGAGTTGGGGGATGATTCTTTATCCGGTGAGAGGGCACTGTTGGCTCTCCTGCCCTGAGGCTGGGGTGGCAGCTGCCCAGTGAAGAATCATTCCGACCAAACTGCTGCCAGTGGAGGAGAGCCTCCACTTGTCGGGGAGGTACAGACAGCAGACAAGTGTGGCAGGAACGGGAGGAAGAAAGGGAGAAGGGCGGGAGGGAGGAGGAGGAGAGGGAATTTCCGGCCGTGGCTGATGCTCTATGAAAAATGAAGCGTGGCTGGGAGTACAAAAGGCAGGGAAGAATGCTCGTGTTCATACTTATATGTGGCAGAGGCGGTGCTTCTCCAGACTGGGGGAGGATGGGGACTCAGAGAAGGCCTCCCTGAGGAAGTGACCTGATCAGAGATTGGAATGATGAGATACAGCCATTATGCAAAGATCTGTGGGAAGAATGTTCCAGCAGAGGGAACAAACTTCTCCAGGAATCTTGAGTGAGATCCTTCACACATGTTGTATCTCGATGGTTTCTCTGAGACACAAATGAGTCTCTCAGGTTTGGGTGGTATTTACTAGGATCTAAAAGCGTGACTGATGGGCAGATGCTCCAGGGGGAAGTGAGGAACCCAAGGCAAGTTGTGGTCTAAATGTCAGCTATGAGTTGGGGCTTTTTATATATTTGGCATTAATTTTTTTAAGTTGACTTACAAATGCACTGCAGGGGCAAAAGGGGCTCTAAGCTGGTAGGAATGAAAATAACAAATTTCAGAGAAATGGATTAGTGATGTAGCTACCAACTATGCTTTATTTCAAGTCTGCAAGAGAATCTGAGTTAGAGTTGGCCACAGAGAACAGCTGCTCTGCATACCACAGCAGACAGTGACAGACACACTGAGGATCATTGCTCCTGGAATAAAAATAGCCCAGAGTTTTGAGAAACTGAATCTGTGCTCACTCTCCAGGACACTCACTCCCATGAGCCACTGTCCTTTTATAAACCTTACCCAAAGCCCCAACACATTCTCCACCCCAAAATCAGCAGCAGAATTTTGGAGTTATGGGTCCTTATACCCAATTTTTGAGTTCTGTTTTGGCAGGACTCCGCTTTCCAAGGTCATGGTGGGATTTGGACATTAAAGCCAGTGTAAGCCAAGGATTTAGCAGTGAGCACAGGGCCATTTCCCCCTTCTTGCCCTGGGATTGAATTTTCACATTTGTAAAATGAGGTTGATTGGTGCTTTGGTTGGATTTCTAGCAGCCTAGTTTTTAAATATAGAGATTTGTTTCATCATCATAGAAAAGGAAAAGAATTAACCAATAATGGGCTCTTTCTTGTACCCAGATTCAGCCTAGCTTTGGGGGAACCCCTCTAGTTCCTTTTGAGAAAAATAATTTATATGAAGAAAGTGCTTGGTGAATACTTACAGCTGAGTGCTCGATAATGGTTAGCTGGTAGATTAGCACTGCTGCTGTTAAGAGTGATACATGTTACACCGACCACACTCATTAGCCAGTGCTTTTTGTCCTGTGCTCTTGCCTGTGAAAACTTGCATAGGGGATATCATTGTAGTATCTTTAAATGTTTCATGGTACAATTTTGAATGTCACACTTTCTTGTACCTATTCCTCAGAACAGAGGTTGACAAACTGTAATCCATAGGATGAAATTTAGGATGCTACCTTTTTTTAAAGAGTTTTATTGAGGTATATTTCATTTACTATAAAGTTCACCATTTCAAGTCTACAGTTATTGGGTTTTGGTATTTTTTAGGTTGTACAACTGTCACCACAGTCTAACTTTAGAACAATTTTATATTCTCCCCCCCAAAAAAACCCATACCCACGCACCCTCCTCATTCTTTATATCCCACTCCCTACTCCAGCCCCAGGAAACCCACTAATCTCCTTTCTGTCTCTATGGATTCGCTTACTCTGGACATTGCAGATAAATGGAATCGTACCACATATGGCCTTTTGTGATTCACTCCTTTCACTGAACTTGATGTTTTCAAGGTTCGTGTTGTAGCAAGGACCAATACCTTGGCATTTTAAACTGTCAGATGATACCCCATTGTGTGTATGTATAACATTTACCCATTTATCAGTTAATGGATACTTCTGGGTTTTTCTCACTTTTCAACTATTATTGCCAGTGTTGATATGAACATTTATGTACACATTTTTGTTCAGATACACGTTATAGTTTCTCCTGGGTAGAAATTGGAATAGAATTGTCGGGTCATAAGGTAATTCTAGATTTGATATTTTGAAGAACTGACAAGCTGTTTTCCAAAGCAGCAGCAGCTTTTTACAATCCCACCAGTATTGTATGTGGCTTCCAGTTTTTCCTCATATTTATAAATGCTTGCTATTTCTGTCTTTTTTAATTTAGCTACCCTAGTGGGAATGAAGTGATTTGCATTTCCCTAATAACTCACTACACTGAGCATATTCTCATGTACATGCCAGCTCCTTACATATCTTCACTGGGGAAATGAAGATCTGTTGCCTGTATTTAAATTAGGTTATTTGTCTTTTTATTGTTGAGAAGTAAGTTCTTTATATATACTGGATGCAAGTACCTTGTCATATACCTACCACTTATTTTTATAAATAATATTTTATTGAAATACATCCCTGTCCATATTTTCTGTGGACAACTTCTTGTGCAAATGGCAGAGCTGAATAGTTGGGTAGAGACCATATGGACTAAAAAGCCAAAAATGTTTACTGCCTGACTCTTTAGAGAAGCCGTTTGCCAACTCCTGCTTTAGATAAAAATATGTCACGGTCTATTTAAAAAAAAAAAAGCAACACCAAAAATGCTAATTTGTTCACTCATTTTGCCATATTTTTATCTTATAAAAATGAAGAAAATATTTAAATCAGAGGTGTGTAAGTAGATGTTGAAGACAGAACTTCCTGTATCAGAAGGTATCCATCACTGTGCCTAGTACTTTTGTATATGTGGTTACAGAGGCATCCCAATCAGAGGTCCTGAGCTTTCTAAAGATATATGCTCTCACTATTAGTCAAGAAAGTGATTTGCTTCTTCTTCACTTTAGTTTATAAACCTCTGAACAGTGCAATCAGGATAATGCTTGGTAGAACATTGGGAATGCCCCCACATGCTTTGGTGGAAAACAGTTTCTGAGATTTCCCCCCACCCAACATGACTCATGAGAGATTTGGGGATTTATTTAGCTGCCTTTATCCTGGCAAATCTCCTAGTGACCTTAATGGGATTTTGGTCTTGGTTCAAACTAGTATATATACGACTAAGGCTAAGTGAAGGGCTAAAGAGGATAAATGAGCCGACATGCATTTCCCCTCTCTGGGAAGAGAGGGCATGATTGGAGGCTCTAGCATAGACGCTTTCACAGTCAGTCTGTGGACTCCTGTGCATGGAAAATGCTTTTGCCATTCTGTGGTGGGAAAGGGACAGTGCTGATCAAAGGCTCTTTATTCCCATGGCCTCCCACGGTTTGCACTCACCAAGACCTCCCACATTCTATTCTGGGTGAAAAGATCTGCATGAGGTCAAGATCAGTGTTTGAATGTCATTCCTACTTCAAGGCCAAATTTTATGTGACCAGGCTCAGGCAGACTAGAGTGTACAATTGTCTTAAAACATAAAAAGAAAGTTCAGAATGAAAACACAGTGCCTGGGTATTTTATATGCTTGTACTTTGCTAGCCTTCTTCGACCAATTTCCATGTTTTTGCTGATACAGTAAGGTTCTTTTAAGCCAAAATTATTTCGGTTATTATGCTACTTTGGGTTATTTTTCTGTGCTCTTCTCGCTTTCCCTCTTTCAGGCTTTCTGGAACCCATCCCAACCAGGTTTCATCCATAGTGAATCGTCTCTCATCAAGGTTATTTATAGCTCCCACATTACCAAGTCCAAAATCGAACTTCAGGTGTTCTTTTTTTCTTGGTCTACCAGCAGCACTTGACCATGTTGACCACATTCTCTTTCTTTGGTTCTTTGCCTGCCTCACTGCCTACCCTCTAGGTCTCCTTGGCTGATTGTGTTCATCTCTTGATTATGCGTGTTGGAGGGCCCCAGGGCTCCTATCCACTCGCAAGGCTTTTAACACCATTCATGGGGTGGTGGCTGCTAAGCCAGACCTCTTTCCCTTGACTCTCCATTGTCTGATGAGTGTCTCTGCCTCTCCCATCAAAAAAATCCCATTCCCAAAAGCCTGTCAAATGCAATTGACTCCAAGCTTAATTTATTGTAGTTATCCGGTTATTCAGTCCAAAAAGTTAGGAGTCATTTTAAAAAGGTATTTATTATGGATAATGCTGAATATAATCAAAAGTAAATAGAAGCATGAGAAGAAACCCAAGGATGCATCCTTCATTCAGATTCCTTCTCCACTAATCATTAGTGACATGATCTTGAACAAATTACCCAAACCCAATAAGTTATCTTCATCTGTCATATAGCAGTAAAATGCTCATGTTTTGCTTAATTTGAGACTTAGAGAAAAATGAAAATATCACAGTAAAAACACCCGGCACACAACCTGGTGCTTAATGAAAGTTGATGGCAGTGCTATCATTGTTCTTATCCAAATAATTAATATAATAATGCTGTAGTTCTTATATTGTGGTTCACCAGAATGGATGAATAATGGCAGAGGTTGGGTTGTATTATACATGCTAACCCTTTGCTCCTGTAACTGCATTTGTCGGATCTGCAATTAATTTTCTGTGTGACTTTGGAAAAATTCCTTTCATTTTCCATTATTCTATTTCCTGTTTGTAAAATAAGAATATGAAACATAAGTCAACTCCAGTTGATCAGGAGTAGGTACTTAGAAAAGAGATTTAAAAGGATTCTGAGGCTTTGACTGGGATCAATAGATAAGTTTGCCGAGATCTGTGAGTAATGTCTGAAGCAGCTAGGGAAGCTGGTCACAGCTATTCTGAAATTTGCCACACCTAGACTAACTGCTCTCAAAGGACCTTCCCAATTCTCTTTTTGGTAAGCCTTTGAAACTGGGTAACATCCTATCCATCCAAATGAATATTCAGTGTCATTAGAGTGAAAAGTAGATGTGGATACTCCAGTCAAGAATCTCAAAGGAAAGTGAGGGATTGCAAACCTGCCTCTCCCAATGGGAGGGAGGTTTCTTGGAGACCTTAGTAAAATTTGAGTATAAATAAATAAATACTTTTCATCATAAGGAAAAACGGGGTAGTTCCCTGAAGTTGTGTATAAGCCACACCCTGTGACACCATGTGGGGTTGGAATATCATTTGCTGGTAGGTTTCTGTCTAATAGCATTTAGCATTGGATATACTGGTGGGTTTGACCCAAGTGAAAATAGTTTATTCCTTATCTGCAATAGAAAAATACAGATTTCTAACAGTTTGTTGTATAATTATGATAATCGATGCTACAGATTATTTTAGAAATTGATCTGCTTCCTTTGATATTTTGGATCAAGATAAGAGTGTCTAATTTCTGGAGTAGCTTGGTTAACTTGAATAATGAGATTTCAGGGCCTTCAGGAGGAAATCCTGTGATTCACTTTTAAGTCTTCCATTTTTGTAAGAAAAAAAATGAAGCATCCATTGTTCATGGGTGTTTTATCATCTGAAGCACAAGATTGTTCCTGCAAGGTCAGGGATATTTGCCTTAATTTTAAAAGCTTTCCAGGTATAGCTTTGACACTGCGTCTTCTTACTCCACAATCTCTGTGGCAGAGATTCCTTCTACACCCTTATTATATGCCTCACATTTTTGGGTCCTGCTATTGTGAGTTTGTGACCTCTGGCAAAGCAAAAATAGTGATACTGTTCCACTAAATATAATGAAGAAACTGTATTTCACAAAATTTTCTCAGAGCAATAAACAATAAACGTGATATTTATTGACAGTATTCCTTCAGAAAGGCTCTATGATGGAAGGGCATTTTATAGGAGAATCTATAAATATGACAGCAGCAATAAACAGCTGAAAATAATCTATGAGGCGTTTGCAAATTACCCCTCATGAGCTGTAGTGGTTGTGAAAGATAATTTGCGGTTCTCACAGAATACCCTGCAAATTGAGTCTTTCATCTGCAAGTTTTTTACAGAGAAAACATTTCATTTCTCCTATTAACGAATGATAACTCTGCATTTGTTAATCTAAACAATTTGATTTATATTTTTCTGTGCTGAGAGACTTGTTGACATTTTAGGGTAAGTAATTATTTTCATTGCCAACTTCTCTTTGTGGTGACTGTAGGCAAAAGATAGACATCTCAATATAAGAAGGCATTGTTTTAATAGTTTTCCTTAAAGACATCTCGTAAAGCAGGAATCTATTGGCCCAAGTTATCATCTGTGCCTAGAAATGTAATAGGACATGGGTGTCAAGGAGTGAGGATTCTAGCCACATTCGGGGTTTTCTGTGGTGGATTGGAAGCTCTGTCATGTAATCGCTGTGGGCAGGGGGATGGGGTTGACCTGCACAGTCACCAGACCTCCGGCAGAATGCAGTGCACTGGATGTCTTAAATCACAGCAGTGAAAACAAATAAATCAATAAATTAAAAAAAAAATCACAGCAGTGAAAGAGGCATGCGATGTTGGTCTCAGTAGTTTCCAGCTTATGTAATATCTGTTCAAGTATCTCACGGGTTGGCTGCCAAGACTACGTGAGTGTTCATGTGAGCACCTCTCACCATGCATGGTACGTGGCACAAACTCTTGAAACATTTGGAGAAATAGGACGATGTATAAAAAGATCTCGTCCATCTCCTTTCTCATATTGCTTTCTTGGCCAGGGACTCATGGTGCAGGGCAAAGAAGATTTTTTTCTACCTGTAAAGTAATCCCTCCATCCTTAGACGGGATGCTTGGTCTCACCACTGAAATAGTGCATGAAGACAGCAGAAAGGGGGCACCAGGCTTGGGATGGAGCTGATCCCAGAAGCCAGCTTTCCCTGAGATCTCTTTTTGATCTTAAAATCCACGGTAATTTTTCAGTCTACTCTTTAACATATCCAGATTTATTTTAATATTCAGAAAAAAAAATAGCATCAAATGTAAATGTTTCCCCCCAGAAGAATCATTTAGCAAAATTGCTGTTGGCCCATCTTTAACTTGTGGGGTGGGGACACAGTGGTTGTGAAGCACTGTGAGGAGGAATAGATTTTCTCTGGGATGTGTAAGTCCTGCAGGGTAGGCTAGGGTAGGTCCATCTGGCTTTCCCCTGACCTCTTTACACTGCTGGGCAAGGCTTTGGCTGCATCAGACAGGGAAACAATATTCCAGCCTGTATGGACCTCCCATTCATGTGCCAGGTTAGGGAATGGACTACTGATTTAAGACCCAAAGCACTGTTACATGCCCTGAAGAAGTGAATGCAGAGCCAGTACCCTGAGTGGCAAATATGCTTTATCCTTTGAACCAACTCCAGTTGATTAGTTATGGTTGCCTACAGTGCTGTCTTAAGAAGGCATCTGTGGTACATCAGGGCTCAGGGGGAGGAATGCTGGGATTGATTAGTGATGTCTGTCAAGGCCTCTGGAGGGACAACTCACCCTGTTCTTTTGCTGAGTCCTTAACTCCTCTGTGTAATGATTTTAATACTAACAGGTGACTCTAAATATGAGATGGGCATCATGAGAGAAAGAACAGGTAGAATCTACTCTTAAGAAATCCTAGCCTGAGAAAATGCAAATTTACAAAATACATAAATCTGGAGTCAATTATTGCCATTACAGAAAGATTCCATGAAAGGTTCCTTTAAATAGCGAGCTCCCCTACTGCATTAAAATGATGATTCAATTTACAAAAATTTCCTTTGCATGCAACTCTTCAGGACCGTGTCTGTGGAGTTAAGCAAGCCGCACCTGATTTTTTTTAAACCCTGGCCTAAATAATGTTCAGGATGGCTGCTGCCACATATCTGAAGTCTCTTGATAATTCCCACTCTCTTCAGACTTCCTCTGACTTCCTCTCCCAGAGTGTTGAGTAGACAATCTGGGTGGTGGTCAGCAGCTGCTGGCTTCCACCCTGCTGCGGCTGCATTTCATTAGTGGGTAAACTGATTGCTCTGTGTTTATGTGTGGGTGTGGTTGAACAAGCCTATGCACTCTGCGCACTCTGTACGTAGACACAGATACACATAAGCCATCATCTTGCTCTCAGCCCACCCTAAATTCATTCCTGCTGTGAGAGTTATAAAAGGAAGGTTCCAATTGCCTGGTGGATATGGCCTTTCGGTGATATGTGCCCTGAATTCCACCACCCCATCCTCTTTGTGTTTGTTTATATGTTATTTCCCTTTGCATCAGAAAACTTCCCCAGACCTTGTGCCTGAGTCGTATTATCCACTTGTGGAACCCTCTTCTTCTTCTGTGGCCTAGAGAGCCCCAAATGGTTTTCTGATTTAGAAAATTAAATAGAATCTGACTCTTGTGGCAAGCTACAAAAATTCCCAACCAACAGAGCCTCCCGCTAAATGTATAACATACCTAACATCTAAAAGTATCCCTGGTCTAGCATGAACTTGGATTATAGAGGCACTCAGTGCCACTTGGGTAAGATCACCAGCTTCTTCCCAGGCACTCAGAGTTGGGCAGTTTTCCAGTGGACCATAAAGCTCCCAGGAATGCTGACTGGCATGCGTGTTTGTATTTCAGCTGCTTTGTTAAAGCAACTTAATGCAGGGAAGAGTACCTTGAAAGAGACGTACCTTCCATTTCTCCATGGACAGCCTTTCCCACATAGAATAACTGTCATAACTTCTCAGGCACAGAGCACAAGTTATCGTATCTATTTCAACTATGGTAGTAATATTTTTTTAAAATCTCAACATAAATTTCTTTCCATAAATATATATATTCATACATGTATATGTGACCCCATGAACTGTAGCCTGCCAGGATCCTCTGACCATGGGGATATTCCAGGCAAGAATACTGGAGTGGGTTGCCATTTCCTTCTCCAGGGGATCTTCCCAACCCAGGGATCAAACCCAGGTCTCCTGCATTGCAGGCAGACTCCTTACTGGCTGAGCCACAAGGGAAGTCTAAACATATATGTATATGCATATATATATATATATATTTTTTTTTAACAGACACATCTTTTTTTTTTCCTTTTGGAAAAAGAAAATGAGGCAGTAACAGTTACCCATCAGCCCTACTCAGAAACTGTTTTCTGGTTTAAAATGATTATTTCTATTCCAATAGGAATCTTTCATCTCCAGATGAAAGTTCTCAGGCCAGTGAGCTGTCAAACAGCTCTTTTCCTTCTGTCTTCGTGGGCTCATTGGTTTGAGCCAAGCGTCCCCCATGGTACTGGGCTGTGATAGCTGCATAGGTGCAGCCGTAGATGGCGGCTGCCAGCATCATGAGACACACGATCCCACACACCACCCCTGTTATGACAATGGTGGCCACGGCATGGCGCAGATTGGCCGGCCTTGGCTTGGGTTTGATCTCACACTCCCGGTGGTCTCGCTCCCCTGTGCTGTGGCTATCGGAAAGTCTGGGGACAGCCCGGGGGGCAGCACCCTGTGGCACCTGTGAGGACTGCGGGTGTAGAGAAGGAAAAGGGCAGGGGTGGTACAGCTCGTGAGGGATTTCGAGGAGGTCCTTTCCCTTCCAGGTGTCTGGTGACACACAGATGACGCTGTCCGTTATTCCCCCTTTAAGAAACAAAAACAGAGAATGATAGCAGAGCCTGATACAACCAAATTCCCAGACCCTCAGCCTGCAAAACTTAGGCAGATGGAATTTATAAAACACCTTTCCCCCCCTCCCGGAGTCAAAGAATTTAACAGCCATATTTTATGATTTTAAGATTTCTAAATTGGCTACATGCTAAAAATGCCACACACTAAATGGGCAATTATATATGACCAAGAATTCATTAGAAGCCAAGTCACCTTTACCTTATAAATGCCAAGGGAAAACAATGCAAAAGCTGACAGGAAGGGGCGCTGGAGGCCAGCCTGAGGGCACTGTTGCACGCCCTAATGAGCCCTGCCACACAAGAAATCTATTGTGCCAAATCACCACTGGAGATCTAAAAAATAAATAATTAAAACCAGTGTCTTTCTTGTGATGGTATGTGTTAATTTCAAAGACCCTATGTCTCTACCAACACTCTTCAGTGATGCCAAATGGGGAAGTCAGCGGTCCTGCGAGTGTTTTGTGTATCTGAAGGTTTGACAGGAATCTGTATTACATTCATGGGATTAAGTACAATTAACGTGCCTCCTCAGACCTCGAAACATTTAGTATTTTGAGTACCAAACTTTCTAAGACTCAATTTCCATTCTGTGTAAGGGGATTGATTTCCTCAGGTGTGTGGACTACAGGGGGAATTTGGGTAACTAGAAATTCTTTTCTAGAAAGAGCAGTGGATGAACAGATTCCATCCTGGCCAAATTTGACCACCAATTTGCTATTTGACCTCAGACAGATAAACTTCTCTGACTAATTTTCACAAAAACATCCTATTTATGTCTGACTTGATTACAAAGCACTGTTTAGATAAGTCCTCACAACTCTGCCAAAAATGGGTAATTTTTGTCCAGGGTCATTCAGGTTAAAAGTGGATGGATCAACACTGAAGCCTGGCCCACTCCTATGATCCCAGTTTTTCCCACTATACTCACGTGCCCTCTCTTACTGGGATGTTGTGAGGTCCATGGAATTAACATAGTGACCCTCAGTAGACCCTTGAGGGGTCCATGAATTGTGACGCTAATCTTAGTTACCTCCATGAATTGTGACACTAATCCTAGTTAGACTGGAGACTTCTTTGCACACATCATAAGTGGATTATGAAACTATACCAAAAATTCCCATGCAGGAGGTTGTCACTTCAGTGTTTAGAACCGTCCTTTGTACAGCACTTCACAACTTGGGGAATGTCCTCACATCCATTCTATCTGAATTTATAAGCTGAGTCCTACTGTGGCCCTATTAACAGATAGGGCCATTTTGCAGTTCAAGGGTTACTGTGGCCCAGGTCACTCTGGGCTTGGTGGACATGGCGAAATTCAACACTCATGGCTTTTTTGCTTTTGCTGCTTGAACTGAATCACCTATTGCCACCATCTCCTGGGCCTGATTTGGCTTCTTCAGTGATCCCCTGAGGCAAGAACCTCAACTCTAAAGCAAAATGATAATAGAAATCTCTCCTTTCTTGAACTGAGGTGCAGCAGGCCAGAGGTGCGGATTGCCTACTCTGGATGACCCCAAGGTGCCAACAGGCTATGATTGAAAATCGTCTCAGGGAGTGTTTCAGTACTGCCCCTGGGGAACCAGCAATTCCACCAGCTGACTTGACCTAGACTCGGGCAGTTCACCTAGCCACTCCAGGGTTAAGTTCGTTTCTCCTGTTACCGGCTTCCTGTTTTAACTATTAGGGAAGGAGGCATGGCCTCAGGACCCAGAGCCAAGAGAATACACAGACTAGAGCCTGGGACGTGGCTGGAAGGTTGGGGTTGTGGCCTTCAGAGCTCCATGGTCTCCTGCACCCTTAGCCAGGACTCACTTCCCAGCCTTCCTCCACCATCTCCTCAGCCACCCCCCAGGAGGCAGATCTGCCAACGACAGCATGAGGGCCTCAGTCTCTTCTGGATTCATGGAAGTTGACAATTCAAGAAGCTCCAGCTTTCCAAGCACTCTCATTATCCATCATCTGGCAGCTATCAGCTCTTAACCCCTGTCTTGGGGTGAAACAAGATTCATATCCTGAGTCTGAGCACTACTTAGCTTTGCAACCCTAAGCAAGTTACTTAACCATTCTGTGCCTCTGCTTGCTCATCTGGAAAGTGAGAGATCAAGGTGATAATGAAATTCACTTCACAAGATTGCTCTGAGGACTCAGCTGAATAAAGTATGTCAACTGTTTAGCACAGTTCCTAACCCAGAATAAATGTTTAGTACAGTTAACTATTGGCATAAAGATGATTTGTTAACTTATGAATGGAGAGGGAGGAATGCTAATTAGAAAATCTATGTGCATGTTCTTGAAGGAGACATTATTAAATATTCATCAAAGCACTCTTTTTCTTCTTTCCTTTGATTGTTGGGTCCAGAGGAAGATGAAATTTCCCCACCCTTTGTGGTCAGATTGAAGCCACCTGACTGAATTCTGGCCAGTGGAACCAGTGAATGACACTTCCAGGCCACAAAATCCCCTGCTTCATCCTCCATGTATTTTGTTCCCCCTCGGAGGGAAATGAGGTCTTGATCAATATCTATTACCTTATTTTGCCTTTATTCCATGCATCAGTAGTCAGATTGTCTCCTACATTTACATTTATTTGCTGGTTTTATTTAGTCATTTTGACACCCAGGTCTTGCTATCCCAGATCAATTTTGCCTTCCTTCAGAGAAAGGCTGCTGTCTGGGTGGGGCAGCTCTGCCATGAGGGGGTGTTGAATTGCACTGTGGAGCCTGAGGACCAGAATTGGTCTTAGGAGCTCCCTGGCTTGACGCTGTCAGTTTCCCCCTGGTGAGGAACATTCCTAGATCAAAGATCACCAGTGAGTCTGTGGCCGAGTAGGGGGAGCTACATCCCTCCCTATGTAGCTTCTAGTTTCCTGGACCTGAGAACCATTTTTGTCAAGAAATACTCTCCTTTGATGAAAACCATCTTTCTTTGATGGCTTGCCTTATGCTTACTGTCTCATCCAGAACACAGTAGTAAAGCCACTTCACCTCTCGATGTAAACAGTTTTATTTGAAGCCTCCTTTAAGAAAGATTTTTGTCAAATCATATGACCTCTACTGTAGGTCAACTTGAAAACTAGCTGGTTAATTATAAGCTACTGACTATTCTATTGTTGAGAGAGATTCTTAAATCAATAGTGTTTATTTGAACCCATGTGTTCTCCTCCACTTCCTTCTATATAACTGCTGCAACTATCCAGACTCTCTTGATTCCCTGAGCCATGTCTGGATCTCTGATATCTTCGCAAATTATGGGCTCAGATATACATCCATCAACTCAACAGCGCTCCTTGACTATGTAATGGGCATCTCAAACTTGACATGCCCCACATTGAGCACTTGATTTACCACCCCCCACACACACTTGCCCATTTCCCCCATTCCACAGCCTGACCCTTGTCAGCTGGCATCCCCGTTTATCTGCTTTCTCCTGGAGGACAAAACAAAATTATATTTCCTGTAATATACTCTGTTTTCCTTATGTCCAGTTCCAACCCATTAGTAACTTCTATCCGTTCAATATTCTAAATATCTCCCAAAGTTGACCATTTCTCATCATCTTAGTTTGGGCCACCATCATCTTCCCTGGAAGACTGAAATCACTTTCTCCCTCATCCCCCTGCTTCTTCTTTTACGGCCTTTGGTTTGATCTCCCTAGAGTCACCAGAGTGACCTTTTAAAATGTAATCAGATCATATTGTTCGCCTGACTCAAATTCTTCAAGATATTTCCATCTTGCCTAAAATAAAATCCAAATGTCTCAGCCGGCTCTGCACGTTCCAACATGACCTGGCTGCTGTTCTGTCTTAGCCTCTCTCACTCCCTTCCTCTGCTCTAGCCACTCGCTTGTCCCTTTCTCTGTCCCTCGGTGAAGCCAAGCTTACTTCCCCCTCAGCTCCTTTTCCCGAGTTACCTCAGGCTCATTTCCCCTCATTATTCTAGTTCTGCTCCCCGTATTACCTCCTTGCAGGGCCTCCCTGTCCTCCATCTGAAATGGAACCCTTAGCCATCACTGTCTCCCTTCACGCTGCCTCCAGCGCTAACTGCCCTCTGAACCTAGACACACATATTTGTCTCACTTCACATGTTTCTACCGTCAGACTGTAATGCCCGTGGTGACAGGGAGTTTCTTAGTCACTGACGTTTTCTCAGCACCTTGAAATGGCCATGGCATGTAATATTCACTCAAGTTTAGTGTGAATGAATGGTTGATGCTTTAAAGTTAGGCGGAAAGAAGCGCTGTGATGTAGAGGAGGGAATGTAGGGCCAAGACCTAAAGCTGCTCCTCCTACTCTTGTCTTTGCTTCTACTCTGTGATCTTCAGAAAGTCACTAAGCATCTTTGGGTGTCCATTTCCTATTGATATTAGACTAGCTTTGAGTTGGGGGAGTTGGCGAACTTGCCTTTAAAGAGCCAGATAGTTCATTTTTTAAGCCTCTCCATTGTCTCTGTTCCAGCTATTCAGCCTCACCCTTTTAATGCAAAAAGAGCCAGACAGTAAATAATAAATGGATTTGAATGTGTTCCAACAAAACTTTATTTACAAAAGTATGTGGGCCAGATCTGGCTCTTAGGCTATATAGTTTGCTGACCCCTGAGTGATTTCCAGATCCCCTCATCTTTAATATTCTGGGATCTCTTGCTTTGTTTTTGACATCTGGTTAAAGAAATACTTGTTCCCTTTGGAGAGGGAGCCGTGTTATATTCAGTTTTAGTAACAGTGATGTCCGCTAAAGCAGAATGGGTAATCTCAGTGAAGTTTCATAGCTGTCAAATGGTCAGAAGCAGAGAAAGAAGGAGGGGCAGCCCTAAGGAGAAATACCATGCCCCCAGTTGGATCACACTTGAAAATCAGCATTTGTTGTCACTGCAGAGTTGAGTAGTTATTGGATTGGTAAAAAAGTTCATTCGAGCTTTTCTTATGAAGATTTGGCCAACCCAATATTTAGGTGGATTGAATTTCCTTCTTTCTTAAGGGCCTACAGTTTCCAGATAAGTAACTTAATGGTGGTATTAATCAAAAAGTGGAAAGTTGGGGTGGAGAAGGGAAAAAGTGGAAAGCTGTTTCCATGAATCGTATCTGTAGATGAATTTAAATACCTGATTTGAAACACCCTTAATGACTCACTAGCCTCTTTTGCCATACTGTGAAATGACATCAGTGCCCAAAAGCTTACACAGATCCCTCAAACACTTTTCAGCATCCCTTCTAATGCAGAGAACCATTGAGGTTTCTCCTAAACTGATCATACACAGATGGGGGGATAGGCGTTAGTTACTGACCTTTATAGACAAATGTCTCCAGCCAGAGTTTAAGACTGAGCAAGTGACAGTTGCATTTCCAGAGGTTGTCTTTGAGAAATAAACGCTTCATTCTGGGCATGGATTCTAGGAGGGCTCGATCAAGCTGCCGAAGCCGGTTTTGCTGGATTGCAAGAACGGTCAGGTTCTCCCAAGGCTCACCTAGGGATGCAGGAAGGTGACTTATATTGTTTGATGACAAATCGAGCTCCCTCAGCTGTGGGAGAGAATGGAATAGTCTGCTCTCCAGGAAATGCAAGGAGTTCTGAGTTAGGTTTAAGACCCGCAAGTGCTGAAGTCCATGGAAAACTCCAGGGGTCAGATTTGAAAGAGAATTGTTGTACAAGTTCAAGGTTGTGAGCTGTGGCACTGATTTAAATGCAGCAGTCGGAAGCTGGTGGATCTGGTTATCTTGTAAGTGCAGCGTTAGAGTCTGAGGAGGCAGATCGGAAGGGATCTCAGCCAGACCCTGCCGGCTGCAGTCCACAGCATTCGAAGGTGAGTGGCAGTGGCATCTCTCTGGGCAGCCGCACGCCACCGGGAGCAAGAAAATCACACTTGAAAGCAGAAACAGTTCACCTGCAACAAACAGAAAGCAGCTGAGATAGGAACCAGTGTGTAAGTGGCATCAGCATTTGTTCCCACTTTAAGTTCACAGGCACCCAGAAGGTAGATGACATAGGTTATCAAGTAAAAATGTGAAAGAAACATTTTGGGGGGCATGTGCCCTTTGTATGAAGCAGCAGAATTATCTAGGACCAGAACTTCAGGAGCATGAGAGGGAGTTCAGATATTCACATTTCTCAGTAGTATGCTTCAGACCATGCTGTCCAGTAGAACTCACTATGGTGATGGGAATGATCTGTATCTACTGTCCAATATGATAGCCACCAGCTTCCTGTGACTTCAGAGCTCTTGAAATGTGACTCCTGCAGTCAAGAAACTGAACTTTTATTTGCATTTAATTTTAATCAGTTAAAATTTAAAAGGCCGTATGGTGCTAGTGATGCATATTAGATGGGACAGGTCTGAAGCATTCTCACAAATTGGTGCCCATCTTTCAAGTGAAATACTTCCATGAATGATGGTTATCTGTGCTCCTTTTTTGTTCGAGAGATTTTAAAACAAAGAAAAGCATTAAAATAACATAATAAATACTCATGTTCCTGTAACA
Organism: Moschus berezovskii; assembly: GCF_049115385.1. NCBI lineage: Eukaryota > Metazoa > Chordata > Mammalia > Artiodactyla > Moschidae > Moschus > Moschus berezovskii. The sequence continues at coordinate 14,418,884 of NC_142483.1, forward strand.
AAGTTCTGTCAGTTATTCATAGGTTGCCATATTTGCTTCATCTCTTTTTTTTTTTCCCTTAACTCAAAGAAACAGGGCATTGCTGGTAAGTTGAACTCCCTCTGATTAGCACCCACATCACGTTTTCCAGCAGACACCACCCCCCACCACCGCCTTCCCAACCATCACTATTGCATCCCACCAGGCCTTTTAAAAACAACAAATAGCCTTATAGCTCATATTTTGAGCCAGGCACTATTGAAAGTGCTTTAAATATATTAATTCAGTCCTCCTAATCTTGTAATTCGGGGTATTTTATTATGCATATATTAAAGGTGATGAAACTGAGGCACAGAGAGTCTAAATCACTTGTCCAAGGTGATACAGAAGCAGTAGAATCATGATTTGAACCCAGGCAGCCTGAAGAATCCCAGGGACGGGGGAGCCTGTTGGCTGCCATCTATGGGGTCACACAGAGTCGGACACGACTGAAGTGACTTAGCAGCAGCAGCAGTCTGCTTTCAGAGTCTATCAGGGTTTTACCTGCTGTGCTTTACTGCCTGTAAATATTTTTACATACACACACATAACACACACGTATATACAACACACACATACATGTACTATAGAATGTTTTGCATAGTGGTTTTTTAAGAAGCTAAATAATCATTGGTATGTTTCATTTTGCAGTTTAGTCACTCAAAACTGATCCATCCACAGGGATGCATAGAGAGCTCATTCATTCCTTCTAGCTTCTGTGGAGTATTCGATGGTGAGGCCTTGCCAGATTTATTATTTAGCCACTCCTGTACTGACGAGCATTTGAGTTGTTGCAGTTTCTTTCAGGACAAATGATGCAGCAGAAGGCATCCTTACACAGGGCTCCTCGGCTCTGTAGAAATGGGTATGGGGGCTCTAGACTCAATAGGTGCCTCCTTGCCAGGTTTGAAGAGGATGCTGAGTTGACGTTCTCTCAGACACTGCTAGGTCAGTCTCCAGTGGAGCTTGATCACTCCCTTCTTTTTTCCTGAGACTTGAATTTCAAAATGGCAAACATCCATCAAGGACATTTTGTTAAATTGGTAGAGGAATTCACAGGGCCAGGCAATAATATTTAAAACTCAAGATGATTATCTACTTGTAAAGAAAGTTCTTGAGAAGAGATTTTCGGTTTGTTTGTCTGTTTTTGGACTTAACTAGGGAAATGTACGATGTGGCTGTCAAATGCATGGAGTCTTTCCCCCTTTGTCCTTTCAATTCTCTTTCTCTGATGCTGTGAACAGTTCTTTAGGGCAAGAGGGAAGATGTTTGGAAAGCCTTCTGAAGGAGATTTTGCTCAGATTAGTTTCGCTTAAGAGATGCAAAGCATTACAGTCCAGTTCCCTCTTGCAGCATGTAAAAGAGAAAAACCTTGTTTTCTTTTCTATAATTTTTCAAATAATATACATCTCAGTGCCAAAACAGCTTCTGATCAGAGGAGAGTTGCCACCCCTCACTTAAGCTGTGTCTCACCTAAGCATTCATTAACTGCAGAAAATCGTGCCACTCCCACCCTCCCCCGCACCAAGTAGATGACATACGAACTCCAACCTGAAGGACCGTATTTTCTCTGAAAGGGCCCGTAACAGGCCAACTGAATATCCATTCATGACTGGGTACATTTGTCCACTCTCTCTTCCTCTGACCCAGCATGGCACAAACATGAGACATTTTTAGCATCTGTTTGGTCTTTTGAGAAAGACAACTTCCCACAGATACCTTCCTGAGTGGTGTAGGGGGGTCTCGCTTTCTAAGGCATGAGGGGATTAATCATGCATGGCTTACCTTCCATGACTGAGTCTCCACCGGCTTACCCACTGAACCCGAAGCCCACCTTTATTAATCTGCAGATCAACACATCCAGGGCATGGCAGACTCCAAGGCCACGTTTTCATTCACTTTTTTTCTGAATCCTGCCGGTGCTTTTCTTCAGCACAGGGAACAGTTGTCGCTTTCAGGAGACCACTTATTTAAGCAGCCCTTTCCTTGTCTCCATCTGGATGGGATTGTTTTCCATAAGAGGATCTTTTGATTGTGCTCCCCCCTTCTTTCTTAAAGCATTGCCCTTCCCAGGATCATCGTTGCCTTTCCCATTGAGACGAGGAGCCACAGAAAGAATGTTTGTCAAACCTCAGTGAACAGCTGTAGCATTCAAACATGACCCCGATGGCTCCGGCTTTTTGATTATTTAATCTGCTTGAAGTCCAGGGCACCAAAATAAAACTGCCTTCTTAATCCGGTCCTGTTTTTTGAATTCTGTTGACTTATTAACCATGCTGTGTCAACCCATGTCAAGTTGGGAGATGCTCGCCGTGGATCCTCGATCTGGGGTTCTAGCAACGGAGCTAGCAGAGTGTGTAATATGAGGACAAATTGACTTGCTGGAGGCTGACACGGTTTCCACAGTGCACTGTTTGGTCACCAAAGGCTTATTCAGCCAACATCCGTAGGGATTAGCTGTGTTGACAGGGTCTTGATGCCCTGAAATTCATAGCCATGGTTTCCTTTCGTGGACATCACAGCCTCTTCTCCCTGGTGCCGCAAATACTTCTCAGCTGCTTCTTTGCTTGCTCTCCTCCCACCGTCCCCCCTCCCCTGCCCCCACTGAACTGACCTCGCAGTTTGCATGCCTTTGGAAATACTTCTCAATCTTTCATCATTTCCCTGATGCTGAGGTTCTGGCCCTTTCCTCATTTTTCACATATAAAACAATAAAGCCGCCCTCGTGAGCATCAGGCGTCAATGAACTGTGACTGTTCTGTAATTGAAGCCACTGGAAACTTTCCCACCAGGGACTGGAACGTTTCTTTGAATGTGCAAATGCCCTGCCATTTGCTGAGGTGGGATTTCAGTGTCAAAGCTGCCCTTCAGCATGCCAAAATGTCCCACGTGCCTCCAGCAACTTGTGTAAAGAACGTAAAAGCCATGCTTTTCTTGAGGCAGCATGAAGTGGAATCCCTGGCTGCAAGCAGTGTAATAAAGCGGTTGAGTTTGGGGTCTGAAATCAGCCGGATCTGGATTTGAATTCGGCTTCACCATTCACTAGCTTGACGTCTCTGGGCAAGTAACTTGCCCACTGAAAACCCCTTGTCTTTATCTCTAAAAGAAGGACAATAGTTTTTCTTTTACAAGATTGCTGTCGGGATTTGGTGAAACAATGCATTAATGTTGTACCTTAATAAACGGTCACAATTACCCAAGAGTGCTTTCCAAGGCTTCTATGCTACTAGCATTCAACTCACCCTTGACTCAGTAGGCGGGAAGAGGGTCCTAGCAAAAGACCAGGAGGCCTGGCCCATCATGTCACTCTGGTGGTACCGAGGGAAGAGGCCCCTTGGGAATGAAGTGAAAAACTGGATTGTGACCATCTTTAATGGTCTGCAGTTTGGGATCCCATTGCTCCTTTGAACAAGCCCCTTCCAGCCTCACAGGGCATCAGATACTCATCTTGCCTCCTTCCTGAAAATCTGCTTCATTCAGTCTGTCATCTTTTGTCCTTTCTCCAACATTCTTTGAGCATCCAAAAAGCAACGCAGTAAAGTCAAGCATAGGCAATAAAGAGGCATTTAAATCTTAATAAGGACTGCTGCTGCTGCTGCTGCTCAGTCGCTTCAGCCGTGTCCGACTCTGTGCGACGCCATAGACGGCAGCCCACCAGGCTCCCCCATCCCTGGGATTCTCCAGACAAGAACACTGGAGTGGGTTGCTATTTCCTTCTCCAATGCACGAAAGTGAAAAGTGGAAGTGAAGTCGCTCAATCGTGTGCGACTCTTCGCGACCCCGTGGACCGCAGCCCACCCGGCTCCTCCGTCCATGGGGTTCTCCAGGCAAGAGTACTGGAGTGGGGTGCCATCGCCTTCTCCATGATAAGGACTAACGGGTTCCTTTCTTTCTCCCTTCCTTCCCTTCTTTTTTCCTGTCTACTTTCAGGCACACAGGGTTTAATAACTATTCCTGTGTGATCCATGACCATCAGTGGCCTATGTGGAGCAGTCAGGCATCAGCGGGTCATAATATAACAAACACCTGTGAACCAAACAATCATTCTAAAAACTAGAAAGCTTCCAATAACTTACAAGCTGCACGCTTCTGTCTTTCCCAGGGGCCAGCAAACTTTTTTGTAAAGTGCCGATGGTAAATATTTAAGCCATTATGGTCATGCAGTGTCTGTTGCAACTACTCTGATGTTATAGCGTGTACCAACCACAGACAACCTGGAAACAAATGGTGTGCCCGAGTCCCAGTAACACTTTATCAACAAAAACAAAACAGGTGGCGGACTGGATGGACCCACAGGCTATAGTTGTGAAACCCTGCTCTGTCCCACTGTCTAGCCACTACTGTCACTGCTCCACAGCAGCTAGCTGTCACCTACTCCCACTGCCACCACCCTGCTGGGCATATCCATCACCCCATTTCCTTGTCTGTACAATGAGAGGGCTGAGGAGGAGGATCTTTAGCGCCCTCTTACGTCTAAAACCTTGTCATTCTGGCAGAAGGCTTGAGTGAGCTTGAAAGGCTTTGTACTTACAGACTTAAGGGAAGCTTGGACAAATAAAGAATTTGAGTGTCTCTTTGGGTTGCAACAGAGCTATTTGGTGTCCTGCAGAGCCCAGCTGGGGTCCAAGTCTCATGGACTCAGAGGTCTGAAAACAATGTATCCATTGACTGTGTAGTTGGGTATAAGAGGCCAGGACACTTCCAGGAAAACTGTGGGCAGCCGAGCATACCTGCAGTTAGAGCCAGCCTGTGTGGCTCCATGAGGAAGCACACTTTCATGATGCTTGTACTCTCAGGTTATATGGTCTTAGGCAAATCATTCACTTTCTCTGAGCCTCAGCTTCCTCATTTGTGGAATGCCAGCCTCGCAGGATGCAGGGAGGATCACGGGCTGCATGTTAAATTCACAGCCCAGGTCTGATAGAGCGGATAATCAGAAGTGGTGTCTCCTGAAAGTAGTATGTCTTCGCAGACCTCAAAGGGTCTTGACTCACTGCTCCCAGCTAATATATGTGAATGCCCTGGGAACACACAGTAAACCCCCACAACTGATGGGTTCCTGGGAGCTGTGGCCTGTTGCCCAAAGGGGCTCTTTGGTTCAGTTTTACTCCTGCTGACTCTGATAGCGATTCAAAATGGCAGTGCACACTTGGAATGGAAGGGGCTCCTGGACCTAGAAGGGCTTTAGATGCAGGGACTGAGTGATTTATGCCACCTGACCTCAGCCCAGAGAACAAAGGGAGGCTGTGTGATAGACATGCTAATGCCTGCAGTGCCTGCTGTCCCTCCCTCCCCAAGTCAGAGCAGACGTGTGGGAAGACAACTGTGTGTGCAAGAGACTCACAGGTCAGGTGAGGTCAAGCCACTCCTCTGAGGGCCTCCCGGTACCAGGATCTAGTCAAGAGCCCAGTTCTCTGCACAGAACTTGCTTCAGACACACTCTCAGAGGAATATGGTAGTTACTGTCACACTTCAATTTCAAGAACTTCCTAGTTTCTGTATATTTTTATATAAATATAGTTCCTATACACTTTTGTCCATTTTATGTCAGAGTGCTTCCCTTTATTTTTTTTGCTCATTTTAAGTCAGAATGTTTCCCTATATTTTTTTTGCTCGTTTTAAGTCAGAAAATTTCCTCATATAAGTTGGTCATTTCATCTTCCTTCAAAAAAAATTAATGTTTAAAATGGATGTGGCATGGAGCTAGTGGTAAAGAGGAGACATAAGAGATGCGAGTTTGATAACCTGGATCAGGAATGTCCCCTCAAGAAGGAAATGACAACCCACTCCAGTGTTCTTGCCTGGAGAATCCCATGGACAGAGGAGCCTGCCAGACTACAGTGTCCCTAAAGTAACAAAGAGTCAGGCATGGTTGAAGAAACTTCAGTTCAGTTCAGTTCAGTTCAGTCGCTCAGTCGTGTCCGACTCTCCGCGACCCCATGAATCACAGCACGCCAGGCCTCCCTGTCCATCACCAACTCCCGGAGTACACTCAAACTCATGTCCACAGAGTCGGTGATGCCATCCAGCCATCTCATTCTCCGTCGTCCCCTTCTCCTTCCACCCCCAACCTTTCCCAGCATCAGAGTCTTTTCCAGTGAGTCAACTCGTCGCATGAGGTGGCCAAAGTATTGCAGTTTCAGCTTCAGCATCAGTCCTTCCAATGAACACCCAGGATCGATCTCCTTTAGAATGGACTGGTTGGATCTCCTTGAAGAAACTTAGCATAGCACAAAATGGATGATGTCTTAAAATCCAGCAAATGTGTAATAGCTCTTTTTCTGAGGTGATACTGTTCAGCTATTTTAAAAGAATAAGTGAGAGCTAAATATATCCACCTAGGAGGATATTCATAATAAGTTGTTAGGTTAAATAAAGCAATTTGAATAAGGATGCACGTTGTATAGTCCCATTTATGTTGAAATGTCAAAAACAACAACAAAAAACGTGAGAGGTGGGAAGATTAACTCTAAAAATGTGCACTGATTTGCCTGAAGATTGAGTAAGTGAGGGATAGATAGACACTAGATTGGTAATACTGATTATCTAGGGGACAGGGTGATTTAAGACGAAAGGGAAGAAAAAGTTTTTCCCTTTTTACCTCTGCGTATTCAACTTGCTACAACAACCATGTATTACAGCTGTAATTTTCAAAATGCAAAGAAGAAGAGCTGACTTTGGCTTCCCTGGTAGCTCAGTGGTAAAGAATCTGTCTGCCAATGCAGGATACACGAGTTTGATCCTGGGTCTGGGAGTATCCCACATGCTGCAGAGCAGCTAAGCCCGTGTGCAACAGCTACTGAGCCTGTGCTCCAGAGCCCAGGAGCCACAACAACTAAGCCCAAGCACTGCAGCTACTGAAGCCCGAGTGCCCGAGAGCCCATGCTCCACAAGAGAAGCCACCACAATGAAAGGCCCACGCGCGTCTACTAGACGGTAGGCCCCACTCCCAGCAAGTAAAGTCCTTTCAGTAATGCAGAACCAGTGCAGTCAAAAAAACAAAAAGCTGACTTTTGTTAAATAGCAAGGAGAGGTTTGCTTTGTTTACTGGCATGTTTGACGTGGCTTATCCCCCAGTAACTAGCTGTATTATATGTGTAAACAGAGCATCCTTAGAATTTACTTCCTCTCACTCCAGGAAGATTAGCTCCAAAGTGACACCTGTCTTTCTCTGCCAAATGATCGCCACATGTGACCAGAGCTTATAACTCATAGGAGCATTTCTCCCAGCTTTAATGTCTGCTTTGGTCAAATCTTGGCAAAGTGCCCCCCCCCCCGTCAGTGAGCCCCATCCAAAGCAGGTGCTGTGGGGCTCCAATGTGGGAGAGGCAGCCAAGCCAAGGGACAGCTGCAGCTCAGGATAGCCTGGATGAGGCCCTTGGCACCACAGATCCACGCAGAGATTTCATTTAATAATTAAGAGAGGTTTGGTACTTGGAAAATACTTCCCTAGGGTTGTGGATGACCAAATGGCACCTAGGTATAAAATTTTTGCAGAGCTTTTTAAAAGACCTCAGTATTATTTTGTCCTTCTCTCCTCCCTCCCTTCCTAACCCTTCCTTCTTTGCTTCTCTTTTTCTTTTTGGTCTTATGAAACGTACAAGAGAATTAGGAATATACAGTTTAAATGATTATCATATCATTTATTTAGTGCTTACAGTGGGCCATATATTGGTAAGGATTTATATTAGGTAATTTATGAATTGTTAATGTTATAATTGCTGTAACAAGTAAACCTCCAGATCTCAGTGGCTCAACACAACTACTCATTTGTTGTTTGTATCACAGTCTAGGTCAGGTTGACAGGGGCCAGATACCCATTCAGCCACTCAGGGACTCAGGTTCCTTCCATCTTGCCACTGTGCCTTCCTCTTAGCTCTCAGAGTTCTGTCCATCGGCTGACTGATGAAAGAAGAAGATGAGGACCAGACATTGGCCAGGCCTGGAAATGGTACTTATCAGTGCATTTATACTCTGCTGGGCAGAATAAGAGGCTTCCCCGAGAGCTCAGTTGGTAAAGAATTCACCTGCAGTGCAGGAGACCCTGGTTCGATTCCTGTGTTGGGAAGATCTACTGGAGAAGGGATAGGCTACCCACTCCAATATTCTTGGGCTTCCCTTGTGGCTCAGCTGGTAAAGAAACCACCTGCAAGGCAGGAGACCTGGGTTCAATCTCTGGGTTGGGAAGATCCCCTGGAGAAGGGAAAGGCTACCCACTTCAGTATTCTGGCCTAGAGAATTCCATGGGCAGAATGAAATCACATGATCATATCTAATAGCAAAGGACGTTGAGGAATATAATTAGCTGTGTGTTTTGTAAGAAGAGGACTCACAGATGTTGAAGAGCGTAAGCAGTCTCCACATTTTATTTGCATTCTGTCACCTAAAGGTGACAATAGCTCATTAGTCTGTAAGCTTAAGATGGCTTTTGTTTCCTAGTTTCTCTAGTACCATGTTCAGTTCGGTTCAGTTGCTCAGTCGTGTCCGACTCTCCGCGACCCCATGAACCACAGCACGCCAGGCCTCCCTGTCCATCACCAACTCCCGGAGTTCACTCAAACTCATGTCCATCGAGTCGGTGATGCCACCCAGCCATCTCGTTCTCTGTCGTATGCGTATTAAATTAAAACTGAATAAATGAATGAATGACAAAACTGTGGCACGGAAACTTAAACAACTTGCTCAAAGTCTCCAGAGTATTTATTGTGAACACATGGATTGTGAGCATCTCTATGGAGTAAAATATTCAGGGAACCTATCGTTTTATGTATTTTATGTCTTAAGAACTTTTTTAAAAATGTAATCCATTCTTTTTTACGGTAAGCTACAAATTTTATCATCTGGAAGCTCTAACTAACTCAGAAGATAAAAATACGGTTCTCATTTGAGCCATTCAGTGGAGAATCAAGGGTACCATATGGTTTCTCTAGTACGAAAGTGGGAATGATGTGTGTACCTCCTCATTCTTTCTTGCCTTTTGGATAAGGTAAAAATTCAGGTTCAAGGACTACCTCAGGGCATTCACTTTATTTTATGTGACTATATATAGAGTTTAAATTCCTTTCTTCTGGCCTTGAGATGATTGATAAAATCAGTGGAGTAGTGAGTATGAAATGTGTACCTCCAACCTCCCTAAAGCTCAAGAAGACAGAGAGAGGCCAAAATGCATGAGACTACCTCTCAGCATCCACTTGTCTAGTGAGCCCGGGTCTGAGCTATGGCCATGGGAACTAGAAAAGACATAACAGGCTGACTCTTGGCCTTCAAAAAACTTACCAGTTTGGAGGGTGTTTTGCAATTTTTGCTTATTTTATCAAAATCAGTGCTGATCATCTCATCACCTTGCACCTGTTATACTTATGTAAAGATTGCATATGACTTGCTTAGACACCGACACTGCCCAGCTCTTAGAACCAGGTTTTGTAAGTCCTTCAGCTAATAGCAGAGACAGACTTAGATGCTGCTTTTTTTTTTGGTCCATCCGCTCTGTCAAGGTTAGAGGAAGTACAGACTCCCCATCCCATTGTCTCCCCAACCTCAGCCTCCCAGCGCTTGGTTTGCCTGCATACAGGATGTATGTGAAGATAAAGATGCATTTCAGATAAGTATGATTAAAAGTAATTAGCGAGCTCATGCAGCTGGTGAAATAAACATAGGCAGATGCTGGTTGATACAAAGCTAATGAAAGAAACTAAAGGATCAAGAAATATGGCAGCTTGGGAAGCCTGGCCAAGGCCTCACGCTGACACATTGTTTTACTTAGATCTTTTGATTGGCTACTTTTGTCCCTGCCCCAAGAATATAAATTGGAATCAAATTCATGTTCTTGTTTGATTGTTTACTTATGTTACACATAAAATGAGTGTTTTGTGCTGCTCTTCTTGGTAGATTTTTATTTGCTCTTTACTTTTATTATAACATAATAGTTCAGTTTCTGAAATAGATGACAGTCTGTTCTTCATATTTTCAAGTTAGTGTTTAATGTATGTATATAATAATGAGTCAGGTTTTTTTTTGTTTTCTCTTTAAAACGGTTTGCTCTATGTTGGCTTGAAAATGTTCTGGAAAATACAGTTGTTTCAGGCAAGATTGTAACTCATCAGTTAAAGATTCCGAACTTTAGGAATCTTTTTCATTATTCCAGCCTTCATCTGTCCCACCATTTCATTCTGACATCCCTGTTAAAGCATAGACTCTGGAGTGAAACCATCTAGTTTCAAATACTACCTTCAACATTTACTGGCTCTGTGACCATGAGTGAGTTATTTAATTTCTGTGATCTTCAATTTCATCATCTGTACAAAGGAACCCAATTGGCAGATTTGCAAGGAGGGTTAAATAATATTTTTATGCAAGAATCTTAATAAAAATTGCCCTTGCACAAAGCAATACATTTTCTATTAGTGTGTCTGTATGACATGGATCAACTAGGCACATAGGCTATATCTACTTGCACTAATCTGTTTGGGAAAAAACAAGCGAGTTAAATGCAAAGGTGCATTTTGCTTGTGTGACAGCTTTCACCATCTTGTAGGATTATAAAGCATGCATCTCTGTGTGTGTGTGTATTTGCCTGGAATCATTTGCAATCTAAGTGAATTTGTGCTTTGCGTATCTCTGCTTGTCATCAAAATAGTTCTACAGACAAAAGAATGTTGGTTGTTGATGTCGTGTGACTACAGCCTTCATGTGGGACTTATGTTAACAAAATAAAGGGCCTGCATTGACTTTGATGCAGCGTCCCGCCGTTTTTATAATAGTTTTTATAATAGTTTCCCATTCTGGTGCCACAGCAGCGGTCTCATCCTTTCATTTCATCCAGGAAGCCCATTTTGGGTCACCTACTATGTGTTGCTATTTTTCTAAGGTGTACCTACCAATCTTTCCTCTAGTGAGTCTGTCCTCAGTAGGAGGCCCTTTTCCCCATCCCTGTGTAATTAGAGAAAACATGCAGTCATCTCCCCAGGGCTGTTTAGCTTTCATCATAGAGCATGACTATCAGAGTTTCGAGGTTGATAGGAGTGGAAACATTTGTGTTCAACAAGCAGGCTCCTTCATGTGTTGTCAACATTTCATTTGTGATTCTAATTAGGGCCAAGGAGAAAATAAACTCGGTGTACTGCCCTCCACTACTATAGCTGATGTTTATAAGTTTCTATCCATGGCCCCAAGTTGCTCCTACATAAAGGTATTTGGAAATACAGCTACATGCTGCTGCTGTGTGTGATGAAGGGCTGAGATGGGTTAATCTACTGGGACATTGCTGAGAATGGGCAGTGTAGGTGTTTATTTCTTAGAGATTGGACTTGCTTTACTTCTTGGCACTTAAAATTTTCCTGAGGGTGAAGTCACCCTTTTATAAAAATAGAGTATGTTAGAGGGACTCTCACTGTGCCCTGTATCTCATCTCTGAAAGTCTACTATAAATTTCATTATATATTATTTATTTATTAAGGAGACATCTATTGAGTGTTGCTGCTGCTGCTGCTAAGTCACTTCAGTCGTGTCCAACTCTGTGTGACCCCATAGACGGAAGCCCACCAGGCTCCCCTGTCCCTGGGATTCTCCAGGCAAGAACACTGGAGTGGGTTGCCATTTCCTTCTCCAATGTGTAAAAGTGGAAAGTGGAAAGTGAAAGTGAAGTTGCTCAGTCGTGTCTGACCCTTAGCAACCCCACGGACCGCAGCCTACCAGGCTCCTCCATCCATGGGATTTTCTAGGCAAGAGTACTGGAGTGGCTTGCCATTGCCTTCTCCGCTATTGAGTGTTCCTTACCTGTTAATCTCTGTGTTTGAGGATATTATGGACATGAAAGTAAGACAGAAAATAAATAGTCCTGCAATCCAGATGGACCCTACAGTCTCACAGGGAGATACACATATTTTCAAGTATATGAAAATGCTAGGAAGAGGAGGTTCATGGTATTGCAAGGGAGTATCATCAGGGTACCTGACTTGGGAGGTAGGGGCAGCCATTCCTATGGATGTTTTAACCAGCTGAGATCTGAAGGGTGGGCTCGACTTTTACTGAAAAAGAAAGAGAAGGGATGACAAGGTAAAGTCACATGTAAAGCTGACAGGTCAGACAGATAGCCCAAAGGAGCCATCGAGGAGCTACTGGGGGCCTAGTGTGGCTACAGCCCAGAGGGTGAGGGGAAACTCAGGCAAGCCAGTGCTGGAGAAGAGGTGAAGAGGCTGGTGGTCAGGCCCCAGGCCCCCATCTCCCATTGCAGCTGTAGGATTGACATTGAGAAGCTCTCTCCCTCCCCGCCATGCACCCCTTTGCAAGAATGGTGCTTTCTGAAGCTGGGGTTGGGATTTGAGCTGTGCGCTGAGCCCTGAGCCCTGTAACATACTTTGGGAGGCGCTGTCACTTCACAGGCTGTGTGCTTTGTCTAACCCACCTCTCGCTGTAACTGGAGGGATGCCTCCTGCCGTCCTTCGTGTGCTTCTGGGGAGAGGTAGAGAGGACTGCAGTTTCGCGAGTGCTGTGAAATCTCGGCACATGCGTGTCAAATCCTGGTCTTTTACTTACACATTTTGGTTGTGGGTGAATCCATCCCACGTGTGTCTGAGGGGCTACAGCATGGAGCCGTCAGCTACACACACAAGTATCCGAGGAAGAGTTGGCCCTGCTAGGGTGCTGAAGCCACGTTAGTGGAACAGGACTTTCCCTCCTGAGTAAAGTGTGGACATGATAGCCCGCAGTCCAGGGGTGGCAAATAGGTGCTTGAGGTAACTAACATCTGTGGGCCCAGGTGGGGTCCCACCCAGCAAAGCATGGAGCCCAGCATGGCCTTAGAATCCTTTCCAGACCAGTGGTCGAAACAGAGAACAGACAGCAGACAGCCAGTGGCATCCTGTGAACATAATTCTAGTCACTGTTCCTGAAGCAGATCCTTGCATGCACAAAGTGACTGATAAGCATGGAATCCAAAGTCAAGGGCCAGTTTGCTCAGGGGAGAACTTGAATCGCCCCATAGGAAGTTACTGACAGAGCCCACCTACCCAGCTACTACTTCTTGCTGTAAATTTGGTATTTTCTTCTTGACCTTGTGAATATAGCAGTTTTACTACAGTGATAAAAATAAGCTCTTTATTTTTTAAAAGAGACCAAAATATTTTGTCTCTCAAGACAAAATATCAGGGCATACTTAAACAAAAGTTAGGCTGTGTTCTGTGCATTTGCACAGAAACTTCTGGTGTGTGCTAGAAATACGACTGAGCCAGGGGATGGCACAGGCGTTTTGCGTTTCTCCATCTGCGTATGTAGGTGGTCCCAAGGTAGAGCTCGCTGTGATTGCCAAGTGTCTGGGGGAGTGGCAGGTCAGACTGAGCTCATGTAGGTTATCTTGCTGAAACTTTCCCAGCAGAGAAGGTCCCGTGCCCAAGAAAATGAAGTACCTGGTCCTAAAGAAGTGCATCGAAAGGGTAACAAAGGTCGGACAACAAACGGACCAAGGGGAAATTGTGGCTAATTTCTCAGTGTTTTCTCTTCTATCACATGTGAGGTGACAGAACTCTTAAATGAGCAGCTTCTTCTGTGTTTAGTTCTTCCTCTGTCTAGAAGTGAGATTGCTCTGACTGACACAGTAAGTCCCTAAATTCTCAGAGCTGAATTGAAACAACTAAAAATCATAGAAGACTCAGAAAGTCTCAGGCACGGGGTACTTTACCTGAAAACCATCATGAATTCTTCCTCCATTCCATGAGTGAAACTATTATTGTCTGCATCTTACTGAACGAAAAACTGAATCTTAGCAAGGGTAAATCACTCGCCAGAGATCAGTTTGTAAGTAATAGAGTGGGGACTTGAGCCTGCATTGCCTGATTTTAAAACCTTTTAATTCTTTTTTTTTAAAAAGCCTTTAAAGAATTGCATTCTTCCCAGCCCCTTACCCTTCATCAGCAAGTGAAGGCTCCTGAAAGAGTCATAGCTCAGACACAACGGACATGGTAGAAATAATCCACTCACCCCAACCCAGCAAGACCTCTGCCCTTGTGGTTCCCTATTGCCCATTGCTTCTTGGGGCCAAGGGCCACCAAGAGAAGAGGTCAGCCTGTCTGCTGTGACTCCAGGCTGGGAAAGCATTCTGGGGCCGGAGGTGAAGAAAGCAGGGCACTTTGTGCACGGAGGTAGTGCTAATCTGGTCTATCCCCGGGACGGAGCTATCAGTCAGATCTCGGCCGTATTTGTCATGGCTGCTCCGCTGTTCAGCAGCCGCCCCCACAGTCCCGCCCTCTCTTCATCAGTGGGCAGGAAGGGGAGACCTGTCTTTGATCTCTAGACTGGTAGCAGGAAAAGCATGGCATTTCATGGGCTTACTCCTGCCCCTCCACCAGGCAGTGGTTTGGACAGCCACATGAACAAATCTCCTGGGCCATGCTGGCTTTGAAACATCTAGACTCACAGAGGAGCACAGCCTGCCTTCACACTGAGGGATTCTCAGTCTTCATGCAGAGGAGAGGATAGTGGGACTCAGATCAGAAAGAGGACAGAGAGGGTGAAGGGGACCCGACCACCATACCACTGGACAGCTGGCTTTCCAGGGTCAAGAAAGAACCACACACTCGGCACTGTGGTTTACAGCGTCCATCTGCAACTCCACACCCTGAATAAAAGGTGCTGGCTTGGAAACAGATCAGCTAACTTCTGAGATGTGTCCAGAATTGAAAAAGTGAGACAGGTAGCTCTTGGGGGAAACTAGGACTATTTTCTACTCACCCTCCTTCAGGAAGAAAAGTTTTCAAGTCATGTAATTCTAATAGGGAACATTTGTCTTTTAAAAATATATTCGACTTCCCTGTAGTATAGTATACTTTGATGTATTAAAATACAGTTTGCCCCACTTAGATTACTGCTTCGGTGCCTATTGCTATAAAATTAAACTATTCCTCCCTGATATTTTATTAAGCTCCACCAGCATTTCAGACGCAGACATCTCACAGAGCTTCAGGCCACATATTTTATATGCTGTCAGGGTGAACTCTGACTTTAGTCTGTAAAGCTCCCTTCCTTTGTATCTTTATATAGCACAGCATTTTCAAAAACTTTGCTACAGGCTGCACACAAATTGTGGACTGCTAGAAGTAAACGTCTCGGTTGTGTGAGTGTAAATACCTAAAAAGACCAGAAAAGATGCTTTTGTGAAAAGTTCTTGTTTTCTGCACACCACTTCTGTGTATATTCTGTTTGATGTTACTATGTTTTCACCATTTTAGGGGGTGTGCATTTTTGGGAGGAAGGAATTTTTCTGAAACTGTATGCAAATAAGGGTATGCATTTATGCACAATGAGATCAGCTCTCTAGCAGGGAGCTAATATGTTTGCATTTTTCAAAATCGATGGATATAGCCATAAACGCCGATCCTCTTAACAAGACTAACTTTGTCATTTAATAAGGGAGATTATTTCATAGATTTAAAACCAGTTAACACATTTAAAACTTGATAAGACAAGGCGATCCTGGTATGTTTCCTGTTCTCCTGTGATTAAAGCAAATCGAACGCTGAGACTAGGGGAGGTTTTCCATGGTACGAGTAATGCCGTGAATGTTTCTCCTGGTAATGCAATTAGGAAATATTGGCCCCAGTTAATGTAACTTAAACAAAACATGTTGTCCTCGTCAAACTTGTTCAAGTTGTTAAACAGGCAAAGCCTTGTCCAAAAAGTTAAAAAACAGGGGCATATAGTGTTTCCATGGAAACTCTGTTAAAATACTGATTTGTGGATATGATCATAATCAGCCCCATAATCTAATATGACTGAATTAAATGAAAAAGAATCTCAGTTATGAAGTAAGCCCCCTGTGCAGGAGTGTTCTTACACATGCAGAAAACATACGGATCCTGATGGACATTATTTTCAAAGTACTATTGGCGCAGGGATAGAGGGCATTCAGAGTTGCTCTTGTCTGTCGGGTTTTTCCCTCTTCATTCATGTTCATCACTCTTTTAATGCTGGGATTATGTGGGGGAGCAGTAAACAAAGTCTTGATGACATTTGGAGTTTTTAATATGTATCATTGCTCCCCACACAACACTGCGTATTGTTTTCATTGTCTTTTGTGACAAAAGAAGATAATTCATTATGTTTAACCACTTGTGGGCCTTTAGGAGACTAGATTTTATTAAGGTCATAATTTCTTCCCACTAATGGCAT
This sequence comes from Moschus berezovskii, assembly GCF_049115385.1. Taxonomy (NCBI): domain Eukaryota; kingdom Metazoa; phylum Chordata; class Mammalia; order Artiodactyla; family Moschidae; genus Moschus; species Moschus berezovskii. The sequence goes on from NC_142483.1 coordinate 14,435,063, forward strand.
CTTGGTAGAAGATCTGTTCTAACTGAATTTTAACGATTCAGCTTCAAATGAATGTCTTTGATATAGAGAGGGAAGGACCTCATGCTAAGGGTTACGTTAAGTGTCCATGGGACCCCGGGCAGAAACTTCAAGGACGTGCCCTGGCCTCCCCACCACAGGCTTCCACAGCTCAGTTTGCACCTGTTTGGGCTGTAGTAAAAATGGAAACTGCTCACCGTGGGATAAACTTCAGTCTGGTGCCATGGCAAAGACAGCTGTCTCTCAGCAAACCTATTTGATTTATTTGCAAGTTGTTCCACCTCGAGACAATCACAAGTGGCATTGGTGGGAAATGTTTTCTTCTCAAAAAACCATGTCCTCGGTCATATATGAACTTCAAATGGGGATGGGGTTTACCGTCTGATTACTAACAAGAGCCTAGCAATCATTTGTACCTTAGTTTGGCGTTCTAGAGCATCTGTGGAAAGGCTCTTTCATGTGACCAGGCAGTAACATGCAAATGCAACCCTGAACATGTGACATCTGTATATCGCATATCAGTGTAGTCCCTGTCGTGTGGGGCATGGGTTCTGAGGTTATAATGTGTCTGAGGCTTACTTTCTGGACAGAGACGTGCTAAGCAGAGTCAGACAAAGCTCAGAGATTCAAACACTGACCTAAGGTGCAGGGACTGACTTCTTCCTATGTTCTCCCATCCGCCTCCCAGAGCAGTTCTGCCTTCCAGATGTACACACCTCTTATTCTTAAAAAAAAAAAGAAAGAAAGAAAGAAAAAGCATTTTCTTTATTTCCCTTGGCTTCACTGGGTCTTTGCTCCTGTGCCCAGGCTTTCCCTGACTCCAGTAATCTGGGACTACTCTCTGATTGCCGCGCTTGGGCTTCTCTTTGCTTTGGTTTCTCTTGTTGTGGCACGCAGGTTCTAGAGCACTTGGGTTTCAGCAGTTGCCTTGTGTGGGCTCAGTAGTTGACCCAAGTTATATGGAATCTGCTCAGACCAGGAATTGGACCCATGTTCTCTGTAATGGCAGGCAGATTCTTAACCACTGGACCACCGTGGAAGTCCCACACCTCTTTTTATTTGGGCACAGAGAATAAATAATGATAAAAATAGGTCAGACCTTAGACTTGTGCCAGGGGCTTGTATCTGCTGATTATTTACTCCCCTTAACATTTCACTTCAATTTCTAATTAATTTGGTTTTATAGCAAAGTCATGTATGAACACAGTTTTTAAAAATTAAATACTAACGAAAAGAAGCTTATAAAGAGAAAGAGCTGGCCCTTGACTCACCACTCCCCCTCCAATCCCAACTTCTAGTTCCACTTCCTAGAGACAATGGCTTCCACCTCTTTTAGCAGCTCTCACTAGCAAATTGAGATTATTGAGTTTTATTTAATATCAGGTATTATTCTGGGAAAGATTGAAGGCAGGAGGAGAAGGGGATGACAGAAGATGAGATGGTTGGATGGCTTCACCGACTCGATGGACATGAGTTTGAGTAAGCTCTGGGAGTTGGTGATGGACAGGGAAGCCTAGGGTGCTGCAGTCCATGGGGTGGCAAAGAATCAGACACAACTGAGTAACTGAAATGAACTGATTCATTTACTTCCTTTAATACGGGGTACTTTGTATTTCTTACACCAGCTCTTCTTCAGTTCAGTTCAGTTCAGTCGTTCAGTCGTGTCTGACTCTTTGCGACCCCATGAATCACAGCACGCCAGGCCTCCCTGGAGTTCACTCAAACTCATGTCCATCGAGTTGGTGATGCCATCCAGCCATCTCATTCTCTGTCGTTCCCTTCTCCTCCCGCCCCCAATCCTTCCCAGCATCAGAGTCTTTTCCAGTGAGTCAACTCGTCGCATGAGGTGGCCAAAGTATTGGAGTTTCAGCTTTAACATCAGTCCTTCCAATGAACACCCAGGATTGATCTCCTTTAGAATGGACTGGTTGGATCTCCTTGCAGTCCAAGGGACTCCCAAGAGTCTTCTCCAACACCACAGTTCAAAAGCGTCAATTCTTCAGCACTCAGCTTTCTTCGCAGTCCAACTCTCACATCCATACATGACCACTGGAAAAACCATAGCCTTCTCAGTATTCCACCAACACAGCTGCAAAGCTATCTCAGTTTCAGATTAATTAGTGATTATATTATTAGGCACATCTGTGTCTATTGCTTACAAGGTTAAATCATAGGCTATTGTGTGTTTTCTTTTTTATGATACTTTGCTCTGAACTGAAAAATCCTTGTTCCTTTTTATTTGCTTAGTTTTCCTTCAACCCATTCCTATTCCTCCCTCCCCCATGTGCTTCATCAGATCTCTCAAATGCCTGTTACGACTTGGTTGTTGTCCTTGTTGAGTTGCTCCGTCCTGCCTGACTTGCATCCCCATGGACTGCAGCATGCCAGACTTCCCTGTCTTTCACCATCTCCTGGAGCTTGCTCAAACTCATGTCCACTGAGTTGGTGATGCCATCCAATCATCTTGTCTTCTGTCGTCTGCTTCTCTTCCTGCCTTCTGTCTTTCCCATCAGGGTTTTTCCAATGAGTCAGCTGTTCGCATCAGGTGGACAAAATATTGGAGCTGGAGACTTCAGCATCAGCCCTTTCAGTGCATATTCGGGGTTGATTTCCTTTAGGATTGACTGGTTTGATCTCTTTGCAGTCCAAGGGACTCTCAAGAGTCTTCTCCAACACCACAGTTCAAAAGCATCAATTCTTTGGTGCTCAGCCTTCTTTATGGTCCAACTCTCACATCCATACATGACTCCTGGAAAAACCATAGCTATGACTATATAGAGGTTAAAGCGTCTGCCTCCAATGCGGGAGACCCGGGTTCGATCCCTGGGTCGGGAAGATCCCCTGGAGAAGGAAACGGTAACCCACTCCAGTATTCTTGCCTGGAGAATCCCATGGACGGAGAAGCCTGGTAGGCTATAGTCCACGGGGTCGCATAGAGTCGGACACGACTGAGCGATGGAACAGAACAGAATGACTATATAGACTTTTGTCGGTAGAGTAATATCTCTGCTTTTTAATATACTGTCTGGGTTTGTCATAGCTGTTCTTCCAAAGAGCAAGTTTCTTTTAATTTCATGGCTGCAGTCACGGTTTGCAATGATTTTGGAGCCCAAGAATATAAAGGCTTTGATTGTTTTAATTATTTCCCCATCTATTTGCCATGAAGTGATGGGACTGGATGCCATGATCTTAGTTTTTTGAATGTTTTAAGCCAGCTTTTTCACTCTCCTTTTCACTTTCATCAAGAAACTCTTTAGTTCCTCTTCTCTTTCTGCCATAAGGGTGGTGTCATCTGCATATCTGAAATTATTGATATTTCCCCCAGCAATCTTGATTCCAGCTTGAGCTTCATCCAGCTCAGAATTTCTCATGATGTACTCTGCATAGAAGTTACTTAAGCAGGGTGACAGTATACAGTTTTGACATACTCCTTTCCCAGTTTGAACCAGTCCGTTGTTCTATGTTCAGTTGTAACTGTTGCTACTTGACTTGCCTACAGGTTTCTCAGGAGGCAGATAAGGTGGTCTGGTATTCCTATCTTTTTAAGAATTTTCCACAGTTTGTTTTGATCCACACAATCAAAGGCTTTAGCATAGTCAGTGAAGAAGAAGTAGATGCTTTTCTGGAATTCTCTTGCTTTTCTGATGATCCAATGGATGTTGGCAATTTGATCTCTGGTTCCTCTACCTTTTCTAAATTCATGAACATCTATGAGTTCTCAGTTCACATAGTGCTGAAGCATTGCTTGGAGAATTTTGAGCATTACTTTGCTAGCATATGAAATGAATGCAATTTGTGTGGTAGTTTGAACATTCTTTGGCATTGCCCTTCTTTGGGATTGGAACGAAAGCTGATCTTCTCCTGTGGCCACTGCTGAGCAGATTGCTATTTCCTATTCCAGGAGATCTTCCTCATCCAGGATTGAACCCTCATCTCCTGTGTTGGCAGGCAGATTCTTTACCACTGAGCCACCTGGGAAGACCTAATTATCATGTGGCTGGGTATAAAATTCTGCACTGGAGATAGTTTTCCTTCAGAATTATGAAGGCATTGCTCCATTTTCTTTTGATTTCCAGTGTTATTGTTAAAAAGCCTGATGCCTTTCTGATTCCTTTAATATGACCAGGTTTGCCCGGCCTTCATCCTAGAAACTTTCAGAATGTCCTCTGGGTCTATCAGTTCAGTTCAGTTCATTCGCTCAGTCGTGTCCGACTCTTTGCGACCCCATGAATCATAGCACGCCAGGCTTCCCTGTCCATCACCAACTCCCAGAGTTCACTCATACTCATGTCTATCGAGTTGGTGATGCCATCCAGCCATCTCATTCTCTGTTGTCCCCTTCTCCTCCTGCCCCCAATCCCTCCCAGCATCAGAGTCTTTTCCAGTGAGTCAACTCGTCGCATGAGGTGGCCAAAGTATTGGAGTTTCAGAAATACCTTAATGCTATGGGTCCTCCACATTCATTGTGCTGGGCATTTTGTAAGCTCTTTTGATTTAGAAATTAATGTTCTTCAGTTCTAGGAAATCTTTTTGTATTATTTTTCCATGTCTGTTTGTTTTATTTATTTTTCTGAGATATTTTTCTTTTTCCATCTTTTTATTTCCTGTTCTTAAATGTTTATTTTGACACTTTTGAACTTCCAAGAGCCCTCTTTTATAGCAGCCTTTTTTTTGGTTGGTCCAAGAACACAGTGCCGCCTTTGATCTTTTGGAGTATATTGTCTGCAGTTGTTTTTTTCCCTGCTATTTGTGCTATTAACTCAAACTCATTTTTTCTGTTAACTTTTGTCTTTCTTTTTTCATGTTAAAGACTCCCCACAATTATGTGTGGCCTTCGTTCTCATTTAGCACTGAGGCACTAAAATGAGGATTGAGAATTTCCCCGCCCTGGACTTTTCTGTTGGGTGAATCAGTGGGAACCCAGCCAATTGGGGAAATGGGAATATTCTAATAACACTAAGGCTCACTGGTGAATGAAGCGGGGTACGGAAGAGAAGAAAGTAGAGACAACGTGAGGATCCATTAACAGCAGGAAAGAAGATGAACACAACTCTTACAGTGGATAAGAAAAATTAAAAGTGTAATTTAACAAAGAAGAAAAGCAGGTTCACATGCAGTGATACCCTGCTCCAGAATACAAAAAAAAAAAAAAATAATGGCAATGGCCATGTGACTGCAAGGGAACTGGCTCCCTTCAAGAGTTCTGCCCAACACTGAAAAAAACACTTTGCTTTGCTCTCCTCTCGGATGAATGAAAAGAATCCAACCCTTTCTTAAATACTTGAAACAAAGGAACAGATAAAAGGTAAGAAATGCAGCTTTGGAAGTAGATGCAGTTAATAAAAAATTCCCTGGGACAGTTAGTCCCCAGCTGAGATTATTCCTAAGGAACAGAGCTCTAGGGTGAATGATCTTCAGCTGTAATTGTAATACTCTATGGGTAAAAATAGTTAAGCATTGTGAAAAATTAATCTGCCTGTGACCGTAGAGCATTTAAGATGATTAGAGTTACCTGGAGAGCCTTAGGCAGGGAATAGACAGCTCTTTGCTGTTGCCTGTGCTAAGCAGTGACAATTCAAGCAGGATTTCAATGTTTTGTTATAGGATCAGTCCGTGAAGCGAGAGGGAGAGGGAGGGATATATAGAGAGAGAGTTCCAAGGGGACTTTGTGGATCTGAGAACCTGTTGCTGGGGAGGGGACAGTAAAAGGTTGGCAAATAGGTCACCATTAATCCTTTTTGGAGCCCCATAAGGAGAGTGATCTTCCATTCTGGGGGTTATTATCACAGCAAAACTAACGATTCTTGAGTTCTCACTATGCACCAGATGCTGTGCTTGATCCAACTTTATCATCCCAGCTTTTGCAGTGAAGCCGAGGGAGGTTAAACACTGAATTCTAACTCTGAGTCCACCATTATTCTCTATTGCCTCTTGATTTTTTCAGTAGACTGAAGGAACAGGAAAGGGGTGGACTAATCTTCCAACTAAGACAAACCTAAAAGACAGAAGACAAGGAGCCCTGAAGGCTGTAGCTGGGACTTGCTGGATGGAGATAAAAGAAAGGAGTTGCAAAGTCGTCCTGGGCTGCCCATGCAGGGTAGGACTTTCCTACCTATGCAGGATAGGACTGGGACATTTGTGCCAAAGATATGCAGGAGAATATTGTGTCTGTTGGATAGCAGCATGGATCCCAGCGTCCTGGGTGCTCAGTATCCCCTCAAGTGGTCTGGTGCCCTGGGGAAGGACCCTACTCATGGTGTGGAGGTGGTGGAGACCTAGCAGTGTACAAGGTCTGACTGTACCCTGTGAAAATAGAAAGTCTTCCATCTATCAGTTAGGACTTGGTCCTTAGGATCAGAAGTTTCTCTGCGTATTCCAAGTATGCTGCTGCTGCTGCTGCTGCTGCTAAGTTGCTTCAGTCATGTCTGACTCTGTGCGATCCCATAGACAGCAGCCCACCAGGTTCCCCCGTCCCTGGGATTCTCCAGGCAAGAACACTGGAGTGGGTTGCCATTTCCTTCTCTAGTGCATAAAAGGGAAAAGGGAAAGTGAAGTTGCTCAGTCGTGTCCGACTCTTCACGACCCCATGGAGTGCAGCCTACTAGACTCCTCCGTCCATGGGATTTTCCAGGCAAGAGTACTGGAGTGGGTCGCCAGTGCCTTTACCGATTCCAAGTATAAGGGACTTGAATACAGGGAATCAGAAGCTTTTATAATTGCTGAAGGGTGGAGAGATAAGCGTCAAGAAGCATCCATGCAGATGGCTCTAAGAATTCACATGGGAGATGCCTCAGACTGCATGTCTTCCAGCACATCCTGCAACTGCCTCCGAAGCCATGTGGCCTCTGTCTCTCCGCAGCCTTCTAAACCGAGCATTCACTTTCTGGTTGACAAACGCTAATCCATAGTCACACATGGGGGAGATTCTGGGAAGTGCAGGCTTAGCTTTTCTTCTTCAATGCAGGACAAGCCTCCGAAGGAGGAGATGGTGATTCCAACTTAAATATCATCCATCAATACCCTGGACCTTCCTGTGACCTCCAGTTACAGTGTCATTCTGTTTGTACCACCATCCTCCCCGGCTCCAAACACACATGCCCACTTTTTTCTTTTTCTTTTGATTGTCTTGGTGATGGGGTAAGATAGGAAATTTTTTACCTGGGAAAGTTTAGGCATGGTGTGAGCCTAGGGTCCATTCCAGGTGATCTCAGTGCCCAACAAACTGAGTGGTTTTCTTACTGTAGGCAGAGTAAAAACTGCAAGATTCTTGATAATTGTCCATGAGAAGAAAGGATACTCCTGAAAGGTTAGCAACCAGGCCTTTAATGGGCATGCATGTTTTTGCCTTCTTTCTTCATTATCCAATGTGGTTACTGAGAGCAGTTAAAGGACTTTGACTGTTTAACTGGTCTGTGGAAAGAGACCATGTTCTCCTGGAAGCGTTCTACTACGAGCCCCAGCACGGTCATGCTGACCTGGCACCACTCAAATGGTGGCCATGGTTGCCTGGGGAGTTTCATTGGGTGCATGGTGAGGTTCCATAGGAAGGAGTACCAGGATTCATTAGTTATTCTTGACATGCAGTCAGGAACGGCAGCATAGGTGTCACAGATTTGACCTCTATGTTGGTGATTGTATTTATCTGTCTACATGGAGGTGCTTATGTGCTGGATCTCTGTACATGAAGATAAGTTGTCCATCTTCCATCAGGACACACCAACCTAGACTATAGCTGTATTTGTCAGACTGCCATCCATTGCAAGTAGCAAAAATCAAACTCAGTATCACATTAAGCAAAGTCAGTAAATTAAAAGAAGTTGACTATTCGATTGGTTGGGTGGGTGGAAACTCATTTTTTTTAACTAAAAAACTGAAAGCTGTATCTGGCTGCATCCCCTGGAGAAGGCAATGGCAACCCACTCCAGCATTCTTGTCTGGGAAATTGCATGGACAGAGGAGCCTTGCAGGCATCAGTCCATGGAGTCAGAAAGAGTCAGACATGACTGAGCATCTGACATACTTGGCTTCAGGTACAATTGGATCCAGGGCTCAGATGAAGTCACCAGGGCTCTTAGTCTCTCATTTCACTTGTCTTTATGTCAATATTGTTCTCAAGCGGACCCTCTTCATACTGTGCTTCCTGCACACATCTGATCAGCTTGGCAAGCTCTGTGGAGAAAAGCCCCTCTTTCCTGAAAGTTTCAGTCTAAAGTCTTGGGGCTTGCTCTCATTGGCAAAGCTTAGGTGGATGCTGTTCACTGTGGCAGGGGTCGGGGGGACGATGCATTCCTGTGCCTGTGGGGTGGGGGTCAATCCCTAAGTAAACCATATGGACTGAAATTGGAGGTAAGACGTGTCCCTGAAGGAAAGAGGAGAGTGTGTGTGTAAGTGGAGTGGGGCTCTGCAACCCCTCATCCCCAAAGGGACACACATCTCCAGCTGGCAAAAGCAGCAACTCTATGTTATTCCAGCCCAGCTGGAGTTAGAATCAGCGTGGGCCATCTCTGAATCATCTCAGTCAAGTTGCTAGCTTCTTTGGACTTAGAGTTACTCATTTGTGTAATAAGTAGGTTGGGTTCAATGGTCCACTCCACCATTCCAGCTATAAATTTGTGCAAATCTTCCCATCTGTGCCACTGCACTGGGATCAGGATCTATTAGCAACATTCTCAACAAATGGATGGACCCCTTATTTTAGGCCTCCTTGTGCTGTAAAGCATCAAAAAGCAGTCTGAAAAAAATGGCCCAGTGGTTTTGTTTGGGGTCTCAGGGAAATTCAGAATGGATTTTGAAGAGACACCCTCCACAGAAGCAGCCGTGGTCTCTGCCCCAGACAGTCCATCCTGTTGGATAGATCGTAAATAGAAGATTTGTTTTGCCTGCAGTTCTCTTGGAAACAGGACCCCCGCCAAGCTCATCCGCTGTGCTGTGCTCTGGGTAGAAGTAATTGTTTTTACGAGGCTTTATTCATGTCTCGTCTACCTGTGGGCCACCCCAAATAATGTTTCTCTAGCTATTAAAGGCTTTATCACTCATGAAGCCCTCTAGTATTTTCCTTCAGGGGAAAAGAAAAAGATTCCTCTTGAAGTTTACCACCTCCAGCAGCAATTTGCTGCCCATTTCAGGGCCATGTTAAGTGGTTGGCACCTGAAAAAAGGGCAGCGTTTCTCTTTTAAGTGCAGCCGGAAAATGAGAGTCATCAGTGAAAGTTGGGAACCAAGAGAAGTATTTCCATGCGGCTGAGGTAGCTTTCTTGTGTCGTTGTGAGCTGGCAAACTTCAACATGCTCAAGCAGTGTTTTGTCAGATTTCTTCAATGCTGAACATGGCACCGGCCCAAATGAATGTAGATGTTATTTTAGTGCTAGGAGAGATTTATTTTAATGTACAGATGCAGCCACTACAAAGGCCTCTTTTAATCTACTGGGAACTCTGTGCCTTGCTCTTTTACTCTCTGAAACCCTCCTCCTCATTCTCGGGAAAACTGGTGTATGCTGTGAAATTGCAGTGTATTCCCTCCTTCCCTCTTCATCTCCCAAGGCAATGACATAAGTGCTGACAATAATTATAATTAAGATGCTTTGTGCAAGAAAGAGCAGTTTGCACGGCTTCATTCCCTTGCACAGCCTGCCTGGAATTCAGAGACAGTTCTGCTTGATAAAAGAAAAGCTACCAGCAACACAGCCCACTTGCCCAGCTCCAGGCTCAAGCAGAGCAACCCCAAGAGAAGCAGTTCCTTATCTAGGACCTCGATTCTCTCACCCACAGAAGGAACTGTTCCTTTATCGCCCGCCTCCAAGATGGGAAATTCATTTGTTGAGCTGAGCCTCAGATACCAATATCTTGCACCTTGATCGAGGCCAAAATAAACGGGAAGGGAAGCACAGAGGAAGCCATGGCGATATGTGAGGTTTGGCCTAGCCAAATCTGTGCTTTCAAAGGGAAGACAAGAGAGGGGAGCCACAGACAAAAGCAAAGAGTTTGTGTGGTTGTTTGGGGGCAGGGGAGATATGGAGAGAAAAGGAGAAATAATCACCAGACTCAGTAGCAGAGGAGAAACTGAAGCCAGCACAGTGTTCAGTTCTATCTCACCCAAGGATTCCTCTTTATCATAATTTGGAATATTCCCTTTACTGTCCCCAAATGAGATACATAGAAAATATAACCTGTTTTCCTACATGCTGCCCCCAAAATAATCTATATAATGTTCCCACTATAATATCAAGAAATAAAAGTAGTTCCTGAGAGGATAAGATACATTTTAGTGTGTTAATATTTGGGCAGAACTATAAGAAGAGACAGAAGGAAGAGGCTGGAAGCTTGCATGGCATCTCTGTGAATGCAGTGGCTGCTCAATGGCACTCTCAACTACAAACTGTGCCTCCTTGGTGATGGGATTCTCTGAAATAGTCAAGTTTCAGGCAAGACAGAGGGTGTTCGTTTCTCTCTCTCATAGGACTGAGGTTGCATTTGTAAAAATTTTCATGTGCAAGGCATACTTTGTGTTTAGATGTGAAACAGAATGCAGTTCAAGACCCAGCTGCAGATCGTGCTTTCCAAGCACATCCTTATCAGGCAGAGACTTGAAGTTTGAGGGGCTTGGAACCATTTTTTGTTGGGGGCTGTCTCCAGAATTGTAGGCCTTCCAGTTATTTTGACAATCAAACTGCAAACTTCCAAAACAGTCCCCTAGGGGGTGATGTAGTCCTGTGGAGAACCGTGGAGGAAACCAGGCAGCAGGCTCCTGATTCAGGCTTGTGGGCTCTAACCCCAGTTCCATCAAGTCTGAGCAGTTGTGTGGCCCTACTTAAGTCGCTGAACCGGTGCTGCTGCTGCTGCTGCTGCTAAGTCGCTACAGTCGTGTCCGACTGTGCGACCCCATAGACGGCAGCCCACCAGGCTCCCCCGTCCCCGGGATTCTCCAGGCAAGAACACTGGAGTGGGTTGCCTGCAGCTTGTCTTTAAAATGGCAAAAAAAAAAAAAAAAAATCTCCTTGAGATTGCTGAAATGTTAAGTGGGATAATATTTGTCGGGTGCCTGGCTCGTAGTGTGTGTCCTGTTACTGGGACCAGCTCCTGCAGCCCTGCATCTCCTGGGACATTTTTTCTATCATCTGCCTCCTAAGAGACAAGGCTTTGGTCTCCACTCTGCGGTGGGTACAGGTTTCCTTTGGCCGCTGCGTTGTTTTCAAGGAGCCACCTCTGCTGTCTTCTTTCTTCAGAAAGAGACAGCAAGCACAAAGACCTGGAGGTATTGACAGTTGCCAGGAGCTCCTGAGAAACTCTTTTGTGACCTGCAGGAAACTGATCAGTTCACAGGAAATAGAAAGAAAAATCGAAACATAGAGTAAATTGTATGAGAAAGTATATAGTTTTACCAATCTCATATTAAGCAGATGTTAATACTTTGGCCACCTCGTGCGACGAGTTGACTCACTGGAAAAGACTCTGATGCTGGGAAAGGTTGGGGGCGGGAGGAGAAGGGGACGACAGAGAATGAGATGGCTGGATGGCATCACCAACTCGATGGACATGAGTTTGAGTGAACTCCGGGAGTTGGTGATGGACAGGGAGGCCTGGTGTTCTGTGATTCATGGGGTCGCAAAGAGTCGGACACGACTGAGCGACTGAACTGAACTGAACTGAAACTTTTCTACGGGGATAGACTCATTAAGGGCTTCCCAGGTGGCGCTAGTGGTAAAGAACTGACCTGCCAGTGCAGGAGACATAAGAGATATGGGTTCGATCCCTGGTTTGGGAAGATCCCCTGGAGGAGGGCATGGCAACCCACTCCAGTGTTCTTGACTCGAGAATCCCATGGACAGAGGAGCCTGCTGGGCTACAGTCCACGGGGTCATAAAGAGCCGGACATGACTGAAGTGACTTAGCATGCATGTAGACTCATTAAATACATGCTCTTTGTGAGTGATCTTTGGGGGCTCCCTTGAGTCATTTGTTTTAGGGTTGTTTTTTTTTTTTAACTTCTCTGAAGTCACGAAGATCTGGGTTCAGATCTTATTCCCCCAGGGTCCCTCCCATCTTCTAAATCAGAATTTTTTTACCATGTCCTCTAGGTTAACAACTCAGAAACCTTCATGTCCTCAGAATTAAAACAGAGCTGATAGTGACAACATCTACCTGTGAGGATTTTATCAAATCCTCATATTTTACAAACTCTCAGTAGAGTTGTGAGTATTCTGGGTAGTTAAGATTACATCAGATCCAGCTTCTTTAACTTTTATAAAACGATGAAACATTCTATAGTGGTTTGAAGCCCAGGGTCCTTGCAGGTAACTTGGATTCTATGAGGAGTCCAGACCAGGAAATGAAATTAATCTCGGGCCTCTGATAGAGGGATGGCAGCTCCTTAGCAGACAGATTGGTGAGGGATGCATAATGTATCAGTCTTGGAGATGCAGCTATAGGTCAGTACCATGCATGGCCTCCTCATGGCCGCCCAGGGTGGCCCTGGAGTCAGTCAGTCTGGGCCTTGCTGACAAGCCATCAGGGTGCCTCGGGCTGGGCTTTCTGTCTGAGGCCTCTGGTAGCAGTAGCAGGGGCGGTGGTGACTGAGTCCCAGTGTCCCGGGATACTAGTGGGAAAGGCTGACCTGTGAGGACATCCCACACAGATCTTTCCCCTGGACCCCCAGAACTCTGGCTTCCCTTGGAGTCTCTTCACTTTCCAGTCAGATCACCTTTCCCATGCAGTCAGTTTAGGGGCTGGAGGCAGGTAGAGAGAAGGAACTGGCCCAGGCAGTTGCCACATTGTCCTTTTAATTCTGAGATTCCTCTAGGCCTCAGCTTTGGGGACTCAAAAATACAGAATTGACTCCTGTGTTCTCTGAGTTCCTCTGTACCTCCCTTCCCTGAGGCCCTAAGCATGGAATGCTTTAGCTGAGGGAATGGAGAAGAGCCAGGGGGTGCCAGGAAACTTTGGGAGGAATGTTGGTAACAACTGTGTTTCAAAGTATTATCCCTCAAAGAAAGCACCAGAGGCAACTGATTAACTGCCTAGTGCCTGGAACGCAGTGCGTTTGCTTGTTCGGTCAGTCAGTCAGCCTTTACTGAGAGCTCCTGGGTGCTAAGGAACCTTTGGAGAAGGGATAAATCCCCAAGTAGTGGGACATTGAGGTCAGGCAGCTTGGCTCACCCTTAAGACCTCTGTCTGCAGTGGTGTCTACCCCGCTGAGACAGATTTGAACTTCCTGCCAAGTCAGAGAAGGAAGCAGCCTCCCTGCCCCACGGTCCACCCTGCCCCAGCACCCGAACACGACCAGTGCAGTCTGCTCTGAAAAGCCAGCTCAGGAACCCAAATAAGAGACTCGAGTATTGCCAAGTATGTGTTTGAGAGCAATCATTTAATGACGGAAGATGGTTTTTCCATCCTCAACATCTGCCTAATTAACTTCTGGGACAAAACTGGTATCCTTTACCCCATGTCCAATGCAAAAACTCAAGGTTCCAGGGTTCACTCAGGCAGGTGATAGGGTTCTGGAGTCTGGGTGGGTCTCTCAATGTAGGGATCTGATTGGAACTGGGTTAATTTAAGAATGGTGTACCTCTCAAGTCTTGATAAATCAAAAGAGTTGTTTGATAAGTGAGCTGCTGTTGCTGCTAAGTCACTTCAGTCGTGTCCGACTCTGTGCGACCCCATAGATGGCAGCCCACCAGGCTCCCCCGTCCCTGGGATTCTCCAGGCAAGAACACTGGAGTGGGTTGCCATCTCCTTCTCCAGTGCCTGAAAGTGAAAAGTGAAAGTGAAGTCGCTCAGTTGTGTCCGACTCTTCACAACCCCATGGACTGAAGCCCACCAGGCGCCTCCGTCCATGAGGTTTCCCAGGCAGGCGTACTGGAGCGGGTGCCATTGCCTGCTCCATGATAAGTGAGCAGTTTCCCTAGTTGAGCCCTCTCTTGTTCCTAATAAGTCTGTTGTTGAGACGCACTGATTTAGGGGAAGTTCTCAAGTAAATCATGAAGTGCTTTTACTGGTTTATAGCCTTATCTTTCTGGTCAAGAGGTTTCTGAAGTAAATAGTAAAATCATGAAAGTGCTGAAGGAGGCGACCTTGGTTTCCTGTCCTGATATTTCTCTGCAGAATGCAAGCTATCTCAGTGCTCTCAGGTCTAAACATGCAACAGAGGCCACCCCAGGTCATTGCCTGGGATGTGCCATGTGACCCTCAGCGTAGGGTTGCCAGATTTAGCAAATCAGAAATATTTTATCTGGTAACCCTATCGGGGTGCTGTGAATTTTTCAGTGAATTGTCTGTATATTATATTTAGATTCTCAGCTTCTCATGCAGCATTAGAATAACTAGCAGTATCCGGAAGATATTCGCACAGGGCGTCAGCTGAACTGAGTTAAGCTGCTCCCTTGACTCCAGCACAGTGTGGGCTCTCATTTGCCACAGTTCCCACCCACTCCTGAAGGGACCTGAGTTTTAGCGGGTCTGGAATGGACTTGGGCTTCCTAAGATGAGCTTGGTGTGCTGGGACGTGTCCCTTTCCTTCTCTGTGCCCTAGAACATGAGCTGGAGAATTAGAGTAATTGGACACCTCCCCCCGGTTCCGTGAACCATCCATGTGGATGTTTTTTTTTGTTGACATGTAACTGATTTATAATATTGCATCAATTTCAGGTGAATAACAAAGTGATTCAGTTATATATATTTCTTTTCAGATTATTTTCCGTTGTAGTTTATTACAGGATACTGAATGTAATTCCTGTGCTATACAGTAAATCCTTGTTGCTTGTTTAATCTATATTTAGTAGTTTGTATCTGTTAATCTCATGCTCCTATTTTATCCCTCCCTATCTCCCCTTTCCTCTTTGGTAATCATAAGTTTATTTCCTATGTCTGTGAGTCTGTTTCTGTTTTGTATATAGATTTGTATTACTTTTTAGATTCTACTAGAAAACTAGATGTTAGTGATATCATATTTCTCTTTGGCCATTTGACTTACTCCAGTTAGTGTGATATTCTCAGTCCATCCGTGTTGCTGCAAATGGCAATGTTTCATTCTTCTTATGACTAATAGTCCACTGTATGTGTGTGTGTGTGTGTGTATGCACACACACCACACCTTCTTAAACCAGTCATCTGTTGATGGGACTGGGTTGTTTCTATATCTCACTATTGTAAACAGTGCTGTTATCAACATTGGCATGCATGTATCTTTTCAAATTAGTGTTTTCTTTTTATTCCATGTGTATACCCGGGAGTAGAATTTCTGGATTATATGGTAGCTCTATTTTTAGTTCTTTTAAGGAGCCTCCCTGGTGGCTGCACCAATTTACATTCCCATATGGATGTTTCAGTGCTGCTTTGCATTAAATACAGTCATCAACATCCAGGTCAGAGGTGTTTGGCAAATATCTGTGACCATTCTATTATGGGTTTTGAAATGTTTGGAAATCTGACCCCTGATTTTGTTATAATCTCTTTGGTGACTGTTATTAGGTGGTGACCTAATAAGAAATTGTTAACTGGGGAGCTATAATTTGGAAACTTATAATTTTCTTAATGGACATTGATTTGTGTAACCCTGATTAAAATACAATGAAGCCTGAGGCTTTTTTATTCTGAAAGTTTGAAAGGATGGGAATTGACTTTAAAAATGTATTGGCCTGAAAACCTTAGTGAAATAATATTATTCAAAGAGTTTTGTGAGCATAAAATGATCTGACAAAAACTATTCAATGCCAGCTCCAGTGGCCTTAGAAAGCTGAGGGAATATAGGTTTCTTTAGATGAGGTCTGGAAAAATGCTTCCAGATTACCTCAGGGGTGAAAAGAAAATTATTATTCCATTCCACGGCCCTGCTAATTCTTTTCAACATTGATTCTGTCAAGTAATTAGAATCTAAATGGAGGAAACATTCATAATTGTCATTTATTATACTTTACTGAAGGTGACTGCTCGCAAGAAGCTCTGACAGGACAAAAACAAAGTGATTACGAAAGAAATGTGTAGGCCGAGGGATCAGGCCTTCCTACACACATTCCCAGAAGTCAGTCACGGGCAGTGGGTGGGGATGGTTCCAGATTGAAATAGGCCTCTGCAGCTATGAGTCTTCAAAGACAGTCCTCTGCTATCGCGTTGTCAATCGAGTGATAATGAGCCCTGTTTCCCCTCCCTCTCTCTCACCACAGACATACATCATGTAGCCCTTTGTTACTTAAAAGCATGTATGAGAAAGATTACCCCCCTCCACCCCAGCACCACAGGGTGTACTTCAGAAGTGAAATATGCAGTCGGTTAGGGGTTATATTTAAAATACCTCCTCCCTTTTTATCATTGTATTTCTTCACTTGGCTTAGGCTAAAATGTGAGGTGTGTCTGCTGCTGTGAGAATGGTTCCCCCCCCCCCTAATTTCTGAAATAATACCATACCTTGGAGATTAATGTTTGGGCTTTATCAAGATTATAATAAACAAATATGGCTTTGATCTAAATATTTTTTCAAAAGATTGTTGCTGATCGTTCTTGGTTCCCTGTAATCTTATAAGAAATCCTTTGGGCTTGCCAGTCTGACACCCAGGGGGACATAAATGCAGCTGCCTTTTCTTCCCCCTCATTTCCACGAGAATACTCTGTTCTCAGTTTCGCCCAAATTAGTCCCAGGATTTCAGTTGTCTTTTTCGTCCAACATTCCATCATGCAATTCATTAAAATCTTCACATGAAATATTTAACAGATGAGTTATGTCATAATTCACATTACAGTTTTAAATGGTTATTCATGTGGTAAGTCGTTTATCCTGGACATTAGCAGACCCCTGGAATGGGCTTGAATTTGATGTAAGCAAGGTTAGGGTTCTTTTCCTCAACACTGCAGGACAGTGGCCTTTTTCCAAACCCCCACTTAATTATGAAATATTCCCAAAAAATGACATTCAGATTCATTGTTAGTTCTACTTGCAATTAACTATTTTGAAAACAAACAGAAGAAAACATTTAAACAAATGTGGCTTGGCTAACATCTATGACAGTTGACCGTTAATTAAGGCAAGTTTTAATCCAAATGTGCCATGCCTTGTTACCGTCACTGCTAGCAATCATTGCTGTTGGGCACAAGGGAAGGAAAAATCAGGGGCTCTGTCAGAGTGGGGCTGAGGACAAAGTGTAAAAAGAGCCACTGCCCTGCTTGAGAAGTATGACCAGCGAGAAGCTCTTTTTCTGGTTGAGAGAATGTATGGCCAGTATTTACTTGTAGAATTTGGGTTTTAAGAAAACTTGTTTCACTCCCAAGTGATGAAATACAGAGGAAATCCTTAGCACATATTTATTAACTTATTAGAGTTTTATTTTCTCTAATAAGAATACAGTTTTCTACCATATCCCTACCCATGGATTGGAGTCGGTTAGGAGAAAATACTCCTGTATGTGGGCCAAGCCAGCCCAGGAAAGCTCTGGAACCTGATGTTCTGCCTGAGCACTGGGATGAAATGACTGGCTCCATGCCACCAGCAGTGGCAAGTCACTTGGGAAACTTTGTGACCAGGTAACCTGGCTGAAGAGCATGTGGAGCTGACAGTGACAGTGTCAGGGACAATAACTCTTGTGGATTCTGTATGCTGATCGAGCTAACCTTGTCCTGAGTGTGCATGAGTAATCACAATTCTGAAAAGGGTGAGTGATAGGATTTGAAGAGTGCAGTACATCTTTCATTAATCCTGAAGGGAAAAGTCCATTTCAGGCTTGCTCGTGGCAAGCCACTCCAGTACTCTTGCCTAGAAAATCCCATGGACGGAGGATCCTGGTAGGCTGCAGTCCATGGGGTCGCTACGAGTCAGACATGACTGAGCGACTTCACTTTCACTTTTCACTTCCACACATTGGAGAAGGAAATGGCAACCCACTCCAGTGTTCTTGCCTGGAGAATCCCGGGGACGGGGGAGCCTGGTGGGCTGCCGTCTATGGGGTCACACAGAGTTGGACACGACTGACGCAACTTAGCAGCAGCAGCAGCAACTGAAAAAGAATCCTTGCCTTCTGTTTTTTGCTCACATGCCCCTCCCCCTCCCCCCCACAAAGTATTATAATTTTGTAGACTGTTTACCCCCTAACATTACATCCTCAGGGACCTTGGTAGTAGTGGATAACATGAATTTATTGTGGTTGAATTTTCTGTTGAGTATCAATATATTGGGGTGAAAAGTGTACTTGATGATGAAATACACACATAAGGAATTAAAACTAGGACGAAATCATCATATGAATGTTGACAACACTGTCAAACCTTTAGAGTTTTGATACACGTAATTTTATTTTGTGTTATTTATCCCCATCCCACAAAATTCCTGTTCATTTGACTTTCTCTGTAGAGACAGAGAAGTGAAGTGATGTACCCAAGGGTACTTAGCTGTCTTAGAAGCAGGGTTCACAACCAGAGCTCTTGGTAAATATTTTCCTGGTTATAATTTGTTGATGGCAGTAGGATTATTTTTCTGTCTCCTGGATTTGTATGTGAATATATCACATGGCTGGGGAACTGGGCAAATGGAGGTAGGGGTGTTTGTGTGAGCTTGCGTGCCAGGCTTGGAGAGCACTGTTTTACAAACCGGATTTGTGCTCTTAGGAGTATGTTGCAACTTTAGGCCAAGCCCACAGAAAATTATTTCTAAATGAATACAATATGAAAAAGTTATTTTATTTCTAATTTTACATGTAACATTGTTCTTTGGTGAGTCTCAGATTACACTTGAATGCATGTCTGTTAACCTGATATGAGATGCATGCATGATTTCATCTTGAATGCATTTGAATATAATAGCACTGGAAATGTAATTTGTATTCTCAAATTTTATAAAGCAAAATAAATAAATCTTGGTGGTAGCCACATTGAGCATATTGCATTGATTTCTTTGGGTTTCTCTCAAACTAATTACCAGCTTCCCCTTGCAAATCCAGGTCTTCTCACATGGGCAGGTCTGTCTGCTCTAGATCTTTCAGACATAAGTCATCCTCACTTCTTCCACCTCCAGGGGGTGGGTCGCTTGGACAGATCTGTGGGGAATGTCACGTTTAATTCTCCAGGGATGCCAGTCTTCAGTTCCTCTGCTGTGTTCCTGTTATCAGCGATGACTGTCCAGTTAAACTCTCTGAGGGGCTGAATATGTTCTGGGTCTGTTGGGTCCAGTACAGTAGCCACTAGCCTCCTGTGGCTATTTAGCACTTAAAATGTGACTAATGCAACTTAGGAACTAAATTATTAATTTTATTTAATTTTTATTTAAATAGCCATGTGTAGCTTGTGGTCACCAATTTGGACAATGTAGGACTAGAGCCTTTGAGGTCAGCTATTGGTCAGTGCTAAAGCACAGCTAAGGCAATGCCAAAGAATGCTCAAACTACCTCACAATTGCACTCATCTCACATGCTAGTAAAGTCATGCTCAAAATTCTCCAAGCCAGGCTTCAGCAATATGTGAACCGTGAACTTCCAGATGTTCCAGCAGGTTTTAGAAAAGGCAGAGGAACCAGAGATCAAATTGCCAACATCTGCTGGATCATGAAGAAAGCAAGAGAGTTCCAGAAAACCATCTATTTCTGCTTCATTGACTATGCCAAAGCCTTTGACTGTGTGGATCACAATAAACTGTGGAAAATTCTGAAAGAGATGGGAATACCAGACCACCTGACCTGCCTCTTGAGAAACCTGAATGCAGGTCAAGAAGCAACAGTCAGAACTAGACATGGAACAACAGACTGGTTCCAAATAGGAAAAGGAGTACATCAAGGTTGTATATTGTCACCCTGCTTATTTCACTTATATGCAGAGTACATCATGAGGAACACTGGGCTGGAAGAAGCACAAGCTGGAATCAAGATTGCTGGGAGAAATATCAATAACCTCAGATATGCAGATGACACCACCCTTATGGCAAAAAGTGAAGAGGAACTCAAAAGCCTCTTGATGAAAGTGAAAGAGAAGAGTGAAAAGGCTGGCTTGAAGCTCAACATTCAAAAAACAAAGCGTCCCATCACTTCATGGGAACTAGATGGGGAAACAGTGGAAACAGTGTCAGACTTTATTTTTTTGGGCTCCAAAATCACTGCGGATGCTGATTGCAGCCATGAAATTAAAAGACGCTTACTCCTTGGAAGGAAAGTTCTGACCAACCTAGATAGCATATTAAAAAGCAGAGATGTTACTTTGCCAACAAAGGTCCATCTAGTCAAGGCTATGGTTTTTTCCGTGGTCATGTATGGATGCGAGAGTTGGACTGTGAAGAAAGCTGAGTGCCGAAGAATTGATGCTTTTGAACTGTGGTGCTGGAGAGGACTCTTGAGAGTCTCTTGGACTGCAAGGAGATCCAACCAGTCCATCCTAAAGGAGACCAGTCCTGGGTGTTCATTGGAAGGACTGATGCTGAGGCTGAAACGTCAAAACTTTGTCCCTCCTCATGCAAAGAGTTGACTCATTGGAAAAGACCCTGATGCTGGGAGGGATTGGGGGCAGGAGGAGAAGGGGACGACAGAGGATGAGATGGTTATATGGCATCACTAACCCCATGCACATGAGTTTGGGTGAACTCTGGGAGTTGATGATGGACAGGGAGGCCTGGCGTGCTGCGATTCATGGGGTTGCAAAGAGTCGGACACGACTGAGCGACTGAACTGAACAGAACTGAACTGAATTGAAGCCAAATTATGAAATGTCAGTGCTCTCAAGGAATGAATATTTCATGTGAAAGACTCTGGGGCTCTTTGGGGTGGCATTTCTCGTAAAAATGACTTTGCTATTTTGTTGATTTCCAAAGACCATCCCAATATCTTAGGGTCATTGTCCTAGGAAACTTACACAATAGTACGGTGCTGGGACGGATCTTTAGGAACACTTTTTTTCTAGGTCTGTTCTGCCCCTGGGAGGTGAGTAAGGAACCACCAGATGCTGTCATGGAAAGGGAACTCTGTCTCCATCCTTGTGTTGAAAGTTCCTGATAGGGAACCATGGAACCTTTGTAATCAGATGGAAGTTAGGAGCACCATGAATTCCAGGAAAAATATGTTGATGATTTTCTGGACTGTCTAAAAAGTTTCAAACTCCAGGAATGGTGTTTTAATTTTCTGCATTCTTTTTGGGACTTAGGTTTCACTAAAACCGTTTCAGTCCTTGTTTTTCTTATTAAATTAGCAAGATTGACTTGAATCAGAATATACCATTATGGCTTGAAATGTTGAAAGAACAGGATAGATGGGCATGACAAATTCAGGTTCCATTTAGGATGTGTGGGGCTGGGGGAAGCTGGGGGGACTTGCTAAAATAATGATTTTTTTTTTCTGTTAAAAGTTGAAAAAAGGAAAACAAAAACAAAAAAATGAAAATAGTGAGAAGAAGTTAAATTTATCTTTGTGAAAGCTTATATTTGTTTTTCTGAATAAAATCTGCATGGGATGCCCTTAAGCATTTTTGTTTGTGATGGGGAATTTTTATTCTGGTTTTTGAAGGGTTTTTGGTGTTTGTTTGCTTTTTGTTTTTTGCTTTAAATCAGTTTGTACTTAAATAACTAGCTGGATGCACCCAGTGGCTGTGGCTGCGTAAGTCAACTCATCCGACTCTCGTCTCCCACTGTCCAGGCCATTTCCCTAGTACTTCTTATTCAAGGCTTTCATTGTGAACTTTCTAAAATGTGGATCTGAGGTCCTTTTACTTGTCTACTGAAATATCTTTAATGGCTCTTCAGGCCCTAAAGCAGGTGCCAGCAAACTTCTTCTGTAAATGACCAAATAGTAAGCATTTTAGGTTATGTTGGATATTCAGCCTCTGTTGCAGCCACTCAGTGCTGCCATTGTACTAGACAGTATATAAACAAATATGGCTGTCTGTGTTCCGATAAAGCTTTATTGACAAAAAGAGGTGAATTTGGCCCTTGGGCCAACTCCTGACCTACAGGGTACTCTTCAGGTTTGTTGGCCTGACATTCAAGGACATTTGCCATTTGCCCTCAGCGTGCACAACCAAGTTCCCCCCTCCCATTCTTTGAAGCCTCAGAAGACAGTATGGTCTTTTAAAAAAGGCTCCACCCTCTTGCCTGTGCTGTTTCTGCACTTGAGTCTCATCTTTGTTCTTTTTCTGTGAGTCAGATTTCCATGCTTTATCTGATACAAAGTTCTTGTCAACTCCCCCAGGCCAAGTCTGCCCCGTTCTCTATGCCCCACAGTTCTCTGTGTAAGCCTCTGATGTTGCTTTTACCACGTGGCTACTCCCCAGGTGGACTCTGAGGGAGTGTGTGGTCTCATTCCCCTTAGTACTCAGCTTAGATCTTGGTGTAAAGGCCACTGAACAAATGGTCATGAAGTTGGCCCACCCATGGGCTTGTGAATCTCTTAATCCTAGAGACATATTAACTTGTAGGTGAACAAACTACAAACTCAGAAGTGGGCAACCATGGGCCAGAGTCGCTGGAGGGGGTGTGGGCAACAAAACCACAGCCAGGGCAAAGCAGTGCAGCCCCACTGAAGTCGGTCCTTTGGAGCGACCTCATGGCCCAGACGGGGAGTGAATGAGGAGTGAGGGAAGCAGTGTCTAGTTTAGGGCATCAGGACCAGGGAGAGGATGCAGCCTGCTGGAGGGAGATCAGAGAGAAGCAGCACACATGATGAATGGGGTGGAGGGCCTGACTCACGAGGCAAGATTAAAGCTCTCTGAGGAGCTGGGGTGCAGACCGAAAGGGGCGGGTGAGAGCAGGCTGCGAGTCTGTGAGATGGGTAAACACCCCGGAGGGAGCAGCTCGCGTCACTAGAGAGGTGAGAACGGGAAGGGTGCTCAGAAGGGGCACGGGTGACTGGCAGGGGAACTCAGTAGGCGATGGGTGGGCCAGGGGCAGCTCTGGGTTGCTCGGACTAGAAACACCGTGGAAAGGTCACCATGGGGTGAGTCTTTCAGGGAAGCCTCTGCCTTTATCCTGTGGAGTCTCAAAGGCTGCTGTGACTGCTGACCTGGGCCTGAGAAACTATTAAGTACCAGTCATTGAATGTTTCAACAGTCCTGAGGCCTTCTGCATGGAAGTCAGCCTTCTGCCATCCCTCCCTATCTTTAGTAGAACCAGAGATACTTGGTCCAAGCCCCTTCTTAAATCCAGGGCACACTCTCACCCCTGTCTGCTGGTGGATCTGACCAGAAGCCCAGCCAGCACCTTGATTTACAGCTTCCTCAGTTGGCTCGTCTCCAATAGGGATATGGCTTGTCAGGCATTTTGGAAGACAAGATTCATTTGGAACTGCAGTTACTATCGTCAGGCTTCAATATCGGCTTCCTACAGGTATCCTCTGAGGTTTTCTCCAGAGCTAGGAAGAGCACCTTCTGCTGAAGTCTGACCAAACGGCCCGTATTGTGGTAGCTCCTCCATGGACAACGTACTCTCTTTAGTAAGACCGGTAGCCATGCTCAATTTGACTGCACATTCAAATCACTTGGGGTGCTTTTTAAAAAGAGCTGTGCCTAGACTCCACTCCCAGGGATTCTGATTTAAATGGTCTTACTGTGGGTGGTGTGGGACGGAGGGCGGGGGTTGCTTCCCTGGTGGCTCAGATGTTAGAGAATCCACCTGCAATGCAAGAGAACCGAGTTTGATTCCTGGGTCGGGGCGATCTCCTGGAGAAGAGGATGGCAACCCACTCCTGTATTCTTGCCTGGAGAATTCCATGGACAGAGGAGTCTAGTGGGCTACAGTTCATAGGGTTGCAAAGAGTCAGACATGACTGAGTGACTAACACTTTCACTTTTTTTTTTTTTCCCACTGTGGAGGGGGAAGGCACCAGGCATCAGAACATTTTCTTTAAGTTCCCCATATGGTTCTAATGTGGTGAGAACTGCCACGGAAAAACCTTTATTTGGGTATGATTGTAATTCACACTGATGTTACTCTTCTTTTTTTCTTTTCCTTAAAAAATTTTTTTTCATTTATTTATTTATTTTTAATTTTAATTGGAGGCTAATTACTTTACATTATTGTATTGGTTTTGCCACACACTGACATGAATCCGCCCCGGGTGTACGTGAGTTCCCCATCTTGAACCCCCTTCCCACCTCCCTCCCTATCCCATCCCTCTGGGTCATCCCAGTGCACCAGCCCCTAGCACCCTGTCTCATGCATCGAACCTGGACTGGAGATTCGTTTCACATATGATAATATACATGTTTCAATGCCATTCTCCCAAATCATCCCACCCTCGCCCTCTCCCACAGAGTCCAAAAGACTGTTCTATACACCTGTGTCTCTTTTGCTGTCTTATATACAGGGTTTTCGTTACCATCTTTCCTAAATTCCATGTATATGCGTTAGTATACTGTATTGGTGTTTTTCTTTCTGGCTTACTTCACTCTGTATACTAGGCTCCAGTTTTATCCACCTCATTAGACCTGATTCAAATATATTCTTTTTAATGGCTGAGTAATATTCCATTGTGTTTATGTACCACAGCTTTCTTATCCATTCGTCTGCAGATGGACATCTAGGTTGCTTCCATGTCCTGGCTATATATAAATAGTGCTGCGATGAACATTAGAGTACATGTGTCTCTTTCAATTCTGGTTTCCTCGGTGTGTATGCCCAGGAGTGCAATTGCTGGGTTGTATGGCAGTTCTATTTCCAGTTTTTTAAGGAATCTCCACACTGTTCTCCATAGTGGCTGTACTAGTTTGCATTCCCACCAACAGTGTAAGAGGGTTCCCTTTTCTCCACACCCTCTCCAGTATTTATTGCTTGTAGACTTTTGGATATCAGCCATTCTGACTGGCATGAAATGATACTTCATTGTGGTTTTGATTTGCATTTCTCTGATTATGAGGGATGATGTTACTCTTCCATCTATCCAGGTAGCTAGATACTGACTATGCTATCACCTGAACAGTCCTTCTAAAAAAGCAAGCATTTACCAATGGGCTATCTATGTGCTTGGCCCCTTGCTGGAGGTAGGGATCCATTGGGGAACAAGAACGTGTCTCTGTCCCTGGGGAGTTTATGGTCCAGAGATGGTGGTCACTTAAGGCAAAGCAGGATGAACCCAGAGCGCTGACATGGTACCTTTCAGAGAATTCCATTCTGTGTGTTGCAGGTTTGGTTAACTTGAAATTCTAAGCAAAGATAGATGAGTCTCTCTAAGTGTACATGTCCTAGTTAACTTTGACTCTCAGGTCTTGCTTCAATGATTTGTTTAGGAAGTAGAAATGCACTTGGTAGTAATAAGGGTAAGAACCCAAGGCCTTCACGAATCTTCAAGTTCCTGAAGCCAGCACAGCAATGTTTTCCCAAGGTGAGAGGTGTTGGGGGTCATCTAACACGCTGGAAAGATAAAAGTATATGAGTGAACTTTGGGGGGAGGTTGGTAATCATGTATTTCTTTTACTAGATATCATTATGTGGATCGAAGTTACTTTCGGTATTTCAGCAAAATAAAAAAGTGTGGAAAGATAAATAACAATACTGTGATGGTGATGGTTTAGTGGCTAAGTCGTGTCCAACTCTTGAGACCCCATGGACTGTAACCCGTCAGGCTTTTCTGTCCAGGGGATTTTTCAGGCAAGAGTACTGGAGTGGGTTGCCATTTCATCCTCCAGGGGTCTTTCCTGACCCAGGAATCAAACCCAGGTGTCCTGTGGTGCAAGCAGATTCTTTACCGACTGAACCACCAGGGAAGCCATGGTGGTATACAGATATGGCAAAAATTGGGAATATTATGTGCATGGATTGAAGTTTGCATAACTACCCAGGGCTAAATGGTGCCCCTCGTGGGGAGTATAGTGTTTCTAGCACAATCTCATTTTTTCTTTCCATCTCTTCTAAAGTTTTCTCGCCATCTGATGAGCTTTTTTCCCTGACTTGAGTACTTTTTCTAATGGTTTTAAGAGTTACTTTGTCTTGACTTCATAGAGAGAAATATTGTGAGCTTGTTCATGGCATAGTTCTGAGGTTCCCTTGAATTCTTCTTCCCAAAATTTCAAAGCACTTTCTTAACCTCTTCAATTTCTGTACCTTTCTCTCACTGGAAGTAGCTTTCACTCTTGCAATAGGGAACTTTTCACAGACAAGCAAAGAGCTATATAATTCCACAGAGTTCCTGCGGAGAGAAGATCGTTGAGATATGGATACTGGGGGCCAGTTAAACTAAGTCACATCATGACCAAGTGACTCACTTCCAAACATCAACCCATGACAAGTGACTTTTCAAATTTCATATCTCAAAACACTTGCAGAATATACATTTAAGCACACAAGTTTATGCATTAATGACAGAAACAGAAACTCTGAAAAAGCCATGATCTTCTGAATATCCTTTTTATTTCTATTCCTGTTTTCAGCTGTGCTGGGGAGAGTGTTGACCACAAGTGTATGAATTTTAGAAACACTC
Source organism: Moschus berezovskii (assembly GCF_049115385.1). Classification (NCBI taxonomy): domain Eukaryota; kingdom Metazoa; phylum Chordata; class Mammalia; order Artiodactyla; family Moschidae; genus Moschus; species Moschus berezovskii. The sequence continues at coordinate 14,461,436 of NC_142483.1, forward strand.
AAGTAACATCTCTCCAAAGAGCTGTATGCACTGTGCTCGGTTTGTTCTGTCAAAAGTTATAAGAGTGTAGGTAACCTTGAGAATTCCTTACCTGAACAATAAAATGTCTTAGTTGTGTGCTTCACTGTAAATTTAGTTTTTAAGTGTTCTTATCTGATATGCTTACATCAGCATCTTGCCTTGACAGATAATTTTCTATGATAATCTTAAATAATTGTGTAAAGAGATCTCTAATGCCTTGTTTTATTTATAATTTGTCCCAGCTGTAGGCATTCAGATGAAACTTGAATTTTTCCAAAGGAAGTTCTGGACTGCCAGCAGACAGGTAAGTTATAATCAGCGTGTTGAAGCATTAGCAACACTGTTATTATACAGGTGTTCACATTTGAGTACCCAGAGCCTAAAAGTGCCAGATTTCCGATGAATGTTTGTAAAATGAACTGCTGGGCTGCTCAGGTTACCTTTCATTTCAGTGCAAAATACAGGACTGACAGCATGTTAGACACCACATGCTGAGAAAGCAGGGAATTTGCTCCTGAAAACAGCTGTAATTGTGAGATCAAAATAGTGACCGCTTTAAAGAGGAAGTTTTCTTCTAAATATCAGGGACTTTTGTGAATTTGCATAGTGACTTTTTAAAAATCTTATGATGCCCAATTATTTGTGAATCTCTTTATTTTATTTTTGAAGGATTCTGCATAGCTAGGTTATAGTAAGCATGCATCTGCTTTCTTTGGCCGAGGGCTTCCCTGCCTTGGATAATCTGGGAACATTCTTTACTTGCACTGTGTATTCTGTACTAAGTAATATCAGTGGTGTTTGTTCAGTAACTCAGCGGGAATGGCAACACGTAAGATGCTTTCATCTGTCCAAATCTATATGTTAAGATGGTAGATAGTTTCATAAATGAAAACACTTTAGGAATGTATGCATCAAGAATACAGAAGTTTTTAAAAAGTCAGTGGGAAAAATTTAAATTTAAATAAATACTTAATTATACTTCTTGTTACTGAAAGATTTGAGGTCTTAAAAAGATATCACTATTGAATAAAGCATAAATTAACATGGACAACATAAAATGAAAAAGAACCAGGTTACTCCTAAGTTGTCTTTTTTTTAAATTCTTTATTGAAGCTGTTACAGTATTCCTCTGCTTTATGTTTTTGGTGTTTTGGCTGCAAGGCATATGAGGTTTTAGCTCCCCACCCAGGGATCAAACTCGCAACCCCTGCATTGGAAGGTGAAGTCTTAACCTCTAGACTGCCAAGGAAGTCCCCCAAATTAGCTGTTATATTACTGTCTGGGGCTGGTACTCATCCTAGAAAGGATGGGCAGATTCATCCTGGCTCACTCCCTTGGGATGAAACAGGCTAGGACTTTGATGGGCTGTCCTTCAGAAACCAGGTAGCAGCCTTAGCAGATGCTCGTGTGTCCAAATGACATGTTTCCTTTTGTTTCCGCCTCTCCTCACAGTGCGCCTCTCTGGATGGCAAATGCTCTATCAGCTGTGACGACGAGGTATGATGGTCTCCTGGGCCTGTGTCTGCTCTGATCAAGTTGGGGCGGGGGACGGGGCGGGGGCGGTGGCTGAAGACTGAGGGTGCTTTCTCACAGGGGAAATGTCTCACAGAGCCAGATCTAAGAGATTGCTGTGAACCAGTCTCCAAAAACCCAAGAACATTTGCTTTGTTTCTTTCTCTTTCTTCTCCCAATCAGATAGTTTTGGAGAGCTGGGGAAGTATGATTTAAATGTCCCACGAACAGCACTGTTGGGATTTTGGCATTTTATAAAACACAGTACAAATTACTGATATTTGAAACTCTCACTACAATTCTCAGTGTTTTCTACCAATGTGATACCTCTTTTCATCTTCTTAACCACCTAGTGAAATGGATTGGAATATATGTCCCACTTTGCAAAGGGGGAAACTGAGCATCAGGTAAATTAAATGTCTTGCTTAATTTCATGTAATAAAGAAGCTCAAAAATCCAAGCGTTGAAAACGCAGAATGTTGCATTCTAGCATACTGCTTCCCTGCGGCAACTCCCTTTCCCTCCCTTCTTTCTTTCTCCTTATCTCACTCCCTCACTCTTGGGAGGACAAATTTGAATTCCACACATGAGCAGTAGAATAAAAAAGATATACCACTGTCCCACATTTGACCATCAGATTTAAGTTTTTATAGCATCCAGTCCACGTACCTTCTGCCTCACATCTTAGATCAACCACATGTGAAGTAGCATTTCACCTTGGCTCAGGCAGCCTTCCTCTCTGAGTCAGCCAAACCATTAGTCAATACATAAAGTGGAGCTTATAAATGATCACTCATTTATATTCCTTCTGGTTACCACAGGGATTAAAGAAATCCTAACTAAACATAATTCCAACACAGAAAATATGGATTAGAAGTATATTTCCAAAAAATAGGCAAACAAAAGGCGAGTAAAGAAATATAAAAGAGGGAGTATAGGGTGAAGGTAAAGTGCAAAATGCTCAATCCTTAAATATCTGCCTTAAAAAGAAAATCGTAATAGCTGTATGAGTTACTACTATTCAAAGAGTAAAAGCAAAAGCCCAACTTTTCCTGACCATTAGATCAAAAATCATTTTCCCAAAGGAAGGAGTACCCTGTGATGTTTCATGACCAGTACCCTTTCAGTAAGTTTGGGAATGCCATTCATAGGCTAGTCAAGTGGCTTCAAACCTCTCCTCTGTCTCTGAGGCATTACTTGTCTTACTTGAGCACTCAGTTCAAGACAACACAGCTCAACAGTAGCATTGATTAATCAGTGTCACGAGGCCCTGTGTTAAGCTACTAACTCCAATTTGTGTTAAAAGAACGGAGGACAGTTGGTTGGTTAGCTGGGTGACTGGATGGATGGTTGGTTGGCTGGTGGGATTGATGGTGTTCTGGATAGTTGGTTGGTTGACTGACTGGTTTCTGGTTGAGTGATTGGATGGATAAATAGTTGGTTGAACAATTTAATGAATAAAGTCGGAGGCGGTAATCTTCCTACAGCCTAACACTGCCTCCGTGCATTTTCATGCATAAAAATAAGTGGAAATGGATTCCCCGTTAGAAAAGTGCAATATATGTTAGTTGTTCAGTGACTGATTTCACAGGTGGTCTAGCATAGCAGTTAAAGGTGCATGCTGTGGAGAAGGAAATGGCAACCCACTCCATTGTTCTTGCCTGGAGAATCCCAGGGACGGGGGAGCCTGGTGGGTTTCCGTCTATGGGGTCACACAGAGTCGGACACGACTGAAGTGACTTAGCAGCTGTGGAGGCAGAGTAGCTTCCAACTGGGGCTCAGAAAGTAATAAGCCTTGCCTTAGTCTCCTACAATGGGTATAGAAACACCCCCAGAGTCAAGGTGAGGATGGGTGAATGAGATAGTATATGGAAACTTTAGAGCACAGCTCCTGGCCTGTGGTAAGCCCTTGATAAACATTAGCTATCAAATGAAAATGTCTGCAGACACATTTTTCCCCTGAGAGCAGTGGCTCACCTGAACCTGAAACCTCGGGTGGCAGCCACAGACACACGTTAGTCCCTTGGGCATAATAAGCACAAGGTAGGATGCCTTCCTCACTACTAATATCTGCTTTAATAGCTTTGGGGATGGAGCCTCATTCAGATATCATTTTGAGGGTTCATACTTTGAAAATTAAGTGTGGCAGAGGCTGGATCGCTGAACTTGATCTGAGGCTCAAATGTCCCCATTTTGCACTGTAAAGCTATCATCCATTTCCCATTTTGACTCCAAAGTTTTGCTTTCAGGCACCTGGTTGACATAGTTTTAAAAGGAAAAGCCAGGCCCCTTTCCATCCTTTCAGCAGACTCTTTCCGTGCGTCATTCCCTTTCATAGCTTTTAATTAAGTCTTTGAGACCATGTCCCTCCACTCCTCCAACTGCCCTCAAGTGATCAGGTCCCCATTAAAAACAGCTGTGGGGGCTCATTAAGCTCACGTGCTTCTGGCTTCTCCTCTCTTCTGAAGACCTGGCGCAACTCCCACACACTTATCAGACACACTTTGCCTCCGATCCGATCCAGTCCCTCTGTCTCCCCCTGCAGTGGCCTCCCTGGGCCCTTGACTTGAGTGTCCTGGGCTGCTGGGTGGAGTCGGTCTGGCCAGATGTCTTCCCGGCTTATAGATACCTCTTCAAGGAGGGCCTGGCCATGGGCCTAACTGAGGACTTTAAGAAGCTCCATTCCACCCAAGGGGACTGTTAACTTCAGAACCTGAGAGGCAACCTCTCTCACACTCACTCCTTCCTTCAGGACCTATTTACTGAGCCCTCCTGACATCCCTGGTACCTCCAGCGCCCGAGGAGTCAATGGGATGTAGAGTCAGAGATGGACCCTGTCCTCCAGGAGCTAACTGGTTAGAAGGGGAGATGAGCACATGTACTTATCAGCTGACTTGCCTCCAAAACCTCTTGCTACAAACTGTGTGACAACTTCTGTCTCCAAAAACGTCAATTTGCAGCATTAAGATACTTATAAAAAGGGGACATAGTGGGTGCTTAATAGACACAAACATGGTTCTTTGGGGACTCATAATGCACCTTGCACTATGCCTACGAGGCCCACTTAATCCTCTCTCTGAAATAGTTGTTGCTGTCTCCATCATTCAGACAAGGAAATGAGACTGGGAGTGTTAAAAGGCTTTTCTCAAAGTCATACTGGCTGCAAGTGTCCAAGTCTCTGATCCTCAAGCTAGTATCTTAGCCTCAGAGCTAATACCACCTTCCAGGTAACACAAGCTTAGTGCTATGTTTCTCCCTCAAGTACTCTTCCTCCCCAGTTTTCCTTACTCTCTGTGATAGCCCAGTTACCATGGCCTGGTTTGGGACTCTAACCTCAGGTATCTTACCTAACCTGCCTTTGTGACCTGAAATCAGACTTCTCTGAGCAATATTGAGGCAACAAATAGTTGAAGAAAGGCAACTGTCACCAGCTCTTTCTTTCTGCATTTTTCAAACAACTTCATCTTTAGATGTTTTGTCACAGGCGGCTGTGGAATGGATGCTTGCCATGTCTGTCAAACTTAGAGTTCCTGGTTTGCCCAAGCCCTTCAGCCTGCCATTCTGCCCTTGTCACAAAGGGATGGGCAGGCTCCTGAGAAGTTTGGCTTAATTTGGGGCAGAAGTAGCATAGTGAGGGAAAGCCGACAAAATATCTCTTCTACTTCCTTTTACTGGAGGAGGGAGAATGGAGAAGGCAATTAACTACTGTGAAGAGACATAGAGAAAACAATTTGTCCAGACTAGAATCTGGCTAATTCTACTCTGATTCTTTCCTAACGCAGCACTCTGCTCACTTTTCAGGGGCCTTACTCCATTTCACCGTCCTTCCCAATAATTTAATCCAAGTGGTTGTTGGCAGGGAGACGTTTATGAAGTCATCGCACTGACTGAATACCCCTAATGTAACAGTATTGCCTGTAATGAAAATTAAATGACACCTTTCAGATTAAGGGACGCAGTTCTACATCAGTGACACAACATCCTTGCTTCTGACCTGTGATTTTCTCAGTGATTTGTCAGTCGCAAGGTTGACAATATCTGTTGCATACTATCACTCCTGTTCCTTCCACACCGGATGAGAGTGGAAACAGAGGTTGATACCTGGGAAGTGAGTCTCCTAATGCCCAGTCCAATGTTGATTCCATGCAGTGCTGTCTATTACAGGGGGCACGAGGTCATCATTTCCAAGAAATGAGGGTGGGGAAAGAACCAAATATTTATGTCAAATTATGAAACATTTTATTGAAGTTTCATTTCTAAATAGAGTGGAAATGGTGAAATATATTTATTTTACTTAACAAATTTAAACTTAATAAATTTATAACTGTAGTCATATCCTAATTCTATTAACAAAGAACATGTTTGGTTTGGGAGTGGTGAGTATAATATTTCAGATAAAATTATAAAAATCAAAATATTTAGTCCTTCACTTTATATTTGATTTTCTCAAAGTGATCACAAGGGAGGTCAAATATAGTGGAGTTTAGTCAGTTTCCCCAGGAGCTTCTCTTAGTCTCTTCCTTTTGAAGTCATTCTCTCTGGAAGCATCTTTCATGTTATTAGTGGTGATGTTTTGTTTTTCCTGAGTGTTTTATCTCTTATGGGTACTAATGTGCCAGTGCTTTCATGTGAGATTGGAGCTGATCTCCAGTATCACCCTCATGGACTTCAGGAAATATTGCTTCTTTCCCAAGATTTTCAGTTGCCCTGTGTTTGCCTTGTATTGTCTAATATTTGCCGAGAAAGACTGACCACAAAGTTATAGGTCTAATAGCAGTAATACCAATTAACTAAGGATGTTTGAGTAGGAATTAATTTTATAGTTAGGGATGGAGGGTAAGTTATGATGACTTTGGATTCTCTACACAATTGTAAGGATTTGGAGAATCAGTATATGAAGGCCACGCCTATGTTCAGCAGGTAGTTTTACTGATTGAATGGAGGTTAACCTCCCTTTACATCAAGATCTAAATCTCCAATTTGTCTCATATGATCCAATTAACTTAAATTTAAATCTGCACATACCTCGTGGCTGCCATATTGGCTCTGTGAGTGCTTTCATAGTGCTGTGTCCAACAAAAGGGGAACATCGTTAGGACTCCCAGCTGGGCCAATGTAGTGTCCGGGCAGCCAAGAGCTTCTTTGAAGAACAAGAGTGTAGCCTTCATCTGGCCCCTTTGTGGCCCCTTTGAATAAGGAGAGGAACTGGCTCACCAAAACAGTCAGCTCTTTTCTGAAAGGTGCTAGCAAGGCTTTTAATTTCCTGCTGAATCTCCACCATTGCCTACTAATAAAGGACGCATCTTTCTGACCAGCTTACTGCTGTACTTTTGTGTCTCGCTAGAATCAACTCCGTGGATAGGTAAATGTCCCAGAAAAAAACAACCCTGCAGTGGCCTGGAGTTAGGGAACTTTTGCTCAGGGTAAAGATATGTTACAAATTAAATGTTGCAGTCGGTATGTAAAGCTGCAATAAATAGAAACTGAGTTACATCAAGGACGGAATTAAACCTTAAATTTAAACTCCACAGCACTGTAATTAAAACTTAGCCTGTAGCAAATCATTCACTTGAGATTAAAGTAGTGTGGGGGAAGCAGAGGCTTGGGCTTACCTTGCTACAATTTATAAGTCTGAGCTACCAAAAGCTAACAGCCCTGCCCCCAAATCCAGCTCCCAATTAAAAACACAGTTTGAAAACCTTTAGGAGGCCTGAGGGGCCCCTTTAACAGAAGTCTGCCCCTTCCCCCCTGCCTAAGTCTATGAACAAATTAAAAAATATTACCTGGTCCCCTGATGGTCTTCTGAGCTGACACGGTGTTTTCATTAATACATCATTAGAGTAATGGCATTGTGCTGTCGTTTTGCTTTCAAAACAGCCTGCACTTCAACCACTGTTAATACAGGTTCAGAGGCCTCTGGACACTTTGTTCCTGGGAAATAGTATTCAGGTCATATAAAGTTTTAAAAAGGAAGACAAACTGTAATGAATAATTTTTAAATGCATTTTCTTTTTATCCCAATCTGGAATGTTCAAGGCTTGCTTAGTGTTTTAAGTTTATTTGTTAGTTTTGCAAAACAAGTGCTGGGGTCAGCTTAACTTTGGCCTTAACTCCAAGAGCCAGCTGGCATTTCCAGTTCCCCCAAAACAGCCTAAAATAGGTGTCTTTCAGGTTGGAAGTACATCATTGCATGTAAAAGCAGTCTGAGGACCCAAAGTTGAAACTGTGGTGTTTTTATTTTCTAGACTGTGAATTGTTACCTCATAGACAATAATGGATTTATTCTGGTATCTGAAGACTACACTCAGGTGAGTGAGGAATTTCTTACCTACTCACAGTAAGGATCCCAGACTGTGCTTGGGTCAGGGGAAGTGAAATATGGTGTTGAAACTTTGAGACAATGATCTGTATTTAAGAGGTAATAGCAGGAGATTATAAAACATTATTTCCACCCCTTTAAGAATGTCACAGCCTACTTCTCAGCAGGCCCCAAAGACAGTTTACCTCCAGGGAGGAGAGGAGGGGTGTGCAGAGCCCAGGGTCTGCTCTCTTACACATAAAATGTTCAGTTTATAGAACTCTTTACCTCAAGTGTGGAGGTGCCTGAAAGAGTTCGGGTAATTTTAAGGAGGTTTCCTCCTTTTAATATTTTGATATTTTATCTTTATATATAATTTATACATCCACACAAATATATGTATGTATGTATGTATGTCAACATAATTATTCTTTATGGCTTTCTTTCTGGTTTTTCCTTTTTAAAAGTCAGTTATCTGAGTCCAAGGATTAACTTGGGTTCTCAACACTGAGGGCCGAGAATCCACATAAATGTCTTTCATTTGATCCAGCCATGTGCAGTGTGGGGGCAGGAGGGAGAGATGGGAAGAAACCAAGCTAGGGTGCTCAGCAAAGAAAGCTCCACTTTTATTTGGAAATCAAAGTAAGAATTAAAATCAATAGCATTGTAATAGAGAAACATGAGTTTCTCCTTTAAAACTTGGTGCCTGAAAGCTTTCTCTGCAGTTAATGAAATTAGCTTGTTAAAGTCAAATGCAAATCAGTGTAGCAACATGGTGTAGGAAAGTAACACCAGAGGTGGAGGCAGATGGTTTCTGATGTGAGCTCTCTTCCTTAACTCGACTTGGGATATTGGGTACACCCTTTAACGTGCCGGCCCTCCTGGTGGGTTCTATGAGCGGAGGATGGTTGACTGCAGAAGTCTTCTAACTCTCATACTTGAGGACGCTAGCATATTTTAATGAGGTTTCATTTACATCATTTAAAATGTTTCAATAGTCAACAGTGTGATAGACCCATTAATGCCTAATAAATTAGCTAATTGTCCTTAAGTCTGGCTCCTTAGGGTCTGAGCTCAGTGGCTTGTTAATTTGTGAACTCTGGCTCCAGGTAACATGTGGAGCTGTGCTTCGGTTTTCCCTCTTATCTGTGAGAATGTTGTGGGATTTTAAATGTACCTTTGGTCGATGATAATTACAGTTGAGACTCAAACTGCCCACACACGGTCTCCTCAGATGCTGGACGTCACTGGATGTTGGACAGCTGATGGATATTAGATAGGAAGGATAAGCACATGAAATGTGGTCAGTGTCTTGGGAGCAGGAATGGCCACAGGCCTATGGTAATATGCCCCTGTGTCTGGGAGGAGTGAGAACCCAAATTAATCCCCCGTGAGGAGGAGCTCTGTCGTCCTGCCATGATCATGGAGGGCTGAGATGAGAACCTGATCCTGGGGGGCGACATGGCAGATGTCTTTAAGTGGTGAGTCTTGGACCAGTCAACAAAATGCACCACTGAAATACTGACCTCTCCTAAGGCATAGCCACTGCATGTGGTCTCCATTCCCTCCTTTACTTCTGGGTAGAATAGCCCATGGAGCCTGCCCTGCCTCAGCTTGTTTGATGTCTGGTTCCTGTACCCCAATTAGGTTAATTCTTCTTCGTCTAACAACCGGTTCCATTGACACTGGCATATTTACACACAGGAAATGCACATGTCCTTCTTGCTCCCAACAGCAGTACATACCCACAGAGTTTGCCGAAAGTTCAAGTTTCCCTGGAGTGAAAAAGGCAGTGCTCAGTCTTAGTCAGTGAAATGTCATTTCCTTCTTTCCTCCTCTTTTCTGACTTTTTGGCAAAGCCTGTATGTGCCTTTCTGCCTGAGGACTCCTAAGAGCCTACTTGAGGTCACAGCATTATAAGGAAATCAGAATTTAGTTAATACAAAGTCTGTGGGCTTTATGTAGGAGCTTCCCCAGTGGCTCAGCAGTGAAGAATCTGCCTGCCAGTGCAGGAAACACAGGTTCAATCTCTAGGTCGGGAAGATCCCCTGGAGAAAAAAATGGCAACCCACTCCAGTATTCTTGCTGGGAAAATTCCATGGACAGAGAGCCTGGAAGGTGACAGTCTGTGGGGTTGCAAAGAGTTGGACGTGAATGAGCACATATACACATGTGGAATTTATGTGATTTGGGCTCTGAGTGTAATGCCCTCTACTCTCTGCCACATAAGATACAAATTCTCAGAGCACCCACAGTAGAGATGCAGATTCTCTACTGGTCTGCACTGGCTCCTTCTAGTCTGTTGGCAGAGGAAGACTGTAGGTCCAAGCTCTGTTCTGCCATATTGGATACATCTTCCTCCTTGGCTCCAGGAGTCTGGAGGGATGCCCGAGGATGTTAATCCTTCATTCCACCATTCAGAGTTTGCAAATCTTGGCCAACACCAAGAACTAGGCTTGCAGAAGCATAAGCTTAGCACTGCGGGAGTGCCCTGAAGACAGTCCCAGAGCCAGAGTCAGCCACTGGAAGTCTGAATGGCCGAGGCTTCTCCTCCCAGATCTGGACAGCTTTATTCTTGGTCAATATATTAGCTGCCTATGGACAAAATGAAGGTGTTCCTCAGAAAGTGACCTAGAGAAGGTGTGTTCTCCACTGTAGGAAATTTATCGAGCTGATGAAGAAGACTGCTGTATATCCCTCAACAGGTCATTTAGGAATTATACACAGTTCTTTTTATTACTGCTTCGGTAGCCCTTTCACAGTCTCTTTCTGTCTGTATGAAGTAGTGTTTTACTCCGAAGGAATTGAGAGCAGAGTAGTGCCTCCTTCCAGGAGTGTATGCATGTGCTCCTACATGCGTGTGTGTGTACATATGTGCACGCGTGTGCACGTGTCTTTCATTCCCAGAACTTAGCACGTGTTATGCAATGCCACTCCACACCCCCCACCCCTGCCGTGTATTTGAAACATCCACATCTGCTTATCTGTTCCCTCTTTAATCCCATAATTTCTCATGACTATTAAGACCTTTTCCATGTTTATGTAACAGTAGTCCTGAAAACCTCCTTTTGCCCTCGTCAGCTCCAGGACACAAACTGGTCCATTTTGATTTCTTCTCTGGTGTTTGGGCACATTATTTATCTACACTTCCTCTTGGGTCGTCTTTTCTTCCCCACAGACTGGAGACTTTTTTGGTGAGGTGGAGGGAGCTGTGATGAACAAATTGTTAACAATGGGCTCCTTTAAAAGGTAAGGATTTTACGGTTCCTTGCCCCCCCCGCCCCCCGCCCCGAGAAGGGTTGCCTAAATAAAATAAAACAAACCAAGGTCAAATAAAGCAAGCCCAGACTTGACCCCATGGCTGTGTTCATGCTCCAGAAGATCTCCTGAAATTTGATCTCTTTTGCATGAGTGTTAAGAGTCTCAGAAACTTAGCTCACAATGCATTCCCTGTTCCCCTAGCATAGCCTTTACTAGAGGCTGGTCCTGAAGTCAGAGCCTGCACTGGAAGGAGATTATATTGGTCTGAAGCAAGTGATTGCAGAGAAGTAGGGAACATTTTCATCTGGTCAAAAAGGAAAAGAGTGTCTTGTCTCACACTGACAAATTGGTGAAACTTGCTAGAAATCTGGAACTCGGGGATGGAAAGTGATGTTTAGAGACTCGATATAATTTTAGAAAATCAAGTAAAAATTCACAAAACATGCTCCCAGATGGAGGTAAGTTTAACTCTGCTGCTAGAACACAACCGAGAGGTTTCAGAATTCATGGCAGGGACCACTCAGTTGAGTTGCAAGGGCTCTTGTTGACTCTGAGTGAGGCTCACAGCCCAGTGTCCCTCATGGGCAGGCCAGCCATACTTGTGGGAATACCAAAGCCGATAAGAAAGGACATCACCCTGAGAGATCAGTATGCCAGTGATGTCCCCCCAGGAGTCAATTCTCCCTCACCTCAACCTCCCAGGGAGAATGGTGGCCTCTGAAGTGGTACTTTCCTGGACATATTTGATGCTGTTAAATATATAATATCAAGAAATACGAGGACGGAACCCAGCTTGCCTGTGAGAACTGTTGCACATTGGTTGCCAGTGGGAAAGACAGTCCCGGAGTTTATTACTCCCCTGCAGCTGAATGGACAGGAAGTGTTAGCTCAGGAAATCAGACTTTTAAGCTAGTCAATAAGACCAACTGAGCGCTGTGCTGAAAGCAGGGAATTCAAAAATGATGACCCAATTTTTGAGATTCTGTAGCTTGTTTGTGCCAGAAAAAGGGAAACAAGAAATGATATGTTAAAATGGCATAACTCCAGCAATTCTGCAACCTCTGACACACTTGCTTTCCAGCCTGCCTGAGTGTTCACCCCTGCTAGATTCCCTCTTTAAAATTCAAATGCATTTTTTTGCCAGGAGTCATTGTACATAAGCTTGAAAATTGGGCATGGAGCTGGACTGGGATTGCTGTGCTGGATTGTCTGCCATCCGAGGCACCCCTGGCTTCTTGTGTTTTTACATGGATGTGTACATTTGTATTGTGTTAGCTTGTTTTCAACTTGGTGGGGGTAGGCAGAGACAAAAAAGGGAGAATAATCACACACGTGTTTCTCATTTGAAAGCATATTTTTCAACTTTTTTTTTTTAACAAAATTACTTTTTTCCCCCCTCTTCCCTCTTGGATATTCCTTTCAAACAGTTTGGTGGGAAAGAGGAAAGGTTGAAGCAGTATTTTAAGTTCCTAGATTTCTCCTTACTGTGGGTGAAGTATGAATGACTTGAATTTAGAACTTTCTTCTATAAAAGTGGCTAACATCTGAGAAAAGGGGAAGGCTGGGACTCTCTCCTCGATTTTAACAGCAAGTGTTGTCATCCAGGAATTACCTGACAAACCTCCTAGGCCTCTTTGAAAGGCCCCCTCATGAGGCCAGGACAGAAATTAGAGTTTGAGATTTGAAATCAGATGGATTGGGTTCAAATCCAGGCTTTTGACATTTTCTAGCTGCATGGCTCAGGGTTAGTCACGTTACCACCCCAAGCTTTGGTTTCCTTACATGAAAAAGGAAGATGCTAATAATAATTACTTGCAAAGGTTTCTGTCAGAGTTAAGGAGATAATAATAAGCATAAAGTTCTGACACAGTGCCTGGCATATATTAAAGGCCCCATAATTGCTAGCTGCTCCTATGATTTTTGTTGCTGTGTATCTCTGCGTTTCCTTTTTACCTTGCACCAGATTATTTTTTTTAATTTACATATTTCACAACAGGCTTCCCATGACACCTGGTGATGGGGTCTCCATCAAGTATTGGGGTACGGCCATCCTTTTGGAACTCAAACATTCATGCCCTTGCCTTTTCCAGCATGCTTACTTAGAGAATAAGGTTGACAGTCCTTTTTATTGGAAAAAGTCTGTATTTCAGAAGCCCTGAAAGGATGTAGCTGAAAATAATGTTGTGATGCCAGGCACCATATTTAACTGCACCGCACTCCCAAACACAGGGTGCATGGAGGCTGGGTTGCTTTGGTGACATGGCTGAGCCCTGGTAAAGGTCAAGGTCCAGTCACCTAGTTGACCTCAGCATCTTGAACAGTGCACCCCGGCACAAAGTTGCTTCTTTTGGTCTGCTCGTACCCAGTGCTAAAGAAACTCCTTTCATACCCAAGAGCCCTGCAAACCATCTTCTTCAGAACAGCAGAGCTCAAAGTGAAGAATGAACGCCATTTCCCTTTCTCATCCTCCTTTTATCTCTCCCCACTGGTCCATAGTAACTGCCTCTCTCTCTAAAGCAAGACAATACTTTCCTACTTGGCATGGACTCTTTCTTTGGTTGCTCGGCCACTTACCAGGTGTCTTGATGGCTAGTCTACTTAGCGGTGCCATTAGAGGGAGAGAGCATCCGCTTGTGGTCTGCAGTGCCATGTGGGAGGAAGAGAAGTCACTGCTTTGTGCAAAACAAATTACCAACTTGAGGGAGCTTTGAGAAGGTTCTTCAATTTCACGTGCAAGCAATCTAAGAGGTATAGTGGTCTCTCTTGGTTGCTTAGGCTGAGTCTTTGATTCAACTCTATCCACCCAGCTTATAGAAAACATAGTGCTCAGGGCTAGATAAATGCGTGGCCTCAGCAATATGAGAATAATGCAGGTAGCAGTGGCTGTCTTCCAGGGACACCTACTACATAGCAGGCCTAGGTCGCAAACAGACCTTAACTCTTGCAGTCCTTTGCAGCAACTCGAGAGACAGGTATAAACAGGACCAGTGCCTAATCTGCAGTGTCCAGTGCAAAGTGAAAATGGGGGCCTTTGCTCAAAAATGACTGAGAATTTCACGACAGCAAGAGCAGAGCAGTAAACACAGCATGCAGCCCTTCTAAGTGGTAGGAGTCTGTGCAGTTACACAGGCCACATGCCCGTGAAGCTGGATCTGGTGTGTATACATGTGTGTGTGTGTGTGTTAGTTACTTGATCATGTCCAGCTCTTTTCGACCCCATGGACTGTGGTCTACCAGGCTTCTCTGTCCATAGAATTCTCCAGACAAGAATACTGGAGTGGGTTGCCATTCCCTTCATATATATATAAAGTGAAGCTTGGAAAGGTTAAGAACTTGTCTCCATATAACAGAGTGGTAACAGAACTGGATTCAAACATCCTTCAGTCTAAGCAAGCACCGAGCACCTGGAGAATTTTCTAGCCTCTGCTTTTTACCTGGTTCTATCTTGGAATGTGAAGTCAAGTGGGCCTTAGAAAGCATCACTACGAACAAAGCTAGTGGAGGTGATGGAATTCCAGTGGAGCTATTTCAAGTCTTGAAAGATGATGCTGTGAAAGTGCTGCACTCAATATGCCAGCAGATTTGGAAAACTCAGCAGTGGCCACAGGACTGGAAGAGGTCAGTCTTCATTCCAATCCCAAAGAAAGGCAATGCCAAAGAATGCTCAAACTACCGCACAATTGCACTCATCTCACACGCTAGTAAAGTCATGCTCAAAATTCTCCAAGCCAGGCTTCAGCAGTATGTAAACCGTGAACTCCCAGATGTTCAAGCAGGTTTTAGAAAAGGCAGAGGCACCAGAGATCAAATTGCCAACATCCGCTGGATCATGGAGAAAGCAAGAGTTTCAGAAAACCATCTATTTCTGCTTCATTGACTATGCCAAAGCCTTTGACTGTGTGGATCACAATAAACTGTGGAACATTCTGAAAGTGATGGGAATCCCAGACCACCTGACCTGCCTCTTGAGAAACCTGTATGCAGGTCAGGAAGCAACAGTCAGAACTGGACATGGAACAACCGACTGGTTCCAAATAGGAAAAGGTGTACGTCAAGGTTGTATATTGTCACCTTGCTTATTTAACTTATATGCAGAGTACATCATGAGGAACGCTGGGCTGGAAGAAGCACAAGCTGGAATCAAGATTGCCGGGAGAAATATCAATAACCTCAGATATGCAGATGACACCACCCTTATGGCAGAAAGTGAAGAGGAACTCAAAGGCCTCTTGATGAAAGTGAAAGAGGAGAGTGAAAAGGTTGACTTGAAGCTCAACATTCAGAAAACAAAGATCATGGCATCTGGTCCCATCACTTCATGGGAAATAGATGGAAAAACAGTGGAAACAGTGTCAGACTTTGTTTTTTTGGGCTCCAAAATCACTGCAGATGCTGATTGCAGCCATGAAATTAAAAGACGCTTGCTCCTTGGAAGGAAAGTTATGACCAACCTTGATAGTATATTAAAAAGCAGAGACATTACTTTGCCAACCAAGGTCCGTCTAGTCAAGGCTGTGGTTTTTCCCGTGGTCATGTATGGATGTGAGAGTTGGACTGTGAAGAAAGCTGATCGCCGAAGAATCGATGCTTTTGAACTGTGGTGTTGGAGAAGACTCTTGAGAGTCCCTTATACTGCAAGGAGATCCAACCAGTCCATTCTAAAGGAGATCAATCCTGGATGTTCATTGGAGGGACTGATGCTAAAGCTGAAACTCCAATACTTTGGCCACCTCATGCGACGAGTTGACTCACTGGAAAAGACTCTGATGCTGGGAAAGGTTGGGGGCGGGAGGAGAAGGGGACGACGGAGAATGAGATGGCTGGATGGCATCACTGACTCTGTGGACATGAGTTTGAGTGTACTCCGGGAGTTGGTGATGGACAGGGAGGCCTGGCGTGCTGTGATTCATGGGGTCGCGGAGAGTCGGACACGACTGAGCGACTGAACTGAACTGAACTGATATACAGTAGCATTGTGTAGTGCATGGAGCTTCCTTCAGTTTTGTCTGAGACAAAGTGAAGCATAGCCAAGGAGGATGTTGGCTCAGCAGTAACTTATCTGGGTGAGCAGAACTTTCAGGAAGGGAGGCCAGCCGAATGATAAGATCACCCAGATTTCTTTTAACTGAAGTTGATAAATTATTAAACCAAGTCAGGTTCCCAGGCTTCACATATTTTCTCATAAGATACCATATTCCTGGTCAGCTTTTTGTGTTTCAGAGAACTTGAAATATTTCTTTATTATTATCATGGAAAGCAAATGAACTCCCTAAGTAGCCCTGACTCATTTAAGGGTTTTCATTTTAGCTGCTTTCTTTTAACTCAAGTTAATGTCCAGTAAGAGCTTGTATTCATATTTCTCAGAAGCCACACTCCATGGCAGTGACATTGCCCTTTTCAAAACTACTAAAAGAATATCTACTTTCAAAATATTTTTATTAGAATTCATTTACTTCCCCACCCCTTCTTGCCCCCAGTGATGCAAACTCAATGTCAAATATCTAGGGGAAAGTGAGAAAAAAATATATATATAGCCGATCATAGGAAAGTCCAGGTTTCTGATAGGGTTTCTTTGATACATGGGTCTTGAATCATGAAGACTTCAGTTTGAGCCTCAGCATAGCCACTGTGTGGACTTGGACAGATTCCTCAGACTTTCTGAGCCTCAGTTTATTCGTCAGCAAAATAGGAATTTCAGTGAGATGGGACTTTTTTGAGACTCAATTAAAATAAGAGAAGTAAAAATGCTTTGCAAATTGCAAAGCTACTACACATAGGAAGCAAAAAATTAGCTGTTGGATAAGCTCTCCAGATGTCTGAAATTTTTTTTTCTTCTAATTTTCTCCTCTCCATTTTAAAATCAATAATAACCTCCCACCCCAAAAGTAGTTACTACACATCAGTGGCCTCCACAGTACAGCACTGGGGTTTGGTCTGTGGGCCTGAACTCCACTACCATCCCTGGAGAGCTTTGAGAACACACCTCTGCTCCAGCTGTGGCCGCACAAGATTCATATTAAACTAGTCTGGGGATGGAGCATCCATGCGATTTGCAGGTACTGTCAGGATCAAGAAGTACTAAGTTCAGTGCACCACGGTTCGAGTCTAGGTGCTACCTACTTTGAAGCTGTCTGACTCTTGGCAACTTTAGCTCCAAAATTTTGGCTTTTTTTTTTTAATAGCAAAATAAAATCAAAAGAATGATTTTTATACCTGCAGTGAGAGTTAAATGGAATAACGCATACTTATACCAAAGATCCTTGTGGTTTCTGCCAAAGGGTCTTCCTTTGTTCTCTGTGTATTAGAGGAAGCTCAAGAAAGGGAAGACCAGTGGGCCCTTGGCTTGCGGAGAAATGAAGATGGCTCTAGTGGTAAAGAACCTGCCTACCAATGCAGGAGACGGAAGAGACACAGGTCCCTGGGTTGGGAAGATCCCCTGCAGGAGGGCATGGCAACCTGTTACAATATTCCTGCCTGGAGAATCCCATGGACAGAGGAGCCTGGTGGGCTACAGTCCATAGGGTTGCAAAGAGTTGGACATGACTGAAATGACTTAGCACACAGCACTAATAGTTTGTTTTTGCCTTGGGGGCCACTGAGTCTACTGAGAGTCTCTTGGTTGTGTCTTTTCTGTTTTGTTCTGTTTTTTGTTTGTTTGTTTGTTTGTTTTATGTGCGTGGTGCAGCATGCCTGAGATCTCACCCCTCCAAGACCGTGTTTAACTTTTCCCTGTAGAGCCTGGTGAATGTCCTTCTCACCTCACCCGGCCCCTGCCACCACACACGCATTCACTAACATATTTGACTTGTATAGAATTCACTCTGGTGGCTTTTTCTAAGTTGCCTTTCTAAAAAGGTGATTCACCAGGTAGATTGAAGACTTCTACTGTTTCTACCCCTGTCTCCATATGATGAAACTGTGCTGGGCTCCATGGTGGCTGATTGGCACTTTCCCTGTCTTTGGTGACTGCATTACATTTCAGCGAATGCCCTGGCCCCAGAATCCAGAGAGTGTTAGAGGAGAAGTCTGTTATGTTTGAATGCCTGCTCCCTAGTGCCGACTGCCCCACCGATGTCTTGATACTCAACAGCTCATGTAAGGAAAGTAATGGCTTCTTGGCTTCCTGTTGACCTGACCATGTCCACAGAAGTGGTTTGTCAGAGGTGGCGTTGAAGGGAACAAGAAGTCACATTGGCTTGGACAAGTGTGTTTCTGGGCCAAATTTTCTGGAATGCAGAGACATGGAGATTCCAATGAACTGCTCTTGAAAATCCTAAAGCTGCTGCTTGAGGATCCCCGATTACAATTACAGTAGCCACTCATCATCATCCTAACAGCAGCATGTCTTGTTTTTTGAGTACTAACTGCATTTGGCCCTTGAACAACACGGGTTTGAACTGTGCAGGTCTGCTTATACATGGGTTTTTTTCTTAATAGTCAATATTAAGTACTACACAGTCTGTGGTTGGTTGAATCCATGGATATGGAACTGCAGTTATGGAGAAACTGTATACACAGGGCAAGCTGTACTCAGATTTTCAACTGCAGAGAGAATCAGCTTCCCAGCCCTTACATGGTTCAAGGGTCAACTCTACAGGCAAGGTATTCCAAGTAGTTTGCATGCATTACCTTGATTAAGCCTCGTGACAGATCCATGAAATAGCTATTGTCATTGTTCAGTTCAGTTCAGTTCAGTTCAGTCGCTCAGTCATGTCCGACTCTCCGCGACCCCATGAATCACAGCACTCCAGGCCTCCCTGTCCATCACCAACTCCCGGAGTTCACTCAAACTCATGTCCACAGAGTCGGTGATGCCATCCAGCCATCTCATTCTCTGTCGTCCCCTTCTCCTCCCACCCCCAACCCTTCCCAGCATCAGAGTCTTTTCCAGTGAGTCAACTCGTCGCATGAGGTGGCCAAAGTACTGGAGTTTCAGCTTTAGCATCATTGTTATCATTTGACAAAAGAGGAACTGGATGTGGAGGCCTTAAGTGTTTTAGTAACTTTTTAAAGCTCACGCACAGTAGTGTGTAGTTGTCGTTGTTTAGTCACTCAGTCATGTCCCATTCTTGGCGATCCCGTGGACTGTAGCGTGCCAGGCTTTCCTGTCCTCCACCATCTCTCGGAGCTTGCTCAAACTCACGTCCATTGAATCAGTGATGCCATCCCACAATCTTGTCCTTTTTCGTCCCCTTCTCCCCCTGCCTTCAATCTTTCCCAGCATCAGCGTCTTTTCTAATGAGTCAGCTCTTCACATCAGGTGGACAAAGGATTGGAGCTTCAGCTTCAGCATCAGTCCGTCCAATGAATATTCAGGACTGGTTTCCTTGCTGTCTAAGAGACTCTCAAGAGCCTTCTCCAACACCACAGTTCAAAAGCATCAATTCTTCGGTATTCAGCCTTCTTTATGGTCCAACTCTCATGTCCATACATGACCACTGGAAAAACCATAGCTTTGACTGTACGGGCCTTTGTTGGCAAAGTAATGTCTCTGCTTTTAAATATGTTGTCTAGGTTGGGCATAGCTTTTCTTCCAAAGAGCGTGCATCTTTTAATTTCATGACAGCAGTCACCATCTGCAGTAATTTTGGAGCCCAAGAAAATAAAGTCTGTCACTGTTTCTTTTGTTTCCCCATCTATTTGCTATGAAGTGATGGGACTGAATGCCATGATCTTCATTTTTTGAATGTTGAGTTTTAAGCCAGCTTTTTCACTCTTCTCTTTCGCCTTCATCAAGAGACTCTTTAGTTCCTCTTCATCTTCTGTCATAAGGGTGGTGTCATCTGCGTATCTGAGTTTATTGATATATCTCCCAGCAATCTTGATTCCAGCCTGTACTTCATCTAGCCCAGCATTTCACATGATGTACTCTGCATATAAATTATAAATAATCAGGGTGACAATATACAGCCTTGACATACTCCTTTCCGAATTTGGAACCAGTCTGTTATTCCATGTCCGGTTCTAACTGTTGCTTCTTGACCTGCCTACAGATTTCTCAGGAGGCAGGTCAGGTGGTCTGGTATTCCTATCTCTTGAAGAATTTTCCGCAGTTCGTTGTGATCCACACAGTCAAAGGCTTCAGCGTAGTCAATGAAGCAGAAGTACATGCTTTCCTGGAATTGTCTTGCTTTTCTATGATCCAATGGATGTTAGCAATTTGATCACTGTTTCCCCTGCCTTTTCTGAATCCAGCTTGAACATCTGAAAGTTCTCAGTTCACATACTGTTGTAGCCTCACTTGGAGAATTTTGAGCATTACTTTGTTAGCATGTGAGATGAGTGCAATTGTGCAGTAGTTTGAACATTCTTTGGCATTGCTTTTCTTTGGGATTGGGGTGAAAATGGATATTTTCCAGTCCAGTGGCCACTGCTGAGTTTTCAAAATTTGTTGACATATTGAGTGCAATACTTTCACAGCATCATCTTTCAGGATTTGAAATAGCTCAATTGGAGTTCCATCACCTCCGCTAGCTTTGTTCGTAGTAATGCTTTTAAGGCCCACTTGACTTCACATTTCAAGATGTCTGGCTCTAGGTGAGTGATCACGCCATTGTGATCACAATAAACTGTGGAATATTCTGAAAGAGATGGGAATCCCAGACCACCTGACCTGCCTCCTGAGAAACCTGTATGCAGGTCAGGAAACAACAGTTAGAACTGGATATGGAACAACAGACTGGTTCCAAATAGAAAAAGGAGTATGTCAAGGTTGTATATTGTCACCCTGCTTATTTAACTTATATGCAGAGTACATCATGAGGAACGCTGGGCTGGAAGAAGCACAAGCTGGAATCAAGATTGCCGGGAGAAATATCAATAACCTCAGATATGCAGATGACACCACCCTTATGGCAGAAAGTGAAGAGGAACTAAAAAGCCTCATGATGAAAGTGAAAGAGGAGAGTGAAAAGGTTGACTTGAAGCTCAAAATTCAGAAAACAGAGATCATTTCATCTTGTCCCATCACTTCCTGGGAACTAGATGGGGAAACAGTGGAAACAGTGTCAGACTTTATTTTTTTGGGCTCCAAAATCACTGTGGATGCTGATTGCAGCCATGAAATTAAAAGATGCTTACTCCTTGGAAGGAAAGTTATGACCAACCTAGATAGCATATTAAAAAGCAGAGACATTACTTTGCCAACCAAGGTCCGTCTAGTCAAGGCTATGATTTTTCCAGTGGTCATGTATGGATGTGAGAGTTGGACTGCAAAGAAAGCTGAGCGCCAAAGAATTGATGCTTTTGAACTGGTGCTGGAGAAGACTCTTGAGAGTCCCTTGGACTACAAGGAGATCCAACCAGTCCATTCTAAAGGAGATCAATCCTGGGTGTTCATTGGAAGGACTGATGCTGAAGCTGAAACTCCAATACTTTGGCCACCTCATGTGAAGAGTTGACTCACTGGAAAAGACTCTGATGCTGGGAAGGATTGGGGGCAGGAGGAGAAGGGGACAACAGAGAATGAGATGGCTGGATGGCATCACCGACTCGATGGACATGAGTTTGAGTGAACTCCGGGAGTTGGTGATGGACAGGGAGGCCTGGCGTGCTGTGATTCATGGGGTCGCAAAGAGTCGGACACGACTGAGCCACTGTACTGAACTGAACTGTTGATCTTAAAGAATAGTGCAGTCTCTGTAAGAAGAGGCTATGGGATGAGCTGGCCACCTAGGCAGAAAGGAGAGAAGGAAAATCTCCTTTTGGATCTTCTATTAGCATTCAGATCAACAGATGGAGCTTTCCACTCTCTCGGCTGTTAGGGTGTAAGAAAGAGTAAGGCTTCCCATGGTGACAATCCTTTTGTTTAGAATTTTCTATGTTCCTGCTCCGTGCCCCTGACACTTGGAAGTTGAAAACTGCTCCAGAGAACACTTTTTTTATAGCCCAACAAAGAATACATATTTTTTACATGCCGCCCTAGTGAGTCACTTTGCTTTTCCTACTTTTTGATTGAAAATTGCTTAAATATGACCCTCAATGGGTCTTTATGTTTTTAGGGCCATATTTGCAAACATTAAGCTGTTACAAGACTGGTTTGGGGGCAGATTTTTAGCCAAAGTGAGTTAGAGTTATTGCAGGTAAAGTACCTGGCCTCACGGTCACATGCTACTGCTGCTAAGTCACTTCAGGCGTGTCCGACTCTGTGTGACCCCATTGACGGCAGCCCACCAGGCACCCCCGTCCCTGGGATTCTCCAGGCAAGAACACTGGAGTGGGTTGCCATTTCCTTCTCCAATGCATGAAAGTGAAAAGTGAAAGTGAAGTCGCTCAGTCGTGTCTGACTCTTTGTGACCCCATGGACTGCAGCCTACCAGGCTCCTCCATCCATGGGATTTTCCAGGCAAGAGTACTGGAGTGGGGTGTCATCGCCTTCTCCATCATGGTCACATCAGTTCAGTTCAGTTCAGTCGCTCAGTCGTGTCCGACTCTTTGCGACCCCATGAATCACAGCACGCTAGGCCTCCCTGTCGATCACCAACTCCTGGAGTTCACTCAAACTCATGTCCATCGAGTCGGTGATACCATCCAGCCATCTCATTCTCTGTCGTCCCCGTCTCCTCCCACCCCCAGTCCCTCCTAGCATCAGTCTCTTTTCCATGGTCACATAGTAGGTGTTTAATAAATGCTGGTGCCCACCATTAGTGACGACCTTAAATTAGCTGAACTCATTCCTTTGAAATTCACCCTTGGTTTTTTAGGAGAAATCTTGTTCTTGGTCATAATTTTTGTCTAGTTGGAAAAGAGCAGAATCAGGAAAATGGCTTTAAGTAAATCCTAACGTCATGAGCCAGGCACCCAGTACCGGGCACATAGGGTTGTCCATGCTTGGTTTGCATTGCTTTGAGTTTTTCTTCAGAGACTCTATCTGCCTTCCGCCAAAGTTTCAAAGAGACGCATCTGGGGAGCACAGAGATGCTAATGATAAGGTCTCCCCAGCAGCCTGTGGTTGCCATGGCCTGGTGGTGACGTCATGGAGATTAAGGCATGTTATCTGTAATAAGAATGAACCCCTGCTGCTGAGTGAAGCAGAGCAGCACCAATCTTGGGCTGGGCAGGAGGCTCAGGGCTTATTTGAGAGCCAAATGAAGGCAGGCAATTATCACGTTCTTTAGCTATAATCAGACAAACAGGATACAGGTAGCCACAAAATGGAGTTATTTAAAACAGTAACAAAATCACTTCAGAAAGGGCAACAATCTGGAAGTCTCTCTGCAACATCTAGTTAAAGCTGTCTTAAGTGTGGAGAAGACCGAGCAGGTTTGTTTTGTAACCTCCTCCATGGCAATCAGATCAGGAAAGCTTCCTTATGAAATGAAAGGCAGGGACCCTGACCTGGAGGCTGCCCCCAGAGCAGTTGAGTTTGACCCCAACTTGTAAACTGGAGCCTTTGAAAATGATTCCAGCAGAGTCCTGAGCTTCCCAGTCATTTGTCTGTCAGGGCAGTTACCAGGGAAAAGAGGTCTCACTAGCCCAGGCAGTTGGTCCAGCCTGGCCTGGTAACCCTGTAACAACCATTCAACTTGGATTGATTATGAGACTTTATCTTGGGTAGTTTTTCCTGTGACATTCCAGTAAGACTGGGGTGGGGCACAGGGCTGAATTCTAAGCATTTCCTAGGACCTGTCAGAACCTGCTGCTGAGCAGAAGGCAGAGAGAGTGGATTCAGGGTGGCCCCCATATAATTCTGGCTCTGCACCTGGTAGGTATATGACCTTGGGTACATTTTTAGGCTGGCCGAGACTTGGTTTACTCCTCTGTGAAATGGGGATGATTAGACTCTCGCAGGGACTTCCTTAGAAGAGTACCTTGCTGACAGTTGCTAAATAGACTTCAGTAAATAGCAGCTATTGTTACCTTGGTCTTCAGCTGTAAAGCTCATGGACAGAAGCTGCCACATGATCCCTTGATAACCCCAGCATGGCTTCTGAAGGTGTCTGTTACTGCAGTAACAAGTGTGAATTTTACACTGCATCATACATGCCAATGAGCTAAGAAAACCAGGAGGCCTATCCAGCCAGCTGGATAAAGCCTGAGTCAATTCCCAATGCGTTTAACACTACCCCCATTAATTAATAATGGCAGTGAAAACCAGACTAATAAATTACAACAGCAGCTGCAGCCCTGCCTTCTGCTGAATGCCTCCTCTGTACTAGGCACTGTGCTAAAGGCAGTACATGTGTATAACTTCATTTAATCCTCATGACCACCCTATAAGGAAGCCATTGCTCTCACTATTTTACAGATGAGAAAACTGAGGCACAATGAGGGTTAAATAAAAACATCATTGTAATATGTAGATGAGTTATGATTTGAGCTTAGGTCACTGGCTTCAGAGGTAGATTGTTAATCATTAAGTTATACTACCAGTCACTTGGGACTCTGGGAATAGAGTAGCTTTAAGAGTCCAAGATCCAGCAAAAAACAAAATCGGGCCTTCTGTTGTAAGACTCATAATGAGACTAACATGCATAGTGTATTTCAGTATCCTTCCACATGCCTGATTATTTAAACTCAGAACATCTCTGGAAGTTTATTTATAAGTGAAAAATTAAAGCCTCAGAAGAAGGTGAGCAACCTGCTATGATTGAACCCTGGATAAATGACAGAACCGACCTTTTCCGCCAAGGCCATACTTCATCCATGTCTATAAGACACCAAGCACAGCCATGTTCCATTCAATCTATGCTGCCTTTCACCAGCTCTGATCCAGATTCCCGCTGCAGAGACAGAGTTGGGTAATGGGAAAAGGATAAAGCTAATAATAGTTCTGGTCAAATCCTAGAAAACCCTTTCAGGGGCACCTGCAGAAATCCCCTATTGAGGATGCAGACTGGCGTGGTGGGCCAGTCAGGTGCCAATTAGCATTGTCCGTTGTGGCCTACAATTTATTCTGTGGCTAAATTAGTGTCAGGGCTACATTAGTGATGAGTCTTTCTGTGAGAAGTTTATTCAGGGAGTTCCCCAAGCCAGATGCTTGGATGGTTCATAGGCTTCATTTCTTTCTCAATATACACTGGTTCTGCTTGCATCTGCTAAGGGAAAAAGTCAGAGGACAGTCAGCAAGACTAAAAATGTCCTGAAGAGGAAGGGGCTTTGGAGGACTTGCCAGGAGATTGTGCGGCACAGGTACCCACTTTGGCTTTGCCACCTACAGATGCCTGTGTGGTGCTCATCAGGAACTGGTTTCCATCTCACTGTGGTCAGAATGGCCGATTTTCTTCTGGGTGCCCCTAGGTGCCCTTTGGTTAATCTGGGTGAGTGATCTCTCTAATTTATTTCTAAAGGAGGAAGCCTTCACATCTCATTTTGCAGTTGATGTCTTCAATCTCAGTTGCGTCATTGACTATTGAAGATTCAGGCAATCAGATGATTATTCATGCATTTGACCTTTTAAGTCAGCATATTAATGCATTCTCCATGCTGGGCGCTGTGCTAGGTGTGAAACAGGTCCAACCCCAGTCCTGCAGTATGGAACCTTTATTCTAGCATACATTCCCAGCCCAGCATTAAGTATGCTTCACATTAAGCACTGCCTTATTTCAGAAAGGGATTCCTGGAGGGAGAATTCCTTCCAGTCATTTAGAAGTTCATGTATTACAGTGTTAAGGTGTCATCTGGCAACTGTTACATAACTCAGGTTGGACTTTAAGTGTCTCTCCTTTGGGATGCCAGGAATAGTGGGGAGAGGAACTGGGGGGAGGGGTGAAATGCATGTGTGGGATAAAGTGTTTGCTCCGTCTTAAAGCTCTTAACTGGCTACTGGAAATTGCCATCCTTTTTTACTTTGTAAAGGTGTTAATAAGAAACTAAAATGTCTGAAAAAAAATTGAAAACAAAATATCGTTGCAGCTGAATAAAGGTCATAACTGGAATAAGAGCTATATTTTTACCACCAAGGCAGAAAAAAACATCCATTTTCTTGTTTCATAAACTGCACTGTTTTCAAAAGTAAGGATATACTCACTACTATGGTGGTGGTAACGAAAGAGCAGGGGCGGGGTTCCAACCAAGGAGTCAGCTGGTTTTCAACAAATAGTCAAGGAGCTGGCCTTCTCTTGGTCTGAGCCTATTTCTTAGTGCCTAAAAGAGACAGTGGATCCTGCCATTTCTTAACCCAAAGTGACCCTTCCCAGCTCCTCTCAACCTTGGAGACAGTCCATGTGGGTTCCAGCAGAGGCCCAGGATTCAGTTTAAAACAGCATATTCATTCGGAGTAACCTTGTCCATGCAAGTCATCCTTGTTCAAGCCAAAATGACTATTTTATCATGCTTTTGGGGGAGGAGGCTTCTGCTCCCCTTTTTCCATCCTACTGATAACCTCTGTTCTCTTTGTTCTTTAAGTTCCAAGTGTGACATGACTGTGTCTGTAGTCCTGGACTTTGTTGTGTCCCATACTTGTTACTCTTGCTGTTTAGTCACTAAGTCGTATCCGACTCTTTTGTGACCCCAGACTGTAGCCCCGCCAGGCTCCTCTTTCCATGGGA
This sequence comes from Moschus berezovskii, assembly GCF_049115385.1. Taxonomy (NCBI): domain Eukaryota; kingdom Metazoa; phylum Chordata; class Mammalia; order Artiodactyla; family Moschidae; genus Moschus; species Moschus berezovskii. The sequence goes on from NC_142483.1 coordinate 14,488,016, forward strand.
TTCTCCAGGCAAGAATACTGGACTGGGTTGTCATTTCCTTCTCCAAGGGATCTTCCCAATCCAGGGATCGAACCCACATCTCCTGTATTGGCAGGCGGATTCTTTACCACTGAGCCATCTGGGAAACAGCACCCTTGTTAGGCCTGCCTTGATTTGTGTTTGTCGCTGTTGCACTGGCTGGTGGTTCATGACTATCCACCTGCTGGTTGGTCCACAGCACCGTGTGGTTCTCATGTTTTCCCATTTAGTGACGCTCCTTTCCCTTCTCTTCTATAGAATTACCCTTTATGACTATCAAGCCATGTGCAGGGCCAACAAGGAGAGCAGCGATGGCGCCCATGGTCTTCTGGATGTAAGTACAGTGCAGTCACTCAGAAGACAGCTGTGTGTTTTTTCCTGTCTCTGTGTGTGAGCATATAGTTTTCCTTGGACCCATCAAGTTTATCTGTTTCAAAATAATGAATATTTAAATGTGTTTCCTGATTTCATTGATTAAGAAAAGTTATTTCTGTTAAAATCCAAATCCAGTGATTTCCGGAATGACAAACAGACCTAAAGTCTTTGATGGATTAATGCAGCAACTCCCCTTCTGATGGGCAGGAAAGGGGAGAAGTTTTGTCTATTCTCTCATTCTCAAATAAAAAAGACTTTGGTTTGGTTCAGTAGAAACCTTCTTTTTGGTTATAATAGAGCTGCTAGCCTGTGAACAAATCCACATTTTTGATCAGAGATTCTCCATTCTAATTGTGCTGCTGCTTTTAACGTTATTTTCCCTGGAGCTGATCCATCCATGGTGTCACAGTTGAGGATCCATCAACATAACTTTATATCATTAGGAACTGGCTTTCAGATCACCAGAAATTAACTTAAAATTTACCCTTGGTTTAAAAATATAATTTACAATGTGCAAGCAATGTAAGTTTGGCCACCAATAACTTGAAAACACAGAAAAAGCAGACATAGATACTTCTACATAGTCTGGCATATAGGTTTAAGTATAACCCTTACATGTTATCATTTTGTAAATTCCAAAAATCAACCTAAAATTTGGTTTGAAACACAAAATTTAAGAACCATTTTGGTTTTAAAAAATAAATACACACCTTCTCATTTGCAGATGTAAGATCTTGCAAGGGGATTATTTAAAAACCAAATATTTAACACGGTTCTCCTAGACTAAGGGAGCAAGAAATGACTTTGAGCTGGGACATTTCTGAGAGGCAACTTGGAACTAAAAATGGGACGATTTGAAAAATACCACTTTTTAGAATGAGAATCAACACATATTTCCTAACCCAGTTTCCCTAACCTTAGCATAAGTATTTCCAGACTTAAAATGTTGCCAAGATATGTTTTTATCATTAGGCTTAAAAGCTCAATAGCTTTGCCCTTCTGAATGTTAATGTGCATTTAAATTTTTAATCCCATATTTACATAATCCCTTTGTGTAACCTGCATTGAGCCAGCATGTGACAGAGAATCCTTGAGTATCCTGCCCCTGTGACTCCCCTTCCTCACTTCCAAAACTTCCTTAATCCCTTTATTCATTCTCTCCTCCCACGCTGAAATGTCTTTACCCATCCCAGTGGGTACAGAAACCCAGAACTGTCCTATGGTCTGAAAGAGAGATGGTTATTTTTCAAGCCATAAGAAGTGTAATGGCAGAACCACAGGACTGCATGGCTGCATTTGGTTTTAGGAAATAGTTAATAATTCCCATCCTTAGATGACCCTAATCCTGAAAGCCCTGTGGTTCAGGGATTGATGAGGGCACACTCAATCAGAGTCAGAGATTCAGTCTGCCATCTGGGTGGGCTGGGAGCAACCCCTGCGGACTGTTGTTCTGTGCATTTGCTTATTGGCTTGAATAGGGATGTTTTTAAAAATGTTCAGGGGTATATAAATTTGTTCTTGTTTTATTTGAAACTGGATAATCCTCCCATTCCTAGTTCTAGTCCTTATCAGCAAAATGCTTTGAAGGTAGGATTAAGCAGCCATCACATCAGAAACCAGGATTAGGCGTTTCATTTCCCTGCTACCTAAAGGAAACCACAACAGGTTCTGAGGCTTTTCTGGACCTGCAGCTTGGGGCCGGGCTTTGCCAATGTCACTGCCTGTCTCTCAAGTCCGCCCACCGCTCACATATCTGGCATGCCTAGGTACAAAGAACTGACTGAGGGGGAGACCTGGCATTTTCCAGAATTCAGGAAATTGAATTATCCACATAGGAAATATCACAGGGTAAACAATCCCACTGCTTTTTTTAATTAAAATATTCTGAAATAAAGATTAGCCTGTCAATGCCTTTTTTTATAGAGTGAAGGGGATTTTCTGCAAGGATAAAATCACATGTTTATATGGTTATCATTTTTTTTCAAGTCCGAATATGTGAGTGTGAGAAAAGGCAGCTTAAATCCTCCATAATTCATGGGCGGCATTAAAATCAAGTATGTGCAATTTTTGCTTATTTCAATGAATGACATACAGTGATGGAGAACAGGGAATCACCTTTCCAAAAGGCAGCCCTGAGAATTACCATTTGAAATTAGCTATATGATTCCTGCCGCTCAGCATTAGTCTGCGAAATATTAGCCCCCAGAGGGTAAAGGTTTAAGCATCGTTTGCTGAACTTCCTTTTTCCTCCCAGAGATAACCCCTGTATTAGATCATGTTTATTTGACTTGTAAATCACATCTTACCACAGGGGAGTTCAAAGTTTTAAAATGTTAGTTTTGGGATATGGTATCCAACCATTTTCGTCTTTAAGGGAGAGCTTCACTGTTTTTTGACGTGATATGAATCTCTCTAGAAGAATAACATTGTCTTTATGTAAAGCCTCAGGTTAAACTACAAGTTTTGTGTGTGATACATTGTTTTTAATGAACTGAATTCTTCTCTTCAGCCTTATAATACCTTCCTTGCCGCAGTAAAATGGGTAATGACAGAGCTTGTCTTGTAAGTACAATTTGCTGCGTTTTTTAAAAAGCGTTACTCTTCTGTGTTCGAAAGTAAATTGAGAGATTGTGCTTCATGCTTCCAGTAAACATTAGATGATTCCTCATACTCTGCGATAAACTCACTGAACATCTCAAAATATTGAACATAGAGTCCAGAAGATCATCTTTTAATAGGTGAATCGTGGTCACTGCTTATGCCCTTATGTCACTGTTTAGCAGACTCACAGCTTGCAGTACACAAACCAAATTTATTTATTGTGGTTACTGTTAAATTTAACATCGATGTCTGGCTGTTTTTAATGCATTCTGGGTGGGCTGTGGTCAGAAGAACAAATTGCCAGGGCTGTCCACCGTGCTGCTTTGGATGTCTTGGCATGTGCAGGCATGGGGGCCTGTGCAGTCATGGGTCAGGGGCTTTCTCAGGTGTGATTTAATTGTTTACCTTGTCAAATTACAGTCCTGCTGGATGCATCTGTGACTTAGGTCAGATTTGAACTGGAACAAAGATGAAAGGCTTGACTTCCAGATGAGATATTGGACACATTACAGAAACACTGTCACACAGAAGGAAAGAATTCCATGGACCAGCATGGAAACCAGATCATTCAAGCTGCACCAAACTCTCATTCTTATTTTCCCCGTTAAATTTCCAGTTCTGTGTGTTTAAGGCAGATTTCTTGTTATTTCATGAACAGACAATGTCTTATTTATCGCTTTAATGTAACCTATATTAAGTATAACTTCATGTGGAGAGTAAGTTCTTTGTGTATATAAGAGACAGAAAATATAGGTAATAGTGGGATTTTGATTGTGAGCTGTGAGTGATAGCAGCCACGAGCCTGAGAAGGAAATGACTAGATTTTGACCTATTTTCTTTCATTTGGTTTTACTTGGTGGCTCAGCTGGTAAAGAATCTGTCTGCAATGTGGGAGACCTGGGTTTGATCCCTGGGTTGGGAAGATCCCCTGGAGAAGGAACGGCAACCCACTCCAGTATTCTGCCGTGAAGAATTCCATGGACTGTGTAGTCCATGGGATTGTAAAGAGTCAGACACGAATGAGCAGCTTTCACTTTCACTGGCATTCTTTACTAGCAATTGAGAAATTATGATTTTTGTGAAGTTGCATTGGGACATAATTTCCTAAAAAGGAGTTTATTCCAATTGTCCTCACCACCTTGCCCCCCCCACACACACTCAAGTGCATTTGCGTTACATCAAAATTTGTGTAAATTTTGAAAGAATCCTTTATACTGCAGATCATAGTCTAAGTAGAGACTGACTATTCTGTTTGTATTTCTGAACCAAGGCAGGAGAAGCCCTTTGAATGTGGACTTTTTACTGTGGACTCAGACTATAACAATAAAAATAGTTTTCCCTATAAAGCATGATATTTCTCAAAAGAATCCCTGAGTCTTAAGTGAACCTGATTTCAGGGTTTGGCTGGCATTGGCGATAAAACAGTCTTTCACAAGTAAGACAAAACCTAGTGAAAATTCAGTGGTAACTGAACCAACCATGTTGATATATCCAGATATCAGATGATGTTATTCTTTCAAATGAGGTGAGTGATGTTGAATAACACAGAATGTCACTCTTCCGTTCAGGGTGTGGGTGACCAAGTAACATTGGGCTTTTCCATTCCCTGCTTAGGTTTCTGGTGGAATTTAACCTTTGCAGTTGGTGGCACTCAGATATGACAGCTAAAGGTAAGGAGCAGCTGTCTTCATTTTCCTTGCTCAGAGTGATGAACCCGGGATTCACCAGCTACTTAGGACAAAGTGATGATTTCTCCTTTCTGTTAGCAGAAGGCATCCTTTGTGCTGAGGGCAGCGCCGTTCAGTCTGACAGAAATTCCACAGCACATGTTGAATGTACACTTTGACCTGTTTCCCTAACTAAGGCTTTGAGGTCATACACTGCACAGGTGAATTCTTCAGAAGCTGGTGGGCAGTGCTGAAATCTAAGGGTCACAGACACATCGCCTTTCTCAGGCTGAGTGAATGAACAACCATTACCTTTTTACTATTACCTTTCATAAAATATAAATCTGATCATATTATTTTCCTTGCTGAAAAAGCCATCAATGATTTGATCAATAATTAGCAGAAACTATTAGAGGCCTGAGTTTAGAGTTACATTAATATGGATATAAGTTCTGGCTCTGAGGTTGGCTTTTGTCAAGTTAGATGATCTCTTCAAGGCTCGGTTTCCCAAAGTAAGCTAAATAAAGAAAATAATAAATAATATTTATCTCTTATTATTGTGTGTATGTGTGCATTTAACGGTAAGATAAATCATGGCATATCCTGAGTGTAGGACTGGAATATAGTAAGCCCTCAAAAAGGTTGCTGAAATTAATTTATGATAATGGTGATGATGATGTTGACTTGTAAAAAGAATGAAGTATTGCCATTTGCAGCAGTATGGATGGAACTAAAGAATATATTTAGTAAAGTAAGACAGACAAAAACAAATACTGTATGACATCACTTATATGTGGAGTCTAAATACAAATGAATCTATATACAAAACAGAAACAGAAAATAGAAAACAAACTTACAGTTACCAGAAAATGACAGCCCATTCACAGAAAGCCATAGGAAATAATTAAAAATTTAGTAATATTTAGCAAGAAAAGCAATATGCAAAATTGTATATGCCCCCCAAACTCCCAGTGACTGGGGAGAAGGAGGATGTAGAATTAACTCAGATCAGCAGTCAGGCCACTGGGGAGTCAATAAACAGGGACCAAAATATGAATTAGGAAGAGATGACCCTCAGATACCCCAAAGAAAATTTTACCTATAACATGAACCCGCTTTTGTTAAAAACTGTAGATGGTTTGAAAAAGGAAGATGAGAAGGAACTTACCTAATGGGTTACTTGTTATCTTTTTCTAGTCACTTTTCTTACTTGGCTAGCATGTCCAGATTTTTACTATTAGGGGTGAAAAAAAAGGTACATGAGATTAAATGAGAGAAAAGAAAGGAAGATGATCAGTGGAGGCCAAGCAAGTGGATGGTAGTTGGTCAGATGGCTGCTGTTTCTGCGGCACCAGTACCTTGGGACAGATCTCAGTCCCTCCCAGCCATGCTTGGAGCCCTGTTTCACCTAAAGATGAAGCACCTGACTTCTGAGTCAGGCAGCCTTCCTCTGGCACTTGCTGGCTGTGCAGTCTGGACAAGTTTGGTCATTATGAGCTTTGGTTTCCTTGCTTGTCGACAGAGATAAGATGTGATACAGCTGTGAGCAATGGATTCAACCATGCATGATGCAAAGCCCACATGCAAGGTGTGGCACAGGGCAAGTCACCATGTGTGGTAGGCGGGGCTCCCGTTTTGGGAGCTGGTGTCTCTTTGGCTTAAATGTCTGGCTCCTTCTGAGGAGTGTGCTCAGTGCTGGGGCAGCAGGCTGGTGGTCTTCAGCGCTTCACTTTCTGGCACTTCTCTCTTTCCTATTCATATCCACATGGCCTGCCCACCCTGCCCACCGGGCTGTTGTGGTGAATGCCAACCTTCCTTGCCACTAACCCCACTCTTACCTTGGCTGGCTTCCCTTCCCTGCTGCTACAGGCATCTGCCCTCACTCCTGTGCTGGTCCTTGACATGGACAGTTCGTTATTGATTTACTTCTGAGTGCCAGTCTCAGCGAACTAGGATATCTGCTTAGACCAGTAACTTTCAGCGTAGGGGTGATTTTGCCTCCCAGGGGTCATTGCAATGTCGAGACATTTTTGGTCACAGCCGGGGATGGGAGAGAGCTACTGGCATCCAGCGGGTAGAGGTCAGAGATGCCCATAAAACACCCTGTGACACATGGGACAGCCCCTCACAACAATAAATCATCAGACTCAGAATGTCAATAGTGCCACTGTTGAGCAATCCTGATGTAGGCTGAGGGGTGTAGGGTAGGAGAGATGAATTATGATGAGAGGCACAGTCTTTGCACTCAGAAACTCGTGGAGGTTCTCATTCTGAAATTTCACCTCTCTTCTCCTTTCTTTCTCCTCCAGCTTAGCTAAAATTTTAGCTAAGAGGAGTGATGTGATGCTTCAGGTCTGTATTTTCTGTCTTAGAAACTTTTTAAATAACTCTTACTAGGTGATTCCAAATTGTCTCACTCCATTGACAGATTGCACAGAGACCCTGTCAAATGGTTAAATCATCTGCAAGTGCTGTGCCCACTGCAGCACTTTTTCCCTTCCAGAGTGCCAGCACTGGCTTCTCTTCAGATCCCTTCAACATACCTGAGAGGTGGGGACTGCTGGAATGTGTCGTTGAGCCTCTCCGAGGCCCCTAAGTAAGGCAGCTAGGAGAAAATAAGCTCAACCGTAAACCGAAACCGGCCACCTCCGCTGGAGGGCGGCGGGAGACGCAGCTGGCCTTCTGTGAGTCCTGTGTCGAGCAGGCTGCCTCACGTGGATTGATTGTCTCATTCGGACCTGCAGCCCTCTGCTGGGCATGGCTATGACTTTTTCCATTTTATAGATAAAGAAACTGATTCCGGTGGTGAATGCTGTCACCCACAGAGGTGCTGTCATCTGAATCTTTGTTAGATGTGAATGTGAATCTCAGACCCAGTATAAGCCGGGAAAAGTTCCAAGCACCATAGCAATATTGCCTTGCGAGGTTTCTGCATTCTAAATTTACCCTTCTCTCTCACTGGATAAAGACCCTGAGCTGAGACATACATCTTTGTTTAGCTAAAAATGGAATCCATAATTACACTGTTTATCTGCTTCATTTCCTTAATGAAGGGGACTGTGGAAGGCCGTTTCTGCTTGATTATCACAAAGGTATCATTTTGGCGAAGTTGCGCAAAGAGAATGGAGCAGGCTGGCACCCGGTTATGAATGAGGGTGCATTCGCAGAGACAAAAGAAGAGGAAAGCTTTTCAAATGGCAACTCTATTCATTCCTGATTGTCTGCACATAATTTATGTGAACCCAAGTCAGTTATTCTCATCAGGGACATTTGTTGCTAAGGGAAAATTAAAGAAATCCAATTGTGTGGATGCTCCACTGGGTGCCTCGTTGTGAGTGAGTGATAGGTCCTGGCGGCTTCAGCCTGAGTCGTCCAGTGTAATTGGGGTGAGAAGCAGACAGGGTGATGGCCAAGAGTGAAGGTTCCAGGATGTGACGGGGACGTGCATATGCATTTGGGCTTCAGAGCATACAATGGTGTGACAGGCAAGCAGTTAACTTCATTTCTCTGAGTTTTAGTCTCTTCATCTGTAAAACAGGATAGCAGCAGGGTCGTGCTCACCATGAGAGGGTGAGAATTCAATTCATCAAAGGATCTAGTGTGGTGTTTAGCTTGTAGTAGGCACTTAGTGGGGTCTCCCGTGTGGCGGTAGTGGTAAAGAACCCACTTGCTAATGCAGGAGATGTAAGAGACATGGGTTCGATCCCTGGGTCGGGAAGATCCCCTGGAGAAGGAAATGGCAACCCACTCCAGTATTCTTTCCTAGAGAATCCCTTGGACAGGGGAGCCTGGTGGGCTCCCATCCATGGGGTCACAAAAAGTTGTTGGACACGAATGAAGCCACTTAACATGCACCCACGCACACACGCATGCAGGCGCTTAGTGAGTATTGTCTGCAAAGGTGGTTGTGCTGTTTAGGTAAATGATGATCATGATAAGTCACTTTCTGTGGGACTCAAGGCAGGCTGTGTCTGCTTCCTGAACTTCAATTTTCTCTTCTGGAAAAAAAAAAAGAATCAGCCTAGCTGAGCTCCACGATCCTTATGTACCAACACCTTTGTAAGATGATGAGTTTTAAATGCCTGAGAGTTAAAGCAGTACCCATCAGATGACTGGCAGCCTTAGTTATTGGTTTGAAATTCCATAAATAAACAGTAACAACTGGCAAATATATGTGGTGTTTTCCTGTAGCACTCCAGACAAAGAAACGTCTTCATAATAAACCATACTATTTAGATTAAATGTGGCCATGGTTTTATATGATAATTCATGTGTTTCCCAAAAGCACCAAGCAACTTCTAGCCAATCTATAGTCTTACTTCAAATAAACTCAAGGGCTTATTACCACATCAGTCTGGGTGACCTAGAGTTGTGAAAGGAATAAGAATTTATCTCCAGAAAGGATCAGAGCCAAATGAGTCTCTCCACTGAGAGATTTGGACTCTTTCCATTGTAACTGGGCCCAGACAATTAGAGATGGTGCAGTTATCAGGGTTATTTAAATCACGTGTGCTGCCTATCTCAGCCTGCCCCCCCCAAAGATCTTTCTTCCTTTCTCTCATTGGTCAAACTTCATACAGCAGTTAAATATATATGTGTGGGAACCAGACAGCCCAAGTTCAAATTTTGGCCCTGCCACATACTCACTGGATGAATTAAGGCTGTTCACTTCATCCTCTCCTCCATTCAGTAATTACAAAACAGAATTAACACTTTCTCCTATCTCATAGTTTGATTTGTTTAAATTTTGTCATGTAGTACTAGATAAATATACATAAAGTGGAATGACATCTGGCATATAGTAATTTCTTAATAAATTTAGCTGTTACCATCATTATATGCCATCTACATTTACTTATAATTATGCACTGTATTAACTTATAATCTCTGCTTTTATTTACTTAATCTTTATTTCAGCAAGATGGCTTTTTGAAAATTAAATATTAAAATGCAGCATTCCAAATTAAAAGTTAGTCCTGTTTGCTGTATAATCAATTGTAAAAATAATAACCCTGAAAATAAATTGTATTATCGTGTTATAGTTAGCTCCTCTGAGCTTCATGTTTGGCCTCCCTAGAATAAAGGAGAAAAAGAACAAATGAAAGGAAAAAAAAAAAAAGGCAAAAACTGCCTAGCATCAAGCAAAGTCATCTTCCTGAAAAGAATCAAGGACATTGATAAAGAAGTGGGAAGAGAATGATGTTCCAACCAAGCGCCTCTGTGTTGTTGCTTTTGAACCTGGGCCACCTGAAATCCCCTTTCCTTGCACTCAAGGCAGGCCATTTGCCATTAGGGACTGAGAATCTTGCATTTCCTTTATCTGTCTTATTTGCCTGAAAAACACCATTCAAAAGAATTATTCACTTGCTCAGCAAGCATGTAAGGACACTTCCTGAGAGCTAGCACTGCAGGCTCAGGGAATAGATAGTGTCTGGAACTTGGCCCTTTGCAGGCGTGATGGCTCCCAGCATGGTACCCTCAGGGCTGTCAGGATCAGGAAGGCAGCTATCTGTTTGCCATTCCAACCAAACAGTGATGGCCCAATAAGGCTGACAGTCTGAGGATTCAATGAAATAGTATTCACAATAGGAGTGGTGGTGGCTGTAAGCGTGTACACTTATGTAGCACTGGCGGTGTACCAGCCACTTTCAATAGATGAAGTTGTTTCACATCCTCTAACGACCCTTTGGAGTTGGTTCTGTTCTTCCCATTTTGCAGAAAACATTACAGTGTGGAGAAATTAAAAACCCACTTAAGGTCACACAGCAGAAGCAGAATTCACAACACCCAGAATTTGTGCTGTTAGCTACTCTACAATTGGCATGTAGAGTAACATGAAGATGGTATGTAGGAGGCAACATGAAGGCGGGGAGGGAGACACGAAAATGTATGTGAAAAGATGCTGTGTGTCGCTCTGTTCAGAGTTATGCATGCATTAGTCTATTCATTCCTCAGAACAACACTGTGAGTTAGTGTGTGCATCACTGCTTAATGTCAGCGACCAGTTCCTAAAATCACGTTTTGCACAAAAAGCTGATTGAGTCTACTTCCTTTTATTCTAAATAAGAAAAACTACAATGTATTATGCTTCAACTCCAAACCCCCAATCAATTTCCTCAGAATAATTAAAGCTCAGTAAAAAGGCCTCTATATAAAAGAATCACGTAAGGATATAAACACTTAAAACACGACTTCTGATCACCCAGCAATTACCTGGTTGTTAGCAAACAGTTGTTTTGCGTCCAGCAACTCCGTGATGCCATTCTATGAAACATCTAATGGTGGTTCTGACATCCAAACCAGTTGCGTTTGGAGTATACCTGGAGAGATTGTTACAAATATCTGTTCATATCCATGTAAACATCAGTCGGAAACCTCATACGAAGTTTGGGTATTGGGAATCTGTAAGCAAATGTTCTACTGGGAAAATGTCCATGAGTAAACCTCCTGTGAAGGGTACCTGTACTGCTAGCATCTCCATTTTACAGATGGGAATACTGAGGCTTAGCTAAAAGTAGTGAAGCAGGGATTTGCACTCCAAACTCCTCTGACTCTACCTTTAACTACTATGTTAATGGTGTCTATCATCATTGTCATCATCACTAATGGCTTCATGAGAATACTGGCTTTGTTTTTGTTTTTTAAACAAAAAAAATAAATAAAATTTTTGCTTTTATTGTTAATTGACATTACCACTCATTACGTTCCAGGTATTGCACTAAATACTCAGCATATATTATTTAATTGAGTTCTCATATCAGCCTCTAATAGAACAACTATATCATGCCCAGTTTACAAATTTAAAATATTAGGTTTTGAAATTTGCCTACTGGACATAACTTGTTCAAATTATTTAATAGACCACCAAGCCCTTATCAAGTACCTACTATGTACTTACCCATGTACCAGGGTTATTTAGTACTATCTTTCTGCACAAGGAACTTCACAATAGTAGGATTAGGTTCACGGCTGTGCTTCATAGACGTTACGTATTTTACTATTCCATATTTCAATTTTGTTTCTGTAATAAAACCGTGCAATTGTATTATGACCTTTATCTCACCCTAAATAATACGGTGTAGCTTATATTTTATACATTTATTTGGATGTATATATGTGTGTGTGTGTTAGTTGCTAAGGTCACGTAAGTCTGAGGCCAGAGGCCCAGTGAGTGATGTTGTACCAGAAAGTAGAATTCTTGAGATTCATAAATGATAGTTGATCACGCCAACAGAACTGCTTGAGGAATTATAGCTTATAGAGTTGCTTGGCAGATGAAATCACTTGACTAATTAGAAAATAATGCATTATGCTGTGCCTAGAAAAATCACAAAGCAGCAGGAGCGGAACTGCGTTCTGAGTTACTGTGGGCTGCCAGTCACAACAAAGCCAGTGCCTTGTATTCTTTATCTTTTTTTTCCCCCCTTATCCGTACAGCCCAGAAATTGAAGCAGACCCTGGAGCCTTGTGACACTGAATATCCAGCATTCGTCTCTGAGCGCACCATCAAGGAAACCTCAGGGAACATTGCTTGTGAAGACTGCTCCAAGTAAGCACCCCTCCCCTTACCTGCCACCCCTTTCTGTTTGGTAGAGACCTTTCCCAGATGGGCCAGTGCGGCTGCCATGCCCAGGATTACGTTGAGAGCTGGAAACATGGCTGCCCTCTTGTGTGAGGAACTATTTTCATCAGCTTGGAAGCAGCACCACTTGGCTTTGTTAGAGGGATCGTTTAGAGTTTGGGAAGCATTCAAATGTACGAAAATACATCCTAGAATATAAGAGATTTTTAGCCCAGTTTGTAGATGGTTGGAAGAAATCCTAATTGGTTTTTTATCCCAATTAACAGTTGGCAATTTATTTCACCAGTTGGGGGAAATTTCTCAGATGTTTTTATTGAAAGCACCAAGCCTTCAGGATTCACCCCAATCTGACATATTGGGAATTATTTCTTGGTGGCTTAATATGAGTGTCCCTGCTTATTAATGAAGTTAGACCTCTTTCACTGGTTTTATTGATCATTTGGGATCTCTGGCTTCTTTCCTGTTAGCAGTTCTCTCTTGGGTGGTAGGTAGGTCTGTTCTTACTGATTTGGGCATTCTTTTTGTGTTTCAGATATGATTGCTTTACAGTTCTGTGATTAGTATGTGTCTTCTTATTCCTTGGTCTGTCTTTTCACTTTTTATAGACATCCTTAGATGAATATAAATTTTCTTTTGCTTTTATTTTCATGTAGTCAAATTTATTATTTTCTTCTTTGACTTGTGCATTTTGTGCCTTGTTTCAGAAACTAGTCTCTACCCTAATGTAAGACACATATTCTCGTATATTTTTATTCTGAACACATTATAAAGTTGCCTTTCACACTTAGAACTTTAATGCCTCTGGAATTTATTTGTGTGAGTTTCATGATTTAGAGGTCTAATTTGATCCTTTTCCATGTAGTTGGCCTGTTAACCAGCACTTTTTACTCAGTATTTTTAAATTTTCCAATAGATTTATTATGACACCTGTGTTATAGGCTGGGTTCCCATCTATGAGCGGCTTTGCTTTTAGGTTTTATGTTTTCTGTGTCAACACCATATCTCTTTAATTATTATAGCTTTGTAATGTGACTTGATAGCCGGGAGGAAAAAATTCTCTCTTGTTATTCTTTTAAGTCAGCCTAACTGTTTTTGCCTCTTTATTCTTCTATATTAATTTTAGAGCCAGCTTATTAATTTTGATGAATTATGCTACGGTTTTGATTATAATTACTATAAGTTATAAATTACTTTGTAGATAACTGCTATTTTTATGATATTAGACCTTCCCACTTATAAGCTAAATATCACTGTTTATTTATATGCTTCTCAATACAGTTTTATAATGTTATGTTAGATTTATACCTTAAATAGCTTATGGGATTTTGCTCTCAGAAATGGCATGTATTTAATACTATATTATCTGATTGGTAATTGCTAACATATGAGAATCTCACTGATTTCTGAGTGAGAACACTCCAGTGTTCTTGCCTGGAGAATCCCAGGGATGGCAGAGCCTAGTGGGCTGCCGTCCATGGGGTCGCACAGAGTCGGACACGACTGAAGTGACTTAGCAGCATATACCCTGCACCCAGCTGCTAACTGCGATCTAATAATTTGTGTATGGGTTCTTTTGGACTTTTTCTCATACACAGTAATATCATTTGTAAAATTTTTCCTTTCTAATCTCCACACTTAATTATTGTTTTATTGTGCTGGACTTCTGATACGTTTGTTGAATAGAAACCATGAGAGTAGACAACTGTGTATTATTTCTAATTAAAAGAATCACTTCTAAGAATTCCATGTTAAGTATGATGTTTGCTGTAGGGCTTTTAAATTGTAGGAAAATATAAATATAAATAATATAAAATTTGCCATTGTAACTATTTTGAGTATATAATTCAAGGGCATCAAGCACATTCCCAGTGTTGTACAACCTTAGTTATTATCCATCTTCTAAATTGCTATGAGTTTTTGGTAACCATTTATTAGGTTAAAGAAAACCTCTTCAAGTATACTTGTTGCTCTGGTTGTTACTGTATGAAACTTGAATGGATGATAAAATGTATGAAAAAGTTTTTTTTGCATCATCACTAAAATAATTTTAATTTTTAATATGTTGTTTCACTAATATAATTTTTTAAAAATTTAAATCATGAGCTATATCATATATATTATAAATGTCTTAAACATACTTGCTTTCGCAGGATTGACTTTCATTGTTTGATTACAAAAAACAGAGGACAAAATTCATATTACTAGATTCATTTGCTCACACTGTATTGTGAACATTTGCATCTGTGTTCATAAAGAAGAGTGGTCTGCACTTTTCCTTCCTTTCATTTGACTTTGCTATTAAGGTCATTTTATTGTCACAAATTTACTTGAAGAGTCTTTCCTCTTCCTCTAATATCGTTAACATTTTGAGTAAGACTATGTAGATTGAGTAAAACCCGTAAAACTATCAGTGACTGATGGGTTTTTGCTTGTTTGCTTGTTTTTGTGTGAGTACATTTTCAGTTACTCTATTAGTCTCTTTAATGGTTACATAATATCTCCTTGGAATTTCCATTTCTTCTTTAGAAGACTTTGGTGATTATATTTCTCAGAAAATCGCCTGTTTTATCTTACTCTTAGAGTTTACTGCATGCATTTGAAAATAGTGTCTTTTTATTACACAAGTCACCTTATTGTGATTTTCCGCTTTTAAACCTCTCTCTTTCTCCCCTGTCTCCCTCCTGTGTTTCCGCCTCTCCTCTCTCTCCCTCCCCACACTGGCACAGGTATGTCTGTTTTGTTTTTCTTTCCAAAGAGTCATCATTTACTTCACTTCACTCTCTCTGTTTCTTTGACTTTTCTGTTTCATTTATTTTGCTTCTTCAGTGTATTGTTATCTTCTATGTTTTGGGGATTTACTCTTTTTTTTTTTTAATTTTTCTACCATTTTGTGTTTGATGCTTAACTTTTTCATACATATATATATATATATATATATACAGATACGATTTTTCTCTACATTCCAGCTTATCTTTGTAAATTTAATATAGTTTCATTGTTATTCAGCTCTAACAGTTTTCTAACTTTCACTTTTTTTTTGATCTATAAATTTTTAAATAGTGTTTTAAGATTTCCTAATCTGTGGGTTTTGAGGCTATCTTTTTTTATTATTGATATCCAACTAAATGACAGTGTTGTCTATATAACAAGTATGTTTTAATATGTGTGGAGACTTGCTTTGTATTCTAGTATTTGTCTCTGCGGTTTTAAAAGCAAGTCTTATTCTCTAAAAGCTGAGTGTAGAGATTTATATGTATCCATTGGATCAGGTGTGTTTATTATGTTTCAAACTTCTTTTCTTGGTCTATTTTAGATGTCAAGCTCTCACCAGGCTTATGTATTTTTCCGTTTTTTCACGTCATTCACTTTGTTTTGCTTTCTATATTGTGAAGCTATATTACCATGGACATTTCTGTTCAGGAGTGGTATAGCTTCCTAATAAAGCATTCCTTTTATCTTTTGTGTAATAACCCTCTTTATACGGAAGTGCTTTATGCTTTAATGCCTCTTTTGTTTGCTAATAGCGTAGGATTAGGACTTTTTCTTTAGATAATATTTCCTAGGCACATTTACCCCACACACATACATTTTTGACTTTTTTGTCATTATGCATTACAATTATAAGTAGAATGTAGCTGGATTTAAAATTGTATTATCTCTATTATTGACCGATTTAATCTTAAAATTTATTGTGCTTACCTGTAAGTTTGGATGCATTTCTATTATCATTTTCTGTTTTTTCCTTCCCCATGTTTTTTCTTTTCGTTTTTCTTTCTTTTTTGCCACCTATTATATTCATTCTGTTTTCTCCATTCCCCTTTTCCCCTTATTAATATACTAGTGTATTCCAGTAAAGTATATATTCTGTTTCAATTGGTCAGGATCTCTTCCTTCTAGGAAGATCTGCTCCTCCAAAACAAACAAGGCCTTAGGACCTCTGACTTGGATTATATCTCATCTATTTCAGGCAATATTTTCTAACATTTTAGTTCTACTGTGTTCTTAACCTACCAAATATATTATTATTATTATTGCTGCCTATAGTAAATGAGATGCTCACTACTTTGTTTACTTACCATTGCCTTTTTTAAAACCATTGTTTTTGGTTCTACAGTATATTAGAAGTTGTTTTCAAGAATGATCTGGGAGTGACAAATTATCTCATTCTTTATTTAAATTCTTATTTAATATGTACTCTACAGTGATAGTTTAACTTCATACTATCTAAACTGATATTTTAAAAATCCTATTCCATTGTCTTATGACTTTTAGTTTTGCATCTTTATAAGTAGTCTGGCTTTTCATTCCTCTCTGATAGCTTTTAAAGTGTGTCTCTTTAATGTTCTGATATATCACTGAAGTGTATTTAGATTTAAATGTATTTCTGTTTGTGTACTTTATTCTATATAATTTCCTTAAGTATATTACAGTTCACTAATTTCCTTTTGACTGTGTCTAGTCTGCTTCTTAAAGAGTCCACTGAGATTTTTTTTTTAAGTATTGTATTTTTGAAAAAAATCAAGTATAATTGATTTACAACTTTATATTATTTTCAGGTGCACAGAGAATCCATTGTGATCTTAATAAGGTTGTTTTTTGTTTGTTTGTTTCTAGAAGTTTTATTTGCTTTAACTAAAAATCTGTGTTTTTTACATAGAGCCTTAATCTTAAGTTTCTACACAAGATAGTAAAGGCCTTTAAAGATTATTTTAATAGTCAACTTTCTGAGGGTACCAATCCTGTTGTTTCTTGTGTCTGCTTTCTTTCCTGGTTGATCATTTCTCATGTGTTTTGTCATTTTTGACTGTGAACTGATCTTTGCTATGTATTATTTTTGTGGGAAGAGATTAGCGCCTGAGTTTCTCCTCACAGTAGACTTACACTTGGGCTTCGATTGTGTGTCCTATTGGTATTGACTGCCTGGGAATAATTGTTATGTAAGTTTTTGTATTTAGGAGTCTCTGCATTGTATAACTAGAATAAATATTTTTCCTAAACAGCATGTAGTTTAGGCTTAAAGTTTTCTCACACTAATATTCTTTAGCCCATTCAGAGTCCTGGACAGCAGCAGATTACCAGGGTTTTACACTTAGCCTATAAATGTGCAGGTGGGCTTTGAGTGTCTTTTCTTGTAAGTTCTTTTGCATTTAAACACAGTTGTTTTATTATTTCATCCAGCATCTCTAAGTGTGTGGAACAGAAGAGCTTCTGTCTTTGCCCAGTGCACCATCTTATAGTCTGCTATACCAGCTGAGGACTTTAGAGCCATCACAGGAAAGCTCTGAAGGGCAGTGGTTTAGTGCAGGGCCTATGGAGTCAGAGGCTTCAGAGTGTGAGTCCTAATGTCATGAATTGCAAATTGTGTGACCTTGAGTAAAAACCAAAACTCTGTGAAACTCAGCTTCTTCCTGGGTAATTTGGGGGATAATAATAGTGAGCATAGCATTGGCTTTTTGTAAGATGTAAGTGGGAAAATTTATGCTATGAATTTACATAATGCTCGGAAGAGAGTAAGTACTCAATATACGGCCACTTAACTGAAAGTAAAAGTCACTCAGTCATGTCCGACTCTCTGCGACCCCATGGTCTATACAGTCCATGGAATTATCCAGGTCAGTATACTGAAATGGGTAGCCTATCCCTTCTCCAGCAGATCTTCCCAACCCAGGAATCGAACTGGAGTCTCCTGCATTCCAGGCAGATTCTTTACCAGCTGAGCTACCAGGGACGCCCATGGCCACACTTACCGCAAGATAATACCATACCAACTTAGTATAAACAATTTTTAACCTCCAGAAACTATTCTGTTGAAATGTGAATGTGCCTTTTCATAGTCCACCATCAGTTCACTTCTGTAGAATTCCCTGGAGAAAGAGGTCTCTCAGATGACCAGTTCGTGTATAACTTAAGTACTGTTGACTGTTCATGGCTCCGTGGCTCTGTCAAGTGACTCTGTTGGTTTTATAATACTCATGACGACTTTTGAGCAGAGCAGTATCATCTCCCCAGTCATCATGACTACAAACTCAATGAGGTGGCCAATGTCTCTTAGCAGATTATAGGTGATCATACTTAGTGGAGTAAATTAACTTTCTCATTTCCATTCTAAGTGAGAAAACAAATAGAACCAAGATGGACAACTGCAAGGGCAATCAGTATTTTTCCTTGTTGACTTGCAGTTAGAAACCAAAGAGATGAATGCTGCTTGATGAAAATAAAGATTTCAAACTAAAGAGAGGACCACCTTTCATTCACTGGGAGGTAAATGTGTTCTTGCTACATCCTGGAATCTGTGTAGGGTGCTTTAGGGAAGTCAAGGATGGATAAGATAATGAAATAGATGCTGAGGTATTGACACCTTCATGACTAGTCTGTTTCACAGTGTAAATTCCACACTCGCAGGAGTGTGGGTTGAAAACTCACAGGAGGTTGGGAAGTTGAGAAGGCCATGTACAATTTGCTGGCAGCAGTGAAAAGATAAGATTTTGCTTTCAAAGCTTTATTTCAAGGCCACTGCCTAGCAGCTCTGTCAAAAACTATGGAGGCAAAAAACAGTAAAGGTTCTGGGGTCTGAGTGAGGAGAGAAACAGGGACTTGTGCTTTTCCTTTTTTTTTAATTAGTTATTTTTTTATGTATTTGACTGCAGCAGGTATTAGTTGCAGCACTTGGGAGCTTCAGTATTCATTGTGGCACGGGGGATCTTTTATTAATAGTTGGGGCATGTGGGATATATTTTCCCGGCCAGGGATGGAACCTAGGCACCCTGTATTGGAGGTCTTAGCCACTGGCTCACCAAGGAAGTCTCTTTTCTTTATTTTTAACTAAAATTTTATTAACGTAGAGCAAATACAGAGAAGGGTACAAGCCATAAGTTTGCCAGTTGATTCATTTTCTCACAAAGGAGACACATGTACGTAACCAGCACTCAGGCTAAGAAGTGAAAGAACATTACCAGCCTCCCAAGAGGTCCTCCACCTCCCCTTTTCTGAGCAACTTACCATATGAATAGCCACTCTCTAGATTTCTAACATCGTCGATTGGTTTTGCCTGTTTCTAATATCTAGTTTGTTGTTATTATTGAGTCACTCAGTTGTGTCCGACTCTTTGTAACCCCATGGAGTGCAGCACTCAGGCTTCCCTGTCCTTCACCATCTCCTGGAGCTTGGTCAAACTCATGTCCATTGAGTTGGTGATGCTGTCCAACCATCTCATCCTCTGTCCTCCCTTTCTCCTCCTGCCTTCAGTCTTCCCCAGCATCAAGGTCTATTCCAGTGAGTCAACTCTTTACATCAGGTGGTGAAAGGATTGAAGCTTCAGCTTCAGCATCAGTCCTTCCAGTGAATATTCAGGGTTGATTTCCTTTAGGGTTGACTGGTTTGATCTTGCTGTCAAGGGACTGTCTAATTTGTGAGATGACAATTTAGTTTTTAAGATATGAGAGCTGATACATAAATTACCTGAAAGGAGGTTTCTAAGAAATTTGCCTGGGGGAAAAAATAGGACTTTAGGAAAAACAAATTAAAACTAGCTTAGAACTTCAGTGACCATTTCTTGATTGTGTGTTATATCCTAGACACTGGGCTACTCTGTGGGGAGTTAGCAATGCATGAGACACACAATTCCTTCCTCATGGAGTTTACAAAAAAGTAACTAGGCAGTGTCAGCCGTCCATGCTTCATGGCAGGATTAGAGAGTAAATTTCACACAGCAGCATGAAAGGGAGGCTTGGAGTGGTCAATAGAGGCTTCCCTGGGACTTCCTCATGGTGCAGTGGTTAGAAATCTGCCTTGCAGCACATTGGATGCAGGTTTGACCCCTGGTAAAAGAAGTAAGATCCCATATGCCACAGAACAACTAAGCCCACACACCACAACTAGAGGGCCCATGCGCTGCAACAGAAAGATCCCATAGTGCCAAGACTAAGACCCCAGCGGAGCCAAATAAATACATGTTTTTTTTAAAAGAGAGCTCCTTGAAGAAAGCATAGAATTAGAGAGAGAGAGGCTTCCTGGGTAAAAGTAGCATCGAATGTTAAGAACGCCAAGTGCGGAGGAGTTAGCAAGTAGGAGTATCCAGACAGATGGAAGAGACTCTTGGAGACAAGAAAACTTGTGGTTTGTTCAACAGATTTTTACAAGGGAAGCTGGAACACAGAGGTAGATGTGAAAAGAGAGGAGGGGAGGACTGAATAAGGCCCAAGTCGTGTGGCCCCTTTGACCCTATCACAGAGTACTAGTCCTTTAAGGACTTAAGCTGCTACCCTGACACCAGTGTGGACTAACAGAGAAGTTTTAAGGAAGGGAGGAAAAATGATCAGATTTCAGATGATGGCAGAAATGACAATAACGGTGATGCTAAACCAGCCTTTGAAGCAGAAACTGCTGATTCAGACAGGCCATTTGCTGCACCTCTGAGTGTAGCCCCCCAGCACACACACTCACAGCCTCGTCCTCATCAAGCCACCTCAGCCGTTTCTTCCTCTTCATTCTCCTCCTCTTTTTATGGATTAGAAATTAACAAGTTGGCTGGGGTGACCAGTTGAATGAAAAGTCAATTCATGACTGTTGTTTTTTTTTCCTAATCCAAAAATTTTTGTGAGGCTTTGTTACAAATTTTTGATACGATGCTCTTATCACATCAAAATAGATTCATAAAGAATAGTCTCACTGACAGCTTTTGAAGGATTAAACTCTTTTATTCTTGTTTTCCGGAGAAGGCGATGGCACCCCACTCCAGTACTCTTGCCTGGAGAATCCCATGGGCGGAGGAGCCTGGTAGGCTGCGGTTCATGGGGTCGCACAGAGTCGGACACGACTGAAGCGACTTAGCAGCAGCAGCAGCAGCATTCTTGTTTTCGCATGTCTCATTCTCTCTGTCTTTCCTTGTTCCATTTTATGAAGTAAAATTTATTAGAAGATGTATATATTTATTAAAGAATGAAGATAGCATTTCGCATTTTGTTTGAGCTTTGTATTCTTGGAATGCAGTATGTCAATGACGGATATACTGTTATTTGGCTTTTGTTGACGGTCCCTTTGTGACAGCAGGTAGACTTTTCAGTACAATGGCCAATAGGTTTGGTGGAAAACAAGCAGCTGAATTTGCCCATCTGCTTTATATGCTATGCATGTAGAAATTTGTCAACTTTTGCCTTGGAAAGAATGAGCTTTTGCAGGACGAGTTCTCTAAAATAGTTACTAATTTTTGACTAGCTTCGTAGGTAACTTCAGGTCAGCGGCAGTGACATTCAAAAATAACACAATTCTACAGCATTTGGCAACGAGTGAGTTGGAAACTGAGTTTGGTGAAAATTACAGTATTTCAAAAATTACGCACTAAGATCTTTTTCAAAGAAAAACATCTCGCCTCCCGCAATGGAACATACAAAACTGTGTCCATTACAAACCGTTTTCAAGGCAGCGATTACTTTCCTCCACAAGCAATGGCAAACCATAGAGCAACCAGAGCACTGTGCACTTCCCACGGGAACGTGCTTCATGCGGCAGTCTGCTGGTGGCTGTCGTTAACTGTCTTCAGATTGTCAGACATCAGATAACCCTGGTCTCTACACATCTTGGTAAAATTCAGGAAACCATGTCAGGTGGTTCTAGCCGTATTATAAAAGTCTTTTTGGTCTCCAAGAGTCTTTGAAGACTGGCTGTTCCCAGCTCAGTCTCTGCGTCCTTTTTCCAGAAGCCTTTGTTGGTTTTATGTGGAAAATCCATCAAGAGGTGACTCAGTTGCTCTAAATAGAAACCGTCACATTGGCAATTTCAAAAGTGGACATTTATCTGTCTATAGCATAGACAGATATATTTTAACAGAGGGACAGTATGCAATGTTTAAAAAAGGATTTTCAAAAATATAGGGTTTATTAAGAATGCAGGAGCCTAAAAGAAAATAAGAATTTACATAAGAATGTCATTAGGGTTGGTGGTTTGGCTACTTTAACCAATAATTTTCGTCATTCAATATCCCACTGATTATTAAATTAATCTGTTATTCAAACAGCAATCTAAAACAACTCAACCCATATTTTCTGGGCATTTGTGACTGTCAACAAGCTTAACAAAATTGAATATCTAAAAAGAATGTGATGTTTTAACTATTTTCCAGTACATTGCTGTTTTTCTTGATACCCCCTCATCCTTTGATGAGAAAGGGACCCACAAGGGTTCCCTTGGAATGGGAATCAATTGCTGAGTTAAATATTTTAACAATTTAAAAAATAATCAGAATGAAATTAAACATGTGTCACATATTTAATGCCAGAGCTTTAAATCTCTTGTCACATTTCAGTGCTGGCAAGATATTACTTTCTAAGGCAAATTAGATTTCTGTATTGTTGTTTTGTGTGTCTCTGTGTGTGTCTGTCCTTTTTTTGGTAGTATTACTCACTGCTTTTCATAAGAATTATGTTGCCATAAGTTTCACTTTCGGATCTGCACACAAGTTTTGCTCATCTTCCTGGAAGCCCCAAAAGCTGTGGCTACACTTTTCTTCTCTCATCACTTCTCCCCACGCGCCTTTCATTTATCCACTAAACTGAAAGAAAGTAATTGGTCTCGAAGCTGTGTTGACATGTTTCGTGGGCTACAGTTCAGAGAACCATAGTTCAGGGATTCCATTTTCCTACAAACGAATCCAATTTCCTGTTGAGGTCTTAGGCTGGGTGGGCGATTTACCGCAAATTCTTCAGACTGTCTTCAGCGAATGCCCTGCAGGTGTTACCAAGTGGGTCTTCTGGAAACAACCTGTAAAACACACCCACTGCACAAGGGGGACATGGTGTCTTCCTTGGAGTAAAGACTGAGAGAATAGATTCTGGGACTCAGCTATCATCTGGGCTGCAGCACTTAAGCATGCAAAGATTTTAACCAGTAAGTATTGTAGGTTTCAGTCCGCTCATCTCTGAAAGGGCTATAATACCTGCCTCACAAGATCTGTATGTGGGATAAAAAAAGAAAAAATTGTAGCCACTATATTTATCACAGTGCCCAGCACAAAGTAATTGCTTCATAAATGGGAGATATTTTTATAGCACGCCCATCTGTGTTGACAGCATCGTAGGAAAACCACAGAACTCCAGTCAGTCCCCTCTTCCAGATTTCTCAGCCTGGAAGGTAATACTAATAGTTTCAATCAGGAAAAGTAGTTGGTGAGGTCTTTTTCCTTTGCTCCAACGAGACAGTCCTAGATAAAGTAGATCTTGGAATTTTGCCACTTCTTGGATCTACTTGAGCTCTCGATTCATAAAAAATTTGGAATTCTGAATTAGGGACTACACATATTCAATAGTGATCAGATACTTCATTACACAAATTAGATACAGACATTACCAGTGGGAGTACATTAGTGTCATGAATAATATAATTTGTAGGCGTTAAAATGTAACAGTTTTTAACCACTTAATTTGTAAGCATACACTAATTTGTTGACATATTTTTGTATCTCCTACTCTATAGATTCTTGCCAAACTACTGTACTCAATCTTGTTTTAAATGTGTAAATGAATGTGATTCAATTTCCCATGAAATAATCATCGACCCTTTTAAGCAGGCTTGAATTCAGTTCCAAACAAGACAACTTTCCTGCTCTGCAGAGAAATTAACACCAAGGGTCAAGTTCTTTCCTTTGAAACCTGAGGGTGAGGCACTTTATTTTTTCCAGCTTTTCTCTTGGTGTCATTTACTGACTTAGATTTCACCTCGCTGGCTGGCAGTGTGCAGAGCATCTATCACCGAAATCAAAATAGTTCCTCTGTCTTTGAGTTTTGCAGTGTCAAGTCCATGCATCTCAGAAGGTGGTATATTGGAATAACTCGTGGCTTCTAGAGGGATGTGATTCTTTCCATCACCAAATATTTAAAATAGGACTCGATCAAGTCAGAGTTTTTCACCAGTGCGTCATGTAATGTTGATGACCTGCCACTCATCCTGTAATAAAGAGCTACCTTCTTTTCATTTTATGGTATGGAACTAGGCTTGAATCATTTAATATTAGCTCTTAGAGTGAACAACCTAGTTAGTGCTGTATGTTTTTGGTTGCTAAAAACATCTTGGCTTTAAAAGTTTAAAGGGAAGAGGGAGAAGTAAATGCTTATCTTGATAGCTTTATTTTGAATTGTTGAAATATTGCCAGAAGATGAAAATGTGGTCCAAAAGCATTAGATTAATTGGGATTAAGACCTCTGATTGATTTTTGTACCAATTCTTCTGAGTCTCAATTTAGTAAATCACTTCACTGGAGACAGGACTTCTGATTCTCTTTCTCAAATGCTTAAAGAGGGAAAAGTGCCCTATTTCCAAAGGCAACGATGATTACAACTTTTGAGTTTCCAGATAGAACGGCCATTGTTGTATAGATGTTACTATCTTTACTTGCCCTTTGATAAGTCATGTTTGGAGAGGATTTAGTACAGGAAATGTAAATTACTGTTTTCCCTCAAGAGTCCATGATGCAAAATGAGAGGGGCACATGTCTGTAATGACTAGGCAGGTCTCTACCTGACATGAATTAGTCTCACAACAGTTTCCCATTTGTACATTTCTTAATGTGTGGGAAAGCTGGGTGGGAGCTCATGTAAGTTTGTCTGGGCTCAGAGCACAGTGAGGCGTTCCTCTTCCATGCCGGAGGGTAGGAGACCAGCAGAGCCAACGAGTATTTTTGGAATGTTTATTTGCACGCGGAATGGAGGAGTGCAGAGCTGTACCCACACTGTTGACGTTTGCGAGAGGCCTTTCTGCAGTGCATTGTCTCCATCCTGATGGCTGTTTGTGCCGTGACGCCCACCTCCCCTACCTCAAAGGGCTGTCTGTGTTCCTCCCTTGGGCTTCCCAGTGCTGCACCTGAAGTGGCTTAGCAAGTTGCCAAAACCCTATAGATGTGTGTTTATTAACCCTCCAGCTTGCCCTCCATTTGTTTAGCTTGGAAAGAGTTTATATATTCCTGTGGGTATTAAAAACCCATCTGATGTATTAAAGGAGCTCAAAGGATCGAAGAAGAAATGCTGCTTGAAATGCAGCTTATTGAATGTAGACATAAAACTTCTAGACACAAATCACTTTTTCAAGAGACATATTGTACACTCAAGAAGGAAATTCATTTTTTAATTATCAGCTTTTCTTGGGGACTTGGATTTTCTCTTTTTCCTCGGGTGACCTCCACTCCCCTCATTTTAGGATTGCTTATGATTTTGACATGACCCCTTGGTGACATAAGATGAAGAAAGGCATTCACCTCGATACAGTTTTCATGCCTAAGAACAGGTCACCCAAGAACCTTAGCAAACACAGCATCCCCTGGCATCACTGTGCATTTGAAAGAAAAATGGTTGAAGAGGGTATGTGATGAAGCTAAGAATCATGCTTGATCCATAATTATTGGAGGTGTACGTAAGTGATCAAAGTCTGAAGGAAGTGGGAGAAATTCTTAGGCTATTAGCCTTATATCAGATGTTTCTCAAACAAAGCACTGATACACTGACTTTCAGGAAACACATTATGCATTTCGCAAAGATTCCATTTCTACTGAAGTACTCGCCTGTGCAATCTTGGATTATCTTGATAGATCCAAGCCTATATGAGAGTATGATGACTGTTTATTGAATGCCGACTTTATGACAGGAGCTTCATGTTCATTTTTCCACATTATTTTTCTTTCCATTTTTTCATTTCATATGCATTTGACCAAGTGGGAACGTGAAGCTCGGAGGAGTTTGGTCTCCAGACTGGTGTTACAAAGCTGCTGAGTACAAATGTGAATTGAGTCAAGGTCTCCCTGGCTCTGAAGCCTCAGAGAAAATTCCTGTGGCATCCAGTTGAATGGCTGTCTGTCATGGTACCAAGTCACTTGCGTAGCCACGTTTCAGACTGAGTTCATCTCAGGGTCAAGGTTTGCTTTGAAAACTGGCAGTTTCACCATTCACTTGACCTGTGGGAAGAAGTCTACAAACATCCCACTGGAAGAGAGCAATATGCTTCCTGAGTGCCAGCTTCATGCCAGTCTCCATCAGACCTACTTGGAGGTTCTCTCACAGTACTTACCCCATTACTGATCAAGCATCTGTTTGTCTTCCTCTCCCATCAAATCAGGTGCCATGGGCTGGAATTACGGTAAAAAATAGCTCAGGCCTGGTGTCATGCAGACTGGGTTTTAGCTCTCAATGGGATTTCTTCTTAATTGGGTGACCTTTGCCAGCGAGTAACTTACCCCTCTTAGTTGCCACCTGCTTGTTTGTAATAATGAAGATACTAATAATGCCTGCAGGGTACTGGGTTGATGTGAGCATCACAAGATACAATTGTAAAAAACACCTCATCCAGTACCTGGCATTTAGTTGGCATTCAATAACTGGGATGTCCTATACTCTTATATTTCTGGTACTTAACCTAGCCTTGTGTTTAAAACAGTGCTCAGAAAATTGTCGCTTGAGACGGTTTCCCAAGCGAATAGCCTTGTAAAGTGTGAGTGACAGGGGAGAGGATGTGTGTAATTCCGATAGCTGAGACACCTGTTATTTTGTGTGATATTTGAAAACAAGTACGTGTTTTGAAAACAACTAGAAACTCAGATTCCCACGAGTGAAAAGTGAACTCTGTGATTTTCCTTAGGGAAAGAGAAGGTGGTCCAGAGTAAAGAGAGCCCTTTCCTAGGGTCCCACAGGGAAGGAGCTGCTGATGCCAGATTCAAAGCCCTATGATCCTTTTAGGAATCTTTCTCTCTATCAATGTTTCTTCTCCATATCTGATAATTTTAAAATAACTATTAACCAAGTACATACGTAAATGAAATAAATAATGATACAAAGTATCATACACAAACTTGGTTGTTGTTTAGTCGCTAAGTAGTGTCTAACTCTTTTGCAACCCCATAGAACTACAGCCCACCAGGCTCCTCTGTCCATGAGATTTTTCCAGCAAGAATACTGGAGTGGGTTGCAGTTTCTTTCTCCAGTGTACCTTCCCAACCCAAGGATTGAACCCGTGTCTCCTGCATTGGCATGCAGATTCTTTACCACAGATCCACTAGGGAAGCCCCCACAAACTTGGTCAATAAATCAAATAGTGCATATGGACATGCAATGAAAATTAAATCTTCTCCCACCAGTGACCCTTTGCAATCTTTCTAGGGGACAATCATTTCCGGAGATTAATGTATTCCTCCAGGGTTGTCATATGCAAATATTAGATTGGTGCAAAAGTAATTGCGATTTTTGCATTGTTGAATTTGCTGTTTGATACTGGGGTATATTCTTAAGTAAATGTGGTTATGTTGAACATCATTTTAATGCACATTTCTTGCTTTATTTTTTTGCTAGTGACTTACTACTTGCTGTTTATATTTATTTTAGACTAGGGAAATAATTTTAGACGAAAAACAAATTCGAGTGATTTTCTTATGTAAGTTCAAAATGGGTTGTAAAGCAGCAGAGATGACTCACAGCATCAACAATGATTTGGCTCAGGAACTGCTAATACAGTGCAGTGGTGGTTCAAGAAAGTTTTACAAAGGAGACTAGAGCTTTGAAGATAAGGCAGATAGTGGCTGTCTGTTGGAAGTTGACAATGACCCATTGAGAACCATCATCGAACCTGACCCTCTTACAACTATAGGAGAAGTTGCTGATGAACTCAGCATCATTTGACATTTGAAGCTAATTGGAAAGGTGAAAAAGTTTGATAAGTGGATGGCTTGTGAGCTGCATGTGCTAAACTGCTTCAGTCATGTCTGACTTTGCGATCCTATGGACTGTAGCCCCACCAGGCTCCTCCGTCCAAGAGAGCCTCCAGGCAAGAATACTGGAGTGGATTGCCATGCCCTCCTCCAAGGGATCTTCCCCACCCAGAGATCGAACCTGCGGCTACTGCATGGCAGGTGGATTCTTTACCACTGAGCCAGGAGGGAAGCCCCTGCCTCAAACAACAACAACAACACAACAACAAGGAAGCATAGAATTGTGCCGTGCGATGTCACACGCACATCGGACTGTGACGTGCGATGAAAAGTAGATTTTATAAGACAACCTGTGACAACCAGCTCAGTGGTTGGACTAAGGAGAAGCTTCAAAGCACTTACCAAAGCCAAACTTGCACCAAAAAATGGTCATAGTCACTGTTTGGTGGTCTGCTCTGGTCTGATCCAGAATAGCTTTCTGAATCCTGGTGAAACCATTACATCTGAGAAGTATGCTCCGCGAATCAGTGAGATGCACCAAAATCTGCAGTGCCTGTAGCCAGCATTGGTCGACAGGAAGGGCCCGATTCTTCTCCATGACAACACCTGACCACGCGTCACACAACCAACACTTCAAAAGTTGAACGAGTTGGTCTGCAAAGTTTTGCCTCATCCTCCGTATTCACCTGACCTCTTGCCAACCAGCTACCACTTATTCAAGCATCTTGACAACTTTTTGCAGGGAAGATGCTTCCACAATCACAGGAGGCAGGAAATGCTTTCCAAGAGTTCCTCAAATCCCAAAGGATGAATTTTTACACTAAAGAAGTAAACAAACATATTTCTTGTTGGTAAAAATGTGTGGATTATAATGGTTCCTGTTTTGCGTAATAAAGAAGTGTTTGCCGCCTGCTTGTAATGATTTAAAATTCACAGTCCAAAACCACAATTACGTTTGCACCGACCTAATAGAGTAACACAGGTACTTTAGATATCTCACCATTCATTTCTTAGGAATGACAGTGTCAACTATACATCCACTACCTCACCTTTCTCACTTGCTAGATTGGAAACTATCATCATGTCATTATATAGGTTTGCCTTTTTTTTTTTTTAAATGGTTACCTGAGATTCCAATTTGGAGTATGTTTTCATTTAACTTTAATTGGACTTTCAGGTTGTTCCAAAATATTGGGTACTTGAGGCAGTGTAGAAACGAATATTCTTGGGTAGTAAGTAATTTATTTGTACGTATGGTACGTTATTAGAAGAATCAATGGGTCCAAGTTTATGTAATTTTGATAGATCCTGCAAAAATGCACTCTGGATATGTTAAACCAATTTGTAATTCTACTAGTTTAGGAGAATATATGTTCGTTATACTCTTAGCAACACAGTGTCTTATCAAAATTTTTCACCCCTTGCCATTCTGCTACCCGAAAAATGGAATGTCATTGTGGGTTTTCTTTTAAAGATGTATGTTGAATATATTTCATATGTCTTAAAGCCATTTGTATTTCCCTTTCTGTGTACACTCTAATTATATTCTTACCTCTGTTGAAAATTCCCTGGCAGTCCAGAGATTTGGACCTCATGCTCTCACTGTGGAGGACCCAGGTTCAATCCCTAGTTGGGGAAGTAAGATCCCACAAGCCATGCAGCACAGCCATATATATATATATATTAGTTCCCCCCCTCTATTTTTCTCTTAAGTTTTTAGTCCTATGTTGTTAGTCTCTTCCTTTATATTGAGCTTATATAGTAAGAAGAGTAACTATTTATCCTATGTATTGCATTAAAGACATAATTACAAGAGTTACAGGAATGAGAGCTGCTCATTTCCCAGAAACTACAGCTCACAGAAAACCAACAAAGGCACAAGATACAGACCATTCACTTATGAATGTGTTATCCCTCTGATAGGAACTCTAACTCAGTGTAAAGCCCCAAAGATCTGTTACTTATTTTATATTGTACTATATTTTATTTACAGTGTTATGGTTGTTTCAGGTGTATAGCAAAGTGATACAGTCATATATATATATATATATATGAATTAACAAAAGCAGTTCCCGTCTTTTGATGGGGAGCTTGTGGCTTATAATATAAATGGCATTATTTTGAGAGAGGGATAACTTAGGTATGGCATTGGGTTTTTTTTCTTTTTGCAGCTTGAGGCAGTTGTAAAATAACTTAATGTAGCTTTTTGCAACTGTGTATTCTATAGTATTTTTTTCATTTGGTGAAATTTTAACTGTTAATGTTTATGGCATTGTGCTTTGTACCATTTATTAAATAAAAATTAAAAAAAATAAAAAGTCATAATTATGTTGTAAAACTTTTTGAATCATAATTATGTTTTAAACACTGATGACATAGCTTTTTTTTACTTGAAATGTCATAAACACATTTCCTTGCCCTTACATATTTCTTCAACATAATTTTTAAAAATAGCCACACAGTATATAGATTTACTATTTTTTTAACCAACCTCACTTAGGCTGTTTGTAATATTTGCTTTATAAGAAATGCCACCATACATGAATATCTTTACTCCTAAAACTCTAGGTATTTATGTAACAATTTATTCTAATATCAATTCCTACAAGTACAATAAAATAGTTCGGAACCATTCTTTGTTAAAATAAACTTCATAAGAATCAGTTTCATAGTGTAAGTAAAAAATGTTTATATTTCTTTTGATTCCTTTTTCTCTTGACTATTTTTGGACAAAAGCTATAACTTTTATGAAGAACAGATAATAGGTAGAAGTTATTTTCAAGAAAATCTTTCTTCAGGAAGATATGACACCAACTGAGTAGAATCCTAAGTGGTATGAGTTTTTATTTCTCATATTCAGGTGATAGGATAAGCCTGTTTGTAATTTAACCTAAGACATAAGAAAAATAGGAAGTACATTAGTGATAGGTTTATACATTCAGTGCTTTTGTTAGTAGTTATTTATAAATCTCCTTGCATTATTTTTGAAAGTTGTTTTAACAAAAGGTATTGCCAGTTTTTAGCAGGGTCCCAAGTTCAGTTAATTATTTCAACTTAGTAATAAGCAACATTTGAAATGACACCACATGGGCTTGTTGAGAGTCACAGAAAAATGAGCTTCAGAAACAATTTTTGAATGTGTGAGCTTGGCTATAACTATTCAGGAAAATTAAAACAATATGAAAAATTGTTGAGATTAATGACTGCTGATTAAAACAGGATAGAGTCTCAGGATGTATAAAGTCACACAGTTCTCTAGCAGGTCTGTGTGTTCCAGAATGCTGATCTCAGTCTATAGTAAATCTCTCAAATTAATTATGTTGATACTATTGATTCCAAACATTTCCTGACTGGCCTATTCATCTATTTTTATGTCACTTCTCCATTATAAAGGACTTGAGATTCAGATGCATGTCTCTGAAGCTCTGAAAATGGAATTGTTATTTAAGAAAGAGACAAAAAAAAACCCACAGAGACTTGTTTTCTGTATTTTGAAACTGTGCAGGCTAGAAAAGGAATTGTTGTACAGTTAGGTTACTTTGGATAATTCTAAAAGTACTTTCAAGCTAGGTCTCTACATGTTATGTAAAGTGCTGAATTCAGATAACTGTCTACTAAAGATGGGTTAGGTAGAGGTTAAAATATGTTAGTGCCAGGGATAGAGCTGACTCAAAAGAAAGGTCTCGAATACACATCCGCTTGAATTCTGCACCTAACCGTGCTCTGTAGGTATAGCATCGGTCACATCAGGTGTTTCCTGAACTGTGATCTCAAGTTGGTTTAAAGAGTAAATTAGGGTCAAGGTAATGGCTATTCTTTTGCCACCTGTGCTTGTGGGCAGCTTCATTAAACCATTTGACTCAGACTATTAACCATATAATAAGTCAGCTAGCTATATTGTGATTACCTCCCATCTTAGATTATTAGAATATCCCTTGTGATTTATTTATTTTTGGCTGTGACAAGTCTTAGTTGCGGCATGTGGAATGTAGTTGTGGCATGTGAACTCCTAGTTGCAGCGTGTGGGGGATCCAGTTCCCTGACCACGAATTGAACCCACGCCCTCTGCACTGGGATCATGTAGTCTTAGCCACTGGACCAACAGGAAGGTCCTGTGATTTATTTTTAAGACAATCACTGAGAGCAAAGGAATTTGATTTTTTATTTTTTTATTTTTTATATCTTCCTCAGTTTATTTTTTTTTTGTAACTAATTTATTTTTTATTGGAGGCAAATTATTTTACAATATTATATTGGTTGGTTTTGCCATACATTGACATGAATTCGCCCCGGGTTTACATAAGTTCCCCCTCCTGAACCCCCCTCCCACCTCCCTCCTCCCTCCTCCCTTTATCCTCCCTCTGGGTCATCCCCGCATGCCAGCCCCGAGCATCCTGTAACATGCATTGACCCTGAACTAGTGATTCATTTCACATATGACAACATACGTGTTTCAATGACATTCTTCCAAATCATCCCACCCTCACCCTCTCCCACAGAGTCCCAAAGACTGATCTATACATCTGTGTCTCTTTTGCTATCTCGTATACAGGGTTATCATTTGCATCTTTCTAAATTCCATATATATGCGTTAGTATGCTGTATTGGTGTTTTTCTTTCTGGCTTACTTCACTCTGTATAATAGGCTCCAGTTTCATCCACCTCATTAGAACTGATTCAAATGTATTCTTTTTAATGGCTGAATAATACTCCATTGTGTATATGTACCAAAGCTTTCTTATCCATTCGTCTGCAGATGGACATCTAGGTTGCTTCCATGTTCTGGCTATTATAAACAGTGCTGCAATGAACATTGGAGTACATGTGTCTCTTTCAATTCTGGTTTCCTCGGTGTGTATGCCCAGGAGTGCGATTGCTGGATCATATGGCAGTTCTATTTCCAGTTTTTTGAGGAATCTCCACACTGTTCTCCATAGTGGCTGTACTAGTTTGCATTCCCACCAACAGTGTAAGAGGGTTCCTTTCTCTCCACATCCTCTCCAGCATTTATTGCATGTAGACTTTTGGATAGCAGCCATTCTGACAGGTGTGAAATGGTATCTCATTGTGGTTTTGATTTGCATCTCTCTGATTATGAGGGATGTTGAGCATTTTTTCATGTGTTTGTTAGCCATCTGTATGTCTTCTTTGGAGAAATGTCTGTTTAGTTCTTTGGCCCATTTTTTGATTGGGTCATTTATTTTTCTGGAATTGAGCTGCAGGAGCTGCTTGTATATTTTGGAGATTAATCCTTTATCAGTTGCTTCATTTGCTATTATTTTCTCCCATTCTGAAGGCTGTCTTTTCACCTTGCTTAGAGTTTCCTTTGCTGTGCAGAAGCTTTTGATTTTAATTAGGTCCCATTTGTTTATTTTTGCTTTTATTTCCAATATTCTGGGAGGTGGGTCATGGAGGATCCTGCTGTGATTTATGTCGGAGAGTGTTTTGCCTACGTTCTCCTCTAGGAGTTTTATAGTTTCTGGTCTTACATTTAGCTCTCTAATCCATTTTGAGTTTATTTTGGTGTATGGTGTTAGGAAGTGTTCTAGTTTCATTCTTTTACAAGTGGAAACTATTCCATTCACTGTTGCAACAAAAATAATTAAATACTTAGGAATATATCTACCTAAGGAAACAAAAGACTTGTACATAGAAAACTATAAAACACTACTGAAAGCAATCAAAGAGGACACTAATAGATGGAGAAATATACCATGCTCATGGATTGGAAGAATAAATATTGTAAAAATGAGTATACTACCCAAAGTAATTTATACATTCAATGCAATCCCTATCAAGCTACCAACGATCTTTTTCACAGAACTAGAACAAATAATCTCACAGTTTGTATGGAAATACAAAAAACCTCGAATAGCCAAAGCAATCTTGAGGAAGAAAAATGGAACTGGGGGAATTAACCTGCCGGACTTCAGGCTCTACTACAAAGCCACAGTCATCAAGACAGTATGGTACTGGCATAAAGACAGAAATATAGATCAATGGAACAAAATAGAAAGTCCAGAGATAAATCCACGCACCTATGGACACCTCATCTTTGACAAAGGAGGCAAGAATATAAAATGGAGAAAAGACAGTCTCTTTAACAAGTGGTGCTGGGAAAACAGGAATTTGATTTTTTAAAATGATGTCATTTTTCTACTTTGTTTTCTCCGTCAGAATATTTAGCAGTCGTTTCTAAACACAGGACGAGGCTCATCAGAATCGGCTGTTGGTACTTGTGAAAATGTATGTTCTTGGGCCTCACTGCACCTATACTGAATCCCAGGCTCCAGGAGCAGGGTCTGGGAATCTTTATTTTGGCCAGATTCTCCAGATGAGAGAGACTTTCCTGGACTTCATTGCCAGAAGCATAAACTCGGCATCAAGTTTACTGGCATAAACTCGGGGGAGAAATCAGAAATAATTAAGAAGAAAAGAAAAGGAGAAGAAAACTGAGAGTAAGGCAACAGCAGAAGTTACATGAGCATCTCTCCTCCCCAAAGACTCAGGTTATTCGTGGCGGTGTATCACCACTGCATATTCAGGGCTGTAACAGGGGGATGTGGCTGCAATTCAACCAGGTCCAGAGAAACATGGCTGTCCCAGGATTGCGACCTGAGTTTATGGAAAATGACTGACAGTTAAAAAGGGATGAGTATTCATAAATGAGCTGTGAATCAGGGCTTCGGGAAAACCTGAACAGAATCCACCCAGGGATCACTGGCACCTTGGGCGGAGAGATTTCAGAGCTTGTGTTACAGGATTTTGGAGAAAGCAGGTAATAAACAGCTCCCTGTAAGAAGGTGTGCCAGACCGTGAACAGAAGCCAAGATGCGTCAGTAAGTTACTGCCATCAGTTTAGATAGGGGAGAGAAGAAACAGGAATGGAGTTCTCCAGATAACTACCATAGTGATTTTTAAAGAATGAGGCAAATTAACTGCTGAGGGTATCATGGCATACGTTTTTCTTCTCATTTTATTATATATCCTATTTCTTTTTATAATCTGTCTTCTGTGATGTCTTTTTTCTTTTGAAGCAGTCTTTTTTTCCCCTCTTCGAGCATTAAATACACTTTAAAACAAAACTATGGAGTATAGCAGTGCTATTTTTAAATGAAAGTAACTATAGTTTATTAAATGCATTTATTTAGGAGATTATTTGTTCTCTCTGCACACATGTGGTGGCAGACACTGTGCTAAGCAGCAGAGTGGGGATTGAGGTTGCCTTTGTTCTTTATCACAGCTTCATAGTGTGCTACTGTATGGATGTATGAGAGCTTACCCCCATGACTTTCTACTGCTGATAGGTATTTTGGTTGTTCAGAGATCTAACCTGTATCTCCTGAATTAGCAGGTGCATTCTTTATCACTGAATCACCAGGGAAACCCTGTATTTAGAAATACTGTCTTTTTAAATAAAACATGTTGCAAATAATTTTCTAGACTTTGCCTTTTAACTTTTCAAGGAACTATTTGATTTTTTTTAGAAATTTCCTTTATTGTTCATATTCTATTTCTTTGATTTTTGTTTTAACTTTATATTTTCTTCTGTTTCTTTTGGGTTTTATTTTATATTTTTTCTAATTAAGGTAAAAGCCTCAATCATTATTTTTGAATAATTTTTCTTCTCTATAAACATTTAAATCCATAAATTTTCTTCTAAGGATGATAATAGTATATATTTCACTGACTTTGATATGTTGCCTTTTTTTCTGTCTTCTAGTTTAAAAATATTTTATAATTTGTGATTTCTTTTTTAACTTATATGTTATTTAAGGCATGTGGCTTAATTTTCCAAATATTTGGAAAGTTTATGGATTGCTTAATATATTTTATTTCTACCTAAATTCTACTGCAGCTTGAGATCATATTCTGTATGAGTTAAGTCCTTTTAAGTGTACTGAAACATTTTATATCCCAATATATTGCCATCTTGGTGAATATTCCACATGCACTTGAAAAGAGTTTGTATTTGGCACTTGTTGGTTGAAATACTTCATAAATGTCAGTCAGGTCAAGATGTTGAAATCTTCTATGTCCTACCTGATTTATGGTCTAATTGTTTTATCAAGTGCTGAGAAAGAGTTGCTAAAATCTCCCAACTGTGATTGTGGATTTATATGTTTATATTCCATAAATATTTTATATTCCATAAAAATCCTTTATTCCATAACTATTTGTTTCATTATTTTGAGATCTGTTATTAGGTGCACACAGTTAGGATTTTTATGTCCTGTTGATTGATTATCTTATTTTTACCATTAGGAAATGGCTGTCTTAATCCCTGGTGATATTACCAGTCTTTAACTGATATTAATGTACCAAACCAGATTTCTTCTGCATGTTGTATCTTGTACCATTCTTTTACTTTCAGCTCATCTGTGTGTTTATTTGTAAGTGCACCTTGTGGAAGCAGCATACATTTTTGGTCTTACTTTTTAGTTCTTTTTGTTCTTGATGTTGTTTATGGTATCAGTCAGTTCAGTCACTCAGTCATGTCTGACTCTTCAAGACCCATGGACTGCAGCATGCCAGGCTTCCCTGTCCATCACCACCTCCCCAAGCTTGCTCAAACTCATGTCCATCAAGTTGATGATGCCATCCAACCGTCGCATCCTCTGTCATTACCTTCTCCTTGTTTCTTCAATCTCTCCCAGCATCAGGGTCTTTTGCAGTGAGTCAGTTCTTCACATCAGGTGGCCAGAGTGTTGGAGCTTCAGTTTCAGCATCAGTCCCTCCAGTGAATATTCAGGACTGATTTCCTTTGGGATTGACTGGTTTGACCTCCTTGCAGTCCAAGGGACTCTCAAGAGTCTCCTCCAACACCACCGTTCAAAAGCATCAATTCTTTGG
The DNA here is from genome assembly GCF_049115385.1 of Moschus berezovskii. Lineage (NCBI taxonomy): Eukaryota > Metazoa > Chordata > Mammalia > Artiodactyla > Moschidae > Moschus > Moschus berezovskii. The sequence goes on from NC_142483.1 coordinate 14,524,788, forward strand.
TGCTCAGCTTTCTTTATGGTCCAACTCTCACATCCATACATGACTACTGGAAAAACCATAGCTTTGACTTTGTGGACTTTTGTTGGCAAAGTATTGTCTCTGCTTGTTAATATGCTGTCTAGGTTGGTCATAGCTTTTCTTCCAAGGAGCAAGTGTCTTTTAATTTCATGGCTGCAGTCACCATCTGCAGTCATTTTGGAAAATTGGAAAATAAAATCCGTCACTGTTTCCATTGTTTCCCCATCTATTTGCCCTGAAGTGATGGGACCGGGTGTCATGATGTTAGTTTTTCGAATATTGGGTTTCAACCCAGCTTTTTCACTCTCCTCTTTCACTTTCATCAACAGGCTCTTAGTTCCTCTTTGCTTTCTCCCATAAGGGTGGTGTCATCTGCATCTCTGAGGTTATTGATATTTCTCCCAGCAGTCTTGATTCCAACTTGGGCTTCATTCAGCCTGGCATTTTGCATGATGTGCTCTGCATATAAGTTTATGATATAATTCATTGTATTTTTTAATATTTTTAATTTATTTATGATAAAATTGGACAGGGAAGCCTGGTGTGCTGCAGTCCATGGGGTCACAAAGAGTTAAATACGACTGAGCGACTGAGCTGACAGACTGAAACTGATGATAAAATTAATCATTTTTGGCATAGAATCGTATCAATTTTGACCAATACTTATATTTGTATATAAGTATACACATCATTATATAGAGTTGTATATAAGTATAATATATCACAGTCAAGATATATTAATAGCAGTTCCATTACCCTAGAAAATATTCCTGAGATACCCCACTGCAGTCAACACCGTCTCCAAAGCACAGCTCCTTACAAACAGTGATGTTTTCTGTCCCCATGATTTGGTCATTTCCAGAATATCATGTAAGTAAAATCATGTAGAATGTACCCTTTCAAATCGGACATCTTATACTTGATGTAATACAATTGAGATTTTGTCATGTTAGATCTTATGTGTGTTCTCAGTCACTCAGTTGTGTCCAGCTATTTGCGACCCCATGAACTGTAGCCCCCAGGCTCCTCTGTCCATGGGGTTTTCCCAGGAAGAATACTGGAGCGGGTTGCCCTTTCCTCCTCCAGGGCATTTTCCTGAACCCAGGGATCAACTCCACATTTCTTGTGTCTTCTGCATTGGCAGGTGGGTTCTTTACCGCTGAGCCACCTTGGGAGCCTGTTATATCTTACAACAGCAGTTAATTCCTTTTTATTATTGAATAGTAGACCAGCGTATGTATCACAGTTTGTTTATCCATTCTCTAGTTGACAGACAGTTGGGTTGTTTGGATTTTTAGTGATTATGAATAAAACCAGTGTAAACATTCACGTCGTTTACATGAACTTAAGTTGTCATTTCACTTGAATGCATACCTAAGAGTTGAATTTCAGGACTGTATGTTTAGATGTATAAGAAATTACCAAATTAAATTTAAAAATGGCTGTACGATTTTGCCTTTTTGCCAACAGTGTATGACAGTTTCAGTTGCCCTTCATCCTTGCCAGCTTTTGATAGTGTCATTTATATTTATTTATTTTTATTTTAGGCCTTCTGAGAATAGCACACTGGCATGTCATTGCAGTTTAGCATTTCTCTACTGGATAATGATTTTAGACTTCTTTTCTTATGCCTGTTTGCCCTCCATATATTGTATTCAATGAAATGTCTATTTAGTTGTTGTGCCAATTTTTAAAACTGGAGATATAATTGACATATGACATTACATTAGTTTTAGGTGTACAGCATAATGACTTTATTTTCTCTGGAACTTTCTCTTTGACCTCAGGTTATTTAGAAGTGTGTTGTTCAATTTCAGAATATTTGGGGGTCTTCCAGATATCTTTCTATAATTTATTTTGGATTTTGGATATAATTTCATTATGGTTTGAACATTCTTTGTATAATTTCAGTTCTTTTAAATTTGCAAAGATTTTCTTTATGACCTATATAACATGATTGAACTTGGTGAGGGTTTCCATTCTTTCAGACTGTATATTTTGCTCTTGTTAATTGCAGTGTTCTGTATATGTCAGTTAGGTAAAATTGTTTCTATATCCTGAACAATTTTCTGCCCACTTATTCTGCTATCTGTATTGATTACCAAAAGAGGACTGTTACAGTCTCCAAGTGTAATTGTGGATTTGTCTGTTTTTCCTTTCAGGATGTATTAGTTTTTGCTTCATGCATAATAATCCTAAATGTATATATACGTAACAGCATTTAGTATATATGTTATTACACATTTTGATGAATTAACTTTCTAATTTCTCTGTGATATCCTTCTTTATATTAATATAGTCTTTGTACCTTTTTTCAATTATTATTTTCATGATATACCTGTTTTAATATTTTTACTTTGAGCTTATCTATGTGTTCATAATTACAAGGTTTCTTATAGACAGTGTATAGATGTATCTTACTTTTTTCTCCAGTGTGTCAATTTCTTTTAATTGGTAATGTTTAGGCCATTAGTTTTCTTTTTTTTTCAATAGGAAGTTTATTGAGCCAACAGCGACATATACATGCTTTTTAAAATCCTAGATTTTTGTTTAAAAGCTTACGTTTTATAAGTAGCAAAAAATACTGTCATTTGTTTGTCTCGCAGTGATAGGGTTAAACATTTTGTTAAGATGATTTTTAACAAAAGTACTTCAATATTTTTTCCTGGAGAATTCCATGAACAGAGGAGTCTGGTGGACATAGTGCATTGCAAAGAGACAGGACTGAACGACTAATACCTTCACTTTCTTTTCGAAATTAAGGAGAAGGTACAGAGACTTCCCATCTACTTTCCACCCACACATACACCCTCCCATTATCAGCATCCCCCTCCAGAGGGGTGCATTTGTTGCAACTAATGAGCCCACATTGACAGTGTAATCACCCAAAGTCCATAGTTTACGCTAAGGTTCACTTTTGGTGTTGAACATTCTGAGTTTGGATAAATGCATAATGATAGGTATCCATCATATTGGTGTCAAGCAGAGCGTTTTACTGTCCTAGAAATCCTCTATGCTTTGCCTCTTCATCCCTTCTCCTGGCAAATAGGGATCTAATATTTTGTTGAAAACTTTTTAGTTCATGTTCATGAGAGATACTGGTCTGTATTCTTTCTGGTGATGTCTTTGTCTGGTCTTGTTATTAAGGTAATGCTGGGCCCAGAGAATGAGTTAGGCAATATTTCCTTTGCCTTTATCCTCTGAATGAAATTGTAGAGATCTGGTATAATTTTCTCCTTAAATTTTTGGCAGAAATTGCCAGTGATCTGGGCCTGATTTTTTTTGTATGTTTGTTTGTTTTGGAAGTTTATTTAATTACTGATTCAATCTCTTTAATAAATATAGGCCTATTCAGGTTATTTACTTCTTAAGTGAGTTCCAGCAAATTGTGACTTTGAAAAAAAAATGGTTCATTTCATCCAGGTTATCAAATTTAATTTAGCTGTTGATATGTTTGGCTTAAAAGCCACCATCCTTCTAGTTGTATTCTGTTTATTGTTCTTTGTTTCTTTTCTCCTCTTTTTCTCCTACCTTGTTTTATATTTAATGCTTTATGATTCCATTTTTTCCTGCTACAGGTTTATTACATGGTTTTCAAGTAGATTTTTTAAATGAATATAGTAAGGTTTACAACAAAGTAACACATCTTTACTTTTTCCTGGTTTATCTCCAAATGATATTGTTTCGTGTGTGATGTACATACCTTATGAAAATGAACTCCCAATTCTTCGCTCTCGTTTTAAGCAACCTGGTATTTTTGTCTGTATTTTTTTGGCCCAGTCTCTCTTTACTCAGCTAAGATTCCAAATTCTGGTTTGTTGCACTGCTTGGTACTGTGTCATTGCTTATTGAGGTGCTATTCATTTTTGCTTGCATCTTTTCCCCCCTTTTTGTTTTCTAGTTTGGTGGTTGCTGTTAACTTGGCTTGACATTTATTTATCTTTTCTTCTATTGTACCTAATCAGTTTTTAATGTCTGTTAATGAATTTCATTTTATTTTATTATTTTTGTATTCAAGTGTAATTGGCTTCCCTCATAGCTCAGTCAGTAAAGAGTCTGCCTGCAATGCAGGGGACCCAGGTTTGATTCCTGGGTCAGGAAGATCCCCTGGAGAAGGAAATGGCAACCCACTCCAGTATTCTTGCCTGAAGAATCCCATGGACAGAGAAGCCTGGCAGGCTACAGTCCATGGGGTCACAAGAGTCGGACCTGACTTAGTGATTAAACCACCACCATGGTGGTGAAGGGGAGGTGGTGACCTATAATTAATTTACAATATTAGTTTCAGGTATGCAACATAGTGATTTGGTAGTTGTTATAAAATATCAACTATATTCCCTGTGCTGCACAATATAACCTTGTTATTTATTTTATGCATAGTAATTTGTACTTTTTTAGTCTCCTACCCCTATCTCACCCCTCCTTCCTTCTGACTCTCCACAGGTAACCACTAGTTTGTTCTTTATATCTGAGTCTGTTTTGTTTTTTTTTTTGGTTATATTTATTCATTTGTTTTATTTTTAGATACCATATGTAAATGATAGTATTTGCCTTTGTCTGACGTTTTTCACTATGCATAATACTCTCCAGGTCCATCATCCGTCCATGTTGTTGCAAATGGCAAAATTTCATTGTTTTTATGGCTGATTAATGTTTTTTTATATTTGTGTATGTATCAACCACATCTTCTTTACCGGCTAAAATTCACTATATTTTAGATTTCAGGTATTGTATTCTTTCTGCTTTAGGATTTATATTTGGTGATTTTATCAAGTTTTCATATTTCTGTTGGAATTCCTTCATTCCTTTGCCCAGTATATCTATGGTTTTAGGTACATTAACATAAATATATTTTTGCATCTACACATTTACAAATTCTAACATTTGAGTCATGTCTTGCTCTTTTTATTAATTGATTTTTCTCCTGAATGTTTTGTCATGTTTTATTATTTCTTCATGTGGCTACCTACTCCAGTATTCTTGCCTGAAAAATTCCATAGACAGAGGAGCCTGGCCGGCTACAGTTGCAAAGAGTCAGACTGAGCAATTAAAACACACACACACACACACACTCACAGAGTTATTTTTTCACACAGTATTGTGGATGGTACATTGTACATGCCCTGGAGTTGGCTTATCTTCCTTTGGAGAATAAGCTTGATTGTACATTACAATGTAAATTACCAGTGGATCACCTTGCTCTTTGGGAGGTTTGGTTTTAAGGTTTTAGTAGGTTAGTCTGTTTCATCTTTGCCCCTAGTCCTGGAATGTAGTATTTATTCATTAAAATTTTTTACCTTTATCGTGTGTAGAATGTCTCTGCATTGGTTATAATCATAAGTGTCACCCTAGGTTAATACAGCATTTAGAATTTTTGGATTTTAACTAAACATCATTTCAATATAAAAGAAATGTAGGTGTAATTCATTTTAGTTTTTGCAGTGGAGGGAGCTAAACAAAAGGAAAGATGATGGTGAGATCTAATCAAAGTCTGTTGTATCAGTTTAGAGAAATGTCAGAGTTTCTCTGCAAGGAGGAATCAGTGATGTGAAAGCCAAGTACTTTAGCATATGTTAGATTGGGAATGTACCTTAGAAATCACTTTTAAGATAGGAAAACTAGGCTGAGAGAGGAAAAGCGATAATTCCCAAGGTGGTTTTCTTACTAATTTCACTCTGGGAGCTTGATCCAACCTCACTCATTTTTGAACCAGCTTTCTAGTACCCTCTGCTCCCCTCCCCTCGCTCATTTCATTCTTCATATCTACTCCGCATTGATATTTTTTTTGTGGATATGGGAGAATAGTTCTCATTTTTATTCTGGGACACCTTTTTTCCTTCTGTGTTGGAGTATCTCACCAGTAGTCGGCAAAAATCTATGTGAACACTAATCTTTCAAACCTACAACATTGCCTTTGCTACAATGTTTCTGAATTACATGTTTCTCTCTTAGAATTTCCCGATGGCTCTGCCTTCAGTGCTTGCATTCTTCAAAATGAATAAGTGTGCTATTTTGTGATAAGGAACTATTTAATAGTGATGGGACTGATGGGCAACACTGGTTTCAGAAGTCAGGTCTCAAAGCATACTGAGCTACATGATTCGTCTGACCCCCTGGGGAACTGATTCAATGATACAAAATACGTTATTCAGAAAGCATCAAAGTAGGAAAGCACGGGTTCAGCCTTTATTTCAGTCAGTGAAAATATGTTGAGTTTCAGTTGTTGATCAGGCAGTGTTAAAGATGATATTATAGTGTCACTCAGAGAGGGTTCTTTGATGGGAACTTACCTCAAGGATATATAGTCAAATTGGTCACAGAGAAGAGAGTGGCAAGACCACTAAAGAGGTACTTCTGTGTTCTTTCAGTTAATGATTTTGGAGGAATTTCACCTGATTTTAGTTTTTCTTTTAGCAACTGAGATTGTAAAGCAGATGCTGATTACTGAGATTTAGTTTTCTAAATATGTATGTCTGTAGTCTAAAAAATAGAAAGCTATTATTCCATGGTTCTGGTTCCCATTAAATGTAATTTCTACTCATTGCAGAAAACTGAACAGTAGAGAAATACAGAAAGAATAAAGTAAAAATCACTTGCAATTTCACCACTGAGAACTGAGGCAGAGACGTTGATGCTTACGCTCTAAAGCCAAATAGTCTGGATCTGAATCTCAGCTCCATGTCTGTCAGTTCAGTAACTCCAGGCAAGTTACCTAGCTCCTTCATCTGCCAACCTCTGATAAGTAAAAGTATTTGGGTGGTTCAGTGCTAAAGAATCTACCTGACAAGTAGGAGACGCAGGTTCGATCCCTGGGTGGTGAATATCCCCTGGAGAAGGAAATGGCAACTCACTCTAGTATTCTTGCCTGGGAAACCCCATGGACAGAGGAGTTGGGCAGGCTACAGTCCTTAGGGTTACAAAAGAGTTGGACACAAGTTAGCAACTAAATAACAATTACAGTATTTCCTTCCAGGCTTTTTTTTTTTTTAATTTTCTCTGGGCAAGACTTCTACTTAGCCTCATTGTTTTATTTTCTCTTAACATAATGTGGTGGACAAAATGCTTTTTTCCCATGTAATGCAAGATGTCAAACATTTTAGAAAGCAATTATTAATGGTAAAATATGACTTTTCCAGTTAAAATTAGATGTTTAACTCCCTCGTGAATTCCTTTTACTTCTGAGTCTATTTAGACCTCTTGATAGTTCTTTATGATGTTCTGTTTTGCTGAATGAAACCAGCCATTCACCTGAAGACTGTAGAAGATAGTGTAAAGCTAGAAAGTAGAAGATTGTAACTATGAATCCAAGGTAATGTTGATTTGAATCCTTCAATCAAGAGACAGGTTCTCTGTTCTCAGTTTATCAGTGAAATTTGCCCAATATACTTTTCTGTATAATATTTTATAGGGTAAGACGGTGGGAGTAAAGTCTGATAGCTTAAATCCAGAACTTGCCTCTGATAACTGTTATTTGTGCTATCTATGCGACGAGTTGACTCACTGGAAAAGAGTCTGATGCTAGGAAGGATTGGGGGTGGGAGGAGACGGGGACGACAGAGAATGAGATGGCTGGATGGCATCACCGACTCGATGGACATGAGTTTGAGTGAGCTCCAGGAGTTGGTGATGGACAGGGAGGCCTGGCGTGCTGTGATTCATGGGGTTGTAGAGAGTCGGACACGACTGAGCGACTGAACTGAACTGAACTGAACTGAAAGTAAGATTGGGCCAGATTACTTATGTTCTCTAAATCTCAGGTGTTTTTTCTATAACTTGGGAATAATATAACCTGCCTCCTAGACCTGTTGTGAAATAAACCAGTTTTAGGTAAAATTAAAAAAAAATAAAGCTTCACACAATGACTGCTATGGTAAGGGCTCAATAAGTGGTAAATGGTGACTTTAGGGATGATGATGATGGTGATTAAAGTGTAATCATTAAAATAAAGACTTAGAGTCAAATAGGTTTGGTTGTATAGTTTTGATACTTGGATATTTGATGGGTTATAGGATTTGGAGAAATGGTTTAACTTATCAAAGCATACGTATTTTCATCTTTAAGATGATAATTCTTTGAGTTGGTGTGAAGATTAAAGGGGAACTGCTTAGAAAAGTGCTTGGCACTAGATAAATACTCCATAAATGTTAGCCCTTATTCTCATTATTTATAAGAAAAAACACTAATAGTTCCAGTGAAAATATTTAACAAATTCCTTACTCTTCTTAAGGGATTAGAAGAGAATGGTTCATGTCATAATTAAGAGGATTTACTGAAGACGCTAGTACCAAAAAAATAAATAAATAAAAGACCGAAAAGCTAAAATAATAGCCAAGTTTTTAAAATATCTTTTGTTGTCAGCTCTTTTGAGATTTTGTTCTTCTGAGATGAGAAAAGAAAATTGAGTCCTTTCTGCTTTTCTTTCTGTGGGGCTCTTTCCTCCATATTTCAAACACAAAATAGCTTTCCTTGCCACCTGCCTTGGGCTGATAATGCCAAAGAATCACTTCCTGCCCAAGTGATTTTCAGGCTCTGAGTTGGCACCATAAATCTCAACAAATCCTTGGTGGGGCTGAGGATGAGTGAAAGTCATTATTATGGGTCTTTTGGACTCATTCTGTCTACAGTATAATAAATACCACCGTGGGACACTGCCTTGTAGACAAAGCATCATTTGAGTTCTTTTGTGCACTTCCCATCAGCGAGTCACAAATGGAATGCCATAATGTGAACCATTGTATATACATTTTTGAATAAATAAGTATAACAAAGACAATATGCTTGTCCCATTTAATCTCAGTTCTTAACTATGAAAATACAGCACATTCCCTACTCTAGTGAAATGATGCGGGAAAGGCCTGAACCAGCCTGGCTCCTGGCAGGCCATCTGAGGAACACCTGGCGGAAGCCATCATGATATGTGCTAAGGCTCAGTCCCCTAGCGCCTAAGTTTTCCAATTATAATTTGATCAGGCAACATAATGACCATCATAAGGAATTTAAGAGTATACTATTTATTATCCTTTCATTTACAAATAACAGAAGATTCATCTCAAGCAAGCTTCAACAGAAAAGTAAGGTGTAGGCTTACTGCTGCTTCCCACAGGTTAGGACCAAGACCAAGATTGTCTCCTTGCCTTTTTCCATCCATGAGCATAAGAAGGCTGCCCATTTCTCCAAAGGCCGAAAGCTTCCTTGTTATGTGTTGAGAGTAGAAATAAAAGAGTTTAATGTTTCAGTCTGATTGGAGTCCCTTAGGTCCAGTGCCCACCTCTGAACCAGTTACTTTTTTTAGGGGAAGAAGTTGTCCCAGTCAGTTCAGGCCCAGGTAACATGTCTGGGCAGGGTTAGCTCCTCAGAAGCACCTGGGCTGCCTGGAGGAAGGGTGGATTCCTGCACAAAGAGTAGGGTATTGGTACCAAAGAAGGGAGATTGAATATCAAAGAAAACTGCTCTAGCGAGTAGGGCGGGGAACCTCTTTTTTTCTGAAATCAGCTAGAAGTAAAGGGGTTTTGGATCTTGAACAATTGTTCAAATAAACAGTTCTGGTCTACTAAACCTTGTACTTTATTCTGCACAACTCACTTGCCTCGGAGCTTTTACTTCTTTGGATTATATTTTTGTCTTTCCTTCTTTTTCCATCATTCGTAAGCTTTAGTACTGAGCTGATGCATAGGAAACAAAAATGAAGATCTATGCCTCACTCAGAAGTCTAGGAAACCAAAGTATCTAAATTAAAAAAAAAAAAGGTAACTTTGTCTGGTTATGAACAGAGATAGAGGAATGAGGAAGGGAGGGAGAATGGGAGGGAGAAAGAAAGAAGGAGAGGGAGGGAGGAAAGAGAGAAGGCTGGCTGGCTTGCTCACCTACTGTATGGTTAAGTAAATCAGCCCCTCCTGCCGCCAACCTTGTGTGTGTTTGTGTGTGTGCTCCGTCACTCAGATCATGTCTGAAGCTTTGAGACCCCATGGACTATAGCCCGCAAGGCTCCTCTGTCCATGGGATTTCCCAGGCAAGCATACTGGAATGGGCTGCCATTTCCTACTCCAGGAGAACCTTAGAATAGAATAAGCTGTATCATGGGGCCCATAGGGGAGCAGCAGCTTGTTGGCCAAATAACTCCTGAAATTTGAAGCATCTGTTGTCATGATTTTTGATTTGAGCTTATAATAGGGATTCATTGTTTGTATCTTCTTTTTTTTTGTTCATGGCTTTTTTTTTAAGCATTTCATTGTTTTTCCTTTCTCTTGTGTTGGCCAAAGTGGTTCATTTGGATTTTTCCATAAGATGTTAAGTTTTGGCCAACCCCAGATACTTTTATTCTGTAATGGTTTCAAAAGGCAGAAAATGTTAAGGGTAGTACAAGGAACTCCAGTATACCCTTTATGTGAAAACTCCATTCAAGTTTAATGGTCTCGGGAATGCCTTTCATACTAGAAGGTCCAATTCAGGACCACATATTGTGTTGGGTTGTCACACCTCTCCAGACTCCTTTCATCAAGAGTAGAGGCCTCACTTTTCCTTAACATCTGTACACTGGGCATTTTGTAGAATGTCTCTGGGTTTGGGTTTGTCTGATGTTATCCATGATTAGGTCCAAGTTACGCATTTTTAACCAGAATACCTCCTATCCGACACCCAGAGGAGCCTCTTGTTGAACCTCATCTTTACTTACTCTATAGGATAACAATTCCATGTGTTTGCCAGTATTACCAAAAGAGAATTTTCCATAACTTACAGTGTTCATATGGTTTTAAATGTAGCCTAGAGTGTTGATGTCTATGTTCCAGCCTTTTTGGGTGTGGTGGTACAGGAGGGGGAAAAGGCGATTCCACTCCACATACATATAGAAGTGTGTGTATGGGTGATCCAGGTGCCTGCAACAGGTCATGGGAGAACGAAGGAGGGCCTACTTCCTCATGTGAAGGAGCACTTCATGGGAAAAATAACAGTCATTTAGAAATGAATCAGGGTTCTCCAGGGGTTTGGAAAGAAGTGACGGCAACACTCAGCCTTTTGATTCCTGAACGAGCAGCATCAGCATTATCTGGGAGCAGATGAGAAAGGCAGAATCGTGGGTGCCATACTAGTCCTACAGAACAGAATCCGCATTTCAACCAGATCCTCAAGTCATTTGTAGCATGGTGAGTTTGAGGAGTGCTTATCCAGGCCGGTATGAATCAGTCAAGTAGCTTAAAAACTACAGAAGCTTTGGTACTGCATTGAGGGATTCTAATGTAATTTGGTTTAGGCGCAGTCTAGGCATGTGTTTAAAGTGAAATGAAAAGTTCCCCCAGGAAATTCCAGCAAGCCACCCAGACTCACAGAGCTTCGCTTCGATCTCAGTACGGAAGGAAAGGAAGCATGGTGCATTCAAGGACCCATGGTCGGTCAGCAAGCCTGGTTGTTAGGAAGGAGCATGCTAACTTACATGTCAGTGCAGTTGAACGCATGGGGACGCAGAGTGCACTGGATCAAACAGGGCTTTGTTTCACTCCACTGTAGACCATTGACTCAATGCGAGGGGGCCATGGGTAGGTGGGAAGCGGGGAAGGATTCCACCACCTCAAGAATGGAGAAGAGGCTATGTCAGGGAAACTGCTTGGAAGGTATGCTAAAAATCAAGCAGGGTGGCAGGGCCAGCTGCATAATTTATGGGGCACAGTACAAAGTGAAAAATATGGCCTGCTTGTTCAAAAACCAGGAAAATGGTGTTATTAAAGTTCTGAAAGGTAAAAGCATTTCCTACTTTCTGTGGTCTTTCTTGACCTGTCATGACACTTTTAATCACCTGTTTAATATCCTGCTCCTTCAGGCACAGGGACATTCACTGGGTAGGTCCAGGTCCTCACAGACATCCTGGATTCTGTCTCTGCTACTCAGTGGGATGTGCAGCTAGTGCTGGGGGTCCTTTCCACTAGCACAGGGCTGAGTGGCCATGTCCTGCTTAGAGAAGAGGACTCGGTCTCCCCTCCATGGCTCCACCACTTCATCTCATAGTGGATGGTCAATCCTCAGGGGGTTTGCATTTTAGCATCAAGACACACTTAGTACCTGGAGAAGGGGGTAAGTGAGAGGTTTGCTCCTGTTAGATCTCTGGTTGAAAATGCTGTACTGTGTATGTATGCTATGGTACAGCGCCCTCTGCTCCGCAACCCCCAGGCCTTGATGCTCCCCATTTCTGCACCTAGCACTTCTCTGGAGGGTGATAAGGTTGGTGGTCCAGGGCAGGAGCCAGGCAACTAGGAACCTCTCACTTTTCATACCCCTCATGCATGCCCCCCAATTCTCCCTTGGACTTCACTTATAAAACACAAATTCAAAGATAAGATTAAAAAATTAAAGATAGCCCTGCCTGCAGAGCAGTAAACCCGAAGTGGCCAGGCCTTCTAAATGTAACTGCTCTGTCACTGTCTCCCTGTGTAACTGTACTGATCACTTGCCCATAAAGCTGGCCCTGGGGATGGGAGGTGAAAGGATGGGTTTGAGAGGTATTGAGGAAATGGTCAAATCAGGGCATGGTGATGTTAGAGGAAATCCTGTGAATAACTTCAAGATCTCTAATTTGTGTGACTCATTAGATGGTGGCACCAGTAAGAGATAAAGGGAACCAGGGGGAATAATTATTGAAAATGGGGATAAGGGCATGTTTTAGGTACCTATGAATACTTCCTTTGTTCCAACATTTAATCATCCCTCATTTCTCTGGTTTAATTGCAGAGGTTGATGTTTTTCAAACAATGGCAAATAATAAAGGGGAAAATGAACCGCCGTGCCTTCTTCTGATTCTAGACAGCTCTGAGTGTTCTGTCCTGCAGTATGATGCTAAATTTGGTTCACAATCAAGTGCCTATTTCTGTTCTCTTGAGGACTGTTTTCAGGGATGGAATTTTTGTCAAATGTCTTGTAGGCACCTATTAGACAGATCCCACAGTGCTGGCTCTTTTCCAACTTTGGATAGGATGTCTTACATGAGTACATTTCCTGGAAGGATGTGAAAAGGTAAAGTGGGGCCTCCTTGTAGCCCCACACTGAGGACAAAGTGATGTGAGCACCACAGTTTCTAAAGGGAAAAACCATTTAGCTGGCTCTAATTTAGAATTGGAAACCCTCCCCTAACCCCCACTCTCAAGTTTATTTGAAGGTTAACAACTGGTCCATCTTTACTCTATCACAAGAAGAAAGTGAGGGGCCTAGCAAGGAGATCAGGGTTCATAGAAAGAGGTGTTTTCCTCCAGGAAATACTTTTTCCTGCTAGGGTCCAGGTGGGTGGTGGGAAATTCTCTAAGAATCTTCTGTGTTTTGGGAGTATCTGAAAGAGGGCAAGTCCAGCACTGGCCAAATGTCTGCTGGGTGGCAGGTGTGATGATGTGTCCGATCCGAGCAGGAGAAAGAGATCTGGAGAGAGAGGCCTAGGCTTGGGGAATAAGCAAGTGGCCTACGGCTGGGCCAGCAAAGATACCTGTTTCCCAGGGACAGGTGGACAGTATGGAAGATGGTCGCCATTTTGCTTAAACTCAACAAAGGTTGAGTTGCTCTCCAGGTGAGGTATGCTGTAAGGGCAAGAGGCTGTGGGGCGAATGCTGAAGGCAAAAACTGCATGGATGATCATGTTGGATCTGTGTTGAGGAGCTCTAGGTTCTCAGGAGAATCCACAATAACCTCACAAAAAAGCCAGCACTGGGGTGCTGAGCCACACGGAGGACATCAGAGTCCAAGCTGTTACAAAAGCTGTGGTGAGAGATTGCACCAAGGCCTGGTCAGTAGGAAAAGCTTGCTTCTCTGCTGCTCCATTTTCCCCATCCCAAATGACTGAAGTAGCTAGAAAATAGAACCCTGAAGGAATGACAAGTATAGAGCTTCAAACTAGATATGAAATTAAACTAGTAAAGTAGATTGGACTAACTTTATTAACCTCAAGTGGTCAGAAAGTTAGAGAATCTAAACACAGTATCATTTAGAGTTGAGAAAATAAGAATTCAATACAGTGGGGCTGAAAATAGAGACAAAAATTTGTTTCAGAAATTCCCTGGTGGTTCAGTGGCTAGAACTCTGCATTTTTGCCATCGAGGGCCAGCTTCAGTCCGTGATCAGGGAACTAGGATCTCACAAGCTGCGCCATGTGGTCAAAAAAATTTTTTTTTGTTTCGTGTTGCTATATCTATTAAGCTGAGACAACTCCATAAGCTTGTTCATTTGCATTCCTGGGCTAATCCTCATGCCATGTGCTATATTTTAGTGTCCTCCCGAAGTGTGTTTGCTGCATTTCATTTAAGATCTTTGCATCAATATTCGTAAGAAGAGATTATTCTATAGCTTTTCTTTCTTTTCTTTTTTTGTATGATCTTGGTCAGATTTTATATCAAGGTCCTTGATAAAAGGAATTCAAAGTATTTTCTTCTTTCTCTGTGCTCTGAAGCAGCTTAACTATTTTAGAACTACATGTGCCTTGACATGCTAATGTGATTCACCTGTGAAGTTTCCCTGACACTTTCGAGTGTGAGCAGGGAGGCCCTGCTGTTCGTTCTTTCACCTTGTTTGAACTGAACCGTGAGTAAGTGCTGGTATTCCCCTTTTACTTCTCCCATGCCACAGGATACCATGGCTGTGATTTGGAAGACAGCCTCAATATTTAACTTCTAGTTTAAATTTAAGCCATTTGTCATGCAATGCTTGCACTCCACAATTTATGGGCCTGGGTCAGTGTAGGACATTTAGGGGCACACTGGGAGAACCAAGCATCTCCCCACCTCCAAAGAGAGTAGGGTCCTTTGGAGATCCCCATACCCGATCCACTCAGAGAATAGTACAACCTAGAACATGATCATTGTCAGATTCAAATCAGTTCCCTGTGACTTACTATTGTCCTTTATCTTTGGATAAAATATGGAAAATTTGTAAATGATAAAAATTGATAAAAGGTTAAAAAAAGTTTAAAAGGTTTTTAAGATTCTGTCCTGCCCACTTATTTTTTAAGCCATTATTTTGTACCCAATTAATCAAAAGCAAACCAACCAAGTTCCCCAAGCGTGCATCCTGGGGTCCTCTGGGAACTTAGCCATAGGTTCCCCCCACCACCACTACCACATACGCTTGTCCAGGCAGCATTCGGGGGAGCAGTGCAACCGCTTTCCTCATTTGGGTAGCAAAGCCCCCTTGGCAGATAGTTAGTCCCTCTTGTCAAGGAAGGCTGTCTTAAAATTGCATCCTTATTTTTCCTGTAGTTCTTTCTCTGTCTGCTGTGAATGGAAGAGGGAGGACTGGGTTATTTCAGTTCCGGCAATGGACACATCAAAATTGCTTCCCTTTTCCCTACTCTGTTTCCCTTGAGGACCTAATTTATTTCACGCATTTTGACCTATCTCTGCTTGGAAACGACTGCTGTGGTTCTCTGTTGAGGCATTTCCCTTCCGCCTTTTCTGGCCCGCAGGCCAACCCCCCAGGCCACAGTTCCTCTGCACAGTGATGTCAGTCTGGCTGCTGGGCCCAGCTGGATGGAGGTGTGTTTTATGAAGTTCAACCCTGCACCCTGGGCCATAAATACACATTGTGCACATAAATGTACAGCTAACATTGGCCAGACCCCTCCGAAGAACCATGTTAATAAGCAGACAGTAAGTCTTTAAAATATGGAAAAGCAGTTAATCTTTCCGCTGGCAAATCCTTCATAGGAGGTTGTTTTCCTCCACTGCAGTACTAGCTGCCTGCAAAGATTTTCATCTCCTAGGACTTGAGGTATAAGTGGGGGGTTACTGTGGAGCTTCATGAGCACACTTGTGGAGTCTTCACCTTACGGGGTAGTGTGTTAAAAGGAATAATGACCTATACTGGTCGTCATTAAGCATCCGTATTGAGTCTGGGTCTGCCCTCAAGGGGCTTGAGCACTAATAATTCCAGTACAAGACAGAAAGCCGGTTGCCTATGATTCCAGTCACACAACAGGCCTGGGCTCCAGAGGTGTGCAGCTCTGCCTGTGTTTCTCTAGGAAGTCACTTAATCTAGTGTTTCCCCATCTTTGAAATGGGCACATTCACGTCTTTTTTGCATATAGCTTCTGTAGAAGTTTACTTATGCTCTCTGAGTCCCAGTTTTCTCTTTCATGAAATAAGAAAATCAATACTGTTTGCTCCCAGCACAATATTCCATTTTATAAATGTTTGACGAATACCTGTACACATTCTCCTTATGGAGAACTCCAGTGTTACGTTCATTTCCATGGACAATTATCCCCAGTCTTCTCTTTTCCACCACTGCCATCCTTTTCTCTCCCCCACATCTCCTCCTTCCTTGCTCTCTCCCACTGAGTATATGATAGGAGGATCAGACTTGAGGATAGGGATGGGGGTTCAGTAGACAGAACGTGCATGGAGCCAATACATGCTTGCTTTTTGGAGAGATGAAAGGTCAAGTTTGTAAACTGCCTCCAATCTGTTGAGCAGCCGTGAATTCTGTCTGTGTGTCTCAGGTAGAGAAAGGGAGTTGCCAGTGGGTTGACTTGAAGGAGAACATAGATGATGGCTGTCAGTCTGGAGATGACATGATTTGTGCCTTAAAAAATATTTAATTTTACTTGGTCCTTCCGTTTATCACTAGAAAGACACTGCATGTGTTCCGATCGTTTTTGGGTTCCACCCACATGTGTTCCACTTGTTCTGTGCATTTATCCCTTCTGTGTTATCTCAAGTTATTCACTCCTAACACAAATGATAAGTCTTATCCATCCCATTTATTTTTCCTGTTCTCTGTAGCAGAATCAAATGCTGTTAGATGAGTATTTTGAAATATTCCTAAAAATATTTATGTATAGTTTTGCAACATTATTTAACCACTTACTATGTTTTGGATAATCTTTCATAACACTAAATAGACATCTTTAACCCTTTCATCTGTTGCCAAGTAAACCATAGAAGAGATACACTGTTGCTTATTTAATCATTCCTCTACTGATGGACTTTCAGATGGATTTTGTTTTTCCTCCTCTCCATGAACAAGGTTACCAGGAGCATCCTTATATGTCATCTTGGGTTCTTAAACAATAATTTCTCTTACTGAGAAGTAAAACTACTGGAAAAGTAGGATCTAAATCATTTTCACTGAAACAGTAACAAATTATTCATGTGTTGCCTATAAAAGTTTACTTTCCCACCAACGATGTAAAATAATAGTTACTTCTTCAAACTCTCAGTCATTTGATATTACCATAAAGTTTTGCCATTCTGATGGTAAAAAATGAGTTTGATTATTTCAGCTTCATTTTAATTTGCACATACTTAATTTTAGTGAGATTGGACCCCTTTTACATATCAGTTGTCCATCTGTATTTCCTCTTCTGTAAATTATTTCATGGGTTTTAATACTAATTCAGTTCATTTCAGTCGCTCAGTCGTGTCCGACTCTCCGCGACCCCATGAATCACAGCATGCCAGGCCTCCCTGTCCATCACTAACTCCCAGAGTTCACTCAAACTCATGTCCATCGAGTCGGTGATGCCATCCAGGGCAAACAATTTCCTTCTTCTCTCTTTTTTCTTATAAACTCAATTTTATACAGTTGTCCAGACTATATTTATATGAAATCTTAGGATCATCATCTCAAATTCCATCAAAATCCCTGTTGGGATTTTATTGAGATTACTTTGAATTAAAAGATTACTTGAAGGAGAATGACACCTTTAATATATAACTGTTCTCTTTCACCACCACTGTGGAATTAGGGTTTTTTTATGTTTAGTAAAGTTTTCTAAACTTTCTTTTCTGATCATTTTCTTCATAGAGAAACATCTTTCACTAGATTTATTCTCAGGCATTTCACAGTAATTATTGATACTATCAATGGTTCTTTATTTCATAAATATTTTTTCATTGGTTATTGCCAGTGTCAATAACACTGTGGTTTTATATGCTGATTATGTAACTGGTTAGCTTGCTTGGTTCTTTTCTGTGTTCTAATAGTTGGTCAGTGGGTTCATATGGATTTTCTACAAACACAGTGATATCTGTTCTTTGGGTGATTTGGTAGTTTTCATTTGTGGGTAGATTCTCAATGAGCATTTCAGATTTTTTTCATGCAGTTGGTTTACTTGTGTTTTTATAGCCTGGCCAAATGTTGATAATTTATACATTATCCTCCAACGTGTGTTTGTTCTAAGTTTTCAAATTATTTGTAATGATATACATCAGTCAGTCAGTTCAGTCGCTCAGTCGTGTCCCACTCTTTGCGACCCCATGAATCACAGCACGCCAGGCCTCCCTGTCCATCACCAACTCCCGGAGTTCACTCAAACTCATGTCCATCGAGTCGGTGATGCCATCCAGCCATCTCATTCTCTGTCGTCCCCGTCTCCTCCCACCCCCAATCCCTCCCAGCATCAGACTCTTTTCCAGTGAGTCAACTCGTCGCATGAGGTGGCCAAAGTATTATAATACTCACTTAAAAGGTTTACAATGCCTCTGTCTCTTTTGGGTTTTAATGTAACTTTGTAACTTCTTGATCAGAAATGTCAGAAGTGGACTTATGTCCTTGTTCTTTTAAGTCTGAATTTGATTCTTCTAGTTATCGTCACATTTTTACTTGCATTTTATTCTTCTTTTATCTTTATAAATTCATTCTGTCATTGGCTCAGTGAATATTTACTGAGAATCTACTCTGTCCCAGGCATAACTCTAGGTGCTGGGGATAAAAGATGACCATGGGCAGACACAGGCAACTTTTTTCCCATGGAAACCACAGTTTGCTGTCAGGGGGCAGACAGTGAGCAGGTAAGGAGAAAGTGGAGGCAAAGAGATTTGAGAAGAAAGGCAGTGAGGCTGTTTATTTGGTGTCCTTGACAAGAACCGATTCAAGAATGTGGTAAGAACAACAACCTTATTGGAGTAGATTTGTGAAGAAGTGCTGAAGTAGAATGAAAGAGAGGGAAAGAGAAAAAAGGGAGAACGAGGGAGCGATGGCCAGTACCTCTTCTTGGGAGTCGTGCTATTAACGAGGACAGGAAGCAGGGTAGTAGCTAACGGGAGGTTAAGGGAGTTTTGTGTAAACTGAAGAGAATGGCTAGAAAGACAGGAGGAACTGCTTACCTATTCGGTGATCACCTCTCTCCTCTTCCATCACTCACATCCTCGCAGGAGCCTGAGGGCTGGACTTTGGAGAGGGGCGTCAGTCCTCAGTCCCAGTGTACCACAGGGGAGACCGAGGGTAGGGTACAGGTACAGGTTTATGTTCTTACGTTTCCAGCTTCTTGTTTCAAAAACACAGGTCATTTATTTGCAGATTTTTTTTCCCAATAAAAAATATTTAAGGTCACACTGCACAGATTTGAGCCTGGGCTGTTCTCAAATTCACAAGGATGAACTGGATGTATTTTTAACTATTAATTTCCACTGTTTATATATATTTTTTGCTATTAATTTCTAATTTTATCCAACTGTAAAAGTATATGTAATTGATGCTTTCTGCTCTTTGGAACGTGTTGCAGTTCCCTGCATTTGAAAATAGCATATTCTATATTACTTAGGTCTGAAAAGTTGTTGCTGTCAATTTTATTAATAAATGTCATGTGTCTATAAAGTACTTTTGGTATTTCTATCAACTTGTACATCATGATCATAAAAATTCATGTCATATCTTACTGTACTATATTTACTCTAAATAACAGAATACATTTATTGAGAGAAAGATGAATAAATATAACTTATAGAGAAATTGGCCATTTTTTTTAAGATTATAGTCTAGTTCAACTGACTGAATTTGGTAAAAATATCATGAAAAATTTATGTGACAGGATTCTGGACTTGGGGCTAAATATTCAGTTAATCTGTTTGCTCTAGAAGAATATGGGATTTGTTCTCCAACTTGTTTCTCCAAAGAACTGGTATTTCTGGTTCAAGGAGTATTATTATGATGACATTACTTTGTCATTTCAGTGTAGTGGGTCAGATGAGAAAGAGGTATCATTAAACTTACTTTTGTTGGACTAAGTGTACAGATGGGCCCAGAAGATTTAAAAAAAAAAAAAAAGTGAGGAAGGAAAGCCCAAGATGGCAGAGTCAGCGTATGTGCACTCATCTTCTCCTGCGAGAACACCAAAATCATGACTAGCTATATGGCCTTCGTGCCAGCATAACTTGGTCTCTGAGACAATTGGAGCTCCTTAACCAACGAGCATTGATTTCATCCTAAACAATATACCTCTGTTATGGGCAGACATTGTGCAAAGTGATTCAAGGAAAGGCCTAGGAAGTTCATGTTCTTTTATGATTACTATGACATGGCTTCAGTCTATTCTTGAGGCTAGGAGGAGAGAAAAATACACACAGAAGAACATCAAATGCAACTTACAATGGTGTTTAAGCCCTCGGATAAGAAAATGAGTCTTGGAAAAGCCTAACCTCTTAGAGCTTAGAAACTGAGGTAATTTAGCCAACTCTGACTCTCCTGTTTCATGCACATAAATGTCTAGTCTTTCCAAGATGAGCTGTGCGAGCTACGTGTGGACATAACTATTGTTTTTTACGTGGAGCTTCGAATTTGAAATGAAGAGCCTCATGGAAAGAGGCAACTTGAATAGTAAACCAGTTTCTGAAACTTGTTTTCCGAAATACTATAGCAGTTCTCCCACTCCAGAGGAAGTTTTCCTCATGGCTGTTCACTTGGGGGTGGTAAATGACCACTCACTGTCTTCTGCCTCTTGTTCCAACAGGTCCTTTGTCATTCAGCAGATCCCGAGCAGCAATCTGTTCATGGTGGTCGTGGACAGCAGCTGCCTCTGTGAGTCTGTGGCCCCCATCACCATGGCGCCAATTGAAATCAGGTATATCCTTTGTGTGTCAGTCCAGCCGCTACTAATGAAGCTGGTAAGGGGGATCAGCAGTGAGGAAACCTAGGGGAGAAATCTCAGAGAGGGAGCGATGATATTCTTTCCACTGTTAGAAGTTGTTAAGGGAGTAAGTGCCAAGTTTTGACGTCTGAAACGCAGAATAAGGAAAAGGAGCATCTTGGAAATATGCCTTAACTACAGTCAACATAATGAATCCCTTAAGTGTGAACGTTTAAAGGCCCAGAAGATCAGAAGGCGTCCGGAATCTTGTCATGGCTTCCATCCTGAGGTAATCTGACACCCCCTCTTACTCTTTTCCTATCAGATTCTCCATGAGGATCTCACAGCCGTCAGAGAATTATAGCTCAAAAGTTTACCCTTGAGAAAGTCATTCATTTCAGGCAAACCAAGAAATAATATATAGGAAGGCTAATGGTACTCTACATTCAATGCCTTCTTATTTAGTCTGTACTTAATAGCCTTTTCTTATTATATTCACATATATTTTTTAAAAACCTCTTTACTATCTTCCCTTTTACAAATGTGCTATAGTTTTATCACTTTCCACTATTACACATAAAGTGGATCTGACCATCTTGTTTTACTTATTTCAAATTGTAGTTAAAATTATTTTCCCTTGATTACTTTTAGACAGCCTTTTACTTATAAAAAATTCATGTAAAGCAAAAGTCACAATGCTAATGTCAGATCAAGAGTCACAATGTCTAAATGTGGGATGATAAGCCTTTAAACCCCCTGTAACACATGAGGTCACAACTATAAAGGCACTACATTCACACCAAAAGTGATGATCAGAGAAAATATTAAGTTTATATAAGAAAAGCAAACTTCAGATGTAGGTGAATTATGTCCTTCAAAGCTGTAGACAAAACAATTTAAATATAGCAAAAAAATTGCAATTTAAAAATACTCCACCTCCATCTTGAAAGATCGAAAACTGGCCTAGACCAGTTACTATAGGGATCAGTTCAGTTCAGTTCAGTTCAGTCGCTCAGTCGTGTCCGACTCTCCGCGACCCCATGAATCACAGCATGCCAGGCCTCCCTGTCCATCACCAACTCCCGGAGCACACTCAAACCCACGTCCACAGAGTCAGTGATGCCATCCAGCCATCTCATTCTCGGTTGTCCCCTTCTCCTCCCACCCCCAACCTTTCCCAGCATCAGAGTCTTTTCCAGTGAGTCAACTCGTCGCATGAGGTGGCCAAAGTATTGCAGTTTCAGGATACTGAGAAGATATTTATTTTTTGTAAAATGCCACCGTAGCCCACTGAGTGTTAATGTCACCTGTAAATACCAAATAATTTTAATGTTATTTAAACTATCCAAATACTAGAAAATATTTTATAGTCAGTGTAGTGCTAAGAAGAATTTGGAATTTATTGAGAATGTTTGCTTCTATGTTCAAGGGAGAGTTCAATAACATATGCTATAAAGGCTTTTGATAAAATCCAATGATCACCTCTAATAAAAGATCTATGTAAAATAGAAGTATGAACAATTGTCCCAAAACAATAAAGCCACTTAATTTGAAACCAGAACTGCATGCTGCTGCTGCTGCTAAGTCACTTCAGTCGTGTCTGACTCTGTGCGACCCCATAGACGGCAGCCCACCAGTCTCCTCTGTCCCTGGGATTCTCCAGGCAAGAATATTGGAGTGGGTTGCCATTTCCTTCTCCAGTGCATGCATACATGCTAAGTCCCTTCAGTCGTGTCCAACTCTGTGCGACCCCACAGACGGCAGCCCACCAGGCTCCTCTGTCTACAGGATTCCCCAGGCAAGAATACTGGAGTGGGTTGCTGTTTCCTTCTCCCCAGAACTGCACACTTAGCACTAAATTCACAAGAGTAAAAATCTTTTAAAGTTAATAAGACAAATTGCTTTGGAAACTAGATACATGATAAACACTAAAAAACAAAAGAGCAACAATGACAAAAAAAAAAATGACGTTTTTTTTTTCTTTAAGGTTCTAGACCCAGTAGGATGAAGTCAATGGAAAAGAATAGATACTCTTATGTATGACAGAAGTTCAGTTCAAAGGGGAGAACATAGAATGGACTTGAATGGTAAATGATGGTCCCATAAGAAATTCTAGGGATTGGACCCATACTTCTGGATTGGAAGAATTAGCATTATTAAAATGGACATAGTACACAAAACAGTCTACAGATTTAATGCAATCCCTATCAAAACACCCACAACATTTTTCACAGAACTAGAACAAATAATCTTAAAGTTTATATGTTGCCATAAAAGACCCAGAATCACCAAAGCTGTTCTGAGAAAAAAGAACAAAGGAGGAGGCATAACCATCCCAGGTTTAAGACCATGCTACAAAGCTACAGTAATCAAAACAGCATGGTGTTGCCACAAAAACAGACATATGGATAATGGAACAGGATAGAAAGCTGAGAAATAAGCCCACACGCCTATGTCAATTAGTCTTCAACAAAGGAGGCAAGAATATACAATGGGAAAAAGATAACCTCTTCAACAAGTGGTGTTGGGAAAGCTGGACAGTCACATGTAAATCAGTGAAGTTAGAACATATCCTCACACCATACACAAAAATAAATTCGAAATGCCTCAAAGGTTTAAATATAAGACATAGCACCATAAAACTCCTAGAAGGAAACATAGGCAAGACATTCTCTGGTATAAATTGTACCAATGTTTTCTTAGATCATTCTCCTAAGGCAATAGAAATAAAGTAAAAATAAACAAATGAGACATAATCAAACTTAAAAGTTTTTATACAGCAAAGAAAACTATAAACAAAACGAAACGAAAATGTAAGGGGTGGAAGAAAATATTTGCAAAACTGAAAGGGCTTAATTTCCAAAATATCCAACCGCTCATACAACTCAAAACAAAGCCAGACAGCTCAATTGAAAAGTGAGCAGATGACCTAAATAGACATTTCTCCAAAGAAGACATACAGATGAAAAGATACTCATCATCACTTTATTAGAGAAATGCAAATCACAACTACAGTGAGACACCACCGTATATCAGTCAGAATGACCATCATTAAAAGGTGTACAAATAACAGATGCTGAAGGGAATGTGGAGAAAAGGGAACCCTCCCACACTGTTGATAAGAATGTAAATTAGTGCAGCCACTATGGGAGACAATATGGATGTTCCTCATAAAGGTAAAAATAGGGTTGCCATATGATCCAGCAATCTCACTACTGGGCATGTATCCAGACAAAAATATCATTTGAAAAGATATATGCACCCCTATCTTCACAACAGCACTGTTTACAGTAGGCAAGACATAGAAACAATCTAAATGTCCACCAACAGATGAATCTATAGAGATGTGTAGTGTGTGTATATATATAATGGAATATTACTCAGCCATACAAAAGAATGAAATAATGCCATTTGAAGCACCATGGAGGAACCTATAGATTATTATACTAGCTGAACTAAATCAGAAAGAGAAAGACAAATACCAAATGATATCTCTTATTTGTGAAATCTAAAATATGTCACCAATGAGCATATCTACAAAACAGAAACAAACTCGCAGATATAGAGGTTGGGGGAAAGGATTGGAAATTTGGGATTAACAGTGAAAGCTATTATAAATGGGTTGGATAAACAACAAGGTCCTACTGTATAGCACAAGGAACTTTACTCAGTATTCTGTGATAAACCATAATGGAAAATAAAATGGGAAAATATATATATATATAGAGAGAGTACACTTTGCTGTACAACAGAAATTAATACAACACTGTAGATCAATTATACACCAATGAAATTTATAAAAGAAATAAAGAAATTCTAGGTATTGGAGAGACCTTCCTATCCAAGACCAAAAAAATATGGAAGAAAAGCAGATTTATTTAACTATATAAAAATTATAACCTTTGATGAAAAAATATAACTGAGAGTCAGTATCCAATTTATAGAACCTGAAAACATTTATAAATGAAAGCATAAAGAGCTCTTTAAATTGATGAAACAAAAACTGCATTTAAAAATAGACCAAGCTCTGAGACTTCCCTAGAGGTCCAGTGGTTGGGACTTCTAATGCAGGGGGTGAGAGTTCAATCCCTGGTTGGGGAACTGGGGTCCCACGTGCCTCATGGCCAAGAGACCAAAATTTAAGAAACAGAAGCAATGTTGTACCAGTTCAATAAAGACTTTAAAAATGAACTCTCTCTCTCTCTCTATATATATATATATATATGTAAAGATCTTTTAAAAAAAAAAAGAATTAACCAAGGACATGAAAGATACAAGTCATTGGATAATCAGAAAATACAGGTACCAATGCAATATCTGGCAGTAGCCATTGAAGGCAAAAATATCCTTTAGCTCTGCATTCTTATTCCTGGACATCTTTACCTTAGGCCAGAGCAGGAACAAATATCATTTTTGGCGAAGGACTTGCATTCAACACTGTTTGTAACAGTAGAGAACACATGAGAAGATGAACGACCATCAATAAGAAAAAAAAAAAGGCTGAATAAAAGAAACTTAAAATAATGGACATGGAGAAATTTCTGTCAATTAGTAGATGAAAATCATGGTACAGAAAGGAGTAAATAATATGATTCAATTTTTGTAAAACAGAACCTCCCTTCCCTGAAATTAAAAAGAAGTCACACGTGTTAATAAAACCTTCCATAGCCAAGTCTCTGAAATGATCTGAGATGTGATCGTTTACTTAGAAGGTCGGTATTTTGCTTTTATAAAATAATCACAATGGACATCTCTACCAATGGTCCTTTACCTCTTGAATGTTCTGCATTGTAGTATGCAAAAAGTCATTTTGAGTATTTTATGCATTGACAAGTAAAGTCAGAGATTGTCTTTACTAATGTGATGAAATGTATACAAGTCCATTTCCTGGACATTGTCTAGATTCCAAATGATTTTGTTCATATGCTGGAGAGCAGGGAGAGATCTAGGGATGCCACATACCTTGGGAAGTTTAAGGCATCTTGGAATCCGTCTCTGCTCTAACCAACCCTGCCTTTCCCTGTAGGAGAATGCGAGGGAGTGTGGGGGTGCACCGAATCTCCAGGCCAAGATGGTCCTTATCCTGTTCCCTCTGCTTTTGATGCTCTTCTCAAGGTGACACTGATGGAGATGTTCTCTTGGCATGCTAAATTATGGATAAACTGTGAACCAAACTATGGTGCGACATAGGAGACATGAAATATAGTCCAACCATCAGCATCTCATGATTTTAAACTGTGCGTGATACAAACTCTTAAAAATATGTTGACAGAAAAGTTATCTTTTTACTTTGCCAGTCATGCAAATGTGAGTTTGCTACATTATTATCATCCTTCATCAGAAACGGGACTGCAAGCGGGCAGCATCCCTTCTGCTTGAAACCCATTGAAACCAATTTAAAACTGTGTACTTTTTAAATAAAGTATGTTAAAATCATAATCTCCTGGTTTGGGTTTTGTTATCATTTTATTGCTGAGAATACAGACTGGAAAATGCATGAAAAAGTCACCCATTCCAGACAGTAAGGAAGAATGGCTGTTGGCCGAGACGTTACTCTAAAGCAGATTCTAGACAAACATTTAACAATTGTTTAGATGCTCTACTCTGTTTTAAAAATATTTACAGAAGTAAATCAAAATATCATCTACATCAGAAGAATTTATTACACAGAACCCTGAATTTTGTTGAACAAAACTTCAATAGAAATCATAATTTGGATGAGAACACAAGCTTCCATAATATTTAAGTGTTGAACTATTTGGGAATAGAAATAAAGAAGTCATAAACCCTAGGAATTTGTTCTGAGAAGACTTGAAGGAGAAAAGAATGGTGACTACAAATGACTCAACTTTATTGCTTGAGAATTTGGCTTCTAGCTTTCCCCATAAACAAGAGATGAAATTCGGTCTTATATGTTACAGAATGTGAAGCTACTCAGACCTGTAAGCATTAAAACACTGGATCGTGAACCAAAGAAAATAGATTCCATTGGATTGTGATTCCAAAATAACCATTCCAAGTGGAATAATTTCTGCGCCTAGGTAGAAATGAGAATGCCTTTCTTTAGAGGACAAACATCTAAAAGTCATGTGGAGAAATCAAACTCTAAAGAAAGGCTGCGTTATCCTATTGATAGTTTAGGAAAACTGATGTTATCATACTACTTTATACTATAACGATTCCAGTATTTATAAGAATAACAGTACTGCATTGTTAAACTTCTTTCAACTACTATTTCTCCAACCCACAAAGTCTTCCTGCTCCTCAAGCATGCTCAGTGGACACCTGCCTCAGGGCCTTTGCACTTGCTATTCCCTCATTATGGGATGCTCTTTCTCCCAGATATCTGCACGCTTTCCTCCCTTACCTTCTTCAGGTCCTTCTTTTGTGGCAGTCCACGCTGGCCTCCTTGTTTATAGTTGTAGCTTCCACACCCCTTTGCCCCTTCCCTCTTCCCTGCTTGATATTCTGCCATAGCAGTTATCACCATTGGATTTGTTTATCGTGTGTCTCTCCGCTGGTGAATATAAACACCAAGAAGGCAAGGATTTTATTGTTTTTTATTTTGTCACTGCTGTATTCTCGTCTCCAAGGAGAGAAGAGTAGAGTATCCAGTCCAGAGCAGACCCTCATTAAACATTTAAGCAAGTAAGCAAGTGATAGTAGTAGCAAGAGTTGCAGTACCAGCATAGAGGGTGGTTGTGTATACCTCCATGGTATAGCGCCATGTGGGAGGATCAGCGTTACAGAGATCATGGAGTAATAGAATATCCTCTATTATCCTACCATTGCCAGTTTTTGAGAACTTCTATTGACAGTATTAATGACTGATGCCAATTGTCTCCAAAGGGATCCTATCACAGAAAGTTTTATTAAAATGTTTGGTTTGCTGCTTATAATTAAGGTAAACTTTAAAGTGATACAGTTAAATCTAACTGTATGGCACAGTTACTAAAGTTGTAAGCTTTGACATTCAATATAATAGGTTAATGGATTCAGAAGTCACCTGGAGCTAGCAGTATTCTTCCTAAACTGTAGAAAGCTTTCATATATGTGAACATTCACAAAAATATAGTAGAACATTTGCAATAGTTATTGAAGTTAGACTAATAAATCACAATATAGACAAGAATATTTGTGTGATGCCTTTATCTGTCCTAAAACGACAACAGGGCAACTCCATATGCTATACATTCGTTAGATTAGGATGACGTAGGACACTGAAAGATAGTAATGGCAGTGGTAAAATATACTATTCAATGTATGAAGCAGCTGTAAAATAAGGAACTGTAGCATTATTATTCAAATTATGAGCAGTACAGCACTGCAGAGGATAATATTTCTCTTGTTATAAGAGTCTGTATAGTTTAATAAAACATTGAAATAATAGGTAGAAGAGCACAGTTTTATTACACTCCATATTAGAGGTCATAATAATTTAGCAGACCCTTAAGGGCCATTTGCAGTGTGTGTGATTTGGGAGTTTTGTGAAGATGCCTCTAATTGGCACACATATGCTGGGGAGCCTGTCAGGGGCATTTCTACTCACGTGACTTTGTCTTATATATCTAGCTCTTAGCAGCTGCAATTCCTACTTGGGACTTTGCAGGCATCATTTCCACTAGGAAGTGTTTCCTAATCCAGTAATTACAAATCCTGGGCAGCTTTGCCCGCTAAGAACGTTCGGAAATATCTGGAAACATTTTTTGGTTGTCACAGTTTGAGGCAAGAGGAAGTTTAAACTAAGTTAATAGATGCCACAGACATTCTGGATCCCCACGTGGCATCTAAATTGTGTACCTTTGCTCCGCCAATGCCAGGAATCCCTTACATAGTGTAAGCTACTAAAGTACAGATTCAATTCAGCAGCAATCCCTGTATATCATATCTTAAAATACTCAGATGATGGGGTCCTTCTCGTCCTTCAGGCCTCAGCAGTCTTCCACTGAACACCAGGGAATCCTCGGTCTCAGCCTGCCGTTTCCCTCAGAGCAAGGTCCTCACAGGGCACTGGCATTTTCCCGTTCACTCTCAAGTCTCCCCTCCCACACCTTGTAGGAGGGAGCTCAACTGTCTGAATCCCCCACGCTTTTAATTGCTTCTCAAGTTCAGTGACACCCAGCAAGTGTTTGTGGAATGAATAAACCATCTCCACGATTCTGTTTATGAGACCTTCTATTTACAAGTTACTGTGCAGAGAATTTCCATTATCATTTCCTACACCTGTTATTATTCCCATTTCACTGATAAGGAAACTGAGCTTGACAAACAAGTTACCCAGATTGCTAGAGCCACTAAGAGGCAGGGCCTTCTGCCTTCACCGTTACAATACTATGTACCATGTGCATCAGTACGATATACTGTATTCCCACATGGCGGCAGACCCCGGTCCCCTCAAACAGGTACAAAGTCAGGATGGCAGTACTTTCTAGTTTGCTGCTGCTGCTAAGTCATGTCAGTCGTGTCCGACTCTGTGCAACCCTGTAGACTGCAGCCCACCAGGCTCCCCCGTCCCTGGGATTCTCCAGGCAAGGACACTGGAGTGGGTTGCCATTTCCTTCTCCAGTGAATGAAAGTGAAAAGTAAAAGTGAAGTCACTCAGTCGTGTCCGACTCCTTGCAACCCCATGGACTGCAGCCTACCAGGCTCCTCCGTCCATGGGATTTCCCAGGCAAGAGTACTGGAGTGGGGTGCCATCGCCTTCTCCGACTTTCTAGTTTAGGATACCGTAATTCAGTAGCATTTGGACACACTAAAGGCAATATATGATAGTAGATTAAAGTGATATTTTTTGTTAACTATGGTTAGAAACAGCAGAGTAATGTGGCACTCTGGCTACTTCTGTAGTATATTGAAAATACAGTACTTCCTACTCATACACACATTTTAGGTAATGCAGGATGATTTAAACCAGGAGTCAGAAAGTTTTTTCTGTCAAGGACCAGAGTGAGTATTTTAGACTTTGTGGGCCCTGTCGTCTGAGTCTGTTGCAACTATTGGACTCTGCCATCATAGCACAAAAGCCCCTTGTGTCCCATTAAAACTTTCTTTAAAGGACACTGAAATCTGAATTTCTTATATTGTCACATGTCACAAAATGTTATTCTTGAGACGTTTCAAGCATCTAAAAATGTAAAGATCATTCTTAGCCTGAAAGCTGTACAAAACAGGCAGTGGGACAGATTTGACACACGGACCATAGTTGGTCAACCCCTTGATTTAGAAGATAGCTGTTGCCAACTTTTAAGGTTTTCATAATGTGATAAACCAGGAACCTCCTCGCAACTTATAGGCACGCATGCTGGAAGGTGTCAGCACTATCAATATGGGAGCTTCTGTAGTACAAGTATGACCAGTGATTTTGGCTTTAACACCACACAACCTAGCTCTGTTTAAAACATTGTAAGTACCTGGGTATAATCTAATGCCTTTATATATATGTATCTAAAAACATAAAAGAACATAACTCATGATAGTGTGCAAGCATTAGTGCTTCTCCGATTGTAAGGAGAGTATTGGCTGACATAATGTAGTTCAGCACAGTATGTGATCAGTTCTGTTTCCATAATTATATGTAGTGAAGCAAAATATGCTGTGACGGATGTGAGGTTCAGAGATGACCTGGCGAAGTCAAGGTGGTGATGGAGAAGGAAGGTCCTGTATACTTTGCCACCTTGTTGACGTTCCCCTTGTCACCTTCTTTTCCTGCCACATGCTTATTCTTGAGACCCAGAAAAGAACAGATCCACCAGCCATATTGCATTATGCTGTTGGTAATGCTGGCTCCAGCATTACTCCTGCATTATCCCATATACTGTCTTTACAGGAAACTTGACAGTATAATCATTCCACAGTGTGGGGCAGCGATGACCCTCTACTATCATTTCAGCCACAGTAACACAATTATGCTCGCCATGCCTCTTCTAAGAGTAAGGCTGTTCTCCTTGTCCATAGTCCTACCTTGCTTCTGGTTATGACAACAATGCAGCCCCTATGCTGGTGCAGCCTGCAGTTTTAGGTGAAACAACACAAGTGCTAATAGGGAGCCCAGTGGTCTATACAGGACTATAACCTCCATCTGGAAAACCACCATTGCGACTGCCAGGTTTTCAGAGAAATAGTTAAGGAAGCATCCTGCTTCTCGGGAAATCATATTTGCTCATTTCACATCACTGAAAGCTTTAATTTGCCCAGCGCACTTGGCGACCACTTGGGTTCTGTGCCAGCTCTGATATTGAGAATAGTCTCTCTGCTGTATCACTCTCCATGGTAGAACTATAATTTTAGCATTGTTGTGATATTATTGCTAAGCCATGTCACACTTGTTTCCAACTTGGAAGCAATTCTGCCACTACAATAACTAGTGTGTAATATCTACAATTTTAGTAGAAGTACACAGTCAGTCTAGCACTTAAATAAAAAGTATTCACTGAAGAGATACACTGCACAAATATTTATAGAATTGAGGTACCATAATGTCTTTTGGTTTAGCACAGTAATAAAACAATATCCTGAAAGACCGTACATTTTCAGTTCAGTTCAGTTGCTCAGTTGTGTCTGACTCTTTGAGACCCCATGGACTGCAGCACACCAGGCTTCCCTGTCTATCACCAACTCCCAGAGTTTGCTCAAACTTGTATCCATTGAGTTGGTGATGCCATCCAACCATCTCATCCTCTGTCCTCCCCTTCTCCTCCTGCCTTCAATCTTTCCCAGCATCAGGGTCTTTTCCACTGAGTCAGCTCTTCGCATCAGATGGCCAAAGTTTTGGAGCTTCCGCTTCAGCATCAGTCCTTCCAATGAATATTCAGGACTAATTTCCTTTAGGATGGACTGGTTGGATCTCCTTGCAGTCCAAGGGACTCTCAAAGAGTCTTCTCCAACACCACAGTGTGAGTCCTAACATTTGTGATTTGTAGTTTTAAATAAGTATAATATACTTTGTTGCCAATATTTAACATCATCCATGTTATTATTCCTTATTATTGTAGATGCAGTGCATGTAAGATATAGTGTGTGTAAACACAGCTCAATAATGCATGAGTGCTGTGCCGTGCTAAGACCTCTACATTGTTTTACATTATTATCAGTTATGTTATAATGCTCTATAATTTTCTAATACCATGGTAAATAATAATCTATACTAAGTTTTCTTTTATCCCCACAGATCTAGAACCAACATTGATACCATAATAAATCTCTTATCTCCAAAATGTATATCAACTAATAGTTAAATTGGATAGAGCTCTTTTGCAATTATTTAGCATCAGTTTGCTACCGGTAAAATATAACGTGTGCTGTTTCTTAACTTGTAGCAATAACACTAAAGTGCCTAAAATTCAGTATTACTTTAGTTTTCAGTGTATTAGTTTTAGTGTTGCTATAACAACAGTAGGTCGCATTTAATGTATTTCTCTAACACTACCAAAAGGAATATGTGGCTGTTATACAAGGCACAATCTTTGAAGTCAGAATCACACATAAATTTGAGTTACAGCTTCACAACTTAATCCTTATGTGATTTTGCTCAAAATACCTGGTAGTTGTAAGCCTCAAATTTTTCACTTGTATGAAGGAAACCAACTCACAGTATTGCCTTTAGGTTTAAATGAGACAGTATCTAAATGAGAGATACTTCTAATTAAACATGATGCGGTGATTTGAATAATTATTAGTTACTACTATTTTAATTTTTTGTACTTTTACGTTAATACTGCATACTCATTCCGATAACACTACTACTAGTAGGCTACTTAGAAATAATATTACTATATAATATGCTATCAACTGTTTGAACCAGTTTTGTAAAAGCACGTTGTCTTCTTATCCTATGCTGCGTTGATATCTTCTGGTTCCTTCTGCTTTAATATTGTTTATGGTAATTTGGGGCTTCCGTGGTGGCTCAGATGGTAAAGAATCTGCCTGCAATGCCAGATACCAGTGTTCAAACCTTGGATTGGGAAGATCCCCTGGAGAAGGGAATGGCTTCCCACTCCAATATTCTTGCCTGAAGAATTCCATGGACAGAGGAGCCTGGTGGGCTACAGTCCATGGGGTCGCAGAATCGGACAAGACTGAGTGATTAACATGATAATGACATGGTTATTTTAACTCTTTCTTTTGCTCACGACTTTATACCATTCTATCCTAAGTTACCTTCAATGATGGTAGTTCTTAGACATTACTACTTATAACAATCTGTGTTTGAGTCATTTTGTGCTTGCTGTAAATGTAACCTGCAAAAAATGTGTTTATATAGCTTAACCTACAGACTGTTCTGCTTTAATTTTACATCCCAGTTGGATGTATTAGATGCATCTCAGTCTTGATTACTCCAAATCTGTCTCTGTGTTTTCCCCTCCAGCCTGCACTCCCTCTTTTCTCATCTCGGTAAAGAGCCTCAGCAGCCCCAGCACCATGGTCCAGGGGTGTAACCCAGATGCTCTGGACCACCCTGGACCCCTATGTTCCTCACTCCACACTCAGTCCCCCAGGAAGACTAGCCCTGCAAAACATGTTTGAAATCTCCCTACAGTGTTTTATCTCTATCACCAACCTTAGTACAAACCTCGAGACTCTCTCCAGAACAACTGAAGCAGCCTACTCAGAGGCCTCTGTGCTGTTCTTCACCACCACCTCCTACCGTGGATCCATTTCAAGTTTTGTCACTTTGCTTATTTTTTTCCACTGGAAGTGCACTGGTAGCTCTAACATATTTCAGAATGCATAAAAGTAGAAGATGGCTGGATGGGTGAAGAGAAAGAAAGTCAACTGAATAGCTAAGGGTCAGTTTCTTAACCTGTCTGAAATGTAATCTTCTCGCCTGTAAACAGGGATAATGAAAGGGTGATTGTTGGCAGTAGATGTCTTTGTGTAGGTCAAGTGTAAAGATGGTTCCTGGCACACAGGAAGCATACACTAATATCATTGGTTACTCGAAGTCATGGTGTAGATTTGCTGTAATCAAAATGAATTCTACTAACAACTGTCTTGGAGTATTCCATTTTCTTCAGTTTGAAAACATCAGGAGATTTCCTTGGATTCACCAAATAAAACTCAAATGTCTTAGCATGTAATTATGTTCAAGTTCACCTTAACCTGCCAGGATTCATCCTAGAAGCAGCTCTTGTGCTACCCATCCATTCTTCCTGAAGACACAAGTACAAGCAGAGAGGGCATTGTCTGAACTTCACACTGCTCCCTTTACAAATCTCAAATAAAAATCCCCAGTCATGTGGTAGGCATCTTAAATGAATGCAGACATTGCCCTGTGGAAGCGTATGAAACCCATTTGGGTGAAAGCTAGTGCCACAAGACTTTGACTAACGCCATGGACCCTCCCCTGATGAATTGCAGTTTGGAACTAGAACTGCTTTTGGTTTTCAGTTCAGTTCAATTCAGTCACTCAGTCGTGTCCGACTCTCCGCGACCCCATGAATCACAGCACGCCAGGCCTCCCTGTCCATCACCAACTCCCGGAGTTCACTCAAACTCAAAATTATTGTAAGATCTGATGATAGAAAATCAGGTGGCGTGGGGAAGGTGAAAGGTGCTGCTATTCTTGAAAGGACAAGGCCTTTGGAAGAAAATGCCTAAAGCTGCCAGAATTAAAATACAACCTTTTGTTTGTAAACTTATAAGATTATAGGTTTAGAATTAATTCAAACTGAATCCTTTCCAGTTACCAGTAACCTAAAACTTGGGTCCATTATGCAATCATGACTCAGTAACTCCTTCGTAATGACTTCCAAACACGATGGGAATTAGACCAACTTTGTAAATATTTGAAGTTGCTAGTTTAAAAATTAATTTGACTTATTTGCTTGCTAGTTGCCAACAACTTAAGAGAGTTGGAGCTTTCTCTGTGATCATACATATCATTTGTGAATCTTTTAAAGGATTTATTTGGAAAAACTATAGGGTAGAACTCAGCATACCCATTGTTGAAAACAAAAGTTGACTGTAGGTGATAATAGAAGGGAAAAAAGATGAAATAAAATTAGCCCTTGGTGTGTTGATTAAACTTAAGTCTAAGCACCATAATTCAGTTAGACATGTAGATGCTCTTTTTAGTTGTATTGTTGGACCTGATGAATTTTTTAAAACACTTCATTGAAATATTAATTCACATACTATGCAATTCACACATTTAAAGTGTACAATTCAGTACATTTTTGTATATTCACAGAATTGTACAATTGTCACTACCATCTAATCACCCCAGAGGAAATCCCATATTCATTAGCAGTCACTTCTTTTTTTTCCTCTTTCTGCTCCCATCCCTAGGCACCCACTAATCTACTTTTTGTCTCTATAGATTTGTCTCTTCCAGTCATCTCATATAAATGGAATCATATGACTTCTTTCACTTAGCATATTGTTTCTAAGGTTCATTAATGTCATAGAATGTAGCAGTACTTCTTTTCTTTTTTTTGAATAATATTCCAGTGTGACTTGGCCACATTTATTCTTTCATCCATTAATGGCCATTTGGTTTTTTCCTTCATTTCATCTATTATGAACAGTGCTGTTGTGAACACTTGTGTACAAGTTTTTATGTGGACATATATTTTCATTTTTCTTGGATAGATACTTAGGGGTGAAACTGGTAGATCATATAGTAACACCACATTTAACATTTTGAGGAACTGCCATACTGTTTTCAAAATTGGTTGCACTATGTTACTTTCTCACCAGTGTATAAGTAATTCAGGGGTTCCATGTCCTTGCCAATGCTTAGTATTATGATTTTTTTTTAAATTAGTGTTGTAGCCGTTCTAGTAGATGTGAAATGGTATCTCATAGTGGTTTTGATTTGCAATTCCCTGATGGCTAATGACATTGAGCATATTTTCATGTGCTTATGGGCCATTTGTATATTTTCTCTGAAACAATGTCTATTCAGATCCTTTGCTCATTTTTGAAATTGGACTATTCGTCTTTTCATTGTTGAATTGTGATAATACTTTATATGTCCTGAATACAAATCCTTTCTCAGACAAATAATTTGCAAATATTTTCCCGCAATCTGTGGGTTGTCTTAACTTTTCTTAAATGGTAAATTATTTTGCTTCCTCTCTTAAATTTCTGGCATCTGTCCAGGTTACAAAATGATTCGTTGTTTCTCTGTGGATGTTTCCAAGAATTTCAGACCTCTTGTGTCCTGTCCATAGCTGAACTTGATATTTTCTTTCCCCTTATCCCAGATCTACTTCTTTGAACATCTTTCCTATTCAGCCAACTGGTCAACCAAGGCAGACACTAAGTTGTTAAATCTTCTTTCCTATTACCCACCTCAGGTCCCCTTGTGAACTAAGTAATGTTTGATTTCTGCTTGCAGCCAGGTGTTTGAAATCCTGGTCATCTACTGTCAAAGTCTAGATCATGTTTTCATTATGTCTCTTCTGGACTCTCTAATAGCTAGATCCATATCCTTGCCTTCTAGGTTGGCCCTTCTAAGTCCAAAATCAGTGATTAAACTCCGTGGGATACTAATGATTACAACTACTGTCTCTGAAATCATGCTTACCTAATTCGAATCCCGGCTCCTTCATTTGACCTCTGTTCCTCAATTTCTCATATATAAAATAGGGAATGATAATAGTCCCTGCCTCACAGGGTTGTGTGAGAATTAAATGAATTATTATCTGTAAAGTGGTATAAACAGTTGCTGGACTATAATAAGCATTTGTGGCAGCTACTATTATTGCAATTGAAGTTCTTTTTTTAAACCATTAATTAAAACTTTACCAAGGCTTTCTCACCTATTGGATAAAATTGAAATGTATTTCTTTGGTACAAAAGGAACTCCAGGATGTGCAATATAAGCTGAGAAAAAGCTACTGTGAACACAACATCCTAGATGTGGTTTTATACCTTCACTTTTCAAAATGTGACACTGAGTTTAGAATTGTCAGGTGTAACTTCTTTCAAGGTATTGTTGCTTTGCAGCCACTGGAGAACATGCGTTGTGGGCTTACTCCTGACCAGGCAGAATGCTAAGCACTTTCTGTGCACTGTCCACCTTAATTCTTACATCTGCCTTATCAGGGGGTTAGCATTGCTATGCCCAGCTTCATAGCTGAGATAAATAAGATGGTAAATCTGTTTGTCCAAGATCACACAAATAGGAAGGAGAGAAACTTGAATGTGGTTCCAAGTCTCTTGGACATCATGTTGCAAGCTCTTGGCTCTGCCTGAGGAAGTTTCTGAAGAGGTATCCACAGACAGACATTCTCAAAGGCAGTGTTGGAAAGAATTTTGAGTACTTGTATCACACTTGTCATTCCTGAATGGGATACATCTTCCATCTGGAAGTCTTTACAATGTTATCCAGACATCTGAAAATTCCTAGGACAAGGACATTTTTAATGTAGCTTCTGAAAGATCTTGCTTAGCGGAAATATCCCTCCATTGGGGGTAAGTGCTTTCATTTGCTGGTTGGATTATGGTCAATTAACTCACTTGGCTGAAGCCAAAGGATCTTAGACTCAGCTTTCTTCCTTACCTAGACAACTCCTCACACAAGGTGAAGGATCAGAGGAGAATGTGAATACTTAGAAAAGTCATCTCCTTCTTCAAGAAGTAACTCAAGGTACTCGAGCACTGGTGAGTGACTCAGGGCTGTCATCTTAATATGCAGAGACAGCACATTCCTAACTGTGTGCACAGGAGGTCTTCATTATCCAAAGATAATTGTTGCTGTGCTGGAAAACTACTACTTAACATAAATCCATCAAAAATAGGGACTAGATTTTTCAAAATAAACTGTAAAAAACATTGAGGCTTTAAAAACAAAGAGCAATTATGAAAACAAGCTTATTTTATTTAATAATTAACAAAATAAATCAAAAGAGAGGGCACAATTAAAACTCTACTCTCTCAGAAAATATAAATATGAATTGAATATTTTTTAGGTTCTGACAAAATTGTTTAATAGCAAAATTCAGCTTTCCTTGAACTTCTGTAATATTGTCATAAAGTATCTATCTCTCTCAAAATTATTCAAGGATTTTTACAAATTTTCTGAAGGTTTCTCTCACTCTTTGATAGTCAAATCATTCTCACTTAAAGCTCCATGTATATACTCAGTGATTTTCTCTTTTGGTTTAACTCTGCCCAGTCCTCCTTGGTCCATGGCTTCAATGGACATGAGTTTGAGTGAACTCCGGGAGTTGGTGATGGACAGGGAGGCCTGGCATGCTGTGATTCATGGGGTCACAAAGAGTCGGACACGACTGAGCGACTGAACTGAACTGA
Source organism: Moschus berezovskii (assembly GCF_049115385.1). Taxonomy (NCBI): domain Eukaryota; kingdom Metazoa; phylum Chordata; class Mammalia; order Artiodactyla; family Moschidae; genus Moschus; species Moschus berezovskii. The sequence continues at coordinate 14,562,874 of NC_142483.1, forward strand.
ACTGAACTTGATTCAACTTTCCAGGACTCCAGGCAATTTTGCATCCTGTGTCAAATTTGCAATTTAATTTTCTAATCAATTTGCCTTGTATACGTTTCGTGTTGTCCATTGTTTACATTGCATAATCAACATGAGATAGACCAACAAAGATGTTGACTTGTTGGGTTGGGGCAGGAGCTGATGTTAAACAGAGAGGACTGTGTAAAAGGGGACAATTTTAAGTGGCATTTTTGTGCTATGCCCTTGCTTTTTTATGCAAACTCAAAATTTTGACACCTCCTCTGATGCAAATTTGCATGATTGTCATCTGGTTTTCTAAATCCCAGACACAGAGATCCATACTGGATTCGGTTTACCTTGAAGCCTTTAATGTTAGCTAGAGTTTGGTGAAATGCAGATTTGCTTCTAAGGCCAACAAGTCCATCAGGGTCTCACCCACAGCCCCATAGTGCTGCGTCTTCGTCCTCATCTTCGCTTTTCCTCTTGCTCACTCTGCTCTTGCCAAACTGGCATTCTTTAATACCTGCCAAGCCCTTTATGAACTTCAGTTCTTTTGTTCCTTCTGTCTTGAATGTTCTTCCCATGGCTAACTCATGTTTCAGATGTCAGTTTAATATGAGCATCTGAAAGAGACCTCCAATGACCATTCCAAGTCATCCTGTAATCACCCTTTACACAACCTCCAGTTTTTCTCCTTAATAGCACTTAGTAAAGGAGATAGGGATCTGATTGGTCTACTTTCCGATTTCTATCGCTAAGTCCAGGACATCAGTCTTAGGATAACAAGGACTTTGTCGATTCTCTTACACACACAAAACCTGTATTAGTCTCTGTTATGTGGAAAGCTGCACTTTACAATGGCAAAGAGGTATGTGCAGAGAGCTTGGAGGCACTCCAAGTGCCCAGTTTCCCCGATTTGAAGAACTTAAACCTCTTCCTTGGGGCCTTTGAAAGAATCTTTGCTCCTTTCTAAGATACAGAAGCCATCTGAGACATTTTAGATTGTGGGTAGGCCTTCATGGGGAATTTTCTAGGATTAAGAATTAGATACAAAGGAAGTTACTAATTTATGTACATTCCCCCTACCTAAGGATTTTTGCCTTATTATCAAATTAATCCCTTCATTTTCCCACTAAAAGGAGAAGAGAGACACGGGAAGCCAGATAAAACAGTTCATTTGCTCATGACTTTAATCTTAAAGGGCTATTTTCCCTACATTTTAAAGGCTAACTAAAATTGAGACTATCATGAGAAAAATCCTTCCTTGTAACTCAGGGGCCATTACTGGAAGATCCAGATCAGATTCTGCTTGGTGCCAAAGGGAGATAGTCCCCAAGCCCTTGAAACAAAAGAATGGTAAAACTAAACAAGATACAGAAAGATCAGGAATCCGTTTTCCATTGCTAAGACCTCAGAAACCTATAAAAGCAGTTGTTTTATGAGAACACTTAGCAAAGTACTGCCCAAGTCCATTTTAAAGGTTTGAAATCCTTTGACATATGGCAATCATTATGTGTGCTCAGCTGTCTATCTTGCACAACACTTTTTTTCCCTCCCCAAGGAATGCATTTCTGAGGCCCTACATTTACCATATTTTACAAGAAGCGTTTAGTGGTAAGCAAGGCTCAGAAGCAGACTCAGGAAGAAGAGCCCTGGTTAAGAGCTCCAGGAGCACCAAAGCATTTTGTCTCAAGATGGAAGCCTTGAGTTGAAGCTGTTTCAGATTAGAAGCGGGTATACATTGCTAGTTGGGTTTTACTTTAGAAAAACATTTAATGATGCAGATATTCTAGGCAGCAAAATGGAACATATTGTCTTGCTCGGCCTTTTCCAAAAACAGGAGGATATGTAGGTGTCATCAGGCCGTTCGGGTGTGCTGAGTTTAAGAGCAGGTGATGGAAATGACAGAAAAACAAGTCAAGGCAAACTTTCAGGATGCTCCTGTGGTTGCCTTTGTTTCAGAGAATGCACTGTGCTCTTCAGCACACTCATGATAAAATGTCCCTGAGCTCTTGGAAGAGCAGGTGGAGACTTTCCCTGAAGCCCTCCTCCTGCATCCTTACTGTAAGAACAACTGGTAGAATAGATCCATATTGTATTCTTGGAAAAACCTCCCCAAAGCTGCTTTCATGTGGTTCTTCTTAGAGAAAGCATCCAGAATGTCCCCAGGAAATAAAAGTAGTTGAACCCAAGTGTGTAAGGCAGTGCAGCCCAGGTTCAGATCAGCTATGGAACCCATAACATGTTCTCGACATTCCTTCTTGATCTTGGCCCAAACCAAGATGAGCGAGACCTACAAGAAACATGTGATTGCCCTACTTTAGAGTTTACCATCCATCAGTAAAATCCATCCTCTACACCAGAATGCCTGGAAAGAAATTCACATGGCTATGTGCTTTCCCAAAATGTTAAGAGCTTTCATCAAAAGAGCACACAACACACTTTTATTTTCTCCTGGTGACACCCTTCCTACAGTACCAAACGGAAATCAGACTAGAAAAGGTGGGGCCAGAGAGGGCGATTTCTCATCTTTTACTCATTCCTAGCCAAATTTAGACTTCCAACAGAAAAATAAGTTCATCTCTAAAAACACTGAATTGTAACGTATTGCTATGTTCAAGCCTTTTGGACAGATGGAAAAGAGGAGATTGTACTATGCAATACACAACAAAACTTATGAATCCCCTTTGGTCATCCATCTTCTAAAATCATATACATCACCTTAGCAGCTCACACCCAAATCTTCTATAAAAACCAATGTCTCCATTCAGCCAACTCCTCCCAACTTTCCCTCTTGAGTGGCCACTTTTCTTTTTTTAGTTACTTTTTACAGAAGTTAAATTTTAAAAAAATAGTTTATCTGTTTTCTCTCCTTCTAAATATTTTCTCCATTATCCTCACAAGAAGAATAAATCAAGCCGTGAACTCCTTAGAATGCAAGGTGAAGACAAGGCTGTGAATGTTTACAAAAAAGTACACGTGTCACTCATCATTTCTGAAACACGCACACACACACATTAGATTTAGTCAGTAAGTGTTCTTTGCAGCATTATCGTAGTGAAACTTTAGGAGCAAACTAAATGCCTCTTAATCAAGGATTATTTTAATGAATTACATGAAATCCTTATGATTGAACATTAGACGGTTGTTAAAAATTGCATTTTCAAATGATTGATGACTTGAGATACGCATATGATACCATATTCAGTGGAAAAGTGAAAGCAAGGTAAAATGTATGAGTAAACATATTGGCAAGTATAAATAACTGAAAGCATATTTACATAGGAAGGAAAAAGAGAAGGTAAGGTCCCAACATTTTAAGAGTAATAAGATTATCTTTGAATCATGGGATTGTGAATACTTTTTGTTATTAATTTTTTGTATTTTCCTAGTCTTTTAGTTTTTCCATCATGTTTTTTGAACACCTTCTAGGTACTGGAGGTATAGCCATTAACAAGCTAGACACAGTCCTTGCTCTTTGACGTCAACGCTTTTTTTTTAAAATACAGCAAACTCCTTGAAAGTAGTATCTGTATCTATCCTAATGTAACATACCCCTAGTTTATCTTTTTTGTCTAACGTTCATTCACCTTTTACTGTTAAAACAATATCCTAGTTTCTCATTGAGAAACCACTTCTCTCCCATTGTCAGCCTAGTAGCTTGTGGGAAGTTGACTCAACTCTAAAATCCAGCAGCACACCTAGATTAGTTTAAACTATCAATCTCTCCTACTCACATAGTCCTGGAAAAGGAAAAGCATTTCAAAATATGAAGTTAATTAAATTAGTATAAATTAGGTATAAAATCCTCAGTCAGTGTTTGCCAAATCCTTCCTGGACTTCCTGTTCCCCTTGTGCCTGCCTGGAGCTGTGATACCTGCAGAAGTCAGAGTGATCTCTTTAGAACAAGAGATAAGTCCACTCTAAACCCAGAGATGCTGTCCCCTCCCACTCAGAAGTGGATGCAAGCACCTGATTGTAGATTGTAGGAACATGGTGGGGCCTCTGCTCACCTTTCCAAATATAACTCTTCCCACTGGGCCCTGCTTCCATGGCATGCCCACACACCTTTCCGTTCCTGTCAGTCCTTGGAGCCTCTGTGTTTGCTGGGCTTTTCTGTAGACAGTGGCATGGTTAACTTCTCACCCTTGGGCTAGGATCTCTGTTCCCTCTCAGAGGCTGCTTTGACCACCCTAGCTGTAGGAGTTGTGCCACCCTGCCATTCTTTCCTATCAAATTGCCTCACTGTGTAGAGACTTTAAAGCCACAACTAGCACCTGAAATTATCTGTGTGTGTGTGATTGCATGTTCATTTCTGCTGAAACTTAGTCTTTTTTGTTCAATGCTTTGTATACCCCAGGATGTGGAAGTGTGCCGGCATAGAGTGTTCAGTAGGTCTGAGTTAAGTGAATAAATAAAAATTCCAGCAATGTCTTTGAGCCATGCAGGGTAGGGGCTGTGAGGCTCTACCCATTGTTTTTTGAATAGCGCCGTCAGAGGTTCCATAGCTGACCATCCCGTTCGTTCAGATCCTATGTTTTCACTTGAGAGTCACAGGCAGCCCCATCAATGAAAGAAAAGCTTTCTGTGAGCCACACCACATGTGAAACAAAGCTTCAAAATGAGCTGTAAAGGAAAACACATTTGCTGGCCCATACAGGGGAAGAACATCTCAGAGCCAAGAAAGGTGCCTCCGTTAGGGGGTTAAGGGTTCTGCTTAAGAAGAGATCGTAGCCAAGAGAACAGAATACAGACTTGGGAAGGAAGGCCCAAAGTTGACCTGTCACTTCTAGATGAAAAGCTGTCTTCTCTGCTACCATGCAGCCTGTGGTCAGAGACCTGGTCAGCCAGATGTCCAGGCTGCAGGCAGGGCAGATGACCTCCTTGGAAGAGAGAATGGCAACCCTCCCTCCCTCGGGTGCGTGAATATGTGCATTAGAAAGATGATCCCAAGGCAGCTAAGCTCCCTTGTGGATGATATGAACCTAGTCACTTCTCCACTCTTCGTGCTGGTAGAGGCTGAGTCAGCCTGGGGAGGTGATGCAGGGGAGGGTGACTGCTGCTAAAACCCCTTCAGAAGACCCCACTAGCCAGCAGAATCTCTCTGAGGTTTCCCTGTCCTAGAGGAGCAGCTGGCTTTTGTGGACTTGACCAGTAGTTACTGCAGCAAAACTCTAGGTCATGCAGTAGGGCATGTTTTCCTAGGAATTTGCTGCTTTGGAAATCGACTGGTGACTTCAAACAGCAGGTGGGACTTCAGTTTACTGTATACTTTGAGACACTTCTTGAGGGTTCCCAGCCTTAGATCTGAGCATCCTTCTGGCAAATTCATGGCTACTTTCCAGCCTCTGAGACTTGAAGCTACCTGACTACATAAGAAGCTGGTAAAACAACAAACCTGGGCTTCCCTAGTGGCTCAGTCAGTAAAGAGTCTACCTGCAATGTGGGAGAGCTGGGTTTGATCCTGGGGTCGGGAAGATCCCCTGGAGAAGGAAATGGCAACACTCTCCAGTATTCTTGCCTGGAGAATTCCATGGACAGAGGAGCCTGGTGGGCTACAGTCCATGGGGTCACAAAGAGTCAGACACGGCTGAGCGACTAACACTGTCAGGCACTCTCATCATGATTCATAGCTTTTTACAGCTCACAGGGTGTTTCCATATTCATAATCTCGTTTGTCTCCATTCTGTGAGACTGATTGAGGGAGTATTCCCATCTCCGCTCAGAGACTAGGAAATTGAGACTCAGAGAGGCTTAGCAACTTGTCCCAGACTAAGTAATGCTAGTGCTGGGGTTTACACAGGCCTGTGACCGGAGTACAAGCCCGCTGTACCACACGTGATGTATCGGTTGGTGAGGTCTATGCCATCAAATTTGTATTTTAAAGAACGGAATCCCGACTATCATCTGTGATCCCAGATGTGGCTGAAAACCAAAATTATGAAAGGAAGCATCCTGGTTTAAAAGTGTCAGGTCCCTGGAGCAAGCCAACTGAGGATTTGGGGGCTATCAGTTTCCCTTTGCTGGCTCACCAAAAAGCAGCCTCAGCATGACCACTGCCCGGAAACTAAAAAGGAGGAAGATGAGCTCTTCTAGAAGAATGGAAATTCGGTGGGAGACATCAGTTGGGTGTGCTCTTCCCCTTACACTCCTTTGTTGCTGGAACTACTCACCCTTCAGTATGTTGGCAAGACCCCCCAGGCAGTACATGTAACACATTCATTATCATATGGGAAAGATGCATGTTTGTTTAAAATGGCAGGTTCTTTAACAGCTATGACTCTTACAACTTCCTAAAGACCCCCAGGCTCTTTGTTGAGCTGAAGAACCAAATTAGGCTTAATATGATCTAATGTAAAGGTCTGAATTATGCCTTGAGTATACTTTCTTGGAGATGAAAGGACCAATATGCTTATAAAGTTCTGTTACTCTTTAAAAAAGACTTTTAAAATGTTGGAAGTACCTCCTGGCTAGGGAAAGGATTAGATGCCCTGCTTTCAGTTCATTACTCCTAATATAAACACACGGTATCCCCAGTGCTCAGCCTCACTTGACTGTCTTTATACAAACTAAACAGATGGAAGGCCCTGGGCCTTTGTCTCTGAAGTCAGTTTAATGACTGGGGCAAAGTGAGATGTTTTGTCTGATTAAAGGCTCCGCTCTTCAAAGCCATACCTTCTTCCATTTGGGAAATGACAATGTTTATGGTGCCTGTGCCCTGTTGGTGAATGGATGGAGTAGGTAGTAAACAAATCTCTCTTTGTGCCAAAATGTACCAGTCCTGGTAAAAAAGAGGAGGTCCAAGTGGTCCATGTACTGGCATATGATGCAAACCCAGTGGCACATAAATCCTCTTGGGGATGCTGTCATTCAGATACAGACATCAGATGCATTGGTAAAGATAAGTATAAAGGCGTGCTGCTTGCAATTTTAAAATATTTCTCATTTTTTGAGTTACATATTTATTACAGAAATTTGGAAAACACAGAAGCAAAAAAAATCACCACTTGATCTTGCAATCCAGAGATAATGCTATCATCTTGTTATCTATGTTTCCACTGTTCTCCAGATATTTAATACAAGGGTTTTTTGTTCTTATATTTAATCTGAAATCCTGCAGATTTGGGGGCTCTTTTTAAAATTGGTTTTTATTGGAATATAGTTCATTTACAGTGTTGTGTTAGTTTCTTTCTGTATAGCAAAGTGAATCAGTCTGTATGAAGACTCTTTTTTCCCATTTCTTTCCCATTAGGTCACCACAGAGCATTGAGTATGGCTCCCTGCGCTATACAGTAGATTCTCATTCATTATCTATTTTACTGGGGGATTTTTTTTTTTCATTCACTAATGTATTGTGAACATCTTTCTAAGTCAGTTAATATAGGTCTTTTTCATCACTTCTGATAATTGTATCTATCATTTGAACGTACCATTTATCCTGATTTAATTAAGCAACGTGTAATTGGTGGACTTCTAAGTTACTTTCAAATTTTGGTATTATGGAGGGCTGAGGTAAGGAAAGTAAAATTCCTGTGCAGTAATCTTTTCTGATTATATTATCTAATATAACTATCTAATCCTAACTGCTGTAGGATTATAGGATCCAAGGGAATGCACATTTTTGATCATGACATTTACCCTTCACAGTTTGTACCAGGAACTTATTTGTGGGTTCATTCCTTTGTATTCATATAAGATGTCATTTTAGTATATTTTTCTCAATTTTAGAGGTTAAAAAAAGAGACTACACATTTTCTTTCTGATTGCCTCACCAGCACCCACATGAAAATGAAGATGTTTTGACTGTGTGTTGGCTATTGATAGCCTCCCTTTATTGTAAATTTTGTTTTCAATTTTTTTCCTCACCTATTGGTTAGAGAACTTATTGGTTGGAAAGTTATACTCTTTACCTTTCACATATGTTTGCAATTGTCATTTACTTCTGCTTATAGCATTTTTTTAAAATCTGAGGTCATATACACCTCTTTGTAATTCAACAATTTGTTCTGAGGAAAACTTCCTTTGTCCTGAGACCAGAGGATCATCATTATCTCTTCCATCTTTGAAAATACTTTCTTTTTATAGTTCAATTAACCTGAGTCTTTTTTTGCCACTAATATTTTTTTAAGTGCAAAAATGGCTAGATACTTAAATTTCTGTGGAATTTCGAAGTCCAAAAGGCAAGACAGAGTCCAGCCATTTCTTTTTCTAGTAGAAAAAGAAAGAGAAAATAGGATGACCTGTAATGGGAAAGAGGTCAGGCTGAATATGCCTCTCTTACTATGCTAAGTAAGGTTTTGCACTCTTCATGAATTAATTGTTAATCGACTCTTCATGCTAAGAATCACTTTTAAAAACTATGAATTTATTTGTTTGGCTGTGTTGGGTCTTAGTTGCAGCATGTGGATCTATTTCCCTGACCAGAGATCAAACCCAGGGCACCTGCATTACAAGCGCAAAATCTTAGCCACTGGACCACCAGGGAAGTATGAAGAATCACTTTAACATTAGTGACTGATGTATTTCGATCCATCAGCAAGCAAGAAACGGTACCTGATGTGAACGTGAAAAGCCAGGAATTATAGTGTCCAGATCTCCTTCATATATCTGAGCAAGACTGGCCATCCCCTTGAGACGCCAAGACTTCAAAAGAGGAACAGGTCAGGGAGAAGGCTGTGCATTTGTGGAAAAGGCTGATCTGCATGAGACACATCATGAAGTAAAGTCAGTGAGGACATCCTGAGAGAATAGATCTTGAACTGAACTTAGACAACTGGGTGGATTTAACTGGAGGAACAAAGAGAAAAGGAAAGCAAGACAGGATCCAGAGAGAACAGAGGTACTTGGCCATGCAGGCAATTTTATTATGCAGTCGGCTATTATATGGGAACTTTACATTTCACCACACGCTTAGATACATGTCTCATCTCTGAACCTCATTTTATCATTTCTAAAATGGATATTTTACATCCAACCAAACAATATGTTTGCCTGAAGAATTTCACCTAGCACTACTTAGTTGAGAAGGAACATTTTTTGGCTTAAATAAAAGACCAGGTACAGACTTCAGGTGTTAGTTAATTCAGGGATTTAAATAGTTTCAGCAGGACCTGATGCCATTCATTTTCAAGTTCTCTGTCATCTCCACTGGTTTCATGACCAGAGTCCATATGATCACAAGATCGCAGACAGCAGCTCCCCACTTCCATCCTTTTGAGTTTTAAGTCCAGGATTCACTCTGATTATACGTGGTAACAAGCCTGTCTGGGAAGCAATCACTTTAGCATGTGGTCAGGCTGATGGGATTTTCTGATTGGCCAGGCCCGAAACAAATGTTCTACCTTGGAGCCATGGATAGAGGCCAACCTGAAACCCATAGCCTAAGTGTCAGGCAATAGTGTTTCTCCCCAAGGAAACAGGGGGCACTGTTCCCTGAAGAAGAGAGAATTGATGCTTGTTAGGCTAAAACAACAGTCCTTTGGACCAAGAACTTTAATGTTTTATGATTCTATAAATTAGCCCTCGGAAGTTGATAGATTAGGTATCATCCATCCCAGTGTTACAGTTGACAACATGGAGGTTCAGAGAGATTAAGTAACTTTCCTCAAGGTTTCCCAGCTGGTAAAAGGCATGGCTACAACTGATGCTTGGTCTTTTGACTCCAAAGCCAAACCTCAGAGAAAGAGTATTTCAGTCAGGGCAGCTTTAGGATCAGGCCTGGCCAGGCAGCTGCTTTGTCAACTTTTGACTGGCCAATCAGGCCACATTGTGGCCATCCTCACCGTGTCCCCCATGGACTTTATCCTGCGAACAGAGCCAGTGAGCAGTCAGTGCTGTGCCGGCCGTGGGTTGGTAGGGATTAATGACCCTGAGAAACTGACCTGACAGGTGTGAAAGGGAAATTTCTGAATGTAAACTGCCCCTGCCACATGCAATCGTTCGTGAGTCAAGAAGAAGAAAGAGATGACAAATTGGCCATTTTCTGCCCCCTGTGACACAAAGGTAATAAATGTAGTTTATCTGTTAGCTGGTATTGCCTACACAAAACAAAATGAAGCAATTAAAGGGCTTGTGTAGTGGTTGTTAGGCCAGCAGTGGTTCAAATATCTTATCTCCCATAAATATCCAATTTCAATCCACAAATGAGCCTAATATGAAAGTGCCCACCCTGAACAGTGAGACCTTCTTCTTACCAAATACATAACCCCTGAAGTGCCCTCATGGCAGCAGGGGTCTGTGGCCAAGAGCAATGGTTTTACAATACAACAGATTGCAGAGCTGTCACTGACCAGCTCTATAAACTCCCTGGGCCTCAGTTTTGTCATCTGAAAAATGGGAATACATGATGCTACCTTCCTCACAAGGTTGGCCATATGTCCATTTTTATTTTTCACTACTTTGGTATTTAGTATACATTTTGCAAGTCGTGCTGATTTAGAAGAGGATACAGTATGGGCTCCACAGTCCAGATGCTGCCTTCTTAATCCTCGTGGCCTATTTTAAAATGCTATTAATGCATAAAGATGGCACTGAAAATGCATGTTAATCAATGAAACCCCCATATAAATCTAAAATTTATAATAGTGGTAAGTGCTACAAAGGACGAATAAGTGTCAAGATGAGAGTAGAGACGTGTGATCCAGTCCTGATATGAGTGGGAGTTACCCAGACAGGATTAATTCCCACTCATTTTAGTAATTGGGAATTAATCTAGGAAAATGTAAATGGACTGTACTTTATCTGTATCCTTGTTCTTTGCAGTGTCCTGGTCAGTGGAAAATGGCAGTGTAAAAAACTAAAATGTATAATGAGTGAAAGGAAAAACAAATCTATTATTATTTCTGAATAAAATATATATACTTATATAGAATCCAGTAGAACCTATTGTTCACACTGTTAGAACAAACTTATCAGGATTATAGGATACAAGAAAAATAGGAAAGAAATGCATTGTTTTCTATCTAAAATTATTGGAATACTGAAAAAACATAATTTAAAACTTTACAAAGTAGTTTTAAAAATTATCAAAAAAAAAAAAACGTTTAAAACTTTTATAGTGACTTCTCTGGCAGTCCAATGGTTAAGACTGTGCTTCCATTGCAGGGGGCACGGGTTCAGTTCCTGGTCAGGGAACTAAGAACTTGCATGCTTCATGGAGAGGCCAAAAAAAACCCCACAAAACAAACAAACAAAAACAACCTTTACAGGAATTTTTAATACTTTACATTTATAGTAGCATTAAGAAACATCCAATGCCAGGGGAAATAAACAATGGGCAAGATATCCACGTTGAAAATCATAAAATGTTATGTAAGTTAAAGGAGATCTAAATAACTCGAGGAATACACATGTTTTATAGATCAGAAGGCTCAATATTTACAGGTTAATATTAAAGATCTATATAGTGGATGCAACCTGATCAAAAATCGTTGCTATTGCTCTAAGCCAAGTGTGTTTTTTTAATCGGAATGTAATTGCTTTACAATGTTGTTAATTTCTGCTGTATGACATCGTGAGTCAGCCACATGTATACATATATCACCTCCCTCTTGAACCTCCCTTCCACTCCCCCATTCCACTCATGGAGATCCAGAACACTGAGCTGAGCTCCCTGTGCTACACAGCAGCTTCCTGCCAGCTACCTGTTTAAAATTGGTGGTGCTCCTCTCTCGATTTGCAGCCCCGTTTTTTCCCCCACCCTCATGGCCATAAGTCTGTTCTCTGCATCTGCACCTCTATTCCTGCCTTGCCTATAGGTTCATCAGTACTGTTCTTCTAGATTCCACGTATATATGTGTGTGTGTTAATCTACATGTTTTTCTCTTTTTAACTTGTTTTAGTCTATGTGACAGGTTCATCCACATTACTTCAACTGACTCAATTTACTCATTACTTCAACTGACTTCAGCTTTTCATGGTTGAGTAATCATTCTGTATATGCAGCACATCTTCTTTATCCATTCATATGTCAATGGACATCTCGTTTGCTTCCATGTCCTCAGTTCAGTTCAGTTTAGTTCATTTCAGTCACTCAGTCGTGTCCGACTCTCCGCGACCCCATGAATCACAGCACACCAGGCCTCCCTGTCCATCACCAACTCCCGGAGTTCACTCAAACTCATGTCCATCAAGTGGGTGATGCCATCCAGCCATCTCATTCTCTGTCCCCTTCTCCTCCTGCCCCCAATCCCTCCCAGGATCAGAGTCTTTTCCAGTGAGTCAACTCTTCACATGAGGTGGCCAAAAAAATTGGAGTTTCAGCTTTAGCATCAGTCCTTCCAATGAACACCCAGGACTGATCTCCTTTAGGATGGACTGGTTGGATCTCCTTGCAGTCCAAGGGACTCTCAAGAGTCTTCTCCAACACCACAGTTCAAACGCATCAATTCTTCAGCGATCAACTTTCTTCACAGTCCAACTCTCACATCCATACATGACCACAGGAAAAACCATAGCCTTGACTGGACGGACCTTGGTTGGCAAAGTAATGTCTCTGCTTTTTAATATGTTATCTAGGTTGGTCATAACTTTCCTTCCAAGGAGTAAACGTCTTTTAATTTCATGGCTGCAGTCACCATTTGCAGTGATTTGGGGGCCCAAGAAAATAAAGTCTATCACTGTTTCCATTGTTTCCCCATCTATTTCTCATGAAGTCGTGGGACCAGGTGCCATGATCTTAGTTTTCTGAATGTTGAGTTTTAAGCCAACTTTTTCACTCTCCTCTTTCACTTTCATCAAGAGGCTCTTTAGTTCTTCCTCACTTTCTGCCATAAGGGTAGTGTCATCTTCATATCTGAGGTTATTGATATTTCTCCTGGCAATCTTGATTCCAGCTTGTGCTTCATCCAGCCTGCCTTTTTGCATGAGGTGCTCTGCATTTAAGTTAAATAAGCAGGGTGACAATATATAGCCTTTGATAAAATATACAGTTTTGATTAAAAATATACAATTTTGGTTTACATTTCTCTAATAATTAGTTATGTTGAGCATCTTTTCATTTGCCTCTTGGCCATCTGTATGTCTTCTTTGGAGAAATGTCTTATTTCAGTCTTCTGCCTATTTTTTTTATTTGATATGTTTGTTTTTTGATATTGAGCTCCATAAACTGTTTGTATATTTTGGCGATTAATCCTCTGTCTGTTGTTTCATTTGAAAATACTTTCTCCCATTCTGAGGGTTGTCTTTTCATCTTGTTTATGGTTTCTTTTGATGTGCAAAAGCTTTTAAGTTTAGTTAGGTCCCAATTGTTTATTTTTGTTTTTATTTTCATTATTTTAGGAGGTAGGTCAAAAAGATCTTGCTGTGATTTATATCAAAGAGTGTTTTTCCTATGTTTTCCTCTGTTTTGTAAGTAAACTACCATCTACTTATTCATGTTAGTGCTATAGACATCTGACTTATTTTCAGACAGCGTTGCCTCTCATCTCTTTCATAAGCCTGCATGAACATATGTTCACATGCTTCAGTGCAGACAGGTATGAGCGATCATTCTGGCTCAGAAGGAACAGAGTTTTCTGCCTCCATAATTCTGAGTTTGGTTCAGCTTGAGATGGTTCCTTATCCCACCAACTGGATGGTACCACCATTTCGTTTGAAGAAACCATTGCCCTGTCCCAGATATAAATCAAAACATACACCTTGCGATTTTGTGTGATATCTTTCTGGGAATGGGCAATTGCTAACGCCATTCTATGGGACAAAAACAGATACAGACCGTATCACATAACGATGACATACAACATGACAACCCCATGCAATAAAACCATTCTTTTTGTCTGCATATGAGTAAAGCTACAAATTAGCCCACTCTGGATGCAGCTGTCCCTTGATATACCCCAGAATTTTCTTCAATTCTAACTTGTGTTGTTTTTTTTAATCATTGAAGTATAGTAGATTTACAATGCTGTCCTAATTTCTATTGTATAGTAAAGTGACTCAGTTATATACATATATACATTCGTTTTTTAAAATATTCTTTTCCATTCTGGTTTATACTAGGAAATTGGATATGGTTCCTTGTGCTGTATAGTAGGACCATGTTTATCCTCTCTAAATGTAATAGTTTGCATCTACCAACCCCAGACTTGTGGTGGCCAAGGGGAAGGGGTAGAGGGAGTGGGTTAACCACAAGTCTGTTCTCTATGTCTGTAAATTTGTTTCTGTTTTATAGATAGGTTCACTTGTACAATATTTTAGATTCCACATATTAATGATATCATATGGTATTTTTCTGACTGACTTCACTTACTTCACATGAATAGTATGATAATCTCTAGTTGCATCATGTTGCTACAAATGGCATTATTTCATTCTTTCTTATGGCTGAGTAGTATTCCATTATATATATGTTTCACATTTTCTTTGTCTGTTCATTCATTAATTGACATTTAGGTTGTTTCCAATTCTTGGCTATTGTGAATAGTGATGCTATGAACATAGCGGTGTATGTATCTTTTTGAATTATAGCTTTGTTTAGATATATGCCAGGAGTAGGATTGTTGGATCATACAGTAGTTCTATTTTTAGTTTTCTGAGGAACCTCTGTACTGTTTTCCATGGTGGCTGCACCAGTTTGCATTCCCACCAACAGCATAGAAAGTGTCCCTTTTCTCCACCACACCTTCTCTGGCATTTCTAACTAGTGGTTTTGATCTTCTTCAGACCAGGGATCTTGCTGAGAGTCTGATGAAAGCCATGAAATGTCTCCCCAGAAGGACACATTTGTACAAGTGCATGTTCTTATCATCATCTCTAAACATGGACCCAGGAAATCCTTGAAACTCAGGTGAAGAACTCCTGTCAGTCTTAGGATAACATAACTTCTGATTTGCACTATTTGGAGGGAAGTTTTGAGATGCATTTTTTAGAAGCGAGAGTGCCATGTGGCCTGGAAGGAGTGGGGCAGCCTAATATCAGATGTTTGCCATCCTTTTCTAGATTTGCAGGCCCAGTTTCCAAACATACTTTGTGTCCCCCAGCTGTATACTTCCCCTCCAGGTGCTGGTTTTACCTGGAATGCCATGGGCTTTTATGGGAAGCAGTAGAGATCTCAGAGGAGGAGATAAGAATGCAGGCTCCGGAGCCCAGGGCTGGCTTACCCTTTAATTTATGCCTGCTCATGCCTTGACCCACCACTGGGGCAGAACTTCTTGCAACAGAGTCAGGGTGGAAGCAGCATCTGTGAGAGTCACACAAAAGGGTTTAATTAAGTTCTCCCAGGACCAGGTCTCAGAGCTGACAGAGGGGAAGGGACCTCACCAGGCTGTTTTCTTTCCTGGGTGCTTACAGCCTTCATAATATCATTTAAAGTTAAAGTACAGAAACTTAGTTAATTTATGTCCACTTCCTACACTCTGTTTAATACATTAACTGTTTCCTCAACTTACTGGGTGATTTTGAAGACTGGTCAAAGAGTTTATTGTCCGGATGACATTTCAGCTTTTTATTACCGGTTTTACTGTGCAAAAAAGGAAGGAAAAATTGCAGTATTGAACTGATCACAGATGAAAAATTTTATTAGTGGAAAAGGGTTAAAGAAAGCCACATAAGCATCTTCTCAGCTTTTCAGCACTCATGGACTGGTGCCCGTTTCCAGCATTAATTGTATATGAACAGTTGGATCAAAGCTGCTCTAAATGAGCCTTGAAGTTCATTACATTCTATGAAGTTTAAAGTCTTAAGAAACAGTTGTGTGTGAGTTCCTTGCCCAATGCAGTAGACAAAATTTCATGAGTATATGGCCCAGAATCGGCTACTTCAGTATCTTTAGCTGAGAAGGGTGATATCCATCAAGATGAAGGAGAGAGTCAAGAGCTATTTCTGTGAACTTCAGGAAGGAAGGAGGGAGGAGTGGTCAGGATTATATGAGAGCAGTACAATTGCCTTAATCATACAGATTAATCCATGGAAAGTCCAGCTTCAGTTGTAATGCTCTGTGAATCACTATTCTTGCAATAGCAACTAAATACAACGCTACTAATTCCATGATCTGAAGAAAATCACTTTGCCTCTTCATAACTTTCACTTCCCCCTAGGCAGATTGGACACAATAGTGGTACACATTTCATAGGACTGCTATGAAAAACAGAAACAAATGTAACATATATATGTAGAGGAAGGGCAGGTCACAAGCCCTGCCTTAATAGGAGCTCTTTTTATTCTTGTTGTTGAAAATGATAGAATTCGTCTAAAAGTTAAGAAGACTTAAAGCCTAACACAGATGACACATAACTCCAAATTAAATCAGCATATGCCAGACACTACTAAAGGTGTCCCATTCATTCCTTCCTAAAGCATGCTCTTTCTATTGGATATATCAGGTAGCAAGTGAATATTTATATGAAAGAGACTGTTCAGAGTAGAGTCAGACCTAGAGCAGATGGCTACATGTGAGTCATATTGTTGTGGAAGATCGAGTGTGCTCTCTCTAAGCAGTAGTGATTGATCTGTCCCATGGAAATAGGTAGGTTGGGTCCAACGATGCTACACAATGCAGAAGCTCAGATGATTAATGATCGACCAAAGACCATGAAGGGACCAATGATTAATCTTTGTTGTTTTCATTGACGATAAGAATATTGCCAATTCAGTTGGAAAAGATTACTGCAAAGGGGTGGGGAACCTTGAAACAGAGACAAATGCTACATGCCCAGAAGCTAGTTTTCTCCAGCAAAAGGAAGATATTCATCATAGGATTGCCATCACCAAAAGAGAAAGACCCCAAAATAAAGGGAAAGCGAAGACTAGCTTTCTCACAAGGGTGTAAAGCCATGCCTGCAGGGACAATGGAAGCAACACTGTTCCCTGAAAAGAAAGGCCCCAGAATTCATGAGAGACTCATTGAGGGCCAGTGGGTCATAAATGACACCGGGGACCATGACAGTTAATCGCTATTAATAATGCCTAAAGAAGCAGCCCTAAATTATCAATACTCAAGCCAGGAGGAAACTTGAAACAGAGGAACACTGTTCACGTCCAGGTGTGAGGACATCACAGAAACTCGAGGAGGTGATAAAACAACCTTATTTACTGTGCTAAGGACGAGAGTCAGAGGCAGTCTAGATTTCAAATCTGAAAAAAATAAATACTACATGAGTTCTAATGTTTGTGCCAGCTGAGTAGGAGACTTGACCAGAGTTAGGGTTGCTCACTTCTTCCCAGCTGGAGAAGACCAAAGCCTGCTCGCCACTTGTTTAAGTTGAGGCTGTGAAACACTGAACATCTAGTGTAAGGTCAGCCTTGTACTGGGCTCTAGGAAGCTTGTACCAGCTCTGAGGAAGGGTAATGCAAGTCAGCAAACACATCGGAAAACCTTGACAAGTGTATGGATTACCTTTCTGATAGAACCATGGATTCTTAGGAAGAATAATTCTTATTTTTACTGTAATGTTCAGGTAGACTCAGGACTGCAGGGGTACCTGGAGTTGAGGGCAAGAATTTCTTCAAAGCTCTGGGGTAATAAGTTGTTTTATTTCATGGAAGATATAGATAAGTTAGAAGACATGTCAGGGACTGTGTCATTCAGTCTCAGGAGCACGTGAGAAGCCATCAAGGCTTAATCCAACTAATGTTTTAAAAAGATGGTTCAGGGGTCAAGATACAAAAGAAGCTCTTAAGCCTGGGGAGATTTTTTAAAATGTCCATGTCTGGGCCCTATCCTAGACTGGTTAAAGCAGGATCTCTGTGATGAGGTGTATTTGGAGGCACTTTGTAGGTGATTCTCATGTGTAGCAGAGCTGGGATTCATTGAGAAAAATGGATCTCTCACAGCATGACACCTGGGTGGGCTTTTTTCCCTCCTGCTGGTCAGGGGACATTTTAATAGAAAGGAAAACAATTAACTGAAACCTCTCATACTGGTGCAGGTATTAGATTAACTCTCAGAAACTCAAGCACAAAGCCATTCTAATCAAGAACCTAAAATGCTGTATCAACTGAGTTTGATAGAAGTCAAAGGCAGGGGGAAGCCTACGGAACAGAAGGAGCCTGTGATATTAATTATGTATCAGCCAAAAATAACACCGTTCGGCACACCATGCCTCCGCTGTGTACTCCTGGTTGGAAATACGTCATTTGCCATGCACACATCAAGCTATTCCCACTAAGGCCCTATTAGGGAGCTATTTGGGGCCATGTGGAATCAGTTAAGTCCCACAATGCTGTGAACTACTGTGCTGTGAAGCTGCCCGAGCTGTTCTCCAACTAATGAACCATATCATTAATTACAGTCACCTCAAATAAAAACGCCTGAAAGGCAAGCATGATATACACAATAAATAAAAAGGTCGTGATTTGCAAAGGGGCCAGCTCATTCTGAAGCAATTGTCTCTTGTTTTCCTGGGCTGTAATTGGAGACATTAATTTGATTTATCACACTGGGCTGGGAAAGATCTTGAAGTTCCAGGAGATTAGAGAGTTGTGAAATCTGTGGCCCCCTCAAAGTGCTTTCACCAAGTGCAGACAACGCGTTTCAGATTGGGTTTATTATTGAAGTGACTCTTTCCAAAGAGAAAGATAAATTGCAGAGAATAATGCTCTCAAAAACCTTGTCCATCCATTTTTCAAAATGACACTTCTGGTTTAAAAAGGTGAAGGTAAATTAAGCAGCCTCAGTTACTTCTAACAAAATCGGGTGAAATCCTTGAATTATTGCATTTGACGATAGTGGCTGTCAAGTTCTTTTAAGTAACTGTAACATTCTTTAAGAGAAACAGCCTCAGCTAATACTCCTTACAAAAATGTTTTGTGCGTGTCTGACTTTCCTTCTTTTCTCTTGTTTTGTATGTGTATGTATGTGTTTGTAGTTGACTTTTTGTATATATTAAAGGAAATTTCTTAATGCCTAATTTGTCCGAATAGTCAAAGGATGGAAATTAGCCTGTTAAATATATCATTATAGCAATTGCAAAAACAATCCTTTATAATTCTATGCTACTTCTCATTTAAAAGGTACGACATCAGTAATTAAATATCAGCTATTATTGATCATAAAAATAAAAGAAGCAATACTAGCCTATTTATTCAAAGTAATGAGTCAGTCTGTGCTAATTTCCTGAACACATATCGTCAATAATGACCATCTATTGAATGCCTACAATGCGCTGGGACCTTGGCTTCAGGAGGCACCTCTAAATCCTCTCTTTACACCCTACACAATAATATTTGTTGAGTGGCTAAGTGAATAAATACCTTGGGTCTTTTTTTTTTTTTTTAGTTTAGTTTTGTTGGAGAACAGGTGCTTTATGTTGTGTTAGTTTCTATTGTATAGCAAAGTGAATCAGTTGTACATATACCTGCTCTTTTTTAGATTCTTTTCCCATGTAGGTCATTGTAGAGTATTAAATAGATACTGTGCTATACAGTAAGTCATTATTGGTTATCTATTTTATATATAGTAGTATGTCAATCCCAATCTCCTGATTTGTCCCTCCCCCTCCATCCCTCTTGGTAACCATAAGTTCATTTTCTTCATCTCTGAGTTTATTTCTGTTTTGTAAATAAGTTCATTTGTACCATTTTTTAAGATTCCACATGTAAGTGATGTGATATTTGTCTTTCTCTGACTGACTTCACTCAGTATAACAATCTCTGGGTCCATCTATGTGACTACAAATGGCATTATTTCATTCTTTTTTATGGCTGAGTAATATTCCATTGTATATATGCAATATTTTCTTTATCCATTCCTCTGTTGATGGACATTTTGGTTGTTTCCATGTCCTGGCTATTGTAGATAGTGCTGTGATGAAACTTGGGGTGCGTGTATCTTTTTGAATTTTGATTTTCTCCAGATTTAGCCCAGATGTAGGATTGCTGGATCATATGGTAGCTCTATTTTTAGTTTTTAAAGGAGTCTCCATGCTGTTCCCCATAGTGGCTGTACCAGTTTGCACTCCCGCCAACACTGTAGGAGGGTTCTCTTTTCTTCACACCCTCTTCAGCATTTATTGTTTGTAGATGTTTTCCCCCTTTTCTTTACAAGTGTATTTATTTTGTATTTGGAGGATAATTGCTGTACCATGTTGTGTTTCTGCCATGTGCATCCCCTTCCTCTTGACCCTCCCTCCCATCCCAGCCCCATCCCACCCCTCTAGGTCATGACAGAGCGCCGGACTGGGCTCCCTGTGTTATACAGCAGCTTCTCATTGTGCTTGTAGATTTTTTGATGAAGGCCATTCTGACCGGTGTGAGGTGATACTTCATTGTAGCTTTGATTTGCAATTTTGTTGCAAAAGATGTTGAGCATCTTTTCATGTGCTTTTCACCCATCTGTACATATTCTTTGGAGAAATGTCTATTTAGATCTCCTGCTCATTTCTTAGATTGGGTTGTTTGTTGTTTTGATATTGAGCTGCATGAGCTGTTTGTATATTTTGGAGATTAATCCCTTATCAGTGGCTTTGTTTGAAAATATTTTCTCCCATTCTGTGGGTTGTCTTTTCGTTTAAAGAATGAAAGTATAACAGTTTCAAACAGTATACACAAAAATAAACTCAAAATTCATTAAAGATCTAAATGTAAAACCAGATACTATAAAACTCTTAGAGGAAAACATAGGGAGAACACTACCCTCTGACATAAATTATTATTATTATTATTTTGGCTGTACTACACAGCTTGTCAAATTTTAGTTTCCTGAACAGGGATCAAACCCAGGCCCTCAGCATTGAGAGAAGAGAGGGACCATCAGGGAATTCTCAGCAAGACTTTTTTGATCCACCTCCTAGAGTAATGAAAACAAAAATAGACAAATGAGACCTAATTAAACTTAAAAGCTTTTGCACAGCAAAGGAAATCATAGAGTCTCTTGCATTTCCCTTTTAGCCTCCAAGGTTATCACTGGAAATGGCGGTAAAGGTCTAAATATGCCACCTCCTGTGAATAGCAGACCTGCCCAGAGTCCTCATTTCCCTCTGACCTATCCCTGATTCTCACTTGCTCCAAGACAGGCCTGACCTGCACCCATACTAGAGGGTTTGTGGGCAGGACAGCATTATACATCAGTCTTCCCGGAATCCTGTCTGTGCTTCAGGTCCTGAGCCCAACTCACACTGCAGGTTTCATAATCTGATAATCGGTAGTATTATGAGATTATTTCACGGGCAATTGTAGTCAAAAAGACATGACCTGTGTTTAGTTAAAACTCCCATTAAGCAGATGTACTGGGAAAAGGGGGGTGTCAGCGGTTTGCAGAGGGGAATGAGAATGTTAGGCCAGCAGCGTGGGGACCAGGGTTTTAGACAGGAGACCATCCCAAGGAGGATTCTGCGGAGAGTGAAAGGATGTGTTACTCACGATGCCTGGGCAACTGTCTAAATGTAGACTGTGTCTGATGAGGTCATGTGGTGGGGCTCACTTAGTTCTTTAATTCCTTCCCATTTTCTGTGTCTTTTTGATCACTGAAAATCATATTAATTTGTTGAATATTGAATCCCTCCAAGGATCCAGTGAAAGTCATGACTGTTCTTCTCAGGAAATTGTACAAATGCAAAGACCCACAAAACGGTGTATATGATGTCTAGGGGTTTGTGAGACATCTGACCCCCATTCATGGTTCTGAAATCAAAGACCTCCTGAACCTTGATGTATCTTTAATGATTTTCAAAACAAGTCTTTACACCATAGTGTGGCATTCCACTTCCGCCCATATTTTTTTTTCCTTCCCTTTGCTAAACCACAATGTTACCTTAGCAGACAGAATATTAGACCAACATGCTGAGCCAATGGATGCCAAGCCAGTGGTTTTCCAGAGAAAAGAGCCACATGAAAGCCCCATGAGCTGCATCCCTGTATTTTTAACTGTTTAGTGGTTGGAGACTAGAGAAAATAATACCCAGTAGGTACAGCATCTAAATTTAAAGAGAGGATAAAAGCAGCCAATACTATAAAGTGTCTCCACTTTTGGAAATGAACAAATGCTTGAAACCACAGAGGAACACAATTATTTTCATTTCAGTTTTTTTAGAGGATTGTATAATATCCAAATGTACAAGGAAGGTTAAAAAAAATAAAGCGAAAAAAGATTGGGGGAAAGGCTGGCATCTCAGGCAGGTCTCCCAGGAATGTGGGGACATTTCCACTGGGTTGAATGGGGGGTCAGTAATTGCCTAGAAATTGTCTCCAGAAGCGCTGCTGCTGCTAAGTTGTATCAGTCGTGTCCGACTCTGTGTGACCCCATAGACGGCAGCTCACCAGGCTCCGCCGTCCCTGGGATTCTCCAGGCAAGAATACTGGAGTGGATTGCTATTTACTTCTCCAATGCATGAAAGTGAAAAGTGAAAGTGAAGTCGCTCAGTCGTGTCCAACTCTTTGCGACCCCGTGGACTGTAGCCTACCAGCTCCTCCATCCATGGGATTTCCAGGCAAGAGTACTGGAGTGGGGTGCCATCGCCTTCTCCCCAGAAGCACAGTGGTGTTTAACTAACAGTCTCCATTCACAAGACAAGTGCTGAGCAGCTCTGCCAAGAGCCTGTGTCATGGAGGAGAAGCAAGGACATGGACTAGGTGAGGAGTCCAGTAAGAGAAGGACTGTCAGTTCAGTTTTCTTTGCCTTTCCATGGAAGTATTTCTAGTTGTCATGAGAAGTCCCCCCAGTCTCAAATTAGGACCTCCTTGCTGTAACCTTGAGGCTGAATGAATCTCTTACTGCTGTTCTTCCTCGGGTGGGTGATTCCCATAAAGCAAACAAGAGATGGGCAATTGGCTGCCCTTGTGACAGGGCCATGCATGCAAAAGGAGGCCCTCTGGGGGCCCTGTGCTTCCTGCCACCTCGGACACTTTCTGCTCCTGAAAGTTGGCTATCGGACAGCAATTCTGTCAATAATTGAAAGACAGCCTCACTTGTTGGCTTGGTGTGTGTGTGATATGTGTGGGTTCACTGGCTGCAGGGAGGGACGAGGTCTGACAGCCTTGAACACACCCCTTCCAGATGACATCCAGAGAGGCTGAATTGTAAGAAAGGGAAATAGGGAACAGTAGAGATTTCCCACATTGGTTGATCCAAATGAAATAATTTGATCACCCTCATGGTTTAGCCATTCTATGCATCAAAAAGCAAATGACCAGTTTGTAATGCCTATGAAATAACCCTATTTGGGTAAAAATTAAGAATAAATACAAAAATCTTCAGGCAGACTACTGATGAAGTACTAGATATGCAAATAAGGCTAATATATGATCCTACAGATACGTATTGCTCATGAAAGCAAAACCTGTTACTATCATGACCTTAAGTAGAGATTGATCTTGACATATGTGGTGGTGACATACGTGGCACCAGGCATGACATGTCCCTAATGGAAGGCAGTGGGAAATACCTAGCCTTGACTACCAAGTATTCATGCCAATAAAAAAAAAAAAAGAAAAACTAATGGGATTCTAACACAAAGATTACAGGAGACAGAGGAGCAAGTTCATCAACACCCTAAGGAGCCAATTAAATCCAGAAATGGGGCATTCCAAAAGACAAGTGACCTGGCCTCTTTGCCTTAGGAAAATAAAGTAAGGATGGTGGTAAAGGCCTGATCTGTGAAAAGAGACTCAAAAGAAATAATAATCTAATAAAATGTATGAGTTTTTCATTTTTGACTGAACCAAAAATTTTAAAAGATATTTGGGGACAATGAGAGAAGTAGCAACAAAGAGTGGGTTTGGATGATATCATGCACTTATTAATCTTGTTAGTTGTGATGCTGACTTGTGGTTGTGTAGAATAATGGTCTTCTTTGGGATTCATACTGAGCTATTTTAGGATAAAACATCTTGATGTCTATAATTTACTTTAACATCAGGGGGAAAATAAAACGACTCAAAATTACAAAATGTTAACATTACTAAATATAGAAAATGGGTTTGTGGATGTTCATTATTTCATGCTCTATTTTTCTGTTTGTCTGAGTCTTAAAATAAAAAGTCAAAACAGTGGGAAAAAATAAGAGCGTTTTCCAGAAGAGGATTGAGATGCAGAGAGGAAGGCGACAGATAATGGGGACACACATCTTACAGCTGGGGAGTAATGCCAAAAGGGCCACAGTTGTGTCCATTACATAAGCTTCCCCTCCCCTCACTCCTTGAACCTGTCACAACTTCCCATAACATGCTCATGACATGAAATTCAAACTCGCAGCACAGCCCTCAAGGACTACGCCAACAAGCTCTCCCTGCTTCCCCAGGCACCTTGAGTCCTCCTTGCCCAGTTACTGCCCCAGACGCTGTGGTCTCTGCCCAGAACCTCTGTGCCCATGACTTCTGTCTTTACCGCTGACCTTAGCATGTGGCATTCCTTTCTTGTGGAGGATACCATCAACACGCCTCCACACAGCTGCTTTCGAACCTGCATCCTTTCCTGTGCCTCAGAGCCACGCCTTCCTGATGAATGCCCAGAGATCGGGAGAGAGGCTCGGACCATGCTGTCTGAGATCTACAGTGTGTCAAAAAGGAAAAAAAAAAAAAAAAAGAAGTGCTGCAAAAGGTTAACATAATCATTTATTGAAACTTAAATTGGTTTATTTAATACACACCATTATACTGGTAATGCAATGGCCATATATCATCATTTGGCAACAAAACCAAGTTTAGAATTGAGGCTGAGCCAGGGTCAAAACATCTGTACCCCATAAGCTATACCCTGCTGTACTGTCACTGATAATTTTCTTTCTTCTTCCCCCTTTAGACTGCATGACGGCAATGCATTAGTTTTCTATTGCTGTTGTAACAAATTACCACAAACTTAGTGACTGAAAACAGCACAAATCTCATTATCTTGCATCTTGCAGGTCAGATGTCTGGTAGAGTCTCACTGGTCTAACATTGTTAAGCTAGGCCTGCCGTACTGTAGAGGCTCCAGGGAAGAACCTGTTCCTTGTTTATGTGGGTTGTTGGCAGAATTCCATTTCTTGAGGTTGTACAGCTAGTGGCTATCACTCGATTGGTGTTCTTCTCAGCTTCTGGAGACTTCCAAATGTCTTGACTAGTAGTCTCCTTCCTCCATCTAAATGCCAGTCCTTCTCATGTTTCATTTCTGTCTGAAGCTGGAAAAGGCTCTGCACAGTTATGGACTCATGTGGTTAGACTGAGCCCACCTGCAGAATCCCGGATAGTTTCCAAAACTCAAGGTCCAAAGCTGTAATCACATCCTCAAATCCCTTTATGCTGTGAAGGTAACAAATTAACAGGTTCTGGGGATGAGGGTGTGGACATCTTTCAGTTCAGTTCAGTTGCTCAGTCGTGTCCAACTCTCCGTGACCCCATGAATCACAGCACACCAGGCCTCCCTGTCCATCACCAACTCCCGGAGTTCACTCAAACTCATGTCCACAGAGTCGGTGATGCCATCCAGCCATCTCATTCTCTGTCGTCCCCTTCTCCTCCTGCCCCCAATCCCTCCCAGCATCAGAGTCTTTTCCAGTGAGTCAACTCGTTGCATGAGGTGGCCAAAGTATTGGAGTTTCAGCTTTAGCATCAGTCCTTCCAAGGAACACCCAGGATTGATCTCCTTTAGAATGGACTGGTTGGATCTCCTTGCAGTCCAAGGGACTCTCAAGAGTCTTCTCCAACATCAAAAGCATCAATTCTTCGGCAATCAGCTTTCTTCACAGTCCAACTCTCACATCCATACATGACCACAGGAAAAACCATAGCCTTGACTAGACGGACCTTTGTTGGCAAAGTAATGTCTCTGCTTTTTAGTATACTATCAAGGTTGGTCATAACTTTCCTTCCAAGGAGTAAGCGTCTTTTAATTTCATGGCTGCAGTCAGCATCTGCAGTGATTTTGGAGCCCAAAAAAATAAAGTCTGACACTGTTTCCACTGTTTTTCCATCTATTTCCCATGAAGTGATGGGACCAGATGCCTTTAGGGGAGCATTATTCTGCCTACCACAGGCAGGGACCAAGATTTTCTCGTTCCTAATACTGAATGGTTTTGGTATTATTATTATTCTACATTACTCATTATGATCCAGAAAATTGCAAATCAACTGCTCATTAAACTGGGCAAAAAAAAAAAAATAATGACAATGATGGTTCTGAATGGGGGCACCTCACATCTTTTATGTGCACTGGGACATCTGGTGTATGCAGATAGTTATCTTTGATGGTTCTAGAATTAACTCTGTGTTAGCCACTGAATATCTTTATTCCTGATGGTAACCAAGAGACTCTGAAAACAAGAACAGAAGGTATATTGAATTAGGTGTTAGGGATAATTAAGTAAAATAACTCAAGCATTGGGTCTCATTTATCACAGCCCAGAAACGGTCCAGAAACAAATTATTTTTCTTGTTGCAGGTGCAACTTAAGTTTGTCCAGTAATTCCAGATGAAAGTAGATTTTAGCCTTAAATTAATGGGACCATAGTTGTTCACTGTATTTGGTTTCTGAGACCAGAACATTGATAGGAGCTTCTGTAATGAGTGTCTCATCACAGGAATTGCAGGATTCTCATCCCTGGATCTCTGGGAACCAGAGGTATAAGGAATGCTGGCTGTTCATGTTGCACACACACAGGCCATATCTGTGCCTCTTCTCCCCAGGCTAGAGTGGCAGTTACCAACTTCCATAATTCCTGTTGGACAACCAAATACGTTTCTCCCCCTCCTCCTTCAAAAACTTAAAAATATGAGTCTAATGTTTAATGGACCTGCATCCATAATCGAGTGATTAACGCAGAGTAGGGCAGACATAGAAAAGGAAATACTTTTCATCCTCAAAGTGTGTCTGAACATTCTCTGTTCATACTCGTGCAGTCAGAGTTTCTCTCATGGGTGGTGTGACTGCTTGTGGATGTGCCTGCTTAGGAAATTCGATTCAGAGGAAGCTTTGGAAATCAATCTTTTGTCCCCTCAGCTAGATTCTACCAAAAGTACAAGATTTTGGTTAAAATACTTCTCAAAATCTTCATAGTGTGTGCCTTGTCCGTGGACATCAAACTAAATAATAGAAGCAATTATCCTGGTAATCTACTGTGAAAGTATTTTTACTCCTCCCTGCTTTGTAAATATGAGCATTACATTACCTCTTACCTAATTATTTCAACCTGTAAATCACAAGTTTCCTACTTCATCTGAAGGTGCCGTGAGGAAATTCAGGAGGGTGAGAATCGAAATATCACCTGGGTCAAGATCCACTCTTCATAACCACAATAGATCGCCTAGATTTAGTATCTTAGCAGTTTCCATTGCTTTTGCAAGATATGTACAGATCTGACTCACCATGGTATTAGATCTTGGATGAAGCATTGTGGGTAAAATGACTCATCCAAGAGCCTTCTGAAGGCTAAGTATTTAAACAATGAGAAACGGTAGAGGAAATTGGGGTTGGTCTTCTTGGGTGTGAGTTAACTTTGTGGTGATCAAACTGATGTTTCTAGGGGTATGAGGCAGTCTGACCAAATTGATGTAGACAGCCTTTTCCCACAGGCAACAGCACGAAAACTAGATGACATAATTCACAGTATAGGAAATTAGGAGCAGATAGGAAATGCACACAAGACTACTGTATTTCTTCCAAAGGATTGCACATATTGAATAGATTACTAATGAGGATCCTCAAAGTTGGCAAAATCAATTCATTCACAAGATAGCAGAAGAGTACTAGAGAAGATGAAGGGCAGGATATAAAGGCAAGGAACTTAAAGAGTGAAATACGACAGGAGCTTGGTCATCCCATCCCTAGAACTTTGGTCATTCTTTTGTGACCTTCCAAATTAAAAAAAAAATTATTGCAGACCTAACAATACTGTAATTAAGCATTGACATTCAAGCTAATGGATCTTTGCTATTGAATATTCAACAGTGTGTTGATGCGTTAATTATTTTCCACTGGCAAGATCAGGCATTTTTTATGTAGATTTGAATGTAAGGAATTAAGCTGAAGCATAATACTTAAAAATCACCCAGAACTCTGGGCTTATGGAAACACTTCAGAGCAAAGGGCAAGAATAGATTTCCCCTTTGTCAAGTCAAGCATATATTTAGTAGAGTGGGAGAACTATTTCCTTCTCTCTTGAACCAGGAAAAAACAATATTGTTGGAGCTTCATGACTGTGCTAAACTGGCCAAAATTTACTCAGCAGTGTCCGCAGGCAGCCATGTCTTTCAGCACGTCCCCTTTCCCTTCTTTGAGAAAACATTGGAAAACCATAGATAGTCTTGTAACGGAGACGTATTTTTCCCCTTGAAAGTAGGGATGACGAGTGTAGCATTTCCTCAGCTATCCTACACCGAAGGAAGACGAAGTGAAAATGACATCCGCTGCACAGCTGGAATTGCAAGCACAGGAATTCCCCACAAGGATTTGAGCATTGCTTGCCTCTAGGAGGACCAGGCAAGCGTGAGCAAGCCTTCTGGTCTCCGTTGTTCCCTTTGGAATTAGCTCAATTGAGAATGTTACAGAAGCTAACTAATTTCTCAGGGTGAAAAATGGTGCCGGGGCCACTTTTCTGTAGTAGAGTTGTACCTATTCTCTGGTGGTGTTTCTAAGTAGCACAGAACTGTAGAAGAGGGGAAGCAGAAAACCAAATTTCGAAGTCCTTTACCTGTTCAACAACCCATGCTGTGTTGATTGCAATTGCTCTGTGAATCCTCTCTTACTTCCTGAAATGCCTTCAGAGTATGGCACAGAAGAGTAAATTATGGCTCAGATCTGGAATCGAAATATATCAAGATAATGGACTCAACTAATATGGAGAAGGAAATGGCAACCCACTCCATGTTCTTGCCTGGAGAATCCCAGAGACGGCGGAGCCTGGTGGGCTACCGTCTGTGGGGTCGCACAGAGTCGGACATGACTGAAGTGACTTAGCAGCAGCAGCAATAGAGTAATATGGGTTCGGAGAGAGTGACTTTTCTTTTAAGTTGAGGTACTACTGATATGTTATTGTATTAGTTTGAAGTGTACAACATAATAACTTGGTATACGTGTATCTTGCAAAATTACTATCAAAATAAATTCAATTAATGTCCATCACTACACATAGTTACATTTTTCCTTGTGATGAAACCTGTTAAGATCTACTCTCTTAATAATTTTATTAAATGTATAATACAGTATTGTTATACTATGCTGTATATATTATATCCCCAAGATTTATTTATCTTATGGCTTGAAGTTTGTAACTTTTGTCTACTTTCACACATTTTCCCCTACTCCCAACCCCCTGCCTCTGGGAATCAGTCTGTTCTCTGAATCTATGATCTTCATTTTTTGTTTGTTTCTTTTAGATTCCACATAAAGTAGTATCATACAGTATTTGTCTTTCTCTGACTTATTTCACTCAGTGTAATGTCTTCAAATTTCATCCATGTTGTTAAAGATAACACAATTTCCTTATTTTTATGGCTGAATAATATGTCATTCTCTTTATGTATGTGTATATCTGTGTATGTGTGTTTATGTGTGTATTTCATGTTTTCTTTATCCTTCCATCCATCCGTTAGTGGACAATAAGGTTGTTTCCATGTCTTGGCTATTGTAAATAATGCTACAGTGAACATAGGGTTGCAGATATCTTTTCAAGTTAGTAACTTCCTTTCCTTTGGATAAATATCCAGAAGTGGAATTGCTGGATTATACGGTAGTTCTATTTTTAATTTTTTGATGAAATTTCATACTGTTATCCTTAGTGGCTGCACCAATTTTCATTCCCAGTGCTCAAGTGTTCCCTTTTCTCCGCATCCATGCCAGCACTTGTTATTTCTTGCCTTTGTGATAAAGTCATTCTGACATATCTGAAGTAATATCTCAATGTGGTTTTGATTTGCATCTCCCTAATGATTGTGTTTGTGAGTCACGAAGTAACAGTTAAAACCAGACTTGGAACAGTGGACTGGTTCAAAATTGGTGAAGGAATACAACAAGGCTATATATTGTCACCCTGCTTATTTAACTTATATACAGAGTACATCATGTGGAATGCTGAGCTGGATGAATCACAAACTGGAAGCAAGATTAATGGGAGAAATATCAATAACCTCAGATAGGCAGATGATACCACTCTAATGGCAGAAAGTGAAGAGGAACTAAACAGCCTCTTGATAGGATGAAAAGGGAGAGTGAAATAGCTGACTTAAAACTCAACATCCAAAAAACTAAGATCATGGCATCTGGTCCTGTCACTTCATGGCAGATAGATGGAAAAAGTGGAAGCAGTGACACATTTTATTTTCTTGGGCTCCAAAATCACTGTGGATGGTGACTGCAGCCATGGAATTAGAAGACCCTTGCTCCCTGGAAGGAAAACTGTGACAAACCTAGGCTTATTAAAAAAACAGAATCAGAATGTTGCCTACAAAAGTACATATAGTCAAAGCTATGTTTTTTCCTGTTGTCGTGTATGGGTGTGAGAGTTGGACCAAATTCTTTTGCTGAGCTCCAAAGAACTGATGCTTTTGAACTGTGGTGCTGGAGAAGACTTTTGAGAATCCCTTGGACTGCAGGGAGATCAAATCAGTAAATCCTCAAGGAAATCAACCCTGAATATTCATTGGAAGGATTGATGCTGAAGCTGAAGTTCCAATACTTTGGCCAGATGATTTAAAGAGCTGACTCACTGGAAAAGACCCTGATGCTGGGAGAGACTGAAAGCAAAAGGAGAAGGGGATAGCAGAGGATGAGATTGTTAGATAACATCACTGACTCAATAGACATGGATTTGAACAAACTTCGGGAGATAGTGAAGGACAGGGTAACCTGGCATACTTACAGTCCATGTGGTTGCAAAGAGTTGGACATGATTTAGCAACTGAACAACACCACCAACAAATGATTATGATATTGTGCCCCATTTCATGTGTCTGTTGGCCATTTTTATGTCATATTTGGAGAAATGGCTATTCAACTCCTCTGACCTCTTTTTAGTCAGGTTCTTTTTCTATTGAGTTGTATAAGTTCTCTATGTATTTTGACCATAATATTATAAGATACATGATTTGCAAATATTTATCCCATTAAGTAGATTGCCTTTTCGTTTTGTTGATGGTTTGTTTCCTTTGGCATACAGAAGCTTTGTAATTTGATGTAGTCCCATTTGTTTACTTTTGCTTTTGTTGCTTTTGCATTTGGTGTCAACTCAGAAAAACCATTGCCAGTGCCAGTGACAAGGAGCTTACCCCTTATATTTTCTTCTTGGAGTCTTATGGTTTCAGGCTTTACATTCAAGTGATTAATCCATTTTGAATTGACTTTTGTTTATAAGTTTAAGGTATAGAGATACAGTTTTCCTAACATAATTTACTGAAGAGACTATTCTTTACACATTATACATTCTTATCTCCTTCATTGTAAATTAATTAACAACAAAGTGGGGGTTTATTTTTGGGCTTTCTATCCTGTTCCATTGATCTATTCCATTGTTTGTTTTTATGTCAATGTCATGTTGTTTTGATTACGATAGCCTTGTGATATAGTTTTAAATCAGAAAGTGATCTGCCTTCAATTTTGCTATTTTTTTCCCCTCAAGATTGCTTTGACTATTCAGGTTCTTTTGTAGTTCCATGCATATTTAGGATTGTTTATCCTATTTCTATGGAAGATGCTATTGGGAAAGTGCTCTTTTTATTCAGTGGAGTCCAAGTGTTCACTGGAGGGTGGGGTATGATTGAGGAGGGACTCTGCCATTTATCTCTCTTTGGGGCTGATGTCTAACTTGGGAGGTGGTAGTATTTACCTTTTAAAAATGTGCGAGAGTCAAGTCAATTAGGATTCTCATGTGCTTAAGAGAAATGGAACTCTAGACAAATGCTTAATCACCCTGATTGTTTTCTAATTTATAAAACGAGGGTATTGACTACCTCATAGGATTGGTCTGAGCATTTAAAGAGATAATTGAATACCGAATCCACTACCTGGCACCCTATCATCTCTCAAAAATTCTCTTGGTCACCAGTCAAAAAAAAACACTGGAGATGCATTTGGCTTTTGGATGAGCAGCTTTTTGCATTGCTCCCACCTCTGGGAATCAGATATTTTCAACTCAAGAGGGATACCAATGTTCTGATAATGGGAAGATTTTCAGAAATCAGGACAAATCGTACATGATGGGTTCCACAAATGAAGCCCATATTTGGAGGCATGGTGTGCAGAAGTAGCTGGTGATAATTGTCAAAGGCAGCAGCAGTGCAGTTCAGGGCCCGTTTTGCAGCCTGTCAGTTGTAAGGAGCTTACAGGGCCTCCTGAGTGGAGTCTCTGATAAGAAGGAGTGGTTACAGGCCCACGAACATGGTTAAGTACTTTCCACTTACTCTCAATAGAGATTTAATTAAATGCACTGTATATTTCCTTGACTGTCTTCACTAAACCTGCAGAGATTCTGAATGGTTATTGCTGCAGTTATTAGCATGAATAAATGATTTGAGGGATGATATTAGGAATTATAATGGCAGTTGGAGTGGCTAAGAGCAAACAAGTACAATGCAGGCAATATTAGTCTTTTCCTTTCTTCCTAAACTGGTGGTTGCATCTGCTCCTAACAGCCATATCCTTGAATGTTTAAAAATTTTCTTCTATTGATTCATCCTCCAAACTCAGAGCAGCATCATGAGAATGAATGGTATTATGTTAATAGATAGGTGACAGAGGAAGGGTGATTGCTGTTTTCTTCTTTGTTTATCTCTTTTCAAATTGTCTACAATAAATAGATCGAGAGATTATTTATTTGGCCAAGAAGCTCTGAATCATAAATATATGGATTTAAGCCCTGGTTGTGCTGTTTTTGTTTTTGTTTTCTTTAAATTCCTTAACCTTTGGTGCTTTGATTTTGCATCTATACAGTGGAGGAAATGACACTCCCACTTGTGAGGATTATATGAGTCCATAAAGGTATAGGAAGTGCTTGGCACAATGCCTGGCATACAGGAGAGTAGTCAGTCAATGGTACTCATTTATATGTTTTGATTCTTTGCTATTATAATAATAATTATTATTTTTACTTGAAAAAAGAAACAAATGAAGGCAAATATGAAAATGAATATACTTCAACATATCAAATAAGAATACATTAGCAGGTGAAAGGGGAAAATATTTCATTCCCTTAAAGGTACATGGGACACTGCTTATGTAATAAGGAGAGTTTTATTCCTGTGTTGATGAGGGGCAGCTCAGCCAGTCTTTCCCCACAAGTTCATTTGATCCCTGCGTGAAAGGTCTGAGTAGGCATTGCCTTCTCACTTTGCAGAAGAAACTGAGCTCAGAGAGGTAAAGTCTAGCCCAGAAACTAGAAGGAACTACAATCCAATGCCTTTTCCCCAGGCGATTTATTTAGAATGCTGCTGGGCAGGTAGGGTCAGCTGCCAGTGTATGCACCGAGGGAGCTGGGAGCTGAAATTCAGTCCCTGAATGAAAATGCTTTCTTTGGGAGGCCGGGTACCTTTCCATAGCACAAAGGCCCTTCACATGCCAAGTCATGTGCTCAAAATGCTGCATCCACCCAGAGGGGGCGCCTTTTGCTTATTCAAACAAAGGTCCACTACTGGCTAGCTGGGCACTCAGCCAGGCTCTAGCTTCATTTCCATAGTTCCTCTTGGGGGGAGGGGGTGTTCCTTCTTTTTATTGTAGCAATGCAACTGTCTTTCCCATTTGCTTTTTTTTCTTTCTTTTTTCCCCTCAGGATATAGAATGGTCGTGCAGATTTTGTGATTCTTTGTGTGTGTGTGTGTGTGTAATTTCTGCATCCTGTCCTTAAATTTTTTATTGGGTTTTATCTAATACTAAATGCTTTTCCTATCAATTAGACAGGGTATTTAAAAGATTTATTTTTCATCCTCATGGTTCTTCATTATTTACAATTCTCTATGACTTGAGTTTATTTGAAAACTTGGATATCTCACTTCTCAGACGAACATCCAAGTTGTTTCTGTAAATAAAAAGCCTGGAGTCACTTAACTTAATTTCAAAGACTCCCCTACACGAAGTTAAATGGAATAGTCTTGAGTTTTCTGGTATTAATCTATGATTTTATTTTAAATAGTAGTATCATGTTGCCATCTTATTTTATCGTAACTTTTTTTCAATGTTCTGGGATCACTCTTGAAACAAACAAGGTTATAATAATAAGTGATAATTATTAAGAATTCTAAAGCTTCTCTAATTTCTGCTTATCTTTATGAATGCTCAGGACAATATCGTTTGGTTTTCTAACCTTATCATTTCAGACCAGCTGGAGCTGCATTTGCAATCCTGGTTGATGAGGCCATCCATCATGGAGCCTGGTGGGTCTTGCCTTGGCCAGGAATGGGATCATTCTGCACTGGGCTTTGCTCTTGATGAAGTATGTTGCTGTGAGTCAGACTTCTCTTCGAACAGGCATGAAGTCATGTCCCCCACTCTGAAAATGTGCTTCTTCCTTCAAAGAGCTGAGAGTCTGGCAGGGGAACTCATGTGTATCTGAGTTCATTTCACAAACAGTTTGTATTATTTGTGTGACTGTGAGCACCTAGGGGCTGGGCTGGGTCTTAACCATTGTTGTATTCCCCACCCTACTTGTCATGAACTTTGTGATATGAAGAACTCCGTGTTTTCTGAATTGAAAAGAAATAGCTATCAACCTCTGGTAAACTATAACAACAACGATAAATGCAATGGAAAGAGAGAAAGAATGGAGCAGATATCATCTGTTATCAGTTCATGCAAGTAGTCATTCTTTTCTTGCCTTGTATATGAAAGATATTAAGTCAATGATGTAGGAAGACTTGAAGGATCAAGCAGATGAGCTGGCACCTGCAGAATAGGTAAATTTTGAGTACAGAGTTCAGGAAGA
Source organism: Moschus berezovskii (assembly GCF_049115385.1). Classification (NCBI taxonomy): domain Eukaryota; kingdom Metazoa; phylum Chordata; class Mammalia; order Artiodactyla; family Moschidae; genus Moschus; species Moschus berezovskii. Next base: position 14,597,625 of record NC_142483.1, read on the forward strand.
AAACACAAGAGGAATAGCTTTTGCAAAGGCACAGAGGTTGGACATTGAAGGTTGGACTTGGGGAGGTGTGACATGTGTTCTCTGGCTGGAGCTTAGGGGTCTGTTCTATCAGTTGAACAGAATCTGGAAAAGGGGCTGGAGTCCAGTCATGGGATGGCTGTTTACCATCCCACCCCAAGGAAGCTACTGATAAATGAGAGATACAGCACAGTTTACTGGAGAGAACCACGCTGTGCAGTCAGGCAGTCCTGGGCACAAATGGCCCCTCTGGATACATGATTTCACATTTCTAACTCTTTATGCATGTGTGAAATAGGGTGCTGCTGCTGCTGCTGCTGAGTCACTTCAGTCGTGTCCGACTCTGTGTGACCCCATAGACGGAAGCCCACCAGGCTCCCCCGTCCCTGGGATTCTCCAGGCAAGAACACTGCTGCTGCTGCTGCGTCACTTCAGTCGTGTCCGACTCTGTGTGACCCCATAGACGGAAGCCCACCAGGCTCCCCCGTCCCTGGGATTCTCCAGGCAAGAACACTGCTGCTGCTGCTGCGTCACTTCAGTCGTGTCCGACTCTGTGTGACCCCATAGACGGAAGCCCACCAGGCTCCCCCGTCCCTGGGATTCTCCAGGCAAGAACACTGGAGTGGGTTAAATAGGGTGCTAATAACGGTTAAAAGAGTGCAAGAGCATGGTGCTCTAAAAGATGACTGGCATAGACAAGGACTAACATATAATAGATGCTCAACAGTGTAGGTTACCCCTTGTCTCCATTTCTAAGCAACTCTGGTCAAATAATTATCTTCTTACAGAGTACAAGTTAAAAACTGTATCTTCTATATATTTTCAAGTAGCAAATATCTGATTCAGTTTTTAAGAACCACACATTCAGTTGGTCATTCCTTGAGTAATCTGGTCATTTTTTGATTAGTGGTATCCTGTTTCTTAGCAAATTCCTGGCCTTTCTGGTATTCTTCCCACACTTCATGTCTTTTGAAATCTATCAGTCTGTCCACCTGTGCCTACCCTTCCCCATGCCCTCTATATGGCCTCCCTTTAACATGCAGAAATTTTCATGCACACCTGAGTTACATTTTAAATTGGCTATTTGTATCTTCAGATAGAAAAGTTAAAGGTTATTTGCAAGCACTACTTCCATGAAAATTTAATAGGCAGTTACTTTCCACGTATGCTGCTGCTGTGCTAAGTCACTTCAGTCGTGTCCGACTCTGTGTGACCCTATAGACGGCAGCCCACCAGGCTCCACCATCCCTGGGATCCTCCAGGCAAGAACACTGGAGTGGGTTGCCATTTCCTTCTCCAATGTGTGAAAGTGAAAAGTGAAAGTGAAGTCGCTCAGTCATGTCTGATCGTAGCGACCCCATGGAGTGCAGCCTACCAGGCTCCTCCGTCCATGGGATTTTTTAGGAAAGAGTACTGGAGTGGCTTGCCATTGCCTTCTCCAATTTTCCACGTATACTTGGTAGTAAAACAAAAGCCAAAGAGAAATGGTTTTTATTACGTGAATGCATTTAAAATTATACTTCAGCATTTTAATTATCCTTTCAGTAAGCTCTCACTCTTTCTAAAAAGTGAAACTTAGGTCCAACACAAAGTTTTGTCCACAATGAACTGTGTAATATTTGTATTTGCATTTCCTATATTTCGTTTATCATCAAGCAGGAGACCCTTACTTCCTTGGTCACATGATGATGTGTGTGTGCTTAGTCACTACAGTTGTGTCCGACTCTTTGTAACCCAATGGACCATAGCCCTCCAGGCTCCTCTGTCCATGGGATTCTCCAGGCAAGGATACTGGAGTGAGTTGCCATATCCTCCTCCACGGTATCTACCCCACCCAGGAATCAAATCCACATTTCCTGCATTGCAGGCAGATTCTTTACCACTGAGCCACTGGGGAAGCTGAGGTAAATGCAAAATACTTTGTGAATATTTAACTGTTTAGATATTCTTAAAGAACCACTGTGCTCACCAATATTTTGCCTCTCCTTTTTCCACATAATTGGAAAATCTGAATTTCCCTACTTCCTGGAAGCTGGTGAAATCAAAGGTCTTGCTTTGGCCAACAAGACATGACGGGGAATGATGTGTCACTTCAGGTGGAAACTTTTAAGAGTCAGGGAGAAACTTGCTATGTTCCCTTCCCTTGACAAGGTGACTGGTGATGTTATAGATGGCAGAAGCTCTAATAGCCCATGCCACCCACATAGACTACAACTCCCAGCCATACCAAGTAGGACATGTCGCACAAGTGAGAAATAATCCTTTGTTGTTGTTGCGTAACTTTTTATTATGAGATAATTGTATATTCACAGGCAGTTATAAGGACCATTACAAAGAAATCCCATATACCCCCATCCAGTTCCCCCAGTGGGAGCATCTTACTTAGCTGCAGACCAATACCACAACCAGGAAATAGACACTGATGAAATCCACTGATCTGATTCAGATTTCACAGTTGTATGTGCATTCATTTGTGCTTGCTTGTGCGTGTGTTATTTTGTTCTGTGACATTTTATACTTGTGAGATTTGTGTGGCCACCTCCAGAATCAAGATAAAGAGAGTACCATCACAAGAATCCCTGGTGCTACCCTTTCGTAGCCACAGTCACCTCCCTCCTTTTCTCCTTTTCCCTAACTCCTGGCAACCGCTAATTTTCTCTCCATATCTACACATTTTCCATTTTAAGAATATGTAAATGGAAGCATATAATATGTAACATTTAATTATTTTTATTGTGGTAAAATATAGAAAACATAAAATATGCCACCTTGACCATTCTTTCAGTTGTTCAGTTCAGTCGCTCAGTCGTGTCTGCCTCTCTGCAACCCCATGAATCACAGCACGCCAGGCCTCCCTGTCCATCACCAACTCCCGGAGTTCACTCAAACTCATATCCATGGACTCGATGGACATGACCATTCTTTAGGAAGTGTGCAATTCAATGGCATTAAGTATATTCACAGTGATGTGCAACTAAATGTGCAAACTTTCAAAACTGGCTTTTTAATAAAATTCAGCATAATTCCCTTGCAATCTATCCAGGTTGTTCAGGAAAGATACTGGGATGATAATACCCAACGCTTAGGTGTATTAAGAGGAAGAAGAAGAAGAGAAAGAGGAGGATTGGGGGAGGGGCGGGGAGGAGGAGAAGAGAAAACAAGAAGAAGCAGCCACCTCGGAATTTTCCACCTGAGGTTTGGCATTTCCTCATCTTGGAACTTGGCTACTGAGTGTCTCTGAGACTACTGGGAAGCTTGTGAGAAGATTCTCATCCCAAATGAATTTAAAGTCTTTGAGTTCAGTTGATATTAGTTAATCAAGATTGCTAGAAAATACTATAGCCAATTAATGGAACTGTAGTTACTAGAACAGGGGATAATTCCTCTTTTCAAAAGTGGAAACACTCCTTTATGCTCCCTAAAAGTAAGCATCCTTTTCCCATCTTGACCCTGGTAGATTTGGAAGCCCATCCCAGGTCCCAGCATGCTTTTCAGTGAGCATCAGGAGCCGGAGGGGAGAACCGCTTACCAGGAGCTGTGCCAGGCTGTGATTCCCTCTTCAAGGAACTGCTTGCCAAGGGGGCTGCCCATGGTGGTCATATTTTATTAGCTTCCACTCACCAAGAAGTTATTTGTCACAAAGAAGGCTCCCCATCCTTACTTGGATTTGGTTTCAAGCAAATGGGATGGTGCCTTGCCACTCTCTGGCAAATGGAAATGGTTGCTCAAGGCAGAGATTCAGGCTCTGGGGAGGAAATTTAGAGGACTGGAGGGTGTAGGGCTTTGTCTGAGGTGGAGCATGATGGATATAAGAATGCACTCTGCTTGGGCTGTTAAAGCCACTTGGAGCTCTGAGGCAGGGAGCTTAAGTATCTTGATTCCAAGAGCATCTATTTTTTTCTTACTCATTCATTCAACAATAAGTGCCTATTCTGTGAACCAGATCTTTCCAAACTAAAGAGGCAAAAAGTGTACCCTCATGGGCTTACATTATACAAGGAAAAGAAAAATAACCAAGTCATCTGTAACCAAGTTTCTGTGATATCTTAGAAGATGAGAAACATTGTGGATGAAAACAGGTAGAGCAGAGTGAGGGGACTGGGAGTGTTGAGGGTGAGCCAGTGGTAGCATTAAGAAGGTAGTTTGGGCAAACCTGGGCTTCCCTTGTGGCTCAGCTGGTAAAGAATCTGCCTGCAAAGCTGGAGACCTGGGTTCAATCCCTGGATTGGGAAGGTCCCCTGGAGAAGGGAAAGGCTATCCACTCCAGTGTTCTGGCCTGGAGAATCCCATGGACTGTATAGTCCATGGGGTCGCAAAGAGTTGGACACGACTAAGTGACTTTCACTTTCACTTGGGCAAACCTAAGTGAAACTTGAGAGAGTTGAGGAATTAGCCAAGAGTACCTGCAGGAAGAACGCTTCAGGCGGAGGGAATTGCTCGAGCAAACACCCAGAGGTGGGTCTGGCACATTTGTGAAACAGCAAGGAGCACCAGGCGGCAGAAGTCAGGAGAGCAGTGGGGAAGTATTAGTACATGGGGTCAGAGAATAGATGGCAGAAGTTGGGAAGACTGGCTTTTTCTCTGAGGGAGGGTCATTGAGATATAATAGAGTATGTACTTTGGTTACTTTGTTGGGATCACACCATAGGGCACAGGGTAGAAGGGAGCCATGGTTAGAGGCTAGAGCTCCAACCTAAGAAAGAGGTAGTCATGGCTTGGACTGGAATGGAGGGAAAGTGTTAGAAATTACAGAATTTTGGATCTGTCTTGAAGAAAGAGTCAGCAGAATTTGCTTTCCCATGTATTGGATGTGGGATACAAGAGAAGGAGTAGAAAGAATTCCAATGACTGAAAGAATTTTGGCGGAAGGCTGATCTGGGGAAGGTGGAAAGTAGAGCAGCTTTTGCAGGCTGATCAGGAGAGAGTTTTCAGTGTGCTGAGTTTGTGACATCCAAGTGGAGGCAGTGGGTGTGTGAGTTTGGGGTTTGGAAGAGAAGTCTGGTCTGGAGAAGTTGGGAGTTAGTGGCATATGGTTGACATGTGGGATCACCAAGGGGACTGCAGACGGAGAAGACGTGAAAATCAAATGAGCCCAGGATGCTCCAGTGTGAAGAGCCAAATGAGATGACAGAAAGCAGAGCACACGTGGCACATGTGTGACACATAGTCAGTGTTCAGTGCATGTCACCTCTGATGGCTGTATTTTTTATTTTGTTCATTGTATCCATATGGCCTGTTTTTTTGTATCCATCTAGGTTAAGAAGCGATGACCTTGAATATATCTTTTTTTCTGGCCCTTCAAGAGTGACAATTCAGCTCCCCCAAAGTCCTTGCTGTGGTATAAACAGATACTTGTTAAAATTGGGAGGAAGTTTGAGACTACCTGTGGTGATCCCTGGCCATTTTCAAGTATTTTACATTTGGCAGGCCCTGCATTAGGCCTGAGGAGCAGCACAGAGATGACTAGGATGACACCGCTGCTGTCCTCAGAGTGTGCACAGGCTGGCAGGGAGCCACAGAGCTATGGGTCTACAACTAAGTACAGAATGAAGTAGAAAGAAAATTTCCTTGTGAATTCAGGGTTTAAGATGAGATGGCTAGTAAGTGTGGGTGAACATGGACATTTATTCACATATATAGATCAATACATATGTATGTTTATTGGCTTTTGGAACATGTAAGCACCGAAGGGATGTAATCATCTGATGATTGAACTAATGGACAGTTAAAAGGACTTGGGGTGGGAACAGAGAGGCAAGTTCAGCAATGTGTCAAACTGGAGAAGTCTGGGAAACAATGGAAAAGAGTTTTCAAAGAAAGGACTCAGGCCCCACCCAACTTTCTTTGATGTTCTGCCAGCTTCCTTCAGAATCCCACACTCATTCACCTTGACCTGGACCTCTGGCTTTCACCAGTGTGAGGGAAGTACTTTGATCTGCTTAAAAACAGGGTCTTGGAAAGGTGATGAGGTTCCAAGGGGGTTCTTGGCAGACAGTCCTTGCAGGCTGCCAGCCTCAAAGGCAATTTGGGGTCCTGCTGCTATTGGCTCCAGCCGTGTGGCACCTCAGTGAGGTCTGGAGAAGACTGCATTATTCTGAAATCCTGAACCAAGAGGGAAATTGGAACTCAGGGTGGAAAGTCGGGTTCCCATTGGAAACTCTGATGTCACAGTCAAATTTGCTACCGTTCACAGTTGGGTTCCCCATTTGACAGCTGAGGCTTGAAACAGAATCCTTTTTGAAATCAGAAAAAAAAGAACGCATTGGACTGAATTTCAGGAAATGCCCTAATGATGAAATCTGGGAAATGGCAAACGTGCATAACAAGGGAAGTGGTAGGAGGCCCAAAGCTTGAGTCATTCAAAACCATGTTGGAGACATCACTGGAAAAAAGTTGAGGGAGAAGGGGCCTTTCTTAGTGAAAAGTCCATGAGCCACCCCTCCCCCACCCCAATGTTATAGTGGCACATTTCTCCCAGCACTTGACAGAGGCCGACTTCCTGATATGTCCTGGTCTTTTCTACATCATAGACCGTGTACTTACAGTACAAATAAATCACAGCACAAACTTTCCATTTTCTCATGTCCTAGACATCATTGTCTCTTCAAGTCAAAGCTCTGAAACTTTGGAACTCAAGACAAAGTTCCAAAAACAGATTTAACAAATACGAAAGAAAAATAATAAGCTCTAGTTTAATTTCAAATCACTTTTACAAAGCCAGGCCCATAGATTGTCTCACTGGAGCCCAGTCTCTGCTCTGGATTGGGCGTTCTCTTTTTGTAGGTCAGATTATTAAGCTTTCATGAGGTTATGATGAGCCTGGACTTCTGACTTCAAGATGGCTATGGTCATCATTAAACTGGTGACTTCATCTCTGTCTCCAGAGCTGACCACCATACCTTTTCGGAACCCCTATCAAATGATCTTTCTGGAACACAGTAACTGCTTAGTTCTTCTTCCGTTTCCCTTCTTCTATCCTCTTTTGTAAATACACATTTCAAAGTCTATTTCCTGGAAACTTTGTTGCTTATAAATACCCTCAGAGGACCATCCTGTCATTCCAAAGGCTTGACTTTCACTTCGATATACATAATCCCCCACTTTTGTCCTAAAAATTGTACTGAAATTTAAGTTTTTGCATATGAAACTCCTCTGACAAAGAACAAACTGAAGAATTTACCAGCTACTTTTAATTCACTACACCCAAAACCGAGATCATTTTCCATGACTCCAACTTGGTAACACCATTCCAACTCATCTCCTGGGCACGAATCCTGGAGACATCACTGACCCCTCCCCTCTTGCTTCTTACATCCAATAGCCTCTTAACTTCCCCATTCTGCCTCTTAAAGGTACACACATCCCTTCCTTCTGTTTTCCACTGTCTTAGTTCAGATGCTCATTATTTCTCACTATTGTCAGAGCTTTTTGATTGCTGACTGTGATAACAATAGCTAAGTTTTTATGAGAGCCTAGTTGGGGCAGGCTTCCCAGGTGGCACGAGTGGTAAACAACCCGCCTGCCAGTGCAGAAGACGTAAGAGACTCAGGTTCAACCCCTGGGTTGGGAAGATCACCTGAAGGAGGAAATGGCAAACCCACTCCAGTATTCTTGCCTGGAGAATCCCATGGACAGAAGAGCTATGGTTCAAAAGGTTGCAAAGAGTTGGGCGTGGCTGAGTTGACTTAGCACGCATGCACGCACTGTGTTGAGGCGCAGTTCTGAGCAGTCTGTGAATAACCCAACACTGTGAATCAGCCACTGCCATAATCCCCACTTTACAGTGAGGAGACAGAAGTTCACAGGCAAAGTATTTTCCAAGGTCACATTTTGGATCAGAGGAAGAGCCACACCTCAAGTTCATTTGAGTGTCAATGCCTGAACTTACATTCCCTTTCCATATTGCTTCCCAACATAAATGTCAGTCTGATCGTCAAAACGCCACAAAAAGTGGTCTTAGCCCACTTTTCCAACTTTAGTTTCCAGTTTATCTGTTTCTTTCACTCTAGGTACTGCTATTGCAAAATATGGTCCCTTTCTCTCTACAGCTTTCCTTCCTGTAATATCAGCCTTTGAGGTTTATATAAAAGCAGGCACCTCCCAAAGATTTCACAGGTAGCCCACATGGCATCCATTTCTCCCCAAGTGCCCTCGGTGTAGTTTGTCTCAGCACCAGAATGATGATCTGCCTGCCCTAGGATTAGCTGAGTGTACACGTGTCTGTCTCTCACTTGTGTCTCAAGAACACACTCGTTCAACTCTTCTCTGTTATACTCCCAACCCTCACCTCAGTGCCCAGTTCAATGTCTGGCATGTGACAGTTCTTCAGTGTGTTTTGGCAGAATCGAATAGCAGACTTGTGTTTGCTTGGGGTTTGGATTATTGATGATGGTGCCAGAGGGGAGTGAGATAGTCACTCTGATCAGTCTACTTCTTCTGATGTTCATGTAAATCCTGAAGGGTCTTTAAGCTTCATTGTCTACAGAATGCACCCTATACGGCCAGCTTACAACGGGAGCCCAGTGTTCAACCTCCATAAGCAAAACATTTTACTCAGTCATGGACGCTAATTCCCTCTGAAACAGTTCTTTCTGTTCTTCAGCTCCACCACCTAGTTCCACAATGATAAAAGCTAACATCTACCAAGCTAATATCTCCCAAACTTTGCAATTATAATCTCCATTTGATCTTTAGAACCGTTGGATGGGGTGGATTACTACTATTTTCCATCTTTTCTGGATGAGAATGCTGAGGTTCAGAGGACTGAGCCACTTTCCAAGATCACTCATCTAGTGCGTGGTGAAGCCAGATGCAATCCGACACCCACACTCTTAACCACCCAACCACACCATCTCTCTAGAGCCCTGACATCAATAAATGTTAGTTTCTCTTCCTCCCTCTCATACCACCCCCCCAACACACACACTCTCAACCAGCAGAGTTGAGACATAGCAGCCTTAGCTCAGCACAGCTGACGGTTCCTGGCCCTCTGCTGTGTCCTCGCGTGCCTGGCAGGGCGCCTTTACAGCCGGCTGCTCCTATGAAGTTGTCCACTCACATCCTGGTCATCATTAATCCCCCATTAAGCTGCTTGAGAGGATGAAACAGTGGGAACCGTCATGGCCCTGCACGGGTCAAGCTCCCTTGAATATGGGATGTGAAGTATTGGCACACCATTGGCCATTAGTCACAGAGAGCCCGAGCTGTGTACCAGGGAGGCAGCCGGAAACCACAGGCCCTGGTTGCACTCTTGCAGCCACAGGCTTTCGAGAGGCTGCGTGACTGTGGTGGCTCAGCTGCTCGCCCCTGGCCACCCTCCCACCCCCGGCAGTGCTGGGCTGTGTTTGTCTTGGCCGATCGGCACGTGGAACCCTTTCTGGCTCTGTCGGTGCTACTGAGGGAGACGCATCCGCTTCCTGAGGCTCTGCTCCCCGCTCTGGCGACCACAGCCATTTTGTGCAGCTCCTTCCTGCTGTTCGAAGACATGTTTATGGGCAGTTGGGACACAGGGACTCTTCACCTTGGCAACAGCTTCTCACCAAGCCAACAAATGGTCTTTGAAGTGGTCTTCATTCCCGAGTGAACAACACGTTTATCTTCCAGCAACAGACACCCTTTGTTTGGCTCCCAGGTTCACCCTATCTTGATATGAGATGGTCCCTCCAACCTCAGCTGCACCCAAGAGTCTTCCACTCTCCTGTTGATATCACTCCTCTCTTAATTAATTCCTGTTAGACTCAGTGCATGAAAAATTCCATATCTGAAAAAATTCTGTATGTCTTTTTCATTAAAAAAAAGTTTGTTCAACTCATTTAGCTGTTTGTATGTCCACTGCACTTTGTGAACACACAAGAGGCTGAAACACAGTTCCAGTCATCAGGAACCTAGGGAAGACTCGAATAACTGCGAAAAGTTGGGTAGCATTGCACATTGATCAGCACAAGAGTGGAGCTGGGTGTGAAAGGAAGCCCCCAAGTAATTCTCTTGACTGCAGTGAAATAACCAGAAAAAGGTTCATGATCCTAACCATAGATCAGTTGAACGTGCAACTCTCTCTCATGACTGCTTATGAGGATTGAATGAGACAACGTCATATCAGAGTCTCTTACACTTAATATCACGTCAGGACTGGAAGCAGTGACTGTTTCTCACGTTTAGGATGTGGAAACATACAGGGCATCACCCTAATATATAAAAGCCCCTTCTTCCAGCGTGAAACTGGACAAAATCAAGGTAGAAAACAGTTTCAGATGTCCACCCAAAGCAAGAGTATCTGCTTAGAACTAAAGCAGGCTTTGCTGAGATACCTACAGGGGTTTCAAAACTGAAATCATTGAGTTCTTTGTAGGAGCTCATCTGGATTTAGCCCTTTCGGATCAAAGACAGATGGCAGAAGTTTTCACTTAATCCAGCTTCCAAACCTTCCTGCTGCCACCAATCATGCAAGCAACCAGCCTCTCTGCACTGAGAGCACCTCGAGAGAGGGCCCTGGGATGCTCTCCCATCACAGCCTGACTGTAAGGTCCCAACCGTGATGCTGCTTCAAAGCGTTTAGACCTTGCAGACCATGAGACTGTATTTTAACATGTCACCCAGGATTCGGATTCTACTTCTTTTCCTACCTGGAAACTCATGTTTGCCTCTCAGGTTACATCCTTCAGGCTTTGAAAATACCAAATGGTGACCACCCTGGATCATGCACTCTGAGGACAGACTTGCACTCTGGGCAGGCCAGTTTGAATGCAGAGCCACAAGTGCTGACTTCTGAACCTCTCCTAATGTGTCTCTTTGGCGCCTTATATAGTTTTGCTCAAGGCAAAGATCTGTTCTCATTTTCTCTAGATTTTTTTTTAATGCATCCCTAATAAATGCAAGTTGACGTAGTCTAAACACTTGAATTTGTAGCAGCTGTAGGCTTACCTATTTGAAGTTTGTGGGTGAGACTTCTTTCTTGGAGGACATATCAAAAAGCAAGGCAATGAAGTCATGAGAAGTATGTAAGGGGTTTTTTTTTTTTTTTTTAAGTAAAAAGACTGAACTCAGAGACCATATATCTTCATTCTTCAAGGTTATGACCTGGTCCAGATGTTTTCTACTCTGTCCAACATTTACAGGCTTCTTTTCTGTGGCCATAGGTGTACAGAGTAGAGATTTGACTTTACTTTGAATTTTCTGCCATTAGTAAGGCCCAGGGTCAATGTGAAATATGTATTGACTAGATACATTTTTCAGAAAGCACTAACCTTCTTCATAGAACACAGTGTTTGGTATACTTGAATATACTTGTTTAGAATATTCACCTTTGAGGAAGCTGGAAATGTCTTCCTTGATTCCTTTCTACCCTCCCTCCTTCTACCCATCCATCTATCCATTTCTCCATTCAACACAGGTATACACATTTATAAGCATGTATTGTGAGCCAAGCAGTGAGCTGACTATTAGATTTAAAGCAGAATAACCCACCACCTGACTTTTAATCTAGTAGAGAAGAAAAAAGATGTGAAGTTAAATGGGGAAAGTGATGTAGCCAACACATGAGTTCATTGAGGAAGTTGCACTGACAGATGGGGAAGAGCTTGCGTATGGAATCAGGCAGATCTGGTCTTCAAACTAGCCCTGCCACTAAAAGCTCTGTGTCCTTGGGCAAGTTATTTAACTCTAGTAAGACTTGCTTTCGTTGTCTTACAATGGGGGTCACAATAGTATTTGCTTCATAGAATAGTAGTGAGGATTCCTGAATGAAATAGGATCATCATGGAAAGTGTTGAGCACAGTGTTCAGCACTTAGTAGATACTCAACTTTTCTATCATTAGAATTAGTGATATTGTCTGAGAAAACCTTACAGGAGAGTAAACCTTGGCTTTGACCTTGAATAATAAGTAGAGAGTTCCCAGGTGGAAAGGGGGAAAGGACACTGCAAGTGGAAGGAATAACATGGATGACCTGGAGTCATTTCAGGGGATGGAATCCTGGATTGAGGGGGGGAGGGAAGAGTGGAGAATAATAAGCAGTTTCTTAGCTGTCAGTTAACCTCCCAAGCTCCTAAGCTTTAAGTTTTATTGTCCACCCTCAAAACTTCAGCAACTCTCAGGTATTTTCCAAAGGAGACCAATATATTTGGCAGAAGAGTCAGTAGACCTCCTGTCTTTCCTCTTCCTCTGCCTGCAGACGCCTTCATGGTCTTCTCTGATACAAGTAATGAAGGGCTGAGAACTGGGAATTCTGGAGTCTCTGGGCTAAGACTAGTGAGATGATGGATGAACAAGATGGTCTCTAGGGTTCTTCCAGTTCTGAGTCACAATTTCAAGCCACAGGGATTCACCAGCCATGTAAATTAAGTGATAAGTTCAGGGTCACATAATGAGCAAATAGCCGAGCCAGTATTTGAACCCAAGCCATCTAGTCCTAGGCTTTGCTCTTATTTTTTTAAAGCCTGTTCTTGTCTCTATGCTCTTGTGCCCAATAGTTCTGTCAAGGACAAGTATAACGTTCCCTGCTTGTTGTTAATTTGTATTTTAAGGACTGCAGTTTTTCTCAGATTCAGACTTAGAATTTAGTTTGGGAGCAAGTGGGTTTTGTGGTCTGTGTAGTTAAAATTCTAGAACACAGAGTCTTCAGCTTTTCTTCTTTCAGGATAGGAGATTGCTCTAAAAAGCATCACGTGGGGCTGAACCCCATTCAAAATATGGGAGTGTTTACAGTAAATTTTCCCCTGTACTGTGGGTGGGTGTCTAGGCTGGAGGCCCCTGGAGAGGAAATGCATTCGTTAGTCTCATTGATCTTGTCCCACTCAAGGTGACCAGATACCATATTTAGCAGCACAGGTGAGAAGGAGAGAGAGGCTGTGTGTGTGTGTGTGTGTGTGTGCGTGCGCACGCAATAAGGTGCATCATCTTCAAGCAAGGATTCTTGTCCTCTTGGAAGTTCAAAGTGCAGAGGTGACATATCCTGTTTTAAATTGAGGATGGTATTTTCAAATATGTTAAAACAGCACATATTATCAAAGGGTAGAAAGGGATAAGCTTAAAGGTAATAACACCTTATTGGCTTAGAGGCACCTCACTGGCTTTAAAATGCTTTCTTGGCATAGAGTGTAAATGTTATTGGCTTTGAACTCACCCATGAATTATGCAAAGCTTTTGTCCCTCTCTTGACTGCCAAATGTTTCCAAGCCCGCTTCAGCAGCGTCTCGCTGAGAGGCCACACTGCTGGAGATCATCCGGTGGCTGTAAAATCTGACAGCCTGAGTGAGGGAACCCAAATTTGTTTCTTATTGAGTAGCCACGATGGTTGGGTGACTCCACAGCCAGCTATAGATCACTTTAATGGACGGCAAGGGACGCGTCATCTCAGTAGCATCTGCGTGGAGTATCTTCCTGGACCGTCCGAGGCTGAAGAAGGGCCAGGTGTGGCTTGCACTTTCATAACAGCTCTTGACTGTGAGCAGAGCCCCTAGCCCCACATGTCCTGGGCTTTTCCAGGACCTCTTCTATCATGAGCTTGTAAGTCGATCTTTGGAATTCAAGAACTGAGTTAAAAGATAACTTTCTGGTACCAAGCACTCTGCTCTCCTTCTCATGCTGAATTCCCTTCATTATCCAAGCTCTTTCGTCTCTGACTTACAGTAAATAATTGTCCACAGCTGTTGGGAGCTGGTTTATCCTCCAATAAAGGTCAGGATGGCTGACTAGACATCAGAGGAAAAACTTCTAAAATTTGGTGTTTAGACTAACTTCCATCTATGTTTATCTCCCTTGTGTTTGTTGTAACTAAATGGGCAAGTGTGGGTTGTGGTTAAAGTGCGACCAGGCAACCTGGCTGTCATGGTTTTCTTTCTTGTTCTAGTTAATTCTGACCCATGTGAAATTCTCTCCATCCTCCCATGCCTCAGTTTCCCCAGCTGCCACACACAGACCAGTAGTCACTGGTTTCTTTCGCAGACTTCCTCAGGGGAGTCGGTGGGGATCCACTTGTCCATAAGTCATGAAACCACATACTGGAGACCAGTTGTCTCTACCAGACTGAGGGAGGGTGAGTTCATCTCCATCGCCTGACAGGCTTCACCTAAAGCTGAATCAGCCACAAACTCAGACTGCTGGAGCTCACAATGTAGACAGAACTGCTCCAAGGAAAAGTTTACCTTTAACACCAGGAGGCCTAAGAAGCCAAAAGAAACCATATCCCAGCAGGAAGTGGGATCCTTCGGTGCATTCCCATTTACTGGGGGAGACGCGGGAAGGCTTCTGCCACGTACGTTTCCAGATGGGATTTCTGGGCTTGGCTTGCGGTGGGGCCCACACAGGCTCTCCAGCTGTGTCCTGAGATCTCTAGAGGGAGGCCTAGCAGCAGGATGAAGCGGGAGATGTCCTCCCAGGGATAAAAATTTATTAGGTTAAAATCTAATGCAAACACAATTTTCTCTGGAAACAGCAACACAAGGAGCAAAAAGATAAGCAAACATGATTCCAAGGAAAACGCAGCCCATTGCGATGAACGGTTAGGAAGAAGGGGGCAAGCTGCAGGCCGGGGACAGAGAACAAGGACCTTCTGAAGATTTCTGCAAAGGAAGCTCCTGACCTTCCAGGGGAAGACATTATCATCTCGTGCCTGGAATATTTCTGAGGCTGCTGAGCGGGCCTCGCTGACCTCAGTCTGTGATTTGTTGAATAATTTACTCCCATCATCAGGCTAATTTGGATATAGAGCCGAAAGAGCATGGTATAAAGTAAAACCTCTTGAATCAGACAGACCTGAAACTGTACGAGTTATTTAACCTCATTGGACCTCAATTTTCTTACCTATAAATTGGGGATAATAAGAATGTTATCCCCCTGTAAGACCCTTATGAAGATTAAATGAGATATTGCCTTAGTACATTACCTGGCACATCTGAATTCTTCAATAAATGGTAACTGTTACCCTAGCACTATCACTTCCCAGATTACAACCCTTTCATGACCCTCCATGACATAAAGACTGAGCATTTTTTTTTTTTTTTTTTTTTTTACAAACTGTGGCTCCAGCTTGCTTTCTAGACCAGTGCTGTGTAATAATGGAAATGTTCTCTATCTGTGCTCTCCAAGATGATAGCCACTGGCTACATGTAGCTACTGAGCACTTGAAAAAGGAGTATGATTGGGAAACAGAATTGTAAATTATATTTCATTTTAACTAGTTTAGTTTTAAATCATCACAGGCAGCTAGTTATATTAGACAGGGCAAGTCTTAGACTTTTGCATTTCCCTCCAAAAGCATCTGCTCTCACCAAATAGATTTCTTCACCTCTTTCTTTTTTCCCTCTAAACCTTCAAGTCTACAGCCATGTGGTTTGTGCACTGTGAAAAAGATTGCCCAGCTGAGGAGAAGGTAAGATCGGAAGCTGAGCCAGTGCTTGACTTACCAACATGCTTGTTTCCTGGTGCTGGGCGATATCTCCAGGAAGGATGAGCCTTTTTTTATAACTCTCTTAATAGAAGGGGGGCCTTTCTCAAAGGTGCCTTATGCCAGCAGTGTCCCTCTGTGCCCATCCTCCTGTTTATTACCTCCCTGTCCAAAGCCATCTTGTCTTATGAGCCTAGCCCAGACTCCTGCTCACTCACTAAGCTTCTTCCTCCTCTAAACTTCCAGGACTTTCTTCATCTATGAGACATGGTAGAGGCCAGTGATAAAGAGTTCAGTTTCTAATGTCACATGCCTAGTTGGAACCCCTACGTTGTCACCTGTATGTGACCTTGGCCATGTTATTTTATCTCTCTAAATATGTACTCCAGCTGTATAATGGGACAGCATGATAGCACCTTTCTCGAGGGTGGTTCTAAGAGGCAAATGATAATGGGGTTAGGTTCATAACATGGTGCCTAGCTCAAAGTGAGTGTGGAGTCTGTGTATATGGTCATTCTTCCAGTAAGTATTTATTGAGCATCTACCACATTCCAGACACCTTGTCAAGCCCTGGAGAGCCAATAGAGAGGAAGCACAGATAAAACCCTTGCCCACCTAGAGGTGTGTAGTGATACAGGTGATACTTCAGTGATGATATAAACAGCTGCAGAACTGCAGTGGGGATAAGTCCAACAGAAACAGTCCTGTGCTCTGAGAGCCTGTGGTGGGTTTTTTCCTACCACAATGGGGAAGTCAGCAAAGAGTTTTCTGAGGACATAATCATTGAGCTGAAATTGGAAGGAGGGTGAATAGGTCTTCTAGGCACCAAATAAAGATTGGAGGAATGTCAGGGTCTGTTTTTCTTCTACATGAGCCCTCTCGGCTTCAATGTGGAGATTTGATCAGATGTTACACAGGGTAGAAGTTGGTAGATCTGGAAACTACCGCAACCCTCTAGGCAAAAGATAGTGTTGGGGAAAGGGACTGAAAATGTTTGGCTTTGAGAGCTATTATTATATTCCTCTCATCTAAGAATTAATGACATGCTCTTTATAATGATTAGCAGTCTGGTATTTCTCTTTTTCTCAGGTCTATCACTGTCTGAAATGCTCTTCTCTGGCATTCCAGTTAGAGGATAAGATCTTTGGAGGCAAGAATTGTTTTATATTTTATGTGTGTAACTTGCCTGGCACCCTGCTTACAGTAACTGGAAAAGGAATATTCACTAAGGTGTTTCCCGAATTTCATGAACTGATGAGAAGGGCAATGGTATGAATGGCTGAAAATATGGAGAGTCATGGAATATGAGATAACAGAAAGTTCTTTTTGTCTGTGTTACCAGAGGAACCAGGCAAAACCAGTAAGGGAAAGAACATGCGCAGTTACCCCAACTGGACAAGGAAGAGGACTTCTTTTCCAGATGGGCAAATTTTACCTGAAGGGAGCAAGTGAAACCAGCATAACGATACTTACCCGCCAGGGTACATGCAATGAGACAAGATCTAGAAGCTATCTTCGTGTGTGCTCTATGTGCAAAGGCTGGTGTTAACTACTTTTGGAAACAACATAAAGTAGCCCATCCTTCTTTATTATCCTATTCTCAACTCCAGACTTTTACTTTGTTTTGTTTTTGTTTTCAAGGGAAAGCAGAAGAAATCCTGACTCAAGGTGACTGAGGCCAGAATGAAATGACTATCAAATAATAGGTGGTCTGGAGTCTGGGTGTTCTCCAGGAAGATCCAGAGCTCAACTATATTGTCAAGGATGAGATGCTTGCCCATTCTGTTTTGTAGAGCATCGAACCAAAGCTGAGTCCCCTCAAAAGTCATAAGATAAGTAGGGCAGCCCTGGCAGGGTCTTGCTGGCAGGGAAGAGAAAACCCTACGGCAGCAGATAGAGTGACATGCATCCTCACCCATCTCTGTCAGAAGAAATGGACAGTTTCTCCCCATGCCACAAACTTAAATTCATCCCTTTCAGTCTGATTGGGTTGAAAAAGGTCATGTGCCTATGACCAAACTAATCACAATCTCCATGAAATGTCCCTCTCTCTGACTGACTGGCGGAGAAGGCAATGGCAAGCCACTCCAGTACTCTTGCCTAGAAAATCGCATGGACAGGGGAGCCTGGTGGGCTGCAGTCCATGGGGTCGCTACTAGTCGGACACAACTGAGTGACTTCACTTTCACTTTTCACTTTCACACATTGGAGAAGGAAATGGCAACCCACTCCAGTGTTCTTGCCTGGAGAATCCCAGGGACGGGGGAGCCTGGTTGGCTGCCGTCTATGGGGTCACACAGAGTCGGACACGACTGAAGTGACTTAGCAGCAGCTGATTGACTGGAGTAAGATGGACTTGTCCCTGGGGCTGAGGTTGCAGGGGTTTCATAAGCAAAACGTGTAGTCACAAGTGGAAAAGGGAAAAAGGTGTTGGAAAGGCAGCGGCTTCCTAGGATAAGCTGCTCTCTAGAAAAATGAGATGACTTTATAACTCACTCCAGTTCCACTTCATTCATCCATCCGTTCATCCACTCACTCATGAATATTTATTGGGTGCTTACTCTGCACTGGCTCTAGGCAAGCTTATTGAGGCATCTCAAGAATTTTTCAACTACCTCTGCATGTATTTTTTCATTCACTTGCCACATATGGAGGCAAGTAGCCATATAAGAGACAAACCTATTCACGTGGCACATTTTTAAAAATCCAGGCTCCTAACACTCAGTTTTCACATTCAGATCTTCATAAATCTGGATTCCAACAGGACCAGGTCATGATATCATTTGGTGCCATTGTCAAGGATTTATGATGGCTGTGTGCATGACCCAACCATATGCTGTGTCTGTGGAAACACTCTGGTTAGCCTGCTTTGACGTATGCATTGATGACAAAGAAAGTTACACCATACCCCAGGAAAAACACAACATGAAGACATTCCCCAGTTTATCAGTGAGCTGCCTATGGAACTCATGGCCTTCTTGGTAAAATCAAGACATGATTAAAAATAATTAACGAATCCCACTTGAAAAAGACATAACAATCAGAGGATCTGGAAGCCAGCTGTTGTAACATTTCTTGAGAAGGTGCATTTTATTGGCTCTGTGAAACCTGTACCTTTCTCCCCTTAGCAAAAGGCCAGGAAAGGCAGCCCTGACCCACAGATAACACTGTTTTTTTGTTCTTATATCCTTTCAGCACAGAACCCAAGTCTTGGGAAGCATGGTATGGTTTTCAGGACTGAATTGAGTTTTCCTGTGCCTTATCTGGGAAACCTGAGTGTCTTAACGTGGTGATCTGAGAGAATGGGCTGCTTTATGTTCACACACACGAATTGCTCAACTTGCTGAATGAAGCAGAGAAAGAAGGAAGAATCAGTGTATACATCTTGTAGGTGGGTACAAATATTAAACAAAGTATGGCACATAAAGAATACCTGTAAGGGAAGAGGGTAGAGAGAGGGATTGATGACAAAATGGAAGCATGAGGATATTTTTTATAAAGATGGATCTGTTCAGTAGTGGTGGACACAGAGTTTTGTGCATTTGTCAAAAGTCATAGCTGCATACATAATAGAGTTACTTTTAATATACATTAATAAAAAATAAATAATGTGCCCCCACACAATTTTTAATTAATAAATCCCCAAGTGCCAAGCTGGATTTTCAAAATAATAATTTAAAAATACAGCCCCTAGCTTCACGAAGGTAATGTTTCAGGGACAGACCTATAAAATGTTGGCTTCCTCACCGTCTCCATAAAGATTTCTACACATA
Source organism: Moschus berezovskii (assembly GCF_049115385.1). Taxonomy (NCBI): domain Eukaryota; kingdom Metazoa; phylum Chordata; class Mammalia; order Artiodactyla; family Moschidae; genus Moschus; species Moschus berezovskii. Next base: position 14,616,798 of record NC_142483.1, read on the forward strand.
CACTTGGCTTTCTAATGCTCAGATTTGTCACTCTCCCAGCCCCTGCCACTGTCTGGAATAATTTTCTCTCTTTTCCCCTGCAGTTGGTTAGTCCCTCTTTACCTCTTAGATCTCAGCTTGGGCACCTTCTCCAGGAAGCATTCCTGGAAGGTCTCTTCCCTGGCTCATGTGTATGCCCCTTTTTGGTGCTTCTCGGCACCTCCCATATAAACTCTGTTTATATGCCCAGTGGTTCTGTGGATTGTGGCTTGGTGAGAGTGGGGACTCTGAATCTTGTTTGCTTGTCTAGCCTAGCACCCAGGACAGTGCCTGGATAAAAAGTGCATGATGAAAGCAGAGAAATATTGTTTAGTGGATGGCAGGTTGATAGAAGGATGACACAGAGGTTCTAAGTGAAGAATAAATAAAACCCACCCTAATGTCTCTACTTAGTTGTGGTTCTTGACCTTGACAACTAACAGGAGGTAATTTGAGCAAACTTACACAAAATAGAGAATTTATGGACAGGATATCAGTAGAACTCTGAAACTTGAAAGTCATTGGGTGACATGAGAAAATAAAGAACCAGCAACTAAATAGCTTTTGGAGAACCAGACAATGTTTTTCCTCCACCTCTTATGTCCATTCTTACCCCTGTGGCTCAACATTATTCTCCTCTGTCCCAGATGCACAAGTTGGAAAAAGCCCACCCAAGAACTATTAATAAATCTCTCCTTTCCTTGAAGGGGCTTCTCTCGTGGCTCAGATGGTAAAGAATCTGCCTGCAACGCAGATTTGATCCCTGGGTTTGAAGATCCCTTAGAAGGCTACCCACTCCAGTATTCTTGCTTAGAGAATTCCATGGACAAGGGAGCTTGGCAGGCTACCGTCCATGGGGTTATAAAAGAGCTAGATATAACAGGGTGACTAACACTTTCACTCTTCCTTGAAAGGAACTAGGCCAGACTAACTGGCTGTCTGTAAATCCCATTGTCAAAATCCTGGAAAGAGTAGGATTGTTTTGCTTGGGGCCAGATCTCTACCTACAGGTCAGACAGTGTTGTCAGGGTGTTGTTTCCCAGGGCACATACATGGCTGCCAAGGCAGACTGTTCTTAAAGACTGTTATTTTGGGGCTGAGCAGACCCACCAGTTGGCCACCACTGTTATGACAGACAGACTCATTTGGTGACCCCATGATCCTCATTCCTGGTGTCTGTGACCTTGAATGTGGGCAAGACCTGTGGCATGCTTTTGTTCAATAGCATAGGACAGAGGTGATACGTGTGATTCCAGGTGTACGATTGTGCCACATAAGAGTGTAGCATTCATCTTGCTGCAGGCTTCACCTCTCTTGATTTGAGGTGGCAGGTGGTCATGTCAGGAGCCAGTCAGACTGGTTCTTTCTTGGCTTTTGTCCTCTTGTTCTTCCTCATCAATCCTCCACTCTCTCCACTAACCACTGTCCGTAATAAGCCCATCGGCTCGTGTGGGTTAGCCTGCTCCAATTCCGAGTGACATCTCTGTTGGAAAGAGCCAGCAGAAGCCGCCTCACTCCCCCTTGGCGTTTACCAGGAGAACCATGAACGGGAGGGAGCCCCATGTGATCTTCCAAGGCAGCAGAGGATGAAGCCTGACTTTCAAGGAAAGCTTTTTAGGCTCTAAGCTCTCTTTTGTCAGGCTTCGCCCCTCCTTCCCTGGCCAGTCCTTCTGGCTGCTGGCTGTAGCCTCTCTGAGACCAGGCCAGCCAGGCCTGAAATATTTGCTATGAGGGCAGGTCCAAGGACAGGCAGGAATTGACTGCCTCTATTGAACCAATGGACCCAGCACAGCTCCTGGCAAGTAGAGGTGCTCCAGACCCCATAAAACCACATGGCTGTTTGGTCTCCAAGAGGCATGGCTTGCATAAACACAATGAATGAATCCAAAGTAATAAAAAGGAACAGAGTTCCTTTACTCCTGTATTTTGAAAATAAGAAGATGCAAGTCCTTATAGTACTTACTACAATCACATTTTTTGTCTTCTATTACACCTCCCCAGACCCTGCGGTTACACTGGAACCACCAGCCCAGCACACACAGAAACACACACTCACAACACAGACACGTGCATGCAGGCACAACATACACACATCCAGCACGCACCCCTGCCCTGCACTGAGGGGGCACCTGTTTTCACTCCTCCTCCCCTGCACTGGGTATATTCTAGTGGAGAGTGACTCAGCTTCTGCTACCTTCTAACCCAGCTTCTGTTCTCTCATAGAGGATGCCTGATGGGGAGCAATGGAAGACCCACCATAGGATTCTCTCCTCTGGGCTGAGATGGCAGATGGACCTATGAACACTTCTCAGCCCATTTATCCTGTTACATGAACCATTATCACAGACAGGTGAGAAAATAGGTATAACCAGCTGCTTAAAGACGTAATGTTCTGACATCTGGAGGTGAGAAAACTAAACTTTGCCTCCACTAGACCGTGAGCTCTGGGATAGGTGGCCTTGCGCCTTACCCTCTGCATCTCTCTCTAGCATCTAAATCATGTCACACTTGGCACTATATCTCCTGAAAGGAATAATGTTTTGGGTGATTATTATGTACAGGCAGGTAATTTACACATTATTATTTAATCTTTGCTCCAGTCCACATCATTTTGAGTCCTGATATAATAGCACTAAACTACCTAACTAGGAGCTTCCCAGGTGGCTCAGTGGGTCAAGAATCTACCTGCAGGACAGGATACTTAGCCTCGATTCCTGGGTTCCATCCCTGGGTTGGGAAGATCCTCTGGAGGAGGGCATGGTAACCCACTCCAGTGTTCTTACCTGGAGAATCCCATGGACAGAGGAGCCTGGCTGGCTACAGTCCATAGGGTCACAAAGAGTCGGACACAACTGAAGCAACTTAACACGCACCCACGCACCTATCTGGTCCTTACCATGCACTGTTCAGAGTTTTTAACAAAGACTGACTCATTTAATCTTCACAATACTGCCAAGAGGCAGATGCTGTGTAAACCTTATTCCTTGTTCACATGGGGAGGGAAGGGTGCTGTGAGGCCCAGCGAGGCTGCCCCTTGGCAAGGTGATGATAAGTGATGGAGACCTGATGGACCAGGGTCCTGTCCTTACCTGAAAGTTGCCTGCCTCTCACAGTGTTGGGGTTCAGAGCACAGTTTCTGGATCTAGGCAGCTTCATCTGGAGGTTGACCGTGCACACTCCAGCTATATGAGCTGAAGTCACTTATATACATACATACATATAATTGCTAAGTCATGTCTGACTCTTGCGACCCCATGGACTCTATCCCACAAGGCTCCTCTGTCCGTGGGATTCTCTGGGCAAGAATACTGGAGTGGGTTGCCATTTTCCTTCTCCAGGGGATCTTCCTGACCCAGCGATCGAACCTGTGTCTCCTGCTTTGCAGGCAAATTCTTTACGTCTTCACCGACTGAGCCACCAGGGAAGCCCCTGAGGTCACTTACTTAACCCATTCAAGCCTGTTTCCTCAACTGGACAAAAAAGATCGCAGAGATTTTAAACTCAAAAACTTTCTGTGAAGCCGGAGTTAATATATATCTTTCTAGAACACTGCTTGGCATGTATTAAACTCTTCATGAAAAAAGCCATTATTATTAATATCAACACCATGCTGTAGTTGAGAAAACAGAGGACCAGAGAAGTTAGATCTCTTCTTCAAGGTCACACAGCTAGTCAGTGGTAGATATAAGGCAGAAACCAAGGTCAATTTACTTTTTAACCTTGCATTCTTTTATCGGGCAAACTTGCTACGATGTCTTCATTGAGACCCAGAGTAGGAAAGTGCAGCGGATTGTTTTGCTAGGTCATCTCTTCTAAGCTAGTAGGACTCTCGCATAGAGCCAGCTCCCAGTGACACTGGATGCTCCAGGATGCATGTTTGCAACGCTGTAGATCAGCAACAGAATTAAATCTGAATGTCAAATTACATCCTGTCTGGCCTTTCCTAAACACACATAAAACTCAACTCTTTGTAGACTGTTTTGCTCTTTTCCAAAGCATTTTCCAGATGCTTTACGCTTCACAGCCATCAAAGTCCTGTACTAGCCCTTCTCCCTCAAGGGCACCTTGGCCTGGACTGTGGTTCAATGCATGTGGTCTCCATCCCACCTTTGCTGAACAAGGTCCCTTGGGCGTTGTCTTCACCGTGTGAATCTCCAAAGGGCTTCAACTCGGGTTTGGAGAACTGAGGCTCTGAGGGTCATGTGCCATTCCTGAGGGGGTGGCTGGTGTGAGCACAGATATGTGCTCCAAACTCTTAGGTCACGACCGGGGAGAGGTAAGCTGAGCCCAGATTAAAGAAAGTCCCACTGGCATTTTGGGGAGTAAAATCACTTAACGCTTCACTCCCTACTCTTGAAAAGTGATGCAGATTAAATGCTCAGTTGCTTCAAATTAAACTCTAAATTGTTTCAAGAACATGTTTTGTATCTAACAAATTCTTAGTGAGTTACATACAAAGGAAGAGGTGCTAAAATTCAAACTGACATATTTGTAAATCTTTGATTTGGAGGGTTGATTTGTCAAAAGGAGAGTCATATTTTCCAACAAATTTATCAGACATGATTTTGGTAAAAGTTTTCTGATTCACCAAACTATCGTCCCTTTTGAGTAAAATTTTAGTAATGCTTTATTTGCATATAACTAATTCATAAATACCATCTGCTTATAAATTAAAATGAAAAATACTATGGTTTGTAAATGAGAGTAATTGATTTTGATAAAACATATTATATGTATGAATAGACTGGAGGCTGGAGTAGGTCTGTGTAACATTTGCACTCAGAAATAGGGGCCGTAATAAGCAAGAGAGCTGCAGCAAGCTTTAAAGCATGGTTTTTATTAGGATTTCTCATGTCTCTGGTGTAGGATGAAAATGTAACTATGCATACAAATCGTATGGCATTGACTAAAAATGTTGCTTGCTTATAGAAAAGTCCAAATTAAAACAAAACAAAACAAAAATGGATTAACAGATAATTTTTTCAGCCAGAGATGGATTCTACCCTCTTTTTATTAGTTGACAAGTGTTTTAACAAAGTATCTTGAATTACCAGGACTATTAAGATGTCCTGTTACATCCCTGCCACAGAACCTAATATTTTATGATTCAGAGATCCTAAGGACAAATTATTTTCCTAAACACAACTGGAAAAAAAAAGTGCAGACGTTTTAAAAGTTAAATAAAAATATAAGGGCATCAGTGGGATATTATATTTTAAAGCAACCCTTGGGAGATCTTTCTGTGATGTCAATAATCAGTTCCTGATGTTTCTATTTTTTTTTTTGAAAAAAACTCATCTTCTTGTATCAAAAATGAATTTAATAATAAAAAATAGAAGTCCTTCTTATGCTTGTGTAATTCAGACATTTGTGATCCATTGCACTAGGATATGCTGCATTTTAAACATATTTGATAGTACCGCCTTATTAAAACTTCACTTTCATTGTCTCTGGGAGAAAACTTTCTCCTTTATTCCAGTCATCATTCTGTTGAAGCTCAGTGATTGTTGGAGAAATGATATGGATTTTTCAAAAATCTCTGCCCAGCTTGTTGCTGTGGTCTAGAAACTGTCTGTCAGTCTGCTTGGATCTAGGAACTTTCAAGGCATAAGTATTTCTTTAATTAGTTACTTTATTTTAATTGGAGGATAATTACTTTACAATATTGTGATGGTTTTAGCCATACACCGACCTGAATCAGCCTTGGGTATACATGTGTCCCCCGATCCTGAACCCCTCTCCCACCTCTCTCCCCACCCTATCCCTCTGGGTTGTCCCAGATGAGCACAGTAGAGCTGCCTGCTTCTTATAGGGCTTTAACAGCTGCCATGGAGAGTGTGGTTCTACTCAGTTTTCTTCCTCACCTGGAGTCTAATATCCGTCTTATTTCCTGTTGCTACCAAACCAGTTTAGAAGAACATTGAGCACCCACAAGGTCTGATCATTTTCGAGGATTCCTAGGGCTTCCTTGGTGAGTCAGACAGTAAAGAATCTTCCTGCAGTGCAGGAGGCCTGTGTTCGATCCCTGGGTCGGAAGATCCCCTGGAGAAGGGAATGGCTACGCACTCCAGTATTCTTGCCTGCAGAATCCCATGGACAGAGGAGCCTGGCGGGCTACAGTCCAGGGAGTTGCAAAGAGTTGGACATGACTGAGCACACACACACAGTGAAAACTAAGCCCGGTACTCTGAGAAATGTGAACATGAAGAAGACTCAGGTGAACGAATAAGTGGAAACTCACCTCAGATCTCTGAAACTGTGGCAGCATGTAGCTGAGTCCCTGTGAGGCAGGTCTCAGAACCCTGCATTTGCCCTGCCTGGCCTCTCGGCACAAAAGCTTCTAACTCTTAACAGATATTTCCACAAACTCCCTATCCATCTCCCTGCTACTGGCTGATATTAACCATGCCTTTTCTTGGAAAACATAGGACTCTTCCTTACTTAAGCTATGGAGAAAATTCAAGATACCAAATACATGCTGAAGAAAGAAATGGTACCAACAGAATAACAGATTTTGTGGCAACATATTACATTCCCGTGGGCTGTGTACATGGTTTCACCTGGGTGTTCATTTTTTTCTGAGACTTAATTTTCCATCCTGGGTATCTAAATGTAGAGGATGGATCCTCTTCTAAAGTTCCTTTCAGCTTCTGGGTCTTTGAGCATGGTGTTTAAATTAAGTTTTGTTCTTCAATGGAATTACTTATTTCTCTACTATGAAATGTATGATCTGGCAGAAGAATGAATGGTTCTAGGGTTTATTACCTCTTTCCTGCTTGTAAGAAATACCCTGGATTCCTCTGAAGGGCAGAGATAGTACCTAATTCCCCTCAGGATCTGCATGAAGCAGGGAGTTCAGTATATTCTGACGTAATTTGAAACGGCATGTTTTGATCACTGAATAGTTAAGTTCCTTACAAACCTGAGCTACCCCAAGAAGGCTAAGGATTTAGTCTTTAAAATGTAAGAATATTTTTAAATTATGTACATCTATATGTCCTGAGACAAATCTCTAAGATAGAATCTTGAGAAAAAGGAAGTGTGAAACTGTATTTAAAATTTGATCCCACTTACGATGTTTTAAAAAGAAACCAATCTCCAAATTATTTGTTTCCTTAGGTATATATCTCTGGATGTGAATACATAGAAAAGCAACAGCAACAATACTCTAAAGGCTATTAAAGATGCTGACGACTGTGCAGTCTCTGGGAAGATGATAAAATGGAAGGAATAAACTTCAGCTTATCTGATGTATTTGTATTTTTAACAACCAAACAATTAATTCAGTACTCATGTTCTTAAAAATAAGCAAAAAAGTAGAAGGTCAAAGAATTCTCAAGTCATCCAAAGAATTGAATTAAAACAAAAAATGAGATAGATCAAAGTTTCATGGCTTATGAAAGCGGGGTGGAAATGCACAAAATGCCTCTTAAAACGAGATCAGAGAGATGTGGAAGGGGTAATGTTGAGGGCATTTTTCAAATGTACTCTGTCTGGAAAGTGATAAAAATGAGCAGAAGTCAACCTAACGTGCACCAAATGCAATGTGGAAGCAGAGTCATTTGGAAGAGCTACCTATTCCAAATACAGATCTTAAAGTAATATGCTTTAAAATGGATGCCAACAAATAGATACATATTTAAATTGAAAATAACTTGTTATTTTTTATAAATTTCCCTTTTGGAGTGAATAGACAAGTGAAAGATATATTTATGTTACAAAAAGATAACTCCCTTTAAATCTTTTAAATATTTTGATACTAATGTTTTTTTGTGGGGATTTATAAATTACCTAAATATTTTTAATGAAAGTTCACCTGAATGTTTAACAAAATATTTACTAGGAAAGATTTCACATTGGCTGAAAATGGAATTTTTCCACCAACCTAGCAATATTTTCTTTTCTTTACTATTTTGTTTAACTATTACAATATTATTTTACTGTAAAATATTTCAGGATCACTGCAGAAAACCAGAAGTCATAGAAATTGAAGAAGTAAGAAAGTTAGGGAAAAATTAAAATCCTCATAATTTAAACAGCAACAGCAACCTTGGATTGCATCTTTGCCAACCCTCTTATGTGTATGTTGTTGTTGTTCAGGCCCGAAGTCATATCCGACTTTTTGCAACCACATGGACTCCAGCACACCAGGCTCCCCTGTCCTTCACTATATCCCGAAGTTTGCGCAAATAATACAAAAAGAGATACTGTTTTGCAAAAACTTTTAAAATTTAATTTACTGAAACATTTTTCAAACTAATAAATCATTATATATTTTAAAACCTGGTGACAAGAATGCTTCCTATCCATCAAAGTGCTCTAGTCAAGAATTCACTCAAAATTCTTTGGTTGTTTGGAGCAATCAATCACATGACTTTTGAATATCCTTTTATAAAGATTCTCGAATAAATCACTTCATTTGATCCTCCCAAAATCTAGTGAGGGAGAAGGAGCAGGCACTGTTAACATCCACACGTTACAGGTGACACCGCAAAGTCTGAGTGTGATAAAACAACCATTATTTGAACCGAAAAACAAAATCCCAGCAGTTGATTTTAAAAAAAAGTCTGTTCCATGAAGGGGAAATCAATCAATAGTTTCACACTATCTGAATAGCCATATTATGCGATTTTTTTTTTTTACTTCCCAGCCAGCTTTTTCTATGTGTATCATCGAAAATATTGGCAGTGGCACATCCTGCAGTTTGTTTTATTATTAATTACTTTCCCTGTATTAAAGAAGGACCACTAGGAAGGCCCCCTAGTGGCCAGTTACCAATTCTGTTTCTCCCTCATCAGCATATCCAAAGTGCTTAACTAGAAAACAAGCACTTTTAAAAACCAGTTTTTCTCATAAATGGCCGATATTTCTACAGTTGAAATATCTAGTCTCTTTTAATAATTCTCTGTCTTTTCCATGTTTACAAACAGAAGAACTCCTACATAAAGCTAAGGGAGAGCAAAACCATATTTCTCTCTTGACTACTCGTCTCTTTGAAGGTTTTGCTTCTTCCTAACCATTTTCTTTTCTCCAAAGACTCTCACCCAAAGAACTTGTCGTGATATATTATTACATATTTCACAGTGGGATGCCTTCATTATCCATTTTTTTCTCCAATCTGAGTTTGCCTCAGTTGAATGGTATCATAGTTTAAGTTGTTGTATTTGGAAATAATCTATTTTGAAGTGTGAGTTTACTTAAAAGAATAATTTGCTTCATTTTCAAAAATACTAAATCATTATTTGAGGAACACTGAGGTGAATGTGACATCACCAGGAATTAAATCACTGAAAAATGTGACCTCAAATCTTCATAACAAAACAACAATAACAATTTATATATATATATATATATAATATATATATTTTAAAATAGGACTTTTCATTATGGAAAAATGATGTTAAAATGTACATATTTTAAATATCTTGTATTAATATTTTCCTAAAATCCATTCCCTGAAAAATAAAATTAAATACTTAAAGCATTTCCTGCTCTTGTGATGACAGAATATTTCTGCCTTCAATGGAAACATCTTCCTTTAAAAGGAAGTAGTAAAACGAAAAACACATAACCCTCGATCGATCCTACCTTTGGATAAAGTAAGTCTTCTTTTAAGATTCACATTTGCGGTATGTACTAATCAAGTCCAGGGCATTTCAGGGCATGTAAAGGCAGAGGAAAGGCAGCTTTGAGGGACTAGTGATGGGTGAGTTTGATGTTGTGATTCTGGCACTCTCGCCTTGGTTTATACAGTTTCTTCTCACTAATCTTTATTATCTCATTTCTTTGTACTCCTTTCAATACATGAGTGACTTTGACCATTTTTCAAAGATGAAAACACGCATGAGACATGCATATCAGTGTTCTTCTGACCCCTCTGAACAGAATTACGCAAACAAAAGAAGACACATCTTTCCATTTCCAAAACATAGCTCATGTCTCATCACTAATTTTGTGTACATCATCATTTCTAGACGCTCCTTCTTGTGTTATCATCGGTGGAATAGTGGGGTAGAAAGGTAATTCTGGCCGTGGAAATTATTGCTAGTATAATTATTCATGTATACATAAAATAGAGACTTCCTATTCAGGTGTTTTGTTTCTTTTTCAAGTGATGGCTGATAGTATACATTCTAAAAGAGGGTAATTTAGAGATAATTTATAGCTCAATTAAGGAAAGAGCCGAGAATATCTCCTTTAGCATCCTTTAAACTCAGCTAGGGGTCACCCGCCTCTCTCTGTGCATTTGTAGGAGATGACATATTAATATGAAATATTGCTGCTCCATTTTGGACTTTAGCTGTGGAGGAAGTGGAAAATTTTAGACACGCTAACCCAGCAGACTCAAGAGATGGTCTCTGGCTTTCTTTGTGAGGGATGAACGATCAGCCCGTACACACTTGCAGGCTCCTACCGTCCCCAAGCAGGCAGCGGGCTCTACACCACACTGCACTTACAGACAACAGGCCTTGATGTCTCTGCTGTTGGAATATAGAGTCACCCAGAGTTAGAAGTGGAAAATGGGAGCCTCTGATCATAAGCTCATAAAAGGCAATTTCAGTGTCAGCGTGGTGGACTGAGTAAATATAGAAAGGATTTATTATGAAGTTCTGTAGCGATGCTGGCACCAGCAGCACACTGCGGGGCAACATTCTATCGCCAAAATCCAGGCACTAGCACAAACATCGAACCACTGTGTTCTCAGCGACAATAACAAGAGTGGCTTGATGATTGGCTGGCATGGCCACAAAAGACACATGCTGGCATGTTTCGGAACATAAATGATAGATCTGCTGCTGGGAGGTTATAATTATTTAATCAAACCCAGACTGTAGGACCTGGAGGGACCTCGTGTGTCCTCCCAAGAGCAGAGAAAGGACAGAACTCAAATTTTGACAGGCTCCAGGGGGACCCTGAACGGCAAGGTGCCATGAGGGTGTGTGCTTTCCCTACCAGCCAGGGTCCCTCCCAGGCCTGGTGAAGGGTCCCTTTCCCCTGGGTCACATCATCCCCCAACTGGGACCAAGAGGAAGTGAGTTACCGTCTATCCTCTTTTTGGATGCTAATTGGAAGTGGAACCAATTATATTTCCTTTCATGGAAATGTCCTGCTCTAAACAGGAAATCACTCATTTGATCCAACCCTTTCTCCTTAACACACACATGCACAGAGCAGACTTGTGCCAGCTGCTTGCTTTATGTATACATAGTTTTCAATCCTGGCAGAATAAAGAGCCCCACCCCATTCAGCCTCCGCAGATCATGTCTGAAAAATAAAATGGTAGGTACACCATGGTCATGAAACGTCCCTTGACCCTGAATGTTTGGAAACCAGGGTCTGGGACGCCACTAGGACTTTGCTCTTCAAATCAACTTTTAATCCCATCATAGACTGACGGAAGGAGAAAGGAAGTGGGTGAGGCTCTTACAAGCAATGGTTGTGTGTTTTGGTGGAAAGAGAACAAGTTAGTAAATTAGCATTACATTTCATTCCTAGCTCCTGAGAGATTTGGGAATTTAAATAAGGTGCTCTCTAGAATTTTGGTTGTGACATGTTAACTTTAAGTTTCTGTTTTTAAAGCCACAAGAAACGGACTGATGATGTCATAAAGGCATCAGTTCAGTTCAGTTCAGTTCAGTCGCTCAGTCGTGTCCGACTCTCCGCGACCCCATGAATCACAGCACGCCAGGCCTCCCTGTCCATCACCAACTCCCGGAGTACACTCAAACTCATGTCCACAGAGTCGGTGATGCCATCCAGCCATCTCATTCTCCGTCGTCCCCTTCTCCTCCCGCCCCCAACCTTTCCCAGAATCAGAGTCTTTTCCAGTGAGTCAACTCGTCACATGAGGTGGCCAAAGTATTGCAGTTTCAGCTTTAGCATCAGTCCCTCCAATGAACATCCAGGATTGATCTCCTTTAGAATGGACTGGTTGGATCTCCTTGCAGTATAAGGGACTCTCAAGAGTCTTCTCCAACACCATAGTTCAAAAGCATCGATTCTTCGGCGATCAGCCTTCTTCACAGTCCAACTCTCACATCCATACATGACCAGGGGAAAAACCATTGCCTTGACTAGACGGACCTTGGTTGGCAAAGTAATGTCTCTGCTTTTTAATATACTATCTAGGTTGGTCATAACTTTCCTTCCAAGGAGCAAGCGTCTTTTAATTTCATGGCTGCAATCAGCATCTGCAGTGATTTTGGAGGCATAGTTGTTGTCATTTAAGGATACTGAGTTAAAGCAAATGAACATTAGGGAAAATGAATTCAATGTGATCTCAGTCTAACTAATCAAAGTGTTAATTCTGAAAGCTTTCCCCAATAGAAACCTTCCATTCTGGGCATCGGATTTTTTCACTCTGCTTCTGCTCACTTTCCCTTCCCCATTTTTATTTAATCTTTCTGTACAGAAATGTTCTAGAGAGTGGATGCTACCAGCAAAGCAGATAGTGATCCCTCTCTACTCTTTCCATCCTGGAACCCTATATGCAGTGTTCAATCCTAGGACACCATGTCACTTTTTAAGTTACTCGTGTAAGTATTTTTTTTCTCTAAATACAGTGTTTTCTTCTTTTTTAAGAGCTGTAAAGATTAGACACATGGCCCATGTGTGTGTTTTCACTGTAAGTAAAATAGAGAAAGAAGTGAGAGCCCTCCTCTATTGCCCCCAAACCTAATCCTAGTCCCTGACCCCAAGGGTAACCATTAGTAATTGATTGAGTATGTAAGTTTTCCCTCCATATGCTCTTTGTAAGGAATAAATTTCAGAAACAAAGTATGGAAAATATTTAACCTTCTACCATGATTATTAAGTTTTGATGTTTAAGAGGGAAAAATGCCCAAACACATAAAAGCGGAAAATCCCCAAACAATTTGGTAGGATATGCACTGTAGGTTTCTTCGTTCTGAAAAGTCTTCCAAAAGTTTGACAGACGTACTTTCAAACACATGTAAAGACATCCCTATTTCTAGAAAATAAACTAAAAATGAGGTCAATTTCTTTAGAAAATACAAAATCTTTCATCAGTTTCCAAAGAAGGGGAAAGGGCCTAGAAGGGAAAAAAAATTAAACCATATTTCAACCACTCACATCTAATGTTCCAATTCAGCCAGTTTTGTCTTTTTCATTCTACCGATACAGTGGCATCATTCTTAAGACATTTTGAATTTGGGCAGCTATAACCTAGTCTCCTTCCGTGATATAAATGTACATTTTTAAAAACTTTTCTTAATTGACATTTTAATAAGATAATAATCTTTTATCCTTTCTTTATGTACCTTCAGTAATTCTAGAATAGTTTATATAGAATCTGTAATTAAACAAAGATGTGAACTTAATTTAAAGGTTTCAGTCAACACTCCAATTTTGTTTTATAAATGAATTGAGGAATTCAAGCTAGCAAAAGAAATTGGGGTGATGGAGATGAACAGTCTGCTTGTATATAAAATAATTAAGCAAAAATGGTAATAAAATTATCTGGAGAATCTTGCATTTTCCCTTTCCTGCCCTCTGAAGATGCATGGGAATTTCATGCTCATGTTGTAAGCATGTTCCCTGACTAATAACTTATTGTTTACAGTTGTTAGCCTCTGCTAAATTTCTTCAAGGGCATTAATTATCAAGGGTACCATTTTCTATTGCCTGTCTGAGTAAGCTCAGGAACAAGGATGACATTTTAAGTACACCTTTAGGCTATGCTCTGTCTTCACATGATGCTAAATTCAGAGAACAAAAGACAAAACCAATCTGAAAAACCACCAAGCCATTTGCCTGGCACCACATAGTCAGGAGGTCCAGCCAGAGGATTGAGTGCTCATGTTTTATTTGCTTTTTAACTGAGATTCTTGTGCAGAGAGGGAGAGAGAGAGATGCAGGAACTGTGTAGCAAAAGACATGTGATCATTTCGCTTCAGAGGGTGCTATGAGTGAAATGAAATATTCAGTCCCCGACTTTGAGGAACCCACAACCTGGTACAGACGACCAGACAAACTGTATAAGATTAAAGGATAATTCTGACCAAGGGCAATAAGACAAGATTCATGTTGTAAAGTTCTGAAAGAACTTCAAGTAAAGTATTTCTAAGTTGTTTTCTTTTCTGTGTTGTGTTCTTCGTGTTTCTTTTACGGAGAGATGGAATTGAATGATATTTCGATGATCTGCATCTCAGCTAGTATTTTCCCCCAGAGTTCAAGTTATCTTTAAGTATCTTCCCTCAAATCAACAATTTATTTTTTGAGCAATCACAGTGTTTCCGCAGCAACGTATTAATGATGGAGTGACAAGAGTCAGCCGGACCAGTGCTGGACAGGTGCTGTTTCAAGGAGAGTGAGGAGTCTGCAGATAAGGGGTAAGTATAGTACTCTTGCCTAGAAAATCCCATGGATGGAGGAGCCTGGTAGGCTGCAGTCCGTGGGGTCGCTAAGGGTCAGACACAACTGAGCAACTTCACTTTCCCTTTTCACTTTCATGCATTGGAGAAGGAAATGGCAACCCACTCCAGTGTTCTTGCCTGGAGAATCCCAGGGACGGGGGAGCCTGGTGGGCTTCCGTCTATGGGGTCACACAGAGTCGGACACGACTGAAGTGACTTAGCAGCAGCAGCAGCAGCAGCATAGGGCTGGAAAGAGCTCACTTACCAGTTCTGGGAAGCGAGAAGTAACAGAGGAGTTGACATGGAGGAGGTATGAAGGGAGTGACTCTTAGAGATGAGCCAGAGTGAGTGAAGGGAAGGGAAGGGAGAACCCAACCAACCTTGCAGAGGAGGTCCCGTATTCACCCTCAGTGGGAAGCAATATTGCAGTGGTTTTAGAATCCCTCCATCTTGGTACTTCTCTGGAAACCTTGAATGTGAATGTCACTTACTCACATATTCGTTTCCATGAATGCATGGTTCTCCATGGACAGGGGTTTCTCTAGAGCAAATCATCGCCATATTTTCAGCACATAAACCTTGTCTGACTTTGAAAGGGTCAAGTAGCATGAATCGATGTCATGTTTATCAACAGAGTGAAGTCAGAGTGTTGTCAAGTTTGTCATGGTTGTCAAGTTTGCCAAAGCAAAGGGAAGTCATTTTCTATAATCGTCTAAGCCCAGATCACAGGTCATGGTTGAATATCTGTATTTGGGAGAATATTTGGTTTTGGCCTCACTCATGTCATGTTACCTGAAAGAGCTTGGCTTCGTGGAGACTTTCAGAGGCAACAGCACAACAGTGAGTGTGCCCAGCCCTCCTGGTGGCTCTGACTTGTGGGGGCAAGCTCTTGGAGATATCAGTGGCTGTTTCAGAGCACTGGACTTTTCCACACATGGAGATATAATTTTCAGAAAAGATAAGGAACATTTGTATAAAAGTCTTCTAAACAGGTTTCTTTCTCTATTAGAAATCTGATAATTTCATACCCAGGGAGAAAACTCTGCTGCCTAGTCTCCAGTGTTTTAAGAGTTAAGACGGCATTTGTGGGCTCAAGTCAATTTCGTATACTTGAAAATGAGCCCAAGCCATCTCCTTCTGGACTCATAATGAAGAAAAGTGGCTGAACTAGATTCTGAGCTGAGTTTTCTGAGTTAAAGGAGAAACAGATATATCATCTCAACAGAAGAAAGTCAGTCTTCTATTATATTTAGCTACTGAAGACTTCTAAAGGAGAAAGGAAAACTTCAGCCTTCAGCATGGTCCTTTCCCAATGGCCACCAGTAGAAGTTCTATGTAATGCCAGTCATAAAAAAGAAGGGGATGGAAACAAAAGCATGAGGGCTGAGAACTGGAACGTGCGTGGTCGCTTCAGTCATGTCCAACTGTTTGTGATGCTATGGACTAGTTGCCATGCCCTCCTTCAGGGGATCTCCCAACCCAGGGATCAAAGCCACATCTCTTATGTCTCCTGCATTGGCAGGTGGGTTCTTTACCACTAGTGCTACCTGGGAAGCCCTGAGAACTGGCAAAAGGGATGGCAAACAGATGTCAGTTCTAATTGATGAGCACTGGGTTGGAAGGATGGGAAAGTTGCATGTGGGGTCATTGGAAAGGGCACCACGATTGATTATCAGTATCTGCCTTGGGTACAGAGGGGGCTGTAGGGTCAGATGCCATCTCCTACACTCGCCACTAAGTGTTCCTCTCACTTAAATTTGTATGGGTCTGCTGAGGCACAGTATTATTTGGAAACAACTGATAACCTTTTCAAAGATACAAATATATAAAAGACAAGACTGTAGATAATTAAGTGGTATGAGACTAGAAATAAATTAAGTGGTGTGATATTTAGTAAACTGCCCATTGGGGATGTTTCTAATTGAGTATTGTAACTATCTATGCTAAGATAGCCATATATGTGTAGAGCATCAGTTTAGAATGAGCTGAAAGTATTAGTAATGATGATAGCCATACTAATTAATAATAGCAATAACAACTAGCATTTAGCATCAATTAGGTGGCAGGCCCTCTTCTGTTTTATGTATACATGATATCATTATTCCTCAGAAAAACTCTTGAAGGAGATACTATTATAGCCCCATTTTTAAAATGAGAAGACAGGCTTGTAGAGGTAGAATAAATTGGCCAAGGTCACATAGGTAGAATGCTATGGCAAAGCTGTGGTTCAACATCAGGCGATCTCATTGGGAATGACCTACCTAGGTTTCAGTTTTGCCACAATATTACACTGCCCTCATGTCTCATATAGAGTCAAAAGTCAATGTTTTGATAATAAATAATAATACTCAGTGACCATAAAGCCTTATTCATGTTGGAAGCTATTCTGAGGTATTTTCTATATAACAGAAAACTTTTCATTTCATAATCTCAGAGATTCTGCCTAACCATGATTTAATACCTCTAAACAGCCATCGGGGACTGCCTTAATCGATTTTGATATTCAACACAGATGATGTCCAGGAGATCATGGGAAGTAACTGAAACCCATACAAGGCATGTAGGAATAATTTCTAGGAAGCAGATATAGGGCTTTGTACTTCCATCCATTTACTGTGAGCCTTTTATGTGCTAGATTTTCTGAGAAATGACCCAGACAAGGGCCTTTCCATAAGACTACAGAGTCTATGGGGCAGGCCAGACAAGTACATATGTAAGCAGAATAGAAGGCTGAAAGTGACCAATTCTGAAAGGGTAGCATAGGGAAAATATTCTGGAGAAGAGAGAATCTGAATTTAGGTTTGACGTTTGAATAGTGATCCATCGGCATACAAGACAGACTTCTTTGGCAGCTGGAACCAAGATAGTCAAAGGCCCAGACATGAGTCAGGTCGTTTGTACCTTGGAAGACCTCTGGATTTACTAAAGCAGAAGAATACTTGTGTATCTTGGAGGGAGGTAAGAGGCTGAGGAGGGAGCTGGAAACATAATCGGGGCCTTAGAAATTTCATTCTATAGGCCATGGAAAGCTTTGGAGTGGAGGAAGATGTTCAAAACTATCTTTTCATTTTTTTACATTTATTTTTAATTAGGGGACATGTACCCCAGTGTTCATAGCAGCACTATTTACAATAGCTAGGACATGGAAGCAACTTATATGTCCATCAACAGATGAATGGAGAAATAAAATGTGGTACATATACACAATGGAATATTTCTCAGCCTTAAAAAGAATGAATTTGAGTCGGTTCTAGTGAGGTGGGGGAGCTTCCCAGGTGGCTCGGTGGTTAAAAACCCACCTGCCAACATAAGAGACACAAGAGATGCAAGTTCAATCCCTGGGTCGAAGACCCCCTTGAGGAGGAAAAGGCAACCCATTCCAGTATTCTTACCTGAAAAATTCCATGGACAGAGGATCCTGGTGAGCTGTATAGTCCACGCTGTCGCAAAGAGTCAGACACAAATGAGCATGCACGCGCGCACATGCACACACACACACACACTAGTGAGGTAGATGAACCTAGAGAATTCAGAGGGAAATAAGAAAAAGAAAAACAGATATTGTATATTAACACACATGTATGGAATCCAGAACTGTATTAAGTAAACGGTTATTATGCAGCAGGGCAGAAGCTGGGTTGTAGGAAAAGCACTGGAGGCAGAGACACCCAATCAAAAGGCTACTTCAAAAGCTTGGACAGGAGCTGATGAAGCCTTGACCAACGTCAGGGGCAGGGGCCTTGGAAGAAGGAGATGTGCAGGGGTCTGTGTGGGAGGCGAAGCCGGCAGGAGGCAGGTGCTGCAGGAGCTGCCTTGTCTCATTGCCAAGGCCAGCACGGCCTCTCTTTGAGGCTCAGTCTCACACTGTGTTTGGGTAGGGGCAGAAGGGCAGAGGCCTTCCAGGGAACAGGTCAGCAAGCTTCTGCTGTAGGAAAACTATATCAGCCTGCTGTGTTCTTCTAGGACCTTGCCATTGACTTGACCCCAACCAACATTTTCCTTTCAGTCATGCTTGTCCTTTTCCATTTAATTGAGACGCAAGCCTAGTCCCACAGGTATCCCAGGGAGCCCAGAAGGGTGAGATCGTCTCCTGTCTTGGAATATAACGGGCACACTACAGCTTTTTTTAGTCCTAGACTCTGGGAGTTGGGAAGGACCTTAACCATTCCATCTGACTCCCCTTGGGCAAGAGAGAAAGGTATGCAAAACAGATCATCAGCATTAGCAGGGAGCTTGACAGTGATGGAGACACAAAATATTTCATCTGTGGGGGACCAAGACTTTATCCCCTGTCTGTCCAATGGCTGCCCTGCATCCATAGCAGGAATCAAAGAAGCCCATGTTTATTAGGGTGCATTTTGGGAGGGTAGCACATCGGTGTCACATTCACTGTTTCAGACCAATAACCTATTAAACTGCTATGGATATGTACCTCGCCTTGAAAGAAATCCCCTGAGTTAATACTTCTATATTAAATTAGTCTAGTGCTGTATTAGGCTAATCCGATACTGCACTAATCCGGATAGTGAATGAACTTCGATATGCGTATTAGTACTTATTGGATTAAAACAACTGATAGCCACACGCTCCACCACAAGCTTGCTTGATGTTGCTAACACAATTATAATTTAATGTCTCCCACATGCCATCCTCCTCATCAAGTTTTATTGTCACAGTCTTTTGATGGCAAGTCGTGTTTCCAACTTAAGGACATTGACTTGTATTCAGATTCAAAATAAAACTCATTTTGTACCATGCTCAGATTGCTCTGATGTTCCAGAAGGAAATATCTTCAATATTATGAGACAAGTGAGGCAGGCCACCCGTACATGTGGTCAGTCCCTTTCCTGCCCATTCAGAGGTTCTGCCGTTAAGAATGGTCTTGTGTCTGTAGCACAGCCGTCTGACTCAGGAGTCAGGATCTAGAAGGAGTCAAAAGGGCTCTTTTCACAGATCTGCTGTTCAGTTCACTGCCCTTTCACAATGTGCAGGCGAAAAATTGTGAACCGGTGGAATGACAGAGGCTTTCTTCCTTTCTTGCTCACAGCTGTGACTGTCCATCCCAGCTTCCCTTTTTAAGCCCTCCACAATCCATACTGGGGTGGGAGTATTTGTAGTACAAGGGCATTATTCTGAAATCTGTCAGTCTTCCTGTTAAATGGGTTCTTGCGTGTTCACGCCTGTGCTTATTTTTAAGTAAATTTATGTTTGGTCGTAAGAGCATACAGACAGGGAGATTACTCAAGGGGCCGTTGCACTCACTCGAGATAAATGGAAAGGGAGAGGTTTGAGCTTGGCTATTTCTGGGATAAGAGCACCTTGAGGGACATTAGCCAGCTGTCCAGGTAGATAAATGGTGTGAGGCTGATTGGAATAACTCACCTGGAACAGTCTTATCCAAGGTACAGTCTGAGGCCCGATGGCATCATCATCCTGACTTTTCTCTAGCATCATCACAGACCCACTGCATTAGGCTTCAGACACCGAGCCCAGCAATCTGTTTCATCAAGTTCTCCAGGTGGTTTCCATGCATGCTAAAGTGTTAAAAGGTTGGATGGCATCACTGACTCAATGAACATGAGTTCAAGCAAACTACGGGAAACAGTAAAGGACAGGGAAGCACGGTGTGCTGCAGTCCATGGGGTTGCGAAGAGTTGGACACGACTTAGTGACTGAACCACAATAAAGTGTTGGAAGCATTGATCCAAGATGTGGGGTGTGCCATCCTTTCAAACTACAGTTAAAGCCGAGCTTGCCTGTTGATCTGGTACCATCATTCCCGTGATAACTTCCTTCCCCTTCAGCCCATGTGTTCTGGAAACTTAACCATAAATGGAGCCCAAGTTTACATCCTGTCTCAGTTCCTGATAGTCTTTAACACGTTGCTGGGATACTTTGAAATTATTTGTTTTAAATATAGGGCTGGAAATGTGATATGGAGTTTAACATAGATGAACTCCATGTTCAAAGACTGACATCTACAAAGATGCTAGAAAAGACTAGTATTCAGCCAATCATATTTTTTGTTTGTTTTGAAAAGCTGTTTGAAAAACATTTCAAAAGCCCATTTTAAGAGATTATTTCATTTTATCTGCTCATATACTTTGAGGCGTTAATGGTAGAGCTAACTTCATTATTCCCATTTGATAAGTAAGAAATCCGAGGCCAAGTAGAGTATGTTCTGAGAGTACCTTTAATCTGGAAGTCTAGCTATGCTTTAATATGTTTCAAAACGTTTCTGGCAAAGCACATTGCAAATGTCCACAATTCAAAGGAAGGTCTAGCTGTTGAATCATACAAGCTTGTCCTCTGGCATTCCTTCTATGGGAATCTTCAACCCCAGATGAAGGGGGAGGCCCAAAGTGACCAAAAGGATGCATTCCTTGTCTGCTGGAGCTCTGCTGCCCGAGGCTCCAGGGCCATCAGCTGGTGATCAGATTACCCAGTACCAGTGGAGGGCCAACAGTGTTTTGATTTTAATAACTCCTAAACTGAAGATGTCCTAGTTAAACTAAGGCTGAGCAACCACTTAGCAGTTGGTTAATACTTAGACAATTTAGTCATTCGAAACAATGCAATTAAGGATGAATCATGGCTCAGTAACCTAAACAAAATCAAATTAACAAATGGGCAGCCCTCCCTTTGGTCTGAGAGGCTAATTCATAACCTCCCACCTCGAAATTCCCTGAAACCTTGTTGTACAGATTTCAGGGCATCCAGACTCATGTTGGCACAGACCCAATTGTGGTCCTTTGGTGCACAGCTGAATACTAAAAGGAAAGGTGTTTTGAAGAGACTTGGTATGTAGGATCTCTTGCTGACATGACAGGGTATCTGGTCACAGTATAGCCTTTAGGATCAAACAGACTACAACCTAAGTCCCAGCCCTACCCCTTACTATCTGAGTGACTATAGGCAAGTTAATCAGTTTTCCTATCTAAGATGCAAAAATAAGAACAGAGTCATATGTAATATGTATGTGTGTGTGTGTGTATCCAATAAGGATAATTAATAATGGATTTAGCTTTTGAATCAAGTCTGTAATACTGGCATAACTCATTACCAGGCAGTTTTCTAGATTACGTCTTAAATTCTGACTTCCTTTATGTAGCCCTGTGATGATTAATATGTATGGACTCTAAAGATTTTCATGGGATCATAGACACTTGGAGTGTGAAAGAATTCTATCAGTTTTTGAGAAGTGGGTCCATGGAAGCATGATGTCTTTCCTAGGGTCGTGCTGTTTGAGACAAAGGTGTGAGTGGAGTTTGTTCCTGTCCAGGGGTCAGCTTCTCTTTGAAACAAGAGACAAGCCAGCTTTCCTCACCTGAAAAGTGAGATGTATTCTCTACAACAGTACTATTCAATAGAATTATAGTAGCAATCATGTAAGTAGTTTTAAATTTTCTAGTAGTCACATTTTAACAAGTAAAAAAAAATAGATTAAATTAATTTTAATACTATATTCCACTTAACCCAATATATCCAAAACATTAACATCTCAACATGGAATCAATGTAAAATTTATTAATGACACATTATGTTTTGCACTACATCTTTGAAATATAGGGTGTGTCTTAGTCTTAGAACACACCTCAATTCAGAGGCTAAATTTTCTTCATTCATATTTATATATATTTAATTTCATATATTTTATGGATGAAAAAGTAAATTCCTATACCCAGGTTATTCCAAACTTAAAAGTTTTCCAGTATCTGAAATGAGTGTCAGTTTTTAAACTAAAATTTACTAAAATGAAATTCGAAATTCAACTCATCAATTGGAATAGCCACACGGCCACATTCAAGTGCTCTGTAATCACATATACCTAGTTAGCCATCCTATTAGAGAGGGCAGCTCTGGGCTCTTCTAGCCCTAAGTTCTAAATCTTGAGAAACCTTGCTTCCATTTCCTACACAAAGATATGAAAATGATGACAGAAGAGGTAGGTGACTTGCCTGGAAAGATGACAGATTTGTGGTTGAGAGAATGGGCAGAGGTTCCAATGTTCTTACTTGGGTGAACTGGGCAATGGTTTAACCTGTCTGAACTCCAGATTGCTCGCACATGAAATGGGGATTATAACACCTACTTCAGAAGTTATCAGAATGGCGCAACGTGAAGGTAATTGTAGAGAACTGACTCCAGGACAGGAATAGCAAGGGCAGAATAAAATGCAGTCTAAAAGCTTCTGAACGGGTAGCCCCAAATTTATGCTTATCTCCATTTGACAAACATAAACCTTTCATAAAGAGTTCATCTTTGATCGTAGAGACAGTGTAATTGCCTAATAACCCGTTAGTCATGCCTTTGGGACTGTTGGGAAAAGTCCACTGACACTCTGCAGTTAGAAGTGGTTGCCACTTGGTGATGGAATGAAGCTGAATGCTCTTTTTTTGGTACCAGGCTTTTGCACATAATGTACCCTTTTTTCTGGAATGCTCTGTCTGGTTCCCTCCTTTCTGCCTGGCAAGTTCTTACTCATTTTTCAGAACCCGTTTCAAGTGTTTCCTTGAGTCTCTTGTAAACAGAATTACTCAGTGCTTTCAGGCATTCTCTATTGTTCCATACTGAAAGTCATGACAGCTAAAAGGTTATGTAGTGACAGTACTGTCTCCTTAAATAGGTTCATAGGTGGGCTATGATAGAAGCAGACGATTTACTTCAAATAAAAATGTGATTTTTTGAGGGCAGTGGGATAGTAGCAATGTGACTAATAGTGATAATAATGTTTGGTATTTCACATGAATTGTTTTCTCTAATCCTAAGAACAACCTTACAAGAGAGATACTGTGATTCCCCTTCAGAAATGAGGAAACCTGGTTGAGAAAACCTGATTTTAAAGCCATGATCCTGGCCACCAGGCTGCCCAGACTTGCCATTTTGGAGAACTTGACAAACATTTGCTGTCGTCTTCCCCAAATTCACCCTTCTTTTCTCCTCATTAGAAGAATCCTAGAGTTGTTTGAGGTATCAGTGTATCCAGTTAGAATCCGTCACTGCTCCAGACTCCCTTGCCACATGCATAAGGCCCTTGGGACAGACAGCTCTATCAGACCTTTTCTCCTTGCCCTTTTTCCTTTCTCCAGCCTGGAATTTGCAATTGATGCCTAGAGGCACAGCAGCCTTCTTGTGACTATGAAGTCAAGTCATTATTCTAAGGATCACAGGACAGGAAGCTAGGAGGAGCCAAGATATTTGAAAGTTTGTCCAGCTATACGTCCCTGGGCTGCTACATCCAGACTTCCCATTAGGTTATCAGTATTAAATCTCTATTCAGTTAGCTGCTATAATCAGATTTCAGCTACAAACAGCCACAGGTAACCCTCATTATTAATAGAGAGAATTTAGAGCCACACTTCTTCCTCTTCACAAACTGCTACTTGTTAGAATCTCTTCTAATTTGCATTTGCTGCAAGACCTTATCCTTATCATTTCAACTGAGTGGACAGATTTCTTATCCTCCTTCCATAGACTGGTTTTGTTGCCTCCGTGATATTTCCCAAGAAGGGTATTTTCTTGGCTGACTGGAATCATTCTTCCTGGACTATCTGCACGCTTTCCCACCAACAGCACAGAGGTTTCATCTGTGAAAACTGAAAATTGCATGATCATGGTGACAAGGATTCCTGCCTCCCCCCACACCGAAGGTCAAGCGGTGTGGAAGCTGGGAGTGCCAACCTCCAAAGCAATCAGATAAGCAACTAAAGTGATGTCCTAGGGCAAGGGATTGGCAACCTGCAGACCAGATTCCTCCTGCATCCTGCTTTTGTGAGGAAAGTTTTACTGAAACAAGTCATGTTCATTTGTTTATGTGTTGTGTGTGGAAGTCTTTGTTTTGTACTGGCTGAGTTGAGTAGTTTCAACAGAGACAGTATAGCCTGTAAAACCTAAAATATTTACTAGCCACAGAAAGTTTATTGACTCTTCTTGAAGAGCAACTAGCTATGGAAGACAGACATATCAGAGATAATCATCAGGAATAAGAAGAAGAAACAGCAACAGTTCTAGCCCCCTTTGATCCCGCCAAGCACAGTGCCAATTTGATCCTTGCCCCAGTTCTGAAAGGTGCATTTGAACTGATCGTTTTGTATGTAAGGATCCTGAGGCTTGTAGGAGGTTGAATACCTTCCCTGGAGTCACATGTCATGATTGATGAAGCTAGAATTCTAACCCAGTTCTGTTTGGATCTAAAGATGACAATTTTAAGTAAGAATCATTAGCTATCATACTACATTCCTCCTTTTCAGTTTAATCCGGACTTCAAGGAGATCCAACCAGTCCATTCTAAAGGAGATCAATCCTGGGTGTTCATTGGAAGGACTGATGCTAAAGCTGAAACTCCAATACTTTGGCCACCTCATGCGACGAGCTGACTCACTGGAAAAGACTCTGATGCTGGGAAAGGTTGAGGGCGGGAGGAGAAGGGGACGACAGAGAATGAGATGGCTGGATGGCATCACCGACTCGATGGACATGAGTTTGAGTGAACTCCGGGAGTTGGTGATGGACAGGGAGGCCTGGCGTGCTGTGATTCATGGGGTCGCAAAGAGTTGGACACGACTGAGCAACTGAACTGAACTGAACTGATGGTAAATACTAAAGGCAATGCAGAGATTATTTTATATTTAAAAAAGATTATGAGGAAGAAGAAAATGCACTTAGTTCAGAAAGGTCCAGATCAGGATATATGTTCCAAGATAGGCAGCAGAAAAGTTGTGCAACCTAAATGGGTGAAATGAAAGTGCCAGTGATGGTGGAGGGATGTTGTTTCTCAGTTCAAACTGGGCCCGTCAGCGTCCGTCTATGCAGATGCTCTGCCCGAATAGCTCGCCTTTCCTCAGATCACACAGTATCTGAAACACCACCATTCGCCCTCAGCTGAAAGAAGAACTATCGCCAAAGGATGGTGCCAAGCTAGTGGGATGCCTCCGAGGACCTAGGTCACGGGGCCCCAGTGCTCAATCCTCAGCCGACTTCTGTGCAAGTTATCAGTGACTCTGATAGGTGTGAGCCCTGACTTCATGCTTGAAAAGAAGAGAAGTGCGTGACAGCTATTGAGATGGAGGACATATGCTGAGGCCGCGGGATTTAGAGCGTATGTTTAGCCTGGGAACATCATACCACAGGGGAACACATATGGGAAGAGCGGGGTGTGGTTGAAGACTTAATGTAAGTCTGATGTGTGGAGACGTCTCCAAGTGTGGAGACGGCCACTGGAAAAGCTAATTTGGTCTTTGGCTTCACATTAGTTGGAAGTATGATATCCAGAGCATGGGAGGTGACAGTTCCATTTAACCCACCCCAGGAAGAACATACCAGGATCTGAGATGGTGGAAATAAAGGATATGAAAGGTCTGGAGATCAACAGCTGATCCCAAAATTTTGAGAACCTACCATATATAGGGCATAATGGTCTTTGTTGGATATGCAAATTATTTTACTTTTGAGCAGGGTATGCGGGCACTAAATCAGTGATTACACAAATGTGGAATCAGGAAGCATGCCCTGTGCCATGAGGGGAAATGACACAGTGATGATGTAGATTGTAACAGGATTCTTAGGTTAGACTGGATCTCTGAAGTGACCTATGAGAAAGAAACTTGAAACTCAGACCTGAGAGGTCAGTGGGAAGCAGCTTTTCAACTGAGATGAAGAGCAAGCAAGGCAGAGGGAACAGGAAGGGCGGAGGTCTGGGGTAAAGAGGAGAAAGAGGCCGCAGGGCATTTAGACCAGTTTCCGTTCTGTTCCGTCGCTCAGTTGTGTCCGACTCTTTGCGACCCCGTGGACTGTAAGCCTACCAGGCTTCTCCGTCCATGGGATTCTCCAGGCAAGAATACTGGAGTGGGTTACTGTTTCCTTCTCCAGGGGATCTTACCGACCCAGGGATCGAACCCAGGTCTCCCACATTGGAGGCAGACTCTTTAACCTCTGAGCCACCAGGGAAGCCCTTAGGCCAGTTTAGGGAGTTGGATTTCAATCCAAGTTTAGTGAAGAGCCCTTGAAGGATTTTAAGCCAAGAAAAGATAGGGTCATTCTGTATCTTTCCTTTTTTTCTGGCTTTAAAGGCATTTTATCATACACACATATATACATATATTATTATATACATACATATTTTGTTATATATATTTTAAGTTTTCGTTGGAGTATAGTTGCTTTTCAATGTTATGTTAGGTTCTGCTGTATAGCAAAGTGAATCAGCTCTATGTCTACATATATTCCCTCTTTTTTTTGGATTTCCTTCCCATTTAGGCCACTGTAGAGACTGTTATACAGAGTGAAGTAAATCAGCAAGAAAAAAACAAATATTATATATTAGTACATATATGTGAAAGCTGAAAGAATTTGTGTACACAGTCTTATTTACAAAGCAGGAATGGAGACACAGATGTAGAGAAGAAGCATCTGTATCTTTGCTCTGGCTGCTGTGGGGTTAGAGGAAGAACCAGATCAGAAGGGGAAAGGCCAGCTCTAAGGCTGCTGCACCAGTCCAGCCTAAAGGGGATGGCAGTAGAGCCGTGGATGCATGTCTGGAAGCCCTGGGAATTGAATTCTGGAGAAACAAGTCTTTGTAGGGAATGTAGAACTGGTCTTCCCATCTCCAGACAGCAAAGATGTGGAAGAGGGACTGGTGTCCCTCAGTCCTGCCAAAGAAAGCATCGGTAGCAATGGCAGAAAGCCAGCGAGGAGGAGGTTTCCACTCAGCCTAGAGAAGCTGCAAGCAAGAGTCACCTGGATGCTGCTTTCCAAAGCATACTGTAGAGTGGGGCTTCTGAAGTCTTGTTCTGTGACCTTTTAGACCCAAGAAATGCTCCAGCAGAAAAGAATTCCATACCTAATTGAACGAGACATGCCATACACTGTGTGTCCTTGGAGAGTCACCTTGTACCTAACCGCATTCTTCAGCAGTACTAAGCCCTGCTTCTAAGAAGCTGATTTGGGAAAATTTAAACCACTATTTACTAAACTTCACTGCTATGAAACTAAAATTACCTATTAATACTCTGTGAAACCAGTGGTTGCTGGGACACACTTTGGAGAACACTGCTGTAAAGAGTTTACACATAAGTTTAAGGGTGAGTACTGAGGTTTTAAGTATGCGGTCTGATGTTCTGTGTTAGGCTTTATTCTTCTAGTTCCCTTTTACAAGGTGGGTATTTCTAATGGGACAGGAGTTCCAGTGCTGAGTGGACCGTAATGCACGCGAAGAGTAGTCTAGACAGATGTGGATTTAAACCTTGACCCACCCCCTCACTAGCTGAGTCATCTTGAGTCATCTCATTAACCTCTGTGACGTCAGTTTCCTCATTTGTAAAATGGGAAAAATGTTAGTGCCAACCACAGAAGTTGTACAAAGGACTAAATGAAGTGCATAAAGGGTAGTAAGCATTCCATAAATGGAAGCGTAGGGTCAGTCAGGAACGGCCCTGGGGTTTACCCAGTGAAGCAGGCCAGTGGTTCTCGGACTTCAGTGGCATCAGCGTCATCATGCAATCTCCAGAGCGCTTCTCCCCACACAGTTGTGGGACCCCACGCAAAAGTATCTGATTCACTAAGTCTGAGCCTCCTATTTTGTATTTCTAACAAACTCCCAAATGATGTCGGTACTGCTGGTCCACACTTTGAGAACCACTGAACTAGGCTGGTGTTCAGAGTCTCCCCTCCAGTTTTTTCTCTATTCTGGCAGACAGGATCAGGCTTAGTTTGCAGATTGTTAATGTGTTTGTGCTCAGTCATGTCCAACTCTGTGCAGCCTCAGGGCCTGTCGCCCACCAGGCTCCTCTGTCCATGGAATTGCCCAGGCAAGAATACTGGAGTGGGTTGTCATTTCCTCCTGGGGATCATCCCAACCCAGGGACTGAACCCACATCTCTTATGTCTCCTGCATTGGCCGGCTGACTCTTTACCACTAGTGGGAAGCCCATTAGGTTGTTAATGAGACAAATCCAGAATTATCTTCCTCTTACACAGTTTTATTCTTGGGGCCAAAACTTAGCTCTGAAAGGGCATCGCCTGCCCCATTCCACAGGTGCATTTAGAGTCGGGGTGAGGGGGATGGGAGACACAGGAAGAGCAGACACACTCCAGGAGGGGAGAGGATCACACTGGCTCACGCAGCTTGAGGGGCCTTTGGAGGAGATGCTCAGATTCAAAGACTGCCTCCAGGCCTTGGCTTGGCTACTGGAGAAGCAATTAATCTTTGGTTCCATTTTCAACCATTTTTCTCCCAGTTCAGAGCCCCTCTCGGGGATTCTCCTTCTCGCTGGAAGCTCCTAAAAAGACAAGTCCATTTTTCTGGCTTGTCTCCATTGTTCTCAGGCGTGTTTATATTGGTTAAAAAATATGCCCATATTTTATCCTAGATTCAAAGTGTTTTTGCAAGTTCTGACACTTTTCCTGGTACCATGTTAAAGACATGGGCAGAGTAGGAGATGATCTCAGTAGAAACAGTATTTATGGATTATTATATTTATAAACACCTGACATTTATATAAACAAGGGAACTGGGATTCTTAACAAGGTAACCTCTCCAGTTTGGCATTCAAATGGAAAACACGCTTTTTGTATTTTTCCTGCGCATACAGAATCTCATTGAAAGTACTTGGCACCCAGACAGTACTTTTATAAACAGTGGTTTTAGTCTCTGGTGAGTTCTAAATTAGATACAACACATGTGATATTGCCATAGTTAATAATTCTCCCTGGTTTGTTTTCATTTAAGGAGTGATGAACGTCATCTCTATGCTGATGAGTCCCTTTGAAGGACTTCGCCACGCCAGTTGTGATGCTGAACCGAGAAGGGTGCATGAGGAGGCAGAGCTTCATGAAGATCGCTGTCTTATCCAAGGTCACAGAACTCATAAGTGGCGCAACCCTAACTGAACCAGAGTTTGCCTTAGTCTACAGTATCTTCCACCCAGATTACAATCAAGATATTTTGTAAAATTGTAAATTCCCATTTGTCTTGTTTTTACTTCCTGACATTAAACAGAAAAAAACCTTCAAATCAAAACCTTTTTTTTCAGTATATATATATATATATAGCGTTAGATGGTAGAAAGATACATGTGTTAAGCCCCGGACCCTGATCTCAAATTAGCCATCACCGTCTGGCTAGATGGCGTGTCTAACTTGGGCAAGTTGTTCAGACTCGCCGTCTCAGTTTCCTTACCTGTGAAACGGCTGGTGGCTGTGGTAGGTCACGATGAGAGAAAATTCCTCCCTTCGGGACCTCTGGAAGTGATTAAATGAGATGCCGCCTGTGATGTGCCCGGCACACAGTGGGAACTCACTTTCCTTTGCTATCCGTTTTGTTTCTCATTATTCCTCACCGTCTTCCCCTGTGTTTCTAAATGAAACCTGGGGTTTTCATCAATGGTTTGCCCCATTCTTTAGGAATGACTTCTTTTCCAAGTTCTGAGGCTCCCACGAGATACACAATCCTGTAGCCAAGCACATTCACCGAGACTCATCCAGGTGAATCATAGATTTTCTCTCTAGGACCTGCGCATGGTGAGTTCATTTCAACATCTTCTTAATCCCATGTCACTAACAACAGTAGAATCAATAAAACCCACGTGTGATGGGAGACCACAGATCTATTTACCTGTTTGAATCAGGCAAGCATCTACCCTGTTGGCTCTGTCATTAAACTGGGAAAATGCTTTCCACACCTGGAAATATGAACTGGAAATCTCATCATGAGAGATTTTTCCCGATAATTCCCAGGCTTCACTACATGGTGATGCTCAGGAAATTTTGAACTTGCTTTGTTTTGTTTTGGACTAGAGTCAAAAGCATCTCTTAAATGAAAAATCATTTTCAGAAGGGCTAAAAATGTAGGGCCATTCATTTTGATTGCCACTGGATACTTTTCATTCTGATCAGCCTCTTCATCCCCAGCATTAAAAAAAAAAGAAAATCAATGTCAAATTGACTAGAGGCCAAGTTGATTGACTATGGGGGGAAAAGTGTATGAAATAAGAGATTAGAGTCGTTGAGAGCTTGAAAAGAATATAGAAGCTGAAGAAAAAAAAAAGGGCCTTGTCTATTTTTTTTTTTTTTTTGGTCCAAACTGAATACATTTTCCAGGCTCACAAGTTTAATTAAAGTCAAAGGAGCATCTCAAAGGCAACAGAAAAAAATAAAGCAGACAAGACATTGAGGTGGCTGGGATAAGAAACTGTAGAATGTTACAGAAAAACAAAACCAAAACCTAGGAAAGGAAAGATGATGGGAGAGGTGAGGTGGGTGTGGGGAGGGGAGGGCAGAGGTGGGAAGGACACAGAAAGGAGGGAAATAGGAATTTGCCAAGTTGACCACACGAAGTAAACTTGATTTACATCAGCAATATTCAGAGCTCTCTTTTAGGCACTGGTACTTTGCTTAGTTTCTAGATGGTCACAGAAGCTAAATTATCTGTCTCATCTAAGGACACCCACTAGCAAATGGCAGAGTCAAGACCAAACATTTCTGATTCCAAAGCCCATGTTCTTTCTAATCTAACCCACCTCCTTGGCCTACCATTTATGCATTTCAATTTTTAGTGGTGGAGAAAGGGGTTAAAAATAGCTTTATTTCCATTTCTCCCTATAAGGGCAAATTTAGGTTCACTCAAGCAAAGTCAGTACATATGTTGGTGCAGTAATAATAACAGAGCTCACGTGAGTTGTGCTCCTATCTTGTGCCAGGTCTGGGCCACGTGCCTTGGAGGAGTTATTTCATCTTTACAGCTCCACGGTGTAGGTACCATCATTTGGGATCTCCTTTTACATGTGAGGATGCTGAGCGCCCCCCCCACACCATGTTACATATACATGCTCTCGGCTACAAAGTTATTAGAGAGGGAGCTAGGCTCGGAAGCCAGAGGTGTGGCTTAACCTGCCTGCCTCAGTCATTGTCCCATCCAGGCAGTTCTTACTGAGAAGTCATTAGGAGAATACGCTGAGAATTTCTGGCAGCAATTTTGTTAAGAGATATTGATTTTTTGTTTTAACTCGCTTTTCGTTTTCTTCTTTTATTTACTTTTGTCCTCAACTGTCCTATCTGTGAAACCATGGTTTTAATGTGCTAGTTTCAGATTTTTTAATATATAAGAAACTAAACACACATTAAAATACATGAAAAAAAAATGATGCAATAAAAAAAATTCATCTGTGTGCCACCTACCATTAACTTTTATGCTCTGTCAGTGGTAAGAATATAGTCCTCCATCTCTGCTCAGAAATATCGCTTGTTAATGAGGCAGAAAGAGATTGGACCATATCCAATACCTCTGAGTGGGGAAGAAAGAGGCGGGGCTATGACCCAGACTCGAGGATTCCACTCCAGACCTTTCCCTCCACACCACCAGCCTCGCTCCTGCACTTCATCTATGTTGCCTGGAAGTCCAGGGATGCAACAGGGTGCTTCAGAAAGCTTGAAGGTACAACCGATCCTGTTGTTATTTAAAATGTTGGTATTTTGTTCATCATGGATGCTTAAGGCTTTAGTCTTGATTCTTTAACAAATATTACATTAAAATAGTGTGTGTTGATTATTAAATTTATTTAAGTGTTTTAATATATAAATATTCAATGCAGGAGACCTGGGTTCAATTCCTGGGTTGGGATGTTCCTCTGGAGAAGGAAATGGAAACCCACTCCAGTATTCTTGCCTGGAGAATCCCATGGATGGAGAAGCCTTGTCAGGCTACAGCTCATGGGATCACAAGAGTCAGACACGGCTTAGCGCTGTCTTGTTTTATTTTTTATGTTGTCTTTATACCAACATAGTCAAATACATATTTTAAAATATTTTCTTAACAGAGAAAGAGGCCCACAAATGTCACAACACGGCCCCTATGAAGCTGATTACTTCCTACCTCCAACACATCCCCACTTCTCCCTCAGGACCTGGGACTCCATGAGAGACCCAAACTGTACCAAACAGTGTGCCCGACAGCAGTTCATAGCCATTGACCTTTCAACTGCAAAACATGAATGAGTTTTAAAAGCTTTATCTCGGTACATTCTGTTTCTGAGAAACTCCATTATATATAATTTTTATATTTCCAGTGACTTACTGTTGCTTATAACCCCTCTTGAAATCTCCTCAGCTTTTCTTTCTGGGACACTTGAGTCTCCAACCTTCTATCCATGATAAATTATCCATCATAATCACACTATCTAGCCTAAGCATTTTTGGTTACTGCTTTATTTTTTTTTAAGGGGAGGAGGACTTCCACCAAACCAGATGTGACTGTCTCTAGTTTCATTCCTTAATGTACAAGTTGCAGGTTCCTTATAGATCCTCAGGGGTAAATCACAAACAAGAATTAACACATCACCAAGCCGACTTCCTCTTCTCAGCATGTCTGTTTCAGGTTAAAGTGAATGACAGACTCAAATATCAAAGGCATATTGCCCCTAAATTAGCCAATCAGCTTCAAATACAGCTGGAAATAAGAGCAGGGGATAATATTTTTCAATCAGCGGACAACCCTTTGAAAGTTTAATTATAAATGCTAACCGTTTATTTCAAGCTAAATGAAATTTGCCACTTCTATGTAGGCAATGAACAGTGTATGTCACCCCAGCCCAATCTCTTTCTCTTACTGCCTGCAACAGGGGGAGTAAAAATTATGTAGATCCCCATTCGCTGACTTCTATTATTGCATTTTCTTTTAAGGGGATAGAAAATGCTTGCTACACAATTGTTGGAAGAAATCAATTTTCTGAGCAGCTCTTGTACAAAGAAATCGGTCTGGGTTAAACTGACAAGGCAGATTAGAATCAGTGTCCTTGAAATTGGCAATCACATTATCCATCAATGAGGACTGTTTTCCAGGTCAGGGGAAGAAAGGAATGGTCAGTTTGAGATGGGTCTCAGGTGTCAGGTCTGGAGAGGAGAGAGGTTGTTATCTATTCCTGTCAGGGAAACGGTGATCTCCATCTCATGGGTTCACACTCTGGAAATAATTGCAATGAATCATTTTCAAGGCCAGCCTGCAGAAGCTTCTGCATGGGTGCAGTGAAGTCTTCCTCATCCATATGACCGCCCCCCCACCCCGCGCCAGCCCACCAGCCCCAGCTCACATGTCACTTCTCCTCGGGTAGGAAGAGACAGTGGACAGGTATAGATTTGTCTGCCCAAACCATCACCATCCTTAGGAAACTCTTCCTCCCCCACTTCATATAAGAGCTCCTCTCCTTAGCCTTAGCCTCTTAGCCATCACATGCGATGTGATGACTGGCCAGCTTGAGTCAAGAGCCATCCCTCAGGTAAACATCTAAGTGAGACTCAAAGTGTGATATGCCCATTGATTTGCAGGATTCCCATGTTCCTTGGAATCAAGCCCAGAAATGGAAATCTGGTGTAGAACTAGTGAGGAAGTGAAGTCCGCCCTTTGAAAACAGAGAGACCTGCCATGTAAGTAGCTGAGTGACTTCATGCAAACTGCTTAAACTCTCTAAGCCTCCCTCCATAGTTCTATTTTTAGAATGGGGACAATATCTGTCCTGTAAGGTTTTATAAGGATTACAGTTACTGCTTGTAAAGTTTTGAAAATACAGTGGCTACCAGAAAAATAGTAACCATCTGTAGTCTTACACCAGATTATCAAACCTCATCAGCCAGTGATGATAAAGTGGGGTCATAATTGTGTTTAATCCCCAAATGCCCATGATCCTGACTCCACGTACTGCAGCACCTGGCTGCCAGTTCTGCCCCTCTGGAATCCCCGAAGTGCTTCCAAGTTTCCCCAGTTATTGTCCTTTGTGTTCACAAAATGGTCCGACTGCGACCCTCCCTAGGAGGGAGCCTCTGTCCACCGTGTTTTCCTGCCCTTCACTGTCACTGCACAGTTTGCTCTTTATTAAGTCACCAGAGCCCAAGCCAGAGGTGCTATCCCTGATGTTCCCTGGTCATTGCTCCCTGAGGAGACTCAGTGGAGCTGGGTTCTGGAGGCTGTTAGGAGAAACGACTCTCCTCAGCGACATGGACCTCCAATTCATTCTTTATTTCCTGAAACAATTCATCAAATTTCAAAGAATCAGCAGCACTCAGAAATGATTCCATCTCCATTAATCCACACCCTCCAGAAAATACAATCTGCCAAATATGAATTAATAGTTTCAACAATAGAAATAGAAACCTTTTGGGAACTGATGGCTGCTTTTCTCCACACCTAGCAATACCCCTCACTCCATCCTAACAATTTCAGAGATTCTAGGGCTCAGTCTCAGCCAGGTCACATGTGAAATCTGAGTCAACTCTTTATTCATCAAAACAAACCCAGAGTATAGACCCCACCCACAGCCAGTGACCACATGCTTGGAGGACAGAGGACAGATAACATGGGTTTGAAGAGATCAAGGAGCTCCAAGAAAGGATGTGAATATGATTTTCTGGAGAGTATGTAAATCAATTTTTCTCCCTCTCATTTTCTTACATATGCTCTATGATATTTAAGGTTTTCTAAGGGCTTTCCTGGTGGCTCAGAGGTTAAAGCGTCTGCCTCCAATGCGGGAGACCCGGGTTCGATCCCTGGGTCGGGAAGATCCCCTGGAGAAGGAAACGGTAACCCACTCCAGTATTCTTGCCTGGATAATCCCCTGGACAGAGAAGCCTGGTAGGCTACAGTCCACGGGGTCGCAAAGAGTTGGACACGACTGAGCGACGGAACGGAACAGTAAATACATTATGTTGATAACAAGGTCAAGGTACAGCATTGTTATAAGTTGTATTTCAATTTGACTTCATACGAATATATAGAAGCTGAATCAATAAATAATCTGTGTGTATTGAATTATTATCCATATACTATGTTGTTGTTCAGTCACCCAGTCATGTCTGACTGCAACCCCATGGACTGCAGCACACCAGACCTCCCTCTCTATATACTGTATATTAGTATAATATACACTAATGTATATAAAATTATACATATTAGTATGTTATATATATATTCCTTTTTGTAATTAAATATAAAATTTTAGACAAATTTAAGTAATTAAGTCTCTATTAATGGTGTGAAGACAGAGGTAGGTGCTTTAGGGAGTCTATTCAATTTTTATAAACAGAACACTGATTATAAATAGTAACATATGAGTTTATCAGGAATTTTGTATTGATCTTCCTTCAAAGTTAACTTTTACTTGCACGTACCCAAAATGTCATGCTGCGGTTGAAAAAATCTGCCCACCAGATCTCACAGCCAATTGTTTTCATGCCAGAGGTGCTATGTGATCATATGTGTAAAGGCAGGAAACGGGGATTCCAGTTACCCATAAATGGTCCGTTGCCTAGGAGCAAGATTTCAGTAAAAACCCTGCTTGAAATGAATCTCACACTTAAAACATAATGAATTTGAAACCATCAAAAAGTGGTATGAGGTTCACGACTCTATCACAAGGCTAACTTCAGGAGACAGGCAGACCATAGGAAAGGAAGGAAGATTCAACTCATTCTTTGTGGCCGGTTTTTTTGTTTTTTTTTTAGTCACAAATGATTATTCTATATAAGTATTCCTGAAAGTTCTCCTTTCTAATGGTGGGTCTTAGCAATATTTCACCACATCACAATTTTTAATGGATCATTACATTGCATTTTATCTTAAGGTTACTTGTCTGTCATTTCTGTAGTTGAGTAAACTAGTCTTTCTTCTCTGTTTCTTGTATTTCATCGTCATTGAAGATAGTATGACTCCTTTACCATTTCAAATTTATGAAATTAGATTGTGTCTGTCTCCTTAATTATCTTAAATTAAATGGGTAAGACAGTCATTATGGATGGGTGGTCTCTTCCAGACTGCCCTCCAGTGTAAAATGAATAAGGAAATAAAACTCAGAGCTGAATCATGAGGTCTAACTAGGCCTGCTGGGCAGGGGAGTGTGAAAGTTCCTGGGTAACTCTTTCCTGAAAAGCATAGTGGGTGAAATATAGCAAGTCTGGGTGAAACCAGATGTCTTAACCAACTAGTTCAGTTCAGGTAAATTATTTAGTAAAACAAAGCCAAATATGGTAGCTCTATTTTTAGTTTTTTAAGGAGCCACCATATTATTCTTCCTAGTGGTTTTACCAGTTTACATTCCCACCAGCAGTGTAGCAGGGTTCCTTTTTCTCTACATCTTCTCCAGCATTTATTATTTGTACACTTTTTGATGTTGGCAATTCTGACTGGTGTGAGGTGATAGCTCATTGTAGCTTTAATTTGTATTTCTTTTAATAATTAGTAATGTTGAACATCTTATCATGTGCTCTTTGGCCATCTTAAATCTCTTTGGAAAAATGTCTGTCTAGATCGTGTGCCCATTTTTTGATGGTTTTCTTGATATTGAGCTGTTTATGTATTTTGGAGATTAATCCCTTGTCAGTTGCATCTGTTGGAAATATTTTCTTCCATTTTATATATTGTCTTTTTGTTCTGCTTATGATTTCCTTTACTGAGCAAAAGCTTTTAAGTTTAATTAGGACCCATTTTTTTATGATCCTAATGATAACAAACTCTGTAGAACGTGGGCATAGAGGGACTCTACCTCAACATAATAAAGGCCATATACAACAAAGCCACAACTAGCATCATACTCAGTGTTGAAAAGCTGAAAGTGTTTTCTCTAAGATCAGGAACAAGACAAAAATGTCCACTCTCACCCCTTTTATTCAACATCATTTTGAAAGTCCTAGGCACAGCAGTTAGAGAAGAAAAAGAAAGAAAAGGAATCCAAATTGGAAAATAAGAAGTAAAACCATCATGGTTTGTAGATGACCTGATGCTTTGCATAGAAAATCCTAAAGATTCCACCAAAGAACTACTAGAGCTCATCTGTGAATTCAGTAACATTGTCAGATACACAATGAATACACAGATACCTGTTGCTTTCTATATGCTAACAATGAAAGTTCAAAAAGAGAAATGAAGAAAGCAACCCCATTTACTATTGCATCAAAAAGAATAAAATGTCTAGGAATAACTTTACTTAAGGAAGCAAAAGACCTATATTCCAAAAACTAATAAGACACTGATGAAAGAAATCGAAGATGACACAGACAAATGGAAAGATATACCATGTTCTTCATTTGGAAGAATCAGTATTGTGAAAATTACTATACTACCCAAGGCAATCTACAGAGTCAGTGCAATTCCTATCAAATTACCAATGGCATTTTTCATAAAACTATAACAAAGACCTTAAAATTTGTATGGAAACACAAAAGACCCATAGCCAAAGCAATTGAGAAAGAAAAACAGAGCTGGGGAATTAGACCCCCTGACTTCAGACTATACAAAACTACAGTAAGCAAAACAGTACAGTACTGGCACAAAAAACAAACATATAGATCAATGGAATAGGATAGAAAGCCCAGAAATAAATCCACACACGTATGGTCAATTAATCTATAACAAAGGAGGCAAGAACATGCAATGAAGAAAAGACATTCTCTTAAAAAAGTGGTTTGGGGAAAACTGAGCAGATGCCTGTAAAAGAGTGAAAATTAGAACATTCTCTAACACCATACACAAAAGTAAATTCAAAATGGATTAGAGACCCAAATGTAAGACCAGATACTGTAAAACTCCTAGAGGAAAACAGGCAGAACACTGACATAAAATCATAGCAGTATCTTTTGGATTTATCTCCTAGTATAATGGAAACAACATAAGGTTTTTTTTTCATCATAAAGGAGAGAGAGAGAGATTGCATTTATATAGATATAGATATACTGTTGTCATTGTTCGGTCACTAAGTCCTGTCTGACTCTTTGCAACCTCATGGGCTATAGGATGCCAGGCTCCTCTGTCCTCCACTATCCCTGGGGTTTGCTCAAATTCCTGTCCATTTCGTTGGTGATGTTATCTAACTATCTCATTCTCTACTGCCCCCTTCTCCTTTTGCTTTCAATCTTTTCTGGAATCGGGGT
Source organism: Moschus berezovskii (assembly GCF_049115385.1). Taxonomy (NCBI): domain Eukaryota; kingdom Metazoa; phylum Chordata; class Mammalia; order Artiodactyla; family Moschidae; genus Moschus; species Moschus berezovskii. The sequence goes on from NC_142483.1 coordinate 14,655,095, forward strand.
CTTTTCCAGTGAGCAGGCTCTTGACATCAGGTGGCCAAAATGTTGGAGGAGCAGCTTCAGGATCTGTCCGTCCAATGAATATTCAGGATGCATTTCCTTTAGGATTGGTTGGTTTGATCTCCTTGCAGTCCAAGGAATTCTCAAAGAGTCTTCTCCAGCACCACAATTTATATATCCAGCAGCAAAATGTAATCATGCAGAGTACATAAGGCAAAAGATGACAGAAATGAGAGAGTTAAAAAGTTTTTGGAAATTTAAAAATCACTGCTCACAGAAACTGATGTATTGAATTCAGTAAGAATGGACTAAAATATAAAAAATAAATTTAAAATATTTATATAATTGATATGCATATAAATTTATATTAAAGTTTGCACCCCAACATAGACTGCATACTTTTTAAAGAATAGATTGGTCATTGAAAGAAATCACATACTAGAGACAAAAAGAAAATGTCAATATATTTCTAATAATTCTTATTATCAGACAATGTTCTCTAACTTCAATGTAATAAAATTTAAAATAAGTAAAACTGAGTTATCTAAAAATATAAATCAATGTATTTATAAACTTAGAAAAACTGAGACAGAAAATTTACTGTCAGGTAGCACTTGGGGAAACAAGAAAACAAAGGGGTAATTCTATAGTAGATAAAATGAAGGCAGTGCATGCCAACATTAGCTGGATGTTGCTAATACAGTTCCTAGAGTGCAAAATCCAGCTCTGAATACCTTCTGAAAATAAAGAAGACTGAAAAATAAATAAGCTAAACGATCATCTAAAAATGGAAGGAAAAGGACAACAGAGCTGTTTCAAAGAAACAAGTAAGATGGCAATATAAAGATAAATGACAGCTGCAGAAAGTTTTACAGATGAGGTAAGGAATACACAATTCCTAACTTATACACATTATCTTAGAAATTTGAAAATGGGGGCAGTCTGGGCAGCTCATTTCATGAGGCGAGTATAATTTTAATAGCTAAACCAGATGAAAAGAGTTCAAGAGCAAAAAAAAAAAACGTACTATAATTCAATTTGATGTCTGAACTTAATTTTGAAAATCTTAAATAAAATATTACCTATTTATTTCCAAAAGTATATTAAAATGATTCAAGGATGGCCCAGCATAAGAAAAACTAGCTATATAATTCACTTTAAAAAAGAGAATAAAAGACTGCAGGGTCACAATAGAAATAGAGAAAGCAGATGATAAAGATAAACATCCACTTCTGGAAAAAAAAAAAACTTAGAAAACTAGAAACAATGTGATAAAGTTTATCATCCAAAAATCCACTGAAAACATAATTTTAATAAAGAAATTTTATAAGCAATTTTTAAGGTCAGGAACAAGGTAAAACTTACCTCTGTAATAGCTGCTATTCTAAGTATTTGGAAAAACAATAAGATAAATAACAAAAATATTGAATTGGAAAGGACAAGACAAAATATTCCTTACACAGAAATCCACAGGAACTAGAAGAAAACCTTTAGAATTTGTGAGAGAGTTCAGCAAGCTTTCCAGAAACAAGATTAAGTTATAAAAACCCTTCAGTTCAGTTCAGTTCAGTCGCTCAGTCATGTCCGACTCTTTGCGACCCCATGAATCACAGCACACCAGGCCTCCCTGTCCATCACCAACTCCCGGAGTTCACTCAAACTCATGTCCATCAAGTCGGTGATGCCATCCAGCCATCTCATTCTCTGTCGTCCCCTTCTCCTGGGCAGCTACTAAAACAAATTCCTATTAGAAAATGCAATAAGAAAATTTACAATGGCAACTAAAACTGTGAATTATCTACTAGCTAATATAATAAAGATTGCACAGGCTCTTTCTGGAAAGATTTTAAATTTTATTCTAGGATGGTAACAATGATCTGTATATCCTGCCTAAGATTTGGAGCAAGTAAACATTGAAATTATATCAATCGATATACACTGAATTAGTTTGAAAATAAATGGAATTCCAGTAAAAAATTCAAGCATTTTTTTAAAAATACTCTCTAAGGTATATATGGATGAGTAAAATTTCTTGAATGACAAAGAATATTTTCAAATAGAAGGGTAGGAAGATTCTTCTTGCCACATATTGCTGCTAAGTCCCTTCAGTCGTGTCCGACTCTGTGTGACCCCATAGACGGCAGCCCACCAGGCTCCCCCGTCCCTGGGATTCTCCAGGCAAGAACACTGGAGTGGGTTGCCATTTCCTTCTCCAATGCATGAAAGTGAAAAGTGAAAGTGAAGTCGCTCAGTCGTGTCCGACCCTTAGTGACCCCACGGACTGCAGCCTACCAGGCTCCTCCATCCATGGGATTTCCTAGGCAAGAGTACTGGAGTGGCTTGCCATTGCCACATATTACGACATATTAAAAAGCAATAGTAATTAAGACAGTATGGCAATAAAATAGGAGCAGAACAGTAGACCAAGGGAGGAGATTAGAGCATCCTATGGACTCCTGATACCCCTGGGACAGAAGGCATCATGTTACAGAGAAGCATTACAAAACACTGGGAGAAAAGACTGCTGCTGCTGCTGCTGCTAAGTCACTTCAGTCGTGTCCAACTCTGTGTGACCCCATAGACGGCAGCCCACCAGGCTCCCCCGTCCCTGGGATTCTCCAGGCAAGAACACTGGAGTGGGTTGCCATTTCCTTCTCCAATGTGTGAAAGTGAAAAGTGAACGTGAAGTCGCTCAGTCGTGTCCGACCCTTAGTGACCCCATGGACTCCAGCCTACCAGGCTCCTCCATCCATGGGATTTTCTAGGCAAGAGTACTGGAGTGGCTTGCCATTGCCTTCTCCGGGGAGAAAAGACTGAGTATTCAGTAAAGAGCATGGGAAAAGTAGCATCACTCTATCGAACTTTTAATTTAAATAATTTCCTCATACCAAATAAAATAATATGTATATGGAGTAAGAACTAAACTGAATGTTAAAAGTATAGAATTAATGAAGGAAACGTAGACAAAATCTTGACAACCTTGAGTTAGGAGAAGCTTCTTAATCCAGATTCCAACACATAAACCCTGAAGAGATAAATCCATGGCCCTGATTGAAGGATTTCCCCTCAAAATTACATCACAGACAGAGTTATCAGGCAGGGGTCAGACTTACTCTTGATCCTGTGATATCATCAATGAAACAGTGGCACTGTTAATTGAGCAGTTACTATGTATCTGACACTGTTCTGAGTACTTTATATACCTTGAATCATTCACTCTTCTTGAGTACTATTGTTAGCCCATTTTACAGATGCGGACACCAGGTTAGTAAACTTGTCTAAAGTCATGTAGCTGGTAAAGGGTAGAGCTGGGATTTTAACCCTGATAACCTGGCCAAAGCCAGAATCTAGTCCCTTAACCATGGTTACACAGCTTTTCAGGATTTCCCTTGCTGACGCCAAGGGAAGCAAGTCGAAAAAAAAGAGCTGAGGATGTCAGGTACTGCACGGGTGAGGAGAGACCATTGAATGCAACAATCCAGTGCCATTTGCAAGTATTTTTGTAGTGGAGGTGTGCTGGCTTGTGGAGAAGTGATCAACCAGCAAGACAGAGCAATCTTGTAAACTACAGCTTTAGAAACTTTGGAAAGGACTTTCCTTTAATCCCAGTCACTTTAGTGTTCTGTGGCTTGCAGTGTAAGAATATATATATTTTAAATTCTTTGGATAATGCTGCTGATTATGAAAATCATGACAGCTATGAAATTCACGATCCTTACTCTCCAGAACAGACTCTCCACAAATTCAGGGTGTCTGGCAAGTTACAGCCAAAGCCTCTAAACAAATTGGTTTTCAAACCAGCATCTCCAACTAATATTTTCCACAACACGCAATCCCATTCTTGTTTGCAGTAAAACTTTGGAATGAAACCATACTCTGTTTGTTCTCCAGCTCACATTATGACCTGCTATAAAATGAATTAATATTCATAAATCTTTTTTACTGCACTAATCTCAATGTTTTAAAGCAGTGATTACCACCTGACATGGGGCAGACCAATGACGAAAGGAATCTTCAGACAGCATAAGCCTAAGCATGTTTGAAGAGTGAAGCGAAGGGAAAGGTTCACATGTCAAATTTAGGCATAAACACGAACATTTTGAGAAGATTTTCCATAAGGACTCCAGATACTTTGGGGTAAAAATGTCCTGGAACATTATTTCTGTAGAGTATCTGGGAACATGAGCAAGGGTGTTGGACATGGGTTATGTAACAAGGAATATACCACGTGGACAACCTTTTTGAAATTTTCCAGATGAGATACATCATTTGGAAAGCTTAGAAACACCTTCGGTAATCTTCATGTTTTCTGTAATTAAAGTTTCTTCACACCTGAGCAGTGGATTAACTTTTGACTGTCCATATCTGAAGCTACTGAGAAATCCCACAGGCTTCATAAAGCTGCCTGAGGAGAGGTAGACCTCAGAGCTACCCAAGGGGAACCTTGGAACACATTGCAAACCAAGAATGGCACAGCACATACAGCTGAACAGAGGAACTGGGAAGAGAAGTAGTAGCTGCGCTTGGTATGATTTTAATTAGAGGAATAAGGAAACAGGATGGCTTATACTGTTGAGAATACTTATTCTTAGTTTGGGACCTAAGTTTTCAAGAGTGGAGAAGGACTGAGGAGAGACTTGTTCATTCAATAAATAGTTACTGAATCTCTCCCATGCCAGAAAGCACCACGTAAGGCCTTGGGGATCTGATGTGGAACAAATGCAGAGTTTTGAATTTGGTAGTCAAGGTGGGCAAGATGAAGGGAAGTATTAAGTATGAGCTGAGATCAGTGATTTTAAGAAAGTACTAGAGTTTCAAGAGAGCAACAAAAGAGATTAACCGGGCCTTGAGAGCAGTAGCCCCCCACCCTTCCCTGAGCACGTTCTCCCAAAGGGATGTCTTGTCAACAGTAGTTTTCAAATACTCCATTGCCAGGAGCATTAAGATTGTGGAAGGACTTTGAAGGGAACAATGTAGAGCAAGTCCAAGCTCCCACCTGCAGAGGTGGGGCGTGTTGCAGGCGTGCTTATCCCTGAGGTCCCACTGTGGGCTGCGCCACACCACACACTTGCTCCTCCGTGGTGGTAGGGCCCAGCTCAGACTCTTCAGAACTCTAATCTGTAGTTTTACCAAGCTGTCTCCCCTAAGCTGCCGACCTACAGAGCTATAAAACTGTAAAACTGTCTAACAAAAGTTTTATTTGCCTGTCTCTCATACGTTTCAAGTAAAAAGGGCCCCAAACTGGTCTTGTGTTTCAACCCTAAACCTGTTTATCCTCTGGTTTCCCATCCTGGTGAATGTCACTCCGTTACTCAAATGTGAAACGTGGTAGTCAGGGCATCCGTCTCAATCCCTCCTGTCTGCTTCATCTCCTCCTACCAAACCAATCGGTGAATAACTTTCAGGTCTGCCCACTTGACTGTCTTCCTCCCACCTCTGCCTGTGTCGAGACCACATCACCTCCTGTCTGAAAGACTCCAGTCACCCTCCAACTCCACCCTGTTCTCTCTCCTGCACTTCCTGCCCGTTCCCTCTCCCCACCTCCCACCCAGTTTTCAGCAGAGACATAGAGAGACTCTTGAGTGTGTGAAGCTTCAGAGAGAGAGAGAGAAAGCATGACTGCTTCCATCCTCAGGCATCTCAAGGCAGCCCTCCTCATGCTCTGGGGAACAGGGGAATCCTTGAGCTTCTCTTAACATATGGCAGGAGACCCATACAGAAGTCTGCTGCTTCAGAGGACAGGCCATTCCTGTGTGAACTTTAGGGAAGGTGAGTTCCAGGAAGAAAAGACCTGAGGGAAACTGGCTCTGCACATGCTCTAAAGCCTGGCTTTTTTGTTGTTAATCCAGAAGGCTTTTCTATAAAAAACAGTATAATAACCCTGACACCACCACCGCTAGTATGCTGTGGCTGACATGGTCAGTGTCCACCATATTTCCCTGGATCCTGTTATCATCCCTTCCTTTTATTAATTTTGTACACAGTATCCCGTGTACATCCCCAAACCTGCACTCAAGCCTCGTTGTCAACGCTACTTTCCACTTTACTGCTTGGCCACATGCGCTAAGATGCCGTCTCCCTCTGAGGTGTGTCCACATTGTCTCCAGAGCTCCCTGAGGGATCTGGTCAATATTACCCTTGATGCAACTTTGCTTGATGTCTTTGCTTAGCTTCCTTTCCCTCCCTCTTCCATGTTCCTATGTTGTTTCTTCCTGATAATCACATTCCCATGAGACCTGGTCTCAAGTTCTGCTCCTGGAAACCCAGACAGAATGGGAACCCAGCTCTCTGCACCAGGCACAGGCTAAGCACTTCTATGCATTCTTTCCTCCAAAACTCAAAATAATGGCTTGAAGTCAGGACTACCCATAGCTCCATTTTACCAATGGCAAAACACAGGATCAGGGACATTTCGTTTTTGTCACACAGCCAGTGCCAGGGAAAGGCAGGTCTGGCCCCACCCATGTCCAACCCAACTGTTAACCATTTTGTTATATCGTGAAGTCACACCCACTCCCCTCCATCTTCCCCCACACAAAGCAGTGTCTGAGGAAAGGGATTCATTGTGAAGAATGGTCCTGGGAAACAGGCGGGAGGAGCAGAGAGAGCACAACAGGACAGGGGAAAAGCAAACCAGAGTGTGTGATCCAGCTGCCTGTGTGGCGGGGCTTGATCCCATTCAGTCAGACCCCTAGAGCTGTCGTGTGGAACACACCTCAGGATTGTCTGCCTGAAAAATGGAAGGGGGTGTGTTTCTTTACTAGCTCTGTCCCCAGCTGGTCAAGGGTTCCCAAACGTTGAAAGTCTGTCCGACCAACATCCGTATCTTGTCAGGGGAGCCCCCAGAGAGAAGCGCTGTCGGGCACACCTGGGCTGAGTGGCTGCCGCAGTGCTGAGTGGGGATGTGAGGCAGGGCGTGCAGGGCTTCCAGAACACACCTCCTCTTACTGTCTCATGCAGTCCCTGCCTCTCAGTAGGAATCTACGTGTGTTGAGCATACTGTGTGCCCAAGTCAGTGCCAGGCACTTCTTATGCATCGGTTTGTTCACGCCTGGCCACACCTGACTGGGCAGGTACTGGTATTGTTCTCATTTTACATCTGTGGAAACTGAGGCCCTGAGTGGTGAGATGACTCGCTCCTGGTGTGTGGCATTGCAGGGACAGGGACTCCTTGGCCCTCTCTTCCCAGCTCCTGCTCTTACCTTCACTGGGGGCTGCTCTGCAGGGCAACCCGCCTCACAGGCCATGGCAGCCTTCCATGGGCTGGGCAGGCCCCAGCTCCGGGCCTGGTTCTTATTCGGGGAACCCAGCCAGAAATCCAGCCGGGGACCGGATGGCGTCTTATAATTTCTCTGTATCCCCCAAGCTGCCTAGCACTAAATAAATACTTGCTGACTGATTGACTCATACTGGCCTTGCTTCCAAGTTTCCCTGGGCCCCTTCTCTAGGCAGCCGGCCCCCTCTCTGCCCTTTCGGAGTCCCCCATTTCCACCAGCTCCTGAAGTCTGTGTAGGGAGTGTTGTGTTTCCAGAGATACGAGCTGGTGACAGAAGAGGCTTAGCAGTGAGGGTGGGCGGCAGTGGAGCCATGAGAGGAGAAGGTCGGGGTGGGATAGGAGGGGTCTTCACACTCCCCGTTGCAGAGGGCTCCCAAAGCAACTTGCAGTCAAGAAAAATGTGCACTGACCACTCTGAGAGATATTCCTGGGAGACCACAAAATTTAGATAAGGACACAGGCTCCAGACCAGGCCTCCTGGCTTCAAATCCTGGCTGCAGCCGTCACCTTACCTCCCTGTGCTTCAAAAACTTTCATGTAAACTGAGATGATAGTAATAGCAATAACATAACAACAGCTGCCTTAGGGTTGTTGCTTGGGTTAAGATGAGTTAATACAGTGTCTGGCTAGTGGGAAGTGCTCCGTGAATATTAACTGTCATGGGTGCTGTTCTTATGTAGTCAGGGATTAGAACCCTGCAAGCCACCACTGTCCTATTGATGTAGAAACAGTGCTTAGGGAAGGCAAATGTTGTGCAGAAGTACCTCTAGTTTCAATTCAGATGCAGGTCAGATTAACTCTGAAGTCCAAGTGCTTCTGTTATATCAGCATGTACACATTTCAGTCGTTTATCTGTTGGTTATTATTCTAGTGTCTATGAGAACTGTTTATCATTATTGCCCATCATATTTTGAAAATGTCTACCAGGAGAAAGTTTCTTGACAGGGTAAAGATGGAATTGAGCAGTGAACAAAGGAGAAGCCGCTCAGCTTTCGTAATCGAATGGAGGGACAGTATGGCTCAAAGTAGCCTCAGTTAAACTCAGCTCAGATTTCACATTTTTGTTTTTCTTTTAAAACTTGTTCATATGTTCCAGTGTTGTCCTTTTATAAAGCTACATGAATGGTTTTTAAAATCTCATTCATAACAGTAAAGTTGTTTAGGTTTGAAGTTCTGTCACCAGATGATCTTTGAGGTCTAGTTTTAGCTAAGAGGTGTGTCTTGTCTGTGTCAAAAGTAGCCTGGTTACACTAGCTGCCCAGTTCCTTGGAACTCAGTTGGCCCACGACATCTGGGCTACCACAGGAGCATACTATGGTGGTGTCTCAAGATTTGCCATCACAACCATTCTGCTAGTACTGCTACCTGTAGCGCCGTTACTACCCCACACCTGCTCCTATTCCCAACTTACTCATGCTCAAAGAACACCCACTGTTTGCTCCTCGTGTTACTCACTTTATCTTCAAAACAGTTCCCTGAAGGAGAGAATTCTGTCTTCATTTTACAAGTCAGGAAACCAAGGCATAGAAAAGCATAGTACCTTTTCGATGATCACCAGTCTGTGAGGTGAGCAGTCACCTCAAGAAATCTGTCTGGACTGTCTGTGCTTTCAACCACTACCCTCAACTACCACTCATTCAGAGCATGAAAATGGGCCTCCTTGTGATCCCCACCAGCAACATGGGGATCATGCTCAGAGAGAGTGTCTTCAGGGGGGAGGCAGTGTATATAAAACTTAACCAAGAAAGGACAGGTTATGTAAAGGAATAATAACAGATTCAACTCTGTTCCTATCACATACTTGCGTCTTTCATGTATGCATACCTGCGTGACATTTGTAAAACTCCAGAAAAGTAGAAATTGTCCACGTTGATGATAGTGGAAACCAAACCTTAGCCAAGCTCACATGGTTTGGCCCAAGTTGAGTCATTCTGTCATGTCCAACTCTTTGCGACCTTATAAACTGCAGCACACCAGGCTTCCCTGTCCATTGGCCCAAACCACTCAGTTACGCGTATGATGTGGCCAGGACTAGGTTTCTTGACCTCCGATTTCAGGGCTAATTTTATTCTAATAGAATTCTTTGAGGCTCCAAAGGAAGCTCATATATTTACATAAATATGCTTATTTATCCCACTTGTTTAGAAATATAGGTTTCATTATTATTCAGGTATAATGAATCAAACAGATCAGGATACAGCTTCCATTGAAAAAATAGTTTGTTACTTATAGTTCCCAAGAGGAGGGACATCCCACACCGTGCAGGGCCACACGGAGAAACACTGCAGTTAGTCCGGAGACAGAGGAGTGAGGAGAAAAAGTGGGCAAGAAACCTGATTGGTGTCCATGGGAAGGAGTGGCTGAAGCGCGGTAAGGAAGCTAAGTGGGCTTGAATAATTCTGTCTTAGCCCTAGGGCCCTGGGACTGTCCCTAGTTGTCTGGTACTTGGCCCTGGTGTGATTAGGGCAGGAAGATAGTGTGACAGAAGTGGTTGACGTAAGGGCTTCACGTTGGTTGGTTTGCATATAAAGGTGTCCTTTCTTATGAGTCGTTTAAAGTATCTAGAGATTATCTAACCCATGGAGGAGCAGTCTGTTCCAGGGTCAACGAGGTCCCAAGATGTCAGAGAATCAAAAGGCATGCCTAATACACCACCTTGTGAGAGTAGACTTAAGGGTGTCCTTGTGAGATGAAACTGAGCAAACAGAGCACAATTTGGCTGAATGGATGGGTGGATGGATGGATGGATGATCAGATGGACCAATAGATATGTAAGCTTTAGTCTCCTGATGCCCACGACTCTAGTCTAACAGTATGGTTGTTTCAGTGGAAATGTCTCTATTGAAGATCAGGGATAAAGCAGAGTCACAAAGCAGCATTCATGCAACCCTTGGATAGATATTTCTTTCATTGTTTCAAAATGAAGACCCTGCTAAAGAATATGGAGGGAGATTATAGGAGCACGGCTGGACATCTGGGATCTCATATTAGTTGTTACTCCCTATAACTCTGCCACTGAGACATCAGAGCATGGCTGGTTACAAACAAGAAGTCAGCTTCCTTCCAAAATCAATAAGAGACTTTTGACTGGGCTATCTGCGTCTACTTGGAAAGAAGAATAAGGATGCAAACTTAGAAAATCAAAGCTAGAGAATAAAAATTTCTGAATGGGCACTTTCATTGGTTTGTTGGCAAGAAACACATTCAAGGAAACCAGGTTGATTCTCAATTCCCTTTTTCATAAATGAAAAATAGCTTCTTCTGATACTTAGACCCGTGGGTCCCAAATGGCCAGGATAATTCATTAGCTCAGATGGAGGAAGCATATTTCTCCTTCAGTGAGTTGGACTCATCTCCCTATGACCCCGAAGCTCGTAAAGACACTGGAAAGAGTTGTGTTTCAAGCCAGTCTGGCTGAATTCAGAATTTGACTCACCGCAACTGATGCTTTTCCTTACAGGACCTTTCTCTGGAAACTCATCCCTGAGACTAGCTATTAATTGGAGAAAGTTTATTTATCTTATAGGTTTGTTAATCAATCATCGGATTTCAGCACTTGTTTTGTGGGATTCCATTTCATCACTTGCTACAGTATATATTATTATTCAGTATAGGAGTTTGTTAACGGTGTATTTATTTGAATGACTCTCCCTCTAAATAAAGGGGCCTTATAAAGTTTTTTTTTTTAAATAAAGGTTTATTTTTACATCAGCTATTTGCTTTCCTATGCTAAAACCTCAGTTGAAGGCTCTGAGCAGCATACAAGCCGAATTCCTGCTTTTCGGGTCGGGATGGGGCTGTTGGAAGGGTGATAAAAGCAGCGGCGCGGGCCCTTCAGCAGATTTGGTTTTTCCAGCCCTGTCATTCACTTTCCCTTTGAGAAGGGAACAAGACGGCTGGTAGAGATTAGGAATGGTAATGTAAAAGTTTCTACCTACTGCATAAAATTCTTTCAAATTAATGCAAGCATTAAATTGTCAATGATTTTTCACATAAAGTAGATATTAAACTGTGCATGCCCGCTGGTGTTGGTATAAATTTTTGTCAACATTTTTGGCACACGAGGTCTGAGCCTGGGGGTCAAGAAATGTTTTTAACCAAATTTTGTTGTTTCAGTTGCTTTTTTTGCACTTGTGTGTTGTAACTCAAACATCGAGTCTTTTCCCAAAAATGAAATTTGGCAGGCCATTAGTCCGTAATGCGGTCTAATGCCTGTGGGTATTTTTTAAACATGTAAATAGCCAAGATAGTTAGGTTTTTGAGGTTGAAAAACTGTGCATGCACTCTTAACAACTTCTTTTTCAGCTGTACTTAGTATACATATTCATTGCACATGTGTATTATGTAGCACACCGATTAGACTGGAGATTAGTTGGGAAAATATACAAACGCCTCTTCACAGGAGGAGAATGTCTCAAAGAGCGTGAGTTGATATGTCTCCTCTTTTTACTAGGGAGTAAAGGCAGCCTGCGGCACACCTGGTCACCAGGGCTCTGTCCTGAAGTGAGGCGACTTCAGCCTTCTACTCATCCATGGCGCTCGAAGACTGAAGATGGGAGCTGTCCCCAAGCCTGCTGACTGACTGCATAGCCAAGTAACGTCCAAAGAAAGAGGGTGAGCATCTGCGCCTCACGGTTCTAAATCCTGTCTCCAGTCTCATTGCCCTAACCTATACCAGTGCCCCGTGGACACGAGTGCTGGGCTCGTCCCAACACTGCAGGATCTCCACACAGAATCCAAAGCAAATACTCAGAGCATAAAGAAAACACATTACAGCCTAATCCACTGTCCAGATCATTGAAAACTAACAGTTATTACCTCATTTGAAAGTAATTTTTAACAATTAGCTTAGGAAAGTATTTCATAATTTTTTGCTAGCCTTACACAAACTCAAAAATTTTCATGTAATCAATTAAATCTGGCAGCATAGCATCAGGCAGTCATTAGGCTGGGCTGCTTGAAATTCATGTACAATTTCTTCCTTATGCTGATCCGCAGGAGCTTTTAAACTTGCACTGGGATGCTGGCAACATCCCCCAAACATCTCAGACACATTGTCTCTCTGAACCTGAACTTTTTTAATGGTGGTTAAACATGTTGTCTGCTTTAGTTTCCTGTCTATCTTCATCATGAGCTAGCACCTGTTTCCAATAAATTATACACAGAGTTGTATCAGCAACACCTTGGCAACAGCTGCCACCCTTAAAAGCGGAGTGCCCTTGAGGACAATACACCTGTGAACACATAGCGTGTTTATTTAGCTGAAAGCCAAAACTCCAAGTTACATAAAGCAATTATCTAAAGCCTAATGTATGCCCATTATTAACACAAAATAACCCTGTTCTTAAAAACCAATAAAAATCTATTTAAAGGATTTTTCCAAATCCCACTGAAATTTGTACTCAACTAGAGACCTAGTCTTCGCCTGGGACTTAAAATTCTAATGGTGGGCAAGGGAGAGGTTTGTATGTGAGTTATAATATTCTTAGCTCATGCCTGGAATTTGGGGCCTGAGCATGTATGGGTGGTACAGTCAAAGCTTTTGACTGTCGAGAAACGACATGCTTATTAAAAATAATCTTTGTTACAAGTCACTTTTTAAAAAAAAGTTTGCCTATGGTCTAGAGGTTGGAAAAAGAAGTGGATTGTTTCAGTTTATATTTGAACATAAGAATAGTTCATCCCAGGATACCTTTCTTTATTTGTACAACCCACCTTTACCTTATAGTTTATTAGCTAATAGCATTACCCTTAGGTAATGGGGTTAGTGATATACTAATGATGTAAATGGAACCAGCATCAGGTAGAGCTTCAAACTTCCATCCTGTCACATGAAATACATTAATAAAGAAAATTCTGGTCAATTACAGTGCCTGCTGCACCTAGTTCAGTTTCCAGAGTGCTTGACCTGAGGCCCTTTCAAGAAATAGCACCATGTATTACATATTCTTGAGCTGTATGTAAAAACAGAGAATAGCTATTGTGTCTCCCACCTTGAAGTCTCTTGAAATCTGAGTGATTTTTTTGCTTAGAGTTTGTAATATGTTAATCCCTGTCTGATACTTCCTGTTGACATTTAATTGATGGACTTACAGTCACTTAGGTGCAAACGTGTTTTAGCACTTCTGTTTGGCTGAATGCAGATACTGCTGGCAGTAACTGCTGATGAGTATTACAGCTCCCAGCTTGGCCCCCATCAGTGTCACTGATGGGTTCACTTGCAGTATGCATGAGTGAGTGCCTGGAGCCTGAGAATTGGACTTTGGAAGGAAGTTTAGAAACTGCAGGCCTATGACTTATGACAAAGTCCATAACACACCAGGGCAGTCATGCTTTCCTGATACTGGCCACGTGAGTGACGATGAGTTACATTGCAATAGGTGGGGGAGAGACTTAAGAACGTGGCACACCGTGGCCATAACTGCTTTATTCTTTTTGCAAATTGCTGCTGCTTTCATTGATTGAGCAACTGGTTTCCTGGGGCCTTATTCCAGACTGCAAGCTGGGGACACTAAGATGCATTAGACAGGTGATTGTTCCCTCTTGCTGAATTGCGAAGACCTCTTCTGTGTGTTCGAAACATCTGTGATGTGAGACCAAGGTTCTAACTGTCATTCTGCCACCACCGGTATAGTTGGCCTGGAGCAACCCAGTCGACCCCTATCAGCCAGTTTCCTCCCTTGTAAAACATGAAAAACAATTCCTGTGGCATCTACATCAGAGAAGTGACATAAACCTCAAACATAACAACTAGTGCAAGTATATCCTGCGGATTTCAAGCTCTGAGTCCTTTTGTGGGCCCTTTGGTTCTTGAACTTTACTAGCCCTGAAGTTATTTCTTTAGGTGACCTATTGTGAGTTTGAAAACCCAACATGAAACTCATGAAACACAGCCACAGCAGTGGTTTCATTATCAAAACTCTAGCAAGCATTCCAGCTGGACTAATTCCCCACTTGATTCACTTAATGTGTAAGGAGAGCTTTCAGCCAGACTTCACTGGGGTGAGGGAGAAGAAATATACATGTGTATATATACACACACATACACATATACAATTAGGAAAAATATGTTTTCCTTTTCTAGTAAATATGGCATTATGTTAATTCAGCGGTCTCTTTATGAAGATATAGGACTTCCTCCTTTGATTTATTTTCGCGATTAGGGGCCCTCACAAACAACTGCGTGTAAATGTGAGAGGCACCCAGGTCAGGAGAAACCCAGGAGTGGATTTTCAAAGGAGGGCTCAATTCTATCCATCCTGGAGAATTTATTTTTATTAAAGGTCAGCAAATGTAGAGTGTGCTTTGCTAATTCACCACGTGTATGGGCAATAAGTCATGAGTACAAGTCTGCACAGAAGATAAGATTTGCTATGTTTTAGATAAACTGGCTTTTGAATATTGAGAGGTAATTCAAAAAACATTTTAGAATCCTATTGGTCTCTCTGCCTGCTTGTCAGATTTCCATTGGTGATGAAGCCCTGCCAAGTATAGATTCAGTACTGGTCATGAAACTAGACCTGGGTTTGTGGTTGCTTGATAATAACTGTGATAATAAATTCATCCATTAATTTCTTTCCTGTTTCCCTCCACGGGTAACATTAACCTAAGATGTTATGCTATTGGATGGAGAAAATCATTTTCATTCACTCACACACACATACACACACACACTTTGGAATTCCATTAGGCTGCTAATTCCCAAAGACTAGATGTTCCTCCTACACCAGGATGGAAGGATAATGCAAAAAACTGGAAATGAAATGCCTTGTGACCTGGGACTATCAAAAGCTATTAGACAAAATGAGAGGCTCCACGGAGATGGACAAGTACTTTAAAACCAGATTCGTAAAGAAAATAATATAGTAGCCTTTATGTGATTAACCAGGCAAAACTTTTCTTTGCTTCAAGCTGTCCCATAAATAAATGGAGCCAGGAAAGGCAAGTGAACTGTTGTGAGGTTTTCTTTTGTTTTTTGATGGGAGGGCAGGGATAGGCTAGGCTCTACAGGGAAAAAAAAAAACAAAACTCTCTCTTACTTTTGGCCTCAGAGAATTTGTGCACATCCTTGGGGCATTTTGATGGACTGTTTTCCTCACAAAGAGATGAGTGTATCAGTGCCATTTTATCAGATTTAAGATTAGGCTTCAGATTTAAGTCTGACCCATACTTGGCAATGGGAGGAGTCCGACCTTTCTGCTTACGTGCATTGAAACAAATCAGTGGATCAATGATGATTTCCTCTCCTTTTCTCACCCTTTTTACCTGGAAAGCAAGGTAGAGGATGAAGAAGAAGCAGAGTGATATTCAGGTGTTGTCCTTTTGTGTGAGGGTGAGTTTGAGCAAGCTCCGGGAGTTGGTGACGGACAGGAAAGCCTGGCGTGCTGCAGTCCATGGAGCCGCAAAGAGTTGGACATGACTGAGCGACTGAACTGACTGACTGACCCCAAGCTTGAGGTTCTGAAAGCCTTTGCACAAAGGAGAGAGGACAGACCCCAAAAGAATGATTCTAGGGTGTAAAACTATGCTTGCTTGCATGGGATTTGATTTAAGCTCTTTTTGAACTGCCAATTCATTGTTTAAAAATGCATACCTGCACAGAACCAGTTGTGGTCAAGAAGTTGATTAGCAAAAGAATGTTCTTCAATTCCTGGAAATCCTATATTAAGAACCATCCTGGTATTTGTCAAGGAAAAGATTACCCATGAGTTACCAAAACACATCGTGCTTTAGCGAAGAGACGGTTTGGAGGAGAAGGAACTCAAGGATGGGAAAAGGATCTAGGAAGAAATCTAGAAAAATCAGGATTCTGAAAGAAATGTGTCTCTCAGGCAGAACTTAGAAAGAGATGAGAATTCCTAAGATTAAGAGGATCCTTATTATTTCAGTATTGAAGAGAGATACATACAATCCCTGATAAGGGAGAATGAGGTGGTAGTCACAGGGATAAGCTGAATGAACATTTCCTAGCATCTTCACTTGCTCCCTGTGTGTCTGTGGGCAAGTTACTCAACCTCTCTATACCCCATTTTCTGCATCTTTCAACATGAAGATAAAGTACATATCTCAAGGGGCTTAAATGAAGAATCAGAGAAATAATGTATGTTAAGTGGACAAAGTACTCGGTATAGTCTCAGTTTAGTTCAGTTCAGTTCAGTCGCTCAGTCGTGTCCGACTCTTTGCGACCCCATGAATCACAACACGCCAGGCCTCCCTGTCCATCACCAACTCCCGGAGTTCACCCAAACTCATATCCATCGAGTCGGTGATGCCATCCAGCCATCTCATTCTCTGTCATCCCCTTCTTCTCCTGCCTGCAATCCCTCCCAGCATCAGAGTCTTTTCCAGTGAGTCAACTCTTCGCATGAGGTGGCCAAAGTATTGGAGTCTCAGCTTCAGCATCAGTCCTTCCAATGAACACCCAGGATTGATCTCCTTTAAAATGGACTGGTTGGATCTCCTTGCAGTCCAAGGGACTCTCAAGAGTCTTCTCCAACACCACAGTTCAAAAGCATCAATTCTTCGGCGATCAGCTTTCTTCACAGTCCAACTCTCACATCTATACATGACCACTGGAAAAACCATAGCCTTGACTAGACGGCCCTTTGTTGGCAAAGTAATGTCTCTGCTTTTTAATATATTATCTAGGTTGGTCATAACTTTCCTTCCAAGGAGTAAGCGTCTTCTAAACACTCGATGAATGATAACTTTTATTAGTTTATAAACTTGAACTTCAAGCTTTATCCCTGCAGTAGAAATAGGCATGACTGTGGGATTTGAGAAAGACAGGGAGGGGAATGTATCATGGACAAGAGTCTCCCAAGCCCATGGGCAATACCTGACACATAAGAGGTGCTCAGTGAATTTCTCTCAAGGGATGAATCACGAAGATCAGGTCTTTCAGTTCATTGAGTTGAGACTGATCTTCACTTGCCAAATGTTTTTTGACTGCTTTCTGAAATACCCAGTAGAAATAGTAAGGTTATCCCACTGTTCTTGTCAAACCAAAAAACACAAGTGAACAAAAAGACATTCTGGAACATTGGGATATGATCAGATCAGTTCTAGAATGTCACTGTGCGCCCCTTCTCACCATGTAACCTGTGATCTTGCCCAAAGCTCCTGCAGGGATTACTCTGATTTGGCCTGTTTATGTCAAACTTCCTGAGCATGAGGATAAGTCAGTAATGAAGGTTTTAACGCAGGACTGGGCAGCTGGCTTCTTTGCCAGACTGCATATGGACATTCTGGGGTGGCAAGGTCAAGGGAAAGATACAGAGACACGAGTAGAAATAGGCAAAATGCCACCATACTCTCTTGGCTTTGTCCCCTGTCACTGGCGTGGGACAGAGAGCTAGACTCAAAGCAAAGGATGCGTGCCGTTCAGTAAATAGCATAAGGTAGGGAAAGAAGAAAGAAAGGGGAAGGAAGGGAAACCCGCTTTTAGAAAGTGAAGCTCAAACCCCATGTACTCAAGAAATGATTGTTACCTGACTTGTGATATAATCAAAGACGCAATAATCATTTAGTTCACTGTGCCTTTATGCCATGAAGCTTCATCAAAATGGATTGGATAATGAGACAGGAAAAGAAATTATGGATATAAGTCATTCTTCCTAACTCTGAGCCCCTGTTCTGGATCTAAACTATATGGAGGTCTATCAGTGTAGAAAAGGAGCAATGTCAAACCCCTCCCGGGGGTAGGAGGGTGCTAGGATGTACAAAGTGGGACATCCACATTAACAGGACTTGGCCAGGCTCTACTTCTCAGGATGGGGTTTGGGGCAGGCCCCAGATAACCTTCGAGGATTATCTGGATTTTGAAATGTAGACTTGGGTGTAGTCAGAATCATTGTAAATTCCAGTTATAGTTATGCCATGGATTTAAGTTGTATCTCTAAACACACAAGCTAATTCCATTGTCTCTAAATGCATAGAATTGATAATTAAGGGGAGAGGTTAATATTGTTTTTAATATCTTTTGTGCGCTTGGCACTGTGCTTTTGCATTTCACTTAATCCTTCCATATTACTAGGAAGTAGATATTCCTTATTTTACACATGAGGAAACTGAGGCCAGAGAGGGTCTTGCTGAGAGTCCTGCAACTACAGAGTTGTAAAGCTGAGATTATGAACTGGTTCTGTGTGATTTTTCTTCCATACAAGAGAGACTCAGAAACTGGCTGGGGAGGGTATAAAAAATGAAGTTGTGAGCATTGTTAAAAGCAAAATGTGATATTGTCATGTGAACATGTTGTAATTAAGCACTGAAAAAATTATTCATTTATGAAAAAAATTATCTAATTATCCATATTGGAAGTGTACATTTCCTGCATGAACTTTGAAAATATATGTTCTGTAATGTAGAAATTTTACTTTGCATCTCAGTATTTACTGTACAAAAAAATTTACAAATGAGTACAAGGAAGTATGCCCAAGGTTGTTCATTGTAGCATTTCTATAAAAGTAAAAACAAAGCTAAATCAAACCAACTAAATAAACAAAACTCTTACAGCCTGTTGATGAGAGAAGTAAGGGGAAATTTTCAAAATAATATGAAAAAATTCTTAGATCTGTATAATGAGTTTTCGGATTGAAAGGGACATCTCGTGTTCAACAAAATGAGTACAAAATAACTCATAACAAGGTATATTATCATGAAGTTTCAAACATCACAATAAAGAAAATATCCTATAAGTTTCTGGACAGAATAGTGGGTCTTATATAAAGATTCAGGTGTCAGAATGGCATTGGTCTTCTGAAAGCAGCATTGGAGGGTGAGGTATCAATTTAACTGATATGCTGGATGGCGTCACCGACTCGATGGACATGAGTTTAAGTGAACTCCGGGAGTTGGTGATGGACAGGGAGGCCTGGCGTGCTGTGATTCATGGGGTCGCAAAGAGTCGGACACGACTGAGCGACTGAACTGAACTGAACTAGCTGATATGCATGGCCATGTTGAGAGAAGGTAAAGTGTTCTTTTAGAGAGTTTGAGGATGAATTATTGCTAGGTAGATAAGAAACAACAGATAAAAGTGAGGCGATTTTCAATTCCAAGAAAAACAGAATTCTATCGAAAATAAAACACATAATCATAGTACCACATGTACTATCAATGAGGAGCACTTAATAATATTAATAATATAATAAATGTATTTGTGCATAAATATTTATACTGTATTAGAGATCTGGGGAGAAGAGAAATATATGCATGTAACGGGGGGACCAGGAAAGGAGAACTAAATCTTCATCTCTCTAAAAAGTCAATGGATAATACTCAACACTGGAAAAAAAAGCTTTATATTTATCTTATTTAGAACACCAGATGAGATTATTTCTGTGGCAAGTGGGATTTGGGGATGAGATGGGGCTGCAAAAGCCTACTGTTTTTATCTTAAAGCCTTGGGATGCTCTTTTACTTTTTAAAATATGTGTATCTATTAGTTTGAATGTTAAAATCAAAACTTTTACATGCTTGCTGGAAACATTTAGAATGTAAAAATGTAAACAAGATTATCCATACCTTATCACCCAGATATGTCCACTGTTAGTACTGAAAGTATGATCTCCTATTCGTATTTCCTTTCTGCTGAAACACGCTTTGATGAAATCATATGGCATTTGAGTTGTATATGCTTCTGTTGCCATACAGCTCATTTATTCTGTCTCTTTCTCTCTGTCTGCCTCGCTAGCTTTGGAGAGTTCGGAGACCATGCTGGGGAACTGCACACGACAGGGAACTGTGGGCAGTCTCTTGAAACTGATGACATTCTTGACTGACAGCCAGCAAGAAGCGTGCAGTCTTATCAGAGGAAGGAATTGAATTCTGCCAACAACTTAAGTGAGCTTAGAAGTGAATCCTTACCCAGACAATTCCCAGGTGAGATCACAGCCCCAGCCAAAACTCTGAAGTCTTTTGAGACTCTAATCAGAAGATCCATCTAAAGCCATGCCTGAAGTCTTGGCAAACAGAAACTTCGGGATACATTTGTTGTGGTAGTGTAATTACATAACAATAGAAAACTAACACTTGTCCCATTGGAGGAATTCAGAATTTGAGGAAACTCTTGGGAGCACACTATGAATAAGAATGTATAAAATTGGAACACCCAGCATCATACTGCTCTTGCTGGAGATGAAGGTCAAGGTATACACCGTGCACCGGCTGCATAGAACAGCCCTGACCTTTCTGAACCAGGATCCTTTTGTTTTCACTCTGTGGAAGTGCTGACATGTCAGCTGTTTTTGCATGTGCGAAAAGATCTTACGCAGAGGGCTCATGTCTTAGAACACGCGCGTGGTGTTTGTACAGCAAAAATAATGTTGGTTTGCAGAACCTACATATATAGGATTTTACTAGAGCAGAGAGGCCTTGGAAAAACCTCCCAACCCAGCAAGCTTGTGTTTTCTTTTCAAAGAAATACCAACCAAGCTTAATTTAAATCAATAGAGAAGGTAACAGTGAAAGGGGGTGGGGGGAATTACATAAGCACAAGATAACAAAAAAGAAAGTGGCGGACAACATACGTGAACCTAGAGGAGTGAAAATTCAATGAAAATGGAAGTGTAACTAATTGTTTCTCAGAAATGTGACTGATTTACCTCCCTATTAGAAGGAGGCCCTAGCTGAGTGCCCTTTAATTGAAAGGAATGAATGTACCTTATACACGGCACAGTCACTTGCTTACTAAAGGTTACTGTTCTCTTTCCAGCACCTGTGGCAAGAATTGGGATATGTCGAATTGGAGGAAGAAAAAAAAAAAAAGGCAAAAATATTAGCAAAATAGTTTAAAGGAAAAGCTATGAGAGAAGATGGAAACAACTTACAATGATCCAAAAGGGAGACATTAAGGCAAGAGGAAATGTTAATGTAAGCTAAAAACACTTCTGTCTGGGAAGAAAATGAAAAATTCCCCTAAAGGGCAATTCAAAAGCAATAATAAGCATTGTGAAAGTCCAATGCACACCTATTTAATTAAACAACAAGAATATTGAAAATGATTAGTTAGCATATGGAGTCTTCCGTGTGCCAAACTTTTATTCATTCAGCAAATACAAGCATGCACTAACTCTTTTATGGGCTTCCCCAGTGGTCAGCGGTAAAGAATCTGCCTACAATGCAGAAGACACAGGAGATGTGAGTTCAGGCCTTGGATCAGGAAGATCCCCTGGAGAAGGGAATGGCAACCCACTCCAGTATTCTTGCCTGGAGAATTCCATGGACAAAGAGCCTAGTGGGCTACAGTCCATGGGGTCCCAAAAAGTCGGATGCAACTGAACACACACATACACATACAACTCTTTTTATAGGTCACTGCAACTCCGTGATATTACCATCCATTTTACAGACAGGGAGGCAGGAAAAGCTTATGGAACTTGCCCAAATCACATGTCTAGAAAGTAATTTGTAAGCTGGGTTTTGATTTCAGGACTCTCTGATCATGATTTTCTTGCATTTAATATAAGAATTCTCAAGGGCCACGGTGGTACTAGAAAGGAGACATAGGGCACAAGCTGTCTTAACAAATGCCATGTGCAGATGAGGGAAAAGACAGCTCTTTTGTGCTCCAAGGGTTGAGGAGCACAGTGATTGCAGAAAGTGCCCCGGAGGACTAAGGTACCAAAGATAGAGTGTGACAGATGGTTTCAGAATAAAACAGTAAGAACTTTGGAGGGTAGATCCCCTGTTCTTTGACTTTTTTTTTTTTTTTCAGGCCATGCAACAATGTCTTTTATTATGTATGGGTTTTTAAAATTGTTTTTGCAAGATCTCCATACACATGCAAAAAAAATCGTTTAGCATATTGGAACTTGCAAACCTGATCACTGCATAGAGAAGGCAAAATTATCCCTATAGCACACTTAACCAGGAGGCCAGTTCATCTGCCGACCTCCAAGAAGATGGAGATGAACATGATAGACAGACTGACCCCCATCTGAACCTTCATTCACCACCATTCGATAGCCCTTCTTCAGGCCCAGATCAGCAGAACATTTCTTGCCAACAATCATCAAATGCCCAAGAAGACTTTCATCATCATCATCTGCTGCAGAAATCTGGGATATATGTTTCTTGGGTCTCACTAGAAAATGTGTTGGTGCTTGAGGGGAAATGTCATGGAAAGCAAGACACTGGTCATCCTCATAAATGATTTTGGCTGGGACTTCCATTTGAACAATCTTCCCAAAAGTCACGTCGCCGCCAGGCCAGGTGACCTGAGCCTTGGCGATCTCATCTACCATCTCTGCCTCCCTCCCCTGCAGCCGGCTAGGGAGAAGGTCGGGAGGCTGTTCTTTGACTTTAAAACCACTCTGCCAGTGCTGGAATGAATTAATGAGATCGTCAGGATCTCCTGGGAATCTTCTCACAGTCCAGACCACTGCACCCGACTTCAGACATTGTTAAAAGACCTCCATTGACTGGGCTGCACACCAAAGCTGGAGAAAGCTTCTGCACTGAGATGTGAGCAGAGGATGCTACCCACCTGTAGTAATGGCCATGGTGACAGAGTATGTTTGAGTAGCACCGTCACAAAAGTTAGCTCACTCAAGAGCCCATCAACTACTTATCTGGCCGAAATCCATGGCTTGGGTAAAATTGTTCTTAAAGACCATGAATAAGGTGATTCCCTCACTCCACCCTAAACAACCAAGCAAATGAATGGATGAACGAATAAGACACAATATAAGCCAACAACACGTGCCCCTGGGCTGGTCCCCCTGGGTGAAGCTGCACTGGGTGGAGGTGAACGCTCTGCTGAGCGTCTGCAGCTGGATCACAGAACTAGAGGGCAGTGCATGTCCCGTCAGCAGCAGGCAAAACCGAAGGGAAGGCCGGGTGGATTGTCAATTTCATCAACACCTGAAGGTGTCTGAAAGTTGAGAATTTCTAGAACAGAAAAGATTCTATGCTTTTTTTTTTCATCTCTACCTATTGGGTGTGGCTTTTGTTCATATTATTCTACATACACTGTGACTTCTGGTACAGGCTTTTCAAGAAGTGGTAAGTTGCTCATGAGATTGTAGCCTGCCGTCTCTGCCTGTTCTAGCTAGATAAAAGCTGTAGAGCAATGGATTTCACCTTCTTCACTTAAATTTTTTTCCCAGCTATACTAAGATATAATTGATATACAATATTGTACATAATGTTTAAGATGTACAGTGTGTTGATTTAATTAATACATTGCAAAATGATTACCACTGTAGTGTTAGCAGACACTTCCATCATGTCACATAATTACCATTTCCTTTTTTTGTGTTAGAGACTTTCTCAGTTAACGGCTTTCAAGAATATAATGCGTTATTGCTAACTATAATCACCGTGCTCTATGTTAGATTCCCAGAACTTCATCTTCCATCTAGAAGCCCATATCCTCGCTTTCACTGATTTTTTACTTCCTGGTAAGAGTCGGACACGACTGAGCGACTGAACTGAACTGAACTGAAGTGTAGATGAACAGAGTGTAGATGAACCAGAGAAATGACTTTTTAAGGAATCTAATGGACCCTTTCCTCTCTGCCATTTCTGTAGAAAGGTTTTATTCCAGCATCTGTACTTTATCCCAGCTTCTTACAAATCTCTCTTAATACAAACCATCGCCTGAATCCCTGGAGACCTTGTACTTCTAAGGTATCCCTGTGGTGTGTTTACTGTTATTACTGTCGCCAACAGATTTGAAACCAAGATGATATTTCTGGAAATAAAATGGCTCCTTGTTTAGCTACCTGTTTCAGAATTATACTGAATCCTGAAACAAAGCCGGGAACACCACTCATGGCAACTCCCTAGCTGCAAGGAGATTTGTTTTCAAAGCGCCTGACAAGCTACATCCGATTCATCCTCAAAACCGACTTGTCAGGGGAATAAATACCAAGTGTCGGAACTTCCCGAGAAATCTAGTGATGAAAAGCCCTCTAACGATGAACAAATTAAATTCAGTTCTAATGCCAGAAACAGAAAGAAAGCAGAATGAAGAGGCGCAGAAGAGCGAGCCCAGGTATGATTTTAGATAAGGCTGGAGATGAGTTTGTTAATGAGAAACAGACAGTGGAAGGCTTTTCCAGACAGCAGATGCCCGGGAGAAGAAGGCTGATCCGGGAATGTCTTGCAGCCAGAAGAGTACTTCGGTGCTGGCAATTAGTTAATTTTTTTTTTTATGAAAACATCCCCTCCGTGGACATTCGCTGGAGAAGCATCTTTACACCTGCTTTTGCCACTCGTGTCATTGCATCTTTTCCCAGGCCTTCTGTCTCATGGCTGGTGCGTGCACTTCGTGATTTCTTTGTCTCATTTCCACCTCTGCATTCCTCTCTACTGCTGTCAGATCAAATAAACATGCTCTAAGTGACCACTCAATACTTCAGGCTTGAGGCTTCTCAAAGCCAACATGTTAGATGAGCTCTAACAGTCTAATGGTGTGATGGTTTCCATTAAGTACTGAGTCTTGCCCTGTAGGGATGGAGCTAAAAATGCATAAATTATTTAATGTAAGGGCTTTGCTGATGACTGATAAAATCAAATTAGCTGCTCTGGGCTAAGGATGAATTTGAAACAGAATTTCCTCCTTTGAAGAGACAGTGACAAATCTATTTGATAGGTCTGCATGTCAAGTTTCTTTGGTAGAAAATTTAGCAGAATCCTTTGCTAGGCAAAGTGAAGGAAACTGGCTTAGGTTATGAACTAGTTTTTTTCCCTTAAGTGTTTATTTTTGTCACATTATTAAACCCATGCCCACCCATAGAAGTTTTATTTTTTTAAAGTAGCATAAAAAAAAAAACAAAACACAACCAAAAAACCTCATTCCTACTTCTAACAGTTTTATAAGGCTTGACATTTGGAGTATTTCCTTCCAGGCTTTTGTCTGTGTGAGTGTATAGTATACATATTTTTACACAGTCGAAGTTATTTTATAGATATGGATATATACTTTTTTACACATTTATTAAAACCTGATTTTAATGAGTATATAATACGCCATATTCTGACTCCATTAATGATTGTTCCTTTAAGGTAATTGTTCCATCAAAGGGTACAAATAATTTTAAAGCTCTTGATATACGTTGCTATGTTATTTTCCAAAAACTCTGACTCAATTTATAATCCCACCAAGTAATTTATAAGTTTTTAAGTTTGCGGAACAACCTAGAATTCACTTCCTATGTGTAGATAGATACTTTCTAAAATATTAGCTGCTTTGCTTGATGAAAATTCTCTCCCATTGCTTTTTGAATTACTAATGAAACGTATTACTTTTAGGCTTTAACATTACGGTTTTTCAGCTGTGCTGGGTCTCCGCTGGGTGCGTGGTTTCTGTTTTGCATGCTAGAACATGGGGCTCCGTGCGCAAACTCTGTAGTTTGGAAGCATGCACTCAGTACTTGCGGCATGTGGGCTTAGCTGCCCTGTGGCATGTGGAGTCTTAGTTCCCCCACCAGAGATGGAATCCACGTCTCTTGCATTGAAAGGCGAATTCTTAATCACTGAACCAACAGGGAAATCTCTAAAGTTACTTAAAAAAAAAAAAAAAGTGTGAAGAGTTTTTCTTTGTTCTACTCCTTCCTGGTTACATGATTTCCTAAATCACCATGTGTGTAATTGTGGCTGGTGTAACCAAGAGTGTGTGTTTTGAAGTAAAAATGCATCGCTTTTTGTCACCTGACTAGTTCCTTGGTCACATGTGATCTAGTCCTAACGTGATTTCTTGTTTGAACAAAATGATACAAGAGCCAAAATTAACAACAGTTTTTAAAACATGTATCTAACTTGGTCTCTCTTAAAGAACATTTTTAAGATCTAATTTATACTCTGTGCTCTTACTCTTAACATTATCCTGCTTATTCGGTTCTTTTTTACCCCTGGTTGCTTGAAAACTCCCTCCCCCACCCTTTTCTCTCTCCATCCATATTCTCCATCAAAAATTGTACCCAGCATCTTCTTAATCCTTGACTTTTATATCACATCTCCTTTTCTCCTGATACTCTGCTCTTTATTTACATTACCCAAAGTCCGAATTTGGTGTGACAGAAATTTAGATTCACGTTGCCAAAGAACTCTGATGGAATGATAAGACAACACACATGGGTGTTGACTTTTCTTTATGCTGGCTTTCTGAACCCTACTAGCGGTCAGTGTGGGACTGTCAATATGGCAGCTTCCAACTTTTTGATGTGTTGTTGTTTAGTCACTAAGTCAAGTCCAACTCTTTGTAAATCCATGGACTATAGCCCGCCAGGCTCCTCTAACCCTGGGATTTCCCAGGCAAGAATTCTGGAGTGGGTTGCCATTTCCTACTCCAGGGGATCTTCCCAACTCAGGGATTGAACTCACATCTCTTGTAACTCCTGCTTTGGCAGGCAGGTTCTTTACCACTGAGCCAGTAAATCCAAATTTGGGGTTTTTCAAATGTGGTTTTAGTGTAGTTAATAACTACCAAAAAAAAAAAAAAAACACCTTAAAAATGGAAGACGTGTCTATTGTATCCTCTGTTTATTCAATATCCACTATGTGCCAGGTACTGTGCCATTCATTAGAAATATCCTTATGCACACAACAGAGATGGCTGGTGCTTTTCTGCAGTTTCCAGCGGGTATATTTTGTGAACTGGCCTCCACTGTGGCACTAGTTAGTCTTGTTTTCCATTTCCCTGATCTTTCATCCTCGTGTTTTCTTTTTTTTTCCATATTATATGTTTCTTTATAAGATGCCACAAATTCCTAACACAGAGCTGGTTATAAACAACAGAAGAATGTTTCTAGTTAGTCATGTGCCAGCATTTTTTGCCTTGAACTTGATTAGCTACTTGAGGACAAGGTTTCTGTCTCCCTAGTTAGAACATAGTATTTATTTTTGTATTTGTCTTAATACTCAGCATTGTATGCAGTATATTTCAGTACTTACCAGTAACTGCTTGTGGATATAATTTATCCCACTAAAATAGTTTCTATGAGCACTGCCCCTGATTAAAACAACAGCTCTGCATCAGTTCTGTAATCACTCAAGCAAGAGGCGTTGAAATATCCAAAACAAAGTATTTGCACAGGAAATATTGGGTTTAAAAATCTGCTGGATTGTGAATAGGTAGGAGTCACTGAAACCAGCTAGTTTGATGTTCAGGGAACAAACAGATGGCCAAGAGTTTATTACTATTACTGAGAACCAAGAAGAAAATGGTCTCACTCAAAGGAGAAATTTTACAGACGCCAGCTGAAGTTCAGGATCAAGAGGGAAAGTAGAGCTGTTGAAGGAGTGAACTGGATGTTATATCTTGCCCAGTTTCCATTTGACACCCAAAGGGAAGGAAATTAGAAATGAAAAGGTTTGGCTTTTCTTTGGAAATGATCCTTCCCTGGTTGGACTTTGAAGGGAGTGTTAATGAAGTGATTCCAAGTGGAAAACACAGACGGCTGACCTGAGACCTGATCAACACAGCATCTATTCAGTTTGATGCAGCGAGCATTTCCCCTGTCTGTTCTGTGTAAGACAGTGCCCCAGGCAAGATGAGAATGTGAGGGAGATAGAAGAATGTGGGGGAGGCAACAATAAAGAAATGCACCAAAGAGATGAATTCTGGCCCTGGGAACTGGGGAGGAGCTCGTGGTGAAGACTTTGGAGGAGGGGTGAGTCAGAGAGCCAGGCAGAAATGGAAGGATGGGCATTATTCCAGAAGGAGGAAACGCTGAGTACAAAGGCATGGTGATGGAAAATGTTCTCTGTATTTGGTAAGGGGGATTGTATGGCTGGACAGTTGGGATGATTTCAAATTACCAAAGTATCAAAATATTTGGAGACATATGGGTGACCGGATTACATGCTCTGCTTCCACATAGATGTTTGGCGTCCCGTACAGCCTGATCCAGGCGAGGGAATGTTATCTCATGCGTTACGTGTGGGTACAACGGGGACCACATGGAAGTTCATCCTTTTCCACTTCTTCCCTCCACCCTCAGCTAAGTCAGGACTGTTTCTACAATCCTCCTGGGAAGGGGAGAAAACTGTGATGTCATTCATATGGATGAGTTTTCTTAAGAAAATATACATTCAGTGCAATCCTAAGGTTCCTTTGGGAACATCTCAGGATTCCCCTGGAATGCATAGGGACAAATATCAACATAGGGGGAGGGCATATGAGCAGACCCTCACTGCATTCCAAATAGAGCAGATCTGTGTTGGTCTATTTTAGATATTAGCTCTCTGAATAAGACTTTATTTGCAAAAAAAAAAAAAAGAATTCTATGCCAACAAAACAACAGGAATAAAGTACTTTTATATCTGAATAATTAGAAAACCACAGTAAACCTGGGGAAGTGGTAGGAGGCAGGATAGGTGAGTTCAAGGAGGATGGACATAGAAAGGCAGGCAGTGATATTAATTATCAGAATCTATTTTTTAATGTTAAAATTGATTTGAATTTGCTGAAAGGGGGAAATTTCAAATTTATAGCTGCGTATAACTTGGAATTGTATGACTTTTACCTTTCTGAAAGAAATTAAAGAATTTCCTGCCTGGAGAGAGAAAATATATTTCTCTTGGTGTAGGCAAGTTACTAAAGGACAAGCTTCAGTAATAATATCTATATACATGGAAAGTTTATGCCAGCCACCATGCTAAGCATTTTTATGTCCATTCTTATCTAGTTTTTATGTCAAATCTATAAAGTCAGTATACTTTTCATCTATATTTATTCATAATAGAGAAATAAAGCTCAGAAAGTTAAGTGTAATCCCCCGAATTACATATTTAATAATAATTAATACTAGGGATAATTAATAACAATAGGAACAGCTGAGGGAGACCATGTAAGAAGTTTCCAATTCATCCAAGTCCAACTCTAAAGACAAACACCGACTGTGAGGCCCAAGGTCACTTGATTATACTGGAAAATTCCACAGGAAGGAATTCATCTGCCTGCTACAGCTACTGCAGTCTTTGGATCTTCTGTCTTATGACTCTTCCTTATCTCTTGTCTCCCTTCCCCTCCTGGGCTATAATGCAATTTCTAAGCAATGAGACGGATGAGTTATATGAAGCTCTCATGTGCAAGATATATGACTTATGCAGCTGTGACGGCATCAGTTACTATCAAATTTTATCCTTTTTATGACAATCACCCTTAAAGCTGCAGATACATGTATTACAATGTTTTATCTTAATTCTATTACCAATCACATATTCCATTCCGGACATTTCAGGGCCAGTGTCTTTTCTAATTCCTTCTTGTGCCTAATCTCTTAGTTTCCCTGTCTCATCGTTAAATGGAAAGAATCAGCTGTGTCTTAAAGAGTGGCATGACAGTCAAAGTTGACGTTTATAAATGTCTCCTTTAGAGCCTGGTCCTTGATAGGCGCTTGGTATTGCAACAGACAATAATGTTAATACATGTGTCTTTCCTTTACTTGGGGAAACTGTCCTGTTTAGTTGATAATTATTTCACTGAATTATCTCTGTTGTTTTACAGGTGCTGTATATTTGAGGATCGAGGATTTACGTCCACACCACTTCTGTTGCCAAAAATTAGAACAGAGGAGTCTTGGGTCTTGCTGGTGCAGACATCTCCTAATTCCAAATATCTAAATCCAACAAGAAGAAAGAAGATGAGAAGGTAAAGCAAAAAGGAGGGAGAAAGGGGAAGGGCGAAGGTACAAAGGGAAAAGCAGAGCCAGTCGGGCTCTTTGCAGGCAACTCTTCTCCCGCCTCCTCCATCTGCCGCAGGCTGAGCAGAGTACCCCTCCTTTGCCCTCTGCATTCTGCCATGCTTTGTGCTGCCCACCAGGCTGGATCTGTGAATTCCTGCCACATGGCAGAAGGCCCATCAGTGTCTGCTGAACTAGAACTGCTAAAAGGTTCCACACTTCTCACTCACCGAGGGTGTCAACTGAAGGGTATATACTTCTGGGTATGACCTCACATCATCCCAATATGTGCAACTGACACAAGCACACTGGTTGACATACGTCCTGGTGATACATTTGTCGTTTCTCAGAAAAACTACAGAGATTGTGAAAATCTGTCTTTTGCTTGCCGTGTTGTGAATCAGTTCAGTTAGAGCAAAATTGAAGCGCACATCCAGAGATGGTTGTGGAAAGCCCCAAATCTGTTTATGCAAGATTCTTCTAGCTCCCAGGGCCCTTGTCCAGCTGGTCTGCCAGGCCAGGAACTCTGCAAGTTGGCAAAAGTGAAACCTCCAAGCTTCTATTGGAGCTGCTGAGCTGTAGAATCCCTGGGTACCAATCCCTTGTCAAAAGGCAGCAAAGTGGGCATGAGAGGAGAGCTAAGCACTGTTGGTGAAGAGAACAGGCTCCTCCTACAATGTACCTGCTGCCCTCACGCGGTCTGCTTTACCGCCAGAGTAGGGACCAATCAGATAAGGGCTCTCATTACCACACCAGGCTCAGCAACATCTGAACAGCAGCTGCATTAGGGCAGGAGACCTGAAGAACTTGACCTGAACCCGCTTTGTTTGTGGAGGAGGGGCTTAGAATCTGGGTCCTACGGCTCTGCAAGTACAGTAACAAAAATGTATTTGGAAGGTTCACGGGGCCTCTAACCCCATAGGTAATTGACTCCAAAGGGTTTTTGAGCTGATAACTGTCATTGGAAAGCCTCTTGGAATAACTTCCCTGGAGCTACCCTTTAAATTAGAAAATCTAAGGAAGATTTTCTCAAACTCTCAGCAAATGCTTTGTCGCAGAGGCTCTCCCATGGATCCTGGGATGTTTAGCTGTCTCCCTGGCTTTTATCTCCCAGATGCCAGTAGCATCCCCCTCTTCCTCCCAGCTGTGACAATCAAAAATGTCTCCAGATGTTCTGTGGGGAGCACAATCGCCCCCAGCCACTGGTAGTAACTCACATGTCTAGCTATAAAATGAAACCTTCTTCAAATACAATTTAAGCTACCTTGATGATCCCCAGTCTAGCTGTGCTTTCAAAAGACTTGAAATGGGTACCCAAAGCCTAATGCCAGTTCAGCAACTCATTTTCAACTATCCAAACTCATGGAATCCAACCAGCCCAAGGGCTCCCTGGGGGGAATATTGACATACATAAGAACAACTTCTTCAGGTTTGTTAATTAAATAAACAAATATTTATTAAAAAATATGCCAGATTATAGAATTTGGAGAGATTTTCCTGAAGTTTCTCATGAGGTAAAATCCCTTTCCTGTCTCAAAGAAAAGAAAAAAATGTAACGATGCTTTTAAACTGCCAACTTCTGTACTGTTTCTGGACAGTTTAATCATTTTTTATCCTTGGTCCCAATTATCCTGCCTGTTTAGGGCTTCACTTCCTTGTCTCTGTATTAACAGGAACTCACCTTGATGCTTTGCAGTTATCATCTCTGACAGCCTTTCCCCAGATAGCGGCATCCAAAACACCAGAAACAAGGACAGACCACTGATGGAAGGCCTATGGTTTGCCAGATACTCTTCTGCACTAGCAACACACCAGCAGCGATTTTGATCCAAAGATAACATTAGACATAGGCAAGGAACTGTAAATGTAATCATGCGAAATACAAGAGAAATACAAGCAGAATGAGATGGCCACCTGGGAAGTCCAAGGACGGATGTTAAATAGTCAGAGGAGGTCAACCGATGACATATTTAGAGGACACATCTACAATTTAGGGTGACAGTAAATTTGAATAATCTGGGAAGTGATGCTTTGCCCTTAAGAATTACTCTTTCCTTCTTCTGCATCATGTTAGCGCTTTAGGCATGTCTGCTGTGGTCTTTACACATGCTGCCTTACCCGACCAAGAGCTTTCTTTGTGTTTTTCTTCCCCACTGGTCAAGAGTGGGCCCTTGCTTATCCATCTCTGCACATCCCCAGGGGCAGTTCTACTCTCTGCACACTTGCCGATGCTCAGGACTAGTGTCAGGCTCCATGTCACCAGTAGGTAAGACACCTTTTATTCATCTTGTTCACTGTGGTTTTCCCACTGATGGTGTTTGCCTCTCAGCTTCCATCCTAACTAGGGGAATACATTAGAAGATACAAGTTCGACCATCATTTCTTAGTTCAGGGCCAGTATTAATCCTAATAAGCATTTCATGATAACACGCTCCTCAAGCATAGAGTCTGTTGGTGTGACTGGGAATCAGCGGGTCCTCACACAGTCCTCGAGAGAAGGATGATAAATAAAGTGACGGACAGAAGACAGAATGCTCACACCTGGTCCAAGCCCCAGTCCGGTTAATATCCTGCCTCGTCTTTCACACCACGCTTTGTACTCCCTATAGGGACATGAAACAGCATATGAGGGAAAATGCCTTGGGTCAAATAAAACAGCATGGATAAAAAGTCCTCCTGTGCATAGACCCATTCTTCTCTGAACCTTTGCTATAAATCCAAATAATAGCACCTGCATCTTTCCAATGTGAGAGGAAGTTGTGATGGTCAGGAACCAACTTAAGAGTTTTGACCTCAAGAGGCACTTGCTACTTAGAGTATTATTGTCTTACTCATATAGTCAACAGTTATTTCTCAGTAGATGCTGTTTGGGGGACATAGTGCTAGGTGGGCTTTAAGGAGGACATACAGCTTAATGAGACCCTGCCTTTCCCCCCAGGGGCTTACTCTGAAGCTACTCAGAAGGGGCTACATGGACTGTGCCTGACCCAGGGGTTGTTTGTGACCCCCCAAATGGATAAGAAGGAAAAAAGTAAACTTGTTTAGCAAATAATGTCATGTCTGTTGAATCTAAGTCAAATTGCATTTTATGTCTCATTTTTAATTAGTTTTCAGTACTAATTATGTTACATAAATGTAAGGATCTACAACAGATTGGAAACTAAAAACCAACTTGTCCTTAACTGTTTACAGTTTCAGCAGCACTGGTCAAATGTATACACATGACTAAACTATTAATATAAGACAGACAAGGATAAATGTATGAAAAAGCTGAAATACTTTAATGTTAAAGAGGGGGACTTCCTTTGTGGCTCAGATGGTTAAAGAATCTGCCTGCAATGCAGAAGAGCTGGGTTTGATCCCTTACTCAGGAAGGTCCCCTAGAGAAGGGAATTCCACGGACAGAGGAGCCTGGCAGGCTACAGTTCATGGGGTTGCAAAGAGTCAGACATGACTGAGCGACCAACACTTTTCACTTTCACAAATGGGAGGAAGATCCTGAAAGAGATGGGTGCAAAAGCACAGAAAGCCTGAAAACTCACAAACTTCCCCTTTCCAAACTGAACAAAATTAATCAAAATTTAAAAAGAAACAAATTATTATTGACACTGCGAGGAAAAATAATCTCCTTATGATGAATGATGAACTAAACTTTGTAATACTTTAAATATACAGAGATATCACTTAGGTAGGAAACTATTGGGACCAAATGTATAGAAGATCCAGAAATCTAAACAGAGTTTCTGGAAGAAATGAACAGAATGGTTGAAAATAAGCAAGAGATTCTCAAAACTACAAAAATGCCTCAGACCAGAGAAGGATTGGTTCTGCAGACATGGGAGACCCCAGAGTAAGTTGCTCCGTGTTCCTGCTGGAGCTATCTTTCTTCACCAGATAAACAGTATTCTGATGCCACAGAGCTGGAGGTGAAGTAGATAAATTTAATAATGGTTTTCTGTAGTCTAGCGGACGGCAGAAGGCAAGTAAGTAATAATAACCTAGCAGCAAGTGTTTCAACCAAGGCCTGGCAGCAAATGAGGTAGATTCAAAGGACGAGCTTGCCTGTAGCCACACCAGACCCAGTGTTTGCTAGCTACCGGGTGTCTCCAAAACTAGAAATCTGTACAGGAGTCTACTCATACCGGACAGGAAGACCTGAAATCTGAAGGATACCTACCCGTTGAGGTGGAATCCTCTCCCGCTTCATTGAGATGTTTTTTGGAAGTTCCATTGAAGTTCCAGCAATACTGGAGATGAATTAAACAGAAGCAAACTGACAAACGGCCTCAGCTGCCTTTCTTGGGAAGCTGAGAGATTCGTCTCACTGCAAATCTCATGTTTTAAGAGCTCACACATTTGAGGTAGACATTATTTTACTGGCACAGGAAGACAGACTACCTGTCTTTAAAAAAATGAACAAGAGGGGAAAAAAGGCAAGAGAATCGGCATGTTTTAAGCATGATAATTCTGTCCCCACTCCTTTCTTCCTTCACCCACCACCAGAAGGAAGGGGTGAGAAAGGGTGGACAGGTAGGGGAAGAGTGAGAGAAGAAGAGAATTCATTTTAAAAGAATTTCTACTGAAAACAAACACAGCAACTGCACTGAATTCTCAAATTCTAAAGCACATGGACAAGAAGATGGCCAAAATATAGTAAGAAAACATGGTACAAGAAATGGAGATTTAGCAGAACTTAGGAAAGAAATTGAGGAGAAAAACAATGCTTTTAGGAACATAAAACATTGATCAAAGCATGGAGAAGAACCATTGTCACAGGAAACAAGATTTGAAAAATACATGAAATGTAGCATATCATGACAAATTAATAATGTAAAAAAGCAGGAGTGGTAGATGTGGAGGTAAAGACAATATATATATATATATATGTGTGTGTGTGTGTTCTATATCTTATATATTATGTTGAATAATACTTTAATGTTATATGTACTTCTAATCTGACAAATGGACAATTGGTGATCATAAAGAAAATTAAGATTTTTATTAGAATAAAGCAAATATTCAGATGAGGAAGTCCTGAGTCTATACACTAAAAGGGCTCAATAAAATCAATAAGCATCAAACAGTGCTGAGAAAAATCAGTAAGAATATTCTACTACAGTGATGAAGAGACCATTCTGCACATATCTACATAAAACAGGCAAGTTACTTAAGAAAATAAAAGGGGCCAGGTTGGATTTCTCGTAGCATTAGTTACCAGAACATAATGATAGCAATAGGTTAAGGGGCTTTAAGGACAGGCCCACCTGGCTTGTCCATTCTTTTGCTGTGTGACCTTGTACTAGCACCAGTTATCTAAACTTTCTGGTTCTCAGTTTCCTCATTTATATGGAAAGATAACCCTATCATAAAATTAACCACTGCATGCTTTTCTAACTCCAGAGAGGTCATGGAGAGGAATAAGATAGACCACCTATCAAAATATGAAAGTCAAAGAAATCACCTCCAAGGCACCATAATATACAATGTAAGAAGCTACAAGAAGAATTTCTGAGAAGCATAATAGGGATGGTGACTTTATTTACCTTTCTAGTCCTTGTTAGGTCAAATAGAAAATGAAGTCAACAAGGCAGAAGTGGCTTTAAATTATATAATCAGTTAAGTAAATATCTGTTTTATGTCTCACAACCAAGAATATATATTAGTAAATTTAAGAGGCATTTACGAAAATGTTCCAAACTACTTCAAAAATAATTCCAATAAGTAAAAATAGTACAGGCTGAATGCTTTAATCACATGCAGCAAAACACAAAATACATAAAAGAACAAATGCTACCAACAAACTCCCTGCCCAACAAATGAAAATTAAAAAAAAAAAAAAAGAATCTCGACATTTCTAATGCTAAAGAGAACATCAAAATCGCAAATGCAAAACATATGGAAAACTAAATGAGAATATTTCACCCCAAAATCTCTAGGATATGGCAAAAACTAACAAGGTACAGATTCACCTTCACACACATTTGTTACTAAAATAGAAGTGTAGCAATAGTAAGATGATCGTTTTCTCAAAAAAATCTAGTGAAAAGACTCAAAAATAAGGAAGCTGAAGGGAGGAAGTCATAAAGGTAATGTGTATTTGCATGCTAAGTCAGTCAGTTGTGTTTGACTCTTTGTGACCCTATGGATTGCAGCCCGCCAGGCTCCTCTATCCGTGGGATTCTCCAAGCAAGAATACTGGAGTGGGGTGCCATGCTCTCCTCCAAGGAATCTTTCCAACCCAGGGATCGAACCCAGGTCTCCTGAATTGGCAGGTGGGTTCTTTACCACTAGTGCCACCTGGGAAGCCCATAAAGGTAACAGAGATGGATAAAATAGAAAACGGAAAGAAAAAAAGAAAAAAACTGAGGGGCTTGCTAAACCCAAGAACTGGTTCTATAACAGACAAATCAGTAGCTAGTCTAATCCATGACCAAAAGCAAGACTGCTCAATACTCAAAATTAGTAGTGAGAAAGAAAAATCAACCACAAATTTAGACTATTGTGAACCAACAAGCATATGAAAAGGTATTCATGCTAACAAATAACTACATTAATTCTGATTTCAAAGCAACACTGAGATAGTATTTATAGCCACGAGACTAGAAAGATATGTCACCATTCAGCTTAGGGGAAGATCGGGGATAACGGGCCTTTTCCTGGACTTGATGAGTGTGAAAATTCATGCATACTTCCCAGAGAGCATTTTGGTAATCTTTGTCAAACTTTTGAGTGTGTGTAGCCTTTGACCAAATAGCTTCACTCACAGAGATATGTTCTAAGAAGATAATCAGACACACACATTCACGTGTATGGCACAAACAGCAAAACATATTTTACGTCCAGTAAAATGCACGCCTTTAAAAAATTGTCATAAATTTATATTAACTGACTTGAAAAGATGTCTACAATATGTTAAGCAAAAAGAATCATGTAAATGGGAAATTATAAATTCAAAATAAGATATTTGAATACCTACTCAATGCCAGACACCCATCTAGACTATGTGGTAGGAAGCAGTAAATAAAGTAGAAAAAGTAACTGCCCTCATAGACGTTGGAGCAAAAGTTAAGCCACCACTATCAGTTCATAGGATCGCAGAGTCAGACATGACTGAACTACTGAACAACAACAATAATCAGTTAACACATGACAAAGGAAAATGGTCACTGTGTATGAATAGTAGTTATCTGTATTTCATATGACTTAGGGTAATTTCTACTTCTTTATTTTTCTGTACTGTTTGAAATTTTAAAATGGGTATATCTGATTATTTTAATCAGGAAAAGTTATTTTCTGAAATATGTTGAAATTATCTGTGGTTGAGGGCATGGTATAATTGACATTTAAGGGGGTGCTAAAAAGTAAAGGTAGAATTTGCATTATGCAGATTGCAGTGGTATGATTATGATCAATATATTATCAGTGTTTATCAAATTTAAAATAAGAACAATAAGCTTGTTCATATAAATGCACAAAAACTCACAAAGTGACATGTCTAGATTGAACAAATCCAGAAAATTCTTCTGAGTTTTCATTATCCAAAGAGGAATAAAAAATCAATTAACTACAGGTCTTATGAGGCGTTAATTGGCCAGAATTTCTCAGAGATGAAAGAGCCAACAGGAAACTCCTGTGTGGCTCCAGGTGGTGGCAACTCTACCACAATATTGACAATTTCTTGGATTTTCCAAACCTCTTCTCATTTGAAAAAGCAGTAAAATATTTGAACAAGAAAAAAATGCATGCTTTAGTGCAACTTATTTTTCATGTTTGACTTTAATTTGGGGACTACACACTTGGTATTTTGATATTGACATCTGTTTTATGTTTTGATTATTCTTAAATGTGCACTTCAGTTAATGTGAACTCCTCAACTTTTGGGTGACGACTGTCATTTGAACCGCAAAACTGTCTGCGGCTTCCCCAGGAGCCCATCATGGGAATAATGGGGCTCATTGCCTTCTTCAGTACCACATTCATTTGTCTTCTTTATAAGGCTGGCGTTAGTGTTGGAATGCCCTTCCTGCTCCTGTCTTCTGGAAAGCGTCTGAATCTGTCTGGCTAGGGTCAGCAGTTTGGCTCAGGGCAGAGAGTCTCAACAGCACCCATGTTCCTGCGCCCCGCTGCAACACCTCTCTTCTAGATCTGAGAGCAAAGGTCTCACATTCAACCCATCTGTCTGTTATAATAGAGCTCCCCTACTCATAAATAAAAAAGAGGGTGTTTAGGAGGGATATGTTCCAGTGATGCTTTGGGGTAAAATTTGAGAGGGACATGAGGAAACAAGCTGTAAAAGCAATGAATTGTATTCTAATGTTACAGTTAAGCCTGCATAAAAGGAGCTTCCAAATAAGAAATTGAAAGCTAGAGAGTCTAGGTACCTTGACAAAGTTATCAGACACTATTCTATCAACCCTCTTGTCCTCATGGTACAAGAAGACTGCTGGAGTTCTAGCCATCTCGTTAACATTCCACATATCATTAAAAGAAGGAGGAGAGAAAAAACTTATCCTCCCTTTTTTGGAGACTTCCTTGCAAAGCCACACAATACTGCTGTCTACATTCCAGTTTAGTCATTGGCTGCCAAAAACTACAAGGTAAGCTGCTTCCTTTGTGGCTCAGACGATAAGAATCTACATGCAATACAGGAGAACCAGGTTCAATCCCTGGGTTGGGAAAGTCCCCTGGAGAAAGGAATGGTTACCCACTCCAGTATTCTTGCCTAGAGAATTCCATGGATAGAGGAGCCTGGCAGGCTGTAGTCCATGAGGTTGCAGAGAGTTGTACACAACTGCGCGACAAACACTTTCACACTTTCAAGCTCAAGGATGCAGGGTTTTTGTTTGTTTACTAGGTGGTAATGAGCCAGCTAAAAATCACAGTCCTTATTAATAGGGAGAATGGATAGGATATTAGGAGGCAACATAGAAGCACACGCTAGCACAGGCATACATACTTTTAATAACTGTTACCAAAATTTTCCTTAGAGAAGGGACTTTTACTACTAAGTACCATGACACATTACTTGGGTATGAGAAGATGGGGCTTAAGTCAGGATCGAGAGAAAAGTCAGGTGTGGGTAGGACTGAATTTCAAATGGGAAGATTCTGACTTTTGTTGCTGTGCCCAAGAAAGAAGTAAGACGATAAGTGAGGAGAAGATAAGGCAAAAATAATATGTGAAGCAGCCAGAGAACTCAGAGAGATGGTACAGTGAGTTTTAAAAAAGAAAAAGAAGGAAGGAGGGAAAAGGAAGAGAATGGAAGGATAGAAAAAAATACATAAATGATAAAGCAGTCAAACGGATTTGTATTATAGAACAAGAATGCCCAATATTTACACCCACCTCCACCTGCCCAAAGTTACTACATTCACAATGGCCACGTGCTATGGGAAGAGGGTGTTCATCTAGAAAAAAAGGCTAGGAAGGATTCTTAGCCAGTCAGTGTGCCCCACACGGGGCAGTGGACACGAACATTAAGTGGAAGCAGCAGTTTTGAGATAAATGTGACTGAGAATAAAAGACTTGCCCTGAATCACAGACATTTTGGAGGCTCAGAGGAACAGACACACAAGTCATGAGAGGATACTGAGCCAGTTTGCTTTCGAGCTTAAAGGACACTTCCATGCGAGTTAAGTTGCTGTAAAACTTTGTTCCTTTCCCTCAATCTCCCAAAGTAAGGGGTATGGAAAAATATTTGAGCTTTAATAAAATGTTTGCGCTTAGTAAAATGTTTGAGCTTTATAACATAGTGAAACAAAGTTAAATGCCATATAGCTGGTAAATGGTCCAAGCAGAACCAGAGCCTGTGTTTCTCATGGCCTTCTTCCTTAGGAAGGAAACATGTGTCATTATCTAGTCAACTGAGAGTCTGCAGTGATGTGCTCAAATGCATGACTGAGTCTAGGCTTGGCAGTGTGAGTGCCCTGATCCATTCATAATCCCTGCTCTGTGCTTTGGATGTGTGGCATCAGCTACCGTGCACTAGATCTCTTGTCCTCCCTAGGCCATGATGACCCTCTAAATTGCAGAGATTTACAGGAATGCCTTTGGGTGTAATAGATATAGTAAGTCATGAGTGTTCAGACTTGGCAAGAAAAGAAATTTTTAAATCGCATAATTTTTAGTAAAATCGTGTCTAAAGTGGGACAGGAAATCAAAAAGATGTGGTCTATGGATTGAAGAAACCCTAGTTTATCTAGTTCAACCTATGATGCGATACTTCAGCTTATTCTGAAATAGCCTGTGAAGAATCAAGCCATCATTGGGATTCCTCATGGAGCTGGAATAATGATGAATATGGCAATGCTAAATAACATGGGCACGTCTCCTACTGTGTGCTGCGTGTTATGCTAAGCTCTTCACAAAGCATTATCTTACCTAATTCTCTCCGCAACCTACGAGGTTCAAGGCTACCATTATCCTCACTTTCTCGATGAGAAAACCAACATCATAGGTTAAGAATTCTGCCCAAGGTCCTACAGCTAGTATGTGTTGAAATTCCTCCAATCTGGCGGCCTCTTGCTATGAACTGAGTTGGTAACCCACATCCAGGAATGAGCACAGGGAGGCCAAGCAGAGCATCACCAACTCCCAGGAGCAGGAAAAGACTTTCATTCCTCATCTGAGTGCTTCCCAGAAACCAGATCAGTGCCGGGATGAATTAATATTCCTAAAAGCAGCTGGGAGGGTAGTGAAATGTTTGTTCTCAGGCGTTTTATTGATTTGGTTCCTATTAAGAAGGAAATTTCACAAGTGAAATCTGGAAGAACAAATACTTTTCTGAAAATATTTTCTTCCCCACATCACTCCAAGAAAGAGATCCAATGTCCTGCAACTAGAATTGGATTATAGTAACAAAAGCCTCTGAAGAAATAACTAATGCACTTTCTCTCTGAAAGACAAATTAGGAATTCATTGATGCTTCTCCTCATCAGTGTTTTGGTCAATAGAACACCATTTTGTCCCTGGTGGAAATTTTCCACCAGGAATGATTAGTGAAGACAAATCCATAGACTCCAATCAGTGGGAGGTGACTGCGCTTGGCCGAGGGAAGGCACAAAGTCTTAGGGTGTATCTCTCTTCACCTCTAGATTCAGTGGTGCGGTAGATAAGAAGTGCCTGTCATCCATCCTGTACCACAGTGAACTTGCTCATTCATTCCTGTCTCTCTCCTCTAACATGGCAGCAGACGTGTGATGCGCCAAGTCTTGTTTTAGGCAGTGGGAAGGCATCAGTGGATGAGCCAAGTTATCAGAGGTTCAGAGTTCACAGGTTCACTGGAGGAGACACAAACAATACACATTGTCCAACACCACTGATAATAATTTCAGATAGTGAAATAGCCAAAAGGTGGTAAAGTGACTCTCCAAGGAGCTCAAAGTACCTCTACAACAATGTGTCCTCCTGACTGGAACATTCCTCAGAATAAACTCCAACAAAGTCACGCAAAGCCCATGAATTGTGACACAACTTTCTTCCTCTTAAAAGTGGGTCGCATACTCTAGGGTTCATCATCCACAGTTTCATACAGTCTCTTTTCCACCCCTGACTCAAAAGGAAGAAAGCTTCCATCTGGCCTGGCATTTTTAAAAAATGATGCAGTCATGAAGAATGAGAAGACAAAAAATAATAAACTCCAGAGCCTGCCTTGAGAATAACGTTTTACCAACAGGATGTGTCATAAATATGAAATGGCAAAGAAAGATGTTCCAGGATTTGTCCTTTGTCCTTTGTTAGCCAGACAGATAATGAGTTACCATCAGGGAATTTCTTTTTTCCTCATTTGAGCATGAGCTACATATAACTTCCATACTTCTGTGAAAAGGGAGCCCATAAATCACAAGTTATTGTTTCCTAGAAACTGGGATTATACAAGGGAGAGTCAAACAAAACCCTTTGTTTGATGAGCTTGCAACTTTTTAATTAAATACCACTTTAAACTCACACATGCAGAAGCCAAATGTTCCCAATCCAGTCTGCTTTTAAACCTGGTGTCCAAGCTTCCCCTTCCATCCATGTTCTGTGACGGTGATCAGATTCCTGCATTTTACTGGTTTCTAATTTTTTCCATTATCAATTTAGGTGGAATGGGAAACATAGATCACAGGATAAGGACTGGTTCCTAACATTTCTTTTGTAGATATGATGACCAAAGACTGAGCTATACATGTAAGACTATAAACAAATAATAAAGGGAAGGAAGGAAGAAAAAAAGGAAGGATGGAGACTCTGTAGCCCAGGGGCTTGTAGACATCAAATGCTCTATCTGATCCCCGTAGCTCATGAGGCAGAATCTGGTTAGTTCTCCACAGTACCACTCTTGGCTTCATCTTTGGCCTGCTCCTAAAGTACACTTCCCATTTCACATAAGGACATGCAAGGAGTGCCCCCGTAGAATGTGGGCGAGGGGGTGTGCACCACTTCCAAAAATGGCCCCGAAAATCTGCTCTGTTACCCATGTTTGCTCCTTGCCTTCCCACCGGCTGCCTGTGTAGGACCCAAGTGGAGGTCTCTGAGGCGCCACGTGATGAAGATGACTGGGTTCCTGCATGACTCTGGGCAGCATGGTGCTCCCCCACACTGGCACGAGAGAGAAAGGTAAGAACCAATATGCGTATGGGTTGATTCTATACAGTTAACCAGTCCTAAACGACACACTCCTTTCTTGGTCTCTCAGGGTTGCGATAACAGGATACCACAGGCTGCGTGGATTAAACAACCAATGTTTATTTCTCAAAGTTCTGGAGGCTGGGAAGTCCAAGGTCAAGGCGGGCAGATGGAGTTTCTGAGGAGAGCTCCCTTATTAATTCATTGGTGACCTGGTGGCCATCTTTTCACTGTGTCCTCGTGTGGCAGAGGGCATGAGGGAGCCCTCTGAAATCTCATTTATAAGGGCACCGATCCAATTCATGCAGGCTCTGCTCTTGTGACCTCATCACCTCCCAAAGGCCCCACCTCCAGACACCCATCACACTGGGGATTAGGATTTCAACCTATGGAGTTTAGCGGAGACACACACAGTCTGTAGCAACTTCTTTGCTTCATTGTTCCTGTGGGTAAATTCTCTCATAGTGTCCTCAAACACATACTCCGTGTCCCCTGGTACCCCTCACTTCATGTACAGAGGACAT
The DNA here is from genome assembly GCF_049115385.1 of Moschus berezovskii. Taxonomy (NCBI): domain Eukaryota; kingdom Metazoa; phylum Chordata; class Mammalia; order Artiodactyla; family Moschidae; genus Moschus; species Moschus berezovskii. The sequence continues at coordinate 14,698,132 of NC_142483.1, forward strand.
CCAGAGATCTTATCCAAGTACTTTATTGAATTTATATATTTTAGCCAGTTTGTAATCTAGCCTTTCACTATAATTCCTATCTTAAAAGGCCTTTAAAGAATGAGTCCATGATTCAAGTCAAGATGAGAAAAGTTTTCTAAATCAGGTCAGCATTTTTTTTCCCTCCATAAAGGGCCAGATAGTGAACTTTTTAGGCTGCTTGGGTCTCTGATGCAACTACTCAGTCCCGACCTTGAAGCACAAAAGCAGCTGTGGACACTACAAACGAATGGGCGTGGCTGTGTTCCAATAAGCTGTGATTTATGAAAACAGGCAGGAGGCCAGATATGGCCTGTGGGCTGTAGTCTGCTGACCCCCTGATTTAGAGCTCTAAATCATTCTCATATTTTCACTGAATATGAAGGAGCCACAGGTAAATTCCAGGATCCATTTCAATCCCTGTGACATTGGTTTGTATTTATTTGTTTGTTTTAAACATCATGCCTTAAATAGCATCAGCTATAACAAATGAAGTTGTAAGAAGTTATTTAATTCTTCCCTCAACCCCAGGATTGCACTGTGCCTGGCACAAGGTAAAATGTGATAAATTTTAGTTTCTTTATAAGCCTAGGTATCCAAATCAGTAAAATGAGACTGCTGCTGCTGCTGCTAAGTCGCTTCAGTCGTGTCTGACTCTGTGCGACCCCACAGACGGCAGCCCACCAGTCTCCCCTGTCCCTGGGATTCTCCAGGAAAGAACACTGGAGTGGGTTGCCATTTCCTTCTCCAAAATGAGGCTAACAATATATAATTCACAGTATTTGTTGGAGGGGGAAGCAAATAAATTAATGCATATATTTTGTGAACGGTGGAGCCCAGTACAGAGATAAGAGACTATTATTATAAGCTGCCTCTCCCTTCCTTGATTCTGGATTTATGTCTTCCCACTCGAAACGTGATTTTTTCCCCCTGATGAATCCCAAGGGGGTTCGCTAAATCCCCATTTAGCCCAGGCCAGGAGGCTGTCGGGGTCCACAGGACAGGAGGCTCTTGGGGTCCACAGGCCAGCTCCACCTGTGTTCTGATTGCCTGCCAGAAACCTGAGCCTCCTTCATAGCCACTAACTGGATCCAGAGAAGGCAGCTTCAGCTGCCAGAAAAGGGTTGTTGCTTTAAAGAGATAAAACACAATAAAGATCTTTCTGTAATGGGCATTTTCAGTTCGGTTTGACCGGCCAGTGACACAAGACACTTGGCCTTGGACCCAATGTTATGTGCAGTGAACTCTGGAATTGAGGTCCTGTTCTCATCAGAAAGAGCAGTGACCTTAGTCCTCCACAGCTAAGACCTTAAACCTGCAAAAATCAGGACTTTCTTTTTTGTCATGTATTAAAATGGTGAAAAAAAAAAAAGATTTGTGAATAGAATATTTATCCTGTTGTTACAAATTTTCATGGCTGTCCATTCAACGGAAAGTTGCCAGGTGTATAAAATTTCAGACTCTAGAGTAAACCCTAGTCTTCCCACCTGAGGACATCTGTGTATCATCTAAGAATAGTATACATTCATTACTCTGAAAGAGACAAATGCTTTTTTTAAATAATGGATTTTTGTATAATCCATTGATTATACTTGAGGAAAGTGAAAGAGGAGAATGAAAAGGTTGGCTTGAAGCTCAACATTCAGAAAACAAAGACCATGGCATCTGGTCCCATCACTTAATGGGAAATAGATGGGAAAACAGTGGAAACAGTGTCAGACTTTATTTTTTTTGGGATCCAAAATCACTGCAGATGCTGATTGCAGCCATGAAATTAAAAGACGCTTACTCCTTGGAAGGAAAGTTATGACCAACCTAGATAGTATATTGAAAAGCAGAGACATTACCTTGCCAACCAAGGTCCATCTAGTCAAGGCTATGGTTTTTCCATTGGTCATGTATGGATGTGAGAGTTGGACTGTGAAGAAAGCTGATCACCGAAGAATTGATGCTTTTGAACTGTGGTGCTGGAGAAGACTCTTGAGAGTCTCTTGGACTGCAAGGAGATCCAACCAGTCCATTCTAAAGGAGATCAATCCTGGGTGTTCATTGGAGGGACTGATGCTAAAGCTGAAACTCCAATACTTTGGCCACCTCATGCGACGAGTTGACTCACTGGAAAAGAGTGATGCTGGGAGGGATTGGAGGCGGGAGGAGAAGGGGGCAACAGAGAATGAGATGGCTGGATGGCATCACCGACTCAATGGATATGAGTTTGGGTGAACTCTGGGAGTTGGTGATGGACAAGGAAGCCTAGCGTGCTGTGATTCATGGGGTCGCGGAGAATCGGATACGACTGAGCGACTGAACTAAACAGCACTGAACTGATTGATTATACTTGCACTAAAACTTGAAGGAAAACATAATTGGTTCTTGTCAGCTAGTCATTCAGCATGCCACGACAAGGTCTAGAACAGTGCCGGGCAAGAACTTCAGCACAGATCTGCCAATAGGCCAAGCCCTGTGAGCTGGGCATTGTCCTATATATCTGGTAAGGCTGGAATGACAAACATCCAACAAATATGACATAACTCCTCCACCGTGGTCATGGCAAGCATCAGTAATCACTCAGGGTGGAATTTTCCTGATGACCCAAAACAGAGCAACAGTAACATCTTGGCAAGGGCAGCTTTTCTATGTAGTCATACCTCCAGGAGAGTAGTTCCTCAGTTCAGATCCTCCTCTAATCTTAGCTAACCTTAGAAAACTGATCCACATATCCACTCAAGACCTCAAACTAGAAACGTGATAGAATGCTTGAAAAATCCACTAATAGCTAACCAGTCAACAAACTCGATGAACTCTAATGCCCAGAATGTCTTCTCTTCAGCTCCGTCATTATGGACCTGGGCCATCTTTGGTCTCAACTGTTTCAATAATTTTTGAAGTGCTTACCAAGCCCTGTCACCCATGCAGACACCAGAGGACTGTTGTTAAAACTTCAAACAAATCACGTCAGTGGCTCACTGATGGGCCACGTACCCTGCATGATCTAGCCTCTCCCTTCCAGTATCAGCTCAACTCATTGTCCTTTGCTCCCTGCACTGCACTGCAGCTTCACTGAGCTTTCAGTTCTTGGACAACATCTGGGTCTTGGCTCCACTTGAGGCCTTCACATTTCTTTCGTTGTAGACCTGTCCGTCTGCTGCCCAGGACCCTCATGACTAAGACCTGAGTTTTAGGGTCACAACCAAATGGCCACTCCTCAGAGAGGTCTTCCTCTCTGTCTTCTTCAACTGGCTTCTTCTCTGTCAGACTGATGCCCCTATTTCTCTGAGTGTATTTTTTTCTCTGAAGATGTGGACTTACTGGGAATTTACATACGTGGAAGTTGCAACTTTCAGTTAAACAAACAAGCAAACAAACAAGGAAACATTCATGAAAACAGTATCATGGTCATTTCCAGGAAATTTCACAATGTGTAATTTTTGGTTTTTAAGCCACTTCTCTTTCCTAAATGTGGTAAAGCTCTATTGGGAGTAGGGACAATGTCTTGTCACTGCTTGAGAAAAAAAGACAAGCAAAAAACCAAGTATCTTTGTTTTCTTTGTGTGAAAAATTCTAAACCGTATTCTTAGACAGCTTTTGTGGCATCTGCTTTGTCCCAGTGGGTCCCTTTCCCAGGAAATCATGTACATGCTGAATGAACCACCATGCGTGAGTGTAGACCAGATAGCCTCGTTTGAACCTTGGGAAACTGTCCGTCCTCACTGTCTGAGCTTAATATTTGCCATCAGTTGTCTTATCCAACATATCTTGAGGGCAGGGATCCCATGGACTTGCCCATTTTCAAATCCAGCAACTGTGATTACTGGCTGTTTGAAATCTGTGAAAGGGCAGAACTAGGAAGTGACGCAGGCATCCAGGTTTTGTTCTTTGGGTGGCCTGCATTTGGTTTAGGCTCTAGGAATCTAATAAGGGGACACCCAGAAAGATGAAACGTTATCCCTAAATGCTTATTCATTCAATAATCCTAAGATAATTTCTAATAAAGTTAGAAACAAAGGGCAATTGTGAAGGGCCTTTGTCTGTCTGCCCCACCCCGACAAAAGACAACCTCCAGGGGCAGTTTTCGGAGCTTTGGATGAGGTTTGGCCCATGTAAATCCCATTGTCTGTGGTTCCATTGGGAGAGTGGGTTTCTTCCTCCAGCCCCCCATGCAGCTCTTTGAAAATGGCGCTCAGTGAAGGGCGGTCCTTGCTGAGGAACTTTGCCCTTAGGGGAAAGTTCCAGATGACAGGTCATAAATTTAGAAGGCCCTGGTCTCAGAAGGTACACTGAATGATTTCAATAAAGTAGAGAAGGAGATGGTTATTTTTAAAATGTTCCACCAGAGATTTCTAAAAGAAGAGGTCTATGTAGGAATACAGGCCAATTTACTTCCTCAAACACCCACATATTTTCTGGTCACCCAGGTCACATACCTTTTTGCATCAGTAGAGAGGATGTTTATCTACCTATTTGACAGGTAGGCAAACTTGAGTCTGGTGAAGACAGTGCCAGGAGAGGACCTTGTAAGTGAGATGCCCAACTGGCCAGGCTCCATGGACCCCAATATTTGCTCTTTCTCTCTATGCTCAGAATCTGAGACTGACCAACATCAAAGGTTCTCAGGCCAACAAATGGAGACTTCTTGTCTTAGATAAAGAAGATGCATTCAGGGTGAGAGCAGATTAGGTTATGACCACCGTAATAAAGGGAAATAGTGAGACAGCACAAGTACTTTGGGTAAGTTGCATGAATCCTGCTCTAGTTGACATCTGCATCCATCAGCTCAAAATTTAAGGCAGAGAAGTTACTTGATTTCCTTTTGGATCCAGGGATGGCTCTTATCATTTTAGTTGTTAACCATTTTCCTCTCTGCCCCACTCTCTTCATAGCATCCAGAATAGTTTCTGACACCTAGTAAACACTCATTTATTACAGTCATCCCTTGTATCCATGGGGGATTGCTTCCAGGACCTACCCTGGACACCAAAGTCTATGGAAGTGGAAGTCCTATAGTCTGCCCTCTGTATTCATGGGTCCTGCATCTGTGAATACAGAGAGCTGTGTGTATTTGTGAAATTACTATTAATGAATATACCACTCCACTTTGGCCTCAGGCATTCCCTGGCTTTCTGGGATTCAAATCACTGTTCTAAAATAGATTATTTTTCTTAAGCAATAAGTCACCCGTCATTTCTGCCATTGAAGGGAAGTGTTATGTGAGACCACCCTTGGTCCCAACGTCGAGATGACTCTTGGTCTCTCTCAGGTGCATCGTGCAAAAACTGGACATCACAAGCTCCCCCCGCCCCAAGTCTAAAGGATGAAGGTACAAACAGCTGAGAATACAAGTCATGGACCAGCGCCCAGTGAAGTCACTACTTTGGGGGCCCAGAACTGTCATCACTGTCCTCGCAGGTCCATGCTTCTGGATGCTTGTGTGGACTCTGCACACCTGCAGCATTTGGCTCACGGCTGACCACCACAGGCCGGATTCACATTCGGCCTGACCTTGGGACTGTGGGCAGCATACTGAACTTCTCTGAAGCTCAGTTTCTTTGACTGTGAAATGGGAGAAGCCGTAACCACCTCGGGACATGGCCGACAGCAAACTCAGATGTGCAGACAAATCGCCTGGGATCCTGTTAAGATGTGAGTTCTGACGGAAAGTCTGGGATGAGGCCTGAGATCATGCATTTCTGGTGAGCTACCAGGTGACATAATGCTGCTGTTTGGGGACCACAGTCAGAGTAGTAAGGTCATGGGGAATTATATGAGATAACAATAGCAATAAAAGATGATTATTAGTGCTAATAAGCATTATAAAGAAAAGTATTAATAATTATTATCGGGAAGAGCATTTTGATTAAAACTCATGAAATTACCATCAACCAGGTTTTAATTAGACTCTTTCTGGCCCCAGATCCTTTTAGGCAAGTTTTGTGATTCCATCTAAAACCTTCAGACCCTCCTCATAAGCCATAATGTAACTACAGAAGTCAAAGGCACAGCAAGAAGATATTTTATTACCGATGTATTTATGTATGGGTTTTTGGGGTTTTAAAACTGGCAATTAAAACCTTGTAAATTTGTATTATCAACAAAATAAATGTAGAAGGGTTAGTTACTCATTGCTAATAAATTTGATCATTCATTTATAAAACGAATGTTCGCCCAAGAATCACAGAGCACTCTATAAATATCGCTTCACTAAGCCACAAACCAGCTCGACAAGGAAGGCACACAGCACCCCTGAGGGGTTAAACAAACCCTCCCGGGCCCGGGGTTGGGGTGGGAGGACAGCCTGAATTCCAGCCCTCCCGTCCCCTTCCCACAGTCAGGTTCAGCTCCTGCCCCACGGGGCGACTCTTTGAAGCCTGATATCCGTTTGGAAGCATTTCAAATCAGCCTGCCTGGAGGCTCCATCCCCAGATAGCCCCGGGAACCTGTCTGTGTGAGTCAGGAAAAACCATCTTTCTCTCATTTGTGAGCTTGAGGAGGACTTTGCCTCCCTCGCTCCTCTTCCTTATTATGTACTCTGGGCAGTTCAGCTACTGTGAACGGACGAACTCTCAAGCCCACTGGCCCAGCTGTGGAACTCAAGCACAGAACAAATAAAACTCCTTCCGTACAGGCTTCCCATCCAATATGGCTCTTCAAGCCTTTCCTGGCTGAGGGTCCCCTTCACCTTTCTACCATCAAAGAATTCAGTAAACCCTTCTGCCACCGTGTCCCAGTGCCTGGCATGGAGTGGGGTTTGGTTGTCTGGCATCACTGGCTGTGAATTCCAGCCCAACAGTGGGGACCAGAAATCTCGTGTTTCTTAGCCGTGAATTGGGTTTTTACATCCAGCGTGACCTGCCGGCTGGTTCTGATGTTCTGAGATGATGTGAGAGCGGGGCTGGGCGTGGGGAGGCCCCTGTTAGTGCAGATTGTCACTGCTGGTGGTGGTAGCGGTTGTGATGCTGCTCACAGAGGCAGCACCAGGAGCGGCACCTCCAGGCACGTGGTGACTTTTAGAAACCCTAAGCAGTAACAAGGATGTGGTATTCTGTTGACCTGCCTGCCCCCCACACACATACACAGACACGTGCACACCTCACACACACACACACACGTGCTCACATGCGCCTCTGCTCCCACAAAGACTGACGGTGAAAAGCTGTGGGTAATTTGTTGTTGTTCTCAGCCTCCGTCTACATGCCCCACTGCTCTCACTTTGCCTGCACTCCTGGAATATCTTCACACTTTTCTGCCTGGAGCACCCCAGGAGACCTCAAGGATAACAGGCTGGAGGCTTATTATCATTCATTATCTCTTCAGTTACCTTCTGATATCTTTTTCACTGGTGGCTGTATATGCGTCTCACTCTGGATTCAGTCTCTGAAAGAGGAGGACTCATCCTTGATGAACTTGAATTCATTCCTTACTTTAATCTTGTCTTATGTAGAGGTAGGAATTTAATGAGAATGTGAGATATATTCCTCATCACTGCCTTTAGTGAGTCAACAAAGAGAACCGTTCAGTTTTTGAGCAGAGGATCAAAAGCAGAAAATGTATAGCACATTAGGCTTGCCAATACATGTCTGTCGAGAAGATCTGGAAAGCTGTTTAATGTATCTGTCTGTAAAAGGGTCTGGTTTGCCCTGGGCTTGAAATGAATCATCTCCACCAAAAACTCTTAAGACAGTCATCGCTACTGCTACCTGCCCACGGGAGGTTCTCCACTGAGAGGGCAAATGTCTACTATTAGTAATAAAAACCCTACCTGCCGTTTTATCAACCAAAGTCTGGCTGGCTTGTGACCACCCTGCACCAGCCATCCAGCTAAAGAGAGAGATCAGATGATTACTGAAAATGGGTCTGTGCTAGGATTAAATTTTCAGTTAATGTTTTAAAAAGTGTTACTAGCAGCTACCAATGTTACCAGGTCCATGTTTAATTTCTTTTTTTTTTTTTCATGTTTAATTTCTTAATGGAAGCCATGATCAATGCATTTTGCTTGCAAGAATAAAGGTTACCTATCAACGTATCTTGTAAAGTGAACGTCAATGAACTGTTTTGTTTTCTTTTCTTTTCACTTCTACTGTTATCCAAAAGCTATATATACATCTGAGAGTGTTTGTTAGCATGACTAAAAAATACAGTATGATTTCTTTGTTTAATTCAAACAATGTTGGTCAGTGTTTTCCCTGCCTGCCTTTTCACTTCTTGGAGCTTGGCTCACACTGTTCCTTTCATCTAGAATAATAACCTTGCTATATATGCCGAGTCTGTTTCATCCCTTAAGGCACAGTTGAAGGCTCTCAACCTTTAAGGTTTAAAAGCCTCATTCTCCAGTCTTTACTTAATTCTCTGCTGAAGGTCTTCTCCCCCAGTTCTTCTCACCTTCACGTGAGAAATAACAAATATCCGGTTCATTTAGTTTTCAAAATAGAGCATCTTGGCAATTCAGACTTTCACTGTATTTTTAAACAGTTGTATTAAGATATAGTTCACATATACTAAAATTTACTCCTTTTAAATGAATAACTCAGTGCCTTTTAGTGTATTTACTGTTGTCTGACCATCATCATAGCCTGATTTTAGAAGATTTCCATTATCCCACAAAGAAACCCCATACACAGTACACATGAGCAGTCACCCCTTCCCACCCATCCTCAAACAATAGGAAACCATATAATCTACTTTCAGACTCTATGGATTTGCCTCCTCTGGATATTTCCCATAAATGTAGTTGTACAGTATATGACTTTTTGTGACTGGCTTCTTTCACTTAGCGTAATATTTTCAAGTTCATCCATGTTATAGCATAGCAGTTCCTCCTTCCTTTCTATCTTCTGTATGCCTGTCCATCCCTTTGTTTATGCATTTATAAGTTGCTGGACATTTGGGTTGTTTCTTTTTAGGCCATCATGAATAATGTTGCTGTGAACATCCATGTTCATATGTTTGCACAGTTGTGTGTTTTCATTTCTCTTGAGTACCTGGGAGTGGAATTTCTGGGTCATATGGTAACTTTAACATTTTGAGGAACTGCCAAACTGTTTTCCAAAATGGCTGCACCAATACCACCAACAATGTAAAAAGGTTTCAATTTCTGTTTGTCCTTGCCAACACTTGTCATCGTCTGTCTTTTTGATTTTCAGGCTTTCATCCTTAATCTGAAGCTTTATTTCAGAAAACAAGTTGGAGGAAAAGAAGGGCATCTAGAAACTTATCTCAAGAAACTTTTTTCCATAAAACTCTCATTAAACCTCGAGGTTCTGAACAAACATAGCGTCTTAGAGGGAAGAAGCTGCCAAGCCTGAGAACGATGAAGCCCCTGTGGTTTCCTTTTTAGTTCCTTGCTTTACAAATGACGCACCTTCGGTAGGTTATTGTCTGACCCTTTGTTGCCTCATAGGTAAAAGGAAGATGGCATTTCTCTTATTCCTTAAATGAGGCATGTGTATGTGAACCTGTCTAGAAGCTTACGTGGAATGAAGGCAACAGACTTTCTAGAAAGTTCCTTTTAAATGGTTCTCCCAGAAGTCTTGTACTTTTGTGGCCATGCCTCCAGGTCCACCAGCAGATGAAAGGGAATTCTTGATTAATTTTTATAAATATTCCACACGTGTGACAAGAATAGATGAACTCTGTTGAGTATAAGGATTTTTATATACACTCACATCAAGCATGTTAAATGTATGTCAGATCCAATTTATCTTCACATATTTATTTTTTGATCTCCTTGGCTGGTTGGTTTCTGAGGAAGTCATGGACACTTTCCCACACTGACTGTCTATTCATCCATTTCTGTAGTGTCTTTACAGCAGAAACTACAGTCTAGTCCTCTCCTGGGTGTTCTGGTCCATTGCCAAGTCCTCTAAAGCCTGATGATACTTTCCTCACAGCCTGAGAGCAAAATAACATGGTGTGAAGGCCCAGGAAGCAAGTGAGTATTGTTAAGAGTAGAAGCTTCAGAGACACACAAACCTGATTTCAAATCTCGGCACCATCATTTCCCAGTTTATGAACTTGGAAAGCAAACCTCACCTCTCTGAGCCTCAGAGTTCCCGTCCATGAAATGGGAAGATTAGGAGTCATTTCCACTCTGGAAAGTTGAGCAAATTCAATGAGATGACGAATATAAAGCACTTATCACAAAGCCAGGATCAGGAAACTGTTAAGGGTTTAGTGAACGCCAACTTTTGTGGATAACAATAAACAACATCAACAACAGCAGTAGCTGCTAACCTCCTGGAGGGCTTAATATGTCCCAGGCACTAAGCCAAGTGCCTCAGACATATCAACTCATTTAATCCCCACAGGAAGCCCATGATAGCAGTGTGATCACCATCACCATGTCACAGACAAGGCCGCTGGCCCAGCGTCACTGGCCAGTGAGGGATCTTGAACGGCACCTCCAGCCATGGGAACCTGGGCTCGTCTTTTGATTATAAAGTGGGCCATGCAACTGACAAAAAGACACACCACAAAAGGACCCGTTTGTCCCACATCCCATCCTATGGCCTCCCTGAAGCGCCCTGCAGCACCAGGCTCCGCTCTGGGTGGCTGCTAGTGTGGTTCTTCTTTTGTGTCTGAGAAAGACCAGCATTCGATAGGATCCAGCTGCCAGCTCCCCACAGCCCTCCTCGTGTGTGTGCAGAGCAGCTCCTGGGTCTGGGACAACAGAGCCCTTGTAGCTTCCTTGTTCTAAGCACAGTTACAAACATCTGAGAAAAAGCTGGGATGGAAAGCCAAGTGGACCTTTAAAACGTGGACAATGAAAAGGCCCTGTTGGGACACATTTATGGATAACATGCTACACTTTCAAAAGCTAACACTCTTGGATACAGCCCCATTTCCCTGTTCAAGTCCTATTTTAAAAAACAAATGTACAGTACATAAATCTATTCCCACTGTTAAAAAAAATAACGGCAAAGACTAAGAAGGATGAATAAAATGAGAAAGTTGCTCTTCATTCCCACCTCCACCCTGAACCCACATCTCTTCCCAGGGGTAACTGCCATCAGTGGATGGGATGTGTCTCTTCCCACGCCGTTTCCTTTGTATTTGAATGTGTATGTATATGCATAAATGTATTCCATTTTGGAAAAATATTCGGTTTCTACATAAATGGTGTCACAGTTGTTTGCAGAATACCCTTGTTTTCTTTATTCATTCAACAATAGTAAAATAGTTTGAGAAATGGCCCCAAGTCCATGAACACACATGTGTACATCATATTTCATCAACTATGGAGGTCTTTACCATGGTGTGATGATACTGTAAATTATTCAGCCTTGTCCTTCTTAATAGACATGTGGGTTGCCATGGCTGGCTGACTCTAAGACAGTCTGCAGTGATCTCTACCTCCTGGTATTCATGCCCCCATATATTTGCCTCTTCCTGGGTGTCGCTTGATGATTCATTTCTAACCAAAAGAATAAAGCAAAGGTGATGAGATGTCACTTCTGTGATTAGCTTCAGGAGAGTGTAACTTTGCCTCTTGCTAGTGGATTCTTTCTCTGGCCGTCTGAAGAAAGGCTCTCATGGCAAGGACCTAAGGGCAGCCTCTAACCAACAGCCCACTACGCGAGTTTGGAAGTGGATCCTTCCCCGCTGGAGTCTCAGATGGCCTTCAGGTTCTGGCCAGCACCTTAATTGCAGCTCATGAAAGACCCAGAAGCAGAGGGCCCCACCTGAGCTGTGCCTCAGTTCCAGATCTGCAGAAATCAGCTGCTGCTTTGCAGTAATTTGTTATGTAGCAGGAGATAACCACGGTATAAAAGTGTCTAGTTCTCTCAATGCCCTTGCCAAATCATTGATCATTTTAATAATATCAGTCTGATAAATCAAAATACTGCCTTTCTTTGATTGCATTTTCCTGATTATTAGGTGAGTTTTTTGGTTTTTTCTTTATAAACCCATCGGCCATGTTTTTCCTCTTCCTCTAAGACTTAACCTCCTAATATCCTTTGCTTTAATCCTATTTCAACAACTGCAGTACAGACAAGAATATTACATTTGGAGACACACCGTGGCCATCCTGCCCATTGGTGATGCTGATCACACCAAGTATTGCCCAGTTTCTCCACTGTTTAGTTACTACTTTGTCCCTTGCAACTAGTTTATGGGAAGAGTCTCTGAAGATCATTCAGATATCCTGGCCCTTATTAAACTATTCTCATGGGTTTACCTGAAAGTTAGAATATATTACAATGTTTTATAATATCATATCATTTTGCAATATTTATATTTGTAATATTAGAAGTAATAACATTATTATCCACCATTTTTACGATGGATGCAAAAATGATAATTTTCCAACTGTAGCACTCCTTCCACATTTAGCCTTTTACAGAAGAATGAAGATCTCTTCTTCTCCCCTATTTATGTGTTTATTATTAGTATAGACTTGTAATTTGTTTTTCCTCAATGATTTATAATTTATTACTATTTTTTGATACCCACATTTTCCCAGATTTGGCCAATGGGAACCCCTTCAAGTTGGTTATTATTTCCTTGTGATATGCTTGTCTTTCTGTAGTTATTATCATGGTCACTTCTTTATTTTCTGGCACAACAAAATCTTCCAGGCTCATCTTGTGCAAACTGCTCCAGCCCCAGAAGCAACCATTTCTTTGAGAAGCCCTCTTCCTTTTGGTGGGCAAAGGCACTAGAGATCAAGATCTGGGAACCAGGTATGCTCATTAAAATGGACCCATTTTAAATGCACTTTGATGAATGTGTGAACTTTTGTAACTACCACCACAATCAAAATATACAGTTTCCTTTACCCATCAAAGTCTCCGTATCTTGCTCACTTTTATACGACTTCCTCTGTCCCGAGTGTCACTATTTCTTGTCTCCCACCCATTCTGCAAAACCCAATTTTTCTTCCTTCTTAGAATTATGTTCAGTTTCTTCAACCAAGGTTCCTGGTTCTTTCTTTGTTCTCCTGGAACAGAGGGTAAAAGTGGTTGCTCAACGCTCAAGGAGGTGTAAGAAAGATGGATTCTCTTACCAATTGTGAGGCCCTGGAAGAGTTTACTCAACCTCTTTCTGACCATTGTCTTCCCATCTGTAAAACAGGGCACTCTCTAACCATTACCATATCCACCACACACAATCATCTTAGCTTAAGCCCTGAAGTAGCTCTCATTCTTTGCCTTTCTGCTCCACAGCCAGCCCTCTGGTATCTCTTTCCTGGAAATCTGATCTCTCAGCTCCCACCTTTAGGCCACATAATGTATCCTCTGCAAAGCAATCAAAGTCATTTTAGGAAATGCCACTTAGCTCTATGACCCGTCAGATGCTACATGCTCTGGTAGCTTCTCAGGGCCATAGTGAGGATGGCCTTCCACCCCATGTGGTCTGTAAGGACCTTCTGGCTCTGACCTCTCCTTGCTCATATCACACGACGTTCCCCTGATTTGCTTTCAGTGAGCTCATCCAATTCTCCATACACCATCCTGCTCCCTTTGGCTGGAATACTTACTGTCTCACCTGCTTAATTCCTCTTCATCCTCATGTGGCTACATTCTCAATGAGCCTCTCCTGATTTCTTCAATGAGGCCACATCCCCCGCTGTTCACATCTCTGGCTCTGTGTCACTTTTTAATACCACTTGCAATAGTTGCACCATCTCACTTGTATTTTGTAATTTTTTTCCTGGCGGTGCCGCATGACATGTGGGATCTTAGTTCACCCACCAGGGATCAAACCTGCATTGGAATCGCAGTGTCTTAACCAGCGTCTTAACTGGACATCTGGAGAAGTCCCTGTAATATTTCTAACGAGTGTCAGTCTCATTGAATCTAATCTCAGAGCAATGGGCACTGTATCGCTCCTAGGATTGACATTCAGTGGGTATTAGTTGAAGAAATGAATACACTGGAGGATTGGTGTCAGGGTGAAATGAGGTAATGCTGTGTGAGGGAGAGCTTTTTAATACATAACTCTGTCACTCTGCTTACCGTTTTCTATTGTGAATTCTTATTGAGATGTCTGTCTTCTCTACCTTTCCAGAAATGCCTTGAAGGTGGGGACTACACACAGCCTTCTCATGTCTTCAACTTCTGGGACAGCGTCCATGCTGGGTAAGGGCCCAGTAAGTGCGTGGTGAGTCAATGAAAAGTTAAACGGATGAGTGAAGTTATCTCACCTGCAGATGCTTCCATTTCCCCATGTGAAAAGGAGAAAATCTGAGTGTCTAACTCATGGGCTAGTCTTGAAGGATTGATGTTTGCAAAATGCTTAGAATGGTGTCTGGCAAATCATTTAAGCTCTCTGACTTTTAATTGAATATATACAAATATGCAACATGCTAGACAAATGTGAGGAACTGAGTTATTAGCTTCACCGCTGAATGTAGGATAAAAGAGGGCTGTCGAGAGGGTATTTCTCTCTACATGAGCATGAGACATCCGCTGTGTCTGCAAGGAAACAAAACGCTCATCAATCTCTGTTTTAAGTTCACAGCACACTTTCCTAATCACCTTTTCTGCATTTTTTAAGGTCAGTTATTAACTGTGAGATAAAATGGATTTTTCTTAAAGTGTTCTCTACCGTTCTTTAAAGCCTTTACTTGGCACTCTTGTTCATCTAACCCAAGCAAAATTGGATTGTGCAATATTCAAAACAAACCAGATCAGAAAAAGATCCATTTGGACCTTTTTTCCCAATTATTCATGATTATGATTTCTAACCATGTGTGTGGATTTTTAAAAATTCCTTCCGAAAGAACTCCACACCCCTAATACATTCTCTTCTTAAAACCTCAACTTACCTGAAAACCCTGTTGATTTTTTGACTTCTAATAGAAATCTGGCAGATACCATATTTTCCCAAGAAATCCATGAACAATTTAGTTGCACTGGTCATTTTGCACCATAACAGCCAGACTGCCTGAGTCCCTTGCATCTCAGAGGCTTGCCTGTGAAGATACGGTGAGTGAGTCACGGTTAGGACAATAAGACCCTTTCAGAAACTACCTCCTTGAGGTAACCTTTCCAGCTCTGAATGAGAAACCAAAAGATGGTAGCTGTCTCTTTAATATTCAGCTCTGGAGATCAATCCTGGGTGTTCATTGGAAGGACTGATGCTAAAGCTGAAACTCCAATACTTTGGCAACCTCATGCGACGAATTGGCTCACTGGAAAAGACTCTGATGCTGGGAGGGATTGGGGGCAGGAGGAGACGGGGACGGAAGAGAATGAGATGGCTGGATGGCATCACCCACTCGATGGACATGAGTTTGAGTGAACTCCGGGAGTTGGTGATGGACAGGGAGGCCTGGCGTGCTGTGGTTCATGGGGTCGCAAAGAGTCGGACACGACTGAGCGACTGAACTGAACTGAACTTATGAAATTCATGATATTTTTCATTTAAACATTGTTGGTGTGAATCTCCTTTAGGAAATTGAATCATGCTTTCTGTTTCTTACATCCCAGAATATAATCCTTTTGTCTTCAGCAGTATATTGGGCAGTATCTTGGGCTTTTTCTGAATGTCTTGTCAAAGCACAAAACCTTTTCTTTAGGGCCAGCATTCATCAGCTGTGCCTGTCTTTTACTCTGACTGAAAAGGAAAATGGTCCAGTCTTCCAACTGGCTATTCTCTGGTTGCCTTAATTCATGGAAAGCCAAGAAGGGAAAAATTGGTAGGTTCAACAGTGTTGGACAAGGATAAACAGAATCATATCACATTAACTGTAATTTACAACATTTCAACACATCCCTGCTTCTGCCAAAGCCAGCAAGGTCAGCCCCAACTGGAAAAAAGGGAGAATGAGGTGGGGTTGAGAGGTGGAATAGGAAATTCAAATTTCTATTTTCTAAGTTGGAGTTTGAGAATTGGAGACCCATCAGCACTTTCTTGAATGTTTTGCTCATTCATGCTATAAAAATAAATATCACAAAATATTTTTTGGACTCAGCCTCGTCTGTTGCTAAAACCAAAGCCAGCGTGCTTCCAAACACACTCATGAGGCTAGTTTCACAAGGACGGACATTGTCAGGCTGGCAGGCGGCCACTGGAGGAGTTATTGAAATTCATTTCAAAACGATGAACTCTGCATGAAAATACCCATTTATGAGCATTCAAAAGGATGAAGAATTTCATAGGAAGATGACAGCAATGACAACTTCTATGACCGACCAGGGTTGCCTGGAGCTGATTACCCCAAAACACACACGCACTCCCAAAGAGCTTTGCTGGAGAGGCTTCTAAAGGCTGGGACTGTTTGTGTTCAGATGGAATCTCTGTATGTGAAGCTATTTATTACAGGCTGAGTAAATGAACACATGCAACAGGGGGTTGGTGGAATTTGTAGGTAAAATATCCATAGTGGGGTAGACATCATGGATTCCAACCACCAGGCTCAGACTGGAGGCCAGGGCTTAGGGGACCCCCATTCCTAACATGAATGCTCCCCAACATGCGCCTTGAAAGAACATCTGGAAGTTATGTTCTCTCTGGATAACCCCAGGAAACACTGATACCATTTTTTCCAGCGCATTACCTAGGAACAAGTTTTCTAGCTAAAACTATGGCTATGTAAGAATATACAATTTAACAGCTTAACCTTCAATATTATACTTTTCTTTTTGAAAACAGTCTTTTTCTCAAACAAGATTAAAGGCATCTCTATGAGAGCAGGGACTTGATCTTATTCATGGCTGCCTTTCTAGGACCTAGATAAGCATTGTCAGAAACAGCAGGTAGTCAAAATCCATGTGCCTGGTCACACTGGAGTTTCTCCAGCAAATTCCCTTGCTACTTTTGACTCTGTCAGTAAGACAGGCAGCACTATAGATTTTAAAAGGAGATCCTGGGAGAGGGAAATGCATAACACAGCAGTTACGTGTGTGCGTGCGTGCTCAGTCGTGTCCAACTCTTTGCAGCCCTCTGTCCATGGGATTCTCCGAGCAAGAATACTGGAGGATGTTGCATTTCTCACTCCACAGGGTCTTCCTGATGTGGTGATCGGACCCACGTCTCCTCTGTCTCCTACATTGCAGGTGGATTCTTTACCCCTGAGCCATCAGGAAAGCCCTACCACAGCAGTTAAAAATGTTTATTTCACAATGTCATTTCATCCTCTGTGCTGGAAGGAAACCACCATCATAGCTCTTTAGAGATGGTCATTTCTTAGGCATTTCTTAGGTCTATCTCTGTCAAACACCAGCTATTGGTAGAAGCAAAGTTTGAGAATCTTGTAACCTATTCTGACATTCCTAAGAACCAATGTTTAAAACGCAAGTCAGAGTAGGGACCTGATCCTCAGCTTGACTAGCAAATGTCAGTGAATGACCACAGAGTCAAGGTGCTACGTGGAGCAATTGTATATTGCTGTACATGCCCTGCGTCTGTGCATGGAGTTTCTGCGTTCTCAAACCAACTCCAGTCCAAATTAGCGACATTAGAACCTACAGGTTATTTTGAGAAGCTTAACCTTTCATAACGTGTAAACCAACCTTCTAATTAAAAGTAAAACAGCATAGTACTGCCTAGAAAGAATGAACTTACTGGGTTCACATAAATGGATGTAAAACAATTGTTTTTGTTCAGTTAAACATTCATCCACTCTGCATCAATCTATGCATCCATCCAACTAAGAGATATTTATTGAGTGTTTTCTGTGTTCCAGGCACTGGTTTACCTGGTTGGAATTCAGCAATAAACCAGACCAAGTGGGTGTTCACTTCATGGAACCCATATTCCAGTGCAGAAGACAGATTAAACACAATGAATGAATTTATAAGTAATATGAGATTTTGGCGAGTGCTGTGAAGATATTTTACTCAAGATAAGTGGACAACAAGGGATAGCACAGTGGAGGTAAGATGGGCTGTTAAATGGGATGGTCCCGGCCGCCTCTCTGAGCAGATGACACGTGGATTGAGATGAGAGGAGAGTCGGCTGTGTGAGGGTCTGAAAGAGGGGCTTTCCAGGCAGAGGGACCAGCACGTTCCAGGACCCAGAGACAAGGATGAACTAGACACTGTCCAAGCATAGTGAGGGCCACTGTGGCCGCAGCAGTGGGCGAGGGGACAAGTATGAAAAAGGAGATTCATGAGCGGGGAAGGGCCAGATCACCAAGGGCCTCTGAGATCATCCTGAGAATTTTATAATATATTCCAAGTGTGAGAGAAAGCCTTTGAATTATTTTGTTTCTTAATGAGGTAATGATATGATCTGATTTTTTAATGACTCTGGTATGAGAGGAGCAAAATCTGTGTGCCCTGTTGCAGTAGATGGCAGAGTCTAGAGATGGAGGAAGGAGAGAAGGAAAAACGGAAAAGCAGACAGATCCATTAAGAGGTGACTAAGTAGTACCCTTGAAAGAAGTGACAGGCTCTTAGGTCAGAGAAGCAGTAGAGGGGTTGTGAGAAGCAGTCAGATTAGGACATATCTTAAGATTTTAAGATTCTTTAAGAAAGAATAGAACTTTCAGGTGGAAAAGATATAAATATGAGGAAAAGAGAAATTGGGGACAACTTCTAATATTTTCAACATGATCACTGAGCTGCACTTAACTGAGATAAAAGGATGGGAAAAGGAGCAGATTTGAAGGGGAGACCAGGAGTTCCTTTTGGGGCATATGAATTTGAAATACTTCTTACACATCCATATAGAGATGCTGAATAGTCAGATGGAAGCGAGACAAATACTCGTCATTTGTTACTGAGAAGTTAAATGTCAAAATTCCAGAAGAAAACAGTTAAACGTGGTACTCTTACCCTTTAAACTTTGGAAAGTACTTCATTTTTTTTTTTTCTCTGAAAAAGTAATTTCTTACTAACATGACTACTTGAACATATCTGGATTTCTACATTCCATAATCCCTGGATAAACATTTTGTAAAAGTGTATGTGGGGCTTCCCTAGTGGTCCAGTGATTGAGAATCTGCCTTGCAGTGCAGGGGACACCAGTTGAATCTCTGGTCTGGGAAGATCCCACATGCTGCGGGGCACCTAGGCCCGTGTGCCACAACTACTGAGCCTGCATTCGAGAGCCCGGGAGCTGCAACTATTGAGCCCACGTGCAGCAACTCCTGAAGCCCGTGCACCCTAGAGCCTGTTCTCTGTGACCCGAGAAGCCCATGCACTGTAACTGGAGAGTAGCCCCTGCCCTCCACAACTAGAAAAAGCCTGCACGCAGCAGTGAAGACCCAGCACAGCCAAAAAAAGTTTTTAAAAAGTGTATGTGAAACATGCACCAAAATAGACCGTATGCTAGACCAGTCAGCAAATCTCAAGGAATTTTAAAGGAGTATATATGTTTTTCAACTCAGTAGAATCAAAGAAATCAATAATAGAAAAATAACTAGAAAATAATCTGAAATGCTTAGAAATTAAATAACCTACTTCTGTATAATCTATGAGTTGAAGTAACTAAATGGAAAATATGAAATTTTTTGAACTGTACAAAAATGAGATATGATGTATCAAAATGTGTGGGATGCAGTTCGAGCAGTGTTTAGAGGCAAATTTGTAGCTTTAAATACATACATGAGAAGAAAAGAAAGAGTGGAAAAAATATTTAAATTTCCACTTAATAAACTATAAATTAGCAAATTAAAGTAAGAGACAGGAAATGATACACATTAGCAAGCAAAGAAATAGACAGCAGATATACAATGGGGAAAGGTACAAAGTCAAAAGTTATTCTTTGAAAAGATGAATATATTGACAAACCCTTAGCAAAATTGATCAAGAAAAAAAGGAGAGAACACAACTTGCCAGTATAATGATTTTAACAGGCCATATGACTGCAGATTATTTAGACATTAAAAGAATAAAAACGGGGAAAACAAATTTTTAAAAATTTAAGAAAGAATCCTAATGAGTTACGTTGAATCAGTTCAGTTCAGTTGCTCAGTCATGTCCAGCTCTTTGCAACCCCATGGACTGCAGCACACCAGGCTTCCCTGTCCATCACCAACTCCCTGAGTCTACTCAAACTCATGTCCATTGCGTCAGTGATGCCATCCAACCCTCTCATCCTCTGTCGTCCCCTTCCGCCTTCCCATTATCAGGGTCTTTTCCAATGAGTCAGTCCCTCGCATCAGGTGGCCAAAGTATTGGAGTTTCAGCTTCAGCATCAGTCCTTCCAATGCATATTCAGGACTGATTTCCTTGAGAACTGACTGGTTTGATCTCCTTGCATTCCAAGGGACTCTCAAGAGTCTTCTCCAACACCACAGTTCAAAGGCATCGATTCTTCGGTGCTCAGCTTTCTTTATAGTCCAACTCTCACATCTTACATAACTACTGGAAAAACCATAGCTTTGACCAGATGGACCTTTGTTGATAAAACAATGTCTCTGCTTTTCAATATGCTGTCTGGGTTGGTCATAACCTTTCTTCCAAGGAGCAAGCGTCTTTTAATTTCATGGCTTCAGTCACCATCCGCAGTGATTTTGGAATCCAAAAAGAATACTATCACTGTTTCCACTGTTTCCCCATCTATTTCCCATGAAGCGATGGGACCAGAAGCCATGATCTTAGTTTTCTGAATGTTGAGCTTTAAGCCAACTTTTTCACTCTCCTCTTTGACTTTCATCAAGAGGCTCTTTAGTTCTTCTGTGCTTTCTGCCATAAGGGTGGTGTCATCTGCGTATCTGAGGTTATTGATATTTCTCCCAGCAATCTTGATTCCAGCTTGTGCTTCATCCAGTCCAGCATTTCTCATGATGTACTCTGCATATAAGTTAAATAAGCAGGGTGACAATATAGAGCCTTGATGTCCTCCTTTCCTGATTTGGAACCAGTCTGTTGTTCCGTGTCCAGTTCAAACTGTTGCTTCTTGACCTGCATACGGATTTCTGAGGAGGTAAGTCAGGTGGTCTGGTATTTCCATCTCTTTAAGAATTTTCCAGTTTGTTGTGATCCACACATTTTTATGCAATTAATTAAACAACTTAGATGAAATGGGTACATTCTCTATAAAACACAACTTATTAAAACTAACACAAGAAAAAAAATAGTCTGTAAAGATGCAAGGATGGGTTAAGTTATGTGTAGAATAACTCTTTGAATTGACTAGTGAATAAAGCTATAATTAGAAGAAAAAAAAAAAAAAACCAAAACTAACAAGAAGAAATAAGTTGTTTAAAATGAAATCTTCTTTTCATTTTCAAAATAAAAACCTTCCCCCCCCCACACACAAAGTAAACCCCAGTCACAAATGGTTTCATTGGTGAAGTCTTCTAAACATTTAAGAAGAAATAATAGCAATTTTACATAAACTCTTTCAGAGTTTAAAGAAAGGGAAAATTTTTAAACGCACTCTGTGAGGTCAACATAACCGTGACGCCAAAACACTACAAAGCCACTATGAGAAAAGAAAGCTTTCAGCCAATCTTTCTCATAAAGAAAAAATGATTATTGTTTCTTTAAAAAAGCAGAATTTCTCTAAGAAACTTCATGGGTTTTTATCTATTTTGTTCAGTTAGACTAATTTGTAAGTACATATTATGACTTTAAGAAATATTTCAGTTTTTTAAAAAGAAGATGTCTACAAGTTACCCAGTACCACCGAAGAATGTATTTGTGACCCTAGAACAAAATTAACCGCAATTCCTCTTTGTCGAACAAACCTATCTTTTGGTCTATTTAAAGAAAAGAATTAAAATTAAGAGAGTAATATGACATCAGCCCAGCTCCAACCTTACTTGCATGACAGATCTCTGCTAACATAAATGATGACAACAGTGAGGTCATTCCCAGTTGTATTCTTTTTTTTGGCTGTGCTGGGACATTGTTGTTGCAGGCGGGGGCTACGCTCCAGTTGCAGTGCATGGGTTTCTCATTGCAGTGGCCTCTCTTGTTGGGGAGCAGGGGCTCTGAGCACACAGGCTTCAGTACTTGCAGCCCGTGGGCTCAGCAGTTGTGGCACACGAGCTTAGTTGCCCTGAGACATGTGGAATCTTCTGGGACCAGGGTTCGAACCCATGTCACCTGCACTAGAATGCAGACTCTTAACCAGTGGACCACCAGGGAAGTACCCCCTCATTGTATCCTTGTGATAAGTTTAAGGTAAAAGCAAGCATACACTTTCATCGAGGCATACTTGTACCATTAGGCAATAAATCATAGTGATAAGGAGCTGTGATGTTTTTAGACAACAACTAGTAACACATCACCACAAGTTATTTTTATATAATATACTATTTTAAAAAAAAAGATTGTAGTTTGCTATTTCCTTGCCCGTAAAAGTTGTGATATTTCTGTGTGCCATTTTATTAATTTCAGAGTCCCTGAATTATGTTCACTTTGACCTGGCCATTTTGGAGCACAGAGCAGTCAAGCTAATCTATTAGCATTGTGGCTACGTCATCAATGTGGGCTGATTTAGTTTATTGAATTGACTGGATGCCTCGTAGGTGCTTACAAACAAGTTGATGGCAATGGTAAAGGCACTGAGACCTAAACATGAGCATCACCTGTAAGCTTGTTAGAAAGGCATACTCTCTCGTTCATACCCATCAGATCAGAAACCAAGTCAGAAACAGCAATCTGGGCTTGACCTAACAATTGTTACTCTGTCTTTGCAGGGGTATGAATACAATTGTTTATAGACTTGGGCATAAACTCTGAACACATTGGCTTTAACTCTACTTTCTCACTCAAGAACAGTTATCAGAACCTATACTGGAAGAATAAGGGTCATAAAAAGGCTGGGCTCTGGGTTTCAGTTCAGTTCAGTTCAGTCGCTCAGTCGTGTCCGACTCTCCGCGACCCCATGAATCACAGCACACCAGGCCTCCCTGTCCATCACCAACCCCCGGAGTTCACTCAAACTCATGTCCATCGAGTCGGTGATGCCATCCAGCCATCTCATTCTCTGTCGTCCCCTTCTCCTCCCGCCCCCAACCTTTCCCAGCATCAGAGTCTTTTCCAGTGAGTCAACTCGTCGCATGAGGTGGCCAAAGTATTGGAGCTTCAACTTTAGCATCAGTCCTTCCAATGAACACGCAGGATTGATCTCCTTTAGAATGGACTGGTTGGATCTCCTTGCAGTCCAAGGGACTCTCAAGAGTCTCCTCCAGCACCACAGTTCAAAAGCATCAATTCTTCGGCGATCAGCTTTCTTCACAGTCCAACTCTGACATCCATACATGACCACTGGAAAAACCATAGCCTTGACTAGACAGACCTTGGTTGGCAAAGTAATGTCTCTGCTTTTTAATATACTATCAAGGTTGGTCATAACTTTCCTTCCAAGAAGAAGGAGTCTTTTAATTTCATGGCTGCAATCAGCATCTGCAGTGATTTTGGAGCCCCAAAAAATAAAAGTCTGACACTGTTTCCACTGTTTTTCCATTTCCCATGAAGTGATGGGACCAGATGCCATGATCTTTGTTTTCTGAATGTTGAGCTTCAAGCCAACCTTTTCACTCTCCTCTTTCACTTTCATCAAGAGGCTTTTGAGTTCCTCTTCACTTTCTGCCATAACCCCCAGTTGAGCTATTTCAAATCCTGAAAGATGATGCTGTGAAAGTGCTGCACTCAATATGCCAGCAAATTTGGAAAACTCAGCAGTGGCCACAGGACTGGAAAAGGTCAGTCTTCATTCCAATCCCAAAGAAAGGCAATGCCAAAGAATGCTCAAACTACCGCACAATGGCACTCATCTCACACGCTAGTAAAGTCATGCTCAAAATCCTCCAAGCCAGGCTTCAGCAATATGTGAACCGTGAACTCCCAGATGTTCAAGCAGGTTTTAGAAAAGGCAGAGGCACCAGAGTTCAAATTGCCAACATCCGCTGGATCATGGAGAAAGCAAGAGAGTTCCAGAAAAATATCTATTTCTGCTTCATTGACTATGCCAAAGCCTTTGACTGTGTGGATCACAATAAACTGTGGAACATTCTGAAAGAGATGGGAATACCAGACCACCTGACCTGCCTCTTGAGAAACTTGTATGCAGGTCAGGAAGCAACAGTCAGAACTGTACATGGAACAACAGACTGGTTCCAAGTAGGAAAAGGAGTACGTCAAGGCTGTATATTGTCACCCTGCTTATTTAACTTATATGCAGCGTACATCATGAGGAACGCTGGGCTGGAAGAAGCACAAGCTGGAATCAAGATTGCTGGGCTCTGGGTTTAGCTGTGAGATATTGGTAAAGTCTCTATACCTTTCTATGTCTCAACTTTCTTATCTGTTAAAAGGGAAATAAGAACTGCTCCTGCCTCACGGGGTTGTGAGGATTAAATGGAAGCAAATATGTACAGAACATCCTTAGGATAGGGTGTGGCACATATTCCTAAACAAATGTTATCAATTATTAGCATTGATACCAATCACTCGAAGTAAACCATTTATAAATTTCATTTTATGATTGACATGTCAGATGGAACCCTTTTGATAGCAAGTGACAGAATCTCAGAGCTAGATTAGGCAAAAAGGAGAGAAATTACTTGTCTGTGGAACAAACTGTGGAAAAGATAGCGTGAATTGGAGTCAAGAATGACAGCAACCAGGGACTCAAATGCACTCAGGACCCTCGTGCTCTCTCTGCCCTCTGCATCGCCTGTGTTCTCTCAGCCAACAAGATGAGCTGCTTTCATTGGTCAGGGAACACAGTCATCAAGTGTTTCTACTTTTCCAGCCTCACCACTTTGCAACCAGAGAGATGATTCGCTGCCCTGAGGCACTCCACGGATGGGCAAGGCCCAGCCTGCGTCGTTGCCTTTCTTGGGACCAGTTTCTCTGACCAGAGGAGGACAGCTTCCCACTCTCCCCACCACACTTGGCAGTGGCACCAGTCCACCACGAGTCTTGCTGAGGATTTGTATCCCTTGAAGGTAAGCCTTGAGCAGTCTTCTTGAGCCATCTGGCCGGAGGGAGGTAACCAAACATTTTATTCCTTCTTCCTGTTGTTGCTGTCGCCCTGACCATTTCACAGCCTGGTTCTTGATGAGCGTCCCATCTTTCCGAGCTTTTGTTGAGTTTGACCCCAGGCTGAACACAGGACATGTGTTTATTTTACCTGACAAAGTACCCATGGCTGAAAGGTTTGGCACTCTGGCGTACTGTACTTGCTCCCCCTCCAGATGGGGCTGTAATTATAATTTAACTGTCTGGGTCCAACTTAAGGTGAGGAAAAGATATATTAAGTTTGCACACATGTTATTCTCTTCCCCCCACCCACCTCCACATTTCATATGCAGCCACCTTTCAGGGGGGAGGTGTGCGTGTATGTGTGTGTGTACACACAGTCGCGTTACAATTCTCATTTTGCAAAGTTTATGCAAAAACCAAACACCTGGGTTCAGAGTTTCCTAAAGGAGTCATCTGAAGTAGGTGCTTTATGCCAAAATGTCACAAAGATTTATGTGCTTTCATTTGTGCATTAAATTGAGGACAGGTGGGAGAATGCTCAAGCCTGAGAGAAGCTGAGAGCTCATTTCTCCCTGAGAAGAGAGATGGCTGTTAGGACTACTGCTGGTTCTGATACAATAGATATAGACTTTGTTTTTTGTTTTGTTTTTTTTTTTAAAGAGGGGGCAGGTCTTGTGTTTGAAAAGCAATATTTCAGCAGTCAAATCATTACCACTGCGATCATGTTTCTCACAAATGGGAACCCTGGACTGGGATCCCAAGGTGAGTCCTGCCCCCAATTCAAACAGAGCGGGCAGTAACCTCCCCGAACAGTCAGGAAAATGGCCCAACCTCCATTCAAGCTCGCAGAGAAAGGGTTTCTGGAATTGAGGGAAATGGCGTCCTCAACACATTCCATTTTAATGGCTTGCAACAGAGTCGGTTACACATATGTAACCACTCATTTTTTAATTTGATTCTTGTTTCAAACACCTTTTCAGGACCCAATACATCTAAAAAATGTCATCACTTGATAGGTTGCTACTCTGTGCCTGGCCTTGGAATCAGTGATTCGGTGTGCTGAGTATTCACCTGGATTCGAAACAGTGTGAATTTGCATTTCAGAAAGGGAATAATACTGTGTGGCAAACACAGCCAAGCCAGATTGTTCACAGAGAGAGATAAGAGCTGTACTTGGAAAGCCTGATGGTCAGTATCCCTGCAAGGGACACTGCTTGTCCCTGGGGTGACCTGGAGACATGTTGAATACATCAGAATTATTCAGTACACTCAGCCCCTTTGAGGTTCAAGCTGAGCTTCTGAATCAAATATTTATCAAACCATTGACTTGTTTCTGAAGCAAGACTTTTCTATTTGGAAACCAGAGCTGTGTTCACACTGAGGGGCAGAGGACATACAATTAGTCTCTGTTTTTGTATGACTTCACTCAATT
This sequence comes from Moschus berezovskii, assembly GCF_049115385.1. Classification (NCBI taxonomy): domain Eukaryota; kingdom Metazoa; phylum Chordata; class Mammalia; order Artiodactyla; family Moschidae; genus Moschus; species Moschus berezovskii. The sequence continues at coordinate 14,724,412 of NC_142483.1, forward strand.
ACATGGATACAAATGAAATTTGAAACCTCCTAATGATTTCTGATTCTTTTCTGTGTAGGCAATTACTTCAGTTCTAGTGATCTGTCATTTTAGATGACCACTAAATATAATAACCAGATAGTAAGAAATGCTCAACAGGCAATAGGGAACGTGTTCCGATAAAATACCCTGTAACTCCCAGACATTTTTTGTCTCACTGTATTTAGCAGTTCAGCTTGTGATATGTACGTGTTTGTGGGGTGAAAGCTATGACTGTTGAAGGGAGTTAGATAAAGGAAAACATTTCATAAATTGGAGATAAATGGTGTTAATAGTCCAGTAAGATAAATGCTTGTCTTTTAAAGCTGAATTCCAGAAGAAATTGCGACATATGAACTGACACATTTTTCTCCTATGCCAGAAGAACACACTATCTGGTATATGACTGAAGACTGGTGTATGATAGTCTGAACAATATTCAGATGACACTATTTAATTCCTAAAATATGTACATTTTTTTCTTGTATTGCTTTTTAGCAAAAAAAATTGGGGCTTGGTGGAGTTTGGGGTTTGTTTTTAGTTTTTGTTGAAATATAGTTGATGTACAATGTTGTGTTTCAGATATATAGCAAAGTGACTCAGCTATGTGTGTGTATATATATGACTTTATATGTTTATATATATTTTTACATTCTCTTCCATTAGAGTTTATTACAAGATATTGAGTATAGTTCCTATGTTATACAGTAGGTCCTTGTTGGTTTTGTATCTTATATGTAATAGTTTGTCTATTTTAATCCCAGACTCCTAATACATCCCTCTCCCCTCCACCCCTTTGGTAACCATAACTTTTTTTTTCTGTGAGTCTATTTCTGTTTTGTATATAAGCTCATTTGTATCATTTTTTTTAGATTCCACATATAAATAGCATCATATATGTGTCTTCCTCTCTAACTTCATTTAGTATGATTATCTCTAGGTCCAATCATGTTGCTGCAAATGGCATTATTTCATTCTTTTTTATGTCTGGGTAATATTCCATTGCAGAGTACATCATGAGAAATGCTGGGCTGGAAGAAGCACAAGCTGGAATCAAGATTGCCAGGAGAAATATCAATAACCTCAGATATGCAGATGACACCACCCTTATGGCAGAAAGTGAAGAGGAACTCAAAAGCCTCTCGATGAAAGTGAAAGAGGAGAGTGAAAAGGTTGGCTTGAAGCTCAACATTCAGAAAACAAAGATCATGGCATCTGGTCCCATCACTTCATGGGAAATAGATGGGGAAACAGTGGAAACAGTGTCAGACTTTATTTTTGGGGGCTCCAGAATCACTGCAGATGCTGATTGCAGCCATGAAATTAAAAGACGCTTACTCCTTGGAAGGAAAGTTATGACCAACCTAGATAATATATTAAAAAGCAGAGACATTACTTTGCCAACCAAGGTCCGTCTAGTCAAGGCTATGGTTTTTCCAGTGGTCGTGGATGGATGTGAGAGTTGGACTGTGAAGAAGGCTGATCGCCGAAGAATTGATGCTTTTGAACTGTGGTAATGGAGGAGACTCTTGAGAGTCCCTTGGACTGCAAGGAGATCCAACCAGTCCATCCCAAAGGAGATCAGTCCTGGGTGTTCATTGGAAGGACTGATGCTAAAGCTGAAACTCCAATACTTGGCCACCTCATGCGACGAGTTGACTCACTGGAAAAGACTCTGATGCTGGGAGGGATTGGGGGCAGGAGGAGAATGGGACGACCGAGAATGAGATGGCTGGATGGCATCACCGACTCGATGGACATGAGTTTGAGTGAACTCCAGGAGTTGTTGATGGACAGGGAGGCTTGGCGTGCTGTGATTCATGGGGTCGCAAAGAGTCAGACACGACTGAGCGACTGAACTGAACTGAACTGAATATTCCATTGTGTATGTACACAAACCACATCTTGTTTATCCATTTATCTTTTGATAGCCACCCTTAAGTTGCCTTCATGTCTTGGCTGTTGTAAATAGTGATGCTATGAACTTTGGGGTGCATGTCTTGACTATCATAAATAATGCTACTGTGACACTGGGGTGTGTGTATCTTTTCAAATTATGATTTTCTCTGGACATATTCCCAGAGGTGAAATTGCTGGGTCATTCAGTAGCTCTATTTTTAATTTTCAAAGGAACTTCCTTACTGTTCTCCATAGTGGCTGTATCAGATTATATTCCCAACAGTAGTGTAGGAAGGCTCCTTTTTTTCCACACCCTCTCAAGCATTTATTGTTTGTATACTTTTTGATGTTGGCCATTCTGACTGGTGTGAGGTGGTACTTCATTGTAGTTTTGATTTGTATTTCTCTAATAATTAGTGATGTTGAGAATTTTTTTGGCTTCCTGTATGTCTTTGGAGAAAATCTTTTTAGATCTTCTCCCCATGATTTTGACTGGGTTGTTTTTTTATGTTGAGTCATGTGAGCTGATTGTATATTTTGGAGATTAACCCCTTGTCAATTGCTTCATTTCCATTATATTCTCCCATTCTATAGGTTGTGTTTTTATGTATGGTTTCCTTTGCTGTGCAAAAGCTTTTAATTTGGCCCTATTTGTTTATTTTTGTTTTTACTTCTATTACCTTGGGGATAGATCCAAAAGAGTACTGCTGCAATTTATGTCAGAAAGTATTCTGTGTTTTCCTCTTGAGAGTTTTGTAGTCTCTGGCCTTACATTTAGGTCCTTAATCCATTTTGTGTGTCTGTGTGTGTGTATGATATTAAAGAATGTTCTACTTTCAGTTTTACATGTTCAGTTTTCCCAGTGCCACATACTCAGTAGACTTTTGTCCATTGTATATTCTTGCCTCCTTTGTCAGAGTAATTGACCATATATGTGAGTGTATTTCTGAGCTTTCTATACTGTTGCGTTGATCTACATTTCTATTTTTATGCCAGTGCTCTACTGTTTTGATAGTTGTAACTTTTCGTGTAGTCTGAAGTCAGGGAGCCTGATTCCCCCAGTTCCATTTTTCTTTCTCAAGATTACTTTGGCTATTAGGGGTCTTTTACATTTCCTTGCAAAATTTAAAATTTTACTGCTTGGTGACAATATTCCAAAGTTATTTTATAATTTAAAAATAAATTCTAATCTCTATGATTTAAAAAAATAAGCCTTGAAAGAGAGCCCAGCCTTAAATTTGCAGTTTTCCTCAACCATAGATTTTAACCGTTTTTGAGAGGTGCAACTCAAACATGCAAATAAGTTGCTTAAAATGTCAGTGAAGTCACAAGACTGTCTACTGCCCATTTCCAGATGCTGCACGGGGTACTGGAGTCAGATTACTGTTGCCAGCTCTGTGCTTGCACTTTCATCTGCTGTCTCTCACTTTATCCAAATAATAGTTCTCAGAGGATGCTCTCTCTCTGGCCTGGTCATGCTCACTTCAAGCCAGGGTCTCCGGCCAGGCCTGAGAACCCGGGTCTGACTACTGCCAACTCAAACAGAAGGTTTTATCAATACTTTCTTTACTTCCTCCACCCTGATTCTGGATCTCTAGAAACACCTTCCCAGGTGAGACCATAGTTGACATTACACTATGTCTTGCTTGGTAGGCTGGTTGGCAGAGTGTGAAATACATTTTTCCAGGAAAAATGGCCAGAGTTATTTGGGTTCCCACTCTGTATCTCCACAAAATCTGGTGGGTGGAGAGTGCTGGCACTTCGCCTCCATTCCTCATAAGGTCTCCATGAGAATATTCACTGGGACTTCTTTGGGATGAATTTTCCTGTATCACAACATCACCAGAAACATGCTGTCCCAAACCTCTGGCACCAGTGACTCCCCTGTTTCCTAATCATTGGCAGTGAACCCCACCATGACTTAAAATAATAAAGCAAAACCTATTAGTCAGCATTGATTTTGTACCAGGCACTTCACACATAGTGATTTATTTCATCTGCAAAACAGTCCTTTTATGTAGGTGCTATAATTCTATACTTGTCATCATTGAGGAACCCGACACAGGTTTGCTTTTCTGTTTTTGTTTTTGGGGTTTTTTTTGGGGGGGAGGGTGTGTTTTTTAGCTCTCTTGTGATGCCAGCCAGTAAAGTGTGGAACCAGTACTCAAATTCCAGCTCTGAGTCCAAGCTCTCATCACTTGACTCCACTGAGCGATGAGAAAAGAAATGCACACACTTACAAACAAACAAAACATGCATACATATCTTAGGAGTCTTGACCAATTTTTAAATTTCACTTATGCAAATATGCAGTCAAGACAATAGGGAACACCCATTCAGTTGATGGGACTCAGAGTTTGAGAAGGCAGCTGGAAGGTGTAGAAGGGAGGAGAGCCAGAGACTGCTGTGGACTCAGCCCTGAAGAAAAGCCATAGAAGGTCAGCTTCTCGTCTTTGTCCACCACCAACATGGCAAGGTGTCATGGGATCACAGAAGAGGAGGGTCTGGTAGAAGCCAAGGGGAGATTCCAGACTGTGAAGGATGAGAAGACAAAGCGGGGATGCCGTGTGATTCCACTCAGCTGCAGCGAGTGTCCAGAATGGCTCACAGCCAAATGGGAGGCATAAGTTGGAGACTATTCCTTTTTACATACTCAGGTCCTGTTGTTACTCTACCCACATGCCTGTATATGACTTTATACAGCAAGGCTTGCATCGGGGGACTTAGTTCTAAAGTCAGCAAGGCCAAGCATGACACGACTTGACCTTCCCTGTACATCCCTGAAGCTAACTGTGAAGCATACACAGACTACCCCTCTGTCAGTGAGAGGGATGCACCCAGCCTGTCCACCAGGAAGCAAAGAGATGTCCAGTCCTTCAGTGGAACACCCCAGAAAGCACTTGGCTTGGATTTAAGGGCCATGTTGTTCAAACAATAGAGGTATTTCAAAAGCAGAATTGCTGTATTTTTAAATAGGCGGATGCTTGTGCAGGAGATATACTAGGGAACTAGAACAGAGAAAGGAAGCACTTTATTCCTTTTTCCCAACGCATGACCATTCAAGGCATAACCCAGTTGAAGGAAATGGTACCCAGAATTGATCTGGGTGGGTTTGGTTCCATTTGACCACATTGAGCATGTACAAGGGGGATCCCACTCATACGCTCATAGGCAAGGCTATTGGTTACTCATTACAGATTGGGGTTCTTGGCTGGCCAGTGAAGGTTCTAATTGGTCAGTACTCAAAGTGCCTTCCTGTACCAGTTTCAAATTTTAACTGTCACTCTCCGAATGCACAGGCACACAGGCCTGCCCATATTTACCTGTCTGTTGTGGTAGCCTCAGTAGTATGTCTGGACTCCTTAGCTTTAAGGGTATGTTTATATATCCTCCAAAGCCTGGTTCCAATGCTACCTCTTCTGGGCAACCTCCCTTGCTTCTCTACCACCAGCATGATCTCTCCTTCCTTTTACTACTTCTGCTGTGTCTTCTGCTTTGCTTTTTATTATTACAGTGACCGGAGATCTGACGTCCTACTTAGGACATGAGCTCATGGATCCTTAGTGACCCCATTTTCAAGAACATCGGAAAATCACCTTTTATAAAGTCAGGGTTCAGTACATCTTCCATAGAAAATAAAAGGGAAGAATAAGTGATTTCATTTATGTGTATGAACCAGAGAGCTGTGAGAAAAAAATATATGTGTGAGAATACTAGTTATATTAGCATGAAATACATTTATCTTTCGAGGACTTAATGTGACCAAACCATTCCTGTCTGTGTCCCCCAGCCTCTCCTTTTAATCCCCTAATTCCAACTGCCACTATCACAAGGTAGAACAGAAAACCCTTGAGTGACAAAGGAAATAAGAAACTTGGAAGTTGGAACCTAATCCTGCTAGAGATGGGAGATTTTCAGTCAATAGCACCTACCTATTAGTTTTTCTCTTAACAGAAAAGAGTGTGCAAAAGCCACCCCCGCCCCCTGTACTCTCTCCCCCTCTTACTCTTCCTTTCCCTGCTTGCTCACCATCTATTTTCTTTCCAATTTACAAATTAATATCCTGTTGTTGTTGTTTAGTTGCTAAGTCCTGTCTGACTCTTTGCGACCCCACGGACTGCCACACACCAGGCTCCTCTGTCCTCTGCTATCTCCCAGAGTTTGCTCAAAGTCATGTCAGTTGAGTCAGTGATGCTATCTAACCATCTCATCCTCTGCCGCCCTCTTCTTTTGCTTTCAGTCTTTGCCGGCATCAGGGTCTTTTCCAATGAGTCAGCTCTTCACATCAGGTGGCCAAAGCAGTGGAGCTTCAGCTTCCACATCAGTCCTTCCAGTGAACATTCATGACTGATCTCCTTTAGGATTGACTGGTTTGATCTCCTTGCAGTCCAAGGGACTCTCAAGAGTCTTCAGCACCACATTGTGAAAGCATCAATTCTTTGGTGCCTAGCCTTTTTTATGGTCCAGCTCTCACATCCACTTCCATACCTTACCACGGGAAAAACCATAGCTTTGACTAGATGTCTTTGTTGGCAAAGTGATGTCTTTGCTTTTTAATACACTGTCCAGGTTTTTCATAGCTTTCCTTCCAAGGAGCAAGCATCTTTTAATTTTATGGCTGCAGTCACTCTCTGCAGTGATTTTGGAGCCCAAGAAAGTAAAACTGGAATTCTATCAACAAGTCACTACTTCCTGTGGCCACAGTATGGTGCCTTCAGTTAAGAGAAATTCCGTCACCACCTTCCTTCGTGGGAGTCTAAGGTGCCAGAGCCAGACCCACCTTTCACAGATCCAGCATAGACAGGGCCAGGCTCTTTCCTTGGACCGTGAATGTTGGTCTCAGGGGTCAGGCCTCAGACTGGCAACCCTGTTTGACCAGGCTGACCTGACTGTGGCTTCAGCTCCCTTCCTGCTCCCATCTTCCTGACCCTGCCACCAGCCCTCGTGCCTGTCCACCTTGACAGCTTCCCCGTCTTCTCTCTGTGAGTCCCCAGTAGCCTCTGAATAAATGCCCCAAGGTTTCAGTTAGCCAAAACCAGTTTACATTGCTAGCAACCAATACTTCCAATTGAGAGACTTCAGAAAGAAATGTTCTGTACATGCTCTGATTCCACGTGCACTGAGACAGTTTCAACCACTGCAGACAATAGCATGGAGCTGATAACCAGTCTCGTCAGTGGCGAAGCAGCTGATAGGTTATGTCTTTTGGGAAAACTTGCCCTCCTGCCAGCCTGAATCTAGTCGCCTCTCAACATTGCCTGCCTGTTATGTGGGGTGTCTCCTTGCAAACAGTTTAAAAGATGACTCAAATGAAAATACCTGCCCCTGCCCCCACACACACACAGCAACTACTTCAGCCATTTCATCAAAAATGAAAGTTTTTTGCATCGTGCTATCATGGACCAATCCATCCACTAAAGATAATGAGTTTGTTTTGCTAATGAACTGACTCTCTCACTAGATCCCTTTGGGAAAGCCCTATTACTATTACTTAACTACCTTTAGGGGAATATTGAAAATGACTCCATTCAATTGGATATAACTGGTTAAAGTAGCCAAATCAAAGCTTCAGAGTTCCAATGCAAATATTGCTTTTTTGGTTCTTATACACATAATTACATATGATTTACAGTGACGCACAAGATTTCCGGAAATAAAAGCAGAAATCTTCGTTGAAAATTTTATCCAATCCAGAAAAAATATACACAGGCAACAGAAGACAGATGTCACGATCGTGGGACACGTGAGGCTGTAAAATGTTCTCTGAAAGCATCTTCACTGTCCCCTGAAATTCCATAAAGGCAGGAAAGCAAGATCTTGGTGGTATCCAGGGCGTAAAGGAAGTTCTCAGAGGCTTTGAGACCGTCTGTATTGCTCTGAACACTTCTCTCCCTGTGATCCCATGATTAGAAACCACTCCCCACAGCGGAAACTACCTGTAGAAGAGCAAGCTCGAGGGAGGGGTGTGTGTGAGGGTGGCAGGGGAGGACCAAACCACCTGGGGTCTTGCAGAAGCTCTCCTGGTGAGCAGCTACGGTGGAAAATATACCACAGAAGTGCAGGGAACTCCAGTGGCCACTTCAGTGTCCAGAGGCCAGGGGATTGCAGGTCAGGCCCTGGGCTCTAGGGAAGGTGGGAGGGAAAGGTACTGTGTTGACTCATAAGGGAAGGTTAAGCAACCAACTATTAAACAGCTTATCTGAGCTGAACTTGTGAACTGCTAAAGCTTCCCCATCCTGGGTAATAATAGCTGTGCACAATTATCGGCTCTAAATAACAGCTGTCATTGAAAGGAAAGGGGCCCAAAACACTGATTGGGGTTTTTGCAAGGATTTGTGGGTGAAGTCAGCTTCATGCGGTTGACCCTGGGCATCCTCTTCTGCATCATCACCTTTGTATAAAGTAAAGGAGATGCCCCACCAACCGCAGACAAACAGAATGACTGCTCTGGGGGGATCCCCTTTCTAGAGGAGATGTCATACCCCATCTCCCAATCTACATAGATAAGAGGTCTCTGCCTTTGATGGGGGCATAAAAGCTCCCTGTTCTTAGGTCCTTGCAGGCGTCTTCAGTCACTTCACATCCCTCTTCCTCTCACACCTGTGGTCCACCTACCACTCAGCCTCCAGCCACTCCCTAGACCTCTGCCCCTTTCCCACCTCAGCATTTTTGGGTTCGCTGTTCCTCTGCCTCGAATGTTTTGTGTGATGACCAGCTTCTCTTTTGTTGCTCCATTTAAATGGCAGCTTTCACAGAGAACACATCCCTGGAGACTGTCTTGAGTGTGCCCACTTTGCTATCTTCTAGAGTAGGCTCATCAAATTATGGCCCAAGGGTGAAGTCTGGTGGGCCACCTGCTTTTGTAAATAAAGTTTTATTGGAACACAGCCATGCCGATTATTCATCATCTGTGGCTGCTTTCACCCTGCAATGAGAGAGAGATCATATGGCCTCCAAAGTAAAAAATATTTACTACCTGGCCCTTTATAGGAGATGTTTGCTACTATTCCCATAGATTGATCACAGTCTGTAATTATTTTCTATACTGCCCATGAATTATTATTTTCACTCAAGCTGTGAACCCAGGTATGCAGGATCTTGTCTGTTTTATCCCCAACCCTGAGTGCATTGCCTGGTACAAAGACTATATACAGTACTCAGACTAAGCGGGGATCACTACTCCTGTTTTCAAGATGGAAATGTATTTGTGCCTGAGTGGTTTCACCGGAGGTTGCTATAATTCTTTTGCTATAATTTTGGTTGATTTAGAGTCTGTGTCCCCAGCTGGAATGTGAGCCCTCAGAGGCCAGTTGCCATTTTCTTCCTGCTTTGGACACCATAGTGTCCACAGCACCCTGACCGGTGCCTAGCACCTAGTAAGAGCTCAAGAAAATGTGCTGAATGACTGAACAAATGGCGAATGGATATCCTTAGCAAGTGCTTCTGACTGCATTCTAGAGTCAGAAGAACAGTAAGGTACATAGTAAGCATGGCTGCAGTCGTAAGGAACCTGTGTCTATATTGTTTCTCAAAACCATATGGTCATATTCCAGTTATTCCTTTGATAGAAGACTGCTCTTGCTCTGGAAATCCTGAATGCACATAGTTCAGACACCCATTCTGTTTGGATGAACATCACTGACTCCTGTGTAGCTGTGACCAATAATCTTTACCTATGTGGGTGGGTTTCAGTTTTACTAAATCCATCCATTCTCGCTTTGAAAGGAGAGGAGAGGAAGTAGGCATGGTTAGGGGAACATTACACACATTATGAATCTCAGACCCGAGCTTGAACCTACCGCTTACTGGTTATATGACCTAGGAATAAATCCAGTAATTTCCTCAAGCCTAAGTGTGCCCATTCATTAAAAAGCAACACAAATACCAACCTTCCTGAATTGTTTTGAGACTACCACGAGATAATATGAGCCAGAATGTGTAAAGTATGATACACCATAAGTCTGTAAGGAGCTGTTCATGTCATCATCAGCACCATCAATAATAATAACTTCAGAACAGAGTTGGTGTTCAAATAACTAGCATGATATAGGACTTGTATAGAATAGTGCAGAGTGTGAATTTGGGAGCTAAACTAGCAAAGCACAAATCCCAGTTCTGTCATTTACTAACTGTCTGACCTTAGGTAAGTCGTTATTGTTGTTTTTATTAACTATTGTTGTCAGTAGTTTTACTCCTCAAAAATCTCTCATGCCCCCTGAGAGCTTTCTCTGCAAATTCCAGGCATTATCTCATAGCTGAAATGGAGATGCCACTGGTCAGACTCTGATTAAATATCTCAGAACCTTTCCTCTAAACCATCCTCACCGGAAGCTGGCTTGTGTCACTTTCTGCCCAACTGTTTCTTTCAATGATTTTTGGGAATCTGACCAAAATATATGAAAAGAAGTTATGTACAAAGTGAGCTTGAGGCATCAGCAGCTGGTCTGTGAAAAGCGTGGAGAAGTTGGTCAAAGGATAGAAACCTTTTTTCTAAGTGGCAGCACCCCACCAGTCAACCAGACAGACCTCACTCCCTCCCTGCGTTGACACTAGAAGTTTGAACTTGACTGACCCTCACTTGAAAGGGGAGCATGAGAGGACGTGCTTATGTGATTCTTCCTTGAATGGTCTCTTTCTTCCCATCTTTGGAGTCAAGGCCAGTGACTAGATTTTCATAAGGAACAGACTCCAGCCTTGAGACACTTTTTGACTCAGCCAGAGATGCATCTCCCAGTATCACACACTTTTAATCAACCTCACCACTATAACCTTGGCCATAGTAAGCTGACCTTAGGAATTGTTTTCCATTCTTTTGGGATCCACTTAAATCTTTTCAGCTTGAGTGACACTCTGGGCAAGTTTTCGTCAATGAGACAAATGGTAAATATGCCTGAATCACATGCCTAATCAGAGTATACAGGGTTTTTCATTTATGCTGCCATAAGCCTTTTTTATTAATGTATTTCATCAGTATGAGGATTATTATTAGATATTACTGTTTCTAAACTTTATCCTAAGGATAAGGCAAGCAGGAATTTGCTTCCAAAGCAACTTACTGTTTCTACCTTTTAATAATTGAAGGTTTTAGTACAGTGATTTATTCTTAAGCCTCTCGATAATCCCGGCAACTCTAGGTGTCAGAAAATGGAAGGCAAGCCTCCTGCATTTTGCCATGTATACAAGACGTTGCATTAATGGAAGTTAGCTAAACTAAAGGCCATTTCAAAACAGGAGAATAAGATGTGGGCAAACCAAGGATCCCACATAAATCTTTCTCTGGAACCAGGAAATGAGCATCTAGTTGAAAAATGTGCCTGTTTTTCTCTCTCCACACCCCTTCCTACCATCTCAATGTTACTTTAAGACTTAGTCCTAAATAACTGAAGCATGGGATAGAGCCACAAAATATAGGCAGCAAAAAATCTTCGCTGGAGCACCCGAATCAAGCTAATCCCTTTAATGCTGACGATGGCACCATTTTTGTCACCACCCTCTCAGAGCCTGACAGAGATGGGGAGATGGTGGGAATTTCAAGACCAAATAAAGACCCCTCTTGGGTGTAAAAAATCATCAGCCCCAGGCACTTGTGAAGCCTCAACCCCAGGCAAGCCGGGAGAGACAGTGTACATTTTTCAGATGGGGTACTGCTCTCGTAGGCAGTCAGAACATAGCTGTCCGTTGCCAGAAACCATTCATCAGACTCTGCAGAAAAGGCTGTCAGCTCAGCCTACAGGCCTCAAGCCAGCCTGTCAGGATCCAGGCTAACAGCCAGAGTGTCAGGGGCTGCGGCTGGTAGCCAACCAGAACTTTGATGTCAAAGGGTTGGCCAGCTCGTGAGGGTGGCCGATGGGCTCTGAAACCATATACTCTGCTCAGAGGTCACGAGTTCTGAAAGCAAGCTGGCCGTTACAGTATCTCTAATAAAGATGGAGGTAGACATTTTATATTGTTAAAAAAAAAATTGTTCAAATTATTTCAGTATTTGTTTTGATTTAAATTTCCATTACACATGCTTTTCATTATGCAACTCAATTAGTATATAAAAGATTTTTCTGTTTAAAATGTTTAAATGAACATAATTGTTCAATTTGGAAAGATTACAATGCTTTTATTTAATTAACACTGCAATAAATACATCATTCTGTAATGAACCCCATACTTTTAGGCCATTAACCATTCAATAAATTTGCAATATGGAAGGTTCTTTATGGAGAAGAAGATAAATAAAGCTATTGAAATGAATGTACGACAGTTATGATGCTAAGCAGCAAATTGTAGCTTTTTGCTTCTCATCCACGGGAGTTGTACCTTGATTACAAACATATGCAAGAATAATAAACAGCATATATTTCAATTACTATTTTGAACAAAAGGTACACTGGATGTTAAAGAAAAATTCTGCACCATTGGTGCCATCTCTATTCCACGACATCTTCTTAATCAGAAATTCTTCCGGTATTGGTCCAAAGACTCATCTGTTGTTCGCCTTATCAATCCAGGCCTGGGACTGCCAGAACAAAAATAATCTACATCCAGCAGGCAGCCTCTCAGAACTGGCTGGTTCTACCAGTGATCACGAAATTCAAGTCACTCCCCTCAGGCAATGCTTCTTGATACACAGGATCATGACTTGCTCCCTTCCAATGGAGACAGGTCCCAACAGGTCACCAAGCAGCCAAGGGCAAGTCCACCAAAGCAAAGAGCTTTGCTGTCCTCTCTTGCCTTCTCCCCATCCTATGTATCAACTATGCTTAAAAGAACAAACTTTCCTTGTATGTCACCCTTTTCCCTCATCGAAATACCTTCAGCACCTTTGAAATCCTGTAAGGTTGGCCTACACAGCCCATGCTGATTAGCCCAGATTTCAGATAAAGCCTCTTAGGCTTCAAGAGGTTAAGCATTAACATAAAGGCCCAGGGCCAAGATTTTGTCTCCTATCCAGTGCTCCTTATTAGGCATAATAATGGGCTTCCATGGTAGCTCAGCTGGTAAACAATCTGCCTGCAATGAGGAAGACTTGGGTTCAATCCCTGGGTTGGAAGATCCCTCGGAGGAGGGCATGGCAACCCACTCTAGTATTCTTGCCTGGAGAATTCCACGGGCAGAGGAGCCTGGTGAGCTACAATCCACGGGGTCACTCAGAGTCAGACACAACTTAGCAACTAAGCATTGTTTACAGGCATAATATTACTGGTATCAGTAGTTAAAATCATGTAGTAACATTGAAAATAAGGACTGATACTGAGTGATAATCACGTAGCAGGGATTATTATGCTGCATTGTATAGATGAAGAAGCTTAGACATGTGAAGAACCTGGCCCTGGCTCACAGGAATAGAAAGAGGAAGTCAAGCCCAAGCTCTCCAGCTCCTGCAGGGGTTTTCTCTTCAAATGGTGCCTGGAAAGGGCCCCCAGGGGCCATCCTTGCTCTTACTTGGTGTCCTTGCCTTTGCTCTATTCCCTACTGTATTCCTGTTGATTTGGGCCTCTTGCCAGGATGTCCTAGAATGATCACAAATGGTGACTCCTCTTGAACTGTCTTCTCCTTAAACATTAGGAAAGACGGTGGCCCACAAATCATGCAGTGGGAACCTCTCTTGGCATTCAGCTAGCCATAGTTGGCTTACCTGATCGAGAGCTTTGAGGAACAGAAGCCAGAGTCCATGTGGGTGGAGAGTGTACAAACCTGTCTTATGCTTCATCTCTGGTTCTTCTAGTTGTGCAACCTTGAGCACATTTCTTACCCTTTCTGTGTCTTATTTTCCTCAAGTACAAAATGTGAAGCAAGATAATTCCTACCTTCATTGGTTATCTTGAGCTACAAGTCAGATAACCTACATTTGCTAAGTATGTAGCTTGTAGTAAATGCACAGTACCTAGCATATAATAAGTGCTTAGTGAAGGACTCTGGGTTCCACATTACCAGTTCAGAGAAAATCTTAACAGTCCAACTATATAAACAGTCCAGATGTTTATTGAGCACCTATTATTTATGGTTACTTCTGTAGGCATTTGGGATAGACAAATGAAGTTTCTGCTCTGGTACTTTATAGTATGTATGGGGGTGTAGGAAGATAAAAACAAGTAGACTAAATATATATACTTTGCAAAATTGTGGCAAAAATAAGGAAAGGTGAAAGAATTGAGTGATGAGGCTAAAGTGAAGCCTGTTCAAAGAAGTGACATGTAAATTAAAGCCTAGATGAAGATTCGGGTGATGGGGCACATGTCGTGGTGCCTGAGACACTGCAAGAAGTTGTCAGACACACAATGGAGATTTAGTGGTGGTCCTGTCTGGGACCAGATTTGTTCCTTTCAGCATACAAACATTTAGGAGGGCCTGCTATGTGATAGGCACTAGAGGGACAGAGAAATTGCCTTTGGGTTCAAATTAGCTTGAAGTCATAGTGATTCTGTTGATGAAAGATTGGCATAGTAACCTTTTTTAAATTTTATTTTATTGAAGTCTAGTTGATTTACAATGTTGTGTTAATTTCTTCTGTACAAAAAAGTGATTCAGTTATGTATATAAATATTCTTTCCCAATATGGTTTATCACAGGATACTGAGTATCGTTCCCTGTGCTATATGGTGGGGCCTTGTTGTTTATCCATTTCATATATAATAGTTTGCACCTGCTAATTCCAACCCCCCTGTCCTCCCCTCCCTTACCCTCCACAATCCCCTGGCAACTGCAAGTCTATTCTTTGTATCTATGAGTCTGTTTCATAGATATGTTCGTTTGTGTCATATTTTAGATTCTACATGTAAGTGATAGGACTCTGCTGGTAGCTCAGCTGGTAAAGAATCTGGCTGCAATGCAGGAGACCCTGGTTCGATTCCTGGGTTAGGAAGATCCCCTGGAGAAGGAATAGGCTACCCACTCCAGTAATCTTAGGCTTTCCTGGTGGCTCAGCTGGTAAAGAATCTGCCTGCAATGCGGGAGACCTGGCTTCAATCCCTGGGTTGGGAAGATCCCCTAGAGAAGGGAACGGCTACCCATTCTAATATTCTGGCCTGGAGCACTCCATGGACTGTTTAGTCCATGGGGTCGCAAAGAGTCCGACACGACTGAGTGACTTTCACTTTCTTTCACTGTAAGTGATACCATAGAATATGGTATGGTATGGTTTTTCTTACTTCACTTAGTATAATAATATTTAAGTCCATTCGTGTTGCTGCAAATGGCATGATTTCATTCTTTTTTATGGCTGGGTAGTATTCCATCGGATATATATACCACATCTTCTTTATCCGTTCATCTGTTGATGGACATTTAGGTTGTTTGCATGTCTTGACTGTTGTGAGTAATGCTGCTGTGACTGTAGGGGTGCCTGTGTCTTTTTGAATTATAGTTTTGTCTGAGTGTATGCCCAAGAGTGGGCTTGCTGGATCGTATGGAAACTATTTTTAGTTTTGTGAGGAGCCTTCATTCTGTTTTCTATAGTGGCTGCACCAGTTTATATTCAGTGGCCTTTTCTAAACTCCAGAATATTCCAGGACTCCTATTTCTCTTCTGAGAAGATGAGTGTGGAGTATGAGAGGGAAAAGGAAGTTAAGCTTGGAGCCAGGTGGCAGATGTGGCCAAAGGATCAGTGGCCAGGGGTGGAATCTATGTTTGCTCATTCAATGAAAGGCAATATTGCATATGGAAAATGCAGAGGTCAGGAGTTGAAGAAACCTCAGTTCAAATCCCTCTGATGCAACTTACAGCAGTGTGACTTTTTTTTTTTTTGCTGAGTCTCTATTTCTCCATATGTAAAATGGGAGTAATAGTCTCTGCAACAAAGCAAATTATTGCATAGATTAAAAATGATGTGTATATACATAAAGTCAAACATGACCACTCTTAACAGTTATTTATCATAGGCAGTGCTATGTTGATCACTATACTATGTTTTCAACATTTCCAAAGATTTGAAAATTTCCCTAAAGAGAATACTGGAAATATTATGAAAAATGAGGTATGTGAAATACCTAGGATGGAGGAGGCTTTTGACAGATTCTAGTTATTTTAATTTTTTCACTTAGAGATAAATTCTCACAGGGCATCAGGCTCTGCCCAGGAATTAAGGCGAAAAGATACTTTACTTGTCCTTGACGAATAAATATTCAGAAAACTAAGATCATGGCATCTGGTCCCATCACTTCAAGGGAAATAGATGGGGAAACAGTGGAAACAGTGTCAAACTTCATTTTTTTGGGCTCCAAAATCACTGTGTATGCTGATTGCAGCCATGAAATTAAAAGACGCTTACTCCTTGGAAGGAAAGTTATGACCAACCTAGATAGTACATTAAAAAGCAGAGACATTACTTTGCCAACAAAGGTCCGTCTAGTCAAGGCTATGGTTTTTCCCGTGGTCATGTATGGATGTGAGAGTTGGACTGTGAAGAAAGCTGATCGCAGAAGAATCGATGCTTTTGAACTGTGGTGCTGGAGAAGACTCTTGCGAGTCCCTTGGACTGCAAGGAGATCCAACCAGTCCATTCTAAAGGAGATCAGTCCTGGGTGTTCATTGGAAGGACTGATGTTAAAGCTGAGACTCCAATACTTTGGCCACCTCATGCGAAGAGTTGACTCACTGGAAAAGACTCTGATGCTGGGAGGGATTGGGGGCAGGAGGAGAAGGGGACAACAGAGAACGAGATGGCTGGATGGCTTCACCCACTCGATAGACATGAGTTTGAGTGAACTCCGGGAGTTGGTGATGGACAGGGAGGCCTGGTGTGCTGTGATTCATGGGGTTGCAAAGAGTCGGACACGACTGAGCGACTGAACTTCATATACTTAACCATCATCATTTGTCTCTTCAGATTGTTCCTGGACCTGGTTACCTATTTTTGCTTTTATTTGATAATTATCTTTTTGTATGCGTTTATGTATTAAGCTACAAATAATATAAGGAATCAATGAGACTCTAACTGGATGGATGGGTGGACAAGATGGAGGAGTGGACTGGTCATCCAACGGAAATCTAAAACTCTGTTCAGGGATTTAAGTCACTGGCCCATTAAAAGAAAAACGGGACAGCTCAGCATTTCAGTACCTAGATTAGGCTTCTCTTTCTTGAGAGCTCCATGCATGGCATCACTTCAGTCTGCCCAGTGCCTCTTCCTCTGGGAACAGAGCCTACCTCCTTGGCCACAGAGGTGAGGTCACGACCAGGCTGAGCCATTCATGTTACTTGAGCATTCCAACTGCAGAAATTGGTTTTTCAGTGGTCTCATGACCCCAGTCTGGCTAGAGTTATTCCCAGAATTTTCTTCCCGTTCATTGAGAGCTGTGAGGATGTTAACACAGGGAAATAAGCACCATATCTTTCCATCCTTCCTTCCTCCAAATTGCCAGAAGGAGAGAGCTAACATGCAGAGTGAAAGAAAAAAATATCAGACAGTCCTAGGTCATCTAAATCCTTGACTCCAATAGTGTCTGAGGCCAGCCAGCTCCATTCCTGCCCCTAGCACAGTATAGCCATCTAAACTAATACCCTGTTTCTTTAAAAAGTTGTATGCAAGTCCCATCACATACAGCTGACAGAGTCTGGGTTAATACACTCTATTTCATTCTGCCTATGGACATGCCTCTCTCTATCATCTTCTCTAAATGTAATTCTTTCTAATCATTGGCCATGGGGTCTTTCAAAGGGTCTAGACCTGTGATAGAATCTGTAGAGTGTGGAAAATGTGTAATTTCTTCTAGTTGTGATCCCTCTGGAGGGTAAAGCAAGATAGAAAGTTATGAAAGATTAAGTTGTTAGAATAGACAAAAATTTCCTAAACTGGTCACAAAAAGCACTAACTGTAAAATAAAAACATTGATACACTAGATTTCACTGAAAATAGGAATGTTTGTTCATCAAAAGATACCACCAAGACAGTGAAAAAGAAATTGGGAAATGTATACAAAATATAGAAATCTAATCGAGGACTTACATTCAGCATGTAGAATAACTCCTCAATAAGAAAAAGTCAGAAAGCAGAATAAGAAAAAATAGGCACGAATTGAACAGGGACTCCACAGGAAATGACATCCAGATGGCCAATAAAGCATATGAATAGAATCCCAACATCATTGCTGTTCAGGAAAATGCAAAATAAAACTCCTGTGAGATGCCATCAGCCTACCATAATGGCTAAAAAATAAAAGCCTGACAGTAATAAGTGTTGATAATGATACAGAAAAATAAAACCCACAGAATATTGATGAAAGCATAAGTTCATGGACTATTTTAGAAAAAAAAGATTCTGTGATTTCTTCCAACTTATGACTCAACAATTCTATTCCTAGGTGTATAATACAAGAAAAATAAAAATATATGTCCAACAAAAATATGAGAGTATTCACAACTACTCTATTTATAAATGCCCCAAACTGTAAACAGTCTAAATGGCACCCAACAGGAGAATAGACAAATTTTGTCATACATTCATACGAATAATATTACACAGCAATAAAAGAGAACAAATTACAATTATACAACACAGTTTATGGTGAACAAGAACCAGATGTGGGAGTACCTATTTTATTACTCTGTTTGTAAGAAATTCACATTCAAGCAAAGTTGATCAATGGTGATAAAAACTAGAAGAGTGGTTACTAGGAAGAGTATGGATTGGGAAGCGGACCCAGTAGAACCATCCAGAGTGCTGGAAACATTCTGTATCTATTACATAGCTTTTGAATCTTGATGAGAAAGGTGGATGCTAAAAAATGCCCACCCCAAATAATAACAGGGTTCCTATCACTGATCCTAGTACCATTATTAATGCTATCAATAGTTGATTATTTAATATATGCCCAGGTCTGGCGTGCTGTGATTCATGGGGTCGCAAAGAGTCGGACATGACTGAGCAACTGAACTGAACTGAACTGAACTGCTTTAATAAATACTTTACAAGCACCTTCCCACTTGTTCTTCAAAGCCAATCCAACAGTGGTACTATCATTATGTTCAGTTTGCAAATAAAAAAAATGATGCTTAGAACTTTGTCAAAGAAGAAAATGTGGGAGTTGAGAGTCCAAGGCACGTCCTCTGGCTGCAGAGCTTGTCGGCCCCGTGCTCTTAATCACTGAGTCATAGGAGCAACAGTTGGTGACTGTCTTAAAGTCCTGGAAAGCCAAATACCACAGCAGCATGAATCCCTCGGAAGCTTTGTCAGTGTTTTCTTAATAATCCTAACTGCACCTGAAAACAAGTAAACATTAAAAACCAAGATTTTTCTACACACCAGGAAGTCTAGACACCTGCTTTTGTATATTTTCTGGAGGTGGAAAAATAGACTGATTGTATGAAATTTATTTCAGCCATTTGGAGAGGTTTTAGTAAAGATGGGTGACGTTTGTGATTCAGTGGTGAGACATAAATGTTTAACACAGGGTCTTCCTCCTCCCCCGCTCGTCCCCTGCGGATGCTTTGAATAATGCAAAGTCTGTTTTAAGCTCTGCTGATTTACTCAAGAAAAGGATCAGCATATTTTGAAATATTGGTCATATGGTCTGGCAGACGGGAGCATTAAAACATGGCAAAACTCAACAAGCTACTTCCTGTCAGCTGCTTCTCAAGACTTCATGGGCTCATAACACTTAATAAAAAAACATGAGCTGTAAATAATAACTGATGTCAACTGCATTTTTCATCAAATGAGCTAGACATTGGGAAGATGGTTTTGTTCTCACTGAGGAATACCTAACCCCCATGTGCATGAGATGTTCGTTTCCTGCCCCTTTACTGAGGACCCACTATATGCTGGATACTTCACTGTTGACTTCATTCATGGAAAACGGTTACTACCCAAACGACTTTGACCAAAACGCAGTTTCATATGGCTCAGCCTAATGATACTTTATGCTTACTATCTGTGAGTTAGGTTCTGTTAGTATCCCTTGTTCATTAGGCTGTTGGTATCCCTCGTTCATTAGGCTGTTTGTATCCCTCGTTCATTAGGCTATTAGTTCCATGAGGACAGAAACTCATCAACTCATCCCCTGCAAGTCCTCAGTGTCTGAAACAAGGTCTGGCCCATCATAGGTGTTCATTAATTATGGGGTGGATGGGTGAGGGGATGGAAGAGTTGGGGCATGGATGGGAAGCTAAGGTTGAGGGAGGCCATCCAGCAAGGATGTAGCCAAGCCAGGCTTCGAGCCCAGGTTCTGCTGCAACGTCTCCCATCACCAAGTTAAGCTAGTTAAAGGGAGAATGTGTCAGTTGCAGGAGTCATCACAAGTGACTTTTCTCTAAAAGTCACCATCTGTCTCCGTGGGCAGAGGGGGAACCTCGGACACACAGCCGGATGCCTTCCCAGGCCCTATATGTCTGGGACACAGGGGCAGAGTGAAGGGCAGTCTTGCTAAAAAAAGCCTCTCAAATGCCCTTGCCACTGAAGAACAGGGGCAGGGGAGGATCCAGAGCTTGCACGGAGGGACAGAAGTCACATGGGAGGCGGCGGGGGCTGACGTGAAGGCTGTGGGGCTGTGCCCACCAGACCGCTTCAGGCTGCCTGGCCTCGCTGATTGACCGCGGAGGTGGAGCAGGCCCAGGGAGTTGGGGGGACGGGTGGGCGGGAATTAAACTTCCAGGAGGAGGAAGATGGGGAAGCACCTTGGGCAGGAATCGTTTTGTTTTGTGACTAGTTTATGAGGCGTATCAGGAGTCACACAAACAGGCACGGGCTGGAATGTTTTCTGACTTTAAAGTGAAAGCCGCCCACCAGGCCCCAGCGAGTGTGGGAGAGGCGAAGTAGGAAAACACGGAGGCCCCGCTCAGCCCAGCTCGATCTTGTAAAACACGGGTCTTGGGCTGTGCGTGCCAGCAAATGCGGCTCCCTTTGCACACCCGACACCTTAGTTCCATGTGTTCAGGCCGTTCATCCCTGCACCTGGGAAGGGGTCACAGGTGGAGCATGGAGCCCATGGGGTGCCCAGCCCTACACCAAGCGCTTTCTGTGCTCAGATCCCCGCAGTGGCCGCTGTGGGGCAAGGAGGAGGCTCACCCAGGGGAGGTGGTCTTGCTGGGGACGAAGAACACACAAAGAGCCTCAGAAAGAAATCTTTATTTGTCCACATCAGCTCAGTGCTTTTAACGGCTCCCTCTCCACCCACAAGCGAAGCCACAGGCGCCCCATAAACTGAGCCCCCCATCGCAGGCCTGGGGGAAGCCTCCTTCCTGTCCCCCCACCTCTGGGCACCCTCTCTCAGAATGGAGCCCGGGCCTCCACATTGACCCCGGCGTGGGGAAGTGGTTCATAGCCCTTGCCCACCGGGAGCACATCCCAGTGCCACCCCTCGGGGTCCCCAGGCCAGGGTCTGAGATCCCCCTGCACCCAGTTTCCCACACTCACAGCCAGTGCCCAAACCGGCTGCTGGCTGGAGCCAAGCCAGGCTCTGACCCTGGGCCTCTTGCTTGCCTGGAATGTAAATTCAGAGTTTAGTCAGCAGGCTCATGCGAGGGACGGTTCTGTCACACCAGCAGCATGTGAAGTGCGGGGAGACCTCTCCCACCGGGGCGCTTTTCCAGCCTCTGCCTGGGAGCACGCTGCCCTCTCCTTGTCGTCCGTGAGCTCTGAAAATCTGGCTGTCCAAGATGTCCCATCTCAAAACTGCCCTCCATCTCCTGTGCGGTGGTGGAAATTCAAGTCTGTGAAGTTTCTTCCTGATAAGGTTTTCTCTCTGTCTGTAGTCGACAGGGTTTCCCCTTTTCAGAAAGGTTGGGACGTTATTCTGAGGATCAGCTGCATTTCCTGGTGTTCCTCCAATCACACCAGCTTCACCCCTGAACACACGGTTCTCTGTGTCAGGGGGAAGTGGGTGTGTCTAGTGGGGAAGACTCGGGTGTCCTCACAGCTCATTCTGGGAGGTTGTTCGCATAAAATCCCTGTAGGAAAGGGATAGTAGGGTATTAGTGTAGGTAAGGCATTTGGCCACGGAATTCACAGATGTATAATCCTGCCTTCTTGCTTCATCAATTTATTTATTCAAAATTAATAAGTAAATGAATGCATAAGTGCATGTGTGTGTGTGTTCTGTCCAGTTCAGTGTGGTAAAACAGCAGCAAAAAAAAAAAAAGCAAAAGTTCTCATGGAGCGCACAGCTTTGTGAGGGAAGAGAAGCATTAAACAAGCATACAAATAGAAGAGCATGATCATTTAATATAGGGGCTTCCCTGGTGGCTCGGATGGTAAAGAATCCACCTATGATATGGGAGACCTGGGTTCCATCCCTGGGTTGGGAAGATCCCCTGGAGAAGGGAATGGCTACCCGCTCCAGTATTCTGGCCTGGAGAATCCCATGGACTATACAGTCCATGGGATCTCAAAGAGTCGGGCACCACTGAGCAACTTTCACTTCACAGTAAGACCGTGAATTGGAGTGTGAAAGGCAGAGGCAGGAGGGTGGAGAGTGCAAGTTTACTTACAACCACAGAGAGAAAACAAAGCAAATCAACCCTATTCTCTGGAATCTCTGGTCTCCAAATTCAATACAGAGGCCTTGAGAGTTAGTCTGAGTTCTGAGAAAAACCCCTAAAGTGGGTCTGTCTAAATGGACAAATAGCAATCTACTGGAAAGGCTAAACCTTGGGACTTACATTGGCGTTTCAGTGAAAGAAACAGCACAGGCGCCAGTAACAATGGGCAGAGGAACTAAGTAAGACAGGGCGTGTGGATGCGAAGGTCCCCATCAACCGGACACCCACTTGTGGGAGCTGAGGAGGATGGGCGAGCTCTAGGTGGGAACTGTGGGACCCCCCACAGCCGCTTTCAGGCCCCTTGCTTAGACGGAGAAACCAACCACTTCCTCCAGAAGCCAATAGACAGATGGAGGCAGGAGGTGCTGTCATGCACTCAGCTTTGGCATTGGGGGCTGTCATCAAGTCTCGAGCTATTCCCACCTGTATCCTAATTTAGGTAGCTGCTGACACAGTCACCCACTGCAGGCAGAGGGGATTAAAGCAAGCAGTAGATGCCTGGGAAGCATCAGAATCAGTCTTTGGCTTGAGTCAAAGTCACAGTCCTGGCCTCAGGTGAGGAAAGCTGAGAGGCTGGTCGACTCATAGCTTCTGTGTGTATTACACAAGTCCATGCCCCCAGTCAACCTATGTTCTAGAAAGGGCTCAGTGAAGATAAGCTGTGATAAACCTTTTAGAGATGAAGCAGGGAACCCACGCAAAAACAATTGGTAGCAAGGCTATTTTAGGAGGTGAGCAATACTAACGGAGCCCAAAGAAACAGAAGGAAATAAAGGAATGCTGGGAGTGAGATGGAACGTGTTTTCAAATTGGGGTGATCTAGGGCTGAGAGGAAATGATCGAAGTATCTCCTCATCGATATAGTAATGTTACTGACGCAGCCTCTGACATGGCTTTAGCATTTACTAGGTACCAAGTGCTAGTTAGCATGCGAAGGGTTTAATGCACATTACATCATTTAACGCTCATGGCAGTCCTTGAAGGGAGGTATTGTGACTTTCATGATGTCATCATGGTTTTCACGACCCACCCAGTGGGGGTCTGGTGACCACTTACACAGGAATCCCTGTAGGATCCAAGAGATTCGAGATTCCCAGACCCTGCCAGACCTACAGAGTCAAAATCCCCGTGTGGCGCCTGGACATCTGCATTTCAAGAACTCTTTGGCTGATGCATAAATGCACACTGGGTTACTTTGTATTGGTTGGAACAGAGGGAGGTTAGCGAGCTCCTAAGCAGCCGAAAGTCCAGCAGTATCATTATTTTTCCTTCCTTTTGGTGGAACATTTTACTTAAAAAAAAAATTATTGAAGTATAGTTAATGAATAATGTGTTAGTTTCAGGTGTATAGTGAAGTGACTCAGTTATACACACATATATAAATATACATATGTATTCTTTGTTTACATTCTCTTCCATTGTAGGTTATTACAAGATAATAGAGTTCCCTCTGCTGTACAGTAGGTCCTCGTTGGTTATCTATTTTATATACAGCAGTGTGTATATGTTAATCCCCAAGCTCTTAATTTATCCCTCTCCCCTCTTTGGTAGCCGTCAGTTTGTTTTCTGTGTCTTTCCCTCTTTCTGTTTTTTTTTTTAATGTTTTATTTGTAACTATTTTTTTTTTAGAGTCCAAGGATATGCACTATCACATGTTTGTCTTTCTCTGGCTTACTTCACTTATTATGATAATCTCTAGGTCCATCCATGTCGCTGCAAATGGCATTGTTTCATTCTTTTTATGGCTGAGTAATATTCCGTTGTATATATGTAACACATCTTCTTTACCTAGTCATCTGTCAGTGGACATTTAGGTTGTTTCAATGTTTTGGCTATTGTAAATAATGCTGCTATGAACATTGGGGTGCATATACCTTTTAAAATTATCTTTTTCTCTAGATATATGCCCAGGATTGGGATTGTTGGTTTTAAAGTAATCATTTTTAGTTTTTAAGGTAGTCTCCATACTGTTCTCCATAGTGGCTGTTACCAATCTACATTCCCACTAACAGTGTAGGGGGCTTCCCAGGAGGCTCAGTGGTAAAGAATCTGCCTGCCGATGAAGGAGACATAGATTCTATCCCTAGGTTGGGAGGATCCCCTGGAGAAGGAAATGACAACCCACTCCAGTATTCTGGCCTGGAAAATTCGATGGACAGAGGAGAGTTGAACATGACTGAGTGACTAAACACGCATGCACGCAACAGTGTAGGAGGCTTCCTTTTTCTCCGCACTCTCTTCAGCATTTATTCTTTGTAAACTTGTTAACTATAGCCATTCAGACTGGTGTGAGGTGATACCTCATTGTAGTTTTGATTTTCAATTCTCTAATAATTACCAGAGAGCTTCCCTTGTGGTTCAGGCAGTAAAGAGTCTGCCTGCCATGTGGGAGACCCAGGTTCGATCCCTGGGTCAGGAAGATCCCCTGGAGAAAGAAATGGCAACTCATTCCAATATTCTTGCCTGGAAAAAATAATTACCAACACTGAGCATCTTTTCATGTGCCAGTTTGCCATTGGTATGTCTTCTACGGAGAACTGTCTCCTTGGATCTCTGGCCATTTTTTGATTGGTTTGTTTGTTTTGATATTGAGTTGTATGAGTTGTTTATATGTTTCAAAAAAGCCTTTCATAAAACTCAACACCCATTTATGATTTTTAAAAAAAACTTTTCAGAAAGCGGGCATAGGAGGCACCTACCTCAGCAGCATCATTAAAAAAAAAAAAAATCAGCACTTCCAGAAGAGATGAGGCCTGAGACCTGACTTTTGAGATGCTGAAAGGACACAACAGTGCTAATGGTGTGTATCTGGAAGGGACTGGTGTACAAAGGCTGTCTCTCCCACCTTCCCCAGAGACCGGGCTCTGCACACTGGACTCAGGAGGGAGGGAGGAATGGAAGTGTGTCCAGATGAAAGCAGAAGACACAGAGTTCTCAGAACTAAGGTCCTAAACTCAACAGGATTTAGCCTCAGGGGACAGGAGACAGGGGGATGGTGATGGAGCCGGGGCCCCAGGAGGCCAGCCCTGAAGGTTGCCTGATCCTCTTGTAACCCTACAAGGGCTGAAGGCTAAATCCATCATGTAAGGGTGAAGCAACGCTTTTTTCACAGAAAGAAAGGCCCAAATGTTTTTCGTGGTCCCAAGGACTTATTCTGAGAAGGCAAGCTCCCAAAAGTGCCTTCCCAGTTTCCAGCACCTTCCTCTTCCCAGGCTCCCCTGCTGTAGGGGTCTCAGCCCTCACTCTGCCTCTGTGAGCCCTGCACAGTGTCCTCTGTGCCGCTGGCTTCATCAAAGACCCCAGCCTCTGTAGTGTGAGAGCAGGAGGTGGCCGGCTGACGAGGGAGGGGCTTTCATCTTCCTATGGAGGGGCTGCCTGTGCCCAGCCCTCACTTGCCTTCCTGGGAGCTTTGGAGAGAATAGTGGCCCTTGGTGGGGGAGATCCCCCATCATCCAGCCCCCAGAAGCCAAAACCGTTAGGCTCCAGCACATGGATACTGTGGGACAAGGGACAGACTCTTTGAAGGCCTCGGGACCCCCACAAGAGGTTGGAGGGCTGAGGGTGGCAGGGCAGGTCCCTTTGTGGAGGGAGGAGGAAGCTGGGCCCTCAGACCCACACTCTGCCCTGGGAACGTTGGGGCTTTTTCCTGTCTCACCGAGTTTGGAGGGCATGTCCCAGTTTAGAAGAGAGACAGTTTGGCCAGGGACAGATGTTTATACCTGGTTAGGGTAAGATCAGCCATGATGTGGGGCTGTTCAGGCCTGAGCACTTCAGCTGCACGCTAATGCATGGACCCACGCACACCCAGGCACACTCGCTCATGTTCCCAGCTCTCCTGGCGCAGAGTGCATCGTGCCCCAGACAGCTCCACCGAGGCCAAGTGAACACAAGGGGCGCTGCCTTATAAACGAGACCAGATGCTCAGCGTGCGGATGAGCGTGCTCACGGTCACCTGGCGGAGACCAAGCCTTGGCATGAACGTCTGGTGGATCAGCCCGTGTCAGGAGCAAGCAGGTTTGCCCAGGGGTGGCACTGGCTCCTGGGTGACCACACTCCAGCTGCCATGCACCAGTCGAGGAGAATCTTGTGCCCTCCTCAAATGACTCTGCCAGAATGCCTCAGCCCGTAAACAAGCTCAAATACCTGTCCACTTGGACTCACTCAATTCTCTGGTGCAATGCAGAGTGCTGTATCTTTGTAGACACACGTTCTTCGTTCTATAGGGTGCTTTACATCTGCCCTAAGAGGCTGGAACTGTCCTTAAAAATAACTGGGAGAGACAGAGGCAGACACACAGAGAAATGAGGTGGGAGGGAAGAGGAGAGAGCCAGAGCGGGAAACGGAGGCCAAAACAGACAGAAGGACGGACACCAGGCTTTGCAGAAGAGGTTCACACACTGCCAGAGCCAGTGCAGCAAATCCAGGCCCGCCTCAGCGTGTCCGAGGAGAGCAGCTCACGTGGTCCCCGCAGAGACGAGGCTGTACGCGGTGAGTTCAGCCTCTCCCCGCAGCACACCTGCAACTGTTCCACAGCGGGTGGTGTTTGGTTTTGCACCCCCACCCCCAACAAGCATTTGAATTAATATAAACATTTCCTAGCCGGTCCTTAATGGCAACAGCAGGAGCATGGAGGGAGAGACCTCCTCAGACAAAGGTTGGCACAGTGCCTCCTTTGTGTCATCCTTCTTGAGGGAACGGGGACGGCGGCAAGACCACGCAAGCGGGTTCCGGGGTGGTCCCTCACTTCGTCAGTGGCCTGGACTTGTGACAGATTGGGGCAGGGGACAGGGATGTATTTGGTGACTCTGTGTTCTGTAACATATGCGAGGCAAGCTTCAGAGTGATGGAAATCTGAGGATGGCCAGAAAGAGCATTGCTTTTGCCAAAAACGATGCATTCAGATGACAGGGGGAAAGGCGGCCACGAGGGCGGCTGTGGGGGCTGTGGGCTCTGGGCAGAGTTGGTGGAGGAGTAGAGAGAAAACCCAGGAGAAAAGCACAAGTTTCTGTCAGCAGGAATGGGGAGGGAAACTCAGCCTTGGAAAATACAAACCTAGTGATCCCCAGCTCAGGAGTTTTTGCCATCGCTGGTACAGGGGGAGAAACACTCCATGCCCAGGAGAGAAGTGTCAGAGGTAAGACTTGGCACCGAAATGTCTGTGTCTGATGCTGAAGCTGGCTGGCCTCCCCACAGCGGAACCCCTTCCTCCTACACATGCTCTAATTTTTTCTTATAGTTAGTTGCTCAGTTGTGTTCGACTCTTCATGACCCTATGGACTATATATAGCCTCTGTCCATGGGATTCTCCAGGCAAGAATACTGGAGCGGATAGCCATTCCCTTCTCCAGGGGACCTTCCCGACCCAGGGATCAAATCTGTGTCTCCTACACTGCAGGCAGATTCTTTCCTGTCTGAGCCACCAGGGAAGTCGGCCACCTATCGGTCACTGGAGGTGCTATGGATGCACAGTGAATCGGACAAGACATGCAATCTGTAATCTCCCTCTGTCTCTCTTGGTTTGGTTTCTGTCATTGTTGGTGTTTTGTTTGTTTGTTTTGGACAGATGGGGAAGATTTATTGAAGTGAGTGTATTCAAGGGGTGGGAAACAAAAACAAAAGCAAGTTACATCACAGGAACCCCAGTTATACCCTTTAATTTAAAATGTTCCTCTATTCAGTTCGCACATACAAGAGAAACCACTGCAGTTTGCCCTTGCTCGAGGGCCTCATTTGTTGTTGTTTGGTCACTAAGTCGTGTCCGACTCTTTGGGACCCCGTGGATTGCAACATGCCAGGTCCCTATAAAGCGGCCTTACAAGAAAGGCTGGAGAGTCAACTCATCAGTGATGTCATAGACTCCCTCTCAAGTAGAGATTCTTTTCACTAACAAATTTTTATAGATAAGCTTTTAAGAATAAAAAGGTCAGGGAACACCATAAAAGGGTCAAATAGTCAAACTGTGGTCAGCCTCTATAATTTTAGTAAAAAGTACTGAGGAATTGGGAAGATAGGATGGAAATACCTTTACTCCATGCAAGGGTTTTTGAGAAGTGGCAGCCGACCCAGGTTTCCTGTAGGAAGTATGCTGTGTGTCAGTCCTAAAGGATGACACCCCTTTACCTAGTCGAGGATTAAGGGGGTTGGATGTAATTTTCACGTGGTCATGGGGAGATGATACAGCCAGAAGCTCAGAGGTTGGGAAGGATGAAGTGTGTCAATGGAACTGAGAGAAGCCCAGCAGAGAGAGTTGCTGGGCAGTGCCAACGGTGACAGCTGTACACAGACCAGGTTATCAGGGTCCTGTCGGCCATCACAAGGTGTCTGGGCCCGGTTCTGAGAGAAGGAAACTACTTTTTCAGCTTCACTGGTGGGATGGAGGCGAGGATGCTCCAACTGGGCTGCGTGAGTAGCCTTGTTGTGAAGGTTGCGAAGCTAAAAAGAAGGTGAAATTATTTAAAATCATGGTCTTCTCTGCTCTTTGGCCACTGGCTCTTGAGAGAGAGATACTTCAGGCCAAAGAGAAAGGGACCAGTTGTGGGCAGGGCTGCTGGGTTACTGGTATTTTTGCCCCATTTCATTTTTTAAAACACTGTTGGAGAGGGAAAGGACTTATGCTGGAGAGGAAGAATGGGTCCCTGTGTGTTCCGTTTGAAATCCACTTTGTATAATAACGCAGAATACCTGCTAGGCATAGGCGGAAGATGTGTTTGATCAGTTGAATGATTGGAGGCACGGCTCATGGTCAGCCAGGCAGGCTCTGTGCCATCTTACTTTGGGAGGTTCCGAGAGAGAGCCCTGCTGAGGTTGATGCCTTTGATGATTTATTTCTTAATTTCCTCTCTCCCATTGCCTCTACTGACTCAGATCCAGTGGGAGCTCATGGTAGGGCATGAGGACTGTGTCAAAGCACATGCCTCACCATTAACAAGCCCAGGACCCAGAGTGGTGAATTATAGCTCAAAGTCCAGAGCCAAGACACCAGGATTGCAATCTCAGCATTATCCTTTCCAAACTAAGTGACCTTGGCTCATTGACTTCACCTTCTAGCATTCAGCATCTTCATCTGCAGAGTGCAGGTCATTCTCTTGCTCCTTCAAAGTGACACAGTGAGGGCTGAGTCTGATTCTCCAGGAAGTGCTTAGCAGGGGACCCAGCTCAGGGATTACTAGTAGTAGTAGTGTGCTAAGTCATTTCAGTCGTGTCCAATTCTTTGCAACCCTATGGACCACAGCCCACCAGGCTCTGTTGTCCATGAGATTCTCCAGGCAAGAACACTGGAGTGGGTTGCCATTCCCCTCTCTGGGGGATCTTTCCAGCCCAGGGATCGAACAAGCGTCTCTTACATCTCCTGCATTGGCAGGTGGGTTCTTTACCAATAGCGCCGCCTGCAGTTCGTGTTAGTATTATTTTAAGTCTTCTAAGGCCAAGAAGACCTGCATTTATTAATAAATTGGGCTTCGCTGGTCAGCAAAGAATCCACCTGCAATGCGGGAGACCTGGGTTCAATCCCTGGGTTGGGAAGAACCCATGGAGGAGGGTATGGCAACCCACTCCAGTACTCTTGCCTGGAGAATCCCCATGCACAGAAGAACCTGGTGGGCTACAGGCCATCGGGTTGCAAAGAGTCAGATATGACTGAGCGACTAAGCACTGATGCTTGGCTAGGGCATAAGCAAACCCTGATAGCACACATTTTGCCTATACAATGCCACGAGAATTGGGAAAGTAAAACCACACTGTACACCAGTCACTTTAGCCATCAGTACTATTGAAAGCGGTGAGGGTGCCAAAGAATGAGTTAAGGTTTACTTCCTAAGTGGCAGCAGTGGTATTTGGATAAAAAGAGTTGTGTGAAGGGGTAGCCCACGTGATCCATCTTTTCACAAGTCCTGGGCTGCCAGGTGCCACAGTGAGTGACAGCAAAAAGAAGCCACGCAGGGAGTTGGGGAAGCTATCTTCCCAAACCCGTAAGGCCCTTTCCCCACCTCTCAGCGCCCAGTGAGATGGTGGTGGTGCTGGGAGCGCCATGCGTGATGTATGTTGCGAGGTATAAAGATAAGACGTTCAGAGGCTGTGATTTCCTGGGCGTTTGTGGTGTTGTGCAGATGAGAGCTCCTGAGAAACTTAAATCATGAAGCAGTGCACATAAGGGTCAGGGCCCTTGAACTGCCCTGAGCCAAGGTGCCAAGGCGGGGAGGGAAATTGTGCAGTCGTGTTTAGATGCCAGCGGCACCTACAGTCCACTCGTCTAGATTTGCCAAAGGACAACCATGCCCTGTGTGCTGTTTGGTGTCATGGCTTTTCTATTTGAAAATACATTTCAGAGAACCTTACACATGAATAAATGTGCAACTATCTGGAACTTCCCTGGTGGTCCCGTGTTTAAGACTCTGTGTTTCCAATGCAAGGAGCACAGGTTCAATCCTTGGTCAGGAACTGAAGTCCCAGTGCTATGCTGTGCGACCAAGGAAAGTTTTTTTTTTAATAAATGTGCGACCGTCTCCTAATTTTAGAGCCACATAAGGTTCTTTTGTAGGGTGCAAATACCTTTTGCCTAAATGTCCATCATTATCTACTACTTCAGTCAGGATGGGGCTAAATAATACTACAGTCACAAATGGCTCCAAAACCCTAGTGGTTTATTTGATAGTCAGCAGTGGGCACTCATTACAGATGGTGACATTTTACCCATTTTCCTGCCAGAGAGATTAGACCAGTTTATAAGCCCAGTAGTGATGCAGGAAAACTGCCCACCTGCCCCACCCCGACTCCTGTGCTTTAGCAAAGATCAGGACCAGAACAGGTCAATAAAAAGCATGACCTTGGCAGAGTCATTTGGTGGATGCCCCTTCCCCTTCACCCTTAGCCTGCTGTCCTGGCTTCTTCTCATCCACAGATTCCCAGACATTCTTTAAAGAAAGCCTGTGTGCAGACACTGATCTGCTTATTAATTATGTCATGTTGTATTCATTCCAAACCCTCGTACTTGAGAAGGATGATTCCCGGGAAGGCTGTCTTCCTGGCAGAAGGCAGGCTCTCCAACTCAGTTCTCCCCACCGCACAAATATGTGCTTCTTCCGGCCAACAAGACTTTTCTTTTCATCCTTTTGTCATTAGCTCTATGCACAACTATGAGTGGGAAAGATGAAGAGGAGGAAGGGGGGAAATTACAGAACATTCTTCAGGAGGCACTTCCTTTTTATTTTGAAGTTTTAATCACCACTGATGACCTTCATCTCCAAGAAATGGCCGCAGTTCCAAGAAGAGATGCTCCAATCTTCCTTTGACCTGTCCGTGGCTGTGAGATAAGACAAAATTCAGGACCCAGACTCCTGAAGAGCTGTAAGAAAATATTTCACCAGCAATTAGCATCTGTTCGTACAAGCGTTGAGGATGCCCCAGCCTCAGTGACATCTTCCAAGAGCCAGCTAGACACAGGCTCACGTTCCCAGTGCTCGTGGCACCTGCTGTCCTCCACTCAACTTCTCCCAGGCGCTGCTGAAGGTCCCCCTTGCTAGACCCGTCAGGAAGCCCACTCCCAAGACTTGCCTCTACCCTCCCTCAAGGTGGCTTTGACCTTCCTCTTTAGTCCCAGTGCATAGGTTTGAATCCCTGTTTATCAGAAGCAGGGGAGCACAGACTCAGGAAGTCTAGAGTTCTACTCCCAGCTGTTCTGCTTCCTAATGGTGAACTCAATGAGTTATTCTTTCTGAATCACACACTGTAAAGCATGGATGACAGCATTTCTCCTGTTGAGCTACACAGATTAAGTGAAGCAGTGATGCAAAACTCACACAGTCCCTGATACATAGTTAAGCACTGAATCATTACCACAATGTCTTACATTCTGTTTTAAACATCTTTACTCTAAGCCTCATCACCTTGCCCCCAAATAGCATAATTGACCCCTATTGGCTTCCTCTCTTTGATGTTCACGTTTTGAGTTCCACAGTGAGATTTGGTGTGGAGAGGTCTGTCTTGCACTCACTCATTCATCCAATTACTCAGTTTTGCTACATGGGAACCCATCTAGTCTACTGGTTAATACTGACAGCTGGCAGATCTAACTGGGTGTCTGTGAATGGTTATCTAATGTTCAACCTTGGGAAAGTTACTAGCTTCAGTTTCCTCATGTGTATAATGGTCATAAGATCTCCCCCACCAGGAAGTGGTTCTAAAATTTCAGTTTGTATAAAATCCGCGTGGAAAGCCTGCTTAAATGAAGATCTGGGGCACAGCCCAGGTAAACTTAAATGTGGTCGATTCTCCATGTGATCCACCTATCATGATTTGAGAAGCTGGCAATGAAGATGGATAGATACTTCCTGTCAAGGACTTAGTCCAGTGCGTTGCACCTGGTGGGTACTCTTATTAATTATAGCGCCCATCAGACCTTTAGACCAATCAGAAAACGTTTTGAGCCCCTCTTACGTGCCAGGCATAGACTATATCAATAACCCAGAGAAATGCAGTCCAGCCATTGAGTCTAAAAGAGCAGGAGATGTTGAACATTCTAAGTGTTCAGTTCAGTTCAGTTCAGTCGCTCAGTCGTGTCCGACTCTCCGCGACCCCATGAATCACAGCACGCCAGGCCTCCCTGTCCATCACCAACTCCCGGAGTTCACTCAAACTCATGTCCACAGAGTCGGTGATGCCATCCAGCCATCTCATTCTCCGTCGTCCCCTTCTCCTCCCGCCCCCAACCTTTCCCAGCATCAGAGTCTTTTCCAGTGAGTCAACTCGTCGCATGAGGTGGCCAAAGTATTGCAGTTTCAGCTTTAGCATCAGTCCCTCCAATGAACATCCAGGATTGATCTCCTCTAGAATGGACTGGTTGGATCTCCTTGCAGTATAAGGGACTCTCAAGAGTCTTCTCCAACACCACAGTTCAAAAGCATCGATTCTTCGGCGGTCAGCCTTCTTCACAGTCCAACTCTCACATCCATACATGACCACGGGAAAAACCATTGCCTTGACTAGACGGACCTTGGTTGGCAAAGTAATGTCTCTGCTTTTTAATATACTATCAAGGTTGGTCATAACTTTCCTTCCAAGGAGCAAGCGTCTTTTAATTTCATGGCTGCAATCAGCATCTGCAGTGATTTTGGAGCCCAAAAAAACAAAGTCTGACACTGTTTTTCCATCTATTTCCCATGAAGTGATGGGACCAGATACCCCTCACCCAAGGTAAGGTACAGCGGCTGCACTTTGCTGGAGCGGCTGTGAAGAGATTTTCTACGACCAAGGTAAGAGAAACCCAAATAAGACGGTAGGTATTGCTAGGGGGCACCAGAGGGCAGACAGACTGATATCATAATTACAGGAAACTAGCCAATCTGATCACATGGACCACAGCCGAATGTGGTCCACTGGAGAAGGGAATGGCAAACCACTTCAGTATACTTGCCTTGAGAACCCCATGAACAGTATCAAAGGGCAAAATGATAGGATACTGAATGAGGAATTCCCCAGGTCGGTAGGTGCCCAGTATGCTACTGGTGATCAGTGGAGAAGTAACTCTAGAAGGAATAAAGGGATGGAGCAAAAGCAAAACCAGTACCCAGTTGTGGATGTGACCAGTGATAGAAGCAAGGTCTGGTGCTGTAAAGAGCAGTATTGCATAGGAACCTGGAATGTTAGGTCCATGAATCAAGGCAAATTGGAAGTGGTCAAACAGGAGATGGCAAGAGCGAACATAGACATTCTAGGAATCAGTGAATTAAAATGGACTGGAATGGGTGAATTTAACTCAGATGACCTTTATATCTACTACTGTGGGCAGGAATCCCTTAGAAGAAATGGAGTAGCCATCATGGTCAACAAAAGAGTCCGAAATGCAGTACTTGGATGCAATCTTAAAAATGACAGGATGATTTCTGTTCGTTTCCAAGGCAAACCATTCAATATTATAGTAATCCAGGCCTATGCCCCAACGAGTAGTGCTGAAGAAGCCGAAGTTAATCGGTTCTATGAAGACCTACAAGACCTTTTAGAACTAACACCCAAAAAAGATGTCCTTTTCATTATAGGGGACTGGAATGCAAAAGTAGGAAGTCAAGAAACACCTGGAGTAACTGGCAAATTCTAAGTGTTATTTTTTAAAAAAGAAAAGAAACATAGGACATTCTAAATCATTGGGAAAATAGTTCAGACTTTAGTCTCCCCACTTTGCCTCTCACCCCAAGCTTTTGCCATCCACTTCCTGACCCATGCATGCGTTGCTTGGCTGGAGCCAGCTCATCCCAGCTAGGGAGGGCTGGATTGTTAAATTTTCAAGAGTTTTGTGAGTCAAGTGATTTCCCACTGGTGACTTGAAATTGCCCTTGCTGGAAGTATTTACTCCATGGAAATCCAGAAACAAATCAGGACTCTTCCCCCATCTGCATGATGTTGAAACATTCACTAGCACACCAGGGCAATTCTTTGCCTTCTTCCCACAGTCCTTGCACTGGTTTGACCCCTACCCGCACCTCCAGATCCAGCTGACTGTCTCAGAACCACCCAGATGAAATCTCATGCCATGTTTAGATTTTTTTCCCTGGGAGAGTGGTTGAATGCCAGGTCACCAATCCTACTGGCAGGGACGCTCGTCTTCATAATGAATTCCACCTGCTGGTCACACCCTCTGCTTCTTGGTGGATAAAAGAAGGAGATTTCCCTTCAAGTAGCAATGACATCTGATGGAATCTTTCTTGTTATCCCTACCTACCTCCAGCACAGCATTGCTCTCTGGGGTCACATTGGCAGAACACGATGTTTCGAAGAGTCCCTTCCATGGGATGAGGGTGCTCAGGTGCTACCACCAGTCAGGTATCACCCTGTGCCCTGGGATGGAGGAGAGCCCAACCCTGGCAGGTCCCTGCAGGAAGTCCTGTAATCAGATCATTGCTTGGCCCCACTCTGAGAAATTCTTTTCTCTTGTACAGAACATTCTCTCCACTCCAGATTCTCTCTGATAGAGACTCAAAAGGAGAAATGCCAGGCCATAGAATTTAAACAGAAGGGCTTTAGACAATTTATCTCACACTTCAGCAACTTTGCAGTTTATATTTGTAAACCTCACTTATTTACTTGTCCTGTTTTTGTTAAAGTAAACTCATTTGGAGCCACCACATAAAAGGGTTTTGTTTACATGGCCTCTGCTTTCAGTTTAGATTCCTGGTTTGTCTATTAACATGAGCGTCACCCCCCCCTCTTTTTCCCAAAGAATAAAAAAATTTTAAAATCTGAGCCTCCCAGACAGGAGTAACAGGCCCAAGATTTTGTACAGAAGGCTCAGAGCACGGCACGAGGTGGAGGAGGCGGAGAAGGAATTTGAGTCTTCACAAATCAGTCTGGCCCGAGTACCAGAGTTTGGGGCTTGGGGCTTGCCAAAGCTTTCTGGCCTGGAAACCATGGTCAAGTTCTGTCAGGGTGGAGCTGAGAGCTTGTAACTTGAGTTGTCTCACAGGAGAATTCCCAGGGTCTCACTGCCACCCTGTTCACTCAAGGCTCTCGGCATCAGCACTTCATCACGGGACTATGGGACATCTTTCCACCCACTTGTCACACAGAGAGATGGTCTTATTATCTGCAGAGAAGGCAAAGGAAGGCTGATAGGCATTCTGTCATCTACTCCTATGTCTCTTGGGGGATGTGTGTGTGTGTCTTTAGAGGATCTTTCTAGAGCACAGGGGGCAGAAATCATTGCCATGGAATTTATTCACTTAACAATGGTGGGCAACTGCGAAAACGCTGATTTTTCTCCTCCGTCACCTCAGCTTCATTCATGTTTCTAGGTGGTGGGAAGACACCTTACCTCCTAACAAAAGTGTTAAACAAAAGAGATTCAAGACCCATAAGAACTTGATCACATGCCTTGTTTAAAGATTTGAGGCTCCCCTGTGGACTCTTTCTGGGGGCACCCTTTCCCCAGTATCTGCTTTTCCGGCTCTGGTTAAGCATGACCCACAGATGTGGACCTGGGTGTGAAAGAGCCCAGGAAAGTGGCTGCATTGTGAGCAGCCTGTTCAGGAGAGAGAGCTCATAGGCGACAGTCAGTAGGGGAATTATGAACGCACGATGAAACTGCTCTATGGAATATCATGTGACAGTTACAGTGGATTCGCTATGTTGGTGTATCCTGAAGGTAAGGGTCTGGGATACATGGTCCAGTTAAAAAGCTTATGTGTAACACAATGTCATTTATGTTATATTAAAAAAGAAAAAGAAAAGTTCCATTTCGAAGGCACTATGCTGAGTGAACAAAAACAATCTCGGAGGGTCAAATACTGTATGATTGCATTTAATGTAATTTATAATTCCATTTGTATAACTCTGTCTCCAAATGACAGAATTATAGATACAGAGAAAAGATGAGTGGTTGGCAGAAGTTTGGGAACAGTAGGGGGGAGGTGGAGGTAGAACCATATAAAAGAGTAGCTGGTAGAATAATTAGAATAATTTAGTGAAGAAATAACTGTGTATCTTGACTGTGGTTGCAGATACACAAACCTGCATGTGATAAAACAGCACAGAACTATATGCCTGCTTTGTACCGATGTCATTTCCTGGTTTGGTGTATAGTTACATAAGGTGTAACTGCTGGAGGACACCGGGTGCAACCGGGAATGAGTCTCGAAACAATACCATGCATTTCCACAAAACTGTGTGTAAGTAAACCTCACTTACAAGCAAAAAGCTAAAATGATATTTGCCATCGTGGTTGGTGTCGTCACTTTGCCAGAAGGGGAGTATTTGAGATTAGAGATTGCTCAGAGAATTCTTAGCCTTTTCTGTAATGTTAGAATATTTTTCCCAACCGATACGCATTTGTGTATTATTTATGTAATTTAAAAATGCATTGTCAACTTTACAGAGTCAGCCAAAATCAGCAAGTATTGATGGAACATTATATGGTTATCACAGTGTAAAGCCAGATACAGTCTCTGTTCTCATTTGGGTGGCGGGGGGAGCGTGGTCCAGCCATTCAAACCGCCATTAAACAGATGGTCACACATATGGTGGCTGCCAGAACCATGAGTGGTGAGAACGTGGAGTGGCAAACCTCGGATTCTTCTTTGTAGTCTCCACAAGCACCCTGTAGCCGTGTATTCACTCAGTCACACACCAAACGTTCACTGTGCCTTTCTTGACCACCCCGAGGAGATGGAGAAGAGCAGGACAGCTCCCTGCCTCAGTTACCAAAAGTGCAGCCAGAGACTGACCGATAACAACTCAAGGCAATGGGTCCTGTCGGGACAGATTTGCTCCAGTCGAAATGGGACTTGGGCATTCACACAGTGGGCTGTTCCCCTGGACTCTGCATCATGAGTAGTGCCCCCCACCCCACATGGGAAGTTGTATGAGCCTGTGGTTCTTAACTGGGGGGCTGAGGCCCACTGAGTCCTCTCCGTCTGGCTTCAGCACCCGGCTCGCAGCCCCACCTCTCAGACCCCCTCACAGGAGCGTCTGTTTTGACCGTTCACCATCCCTTTCTCCATCTGCTCAACTCAGCAGTTTGATTGATTGGGGAGAAACCATCTTGTTTTCTCTTTCAATTGTACTTAATGTCATGTAGACAGACT
Organism: Moschus berezovskii; assembly: GCF_049115385.1. NCBI lineage: Eukaryota > Metazoa > Chordata > Mammalia > Artiodactyla > Moschidae > Moschus > Moschus berezovskii. The sequence continues at coordinate 14,762,358 of NC_142483.1, forward strand.
TCCAACCAAAGTTCTGGGAGTGGGATTGTCAGATGCAGTGAGAGATTCAACTCCAAAATTTGTGTTAGAATTACTGAAAAGAGGCCTTGTTTCCACAGGAGCTGGTGTAAGCCTGAGGCCTCTGGCAGTCATCTTGTGGAATCCAAATGAAATCAATGGGAACATATCAGAGGTGAGAGAAAATCTGAGTCCTGGAGCTATCTTTTGAGCTCTTGGAAAACCGTTGAGTTGGCTTTCTATAGCTTGAAAACTGCTAGGGAGAGGAAGGACATTTGAACAGCAGAATGTTAGTGTTGAAAGACACGTGTGTGCTTAACCTCTCCAAGGAGCCACTTCAGTTTTTACCACCACTGGGTCCTTTTACTCCTTCCCCATTGCTACCTTGTTTTCACAGATTATGGGCACTAGAAAAAATATATAATATTAATCAGGACATTGTTTCTGGTTTCATTGCACAGTGATCATAGTCAGCACGTCTGAGGCTCTGTCGTAAATACCGTGGACTCGAGTGTGAATCTTAACCTGCCTTCCTCGCTCTGCAATGGGGCACTTAGGGTGAGTATCCTCACTTCCCTGAATCCCCTGTCCTCATCTGTAAGATGAGATGTGACTGTTACCCACTTCATAGGGCTGTTGTGTGGAATAGTTAAGAGAATACATAGGGAGCGTTTGGAAAGGTGTGAGAACTAGCAGCTGTTAATTAGTATTAATATCAGTGTCGTGAAGCCTAATCTTCACTGTCCTTCTGCATGTCGTGCTGTTCTCCCCTCATGGAGGAGAAAGGCGAGCCTCAGCCTCTCTTGCTCGGCTTGTGATGGGGTCAGGGGTGGAACCTGGGTATCCTTGTGCTGCGGTCCCTGCTTTCTCACCACACGCACTGCCCCAGTCAGGCGCGCACACATCACAGCGATTAACGAGCAGCCTCAAAATTAAATAGTATGTATTCTCCAGGTATTCGTTGAGAACTTTTTAGCTTCCAGGCATTATTCTAGACACTATGTGATGCTAAATAGCCTATTATTTCCAGTTAGCCTGTTGGTATTAGGTTGGGCAACCAACAGTTTCCTTTTTTTTTTCTCCCATTCTTTTCCAGATTCTTTTCCCATGTAGGTATTACAGAATACTGACTAGTGTTCCCTGTGCTATACAGTAGGTCCTTGCTGGTTGTCTGTTTTATATACAGAAGTGTGTATATGTCAGTCCCAAACTCCTAATTTATCCTTCCCCACCACATTTCCTTTTTGGTAACGGTAAGTTTGTTTTCGATTTCTGTGGGTCTGTTTCTGTTTTATAAATAAGTTCATTTGTATGATTTTTTTAGATGCCACATATGAGTGATATGTGGTATTTGTCTTTTTGTATCTAAATTACTTCAATTAGGATGATAGTCTGCAGGTCTGTCCATGTTGTTGCAAGTGGAAGTATTTCATTCTTTTCACGACTTAGTAGTATTCCATTGTGTGTGTGTCTTCCCTATCCATTCATCTGTTGATGGACATTTAGGTAGCTTCCATAGCTTGGCTATTGTAAATAGTGGTGAAATGAACACAAGGGTGCATGTATTTTTTTTATTTATTTTTGTCTATTTGGCTGTGCCGGGTCTTAGGTGCAGCATGCAGAATCTGTAGTTGTGGCATATGGGATCTAGTTTCCTGACCAGGTATCAAACCCTGGGCCCTCTGCATTGGGAGTGCAGAGTCTTAGCCACTGGACCACCAGGGAAGTCCTGCATGTATCCTTTTGAGTTATGGTTTTCACTGGATCCATGCCCAAGAGTTGGATTGCTAGATCATATGGTAACTGTTTTTAGTTTTTAAGGAACTTCCATAGCGTTCTTCATAGAGGCTGTACCAATTACATTCCCATCAACAGTGTAGGAGGTTCCCTTCTCTCCACATCCTCTGCAGTGTTTATTGTTTGTAGACTTTTTGTTTGTTTGTAGACTTTTTGATGATAGCCATCCTGACTGGTGTGAGGTGATGCTTCATTGTAGTTTTGATTTGCATTTCTCTGATAATTAGTGATGTGAGCATCAGATTCTGATGAAGTTTTCAAAAAATACTTAAAATAACTCAAAATACTTAACTATTTAAAATAGCTCTTTTTAAACACAAGGACCTGAGCACATGCTCGTTTATTTCCATGCCCTCCTTCCCAACCAAGCCCTTTCACAATGGCAGTCAAAGATCCAGTCATAAACCTGCAGAAGCACTAGAGCAGGGTATCTGACGGGGGCAACTAAGTGATGTGAACAGAACTGAGCAACATGCGTTTCCAGCTGAAAGGCTCCATCAGGGATCCACATCAGTGAGTGAAGAAAGGCTGACGCTGAGGTGCTCAGAAGGACCTGACAGCTGTCAGAGCAGAAAAGAATGGCTCAGGTTACAAAGAGAGACACGTCAGGTGGCAAATACTAGTAGACCAGAAAACCAATTGATTTATTTTTATCAAATTTTGAGAGCAAAAGGAGAGGAAAGCAGTTTTAGGAAGTCCGATGAGCCCATTTCATCATCGCTAAAGTGGTGATAAAATGTTAAAATGTGGACTAAAGGAATTTATGTTTATTAAGCAGCACCCAAGGCAAGAAGTAGTCAGTAATGCAGTGAACGAGGAGCTTGTCTCATTACAGATGAGAACCCACCTTGGTCAGGACATGGCTCTCACAGCAGCCTGCTCCTCTTTGGGCGGGACCCAGGACTCCATGTATGAGTCAGAGTAACTCAGAAATCTCCTCCTGGACGGAATTGGAAGCTAGTTCTCCAAAGCTTTCAGTGCCTCCCTCCCACGGAAGGTAGCAGACCTCGGGTTGGGCCCAGGTGAAAAATCTGATTGAGCGAGCTTGCCTCATCCCTCAGATGTCTCACCGCCCACGACCTTCAGAGGGAGGTTACCGGGAAGGCCTGCAGGGCTTCCTCACAAATCACGGCTTGAGATGGACAAACAGAGGCTCTCGACCTTGGCGTGATCATCAGCAACTTCTTCTTCACCCCCAACCGAAACCTCTTGCCCCACAGTGACCTCACATCAGCTTGTGCCGTCCAGCCCTGTCGCCACCCCTGTCAGGAAGCCTTTGCCTAGAGTGGCTCGGGCCCTCTGAGTGGCTGGCCAGCGGGCTGCCTCTCCTTTTCTCAGGTCACCTTCCACGTTCAACACCAGCTTTCATTCCCAGAACACAGATGCGATCTTATCATCCGCAGGCTCAGGATCCCTCTAAGGCTGCCCTTTGCAAAGTCAGTAAAACGGCAGCTTCCCATCCTGCCAGTTTGCCTCACTGCCTGCCTCCTGACATCCCTTAGTCCAGCCCCCCAGGACTCCCCCAAGCACCTCCTGCCCACGCCCACCTCCAATCCCACTCCGGAGCCATTCCCGCTGCCTGCAGGGTCTTTTCCTCCAATCCTGTGGTGTCCATCCTACCATCCTCATGCGTGTGTACCCCTCACGCTTCCTCAGAGTCCAGGCTTAGTGTGACTTGACTGCGAATGTCTCCCTCCACAGAGACCAACAAGCCAGAATGACCACAGTGCATTTAAGCCTGAGTTCCTTGGAACTCTCAGCTCAGAGGTGAGCGTGTAGTACCTGTGTGGGGGTGAGGGGTCAGGCAGGCAGGTCTGAGTTGTGATGATAAAATCCTGAGCACTGAGGTTCCCTTCCCTCTGGCCTGCAGGACTTGGCGTGTTCTTCATTAGGCAAGGTTTCACTGTGGGGAAGATGCGCAATTAATCAAACATGCATTAATCTGCTCTTGGTCACACTGTCCCGCTTGTAGTTAAAATTTTGTCCTATTTCTTTCTAGTAGAAAAATGAGCACCATCATGCCCCACTGAGTATGTCAGGAGCAGCAGTCAGCAGGAGAGAAGGAGACCTAGGGAATCGGCAGGTCCTTGAACACAGATCTGGGGCCCTTATTCCTTTTGAACTCGTGGTAACTCTGTTCATGAATCACGTTTGGGGTGTGTTTCTCCACCACCCTTGCCAGCACCACCACCTTGCTCACCCTGTAGCTGACACTGAGCACCCTCATGGAGGAAGTGTGGGGCCCACATTATTTAGATTCAGTTTCTTTTTTTTTTTTTAATGTACATGCCTCTCTCCCCTGACTCTGCCACGTGGGATGGACAGTGCTTGAGCTGAGATGTAAATGAACCCATACCTGCATTGTGAGTTTCCTTTCAAGGGTAACAGCCATTATTCATTCTTCCCACAGCAAATTTAGCAATAATAGTACATGAGAAACAGTCGCAGTGGAATCCCAATACAGAGATTAGAGAGCCCTGTGTGACCAAAGCTGAAGAAACAATACGAGCAGAAACTAGCAGGGATCTGGGTTTCACCCTCAGAAGGCGCCGCGTGCCTGTGTGTCTCTACCTGCAGCCTCCCTCCGGTGTCGCGCTTCTAAAGGGAAGTCCATTGAGACGTTAGTGTCCGACAGTCCCTGTTCTTTTCTCACTCTGCTTTTTGGATCCTCATGGGGCCGGGGAAGGTTTTCAGAGAGCATTCATTTTCTTTCTCGGAATGTGAAGTGCTTGGATGAAGCAGAGGATGACTCCAGTGAAAAGGCACGGCTCCTCGCGACTACTTTTTGATCCGGATAGAGCAGAGATCTGGTGTTGACCACAGGCCAGGCAGGAGGCTGCCGCTCATCACAACCAGAGCCAGAAGGCTGGCATCCTGCCTTGTCAGCATCGCCTGATGTGTTCCTCCCTCTGTGCTCTCACATTATACCTGGGAGACCGGGGATTCCGTGGCCACCTGGGAGGCCCCAGTTCCAGTGCCTTCCAGGCAGGGCGCTGTTAACTTCAGCAGACATTCCAGGCTTCCCTGCCCTCCTGGGCACATGCCTCTACAAAGGAGCTGAGAAGCCTGGGCTCAGCATGACTGAGGGGGGCAGTTCACCCTGCTGCTGGAGAGAATCGTGCTCATGCCGAAACTATGTGCACAGCGATGTGGTGTCCTGCACTGCAGAGGCGCAAACGTGTGATACTTGGAGAGCCGGGCCAACTGGAGACTTTCCCCTACGCTTCTCCTAATGAGAAGATCCTGCCAATACCACCAGCAAACCAAGTTCAGAGAGACTGAGAACAAAGAAGCGAGATAGTTCCCCCAGATGTCAGCAAGATGAGCAGCTTGTGAGGGGCCGGAAGACTTCAGCCTCATTCAGACGACGTCAGGGTTATTTTAAGACCTGAGGGTGGACGTGAAGATTTGCCTCAGTGCCTGCCCGTGTCCCTCAAGGGCTCCACCTCACCAAGCATTTTCTGTGCTCATTGAGCATGCTTGCCCTGACTGCCTTTTCCTATTAGAGCTCCCTCAGGACCAGAGAGACTGTCTCCCAGCCACTTATACCAGCACAGCAGTGATGCAAAGATGTGGCGAGACCTCGCTTCCCTTTTGTGTGCTCACCCACTGACACACGCCGCTCATCTCTCTATGTACCAGGGCAAAGTGTCAGGGCAGAGCGCGGACCAGCACAGCTGGTCCCCTCGTTAAATCACAAACCCTCACCCAATCAAGGCACGACCTTCACTCTGCTCTACAGGGCAGGGGGAGGTCTCAAGCTTTGGCCCAGGTAGACCACTGAGAAGGGTGGTTTCAACATGCTAGTCTCACCTCTGGAGTTTTTGATTCAGTCAAGTTCCAGGAGTCGGTTGCTGAAAAAGGGCATATTCCTAACCGATTCCTCAGTGATGTCGAAGCTACTAGTCCAGGGCTCACACTGAAAACCACTGTACAGGTAAAACACGGAGGCTCAGCAGCAGCCAGTAACTAATAATCTTGGCCAAGTTCTCACTTACAGAAAGTAGTTAATCCAAAATTCAGACTCAGGACTGATTCCAAAGCTATGCTTGTAACGACAGCAGTATTCTGACAGTCCTTTGACACCCCAGTCACAAATCATGGCTAGTTAGTAAAGGGGAAATTCAGATTTGGAGTTTAAAAAAATATATTGGGCATATGGATGAGAAAAATTAATTCAACCAAAGAGTGGCCTGAATGGGACACTAGAGCTGGGGGAACCCCTGTTCTCGTTTTCCTCCAGAGAATCCCAGATGATACATTGGTTTCCATGATGTTTTATGATAGCCCAAACAATGGACATGGCATTTCCTCAATTGATTAGAATTTTAAGTTGAATTTTAAAAGCCTAGAAAGGAAGGTAACCATCTGAAAAACCTTCCCCTGTATCCTTCCAGCATGCATGTTGCAGCCTCCCTCTTATAAAGAACCATGCAGAGTTGGCTGTTTAATGAAGCATCGCCCGCTCTGAGCTACAAGGCGATGATTACAAACCCTGAGAGAAGCCCAGGGGTGGCTTCCAGCCTTAAGTGCCAAACGAAATGACACCAGGGGGCTCCCAAACTGCCCAAGAGAGATGGTCATTGTACCTCATAAAGGAATGCCATGGATCTGTCCCAAAGGCATAGGGTACCAATGCCAAAAGGCAATGAACTTGAACTAAGCAAGCCTCCTCATTGGCTGTCGCTGTTGGTGTTGTAAAAGATTCTGCCCAGTGGCATCAGGCCTGAGTAAACGTTGGCTTGGCTGACCCGTCCACTAAGATGAATTGGGCATGACTAAGGTGTAGGGGTGCCAGGCCTTCCATTAACAGGAAAGGCATGCAGGGGCAGCAGAGCGGGTCAGCATTCCAAGGATACAAACTGAGATTCCTTTCCAAAAGGTGAGTTACAGGGAGAAAGGCAGGAAAGAAGAGAAGACAAACCTTGATGTCCTCAGGCAATGGGCTGCTTAACCAGTCCCTGCTTAGGATTGCAGTGCAGCCTGAGCCCAGAGCTCTGGCTGCCGCCAAGCAGGTGTGCGCACATCTGTGACATCCATGAGCCTCAGCATTACCCCCGATAAAGTGGAGTCGGCACTCCACTGTGTTCCTGCAAGGAGTTCCCATACGGATCAAACAATAGGAGATAAGAGAAAAGAAAGAAGGAAGCTTTACATAGGTAAATGCTTTATAGGAATATAAAGGTTGCAGGTGGTGAAGACAGGCGGAAATCAAATGGGGCATTGGGCTTAAGAACAATGTTTACATTTGTTTGGAGGTGGCAAGTGTGCATATCATTTCTGTAATTTTTAAAGGCAGGTAAATGTGTTGTTTCATCGCTAAGTCACGTCTGACTCTTGCGACCGCCTGGACTATAGCCCACCAGGCTCCTCTGTCCATGGGATTTCCTAGGCAAAAATACTGGAGTGGGTTGCCATTTCCTTCTCCAGGGTATCTTCTGACCCAGGGATAGAACCTGAGTCTCCTACTTGGCTTCTAAGTCATAAAGACTTGCTACTCAATTAGATGGCAACATACAGCACTCTTTTTTCCTCCCATTTGCCCATTCAAACCCATTTTTGGGGGCAACTCTTTCCCACTCTTGGAAAAAAGTCTAGAGATGGTCTCAGTGGTCTCAGAAATTGTGTAATTTTGAGAAATAATGTACAGTTTCATGTAATAGTCAAAGTTCCACTTCAAGGTAAAGCTTTGCCTCTTCCCAGCTCAGGTGGCCTCAAGTTGAGACCTCTAATGGAGGAAGAGGCGTGCAGATCTTTCTTCATTTCCCCCTCTTTCTCATATTTTTGGCCCAGGTCGCTGTGTTTCTGACTCCTCCAGGCCTGGGAGAGTTAAAAGGTAGGAAAGGTCCTTCTGGATCAACCCTACTGTAACTTGATGTTGGTTTTCTCTGGCCATGGCTGATGTTGGGTTGCGGGGGAGTCTGGCTCATCTGACACTTCATCACTGGAGATCTCTCCTCTCCAGGCCCTTTATGCAGACCAAAATCTCCCCACAGGCTGCTCCCCACTTTCCCCTGGTGAGGTTCACCCCATCCATTGTCTCTCCTGACACCCTCCAGACTGGGACTCTCCTATGTGGCCGGCTTGTGGTCCAGAGGAAACATTCTGGAAGTGTGGGCTGTGCCCAGAGAAGTCACTCTCTCCCATGTCTTTCAGGCAATGGCCCAGCACAGTCTCCATAGCCCCACAGTTTCCAGGAAGTCTGTCTGCTTCCTTGAAGGATGAGATTGAAACCTCCCTCTGTGCCTTGGGGTTAAGAGGAAGCAACCCCCACACACAGTGGATGGGGACTGGGGGTAAGGTAAGAAGTACAGCATACAGCGTGCTCACAACTCTTCAAAGGATATTTTCCCCTATATCCACCCTTCAGCTTCTTCAGTCTTCAATGCAGCTTTTCAATTTTTTGGAGAAATAAAAAAAACTGAAGGGTTAAAAGGTTGCAAAACATCTCCATTACCTAATTTGCATGTCCCACAGAGATGACCTAGTACAATTTTCTAAGTATTCTTTTTAAAAAAATATTTATTTATATGAGTGCATCCGGTCCTGGTTGCAGCACGTGGGTTCTTCCTTGCACCTCTTCTTGTGTGGCGGCGCACGGACTCTCCAGTTGTGGCCTGCAAGCTTAGTGGCTGCAGCACACAGGCTTAGGTGCTCCATGGCATGTGGAATTTTAGTTCCCTGACCAGGGATCAAACACGCGTCCCTTGCATTGCAAGGCATATTCCTAGAGGTAAGTCCCTCTAAGTATTACAAGATAGTAAGATGCAGCTCTTTCTGCCCATTGCCTGCAGTGGCCCCCAAACAACACACGTTAGATACTACTGGGCTCTTTGCTAAATGAGACAGCAGGGGTTCTCTTTGTAGAAAAAGACTGGAGGTGGTATGCTGTTTGTTAATAGTAGTTAATTGCAAGGGCTGGAACTATGGGTAATTTTTCATTATATTTCTCTCTGTTAAAAATTAATTTTAAAAAGAATAAGATGCTATTCTTAGTAAAAGATGAAAAATTTCTAGAAAAGGGGAGAATATGTTAAAGAATGAAAGTAAGCATGGAGGAGAAAGACAAAAGAAAGGGCAGGAAAGGAGAGTAAAAGGAAGCTGAAGAACAAAGCAATGGCATAAAATAAATAAAAGAAACAGATCACTATTTTCTTTAAAATGTGCATTTAAGTTATGTCTCCTTTGGCATAGGAAAAAGCTCTTATTAGTTTAGAGCTACTATTGCAAACATCTACCTTTTTGTAGAGGCTAACAAGTATGCTAGAACAAGCTATTGCCCATGTTGGTTTTGTGTGAACAGACTTGATTCATCTTTGCATGAATCCCAGGGACAAGGCAGCTCTGTTCAGGGAAAGGAACTCAGAATCGGGACCATTCCGATGGGACTGGTGTGTCATTTGCATTTCGCACAGGCCATAATGGAAGAAATGTGGGAAGTTACGAGAAAGTAGCTACATAAACAAGACTGCAGAGACCACCTACAAGCTCTTTAAATAACATTAATTTAACAGCGTCCATTTGAACAATGTGCTAATCTCAGAAAATCTTCTCATAAAACAGGTCTTGGCATCAGCTTCTTACTATAGCTAGGAAAAAGTAAGAAAAGTACAATTCTTTTTTTTCTTTATTTCTAACACTTTGACTTCTGACTATTTGAGATGGGGTAGCAGGCATCGGACCTGAGCACTGTGGGGTGCCATTGGAAGGATTTTAAGCCAAGGAACTGTGTGGGGTTTGATTTCTCCGTGCCTCTGATTTCACTCTCTGCCCTTCTCCGCCCAACTACTCCTGCTCTGTACCCCAGGAAGGCTGACCTCTGCCAAGTTCATCCTCTGGGCCTTCCTGCGGTCTACATCTGAGTTGGGTTCAGTCAGTGGAAGGTGCCAGAGGATGCGGAAAGGGGAAAGGAGAGAGGGAGAGATTGGGGCATTTATTCATTATTCATCGGTCAGTCAGTCATTCTACTGAAGACCAGAGCTCCTGGCAGGCAGCCCTTTACTCCAGCTGTAGGTCTGGCTGTGGAAGAAAAGGTTCAAGCCGAAAAGGGCAAGAATGGATTTCAAAATGGAGGTTATTTAAGGGCAATTTTATGGCCAGGAGGAAGGTGGTGATGCTTTGGTCTCTAGGATGTGTGGTGTAGAGAAGCAGATAGATTCTCAAAAAGCATTAAGGAGATAAACTCTATGCAACCCATGATCATGGATTGGTCATGGATTAGACATGGGGGTAAAGGAGAAGACTTCTAGGTTGTAGGTCTGAGAAATCTGAGAGGTGGTGGGCCATTTGCCGTGGTAAAACTTGGGTTAACAATCTCTCTCATGGAAACTGTGTGAGTTGCTTCATCGGAGGTGGAGGTTGGGAAAGGTCCTTTCTTTCTCCCATTCAGGGAGAGACTGCAGGGGAAGCCACACCCAGTCCCTCCTTGAGAGTGTTTAAGCGATGTGGCTCCATTTGGTTGAGCAGCCATTTCATATCATGCATTTGAAGAGCAAAAATCTTTTCTCAAATTCTAATTTGCATCTGCAGAAACTCATGCAGTTTCTCTTACAACACCTAATGAAGACAGATTAGGCAAAGCAACTTTAAAACTTTACTTCTAGCTCTCCAAGTACCAGAAAAATTGAATGTTAGATTTATAATTACTGTGCATTTTGTTTGAGAGAGAAAGAAAAAACTCATATGCATAGAACATTTTCATAAATCATGTCTATGATTAAAAAAATATGGTTCAAACAGACACGACTGTGCTTTGCCCTGCATCTGTTTCACATACACAAATGTGTCAGGTTTACATAAACCACACTGATACAGATGAAAAATAAGGGAAGAACAAGATAAAAATAGCTCTTACGGTATCAGGGTATCAGTAACACATCTTTTATTATTATTATAGATGATGCCATGGCAATCAATCACGCTCTTATGTTGCATGGGCTAGTGACCTCAAGCCCCATGGAGGAAGAGCTAGCCAACATCCAGGAATCGATTCTTTCAGCTTTTTAAAAAAGAGATCTTCAATATCCTATGTCTGGATTTCTGGTGACAGTTTCAAAGATAGTGAAATGAAGCCATCTCATCCCCCACGTGGTGTCCAGGTACTGATCTCAGATGTGTTCTCATGACACCCTCGAGAGGCAAGAGTGGCTAAGGGGCAGTGCCCCATTTCAGATGCTACTATATATGGATCATCCATGAATGGACCCACCCAACCAGCCAGTAGTAGCTCCCCAGGCCTGAGAGATAACATTGCTGACTTGTGCTTTTATCCGCCCTCTCTCCTACTGTCCCTGACCAGCTGAGCAGACATGCAGTTGGAAAACTCTGCTGTTTTCCTTTTCCCCCAACTAAAACACTTAACTTTTGTACTCCAATTATAAAAGCTGATGACGTCTCAAGGGAGGATTTTTTAATGCATGTAAACTTGACCTAGTAAGTAAAACTCTGCCTTCTCATTCATTGACTAAAGCATGCTTTTTTCCCTCACAAATTTGTATTAACTCAACATCTCTTAATGCTCTAGCTGTATTTGTACGTGTGTGTGCACCCTCCTCAACAATAATCTTGAAGTCTACAGATCCATAAGTAGGTGCTTTATTGTTGTGCTGGGGCAATTCTATTTAAGGGTAACGAATTGTTCTATAATGCAAACATTTACCACAGATATAATATTTTACCAGTTTTAATCTTCCAGACTTGAGATTGCTTAAAATTCCACTTCCACCCTGGTATCTTAAAGCATTTGTCCATATGTATGAGAAGGTTTTTTTTTTTCATTCCCTCTTTTTCTGGATACAACACCCAAATCTCCACTTGTGAAACTGCACTTCCTCTCCTCTCTCAGACCATGTGGATTAAATAAGGGTGACCCCAGCCCTCACTTCTGTGAGGGGAAAGATGACCCAAGTTAATGAGAGTGAGCATTGAGATGTTTGCTGGGATTTTTGGGAAAGGGGGTTTATCTTTCTGTTGGGGTTGCTGAGTTGGTAGGATAAGGCCCAGAGTGGTTGATCCCCGTCTTGCTTCCATGTGGGAAAAGTCCACCAGTGACTGCAGACAACAAAAAGGAGGGCAGAGCCAAGAGTCAGAGAGACACAGATTCGTAACAATTCTGTATTGTTGTTGTTGCTTAGTTGCTAAGTCGTGTCTGACTCTTTGAGGACCCATGGACTGTAGCCCGCCAGGCTCCTCTGTCTATGGGATTTTCCTAGGCAAGATTACTGAAGTGGATTGCCATTTCCTTCCAGGGAATCTTCCCAACCCAGGGATCAAAGCTGCGTCTTTTGTCTCTTGCATCTCCTGCAATGGCCGGTGAATTCTTTACCAATGAGCCACCAGTTCAATTCAGTTCAGTTCAGTTGCTCAGTCATGTCCGACTCTTTGCGATCCCACGAATCACAGCACGCCAGGCCTCCCTGTCCATCACCAGCTCCCAGAGTTCACTCAAACTCATGTCCATCGAGTCGGTGATGCCATCCAGCCATCTCATTCTCTGTCGTCCCCATCTCCTCCCACCCCCAATCCCTCCTAGCCTCAGACTCTTTTCCAGTGAGTCAACTCGTCGCATGAGGTGGCCAAAGTATTGGAGTTTCAGCTTCAGCATCAGTCCTTCCAAGGAACACCCAGGACTGATCTCCTCTAGAATGGACTGATTGGATCTCCTTGCAGTCCAAGGGACTCTCAAGAGTCTTCTCCAACACCACAGTTCAAAAGCATCAATTCTTCAGTGCTCAGCTTTCTTCACAGTCCAACTCTCACATCCATACATGACCACGGGAAAAACCATAGCCTTGACTAGACAGACCTTGGTTGGCAAAGTAATGTCTCTGCTTTTTAACATGTTATCTAGGTTGGTCATAACTTTCCTTCCAAGGAGTAAGCATCTTTTAATTTCCTGGCTGCAATCAGAACATATTAAGAAGAGGTGGCAAGAATACACAGAACTGTACAAAAAAGATCTTCACGACGAAGATAATCATGATGGTGTGATGACTCACCTGGAGCCAGACATCTTGGAATGTGAAGTCAAGTGGGCCTTAGAAAGTATCACTATGAACAAAGCTAGTGGAGGTGATGGAATTCCAGTTTAGCTATTTCAAATCCTGAAAGATGATGCTGTGAAAGCATCAATATGCCAGCAAATTTGGAAAACTCAGCAGTGGCCACAGGACTGGAAAAGGTCAGTCTTCATTCCAATCCTAAAGAAAGGCAATGCCAAAGAATGCTCAAACTACCGCACAATTGCACTCATTTCACACGCTAGTAAAGTCATGCTCAAAATTCTCCAAGCCAGGCTTCAGCAATATGTGAACCATGAACTTCCAGATGTTCAAGCAGGTTTTAGAAAAGGCAGAGGCACCAGAGATCAAATTGCCAACTGAGCCACCAAGGAAGCCCATAACAACTCCATGTACGTGTGTTAATTGATTTAGGTTCCTCTAATTGTACCATCGATTGTGAACTTTTCAGTTACTTTCATAACTTTCAGTTATAAAACCCTAATTTGTATGGCAGAAAGTGAAGAGGAACTAAAAAGCCTCTTGATGAAAGTGAAAGAGGAGAATGAAAAGGTTGGCTTGAAGCTCAACATTCAGAAAACAAAGATCATGGCATCTGGTCCCATCACTTCATGGGAAATAGATGGAAAAACAGTGGAAACAGTGTCAGACTATTTTTTGGGCTCCAAAATCACTGCAGATGCTGATTGCAGCCATGAAATTAAAAGACGCTTATTCCTTAGAAGGAAAGTTATGACCAACCTTGATAGTATATTAAAAAGAAGAGACATTACTTTGCCAACAAAGGTCCATCTAGTCAAGGCTATGGTTTTTCCCATGGTCATGTATGGACGTGAGACTTGGAGTGTAAAGAAAGCTGATCGCCGAAGAATTGATGCTTTTGAACTGTGGTGTTGGAGAAGACTCTTGAGAGTCCCTTGGACTGCAAGGAGATCCAGGAGATCAGTCCTGGGTGTTCCTTGGAAGGACTGATGCTGAAGCTGAAACTGCAATACTTTGGCCACCTCATGCAACGAGTTGACTCAATGGAAAAGACTCTGATGCTGGGAAAGGTTGGGGGCGGGAGGAGAAGGGGACGACGGAGAATGAGATGGCTGGATGGCATCACCGACTCTGTGGACATGAGTTTGAGTGAACTCCAGGAGTTGGTGATGGACAGGGAGGCCTGGTGTGCTGTGATTCATGGGATCGCGGAGAGTCGGACACGACTGAGCGACTGAACTGAACTGAACTGAACTGAATTTGTTTGGTTTGACTTGGATTTGATCACTTCAAATCATCTCTCACATCTCTATTCCATTTTGTGCAATAGGTGAGGGCTGGGCAGAAGGTCAGGGACAGGACCCCAATCAAGGGCTCCTTCATAGGCGCCCCTCCAGCTTTCCTCCTTCCTTATAAAGCCAAGTGGGAACTGACCACGCAGCATCTAGACCTAATATGGCCCACTCCCTAGGAAATTTGATCATCAGATGGCCTCTCCCTTCATGACACCAAGACCTCCGAGGCATGGAAAACATGGGCTCACCCAGAGGAAAAGGGTTATCCTCTCAGAACTCATGACCGGGCATCAGGATAATGATCTTCAACTCTGCTGGGAAGAAACATTTATAGGCGGCCCCATCAGAATCTACTTTGCCAGACATTCCTGGTCAGGGAGGGAACTGGTGAATCTCTTTCCTACAGGGCTTTTATACATTCTTTCAGTTCTGAAATATAACACTTGCAAAATTTTAATTTCATCCCTAAATTCCTAAATCCCTGTGATGCGGACCCACTGGGCTGACTCTTCATTACCAGTGCTGGCCCATCCATAAGAACTCAGGCACCTCCAGGTGAGGTTGCTGCCTCCATGAAAAGCGTGGATGTTGTACTTGGATGGGAACTCTGGGAAGAGATAATAAAATTCAGTAAGGCAATAACCACACCTCTAATTCCATAGACCCACAACGATCCATTTGGCAGAAAGATACCTACATGAGAGATTAGAAAAGGAAAAAATTTCCAGTAGCTTGCTAAACCTATGAAAACCCAGCTCAATTCAAAAGGGTCCCATAAATATAGTGACACACTTTTGTACACAAAGGGAGTGTCTCTCAAGCAAAGAGCAGAAAACTGCAAAATGAACTTTGAACTTTTCTGGTCTGATTCTTTTCACAGAAGTTCTTACAAAGATGTACAAATTAAATCCCATTCAGCTAAACTCATCAGGAGTTATGTTTACTATGAAGAAGAAAAGTATATGAAATTAGGATTCTGCCAGACACTTTGGAATACACAATGATTATTATCTCTGGCCCTTGCGTCCAACATGAGAAGAGAGAAAAGCATAACACTGACACTGGTCCCAGGACTTGAGCCCTATCCACTGAACAGAATTAGATATCATTAGATTATTAACTCCCTATAACTAATCAATGGCTAATCTCTGCCACAAAATGCCTTGATCATCTATAAGGTTATTAGCAAAGTTAATGTCCCACCACTGGAGACACCCAGTATGCATAATGATCTTCTCTAAATGACTTCTAAGACCCCTTTGGAATGTCATGGACCTAATACTTCTGTCTCCCACAAATTCATATGTTGAAGCCCTAACCCCCACCAAGTGGCCATATTTGGGGATGAGACCTCTAAGAAAGTAACTGAGGTTAAATGAGGTCATAAGGGTAGGCCCTTTACCTAATAGGATCAGTGTTCTTATAAGAGGAGACACTAGAGCTTCCTCTCTCCTTCTCTCCCTCTCGCTCCCCCTCCCCTACTCCCCTCTCTCTGTATCTCTCTGCATGCATGCAGAGAGGACAGGCCATGTATCAACAAAAAGGCAGTAGTCTTGGCTTTCTTAATGGCAAGACAGTGGTGTTGTTAATAAGAGCACCTTCCCATTGGGATTGATGGCAGTGTTGAGTTAGATCCTGTTTATGACATCATCATTCAGCTACCATGAGGTGGCTTTGTTGAGAAGCATTTTCTTGGAGCTGATGTTTCTGTGGATACTGGGTGGGGGCGGGGGTGGGGTTGAGGTGGACCGTTGTGCCTTAGCCACCTGATGTTCTCTGCCAAGGGTAGGAATTATGACATTGCTAAGCAGAGGATATGGTGATAGGTTCACTGGGCTGGAATGGAATATGAACATGATTTCTTTGAAGATGACAAATCAGGACTAAACAGAGACGTTGTCATCAGGGCTGCTCTCAAGGAAGAATAAACTCAGTGAGGGCAAGGGCCAGCTTTGGTCTCTGCTTTGATCACCATTCTGTGTGGTACCTAGCATAGTGCCTATCACAGATAGGGGCTTGATCAACATTTGTTGAACAAGGGGGAAAAAAAGAACAAGCAAGTGATGACTAACCTAATGCCAGTTGACAAGTGCTGACCAGGGTCACATCATAGACAGTCTTGGCAATGCCACCAACGGACAGGGTGAGGGTAAATGTCACCTTGTTTCAGGGTCACAGGTTGACTTCAGTGGTGATGAGTGGCCTTGCTAATTAGTGTCCTACTCTTTGTCCTGACTGAGTGTATGAAAAATAAACTACCAGGGCTTTAATAAACTCATTGCAAGTCTCAAAACTGACGTGACCTAGCGTAATTGTCACTCTCTGCATGTTTTAATTTGTAACTGGTTTCACTGGCTAGTGCCTAAATAAATAAGAACAAATATCTGGCACTCAACTGTTTTCTGAGCACATAGCAGATATTTCTAATCAGTCATGACACTCCGTTTTTCCTTGGCTCCATCTCAGACTATTTCTCAACATGGCATTCCAGAGAACCACTGATAGTCAATTGGAGTTGGCTTTTGAGGTGGAACCATTCTGTCTGTCTGCTCTACACTGGTTTCATTTTACACATTGGAGTAGTTTGTTGTTTTTCCTTCAAGGCATCCACTCTTCCTTCCTATGATAACATTCTCATTTTCATTTGAGAATCCACTTCTCTTCTACTCCTAATTTATTGGCATCCAGGGACACTGACTCCTCCCTGGATTTTGGATAGAGCACATGACTGATTGACTCCCTCCATTCCACTGGCCACAGAGATTGATTCAGGGGTGTTTTAAGTCCAGTCACTCAGATCCAATGATCTTAGACTTTTGTTGAGCTGGTCAGGAAGCTGGCTCTCATTTTGCACTTGTTATAGTCATGGGAGCTTAAAGTAGCCAGACAAACATTAAAGGGACTAAGAATTGAACCAAAATAGCAGTAGCAGATCAGAGACGTAGGAAGAAGCTAATTTCAAGTAATATCATTTAAACCCCTGAATTGATTCAGATACTCCCAGAGTATTTGTTACAGGTAACTTTTTGCTCTGTGCATTTGTTCTTTTCCCAAGGTCTTGGATCTTGGGATAACTGCTGTGAACTTTACAATAACTGCTGTGAACTCTTCTCTGGTAGATCGTCTATCTCCATGTCACTTAGTTGTTCTTCTGGGGTAAATCTTGTTCCTTCATCCGAAACATATTCCTCTGCCGTCTCATGGTAAATATCTATTTGTATTTTTATGTCTGTAGAAAGTTAGTTATGTTTCTCGCCCTTGGAGAAGTGGCCCTCTGTAGGGATGTTCTGTGGGTCCCAACAGGGCACTGCCCTCTGGTCACCTAAAGGCCAGGGGCCAGCTGGTCCCAGGATGAGTTCTGATCTGTGTTTGTGGACTTGATTCCACAGGCTGTGGGATGGTGGTTTTCTTCTGGGTCTGCCCTTTGGTGGGTGGAGCTGGTCCTGGCCCCCTAGTGGGCAGGGCCATGTTATGGGGAGTGTCTAGAGGTGGCGGTGGGCTCAGACGTCTCTAGGCAATCTGTCTGCTGATGGGTGGGCTGTATTCCTGTTAGGTTGGTTGTCTGGCCTGAGGCATCCAACACTGGAGCCTGCAGGCTGTTGGGTGAGGCCAAGTGTTGGTGCCAAAATGGCCGCCTTCAGAAGAGCTCAAGCTGATAATTACTCCCTGGTACCTCCTGCACCAATGTCCTTGTTCCCATAGTGAACCATAGCTTTCCCTCACCACCCACACCCCCACCCCCAACCCCAGAAACCCTCCAAGACCAGCGGGTAGGTCTGGCCCAGGATCCAATGGAGTCACCACTTTTCTCTTGAGTACCATAAGGCAAGAGACCTTCTGTGCTTCCTCCAAGAGTGGAGCCTCTGTTTCCCCTAGTCCTGCGGAGTTGTTGTCATCAAGCCACACTGGCCTTCAAAGCCAGATGCTCTGGGGGCTCCTCTTCCAGATGCCAGACCCCCAGGCTTGTGAGCTGGTGTGGAACTCAAGAGCTCTCACTCCTATGGGAACATTTCTGTGATATGATTGTTCTCCAATTTGTGAATCACCCACCCTGGGAGGTATGAGGTTTGATTATATCATGAGCACACCACTCCTACCATCTTGTTTTGGCTACTTCTTTATGTCTTTGGATGTAGAATATCCAGTCTTTTTTATCAATGGTTGTTCAGCAGTGAGTTGTGATTTTGGTGGGCTTGTGATTGGAGGTGAGCTCTGCTGCTGTTGCTGCTAAGTCGCGTCTGTCGTGTCTGACTCTGTGCGACCCCATAGACGGCAGCCCAACAGGCTCCTCTGTCCCTGGGATTCTCCAGGCAAGAATACTGGAGTGGGTTGCCATTTCCTTCTCCAATGCATGAAAGTGAAAAGTGAAAGTGAAGTCACTCAGTCATCTCCAACTCTCAGCGACCCCATGGACTGCAGCCCACCAGGCTCCTCAATCCATGGGATTCTCCAGGCAAGAGTACAGGACTGGGCTAGGTAAACAATAAATGACTGATTAATAAAGTAACAGCTAACACTTTTTTCCTTCACAATATTTATGTTTTTACATCCTTTTCTTGCTTTTTTGCACTTGATAGGCTTGCTAATAGCTGAACACTCTTATAGTGCTTCTTACATGCTAGACAGAGTTCTAAGTGCTTTACCTGTATTAACTAATTTAATGCTCAGATAAAGCCTGGTGACAGGATACTACTATCCCTTTCATTTTAGGCATGCAGAAGTGATGGGATTAAAATTCAAGTTTAAAAAATTAGTTTGACCAAACATAGTATTTCATCCTAATATTTGTATCACTGAATTCCACAATTAAATATTTATCATGGATCAACTATGTCCTCAGCCCTGTATAAGAATATTTCCTTCCATGGAGGAGAAACAGCAAATGAAGCCCTAAACACAAGGGAGACAGGCCAGACATCTACAGTGGAGTCGCCTCTTAAGTACCTGGATACACCCACCAAGAGTCTGCTGGACACACCCGCCAAGAGAGCCCAGGCCGAGTTCCCCACCTGCGATTGTGTGGGTAAGTCCTTCTGGCTGTCAGGGAAGGGCAAGGGGATGAGGCCTGGTGGGCTTGGATTTCTAGGCTCTGACTTTGATTTGAGAAACATTTGCTGTGTGCCGGGTACATGGAACAACAGACTGGTTCCAAATAGGAAAAGGAGTGCGTTGAGGTTGTATATTGTCACCCTGCTTATTTCACTTATATGCAGAGTACATCATGAGGAACGCTGGGCAGGAAGAAGCACAAGCTGGAATCAAGATTGCTGGGAGAAATATCAATAATCTCAGATATGCAGACGACACTACCCTTATGGCAGAAAGTGAAGAAGAACTCAAAAGCCTCTTGATGAAAGTGAAAGAGGAGAGTGAAAAGGTTGGCTTGAAGCTCAACTTTCAGAAAACTAAGATCATGGCATCTGGTCCCATCACTTCATGGGAAATAGATGGAAAAACAGTGGAAACAGTGTCAGACTTTATTTTTTTGGCTCCAAAATCACTGCAGATGCTGATTGCAGCCATGAAATTAAAAGACCCTTACTCCTTGGAAGAAAAGGTATGACAACTTTGATAATATATTAAAAAGCAGAGACATTACTTTGTCAACCATGGTCCGTCTACTCAAGGCTATGGTTTTTCCCGTGGTCATGTATGGATGTGAGAGTTGGACTGTGAAGAAAGCTGATCGCCGAAGAATTGATGCTTTTGAATTGTGGTGTTGGAGAAGACTCTTGAGAGTCCCTTGTACCGCAAGGAGATCCAACCATTCCGTTCTAAGGGAGGTCGATCCTGGGTGTTCATTGGAAGGACTGATGCTAAAGCTGAAACTGCAATACTTTGGCCACCTCATGCGACGAGTTGACTCTCTGTGATGCTGGGAAAGGTTGGGGGTGGGAGGAGAAGGGGACAACGGAGAATGAGATGGCTGGATGGCATCACTGACTCTGTGGACATGAGTTTGAGTGAACTCCAGGAGTTGGTGATGGACAGGGAGGCCTGGCGTGCTGTGATTCATGGGGTTGTGGAGAGTCGGACACGACTGAGCGACTGAGCTGAACTGAACTGAAATGGCCACCACACTGGGGCCTGTGGACACAGAATTGAGCACGCAGGCTAGTGGAGAAGACATTGGAGGAAACTGATGGTGATGCTGTGTGGTGTATTGTGTGTCAGTGGTGGTGCTTTGTCTATAGATTGACGTGAAGGCATCGTGGAAGCCTTCCTGTGGGAGGTGGTGCTTGTGCTGAGGCCTGCGGGGCTGTCAGTTAGAAGGAAGATGTGCTGAGAAGAGGGAATAGCTTGGGCAACAGCGTGGTGGCCGTGACAGGGTAGGGCCTATTTAGACCTGGGAAAGCAAAAGGGGAGGAGTCTGTGTGGGGATGAATGAAAGGCGGCTTGAGAAGCAGGCAGGGCCCAGATCTTGCATTCAGAGCCCAGGAAGCCACGCTTGGGAGTTTAGCTTGATCTTACTGGTAATATGTAATGAGCTCCTGAGGGTTTTAAAGCACCAGTCATCAGCTTGTGCTTCGGAAAGGAGGTGAACTCATGGTCCTTCTATTCTTACCTAGCCTACTCTGATACAAGTGAGACGTCCTTATTTTGCCTATACTGGTCTGAACTGGGTTTTCTGCTACCTGCAACCAAGAGAATAAGACTCAAGACAACCCCTGTTCTGTTGCATTCCTCCAACTTTTCAAGATAATGGATCTCAGGAAAAGACCTTCCAGGCCCATCACTTTGCCAGTCTTGCCTTGGTCTCATTCTGGAAATGTACAGAGCTGGACACTTCTCTCTGGAACAGGGGAAAGCACCAGCTAATGCAGTGAAAATCTTGACACCATCAAGATTGATGGGACTTTAGAGGGCTTAGAGACCAACTGGACATCTGGAACTGGGACTTTTCCTTCACCTTCCTTGCCATGTGACTGTCCCCAGTGCTGAGACACTTAACCATCTTCCAGGAATATCATTTCCAAATTGGCCAACTCTGATTATTCAGAATTCTTCAGTAACTCCACCTTTTGCTAGAGAAGGGGAGAGCTAAACCTGAACCCTACATTCTAAACTACACCCTTCAGCAAGCATTGTTTGCCTACTCACTTGTTCATTTATTCATTTCTTCAATCCTTCAGTAAATATTGGTTAGTGGTTTCCATGTGTCAGGCACTGGTCCAGGTATTTGGGAGACGTGAGTGAACAAAAGAACAAAACAGATTAAAGCCCTGACTCATGGAGCTCACATTCTAGAGACAGAAGACAGGCCATCAACAATAAACCCTATGATAATGAGTTATGAGGAGCACTAGAAGGTGGCAAGGACCATCAGAATAAAACAGAGCAGTCTGAGAGCAATCAAAGGCCCAGTTTCACTATTATGTGCAGGTGGTCCAGGTGGGCCTACCTGGTGATGGGGCACTGGACTCTGACTTGAAAGAGAGGAGGAGTGATCCATGCAGAAAGTTAGGGATCCTGGGACCTGTTGATTAAAACTGTTTCCCAAGTTCTTGAACTTCTGAACTTCTAATTCTGTTTCCAACCACCAGTATTTGTTGGTAGTTCAGGGTTGTATCTCTACACAGACCACTTCAGGTGAATTTCTTTCTGTTTTGTTTAAGTGTGGAGGGTGGTATAAAGGGTGGAGAGCTGTTAGATTTTGGCAGCAAGAAGCTAAGGAGTAACGCTGGTGGGAGGTTCACGGTTTGCCTGAACACCACCCTGCTGTGCCGGGGCATCAATTCCAGAAATATTTAGGAAACTGAGTCACTACCAGTGGACTCAGACCAATGAGCAAGCCACAGCCACACCTGGCAGGGCTTTGTCTCTCGTTTGAACAACAGCCGGAGGTGCTGCCTCGCTCAGGGCTGCTGACCGCTGACCCCAGAGACCCGGGCCTGGAGAGTGGCCGCAGGGAGGCGGCCCCCGGGCCTTGGGCTGCCCCGGGAGGGGGTGACGTGAACGGGACGCCCTTCCCGGGTGTGCTTGGGCTTTCTCCTTCCTGACCTGTCCTCCCACTGACCCTCATCTTTGACTGAGATTTATGTGCCGGCGTCACGCTCACCCTGGATCCTTTGAGGAAAACATAAAACAAATCCCTAGGATTGGGGAAGGAGGGCAGTCATCGGTTACTCTGAGGAAAGTCAGAGGCAGCTGCACACGGCCTCCACCGGGTCAAGGTGCGTCTGGAGGCTGGAGCCAGCTCCCTTCCCGGCCAGTGCTGGCCAGGTGCCTCCGCAGCCCAGTCCCAGGGCCGGCTGCTCTGTGCTTCCCGATGAGAGGCTGGCTAGGGCCCCACACAGTAATACCTCCCTCCCTCCCAGCTCTTTCATTTCTCCTCTTGAGATATCACCGAGGATTGCCTCTTGTTACTGTGATAGACAGTTTTCAATGTGGTAAGCTTACCTCCCTAATGAGACTATGAATGCTGATGAACAGGAAGTGTGTTTAGTGTGCCTTTGTATTTCTGCCCCTTTCCTACCCTCTCCAACACACCGAACTCCCACCCACCCCTCACCACTCCCATGCCTACTCCCAAACACCAGGCACAGTGACCAAAATTAACGGGCCTACCCTGTATTGATCCACACAGTCAAAGGCTTTGGCATAGTCGATGAAGCAGAAATAGATGTTTTTCTGGAACTCTCTTGCTTTCTCCATGATCCAGTGAATGTTGGCAATTTGATCTTTGGTGCCTCTGCCTTTTCTAAAACCTGCTTGAACATCTGGAAGTTCACGGTTCACATATTGCTGAAGCCTGGCTTGGAGAATTTTGAGCATGACTTTACTAGCGTGTGAGATGAGTGCAATTGTGCGGTAGTTTGAGCATTCTTTGACATTGCCTTTCTTTGGGATTGGGATGAAGACTGACCTTTTCCAGTCCTGTGGCCACTGCTGAGTTTTCCAAATTTGCTGGCATATTGAGTGCAGCACTTTCACAGCATCATCTTTTAGGATTTGAAATAGCTCAACTGGAATTCCATCACCTCCACTAGCTTTGTTCGTAGTGATGCTTTCTAAGGCTCACTTGACTTCACATTCCAAGATGTCTGGCTCCAGGTGAGTCATCATACCGTCATGAAGATCTTTTTTGTACAGTTCTTATGTGTATTCTTGCCACCTCTTCTTAATATCTTCTGCTTCTGTTAGGTCCACACCATTTCTGTCCTTTATCGAGTCCATCTTTGCATGAAATGTTCCCTTGGTATCTCTAATTTTCTTGAAGAGATCTCTTGTTTTTCCTATTCTGTTGTTTTCCTCTATTTCTTTGCATTGATTGCTGAGGAAGGCTTTCTTATCTCTCCTTGCTATTCTTTGGAACTCTGCATTCAGATGCTTATATCTTTCCTTTTCTCCTTTGCTTTTCGCTTCTCTTCTTTTCATGGCTATTTGTAAAGCCTCCTCAGACAGCCATTTTGCTTTTTTGCATTTCTTTTCCATGGGGATGGTCTTGGTCCCTGTCTCCTGTACAATGTCACGAACCTCCATCCAGAGTTCATCAGGCACTCTATCTATCAGATCTAGTCCCTTAAATCTATTTCTCACTTCCACTGTATAATCATAAGGGATTCGATTTAGGTCATACCTGAATGGTCTAGTGGTTTTCCCTACTTTCTTCAATTTACTTCTGAATTTGGCAATAAGGAGTTCATGATTTGAGCCACAGTCAGCTCCTGGTCTTGTTTTTGCTAACTGTATAGAGCTTCTCCATCTTTGGCTGCAAAGAATATAATCAATCTGATTTCGGTGTTGACCATCTGGTGATGTCCATGTGTAGAGTCTTCTCTTGCGTTGTTGGAAGAGGGTGTTTGCTATGACCAGTGCGTTCTCTTGACAAAACTCTATTAGCCTTTGCCCTGCTTCATTCCGTGCTCCAAGGCCAAATGTGCCTGTTACTCCAGGTGTTTCTTGACTTCCTACTTTTGCATTCCAGTCCCCTATAATGAAAAGGACATCTTTTTTGGGTGTTAGTTCTAAAATGTCTTGTAGGTCTTCATAGAACCGTTCAACTTTGGCTTTTTCAGCATTACTGGTTGGGGCATAGACTTGGATTACTGTAATATTGAATGGTTTGCCTTGCAAATGAACAGAAATCATTCTGTTGTTTTTAAGATTGCATCCGAGTACTGCATTTCGGACTCTTTTGTTGACCATGATGGCTACTCTAAAAGAGATGGGAATAGCAGACCACCTGACCTGCCTCTTGAGAAACCTGTATGCAGGTCAGGAAGCTTCAGTTAGAACTGGACATGGAACAACAGACTGGTTCCAAATAGGAAAAGGAGTACGTTGAGGTTGTATATTGTCACCCTGCTTATTTAACTTATATGCAGAGTACATCATGAGGAACGCTGGGCTGGAAGAAGCACAAGTTGGAATCAAGATTGCTGGGAGAAATATCAATAACCTCAGATATGCAGATGACACCACCCTTATGGCAGAAAGTGAAGAGGAACTCAAAAGCCTCTTGATGAAAGTGAAAGAGGAGAGTGAAAAGGTTGGCTTGAAGCTCAACATTCAGAAAACAAAGATCATGGCATCTGGTCCCATCACTTCCTGGGAAATAGATGGGGAAACAGTGGAAGCAGTGTCAGAATTTATTTTTTTGGCTCCTAAATCACTGCGGATGCTGATTGCAGCCATGAAATTAAAAGACGCTTACTCCTTGGAAGAAAAGGTATGACCAACCTAGATAGCATATTAACAAGCAGAGACATTACTTTGCCAACCAAGGTCTGTCTAGTCAAGGCTATGGTTTTTCCTGTGGTCATGTATGGATGTGAGAGTTGGACTATGAAGATAGCTGAGCGCTGAAGAATTGATGCTTTTGAACTGTGGTGTTGGAGAAGACTCTTGAGAGTCCCTTGGATTGCAAGGAGATCCAACCAGTCCATTCTAAAGGAGATCGATCCTGGGTGTTCATTGGAAGGACTGATGCTGAAGCTGAAACTCCAATACTTTGGCCACCTCATGCGACGAGTTGACTCACTGGAAAAGACTCTGATGCTGGGAAGGATTGGGGGCAGGAGGAGAAGGGGACAACAGAAAATGAGATGGCTGGATGGCATCACCGACTCGATGGACATGAGTTTGAGTGGACTCCGAGAGTTGGTGATGGACAGGGAGGCCTGGCGTGCTGTGATTCATGGGGGTCTCAAAGAGTCGGTCACGACTGAGCAACTGAACTGACCCTGGATAGAGTGCTTACTATGTGTGGCCTCTGATATTTAAACATCTTAAATGCTTAACAACTAAGAAATCTAAATATTCAGCATCTGAACATGTAGCAACTCTTAACCTTAATCCAAACCACCATTTTAGCGGGGATCAGCTTACAGTCATCCTCCTGTCGGGAATGAAATCTTTACTTTGCTCCCAGAACTCTGGCATTCGCCATCAATAATGAGACCCATATAGTTTCCATAATATCTGTAAAGAACAATCTTCCAAGTAATTCCTAACTTTTTCTCTTATTTAAGGTAAAACTAGAGTCTTTGCTGGGATGAGTGGGTCTGCAGGGCTGTCACAGTTTATATTCACCCCAAAGCCTTCTGACTTTCTGCCAGAAAGAGTATTTTAATACCGACCAAGAATAAGAGCACTTAAGGGGATGTAAACCACCTCTTGCTACTCAGAATGTACTGTTCATTTTTTATTTGTTTGAATCATTTTCTCCAATTAATTCACAAGCATGTGATACACTCAAAATAGGCCTGGGGATCATCCTGCAACCAGGACAGTGTTTGAGTACCCCCGCCAAGTTCTGCACATCATCTAAGACTGATACTGTTACTTGATAAAAGTGAAGCAATTGTGTTATCAGGAGTTATCCAGAGAAACAGAAACAATAGGATATGTAGATAGACAGGCATAGATGTAGACGTAAATGTGCAGATAGACAGGAGGAGATTTCTGTTAGAAACTGGCTCACATGATTAAGAGGTTAAGAAGGCCCAGGATCTGCTGCCTGCCAGTTGCGAACCAGGAAAGCTGGTGGCATAATTCAGTCTAAATCAAAAGTCTTGAGAATCAGGGGGTTGGTAGGACAAGTCCCAGTCTGAGTTCAAAGACATGAGAATCATGAACACAGATGTCCAAGGGCAGGAGAAAACAGATATTCCAGTGCAAACAAGGAGAACAAATTTGTTTTTCTTCTGCCTTTCTGTTCTAGCGAGGCCTTCAACAGATTGAATGATGCCCACCTGTAATTGGTGAGGGCCATCCTGTTTATCCAGTCCACTGAATCACAGGCTAGTCTCTTCCAGAAACGCTCTAACAGACACACCTAGAAACAATTTTTACCAGCTATCTGAGCATCTCCAAGTCCAGTCAAGTTGACATGTGAAATGCACTATTATAGCAATTAATCTCTGACAAAGTTCCTGAGAACTGGGGTCATGTGGGCCCTTGATTAGAATCACAGAGGTGGATTGATCGGACCATATCAGGACTCTCTAAGGCATGGTTTGATGGAGTTGTCAAACTGAAAAGACCAGAGGAGAGAAAACTACAGGAAGCATGGCTGAACCCAGGGGCACAGAAAGCATCAGCAGGATCTGTTGTCTCTCCATGTACCTGCCCTACTCTCTCTGTGTTGGCTCCATTCTCACAAAGGCATTACCCTCATGGCAGCTAGCTTCTGCCTTTATCCTTGTGGGTTCTAGTCCACTGGAAAAGAGGAAGTATCTCTTTTCTGATATTCCCCCCAAAAGTCACAATGTGTTTAGTATGGGATCACATGCTATTCCTTAGCTAGTCACCGAGGCCACTGGAGCACAACACCACACTTGGCCAGGGCTGCATCATTGCTGTAATGGGGGTGATGGGGAAAGGAAAGTGGATCATGCCAGCCAAAGCCACAGTGACCATTTGAGAACAAAACCAGTCCCGCCCAGAATCAGATCTACTCTGGAAGACTTGAGCCTGAAGAGTCTAGCATGTTACAGGAGTCCTCACCGGGAATGGTAAGGCTAGCCCTGACTTGCTGAGTGACCCTGAGCAGGGCATCTTTCCTCGCTGAAGACCTGCAAAATCCCAACCACTTCAGGTTGTTTTTCTCTGTGGATGCCTTCACCAGTTGCTTCAGAGTGTCTACCCCAAGCCATCTGTTCCATTAGAAACCAAATGCTCCGACCAAACACAGAAAAGGAAGAAAAATGAGGCAAGGGTCAGCAGAACTTTCTACTGCTTTGTGTCATTTCTGGCAGTTACAAAACAAACCAGCAAATCACTTAGGATAATCTACTTGGTTTACAAATTTCGTGGTAGTGTAAACTACTCAGTAGGCTCTGATTAATACTCTTTAGCACCAAAAGGGTGCCGTGCCAAGGACAGCGTAATACCTCCAGTGGCTGACAAACATGGACAGGAAGATGGAAGCAAGACTAAAATGGGGGGACACATTTTCTAGTGGTCAAATTGGGTGGAGTGTGGGACAGTTATCAATGTTATGATGAAATTGTATTCTTTGCTGCAAGCATGAAGCCTGTAACTGTTGATTTCATCCTCTGATGTGGCCTAAAGACAGATCGAGATATTGGGAGTAACTCAGTTGAGCTCTTGGCATCACCTACAGAAGAGCTGGCTAGAAATAGTCGGATGTCCATTAGGGAAGCAGGAAGCGGTGTGGCAGCTGACCTGTCGGGACTGGAATCGTGTTAGCAAGCAGAATCTGTGTCTCTTTTAGTAAATCTCTCGTCTCTAGGCCTAAAATGGAAAGACCTGCTCTTCCTCCAGAGATTGGTTAAACGGCTTATGATTTTTCCTAACGGAGGCACATTACTCTACAGTTAAAGGTAGCAGTGTGTGTTCGTGTTGGGGCCAGTGCCTCGGAGCTGTCGAGGGAGCTAATAAAATGGAAGGCAGAGTATATTCCAAACGTACTGAGAAGATAAAGAGATGGATGAGAAACCCAGCGGGTTAAGACGCATAGAAGTCGGAGGGAGAAGGTTTAACACAAATCTAATCCACCTTCTGGAAGGTGATAAAAGACAAAATAAGGGAGAAGTACTATCAAAGAGATAATGTTACCAATTTTCAGATTTAGGATTTAACACAGAGGCATCATAGTGAAACTGACGAAAACCAAAGAAAATGAAACTCTCTTTAAGCAGACAATGATAAAACACAGATTGCCAACTAAGAAACAGCGTTTAGAATGGCTGCTGGCTTCTCAACTACAAGGGAGCTCAGAGAAGTGGAATCTGAAAGAAGTGGGCTGAGAAAAGCTACTGTCAACTTAGAGATCAATACCCAGGGAGACTCTTTCAACAAATGACGATTAGATAAAGACACAAACAAAAACTCAGTATTTATTCACAATACTATAAAATATCCTTAAAACTTACATTCTAAAGGCTATACGTAGATAAAAGAAAAATTAGTCCAGATTAAAATCTTCTGTAAATAGAAAGAGTAAGCATATATATTGGTAATATGCGGACTAATCAAATGATTGTATAAAGTGATAATAAAAATAAGACCAAATGAGATGTGGCAAAGCTGAAATAATAGCTGATATAAAAATATTAGCTTACAATAGTAATAGAACTCCAGCTGAGGCAATACTAATGAACAGTAGTAGTTGGAAGAAGGGTGATCTGGGAGTGAAATTATCCTAAGATTGTAGTTTGTTCAGGAAGATGGGAAATATGTTAATTAAGTTTGGACTTTGCTAAACTAAATATACTTATTAAAATTGCATGGAACATATGTCCACCAAAGGAGTAGCAGAGAAAAAGGAAATGAGAAACTAAAATCCAAAAGAAAGGGAAAAGAAGAAAAATTCAAAGAAGCAGGACAAACTCAAAGCACTTAATAGGATAGAAGAAATATATTTAAATATGTCAACATTCACCATGAATACAAATGGATTAATGTCTACAGGCAAAAGACAAAAACTGCCAGGCAGAGTCGGAATTTTAACAGTTCAAGTATACCTGTATATAAAAACAAAAAGTAACAGGACTGTAAGAACTAGGGAAATCTATCAATACAACAGAAGTGGCTTTTTAGAATTTATTTTTTAATGGGAGGAAAATTGTTCCACAATGTTGTGTTGGCTTCTGCCTTACAGCAATGTGAATCAGCAAGTTATGCACACGTCTCCCCGCTCTGGAGCCTCCCTTCCCTCCCCGCTGCCCACCCTCTAGGCCATCACAGAGCCCCAAGCTGAGCTCCCTGTGTTATATGGTAACCTCTCACCAGCTGTCTCTTTTACACATGATTGTAAACATATGGCCATGCTATAGAAATGGCTTTAACACACCTCTCAATATCTGACAGATCACGCAGACCAAGAAACCATTAAAAATGGAAAAGACAATGAACAATCCTGATTTAATGGGTTACATAGAATATTGAGCCCAGCAACTGGAGAATGCACGCTCCTTCAAGCACAAAATCCGGCCATGGATTATGCCATAAACCTCGGGAGGTTCAAACACTTGTTATCGCTCCTCCATTCTCTGACCTGTACACTCTGAAATGAGAAAATGTGAGGAGGAAAAGAAAAATGGAAAAACCACACATATTTAGAAATTTTAAAAACTAATGTATCAATGAAAAATAATGAAAATCAGAAAATACTTATGTGGGAAGAATCTATTATTGCAGGGGAATGATACTGTCAATGTTCCATTAGAAAATAAGAAAGTCTCCAAATTAATGAGCTAAGAATTCAACAAGCAGATTTAGGGATGAAAGTACCAGAATAAAAACAAATAGGAGAAAAGGAATAATAAGGTTAAAAGCAAAAATAATAAAATAGAAAATGAATACACAATAGTTAAGACCAACAAACCCAGACTAATAAATAGAAAACTATCGTCACTATTAATGGAGATAAAAAGTCAACAAAATCAGAGATATTATGCAAATAAGCAATATTAGGAGTGAAAGAAAAGAGGTAACTGCAGATCTGCAGAGATGAATAATTAATAACAAGGTATTTTGGACAACTTGATGTTACCAAACTTGAGAATTTTCATAGAGTGGATAAATTCCTAGAAAAACACAAACTACTAAAATTGATTTTCAAGAAAGAGAATATAGGAATAATCCTGTAACTGTTTTAAAAATAATATCAAAAGCTTAAAATGTTGCTAAAAGAAAACACTGGTCTCAAATGGCTTTATAGGCAAATCCCACCAAACAGATAGGAACAGATAATTCTGAATTTATACAAACTCTTCCAGAGAATTATTTTATTAGGCCAACCTAACCTTGATTCCAAACAGGTCAGGGACAGCATAACAGTCCAATTTCACTCGTGAGTATAAATGAAAAAAATGTAAATAAATATTTGCAAACTAAAATCAGAAGTTCATAAAAACAATAAAACACCATTACCAATTTAGATTTGATCAAGAAATGTATCTTGATTTAAATATAAAATATATTCATGCAATTCTTCATGTTAACAAATTAGAAAAAAACTCCCACATGATTATCCTAGTAAATGCAAGAGACTTTCCATAAAATTCAACTCAGTCAAGTGAACCTATAACAAAACCACCGCAAATAAAATCCTTAGTGACGAAAGTTGAAAATATTCCATCTCTAAATATTTTTCGAAATCAATATAGCAGAATAACCTGATTAGTTCCATAAGAAAAGCATTGTTAAATAAGACATAATAATCACAAAAGATAAAGGAAATGATTGGAAATTTTGACAATTTTAAAATATATAACTTTTTCATTAAAAAAAAACAGCAAGCTGGGAGATTTTTGCAACCCGTGACCAACAGAGGATTGGTATCAAGGATAAGATTTTCCTATAAAAAGTTGTAGCTCAATAGAAAAAATCTTTCCAAATAGGTATTTCATAGGGAGGAAATAAGCACATTCTATGCCTCATAAAAGTTACTCTCAACTAGTAATTAAATAAACATGAATTAAAAAACCACCTGGAGATATCATTTTGAACTGGGATCAATGCAAAATCTGACAGTACTAGATGTAGGCAAGGGTGTGGTGCTATGGAGATTCTCTTTACACTGTTAATGGAGGATGGATTAGAAGGGACCCTGAAAAATATTTTAGCATTACTCCAGTAAAGTGACAGTACACCAGACCCAGCAAGTCCAGTCTCAGGCTGGAAAACTCTTGCAAGAAACTCTGTCACAGAAAACTTAACAAATGTGTGCCAGGGAACATACACAAAATGAAATGGCCAGATTATTCATGATAGTGAAAAACTGGGAACAATCTAGACATCCATCCACCCTAGAATGGATAGCTGAGTTGCAGCACACTTCTACAATGAGTAGTGTGTAACAGTTCACATGAATAGAGTGGGTTACAAAAGCATACAAACAATAGAGTTCATTTACATTTAGTTCAAATTCACGTAGGTTAATGGATTCATTGTTTAAGAATGTGTAATAAATAGTGGCAACCATAAAGAAAATAAATGAGAAAAATTTTGAATATTGAGCCATAGGTAGAGGGAGGGAGATGAAATCAGGGAAGTGTCAAGAGACAGCTTGGAAGGTAGTGGAAGAGAGTGTGTATGTGTGTGTGTTTAATTAATGTGAGTAGTCGGTACTTGGGGGTTTATGTGATTATTTTTCTGTAAACTGCTAATATATTTTACAAATTTTTGTATATATGACATGTTTTATAATTGTTCAGTCGCTAAGTCATGTCTGACTCTTTACGACCCCATGGACTACAGCACACCAGGCTCCCCTGTCCTCCACTATCTCCCGGAGCTTGCGCAAACTCATGTCCAAGAGCGTTTAATAAGATTATCGAGTCTTTTTCTCAACTTTTGAAAGTTGAGACTCCAAAAAGAAGTCTGATGATTTTTATTTTTTTTTATTTTTTTACATTTTAAATTCTGGCAAATTTATTTTTTATTTATTTATTTTTATTGGAGACTAATTATTTTACAATATTATATTGGTTGGTTTTGCCATACATTGACATGAATCCACCCCGGGTGTACATGAGTTCCCCTTCCTGAACCCCCCTCCCACCTCCCTCCTCCCTTTATCCTCCCTCTGGGGGCTGGTGTGCAGGGATGATGATTTTTAAATATGTGTGTTTTAAATTTCTTAAATCAACCAAGAGTACAAAATAAAGCATCTTTGACAAAATGCTTTAATTCCCAATGAAATTAAGAACAGAATAATGATGTCATTACTATTACTGAACATTCTTATAATATAGCCATGAAATTGGATGATAACATTACATACATAAAAACCAAAATTCTTAAAAAGGAAGAGCATTGCAATTATTTCTTATGGGTTACTTTTTCAAACCCAGAAAAATCCAAGAGAATGAGATAAAAAATAATACACTCAGAGAAACTTAAGTTACTCTGGATCAAAATACATATGTGAGAATAAATAAAATTTTATGCAATATTCTATTTTAAGAATACCAAATTTGAAAAATGCCTTAAAAACATAAGATATCTAGAAATAAACAAGACATATTCAGGACCTAACCAAATAAGATAAATAAATTATACGGGGGTATAAACTAAAGTAAATCAAGAGATATACCATAGATGCCCTTAGATAGGAAGACATAATTAGTATGTCAATTTTCTTGAAAAATAATGCCATCTCACTACTTTGGAACTTGACAAAGTTGTTCTACAATTAGTTTGAAGGATAGTCAGTAAAAATTGCAAGGAAAATATTTTTAAAATGAGAGTCATACTATAGCAGAGATTTATCAACCCCTGGATATTAAAATGTATCATAAAGCTTTGGTGACTAAAACAATATAACATTTACTCAACTACAAGGACACCACACCAGAACGTTTGCTGGAGTACTTTTGATAAAAGAAGAGGAGCACCTAAATGTCTGTTGATGTGAACCCATGTAATAAATTATGTGACCATAGACATTGAAATATTCTACAAACAGTAAAAACCTAAATGGAAAGTAATCCACATTGAGGTACTTCACATTCAATCTGTAGGACACAAAAGACTATGTGGAAAATCTTAGAAGCAGGTAGGCAGGAGGCTATATTTTGAACCAAAAGATGACACTTTAAAGGGCAGGAAACTTCTCAAAAACAACAGTCTAAGTCAGAAGAAAATTGAAGAATACACCAAAAATAGCAAGAATAAATAGTAAGCCTAGAATTTTCCCCTCAGCTACATTACCATTCCAGAGTAAGAGCATAGAATAAAGCAAATACAGTTTTGCACAAAGTCTGCAGGAATTTGCCACTTGAAGTCCCTTCTGAAAGAACCATCAAAGGATGGATGACAGAGCAGAGAAATCTGAACCTCTCTAGGAGAGGGTAGGATGAGAGAAGCAATGCGAACAAATTGGGAAAATCTAAAGCAAGAACTTGGTATACAAATAATAATAACTGATTTTGCAGGGCAAGACCACAGGGATCACAATAGTCTATCAATAAAGAGGGGTAATGAGAGTTAAAACATTACTTATATTATTAAGTTAAGCAATCATGCTAAAAGCATTGTGTTGACTCCTAAATATATTACATAAAAGAAACACAGAACTTGCAAACCAGTGAAAGAATAAGTTGGAAAGAAAAGAAATCACACAATCCAACAAAAGAGAAAGAGAGGGGGGAAAAAACCATAAGGAATAAAACAAGGTAAAAGAAGTACCCCAAAATAGGTAACTTTTGCTCCTTAGGATGCAGAAGGATCTGATGGACCATTTCTCTTGTGTTAACAAGACCCCAGACAAAATAAAAATGGTAAGGAGCTACTAAAGAACAGTTCGAGCCTTGAGTGACTGAATTACAGAGAGAAAAGAGACCGTTGTATTGTGAGTAGAACCTCAGTCAGCTTCAGTTTCCAAATGGACAGGAGTGGGCTTCAACCGTAAACAGAGATAATTTGTGCAGATAAGAAGAAATCAGGCAAACCTGAGATGAAAGCCTGGACTAGCAGGACTAAATCCAAATGCAAAAACAAATGACTCATCCCCACAACACTCACCACCCCCTTCCACACCCTCAAGTTCTGCCAAAAAGTATCAGTACAGGAGGGGGAAAATAGGGTTCAAGGGTCTTGCTGGAGTTGAATTCAAAGATGAAACAACAGCCCAACCTCCTCCCAGCTGGAAAACTAACAACCTCCAAAGGGGAGTGGTTGATGGAATGAGAAGGACACATTACCTCTGTACTTTTCTCCCCCATTTCAAATCCAGTCAGACGAGCATAGCATCAAACAATCCCAAATGAAGAGCTTTCTGCAAAATACCTCACTAAACCCCTCCAAATAATCAGGGTCATAAAAACGAGGGAAGTCTGAGGAACTGCCATAGACCAGAAAAGTCTAAGGACACATGATGACTAAATGTAATGTGGTTTCTTGGATGGGATCCTGGAACTGAAAAACGGACATTAGTGGAAAGACTGGTGACATCTGAAAAAGGTCGGAGTTTAGTTAATAGTAATGTACCAATGATGGTTTCTGAGTTGTGACAAATATACACTGGTCATGTAAGATGTTAGCAAATGGGAAAACTGGGTGAGGGATGCACAGGGTATCTTTGTACTGTCCTTCCAACTTTCCTGTAAATCTCAAACTATTCTAAAATTAAAAGTTTACTTTTTAAAAGGAGAAAAAAAAACACCCATTTACAAAGTACAAAACATTTGTGAATAAGTTTAATAAAAAATGAGCCCAAGTGGCATGTTGAAAACTAAAAAATAGAGCTCAAAGCAATCAAATGGAGAAATGCCTTATTGGTGGACTGAAAGTCTTATTACTGTCATGATGTCATTTCTCCCCAAACACCTCAATTGATTCAACAGCTTCCTGGGTGGCACAATGGTAGAGAATCCACCTGCCAATGCAGGAGATGCAAGAGATTCGGGTTTGATCCCTGGGTCGAGAAGATCCCCTGGAGTAGAAAATGGCAACCTGCTCCAGTATTCTTGCCTGGAAAGTTCCATGGACAGAGGAGCCTGGCAGACTATAGTTCATGGGCTCACAAAGAGTCAAACATGACCGAGCATACACACAATCCCAAACTAAATCCCAGTATGCCTTTTTTTTTTTTTTGGTAGAAATGACAGGCTGATTCTAAAATGCAAAAGAATAGCGAAAACAACTTTGATAAAGAGGAACAAAGTTGGAGAGTTAATGCTACTGGATTTCAAGACTTCTATTAAGTGGAAGGAATCAGGACAGTGCCGTAAGGGCATAGCACCACAGTTCAAAAGCATCAATTCTTCGGCGATCAGCTTTCTTCACAGTCCAACTCTCACATCCATACGTGACCACTGGAAAAACCATAGCCTTGACTAGACGGACCTTGGTTGGCAAAGTAATGTTTCTGCTTTTTACTGTGCTATCTAGGTTGGTCATAACTTTCCTTCCAAGGAGTAAGCGTCTTTTAATTTCATGGCTGCAATCAGCATCCGCAAAAGTCTGACACTCTTTCCACTGTTTCCCCGTCTATTTCCCATGAAGTGATGGGACCAGATGCCATGATCTTTGTTTTCTGAATGTTGAGCTTCAAGCCAACCTTTTCACTCTCCTCTTTCACTTTCATCAAGAGGCTTTTGAGTTCCTCTTCACTTTCTGCCATAAGGGTGGTGTCATCTGCATATCTGAGGTTATTGATATTTCTCCCGGCAATCTAGATTCCAGCTTGTGCTTCTTCCAGCCCAGCATTCCTCATGATGTACTCTGCGTATAAGTTAAATAAGCAGGGTGACAATACACAACCTTGACGTACTCCTTTTCCTATTTGGAACCAGTCTGTTGTTCCATGTCCAGTTCTGACTGTTGCTTCCTGACCTGCATACAGGTTTCTCAAGAGGCAGGTCAGGTGGTCTGCTATTTCCATCTCTTTCAGAATTTTCCACAGTTTACTGTGATCCACACAGTCAAAGGCTTTGGCATAGTCAATGAAGCAGAAATAGATGTTTTTCTGGAACTCTCTTGCTTTCTCCATGATCCAGCGGATGTTGGCAATTTGATCTCTAGTGCCTCTGCCTTTTCTAAAACCTGCATGAACATCTGGAAGTTCACGGTTCACATATTGCTGAAGCCTGGCTTGGAGAATTTTGAGCATGACTTTACTAGCGTGTGAGATGAGTGCAATTGTGCAGTAGTTTGAGCATTCTTTGGCATTGCCTTTCTTTGGGATTGGAATGAAGACTGACCTTTTCCAGTCCTGTGGCCACTGCTGAGTTTTCCAAATTTGCTGGCATATTGAGTGCAGCACTTTCACAGCATCATCTTTCAAGATTTGAAATAGCTCAACTGGAATTCCATCACCTCCACTAGCTTTGTTGGTAGTGATGCTCTCTAAGGCCCACTTGACTTCACATTCCAAGATGTCTGGCTCTAGGTCAGTGATCACGTTATCATGACTATCTTGGTCGTGAAGATCTTTTTTGTACAGTTCTTCTGTGTATTCTTGCCACCTCTTCTTAATATCTTCTGCTTCTGTTAGGTCCATACCATTTCTGTCCTTTATCGAGCCCATCTTTGCATGAAATGTTCCCTTGGAATCTCTAATTTTCTTGAAGAGATCTCTTGTTTTCCCTATTCTGTTGTTTTCCTCTATTTCTTTGCATTGATCGCTGAGGAAGGCTTTCTTATCTCTCCTTGCTATTCTTTGGAACTCTGCATTCAGATGCTTATATCTTTCCTTTTCTTCTTTGCTTTTCGCTTCTCTTCTTTTCACAGCTATTTGTAAGGCCTCCTCAGACAGCCATTTTGCTTTTTTGCATTTCTTTTCCATGGGGATGGTCTTGGTCCCTGTCTCCTGTACAACTACATATATAAAACATGTAGTTACACAAAGCGTATACAGAACACATGTAATTTAATAATAATAATATTAATAATCAAAAATGAGTAAAACATTTAAATATAAAATTCACAAAAGTAGATATACAAATGGCTGATTAGGACATAAATCTATATTTGTCATCATGAAAGAAATCCAAATTAAAATCATGGAGAGCTAACACAGCCTACCTTAGAATGGCTAAATGTTTTTAACTGACATTCTTCACTTTTGGCAACAGTGTAGAGCAGCTGGAACTGCTGATGGCAATGTAAAATGATGAAACAACTTTGGAAAACAGTTGAGAGGTTGCTTGCAAAGGTAAACAGCCATTCATCATCTGACCCAGAAACTTTCCTCCCGAATAGTTACCTGAGAGAAATGAAAAATACGTCCACAAAATGTTGTGCATACAGATTCACAAAGAGGCTTATTTCAAAGAAGCCAAAACCTAGAAGTGACTCTCCTCTGGATCCATCAAGAGAAAGAATGAGCAAACTGTTGTATATTCACACAGTGAGACATGACTCATCAAAAAAAGGGTGTGACTCTTCTTCACGTACCAATTGTATAGATTTCAAAAACAAGGTGTTTTTTTTTTTTTTTTTGCAAGAGACACAGAAGGGTACATACTGCAGGATTTTATTGGTGCAAAGCTTGAAAAGAGACAAAACTTATCTATGGAGTAGAAATCAGAACAGGGGTCACTTTTAGACGGAGGCCTGAACACAAAGGAGGATGAGGAAATTTATATCTTGACTGGAGTGTGGATTACATGGGTATATATATATGTATATGTTAAAGCTCATCTGTCTCCAGATATCATAAGCTGTCATCTGTGGTCCCAGGCATTTATTAAGCCCCTGTAGAGTGCAGACTTTCATCTCCAAGTGAAGCACAACTTTCAAGTGCAAGGAATTCATATGCAAAAGCCATCCAGGGGTGTTATTCCACCCTTTGCTCCATGAAGACACCATCATGGCAGGAAGGTCAGTGAGGGCCTAGACTTAGGGCCTTAGCAGTTTGGGAGCCCAATATATATTCTTCTGAGGTGCTCTGCTGAGAGATTCTAGGTGATTTGGACTCTGTTGGCAGCAGGATACTCCAATGGAGAGGCTGAGTGATCGCCAAATGCTTGAGATAAAAGTCATCTTTCATGGCCTCAATTCCCTAAATCTTATAGCTGCCAACTGGTTTGTGTCAGATTTATCTCTTTCTGGTCCTGCTCCTACACCTTCCTGGTGGAAAGATGGTGAGAACTTGACAGGGCAAAGCTTGGTCTTGGGATATCAATCATGAGCAACGGGTTATAGGCATAAAAATTAAGTTTTGATCCAGAGGAGCAACCAGTCTGGTTCAGACATCCACAGAGGCCTCAAACAATGCTCATCAACCCCCAGACCCTCTAGTTCACCTTCTGTGAAACTAGAACTTAGATAGTGTCTTAGTCCATTGTGGCTGCTA
Source organism: Moschus berezovskii (assembly GCF_049115385.1). Classification (NCBI taxonomy): domain Eukaryota; kingdom Metazoa; phylum Chordata; class Mammalia; order Artiodactyla; family Moschidae; genus Moschus; species Moschus berezovskii. The sequence goes on from NC_142483.1 coordinate 14,800,664, forward strand.
TAACAAACAAAATATCACAGACCAACTGGCTTATAAACAATAGATAGTTATTTCTCACAGTCCTGGAGGCTAGAAGTCTGAGGACTGCATTCCTTTATCCCACAACTGCATGTGGAGGGCTGGACACTCCCTGAGGTGCTGCAGATACAACGTGAACAAACTAGCTCAAAATCCCTGCTCTCATGGAGTACGCACTCTAGTGAAGGAACGAACACACACAGCAGCTTGAGACTGTGAGAAAGGCAGAAGTAGAAACTTGCCAAGGGAAGCGTTTAGTGGGACTTGGCGGAGAGACACTGGGGAAGCTGGGGGACTGGAAGATCCTCTTGGTCCAAGCGTATTAAGGCCCTTCATTTCTCCTCTTTTGTCATCTATTTTCTGTTGCATGACAGCAGCACAGCCCTCAAGAGCTTTGTATTCTTATGATCTCCGTTCTTTACCCATGAAGCGTGGCCTTTTAGTATGTTTAGGAATGTAAAACTTCTGTCTCTGCTTTTCATATTTATTTACTTGGTTACAACAGGTCTTAGTCATGTGCAGTATGCAAGATCTTCGCTCTTTATTGCAGCTTGCAGTATCTTTAGTCACAGCATGCAAACTCTTAATTGTGGCACGTGGGATCTAGTTCCCTGACCAGGGATCAAACCTGGGTCCCCTGCGTTGGGAGCGAGGAGTCTTAGCCGCTGGACCACCAGGGAAGTCCCTCCATCTCTCTTAATTGCTTATTCACTTACCGAATTATAGAATCCTCATTGGGTGCCAGTCATGAGGGAGTATGAGAGCCCTCCTGCTGCTTCACCTGAGGGAAAGATTAAATGAAATGCTAAGAGAGCAACTCACTAGCACTTTACTAGTGAATATTAGAAGAAGGTATCCCTTCCCTCAAAAGTCTTTGCTTCCACTTGTCATAATCACTACATTTTGGGGAAGAAAGCATTCTATTGTTATCTTCCAGAAAATGCATGTAATGAATATTCTAATATCCACTATTCATGATATAAATGGTATTTCTTAGAGATGCAACCCTTGGGCAGTGCACCACATCCACAACCATACATGGTGGCCCTACCAAAAAAGTCATACAGCTCTAGGGAAAGAGCGGTGATGTGGGTGGCTGTTCCAGATTTTACCTAATTTTGTGTGTAACTTTGGAGTTCTGAATGGTGGTGGTTCAGTAGCTAAGTCATGTCTGACTCTTTGTGACCTTATGGACTGTAGGGTACCATGCTCCTCCGTCCATGGGATTCTCCAGGCAAGAATACTGGAGTGGGTTGCCATTCCCTTCTCCAGGGGATCTTCCTGACCCAAGTATAGAACCTGGGATTCCTGCATCGTGGGCAGATTCTTTACTGACGGAAACACCTAAGCTAGTCATGCTAAAATATTAGTTTTGTTTTGTTTGTTTTTTCCACATATAACTGTTATTGATTGATTAAATGTGAGTGAGGGTTAGCTCTACATCACAAGTTTCCTATTGAAAACAAGTTTCAGCCTAAATCTGCCCTTTATAAACAGGCATTAATAGGCAAGGATGTACCAAACAGTCCACACAGCCTGCACTCTAAAATTGGTGAGACCCCCGTTCTATGACTTCTCAGGAACACCAGTCACAGCTGATATGAAAGACTGACTTACAGAAGATGTTCCAATAGTCTGTTGAATGTAAGCAGAAGTTGTCCCTCGTATATTTCAACCAATCCACATGTATTAACTATACTAGCTTTACCAGTGTGGAGAAGGCAATGGCAAGCCACTCCAGTACTCTTGCCTAGAAAATCCCATGGACGGCGGAGCCTGGTAGGCTGCAGTCCATGGGGTCGCTACGAGTCACACATGACTGAGCGACTTCACTTTCACTTTTCACTTTCACACATTGGAGGAGGAGATGGCAACCCACTCCAGTGTTCTTGCCTGGAGAATCCCAGGGACGGGGAAGCCTGGTGGGCTGCCGTCTATGGGGTCACACAGAGTCGGACATGACTGAAGTGACTCAGCAGCAGCAGCAGCAGCTTTACCAGTGAGTACCCATTTCTAATGCTCACCACGCTAATGGACAAGCCACTCATTTTACCAAGGAAAACCCATTTCCAGCATTCTTTCTGCAAATCCGCAGAGACTGTAGTACAGAGAGAAGGGCTAAAGAAAGCTAAATAGGCTTTCTGATCAGAATACTGGCTCGTTCACCCTGGGTCCAACTTCCTGATTAGGGAATTAGCTGCCTGAGGGTGTTACAGCTAAGCGCACATTCTCTTTTTAATTTTTTTTAATTAAAATATAGTTGATGTACAACATTATCAAAGTTGCAGGTGTACAGCAGAGTGAGTCACAGTTTTTAAAGTTTATATTCCATTTATAGTTACTACAAAATACTGGCTATATCCTCTGCGTTGTACAGTATATCCTTGTAGCTTATTTTAGACATAATAGTTGGTGCGTCTTAAGCCCCTACCCTCCCTTGCCCCCTCCTCCTCCCCACTGTCAACCACTAGTTTGTTCTCTGTGTGTCTGCTTCATTTTCCATAGCACATTCTTAATATCTCCCGCCTAACCTGCATTGCAAAATATAGGCATCGCCACCATGAGAACATCACCTAACCTGCCTTGCCTGTTTCCTCAGGCACTCAGTTCACCCCATTAAACATTTGTTCATGCATATTGTGATGGAGACTCGAGATACATTCTGCCCTAAGGAGCTCAAAAGTCTAGACCTTAGAAGGAAAATATATATATATATATATATATATATATATCTTTTCCTGTTGCCAACCCACTGGTAGGAGCTCTGTGGAGTGCTGGCTCAAGAAGAACTCAAGCTCAGCAAGAAAATAAATTTAGGACTGACTAATAGTATCTGCCATGGCATGAAATGGAAAGTGGCCATACATATTTATGTGCTATTCCCACACATTCCATAACAAAAAGAAGACAGTCTTACCAACCTCCCCAGTTAGTTAAAATTGTAAAGAAGACTAATTAATTATAAAAGTGCATTGTAAAAATATCAAAGCCCTGTGTTGATGTGAGGCATCGTTACTACCAAAAGTAGCTGCCAATTCAAGCAGAAAGATAGTATCACATGCCCATCTTCAGGGCTTCAAGCGCACACACGAGATGAAAAGAGAGGAATGAAAGTGCTGGCAAGCTCTTCTTACGGCAATTTCCTGTGAAGAAAGGTCAGTACATTCCAGGCTATGCTAACCATGGCTTCCTTTTAGCTTCTCTTGAGAAACCAAGAAATAATCCTGCACAGCACACCTGTTCTGAAGTTAAACCATTAGCATTTGGGGTTTGGCTGCCAATGATCTGAATCAAACCTTAGTGGCACAAGACCCTCTGTGTAACTGCAACCCCTCTTTGAGAACGGGAGCAGTGTTTTACAGACAGATGGCCAGTACCATCAGCACTGCTGTAACACAGCACATATATTCCAAAAAATCGCCATGCTATGTAAAGTTGTACAATACAAACCTCAGAACTTAGGGAGGGAAAAAGGTGTTGAATCTTCATCAGGGACACATTTTTTTTTTTTAAGACATGAGTCTTATAAAAATGGCACCACATTTGTTCATGTGTTAAGCGGTTGAGGAATACATAGTGCTGTAGTTAACATGACAGTTTGCCTCGAAAAAGGCCTAGTGTTCTCTTGTGGAAATGGGTGTGGGAAAGGTTGCAGCCTGTGAGGTCTTCTTGTGCAGTGGCAGGTGATCTGAAATCAGACGGAAAGTTGAAGTGCCAACTGTGGGTGGTGTGGCTCACAATGGCCTCAGTGACCTGAGATAGATGAGGGGTGTTGGAGGGGTGTACATTTTGTGTATTGTTCAGCTGGGTGCAGTCTCCAGAGTTCACCAAATGTTTGTTCTGGACAAAATATTCAGCAGACCCAAATGTAATATTCGTCTTACACTCAAATTGTTCCCTAATATATCAATCTCATTGAGGTAAATGTGAAATTATAAAACAGCCATCACAGCAGAACTAAATGTATAGAAGTCTAGTCTGGAACACAAAGGGATTAATTAATAATAGTTATCCCTTACTGCGGATGCTGATTGCAGCCATGAAATTAAAAGACACTTACTCCTTGGAAGGAAAGTTATGACCAACCTAGATAGCATATTAAAAAGCAGAGACATTACTTTGCCAACCAAGGTCCATCTAGTCAAGGCTATGGTTTTTCCCGTGGTCATGTATGGATGTGAGAGTTGGACTGTGAAGAAAACTGATCGCCAAAGAATTGATGCTTTTGAACTGTGGTGCTGGAGAAGACTCTTGAGAGTCCCTTGGATTGCAAGGAGATCCAACCAGTCCATTCTAAAGGAGATCGATCCTGGGTGTTCATTGGAAGGACTGATGCTGAAGCTGAAACTCCAATACTTTGGCCACCTCATGCGACGAGCTGACTCACTGGAAAAGACTCTGATGCTAGGAGGGACTGGGGGTAGGAGGAGACGGGGACAACAGAGAATGAGATGGCTGGATGGCATCACCGACTTGATGGACATGAGTTTGAGTGAACTCCGGGAGTTGGTGATGGACAGGGAGGCCTGGCATGCTGTGGTTCATGGGGTTGCAAAGAGTCGGACACGACTAAGCGACTGAACTGAACTGAACGGATCCCTTACTGAGTAATAAATAGTCATGCAAACATTTTTACTCAAGCATCACAGTTCAGTTTAGTCTCTCAGTCATGTCCGACTCTTTGCGACCCCATGGACCACAGCACGCCAGGCCTCCCTGTCCATCACCAACTCCCGGAGTTCACTCAGACTCATGTCCATCAAGTCGGTGATGCCATCCAGCCATCTCATTCTCTGTCATCCCCTGCTCCTCCCGCCCCTAATCCTTCCCAGCATCAGGGTCTTTTCTAATGAGTCAACTCTTCACAACCAACTTATTAAAAAGTTAATATTTACAACTGAGGAAACTTGGGACTCAGAATTAAATTATCTGCCCCAATTTATTCAGTCCATAAATGGTAAAGACAAGTTTTGAACCAAGTTGGCAGGAATGCAACACACACGCTCTTCACCACTGTACCTACTCCCTGCCCAAGAGATTATTAAATGTGAGGAGTAATTTATCCACTCATGGATTCATTTTCTGAGATACCAGGATGAAGCTAACAGTGTGACTGTGATGATTAATTAGATAATAAATGCCACAACTCTTAACATAGCGAGTGCTGAATAGATAATAGTTCTTGCTTCAACCATATTCATCACTGTTCTCATTATCATGTCCTCGGCCAAAAAAGGGCTGGAGACAGCAAAAGAGGAATCGTAACCCATCTTGCATGGAGTCAGCTGTCAAAATGTCCCATTCAATAAGGCACTGGAGAAAGCCTTTCCAAGGAGCCAGAAGGAACTGGATAAGCTTTCCAAGGAGGAGACAATAAGGAGAATTTTCATTGATATAAAAATACTGATTTTTAAAATGCAATTCAATCCTTCTCAGTAGTGTTTGCCTTTTGAAATTCCTGACTCTACCTCTTCAACTTTGAGGAAGCCAAGTGCCACTAAAACACAGAGAGCCAATTCCAGAATGACTCAAAGAACCAAGGAGATCAGAGAAAATGAGTTAGCTGCAGTCCTGAAAAAACTTGAAAGCAGCAATTATGGCCTGTTCAGTCATATCCTGTCCCTCATATTCTAAAAAACAAAGTACTCTTAGGGGGCAAAGGGGGCTATGGTTTGCATGTAGTAAATCCAGTATTACTCATTTTGACCCAGACAACTGTTGCCAGTTGTACTTTTTTTTTTTTTAGTGTAAAAGAGTACAGAGAAGTGAACTCAGTATCCCTAAGGTATGTCATAGATTTCCTGACTTTCAGGTTGTGGTAAATCAGGTATCAAATTCAAGAGAATAAGCCTAGAGAGGATAAACCACCCTCTGGTGAAAAACATTGCTCTCCACAAGAATCTGGTATTTCTCTGCTACTGTCCATTTTGCCCTGGGGGTCTATCCTCCCCCAACTTAAGTCAACCAAGTGTTACCTGAGACAGTCATCTCTCATTCCCCGGGCCACAGTGGGTGACCCAGGGATAGGTCAGCCAAGATCTAATTGAGGCCAGCAAGACCCAATCAGACCTTGGTCTGCCTTATTGGGATAAGGACCAAAAGTCTTTCCCCCACTCCTCTGGAACCAGAAAGAATGAAGGCAATGTTTCTACAGCTATTTTGCCACTGGGCAAGGCAATTCCTTGTGAGAAATGAGCTCTGTCGGAAAGCCAGGACTAAGATGAAGAGAGGAGCATGTTGAGAATCTGTGTGGCATCTTTAGAATCTGTGGCTCTCCCCGTGCCTGCAGCCATACATTCTCGTGGACATATTCACATGTGCCACTAAATGTACTTCTTGCCTATACATAAACATTGCTCTTGCCCACCTACATCTGGTAGTTTCCTATTTGCAATACCACCTTTGTTCCTCTCCATCTGTCTAAAATCTTTCAAGACCGCGATTATTAACAAAATCTCCCCTGACCACATCAACCCTGGCCACTGCTCCTCCTCTGGCTGCCGAACACTGGCTACTGGAGCCATTGCCCCACAATGTGCCACGTCAGAAAGCATGCTGCGTACTCACTACGTATCCCCAATTCCTCTGGAAGCATGTGTGGGCCCACGAAGCTCCTCACAGGGTTCCTAATACATCAATGATCTCAGTGCTTAATTCAGAGGACGTTGACAAAAATGAGTTTCTGAAATCTAGAAAATTATGTTTAGTGAGAAAGAAATATTTTATCACACAGAGAGACCAGAGCAATTCATTTCTATGACAGGTTCCACATCCTTTAGAGTTTTTATATTGTTATTTTTATTGTGTTTGCACTGGATCTTCACTGCTGTGCGCAGGCTTTCTCTAGTTGTGGCAAGTGCAGACTGCTCTTTGGTGTTCTCTGTGGGTTTCTCATTGCTGTGGTTTCTCTTGTCACAGAGCACAGGCACTCAGGCTTCAGTAGTTGTGGAACGTGGGCCTCTTTGCTCAGAGGCATGTGGAATTTTCCTGGACCAGGGATCAAATCTGTGTCCCTTGCATTGGCTGGCGAATTCTTATCACCAGGGAAGTCCTGTAGTTTTTTATATATATATATATATATAATATTTATTTTTATTTATTTATTTACTTGGCTGCGTTGGGTCTTAGATGCAGCAGGTAGGATCTTTTCTAGTTGTGGTATGTGGGGTCTAGTTCCATAACCAGGGATGGAACCTGGGCCCCCTGCGTTGGGAGCTCAGAGTCTTAGTCACTGGACCACCAGGGAAGTGTCCCACGCATCGTTTATAGTTTTAACAAGCACCACCACCACAGCAATGCCAACTGTAATAAACTGGTACTGTTTTTTGAGTGCTTATGATATTTAAGTCCTTTGCATAATACTTTATTTCATCTTTGCCACAAACTCATGAGCTTACCCCATTATAAACCCCACCTTATAAATGAGAAAACCGAGGTTCAGACACATACAGTGACTGGTGTGACGTCACAGCAGAGTCAGGATCTGAACCCTGGCAGTCGATCTCCAAGGTACGTAGTCAACGCACTGCACTAGCTCTCAGAGTCACAGCCACTCAGCTAACTTGTGCTGTGATCGCACTCCTAGAGGGCACAGTTGATATATCTTTGCTAAATGCTTTTCATGTAAATAGCTTATAATTGCTGAGAACGATTCCACAATAATTTTTATCAGTTCGAGGAAATTCTTCTTTAAAACACTTCAAAATGATAGAAATGTAGGCTAATTTGAAACTAATTTCCATTAAAGGGCAATATGAGTAGTGCAGTGATGACTCTAAGGGAAATGGCCACTTGACTAATGTACTATCCATCACGTTCACAAGCGTTGTACAGAGTCTATTAGATCCATGGTCCAAGTGATAAAGATGATAAAGATGTCCTTTATGACACAATTTTCTTTTTAAATACCAGATAGATGTCTGATAAAACTGGGTTTAATGCTCTATGGAAAGAAGTGCCCTGAGATTTGTACAGGAACTGAAGAACCCCCTAAACGGAGGGTTGGGAGGTACTGGTTGAAGCCAGTTCTGCAGGCTGATGCCCCCCTACTGGTGGGGACCACTTAACACACTTGTCTTATTATTGTTACGGCCTCTGAGGCTGGCGGCTCTGAGTCTGCAGTTCAGATCTAAAATTCCACATCTCCGAGCGTAGCCCAGGGGAGCTGCACACATAAACACTCCACTTCAGAGACTCCAACTACGATTGCTCAGCAGAACATGGGCGTTTTTTCTTTATTTTTACCATTCCTTTTAAAACTTTTAAAAAAGGAACTCATGGTTTCAGCTGGCGTGCTAATGTGTATACGCCCTGGAGGAAGTACGAGATGAAAGGTGTGAGATTGCTGGGTGCGTGTCTGGTCTTGGCTTTACACCTGAGGGTATAAAAGAAAAGGGAGGAAAAGGGAAGGCAGGGAATCATCAAAGTGAGGATAATTCTAGCATTGGACATGTAGTTCATAAAGACCAGTCTCCAGAGGTAAGCTAATACTTCAGTCAGGGTTCTACCAAAAAAGCAGTCACCTGTGCAGTGTGGATTGTAGCAATGACTACTTTTCATTTTACCTTACTCGCTTCTTTAGGATGTAACTCCTGTGTCCACTATGTCCCGATTGTGACGAAAATGTGTCCAGTATTCAGAAAAGAGGAGGTGACTCCAGCAACAGCCCACTGTCTTTTGGATCTCAGTGTGTTCAGCACCTCACCCTTTGACCATCCATCTCCTAAGCTGTCACTTATCCATCTGGTGGACAGAGTTCCCCCAAACTGGAGATGGCCAACTTTGGATAACCACTTTGGATTTGCGAAGTAGCACTCTTGGGCATGAACCGCGGTGACCATCAGAGCCTTACTCCAGAGACTAACACTCAGTTCCTACATAAACGTCGATTCAGAATTCCACAGATTCCACTCCCCGGAGTTCCACAAATAACTCCTTACCTTGACTGCTTTTTCTTTTTTTTTCATTTAAGAATTTTTAAGTTATGAAAGTATATTAACACACTTACAGGAGACTTGGAAAACACAGAACAAAGATACATATAGTTCCACCATATATTACAATTATTTTTTAAGTAGATAAATTAAAATCTTTAGTTTGAGTTTCAATATCAAACTCTCAAAAATTAATAGAATGAAGACAGAAAAGCAGGAGATAGTAGACCTGAAGAGCACTGTGAACCAACTCAACATAATTAAGATTTATACAGTTTTCACACAACAGCAGGATACAAACTCTATTCAAGTTTCCATAGACTATAAACCAGTCCTTACCTTGACTCTAAAGACTTTCCCACACATTGTTCTCCCTGACATCATCCTCAAAGATTTATGAATGTTCATAAACCATAATTTCAAGGAAATATACAAAAAATACAAACTTCACATATGTGAAGACAGTACATTTATGAACATATTAAGAGAGGCTAGCTCCAGGCTGAAGGCTTATGGATAAATTTTGTTTTCTTTTATGGTGTTCTCTTTTTCCCTTACACTGTGTTTCAGATTTATATTTTAATTTTTATATTTATGTTGCCTGCTATGAATTTTTTTTAGTTGTAGTTGGTTTACAATGTTGTGCTAGTTTCACGTGTACAGCAAATATATATATATAAATGTACATACATATATATATATATTTCAGATTCTTTTCCCTTAATAGGCCATTATGAAATCCAACTGTACGGATGCAGTTTACTGTACCCTACAGGAGGTCCTTGTTGGTTATCTATTTTATATATAGCAGTGCATATATGTTAATCCTAGACCCTTAATTTATCTCTTGTGTGTGCTCAGATGCTCAGTCATGTCCAGCTTTTTGTGACCTCCTGGCCTGTAGCCTGCCAGGTTTCTCTGTCCGTGGGATTGTCCCTGATAAGAATACTGGAGTGAGTTGCCATCTCCTCCTCCAGGGGATCTTCCCAACCCAGGGATCAAACATGAATTTCTTGCATTGGTAGGCAGATTCTTTATCACTGAGCCACCTGGAGAGCCCCAGTTTATCCCTTGTCCCCTGCTTTTTCCCTTAATTTTTTCCCCTTAATTTCCCATAATTTTTTTAAATGTCTGTGCGTCTATTTCTGTTTTGTATATAAGTTCTTTTGTATCATTTTTTTAAATTTCAGATATAAAGGGTATCACATATTTGTCTTTCTCTCTCTGACTTACTTCACTTTAGTAATCTCTAGATCCATCCATGTTGCTGCAGATGACATGATTTCATTGTTTTCATGGCTGAGTAATATTCCATTGTATATGTGTACTACATTTTCTTTATCCATCCGTCAGTGGAAAATTAGGCTGTTCCCTGTCTTGGCTATTGTGAATAGCACCACTGTAAACATAGGGGTGCATGTATCTTTTTGATTTACAGTTTTCTGCAGATATACACCCAGGAGTGGCATTGCTGTGTCATATATTAGCTCTATGCTTAGTTTTGTAAGAACCTCCATACTGTTCTCCATACTGCCTGCACCAATTTACATTCCCACCCGCAGTGTAGGGACATTCCTTTTCCTCCACACTCTGTAGCATTTAGCCTTTGTGTTGGCCCTTCTGATCGGAGTGGAGTGGTACCTCACTGGAGTTTTGATTCATATTTCTCTGATAATCAGTGGTATTGAGCATCTTTTCATGTACCATTTGGCCATCTAGTTCTTACCTAAGGCATGTGATAATAACGATGATGAAATTTATCAGTTAGATATTAATTCAGCAATATAAATAATACATACATTGGGTAACAGTGGCACGTCTTAACTTTAAAAATTACACACACATACATACACACATATATATTCCCCAGGCAGAAAAAAACATTTAAAACTTCAGCCCTTGAGTCCCTTGGCTCCAGCATCAGATTCCAGGAGAGAAAATTTATTGTTTTATCTTAGGCCACCTGCCCACCCCCTTCTTTCTTGAGGACAAGTACAGCATGACTCCATGTGGTAAGGGAAGAGGGCTCCCCAAGAGAAAATCAGGTGCTGTGAGTAAGAAAAGGACCATCGAGGCAACGTAAAAGCAACCGACACCCACCATAGTGCAGACACTGGATATCTCTCCTGTCCCCACCATGTGCTGCTGCTGCTGCTGAGTCACTTCAGTTGTGTCCGACTCTGTGTGACCCCATAGACGGAAGCCTACCAGGCTCCCCCATCCCTGGGATTCTCCAGGCAAGAACACTGGAGTGGGTTGCCATTTCCTTCTCCAATGTGTGAAAGTGAAAAGTGAAAGTGAAGTCGCTCAGTCATGTCCGACCCTTAGCGACCCCACGGACTGCAGCCTACCAGGCTCCTCCATCCATGGGATTTTCTAGGCAAGAGTACTGGAGTGGCTTGCCATTGCTGGACACCCGCTAAATACACACTGGCCGTAGATCACTAAGTTAACAATGATAGATAGACTGTGATTACTTCCATTCTACAGCTGAAGATACTATGGTTCACAAAGATCATATAGCTTACTTGTGTCATAGGTGGGTGGGAGGATTGGGATTAACCCCAATCCACTTCACTCTAAGTCCCCCAGTCTTCCCAATGTACTTACAACCCACCAAAACCTCCCAGCACTGCCCTGTCATTGATGTTACTTGTACATCCTTCAGATTGGAATAGCAAAGATAATGGACACAGCCAAGTCACACACTATCACCCCCACCTCCTGTGCCTGATTAAAGGTTACCCATTGAAGGTGGGGATAACACAATTCAGTACCATAAGGGGTTACACACGGCCCCATTCAGAGATGCGTACTGGAAAGGCACAAAGAAATAGACTCAGAAATAATAGCAGATTTCATCTCCCTTCCGTTATCAGAAAGAAAAGGAAGGTCAAGCTGTGTGCATGCCAGTGTCCACAGAAAACCTAAACATGTTTCTTTGTGCTTCTCCTTCTGAGTCTGGCCTGGGTGTATTTCATGAAAAGACAATCTGTCTGTTTCTAATCCACTTACGTTTAATTTATTAAAACGTTTTGGGCCAGAGTTATTTGAGTCCCAAAAAGCATTGTGGGTCTATTTTACAAGACTTTAAAAAGTCTATTTCCTTTGAACAAAGAAGTTCTATTTTGCCTCAAGTGGTTTGACCAAAACCTCAAAAAAAGTAAAATTGCTTCTATGCTTAAGTCTATTCTAAACTCCATAAACACTCTATTCTCAGGTACCGTAAATACCCTCAGGCTATCTGATGACAGTGGGGGTCATCTGGTCCCCTCAAACACTGACCAGCAAATCAAGAGATAGCACAATCCAAAAGGTGGGGGCGGCGGCATTTAAAGCTTGAAGAAGGAGGAACTGACTACTTCAGCTGTGTGGTCCCCACTGATCTGTTTCCCCTTTCTGGGTCTTAGTATTCCCTTCTTTTAAGTAGAAAGGGTATTTATGTTCTTAGTCTTCACGGCATCCTAGGATCAAGAGAGAATAGGTATAAAGGCTTGAGTACGTATAAAGGATAACCTTCGTTATCTTCATTGCTACTAACTCTAAGTACAAGTAGTCAAAGTGTCATGGTCAGCAACTTAACCAAAACTAAGAAGATGAATTTTCACAGCTAATAGCAAAGATCGGCCAGGCTGACAAGATTTCTTCAAAGATCTTAGCAAAACCCAGCTCTCAGAAGCAGTTACTGTGCCCGTCACTCTGGCAGTTGGGTAACAGGAGAGCATGCGTTTGTGTTCAAGAGTCTGAAATAGTCACAGTGTAAATTGTGAGCAAATTATCCAAATCAATGTGACTCCTGAGCCGCTAGCCCAGTAATAAATATCTGTGTTAGGCCTGGTTTACACAAAACCTTTCCTTGAATCCGATCATGATGTAACTTTTACTGCAGGCTCAAAAATGATAGAGCAAATGTGGAGGGAAAGAAGCTCATTTGGGTGAAACAGTAACTTGCTCAACTTTCAGACCTCAGCAGAAAATATGATGGTTAATTTTATGTCTTTGCAGGGAGTAATGAACAGGACTGTAATGGTTTCAAAATTAACTAGCAAATGAAGAATTAAGCCTTCCAAATACTCAGAAACAATTTGCTCATTTTATTAAAAATATATGGCAACATATATTATTCTTTGACTCAAGTGACATATTTTCCTGTCGGGAGAACCAAATTGTAGGAATGACATTTGTTTCCTGATGTATTCTGTGGGACAATGCCAAAATACAAGCTTACGGGCAGGAAACTTTATATCCACAGTAGATTTTCCACATCACTGCTGGTCTGAAGCAGTTCCCCAGAGAGACAGCGTCTGCTCCCGGGGATGACTGAGGGCAGCGGTCATGCTGAGGGGGACCTTTATTAGGAAGGTCTTCCTCATTAGCTTTTCTGAACTTTCTTGCTTTTCAACCGACCTGGGACAGAGATCAGTTGGTGAGGGCAGAGCAGTCAATGGTATTTTATTTTGAAGAGTTGGAATGTGAATAGCAAAGGCAAACCAGGAACCCCTTTCCCCATAATCTCAGAGAGCTGAGATAAAATGCCCTGCTCCCACCCAGGGCTCTAACCCAGGGTCCACAAGCTTTTCTCAGAAAGTTGGATAATTACAGATTTATGGACCAAGACGCAAAATAAGGGATATTCTATAGTGACCTCACAATAATTTTCAATGTGACTATATTTTTTAAAAATAATCTTATTTATTTATTTTTGGCTGTTCTGGTGTGCTCGGGCTTTTCTCTAGTTGCAAGAGCAGGGACTACTATTTCGTTGTGCTGTGCGGGCTTCTTATGGCGGTGGCTTCTCTTGTTGAAAGAGACACGCACACAGGCTTCATTAATTGTGGCTTCCGGGCTCTAGGGCACAGGCTCAGTTGTTGTGGCACACAGGCTAAGTTGCTCCACTGCATATGGGATCTTCCTGGATCAAGGATCCAACCTGTGTCTCCTGCATTGGCTGACAGATTCTTTACCACTGAGCCACCAGGGAAGCCCCAATGCGACTATTTAAAATATAAAAACCATTCTTAGTTTGCAGGCCATCCAGAAATAGGCACCAGGTCAGATCTGGCCCACTGACTGTAGTTTGAAAGTCAGTAGGTAAGTTTTGAAATATAGACTTGTGAGGCAACTTAATGTGAGAAGATAATGTTTTGGAATAGTGCGACATTCCTTTTCTTTCTGTTCAAGTAAGGCCACCCTGAGTTCATTGCCTCAGGACAAGATAAGGCAACAGAGAAAGCGATAAAAATTTCTTCCTGGCTTTTGAAATCTGAAAACCGTTTTTTTTTTTTTTTTTTTTTTTTAGTTCTTCCCATGGGCTTCCCAGGTGGCACTTGTGGTAAAGAATCCGCCTGCCAGTGCAGGAGACACAAGAGAAGTGAGAAACTCTGAGTCGGGAAGATTCCCTGGAGGAGGGCATGGCAACCCACTCAAGTATTCCTGCCTGGAGGATTCCATGGACAGAGGAGCCTGGTGGACTACAGTCCATGGGGTCGCAAAGAGTCGGACACGACTGAAGCAGTGTGAGGAGATGGGCGTGGAGGGAACTTCTGGATGATAGCAGATGTGGGAGAAGAGGGGTGAGTCTGGTTGGTGAGAGGAAAGGTCTCAGGAGGTGAATGGCAAGCCCGAACATGGGCACATGGATACCAGCCTATCCATGCACTGATAGAAAGGGGACCCATGACCAGTTTCTCCATCCTCCCCACCACCACACTATGCTGAGTACCAGTGGAGGGAGAAGAGACTTCAGGGTCCCCGGGCTGATGCATAGGATCTGAGATGATGGACAGGGCAAACCGAGCCTGAGACAACCTCACAGAATACCCTCAGACACAGACAGAAGTATTCCACATCTTTGGAGGATAACAAGGAACCAGGGCCAGTAGCTGAAGGAGAGTTGCATGTGATGGGACCTTGTGGATGGCAATCCTGAATAACTTAGCAACAGCCCTGAGATCCAGGCCAATGATCAGACAAAATGAGGAAGGTGGACTCAGGTACCAGCGTGCTAGCAGAAGGCTGATGCCTGAAGACCGGACCATGGGGAAGCACCAATAGATGCCACCACAGAGCAGTGGGGCCAAGGTAGGACCATACGGGCACTCATGCCTTGGTCCTCTGCTGTCTCCCAGAATTTGGCATAGCTCCAAAGTGGGAATCGAATGTTATGTTGCTGCCACTGCACAGAAATGATTTGATCCAGAAACTGAGCATGGCTGATGGTTGTTTATAGCTATGTATCTTACATACCAGAGTTTGAAGGATGAGATTCCTAGGCCACTTAAAGTGACTTGTATTTAAAAAAGAAAAAGAAAGCTATCATCTGATATGAGATCCAGCTCTGGTACAAACTAATCGTGTGTCTTTGATAAACTATGACCCCACTGCGTCCTGGCTTTCTGATGTGTTAGGAAGGAATAGTCCAGATGGCAAAGAAGTTTCTTCTCTGTGGGCCACATTGGATACATCAGTAGCTGTTAACTAGTGTACTGAGTTAAGAGGGCTCTGAGGTTGCATCTAGGTTCTTTTACTGATGGTTTCCATGGGTATGGAGGTAATGGGGAAAGGATCATGGCAGACATGACTCACCTTCCCTACTCCTGGGCAGCTACATGATCTCTGAGGTCGCTTTTAATTCAGAAAGTGAGTTTTCCCAAAGGTTTAACACCCAGGAGTTGGTCCAGAAACTTTTCTTGGGAAAATGTTTTACCAAGAGTCTAGCTGGCCTTGGCAAAAACTGGGCTCAGAGAGATGAAGGTGGCAGCCTTCATGGGACGGAGATCGAGCAGATGCTCACACTCACTAGTCCATACCCCAGACTCTCAGTGAAGCAAGCTGAGCTCTGAACCCAGAGTCGATCCCTTTGTAGCAGCGAGAGTGTCAAGAAGATCAGACAAGACAGTGAATGGGGAATGAGCTCCGCACACAGCAAGCACTCAGTAATTGCGAACAAAATGGCAGCCTCCAGGAAAGTCCTCTCTGAATGTGAAATTTCTGATTCTTAGAACAATGTTTTTGGCTTTCACAGTACAGAGAGTTCAGAGTAAAATACATATATTTTAAAGTAGGTTTCAACCTTCACATCAGAATTGCCTTAAGGTTTTCTAGAAAGCAGATGGCCAGGCTCTGCCTTAGACCCGAGTCAGACTCTTAGGGTCTGGTCTAGGAGACATTTGTTACCACAGTTCTGACCCCAACTAGCATTCAAGACTGTCAGTTGAGCAACCACTTATAACCTCTCCCTACAGCCCAAACCACAAGGTTCATCCTCTTCACCTCTTCTGGGAGGGCTTCCCTGACCACCCTATTTAACACAGGAGCCCTACCCCACCCAGCCCTCCTTATCTCCTTTTGATTTTTTTCCGTAGCACTTTCCATTCATAACATCATCCATGTGTTTGATTTGTCTTTTCTTACCCCTGCTGCTAAGTCACTCCAATCATGTCCAACTCTGTGCGACCCCATAGATGGCAGCCCACCAGGCTCCCCTGTCCCTGGGATTCTCCAGGCAAGAATACTGGAGTGGGTTGCCCCATTTCCTTCTCCAGTGCATGAAAGTGAAAGGTGAAAGTGAAGTCGCTCAGTCGTGTCTGACTCTTTGCGACCCCATGGACTTCAGCCTACCAGGCTCCTCCGTCCATGGGATTTTCCAGGCAAGAGTACCAGAGTGGGTCGCCACCTGACCCTGAATGTCAGTTCTACACAGGCAGTCCTTACTTCTGCATCACGAGAGCCTAGACCAGTGCCTGGCACATGGACACTTGGTAAATATTAGTTGATTGATCTTCAATGCATCCCCTGCTCTCAGTTGATTTCAGAGGACCCCAAGAGAGAAGGTTAAAAAGTTGAGAATAGTTGTCTGTGATGGGTTGTGTCATGACATGATTGAAAAAAAAAAACTAATCTAGAAACGTTAAGTACTGAGTCCCAGTGATTTTTTTTAAAAAGGGGGTTAAGAGGCTAGATGTTAATTTTGATCATTGTCTTTATATTTTGACTGTGCTGTCTTCATTGCTGTGAGGGCTTTTCTCTAGCTGTGGCAAGTGGGGCTACTATTCCTTGTGTGCCGGCTTCTCATTGTGGCGGCTTCTCTTGCTTCAGAGCACGGGCTCTAAGGCACACAGGCTTCCATAGCTGCAGCACATGGGCTCAGTAGTTGGGCTCTTGGACTGTAGAGTGCAGGCTCAGCAGCTGTGGTACACAGGCTTACTTGCTCCAGGGCATGTGGAATCTTCCCAGATCAGGCATCAAACCTGTGTCTCCTGCATTGGCCAGCGGATTCTTTACCACTGAACCACCAGCCACCAGGGAAGCCCCTTCCCCCACCCCTCTGTGATCTTTTATGATATAAAGGAAGCAGGTGATTGCCTCGAACCTTGTCCAGCCTTGACCATTTTCTCAACTAAATGGCTACCCAGTAGCATTGGTTTTCAGCTTCTTGGTTGGGCAGGGACAAGACCTGCCCTAAATCCAGGAGCAAAGGAAAGCCCAAGGATCCCACTTGTCCAAGTCACTCAGTGTCCTCAGCATCTGCTGGGTCTCCAACCCCAAGCTCTGCTTCCTGTGGCACTGGTCTGCCCACTCCCTGGCCAATGCCCTTGACAGCCAAGACCAAGCCAGACACCACCCTCTCTTGCCTCCAGAAAATGAGGGTGTGGTTCCAAGCATCTGCAGATGATGGGGGAGACTGTTATTTAGCAAAAGAGACACATCATTATTTTCTTGCACCGGTATCATGTTTCATTTAGCTGACTTGGCTCCACATTTAAACAGCATCCCCCAGGCAAATAATACAATTAAGCAAATGGAGAGGAGATTTAGTAACAATAAATTCCACAGAACTGGTCATTCTTTTGTATGCAGTTTTAAAAGGAGGAAAACATTTAGAAGGATCAATCACCCTGAATCTCACAGGCTCAAACATTATATAGAAACTGCTAGTAAAAACTGATGGGGATTTGAAGCATATATACACATGCACACACACATACTTGCACACACACCACAGAAACACACTCATGGGTTAGGCCGAGGCCTACTTTTTTTTTTTTTTTTTACAATCCAATAACTAAAAGACAATTATGAAAATAGGCTTAGGATACACATGGAAGATTTCAGGCCAAAATGGAAAATAAACTACAGAAATGAAACCTCTGAGAGCCAGTCAAGGAGAGAGAATTGCCTCTAGGAACTGTGTTAGAACAGATAAAGGATTACACTGGGCACCAAGAGACCTGAATCATCATATCAGCTCTACCATGCATAGTCTGTATAACGTTAGGCAAGACGATGACTTTTGTGAATTTCCCTTTCTCTATGTATAAACAACTTTTGAACCCCATCACCACCATTTTTACCGTCCCCAAGCACCATCAGTACTGCTATTTATCTCGTACTTTCGTTTAAGTCAACTCTTCTTTATTCGAGTGCGGTTACACACTGGGGAGGGCAACAAGTATTTATTAAACTGTTTGTTGTGTTTTGCTACAACTTGTACATTTCTCGTAATAAATACACTTGCCTAGAAAGGAAATTATTTCACCAACATAAAAGGAAAGCCAGAATCACTGGTCTTAAAATAGAAGGTAATGACAAAAATAAGTACAATGGACTCCTGCTTTTAGTCATGACAGACTAGTTTGCTTTAAACCAATCTCTTTGCCAAGAACAACTTAAAAATCTGGATAAAATATATAAAATGTAAAAATAAAAACAAAGAACTTCTGTTTGAAGACACTGGGGAGATACTAAGGCAGCTAGGCCCTGAAGAACTAAGAGCCAAGAGACAAGGAAAGAACACTGAAATAAGTCAAGTATTTGAATCACTGTTTTCCTCCAGGCGTTGCTGATTTGTAAACTTCATAGGACCCAGAGGCTCAGAAGTCTGCAGCCAGTCTCATGATAAAAACTGATGTTCAGGGTCCACCAAAGAGAAGGGCCCTGGGAAACACTTCAGACTTTCAACTGGAACCATGAAAGGGCTACACATTTGACGTGAGAGTGAAGCAGACATAGTTCAATCCTCATAAAGACTAAAATCCAGTGTTGAGCCCATTCAAACCCAGATGGAAAAAAAAAAAAAAATGACCTACCAGTACTTGAAAAGTGTGCCAGAAGCAAAAGAAAATTTGGTTTTCTCTGGAAGAAGACAACATAATCCAGCGTTTCTAGTTGGCTCTAAGTTTGTCATAGTTTGTTGTATGTCCAGCACTTACCAAAACTTACCAGGTATTCTAAGAGACATAAGCAAATTCCTAAAAACAAAGAAAAAAATCTTATATGTGAGTCAGATATTGGAGTTATCATATATAGATTTCAAAATATCTACAGTTGATAACTTCAAGAAAGTAGATGACAAGATGGAGAATTTCAAGAGAACTAGAATCTTTGAAAAATCCAAGTCTAGAATTGAAATATCCAATAACCCAAAATAAGAATTCAACAGATGAGGTTTATTGCCAGATTAGATATTGCAGAAAAGAGAATCTGTAAGTTGGAATATATGACAGCAGAAAATATTCAAATTGAGAATGGAAAGCAAAAAACAAAAGTACAGTTAATATACAAAAGATATGGGACTTGGTAAAAATTTCTAACATGTATGTATTTAGAGATCCTGAAGGAGAAACAAGAGTATATTGAACTGAAGTGATATTCAAATAGATAACAGTTGAAAATTTCCCCATGTTTCCCAAAGATGTCAAGCTGAAGACTTTTAAAACTTTACAATTTCAAACAGAACAAAGGAAACCACATCTAGTCATATCGTGGTAAAACTACTTAAAGACAAAGACAAAAAAAAAAAATCTTGAAACCAGCCAAAGAAAAGAAACATATTACCTCCAAAAGAAAAACAGTAATGATGGAAGCTGAGTTTTAAACAAAAATAATGGAAGCCAAAGAACAATGAAATGACATCTTCCATGTGCTGAAAGCAAAGAATTGTCAACTAGAACTCTATGCTTATTAAAAACATCCTTCAAGATGTGCATGAAATAAAGACATTTTCAAACAAACAAAACCCGAGAGAATTCATATACAACAGAAATGCATTAAAAGAAATTCTGCAGAAAATTCTTAGGGGCAGAAGACAATGAGATCAAACAGAGCTATGGAAATGGAGAAAAGAATGAGACAATAGAAAGTACAAATGTGTGGGTAAAACCTAATACATATTAACTGCAGAAGATAATATTAACTTACTGTGCCATGTAAACTATACGTAGAACTAAATTAGGTACAGCAGCAATAAGAATATGAAAAGTAATGGTCAAGATATGGAAACAACCTAGGTGTCTAACACTCACACGTTGCATCGATATACATTTATAGAGGGTTGACCCTTGAACAACAGGAAGGTGGAGGCACAGACCCCCTCCCCAGCACAGCTGAAAATCTGTGTATAGCTTTACATTAAACCTTCTATATCCAAGGGTCCACATCTGTAGATTCAACTGACTGTGAGCGGGATAGTACTATAGTCCATATTTGCTGACCAAAGTCCGTATACAAGTGGACCTGCAGAGTTCTGACTCATGTCGCTCAGGTTGCAACACTTATAGAAAGCATTTTTTCAACTACACATGGAACATTTACTTAGACTTACCTTTTGTTAGGCCATAAAGTACATAAAAGCAAATATAAAAGAATTGGAATAAGAAGAGTATCTTGGTTTTCTCTTGTTGCTGTAACACATTGCCACAAACTTAATAGCTCAAAACAACACAAATTTATGATCTTCCTGTTCTGTCAGTTAGAAGTCAGATGTGGTGAAAACAAAATTAAGAAAACAATTCCATTTATAACATCATCAACAAGAATTAAATACTTAGGAGTAAATTTAAAGAGTAGAAAAGTTATACACTGAACACTACAAAATGTTTTGAAAAGAAGGATCTAAATAAAGGGAAAGACATCTGTGCCCATGGATTAAAATATTTAATATTAAGATTGTAACATTTTCCTACAGATTCAATGCAATCCTTATCAAAATTCTAACCATCTCGTTTGCAGAAATGGATACGCTGATCTTAGAATCAATATGGAAATGCAAGGGACCCCAAGTAGCCAAAACAAGCTTGAAAAGCTTGCAAAGAACTCTTCAGTTCAGTTCAGTTCAGTCGCTCAGTCGTGTCCGACTCTTTGCGATCCCATGAATCACAGCACGCCAGGCCTCCCTGTCCATCACCAACTAAAGTCAATCAATTAAAAAAAAAAAAGACCGACACCCTAATAGAAAAATGGGCAGAATTCTTGACCAGATACTTCAAAGAAAGAATATCCAATCCAAATAACCAATAAACAGAAAAAAAAAAGGGTACTCCATTCCATTAATCTCCAGAGAAATGCAAATCTGTAATCAAAACCACAATGAGATTTAGCTACATACCTGGAAGATTGACTGAAAACTGTGTGCCTAATAGAAATGCATAGATAGCGAAGAAAATGTTCATTGCCACCTATTGACGAAAAACTGGAAACAGAGGCCATCCACAATAGAATGGCTCAGTAAATTGTGAGGTATTAGCACATGGAATAACACACAGTCATGAAACAAAATCAATTAGTACTGCATAAACAACACAGATGAAACTCTGATATGCAATATGACACAAAAGAAGGTGAACATAAAAGAATTCATCCTGAATGATTTCAGTTACATAAATTTCAGAACTGGCAAAGATTATCTATGGTATTAGAAGTTAAGACAGTGGTCTTCTTTTCTGATGTTGTGTTGGGGAGACAGTTACAGAGAAGGGGACTCCTGAGATACTTCTGCTACTGTATGTCTTAGTCTGAGCACTGATTGCAAGTGTGTGCTCACTTTTCAAAAACTCATCAAGCTGCGTACTCATGGGTGCTCTGTGGTATGAATATACACTTCACTGAATATGCTTTTTAATTAAATAAGAGAATATCTGCAATCCTCTTAATGCTTTAAGGAATTATTTGAATCAGATGTTAGAGTCATTTGCTGTCCTATACAAACAGAAGTCCAAAAAAATTAAAGGAATAACTGTGAGTCCACAGATAAATATACTTAGTTCATTCAAAACCATGTTATTAAATTCCAGTGAGATTCTGTTGCCTGCTATGGCTCTGACCTCGAGACTTGGTCTCCCTCCATTGAAAAGAGGTGTTCAAGAAGCACTTAAGATTTACGACCAAGCTGAGATTGCTTCTTGATATATAATGAAAATAGGATTGAAAAGGAAATTGCTTTCTCCGAAGGTGATGCAGTAACATTCATTACTATGTATCATCTGAAATCCCTTGACTAAGCATCAGGGACCTCTGGACACCATGGGACATACTGGCTTATCTGATCTCAAAGCTGCCTCCCGGCTGACCATCTGACTTTCTGATTGAAGACTGCCCCTCAGTGAAAACTACAAATAGTACTACCCTTGGAAATGATCTCAGAAAGGAAGATTGAGTCACATCCATTGGTTACAGGATTTGTGAAAACGCTTAGGCATCGATCTCTACCCCTATGAAATCATGCCACCTCCTCCACCCATCACAGGCCTCACCCTAGGAGGATGGAGCACCATTCCAAGGGGCTTCCCTCTCCTGCCCCGCATCTGAGCCACCAGCAAAGCCATCAGCTCTATTTTCAAAGCTCATCTGAAATCCAGCCATTTCTCACCGTCTCCCAGTCACCATCATCCCTCGCCCACGGGCCTCTCAGCAGATCTCTCCACTTTCACCTTCGTCCTCCTTCAACCTGTTGTCAACAGAGCAGCCCAAGTGAATTTAAGAAAAAGAATTAAAAAGAAAAAACAATACTGACGCCCCAATAGAAAAATGAGTAGAAGTCTTGACCAGGTACTTCAAAAAAGAATATCCAAATGACCATTAAACAGGAAAAAAAAAAAAAGGATACTATGGTCCATTAATTATCAGACTCAGAGCATACCGCCGTTCTGCTCAAAACCCTCCCATCTCACACAGAGCAAAAGCCAACAGATTCACCATGGTCTGCCAGGCCCTCCATGACCTGATAGCCCATTACCTCCCAGACATCACCTCCTATTGGGCTTGCCTGGCTCACTCGGACCCAGACTCGGAGGTCCCATTGCTGGTTCTCAGGCATGCTCAATGTGCTTTCACCTCAGGACATTGGAACCTGCTGTTCCCTGTGTCCAGAGTGCTCTGCCTCCAACATCCCTTGGCCCACTGCCTCACCTACTGCCTTTATTAATTGATCTGCCCCTTATGCCAAGTTGCACTCCCCTCAACACTGCCAAGCCCTGTTCCCTGCTTTTGTTTTTGCTTAATATTCACCACCATCTAATATTCTCTCTGTTTGTCTACTTCCCTTATATAGAGCTTGTTGCTCCCCTCTCTAACCAGGGGATTTTTCAATAAGGAAAGCAGACTCAAATCTAAGAGAAAGTTAGACTTGAATTTGAGACGAGACTAACCCTTCTTTTAGCTTTAGAGTGGGAACTGTGCCTTTGGTAGTGGTCCACTTGAGTAACAAAGCTCCTTTCTCTCTCGTTGGGCTGATAAAGCCGAAAAGATAGTCAAACTGCTGACAGGAAGTTGCTGTTTACCCTTCGAGTCATGACAGTCTGCCCAGTTCCTCCCTTCCAATTCCGGAGGGCTCTCTGATTTACCGGGGGTTGGGAAACCTTTGCTCTGTTTCTCCCTCAGGGTGGGAGAGTACAACCGTTCACTCAGCAAATACTTATCAATTGCAACTTATGTGCCAGACAGTGAGCTACATGCCAAGAACACGTGCCAAGGATCCAGCACTGGCTTTGCCTGAGTGATGCTCGGAATCCAAAGAGCAGAGGGGAGCGGGTGTCTGAGCACTCTGGTTAAACCTGCAGATGCACAAGACACATTACTTCTCCTGGGTCCTGACAGATACCAGCTTGTCGCCAGTAATTTGTAGGTAATAAGCTATTCAAATTTGCAATCATTCAGTCTTTATTTATAGCTGAGAGTGATTTAAAGTTTGTGCCTATGATGTCACTTTCACTCTCTGATGTATTTCTTAATGGAGAGAAAAGAAAGTGTAAGAAATTAAATATAAGCCAGGGAGGGCCCACGAAGTGAGTGTGTCATGCCCAAGGTCATGAAGTCATCAGGCTGCAGACTGGAAACAGGGTGAGAACCTCTGCTATAAAATATTCTTTCCCTCGATTCCCTTGTTCACTTTCCCTTGTTCAAATTCACAGGTGGCAATAAGAAGGCAGCTGTCACTGCTGGGCGCTGGTACATGCAGGGACCATATCAGGCACTTGGATTAACTCATTTAACCCTCACACAATAGAGGGGTTCCCTCATAGCTCAGTTGGTAAAGAATCTGCCTGCACTGCAGGAGACCCCAGTTCGATTCCTGGCTCAGGAAGATCCGCGGAGAAGGGATAGGCTACTCACTCCAGTATTCTTGAGTTTCCCTTATGGTTCGGTGGGTAAAGAATCCGCCTGTAATGCGGGAAACCTGGGTTTGATCCCTGAGTTGGGAAGATCCCCTGCAGAAGGGAAAGGCTACCTATTCCAGTATTCTGGCCTGGAGAATTCCATGGATTGTATAGCCCATGGGGTTGCAAAGAGTTGGACATGACTGAGTGACTTTCACTTCAATAGAGGGGTAAGTATTAGTTTTTTCTTCTTTCCATATTATTGAGATATAATTAACATGCAGCACTGTGTAAATTTAAGGTGTACAGCATATACTGACTTGACTTACATTGTGAAAATCATTACCGCAATGTTCAGTTAACATCCATCATCTCATACAAATACCAAAATAAAAAGTGTTTTCCCTTGTGATAAAAACTTTCAGGATCTACTCTCAGCATTTTTAAAGTACACCACACGGCAGTGTTACCTGTGGGCATCGTGTGGTACTTTATGTCCTCGGTTGTGTATATTTCAGTTATCCTAAAACTGGAATTTTGTACCTTTTGATCACTTGTATCCAATTCCTCCCCCATTTCCCGCCCCATTCCTGGGCAGTCACAAATCTGATCTCTTTTTCTGTGAGTCTGGGTGTTTGCAGGTTGTTTTCAGATTCCACATATAAGTGGGCTCTCACAGTCTCTATCCTCCTCTCTCTCACTTAGCTCACTTAACACAATGCCCTCAAGGTCCTTCCAGGTGTAACAAGGGTGTCAGGATTTTCTTCTTTGTTAAGCTTGAGTAGTATTCCAAGGTACAGTCATTGAATCCTACTTTTCAGATGCAGAAATTGACACTGGGGTTCATGGTCAATACATTACCTAAAGTTATACAGAAGGCAAGAGACAGATTTGAAATTCAAACCCAGATTCATTTGATAACAAAACCCTTTGAATGAAAATCCTTAGGTGCGTGCTAAGTTGCTTCAGTTATGTCTGGCTCTCTGTCCGGCTTCTCTGTTCATGGGATTCTCCAGGCAGGAATATTGGGGTGGGGTGCCATGCCCTCCTCCAGGAGATCTTCCTGAGCCGGGGATCGAACCCGCATCTCCTGCATTGGCAGGTGGGTTCTTTACCACTAACACCACCTGGGAAGCCCCTCCTTTTGGCATACATCTTTGCATATCCAGTTGGAAGTCTTTGGAATCTGACTTTCATTTGAAGAGAGATTTGATGCATTTGTGAACAAATGAGATTCAGCCAAGAGCTAATTAAGTGAAATAAGGGATGTACCGTGGGTAAGCCAGGACCTAACTCACATTAAGAGCTAGATTTTAGTCCACACAGCATCAGCCTTTTCCATCACATTTGCTCCTCCTCCCTCCCTTCCTTCCTTCATTTATACCTTAAAACAACTGCCATCTGTTCTCGCTCATGAATCTTCTGGCTGCCTGGACGATTTTGTTGAATGAGGCTGGGCTCCCCTAAGCATGTGTCATGAACAGCGGGTGAGCTGGCTGGGGGCTGGCTGGTCTAGGATGGCCCTAGCCACGTGTCCAAAGCATGGCCGGGTTTCAGTTTTTGGGTAACAACCATCAAGCTCGTCCGGGTTTGTTCACGTGGTAGCAGCAGTGTGACAAGAGAATGAATGGAAGCAAGTAAGGCATCTTGAGGTCTGGCCGCCTCCTATTTCAGTACAAATTATACTCAGTCCAGATGCAGGGAATGGAGAAATAGAATCCTGTCTCGTAATGGGCAGAGCTGAAAAATCACATTTCCACTGATGCCTTACGTTTACTCGTACTCTTTGTTCTTCCCGTGGACTGATGGACCTTCTCAGGCAGAAGAACTTCCTGCATCCACACAGGTCTGTACTCAGGTTCAGTCCATTAACATCAATAATTCTCTCTGATCCTCTGATTCAGGTTGGGAGTATTTTGTTCCCTGAAAATGGGACCTCACCCACAATATCTTTTCCTAGAGGAGTTTCCACTCTTGCCCTTTTATTTGTTAAGTAGTCTATTAAATTAATCTGGGCCCAACAGCTATGAGTAAGTAAGGCATCCAGAGCTACAGGTTCCATTCACTGAAGGAGCTGTGCAGAGTCACACCTTACCCAGATCCCATGGCTGTGTTCCGGCCGTGAACCTGGCCAAAGTTTGCCTTTCGTAACCTTGTTTTCTGCTCCTGCCCCACAGGCACCTTCCTTCTGTGCCCACCGCGAAGTTTCTGTGCTCCTTAATTTTATACATGCTGTTCCTGCTGCCTGGAATACATGCCCACCCCCTGCTCTTGGCCTGGTGAAGCCTCATGAATCCTTTCAAGTCCAGACTACATCTCATGCCATCACTCAACAAATATGTACTGATCTGCCAGGTCCGAGACACAGGGGGACTGAAAACAGGCTCAGCCCCTTCTCCTCATGGAATTACCGTCACACTTGTGTGAAACACCCTGTCTCCAAGTCCCTGCCTCTGCTTTTTTCCCACAGGCATGAGTGTGTACGTGTCTGTGCATACACGTTTGCATGTGATTGCGTGTGTTTATATACGTATGCATATACGCACCATGCACACATACCTTTTACAGCACAGATGCACACTGGATTCTAGTGTTGGTTGGTAAATTTTTCTCTTTCATTAAACCAAGTTCTTTACACTTAGGGATCACACCTCATTATTCCATTTCATAATTAAATCACCCAGTCTTTCCTTATAGTAGAAATCCAAAAGAACATTAGTGGAAGAGACACATGACTGACTGTCAGAAGGAAAATTTGCTCTTGGAAGAGTGTTTAACTCAGTGTCTTAATCTTGCCAATGAAAAGACGAAAACCCAGGCAATTAAACTACTTATTGCCACTACATTGCCTTTACATAGGGAGCAATGCAGTCCCCAAACTTCAGGGTCAAAAGGGGGACAGTTGTATATTTTAAACAAAGTTTCTGGTTTTAAGAAAATTTACTTTGCATTTTATACAAATTTCAAGTGGGCAAAACACAGTACATCAAAAGTGATTAAGAAATTTGGCTTTTGAGCCAGACAGATTTGGAAGAAAATTCTGGCACCGTTTGACCTCAGGCAAGTTAATTTTACCTCCTAGTCTCACTTTCCTTATTTATAAAATGGAGCTGCCCATCAGCTCCTGCCCCAGAAATGTTGGGAAGATTTACAAAGCACGAGGCTTAATCCACAAAAAATGCGTAATATACGTAAGCTCTCATTTTATCATTATTAGTTTGCTATTAATTTAAATGATGCCTGGAAAACAGCATTAGCTAAATGTTTAAAGGTTCAAGTCTAACTCTAATTATATTCAAGAGATGTCCATAATGGTTGCTATCTTAAATTGGCTGCAACCAATCTCTCTTTAGTTTAAAAAAAAAAAACTTTTTCGTCAGAAATTCAGACGCAGTATGACATTTTCCCACAGGATTTACCTACAGGAATTAAAGCATTAGCAGGGTCCTGTGCACAAGGAAATGAATGCATACCACAGCATGATGGCAAGCCCGGGATCGCAAGGAGAGTGATCCACATGCCATGACTGAACTAGTAGAGCCTGCTTTTAATGGCCAGAAGATGTTCATTTCCTGAGGCTGGGTTAGTACAAATACTGAACCGTCCTTTTTTCCATGCATAAAAATGGAAATGTAAAGGTTAGAATGCTATGGTTAAGAATGGTTTTAAACAATATTTTATGGCCTCTGAAGGCAACCCTTTTATCTTTCACATCTTCACTTTTTATTGTCTGGGCTTTTACGAGCTGTGTGCTTGAACTAGACCCAAATCCTGGGTGCCACACTCAAAATCATATGGTACATCTGTTTCTCTGACCAAGGACGTGGTGGGATTCTGCATATCAAAATCGTCCTCCCGCCACACACTCACATTCAGTGGAAAAAATGGAAAATGTTGCATCCATGCCCTCTCTCAACAGGGGCAGTTCTGTTCACATCCCATGGGGGCAGGGGGCAGGACAGAGCCACAGTCCACAGGGGGACATCAAATTGACTGGAGCCTTCTCTTTGGACATCTGTTTCCCTGGAGAATCTTCAAAACTGGTTAAGGTCCCCACCTTGTGTGGACCTGGAACCTGGCTGGCACTCTCTGAGCAAATAGAAATGCCCCATCATTATTTTAGAAATCAAGCAAATAAATGCCTCTTAGCCTTTTTCCAAATATGGGGTGGATTTTTTAAAATAAAAACATGATTCAACTATTTTACATTAGTAGAAAGTCAAGGGAAACTTGTGTGTTGTAACAGGAACCACAGTGATAGGAGTTCTGCTGTTTGTGGAACGAAGTGAACTCTGTCTGGCTGAAGCTGTATTCTCTTCTAAAAGGAGTGTGTATTTATAAAAATGTTGTGCCAAAAGTTAAGTGAGAGCCACCAACTGTGCATCGTGCCTCCCCATTTCAGTGATATTATCCAGAATTCACCCAAGCCATACTGTGATAGCTGAGTGAAATGCAAGACACAAAGAAGTGGAGAAGCCAAGTAGAACCCCTGAGAGCAGCGTGGTTGGCATGGAGGGCACATTGAAAGAAATGGTTGGAATTATACTAGAAAGGCATGTTAGGGTGAAACTCTGAAGGGGTTTGAATGTCAAACAAACAAAAATAAAAGTGTCTAGGATTAACACTCTAAACACTCAAGGGCCATTGATGTTTTTGAGAGGATCAGTTGCTGGAGTTCCCTGGGGCTAGGCTGCTCCTGCCGTTCTTAACCTCACTGGGGGTTCTTAACCTCACTGGGGGTTCTCGCCCTCCCCTGCAAACAGCGAGCCTGAGCCCTGCCTCCAGGTTCAACTACGCCTCCTGAGCTGGCCAGCCATGTCGCTGGTGAATATTTTCAGAATATTTTCAGATTCTCCTGTTTTCAAGTTCACCAGACTCCCTGTTGTTACCCTCTGCTGCTTCTACACTGACGATGATACGTGGGAGTCTTGTGGTTTGGGATGGTTTATCCTCAGTCTCTCCATTTGGGCATTTGTAGGAATACCTTGGTTTGGGGAGGCAGTTGAGATGTTTGGTAAATGTTGACCGTTGGTTTGTGGTTTTGCTGCTCAGCTATCCTTTTTGTATGTAGGAATTTGGAAAGATTATAGAAGATGCATCCATGTACCCAGAACCTAGAATTGTGTTTTGTTTTATGGTAGAAATGGGTCAACTTCTGGTCTCCCCTCGAATAGAATGGGGGTAATGAGAAAATGCATGGTGAGACAGCACATTTTACAAAATATATTCAAAGAACAAGGAGCTCAGATCTAGAGGTGACCTTGAGAGTAGCCTTGGAGAAAGAAACAGAGGTATCATGAGGGCTTTGGACTTTCTCAAAAGGTGCACATCTGCCATCTGACTTTGTGCAGTCAGGCATGCTTGGGCCATTGCGACTTGTCTCTTTGGTGATGAGTGGCAGGGTGGCCTCTTCTTGCCATACTATCTCCTTGGGACATCCCAGAGTCTCCAGGTGAGAGTTTAAGTTCAGTTTTGATGACCACTTCATAGGGAGGAGGTCAAGACGTGAAGACCAGTGATATGTGAAAAAATACAAAAGAAATGGGAGTTGAGAAGCACCAGCCTTACTACTTGCGGAATGAATTCCACCAGGTGAAATGTGGTTCTATGGGTCATACTGACTTGGGACGAAGCCCTCACATGGAAATGTAGGGAGGAAATGTGTTCCCGCCTAAGGGACATATGCATAACGTACGTGTGCATTCATGCTAAGTCACTTCAATCGTGTCTGATTCTTTGTGACCTCATGAACTGTAGCCCACCAGCGATGTTCATGGGATTCTCCAGACCAGAATATTGGAGTGGGCGGCCATGACCTCCTCCATGGGATCTTCCCAACCCAGGGAATGTACCCATGTCTCTTAAGTCTGCTGTACTGGCAGGGGGATTCTTCACCACTAGCACCACGTGGGAAGCCCCCTAACGTGAGATAAATGCTCAGCACCTGTCCCTCCCCTGGAATTCCAGGCCCTGGAATGAAGCATGGGTGCCTCAAACCCTCCTTGGCTATCTGCAGTGAAAACCTCTCCAGGACAGGAAACAAGTTTCTCTCTTTCCCTCAGTCATGGAGCAAACCCAGGGAGATTTCAAAACCTCAAAACATGAGAGAAAACCTAAGTTTTCATGCAAACTGTATGAGACAGCCTCCCAATCATACCCTTGACCTGAGACAGAAAGACAATGGCATGGAAGTAAACTAACACACAGGAGGCAGAGCTCTGGCCTCACGGCAGGCCACACACACAGCTCAGAGAGGGATGCACGGTTCCTGGACAGGTGGCTGGACACCTGGGGATGAGGCACATTTGAGGCAGAACAGCAGAGGGACAGAGGACTTTTTCAGCCAGGATCCTTATCTCAGACTGCCTCCAGAGCTGGTCCTGACAAAATCAGGAAGTGTACAAAGTACCATTGGGTTGTTCCTCATTTTACCCTCTTTAAGCCCCACCCCCTCCCCACATTGACGTCCCTCTCCTATTGACCTCAGGAATCCAGTGACCTTGAGCCTTAAGGGAGTAAAAGAACATTAACTGTAAAACCAGG
This sequence comes from Moschus berezovskii, assembly GCF_049115385.1. NCBI lineage: Eukaryota > Metazoa > Chordata > Mammalia > Artiodactyla > Moschidae > Moschus > Moschus berezovskii. Next base: position 14,831,529 of record NC_142483.1, read on the forward strand.
GATGTTGGACATGTTCCTTGACTTTTCTGAGCCTTAGTTCCCTCATCTAAATGGACATAATAATTTATCTTTGCTATGAACCCAACAAGATACATCCATAGATGAGGGGACCATGCAAAGCTGTTGCTACAAGGCACTCTCAGTTTTTGCCTGTGGCATCCATCTAGTTAGCATCTCCTTTCACGCTCAGCAGCATCCCAATCAGAGGATAAATTCCACGGTTACTCTATAAGGCTCCTAACACAAAACCTGATAAGAAGAGGCAGTCGGCCATCTTCAGTCCTTGCCTACCAACATGCTTTCAGACCCCTCCATCCCATGGAAGTGTAAATGTTTGCCAGTGTTTAAATATTATCCCTGCTGGAAATCTTAAACTAAAAAGAAATATCTCCTGTGGCAAAATCTCAGTGGCCAGTTTGTGAGCTGGGAAGATACTGGAGGGGGAGGGGGGCCCTCGCACCTCCTGTGCATAAGACTGACCCCCCAGTGGCCATCCGGAGCTTTGTGACTGTTCTTAAGGCTTAACTGTCACCCACAAACTCACCACCAAAAGGTTGTAGCAGAGATGGCTCAACGCCATCAGGAGGTCGGGGTCTGAGCCTAACAGTGAGTCTCCCAGACAAACACTCCGTCCTCCAAGGGGTTTACTCAGAGGCTTCCCTCCGAACGGAAAGTGCTGATGCACCCGACCCCCTGGTGCATACACCTGAAATCCTCCAGGATGTCAGTGTCAACCCTGGGGTTGAGGGATTAGTAGAGGTGAGAAAACCGTGCCTTACGAAGCAAGTGAAACACATTAAAAAATACTAAATTAACAGCAACTCCACAGCAATTTTAGTGCAATCATTAGACATGGGAACATCTACTATATGTCAGGACCCTGGAGGCATGGTGATCCCCAGTGGGTCAGCAAGATGACCAGGATTGTAAGGGCAAGGCAGGCAGGAGAGCCTTGCCGTTTATGTGGAGACCACAAAATTCCCCAACCAGTGGGGAATGCTGCAGCCAAGTTTAAAACTCCCCACCCAGGTGCTACTTTTCCCCTTAAAAAAATGAATGTTTTATTGTTTATATAATATATGTTCATTATCATATAATTGGAGGGCATATGTAAATTAAAAGCAGTGAAATGCTAACCTTAACGTCACCAACTAAATTTAACCACTTTTTTGGCATTTTTCTATCAACACTTACTTTTTCTATCCTTAGTTATCTTTGTTCCTTCCTTTTGACCTCATGGAAGTTAAAATTTTAAACATTTATGTCTTCTGATTACGAAAGTAATACATTTATTGTAGAAAAGGTGAAACACATTCCAAACCCGAAGGATAGAATACAGGCCATTCACAAGTTGTCAGGCAGATAATACTAGTGATGTTCTGAAATGAACAGATTGTTTAAAACTACAAAATACACATTAAAACAATAAAATGGAATAGCTGAATGATTTTAAACATACCTCTAACAATGAATAGAATGGAAAACACTAGACCTCTGACAGTGAATAGAATGGGAAAGACTAGCTGCTGCTGCTAAGTCACTTCAGTCGTATCCGACTGTGCGACCCCACAGACGGCAGCCCACCAGGCTCCTCTGTCCCTGGGATTCTCCAGGGAAAGAACACTGGAGTGGGTTGCCATTTCCTTCTCCAATGCATGAAAGTGAAAAGTGAAACCGAAGTCGCTCAGTTGTGTCTGACTCTTAGCAACCCTGTGGACTGTAACCTACCAGGCTCCTCCGTCCATGGGATTTTCCAGGCAAGAGTACCGGAGTGGGGTGCCATATCCTTCTCCCAGGAAAGACTAGAGATCTCTTCAAAAAAATTAGAGATACCAAGGGAACATTTCATGCAAAGATGGGCACAATAAAGGGTAGAAATGGTATGGACCTCACAGAAGCAGAAGATATTAAGAAGGGGTGGCAAGCATACACAGAAGAACTGTACAAGAAAAGATCTTCATGATCCAGATAACCACGATGGTGTGATCACTCACCTAGAGTCAGACATCCTGGAATGCAAAGTCAAGTGGGCCTTAGGAAGCATCACTATAAACAAAGCTAGTGGAGGCGATGGAATACCAGCTGAGCTATTTCAAATCCTAGAAGATGATGCTGTGAAAGTGCTGCACTCAATGTGCCAGCAAATATGGAAAACTCAGCTGTGGCCACAGGACTGGAAAACGTCAGTTTTCATTCCATTCACAAAGAAAGGCAATGAAAAGAATGTTCAAACTACTGCACAATTCCACTCATCTCACACGCTAGCAAAGTAATGCTCAAAATTCTCCAAGTCAGGCTTCAACATTACATGAACCATGAACTTCCAGATGTTCAAGTTGGATTTAGAAAAAGCAGAGGAATCAGAAATTAAATTGCCAACATCTGTTGGATCATTGAAAGAGCTACAGAGTTCCAGGAAAAACATCTACTTCTGATTTATTGACTATGCCAAAGGCTTTGACTGTGTGGATCACAACAAACTGTGGAAAAATCCTAAAGAGATGAGAATACCAGACCACCTGACCTGCCTCCTGAGAAACCTGTATGCAGGTCAAGAGCAACAGTTAGAACTGGGCATAGAACAACAGACTGGTTCCAAATCAGGAAAGGAGTACATCGAGGCTGTATATTGTCACCCTGCTTATTTAACTTCTATGCAGAGTACATCATGCAAATTGCCAGGCTGGATGAAGCACAAGCTGGAATCAAGATTGCCAGGAGAAATATCAATAACTTCAGATATGCAGATGATACCACCCTTATGGCAGAAAGCGAAGAACTAAAGAGCCTCTTGATGAAAGTGAAAGAGGAGAGTGAAAAAGTTGGCTTAAAACTCAACATTCAGAAAACTAAGAACATGGTATCTGGTCCCATCACTTCATGGCAAATAGATGGGGAAACAATGGAAACAGTGAGAGACTTAATATTTGGGGGCTACAAAATCACTGTAGATGGTGAGTGCAGTCTTGAAATCAAAAGATCCTTGCTCTTTGGAAGAAAAGTTATGACCAACTTTAACAGCATATTAAAAAACCAGAGACATTACTTTGCCAACAAAGGTCCATCTAGTCAAACTATGGTTTTTCCAGTAGTCACGTATGGATGTGAGAGTTGGACAATAAAGAAAGAAGAACATGGAAGAATTGATGCTTTTGAACTGTGGTATTGGAGAATACTCTTGAGAGTCCCTTGGATTGCAAGATCAAACCAGTCAACCCTAAAGGAAATCAGTCCTGAATATTCATTGGGAGGACTAATGCTGAAGCTGAAACTCTTAATACTTTGGCCACCTGATGCGAAAAACTGACTCATTTGAAAAGACCCTGATGCTGGGAAAGATTGAAGGCAGGAGCAGAAGGAGATGACAGAGGATGAGATGGTTGGATGGCATCACCGACTCGATGGACATGAGTTTAAGCAAGCTCCAGGAGTTGGTGATGGACAGGGAAGCGGAGTGTGCTGCAGTCCACAGAATCACAGAGAGTCAGACACCACTGAGTGACTGACCTGAACAGTGAATAAATGATTTAGTAATTGCAGAAAAATTATACATACCATTTTGCTGCTAGGATGGTGGTAGGAACCCAAGAAAATAATATCCCTAATCTTTTGGTTTTCATTTATCCACTTAATAGATTATGTAAAAGCGTCTCTTAATGAAATTTCTTCTTAGACGTGATTTCTAATGTCTATATAGCATACCATAAATAGATATAAAATTATTCCACCCTCTGGGTGGACATTGAAGTGTAGTTTGTATCTTTGTCTTTTATTTGTTATTTGCAATTTGTTCACTTAATATTTGTCAAATGCCCACTGTGTGCCAGAAACTGTCTAGGTTCTGATGATACTAGAAACAAGATAGAGGTGTCTATTCACTTTAAATTTCTCTATATACATCTTAAATTATTTCCTTAAATCCATTTTTAGAAGTAGAAACATTGGACTAAAAGGACAAACAGATTTAATATATATTCCCAGAGTGCTGTATAAAAGTGCATTTCCTCTCACAAATAATGTCTTTTAATAACTTTTGAGCTCAGGAGAAAGACAGTAATTTGTAGGAAGCAAGAAGGCGAAGTTCTGGGAGGCATGCAACACTTAAAATCTATTAGGAATAAAGAAAGAAACTCCTTACTAATCATAACATAATAAAGAAGATATGGGAGAAAAGACAGTCTCTTCAACAAGTGGTGCTGGGAAAACTGGTCAGTCACTTGTAAAAGAATGAAACTAGATCACTTCCTAACACCATACACAAAAATAAACTCAAAATGGATTAAAGATCTAAATGTAAGACCAGGAACTATTAAACTCCTAGAGGAGAACATAGGCAAAACACTCTCCGACATAAATCACAGCAGGATCCTCCATGACCCACCTCCCAGAATATTGGAAATAAAAGCAAAAATAAACAAATGGGACCTAATTAAAATCAAAAGCTTCTGCACAGCAAAGGAAACTATAAGCAAGGTGAAAAGACAGCCTTCAGAATGGGAGAAAATAATAGCAAATGAAACAACTGACAAAGAATTAATCTCCAAAATATACAAGCAGCTCCTGCAGCTCAATTCCAGAAAAATAAATGACCCCATCAAAAAATGGGCCAAAGAACTAAACAGACATTTCTCCAAAGAAGACATAAAGATGGCTAACAAACACATGAAAAAATGCTCAACATCCCTCATAATCAGAGAAATGCAAATCAAAACCACAATGAGATACCATTTCACACCAGTCAGAATGGCTGCTATCCAAAAGTTTACATGCAGTAAATGCTGGAGAGGGTGTGGAGAGAAGGGAACCCTCTTACACTGTTGGTGGGAATGCAAACTAGTACAGCCACTATGGAGAACAGTGTGGAGATTCCTCAAAAAGCTGGAAATAGAACTGCCATATGATCCAGCAATCGCACTCCTGGGCATACACACCGAGGAAACCAGAATTGAAAGAAACACATGTACTCCAATGTTCATTGCAGCACTGTTTATAATAGCCAGGACATGGAAGCAACCTAGATGTCCATCTGCAGATGAATGGATAAGAAAGATGTGGTACATATACACAATGGAGTATTTTTCAGCCATCAAAAAGAATGCATTTGAGTCAGTTCTAATGAGGTGGATGAAATTGGAGCCTATTATACAGAGTGAAGTCAGCCTGAAAGAAAAACATCAATACAGCATACTAACACATATATATGGAATTTAGAAGGATGGTAACCTTAACCCTGTATACAAGACAGCAAAATAGACATAGGTGTATAGAACAGTCTTTGGGACTCTGTGGGAGAGGGTGAGGGTGGGATGATTTGGGAGAATGGCATTGAAGCATGTATATTATCATATGTGAAATGAATCACCAGTCCAGGTTTGACGCATGATACAGGATGCTCGGGGCTGGTGCAAGGGGATGACCTGGAAGGAGGATATGGGGAAGAGGGAGGTGGGACGGGGGTTCAAGAGGGGAAACACATGTACACCTGGGGCAGATTCATGTCAATGTATGGCAAAACCAACCAATATATTAATGTAAAGTAATTTGCCTCCAATAAAAAAATAAATAAAACAAAGGGAAAGTCCTCTAAAAAAATAAAATAAAGAAGATATGGCTGAGCACCCAACTCCAGAGCCAGAGTGTTGTAATCCTGGTTCTGCCACCCACTAGAGAGTGGCTTTGGGAAAGGTTTTATCCTTTCTGTGCCTCAGTTTCCTCTTCTGTAAAATGGGGATAAAAATACTACCTACCTCAGAGGGCTGTCGTGGTGACTAGGTGAGTTAAAAACACATACAGCACGGAGAACACTGCTTGGCATTTCTTAAATGCTTGTGTGAGTTGGGCTTCCGTTGGTGGCTCAGTGGTTTAAAAAAAAAAATTCTGCCTGCAATGCAGGAGCCTCAGGAGACACGGGTTTGATCCTAGGGTTGGGAAGATCCCCTGGAGGAGGAAATGGCAACCCACTCCGGTATTCTTGCCTGGGAAATCCCGTGGACAGAGGAGCTTGTGGGGCTACAGTCCATGGAGTCGCAAAGAATCAGACACAACTGAAGTGACTGAGCGCGCATGTGATTTTTTAAAAGTAAAATCTAATCTAAATCACCTTCCAGACAGCATGACTGTTAGGTAAAGCAAAGTAAATCTAGTTCTCCAATTTCTAAAGAACTTGTTGATCCAAAAGCATGATAAAATAATACCGAAAATTTGATTTGAACCCTAACAGAGCTTGAGTTCCCTCCCTCCGTCACTTTCTATGTAGCCCAGATCTTCGCTCAGGTCTCGAGGCAACACTGCAGAACATTTTCTACTCCTCGGTCTGAATACAACAGTCTCTCCACTGGTGCCAAGAAACACAGAGCTCTGTGGGCGAAATACCCTGCCTGGGGCTCTTATTCTGAAGAAAAGCTCAAAGATCAATTGTCTAAAGCTCTCAATGCCATTGGCTTGCAAGAAAGTGCCAAAATCTGGAGCGACATGGCATTTTGAGTTATGGGACCAACTACCCAAAGAAGGCAGATTTCAGCGGGAGCTATAGCTGTGAATTCTGACATCCGTTCGCTAGTGATTAATGACATCAGGGAAAACAAGCCAGCAGGCACTGATGTCAAGAGAGAAAGCTATTTTAAACACCCCCATTCTAATTAAATATTTCTTCTTATAACACGCGGAACCTAAAAATAGGTTTCATCTGTCCATTGGGGGCCACTTTGAGTTGACAGAAGTTTAATTAGATTGCTTCAAACAGGAATGTTATTCTCCAAGGTTTTTGATACTGGCGTTAACTCCAGGGCTGAGGTCTGGGGGTGGGGTGTGTGTGTGTGTGGGGGGTGTCGGGGTGTGTGTGTGTGTGTGTGTGTGTGCGCGTGTGCAGTGGGTGCCTGCTAAAGTAGAAGGTAGTATTTTCTACAAAATCCTGACACCAGAGGAGGCTAGAAGAAAGGCGTGTGTGTACTGGCTGTATTAGATCTTTAACAGTCTAGCAGTAAGTGATAATAAATATATTTAACCCTTTAATATGGAAAATGTTTCGTATGCTTAGGCTCCAGTTCAACACGGAAGCAACAGTGGTGTCCATAGCAAGAATACCTGACGGAACGAAGACAAAACATACACGTCTCCTGCAAGGCGTCATCTTGACCGATTTCATATCAATTTAGTCAACTGGCTAGTAGGTCACTGGTTACACTCCTGGACATTTGGCAACCTAGGCTGTTGATAAGCTTGAGCAGTTCCACTGATGAACACAGAGAAGGTCTCCAGTGCTTTGCTGCCTGGAGCTCTCTTTCCTCCTTAGTCTGTATCTCTTCATGTTCACTGAGTTATCCAATAGTCAATCAGTTTCTACCAAGCACCTGATAGGTGCTCACAAAGGGGGACTAAGCCCGACAGGGTCCCTGTCCTAGTGGTAATGAAAATGGAGGAAACTCTCCAAATACTCTGTGGCTCTTAACTGCTCGAAGTAGAACTGTTGCGTGTGGAACTTTGGATTAATGTAGCCATGATGCCTCACCACGAGCCCACCGCACACTCACTCTTGCTCTTTTTCACAGTTGCCAGTTTGACAGGCAGAACATTGCATCTCAGGGCTCTTTTGTGGGCTTTTTAAATTACTGATAAAAGTGAACTTTTTTTCAAATATTTGTTGGCTACTTGAACTTTCTTTGTGAGTCATCTGCTTATGGCCTTTATTCATTTTTCTACCAAAAGCCTTATGTATACAACTCTACACAGTTACCCCACAGTTTTTGGATGTGGTTTTTCTCCCCTCAGTGATTATATACTTGTATAAATTAAAGAAATTAAACATGCTTAATTTCACTTATCAGCGAAGAAATACAAATCAAAACCACAATGAGCTATCACCTTACACCTGTTAGAATGACTTTTCAGAAGGACAAGATAACAAATGCTAGCAAGGATATGGTGGTTTAAAAAAAAAAACCCACCTACCAGTGCAGGGGACATAAGAGACGTGGGTTCAATCCCTGGGAAGATCTGCTGGAGGAGGAAATGGCAACTCCCTCCAGTATTCTTGCCTGGAGAATCCCATGGACAGAGGAGCCTGGCAGGCTATAGCCTATAGGGTTGCAGAGTCGGACACAACTGACCTAGCACGCACGTACGCATTTGGAGAAAATGGAACCCCTGTGTACTGCTGGTGGGAATGCAAACTGCAGCCACTATGGACAACAGCATAGAAGTTCCTTGAGAAATTAAAATAGGATTGCTATATGATTCAGCAAACCCACTGCTGGGTATATATCCCAAAGAAAGAATTATCTTGAAGAAATAGCTGTATACTCCCATGTTCATTGCAGCATCATTCAAATTCACTAAGATATGAAAACAACCAGAGTGTCCATCAACAGGTGATTGGACCAAGAAAAAGTTTTATATGTATATATCTTATGTATAAATATATTTAAGATAAATAATCTTATATGTAAATACATATGACATTTTTATATTTATGCATATAAAATGTGTATGTAACATTTTTATATGATATATTTTTATCTTATATATATTTATACACACATATATATATATCTGTGTGTGTCTGTGTGTGTGTTTATGAAATACTCAGCCCTGAAAAACAAATCTTGTCATTTGCAACAATATGGATGAAAATGGAGGGCATTATACTGGGTGATGTAAACCAGACAGAGAAAGACAAAATCTGCATATCACTTACATGAAATCTAAAAAAAGAGAGAGAGGGTAAAAAAGTCATCATCAGGGGCTAGGAGCTGGGGAAATAAGGAGAAATTGGTAAAAAGTTACAAAATTCAGGTATAAGAGGAGTAAGTCCCGAGGATCAATGTCTAATGGTGACTCTAGTTGATAACACTGCATTGCGTAATTGAAATATGATAATAAAGTAGAATTTAAATGTCCTCTCCCCAAGATAGATAAAAAATAATTAATTAACCCTCTGTCAGCAAATAACTCTGGAAGGTCGTGGTTTCTCAAGATTTTAAGAGATTTGGCAGGGGATAGTCTGGTGCTGAAGATTTTTACCACTTATGTCATCGTCTTTTTTTTTTTTAACTTTATTTTGGGCTGTGCTGGGTCTTCACGGCACGGACTCTTCTCTAGTTGCAGAAGCAAGAGCTACTCTCAAGTTGGGATGAGCAGGCTTCTCATTGTGGTAACTTCTCTTTTTGCTGAGCACAGGCTTCAGGACGCACAGGGCTCAGTAGCTGCGGCTCCCAGGCTCTAGAGCACAGGCTCAGTAGTTGTGGCGTGTGGGCTTAGTTGCTCCACAGTATGTGGGATCTTCCCAGACCAGGGATCCGAACCCATGTCTCCTGCTTTGGCAGGCAGATTCTTTACCACTGAGCCACCAAGGAAGGTCTGTAATTGTCGCTATGTTTCTGTCTTCAGTAACATGTTTGCTGCTGCTGAGTCACTTCAGTCATGTCTGACTCTGTGCGACCCCATAGACAGAAGCCCACCAGGCTCCCCCGTCCCTGGGATTCTCCAGGCAAGAACACTGGAGTGGGTTGCCATTTCCTTCTCCAATGTGTGAAAGTGAAAAGTGAAAGTGAAGTCGCTCAGTCGTGTCTGACCCTTAGCGACCCCACGGACTGCAGCCTACCAGGCTCCTCCATCCATGGGATTTTCCAGGCAAGAGTACTGGAGTGGCTTGCCATTGCCTTCTCCAAGTAACATGTTTAGAGACATTTTTATCCCCCATGCTTTGTTCATTCATATTTTCTCCTTGTTTAAATCTTTAGCTCATCCAGAATTTTGATAGGAGGTGAGAAGTAGAATCTAGTTATATTTTTCTCCAATTTCAGCCAATTGTCTGAGTTTTCTTTAAAGTTTCCAAATGTTTCTACTGGTGTCCAGAGACACAGCCCAAATGGGGCCTCATTCACCAGCCCAAAGCATCAAATGACCGCCAGTGGAATGACCACAAGGCAATAAACAGGTTCCATCAAAAATTATGGAGGAGAGAGCCAAATATTTTCCTTCTTAGAGTATTATCCAGAAAAGTGTTTCGTCTCAAAGCTATAGCAGGGGGACAGAGGCTATTAAAAAAGTATCAGAGAAATATTTATCCTGAGCCAATGGCAAGGCGCCAAGTGAGTGGGACACAAAGACACAAATGGCAAGTGGAACTGAAAAGCTGATTTTCCTTTTCAAAGATCCAGAGCAACTTTCCTCATAAAAGCATGTAAATATTAATTTATTCAGATGGTAACTCTCGGTGCCAGGACAAAACGTCCATGGCTCTTCCACGGGTTAGAAATCTGACAGCCTGGCTGACTTGCCAGTTCACCAGATCATCCACACAGTGCAGTGGCTCCTTGGCTGACTTGGAAGAATCTCTAGGCCTAGAAAATACAGATCATGGGTGGTCGATTATTGTTCTGACTGGGAGGATGGACGTGATGTCTAGAGAGTTGTGTTGACAGGTCTTCAGATGCCTGTCTCGTGATCATTCTTCCTTTTTATCCTTGTTCCTTTATTCCTTGTTTTCAGAAACATCATGGCTGCGTGTTTGAGATAAGTCCAGTGAGCTCCAGATACAGCCCCCTCTGTCTCCTTTTATTCTCCCAGAATTTAGTGAGCATCTTTTACGTGCCAAGAACTGTGGTATACTTGGGGTACTGTGATGGACAGGACAGATAGAGGCCTGGCCTCATAGAGCTTATGTTTTAAAACAGGGGTTGGTGAATGATAGCGCACTGTCCCACTGAATATTTCTATAAGGTCCGGGAGCTAAAAAAGTGTTTTTAGTTGTTTTTTTGTTTGGTTTGGTTTAATTTTTGAAGATTTTTTTTTTCGGTCAAAAAGAGAGTGTGTTGTGACACATGAAAATTACATGAATGTCAATGTCTGCAAGTAAAGTGTTGGAACACAGCCACATACATTCACTCATGCATCGGGCTCTTTCACACTAAAATGGCAGAGTGCAATCATTGCGACAGAAACCATAGGGCCACCGAGCCTGAACTGTTTTCTATCTGGCCCTTTACTGAAAGGTTTGTTGTTCCAGAAGACAGACTAAACAGGAAAATAAGATGATTATAGACTAAGCAAGACACCCTGGAGCACATCGCTGGGTGAGATGCAGGGAGGCACTGAGGGCCAGGGTCAGGGAGAACATCACTGGGGAAATGTGATTTGAATTGAGACCCCAAGGAGGACAAAAGTAGAGCTTGTGGAGGGCCACGAGGGAAACAAATTCCAGGCAAATAGAAACAGCAAATACAAAGACCCTGGGGCAAGCAGGTTCGGAAAACCCACCTGTGCTGGGGCAGCTGGGAATAGGGGAGGGGAGGCTGATGAGACAAGACCTAGCAGCATCTGATCACTGGGGCCACACGGGAGCAGGGTGGAAGCAGAGGGTAGCCGACTCTCCTGGGAGTCCAGGAGAGGGACAGAGTGGCTGAGACCAAGGTGGCAGGTGCAAATGCAGAGCCTGCCTAGAGTCAATATGCATTTTGGAGATGGAGCCCACAAAACTTAGTGCTGGATTGCACGTGGGGAAAGGGAAGAGTAAGGGTGGGGACTGGATAGCCGGCTTAAACTGCACGGTTGACGGCGTCATTGCTAAGATGGAGAGGACTGGAAGTCACAGTTTGTGTAGGAGTTGGCAGGAGGGTGGAGATTAGAGAACTTGCCTTTAAGAAGCCCAAGGAAAAATGGCAAAGAGAGACTGGGAACTAAGAGTCTGGAACTCAGGGGAGAGGTTGGGGATGGAGACAGGAAACCTGAAAGCCCACTCTCTGAGCCTGTGTTTAAAAAGACACCCTAAAGATCCTACGGGTGAATCTGCGGCCTCTCTGCCCACGGCCATGGGGCTGCCTCACCCCTCCCAGCCAGAGGGATGCTCCGTGCACTCCCATCTGGCCATCTGACAAACATGTTTCAGCACCTTTTCTCTCTCATCATCTCCTCAAATCACGCACATCCATGCCTATTGTCCCCAGGCACAGAGCAGCCTTCCTAGAGGGAGGATGAACTTTCACTACCAGAGGTCACCTCACCTCATCTATATACTCAGGGAAAATGTTTCCTGCTCAACATGGAGTAGCTCTGGCCCCGTGAGAACCCACCTCCTGCTTCCAGCAAGAAAGCTCAGCTAGGAAACACCAGGGCAGTTAGGTAGACAGGAGAGCTCTACAGACTTGTGCAAGCCTTTGGACATGTTCGGGTCACTGAAAGACTATTAGCAAGGTCCCTGTCTGGAAACACTGGCACCAGAGCCCCCATCTCCTTGGCAAGCCCCATGGTAAGTATACAAGTGCACAGTTACCCTATTTGTACCCCAGAGGTTCCCTCTGCATTCTCTCAGGCTGTGAGGACCTCCCAAAATCAGGGTTTGGGTTTTTGTCTTTGGCTTAGTTTATTGAAGTATTTACGATGCTGTGTTCATTTCTGCTATACAGTAAAGTGATTCAGTTATGCATTCTTTTGCATATTCTTTTACATTACGGTTTATCACAGGATATTGAATAGAGTGTACTGTGTATACTGTGCTATTCAATAGGACCTTACTGTTTATCCATTCTGTGTATAACAGTTTGTGTGAGCTAACCCCAAATTCCCAGTCTGTCCCTCCCTCACCCCACCCCTTGGCAACCAGAAATCTGTTCTCTACGTCTGTGACTCTGTTTCTGTTTCATAGATAAGTTCATGTGTACCATATTTTAGATTCTACAGATAAATGATCAAAATCAGCTTTATAGAGGTGTTTGCTAGCTTCCAAGGTCCAGTGGAAACCCAAAGACATGGAATCCCCACTCTCCCACTCCATGGCACTAAGTGAAGACATTCCAAGTCACCTTCAGGTGACTGCCTGGACAAAATGACAAAATTCAAGGTTTTGTGCCCTGCCACGGACACACCATCAGCCTCAATTCTAGAAGCTGGGTTCCTATGCTGCCTTTTCCACTACCTGGCTGTTTGGGCACCGATTGCTCCCTCTCGGAGTCTCAGGCTCCTCATCTGTGACCGGAAGGAGCTAATTCCCCATTTTCAGAGACATTTGCTGAGCACGGTCCTGTGCGGGGCCCCAGGGATACAGATCTTGGTAGACAGGTGCCTGCCCTCGAGGAGGCTGGAGTGTACGTTGGATTGGGCGCAAGGCTCTCGGCCACAGTCAGCACTTTACCTGCTTGACTCTGTGATCAGTGCTGAGCCCATTACGTGAATGACCTCATCTCCCTCAGCAACCTGACGAAGGAGGCATTCCTACCCCATTTTACCCATGGGGAAACCGAAGTTTAGGGAGAGTGAGTGATTCATCCTACAGGGTCACATACACAGCAAGTAAGAAGTAAAGCCAGAACTCAGTGGCAGGCAGGCTGAATCCCGGTGTCCCAACTCTTCAACACTTGAGGGGCCTCTCAGTTGGGTGCGGCATCCCGGAGGGGGCTCATCCTGTGATTCCCACGCTGACTCTCTGCAAGCGGGTGAGGGGAGGGCCCTGGCTGCTTTCTCAGCTCTGACACTTCCGTGCTCTGCCGTTTTCCTAGCCTCTCTGGACCTCAGCTGCCCGAGAAGCACCTCAGATTGCCCAGTTATAGGAAGAGCCTCAGAATCCATCAAGGCAGTTTACTTCATTCTTACCAAAGGGGGAAACTGAGGCAGGAACCGTACAGACTTGGTCAAATTCTCCCCAAGAAGGAGCAGGAAGGCCATGCCAGGATCTCAGTGGGAGTCCAACCTCCTGGGCACTTTCTTCTCCACTCACATCTCAGACTTCACATTATCTTTTAATGCAGGAGGAAGACGGGGCTCAGATGAAGGAATCAGCTTACTCGAAGTTCCCCAAACAGAAAGTAGCAAAATGAAGACTGAAAAGCATTTACTGTTGGCGGCGACATGGGAAGCAGGTTAGAGTGTAACCTTCGGAGTCAGGCGGAGTGGGCTGTGGCCCTTCCTAGCTCTGTGTCCTTGGGCCATTGACCTGACACCCGCCAGTGGGAACAATTACAAAGGCACCCTCCTCAGGCCAGTGACGCAGCGTGTTGAGCACGCTGCCTGACAAAGAGCAACCCTTGCAAGTATCTGTTGATTACCTACTATTCCAAGTGCCTTACTGTTCTTAACAGCTTCCTGGGGAGGTCTCACTATCTCACTTCGCAGATGAGCATTTTGTGGTAAGTGACCCGCTCCAATTGTTCAGCTGTTACCTGGGGAAGGCAGGATTCAAACCGGTGTGGTCTGGCTGCAGACACCCAGCACTCTTCTCTGCCAAACTACTCTGTCTTCACCCGCTTTGAGTGTGGTAGCCAAACAAGACTCAGTCAAGAAAGCACAGGAGGCGTTTTTTCATCACATAACAAGGCTGTCCTTTGGGACAAGTCCATGGGGATGAGGAGGGAAAGGAGCCATGGTGGGTGGGTCATTCTGTGCAGGGAGACTGGAAGCAGCCTCCCAGACCTTACAGAGGACTAAATGTAACTAAACAGGACCCTATGGGGCCTTCCCTGGACAGACCCCTCTCCAATATCCTCTGCTTCAGCTCCTCTCTGAAGTACTCAGATAAAAATAGTACCTGATGCACATTTCCCGAGTTTTTCAGATGCTGAAACCTAAAGTGGGGAAGTTGGGATGAACATCCCTCTTAGGGGTGAGGAATTTGTCAAGAATATTTCAGCCCTATAACTATACATATAACTCATTGATTCCATACAGTAATCATATGTGGTAGGTACTAGCATTATTCCTATTATATAGGGAGGAGGAGCTAAGTCACAGGGAGGTTCAGTGACTGCTCCAAGGTCACACAGGTGAATTATCGCAGACCTGGGATCTGAGCCCAGCAGACCAGACCAGAATCCGAAACTCTAATCAATGTTGCATCTATAAGGTGGTCTGAAGGGATGAGGTGACTTACCCACAAGATACGGAGCCAAGGCTTAGAATTCAGCCTGTCATCTTAACAACAAACCACAATGGGTTTAGAGCTTTGAGTCGGCAGGTCTGGTCCGCACCCTGCACTGAGTGGCCGCCGCCCTTGCTGGCCTCTGCACCCCTCCACGTTGCTCCTTCCCCTTCCCAAAACAGGACAGGCTAACTCTTCCTTCCCAACCTCTAAGCCCTGCTGTCCTTCAGCTTGGTGTGAACACACCATCCTCTGTGCCTGGATCACCCCTACTCTCCCTTCAAGACTGAACTTAAATCCCCCTGCCACCTTGACTTTCCAAACCTGCCATTTGTGCCCTACCTGCTCGCACACAAATCAGACCCAGCTCCCCCATCTCTGCACACACCACAGTCATGCTGGTGAGAATGACCACACCCTGTCCCTCTACCAGACTGTCAGTTCCAAGGGGGAAGGATGAGCTCTGTACTAGGCATGTCAACACGATTTTAGTGATACGAATCTCAGGGGTGGAGGGACTTGCAGCAGCCCCAGTACCCGCCAGGCTGAGGATCCATGATGATTTCTTTCAGCCCCTCGAGAGTACCCCACTCTTCCTCACCACTGGGCCTTTGCACACACATTACCCGGGTCCTCCTTTCCACTCTAGTGTCTTGTCCCTGAGCCTGGGTCAGGCTGCCCTATTTTAAGCTCTCTCAACCCATGCAGTTTCCCTCTAAAGACATTGCTCCCCGTGACCCCTGGACCCCCAGGAGGTCCTTTAAGCCCTTTCAAGGAGTTTGTGAAATCAAAACTGTTTTTCTAAATTATTATGAAAATACAGTATACCTGAAACTGATACAATGTTACGCCAGTTTTATCTCCATTTTAAAAATCATGCAAAGCAAATAATAACAGTAGGTGCTCAATAAACAGAAAGTGAGTGACTCCAGCCCAATGATGGGTCCGAGGATCAATGCACATGCCCGAGACAAACCCTGCCTCATCAGGGGCAGTGCTGCTGGAGGACTCCTCCTGGGAGAGATGAGAGGAAGCAGCCTGGAGGCAGCTCGACCCCTGGAACGGGGTGCCCCCTGGGCAAAACCTGCGGGCCCAATATGGTCCTATAAGTGTGCAGCCTCCCACTTGGCTCTGCATTTTTCCAATTTCTTGCAAGTGCATCTGGAACACATTAGAAAGGGGTCAGACTAGTTTGGAAAATGTTTGGGTAACTCTGGACGTGGGAGGTAGAGCTGGAAACCTGTGGGGAAGAACGTGACCCCCAGACAGAAGTTCACAGTTATGGCTGGAGAGCCGCTTGCCCACCCGCCTACCCGCCCAGGACAAGCTCCGGGCCGCCCCCTCTCACGCCCTGCCCATCATGGGGGGCCTCTGGCTCCACCTTCATCCCTCAGAGACCCCCTTGCAGACTGGTTGCGGTAAGGAGACATCCCTCCATGGGTCCCTCCCTGTCCCCATATGTCTTTCTCCTGTTGCTTCTCCCGACCCAAACCACAAACTCGGCCCAGGCCCTGCTCCATGAATAGCAATGGTAATGACAGTAATCGGAACCTGTAAATCACTTCCCATCTGTGGAGCCCTCATGTGCCAGGTGAAGGGCTTCACACACATCTTATCCTTTGAATAAACCCGTCAACCATATGTATTCCTGTTCTCACATCTCAGATAAGGAAACTGAGGTGGAGGAAGATGACCCGACTCTCTCGAGGCCATAGAGCTGAAGCTCAGACCCGAGTGGCCCAGCACCAGTTTGTTTCATACCCTCCATGGCACACTGGTATCCCAGGGGCCTAAAAGGATTCTCTAGAAGCCAGTTGCTTTTCTCCCGAATCAAGGAGATGCAGGGGCAGCTTAAAGAAGGGGCTTAAAAGCAAAGGAAAGCATCTTATCCGTGGCACCTGGTTACCTATAACAATCAACTGTTTTAAATTAGCCTCCCCTGCTCTTGGCTGCATGTCCCAATCAGGTCTCCAACGCCGCCATCTCCACGTGTTATCTTGGGGTGAGCAACTACCATGGACTCAAAACCCACGGAAGATGGGGGGGCACTTGAGAATAGAGAGACATTAATTTTCTAAGACCAACTCCTTTCTCTTGGACTATATCTGAGAAATGCGGGGCTAAGTAATGTTCAAGGCGTGCACAGGAGACAGGTAACCAGCCTGGCCCCAGAGCAGAAAGGAGGCTGGCCAGGGGTGATCCCTTGCTCACGGCTCTTGTCGAAGGACAGCAGAGCCCTCGAGCTCTGGCAGGCTACAGAGGGCACAGATGGAAGCCGGGAAGGGCCACGTCTGCAGTCATTTCAGCCCAGCCTCTCCTCTGTCTAGGCCTGTGCTGTCCCACGCTGCAGCCGCCAGCTGCCTATGACTCCAAAACGGCGGCTAATCTGCATCCGGGTGTCCTGGCCAAGAGACATTCCCGACCTTGAAGACTTGGCACGGGAGAAATGTGAGTTATCACAATAGCAATTTTTGCATTGATTTCATGTTGAAATGACAAATATTTGATATATGGGGTTAAATATATTATCAGAAGTAATTTCACCTTCTTGCTGTTTCTAATGGGCTATCCGACAATTGTAAATTACCCAGGGGGTTGGCATATTTCTGTTTGAGGGCACCACCTTTGATACAGGGCACACCCACCTGGGGTTTCCTTCCTCCCCGTTCCCTATGCCAGTTCGGTCACCCACAGCCCCTCTCTCCCTTGAAGCCTGCCCCTCCTTGTCCAGGGCTCCCTGGAGCTCCTCACAACAGGTCAGATCAAGCCTCAGCCACTCTCCCCAGCCTTCTGGGCCACCTGGTTGACTGACCGTGTCCTGACCTCAGCCGGTGACCCCAGAAGCTGTCTCCATCTTCCTTTTATCCCCTCTGCGTCCTGGCACATTTCTGGGGCCCCAGGTGGAGAACCACCCTCCTCCTGCCCCCGCTCCTTCTGGTCTTTTGCTTCTGAAGTTGGCAGGTAATTGCTCCTTCCCTCCTCTTTAATGAGCTCCTGGCTCCTGGGGTGCAGGGAACACGGGCCCGGGCTTGCCCTCCGTCTAGAACCAGTTGCTACCCGACCTCAGCTGCATCACCCCAGCACAGAGGCCCAGCGGGAGTGCTGGGCCCACCGAGCCCAGCGTCTCCTGAGCTGCACCCCCATGAGCACTGACACCGGGGTAGAGCCAGGCATCTGGGTGCGCCCTGTTCCCACCGCTCCTCCCCTCCCGGAGCCTCCTGCTGGAGGGCATCTCCCCTACTTCCCTTCCTCAAGAACTCAGGCTCTGTCTTCTGCAGAAGCCCACTCCCACCACACAGGCTTCCCTCCCAAGAGCTAAGTCAAGTGCACACTTCTGCTTTTAGAACTCCAAAAGTACTTACACAGGGGCAGAAAGAAGCCCCTGCGATCTATAGTCCTTTGATCCTCACCAAGCACATTCGCTTGTAGCCTTTAATCCCTGCAATCAAGCCCATTTAACGATGAAGCCGAGGCTCATAGTGATAAAGGAGTGTGCCCAGGACCGTGTGGAGGCAGGCTCTGAAGCTGCCGTTGGCATTATTTTATTTTATGACTGAGTAGTAGTCCATTGGAGAAGGCAATGGCAAGCCACTCCAATACTCTTGCCTAGAAAATTCCATGGATGGAGGAGCCTGGTGGGCTGCAGTCCGTGGGGTCGCTACAAGTCAGACATGACTGAGCGACTTCACTTTCACTTTTCACTTTCACACATTGGAGAAGGAAATGGCAACCCACTCCAGTGTTCTTGCCTGGAGAATCCCAGGGACGGGGGAGCCTGGTGGGCTGCCGTCTATGGGGTCACACAGAGTCGGACATGACTGAAGTGACTCAGCAGCAGTAGCAGCAGCAGCAGTAGTCCATTGGGTGCATATATGTATGTGTGTGTGTGTTTATGTATATACACATACAGACCACGTGTTTATCCATTCATCTTTTGTTGGATATATAGGTTGCTTCGTGTCTTGGCTATTGTAAACAGTACTGCTATGAACGTTGAGCTACATGTTATCTTTTTGAGTTAAGAGTTTTTTCCAGATGTATGCCCTAGAGTGAGATAACTGTATTTTATAATAACTCTATTTTTAGTTTTTTAAGGAATCTCCATAGTGTTCTCCACAGTGGCTACACCAATTTACATTCCCACCAACAGTGTAGGAGGGTTCCCTTTTCTCCACACCCTCTCTACCATTTATTGTTTGTAGACATTTTGACGATGGCCATACTGACTGGTGTGAGGTGGTGGTGGTGGTTGGAGTTTGAGCAAACTCTGAGAGATAGTGCAAGACAGGTAAGCC
Organism: Moschus berezovskii; assembly: GCF_049115385.1. Lineage (NCBI taxonomy): Eukaryota > Metazoa > Chordata > Mammalia > Artiodactyla > Moschidae > Moschus > Moschus berezovskii. The sequence goes on from NC_142483.1 coordinate 14,850,669, forward strand.
TGGTATGCTGCAGTCTGTGAGGTTGCAAAGAGTTGGACACAACTTAGCAGCTGAACAGCAACAATGATTCTGACTGGTGTGAGGTGGAACCTCACTGTCGTTTCCACTTCTCTAACAATTAAAGATGCTGAGCAGCTTTTCATGTGCCTGTTATGTCATCTTTGAAGAAATGTCTATTTAGGTCTTCTGCCCATTATTTGATTGGGACGTTTGTTTGTTTTTGTTATTGAGTTGTATGAGCTGTTGCTCTATGTTGGAAATTAATCCACTGTCAGTTGGATTGTTTGAAAATATTTTGTCTCAGGCTTATAGTTTCCTTCAATATGCAAAAAGCTAAGTGTGATTCAGTTCAGTTCAGTTGCTCAGTCGTGTCCGACTCTTTGCGACCCCATGAATCACAGCACGCCAGGACTCCTAAGTGTGATTAGGTCTATGCAAACATCTTAGCCCCTCTGCACCCCAGTTTCCTCATCTGTAAAATGGCAGTGACCATCTCAGCATTCTCATGGGATTAAGTGAGTGCATACAGGGTTTGCATTTAAAGCGGTGCCTACGGGTGCCACAGAGTAAGTCCTCAGTAAATGGTAGCTGTTGATATTAATATGTAGTTCAGTTCAGTTCAGTCGCTCAGTCATGTCTGACTCTTTGCGACCCCATGAATCACAGCACACCAGGCCTCCCTGTCCGTCAAAAACTCCGGAGTTTACTCAAACTCATGTCCATCGAGTCGGTGATGCCATCCAGCCATCTCATTCTCTGTCGTCCCCTTCTCCTCCCGCCCCCAATCCCTCCCAGCATCAGATTCTTTTCTAGTGAGTCAACTCGTCGCATGAGGTGGCCAAAGTATTGGAGTTTCAGCTTTAGCATCAGTCCTTCCAATGAACACCCAGGATTGATCTCCTTTAGAATGGACTGGTTGGATCTCCTTGCAGTCCAAGGGACTCTCAAGAGTCTTCTCCAGCACCACAGTTCAAAAGCATCAATTCTTCGGCAATCAGCTTTCTTCACAGTCCAATTCTCACATCCATACATGACCAATGGAAAAACCATAGCCTTGACTAGGTGGCCCTTTGTTGGCAAAGTAATGTCTCTGCTTTTTAATATACTATCTAGGTTGGTCATAACTTTCCTTCCAAGGAGTAAGCGTCTCTTAATTTCATGGCTGCAGTCAGCATCCACAGTGATTTTGGAGCCCAAAAAATAAAGTCTGACCCTGTTTCCACTGTTTCCCCATCTATTTCCCATGAAGTGATGGGACCAGATGCCATGATCTTTGTTTTCTGAATGTTGAGCTTCAAGCCAACCTTTTCACTCTCCTCTTTCACTTTCATCAAGAGGCTTTTGAGTTCCTCTTCACTTTCTGCCATAAGGGTGGTATCATCTGCATGTCTGAGGTTATTGTTATTTCTCCCAGCAATCTTGATTCCAGCTTGTGCTTCTTCCAGCCCAGCGTTCCTCATGATGTACTCTGCATATAAGTTAAATACGTATTTAGTAAGTATTTAATCTTCTCTTCACTAGGCTGTGAGCTCCTAGAGTATGAGAGATGTGACCTGGGCCGTTCTTGGCCTCCCAGCCTCAGTCTCCAGTGAAGGTCTTGAAGGTGTTCTGATGATGACAGTGAGACACAGGGATCCAGGTAAGTGGAGATTTTGTGAACTAGTTGTTTCTGGCCCACAGAAACTGGCTGCTTTTGCTTCTTCTTGATTTGGAACAAAGGAATTGGCTTCTAGATGATCCTTTTCGGGTTCTGGAATATTGGTGTACTCTGGAGGGAATGGAACGAACTTTGGTGTTGGGGAAAATATAGGAGATATGTTCTACTGATTTTGACACCAGCTGGAATAAGACATTTGTTTTTAAGAAATGCATACAGTAGTATGTTTAACTGCAGTTTTGGTTTGAACATCCCAATTTAATGGAACGTGAGCAAAAGGGGAAGCAAATGCCAGTATTTATTGAATGGTTCCAAGTAACCGATTCTTCACTGTGCAGCACTGTGTTGAATATTAAATTCTACAAAATAGTGTGATCCCTGGTCTATAGATAGGGACACTTAAGACTCAAAGGCTTTGTTGTGATACTGTTCACTCAGGAGTTGCTGTGTCAGGACTCAAACCCAAGTCTGCTGGCTCCAGCGTCCATTTCTTCCTCTGGGCCAGGTTCCCGTGTGACTAATGGGGCACTTAATCTGAAGGTCATCTCTTATATGGAATAAAATAGCCCATACAATCTGCTCATGATGATAGATTTTTCAGCAAACCTTTTCCCCCATAAAATATGAGGAAAAAACCTTGCCTAGCATCACCTCCATTACCACCTAATGAAAATAATAAATCACAATTAATCTTAAACATTTTGTTTTTACTATAGCTCTAAAAATATACATAAAGGTTCAATGTTTTTAAAAAAATCCAAAAGGATGGATGTGTTAATGAGGAATTCCATTCACAGAAAGTTAAAAACAAAAACACATATTTTAGGGTTGCAAGTGGTTTATGGAAATTTCTGGTTGCTGTAGGACATAAATGCGATGATTTACTGTACACCAAAACTCATATAGCACTGACTTGCAGAAAGCTTACTCTCTCTGTAATGATCAGGTGTCACAAATCTGAGTTCACTCGTATAGTTTGTAGTTGCATTCAGGTGATGGAGAACATTGAATCTAGTTTTAGGAAGAGGGACTTTTCAGTAGTCATTTGGGTTTTTTTGTTTTTTTTTTTTTAAATGAAGTATAATTCATTTAGAATGTTATGTTAGTGTCTGGTGTAAAACAAAGTGATTCAGTTCTACATATATATCTGTGTATATATATTTTTTCTTTTTCATATTCTTTTCCATTATAGGTTGTTACAATATATTGAATGTAGTCCCCTGTGCAGAGTACATCATGAGGAACGCTGGGCTGGAAGAAGCACAAGCTGGAATCAAGATTGCCGGGAGAAATATCAATAATCTCAGATATGCAGATGACACCACCCTTATGGCAGAAAGTGAAGAGGAACTCAAAAGCCTCTTGATGAAAGTGAAAGAGGAAAGTGAAAAGGTTGGCTTGAAGCTCAACATTCAGAAAACAAAGATCATGGCATCTGGTCCCATCACTTCATGGGAAATAGATGGGGAAATAGTGGAAACAGTGTCAGACTTTATTTTTTTGGGCTCCAAAATCACTGCGGATGCTGATTGCAGCCATGAAATTAAGAGACGCTTACTCCTTGGAAGGAAAGTTATGACCAACCTAGATAGTATATTAAAAAGCAGAGACATTACTTTGCCAACAAAGGTCCGTCTAGTCAAGGCTATTGTTTTTCCAGTGGTCATGTATGGATGTGAGAATTGGACTGTGAAGAAAGCTGATCGCTGAAGAATTGATGCTTTTGAACTGTGGTGCTGGAGAAGACTCTTGAGAGTCCCTTGGACTGCAAGGAGATCCAACCAGTCCATTCTAAAGGAGATCAATCCTGGGTGTTCATTGGAAGGACTGATGCTAAAGTGAAACTCCAATACTTTGGCCAACTCATGCAATGAGTTGACTCACTGGAAAAGACTCTGATGCTGGGAAAGGTTGGGGGCGGAAGGAGAAGGGGACGACAGAGAATGAGATGGCTGGATGGCATCACCGACTCGATGGACATGAGTTTGAGTGAACTCCGGGAGTTGGTGATGGACAGGGAGGCCTGGCATGCTGTGATTCATGGGGTTGCAAAGAGTCGGACATGAGTGAGTGACTGAACTGAACTGAACTGTGCAGTAGGACCTTGTTGTTAATGTATTTTATACATAGTAGTTTTCATCTGCTGATCCCAAATCCCTAATTTATCCCTCCCCATCCTTTGTCCCCTTTGGTAACCATAAATTTGTTTCCTCGGTCCATGAATCTGTTTTGGTTTTGTAAATAAGTTCATCTGTATCATATTTTAGATTGTATGTATAAGTGATATCATTGGAATTCATCTTTGACTGATTTACTTCACTTAGAATGATAATCTCTAGGTCCATCCATGTTGCTGCAAATGGCATTATTTCATTCTTTGTTATGGCTGAATAGTAATGCACTCTGTGTGTGTGTGTGTGTGTCTTCTCTATCCGTTCACCTGTTGATGGACATTTAGGTTGCTTCCATGTCTTGGCTATTGTAAATAATGCTGTTATGAACACTGGGCTGCATGTAACTTTAGGAATTAAGAGTTTTCTCCACATATATGCCCAGCAGTGGAATTGCTGTTATCATATGGACAGAGGAGTCTGGTGGGCTACAGTCCATGGGTTCATAAAAGAGTCAAACATGACTTAGAGACTAAAAAAAAAAAAACAACAGAAAAGTGGCAGCTCTGTTTTTAGCTGTTTAATGAACTTCCACACTATTGTCCATAGTGGCGACACCAATTTACTTCCCCATCAACAGTGTAGGAGGGTTCCTTTTTTTCCGCATCCTCTCTCACATTTATTATTTGTACACTTGTTGACGATGGCCATTCTGATTGGTCTGAGGAGATCACTCACTGTAGTTTTGATTTGGATTTCCCTAATAAATAGCAATGTTGAGCATCTTTTCATGTGGCTATTGGAAATGTGTATGCCTTTCTTTGAAAAAATGTCTATTTAGGTCTTCAACTCATTTTTAAAATGTGCTTGTTACTGAACTGAGCTATTTGTATACCTTAGATATTAAGTCCTTATTGGTTGCATTGCTTGCAAATGCCAGGGGCAAAAGGGTGGGGTGGGGTGGAGAGGGGAAACGGGGAGTTAGTGTTTAATGGGGACAGAGTTTCAGTTTAGGAAAGTGAAAAATTGGGGAGGGTTGTATAACAACATGAGTGTACATAGCGCCGCTGACCTGTACAGTTAAATATGGTTACAGCAGTGTGTTTCATATTATGTGACTGTTACCACATAGACAACATTAAGAAAAGAAAGCTGTCCGTGCTCTTAGATTTGAAGAATACTGTTAAAATAGCCATACTACCCGAGGCAGTCTGCAGATTCAGTGAGATCCCTATCAAATTACCTGGGACATTGGTATTCTGGGACATTGCTGTTCTGTGGAGGGTATGAAACAAACTTTGTTGCTGAGGAGAATGTAGGAGAAACCCAGCTAGAATAAGACATTTGTTTTTAAGAAATGCAGTATTAGTATGTTTAACTGCAGTTTGTGATTCTAACTCATGGCTAGCAGAATAAATAATGTGGAGGTTTGAACAGCCCAGCTTGATGGAACATAAGCAAAGGGGAAAGCAAAGGCCAATATTTATTGAGTGGTTCCAAGTGACCTGCTCTTCACATGCAGCACCATGTTAAATATTAACTCCTACAAAATCGTGTGATCCCTGGGTCCATAGACAAGAGACACTTAAGACTCAAAGCTTTGTCATGATGCCATTCACTCAAGAGTTCTTGCATCAGGATTCAAACCCAAGTTTGCTAGCTCCAGCTTCCATGTTCTTCCACTGGGCCAGGTTACAGTGTGACTAATGGGGAACTGAATCTGAAGGTCATCTCTTATATGGAATAAAATAGCCCATACAATCTGCTCATGATGATAGATTTTTCAGCAAACCTTTTCCCCCAGAGAATATGAAGAAAAAAACTTGTTTAGCGTCACCTCACTTACCACCTAATGAAAATTATAAATCACAATTAATCTTATACATTTGCTTTTACTATCATTCTAAAAATGTACATAAATGTTCAGTTCAGTTGCTCAGTTGTGTCCGACTCTCCGCGACCCCAAAAGGATGGATGTGTAAATGAGGAATTCCATTCACAGAAAGTTAAAAACAAAAACACATATTTTAGGGTTGCAAGTGGTTTATGGAAATTTCTGGTTGCTATAGGACATGAATGCGATGATTTACAATACACCAAAACTCATACAGCACTGCCTTGCAGAAAGCTTATTCTCTCTGTAATGATCAGGTGTCACAAATTTGAGTTGACTCATGTAGTTTGTAGTTGCATTCAGGTGATGGAGAACATTGACTCTAGTGCTAGGAAGAGGGACTTTTACACTTTAGTTGGTGATGGACAGGGAGGCCTGGTGTGCTGTGATTCATGGGGTCGCAAAGAGTTGGACACGACTGAGCGACTGAACTAAACTGAACTGAATAGTTGATACAGAATGTTGTGTTAGTGTCCGGTGTATAACAAAGTGACTCAGTTCTGCATATATATCTCTACATATTTTTTCTTTTTCATATTCTTTTCCATTATAGGTTGTTATAATATATTGAGTATAGTTCCCTGTGATAAACAATAGGACCTTGTTTTTAATGTATTTTATACATAGTTCTTTACATCTGTTCATCCCAAGTCCCTAATTTATCCTCCCCATTCCTTGTCCATTTGGTAACCATAAATTCGTTTTCTGAGTCCATGAGTCTGTTTTAGTTTTGTAAGTACGTTCATTTGTGTCATATTTTAGATTGTGCACATAAGTGATATTGTTGGAATTTGTCTTTGACTGATTTACTAAGTATGATGATCACTAGATTCATCCATGTTGCTACAAATGGCATTATTTAATTCTTTGTTATGACTGAGTAGTAATCCATTCTGTGTGTGTATCTTCTCTATTCTTTCATCTGTTAATGGACATTTGGGTTGCTTCCATCTCTTGGCTACTATAAATAATGTTGCTATGAACACTGAGCTGCATTTAACTTTTGGAATTGAGAGTTTTCTCCAGATACATGCCCAGGAGTGAAATTGCTGTATCATATGGCCAGAGGAGCCTGGTGGGCAGCAGTCCATGGAGTCACAAAAGAGTCAGACATGACTTAATAGACTAAACAACAGCAACAACAAAATGACAACTCTATATTTAGTTTTTTAATGAACTTCTGCACTGTTGTCCATAGTGTCTTCACCGGTTTACTTCCCCACCAACAGTGTAGGAGGGTTCTTTTTTCCTCCAGATCCTATCCCATATTTATTATTTGTAGACTTGTTGATTATGGCCATCCTGACTGGTCTGAGGTGATACCTCAGACCAACTGTAGTTTTGATTTGGATTTCCTTAATAATTAGCAATGTTGAGCATCTTTTCATGTGGCTACTGGAAATGTGTATGCCTTCTTTGAAAAAAATGTTTATTTAGGTCTTCTACCCATTTTAATTTTTTTGTGTGTTTCTGAACTGAGTTATTTGTATACTTTAGATATTAAATCCTTATTGGTCACATTGCTTGCAAATATTTTCTCCCAATTTGGTGGTTGTCTTTTCATTTGTTTATAAGTTTCCTTTGTTGTATAAAAGCTTATAAGCTTGAGCACATTCCATTGGGAGCTGACCTAAGAAAACATTGCTATGATTTATCTCAGAGAAGTTTTTGCCTATAATCTCTAGTAGGAGTTTCATAGTGTTATGTCTTATGTTTAAGTCTTTGAGCCATTTTGAGTTTAGTTTTGTGTATGATGTGAGTGTGCGTTCTAACTGAATTGATTTACATACAGTTGTCCAGCTTGCCAAACACCACTTGGTGAAAAGATCGCTTTTTCCCCATTGTATATCCTTGCTCCTTTGTGAAAATTTGCTGACTGTACATGTGTGGCTTTGTTTCTGGGCTCTCTCTCCTGCTCCATTGATCCGTATGTCTGTTTCTGTGCCAGTACCATTCTGTTTTGATTACGGTAGCTTTATAGTATTGTCTGAAGTCTGGTAAAGTCATACCTCCTGTTTTCTTCTTTGTCCTCAGGATGTTTTTGGCAATGTGGATCTTTATGGTTCAGTATAAATGTTAGGATCATTTGTTCTGGTTCTATGAAAAATATCGTGGCTACTTTGACAGGGATCACATTGACTCTGTGGATTGCCTTGGGCAGCATGGCTGTTTTAACAGTATTCTTCAAATCCAAGAGCATGGGATATCATTCTTTTTTTTATGATTTCTATGTGGTAAAACTCACATAATATAAAACATACTATTTGAATCATATTTAACTGTACAGTTCAATACCACTAGGTATATTCACACTGTTGTGCAACCCCCACCATCATCCACCTCCCAAATTTTTCAGTTTCGTAAACTGAAACTCTGTCCCCATTAAACCCTAACTCCCCATTTCCCCTCTCCACTCCACCCCACCCTCTGGCCCCTGGTACGTACCACTGTACTTTCTGACTCTGTGAATTTGACTATTCCAGGTATCTCAAATAGGTAGAATCAAACAGTATTTGTCTGTTCAGTTCAGTCACTCAGTCATGTCCAACTCTTTGAGACCCCATGGACTGCAGCACGCCAGACTTCCCTGTCCATCTCCAACTCCCAGAGCTTGCTGAAACTCATGTTTATCAAGTCAGTGATGCCATCCAACCATCTCATCCTCTGTCATCCCCTTCTCCTTCCGCCTTCACTCTTTCCCAGAATCAGGGTCTTTTCCAATGAGTCAGTTCTTCACATCAGGTGGCCAAAAGTATTAGAGTTTCAGTTTCAGCATCAGTCCTTCCAGTGAATATTCAGAACTGATTTCCTTTAGGATGGACTGGTTGGATCTCTTTGCAGTCTAAGGGACTCTCAAGAGTCTTCTCCATACCACAGTTCAAAAGCATCAATTCTTTGGCACTCAGCTTTCTTTACAGTCCAACTCTCACATCCACACATGACTTGGAAAAGTCATAGCTTTGACTAGACAGACTTTCGTCAACAAAGTAATGTGTCTGCTTTTTAATATGCTGTCTAGGTTGGTGAAAGCTTTTCTTCCGAGGAGCAAGCATCTTTTAATTTCAAGGTTGCAGTCACCATCTGTAGTGATTCTGGAGGCCCCAAAATATAAGTCTCTCACTCTTTCCATTGTTTCCCCATCTATTTGCCATGAAGTGATGGGACCGGATGCCATGATCTTCGTTTTCTGAATGCTGAATTTTCAGACAACTTTTTCACTCTCCTCTTTCACTTTCATCAAGAGGCTCTTTAGTTCCTCTTCACTTTCTGCCATAAGGGTGGTGTAATCTGCATATCTGAGGTTATTGATATTTCTCCTGGCAATCTTGATTCCAGCTTGTGCTTCATCCAGCCTGGCATTTTGCATGATGTACACTGCATAGAAGTTAAATAAGCAGGGTGACAATATACACCCTTGGCCTACTCCTTTTCCTATTTGGAACCAGTCTGTTGTTCCATGTCCACTTCTTACTGTTGCTTCCTGACCTGCATACAGATTTCTCAGGAGGCAGGTCAGGTGGTCTGGTATTCTCATCTGTTTAAGAATTTTCCAGTTTGTTGTGATCCACACAGTCAAAGGCTTTGGCATAGTCAATAAAGCAGAAATAGATGTTTTTCTGGAACTCTGTAGCTCTTTCAGTGATCTAACGGACGTTGGCAATTTGCTCTCTGGTTCCTCTGCCTTTTCTAAATCCAGTTTGAACATCTGGAAGTTCTTGGTTCATGTACTATTGAAACCCGGCTTGGAGAATTTTGAGCATTACTTTGCTAGTGTGTGAGATGAGTGGAATTGTGCAGTAGTTTGAACATTCTGTGGCACTGCCCTTCTTTGGGGTTAGAATGAAGACTGACCTTTTCCAGTCCTGTGGCCACTGCTGAGTTTTCCAAATTTGCTGGCACATTGAGTGCAGCACTTTCACAGCATCATCTTTTAGGATTTGAAATAGCTCCACTGGAATTCTATCACCTCCACTAGCTTTGTTCGTAGTGATGCTTCCTAAGGCCCACTTGACTTCACATTCCAGGATATCTGGCTCTAGGTGAATGATCACACCATCATGGTTATCTGGGTCATGAAGATCTTTTTTGTACAGTTCTTCTGTGTATGCTTGTCACCTCTTCTTAATATCTTCTGCTTCTGTTAGGTCCATATAATTTCTGTCCTTTATTGTGCCCATCTTTGCATGAAATGTTCCCTTGGTATCTCTAACCTTCTTGAAGAGATCTCTAGTCTTTCCCATTCTATTGTTTTCCTCTATTTCTTTGCACCGATCCCCGAGGAAGGCTTTCTTATCTTTCCTTGCTCTTCTTTGGAACTTTGCGTTCAAATGGGTATATCTTTCCTGTTCTCCTTTGCCTTTCACTTCTCTTCAAAGCTATTTGTAAGGCCTTCTCAGACAGCCATTTTGCTTTTTTGCATTTCTTTTCCATGGGGATGGTCTTGATCCCTGCCTCCTGTACAGTGTCACAAACCTCCGTCCATAGTTCATCAGGCACTCTGTCTATCAGATCTAGTCCCTTAAATCTTTTTCTCCCTTCCATTATATAGTCATAAGGGATTTGATTTAGGTCATACCTGAATGGTCTAGTGGTTTTCCCTACTTTCTTCAATTTAAGTTGAATTTGGCAATAAGGAGTTCATGATCTAAGCCACAGTCAGCTCCTGGTCTTGTTTTTGCTGACTGTATAGAGCTTCTCCATCTTTGGCTGCAAAGAATATAATCAATCTGATTTCGGTATTGACCATCTGGTGATGTCCATGTGTAGAGTCTGCTCTTGTGTTGCTGGAAGAGGGTGACCAGTGCGTTCTCTTGGCAGAACTCTGTTAGCCTTTGCCCTGCTTCATTCTGTGCTCAAGGCCAAATTTGCCCATTACTCCAGGTGTTTCTTGACTTCCTACTTTTGCATTCCAGTCCCCTATAATGAAAAGGACATCTTATTTGGGTATTAGTTCTAGAAGTTCTTGTAGGTCTTCATAGAACCATTCAGCTTTGAACCATTCAATTTGTCTGTACCTAAACAGTTCAAACGGAGAAGGCAATGGCAAGCCACTCCAGTACTCTTGCCTAGAAAATTCCATGGATGGAGGAGCCTGGTAGGCTGCAGTCCATGGGGTCGCTAAGGGTCAGACACGACTGAGCGACTTCACTTTCTTTTCACTTTCACACATTGGAGAAGGAAATGGCAACCCACTCCAGTGTTCTTGCCTGGAGAATCCCAGGGACGGGGGACCCTGGTGGGCTTCTGTCTATGGGTCACACAGAGTCGGACACGACTGAAGTGATGCAGCAGCAGCAGCAGCAAACAGTTCAAAAGCATCAATTCTTCGGTGATCAGCCTTCTTCACAGTCCAACTCTCACATCCATACATGACCACTGGAAAAAACCATAGCCTTGACTAGATGGACCTTGGTTGGCAAAGTAATGTCTCTGCTTTTTAATATACTATCTAGGTTGGTCATAACTTTCCTTCCAAGGAGTAAGCGTCTTTTAATTTCATGACTGCAATCAGCATCCACAGTGATTTTGGAGCCCCAAAAAATAAAGTCTGACACTGTTTCCACTGTTTTTCCATCTATTTCCCATGAAGTGATGGGACCAGATGCCATGATCTTTGTTTTCTGAATATTGAGCTTCAAGCCAACCTTTTCACTCTCCTCTTTCACTTTCTGCCATAAGGGTGGTGCTGGAGAAGACTCTTGAGAGTCCCTTGGACTGCAAGGAGATCCAACCAGTCCATTCTAAGGGAGATCAATCCTGGGTGTCCATTGGAAGGACTTAGGCTAAAGCTGAAACTCCAATGTTTTGTCCACCTCATGCGATGAGTTGACTCACTGGAAAAGACTCTGATGCTGGGAAGGCTGGATGGCATCACCGACTCGATAGACATGAGTTTGAGTGAACTCCGGGAGTTGGTGATAGACAGGGAGGCCTGGCGTGCTGTGATTCATGGGGTCGCAAAGAGTCGGACACGACTGAGCGACTGAACTGAACTGAACTGAATGTATATTAGGATGCATTTTTAAGGTTAACTTAATGTATATCCTACAAACAGATTCTTTTTCCCCCTGTGCTATACAGTAGGTTCTCATTAGTTACCTATTTTATACATGAAAGTGAAAGTGAAGTCGCTCAGTCGTGTCCGACCCTTAGCGACCCCACGGACTGCAGCCTACCAGGCTCCTCCATCCATGGGATTTTCTAGGCAAGAGTACTGGAGTGGCTTGCCATTGCCTTCTCCGTTATGCTGGCTACGGCGATCAATTCACCCCTGAACAGACCTTGCACCGGTGCTGTAATCAGCCCTCCTCTGGGCTGATGAACCCCTTCTGCCGGGAGAGTGTTATTCTCCCCAGTCAGAGGGATCCCGGACGAGCCCCCAAATGTTATGCCCTGAGTCCGGTCCCCCCATACTGGTAGAATAAGACACTCACAGCAATGCAAAAGCAAGAATGGGATTTATTTCTAGCTCGAGCTAGGGCTCATGCCTCCTCCAGCGCAGTAGTAGTGCATATACGTAAATCCCAATTTTACAGTGTGTCCATACATTTGTTCTCTCATGTTTGTGTCTCTCTTTCTGCTTTGCAAATAGGTTCATCTACTATTTTTCTAGATTACACATAGATGCATTAATGTACACTATGTGTTTTCCTTTTTCTCACTGACTTGACTCTGTATGACAGCGTCTAGGTCCATCATGCCTTTGCAAATGGCAGAGTTTCATTCATTTTATAGCTGAATAATATTCCATCGTATATACGCACCACATCATTTTTATCCATTCCTCTGTTGATAGACAAGGAGGCTGTCTCCGTGTCCTGGCTATTGTAAATAATGCTGCAATGAGCATTGGGGTGCATGTATCTTTTTGAATTGTGATTTTCCTGGGCATATGCCCAGAAGTGGGATTGCTGGGTCATGTGATAGTTCTATTTTTAATTTTTCAACCCACTCCAGTATTCTTACCTGGAGAATCCTTGTGGACAGAGGAGCCTGGCAGGCTGCAGTTCTTGGGAACTGCAAAATAATCGGACACAACTGAGCAACTAAGCACAGCGCAGCAAGGAACATTCATACTGTTCTCCGTAGTGGCTGTATCAGTTTACATTCCCATGAACACTACAAGAGGGTTCCCTTTTCTCCATACCCTCTCCAGTATTTATTGTTTGTGTATTCTTTGGTAATGGACATTCTGACTGGTGTGAGGTGATACCTCAATTGTATTTTCGACTTGCATTTATCTGATTTTTATGGATGTTGAGCATCTTTTCATATGCCTCTTAGCCATCTGTATGTCTTCTTTGGAGAAATGTCTATTTAGGTCTTATACTGGTGGTTCTAGTGATAAAGAACCTGCCTGCCAATACAGGAGACATGAGAGATGCAAGTTCGATACCTGGGTAGGAAAGATCCCCTGGAGGAGGGCATGGCAACACAGTCTAGTATTCCTGCCTAGAGAATCCCAGGAACAGAGGAGGCTGGTGGGTTACAGTCCATGGGGTCACAAAGAGTCAAACACAATTGAAACAACTTAGCATTCACGCACATGCCAGTTTTTTTATTAGGTTATTTGTTTTTCTTTTTTTTAATACCAAAAAATGGTATATTTGTCAAACTATCCTCTCTTATCTTTATCAATGTTTTATAGTTCTCAGTGTATAAGTCTTTCACCTCCTCAGTTAGGTTAATTCCTATTTTGTTCTTTTTGATGCAGTTTTAAAAGTGATTTGTTTTTTTACTTTCTCTTCCCATTCATTGTTAAAGAAATACAGTAGATTTCTGTATGTTAGTCTTGTATCCTGCTGCGTTGCTGAATTTGTTTTTCTATTCTAATAGTTTTTGTGTGGAGTCCTTAGGATTTCCTAATAGGGTATCATGTCATCTACATATAATGACAATTTTACCTCTTCCCTTCTAATTTGGATATGGTGTATTATTTTTCTCATCTGATTGCTAAGCCTAGGACTTCCAATACTTTGTCAAATAGAAGTGGTGAGAGTTGGTTTCCTTGTCTTGTTCCAGACTTTAGTAGGAAGACTTGAAATAGATCACTGTTTGAGAATTATGTAGGCTGTAAGGTTATCCCAAACAGCTTTCATTATGTTGAGATGTGTTCCCTCTATATCTACTTTGGTAAGAGTTTTTATCACGAATGGATGTTGAATGTTGTCAATTGCTTTTTCTGAGTCTATGGAGATGATTGTGTGGTTTTTGTGAAATATATATATTTATATATATCACACTTAAGTGATATATATATATGTCTTTCTCTGTCTGACTCACTTCACTTAGTATAATTATTTCCAGGTCCCTACATGTTGCTGCAAATGGCATTCTTTCAGTCTTTTTAATGGCTGAATTATATTCCATTGCATATACATAGCATATCTTCTTTACCCATTCATCTGCCAGTGGTCCTTTAGATGGCTTCCATATGCCGGCTATTATAAACAGTGCTGCAGTGCCCATTGCAGTGCCTGTATCCTTTTGAACCATGTTTTGCTCTGGGTACGTACACAGGAGTGAGACTGCTGGTTTGTATGGTAGCTCCATTTTTAGTTTCTTAAGGAACCTCCATACTGTTCTCCATAGCAGCTGTACCAATTTACATTCCCATAAGTGTAGGAGGTCCCCTTTTCTCCACCCCCTCTCCTGCATTTATTGTTTGTAGACTTTTTGTTGGTGGCCACGCTGACTGGTGCGAGGTGATATCTCACTGTAGTTTCATTCGCATTTCTCTAATAATTAGCAATGTTGAGCATCTTTTTATGTGCCTATTGTCCATCTATATGTCTTCTTTGAACAAATGTCTAGGTCTGCCCATTTTTTTGATGGAGTGGTTTATTTTTTGATATTGTGCTACATGAGCTGTTTGTAAATTTTGGAGCTTAATCCTTTGTCTGTTGCATCATTTTCTCTCATTATGAGGTGGTGGTGGTTGTTTTGTTTATGATTTTCTTCGCTGTGCAAAAGCTTTTGTGTTTAATTAGGACCCATTTGTTTATTTTTGCTTGTTTTTCCATTACTCAAGGAGATGGACTGAAAAAAATATTCTTAGAGTTCACGTCAAAGACTATTCTACCTATGTTTTCCTCTAAGAGTTTTACATTCTCTGGTCTTAAATTTAGATTTTTATTTCATTTTGAGTTTATTTTTCTGTATGGTATTAAAGAATGGTCTCACTTCATTTTTTTTAACATGTTACTGTCCAGTTTTCCCAACACACTTTATTGAACACACTGTATTTTCTCCATTGTATGTCTTGCCTCCTTTGTTGTAGATTAGTTGACCGTAGTTGCAAGCATTTATTTCTGGGCTTCCTATCCTGTTCCATTAATCTCTATTTCTGTTTTTGTGCTAATACTGTGCTGTTTTAATGACTGCACTTCACAGAATTTTTTCAATTTCTTTTTTTAATATATGTACTGTCTTATTTAAGTGATTTACTTTCCAGTTATGATTTTCTCTTTCCTATAGGTTTTTATGCTTTTCTATTTAGAGAAGACTTTTTGATATTTCTTTTATGATAGACTTCAGTTCAGTTCAGTTCAGTCGCTCAGTCGTGTCCGACTCTCCACGACCCCATGAATCACAGCACGCCAGGCCTCCCTGTCCATCACCAACTCCCGGAGTACACTCAAACTCATGTCCACAGAGTCGGTGATGCCATCCAGCCATCTCATTCTCCGTCGTCCCCTTCTCCTCCCACCCCCAACCTTTCCCAGCATCAGAGTCTTTTCCAGTGAGTCAACTCGTCGCATGAGGTGGTAGTAGTGTATTTCTTTCGTTTTTACTTGTCTGAGAAATTCTTTATCTCTCTTTCTGTTCTTTTGATAAATGATGACCTTGCTGGGTGGAGTATTCAGCTTACAGATTTTCCCTTTCATGACTTTGAATATATCTTGCCACTCCCTTCTGGCCTGCAACATTTCTGTAGAGAAAACAGTTGATAGCCTTATGGGGGTTCCAAAGTAACTCTTTTTTCTTTATTGTGACTGTTAGAATACTTCTATTATCTTCAACTTCTGCCATTTTTGTTATAATATGCCTTAGTGTAAGTTTCTTTGGGTTCATCTTGTTTGGGACTCTCAGTGTTTCCTATACCTAGATATCTTTTTCCTTCTTTAGGTTTAGGAATGTTTCAGCCATAATTTCTTCTTTTACTTTTTTTCTTTCCATAGGTTCAAAAGATTTTTAAATTTTTATTATTTTTTAATTGAATTGCAATTGCTTTACAATGTTCTGTGGGTATGTGTATGTAGATATATATGCACACACATGTGTATATTTTATATATGTATATATAAACACATTTGTATATATAAACATATGTATAATTTATTTTAAGATTATTTTCCCTTATACTTTATTAAAAATATTGAATTCAGTCCCCTGTGCTACACTGTAGGTCCTTGTTGGTTATTCGTTCTATATAAATAGCAATATGTATATGTTAATTTCACAATCCTAATTTATCGCTATTCTCTTTTCTCCTTTGGTAACCATAAGCTTTTTTTTTTTTTTTCTATCTGTGGGTCTATTTCTGTTTTAGAAACAAGTTTATTAGTATCATGTTTTTAGATTCCACATGTAAGTGATATCATATGATATTTGTCTTTGTTATTTCGCTGAGCATGATAATCTCTGGGTCCATCCATTTGCTGCAGATGCCACTGGTTCATTTTTTATGGCTGGGTAGTATTCCAACCCTGTTGCTGGGAAAGACTGAAGGCAAGGGGACAGGGGGTGGCAGAGGATGAGATAGTTAGATAGCATCACCAACTCAATGGACGTGAATTTAAGCAAACTCTTGAGAGATATTGGAAGACAGGGGAGCCTGGCATGTTTACAGTCCATGGGGTCACAAAGAGTCAGACATAACTTAGCAACTGAATAACAACACTATTCCACTGTATATATACCACATCTTCTTTATCCATTCATATGCTGATGGACATTTAGGTTACTTCCATGTCTTGGCTAATGTCAATAGTGCTGTTATGAACATAGATGTGCATGAATCTTTTTTAATTAGATTTTTTTCTGCATGTATGCCAGGAGTGGGATTGTTGAATCTTCTGCTAGTTCTGTTTTTAAGTTTTTAAGGAACATCCATACTGTGCTCCATAGTGGTTGCACTGATTTACTTTCCCACAACAGTGCAGTAGGACTCCCTTTTCTCCACACCCTCTTCAGCATTTATTATTTGTAAACTTTTTGAGGATAGCCATTCAGCTTGGCATGAGATGATACCTCATTTTAATTTTGATTTGCTTTTCTCTACTGATTAGTGGTGTTGAGCATATTTTTGTGTGACTGTTAGCCATCCTTATGTCTTCTTTGGAGAAATGTCTTATTTAGGTCTTTTGCCCATTTTTTTGATTGTGTTGAGTTTTTAACATTGAGTTGTATGGGCTGTTTGTATATTTTGAAAATCTCTTATAGAACACATTATTTGCAAATATCTTTTCTCATTATGAGGTTGTCTTTTCATTCTGTTTGTGTTTTCCTTTGTGGTGCAAAAGATAGGAAGTTTTACTTATGTCCCATGTTTTTGTTTTTATTTCCATTAACTTGCAAGTGAACCCAACGATATGTTGCTGTGCTTTTTGTTATACTATTCTGCCTGTGTTTTCCTCGTTGAGTTTTATAGTATTTTCTCTTACTTTTAGTTTTTTGTATATGGTAGTACAAAGTGTTCTCACTTCATTCTGTTGCATATAGCTGTCCAGTTGTCCAAGCAGCACATATTGAAGAAATGGTCTTTTCTCCATTGTACACTTTTGCTTCCTTCATTGTAGACTGACGGTAGGTGCATGGAGTATTTCTGGACTTTCTATCCTATTCCTTGGTTTATATTTTTGTTTCTGTGCCATTAGCATACTCTCTTGATGACTCTAGCTTTGTAGTGCAATCTAAAGTCACAGAGCTTAATTCCTCCAGCTCTGTTTTTCCATCTCAAGATTGCATTGTTCATTGGAGGTCTTTTGTGTTTTCAGGGAAATTTAAAAATTTTTTGATCTGGTTCTGTAAAAACTACCTTTGATGGTTGGACAGGAATTGCATTGAATCTGTAGATTGCCTTCAGTAGTACACTCGTTTGAAAAATGTTGATTCTTCCAATAAAACACAGTACATTTTTTTCATCTGTGTCACCTTCTATTTATAAGCTTCTTACATTTTTTGTTGTACAGGTTTTTGCCCACTTTGGCATGTTTACTCCTAGGCATTTTATTATTTTTGATGTAATGGTAAACAGGATTGTTTGATTCATTTCCTTTTCTGGTCTCTCACCATTAGTGTATAGAAATCCAACAGGTATATGAATACTAACTTTGTATCCTGCAACTTTACTGAATTCATTGATGAGCTCTTATAGTTTCCTGATAGCGTCTTTAGGATTTTTTCTGTATAGTATCATGTCATTTGGAAACAGTGACAATTTAACTCCTTTTCCAACTTGAATTTCTTTTATTTCATTTTCTTCTATGCTTGCTGTGGCTAGGATTTCCAAAACTGTGTTGAATAAAAGTGATGACAATGGACATTGTTGCCTTCTTCCTGAACTTAGAGGGAATGCTTTCACTGTTTGTCATTGTTGTTCAGCCGCTAAGTCATGTCCAACTCCTTGCAACTCCATGAACTGCAGCATGCCAGGCTTCCCTGTCCTTCACTGTCTCCCTGAGTTTGTTCAAATACATGTTCATTGAGTCAGTGATGCCATCCAACCATCTCATTCTCTGTCATCCCCTTCTCCTCTTTCCTCAATCTTTCTCATCATCAAGATCTTTTCCAATGAGTTGGCTCTTCCCATCAGGTGGCCAAAGTTTTGGAGGTTAAGCTTCAGCACCAGTCCTTCCAATGAGTATTCAGGGTTAATTTCCTTTAGGATTGACTGGTTTGATCTCCTTGCTGTCCAAGGTACTCCCAAGAGTCTTCTCCAACACCATAGTTTGAAAGCATCAATTCTTCAGTACTCAGCCATTTTTATGGTCCAACTCTCACATCCATACATTACCACTGGAAGAAAAATAGTTTTGAGTGTACGAACCTTTGTCAACAAAGTGACGTCTCTGCTTTTTAATACACTCTCTAGGTTTATCATAGCTTTTCTTCCATGGACCTAGTGTCTTTTAATATTGTAGCTGCAGTCACCATCCGCATTGATTTTTGGAGCTCAAGAAAATGAAATCTGACATTGTTTCCGCTTTTTCCCCATCTGTTTGCCATGAAGTGATAGGATCCATAGGATGCCATAATCTTTGTTTATTGAATGTTGAGTTTTAAGCCAGCTTTCTCACTCTCCTCTTTCAACTTCATCAAGAGGCTCTTTAGTTCCTCTTCACTTTCTGAATCGTGTGCATATCTGAGGTTATTGATATTTCTCGCAGCAATTTTGATTCCAGCTTGTGAGTCATCCAGCCCAACACTTCATATGATGTACTCTGCTTATACGTTAAATAAGCAGGGTGACAATATAAAGCCTTGACGTACTCCTTTCCCACTTTTGAACCAGTCCATTGTTCCATGTCTGGTTCTGTTGCTTCTTGTACTACATACGGGTTTCTTAGGAGTCAGGTAACATGGTCTGATATTCCCATCTCTTTAAGAATATTTCATTTTGTTGTGATCCACACAATCAAAGGCTTTAGCATCGTCAATTAAGCACAAGTAGATGTTTTTTTCTGGAATTCCCTTGTTTTTACTATTATCCAACATATGTTGGCAATTTGATTTCTGGTTCCTCTGTCTTTTCTAAATCCAGCTTGTACATCTGGAATTTATCACTTCAGATACTGCTGAAGTCTAGCTTGAAGGATTTGGGTCATAATCTTGATAGCATGTGAAATGAGTGCAATTGTATGGCAATTTGAACATTCTTTGGTATTGCCTTTCTTTGGGATTGGAATGAAAACTGACCTTTTCCAGTCCTGTGGCCACTGCTGAGTTTCCAAATTTACTGGCATAATGAGTGCAACACTTTAACAGAATCATCTTTTAGGATTTGAAATAGCTCAGCTGGAGTTCCGTCACCTCCATTAGTTTTGTTCATAGTGATGCTTCCTAAGACCTACTTGACTTCACAGTCTAGGATGTCTGGCTCTAGGTGAGTGATCACACCATCATGGTTATCTGGGTCATGAAGATCTTTTTTGTACAGTTCTTCTGTGTATTCTTGCTACCTCTTCTTAATATCTTCTGCTTCTGTTAGGTCCTTGCCATTTCTGTCCTTTATTGTACCCATCTTTGCATGAAATGTTCCCTTGGTATCTCCAGTTTTCTTAGAGATCTCTAGTCTTATCCATTCTATTGTTTTCTTCTATTTCTTTGCATTGCTCAGTTAAGAAGGCTTTCTTATCTCTCCTTGGTATTCTCTGGAACTCTGAATTCAGCTAGGTATATCTTGCCTTTTTTCCTTTGCCTTTCTCGTCTCTTCTTTTCTCAGCTATTTGTAAGACCTCCTCAGACAACCACTTTGCCTTCTTGCATTTCTTTTTCTTGGAGGTGATCTTGGTCACCACCCCCTGTACAATGTTAGGAACCGCTGTCCATGGTTCTTCAGGCACTCTGGCAGCCACATCGAGTCCTTTGAATTTATTCATCACCTCCACTGCATAATCATAAGGGATTTAGGTCATACCTGAATGGCCTAGTGGTTTTCCCAACTTCCTTCCATTTGAGCCTGAATTTTGCAGTAAGAAGCTGATGATCTGAGCCACAGTCAGCACCAGGTCTTATTTGTGCTGACTGAATAGAGTTTCTCCATCTTTGCCTGCAAAGAACATAATCAATCTCATATATGGTCTTTATGATTTTGAGGTAGATTTCCTCTACCCATTTTCTGGAGGTTTTGTTTTTTTATATCATTAATGGGTGTTGGATTTTGTTGAAAGATTTTTCTTCATCTATAGAGATCATCATGAGAGTTGGACTGTAAAGAAAGATGAGCACCAAAGAATTGATGCTTTTGAACTGTGGTGTTGGAGAAGACTCTTAAGAGTACCTTGGACTGCAAGGAGATCCAACCAGTCTGTCCTAAAGGAAATCAGTCCTGAATATTCATTGGAAGGGCTGATGTTAAAGCTGAAACTCCAGTACTTTGGCCACCTGATGTGAAGAACTGACTCCTTGGAAAAGACCCTGATGCTGGGAAAGATTGAGGAGGAGGAGAAGGGGACAACAGAGGGTGAGATGGTTGGATGGCATCACTGACTCGATGGACGTGAGTTTGAGCAAGCTCTGGGAGCTGGTGATGGACAGGGAGGCCTGGCGTGCTGCAGTCCATGGAGTCGCAAACAGTCGGACATGACTGTGACTGAACTGAACTGAATAGAGACCATCAGAGGGTTTTCACTCTCCGGTTTGTTCATGTGTTGTATCACTCTGATTGGTTTGTAGATATTGAAAAGTCCTTCTATCCCTGGGGTAAATTCCACTTGATCATGGTGTATTTTGTTTTAATGTATTGCTGGATTCAAAGACGCTTACTCCTTGGAAAGAAAGTTATGAACAACCTTGATAGTATATTAAAAAGCAGAGACATTACTTTGCCAACCAAGGTCCGTCTAGTCAAGGCAATGGTTTTTCCCGTGGTCACGTATGGATGTGAGAGTTGGACTGTGAAGAAAGCTGATTGCCGAAGAATCAATGCTTTTGAACTGTGGTGTTGGAGAAGACTCTTGAGAGTCCCTTATACTGCAAGAAGATCCAACCAATCCATTCTAAAGGAGATCAATCCTGGATGTTCATTGGAGGGACTGATGCTGAAGCTGAAACTGCAATACTTTGGCCACCTCATGTGGCGAGTTGACTCACTGGAAAAGACTCTGATGCTGGGAAAGGTTGGGGGCGGGACGAGAAGGGGACGACAGAGAATGAGATGGCTGGATGGCATCACCGACTCTGTGGACATGAGTTTGAGTGAGCTCCGGGAGTTGGTGATGGACAGGGAGGTCTGGCGTGCTGTGATTCATGGGGTCGCGGAGAGTTGGACACGACTGAGCGACTGAACTGAACTGAACTGATTGCTGGATTCAGTTTGCTAGTGTTTTGTTGAGGGTTTTTATATCTATCTTCATCAGTGATATTGGCCTATAGTTTTCTTTTTTGTGATATCTTTGTCTGGTTTTGATATCAGTGTGATCATGGCCTCATAGCATAAATTTGGAAGTGTTCTTTCCTCTGCAGTTTTTCAGAATCATTTCAGAAGGATAGGAGTTAACTCTAAATGTTTGATAGAATTTGCCTGTGAAGCCCTCTGGTTTTGGACTTTATTTGTTGGAAGATTTTAACCACAGATTCTATTTTAGTAATTGCGATTGTGTTCATATTTTCTATTTCTTCCTCGTTCTGTTTTGGGAGATTGTACCTTTCCAAGAATTTGTCCATTTCTTCCAAGTTGTCCGTTTTATTGGCATAGGCTTGCTTATAGTAGTCTCTTATGGTCCTTTGTATTTCAGCAGTGTCTGTTATAATTACTCCTTTTTCATTTCTGATTTGATTGATTTGAACTCTCTCCCTTTTTTTGATGAGTCTGTCTAAGGATTATCAATTTGTTGTCTTTCCAAGGAATCAGCTTTTAGTTTCATTGATCTTTTCTATTGATTTCTTAGTCTCAGTTTCACTTATTTTTGTTCTGATATTTATGATTTCTTTGCTTCTAGAAACACTGAATTTTGTTTGTTCCTGTTTGTGTAGTTGCTTTCAGTTTAACATTAGGTTGTTTGAGGTTTTTTTGGCTTCCTTAGACAAGCTTGTATCATTATAAATTTCCCACTTACAATTGTTTTGTCTGTTCCCCATAGATTTTGGATTGTCATCTTTTGTTTTCATTTGTCTCGAGGTATTGTTTTTTTAATTTCCCCTGGTTTATTCAGTGATCCTTTGGTTGTTTCAAAGCATATTGTTTAGCTTCCACATGTTTGTGTTTTTTGCAGTTTTTTTTTCCCCTTGTACTTCATTTCTAATATCATAGTGTTGTGATAGAAAAGGGTGATTGATATCTTCTGTGCCCAGTATGTGATCTATCCTGGACAAGGTTTCACTTGAAAAGAACGTGCATTGTGCTGATTTTGGAGAGACTGCTGTGTAATTATTATTTAATCCTATCTGGTCTAAAGATCATGGCATCTGGTCCCATCACTTCATGGGAAATAGATGGGAAAACAGTGGAAACAATGTCAGACTTTATTTTTTGGGGCTCCAAAATCACTGCGGATGCTGATTGCAGCCATGAAATTAAAAGACGCTTACTTCTTGGAAGGAAAGTTATGACCAACCTAGACAGTATATTAAAAAGCAGAGACATTACTTTGCCAACAAAGGTCCATCTAGTCAGTTCAGTTCAGTTCAGTTCAGTTGCTCAGTCGTGTCCGACTCTCCGCGACCCCATGAATCACAGCATGCCAGGCCTCCCTGGCCATCACCAACTCCCGGAGTTCACTCAAACTCATGTCCACGGAGTCGGTGATGCCATCCAGCCATCTCATTCTCCGTCGTCCCCTTCTCCTCCTGCCCCCAATCTTTCCCAGCATCAGAGTCTTTTCCAGTGAGTCAACTTGTCGCATGAGGTGGCCAAAGTATTGGAGCTTCAGCTTTAGCATCAGTCCTTCCAATGAACACCCAGGGTTGATCTCCTTCAGAATGGACTGGTTGGATCTCCTTGCAGTCCAAGGGACTCTCAAGAATCTTCTCCAACACCACAGTTCAAAAGCATCAATTCTTCGGCAATCAGCTTTCTTCACAGTCCAACTCTCACATCTATACATGACCACTGGAAAAAC
The DNA here is from genome assembly GCF_049115385.1 of Moschus berezovskii. Taxonomy (NCBI): domain Eukaryota; kingdom Metazoa; phylum Chordata; class Mammalia; order Artiodactyla; family Moschidae; genus Moschus; species Moschus berezovskii. Next base: position 14,874,114 of record NC_142483.1, read on the forward strand.
AATAGCCTTGACTAAATGGACCTTGGTTGGCAAAGTAATGTCTCTGCTTTTTAATATACTATCAAGGTTGGTCATAACTTTCCTTCCAAGGAGTAAGCGTCTTTTAATTTCATGGCTGCAATCAGCATCTTCGGTGATTTTGGAGCCCAAAAAAATAAAATCTGACACTGTTTCCACTGTTTCTCCATCTATTTCCCATGAAGTGATGGGACCAGATGCCATGATCTTTGTTTTCTGAATGTTGAGTTTCAAGCCAACCTTTTCACTTTCCTCTTTCACTTTCATCAAGAGGCTTTTGAGTTCCTTTTCACTTTCTGCCATAAGGGTAGTGTCATCTGCATATCTGAGGTTATTGATATTTCTCCCAGCAATCTTGATTCCAGCTTGTGCTTCTTCCAGCCCAGCGTTCCTCATGATGTACTCTACATATAAGTTAAATAACAAGGTGACAATATACAGCCTTGACGCACTCCTTTTCCTATTTGGAACCAGTCTGTTGTTCCATGTCCAGTTCTGACTGTTGCTTCCTGACCTGCATACAAGTTTCTCAAGAGGCAGATCAGGTGGTCTGGTATTCCCATCTCTTTCAGAATGCTCCACAGTTTATTGTGATCCACACAGTCAAAGGCTTTGGCATAGTCAATGAAGCAGAAATAGATGTTTTTCTGGAACTCTCTTGCTTTCTCCATGATCCAGCGGATGTTGGCAATTTGATCTCTGGTGCCTCTGCCTTTTCTAAAACCTGCTTGAACATCTGGGAGTTCACGGTTCACATATTGCTGAAGCCTGGCTTGGAGAATTTTGAGCATGACTTTACTAGCGTGTGAGATGAGTGCAATTGTGCGGTAGTTTGAGCATTCTTTGGCATTGCCTTTCTTTGGGATTGGAATGAAGACTGACCTTTTCCAGTCCTGTGGCCACTGCTGAGTTTTCCAAATTTGCTGGCATATTGAGTGCAGCACTTTCACAGCATCATCTTTCAAGATTTGAAATAGCTCAACTGGAATTCCATCACCTCCACTAGCTTTGTTCGTAGTGATGCTTTCTAAGGCCCACTTGACTTCACATTCCAAGATGTCTGGCTCTAGGTAGTGATCACGTTATCGTGACTATCTTGGTCGTGAAGATCTTTTTTGTACAGTTCTTCTGTGTATTCTTGCCACCTCTTCTTAATATCTTCCGCTTCTGTTAGGTCCATACCATTTCTGTCCTTTATCGAGCCCATCTTTGCATGAAATGTTCCCTTGGAATCTCTAATTTTCTTGAAGAGATCTCTTGTTTTTCCTATTCTGTTGTTTTCCTCTATTTCTTTGCATTGATCACTGAGGAAGTCTTTCTTATCTCTCCTTGCTATTCTTTGGAACTCTGCATTCAGATGCTTATATCTTTCCTTTTCTCCTTTGCTTTTCGCTTCTCTTCTTTTCACAGCTATTTGTAAGGCCTCCTCAGACAGCCATTTTGCTTTTTTGCATTTCTTTTCCATGCGGATGGTCTTGGTCCCTGTCTCCTGTACAATGTCACGAACCTCCGTCCAGAGTTTATCAGGCACTCTATCTATCAGATCTAGTCCCTTAAATCTATTTCTCACTTCCACTGTATAATCATAAGGGGTTTGATTTAGGTCATATCTGAATGGTCTAGTGGTTTTCCCTACTTTCTTCAATTTAAGTCTGAATTTGGCAATAAGGAGTTCATGCGTCTAGTCAAGGCTATGGATTTTCCCAGTGGTCATGTATGGATGTGAGATTTGGACTGTGAAGAAAGCTGAGCGCCGAAGAATTGATGCTTTTGAGCTGTGGTGCTGGAGAAGACTCTTGCGAGTCCCTTGTACTGCAAGGAGATCCATCCAGTCCATTCTAAAGGAGATCAATCTGGGTGTTCATTGAAAGGACTGATGTTAAAGCTGAAGCTCCAATACTTTGGCCACCTCATGCAACAAGCTGACTCACTGGAAAAGAGTCTGATGCTGGGAGGGATTGGGGGCAAGAGGAGAAGGGGACGACAGAGAATGAGATGGCTGGATGGCATCACTGACTTGACGGACATGAGTTTGAGTGAACTCCGGGAGTTGGTGATGGACAGGGAGGCCTGGCATGCTGTGATTCATGGGGTCGCGGAGAGTCGGACACGACTGAGCGACTGAACTGAACTGAACTGATCTGGTCTAAAGTGTCATCTGAGTCCTTTGTGTCCTAATTGATTTTCTGGGTGATCTATCTATTGATGGTAATGGAGTGTTATAGTTCCCCACTACTGGGTTGCTGTCAGTTTCTTCTTTTATCTGTTAACAGTTGCCTTGTATATTGAAGTGCTTCTGTTTTATGTACATATATTTACAATTGTTGTAGCTTCTTCTTGAATTCATCCCTTAATCATTATGTAGTGTCCTTCTTTTCTCTTGGAGCAGTCTTTAAAGTGTGTTTTTCCTAATATAAGAATTCCTACTCCAGTTTTCTTTTGATTTCCATTTGCATAGAATACTTTTTTTCCATTCTCACATCAGTGTGTAAGGGTACAGATCTGGTGCGTCTCTTTTAGCAGTTGTATATATGGGTCTTTTTATATCGATCCAAGCAGTCTATGTCTTTTTGTTGGAGTGTTTAACCTGTTTACATTTAAGGTAATCATCAGTATGTATGTTCATATTGCCATTTTCTTAATTGTTTTGCGTTTGTTTTAGTATGTCTTTTTTTTTTTTCTTTTTTTCCTCTTTCGTTATCCACTCTTGGTATTTGATGTGAAAGTGGAAGTGTTAGGTACTCAATCGTGTCCAACTCTTTGCGACCCTATGGACTGTAGCCCTCCAGGCTCCTCTGTCCACGGAATTCTCCAAGCAAGCATACTGGAGTGGGTTGCCATTTCCTACTCCAGAGGATCTTCCTGACCCAGCAATCAAACCCAGGTCTCCCAAATTGCAGGCAGATTCTTTAGCATCTGAGTCACCAGGGAAGCTCCTCCATACTGGAGTGAGTAGCCATTCCCTTCTCAAGGGGATCTTCCCAACCCAGGCAGGTCTCCCACATTGCAAGGAGGCTCTTTACCTTCTGAGCCACCAAGGGGATGTGCGTGTGTGTGTATCTATTATAGATATTTGGTTTGCAGTTACCATGAGGTTTAGATACAGCACTCTGTAAATACATGATTGTTCTAAGTTGCTTATCTCTTAATTTTAAATATCCTGCATTTGTATGCTCCTCTCATGATTAGTATATAATTATACTAATAGATATTTTATATATATATTTATATTATATATTATTTTCTGGGTCCATTAGCTTATTGTTTTTTATATAGATAATCTTATTACTTTTGTCTTTTAACCTTCCTACTGGTTTGTGTGTGGATGATTTCTCTTACTGGACGCTTGCCTTTACCAGTGAGCTTTCCCATTTTATCATTTCCTTGTTTCTAGTAGTGACCTTTTCTTTTCTTTTCCACCACCTAGGGAACCTCTTTAGTGTTTGTTGTAAAGCTGGTTTGGAGGACTGAACTTTAGCTTTCACTTGTCTATAAAGATTTTGATTTCTCTGTTGAATCTGAACGTGAGCCTTGCTGCATAGCCTTATTGACTGTAGACTTTTCCCTATCATCACTTTAAATATAGTGTGTCACACCTTTCGAGCGTGCAGAATTTCTGCTAAAAATCAGCTAGGCCTTATGGGAGTTTCCTTTTATGTTACTTGTTATTTTTTCCTCATTTCTTCTCATATTTTCTCTTCATCTTTAATTTTTTTTTCAATATGATTACTGTGTGTCTCAATTTTATTACTATGTGTCTCATTATGTTCCTTCTTGGTTAATCCTGAATAAGTCTCTGGACTTCCTGGACTTGGGTGACTGTTTCCTTTCCCACGTTAAACAAGTTTTCAGCTATTCTCTCTTCAGACATTTACATGGGCCTTTCTCTTTCTCTTTTCCTTTTGGGACCCCCTATAATGTGAATGTTACTGTGTTTGATGTCTCAGAGGTCTCTTAAACTGTCCTTATTTCTTTTCTTTTTTTTTTTTCTTTATCAATATTTTTTATCGGAGTATATAGTTGATTTACAAATGTTAAGTTTCTGCTGTAGTGAAAAGTGATTTATATATATATATTCTTTTTATATATCTGTTTGCAATATGGTTTATCATAGGATACTGAGTATATAGTTCTCTGTGCTATACAATGAAAGTGAAAGTGAAAGTCACTCAGTCTTGTCTGACTTTGCAATCCCATGGACTATAACAGGCCATGGAACTCTCCAGGCTAGAATACTGGAGTGGGTAGCCTTACCCTTCTCCAGGGGATCTTCCCAACCCAGGGATCAACCTAGGTCTCCCACACTGCATTCTTTACCAGCTGAGCCACAGGGAAGCTGAAGAATACTGGAGTAGGCAGCCTATCCCTTCTCCAGGGGATCTTCCTGACCCAGGAATCAAACCGGGGTCTCCTGCATTGCAGGCAGATTCTTCACCAAATGAGCTCTCAGGGAATACTTGTGCTATACAGTAGGACCTTGTTATTTATTCTATCTATAAAAGCTTGCATTTGCCAAACCCAAATGCGTCACACTCCACCCGCCCCCCAACCATCTCCACTTTGGCATCCAGAAGTCTGTTCTCTATGTCAGGATCCTGTTTCTGTTTCATTGATTGGTTCGTTTGTGTCAGATTTTAGATTCTGTATGTGTATTTATAATATGTCTTTCTCATTCTTCCTTACTTCACTTCGTTATGATAATCTGTAGTTGCATCCACGTTACTAAAACTGGCATTATTTTGTTCTTTTCATGAAGGAGTAGTATTCCATTGTATGTATATACCACATCTTCTTTATCCATTCATCTGCTGATGGGCATTTAGGTTGTTTCCATGTCTTGGCTATTGTGAATATTGCTGCTGTGAACATAGGGCTGCCTGTGTCTTTTTGAATTACCATTTTATTTGGGTATATGCCCAGGAGAGGGATTGCTGGATCATATGACAAATTTTTAGTTTTCCAGGGAACCTTCATATGGTTTTCCATAGTGACTGCACCAACTTACATTCCCACCAACAGTATGGGAGGGTTCCTTTTTCTACACTCTCTCCAGCATTTGTTTTTCCTAGACTTTTTAATAGTGGGCTTTCTGACTGGTGTGAGGCCATATATCATTATAGTTTGGGTTTGTATTTCTCTAATTACTACATTGAGCATCTTTTCATATGCCTATTGGCCATCCTTATGTCTTCTTTGGAGAAATGTCTATATTTCCTTCTACCTTTTTTTAATTATTTTTACTTTAAAAAAATTTATTTTTTTAATTGAAGGATAATTGCTCTACAGAATTATGTTGGTTGCTCCCAGACATCAACGTTAGTCAGCCATAGATAGACATATGTCCCTCCCTCTTGAACCTCCTTCCCCATGCCCATTTTTGATTGGGTTGTGTTTTTGCTGTTGTTGTTATTGAGCTGTATGAGCTGCTTACATATTTCAGAGATTAATTTTGTTGATTTACATGCCCCTGTCCAGCTTTCAAACACCATTTGCTAAAGAGACTATCTTTTCCCCATTGTATTAAATTCTTGCCTCTCTTGTCAAAGATGCATTGACCATAAGTGTGTGGATTTCTTTGGGGGTTCTCTATTCTGTTCTGTTGATCCATATGTCTATTTTGTGCCAATACATGCTATTTCGATTACAGTAACTTTGTAATATTGTCTGAAGTCTGTTAGGATTATGCTTCCTGCTTTATTCTTTTTATAAGGATTTCTTTGGCAAATCTGAGTCTTTTATAGTTCCATATGAATTTTTGCATTATATGTTGTAGTTCAGTGAAAAATTTTATAGGTAAATTGATAGACATTTCATTAAATCTGTAGATTACTTTGGGTATGGCTGTTTTAACAATATCAATTTTTCTAAGCAAAGAGCATGGGGATTCCTGGCAGTTCGGTGGTTAGGACTTGGCCCTCCCACTCCTGGGGTCCTGGGTTCCATTCCTGGTCAGAGAACCAAGATCCCACCAGCTGTCCAGCATAGCCAAATAAACAAAGACAGAAGAGCATGGAGTATCTTTCCATTTCTGTGAGTCATCTTCAATGTCCTTTATTAATGTTTTATACTTTTCAACATATAAACCTTTCATCTCTTTTGTCAGGTTTATTCCTAAGTATTTTAATTTTTACAGTATGATTTAAAAGTTATTATTTTTTTACATTCCTTTTCTGATACTTCATTGTTGATGTAAAAAGTACATCCAGTTTCTGTATATTAATCTTGTATCCTACTGCCTTGCTGAATTTACCAGTTCTAGGAGCCTTTGTTAGGTGTCGTTAGGGTTTTCTATGTATACTATCATGCCATCTGCACATGATGGCAATTTTACCTTTCCCTTTCAATTTTGATCCTTTTATTTCTTTTTCTCATGTGATTGCTGTGGCTGACATTCCAATATTATGTTGAACAGAGTTGAGAGTGGGCATCCTTGCATTGTTCCAGGTTTGAGCAGGGAGTCTTAGATTTTCACCATTTAGTATTATATTGATTGAGGGTTTGTCACAAATAGCATGTATTATATTGAGATGTGTTCCTGCTATACTCACTTTGGTAAGACTTTTTTTTATCATGCATGAATGCTGAATTTTGTCAAATGCTTTATCTGCATCTATTGGGATAAACATGTGCTTTTTGTCTTTTATATATATGGTGAATGATGTAGGTTGATTTGTGTATGCTGAATCATCATTGTGATCTTGGGATGAATAACACTTGGTCATGGTATATGATCACTTTTTTGCATTGTTGGATTTGATTTGCTAATATTTTGTTGAGAATTTTTGCATCTATATTCATCAAAGACTGTAATTTTCTTTTTTCATGGTGTCTTTATCTGGTTTTGATACCAGGGTGATGATGGCTTCATATTGATAGAATATTGTTGGGAGTGTTCTCTCTTCTTTTTTTTTTTTGGAAGTTTTTTGGAAGTTTTTTTGGAAGTTTTTTGGAAGAGTTTGAGAAGGGTCAGTAAAAGTTTTTATGTCTGGTAGACCTGTGAAGCCATTTGGCCTAGGATTTTTGTTTGCAGTGTGCTTTTAAGTTACAGATTCTCTTTCACTCTTAGTGATCAGTCTGTTCAAAGTATCTGCTGCTTCTTGGTTCAGTTTTGGTGGATTGTATGTTTCTAGAAACTTGTCCGTTTCTTCTAAGCGTCAAATTTGTTGACATATAGTCGTTCACAGTTTTCTCTTGTGGATTTTTATATTTCTGTGGTATCAAGTTGTTATGTCTCCTTTTTCATTTCTTAGTTTGTTTACGTGGATTCTCTTTTCTTGTTGTCTAGCCTGGCCAGAAGTTTGTCTATCTTGTTTATCCTTTCAAATAACCAGCTCTTAGTTTTATTGATTCTTTTTCTATTGTGTTTTATTTCCTCTCTAATCTTTATTTCCTTCCTTCTATTGACTATAGTTTTGTTTTGTTTGCTTTTCTTTTTCTAATTCTTTTAACTGGGAGGTTTGGTTATTTGAAATTTTTCTTGTTTTTTGAGGAAGGCCTGTACTGCTATGAATTTTCCTCTAAGAACTGCTCTTGGTTCATCCCATAGATTTTCTATGGTTGTGTTTTCATTGTCATTTGTCTCAACATATTTTTATTTTCCTCTTTAATTTACATGTTCACACATTGGTTTTTTAGGCACACTGTTTTTTTGTTTGTTTAGTATCCATGTAATCATTTTTTTCATAGTTTCATGCTATTTAGTCAAAAAAGATATTGAGATAATTTCTGTACTGTTAATTAAATTTGTTGAGGTTTGTTTTATGCCTTAGTGTGTGGTCAGTCCTAGATAGAGTTCCATGTGTACTTGAAAAGCATGTGTAGTCTGAGTTCTGTGGACATAATGTTTTGAAAATATCAATTAAATCTAACTGTTCTGTTGTACCATTTGGAATCTTTTTTGCCTTATTGATTTTCTGTCTTGAAGATCTGTCCACTGGTGTGAGTAGCGTGTTAAAGTCTCCTACTATTGTTGCAATGTCAATGTCTCCTTTTACGTCTGTTAGAATTTGTTTATGTATTTGGGTGTGTCTAAGGAGATCCAACCAGTCCATTCTAAAGGAGATCAATCCTGGATGTTCATTGGAGGGACTGATGCTAAAGCTGAAACTCCAATACTTTGGCCACCTCATGAGACGAGTTGACTCACTGGAAAAGACTCTGATGCTAGGAAAGGTTGGGGGCGGGAGGAGAAGGGGACGACGGAGAATGAGATGGCTGGATGGCATCACCGACTCTGTGGACATGAGTTTGAGTGTACTCCGGGAGTTGGTGATGGACAGGGAGGCCTGGCGTGCTGTGATTCATGGGGTCGCGGAGAGTCGGACACGACTGAGCAACTGAACTGAACTGAACTGATATTGGGTGCATATTTGCTGATGCATGTAAAATCCTCCTTTTATCATTATATACTGACCTTCTTATCTTTCTTTATGGTCTTTGTTTTTAAGTCTGTTTTTTCTGAAATGAGTATTATGACCCCTACTTTCTTGTGTTCTCTGTTTGCCTGGAATATGGTTTTTCACTTTCAATCTATGCAAGTCCTTTGCTTGAAGGTAGATCTTTTGTAAACAGCATAATATAAGCTCTTGCTGTTTTCTTCAATCTGCAACTCTGTGTCTTTTGATTGGATCATTTAGTCCATTGAAACTTAAGGTAATTGTTGATAAGTTTGTATTTATTGCCATTTTATACCTTGTTTTCCCATTGAAGTTTCTTCTTTATCACTTCCTTTTTATTTTTGTGTTTCATTTGTGGTTTGATGATCTTCTTTGTATTACACTTACATTCTTTTCTTTTTGGTTTTCGTGAATGTATTGTCTGTTTTTGATTTATGGTTACCCTATTTTCAAGTATGTTACCCCTTCCTGTATAAGTACCTTAAACTGGTAGCCATATAGGCTCAAACAGATTTGGGGTGGAGGATCTCTATTTTCTTCCTTTCCTCCCCCACATTTTATTATTTTGACGTCCTCTTTTACATTTTCATGTTTATCCTTTTGCTGTTCATGGTGGCTATTAACACTTTCACAGAATATTTTTGCTTTTTTTAAAGATCTGTGTACTGGCTTATTAAGTGATTTACTTTTTAATTGAGATTTTTATCTTCCCTATACATTCTAACTCCTTTTCTATTTAGAGAAGACCTTTCAATATTTCCTTTAAGATAGATTTAGTGTTACTGTATTCCTTTAGTTTTTTCTAGTCTGAGAATTTTTTTCTCTCTCCTATTCTGAATGATAATCTTGCTCACTAGAGTATCCTATATTGTAGATTTTTCCCTTTCATAACTTTGAATATATCTTGCCACTCCTTTCTGACCTGCAATGTTTCTGTAGAGAAATAAAATGATAGCCTTATGGGGGTTCCCTTGTAATTAGCTCTTTATTTTTATCTTGCTGCCTTTAGAATCCTCTTTATCCTTAACTTTTGCCATTTATTAACATACGTCTTGGTATAGGCCTGTCTGGGTTCATCTTGTTTGGAACCCTCTGTACTGGTATACTATTTCCTTTGGACTTAGGAAGCTTTCCACTATAATTTCTTCAAATATATTTTCCATTTCCTTTTTCTTTCTTCCCATTCTGGAATCACTGCTATGAGTAGATTGGTTCACTTTTGGCTTTTCTGCTGTCCTGATTTGGTGATTTCCATTATTCTTTCTTCCAGGTCACTTATTTGTTCTTCTGAATTACTTATTCTGGTATTCATTCATCTGCAGTTCCTGTCTCTGCAAATGAGTTTTCTGTTTTTTCTTGGTTCCTCTTTGTAGTTTCTAGTTCCTTTTTACAGTACTCTGCATTTCGGTCAACAGCCTTTCTTAATTCCTTAAATATTCTCATTGTATATGAGCTCAGTCACTCAGTTGTGTCCAGCTCCTTGCAATCCCATGGACTACAGGCTGCCAGACTTCTCTGACCATGGAAATTTCTAGGTGAGAATACTGGAGTGGGTTGCCACTTCCTCCTTCAGGGTGTCTTTCCAACCCTGGAATCGAACTTGTATCTCTTGTGTCTCCTGCTTGGCAGACAGATTCTTTATCATTGCACCATTTTCATTATATCCTTTTTAAAATCAGTGTCTATTAGAAGAGGTCTGTTGCCTTTTTTGGCCTTTCAGGGTGGTTCTCATAGTCTTTTAACTGGGAGTGGTTTCTCAGCTTCTGTATTTTATTTATATATCTCTTACCTTCTGAGTTTAGAAGAAACAGTTATCTACTGTGGCCTTTGTGTGTGTGGACATCACCGAGTAGCTTGTCTGAGTTTCATATATTTGGTGCCAGGGTTGTTTTTGGTACAGATGCCCATTGCTTCTTAGCATGCGCTGATCTTTGTGCGCTTGGTAGGGATATGCAGGTGTGGCAGTTGATGCCAGGTCTTGAAGTGCTCAGTGGTGGTGGAGGCTCAGGGGACCCCTGGAGCACGTGATGGGAGTGGAGGCAGCTCACAACCACGTGTGGAGTCCAGGTGGGCACAGACAGCACTTTGTGTTTGTTCCTGGTGTTCAGGCAGATGGAGGCAGCAGTTCACAATTGCTCCAGGAGGGAGGTGGCAGCAGGTCGTGATCCCTTGATTCTTTTTTCTATATTGTGTTCCACTGCAGTGATTTCCACTTCTATGTCTTCCAGCTCACTGATCTATTCTTATTTATTTATTCTTCTATTGATTCCTTCTGTGTATTTTTTCATTTCATGTATTTTATTCTTCAACTCTGTTTGGTTGTTAATATTTTCTTTTTGTGAAAAACTACATGTAACTTCTCACTTTGTTACTTCTCGCATCCTCTTTGAACATCTTTATGATCGTTACTCTGAACTCTTTCTTGTGTGGATTTCCTTTTCCGGGTAGATCGCCTGTCTCCATGCCGTTCAGTTGATCTTCTGGGGTTTTATCTTGTTCCTTCATCTGGAACATATTCCTGTCCCATCTAATTTTTGCCTAAATAACTATTTGTATTTTCACGATGTGGTATGTTTTGTTTCTCAACCTTGGAGAAGTGGCCCTCTTTAGGGGAAGTCCTATGTGTCCCAACAATACACTCCCTTCTTGTCACCCAAGGGCTAGGGACCGGCTGGCCCCAGAGTAGGTTTTGGGCTTTGTTTGCGGACTCAGTTTCACAGGCTGCAGGCTTGTAGATTTCTGCCTCTGGTGCACCCTGGTGGATGAGGTTGATCTAGAGGCTTGTGCAGGCTACCTGGGTTGAGGGGCTCTTGCCTGCCCACTGGTGGGTGGAGCTGAGTCTGGGCCCTCTGGGCAGGGCCATGTCAAAGGGCATGTCTAGAGGTGGCTATGGGTTTAGGAAGTGTTTAGGCAGCTTGTCTGCTAATGGGTGTGGATATGTTCCCACCCTGATTTTTGTTTGACCTGAGGCATCCCTGGAGCCTATGGCAGTAGGGCCAGGTCTTGGTCCTAATGACCCAGTAAAATGTCAGCCTCCAGCGAGAATTTATGCAGATGAATACTCCCATAATCTCTGCCAGCAGTTTCTATGTCCCCAGGGTGAGCCACAACAGGTCCCCCGCAACTACCCAGGGCACCCCCCAAGAATAGCAAGTAGGTCTGGCCCAGACTCCTATGAAGCTTTTGCCCTGGTTCCTGGTGCAATGAGACTTTCTGTATACCCTTCAACAGTGGAGTCTCTGTTTCCCCCAGTCCTATGGAGCTTCTGCAGACAAGCCTCATTGGCCTTCAAAGCCAAATGCTCTGGGGGTGCCTCCTCTCAATGCTGGGCCCCCAGGCTGGGGAGCCTGACATCAAACTCAGAACTCTCACTTCTGTGCGAGAACTTCTATGATGTAATTATTCCCATTTGTAGATCACCCATCCAGGGGATGTGGGATTTGATTATATTGTGTATGTGCCCCTCCTACCATATCATTGTGGTTTCTTCTTTATGTCTTTGGATGTAGAATATCATTGTTGATAGATTCTAGTGTTTTTTATTGAGCCCATCTTTGCATGAAATGTTCCCTTGGTATCTCTAACCTTCTTGAAGAGATCTCTAGTCTTTCCCATTCTATTGTTTTCCTCTATTTCTTTGCACTGATCTCTGGGGAAGACTTTCTTATCTCTCCTTGCTATTCTTTGGAACTCTGCATTCAAATGGGTATATCTTTCCTTTTCTCCTTTGCCTTTCACTTCTCTTCTTTTCATAGCTATTTGTAAGGCCTCTTCAGACAGCCATTTTGCTTTTTTGCATTTCTTTTTGTTGGGGATGGTCTTGATCCCTGTCTGCTTTACAATGTCACGAACCTCCATCCATAGTTCATGAGGCACTCTATCAGATCTAGTCCCTTAAATCTATTTCTCACTTCCACTGTATAATCATAAAGGATTTGATTTAGGTCATACCTGAATGATCTAGTGGTTTTCCCTACTTTCTTCAATTTAAGTCTGAATTTGGCAATAAGGAGTTCATGATTTGAGCCACAGTCAACTCCCAGTCTTGTTTTTGCTGACTGTATAGAGTTTCTCCACCATTGGCTACAAAGAATAGAATCAATCTGATTTTGGTGTTGACCATCTGGTGATGTCCATGTGTAGAGTCTTCTCTTGTGTTGTTGGAAGAGGGTGTTTGCTATGACGAGTGCTTATGAGTGCATTCTCTTGGCAAAACCCTGTTAGCCTTTGCCCTGCTTCATTCTGTACTCCAAGGCCAAACTTGCCTGTTATTCCAGGTGTTTCTTGACTTCCTACTTTTGCATTCCATTCCCCTATAATGAAAAAGACATCTTTTTTGGGTGTTAGTTCTAGAAGGTCTTGTAGGTCTTCATAGAACTGTTCAACTTCAGCTTCTTCAGCGTTACTGGTCAGGGCTTAGACTTGGATCACCATGATATTGAATGGTTTGCCTTGGAAATGAACAGAGATCATTCTGTTGTTTTTGAGATTGCATCCAAGTACTGCGCTGTGGACTCTTTTGTTGACTATGAGGGCTACTCCATTTCTTCTAAGGGATTCTTGCCCACAGTAGTAGATATAATGGTCATCTGAGTTAAATTCCCCCATTCCAGTCCATTTTAGTTCGCTGATTCCTAAAATGTTGACGTTCACTCTTGCCATCTCCTGTTTGACCACTTCCAGTTTGCCTTGATTCATGGACCTAACATTCCAGGTCCCTATGCAATATTGCTCTTTATAGCATCAGACCTTCCTTTCATGACCAGTCACATCCACAACTGGGTGTTGTTTTTGCGTTGGTTTCGTCTCTTCATTCTTGCTGCAGTTATTTCTCCACTGATCTCCAGTAGCATATTGGGCACCTACCCACCCGGGGAGTTCATCTTTCAGTGTCCTATCTTTTTGCCTTTTCATATTGTTCATGGGGTTCTCAAGGCAAGAATACTGAAGTTGTTTGCCATTCCCTTCTCCAGTGTACCACATTTTGTCAGAACTGTCCACCATGACCCATCCATCTTGGGTGAAAGAGGAGAGTGAAAAAGTTGGCTTAAATCTCAACATTCAGAAAACTAAGATCATGGCATCCAGTCCCATCACTTCATGGCAAATAGATGGGGAAACAGTGGAAACAGTGGCAGATTATTTTGGGGGGCTCCAAAATCACTGCAGATGGTGACTGAAGCCATGAGATTAAAAGACGCTTGCTCCTTGGAAGAAAAGTTATGACCAACCTAGACAGCATATTAAAAAGCAGAGACAATACTTTGCCAACAAAGGTCTGTTTAGTCAAGGCTATGGTTTCTCCAGTTGTCATGTATGGATGTGAGAGTTGGACTATAAAGAAAGCTGAGCACCAAAGAATTGATGCTTTTGAACTGTGGTGTTGGAGAAGAGTCTTGAGAGTCTCTTGGGCTGCAAGGAGATCCAACCAGTCCATCCTAAAGGAAATCAGTCCTGAGTGTTTATTGGAAGGACTGATGTTGAAGCTGAAACTCCAATACTTTGGCCACCTGATGCAAAGGACTGACTTATTTGAAAGACCCTGATTCTGGGAAAGATTGAAGGCAGGAGGAGAAGCGGATGACAGAGGATGAGATGGTTGGATGGTATCACTGACTCAATGGACATGAGTTTGAGTAAGCTCCAGGAGTTAGTGAGGGACAGGGAGGCCTGGCGTGCAGCAGTCCATGGGGTCACAAAGAGTCAGACATGACTGAGCAACTGAACTGAATGTTTTTTAGTTGATGGCTCTTTAGCAGTTAATTGTGATTTTGGTGTGGTCATGAGAGGAGTGAGCTCAAAGCTCTTCTGTTTGTTGGGAGAGCGTGTAATTTCCTCGGTTCTGTCTTACCACAGTAAAGATTTGAAATGGTGGACCAGTGTTACAGCTCAGTTACAGTTCTGAGTTTTATTAAGGAAACAAAGGATAGTATATCCTCGAAGTGTGAGGGCAGGCTGACCCCAAAGGAGAGACCTCAACCTGTCTTGACTTCCTCTTTTTATGTTTTGTTCCTCCCGCCCTGAGCCTGCCCTGTGCAAATTGGGCCAGCCACAGGAAGGGGGCATGTTTGTTTCACCTGAGGTTCTCACTTTGGTGCATGGTTTTCCTTTTGTTCCATTTTTGCAGGCTTTTCCCTTTCTTTGCCTTTTAGCCACCGCCATTTTGGACTCTTTTTTCCTATTCTAACTACCTAACATGTTGATACTTCGCCATCTTGTCTCCCATCCCACAAAGGAAGTTATAGTTTCCTGAAATACATTTTTTATCCCATTTTGTCTGTTTTCTTCTCCTTGGATTCCTATTATAAATCAGTCAGTCAGTCAGTCAGTTCAGTCGCTCAGTCGTGTCCGACTCTTTGCGACCCCATGAATCACAGCACGCCAGGCCTCCCTGTCCATCACCAACTCCCAGAGCTCACTCAGACTCATGTCCATCAAGTCGGTGATGCCATCCAGCCATCTCATTCTCTGTCGTCCCCTTCTCCTCCCGCCCCCAATCCCTCTCAGCATCAGAGTCTTTTCCAGTGAGTCAACTCGTCGCTTGAGGTGGCCAAAGTATTGGAGTTTCAGCTTTAGCATCAGTCCTTCCAATGAACACCCAGGATTGATCTCCTTTAGAATGGACTGGTGGGATCTCCTTGCAGTATAAGGGACTCTCAAGAGTCTTCTCCAACACCACAGTTCAAAAGCATCAATTCTTAGGCAATCAGCTTTCTTCACAGTCCAACTCTCACATCCATACATGACCACTGGAAAAACCATAGCCTTGACTAGATGGACCTTGATTGGCAAAGTAAAGTCTCTGCTTGTTAATATGCTATCTAGGTTGGTCATAACTTTCCTTCCAAGGAGTAAACATCTTTTAATTTCATGGCCGCAATCAGCATCCGCAGTGATTTAGAAGCCCCAAATCTTCGCCACAATCTGCAAGCTCTTCTTGACCTCCAGATGAACTTTTCAGCCTCGCTGGCCGCTGTTACTTCCATTCTTGGTCATCTAGTCCCACTGGCCATCTTCCAGCTTCTCAGACATGCCATACCACACAGGACCTTTGCATTTGCTCCATTCTAGAGGAGATCAATCCTGGGTGTTCATTGGAAGGACTGATGCTAAAGCTGAAACTCTAATACTTTGGCCACCTCATGCGACGAGTTGACTCACTGGAAAAGAGTCTGATGCTGGGAGGAATTGGGGGTGGGAAGAGACGGGGACGACAGAGAATGAGATGGCTGGATGGCATCACCGACTCGATGGACATGAGTTTGAGTGAACTCTGGGAGTTGGTGATGGACAGGGAGGCCTGGCGTGCTGTGATTTACGGGGTCGCAAAGAGTCGGACACGACTGAGCAACTGAACTGAACTGAACTGATGGCTGGAATACTCTCCCGACTCCACTCTTTCCAACTCTGCCTGTGCCCAGGGTACCTCCTACTTATTCACTGAGCTTTGGTTTAATCCCCAACTCAATTTTCATTTCTTTGAGGGAAACCTTCCCTGGTCCCCCGACTTGGACGAGCTCCCTCGTACAAACTCCCAGAGCACCGTGAACCCTTCATGTCGGTTATCGATGGCACTGTCATGTTTGTGGGGGTAGTGGTTTGAGTGTCTGTTTTCCCATCAGGTTAATCCCATAGGAACATGGACAGAGCGTGCACTAGTCTACACCTGATTCCTCAGTGTCTAGCACACAGCTTGGTTATCATAACATTTTGTGAGTAAAGAAATGGATGAAGAACTGTCATTTATACCCAGAAAAACATCCACTGAAGACTGATGGTTAAATAAAAACATTTTCCATAAAATAGAAGCTAATTCCCACTAAATAACTCACTAAAAGAACATCTGAAGGCTGTACTTCCAGCACTAGGCAAGGTCAGTACAGATCACAGATGGTCTGAGAAACCAGATCTTGGCAAATATGTTGGAAAATCTAAATGAACACTGACTGTTTAAAATAATACTTTCAGTGTCTATTATAGGGCATTAAAGAACTAACACACTGGTCAAATAAGAGCATACACATTAGGAGAAAAACTAAAATTGAAATGATCTAAGAACCTCGTATTGTTTGAGATGAGGATCAAGGTACTGATTAATATTAGACTGTCTTCAATATAAACGTTTAAGCATATTGTGTATCCACATTGTCAAAAAATAGGAAACGTGGTTTTCAAAACAAAAAGCCAGAAAATGGAATGAGGAAAAAGAAACACTACTCACCCCAAAGAAAAAGGAAGATAAACGAAAGAAAGAGAGTGAGTGGAAGTCTCTCAGTCATGTCTGACTCTTTGAGACCCCATGGAATAGTCCATGGAATTCTCCAGACCAGAATACTGGAATGGGTAGCTGTTCGCTTCTCCAGGGGATCTTCCCAACCCAGGGATCAAACCAGGTGGATTCTTTACCAGCTGAGTCACCAGGGAAGCCCAAAGAAAAAAAGTAGGACAAATAGAAAGCTCAAAATATATCAATGATCACGGTCACTATAATGAACTGAGTTTTCAGTTAAAAGACAAAGAGTAAAGATTGTCAGAGTAAAGAAAATCCAACTCAAGATGTTTAAAAGAAACAGTCAAAATCTAAAGGTTCAGAGCAGTTGAATAAAAGGACTGAAAGAGACAAGTGCCAACCAAAAGAAGACAACCATAGCCATATTGATACCAAACCCAATAGACTTTGAGGTGCAAAACATTATTTGATATAAATAATTGTACATACAAATTATAAGTTTACAATTATGAATAATAATAGTAAGGGAAGTTCCTGTTGGCAAGCAAGATAGCAAGTGAACAAATGAGTAAGATGCCATTAATTCATTTGTATCTTCAAGTCATTGAGAAAACACGTCCATGGCAAGGGGGCAGGCAGCTCTGTTGAAACCAAGGGGGAGCTCCTGCCCAGCTTCCTCCATTGGCTGGGATGCACTGCCTGTTAGGAGCCTGCCATCCCGCTTTACCGCAGCCTCGAATGGAAGGACCTCCCCGTGCTCACCACAGCTTCGCTTCCCTTGACTGCTGGCCGAGTGGATCGATTTCCACTACAGTATGGCACAGTTCCTCAGTCACCCCCACTGAAAGCCACAACTGCTCAGCCACACGTCCTCGGTCCCCTGTTCTTCCAGCCCCAGGTCAGAGATGTAAGGGAACCCAGATGCTCTGTGTCGAGGAAACGTCCTCCAATTTTCACTCCTCTCCAAGCTTCACCATGTATGTGT
The DNA here is from genome assembly GCF_049115385.1 of Moschus berezovskii. Classification (NCBI taxonomy): domain Eukaryota; kingdom Metazoa; phylum Chordata; class Mammalia; order Artiodactyla; family Moschidae; genus Moschus; species Moschus berezovskii. The sequence continues at coordinate 14,891,743 of NC_142483.1, forward strand.
GTGTATATGCTTAGTCCCTTCAGTACTGTCTGACTCTATGTGACCCTACGGACTGCAGCCCACCAGGCTCCTCTGTCCATGCGATTCTCCAGCCAAGAATCCTGGAGTGGCTTGCCATGCTCAGGGGATCTTCCTGACCCAGGGATCGAACCCACATCTTTTACATCTCCTGCACTGGCAGGCGAGTTCTTTACCACTAGCACTCTGATTCTCCCCCGTCTCCAAGCTTCACCCTGTGAGTCTGACTTAAATTCTTTCTTTAACTGTTCCCTCAGCACTTTTACAAAATTATCAGCACAGAGCACTGTCCCAAATACAAAGAAAAAACTCCTTAAGATTCTTTAGTCTGATGTTCAGGAGCCATCCTAGCACATCCTGCTTCTCTGACTCCCGGGCAGGGAGGAGTGTGATAATAACTGCCGAACTCTTGAGCGACCCTCCACCCTTGGGACCCAAAACTTGTCTAACTTCAAGCCTGAAGGTAGCCAACAGAGATGGCTTTCCACAGTTTTCCCAGGCATAATCACATACGTCAACCATTATTTCATAGATCCTTTTATATGTTAAAGTGACTTATTTGAAAAAATTAATTATCAGTATTATAACATAAACATTAATCAGATTAAAAACTGACTCTGCTGCTGTGAACACTTTTGTGCACTGCTATTCAGACATTCCCCACCCACACACACACGAAGTTTTCCCCATTCATTTCCATTATGAAATAGAGCATTTAGTCTAAGGGCAAAAATGAGATGAAGACCCCTGGATATCAGCAAGTCAGGCATGTGATGCACCCGTTAAAATCACGTGTTCTCAGGATTAAGTTTTTCACTGAAAAGTTGCAAAATCAACAACACATTAAATGGTAAGAGAAATGGTTTCCCCCCAAAAGAAAATCAAATATAGCTCTGTGAATCAGTTGTCTGTGACTGCATGACAGCCCACCTCGCCACCGCTCGATGCCACAAAGCGCAGCCCTGAAACGGCGCTGCCCTGCAGGGGCCATGTCTGCGCTCTCTGGACACCTCATCAGAATCCTCTCTCTCTCTCTTTCCCCCCCCTTTAAATTGTGGTAAGAACACTTAACATGAGATCTACCTCTTAACAAATTTTAACTGTACAATACAGTATTGTTAACGGCAGGCGCATGGGTGTACAGCAGGTCGCTGGAATTTATTCTTCTTGCATGCCTGAAACCCTATACCCTTGAGCAGCAGCCCCCATCTCCCCCTCCCCTCCGTCCCCTGGCAACTGCCCTTCTAGTCTCTGTAGGCGTTGGACTATTTTGGATGTTTCATGTAAGTGGAATCACGCGGTACCTGTCCTGTGACTGGCTTCCTTCACTTAGCATAGCGTCTGTCCTCCAGTTTCATCTGTGTTGTCACGTATGGCAGGATTTCTGGGTTTTATGTTTTATTTTTGAAGCTGAATACTATTTCCTTGTGTATGTATGTTATCCATTCATCTGTTGATGGACGTTTAGGCTCTTTTCAGATCTTGGCTGTTGTGAATAAACCTGCAGTGAATATGGGAGTGCAGATAGCTTTTTGAGATCCTGATTCAGGTTCTTTTGAATAAAGACCCAGAATGGGGATTGCAGGGGCCCATATTAATTCTAGGAATGTAGACCCCAGGCGTCGGGCTCAGCTCCCAACCCCCACCCCCAAGTGTGCTGACTGAACAATGGCAGGTCCCCACTCAGGGTCCTGGCATTCAACCTGACAGGGAGATTTCTAGAAACAGGAGACCTGGGAGTGAACATCTGGAGCAGAGGTTTCAGCCTCACCCAAGGCGCCCAGAAGGAACAGACTCCCAGACTCTCTCTTAGCACAATGAGTCTGATGTCCAAAAGAGGGCTCCAGCATCTGTATCTTAGAAAATCCCAGCAGATTCTGGATATTCCAGCTGGATATTCCAGCTCCCGGTGCCTGGAGCACTGACAAATATGGAGCACCCAGCAGAAGGCAGGTCTGCGTATCTCTGATCTGAGGTCCCCGGAGCCACCCCATGGCTCGAGGCCTCGTTGGCTTCCAGGAGACATGACACCGCCTTCCACGGAGCGGTGGTTTCCTCCAGCTGGAGCGGGATTCTGGGACTGCCGCCAAAAGACCCGTAACTAACGTGGTCCAGAACCGATGGCCCTCTGCACACCTGTGCAGTGACAGCCTCCATTTTGCACTTTGCAGTCTTGGCTGTTCTTGTTGCCTCTGCCTCTCTGTGGAGTATTGTCCCCGTTTGGGCATTCTACATACGAGAAACGGGTGCTTGCAACAAGACAGCCGATTTGTGAGTTTCGCGTTCTCCATCCCGGGGAAGCTGCACTGTGGATGGCGTTTTTCTGGTTTGAGTCCTCCCCTGTCCACTGCAGGTGTTGGCGCTGGTTCTGGTGGGGTGGCCCCCGGTTCCTTCTGCTGGTCCATCTTGAGCGTCTAGTGGGTCAGGGTGTGGTTCCAGGCCAGTGCTCCCAGCAGAGCTGTTCTCAGTGTGGGAAAGTCCTGTGGCGTCACCGTCACTTTGGACGTGTGGCTGTTGAGCATGGGAAGCGCAATTAGTGCACCCGAGGAACTGGATATCTTCCTGTTACTGTTTTTTAAACGAATGGCATCTTCTTTTTATTTGACTGTGTCGGGTCTTAGTTGCAGCATGTGGGATCTTACTTTTTTATTTTACTTAAATTGAAATAGCTGTATGTGGCTAGTGGCTCCTGCACTGGACAATTCAGTTCTAGATACTTCACCTAATTAATTATTGCATGGCAGGAACACCCAGCTTCCTGTTCCAGATGAGGAAATGGATACTCAGAGAGGCAGAAGGTCGTGCCTGACGTCCCCAAGCGAGACAGGGCGAGGATTCAAACCCAAATTCAGTCCATGATAACTGCTTACCTCCCCCGCAAACACACACACAAACACACACAACGTGTGTGAAACACTGATGGGAATAAAATAAAGCTGAACAGCCCATCTCCGAGGCATCGGCTCTGTTTTAGTTACAAAGCCAAAACAGAAAGGAAAGCCGCAGAGCAGGACAAACACTCTCAGTTCCGCCTCACCATGCAGCCGGCCGGCCAAGGGGCTTGGCTTCCCCCCAGCCGTCCTGGCTCGACGCGGGGCCTGCGGTCGGGTGTGTTTTATTGCATGCCGAAAACTGCAAGACAGCTCGGCCTCCAAGAACAAAAGTGACTGTGGGGTGAAGAGGGAAGCGGGCCAAGAGGCAGGCCCTCCCATCTCCGAGGACGGGCACCGCGTCCGACGAGCCACATCCAGGCTATAAAACGAGCGCCCAGGTGCGGAGCGGGCCGGCCGCGCTGGAAAAAGGTCCCCGCTTCCTCTCGCTCCCCGCGCCCGGGAAAACTCCATCGCTAGCAGTTACGGTCAGCCATTTAAATCACATTACACTGTAAGTGGATATACAAATTGTCAGCCCTAATGAAATTTAGAAGGAAGCAGTGGGAGAGGTGAAAACACTTAGAACTGGTTTCTTGGTTTGCGAGACCCGAATTCAAGTGGTTTACACTGCTCGTTGAGAACGTGCTCAGAGTGTGGCTTTCCTGCCGGCGCCTGCAGCCTCTGGAAGGTTCGGCCTGGATGACCTCGGGGTCACAGGGAGTAGCTGGAGGCACACGAGGGGGTCCTCTCTCTCTCACCTTGTGGAAGGCCTGGTGCCCAGCTGCGTGCGGAGAAGCCAGTGTGTTGGAATAACTCGGGAGCCATCTGCCACTAAGAAATTGCCCCAGGCTTCTCTCTGCAGGGCGGGAGGGATCCCGGCAGAAAGGAGGGCCTGCGGGTTAGGATAGTAAGATAGGAGCTTCTGTTTAATGAGTGGTCACTGCTCGCCTACCGCTAGGTGAACCCTTTCGCAGGTGATCCTTCCCGGCCCGCCACCCTGCGCAGGGTTTGCCCCTTTCACAGACCAGGTAATGGGAGCTCAGAAAGGTCGAGGCTCTTGCCCAAGATTGTTCAGGCGTTTCTGATTTAGACGCTCAGAGTTGTCCTGTGCCGCCACCTTATGCCCGCCGGGCCTCGCGGCAGGGACCTGTGGGTGTGAGAGCGTGTGCCCCGGAGGAGGACGCGTGCCAGTGACATGCTTTCCTTGAGTCGCCCCAGTTTTCATGTGCATTCTCTTTCCACATAATGGGGTTTGAGGCCTGTTCTCCATCTCCACGTGCCTTCAAATTCCTGGGAGGTGAAACTACAGAACAGGAAATCAAACTCAGTCATGTGACCCTGACCAAACTCTTGTGCCCATGTCAGGAAGTAAGGCCCAGAGAAGGGGAGGGATTCGCCCAAAGCCACACAGCAAAGTGGTGGCCAGAGTGGGGCACCATCCAGACAGTGAAAGTCCCGTTGGTCGGTGGTAAAGCCAGCGTTGGGGTCTCCCTGGCCTCGTTCATGTGTGGAGGGGAGCCTTGCCTGACCCACACCAGGGTCTCCTTGCACAAGTGTGTGAACTCGGGTGAAGGACTCTGAGGTGGTCTCAGCTTGAAAACTAGGATGAGTGCCTGGGTCAGGAATGAAATGTTGGGTTCCTCGTGTTTCTAGCCTGCCATTTGTCTCTTCCCAGTAACCCTGAGGCGCTATTATCTTGTGGATGAAAGCAAGGGCTCTGTAATCAGAGGGACCCAGCTTTGCTTCTGACCAGCTCTGTAGTTTTGGGAAAGACACTTAATTTCCTGGGGCTTCTCTTTCGTCTGTAGAATGGAAAGAGTGACCCTTCTTTTTTTGTCAGATGCCATGAAATCAAACAGTCATGTAAAGAAAATAAACTTAAAGAAAATAGCTTAAAAAAATAAGCCACCCAGGACGTGTGTTCAGGAAAAGGGAGGAACTGCTAACAAATCAGTGGTGTGACTTGCACAGGTCTTACTGTTCACACTTTATAAACAGAAACCTGAGGCCCAAAAGGAAGCGAAGTTGGCCCAAAGGCTTCCCATGAGGGCACAGTTGGCTACCTGCCGCCAGCCAGGTGGGGTGCAGTGCAGGGTGTCCCTGAGGTTCAGGAGCCCAGGCTGCACTCCTATGCCCCAGGATCTTGCTCCGTAAAGAGGACGTAGGTCCCCAGCCTGCTCGTGGTACAGGTCTCTCCTAAGACATGGGAAAACATTCCTTGGAGTTTCCCAGGGATGGGGGAGGACTTGGCACGCCTGAGCTGAGGCCGAGCCCATCCTGACTCCCCACCCTCTGCTTCCCCAGCCTGAGCCTGATCAAGAACCTTCAGGAGCCCCCTCCCAGTGCCTCCAAGGAAGCACCCTGCAATTTGCTGAATCAGGGAGGCTCATGAGTCATCAAAAGCAGGGTGACAGGAATGTGGCTGGTTTCTTGCCATGCCTGGGGCGGGGGGTGATTGCTGCCACCATGACTGCCGTTCATGCCGCTGCCTGAGGTCCTGTTCGGTGCCACGCCCTTTACTTCCATGATTAGCCATCCTCACCTACACCCTATAGCATCATAGCCTCATGATCCACATGAGAATACTGAATGGAGCTCAGAGAAGTTAAGTAACTGGCCAAAGGACACACAGCTCAAAAGAGCAGAGCTTGGAACCAGGTTTTCTTGACTGCAAAGTCTTTATCCTGCCCACTGCACTATGCTTAAGGTTGGTTTCTGGGGGTGAGAGAAAGGAATCCTATCACAAGTGCTGTCGCAGGAGAGAGGACCTCTTGGACTCTTGGCCTGTGAGGGAGACTGTCTGAAGGTCTTCAGCAGCTTCTCACAATTGGTACGGATCTTTGCACTGTGACTTCACCACTCTTTTCATTGGGAGGTGGTGTGTTTTTCTCTATCTCTTTGAATCTGGGCTGTGTGTGGGCTTGCTTTGGCCAGTAAATGCAGTGGATGTGATAGGCATTCACGTCTCCATGTCCACGGGAATTGGTTCTAGAAACTGCCTCAGATACCAAAATCCAAGGATGTTTGAGTTCCACAGTCAGCACCCTGTACCTGTGGATGCAGAGGGATGCCTCTAGTGGAACTTTGAAGCTTCCAATGTCACCTGCAGGGGATATGGTACCACAAGGTGAAAGAGCCCAGGGCGCCCCTTATCCCTAAAGATAAGAGACCATGTGGAGAGAAAGGCCCAACCAACAGCCAGAACCAGCTCTTGGTGTGTATGAGAGGCCGTGTAGGATCAGCCAGCCCCTTGCCCCTCTCCAGCCCCAAGTAAGAGCAGCGGGACACTGGTCCCCTGCAGCTAACCTGGCCCATGTCGGTGACTCGCAGGACCGTAAGCGGATACAATGGCTATGGTTCTAAGCCACTAATTTTTGTATGAGTACGCTGTGTTATTCAACAGTGGACAAGTGGTAAAGTGAGTGACTTGACTCTTCTGGTCTCAGTGTCCTCATCTGTAAAACGGGCCGACGCTTGTCAGAGAGGGTGAAGAAGCAAGCCTGTGAGTCTCGAGGCCCTGAGTCTATAGCATGGGGTTGGCAGCATCAGCATCAGAGGGTCACCTCTGGGGTGAGCAGCTCTGGTCAGGGTCTCTGAGGCAAGAGGCGTGTGGTACGCCCCTCCGAGGGTACAGTGCACATGGCAGCTGCTCACAGTTACTTGGGCCACAGTGTCATTAAGGATGACATTGAGAAACTCTGACTTAGAAGGAAAACACTGGTGAAGACCACAGCAAGTGCGTGAGCCTGTGGGCTCAGTTAGGTGACAGAAACTGGCCAGCTGGACACACAGCCTGGACGGGTGGGGTTGGGGGAGCGGGAAGCGGCTGCTTGGGTGCGGCTGAGTGTCCCCTGTGCTGGGGACTTGTGGTGCCGTGGACTCAGGTGGCCAGTTCTTCCCATGTCATAGCCAGAAATGCACACTTGAATGTGAACATACTCATCTTTCAAGTGCTGGCAACTAATTTGATATATATATATATATATATATATATATATAGTTTTAATGTTTTGCCGGTCAAAGAAAACACATCTGGCAATACACAGCCAGGGGGCCCTGGCGTGAAAGCTCTCCCAAACGCTCAGAGGGCCTTCCTGGCACTGAGCTGGCTGCTGGGGGTACTGTACACATCAGAGGCCCCGCCCTCCAGGGTGTAGTCTTTCCAGACTTCTGTCCTTGCTCTTCTAATCAAGAGCAAGCCCTCACTGTGGACTCGAACCTGATCTGAACACCCCGAACACGCAACTCTTGTCCACAAAATCTGCAGTATAATATTTTCTCACTTCAAACATGGGCGCTCAGAGAGGTTACACAGCTTCCCACTGGGACAGCGCTAATGGCAGTACCAAGATCTGAAGGCAGGATTCTGGCTTCAGAACCTATGTGTATTTTTTAAATATTTGTTTGTCTGGCTGCACCAGGTCTTACTTGCAGCACATGGGCTCTTCCATCGTTAGTTGTGGCATCCACTGGAGATGCAGAGCCTGTTTTCCCAGTCGGGCTGCCCTCTGGAGGGTGCTGCAGCCCCGTCCTCCACGCAGGGAAGCTTGCAGGGGACTTCTAGGGCTCAGGAGCCACGCTGAGCAAGCACCCGTCCACCATCGGCCCTCTTTCCCTGCGTGCTCAGAACCTCCGTCCCTCCACCTCAGGCCGTGCTTCTCAGCTGGGGGTTGATTCTACTCCCTGGGGGGTACACTGTCCCCTGTGTCAGGAGACATTATTGCTTGTCACAAATGGGGGGCCCTCCTGGCATCTCATGGGTACAGGCTAATGGTGCTGCTAAACATTGCACCCCCACAATAAAGAATGATCCAGCCTCAGATGTCAAGAACGCCAAGGTGAGAAACCCAATCTCAGCAGCTGGCTGGCAACCATGGCAACATCCAAAAGGGAGCCAGCAGAATATTCCAGGTGATTTGGTCTGTTTCCCTAAGACTTTGTTCTCTCTTCTCAAATCATTCTTTCTTCTCTTGCCTGGGAATGTCTTAATAATCTGATGTCACTGTGCTAAATGCCTGCACTGTCTAATGATCTCCCAAATACAACTCTCTTATACGTTAGTAGCAGCAGAACAAATAAGAAATGGTGGTGGGTGGGTGGGGTGGTGGCAAATAGCTGTAGGCAAAAAGAAGGGTAAGTATTCAGATCCACAATAGAGCTTTGAAATCTGACCATAGGATGTACATGCCTGAAATGTGGATATTTTTTTCTGGATTCTCTGAGCCATCATCAAGCTGTAGGCCCACATTAACCTTCAATCGTCATGAACACCATCTCTGCCAAACATAACACGTGACTGCACTGATTTCATAAAATGATTTTAATAGAAAAGTAGTACAAGATATGAACAAAAATAAATAATCTTTATCTCATTTCTAGCCCAGCAAATAGTACACTGCACGTAAAACTGGTCTACAATGCAATTTTCCTCATTTCTTGTTTGCCTCTGAAATACAGAGACAGCATGTTAATTAAATCTTCTAGATTAAAATTGATACATTTTTGTTAAGAAAAAATCATACCGACCTTTAATCATTCCACATCCATTTTTTAAAGTTGGCTAACAAGATGCTGTTTCTCTAACATAAAATATTATCCAGTCCTCAGAGTTAACATAAGGTCTGTGTGAGTGGGTAAATTAGAAGATTCTTGTACTCAATTTATTTCCTGCATTGCTGTTTCCAATATTAAGAATGCATTTCATTGTCTTACTTTCAAAGTATAGCATCTGCATCTGGCTCTCACCAATCCACAGAGAGGGGAGAGTAACAAATACTTTTTAAAAAAATAAATATTTTAGAAGTATATTTTACAGCGATAATGCAGTATTGCAGACCTATGCCTTGGCGTGTATTTGCGTCATATATATATATCCTTCAAGTTATTAGTCCCTTTTCTCTATTTACATTATGGATCACTCACTCTTTGGGGGTTGCTTTTGCTAACGATCTCTAGGAGTAAGCCTGTGACCCCAAGTAAGTCTCTTATTTGGGGTACCTGTGCTAGCATCTTTGATGATTCCGGTGGTTTGAATAAGGTCTTAAAAAAACAAATTGAAAACTGTATTGGAAAATAGAACAAGCAGAGGGTTTGCATGGCCTGTGAAACAGAGCTGGTCTCGGGAGGTCAACAGCTCAAAGAACTGAACAGATACACTGGACTAAAGCTTAAAACAGCCTTCCTTTTACCTAAGCCCATAATTACTATTTTGAACATAGCCCCGTCCGCTGCTGCCTGCATATAAATTTTGTGTTAATTTTCCTGTATTGGGAAGATCTTGAATGCAGTCCAGGATGAGATGAAAAAAAAAAAAAAATATGCTGACGCTCCTAAATTGAATATATGTTTTTGCAATAAAGAACACTGGTCAATATACAACTGAGGAAAAACTGAAACAGATGTGAGTCCTAGAACCACAAGCGTTTGAATTTGCCCAGAAATGCTATTTTAAACACTCTATATGTTGGTCTACTGTTTTTTTGTGGAATAATGCATTCTTGGCATCCTTAAAAGGTTTCAATATGTTACAAGGTTATCCAGAAAGAAAAAAGCAAGGGGCTAACGTATCAATCTGTGCGTCGCGGCCCAGACTCACTGCGCCTTCAAGAAGCACAAGGGCTCGTATTAATTGCACTTAACACAACGAACCTTCAGTTTCCTTCATTCTCTGCAGATTGAGGCTTGCTTTTCATAAAACTACTTTCCAAGGGGCAAAGAGACACTCCATCCACAGAAAGTTCAAACAGAGTGGCGTACGAGCTGCAGTGGTGAACACAAATGCACTTTTTTTGCACTAAAATTCCGTTCATGGATAAAAGCACGTGCCTTTTCAGTTCTTCTCTGAGATGCTACAACACCAACACGCTCTAAAACAATTAAGTTCCATGCATAATGCTCAAAGAATGTGAGCAATCCTATAACCAGCTTTAAGCCATCTGCTTGATTTTTTTGGGAACATATATAGGAAAAGAGAATTCCCCTTTTGTTCTGTTACATATAGAAACCTTTTGAAGCTCCCAAATAGTTTGGTTTGGGTAAAATTCTCCACTCTTCTATTATTCTGACATGCAGTCACCCCTAAACTATCCCTCATGGTTTCTCAAAAACTCTCCACATGAAGTATCTGAAGGACAATGGAAACCATTTACCAATATACAAGTAATATTTTATTTTATATTCTATCTTCCATTTGGCATGAGCCTTTCGATGTTTGTTTTTGAACCAGTGAAATATACAAATCACACAAGACAGACATATGTACATTAAAAGTACAGAATAAAGGCCATAGAAGATATACATAATATCTGAATGACAAGTAGAATATTTTACATTAAATAGTTTCTTTTAAAAACTAGGATTGTTAAACTCAACTCTCTTCATAAACATGAATCACTAGAAAGGAACAAAAAATCTGGTTTAGCAAGTAAAAAAAAAATTACTTCATGGTTTTTGTATAATAAAAACCAAAAAAGTGACATTTTAAACTAATTAGTGCTTTTTACTTTCAAGATCTTTTGCTTGCAATTCACTGCAGCTGGGGGCAGGGAGAGTGAATATCCTTGTGCAATAAGAGCCACAGGTGGCCGGGCTGACCTGAGGGCCACTGAGCCTGTGAGGGCTGCAGGAGAGCGTGTGTCTTCCCAAACTTCTAAAACAGCACAAGTCTGGGATGAGAACACAGGTGATGGTACTCTTTGCAAAGAGGAGGCTGTGAGCTGGATTTTCCCTAGGGACTCGGCACAGGTGCCCTCAGGTCTAACCGGCACCAAGTTCCACCTGCAAAGTGAGCAAAGGAAAGAGAAATGCTGACAGTGTATCGTCTTCACTCCCACCCCTGGAACGAACAAGGAATGCCCTCTCCAGAAAGGGTGCAGGAAACAAGGCTGGAGCACCAGGGGATGGCGCGGGGGAGACGAAATCTTCAAACCACCATGCCCATGACCGAGACCCTCCAGATTCCTCAGAAACACAGCTGCTGCGTCACGCTCAGCATGAAATGGCATCAGGGCCACAGCCCGAGCTCAACTAGAAACCGTTGGGGAAAATCCCACTTGGATTGCAGTGGAGGACCACACGGCTCTAGACCGAAGAAATAACCCCAGAGTAAACTGTAAATCTAAATCACTGGCTGCACTGAGATATAATTATATTTATATATATATATATAAACATATATATATATGTTATCTACAAGAGACTGAGCTATCAGGTACCGCTGAACCAATCTCCTCCCTATAAACCCAGCCGTTCAAGTCCACTGGGCACAGTTCTAGGTGCACCTGCAGACGAACGGGAAGCGTCAGAGGAGATCGGAAGAGAGAAATGCTGCCACACCTCTGGGAAGTGCATTCGCCAAGTGATGTCATACAAACATAGAAAACTGCTGTCCCTCGAAATAAAAGTTGTAGGGGGAATAAAATCCCTAAGTAGCGAGCTGTTCTCCAAGAGGAGCTCCTAAGGTTTCATTTCCTGTCCTACAATCAGAGGGGACCCAGTGGAGCTCTGCTTGGAAACGTGGCCGCAGCGCAGCAAGGCACGGAATCGGAGGGGGCGCAGGGTCAAGGAGGGAGGGCGGAGGTCACTTTTTTCCCTCAAATAGGTTTTCTGCTTTGGTGCAGGGCTGAACTGCACACAATTACCTTGAAGTTCAGGTTGAAGATCTGTGAATGGAATTCATGTTATTTTATTATCATTTACCAACCAAGTATCCCTAAGAAAATTACAGTATATTTTCCTTTATCGCCAAGCCAACCTCCCTGCCCTTCTCCAAACAAAACGTCTGGTACCAGAATCATTCAGGGATCCTTTCCCAAGTGGAGAACCTGATTCTCACAACAGCTTTGAATGCTAAATCAACTGACTCAATATAAGAAGTTGCTTTTGTTTTTATTTTTTAATGTCTAGGGCTTCTCTCCCTGCTCCCCAGGTTTCAGTAGCTAATAGAATGAACCAGCTGTAGATGGAATGCTGGAGGACAGTGAGACATATGATAAACCTTCTTTCTTAAAGGGATGTGAGATTCTTGTTCTTAAATTTTAAATACATTTTGGAAACATTTCAGGCTGGCAGCCCCTGGGAAAGAGGGGAGTGGGGTTCTCATTGTTTTGTCTGTTTCTCAAGACCTTCCGGCTTCCCCAGAGCACAGAACTCCTTTCGGCCACAGGTGCTGAGTCATACATAGCTCTGTGCCACTTTCTTGCAGTGGGATGCTACCTGTCCCATACGAGAGCTGAGACAAAGAAAATGATGTTTCCTTGACTTCCAGATGTGCACACATCTCAGCAAGGGCATGTTTTATCCCCTCCCATCCATTATACCATCAAAACAAGTCTTACCTTTCCAAAGAATCCACAAAATAAATATTTCTTGGTTCCCAACCCCCTTATTGCCAAATAATAATTATAATATTATTAACCACAGAGTTCTCAGATGGGAACAGGGGGAAAAAAATGGTTCCGGTTGAAATTCTTGGGGCTGAAACAAACATTAAAAGAAAACCAGAATCACTGTACTTTCTATAAATAAGTGGGTCCTGGGAGCGGGGCCGGGCGGCAGGCAGGCACAGGGCGCCCGCTACTTGCAGACGAACTGGTCCACGACCTCCGTGCACTTCTTGCACTTGACGTAGCAGCACCAGTGAAACTTGCAGTGGCAGCGCTCGGTCTGCACCGTCTTGAACTGGTCGTAGCCGCGGCCGCAGCACATGAGCTCGCAGCCGTCCATGCCCTCAGACGTCTTGTTGCACAGGCGGCCCTGCGTGCCCAGCGAGCCGGTGCTCTCGTTGCGCACGCAGTAGTCGGGGCTGGGGTCGATGTAGACCAGGTCCTGGGTGGTGGGCGAGTTGAAGCGGCTGTTGACCTGCACCAGCTTGCCCCGGCTGTTGAGCCGCATGGCCGCCGCGCTGTCGTACTTCTCCTTCAGGGCATCACCCACCTTGCGGAAGTCGGCCAGCTGCAGCCAGCACGTCTTGAGGCTGCACGAGCCTGACACCCCGTGACACTTGCAGGCCACGTCGGCCAGGCTATACACCGTCTGCAGAGAGAAGGGGACAGTCAGTAGGGGGCACCCTCACCTGGGAACCCAGACCCTGGTCACCAGCTCGGCCGGGCCACCTTGTCCTCCAGACCTGGAGCCTTTTGTGGCCTTCTTTAAAAATTAGTCTGCGAAATAAATCAGTTCTTAGCCCCTCATTGTTGCACATCATCATCATAAACTACCTGGTTTTGAATGGGAACAAGAAACAAAATTGTTGCCTTGGCTTCTTTTTTGGAAGCAGGAGACTGCCGTCAGGTGACCACCTGGACTCCTGCCAGCAGCAGCCTGTGAGGGAAGAGCTCTACCGCCTGCATTTCAGAGAAGGAAAGTGAGACCCAGTGAGGTGTGGGCTTCGCCAGCCCAAGCACTGGGAAGGAGGGGCCGTGACTGGAACCCAGGCAGGTGGGCTCCAACTCACGTGATCAGCCCAGCTGGTAAGTGGTCAGGGTTCAAATCTTTCTCACTCTTTACAGCTCACCACGGGGCGAGCCCTGTCCTAAGAGCCTCTCCACTCTCTTCTCACCAAATCCTCCCAGCAAGGCTGTAACCTGGGCGGGACTGGATGAGGGCCCAGTGACACAGAGAAGGTGAGCAGCCCAGATGGTCACAGGCCGGACAGAGGGGGACCAGGCCTGGATCTCAGGCACCTTCACTCCTGCTTCCTGCATAGCCCCTACGCTCTGCGCAGGCTGAGAGCGTCCACCCTGGACCAGGTAGACACAGATTCTGTCCTGCCCCTGCCCCTGAATTCAGGCAAGGGCATCACCATTCTGGGCCTCTGTTCCCCATCTGTGAAGGGCACTGTGATGCCACCAACCTCACGGCAGTGTTACAAGGGTGAAACCTAGAGATGCTGGCTTGAGGTACTTAGCCGGCAGGATGCAATCAGTAAACCTGGTCTGCAGGGTGGTGAGGGCATGGTGCTGGGCCCCTGCCAGTGCCCCGGTGCTACAGTAGCAGCGCCCACGGGTCTGGGAGGTGGCCACTGCCTATTTATAGTGCTGGCTGCCCGGTGCTGTGCCAGTGAGCCTCCCGAGCTGGCGCGCTGCTGGCAGCGGCCTGTCAGGACCTGGAGGCCGGAGCTGTGAGAGGCAGCTCCTGCCCCAGCAGTGACCCTCTCCCTCCAGGGCTTCAGAAGGGGCTTTCCTCAAAGGGGAGCTCAAGCGCACCTCCCCATCCCCGCACATGAAGGGTTTCAGGCCCTTGGCTAGTGTGGGAAAGGGTTTTGCAAACGTATCTAACCTTCACTCCCCGTTGAGGAGAATCAGAAGCTAGATTTTCTTTCTAGGAGTCTAATATGGTTTCCTGACCCAGTGTCCAGCTTTCCTCCTCTCACCCCTACAATCCTGGAGGAAAACCATCTTCTCTGTAACCTCATCCACAAGGATCAAGCTAGGTTCAGTGTTCCAACTATAACATTTCCAAAAAACCTATGTGCAAATGCTCATGTTAAATGAAATTATATCGAATGTGCTTTTCCCACTCTCCAACCCCACCTGTCTCCCCTTGGAAGTCCCTTGACCTGCTCTTCTTGATTGCTAAGCTCCTGTGATTTCTCTCCATGAGAGAAATCTAGGAAATCCCCAAAGGGTGAAACCACCAGAGAGGGACACAGTGGGGCCCGAGTCAGCCATACCTCTGTCCTGGAGGCATTTGTGGTCTGAGACGCTGGGCGCCCTGCATGCTGATTAAGGTGATGTGTCCTGGGTAGAGAACAGGACCAAAGTGCTAGGCTCCCAAGGCTGTGGGGTGGCCGTGCCCACTCCAAGGCCTGGGCCGGCTGCAGGGGACAGAAAGTCCACCCCTGGTACAGGCACCCCAGCAAAGGGGAGCCTCAGAAAGGAGAGGCCACACTCCCCTGGAGCAACCATCTGACCCCTCAGGCATCACAGGTAAGATTCTACACAGTGGAGTCTTCCATGATCCCCCACATGGTCAAGATCAAAGTTGAGAAGAAACAGGTTACCTGGAGGGATCTGAGTTATTTTCCGCTTTCCTATGTGCTTTGCTTCATTAGGTCTAGTGACTCAGTTATCATTTATCAAGCACTGACCACTGGTTGACACTGAACTCAGCCCTTTGGTTGAGCCTTATTAATTAGAACTCAGAAGTGGCCAAGCACTGATAACAAGGTTCAGTCTACTGTATGACCCCAGTGAGGATTCACAGCAACTCCAAGCGACAGCGTTAATGTCCATCTAACCGCTGAGCAGATGTGGCAACGGGAGGCTCAGAAACAGAGCAGAGTGTTAACCTAGATTTCTTTAATCCCCAAACCTGCAGCCCTTTACCCTCGAGCTGCTGCAACACCTTAGTGTAAGCACAAATGTGTCTGGGCTGACAGCTGCATCCCCTAATCCTCTGCCCCCGCCTGGAAGTGGTTCCAGCCTCAGTGTCCCATCTATCACATGAGGGTGTGCGGCTGCAGGGCTCTCAGGTTCCTTCCTGTCCCCTGGATGTTCCTCTGTGAACACCATTCCTGTTCCTCACCCCAAAAGACAGAAGAGGGAGATCTCTGACCAGAAAGTTCCTGGCACCCACCTTGGATTCTCTGAAAAAAATAATGGTCCTGGTTTTCAGTGCTGCCAAAGTTAGGAAAAGTTTTCACCCCTTCATTTTAAAGCAGCCATAAAGTGCCATGTGTTTAACCGCAGGAAAAAAGGGTCTTTTTAACTATTGTGAGGGAGCTTTTCACAGCCCCACCAGGGGAAGGAAAGAGTGAAACGGGGGATGGGGTGGGGGGCCGGGCTGCCTTGGGAGGACTTTCTCTCTGGACACTTCCGAGGCCCTCTCTCTTCCCTCCATGGGCCTGATCGTCAGACCTACGAAATTCCACACGGTTGGAAAGTTTTCCTAGAAAAGCTCTTTTTACAAACCCTCAATCCATCAGGCCTGCTGTCCGAGGACACACGAGGAGGGACACAGAGAGGGGAGGAGGGAACCCAGGCGCTGGGTGGAGGGTTTTCTCAACTGGGCACCTACTGAGATAAGTAACTCCCTCTCCCCGATTTAATCTTAATCGCAGCCACAATCTTGGTCCAGGGAGGAGGGCTGCGAACCGAAGCAGCATGTTTAGCTCTGGCCTGGCCAGTTGCACTGGGGACTAATTAAAGAGGCGGAGAAAGATCTTTCTCAGGCCACTGCAGGCGCCCCTTGGCTGGAGCTGGCCACAGCGGGCTGCTTCCGCTCCAGGAGGCCTTTCTGGGGTGTGCACCCCTCCAGGGAGGCCTGTGGGGAGCTGGCTGAGGGCAGTGGAGGGACAGAGAGGAGCGGGCAGGGGGGAAATAGACCGGAAAAGCTAGGAGTGGGGGCGGAGCCAGGAAGAGAGTCGCAGAGACTCGGGGCGACGGGGCGGACGCTCACCCGGCGGCCGGCCTCGTTGTTGTGCAGGTTCATCAGGATGCGTGCGCTCTCGTACGAGCCCTTGGCGTGGATGCGCTCCCGCTCGCGGGCGTCCACGAACTCCTTGGCGAAGCGGTAGCCGTAGTCGATGTTGTCGCCGCAGCCGCCCCACAGCCAGTCCCGCGGCAGGTCCTTGGGGCGCGCGGCGCGGCTGCAGCCGCAGGTGGACAGCTCGCCCTCGCGGCAGGCGCGGCTCATGGCGTTGACCACCCCCGCGGCGCTCACCGCGTACGTGAAGGCCGTCTCGCGGCTGCCTGCGGGCGAGGACCGGTCAGCGGGCGCCCCCACTCTGCGGCCCCTGACGGCGAACACCCCACTGCTCTCCTAGAGCGGGAGCCAGGAGGCCCCAGGGCCCAGGCCCTCCTCCCCAACCGCAGAAACAGCCCAGGAGGGTAGTAACACCCACCCCACCTCTGCTCTGCCGTTTCAGAGCCCAAGGCGGGATGCTCTGAGAGCGACTGTTCCATACACCTCTTCTGAAAATAACCCAGTGGCCAAGGGAAGAAAACACACAATTGGGGTAGACTTCTTGACACTTATCTTAAACATTTCTTACTATTTTCATTCTGAGTGACCTACAGAACAGGAGCACAGAGGCTTAGAGCCTCTGAAAGCCCTAGGCCCCCAGGGACGCCAAACACTGCAGCTGCCCCTTCCCTTCCAGCTCCTGTGGCCCCGCTGGTAGCAACCTGGCTTCCCCTTCCTCCATCTGCAGCATCAAGTCTGACTCAGAAAAAGGCTCCTGACTTCCCCAGAGGATATTTCTCAACCGGTTCCTAGAGAGTTACAAATGAAATCCTCGCCTCTTCTTAGTTCCCAAGCTGACCGGCCTGATGCTTCTCACTCAAGAAGGTATCTTACTTTCACAACAGCCTGCCGTTCTTTAATGTCACTTCTGCGACTCCCCAGCAGCCCCTGACTCCAAGTGTCAGGAAAACAACAAAAAGGGGGGGGGGGAATACAGTTTTAAGGAGAAAAGAAGAAAAAGGTTCTCCTCCTCTAAAACTTGCAAAGAGTATCTCCCTGTCAAACAGTTCTATGGGAGCCCATTTGTATGAAGAAAAACAGAGGTGAGCATAGACTACCTTAATTTCCACTTGTACCTAGACACATTTCTACATGGAACAAGAAGTCACTTAATGAAAGTTATATGATGAAGGAGAAAGGGTTAATACCCGGCCAGCTGAAGCTGGGCCTGGGGCAGGGGGTGATGAGGGGGCCTCATTTTCCTCAACTATAAAATAAGGGTATTGAACTAGATGCCCAGCGGGGAAAAGGCCCCTTCTGACACTGGGATCCCTGTACCAGGATCAGTTTCTCTTAAAGAGCTTGCTAACAATTTTTTTTTTTTGGTGGGGGTAGGGAATGACAACAACAGCTGACCACAGTACTCAAGGGCAGTCCTGCAGGAGGGTAGGTCTGCCAACTCAGGGAACCTGCAGACCGTCCTTCCTTTGGGCTTCTGCCCCTCAACCTGCAACCATTTGTGATTCCCCTCTCAGAAATGGCGATGGTTCTGATTTACCAAACCTTCCCCACATTGTAAAAAATGAATAACTTGAGGAGTGTGCTGGTAGTTGGCAGGAGGATCCAGAAAGTTCCTGTGGGGGTGTTCCATCTATCTAGTTGAATTAGCAAGGCAGAAAACATCAAGGGAGTGGTGAGAAATGAGGAGAGCAGACAGATCCTAGGGAGTGATCTGAGGATTAACACTGATAGTAAAGAAAACCCTGTGGACGGGAGACTTGTAGAATACAGAGGTAGCTTGAGGAAGAGAGATAAACCATCCTCTGGAGACAGAGGAAGAGAAAAAACACCGTCCTGCATTCAGAGAGCATCAAAGGGATTTTATACAAAGCAGGACAATGCTGTCTTGACCATTTTCTTTTCTTGCCCCAGAAATCAAACCTGGTAGCAATCTCTAAGCTAGTTGGTCACTGCAGGGAAAACGTCAGCATGAGAAGCGCTCTTTGGCTGCAGCGTGGGGACTCAGTCATCCTGGAAGCAGCACTGCATATGGTGACAGCTCCTCCCTGAGAGATCAACCTCTCCTGTCCTCACCCTCTGGGAAAACGGCGCCTTTCTTACACATCTTTTCATAGCAGGCAAACAAAGACAAGCTGGAGACAAAAGCTGGAAGGAAAGACTAGCAAGATGAAAAATGAGGAAGTTTTCATAATGAAGAGGCGACTGTGTACAGCGCCCGGACTGGCCTCTCGAGAAAGTAGGTGAGCGCTTGGGGGTGGCAGCCTGAGTCTCAGACACTGGCCTCATCATAGGGTCTCTCAGGATAACCAGCTTCCACGTCCCTGGTGAACTCCATGCTCTGGAGTGGGCACCCACACACTTAGCATCAGAGGTGTTTCAAATTTTCCCCTAGCTCATTCTCATCTAACAAACCCTAAAGTAGAAAAGTGAAAATGAAGTAACTTTTCCACCGTTGAGGTGGGGTTCGTGTTCCTCGTCCATAAAAACCGATTCTGATTTTTCGTCTCTCTCTCTAAGGCCTGGTCTGTGTTCCACTGTGAGCCACCCTGCAACAGCTGTCTGCTCTGAGAACTCAGACACCTGAGGGCCCTTTGGCGAGGAGGGCCTCGGGGATGGTAGGATCCAGGAGGGCTCCCTCCTCTGGGACCATCACGAGCTTCCACTCCTGTCTACTTCCCATCAACCAAGATGGTGCCACACAGCTAAGAGAGTCTACTTACAGGGGACAATTAAACGCAGGCCTTTGTACCAAGGGTTCTGCTTGTTCGCTGAGGAAGCAGGCTCTTTGAATCTTGGACCACATTTTAAATAAATCTTCAGCAGAACTCAAATCCACTTAGCAAATGATAGCTTATTCTGAACATTTTGGCCCCAAACAGGCTACATACAAAGAGGATCTTAAATCAAAGCTGTGTTCTAGTGACTACACAGAAAAACAGTTCCAATTGCTGTTTTCCTTCCTTGTTACCATCAGAGGTGTATGATTTTCACTAACTCATACACATGGGAAAAACTCCCAAAGTTTGAGAGGAAGGCAGGCAGAGGAAACACATAAGGCAAAGGTGAAGAGAAAGCTGAGAGGTTACCGTGATATAGCTGACAAAGATGTTTTTGGATCACTCACAATATCATCAAAATGCAGGAGAATTAAATCTTCACTGCACCCTGAGTTAACCACATAAGGCAGCCCATATTTGGGGAAAACTCCTGTGTTCCTGAAGCTTAACTCCTAGATTCAGGTCCCAGAATATGCATTAGCACATTTTAATCATTAACAGGAAAGCCCTAGGAGGCTCTGTAGGCTGAGGCTGCAGACCGTTCTCCCATTCAATTAGAGGAACGGCTTCCAGTCCTGTATTATTTTAGTTTATGAAGCCGCTTGGCTCAAACATCCACTGACAACTCTTTTTTGTTCTCAATGAATGCACTTTTCAGGGTTTTTTTAAAAAGCATTTTATCCATCCGTGACAGACATTAAGCCAACTTTTTATCTTCAGTCAGTATAAATAGTTAATTGCTGTGATAAATTGCTTCTTATTTTAGGAGTCACTGCAGTCATATTAATTATATGGGCTTGTTTGCATAAAAGTAAAGAGACCAAAAATATTCACTAGCAAACACACACAGGACCACATCTGTCAGACTGTAGCCTACACTATTCAACCAAACCAGAGGCAGACTGATTTTCCAGATTCTTTGCCTCTAGCCCAGTTTTAGTGCCACCTTCTCCCTGAATAGAATAACAAGTTCAACAACACATTTAAAAATAAAGAACTGGACTGTGAACGATACATTGAACACTTTTAAGTTTCCAGGCTGCCCTTTGAAGCAGGTGTTCTTATATCAACGGCCAACTCACAAATGTAAATTGGATCACTTCTAATTAAAATTCTTCCTGGGACTAAAAGTAAAGTGTCTAACACATATATCTTGATAGATAGCTTGAGGAAATATCTATATTAGGAAAATTAAAACCTTACTTACGTCCAGCTCATCCAGCATTCTGCAAGATGGCAATTTTCAGTTTGATGCCTGTGCCATCTGAATTGTGGCTTAGGTTAGGAAACTTCTAACAGTTAAGGGTTTTGAAGTTTAAGGACAGAAATGACTCAGCTTTCCCCATCTACTTTTGTGAAACCAAAATAAGTGCTCTGGTACTATTTTACACAAAATGCTTTTCAGGAAAATTAAGTGATCAAAAAAATGAAGGTGTCGTTGACACCTACCCGCTCCTGATCTAATTCAAGAAGGCCAAAACTTATCATTAGACATCTAGAGGACAGGCACGAACACAGCCAGAATGACAGAAGTCCCAAGCCGCCACCCTGCTGGAAGAGTCCCATCAGATGAAGCTTGAAAGTAACACTAGAGACGTTTCCTAGGAGAACAGTTTCTATACATTTAACAATATCTGAAACGGTTTCCTACCGATCTGCATGACCCTGCCGAAGACAGAGGTGTTATCCACGGTGCTGCAGTTCCACCGCCGGTGTCGGAACTGATACTGGCACTCCTTGATGCCCGTCTTGGCGCCCTCTCCGATGTACTGCATGTGGTCCTGATACAAGTGGCAGAGTTTCTTCTGTCCTTGGGAAAGTCCTGCCAGTTGGCTGCAGAGAGGCTGCGCTCCTATGATATATACTTCTGACATCTGAACAGGGTTATTCATACCTAGCGACCTAGAAAGGGGGGGAGATGTGCATTCAAGATTTACGTGAACTCTCAAGGTGGGCCCCCTGAAAACATGTCAGCAATACAGAAGTTTAAGCACACAGATGCTTTTTCTCTCCTGCTTGTCCTCATGACAAAGTATGAGACGGGCTTCATAGAACTCCTCTGTTTAAACTCCACTCAGAAAACGGAGGCATTGTATAGCCCCTATCCCGCCATCTGGCTTCTCAGCTAGAGTTTTCACTCCCCTCCTTGCCCCTTTCTGCCATATACCTGAACCAAAATTTCTGATATTCCACACCAGAAAAGGGGCTAAAGGCAGTCTGGGGGGATGGGCCTCTGACATGAGAGAAAATGACTCACTTTGCCCCACAAATTGGACCGATCTGCCTTGAAAATGTATGAATACGGAAAGCAGACACAATTCGACACGGGTAGGAGATAGCAGTTCCTTTTGACTGATGGAAGAACAGGAGGACAAGTATACAGACGGAAGAAAATTCACCCTGTTCTAGACGTTTTAAAAAGGGCTCCTTATGTGACTGTGAGGGACCCAAGACAGAGTGTCCAGGGAACAGAAGTCATGTTTGACAGAAAAACGCTGTTCATTTACAGTTAAAAAAAAAAAATACCCAGAACGCCGTCAAAAATAATCCTCTAGATATAATGCAGTCTACCTCGAGGCCCCTACCGGCAAGAAACCCACATTCAGGGATACTGAACTACTCAAGGTAACCTCTTTTGATTAAATTTCAAGCTCCCAGTACTTCCCTACTTGGAGTTTAGCTATCTTCCTAGTAACTCTGCCTACTTCAGACCCTGAAAGTTAGTAACCTCAAGTGACAGAAAATAAATGTTAGAACTCACTTTTACTACCTAGAGGTAGCAAAAAGCACATTTTATAGATAGGCTTACAATTATTAGAGAAGTGAATTCTGGTTTCCCTTAATTACATGATGTACTACAAGCATAATCTGAACCTCAAAAAAAAACAAAGTTTAAATTTATAGCTTCTATTCCCTATGGAGCTAACAAAGATAAGCTTCACAGTGTTAAAAATTAGCAAAACTTTTAATTCACAAAATTTAAAGAAAAATTTGATTTAAAGATACATTTTTATGTTTATATACACACACATATATAAATATATATACTATATATATACGTGCGTATATTACATAAATGCACCCAAATTCAAGACTGAGAATATTGCAGCATTCATTATACAATGCAAACGAATCTTAAATTAAAAGAATATGCATATAGGATAAACTTACCACCAAGAATTAGCTTCTATTACAACCTGGGCGAAGGAGAGAAATATGGCCAAAGCCATTAGGAAGAACTTGGAAGACATTGCCCTTCCAGCCGTCCCCCAAGCAACTCCTGGGCTTAATATTCCAATCGACTTCTGGAGAGGGAAGAAAGGAGCAGATGTTTATTGCCTCTCAGATAATTTTCAAGCATACAAGTTTAAACAACGGAAGCATCCGGGATCTCTCAAGTTTACTGTTGATTGACTGCGCTTCTCCTCCGTGAGTTTTTTGATGGCAAGATATAGGCAGTTTCTTTTTCCAAATTAATCCACCCACGCAACCTCACCAGGAAATCTGATTTCGCTGGGATCCTGCGCGCGGGGCACGCCAGCGATTACAAACATGTCTCAATGCTGTTGAGTCAAAGCCCCGGTGCCAGGCGCTGCCTCCTTCCTGCTTGCTCGCGTCCTGCACCCCCTCGCTCCCCTCTAGTTCCGAGCTGTGCTGAGTCCCTCCTCGGGAATTCACTCGGGGACCCGCTGCCACCCTCGTCCTCTCCCCGACCTGGGCCGAGCAACAAGTGGAGCCGGAATTAATTCCATGGGCGAGAGGAGCGCGAAGGCGAGTGGAGCGCGCCGCCGGCGGCTGCGGAGGAGGCGGGGTGGCCGGCGCGGGGGTGGGGGGTGGGGGCAGCACGCGGGAGGGAAGGGCAAGGGGTGGGGGGCGAGGCCCCCGGGAGCGGAGCGCACGGGAGTGCCCAGCTGGGAAATGCAGCTCTGAATTAACATCATCAGTTTCACGATCAGTTTACGGCCGGCTCCGGGGCTAGCCGCTTCCATAGCGGGAAAGGCAGCCTGAGTTTCCTTAGACCGCTCTTCGGCCAGACTGGAATGGGGAGGAGATGGGGGCGCACGGGGCATAAGGCGATGGGCGAGCTGCTCTCCCAACGAAGGAAACCGGAAAACAGTGCCCTCTCCCTGCCTTCAGCCTCCGCCTTGGAGTGTATCCCAGAGGAGGGATACACCCCCCGCCACCCCGGGTCGCGCTGTTCGAGGAGAGGGGCTCCCTTCCCGACCCTCCCCACAGCGCTCCCCCAAAATCTGATTTTTCTCACTGCCACTACCGCTCCCTCCAGTCCCCTCTTCTAGCAGCTGCCACGGAGAAAGGGAAAAGGAAGCCGAGGGGACTCCAATTTCCTTTGGTCCTGGTCTGGAGTTGATCATCTTGCCAACGGGGTCTTGAAACTCCGCTACCCCACCCTCCAGCCCAATTCGGACACGGTTGGGTCAGTCCCGCAAGATGAGGGTGCAGGGCGAGGCCCTGGCCTGTGCGAAGGAGCCCCCGGCTGGGCCAGAGATGCGCTGGCTCCCGCGTCTCGGCAGAGCCCCTGGATTCCAGGGTGCAGAGGGCCTCGGCAGCGAAGGTTCCCGTCGTCAAGAATTACGGGGGCAGGGGGCGGCCTTGGAGGCTTCCGCCGCCATCCTCCCCACTGGTGACTTCTCCACCTGTAGGCGGCGGCGGAGCGAAAAGGAGGCGGGTGGGAGGAAGGGCTTTCCAAAATCCCCTTTTACATCTCTGATAAGAGTAACCCTGCCGCGCTGCGCCACCCTCGGCTGCCAAGGGAGCCCCTTCCTCGGAAAAGGAAAGGTGAACCTCCTCCAGGCTGCAGAAGGGCCTGGGCTGGAACCGGCGCCAGAAAAGACTGGGGGGACCGAGGCAGCGGTGGAGACGCGAAGGGGCTCAGGAGCGCGCCCTGGCTTTCCCTTGCCAGCCTCCCTTTTGGCCCGGACTCCTCCGGGCTTCTCTAGAGGAAATGCTTATGCGGTCCCCAGTGCCCGCCACCCAGGGCTCCGCGCCCGAGGCCCACTCATCCCTAAAACGTCGCAAAGCTGGGGGGCGCATCCCGCAGAAGAGAAGCCTGGGGTTTCCCCAGCCCAGGAGAGAGAGAAGGCTCGGTCTTCCTCCCCACCCCCGCCCGAAGTGTCAAGTTTCCTCCAGGGGAGGGGGTGGCTCGCGAGGGCTGCCTTCTCGCGCGGCCCAAGCTGCGAAGTCAACTCTCCCCATCAGGGGCCAAGGCCGCGCGAGTGCACACACTCATACACACTCACAGTCTGGCTCATTCACACACTCACTCGTGCACAGACACACACGCTCTCCGACGTGCTTCCCAGGCGGAGGCAGAGACCGCGCTTCGGGCCGCGCGCACTTTTCCAGCTTTCCGACGGGCGGGGCGCTCGGGGCGGGGCGCGGGCAGCGGAGAAATTGATAACAGATTCCGCGGATTACTGCGGATCTCTTTGTTAGAGGAGAAGCCACACAAACCGATCCCACTCGGCCCGACGACCTCGGGGAGAAGCCACTCATTCACAGAACTGGGGCCAAAGTGGGAGCAGGGCAGTTGGCTTCCGTGACGCGGGTCTCTAAGCCCGGGGCTGGGAGTAGGCCGGAGGTGTCCCGAAGGGAATCTGCCGGGAGAGCCCCGCGAGTCGCGTCTCCACTTAACCCGCGCGCTTGCCCGGAAACATCTTGGCCCCCTTCCCGCTCCAATCCCCCGTGCAACCCAGAAAAGGCCCCACAAGTTTAAAGACTGAAGGAACCCACACCCAACTCACTGATACATCGAACTGTAGGGTAAACGTCCCTGCCTGTTTACCAAGAGAACCGATCCGAGAAGAGGACAAAGTAAGCCCTCTCCGGAGACCTTAACGCGCAGGGTAAAAGTTCTGGGCAGAAGCTGAATTCACCGAAGACCAGGCTAAAAATTTGGAACAATTTCAGGGTCCGAGGAAATGGACTTTGTAAGGATACTTGGAATCTGTTTCTAGCGCGCGTCAGAGAGGAGGGCTGCGGGCATTTGAGAGGTTCAAGCGCAAGGGAGGGGTGAGGTGGGGGTAGGGCGTTTGCGCGCCCTTGTTTCCAGCCCCAGAACAGATCCACGTAGAGTCGGCTTATATTGTCTCTCCTCCAAAGCCTTCCCACTGGATTAAAAGTGTCCCTAACCCTTCTTTATCAACTAGCGTGCGGGCCGAGAATCCTCTAAAGTCCTTAGAGGACTTTGGGGGGGCAGGAGAAAGCCTGGGAAAGCACGCCCAAGTCGGAGGTCAGAGGCGCCTAAAAAGAAATTCCCTCGAGGCAGGGAGAAAATTCTAGCCCCTCAACCATTGGCGCTACCTCACTCGGCCTGGGCACCCCCTTCCACTTCACGTCCAGCCCCAGCCCCTAGTCTCTGGGAGCGGAAATGATGAAGAAACTGGAAGAAGAAATTAGATTGACCTGGGCTCGCGGTGGCGAAAAGCACAGGAAACTCTTAAGAATCCCAGCTCTTAGTGGTAGATAAATTTTGTTTTCCCCACTTCATTCTCTCCCGAAAGCAAGGAAAGAGAGATGGAGAAAACTGCAGGAGAAAAATTCAGTGGCAGCC
This sequence comes from Moschus berezovskii, assembly GCF_049115385.1. Taxonomy (NCBI): domain Eukaryota; kingdom Metazoa; phylum Chordata; class Mammalia; order Artiodactyla; family Moschidae; genus Moschus; species Moschus berezovskii. The sequence goes on from NC_142483.1 coordinate 14,917,407, forward strand.
ACAAAGCTGGGGAACGAGGGGAGAAGCAGGAGGCGATGGTGGGCTGAAAGGAGGTCAGCTTTGGGGGAACCCAGGAGGAGCCCGCGCTCCCCCAGGCCTCTAGCTTGGAGCAAGAGAGCCGGAGCTGCCCCCATCCGCCCGGATGTGTCCACAGCCAGCGCTGAGGGTCGGAAGGGGTGGGGGAGCCAAGAGAGGAGGTGGAGGAAGGAGTTCCTTGAGCCCAAATCAGTGCAAGAAAGGTGTGCAGCTCTGACTGCCCTCACTCAGAAGGGACACCAAGTCGGGTACCAGGGAGTCTCCGAGGGAAGGACAGTAACCAAGCCTAGTTCTCTTGCCGGCCTCACCTCATCCATCCTCAGACAAGATCTCCAAACTCCAAGACAACTCTCTCTCACACACACACACCTGGTGGGACGGGGGAGGAGAGAGAAACATCACTTTTACCTTCCCACACAAAAAGTTTCGCCTAGCTCTCTAGGCACAACCTCTCAACTCTGTCCCAAAGAACTGTTTGTCAGCGGAAGGAAAGAGAAGGAAAATTACAGAACGCTTCAACACCGATTTTTCAGAGGCATTTTCAACTCCACTTTTTAATAGACAAGAAACTGAGGCCGAGAGAGAGAAAAAGAAGCGCTGGTCCTCGGCTACAGGGTGAACCAGTGAGGGCGTCAAGACCAGACCCGAGACTTCCTAGGGTCTAGGTCCTAGGAGCTCCTGCTCCTTAATGTGCCCGGGAGAAGGGATACCAACCCTTCTTCCACTCGCCCGAGCCCCATTCGCTGGGTCGGACACTTGGCCCCTTACTAATGCAGCCGCGCAGTGCAGCATGTCCTCTGGGGGCCTCCACGGGGCCTTCCTGGGAGAGTGGGACCTGGCGATCCGAAGGGATGTTCTTGTAAAGCCAGAGGTGGGAGGAAAAGGCGAGCAAGCTGCTTGCTCGGTCAAGACACGGGCTCCAAGATGTCCTACCTCAAGGCAGCCAACAGGGGGCAGCCGGCACCACACAGCGAGAAAGAAAAAGGCAGAGGACTAGCTGAGCTCTGGCAGACGGTGCTAACCCCTTGTGCACCAGGGCGCTCGGTTGAGCAGAGGGAACCGCAAGGGACTCTGACCGAGCCTCCTGGGGAGGGAGGGTCTTCCTTTGTGGCACCGGGCCTGGCTGAGGATATAGTGTATGCAAGCCCCGAGAACAACTGGCCCTTTACTCTCCACTACATGCAGGGCACAGATCCACACGCTCGGACACACAATCTCCACTGCCTGCACACCCTCGGCTCCCCGCAGAGTTTGTCTAGAAGCAAAATCTCTGCATCTGGCCGGAGTAGTCTTGAACATTGGCAGGAGGGCAGCGGGTGAGGAGGTGTGATCCCACCACTGACTCCAAGTGACTTCCAAACAGCGAGCTGTCCATTTAAAGAAAGACGGGAGACGAGAAGGGGCCCCCATGCCAGGCTGCGATTGGAGAGTAAAACAGGCCACAGGGTCTCCAAGTTGTGGGGTTTTTATAAACTTTTTTTTTTTTGCGGGGGGGGGCTGCTTTAGGAAACATCTGAATTCCAATCCCAAACTTACTTTCTAGAAAACTTAAAAGAGGAGAAAAAAAAAATGAAAATAAGAATCGAAGCTTGGAGGATAGAGAGGAAAAATTGTTTCGAAAATAGCTAGTTATACTGCAGGAAATGTTAACTTTTCGTAAAAGTGAACTCTCGGTGACCCTCGGAGTGTGTGACTCGGCTTTAACATACAACTGACAATTAAAACAAACAAGAGTTCACAAACTGCCCCCCGCCTGCTCTCCCAACCCGGAGGCCCAAATGTTTCTAAAGGACAAGGAGGATTCCGCGCGGGGGGCCGAGGTACGCTCTCCCAGCGGACCAAATTAGAGCCACCACCGTCAGCCTTCCCCACCCCCATCACCGCTGCGAAGTGCGGAGCTCACCCAGTGGCGGCTAATAATGCTAATAACGCGACCCCGATCCCAGCGCCAGGGTGCGAGCTGGCCCCCTGCCAGGCACTCTTAAAGGCACAGGGCCTACTGCGCTTGGGTTCCCCGGCTGCGTTGAGCCGGCAACCTGGCCTCTGGCAGCAGAGGGCGGGGGTACAAGGCTCAGGAATAGTCGGCTCCTAGTCTGGCTTCACGGTCTCTCAACCAAGGAGTCCCCTTCCCCTTTCTGAGCCCCGGCCACACGCCCTCTCGGGGTCCGCGCCAGTGGGCGCTTGGTAAATATTTGTTGAATTGAATCATTATCCTGTTACTGAAATATACATAGTAAGCTACACTTGAGTTTCTCAGGGCAAAAGGAAAGTCTTCCGCGGACCTCTCTCAGTTTTTCTGCGCTGTCTCTACCCCACTTTTTCTCCAAAGTCTAAAAAAGTCTGCAGAACTTTTGGTGGGACAAGAAGAGGTCTGTCTCCTGGGAGACCGAGGTAGTGCACGGGGATGGGGGGAGGGCGAAAGGGTAGGGGTCTCTGCCAGCTACGCGGGGGGTTCTAGCGTCTCCAGAGCTAGGAGAAATGGAGGGGGAATAGGGACAGGTTGGGGGGGGGGGTCAGTTAACTTCCAAAAGAAAACAATGTAAAGGAAAAAAAAGTGACGAGCGTCGGCGGCACACAGAACACCTACCTTCATTGCGAGGGGGAGGGGGGCGCGGGGAGGAAGTCGCCACCAGAGCCGAAGAATCCAAGCGGAGCGGCCTCGTTAAGCCTGCGGAGACGACCCTGCGCAGAGCTGCGGGTTCCTCCAGGGCTCGTCCGGCAGGCTCTGGGGACTGGAGCCTAAGCCGTCACTAGCGTTCGAGTCTGGGTGCCCGAGCCAGAGTAGCGCTGGGATGCGCGCGGGAACCGAGAGGGCGCCGAAGTCCGCCTGCCGGCAGCAGGAGCAGGGCCCGGCCGGCGCGCAACAAGGGAGCCGCGGGTCCGGCGAGGGCGCGCAGGCGACTGTTCCTCGGCGGGGCGCTCCCTCTCCAACGTCCATCAGCGACGGCGGTAATTAGGGCTTTCCAACCCCAAATGTGGGCGTGATTGTGCAAAAGACTTTACAACAAATAATAAAAAAAAAAAATTCTTCACAAGAGGGTGAAAAAAAAAAATGCCCCACAACTCAACTCTGGCCCGGGGCGGGGGGGGGTGGGGGAGGTGATCCCTGCGCCCAGGTGCCTCCGGTTCATTCACACCAGGATCCTGCAGACTTTTGGCGGCTCACGCCTCCGGATCGCCAGCTCCTCCTCTACGAGTCTGAGTCTGTGGCCGAAACGTCTGCTTCCAGGCGCTGATCCCGCGGGCGCGAGTGAGTGTGTGGACGTCTGTGTACACACACAGACACACACCCAAACACACCCCCCCACACACACGCGCACTACAGCTTGGGGGCCACAGAACAATCAGACGCGCACGGGTTTTTCTCCTGGAGATGCCGCTGAAAACGCTCCAGTCGTCATCCGAGCTGCCAGAGTCAGCGCCAACTTTTGTCCTTTCATTTTAGGGTTTGGCAAAAAGGTGGGAGCAAACTGGTAAAAGTCGTCCCTGAAAGTTCTGCCTGTGGTGGGTTCGGGGACGATGAGCGAGTGCCCCCGGGGGAGACACCGGTTCCCCCTCCCCACCCTCTTCTTTCTCTCTTCTGGTTAGTCCCCTTCTTTCCCCCCGCCTTTCCAGGGAAAAGGGCGAAGAGGCGCGCGGGCCGGGGGCTTCGCGGAGGCTCTTCAGCTCCGGCGGTCCATGGCCGGCGTGGCTGCCCACCTCCTCGTTAGGCGCCGGGGCCGGAGGGGCGGGAGAGCGGGCAGCGGGCGGCGGGTGGTCGGGGTCCGGCAGCGGCGAAGGAGCTCGCTCGGCAGAGGCTGCACGGAACCGGACTCCGGGTGGCGGAGGCGGCGCCTGGGAGCTTGCAGCAAACTTCCACGCGATCCTGCGCCCCGCAGACAGACTGACCGACCGCAGGGACCGCGTCCCCCCCCCCACCCCCCGGCCCTCCTGGCCAACTGCCTCCTCCTCTCCCTCCCTCTCTCCGGACTCCTCTTTCCCCTGGTGTTCTCAGGGAAAAAAAAAAAAATTAAGTTGCAGAACCAAAGACGGCTGGAAAGAGAAGGGACGGGTGCGGTGGGGTGGGGGGGAGTGGATGGGAGGGGAAAAAAAAAAAAACACCCAACTTTGCCTTTGCGCATGCGTGATGAGGCCGACCTATGACAAACTCCGCAGGATTTTAAAGCTGTACCACAAGCTGGGGTGCAGGGGGGGCGTCAGGATACACTCCCAGCAGGAGCCCCCTCCTCTTGGCTTCCCATCCCCCAGGCATCTGATGAAAGAGAGAGGTCCATTCCTTAGCCGCAGCCTGACCGCCGCCGGGTGCTCTGCTCTCCTTCCAAAGCAGCCTACCCGCTGGAAGGTGAACCCCAACTTCAGCTTGGACCCCTTGGCTCATCGGTCCAAGGCTGCTTGCACTGGGCCTCACCCGGGCTGCCGCCATGCCACGGAACCTATAGGAGGATCACCTCCCCATTCTTATCCCTGGGGGAGGGTCCCCAAGCCCCTGAGCTGGAAAAGAGGGTAAGTGCGCAAGTCCTGCACCGCCCCGAGTGTAGCAGATTTGGGTTCTCGGTGCGCGATTGAGCATGTGGCTGTGACCCAGTGCATCTAGAAGCGATCCGTGGTCCTGCCTGTTGGATCTTGACTGGTTCCCAACCTCAGGTGAGAAGCCTGCAATGTTCGGCAAAATCGGGTTCCGTTGCAACTTCCAGGCACTTCCAGACTCCTGTGGTTTGGGGGGTCGTGCTTGGGCGGGGTTGCCAGATGTGTCCCCTACACCCAGCACGCCAAGGGCGCCACCCAGGTTAAACCATGCCTCACACTGGAGCACAGTTACTCTTCTCAGCCCTCGTGGAAAGGACACCCACACACCACATACACACACCACACACCACACACACACACAACATTTCCGCAGTAACTCCAGCATGTACTTGACCTAACGGCAGGTACCTTGGGATGGTAGTTGTTTGTTCTTTCCATCCCCCACTCCCATCTCTGGCGGACTACCCCAGGGCATCGCCTCCCGTGCTTCCCAAGTCCTTTCCTGACCCTGACTTGTCCTAGCTGACTGAACCCCTCCAAGACCCTGACCTGCTGGGCGCACCAAAATGAAGCTCGCTTCGTTTCACCAGGGGCGCGCGCAGACCTAAGGGCAGATGCACGTTTACCTTAGATCCCCTTGAGACGAAGCCCATTCACCTGAATCCCCTTTCCGCTAGACCTTCTCTAGGCCTTGACCACTTGGGGGGCTATTTTCCAGTTTATAATCTAGCCTTAGATCTGCTCATGGGAGGGAGGGTCTAAACAAAGAGGGGTCTCCACTGGACATGCCGCCCCCCTTCCCGCCCCCCCCCCGCCCCCGCAGTTCCCTCTCCAGTTCCTTGGCCCAGCGGTTGCAACCTGGCTTCTCCCCGTGGGGAGCACACTCTTATCCCAGGCAGGCACCCCAGCGATGCCCCATAGACCCAGTTCACCCACGCAGGCTCTGACAAGTGGCCAGAAGTAAGCTAAGAACACAGTTCCCCTGGTGGGGGCTGTCACCCAAGTGCTGGAGGCGGATGTTTACAAGATCCTACACACAGAATTTGCCCCCCACATACCATCAGTCCAGAAACACCAGCTTCCTCATCACAAACCTCTTTTTTTTTTACTTGTTATATTCTAAATTATCCGAACATTTGCCTGCTTCTCTCCCATTGCCTTTGTTAGTGTGTGTATAGCCCCAGCACTTTTATTTCCTGCTCTGCTCTCTTTTCTCTCCTGGAGAAGACACTAGAGCTGGGTTATGGCTGAGTATAAACTCTGAAGTCTGGAGTTCTGGTCCTAAAATTGCCACTTTCTAACTGTGAAACCTTAGACAAGTCATTTAGACTCTCAGAATCCTCTTAAACACACACCTATGACAACAAAAATATTGATTTTGTTACAATATAAACAAACAAAAACCAGAGAAATATAATGACCTCACCACACAACAAAGAAAAACAGAAATATGATGACCTACCTGGTAGGAAAGCAATGAAAATGAAACAGATGACCTTGAAAATCTGGGGTGCAGTGAGAATGAACAGCAGAGCTCATGGAGAACTTAGCAGGGGTCAGGCAGCGCACAGGGTACTCATTACCTGATCCTCTAAAAAAGCAGCTCTGAAAACAGGTTTTCAAGCTCCTTTGGTTGTGAAACTGGACCTCCTGTGACAAGATCATTTAGAGTCTTAATTTATCCCAGTTGAAGTGAATGTTCATACTTTTCACAGAAGAAATATGAATGGTGTTGGGTTACTGGGTACTTCCCCAGACCTCACGGGGACTATTGGCAAACTAAATTATCATATGCCCCCATTTTATCTTTCAAAAAAATTCTAAAATTTCCAACAAATCAATCTATCCCCAAGGAGTTCAGATAAAAGACTGTGAACTTTATCTGATGATATTAATAATGTCTGTGCTGAGTTATACCCCAGGAGGATGCAGTAAGCTCAGTAATAGTGTTTTCCACGGCTCTCACTCACTCTATGGCTCAGAATAGTACCTGGTACTTAGTAAGTGATTGGTAGTGTTTGATGAATGATCTGATGAATGCATGAATGGATGAAGGAATTCTTTCCAGGGGAAAATGTCAAGGGAAACCAACTGTGAAATCCACTGTGAGCCTTCAATCAGGTTCTCCTCTGCAAAGCGGGCCCTGTTGTAAGCAGCAGCCCCATCATGGGTGTTGGTCAGTTTGGCTGGCAGACAGGCAGACAGCCAGAATGAGGGAAATGGATGCCCCTTCACCTCCCTCTTCAGATATTCTTCTCACCTACCTGCAGTTTGTGCAACTCCATGGTTTCCCTTTTCCAAGCGTGTGTGCATTTGGGTGTGTGCATACAGATTGAGTCATCTGCAGACACACTGGCAAGGCATGGCCATACTCCACTCATTAAAAATGCTTTTGAGCCTGTGGAACAAATAAATCAATATTTTTGGCTGCTCTCCCACCAGGGTTATTTCACAAAACAGAGTGTGAGATAAGGAATTTATGAACGATCGCATCCCTGTGCTGCCTTTCTCAGTGGGAGAAAGCAGGGCTGGGCTGTCATTCTGGGAAAATCTACCCTCCTTTTATGCCCAGCAAATAATATTTTATGGCTCTGGGTTTATGGTGGTGTTTTAATGATCCACTGTAGAAAGCGGTTTTCTCTCCAGTCACTAGAATTTGTCAAAAAGGGCTGGAGGCCATAAAAAAGGGACGGGCCCCAGGGACAAACAGGCTCCATCTTCTGAAATAAACTAATAAAGATTCCCGAGATGTTTACTCCTCCACCTCAGAGTCAAGACCAGCCGGGCAGCCGGCGAGGGGCCCACAGATGGAGCACTAAACAGGACAAAGAGGCCGGAAGGGGCTCAGGGCTCCTCACCACCACATGGCCACAGTCAAAGTAATACCAGCACATTGTGTTACCACTGGCCTGGGTGGGAGGGCGTGGGGGTGGGGGTGAGCGGGGAGACACTTTGTGACACCAGGCAGGCTGAGAGTCTCTGAGAACCTTGGGCTCGCCATTTGCTGGGCCTGATCACAGTTCTCTAATTTTAAGCCCTCTTTATAGTCACTGGTACTTTCTGTGTAGGTGTCAGGGGTATTTGGGGGGGTGGTGAATAGATGCTTTTTTTTTTTTTTTTTGAGTTTTACAAGACATCAAGGTCAAACAAACCTGACTCTGAATCTCAGTTCTGCTTCTTGCTGACCTGGTGACTCTACCGGGGTCACTTCTCCTTCTGAGCCCCGATTTCCTCACCTGTAAATATGGAAAATGTTAGGAATGTTCTCACAATTGAGATCATGTCCGAAAGGCCTCTTTCCAGATCTGGCCATGGAGAAGATGGCTGCAGTGATTTCAACACAAGGGATATGTGTCCCTGGGTCTCTTGAGTAAAATCCTGAAACAAATGAGTTGCCTGAGGAGGGTATGGATGGAGGTGTGGGAAGAGAGAAATATGGGATACAATTATATGTGGTCCGCTGGGTCTGTGGGGTAGAATTCAATATGGATGAGGCTGATAAATGCTGAGATAATAGTGAGTGATGAATAATAGTAATAATTGCAGCTAACATTTGTTGACCTCTTCTTCTGTACCAGATACCAGCCCCTGTCTGAACTCTTTAAATTCACTGCTTTGTTTCATCTTTACTATTTCATGAGGGTAGATCTTGTTATTATCTGCTCAATATGGAGAAAAAGAAAGGTTCAAGAGGTCACAATTTCTATAAACCCAAGCAGTTCTAGTGTTCAAACCCAAGAGTTTGACCCCTGGTAATCTGACTCTAAATAACAGAGGTTTAACCACCATACTTTACCTATAAATAATGAGAAACTTATTCGCTTTTTCATTTATCTCCCTGGTTCCCCAAATGTGCCCACACTTTTCGCCTTAGCCAGCTCCACAAAAGATGTACCTTAGTGGGAAGAGTCTTTCCCTGAAATGTTTTGATTCATTTCACTATGCCCCAAACATGGAAACCTCCGGAATAAGCCACACTGAGGTCTCCTGCATTGCAGGCGGATTCTTTACACTGAGCTCAGGTAAGCTCCATAAGCCACACCAGGAAAGCCTGATCCAAGTCCGGTTCATTTTGATGGATCTGTCAAAGACAGGTCCTTATTTCACTCTCTGGCTTGCTAGGAAGCTGCAACTTCCCTGCCTTCATTCCAGCAGTACCATCAGCAACCACTGCATCCACACTCAGCAACTCACCGTGAATTCTGACCGTGTTTGGACAGCATCCTTTGGATTCCGTGCTCTTTGCAAAGGCCTCGGTCTGGTGTTCCTCCCGTGTTAACTCTGAAGTGAGGGATGAGGACATGAGGGCTTACTCTCCCCAGTTTACCATATAAAGTCTAAACATGGTGGCCTGCCTGCCAGCTTCACTGCAATGTGTCCTCTGCACTTACTGTTCCCTCTGCCTGGAAAGCTGTTCCTCCCACCCGGGTCCCCTCACTGCATTCAGGTCACCACCTCAGCATACGCATTAACCTAAGGGAACCCCTGCTCGCCCGGCCAGTGGTTCTCTGTATGATTTTCTTGTTCTACCCTGGTCTAAAATGATCTTTTTTCATCAGCATGCACGTTTATTTTCTGCTTCCCCTTGCTAGAATGTAAGCACCAGAAGGGCAGGGGTGTCCTCTCTCTTTTCAGACTGTAACCTTCATTGACTGGCTGAGAGAAAACACTCAGAATGAATGAAAGGCCATGCTCATAGCCACATAACTGCTAAGCAGCAGTCTGAGCATTGATAATCTGACTCTAAATATTAGGAGTTTAGTATTGTATATATACTTTACCTATAAAGGCAAAACTATTTTTTAATGTCTCCCTGTTTCCCCAAATGTGCCCCCAGCTTTCACCTCTAACCTCTCCCATATAAGGCTTACCTTAACTGGAAAGAGTCTGATAAGAGAAATAGTTTCTTGTGAAGAAAGACAGTATTCCATTACTTCCCCTTTTGCTACAGCATTTCTTTGGAAAGGCTATTTTTCTCCTTAACTGGCATTTTCTTTTAAAAGGCAGCTGGCATGGCGAGTCTTGCTGCCCATCTGCATTCTCTGTGGGCCACCGCGCCTCTTGAGTCTGGGTTTAGGAGAATATAGATTAACTATCTGCAGTGGAACCCAGGTCCCTTTATTAGCACAGACGATGCTGACTTTCTCTGCAGAGAGACAGGAGAAAATGCTGGAATTTTATTGTTGCTTTATTTATTTATTGGTCACAAATTTCAATATCATGTGCCTAAATCTGTACATTAGGGCTTGGAAATCTGATTTGGTTACACTCGTTAAAAATTACTTTTGTTCCCAAACAACCCGTTACCCAGCCCAACTTCTGGGTATGTCAGAGCAGGTTTTCAAATTTTTCAGCTAAGTTCTGGAAGGGAAATCTAGAAAAGTGCAATTATTTTTCAAAATTTTTGGACTTCAGCATGCGGTGAAACCAGTTAGTGGAAGAATACAATCTCATTAGAATGGATCATGTACAGATTCAGTTCTAAGCAGATTCCAGTATAGCTCAAATCTGTTCTTTCCAGGTAAGAAGCAGTGAACAGTCTTCCTTTCATGACCACCTAGAAAGCCTACCTGGAAGGTGAGTGTTAAGATGGACTTTGCCTGAAGAAGAAAAGTGCACCTGGGCATCTCAAGACTGCTTAAGAATAGAACATCTCTTCTTGTTATTTTCAGCTATGTGACACTTCCTTTTTAAATTTCAAACCAATGATGGAGAAAATTTTTTAGTAAGAAAGAAACATAATAGCAACATATCTAAATGAAAGGGACAGAATTTTACCATTTAGTCAATTATTTGGTGTACCAACCTATGCAAAAAATATCTAGGAAGCTGAGGCATATTTTTTTATCAATAACTTTTCAAGAATGTCTGACTCATCATAGCAACTGCACATCTTGCTGAATTTTAACCAGAGTGACTCTGACACAAGATTTCCTTTCTTCTGTGCAAATATCCTTGACCTCCTTAAAAGGGACCACAAATAATTCCAAGTAGCAGAATGAAATCCCAAGTCCTTTTAATTTTGTATGCATTGCCACTATAATCATCAATGCTCAATAAAGTGACACTATTATGATTTCTCAAATCTGTCTCAGTAAATCAGTGAATTTTGGAGAAAAGCTTCTTTTCTCCACTTAATCTGTAATTCAGTAATCTATAAATGTCCGTGAAGGTCAAGTGACAATTCATTGACTTTGAAATCATGAGAAACACTCCTAGGGCCAGAGATCCTGGTGTCTCCCAATGTATTTAAAGTAAGTGGTTTTGACTTAAGCAAAGATTTCTACTTAACCCAGAAGAAAAGCAGTCACTCCTTGGAAATACCACAGAATTCAGGAAAGTGAAATGAATAATGGCAGAGGATTAGATTTACCTATTCCAGCCTGTCCATATATCTACCGAGTATATACAGGAACACGATGGCTCCACTCACATGTCATCCGTGGGCAGTCCTCCTTTCCTCAACCCAGGAGCATGATCCTCTCCGTCATGCAGACATGTCATAACAGAGATTAGTGGGTATGTAAGCACCATGCCGCCCCATTCCGCGTGCTCAATTCGAGGATGTTTGAAAATATCTCTTTCTATTTGAAGATGGAATTCGATCCATATGGTGGCATCATCTATTTTAAAATTCAACAACAGAAAATAAAAACAAGTCATAAATTTAGATCATCCATTTGTTGGGACTGAATAGCAGCTACAGAAAACAAGTCAGATATCAGCTTAATATATACAGAAAGCAGTAGCCAAAACCATGACTGATAAACTCTTCAGTCAGTCATTCATTTCTTACTCATTATGGCTCATCTACTGTGGATCATCAACTATTCCTTTAACAAGCATTATGGTGCATCATTCATCACAGCAGTAGTGTATGTTCTGGGTCATGTTATCATGTTGGTTTGTTCATTTTAGTGAGTAGGTAGTTATTGAGCACTTACATTAATCACTAGAACTGAACAGGCTCTAGAATAAGAGGGAGGCCCCCTAAATGTGTCTGTAAACATATCTGTTGTTACTGCTGCTGGGTGAGGGCATTGGGCCTCTGGCCTCTTAAGAGCCAAAGTTCAACACTGGGGATCTTTCCTCTTGCTGGCTGGCTACCCTACAAGTACCAGGGGGGCGTCCAGCAAGAGGGAGGGGTTTACTTGGCCTAATGGGTCGCCATCAGAAGACAGGCCTTCCTACGGCCATGTAATTGCCAGGGCTCCCAATCACTGTGGACTTACCAGAGGCTGTGAGCACAGATGCACGCTGGCCTCTGTCAGCTGAGAGTGGCTTGAGTTTGGGAGAACTTGTAAACTGTCTCCTACAGTCTTGCCTACCTATCCCCTGGGAAACAGAATTCCCCACAGTTCTGTCTTAAAACACTCACTCTTGTCTGTGCTAAGCATTTTATGGACATGGTATCGAGCCTGACCTGAAGGCTGCTATTATCCTGATGTCACAGAAGGGAAACTTGAGCTTGGAGCAGTGAAGCAACTGGCCCCAGGACACAGCCGGGTAAAGATGAGTCCTGCAGATCAAGAACCCTGATTGGCTATAAATGTGGTTTCTGGGCAAGGGGTGAGGAAGCGTCCCATGACATAAGCAGTGTTGAAAATGAAGGTGATACAAGAGTAAGCAGTGTCCTAAAATGGAAACAAAACGAGACGCTGGCCTTCTGACCTTGTTGAAGACTTTGGATCCAGCCATGCCTGAGGCCCATCTTAACCTCACCTTTCTTTTGTGAAATCGGTTTGAGTTGGGTTTTGGCACTTGCAGTTCAAAGAACTCTGACCATACAACAGTGTTTGGTCATTTTAGGGAAATTAATTTTTAAGTTAGAAAGGCAAAGCCAGGCTTAGGGTTAAAGGATACCTGTCAGCTGCTGGGGTTTGGACCAGCCACCTCAAAACTAAAGGAGATTTGATGTGAGACAGTCCTCAGGTTCTCTTGAGACAGAACATCTTGACATCTTGTCAGACCAGGAAGAAGCCATGGGGGTGGAGGGAGAGCACCAACGCAGGAATCCTTGGGGTGGGAGGAGAACGTTCATGTGACTCAGGTGAGGGCCCTGGGAGTGCTCTGAGGACACACGCTGGGGCCTGCGTCAGGGAGACTATGTGAGGGGGTTCTCCTGGAGGCCAAACACTCGGCTGCGGGACAGGCGGTGCCGCCTGTGACCTATGCCAGCATCTCCCAGGACACCTGCCTCTGACATATGTGGGGCTATCCGTGAGGAAGTCAACAACTGTCTTTTAAAAGTAGACCCTCGATTTCTGGGGTCTTAGTGATGCTATTTCATTTGGAAACATACATCGTTTAAATAAATTCATCATTTGAGCATTGAAATCCACTCAGGGTAGAGAAGGAAGGAACTCAGATTCCTTCTGCCCATTAGGAATAAAATGTGAAATAACTCATTTCTCCAGGTGGATTTGTTGATTTTCTCTACAGAGAATACGTCTTGGAAGCCTCCCGCATGCCTGGCACTTTCCTACAGGCAGGGTTACAGAGCTGGGCAAAAATGAGATCAAGTTCTTGCATTTATGGTGCTTATATATCTTCCCAGCCTAAGAGATCTTCCTATTACATGGTAGTGAATACTATTCATTCTTTCATTCATGTAATGGTTTTCTATTTATACTAACTTGTATAAATACACATATTATATATGACAAAGTGAAAGCTCAGCGAGCAGGATGTTCCAGGAAAAAGCTATTCTTTGATGATAAATTAATTGTTTAGCAAACCGAGAATGTACGAATTAACATGTTAAACTCCTGCTATAACTCTAAACCTCCTCTTTTTGTTACCTTTGTTGAAAAAAGGAAAATCTTCTTCCTCAATAAATACAGTCTGGTAAACCTGGATGACACCGTCTTCAAAGGCTCAGGCATGATGGTGCACGGGTGAGGGTACACTGCTCAGTGCAGTGGTCAAGGACCATATGTGGCTGCAGAGCACTTGAAATACGGCTGCTCCAAATTAAGATGGGCTGTAAGTGCAAAATATAAACTGAATGTCAAAGCCTCAGTATGAAAAAAGAAAAAGATTACAAAATATCTCATTAAGAACTTCTATACTGACTATGTTGAAATGATAATATTTTAGATATAGAGGATTAAAGAAAATATATTATTGAAATTAATTTATCCTGCTTCTTTTTAACTTAAAAAAATATATGTAGCTCCTAGCAAATTTAAAACTGTATACATGGCTCAAATTATTTTATGTTGGATAGTAATGGGTTAGAACAGGACTCTGGAGTCAGAGTCGAGGATTGACATCTGCCTTCTTTATTTAATAACTGTATGGATGGATAACAGCCTCACTAAAGCTTGGTTTCTCTCTGTGAAAAGGTTGCTAACGGCACCTACCTCACTGGCATTTTCTCATTAAATGAGAACATACATTCGCAGAGTTCAGTGCGATGCTTGGCATGTGGTTCCTTCTTAGTGGATGTCAGCTGCCAAAGCAGTTGTTGTTCAATCATTCAGTCATGTCCGACTCTTTGCCACCTCGTGGACTGAGCACTCCAGGCCTCCCTGTCCTTCAGCACCTCCCGGATCCTGCTCTAACTCATGGCCATTGAGTCGGTGATGGCATCCAACCGTCTTGTCCTCTGTCGTCCCCTTCTGTTCCTGCCTTCAATCTTTCCCAGCATCAGGGTCTTTTTTAATGAGTCAGTTCTTCATATCAGGTGGCCAAAGTATTGGAGTTTTAGCTGGAACATCAGTCCTTCCAATGAATATTGAAGATTGATTTCCTTTAGGATTGACTGGTTTGATCTCCTTGCAGTCCAAGAAACTCTCAAGAGTCTTCTCCAACATCACAGTTCAAAAGCATCAATTCTTCAGCTCTTAGCCTTCTTTATGGTCCAACTTTCACATCCATACATGACTACTGGAAAAAACCAAAGCTTTGACAATACAGACATTTGTTGGCAAAGTAACATCTCTGCCTTTCAATATGCTCTCTAGGTTTGTCATAACTTTTCTTCCAAGGAGCAAGTATCTTTTAATTTCATAGCTGCAGTCACCATCTGCTCAGAGCAGTACTCTGCGGTTATTGCCTCTAGAAAGTCAAGAGATTGAACTAGATTAGTACTGACAAAAAATTATACTCTAGGAATTTGCATAAACTCCTGATGCCGAGTTGTTTGCTTTTAATTTCCCATTTTTCTAAATCTAGAGTACTTACAAAATGCGGGTATTGTGAACGGACAGTCAGGACAAGCCAGGTTCTGGTTAAGCACAAGCTCCAATGAGTTAGGATTTGCTCAGTCGGAGACTTGTACTCATTACAAGTCTTCATGGCCCTGGAGAATACATATGTGGAGTTATGGTCATACACACTATTAATGCGAGCTTACCATGCGCTGCACACTGTGGCAAGCATTCTACCTCAAGGTTGTGCTTCCAACACAAAGAACAGGGAGGCTGAGAGATCTGCTTCAGGTCACCCAGCCAGGAAGTGGCAGAGATAGAACTCAACCCACCTGTTTGACCCCAGAAGTCAATCTAAGTATTACTGATGCAGAAATAGTCCTGGTAATTCCTTGTGGCCATAAAATCATGGTGCTTTCCTCAGAGCTCCACAGATTATTTAGCTAGAGGAGAAAGCTTGGATTACCACAGGAGTTCCAGACTGTTGTGTCGACAAAAGAGTCAGAGATTTCACAGTAATAAAATGTTCTGATTTCAAAAGGTGTCCGTCCTCTGGTTATAAGGAAACAGAGAACATCCGTCTGTAATAAAGGCCCCATTAAGTGCAGCCCTTCCCACCTGTGACTTGAAAATATTACCAGGTGAAAGTGGAAAAGTGGTAGAACTTTCTCTCTTGAGTGTTTTCCAGGACCTTACAAACATGACCCCGTTAATCCACCCAATACCCGGATGAGATAGGTGGTTGGATGTTGTTATTCCTCTCACTTTCAAGATAGAAAACCTGAAGCCAAGAGAGATTAAGCAATTAGACCAAGGTCAAATGAGCCAGAGACAGACCTGGACATGAAATGATTATTTTCTGAAAGTCCAAACACATGCACAGAATGACTGGCTAGTTACCACCATGTGTTAATATTCAGTTTGATGCCCTCAGCACAAAAATGACTGGCTTTTAAAGATTTCTGCAGTTGTGTTTGCGCGAACTTGTAGGGATTGTTTTAATACCAATGTCCAAACCAACATCAGATTTTCCCATAATTTGGCTGAAGGAAAATACAGCTCCCTGCTCCCAAGGTGGTATCTGTTTTGCCTAGCTCAGTTACGTCTCATTGTACCTACAACTGCTGAGGCTAAGGGGAGATTTGTTCTACAAAGCTGTTCTGCTTGTGTTTTCTTTCCTTCAGAGATAAACTGTAGCATGTAAAGGGGTTTGAATGGGGGAGCATCTTGCAATTTGCTCTTCTGTTGAGACTGAGAAAAGAGGAGCATAAACTATCTCAGAGTCATACAAAATCTGGAATCCATTCTGCCCTTATTATCATTCTTCAGTCAGATACCCTCTATTCTTTTCAGCCAAATACCTCTAACGGTGGGTGACAGTGTATGAAGCAAAGTCAGAGGTTAGGGAAAGAGAACACGTCCAGGTGAGCCAGGAGGATTCCATGCTCTTGTGAACAACTGCAAGGAGGCATGGGCACAGGAAACTGGTCTCTGGAGAAAGTGCTGTTAATGGGCTCTCTTGTCCAGTTGTGTAAACAGCCTTGTCCCTCCAAATACCTGGAGCAAATTTTTATTTCTTACTGCCTCCTTGAATCTTAGGTGATTTAAAATCAACTACCCTGTTATCAGTTTTGACCATTGTTGTCAGAAGGAAAATAGGGCCATTTCATTAGCTGGGTAGAAGGGCATCTATACTCCTAAAAATGGCCACATGTCATGCTCTGAGCTTGTTCTTTAAGGATTCACTGTGATCACCTTGGATTTGTTGAAATTCAGTTTCTTTGACTATAACCAAACAAAACTCTTGGAGAAATTTTTATCCCATGACTTTTATAATTTCTGGAAGTCCGGGAGATTTGGAACTGGTCATCCTAAGAAATTTCTTCTTTTTCTTAAAATTTTTATTTAATAAATGGTACAAAGCACAATGCCAAAACCTAAGAAATTTCAATTCTCTCCAATCACTGCTCAATCTGCTCAACCCCACCCCCCCTCAATCCCCCCGCCCAGGCCCCTGGTCCTGTGCTGATGTGGACAGCTCCTTCTGGACACACAAACTTGACCTAAACAAACCCACTATAGGAATGATAGCCTGCTGACACACAAAGATTGCACGGGGTGGGGGGGTGGGGCGGGGGGGGTGCTTAAAGTTTATCCATTTTCTTCTTTCTTAAGAAATGAAACAATTTCAGTTCAGTTCAGTTCAGTTCAGTCACTCAGTTGTGTCCGACTCTCCGTGACCCCGTGAATCACAGCACTCCAGGCCTCCCTGTCCATCACCAACTCCCGGAGTTCGCTCAAACTCATGTCCATCGAGTCGGTGATGCCATCCAGCCATCTCATTCTCTGTCGTCCCCGTCTCCTCCCACCCCCAACCTTTCCTAGCATCAGAGTCTTTTCCAGTGAGTCAACTCGTCGCATGAGGTGGCCAAAGTATTGCAGTTTCAGCTTTAGCATCAGTCCCTCCAATGAACACCCAGGATTGATCTCCTTTAGAATGGACTGGTTGGATCTCCTTGCAGTATAAGGGACTCTCAAGAGTCTTCTCCAACACTTTGGGGGAATCCAAAGACAAGACATTTTCCCCTGAACCCACTGTAACCTCTTTTCTCATACACTGAAAACATGATGCTCAAAAATCAAAGAATCTTCAACTAGACTTTTGGATCTAACTCCAGTATCTTGCAAAGGGCTGTCTTGAGCGTTTTCCATTGGAGTTATGGTGTCTGCATATTTCTAAGAGTCCTTGAATTGTTGCTGTCTTGGGATGTTTCCATGGAACCTATTAAGCTACCTTGTTTGAAAGATACTGAACAGCCTCGCCTCATTTCCAAACAACCATGCCAAACAAAGAAAGGCAACTGCATCACTAATGGAACACGGAAGACCAAGGCCGTGGGTTGTGGCTGGGGCGAAGGTACTGATTCCTAACCAACCCATGACTAACCTTAAAGCCTGAATTCTTCTGCCAGATGTGTGCAGCCTCTGGGAAGGCAAAAAGGAAAAGGTCCTGCCAGTGCAGAGGCTTCCAGCAGTGTTCCGCCACACTCGTCTTAGCCCCTTTTCTGTTTTCTAACCAGGCACCCATTTCTTATCATACAGGTTGGGCAGCTCTTTCTTGCATTTTAAGACCCTGATGTTTTATTGTCCAAACCCCTTGATTTTGACTTGAGTTCATGTGTTTTGTGGAAACACAAGTGGTAATTACCCAAG
Organism: Moschus berezovskii; assembly: GCF_049115385.1. Taxonomy (NCBI): domain Eukaryota; kingdom Metazoa; phylum Chordata; class Mammalia; order Artiodactyla; family Moschidae; genus Moschus; species Moschus berezovskii. The sequence goes on from NC_142483.1 coordinate 14,935,337, forward strand.
TCTTTCCTTCCCTGCCACTGGCAACAGTCACCAGGGAAATTTACAGCCCCCAATATCCAGATCTGGTAACTGGTTATTAAACATGGTTGATGAAAACACTGACACGGCAAATGTGATCTGAACAAGGACTGGCTTAGCAGCAGTTCTTGTGAGACAATGGTTGGGAGTCCACAGGTGATCAGCAATTTTATTTCATTAAACAATTCTATTATTTAAAAATTACTACTACTAATAGTTATCCTTTCCATTTTTTTTTTAAATCTATTGAATGGCTGGCATTGTGTTACATGCCCATTTGATCCTTGGTTAAAAGAAAACCTTCTGGGAATGTACTCTAATTTTAGGATTAGAAGACAGACACAGAGAGGCTAAGTAACCAGCCCAGGGTCACTTTCTGGGCTCTGATGGAGTCAGGATTATAGCCTGTCCAGAGTCTGAAAAGTCAAATACCTTCAGGGGGTCAGGCAGGGGTGAAGTTGGCCAGGTGTAGCTTTAGAGACAGAAATGAGGGCTATGGAGAAATGGCAAGTACATCTAACACTTCTCCAAGTTCCCAGACTTCCAGCCTATCACTATTGCCCTGGGGCGGTGGGAGGAACCCTGAGACACAGTGCTGGTCAGACAAGAAATATCCAAAGTCTAAATTCATTCCACAGGCCCTAGTTTTCCAGCCTCTGCAATCTGAAACTGGATTCATAAGTAATGACATTAAACCTGTATAGGATAAATGTTTTCAATGAGATACACAGACAGAGGACTTCCCTGGTGACTCAGTGGTAAAGAATTCACCTGCCAATGCTGGAGACAAGAGTTTGATCCCTGGGTCAGGAAGATCCCCTGGAGAAGGAAATGGCAACCCGCTCCAGTGTTCTTGCCTGGGAAGCCCCATGGACCGAGGAGCCTGTCAGGCTACTGTCCGTGGGGCCGGGAAGAGTTGGACACAACTGAGCGACAGCAGAGACAGAAGAGTACAGAAATTATGTCACCTGATGAATCTTCATGCTGCTGCTGCTGCGTCATTTCAGTTGTGTCCGACTCTGTGTGACCCCATAGACAGAAGCCCACCAGGGTCCCCCGTCCTTGGGATTCTCCAGGCAAGATCACTGGAGTGGGTTGCCATTTCCTTCTCCAGATGAATCTTCATAAATGGAACATAACCACGTAACCAGCTTCCAGGTCAAGAATCACAAGTATGGCCAGCATCCCACAAACCTTCTTTTGTGCCCTTACTGCTTACAAACCCTCCAAAGGTTAAACATCATCCTGATTTCTAACCCCACAGATGAAATTCGTGTGTTTCTGAGCCTTGTGTAAACGGAATCGCACAGTGTATTCTCTTGTGTTCATCTGCTTTCACCTAATGCTGTGGGAGATTCATCTGTGTTGTGACAAATAGCAGTAATTCTTTCTCAACAGCTTTTATCCTAAAACCGATTGCTTGATATATTCACCTGAATACTGTATAGATGAGCCACCAAGGAGGACGACTACCTTCTGTGCAGACTGGTTCTCAGAACTGAAACAAGTCATCCTAGGACTTTGTTAGAATTGTGGACAGAGTTCTGTTGCTAAAATATTTTTTCTAAACATTTTCTCATTTACTATCTTATTTTACCTTCTCGGATACTATATCAGGTAGTTGAGAGACACGTTATTTGTGCCGGTCAGATTCAGAAATGGAGAGTACGTGCAGTTATACGATGGCGTGCTACCACTGAGCAGCTCTAACAAAATGGTTATAAAAGAAGAGATTTTACTTATGTCTTGATTTCCAGTCTAATGTTGTTTCTACCAGAACAGATATCCTGTTACTCCCTTCTGGGTCAAGGCTCTAGTTAAAGGTAAAATAAACCAGCCTCGATGTTTTACTGTGACTACGTCATATTGCTGTGCCTTTGATGTTTGCCTCCTCAGCATCCATTTTCCTTTCTTGTTTGGGAGTCCATCCCTTCCCCTTTCTCAGTCCACAAGATTGAGGTGGACTCCACACCTAGCAGGGAAGAGTACATGACTTCTCCCTTAGGGAGAGGGTTGTGGGGTCTAGGGTCTCACCTGAAACCTTGAGGCTGCTCAAGAATGGATTACCAGGAAGGGAGCAAAACCAAGAAAAGGACATTAAGAAGTCATTTGAGCCCCTGGAACAAGCCACTCCTGAAACTCACTACGTGAGTTCACTACGTGTGAACTGTTCACTGCCCGAAGCCATGTAAGTGTATATGCCTGCATATATTTATTTTTGCTCAAGTTGTCTTGTGTTATGTTTTCGTTCTTCAAAGACTTTGAAGGAATTCTTTGGTGCGGGGATGGGTACTTGCAAAAGAATAAAACAATCCAACAGTTAAACTTATTCAAATAAGCACTCATGTTTCACTTCTCAAACAGCCATAACACCCTTATCCAGTGAGTTATGCAGATATGGTGGTTCTGTCTTGAATTTATGCGAAGTTTCTTTTCTGAGTCCTTTCTAAGCGAAGCCAGAATGCTGGCATAGTCAGCATCTGTCTTTAACCTACAGAAATGCTGGCTTTGCCCTGCACCAGGGAAATGGTCTGTTCCACCCAAAAGGCTCACTCCTGCCATAGATACTGAAGTAACTCAACAGGGGAATGCAAGGCTAGAGGTGACAGAGGCATCTCTGATAGAAGAGAAAACTGACTGGTCCAAAAAACAGACCAAATCAATGGACTGGCGATTTAGACAATTTTGATCCAAAAGACTTGAAGAGTAATTTTCTTCTCTAGCCAGTGTGTTCTCTACACTTCCAGCAAAAAGTTCTGAGAGAGTTGATCCTTTATCTCTCCTCTGGAACAATCTATCATAAAGTGGAAGAAGTAAGTACAGTGGAGCAGCCCGAGAAACACTACCTCAGTCAGGTCAATCAAGCTCAACAGCAAACAGCCAAAAACCATGGTTGATACTATGTACCCTTGATATGTAATGAAAGTGTCATTTTACCTCTGTGGTCTTCTGCCCATAACCCATACGCCCCATCTAACCATGAGAAGAAGATCACACAAATCCCAGGAGAGGGGCAACCCACAATATACTGACCCGTACTCTTCAAAACTGTCAAGATCACCAAAAACAAAGAGTGTAACTCATGGGGATGTGACAACCAAATGCAATGTAGACTCTGGAGGAGTTCCTGGAACAGAGCAAGGACCCTAGGTTAAAACTAAAGAAGTCTGCATGAAGAATAGGCTTCCATGAATAACAGTGTATTTGTGCCTGTTCCATTGGTGGCAGTATATCACACAAATGTAAGATAACGTGTAAGATAACAGAGGAAACCGTATCTGTGTGGGAAGGAAGTTTATATGGGAACTCGCTGGACTATCTGCTCAGTTTGTCTGTAAATCTAAGAAGGTTCTAAAAATAAAGTTTATCTAAAAACTCATCTCTGCATTTCTGTTGCTGCAGGAGTGTTTCCTAAACTTCGGAGATCAAAGTGGGCCCTTGAAATGATGACAGGGCAGTCCACAGGCACAGTCTGGAACACCCCTCAGCAACAGAGGTACATATTCCTTCCCTGACCATCTTCAGCCCTTCCCGTTCAGTAACAGAGAAACTCTCTCTGTGCAGCCCCGCAAGCCCATCTCTAACCTTTGTCGGTTTCCCTTTTCACCAAAGAAAAGGAAAGCTTCAGCCTCAGAACTTCATCTTCATTCTTTTTCTTTACTCTTTTGCCCTTACAGTTGGTGATGGCTATGTATGGAAAATTACCCTACTTTCTCATTTACGATGGAGGCATTTTTTTCCTTAAATTTATGTAAATAAAACAGTAAGCCTTTTTAATTGTATAAGGTACATAACTCAAGCTACGTATTGTCTTCTGACACCGTAAGAAGCAGGCAAGTAGGAGGTCAGTTACTGGAGTTGAGAACCAGTGGCCACCATAATTAGATCTACACCCTTTATCCTGGAGCTGAGGTCCTCGCCTCCCTGGAAACACCTGTCCAGTGGCCTGTCAACAGGATGCTCCCCCTTGCACACCCAAGGAGGTCAGGTGCCGATGCCCGGACACTGAGGTCTTAGGACACACAGGAGAGGCCTGGGACTAGCAGGTTAAAATCCGATGTGCTAAGCTCATCCCCACTCTCTTCTCACATGTGGCTTGACTTCCCTTGGGCCCCACTGCCGTTCCCTTCTCACAAGGACCAGCAGTGGCGCTGATGAAGCAACCAATTCCCTCAGGCCTCTGTGAGCTGGAGACTAAGCTTGTGCAGGGTAGCAATAGGATCTGAACTGCAGTCCCGTACACCCCTCACTCACCTGACCTGGGGCCCGAAGCAGAGAGCTTCCTGAGCACTGGGTGCAAAGCCTGTCTCCACGATCCATGTACCATCCAGGAGATGCTGGGTGAGGTGTGGAAGGTCTCTGGGCCTCCTTCTCCTCGTCTGGATGGTGAGGAGAATAATAATACCAGAATATATGAGGATAATACCTACCTCAAGGGATTACTGTCAGGATAAATGATTTCACGGAGGCACAGCATTTAGCACAGCATTGGTACTAAGTAAGTGCTCTATAAATATGCACTGTTTCTGGTCATCTCTGTGGGCCTCCATTCCCCTCACTGTGAAACATGGGTCATGACAGCACCAGTCTCATGGAACTGTTGTCAGGAATAAAGGAGTAGGCGCACATGAGGCCTTGGTGACATGGCCTGGCTCCTAGCAAATACACAATCATGTTCAATTATTTTTTATCTGTTTACTTATCAGTATGATTATTATTACGGATTAACAACCCCAAGACTTAAAAAGTCTCTCCAATCTTTTTGAAACAGCAGTTCACAGATATAAGGCAGTCAAGGTGGATTTTTAAGATTAAAAAAAAAAAAAAAAACCTTTTGCTTATCTACATGCTTCGATGGAACTGAAGGATAGGTGGACCTGCAAAGTCTGAGCTGGTACTTTTCCTCCAAACAGACCAGTTTGTGCGTAAAGGAGCAGAGGTTACGTCTGATGGCCAGCTGGCCTCATATAATCAGGCCTGAAAGCAAGCCGGCTGCTTCAGGGAGTTCTATGAGGTAATAAATTCTTGTCTAACAAAAGTTCTTTTTCCATAAAAAGGCAACACAAAGAAAAGGACACATGACTTTGCAGGTTGCCCCCAAATGTCCCTGACTGTGAGAAAATTTCATACCTGGTAGCTTTGAGTCCATGAAGTACAGAAAAAAAAATGCTATTTTCTCTGTGTCTTCTGGGGCCAACCGGGAGGAGGATCTGTCTCATCCTCTCCTCTGCACCTCTGCAGAGACACATACTCTTCAGGGACACATACTCCTGTCCCAGAAGCTCCAGGGACAGTCTGGGATTGCAGTGAACTTACCGCGGATGCCTGGATCAGCTACTTCCGACTGGGCCCCAATTTCTCCATCTGTAAAAGGAAGGTATTTGGTCACATGACATAGACTGTCTAGCACTAGTAATCAATTACCATTTAATTGCAATAATGGCAAGAGTTGATCATTTGCTTCCTGGAACTCAAATTTAAAAAGAAACCAGGAGCTGGCCCTCCAGCTACAAAGGCTGGGGAGCCCTTGGATGGACAGTTCTATTTTTCTGGATGATTCTATGTGTGTACCCAAGTGATGGCAGGGCTACCGTTTTCACCTGCTCAGCTTTCTTGTCTCTCTTCTAGACTAGAGCTCTATTTTTTTCCTTTGAAAACTACATCTCCCACATCCAGTGAGGTCGGATGGATGATCCCAAGAGGACTAGTAAGAGTCCCTCTAGAGGCCTGATGTGGCTGCTGGGAGAGAGGGCTGTCTCTTCTCAAAAACCCAAGAACAATCAAAGCTGTCGGGAGTCACCTTTACCACCAAGGGGAGAGAAGCTGGCAGGACTGATGTCCACCTCATGGAAAGTGCGAAGAAACAAGGCAGAAAAGAGGAAAAAGGGAAAAAAGGGGGAGCAAGGAAAGGAAGGAGGAAGAGAGGGAGGGATAAAAAGATGGAGAAAAAGGGAGGGGCTGAGAGACAGAGAAAGACCAAAAGGGAAGGGAAGGAGGGAGGGAGATGCCACCAGCAATTTGAGTTCTTAACACACTGTAAGCCCGGAGCTCCAGCTACGCACAGAGGGAGGTTTACATCTTGGCTCTTCTGGTAAACTGAGTCCATAGCCTCCCTTTTTCTTTCTCTTGTCTTCGCAGCCATAGCTTCTTCAGATGGGGATCCATGACCCAAACAAGACTAGAAACCATCACAGTTGGAGCGTTTATTCGAGATGGAATGAACCCGCTTCAGAAAGAAACAAAGTTTATTTGATGAATATAAATAAGGCGATCAGCACAAAGTACTTCTCATACACATGATAACAAATTTATGAACTGTACATACCTTGTACGGTGTACTTCTACTAGACACAAGGTTACAATGACTGGCTACTACATGCCCACTGGTAGTTTCTGAGGGTTCCTTAGTTTTATTTATTTATTTTTTTTCATATCGAAGTCCATAATCACATGGTCAATATCACAACCCACATGCCACTCACTTGGAGAAATATTACAAGAAGCACTATCAAACGAGGGTCTCTGGGAATTAGATACACTGACCCCTGGCAGCATTCAAACGCCACTCAACACAAAAACATCTCAGATAGAGCTTATGTCAACACATTTGAGGTCTCGTCATGAACACTGTTTAAAAAGTAAATGGAAACCCACTTTTAAATGAAAGTTGACACGCTGTTAACGTGCATACTGGATACACAAAAATCATTAAATACAAAATCGAGACTGTACACTGAAATCAAAAGGGGTATAAAGTACAAGCTTGCTTTTGCATAAAGCAAGAAGACCAACTTCTCCTAAATGTCAGCCTCAACTTTCTCAACTTGATTATGATCAACGGGGAAACCTGCTAAAGTCTGTGCAAAGGAAATGTCTTCCCAACAGCACAGCTGTTTGCTGTAAACACAAACCATTTTTAATATGTGAAAAGGGAATTTTTTGGTAGCCTCTCAACATCAGAGAATATTACATGATACATAATGGAAAGATGCTATATTAGACATAATTTAATTTTTAAGGGACTAAATGATAATTGTCCCATAAAAGGAACATCTGTAATACTTTAGGCAAACAAAAGTGGGGCAAAAATGAGCCCTCAAAACAACAGCTGGGACAGAATTGGCACACACTGGGAAATCGCTAACTATTCATGGTCGGTTGCTTTCTCTGCTTCTAGGACACTCACTGCCTAGTGGCTTTCCTACTTCAAGTATTCAGTGGCAGAGTTCAGATCAGGATCTGGCTGTAGGAGGCAGTGAGGCCGCCTGTTTAGGATGTTCAAACTGTTCACAGCCACGAGTTGGAGGAGGCCTGGGTTTTCAAGGCGACATTATGTCAAAATGTGCAAAATAACTTTTGCAAAGAACTCTGCTCATTTCTCCAGTCAAGACCTAGATTGCCTTGATAGTTAAAGGACAAACTTATTAAACATGAATGTATTTGGATTGCTTGTGCAACATGAAAGCTTTACACAATTCGCAATACTTAGGACAAGAACAAAGCTAGAAGCGAGAAACCTGCTCGAATATACTACTCTTAATGCACCAAGGATGAACAGCGCAACCCAGACACAGTTTTGTCTTCTCAGATAGATAAATAAGGTGTCTGACTTTTAAATATCTCTATGGCTCACAAGAGAGGTCCAGAGTTAATTGCACCAACATTTTAAGAAGTAATAGTAACAACTAAATTCAATGCAAGACTTCAGGAACATCTGCTTAGAATCCTTTCCACAGCAGGAAAGAAAGACAACTATATTTATTAAGGCCACTCATGCTTAAATTCACTGTTTGTCCTTTAGAAATGCAGATTTTCATCCCCCACTTGCATACACATAGAAGGGTTTCTTTCATTGACAAGGAAATGGATCAATACAAGAGTTGCACATGTTTTCCAGACTTGGTCACAAGTTTTATGAAGTTGCAACAACTTTATTTCTTTTTTTTTTTTAATCTCAGAGGAAGTAGGAGGAGTTTAATTATCCTCAGGACCATGTCACTGTATGTAAAAGACCTGAAAATGTGGCCTCTCTCCCTGGCATGTGCTTTAAATAATGACTCTGTACCACAAACATGTTGTGTACAGCTATATACAGATACACAGCTTTTGTGATTATTCGTCACTCATCAATGTTTTCATGTTTGATGCTGAAAATGTTTTGGAATCCACGTTGGAGACTTTACTTCAAAAAGAAAAATGAGAAATGACCTTTCATTTACAGAAGATCTAAGCGCACACTCGCCGCTTGGACAGCGTTTGGATTTTGAGTATGAATGAGTCCCAGCTTCTTCGTGGAGACCTGCACGTGTGGGGATGGCGAGAGTCTGAGGCTCGGCTGTGGCCCCACCGTGGGGGACGTGTGACACACACGGGACAGAAATACGCAGGTGCCTCAGGCTCCAGCCACTCCCTAGTACAAACACAGGGTCAATAGAATTATGAATGATCAATTTAGATGCGCCATGCATTGTCAGAGACACACACCATGTTCTCATAAGGCGATTTCTTGGCAAGTATTAGTGGTTTAAAAAATTGATTTCATTTCCAACCTGGCCCAGAGGTAACGACTGGTTCCACCATCAAAACGTGGTTCTTCAAACCGCAGATTAAAGAAATAGAGGAGGGTAAAGGCTCACCATTTTTGGTGCTTTGGTTTCTCTGTCAAACACTCCATGCATCTCGGTATACAAACGCTACGAGTGCCACTCACTCACCCACAGAATTCACACTGTTTGATAATCTAATGCATTAGAGATGATCACTTAGACTGAACCAGCAGAGAGACGGGAGATGAAGCTAGTTGTCCAACAGAAGCTGAATCCACAGTTACGATCCCATGGAGTTCAGATTCATCCAGTGATGTTTAAGTAACAGAAGTAAAATGTTATCAATGACATTCAGAAGAGATGAACACATTTTAAATGCCCGAATCCCGACCAAAAAATGGAGGACCTGCCATTGTCTCCTCCTCCTCCACATTCTCCTCTCCAACGTGTCTGGATCCATGGGAAAGGACATGAGATGATGAAGGGAACACTGAGTCGAACAGAACCGTGCTCAGTGATGAAAGTGAAAGCTCCTCTTCGGTCTCCGTGAGCGTTCCAGGTGGTGGTGAACAGTGATCTGAGCTGCACTGCAATAGATTATCAGAATATTGCTGCAGAGCTGCGCGTGCCCTTTAGTCAGCCCTTCTGATAGCTGCAACAAGAAAGCACAGAGTTTAGCAGGGAGAGGAACCGGCGGTGAGACGGGAGGTACTACAGGCAAACACTCCCTACCCCTGGGCCCACCCGCCACCCCTCTCTTTGATCAGGGCTAATGGGGATCAGGGAGGGTGGTGATGCAGAGGAAGAATATAGAGTGAGGAGGTGAACAGGAAGTTAAATTATGTCCTGCAAACACATCGGAAGAAGATGCCTTTTTAAAAATAGTTCCCCTAGAAACAGAGATGTCTCTTGATAAGCAAGAAGAAAGGGAACAGAAATATGCCCAAATGTTACAGAGATTACTTCTATGTGACCAGATCATGTGTCAACATTTTTTCCTCTCCATGGTTTTCTACCATGAGTACGGTTTTTAAATTATTTTTAAACTTGACTTTTTAGATATTAGAGAATTAAAGATGGCCGAGACACCAGAAAACTTAGCATTCACTTACAGACCTTGTAAGAGAAAGAACTTAAAAGAACACAATACTAATGCATATATATGGAATTTAGAAAGATGGTAACCTTAACCCGGTATACGAGACAGCAAAAGAGACATAGGTGTATAGAACAGTCTTTGGGACTCTGTGGGAGAGGGCAAAGGTGGGATGATTTGGGAGAATGGCATTGTAGCATGTATATTATCATATGTGAAATGAATCACCAGTCCAGGTTCGACGCATGATACAGGATGCTTGGGGCTGGTGCACGGGGATGAGCTGGAGGGAAGATATGGGGAAGAGGGAGGTGGGAGGGGGGTTCAAGAGGGGAACACATGTATACCCGGGGCGGATTCCTGTCAATGTATGGCAAAATCAACCAATATATTAATGTAATTTGCCTCCAATAAAATTTTTAAAAAAATTAAAAAAAAAGAACACAGAAAATTTCATTCCAAGGTATATACCTGGAAAAATGAAAAATAGGGACTTACACAGACTGCTTGCACACAAATGCTCACAGAAGCCTTACTGACAATAACCAAAAGGTAGTATATATGCACCACAGAGTGTTACTCAACCCTCAAAACAAATAAAGTTCTGATTCATGCTACCACATGGATGAACCCTGAAGACATCATGATAAGTGAAATAAATCATTCACTAAAGGACAAATACTATATGATTCCACTTACATGGAACATCTAGAATAGACAGATTCAAAGATGCACAAAATAAGAGATTACAGGGGCTGAGGGGAGAGGGGAATGGGCACAGAATTTTGGTTTGTGGTAATAAATTCTGGAAATGGATAGTGGTGTTGGTAGAATTATGCCATGGATGTATTAAATGCCACTGAACTGTATACTTAAACTGGTTACAGTGGTAATTTTTAGTGTGTATCTTCCCACAATAAAAGCATAACTTAAAAAAGAATATTGGTATCTCTTTAAACAGAGCAGAGTGAAATGAAGCTGGCTATCATCCCGACCATCCTGTGACTTGTGTGTATATGTTCCCTAAACATAAGTGCAACAGTCAGCCGTGTGCATATTTCAGGCCCTGGGGAAGAGCTATCCGGAAGCACCTCAAGTTTTCTCATGGTCCCCATTAAGGGTCCCGGGGTGTGGCACACCACTGCTGCCTGCGAAGCAACAGTAGAATGGGTAAGAAGAGAGGACCATCCCACGTCGAACCCTCAGATGATGACTTTCTTCCCTACTGATGCTGGAGGCTGTGTGCCTCCATGGTTATCATTCACATATTGCCTTGGAATACGTTGGGAGTTTCCGGGCACGTGGCAATAGTGCAGCTATCTGGGGAAGAAGGCGGGGAGGGGGAAGATCAAACACAGACACACACACACACACACATAACTCACACACGTGTGAGCCAGTTTTTATATACAGCCTGAGCTTTCTGATTTGGTGGCTGATACATAGCATTTCTCAAGTCACACTGACTAATGAGCCAACCAAAGATCCCAGCGTCTGCACAGGTAGGCAGTTATTTCGAACCCTCGTTAAGCAGTGCAAATGAAATATGTGGCTTGGATGAACTCGGCTAATTCATACTCTGAGGAGTTTGGTGTAACCCTTCTGGTTAAGAAACTTGAATCGGGGCAAAAAATGACTTTTGCAGAGCCAGAGAGCTAGGGAGTTCCTAGAGCGGATCATATTACTCATTCTGGCACATAAAATCTTGGTGAACTTCGTATGAAAATTCTAAGTCAGAGCACGCTTTCTGCTTCATGAGCTGTGCATAGCTCTAATTCTTTTGTGCATTAAGCATTTCTTAATCGTCCTTTTAAGGGGCTGACCAATATATTAAAAGGCCACATGATTAAAAGGTAAAGAGAAACCCAAAGTAGTACTAAAATGCGCCGGTCATATTTTACAGATCGGGGAAATGAGTGAAAAACAATTACAGCGAATGTCCCATGTCCTTGATGTTTTTCCAAGATAAAGTAGCAAAGAACAATCATTTATTCAGTCGAGACAAAGATTTCCAGCTGGGTAGCAGGTCACAAGGCAGAATACAGTGCCTCGAGACTGCAACGCACTGCCTCAGGGTAAGGTTTATGCTGCGGGAAAGGGAACTCTCAAAAAGTGTCACTGCTCCTTCCATCAGACAATCCATTTGCCAGGAGGCCTAAATGGATTTGAGGGAAAAAAGAAATCTCAGGTGACACTGCCAGGAGTTGCAAAGGCAAATGAACCTTCATTGAGGAGCAAAGAAGCATATACTTTTAAAAAATCTTTTAAAAAGGAATCCTGGCTTCTACCAAGGAGGCAATCTGGGCAGCCACCCACAGTGAGATAATCTTTGGCCTGACCTCCCTGCCCTGGATGGTCGCAGCGGCCCCAACCCCCAACCCCTCCCACACACACCCAGCGTCCTCTCCTTCAGCACCCACTCTGCATTCTCACCGGCACAGGCAACAGTGCTATTTCAACAGCAGCTGCTCATCCTGCGCTCCCTGTTAAGCCGCCATTTACAATCCCATGGCTGTCAGGATGGAGGGTGGACTCCTGGCTTGCTGGCCTCTCTTTCCGGCTCCACACTTCAAGTTCCCCCTAAGCTGAACTGGCTTCTGCAGTCCTAAAGCTTTCTTTCCTTCTCATTGCACAGACCTGTCTTTCTGACATGCACTCACATGAACCCTTGACCTGACTGATTCCTACTTATTCTTCAGTCTCAGTTTAGATTTCACTTCTTCCCTGGAGGTCTTTCCTGACCCTCCTGAGTGTGGGATGGTGCACAGGAAGTCACACGCTGCACTGCCCCTCTTCTGTGACATCCCTAGACTTGCACTGTCCAATATGGCAGCCACTGGACACGCGTGTCTACTCCGCACTTGAAGTGGGGTGAGTCCAACTTGAGATGTACTGCAAGTGTAAAGTGTGCACCGGTGATGCTATGGACATACTGGATAAAATTAAATATATTTTTAGAGTTCATTTCATCTGTATCGTATTACTCTTTTCGATGTGGCTACTAGAAAACTTAAAACTACAGGTGTGGCTTGCAATATATTTCTACTGTACAACATTGGTCGAGGCTGCAAGCTCTATGAGAGCAGGGTCAGGCCAGTCTTGTTCACTTAGCATCCTCTATGCCATGTGCTTCAATGAACAAGTTGTTTCACTCACTCTTTCTATAGGTATTAGAGGGCACCTGGAACAGGCAGAATCCTAAAGTTCCCCAAACCCCAAAGATTTCCTGCTGCAATCCCTGGCACTGGGACTCTGAATATCTCACACCATGATTACAACTTTACAGATATAATTAAGGTTACTAATCCACTTGACTTGAGAAAATGAGTGGGCTTAATTTAATCATGGGAGCCCTTTAATAGCATAAACTTTCCTCTTGCTGGTAGGAGAAGAAACTCAGGGAAATTTGGAACATAAAGAGGGAATTGCTGTGCTGAGATGGAGGGGGCCACAGGGCAAGGACCTGGTAGTGTCCTGCCAGATCCAAGAGAAGCCAGTAGCTAATAGCAAACAAGAAAATAGGAACCTCAGTCCTACAACCACAAGGAACTAATTTCTGCCAAAACCTAAATGAGCTCAGATGTGGGTACTTCCCCAGACCCTCCAGGTTAAATCTAGCCAAAATCTTGACTTTGGCCTTATAAGTCTAAGAATAGAATTCAGTGCAGCATGAATGGTCGTCTGACTTATAGAACTTTGAGATAATAAATGAGTATTGTTTTAAGCCACTAAGTTTGTGGTGATTTGTTATGCAGCACAGAAAACTAATATACCTCCTTTCTGTGCCAGATGGTGTGCTTGCTGCCAAGGATACAACAGTAAAAATAACAGACAACATCTGCGCCCTCACAGAGCCAGTATTTTCAAGAGTAAGAGAAAAAACAAATAGATATATAAATAAGAGAATGATCAAATAATAAATTAGAAATTATCCATTTCTTATTTGTTATAAGTAAATAAGAAAATTTTGTGCTTGAAAGGAATGTAACAGGGAGCTGTAACAGTCATGCTTAAGATTTATTGACTACATGACAATTTTATTCTAATTTTTGTAATATGGAAAGATGTCCATATTTTTTCAATGAAAAAAGCAGATTACAGGGGACATCCCTGGTGGCCCAGTGATTAAGAATCTGCCTTCCAGTGCAGGGGGCAAGCAACCAATCCCTGTTGGGGGAACTGAGATCCTACATGCGGCAAGGCAATGAAGTCCACGTGCCCCAACTACTGAGCCCACGTGCCACAACTAGAGAAGTTCACGCGCTGCAACAGAGACCCAACAAAGCCAAAATAAATTTTAAAAAACTTATAATTCCATACATATAGTTCAATCTCATTTTTGCATCACCATACCCATGCTCACAAATGCATATGCCAGAATATTGTTAATAATTATCTTTTCTGGGTGGTACTTTAAAATTTTCTTCTTTTGATTTTTTTTTGGGGGGGGTTACACTTTTTGGATTTTTTAAACCAGAGAATGTGTAATGAGTATCAGAGCAGAAAAGAAGGCTATTTCTATTGTGAAAAAATCCGTACTGAATGGGATCAATGCTCTTGACTTGGTTTTTTCTAAGGGAATCCTGCAGTTGGTGTGCAGGGGTGGGGTGTCAGCGGTGGGGGGGATGCTGGTGAGCTGAGCGCAGCAGTCGATTTTGCCCCAGGACAGGCGCCCCCAGGAGAGCAGGCTATAAACGTGTGGTGTCTCACAAATATCCCTTCAGAGTGTTTTTCTTTGGAATAAAGACACCTGCCGGATTATGGCTTTCTTCTCCTGCCCTTTCAGTAGTGATTTGCAGAAACAGGCTGGGAGAAAGGGGTCTTTGGTAAACACGGAGGGGTTAAAGGGGAAACTGTTTAATAACAGTAGTAAAACGCAGGCTATTCTTGACATCTGGGTTAATGTCCATTATGCTCCATGTGCTTTCCAAATGTGTGCAGAGTGCCCCCAGGTACAAAAACAGACACCCATTCACAACAGCTTTGGATGCCCCCGACATCACACATGGTGCCCACATAAAAGCCAGTGCCTGATAGGCTAGTGAACAACAGTCTGAAGAGAAGAACTGTTCATTCTTGGGGTAGCGGGCATCCCGAAGGACAACTCCACCCAGCAACTCTGTTCCCAGGAAAACCCAATAGAGTTGTTTCTGCTCGGAAAAAAAAGAAAGAAAAAAAATCTATAACTACATCTGTGTTATTACTTAACATCTTTTAAAACGGGGGTGGAATGGGTTTCTCCTTTTCCTCATGAAGATTTATTTATTATTGTTGTGATCAAAGTGGCAACAAATTATGTTAAATCATTTAATTTTCTTGATAGGAGCAACCACCTTGAAGCCGTAATTCAAAAATATGAGTGGAGAGTAACATGCAACCTTGTGAGTGGCCTCCTAAGGCTCCACAGGGCAATAAAATGTAACACTTGAGACCCCAAAGGGCTGGGGCTGGGGGTGGGCCCAGCAAGACCTTAGCTCAGAATTGATAACTGCTGTTGGGATGGTAGAGCCTGCTGGGTGGGATGGGGGCCTTGAGAGTCCCCAGATTTAATTTTTTCCTTCCATTTCTGTGCTGTGGGGTGCAACTCATCCACAAGGCTTTAAGTGAAGGGATTTGGATGAATTCAGATGTGTACGACAAAATGGCAGCATAGGCTGATGTGCCTGAGATTTTATTTTTGCCATTATTATTGTGGTCAGAATTATTCATAACTAACATTGTGTGCACACTGTCTGCCAGCAAGGGTGCTCTGTGCTTTTGAGAGAACTATCTCTGACAAACTGGACGGATCTATGACATTGACCTAGTTGACACTCCCTTAGCAGTGAAGAAACAGAAGCTTAAGGGAAATGTGTGTGTGTGTGTGTGTGTATTAGTTGCTCAGTCGTTTCAGACTCTTTGTGACCACATAGATTGTAACCCACCAGGCTCCTCTGTCCAGGGAATTCTCCAGGCAAGAATACTAGAGTGGGTAGCCATTCCCTCTCCAGGGGATATTCTCGACCCAGGGATCAAACCTGAGTCTCCCACACTGCAGGCAGATTCTTTTACCATCTGAGTTACCAGAGAAGCAATACATGCTTTTGGTTAGATTCCCAGCTTCTTGGGGCTTGATTTGAAATCACATCATCTTGACTCCAGAGCACAGTCTCTTCACCCTAAGGCTAGGACTTCCTCAAGCTTGGTCTTTTATGCTCTACCGTCCCAGTTTTTGTGATCTTTCTATAATGCCTGCCACTGTAAACTAATATTTTTCTTCAAAAACCTTTTTTAAAAACAAATTTCCTTCTAAGGAAAGATTTGCTGTACTATCCCAGTAGAGTCACGATTTGTTTAATATATCTTATAATAATTTCATAGCTATTAAAATGAAAGTGCTTGCCCGTGAAACATCTAAAACTATCTTCTCGTGGGTACAGAATCCCCTGCCTGCCCCAGGTGTGTCCTGGAGACCATTCCCACTGCCTTTGGTGGCCTTCGGCACAGCAGCTCCCAGCCTGCGTTGGCCGGCTTGAGCAGGTGCCACATTCGGGCCACCAGCCACCCCCAGCACCGACACTTTAGGCCCAGCTACCATGGGCCCGCTTTGGTTCTCAGTGGTCAGATGGCAGAAGAAGTACAAGTCAGAAATCTGCCACACATCAGTGTTAGTTACTCTACGTAATTTTTTCAAAAAAAAAAAGAGAAAACATTGGTTGAGTTTGCTTTAGTTGTAATTTTTTTCCTTAAAATAATACCGTCCTGAACTCAAGAGACTGCCTACCAGCTAAATGCCTTTGTCATTCTACTCCACAATTTCTCAGTCTTGGCACTGTGGACATTTACCAGAGGACATTTACTGTGGGCCGGGTACTAGTGAGGACTGTCTGGTGCATTATGGGGTGCTTATTAGCAGCATCCTGAGCCATTGCCCATTAGGAGCCAGTAACATCACTCCTTCTCTCAATCTTGACAACAAAAAATGTCTCTAAATATTGCCAAACTCCCCTGGGGTAGGGGTAGGCAAAATGACCCCCACTTGAGAACCACAGGTATAATCAATTGCTTTTACATTTAACTGCTTGCCAGTATAAGATAAACATTGTAAAATTTGTAAGATAATTGCCCACTATATAAGATATTTTGGTAAGAAATATATATACAGACATGCATCCACCAACCCTTAAAAGATACAAATTTTGCAGAAGTAAAGATCTATTTCAAAGCTGCCATCATATTATTTCAGACATGGCTGTATAGATTTAAAAGTCCTGTGGAAATAGGTACAAACTAAGTCGTAAAAGTAATGAAAATGTACTACTTATCTGACATAAAATAGAAATGCCACAATCCTGAGATAGTAAGACACCTAAGACACTTGCTGAGCTAAGTGAAAAGGTAAAATCTAGTTTAAATTTATAGCATTCCTTCAGTGTCCCTCTAGGAGTTTGGCATTTTGCCAGGGTTCCTTGTTAAAAATTTGTTAAACGTGTTTGGCATTAATGCAAACACAAAGTGGTCATTTGTTACAAATTCTATTGGAATGCATTCATTTAAGGCAATGAAGTAGTTACTAGAAAAGAAAAAAAAAGTTCATTAAGTACATTTTAAAAATACAATGATGTATGCAGTGTGTAGCTGTGGCGCCCTGGTGGCTGTATAAATCGCTGACAGAATAACCACACATTGTGTTTAGTTTGAAATTGGAATCTTTTAAACATTACTGATAGAACAAAAACTGGTTTTGTTTGTTGTCAAAACCCATGTTAGTCTTTCTTCTCTGAACTAGTTAAAATAACCAAAAGTTTGGCATACAATTTCTAACATTTCAAATCAGTGAAACGTATAGGTTCAAATCATGCTTTGGAAATCTTTTTGGAGATGATTCGACAAATACAATACCCCCCCTCCCTGCCCCTGGAGGGGGAGGAAAATGGCCCTGTCATCTGGGGAACCCCACATCTTGGGAATACAGCACCTCTGGGTCCTCACGGTTTTCTGAGGTTATTGGGTTACCTGCAGAAGGAAAACCATCAGCTCCATCATGGAGACAATGGAATCCTATGAGCAAATATCCTAAGCCTTGCATATAGAACTTGCACCTTCCTGTCGCACCCTGCACTGTTCACACAAAGGAGATATTGCTGAGTAAGGGTGACTCCTTATCTCTCTCCTGAAACAGTTCTGAAGCTCAGCTTTTGAGGAAACTGGCTCTCTGACATTACATGACATTTGGTCCTGTCACATAGCTTGCTATGAACGTATGTGTGGCACACATACACATCTCAGGGCCCCGAGATGCTTGATAAAAGCCAATCCTAAAGGTGAATAGAAAACTCACGTACTGGGACTTCCCTGGTGGCCGAGTGGTTAAGACTCTGCCTTGCAATGCAGGAGATACAGGTGTAAACCTGGTTGGGGAACTAAGATTCCCATGCCATGGAGAAACTAAGCCCGCATTCCACAGCTACAGGGGCCCTGGCCAGAACAAGAATGGAGGCAGCCAAATAAACAGATAAAACTTAAAGAAGAAAACTCAAGTTTCACAAGGACATTCAGAAAGCATTCACTGCCATCCTCCTCCGTCTCTCTCTCTCTCTCTCTGACATATGGGAACCACACCCCCAAATTCCTGTGGCCCCCAAACCTCTCTCTAGGTTGGCCTCTTTCGCCCTCTGAGTTTGGTGTTATCTGGGCTACCCCTGAAGGGGATGGATCCAGGGTCTTGAAACAGTCCCTAAGTTCAAGAGTAAACTCAGACAAAACCTGGTATCCTGCATAGAGCCTGAAGAAGTTGCCCTTCACAGATGCCAAACAGGACCAAGAAGCAAAAAGTCTAGGAACAGGGAAAACATACTTATCTAGAGCAACCAGAGTGCATGAGATAAAAGAGACACACTGAGTATTGCAGAGCACACCTTGGTTTTATACGTTTGGTGGGCTCTCATTGAGAAAAAGATTGATAACTGACTGGTTCAAACTTGACAAAATGACATGGTCACAAGAACACACCGTTAAGGCCTCTCCAAGGACCTGGAGAAAGATCTGTGTACTTGAGGGGCCAGAAGCTTATGCCCTGTTAGTTTCGTGATAAATCTCTTCTGCTTGCAATTAAAATTTATTTTTGAGAATATGTTTTCACATTCAGATGAGACTAAAGGAAAACATGTTTTCAAATCCCTTCTTGACAAGGATTCAGCTTTAGGAAAATCTTGGAAAATCTCATCAGGGCAAGAGGGAGGGGCGGGAATGAGATGGCCCACCTAGAGAAAGGAACTGAAGAGGCATTTGAGGGAGTCTGAAGCACGAAGGAACAGTTTGCTATCTCAGGTCTGCAGGCCAGAAGTGGCTCGGATGACAAGTGTTTACAGCAGGATCTTCGCAGAGCCAATAATGGCAATTAGTCCCCTGGATTGGAAGGCGCCCTTCCCGCATCGCCAGGCTGAGGTGGAATGCCATTTACTCTTGGGGCTGGCGACTAATTAGGGGTCTCTTTTGAAGATCAAGGTTTTGCGATCCCTGTTTCTTAATAACATGGTTGGCCTGCCGGCCACCTGGGTCCAGGCGAGACCTCCCTCTCCCCCTCCCCACACAGCAGGCACTGCCTGAGGCCAGGAGCAAGTGCGGGCAGGAAAACACAGATCCTGCCACCGGGTGAGCGACTTAACCTCTTCACTGCCAAGGTTCTGCAACCCAGGGCTCCATTCAGCTGCCCGGAGACAGAGACAATTGGTCTCGTTTCTCAGGAAGGGCTGAAGGCCTCGGTGTGTTGCAAAGGGACCACAGTCGTGGTGCAAACGCTACTTAGCAAACTTTCATATACAAAGAGAGGCAGGGGACTCTACTTGTCCCAAGAAGTGGTGAATCAAGTGGTTCTTTGCATCTGCTGCAGCTTGGGCCACTTCCAGATGGAATTTTAGAAGTAACCAGCGACCTCTGGCAGAGGCAGAGAGGGGAGGACATTGAAGCACACCTTCTGGAGTCCTAATCTGATGGGTCATCAGACCTGAGATTAGGGTGCCTGCGTCTGCTGACCTCTACCAGGGCCCCCATGGTCATGCTGGATGAGGCTGTGCAGCCTGCTATGCTCTTTAAGACACGCTAGAGGAGAGAGAGGCCAAAACAGCAGGAAGAGCAAGCTGCAAAGAATTAAACTTGTAACAAGTTGGGCAAAGCACAAACATCCGGAGAGGCTGATCCTCTGGCTGTTGACAGGCTCTGGCCCGGGTTGGTCATGGTCACTAAGCCCATCAGCGTTCCCGATGTGGCAATGGCTAATGCGGCAAGTTCAATGTGATGTTAATTTTGGAATGCTGCTTACATGCCACCCCCAGTGGCCGCCGAAGACGGCAACCCCATTGCCATAAACACAGCACTGTCAGGGATTCTGAAAATCATTTTTAAAATGGTTTCTTTTTGGCAGATAGGGGCTGAGTGGAGTTTGCATTTGATTAACTGTACTTTAACTTCAACATGCTTCAGACTTTTTTGTGTGTTCTAAGCAACACCAAAGCAGAGTTTCGGGCAACAAAAGGAACCAGCCTTCTTGGGGCAGTGGCAGACTCTTTGGTTAGTGGAGAGGGGAACATGTCAACACAAGCCAGCAACCAGCTGAGTGGAGTCAGTCAGGCTTTTTGGAGATAGTCTGGGTCTCTGAGCTCAGCGAGCCCTGATCCACACTCCTTGCAAATCAAGGAATAGGTTTTTAAAAAAAAGTACCAAATTTTTGGTCAGTAGAGTCAATAGTGAACTGGATTGTTAAGTGAGACAGAAAGGCAAATTCAGTTTGGATTTTATATTGTTTTTAAGCATGTTTATGAAAAGCACGAGAATCCTTCCTTCCTTCTTTCCCTCTCCCCTTTACAATTGCGAAAGCTTCTACTAAGAACCATGCAAAGTCCTGGGACATAGGACTGAACAAGATATGCACTAGCTCAGACTTCATGGAATGCACATTGAATGAGCCTGTCAGACATTACACTCAATACATAATTAAACTGAACATGTGATTATTAATTAAAATTGTAGTAAGTACCAAGGAGGAAGAATGTCCTGGCCACATTCACTGAGGACAGCACTTTTGATTTACGGTGTCCAGTCCTTAACACTCTGAAGAAGTTGCTACGATTAACTCATTACGCTGCTTCAGGAAGAGGCACGGTGAGGTAAAGACACTCACTCCAAGTCACACAGCTAGCAGGTGGTGAGGCAGTGGGGCGGAGCCACACACTGCGACATCAAGTCACAGTTTATAGGAACAAGTCAGAACCTGGACCTGATCTGCCAAGAGAGTTGGAAAGACTTTCCAAGAAAGTAAGGTCTATATTGCTGTACGTGCGCCTATTGGAAGAGAAGGATGTCTTCCAAGACAACGTCTTCTTCCTGTTCTTCCTCTTCTCTACTCCCCCACTTCTCCTCCCCTTTTCCCTTCCTTTGCTCTGAGCTAGTTGAAAAGTAAAACTGTGGATTTCTATATATTCCAAGGGTTTTGTCCAGACTCTGTCCTTTCAAATGAATTTTTAGTCAGTGCTTTGTGTCTGTCAACATGAGCTCACCTACAGCCTCCTTCAAAAGCCTCCGCTTTGGAGTATCAAGCCACATGCATCTTCCTTCCCCTCCAAGAGTCTGCATTACGGCCTTCTAGCTTCATGGTATTTGGGATGATTAATCACTTTTAAATATGAAAAAAATTAACATGTCTGAAGCAGGCTTCTCCACTGTCAAATGTTTTGCTTTAACATAGATTCAAAACGTCTCCCTTCCCGAGCAATTCCACAGTAGTACATTTTCTGTTGGAAATTCAACTGTAGGAATCCCATGCAGAAGCCCCAAGCAATATATCTTAACATCTTAATTTCATTTAGGAGGAATGCAATGATTGATCATTTATCATTCTGAGATTGAGTGAACTATCTGGAGGATTCCAATCTATTGCCTCTATGCAACTGATGGGATATTCACATGTCTTCTGGCTGCATGAGGGCTTTGGGGTCCAAGGGTCTTTGAAGAAGTGGGATGCTAAAAAGATTACTGAGGGAGGGTCTGTCTTTACCAGCAAAGTATGACTCCAAGGCTTGACGTGCTCCAAATTAGATCCTCCCCCAGTGACAGCCAGGATGTCTGCTGTTGAGTCACTCCCACTCCTCTGCCGCACACATGGGATCTTGCCTTTCTGCCCTTGTCCTTTCACAGGTAACGTTAAGAGGCCTGGGGAGACCTTGACATGAAATCCACTGACATTGGTGGACTTGATTTCTCATACATGAGATTTCTATTTACCTAAAGCTGCTGTGTCAAAAAGGAATTTTTACCGCAATATAAACAAAATGGCACCATCCTAGGACAACGAGGCCAGGCCACTGGCCTCACAGTTGCCATTTTGTTTTTTATGCAAGATATCATTATAATCTCTTCATGTTGGTATTATCGCTTGGTCAGCAGGAGAACTGGTCAGAATGCTAGAGAACAAGATTTTGGAGTGTCTAGAACTAACACAACAAAAACACAGTCCTCAAGTCCAAGGATATGTTCTATAATGATGGATTCAAATGGAATACCTACTATGTGCTTTACACAGTATAGGTTTTAAGACATTCTCACAGAACAAGATGTCTCCAAATTCACAATCCATCTCTGCAAACACATGTGTGTAGTTTTCTCAGGAAACTCACTGCCCAGTGGACTATCTTACAAAGAAACAATGACCACCCCTGCCCAACCACCCCCGCCCCGCCTCCCCAAAGGATGGAAAGCGTGAGACAAGCAGAGGTTATTCTGGAGGGAATCTATGGCCAGTGTTTAGTGCTAAAAGGCAGACATGCTCTCCAGTTTGAATTTACATTTCAATTCCGTGTCAGAGTCAAGTCGGCCCTTGGAGGTCGGCACAGAGCACAGGCCAGTGGCTGCAGGGCTAGGTTTTGCTTGTACCCCCAGCTCCCGCTCAGGAATGTAAGAGAACTCTGCAATCAGCACTGGGACTGACGGGGGATGGGGGGGCTCCGAGCATAATTGAAAGACGGGGTTAACAATGGGCCCCTCAGAGCGGACCCATTCTCCCATCTGCTATGAGGCTTCCGGCTATCACAAATATTTCCAACTTAGATGCAGAGGTGCCCTGAGAGGGAATTTTGTGCTACTTTTGTCCCTGGTCACTTTGAAGATTAAAGAGGGGAAAACACACTTTCATAACACATGAACTCACTGGAAGTTTTCCTATTAAATCCCAAGGTCCTGGCAGGCAGGGGATGGGTTTAACTCTTCCAAGACAGACCAGGCATGCAGGATGGAGGGCCAGGAAGTGCCTTGGGGAAGAAGTGAGCCAGAGATCAAGGAGCTGGGACAGGACAGAGTGGATACCTGAGGCATGACACCAGTTGGTTCTGGGTCTCTGGGAGTCACTTCCAAAGCCCGGTATGGCAGAACTCCAAAGTCCTCCAGCAGTCCCCAGGGGACCTAACAGTACACCAGAGACCTTGGCTTTGCTACAGAGAACTTCCTGTTGATGGAGACACGTGCAATGTTGCAACTCCCCTGCAAGAGCACGGGGAATTCCTGATTGGCAGTGCCCATCTATGAATGCAGACTCGTACACAGGAGGAGGCACACAGCTGGGTCCCTGTTCAGGGCTTTTTCGGGGCAGTTTCTTCTGCCAGAAGCTCTTTCCCCATCATCCTTTTCCTGGTTGCCTTCTGAGCTGTCAGCTTCAATGCCACGTCTTCAGGGAGCCTTCCCTGCCTTGTTCCTGGTCAAATCTCCCTGCTCAGACCTCCCTTTTCTCCCTCAACATGCTCATTCACAACAATTTGCAGTCATGAGTTTGTGTATTTGATTAATGTCTGACTGTAGCCTCAACTGCCTTCAGGAGGACAGACCGTGTATGCCTCTCTTATTGCAGTATTTCACATATACCTACCACAGAGTGGGTCCCCAATAAATATTTCAGGGGATTAAAGGGAGAAGTGAATCCACTGATGATAACAAATGTTTATTGAATGCTTACTATATGCCAGGAAGAGCTCTAAATGCTTTATAGCAGTGATCTTCAACTTGGCACTACTGACATTTTGGGTCGGCTAATTCTTTGTCAAGGGCCTGACTTGGGCTTTGTACAATGTTTAGCAGCATCTCTGTCTTGTATACACTAAATGCCAATAGCACTCCTCCCCCTTCAAGTCATGACAATCAAAAACGTCTCCAGGATTTCCCTGGTGGTCCACTGGCTAAGACTCCATGCTCCCTGTGCAGGGGGCCTGGGTTCAATCCCTGCTCAGGGAACTAGATCTCACATACCACAACTAAGAAATCCGCACACTTCAATCAAAGCTTCTGCATGCCGCAACTGAGACCCAGCACAGCCAAATAAATAAGTATAAAAAAAAATGTCTCTAGACATTGCCAAAGCCTTCTACTCACTGTTGAGATCCACACATCAACCCAGTTAGTCTCTACAATCACCCCATGAACTGCGGACTGTTAGTCTCCTCCTGTTAACGTTAAGAAAACAGAGGCTCAGAGAGGTTAAGTAACTTTCCAAAGTCACAGCACCAGCAGGAAGTGGAACTGAGACATGGGAAATTAAGTTCCTCGATTTGAGGAGGTGTTAGAATGAGAAAGGACTGGCCCCAGGTCACACAGGTGGGAGATGGCCTTCGGGGGACGGGAACCTGGCCTTTCCTACCTGCGCTCGGTGAGTTTCCTGGGCTGCCTTTACAGACTGTGCCATAAAAGGACCCTATACTGAGGCTTGGCTTCTTCTTTTTAAGCAATTTATTTTTTAACTGAAGGATAATCGCTTTGCAGAATTTTGCTGTTTTCTGTCAAATATCAACATGAATCTGGGGCTGGGCTTCTGGAAGGGAGTCCTCACAGACTGGAAGTAGCTACATATCCTGTGTTCACTGTCTGCTTCTTCCTGAGTCTGCAGCCAGAGATGTCCAGACCCTCTGGGAGCAAGGCTGTCAGGAACCAGCAAGGTGAGGTCAAGGGCCCCTCACCCCTGGGCGTGTGGAATGTGATAGGGAAATAGGGACACAGCTACCCAGGTCTGCCAGCATCTCAGCATGGTGGGGAGCAAGCCCTAGCCAGTGGTTCAGCCAGGCCGGGTAGTCATCCACACTTGGACACTATTTAGCTTTTTGCACCTTGCTCAAGTGACTCCATTCCTGGACCCTCAGCCTCTCCTCCAAGGGAGGGTGGGAGGGGTGAGACTTAGCACCGAGTCTTACCTTGAGACAGGGCCTAACAGAAGCGCTGCACACATGAACCGTCTGTCATCTTTTCCTTGCTCTAGTCTGAGTGATCTCTGATAAATCACTTAACTTCTCTGAGCCTCAGGGTTTTGCTTATTTTTTTTCTCTTACCTACAAAGCGAAGATCATAATTCTAACCTCTCCAGGTAGCTGAGACAATAAAATAAAATGAGCTTACTGCTGAAGCCCCTACATCAGTGCCTGCCAGGTAATAGGTGACACTTTCCAGTAGCTCCTGTCACCTTTTCCTCTGCACTAGCTCATGACAATAAAGAGACGTGGGTATCAGGACCAGCTTGATCCGAGGGTGGCCAAGTACTAGCCCGGGGTGTCCGCGCCTAGGTTATTCATGGGCTGGACCAGTGCCTGATCATCTCATGAAAGGACATGTGCAGAGCAAAGAGGGAACACATCAGAGCGACCCAGAAGGAAGAGTGGCAGAAGGAACCCAAAGCTTCCCCTAACTGCAAATTCCATGTTTTCGACCTGGCACCTCCGGCAGTCAGCCACCTTGGCAGTCTCTCCCCCTTTCTCCTTGGGCTCTTTCTGTTGGCATAGCCCACCCACTTTATAAAGCTTCAGTAGAGTTTTCCTTTTTCATGGCTCCAGTTTTTAGATAAACTTTCAAGGATATTTCTGTGGCAGGTACAAACCTGGACAGCAAGCCTCAGAAAGAAATCCTAAATTAATTATATGTCAACATTTAAGCCACAAGAAGGAGCAGTTGTCATAAATTTTGGGGAGGTTAGAATCCAATTTTAGTGGTAAATGTGAGCAAGCTCACTGACTCACTTGTGAGATGGTGCCAACAAAATGATATATTTTACATTCTTTCACAGCTTGTTTTGGCTAAACACAATGAAAAAAAAGGAGGGGGATTACAGATTTTTTAATTCTTCAGTGGGCTGATGTGTTCAATCATGCAAAAGAGCTACACCATCATGTGTCAGAGCAGAAGAAATCAATTCGATTTGGCCACTTTTTCTGTTGTCTTTCACCTTTGTTGAGAAACGAAATGGGGCTGAAAAC
Organism: Moschus berezovskii; assembly: GCF_049115385.1. Classification (NCBI taxonomy): domain Eukaryota; kingdom Metazoa; phylum Chordata; class Mammalia; order Artiodactyla; family Moschidae; genus Moschus; species Moschus berezovskii. The sequence goes on from NC_142483.1 coordinate 14,961,253, forward strand.
TCAAAAGAAGGCCATGAGCACTACAGTCACTTTTAGCATGGCTCAACACCGGACATTCCAAACAACACGTCAAGACGCCCCTAGGAACAGCCCTCCTGGTTTATCTTAGGTTCTGACCCAATACTGGTATAATAATGTTCTCTGAAACGTCAGTTCTCTGAGCACTTGTCACTGGCTAAATTTGGTGTCAGGTTGTTGCTGGCAGAGAGATGAAAAAGTCTCCTTTCATCTTCATATTAGCAATGTGGTTGGGGTGCTATTATTTTTGCTTTCTGCTTTCTTCCTTATTCACTCCTTCAACTGGTTATTCAATTCAGGAAGCATTCATTGTTGCTGGCCATGAACTAGGACTGGGGATTCAACGGAGGGGAAGACACAGATCTTGAGCTTCAAGTCTGGCAGCTAATTTGGAGGCACAGCCGGGTAAAGGGACAACTGCAATGCAGTGTGATGTGTGAGCCAATGGGGATGGGTGGGGAGGGAGCCTGGGAGGCACCGTATCAGGGAGGGTCAGAGAAGACTCCAGAGAGGAGATGACCTCCAGGTTGAGGCACGAGGAATAAGCAGTGGGAGTGACCAGAGGAAGAGGGCAGGCCTTCCTGACAAGTGGGACAGTGTGTGTGAGGGCCTTAAACAGAGCTGGACCAAGGCCTGCTTCCCTGGTGGTTCGGTCGGTAAAGAACCCACCTGACAGTGGATTTGTGGGTTCGATCCCTGCGTCGGGAAGATCCCCCTGGAGAAGGAAAGAGCAACCCCCTCCAGTATTCTTGCCTTGGAAATTCCATGGACAGAGGAGCCTGGTGGACTGGAGTCCACAGGGTCACAAAAGAGTCAGACATGACTTAGCAACTAAACCACCACCACAACCACAAGACCGGTTCAGAGGACTCTAAGCACAGAGGACAGTCAAACACGACGTGGAGAGGGGGAGACAGCGGTTACAGGTTGAGGAAAGCTGGACCAGGAGATCAGATGCTTCCCTGGGGGTAGTGGACCACCATGGAAGTGGAGTGATCTAACCAGATGTGTGATTTAGGTAGGTCCCTTCAGGTAACATGGAGGCAGCTGGTGAGGCTGTGAGAGAAAAACACCCCCGTGAGCGGTTGTGTGGGCTGAACCATGTCCCCTGAAAGGAGATGTTTAAGTCCTGATTCCTGGTACCCGTGAATGTGACTTTATTTGCAAACAGGGTCTTTGTTGCTGTTGTTTAGTCACTAAGTCATGTCAGATTCTGTGCAACCCCATGGACTGTAGCCCTCCTCTGTCCTTGGGATTTCCCAGGCAAGAATACTGGAGTGGGTTGCCATTTCCTTCTTCAAGGGATCTTCCCGACCAAGGGATCCAACCTGTGTCTCCTGCAGTGGCAGGTGGGTTCTTTACTACCGAGCCACTGGGGAAGCCCTAGGGTTTTTGCAGATGTAATCATATTAAGATGAGGTTATTCTAGATAAGGGTGGGCCTTAATCCAATGACTGGTGTCCTTAGAAGAAGAAGGACATTTGGACCCAGAGAGCACATACAAGGGGAACAGCATGTGAAGATGGAGGCAGAGCCTCGAGTGATGTATCTGTGAGTCAAGGAGCACCAACGATCACCAGCAACCACCAGAAACTAGGAAGAGCCTTCAGAGAGTGCGAGACCCAACTGACACCTTGATTTGGACTTCTAGACTCCAGAACCTCGAGAGACTGAATCTCCTGTTTTCAACCACCAAGCTGATGGCACTCTGTGCAGCAGAACTAGCAAACTATCACAGAGTCACGGTGGAGGCTTGCTGTTCTGCTCCCAGCAGCGGCAAAACTCCACGCTGCTTGTGTGCCAAGACCACGGGGGTCCATCTGGGAGAGGGTCCTCTGAGATCCAAGATGCATCTGCCCTTGACTCTGGGTCCCTCTGACCTGCGCAGGGGCCTGCGATGGGCCTCTCCCAAGGGTGGCCATCCATGAGAGAGTTAGCATCAAAAGTCAATATTTGTTCACAGGCCACAGTTGTGTTTGCACTACGAAAGCCCCAACAGGTTTTTACAGAGATTTCAATCCGTGTGGTCTTCAGGCCATGAAGTAACCTCGTCCTGAAGAAACCCCTGGAGATGAGCCAGGAAGGGTGAAAGTCCCAAACAGTACGCTCTGGCAGGCAGTGGCTCAGGAAGCCTGAGGGGACCGGCCCGAGGACCAGGGTCTTCAGGGGGGCTCGGCAGACAATCACTGTGCTTGTGCTGCTGGCAGCCCGCACTTCCTCTTGTGGCTCCTCTGAGCCTCCTGGGCCCTCCCTTTGTGCAGATCAGCTGTTCCCAGCTGGAAGCGCTAATGTCATCCGCTTCCCGGGGACGCCAGCTGACACAGCTGATGGGACTGCTGGCCATCAGGGGGACACATGTCCCCATACCTCGTGGGGGAGAGATGAGTTGCCAGCCTAGTTTTGGCTGAGGGGGTGTGGTCGGTTCAGGAAGCATCTGCAGGGCTGCTCAGTGCCAGTGGCGGGGCCTGGCGCTGGTGGGGTTAGGGTTCTTAAAAAATGCATAAGCAAGTGAATGAAGATCATGGGCTTTTTAATCCAGTAGAACTTAAATTCAATCCTGGCCTGGCCTGTGGTTAGCTGTGCAACCCTGGGCTTCAACTGCCTCATGTGTGAGATGGAGATACTCAAAATTTAAAAGTATTTAGAGGATTAAGTGAGATCACAAGTTTTTAGTGGAGTAGCTGACAGTAAAAAGGGCTCAATAAATATTAGCCATCACAATTATCATTATTTTTCTTCATGAAGTCACATGCCAGTGTAAGGGAAGTGTTAATATTGGCCAGTTCTAGACATGGAGTGGGGAGTGGAGGGAGGGAAGAGCGAGGAGAGAAACCCTCATAAAAATGCAGTTTGCAAACACCTTCTATTGCCTTGATCAGTCCTGGCTGTCATGACAACTCTGTGACACAGGTCAAGGGTTGTCATCTCTGCTTCTGATAAGAGAGTCTGAAGTTCACAGCAGCTAAGGAACTTAGGCAAATGCTTTCTACTGATAAGTGGCAGAACAAAACCCAAACCCAGCTTTCTTTTCACATCAGGACAGAGCACAAAGGCACTGCCTCTGGGCACCGCGGAGGAACGAACAGATGAACGAAGAAATGAATTCGTGAGAGGTCCAGTCGCAAAACAGTCTTCAGGAGTGGGTGGGAAGTAAGAGCTGACAGAGGTAAGAGGGAGCCTTAGTAGACCCGCCTGGATATTACTTCCTGTGTGTGTTTGGGCAGGTCAGCACCCCTTCGATGACCTCTGTCCCTAAATCTCTTGCAGTTCTCACATCCAAGGAGAGAAGTAATAAGGGGGAACCAGAAGCTACTGACTAGCTATCAGTTTAGTTTCCCCAGTCCCTGTTTCTCCATCTGTTCAATGGAGATGATGACACCACCACAGTCTTGCTCTGAGGCTCAGGTGTGGGTGTGTGGGTGTGTGGGGGCGTGTGGGGGTGGGTGCATGTGTGTAAGAAAGGGCTCTGCAAGCAGCACTGATATTAAAAAGGATGAAGCAAAATAGGATGGCAGGTTGGAAAAAAGAACAGGAAGGAAATGGCCCAAGATAAAAATGCATTAATATTAACCAACAGGTTCCTTCAGAACAACAAAGCAATGAAACAATAATTTTAGAGAAACAAAACCCAGCCTAGGAAAAGTCTGCCAGAGGGAGCGGAAATGAAGGCACAACCAAGTGGCCCTTGGCTTACCTATCTGCAAAACACAAGATGAAAAAGATTCTTTGTAAACCAATATTTGTAAAAGCCCCACTGGGCTTTTTGCCTGCACAGACTGCCTATTATCTTGGCAAAGGATGAAAACAAGTGAATGTGGCTCAGCTGGTATTTAAAATGAGTATGAAGCAAATTCAGGTAAATGTTATCAGCATCATCGTGAGCTGCCACTAGCTGAAAGCCTACTATGTGCTGGGCATAATGCCAAGACACTGCTAAAAATGTTTAGTAAACATTTTAGCATTTTTATAAGGCAAGTATAATATTCAGTCATTCATATATCCATCTATTTTCATCTGTTTATTTGTTCAGCAAATATTTCTTAAGTGTCAACTGCAAGCAATGAATGCTGGAGAGGGTATGGCGTAAACTGAACCCTCCTACACTGTTGTGCTGTGTGCTCTGCTCAGTCGCTAAGTCATGTCCGACTCTTTGCGACCCCATGAACTGAAGCCTGCCAGGCTCATCTGCCCACAGGATTCTCCAGGCAAGAATACTGGAGTGGGTTGCCATGTCCTTCTCCAAGGGATCTTCCCTACCCAGGGATCGACGCTGCATCTCTTGTGTCACAGGCAGGTTCTTTATCCACTGAGTTACTTTGGAAGTTCAGTTCAGTTCAGTCGCTCAGTCGTGTCCAACTCTTTGCGACCCCATGAATCACAGCACGCCAGGCCTCCCTGTCCATCACCAACTCCCGGAGTTCACTCAAACCCATGTCCACTGAGTCGGTGATGCCATCCAGCCATCTCATTCTCTGTTGTCCCCTTCTTCTCCTGCCCCCAATCCTTCCCAGCATCAGACTCTTTTCCAGTGAGTCAACTCGTCGCATGAGGTGGCCAAAGTATTGGAGTTTCAGCTTTAGCATCAGTCCTTCCAATGAACACCCAGGGTTGATCTCCTTTAGAATGGACTGGTTGGATCTCCTTGCAGTCCAAGGGAAGTAGGCGGAATATAAATTGGTACAACCACTATGGAGAACAGTAAGGAGGTTCCTTAAAAGAATAAAAAATAGGGACTTCCCTGGTGGTCCAGTGGCTAAGACTCTGTGCTCCCAATATGCTGGGCCCGAGCTTGATCCCTGGTCAGGAAACTAGATCCCACATGCCACAACTAAAAAAAAATCCTGCATGCCTCAAAGATCTCACGTGCCACAACCAAGAACTGGTACAGCCATATAAATAGATAAATTAAAAAAGAAAATAAAAGCTAAAAATAGAACAACCACATGACCCACCAATCCCACTCCTAGGCATATATCCAGAAAAAAACCCGTAATTCAAAAAAGATACATGCACCCCAGTGTTCACTGCAGCACTCTTTACAAAAGCGAAGATACGGAAGAAACCTAAATGTCCACTGGCTGAGGGATAGGTAAAGAAGATGTGGCACCTATACACAATGGAATATTCAGTTCAGTTCAGTCGCTCAGTCGTGTCCAACTGTCCGTGACCTCACGGATCACAGCACGCCAGGCCTCCCTGTCCATCACCAACTCCAAGAGTTCACTCAAACTCATGTCCACAGAGTCGGTGATGCCATCCAGCCATCTCATTCTCGGTCGTCCCCTTCTCCTCCCGCCCCCAACCCTTCCCAGCATCAGAGTCTTTTCCAGTGAGTCAACTTGTCGCATGAGGTGGCCAAAGTATTGCAGTTTCAGCTTTAGCATCAGTCCTTCCAATGAACACCCAGGATCGATCTCCCTTAGAATGGAATATTACTCAGCCACAAAAAAGAATGAAATAATGCCCCATGCAGCAACACAGATGGACCTGAGATTACACCAAGTGAAGTCAGTCAAAGACAAACATCCTACAATAGCACTCATATGTGGAAACTAATTTTTAAAAAAGGTACAAATGAACTTATTTATAAGACAGAAACAGACTCACGGAAATCGAAAACAAACTTATGATTAAAAAGGAGAAACATGGAGCGGGGGGATAAACCAAGAGATTGGAATTAGCATGCATACACTGTTATATATAAAATAGGTACTCAACAAGGACCTATTGTGTAGCACAGAGAATGTTACTCAACATTCTGTAAGAATCTATGTGTTAAAAAAAAGCTGAATCACGACAGCCCATAACATTATTTGCGTTGTTATGATTTCTGCTTTATTACCTTGTTATGATTTATTACTGTATAGCTCTTTTTATATCTCCTAAAATTTTTGAGGATCTAAATATATTTAATTATAACAAAAAAAAAAAAGCTGAAAAAGAATGAATACACACACACACATATCACTAGAACACTTTGTTGTGTACCTGAAACTAACCCAATATTGTGAATCAAATACACTCCAATAAAGTCTTTAACAAAGAGGCGTATAACAATAAAGTGACCATTATGTGCCGGACATGGTACTTATTCTTACATGTTGAGCAAGGTCGAGACCCTTCCTGTAAGTCAGGACTTCTGACTCAGCGCCAGCACTTTTGACTTTTTAGGCCATTGTTTTTTTTTTGTATGATAATTTTTTTGTTGGGAAAGTGGTTTGAGGGAGCACTACCCTATGAATTACAAGGTGTTTGGCAACATCCCTGGCATCTACTTACATAGATGCCTTAAAACCCTAGTTTGACAATCAAAAATGTCCCTGGACCCTGCCTAGTGTCCCAGTGGAGAAACACTCCCTTAAGCAAAAAGATGAGGAAAGGAAATCTGAGAGAGGCAAAGTCCAAGGCTGCTTGGCTGGTCAGAGAGTGGATGAAGCAGAAAGAAGCCCAGAGCCGATCTTTGCTGTTGACATGACTGTGTTTCTATGTGTTGAGATCCCAGGGGTGGGAAATCCCAGGCCAGAGCCACTGTGATCTTGTCTTGTTTGCCATCAATACCAGTCACCCTTCAACTCTACCTTCTGATTCTTTGGGTTTTTCTCTTCCTATCGGCCAAATCACATCAGTCACAAACATTCAATTCTTGAAATGTAGAGAAAACTCTAGGTGATGCGTGTTCTGACCCCGAGACATCCTCACATACTGATGAGAATGTAAGTCAATTCTCCAATGAGCCCCTGGATGGCTCTTTGGAGTCCTATTCATGTTTTCACTCCTTCAACAGGATCTCGGTGAGGGGTTGTACAGCAAGTTGGAGAGGACAGACAGCTGGGATTATTATATTCACCAAATATTTTGGAATTTTTAAACTTCAAAGTTGTACTTCAGTTCCAACAGTGGCCTAACCTTTTCAAAGGTTATTCTGTAAATGTATGCAAGATAAAGAATTTCCTGGGACAGTGTCTGCCAGGACCCTAAGCCTACATTCATATCTAATTTATAATCACACTGAAAAAAAAGGGGGGTTTGTTTTACAAGGAGCTCATGTTACCCCTGGTCTGGCATTGTGCAGAGGAGTGACAAGTGCAATTTATATGAATAATCACTGCAATCAGTCGCCCTTAAGAAGGAACCAGGGGCAAGCTCTTCAGAGGTAGAAAGTGTGAGTCACACAGTCGTCTCTTGCTCCCCAAAATGGTGCCAAGGGCACTGGTTGCTATTGACCAGATTCAGAGGACAGGGCAGAATTAATTCAGCCATCTACTGGGATCTAAGTTCCTGGCTTGGAAGACCTAGATTCTGGTTCCAACTGTGCTATTAACTTGTCATGATATCTGTAACCTGATGCAAAGACCTGACTCATTGGAAAAGACCCTGATGCTGGGAAAGATTGAAGGCAGAAGGAGAAGGGGATGACAGAAGATGAGATGGTTGGATGGCATCACCGACTCAATGAACGTGAGTTTGAACAAGTTCTGGGAGTTGGTGTTGGACAGCCTGGCGTGCTGCAGTCCATGGGGTTGCAAAGACTTGGACACAACTGAGCAACTGAACTGAGATCTGTAACAAGACCTTTCCTTTCAGTGAATCTGTTTCCTCAATTCTAAAATCAGATCAATGGAGTAGATAAGAGCAAAGGGCTTGTCTTGTTTGAACAGATAATGATTTTCCAGAAGCATCCTTTTCTCCACAGAAGTTGGGGCCGATAAGCCTGGGAATTCCCCAGGGGAAAGGCCTATGAAGATGATGACATTGATGATAACATCTCAGGGCAAGCAAGCCTTGAATGGATGACTCAAGGGACAAGCGTGGGTGTGACTTGCACTTAGAGCCCAGAACTGCCTCTGCCATATCTGCCATTGTTAGTCGCATTGGACTCTTGAGACCAGAACCCATGGACCATAGCCCACCAGGCTCCTCTTTCCATGGGGTTTCCCAGACAAGAATACTGGAGTGGGTAGCCATTTCCTTCTCCAGGGATCTTCCCAACCCAGGGATTGAACCTGGGTCTCCTCCTTGGCAGGAGGATTCTTTACTGCTGAGCCCCCAGGGAAGCCCATCTCACCTGATCCCAAACCAAGGATAATTTGCTTGGGATATAAGGGATTTATAGGTCTGTGAGACCCAATGTGTGAATCTGGGATTGGAGAGATAGGAAAGGGTCAGAGAGTAAAAACTTCAGACTTTGTAGATCTTACCGTCTCTGTCACAACTGCTCAATTCTGCAATTGTGGCATGAAGGCAGCTATAGATAATAAGTAGATGAATGGCTGTGGCCACGATCCAATAAAACAAGAGTAGGTAGAGGATTGGATTTGGCCCTGGGCTGTAGTCGACAGTCCTGGGTGTGGCTGAAGTATCTATGTGTCCTCTCTATCTTAATCAGTCCCTGGGCCTGGAGAACAGCATGGCCACTTCCTAAAATGTCTACAATAATAACAGACCATCTCCCCCTTGGCTTATCTTCCTGCAGTCATTGGAGCCTAAGAACCTCACTTTCCAAGAGCCCAGTTTTCAGCTGAGGAGCAAAGGGCTCCAAGATTACTGGCATCAAAAGCCACACTGTCTCCCTGCATTAGGCTCAGGCTGCAAGAGCAGGGAAATCACATGGAAGGGACGGATGAAAACGCAGCACCCATGCACAGGAACTTGGCTTGTCTTCCCTGGAAAATCAAATCCAAGTGTTAAGAGTTACGATGCCCAATTACTACAGGCGGCAGCTGGAGGTGGGGGCGGGGGTGGGCTTTGCTCCCACCAGAACACCTTTCCGGCTCACACATGAGCACAATTTGGATCCTAACAGAGCTACGAAGGAATAGTTTGATCGTGAGGTCATCGCATGGGGCTCCAGAGCCCAACTGACCTTTTGAAGTCTGCTCAGGGAACCTCATTATGTTGCATTTCTGTGTCGATCCCTTCTCTGATTTTTTTCAAGTCCCTTTGCTTCTGCATTCCTTTGATTAGATTTTTGCCTTGATAGAGAGGCACAGGCTGAGGGGAAGGGAGTCAGGGAGGGAATCAGGAGGAAAGACCTGATTATTAAGTGAATAATCCCCCCCTGGGGGCCTTGGCTTGCTACTCCTCAGGCCGGGCTTGCTCGAGGGGATGTCTTTAGGGAGAAGTAATTCTCCAGAAGGCAAGACTCCCATTGCTGACCAACACTACTTGAATCGATGCAACCGGAGGGTTGCAAGCAGGAGTCCCTGCCAAAGTAGACACAAAGTCTCCCATCTTGTAAAGCAGTCACTGGGAGCAGCTGCTTGAGAAAGGAAGCTGATCCTTCCTCGTGACAAGCCACTCCTCCCTTGCCCCTTGAACATAAATGTGTTTGCTCAGCCCACTGTCTGCCCCTGGCGTGCATCTGCATCCTTGCGGCCATTTTTCATAGTAATGGCTCTCGACTTCCTGCTCGCAGAATGTCAGAGCACAGAGAGGTCCCCAGAGATTCTCGGTTCCCTTTAAGAAGATGATAAAGGGTGGCCTGGCGCATAACAGCCTGCACAAATCACCAATATGCGCGATCTAGTCAGGAGAGGAGGTAACTCTCCCCCTGATTTCAACCTGCTGACGGGAACTCTCAGTCAGGCTCAGGCTTCCAGCTCAGTGATAGACACTGCCCCACCCTCTCCCCCCTCCCTGTGCCTTTCTTAGAAAGCCTGGCTTTCCCTGGACCACCGCTGCTAATGATGGGGACGCCTCCTCTCTCTTTCCAGCTTCAACATATTGGAAGAGTTTAAAGGCACAAAGCAATCCTGGGGAGCTCCTCTCACTTGTTTGAATGAGAGGCTTGTAAATTTCAGAGTCATTAATCATGGTTGTAAAAAGACTGGCAAATAAAACCCAGGGAGACTGTTCTTCAGGTTGCAGCCTCTCCATGCTGATATTCCGTATCCAAGGCTGCTTGACCCCAAGACTCCAGGACCGTACAGGATCTCTGCTGGAGCCACAGCATCCCCTCCATAGGTGTTCCAGATCTCTCTCATAGTGTAAACACAGCAAGGGTCACGGAAAGTGTGACTGTGACATGGAGAAGCCCCCACAATGAATCAAAAGACCGCAGGGCTAACTTCTGTCCTGCCTGGACCTGCGTCCTGGTCCCAGCTTCGACTTTAACACGGAGGGTGACCTGGGTTAAACTGCTCAAGGTTTCAATGCTTTGGTCACAGTGCCTCTGGCTGCAAAGGTCCCTCCCTCTGACTCAAGGGCCGACACTGTATGATAACTTTTCCTTTATTATTGCAAACAGCACCAGCAATAGGGATTCCTATTATGTGCTAGGCATGAGCTAGCCTGTGCTCAACTGATCTGTAGGGTCCAACTCTTTTATGACCCCATAGACTGTAGCCCACCAGGCTCCTCTGTCCATGGAATTCTCCAGGCAAGAGTACTGGAGTGGGTTGCCATTTCCTTCTCCAGGGGATTTTCCCAACCCAGGGATCAAACCCACATCTCGTATGTCTCCTGCACTGGCAAGCGGATTCTTTACCACTGTGCCCGCCACCTGGAAGCCCTCATGAGCTAGTACTGGGGCACAAAACTCAGTAAGACACACACCTGCCCTCAAACAATAAACAAACCTCTCTAATATCTCAAGTGTGTAACAATGATGACAATACTTAGCACAAACCAGGTGTCCAGTACAGTTTCCGAGGCTGTTTCTATTTACTGTCATTAAGTCCCCCTTCTGCTGCTAAATCGCGTCAGTCGTGTCCGACTCTGTGCGACCTCATAGACGGCAGCCCACCAGGCTCCGCCGTCCCTGGGATTTTCCAGGCAAGAAAACTGGAGTGGGTTGCCATTTCCTTCTCCAATGCATGAAAGTGAAAAGTGAACGTGAAGTCGCTCAGTCGTGTCCGACTCTTCGCGACCCCACGGACTGCAGCCCACGAGGCCCCTCCGTCCATGGGATTTCCCAGGCAAGAGCACTGGAGTGGGGCGCCATCGCCTTCTCCGCCTGAGCCCCTTTGAAGCACATATTCTTTTCATTGTAGTTTGAGGGATGCAAACAACAAGGCTCTAACAGGTCAGAACCATTGCTCGGGGTGACATGGGGATTAGATGATGAAGCGGGAATTCAACGCGGCCGGCACACAGCGCCGTCTCTAGCCGCGTTCCCACCTCCAGCCGAGTAACAGTGTGTGAAGCTCCTTCCTCACTATGTGCTGCCCTCACCGAATCAATTCACCTTTCCCTTTATTCCGAGTCATTTTAACGAACTCCTTGTAGGAACCTGACCCAATACTGGTTTCTAGGGCAGCAGCCAGGAAAGATGGGGTCCCTGTTTTCATGGGGCTCACAATGGAGCAAGAAAGACCCCTTTCCCACTAAAATCACCTTAAATCTTTCTTCACTGGTGAATACCCTCTGTCCCTAGAAACCTGGGGCATGAGTTGGAAAATGTCTTCCCAGGGGACAGCAGGACAGGTTAAACTGCAAAGGCTGAGTCACAGCTGGGGCAGCTCAAGGTTAGACCCGAAGTATTACACTTTCTCCCTTAACAGGGTCATTTTCTGGGTCAGCAAAAGAGGCATCCAACAGGGGACACAGGGAGGTCTGGAGGGGGTGTCCCAGGCAGGAGTGGCTGGGGGAGGCCTTCTGGGCACAATGGCTGTGGCCAAGAAGAGTTCTTGGTGCTTCTGTGCCTCTAGAGGTGGGTGATGGGGCAGAAAGAGCCACTCGGGACTAGAGATTCTAACCAGGGCTCCTGACTCTTCAAGTGTTCTGGCGCCTCCAAGTCCCCTCTGTGTCCCTACGATGACATTCAAATGCATCACAGCAGGATCCACCAGCTGCTGACTGCCCTGTGCTGGGCACTGGGCTGAGTGCGTGGCATGTATGTGGGCATTTAACCCTTGCCACCACCCTGCATGGTGAGTGTTAATACTTCCATCCCCACCCCACTCTCTGAATGAGTGCTACCTCAGACAAGCAGAAGCAAGGGAACCATACAGCAGAAGACTGCCAAGAAGGGAGGAGACAATGGGAGGTGGGGGCACAGGGAGCAGGGCGGCGAGGGGAGCAGATAGGAGACGTGGAGGCAATTTCCTCCGCTTGGGCTGTGGTGTGAGGTCAGGGTCACAGCTCAAGTGTGTGCCCCTCATGGAGGGAGGTGACTCGCTGAGTGTTTCAGGGCCTCTCCTGCTTACCCCGAGCCTCACATACCCACCCTCCATCCAGGAAAACTGCATTTTTTCACTTCTACATTTGGAGGTTCCTTAAGCCATTTCCTGTGAATTAAAGGCTCCGTCTCATTCTGATGTGGTAGAGACACTGGAGCCCAGCGAGGGAAGGCTCACCCAGTGGGTGAGTGATGGCAAAACAAGGCGGTTAAGAATGTGGCTTTTACAATCAGAGGTGTCGGGTTTGAAGCCCAGTTCTGCAGCTTACAGGTCAGGGGTCATGGGAAAGCCACATTATCTCCTCAAGCCTGGTTACTCCTGTTGTAAAAGGACAAATAGAACTCCGCCCTGGCTGGGTGGAAGGATCTGCTGAGAACACAGGCTGAAGACCCTGCCACAGAGACGGGCACAAAGCAATAGCTCAAGAAACGACAGGAGGCGTCATGTTCAGTTCAGTTCAGTCGCTCAGTCGTGTCCGACTCTCCGCGACCCCATGAATCACAGCATGCCAGGCCTCCCTGTCCATCACCAACTCCCGGAGTTCACTCAAACTCACCTCCATCGAGTCGGTGATGCCATCTAGCCATCTCATCCTCTGTCGTCCCCTTCTCCTCCTGCCCCCAATCCCTCCCAGCACCAGAGTCTTTTCCAGTGAGTCAACTCGTCACATGAGGTGGCCAAAGTATTGGAGCTTCAGCCTCAGCATCAGTCCTTCCAATGAACACCCAGGTGTCATGTTCAGTCTCATTGAAATCCTGACTCTATTCTTGAAGTCAGGGCAGAATCTGAATTTAGCACCATGAGTGACACAGGTTCTCCAGTCATTTCAGAACGAGGACCCACCAGAACAGTAGGGTCCGCATGGCTTTGGAGAGAGGGCAGTGAAGCCTCACAATCAGTAGAAGACAGCAAGGTGGGGAGGTGAGGGGTCCCCACAGCATCCACGACCAGAGTCTTGCATCTGAAACAGCCTGGGGCACGTGGGGCCGCAACTCACCCCCCGTGCATCCAGAATGCGCTATTTCACCATGTGTGACTTCCCTGGGTCATTTCAGTGGCTCAGAGCTTCATTTCCTACCGGAGTTTCCGAGTAGGGGTGATGCACGTTCCCCTCATGCCTGACTTGTTATTTCACCAGGCCCCTCTTCCAAATGACAGGGGAAATATCCCCTGGAATATTGGAAAGCAGGAAACTACTTTTCAAAAATAAATGGGTACCTTAAGCCAGCCTTCCGGAATTCTACTACACGACCGCCTTCCAAATTCAACGACGGCCAAAAGCGTGTGTGAGTGTGTGCAGGCCCGGGGATATTATTTTTAGAAAGAAAGACTGGGAGCAGGGGGAGGAGAAAAAGGAAGTCTACATAAGCCAAGGTTGCGGGGTGGTGCTAGAGCAAATGACTTACACGTGGGACACAAGCATTTGGGGAAACTGAGGGTCTAGGGACAGGGTGAGCTGCCTGCAGCAAATGACAGTGGGAGAAAGTGAAAGTCTCAGTTGCTCTGTCGTGTCCAGCTCTTCAAGACCCCATGGACTGAAGCCTGCCAGGCTTCTCTGTCCTTGCAATTCTCCAGGCAAGTATACCGGAGCGGGTAGCCATTCCCTTCTCCAGGGGATGTTCCCGACCCAGGTCCAGGTGGCGCTAGTGGTAAAGAATCCAGTTGCCAATGCAGGAGACATAAGAGACACAGGTTCGATCCCTAGGTCGGGAAGATCCCCTGGAGGAGGGCATGGCTGCCCATTCCAGTATTCTTGCCTGGAGAATCCCATGGATAGAGGAGCCTGGTAGGCTACAGTCTATAAGGTTGCAAAGAGTCGGACACGACTGAAGTGATGGCACTGCAGACAGATTCTTTACTGTCTGAGCCACCAGGGGAGCCCCAACAGTGGAAGAGGGGGCTCAAGTAAACGCGAGGCTCAGGCACATGAAAGGGGCCGCCTAGCCCTCGCTTGGCCCTGTGATCTGTGGGACCGCCTCCCCAGCCCACAGGGACCCAATTTCTTACTACAAAACAATAGCATTAAGTCCCAAATTCCAAACCACTGTCCCAGTGCAGCCAGAGTGAATTTACTAAAACAGAAAGAGATTAAGCTCCTCCCTTGTTGCAAGACCCTCCAAAGCTTCGCTTACTCTCAGGAGAAAGACCAATCCACCTCCTCTAGCTTTTTTCATCTCTCAGCTCCCTCTCTCTGATCTAGAGCTCTCCTTTCCTTGTCACAAGGCAAACTCAGATCCACTCTTCCTTCTCAGGCTAGACAACAGCTCCTTAAGGAATCTTCCCTGAGCCCCAGGTCTAAGTCAGATGACCCTTGCCCTGGCTCCCAAGGTCCCCCCAACCCAGCCATCCTCTGCTGGCACTTTCCACACGTATCAGCCTGGTCTTCCAGTTACACCACACGTCCATGGGGAGAGGGACCCTGTCTGGAGCCCACTGCTGTGTGCTAGCACTGTGCCCAAAGCATGGCATGTGTCCAAATAAGTATTTGTTGATCCACTGAGCTGACCCAATACTGCGCCTGAAGTAAGGTCTCACAGAATGCAAATTAATCGGTCTCTAAGGAGCTGAAGTATAAAATGATAAGACTGAAAAATATAAAAATTGAAACTGAAGGACTCTGGTAGCAGTGAATCCAAACTTCCCACCTCCCATGGAAATAAACACGAGGGTGTGGGCAATGGCCAAGGAGGGGGCGAGCCCCCTGCCATCTGACTCTGACATCAAGAGGCTTCCAGCAGACGCAGAGGCAGGCCTCGAGCTGCTCTCAGGGAGCACACTGATGGGCTCCAGCTCCGTCTATCCAATGTCTCAACCCTGCCCAACAGGAAGGCACTGTGAAACCTCAAGTTTTTGCCTTGAGATTAGAGGCATCTAAACCTGTAGCTTAAGAACTTTTGCCACATGTAATTATTGGCCTGAGACATCAGTCACCTTCAGAACTTCTGCGCTGACAGAGGGCAAAAGAAAAGCGTCTAGAATATCAAAAGGTGAAGGGTCCAGATTACAAAGGGAGACGCAAGGAGGGCTTTTCCCAAGTCGCAGCCTTTAATTGACTCCAGTCTCTGCTGAGCACCTTGGCCTCCTTTGTCAGCATGCTGCAAGGCAGGCTGGGCTCCACAGACACGGGTAACTCACTGCAGACCCGGGCGGCCAGCGATACATCTCCCCGAGAAATCTCCCCTCACCGCCATGCTGGGTTCCATGAACCAGCAACTAGGAAGGCCAAGTCTGCTGAAGGAACAGTCTGAGAAGTTGGGATGGGTCTGGAGGGCAGAGGCAGAGGATGGTCCTGTCCTCCCTCCCAGCCCTTCAAGTGACAGACTCCAGAAAAACCACGAGAATATCAAAGGGTGAGAGGCCAGGCCCCACACTTGACAAACTTTGCACCGAAGGGAAGCTGACTGGCTGGCGTTTTTAATTCAAAGGTCAGTTGAACAAATTTCACAGTCAGCTCATTCCTTTGGGTCCTTGTTTACCAATCTGTGAAGTGGTTCTAGAAAACTATCTATGCCTCTGCCTCCCCGTTCCCACTTTAGAGTGCAGGCATCTTTTTAAATAAAACAAGGCCCCCTCTTAGAAAGACGGCATATGCAGTTTGCGTCAGCCTCCAGTTCAGTGCAAATGCAGCTTTTCTCTGCACTCGTTTAGATATAAAGAAATCACAGTCTGCTTTGGAAGGAAATTAAAAAGACAAACCAGAGTGATTCCTGCAGAAAGCCTTAGAAACCAAAGTCCTATTTATTCTGCATGGAGAACACAGGCAATGAGGACACATATTTCAAATTTTTGTTTTTATCATGTTACATTAATATTGTACTTGCCTGTAAAGAAGTCCAAAAATGAAATGAAGGGCTTCAGAATCACAAATGAAGGTGTGGCCAATTAGTCTATCAGAACACTGCAAACTGCCCCCCATGCTCAAATTGTGGATAAGCCCATCACCTCTGATTTATCTCTCTGCTTGGCATTTGGGAGGCAGCACAGAGGAGATGCTCTGTATGATCTGACTGTCAAATCCTTTGAGTTTATTTAGGATTAAAAACTGGTATCAAAAGGAATGTCAAGCAGAGGAATCTAAATAATTAAAATCTGTTTAGTGGCTATAGACCTCATCCCTTTCTCTTTGCATTTCTGTCCCCAGCTTTATCTTTTTCTCTGAATTCCCTACAGACCCGTGGGACTTTGCTGGGCAAAACCCAGCTCTCCTCTGGTTGCTGGGCTGTGCTTATTAAATGTGGATGAATGTCAATGTCACCCAGCTCATTAATAATTGATTTCCAGCCCTGTCTCTATTTGCAGAGCAGAAGCCACTTACAGAGTCTATTATTCCAACTCTGTGTGTGGGTCACGGGGCCAAAGAGGTTCTACTAGGGGTAACCTTTGTTGACAGCCATCACCATGGCAACTCCACACATCTCCAGCCTCCACTCAGATGCCCACCAAGAGTCTAGTCCTGCCCTGCACTAGGAATAGGCCTGGAATTTGCTGAGCTACATGGCTATACAAGCAACACTGCTGGCAAAATGGGATTTTTCTGTTTTAATTTTGGTCTTTGTCAAATAGCATTGCATTCTTTAACAAACACATTTGGAAACTGTCATGGGAAAGAGCATTTCAGATTTTAAAAAACAGGCAAAATATAAAGACAAAGTAAATCTCCCTCTGGCTGCTTTTAGGTCATTTTAAGTCAATGAAACCTATATAATCCTGGAATAACTGATTGTTTCTTTTCCACACGACCAAAGGCGGCAAGCTTAGACGGGAAGAATTACTGTTTTGCTTTTAACCAACCTATTAATATTTGGTCCTACCAGCCACGCTTCCTCTATCCCTCTACCCCTTCTTTGAAGATTCCCCCCCACTAAATTAATGTTTAACAATTAAATGAAGCCAACGGAGAGTTTTGAAAGATCCACACAATTACGGATTGGGTGGGCATGCAGAGCCTTTAATTTAAGTGGGAAATGTTTCCCAAATTATGGCTTGAGACCTCACAGCTAATTACATAATTTTCAGCATCTGAAAAAACATTAGCTGAGAAAACGCAAACAGAATCACACTGAAAATGAGAGAGGGAAACCTGGAAGTGGGTCCACCTATTATTTTAGAAAATAAAGCTACTAGATATATCAAGGAAGAGCGCAAAGCAGAAGCACCATGCTAGAACTCCACGTGGTTTGAAAGATCACCTGTCCCATATTTGTCAAGTTGAGGCAGGGCTCCTGATTAAACAAGACCACACGTTTGTGAAATAGTGTGTATTTCACCCCTGCCTGCCAATTTTCTAAGGCATGTTTTTCATACTGAAGCCTCTGCTAGGTCTTGCAATGAAACAACGTATTTATTTAGTCCAAAATTGGCCAAATTTCTGTGATTGTATAAAAAGGATACTTATTTAAGTAATGTTTATTAAAACAAATCAAAGATATTTTGAAGTACTTATTATAAAAAATAATACTGATTTAATTCGTCCTGGGGAGAAGATCATGGCATCCGGTCCCATCACTTCATGCAAATAGATGGGGAAACAATGGAAACAGTGAGAGACTTTGTTTTCTTGGGCTGCAGATGGTGACTGCAGCCATGAAATTAAAAGACGCTTGCTCCTTGGAAGAAAAGCTATAACCAACCTAGACAGCATACTAAAAAGCAGAGACATTACTTTGCTGGCAAAGGTCCATCCAGTCAAAGCTATGGTTTTTACGATAGTCATCTATGGATGTGAGAGTTGGACTCTAAAGAAAGCCGGCCGCCAAAGAATTGATGCTTTTGAACTGCGGTGCTGGAGAAGACTCTTGAGAGTCCCTTGGACTGCAAGGAGATCCAACCAGTCCATCCTAAAGGAAATCAGTCCTGAATATTCATTGGAAGGACGGATGCTGAAGCTGAAACTCCACTACTTTGGCCACCTGATGTGAAGAACTGACTCACTGGAAAAGACCCTGATTCTGGAAAAGATTGAAGGGAGGAGGAGAAGGGGATGACAGAGGATGAGACGGTTGGATGGCATCACCGACTTGATGGACATAAGTTTGAACAAGCTCGGGGAGTTGGAGATGGACAGGGAAGCCTGGCGTGCTGCAGTCCATGGGGTTTCAAAGAGTCAAACTGACTGGGAAAATTTTCTCTTTTAAGTAACTTTTTATGCCCCTGTGCAACCTTAATTTCTCTGAATAACCCTTAGGAAAAGCCAGATGAATTCTGTGCCTTACGAACAAAGACTCTGAGTCCCAGAAAGAGCGTCTTCAAGGGGTTCTTGAAGGAAGAGAATGGTGGATCACAACATTTCCAGGCCAATGCCCTTTGGGTCTGACTTCATTGATGCCCTACCTGAGGGACGAGACTACACCACTGACACCTAGATTGGATGGTCTTCAAGGCCATGATTGTTATGGGATAAGTCAATGTGCCTTTCTGCACATCCTCAAAAGAACGTGCTTTTTAAGTGAAAAGACAGAAGGTACTTGGGGAATTGGGGTGACACGCACTTGGGAGACCGGGGGTCCAGTTCATCAGAAGAGGTGCCTCTGCCTCGCATGGGAGTCATTTTATACTGTGCTCTTCCACCCTGGCTAAGGACATCTGAGAGCTAGGAGACTAGGCTGGTGCTACTGCAGCCTGATCTTTGCTACAAAGTATGGATGTTGAGGAGGCTGGGGGCAGGCCAGGGGTAAGAGGTAGCCTCTCCTCACTTGGGTGAAGAAGGAAATGGCAACCCGCTTCAGGATTCTTGCCTGGAGAATTCCAAGGACAGAGGAGACTTGGAGGCTACAGTCCATGGGGTCACAGAGTCGGACACGACTGATTGTGCGTGCACACACATATCCTCACTTGGGAGAAGAAAATATAAGATTTAATGAAAGCTCCACCACTGACTTGTTTTTGCCTAGGATGTGCCTTTTAATTTGAGGTCTTAGATTCTCCATCTGTAAAATTAGGGGGGTGGACCCAGTATCTTGAAGGCCCCTCCCAGCTTTACCATTCTTTATCCTACTCTCCTGGGAGTGACACTCAAAGCCACATTCACACAATAACTATACCATGAATAGCTGCTTTTAAAGTCAAATTCTCTTCTCTGAGAAAGAATTGTCTTTGTTCCTTTAAAGGCAAGGTCAGTTCAGACCAGCATCCCACAGACCAAATGCTTATGCAAAGCTTGTGCCTTTTCTGGGAGGCACCTGGGGCAGTCTTGTAAGGGCTGGCTGTTCCCTACTCTGCAGAGACACTCAGATAACAGCTTCTCTTGTTATAGTCTGGCTCCCACTCCCTGTGAAGAAAGCAAGAGGTGCAGATGTGCAGAAGCCAACAAATACATATATGTATAAAGTTTTCTTTGGAAGAAAATTTCAGAAACTCTGAAAAGTTAGGCTCCAACTCTGGGTTCAGCTCAGGTCTGCCTCCTGATCAAAAGTCTCCATTCCTGAAATGCTATCTGAGAGAAAACAACTTCGTTCAGGACATTAAGCCGTGAAGTCACCAAGTTTTGAAGAAGATCAGCCCCCCAGACCGCCATCTGTTATGCAAGCTGCATACAATGTAAAAGGTCGCTAATTATTTTTGGCAAGAACTGCAAATTCCATGCTTTTACAAATTAAGATGACAAACAACTTACTTTTACAAACACTTTGGGCCAGCCGAAAACAGTCCGGTTTGGGCCAGCCGAAAACAGTCCGGCTCCCGCCTAGGTCCCAGCAAAACCACAGCTTTGATGAGAGGTCTGAGACTGTCAAGTCACGCCATTGGAGCCTGCTGGGGTATGAACCCTGCATCCAGGCCAACAAGAGTGCTGGTGGTGGGGGATCCTACAGGAGGTGTCACTGACTTTCCATTTTAAACAAAAGCTAGGAGTGACCATTCCCATTTTTGGTTCTTATCTAGTTGCGCATCTGATCATCTCTGGTAAGACAGTTGATGGGACAATCTGATGATTCATCAGGAGCAACTTTCACAGTCTTTCACAGCCTTCTCCAACACAAAAATTGGTCATTTCCCAGCACCTACCATCCACAGAATTAAAAAACTACACAGCTTAGTGTCTAGACAAAATGGGTTGTTTAGAAAGCCAGACAAGGACTGTCATTTGATTCCAGATAATAATACAAGCAGGAATGGTTTTGCCCTGATTAACTTCATAGACTTTGAAATAGACAAGTCAATGTGCTAGACACCAAGTTTGATTCAATTCACCCCCAAACACACTTGAATGGGTAAACTTAGTTGCTAAGTTGTGTTCGACTCTGAGACTCCACGGACTCTAGCTCACCAGGCTCCTTTGTCCATGGGATTCTCCAGGTAAGAATATGGGAGTGGGTTGCCATTTCCTTCTCCAGGGGATCTGACTGACCCAGGGATTGAACCTGTGTCTCTTGCATTGCAGGTGTTCTCCTGCATTGCAGGCAGATTCTTTACCACTGAGCCACCAGGGAAGTCTAATTTTTCATACCAAGCTACCCTTTATTGAACATCTATTATTTTCTAGGCATAATAAAAAGCAGTAACATGCATCATCTTTTAATTTCTCACATCAATCCTGCATAGTCCATATTTTAAAACTCACTTAATAGTTGGGGAAATTGTGACCCAAAAAGCCTAAAATATTATCCAAGAACACAGGACTTGTTATTTGAAGCCAGGATTTGAATCAAAATCTGCAGAGCTGAGTTCTCTCCCCAGTATTGTGCAGGACATGCCAGTTCTAGTTTCTTTCAGTACTGCTACAGCATGCTCGCCAGTCCCTTTGCCACTTTAATGCCAAAAATCTAAGACCATGCAACGCTGCACCAAAAAGAAAGCATGGGCCAGGATGGTCGATATGGCTCAGTAGAGCGCTAGCGGCTGCCTGCAGAGCTGCAATCACGGTGGCTCAGTGAGCAGAGAGCCAGCTAGTTTCGCTGATACCAGCCATGGGAGAGGACAGCACTGGCATCTGTATCACTTATTTTCTGACTCTGAACTGCAGGACACTGCCAGGACCTAAATTCATCTCATTTTCTTAACTGTGCTCTTGCTCTTCCGCTCACGCCTTGAGAAAGCAACAATTAGTGATACCATGACATGTTTCACCAAACGTTACTTCCCTGAGAGAATTATTCTAGCAGTAAAATAGGCAAGAACAGAAAAAAAGAAAAGAGGAGGAAGATGGTACAGATCTCCTTTCATATAAAAATGAGGAGCCCTGAGTGTCCCCCAAATCATTTCCCTTTTCGCCGCTTCTTATTGACAGCTGCTCTGGGTCACCCTTTTTATCCAGATTTTTGTCTACATCAAGGTGACTCACAGCCTGCTTACCAGCAGACCAGATCTTGCTTGCCTGACAGCAGAAAGAATGTTGAAAGACTTCCCAGTCTTCTAAAGGATTTTACTGTGGCTCATACTTGCCTTCCTTTTGCATCCATGCTCATGCAGAAAGGCATCTGGTCTTTCTATATAATCATACATAGTCACTCCCAGCTTCTGTCCCTTGGTGGGGGGTGCCCTCTTTAGAGATCCCTCCAGGGTGCTGGCTACTGAGGTGCTCTCCTGGTCCCCATATCTGCTCAGAGCTCTGAATTGATAGTATTCCTCTGCAAGCCCAAGACGATCCCTTCTCCTGGCCTGCCTTCTTGACCTCCTGTGCCCTATGTGTTTGATCTGTCCTTCCATCCGTCCCTGAACTCCATCAGACCTCATCTCTGGTGGAAACAGAGGAGCAAGGCCGAGAAAACAGCAGGGGCTGCTGGGGAGTCATTGGGGAGGACAGCAGCAGCGAAGGGCTGTCCACGCGTAAGCAGTCAAACATCTGAACTTGGAGGGGGAGCTTCGGGGAGACAGGGTTTATATCAACCAGGAATATTGAGGGCCAGAGCTTAGACTAATAGGAAGAAATAAAAAAATGGGAATGTTTCGGCTGGACATCAAGAAAAACATCCTGATGAAAAGGGAAGGCTCCCACGTGGGGGATGTTCTCATAAAGATGAGTGAGTGGCCAGGTCACTGCTGCGTTCCCCCCAGCTCAGCTCTGGCGGGTTATAAACAAGGCCACGCTGCCTGGGGCGGAATGGAGCCTGGCCTCCTTCCAGCTTCCCTTCCCTGGGAGAAGACCATGGAGGTGGGGCATGTGGATTGTGCCGTGTGTGGCCTACCTCAGTTGTAAGGATCAGAAGGCAGTTAAACTAAATCAAGAAAATGGGAGTCCAGGGAAACTTTTTGCTGGTCTTGGTAAGAATGTCCCATGTCATATTAGGGACTAAAGGAGGATCTGACAAATATCAGGAACCGGGGCAGCACAAAAACCCTCTCTGAGGTGTGCTGTGCTGCCTGTGTGTGCCATTCGAGCCTCTCTATGGACCCTCTCTTCCTGGTTCCTCGTGCTTTCTGCATTCACGCCACCTCGGCTTGCATGTGGTGGCGGCTCCAGCCTCTCCTGCCTGGTCAGCCTTGCCGTTGGGCCCTCACAGCTAATCATCCTGGCCTCTTCTTTATTCAGAGTCCCAAGAACGAGACCTGAAAAGTTCCTTTCACGGGTTCCTGGAAGGGCAGCTTACAGGCCAGCAAGCAGGCGCCCACCCCTTCCTCCAGTTAGTGGTGGCTGGGGCGGTGCTGGGAAGGGGACCCTGCACGTGGCTGCCTAGGTGGCAGGAGCGACAGATAGCGAACAGCGGGTGGGGGAAGGTTTAGGAAGTGATGTGGGCCTCCAGAAACCACCGGACCTGTCTGGGACTCCCTCTCCCCTATTCCAAGTACATAACTCAGTCCTCCAAGCCCCACGTTTCCATCTCCCTGTTAGAGCTCGACCCCCTCCAGAGCGCCAAAGCCCTCCTTCTCGGGCTGGGCGACAGCTTAGCAGATGGAAGGAAGGCGGCCTTCCCACTAACACATATGGTGCAGTGAGTGGCTACTTTGTTTATTGGATGTGCCATTTGTTCCCCCTCTTCCCACAATTCTACCACATCTACGCTTTGCTTCTGGCTGTGAAGAGGCCAGCCTTCCCCACCTATGAAGCCCCCTACCCCTCCCCTCCCCAGATCAATGGATGGGGTCGTGAGGGGCATCCTTCTGTGAATGGTCTCCTAGGGGCTGGTTTCCTCTCACTTATCAGAGTCATTTAGGATGAGTCTGAATTCCAAAATGTTTGCCAAATAGTGGCTCCTGTTAATACTCCTTGAATTTGTTACAGAATTCAGCTTAATGTCAAGGAACCACTCCTGAGACCCTTACCAGGGTGGAGAAGCAGGGGGACAATTAATCACCACTCTTCCCCAGAACAACACACAGATCATCACAGTCTCCCAGACACTGTGCTGTGGTTGTCACCTCATCCAACCCTCCATCAGCCCCATGAGAAAGATTCATTACTATCTCCGCTAAACTGATGAAGAAATCCATCTCAGAAAGTGTAACTACTTTGTCCAAAGTCTTGTGATTAGTGCCAGACGTGAGATTTGACGTCCATTTCAGTGTTTACTAAAGGCATTCCACTTTTGTAGGTCAAGAATTTTTTTTCTAGCATAGCATGGTTTATTATGTTATTGCAGACTTAATAAAAGGTCAAACAACATACACATAGCCCCCACGACCATTAGGGAGGGAGGCTCCCGTCTTTCTTAATGTAGATCTGGCCAACTCCTGTGCTTGCTGTTGCTGCAGGACGGCTACACAGCATGGAAGAGCTCCTGCTTTCCTCCACTACAGCACTGCATTTTCATTCATGCTGTTACCACTTCTAAGGCAGTAAGAGCTCTCTCTCCAAAGGACTTCTCCTCTCCCATCTAATCAGTCGCCAAGTCCTGCTGCTTTCGTCTTCACATTGTCTCTAGGATGTGGTCCCTATTTCCCATCCTCACCACCACAGCTGCCGTGTCTCTCTCCCGGACTCCCGTGTGGCTTCTAACAGGGGTCCCTGCCTCTACTCTCGCCACCCTCCCCAGCCACACTGCAAACTCCAAAGGGCAACCGGAGGGATCCCTGTAAGAGGCAGACCTGATGATATGACTCCAGAGGGATGGATGGCAGGATGGAGTGGTGAGGAGCAGAGAGCCCCAGAAGGATGGGGGCTGGGTGGAGGGGAACAGGCCTGAGCGCGCGAGGAGCTGCCCGCCTCTCAGTGGGACTGCCAGCGACAATCTGCTTCTGTGGGCCACACTATCCCCAAAGGAGTGTTCAAGTACCAGCAAATCTCTGACCTCCAGGAAAGAGTTTCTGTATGTTCACATGGAGCAAAAGCAATACAAACGACAGGGCAGAGAGAAAGTAGCCAAAGGTAGAAGCAAGCAGAAGATGGCAAGGTATGCTCCAACATGCTGTGTCAAAGGTATGGCCCACTGGGTCAGGAGCCTCCCGCCAGGGTTAGAAGCATAAACCCAGAGTTCTCGGGGTGAGGTTCGGAGTATGGTGGCACAGCCAGGAGATTCCCCGTTCCTAGAAGAATCCAAGGGCAGGAGAGCTAGAGAAGCCCACTGGGGGACCCTGAGCCCCCTCAGCCTGTTCTCACTACCCTCTGTGGGGTGTCTGAGTGCTCCATGACTCAATACACACAGGGGCCTCAGAAAGCATTTCAGAAGTAAATAGGTGGCGGGAGGGCCCAGAAGGAAGTGAGGACTGGTGGCCCGGAGCCAGGCAGCATCAGCAACTCTGCAGGTAAGAGGCAGCCTAGGGAAAGCTTCAGATGGGTATCAGGGGGATCCAGACATCTGACTATTATTAATGAAAACAAGAATAACCAAGGAAGCGGCTACCTAGGGGCCAGGTGCCGTGCAAGGTGCTTTACTGCCATCTCATTCCAGACACCCTGGCCTCGTGGCTGTACCTTCATAACCCAGGCTGGCTGCCAGGGTTTCCCAGCAGCCTTTGCCCTCCCTGTGCCCTTGGCCAGGAGCACTCTCCTGCACCTCTGTCAAGTCTTGAAATCACATTCAAGTGAGACCCTCCTTGATCACCCCATCAATTCTGTTCCTTGCCCCCACACTTCCACCCCTTTTTCTAGGCTGCATTTTTCTCCAAGGCACTTACATCATCCTCTGACACACGGCCTCATTTCCTTATTTATCATATTTATTGTCTGTTTCATCCCTTCCATGGGAATCCAGGCCCCATGAGGACTGGGGTTTTAGTTTATTTTGTTCACTGCTGTATCTCTAGGGCCAAGCACAGTGCCTGCCACATAGAATTTGCTCAAACGCTAGCTGAGTGAACCTTACTTAACCATCACAATGCCACTAAAAAAACCAGATGTTGAAGCTCTTCCCATTTCACAGATGAGAAAATCGAGGCTCAGTGAGGGCAGGGAACTGCCTAAGCAAAAACAGCCAGTAAGTGGAAGATGTGTGTGTGCCTAGAGCAGTCTTCTCCCCACCCCCAACTCTGTCGCTTTCAGTTGACATGGAAAGAGAGGAGTTTGGCCTTGGTGATTTCTGAGACTCTCTCCTGGGATCTGAAAGTCAGTTTAAGTCTCTAGTCATTTCCTCATAGGAGGTGGGGTCACAAGTGGTTTGGGGAATGAGAGTCTGAGTACTGTTTTTGCTACTCAGCCCTGGGCCCTTGGGACCGTTCTCAGTATCCAGGAGCCTCTGTTTCTCTGCTGCAAACTGGGGATGATGACAGTGTATCTCTTCAGGGGAGTCAGTGAAAAGCCAGGATATACATAAAGGCTCTCACAGCGTCCTGAACAAAGTCAATGTCACGGTTGGCACGCGATGCCCAGGACCCCTCCCCAGTCACCCCCGCCCTCTTCTTTCCGTCCCATTCTCCCACCTCTGAACCCCCTGGGGTGGAGAAGTGCCCCTGGCTCCAGCTATCCTGTGAAGCAGCCAGGTCCTAATGGTTCAGCCTCCAAGAGGCGGGGTAGGGCCCAGTGGGCCGGGTCTGCAGCCCGGCAAATGCTCCTGGAGCCTTGTTTTTTGTTCTGTTGCTGGGCCATTTGTTTTTATAGCTTATCGTTTCTGCAGGGGGGCTTTGAAAGGCTGCCATTGCTCCAGTGGATGTTTCCGGTTCGCCTCCATCAAGCCACATTTAATGAAAACCAGTTTAAGGTCTTCTTTCTCATAAAATGTCTCAGGGTTGCTCTGGCAGCTCCTCTTTGGAAATACAGAAGATGAGCGCTCCCCTCCTTGGGGCAGCAAACCCTTACGCACAGGACGATGCTCTGTCCTCAGGAAGTTTCAAAGACTGGAGGAGAAAAAAACAAACCACTGCAGCTTCTAATAGGGGGGAGGAGAGGTGAAACCTGGGGACCGTGAATGCTGCAAACTGTGGAGCTGGGTTCCTCGTCTCCTCTCAAGGAATTGTCAAACCAAAGAATTTCTACTCAGGGAAGGGGTTGTCTCTGAGCCCCTTAATAAACATTTGCAGTGACCTAAGATCACACAGCAGAGCTGGGTTACGTGGAACAGAGCTGAGAACAGCAGCCAGTGCTCCTGGGTCTGCATCTAGAACTTTCTGGAGTGGAGAACGCCATGAGCCAGGGTCAGGGCACCTCCTTCAGACTGTGAGGCCTGACTGCGGTCAGAGATGCCTGGTGGGGTCTGAGAGGCTTGCAACAGGGGCCAGAAGCAGCTCCAGTCCAATTTCACAGGCAGCAGGAGGCTGCCTCTGAATATAAAGCAGAAGGATTGAGGATGTATATGCCTGAATGCACGGTGGTCTAGGCACTGGTGGTCATCAGCTGATGTGACCACCCTTGAGTGAGATGTGGTCCTCCCTAAATGTGCTACGTGGGGAAGGACCTACAGAGCACACCAGCGCTCCTCTCCTGGCGCTTCAGCTATTTTGCTCCTTTCAGATTACCTTGGTGGTAATAAATCATTTCGGAAATACTCCACCAATTGATTGCTTTGTCAATTGTTGCCAGAGATAAAAGGGTTAAATATAGTAGACTGATTTGGGTTCTTTGCAAAAATGACAGTGGACTTTTCTCCCTAAATGTGTCTTGGCACTGACTCCTAATTTGCCCCTTACTCTTCTGCCACACTTGCTCTCACGGGAGCCCTCTCTTCTGTGCAGGAAAAATAAGAGCAGAAAAGAAATGGCTGTGCTGCAGTCTCTCCTGTGGGTGCAACAGACTGGCTGCTGGTGTGCTGTGGGGCTGAGCGGGGAGTGGAGGTGGCCACATTCTCTCTCTGCTCCCATCTCAGCATCCCAAAGCTGTGTGTCCTTTGACAGATCACTCGGCTTCTCTGGAGCACAGTTTTCCCATTTCTAAAAGAGGAGGGTGGTTCAGAATAGGCGTCACAAATGTACGGTGTCTGTCTGGGCACCAGGTGGGTAATAGTCCCCTGGTGAGTGTGGCAGGGACCACAGCAAACTGGGAGCTGTTCCTGTGCCAGCTCCCAGAGTGGGAGAGGGGAGAGGGGGTGGCCAGCTCTCCATTCCAGCCTGTGTTGTTTTTCAGACATGGAGATTCTTAGCGGTCAGAATGCACATTTTTCAAGAGAAACGAAGAATCTAGATTTTTATGGGAAACACCAAATTCTTAAACCTTGGCAATAAAATCAGATGTTTCAGATACCATGCACGCAGGTAAAAAAAAAAAGAAGAAGGAGAAATCCAACCATTGATCTCTGAAGTAACCCTGGGTTTAAAACTCTATAATCCATACTTATTTATTACAGAAAAGCAGAGGGGATGTACAACCGGGAGCTGATTTGGCTGCATGAGACAGGAGCTGGAGTCACCGCTTACTCAGAGCCCCCATCACCTCCAGCATTTGAACTCCATGTATGAAATGGAATAAGACTGCCTGTCCTTTGTTCCTGTAGCATTGCGTGAGGATTACACAGGGTCTCCTGCCCAGGAGGGCTTTGTGAAGGGTAGGGTGCTGTGCCCTGGCTATTCTCATTAAACATTCTTCTCACCACTGGGGACCCTGAGGCCTAAACCTGGAACTAAGCAGTCGTCTCTGAGGCGAGGCTGCTCTCCCAAAGCAAAATGCCTGAGACAATATGGAAACCAGATGCGGAGCAAACACTGCCTTACCTTTTTTTTTTTTTCTTCTCCCCCCAGTGCTTTTGTAACTTTTCAAAGTCGTTCCACATTCATGAGCTCTGATATCACAAAACTCACAGCTGCTAGACCAGGTATTACTCCTTTCCAGATGGGGAAACTGAGGCTCAGAGAGGAGACTGGCGGGGCCAAGGTCTGAAAGGAAATAAACGGCACAAGATGGAAACCCTGTGGCCTAGACTGCTTCTGGCTGGCAATCCTTTCTGGGCAGCTGGCTGCTTACAAAAGACATACTTTTCCAAACACAGGCTTAATGGACATGGTCCTGTCCTCTGCAGGTGCTAAGGCAACTGAAGCATCTTGGTGAATTTCGTTTTCAGTGGCAGGAGTGACAATGGTCAAAGCGCAGCTGCTTTCACCACTACTACTCTTGCAGCTTGGAGCCCGGAGAACTGCAGCCACCCCCGGGATACCCTCTGCAGCTTTACCAACCCAATAAATCTTAGACCATCTTTCCTAAAGGCAAGATGTCCCTTCCTCCCTCCTTCCCTATCTCTCTCTTTCATGCACATTATGTTGCTAGAAAACCTCTTCATGACTCCTTACTGGCCATGATAGTCTGAACCCTACTCTTCGTATTCTTTTCAACGTTGCTTCTAGCCTGGCCCAGCCTGGTGCCCACGCACCTCTGGCCTCTGAGAGCTTCTCTCATCTCACATTCCCTCTCTCTCCCTTAGGCCTTCCTGCAGTAATACTTGCCTCTTTCCCTCTCTCTTCAGGGCCTTTGTACCACCTGCTCCCCCTCAGCTCTAGCGTCCCTGCCTCTGGCACCCTCTCCCTGAAACCTCTATTACTGGTCATATGCCTTTGTGCAGATCTCTCACAGAATCATGGTCCTTTACTTCAAAACCTTTGCCCCGGTTTGTGATTATATGTTCAGCAGTGTAATGATCTCATTTAGTTCCATATCCTCCATTGAAATCTGAGCTGCTGGAGGGCGGTGGTCTCATATCTTTGTATTCATCATCATAACCCCAACACCAGGGATGGTATACAGTAAATATTTGTTGAATCAATTTATAAATAAATATGTGAATTAGGCTACATTCACTATCTCACGTAATGCTCTCCAAATTCTATGAAGTATCAACAGATTCTATGAATTATTCTCCTTGTAGTAGGTGGGGAGACAGTCTAGGAAGATCAGTGATTTGCCCAAGTCACACGGCTAGTAAGAGATACAGGTGGGATTCAGTCACAGGTCTGCCTGATATCCAAATTTTCAAACATACACTGTTTAAGACAATAATACAGTAAACCTCCATATTAGACGGAGTTCTTCAGAGGAACAGAACAGGACGTGGGGGGGGGGTGTGAGAGAGGAATAGTGAGCGAGTGACAGAGAAACTGACTTTAAGGAATCGGCTCATGCAACTGTGGAGGCTTGGCGAGTTTAAAGTAACTTAGCAGAGGCCAGCAGGCTGGAGATTCAGGGGAACGTTGAAGATGGGTCCAAAGGCCATCTGTTGACAGAATTCCTTCTTGCTTAGTGGAGGTCAGTCTGTGTTCTGTTAAGGCCTTCAATTGATTCGGTGAAACTGACCCACATTATGGAGGATATTCTGCTTTACTCAAACTCTCCTAACTTAAATGTTAATCCTACCCCACCCCCACCCCCAAAATATCCTCACAGAAACATCTGAAATGATGTTGAAAATACCTGCACACTGTGGCTCAGGCAAGCTGACATGTGAAATCACAGCCTCCATTCACCCACCATTCAGATTCAACAACGATCACGAAGTTGCTATGTTCGCTTCAGGCAGCCTTCTTCGTCCTCCTTTCCTTTTCTCTTATCTGTTGATGCGGTCACTATCTCTGTACCCCGGCCTACTTGGTAACTCAAGCCTACCCAACATGCCCACGGTCCTTTGCAGCTCCAAGATCGAGGTTCCCGTCCTCGACTCCGAGCAACCTGGCCTCTCAAAGCACAGAGAGGAGGCTTCCGAGGGCTCGGGGCCCAGTCTCCACCGCCTGGAGGGTGAGGCCTGATTTGGGGGACAATTTCCACGGTCTTAGTGAGAAGTTTCCTCTCTGCTCCAGCAAGTCTGCACGTAAATTGACCTTGGCAGGCGTGGGGGTGGCGGCGGGGGCAGGGAGCAAGGCTGCACCTTCTACTCCGGAAAATCACTCTCCATTTTTCCACAGCCGTACATTATTTTCATTTTCATGTTGCGCCCGCCCGCTCCCCATCCGTTTATTGCTCTCTCCTTCCTCCTCCTCCCTCTCCTCCTCCCCCTTCCTCTCCTCCTCTGGCTTTGAGAGGTCCGGGCTTTTGCACACTAGAGAAAGGGACCCATTTAATCTGCTATATTTACAAGCTTCATAAACAAGGTACAGTGAGTAAATCATGGAAAAAATGTACTTTATGTGAAAAAGTTCATTATATGCCTTTGTTCTATTAAAACATTAAAACTGCCTGGTGTAACTAACCCTACCCGGCAAATCTGAAAAAAAAAAAAAAATAGAGAAAACAAAGGAACCCCTGGAAATGTCCCTTTGGTATCTGGGTCCTACAATTCCATACCAACATTCGTATTATTTCTGTGGGTTAAAAACACATGAATGGAGTATTTCTCCAGATAGGGGATACAGGGACTCATTTTATGTTGCTTTCTAATAATCACTTCCTTAAAAACATTTTTTTAAAAATTGTTCAAATAGATTTAGGAACTAGGGTTAAAAACCAACAACTGAACAAATTCTTTCTTTGAGTGGTTGAATAATTTGTAATCATTCTTCTACTTTAGCATCATTTTGTTTGGCTTTTGCAACTTAATAATTTTCTGTTGTTATGATTGTGGGCCTTCCAGAGTTTTCTATTTTTCTTATGATGGTAACAACCACTTATTAAAACGCACTGAGCACAATGCTGAATGCCCTACATTAATAATCTTGTTTCATCCTCATAACAGCCCCATGAGGACACGTAAGCTGTATGGGGTTAAGTAACCAGCCCCAGGTCACAGCTAGAAAGTGACAGTGCTGAGACTCAAACCTTAGAGTCAAACCTCTGCATCATTTAAAGTCTAATCTTCTACATTACAGAAAGAGGGTTGGAGATCAAGACATACTAATGGTGATGGAATTGCCTGAAGGAGGTTGGAATATGGGGTGACTTTCAATTTCTTCTTTAAACTTTACTAAAATTTTTAGAGCTTCTCTACAATGAAGCATGGAAGAGTACTTTTATATAAATGTTCTGTGGAGGAAATAATGTAATCCTGCCTAGGCTTGTAAAGGGAAGACTGAATGTCTTCCATAAAGTGTCTCGATGCCTCTGAGAGGAAATAAGGCAAAAGACGCCTGATTCTTGGTACACTGATACACGATGCAGTTCTGGGACACACAGGACCCAGACTGTGATGGCAGCCCAGCTCCTCACTGTGATTATATGCGTGAGCTCCCTCCCTTCCCTGAGCCTCAGTTGTTTCATGTGTAAAATGGGAGTGAGAGGTTGAAAAGCTTTCAAGGGCCCTTCTGGCTGTAAACTTCTAGGACCTCTTTAATTGCTCACATAAATGACAACCTAGACAGCCTCTCGGTCATCAAATATTCAGAGACGATGCTTGGGACTTCCCTGGTGGTCCAGTGGTTAAGAATCCACCTTCCGACATGGGGGACTAGGGTTCGACCCCTGGTTGGGCAACTAAGAACCCACATGCTGGGCCCACGGGCCACAAGTACTGAATCTGTGCCACAATTAGAGAGAAGACTGCACACTGCAAGGAAGACCCAAAGCAGCCAAAAAATATAAGGAAATAGATATTAACAAAAACGAAGACAATGCTTAGTGGAAGCTCATGAGATTCATAGGGAGAAGGGACTTTCAGGTATTTTCCATCCTTCTATTAAGATTTTCAGGAAAGAGATGCGGAGCGGGCCTCGAAGGATTAACAGCCAGGCTGTAGCCAACTGCCTGGGGACTGCGACAGGAGACAAACGCCGGTTCTCAGGAGAGGCTAAATGGACGGCATCCTCACCCAGGGTATGAAGGGCTTCGGGCTGCTGTGTTGGGCTCTTTCTCTTCCTGCAGGGATAGCCTTGGACTCAAAACAAAGCCACTTGCATAGTGCATGGGCATGAGTTTTCCCCGCAGCTTCCCAAGAAGCTAGGTTTCCACCCCTGCGCCCCATGCGCCGGTTGCCCTTGCTTTAAGTGGAGAGTGAGCACTCAGCCAGGGGCATGGCTGGCCTCACTTAGAGCACCTGGGTTCTCAAGACTGGCAAACCTCTTTCTGCCCAAGCCCACAGAGAGGCTGCAGCGGCTCTGTTCGCTAAGCCTTCACCCTTGAGCGGAAGGCAGGGCACCTTGGGTTGCCTGTGAGCTGGGGCCTGAAACCTGCCCAGAGCCCCAACTCCCAGACAGACTTCAGCAGTGATTGTGCAGACCCCATTTCCTACCCCCACACCTAGCCGCCTTGGAGAAATCGGCCCTGGGCGCCTTGGAAAAAAAAATTAAAATGCAGGCACAAATAATAGTAATAATCCTAATAATCTGAGAACTGCCGTCCTTGCTAACAGGACCATAAAGGGCATTTGTTTCTAATTAAACACCAAAACCCTAAACCTTTCAACTCTGCATCCACAACTACTGTAAATGTTTATGAAAAACGGGAAATTCTCGTTTAATTCAAACCATGCCAGAAATGCATTTTCATTGTCTTGACTGGTGGAGAAACCCTAACAGCCCCAGCTTGAACACATCTGAACTTTAAATGAAGAAGGGCAATAGGCCTACGAGCCAAGCTGAGTCCCAGGCAGGACCTGTGTGGGGAATCAGCGTTGTGCAAAAGCCAGAGCGCCTTCCAGAAAGAGAAATGGGTACCAGAGGGGCTACCATTTGAGGGGAGGATCACAGAGATCTCAGAAACAGATTAGGTTGCCCGGCAAAGCTATCACAAACACAGGTTCTAAAATCAGGTTATTGGGGTCAACTTGCTATCGTCTGGGTGATTTGAGGCAAAATTGCTAAACTTGGTGAGTCTCGGGTTCTTCAAAGATCATTATGATCATGAAGTGAGATCAAGCCCCAGCCAATGACAGTGCACAAAGCTGGCATAGTCCCAGCCCCCAGGAAGCTGGTGGGCCAGGCAGAGAAGTGGCTTTCATCCACAGCTCTGGGGAGTCTCCAGGCAGCCCTTCTGAGCCCTCATCAGTAGAGACCCCTAGAGTTGCTAACGTCACCCCCATTCACTGGGGACACAGGTCAGAAAGTTTTCAGCAGTGGGGAGCAGCGTTTTCAACAATTCCGTGACTGTGCCCTGGGACCTGCAGAACCTCGACTGCCTTCCCCCCGAAATCCCACTCCAAAATTCACAGTGCCCAGAATTCATCAGCACAGTAGTGACCACACCCGACTGCGGAAATTCCTAGGACAGGAGGAAACTCTGCCTTCTAAATCAGAGGATGGGAGTCCTCCCTTCGAGACAGACATTTCATTTTGGCTGAGAAAGAGCAAGGGAGAAGCCTTAGGGACGTGCTTAACTGCATTTTCTCACTCTTCATCCAGGCTTAAAAACTGGGGGATTTCCTTTGCAAGTCTCTGGGGAAAAGTGTTAGGACCTCCAATCAGGGGCTGAATCGTCCTTCCCCTCACTCTCGGCATATCTCTACTCTCACAGTGCCAGCACTGGCCTTGCAAAAGCTGGGAGGTCCAGCCCCCCACCTGCTCAAATGGGGTCCCGTCACTGTCCTCAAGGAGGAGTGGAAGGGGCGTGGGCTTTTGCCTTCTGACATCCTGACCTCCCCACTTCCCCATTCCCACTTCCTCCAACTCTGCCCATACCCACTCCCGCTCCAGCCCAGAGTCCAGGACTCAGTTTAACCAGTCGCTTGCATACTCGCTGGCCTACAGTGACTCAGTCAGACCCATGAGGTGAGCGGAGAGTTTTACTGGACTACCGCCTTCTCTACGCCAACACACTCGAACCCGGAGGCCATCTTGCTCCCAGGTGGAGCCCAAGGAGGAAACCAACCACCAACAGGAAAGCAGAGGCACAGGGCAAAGAGACAGTGTCCTGACCGCATCATCTGAGCCCCTGGTTCCCTGCATGCCTGAGGGGAGGATCTCAATCTTCCAGTTTCATAGGCCAATACATGCTCTTATTTGCTTATGGGATTATGAGCTGGTTTTTCTTTCATTCGCAATGGAGAGAGTTAAAGAAGACTTAAATATGTGATGGACAAGAAGTGAAGCCTATTAACAACACCCAACAAATACTGACTGGAAGTCTCCTCTGCGCCTGGCACTGTGTGAGGGCCACCATGTGAGGTCCGCCGTGTGACACCAAGCCCGCCCTTGAAACACAGATCTAGAGTTTACAGTCTTTCAGGAGAGATGAGATATGAGCTTGAGTGACAGGAATATAAGAAAAAAATGTGACACATGCTGCAAGGGGGTGGCTAAAAAATTGAGCTAGGAGAAGGATTCACAGAGCTGTGATTTCAGCATCACTTTGAAGAGAGGTAGAACTCCACAAGCAGAATTTGGAGTGGGAAGCGGCAGATGGTACCCCTGGTGGAGGGAACAGTGTGAGCAAAGCTGAGGGACACATGTTCTGGAATGGCAGATGCCACTGTCCCCACAGAAAGGCCAGTACCAGGGAGAATGAGGAGCAGATGATGAGAATCCTGTGGGGGCATGGCCAGGGCCCGCCCACCCTCTCAGCCCTCCTCTGGTGACTTTGTATCCCTCACACAGCAATCTTTCTGGCTGAAGCTCTTCCATCTTGGGCAGCTGGAGGCAAAGGTTTCTTAAAACACTTCTCAGCCTGCAAAGGACTCTAGGTTTTGCTATCCTGGCCACCTCTGGAGGGACTTCTTTCTATGTAGAGTAGTTGCCACGTGAGCTTTGCTTTCTCTAAAAGTTTAAACAGTTGACTTGGTGCTCTCCAAAGGCTGCTTCTGTCATAAAGCCATGCAACATGGGCAGGAAACCCATTTGGAAGAAGGCTGAGAGGAGCACAGCAACCAATGTTTTGCATGGTTTGGACCTACTAACCTCTTGGCTTTCTGCATTCTGATACAGCCTCCAGCCACAGGGCCTTTGAACAAACCATTCCCTCTGCCTAGAACCCCATCTCTTTACCTAATCGACTACAAATTACCTGCAGATCATGACTCAATTGCCAGTTCATCACAAAAGCTCTCCTGGGCCTCCGCAGCCTCCTGGCATACAAATTACGGGCAAGGATTCCAGAGTCAGAATGCCTGGGTCTGAATTCCAGCTCCAGTCATACTGTGCACATGACCTTTCTGTGCCTCTGTTTTCTCATCTCTAATATAGGCAAAATAATGCAGAGGCTCAGTAACAGCAAGAGTGTTAGCACATAAAGACATGAAAAAACGGGAGCCAATCTCATGTGACTCCAGAGCACCACACCCTTCTGCCTTTTTGCCTCTTCACAGATGTAACTGAACGTATTCCTGGCATCCTTTGATTGACATCTGTCTTTGCCAACTGACTGACAGCCCATGACACAGGGGTCACATCTGCTTTTGCTCACTGCTGTATCACTACCACTTAGTACACTGCTCGGCAAATAGTACACACTTGCTAAATATCTCAGGAGTACATCTCCGAATAAAGGAGTCCAGGTGGGAAAAAAGAGAGATTCCAAATATTCTTATCATTTGTGGAAACGCTGTTCTCAACATGTCCCTCCAAGTACCTCAGGACCAAGATCTTGAAGTTGCAAACATCTGTTGTTTAAAAGATGAAGGAAACGGTTTCCAGAAGATGCTCCAGCCACTGATTTCCCCTTTAGCAATTCATTTCCTCCTGAAAAACGGATCCAAGTCTCAGAGTAAACGGAGCCAGCCCATGAGATCCAACAGGCCGAATTCAGCAGAAGTCTGTATGATGTGCATCGAATGATTATATTTCTTCCTCTAGAAGAATCCAGATCAGTTGCCGAGAAATTTCTGTTTGTGACCATTGGCCCAGATTTTAAATAATAATATGCTCTGCTCTGTAACGCTACTGTCTGAGAGATTACATGTTTAGGGCAAACTTTTAATATCATAAAATATTAAAATATCATATATATCATATGCCTCATATCATATAATCAGCCAAATTCTCCTCCGAGAGCCACACTGGATCTCCAAAGTATGGTTCAGTTTAGTCCAGTCTCTCAGTCATGTCTGACTCTTTGTGACCCCACAGACTGCAGCACACCAGGCTTCCCTGTCCATCACCAACTCCCAGAGCTTACTCAAACTCATGTCCCCCAAGTCGGTGATGCCATCCAACCATCTCATCCTCTGTCGTCCCCTTCTCCTCCTGCCTTCAATCCTTGGAAGCTGCTATAAATTTATGGGTAAATAGCTGTTTCTATACCCGACTTTTGATCCATCTTGTTCTGTGTTTCTCCAGAAAGGGGTGGATCAGATGGGAATGGCCAAAAGTGAGCAAGGTTTGCAGTGGGGCCATTACCATTTCCTCCTACAAAACTCATCAGTTTAGTTCTACAGCAAGGTCTGGAGAAATGTATGTCAAGTGTGCCCAGAGACGGAGCTCCAGAAATGGGGCCACGAGCGTGTGATGCTAGTGCTTCTCCTCTGGATGGGCTGGGCCCCAATCCCCTGGGGCAGGGCTCCTTACTCTGCTTGCCCTTGTCCCGAGTACTGAGCCAGCCCAGCAACACTCACTTCATCCCTCTCTCCATAAGCCTGAACCACAGAGATGATGCTTTCCCTCCTGGGCTGTTCAGCCTTCTGAAAAATTTTTCCACAGCTTTCTTCCTTCCAGAGAAATGGCTCTATCTCTGAGGTTCCGACTCATGCAGCACCCACGGTGTGCAGTTCTGAGCTCCAACCGTCCCCGTCCAATGGCTTCTTCCAAAGAAGAAAGTGCTAGAGAGATAAGAAGTACAGGCATACACCCAATGCCCACACACACCTGAGCCAGTGTCCCATCCTCTGACCTCCTACAGACTCACATGTCAGGAAAGTGGGAGTGATAATAATACTGCCCTGAGACCAAAGTCACAGCTCCTCAGACTTTACCAATCTGAACTCCCACCTCCCCGGGGGTCCTACCTCATTACTTTGGTTTTGGTCTCAATATCTACTTGTTTTGCAACTAAATTATTACAAACCAATGCTAGAAATCAGATTATCTGTATCAGACAACATGTGTGTCTCTGGGAGACCTGGCTGAAAGGGGGCCCAATGGATGGGGCCCGAGCACCGAGGTGGGCTAGGTTTTCAAGGGGCAAACCTAGATCCAAGCAAAGCTCCTCCCAGAGGAGCCTTGGAGGACAACACCTTTTGTCGATCCATCAATGTCCTCCTTGCCTTTGACCTCTCTCCATTGGAGACAGCGAACAAAGAGAACAAGAGAGATTAATTTCTTTTTAATCCTTCCCTTCAAGCAAGGGCCTGACCCCTTGGTTTGGCCTGTTTCGGCTCTGTCTGGGGAAGGCCATATTTCACGCTGAATCATCAGTTTCTAGAGGAACAAGGTACCGCCCTGTGGGAGGGTACAGATGACTGTCCTATCTCACAGGAGCCCATGGGAGCCACCCAGACATGACATCATCTATGCCCACCGTCCAGAGCAAGGTGGGGGTGATGAGCTTTATCTTGGCTGTACTGGGAAGGAGTTTTGGCCCAGGGTGAAGTGCCTCTCTCAAATGATGTAGTATTAAAAGAGATGCCCAGACCAGCCCTCCTTAGCTCCTCAGCAGCCCAGCTCCTTTTCCTGGTCCAGGCAGCATGGTGGTAACAAACTCATATGTAAATGAGAAGGCATGGCTGTGTTCCAATAAAGCTTTACTTACAAAAACAGGCAGTGTTTGGCTCACAGGACATGTCAGTTAACCCTGTCTTAATATAAGGCCTGCCAGAGACAGAGTTCCTGCTCAAAACGTCAGACTGAAGCAGGGCTATTGACATCTGGGGCCTAGTCACTGCGGTGGGGGCTGCTCTGTGCACTGTTTAACAGCATCCCTGGCCTCGGCCAGAGATGCTGATAGCACTTCCCTTTGAGTTGTGACAATCAACAATGCCTGCAGATATTGCCAAATATTCGCTGGGGAGCAAAACTGCCAAAAGTTGAGAACCACTGGGTTGCTGAGAGCTTAAAGAGACCTTGTGATACTGGAGTCCTTTCAACTGTTGTCCCAGCCCAGGAGAGTCCAGCCTCAGCTGGCGGATGTGCAGGCAGAGGGATGCTGGCCACTCTCACTTAGAACAAAAGGTCTACTGGGAATCAGGTGACTTGCAGGGTGCCACAGCTCCTACTTACTGAGAACCTCCTACAAGCCAGGCTCTGTGCTGCGTGCTTTGTATGTATCATCACAGCAACCCTATGAAGTGGGTACTGCTTGATCCTACGTTACAGCAGAGCTGGGTAGACCCCAGACGACACAGCCAATGGGTGCAGAGGTTGGGATTCAAACCCCCAGCCCATGTGTCCTTAGTCCCCCAGTCTTTCCAAAGCTAACATCAGCTTCCCCATCTGCCTTCTTCTCCCAGGCTTTTCCTAACACTAGCTGGGACTGGGGCCAGTCAGTTGCATCTGAAGTCCTGCCCATCTGCTCAGCCGGCTCTCTGCCTGTGCAGGATTGGAGAGAGATGAAAATTAGACTCCTCCAGGTCCACACTGAGCCAATGCCCCATCCTCTGACCTCCTACAGCCTCACATGTCGGTGAAGTGGGAATGATAATAATACCGCCCTTGAAAGGCTGCTAGAAGACCAAGAAGATAATGTAAGTTAAAGGCTGGCTTGGCAAACCTTACCATTCTAGAGACATATCAGAGTCATTACTGTTCCTGGGGCCAACGGTGTCTTTCTAGAAAGTGGCTGCTATTTCTGGACTGGCTCCATCTCTAGCTTCCTTCTAGGTCTGCATTTTTCATTTTAGGTTCTGGAATCCCTAAGTCCTTCTCAGAGGGTTTTTTGGGACTCTTTGAAGGGTGGCAATCAGCCAGATTCCAGGTCCCCTGATGCCGTGTCTTTTACCCAGAGCACCTCTGCTTTTTTTGTACTCATTGAAACTCGACATAACTTTTGTAAAACAGGCCCAGTTGATAAACAGAGCTGAACACCATGCCTCCAGGGCTGTGCTCTCTAAGTGTGGCCCTTGAACTAGCACATCAGCATTAAGCCTCCCCTGGGAGATGGTCAGATTTGAAGAATGTCAGTCCTTCTGCATTTTTATAGGATTCCAGTTCAGTTCAGTTCAGTTCAGTTCAGTCGCTCAGTCGTGTCCGACTCTCCGCGACCCCATGAATCACAGCACGCCAGGCCTCCCTGTCCATCACCAACTCCCGGAGTACACTCAAACTCATGTCCACAGAGTCGGTGATGCCATCCAGCCATCTCATTCTCCGTCGTCCCCTTCTCCTCCCGCCCCCAACCTTTCCCAGCATCAGAGTCTTTTCCAGTGAGTCAACTCGTCGCATGAGGTGGCCAAAGTATTGCAGTTTCAGCTTTAGCATCAGTCCCTCCAATGAACATCCAGGACTGATCTCCTTTAGAATGGACTGGTTGGATCTCCTTGCAGTATAAGGGACTCTCAAGAGTCTTCTCCAACACCACAGTTCAAAAGCATCGATTCTTCGGCGATCAGCTTTCTTCACAGTCCAACTCTCACATCCATACATGACCACGGGAAAAACCATTGCCTTGACTAGACGGACCTTGGTTGGCAAAGTAATGTCTCTGCTTTTTAATATACTATCAAGGTTGGTCATAACTTTCCTTCCAAGGAGCAAGCGTCTTTTAATTTCATGGCTGCAATCAGCATCCGCAGTGATTTTGGAGCCCAAAAAAACAAAGTCTGACACTGTTTCCACTGTTTTTCCATCTATTTCCCATGAAGTGATGGGACCAGATGCCATGATCTTGGTTTTCTGAATGTTGAGCTTCAAGCCAACCTTTTCACTCTCCTCTTTCACTTTCATCAAGAGGCTTTTGAGCTCCTCTTCACTTTCTGCCATAAGGGTAGTGTCATCTGCATATCTGAGGTTATTGATATTTCTCCCAGCAATCTTGATTCCAGCTTGAGCTTCTTCCAGCCCAGCGTTCCTCATGATGTATTCTGCATATAAGTTAAATAAGCAGGGTGACAATATACAACCTTGACGTACACCTTTTCCTATTTGGAACCAGTCTGTTGTTCCATGTCTAGTTCTAACTGTTGCTTCCTGACCTGCATACAGGTTTCTCAAGAGGCAGGTCAGGTGGTCTGGGATTCCCATCTCTTTCAGAATTTTCGGAAGACACAGAAACAACCCTAATGTCCATTAACAGATGAATGGGAAAAGATATGGTACATATGAGTGTGTGTACACACACTGGAATATTACTTAGCCATAAAAAGGAATGAAATAATGCATTTTCAGCAACATGAATGGACCTAGAGATTATCATACTAAGTGAAGCAAGAGAGAAAAAGATGGATACCATATGATATTGCTTATATATGAATCTAAAATATGATATAAATCAACATATCTAAGAAACAAAAATAGACTCACAGATACAGAGACTTGTGGTTGCCAAGAGGGAGGGGGTAGTAGGGAAAGGAAGGAATGGGAGTTTGGAATTAGTAGAAGCAAGCTATTATATATAGGATGGATAAACAACAAGGTCATCCTGTATAGCACAGAGAACTAATATATTCAACATTCTGTGACAAACCACAATGGAAAAACAATATGAAAAAGAATGCATATATGTATAATTGTGTCACTTTGCTGTACAGAAGAATTCAACACAACACTGTAAATCAAGTATATTCAATAAAATATTTTTTTTTTAAAGAAAAGAACTAGTAGTTTCTGCACTGGTTTCGTGGAGACTAAACTGCCATGAAATGACTACCCAGATGCAGAGTCCACAGAGAAGGCTCCGAGAGTACACAGAGAAGAGGACTCAGCTGAGCCTGGTCCACAGTCATGCCCACCAAGGCAACAGGCATTTGACTGAAGCCTTCTGAGACTCTCCAGCTCAGCCTGGCTACCAAATGAATATCACTGAGTATGACCTCAGTCCACAGAGCTGAACTGCCCAATGAAGCCCTGATAGAACTCCTGACACACAAAATCGTGAGATATAAGAAATCTATCACTTGATCAAAAGTCTTATGAACCCAGGTTAGAAATCTGATCAAGGAGGAACCAAATGATCAGAACACCACTGTCATGGCAGGCTACTGTCCTGTTAAGATCCTCATACCCCTTTTCTGAGTATACCGAACCTTGTCTCCCAGCAAGACCTGGGGCACCAAGTGAGAAAGGGCACTCCAGTGTTGACATTTACCCCTGTCATAGCTGGGGATGCAAAGTCTTACCACTGGATCAACGGCTAGAGGCAAATAGGATTTCATCAGTTCAGTCAGGTTTAGATGATGTTGGCAAGCTTCCACCAAGCTATTGCTTCTTCACTTTAAAAAAAAATGATAGAAAAACTTGGGCTAGAAATCAGACATTCTGGGGATTTAGAATCAGTTCTGTCACCTTGGAAAAATTTTGTGACATCTCCGGTTTTTCATTTTTCAATATGTTCACAATGGGTGTGTATAAGCTCACAGGGTTTTCATATATAGTTCTTGGGAGTGCACTGAAGATCCTCAGAGACTGGGTGTGTTTATGTGGGTTAGAAGCAGGTACGAGAACTCAGCAAATAGAACTCTGGGTTCTCCAGCTTCATCTCAACCAAAGGAATTTACCGGCATTAGGTGGAATATTTAATTCAAAAATGAAAGTTAAAAATATTCCTGAACATCACCAGTCTTCATGATTTGTAAGAATCCTTCTAGAATCCTCATCCCTAAATTCTCAGCTCTTAATTTTGAGGGGGAGTAGGTGTGGCAGTCTGTGTATCTATTTCACCCCCTGTACCTTTCAGAAAAGTAAGCATTGTGGGACACTCTTTTTTTTTTTTTTCCCTGTGCAGTATCCACCCTCTTCTGCCCAAATTTCCTTTGGAAAACCATCTCTACTCCATTCTCACTCTAAGTAGGGTGTGACCATGGTCTATCGCAATGCAGTATCCTCTTGGCAATGGCATATTTTTCAGCAATAAAAGGGCACAGTCCAGTAAGAGTCTGCCCTGAACTCTTTCTGGAACTGTTAGAAAAGTGATTGTTCTCTTCACAGGGATTTAGGATCTGTGGCTGACAACAGCCATCCTACCTCCTGAATGTGAAAGCCAGTCTAAGATAGACTCCAAACCAGAGGAGACAAGAGCCAAGAGATGGAGAGAGACAGTATCTTGATGGTGTCATATGAGCTTCTGGATCCAGCTGTAAGTGAAGTTGATAGATCTTTGGACCTTCTAGTCACTTAAAATGAAAAAATCCTCCCTCTCCCCCTTCTTTTCAATTAAGCCATTTTACTCTGGGTATGTGTCACTTGAAACCAAGAGTCTCAATAACAAAGTAACTATGTATAGATTAACTGAATCTAGGGATATCATATGAGAAAAGTCCAAGAGTTTTGCACACCCTGCCTGCAGAGAAAGCAGTCTCCCAGGTTGGTGACTTGAGAATTTGTGCAACAGCAGAGAAGACCAAGCTCGCCCAGTCCAGTTGCCCTCACATTCTTTTCTCCCCATTTCTTTCCAACTGCACCTTCTTTTATGGAGTTCATCTTTCTCCAGCCAAGACATTCAAAATGACATGCTATTGGATGACATTTCTGTCCATGCTAATACCTGCGTTTAAAGTTTTTTGTTGTGTTTTAAAAAATGATCGTGATGTGATAGCCAATGAATGTTGGCAAATTACCAACTGACAGGCGTAAAATTTTATGAACATGCACATTCCAAAGGAATGTGGAAATAAGCCATCCACTGCAGTCCAGTTTGGCAGAAATATTACAGAAATATAAGTTTGGCATATATTGTAATTCATTTAAAGATGCTTAAAAACCCATCCATCAACCTTGCACGGAAGGTCAAAGAAACATATGAATCCCAAATAAACAGTAACTGATGTACAAGGAAAAGGCCTGAATGTCAGTCCCAAATACCAGCGAGAATGCACACATGTGAAGAAGATGGTGATGAGGTTTGTTTGGAAGGCTGAGCTTCTAAAACCTTCACCAGCATCCAAAAAGAAATAATAACCACTTCTTAGCGCTAAGTGGGGTGGACCCTTGCTTGCTGAATGGCCATCTGAATTCTGCTTCTCAGAGAAAATTTTGCTAATGGACTGATGAGTTTGCATCTTTAGAGTCGACATTTTTTTACTTCGAGGGCCATGTCTATAAAAGGGGCAAAAAAGAGTCCAATAGATTGCTTGTGCGTATCTGGCTTCCAGACCCTCTCAGTGTGAATGGCAGGGGCTGACTCACTCCTTCAGTCCCAAAAGGGTTCCTGACTGGGACCTGACCAATCAGACTATTCAAATCCCAGTCACGGTGATTGGTTCAAGGGTGGCATGTGCTCCCCCTGAGTCTTTGATAGAATCTTGTGAGTACCGAAGGTGAGCAGGGAGGGAGACCCACCCTTTTCTTCTGGGATCCTCAGCCAAAAAAAATCCAACAAACCATGGGCCATGGAGACATGGCCACCTTTCCCTAAGCCTTTTGTAGA
This sequence comes from Moschus berezovskii, assembly GCF_049115385.1. Lineage (NCBI taxonomy): Eukaryota > Metazoa > Chordata > Mammalia > Artiodactyla > Moschidae > Moschus > Moschus berezovskii. Next base: position 15,004,918 of record NC_142483.1, read on the forward strand.
GAAAGGAAATGAGGTCAACGTGATGAGAGTGAGAGGTAAATGCAACAGTGGTGGGAGAGAGAGAGATGGAGATAAAGCCACACACAGAAAGAGAGAGACCGAGGCGGGGAGATCTGAGATCCAGCTGTGCCTGCAAACAGAACCGCCCCTGCCTGGACTTCTTACGAATGTTAGCCAATAAATATTCTTTTCAGCTTCAGCCAGTTTGAGCTGGGTTTCTGCCATTTGGAACTGAACTAATTTTGACTGATACAGTTACCCACAATATTTGCAGCATGATCAAGACCATAAAAGAAGTTGGACAAAGGAGGAGGATGACACGGTTCTTACTTCAAAGAAACTCACAATCTAATTGTGCTCCGTTTGGAAATGGTTTGCTAGGCATCCATTCTGCTCCAAGGCCTGTGTGAGGTGCTGGGCGAGCCTAAGATGAAGATGACACAGGTCTCATCCTACAGGATCTCCCTCTCCAGCTAAAAGGTAGCTTTCCTCTTGGTGTTCTGAAGGAGGGAAGATCTGTGACTATTTGGAACCAGGAAAGCACCACTCTGCGCTGGAGGAGGGTTTCCCTCATGGCTCAGTTGGTAAAGAATCTGTCTGCAATGCGGGAGCCCTGGGTTTGACCCCTGGATTGGGGAAGATCCCCTGGAGGAAGGTGAGCAAAGTCTAGGGGAAGAAGGAGAGCAGGAGGGATGTGGACTCGGATGTTCAGTGACAGTGTTCTAGTACAGCAGCAAATCCTTAAAGGAAAGATCAAAAAATTATTAGAGAGAGATGCTTCCTTGACATCTCCTAGTCACCTAATTCTAAGTAGCACTGTTCCTTTCTTCCACATTTAATCATTTGTGAAATGGGTGTGCCTTCTAATGTTGCTGAAGTGCTTGAGATTCTGCTTCCCCAACTGTAATAAAGAATAATAATATGCATGTTGCAGAATTCTTGGGACAGCAACACTGCTAGTTGTCTCCCCTACTTTTTGTGTACCATTCTTCTTAGTTATAGAATCTCTAACTTTCAGACAGACACATGTCTACTAGAATAATGACTATATTTTCCAGCTTCTCCTGCAGCTATGTGTGATCATATGTTTAAATTCTGACTGATCCAATGCAGGTAGAAGATTATATGCAATGTCTAGGACATGTACATAGAAAGAGAAGGAGGCTATATTCCTGTTGCTTAGAATACAGTCATGATGACTGAATCTGGAGCAGCCATTCTGCATCAGAAGGCAGAAACCATGTCCTATCCTAGGACAGAGACCAGCAAATGTATTTCTTTTAGAGTCAGACAATAAGTGCCTTTGGCTTTGTGGGCGATATATTCTCTGTGGCAGCTACTCAACTTTGTTGTAGTGCAAAAACAGGCCAAAACAATATGTAAATCAATATGTAAGTGAATGAGCATGGGTGTGTTCCAATAAAACTTTATGTACAAGAACAGGCAGTGGGCTGCAGGCCACAGTTTGCTAAGATGGAAGAACAGCAAGTTAACGGGATCAGGGTCCCTAATGACATCATGACACCCTTTACCTGGCCGGTCATGAACTGCCTTTTCCTAGACTTATGCAAGAAAAAAGACAACTGTGAAGTGATTGTTTTAGAATTTCTGTCATTATAAGCCAAACCTAATTCTAACTAAAATAGTTGTTAAAGCAATGAGCAAATGATACATGTAAAATAGCTCACATAACATTAAAGACAAATGAATATTGAATAAAGTGAGTATTTCATAATAATAAGCAGGTAGCTGTATTTTAAAAAAACTTTAACCTCTCTCCAAACCGAGGACCTAGTGCCCAGCAGATATCAAGTCCGCCTGGAAGAGAGGGAAAGAGTCTGGGCCACAGACAAAGTATACGGATTGACCCTCTGCCCTCTGCGTGCACCTCTTATTCTGCATGGGGTCAGGGAATCTGCTCTTCTCTGTTTTATCAGGCTAGTATTCCTTCCCAGCCTGCTGAGATGCTGCCACCAGGATGACAATAAACCACTCAGAGAAGAAAAAGTGCAAGACTTTATTAAACATCATAAAAAAGATGTGACTGCTGAGGTCCATGTAAGCTCACTCGGGTTTGAGCGCCCAGGCTTGGCCGTAAGTCACCCTCTGGCAACCAAAACCACATGAAGCATGGTGTTGAAAACTTGCTAAATCATTTGTCACTCATAGGCTTTTAAAATAAAATACTTTCAAAAATAATCATTTGATTTCAGACTCTAAACTGCGGGCGACACTGAGCAGGATGTAAATACTCTGTTCACAGGCACATTCAATAGTAGCTGAAATCAGGGCCAGTCAAAAGACTTTGGCTGTCAAGCTTCAAATCCCAAGTTACACTTCTCTCAAATTCCAAACTTCTTCCTCTTTATGTGCCTCAAATGAAATTGTTACATCTGGGCGGAGGCTGAGATCTCTAAACCTGGGGGAAAATTTCCTGGTTACTGAGTTTTCTGACTCTGGATTGAAGTAGACTTAACATTCATTCTATGTTATTCCTTTCCTGAACTTCCTAATGTTTGTCAAGAGCATCTGCTCTATTCTGACTGTGTGGATTCAAATCCCGGCTTCACCACTTACCAAATGTGAGGCTTGGGGCAAACATGTAATCTCTCATCTGCAAAATGTGTTACATGAAGAATTCATTCATTGATACATCATGAAAAAAATATTTCTGAGCACGTACTGAGCACCAGGTATTGTTCAGTGTTCAGGGAATAAAGTAGACAAATACCATGCATGTATTATACCCAGTGCAAAATAATTACTCAAAGACTGTTGATATTATGCTTTTCACACACACACACACACATGCACATATATAAGACCACATTATAGGTGCTGGAAATCCAGAGGAAAACGAAATAAGGCATTCTTCCCATAGCACTTGCATATGATTGGAGAAGGCAGGAAAAATACATATAAATAAATAAGATCCTTTCATACAGCTATAAATGCCATGAAAACAACTAGCTGGAGTTATATGATAAAGTGTAATCTGTGATAATAAGGGTCAGGGTGGTCAGGGGAACATTGCCTGAACTCCATGGGCAGATCTGGGAGAGAGCACTCCAGGCAGTGGGATGGACCGGTGCAAAGGCCCTGAGGCCAGAAAGTCCTTGATGTGTTTGAGGAACAGACAGAAGATCCGTGAAGCAAAGAGAAGAGTGGCATAAAGTATGGTTGGAGAGGTGGAAAAGCAAGTCCCTCATTATATAGAACTTAGAAGCTCTGGTAAGTCTTTTGGATGTTATCCAAATGAAATGAGATCTCACTGGAAGGTTTTAAGGCTTTTCAGTTTAAAGCCCGATCCTGATGAATGTATAGACACTAGGGTGGAACCAGGATGAGCAGCTAGGAGGCTGCTGTGGTCCAGCTGGGAGATGATGGACTGAGTGTTCAGAAATGGACAGTGGAAGGGCAAATGTATTAGGTGGAGGAGGTGATGACGATTTCAAGGTCCTTCAGGAGAAGGACCAGATCTGGAAAGACAGTGAGAAGACACTGGGAAGATGATTTCCCAGTGGGGATAGAAACAGGGGTCTGACACCCTGCTTCAGGCTTTAGAGTCATCAACCACAGATGGAAGATGAAGCCAGGGGAGGGATGAGGTCACTCTGGTGATTAGGGGAGCAAGAGACAGCAGCCTGGAAACCTTCCTTCCTGCCTTTTCCCTCACAACTGTTTTATCGCTATCTGGTGAGTTTCAGTCCTGATGATGGTTTCCCTCTTTGGACCCTTCTAATCTGTTTCCTTTTAGAAGGTGGCTGTTTTCAGTGGTTTTTCATTTCTTTCTCCGGACTAATTTTATTGCTCATAGCCTTCTCTTCAGCTGCCTTGGCAGGGAGATGCTATATATTAAAATGGTTATTATTTTATTTTATAGCTCAGTCGAATCTATATTCAGCTCATTACAAGTGTACGGGCCCCACTAGCCAAGTACATTTCATAACAGAGAGCTCTTATTGACAGAGAAGGCTCATGTTCTCTTGGTATAACCCAGAAGGCTGCCCCCTGAATTGTGATGGATCACCCGTGGGCACAAGAGGCCCATAGTTTGGGTCAGCACTAGGTAAACCATTGTCCTGGTTTGACTTGGCAATTCTTATAAAGCTGGGAACCATGAGGTCTAAGCTCAGAGTGGCAAAGAAATGAGAAGAGAATCACCCAGCAACCCACGGTTAGCAGGTATCTCAAAATGAACATCTCCCAAACCGAGCTCCTGATCATTATTAACTCATTCCCTTCTCTAGCTGTCCCTATTCCAACCTCGGTACCTTCTTTGACTTCTCTCTTTCACACCCCACATCCAATGCTTCAGAAAATACCGCGATTTCTGCCTTCAAAACCCATCCCAAAGTCAACCACTTTCTGTTATCCCCACTGTTACCACCTTGGCTCAAATCCTCAGCATCTCTTTTATGGATTTTTTAAACAGCCTCCCTGCCCTTGTCCACATTCTGTCTGTTCTCAAGTTGGCCAGAGAAGTCCATGAAAATGAAGATAGATTATGACAAACACCTACCCAAAACCTTTCAGTGACTTTCCTTCTCACTCACAGAAGTCAACCTCCTTACTGTGGCTTATGAGGCCCTACAATGGTCCGGCCTCGTTTCCTCTCTGACATTCCCCAATGCTTACCATACTCATGTTGAATGTCATGAGCACACGAGACACATTCCTACCTCAGGGCCTTTGCATGTACTTTTCCCACTATCAGAAATGCTCTTCCCCCCAGTATAAGCAAGGCTCATTCTGTCACCTCCTCCAGGCCTCAAATATGAAATAGGACATTCTCACCCAGCCCTTCCAAGCATTCCCATTTAAAAGTGCAACTGTCCCATGTCTTCCATTACCTCTTCTTTTCTGATTCTATTCTTCTTCTTAACAATAGGAAGCAGATGCACTTATCATCAGCAAGTATTTCACATATTTGTCTTTCATATCAGCTGTCTCCCTGACCTGAGGGCAAGGGATTTCTGCTTTGTTCATTGCTGGACCCATAGTGCTTCATCTGTATCTGGCACAGAGCAGGTGCTCAATAAACATTTGTTGAATGACTGAGTGAATAAAAAGACACTCCTTTAAAATTCAACTTTTTTTTTAAACCGTTTTAACCTTACCACTGTGAAGGGCTTGGTCACAAGTAAGTCGGGATATGCCAAGTTGTGCTGCAGTAATGAACTGAAATTTCAGTGGTGTTTACACAGCACAGTTTATACTGGGTTCATGCTCTGTGTCTACAAGGCTCAGCAGGGGCTTCTACTTGTTTGCCTGTTACTTGGGATCCATTGCAGCAAAAGCTCCATGATCAGAGTGGCAAAGAGAAAGCAAGGTGAACTACATATGGTGCTAAATGCTTCTGCACAGAAGTGACACACATAACCTCTATTCAGAATTCATTAGCCAGAGCAAGACAGCAGCTCAAGTCTGACTTCAGGAGGAAGGGAGGTGAAATGCCACCTTGTGACCAGAATGATGTTGGTCAAGGGCCCAAATCACTACCCCAGTCCAGGAGAACATGGTAAGATTCTCATCTGTGTCCCGCAGCTTCCCCAGCTCCTCCCACCCCTTGTCCCCCAAAGCTCCTCCAGCATAATTCTTCTTCTTTCCTCGTGGTGTGCCCCTCTCCAGTTCTAACTATTCCCCTGGACACACACATGTGTCATTCCCCAGATTCTGCATCAGAGAAGCCAAAGACCTGCTTTTGTAGGAATGGCCTTGGCAGGGGTGAGGTTGGGGGAGGTAACTCAGCTGGAATAGCCAGAATCTTTTCAGCAGGCTGGCTGAAGGGCAAGACCAGTAAAGCTCACAAGTTACCAAGCTTTGTCCAGTAGCCTGGGCACATGGCATCCAGCACACTCACCAGAGCCTAGTGCTGGCTAACTTCCACATCCCTGACACTGAGATCTCAAAATGATCGAGGCAAGATCAAGCCCTTTGGCATCCTGTGTACCCTCAAAAGTATCTATGTAGATTATCTTCTAAATGCATGTGATCTATATGTCTAACCAGACTATTAGGATGGCAGAATTATGCCCATTCCCTCGTTATTCCTTTTAATAGAGATGTTACTATGTCAACAGTCTTGTGAAATACTTAAATCGCCATCATTTCAACAACTTTTTAGTGAGTATCTACTATGTGTCAGGTGCATAGTGAACAAGATGAAGTCCCTTGCCCTCCAGGAGATTAAATTCTACCGAAGTGACAGACAGTGAACAAGATAAAATGCTATCACGCTGGAAGACGTGATATAGTGAAAGTAGGCGTGGAGCAGAGGAAGAGGGCTTCAGAATGTGCCTGGAGGTTGGTCCAGGCCATGGCGAATACAATCACCTTGGAGGCAGGTGATGCAGAGGATTACAGGAAGCTGTCATGTCACCTGTGGCCCAGGTAAGCCAAACAGAAAGCTAGTGTCCCAGGGACGCTGTGGGTGGGCTCTCATCACCCCCTCAGCCAAGGACCACAGCTTCTTTTTATCTTCTTCCTTTTAGATGATGAAAGTGGAATGGGTTCTCCCTTCTCCTCACCTTTCAGTCATCTCTCTCTGGGACCATTCCAGGAAGTTTGGGGTAATATGATTGAAGGAGAGGAGCTAAAAGTTGCCTCTGGACCCACTTCAAGGAAATGCCACTGAAACTCCAGAATTCATCACACTTCAGTGAGCAGGTACCCTTGTATCCAAGGAGCCGAGCAGGCAGTAACTTTTCAACCTATCTGATTAAACAAATACTTGAGAGGACCACAGTTGGCAGCAACAAAGGATTAAAAATCCCTCCATGATTATCTTGGGCCAAATCTGAAGAAAGAATCTGCACTCATTCCGATAACATGTTAAAGTTCAGTGGCTGAAAAATTCACAGAAAGAGTTGGTGTGGAAGGGGCAAGGAAGGAGCATGCAACTCATTCTGCCAACGGGGAGGGAAAAAAAATTTAACGAGGGCAAGATAAGAGCCAGACGTGTGGAAATATTTCTCTTTGAGGATATTCTTTGTACCAATTACTCTTCAAAGATATCATGCTAGCGTTTTTTGGCACAACTTGACAATTAAATTAGACGAATGGTTTTCAATGTTTTTGCATCTGATGTGCTTGAAACTCTTTTTGTGCTAACATTTTCAGCCTGTCACATACATTTTTAAAACTTTGGCAAGTCATATAAACACTGATTTCAATTAAGTCAAAAATTTCACTATTCATTCACTATTCATTTCACTATTCATCTTTTTAAATGACATGACAAGTAATTAATTGGGCTTGATTATCACTCTGTGGTGCCCAAAGTCTGAGGATAGAAGGAAACGCAGTTGATACATTTCTGCTTTGAGATGATGCCTTCCAGGATGACTTCATTCCTTTGCATTCATTGACTCCCCTCTCCTCCCAAGAATTAATGTTGCCCTGAATCACCCCCCTTTCAATGCCATGCTCTGAAGTGGTTCTCGTCCAGTGCTATTGGTCCCAACTCCATCACAGAAATGAAGAGAATTCAGTTCTGGCCATTGGAAGGGAGCATAAAAACCACTTGGTTAGCATAGGGACCTCAGCTGGAGGAGAAGCCAGTCTCGGATCTTATCTCTAGGGTCATAGCTGACCACTTGCTGATGTGACAATGTAACTTGACAAGATAATGATTTCCAGGTTGGTTCCAAATGGTCTGGGATTGGAAGGTGAGTGCAGTTGGAAGGCCAGGGGGAGCTGCAGTGGCCAGATGACGCATGGATTGGAAGAGGTGGCTATTCCGCAGGATGTCTCTCCCGGGAGTTCAAAGAGTTCTGACAATATTCGATAACACGCTGCTGACAGTGATGGAACAGATGGTCTATCTTCAGATAAGCCATAAAGACTGGGATGTGATAAGGAAGTTCAAGGAAAACTCTAAACCTCGGAGCCTTACTTTTCTTCTCTGCCCTTCCTTCACTTCCTGCCTTTGCCCGGCAAAAGTCTTTTTGTTTTCTTCTCACTTCCAACAAGTGCTAAGCATCAGGTAGGACAGTTCTGACCAACATCAATAATGAGAAGTGATGCATCTTTCCCCATACCAGGTCTCTGTACAGAGGGTTCTTTCAGGTCATCAGTGATATTTACGTATGAAAAATCCCACAGAAGCCTGCTCTTTCCCTATTTCATCTCTCAATGGATTTTATGATGATTGGTAATCTCGGACACGACTGAGCGACTGAACTGAACTGAACTGAACTGAATCTGACATCTTCTTCCTTGCTGGATGGATGGAAAACTCCATGGGGACAAGGATCAGGTCTGCTTTGGGTACCGTGCACTCCTCAGAGCCTCGCTGCATTAAACATTCTTTACTGTGTTCTGATGTTTTGATATCTGGGGCCTTACTGACCCTCTGAAGACTGCTCACCCCAGGATTAGCTAATTTCAAAAGACAAGAAATGACTTGCCTTTGAGTGTACCTTTCCTAAGTAAACTATCCAACTAGAGACAATATCCCCAACCACCTCCTTTATTGGGCACTCACAGAGCGCATGTACTTACTGTGGGAAAATACTGCCCTTCCCTCATTGAGCCAGGGACCAGACAACTCAGGATACCCTGTACCGGCCAGAGATCAATGAAGTTACTCAAAGTAACAAATCCTAAGCCTGCTGATGCTGCCTTTCCTTTCCTTCACTATGGAAATCACAATAAAGGCTCTTGACCACTTTTTTCCCCTTGCTCTCTCTGCTTCCTGACTGACTGGTGCTTTCCCCCACGGTCCTGCATGACCACCTCCTACCTTTGGCAAGTGTGGGTAATGGAACTAACTTCTCAGTGGCGACTGTCTCCTCACCTATTGGCCTCACCATCCCTGAATAATAACAAAATCTACACAGTGCCCGGCACTGAGTTGTTGATCAGTCATTCAGTTGTGTTACACTCTTTTCAACCTCATGGACTGCAGCACACCAGGCTTTCTGTCCTTCACTATCTCCCAGCAGTTTGCTCAAAACTCATGTCCACTGAGTCAGTAATGCCATCCAACCATCTCATCCTCTATCGCTCCTTTCTCCTTCTGCCCTCAATCTTTCCCAGCATCAGGGTCTCTTCCAATGAGGTAGTCCAGTGGTTAGGCCTTTGTGCTTCCTCTTCAGGGGATGTGGGTTTGATCCCCAGTCAGGAAACTAATATTCCACGTGCCACTCAGTACGGCCAAAAAAAAAGAAAGCTTACTTAGAAACACCGGGCACAGAGCAGCTGCTCAATAACCAGCTAGATGTGTGACTCTTCCAGTTTCCCTGCCTATTGCTTCTTTGGGTTCCTTGGTCCCTTATAAGATAATGTCAACTCCAGGATGCCCACCTCGGTCCAAATCCAGGTGGTACCTCTCAGCCCGGGGAGTGCTGTTCCTCCACCTTTGGCAGGGCTTGTGTGGCCCAAGAAGGCAAGCCTGGCAGTGTTGCTGAAAGGAGATGGTGCTGGGACACTACGGGGGCTTTTCCTGGCTGCCTGTCACTGTGAGACATTCCAGTCAGCAATGAGAACAAAGACAGCAGCTGGGGAACCTCGCCTTGTACGGGTCTGTCCTGGCAGCACTTCAGGAATAGCCCAGAATGGAGATGAGGGGGCCAGGCAGGCTTTGTCACCCACTCATGTGCGCCTAGGCTGCTGGTTCTCCAGCCAGAGAAACACTCACCACCACAAGGGGTACGGGGGTCTGAAAGTGAGACTATTATTGCTGAAGGGGACACCACCCCTGGAAATCCGCTTCCCTAACACCTGTCCCCAATCATTTCCCATAAGCACCTGTGTGGGCATCAGAAAGAAAGAACTGAAGCAAGTCCATACTTAAATAACAACAATGACTTTTTTTTGTTGTTGAACCCCTAGGGGATATTTGCAATCTTCTAGAAAATGATATTATGCAGTTCCTACATGCTGGCACCATTCTGAGCACTTTGTATGTGACAGCCGATACTCAGCAATAACCCTGCCAAGAGGGTTGATGCCAATGGGCATCACCATCCCCATTTTCAGGTAGGTACGTGCAGTTTGGATAAACGACTTGCCCAAGGTCACCAAGGTGGCAAGGGCAGCTTAAACTCTCAATATCTAGCTTCAGAGTTTTTCTACTACCCCACATGACTTCCTTCAAACAGCCAAATTCTAAGCCTTACCTGGGGCGGGGTGGCCTCTACAGACCTCAGTTTCCACCTCTTTACTTTGAAGCAGCTACCCCAGATGATGCCACTAGGGGGCTTTTTATGCTCTATTATTCTGACTCAACAAGTGACATTTTCAAGCATCACAATCCTTTCTCTGGTTGCAGAGGAAACTGAGAGGTATTTGAAGCCCCTTCATAGCCTATGACCTGGAACAAATAGCTTAACTTCTCTGAGATACAAAAAAGGAAAGAGACAGTCCCCAGGAAGGCTTGATCCCCAAATGTCAAGCTCTTTCTGATCACTGTCTACCTCTACCACATTCTTCCTTGCCAGTATTCCTTTGTCAAGGCAAATATTTCTGGAATGTTATGGAATTACAGGATATGCCACATAGAGGAGCGGGACAGGGATAGGCTTTAATGTTGGACAGCCTGATTCTGATCTCTGCTATTCACTAGGACATATTTTGCTTTCTCTGTGCCTCAATTCTCTCATCTGTAAAATGGGCAGTCACAGTAGTCACTGTTCCAGAGAGTTAGGTGAGAATTGCCTGAGACGATGCATTCTGCATGAGGCTGGGTGATAGCAAGTACTTGATAAACGCCAGTCATTAATATGATCGTTGAACTTTATGATTTACTCTATTCTCCGCATGCCTCCTACATCTGGAATGATGATGTGAAGAGCAACAGATGTGAGGGCGGTCAGGATGGTGGGGACCACAGCGATCGTCTGGTGGTGAGCAGAAATTCAGCACTAAGAGGCCAGGTCACGGCTGGTTGGGGCCAGGCTGCTGATGGGGACACCGGGTTAGCTGGATGACCCACCAGGCTACCCTTGGGTGGTCCTCATCACTGTCATTACTCATCTGCACAGCCAAGGTCTGTGTGTCCCTCATCCTCTGCTTGCTCCAGCCAACCACCTGGACCCTCCTGAGCCCACATGGCCCTGCCTTGTCTGCACCCCCCCCACACACAGTCCAGGTACCGATGAAGCCTGCCATAGGCCAGCAGCCTAGAAAGGAATGATTCTGTCTATAGACTTCTTTGGAGGGAGGCAGAACCATGAATTTCCATGATATGAAAAGCCTTATTTTCCACCTTTAAGCTTTTCTGAAATGAGAATGGAGTTTACGTTTGATGAGCGCACTTGAAGCAGTGTTTCTCCTCCTCACCAAAGAGTTGTAAACAAATGGGAGGGGCATGTTAGAAGTGAGAGTATACACTCACTTGTCCCTGCATTTTGTACGGAATCAAATACTGTCCCCTTAGGTTGATAGTAGTAATCACCATCATCATCATACCATTATTACTGTTAATATTAGCAGCCACTTTGAGTTGAGTTCTAAAAAAGTGCGCAAGACTTTGCATGTGATATTTTTAATCCCTATATACAGAGCTAAATTCTGTTAATCCTGTTTGACCAATGAGGAAACTGTGGTTCACAGAGGTGAAGTGACTCACCCCAAGTTGCATAGCTGTACAGCCAAAGGGCTTGGATCTGAACCTAGGCCCACCTGGCTCTCAAATTTCACCATTTCATCTACCAGTTGGTAGTTACTGTTTCTCTCTCAAATCCCTGATGAAATCTTTGATAGGACCTTTCTTTGCCAAAGCCCCTTGAGGAAATGCTGTAGTAAAACAAACTTTTATCTCCGAAGTCATCTGGCCGATGCATGAACCTAAATAAAAGGATGCAGAGAATAGACTGCCCCATGAGTGATGATGAACTCTCTGACACTAGATACGTCTGAGAAGAGAAAGACGCCCCATGACAGGGGGGCCAAGGAAGAGTCCTATGGGCTTGGGTTTGTCATCTTCCAGTTGTGCGACCTGGAGTGAATCACTGCACCTCCCTGAGCCTACATGGGCTCAGCACTCTGAATGTATGCAAGTGAGGACAAGAAATCTCACAAAGTCATTTAGGGATTCAAGGTCTTCACAGCTATCCCTTGTAGGAGAAATGATGGTGGCTCTACTGCTATGATTGTGAAGGCCTAAGTTGATCACTAAGGCTGTCTCTTCAAGCTCCAAAATCTCTCCAGAGAGGGAGAGCCTAGATCAGCTTTCACCTAGACACAGTCAGAATGGGCCCTCTCTGTCCCTAAGGCCAGTATTGAGGTGTTAGCTGCTCCCCACTGCCAACTGCCACTTGTTCATGACAGAGAACCACTCACCAAAAGAGCGGTGGCTCTGGGTCCCTCTTTTGAGTGACTGGCTCACAAAAGGTCTATTTCTCTACCCTTCCTCTGGTCTTTCCAACCCAGGGTTCTTCCGATTGACAGAGGACAGTGGACACATTATGCTTCTGTCGTCAGGCTGCTAGGGTTCAAATCCCTGCAGTCTCAATCTGACTAGCCTACATAATGTCTTGAAAATCATGTAACCTCTCAGTTATCTGCAGAAAGGGGGATGAGGGAAAGAAAACCACTCAGCAGAGCCAATATAAAGATTCTTTGGACTCTTTAGTCAATTATTATTCTTCTGAATTTGCCGAACAGGCTGCCTGGCTGATTCCTGGCCCCCATGGTCTTGCCTGGCTAGAAGTTCCCCAGGCTGCTAGGAGTCCCCCAGGCTGCTTCGGCTCTACAGCTTCCCTAGCCCCACTAGGGGCTCAGTGCAAGGCAAGGAGGAGAAGCATGGGCACCATTAGGATGTTAGCAGGCTAAATTCTACATTCCAAGGCCTTCTGGTTGAAAAGAGTCTGCTTCAGAGGAAAATCAGAATAATGAGAATAGCCAAAAGCTACTGGAACTGTATGCTAGCCCTGGGCTGCACCCAAGACACATCTGATTGCACTGATTTCTACCCATAAATGATCACATAGGTACTTAAACTGTGCCCGTTTGACAGAACAAGTGGAGATGCAGAAAATCTGCAATAGGATCTGCTTAATGTCACACAGCTAGGTACCAGTTAAGCCGGAATTCCCACCCAGGTCTATGGGAATCTAAAGGCGCATATTCTTCACCTCTATAGTTCTGACTCCAAAATAAAAATATCCATGAAGTTCCTATTGTGCACCAGGAACTCCCATGGTATATCAGGATATTTAATGTCCCAAATGAGTGCACTTGATGAAGTGTTTCTCCTCCTCACCAAAGAGCTGTTAATAAGTGAAAGGGGGCATTGTAGATTTGAGGGAATTCACTCTTATTCCTCAAAAATTAGTATACTCAAAATCCTTTAAGGAATACACACATACACACATACCACACAAACATGAAATTCTATCGATGAGTAAACTGAGACTCTGAGAGGTAAAGGGTTGTACCCAAGGACAAAGACGCAGAAGGACCTGAAGCGGGTTGGCTGGTCCCAGGCGCTAGCCCCCAGGCATCTTTCGTGTCACCAGCCTGTAGCTTCTCTCCACTCCAGAGCAGAAGTAGGCGCTGGGCATGCCCTCTCCAACTCCATGCCAAAACAAGAGGCAGAGAACCAGCCTCCAGGTAAGCCTACAACCTTGCGGGCCTTTCCACTGGCGAAGAGCCCTCTTGGTCTCCAGGGCCTTGGCAGATGGTCCCCTCCTGGTTCTCAGCCCTCAGCTCTGACCCAGAGCTCCATGTTGAAAAACTGCCCCTCCAACGTGGTGATAAACGCTAGTCACACAGCATTATGAGAGCCTCTGAGGACAATCTTGGAGCAGGGGGTGGGGTGGGGTGGGGTGGGGGGGTGGCCCCCATGGCCTTTCCTGAACTTTGTTCTAAGTCCTTGGTCCACAGCTCTGGTGTCGCTGTTCAGAGGAGGGACTTGCCACACTTGGTCCTGGACAGGGTAGGCAATAACAGATCAACAGGCGGGCCAAGGCTCCTGGCTTCCCTACGGGCTACTGTCCACCACGTCCCTGGAGCTGATTTCCAGGCCTTGGACTGCTAGCAGCCTGTCTCTACCCGGCCACCTTCTCCTTCACAACTGATTTAAAAAAAAAAATCTCCTCCTGCTCTTAATTGCATGCTGTGTGTTCAGATTTCCTGAAGTTCATGAACTGCTGTGAAATTTAAGACAAGTCTGCATTCCCGCTGCATTGCTACTTTTTAATTCTAAATTCCACCCACCCTTTCTAGGGAAAAAAAAAAAAAACGAGCTGAGTCAAAGAAAATTTATGCCAGTTGAAAGGAGAAGGCCAGTCCCAAATAATTCTACTAATAAAAGGGCAGTGAGAGACAGGGTAAAAATAATAAGGCTATATCCTCATAAAGTTTCTTTATTTGTGATTCCCAAGGCGCTTAGGGAAACTTAGCTCATCAGGGCAAGATCCCAAAGGCAGCGTCGGCTCCCAGTGGGTGCCTCCATCACTCCGGGTGCTCCATAAACACTGCATTCTAGCAGTCTAGGGCCTTCAACATAAGTTGGGGGGAAGCGCGAACCAGAGAGATTTTATAGCAGAAGAAAGAGGCGCCAAAAAGCCTAAAGACTTCCACGTGGTCACCTGATGAGTCAGGCTGAACCCCAAACAGGGCCCAGGCACGCACTCCAGGCTTTGGAGAGGAACTCACTGGGCGGTGGCCACAGGCCATTAAGAGATGCTTTGTAATAACAAAAGACCACAGCCTGGAGCGGTTCTCAGGGCCTCCACAGTCCTGTGAAAGAGCAGAGAACCCCTCCCAAGCGGCTTGGGTGAAAGGAAAGGGAATAGACTGGATATGACTTCACTGTACCAGTTAGGGATCAAAAATTCAGAGAGAAGCTTTCCTAAAGTAAGTCTGTACTAAGGCCTACTGTGTGCACGGCACTGGAGGTGGGAGACAAAGGAGACATGAGTGTCCTGCCCTCGGGGAGCCCAGCAGCGGCTGGTGGCAGCCCTGCTGGGTCAATAGGAAGCTCTGAACAAGGGGAATAGGGTGTGCTATGGCATTCTAAAGGAGATCAATCCTGGGTGTTCATTGGAAGGACTGATGCTAAAGCTGAAACTCCAATACTTTGGCCACCTCATGCGATGAGTTGACTCATTGGAAAAGACTCTGATGCTGGGAGGGATTGGGGGTGGGAGGAGACGGGGACAACAGAGAATGAGATGGCTGGATGGCATCACCGACTCGATGGACATGAGTTTGAGTGAACTCCGGGAGTTGGTGATGGACAGGGAGGCCTGGCGTGCTGTGATTCATGGGGTCGCAGAGAGTCGGACACGACTGAGCGACTGAACTGAACTGAACTGATGGCAGGCTCAGAGGAGGTCTGCTCGCTGACGGCCATCCTCGTCCAGGCCACCGTCACCCTCACCTGACCTCTGCGGCGCTCTGCCAGCTGCTCTCCTGCAGCCACCGCTTGACAGTCAGAGAGTGAAAAAATGCAACGCCACTCCCCTGTGTCAGTGTCTTCCACGGCTTCTCCCAGCATGGGTACCGAAACCCAGAGTCCTTGCTGCAGCCTCCAGGGCTCCACAGTTCTCCGAGAGCTCTCCTCCTCCTATTCCCCTTCTGTTCTGCTATGCCCCCGTCCCTGTCTTGGGACCTTCACACATGCTTCTCTTTGATTCGGGAAAACTGCCTCAACCCTTCCCATAGTCAGCACCCTCTGATCACTCAGATCTTGGCTTACGTGTCTCCTCCTCAGAAAGGCCTCACTCAGCTTCTGATATAAGGTAGCCTGTGCAAGTCTCTCCATCATGTGCCCCTGACTTATTTCCTTCACGGCACTTGTCCTTGTCTGAACTGCTTGCTCTCCCTGATGTATCTATTCTCATACATATTGCCAGGATCCCTGTATTAGTTAGCCACTGCTGTATAACAAACCACCCCGAAACTCAGTGGCTTAAAATAGCAATGACTGATTGTTATTCATGAGTCTTCAGGTCAAATGGATAATTTACTGGGTCTTGGCTGAGCTCACTCGTGTGTCTACAGGGATCAGTCAAGAGGCTCTGCTGATCTGGGCAGGGTACTCTCACATGTTTGGGGGTTGACTGGCTGTGATCTGGTCTAGGACGGTGTTGGTTAGAACTGGGGTCTCCTGTACATGGCCTCTTATGTATCAATGGGTTTGTTTCAAGGTGATGAGAAGAACTGCATGTGTGTTCATGGGCACGTGAAAGAGAAAAAGACAGGAGTTCACAAGGACTCAAGGTTTAGACTCCAAATTGGTAGACTGTCATTTCCACCACATTTTGGTGACCAAAGAAAGTCTCAAGACCAGACCAGATTCAAGAAGAGGTGAGAAAGGATTCCACTTTTTACGGGAGAAGCACTTGCCACACACCATACATGAAGCACACATAATGCATGACCTGTGTTTGGTGTGTTTGCCAATTTTAAAAAAATGGCCCAAACCCCTCTGTAACACTGGATTCTCGGACAAGGTTGTGATCTGGGCTAGACAAGTTCCAACAGGCATGTGCTGTATGCCGGGAGACATATTTGCCCCGTGGGATATCAAAATCCACGTAATAACAGGTCATGTTATAATGAGGTTTTGCTGCACATGCTTGCTCTCAATTTAGACAGCAGGCCCTGCCAGGTCTTCCTCCAGCTGCTGGCTTCAGACCTCTCTTTCCAGAAGGATAAGAACTACCTGTCAAAACGCAAAGCTCTAACAATGAAATATACAGCGCATGCTGTGGGAAAGCCCTCGGTTTACTTCCACGGGCCACAGCTGGTGTGCACGGCTGAAATGATTCATTCCTCCACCCAGCAAAACAAGTCCGTTTGCAGGGTCTCCTAAACAGAACACATCCTCAACCTTTCACATGCTCTGTGTTCGGCTCGTGATTTAACCTCCTCTGTGTTGAGGAGCAGCAGGCTGGGAGCTGGAAAAGGCGGCTCCCTCCTGCCTCGCTCTCTGCTCCAAGGCAATATTCTGTTACATTTCTAGGAAATCAGAATGTCTTTTAAATCCTGCTTCAAGTGTCTCCACATTCCACGCTAAGCTGCAGTGCTTAATACAGTATCTCCACAGCAGTGGTCAGAGCTTCAAACAATAGAGCCCGCAGCCTCGGGCATGCAGGAGGAGAACTCCAAAGATGAAAGAGTGGTTTGGGGATGACTGCACATTTGGGATGGGGCGAAAAGACCAAAGAGCAAGCAGAGTTTCAGCCACCATTGTCAAAAGTGAATGTAAATGCCAAGTGATAGCAACACCAAGGACATCTCTTCTCTTGGAAACATGAACTTTACATGGTTCCATTTGGAGAGGGAGCTAGAGGCTAAAGACTAAAGGTGATCTCTTGGCTGAAAAACCTGAGGGCAAGAAACTTATTTCAGTACCAAAACAGCCATGGATTTTCAGTGTCAGGGAAATCGGAAAGAAAAAGACTGAGAATAGAAACCAAGAGAAGCCGAATTCATTTCCTCTAGAAATCACTGTCTGGGATCAGGAAGCCTCAGATTGTTTCTACTCCCATGAAGTGAAATGAAGTGAAGTCGCTCAGTCGTGTCCAACTCTTTGCGACCCCATGGACTGTAGCCTACCAGGCTCCTCTGTCCATGGGATTTTCCAGGCAAGAATACTGGAGTGGGTTGCCATTTCCTTTTCCAGGAGATATTCCCGACCCAGGGATTGAACCCGGGTCTCCCTCATTGTAGGCAGGCGCTTTACCATCTGAGCCGCCAGGTAAGTCCTAGACAATGATAGCAGTGAAAGTTGCTCAGTCATGTCTGACTCTTTGCAACTCCATGGACTACATATAGTCCATGGAATTCTCCAGGCCAGAATACTGGAGTAGGTAGCCTTTCCCTTCTCCAGGGGATCTTCCCAACCCAGGGATCAAACCCAGGTCTTCCACATTGCAGGTGGATTCTTACCAGCTGAGCCACAAATCAGGGAAGGGGGTGGGGTTTATTTTTAAATAGGGTGAGGCCTCATGGAGTAGGTGACATTTGAACAAGGGTTTGAATGAGGTGAGTGAGGGAGCCTTGGGGTTTCCTTGGGGAGGGGTGAATTACAGGCAGAGTGAACAGAAAGTGTAAAGTACCCAGTGGCAGTGGGCACTAGGTTGTTTAAGGCGTCTCCAGGAGGCTGGTGCTGGAGAGTGACGGGAGTGGGCTGAGGAAGACACCCACTGATAGTAAGGGTGTGTTCCTCTCACTAGGGCAGTGCTTAGCGAGTGTTTGGCGACTTCTGTCCGCCCTCAAAGGAATAACAACGGTAACAACAGCACCGCCAATCTTTTCCTTTTCAAATACTTAAGCCCTGGGTCTCCTACTGCCACTTCCTTTAAAAAGGAAATTTAGCGAGGAAGAAAACAGCATGTCTAAAAATAGACCTACAATAATAGTATTTAGTCCTGCCATGGGGAGGAAAGGTGAGATGTCCAGGGTCATCCATCAAGGTGAGTTTATAGACTATAACTTCTTTAAAACAGTAATTACACTGATGGCTGATTAACCCAGGGAGCTTACCCAGAGGTAGGAACTTGAGAAGTGTAAGAAGTCTCTACATGTGCAGGATAGTATGGCCAGTACAATTTTTAAGTGGGAGTCAGGGTTCCTTACCAGTGGTCCTTTTAACCCCACTTCAGGGGTAGGCTTCAGAAGGTACCTGTGAACCTCCTAAAATGATATAGACGTCTTGTAGGTGCTTTGTGCTTTTTCCTGGGAAAAGGGTCCACAGCCTCCACTGACTTCCTAAAATCTAACTGGCCTGAGCACTGTCGAGTCCTCCAATTAGACACAGGCTCTCATTCACCGTGCTGTTCCTTCTGTTTAGAACCCTCTCCCCCACTTTTCACATAGCTACCTCTCACAGAGCATTCAGGTCTCAGTAAAATGATATCTCTTACAGGAAGCAACTTCTGGTAGATAGACTAGGCTATGAACACCTTTAGTATCCTAAATGTTTCCTATCTTGTCTCAGAGATGACAGACTTCTAGCCTCACAGAAGCTTCTCCTGCTAGAATGGAAGCCCTGTGAGGACAGGAAGAGGGGCCTGCTCCCTTGCCACAGGACCCTGGGTCTGGCAGGTTCCAACAGGCACTTCCAGATGAATGGACAGACAGGCGAACTGATCAGTTACTCTTAGCAGAGAGGTATATTCTTCTGGACACCAACCCTACTCTGTTCCCTACCAGTGGCCAGGATCCATGAAGTGGTCTATTATGACCTAACTTTCCAGTTCTCATGGACTCGGTAGTTATACCCAGAAGTTGGCGATCAATCTTTTCAGGGAGAATCTTCTTTTTAAAACTTTTTTGTCCTACCTCAAGGACTGAATTTTTTGCATAGTGGATTGATTGCCTCTTCGAATGAGTCAATGGACATGCGTTTGAGCAAGTTCTGGGAGATGGTAAGGGACAGCGAAGCCAGTGTGCTGCAGTCCTTGGGGTTGCAAAGAGACAAGACTGAGCAACTGAACAACGAAACTACCTTCTGCCTCTGTCTCACATCACACTTCATAGACCTCTTTAGGGCTTCAGGTTGAGCCTTCCCTGCCTGAAGCAGCCTTCCCACTGCCCTAGCAATGTTAAGCCTGATCTTGAGAGTCTTTGTTAAAACTGACAGGATGACATAGGTAGTCTGAGTTCAGATTTAGACTTTATTACAAACCAGCTGGGCTTCCCTGGTAGCTCAGTGGTAAAGAAACCACTTGATGAGAAGGAGATGTGGGTTCTAACCCAAGGTCAGGAAGATCCCCTAGAGAAGGAAATGGCAACCCACTCCAGTATCCTTGCCTAGGAAATCCTATGGACAGAGGAGCCTGGCAGGCGACAGTCCATGGGGTTGCATAGAGTAGGCCACAATTTAGTGACTAAACAACAACAAAAACAACAACAAACCATCTGAGGGACCTTGGCATGCCATCTAATGTCTCCTAGCCTCAGTTTCTTGCAGCTGATCAACTCATGGTAATTAAGAGTATGGAACTTCAAAGGCAAAACCGTGAGTTTGAAAGATGACTCAACATTTGCCAAATTACTTTGTGGGCTTCAGTTTCCTCATTTGGCAAAATGAGACTAAAAAAGGTTTACTGCAAAAATATTAACTGCTTAACACAAAGACTGTACTTAGTAAGTACTAATTATTGTGCTGTGCTGGGCTTATTTGCTCAGTTGTGTCCAACCCTTTGGACCACATGGACGGTAGCCTGCCAGGCTCCTCTGTCCATGGGGATTTTCCAGGCAAAAATACAGGAGTGGGTTGCGATGCCCTCCTCCAGGGGATCTTCCCAACCCAGGGATCAAACCCAGGTCTCCCGCATTGCGGGCAGAGTCTTTACCATCTAGTGTTATTATATTATTCTCATAGTTGTTGATATGCTCTGTAGACCAGGTGTAATGAGACAGCCATTCCTACAGCTAAGTCAAAGAGAGAGGACTTGGGTGGTTTACTCAACATTAGCCAGAGTCTCCAGAGTCAGAGATAATTCTTACTCCTCAAAAGATGTCCTTTGCATTAGCAAATAAGAATCTAGAAAAAAATACATGGGAAGTCAGGAATCTGTTAGCTATTGGCTAGTTTCCAATGCAAAAGCACTCATTACATTCATCTAGGAAAGAAGGTAAGGATGTTCTGGGCAATATCAGCTTCCCTAGTAACATACAAAGTACAATTCTATGTCAGGAGGTATGCTCAGATCGACAGTGGTACCAGACACTATGGGCTAGTGGAAGTTGGGGGACCTACTCAGCACAGGTGATGGACCAGCCAAGTGTGTGATGGGAAAGTCCCATCTCTCCTAGTTATCCAGGGGTTCTCTAAGTTGCTCCTGTCATTGTGACCTTCAAGGGGCAGCACAGGGTCTAGAAGAGTCTTTCCAGCAAGTCCAACTACACCCCAACACAGGCACAGGGGTTAACAGTCCAAACTCTTAAGACATCCTGGGCTAAAATTTTGATTCCTACCCATATTGCCTATAAGACTCTGAATAAGTCACTCAACCTCCCAAATCTTAGTTTCCTTACATATAAAAGAACAACAAGCAATATCTCAGAATGATTGCAAGGATCAAAGGAGACAATGAAGGCCAAGTGCTTCTTTAAAAGTGCCTGCCACAGAGAAAGTGCTCAGAAGACAGCTGTTGTTGTTAATATTATTAGTAGTAGTAGCAGTGTACCACTCTACTATTCTCAGAGACCTCACAGGTAGCCTACTGGTTACGAGCTCATTTTGAAGCCAGCAGACCTGGGTTTGAAGATTGGGCCTGCTACTTCCTAGTTGGACATCACCTGGGATAAGGTACTTAACCTCTTACACACTCAGCTTCCCCATCTGCAAAATGGGATCAAGCATCCACTTCCTGGAGCTTTGATGAGGACTTAATAAATCAACGGGCGTAAAGTCCTCAGAGTTACGCCTGCTTTCTATTAATGTGCACTAAACACACCTACTATTACTGTTTGTTCACGCCAGGTGTTCTGGGCTCAGTACCTGGCTCTCCCCTGTCTTGCTGAGACTCACAGCAAAGACTCAGTTCCGCTCAGTTACACAAGGTTTTAAAATCACACGTTCTCTTACCCTGTCACTCACTCCATATAATGCTGAGACCCCAAGGCAGAGGGTGGACTTTGTAGAGGCCCCAGATTCTCTCATTTGGCTTGTCCTTTGAACGGGCTATTTATAGTCCTTCTTCACAGCAGTGCCATCCTGCTCTGGTGAGTGGAAGCAGCCATGGTTCACATCTTCCTGCTAAGGCCGCCTTTTTCACGAGACCCCTAAAGTGGGGTGGGGACAGAAGGATGTGTGTGGGAAGGATAACGTAAGACAGAGAGCAGCAGTTCCTCCCTGAGTTGGGAAGATTGACAGGGGAGCCCCACCAGCAAATTGGAATCACACATGTAGCGCTCGGGCATTTCTGTCCAAAGAGGGAGGTGTCCAAACGAATGGCTTGTCTCAAGCTGAGCAGAGGCTCTGATTTTATCACAGAGTCAATGGACAACGAGAACCAGACTTGCCTGCAAATGTCCGGGGAGTTACAAATCCAAATACGGTCTTGTCTTGGCTGTTTCAGGAGCCTGATGTGTGTCAGTCCATTTGGTGGGGAGGAGCTCAGGCAGGAATTGGGCTCTTCCGAGCTGGCTTCTTGCTGCCTCTGTGGTCCCTGAGATTTGGTTCTTTGAGTTCCTCTGTTTACTGTAAAACTCAAGTGGTACCATCTATTCAGTCCATATTTTCTAGCTTGTTCTAAGATAAACAGCCCCCAGAATGGTCTTCATAGCTGACTGTGCTGTCAATTGGGCAGCACCTAGCAGGACAGGGTAACGGCCTCAAGACCAAATTTCTAAAAGGGGCCTTCTTTCTGTTTCTCATTTCTCCTGTGTCAGGGCTCAGGGTTTTTGCACCAATAACTGTCCTGGAGCATCGAGTAGCCATCTAAACAGCTAAGCTGGGGCTCCACTCAGCTAAGATGTTCCTTCAAGAAGCAGCTTGATAATTGTGACTTCAGGTGGCTGCCAAGCCCATAATAATCCAACAAAGAGCCCAGTTATTAAGATATGAAGAAAATTCCCTACATTCCCCCTTACTCTCTGCAACTGCTGTGGTTCCAGGCTTTTAAAAATATGATCTTTGTCACAGGGTACTGCTGAAAAATAAGCAAGATTTCTACTTGAATTCTCTTGTTCAGAGAGAGCTCTCTGGGGGATTTCAGTCTGGAAGATAATAAAACTCCAGACTGTATCAGTATGTTTAATTGTTACTCCCAGTCATCCAGGTCAAGGGTAGGGCTACTGAGGGACATCTGTGGGTTTGAGGTTTTTTTGACCCCAGTCCTTCCTTTGTGGCCATGTGAATCACCTTTTTGATTATTAAGGACACAGAGTAACCTAGCACGGTCCGCAGGTTTCATGGAAATGAAAGACCCACAAACAAACACAGCTGGTTTCAGCTTTGATGCCGATAAGCTAAGCAAGGCAGAGCAGAACCGCAGAACGAAAATCAAAAACCAGACTGAAAACAAGAAAAAGAAAACCTTTTTCCTCTCAGCCTGAAGATGTGGGAGGGAGGCTAGCTGGAGTTTTGGAAAGGGCAGTGTTTGTGAGCAGGGCTTTCAGGAAGCTAGTCTGGGAGCCCTGGGCTGTGTCCTTCGTCACACAGAAGCCCTGGCTGCAGGCTGTTGTCCAGAGCACTGGCATGACCAAGGGGACCCCAGACCAGAGGAGGAAGAGTAATCGTGGGAGGCAGGGGAAGGACCAGGATGAAGTCAAGCAGGAGGCTGATATTTCCCAAAAGAGAGTGGGTTGGGTGGATGGGTTCATACTCCCAAAGAGAACCACCTGCTCGTGGAGGGGAAAACAAACCCCACCAGCCCTCTTCAGACAGAAGAGGACACTGGTACTTGACAGCAAGAGGACCTGGGAAGACACGTGGAGTAGCCTTTGCTTGTGGGTCTTTTTTTTTTCATTTTCAGTGTTAATTCCAAACCTTCCTTGGCCAGCACAAATGTGGATTCTGGTCATGATGCTTAGAGATATGCTATTCATAGATCCTGTGTTACTCTGGGGAAAGAGTTTATGATGGAAGTGTAACTTTCAGTTCAGTTCAGTTCAGTTCAGTTGCTCAGTCGTGTCCGACTCTGCGACCCCATGAATCACAGCACGCCAGGCCTCCCTGTCCATCACCAACTCCCGGAGTTCACTCAAACTCATGTCCATTGAGTCGGTGATGCCATCCAGTCATCTCATTCTCTGTCATCCCCTTCTCCTCCTGCCCCCAATCCTTCCCAGCATCAGAGTCTTTTCCAGTGAGCACCGCAATTGGCCATCACAGCAAAAAAAAAATGCAGTTATTACTAAAAGTATCTTACTGGGAGATTTCCCCATTCAGCATTTACAGACACAGAAACACAGTCGGAGTTGGTGCCCTAGCTGAGGACCCATTTAGCCATAATCAACTTAAGGAAAAGTGCATTTGAAAAAACTGTAGTTTCTACCTGTCCTTAAAAAAACAAGACTGTATATTTTTTAGCCAAATTTTTAATTCTTTTTAAATCTCTTACTGCTCTAACCTTTTTCACATTTGTGACATAACTCAAAATTCCTTAACCTTCCAGCCTTGTACCATAGAAAAAAATGATACTAATTCTTTAAAAGGAGTATTTTTATCCTTTTATGCCTTCCTTCTGCAGGCAATTTAATTTTATTTATTAAAAAATATATTATGAAATATTTCAAATATGCTGAATACACTTGAAAATAATATTTTAAGCACTTATATACCCACCATCTGGTGGAATAAATAAATCTTAACATCTTGCCATATTCTTTTCAAATCTTTTTTTTTGTTTGAGGAACAAAAAGTACAGATATAATTTAAGTCCCCCATCCTAGATTTTCTTCCCTTCCCTATTTCCAAAGTAAACACTAAACTGAAGTTGGTGAGTATTATTTCCATGCATGTTTGCTATATATTTAATACTGTTGTGCTCTACTATTCATTCATTAACAAATGTACATATCTTCAAGTTTAAAAATTTTAAACAAACATTTTCATATGCATTTATCACTATTAAACTGGCTTCTTTCATTTAAAATGATGTTTTTGCAATTTACCTATTTTAATATAGTTGGCTCGGGAGCATTTCAATGCTGTGATGTAGCCTACTGCATAAATACCCCCAAACTTCTATTGCTAAATATTTGCATTGCATCCAATTTTTTGCTATTAGAAAGTTTCAGTGATGTTAGTTACACATGTCTTCATGCACACTGATTCAAGTATTTCCCTAGGGGTCTAATTCCTATGACAAATCTTCACTGACTGTCTAACTTAAACTTGACTGGATGTTGCTGAGTTGAAGTCCACAGTGGTTATAAAAATCCATACCAGCAGAGTCAGGGCAATCCACTTTTGCTGTAAAGTACTATTTATCTTGTCTGCTGGGCTGGCAATAATATTATTCAGTGTTTTCTACGTGCCAGGCCTTGGACTAAGCTATTCAAACATATTATCCCACTAATCATCCTGTGTAATCCTAACAATGACTTTGTAAAATAGATTTTATCAATCACCTTTCACAGACAGCAATCAGAAGCCTGGACAAGTCACTGACATGTGTCCAAGCTAACAGTGAATAGTGGGCTGGTCAGAGCAACCAGCTGTATCTGGCTCCAGAGCTCTTAAAAAGTTAAGTATCACTGCCTTCAAAACTGCAAAAAGACCCTTTTTCATTGACCAGGCCCATGATTTGAAGCCACAGCAACAAGAAAGTTACCCAAGTGACTGAAAAACTGCTGTGCATCCCTAATCTGAACCCAGGGCTCCTAACTCCTCACTCCCAATTTGAGTCTGGTGCAAATGTCAAGGTTGTTTCCTTAATGGTTTTCCCCAAAGGACCACGGAAGGCTCCGAGCTGGGTGGCATCAAGAGCAAGCATCTCAGCTCCCCACGCCCAGCTGTAACAGTCCTCACAGACCCCAGCCCCTCCTTCCAGGAACAGCCCTCCAGTCAGAGCCTCCCCACCATCAATCAGGGTGCCGTGGAGTGCATCAGTCACGCAAACCATTCGGAGCATTTTTCCAAGAAAAGGAACAACATCATAAAGTCTCAGCAATTGAATCAGGACAAATGGATCTGAAAGACAACTTTCAACTTAGGCCCCAGTAAGCTGACGGGATGTTAAAAAGACACAGGAACCTCAGAAGTGAAAGCAGGGAGCGAGAGGGAGATCCCCGAGGCCTGATGAATCAGTTCCAGAGAAACCCTTTCACCCGATCCCCATCCATCAGCACCAGAGTCAGAAGATGGGAAATGCTGGCTCTCACTCTTAGCACCTCTGCATTAATGTTACCCACACTCTGAGTGTGGTCAAAGAAAACTGGCTCTGGGACAGAAACCAGGAACTTCTGACTTGGGAGAAGGGTACCTCAGAAAAGTGGCTCCTAATGAGATCACTGTGGGGCAGGCACTGTGCTCTAAGGCTTCTGTTATTCCCAGAAAGGTGCTGTGGGATCATGAAGGTCCCTTGGGTAGTTTCAAATTCACCCTGGCTGCAGGGGTCCTGCTCACTGGCCACACAGCCCTTCCACAGGGGTGGACAGGCCAACTGAACCCAGGGCTTGTACCACAGCCAGGGTTTGGGGTAGAGCCCCATATAGAGGAGAAACAGGGCAAGAGTCAAGCACAGGCTTTGGGGGCAGCTAGACCTGAGTCTGAACTCACGTATTATTAATAGCCATGTGACTTGAGCATGCAACTTAGCCTCTCCGTGACTCAGTTTCCTCAACTTCACAGAGGGAAGTGATACCACCAACCTCAAGAACCTACTGGAATGATTAATAAAATGATGCCTTCAGAGCACGCAGCACAGTGTCTGGGACATGGTTAACTCTGATACTCTCAAGGACAGTTCTTCTTTCTGAGTAATAATAATAAAAAAAGGCCTCCTTCTTTAAGATACTTGATG
Organism: Moschus berezovskii; assembly: GCF_049115385.1. NCBI lineage: Eukaryota > Metazoa > Chordata > Mammalia > Artiodactyla > Moschidae > Moschus > Moschus berezovskii. Next base: position 15,031,302 of record NC_142483.1, read on the forward strand.
GCCATCTGGCAGAAATAATCCTACAAGTCTACAATGACTATGCAATGAATGGTGCCCCCTGGAGTCGTGCCATGGACAACTTGTCCAGCCATAAGCACTGGCCTTGCGGATGGTATGTGCTCAGTAAACAGCATCATAAAGTAAACAGCAACTGCTATTTTATTAGTAAGGGGGAAAATTGCCATCACTCAAGAGATCTACGAGGAGTCTTTCAAATGGCACTGAATCCTTGACAGAAGTTGTAAATGAGCTCCCAGGACTCCAAGAAGCATACAGAACTCCTGGTTGAGGGATTTGGGAGGAGAGGCGTGCGGAGGGCAACAGAAGGTTGTCAGGCAGCGGTCCCAGCAGGAGATGGGCAAGCAGAGGATTTGGAATCCTCAGGTCAAGCCCAAGAGGCAAGCTTCATCAGTCACGGGCAAGTTGAAGGTCTGACAACCAGGAGGTCATCCAGAGCTCAGCCCACCTCCCAGGACTGCACTGAGGAGCATATGGGGGCAAGCATACATGTGAGAGAAAATGCTGTGAGCTGCATGACTTGCTGAGGGATTGCTTGCCCATCTCTGGTCCATGAAATCCTTGTCTTCCCAACAGCTTTGGGGAAGTCACGCATTTTCCTAGGACCTTTTTTTTTAAATCACTTTATCAGGTTTTGAGTGTGACTAATTATAAAAATAGAATACTGTTTTTAAAAAAGACACAATTTCACTCAAAAAATGGGCTAAAGATACAAATGGGTAGTTCTTAGGATAAAACTGGCCAAAGGACAAAAGAAAATAAGTTAAATGTGAGGGAGATAAAAATTAAAACAGCGAGGTGATTTTCCACTCATCAGCTACAAAATTCTACCCCTTAAAGTTACCCCTTAAAGGAAGTCAGTGTCTTGCACCCCGATTTTTTGACAGTTGGATCACACCCCCTAGATGCTATCTGACAGTTTAGTGTTTGTTCTTCCCACTTTTTTCCTCCTGAGTTTATACCACAGATCCCTATTTGCATGTGTGCATACAAAAAAAAAAAAAAAAAGGGTAAAAAACTCGACAGATACTGTCCAAAGCTATTAAGATAATGGGGAAATGGGCACCCTCCCATCCTGATGCACGCTATGGTGCTTTCAAACATTGTGGAGACCAATTTGGAAGTCTTTTTTATTAAAATTTAAAGAGAGATCACAATATTGTAAAGTAATAATCCCACAAGTAAAAATAAAAATGAAGAAAACATAAAGGGAGCACATCCTTTGACCGAGAAGTCATACTTTTTTGGAGTTGACTCCACAGAAATAAAAGCACCAAAATATAGAGCCAAACAGAAAGGTGTGTTTGGTGCAGCCTTCTTGGTGTCATCAAAGAAACAAAACAAAACAAAAAACCGGAAACAATCTATTACCCGTCAAAAGGGTATAACTGAATAAGTATGCTTTTTTTCTGTGGTCTGGAACAATATGCTGCATTAAACTTAGGAGGTAAACCTATATACACAGATCTGCAGGAATTAACTTGACATGGTACCAAGTGAACCACAATAATCCAGACATGCAAACTGCAGGCCACAATTCTGTAGAAATTGCATATATATGTATGCACACATGCAAATAGGGATATGTGGCAAAAACTCAGGGGGAAAAATGGGAAGGACAAACGCCAAACTGTCAACTGAGGTAGCCAAAAGAACGGGGTGCAAGACACGGACTTCCTATTTTATCTCTGTGTAATTTTAAGGGGTAGAATTGTAGCTGATTCTCACTTGTGATTTTAGCCTTTTTTTTTTTTTCCAAACAAGATTTTAAAAGCACATGCTCTATTTAACTGAGCAGGTAGGAAATACTGAGAAGTCTCTTTTCATTTTTGTTTCCCTCTCTTCTCTTACTTAGGGTCACACTATGCAGTGTACGATTGCACAGTTCCATCTGCAGGAGACCCAGCACTGTAGCAGGGAGGGGAGGTCTCTGTGCAGAAAGCCCAGTGGAGAGTTCTCAGATCTGAACCTCCAAGCAGGTTCGCAGGAACCAAAACCCAGCTGGCACCCTTTGTTTTCCAGATGCAGACAGGGGCCTGGAACATGCTGTTACTCGTGCAGGCCAGGAGCTATTTACAAAGAGAATGAGAACTCAAAACATAAGCATGTGTGGTTCTGATGGAAGGAGCAGCTGACTGAGGCCCAAACCAAACATCCACAACAAGGATAAACAAGTGCAAGTTTTGAGCGGGTCCTGAAGGGCTCCCCGCCAGGTTCACTGCCTTCCTTCTTTTTGCCAGACCCTCTGTCAAGCACCTCATCTCTGTTATCCTCATCATGCCCTCTGAGGTCGCTTGGATGATGCACCCCATTTATTAAGGAGGAAACTGAGACTCAGACAAGCAACCTGGTTGCATACGGTCACACAGCATATACAGGGCTGAGGCAGATTTTCAATCCAGTTATGTCATTTAATTGCCCTGACACATAGCTTCTAAAGAAAATTTGACTTCCCCGCCTCAAGGCTTTCTTGGAAGAAACCTTTGTGAAAAAGAGCAGTGCCCAAAAACTGCCAGCCAAAAGCGGGTTTTGTGAGGGACAGCTCTCCAATCACGCCAGGCTGTCTGCCAAGGAATGGCTGGTGAGGCTTCCTTGGGCTGTTTCAACATGTGGGCAAGGCAGGAAGTCAGGATTCTAAGTGACCCAGCAAAATGGGAAGGGTGGCCAGGCCAGACACAGGCTTCCTGGAGCTTATGGGTAGCCCGCTGATGAGCCCTGCTTACTCAAAGGCTGCCATCAGAGCCAGGAGAACAAAAGCTGTTCCTGCTGACTCAGTGGCTTGGGCCACTGTGGGCATGTCTCTGAGCCCAGGCACAAGCTTTTGCTCAATCCATTTTCCTCATCTGTTAAAAAACACCTGATCTGTAAGCTTCTGTTTTGAAAATAAACACCCTCTTGAATTCCACACTCTGAAGGCCAATCCTTTCAGCCTTTATTGATGCTCCTCTCTCTCCCCTCTGCCCTCTCCTTCTGAAGAGATATTTTTCTTTTATTCTTTTGGGATTTGGCTGACAATCCATTTCTCCATGCTGGTGGAGTCATGGGAAAAGGTAGAGAAAGATCTATTTTAGGAGGGGTTGGGGGGCAGAAAAAGTGAGAAGAGGGATCTGCTTTATTTGGAACCCATTTCCATCTTTCTTTGCCTTGCTGGGACCTCTGCTTCTTGTCTATAATGACAAAGTGCATATGGAAACGGCAACCCACTCCAGTATTCTTGATTGGAGAACCCCATGGACAGAAGAGCCTGATGGGCAGTCCATGGGGTCTCAAAGAGTCAGACACGACTGAACACACACGCACACATATATATACACACACACATATACATCATTTGGAGAAGGAAACGGCAACTCACTCCAGTATTCTTGCCTGGAGAATCCCAGGGAGAGACGGAGGAGCCTAGTGGGCTGCTGTCTATGGGATCACACAGAGTTGGATAAAACTGAAGCGACTTAGCAGCAGCAGCAGCAGCATACATTATGTATGCTTAATAGCAAGAATGAAAAATGATTAAGCCAAACCAATAGATGTAGACATCTACGTAGTTAAACGTGAGCAAATCTGGAAAGCTCCCACCCAGTTCTGATGAAAGTATTTCCTTCCACCTGCTCACCAGTGGTAACTGAGGTTCTACTATCAGAGAGTCATTCTTTGGGTTGATAAAAATGCACATCAGAATAACAGCACCTCACATTTGCAAAGGAAGAGGTGTTTGAAGATCTCTCATCTTCTCGCATTAACCTAGTCCAATATATTCTATGGGCACCTGCTGTATGCCAGGTACTTGGTAACATGCTGGTATTGGAATGGCAAGTAAGAAGGGCAGGACACCCTGTGCCATAGTACATAGTACACAATCCATGAGGACATAGTAACAGGCTAATCAACTGGACCTGGTACCACACTCCAGGCCCTTGACTCCTAATCCTGTGTGCCTTCCATTTGACTACCTGCCACACGAATGCCTGGATATAACAAGACATCATACCTTGTTCTCACCTCGGTGCAAAGCAGTCCACTAGTTCATTTCTATATAACAGCCATCGGAGAGCAAGGCTGGGCATGGGGAGATGGGAGGGCCATCACAGGACTGCAGGGTGATTATGGTGCACAGAATAGCCCACGGATGGAACCAAGGATGAGTGTAGTATGGCAAGATCTAGAAACACACACCGCCTACCCCTCAAGGAGCCTAATGCTCCTTGGTAAGTCTTTTGATCACTGGCTAACTTCCTCTCCCACTTCAGACAGTGGTTCTTGTCAGACTTTCTCATGACTACAAACTTGTCTCACTCTCATCAGAGATCTTACTTTCTATTAAGAGAAGGTCAAAGTGATTCAACATGAGGTTCACAGATCAGACTTTCCTTTGCCTGGTGACATTCTCTGACTGTTCAGTGGCTCTGTGACAGGTGAATTCATCCTTCTGCCGCTGCTGCTAAGTCACGTCAGTCGTGTCCGACTCTGTGCGACCCCATAGACGGCAGCCCACCAGGCTCCTCTGTCCCTGGGATTCTCCAGGCAAGAATACTGGAGTGGGTTGCCATTTCCTTTTCCAATGCATGCATACATGCTAAGTCGCTTCAGTCGTGCCCGACTCTGTGCGACCCCATGGACAGCAGCCCACCAGGCTCCTCTGTCCGTCCACAGGATTCTCCAGGCAAGAATACTGGAGTGGGTTGCCATTTCCTCCTCCAGAATTCATCCTTCTACCTCTCCTATTCCCTCCAGGACCAAATATCTGAATCCTCCTGCTTTTGTATCTTCCTACTCAGCTTCCTCTGGCTCCTTCCTCCTGGTCTACAAATTGGTCTGATTCTCTCCTATCTAAAGAAAGTCTTCTCACCCTCCAACCTCCTCTCCCTCTCCAGCGTCTGAGGCCTCCATTTCCTCATCTCAGCAGTCCTCAGCTCTTTTTCTTTCACCATCCCAGTGATCTCGTGTCAGATGCTGACACTGAACTTCCAGTGCCAACGATAATGATCACGCTCAGCCTTCCTTACCCACATCACCTACCTGTTAATAAGAAACACTCTCTCTCCTCATCTGCCTGGGACAACTGTCCCTCTTTTCTGCTTATGTGATACTACACTGAGAGTCTTTCCCAGCCTTGCTGATGGTCCTTTTTTTTCCTCCTGCATTGTCTTCCCTGAGTTCCACACTCATGGATCCAAATGACCACAGAAAGGAAAGGTGGCAGAGAGATTGATGGAAAGTGCTCAAGGAGAGAGAACTCCAAAATGCTCTGAGTCACAGAAGTTGAGAAATGAGCAAGTTTTAGGAAGGAAATGGATACTGACAAAATCAAATGACTCCGAGTACCACTTCTAGCTTTTTTCTAAGACAGATCCGGGACTGAAAAAAACAATGACACCAATGAACTAGGCTTTTATGGCTTGATATCTATAATAGAATTTTATTAAGAAATACCCTCCTAGTGACTTGCAGTGTCCAATTAGAAACTGGAGGACTCTAGGTCAGGTAGTGATAGACAATTTTATCTTTTCTTATGATTTGTGATTATATGATATCCTTCCTCAGACTTTAAAGAACTCCTAACATCTGGTTATCACTATCACCAATATCATCTTCATCACCATTATTACCACGAACAGCAGTATCCTCACCACCACCATCACATGTATTACCATCGTTTCTACCACAACCGCTGTCATTAGTATCACCATCATCAAGTTTCATTAGATAATCCCCTACTACGTACCAGGCTTTGGGCTGAGCATTTCCTCTATATTATCACACTTAATGTTCATATCTGCTCTAAAAAGTCAGTTTATTATTTCAATGTTATAGATAATAAAATCAAACTCAGAAAGGTTCATGAACTCACCTATGATTACACAGTGAGTATGTCCTAGAAGCAGAAATCAAGTGCCGGTGTGCCTGAGAGACTTTCCTTCTCTAGGGCAGGGTGCCTGTCTTGAAAAGTGAAAGCACAAACTTGCCAATGACACACGCTCAACAAGCTAATACAGAAGAGAAAGCTCTGTATAAAACAGGCAAGACATCTCTCCATAAATCGCAAACATGTTGACTCCAGAAAAGTTAATATTTCTAGTCCTGGTCATATTAAGACAAGACTGTCTTTCAGCACACACATTTCCCAGCTTATTAAACTGGGATGACTCTACATTTGTTCATGAGGAATTTGGCATCTTCTGCTAAAAATCTAATGTAACGATCAGAAGATAAAAGTCCTCTCTCTTCTTATTTGCTCAGAAAGAACCAGCAGTTTAAAATGTTTTCTCTAAGAATATACACAAAAGAGTTTATTAATCCAAAATCAAGATATCTGTTTAAATGTAGACCAAAAGATTGAGGTCAAAAAGACACAGATATGACTTGCTTATCTTTAACAGGATACACTGAAACTAAATAGTGGTTTAATAGTATCATTCCAATGTTTTGTCTCCTAATGGACTTCACAGGATTATTTTAGGTTGAAAATTTTCCTGTCCGATACTAAAATTCTTCAAAGACTTTATTCCCATCCCTTACCCTTTTGGGAAATGGAAGCAAGGAAGACAGGAGGAGGTAAAAAAGCCCTCTTGCAAATCCTTTTCCAAAAATCTTTGGCTGAACAAAGTCTTTCCCATTTAAGAGCAGGTGACAGTAAGATCTCTCCCATAGGCAGCACATTAAGACTCTCTGTAGAAGTAAACAAATCCATTATGATGAAAGCCGGACATTCCTCAGGGCCAGGATCTAATGAAAATGTCAGTGTTTTACGCATTTAAAAAACTGACAATTCAACAGCTTTACAGGAGCTATTTAATGTTTATCATCACTTACAAGAACTCAAATGCAGACAAGGAGAAGAGCAACAGAAGAAAACAAGTGACTCCCTACTTAGAAGCTGCTACGTTACCCATAACCCATGATCATTTTACAGTTTGTCAATTACCAGACCTCTCAGGCAACAGGGCACAGGTCTTGGTAAAGGCAAGTTGGAAGTTTGTACTCCTAGATATAACTATCACAGCGACAATGCTCTGTACTTCTATTTACACCTCACCCCTTTAAAGATCCAACCACTTGGGAGTCAGGATACTAGAGAAAGCTGTTAAACCTACTGAAGGCAATGCATTAAAGGCCTCTGAGTGTTTGCCAAATTCTGTTTTAGATACTATCCAAACCACTATGAGAAGAGAAATAGAGTATGTAACTTCCAAATCAGTGGAGGGGAAAATAAAAAAGAAATAAAGGAAGCACAGTCAATTCAAACAAAGTACTAAAGGAAGAAAAAAGTACCCATGGACCATGCAAAATAAGAAGACAAAGTTAAGTGCAAATAGATTACTTATAATAAATAGCTTAAATTCAACCATCAAAAGACAGAGACACTCAATTTAAAAAAAGTCCTAGTTTTATGTTGCTTATAAAAAATAAACCAGTAACACCCAAAGGCTGAAAATGAAATAATGGAAGAAACAAACACGTACATTAACCAGAAGGCTGTTGTTACAGCAATATTATCAGAGAAAATAATATTTATAGGTAAAAGTACTAGTAGGGATAATGCTCATGCTCATTTGCTAAGTCGCATCTATTTCTTTGCGACCTCATGGACTGCAGCCTGCCAGGCTCCTCGGTCCATGAGATTTCCCAGGCAAGAATACTGGAGTGGATCACCATTTCCTTCTCCAGGGAATCTTCCCAATCCAGGGATCAAACCCATGTCTTCGGCTTGGCAAGGAAGAAAATAATTAATAACAAGAATAACCCACCAGGAGCTGGACATAAATAAAACAAAAATGGATAGAATTACTAAGATAAATGAGCAAATCATAGTCACCACAAGTATGTGACTGTTCACCTCTCAGCAGCTGTGAAGTTAAACAGCTAAAACATTAATAGAGCTATAGAAGGCTTTAGTTATATAATTTATAAGCTGCATCTAAAAAAACAAAGAAGAGTCGCTTAAAGAGAGAATACACATGCTCTTCAAGTACACATGGAAAGTTTACAAAAAATTAAACATGTGCTTGACCTTTAAAAAAAAAAAATCAACAAATCCCAAGAAGTGATATCACATGGCTGACGTTTCAACTTCTCTGTTGAAAGGATAATGAAATCGAGCTTCCCTGGTGGTCTAGTGGTTGAGAATCCGCCTGCCAATTCAGGGGTCATGGGTTCGACCCCTGGTCTGGGAAGTTCCCACATGGTGAGAAGCAACTAAGGCTGCGTGCTGCAACTCCTGAGCCAGCGCTCTAGAGCCCATGAGCCACAATTACTGAGCCACCCCTCTGCAACTACTGAGGCCAACATGCCTACAGCCTGTGTTCTGCAACAAGAGAAACCACTGCAATGAGAAGCCTGAGCACCCCGACGAAGACCCAGCACAACCACAAATAAATAAATTAATCTTAGGAAAAAAAGAATAATGAAATTGTAGAACTTTAAATGTCAAGGCTATTCCACCCAATTCTTTGCCCAGAAAGCAGTTCTCACTTTCCAAGCCTTTTCTTCGTGTCTTCTCCTCAGAGATGCTTTCTGATCACTTTAAGTAGAGTAGGTATTTCCAAGCTCAGCCACTATTATTATACATTGCTCTACTGTATTTTCTTCATGCATTTAACTGGTTTCTGAAATCACCTTATCTGTTTGTTTATTGGTCTACTATCTCTCTCCACAGCCTGCAACCCCAAGTACAATGGAATGCATTGCTCCTAGAATGGAACCTCTCCATGGTAGGCACTCAATGAACAATTGCTGATGTCAGCCTGACTTGGCAGCCTGAAGTGCTCTAGCCCCTCAGAGAGGTACAGAGCTGTCCCCTAGAACAGATCCCGTCACATCAGGCTATTTGGGTGACAGCTGTAGTAAGAGAGAGTGAGCCTGTCATCATATCTGTATGTGTGACGGATGCCAAACAAATGTTGTTGAATTAACTACAATTACCTCATGTACCAGAAAAGTCTGAAACCTAGAGGAGCCACATGACCTGCTCAAAGTCACATTTTGGTAAGGAAAGCACCTGATTCCCCACTGTGAGCATCATTCTGACCCCCTCCGTGCAACCTCTGAATCACATCCTATCATGTGTGGGGGCTGCAAAAGAGGACAGAGAAGATAACTTGGAAATATCTTTTTCACCCAACTCAGTGTTTCTGTTACTATTATATAGATATCACCCTTTGGCAAATCTATTAAAATTGACTCAAATGAGCATTTCTTATAATAACTGTATGTATATCTATGTAAGAATTGCATTTTCCAAATAAAGAAATAAGGAAGGGATAAAACTTAAAATAATAGTTTGTGACTTAAAATCAGCAATGTGGCCATATTATCAGTTCAGTGGTGAAAGTAGGAGGGATCACTACTAGATGACCCTGGGCAAGTTACCTAGTAGGTCTCAGCCACAGTTCCCCTGTCTATGAAATGGTCATAATATTAGCGGTTACTTCATGGGTTGCTACGAAGACTCATTAGATTAATCCATCAAAGTACTGAATACAGTACGCGTCCCAGTGAACCTGCTAAATGTCCCTAAGAATCAGATCCTGGCACAGTTGATTTGATTACTTTGGCATCAGTTGTTTTCAAGTTTTGCTCAAAAAACTGGTGTTTGATAATCTGCCTTCCAGAGCTCTTCCAGAGAGGTAATGCTGTTATAGAATCAGTTTTAAGGTTTCCTTGAATTTGATTAAATCCATTCCCTGTTGTTAGAGCTGGGCTAGAAAAATCCTTGCCAATGCTAGATGTATTTGTTGAATGGCCTTCTTACTGAAGATTTCAGGAAGATGAGGCTGCTCAAGGGGCAGCCAAGATGACAGCATTGATTAACAAAGGGGCACATTGTCTGGCACATTCTTCTCTGACCTAACCCACCTCCTGCTTCAGAAGGAACTATTCTAGAATGGAAAGTTTCCACCATAAACATCTGCTTGCCAGATCCATCCCCACACTGCAGCCGCTGGTGAGAGCCATCAGGCATTCAGAATTTTCCCTTGGGTCAGGAGCTGCTTGAAGAAGGGCACAACCAAACTTCAGAGTTATGCAAGTCAGGAGCAGCACACTTTTCACAGGGACTCCTTCTAAAGATAAAAATAGTTTGCTTACCCCTCCTCCTAAATAATTTTATTTCTCATCTTTTGATTCAGAAAAAACACCCGACAATGAAAAGCTGCTGGGAAACCTCACAACTCCAAATGACCATCCTTATTAATTCACTGATTTTTTAAAAAGCCACGCAGATTTCCCTGCTGTGTAACCACGCCCTGTCATTTTGTATTCACCCAGGCTTTGTGTGGACAAACCAGCGAGCAGTCCTTCTGCACCCTGAAATGTCAGAGCTCACACCACGAGCTCCCTTCTATGGCTGAGTTCTCCTCTCTGAAGAGAAGCTGATGCCCTGAGAGCTGGGGACCCTGCACTGTCACTCCTAAATGACAGGAGAAGGATGAGCAGCTCAGGCTTCCATAGAACTCAGTGAGGTAAGAGTGCAAAGGGATTCAGGAGCCAGAGTTAGTTTTGCATTTCCTCTGTAATAACCAGCATCAATTATAAACATACCATGTGCTAGGCATTGTTTATCAGCAACACAGTTAAACAGGAACTCAACAACTGCTTTCGGATGAGTGGATGGATAAATAAATGAATCCATCCAGAGAGTAATTTTACTCCACACTCCTGAAGTTGAGCTTCAGCACTGCAAGGGCATTTGGATTTGCACAATCTCTTCTTTCATTTGTCAAATATTTCTGAGTGCAAGATCTGTGCAAAGTTAGCCTGTCAGGCACTAGACAAAACCAGACAGGGAACCTGCCCCCCAGGTGTGTCCTGGCTCGAACAGATGGGACGTGTAATAAAGACTCCGGTCAAGAAAGCAATGGGTGAAGACAGTTCCTTACTCCTAGGAGTTGTTGGCCACATCCGGTAAGATTCTCTGAAGATGCTTAAAATCCCTTCCTAAAAGTAAGACTCTTCGAAGGTATGGTCAGGGTCCCCCACAAGCAGCTTTGCGCTCAGAGATGAAGGAACTCAGAGGGAGGCAGTCAAAGAGCTGGAGGAAGCAACAAAAGGAACAGAAACAAATACCAAGGTGCTGGCCTTACGCTGGGCACAGTGACCCTGAGGCTGTTAGTGGATACTAGGAAACTGGGGTCTCTCCTGGGGGAGAGGCCCTCCCCTGGGGTTCACTCTGCAGTCAGTCTTGGGGGGTTATCACCCATGTGGCTGCTCAGAACATTCTCTGCTATGGTTGACTCCATAGGCAGAGTTCCAGCCAAGGTGGGAGGGGATGCCAGCTCTCCAGAGACACTTCTCCTCACCCCCCACCAAACCACCATCCTCAACACACAACCCCCCCGCCCAAATAAAAAACAAAACTGGCCATCCTTCAATTCCCAACTTCAACTCTGTGTCCAAAGAGAACTGGAAGCCTGCTTTTCTGTTCTCTGCTCCTATAGCTCTCTCATCCTTCAGACTGCCTTCCAAAGTGTGAAAATGCACCTTTTTTCACATCAGTATTTGCTGAAGTCTCCCGGCCTCTGGACTGTGGGCTCCCTGAGGGCAGGGGCAGGACGTTCACTGTGCATTCCCAACCTTGTGGAGCAGGGTAGCTTTGCCTTCTGACAGGAAGGGTTTCATGGCCAGTCAGGGAGCTTGCTCACATGGTGAGACTTGCCTCGGTTCCCTGGAGACCTTTAAACTTTACACGGCAAAGTGAAGCTGAAAGGCCGCCGGACCAAGCACACGTCCACCGACCACTCTCTTTGATAGCTCCTCCAGCGCACCTTTCACTTTTCTAGCCCACCGTTCACTGTTCCACTGAGGATCCCAAACGAGACACTTCTCTAAGAGTAAATAACGTCTGAAACCAGAGATGCTACACTTACAAAAGGAGAAAGTCTGTTACCATGAAAGAGCTGTGGAGAGTGAAAACAAAATTGAGACAAACAACAAAACCAAAAATCCACTGCCGGTCCTAAAATCTTTAAGAATCCCTTTGCCTCATATTTAAGCTTGAGTTGTTTTTTTTGTTCCCCTTGACAAATCATATTTAAGATATATGTTTACCCTTTCTCATTAGGGAGAGGATCCTGAGACACTATTTTTCCTCTTGTAGTAAAAATCCTCCAAACAGTTAGTTTGTTCCCTAATTGCATGATGCATTTAATATCCCAAACACCATAATTGGCATTCCCAGATAATTTTTTACTAAAACGAAACCTAACAAACATAGTCATTATCTTTCCTGAAACTAAGTGAAGACAGTAAGACAGCATGCCTCGGCCCCACCGTGTTCCGGGGCCACACGGATGGTTTCATGCTCAGCATCTGGGATCTCCAGCCATGTTCGCTGGGTTCCCACGTGTGATGTGTAGCTGAGCATTGTGTCTGCCTCGCCGACTCTCAGAGAAAGAAGCTGCCACAAACATGTGACATGAAAGCTCAAACTAAATCACAGAGTATTTCCACGATGATTCAGAGTCCTTTCAGACTTTGCTCCACTGTAAGACGGGGTCACTAATATGATCACATTCACATATTATTGAATCAATAGATTTAAGAATTGACATATTGATATATCAACCACTGGGGATAAAGGTTAAGAAATATTGTACCAAAATTTAGAAATATTGCACCAAATTGAAAAATACTTGTGATGAAGCCTATTCTTTAACCTTGGCAGTTCCCTCTCTTTCTTCCCCTTCCTCTATTTCCCTGCTGACACGTTTAAGGACCAGTAGGAAGGCCAGTGTGGTGTGGCAGAGCACTGAGAGGGCAGGGGAAGAGCACCAGATGAGCTGGGCAGGTAGGCAGGGAAGGGAGCATGCCAGGCCCTATAGGCCTGAGCCAAGCATTTATACTTATTTGGAGGACAAAGGGAGCTGCCTGGAGGGACTCAGGAAGTGAGTGTATGATGCACTTTACATTTTATACAGATCATGCTGCCTAACTGTCTGATGAAGTTAATGCTTAGTGTCCATGATTGGATTTCAAGCTCCTGGCTGACAAGTGCTAGAGGTAAAACCCTGTGAATGTCCTCACCTCATGCACTCCCAGGAGTTTTAAGCCATACTTTTTAAATTTTTCTGTGCAGTAGAATCCCCAAGCAGCTCATTCAGACCCAGTGTGCTGAACCCCACCTGCAGAGTTACTACAGTTCAGTAGATCTGGGTGGGGTCTGAAACTCCGGATTTCTAACAAGTTCCCAGGCCATGCTGGGAAGGAGGTTACTGGTCCACGCAGTGCACTTAGCTGGCATTTAAATCTGTTTGCTGAGTGCATCAGTCAACAAAGGGACACAAAGATGTTTTTTAAAGAATACGAATAGACACAATCGGTGGTTTGAATTTGACTGAAAATGGCAATTATTTATTCTAATTTTCCTCTTTCCTGTCTTAAACTGTTCCCTTCCCCATAGTATGTGATGACAACAAGAGGACTAACTCCTACATGCAAAAGTACTCCGAAAGGAAATAGATCATTGTGATTAGACAAGATGAGACACTTCAGAGATTGCATCGCCAAGTTTAATTATAAATCAAATGTCATTCAAAGAGTTTTTTTTTTTTTCCAGAAGTATATGATTTATTTGTGTAGGCAGTAATTACCTGCCTCAATCCAGAAAGGATATGAGGTTGTGAGGCATCCGTTGGTGTTATTCCAAAACTGAAAATTAAACTAAACTTTCCTTGGATTCAGGAATAAAGCTCACCAGGGCCCATTCCTGCTTAGTTCAAAGCACATAGCGCTGGTGAACACACATACTATAAGAAGTGGTTGTTTAAACTCTCTTGAAGGAACTCCCAAAGTTTCCAATTTAAGTGCTTACTATGCCAAAGCAGATATGCGACTGAAGAACGTAAATACAGACTCAGAAGGGACAGAGAGAGCAAATATTTGCAAACGATGCAACCTACAAGGGATTACTTTACAAAATACACAAACGACTTATGCAGTTCAATATCAAATAAGCGAACAACCCAATTAAAAAATGGGGGGACAATCTAAACATGCATTTCTTCAAAGAAGACATACAGATGGCCAAACCAGCATGTGAAAAAATGCTCAACATCACCAATTATTGTTGTTGTTTAGTCACTAAGTCGCGGCAGACTCTTTTGCAACCCCATGGACTATAACCCACCAGGTTCCTCTGTCCATGGGATTTCCCAGGCAAGAAAACTGTAGTGAGTTGTCATTTCCTTCTCCAGGGGATCTTCCTGACCCCGGGATCAAACTTTCATCTCCTGAATTGACAGGCAGATTCTTTACCTTTGAACAACCTGGGAAGCCCTCACTAATTATTCAGTTCAGTTTAGTTCAGTCGCTCAGTCGTGTCCGACTCTTTGCGACCCCATGAATCACAGCACCCCAGGCCTCCCTGTCCATCACCAACTCCTGGAGTTCACTCAAACTCATGTCCATTGAGTTGGTGATGCCATCTAGCCATCTCATTCTCTGTCGTCCCCTTCTCCTCCTGCCCCCAATCCCTTCCAGCATCAGAGTCTTTTCCAGTGAGTCAACTCGTCTCCTGCCCCCAATCCCTTCCAGCATCAGAGTCTTTTCCAATGAGTCAACTCGTCGCATGAGGTGGCCAAAGTATTGGAGTTTCAGCTTTAGCATCAGTCCTTCCAATGAACACCCAGGACTGATCTCCTTTAGAATGGACTGGTTAGATCTCCTTGCAGTCCAAGGGACTCTCAGGCAATGCCAAAGAATGCTCAAACTACCGCACTAATTATTCCGTTCCGTTCCGTTCAGTCGCTCAGTCGTGTCCGCCTCTTTGCGACCCCGTGGACTGTAGCCTACCAGGCTTCTCTGTCCATGGGATTCTCCAGGCAAGAATACTGGAGTGGGTTACCATTTCCTTCGCCAGGGGATCTTCCTGACCCAGGGATTGAACCCGGGTCTCCCGCATTGGAGGCAGACGCTTTAACCTCTGAGCCACCAGGGAAGCCCGCACTAATTATTAGAGAAATGCAAATCAAAACTACGATGAGGTATTACCTCATACCAGTCAGAATGACCATCATCAAAAAATCTACAAACAATAAATGCTGGAGAGGGTATGGAGAAAAGGGAACCCTCCTGCACTGTTGGTGGGACTGTAAATTGGTGGGAATGTAAAACTAGTATAGAGAACAGTACATAGATTCCTTTAAAAACTAAATATAGAACTACCATATCATCAAGCAATCCATATATCAAGAGAAAACCATAAATCAAAGATACCTACACCCAGTGTTCACTGCAGCACTATTTACCAAGACATGGAAGCAACCTACATGTCCATCAACAGAGGACTGAATAAAGAAGATGTGGTATATATATACAATGGACTATCACTCAGACATAAAAAAGAACAAAATAGTGTCATTTGCAGCAACATGGGTAGACCCAGGGATTGTCATACTGAGTGAAGTAAGTCAAATATAAATATCATATGATATCACTTATATGTGGAAACTAAAAATATGGTACAAATGACCTTATTTATAAAACAGAAATAGAATTACAGATGTAGGAAACAAATTTATGGTTACCAGGGTGGTAAGGTGGGGGGAGGGATAAATTGGGAGATTGGGACTGACATATACACACTACTATATATAAAACAGATAACTAATAAGGACCTACTGTATAGCACAGGGAACTCTACTCAGTATTCTCTAATGGCCTCTATGGTATAAATGATTCACTTTGCTATATACCTGAAACTAACACAACATTGGAAGTCAACTGTATTCCAATACAATTAAAAAAAAAAGAAGCAACAGAGAGAGAATATACTTCAGACAAAGGAGAGTTACTGCTATGTAAGATGCACCCAGGGCCTCTGAGCGCTTACCCTGCCCCTCCAAACGTGAGGCTGCAGCTTCCACGTGTACCTGTCCATTCACCCAGAAATTGTTATCACAGCCCAACCAACAACAGGCAGCCCAAACTCAAGGATGGCTGGGGGGTTGGGGGGTTCAAGAGGAATCTCTTTTGCCTGAGACCTACAAGGTCACAGATTCATGTTCTGCTTAGGGAAAAAGCTGGTTAGAGATACTCAAGGATTGTACAGGACTAGACTTAAACACAGAGGGATGGTCCTAAATGAAATTTCATCTATTCAGTAGTTATCCAGGATCTCATGGTCTAAGAGACCAACCAAGAAGGGACAAATTCAAAACATCAAAAGCTTGAGCTTTAAATCAAGAAAACCTGTTGAAAATCATAGGCAAATGATAAAAACAAATGATAGTCATGAAATGAGAACCAATGAATGAACCATAATCTATCCACATAGCAAAATACAAACAACCGGAGGCCAATGGACAATTAAAATTTACATCATGTGGATGATGAACTCGGATTCTTGTTCTATGCTTCTAGGAATTCACAGAACAGTCTGGTTATAATTTAAACAGAAAAAATAACAACCCCTACACTCCAGCAAAGTATGAAGTACATGTATGTGAGCACCGTCCCACCAATCAATATGCAGAGCCCTGAAACCCAGCTCCCCATGGCATCTGCTGTTACCCACCTCCAAAAGGGTAAAAGTAAACATTGGACCTGATCTGGTGTTAAACTGCCACCGGATCCTCCCTGCTGTCTCCCTCCTCCTCTTCTTCTTTACAGACAGGTAAAGTTGGATCTCTTGAAGGAACTGGGGGCTCCCACTCTAGGCAAAGGTTGGACAGGTGATCAATGTACAGCATGAGATTTGACTGTGCCTCCGTGCCTCCGACAGAGCTGGATCATCTGGGGCAATGAAAATTATAAGCAACAAGAAAGTGGTATTAACAGCAAGGGTACGGAAGCCTATGCAGCACACCACAATTCCCTCGGACACCCAACAACCATTGCTTTCCTCATTCAGCCATTCCAGACACACCCATCAAGCACTGTGCCGGGCTCTAGGGAGATAGTCCTGACAAATATAAACATAAGCCCTGCCCTCATGGGGTGTATGGGCTATTTTGTACAGTGAGACAAGCATTTAAAGGACAATGGGTAAAAGAACCTAGAGGGTATCATGGAGCACAGAGCAAAGGCAGCCAATCAGACTGGAGGCGGGCGATCAGGGAAGGCTTCCCAGAAGTGACATTTCACGCTGACCCTAGAGGACCCATGGTGTTACCCAGACAAGACTGGGATATGTGAGCACATGTCAGTTTCTGAGATAAGAAAGCTCAGATGGTCTGAGGGGCTTAATGCCCTCTGTTCACAGCCATCTTCCAGCCCATAATCTTACACCCAACAAGGGCACCACATCTGGGGTCTGCAGTCCTCATCACAAGGGGCTCTTCTAATCCCCACAATCCAGCTGTGTTTCAAACTCTTCCAGTAGAATCTCAGGAAAGGAAAGAACACAGACATAGTTCTGTGTCCCCAGTTTCAAGAAGACTGGGAAAAAGTGAAGCAATAATGTGGCATTGAACTGCTAAGGATAACCCCATTGTAGCAATCTGCTTTCTACACATCAGCATCACAGGTCAAGTGAGACGTCATGCTCACTCAGGACAGTCAAAACCACAAGACACTGGACCGCATCTCATCATCCTCAAAGTGGGAGCCCCAAGACTTCTTCCCTTTGGCTCTCTCACCCCGCCCTTCCTGTTCCTCCAAGTCCCCAGAAAATCACAGAAGGGATCTCTTTGCTTTGCTGTCCTTATCCTCGGTTTTTTGATGTCTAAAATGCAACCACAGATACAATATCTCCCACTTGCCTTATGCAGCGAAGGAAAACCAGATAGTTTAGGAAGCCAACCTTGCAAAATCCTCCATACAGGAAAACAAAACAAACAAATTATAAAAAAACGAAACTGTGAAAGTCTGAGTAGCTTGAGTATTGTATAAAGTTCTAGCTGCCTTTGCATTATGAAAGAGACCATTGTATAGGATGGTTTAAGACATGGCTATAAGCATGTGGTCATTTTACCAAAATGCACAGCCCAGAGCAGCTTTCCTTTACATGTTCATACTATCATATAATTCAAGGCCTACAGACAATATCCTTGATTGAAGACAGAATGAAACAAAACCCCTCACTTCTGGAAAGCAGGGCAGGCAGCTATTTTAGAGACAAAGAAAGGATGTCTTTTTAACCTATGACAACACAAATTTGTTTAGGTTTTCCCTGCACTAAGTAAGTAAGCAATTAGGTTTTGTCCAATAAAAATATCCCTGTGCATGTGCAAACACCAGAGGCAATCATATAATTACCCTGCCCAATCAGATTCAATTGCTGACAGTTGAGCTCCCACTGCTCATTAACTTCAGATCACAATGAGGTCTTTACGGAAGCCCTTTCCCCGTCCCTTTACAAAGGTTCCTATGATGCATGAGTAGCCCAAGTGCTACCTCATTCAAGATAATCATCCAAAATGGCCAGGGCCAAGGCCAGCCTACTCTGACTTCCCTGTGAAAAAATAAAAAGAGAAATCTGAAGAAACACTGGCTTACACGCCCCTGCTTCATTTGGGGATCTCACTCCTAAATATAATAGTAACCTTTCACCCCCACACTTTAAGTACCATAATTATATAATTAAAACTAATTATGTCATTTAACAGAATTTTTCAAGATTCACAGCAAGTTAATTACCTCAACCATTGACCTCAGAAGATTTCAAACTGACCTGCAACAATGAGGATTGGGGTAAATTTAGACACTGGCTTCCAAAGGCCTGCATGGACAGCTGGGTGGATTGTAGCTGCTCTAGATTCTTCTAGATTCTAGAGGCTGAACTAGATTCACTAACTAAATGCATCTAACAATGCCACCACCACTTGTTTGCACAACCCTTCCAATATCCCAAGATACTTGCTTAATTTTTCATAACCACCCTAATAGTATTATTACTTCCATGTTTCAGAGGAGAAAAAGGATGCTGGAAGATTTATGATCTTATCTCAAAATTATGAAGCTAGTTAATGGCCAAGTCAGAGCAAAAACCCAAATCTTCCACCATAGACTCCAACGTCTTTTAATGGCAAGCAGCAGACACGTGTGTGTGTGTGTGTGCACTTGTGCGTGCATGTGCACACAAACATGTTTAACCTCCTGGGCATCCATTTCTCCTAGTTTGGTCATCTTACCCCTATTCCCCTTTGAGGTAACACATCTGCCCCGCTTTTAACTCATGAGCATGACATGAAGCTCCATTCCAGCTCAGGGGTGTTCAGCATCCTAGGCTTCGGCCAAGCAGCTCCTAGCATTCCCCCAGCCACAGCACTGGTTCAAGATTGAGCACACGACACAACCAAAGCCAATGAGACATGCAGAGAACCTTGGGAAAGAGACTCATTCTTCCTAACTTTCATGTGAGAGGAAGTACAATCTGGCACTGAGGCGGCCATCTTGCTGCCACCAAAGGAGTGAGAGATAATAATGGAGCCAAGAGATGCAGAGAGAGAAACTGGTTCCAGGAAACTCCCTGAATCCCTTTGTGTTGACAGTAAGGGTGTTTAGAACATGGCATAATTCAAGAGCACACTGGAGAACATATGAAGAGCGTGTCACCTACAGCTTGGACAGGCTTGATTATAAGGCTGGGAGTAACTGACCATGGGTTTGAACAGCAGCCCTGCCTCCTGCTCACAATACAGTTAAGTGCCTTCTATTTTTGAGTTATTTAAAAAGCATACCATTTTATGGGCAGAAGGAAGCACTTTAATCTACAAAATGATTTTATCACAAACTAAACATCCTTATAAGTTTTTGGTCCTCTGCTTTGGTCAAAGTTGTCTCCCCTTGGAGTTGAGACAGCTGTTGGAGCCGAGAAGACCTGCCTTGACCTTGCACTTTGCTCTGCTCAGTGGTACCCTTGTGCTCTCCAATTCCTGGATCCATGTGGGATGTAAGAACTGAACACACGCACACTCACCAGAATGGATCATTTTCTTTCTCTTTTATTCTTTTATCCTAGGCCTTGAGGGAAAAAGAAAAAAGAACAAGAATTCTTCTAACAGGATTTTCAGCTTTGGCGCTCTTCAAGATTGGGGCCACATGATTCTTTGTTGTTGGAACTACTGTGCACTCCAGGAGGAGTGGCAGAGTCCTCGGCCTCCACCTACTACTACATGTCAGCTGCATTCCCCCTCCATACTGGACACCCAGAAATGTCTCTAGGGTTTGGGGCTAACATTGGTGCTGATTGAGAATCACTGCTTTAATAGATGAGCTGAAGTATTTACTGGATTTTTCTTGCAGCATCTTTGAATATTATGATGCTTTCTTAAGTGTGAGGAGTGAAGGAACCATCAGGCTCCTTAGAATCTGGTTAAACAAAAAGACCTAGGATCTCAGTATTGCCTTCGATCAGGGTCAGGAAGCCACATAAAGCTAGTTGATCCATTAAGGACCAAAGTGGGGAAGAAATATATCTAATAGAAATAATTTTACCTGAAGACCAGAGAGAGGAAACAGATGTGGAGGAGAAAACGAAAAGTGCAGAACAAGTACCTATACAGTGAGTTCCAAAGTGGGTCTCTGGCTTCTCATTTCCCCAGGAAAGAAAATGAAACTTAAGATTGTTGCTGGGTCTCCTGAATCCAGGTTCAGCCAAAAAGGTGGAATAGAGGTGGAACAGAAATGAACCTTCCAGCAAAAGCTGAAAACTCACCCTACAGAGAAAAGGCCAAAATTTATACTCTCACTTATTTCAACACATGTAGACAAAGAAACTTAAAATAGGCAAGATTGATGGATTTATAGAATCTTTTTTAAAGGAAAGGCATTTACATTCTTCCAAATGCCAGCAGTATCTAGTAGTGGGCTGGCAGATGTCCTTCCTTCAGGATTGCTTGAATGAGAAGATAGAACCCACTGTACTAGCATATGCATTGTGAAGCCTTGAAGAAAAGGTTTGGTTCGCCTTCTCAATGAGTTAATTAGTCACAGTTCCGATTTCAGGACCCCTAGCAGTTATTAGAATTCATGGAAGCCCAAGTCCCTTAACAAAAATGGCATAGAATTTGCATGTAACCTATGCACATCCTCCAGTATACTTTAAATCATCTCTATACCTGCTGCTGCTGCTGCTAAGTCACTTCAGTCGTGTCCGACTCTGTGTGACCCCATAGATGGCAGCCCACCAGGCTCCCCCATCCCTGGGATTCTCCAGGCAAGAACACTGGAGTGGGTTGCCATTTCCTTCTCCAATGTGTGAAAGTGAAAAGTGAAAGTGAAGTCGCTCAGTCGTGTCCGACCCCTAGCGACCCCACGGACTGCAGCCTACCAGGCTCCTCCATCCATGGGATTTTCTAGGCAAGAGTACTGGAGTGGCTTGCCATTGCCTTCTCCGTCTCTATACCTAATACCATGTAAATGCTAAATAGTTGCTGGAGCACGATAGATTCAAGGTTTACTTTTTGAAACTTTCTGGACTTTTTTTTCCAAATATATTTGATTTGCAGTTGGTTCATCTGCTGATGTGGATATGGAGGGCAGACTATATATCTTCACACTGGCAGCTGGCTGAGACCAGCCCAGAAATTCCACAGCAGTGGGGATTTCAATGGGGCTTTAAGGCACAAAATTCTGGACACCTGAAAGTACTGCATGCGTGTGTCTGTGCTCAGCCACTAAGTTGTGTCTGACTCTTTGTGATCCCATGGATCATAGCCCTCCAGGCTCCTCTGTCCATGGGATTCTCCAGGCAAGCATATTGGAGTGGGTTGCCATTTCTTCCTCCAGGGGATCTTTCCAACCCAAGGACTGAACCTATATCTCCTGCATTGGCAGGCAGATTCTTTTCCACTGAGCCACCTGGGAAGCCCCTTCTCAAAGTACTGACTTTTGATCAAGTCTGCCAGAAGAACCCCACTCCAGTACTCTTGCCTAGAAAATCCCATGGACGGAGGAGCCTGGTAGACTGTAGTCCGTGGGGTCGCAAAGGGTCAGACACAACTGAGCGACTTCACTTTCACTTTTCTTTCATGCATTGGAGAAGGAAACGGCAACCCACTCCAGTGTTCTTGCCTGGAGAATCCCAGGTACAGGGGAGCCTGGTGGGCTTCCGTCTATGGGGTCACACAGAGTCGGACACGACTAAAGTGACTTAGCAGCAGCAGCAGCAGCAGCCAGAAGAACCAGGTTGATGTGTTAAAATCTAGCCTTTGCTGGGGCTTCCTTGGGTGAAAATGTTTGGAGTCTAGTACTTTCTTTCACTAGAGGTTGTAATGCCTCAGCTGCGGAGAGGTGCATTAGGAGATGTCAGATGCCCCGAGCTGGGACCCTCTGCTTCCCCAGTTCCCAGGAAACCTTCCTCTCCAGCCATCACCACGATCCAGCTGCTCCTTCTTCTTGCCCCTCACTCTCCACTGTCTTCACTTCTCTTCTGCAACCAGTGAGATCTGACTGCTAGGGTGTGCTCGCATCTCAAATGAAGAAAGAGTAAGAATATAGGCATCTCTGAGGGGCCGTGGCCCTCCTCTCACTGTTCTATTAGGTTTATTGTTGTTTGTTTTGGTAGAGGTAACAGAACAGACAGTAATGGAAAACTAGAAGTACTTGTCTGGAGGGTCTAGCAGAAGTCCACAGGGACTTTACTGAACCTTATAAAGAATTGTCCTTTGTAGAATTTAGTAGTTAAACCTAGAGGAGCAGGTCTTTAACTTTTGATACATATACACACAGCTGATTCACTTCATTGTACGACAGAAACTAACATGACATTGTAAAGTACCTCTAGCCCAGTTAAAAAAAAAGAATGAACGTCTCAGGGCACACTCTTCCTATGGACAAGCATCCCTACCCCACCCCTCTCCACAGCAATCATTCATCCTGGCCCACCCATGTATCTCTATATCAACAGAAATAGAAGAGTAGCCCACTGCCCGGTTCCAATTGTCATTATAATCACACAATGGCTTCTCTGTGTTTTGACAGAGGTGCCTCCTGACTGAGTCCACACCCTGGCACGTGAACATTTTGTTTGCACCAAAGATGTTACTCGAGGTGAGAACATGAGTCTGCTGAGCAGGTATGTGCCACTGTTTCCTAAAAGAACAAAACCCAAGGCTCTATATACATACACCCGGAGCCAAACACTGCCCTCCCCAGGTTTATCTC
Source organism: Moschus berezovskii (assembly GCF_049115385.1). NCBI lineage: Eukaryota > Metazoa > Chordata > Mammalia > Artiodactyla > Moschidae > Moschus > Moschus berezovskii. Next base: position 15,054,360 of record NC_142483.1, read on the forward strand.
AGCAGAAGTGGAGGACAGGCAGCCTTGCTAGGGTGTCAGGTGTCACAGGTCACCCTCACAATCAACAACTGAACAAAACCTCTGAAAGCAGCAACTCTTTGCTTTTTGCCAGGGAGAAGAAGCCTTACTTCCACAGTGTGTGGAATGCAGGTTAAGGCAGGAATTGGCATCAGGAGATGTGTTTTGGTAAATGTAGAAATTTTGCACAAAATTTGGTATAAGCACTTTCATGCTTCATTCTGAAGAGTGGATTTGTCTTCTCAAATAGGTAAGAAATTCAGAACAAAAAAATTAAGCAACAGTTTTTATAAAGCTATCCCATAATTCTTTTTCAACCGATAAATATATGCCATCAAATTCATTCATCTCCAGTGTAAAGTTCAATGATTTTGAGAACATTTATTTATGGTGCAGACATCAACACAAACCAGTTTTAGAACATTTCCACCACCTCAAAAAGATTCTCTTGTTTATAACAAATATGCTTTAATTTCTGCAACAAAAGTTCTACAGTTGCAGAAGGCTTTTTGCATAACGCACAGCTGATCCATTTTTCTTCCCCTTCCCCAGATCTCTACTTATAATATCGTTTATTGTTTATCTTAAATTCAGAGATAACTAGGTATACTGTATTTTTATTTGTAAATTATGACAACCCTAATCCAAGGTCAAAGCAGAATTGAGCAAATAAATCCAAGTCCATATCTAGAAATACAGGTACTTTTCTAGAGCAATGAAGGAAAACAAAACATGCATTAAATTTGAACCATCCAGGTTCAAAGATGGTTAGAATCTAGTTCCATCTAGGATTCAGGCTGAAAACTAAAGCTACAGAAACAACCTAAAAAAATTAGGACTCAACTTCTCTTTGATAAGCAAGCCTGACACTCCATGAGTTGCATGTTACGTCTGCACTGAAAGGTTAAAAAATCTGATGTAATTGTTAATCTTGCCACTCACAATCAGAATTAGAATTTTTATTTTTACAGGCACAAATTATAAGAAAATCATTCTTGACCCTTTTGAGGTTATAAACTCCTTTGAGAGACTCTGATAAAAGTTCTGGACCTTCTTCATAGAAATATGCATGGATACATATTCATAATATTTTGCACAGAATTTCTGAATGGAAGGGAGGTTCACTGTTTCTATAACAATGATTATGGATCTTTTGAGGGCCCAAGGAGGCTGGAAGGGCCTGGGTAAGGTGACAAAAGCCATCCTGAAGTCTTACGCTTTCCTCCTGTTGATGTGGGAAGAGAAGTCGTAACAGCACAGGAACTGGGAAAGGCAAGAACATAAGGCCAGGCTGTTCTCAGCCAGGAGTGGTGAGAACTGGAGCAAGTCATCTGAACGCCATGGACTCGAGGGTCATTGTCTGTAAAAGTACAGATTGATCCAACACTGTTTTCACAGCTTACATCCCAGCTTATGTCCCAGGTAACTGAGAACAGTCATTTTAGATCCTAGAACACTGCACAAGATTTAGTATTTAAAAGAAAGACAAAAGTTTAAAACCACTAGACCAAAGTCAAGGTTCGAAGCCATCTGGTTATCTGATGCTGACTCTATAGAGTTCAGGGGACAGTGGGGGAGATCTGGGCATTCTGGGGGAAAAGGTGATGGCAGGGAGAGGAGAGAAAGACATCCCAGCCCCCACCACTCTACTGATCTGCAACATGTCTTTCCTCCTCTGCGTTGCTCTCCCGTTCTTCATACGGAAAATTTAAACACTGCCCAGTTTTCCTTTGGTAAATACTTTTCCAAGTACATAAACTTAATCAAATTTCCTTTGGGTAACAAGGATACCCAATGATCTGTTACATTATTGTGTGTGTTCAGTCACAGCATTATTATGTCGTTCAGTCACGTCTTACTCTTTGTGACCCCATGGACATAAGCCCATGAGGATCCTCTGTCAATGGAATTTTCCAGGCAAGAATACTGGAGTGGGTTGCCATTTCCTCCTCCAGGGGATCTTCCGGACCTAGGGATCGAACCTGTGTCTCTTGCGTCTCCTGCACTGGCAGGCAGATTCTTTACCACTGTTCCACCTGGGAAGCCCAGGTTACATTATTAGACAGTTTTATACTAATTATAACAGTAGCCCAAGTGGATAGAGGATGTGTGTGCTCAGCTCTATGCCTCAGAGGCAGTATCTCTTTTATGCCTTCAAGCCTCCTCCAAGTGAAAGTGAAAGTCGCTCAGTAGTGTCCAACTCTTTGTGACCCCATGGGCTGTAAAGTCCATGGAATTCTTCAGGCCAGAATACTGGAGTGGGTAGCCTTTCCCTTCTCCAGGCCATCTTCCCAACCCAGGGATTGAACCCAGGTCTCCCTCATTGCAGGCGGATTCTTTACCAGCTGAGCCACAAGGGAAGCCCAAGTCTCCTCCAAAGGAGTTCTCAATATTATCAGTTTTATTTTTCGGAAAGGAAAAAACATTAAGTGACTTATATAAAATTCACCCAGTTAGCCAATGACCAAAAGGGGTCTCAGGTTCCAATACTTATATCCAGAACCTCTCTACACTGAAGAGATTAGCTGTACAATTTATGAATCAAAACAAAATACAGGTTTTACTCATTTATCTTCTTTCAAAAACAAATAATCTATCACGTTAAGGAAGTTTCTTATCATGTTAAATGATAAGAACCATAAAACTATTTTTGAACGTTATTTAACACCTATCAACATCTACTAAGCAGATCTACCATATGTGTATATATCATCTCAAAGGAAAATAAATGACTTAGTTTTGGGCTTTAGTTTATCCATTCTCAGTCCCTGAAAAAGCACAAGAAATGCGTACACTCTGTTCTTACTTGTTGTCACAAGATTCTAGTGGCATGCTGGGGAAAACACGCTGGGAAGTAATCTTCCACACTTTGTGCTAAGACTTCTTTTTAAAACACAACTTGAGTAAATCACAGACAAAGTTGACAAATTTCACGGCTTAGTCATGGCTAACATATCAGGTTTCATGGTTTGACAGAGATTAACAAGAAAATCACATTAGAGTTACAACTATTAGTAGATTCTTAGATATCTAGTAAAGAAACTCCAAGCTCTTCAAACTCCATTGCTTGCTGCGCACCACCTTTGTCTTTCCCCATGAAAGCAGACCTTTCCTGAATCTGGGGAGAGCAAATGGGATCCTCCTGAGTTCCCTAAGAGTCACCCCTTGGCGATCACAGGGGTGAGCTTGTGCCTAACGGGTCTAGGGAAAGGTCTAGCATCATCATGGAACAAAGCAAGCTTAAGCATTTATGACCCAATTCAAAGTGTGGAGAGGAAAAAAAAAAATACTAGTTTTGTACGGAACACAAGCATTTCACTCTAACATCCCATGCGCTAAAGGGAAGAATGCATTATTATAGGTGTTGAAACTCAGATATTTTAGGTGAAAATTAAGTTTTCATATCTCAGATATTTTAGGTAAAATTTAAGAGTTCACATGTTTATGAGGAGGCAATTCAGCAGAGGTCCTGTTAAAAGTCGTGGCATGCAAGTAGAGACTTCAAAAAGCCTGCTGACTGCCTGCCGAGCCATTTGGTCTGAGGGGCTCTGCATATCCTTTCTGTAAGAGCCCAGGGTTACTTGTCAGTTTTGCATAAAAGACAGCCAATTTGTCAGCCATTTGCTTTCATTCTTTTTCTGAGTCTTCCTAACAATAGACTCCATCTACCTTCTGGTCTTCAATATCATATATCTGACTAAAGGATGGAAATTCACTGGCATCCCAGACCAGCTTCCTTACCAGGCAATCTCCTGGGTCTTATAGGATGTCCTTAATCAGAACCACATTACTCAGCAAGAGGAAGTCCTTGCACAGATGCTGGCAAGACACTATGGCAAATTAGTTTCAGAACATGGAAGTTCAGATTGGGAATAAAAGCTACAGTTATCTATTGTGTTTTCTTTAGCTGAGGAAATTAAGGCAAGGTGCCTAACTCTTAAGAAACCACGATTTGTATAAGGAGAAGCCACTTAGGAAAGAAGTTCCCTTGACTGCTGAGGACAATAGCCAGTTGTGGAAACTGATGTCTTCATATTCCAGGTATTCTAGACATGAAGAAGGATTTTCATTTCATCCAGACAGGTGTTTATATTTCAGTAGCACCCTAGTTGGTAAAATAAAAGTAGCTAAGGTTTTATAGGTTTGGTCCAAAAATAGCTTTATCATTTAATTCAGTGTGTGTGTATAATACATCTCTTGATATATATTACACATATTTGTGTTAAACAAAGTATATTTTAATAATAATAACAGCCACTATTTATTGTGCTCTTATGTGACAGGCACTATACTAAGCGCTTTTCATGTGTTACTTACTCTTTCCGTGAATTAGCATGGTAGAGATTCTCTTTGTTCTTCTTTTAGAGATAAAAAAAACTAAGATTAAAGGGGAGTTGAGCCACAAAATTAGTCATTGAGCAATAAGGTAAAACTCAGGGGTGCCTGACTCCTGAATCTGTGTGTTTAAGCACTGTGGTACACTGAGCCCTGGACATTTGCATCAGTTCCATTGAGATGAGTGCCCACTCTGACTCAAAAAAATACAAATTTCCTGAGGGTGGAGTTGAGGAACCATATTACTTTGCTAACACAGAAGTGTCAAAGACTTTGGGCAGATGGAGGGGAGGGTGTGAGAGAAGGGAGAAATTGTTGCAGAAACCCATGAGCTACCTCCTTCACAATTTTGCCCAGGATTAGCTAGCCTGGAGAGGCTCAGAGAACCAAAAGGACCAGGGGTCTTAGTGGGAACCTGTCCCCCATCCAACTTCAAACTGATAGCCGTCCCTTCTCATGAATGGGCTGGCCCTAGAGGTTTGGAGCAAGAAACATTTCCAGTGTGCCTCTACCTTAACTAACACCATGGGGTCAGCTAACAATTACAAAAGGAATGAACTTTTTCATCAAACGCCCGTCCATAAAACCATTTCCCAGGAAATGTAACACAGCATGGAGCTAGCCGACTGCAATTTTCCACCAACAATGAGCATCGTGGGGCACAGGTACTATATTTAAACAATTTTCCTCCAGCTTTTTGGCAAGGCTCTCTCTCACTCTCAAGGAGACTTAGAGTTGGGCTGAGGTCTCATTCCCCTCCGGCCAGCAGGATCGGAATGTTTAATATGGCCCTGTCTCTTCAACACCCATGTGTAAAACGCCAATAAACAAGCCAGCAAAGACCTGCAGGCCTAATTGCCTTTTAACTCCGCCAAGATGATAAACTCCCTGAGTAAGGAAGGAAAGACTCCCAGGGATTTAACAAGTTTATCTGCCTGCCACTTGAACATTTTCTGTCTGCCTACACTTCAGTGAATTCACCAATAAAAGGATAAAAGGCCCCGAACTTCAGACCCCTCAATGGCCAAGAAGCCACAGATTCAAAACGTATGCCCAGCAAAAATCAACCCGTTAACTGAACTTTGTTTCATGTGTTTGTAAGCTTTAGCAAGGAAAGTGGGGCCACTTGCCTGTCTCCAGCACCAGGCATTTCCCTTTTATCAACTAAAGCCAACAAATCTTATCCTACAATAAAGAAAACTGTTCTCACAAGGAAAATGGAATAGGCCACTCTTCCAGAAACCTCTAAAATTTAAAGTTGGGGACTGTACTGACAGGAGAGAAGTCCCATGGACCTTGGTGGTAGGAGTGTGCTCATCACCACTGGGGTCAGCTCTGCAAGGACATTTTTCATCTGAACTGACTTTGGAGCTGAGCATTTTTGTTGTTTTCCTACCATCCAGAAAGAAAATTGGAGAACTCAGTATGAATTGGAGTTAAATTGGAAAAGGAAAGTAAAACAAAACCAAAAGATTTGAAGAGAGGTGGTACCATTCAAGACATAAAAGAAAGGTGGTGTTCTGGTGCTCACTAATGTCCGACTCTTTGCAACCCCATAGACAGGGGCACGTCAGGCTTCCCTGTCCTTCACTATCTCCTTGAGTTTGTTCAAACTCATGTCCATTGAGTCAGTGATGCCATCCAATCATCTCATCCTCTGTTGCTCCCTTCTCCTCCTGCCTTCAATCTTTCCCATCATCAGGGTCTTTTCCAATGAGTCAGGTCTTTGCATCAGGTGGCCAAAGTGGAGCTTGAGCTTTAGCATCAGTCCTTCCAAAGAATATTCAGGGTTGACTTCCTTTAGGATTGCCTGGTTTGATCTCTTGGCTGTTCAAGGGACTCTTAAGAGTCTTCTCCAGCACCACACTTTGAAGGCAACAATTCTTTGGCACTCAACCCTCTTTATGATCCAACCGTTAACATCTGTACGTGACTACTGGAAAAACCATGGCATAACCCCTCTAGGAGGCCATTTAACAATATTTATCAATATAAACATGTAACTTTCCTTTCAGGAATTTGGTTTAGAATAAATTTTAAAAGAACTACACTCTCATCATTAAGAACTGGTTAAATAATGTAAAACTTCTATACTCTGCAGATATAAAAAGGATGCTCTATACATGCATATGTACACACACACACACACATATCTGTTACTGTGAAAAGGTGTCTAATCTACAGTATTGCATTCAAAAAGCAAGTTATAAAAACTTTTATAATATGATTGCATTCTTTTCTGCCCCAGAGGCTAGACATAGAAAAAGAAGTAGAAAGACACACAGTTGACCAACATGCTAGTATTTCTGGATGGTGGAATTATTTCACAAAGACTTTTGAATTATTTGAAATTTTTAATAATGAAAATGCATTGCCTTTAAAGTTGGTTAAAGCACTACAACTAAAAAATAAAACATTCTGATAGCACCACAACTCTTCTCCTAATCAACAGGAAGAGAATCCTATCTAAAAGAACCTTACGGAAGGATCTGACTTTCATTTCTCAAGGAGACACAAGTAAAGAATATTCAATGATTTGGTCTTGATTTATCAGTACATATAATTGTTTTGCCAGTGTATTTTCCAATGAGATGAGAATGAACAGTGAAAACACAGGGGAGCTCAGAATCCCATGGAGGTGTATTTCCCAGGTGGCCCATGCGTCTCTCTTTCCTTAAATCAAGGTACCAGTGCTGTTCAGTTTAGTTCAGTTCAGTCGCTCAGTCGTGTCCGACTCTTTGCCACCCCATGAATCACAGCACGCCAGGCCTCCCTGTCCATCACCAACTCCCGGAGTTCACTCAAACTCATGTCCATCGAGTCGGTGATGCCACCCAGCCATCTCATTCTCTGTCGTCCCCGTCTCCTCCCACCCCCAATCCCTCCCAGCATCAGACTCTTACCAACGCTGAGAGCTCCTCTATTAAGCTGACCTGCTCCATTTAATAAAACAAGAGCAGACCTACAGTAGGGTGCTTGCCAAATGAAAAATCTGAAACACTATTTTTCTATTAAAATCTCATCCGTGTTTTTCCTATTGGAACCTGGAAACCAGACAAATTCTGAAGGAATCTAAAGGAATTTCTTTAGAAAAGAATTCTGTTAACACCAAAATCTTCCCAAGCACTACACAAAGCAAATGTTAGAATGCATTATGCTGAAATGTAAAAGCAGGAGTTCAAACCCACAATGATGTGTCCTTCACACTAGGCTTTGTGTTTATCGGGGCTTATTCATTTGTACACTTATCCCCATACATTTCATCTCCATGCTTCATAATTTCATAATCAGTTCCAGATTTCCCATTTCTTTCACATTGTAAGGCATGGGATCCTGGATTGGGGATATGCAAGAATGGAAAGTATAAAAATAAAATCAAAATTAAAGTTCTTTTTTATACCCACTGAGAAGTAACATGTTGATTGCATGCCTTAGTACCCATCTGCCTCTCAGGAACTATTAGAACATGGACACATGTATAAGAATTCTGTGTAAAAGAGCTTTTGGTTGGGAAATCTCCTTACCAGTGGACGGAAATATGGGAAGCTAAAACAGCTCCTACATCAATGAAGGATACATTTGCCAAAACACTATCATGCTGCTCTCAGAATTCAGAACCCTGTTCCTAAATTATAAAACAGTGAACAGAAATATCAGGTTAATTGAGGATAAACTTCATCTCTAGAGTTCAAAGACAACTACCCTCTCAGTGGGTTTTAGTTGGAGGTTGCTTGGAAGGAATGTTCTCAAATGCATTAATGAAATTTCACCGACTTCACTGAATTTCGCATTCAAATACATAACCTGAGCTCTTCATTGCCCTGCAAAATGACTGTTCGCCTTTGAAGCGCCGCAAAACGGGATTAAGTTGGCTGTTTGCCTTTTACCAGGAAGATGAGTCCCTTGCACTGATCACTGAACTCTGGGGCAATCACCTGGGCAATCAATGATATCAAATTTATCTCTATAATGTACCTCTTTTATTTTTTAAATTAATTTATTTACTTTAATTGGAGGTTAATTACAATATTGCAGTGGTTTTTGCCACACACTGACATGAATCAGTCATGGGTGCACATCACATCTTTTCAGGGGCTGGCTTTGGTTAGGGTTTTTCCTTTAGATGTAGTAGTACTGCTTGATATTAATGCCTTCCCTCAATTTAAAAAAAAAGAGAAAAACCCTTCAGGATGTACATCATGTTCTAAAACCCCAAGTTTAACTTTTCAACTGCCTTGAAAGATAGGTGGTATTTTCAGATGCATAAACTCATCTTAAAATTCTGTCTTGAATTTTACCTACTAAATCGCTGAAAGGCTGAGGCATCTAAATCAGAGGCTGCTGTGCCCTTTGGAGCAACATTTACTTGCTTTTCACAATGACTCTGCACATTCCAAAGCGAGTACGGCATAAACACACAGACCAGCTTCAGCTTTCACCCTCTATCCCCACCGTCTGCTTCCTGTGCATCCCGTAATCTAAAACATCTTCTCTTCACAGGTATATGGTCTTGGATTTGTCACGGTGAACGCGAGACTTTACAAGGCCAATAAAATGACAGCTGCACAGAGGGGATGGGGTGGCTTTTACCGACTCTGAAACACCACTGCCTTTAACTCCCAGGGATCAGGAACTTGAAAGCACTCTGATTCACTTAGCTCTGTGTTTGTCATAAAGTTAAGGCTAATCAGATTTCCCCCAACTTGCAGCCCTATCTTAAATCCCCAAGCTTCTCCTATGCAAACTTAACTGATGGAAGATGTGATTATGCCTTCTCAGGTCATAAATTCTAGATATTTATAACATAACTGTTGTCATTTAGGTCAATTAAGATGCTTTTACTGGCTCAGAACAACTACCTATGGGGCTTGTCCAATACTCTGGCAGTGGTTTATGACCCTGAGGGTGATTTTATCTTATAGAGGATATGAAAGATGACTGCATGCGAAAATGGTCGGGAGGCTTCTGAAGCATTTTCCTTGCATTATGATTATCCGCACCCATTTCCACTCCGTCTCTGGAAGATCAGACTGCTTCTTGACCCGTAAAAACCATGTTTGACTCTATAATTTCCCCTAGAGTTGGTTTCTTTAATCACCTTTTCTCCACCAAAGACCAGAGACAGGAGATAACACCTAAAACACTCTGATAAAACTCCTGAGCGGTGGGCTGGCCTAACATCCAGCTGGGACATGCCAGACTTTTCACAAGTATAACACGTACCTGAAGACAAGTGGGTTTTACTTTTCACATGGGGCAAACTGCTCCCTCATGAAAGGCAGAACAGGGTGACAACAAAGAGAGGATGGAATATATTGGGGGATTTCAAGCAGACAGGTTACGGCTTCTCTTCTTCCTTTGTGAGGCATCATTATCTACCACCATCTCCCTCCTGCTGTTTTCCCTTTCAACAAGGGCCCTAAGCACCCACTATATTCCAGGCACTCTGCTGCAGGCTGGGGGGCAGGGTAGGGATACAGAGATCCAGGAACTCCTAGTTTGGCTGGAGACACAGGCACAGTAATAATTACAATACAAAGTGTTAATAGGCAAAGAGACTCCTGTGCTGCAAATTCTGGAAGCACTGAGAAGTGACATTTCTACTTTTGAAGGGGACGGAATTCAGTAGGGAGGGCTCCTTGGGTGACTCAGATGGTAAAGAATCTACCTGCAATGCAGGAGACCCAGGTTCTATCCCTGGGTTGGGAAGATCACTTGGAGAAGGGAATGGCAACCCACCGCAATATTCTTGACTGAAGAATCCATGGATAGAGGAGCCTGGTGGGCTCTACAGTCAATGGGTCGCAAAGAGTCGGCCACGACTGAGCATCTAACATACACTCACAGTCGGAGGCTTTTAGGAGATGCAAGGGGACAGCTAGGTTGTCTTGGGGAGAAGGACGCCGCCAGCAGGGAGAGGATAATCGATTAGGGAATGCAAGCAGCTTGGTATCCTGGAGCATCATGCATGTGTCGGGCAGGGGTGAGAGCGACTGGAAAGAAAAGCCAGGACAAGATTTTGAAGGGCTTTGTGTTCATGTGACACACACTATTACCTTCTTGTTCAAAGGAGACATGGTGTAATGGCACCCTAAACCAACTGGATGGAGTTGAGTAAGAACTTTTTTTTTTTTTTTCTATTTCAAATCTATTTTGCTTCATGTTTCATTCAATCACCAGCTGGCATTGTAAAATCCCCCAGACTAACATGACAAACAGAACTGTTTGGAACTCTGGTCACACGTCTCAGAAGCCAGGTAAAACCTCCAAGCACTGACCCCATATGAGGCAGCGTCCTGGGCGTTAGTCAGAAATGTGGTGCAGGAGGTGTGACCTCAACATGAAGTTAGGTATGCACTGACACAGTGACGCACCCTAGGTATTAGAATTTAAAGGCCTTTTATCATTTGATTCTTCCTTACAATTCAGACGATATTTTGGTTGGTCAGAAATCCGACGAACGTCTTCTATGCGAAAGGAGGGCACTACTGTGGAACATAGGCTACAGCAGCAGCATCTGAAACTGTGCAGATTGGGAAAACGCAAGCTACTAGCAATTTCCCTCAAATTAGCTGCTTAAATGTGCTACAGAGATCCAAGCTCTGAAAGTGACACTGTTGATCCAGGCAGTCATGAGTTTCTCAAAATGATCAAACTGTAGGTCAAGAGTCTTATGGAAGTTTTTGCTGCTATTAAAATTTTAAAATACTTGACTCTTGTTTGTTTACAGCCTACCTTGTTCCAAAATGGATTAAAGTACCTAAGACCAACTAAAAGGCTCATGTTACTGGAGAAGGGAGGAGTAGGGGCTTGAGTTACATCTCTCATTCAAAGGTCAAGTTGGTTCCAAGTGAGACTTGGACAGTGCTGATGAAACTCAAAACTTTTCTAACACAGACTATTCCGATTGAATACACAATTCTTCAGCTGCTAGGTGACAGGCAGAAGCCATGAACCCATTTCTAGAGGAAAGTCTGGGAACCATGACCTTCATCAGCTGCGTGGAAATCCCAGACAAAGAATTCATTTTCTCTCACTGGTCTCTATGACCAAATGTGTTTTTACACACATTTGACCCCTAGGACAGTGCAAGGCGGAACAGTGTGGCATACAGACACTGGCTCCACTGCATGCTTTGCATTTCACCTTTCACCACTTGAGCAAGTAAGTCACCTAACCTTCCAATCCTTCAGTGTCTTCATCTGAACATGTAGCTAATAGCAGTCTTCATCTTAGAGGGTTATTGTGAAGATTACAAGAATTAATACATGTAAACCGTGCCTGGCATTTATTAAGTGCTTAATAAATGTTAGCTTTGATTATATGTTCTAGTCCTCTGTTAAGCAGAGAAAACAACAGAAATAGACCACTACTTTGTCATAAAGGACCTGTCAAGCTGGAGATGCGACTGCCGTAGGGGAAGCCAAGGTGATGAGAAAAAGGGAATTCTGGGGAAAGCAGAGTTAAACTCAAGAGTCTCAGGAGTTCTGGAGAGAGGGAGACAATGAAATTTTCAAAGTTTGACAGGAGGCTTCCTAAAGGAGCATACTAGGCCAAATCCATTAGGTAGGATTTAGACACAAAATGGAGGCATTTCATATAAAGGCAAATAATATGAAGACATGGAAAGAAGAATGAACGCTATATATTTTTAGAAGAGGAAAAAATATCTCATTATCTTGGAGCAGTGGAAAATTTATAGTAACTGCCCGGGGGACCCATTTGGGAGGAATATGAGGATTAGGCAGAGGTAATTGAACCTAATGTGGTTGGAAACAGGAGGAATTGGCAATCTGTCATCAGGGGAGGGGCGCAGAGAAAGCGTGTTTCGGGAAGGTGAGCCCAGCTGAGGCGCGCAGGCTAGATGGGCTGAGGAAGCTCTGAGTCAAGGAAACCACCAAGATGCTGCCGGAGGCGGGTGGTGATGAGGTCCACACTCTGCTGAGAAGACAGTTTGGGAGGTGGTGGATGGGAGAGGCGTTCTGTGGGAAGAACTCGCTGGCCCTGGTCAGTGACATCTAGACACGAGAATGCACAGAACCTAGAACCCCACATGGCTGCTCTGCCACTCAGCAGCCCTGGGACCCAGGGCACTGACTCCATGTAAGCTCAGTTTCTTCCTTTGCAAAATGGAAGCAAGGGTGCCTACCTTATACTGACGAAAAGGACTTAGCATACCACCACCTGGCTCACCCCAAAGAGGCCAAAAAAGGTTAATCATTTGTTTGGTGTTGGTATGAGAAGGAAAAAAAGTGAGGGGCAAGAAAACAGAGGTTCTATATCTGGTCCCTAAGTCACTGAGACAGACACAGTCCTGGCTGCTCCCAGGTTCCCTCCTCAGGTGACCTCATTAACATTTAATACCAGCCATTTTTAACATCTCATAGACACACAGAGGTGTTAATATGAATGGAGACTCACCTATCGTATCCTCTCTATTACATATCTAATTCAGTTCTATCTCACCAGGAAACCAAGTCGTTCCAAAAATATCAGACCAGAGGAAAATGGTGATAACTTTGCTTCATTTAAAAGAAATAGCTAAAGACAAAAATAGATAAGTACTTTGCACTTTATTTCATAAGAAGAGGGAGGAAAAAAGATGACACACTGTACCAGTGATTACCTGCCCATTTTAAGCCTTGTCAGCAACACAAAGACTTAAACTGAAGCTAAATCCAGGGCGAATTATCCCTTTAAGCCCCTCTGTTAACTTAAGGGGACTAAAAGACATGTCTGCATGTCTACTGGAGGTTCCTGGTAGGTTGAGAGAACTTTGAAAGAAGTGCCTTATTATCTCAGGTAGGTGTGTTCCAAAGAATCTAAACTGAATGTACTTTTGTTTTAGTTCCTGAAAGTGTTTCTCATCTACCTGTTTCCCAAAGTCCATCTTGTACAATGCAAATTACAGGGGCAGGTCCTGCTGACCTAGTAAGTCTGGAATGAAAAGCTAAGGAAGTGGGAACACTGGGAAACTCTTCATCAGCACTCCTTTTTGACCCTCCTGAGCGTGTGAACTTTGCCTCATGGTTAAGCTGCAAGGTATTGGAAATAAAGCTTTGAGAAAAGCCACAGAATCGAAGGAAATCAGCAAAGTGATCTGCTGCTGATCAGTGCCGATAATCAGCTCTCAGTTCAGTTCAGTTCAGTCGCTCAGTCGTGTCTGACTCTAGTGGTCACCAAAGTTAGGACTTGCAACTCTTCAAGAAACTAGTAGGAGAAAAATGAGGGAGTGACTTCCCCATGTCTCCTGATATCCTAATACATATTTGTTGAGGATTGGATCCTCCAGTCCACAAACCATCCTTGACCATGGATAAGCAAGGATCACTTTTTTTTTCCCCCCAACCTTTACACTAATTGGTTAATATTATGCCATTAATGATTTTACTACCAGCCCTGTTTCCTTACTAAATATAACCCAAGCCAGTGATTGCTTTCATTACAGAAGGAAATAAATGCCTTCTCAAGGTCCTTCAGAAAAGGTGGCTTTGGGAAAGTAACCTCTTACAGATGCATGGCACAGACAAATTACTCCTGTTCGCCAAGATGAAAAACCTATAGAGAAATGCCTTTAGTTACCACAGAAGCTTTGCAAGTACTTTGAACTTGTTATTGGTGCCTAAGAACACAGGTTGGAGGGTCTCTCAGGCATAGAGTACTGTTTAGTACGTAAGAGCCATATAATCTTGGCCAGGCAACAGTATCTCTGAGTACCAGTTCCTAGCCTTTAAAATGGAGCCAATATCTACCTATCATACAGGACATCAAAGAAGTCAAATGGACTAACATACATGAAGAATAATCTAATATAAATTAGATTATGTCTGACATCTGAGAATCATTTTATAAATATTAGCTATTTCTACTAATGTAAAATCAAGAAAAGTACCATTTCTATCCCACTGCACAGTATTGTTATTCAGTGCTATGAGTAAACACCATCCGGTGGAGAAATCCTTCCTGAACCAGAAAGAAACACGTTGAAATTTGGCTTCAGCGTCATAATACTGTTGGGTCAACTGTTTCTCTAGCAATTTCCCTCTTCTCTGGGTCCATTTTAACAATCATCCTTAGCATAACAAATCAGATTAGCCATGTGGGTGATCCAGTATTGTCACTGTAATACTTGGAAGCTATCAATGTGTAGACAAGATTAGTGGGAAGACAAGAGACTTAAAGTCATGGAACCATGGGGTCATGGAGCTGTCTGGGGCCTTGAGAACTTTTTAGCTTAACTGCTTCATAGTTCAGAAACCATTTTGCCTCAGGTCACAAGTTGGGGAAAGGACAGAAGAAGAACTAAAATCCCCAGTCGAGGACTTTTTGGCCACTGCCACTTTTAATTCAGGAGATTAGCTGTTCTTTGGCATTTCAGTAGAACTTGACTGTAAAATCATCTTGACTTGGCACCACTTTTTGATGGGGAGGAAGGGAGTGGGGTCATATTTTAGCTACTGATTCAGTTCTTTCAATGGTTACTGATATAGTTAGGCTTACTTTCTATTTTATTTTGAGTTAGTTTGCAAAATGTTTTTTTCAGGAAATTGTTCACTGTATCTCATTTTTAAAAAAATATTTTGGCACAAAGTTAGCCATAACAGCTTGTATAATAAAAACGAGTCCCTAGTGTATCCGTGCTTACGTCCCTATCTTTCTTCCTAATGAAGCATTTTGTAGTTTCTCTACTTTCTCTCTCTAGTCTGGCCTGGATAAAGGTTAGACTATAGAAGAGATGTCCAACAGAACTTTCTGCTACTAGGGAAGCATTCCTTTATTTGCTTGTACGATATAGACAGACCTGGACTGTCCAACACTGCAGCAGGAGCCACTAGCTCAAGGTGGTTATTGAGGACTTGAAATATGACTGAGGAACTGAATTAAAGGTTGTATTTAATTAATTTAAATAGTTACAAGTGACTAGTGGTGACCATATTGAACAGCAAGCACAGGCAAATATAAAATATTTTTTAAGATTTAGCTTTTCCTAGGTCATTCCTTGTTATTGCTGATGCTTTCTATCTTATTTATTTACGCCTTTGACTTACAAAAATTTTTCCTTCGTTTTACTTCTTTAGGTTTACTCTGTTTGTACAAAGATTAGTCATCAGCCAGGAAACAGAGCCATACAGCATTCTACTAAGGCCTGAATTCCTTCTTCCTTGGATTTAAGTCTCAAAGGCTCAGTAGGAAAAGTCTGTGAAGAAGGTGACTGAAGAGAGAAGATGAAAAGCTAAAGGCCTCTCAGATGAAAGCTAAGCCAGAAACCTGGCTGTTAAGAATATTTTCTCTCCTCCAAAAAATGAATTAGTTGAATCCAATGTGACACTGAAAGGAAAATCAAAATGCCTGAAGTGCAGGTTGCGGACGTGAACGCCCGTGTAACTGGATTCCTCCTTGGGACTGAGGATTCTGACACACAATACTTTGTAGAGAGGGTCCTGCTAGCCTTGCTGAAATCTGGACCCCATGGGCCTGTTTTATATGGGGAATTTTTAATATAAACAGTTGAGAACCAGGAGCTTAGCTATTCAGGG
The DNA here is from genome assembly GCF_049115385.1 of Moschus berezovskii. Classification (NCBI taxonomy): domain Eukaryota; kingdom Metazoa; phylum Chordata; class Mammalia; order Artiodactyla; family Moschidae; genus Moschus; species Moschus berezovskii. The sequence continues at coordinate 15,070,250 of NC_142483.1, forward strand.
ATTTCTGCCATTTGGGGCTAAGTAAGGATGGATGGAAGCAACAGGAAAAAGAGGCAGATGGATCACCATAAAGGGATGAAAAGAAATCTCCATCAGACCAGAGGGAATCAGCCTCCAGGTCTGAAGATGAGGGTCACTCTCCATAAAATAAGAATCCATAACGCTTCCACTCCAATGTCCTGCAGGCCTGGCTGCGCACTGAGCCATCACGCAATACATATTGTGAAGCTTGATATCAGAAAGGAAGCCAGGGTAGGGTGATGGGGAGGCCAAAACTCCCAGAGATAATCAGAAGCCACTGAGCAATGAACTTTGGAGGCTTAGGTTTTTCTGCTCTGGTGGCTGGGGTTGAGGGGAAGAGTCAAGTCTTACCCTCAAAGGGACTTTAAAACACTAGAAATAAAGAGAAAAAACCTAACACATCCAAACTTATGGTGATTTGGAAAGAACTTCAGGTAAAGTTAGCCTACTAGAGTAATTCAAGGTGTCTTATAATGATCCTTACCTTTTGCTACTTTTACATTGTACTCTATTAATGGCCAGAGAATCTAAACTTACATTATGTAATTATAGCCAGGAAGGTGCAAACTCAATTATTAGCTGTTCCCTGATCACTTATCTCACTCAACAAGGAATTACAGTGCCAAGCTCACAATGCTAAACCACATAGATAAAGGTACTTCTAATGGATGGTATTATACTGAACACAGGCAGACATGTTCTCAAATAAACAATGTAACATGATGACAGGTGCTATCAAGTGCTATCAACAAACCAGGTGGATGTGACAGGAGGGCCTGGAGGACAGGAAGATGCACTTTGGATGGTAGGTCAGGGAGGGCAAGGGAAGCCAGGGAGAATCCACCTGTAGTGCAGGAGACCTGGGTTTGATTCCTGGGTCAGGAAGATCCCCTGGAGAAGGGAATGGCAACCCATTCCAGTATTCTTGCCTGGGAAAGCCCACGGACAGAGGAGCCTGGGGGGCTACAGTCCATGGTGTCACAAGAATTGGACATGACTGAAGTGACTTCCACTTGGACTTGCACTTGCCCTGGACTGAGCGACTAAATCACCACCACCACCTAGGTGGCAACAGGCTAAGCTGAGAACTACACGGTGAGAAGTCTTGCAAAGATGGACGGGGATGGGTTCCAGGCTCAGGAGACAGGAGGCTCCACAGTTCTGAGGCAGGAAGAAGCTGGGCATGCTGGGGGCAGGAGACAGCCAGGGCTCCAGGACTCCAGTGAACTGAAGCACAGGGGCAGGAGAGGAGGAAGGTGAAGAACACAGAGGCCTTCGGACTGGATTTTTCGATTGAGAGTAAGGGCTTAGGATTATAGGTTCATGAAGTATTTGAGGCTTCACTCCTACAGTCTAGTGTCAGCTAAAACAGGTATTATACTTCCATGCACACGCACGCGTGCACGCGTGTGTATTTGTGTGTGTGTGTGTTAGTCGCTCAGTCATGTCCAACTCTTTGCAACCCCATGAACTATAGCCCACCAGGCTCCTCTGCCCATGGAATTCTCCAGGCAAGAGTACTGGAGTGGGGAGACATTCCCTTCTCCAGGGGATCTTCCCGACCCAGGGCTTGAACCCAGGTCTCCTGTATTGCAGGCAGAGTCTTGACCATCTGAGCCACCACGGAAGCCCTTATACTTCCTTGCATGCTGTCACTTCAGTCGTGTCTGACTCTTTGCAACCCTATGGACTGTGGTTTGCCAGGCTCCACTGCCCATGGGATTTTCCAGGCAAGAATACTGGAGTGGGTGGCCATGTACTTCTCCAGGGGATCTTCCCAACACAGGGATCGAACCTGCATCTCTTGTGTATACTATATTGGCAGGCTGGTTCTTTATCACTAGTGCCACCTGAGAAGCTGACTCTCAAAGCATAGCGGACCATGATCTGAGTGAGTTCTCCTTAAAGAAAAGGCAGATTACATTGGTCCTTTCTGCTCAATGAGCTGGGCAGGAACCCAAGTTCTTCCAAGAACTCCCCGTGTGTCTCTGACCATCAAAGACACTACTGTAGGGGCTTCAGAGGGCTCAGGGGCCTCCCTTGTGGGCACACAGTCAACTTGGGTAGGCCTAAACCCTTGGCAATCATCCCTGCTTCCACCTCTGGGTTTTACAGAAAGAATTTTTTTCCCCTCTGCCACTGGAAATGTACATAAAAATAGGTGTGCCACTTAAAAATCAGACAGAGTAAAGATCCAGGGCAGTTGGGCTGTGATCTAGATAACACCAGAGAATCTAAGAGTGGGAAGTCACGTAATATAAAAATAAGAAAGAAAGAATCATGGCAGTAATGATCGGTTTGGAAAAAAAAAAATAGATGGAAAGAATTTGGAAGGTAACAACTTCCAGATGGTCTTGGTGGTGAAGATAGCTATATATAGAGAAAGAGGGGCTAATTAGTTCCTGGGCCGAGGCCCCAGTTTCTGTTAAGTGAGTGATTGTCTCACGGTGGTTTAGCTCAATACTAAGGGACATACACCACATCGGGAGTAAATGAAGTATTTGGCTTTTTTTTTTCCCACGCAATGGGAATTGCCCAACCTTAATACAATTAATTAACGCTCAATGAATGTTTAATTTAGTTCTGGTGCTTGTACCAGGGACACAATGGGTTCTTTGTTTTGGTCAAGGCTCCTAAATATCGGGGAAATGGAGACAGACTGAAAGAGAGCAAGGGTTAGTCAACAGCTCTCCCCCAAATGCTCAGATGCACAAGGTGGTTTCCAAACGTAACAGCCAGCTCAGTGAAACTCAAGAGACTGCCCTAGGAGGAGGCTGTGGACCTTCCAGGAGGAAAGGAAAATTATTGCCTCACGCCTCTGGGTTGGCACTGAAAGTTACAAGCTAGTCTTTCAAACACCCTCTCCAAATTCTAGCTTGGCCAACTAAATGGACCATCTTTACAATGCATGCTCAACTAAATTCTCACTTGATTCTTCCTAATTTTGAGTCAGAAACTCTCAGCAGTGACAAGAAGGCTTGAGAAAATTTAGGAGGTAGGAAGAGTGGCTGGAATGCTCCTTCCAGAATACTGTGACCAAATGGACTGTTTTTGGCTGGCCACCAACCATCACCTGACAGGCACTGGACAAACGTGGGGGTTTTCATCACTACAGAATCCATACTATTGGCTCCTGAAGGAATCCCACAAAGAAGAACAATAAAAAAATGCTTCCGTTTACTATGTATCTACTGTGTGTGGTTTCTTAAAGATTATCTCATTCAACTTTCACAGCAACATTGAATGGTCAGAGCTCTTATCATCCCCTGTCAAACACATGTGGAAGCTGAGGCTTTGAGGCTTTAAGTCCTTTGCTTAAGATCTCAGAGCTAGTAAATGCAGGAGTTAGGATTGCAACTGAGGCTACTTGACCCTGGAGCCTGCACTAACTCTTGCTCACCCCTGATACTGTGCTGAGTTACTCTTTAGGTGAACTCCCATTGGGGAGGTGAGCTAGAGGGGTTGCCAAACAGCTGGCTCTTTCTAAGCACACCAGCAGAGAAAGGCTCACCATTTTAGCCAGAGAGCAAATGTGTCCTGTGTGCCTATCTACATACCAACTTGCACAGCTGGCAAGTGGTGAGAACTTCAGGTAGATCCATAAACAATGGCTTCCCATCTGGGTCAAGTTGGACCAGAGAACTAATTGATTGGAGCAGAGAAGCATGGATGCCCAGGGCATGAATGACTGAGATTCAAGCCGCTTGTTTTTCTGGAATCTGGTCCTGCTCACTCTTAATCCACTGCTGGAAGGCTGTCAAGCTCTGGGAGACAGGGTGAGATGGAGGTAAAGAGGCAAGGATTATGGACTCAGATTCCTATCTCTCCATTCTCCTGTTTGCTTTCAGTGGAAGCCCAAGGGGTGGCCCAAAGACAACTGGCTTGACCATGGGTTAATTATCCCCTCAGCTCAGTCGTGTCCAACTCTTGCAACCCCATGGACTGCAGCACACCAGCCTTCCCTGTCCATCACCAATTCCTGGAGCTTGCTCAAACTCATGTCCATCAAGTAGGTGATCCCATCCAACCATCTCATCCTCTGTCGTCCCCTTCGCCTGCCTTCAGTCTTTCCCAGAATCAGCATCAGCATCCAATGAGTCAGTTCTTTGCATCAGGTGGCCAAAGTATTGAAGTTTCAGCTTCAGCATCAGTCCTTCAAGTGAATATTCAGGACTGATTTCCTTTAGGATTGACTGGTTGGATCTCTTTGCAGTCCAAGGGACTCTCAAGAGTCTTTTCCAACACCACAGTTCAAAAGCATCAGTTCTTCATCGCTCATCTTTCTTTATAGTCCAACTCTCACATCCATACATAACTACTGAAAAAAACCAAGCTTTGACTAGACAGACCTTTGTTGGCAAAGTAATGTCTCTGCTTTTTAATATGCTGTCTAGGTTGGTCATAGTTTTTCTTCCAAGGAGCAAGTGTCTTTTAATTTCAAGGCTGCAGTCACCATCTGTAGTGATTTTGGAGCCCAAAAATATAAAGTCTCTCACTGTTCCTACTGTTTCCCCATCTACTTGCCATGAAGTGATGGGACCGGATGCCATGATCTTAGTTTTCTGAATGTTGAGTTTTAAGCCAACTTTTTCAGTCTCCTCTTTCACTTTCATCAAGAGGCTCTTTAGTTCTTCTGTGCTTTCTGCCATAAGGGTGGTGTCATCTGCATATCTAAAGTTATTGATATTTCTCCCAGCAATCTTGATTCCAGCTTGTGCTTCATCCAGTCTGGCATTTTGCATGATGTACTCTGCATAGAAGTTAAATAAGCAGGGTGACAATACACAGCCTTGACATACTCCTTTCCCAAATGGAACCAGTCTGCTGTTCCATGTCCAGTTCTAACTGTTGCTTTCTGACCTGCATACAGATTTCTCAGGAGGCAGGTCAGGTGGTCTGGTATGCTCATCTCTTGAAGAAATTTCCACAATTTATTGTGAACCACATAGTCAAAGGCTTTGGCATAGTCAATAAAGCAGAAATAGATGTTTTTCTGGAGCTTTTTCAGTGATGCAACGGATGTTGGCAATTTGATCTCTGGTTCCTCTGCCTTTTCTAAATCCAGCTTGAACATCTGGAATTTCACAGTTCATGTACTTTTAAAGCCTGGCTTGGAGAATTTTCAGCCTTACTTTGCTAGCACGTGAGATGAGTGCAATTGTGTGGTAGTTTGAGCATTCTCTGGCATGGCCTTTCTTTGGGACTGAAACAAAGACTGACCTTTTCCAGTCCTGTGGCCACTGCTGAGTTTTCCAACTTTGCTGGCATATTGAGTGCAGCACTTTCACAGCATCATCTTTGAGGATTTGAAATAGCTCAACTGGAATTCCATCACCTCCACTAGCTTTGTTCATGGTGATGCTTCCTAAGGCCCACTTGACTTGGCATTCCAGGATGTCTGACTCTATGTAATTGCTCATACCTTTGTGGTTATCTGGGTCATGGAGATCTTTTTTGTACAGTTCTTCTGTGTATTCTTGCCACCTCTTATTAATATCTTCTGCTTCTGTTAGGTCCATACCATTTCTGTCCTTTATTGAGCCCATCTTTGCATGAAATGTTCCCTTGGTATCGCTAATTTTTTTTTAAGAGATCTCTAGTCTTTCCCATTCTATTGTTTTCCTCTATTTCTTTGCACTGATCCCTGAGGAAGGCTTTTTTTTTTTTTTATCTCTCCTTGCTATTCTTTGGAACTCTGAATTCAAACGGGTATATCTTTCCTTTTCTTCTTTGCCTTTCACTTCTCTTCTTTTCTCAGCTATTTGTAAGGCCTCCTCAGACAACCGTTTTGCCTTTCAGCCTTAACCAACAGGACCTTTAGCAGACTGAGGCTATTTCATTCCTAATCTACAACTTTAAGACTACTTAGAAGATGCACCTCATCTAAACTATTTTATATTGTAAAATTTTGAGCGGGGAAAAAAGGAAGTTGGTCAGTTAGCTAAGTTCCTAAGAGATTAAATGACTTGTAAGAAATCCCCAGCTTAGTTATCCTCTGTCACTATTTTTTCCTGAGTATCCACTAGTTGTCCAGTTGTCCATCTATGCATTCAATCAAGAGACTCCTTATTGCCTACTATTTGCCAGATATTGAAAAGTGCAAATATGAGCAACTCTCTAAAGGAGATCAATGCTGGCTGTTCATTGGAAGGACGGATGCTAAAGCTGAAACTGCAATACTTTGGCCACCTCATGCGACGAGTTGACTCACTGGAAAAGACTCTGATGCTGGGAAAGGTTGGGGGCGGGAGGAGAAGGGGATGACAGAGAATGAGATGGCTGGATGGCATCACCGACTCTGTGGACATGAGTTTGAGTGAACTCTGGGAGTTGGTGATGGACAGGGAGGCCTGGCGTGCTGTGATTCATGGGGTCGCAGAGAGTCGGACACGACTGAGCAACTGAACTGAACTGAACTGATTCTTGTGTGGCTCTTGTGGGTTTTAAGATACATAACTGATGACTAGTACTGTGCCTGGTCAACAAAAGCACTCAATAAAAGTTTGCTAGATACGCATGAAACACCCAGAGAACGTAACTCAGGGAAGACTAACAAGTGCTAACAGGAAGACTGATAGAAATACCCCTGGGTTTCAGCACAACTCGAAGAGCACCTGGTATAGAGAAGGCACTTGAAACTACTGAATGAAGGAAGGAATAAGGGGATGAACAAATAGAAGTAAGCCGAGCACAATCCGCATTGCTGGGTTTTAAGAACATGAGGCAGCGGAGTCTGTGGAAGAATTACTCCTCCATAGACCTTTCCAAGGGGATATTGTGTTGGTTCAGGAGCTAAGATCTCAGGACTCTGGAATCAGAAAGACTTACACTGGAATCCTGCTCTGTCACCTACCCACTGTGTCCCTGGTAAGTCACTACTCTGTCTGGATTCTTGCCTCAGGTACTATAATCTTCCATTTTATAAACAACGGTAACAAGAGCAAAGAGGTTAAGTGACTTTCCAAAGGCACATACAGTAGCTGGAAAATGACCAAGGCAGGATTCCCATGCAGGCAGCTTTGCCCCAGAGTCTATGCACTTGCTCACTGTGCTATGCTGCTTGCCAGCAGTGAAAATAGGGTCACTTCCTGTCTTCTGAAAACATACGTGGTCTTTTCATCATTATTTCCATGTAGTTCAAAACTTGGGGAGACTAATTTTCACAAGATTAATACCTGATATTTTTTTAAATGTGATCACTGAACCGGTCATGTCAGCTACAGCTCTGAACCTACTTGTTAGAGGAGTGACATGGTTCAGTGATGCAAACAGCACCCGGACACTGGCGAATGGATGCGCGCCACCCACAACCCCTACAGCGCCATCAGACTGACAGAATGGTTTCTCCACCTGCGGCACAGCTGGGTCTGAAACCTCAGTGTGGTGCCAGGGAAAGCACAAGCTAACCAGACATCTCTGGTGGTGTTTCCTGCCTTGGAAGATTCAGGCACTGTTTCAGGTGTCATTCTCTGAACTCTGCCCTATATCTCTAATTCTCCATCATCATAATCATATTTATAACAATAATAAAAATAATATTTCTACATATTTAGCACTATAGGCCAGAAATTTTATATGTTTTATCTCAAATAATCTGGTAATAACCACATGAGTTAGCTGTTACTGTTCACATTTTAAAACTGAAGTGGCAGAGTTTCCTGCATTTCTTTATCTATTTCTCTGCCAGGCCTACGCCCATGGTTACCCAGTCAGTCTTGCTAGGAGTGGGTGCACACTCAGGTCACTCTTTCCACTACTTCATTCTGCCCACTCTTCGTATAGCAAAAGCTCCAAGACCCAATCATGATGATTATTTTACTCTCTGTGAATAAAAATTACACAATGACAAAAACACATAAGGGATATATTAACCCTTTAAAATTATTTTGTATTTAATCAACCACCCCAAATATGTGTGTGTTTGAAAAATACTCAACTATACTATACTATCTATCAACCCAGTGGCCAGACTGGCACATTTGGGCATTCTGTAAAATGACTCTACATCCGTTGTCCATGGAGTTTCTGAAGATGCAGAAACCACTGGCAAGCATACGTGTCTCCCTCTACTGGGCTATGAGTTCCTTAGGGACTGCTCCTTACTTTAGTGCTTAGCACAGAACAGGGGTTTAATTCAACATATGTTGTCAGAGAAGGTACGTGCATGAACACTCAATGGCTTCTCATTCATTCAAGAAACATTTATTGAGTACCTACTATGTACCTGGCACTCATCAAAACCTGGGGCTGTAGCAGTGAAAAAAAGGAAATAGATGAACTCACACACAGTAAATTGTAAGTATTTGGATTAACATATGCAACCTAACTGGGAGGAAGATATGCATTATTCTCATTTAAAAGGAAATGAGTGACTTGCCTCTTGTGCCCAGCAAGTCAGCGACAACAAGTCAGGAGATGAGCTCTTATCAATTTGTCACTGAGACACATTATTTTTATTATGATGCATAGGCTTCCAGGTGATTAATATCCTCACACTGTACAATTAGATTATCAAACTCTTATTGCAAATGTGAGTAAATACAATAATCTCTAACATTCAGATACCACCTTTTCTATCTAATCTTTCATGCTACCGTTATTTCATTTTAAAGATAAGAAGCAGAGGCCTAAAGAATATCTAAATTTACAAAGTTAGTAATTTTGGATACTTCTTAACTATATTTTCTTTTAAATATGGAATATGGATTTTGTTTTATAAAATATATATTTGACCATTTAATTTTTACTTCTAGGTTATCTATATAACTTATTTATTTAACAAACATAACTGAAGACCTAATAAACCCAAGGTGCTATGCGAGATTCTGAGGATACTTCAAGGAATAATTCATAGTCCATTTCCTGTAGAATCTGTATATTGAACAAGTATATGCAACAGTATATTGAATAAGTTTTGATTTTTATAAAACATTTTCAAGGAGTTTTCTTCACACTTGTATCCTGGTCAGTCACAAATATCACATGCATCTTTCCACTTGCCTTTTGTGTTCTACAACATACTGGTAGATCCTGATACACTGGCCATTAGTTGGGTGGCGAAATCTCTGGAAGAACCAAGATTTATTAACCACACATGAAGAGGGCTAGAGGTCTTCAGGGTACAGGGATTGAAACTAAGATTTCCAGAGGTTCAGTGAAATGGGGAAGCTCTCAAGTTGAATCCTAAAGCTGAAGCCTAGAGAGGTGAACATAGTAAGCAAGAATACAAAGGAGGAATTTCCCAAGGCAGGAAAGAGAGGAGAAACATGTTGTTGGGACCAAATTCAGCAGGGACAGAGTCCACAAATAATATATTCGGTAGAAGAAGGTGAGCTATGGCTAAGACAGGGTCAGAAGCAAAGGCCATAGAGAATCTCAAAAGGACAGCTGTGGTATAGATCATGGGCTGACTGGCAGAAATGGACAACCAAAGGCTCCCTTGAGAGTCTTCTCTGGGACTGTCTATTCTAGTCTGAGAGAGGACAGTACTCCTCTTTATCTTCAATTAAAATCTGTACTGCTCCTTAACGCTTCTCTGAAGTACACTTGACTTTAGAGCACATGACCAAGTACTGAGTCCTTATTAAAGTTGGTAGAGGAAAAACTAGAGGTTATTCATATGGGGAATCATATACAGACTGTTAATAATAACAATATTATCATTATTATTAGCACTACTATGCCCTAATGCTTTCCTCACATCATCTCACCGAATTTAATTTTTACCCCAATGATATGCTTTAGTGTATAGCTATGGCGTTAATTACCTTGGCCTTGAACTGACACATATTACTACTTCTCACTTTCCACTGGCAAAACTTAGTTCCATGCTGGTAATAGTTAGAAAGGAAGCTGGAAAATGCATTCTCTTCCCAGAAATAATTCTGTACTCTGAAAGAGAGAACAGACACTTGATAGACAGCCAGTCATTGGCAATATCAGCCAGATGAACAGTATCCCATTTCATAGAAGAGAATACTGAGCCTTAGAGCAATGAACTTCCTCAACATCACACAAATAGAAGTAGAAAAGCCTCTTTCTTGCCAGATACTTCTCTAGATGCTTAAATGCATATGATTTAAGTTTAAGGCAAAGATTCTTTAAGTGAAATTAGTTAGATGAAATAAAGTTAAGCAGATAGTCCCAATGAACAGAATTAAAAGACAGCATAAGCCAATAAATGGAAAAAACAAGTTTTTAATGCACTGAAAAGGAATGAACTCTAATATATGTTAAGTGAAAAAGAGCAAACCAGATTGATACTATTTGTTTATCTTAAAATCATCTTTATACACACCCAAGTGTCCTCATGCATCCACAGACTATCTCTGGAAGGAAGATACATAAACTGCTGGCACAGTCATTTCTTCTGGGGAAAGGAACTGAAGACTTGGAGACGTACTGACCTGTTAGTATAAACCCATTTATACCTTGTGAGTATTCTATTTTCATGTGTAAAATGTACCTCTGAAATTTTTAAGTAATTATATAAAAGTACAAAAAGTGATCAGAAGACACTGTAAGTCTTTTCCCTCCAGGCTGGAGAGAACTCTCTTGAGCTGACCGTCAGCCCACACTCTTGACTGCTGCACAGTCTGCAAGAACACCATCCCTGACTCCCTTTGACTTGACACCACAGTGACTCCTGGCAACCTTAGGGGTCATTGCCCATGGCGCCATCACCAACAAATAATTATTAGGTGTGGTTCTGCACCCTCATTTCCTGTTTCCTGGCAACTGAATGATCCAGATCAACTAATCACCAATCCAGCCTCCCTCAAGTGACTTTGAGAAGAAGGGATAATGAAGTTTCCACTGTGAATGTTTATGATTAAGGATTAAAAACAGGTATTGCTTTTTCCCACTCATGTTTATCAGAGCAAATCATTAGTGATTTTTAGTCTAGCTATCTCACTAGGTCAAGTTTTACTTCGGCCAGAACTGATTTTCACAGCCATGAAAGTAGGTACAAACAACTTTAAAAAAGAGAGAGAGAGTGAAGTATGTTAGTATGGCTGCCCGTATGGAGTTTACATTCTACAGAGTCTGGGAAGGACTAACAACATTTCTTCTTTGACCCTTCATGCAAAACCAAATTTACATCTTAAAGGATTTTGTTCTTGATTCTTCTGAATTAATACAAAGATGATTCAGACACGTGCCTTTCCAGGCCCCTTTCCTTTCTGGCTATGGGCCCTGTCGCAAAATACACCATGCCAGGGAATCAAGGACCTCCAGTGGAGAGGCCCCTTGCTCTGCCTACCTCCTACATGGCCTGCTAGTGGCTCCATTTGTGTTCCAAGAGCAGGGAACCTGCCACTTCAAAGGGGCCCCTTCAGATGTGGTGAGCTTGTCACACTTATCAAATACTGCAGAGCCCTCTGCATTAGGCCAGCTTAGTACAAACGGGTCTGGTTCCCTTCTCTTCTCAAGTCTGTGGTTTTTATAGGGGATCTGAAGGGATGCTTAGGAATTCAGGTCACGGAATGCCCCAGACATGAAGGCCATTTATAAGAATCTGCTCATGCCATGAGTAACAGACAGAAGTTGAAGTAATTTATTTCCTTTGAATATTACGTTTTATGCATTCATGCATCCTTTCAGGATAGCCAATCCACAGACTGCCTTGAAGTCACTTGGACTGTATGTACACCACACATCCATGCTCCTACTATTTATTGGGACCAGCTTGCTTCATTTCTACCATCTTGCCTGATTCTACCTATTAAATATTATCTTGGCTGTAACATAATCCTGGCTGAGATTCACATACAAGATGTAATCTTGACAAGCCATTTGGAATCTCTTCTAAAAAAAAAAAGTAAAAGCCAGCTTTCTTCCAGAGGAATGAATCAGTCTGATAAAAATGTCTACAGGGGAAGCCTAATCAGTTCATATGAGAACTTGTCAGTAGAACCTCTATGCAGACCGTAAGATTAACCCATCTTCATAAATTGTCATTAGAAAGAGGCATGGTCCACTCAGCTCTTCTCCTATTTCTAGTCAGAAACTCTGGTTTGCATTTCTTGGATGAAGACATTGGCAAAAGCCATGTCAAGAATGAGTATCAATAGGATAATGAAATCTCACTTTTGTTCACTAACAGTGGTTTGTTTTTAACCTGTTAAAGCAGGATGGTAGCTCTTCCCTTTCCCACAGCACTTTGGAGAGTTTTGAAAGGGAAAATATGCCTCATGTCATGATTTCTTTTTTTCTAAACATCCTTTTTTTTTTAACCTCTTATCCAGATAATCATCCACTGATCATTTTAAAGGTATGCTAATATTTAGACAAGTCCTCCAAGATCTCTCTCAGGCTGGAACAGGAAATGCTTTATGCCATTTTAATGTTTATCAACATTAGTGGTGAAATCATATCATTATGAGGGAAAACATTTTCAGATGATTTTTGATATTGTCTAAAGCAATCTGCCTGGTAGGCTGCAGTCCGTAGGGTTGCTAAGGGTCGGACACGACTGAGTGACTTCACTTTCACTTTCACACGTTGGAGAAGGAAATGGCAACCCACTCCAGTGTTCTTGCCTGGAGAATCCCAGGGAAGGGGGAGCCTGGTGGGCTTCCATCTGTGGGGTCACACAGAGTCGGACACGACTGAAGTGACTCAGCAGCAGCAGCAGCAGCAGCAAAGCAATCTGTGTGTGAGTTCAGGACAATGCCCAGTGAAGAGCCATCTCAAACAGAGACTTTGCCAAATAAGCAGCAACTTCACTCACCCACCAATCTTTAAATAGCAAGAGTTTCCACCAGAGAGGTTTTTTTTTTTAAATGTATTCTCAACCTTTTTATCTTTTTTCCCTTCTCACAGTAATCCACACTAACAGGGGGAGATTAAGGAAAAACGTGAGCCACATTGTCAGACAGTAAAGTTGACAGCACAGGATTTGGAGACAAACAGCCCTGGTTCTGTGACTTTGTGGCTGAATGACTTTGGAAAAGTTACTCAACCTCCTTCAGCCTCCACTGAACCATCTGCAAAATGGTGTGATTGCATCGTCGACTCACACGGTTATTAAAAAGACTGAACACGGTGCCTGGGACACTCTCTGGGCCTAGCGGAGTGTACAGAGCATCGTGATGACAGGTGACTATTTGTTCCACGGTGAATGAAAGGATCAATGAATTAATCTATTCCCTCAAAAACTGTAGTGTTCTAAATCAGGGGTTAGTTGGCAAACCTTTCCTACAAGGGGCCAGAGAATAAATACGTTAGACTTTGTAGGCCATATGGCCCTTGTTACAACTTCAACTCTGCTTTGTAGCAGAAACCAGCAATAGACAATAAAGGAATGGGAGTAACTGTGCTCTAATAAAACTTTATTTGCAAAGACAGGCAAGGGACTGGATTTGGCCTGCAGGCCATATTTGGCAGATCCATGTTCTAATGATAAACCAAACTGACTCTCAAAATAAGCGCTCAGTCAAGACTTAGAAGCCCAGTGTCAGATCAAAGCATTCAGAGGGAAACTTGGAGGTGATGAGAGGTCAGTCCCTCCCAGCTACACCCCAACCACCACCTGCACCCAGTCACACACTCTCTCACCATTTTCAGGGCCTATCAAGGTCTCACAGTTAGGCTGGGGTCTTCTTGTCTCCTAAAAACCAGCCCATATTCAACTGATCCTTGGGACCAGTTCTGCAGTGAGGCTCTAGCAGGCCAAAGCCCTCCTGGAATACATCCATTTTTTTTCCTACTCACACCACTGACAACCCTCTCTTGCCCCAAATCCTCAGAGATGGAGATGGGAACCTTCTTGGCCACATCCAGGTAAAGATGAAAATGTTATTCCTTCTCATGGAGATGGGAACCTTCTTGGCCACATCCAGGTAAAGATGAAAATGTTATTCCTTCTCATACTCAGGGAGATGGAAGCGTTGCTGAAGACAGCAAGGTATAGAGGCACTGCCAAGAGCCCATCCCCTGTACCCCACCCCCAAGCCCCTCAGAGTTCAGAGGACTTGTCCAGTGACACAGTCTGAGAATAAGGACTGGCACCAAAGCTGCTCTGATCCAGGTCTGACAATTTGAAAGCCAACGTTTGAAAACTTATTCTCTGCCCCTGGGCTCACATGGCAGCTCTAACCCATGGGACAATCACCAGAGTCAGGCTTTCAAGTTTAGTACAACCTGCACTCATTCTTCTTACCGACATGTTTATTTGTTTTGTTTTCCTCCATCTTCCCCACTATACTACAAACTCAAATAGATTGGTCTGTGTATCCAACATAGTCCCTGGCACACTGTAGGTATTTATGATATATTTGTAGAATTAGTTAAGAAAGAATAATAACGAGGATAATAGTACTATTTATGGGCCATGCATTAGGCTGAGATTTTGACATATATTAGCTCATGGCTCAGACAGTAAAGTGTCTGCCTACAATGCGAGAGACCCGGGTTCGATCCCTGGGTCGGGAAGATCCTCTGGAGAAGGAAATGGCAACCCACTCCAGTACTCTTGCCTGGAAAATCCCATGGACAGAGGAGCCTGGTAGGCTACAGTTCATGGGGTCGCAAAGAGTCGGACATGACTGAGCGTCTTCGCTTCACTTCAGCTCAATGATGCCTCCAACTCCACAAGTTAGTTACTGGTATTTCCCCCATTTTATTGATGATAAAACTAAGGTTCTAAAAGGCTAACCCTCTAGCTGAAGGTCAGAAAGCTAACAAATGGCAGAGGTGATAACTGAACCCAATTCCATTGGTCTCTTAGCCCAGATTCTTCTATTCCATTCAGTTCCTAGCACACAATGATTGCCCTTGTCCCAACCCAGACAGCAAGCCTCTTGGCCTAGGGCCCTATTCCTTTAACAACAAAAAGTCATCTTTTCTCTTTCTCCTTGACCACGTTTGTTCTCAGTGTCTGGAAATTGCCTTCACCTATAAAATCAGCATAATTTTCCATTGTCAACACACATCCCAACCTTCTCCAAGGGGTTTTTGTGAGCATTGACTCCATTTGCAGTCATTAATTAAGTTGTTAAAAGTACAAGTCATTTTTTCTCCATTTTTACTGACTTCCCAAATGGTTAATGCTGATTTCTTTCTTGGTGCAAACACAAGGAGCTCATAACTTTTCAATGGATTATGAAAGTTACTCCCCCAGGGGCTCAGCAGTCATCGCTGGGCATAACTTTGACATGATGTCAGTGAATTCAGTCCTTCCCGTCCTAATAGTGGTTCTTAATAATATTATTGGAATTATTATTACCTTCAATTAAAACATTGGCCATGAATGACTTACTACTTCAGAGAGATTCCCCAACGAATCTTGTTAGAGTTTGCCGTCTTTTGGCCAAAGGGCACCATAAGAACAGGAACCAGAGTCCTTGCCCATCCACCAAGTAAATATATTAATTAATAAACACACAGCATTCAAACACTTTATGTTTTTGGCTGGTTACCAGGTTTTAAATTGACTTCCTTAAAGGTGGATAGGGCTGGCTAATCACTACCAACTTTGTTTTAAAAATGAAAAGGAAATCAGGAAAACTGTAATTTTTTTTCTCCATTTTTACTCACCCAACTACAGTAGAATAGTATTAACAGTGCAGCTGCAGCCTTTACAAAATGGCCCACCACTTATCTTACTGAAGACTAGGCAACACAGTGGTGGGTTTCCAAGACAATATGATGAATGGTCCCCGGCAAAAGCACTACCTGCTACATCTCCCTTGACCACACTTGAGGGTTAAGAACACCCTGGAGAAATGTCTTTAAAGCCAGGCAAATGGCTCATTGGATTCAGGGTCAGTGAGCTATCTGAGTCTGCAAATGAGGCTAGAGCTGGAGGTAGTTCTCCACAGAAAAATAAGAACATGTAGAGTTGAGTCAGAAGAGGGCTTGGACTGTGCCCAGAATTTGATGCTCAGACATCAAGGAAATATGTCACCCATCCCTGGGGAGACTGATGTCAGGTGCTAGGACAGGAATACTGCCTGCATCTTCTGAAGTTGTCTTAGAATGGTCCCAGACCTAATGGACAGAGAATGATCCTTAAGGGCACAGGAATGAATCATGGTGGCCCAGCAGCAGAGCCTCGGGGGAGAGTTTTTTAGGCTGGGACAGAGGATGAATTCATACCCAGGAGATCAGGGAGGTTGGGATGCTTAGAGAAGGGAGAGAGAAGCACAAGCTGGGGACAAAGAGGAAGAAGATCCTAGAATACAGTATCTGATCCATAATGGACACATTCATACTTGTTAGATGAACGAATGAATGGGTGGATGATTGCGAGAGACCTAATATCCTACTTGGCCTGAAAGCTCCGTCAACTGAAGTCTGCATCAGCCAAGAAAGATGACCTGTGTCCTACACCTAGGCTCATTTTGACACACATTCCAGAAAACTCTCCCCTGCTTTTAAGCCAACCAAACTCAAGCCTCTCCACTTGCATGGATTTATGCTACTTTTGTTCCTGTGGAGTATGTGTGTGTTTAATCTTTGTTTCTTAAAAAAAAAAAAAAATTACTTGCTTAACCCCTTGGGCTGGTTATGAGTTTATCAGGGGCAGGAAGCAGATGTTTTCATGCTTGAACCCAGGCTGAGAGACATGGGGCACGGTGCCCACGCAGGGCTGGAGCCCCAAGGAGTGCCATGTCAAACCAGGAGGAAATAACTTTAGGCGCACAGCCTGGGAAATCCTACCCTGCCTGATATTAAAGAATGCCACAATTCACAGGTCCTGTGGCTGCCTTTTACCTCCCCAGGAGAAGTCCGTGACTGTGTTGGAGCCGTGGCTTTGATTTTTTGGTCTGCCTCTTTGGTGGCCTTCCTGCCTCCTTGACACCCCATTCTCTGTTCATCTATCTTTGTCAAGGAATGACATTCCAGGTCTTTCAGCAAAGCTCCCATTCCAGGAATAGCCTTGCAGACTGCTTCTACCCAAATTTCCATCTGTTCTTCACACATACTACCGCTTTTCCTGTCTTATCTTTCTAGAGCTCCTACCTGATCCATAGGCCTGCAAGGAGAAACCCACAAACAGCTTGATCTGCCCTAACTTGCTACAGTTGACTGTACCAAGAGAGGATTCACGCTTCAGGCAAACACATCTGTTAAGTCTGGCCAGTGACCTGTAGCTTGTGGCCTGGTTCTGAGATTAACAAATGAATTTCCTCCCCTAGAGATTGAGAAAGAGGGATTTCAAGAGACTGAGTCAGCCCATGGAAAGGCTGTGGGGACATGCAGCCTGTGGCGGGAGTCTAATGAGGGTAGAGGAAGCTGGATGAAAGGGGACAGGAGAACAGATGAGAAACGAAGACAAAGGTCCTGGTTTTCTACTCTCCAGATCCAGTCCTGTACAGCTCGGCTATGATCCCCACCCCTCATCTCTGAGACAGTCCCCGGCAGACTTTCAACAAATCCCTAGCAGCAGATGCTCTTTCTGCCTGCACATCATTAAGAATAGTTTCTTTTTGTAGCAGAGCTTTGGTTTTTCCTTTGGGGAATCACAGTTCCCCCATTGTCAGACTCTGGGGAGGGAATATGACACAGGCCTAACTAATCAAAATATCCTATTTCTTAGCTACACAGTGATTGGTTCATGGATGGAAATGTGATAAAAGTTGGTGCAATGAGATTCCGGATAGAGATTTTTGCTCGAACAACTGAAAGAGCAAAGAGGTCCACGTTTCTCAGGTATTTATACTGTTATATAACCATCTGGGGATGTCAGAAGCGGCTTTTCTATCTTATGGTAAATCTTCTGGTGGAATTCTGCTAATGAATGAGATCTCTTTGGGGGAAAGCAAAGCCAAGAAATGGTAGAGAGAGGGTCCTAAATTTTTTTTTACCCCTGTATCCAGCCATACTGGAAGGTATGACATTTTTATTTTTAATATGTAAGAGCCAATCTATTCCTTTTCCTTTTTTAAGAAATAGTTTGAACTAATGCAAAAGTCCTGACAACTTACCTCTTTTGAACTCAAATAGCCTGGATAGGTCACTATACCATTCAGCACAGACACCTTCCCTCCCCATCCTGTACCCCTTTCCTTCCACCACTTACTTTGTGATGAACAAGACGTTAAAAGAAGAGCAGAAATTTTGATTGGTTTCTCAGTTTGATTCAAGGAGACGTAAATGTATTCGGAGAGCAGAAGAGGGTCATGAGGGATATTTTAAGGTAAAGAACAGAAGTGTTGCCCATAATTTCCACTCAAACCCCAATGGCTATTCATTCAAGCCCCAGTACCTCCATTTTACTCTCTAGGAAATGAGAATGGTAATAACACCACTTCTTTCTTCAAATGAAAATGAAAAAGAATGAAGAGAGTGTTTCGAAAGTAAAGAGTTGCAGTGTATAACTCTTCTACAACAAACATGTACTTCTTCCATAATAGGGAAGACTTTTAAAAGTTACTTATTAAGGGAAAAAGTGTAGTATGTGAACACACAGAGTTGACCTAACACTATAGAAAAAGTGAAGGTTTAGGCCTTAGAAAAACCTCAGTGTTAGAATACCAGACACTTACTATGACCTTAAATGAATTACCTAACTTTTCTCAAGGTTTTCCCATATGTTGAAATTAAGACAATATCCCATATCCCATAGGATCACTGTGAGCAATAACAAAGATAAACATACACAAAGTGCTTTGGCATGTGTGATATAAATAAATAGTATATGATGGGAAGCCACCAATAGGTCAAAGTTACTTAGATCTATGATTAAGTACCTACAATCCACACACAGACATCAAGAAGGTAGAAAAACTCCTTGAAATTTACTTTGGGCATGTGTATTTTACAGAAAGAGCCTCCCCAGTTATCATGTTCTTCATTCAAAGGATTCAGGACCTTGAACAGATTAAGCATCATCAGTGTAAACAAAGAGATACAGACTGATGGATACTTTGTCCCAATATTGGCCACTGCCCTAATTCAGAGTGCAGAAACAGCAGTCTCTAGAGCAAGAACCTCCCCAATGCAAACACACTGGGCTCTCCTTCCTGGAAGAAAACTGGGATCTGAATGAGATCACCCCTTTGACAGAGACCAAACTTTCACAGTAAATATTGGAGAAGAGAGTTGGGACTACAGAAATAAGACTAAAATGTTTGGAAATGAATATATATATATATATATATATATTATTTTTAATAAAATTTATATTACAATTTCAACGACTCAGTAGTTCTTATAAAGAACAAAGACTAGGGACTTCCTTAATGGTCCAGTGGCTAAGACTCTCCCCGTGCAGGGGGCCCAGGTTCAATCCCCGGTCAGGGACCTAGATCCCACATGATGCAACTACGAGTTCACATAACTCAACTAAAGATCCTGTGTGCTACAACTAAACAGTCGCATGCCACAACAAGGATCGAAGACTTGGTGCGGCCAAATAATAAATAAATAAATACTTTTTAAAAAAGAACAAAGAATAAAATGTGTTGATTTTTTGACCCTTTTTTTTTTTTTTTTCCTAACCTGGCTGCATAAGTGCATGATTTGGCATCCTTTACTTCCATTAGTACAGGTATTAAGAGGGTGACATTTGCAAAAATATACTTTTACCACTCCCCCTAGGATAGTCACAGCACTTAATATCCAGTCACTCACTTTGAAGTCCCTGTTGTGTCATCAAACTTACTGACTTTTCGGTTTTCATTGATATCAAGTTATCTTCATTTGTTACTGAATTTGCATGTAATACAAACTTGTTTTCCAACATCACTTTCATTAACTTGCATCTTTTGAAAAATTTGCTACTTCATCTTACAAGTGACGTGTGATCTATTTTCATTGTTATTTCTAGATGCTGGATAATCCAATAAAGACAGATGCACAAAGAGCTGACTCTTAACCTAGTGGGAGGCCCAACATGAAATGGGGAAGATGTCTAAGTGAAGCTAATTTGATAAGCGGTCAATTAATTCATGAATGTTTTAATGTTATGACAATGCTGGCTTTCCTGCACCCTTTGAACTACCAGCCTCAGACAGTGAATTTTCGGATAAGGGGACCCCTGTTGAGTCAGTGCAAACCAGTACCAGGTTGGTACAGGGACCAGAGAGCTGTCGGGGCATCTTCTCTTGAAAGCCATGCTGTGCACAGTGGCTGGGGAGGGTGAAACAATACACTTCAGACAAGTGCATACTAAGCAAGCCCTTGAGAATCAGTCCATGAGCTCCAGACTAGCGGAAAATGAGGCTCACATTCTAAAACAAAGTCACAAACCCCCTATAAATAATAACTCATCTTTACACAGAGGTTTGCCTCTTCTGCAATCCTGTAATAGTGAATTTTTGCTTATTGTGCTTCTGGATAACAAGCTGTGCCTGTGTTTCTTTCTTGCTTGCATATCAGTTTGCAGAACATAATTGCCCTGCAATTCTTAATCCAACTTCTTCACGCATTCCTTTCTGCATTGTTCCCATTTGTCATGTCTGAGCTGTCACCTGAGAGCTGATCTTCCTTTGCTCAAGTCCATTGAAGAGGCATCTTTATCCTTCAAGATGTCTGGTGCACAGATGGACTGTTTTGACTGAACTAGCAAAACATATACAGAGCATCTTTTCCCAAAGTACGCATGGGTCACTTCCCAAAGAAGAATAAGTTTATAAAATAGTGGAATTTAGATTCATGACTGCTTTTCTTGTAGGAGGTGTTACTTTGTAAATGCAATCTAAAGAAAAATAGTATTAATATTTGGTCCTTCTTACCACAGTCTTATTATATGCCAGATACTGTGCAAGCCATTTTATGTGCACAAACTATTTTGATCCTTATAATAACCTTCCTTGAAAGCTCTTTTTTCTCCCGTAGTATGGAACTCCCAGAAGGGCAGGGATTTTTGTCCTTTTGTTTATTGCTGTATCTTTGGTGTCTAGGACAGGGCCTGGAATAGAGTATTCAACAAATACTCATTGAATAATGAATACATCCCTATTTGCACAGAGAGGAACTGATGCACAGAGACGTCAATTATAAGTAACTTGCCTGAGGTCACAGAGGTAATAAGCGATACATGATAATTCAAACAAAAATCTAATACCCAAGCCTACCATCTTAGAAGATATGCCCTCTCTCCAATCTAACACACACACACCCTACACACATACTTTCACATACACTAACACACACTGGCATTCCACCTCCACCCTCCACACATACACAGACATACGAAGAGGCCACCCAGTTTATCTTCTTCCTCAGCCCACCACTGGCAAACTGCTGAAGGGCAGAAACCCAGTTCTCATTTGCCTAACCCGCCCTACTCCAACAAAAGTCCTCCCTGGCCTCCTCCTGTCTGCACTCGTATGTGGTGACCTCCCGGCCCAGTTCTCACTCCCTGTATTACAACCTCCGCCCCCCTGAAGACCTGTTAATTATAACCACCACACAGTCTACACCCATCCAGGAGACAGGCTGTTTGGCAGCAGCTGTGAAAGCTGAACTAAGTTATTTGGGGATTAATCCACTGCTGAATGTAGTCTTACAAGTATGGCTTTAGGGGAAAAAAAAGATAAAAGGAGCTAATACCGTTCGTATAAATGTGAACTTATATACAACAGACACAGGCACACCCACAAGTGCGTTGACTAAAAGTTAAAATATGATTATAAAAGGATAAGAGGGACTTACAACTGTAATGTAAAACATTAAGAAATACGTCCTGGCTTTTCTGTGTTCTACAGGGATACGACTGTACTCTGAGCCAAGGAGACCGGAGGCGGGTGGAAAGAGAGACAGCAAATTGAAATATCTTTAGGCAGACTTAACTATAGCTTCAGAGATTATAATTCAGATGAAGGCTAGAGCTCCATGTCAACATTCCGTACCTGCTGCTAATATAACAAAGGCCTGCAAATTGGGAGGTGAGTCTGCTTGGGAAAGGATGCTTATCTGATCTCAGCCCATCTTTCTTCATGTTCCAATCCCAGAACAGCTGCCCTCCTCCTGGTGAAAAACTAGGCAGTGGCAGCATAAGCCCCGATAGGCTGAAACCCAGTTGAGGCTGCCTCACCCTGGGTGTGCGCGCCCACTAACGGGTGCAGCAGATGTGGGCTGCTGGTGGGGCAGTAAGGTGGTGCCCCCTGGCACCCTGGCGGGAAGGGGTGGCAGGGCAGAGCCAGCGCGGCCTTCAGAGAGCGCTGGCTCAGAAGGGACACGGCTGCTTCCCCGCTGCGGTCAGGCAGCTTTCCTAAAGCTGGGGATGCGACGGTGGAGAGGATCTTTCCCTCACATGTTCATTCATTCCCTGATCCATTCACTCACCTTCCACTCATCCAAACATTAACAGAGCGATGCAGCACAACGATCCAGTACAAAGCCTTGGGGGGCAGATTCGCGTGAGACCCAGTCCCCACACGCACTGGCTGCGAGACTTTTGAGGAATGATCCGACCAAGCTTCAGTGGCCTCATGGTTCAGGAGAATAAAAACAGTGCCCGTATCTCATAAGGCAGAGACTATGCGTTCAGGGCAGATGAAGCCCTTTGCACAGTGCCTGGGGCATAGCAAGTGCTCAAAAACAGCAGATGTGAGGATGAGGGTGAGTGTCAGGTGGGAGTCGTGAGACACGCATGCAGGCGGCTGGCTCCTGAGGCACCCTGTGTGGTGGCTGGTGAGCAGAAAAGGCTGATATACAAGCAAGAAGAAAAAAATGTAAAAACTGAAAGAGCCCCTCGGGAACATTTGAGAGGAAACTCCAAGGAGAGACAGAAAGAGACCCCTGGACGTAAGTGTTTGTCTCCCAAAGGGGGCTATCACTCTGCTGCTGTCCAGGGTCAGGGATGTGGCCACTGTGGGCATCAAGCAGAGGAAGTACCTTCTTAGAGGCTGGAGCTCACCAAAGCTCCCAGTGGGCCCCCGAGAAGAGCCGCTGCGCCTGCAGCCATGCTCCTGCACAAGACTGCCTTTGTGGGCCACCGGAGGGGCGCAGTGGAGGGGGTGAAAGTGCAGTGGGGGAGGGGGCACACTCCACCTAGACACAGGACAACCTGCCACTCTGCGCTGCTGCTGAACAGGCCAGCAAAGAGCATGACTGGGGGCGTCCTTTCATCTCCCTTCTCATCTCACAGACCAGTTCCCTGAGAGTATCCTCAGGAGCACACATTCTGTGAGGTGTCCTTTTCCAGAGCAACCCGGGCTCAAGAGCACAGAAGCGCCTGTGACATGCACCAGACTCTACTTCCCTCTGGGAAGTTTGACAGTGCTTATTAGTATGTTAAAGGCTCTGCTAAGTCCTGCGCAAACAATCTGTTTAATTCAAAATTACTCAAAATAGTTTTTTTTTTTAAAATATATATAATGCCTATGCTTCAATCCTCTAATTTCATACATTTAAAGTACAGGTCCACAGAGAGGAAGGGACTTTCTCAAGGCCACACGGTCAGTCAGGGCAGAGCCAAACCTAAATTCCAGCTCTGATGAACAGGCTCTCTGGCCGCCGCCTCATTTCCCCCCAGAGCCAGAACACCCTCGACGTGTGCCGCGGCTCTGGGGGGAGCAGGTGGTGACAGCGCTGACGCTCCTGTCAAGCAGAAGTCATTCCAGGTGACTGCCTGTTAACACAATACTAACAATAAACCATAAAAGACCTCTCTGAGATGTCTGATGGGGAACAGATTTTAAATTTCAGTCCCTGGAAGGCAAATAGGTGGGTGAGGAGGCAGAGAAAGCAGGCAGCGGAGCAGCACCGAATCTGGCATCCCAAGTCGTAGGTCTGGGCCCAGGGCTTCCCCTGCCCAGATCGGCCGCGTGTGCTGACTCTCCTCACGGAGCCCTCACTGCGAAGGATCAGGGCTGTGTTGCTTATAGTTCTGCCTGTCCATGATCCTAAAGGAAGAGCATCTCGGTAGAAAGCAGCTTGACTCCCATCCCGAGTCTACCGCTGCTGCTCCCATTGGTCACCAGATGACTTTTATGCCCCTCTGCCTCCTCACCCCGGAGAAGGCAATGGCAAGCCACTCCAGCGCTCTTGCCTAGAAACTCCCATGGACGGAGGAGCCTGGTGGGCTGCAGTCCGTGGGGTCGCTAAGGGTCGGACACGACTGAGTGACTTCACTTTCATGTTTCACTTTCACACATTGGAGAAGGAAATGGCAACCCACTCCAGTGTTCTTGCCTGGAGAATCCCAGGGACGGGGGAGCCTGGTGGGCTTCCGTCTGTGGGGTCGCACAGAGTCGGACACGACTGAAGCGACTTAGCAGCAGCAGCAGCAGCCTCCTCACCCATACAGCACCACAGCCCCCCGCTCAGAACCCTCCCGAAGCTCCCGAGTTCTCCGAGAAGAACCTTGGGTACTGTGGAAACTGGCCAGCACCCAGCGCTCCAACTCCGCCTCCTACCGCCTTCCCCGCCTTCCCCGCCCGGCCTCGCTCTCCCTGGCTTCTCTCACTTGGCCGCTGCCACTCACCTTCTCTGAGCCACCCTCTCCTCGGTGCAGATGTCACGGGACCTCATCAGCCTCTCAGACAACTTTATCTGAGGCCCATCTTCGCCCTTGGGCTTTCCCACCGTGTTACCTCATTTCCTTCTTTGTACTCGTAACCATCTAAAATCATCTTTATTCCTTCATTTACATGCTTAATTTCTGACTCTCCCCAAGAGCATGCAAAAATCCCTAAGGACAGAGGACTATTTACTACTCTGTATTCACTGCTTGTTTACCTGGCAAAAATGTAGGTGCTCACTAAATTTCAATTAAATGAATGAATGAATGTTCTGCCAAGAAAGAGCGCTTACCACTTCAAGACCCAGGTCAGGTACAGCTGTCCTTGAATCATCTAAGCAGAACGAAAAAAACCCCCTCTTTGTGTTCCCACAGCCCTTTCACTTGCCTCTCAGAGGACACTGAATGCTGTCCTGGCCTCCCTGCATCACGGATGCAACTGCATGGAGGGCAGGGACCTGTGCGTGCCGCGCTGAGGTCCTAGGCCTTTGCTAAGGCTGGCCCTCTGCAGGTCCTCCATGGTACTTAAGTAATAAATGGCTCTTCCAGAACCCAGCCATTTCTATATTCACACAACCAGAGATTTGCTTCCTCTTCAGAAAAGATCGGCCACTGGTGTTTTAAAGCTTATATGTAAGCTGTTTACATCTTCATGTCTCTGCGCATCCCCCAAGAGACAGACTGTCTAGAAGCCACATGGTCTAGTGCAAAGAGCATTCAGTGTGAGCCTTGTATCTGGGATCCTAGTCTAGGCCTCACTGGGGATCTTGAGCAGGCCCTTTCAATTCCCTGGGCCTCCATCATCTTTTTATTATATGGAAGAAGTTGAAAAGCTGGAATTCAAAATACCTTCCTAGGCCTGACTTGTTCTGACTTTGTGGTTCAGTGCTCTGTGTTCCCCTCTCACAGCCCGTACACACAGCTTGATAAAGGGGTATGTTTGATAAGGGTAGCCAAACAAGCTTTTTGCCAAGAAAATCTTATCCTCAGAATAACAGGAGATCATCCATTGCACTATAATTGGTGTTTTAACTCACACTCAATCTGCCATACACAAGTCTGTACCAAATGAGAGGATTTTCATATCTGTTGAAGGGTCAGAACTTTTCACCGACTGCCAAAAAGTCAAAATCAGAGCAGCTCCCAAAGCTATTGCATTTCACTTCATCCTGCCTCGCAGATGAACCTCAGAAGCCTGCTTGGTCAGCAAACATTTCTACTGGCCTGGAAAAGCTCTTCAGTTCTCCCCAGCCATTCCTACCAGGACTGGGGCACCACAGCTAGCAGCAGCAAGGTAAGCCGTTTTCCATTCCTGTGAACACTTCGGGGCCTGAAGCCTGCCTTCTTTCAGACTCTGTGGGCCTTTGCTAATTTGTATGACAGCTTCAATGTAAATAGGACACATCTGCATAGGTTAAAAAAATAGCCACTCATCGCAAAGGGCAACGTACAATGTTTATTTATCATCAACAACTGGAAATCAGGTTCTGTTTCTGGTCTAGAACAGCTGATGGCTTGCGACAACCTCCAAGGCATTTTGAAGTAGTTTTAGTTGACTATTGAATTTAAAAACCATTTTACACTCATTTTATTTTCCATAATCATTTCTTAACTACCAGGGGGGGAGATGACAATGAGTACCTAAAAAGTGGGATATTTATAGTGTGTGTATGGCATCAACGTCTCATCAAACATATAGACCTGACAGGCATGTGCTGGAGACTACACTCTATTACTAATAACCTCTATTTGTGGGGCAGGCACGCAGAGCCAGGGAACAGCTTCACAGGGCTTCCCCCTTTTGTCCTCTCAACCACCCTAGGAAGAGCATATCCTCACTGTGCTTTGGGAAATGAAGAAATCGAGGCACAGAGAGAGTTGAGCACGCTAAGACTGGATGCTGGAGAGCATCAAAATCGGTATCTGAACCCACGGCCTAAGTGTTTAACAGTCTCCAGTATCCAGCAGTAGACTCGCACTTTGCTCCTAAGCTGGGCTGCCAGTCAAAGAATATATATCAGCCTAAAATGAATTCTTGGCGGGTTGGTAAAGGAATTCATTCAAGAAAAGTAACCCAGGTACAGAAATAACATCTTCAGTTTCATTCAGTCAATTATCTCTCTTGAATTTTATTATACTTTATACACACACACACACTTTACATGTGTTTATATGTGTCCCAAATTGCTATTTCTAGAGTAATTTTTCTTGTGAATTTCTCCATTCTCCACTTCAATTCTATCAAATTCCAGATAAGATAAAAATGTATTCCTAGTGGCAATAATATGATAACATCAGCTGCTAACATTTCTGGTTGTTTACCAGAGGTTGGTGATTTGGGAAACAATCTGAGAATTCATTTTGAAAAATTGTAAGAAATTATTATAATCTGTCAGAAAAGTACCATGAAGTAATGGCAAAGATTATATGATATGGAAAGATGATTAAAGTAAATGAAGTGGACAAGGAGTTATAGAATAGTTTACATAATACAGTCTCATTTCTTATAAAAATGGGTGTGTGTGTGTGTACACAAGTTTAGAAGAATCTCTGGAAGAATGCAGAGGGGGTGGAACTGGATGGTAAAGAAGCAACGTTCACTCTTCTCTTGAAGCAGCTCTAGTCTAACTTTTTATGAGCATGTAATTTTAAATAGCAATAAGGATGACATTTAAGGGCATGCCCTGCCAGGGGACACAGGCAGCCCAAGTCACCCCTGGTGAGCTCCATGCGGTGACTCCTGCCACCAAGGCCATACCTGCTCTCGTGTTCCCACCCAGCCGTGCCTGTGTCCTGGAATGCTCACTCTGCTGCAGGGTCTAACGACTGGCTCAACCAACGAAAGTGCACTGATTTCCCACCATCCAGATCTCTCTCCCCTTCCCTGCTTCCGGGCAACATATACCCATGGCCTCAACCTCTGCATGCAGCAAAGACAGAGTAGTTGAGAACTGTCTGCAGCTCAGACAAGGGTCCTGAACATCACCCTCTTGATGAGGAAGGCTTGCTTCAACTCAGCTGGTCAAGAGGAGATCAAAAGGAAGACATAGGTCTTGGCTGCTCCAGCTAAGCATCCCTCCAAGCTCTGGTCTCCCTTCACCCCTGGTCTGTCCAGCTGGGCCACCCATGCTAAGCTGGAAAACTGGTATGAAACGCTCACACACTCACATTTTCAGAAGGCGCACTGCCTGCCTATCTGCAGGACACACCTCGGGTGCTGGGTGGCAGCACCTGACAATCAAACAGCTTTTCCATGTGAGCCTACTTCCCCTGAGCTTTGAGAAAGTGGTTTCCCAATCTGACTTTCATGTTTCAGGGCTGAAGTTTCAAGGACGCATCTGGACAAAATATGCTTTCCATATAGGCCAACAATTTATTTATTTATTGCTTATGACATTGTACTTGGCAGCTAAGGAGATATAAAACAATTTGAACCACTCTGCAGAAAACGGTTGCAGAGTTGCCACTGGAGACCCCTGTGGAAGATAATAGAGGCAAATGGAATCTCGCAGATATTTCTGTAATTGACAGGCAGAGCCTCAAGAGGCAAGTGCAGCGAGTGGGCATTCCTGTTAGGAGCTCACTTCTTTTTCCAGCCTTGACTTCTGCTTTGGCACAAGCAGGAGACCAGAGGCACGTACTGGAAGCTTCATCTGAGAGGACAAATGCAGCCAGTGTGAGGGACTTCACCACCCACCCCTAGTTGCTGGACTCCACGGAATGTTTGGAAGGCTCTCTTGAACACTTGCTAGTGCAGTGGCTGATGCTGACTGCTTCCTTCTGCCCCTCCCCACAAGGACACTGTGGGTGTTCCACTCACATCCAACTGCTGATCATGGCCTGCCTCCACCCGGGGGCTCTTTTGGTCCCCAAGACTCCAACCTGTGCAAGCTTATGGCCAGGGAGGTATGTGAAGATATTGATGCCCCCAGGGAGCAAGCCGCCTTCTGCTCGTGACTGACAGGAGGGAGGGTATATATACCCCAGCTCTCTTGCCCCTCAGGTGGGTCACACTGAGGAATGAGTCCAACCCTGGCTCCAGAGGCCCCCATATGATTAAACAGCAGTCACCCGCCACCCATAGTGATGACTTGATAACAGCTCCTCTACTGGATGCTTTCCCAGCTCTGTCCTACTCCCCCACCGCCCGACTGATGTTTCCTGGGATCCTATCCCAAGTAAGCTACTTGCAGTGGATCTTTGTTGTAGCATCTGCTCCTGGGGGAACCCAAATTCACACTCCCTTAACCCAAAGCCTTTAAGAGTAAAGATAAAAAACTGAAATCCCAAGAAAGTTTCTGTCACATGGGATGATTGTGTGGCCTGCAGAGTCTTCAGAAGAACTAAAATTAGTTGCTGTAAATATAGGATCCCCTGGAGGAGAGCATGGCAACCCACTCTAGTATTCTTGTCTGGAGAATCCCCACGGACAGAGGAACCTGGTAGGCTACAGTCCATGGGGTCGCAAAGAGTCAGACATGACTGAACAACTAAGCACGGCGCAAATATAGGATATTTTGCAAAGAAATCTAAGTTTTTGGCTTTTCTTTAAAATATGCACAGATATGATCATACTGGGGCTTCCCTGGTGGCTCAGACAGTAAAAAATCTGCCTACAGTACGGGAGACCCAGGTTTGATCCCTGGGTCGGGAATATCCCCTGGAAAAGGGAATGTAACCCACTCCATCATTCTGAAGAGTCATACACAACTGAGGGACTAACACTTTCACCTTCATGATCATATTGGGTGTGTGTTCCCTGGCATGTGGGGCTGAAGCTGCCACGTGATACATCCTTATGCAGCCCTAACTATCCATCCAACCCATTATTCAACCAGTCTAGTTCCCTTGCTGACATTTCCAGTCTGGACTCTGCAGAGCTGGGTTAGCCAATCTACCTGTAAGGCCACGTGTGCTCTGTCTCCTAGTCTTGCTGACTTCCTGAGGGCCTGTACTGTCACTGTACCCCTCACTCAGGCCTGGACCACATCAAGAAAATTATGAGAGCAGACGGGTGTTTCCTGCCAAAGGATGCAGTGATACAGGCACCCAGACAGCAACTAACAGCTAATGAGCACAACTATATCGAATGCCTGCTAAATCTGCATCGCTTTTTTCTTTTTCATTTTAGTTCTCATAGTCACTCTATGAAGCAGACCCTGTTAGGATCCTCCTATTTTACAGGAGGAAACTGAGCCTTTGGGATTTGGAAAACTTGTCCACACAGCTAATAACACTGAAGCTGGGATGCAAATTCAAGCTCACTCAACTCCAACATGCACCCTGGTTTTTCTGTCCAAGCCCCCCTGCCCTTGTCCAGGATGTAGGTGTGTGCATAGCACAACTAGCTGTAAATAATAGTTTCTATTTCATCACACAGGCCTGTTTTCAACTCCGGCAAGTTGTAAAACCTACTGTATCAGTCCAAGCAATAAATCCACCTTCGAAAGGGAAGTTTCCGAAGTTGCCAGCTCCAGCGTGCCTGGTGATTGTTCTACACGGAGAGCTCTAATAGGCACACGGCCCTCAAAGCTTGCCTGCTTCTGACCAACCCAGTCTCCCATAGGCAGACTCATGGGGAGGCCGAATCAGACTTTGAGGGCCAATTCGTTCATTTACAGTAACATTAAGCCATCACTGCAGAACCTGGAATGTTTAGCAAGCATAATACTCTCCCTATAGATACACCCTTCAAGGAAGTAGTAGTTTAAAAATGGTTTAGGGAACTTCCCTGGTGGTCCAGTGACTAAGGCTCCATGTTCCAATACAGAGGTCTGGGTTTGATCCCTGGTCAGGGAACTAGATCCCACATACCACAAGTAAGTGTTCACATGCTAAGAGTTTACAGGCCACAACTAAAAATCCTGCATACTGCAACACAGATCAAAGATTCTACATGCTGCAACTAAGACCCAGTACAGCCAAATAAAATTTTTTAAAAATAAAGGTTTAAAAAGAGAATAGAAAGGGTCATCATGAACAGGAGGATGGTGCTTCCAATTTTAGGAAGCTGTTGGCTGAAGCAGGCATTTATCAGCGTGAGGCCAAGGGGCCCAGTGCACTAATCCATAATGGAGACAGTAGTTTTCATGGGAAGAGTGACTGCTGAATTCTGTGGCTAGTCTCCTCACTCACCCCCCAAGAGGGACAGACCAGCTCCTAAGAAGCCCCATGGGTATAGCTCCCACCATTTGGATAGTGATAGGATGGGTGTCCCCAAGATTCTCCTCTCTAACTGCACTGTTTTTTGCTTCCATAGTTGGGTAACCCATCTTCTGACACACTCTGCTCTGATCCATCCCATGTTGCTTTCATGAGTGTGCAATCCATTTTATTTTCAAGTTTTTAGGGTGGGAGGAAATAACCTGACCCACCCTGAAGCACACAGGGTATTTCTTTTATGTCTCCCTGACCAGAGTGTGGATAAACAAGAGTAGGAGGCAAGAACGCAGGGGGGCATGAACACAGGCTTTGGAGTCATAGTAGATCGCAACTCATATCCCATATCCTATCCTATCTCTTTACTGACCAGCTATTATTTTTTTTTACTATTGTTTCTTTAATTTTTATATTGGATGTATTTCTTAACCTCTCTGGATCCAAGTTTCCTCCTCTGTTAAATTCACATAAGTACTTTTAATTCAAAGATTTACTCAAAGGATCAAATAAATAATGTGTGTAAAGTGCAAAGAAATGTCTGGTGACAGGGGAAATAGCCAATAAATAGATGAGCCATAATGAGACTAACTACGGCTGTTACTATACCATGCTTTGTGAGTTCCCTACAGCTCTGAGGTACTGCTCCCACTGTAGATCCCAACAAATAACTTGCTAAATTGACTTGAATCAAGACTAAATAACGGACACATCAGGACTCAAAACTGGCTTACTGAAAAAGACGTCTATTAGCTCCTGTAACTAAAGCTTATTCAGGACTAGGCTGGCTTCGGGCGAGGCTGAATACAAGGACCCCAATAATGCCCCTAGGGATCTGCCTCTGCCCCACGCCTCTCTCCATCACTCCTGTCTGCTGTCCTCTTCTTTTCTCACTACCTTCTCAGGCAGGCTGTGCCCCCCAGTACCCCAAATGCCACCATCCCACCTTACAATTCTACAAAAAAAAGCCCTTCTTTTTCCAAACAGCCCAAAACTCAGATGGAGACCCATTGGTCTAGTTGGGTCCTGGGCTTCCCACTAAACCGATCACTGAGGCCCAAAGAACAGTTCTGTTTAAGTGATCAGGTCTGGGGGTAGAGGATTCTGACTGGCTCTCTTGCGTCAAGTGCCCATGTCTGACACACTGCTGGGCAAAGGGTAACTGCTCCAGAAGTGCAGAAACAGAAAGGAACTGACCAAAGAAAATCTGGCTGCTAGTGTCAGAAAAGACAAGGAGGCAGATTATGGGCAGATCAAAGCAGTAGACAGCAGCCATAAACCACTACTAGGCATTGAATGTATTTCACATACTTGTTCATGAAAAATCTCCTTCCCCTGATGCAAAGTTGCAATAATAAGAAGACTGGGGGCCCACCATCAGGAGGTGGATCTGAGTAGCCCTGAGCTGTCAGTCTGTGACAGGGCTTAGCCACGGGTCATAGCAGCCACAGGTGTTTCACCAGGCAAATGCTACCAAGTCTCAGCCCTGCAGGCTCTTTCCAGGGTCCAGTCCCAATTGGCTGGCTGCCCTGACGTGACATGTCAAAACCAAGAGTGGGGATACCTGTCAAGAAAGACATCACAGCACCTCAAGACACATGCAGTGGGCAGGTTATAGGTGCACTGACCCTTCCCCAAACCCATGGTGCAACCTGCAGCCACCACATTCAACAGCAAAGGCATTCTTCTCAGCAGAAAGCAAGGGCACAGAAAAGAAACCAACATTTGAAACTGTTTATTATTTCCTGTTTCAATGAGGAGTTCAGGTATTGTTTTCCTGAAAGCTTTTGTTCTTGTCAGTATATTCAAAACAACCAAGAGGAGTCACTTGCTCTGAAAAGCCCAAGAAGCCTGGCCACAGGGGAGCTCTTGGCTGCTCCATGCAGCAGAAGGAAGATGTGCTTCCTGGCTGATCCCCTACTCCTCAGGCCTTCCGCAAAGTACAAATTATAACCCCAACTCACCTCTGTGGACCACAACTGGGGCCCGTCAGCCTTGGAGGATATTTGGAATGAGACTTAGCCAAGTCAGGCCTGGCTGTCATCCTGGACTCCCTTTTCTCCTTCCAGCCCACAAAATTCCATCAACTCTCCTGCCCAGAGAGCTCTGGAATCCAGCCCCCTTTCTCTATCCCGAATCCCAGTCTTCCTCTGCACACACCACACTGCCCCAGCCTCCCAGCGGTCTCCTTGCATCCACTCATTCTCCTCCTTCCATTCCTGACAGGTCCACCACAGGGATCCTCCTAAAGCACCCTTATCTGGTCACGTCCCTGCTAAACTCGTTCTTTCAATGGTTTCCAAGTTCCCTTCTAATAAAGTTCAAACTCCCTAAAATGGTAGAAAGCCTTTCTGACCTTGGCTTTCCTGCTATCTTCGGCCTCATCCTTTGTTATTCTGCTTCTTTGCCTTCTGTACTGTAGACATATTTAGGGACTTGGGTATGTTTCCACATCAGACCTCCATAAAGACATCTCTTTGGTCTGAAACATTCTCCCCTACCCCATATTTGCCTGGATAACGCCTATTTTTCCTTTAAGTCCCAGTTGAGGGATCCCATCTTTTAACTTCGGAAGCTGGGTTTGGTATCTCTTCCACACGTGCTCATGCCATCCAGTACCTCCTCCACCACAGCTTGACTACACCAGCCTGCAACTGCCTGCTTCTCCATTCTTCCTTCTGCAGCCTGGAAGATGTATGGACATGGAACTTGTCTTATTCACCACGGTACCCTCAGCTTCCAGAGAAAACTCTGGCACATCAGAGAAGCTTACTTCCTATTTGCTGGATGTTTGAATACGTAAATGAATGCGTGCAAGGAGTGTGTTTTATGCTCAGACTTTCCACTGGCTGGATTTGAGGTCACACTTTTTGTGCAGACAACTGAGATCAAATTAGCACACTGGCCCACTCAAGATAAAATGTCAGTTATGCATCACACTTCTTTCTCTTGATACTCTTTTGGGCTCCTGATATTTATGTTCAAGGTATAAAAATGTCTCCATCACAGTGAGTGCCTGGTGTGGGGAAGAGTGTACAATCTTTGACACAATCTAGAGCAAGTGGGACCTCCAAGGATTTGAAGAGAAATATAAGAGTGTGCACTGTGCTTTGGAGGGAAGAGCCTGGGGTGGGGAAAGCGGGAGTCTCTTGTTTCCTTGATCATCCAACTTTGATTTTTTTTTTCCTCCTAGCACAGCATCTGATGGTGTAGTATTCCAAGGGTATTAAAACAAGGTCAGTGGGCTTTATGTGACAAAAGGCATGGTGAAATATGTGTTGAGCTAGCGATGCTGCATACAGAAACATAGTAGCCTCATATTTAACTGTAGTTGTGGTTTTGAGCACTGTGAAATATAATGTTCACGTACACAGGCTTGGGTGTGACATCTCACAGACATGGGTTTGAGTCCCGGCCATGCTCTTTATAAGCCATGCCATCCCTGCCCATGTGCCTAACCTCTCTGAGGCTGAGTTCTCTTGTTTATACAATGGAGATAACAAAAGCACCAACTCTTTTATGGCTCCTGCAAAGAGTACGGTAGGGAATTCACACAAGAGCACCTAACGCAGCACTTGTCATGTGGTAAGCATTTAGAAAAGGCACCTACTCTTCTTCACGCTGTAACACTGGTTTTGATAACCTGCTTTCAATGCAAGGAAGTAAGACAGACAGCAGCATGCTATTGGCAGCCATTTCTGCCATGTCCAACATTCAGACGTTGGGTCAACCCCCGTTTTAGTTCTCTATTGTTGTCCTGAAAAATTACCACATATTTAGCATATTGAAACATCCATTTACTATCTCTCTGAGGCTCTGGGTCTCCTAAGACTAAAGTCAAGTATTGGCAGAGCTCCTGTCTTTTCTGGGGCTCTGAGTCATTCAAGTCATTGGCAACATTCAGTTCCATGGACTTTCCTTGGTAGCTGTCAGCTTGGAGTCATTTGCAGCTTCTAGAGGCCTCCTGCATTCTCTGGCTCATGGCCCCCTTTCTCCATCTGCAAAGCCTCTCCTCATAACCTCTCTGGATTCTCCTTCTGCCTCTGCTCTCATTCTTCTTTCTCTTCCACTGCATCTGTCTCTTCTGCTTTAGTCTTCTACTTTTAAGGGCCCATGTCATTATACTTAGTCCCCCTGCACAATCCAGGATACCCTCCCTATTTCAAAATCAGCTGATTAATAATCTTAACTCCACCTGCAAAGTCCCTTCATTCATTGCTTGAATATGTGCTTAAATAACCAGAGACAAGAGTCTTGTGGAAACACCTTTGGAATTCTACCTACTATACCCTGTTACTTTTATTTTAAAGTCCGCAATAAAATCCAACCAAGCACACTCATTAGGTGTTTAGTTTTGGCTATTCTGTGGAGTTGGCTTAGCTTGGAAAACATGACAAAGTTATTTTCTAAAAGAATGGCCCACCTCCTTCCCTGAGAGACTAATACTCTTTCCAATACAGAGTTTTTCATCCATTTATCAAGGAAACTCCCTTTATGTATTCATCTTCTTTTCCACTTTCTGCTCAGTAAAACCCATACTATTTTAAGGAATTTAAGAGTGTAGCTCTAAGGTTTTTTTTTTTAATCTCTGAAGCTTAAATTCAGCTTTCACAATGTTAGCCAGCAGTGTCCAAACATGGAAGACTCTTGGGTAATCCTGAATTAATTCACATAGAACAGTGTGGGCTGAGAAACTTGAGATTAAGATTGAAATGTATTTGCAAGTTGGAACCCAATCCTGTTCTCATCAGCTTATCAGATTTATCTGATATAGATACTGAAAATTCTGGGACTCTATTACAGAAATATTCGCCTATGTGTCCAAAGACAGATATACAAAATTGTTTACTTCAATCTTGTTTGTCATAACAACAAATGGCAAACAGTCTAAATATTCATCAACTCTGAGGGGCTAAAGAGTGATAGAGGAATTCCATGGAATATTCCTACAGTAAGAAAAGAATAAGGCAGATTCACATGTATAAAAATGGAAGGCTTACCAAGCCATACAGTTCAGTGTAAAACTCAAATCACAGAAGAATCTGAATATATGATTCAATTTGTGTTATAAGTGAAATGTGTAAATGTATATATACTTTGTAAATGCACATGATGGGCATATGTTGCATGATTAACTGGCATATGCTGCTTCAGGGGAGAAGTATGAAGCTGGGGAGCAGAGGAGAGGCATCTGGGTTTCAAGCTGTTTATTTCTGTACAGCTTAAATCTTTTACAGTGAGAACTGATTGAAGAGGAATTAACAGAAGACCAAAAAAAAAAAAAAATAGGTGAAATAAACCAGCTTGGACATACTATTGAGGGGCAGGAGGCATTTGTTATTCCCACAAATGGGGCTTGGAAAATGATCTTATTTTAAAAGGTTTTTTCCAGTGATTAAACCCGGACAAAGTGATAAAACAAATTATCTCTTTAGCATTTCGGCCCCAAATCCCACGGTTTTTATTGCTGCAGAAAAGCCAAATGTAAAACAGGCTAGATGAGAAAGGGCTACTGGTCTCTAGTTTCTGGACAACTATGACCTTCCAGAGACCTAGCACATAGTAGGTGCTCAATTCATTCTTCAATAATTAACAAAAAAATATGATCTGGGAAAGTATAGTGGCTGCCTCTGATTAATTAAATCAAGTACATTAAATTTGTGGTATATAGATATACAAGATTCAACCCAATCTCAAGGATGAATTGACAGAAGGGAAATGATCCCATTATGAAATACAGTCAAGGACCATCTGGAACATAGGCAACCCTGGGTATAGTACTTCAAAACAGAACAAAACAACAAAGAAATCCTTTCAAAAAAGGTATATCCTAAAATCCATATTCTAACCGTGTGTAGAATACACGTCTTAACTGGCTGCATGCCAGACCGGTCAGCAAAGCAGAAAGGGGCTATGAGGTGGAGGCCATTCTCGCAAGTTCTACCCTTCCATCTGTGGAAGTCAGGGATTGGAATAAATGATGGCTAAGCTCCCTTTCAGTGCCAACCTCCAGCAACCTGTAAGAGACTGCTCCAGTAGGCCCAGTAGCCTCAAAGGAGCTAGCATCAGTTCTCTCAGCTTCAAAGGAATGGAGTGTTGGGCCTGTATGTCAAATGTCAGAGTAAACCTGAGCCCGGCCCCCATCTCCTCCATAGATCACCTGTCAGGGCTGAGTCAAGGTGGCCCCTTCATTTCAAAGGGGAGCTTGGGAAGGCAGGCAGAAAGGGGGTGAAATTCCACCTGAGAGCCCTTAGCATAAAACTTTGCATAATTTTTAGTTCTTAAAAGTCTTTTTCACTCTTACTCTTTTTATTCTGTAAACAGGACTACCTTTCCTTTGACTTCACCAACATTAACTAAGTGACTGATGAACAGAAACACACAGCAAACGTGAGTCCCACATGGGCCCCTGGATTCTAAGTGGGGAAGTGTAGGGAACTCCATTCCTAGAGAGGTACATGTGGTCTTTGCTGCTGTTGGTTTGTTTTTGCCCATAACTAAGCAATGCTTTCTAGTTCCACTATCCTGTGAGCCACAGACTTGTTTCTAAATTGTACCAGATGCTCTTCCACTAACTCAGCCTCGTGTTTTCATCAAAGTTTTATGTTTTGATGATGTACACCCTTGCTACTCAGAGTGTGTTCCATACACCAGCAGCATTAACAACACCTACGGGTAAGGTTGGCAGATAAAATAGAGGAAATTCAAATTTAACTGGGCATCCAGCCTTTCTTACCCTCTAAGTTTGGCAACCCCACCTGGGAATCTGTTAGAAATGCAGACTCTGAGGCTCCATCCAGACCTGCAAAATCAGAATTCGCATTTAATAAAATTCTGGGTGGTTGTAAAACCCAAGAGGCATCGGTCTACTTCATTCCTGAGAGTTAAATCTTTTACTCTTAGGTCCAGTTGGCAGATTCCGACCTCTTAACTGCACCAAACCCAGACAAAAAGAGTAATCCGTTAACAAGGTTGGTGTGTATGTCTCCTTCACTGGAGAGTTTTGCAGTCTATTCTATTTGCAAATAGAGTTTCATAGTCTATTCTATCTACAAACATGGCATTTTTCAACCTGGCCATACAGGGCTCCCCACTTTTGATCACTGATCAGTCAGAGCTGGTCCCGCAGGCTGAATCCCCAGCACTCTGGAGCAGACACCGGGCTGTGTTAATTGCTTGCTGGTTGGTGGGGAGGAGGGGCGGGGTTACCATCTCGCCTTTGATCAGGAGGGAGAAGTAATGGTTTTACTTACATCCTGCTTTGTCTCTGCACAGGCCAAGGGCCTAAGGATCCATTTCAGGCTCTCTCTTTCTTCCTAGTATTCTGTTACTGCCTACATACCGCGGCCCGGGGCTTGGGGGCGGGGGGGAAAAACCAATCCTCTTTGTGGTACACCCACATGACAGGCTTCAAAATGGAAACAATATTTAAGTTAAACCTGGAAGATCAAGTTTGCACAAATCTCGCAACATAGGGAGCTTTTGAAAACTCTGGCAGCAGGTCTGGGTTTGTGATGGGGAGAAGCAAGCTGGGACAGAGGAGTGAGACCCTGTTAAAGGACGCCAAATCCTTACATGGGAGCCCATATTCTCTTTATCCCTCATAAACAATGAGGGTAATGACAATGCACCCAGATAGAACCTTGAGAGTTTTGAGGTGTCTTTAGAGACACACTCTTTTTCAGTCCATAGAATAGCTTTGGTGGGGGTGAAGGTGTGGAAGGTGACTATCATTAGTCTCATATGACAGAGCTGGCACAACCAAGTAAACATATTTTAAAAGTCAAATAAATCAAGACACTTTCCTCAAGTGTCACACTTCCTAACTCCTAAGACAATATTCATTTCCCCTCTTACAGAAGTTCATTTCTCTGGTTGCTCTAACTGTTCAGACCTCAATAATTTCTCAGGGGACTGGAAGAAACTTTAAAAAGATTCATAAAATCCTACTATTGGGTGAATTGCGCCCTCCCTGCAAATTCTTCGATTGAAGTTCCAACACCCAGTCCCTCAGAATTTGACCTTATTGCAAAACAGGGTCACTGCAGAGATGATTAGTTAAGATGAGGTCACACTGGAATCTTAATCCAACATGACTGGCATCCTTATAAAGAGGGGAATTTAGACACAGACACACCCACTCCAGGAGAAAGCCATGTGAAAATGAAGACAGAGGTCAGGGTGATGTATCTGTAAGTCAAGGACTGTTGCAGATTTCCACCAAACCAACAGAAGCGGGGGAAAGGCACGGAACAGATTCTGTGTCACAGCCCTCAGAAGGGACTAACCCTGCCAATTCCAACACCTTGACTTCTAGCTTCCAGAATGGGGGGGACAATCAATTTCTGTGGTTGAAGCCACCCAACTTGTGGCACTTTGCAAAAACAAATACAAATCCTACGGTGGGAAGTACCATCTTGGTACTAACGCTCATGCCAGGCAGAGGGCTTTCTGGGTTTCATCGCACAGCCTCCTCAGAGCAAGTCTGAGAGGTAGGGCGATGAGGGAGGAGGAAGCTGAGGCTCACAGAAGCTGAGCTATTCAGGGAAGATGACATAGCCCACCCATGGCTGAGCTCTCAGGCACTCGGGCAGTGTAACTCTATTTCCTGTTTCCACAGCCATAAACATCACAACTTCAGGTAGAGTGGCCAGGACGGCTGACTAACATCTATTAAGCCCTCTCCCTAGTGTGTCAGGTGCTTTCAGGAACTCATAACACCAGAGCGAGGCAGAAATGAACATTGTCTAAATGTGAGAGATGAGCAAGTGGAGGCAGTGAGCTTCAGTGACTGGCCCCAGGTCACATGGCTTGTCCCTGGTGGATCTGAGGTTGGAACCAGACCTGTGAACTCTAGCAGGAGCCCAGGGAGCTCACGCTTGCTGAGTTCGTGTGGTGTGTTCAGTGGCGGGGGCGTGTCCCTCTCCAGATCAGCATCGCCCCTCTCTCATGCCACCCTGCGGGTGTCTCTTTGTTTCCACCCACCCTGCACACCCTGACTGTCATCCCCTCTTTCCAATCCTAACGCTCACTAGGATATTTTCAAAAACTTCATTTCCCTTCCCACCTTTTACAAGAAAGCTCTGTTTCCTCCAGGAGTGCAGAAGATGACTTCACGGTTATAAAGTCTGTGAAGTCGCTTCAGTCTGTGGGTCAAACTCCGGTAATGTTCTAAGTCAGTTCCAGGAATTTTCCTCAGTCAAGCATTCACAGCACATCTGAATGCAGGGCAATGGATCTCAACCAAGGGGAATTTTGCCCCCAGGGGACACTGGCAATTCTGGAGTCATTCCCAGTTCTCAACGGGGGTTGGGATGCTACTGACACCTAGATCTAGACGCTAAACATCTTACAATGCATGGCTGTATGACAACGAATTCAGCTCCAACCATCAACGCTGCTGAGGCTGAGAAATGCTGACATAATATGTGTCCTCCAGAGGCCAAATGCCCCCATATAATCTCCAGCTTCATTGCTCACCACTTCTACAACCTGGGGCAATTCTCTTAAACTGTCTAAGGTCCAGTGTTCTTATCTCCAAGAGGAGACTAGTAACAGTACCCACCTCAAGGTGTGTTTGAAGGATGTGAGTACACAGCAGCGGACTAAGCAAAGGGTCTGGCACCATGGAAGTACTCAAGACAGTCGTGCTTATGACTTCTGAAGCTGGATCTTAGGTGCCTGACTGTGGGGCTCCAGCAGTTGCTGCTCAGTTTTACTACTCTGCAATTTTCGCTGAGGTGGGCAGTCTCAGATTGATGGATGCCTAATGAGGGCACCTGCCACTATAAACCCTAAGTGGCAATATAGATGGAAACTCTGTTTCAAAATAAAATCTGGTAAGAGAAATGTGTCAGGCCATCCTCTCTAAAGCCTTTAGAGGTGTTCAGAAATTCCCTCTAGAATCTTTTCAGGATCTCTATTTATCTATGTGACTAACATTTCCATTACTTTTACAACATGCCTGGACACTACGTGGTTTAACAGACTTAATCCTCAAAAGAACCTCAAGAGATGGGCATTGCCTGCTCTTGCTCTTTCTAAACAAAACCACTTCTCCTGAAATATTGGGACTCAAGATTAATCAATGCCTTATTAAGTTTTCATTCAATATTATTGTTTTTCCTATTACATTATGACTGTTATCTTCCTGTAGGTTCCTCAACTCTCTCCATAAGCATAGGGACTTTTGCAACAGGATATCAGCTTTTATGGGTTAACCTGGGCCACCTAACAAGCTGTTTAACATACAACATATATTAAATAACAATAGAGAATATCTATAATACATAATAAAGTATGTACATATATGTGTGATATACAGGTAATTTTGTTGCATTGTTGTTCAGTCACTAAATTGTTGGACTCTTTGCAACTCCACGGACAGCATGCAGCACGCCAGGTTCTCCCCTATCTCCTAGAATTTGATCAAATTCATGTCCATTGAGTCAGTGATGCCACTTAATAGATTTATAGTCTTGGAACTCAACCCACTTGGGGACAGACTTCAGTATGTAGCTTAAGGAACTGGGTATGAAGAACCCCTTGCTACCCAGTGGCTAGTGGTGTACACACACTGTGGAAGAGAGAGCACGGGGTGTGGTAGTGAATGACAAAACTGGCTTCCAGCCCGGTCTCTTCAACGCTTAACTCTTGACTCTGGCAGTACGATTTAACCTGAAATGTGACAACCTAAGACCTACAAGTTAGGGTAGAAGATGAAGTGGAGTTTCACGTGGACAAAGGAAATGTTTGACAATGGCTGCTTTCCATCTCTGAACAAATTCTGCTTGTCAGCATGACTTGGATTCATGGCTATGAGGCTTATAAGACTCTGCTGGGGTCAGTTAACTTACTACAACTCAGTGTTTCAATGAGGTTGTGTCACTTTGCTATCTTCCCTTTAGTTACTATGTGTTATCTCTCTCTGCCTCCAGCTCTGGTCTCCAGGTCACATCCAACAGCCTTCTAGGCCAGACAACTGAATTGCCCATGCTAATCCATTTCTATGCAGACTCAATCGCAATTTAGATCACACAAGTGAAGTTGTTCAGTGCTAAATGGCAGAGCCCTTGAGTTCTTACAATCTTACACTGAGAGATAATTAAGAATATACTTTACTTGGGTAAAAGGACTCAAGGAGATCAGGGACCTTATTTGTGTAGTTTCTGTTGAATTGCACAAAGTAGGTACTCGATAAATATTTGCTAAACCAACTGCTAAACAGGTGAGCATTAGTTAAGTCCTACATAATGTGGTCTGCG
This sequence comes from Moschus berezovskii, assembly GCF_049115385.1. NCBI lineage: Eukaryota > Metazoa > Chordata > Mammalia > Artiodactyla > Moschidae > Moschus > Moschus berezovskii. The sequence continues at coordinate 15,112,109 of NC_142483.1, forward strand.
GCATTTTTTCCCAGTGTCTTCTTTCATTTCTTTTCAAATAATCTGAATAATTTGTAGGCAGGAGAACAAGAGCTTAGTTTTTAATCTCATCAACAAAGAACCTTCCAAAGAGGAGACATTCTTTTGGCCTTCGTTGTTGGCATTTCAGATGTAATTACATTTTTCACCCTAAAATTTCCCAACGGGATTAAGAGTCACACACAAAGTCTCTTTAACTCTCTGCTCAAAAGTCTGCACAAGGAGATCTGCCCACTTTTCATGGGATTTCAGAAAGATGCTAGCTACTGGCAACCATAAAACGTGAAACACAAAGGACTCATAATCTCCTGGAACAGACCCTTCTTGCACAATTCCTTAGGAGCCTCTCTAAGAATACACCAGGGTCTGCAAGCATGTACTTGTTTTCTGCAGACAAGGAAGATGCAATATTGCCTTTCTTGACAAGTTGTATCCAATATTTCCTATATCTATTCTGGATCAGCCAAGATTAGAGAGTACAAACATCTAGGGGAAAAGGTAGCTTTAGCATTTTCGTTACAATTTCACTTGCTTTCTGACCTCTGAGTTTCCCCTGACTGTACATTATGGTGATATTTCTTGTAATGACTGGAAAGTTTCAAGTTTTTTTGTGCACACCAAATTCCAATTGGCTGGCCTCCCTGTCCATCACCAACTCCCGGAGTTCACTCAAACTCATGTTCACAGAGTCGGTGATGCCATCCAGCCATCTCATTCTCGGTCGTCCCCTTCTCCTCCCGCCCCCAACCTTTCCCAGCATCAGAGTCTTTTCCAGTGAGTCAACTCGTCGCATGAGGTGGCCAAAGTATTGCAGTTTCAGCTTTAGTATCAGTCCTTCCAATGAACACCCAGGACTGATCTCCTTTAGAATGGACTGGTTGGATCTCCTTGCGGTACAAGGGACTCTCAAGAGTCGTGCTGTGATTCATGGGGTCGTGGAGAGTCGGACATGACTGAGCTACTGAACTGAACTGAACTGATGATAGTTTAATGGAATTGTATATTAAGAACTTTTAAATCTGCAAGCATACATGTTTTTCTTGCTGAGATCACTCGCTTGACCCTAAGAAAGTTATGCCTAACTTATTCCAGGCAAAGAGTGCAAGCATGAAGACCCCAGGGAAGTGGTTCCATATGTTCCTTTGGCTATATGTGTGGATGACAACTGGTTTCAGTGGTCAGACTGGATCTCAGTGCCCAACCTGATTCAGGAGATATTCATTAAGAAAGCTCTTAGGTCTTTATACACATAGAAGATACTTGATAGGTAATTATAGAAATATTGATGCTGCAATTTTTAAGTAGTGACCAAGGAAGAAGTTTTCAGAGGAGGTGACAGTGGGGAAAACATAAAGACAACAAGGGCTAGTATTTATTGAGTGCTTCCTATGCACTAGCACTGGGCTAGCATTTTACATCATTATCTCACTTGATCTTCCTAAGAACTCAGTAACACTATTTTGCCCATTTTCTAGATGAAGACACCAAGGCTCAGAGCAATTAAATAATGTGTCTGAGGTCACACAGCTATTTTAAAGGACAAACCTGGAATAAAGAGCTCTCACTTCCATCTAATGGACTCTTACATGCAGGCTGGACATTTATTCACGAAAAAGGAAAGAATAAGGGGAGGAAGATGAGGTGAAATAAAGTATGAGGAGAAGGAAAGAGAGAAGAGATCAACAGAGGAAAGTCTTGAGGTGGAGAGGAGGAAAATGATGAAGTCCTGTTTGGCTCTCACCATGGTACTCAGAAAAACAGGCAAACATTCCCTTTCCCTTTAGAGGGAGGCTGGGTGGGGAGCTTGAAGGCTACAGTGGAGATCTGAAAGGGTCACCTTAGGGAACGCACTCGGAGTCAAGACAGACAATCAGGAGCTCTAGTGAGCATCTCTCAAGTAAGACACTCCCAGGTTCTCACCCTAGCTCTGACATTCCTGCTCCGTGTGACTTTGGACAAGGAGGTTTCCCACTCTGCACCTAAGTTTTCTCATCCGGAAAACAGGCTAACAGTAGTACCTACCATGTAGGGAGAGGTGTGGACTGAACAGGACAACCAGTGTGAAAGCATTTAGGATGGTGGGTGGCAAAGTATGGCCCACTGAGTCACAGGGAGCTTGCCACTGGTTTCTGTATGGCCTGCAAGCTAAAACTGCCATTTACCTTTTTATACAGTTGGGATCAAAAGAAAGATATTCTGTGGTATATAAAAATTATATTAAATTTAAACTTTACTGTCCATACATATGGTTTCTATTGGAATATGACCACACCCATTTCTTGTCTTGATATCTGTCATGGCTTTTGCACCAAATAGCAATTGAGGAGCTGCCACTGAGATGCTATGCAGGGGTCTCATGGCTCTGCACTGCTGCTCAGCCCACTACAAACAGCACTGAGAACATGACAGGCTTTCTGAGTGACGACTGGAGCATCTATCTGTGTGAGTAGACATTTTCATAGAACACCATTAAAACATAAAACACCATTATAGAGCATTGTTTACAAATGAACATCTGCAATAGATTCTGATGACAGACAACACTAATGCTGAATACCAATCAAGTGGAATGTAATTTCCCTCCAAAGAATCCAATTCTTCTCATTAGTAGACATGTATTACCAACATTACACTCATTATATTTTTGGATTTCATTAATGAAAAATTTGTGACAATTTGCCTGCTTTCTTGTTACATAAATACTTACATAATATTCTTGATTTTGCCTTTTGGCTCAAAAAACCTAAAATATTTACTATCTGGCCATTACAGAAAACGTCTGTTCAGCCTGGACTGAGGAAAAGTGGCCGGTGTATGGTAAACAGCACAGGAGAAGAACTGCTGGCTCTCAAGTCTGCTCACATCACAGCCCTGCACCATTTGGATCATGAAGGCAACTGGCTAAAGGCCCCACATTCTCCTTTATAGGTCTCATTCAACACTGGGTATATACACCCATCAAGTTTCAGACTAATGTTGGATAAGACATAGCTGTCCAACCATAGTGAGGAAAATGCAAGTTAATGGCAGGGCTGAGCTACATGCTTTCCTCTCAGGCCCATGCATTGGTCCTTCTTTGGGACCAGATTCTGCCAGCTAATCATTAATGATCTCAAACAATGGTGGTAGCTCCACCTGCCAGGGCAAATAGTCCATCCTGAACCCAAAGAGATGGCATGCTGCAGCAAAGCTCTCCCCAAATATATCCCTCCAATATGATTTCCCCAAATATATTTAATCCTAGATGAGAATCTGGGAAGGAAAAGGTCCATGAGCAATACGCACGCAAACCCTCTCTTTCTCTCAAAATGTGACAACTATCCTGCAGACACTGGAGCAACAAAAGCTCTGAGAAGGTCTGCAGTGAAGTATCCTACTTGATTCTGCTTAATCCAGTTTTACCCAAACTTATTTAAACATAGAATGATTTTATTATATTTTAAAAAATAGTATTTCCTTAATATCCAATTCCATCAGTGCTATGATGAACATCCTTAGGGAATTACTGTTATAGGGGAAGGAGCAACTGACCAATAGTCAATTTTCTTACTTTGTAAAAGGGACATGCTGCTACCTGCCAGCCACCCTCATAGAGCTGATGGGAGACCAGATGAAAATCAGAGACAGGCGTGGTATATTTTCTCTAAACTGGTGAGGGAGCTGTGTGAGTGAGACAGGAGTGAGACAGAATTGAGAGAAGTGGCAGTGCCAGCTCTCAGGACTTTGACGACGTTTCTGATGCTGAATGGAATAGCACCGTGCAGTCGGGCTGGAAGCCTCCTTCCAGCTTCCCCTGCTCTCAGTGCGTTTCTTGGGAAGACAGTGATTATCTTGAGGGCGATGGGGAGAGCCCACCCTTCCCTGTTCTAGCACTGCCCCACCCAAGGTGAGAAGCATGCTAAAGGCAGACATAAAGCTCCTGGAAGGCTTCCACGGGTGCGAGTCTCGAGCCTTAAACTTTTCACAAAGTTTGGAGACAGCTTCACAGTCTGGCCTCTGAAAACATGTTAGTGCCTTCATAACTTGAAAAACATGAATAATAACACGGGGAAAATTCATCGGCGTGTCTCAGCTCGCACCCTCACGTGCAGTCCCTGCCTTATCTGACATACCAGATTTTTCCGAGTCCCAAGCCTGTTGTATAAGGAGGGACAAAGATTGCTCTTTGGTTCCAAACACTTCCTCATTCTTCCACTCTCGTCTCTACATTCTACGGGAGGGAAAGACAGTGCTTTTCTGCTGACCATTGTACTGAACAACCTCTGAGGCTGAACTGAGTTTCTGATTGGCTGGTAGAGATGCTACCAGGTGGGCAAACCATTCCTCTCTCAGAAGAAAACAGCTGTTCTTTCATCTCCTGTCACTGCCTTCAGAAAGAGGAGCCCAGTTTTCCCTTAACATAGTTTCATTGTGCTCCCAAGCTGAGTGCCATGGTGCCAGGAGATACAATAAAAAATAAATAAAACCATAAAGGTAGCCAATCAGAGCAGTGAAAAGCCCTCCAAGCAGAATCTAACCATAACTCAATGTCACAGGACAATGGGGAGACTCCCTATTTAATCACGGGGGCTTTCTGTTTTGGAGCTTTTTGGTAGAGGGATTTGTACAGAGATGCCTTTCAAATAATGCCGTCATACCAGAGATCAAGGTGCATTGAAAGAAGAACGGATGCTGGGGGCTAAGCAGGGCTGCTAATTCCACCACACGCTGACTCACGGTGGCCACCGGCATCCAGGCTCCTTGGCTGACATTTGAGTATAGAACAAAGAAGCCTCATTCCACTGCCAAGAACCACTACACTGGGAGCGTAACTCCCACCCCCTCCCCAGAGGGCTGGAGTGTGCCCACCCCAGCCCCTAGAGGCTCTCCCCACTGCCTGATGCAGAGCAGGACTCAAAATGATAAACAGATCTCAACTTGTCAATGTGGAAAATCAATCCTGTGGCTATGAATACATAACAACAACCATAACAGCCTTCGCTACCTTTAAAGGCTTAAACCAGCACTTAAGCGTGGTGGTGGAGCCAGTGTTTGGACCGGGTCTCTGTGACTCTAGAGCCCGGGTGCTACCAACTATTTAGCACCAGGGACTATGCAATGTCCAGTTTGCCCCCCTCCATCAATTATATATTTATAAGACCATATCTGATAGGCAATATGTGCTTAAAAAAGGTATTAACACTTCCTCTGAATGAGGACTTTAAGAACTCTTCCCTCCTGATTCCCCATTAAACTTTCTCTTTTCTGCAACAAATATAAAAGCAATAAATGGGGCAAATACAGCAGTGATTGCCAGGAACTCTGGGTTTTTCCAGAGAAAGTGATCTTTGTAGTTTTTCAGGGCCTCATCGTACGTTTTCCTCTGAAGGACGGGGGTAAAATATATATCAGATGCGTCTTTGGCCACAGATGGATACTTGTCTTTTTATTCTCAGTCTAACAGGTTTCATGGAGGAATGCTTTTTCCTCAAAAAGATGATGACAAACTCTTCGATACCCTTCCAGGAGCTCTGTTTCCAGCACTCTGCACGTACACACAGTGTACTGTGCCCCATGACCACTGACACGGACATAACAGAAGGGGCCAGACTTATTAGGACACGCAGTAGGCTCGCAAATGAGTCAGGCTGATCTTCAGCCTGTGGAAGGTATCCCAAAGCTGGAAGAAACAGCAGGCCTCCTCTTTACACAGATTCACCATCTCGGTGATTCTGTTGCCATGGGAACAGGTCTGTGACAGGGAAGGCAAGTGTGGCCTAGTGTTCATGAGGACAGGATCTGCATGGGAAAGACGGGGGAAGCTTAGACCAGGGCCTGGCAGGAGAGAAATTCTGTGTTACTATATGCTGTTGCTCTTTGCATTAGCATTATATTTACTGGAAAATAAAGCTAGAGGGAATGCATGCTACCATGCAAATGTCTGTGATAGAACGTGCTCATGGGGAAGTGATAATGTGGCCACCCAGGCAACATGGAACCACTGTGTCTGTTATATGAGATCACCTGAGAGCCCAGTGGGCCAGCACTCTTCCTTCAGGGCTCACGTTCCTCCGAGAAGGCATGAAGATGGAGTTAAGGCCCACTTGGGTGTGGTCAATGGTGTCTAGTCAACTGACACCTCAAATGACAGAAAGAAAATAGCCATTCTGGTTGACACACCCAGTGGAGACCATAAGTATATATTCTGTTTTGGATGTTACCTGGCTTTTCCATTTTATTAAGAGTTGTGGAGATGATTAGAAAGAGATGGGACCAGGGTTCCTCTCCCTGAATCACTAAGAAAATTCTGGTCCAGCTTATTAACATTGCCCGACAATTGGGCAGCTCCCTGAAGTGCTGTCTCCGCTTGGTTTACAAGACCTATGGGTGATCTTCTGGAAGAGAGGGTGTGTAACATTTTGGTGTCCCCAGTGTAAGACAGTTTTTGGGCAGAATTGTCACAAATTGTGATGTATGTCTCTAGCATCTGCTAACTTCCAGACATTGCTCAATGCCATTGGCTGTTCTCTTCCTGTCTTCACCCATGGCTGGATTTCCCAATGTCCACTCAGTTTATTATTTTGCTTTTAGTGTTCAGTTTTCAGTTACCCCTCCCACCCACTGATATCTGTGTCTCAGATTAATTTTCACCAGATGTGAGTATCTGGACTTCTCCAAGATTTGTCACTTTCCCTTCATGATCTTAACCTTCTTTGGGCCATTTGTGTGACTTGTCTGACCTCCCTAGTGTTTCCAACACATCCCAAATCAGCGTCATCTGCGACTTTCCTCTACATGCTCTTTTCTCCCCTTTACAGATCATTAGTAAAAAGGTTAAACAAGACCAGACCAGCACCACACTCCAGAGCAAATGACAAAGGGGTGGGGGAGGCCGAAGAGCTCCCAGTGCACCAGCCCTGGCACAGGAAGGATGGAAAGTAATGCGGCAACACTCTGCTAGATGCCTCCTGCCTCGGGTCCATGGTCATTTATCACCACCATTTGTTTATGATTTCTCAGCCAGATTTCAGGTCCTGAGAGTGTGGTCATATCCAAGCCAGCATGCAGTGCTTTGCCAGGTAACCCTTACAAGCTCCAGAAAAATCCACAAGAACCTATTTACTGCACTCAATTCTGCTTAAAATCTTCTACCCCTGCCCCTAAGTCCATCACAACCTGAGAGCAGAAAAGGGTGGACTGCTCCTTTTCTCTCTTTCAATTCATCAGCTCACAACTGTTCATCAAATATTTCTTGGCTTTTCTTGTTATACACTCGACTTTTCTTTGAGCTGAAAGAAATGTTCTGCTAGAGACGTGGATTAATGCAGAGTCTCCCGCAATGAGATCTTCCTTTGCTAGACCTAGATGTCCTTAAGATCAAAAGTAACTAAAGAGGGTGCAATTTTTTAGGGTAAAAATGCTTTAAGATCAGCTAGAAAATGTGTAGCTGGCTTGTATAGCTTTGGTCAGAAAAACAGATTTCCCCTTTCGATTTTCCTTTCTTCTGTCTTTTCTCTTACAACCCACCCCCACCAAGTTCACCCAATCCATAGTATCAACCACTTTCTTCAGCCGGCATATGGAGTCCACTCCTCCGGACACCATAGAAACCATAACAGTGACATTCTCATGAGGACTGGCCTCCCCATGCACCAGCCACGGCCAGGCATCTCATTCACCTCAACTCATCTAATCTTCACCATGGCCCTGGAAGGTGTGCACAGCCTTCTCCGTATGAGGAAATGTCAGAGCAGAGAGGGAAGAACACATGCCCCGGGTTATCTAGCCAAATAGTGCTGGAACCAGAATCCCAACCCAGTCTGGTCTGAATCCAGAAAGCACGCTGTGAGCCACACTGTCACCCAGTTTCTCAGGGGTCAGTGGCTCTTCTCCTCTTCTGTGTCACTGGCCCCTTGGAGTATGTGCTGAGGATCAAGATACTCTCTGTCCTTGGAGGATGCACATATACACACATCCCCACATCTGAAGTCTGTTAACCACGTCCACGGGTTGGCAGACCTTTGGAGGTTCATGAACATCAGCTTAAGGACCTAGGTACTACTCTAAATTCCTCCAAGGTAGGAACTGTACTTTTTCACTGCCTCAACTCCAGTGCTGAGATGAAAAAATTGTTTTTGAATGAATTACTGACTGAAAGGACCTGGGTAAGACATCCAAGCTGTGGCTCTGAAGAATAGCCTTACAAGCTTGAATATAAGACATCTTCCAGAGGAACAGAGAAGCCAAAAAAGAAGGTAACTGGGAAAGAAGGAAAGGAGAAAAGAAAGCATCTCACTTTTGCCCAGGAATTAACTCTGCCATTGAAAGTAGGCAGAGCCCTTGTCCACAGTGGCTCTGAAACATATAGTAGCTATTTCTGTTTGCTTCTCATTTTAGCTCCTAAAAACTGATTACTGACAGCTTCTTCTTCCCAAATCTCATGAGGTATGCCTTAACTGACAGAATTCCTCAAGAAAAACTGTGAGAACCATCCTTTTCTATCTTATACAACTTCAGGAGCTTGGTTTTTCTGTAGACCATTGTGCCCACTGGTCTCCCTATTCTATAACTGATTTTTCCTTAAAGTCTTTGATATTCAATTTTCTCCTTTTCCTTGAGAGTCAGAAGAGACACACACTCCAGAAGTTGGACCCCAGCTATGCTTTAAATTTGACAGCCTGTCCATTACTGCAATGAGAGGCCAAAGATTTCTCTGCAGACATACAGGCAAACAGAAAACAGGGTATCAAAAGTCTGCCTCTCCTTGGCCAGTCCGACTGGACAGCTGGGGAAAACAGAACAGAAGAAGACTCCCACTCAGCCCTTAACCTCCAACAATGGTGTGCCTCAGCTTTGACACTCAAGGTAGAAATCTGGAGGTATAACTGCTTTAGTCTTTTCTCTTAACTCTTCATCAAAGTCCTGTGACTTCACACGCTAGGATCATCTCCAATTTATCCCCAGTCTGCATATCCCCCATTGCTCCTCTGGGTCAGCACCATTTGTGTGAGTTGCTCTGTCACATCCGACTCCTTGTGACTCCGTGGAATACATCCCGCCAGGCTCCTCTATCCATGGCATTTTCTAGGCAAGAATATGAGAGTGGGTTGCCATTCCCTTCACAGATGATGGAACAGCCCGACTTCTGCTCTTCCTGCCATGATATGTCATCCTCCACACAGCAGCCTGGGTTGTTCTATAACATGAAGTGAATCATGTCATGCCGCTGTTTAAGATCTTCTAATTTTCTTTTTCTTTTTTACTTTCCTTAGGCTTAAAACCCAAACTCCCTGCTGCTGCTGCTAAGTCACTTCAGTCTTGTCCGACTCTGTGTGACTCCATAGACGGAAGCCCACCAGGTTCCCCCATCCCTGGGATTCTCCAGGCAAGAACACTGGAGTGGGCTGCCATTTCCTTCTCCAATGTGTGAAAGTGAAAAGTGAAAGTGAAGTTGCTCAGTCGTGTCCAACCCTTAGCGACCCCATGGACTGCAGCCTACCAGGCTCCTCCATCCATGGGATTTTCCAGGCAAGAGTACTGGAGTGGCTTGCCATTGCCAAACTCCCTACCTTAGCCTAAAAGGTCCTACATGACTTGGCCCCTTCCCACTTCTTCATCTTCATCTTACTGTCTTATTTTTTACCCAGAGTCATGGTTTTAAGCTCCTTCAGCCCATAAAATTCTTTCCTACCTTTGGTCTTTGCTCAAATAGGTTCTTCTTGTTAGTCTTAGTATCTTCCCAATTTCCATCAAAGCAATGATCAAAGTGTATGCTTTCCATTCATAAGTTTAAATTGTTATGGACAGTTTTCCTAAACCATATTTTAAGACCAACAATGTAGCAACCATGTCTATCTTATGTATCACCTAGCCAAGATTTTAACCATTTGATGAAAGAACAGATGAACAAGTGAAAAATGATTGAATGACTGGATAAATGAAGGAAGGAAAAGTCTTAGGAATTGATGGCACAAGAACTTCTTGTCTCCTTTAGAAACACTTAATTTCTTAAAGCTAGTCCATCCTATAACTTGCACACTTGCCCCCTCAAGGCTTATTTTTAAGCCTCCTAGGTACCACACCTGCAACATGGGAAACTGCCACCCGGTGGATGATGTCTTGAATAGAAGACAAATCAGATTGGATTTGTGTTCAGATCAGACCCATGGCAGTGATGGAACATTGCTTTTTCAAAACAACAAAATTGGTAATGTTTTAGTTACCATCAGAGCCAGCTTTGTAAACCATCATTTATTTGGATTCATAGTTTTACAAAGGGAGTTCTCTCCCACCTTATAGTAGAAGAAAGACACAGTCACATTTAGATCATTATAAGTCAGCCCTTTTCAGGGAGATGTTTAAACATATATAACCTTAAAATGCTGTAAAGTTACCACAAAAATAAAATAACAAAAGTACCTTAAAAAAAAAAAAGAAGATGAATCTATCAGATCCTCAGTCATAAAGAGATGGGTTGAATTAAAAACACTACTTGGTATCCTTGCCCAGCTGATATAAAAGGAAATCTCCACTTTGCAGAGAAACTGAGACTTCAGTTGAGGAAGTTGAGCACAGGACAGGCAGCATGAGCACAGGCTTTGTGCCCAGACCTTTTCTGCTAAGAGAAGGCACAGAATGTATTAACGTAAACTTTCGAGGCACAATAAAATATCTCCTTCCTCATTCTTCCTGACAGGCGGCATGCCAGGGAGTTCTACCAGCTTTCGAACACCGCTTCTATGTGTGAAAACTCCCTTCCTCAAGTCTACATGCTCTGCGATTCATAAGCACACTCACTGAAACACTGTCCATGTGCTGGTGGCATAGAGCTACAGTGCTTCGTTTTGACAGGATTCATCTACTAGCATCGCGGTCCCGTGCCAAAACTTGTTAATGCCCACATCTGTATTTTTACGAATCGGGTCCTAAACATTTGCATATGTTTTCAATCTAAAAAGACTTATTCTTTTCCAGTGGTTTAAGAAATAAAAATGATTTTGTACTCTATGTCTGCTCAATTACAAGAGTTCACAGTAAAAGCTGAAACATTCAAATGTCAAGGCAGATATGGCCCTAGATCTTGCAAGGGACCCCACTGTCTCACCTCATTGAATATTCACAAACCAAAGAGCCTCCTGGGGGTGCAAGGAAGGCCTCTCCAGTCAATGGAAATGAAGGCTTATTTTTTGACACAGATCACTGCCACATCAAGTGGATTTTCCCGAAGGAAAGTAATGAAGAAATTAAGCGGCTGCTTTTCCTGCATTTTTCAAAGCAAGACAGAAAATGCAGAAGGGCCCCAAGAGCACATTTTCACAATCAAATTGGGGGGTGGCACAAGGGGGCCATGGTTGAATACACATTTTGGTAATGCTCATGAGGGCAACAAATTGCTGGAAATGTGATCCCATCGGGCTTCTGCAAAAAAAAAAAAAAAAAAAAAACAGAAAAATAAGGCAGGAGGAAGGTAAATTCCAGCCATAAGAAAACAGGAGTGGGGATGAGCCAACAGGGAGGGGGACTGGAGAGGAGCTAGAGGCAGCATGTGGGAATACACAGTGGGTCTAACCAACCCAGACTACATAATCTGGGGGGCCTGGAGCAAAATGAATTGTGGCTTGCCTCATTCAGAAATTATTAACAGTTTCAAGACAATGACAGCAGAGCATGAAACCGAACTCAGGGTTCTGTGGACTACACAGGTCACATGCCGATAATGCTGGGCTAGGGTGTGAGGTTTACGGGGGAAACAACTAGCTCTAGGGGCCATCAAAACTCTTTAGAAAAGCAAACTTTCCCCAGTCCACTTTGCGTTCAGAAAACACCACCCTTGAATGATCACAGTGAGACAAATGAATCATGCCTCATGCCTAGGCTAGTATCTAGAAGTGCCAAAAAAGGGAGGAGCTGTCAGGGTTGTTATGCTAATTCCAATTTGTTGTAATTTTTGGAGCGACTTTTCCTAAATTATAATTCATTTCAGCACCGAAACACCAGATTCAAGTCAGAGGCTTATGATGCTATTATAAGCATATTACTGATGCCTAGTAAAATAACTTCTTGTAATGTTTCTTTTATAAGGGCCATAAATCAAAATATTCAAAACAGTTAATTTTTAATGTGCCACTATTATCCATCTTTAGTTATAAATTTAATATCTCCTTAGGCCCCACAGACTGTAATGCGACTCAAAACATGCAACGGCTGTTCAGAAATAGAAGGTTCTCCCAGTATCTCATTATTTAAATCCTTAAGATATGGTTTTAAAGGCCCAAGGATATCTGAGCAAACTTGTTTAAAGGAGTCATAAAGAAAGATAACTAGTTTTCCTCAGAAGCCTATAAAATTTATTACAACATATTAAAGCAGGATTATATATTGACTAATTTTCAGAAGGCATTTGTTTTCTGGGCTACATGGTGTTTGGGGAAATTTCATAAAGGAATAAGTAGGATGGGGATTTAATTCCATTATCTCTGCTTCCCTTGGGCAAAGCAAGGCTGTCTGTGTGCCTTGGCACCAGTTTCATCCTGAGAATGACAGGGTTTCTATGTCAGGGGATGGTGGAAGGCAGGGGGTTGGGGTGTAAAAATTCTTGTGAAAGAGCGATAAGAGTCTTTATTTTCCATGAGGAGGGGCTTTCCTGGTTGCTCAGATGGTAAAGAATCCTCCTGCAATGTGGGAGACCTGGGTTCGATCCCTGGGTTGGAAAGATGCCCTGGAGGAGGGCATGGCAACCTGCCCTTAGAATCCCCATGGACAGAAGAGTATGGCAGGCTACAGTCCATGGGGTTGCAAAGAGTTGGACGTGACTGAATGACTAAGCACAGCACCCATCCAGGAGGAGACACAAATGCAGCCCAGTCCTGACACTATAACACGATGGCAGAAGCAGGTTCACAAAAGAGCCCCAAGAAGGACTCACACTTCTCCAGGCAACCCCCAGACTCACAGAATCTTCCTCTGCCTGCTTGGTACATGCATACGTTCACTCTTTGACATTATAAAGTATTTACTTCTCACTTAGAGCTGTTTCAGGTCAATTTGCATCTTTATTGGCTATTCCGTCTGAGTAAAGGCCATGTTTCTCTCAAACTTTTCCCTCGATACAGAGTCTCTCAGACAAATTTTAGCATTTCTCTGGTTTCCCTACCTCCCTATATCAATAAGCTTCCCTTTGGAACCACTTTGCATCTGTTAATTTTGTGCTGTTTTCGTCTTTACCAAGGAAAGGGAGAAGAGGGGAGATGGCCGACTGTGATCAGGACCCAGGTTCTGCTGGCGGTCAGCCGACCCAGGAAGTGTTACATCTGTACCGTGTGCAAAGACGCTGTAAATGAAAGTCAAACCTCTGTGTGTTCCCTGAAGGACCAGAGAGTGCAGTCTGACTCACTGATGGGACCTTTGACCGGTTTCAACTGAGCAGTGAAAAACGTCAATGCAAACTGTTACCCACGGGCAAAACACACCAGGTACTGTTTTCAAATTCATCTGAAGAACCACTGTTTACATAATATGCGCGCAAGACTTGCGGAAGGGCACACCTGTTTACTTATCCCAAAGAACTGCCTCTCCAATCACAGACCTGGGACACTTCACATTTGTCCCAGAAAAAGAACCGCATGGTGAGTACTTTCAACTATGGCATGCAATCTACCACATTTCTTGTTCTGAATATATATGTATTTATGCTCATATACAATGTCACCAACTTCAACAGAATAGTCTGTGTCACCATAGGTAGATATATTCAGCTCCAGAGCATTTGTGACTCGTTGTTAAACAGCCTGCAGTATCCTGGAGAGGTGTGATTCTCAATGGCAAAAGTCGACAGAGTTCAATGTTCCATTTTATATTAATAACACCGAGCATTACATGCACCACTATTCAACTATAATGCAGATAGCCAAGAAATAAGCAGTGGGTTCTCAATAGATAAAAATCAACCTTTAGAAGAGCAAAATCCTCTGAAAAAAAAACAATGCATGAAAATAATGCAAAACTCTATAGACACGCAATTGTCAAAAAGCAACAGATATAATACCACTCATGTGTCTGTCAAAATTGACATTTCTATTCCAGTTCATTTAAAGAGATACATTACCCATTCACCATTACTATGCCTTGCTCCTTGTGTTTTCTTCAGAACTGCCATAGAAGAGAGTACAGCTCTTTAAGTGGGCTTCTTACACATGATAATCATGTTTCAGCTCCATGAAGATAAATAGCTTTGTTTTCCTCATTCCTTACCAAACATTTGACACAACCAGAAGGACATGGGAGTTAGACCACACTGGCATATCTGGTAAGAGCAAGTAGTCGGCTGAAAACGATGACTGGAGAACTGTGACAATTTCTGAGTTCACAATCATGCCTTTAAAAGTGTGGGTAAATCCTAATGAGGGCAGAGTTTACATCTTAAACAACACAGAAACATTCGAATGGTGCTCAACCCAGTCCCAACAAGGCAGAACAATAATGTGGTTGCAGGGAGAGGGGTATGAAGGAGGGAGCTCTTGGGGGTGGTCACGGCACACAGAAGCAAACACAGAGAACAGTCACAAACAGCAGCGCGCACAACTGAGCACGCACACAATGCAACACTAGAATACAATGTGTAAGAGAAAAAGGATATAAAAGATGGTTTTCTCACCCCTCAAAACAAAACTGGAACTTTGGTTTACAGGCCTGGCTATGCCCATATGCCCTCCTCGTCATCCTGCGGCCGGCCAGGGGTAAGAAGGTGCGCGGAGAGGAGGGGAGTGCCGGAATGAAAGAAGAGAAAGTTAGTTACACTGGGAGGCACTGCAAAGGCACACTGATCTTCACTTTGTTTTTTAATCTTAAAGAGCGAGGAAAAAAAAAAAATCCGTAGTAACTTACGTTCCACATCACTGACTTGTCAAATACATAACTGAGTTTTGTATCTATGGCAACCCCCACACAAAAACATTCCACCCACCAGGCTGACTCTGTGTCAAGATTGGATTAGAAGATTAAAATTAGTCTACATTAGCAGATGATTATTTTTTTGGAAAGCATGCAATCTGAATTGCATATGCCTAAAGAGTAGATTAAACCTTTTAAGTAAGCAGAGAAGTAATTACAGTAACTAAATACCCTTAATTTCTCTTAAGCTTGAAGTATCAATAAAGGCTGAAGAAGAATTAAAAAAAACACAAAACTCCACCAACTTGGGTGGAACGAACTTCTGTAGCATGCGATAATTCACATTGGTTATTTCACAAAGGCTCAAACATGCTGTGATCTTCTGGATTTGTCAGGTTCTATTTTACTCTCAGTGCAAAAGAGGATGTACCCGCCATGGAATGATTATACATTTGCAATCAAATAAGTTTCAAAGCAAAGAGAGTAAACTTTCAATTCAGGAAAATGCTTGTAGAAAGGAAGTTTTGTTTAACTTAAAATTGTGCTCAACTGTGGATAAATGGGAACTTATTTGGTCTGAATTCTTGCCGAAAACATTTCCAGAATGGTTCAGGCCATTTTCCTCACTTGGTGAAGAGGTGGATAGTCAGGGCAATTGAATCTATACAGACAGAAGCATATCCGCCATCACAAGGTCGTGTTTTAAACAAGAATTCTCACTGCAAGAATAGCAACAAAGTGTAGAAAGCTCAGTGGTTCATATCCTGGTCTCACATGTAATTTGGGAGCTGTGTCTTTTAACAAATCCCTGACAAAACCAGGTTTTCCCATGACTGGCTTCTGTGTTTTGAAAACCAGGAACAGGAAAACCAATAACTTGAAGCATTTTCTCACAATATGTATCCATATTGCTTAAGTTGTTGTAATATCAGGTTGAATTCTATGAAAATGCCCACTGTTGGCCATTTTGGGTCTAGAAAAACAGCAGCTTCATACAGTTTGACCTAATCTTGCCAATAAGGCTAAGGTGATTTTATCTGCTCAAGAATTTGGATCTATGGTCTTTTAAATGAGTTTTCATATGATTTCTTTTGTATTTTTGTGAATATTATTTTGTACATTTAAAAATATTATTCTGACAAAGGGAGTTCACCAGACTGCAGCCCAAATAATTAACAATGTCCCACTGATTTGAGTCAATCAAGTGATTTGCACACAGTCTGAATTGGACAGCTTAGTATGAATTTGCACTGACAGTTTGGCTCGTAATATTCTGGCCCCAAATAAGTTCAACTGGTCATCTTACCTGGGTCTCCTCCTCATGTAAAATTTACCTGTGTCTCTTTACCACTACACCATCTAGTAATTGCTCCTGGCAATGAACCTCCCTTTGCCCTACCTAATTTGAGAAATACGGATTTTTTCATTCAATTTTCCCTCAGTTCCTGGAGAAAAGAAAATTTTATGCCTTTTTTATGCTAATAATGAAGGAAAGTATAGCAGGGAACCCCTTGCTGCTGCTGCTAAGTCGCTTCAGTCGTGTCCGACTCTGTGCGACCCCAGAGACCGCAGCCCACCAAGTTCCAACGTCCCTGGGATTCTCCAGGCAACAACTCCCCTTAAGCATCCACAAATGGGCCTCACAGGGTCTAGCAATTCCTCGCAGTTCAGTGCAGAATGGTGTGGGTATGTGTGTAAGTATATTTCTCTGGATGGAGGTCCTAGCTTTCATTATAAGGTTCCTGACTCCCAAAGTCCCTGCTGCAGGAAAACTCAGAGAGATGCTATGATTTGCCAAAGTCACACACAAAAAAGTAGGCTGTTTTCCTCAAAATGCAGCCTACAGTCCCTGCTGACTGCTTCTGAATGGCTGTAAAATCATTCCCTTTGCTGAGCAGTTCATTTCATTTTGCATTTAAAACCAACAGTATGTAGACATCCAGTTTGTTTCAAATCCAAAGACGTTTTAAATTTTGAAAAAGAAGAAGGAAGGAGGAAAGAAAGCCACTGCCACCAAAATCTATAACTATTTTCCTAACGGTGAAGTGTGGTCTAATGCAAATTACTTTTAGCAAATTAAATATATTAAAAAGTGGTAATTAATTATGATTGAAGCAGACAGGAGTTGTAGCTCGAAAATACACACTGCCAATATCACTACTGTGCCTCGTCCACCATAGGAATAAAAAGGAGCTCCCAGATGTCGAGGGTTATTAAAAGCCAGATGTTGAGATCGACGTCTTATACGCTGGTGAATAAAGTAAAGAAATATGACAGTCCAATATAAACTTTGCTAACGTTTAACATGGCAGAAATGTGGATAAATTCCTTCAGTGCGCTCAGAATATTATGCATATCTTTCAAGTTCCTAGTTTCTGAAGTTTAAAGTATTTAAAAGAAAATAGAAAGGGAAGTGGTGGCCATTTCTGGTCTCTCTAATCTTCAAAGCTTAAACATGAATTGACCCTAATCACCGAGTGATCTGGGTCAGAGTGAGTGTCCGCTTGGGGAATAAAAAAACAAAAATGCAGGAGCTAATCAGAGACGGAGCCCCAAGTATTTCCAAACGTTCGCAGCTGTCTGACTCCTGCACCGCCTGCATCTTTGTATGCAAATATTAATTTGTTCGGCAACCTTACTGCCCAGAAATGTAAATCTGGGACCAAAATAACAAAAACCAGATAAATGTCACTTGATCCCTAACTTCATGCCAAGTTATTTAGAAATTCTTGAAGTTTTAAAATGCATCTATCAGGCCTGGGAGAGTCAGTTTCCTTCCCTTGTTTTTCTGTTTTCAAATTGACTTTGCAGCGGTCTTTCTGGGGGCTGCCTGGTGTTTGCTCCCTTGTGTGTCTCTGTGAGTGATTGCTACGCCAGGAGTTGCCAAAATATCTGGATGAGAAAAAAGCCTCTAGTCCATCCATCATCCGTCTGCTTTTGTCCACAGCATCTGGGGATGGAACATCCAAGGTGGGCTGAAGCCCAGAGTACAGTGACCTCAAAGCCCATTTTAAAGAGGGGGGAGGCTTAACTATCAAATAAACTCAGGATGTATCTATTGCTCCAGAGATGATATGAAGACTTGACGGAAATCCTACAGTTCCAGATGCTAGTCTCTAATGGGGTTCTCTAAATACTGAGATAAAACAAAACCCCTCACCGGATGGGCTGCTCAAGGGGCTGTGTTGATGACAAGATCTAAGAGCAAAGTCATCACTGACAAGATGGGAGACTAGTTGTGGGGACATTTATTAGCCCAGCCATGGAGGTCTGGGAAGGAGCTCTGTGATACGACCTGATAAACAGACCAGTGTAAACCTTTAATTGGTCCCTATTTTGAGGTATTTGGTATAGCCAGCAGGCAAGCCTCAGCCCATCACAGGGCTGTTTTTTGTGTTGTTTTTTTTTTTAAACCTGCAATTTTCTTTCAGTTGATAGCTGACATTTTTCTTGAAATCGAAGGGATACGTTCCTAATGAGGACCTTACTATCACATTCATCCTAACCGAAGATGAGAATGAAATTACGGAAGCATCACTTTTAAATCAGCCTACTGCCTCTGTAAGAACTTAGCCACTTGTCTCTGACAGGAAGTTCAACATGGCCTCCTGGTGGGACAAGCAGGGTGACCGTCCTGGTGACTGACAGGGTGTGGCGCGGGCAGTCACCAGATCCACCTCTACTCCTCCTAGAAGTTCATGACTCCTCTGATACTTTCTGCAAACTTCAAACACCAGCATTCTGCAAACTTTGGCCATGCAAGTCACACAGAAGCAAGACCACAGTGTGGGGTATATGATGTGCCCTGTGCCCAGGTTTGAGCAAAGCAGCAACTCTCAGCATTTCCAAACTGCAGGCTTGGCCAGAACTAGGGAAATAGAGTGTATACAAAGGAAAGCAAGGGGTGTGAGCCTGGAGATAAGGGCATCAAGCCTTATCAGGGCACTAACGTGCTTTGTTTCTGGGTCAAGTCCTTTCTTCTGGAAACCTCACATTCGTGTCTGTCACCTCTCCTGCCTCCTAGAATGCATAGCCCATAAGTCGAGGTCTCTGTTTATGTGATGAGGTCAGGAATGGCTGCAAACTCTTAGAGAGCTGATCTGTCACAGCCTGTGGTACCCATCTGCGGACAAGTTCTCCCAAAGAATAGCCAAGCCCTTACTAGATTCAGATACCTGTTCTGTGCTCTGTTTATAAATGCTAATTAATTTCTGACTTGGGCTAGAAATGAGCCAGCAGGAATTAGCACCAGCTCCAGGTTAGAAAGAATGGGACGGCTTGCAGTGTTTCTTCACTAACAATCAGTAGGACACAGGGCTGCGGGGCGGGGGGGGGGGGGGGCTCTGTGCAGACAGGGGAAGGCGGGCTCAGGGACAAAGATGAGGTAGGTCGCCGAAGTCCACTTGGCCAGGAACAGTGGAGCGGGGGTCAAAGTCCAGTCCGTCTGACCACAAAGATTCACCCTCCTGACATGTGAACTTTGAAGCCACAGAAAAAAGCCCTCATTTTGGCCCCTGGAAACACCTGAGGGTCCTGCTCAGCTCAGCTCTGAAGTCCTTGGACTTTGCGTTGCCCCTTTCCAAGCTGTTGAAGGTCCTGGTTGGGACTGGATGGTACAACTTAGGTGGGGTTTCTCTGGCTCTTGGAAGAAAGACAACTTCACATGCATACGGCAGATGTCCCTCATACAGCTTATCAGCAGCACCCTGCCAAGTTTCAAGGTCCCTGAGGGAGAAGGCAGTACCTCCATACCCCTCACGCTCTGTCATAGCACATGTGGGAATTTAACATGCATTTTCAAACCAGAAAGCCTATAAGGACTGGCCCCTGCTTTTCTGAATGAGTTGACTCCTCTAAGAGAGAAGGCAGCCTGGATTTCAGAGTTCCTTAGGTGTTTCTCCCCAGAATGGTTCCGTTCCCCGTCTCATGGCACTAGCTGCACTTCTGATTTATTCTTCTAACCTGACTTGGTGAAAGCTGAACAGCCCTGGCTAAGGGGAAACATGATGGGTGATGTCCATGTTTTAAAAGATACATGGGGGTGTTTCTCAACGGAGAGGCAGCAAGCAAGCCTGTGCAGCCTGGTTGGTTCTCAGCAAGTCTACCACACCGGGACCCCTGAGGCAGAGGGCCATCTAAATCCTCTTTGGTAAGCCATGGAGAACATTTGAGAAGCTGGTGGGGCATTCTCTTTCACTTCTAATGCAGCATCTTTAGGCACTTTCTCATTTTTTCCCAACTATCATTATAGGGTGACACGAAAAATAGCTTTCTATTTCCTTCAAGCAAAAGTTAATTCTGACAAACCAATCTTTAATGCACGGTGCCAGCTCTCTCAGCTGAAAGATACAAGATACCCAGCTGAAGATAAAAATGCTGGAAGGTTGTACACTGGCTAAGAATATATTTTCGGAGCCCAAAGTCAACATCTGCTAAAAGCTGAGCCATTGCCAGATAGCCATAAAAAAGGGGTGGGGTGGAGACAGGCTTTATTTTCACTCCCTCATCCATCAGTCATTAACGCTTGGCTTTGTCAGAGTGAAAATTGTGTTTTTTAACACGATTCTGACTCTGCTCTTTCCTGGCTAGTGGGCAACCAAATCCCCTAGCCCCTAGACTCTTCATGTCCTCAAGTGCCTCAAAAAGAAAAAAGAATCAGAAGGCCCAGATACTTCACAGGGCTGCTGTGTGAATAAAATTGGAGAACGTAAATTAACCTGACTTGTAGACCTTAAAAACGTATACAAATATAACTGGGCACACCGCCCTTGTTGGTGGCATTTCATAGGTTGTCACTATTACAACAAATTATTTGATATTGTGCTAAGACCAAAGGCAAAATGATGTATGTAAAAAAGGATCAGACAGTGTGTTAAACCATCCTTACTTATTTTAACATCTCTGGGCTGTTCAAAGCTATGGTTTACACCTGTCATTAAAATACAGATGCTGAAACAATTTTTCAAATGCTATTGTTCCACAAGGACAGTAGTTTGCAGAATCTGGCTAGTGGGCAACCAGATCCCCTAGCCCCTCGACATTGTGTGTGCATGTACGTTTAAAGAATGTCTTCAATTCTCTTTTCTGTGGTTCGTTCCTTATCTCCTGAGTGCTGCAAGTGCCTGGGGCATGGAAGTCCGACATGACCCTTATTACATCAGTTCAAGAAAAAAAAAAAAAAAGGCAATGGTGTTTAGCAAGAGAAAATGGATTTCCCTGCTTCCAGACCTTTCAAAGTTGGCCACCCCCTTTCAACGGGGGAGCTGAAGAGCTGCCTTTTAGACAAATGTGACTGGATTAAAGCAGCAAGTTGAAAAGGAATCAACCCTTCCGCGATGCCAAGATGAGTTACATCTACAAGCTGGGGAGGGTAGACTGTGTCTGAAAACCCCTGTTGACTCAAAGGATGCTGCGACAAATCTCTTAATGAAACCCTAATACTGCACACAAGGTTTAAAACTAAGAGGAGTCAGTGAAAAGGGAGAAAAAACAACTTTATCCAAAATAGAGTAAGACTGAAATCTTCAATAGGCTCAAATTGCCTTTAAGGAAAAATCCTTTTCTAAGAGGAGGATCCTGATGCATTAAGCAGCTCTGTCTTTTTCCCCAGACATGAAGACCCTACCTGGCAGGGTTTATCAAATCGTGCCCTTGCGTGCTTACACGTAAGGAGTTAACATCGCATCCAGATTAAAGAGCTTTGGCAATTACTTGTTCATCTGCACAGCCAGCTTTCCTAAGGGCTGTGTCACCCCGCCTCCTTTCCTCCCCTGTGACTGAAATGGTTGGGTGAGCCCATAACAGCTAGCAGAGGAAGGAGCAGTTAAATACCTCCCACAGCAGTTAAATACCTCCCACAGCAGTGCAGACATTTGTCCTCATTTCTTTCCTACCTGTGGCCTCGCAGAGAGCCATGACAGGGTCATTCCAGAGCTTCTGCTCTTAAAAGCAAACAAACAAACAAACTACCACCTTTATTTCCCAATGGGGAGAAATCACATATTCCTTCTGCCTTGTGTTTTAGTAGGTTTGGGGATTTGGGGTGTTCTTTGAGGGATTAAAAAAAATGACATCTAGCTATCTTTCTACTTCATTTACTTGAAAAAAAAATCTGTTGAGTTTTAAACACAGCATCTTCCAATCCACTTGCGATAAAAGGACCATCTGAAAAGGGGCAAGTAAGCACAAGGAAAAAAAAAATTTGTAACAATGTGTGGTGAAGGATGTTAACTAAACTTATTCTGGTAATCATTTCACAATTTATCCATATACCAAACCATATGTTGTATATCTAAAATTAATACAATGGTAAAGGTCAATTATATTCTCACTTGTGAAAATTAACTGTTCACAAAAAGAAAAGAGGCAACTGGATCATAAGATATAGTTCAAAATGCATTCCAGGATTTCTCTGACTCCGATCTGGAGAGGACTGGCCCAAGAGTAGGAACAGCTGAAATCTTTGGAACCTTCTCGCATTCAATAAACATCAGCCCAACAAGACATTTCTTCATGGGTTTTGAATTTGAAGGCTTCATCCCTACTTGAAGCCAAAGTCAAAGCCTTCTTCCAAGAATCGGGCCATGAAATTAGATTTGCAATGCAGAGAACCTCTATCGTCTCTTGTTTAGTCAAGCTTCAGACATACTAACTTGGATGGGAAACTGATATTAAAAGCCTATGACATGTAACTTCTCTTATTAGGTTACCGTCATGGGGAACAAATTTATTTTTGGTTGCCCTGAAACTATACTTTAGCAAATTCTGATATGTGTGAGTTAATTTTTCTTCTATGTAGGAAACATGAAAATGTATTTACACACACATGCACATATATGTATATATAATGAACATTCAAACACGCACACAGGGGAAGTTAGGGAGAGAAATTTCTAGTTAAACATGATCTTGAGAAATTCTTCCATATGTGGAAAAGTCCTCAGTTCATCTGACATATAGCTATACATACATATATACACACAGGACGCTATGTATACATTTATCCCACATTCATTTAACCTCAAAACATAAAATAAATTCTTTTTTTTTTTCCTCCCTAAGCAAAAGCTAGGAATAACAACTCTATACACAGAATCCATCTTCTGGGGGCAATGGAGCAAGTTAAACCCCTCGTCTGTTTGTTAGAATTCAAAGGGCTGCACTTTGGCTAATCTGTTGGTGAAAGTGCAAGGAAAGCAGGGCATCAATCACAGGAAGCCCGTCCGGCATTTCACAGAGAGGACGAGTGGGGAACCCAGAGGCCTGGAGCTGGGTCTCTGAGAAGTAACAGGGCTCCGGGAGGGGCTGCTGTGACTGCTTCCTTGTCTGGGTGGACAGTGAGACTCTACAAAGCCCTGTTTCCCAAACATAAAATCCAAGCCCTCGGGAGGTGGAAGAAGAGGAGAAAAGCAGCAGGGGTGGGGATGGTTACAAGACAGATCCGGGACCAAGAAATTCATGCGGCTTGGAAATGTTACCTTTCTCCAGCCACATCTCAGTAAGGACCTGCTGGCTGGACTTTCCCCTCCTATGAGAATGCTCTGCAGGACACAGACTAATCCAATCTGGAAGCTTGGGTGTGTGCAGTACGGACAGAGGTGCGAGGGTGAGAGAGCAAGAAGCTTGTTTTCGTTTTTGGATCTAACTCTACCTTATGGCTCTTTTGCCTGTAAGAAGATGGCAGAGGTGACATGTTTCGAGACCAGAAATGTCAAAACCAAGGTAGTGAGTGCTGCAGCCTCTCTGAAGCAGAGCACAGGTGCAGCTGGCATGGGTGGGATCCCTGGGATAATTTTGTTGTATCTTAAAATATAATCTGTATATCAATCCCATGACCATTAATTTGAAAAGAAAGCCAAGTCTATGTCTGGGTTCTCTAGTGAACAAGGCATTTGGCAGCTTATGGGAAAATAACACATGTCTCAAGCATAGTCAATGGGAAAATTCCGCAGAAAATGGAAGTGGACAGTGCTCTGAAATGTATCCAGTGGTACAAACTCATGTTTCAGCTGAGAGCCAACATATGCTGGGACCACCGAGTAAACAGGAGCGGCAGAGAAGGGACCCAAAGCCACTATTTACATCTGCAGGAAGATTCTAGAAATTGCCAAGTGGAGTCAGTAACATTTAGGATTAGGGCAATCAATTTTCTAGGAACAGATTAGGAGAGTGGGCACCCTGAAGTGGGGGATGTGCAATAGCTAATCCAGCTTCTGTCACAGTGAGGTCACTATCTGAAAGCCCTCCAAGAGCCCTGGCCGGTCCCATGGCAGCCTCGAGCCAAGGGAAGCACCCTCTACTCTGCTCTGGGGGCCTGACCGGTCCCGGGCCTTGTGTGTACACAGGCTCACGGGTGAGCGAGCAAAGGAATCTGGGTCCTGGTGACCCACCGCCCAGGGCCCACTGTAACCCAGAGGAGTTTCCCTCCCTCTCTGGCCAGGCTCTCTACTCTACAAGAGCCTCATTCTGGCGCCTCGAGGGCAGTGGGAGAGCTGTAAGAAGCCACATTTTCACTGGCACAGTGACAGCAGGTATGGAGAAAAGTAAAGGGCAGGGGGGATGGGGGAAAATGAAGTGAATATCATAAACAGAAGAACAGCAATAATGCTGATGAAAGCTGGGGCAAACGGAAAGAGAACGGATGGGATGAAATTCTAATTCAAGTTTGAAAACTAAACCAAAATGAGATAAAATTTACTACAACTGGACAGGAAACTGAAAACACACATTTGCACTTGAGGAAGTTGATACTGTAATGAAACCATATTTAGTACATATGGTTGCATAAATAGATTCATACTGACATCCAAAGAGGTTTGCCCCAGGTACAGCATTCAGAGATACAGACCCTTCTGTGGGGCCTGTTGATTTGCAGGTATGTGATTCTGAACAGATATCTGCCTCTCTAAGCTCCAGTGTCCTTATCTGTGTAATGGGGATAGTCCCATCTGCCCTTCTTATTTCCCAAAGGTACTACAGGAAGAACTCATTCAACAGACATTTATCGAGTGCCTACTATGAGCCAGACAGGTACAACTATGCTTTGGAATATGTAACAGAGAGTATGAATATGACATAAAATTCAATCAAAAATTCCCATAATAAATTTAATAAGTGTTATGCCTCCATGCTCCTGGACTCTGCAGTCAGCCTTTACAAGTAAGATTTCTATAAGCAAAACGTGAAATTTAAACTCTAATTGGGATCTGAAAGTCTTCAAGGTAGTCAAAATTCCTTTACCTTTCCAACTCCTGTGAGTGAGTGAGCATTTATATTCAAAGAAAGAGCCAGAGAGAGGAGAGACAAGTTCTGGGCTTTGAAAGTGACCACATATTCTGGGGTTCCAATACAGAAACAATGTTTAGGTTTTTGCCAGTTAGGTCCCCACAAATTAGAATCAGAGTGCCAAATGCTTTAACAACGGGAGGTGCATTTTGCACCAAAAAGAAGTAAGATCCAGGTCTTTAAAGACCCAACATCCAACCCAAGCACAGTAGTAGGAGTTTCAGAAGCCAAAGGGCAACCTGAACGAGTCTGGTGTTTTGAGTCATCTGAAGTGCAGTGCTCACTCTGATGCCATGCTTTTCTTATCCATGGGGTTGGTCCATACCTGGGAGCCACTGGAGGGAGATTAATGAACTATTACTATAAAAGTTACACAGTGCCTGGGAAAATAAATAAAAAAATCTTGGCATCCTGGATAAGGCAAGGAAAGATGCTACTTAAAAATAACAGATAGTGATGATGGCAAGTCCAGAGGGTATTTGGGAGAATTGACTTTCCGCTTAGCTTTTCTAAAATTGGTCTTGGTAACTTTACTAAAAATAAAATTACTAATGTGTCTCCAGCAGGTATAACTTAGTGTTTGGTCTTAATTAGAGCTCACCAGCAGCCTGTATCATGAGAAATATTTGTTGTCTCCTTGTGTGTCCACTTCTTGGTTTGAAAGGTTTCCTAACACATTACTGGGACTTCTCTCAATATTGTACTTGAACATATTCAATGACTGTGGTCATCCTGGGGGGTCATAGGTCATATTAACTGCTCCTTTCTTGGATGGGGGTCCAGTTTGTTGGACTAACACACCCCACTGAATTCTCTTACATAGTTTCCGTATTTCCTTCCCCTAATCCCTGAAGAGATGTGCATGTATGATTATTCTCACTTTCTTGGGTCCTCATTTTTATGATGGTTCCCTTAACTGCAACCAATTGATTTTTTGGTGGTATAACTCATTCTCAGATGCCATCGTCTTGAAATAAAAAAGTATCCTAAGAAGTGAACACTCTCATTTTCTGCTATGTAAACCATAAGGAAAATTTGCCTCAAAAGTCTGTCTTTTGATGTACAACACCGATGGGCACTGGATCAGCCATGTTTTAAGCCGGGTAGTCTGTTTCTACACCTGATACTCTGAGGACAGTATTCCTCAGAGCACAGATGCTACTTGAAGAGAAGAAGAAAAAAGATTCCACAATCAAGTAAGTCTGGGAAATGCTGGGTTAAATAAAACTGGAGAACTTGCTTTCTTATATGACTTTATGGATCCTTTGATCTCTTAATTGCACCAAGACTCTCCAAGATTATAATATGCAGCACTTTCCCCAAATTCTTTGCCCACTGATTCTTTGTTTCAAACCTTTCTCATGGGACTAATGTTCTAAAAGTTACTTTGGGAAAGGCTAGTCTAGACTTATAACCCTTGGATTCAGTTTCTCCCAAGGAGAAAGCAAAATCACAGTTAAAGAGAGACGGTCAGGGAAGAAGTGGAAAAAGAATCTAACTCTGCAAGTACCTGGCAATACTTAAATTGAGTTTCCTAAGGAAAAATGAGTCTCTCTGGGAAAGTAGAAAAGTGGCTGATTTTTTTTTTTTTTTCTTCTTCATTTTCATGTGCTCTGACCTCTTAAAGCTCAAAAGTTAATGTCAACACTTTGGAGCTCCTCTTCTACGAGGTATAGGTGGTCAACGCTCATGGCCACAGGAAAGTTAGGGCTAAAAGATTCATGGGAAGGGAATCAGGAATCCCTCAAAGAGACCTTCCCCCTTTAAGTCGGTTCATTTAATAGGGGTACATCATGAACACTTAGTTCAAATCTCATCCAAATCAATCCATTATTCAGCCTCTAATGTTGCCACGTACTGATATAAAGCTGTCACTATCTCCTAAGAAGTAGCTCCACTCCATACATGTTAGTATATATGCTTACACAATTATGTGTTGCTTTTGTAATCAACTGGGAAAGACTTCCCAGCCTTTCAATGACCGTCACCAACCAGGATGTAGGTTTATAACGATGCACAAATTGATCTATGAGCTGGTGAATACGAATCTCCATATCCCATCCAGGGGGAAGCATCATTGTCCAAGAGCAGGAATACCTGGTCAGAAAGGTTAACCAGCCCAGGGAGGTCTTGCCAGCTGCATCTCTGGAGTCAACCTCCTTCTATGAGGGCTCCCAACTTGAGTCTCCTCCTCTGACTGAAAAAATTGACCAAGGGAGTATTACGACCTTGCTGACTCCAATTTAAAGTCGCAAAAGCTATCCTTCTAATGAACGATATTTCACTTTCACAGTGAACCCCACTGCAGTTCCTAAGTCATGGGCCCCCTAATTAAGTTAAAACTACCTGCTATCTGTCTTGTTCTGACTGACATTATCTTGAACAGAAATGAATGAGACATCAGATTTTTGCTCAAAACCCGATAGCAAACTTCTTGAATATAAGGCTATTATCCATTATTCCCTCACCTAAGCCCAGTAAAGTGGCCATCATGGGATAGGTGCTCCAAGCCTCGGTTGAATGAGCAAAGGACCCCCAGCTCTTGAAGGCCTCCTCCTCTCAGCAGATTTCCCTTCTGAGGAAGAGGACGACACTCTCTGCCTCTATGTTAATGGGTTGCTTACAGTACTTACTGAGATGGAGAATGTGAGAGTGGAAGGTCATCGCCACCTTCCTAATAACTGGCAACGTACAAGAGACATATGTTAGCCAGACATTTCTCAAGGAATGCTAACTCTTCTGTGGAGGGCACCACACCTGAGCAACGATCTCTGTCTTATAACAACTGCCAGTGTCTGTCAAGAAACAGAAGTCAACCAAACAGGCAAGTACTCTAGTTTAATGATTAAAGAACTCTAGAAAAGGATCTGGATGCTATCTTCTATAAAAAATAAAAATAGAGCATTCACAAGGCAGAGAAATTTGAACCGGTGCTGTGTTTCTAGCATGACACATTAGCGTACGTGTCTCAGTGACGAAACAAGTCTGTTATCTCAGCAGATGCTTGTGTGACCCACTCCCCCAGTTTGGGTCCAAATCCTTTTTTCTGTCGCTACAGTGTCCTCTGTTCCTGTTTCTCTGGGGGAGAGTCCAGGGTGGTCTCTAGTACCAATAAAACCTCACACTCATTTCCCAAGGCAGAAGGTCAAGGAGCAAAGGGCAGGGATCAAGAATGAGAATGAATTAGCAGGATGCCAGGTACACTGGGGTAGGTGAATGTGGGAAAGTGGGGATGGTTGTGAGGGATGATAACTGACTAAATAAAACCAAATCAAACCAAAGCCAGACATTCAAGATAGTGACATAAAATCAATCTCACTTTCCACTTTGCTGATTTCCAAACTGAGAACACTTTCTGAGAGTTAATGACATAAACCGGTGCCTTTCTGCACTTAGCTTCAGAAACCATGATGTCCTGTGTGAACATCCTTTCCAAGGTTGAGGTCTCTGAGGGCAAATGTTTCCCAGGACAAGGTCAGGGCCAGGCTGGGGGTGAGGATCGCTCTGATTGGCGCTACCTTACTGCACAGCTCCAGGGGGTATGTCTTATGTTGTGAACTATATAAATAGCGCCCTCTGGAAATGCACCACTTACTAGTAAAATTCTTGGAGACTTGGAATCTTAACTTCTCCTACGGGATGCTAGCAACATGAGATAAAAAGGAAACAGAGTTATCTGAAAAAATTTTAGGGGTTCAATAAGCACCCCTTCCTCTTATAAACAGTGAAACCCCTCCTCACACAGGTAATTCAAATAATCTCGCTCCTCACTATTTAGAAATATATAACAAAGGCATTCAGATGATTCCATTCCATTATCTATGACCCCACCTCTCTTGAAATTTATTGTATAAGTTACATTACTTTTTAAAAAGGTCACAGTATGATAAAAGAGGAAACACTATTGACTATGATATCCTGCTAATTTGCATTTAATTTCATAATTTCCATAACATTTACCTTTAAGAATTTTAATGCTAAACATGTAAACATTTTGCATTTGGTGGGTTAAGGTGAATATCACTGAAAACTGCAGGAGAACTGTGTTTTTGTCAAGCCGTCTCTTCACTTCTTTACTTAGGTAAGCGAGAAAATAGAGTCCAAATCAAATAAACCAGACACCTTGACTTCACTGGCTAAAATGCAAGCAAAACTGATCTCTTTTCATGTAGTTTTATCCCACTTTTAATTTGCATCACTAAGGGATTTTCTAGGACAGTGCTCAGCAAACTCATGTCTTCTCTGATTGCCAAGCTCATGGAAACAAAGTGCTTTCTCTTAAAACTCTGAAAACAACATTCCAAAGTAACCCACCATTAGATACTGTGCCAGCAATAGACTACATATCTACAAAAAAGAAAGGAGAGGAGGAAAGAAAATGCATAACATAAACAAGAACAGACAAAACCTTAAAGAGGAAGGAGAAAGGAAAACATTTAGATTCCCTGAGTGATGGAAATAAATACCAAAGCTATTAGTTTCAGTTCAAAGAACATATCACTTTATGCTGTTTATTATTTCTTGAGGACTATTTATTTTATCTTAAAATATCCGAAGGGTAAAAGGGGTCTTGGAGGTAGGCAGCGGTGACACTGACCTGGTCGGGAGAGGGCCTGTGGTTGGAGTGCTGCGGCCTCCCAGGAGACCGATGACGGTGGTGGTGGTGGTGGTGGTGGTGGTACTGGTGGTGGTCCTCGTCATAGCTGTCTGCCATCAGCTTCATTCTATTCTGGGTCTGCACGGAACACAAACCAGGGAAGACTCCATCAGGAGCTGGAAGACCAGCCAAAGAGGGTCAGGGCACAATTACAACACCTGCAGGGCTCCCATTATTCTCTTTTTAGGAACAGAGATTTTCACTTTTAGTTCAATGGAAACTTAATAAAGAATGCACCATCCCACTGGCTTTGGTGACAGAGGTTCTGTCACATCACTGAATCCATTATGTTGTCGGATAGACATTCATAGACATAAGTGTACTTCCCCCACGTGATTTAAAAGGCAATAAATGGACACATGCTAAAGTGCTTTGTGTTATCAAGTGATCACACAGATCCATAGTAAGCTTGCAATAACATACTGCCAACCATCACATCCTATGCTGTAGAGCAAGCAAGAGAAGGAAGCCCTGGATGAAAAGATGGGAAAGACCTGGAAGGAGACAGAGAGCTACAGACAACAGTCGTCCTGCAAGACAAGGCAGAGAAACCCACCAAAAGGCTGCCAACCGCAAAAATACTGATGGGGCTGGTTTGTTGCTAGGATGACTTCCAGGGCAATGGCTCTCTATGGACATTTTAACTAATGCTGTTCTTTAGGGAAATTAAGGCAAAGAAAGCAAAGTTGATGAGGGAACTAAGTGTCAGAGTTAAACTGCAAGGGCTACAGAACTATATGGTTTTTATTATGCAGGGCAAGAAAGAGACCAATGATCAACTGAGCTAACAAAGGTCACAGAATATACAAACCTGCCTGAAGTCCATGGGGAAAGGCAGATAAAAATACCCAGCTCAGGAAGCCAGGAAATGCAGAGACTCCCAATGTGGGCTTGGAGATAAGGCCACCTCTTCACTGGCTACATGTTCTTTTGAGAGTTAACTATTTCTATCGCCCAATTTCCTCAACTTTCAAATGGGAGTAATAGAACCCCTTCCCTGGGGTTGTTGTGAGGAGAGGGTATTGTGAAGAGAGTGGATTTCAAGTCAGTCCAGGATCTGGTACATAATGGGCTTGAAATAAAAGTCATGCTGCTGCTGCTGCTAAGTCACTTCAGTCGTGTCCGACTCTGCGACCCCATAGATGGCAGCCCACCAGGCTCCCCCGTCCCTGGGATTCTCCAGGCAAGAACACTGGAGTGGGTTGCATGTCCTTCTCCAATGTGTGAAAGTGAAAAGTGAAAGTGAAGTCGCTCAGTCATGTCCGACTCACAGTGACCCCACGGACTGCAGCCTACCAGGCTCCTCCGTCCATGGGATTCTCCAGGCAAGATTGTCACTGTTCACTGGAAGACACTTCTCCTTCTTAATACATGTTGTCTCCTCTGTCTGTGACAGCGGCCCCAGCCACTTTTCCCTGCCTCTAGTTTCTGTGTCAGGCCAATGCACGGCCTTTTCCTGACCCCACCCTTGAGACCAGGCGACATGTACCTCCTGCTTACCATCCCTCTCTAACCACGGACTCGTCCGTCCATCTGTCAGTAAACTTGAGGCTGCTTCTTTCATCAGTGTCTCTCCAGCGTCTAACACAGGGCCAAGTAGACACAGATAACATTATACATGTTGCTGTAACAAGTGACTCAAAGAGAGGAGAGGCCATAATTTTGAGGGCCACTGTCACTCTAGAGGTGAGTAGCCCAATTGTCTTCAGCCAGGGAAGGTCATTAAGAAATGAGGACATCTCGTGAGTTGCCATAACAACCCCACTGGTGGCTCATGACAATGAGCCATCAACACTTTAAGAGAGATGAAAGTCAGAGTCTGGCAGAGCATTCAGACAGTTGGAATTTTAGTATGTAACATAAACAATACTCGGATAACAATTCTGGACCTAGCAGTCTATTCTTGTAGTGTTCTTCATGTATGATCTAATTTACCCTCAAAACTTTCCTGGGGGGAATTATTACTATCCTCAGTTATAGCTGAAAAATCAAGGCATAGATTTTCAGTCTCTTTCTTGACATAGAACAGAGATATTCTGGATCTTCCAATTCTCAATCTTGAGGCCTTTCTCCTTGCCATGTGGCTAGCAAAAAAAGGCAAACAGCTGAACAGGTAGAAATAGCTTTCTCATAAATGCTTTGGTTCTGTTAAGGTTTGGAAACTGACTTCACATTCCAGTTCTGTAGGACAGAGGATGTCTCATGATTTACTCACTCCAGTTTTTTAAATGTGTACAATATTTGAAAGGCCCCAGAGTGGATATTTAAAAAAAAAAAAAAAAAAGCAAGTATATGGATAAAGACAATAAAAATAGAGGGAAAGAGCCACCTAAAAAAAAAAAATCCCAGGCAACCTTTGGCAGCTGATAGCATTTCCAGCCTTCACGCGTCCACTTAAAGTGTCAGAAGACCCAACGGACACGTTAGATGTTGTGAGAAAGAGCAGCTCAGTGGAGCTGTTGCCGAACAAATGCTGAGACTCCCCTACTGGCCTGAACTCACGCATGAGATTGTGAAATGCCGTGTTCACACCTAAAATTCCAGTATCGTCAGGAGCCTGCAGTTTTGAACTCACGATCTAATAAATCTGGAATTGTTTCTTCTAAAAGAATTCCGAAAGTCTTACGGGAGTTGTAAGATCTGCTATGGTCAAGAAGAAAGGGACTCACCCAAGAATGAGTGATGAAGCCTAAATGAACAAATAATAACCCTGCTATTGTAAACATCATAATGTCCTTATCCTTTGGGGAAGCTCCTGTGATTTTATGAGATTATTTTCTTACCAGTGACAGGCTTAAAGTTCCCTACCTTTGAACTGTATCCCATAAAAGAATGTACAAGCTAAACAAGATGCTATATGCGGTCCTAAATGTGTCTGCTGAAATGAGGTGTTGGAGAATAGGCATGTCATGGGATAAAGACTGTAAATGAATGATGTCATCTTTCCAATTTGGTGCTGAAATATAAATAAACCACGTTGTTCATGTGAATACCAGATCTGGGGGAAATGTACACACGGCAATTGTGAGCGGAAGAGGCTTCTTTTGATTAGTCTGGGCTGGAAGAGAAGAGTGTGAAATGGAGATGAAAAATGAGAGTTTAGCCTGATACTTTAGACCATTTTTATTTATCTAGCTTGTAGCATATCCCCTAAACTGTGACCGATTGCTTACAGACTGGTTTCTAGTTTTCCCTTTGTAAAAATGTTTGACTGATCCTGCTCACTTAATTATCAAATTGGAAATAGAGCTCTTAATTTCTTTTTCAATCTACACAACCTATCCTTATCTCCACAACCTATCCTTATCTCCACCCAATTATATTGGTTTCCTAACATGCCAAGAATGGTCTATAAGGATAGGAAGCCAATAACACTCCCTAAAGGTGAATGGAAGAAAAATTGCAGAAAAATGTTAAGGGCTAATACTTGCTCAATTTCAAACATGTTCATCAGGTTATGGTTCATATCCCTGTAGCCATCAGATATACAAGGTGCCCACCACAAAGCCTTAGACAGCACATCTTCAGGACAATAAAAAGTGAAATCCCAGGAAAGCTAATACAGAGTTGGAACGAGATAGCTTTCCACGGCACTGCTCTTGGGAACTAATGGCCTCATTTAGTAATTCACGAAAGCCCATTTTTATTTCCTTTTCAGAGTTTACCAAACTGCTGACCTGACACGTTCACCTTTGGCTGTGTTATATTCATTTTATTATATTATGTCATGACTGCTGAGACAAATCTAATCAGATTTCATTTTCTACTTCCTCTTTCTTCCAGACGCCACCTTATTTCTCTGGGGCAATAGGTTCCTAACAGCTTTCCTGCTGCACTCTTGCCTCCGGTCGAACACGATCTGCAGTCAGAGTGACATCAGACTCTGTTATACCTGGCTTCAGCTTCCCAGAGACTCTGCACTGTCCCCAGGAAAGAGCCCCATCTCCTGCAGAGCTTATGAAGCTCTTGTGAGGTAACTGCCGTTCACCTCCCAGCATCCCACCTTCCCCTCCCCTGCCCTGGACATGCTGTCCTCTGCTCCTGTCACACCTTTTACCCTCGTCTTCTACCTCGGTTATAACCATCAGTTCTTCCAGTCATAGCTTTGACATTATCACCTCCAGAACCACCTTCCTTAAGTCCACCTTGGAAGGGATTAAGTGCCCTTCTACTGCCTTCCCCAGAATTCTACTACTTCCATCACAGCACTTATCTCTATGAATGGTAAATGCATTCTTTCTTGGTTTTCTCTGCCACTAGGTTGAAATTCTCCTGAGGGAAAGTGCTAGGCGCGAATTACCCTTGGATTCATCACCTAGCACAGTCTGATATATAAAAAGTAAATGTATGTTGAATTAATGTGTAAGTGTACGAAGGAGTGAATGGAAAGGATACTGGCTATTTGGAAAAGATAAAAAGAAAAAACAGAGAATTAGCATCTATGATGAATCAGTTGAATATGTAACTCTCATGAGATAGTTTAACTTTCCCCACCATGCCTTTGTTTTTGGTTGTTGTTGCTCTTGGACGTGAGAGAGCAGGATAAGTGTACAGTTATGGAATTGTTACAAAAGTCAAGTTGTTCTTGTTTCAGAAATATTCTGTTCTTGAATAAAATGGACTTATTGAAATACTTCATGTCTTTGGGTAGTTACATCATTAAGAATAAAGAGAGTGGGGGTGTCATGAGGTTCATTTCCTTACTATATTCTAGCCTTTGGAAGAGCAGGAATCTTTAGAATACTTTCATTAGCACCAAAAGTCAACCCTGGAAAACTGAAACTGTACCTATTAACTAAAATCCTTGATGAACACCATCTGTGAAAAGGTGCCATAGACTCCACTGCTCTTGACATTTCTGAAGAGTTTATCCAAGGAGCTCTTGAAACAAAATGAAAATCCTTGATTGACTAGTAATAGACTCAATAGCTTAATAGCAATATGTAGCTATAAAAGTGTAATATTAAAACTGCCTTTAAAAATATTTTAGCAAGGTGGCAATAACGAACTATGCTTTGATCAGTCATCTGGATCAACTTAACAATAAAACCTTCATGAATATGGTTTAAATAAGAAAAAAATATAAAACAAATTTGTTGCTATGGGATGTGGAGATAATACCATACTGGCAATTGCACTTTCTCCTCTCAGGTTTTCTTTTCTGCCTCTTTCCTGCCAGGGAAATCCGAAATAGTCCAGAACTCTTCTATCGGCCTTCTTTCTGTGAAATCAGAGCAAGGTCAGCAGTTCCGGTCTCTAAGTTAAAAATGAAGAAACTTTAACTGAGCAACAACTGAGCAGTGAGAAGGGAAGGGATTTCCAGAACATCCACAGGTCCACGCAGCAGTGAATCAAAAGTGAGTGGGGTCTGGGCTCCAATGCCTGGGGCACTCTTGCAGGACAGAGTAAACCAGGGGGATGAAGAAGCTATTAGCGGGTATTCAGCATTAGGGAGCCTTATGGGAGTGAGTGAGGGTCACTGATGGAATGCCTTCTACTGTGGATACTGCACGGAAATTCATTCAACACTCAAACTCCTGCGACCACAAGACTAGAACAATTACATGTCAGGCTCAGTGTCTGAGTAGAGCACATCCATTGAATCCTCTGAGGTAGCTATTCTTATGAGCCGTCTTTTACAGCTGAGGAAACCAAGCCCATGATTGCCTAACTAGTGAGTACAGAAACAGGACTTAAACCCAGGTTTCTGACTCCAGAGTCCTAGAGTTGTTTATGAATGGAAAGGTCCCAGGCCAGATGCATGCAACAAAGCAAAGATAAATATACGAGGAATTATAGGATGGACTATAACACAGTATAAGAAGAAAAACAAGGAGAAAGGCTTGGTTTACTTGAGTATCTGGAGGCAGCAGAAATCCATTCTAGCTAAGGGCTGGATATCAGATAAGGCGCCATGGGCCAGATGACCTCTGAGCTAAGATGTGAGAGTCGGTGTGGACACAGCTATAAGGAAGAGTGAACTGGGGAGATTCTCACCCAGAATGACCAACTCACCCTCTAATCATCATGAGAGGAAAAACAGGCCAATGAGGGGAACTGGAACTCAAAACATGGTATGCACATCAACATGACCAATTAAAAAATAAATTAAGAAAAATCAAATTAAATAATAAACATACTAAAAATAAATTAAAAAAAAACCATGATGTCTGTGTATGCATTGTTTTCTTCATTCCTTTACTGGATGTGAGGAGAGTAGGAAAAATATTTGAGATGGTAATTCACTATCTTATTTCTCAGAAGAATTTATCAACTTGGGGTTTTGGAAGGAATTTTAGAAGAGCCATAGCCATATGCTCACACACATCAAATCATGCCATCTTTGGGAAACTGGGCTAGGCTCTAGGCATCTATGTATTTATAAGTATCTACACAAACTACAGATGCAGCATCAGTCCTGCCTTGAAAACTGGTCTGATCTCCTCCCGCGTGTTTAGCTCATCAGTCCTGCCATCCATCCGTAGCCAAACAGGACACTGATGAGACTCTTCCTCCCAGCCTTGCTGAAGCTGCTTCCCTCAGCTCTTATTTATAGACAGAAAATTAGTAGTCACCATGGACAGTTTGGCGGCTATTTCTGTACCTAGTCATTGAGTGCCCTTATTTTATTTCATTTTTAATTGTTGTAGGGAAGTCAGTGCCCCTCCCATATCCTCTTGTCCCGCCCCGGAGGTCTCTCTCAGACTGATGGTCAGTCCTGGATGTGCTGCTGTCATCCCACCTCAAGCCCCTGCACTTCCCCTTGCCTGAGGTCTTCCCCTGGTCACCCGGGTAGGTCTGGCCAGGGAACAGGGCAGACAAAAGTTCATGCCCTTAGAAAAAAACCCCAGTCTATGAGGGAGTGAGGTGACTGATAAATAACCAGCGTTCTAGTCCCTTAGTGGAGGCAAGAGAGGAAAGAATGCCTTTCACGTAAATGAATATCCACATGAACAGATGCTAGTCTACTGTTCTTATTTCTTATTGTACTTTTTTGGTAGTTTTTCTTTTCTTTTTTTCTTCTAAAAGCAAGGGAGGGAGATTATTCTATTCAACTGCATCCTGCTGTCACTTTTGGAACCTGAGGAATTCCCCAAAGGGTTCTGGACAGATAGTATAGCTGAGACCATCAGCACCTCTGTTCTGCTACCAGCCAGGGCAGACCATGGAGCCAGAGAAAGAGCTCTATGTACTTTGCTAATGACATAAAGATCCTTATTAGTAGCAGAAAGAAGACTGGCACTGTGAGACAGAGCCTCCTGTGAAGACCAAGAACAATAACAGGCTTTCCGAGCTCTTGCTGTGTGCCAGCCACAGCACTTTGCTGTTGCCATCTCTTCTCATCAGTCCAGCAAAGCTCTGATGTAGGCTGGGGGTAGAGAAAGGCATATTCAAAATCTTTAATGGTGGCGAGCACAGGGGATGAAGCCCCTAAAAAACAAGAGGGAATCCTCACTATCATCCCTGATAGAGGCTGTGATTATCCCCACTTTACAGATAAAGAAACTGAAGCTTTTCAGTATGATAACTCTCTTTGCCTTCTTTGCAACAATATTGTGAGTCGAGATTGTGGGACAAGTTTGAGAAAAATGCCTTTGGAATGTATGGGTAAAGAGGGAAAGTAAAAGTAAAATACATAATGGCAGTGGTAGTGTTTATGAGAAAGATAAAGAAACTTACCCAAGATCATACAACTGAAAGATTTGGGAGTATGATCCCACAGCTTCCTAAGTACCCACTCTACCATCCTGCTCAGATTCATAAAGACTGATCCCTTCAGTATAAAAAGTAAGACTGAGCTGGAAATGGGCTCTTGACTCTCTGGACAGTGACCCCAGTTAGAGCTGATGAGGGAAAGAGCTCACTTTTTATTTTAAAGCTCTCTGTGAAAAGGATGAAACTCAGACACATTATAAAAATCTTAATCGAGCCCCATGTTGCTGACCAAGTCCTAATAGAAATTCAAAAGTCATTGTCCACAATCTGCACTAATTTTTAATGCTTTAACCAACAGGATGGTTTCAAACCTAGGCTAACATGTCAGCAACTGAAGATAACCAAGAAATTTCTAACATTCTGAGCACTGCTGGAAATGGCAGGGGTCTGGGAAAAGGGGAAGGCCCTAGAAGTTTCCACCACAAAGTTACTTAGTTAAGCTCAGGTCTGTTTAATTAAGTAGTGGACAGCACATGCTATACTTAGCTTTTAAACACTTGTAAGGTTCTCTTCACTCATTTATCTTACTTGTCACTGACAAGCTCTTCAAGGACTGTAACAGTATGCAGAGCATGAAGAGCCTGGGTAAACAATGCATATTTTATGTAGAGTCTAAACTGTTTCAACTCAGAGAGTCAATAGAGGGTCTCTGGGAAAAAAAAAAAAACACCCAGACTTCTACTAAGGACATATTCTGTCTACGGCCTATTAGAGTTTCTTTAGAAAGTGAGCTTGAAAATCAAATTCCAATTTTTTAACTAAAAAGAAAAAAAGAGAGGCTGGGAAAAAAGCAAGGAAGGGTGAGAGGGAGGAAAGAAGGAAGGAAAAAAAAAGAAAAGAGGAAAAAAGAAAACGAGAAGGCTGAATTCAGACTCTAAAACTGTGCTGACAAGGGAGGTCGAGGTCTTCGTTCAATTCACACATCCAATAAAGATTCATTATCACTGGCCTGGGTAGAACCATCTCCTCAACTAAACACCTTTGGAAACTAACTCGCGGTATGGCCAAACAGAACTAGTCAATGGATTGGAAACTGACAGTTCAGTGACTACGCTGAGAAAAATGTGAAGGCTGAGTAATCCAGCAGCACCTCAGGAGAGGACGGAGAGCCTTACACACGAAGGCCTAAGAGGAGACATGCCCACATACCTGGAGATACATGAACCACAGGGAGTATGTGGGGTTTTTCATAGTTATGTGTGCTTAGTCACTCTGTCGTGTCCAACTCTTTGTGACCCCATGGACCACAGGCCTCCAGGCTCCTGTGTCCATGGGGATTCTCCAGGCAAGAACACTGGAATTGGTTGCCATGCTTTCCTCCAAGGGATCTTCCCAACCCAGGGATCAAACCCAGGTCTCTCACATTCCAGGTGGATTCTTTACCGCCTGAGCCACTAGGGAAGTCCAAGAATACTGAAGTGGGTAGCCTATCCCTTCTCCAGGGTAGCTTCCTGACTCAGGAATTGAACGAGGGTTTCCCTGACAGGTCAGTTGGTAAAAAGTCCGCCTGCAACGCAGGAGACCCGGGTTCAATCCCTGGGTTGGGAAGATCCCCTGGAGAAGGGATAGGCTATCCACTCCAGTATTCTTGGGCTCCCTTTGTGGCTCAGCTGGTAAAGAATCTGTCTGCAATGTGTGAGACCTGGGTTCGATGCCTGGGTTGGGAAGATCCCCTGGAGAAGGGAAAGGCTACCCACTCCAGTATTCTGGCCTGGAGAATTCCATGAGCTGTATAGTCCACAGGGTCACAAAGAGTCAGACACCAGTAAGTGATTTTCACTTTCACTTTCACTCTGGCATTGCAGGTGGATTCATTACCAGTTGAGCTACCAGGGAAGCCCTTTTCATAGTTATGGGCTTGCTATGAAATGTGTTTGAATAAATTAGGTGGTGCTAGTGATAAAGAACCTGCCTACCAATGCACGAGATATAATGGATTCAGGTTTGATCCCTGGATTGGGAAGATCCCCTGAAGGAGGGCATGGCAACCCACTCCAGTATTCTTGCCTGGAGAATCCCATGGACAGAAGAGCCTGGTGGGCTACAGTCCACAGGGTCATGCAGAGTCGGACACGGCTGAAGCAACGGAGCACACGTGCATGGTAACAATCTCATCCAAAAGGGAATTCACAGAAATTATGTCAGAGAACATGGAAAACCTTATGAAGGTGGTTTTCAAAATGACAGAAGCTTGAGACACCCTCATCAAAAGGAAAGAACAGAGCAACTGAGAACGAGTTGGGTTTTAGAGGTCAGAGATTAGACATCTGGAGTAGACCAGAGAAAGAAAATGCATCCAGAAGAACTGTGAGAGGACAGAAGGACATTCTCCTACAGGGTCTTTTGAGCTCAGTGCAGAAATGGGGGCAAATGCAATCTGGGCCGAATCCCAGTGCTGAGGCTGAGTGGAAGGGCACAAACCCAAGACCTCCTCTGCACCTCACCCCTTTCAAAACAAAACAAGTGACAACAAAGCAGGGAGAGAAGGGAGGCTGCGAGCAATGCGAAACATGTGGTGGGGCTGCTGGCCGGTGCTGAGCACAGAGAGAGCCCCAGGGAGAGGGCTGGTGAGCAGGCGAGGAGAGGTCTGGCAGGGCGGAGGGCGTCTGGCGGCCGGAGAGGGAGAAGACGACGGAGGGAGAGATAGCCAGGGCTTTGGACGGAGAGCAAAGCCCTCTCCCCAGCTGGTCCCACCCTTGGGTAAGACAACTGGGGGGAATGTAAACACGCTCATTAGCAGTTTTCCAATCAGTTGAAAAACAAATGGGAAGGGAGAAAGGGCAGTGGAGTGTCCCAAATACCAAATCTATGAAACATTCCCTCTGGCGTTTGTCTTCTCATTTGTGTTGCTTGCTGTGCTGTCTCCCTTGTGTTTGGATTTCAGGATGCTTACTAGCTTTATAGGGGGTACTCTGAACTGACCCTAACTAGGACCAATTTAGTTCCACAGAGAAGGAGAATCTGAGTTGCATCTTCCTCTCTGGATACAAGGTCTCCATGGAGCCTCCCAGAGACACACGAATAACAGGCATGACAGGTCCTCTTACACTCTGCTCCAGACTGATATTCCCCCAGCATACAAGAATGAAAACTCAACTACAACCACCACCTCTTTTGTGACACTTTATCCCCAAAGAAGAGGCAAAATGCACCTTTGGGGTTTGGGGATCTAAAGAAAGCCAGTTTCCAGAAAGGATGAAATGACACTCCAGTTTCACCTGGAAATGCCCTGGGTGTCGACTCATGTTGTTTTTTGTTGTGTTTGTTTGTTTTCTCCATCACATCAAATTAAATTCATCCGAAGAATATAGTTTGCAAATCAATTTCTCTTAGTCATCTGTTTAAGGCGGACTCCAAAAAACCTGATCTTCTGTGACCCTGGAGTTGAAATAGCCTAAGTACAAAATATCCAAAAGCATTTCAGCTTGAATCTAAACAAAAGCAGATATTAAATCACATAACTAATGTTTCTTCAAAGCGCTGAGTGGATGTGGGTAACCGGAAAGTTACGATTCCAGCAGCTATCTTGAATCTCTTTCCGACGAATGAGCACTTGCCAGAATAATCCTGATTCTTGTAATGTTAGTGCTAGGCCATACCTTAAATCAGTGACTCCAAGTTCACTGTTTTACAGAAGGGGAGAATGAGGCTCCAGGAAGTTGAACATTAGTCAATCACAAACCCAGAGAAAGCCCCAGAATTCTTGACTGCTGGACCGAGGCCCTTCCCCTGCCCCTGGCTGCCTTCCCATTTGATTTGCATGTGTACAAGTCCGCCATGTCCATGACCAGTAATACCACAGGCCCATCTTGTGTCTTTAGTTTTGCATTCCAAAGTACTATGGTATTAATTTCCATCCTTGCAGTCTGAACAGCATCAAACACTAATCATTTTGCTCTCAGTGCCTACAGATAGGTTAAGGAATTTTCCATCTTCTTTGAGAGTAGAACTACTTGCTAGCAGAACCACTAGTTTAGCTTTCTAATTTCTTCTTTTTTATAACATCTATTATAAGTTTTCTATTATAGGAATCAAACATCTAGATATGAAAAATTAAATAATGTAGAAGAGTTTATTTTAAAAATTCTTCCTTGCCCTATCCTAATATCTACCCCTACTATTAAGGATTTTTGCCAGTCTTTCAAGAAAACTGTTATGCATAATGGAAGAAAGGAAACACATACACTCCCTTTAAAAATAAAATGCCCAAGATGTCTTGGCCATCTTTTCATGTCAAGATCATGTAGAAATACCTCATTTTTAATGGTTACATATTCCATACTATGTATGTACTTCTATTTACTAGTCCTCTATTGATGTGCTAAAACAGAAGGCAGAAATCTCTGTTTATTTTGTTCAAAGATTTATCCCAAGCACCTAAAGCTTTGCTGGGCACATAGTGAGCATATTTGTTGAATGAGTGACTAACATTTGGGTCATTTCTGACTTCATTATTCCAACAATGCTTCAAAGAATATTTTTCCAAAGGAACACCTTTGCCTGTCCTCATGTGCTTATTCTCAACAAGGATGGATGCTGAAACATGTAATAGATGTTTTTATAATATACAAAGAAAAGAGAGATTCAGTAGAGATCCCTAGAATAAAGTATACACATTTTAAACTTTGAAAGATATTAACAAATTTCCCTTCAAAAATTCTGGTCAACTTCCAGTCTGTACCTCTTTGCCTACATTGCGCCAACACAAAATCTCATCAAACATCTAATCTTCAAAAGTCTAACATGTGAAAAACTGTTATCCCCTTTATATTTCCCTAATTATAATTTGAGGCTGAGCATCTTTTCATTGAGCGCTTCCCAAGTGGCACAATGGTACAAGAATCTGCCCTGTCAATACAGGAGAAGCAAGAGACGTGGGTTCCATCCATGGGGTGGGAAGATCCCCTGGAGGAGGAAATGGCAAACCATGTCTAGTAATTTTGCCTGGAAAATTCCAAGGATAGAGGAGTCTGGCAGGCTATGGTCTATGGGGTTGCAAAGAGTCAGAAACAACTGAGCAACTGAGCACACACATACACACACCCAAAGCTCCTCTAAGAGAACAATGCCCTGAACA
Source organism: Moschus berezovskii (assembly GCF_049115385.1). Classification (NCBI taxonomy): domain Eukaryota; kingdom Metazoa; phylum Chordata; class Mammalia; order Artiodactyla; family Moschidae; genus Moschus; species Moschus berezovskii. The sequence goes on from NC_142483.1 coordinate 15,154,729, forward strand.
GAGTCTGAATCCAAGGCATCACATGTGTCCTTGCGTGTGCGTGTGTGAGCTCAGTAGCTCAATCATGTGGTTGACTCTGCAACCCCATGGACTATAACCCACCAGACTCCTCTGTCCATAGGATTTTCCAGGCAAGAATATTGAAATAGGTTGCCATTTCTTCCTTCAGATTTTCCCAACCCAGGGATTGAACCTATGGCTCCTGTGTCTCCTGCATTGGCAGGCAGATTTTTTACCACTGAGCCACTTCAGAAGCCTATCTATATGTATACACACACATATATACATACACATACATACATACACATACGTGTAAATAAAATAGACACACACGCATATATGAATTTTCTGTGTTGATCAGCTGAAGTTCTGCCTTTATATTAACTTTCCAAAAAAATAATGTGAGTATAGCAATACCTAACCTTAGTGAACAAATGAAAATTAGAGATTGTCGACTTTATTCCAAGTTTCATAAACTACTGACTGCATAATTTGTTCTGGAATCTGGGTGTGGATCAATGTCAAACTTACAGTAGTTCATAAACACATTTTTCTTTTCAGCCTTTAGTGGTAATAAATGTCTTTTCAGCATCTAGAGGTGGGTAAAATTTAGAAAAGCTTAAGAAAAAGGAAAGTTAATTTCCATATTCTTTAGGTACTTTCATACAACTGGCAGGGTTGTAAACTGGTATAAACTTTCCTGAGGGCAACTTGGCTTTACGTATTAAAATTCAAAATATGTTCACCCTGCAGTCCAAAAGTCTTTTGAAATGAAAGTTGGACAGAAATAAGGAATGAAAAGGGTAAAAGGATATTCACTGGGATGTTGATCACAGGAGCAATTAATGAGAGGTAACAAAATACCTGTGTATCAGGTTTTCTAAAAACAAATTACTGAATATTCATTTTGCATATAATAGAATATTTATTAGCAATTCAAGAGTCACATATGTTTATATTCATCAGAAGGAAAGAGTATCACAACACATATTTGAATGGATGGTGAAGCAGGTGCTAAAACATGTACATGTACGTGTGCACGTATATGGATACACACATACAGACAGGCACGTGTGAGAAAAGTCCAAAAAGATGAGCACAAAACACTGCTAGATGCTCGGATCTAGCATTTCAGGATGCTCGGATCCCCCTTTATTTCTTTCTATTATTATTTGAATGTTTAATAAATGACAGGAAATAATACATAAAAGAATAAGAAAGCGTTCTGTGCTACGTATACACACACAAATGCTGATATATAGGTTGTTTCTCAGATTAAGGGGGAATGGTACTGAAATAATTTTAGTACAGGCAAAGAAATTCCTGAGACTGACCTTGGAGATCTTAGACTCCTGCTCGCTTCTATTTGGGAGAACTTCAAAAAACAGTCCGGGAGTTAACAGAGCCCTGTTGGTTGGCCACAGCTCCCCTCTGTTCAACCTGATCCTCTAAAATTCCAATCACTCTTAACCAATCTCTCGCTAGTTTAGCAAACTAGTACAGCAAACTTGGAGAGACAGTAAGCAAACCTGGCCCCTGTCAAATACTTAAGAATGCATGTCCTTCACAATTGCAATGAATGTCCCTGCCACAGCTACATAATACAGCTGGATGGAAAAGGAAGGGCTCCCAAGTCCCACTCTGACTCAGGACCAACAGACTATGGCCAAGTTCAAATCCTCCCCCAGGAACATTAGGGCCCTCAGCTGGATCAAGTCAGTGTCCATCTGAGCTTTGCATCGTGGGCCAAACATTGGGAGGATCTCTTTGCTGTGTCTTTTCAAGTTGAGAGAATTAATAGTTCGGCTCGGAGTTTAGGAACTATCTTGTAATAACACGGCACTGCAGCAATGTATAGGCTAAAGTCATGCAAAAAATATTTGTCTCATTCCCAAACACTGAACTTGATAATTATATAGAAGCTTGGATATTAAGGACCCAGACATAAAGGAGTGGGTTAAAAAGCGTAATTATGGCTCAGAAATAGCATGTGCCAGAGGACATTTCAGGCCAGGTCTTACTCAATCAACAACAACAAAAAACAGCACCCAAAATCAAACGGTAGGCTGCTTCTCTCTCTCTCCCCTCCTTCCTCTCCATCCACCCGCCTCCCTCTCTTATTTTCCCTCCTATTTTGGGAAATAAACTATGAAAAGAATCATGCACCATAATGATCATTTAGAAACAAACTTGAGATGAAAACTGGTAACAAAATAAGGTCCTTAGTTTTGCAATATTAAGATTAACAGCCCAAAGATCTTCTCTCAGGTCCTGAAACTTTACAGGACACTATTTGACATCTATACTTCAGAGGAAAGACCCAAATTTCCAGGCCTCATAGGCTGTATAATTGAAGTACGCTATTATTTTATCCTTAATATGGTAAGGGTGAGGACGCATTGATGAAAGACTCAAATCATTACTGACAATGACTCTTAAGTGTGCAGACAACAAGACCGTGGCCTGGGAGGTGCCCGAGGTTCATCACAAGCAGGGCAAGATCTCATGGACAAGAGTGACCCAGCAGTCTCATCTCAGAAGCCATTTTATCATTAATAAAAAATACTGGCTTCAGACTTGCTTCATGTTGACAGTTCTCATATTTTACTCTCCCTGAAGAATACATGGCAGTTCCCTACCATCCTGTGCATCAGATAGAAACAGTTCACTTGCTGGGCAGGGCCAGCCTCTCCCTTTCCTCTTGAGTAAGTGATCAGCTTCCTACAGGGAACTCTCCCCAAGGACGCTCTGTCTCTAATACCACGTCCATATGGATCCATCTCCATTCTGGTGCTTCCCTTGTCAGGGGGAACTCCTCCCTATAAAACCAGATCTATCCTCCATCACAGTCAGGCTCAAAGGTACCCCACTAATGCAGTTTCCACAACTGGAAGTATCTTGCAGAGTAAAGAAAACTAGAAGAGGGGTTAGAAGGCTTGGGTCACATGGTCAAATTTAAGTCACTTGATCGCTGTTCAACTGCCAGCAAGTTATTCAACTTCCCTGATTCTGTGCAAGTGGCGTCACCAGGCTGGGCTGCTGGGTATCAAGACAGGTGCTCTGGGTTCTTGAGTTCAGCCTGTGGCTTCTGATTCCTTTTCACAGCCCTGGAATTTCTGGAACCAGGCTCAGACTCTCCCTGTGCTCAGTAAACCCTGTTGATCAATTGTCTCGCTTATCGTTGTGTGCCTGTGCTGACGGCTTGTGTCCACTCCCACCTTCACTCCTGCACCAGCCCCTCGTTCCACCTCCTCTGGTCACTACTGCAGCCAAAAGCCATCCCAGACCTTATCATTCAGTTGACGCTTACAGTACCCGAATTTGTAAGGTTATCTATACATATACTGAGAGCAAGTGTTTGGTGACCCAAGGAGTCCCACTTTCACGGGGGTGAGAGTTGCTGATTTCCTTTAGTAGCTCAATGTGTCCCAGCTGCTGATCTGTCAGTCAGATCCCATCAGCTTTTGGTGTCCCTCCTCTGGGATTCTGATGTGTAGGTCACTGGGCTGGTCCTCCAGTTGGTATTTGGTGAAGGTGAGGAAGAATCTCAAAAGTTCATGTCAAAGACAGCTGGGTTTAGAAACTGCTGCTGCAATTAACATAACTATTTTAAACTTTCAGACACACATAAATTGCTTTTGAGAATTAAGCCTGAGACAGCCAGAAACATTACAGAGAACCAAAAATTCCTTTAATTTTCCACTCTAATTTGTGATCCTCCTTATCTATGAGACTACGGGACACAGCACTAAGACTTGTGGAAGTTCCAAGCTGGGAATAACTCAGAAAAGGTCCAATACTTTTCACTGTACGTTCTCGGTATGCTACTGCTGAAGAATAATCAGGAAAGAATCTTTTCTTCCTCTTTTCCAAGTTTTCTCACTTTCTCCAGGGATGCCTCTGTGAAGGCTTGGGAAGCTTACAAGTCACAAAGATTTTGGCAGTGTTGAGTATAAAATCCGGCATGAGCATATTCTGACTATGTCCCTGAATAAGTGAGTGGGTTTTGTTTGGTTTGTTTCAGAAGCCCTTTCTTTGATTTTACATTTCAGCAATGTAAAAGATCTGAGAAACATCTTATCATTCTGGCAAATTATTAGAAGAATACTGCTTCCAATGGAGAATGAACCCTCTGCTTTCCCAGAACTTTTCTTTGTATTCTCTGAGTTTGGAAAGAAGATAAAATGCTTATAAAAACAAACAAATAAAGGAATGAACACAGAGCGGCAGAAGTTAGACCCAAGACTAACCCAGAGGGTTCAAGGTAAGGAGTATCAGTTCAGTTCAGTTCAGTTCAGTCGCTCATTGGAAGGACTGATGCTAAAGCTGAAACTCCAATACTATGGCCACCTCATGCAATGAGTTGACTCACTGGAAAAAGGAGTATAATTGCCTACAAATCAATCAACAGATTGAGCAAAGCAGGAGAAAAGATGCTGTACTGTTTCCTTGATTCCTATCTGAATTCCCAGAGTTCCACAGAACATTCCAAAAGTAATTTGGCTTTTGTGCCCAGTGCACGGGGACTAACGCTTTTCAACAGAATTTCATAAGGAGATAGGGTAACTGTGGACCCTGCTCTCAGCGAAGCTGAAAAATGGCTGTTGTGAGGAGGACAGAACTGGGCTTTTTAATGACCACTCATTTGAAAAACAACCCTAGAGGCCAAAAATTGCCTACCCTAACCCCACTGAGAATCATGGTGGATTTGCCCAAGAAAATTCCTGCTCATAAAACTTTGCAGAACAGATCTGTTAAAACAAACCTGTAATTATGAACAGAACAAGAATCTCACTTAAGTAATCTTGCAGCTATAACACCAACTGATTCAATAACCCCCAAACTTGGTCAAACACAATTGACAAGATTTGAGTCCCCTAAATGTGATTGCTGAGCATGCTTGACTGACCACCAAACTATGTGAGATGCTAAAAAGAAAAAAAAAAAAAAAAAAGGACAGTAGATTTCAATGTAAAGCAATTTAAAATATTCAACAATGATTTTCAATATGAAACTGGTAGCCAAAAGGGAGAACTTTTATCAAGTGTATTTTCTGACCAATTCCAGAAACTGAAGTAAAGTGACAGAATGTGCCCGTGGTGATGTATATGTGGCGACCTGGTAAAGGAATGTGAAATGCCTAAATATTTAGCCAACACCTAGCTCCTTCCGCTCTGGCTAAATTAAGAACCAAGGATGAGAAGGATGCTCTGCGAACTCCTGTGCTAATTAAGAACCAAGGATGAGAAGGATGCTCTGCGAACTCCTGTGCTGTACCTGTATCCTTACAGACTATTTCTGTGCTCAGTGGAGTTATTATTAAACTAAAGCATCACATATCACTCTAAAATTTTCCTCAGAGAGAAACTGTAGCTTTCTACTTTCTCAGTTCTCTTGGTCTGGGTCAGAACATTAATATTTGTTGGACAGCATGTTTTTAAAGTAGGAAGATATTTCAAAAATCAAATATTCTGGTTTGTTTCAAAGAATATGTTCTCAGCTAAAGTCTGATGCTTTCTTCCTGTGGGGGTGAGCCACAGTTGGCCACAATTCACCAAAGTTTCCACCAGCTAACGATAAAAAATTATGTCCCATTCTAAAGAAACAAAAGAAAAATTACACTAAAGTTGTGCATTTCCTTTCCAATCCCCAAAGACAATTTGAACAACTGGCTCAACATGCCAAATTAAGCCATGAGAATTTATCCATATCTAATAAGGATTAGTAAATGTTATAACAATGAACATGACTTTGACATAATTTATACTTCAACTTCTAAGGCGCTGGGTTCAGCATGGTCTCATTCCAGCTCTGATAGAGGAGGATATGTACACTATTCCTGCAGTGTCCTCTGAGAATTCCAATCACGTTTATAACAAGCAGGAGGGTTCATCACTTGATAAAAGAAGGTTTCTTTATATATAAATAGTATCTTTAGAATCAGAACATGGTAACTGAGCTGAAAGAACTAACTACCTAGGGAAGATTCAGGCATCTTTTTCCCTTCAAGCCCAAGATAACTGTTTTGGAAGCAGAAAACCTGATGATGGAACCTGCCATGCCTCTTGTCAGAGCTGGGTGACCACCTGCAACTTGAAAAACTTTGGAAACATTTCTAAGTCACATATTTGGAGGGAGGAAGATTAAGACTTCTGCACTTTGGGCTAGCCAGCTCTGACTGGGTCTGCTCCATTCCATTTCTCATCCATACTTGCCAAAAGCACAAAGAGGCAACTGGGACGTTTGCTCATAGTATCTGCTATTAAGATAAATCAGTAACACTGTTGTCTTTGGTTCATAAAATATAATCCCCCAGAGATGACTCTTACCCATCCAAAATATCAGCTTTTTGTTTCTATGCCTCACCAAGGATTGCATCACTAGAAAGCTCAGGAAAACAGAGGCTCTCCCTGGAAGCCCAACCGCATCTCAAGATGCCTCAGAAGACCCCGGCCCCAGCAGACCTCCCCGGAGCCTGGACAAGCAAGACCAGGGCTGGGAGGTCTGGATACATTTTCCTGGAAGGAAGATGTCTGAACCCACACTGAACTGGGTTCTTTCAAGGCAGTGTTTGCACCTTCTGCACTATTTATTTTTCTGCAAGGATAAATCATGGTCTGGCTCCCAGAAAAGCAGAAGAGAGGGGCCTATTTATGAGCATTGTCACTCAAGTTCTTTCTTCTTTGGTCAAGGGAATAAGTCATGCGGAGCGGGTTTGTGTCAATGGATTGTCACCAAAGACTGCTTGGGACCATCATTCCTCAAAGCACAGTGCTACCCTGTGGGGAAGAAAAACATAACCCTGTCTTTGCACCTCAGAACTGAGCTCAACATCCTGCACATCTGTACAGCCCTCAAGGTTTTTAAAGACCGTATCCCAGAGAAAATGCTTTGTGATAAGGCTTCTCTGTGAGTTAGACAGCAAACTACATACCCTTCTCACAGGAAAGTAAGTTGACCTCCTCACCATCATAGCTAGTAATGAAGATGACTCAGGATCACACAAGTCAAATGAGCAAAATTCAGAGCCTTCCTTCTTCTCTATCATCCTTGAAACCTTGAATTCTTAAACATTCCCTGGTGGGAAATATGGAAACTGCATGACAGTGGAAAACAAAGGAGTTCAAAGTGTTACCCTAAAGGCAGATTCGCTCACTAACTCTGACTTGGTTTCCCCATTTGCATAGCAAGGACCATGAATGTATTACCTCCGTGAGCTTTTGTGAGGACTGTAATCAAACAAGAAAAGCATAATGCTATGCCTAGAATATAATTTCTTCAAGAAATAATAGCTGCACTGATATCTTACTGAACAATGTATCTCCTCTACTCAACTGCAAGCTCCATCAAAGTAAATACTGTGACTTGCTTGGGCATCTTCAAAGTCACTGGTGTAGATCAAGTACTCAGTGTACTCTATGTATGAATGCACTGGAATAGTTCCTGACTTTCAAAGCTGCAAAGAACTAAGACGTCTGTTAGTTTAATCCCTTCACCTCACAGATGGGGAAGCTGAGCCTGTGAGAGAGAAACAGAAGGAGCCGCCTAAGGTTTCTTAGTGTGTTGGGGGTCACAGTGGGGCTGGAACTCTGACCCTCAGGTTCATTCTCAGAAGGATCACCTTCTATCATCTGCCAGGGCTTTCCTGGTAAGGTGGGCTCCTTTATTTTGTTTAAAGATTCAAAATCATATTTTCTACAAAGCTGCTAGAGTCAGATATCTTAGAGAATATCGGGCCCCCACACCCAAGAAGACTGACAACGGAAACTCTGCCTACCTGCCTTGTGACCCACACACCTGCTTCTCACCCTAGCAGCCAAAGAGGCTTTGGCACACCCAAGGCAGCCCAAAGTAGTAGGGTTTCTGGGTGGCTTCTGAGCTGGGTTTATAATTCCAGGAGTGCTGGGCCATGAGGGAAAGAAAATAAACCAGCTTCAAGATGATCAGTTAATCAGATGTTTCCGTGGCGTAAGGACCACTCTGGATTGAGACCTTCTGAGACATCCCTGTGGACCAGTCAATCATCACTGTTTTCTGAAATGGATCACCTCTCTGTCCAACCTGAACCCGTAACTTTCTTGCAAGATTTCATTCTCAAACTGTTGCAAAGATCATCTCAATCAAGATTTGCTGGCTGTGTCCAATGGGCATTTCCCAATGGCCACATCAGGGTAGCGATAAGGGAATAGGATTGTGGTTGTTGTGTGCTCATTTTTTAAAAATTAATCTCATCTAAACACTGGTGTTGTAGGGTTCTGGCTCCCCCACCTTGTCAACTCAGCAACTGCACTTGGGATCTGACTTGGAGAAGAACAGATTCCAGCTCTCCAGGCTGCACTTGGTCCCCATTGACCACTCCCTCCCCAGCAGTGCTCCACCTTCCAGCAAGTCTTTGCCCACCTGTCCCCTTCTCAAGGAGGCATCCTGGGGATGCCCTATTCAAAAGCACCCCCAGACACCTCACAGAACATCAGAACATCACCTTCATTTTTCTTCATAGCATTTGTTGCCATTTAACATGCTATAGATTCAATGTCTTTATTTTGTTTCTTATTTGTGCTCTCCACTAGAATACAAGCTTCCCCCAGGGCAGGGATTTTTGTGTTGCTCCCTATGGTATCCTCAGTGCCCCGAACAGTATCTGGCATATAGCTGATGCTCAATAAAGAGTTGTTGAATGAACTGCCCATTGTTTTTCCTCATAACTATTCCCCTAAAGTCATAAAAGTGTTCCTCTGCCTCTTGCTCTCTAAGTTTATCTATCACTTGTACTAGAATAGTGTACTAGAATATTCTTTCCCAAATCTATGACTTGCATGTTAGAGACAAACTTAAACAGTTGACATTTGTGTAAAAAATTTTAAATGTCAACTACTTTATTGATGAGAGCTATTGTTTAATTTTTTAAAATCTTTAGAATATCCATGACTTCAGTATTTCAACTTTGGGGCATTAATCTTAAGGAAAATAACATGAAAAAAAAAAAAGATTCATGGATTGAAATGTTCACCAAGTGTGATTTTAATAGTGAAAAACTAGAAACGATTGAGATCCTAACAATAAGAGAATGACAAAATTAATTATGGCAATGATGGAAATCATAGAACCGAGATATATGTGTTTGAAGGCTTTTAAGGACATGGGAAAATGCACACAACATTAAACATTTATAAGGCTAAAAAACGTCTATCATGTAGTTTGTCATGTCTTTGTTCAAATATGCATGTAGACAATGGAATGTAGGAAACTATAAATCTTAATGACAGTTGTTTCTGAGTGGCAGGATTATGGGTGATCTTAGTTTTTTATTTACATTTTTCAAAGTTTCTACAGTTAGCATATATTATCTTTACACTAAAACATTTATTTATGTGTTTTCAACTTTGAAAAGTATCATTTACAGTATAGGAATAGTTACAAAATTAAATCCTTATGATTTCTTATTAATAATATAGTGCTACATTTTTTAAAAAAACAGTAAATATGAGGGATTCTGGAACTTTTATCTCTGCATGTTGCAGAGAATAAAAGAAAAGAAGGTGACATTTCCCCAAAAGAACATGGAATTAAGTAAGAGTAAAGAGAAACTACTGGAAATTTTAAATTCTGAGTTTAATAACTGTCTTTCTGTAATCAGGATAGAGGAAAGTGAAAATCCTTTTCCTATTAAATTATCACTTGAAAAAGCAAAAAGTAAAATTCTGAAGTCAGGAAATGGTAAACTCAGTTCATGCAACAATGCTGATCAATGACAAAATCAGTCTAATTTAAACACAGTTATTCAAGGGGTAGTATGAAGCAAAAAGGGGGCCAGGGGAAGGACTTTTCTTTCATTTTGAAATTCAGCATCAGGAAGACACAAGGGCAGGAAGTCGGATCTTTTTTCAATTCATGTGAGATGATAAGGTGAAGACAACCTGAAAGGACTTTTAATTATATGATGAGAGGAAGGAAAGAAGGGAGAGACAAAAAGAGATTCAGAGAAGCCTGTTTTTATACGTTAAATGATAAAGAAGAAACCAGAAAACTAAAGGAGAAAAAGGCTTTCAAGCAGAAATCTTGAGAATGAAACAGAAAGACTCCAAGAGGCAAATGTCAACAATTCATGTGGGAAAGCAGAAAATGCAACGCACTTGATCAAGCCCACAGCCCCTCTCCCTTGGCAGCGGGTGAGCCTGATGATGCAGGATGAGATAAGTCCCTCTTCCTAGCCTGCACATGTGACCCCAGGGTCAAGGCGGGCGCTGGCTGGGGGAGTGGGAGGTGCTGGGAGTGGTGCTCAGGGTCACAGAATAAAGCCTGTATTTTATGCGCCTTTTTAGCCCAGGTCAGGGGGATTACTGAAGAGGTATCACACCAAGTTGGGGACATCTGTTGGGAAGACCGTGCAAGTCTTGGAATGAGCCCCCTCACAAACTGTGCCATCTTTGCCCAGTTCCTAGACCATAGTTTCCTCATCTCCAAAATGGAATTTATAACACCTGGTTTTCAGAGTTGTTGTGAGAATTAAATGAGATACTATATTTAGAATTCCTAGCCTAGTTTCAGGTATACAATAAGAGCTCAAAAAACTGTTAGCTCCTCCTACTCTAAAATGTCAACAACAACAAAAAACTATCACAATGAAGAAAAATGCTGCACACATTACACCCACACTAGATTCCTCTTAAAGCAACATCAGCCTAAGACACCCCCAAATCTACACAGCACAACCACTGGATCCCTCCCTCCCCAAAACACAATGGCTCCCCAGTAGCTGACATCTTAGAAAATTTCCCAATACTCTTTGCTTTGGTGGGAGATCTGAATGTTCTTGATGGCAGTAATGAACAGGTTAAAGTTGAGGGGATTTCAAACATGTCTAATCCAATAAGAGGCTTGGTAAAACATGCGTTATCACTTAAAGAATAAATGTTTAAAAATAGAGCACAGATGTGAAATTTGAATAAAAAAAAAACAAAACAGAAAAAGCACGTAAGAGATCTTCTTGGCATTTGTATGCTATTCTCTGTTTTGGTCACCTTCAGCTAAGCCTGTTATTCTGATGTACTCTGCCAACAGCTAGATACTACAGCGGTGCTTCAAATTACTGAAGGAGAGCTGGCAAATCACTCTAAAACTTACAAGTCAGACCCATCTCTTCCTTTCTGTATTTCTAAAAGTGGGGGAATGAAGGGGTAAAGTTGGTCTTTTCAAACTTTTCTACTTAAAAGGTATATTCCAAAAGCAAAGAATAAGCTTTTCTAAGACTAGATACTTGGATACTTGAAAACATAAAGTATCATTGGTGGATAGGCATTTGTCACAAAAGCTAGGTCATGAATTGCCAGTCATGAAATTCACAGGAACTCCTACTTCTGCGTGAAGTCATTTCCTGCTCCCTCAAGCAAGCAAAGATTTTTAAACATTGGTAATGCTTCTGCAACTGAACTGAATGCTTCTGCATCAAAAAAAAAAAAAAAAAAAAAGAAAGCAATGTGCTCTGTCATCTGTTTTGTGAGCTAATATCTGCCTTATAGGTGGTAGAGAGGATGAAAACCCAGGCTCAAGGACAATGTCAGTATCAACATCCCCTTCCACAGCCCAATAGTGCTCTACACAGTACCTCCACGAATGTTTGGGGAAGAGAACTAAAATGGTTTTTAAAACACGGCTTCCTTCAAATGTGAGACTGAAAAGCGGTCCACCAGAGTCAGCCTGATGGTTTTGGAAGGTGCATTTCTAACAAAGATTAGAGAAATGTATGGAATCACACAGACAACACTTAGCCTCCACAGTCTTTGAGTGCTAATTTGTGATGCAACCAGCAAACCAAAGGCATTCCCTGAGTATTGAGATTGAGGCACCAGCTGCCTACAGTAAAAAACGTCTCCAGGCTAAGAGAGCAGACCAGTGTCCTGACCAGTCACTGGGACACGAAGAGTAAAGTGTTTTCAGTAATACCAAGAACTTCAAGTTTTACCTCTGTGAGAAAGCCCTGACCTGGGCCTGGTGAGGAGAGAATGAGTATTTCTTTCTTTTCTTAAAAAAGGGGTTCTCCAGAACAAACTGTAAAGACACTTGGCACTGAAGTCAATGATAAATAGAGATGTGGCTAGATTCTACCAGTGGAACATGAACAGCTTAACCCAAAGTGAGTCCACAGTAAAAACCAATGCATTTGCATTTCAGCAATTTGATCTAGGGCAAGTCTGTGATGCATTATAATGTTGGGATCACATCAAGCTTTCTGGCACTTGTCCAACCACAACATCAGGCTATGGGAACCCCACTGCATGGAGTTCCTTCACCACTGTTCAATTGTGCTCACCTCCCAAACCATAAAGCATAATTAAAAGTCATCTGCATACCATGTAATGGAAGTGTAAATGGGAAGCACAACCACGCGTGGCCCCCAGCAGAGAGAGAAAGAAATGCCTGGTGAACCATTCCACTTGGGTGCTTCTTGTTTTTCTTGACAGGATGCCTCTATCTGTGGCGAGATCCAATTTTGACTGGAATCTAATCCTTAGAACCAGCTTTCCTGAACACTTTCTGTGGCAGCATCTGCCTTCTCCCACTCTTGGAGTGGCTAATTGTCTGGCTAATTCCTGGAGACAATCCTGTGATGGTCTGGACATTACAGAGGAGAGGTAGGCCCTACCCAAATCAATTATACTATATAGATCTGGACAGTGTCCAGAATGTTAACCTAGATATAGGACTTCTCTTCTCTGCAAGCTCTGGAGGGCAACATAGAGAATCAGTGGACAGTCTTCTGGTCTTAATATCTTCCTGCTCCCAATTGACCAGTGTGTTTCCTGGTAACAAAAAGCAACGCCCAGAACTAGTAGGAAGGGGAAAAAGAAAACCAAGCACAATTTATCTCTGATCACAAAAGTATTCTAACTGGCTCCGAGAAATAAGCTGGTTCTAATTTTAACTGAACAATAGTATCTGGCCCTCATTTTAAAAAAGGCATTTTCATCAAGGATGTGCATTTCACTACTTCAGCACACAAGGGAACATTTGGGAATAAGGCTTAGGGGGTAAGACTTAGTTTTAAGCTTTCTTCAAAAACGCTTTAGCAGCAGGAAAATCCAATGATTTCAGAATTAATTATTTTGATGTCAGTCCTTTCTTCAAGGGTGGAGGAAAAGAGTTGGGGGGATTGGATCCAAGACACAAAAGAAGGAAAGATTGCAAATTTTAACAATATTTTTAGAACTAGCATCCTTAGAGGAAGAACAAAAATACAAAATAAAAATAAAAAACCTTAATGAATTCCTAGTTGAATCCCTCTCCCCAAATGGCAAAAATCTGGAAGGCAGTTTTTTTGTTTTTTTTTTAAGAGAGGTGGAGTAAGTGTCAGAGGTGTGTACTTGCAAAGAAATGGAATTGGGAAGAATACAAAAGTCAGATAGACTTACATGTCTGCTACCAAACTATGATTAATCCCTTATACCATTCTGTAAGCAACAAATCACAGATAGTTCATTTGTACTGCTCTCACCTGTATAAAGGTGTCCAGTCTAGAATCCACTCAAGTGTCAAAACCCAAAGAGTGTCATAAAGATTCTTTTGTGGTTAAACATAGCTGGAATTTCTGAACTCATTTCATATCACCTTCTCTGGCTCTTTTGAAAGGTGTTTAATGGGAGTTTAGGTATTTCTGGGCAAATTAATTTATAAGAAGCTCAGACATTTTCTGGAAAGAAATGGAGGGACTCCTTTCATAACGGCAAGTCATCTCTGCCATATCTAGAAACTCAGTGGCATTTAATTAAAAAAAAAATAAAAAACAACCTCCAAAACTGGAAGGGACCCTGAAGGGTTCAAAACAGATAGCCTTGCAAAAATTCAAGTGTGGTAAAAGTCATTTCTGCAAAGTGTCTTGAAACATGGCAAGAAAGAACACAGCACCAATTCTGTGGTCATCTTTCAGCGAACAGGTCTCCATGTCTTTTTACCAACTCTGATAGTGGCTTCCTGGAATATTACAGGCAGAATTATGAGGCTCAGTTTTGTCGAAAGTCATGCTTGATCAAGGAAGTCTCTTCTTTTAATAAGCTGCTCTGGCAATTCCCTCGTTCATTCATTTATATAGTCCACAAACATTTGCTGAATGCCAACCAGCAAATGTTAGCAACTGTAAATGGTCAGCAAAAAAAAAAAGTCACGAGGTCACATTCACAGTCCTCATGGAGTTCATTAACTAGCAGGACAGATAGTTTCTATCCAAGTAATCACCAAAACAAATGCAAAAACTGCATCTGTTCCAGTGCAATTAAATGATGTACATGTGCTACAAGAGTGCCAAATTGGGGATTTGACCCAATTGAAAAAGTCCCATAAGGCCGCCCTGCAAAGGTGATGTTGGGCTGAGACTGAATTGAACCAGTAGGTGTTAACTAGGTGAGGAAAAGAAGAAAATGTGTTTCAGACAGAGGGAATTGCATGTGCAAGGCAGATAGCATGTTGGTTTGAATTTGTCTTTATCCCACCAGCAAGCGAAGCCAGAGAAGAATTTCCAGCAGTGAGAGCTAGAGCATGATGAGCATATCGTGGGAAGTACCTTTAGAATACTCATTGGAAGGACTGATGCTGAAGCTGAAACTCCAATACTTTGGCCACCTGATGTGAAGAACTGAATCCTTGGAAAAGACCCTGATGCTGGGAAAGACTGAAGGCAGGAGGAGAAGGGGACAAAGGAGGACGAGATGATCGGATGGCATCACCAACTCGATGGACATGAGTATGCAATGCATTGGGTAGTTGGTTGCTTATGAGGAAAAAGTGAGGTAATGTTTGTAAACTATGTGTACAGAAAACACTTGGTATAGACCTGGCTTGTGGAAATCATGCAGTTATTCACACAAAACAATATTTATTTGGTGCTGATGCTGAAGCTGCAATACTTTGGCCACCTCATGCGAGGAGCTGACTCACTGGAAAAGACTCTGATGCTGGGAAAGGTTGGGGGCGGGAGGAGAAGGGGACGATGGAGAATGAGATGGCTGGATGGCATCATCGACTCTGTGGACATGAGTTTGAGTGAACTCCGGGAGTTGGTGATGGACAGGGAGGCCTGGCGTGCTGTGATTCATGGGGTCACAGAGAGTCGGACACGACTGAGCGACTGAACTGAACTGAATGTGCTTGGCAAAGTGCAATTGTTAGGGGATTGTTGAATGAGCTACTCATGTTCAGCCACAGAGTCCTGCATGGGATGAGCTCAGAAAGCAGCCTGAATAGGGTAATATCTCTCATGTGCCCACCTACCTCAAAATCCCTAGACCCATGATCTTTCCCTCCCATTGGCCTGGGAATTTCAGGTCAATTATGTGGGTGATGACAAGTGAGATCTGGAACTCACTGTCCCTGGGATGTCCTCTCTGACTAATATCTATGAGGGATGCATACACAAACCAAACAAATTTAGTAAGTGCTGTGGGCCTGTTCAGTGCAGGTTGGGAACTGGGGTCTACAACTCCTAACACATCTGCTCACCACTCCCCAGGTGCTTGGGTACCAGGGGTATGGGGACCAGGAAGGCTTTAGTGCCAACAATTGTCTGCTCTATCTCCCATGGTTCAACAGCATGTTCTCAATGAGCTGCGACTCTAAGGTATGTGAAAAACAACAAAGATGAAACAAAAATCAAACTATCTCTGAGAGCTGGTAGCGATAAAATCTATTAGTAGTAGCAGTGATAGTAATGGGAGCTCACACATGTTTGGAACATTTGTCTACCAAGCACGTGCAAATCACTTTATATACAGTATACCTCAAAAACAACCCTTTGAATCATGTATTAGCCCAATTTACAGATGAGGAAACTGAAGCTCAGGGAGGTTCAGTATTTTGTTCATGCTCACTCAACTAACAAGTGCTGGAATCAAAAACTAAGCAGTGAAACTCCAGATGCCAAATGCAAAATCCACTTAAAGCTGTGTGGCAAAAATGTCTGTTCAAGCATCATGGTGTGTCTAGTTATGAAGCCTGAGCAGCACACCCAACCTCTCTGGACCTCTGGCTCCTTCTCTGTAAGAGCACCAGCTCTTCCTCTTTGGTGGGAGTTAATGAGTTAATGTATATAAAGCCCTTTGACCTACACCTGGCACATGATGGGAGTTTAAAAGTACTAGCAGTCATTATGTGATCAAACATCCTAAGTCTAAGAGCTCTAGGCAGAACTATTCTTTATGAATGGCTGGCTGCAGACCATTCTCAAATGGGTTTCTGGCATCTACTTTAGGTATACAAAGATAAAAGGACCTCAGAATTTCTGGAATATCCATCTGCTTGCAACTCTGAATTGCCTCCTAAACATGGTGGGGTATATGTGGACTCAGACGGGCTATATAAAACCTGAGCTCTATCACTTACAAACTCTGTATGTTGGGCTGGTTATTCTGTACTCTGAGTCTCACTTACGGACCCCAGAAAGAGCAGGTAATCCTGACATATCACAGGGCTGCTATGAGGACCGTGGGACAGAGTGAGGACCGTGGGACAGAGTAAGTCCCCCAGGGACACTGGATTCCCTTCCTGGCACAAAGTAAACTCTCAATAAAAATGGCATGCTTTTATAAGCCAATTACTATTATTTTCAGACTCATTATCATCTGCAACAAGGATACATAAATTGACATTCTTTTTTGCTCTGTGGCCAGTAGGGTGTGGGAAAGAATTTCAAACCTAAGTCAGGGAAAGAAGCCCATCCTCCTCCTTTGCTGCTTCGTTTTCCACAACAGTCCTTCAGACCCTGCTTTTAGCCAGGCAGAAGCCTAACTGTGCATGGCTGGGGTTTCCCAAATGTGCCCCATGATACCCAAAACCAAGCCTGCCGTGAATAATGCAGGCTTTGTACAGTTTCCCAGGAGCAGATTGAAGGGCTACACTCAATCCTTCCTGGAATCCAGGAGTGCATTTTCATGATGCTGAGAAAGAAAAAAAACAAAAACAGCCTTAAAAAAATTCCTTACTGGGAAGAGTATAGAGAGATATGGGGAGGAAAGTAAGAGACAAAAAGACAAATGTAATTCAAGGAGCCTGATGGTAAGCCCTCTGTCAATCTTGTCTTTACAGCAGTGCAGCCTGTTTCAGAAGAGCTGGACCTGTAAGGTGACCATCAATACTAGAACCATTGGCAAACACATAATAAGTGCAATTGCATTATAAATCAAGATATAGTGCTGTCATCTATGGTTCTAGACTCTATGGCCAATGAATACTAGAAATCATCAGAAGATCTGAAGGTCAAGATGTGATGCAGCTCTTATGCACCCCCAATCCCAATGGTGGGGGTGAGTGTCTCCTCAGCAGCTGACTGACCTGAGACCTTTGGATCGTGTACGCATCATAGCTGGACCCGTGGTACTTGGCCGTAATATCTGGGCTGTAGCTAGCATCACAAGTGCATGGTATATTCGAGGTCAGGGGCTGTTTCTTAGGTCTATAAACCTGTGGGAGAAAGCTACAATGGTTACGTGAAGTGGGGGAGGAGGCAGGGTGCACAGGGAAGGAACTAGGAGAAAGCAAAGAAGGAGCCCCAACTTGACTTTCCGTGGCCAAGTGGGTGGAAAAGTAGTATAGAAGGTGCACAGCCCCAAATGAAGTGATCAGATATAAGTGGCCCCTAACTCCTGGGATCAGCACTAGCAAGGCATGCTGCTCTGTGGAAGGACCCCAACACCCACCAGTGACTGGGACCCTCCCTCTGCAGGAGAGGGCACCAGGCATGGCAGTGCTTGTTTGCTCGTTCTCTCAGTAAGGCAGCCCCATGAAAATCAGACTCTGGTTCAGGGCCAAAGGATGCCTTTTCCTTCCCGGGGAGGGAAAGGGTCAGCCCAACTGTGACAGGAGGGAGCTTATCTTTTCAGGCATTCAGAGAACTTCAGAGCCACGGGTGGCCCCAGCTAACCTGTGATAGCCACCTCGTGAGACTACAGACCACTGAACCATTCTCTGCTGAGTGGGTTTCATAATGAAGCTGCAATCTAACTATTTGTAACCATTGATTCCAAAAGTGCTCAGGTTATATATACATGGAGGAGAAACCGTGTCTGAAGATTTCAGAGATGATTTTGCAATATGCTTTAGGCATAAATATTTCCATTTAAGCCACTTCCAGGAAGCCACACAAAAGACACACAGTGGCCAAGATGAGGGAAAAATAGGATAATGTGGCAAATAAATGTTTAAAAAAGTATTTGACTAAATAATGGCTACAGGGGTCTCCAAGCAGAGCCTGGCTATCTCCAAGCCTAGGAGCTGGGAGATGGTTCTTGACCAGAGAGTTCGGGTAGAAATGGTTGAAGAATCAAAGTTGGAAGTATGGAGAAAATGAAATCAAAAGAACTAGATAATGGGAGTCATTATTGGGCCCAGAAAGTGAGCAAGACAGAAGGTAACAAGTTTGATGGGAAAGAAGGGGCCCAGAGTTAGTACTTTCCAGGATTTAGTCAGCAGTCATACAAAGTCCACTGGAAGGAAGAGATCTGAGAGGTATTTCTGGAGAGAAGATGTGAATACAACAGAAAGGAAAACAGCGCTGGCTGAGAACCACACAAGCCCAGGCACATGTACAAAAACAGGAAAGCAATAAAATGTTTCAGTGACAACTTGGACTATTTTTCTCCTACCTGGCTTTCACCTGCTTGAGCATGCAGGATGGACATGGCAAAACAAAGAGTAACTAAACCCAGAGAAAGCACTCCAAACCCACAACCCAGCAAAACACACCAGTCATGTAAAAGGCCCCACCTGCTGCTTTAACTGATGCACTAGTCGATCTTTTTCCCGCTTGAGGGCCATGACTTCTTCTTGTGTCTTTTTCTTTTTGGAGGCAGACAGTTCCAGCAAGGCAATGTTTGCATCTTTTTCACTGATTGCCGCAAGAAGTGCTTCCTGTCTGGTAAAATAAAGACATTGTGATGATTTTTATAAAGTGAAAAAAATCAGCATTTATAGTTGAAGTGAGCCATGACATGTCTCAAGGAAAGGCATTATGGATAGTGATTAAAAACAACTGCTTCCTTGATTCTCAGAAGAATGTACAAGGTAGTTTATATCAGAATCCCTGAGACCCACACACTGTGTCCTCTGAGACACACCTTTTGATGGCTTCACAGACGAAGCTGTATACAAGAAATGGAGGGAGACAGTCTGCACATTCCTAAGACATCTACCCATTTATCCATCCAGTAATTCAACTGTTGAATCCTATCTGTTGAATCCTTCTATCCATCTATCCATCCATTGGCCAGGTAAGGTTCTAGATACCCCAAGACAAGTCAATAACGTTGGGCAGCAAATTCAATATCAAGTATTATTTCTATCATGCAAGATTTTCTTTTGAAAAAGGCATGCAGAGATATTTACTAGGATCTCCTTTCAATTTTCAGTGAAATTAGTAATGCTCCCCCGCCGTTCTACCAAGATCCACTCATTTCCCAGTCTTCCTTACCTCAGTAATTTCAACACCAACCACTAAGTAGCCCAAGTCTCTCAATTAGAAGTTATCCTTGACTCCTTTCCTTTCCTGTTCACTCAGAGCCAGTCCATCAACAATTTCATTAGGTTTTACACCAAAATACATCCCCTATCTCAATTAACTTACTGTTACAAACTTATCCCACCCACCAGCAACTACTTGTGTGGCTTAACCACTTGCCACCCTGGTACAGAGACCAAAGTAATCTTTCAGTTCAGTTCAGTCGCTCAGTCGTGTCCGACTCTTTGCGACCCCATGAATCACAGAACGCCAGGACTCTCTGTCCATCACCAACTCCCGGAGTTCACTCAAACTCATGTCTATCGAGTCGTTGATGCCATCCAGCCATCTCATTCTCTGTCGTCCCCTTCTCCTCCCGCCCCCAATCCCTCCCAGCATCAGAGTCTTTTCCAGTGAGTCAACTCTTCGCATTTCAGCTTTAGCATCAGTCCTTCCAATGAACACCCAGGACTGATCTCCTTTAGGATGGACTGGTTGGATCTCCTTGCAGTCCAAGGGACTCTCAAGAGTCTTCTCCAGCACCACAGTTCAAAAGTATCAATTCTTTGACGATCAGCTTTCTTCACAGTCCAACTCTCACATCCATCCATGACCACTGGAAAAACCATAGCCTTGACTAGACAGACCTTGGTTGGCAAAGAAATATCTCTGCTTTTTAATATGCTATCTAGGTTGGTCATAACTTTCCTTCCAAGGAGTAAGCGTCTTTTAATTTCATAGCTGCAATCTGCATCTGCAGTGATTTTGGAGCCCCAAAAAATAAAGTCTGACACTGTTTCCACTGTTTGCCTATTTCCCATGAAGTGATGGGACCAGATGCCATGATCTTTGTTTTCTGAATGTTGAGCTTCAAGCCAACTTTTTCACTCTCCTCCTTCACTTTCATCAAGAGGCTTTTGAGTTCCTCTTCACTCTCTGCCATAAGGGTGGTGTCATCTGCATATCTGAGGTTATTGATATTTCTCCCGGCAATCTTGATTCCAACTGGTGCTTCTTCCAGCCCAGCGTTCCTCATGATGTACTCTGCATATAAGTTAAATAAGCAGGGTGACAATATACAACCTTGATGTACTCTTTTTCCTATTTGGAACCAGTCTGTTGTTCCATGTCTAGTTCTAACTGTTGCTTCCTGACCTGCATACAGGTTTCTCAAGAGGCAGGTCAGGTGGTCTGGTATTCCCATCCCTTTCAGAATTTTCCACAGTTTATTGTGATCCACACAGTCAAAGGCTTTGGCATAGTCAATGAAGGAGAAATAGATGTTTTTTTGGAACTCTCTTGCTTTCTCCATGATCCAGCGGATGTTGGCAATTTGATCTCTGGTGCCTCTTCCTTTTCTAAAACCAGCTTGAACATCTGGAAGTTCACGGTTCACGTATTGCTGAAGCCTGGCTTGGAGAATTTTGAGCATGACTTTACTAGCGTGTGAGGTGAGTGCAAAACAATAGAAATCCAAATTCCACCATTCTGTTGAATGAAAAGTCCATCCCATCACCCACTAAACTTCAAATTCAGATCCTTTACTGATGCCTGCAACTCGTCACACCAACTGGCCCTGAGCATCTCTCTGAGGTCATCTTGCTCTTTCTTTCCCTCCTCAGTCACTAGCCTCCTGCACATTTTGTTCCTGATCTCTTTTCTAGTCCCTGAAAATATTATACGTGTTCTCGCCTCTTAAGCTTTGCCTCCGCCATTCCCTCTGCCTGGAATACCTTTACCACAAACAGCACCTTTCATGTTTCAGCTCAAAAAAGCCCTCTCCAGCCACTCTCCCTAGAGGTGACTTCTCAGCTTCCACCTTGTACCCAAGCCACTGGTCTGTCACGTTACACTGTTTTTTGTTTTCATAGAACTGTTCACCGCTTGAAACAATCTTAAGACATTTACTATTTGTTTTCCAGGCTTGACACTCCATGAATTGGACCCCCATTGCCATGTGCACCACCAATTCTCCAGCTTCTAGAAGAGCATAAAGCAGGTGTCAAAAATGTGTGTTCAATAAATAAACAAGTTCAATTTATACTTCCTAAAATCTTTTAAGACACCACTGGAAAACTCTTTCTCTCACTTAAAAAAATTACAGTGCTTTGACTGCTGATTAATTGCTGATCACTGCTCACTTAGAAAAGTTACAGTTGCTTCCTCCCATTTTATAGTCCAATTTTCTGTCAACATCTGCCACAAATTTTAACCTAGAATTTTCTGAGACTATTACTGACGAGGAAATGGCTCCCCTGGTATGTTTCATTTAGTCCTTCTTTCCTCTGAGGATGGCTTTGTCTCAATCATTTGTGTCACTTCAGCAATAGTCTAGATAATTTAGAAGATCCTATAGCCCTAGAAAAGCCTCCATATTGCGTATTGTTTTTTCACACAAGCCCCGGGACTGAAACCTGGTGATGGTCCTGTTTTGCCTGTCTTTAATTCCCATCACCAGACCAGGCCCTCTCCAGATGTTTGGACAAGATGGTCATTATTTGGATCTTGGATTTCTTTTCCTTTTCACTACCGGGATTTGTATGGACTTTTCTGGGCCCTGGTCATGCCAGGCAGTAGGAGCTTCTGTCTGAGGCCCAATCAGACATGTGAGCAGCAGAAATGCTGGAAAATATCTCCACTTTTCAGAAGAAAACCAGTGTAGGCTAGACTACAAATAACGGCATTAATAGTCAACTTCACAGAGCCTGTCTTTTTCTGGATAACATCTTGAGACAACAGACATGTCAGCCATTCACAGCCACTGCATATTTATATATAAGGCCAAGGTGAAGAGGCTGCATAGACTTCAGATCAGGGAGAGCTCAACTGCTATCTACTCCAATTTAGCTACAACACACCCAAGGTGACTGCAATAGTTTTTGCCACTCTGCTCCAAATAGAAATTTCCAAGTGAAACTTTTTAAATGGAAACAATTGAAAAGATCATTATTTGGAAAATTGGGAGTTGACAGTACATTAAGCTTTATCCCAAAGATTCACCTATTAAAGGTATAGGCATCCATTTAAAATGCTGATTAAAAAAATGTAATGATATATGAGAATATGTATGTTTGTTGAGAGACTCCATGAGCCTCATATTTCTGCATATTTTATGAGCAAAGGTACTACCTTCTGTTCTCACAGGTTTCCAAGGATTGTTTAGAGTGAATAGCCTTGAGAGATACACACAGTGTCTCCCTTACAATCAAAGGCTAAATATACTACTGCCTTGTATAATAGTGTTTCCTTGCAGAGCAAAGGACAGACATCTAACTGCTCTGTCTTAGAAATGATTCAAGTTCCCTGAACTCATGGTTGCTCTTCTTCAATGCAACCCATTACATATACAGCTATTCATCTGGCCCTCTTGTCTTGCCTCCAAAGAACTTGGGGAACGGAATGGGGTCTTGACATAAATATACTGATGCTTGAGCAATAAAGCCAACGCCTCTAACCCCAAAGTCTCTGGTTCTCTGCCTGCATCCCTGAAACAGAGGCAGGCAAGCCTGTTAGCATGTCAGTAAGAAAAATTTCAGACCCTTCACAGCTTTTGACATGCAAATGTATACACAATATCCCCCAAACAAAAACCATATTCATAGAAAGAAATGAGAGGGAAAACACTAACATGCTAACAGGCATTAGCTAATGGTGGTGAAATAGATAGAAAGTTTTTACTTTTTCTTATGCTTATATCTTTCTGTTATACTTCCCTCACACAAAATATCATAAGAATAAACACTTAAAAATTGTAAATGAAGTGCTTCAATCACAAAATAAACTGCAGGTACACGCTTCAGATATTTGGCATACCTAACATTTGCTCATTTTTCCCATCAAGGTACATATATTCTTTCTGTCCTTCTCATTCTTTAAGCACAGGTAGGTGTACACACACATTTTCATTACCACATTTTCATCTGGTACAATCTCATCACCTCCCATTTGGACAATTACAACAATCTCCTAACTAGTCTCCCAATGTCCACTTTCATTCCTGTGTTCCCTGACCCTTTTAAATTCATTTTCCTCTTCCAGGTCAAAATTCAGAATGACACAACTTTAGTAGTTGTATAGGAAAAGCAAAAGAGTTCCAGAAAAACATCTACTTCTGCTTTATTGACTATACCAAACCTTTGACTATGTCAATCACAACAAACTAGAAAATTCTTCAAGAGTTGGGAATACCAGACCACCTGACCTGCCTCCTGAAAATCTGTATGCAGGTCAAGAAGCAACAGTTAGAACTAGACATGGAACAATGGACAGGTTCTAAATTGGGAAAGGAGTACATCAAGGCTGTATATCGTCAACCTGCTCATTTAACTTATATGCAGAGTACCTCCTACGAAATGCTGGGCTGGATGAAGCACAAGCTGGAATCAAGATTGCTGGGAGAAATATCAATAACCTCAGGTACACAGACGACATCACCCTTATGACAGAAAGCAGAGGAACTAAAAAGCTTCTTGAGGAAACTGAAAGAGGAGAGTGAAAAAGTTGGCTTGAGGCTCAACATTCAGAAAACTAAGATCAGGGCATCTGGTCCCATCACTTCATGGGAAATAGATGGGGAAACAATGGGAACAGTGAGAGACTTTATTTTCTTGGGCTCCAAAATTACTGCAGATGGTGACTGCAGCCATGAAATTAAAAGACGTCTGCTCCTTGGAAGAAAAGCTACGACCAACCTAGACAGCATATTAAAAAGCTGAGACATTAGTTTGCTGACAAAGGTGTGTCTAGTCAAAGTTATGGTTTTTTAAGTAGTCATGTATGGATGTGAGAGCTGAACCATAAAAAAAGCTGAGTGCTGAAGAACTGATGCTTTTGAACTGTGGTGTTGAAGAAGATTCTTGAGAATCCTTTGGACTGCAAGGAGATCCAACCAGTCCATCCTAAAGGAAATCAGTTCTGAATATTCACTGGAAAGACTGATGAAGCTGAAGTTCCAATACTTTGGCCATTTGATGCAAAGAACTGACTCACTGGAAAAGACCCTGATGCTGGGAAAGATTGAATGCAGGAAGAGAAGGGGATGACAGAGGATGAGATGGTTGGATGGCATCACCGACTCAATGGACATGAGTTTGAGCAAGTTCTGGGAGTTAGTGATGGACAGCGAAGCCTGGCATGCTGCAGTCCATAGGACTGCAAACAGTCAGACACGACTGAGTGACTAAACTGATTGAAAAGTTATCATAAATCTAAAGAATGACCCCTCTAAACTCCTTTTCTCCTACAGTTCTATAACTTGGGCTTTTCATGTATTTAACATGTATTGCTCTTCTTATAATACATCAAAAGTCCCGGCAATTTAATTTCTAATTCCCAGTTTTCTCTCAATAAAAAACATATTAATTCCCAAATCTCTACAGATTTGAGGCTCACTAAATAGAGCCTCAAACCTAATAATACTTAATTAGTAAACCTCAAAATAAATTTAAAATAATTTTTATAAAAGTGTATTTAAAACTACTCATCAATACTAATATCCATACAAAATAACAATTTTGTTCTTCATAAACTTGTCCTGATTGTATTCCTTGTTTTATTTTTGTTTGCTCTTGGCTAAGAAATCTTTTTATAAGTACTAGTATTATACAATGATAGAACTCCGAATAAAATTAATGTAACAATGATTATACATATTCAGAAACCATCATTTAAAGACTGGCCTTAAACTAATGATATTTTTTCCTAAAATATCATGAACATTTCATACTTAGGATATTTGGAGAGATGTTCTGAATATGTTAAGGTTACATCTAGCCATTTCCTAGATATACCCTTACAGGGATGTCAGGCAAAGCAAATTCTTAATTCTAGGCTGACAGAGCCATTACATTTGTTTTTTTAAAGCAAAAATCTTCATGAGTTTAAAATAACTTTTTATAAATCTGATACATCTTAACTAATAGATTATACCATTATAAGTTAACTCTGCATGGTTATAGATTTTCATTAACTATAGTTTCAAAGCCAGGATTTTTTTGCTTTCTTTTTTGTGAGGGTAAGGGATACTAAATATAAGTTTTTTCAAAGAATAACTTCATCTGCTAGTCCTATATTGGATTGTAAGTTTTGATAATTCTCATAGGCCAGTGTGCTGATATATCTAACTTAAAGCACTCAATGATAAATATTTCACAGTTTTGAGAAAATACCAGATGGTGACATAAACTAGGAAGCTTAGATGTGCCCCTTTTGGGGGGCTCAACCTTTTAAAAGCTGAGAAAATTGAAGTATTTGCCATTTTGATATATCCTTTACATTTATGTCATTTTTTTTTTTAAGGCTCAAGTATGTGAGAGTTGGACTGTGAAGAAGGTTGATCGCCGAAGAATTGATGCTTTTGAACTGTGGGGCTGGAGAAGACTCTTAAGAGTCCCTTGGACTGCAAGGAGATCCAACCAGTCCATTCTAAAGGAGATCAATCCTGGGTGTTCATTGGAAGGACCGATGCTAAAGCTGAAACTCCAATATTTTGGCCACCTCATGCGACAAGTTAACTCACTGGAAAAGAGTCTGATGCTAGGAGGGATTGGGGGTGGGAGGAGATGGGGACGACAGAGGATGAGATGGCTGGATGGCATCATCGACTCGATGGACATGAGTTTGAGTGAACTCCGGGAGTTGGTGATGGACAGGGAGGCCTGGCATGTTGTGATTCATGGGGTCGCAAAGAGTCGGACACGACTGAGCGACTGAACTGAACTGAACTGATAAAGAGTATACACGTGGCTATAAATCAGAAATGCAAAGAAAAAGCCTCATTAATTTTCTCAAGTGAGCCACCTTCTAAATTCAAAGCCGGATTTACAGTGCTTCAGAAAACGTCACTGTCCCATCAACAGGAAGAAAGTTTCTCTGAGCCTGAAGTCACTTTCAGCACTCAGTCCCTCCTTTTTACTTATTCACCGACAGCATGAAAAGGAACATATATACTCATCTTTAGACAGTTAGTGGGGTTAAGTATATGCCAAAGGCTTGCAAAATTATCTTTAGAACACTGCAATGCTTCGGTATACAATTACTAAGGTGATCTGTCTATGCCCCAAAATGTAACTTAAAATATGAAAAGGAAGCCCAAATATGCTAGAAAGGAAGATAAGATAATGCAAAGAGAAATAAATCTATAAGAGTCTGCTGAATGCCAAGCTAAGAAAGTGGACCATAGACAGCATTTTATCAAAGTGCAGCCTAAACAAACGTCAAGGGGAATAATTTCTTTAACAAATATGGGCAACAATGAAGGAAAAGAGAGGGGAATTCTGTGCCCCTGCATGCATTTAGTTAGGGTTAACAATGGATAAAAATATGTGCAAGAACACATTTAATAACCCTAAGCTGTCATTCAGTTTGTAGGAGGTAGTCAAGATACAGCTAATAAAACACCAAAAAAATGGTTTTAGCCACCCTGAAAAAAATCCTCAATGGAATAAAACAAAAGAGGACTGAAGGGCATCTCCTGCCAAGATAAATGCCTTCTTTCCAGAGTTGCCTATGGCTAGCCTTCACAAAGAGAGTTCTACAATCCTCAGACGGTAATACATTCCTACGTCACTTATCACAGTCAATTTAAAAGGAAGCTTTATAAACATTTCTATTTCACTCCCTATTGCTGTCGTTCTTTTAATGATGACTTGAGCTCCGAAAGAGGATTGAAAATTAATTTTAGGAGTTGTAAATGAGGCAGGCCAATTAGGAACTGTTATAAATTAGATTGTGGGGAGAAGCATTAACACAGTTTTTCCTGTGGGCTCTTGTTTTAGTTAGCTGGCCCATCTTTAGGAACACATTCAATTACAAAAACAGATGCTTTAAAAAATGCATTCCATTAAGAAATGTTTGGATAATTTCAAGGGAAAACCTATATTATGTATGGTGCTTAGCCCACAGTCATGTTCTAATCATACTGTGGGGAAAAATTCCGCTCAATCAACTTTTCCCAGTTAATTACTGTTTTCTTTCCCTTATGACCCTGAATCTTCAACCATAAGTTCAGTAGGAGGTGACTTAAGACAGACGGTGACGAAAGATCCTGTTCAAAACAGCCTCTCTCTTACCCCTGGTGTGAGAGTAAGGTTTGCCACAATCAACCCTGCAGATAGATGCTCATTTGCCTAAATTTTAAAAGCTGTATTTTCAAACAGCACAGTGAGAAAGAAAAAGCTTTTAGTAACAATTAATATCAACACTACCCACCAGTAGAATAATGTATTGTGTACACAGAAAGCCCACGCAGAAAACGAAGCAGCTTGCATGAGGTGGGCCCACGGGGTGAGATATATTTGAACAATGTGAGTTTCACCAAGGACAAAGAACAGACCAGATTTGTAAAGGCGAAGCTTTGGCAGCCCAGACTCCTTAATGTGGTTTGCTCTCCGTCGCCCACCTAAAACTGACCTCAAGAAATCGTTTACTCCAATTACAGAGAATTTTGTCTTTGAAATTTAATAGCACATGACTGGAATTTCCTAACACAGGGGCTACGAGTCTTGTGGAAGTTCTTTGCTCCACTTTGTGAACTGCTTTCTACCCCACTACTCTCTCGGGGCACAACCCAGGGAGGGAGCCGGCTCATCCTCGAGCTCCTCCTAGTGCAACCGGTCTAGCATCCCGAGCTTCAGGATGCAAAGATGCCTGTACCTCTCGGCATCCTTCTGCAAAGGGATATGGGTGAGTCTGAGTCCAGCTGATTTTTCCCATGTGGAAAACGCCTGAGGCCAGACAACGATCAGTGCCAGAAGAGATTGCCTCCATCCTAAATCAGTTTCTCCAGCCCCAGACCTCTGGAGATTGATAAAAAGACAATAAGGAATGGGAGGGACCACTGCCCAGGTTCTGGCAAAGGACATGTGTGAAGCATTATTGACTATTGTGTGCCTGATCCAGAGAGAGAGACGGAGGGAGGGAGAGAGGAAAAAGAAGAAAAAGTAAATACTTCTTTTGTCTACTGCGATTTTTGAAAACTCACCAATACAAGTATGGTATTACCCAAATTCTTTGGAAGAGAAGACTTAGTGCCTACGTTTTGGAACTGTATATACCTGGGTTTGAATCTCAGCAGTATCTTTGTTCTTATGCCCATGGGCAAGTTACTTTATGACTCTGAAACTTCTATTTCCTCATAATGAACTAAGGAAAGATAACAGTAACTCTCTCAGATTGTTGTAAGAGCTAAACATGATAATGCAAGTAGAGATTCTGTCCAGTGTCTGACAGGACTACACAAATGTTAGCAATCACTTATTACATAAGATGGATACCACAAAATATAATGACTCAAGAGTTTTACATTAATTTCTACCAGGTTCCTCTTCATAGGAAACATATCTAAATATGCCAGTGGGTCTCTTATTTTCATAAGACAGACTCTCAGAGAAGCCTCTGAAGTTAGTTTCTGTTAAGCTGCCCATTTGACTTTCAAGAGCTGATAACTGTTTTGCAAACAAACTTAAAGGAGAAAATAGAGCTTACATGTGGAGAAGAATATCCCCATCATAGAAGAGTTGCAACCCACACCAGCCTGCTCTGACTGTGCAGTAACATCCTGTCCAAATTGATAGGAAAGGCCACACAAAGGTGGGCAAGATGTGATTCCTGCAGTGTGAAAAATGGAAATGTTGTTCTGAAAAAGTGACCTTTTAAAAGACAAGGTCAAGAACAAAATCTAACCAAAGTCAAACAACTTCAAAACAAAACAAAAAATCTTCCAATAAAAAAAATAAACAAACAAGCAAAAAATTGGTAAATTTGGAAGACAGTGAGGGCAAGTGAAATGAAAGGACTCTGTGACCCACCAGACTACCCTGTGTCAGTGCAAAGTTCTGTGATGTTCACTCATTCTTGTTATTTACATTCAGTGATGAGAAGGCTCCTCTGTAGAGCATCTAACTCTGCCAACGTGGTTTTCTATATAAAATACACCCAACCAGACTCCCTGGGTTATTGATGATTGATAATAAGAAAACTAAATACATCTGGGCTTCACTATGAACCAATGCTTTGCCAGCATCTACCTAAACTAAAAGTATTAGTCCATGGATGATCAGTTACTGTCAAGAGACTTGCCTCATCACATTAACTTTTTGGTTGACTTCAACGCTTGGCCCCTAGGGTATCCAACCATTTTTTTTTTCTTATGGGTAAGATGTATATATGCATGTGTATATTATGTAAGTATATTTTAATTTCCCTTTTATATTTAAGGTTACTAAGATTTGTTAGTAAGCCCTACACAGAACAGCAAACTGCACTCCTGTATCTTGAAATAAATATTTCCCTTCTTAATTTGAAATTTTTGTGTTAAATCAAACCTCCTTTTGTTTATGTTTACACGGAATAGAATATCCCCAGAGGCTATATTATAATGAAAAACAAAGCAGATTTTCATGTCATTGCTCTAAGAGGGATATGAGCAGAAGGGGGCACATTCCAGAATTTCGTTAATGCAACATTTGAAGAAAATTGAATTAAGGCTCTGTGTGGCAGATCTCAGTAGAGAGAAATACAAACAACTGAGTTTGTTGGAAGCAGCTTCTTTGAGAGACTTCCCATTCCTGGGAAGGCAAAAGGCAGTTGTTTTCCTTCTCTGGAGGAGGAAACACAGAGTGGTATCTTCATGGTGTGCTGTGGATGACGGGACTGACCAGGCAAAAAGCAGGTTTTGAGGAGGGGCAGGAAGATGATATATGACAAAGAGGGGGTGCTAAATAGATTCCCATCAACTTGAACCTGTTCTCCCTTGCTGTGCCTGCCACAGAACTGAACAATGATTTAGGATAATCAATAGGAGTCTTCCTTTGGAAAGCTGATGATTTTTAAAGCATGATCAAGGATGAGATTGGGCACGTAAATCTCTTTGAGAAGTCTGGGTTTATGGTCTGCCATCTCGTGGCCACTGCAATAAATTCTGCCCTTTTCCACTCCCCACCCAACTCCCACCCCCAAGGTAGTTGTACCTTTGTAATCTATATTCTAAAGAGGTATCACAAAGGGTGCTTATTTAAAAAAAAAAAAAAAAAGAACTTTAGCCACAGGAGCGCTCCACAATGCAGAGGGAGTTAAGGCATTTCACATTCTAATCCCCTTTCTGCTTACATTTTTCATTCCTCGATGAAAGCTTACCATCAAATTAGCATTTATCAAATTATCAAATAATCATTCCATATGGGATTAAACCTACTGAGAAGTCAATTAAGAGGTGATAGGTATGTTTTAGATGCATGCCTATTTCAAGATGTAACTTAATTGACACATAGTTACCTACAAAGGAATGAAAGTCCCAGTTCTTCTGTTCTTGTCACAGATTTGCTAAGAGATTATATAGAATAAAATAGATTGTAAATCCAACGTGGCTTTGTACCTAAAAACTAAGAGGATATGTTTTTCTGGAAATAACTTAAAATTCCAAACGACAGAAATTAAAAATACACACTTCGACACTGAGAGGGAAAGAAGTGAGACCAAATTGATCACAGTTCTACATTGAAAAGAAATTGCTAAAATGCCACCATGAAAACACACAACCTTTCAAAAGGACACACACTAACCACTTGTTGACTATGTCAATGGGAGAGAAAGCGAATGCACAGGGCCATTTTCTCGACAAGGCTTCACCCGTGTACCATAGCCTACAGATGAAAAAGAGATGCAGATGCAAGAGCAGATTCAAAGACCACAAATTCATTTCAGAGCCCAAATTACAGAGCAAAGATTGTGTGTGTGTGTGTGTGTGCATTGTGTGTACAAATACATAACACACACACACCTAAAATATAACATTACTAAGCAACTGATTTAAAAGACATGCAGAACAAAGACCTGCAAAAATAAGCTAGTGAGCACAAAAAATAATGAGGAGCCGTGTGTTAGTTTCCTAAACTTTCTGGATTCATGAATACAATATGCGGGACACTACTAGAAGGCTCCTTCTCAGAGGGTGAAGGAACATGAAACCAGACAGCGGATGTAGAATGAGAGTCTGGTAAACTACCTGAAAGCACTCCACATCTGGAAAGAATCGTGGGGGAACCAGCCCAAGACACCATGGTATAGAAAGCAGTCTCGGATTTACAGTATGGGTGGCCCTGTGGCTCATGGAGGTGAAATTTCTACTCTGGGAGGAGCGATCACTAGAGGCAGGAACATT
This sequence comes from Moschus berezovskii, assembly GCF_049115385.1. Taxonomy (NCBI): domain Eukaryota; kingdom Metazoa; phylum Chordata; class Mammalia; order Artiodactyla; family Moschidae; genus Moschus; species Moschus berezovskii. The sequence continues at coordinate 15,186,363 of NC_142483.1, forward strand.
TCTGACGTGAAATTAAAAAGTCCAATCAGAAGCAATTGAGATGAACGTGTTCTTCTGGGGTGGCTGTTTACTGGCCACACTAGGAAAACTAAATCAAACAGATGATCAGAGCTCAGTTCTTCAATCCCTTCAACACAGTGCCCATTGTATACCAGGTATAAGAGATGGAAGGACAAACAAACAGACATAACCCCTGCTTCCTTCAGTTCAGTTCAGTTCAGTTCAGTTGCTCAGTCATGCCCGACTCTGCGACCCCATGAATCACAGCACGCCAGGCCTCTCTATCCATCACCAACTCCTGGAGCTGACTCAAACTCATGTCCATCGAGTTGGTGATGCCATCCAGCCATCTCATTCTCTGTCATCCCCGTCTCCTCCTGCCCCCAATCCTGCTTCCTTGGAGCTTACCAAATAGCAGACTCCGGAGACTATCCATGCACAGTCATGAGATGAGTTGACCCTGCAATGATGTCACAAAACATAAGGAAATACCCTTCTATTTCCACTGGGAACAAATACCAGACCATCAGCAATACCACGCAGAGAAGACATCCATGAATCCAGGCATGAGAACCACAAGGCATCTCCAGCCATGTAACCAGATACTGGATAACTGATTCAAAAGCTCCCTCGCATCCTGTCCTCTTCATTCTCAGAGTCCAGTGCAGTCCAGCTATGATCCAGAAGTGCAAAAACAAGTGAATAAATAGAAACACAAAACCTTATGTTTACAGCTATTAGGCTGAATGATATGAAGTGCTTTATGTAGATCAGAAAGTCAAGTATTAGCAGTTCTATGTAATTCAACCTAACAGTTTTATTTCATAATGAAAGCAGCTTTACTGGTTTCTTTTTCACTTGTTTATAATAGGTACTCATTTTCATTCTTTGTCACTTTCTACTCTCAAAGATTTAAAAAGTTGAGGCATTTTCCTCTCCACAATACCCAATTCTTAATGCCACATGGACCCAAGACCAGAGGCAATTAATCCAGTCCACAAGAGAGAGACTGCTACACAAATCAGAGGTGGTGGTGGGGGGATTAGAAGCCTAGAAAGGTGACAGAGCTCAGTTCCTTTCAGACCTGGAAAACCACTTAGTGAGAAACATCCTGGTGACCAGACCCCAACCTGACACTGATTACCATTCCCAGAGTTTCTGACCTGTTGACCGATTGCTTTGAGATCAGATCATCTATCTCCCAGGACAGCATTGAGGCTGCCCAGCCCCACTGAACAGCAACGGAGCGCCTTCTTTTAGATTTGAACTTCAAGGCACAGGACCTAAGGCTTAAGTTCAAAGAAGAATGGGGCTGCAGAACTCTTAATGGGGTTTCCAAAGTCTCACTGATGAGAGCATTGATAAAAAGAGCACCTCTGAGGATGGCAACACACTCATGGGGAGCGGCATTAAGAGAGCATCTAATGTTGTCAACCAGTGCCTTAATCCCCATCTGTATCTGAAAAGAACTCACCATAGACAAAAAAACAACTATGCTAAATGCTTGGCAAGAGATAAAAGTTTGCAAACTCCTCTGGTGAAGAAAGCATATGAAAACTTAAGTCACAAAAGATAAATAATTGCTGATTAATGAATGAATCCATTGTTAGGATAAAAGATCATTAATAGACAAATGAATCATTAATAAATCACTGTGTTTGCTGTATGATATACAAGGCATAAGTGAAGCACATTATTTCATTTTGTCCTCTCAAATTATCCTTCAAAGAGAAAGTTATTATTATTCCTATTTTAAAGTTAAGTAAACTGAGTCTGTATGATTTAAGTAGATTGCCCAAAGTTATCTGGGTGACTTGGTCATTTTGCTAAAATGCTTGATAGTAGGAAGGAAGGAACATCCCTTTGGTCTGGGATGATGGAGGTAAACTCACAGAGAGGGCAGGGGTGACAGCTAGCTGTGAAGAAGAGCTCCACTGGAAGGGCTCTGGAGGGAAAGAGAGACTTCCAGATGGTGATCAGCCTTTGAGGAAATGTTAAAAGGACTTGTGTGCTACATGCTAAGTCACTTCAGTCATGTCTGACTCTGTGCGACCCTATGGACTGTAGCCTGTGAGCTCCTCTGTCCATAGGATTCTCCAGGCAAGAATACTGGAGTGGGTTGCCATTCCCTTCTCCAGGGGATCTTCCCAACCCAGAGATCAAACCCATGTCTCTTACATCTCCTGCACTGGCAGGTGGGTCTTTACCACAAGTGCCACCTGAGAAGCCATTTAAAACTATTTCTCTCTTGCTTATTTATGCTTATTTCCAGCTGTACAACTTCCAGGAATATTAGGGTACCATCAAGGAAAAGTGTGGCCAAACTAAATAATTCCTAAGTGCCAACCCAAAGACTGGTATTGGCTCATGCTGAAGTTTTCATACACGTATGGTTGCAAGCACATACTCACACATGCACACACAAGTCCCTGCACACTCACTCACATACACGATACATGTATTGTATTGCATGACAATACAAACCAATATTGTGAACAGTAATATGGCCAACGCCTTGCAAGTAATGGCAACCTTTTATTCTAAAATTAGGTAATGCCCTTCCTACTTTCTGACGTAAAAATGCCCTTTTATCCAATGATGATGACTGCAGTTAACATGTGAAGAGTCTCATTTAATAGTTTAATTAGGTTATCAAGCTTTATATTGTTTTCAAAAATATTTTTTCATATTATTGGTTCATAACATCCAAAGTCTAGAAAGCATTCATTTGATTGCTAAATATTATTATAATGAGGGTGTGTATGAAGAATATCTGGGGCATTACTTTGTCCCCTCCACTGTTTTACATAGATGGGGGCTTGTCTTTCTTTTTAAAAAATGCTTGACATTTCCCTAAATATTGCTGAGGTTTCCAAGCAGGCCACCTTACAAACTAATAAATGTCATGTTGAACTTAAATTGTTCTTACTAAGTGACCACCCCTTTGAAAAAAGAAGGAAGTCCTTTTCAGATATGGTATCCATAGGATATGTGGATATTAATTTTTATTTCACAAATAAGCCTTGTCAGGCATAAAGTCCATGTTTTTCTGGAGGCCCTCAATTATCATAGAAGGAAAGAGAAATTGAGTTGGTTAACATTAGTCTTTAAGAAAACCACATCCATAAGTGGCCAGAGGATCCAGTGCGAACCTGCTTCTCTTCCCGCTGTCCATTTTGTTGGATTTCTAATGCAATATGTATCTGTAGCGAACCAATGAATATAGGAATAATCAGTGTCTCAGAAGACTTAGGAACGTGGTAGTATTCCTTCAATTATCTCCTAAAATGACTACAGATAAGGATTGTACCAGGGTGGTCCTAAGATATGAATTGGGACCTAGGATTGAAGTCACAGGTAGCTGAGGCTGATACCAATTCAGTAACAGGAAGAGCTCTAACTATGTCACAGATGTCAAACAATAGCACAGGTTTCCTCATTCTCATCTCTGAAGGTACTGGTACAGGTACCAGAGGACCATCTTGAGCAATTCCCAGAGAAAGAATTCTAACAAAGGATGAGTGATGTGACTAAACCTGTTTTAGTTGATTTCTTTGGACTCTAAGTAGCAGAAACTGATTCTGGCTAACTTAGCAAAGAGAGGCTGTATTAGAGGGATGCTTGGATGGAACAAAGAAGAAAAAAGAGAGTTTTAGGAAGGTCAATGAGAGAATCACTCCAGGACCCTCATAGCAAGAATCCCCAAATCTTTCTTAGAATCCTTATATATTAACTATGCTACAATCTTTAGGCTTAATAGAAAAAAAGACAGTGAATTTCGACCTTCCCGGAAAGGAAATAGAGTAGCCAAACTCAGATCAATAAGCTACAACCTGGGATCCCTAGCACTGGGAAATCACCCTAAATAACTGCTTCACATAAACAGGGATAGCTATGATTTGGGATCAATTGCTAATTGGCAATCACTCTACTGATCTTACAGCCTGAAGGGTCTATTTCAGTGGTGTGGCTGGAACTGGCTGCTACTGGCTCAGTTCAGTTCAGTTCAGTCGCTTTGCGACCCCATGAATCACAGCACGCCAGGACTCCTTGTCCATCACCAACTCATGGAGTTCCCTCAAACTTATGTCCATCGAGTTGGTGATGCCATCCAGCCATCTCATTCTCTGTCGTCCCCGTCTCCTCTCGCCCCCAATCCCTCCCAGCATCAGAGTCTTTGCCAGTGAGTCAACTCTTCGCATGAGGTGGCCAAAGTACTGGAGCTTCAACTTTAGCATCAGTCCTTCCAATGAACACCCAAGACTGATCTCTTTAGGATGGACTGGTTGGATCTCCTTGCAGTCCAAGGGACCCTCAAGGAGTCAATTATGTGCATCTCTTTCCAGCTCCATGGTCAGTCTCTACCTTGGCCATGGCAAGAGTATTTATACCATGGAAATTGGCAATTATTACCAATCAGGGTATTTTCCTCGCTGACATGGCTTAGCAGCACACCACTGCCCTATTTCAAGATTACAGAACCACCTTGCCAAGCTTCTAGACATACAAGAGGACATGCCATAGATTCCACAATTGGGGATATTTTCTAATATTTGCTGATGCTCATCAGCACTTCTTTTGTGTGCTGAACACTTCACTATTCTAAAGCACTATACTACTATGACACTACACACAATACTATTCTAACTTTTTATGTGTGTTAACTCATTCAATCTGCATAGTAATTTCAAGAGGTAGGTGCTATCTTTTTCCCATGTGACGGACAAGGAAACAGAGACAGATTGGGATGAATTAGTTTGCCTGAGTTCACATGACTAATAAATGGCGAAGTGCAGATTTGAACCTGGGTCGTCTATACTTTGATAAGTCCTCAAAGTTAAACAACAATGTGTAACTACTGTTCAAAGTTGTGATACCCTTGACACAGAGAAACGAGACAACGCAATTGCTCTGAATCTTGTGAGGACTTGGCTGAATCTCAGTAAGGCTCTTCCATCAGTCACAGTGCAGCTAAAAGCGAGACCAGCCCAGGACAGCTCCCAGCGAGTGCTTGGTAGTTCATTTCTTTCATTACCCAGTATGCCCAAGGGATCAAGGCCAAATTCAAAAGCTGCTACAAATTCACAAAGAGATTCAAAGTGTACAGTGCTAGAACTCCCCAAGGGAGTGAAAACAGTACTCTAGGACTCAGCAGTCAGTGCACATAATGTGGATCTTACTGAATGGGCCCTGATGCCACAACCCCAGTAACAAAAGGGAGACAAGCCTGGACCTTCAACCATCCTCCACCACTAGTGCAACTGGGAGGCAGGCATTGAAAACAGAAAGCAGGGGCCTAATGGAAAGAGTCACATGATTTCAGATGTGTGTCTTGGACAGGTCACTTACCATTATGCATCTCAGCTGTGGGGCCTGTAAAATGAAAATGCTGTCCCTGAGGTTCAAATGAGATAACCAACAGGAAAACATCTGATAGACTGCCAAATCCCGCAAAACTGAGCAATACATAGCTGTGTTCCCTAAAGCCTAAACAGCAATGATGTTGACCGATTCACTTCAAGCAATATTTGTCATGGATTCACTGTGAGTTAGGCATTGCTTCTATCAATTAAGCCAAACCTGTTAAGCTGGTGTAAAGTCATCAGTCCAAATAGCTGATGGGAATTTCAACTGGGATAAACCTAAGTCCATGAAGGGAAAATGAATATCTGAAGAAAATAAGACCTCTTTCTTTCTCTAATGACTTACTTAGAGAAGTGACCATCACTCACTGACAGGAAAGAAAATGCTGTTTCTAAAGAGTCTTTAAAAATGATCAATTATTTAAATTTACAGAAGAGTCAGTGAATATCTGAGTGAATCAATGGGATTCCATAGATCTGGATTCAAATCTAAGTTCTCACTATTATCATCTGTGGGAATTTGTGTGGAAGTTAATTCTGGGTGAATCTCAGTTTCTTCATCTATAAGATGAAAATAATAAGTCACAGGGTATTATATGAATAAAATAGGTAAACCATTCAGTTCGTTCACTCGGTTACAAGCAGTTATTACTATTATGAATGCAAGTTGTAGTTATTATTGTAATCATTATTAAGTTAGCTTGTTAGTTTACTATTAATATTAGCTACAAGATAAATACATTCAAATCACCAATTGCCAAGGGAGTAATATGAGTATTCCAGCTGTTAGAGCCCAGAAGAGACAACTATTTTAAAAATTAAAAAGAGGAATGTTGATAACAATATCTTCAGTTTTCTGTATTGGTATCTAGAGATTGAATATGTTCCTAGTGTTTATCATGGTATCACAGCTCCACTTCCACTCATTTAAGCAAATGTAAATTGGAGAGTGGAAAGGAATTTTCTGATAAGTGCAAAAAGAAATGCATTATAAGACTGAGTGTAGCCAAGACAACATTTCCACTCTAGACTTTGGCTTCCTTTTTTCAATCACTTAGCAGGACTCTTTTGAATATCCAAACTCAGTATTTCAATGGATCTTCAAAGCCAAGAAGCTTTCTGCAAAGGATTTTAAAAAGTAGCAAAGTGTTATTAAGAACACAAATTTAATTCATTTGAAAGAAAAAAAAAAACCTGTAAAACTGTGACAGTTGCCCATTCTTGTGTGAAGGATTAAAAGAAAAATAAAAAACAAAACACACACACACACTACAAAATCTTAACAGGGAAAATATCAATGGGTTGCTATGGTTAAATAAAGGAAGTCCTGTCAATTTATTCGTAGTTTCTCTTTGATTTCAAATAGACACAGGTGCTGAATGTTTTTCTTTGTTCTGTTAAAGAAGTCTGAAATTCTTAGGCTTTTCTATACTAAACAATTCTAGTGAGCTGTGACAATTCTTTGCTCAAATTGAATTAACTTGTAGCTTAAAAAATAATAAAGTATCTATAACCAAGAAGTTGTAATAATATAGTACAATAATTGCATTGCATTCTTAAGTGAAGGCTGCATTATTTAACTTATTTTTAGTTTATAAAAGGGAGGATGAAGGAGACACAGCAATTGTCCTGATGTGAACACGAAAATCTATCTCCATTTTAAAGCTTTTAAAAAACTAATTATGAATAAAATGTTCAGAGTTCTAGAAATTGGCTATTAATCTTTTTTTTCCCCTCAACTGTTTCCTCGAAGATCCATCTGCACTTCATTTATTTATTTCCACCTAAAGACGGCTTATAATTCTCTTATCCCAAATTTGAAATACTGGTTTGTCTGTAAATATGGAAGCCTAGAAGAAGCCCCAGTAATTGGTGCTTTTAGCCGCCCACTTAATCTTACTTAAATTACCAGCATTCACAATGAAGAATGACTGAGAGGCTCAGGTTGAGTAACCACCAGGATGGCAAATGAAGGAGATGAGATTAATAAAGATTATTGTCAGAAAAAGAAAAAGCATTGTCAGGAATATGAATGTTAATCCAAATTACAGTCACCAACGAGTCACAAATTAAGAATTTTGCTAACTAGAAGCTAGGTGATGGCCAACTGTGGTAGTTAAGACATTACTGCTTCTGTAAATGCTAAACCTAAATATAAAGTAGACGTGTAATCTTCAACTCCCTGAACACCCCAATTTGGCCACTAAAGATGCTGTTTTACATTTCCAAACATTTTTCCCTGTCACTACTTTTTATACTTCAGTTCTCAGGTTGTAAGTATTTGTTACTTGCAAAGCAACCCCCTTTGAACACTGAATCATGGGAGGCATCTGTAACTAACTGCCAATGCCGCCTGCCAAACAAAAACTCCCTGCTGGTGACATGACCACCTAGTGACCTCTAAAAATGTTGTAACAATGTGAAAAATAGCTCCCTCTTGTAGGAAACAGCAATTTTTTAAATTAAACGTACATCGAACGTTCCCTTATATACAGATAAATGGTGTTCAGAGTCACCTTCTCTGTTTCCAATTTCAATCTTTTGAAACCCAGCCCAAACCTAAATAAATAAACGTTGATACTAAGAAGAAACTAAGAGCTCAAGAGCCTTGTGATTTTGCAAACAGCTTTTTTCCATTTTCGAAAATCTAAACTCTGGGCCAGACACAGAACAGGTAATGAAAAGGAACAGGCTTGGCAGTCCCTCTGTGGTTCTAAGCTGAAAAATACGTCAGGCAGAAATAAGTGGCTATAATTTGGCAGGCTTAATGTCTTTAAAAGTTTGCAGCTTGCTAGAGAAAAAAAAATTTTTTTTAAACAGTTATAACATTTACAAATTGAAACACAATCGCTAACCTAAAAAGCCACCTTGACATAATTTTCATTAGCTTCATACTTTTAAACAAACTTTTATCATCTTTAAGTGTTTCTGCACCAACATAATAGTAGGCACTGGTGGTTATTAAAGCCTGTGCACCACGAGGCTTTTTGATGCTAGCATGATGTTAGGTGACTATAACATTGGTGGATTTGGTTTATGCCATTTGACATCAAAATATTCAAAGTCACTCTCACTTTAAAAGGTGCAATGGAGCTTCCCACACGTGCCCAATGGGACGCAAGAAATAGGAAATTGGACTTGACAGTAAGTATTTTTGAGGCTGTGGATCACTGTTTTTCCGGTTAGCTTATCTTCCTAAAATTTCAGAATTAAAAGTCTCAGAGCACCAGAGCTATGACATGTCAAAGGCTGTTTGACTTTAACGCGTCTATTGTTCATCCTGACAACTTCTTCTGATGAATTATTTCCAAACATGGGCCCTAGCCATGAAAAATCAAATCTGCTTGAAAACAAAGTGGCACCAGAAACTATTTGTTTCCAAGCCATTAAAATAAATGCCTGGAAGATCACCCAGTTTAGAAAGAAAGGGTAGTTAGTCCCTTTGCCTCTGAATTATTCTCACCTATCACCACATTTCACCCCTCACCCTACCAAAGCCAAGAAAACCATCTGGGTTCCCTCCCTCAAAGCAAATGTACCTACTTTTAACTCTGATTTTTTAAAATTAATAAGATACAAAGAAGAAAGAAAAAATGCATGCCCAAATTCATGTTAATATAACATGCTTCTACCTTTTCAGATTTCAGACCAAAACCCACTTTGTTAATATATGGACATACCAAATCCAATATACTTTTGGTGAAAGTGCTGTACACTGAACTAAAAATGACTCCCCTTAAAACTAAAGTGAGTCTTGGCAATCAGCAAAAAGCGTCAAATGAAATTAATGTTATATAGCATGGTGAATTACTGCCATTTCTAACCTAGGATGGCCTATACTTATTTTGTGACACTTTTCCCTATTTTAACAGTTCTATAGTATAGAAATTGTTCTGGAAGACTTATGGTCTACAAAAGAACACTCTGATGCTACTGAGCATTAAGCAAATTCAAATTTTTAAAGAAATCTGACAGGTAGCAGATAACCTGCCTTCCACCTTGAAGTCTATCTCAGTCTTTATGAAAAGGCAGTTCATACCAGCAATATGATTTGATCAGTGTTACATTCAAACTCATGAAAATTATAATGATGCATATAAAATCAGTATAAGATGCATATAATATTATATTGGGATATCTATATGAAGCAGCCATGAAATTAAAAGACGCTTACTCCTTGGAAGGAAAGTTATGACCAACCTTGATAGTATATTAAAAAGCAGAGACATTACTTTGCCAACAAAGGTCCGTCTAGTCAAGGCTATGGTTTTTCCCGTGGCCATGTATGGATGTGAGAGTTGGACTGTGAAGAAAGCTTATCGCCGAAGAATTGATGCTTTTGAACTGTGGTGCTGGAGAAGACTCTTGAGAGTCCCTTGGACTGCAAGGAGATCCAACCAGTCCATTCTAAAGGAGATCAATCCTGGGTGTTCATTGGAAGGACCGATGCTAAAGCTGAAACTGCAATACTTTGGCCACCTCATGCGACGAGTTGACTCACTGGAAAAGACTCTGATGCTGGGAAAGGTTGGGGGCGGGAGGAGAAGGGGACGACGGAGAATGAGATGGCTGGATGGCATCACCGACTCTGTGGACATGAGTTTGAGTGAACTCCGGGAGTGGGTGATGGACAGGGAGGCCTGGCATGCTATGATTCATGGGGTCGCGGAGAGTCGGACACGACTGAGCAACTGAACTGAACTGAAATGAAGTTTCCAGTGTCCAGGTATGCTCAGTCCACAAAAATGACAATATCATTTTCAACCTAGTAATGAAATGCCTTACTTCTCCATCTATGAAAGGAGTCAAACAATTATCTCACAGGACTGATATGGGAAGTACACACAAAGGTAAGCATTCAGTAAGTAAATGTAGTGGCAGAAAGAAAAATTATAAATTTATACATATTGTTCATTTTGAACATTCTAACATATTTACTACTTAGGTAAACACAACCTACTTATCAAATAGCTTACAATTTAATAAATATAAGTATAGATACTTTATATACAATTTTTAAAATGTAGTCAATTTTTAGTTAATATCAAACTAAGTGTTCTCAGACAGTATGATATCTTTAAAACTCAATTGTATTCCAGGTTCAGGTAATATTTCTCTTTAGCAAAAGACAACTATATCAAATCACAATAAACATTATATGTACATACACACAATTATTTCTTTGGGTTCTTCTTTTCTGCATTCAAATAGCAGTAGAGACCACTTTCTCATCAAGAGAGAATTACATTCACTCACTACACGAGTGGCTGAAATATTAACTCTTTTCTAAGTTCTTGACTATCCAATATTTCCAAGAAATTCCCTGTACTGAGTTAGGTGACCCCAGTAATCTGCTAGTCTCTCCAAAACAAACATGGATTGTTCTAAGTTCATGAAGAAACACGGTTCCATACCTTGTTTTATCATGCAAAAGGAAAAAACAAAACAAAACACAAGTATCACACTAAATTATTTACTTCTGAAAGTTTAACAGTCAGAAATCAATGTCTGAGATAGTCCAGCACTCTGAAATGAATTAAGCCAATCATGTGAATTTGCTCCCTCAACTCCAACCTAAGGACACCACAGACCCTCCACTTATACCCAGGGAGACCAGAGAAGCCTCCTCCTAGGAGCTTCTCATCTTGTGCTTTTCCTAGAAATCTGTCATTCTCAGAACCACTTCTTTGATTGGTACCATAAAAATCGAGAGGCCAACTAACTAATGAGGAGGAAGCCTTCCTGTTGTCCTTCAGAGACCCCCATGGCCTCTATAGGCCCTTTAGAAATTTTTGGACTTTAGGATCCTTGCCCCCATTATATAACTTTCTGAGTTAGATCTCCTTGTCTCCTATTATACTGCTAGTCTGCACACTGCACATTCAGACAAGGTGGGTCATATCCGTAGCCAAAAGAATTCCAGCTCTTTAATGTAAGAAATTGCACATAAGAGATCGTTCCACTCTTCTTATTGTATATTAAAAGCCAAATCAACTCACTTGCAAAAAGTTCAAGCTATATTAAAATTTTCCAAGAAGGTTACAGTGGGTTTACATCAATGGAATTGTTAGCCACTCAGTCATGTCCAACTCTTTGTGACCCCATGGACTGCAGCCCACCAGGCTCCTCTGTCCATGGAATTCTCCAGACAAGAATACTGGAGTGGGTTGCCATTTCCTCCTCCAGGGGATCTTCCCCACCCAGGGATTAAACCTAGGTCTTCCACATAGCAGGCAGCCTCTTTACCAACTGAGCCAACAGGGAAGTTTATATCAATGAAGATGGATGGATCAAGGGTATTATTCAGTAAGGTCTCTACCAACAACTAAGGTTTAAGCATATTAAAAAAGAATCCATTTTGGAAATTCAAAACTCTTAGTTTGCTAAGATGAGGGCTAACCACCAAATTCCACCAAATAAGATGGTTTTTCCTTTTTCTTTTTAGATTATACACTCTAATTCTTTATATTTTTAGTTCTTTGCAGTGGAATTTCAATTTGCAATAGAATTTTACTCCCTAATAATTAAGCCAAACCTCAAAAGGAACTCTGTTTTATGACATTTCAGTTTCCTTCAGTTTACCTATCTGTGGAATTCCTCCTTTTGTGCCAATCCAACAGAGCGTAAATTAAATTGTAAGCAGTATCCTAAAGGAAATAAACATCTCTGAGTTGGTGTTGTGCTATGTTTTCTTGTCATTTTGCAAATTGCAATCACATTATAATCTTAAGAAACAGCTTTCTAAATTTTTCACACATACAAAGAGATGAGTACTTCCACAGTTCACTTAAACCACTTGAGTCTTACTCCATCTTTCCGACATTTGCAAAGAAAGAAAGCTTTACCATTGCCTCCTCCCCCTCACTGGGAGTCTGACCAGCTGGGACATTTTAAGTCTCTTTCATTTTACAAAAAAAAAAAAAAGGTTAAGGTCAAAATAAGTATGATAAACATGGTAGTTTCTATTTTCAATACTCAAGGACAAAAGACTAAACAACGAAAAATATGTAACATTAAAACTGACTAAATGCATGATAAAGATTGGTTTTTCTTCTCATGCAACATAGTCATGGAGTTTGGGAAAATAGAAGATTTTACCTTTAGTGAATCTAATCTTCTAAATGAATCCAATAGTTAATTTTACAGCTGCACATTCCTTAAATTTATGTTTCCAATTATCGGAATGACTGACACTTTCAAGTTTTACAGTTGATTTTGAAGATCAATGCACTTAAACTCATATGAAGAATATTTTTACACAAAGGAAAAAGAGTAATGAAACTACGCTTTACTTTAACAAGTTCATCTTTGTACTTCTGAAGTTTTAGCATTTTGGTTGAAGGTTCTTAAAAAGTTAGTAAATTCCAGCACTGTGACTTCTCATAATACAAACTTTGTTATTGGGCTTAACCTTTTTACTGACAGTGTCAGCAGCCCTCCCTGACATAAACCCCCTACCAAACAGTAGTCCCGTGTCAAGGTTATCACATGAAAACAGACTGTAGGTTTCAGTCTCTCATCCTTTTCCAATGGCTGAAAAAGGCAAATTCACAGCACTGACAGACTAACACATTGACATCAGAGAGCCTGTGATATCAGAGGTAAATTAATGTGCTTCCCACTGCCTGAAGTCAAGGAGCAGACTGAATTCTTCAGAAACACATTCTCAAGCCCTTTTATCTCCCAATCACCTTCTTCCTTAAAGGTAATAGTCTACTGTCTGTAATGTAAGCAAATATCTCAGTTAGGTTGTAAAAAATTGATTAGGGGCACATTGAAGACCCCAATCCAGTGTTTTAAATAAAAGATACATGGATCAGCTCTTTGATATTTGCTGTAGATAGGAGCAGAAATGTTTACTTTCTTTACTTTTTTTTTCGTTCTTTTTAACTTTTTTACTTAGCTCAGAAACACTTGAAATAGAGTAGCAAAACTTAAGTTACCAAATCTAGCTGCTATCCAATACATTCCGTTCCGTTCCGTTCAGTCGCTCAGTCGTGTCCGACTCTTTGCGACCCCGTGGACTGTAGCCTACCAGGTTTCTCCGTCCATGGGATTCTCCAGGCAAGAATACTGGAGTGGGTTACCGTTTCCTTCTCCAGGGGATCTTCCCGACCCAGGGACATTACTAAAGTTTTTTTCACAAATTTGTTGGGGAAAAAAAATGAATGAACAATGATGCACAATTATGACATGGCTTCACCACCAGAGGACTGGATCAGCACTGTAGATAAACTTGGCAAGAGGGTCCTGAGGACATCCCTGTTGAACGTTCATGTCGAATCTGGCTCCCCACAGGGTGTCTCTGTTGGTGTGCATGCAGGTGATTCAGTGCACGACAATCTGCCATGTAAAAACAGCTCTCAGATAAAATAATCCAGAAATAACACTACAATTATTTGACACATATAATTAAGTATATGGAGTCAGTTAGCAAAGAATAAAATACAGCAAATGGTAGTGGGTCCAGGGATGCCTTGATTTGTTTCTGGAACAGGAGAGCCTGAAGGGTGTGATGCAAATCTGTGGCAAAGAATGATGATAAGCCACAAACGCTCTTCTAAACAGAGTAGGTAGGTCCCGGGTGGGTCAGAACGTGCCAAATGAGGAGACAGGCGATGCAGTCTTATGTATCACCATGTGCTCACTACGGGATCCAGAGCCTCTGCCAACATTAAGGCAGATGCTTTGAGGGTTAATTGAGATAATACGCTGACACTGAGAATGCAGATAAAAGAGGTATTACTGCTATCATTATTAGTGTTGTTCTGAATCCTGTTATTCCTACCATCATCATCACTGCTATTATTAATACAGCTCAAGTGTCAGCAAACTTTTTTCTATAAAAGACCAGACAGTAAATATTTTAGGCTCTACAGGTACGGTTGTCAGATTAAGCAAATAAAAATACAAAGAGTTCAGTTAAATCTGAATGTTAGATCAACAGTGAATACTTTTATTTTTAGTATAAGTATGTCCCATGCAATATTTGGGGACGTGTTACACTAAATATTTATTCATTCTTTGCCCAAGTTCTGAACTTAAGCTTCTTGTATTTTATCTGGGAACCCTGTTCATAGGCCACAGGTTCTCTGTTGCAACTTTTCGACTCTGCTCTTGTGATGTGAAAGCAGCCATGACAGTACATAATATCCTGTGGCGTTATAATAAAGTTTTACTTAAAAAAGCAGATGACAGAAGATGGTAGGAGTTGACCCATGGGAAGTAGTCTGCTGACCCACACTGAAGCTCAAAAGTAAGCCTACGCTGGGAAAAATAATTAGATTTCATAAAGAGATGGACTAATCTAAACACCCAGAATGGGACTTTTTTTTTTTCTTTTTCATTTGTATAAACAGTATAAAGCCTTTGCCACAATCCAGGTTCAATTTCCAGGTCTTCCCATCTGCTACATCACCCAGGAAATGTTTCTTATTAACACACTGCAATGCATGGGCGAACATAGTCTCTGAAAACCAACATTTGACAAACATACATGTTCCAACATAAGATCAACTGTAACAGATATACCAATGAGACCCTGTTCTCGCCTTCACGGATCTTCCTCCAGGTCATGAGAATCCTTTGGCTTGAACAGTAGTATAGATACTCAATACTGTAAGCTAGGTGAGTCAAGCAACTCTTGGCCAAGGTTAGTAGAAGAAATTGACTAAGGGGCCTAAAAAGGCACTGTAGTTGTTCTTAATGACAGATGACATGCACTTAGGTAGTTCACCTAAATGATAAGTGAGGCAGAAAAATATAATCAAACTGGGATGTTTCTTCAAAGAAAAGGCTACGAAAGAAATCGCGAAGAGTGGTTTGGCATTTAAAGGCATACTGTGTGGGCGAGAGATCCCATTTATTTCATACAGGTGCCACGTGACCTGAATTTTTTCATGTAGCTTGAGATGGCAGAGCTGGAGTTCGGTTCAGTTCAATGGAATAATTCTCTGCTGAACAATTAGTAAGCAGGGCAGCAAGAAACTGGCCACATGTAGGTTACAACCTAGCTGGGAAGATGGATGTAAACGCATAGTTCAATACAGCATCAGGGAAGGGACTGTTGAGGAAACGGCATTATCACGGACTTTTGGCCAGAAGAAAGAGGTTGGAGGCAGTCTGTAGGCAGACGGGATCACTGGCAAACGTCAAAAGCACAGAGGCAACTAGGCATGTAAAAGGAAGAACAGTAGGAAGTTCAGTGTAGCTAGAGAGTGGGGAGTCAGTAGGATTAACCATCTTCCAGGAATGCTGATGAGACTGCGAAGGGTTTAAAATCCTTAGAAGGTGGGTGAGGTGCAATGTGGCTCAACTTAAGCATTGATGGAATGCTCTCCATTCACTGAATTTTCCAATGGCTCTCTTGACAGACTGTGGAGAGAATTCTGCTCTAGGCAGGACACTGCACTCATGATGAAGATGTGTGGGGTGTGTCTGGCATTAACACACCAAGATTCAGGCATAGATTCCACCTCTTACCAACTGGGTGATCCTGGGCTTGAGAGAATCATCTTACTTGTAGGCTTATTGTGAAATTTTAAAATGATGGCTGTCCAGTACCAAGCACAACTGTCTGGCATATAGAAGACTTCAGAAAATATATAGGTATAGACTTTCTGACTTTCAATTATGGACATTTTCCAAACATCCAGAAATGGAAAAGAGAAGAGTATAATTAACGCTCAGCAGCCTACCTACAAGACTAAACAGATGTGCCACATTTTCTCACCTTTTATTTCTGCAATATTTTTAAATGAGTTAGATATCAAGATACTTTACCCCTAAATACATCAATCAGTATGTGTTTCTAAAAAATGAGAGCCTTTTCCTATATAACACTTGATAAAATAAAGATTAACATTATAGATATTCTAAGCTTTTCTCTTTTTAAAAAATAAATGTTGGATACAGTTCTACGAACATTATTTTAGTTCACTCACTAACTCACATATGTACACCTATCACTTTTAATCTTTTTTAAAGTCCCTAAAACAAGTTGTCAAATACCAACATTCTCAGAATTACCTTCACTGCTTTCCTTATCATCTTAAGTTCAGAATAAAATAGTGCAATTCTTACTTTGAAGGCTTGTAATGTTCTCCAAAAAGGGTTTACCTCTCTGAAAAACAGTTTTGTCTGAAATTATGTCTTTGCAACTATCATGACAGATTATTAAGCACATCTGTAATTACTAGCTCTGTTTACAGCAATTTCTTTTCCTTTTACGGCTATTTGAACTTCCAGGTGAACACAGACCACTTCCTCCTTATTTCCACTACTCCCTGAAAGAGAACTGACTGCTGCATCTGTTGTGACATTTGCATTGTGTTTACTTTTTAATAACTTCTTTTTATCAGGACTGTATACACAGGGCCTGTGTTCTTCTGTCTCAAGTACCTAGCTCAGAGTCTGGCAGATGCTAAACCCACAAGTCTTGGCTGAATGACCACATGAATGAATAAGATGCCTTACAGTACTGGTCATGCTACAATTTTATTTGTCAAACTTTCCTTTCCTAGATGGGGCAAAAGAAAAGTTCTGCTTAGGTCATATAAATCTGTTAAAAGAATTAACAGATTCTCCACTAAGATTTTCTGATAGTTTCCTAGGTATCCTAAGACATTTTGGCAATCACTGAATGGGAATCCTCAGTTGTATGTATCCACCTATCTTCCAAGGATTCATCTGCAGACCAAATAACACCCAGTAAAACCTCGAGGTCTAAGAATAAAGGTGGGGGCCTCCTTGCCCCTGCCTCTTAAACAAGGGAAGCACTTCTCCACTGTGTGTAGCTGAATGTGACTATGAACAATGAAACACAAGTCAGCCAGCCCTGTTTATGGTGAGGCTTTTTCTTCTATTTGGCAACACGAAGGGTTGGAATACAGCTGCCAAATTCTAGAGCCCTTCAACTCTGTGCCAACCTGTCAATTTCAAGAATTACCTGTTAGAACAATTTCTTAGGAGACGAGTTTTAATCCAACTCAAGTAAACTTAGAAGTTGTCAGTGTACTACTGGTTCTTCCGATGCTCATAAAAGTAAGTCATAATCAAGTCTTCCCACAAGTCTACATAATCTCTTTCCCCCTCCTCTTTTTTTTTTTTTTGACACTGAATGAAGTTGAAATTCCTCAGATAGAGAATTCAGACCAGGGCACGTACGTGACTGTAGTATTCTCATAAATCAAATTATGCAAAATATATGCAATTACTAGCATTACCTGCTTGAATAAAGGAGACTTATTTTTTTTCCTCCCAAGACATAAGAACAATCCGAAATCTACTTTTCTTGGCAGATTAAGTTGCCCATCCATCTCCAGGCATTGGTACTTGTTCAAACTGGTGTAATGGTTCTGCAAAGACTGATCCTAAAGGGCCCCCAAATTCATATTTAATCTAGAGATAAATGCAGCAATCAATCTTTCCCAGGGTTTAAGAGAGCTATTGTATTCCACTAGATGATGTAGCATGTACAACTATTGTTATGGCTTTCTGCCCTAATGACTCAAAATGAACATTTCTAGACAATCTAAACTGGCAGAGGCATCTTCAACAGAGGAAATGTGCACTGGGGAGAGGACTGTTACTTGAGATTTTTTTCCCCTGAGGTTTAGGGAGTAGCTGTCACTGGAGCTATTACATCATGCAGACAGTGAATTAATGCAAAACACTGCAAAGCCTGCTTTAAAAGGAGGTGGCAGACTAGATGGAAAGCCTGAGGAAATCTTGCCTGCATCCACAGAGCTGCTATTCCTTGGTGCTTAGGTGAGTTTGCTTTTAGTTCATTTTGATGAATAAAATTATTAAGTGACCCCACTGTCTCTGTTTTACTTTTCATTAATCTTGGGGGAAAATAAAAACAGCTTTTAGTAGAATAAGTGTGAGAGTAAAGTTAGAGGTAGTCTTTGAATGAACTGGCTCCAGGATAGTCTCCAAATTAGGGGAGGAATCTGCTAAGGGAGTGGGAACCCCACCCAGGGTATGCCAGGCCCTGCATCCTGGAACAGCAAGGGAACCATGAGAATCGACCCCTGAGACCTGCTGGGAGGACAGGAAGATTTCAGAGTACAGACCATGAAGCAGCACTAAATCCCAGCAGATCAACAAAATCACTGCTGTCTCTCGGTGCTGGTAACAGGAAACTGTAGATTTGGAGAAGGGGCATCTGCTCCACTGGAAGGTTAGAACATACCTCCTGGCTCTACCAGGAAAGGGAACAAAGACCCAAACAAAATAAAAGAGAAATGGATGGAGGGATGTTTAGGCGGATGCTTTTAATAGAATCAACAGTATGAGAGCTCTCCCTGTCTAGGTTTGGAAACAACCCAAAGAGGCTGAGCACGGTTGGCATTTCAAGTGGATGTGGAGGGAGGGCTCGACCCAGGAACAACGAGAGGGGAGGGTCACGAGCCGAGTTTGGGAGACGGGCTGAGAACCCATAAGGGAGAGTACCTGGGAGGGCAGTGCTCACCGTCTGGCCCCACCTCTCTGCTGGCACAGGCTGGGAATGGTAGATGATCCTCTCGGAGACAACAGGGAATTGGTAACATACAGAACTCCAGAACTATAACCCAGACTCACCTTCACAGAAAACCCAGTATCTGGGGAGAAAGAACTGCCAAAAAGAACACGCTATTCCTTTTTGCCTTCCCAACTCCACTTCCTGGAACAGGAGTCATCAGGGGGGTGTCACCTGCCTGATCTCCCACATCATAGCCTCCTCTTCCTATCGCAGTCTTTCTGTCATCTATGTCCCCCAGGTCATATCATCCTGGGGATTAGAAGGGCTTCATTTGTTTCCTCATTCTTTCAGGCAGCACCTATTTATTGAGCATCTACTATGTACCAGGCCCTGTGCTGGAAGCTGGGGGTAAAACGACGAGCACAATTTCGTAAGGGTCCTGATTCATTCATCAAGTTGCTACGACTTAATGGGTAGAAGGAGGAATAACAAGTGGGGAAGTGTTAATTAGTTACACAGATAAAAGGTAAGCTTCGATGCTCCAGTGGCACAATCAATTAGCACACAGTACTTAGAAAATGTAAATTGCTCAGAGGGCTTTGGTTTCTTGCCAGGACTGCCAGATTCCAAGTCATAGGCGCCTTCTTCCGTTGCTAACATATCTGCCAGCTCCAAAGTGGCTGGTTCCAAGAGCTGTCAAAGACTCAGAGGCTTCAGCAAGGCAGCCTATTCAATTTTCACTGGCTGTCCTAACTGCAGGCTCGTTGCTTTCAGGTACAAGTGCGAGGGAAGTAAAACAGAAAACTCCCTGTTTGACAGACATCCAGCTCCACTCAAAGTCACTCCTCCCTATGATGTTTGAACTCCCAGGTCTCTAATGCAGAGTCCTTCATGTGTCAGATCCCCAGGGAACCTGCCTAATCAGACATGTCCAGATGCATGAAGACTCAGCGTAAAGCAGGGATGGCAAATAGACCTGCTCTGATCTATGGGTAAAGCCCTCCAAGAGTTCAATTCAGTTCAGTCACTCAGTCATGTCCAACTCTTTGTGACCCTATGGACTGCAGCACGCCAGGCCTCCCTGTCCATCACCAACTCCTGGAGTTTACTCAAACTCATGTCCATTGAGTCAGTGATGCCATCCAACCATCTCATCCTCTGTCATCCCCCTCTCCCCTCGCCTTCAATCTTTCCCAGCATCAGGGTCTTTTCAAATGAGTCAGCTCTTCGTATCAGGTGGCTAAAGTATTAGAGTTTCAGCTTCAACATCAGTCCTTCCAATGAACATTCAGGAATGATCTCCTTTAGGATGGACTGGTTGGATCTCCTTGCAGTCCAAGGGACTCTCAAGAGTCTTCTCTAACAACATAATTCTAAAGCATCAATTCTCCAGTGCTCAGCTTTTTTTATAGTCCAACTCTCATATCTATACATGACTATTAGAAAAACCATAGCCTTGACTAGACGGACCTTGGTTGGCAAAATAATGTCTCTGCTTTTTAATATGCTGTCTAGGTTGGTCATTACTTTTCTTCCAAGGCGTAAGTGTCTTTTAATTTCATGGCTGCAATCACCATCTGCAGTGATTTTGGAGCCCAAGAAAATAAAGTCAGCCAGTGTTTCCACTGTTTCTCCATCTATTTGCATGAAGCGATGGGACCAGATGCCATGATCTTAGTTTTCTGAATGTTGAGCTTTAAGCCAACTTTTTCACTGTCCTCTTTCACTTTCATCAAGAGGTTCTTTAGTTCTTCTTCACTTTCTGCCATAAGGGTGGTGTCATCTGCATATCTGAGGTTATTGATATTTCTCCCAGCGATCTTGATTTCATCTTGTGCTTCATCCAACCCAGCATTTCTCATGACGTACTCTGCATATAAGTTAAATAAGCATGGTGACAATATATAGCCTTGACGTACTCCTTTTCCGATTTGGAACAAGTCTGTTGTTCCATGTCCAGTTCTAACTGTTGCTTCTTGACCTGTATACAGATTTCTCAAGAGGCAGGTCAGGTGGTCTGGTATTCCCATCTCTTTCAGAATTTTCCACAGTTTATTGTGATCCACACTGTCAAAGGCTTTGGTATAGTCAATAAAACAGAAATAGATGTTTCCCTGGAACTCTCTTGCTTTTTTGATGACCCAGCCGATGTTGCCATTTTGATCTTTCGTTCCTCTGCCTTTTCTAAATTCAGCTTGAATATCTGGAAGTTCACAGTTCATATACCATTGAAGCCTGGTTTGGAGAATTTTGAGCATTACTTTGCTTGTGTGTGAGATGAGTGCAATTGTGCAGTAGTCTGAGCATTCTTTGGCATTGCCTTTCTTAGGGATTGGAATGAAAACTGACCTTTTCAAATCCTGTGGCCTCTGATGAGTTTTCCAAATTTGCTGGCTAATTGAGTACAGCACTTTCACAGTGCTTTTCTTTTACTAAGGTTTAAAAGGGTTTTGAGATTGAACAAGAGAGTATTCCTTTGAGTAATCAGTGACATCTGTTATAGACATGAAAATGCAGCATCCTCTATGACACTCAAGCTATGAACACCCTCAGAATTCCTTCAACAAATATTTCAGTGCTTACTATGCACCAGATGTAACAGGATGTGAAGAAGGCTGATGTGTAAATCAGGACAGCAGCCCTAGAACAAAGCACTGTCTGGGTACTCATAGCCAGCCTCTTCACACATCCATTCATTCACTCCTTCAACAACTAACTGGTGATTATTAATTCTGTAGCAGGCACTGTGCTTGGTGCTAGGGATCCTGTGGTAAACACAAAGACTAGATCTCACCTTCCTGAAATTCAAAGTCTAGAGAAGAGAACAATAATAAACAAGTACACGAGTACATGACCAACCTTGACAGCATATTAAAAAGCAGAGACATGACTTTGCCAATAAAGGTCCATCTAGTCACACCTATGGTTTTTCCAGTGGTCATGTATGGATGTGAGACTTGGACTATAAAAAAGGTGAGCACTGAAGAATTGACGCTTCTGAACTGTGGTGTTGGAGAAGCCTCTTGAGAGTCCCTTGGAGATCCAACCAGTCCATCCTAAAGGAAATCAGTGCTGAATATTCATTGGAAGGACTGATGCTGAAGCTGAAATTCCAATACTTTGGCCACCTGATGTGAAGGGCTGACTCATTTGAAAAGACCCTGATGTGGGGAAAGATTGAAGGCGAAAGGAGAAGGGAACAACAGAGGATGAAATGGTTGCATGGCATCACCGACTCAATGGACATGAGTCTGAGTAAATTCCGGGAGTTGGTGATGGACAGGGAGGCCTGGTGTGCTGCACTCCATGGGGTCACAAAGAGTCGAACACGACTGAGCAACTGAACTGAATTGAACTGATACAAATACATATAACTTCAGATAAAGAAAAGTGATATTTACAGAGGGTAGTCTTCAGTGAGGCTCACCTCTGTGAAGGAGATACCTGAACTGATTTCCAGAGGATGCATATGGGGTCACCCATGGGCACATTGGAGGGAAGAGCATACCCAGCAGGGACAACAAGCAGTGGAAAAGCTCTGAGACGAGAATGGGCTTTAAAGACCAAGCCAGAGGGGTTGGAGCTTAGAGATGAGAGGAAGATGATAGCAGATGGATTTGGGGAGGTATGCAATGGACAAAGACAGGCTGTACATCCTAGTAAGGGGCTGGGGTTTTACTGCATTTTTATGCTTTAATTGTATTTAATTACACAAATGTAGTGATATGCATGTAAAGATGCAGTGCAGGAAGCAGACATGATCTAACTTGTGCAGTAAGAGCAGTTCCTCTGCCTGCTGTGAGGACGGACTACAGAGCTGGTGTAAAAGAAGGACCATAGCTTCGTGGTCTATAAAACGGGAGTGTTGGACTATATGGGTCGGAAAGTTCCTTTGTCTCTGAAACTCTAACATCCGTCCACAACACACCAGGGTCAGCTCCAGGGCCACAGTGAGCCTGTCTGCATTGTTCACTGCTATCCCCCTTGGAGCCCTGCCCAGGGCCGGGCACACAGTAAGTATATACTGAATTAATATCTGCTCTCTATATACATATGATCTATCCTCCTGCCATTTAAGAAGTCTGCCCTTCTATACCTAAGAGCTTACCATCACTTTGATGAGGTGGAGTCATTCAACATTTATTCAGGGACGGGTTGGGGGCTAAGAGTCAGCCCAGTCTGGGCTAGGAGTTCTGAGGCACACCTGGCTAGCTACCATTTTTCAGAATTCTCAACTGGGTCTGTCTTCTACTCTTACCTAGTGTGGTGAGCCTCACTAACAGCCATTCACTCTGGAGCGGTGAAATAAGCCGTCAGCAACCCGGGAGCAACTCAGAAAACTCTGAGCCTCACCTCTATGGGCTTTCCCACCCATGAAAGGGGTTGTCGTGCATATTAGATAAGAAACCACCCCAAGTTCAACATGGTGCCCCCAGTGCACCATCAAAAGTCAATATTCTTCGAATTGCCGTTTCTTTTCATTATTGAAAAAGGCTACTTAAGGTTATTTCCCTTCCTTTATCTTTGCGCTGCATTTTCTCACTCATCAGAACTGAGCCAGGGATCCTGGAATGATTAAAATCTGCCAAGGAGGAGAGAGTCTCTTAACCTGTAACCAGCTCCTGCTATAGTCATCCTCATTTCAGCTCAGGGCAACTCTGTTTTTCCATTGCTCTGACCAAAACATGCTCCCTACCCACCACTCTCTCAGACCCCACCATCTGACCCTTCAGCATTTCCAACTGGCTTTGTCTTCAACACAGATCCACAGGCGGACACCACAACCACCCTGCTGTCACCCCTCCGTCTGACTCACCGCTGTCTACCGCCTAGATCTTTGCGGTGGTCCCTTCGCTGGTGCCCCTGCTTCTGCCCTTAGCCCTGCAGCCTTTGCTCAGCCTAGCAGCCAGGGATCCTGCTGAAACGTCACATTGTAGCAAGTCATTCCTCTGCTCAGAAACATCTCACAGGCCTCTCATCTCACTCAGGGTCAAGCCAAAGGCATCCCAATGGAGCCAGCCTTGCATGACTCAGCTCCTGATGACTCTTCTAGAACCATTCCCACTCTCCTTCAACCGCTTACTCTATTCCTGCCATACAGGCCTCTTTGCTGACCCCACCTCAGGGCCTTTGCATTTGCTATTCCCTCTGCCTGGAATGTTCTTCTTCCCAGATATGCATCTGGCTGGCTCCCTTACTCTCTTCGACCTTTGTTCAAACCTCACCTTCTCTGTGAGGGCTTTCCTTACCTTGTTTTGTTGTTCAGTCACTCAGTCACGTCTGACTCTTTGCAACGCCGTGGACTGCAGCACGCCAGGCTTCCCTGTCCTTTACTATCTCCCGGAGTTTGCTCAAATTCATGTCCACTGAGTTGGTGATGCCATCCAACCATCTCATTCTTTAACTGAAAGTCCCTAATCTGAACATTTCACATACACCACTTTTTTGCTTTTCAGTTTTTAAGTTTATTTATTTTTAATTGAAGGATAATTGCTTTACAAAATTGGGTTGGTTTCTGCCATACATATATGTCCTTTTCTCCTTTAAGTATTTTTCTCCTTAGTGCTTACTAAGCACATATGATATCATCAAAATATCACATGCTAAGTTGAAACTTATGGAATAACCAACTTTTGGACCTATGAAATTGACAATGTGATATGGGTCAACCTAGTATTTATCTTACTTATCTTGTTGATTGGTTTTCTCCCTCTAGAACCTCAGCTGCATGACAGCTGGTTTCGTTCACTGCATTTCCAGTACCGATAATAGTGCTTATAGGCAGAAAGCATGTCCCAAGCAATAGTCACCTGATGAACAAAGATGGTGGCTTGGTGCTTCAGTGTCAGTTAAAATGAAAAAAAAAAGAAATCAAGCTGCTGACAGGTGTTCCTGGGATAGTCAGTTTTGGTTACAGTATCCTGGGCTTATTGAAAGTGCAGTGGGAAAAGCTTTAAGTGTATTTTTCAGTTCACTAAACACCCAGAATATACTGAAAGGGAACAGAGATTACAGAGGGAAAGGAGGCTGCCTTTGTATATATATTTATCCAATTTGAGATTCTTGTCATTTTATTCTCCTCTCCCCCAAATTTGGGCTGCTACTTCTGCCTGATGCCCAAAGGAGTCTAACCAGAAGTCCCATAATCATAATCTTTTTTAAAAAAAAACATCCTTTTGGCTGCTCTGCATAAGTTCAAGGCAGTAATTAGCCCTACAGCCTTTGAGACATGGCGCACCCTCACTTATCACACAGTTTTAACGTGATACGTTCAGTTTCGAACCGGGCTGGGTGAAACACAGTCCTTCCTTTGGGGAAAGAGGAGACGATGAGACAGAACCGCAATGTTCCCAGTAGTCCAGGAACCACCTAGCGAGCTGGGACGAACGCCCAGGAGGTCTCATGCAGGGAGGCATGATGTCAACATTGGTTCTTCTCTCAAGATGAATTCCACAGCCCAAGTTCAGAACGAAGGATGTATTTAGACACTGGGGAAGTTAAACTCCCTGAGCTGCGGCCGCAGCAGATGACAAAGCGCTCAGGGATTCCCAGACTCAGAGGTCTGCTGTCAGTCTAATGGCGGGGCCGTGCCCTCTTTCTCAGCTCCCCTCTTGGTGGGTTGGGTTCTCCCCGCCCTGCTCCAGTGGCTTCCCGCAGACTCGGTTCACACGCGGTGACACTAGTCCTCCCCCTGCAGGTTTGCTTTTACAAGGCCAGGCCTTTGGAGCTGCTCATCCACCCCACACCCTCTGCCTTGAGCCTTGAGCCTGGGTGGCTGCCACCAGGTAAACAGCATGGTCTGGCCCAGCCAGGGGGAACATAATATTCTCTTCCAGTCAATTTGCTTTATTTTCCATTTAAAAAGAAAGACCTTCATCGAAATATCCATTAATATTAACTAATTGCTAATATTTGTTTTGATGTGGTTAAGAGAATGGCATGTTTTACAAGCTTTAGACACATAAAACACAAGCCCAGTTTGGCTCCTGCCTCATTAAATTTTAAATTGTTAAAGGTCACTGCTTACACCAACACTAATTCTAACTCCCTGGTCCAACTAGAGAACAAATTTTAATTCAGTGGGCATTTTAACAGAGTCAGAGCCCTTGGTAGAGGGGGTGGGGGGGAATTTACAGTTAAAGCAGGAGCCTGGCATGCCTCAGAAGTGCCCACATGTGTCATTCTGCCTTTAATCTCATTACCCAGCTTCCAATCTACCAAACTTCAGGGAAAAGAACTTTGTTGACTTTAATTTGCTATTTTCTTCCTTCCTCCTTTCTTCTCCCTGATGAATAAAGGCCTGTGTGTGTGTGAGAGAGAGAGAGAGAGACAGACAGACCGAAGATACCATGAACATGTGCCAGGGGATAAGACAGAGAGGAAAGATAGAGTGCTCTCCCCAAGCTTGACCAGAAAAATGTGATCAGAAAAATACTTTCCCTTCCCAACCTTCTGATATTCACAGCAGCAGACAAGTTACGAGCGTAAACCTGCTCTTCTCTGCCAATCTCTGCCACTTTCCAGATAAAACGTGATTTGTTCTGTCTGACGTTTGTTCAGGAGAAGTCGGTGTATCAATATAATCTGCATAATCCACTTTCCTTTCAATTTTAAAGGAAAGAAGGACAATGAGCCTATGAGCCGGAGGAGAACAAGGATTAGAAAGACAACTTGGAGGTGGTCCCCCAGTGCAGCCTCACTGAGCCAGGACCAAGACCCCCTCCATCCTGAGACTGGGCGAGAGGCTCCCCCGGCCTGGGCCCGTGCTCTGAGGCCCTGCATATCAAAACACCCACACGCAACTTTTTGTCTTTTCTGTTTCTTAAAAGAGTTGTTGCCATTACTGCTATTGTCATTGAAAGTTTAGCAACTGACCAAGTAAACTGAAATTAGAAAGAAGAATACATGAGCTAAACTGGGCCTACCTTTGTCTCCTTGCCCTAAGCCCTGGAGAAGTCAAATACAGGCCTGTCATGTCCCAGAGAGAGAGGATAAACATGGCAATTGGAGAGGTTCTCGTGGAGGAGACTAAGGAATAAGGACGTAAGTGGTGATTTAATTCTTCAGGCACAGAATGTGGCTAAGGGTAGGACAGATGTAAGTGAGACAGGGGTGGAGCAGAGAAGTCACTGAGAGGATACGGCGGGACTGTGAGGATGAGATTCACTAGAATTCCAGAGAGTCACGAGGGACATCAACTGCGGATTTTCAAAACCAGGGGAAACTGGGAGCAGAGGGAAAATTCCTACACACAGCAATGGCAGAAGTCTCTGATGTGCATCCTAGAAGGACACAAATAGCACCATAAAGGGCAAGGTGTGGCTAGCCAACGTGACTCTGTATACTGGCTCCAGAGCACTCCAGAGATTATAAGCTGAAGCTGAGAACCAGAGAAGCTTGACCCAGA
This sequence comes from Moschus berezovskii, assembly GCF_049115385.1. Taxonomy (NCBI): domain Eukaryota; kingdom Metazoa; phylum Chordata; class Mammalia; order Artiodactyla; family Moschidae; genus Moschus; species Moschus berezovskii. The sequence goes on from NC_142483.1 coordinate 15,213,598, forward strand.
CTTCTCTAATCCTTGGGTTCCTTATAACTGGCACCATCCCGTAGCGTTGCCGGGAGAAGAAAAGAGAAAGCAGAGTAATACCACAACACCTGACACAAATGCAAAAACATACAAACATGAGACTTTCGCACTATTACCATTAGTATTAATAGTAGATTTTCTGCTTAACCTAGGTCCATTCTGTTTAACGTGGGTTTTGAAGAAACACTCTGGATAACTGTAACTCCTCAGCCCGATCTTTTCTGTGACTTGCTTACAAGGCCCAAACGTCTCCCTCTTCATCGTCCTCTCACCTCAAGGACATTTGAAAACACATCAAAACGACAACGCGCAGCATCTCCAGGAGCGACATGTCATTTCTCCCTGAGGACAAATGGCTCTGCCGGCAGAAGCACGGGGCACCCCGGGCTTCACACGTGGTGTCAGCATTCCAGGGCCAGGGGCACGGGCTTTTGTATGCCATCTGAAGACTGGCATATCACCAGATTGTGGGGCAACATCCCGCTTACAGGCAGAACTGTGCCCAGCGAGAGCAGGAAACAGCTGTGCCTTTGTTACAGTAAGAATGACATTTCACGTGGTGAGCTATAGACAGGGCTAGAGATGAGTGTTCTCTGCCCACACCCCCAGGACACACCCCCAGGCCACCTCTGGGTGGAAGTCTGGCAATAAGAGCAGGCATGCAGAGGCCCTAGCAGGATGGGGAAGTGAGGCTTTGTTCTCATCTGAACTTATTTATGGAAGGCCTCCAGCTCCACTGGAAATGTTGCTCATTATCCAGAAAACCAAATTTGTGCAAGTTAATTTACAACTCGAAGACGTAATGTTATGGAGTAATCTAGACTTTGATTTATAGTAAATTTCCTACTGGCATGAATTTTTATACAGTGGGCTTTAGCTGATCCCCCTAACCGACAAATAATGCTCAGCAATTATACACTATCAGGCAAACATGCTGTAACATACACTTTTACCCTTAATCCTGTATATAAATTTTACTTTTTATACTTGTGTGGTTCTCTTCCACATGTGAATTTTAGAATACTGTGCCCATTTAGTGTACTGTTTATCATGGTGAAATGTGACATGATTGTCTATTTCCTATATGAGGCAATTATTTTAAAAATCACGTTCATGAAGTTTCTTCACCTTTCTTAAAAGAAGCAAAACTTTCAAGGCACAGGAGATTTCCTTGATGATGTTTCACATCTGATTAAGTAAAATTACTAGTCTTCATTGATGGTCAGTGTGACCCTTTTCCAATGAATAAATCCAAATATCCATGTGGAAAAATATATCTTAAATTTTTCAATAAAGAGATTTGTTACACTAGAAGCCACATGTGTATATGCATATGTTTATGCATAACTAAACAAATACACGTGGGCATGAATATAGGTACATCAATACATGGGCAGGTGTTCCTTAAATCCTAGGAGGGCTACTGATAATGATTAACTGTAGAGAAAACCAGGTTCTCTAGAAATATGATTTGGGTAACCATGGCTCTTTTTAAGATTCTACTTTTGGTATCCCTTCCACCCTCCAGCCATTCAGAATGGTGTGGTGAGGAGGAGGAAAAAAAGGATGAAGAGGCTGGGGCAGAGTAGGACCCATAATAGAAGACACAATAATAAGAGAAAGATCCATCAGCCCAGCAGAAATGATATGAGAGAAGTGCAAGTGACCTATCAGTGAAAGCATGTTCACACACAAAAATACTAGGAAAGCAAAAAGGAAAACAACAAAACCCTTCTTTCTTGGGAAATCTAATCAAGAAAAAAAGGATGGCAGGAGAATTCAACCAATTACAGAATGAATAAGAGATCAGAATAAGGACAACAGATCTCTATCTACTTTAGGAAAATAAAAATAATAAAATTCATTGGGAGAAGGAAGATAATACCTCAATAATCATGAAATAAATGGAATATGTTGCCCCAAAATGGCCCTGGGTTTGGGTCCCTTAACAGGGTACTTTCATACTTTCAAGAACAGATCAATTTTCTCTGTCTGCTTAAAGAATTTTGAAAATACAGATGCTTCACAATTTAATTTTCAAAACCTCCATGGCTTATATACATAAAAGAATGAATAGGCTAATTCCACTTACGAATATGATATAAAAACTGTAAGTCATAATACTTGCAAAGAAAATCCAGTAACACATTAAAAGAATAATATTAACAGGGCCAAGTAAGATTTATTCAGGGAAAGTAGGATGGTTTAAAATTCAAAGTTCTATAATATAAATCATCACATCAGTAAGTTAAGAGACCAAAATATGTATGTGATCACCCAAGTCAAACCTTCTTAATCAGTACACATCATTAAGCACATGATGTGTACTTAATGCTTGGTACACATCATGGGCCTGATTTTTAACATAGCAAATTATCCTGCAGCATATCTGGAGCAAGTCCTAATTTTTTTTTTTTTTTAAATGTTCTTTGGGAATTCCTTTGTATACTCTTGAGAGCCACTACTTAGAAAAATGCTTAGGAGGCATTTGGTAAAAATTGAAAAATTCCTGTTATAAATTTATAGGAAACTAAAAATAAAGAGTGTACCTCTTTAATAAGGATGATCTCATCTGAATGTTGAACATAATAATGGTGAACTACTGGCAGTATTCCCAAGAAAACTAGGTACAAGACAAGGATATCCACTCTAGTCACTAGTATTTAGTACTGTTCCAGATATTCCAAGTAAGTAATAAGACAAGAAGAGGATATTAAAGCACAGCTATTGTAAAAGAGAAGACAAATAATGATTATTTATGGATCATGTGATCATCTACTCAAAAAACATAAAAATCAACTAAAAAACTACTCAAAATAATTCAGGAAGGTGACAGGTTAAAAAAACTCACTAAGTCCTCCTATAACTTTCACTGTCAGTTCAAAAAGACAGTGGGAAAAGTTTCCACTTATAACACCCAATAGGTATATAAAAAACAGAATAAGCATAAATCAATTAGAAGTTCCAATTTGAAAAATATCAAAATAGAAAAAAATCTGCAGCTTAGAATTAAAGCCACACAATAAGTGAATACAAATAACAAAATATAAAATAATATATGAATCATAACTACTATTTACTGCATGTGCTTCCCCTGATAGCTCAGTTGGTAAAGAATCTGCTTGCAATGCAGGAGACCCTGGTTTGATTCCTGGGTTGGAAAGATCCCCTGGAGAAGGGACGGCTACCCACTCTAGTATTCTGGCCTGGAGAATTCCATGGACTGTAGAGTCCATGGGGTTGCAAAGAGTCAGACACGACTGAGTGACTTTCACTCACTGCATGTGTAACGTTACAGTAAAGTATTGTGAGTAGGAAAAGAAATAATGCATGTTACTCACAATACTTTACTGTTAGCTTAGACATGTTACAAATATACCCATTTTACCCCCGGTCACAAACCTAGTAGGTAGTAAATCCTGAATTCAAATCCAGCCAAATCTTCCATGTTCCTGGCCACAGGTTTTATGGCAAATATCTCCCCTCACTGGGTTTGGAGCATCTTGTTCTGTAGTTCTGTGTTCTGTGTCAGTAAACGATATGCCAGGAAGAGCTCATGAGAATAAAAATCTTTCCACATCACTATCTACTAAAATTTTCTAAATGGGGAATAGCAACAAAAGGTTCTAAAGGAAATTATCAGTGAGTTCCAGGACCTCCGCTTGTGGTATGTCGCCCAAATATATTTGGACACTCGGGCATAGCTGTTGTTTTGGGTTCTTGCCAAAGACCTTGGACAAGAAAGCTTGCTTTTGCTGAGCTGAGTACTCTGTGAACATTCACAATAATGCTGAGGCAGACACAACAAAGCCCAGAAAGAGATGTCCAGGGCTCTGACAGTTTGCAGAGGACACCCATATTTACCACTATGGTTCAAGTTCAGACCTGCCCCTGAGACCTCTTCCAGAGTCCTTCACATGAGACTGAATAACACTTGAACTCTTGGAAGGAGAAGCATTGGGAAGAAAATAAGACTCTACACATCCCTAAAACCACAGCCCTTCCTATCAGCATAGGTACTTAGAAAACATTCCCCTACTTCTCCAAATGGGGAAAGAACTATTTAGTTATCTACGAATTTTCAAGTTCATATAATTTAGTTTTTAAAAAGCCTTTTTATCAAGCCTTGTTTCCTTGGTCCCTTTTCTTCTCTCAGAAAGTCTAAGAGGAGAAATGGTCTTTATATTAAAAAAAACAAGGAAGAGGCCTACAAAGGATAAAGGACCATATTGGAAAAGCAACTTGTGGGGACCTTCCTTCATTCCATGGTGCTACCATGTAAAACAGGAATGGCCGAGCTGTCAAAAGAAGGGATCTGAGAGGATACCTCATTTCCCACTGATCTCTCCCTTCAGGCTCCCCTATAGATCTAAGTGGACTTTCAGGGAGGGGCACTCATATTGGTTCCCATTGTGTACTCTGAGACATTCTTATATTTTAAGGCTTTCTCACACCTCAACTGAATTCCTTTCGCTCTTACCTCTCCAGGAGACACATTCCACCGAGGAAGGTCTGCCTGTGTCAGACATACACCCCTGCTGCTATAAAAGACCACAGGTGATTTACCTAAGGGGTAGTTCTAGCATTTTCCTGGGTGCCTTGGGTTGTTCAGGCCCATTGTTTTTTCTACTTATCATCAGCTCCTCTCACCCTTATCCTTTCCCTCTTCATCCTTTTGCATTTCAGAAGCAGGCGCCATCATTTGGCCATTTAATCAGACCGTCAGACTAGGTGATCCCTGACTTCTCTTTCTTACCCACCAGTTTCACTCCATTTATTCATCCCAAATCAGTATTCTTCTCTCCGTTTCCACCAAGAAGATGTCTACCATGTCACTTCTTACAACCCCAATAAGCTCCTTACTGACTGTACCACTTTTATCTACTTATTCAATAAATACCGGGTCCCTCCTATGCTCCAGGAACTATTCTAAGTGCTGGGAACACAGCAGCATAAATAAGCAAGCAAACAAAAAGCCATGAGGGGAAATGCACTGGGGGGTGAGAGGCCCTGTCACAAGTAGGGCGCATCAGGAAAGGCCTCCTGATGGCACAGAGGCGCCTCTGCTACCACTCTCTCTCTCCAAAGTCCTCTCCTCCCTCCACAAGACAGCCTGAAGCATCCTTTCCAGATACAGATCAGACCAAGTTACCCGTCTACTTGGAAATATCCAATGACATCTTAAATAACATTCATCACCCCCAGTATTATTCTTTGCTTCTGTAACTAAGAGACACCCAATGAGTATTTGACTGGTACACTGCCCGTTATTGCCACTGGAAATACTGAAGGAATGTATAAAACATACTTTTCACCTCTTTGGACATACAATCCAATCACTGAAACAATTGTTTATTAAGTACTTTTATATATAAAAAAAAAACCTGTTTATCTCCTGTGCACTAGGAGCATTTAATGGCAAAATACAAGCAAGGCTCCATTTCACTGCTGAAGTCTGTCCTCCCAGTTAGTTCACAAGCTCTCTTCTAGACTTCTAGTCTTTCCGCAGATATTTTTACACTGTTTTGTACACAGAGGGTACTCAATAAACATAATAAATTGAACATTCTATATGCTAATTGGGCAGTATGCTTAAGGCCACAACAGGTAAAATGTCACATATTCATGACATTATGACAACAATATCAACCACAATAAATACTACCATTTCTTGAACAATAGATTAAATAGTTTCTTCGTGTTTTCTCACTTAATTGGCACTCCACCCAATGAGGTAGGACTATTTCCATTTTACAAAATAAGTAAAATGAGGTTCATCAAACAGCAAATGGCAGAGTTATAATTTACACCTTAGACGCCAAAGTCAGAAACAGATGGTGTGGCCAGCCACAGCAGAGACCACAAAACGCAAGTCCATGTGCCTGATTCACAATGAGGCCAAGCAATACCAAACCACTGGAGTTTGGAACAGAGAAAGGTTTATTGAGTGCCACGCAGGGAGATGGGTGGCTCACACCTTAAAAAATCCCAAACTCCCTGAAAACTTTCAGCAAAGCCCTTTTGTAGGAAAGGTAAGGGAAGAGCATGGTTAGTTGTTGCAAACTGCTTGGTGTTATACCCTGTGTTCTTGAGGTCAGGTCAGTGGTCAGGTAACAATGCTTCTGTAAATCTCCACCAAACAAATGTCACTTGCCATTCTGACAAGAAAGGCAAGGTCCCCAGGCACAACTTTCACCCTCTGAGGTCCAGGTCCTGGCTGAAAAGGCAGATCTCAGATGGCAGCTCCCTCAGGGCCAGGCCCCTATACCTGTCCAGTTGTCATCGCTGAGGGAGGCAGGCACCCAGGGCCCAACTGTCCTCAGGCTCTTCAGGACACCCAAATGGAAGGGGCCAGGTCCCCCAGACTGTGTCCTATGCACACTGCTGTAGCAGTTAGGTTACAGAGGTGGGGATGGGGGACATGGTCACATGGGACGGCCTTGATGAGGGCTCTGGAGCCCTGCAGGACACAGGCTCCAGTCTGCTCCCTGGCCCCCCGGCTCCCCTGGATGCCAGGTGAGCTGGAGGGCCCCTGGGAGGACAGGATCTTCCTTTCATCTTACTCTCCACCTGAGGAGCTTCACTCTGCCCCTACTAACAAGCACTCATTGACCAGTGGTTGCTTGTGGGCGGGGCCCTCTGTGGTGTCAACCAATGACTGAGCAGGACCACTAATGGTCCCTTGGTAACTACTGCCTGGTAAGGGGTGGGATGGGTGTGATGGTGCACAGCGATGGCCTCCTGCTAAGGACTGCAGTCTGCCACTGTATCTGTTACAACACTTTTCTACAGCTGAATCACTGAGGTGTCCCATCCAGAGTGGCACTCTTTTCACTCTTGCCATCAAACGATTCTCACCCAATAGAACCTAGAATGATGCAGTGAATACTCACCAAAGCGTGAAAAGAAGGATTTGCATACATTTTAATAAACATCTGCACTTCACAGGAGGAAGTATAATCAGTAGCAAGGAGTTTGGGTTCAAGTGCCAACTTGGCGACTCCATGGTCGAGTAACCAATCTGAGCCTCAGTTTCCCCGTGGATAAAAAGGAACAAATATCTGTAATACCAGCAAATACTTTGCATGTGTGTGTGCTAAGTTGCTTTAGTCGTATCCAACTCTTTGTGACTCCGTGAATTGTAGCCCACCAGGCTCCTCTGTCCATGGGATTCTCCAGGCAAGAATACTGGAGAAGGTTGCTATATCCTTCTCTAGGGGATATTCCCAAACCAGGGATTGAACCTGGGTCTCTTACATTGCAGGCAGATTCTTTACCATCTGAGTTAACAGCGAAGCCCAATAAATACCTTAGCAATGATTAATTATTATTTTAAAAAATATTTTATAAACAAATGCTGATTTTGTCATACCAACAGTCCACTTATCACAATGAATACTAAACTGACTCATTCTCTTTCCCCTAGAATGACAGCCCTAAAGAAAAACTTTAAAAAATATCATGACATTTAAAAATATCATGATTATCTATAAGTTAACCTCCAAGTAATACTGATGGCACTCTCTCAATGTGGCTACCACTTAGAATTACTGAGGCTGGAGAAGGCCCATCCTTGAGAACATAGGAGAACAGTCATCTGTCTTGGGTATTGACAAAGCATCATAGTTTGGCTCTACAACCAAACACACATTCCCAAGATGGGGTTCCAACACTGAAAGCCAGAGATGGTCATTAAAAAGATACAATATTAATTAAGAGACTAGGGTTAGCTGTCAAATATCCAAAATGATACTGGCTCCCATGACATCTCTGCCTTTCACCCCCAATCACTACAGATTACCTCACTCTATGTCTTTAAATTTTTTAAAAAAATTACATGAGATTAAGACATTATGTTAAACTAGGATGATTTTGTTCTAGAGGGGAAAACTATTTGTTATAGTAGATAATATTCATTTTGCATAGGCTGAAACAGATCATGGTCTTTTAGGAGTAATTTTTTCATAGGTTATATAAAAGAGGCAAAATTCAGCGTTTCTGAGCTGATGGGTGTTTATTGTTTCTTTTACAATAACTCATTTGTCTCCCCCCATCTTTGTGATTTTTCTATCTCCACAGGGGAACAGAATGAAGATTGAAAGAAAACTGTGATTTGAGATCTGCCACACAAGTTCACCGTTTCCCGTCTTTTCAGAAAAAAACCAAAGGTTTCAAGAGACTTTCCGTAGAGCTTGTCAACTTTCTTCATATTGGTCAAAAACTTATCTAGCTGTGTAATAAACGTTACCCGGTGAAGTCATAGGGCCCAAACAGTCATATCAACAACAAGGCTCTGTGGGACTTCGAAATACTTCCCAGGAACTCACGAACTATGCCTGGTGATAAAAAAGCCTTCCCTGGTCTGTTCAGCGTTTCAAGTCCCTCTTCCAACATGGTGCCTTGGAGAGTCTTCTACACTTTTTATGCTTTAACATCTACTATTCTCTTTCCCTCCCATGTTTTTCTAAGTTTTGTGGTTTCTACTCAAATACAGTAAGTCTGGGCAAATCACAATAACACAGGTGAAGTTTTCCTTGATTTTTTTCAAATGTGCTTCAATCACCAACTACCTGAAGCCAACTGGGAAACATCCCTTAGTCTGTTGATATTTGTCAGGAGTTAGCCCTTTGCATGCAGGCTGGGAGGAGGGTTCTGCCAAAGTTAGTTTCCACAAATGCCAAGAAAGAGTTGCTCATTTAGGCTTTCATCATACATTAGTTAGCACATAATCAAAGATTTTATGTGAGAGAGCATCACAGGGCTGCTGCTGCTGCTGCTAAGTCACTTCAGTCGTGTCCGACTCTGTGTGACCCCATAGATGGAAGCCCACCAGGCTCCCCCATCCCTGGGATTCTCCAGGCAAGAACACTGGAGTGGGTTGCCATTTCCTTCTCCAATGTGTGAAAGTGAAAAGTGAAAGTGAAGTCGCTCAGTCGTGTCCGACCCTTAGCGACCCCACGGACTGCAGCCTACCAGGCTCCTCCATCCATGGGATTTTCCAGGCAAGAGTACTGGAGTGGCTTGCCATTGCCTTCTCCGGCATCACAGGGCAGGGAACCATAATACAATGCTATGAGGGTTTCAGAAAGGGTAAAGGTTTCTTTCAGCTTCAGGAAAGACTTCCTGGAAGAGGTGTCATTTAAGCTAGGCTTTCTACACACAAATTAAACAGCCAAACATTTGACCCAAACGGAATGACTAGAAGATGCATCTGGAAGTGAGATTTTTTAAGATACACATAGAGAATCTTAAAATAAGTCCAGATCAGAAGACTTTCTTAATATTTCTGCTTAACCTATGAGTGTTCAGATGACAGAAAACGGTTTCAAAATTAACCAGCATCATCCTTTGTCATCTCACCAAATCTCACTGCAAATTATTCTAAAAAAAGAGATGGTGTTAAACTTGTAAAGTTTCAAGGTTTCTCCTCCCACCTTTTCTCAGTTTCTTCTTTAAGCTAACCTCAATCCCTGCGCAATAATTTTGAGCCTATTTCTTCTTCCGGTTTCCATGGGCATAGGCTGTTTTCCACAGTCTTTACATCGACTATTTTTCTTCTCTTCCTGACCTTCTAATGTCCTGCATTCCTCAACTCTCTCCTACTCTGTATGCTATGCATGAAGAGTGCTCTGCCTTGTGGCAACGAAGAGGTAGGGAGAGATGCCTCCTGAGAGCTGCACAGTCTACAGCTTCTCATTAATGCTGCCCAGAAGTGCCCCTGACTCTCAGCAATGACTCACCTGGAATGGGTTGTCTTGATTGGATCCATACAAAGCCAGCTCTCCACCACCTTCTGCTCACAAGAGTTTGTTTTTCTCCTGTTCCACTGAACTGAATCCAGTCTGATTGTTTCTGATCACTTCTTTAACATATCAAGGACACAAGGAATTCTAATCCTTTCCTCCAAGGTGCCAGCTACTTCTGAGTGGTTTGCTTTCCAACTCAGTGGTTAAAAGGACTTTGAAATCAACCATGTGTTTAAAATATTGAACAAAGACTTAGATCTTGAAATGTGCACTTATCCTTTCACTTACTTTCTTAATTCGTGAACTGACTACCACGTATGGATCCTGCCTGTACATCTGTTTTAGATGTGGGAATTTCTTTTAATTCCTTCATCATCTGAGTTAAACTCTCCATACTGTGTCACATTTAGCTTGCAAATATGCCAACATACAGTGGAATAATTTTCTTTTGCAAATCTGATAAAAAAATGAGCCAAGTCTTGTCCTTCTGTGGAATGTGTGTGAATGGTGGTAGGGTAGAACTTAGGAGAGTTCTTTAGTGAAAGCCAGGACATGGCTTTACCATGAATGTTGGAAGGGATTGCAGAGCCCTCTACATGCTGAATCCAATGTCATGGAAATTATCCGAATGTCTTCTTGATGCCAAGGTCCATGCCCATGGAATTTATTCCAGAGGGACAAGAGAATCTGGTCTCCAGGGTTGCATCCATAGAGTCTGGCCTCACAATTAATTGCACATGTGTGACTGTGAGTGTAGGTGTGTGCATGAGGCTCTCCTGCTGTCATTGCTGATTATAAACAACCATATCTGTAATTTTGTCAGGTTTATTATGAGCTAGGCACTATGCCAAGTATTTTACATAAATGTTAATTAGCTTTCCCACTAAGTCTGTTATGTTGAGGGTGTGTGTGTGCTAAGTTGCTACAGTCGTGTCTAACTCTGTAAGACTCTATGGTCTGTAGCCCACGAGGCTCCTCTGTCCATGGGATGCTCCAGACAAGAATACTGGAGTGGGTTGCCATGCCCTCCTCCAGTAAGTACTATAATTATTCCAATATTATGGATGAATACATTGAGGGTTAGAAAGACAGACATCATCTGAACCAAAATCTGTCTGCTCCAAAGTCCTGACCAATACCTGCCTTACTGTTCTGAATATCTGCAGTGAAGCCAGAGTCCTAGGGAATGGTGCTCCAAGTTTGGGTTGTGGCTAAATTAGAGGGTGAGTTGAACGAGCCCTACCCAAGGACAATGGCAGCATTTCCCTCAAGATGGTAAAAAATGAAAAATGCCCCTGTCCTGTATCCAAAAGGGAAGATCTACTGAGCTCTTAGAAAGGTCACTCCCAGGAAAAAACATAATGCTTTGAGTCTGTGCTGTAGAATACATATGGATGCAGGACGAACTGTGGGGCCAGACAGACCTCGGTTTTATACTAGCTCCCTTAATTATGATTTTCATCTTGAGCATCAATCAGTTCCCTCATTTGTACAATGGAGATAAGAATAGTACATGTCTGTGAATACCTGGTCAGATACAATTTAGTGACTGAACAACAATTAATACCTATCAGGGTTGTTATGTGGAGAAGAAAACAGCAACCCACTCCAGCATTCTTGCCTGGGAGATCCCATGGACAGAGGGGCCTGGTGGGCTACAGTCTGTGGGGTCGCCCAGAGACAAGATTTAGCACGCAGAGTCATTATGAGAAATGTGCTGAATAAGGCCCAGTGCTGGATTGCTAAAAGACACTTTTTACTGTTGTTAGCCAAGCTCAGTTACCTCCATTCAGAATAGGGCTTGACTTGGCATCTTATTTCTTATATGAGTACTTCACTATTAACTTTGTATACATTTTACCTCATATAACATCTTTAACTAAATATTGGTTATTTCATTTTATTTTAAATGAGGAGTAGGAAGAAAAGAGCTAAGAAACATTTCTCTCTCCAGTAAATCTAAAAAGACCCAAGCCAAATCTTTATTAATCATAAGAGCTCACAGGAGAAGATTTACCAATACACATCTGACAATAATACACCTGCAGGCTCAAAAGAGTTTCAGCATCAAATATTCAAGAAGAGACCACAACTCAAGCCCAGAGAAGTCTCGTAGTGGTTTCTGAAACCCAGAGGCTAATTCCTAGGACCTTTTAGGACCTATGATAAAGAGTCTATGAAAGAGATCTTTCCAAACCTGGGAGATTTTTGACATGGGCCCAGCCCCCAGTCATAAGTATTACTTGACTATGAAGACAAGAGCATATTCATTCTTGCAATCCTTTCATTATATGAACCACACAAAAATAGCCCAGCATTTCCAGAGCCTCTATATTAAACTTCCTGGTAGAAGGGAGAAGAGAGGATCCAACTAATCCCTCATGAAAGTGAAAGCGAAAATTGCTCAGTTGTGTTTGACTCTTTGTGATGCCATGGGCTATACTGTCCATTCCCTTCTTCAGGGGATCTTCCAAACCCAGGGATCGAACCCAGGTCTCCCACATTGCAGACAGATTCTTTACCAGCTAAGCTGGCAGGGAAGCCCAAGAATACTGGAGTGGGATCCCTTCTCCAGTGGATCTTCCCGACCCAGGAATTGAATCAAGGTCTCCTGCATTGCAGGTGGATTCTTTACCAGCTGAGCTACTGGCAAGCCCTTAATCCCTCACAGACCTAGTTAAATCCATTATTTCATATATTGTTTCAGTCAAATTTTTCTGTAGTAAGACTCTTATCTAAAAGCCAAGGAGAATGTGTTAGTGGTTGGGTCAGTCACAATGGGAGGAAGTCATCTATCTACCTTAAAAGATGGTCCAGAATTTCCACTGACAATCTCCTAGTTCCTTAAACACTGGGCCATAGGAGCTACTTCTTAAAAAGTGTCTTGACTCCAAGCCATGTGCTGGGAAGTGCCCATGAAATCTGTTTCTCCCCAGCATGATCATTAGCTACAATGGGAGGACAGAAGACAATTTGAAGTAAACAACAAAAAGCAACACAAAAGTATTTTGATCATTTTGTCCTCTGGATTTTTGTCTTGGAGGTTATTTTTCTTAAGGATTCCTCAATTTTCATGTGGATATACCAAATCTATCATGTAGCTAGGATGATACACAGACAGGAACAATGGCTAGGTCTTCTTGGACTCTAATATGGTGTCCCTTGGGCACCATATTAATTCCACAGCTCAGTAGTTGGCCAAAGGCTTTGAACACACAATACCTTTTTTCTGGGTCTTGGTTTCACAGATACAAACATATAAAGGCTGGAACAAATGTTCAGGAGAGTTAGCTCTGTTCAGTTCTGGGACCTAAAGTTTCCATTTTCAGTTTTGTTTTTAAATAAATGTATTCAATAGAGAATAACATGCATACAGAAAACTTCACACATCTTAAATATATAGCTTCATGCATTTCACAAAGTAATCATACACATGTAACAAATGTATGTTATTCAATATCAATGAAACAAAATAATTTATGTGCAAGAAGAAAGTAAAAGTAACTATCTCAGGAAACAGAACATAATGATCACCCAAGTCTTCCTGTGCACTCTTAGTCTCTCCCTAACAGAGGTAATCACTGTCATGAGTTCTAAAACCACAGATTGGTTTTACTTACTTGGACTTAATGGGATCACATGTTCTTCTCTCCTTTGGCCTGCCTTCTTTCACTCAACAGGCTGGTAAGATTTATCTTTGTTGTGGAGGTTACAATAGACCATTGTCATTGCTAAAAAGTATTAGCCCTAGCCTCAGGTTTAATATTTGTGATTGCTACTAAATGTCCCCAATTTTGAGCTATCATGATCCACCGTGACTGTGCTGCAAACAGAAGCAGAAAAACAGAAGAATCCACATGAACTAAGAGAGTCTTTGTTTTCAGCATCTCCGGGCCATGGGTGCTATGTTCTAAGTCCTCAGGAGCCTTAAGCTCAGAGAAGCTGAAAATAAACTGCCAACAGCACCAAAGCTATTTGAGCAGTATGTTTTGTGCTTTCAACTATTCTGTGGTATATATATCTACTAGACCCAGCCCCTTAGGAGTTTTTAAGCAGAAAAGACAACGCTGATGCATAGAGAAATTATAAAGACAAAGACAATACACCTAAAATACAACCTAGTTTAAAGAAAAATCACTCAGTATCAATGAAACAAAATAATTTATGTGCAAGAGAAGTAAAAGGCATTGTACAGGGTTACCTCAGGTAAAACTGCTATCATTTTCCAAACAGTTAGTCTGAGAGGAATGCACAGGGTTGTAATCTGGGGATAATAAATTGGATAGTGTTTTAAAATTTTTAGCGACGTTTTTGAAAAAGGAAATAAAAACTTTCCTATTTAAGCAAACGATCAAACACAGGGGGTCATGAGCTTACTGGTGATGCAAAGAGGCAAGAGAAGTTCCAGAGCCATCATCCCTTGACAAGGCCAAGAGACCTTTTGGCATCAGTATGATTTGATTTGGCAGCCAACCTTGACACTGTTGGGACTCGTCAAACTGAAGGGAGGCTGTAAGGCTGGCCAGATTTAAGGCAATGACTTAGCCTCACAAACCTGGACTATTGCAAAATACTCTTGACTGGGTTTTGTAGTCTCCTACTGTGACTCCTTCCCTCCATTCTCTGAACTGAAGCCTGAAGGATCTTCTCCAAATACAAACTTAGTCATGATATGCCCCCATTTAAAAACCTGTGATCATCTATTGCCTACCGGATAAAGTCCAAATTCTCCACTGTGGCTTCCAGGACTCTTGGGATTAACCTCTGTTTATCTTGCCTTACCCATTTCTCATCATATTCGAGCCATATGGAACTTCTTATAAGTTCATCCACCTAGAATGCTTTCCCTGCAGCCTCAGCTGGCCTAATTCTGCTTCTCTTACAGGTTTCAGGGAACTGCTGGTTTCTCTGAAAATGCTTCCTAGATGGCCCTTCAATGTCCCTGCGGCCTCCCCAAACACAACTACTCACAGATTGCTGTCCGGTTCCCTGCTGCAGCTGTGCTGGCCAGCACCTCACCCTCACCCCTCAGCACTCACAACCACAGAATCTGCGTGAGTCCTACTGTGGAAGTCTGCAACTCACCTGAAGGTTTCTCAGCTGCCCTGCACATACAGACCTGAGCACCAAAAGTCCACACTCCTGGGAACATTCCTTGGCTACTGGTGGAACAAAGATGGAGGCTGCATACCTCAGCTTTCTCCCCCTTCCGGATAAGTTGGTGGTAGTGTTGCTTAGTCACTAAGTCACATCTGACTCTCTGCAAACCCACGGGCTGTAGCCTGCCAGGCTCCTCCGTTCACGGGATTTTTCGGGCAAGAATAATAGAGTGGGCTGCCATGCCCTCCTCCAGTGGATCTTCCCAACACAGAGATTGCTCCTGCATCACCTGCATTGGCAGGCCGGATTCTTTACCACTGAGGCACCAGGGAATGCCCCCGATAAGTTACTTGTTCTCAAAGCCTTGCCTGAAGGTCTGTTTTTGGGGAAATCCAACCTGAGACATTGGCCCATCTCCCAGCCAGACTGTGAGCTCAGTGAAGCTAAGCACTGAGGTCTCTCATTTGTCAGTGGGCATCCACCGGGCCTGCCACATTCCTGGCACAGGGTAGATGAATGTTTTTTTGACTAAATGGAGTGCAACACTCAATGAACACTTATTTCATTGTTGGTTTTCTATTAAAAGAAAGATTGAGACTAGCAAAGAGCACAGACTCTGGAGTCAAAAGACCTGGGTTCAAACAAAAAAATGCAATCCTCCATTTGTGACAGGTGTGACTCTGCACGTGGAGGCTTGGTAGGGGTAAGGAGTAACACTTGTGAGCTCTGCTCCTCTTCTGTCCAATGGGAGTCTTCATAGGACTCAGCCCTTTGTAAAACTGTGGCGAGTTATACAAACGAGAAATGCCCTCATTTTAGGTGTTTATGTAATTCTTGGGGACAAAACAGCGGCAGAGAGATTTTGCCTTAGATACCACAAACACTTGTGGTAGGCAGAGGAAGTTGATGAAAACAGAGACTGCGTAAACAGCTAATTCCATTGGAAGAATTTTTAGAGGCTGACATCTCCGTTTTAATAAAGATAATTTAAATTCCAAAGAAACTAAGATGGAAATAACAAAGTAAAATAGGCTTTCAAAGTCTACAGATAATTGCTAGATATAAGTGAACTTAAAAAGATATGCCTATATTAATCTCTCTCAGACTGGTAATGAACCATATTAAATATGAACACTCTCAGTGTGGTTTTTGCTTTTTCTCTTTGAACAGCTTCAAAATTTCTAAACACAAATTGAGAAATGTCTGAGATTTTTTTTTTTCAGATTAAGCTAAAATCAAGCATTATCTGTGTCTACACATTGCTCCTTTTATTTTTTAAGACACGGAAAATTCTGTATAGCCTACCAGACCACAATTTTGAATACAGGACTTAATAAAGAGTCAACAATTAGAATGTGACCTAAAACAGTGAAATTCTTAGTTGGAGTCAATACTGAACATTAACATGAAATTAGCTGAACATCTTTTGACATGTCCTATATTTAAGGACCAGGTTTTAAAAAAAATAATCAAAATAAGAGAAACATAAACTCGTTTTCCTTCCCGTCCTTTAACTGTTTTGTTTTCTGGAGAGTGGCAAAGGCAGGAGTGGTTCACAGGGAAGAAAACTCTGATTCTTCGTCATATTGATTAGCACTTTGTAAAAGTGAGAAGTATGTGAAAATCATTCCCCCAGAGTTCTCAAAGTTAGTGCTTCCAGGGCTGGGCTTTCTCTCCAGACCCTCACCCACGACTGTGTATCTTATGTATCCATGCACATGGAGGACATAAAATACATGTCAAACAAAATAAAGCAAGTTATTAAGTACAACAAAACCCTAAATCTTGGTGGAAGTCAACAGATAAACAGACTATAACAGTAGAATAGTCTAAATACACAATGCATAATTCATGGCTAACCCAAGGCTGGGCTGGGCAATATTTCACCGACTCTCCTTGCAGTCTTTGAGGTTAAGACTGGGCAAATTGCACTGCCTTTGCTAACTCAGCAAAATTCTGGACAATCCAAAAAGAAAACCCCATCTCTTCCAATAAGGGGAGCAGGCAAGAAGGCAGAGGGTGGAGAGGGTATTGTTTAGCTCTTGAAGCTAGACATTAAAAAGTTGCTGGGTACTAGGATATCTACTCTCTTCTTAATAGATAATTTTATTGTGGACAAATGTTTGTCTGCTTTACGCTACTGTGTTGCTACAATGAAGAGCGCTGACCAACCTCCTTCCCTACACAGAATCATCTGCCCCTATGCTCAGTTCACAGTAGGCACCCAATAAAAATTTGTTGAAGAAACTTTTGATTTCTATTTATTGTCCACTGTATGCAGCAGTGAACTACATCCATGAATATACAATGCCCAATAACAACAGTAATGGAAACCTGAATAAAACTCAACATCCTCAAGGAAATTGGGATCTCAGACAATTTCTCACATTTATCATTTCCTAAAATATAGGATGAGCTAACAAACGAGTGTGTATGATTCTTCCCAAAGCTGCCAAGGCAGAACCATGTCCTTGGCAGCTCTCCAATGGCCACAAATGAAACTCTGTACTGATAAGGACCACCATGTCTCCCAGAGGCTGAAAGCTGAATGGGTTGTGGGATACCATGTAGAGTGCAGGGTCATTTTTGGAAACTAAGAAATAAGAGAGGAAAGGCAAATGTCAAGTCATCACCAACAAAAGGTCATGTCTTACTGGTACTTGGGCAAAGCATGCTTGGCGGTGCTACGAGTCTGAGCCTTGGGCAGTAAATGGATCTGTCCACATAATTTTAAGCTAACAGATTCAACCAATCTTTAACATCTTCTTTTGAGTACATTTCAGTTGACTGCTTGCTAATTAAAAACTCAGGTGAATATTCCAATTATAGAAACGGCTATGTTTTAGGTCTGTATGACTGTTTTTCCCTAAGAATGAACAGAAAAAATACTAGGCCCGCTATGTTTTTGTTTTCCCCCCAGTGCCAGGGGGAAAGTTTCCTTCACGGTTTAAAGGGGTGGTAGGAGACCCTCCCCAAAAATGTGTTTTATTATACAGTCATGTTAGTTTGACACATGACAATAAAATAATATTGTTAATAAAAAATTAAAAACAATTAGAAAAGTCTAGATAAAGCAGAAATAATTTACAGTGAATCTGATGAAAGGGCTAACACTATTCTTCCTATGAATAATCATGTAATTTAGGGCCTCTGTCTGCACTTAGTCAAATTACTGAACTCTTACTATATCATCAATGAATAAGGAGAAAGGTAGACTAACAGAGAAACCTGGGTGCAAGCTCAGAACTTGGAGATGGTGGTGAGTAGTTGTAGAAGATGGTGGTGAGTGTAAATGTTTTAATATGTGATATGTGCAAGTAAAAACCCATGGAGAAATGCCTAGTTAGTGCCAGGAATTGTGCCAGATCTCTGCAACACAGGCAAACAAATTAGAATTTCTCTCAGGACCTTAAAAATACGTATTGAAAGCAAAACCATGCACCTTTCACAATACGGGGGAAAAAAGCAGTACTCTCAAAAAATGCATCTACTCTAAGTTGCAATTAATGTTATAGCACCAACTTTTAACAGGGGTAGTTGCAGGAGACAGCTCTATGAAAACCACATCTGCATTTGCTGGAAAGAGCTGTTGAGGGCATTATCCAGCCCATGGTTCAATATTCCTACAGAAAATCACACACAAGAAACTTTTTAAAATATTTGGTGCCAGGAAAATCTCTCTCTTCAGGAACTTGCCCATTTCTTCCTTTCTGATAACAAAATTGGTACACTTTATCTTATTTCCCTTTTTGCCCTGGCTGACAGGGAGTTCAGGGCCAAATGTGATGAACAATCACAGTAACTATAATGGACTTCGT
This sequence comes from Moschus berezovskii, assembly GCF_049115385.1. Taxonomy (NCBI): domain Eukaryota; kingdom Metazoa; phylum Chordata; class Mammalia; order Artiodactyla; family Moschidae; genus Moschus; species Moschus berezovskii. Next base: position 15,232,283 of record NC_142483.1, read on the forward strand.
GGTTAACAGAGTCACTTCCTCCAGATTTTCAAGGTTTTGATTTTCAATTTTTATTTTTTTATGAATCATGGGGTGTGTGTGTGTGTGTGTGTGTGTGTATGCAGACATGAATGATGGATTATGTTTACCACACAAAAAAAATAAAAAATCTAGGAAGATGTAAAGATATGCTTTTTCTTGATACAGACAGTTTTCATACACATGTGTGTGAGCATAAATATCTTGTCTTTCTCTTTGAGTACAGCCATTTCTATACACGCTAAGTGTTAGTCAGTGTTATACTCAGGCAAGTTTTATTCTGTTTATGGATTATTTCTTTGGCAAAGTAATATATTCTTATTTACAGTTGATGCCTCTCAGAAAAATAACACCATAATTCTGCAAAACTTTGTTAAACTCACAGTTATCATGAAGCCCTTAAAGTTGGCTCTGATGGTTTGGCTGAACTCACAGAATCACAGTAGAGAATTCATTTATGTTACATTTACCAAATGTTTGAAATGGACCATCATGTCATTTTCACTTTGCTTCAATGTTTTCTTTTTTCTTAAGTAATACATATGAAATTAATGGTTGATTTGTTTCAAATGGTCTATTTTCCTGCCCTGAGCCTGTTCTATTAGCCAGCTTACATTTAAACATATTTTAGTAATATAGGTTTTCCACTGACTAATAAGCAAAATATAGCTTTCCAAAAATCCCAAGAAAAGTACATTAACTTTCTTTCAAACTGTTGTTTAAAGAAGTGTTTCACATTGAATTCCCAAGCTTGGGACAGACCGGAAAGATCCCATGAGTTTTTAAACCATATTCATTTCCCTGAGTGTGGGGGCTCTGCCTCCTGGATGGTACAATGCATTCAGTTCTCCTGTCAGTTAGAATTTAGGAAGTCATTTCTCTTTAATGGTTGCCAGACCTCCTGGATAAGCGAGGGCACTTTGCTTTGCCCTGGATCTCCACTGAGAATGGAACCTTCCTACTTACTTTCCCTTTCACCACCGTAAGAATACTGGGATCCTGCTGGCATAAAACTGTTTTGACCCCTGAATCATAAAGCTAAACCTTAACAGTGGGATTGCTTGCAATTAAGTAACTGATCTTTTTCCTACTTAACTTGAGTCAGTTCATTTGATACTAACACCAGGCTTCTGTAAGCCCACCTCTCCACCCACCACCTCTCACTCCCTCGACAGGTCTCCAAGAATATCTGGGTGACTTTGTTCTTCAACTCTGCACATAACAAGAAATCAAAAGGCCACTGAAGGACTGGAGATCAGCACTGGGCCTGGAATCAGACAGACCCACCTCAGACTGAATCTGCAGTCCAACTTACTAGCAAGATGACTCTGGTAAAAGACTTATTTTGATAAGTCTCCTCCTCTGCCAAGATGGATACAAGTAACAGTACCTGCTTCACAGAATTACTTCTTTCATTTAGCAAATAATTACTCAGAATATCTACTATCTATCAGGAACTATGCCAGGCTCTAGGTACACAGTGAGAATATATCAATACATGGATTCTGCCCTTTTGAAACTGTCTCTCAGTCTAGCCAGGAGTTACATACTAACCAAACAAATGAAAAATACATAGTTGCAAATTTTGATCAGTGCTCTAAACAGAATGATAGAACTCTCTGGCAAGTCTGGATGAGAAGTGGGTGAGAAATGGCTTTACAGAGGGAAATCAAGGAAATCCTCTTAAGCAGGAAGCATTTAGGCTACGACCTGAAGCTACAGTGGAGGAAGCAGACACAGGGCATGTGGAAGGGCATTCCAGGAAGGGAAATGGCATGTGCAAAGGTCCTAACCAGGCAAAATCTGGCTGTTTTGAGAAAGAAAGTGGACCACTGTGTCTTTGGTGGACTGTGTAAGAAGGGAGAACTTGGAAAACAATTTGGGTGAATATCAGTGAAAATTTAATATGCTAAAAACAAAACAAACAAAAACTTCACATGATCTAGAGTTTAAACTAGATCAGGTTTCAGCAAACTACAGCTGGTGAGCGCATTGCCTATTCCTGTAATCAAAGTTTCACTGGAACACAGCCACATTCATTTGTTTATGTATTTCTATGGCTGCTTTCACACTACAACAGCAGAATTGAGTAGCTGCAACAGACCTGAAAGTCTAAAATATTTACTATCTGGCCCTTTAAGAAAAGGTTGCCAACCCTGAAACAGAGTAACCCTCAACAAATGTTTAAATGAAATAACAACAGCAAAGTAAACCCTCACTCTCTGATTCCGCTATATGATAGTCTGGAAAAGGAAAAACCTATGGAGACAGGGAAAAGATCAGTGGTTGCCAGGGGTTAGGGAGATGCAAGAATGAACAGGCTGAGCACAGATGGTTTTAGGACAGTGAAACTACTCTGTATGATACATTAATGGTGGACACATGTCATTAAACATTTGTCAAAACCCAAAGTGCGGACAACACCAAGAATGAACCTTATTGTAAACTATGGACTCTGGGTGATCAGGATGTGTCAATGTAAGCTCATCAACTATAACAAATGTGCCACTCTGGTGGAAGATGTTGATAATGGAAGAGGCTATGTGTGCATGAGGGCAGGGGGTACGTGGATATTTTCCATACTTTTCACTCAATTTTGCTGTAAACCTAAAACCACTCTAAAATATAAAGTCTATTTTTTAAAGTAATATTATCTTTGGAAACAGTACTTAATTACTATAAAAAAAGTCGTGGGGGGAGGGGACGTAATTCTCTCTGTAATTCAAGCCCCAACCTACCTTTTTCTTGAATTCCATGTAAAATAAAGCAATTCAAATGAAATCTTCTATAAATTTCAAGATGTGATTAAATTAAAAAATTTTTAAGTTAAAAAAAGGTAAACCATCTTCCACATTCATGGGAATCAGTAATGGGATTTAACTTGAAAATTTTTGAGAGGTGGATTAAACTGAAAATCCTGAAAAACCTAGAATGGAAAAATCCTGTAAAATTAAAATTGAAAGACTTAAAATATTTAAAGATTTTTCAGAAATTATTTCTAATAATATTATGTGTATACTGGGCATATGAAATAAGAAACTTCTGCTTCCAGCATCACAGCTGACTAGATGCTACGAAGGGCCCTTTCAAAACATAATTTTTATTGCATTGTTGGGCTCATGGGAAGTAAGGAAAACCTCTAAAGGACTAAAATAAACAAACAAATCTTGAAAACTCAGATGAAACCAGAATAGTGTGCTGAAAGCCCACATAATTAGAAGGGGTTGCTCTGAGAGCAAATAGCAAGGTCACTTGTACAATTGAGAGACTAATCCAGTGGCAAGTTGGAGGAGCTTAACCTGAAAACCCTGATTAAACCAGTATTATTAAAAGAACTAAGTGATCCTAGATTGGTAGCAGCCTCTGCTCACAGCAGAGGCAAAAGTAAATCTTCTCTAGAGAAAAGAATCTCTATTTCAGTCACTCATGGTTCTCACTAATATGTGCCATTTAAAAACTGCCAAAGATTACCAAGCATATAAGGAAACTAATTATCACTGAGTAAAACACAATGGAATTAACTGAAAATAAGTGCAAATTTGAACATACACATATAATGGCTTCAGATATTGTAATTATGAACAGACTATAAAATAGCTGGTTACAAAATGCTTAAAGAAATAAATAAAAGAACTAAATTAAAAAGGAGCATGCAAAAAAAAAAAAAAGACTCGGAGATTTAAAAAATCCAAATTAAACTTTGGACTTTAAAGCACAAAAAAAAAATAGTTAATCTAAAAAACTTAGTGAATGGGTTTAGTGACAGATTAGAGAGAAGTGAAGAGAGAGTGGGTGAACTGGAAAGGATAAACAGAGAAATTATCCATAATGAAGCTCAGAGAGACTAGAAGAGGGAAAATGAGTATGGGATGTTAATATGGAGAACAGAAAGAGGAAGTCTACCACACATCACACATGTAACTGGAGTCCTATAAAAGAGACACATAGAGTGTAGGTAATATTTGAAGAAAGAATGGCTGAGCACTGTAGAGAATTGGTAAAAGATATGAATTCATATACAAAGGAAGCATAATAAATGAAATTCATATCTGTACCTCATCAGTTCAGTTCAGTTCAGTTCAGTCGCTCAGTCGTGTCCGACTCTCCGCGACCCCATGAATCACAGCACGCCAGGCCTCCCTGTCCATCACCAACTCCTGGAGTACACTCAAACTCATGTCCACAGAGTCGGTGATGCCATCCAGCCATCTCATTCTCCGTCGTCCCCTTCTCCTCCCGCCCCCAACCTTTCCCAGCATCAGAGTCTTTTCCAGTGAGTTAACTCGTCGCATGAGGTGGCCAAAGTATTGCAGTTTCAGCTTTAGCATCAGTCCCTCCAATGAACATCCAGGATTGATCTCCTTTAGAATGGACTGGTTGGATCTCCTTGCAGTATAAGGGACTCTCAACACAGTTCAAAAGCATCGATTCTTCGGCGATCAGCCTTCTTCACAGTCCAACTCTCACATCCATACATGACCACGGGAAAAACCATTGCCTTGACTAGACGGACCTTGGTTGGCAAAGTAATGTCTCTGCTTTTTAATATACTATCAAGGTTGGTCATAACTTTCCTTCCTCATAGTAAGACTAAAAATAATCACAGAGAGAAGCTAGTCACTTGCAATTACCCAGACACATTTCCATAGCAACAGCAGAAGCCTGGAGTTAGTGGAATAATGTATTGTTGAGAGAAAATAAATTTCTATCTGAAATTGGTTGATTCAAGAATGAAGGTGAAATAAAAACATTTTCAGAAAAACAAAAATTGAAGAGTTTATCACCAACAGAGCTACACTAAAAGAACTTGTAAAAGTATAAAGAATTGTAAATCAAGAAGGAAAGTTTGAGATGTAAGAAGAAATGATGAACAAAGAACATTATTTAAAAAATAATTTTACATAAATGTTTGCTTATAATCGCCTACATTTAAAAAATAACATCTAATCTATCAAAAAAAAAAGCATAATTAAGGTACTGAAAAAGAACCTGTAACTAAGAGGGTGATGAACACAGTTAATATGTTTTATCTTCTTTATGTTGCTTAGAAAAGAGAATTCAGTGGTCACACCGGCAGGGATAGGAGCCATGCTCAACTCGGTCACACAGTCTTCTCACCAAGGCTTATTCAACTACTACCAAGCCAAGTATCAAATCTGCCCACAGCAAAGACTAATAGTGAGCCCTAGGTAGACTAACAAGCCACTGAGGGAAACAATGATGACATTAGACTTCTCTGACTTTGAACAGGTCAGTGCTTTCACTTAAACAGGATAGAATTTTCTGTTTATGGTTTTAATTTCTCTTCATCACTTCTTCCAGGATCACAATCCTCAGACATAAAATGTCTTATCTATCACAAGATATCCTGCACAACACCACCTCCAACCATGGGACACACTTCACCATTAATGGGCCCAAAATCTAGAAATGCTAATTTAGTTCCAGATGGGGGAAAACCACAAAAAGTGGTTACTGCCCTATAGGAATAAAGCATATGTCTTAACTCACAGGTGAATTTATAGTGTTGTCTCTCCCATAGTCAGGATATACAGATGAGGAAACTGAGAAGAGGTGGTGGGACTGGCCTCTCTCATGAAAACACCTAATAACTCACTAGAAGAAGATTGCTTCCATCAAAGAACATTATCATGGTGTGATTGTCTCCTGGCCATTTTGAGCTTCTCATTCCACTGAACCACAGGAAGATGGACACCATTTCTGCCATGCAATGGGTGAAAGGAAGGAGATATATAGAACCCATGTATTCACGGGGATACGCCGGCCCCGGCGGCACAGACACGAGAGACGCCGGCCCCGGCGGCGCAGACGCGACCGACCAGGCAAAGAGGCGCGGCGGAGAGGAGCTGCCCCACGTCCAACAGGCAGTGGCTGCGCGGGCGCAGGAGCGCCAAGAGGAGCTACTCCACATTCAAGGTCAGGAGGGGTGGCCTTGAGGAGATACCCCTCATCCAAGGTAAGATACAGTGGCTGCACTTTGCTAGAGCAGCTGTGAAGAGATTTTCCACGACCAAGGTAAGAGAAACCCAAATAAGACGGTAGGTATTGCAAGGGGGCATCAGAGGGCAGACACACTGAAATCATAATCACAGGAAACTAGCTGATCTGATCACATGGACCACAGCCCAATGTGGTCCACTGGAGAAGGGAATGGCAAACCACTTCAGTATGCTTGCCATGAGAACCCCATGAACAGTATCAAAGGGCAAAATGATAGGATACTGAATGAGGAATTCCCCAGGTCGGTAGGTGCCCAGTATGCTACTGGAGATCAGTGGAGAAATAACTCTAGAAGGAATGAAGGGATGGAGCAAAAGCAAAACCAATACCCAGTTGTGGATGTGACCGGTGATAGAAGCAAGGTCCGGTGCTGTAAAGAGCAATATTGCATAGGAACCTGGAATGTTAGGTCCATGAATCAAGGCAAATTGGAAGTGGTCAAACAGGAGATGGCAAGAGTGAGCATAGACATTCTAGGAATCAGTGAATTAAAATGGACTGGAATGGGTGAATTTAACTCAGATGACCATTATATCTACTACTGTGGGCAGGAATCCCTTAGAAGAAATGGAGTAGCCATCATGGTCAACAAAAGAGTCCGAAATGCAGTACTTGGATGCAATCTTAAAAACGACAGAATGATTTCTGTTCGTTTCCAAGGCAAACCATTTAATATTATAGTAATCCACGCCTATGCCCCAACCAGTAACGCTGAAGAAGCCGAAGTTGAACGGTTCTATGAAGACCTACAAGACCTTTTAGACCTAACACCCAAAAAAGATGTCCTTTTCATTATAGGGGACTGGAATGCAAAAGTAGGAAGTCAAGAAACACCTGGAGTAACAGGCAAATTTGGCCTTGGAGCATGGAATCAAGCAGGGCAAAGGCTAATAGAGTTTTGTCAAGAGAACGCACTAGTCATAGCAAACACCCTCTTCCAACAACACAAGAGAAGACTCTACACATGGACATCACCACATGGTCAACACCGAAATCAGATTGATTATATTCTTTGCAGCCAAAGATCGAGAAGCTCTATACAGTTAGCAAAAACAAGACCAGGAGCTGACTGTGGCTCAGATCATGAACTCCTTATTGCGAAGTTCAGACTTAAATTGAAGAAAGTAGGGAAAACCACTAGACCATTCAGATATGACCTAAATCAAATCCCTTATGATTATACAGTGGTAGTCAGAAATAGATTTAAGGGACTAGATCTGATAGACAGAGTGCCTGATGAACTATGGACGGAGGTTTGTGACATTGTACAGGAGACAGGGACCAAGACCATCCCCATGGAAAAGAAATGCAAAAAAGCAAAATGGCTGTCTGAGGAGGCTTTACAAATAGCTGTGAAAAGAAGAGAAGCGAAAAGCAAAGGAGAAAAGGAAAGATATAAGCATCTAAATGCAGAGTTCCAAAGAATAGCAGGGAGAGAGAAGAAAGCCTTCCTCAGCGATCAATGCAAAGAAATAGAGGAAAACAACAGAATAAGAAAAACAAGAGATCTCTTCAAGAAAATTAGAGATTCCAAGGGAACATTTCATGCAAAGATGGGCTCGATAAAGGACAGAAATGGTAGGGACCTAACAGAAGCAGAAGATATTAAGAAGAGGTGGCAAGAATACACAGAAGAACTGTACAAAAAAGATCTTCATGATCAAGATAGTCACGATAACGTGATCACTGACCTAGAGCCAGACATCTTGGAATGTGAAGTCAAGTGGGCCTTAGAAAGCATCACTACGAACAAAGCTAGTGGTGGTGATGGAATTCCAGTTGAGCTATTTCAAGTTTTGAAAGATGATGCTGTGAAAATGCTGCACTCAATATGCCAGCAGATTTGGAAAACTCAGCAGTGGCCACAGGACTGGAAAAGGTCAGTCTTCATTCCAATCCCAAAGAAAGGCAATGCCAAAGAATGCTCAAACTACCGCACAATTGCACTCATCTCACACGCTAGTAAAGTCATGATCAAAATTCTCCAAGCCAGGCTTCAGCAATATGTGAACCGTGAACTCCCAGATGTTCAAGCAGGTTTTAGAAAAGGCAGAGGCACCAGAGATCAAATTGCCAACATCCACTGGATCATGGAGAAAGCAAGAGAGTTCCAGAAAAACATCTATTTCTGCTTCATTGACTATGCCAAAGCCTTTGACTGTGTGGATCACAATAAACTGTGGAAAATTCTGAAAGGGATGGGAATACCAGACCACCTGACCTGCCTCTTGAGAAACCTGTATGCAGGTCAGGAAGCAACAGTCAGAACTGGACATGGAACAACCGACTGGTTCCAAATAGGAAAAGGAGTGCGTCAAGGCTATATATTGTCACCTTGCTTATTTAATTTATATGCAGAGTACATCATGAGGAACGCTGGGCTGGAAGAAGCACAAACTGGAATCAAGATTGCTGGGATAAATATCAATAATCTCAGATATGCAGATGACACTACCCTTATGGCAGAAAGTGAAGAGGAACTCAAAAGCCTCTTGATGAAAGTGAAAGAGGAGAGTGAAAAGGTTGGCTTGAAGCTCAACATTCAGAAAACAAAGATCATGGCATCTGGTCCCATCACTTCATGGGAAATAGATGGAAAAACAGTGGAAAAAGTGTCAGACTTTATTTCTTTGGGCTCCAAAATCACTGCAGATGCTGATTGCAGCCATGAAATTAAAAGACGCTTACTCCTTGGAAGTAAAGTTATGACCAACATTGATAGTATATTAAAAAGCAGAGACATTACTTTGCCAACCAAGGTCCGTCTAGTCAAGGCTATGGTTTTTCCTGTGGTCATGTATGGATGTGAGAGTTGGACTGTGAAGAAAGCTGATCGCCGAAGAATTGATGCTTTTGAACTGTGGTGTTGGAGAAGACTCTTGAGAGTCCCTTGGACCGCAAGGAGATCCAACCAGTCCATTCTGAGGGAGATCGATCCTGGGTGTTCATTGGAAGGACTGATGCTAAAGCTGAAACTGCAATACTTTGGCCACCTCATGCGACGAGTTGATTCACTGGAAAAGACTCTGATGTCGGGAAAGGTTGGGGGTGGGTGGATAAGGGGACGACCAAGAATGAGATGGCTGGATGGCATCACCGACTCTGTGGACATGAGTTTGAGTGAACTCCGGGAGTTGGTGATAGACAGCGAGGCCTGGCGTGCTGTGATTCATGGGGTCGCGGAGAGTCGGACACGACTGAGCGACTGAACTGAACTGAACTGACCCTTAAATGAAAGTATAAACTGCCAACCCAATAAAGTCAAGGCCATCAAGGATTTAGATGTTGCAGGAAAGAAGATATGGATCACCATACCAAATCATGAACCCTATCCAGCTTAAGGTAAGGGGATCACACAAGAGGCAAAGGAAGAAGGAAATCATAGATACCAACCAGGCTTCATGGCCAGTTTTAGAGAAGAGGACTGTAGCAGTTATGTTTGTCTCACTATATCATTTCTTTTCTCCCTTTTACCCTCTGCTATCTTACAAGCCTAGTGGTGACTCAAGTTTTAGACAGGAATGCGACCTAATAGACATTGCCATCACAATGACACAGGAGCTGAGGTGACTTCATCCATTTCCTGCATTGGGGATGCTAACTTTCCATGTGAAGAAAGGTTGAGAGTCAATGCCAGGAGGTGAATGGAATGAACCATGCCAGATATTTTCCATTTGTTCCTCCTGATCCATCTCCTCTCTTCTCTCCTTGCTTTCTTCCCCACAGGTTGACATATTCAGGTCATATCAGTGTGTTCTCTGCCCTCAGGCTTCTGGTAGAATTAAGCTAACTGGATGTAGTGAGGAGAATGAGGTGGCATGGTTATCCCTGGTGCCCTCCCTGTGAATTCACTTCAGCATGGCTGCTTCCCTTAGAAGGTTACTACCCCTCTCAAAGCAGCTCCCTATGACTCTCTCTTTTGCCAGGTTCTGGGAATCTCTCATTCCCTTGTCTCTTTGGGCCTAGAAATGGTGACATTTCTGTCACTATAGTCCTAGGTTCCTGCACAAACTTTTATGGCTCCACTACATCATATCATACTTTTGGAGTTAATTATTTTGTAAATAAATGATTCTTGAATTATTTTAATTTGAAATATCTGTTTCTCTTGAGGCCCTGACTGACCCACTCACTGCGATTCCATGCTATGTAACACAATGTCTGTGAACCAACCCCTATATAGAGAGATCTTCTGAAGACATCCATAAACCCAGAGACCTGGGTAATTTATCATGGAAACAAAAGTAGGAAATCATTTGGCAGTACCTGACAGGCTCAGAAAAGGTTGCTCTAAGAACACTTTCTGAGTAACCAGGAAAAAGAAGGTTCAAGATGGACATGGAAAGTCAGGACTCTCCACTTCCGGCCACTACAGGATAGTTGCTATGGAAAGCCAGGAGAGGGCTGAAAGTTTGCTAAAAGCCAGGTTAGATGACTAAATTAAGAGAAATATTAACACAGCTTAGTAGTAACTTGTCTCAGGATCAATTTTCTTAGAAAAATTTGGATAGGTGGTCATTTATAATAATATGGTCAACTGAGCAGATACTCAGAGGGAACCTGAATATGTCTCAGAGATGGAGGTTCTCAAACTCTGAGTCTAAATGGGTATTCCCTGGCATCAGGACAGGGTATATTAGGGCAGGGTTCAGGGCAAAATGAAGATGTGGGCCTGTTGCTAAGATATTATTAAGAATTCCAAGATGATGACAGCAAAGCCATTAAACCAAGCACAAGGCTCTTTCAGAAGCAGAGTCCTGTGTGACTGCACAAATCACATGGCTGTGAAGCTAGCCCAATTTGCAGAGCTTGTTACCACACAGATCGCTGTATCCCACTCCCACAGCTTCCCATTCAGTAAGCCAGGGACGAAGCCCAAGAATTTACATTTCTAACAAATTCCTGGGTGCTGCTGATCCTGCTGGCCCAGGGGCCACATTCTGAGAACCACTACCCTAGAGAACATAGAAGTGGGGGAAAAAATATCAGGAGGAGATGAAAACATAACCAATATATTTAGAGCCTTAGCTAACCTTATGAAAAGATTTTGCATTGGATATCATAGTATATATACTGAAAAATTATAAAAAATTCAATTTTCTCATTTATCAATCTGTAGATACAAATTTAATAAGCCCTGTTTTCAACAAATGCTTATTAAATGTTTACTATGGGCCAGGGTTGGGGTTTCCCTGGTGACTCAGTGGTAAAGAATCCACCTGCCAATGCAGAAGACATGGGTTCGATCCCTGGTCTGGGACGATTTGCTGGAAAAGGAAATGGCAACCCACTCCAGTATTCTTGCCTGGGAAATTCCATGGACAGAGAAGCCTGTCAGGCTATAGTCCATGCGGTCCCAAAAGAGTAGGACAGGGCTTAGTGACTAAACAACATGTGCCAGGCGACTGTGCTTGCTCTTACATTATCTATGAATAGGTCATAAATAATCAAGGATATTATTTAGAATAGTGATCTCAAGTATCAGGGAGAAGGATGAGTGAGAGCACCTTGCCTCGGATAACAAAACAAAATAGGGAGAAACTATCATTTTTTTTAGTAAGCATATGTCTATTGTATGCTTATCAAGAAAACATAGTTAACAAAACCATCTTGATTTTGATCAGCTGATACATGATATAGAAAACGCATCGTGACTGAGTGATTTCTCAAAGGTCTCTACCTTTTAGAGGTGTCACAATGCCTTATTTCAAATAAGGATGAGATAATAGGTTTTCATTGGTGAACTATAAAACGTTTGTTTGTGCTTAGTCATTCAGTGATGTCCAACTCTTTGCGACCCTTTGGACTGTAGCCCGTGAGGTTCCTCTGTCCGTGGGATTTCCCAGGCAAGAATACTGGGGTGGGTTGCAAATTTCCTCCTCCAGGGAATCTTTCTGACCCAGGAATCAAACCCGAGTCTCTTACATCTCCTGCATTGAAGGCGGATTCTTATTAAGAATTAAAAACATCCATCTATGCTGAACTGCCCAGTGCATAAAAACACAGACAAAACCTTCAGAAGTTTTCAAATACTCTACTTGGAATAACAAAGTTATTAGTTGAGAAATTTGGTAAGTCCAGGATTACTTGTTTATGAAGGATTAACAAAAAGTCAGACATCTTTAACAAAGAAGATTAAACCAAGTCTCACAAAGCCACTGACAATTTATTTTCACAAATACCTCCTGCTTCACAGCCTATAAGACCCCATTCCAGCTTCAGGGTTCTGGTTTCTCCTTCTGGATATACAGTGTGGCTGGCTGTTGACTATTCATCATTATGATTTCAAAGGATGAAAAGTTTGCTCATGTGGAATGTAGGTATTCTTGACCTCTGAACTCCATTGTTCTGAAGCCAGAGAAAAATATGAGAACTCTGGCAATACTAAACAAATGTGATAAGGTCATGTCTGGCTTCAAAGAAAGATCGGCAACCAACTGAACAATAGTCTGCAATTTCTAATATATTCTTTTCTCTAGGCCTCGAGTGTTGATAATTAACTGACTGCTATTGTAGCTGAATTTATTGCCTTTCTATGGTACTTTTGGCACAATTAAATAATTTCTATTGCAAAATATTTTAATCACATGAGAAAATAGTGATTTTTTTCTCCAGAATTTTTCTATCCCCCATTTATACCAAAGAAGATGAAAATATATGTACATTACAAGAGTTTACTGTGAATAATGTTACTGAAGAATGCTAGACTTCTAAAATAATATAATAAATAAGGGGAACCATAGTTTCCAATGAAAATCTTCAAAAGTATTTTCAATGGATGAATATTTACTATGAGAAGATTTTTTTTTTTAAACAAGGGCATCACTTTTTTCAAGCAAAGATCAAAAATATTTTGTATCTGGTCCCCTGTTGATTTATATCAGTTTAACTGCCAATATTTTTTAATTCACAATGAAACTGCACAGAGCTCAAGTTATAAATATTTATCTATAAAGTTAACAACTGTGAACTGTAGTGGTGTGTCAAACTATAAACACAGTCATGGAATATTGGTTCATTTTGAGAACAGATGTTAGGCCATCTCCATGATGGCATTGATTGCAGGAGACACAGTCATGATTTAATTTCATTCTTTCCAGCAACTTTTAAAATACACAGGTAAATCTCAGGAGACCACAACCCGCACTTGAGTCCCCATTCTCCATTTCTGCTACAGTTGCCAACATCACTAAATGATAGGATCATTTAGAACTTCTTCAGTGCTCAGACCATCCTTGATACCGGTCTCATCACAGCACTCTGGAAGTCACTAACAATTGATTGGAAGAAGTACAAGCTCAAACTATTTTCTCTGTTTAAATCTTGCATCCTGCAGTAGTTCTGAAATATTTTCACGTGAAGCCCATTTTCAAATATTAGAAAGTGTTGCAGCACTCTCAAAGCTATTAAAAGTGAAAACAATTACAAATAAATTTCAACAACAATAATAATCAAATGTGTCATTGCCTCATAGTGTCTATCAAAGCAGTCACCATTGTTCAGTTATTCAATTTGTATCCAGGTTACTCTTTAAGGGTAATTATTTACAGCTTTGATTTAATGGGTATTGTACTCATTGAGCATGCTGTGTTCCTAATTTAGGCTCTGCTGGTACTCTACTTAGGAGAACAGACTCTACTACCAAAACAATGGGGTAAGATGCTGTCATTTTGCCTTGAGAAGGAACACTCTGGACAATAAATGGTATCCAATCCTAGAGACAGAGAGAATGATTTGGAGTCTGCTAGGCTTCTGTCTCGGAGAAGGCAATGGCAAGCCACTCCAGTACTATTCCCTAGAAAATCCCATGGATGGAGGAGCCTGGTAGGCTGCAGTCCGTGGAGTCGCTAAGGGTCAGACTCGACTGAGCGACTTCACTTTCACTTTTCACACATTGGAGAAGAAAATGGCAACCCACTCCAGCGTTCTTGCCTGGAGAATCCCAGGGATGGGGGAGCCTGGTGGGCTTCCGTCTATGGGGTCACACAGAGTCGGACATGACTGAAGTGACTTAGCAGCAGCAGCAGTAGCAGCACTACCTTTACAAAGGAGCAATATTTTTACTCTAACTTTACAAGTGCACAATTGAAAAAAAGGAGAGAGATTTGACTAACCTTAATTAAGCACCAACATGTCAATGCTCACGTGACATACATGAGCTCCTTTAATCTTCAAAAAGGCACCAGGTACATATTTTTAATATCTTCTGGCTAATTTTACTACCATGTCATCTCCTACATGCTTTATGTGTTTAATTTGTTTATTACCTGTGTTGTGCTCAACCCCATTAGAATCTCCATTCTACAGGGTGTTCTGATTTCAGTCTGTTTCATCTACTGCTATATCCCTAATAGTGTATGGCACAGGGTAAATGCCCAATAAATATTGATTGAAGAACTAAATGGACATTCAGTGGGACTCAATAACTTGCCTGAGGTCACAGAGTTAGGAATTGAGTCCTTTGTCATGTGTACCCAATTCCACATGAACACCCCAACTCTGGACTCATGGCTATTTGAATGATGGACGAGTCCCACTAGGAGGCAGAGATCTGGGGCAGTATAAGGAAGATATCACCTGGCGACGCATTTCACAGGAATAATGGCACCCTTTGACCATGGCTATCCTGGAAATATTGCTTCTTCACGACGACAACAACAAAAAGGGTTAGTCAAGAGACAGTAGCTATAGCCTCACATTTGTTGCTGTTCAGTTGCCCAGTCATGTCCAACTCTTTGCGACCCCATGGACTGCAGCATGCCAGGCCTCCCTCATATTCAGGAAACCATAAAAAGAACGGTCCTGGTGGGCTTACGCTGAGTAGACCACCCACAATCACTCTCCACTACTTCCCTCCTAGTCTTCAGTCCCTCCCTCGTTCAGATGGATATGATTCGACTCAACAAACGCTGACTCAGGGCCATCCTGTGTCACCTACAGGTGGTAACTGGGGAAGATGCAGCCCAGTTCTTAACTGACAGTCCACTACGAGGAGAAAGGCAGTGACACGTCTAGATTTAATATGAAGCCTCATAAAAGTGATGAAACAACTTACAGGAGGAGTGCAGAGGAAGGAAAGCTTGGTTACCTGAAGGCTGCATCAGGAAAGATTTCAGAGAGGAGGGGGCTCAAGAAGAGTTTCACTACCCGAAGACAAAATCCCAAAGTCACCACGAAGCTGAAGTAAGGTAATTATGGATTCCTGGAGTTCGAAGCAAAACTGAGAGGCACTAGCACTTAAGCCTAGTAGTTCTCATCTGGCATAACTAAGGGGTGTCTCTGCCCGCCGGGGACTTTTCAAAGTGTCTAGGGACATTTGTCACAACTCGGGGGTGCTGCTGACATCTAGTGGGTAGAGGCCAGGAATGCTACTAAGCATTCTACAATGCACAGTACAGTTGTGTCCCCCACCCCTTACCCCCGCCAACAAAGAATTACTCAGGCCAAAATGCCAACAGTGGCAAAGCTGAGGAAGCCTGGCTTAGAGTAAAGAACCGAGGCTTTGAAGGCAAACAGGCGCAGCTTAGAGCTCCAGCTGTGCTCCCTGTGTGCGTGCTTGGTCGCTCAGTCGTGTCACACTCTTTGCGACCCCATGGACTGTAGCCCACCAGGCTTCTTCTGCAGGCAATCTTCCTGACACAGGGATCGAACCCGTGTCTCTTGTGTCTCCTGCACTGGCAGGCTGGGAAGCCCAATAGCTCTTCCCCCAAGTATCCCAAATGATTACTTAGTAGCCTAGTGGAAGATGACATATCCTCACTGAGCTTCAGTGTGTTTATTCGTTAAATGGGAAATGCCAGTACCATCTACCTCACAATGGCCACTCCTTCATTCAGCAGATATGACTAAGGGGCCTCCTATGTACCAGGCACTATGCTAGATCCCAGGATACTAGAGCGGATAAATGAATGTAATCCCCATCCTCACGAAACTAATCATGAAAATCAGACACAGAAGTGAGTAGCAATAATGAAGAGGACAGCAAGGAGATCAAACCAGTCAATCCTAAGGGAAATCGACCCTGAATACTCGTTGGAAGGACTGATTCTGAAGCTAAAGCTCCAGTACTTTGGCCGCCTGATGCAAAGAGCCGACTCACTGGAAAAGATCCTGATGCTAGAAATTATTGACAGCAGGAGGAGAAGGGGACAACAGGGGATGAGACGGTTGGAAGGTATCACTGATTCAATGGAGATGAACTTGGGCAAGCTCTGAGAGACGGTGAGGGACAGGAACTGTCCATGGAACTGCAGAGTCGGACACGACTTAGCAACTGCACGACAAGAGATACGACTGGAAGGTTGTGTTAAGGGTGAAAGAAGCTCCGAGAAGGGAATTCTCCTTTAGACGAGAGGATCAAAGACGGCTTCTTGGGGAAAATAGCATTTAACTGGATATGGACAGGTTGGTAAGTGGTTACTCAAGCAAAGAAGAGCAGATTAAATGAGATAACAAATGTGAAACCCTTCCTGTAGTACCTAGTGCAATGTAAGCATTCCATACAGGAACTACCCTGAATATGCTAAAGAAGCCCACTATGTATACTGTAGATTCCATTTTTCAGTAGAGATCATGTTAATATGGTGGATACTGCTAACTGTTCACCAAACTGTTTTCTCCTTCTTGGATACCTGGCTTCCCAGTTAGACATTCTATGAGACCTTACAGTTAGATACGGCCGTGGACCAAGTTCTTCTCCATAAGATGTGAGAAGAAGTGCATTAATTTATGGGTGTGGGATTTAGATCAAAAGACAATATTTCTCAATGGCATTTTTGTTCCTTTCTGACTGCTATTAAATAGGGATGTGGCCCAACCCAACTTCAGCCATGCTAGGGCTGGGTAGGCAAAGTTTTTCCTGTAAGGGTTCAGACAGTAAATATGTTCAGCTTTGTGGGTCATATGATCTCTGTCGCTTACTCAACTCTTCTGTTAAAGCACAAAAGGAGCTACAATATATAACAAGTGAGCATGGCTGAATTCCAATAAAACTTTCTTTATATAAAAAAAGTAGATGGCTGAATTTGGCCACAGTATGCTGACCCCTCTGCTAAAGGATATTGGAGCAACAAGATAGAAGGAACCTGGGTTCAAGACATAAGGCATTAAAGAGAACTGCCTTACCAACCTGGACCCCACTCACCTTGGAACTGTTATGAGAAAGAGAGAGACAGAGATAAATATATTTATTCTTTAAGCCTTACAGCTTAGATTTGCCTTAACTAGTACATGGGTTTCTTAGGACTCTGAGTTTATCTAGACCGTCCTAGGAACCTCGTAACAGTAGGGTCTTCTGGTGAAACGACCCCTGTACAAGAGGCATTTGGAAGTAAGACTGATAAAGGCTGGGGGGAACCCATGCTGTAGCAGTAAGGGGTCCAGAGTTAAGCTCTCAGCACTCATTCCCCATCCAGCTGATGGAAGCAAATTGGAGACATCACCATCATTTAAAAATGGAAGGTTTACAGAAAACCTACCAAATAATCTAATTCAGGATGCTGAAGGCCTGTCAGTGTTCTCCTGGAAAACCTTCTCTATAATGTCACCTCAATGATGGCAGAGAGCACACAGAGGAGGCAATGGAAGAGCAGATGGACCCTGGGTGCTGCCAGAGGCGGGCCATGCCGGCTGGAAGATGGCTTCAGGAATTTCACGTAGGATGAAGAGCGGGTTCTTGTAAACATCTGAACCAACAAGCTCACTGGTGGTATGTATGATTTCTGGCTTGCTCTACAGATGTTTTTGTTGCGGAAGTTTGAGGTGAATGAGTCCTAGGAAGATCGCTTTCCAAAAAGAATTTCAAATAAAATGATGATAATCCTTTTTACATTCATAATCCATTTACATCTGCAGCTATATTTTAGGCTACTTGACCTTCATTAGAAATTAACCATAGCCAACTCTAAATAATCCCCAGACCATGACAAAATAGACATAAATCAGCCTGAGGCATGGGGAGGAGTGGGTGGGGTAGCACTGCCAAGATGTCTGAGCTGAAAGGGTTTACAAAGTACCAGCTTAGTCTGATTATCCCATTTCACAAAACTGAGGCCCAAAGAGGTTAACCTTTCAAGGTCTCAAAACTAAGTTAAAAACAACATGCCTGTATGGTTTGGGGTGGGAAAACTATGAATTTTGCTATTTGCTTGTTTGAAATTAGGGAGGAAAATGCAATTCTACTGTTCATTTTTCCTTTTGTTTTCTATTTTGGAAAGATCCAGAAGTAAATGTGGATACCTGATTTTTTCAATAAATTTTTATGACCAAATCACAAATGCTTATGAAACATGGAACTAATAAAACCTGCAGAATTTTGCTTGATTTCTTACCATCATTCAGTTTTCAAAAGAAAGAATGGTTTAAGTAAGATATTTACATGTGTTCCTGTCAAATAATGACAGCTGTGTCTGTCAATGCAGTCTCTTTTTTTTTTTTCCTACTAAATTTTGTGGTCTTTGGAAATAAGATGTGGGAAGGAGATACTGACTGCTAGTTATGTCTGAATTGCGATGCTACAGAATCTTCATGAGCACAATTCACTGTTCTGTTTTCAATTTCCCCTATCTTTGCATAGGTTCTTCTTTATCTTCCAAACCATCTCATGCCACACCCTAAACACAGAAAGAGAAATATTCCAACACAGCTCCCTGTAGCTGCCACTCATTATGGAGCTGCAAGTCTTAGAAACAGTTATTTCCTGTCTTCCTCAGAATGGCACTGACACTCAAGGAGTCAGGAAGGCCTTGGCCCGCAAATTCAATGAGCTGTCACTTCTTTGCAAAGATATGTTATTGATTTTCACTTAAGCCACATATTTTACAATTACTTCTAGCAAATATATATATATGTGTGTGTGTGTATGTGTGTAGGTATATGCATATATATATATATTTGTTAAATTTGAGAGTCTGGTATTTGGAAAGATATGATTAGGATAACAATATAATATCTGGGAGCTGACACCATGACCATTTGTCTATCTACACAAAATATAAAGTCCTATATGTTGCTTGGCATTTATGCCTCAAATCACAGAGGTTTTTTGGTAAGGCACAATCTGAAACAATGTGCTGGTCACATTTTTGACCACCCAAACTGCAGGGGAAACACAGATATACACCTTTTCTACACATTTTCAGACACACCAACTATTTTACAATCAAGGACATTTCAGGTTCAGGAGAACCTGAGCTAACTCTTGAGCCTAGTGTCAAAAGAACTAGAAAGGTTTCCACAGAAAGACCAAAGATGTTTTTCACAGTGAATAACCCACAATGACAAGGTTTTAAGGAGATAAATCCTTTTCCTCACAAAATATGTAACTCATGGACATGTCTGCAAATCATCAGGCAACGACTGTACTTTCAAAAACCTGTCTCGATGGTCTTTCACTCATGCCTGTTTTCATATTCTGACATTTTGGACAAGTGTAAATATTTTTGTCCCTTTTTCTCTGTTTTCCCTTCTCTTTTCTTCTTTTTCATTACACACAGTTTATGTGCTGGAAGAAAACTCAGAAGATAAAGGTAAGGGAAAAGAAAATAACAATCTGTTATCTCACCCACTAAAAAACAATTTTCAGACACTGGTAAGTACTGCTCCAAATATTGCTGTGTCTTTCATGCACTGTTTTTCCCTCCCCTATCCTTTACATAAACAACATACAGACATACTCATCCTAAAATGAATGCCTGCTGTGCATAATTAACTTGACTTTTCACTCATTGATAAAGTGCAGAGTAACTTTTAATAAAAATAAAGGCCTATCTGTATCATCCCTTTCAATGGTTATAGTGTATCCACTGAGTGTGTATAAACATGTACGTGTACAAACACACCATTATTTACTTAATCAGCCTCCACTGTTGGACAAATGGATGTTTACTTTCCCCGTCGATAATAAAGGATTCTTTAATAGATGTGGACATCCATGTATGTATGGATGTGGACATCCATCTATGTACCTAGATCCTTACATATCTGCCCAGTTGACAGTCTAAGAGCATGTTGCACCCAAGAATGTAAATATGTTAAGGCTTCAGAAGCTGACAGTTCCTGCGTTTGTATGGGTATTGTTCAGAGCTGTTCAACAGAACTCTGTGATGTGGAAATGCTCCATAGCTGTGCAATCTCATACAGTAGCCACTAACCACGTGTGGCTACTGAGCATCTGAAATGTGAAGATGGCAAGTGAGGAAGTGACTTTTAATTTTCATTAATTTTAATTAAAAAAACCATATGTGGCTATCAACTACCACACAACAGCAGAGATGCTAGATCATCACCATAGTATTAACTGTTTAGAGTAGAATTAGCGTATCAACCATGTCTCTTCTTAGTGAACGCCATCCATAATTGTGACATTAAAGAACACTGTTGGACTATATTCTTTACAGTGAAAGAAACTGTGAAAGAAACTGAAGTTGCTCAGTCAGGTACGACTCTCTGCGACCTCACTGACTGTAGCCTCCCAGGCTTCTCTGTCAGTGGCATTTTCCAGGCAAAAGTACTAGAATAGGCTGCCTTTTCCTTCTCCAGGGGATCTTCCCAACCTGGGGATCAAACTCAGGTCTCCCGCATTGCAGGCAGATGTATTAACCTCTGAGCTACCAGGGAAGCCACCATAAAGAAAGCCGAATGCCAAAGAATTGATGCTTTTGAACTGTGGATTTGGAAAAGACTCTTGAGAGTCCCCTGGACTACAAGGAGATCTAACCAGTCCATCCTAAGGGAACTCAATCCTGAATATTCATTGGAAGGACCAATGCTGAAGCTGAAACTCCAGTACTTTGGCCACCTGATGCAAAGAACTGACTCATTTGAAAAGACCCTGGTGCTGGGAAAGATTGAAGGCAGGAGAAGAAGTGGGTGACAGAGGATGAGATGGTTGGATGGTATCACCCACTTGATGGACATGAGTTTGAGCAAGCTCCAGGAGTTGGTGATGGACAAGGAAGCCTGGCGTGCTGCAGTCCATGGGGTCGCAAAGAGTTGGACACGACTGAGGGACTAAACTGCCTGAAAGAACACTGTGTATCCTATCAGAGAGCATTTATGTATAATCCCTTGAGTGACCTTTACATCTTCTAAGAAAGAAGCGTAATCATTTTTTCCCCCACTTCATATATCAAGAAAACTGGCATTTAGAGAGGTAAAAATTATTCACCCCCTAAGTTAGAAGAGGAAAATGTGACCAGAATCTATGTCTTCTACTCTTCTCCCATTGTTCTTTGCTCACAAAATCGGTTTACATCACTAACCTTCACACAGATGTAGTACTGCCAAAGCCACAAGATTGATTTTGTACCTCCCAGCCTTTGTCTATAATGTTCCCATTGCCTAGGACCCTGGTCTAGTTTCTTCTCCTTTGCCCACCTACCTTCTCTTTATTGTCCAGAAATCAGCTTAGATATCACACTACTTCCTACAGGAACGCTTCCCAGCAGGCATCTCCAAGGGCTGGGTTATGTACCCTTCATAAGCTCCTACAACATTCTGTCCTCACCACAGTCAAATTACTCTTCCTTGCACTTCATAATTATTTGTTTTTTTATCTGAAACCAGAAGCTTTGCAAAGGCAGGAACCACATCATGGTTTTATACCTCAAGCCCGTCAGTAACTAGAAAAGTGCCATCTCATATGCAGTAGGCCTCAATAAAAATGTCCTGAATCAATAAGCAATGTAATGTAAAGCAAATAAAATCAAATTACAAACAGCTTAACTATTCATACATATGTGATTGAACCTTTTCTAAAAAGCCTGGTAAGAGCAAACATAAAATCCATGTGTTAGGAGGGTTGAAAATTCATATAGATAGGAAGTTATAATTCATGATTCAATTGTTTGTGTAAGTAGCATGTATGTGTGCACATATGTGTGTATGTATCTTTCATACTGCACAGACCAATGAGGATAGTATGTCATGAATCAAATATCACAGTTAAATCAGTTTAAAATGTGAAGTCCATTAAAAAAAATAAATACCAGGCACTCTGTTACACATGCCCAGTTCATTTCACTTGCTCAGTCGTGTCTGACTCTTTGCAACCCCATGGATTGCAGCACTCCAGGCCTTCCTGTCCATCACCAACTCCTGGCGTTTACTCAAACTCATGTCCACTGAGTTGGTGATACCATCCAACCATCTCATCATCTGTCATTCCCTTCTCTACCCGCCTTCAATCTTTCCCAGCATCAGGGTCTTTTCAAATGAGTCAGTTCTTCACATCAGGTGGCTAAAGTATTGGAGTTTCAGTTTAAGCATCAGTTCTTCCAATGAATATTCAGGACTGATTTCCTTTAGGATGGACTGGTTGGATCTCCTTGCAGTCCAAGGGACTCTCAAGAATCTTCTCCATCAACACAGTTCAAAAGCATCAATTCTTCAGCACTCAGCTTTCCTTGTGGTCCATCTCTCACATCCATACATGGCTACTGGAAAAACCATAACTTTGACTAGACGGACCTTTGTTAACAAAGTAATGTCTCTGCTTTTTAATATGCTGTCTAGGTTGGTCATAACTTTTCTTCCAAGGAGCAAGCATTTTTTAATTTCCTGGTTGCAGTCAACATCTGCAGTGATTTTGGAGTCCCCCAAAATAAAGTCTGTCACTGTTTCCACTGTTTCCCCATCTATTTGCCATGAAGTGATGGGACTGGATGTCATAATCTTAGTTTTCTGAATGTTGAGTGTAAAGCCAAATTTTTCACTCTCCTCTTTCACTTTCATCAAGAGGCTCTTTAGTTCTCCTTTACTTTCTGCTGTAAGGGTGGTGCCATATGCATAGCTGAGGTTATTGATATTTCTCCTGGCAATCTTGATTCCAGCTCATGCTTCATCCAGCCCAGCATTTCTCACGATGTACTCTGCATATAAGTTAAATAATCAGGGTGACAACACACAGCCTTGACTTACTCCTTTCCTGATTTGTAACCAGTCTGTTGTTCCATGTCCAGTTCTAACTGTTGCTTTTTGACCTGCATACAGATCTCTCAATGGGCAGGTCAGGTGGTCTAGGTATCCAATCTCTTGAAGAATTTTCCACAGTTTGTTGTGATCTACACAGTCAAAGGCTTTGGCATAGTCAATAAAGCAGAAGTACGTGTTTTTCTGGAACTCTTTTGCTTTTTCTATGATCCAGCGGATGTTGGCAATTTGATCTCTGGTTCCTCTGCCTTTTCTACATCCAGCTTGAACATCTGGAAGTTCATCATTCATGCTTTGTTGAAGCTTGGCTTGGAGAATTTTGAGCATTACTTTACTAGCATGTGAGATGAGTGCAATTGTGCAGTAGTTTGAGCATTCTTTGGCATTGCCTTTCTTTGGGATTGGAATGAAAACTGACCTTTTCCAGTCCTGTGGCCACTGCTGAGTTTTCCAAATTGACTGGTGTATTGAGTGTAGCACTTTCACAGCATCATCTTTTTAAGATTTGAAATAGCTCAACTGGAATTCCATCACCTCCACTAGCTTTGTGTGTAGTGATGCCTCCAAAAGGCCACTTGACTTTGCATTCCAGGATGTCTGGCTCTAGGTGAGTGTCATACCATCGGGATTATCTGGGTCATGAAGATCTTTTTTGTATAGTTCTTCTATGTATTCTTGCCACCTCTTCTTAATATCTTCTGCTTTATTAGGTCCACTCCATTTCTGTCCTTTAATGTGCCCATCTTTGCATGAAATGTTCCCTTGGTATCTCTAATTTTCTTGAAGAGATCTCTAGTCTTTCCCATTCTATTATTTTCCTCTATTTCTTTGCACTGATCACGGAGGAAGGCTTTCTTATCTCTCCTTGCTATTCTTTGGAACTCTGCATTCAAATGGGTATATCTTTCCTTTTCTTCTTTGTCTTTCACTTTTCTTTTTTCAGCTGTTTGTAACGCCTCCTCAGGCAACCATTTTGCCTTTTTGCATTTCTTTTTCTTGGGGATGGTCTTGACCCCTGCCTCCTGTACAATGTCACGAACCTCTGTCCATAGTTCTTCAGGCACTCTATCAGATCTAATCGCTTGAATCTATTTCTCACTTCCACTGTATAATCATAAGGGATTTGATTTAGGTCATAACTGAATGGTCAAGTAGTTTTCCCTACTTTCTTCAATTTAAGTCTGAATTTGGCAATAAGGAGTTCATGATCTGAGCCATAGTCAGCTCCCGGTCTTGTTTTTGCTGACTCTATAGAGCTTCTCGATCTTTGGCTGCAAAGAATATAATCAATCTGATTTCAGTGTAGACCATTTGGTGATGTCCATGTGTAGAGTCTTCTCTTGTGTTGTTGGAAGAGGGTGTTTGCTATGATCAGCGCATTCTCTTGGCAAAACTCTATTAGCCTCTGCTCTGCTTCATTCTGTACTCCAAGGCCAAATTTGCCTGTTACTCCAGGTGTTTCCCTGGTAGCTCAGATGGCAAAGCATCTGCCTACAATGCAGGAGACCCAGGTTTGATCCCTGGGTTGGGAAGATCCCCTGGAGAAGGAAACGGCAACCCATTCCAGTAGTCATGCCTGGAAAAATCCCATGGACCGAGGAGCCTGGTGGGCTACAGTCCATGGGGTCACAAAGAATGGGAGACGACTGAGTGACCTCACTTTTTCCAGGTGTTTCTTGACTTCCTACTTTTGTATTCCAGTCCCGTATAAGGAAAAGGACATCATTTTGGGGTGTTAGTTCTACAAGGTCTTGTAGGTCTTCACAGAACCATTCAACTTCAGCTTCTTCAGCATTACTGGTCAGGGCATAGACTTGAATTACTGTGATATTGAATGGTTTGCCTTGGAAATGAACAGAGATCATTCTGTCATTTTTGAGACTGCATCCAAGTAATGCATTTCAGACTCTTTTGTTGACTATGAGGGCTGCTCCATTTCTTCGAAGGGATCTTTGCCCACAGTAGTAGATAAAATGGTCATCTGTGTTAAATTCAACCATTCCAGTCCATTTTAGTTCACTGATTCCTAAAATGTCGATGTTCACTGTTGCCATCTCCTGTTTGACCACTTCCAATTTGCCTTATTCTTGGACCTAACATTCCAGGTTTCTATGCAATATTGCTCTTAACAGCATTGGACTTTACTTCCATCACCAGTCATATTCACAGCTGGGTGTTGTTTTTGCTTTGGCTCCATCTCTTCTGTCTTTCTGGAGTTAGTTCTCTGCTGATCTCCAGTTGAATACTGGGCACTACAGACCTGGGGAGTTCAACTTTCAGTGTCCTATCTTTTTGCCTTTTTATACTGTTTGCCTTTTCATGCTGTTATGCATCTTACACTTTCTCATCTAAATTCCCACAACAGTCCAAAGAGGTAAGAACTTTCTTTATCCCCATTTTACAGACCAAAAAACTGAGGCACAGATAAAACAAGTACGCAGCCAAGGTTCTGTGGCAAGTGAGTGTCAGGATTCGTATCAAGACAGCGTGACTCTAGAGTTGCAACCTTCTAAACCACTATGCATGTGGCAAGTTTCTCAAGCTATTCATTTAGTTACCCATGCTGTTTCAAATCTTACTAGCCACAAGTGGCTATATAAATTGAAATTAAGTAAAACTTAAAATTCACTTGCACAATTGTACTAGCCACATTTCAAGAGCTCAAAAGGATACGTGCTAGTGGTTACCATTCTGGAGACCATCGAAAGTAACAAAATACCTTGTCAAATGCAGTAGGCCACAATAAAAACTTCCCAAATCAATGAGTAATGTAATGTTGATCAATGAAACCAAATTTAAAAGTTTGACTATTCACATATATGTGATAGACAATTTTCTAAAAAGCCTTTGCAGAATTTGTCATCACAGAAAATTCTATCGGACAGCCCTCACTTAGACAGCTGCAGAACCATAAACAGCTCAGCGTGACTCTTTTCCCACTTCTGTCTTTTCACTACTCCACAGAGCTTCCCAAACACAGACTCCTGATGTTGATGCTGCTTACAGAATCTCAACTGCTCAGGAAGGTTTTTTGATATTTGCCCTGCACTGAACTGAAAGAACACGGGGGACCTGGGACTGTCTGACACGGTGGGCAGCTTTCGATACTAGCCTTGTGCTCTGCACTAACCATTTTCCCTAACAAACGAGAAAGTAAAACTTATGGATCACAGCAATGTTCAGCATGTGTAAATAGTTACATAAGAGAAAATAAAAACTTGCTGCAACACCTTCAAAGAGCTGGCCTTATTATAAACACCAAATTTTTATCATTCCTTCAAAATCATTTCTCCTATTTAAATGCAAGCTCCTCCATCAAAGCCACATTTGCTCATTTAGTCAACCGCTCTCCTAGCCTTGGGCAACACACGCTTTTCCATTTCTTCTCATGTAACCCTCTTGGCTACTGTGAATGCTACAAAACCCACTTCAAAGCATGTGAGAGGCGGGAACAGGATCTACAAGGCCAAGAAGAAAAGAATGTAGGGATGGGATAAGGTATGAATTTTGTAGAGGAAGATGAAAGCATTTATGGACATCTTTGCAAATGCAGCAGCATGAGAAAACTGCAGATGAAAAAGAATGAAAAACAAAAATAAAAGTGTATCTTTGCTGTCACAATCAAATGCCTTTTCCAGTAACCGGATTATTCAAGTGTCCTAAAATTCAGGAACATGTATGTTAGGAAAATGCCTACTGGTTGTTAGACATGCATAATCAAACAAGATCACGTCACGTCCATTTTTTTCTTTTTAATTTTTTTTGACAAGCCTGCAAGGTACACAAAGCTAATAATAGTGTGCTCATCTTGCAGGTGAGAAACAAAGATAACTCAAGCTTGCAAATTATTGGAGATTTAGGATCAAACTAAGATTTCCTGCTGTCAAGTCTGAAAGATCTTTAACTGTACTATGCTGCACTTTTCTTTATTTTTACCTTCTGAAGCATGAATCAGATCCTCTACTCTTCCCTTTCAATGTTGTTTAATCCTACAGTGGCCAGGGTTATGTAAAGAAGGCCTTTGAAATCCATACTTATGGCATGAAATAACTAAGAAAACAGAAAAACTGGCTGATGTGGTCACTCTCGCTATAAAGTAGTTACATAGCATCTGACAAGTCATAAGATATATGTGGGCTGGTAAATGTGGGCTACTTATTTACAAGCCTACATGAAAGCTGGATGAATATATGGTTTTACTCACCTTTCTCCATGTCCCACATGAGAGCATTTTTTTCTGGCCCTCTCCTCTCCTTCAAACACACTAACATACAGTACAACCTGAAGCTCAGTGGACCCCATGCAATGACAGCAAGTCACCTAAAATAGGCATGATGACTGCCAAGAAGTGGGCTCTTCTCTGTTCCCAGTTAAATACTTCTCATCCCTTAGGTCTGTTTGGAGGTGCTACTCTATCCGGAAGGTTCCCTCAACTCCTCAGCACTCCTGATCTTTCCACAGCAATTGCCCATCTCATCTCACTGGGAAGACCTACTCTCTTCTAATTCCCTGTTCACTCTGCCTTTGCCACTAGACTATGAGCTCCTGGCAGGCAGATTCTACAAATACTGGAACTGGGTCTAACACGGTACTGGTAATCAGCAGTGTCTGTTGAACAACTATTTGTTGAAGTCAGGTTTCTTTGTTCATGCCATGGATACACGAACAAACAAATGATCTAATACAAGTGGTTCCAGCTCCAACCAGGGTTTGAATACGGTGGAGATGTTCACTTAGATATTTACTCAGACACCTGATCTTTTAGTGGGGTGTGGTAAGAAGAATTGTGGCTTCCATAAAATTTGTACACTGATGTTACACCATGAATATTACTTGGCAAAAGGACTTTGTAGACGTAATTAAGGACACTGATGAGCTGACCATAAAATAGGCAGCTTGTAATGGATTGTCATAGCGCACCCAATGTCAGCCTCTGGGCCCTTAAAAACAAAGAGGAAGTCAGAGAAATGTGGCAAAGTGGAAATCATTGAGATTTGAAACATCAGAACACTGCTGGCCACTACTGGCTGGAAGATGGAGGTGGTGGGTGCCGGGGGTGGCATGTGAAAAGTATGAAGAAATTAATTCTACCAAAACCCAGTGAGCTTGGGGGAGGAGCCTGAGTCCTTGATAAGCACTGCAGCCCTAACTGATAACCTGAATTTCAACCTAGTGAGACCCTGATTGGGAAAGTCCAGCTCGGCTGTGCCAGAATTCTAAACAATAGAAACTGTGAGATAAAAAAGGTGTGATGTTTTCAGTACTGCTGCATTTGTGGTGATTTGTTATGACAACAATAGAAAACTGATACAGGAGCTTTCTCCAGAAGCAACAGACCTCCAGGCAGAGTCTGACTCAACAGGGGAGATGGTCACCAAAAACTGGTAAAGGAATGAGGAGGTGACCCACAGAGGGAAGAAAGCCAATATAAAACATACTACCTAGCAGCTCATCACTGGGGGGTGGGGGGGCTGGTTCTGTTGGGAACCTCTGGGAATCTGAGAGAAAGAGCCTCGGTCATCCTCTCTGAGGGCTCCAATCCTCCCGCTCTTACCTGCCTGCAGGGGTGTTACCTCTCCAGCAAGTCCAGCCTTTCTCTGTCTCCTCCTTCCTTGAAGTCTCTCCTCAAGGAGAAGAAAGCAGTCTGATCCATAAAAATATGACCCCTTGGGGTTACTGTGCACCTTAAAGATGACTTACGGAGATGGGCATCATTTAACCTTCTCAATAGTAAACTTCAAAGGGAGGGATTCTAGGACTGTACCAATGGCAGAGGCTTTTCTAGTCTCCCTACTATATCTCCCTACAACCTCGCCTCCCCCTGCTGCCTACTATATCAGCTGTCAAGGCTTGTGACTGTGAGTGTTGACCAGCAGCGCACTTTGTGAATAAAGGCATGAGCCCGATCACAACCACCGTCTGAGCAGCCTTTCCCCACACCACCATGCGCATCTTTAACCACTCTGACTTCTCAAATGAAAGCCACATATAAATACAAAGCATTATACTCATACACTAGTAATGACGGCAATAAATCCAAAGAACAAGAGTGAAACCTAGTGCTTGCGGACATTCTGAGGATGTGGGAGATACACAGAGGAACTGGTTTCTCAGCAGAAGCATAACTGCACCTCTGTCAGATGCAATCTCACTCCCAGATAACCCCCACTGTTTCAAGACAATTAAAATCCTACCCTTTCTGAAATGAAAGTCTGTGATTGCAAGGAGCTTTCTACGGAAAGAAGAAATTGGGTTGGTCAATGGACTGGTTCAAACTTGGGAAAGGAGTATGTCAAGTCTGTATACTGTCACCCTGCTCATTCAACTTATATGCAGAGTACATTATGCAAAACGCCAGGCTGGAGGAAGCTCAAGCTGGAATCAAGATTGCCGGGAGAAACATTAATAACCTCAGAAATGCAGATGACACCACCCTTGTGGCAGAAAGCAAAGAGGAACTAAAGAGCCTTTTCACGAAGGTGAAAGAGGAGAGTGAAAGAGTTTGCTAAAAATGAAGATCATGGCATTCAGTCCCATCACTTCCTGGCTAATAGATGGGGAAACAATAACAGACTTTATTTTCTTGGGCTCCAAAATCACTGAAGACGGTGACTGCAGCCATGAAATTAAAAGACCCTTGATCCCTGGAAGAAAAGCTATGACCAATCTAGACAGTATATTAAAAAGCAGAGACATCACTTTGCTGACAATGGTCCATCTAATCAAAGCTACAGTTTTTCCTGTAGTCATGTATGAATGTAAGAATTGCACCATGAAGAAAGTTGAGGGCCGAAGAATTGATGCATTTGAACTGTGGTGTTGGAGAAGACTCTTGCAAGTTCCGTGGATAGCCAGGAGATCAAACCAGTTAATCCTAAAGGAGATCAGTCCTAAATATCCATTGGAAGGACTGATGCTGAAGCTGTAATACTTTGGCCATCTCATGCCAAGAGCAGACTCATTGGAAAAGATCTTGATGCTGGGAAAGATTGAAGGCAGGAGGAAAAGGGGATGACAGAGGATGAGATGGTTGGATGGCATGACCAATTCAATCGACATGAGTTTAAGCAAACTCCAGGAGATAGTGAAGAATAGGGAAGCCTGGTGTGCTGCAGCCCATGGGGTTGCAAAGAGTCAGACATGACTGAATGACCAGACAACAACAACAAATAGAACATATTGTACCCCAAGCAAGCTGAATAGGCCTGGGGGTAATGCCTGAAGGCTGTAATGGGCCAGCAGAGGTGGCCAGGTGGAAATTCCTTATACAAACCATGAAAGGAATCTGAAACATTTTCTGTGGCTAGTATGTGTGGCAGTACAGAGGAAGTACTAGATGAGAGACCCACCTCTCCAACTTGGCAGTATTCCTCAGAATATTTATACTGGGGCTAAAGTCACATGCATCACTTAGCACCAAAGGCTTCAACTCCCACTTCTCAAGGATACTATTTGTAGGATATGAGCGGCTTCTACCCATGCCTATAATATGTGTGTGGTTTTCTATTTTCCAGGCCCTGGACATCATTTATGCACTACTCAAACCATCTTCTGCTATTAATATGATATCATCCCTATTACATAGATGAGGAAAAGTGAGGCTTTCAGAGGTTAGCTAAAGTCACAAAGAGCTCAGATCTGAACCCAGGTCTGACTTGCTACCCTGGTTGCTGCTTCAGACATCTCGCAGCTTTTGGGACTTCACATTCAGATGGTGCCAAGAGCTCAGCCTCTCTGACAGTGCATGTGAGCATCCCTCTGCTCCTCCAAGTCCCAGTCTACGCCACAGCATTCTCAAATGGGCCCTTCTGGGAGCCATCCAAAGAGCAGGCAGTCCTCAGCTTAGTCCAACCAAATCCTTTTCATTCAAGAAAGCACTTCAGTTTACAGATAAATGAGACCTACTGTGTCATAAGAATAACCCTGAATGTACTCTGATGCATTTAGACAAAAGTCAACCATTCCCAAACCTCGGTTGAGGGATGATGTGCAGTGGTTAAGTCCTTGGGCTCAGAAGAACTTCTGAGTCCACCTACTTGACTCCATCAATTACTAGCCAAGTGGCTTGGGAAGCAAAGCAATAAAATTCTGAAGCTCAGTTTCCCCATCTGTCAAGTAGACCATTATACAGTATCTGCTCATGGGTCTCTTGTAAGGATCAAATGAAATCATTCCCATAGAGAGCTTTGCACTATGCCTGGAACATAACAAGTCCTCAATAAACATTAGTCTCATCATCATCATTATCATCTTATTATTTTCCAGTTTGTTATTAGTGGCAAACTTCCAGCTGATGAGGACACAGCAGCAACAGTCTCAAGAGCTGCCTTCCAGTTTTCTCTCTGGATAAAGCCCCAGACTTGGCCTCTCCTTGTTGACCTTTTGAGTCAGCCATTTGACTGCTTGTCACCGCCTCATTCACGGGGCACCACACTTCTGGGGGATCATAAGTAAGATTTAAGATCTGCATGATGGGACTGTCGAGTGGAATTCCTCTTTCTTTTTGGCAAAACTGCCAAGGCCTTTGAGAGCTGCCCTGGAAAGAGACCATACTTTGAATGTTTCAAATCATTATGCTGACATTCATGAAACATACTCCATGTGCCAAGCTCCACACCCAGAGCTGGAGCCTCACAACTGAATCAACGTGCACCCTGCCCTGGAGGAGAGCATGGGGAAGTGACTTTCAAGTTACCAGCATAGAGCAGGACCTTGAGAGAGCAAATCCTAAAGATCAGAATGATAAAACAGTTCTACCACCTTTTATGTCTAGATGAGTGCTGTCAATCTACAAGTTTCTTTCTGGATCTAACATCTAACAATTCTTCAATGTCATGACATTGATAAAATCTCTACACAACACATATGACAACATCTTTCCTCTTCCAAAGAAAATGATAGGAGATAGAAACTGATCTTTGGCTCAGATGGATCCAGGTTGAAACTCTGGTAGGCTACTTGTTAGTCATGTGACTTAGCAGGTGACCGAACCACCCAGGCCTTGTTCTTTTCATCTCCAAGATGAAATATCAAGACCATCAATTTCAGAGGGCTGCTGCATACATTAAGTGTGACAAGGCAGCTAAAGCACTTAGCACAGCATCTGGTGTTCAAAAATTATTAGATGTGCCTCTTAGGATTACAATGCTTCAAAATTCCCTATGTAGATTTAATTTTGGGGGGTCAAAAATTCAGCAAAGAAACTTCTAACAGATTTAGAAAAGGAATAGTAGGTTTATATTTTCTAATAGAAAGCTTCCAATGCATACGACTTATCTCAGCAGTTCCACAGTGTCCCTGCTTCAGCTGGAGCACACAGGAAGGGAACAGTTTTCACAAAGGCAAGCGTATACTTCAAGGTTGGCACTGGTGCCAGATAATGTGGGTCACCCCATGGAAATTCAGTTTTCTGCATTAGCTTTTAATGGTCCTCCTCTGCTGGGCATTTGGGGCTATGGTTTGAAGTAAATGCACTCAAATAAACATCTTTTGGTGCCAGAACTGCCATGGGCACATACTTTTCTTTCGATGGTCCTGGGAAGTGGTTTGTTAAACTATTGTTCTCGATTAAAAACTCATGTGTTTGTTCAGTCCAATATGGGTCGCTGCTTTGAGTGAAAGATCCCCTTGACATGGCAAAACCTCTACTTGTGACAAGCCAGTGCCAAGTATGTCTTAACCAGATGCAGACCCGGGTTTGATTAGCAGCCACTGAATTCCTTGTAAAATCAGATAATGATGGTTTTTCCTCTCTCTGCTGAGCAAATATCCTCGGCTTTTAATCAAGTCTATATATGAAAACCTCTATATAAATAACTCCACACAGTACAATGGTTTTAAACCTATGGTTCATCTCAACTTTCCTGACCTCTGACTGTTTAATCTGAGAAGGACCTGTGCAGTACCAACTAAAAATAAAGAGACTACAATATTTATTTTGGCAGATACCATATAGATATAATAGAGGGACATGTGGTGAGTGGAAATTCCCTACCACACACGCAGAGAAGAGAAAGGACAGGCTCTGGAGCCCATTTTTGTTTTCCCACTTGTGGGA
Organism: Moschus berezovskii; assembly: GCF_049115385.1. Lineage (NCBI taxonomy): Eukaryota > Metazoa > Chordata > Mammalia > Artiodactyla > Moschidae > Moschus > Moschus berezovskii. The sequence continues at coordinate 15,265,308 of NC_142483.1, forward strand.
AAGCATCTATTGGATAATGATGATATTAGGACTGCAAAGACACGTGCTGCTCTGGAACGCAGCACAGACTCTGTGGCTGTGCACAGAAACTTCCTTCTCTGCCCTCTGAGATGTTCAAAGGGTCCAACTGCAAACCTGGGAAACATGAGCCTTTTCAGAGGGGCTGGAGCCTGAGCTTGGGCTTCCTCTCCTTTCTTGTGGGCACAGTTTGGGAAATCTGCAGTTAATTATTTGCAGGTGCATTTCTGCTGCATGCAACGGAATGAGTCCCCAATTAGGGTCTTGCAGGTGTAATTAGCAATTTCCACCTCACTTTGAGGGGGCAAGTGGATAATTGTGCCCACAACGTGGTAACAGTTCCTGCCAAGGAGAATGCTCCATTGAAGACTGCTATCTTCATGAAATAGAAGCTGAATACAGCTCCATGAAATAGAATGCTGGGCATTCAGGAATAAGCATCAGGTGTGCTATGGGGTTTAAAAATGGAACCCCGCATGGAGGGTGGGGCTGGGGGTTCTCTGATTCCTCACATCCATAAATTAGTATGGAGCTAGAACAGAACCAAGGAACAAGGGCAGCAGCGGGGTTCTCTGAGGTGTAAGGGAGCAAAGGCGCTTGGCTGATGACACTGAGCAGTTCAAGAAAAACTAGCTCCAAGAGAGCTTTTTCTTGTCCTTTGTAGAACAAAAAAGTAAAGCAGTGAGAAGAATAAATCTCTGTTAACTTTGCAATGAACTTTGCAGTTAAATTGTTTCCACATAAATCTCATGTGAGCTCACATAAAGCTACAATATTCAAAATTTTAATAACACTTACTGAGTGCTGATTGTGTTGGATATTATCCCAAGAGTGTGTCTGTGTGTGTGTGTGTGTATGCGTGTGTGTATGTACTCAGATAATTCTCTTAACAGACCACTTTAAAAACTTACTATACCCATTTTAAAGGAGACAGATTGAGGCAGAGAGAAATGAAGTAACATGCTCCAAGTGACGAGATATCAAAGCTAGGCAGGCTAGCTCCAGGACACGAGCTGCTGCTGCTGCTGCTAAGTCACTTCAGTCGTGTCCGACTCTGTGCGACCCCATAGATGGCAGCCCACCAGGCTCCCCCGTCCCTGGGACTCTCCAGGCAAGAACACTGGAGTGGGTTGCCATTTCCTTCTCCAATGCATGAAAGTGAAAAATGAAAGTGAAGTCGCTCAGTCGTGTCTGACTCTCAGCGACCCCATGGACTGCAGCCTTCCAGGCTCCTCTGTCCATGAGATTTTCCAGGCAAGAGTACTGGAGTGGGGTGCCATTGCCTTCTCCAAGACACAAGCCAGCTTGCCACTAAAGATGAGAAAATTTTCAAACGAGATGATAGAATCAGGTAGTCAAAGATTTGCTCTGCAGGACCCTAGACCGTTTATTTGTTCATTCATTTGGTCATCCGTTTCTTCATCTATTCAACAACTCAGAAAACACTTGTGAGTACGTACTGCCTTTTAACCACTCTGCTAGGCTCCTACTTAAAGGAGAAGGAGAGAGTCTTCCCGGCACTAGTGTCAGATAAATGTTTTTTAAGTTTCCCTGGCTGTGTTTTTTTTTTTTTTTTTAATGTGGAGAGAAAAAAGGGGGAGAGAGTAAAAAAGAAGGAAGGAAACAGAAAGTAAGGAAAGGATAGAGGTAGAAAAGCAGTGAGAGACAGGAGGGCAAGAGCCAGAGAGAGAGAGAAGAAAATGGGGACGAGGAGTCCTCGGACATTAGTTTCTCTTCTGAAAATGAATTCCTTATAAGGGAAGAGGAGAAGTCACACCAACCAAGCTGCAGGATTATACTGAGCAATGTTGAAGAGACCCTGTCCTACCTCCAGATGCTTTTTTCTTACTTTAACGGCAAGAGCAGGTTTCAAAGTTAGTTCTCACACTGAAATCTAAAAACCAAAATGGACTCAGGCTCCCTGTGTAGCCCTCGGTGACCAACAAAGGGGCTAATTCTGACTACCTGCATTCTGGACGGTCTATTCAATGCATATCAATGAGCTTGAAGAATCTCTGATGTGATGTGGCTCAGTGCTAATAAGGCAAATTCCACTGATGGATTCCCTTCCTGACTACCCAACTGTATGCTGTCATTTCTACTGAAACATGCTTTTTTTGTTTTGTTTTTTGCCACTTTATTTTTTTAATTGAAGGATATTTGCTTTACAGAATTTTGTGGTTTTCTGTCATACATCAAGAATCAGCCATAGGTGCACCCATGTCCCCTCCCTCCCAAACCTTCCTTCCAGGAAGCATGTTTTAACAGCACAATTAACCTATTCCTGTGAGAAGTGTCTCCGACCAAAACAGAAGATTAGCAACAATGTTCCCTAAAGAATGGACAAAACTTGTGAGAGCTCCAGGACTAAAAGAAATCAACCACTGTTTCTCAATGAGCCTGATGGTCATGATTGCCAGAGCGGACCTGGTGTGCATGCTAACTTTTTCTCAGGGGCCATTATCTAAATCTCATGAGAAACCTAAGAATCTATGAAGCTAATAACACCTAATACATATTGAGAGCTTCCATATGCCCCACACTGTGCAAAGCTATTTAAGGAGACTATCTGATGATGGAGAATATCTCACAGTAACCCTTTGAAGTAGATACCGTAGAATGGGCCTTAGAGAAGCCCAGCACCTTGTCCGAGATGACAGGACAGAGACAAAATCTGTGCACTTGGATGCTTTCACACTTTGCTGCCAGTGTGCACATGGAGATGATTTGAAAATGATATTTCCTTTGATGTTTCTCAGGATCTCACTTAAAACTTCAAACATAGTTTCTTTTACTGAGAGGACATTTCCACTGTAAAAGTCCACTTTGCTTTATTGGTTTCATCAAACAGCTGGGCATTTATTCTGCTGGCTTACCATAAAGTCATGCAAGAATACATTTTAGCTGCCCTTTCTAAAATCCCCTGAGATCTGAACTTGGCATAGTGCAGTCACTCAGGAGATGTTGAACTTGGCATAGAGATAGTCATCCAAAAATAATTTCCTTTTAAGATCCTCACTTATTCCACAAAGAGTCTAAGGTCAACTAACACGTGAGTCTGTTCCTGAAATGTATGCTGTTATAACATGATCTTCAAGTCACTCCATTAGAGCCAAGACGTGTTATATCCCTTTAGTTAAATTATTCTGCCTTAAAATGAATTGCACGGCAGTGAAAGTAGGGGCTAAGTGCCCCTCTTAGTGAGCCAGTTTAATTGTTTCTCTCATCCTCACCACTGGCTCTTATCACCATACGGACTTTTCTTGACTTGCAGGAATTGTTAATAGCCATCATGCTGCCCAGAAATCTCCATGGCAAGCCCTTCCCTCCCTTGTCTCACTCACCAATCAGACGTGGTTTTGCCAGTACCATCTGGGCTAAACTGATGAGGTCACGTACTGTGCAATTCCATTCATTTCCATCTTAAAAGATGTGAAGGAGTCACTTGGCCTCTTTGTGCTGAGTTAGCAGACCAAAACTAGGTTCATTTTAATGAGACATTTTACGCCCATTGTAATCGAGCTGGCCTCAGGAGAAAGCTGGTCATGGGCAGTCACCCATCTGAGTGATCTGAAGTGACCCCAAAGAGTTCACCATGACCCAGGGCCTTAAATTCCCATCATTCAAACTGGACCACACGTGATGCTCTTTGAAAACACCAATATCCTCCCAAAGGAAGCACAGGCTGCCTTCATAGTAGGCAGCTCTGGTTTTGGTGGTCTAGTATCCCCACACTTCGGCATGTGACCTCCTTATCATGCCCTGATGTCCTCAGGCATGCGTCCTGCTCCTCCCTGCCTCTGGCTAGGCATTTTACCCAGCTGGGCATTTTATATTCACAGTGTGTGCCTCTCCTCCTCACTCCTACAATGAATAACTGGTTCAGAGGTGTGTCAGAATCCAACTAGTGCCCAGTAAGAGGCAAAGAGGATTTAAGGATATTGTTACCCACTGCATGGAAAAAACCCATCTCTGCTAGGAGAGAAGGCCTCTCTACAGAGAGAAGAGGCTTGAGGGACAGCAAGAGGGACAGGGGCCCTGATGGCTATTTGAGCACACCCTTCATCCTGCTGGCTTCTCTCAATTACAAAGACCAACTAATTACCTTCTTAGCTCATGCCATTTTGCAATGGATTTCTGTCAACTGCAGTGTACTAACTAGTAGATTGTTTCATAAATGCTCTGGAATTGATTTTATTCAAAGTTAAAAAAAGATCCAAGTGAAACAGACAAGTAACAGGGCAAATGTTGACAACAGGGGAGCATATGGCAGGTCTAAATGAGGCCTCCCACAGGCAAGCTTAACAATTCAGGTCCCAGGATCAGCAATAAGCCCAGAGGCAAATAGCAGAAAGGATGGTCTCAGAGTGGGACAGAAAGGGCACAGCAGTACATAAAATAAAAAAAAAATTAAAAAAAAACACCTCTTTTGGTACAGTTACTTTGCACATTTGTTTTGCAATATTTACTAAAACTGAAAACACACATACCTATGACCAAATAGTTCTATTCCCAATACTAACATGCAGGCATGCACACACAATAAAACAGACTACAAATAGCAGCACTATTTATAATGGCCTCAAACTGGAAGGAGCATTAAATGCCCATCAAGAAAAAAATGGATAAATGAACTAGGAGATAGTGATCTAACAAAATACTATACAACCAGAAAAATGAATTAACAAATACACCGGCTACATGTAATGGATGAATCTCATAAACATAATGTAGAGTCCAAGAAACAGACACAAAGCGGTACATATGGCACAATCCCACTTAGATAAAGCTCAATTGGCAAAACTAATCCATGGTGTTAGCAGTCTGTATAGGGATTAGCCTTGGGAGTATAGTGCTTGGGAAGGTGTAATGGGCTGCTGCTGCTGGTCTTGCTCTACTTCACGATCTGGATGCGAGTTTCACGGGTAAACTGAGTTTGTGTAAGATCCCTTAAGCGGTACACTTAGGATTTGTGTTCTTTCTGTATGTATGTTAGTGTTAAACATTATAAAATCTCCCCGCCCCCCGCCCTTTTTCACACTGTTGCAGCTAATGGATTTGCTGTGGAAACAATTCTTCCATTTGGGGTTTTGAGCAATGTATATGGTTACTACCCTGGGCCTTCTCAGATCTACTTGTCTTGCTTTCTTCTTTCTGCCTTTCCTTATTCAAAAAAGGCTCATGTTGAATGCTACACACATACGCAGCTCAGAGCTGTCCCTCATTCTGCAGGAACCACTACCAATTGACTTTGCCGGTGCTCATCCACTTACTTCCCACAAAAGAAGAGCTTTGATAGAACTGGAGAAGGGAGCTGATGATCCAGTCTACTAGAATTAAGAAGCTTCTCTAGACCCATATTTGAGTGGTCTAAATTCAAAAGACGAAGCAAAAGTGGTGGCAGACACTATTTACTAAACTTCTCTTATCTTCTTCCCAGCATGCAGCTATGTTGCATCTTCCAGACCCTACTGCAATTAGGGAGCCATGTGACTGGCTTTTAGTTAGTGAAGTGTGAGTGAAAATAATGTGCACCCTTTCCAGGACAACCCTTAAGCCCCTATTTGTATTTGCTAGGGCTGCCGTAACACAGACTGGGTGGCTTAGACAACAGAAATTTATTTTCTCGCAGTCCTGAAGGCTAAAAGTTCAAGACCAAGATGTCGGCAGGTTTGGTTTCTTCTAAGGCCTCTCTCCTTGGCACACCCTTACTGTCTTCACATGGTCTTTTCACTATGCACATACATCTCTAATGTCTGTGTCCAAATTTCCTCTTCTTTTTTTTTTTTTCCTTAAGTAAACTTTTTAATTTGGACAAAGCTGGTAAGTGGTGATAGGGGATTCAGAATTCAAACGCAGATCCTCCTCACAGCAGGGACATTATTGTTCTGGCCTCCCCTAGCTGCAATGAGCAGTCCTTTCCACTCGGTAGGACAATGGACATACTGACCACAACCATCATTTCTGAAGATGTTGGTTTCACCAGATTAAGTCTGAACAGTGTGTACTGCAGCAAGTAAGTAAGTGGCATTATACAAGTTTTGGAAGGAAGGAGGAGTGGATGGTGTTAAAGGGTGTTAAATAGGTTGCTTCAAGTTTTCTTTTCTTATAAAGGCAACAGTCATACTGAATTAGGTTCTACTCTATAAATCTCACTTCAGAACCTCTCTAAAGTCCCTACCTTCAAATACAGCCCCTTTCTGAGGTACTGAAGTATTCTGTGTGAATTTTTGGTGCGGGGTGGGGGGCATGATTCTGACTCTACCACTATTCATGATTCTCTAGGCTCTCTCTCCATCCACCAGCTAGCCATCAACGTCCAAATGATGTTCTAAGCCATATATTGAAGATGGTCAAGCCTCCTTGGTGCTGGGTCCCAGAACAATTACGTGGGAGTTTAGATCCAATCCCAATTATGTTGGCTTCCCTGGTGGCTCAGATGGAAAAGAATCTACCTGCAATAGAGGAGACCTGGGTTCAATCTCTGGGTTGAGAAGATCCCCTGGAGAAGAGATCGCAACCCACTCCAGTATTCTTGCCTAGAGAATTCCATGGACAGAGGCTACAGTCCATGTGGTCACAAAGAGTCTGACACGACTGTGTGACTAATGCTTTCATTTTCACTTAGACCCTGTTAACTTAGATTCTGCTTGGATTTACATGAGGAAAAAATAAACTCTATGAGCAAGAAACAAACTCCTACGTGTTTGAGCATTTATACTCAAGCATGGGAGTCTATGTGTGAAAGCATTAGTTGGCTCAAAGTAAGAGGAAGAGCAAAGCATTTTGCCAAAAATCAGCCTGGGTGGAATGATTATTTATGTTGAGGATTCTGAGGCCTCTCAAAATACTTTATCATTTCTAGTATTATCACATGGTTTACATCAGTGTCTCTCAAAGAGTTGTAAAAGTATGGAATCTTGGATCTCAACCCACACCTGCTAGTCAAAATCCCAGTGCATTTGGGAGCACTGCATTTTTAATAAGCCTATATGTCACTCAAATGCAAACTAAAATTTCAGAAGCATTGGCTTACCCAGTGGGTTTATTTCTAATTTTAAAAATGAACACTGAGTGGGTATAGAAAAGCTGTTATTGACTAAATGTGATTAGCTACTGAGATAAGTTTTTAGAATTGCTCCATGGAATTATCAAACATGTTCATTTTTATTTCCTCTGTTCCAGGTAAAACAAATAATTCTTTCTTCTAGTTAATCACCATGATTTTATGATGACTTACCACTGGATTGAGGTCTCAGCTACAACTCCCATTTGTTTAATATTATGATTTTTCTCAGCAACTTTCATTGAAATTACATTTACAGTTGACAAAGATTTTTACCCAGATCTCCTTTTTGTCCTCATTCCAGGGTATGAGCAGAGTTGCTTAGTTCTTAATATCACAATTTTAGGCCCATGCTGAGTCAGAGAAGAAATGAGTCACCTTGGAAACTACTTCTACTCCATTTCATATATGTTATCTTGAGTTGGAATTTCTCAAAGTGTGACAATGGTTCCTTAGGATTTTAACAGTTGATAACAAATAAAATGGTTCCATGGTTAAAGTTATTCAGAAATATAACAAAAAATTTACCACATTTATCTAATGACTATATTCTGAACCTCTAAGAGTTGCATATATTTTTTAATTTATAAAAAATTTTCCCAGACTTAACTTGCCACAAAGTGTCTTTGCATATCTATGTTAACAATTTATAGTATCATTGTTCTTCAGAACACAAATATTTATCTTACAAATCCCTAGGAATTACTATTTAAGGTCATATCATGGGTTTTCTTTGTTTGTTTGTTTGTTGTTTTATGCCAACAAAGTTCTGTATAGTCAAAGCTATGGTTTTTCCAGTAGCCATGTACATATGTGAGAGTTGGACCATAAGGAAGGTTAAGCACTGAAGAACTGATGCTTTCAATTTGTGGAACTGGAGAAGTCTCTCTTTTTTTTTTCTTTCTTAGATTTTATAATTTTTTAAAATTAATTTATTTTTTACTGAAGGATAATTGCTTTACAGAATTTTGCTGTTTTCTGTCAAGTTCAGTTCAGTTCAGTCGCTCAGTTGTGTCCGACTCTTTGCGACCCCATGAACCACAGCATGCCAGGCCTCCCTGTCCATCGTCAACTCCCAGAGTTTACGAAAACTCACGTCCATCGAGTCGGTGATGCCATATAACCATCTCATCCTCTGTTATCCCTTTCTCCTCCTGCCTCCAATCTTTCCCAGAATCAGGGTCTTTGCAAATGAGTCAGCTCTTCGCATCAGGTGGCCAAAATACTGGAGTTTCAGCTTCAACATCAGTCCTTCCAATGAATACCTAGGACTGATTTCCTTTAGGATGGACTGGTTGGATCTCCTTGCAGTCCAAGGGACTCTCAAGAGTCTTCTCCAGCACCACAGTTCAAAAGCATCAATTCTTCGGTGCTCAGCTTTCTTTATAGTCAAACTCTCACATCCATACATGACTACCGGAAAAACCACAGCTTTGACTAGACGGACCTCTGTTGGTAGAGTAATGTCTCTGCTTTTTAATATGTTGTCTAGGTTGGTCATAACTTTCCTTCCAAGTAGTAAGCGTCTTTTAATTTCATGGCTGCAATCAGCATCTGCAGTGATTTTGGAGCCCCCCAAAATAAAGTCTGTCACTGTTTCCACTGTTTCCCCATCTATTTGCCATGAAGTGATGGGAATGGATGCCATGATGTTAATTTTCTGAATGTTGAGCTTTAAACCAACTTTTTCACTCTCCTCTTTCACTTTCATCAAGAGACTCTTTAGTTCTTCCTCACTTTCTGCCATAAGGGTGGTGTCATCTGTCAAACCTCAACATTAATCAGCCATAGGTAGACATATATTCCCCTCCCTTTTGAATCCCTCCCATCTCCCTCCCCATCCCACTCCTCTAAATTGGTACAGATCCCCTGTTTGAGGTTCCTGAGATATACAGCAAATTCTCATTGGCTATCTATTTTACATATGGTAATGTAAGTTTCACCGACTCAATGGACATGAGTTTGAGTGATCTCCGGGAGTTGGTGATGGACAGGGAGGCCTGGCGTGCTGTGATTCATGGGGTCGCAAAGAGTCGGACACGACTGAGTGACTGAACTGAACTGAGCTGAATGTAAGTTTCCATGTTACTCTTTCCATACATTTCACCCTCTCCTCTCCCCATGTCCATCAGTCTATTCTCTGTGTCTGTTTTCCTTTGTTGCCCTGTAAATAAATTCTTCAGTATCATTTTTCTGGATTCTGTATATATGTATTAGAATATGGTATTTATCTCTCTCTTTCTGATTCACTTAACTCTGTATGATAGGTTCGAGGTTCATCCACCTCATCAGAACTGACTTAAATGCGTTCTTTTTTATGGCTGAGTAATAAGGCCTGGCGTGCTGTGATTCATGGGGTCGCGGAGAGTCGGACACGACTGAGCGACTGAACTAAACTGAACTGAATATTCCATTGTATATATGTACCACAACTTCTTTATTCATTCATCTGTCAATGGACATCTAGGTGGCTTCCATGTTCTAGCTATTGTAAATAGTGCTGCAATGAACAATGGGATACATGTGTCTCTTTTTTAATTTTGGTTTCCTCAGGATATATGCCTAGGAGTGGGATTGCTGGGTCATAAGGTGGTTTTATTCCTAGTTTTTTAAGGAATCTCCATACTGTCTCCCATAATGGCTGTATCAATTTACATTCCCACCAACAGTGCGCCTTGTCTCCACACCCTTTCCAGCATTTATTGTTTGTAGACTCTTTGATGAGGGCCATTCTGACCAGTGTGAAGTGATATTTCGTTGTAGTTTTGATTTGCTTTTCTCTAATAATGAGTGATGTTGAGCATCTTTTCATGTGTTTATTAGCCATCTGTATGTCTTTGGAGAAATGCCTGTTTAGGTCTTTTTTCAACTTTTTGATTGGGTTGTTTGTTTTTCTGGTATTGAGTTGTATGAGCTGCTTGTGTATTTTGGAAATTAATCCTTTTTCAGTTGTTTCATTTCCTATTATTTTCTCCCATTCTGAGGGTTGTCTTTTCACCTTTCTTATAGTTTCCTTTGCTGTGCAAAATCTTTTAAGTTTAATCAGGTCCCACTTGTTTACTTGTGTTTTTATTTCCATTACTCTAGAAGGTGGGTCATAGAGGATCTTGCTTTGATTTACATCATCAAGTATTCTGCCTATGTTTTCCTCCAGGAGTTTTACAGTTTCTGGTCTTACATTTAGGTATTTAATCCATTTTGAGTTTATCTTTGTGTATGGTGTTCAGAAGTGTTCAAATTTCATTCTTTTACATGCAGCTGTCCAGTTTTCCCAGCACCATTTATTGAAGAGGCTGTCTTTGCCCCACTGTCTATTCTTCCCTCCTTTGTGAAAAATAAAGTACCCATAGATGCATGAGTTTATTTCTGGGTTTTCTGTCTTGTTCCATTGGTCTATATTTCTGTTTTTGTGCCAGTACCATACTGTCTTGATGACTGTAGCTTTGCAGTATAATCTGAAGTCAGGAAGGCTGATTCCTCCAGCTCCATTCTTCTTCTCAAGACTGCTTTGGCTATTTGGGGTCTTTTGTGTTTCCATATGAATTGTGAAATTTTTTGTTCTAGTTCTGTGAAAAATGCCATTGGTCATTTGATAGGGATCACACTGAATCTGTAGATTGCATTTGGTAGTATAGTCATTTTCACAATATTGATTCTTCCTACCCAGGAACATGGAATATCTCTCCATCTGTTTATGTCATCTTTGATTTCTTTCATTAGTGTCTTATAATTTTCTGTGTACAGTTCTTCTGTCTCCTAGATAAGTTTATTCCTAGATAGTTAATTCTTTTTGTTGCCATGGTGAATGGGATTTATTCCTTAACTGCTCTTTCTGATTTTTCATTGTTAGTATATAGAAATGCAAGAGATTTCTGTGTACTGATTTTGTATCCTGAAACTTTGCTAAATTCACTGATTAGCTCTAGTAATTTTCTGATACTATCTTTAGGGTTTTCTGTGTACAGTATCATGTCACCTGCAAACAGTGAGAGCTTTACTTTTTTTGCTGATCTGAACTCCCTTTATTTCTTTTTCTACTCTGATTGCTGTAGCTAGGAATTCCAGAACTATGTTGAATAATAGTGGGAAAAATGGACACCCTTGTCTTGTTCCTTATCCTAGGGGGAATGCTTTCAGTTTTTCACCATTGAGAATAATGTTTGATGTAGGCTTATCATATATGGCCTTTACTATGTTGAGGTAGGTTTCTTCTATGTCCATTTTTTGAAGAGTTCTAATCATAAATAGGTACTGAGTTTTGTCAAAGGCTTTTTCGGTATCTATTGAGATGATCAATTATTTGTATCTTTCAATTTGTTAATAAGGTATATCACACTGATTGATTTCCATATATTGAAGAATCCTTGCACCCCTGGAATAAACCCAACTTGATCATGGTGTATGAGCTTTTTGATATGTTGCTGAATTCTATTTGCTAAAATTTTGTTGAGGATTGTTGCATCTATGTTCATTAGTGATATTGGCCTGCAGTTTTCTTTTTTGTGTGTTGTCTTTGTCTGATTTTGGTATCAGGGTGAGTAGAATGAGTTTGGAAATGTTCCTTCCTCTGCAATTTTCTGAAAGAGTTTTATAAGGATAGGCATTAGCTCTTCTCTAAATGTTTGATAGAGTTCTCCTGTGAAGCCATCTGGACCTGGGCTTTTGTTTATGGAAGATTTTTGATCACAGCTTCAGTTTCAATGATTGTTATTGTGTTGTTCATAATTTCTACTTTTTGCTGGTTTAGTCTTAGAAGATTGAACTTTTCTAATAATCTGTCCATTTCTCCCAGGTTATCTATTCTATTGTCCTATAGTTGTTCATAATAGTCTCTTATAGTCCTTTGTATCTCTGCATTGTCTGTTGGAACCTCTCCTTTTTCATTTCTAATTTTGTTGATTTGATTCTTCTCTCTTTTTTTCTTGATGAGTCTAGCTAAGGGTTTGTCAATTTTGTTTATCTTCTCAAAGAACCAGCTTTTAGTTTTATTAATCTTTACTATAGTTTCTTTCATTTTTTTCCATTTATTTCTGCTCAGATTTTTATGATTTCTTTCCTTCTACTATTTAATTTTTTTTCTTCTTCTTTTTCCAGTTGCTTTAGATGTAAAGTTAGGTTGTCTATTTGATGTTTTTCTTGTTTCTTGAAGTATGATTGTATTACTATAAACTTGCCTCTTAGAACTGCTTTTGCTGCATCCCATAGGTTTTAAGCTGTCATGTTTTCATTGTCATTTGTTTCTAGAAATTTTTTTATTTCCCTTTTGATTTCTTCAGTAACATGTTGGCTATTTAGAAATGTATTGTTCAATCTCTATGTGTTTGTGTTTCTTACAATTTTTTTCTTGTAATTGATGTCTAGTCTCATAGCATTGTGGTCAGAGAAGATGTATGAAACAATTTCAATTTTCTTAAATTTACTGAGGTTTGATTTGTGACCCAAGATGTGGTCTATCCTGGAGAATGTTCCATGTGCACTTGAGAAGAAGGTGTATTCTTCTGCATTTGAATGGACTGTCCTGAAAATATCAATGAAATCCATATCATCTAATGTATCGTTGAAGACTTGTGTTTCCTTGTTAATTTTCTGTTTTGATGATCTGTCCATTGGTGTGAGTGGGGTGTTAAAGTCTCCTACTATTATTGTGTTACTGTCACTTTCTCCTTTTAAGTCTGTTAGAGCTTGTCTTATGTATTGAGGTGCTCCTATGTTGGGTGCATAGATATTTACAATTGTTATGTCTTCCTCTTGTATTGATCCTTTGATCATTATGTAGTGTCCTTCCTTATCTCTTGAAATCTTCTTTATTTTCAGGTCTACTTTGTCTGATATGAGGATTCCTACTCCAGCTTTCTTTTGCTTCCCATTTGCATGGAATGTATTTTTCCAACCTCTCACTTTCAGCCTATACATGTCTTTAGGTCTGAAGTGGGTTTCTTGTAGACAGCATATATACGGGTCCCGTTTTTGTATCCATTCAGCCAGTCTGTGTCATTTAGTTGGCGCATTTAATCCATTTACATGTAAGGCAATTATTGATATATATGCTTCTACTGCCATTTTCTAATTGTTTGGGGTTGATTTTGTAGATTTATTTTCTTCTCTTGTATTTCTTGACTACATAAGTCTGTTTAACATTTGCTATAAAGCTGGTTTGGTGGTACTGAATTCTTTTAACTTTTGCTTGTCTGAAAAGCTTTTTATTTCTCCATCAATTTTGAATGAGATCCTTGCTGGGTACAGTAATCTTGGTTGTAGAGTTTTCCCTTTCAGTACTGTAAACATATCCTGCCATTCCCTTCGGGCCTGCAGAGTTTCTGCTGAAAGATCAGCTGTTAAGTATATGGGGTTTCCCTTGTATATTACTTGTTACTTTTTCCTTGCTGCCTTTAATATTCTTTCTTTGTGTTCACTCTTTGTTAGTTTGATTAGTATGTATCTTGGCATGTTTCTCCTTGGGTTTATCTTGTATGGGACTCCTTGTGCCTCTTGGACTTGATTGGCTATTTCCTTTTCCATGTTGGGGAAATTTTCAACTATGATCTCTTCAAAAATTTTCTCATACCCTTTCTTTTTCTCTTCTTCTTCTGGGACTCCTATAATTCGAATGTTGGCATATTTCATACGGTCCCAGAGGTCTCTGAGACTATCCTCAGCTCTTTTTATTCTTTTTATTTTATTCTGCTCTTCAGAAGTTATTTCTACCATTTTACCTTCCAGCTCATTGATTCGCTTTTTTTGCCTCAGATATTCTGCTATTGATTCCTTCTATAGTATTTTTAATTTTAGTAAATTGTGTTGCCTGTCTCTATATGCATATTCTTTAATTCTTCTAGGTCTTTGCTAATTGATTCTTGCATTTTCTCCATTGTTTTCAAGGTTGTTGTTTTTTTTAAATCATTTTTACTATCATTATTCTGAATTCTTTTTCAGGTAATTTTCCTATTTCCTCTTCATTTATTTGGACTTCTATGTTTCTAGTTTGTTCTTTCATTTGCACAGTATTTCTCTGTCTTTTCATTTTTAAAAAAATTTATTGTGTTTCAGATCTTTTTCCAGGCTTCAAGAAAAGTTGAATTCTTTCCTTGAATAAGGTTGAATTCTTTCTTCCTTTTGGTTTCTGCCCTCCTAAGGTTGGTCCAGTGGTTTGTGTGAGTTTTGTATAAGGTGAGACTAGTGCTGAATTTTTGATTGTTTGTTTGTTTCTCCTCTGATGGGGAAGGCTGAGTGAGGTGGTTATTCCTGTCTGCCAATGACTGGGTTTGTATTTTTGTTTTGTTTGATGTTTCAATGAGGTGTCCCACATAGGGTGTTACTGGTGGTTGGGTGATGCCGGGTCTTGTATTCAAGTAGTTTCCTTTGTGTGGGTTCTCACTACTTGATACTCCCTAGGGTTAGTTCTCTGGTAGTTTGAAGTCAGTGCTCCCACTTCAAAGGCTCAGGGTTTGATCTCTGGTCAGGAACAAAGATTCCACAAGTGGTTTGTTATGGCATCACTTTGTTTTTTCACTAATATAGTTACTTCTGAATTTTTTATGTTAGGACCATTATGTATATACAATTGTTCTCTCAGTCCTATGATAATTTAGGACATCTCTTGAAAGACATTTTAAAGAGAAGAGAGCTCTCCTCTGGAAAACTAATACTGTACCTGTGGCGACACTACAAATTCCTAAAGTTAACGTAAAATAATGGAAACTGAAACACTGCTCCATGTGCTGGTGTTAGCAGCAGTACTGTGTCTGGGGTTTTTGTCAGAAGGGCCCTCAGTAACCACCTGATATGGATGGCAAACACTGAGCATATATGTCTTTGTTTTGTCCTCCTGTGCCACAGCAGACACCAATAATCAATTCAGCAGTTATTCTAATGCACTTAGCCAGTATGGGCCTCAAAATGTTTATGAACACTGTGCTCCAGCAAATCCCTACAAAACAATCAGAATCAGAGCTCTGGTTGAACTCTACTACTGAGTAGTTATAATTTCAAGAGTTCACCAGAGTCTAGAGTCAGAATGTATTACTTTGAAGCCTAAATATTCAACTTTGGCAACTCAAGTAACTTCCCTCAGCCTCAATCCTGTTACCTGGAAAAAGGAAATTTAATAGTATATATATTACAGTTGTTGTGAGATTATGTATATTATAGCTGTTGTCAGGTTAAGTGAGATAATCTATGTAATGCACAAAGCCTAACATTTATCATTGTTTAATATTTTCATTTATTGTTTGATCTACTAGGTAGCCCCTCCCCATTATACAAAAGCCTAAAACTGAAGTCCAGAGAGTGCCTTAAACCATTTCAAGTTAACAATTCTAAGATTCCTGATTTCCATTTGGGTTTTCTCTCTCTTCTATATTCATTCTGTAAAAAGGCTTTATTAAACATATTTATCTATTAGCAATGAAAGTATTCTCTACTTTATCTCTAACCACTTAGATAGTTCTAAAAAGATTTAAAATAGCTTTCAAATAGAAGGGCTGGTAATGCATATTCTGGACTGGGAAGGGTTCCAACTATTCTACCCGATTTTCCTTGGCGCCAATGGCTATCATGGAAGAGCTGGTTGTAGTAAGAGGTTACAGGGCAAAGCACAGCCTGTTTCATTTTAACAACAGCCTCACTTTACTTGTTACTGACAATGCCCTTCTTTACATTAGCTGTGACCCCAGATGACTGCCTTAACAAAAGGAAGTAACACGGTCTAATTGTTCTGGATTCCCCTGCAACAACTCCCTCTTGGGTAAAGGGGGCATTCCTGGCCTTATTCCAGTACATTTATTCATCCCCTCAGCATGCAGAAAAAAAAAAAAAGAAGAAGAAAAGAAATCATAAATAGTCACGTGGTGATAATTAACTCTTTATTGCCTCCATAAATGCTATATCTGATTATTCATAAATGCAGTGCACATGTGGGTAAAGACACTGAATAATCATCACACAAATGTAAACAGTCAGTCTGTCATGGAAAAATCTTGGGAATAATGCAGATCAAGAGGTTGCTGTTTTAACACGTCTAGTCTCACGTAATGAGCAGAAACGCTATCTGAAAACATGATCCTACCTCTCTCATAGTACATGGGTCCCTATGAGTTCTACATCTCTCATCTCCCACACCAACAAAGCCTGGGTTTAAGCCTGTAAGAAATGTCAAGAATCAATGGGAACTGTATGGCTCATGGACCAAGAAAAAGAACCTTCACCAGCAGGAAGTTCCAGAATCCATGATAAATGCAGAGCTCTTCATGAAAGAATGTCATTCAAGACATTCACAGACCTGTTCCACTCAGAGGCAATGGTGGAAGCCATACAACATTGCCTGTGTTCAGTATATCCATTGCTGCAGACAAATCAATTAAAACCACCCGGAAAGTTGTCAGACATTTTAAACACTCAGATCACAGTTGTGCTAGCAACTGTGACTGTTTAGAGAAATCACTTAAGCACTAAGAGGCATAAAAGAATACATTCTGAACTTAACTATTAAAGAACATGGGGGAGATTACATAATGGCAGGCAACATTTAACTCTTTAAACAATGTCCTGAGACTCATTGCTGGCCAAAAGGGAGTAGTTCTCTACAGCCCCATCTCTCTCACTGATTACAACTAAACACTGTATAAAAGCAACTTCCTGAGGACCTGAATGTGAAGTGTCTGCAGCAGCCCACACAAACAGAACTCTCAGAGAAATCCCACCTTTCTAATCAGAAAACTGGGGAGGAGAGCCCTGCAAAGTGGAGAGTGTAGAGGGAATCTGGGAGAGTAAAGAGCTGAATAAGATAATCCTATAATTCTGTGTTGTTGTTCAGCCACCCAGTCGTGTCCAGCTGTTTGCAACCTCATGGGCTGCAGCACACCAGGCCTCCCTGTCCCTCACCATCTCCTGAAGTTCATGTCCATTGCATTGGTGATGCCATCCAGCCATCTCATCCTCTGTGTATGAACCTGCAAAACTACTCGGCTCATCCTTAAGCTGTGCATGAATGGAATAGACTTAGGGGCTTTGAAAATTGAATCGACACTGGAACCACCACTCACAGATGAAGAAACAGAACTTGCAATGAACTTAACTACACTGCATGCCAAGCAAAACATTCTATATTCTCCAAAGGATTTTACCAGGACCCAGAGTCTACATTACACAATATTCAAAATGTTCAGAAAACTTTCCATACAAAAACCTGGAATACATGGCAGATTTGCAAAGAAAAAGA
The DNA here is from genome assembly GCF_049115385.1 of Moschus berezovskii. Lineage (NCBI taxonomy): Eukaryota > Metazoa > Chordata > Mammalia > Artiodactyla > Moschidae > Moschus > Moschus berezovskii. The sequence continues at coordinate 15,282,608 of NC_142483.1, forward strand.
TAATCAACAGATGCCAACCCCAACATGACGACAGATTATCAGACAAAAACTTTAAAGCAAACATTCTAACTATGCTACATGAGATAAAGATTGTGTGTGTGTTGTATGTGTGTATGTGTGTGTGATAGTCGCTCAGTTGCATCTGATTCTTTGTCACCCCATGGATTGTAGCCTGCCAGGCTCCTCTGTCCCTGGAATTCTCCAGGCAAGAATACTGCAGTGGGTAGTCATTCCCTTTGCCAGGGGATCTTCCCAACTGAGGTATCAAACTCAGGTTTCCTGCATTGCAGGCAGATTTTTTTTTTTTTTTAAACCATTTGAGCCACCAGGGAATTAATACACTTTAAGTGAATGGAAAAAAAGAAATTCTCATCAGAGATAAAAGCTATACAAATAAAATATCTGAAATTAAAAATGACCATATGACTCAATGCCATAATGAAAAGGACCATGATACTTGAAGATAAATCAATAGAAAACATCTGACCCAAAATAAGAGAAGAAAAACCTCAATAAAATATAAACAAAGTATATAATTTGTTTATAATAAAATATAAACAAACCTGTGGAACAATATCAAAATGTGTAACATTTGTGCCATTGGAATATCACTGAAAGACAAAAAGAGAGTCATGTTTAAAAAAAAATTGTGAAAACAATGACTGAAACTTCTGAGATTTGGTAAAAGACATAAATTCACAATGACAAGAAGTAGAACAAACTTTAAACAGTAGAAACTCAAAGAAAACTACCCACAGCTATATCAAAATCAAACTGCTAAAAGCCAAAGATAAAAAAAAGTCTAGAGAAAAATGACATGCTTCCCAGAGGGGAATATTAAATGACATGACTGTATATCTCTTACCAGAAATCATGGAGGCCAGATGATAGCAAAAAAAAAAAAAAGTTCTTAATAGTCTTGACAGAAAAAAAAAAAAATCTGTCAATCCAAAATTCTATTGCCAGCAAAATAATCTTCAGGAATAAAGAGAAAATTCTCTGACAAAGATACATTCAGAGAATTTATCAACAGCAGATCTGCTCTAAAAAAGTGACCAAAAAAATGCTGTTCAGAATTAAGGGAGATTAAACCACAAGAAAATCCAGAAATTCAGAAAAGAAGGAAGCTCTAAAGCAATGGGACATGACTGGAAAATAAGACTATATTTCCTCCTCTTTGGACCTTTAAGTTCTATATGAATTAAATGTTCTTTTAAATGTAAAAATTATGTTTCTGGTGGGGTTTTCAATGTATGTTTGCAACAAATACAACATATACTTGAAAAGTGAAGACAACAACAGGGATGTGAGGTTTCTTTCTTTCACTGGATGTGTTAGAACATTAATTCTAAGTACACCACACAAGACTAAGTATATAGAGACAGAAATCTCTAGAGCAACCACTTAAAAATTAAATGTACATAGTAAAAAAGCCAACAGAGAAAGTCAAATGGAATATTAAATATAGTCAAATAATCTGAAAGTCCTTAAGGAGAAATAGATAAAAATTAGATAAGGCAAACAGGAAACACATGATAAAATGGGAAACCTAAATTAAATCATACCAATCATTATAATAAATAGTCTAAATATAGCAACTGAAAGACAGACACTATTATATTGGATTGAAAAAGCAAGACCTTCTATGTGCTAAGAAACTCACTTTAAATAAATATATACATACATTAAAAATAATAAGCAAAAAGGATATAGCATACAAAAAATAAAGAAAAGAAAACTGAAGCGGCTATATTAATAATGATAAAGTAAATTTCCAGGCAAAGAATATTACCAAGAATAAAAAAAGCTTTCCTAGTAATAAAAAGGATAGGTGGTTATAACAGCATTAAAATTTTGCACACTTAATAACAGAGCTTCAACATGCACAAACCAAAAACTGATAGAATTAAAAGGAGAGCCAATCACTGATTATCTTATAAGGACTTCAACACTACTTTCATACAATCAATAGAATAAGTAGAGAAAATAAATAAAAGTATAGAAGAATGGTATAGCACTAGCAACCAATTTGGCCTGACATTTATAGAACACTCCACTCAACAAAAGAATACATATTCTATTCAAGTGCAAATGAAGCAATAAACAAAATTAAATATACTTGTGCCATAGAATGAACCTTAAGAAGTTTAAAAGAAGAGAGATAATAAAAATAATTTCTTCTGAACACAATGGAGTAAAACCAATATCTGCAACAGAAAGCTATCTGAGAATATCACTAAATATTTGGAAATTAAATAACACATTGTTATATAACCCATGGTTCAAGAGGAAGTCACAAGGGAAATTAGAAAATATTTTTAATTTAATGAAAATAAAAATACAAATAAAACTATATAAGAAGCAGATGATGGAGCAATTAGAGAAAACTTGCACTGTTAGAAAACAAGGTCAAATTGATGAAACTGAAACCGGAAAAAATACAAAAAGAAAACAATGAAATATAAAGTTTGTTCCTTATAAGATCACTAAAGAAGATAAAGGCTTCCCTGGTGGCTCAGTGGTAAGGAATTCATTTGCCAATGCAGGAGATACAGATTTGACCCCTGGATCAGGAAGATCCCCTAGAGAAGGAAATGGCAACTCATTCTAGTATTCTCACCTAGGAAATCCCACAGATGGAGGAGCCTGGCAAGTTACAATCTAGAGTCACAAAAGAGTTAGACATGACTTAGAGACTAAACAGAAACAAAGAAGATAAACCTTTAGGCATACTGACCAAAAGAAAAGAAAAGAAGATAGAGATCACCTATATCAAGAAAGAAAAGAGACCACCATTAGAACCATAAAACAGCAATAAGGAAACACTAATTATAATTTTATGACCATAAATCTGACAGTATTGATAAAAATGGACCAGTTCCTTAAAAGAAACAACCAATGCTCACTCAAAAAGAAATAACCTATGTGATCTACATAGGCTGCCAGTCACAAGGTAGCTTAAAACAATAACAAAAAGTATAAATCCACAAATCTAAGAAGTAAAATGTACACCAATCACAAGGAACATGAAGAAAACTAAAGAAAGGCACATCATAATCAAACTATTTAAAATCAATGAAAGAAAAAAAATGTTAAAATTAGCCAGAAGAAAACAAAGACATATTAAAGAGAAACAAAGATGATAGCAGTTTTCTTGTGAGAAAGAACAAAGTTGAAAAACAGTGAAGCAACATCTTTAAAGACTTAATGGGGAAAAAAAAATCAGTTAACTCAGAATTCTATATCCAGAAAAAGAATCTTCAAAAACAAAGAAAAAATAAAGAATTCTCTAGATAAACAAAAGCTCAAAGAACTCAGCAGCAGCAGACTTGCTCTACAGAAAAAAAGAAAATAGTAAAATCTTCAAGGACACGGAATAGTATATCAGATGGATATCTCAGTCTACAAAAAGGAATAAAGACCACCACAAATGTTAACAATATGAGTAAATATAAAAAAAAAACATTCTTAGTTAAGTTTCTCTTAAAGACAACATATCACTGGAACCAAGCATGGTATAATAAAAAATGTATTCTGGGGTTTATAACAAAAATATAAGTAAAATGTATTGCAGCAAAAGCAAAAATCAGGAGGAAAAAATGGAAATATAATGTTGTGATGTTGTAAAATTCATATATATTATACATGAAAAGGAATAATAACATTTGAAAGTAGATGTGATAAGCTAAATCTATAATAAATTCTAAAGAAACCACCAAAATAACGAAAGAGCTACAGTGAATATACTGACAAAGATGACAGAAATGAATCAATTACAATTCCCCATCAAAGCAGCAAAAAGAGATTAAAGAAAATATGAAACAAAAGGCAAGATGATACATTCCCCCCTTTCACTTTTTTTTTTCTCGGCCGCACTGTGTGGCATTTGGAATCTTAGTTCTGTGACCAGGGATTGAACCTGTGCCAAGATTATCGGCATACTAGTCAGCAACAAAAAGGAATGACTTACTGATTCATGTAATATCGATAAGTGAAAATAAGCAAGTCAGAAAGAATACATACTGTATGATACTATTTACACAAAATTCTAGAAATAGCAAATTAATCTACGGCAACATAAAGCAGATCACCGCTTGCCTGAGGAGTGGGGTGGAGAGGCTGTGAAGGGGAAGGAAGAATGAATTACAGAGAGGCATGAGGAAATCTGGATAAGTAGTGGGTACGTCCATTATCTTCACTGTTTCACTGGCGCACACATATGCCAAAAGTTACACAGTTTTACACATTAAATAGCTGCAATTTACTGTAAGTCAATCATACCCAAATAGAGCTGTTATATTTCAACTAATAAATTCCTAAATTAAAAACAAAAATACCCTCTGGCAACCATCAAGACAATACAATACTGCAACTGCCTTTTATTGAGCATTTATTATGTTAAAGGTGTTTCGCTGAATGTTTTTCATGTGTTATATCACCTTTTGAGAAACCTAAGGCAGGGCTATTAAAGGGGATCTGAAATACAGAATAGTTATACAATTTATCTAAAATCACATAATTAGAAAAGGGTAGAGCTGGGCTTTCTTCCAGAATCAATCACCTTGGTGACAAGACTATGAAAAAACTGAGTCTCAGAGAAGGGCACACAGAGCTAGGGATTCATCCTATATCTGTCTTGCTTCAGGGCCCAAGCTCTTCATTATATTGCATTCCTTATTGGAAACATCAAGTCAGAGACATAACAGTCACCCTAAACTAACCATACTTGTGCCAATTAATTGCATATTTCCTGGCTTCCACAACATAGATGGGACACACCCATCCTCCCTTGATGTTCACATTACCATAACTGCACCGTGAATAAATAAGGTGAATTAACTTAAGGTTACTAGCAAAATTTCTTCATGTTAAAAAGTGAGACGCTCAAAAGGAGATTAAGAAATTCATTTAAAGCCACACAACAAATGATTACTGGTGAAAATGGAAGTCAAACTCAGGTTGACTAACTCCTGGATGACTTTTGACCCTGAAAGAGATGCTCAAAATCTGCCTGCCAGAACATTACACCCTCTAAGACAATCACAAGTGGCTCAGAGGTGTTGAATGGCTGCAGATGAGCTGAGACAAGTTTACAAAAGAATGTGGGTGTCCTATTCCAGAGACACACAATGAATGGTCAGCCTCCTTGTCTCTGAAGACAATGCATTCCAAGCTCCCAACCCTCTTGAAGAGTGGAGGGGTTCTGCTATTCAGCTGTCTGGCACCCCTGCTATCTCAAGGTTAACTAATTATTTTTCTTTATAATTCACTAGAGACTGATAACTATTATTTCCCTGTCTAACACATACTTACAAGTGCTCTGGTTAAATATAGGTTGCTAGGAATCAGGATAGACATTTTTTCAGCTCAACTTTACAAAGGGTTTTTGGACTCAGAATTCAGAACCATCACAACTACCTCAAAGAAATTAACAGGTAGACGAAATAAAACAAAGAAAAAGGCCTTCCCACCAGCCCCACCACCCCCGCAAACCCCAGATTAATATCTGGGAAAGGACAGGTAGGATTGCAGGGTTTGCGCTTCTCCTATTTCCTGGCTAATAGAGAAACTCCAAGGAATCAAAAGTGTGCTGAGGCACTTAAAGTGATGAGCTCTACGCAAGAAGGAAAACGTGTAAGAAAGACAAGGAGTGACAGAATATAGAAGAGAGATCAGAGGCCGTAGATAAAGATATCTGACATATTCATAAAGGCTCCAAACCCACCCAAGACAGCTGGTTGATCTCCAATATCCACTCTCTGCTCCCATAGTTATGAAAGTTTAGCTGACGTGTTCCTCTTGGCTAAGGACTGCATCAGTTGCCTACAACTGGAAGTGGCCACATGACTAAGTCTCACCTAAGGGGATGAGTACAGTTGTGATGTACACAGCATCTGTATCATGCCCTTAAAGGAAAGGAATATGTTCTTCCCTAGTCTCTCGCTCCTCTTCTGGTCCTAAGCACATAGCCTGGACAGAGGGAGCTGGAACAGCCATCCAGAACCATGAGATGGAAACTGTGTTGAGGATGGAAGAACAGTGAGATGGAGTCTGGGTCTCTTTCACTGTCAAACCATCAAGACAGTCCTAGGAGATCTACACAGACTTTGACATAGGGAGAAATAAACTTTCATCTTATGTAAGTCACTGGATTTGGAGATTTCTTTGTTATAGAAGCCTAATCGGTAACCTAAATAATATATCAGATTATATGAGATTGATAATTAGCATAATGGTATTAAGCTGTGCTTATAGAAAGAAGGATCTTATTTCATTGCAACAGACTCTTCTGGAACAACCTCCTCAAATCGCCAGACAGCATAAATTCAGGAAGAGATCAAAGACGTGATTTATTGTTATAGGCTTAAAATCTAGAAAATGTTGTTGAGTTGTTGAGCCAGCTCCATTTTCCCTTGCAGCTTCTTTCTAAAGGCTTGAAGTATTACACTTTAAATGTGGAATGTTTGAGAAGAGGACTTTCTGATGCTGAAAAGCACAAGTTCTTCCATTTCCTTAATCCCACTGTAAAAATGTGTGGCCCGAATGCCTCCTATCAGACCTGTTGGCTCCTTTTTCTGTAAAGACTCCAGTTGTTATCTTAAAATCACACTGGATCATATTAGTTCTCTCCTCCCAATTTCCTTTTCTTAAAGCCCGAAGCCTCATCATATCACAATGAAGTATTGTAAAACTATAGTGTAACAAATGTTTTCCTCTGGGCTTGGTAAATTGGAATGGGGCAAGGACTGTGCATTTACACCCAATTTACTTCAGACCATATTACCTGTAGAATAACTTGTGAGTTCTCAGATAAAAGCAAATAATGGAAACCATGCCAAAATAAATGAACATTTTTCAATTCCTTTCAACTATTAAATAGTAATATATTCCCTCAGAAATATCAAAACGCACAGTAGCATAGTCTACTTTCAAGCAAAATGTCATACATATTCTCTACTACTACTTCAGAAGGACTGAACATATGCATTCTAAATATGCCTCCTACCAGCCTTTCTAATCCCGAGTATATGAGAAACAGAAGTGTGAGCAAATGTTCACCAAAATAAAATTAGTAGAATGTCAGAGAAGTGTTATTCATAATAATCCCCGAGTGAAAACAGCCCAAATGACCAAAGAAGAATAAAAACAAATGAGGTATTCTTGAGCAAGTGTATACCCAACTAGAATGAGAATGAATTAACTACACGAGCACATAGGTAAATCTCACACATAAAATGTTGTGTAAAAGAACCCAGGAAGAAAAGAATGCATACTTTATGATTCCATTCACCCACAGTTCAAGCCAGGCAAAATTAATCTGTAGTGTTAGAAGACAGAATAGTCACCACTGGGATAAATAATGACTAGAAGAGGTATGGAAGACCTCTCGGGCACACAGGATGCTCTGATTTATCTGTCTGGGTGCTGGTTACCTGGGTGCATTCACTTCATAAACATTTAACAATCCGAGCACTTATATGCAGGTATGCTATACATCAATTTTTTAAAAAATTAAAGAATATATGAATCTAAAATATTAGATGTGTTCGGTAATACCAAAAGTAAAACAATGTGAGAAAAAATTGTTGCCACCATCTATTTGAACCTTTGAATCTAAAAAATACTATGGGGATACTCTTAAAAAATGGATAAGTTACATCAAAAGACAAATATAAACACTATAGAGAATAGACAAAAAATGACAAGCAAGAAGCATTACCTTTTAGGAAAATCTGCTAACAGCCTTTGGGTCAAATGATAACAATATAAAACTTCAACACCAATTGTTTTACTTCCAAGCAGCAATTTTCACTTTTACACATCACCATTTGACTTACTTAGAATCTACTTTTGCAATGGAGATCAAAAGAAGACCACATCATAATTTTTGTAATCTGGATTATCCATTGAAAACCAGAATCTGCTGGGTTTATAATGACCAGCACACTGGTTTCAAGAGGTTCTCTATGTATAGAGGGATAAAGGTAATTCAGTCTGTAAGAGCCAGACTTAATGTTTTTAATGCAGTAGCCACCTGCATTAAAGGTTATGCAAGCAACTGATGAAGTTCAGGCTGCCACTTGGGTGCCAAACACAGATAAATTTGGAACAGAAATGTCAACTAACATCAACCATCATTGTGGATAGAAAGGACTGAGCAAAGCTCTCAGGGGGAAGGGCAGCTTTTGCATTGGAGATGACTTCTTGTAAGGATTTAAGTTCTCTCTCTCAGCACTGATTTGATTTCAGGTCACGATTGCATGACATGTTTTGTCAAGAGAAGGGATTTCAGAGAGGAGGCAGTCTTCCATCTCCAAGACAGTCAAAGCTCATGATGACATCCTCGTCTGCCAGGCCACGAGCAAACTCAGGAGAAAGCTTGTGCAGACTGAGAGGCAAGTGGCACAGCAACTCAACAAGTCCCTGACCTACAAATTCAGACATCTAGCTGTTCTTGGTAGAGGTAACAGAAGGTCTTTTAGGCATGACCTAAAAACCAAAAGCCATAAGGTAATAACTGGTCGATAACAAACACACAGGGAAAATATTTTCAATGTTTCAACAAAAGGTATACACCTTTAATGTACAAATAGATTTATCAACTACCACATCAAAAAAAAAGGGCAAAGTGAAGGAAGAGGCATTTCACAAAGGAAGAAGGATAAATGAACATCAAGCCTACAAAGCCTTTTCTCCACTATAAATTTTAAAATAAACAAACAAAATGAGGAATTCCCCCCTCCTTTTTTGTTGGGAGGAAGAGAAGAGTTTCCAAATCAAAAAGACAAAAAAAAAAAAAAAAACAACCCACAAAATAACAAAAAACAAAAAGAAACATCTAAAGCCACTGTTGGCAAAAGTGTTTAGAAATAAAGTACCTCATATGAATGCAATTATATACAAGGGCTCAAAAATGTGTGATCTCTACTAGCAAGACCTGAGACAAACTCAACATTCATTTACAGGGAGTAGTTAAATAAATCACAATGCTGCTGATAAAGTAGATTTACAGTGAGGTAAATCTGTACTCACTCACAAGTGCTGAGATTAACGAGATGTTGTTAGGGAACCAAGTAGACTATATAATAACAAGTAACCATTTCATATGAAAGAGTACATGTGTATATAGTGTGTGTGTGTATATATATACACAAATATATATATAATAGAGAAGTGAGAGAATCCAAAGAAAGAGGAGGAGGAGGCTGGATGAAAAAGAAGAAAGGATGGAAGGGGAAGAAGAAGAATCAGTTATTAATCTTGATTATCTGCATGCTGGTAATTTGGGTGACCACTTCTCACACATTTATGAGTTATTCAATGTTATTACAATGAAAATGCTTTTGTTTACCACTAAAAAGGAAATTTTCACTTAAAAGGAACGAAACTAATAGAAAACATTTCAGGCTCAATTAGGTCTCACATGTGTCACACCATACTTAGGAAGATCCTATATGTTAAACATATCAAGCCATCCTGTCTTCTACTCTTTCTGCCTTTTCCCCCAAAGCCAATCTGTTTCCATATCCTATCAATCTCCCTTTCACCAAACATTCAATAAGCGTTTGACAAAGCTCACGTTTTTTCTCTGTCTCCCTCCTTACCCCTCTCCCAATTTTTCTTCTCCCTTAGGTTCTGCCTCCATCATCCATCACTCGGATCATTGCTGCAGCCTCCGAACTTGCACCAGTGTTTCTGACTTCTGCTCCTATTCTTCCTTCATACCACAGAGCCATCCTTCTATTGTGCTTTCAAAAGCATTCCCTATTTCCCTCTGGCCCCAAATTTGTGGCATTCAAATCTATTAGCACAAATCTGCACATCCAACCTCTTCTCTCCTATATTCAACCCACTCTCCATTTTGAACCCCAAATAATTGCTTGTCCAGGGATGCCTTGTCATTCTCTACCCTTACCAAGTATATTTCTGTCTCACTGGTCCCTTAGAAAGTAAACGTACCTGCCCTTTCCTGGTTATGAAAACTCTGCTTATTTTTCAAGATTCAGGTCAGACTGAATCCTCTCTGAGGCTCCTGCTAATCCTTCAGCAAAACAAAAACTATCCCTTTTTTTTCAATCAATATTTCATCATTCTAAGTGCTCCGATCTTCTCCACTACAATGTGGAGCTTATATTATGCTGCTCTTATGAGCTGAGACAATTTTCTGTGTATTTCTTATTCCCTTATCTCCTCAAATTCCTAACACAGGCACTTAGAACAATTTTAAAAAATGCTATGAGCATCTGCTATCTGCCAGGCTCTGTGCTAGGTAAAGTCCATACTAAGCTGTTCTCACAACATGATCTGTGTGGTAGGTACAGTCACTTCCATTTTGTGTGGTCAAGACTGAGGCCAAGAGGTTAAGTAACTTGCCAGAGACCAGGCAGTGATGGCAGAACTGAGGTGGCAGCCCTGGACTACTGTGTGCCTCCAGGTCCATGCCTTCCCTCCCTTTCCTGACCAATGTTCCTACACAAATACATAAGGAGCTGCAGTGGTCTGAACATGCAGAAAGTGATGACTCCTAAAACCCAGTTTCCCAACTGAGAAAGTAATAAATGTATTCTTAGGTTATCAAAATTTCAGTTTGCTTTAGGCTTACTCAAGTATCATCCACCCTCTGAGAATATATCCTCCTTGCACATTTGTTTCTGTCCCACAGACCACTTTGCCTAGAATTCAACTCCCTGCCTTCTCTCAAATTCTGATGTAATAGCTGGTATCCACACCAGGAAGATGGCTTGTCTAGTCTAGCATCGATCTCTATATATATTTTAATGATGCTTATTACCTCTCTTCTTCATTTTGTACATTCTGATGGTTTCAAATTAAGTCTTTCTGAGCATTGGTGGCTTAAAACAACAGAAATTTATTTTCTCACAGTTCAGAAGGTCAGAAGTCTGGAATCAAGGGGTCAACAGGGTCATTTCATATGAAGACCTTGAGAGAGAATTGTTCCACTTTTCTCTCTCAGTTTCTGGTGATGGCCTGCAGTCTTTAATAATTTTAGTCTTGCAGATAAATCCTAGTCTTTCAGATAAATTGCTTCAATCTCTGCCTCCATTTTTCACATGACCTTCTTTTTTTGCTGTGTGTCTTTTCCATTTCTATCTCTTACAAGGACACCAGTCTTCAGATTCAGGGTACACTCTAACTCAGAGAAGTCTCATCTTGAAATCTTTACCTCAATTACACCCACAAAGATTCTTATTCCAAATAAAGTCACATTCTGAGGTTCTGGTGAATATATCTTTCAGGGGCCACTATTCAACCCATACGGGCTTCCCTTGTGACTCAGCTGGTAATGAATCCACCTGCAATGTGGGAGACCTGGGTTCGATCCCTAGTTGGGAAGATTCACTGGAGAAGGGAAAGGCCACCCACTCCAGTATTCTGGCCTGGAGAATTCCATGGACTGTATAGTCCATGGGGTTGCAAAGAGTTCGACACAACTGAGCAACTTTCACTTTCTTTCAACCCATATAACCAACATTGACTGAAAGTTTAGTATGTGTCAGGCATTATTCTAAACAATGTCATTTCATCCTCACAATAACTAAAAGATGTAACCATGTCCCCTATTTATTGATAAGAAAGATAGACATAGAATACCTATTAATTTTCACAAGAGCCTTTTTCATGAGGTAAAAGACAAAGCTAGTATTTCAATCCAGGTGATATGATTCAAGAGTTCATATTATTCATACAAGGGCCAACTGCAAAAGAAGCATTTGCCAGAATCAAAGTGTGCTAATGAACAGACAGGATCACTCCTAGAGAGTCACATTGTTAATCTAAGAGCCCCAAACTAGACAATGTTGGAGAATACATTACATATGTGCCATTGCAACTTATGCTCAACTGTGGCCAACATCACTAACTGATCACAGAATTCTTTTTGAGTCTGATGCTAGTGGCAAGTGTTCCAAACACTGATTACTTAACATAATCAGTTGAAGGTGACACTCAGGATGAAACTTCTTCATCGTCCTGGTTCTAAGGATTTTCTATTTTACAAATAATAAATAAGTAAATAAGAAAAATGGAGAGAACGGAAAGATGAGGTTTGACTTCTCCTATCCCCTGCTGAAAGGTGAACCCCTATTCTATCTTCCAACCTGCCTCCTCCTAGGATTTGTAGCTACCTTCCAACTCTGACAGAGCAAAACTGGATCATATCAAACAGCAAGGAGAGGCAGACCAAAGCCCAGGTTCAAAATCCAGATACCATCTGACTTTGAAATCCAGAGACTGCACAGGCTGCCAGCACATTCTTGGAAAAGTTCTGGTCTTATGAAGAAACTTTGCTTCAGCTGCTAAGAAAAAATACTAGATAATGATCTCTTTTTTTCAAAGTCAGTGATGGGAGCTGGTGGTGGGATGGGAATTCACGAGGTGACAGGACAGTAGGTAGTACTGAACCACAATTTCCTCAGAAACTGGCTTCATTCTCAGTGTTCCCTGCGATCAAGCTGCTCTTCACACAAGTTTCTCTGCAGGTAATGACATCTGTTGGAACTCTTTACAATCAATTCTTTTCTAGGCCTCTTTATTTAAACATACACATAACTATAAAGAGTGCACTGGAAAAAGACACACAACATATTCCAAGGAAATAACATTTTCTTGGCTGTTAAAAATTGGACTCCATAACTTTGGTTTTGACACTTGTTCCTCACCTCTATTATGTTATTATATGCCTAACATATTAAATAATATGTTAAAAACCTATTAAATTATATGCCTAACATATTAAATAATATGTTAGAAACCTATTAAAAATAGGTTTTATTAGCTTTTGCTTTTCCTATCTACCTAACTTTTAAATATTCTAGACAAATCTTCTGCTCTCAATGAAGTGGACCAAAGAAAAAGAGCATTTAAAAAAAAATAAATGAGTCCACTGGATCACAGAGGTGTCAAACCAATGTTGACCATGGGAGTCTGTCCTCATATAGAGAGGACATGACAGCAGAAAGGGTCCAGCATCTCATCAGGTCTTTTGCAAAGAACACAGTACCTTTACTGGCAACCAACTTAGGGCTTAACCGACTCATTTATTACTAAGGCAATCTTCAGTTTTCACTGAAAAAAAAAAAACAAAAACGAATGTAGCAGAATACAGTGTGTCAAAGTCACTCAGTCGTGTCTGACTCTTTGTGACCCCATGGACTATACAGTCCATGGAATTCTTTAGGCCAGAATACCGGAGTGGGTGGCTTTTCTCTTCTCCAGGGGCTCTTCCCAACCCAGGGATTGAACCCAGGTCTCGCGCATTGCAGGTGGACTCTTTTACCAGCTGAGCCACAAGGGAAGCCCAAGAACACTGGGGTGGGTAGCCTATCCCTTCTCCAGATCTTCCTGAACCAGGAATCAAAATGGGGTTTCCTGCATTGTAGGCAGATTCTTTACCAACTGAGCTATCGGGGAAGCCTGTAGCAATATGTATTTCATAGTAATTAAACCATAAGAAAGTCACTTTTTAAGAATTTTAAAGAATTTTCTATTATATTCATGTCAAAGATACAGAATGTCATGCAGCCACTCAGTAACAGAACAGGGGGCCAGAACAAGGTCTCCTAACTCCAACTCCATGCTTCACCACCTCTGTGCAGCCACCCAAACTCATTACTTGCACAGAAACATAAATATTCCCAAAAGAAACCATAGCAAAATTAATGAAAGTACAAGTAGATGGATGATACTGAATCCTCCAATTTTTATGACTGAAGTCTCTCCATGAAGATAGGAACTCAGTCTGCATTAGGTTGTATTGAACCTCCAATATTTAATGCTTTACTGAATTAGTAACAAATTGATGACATCAGAGATTTATTTAAAAACTACTCAATGAAAATGTGTCATGCAATTTTTTCTTAAGAATTTTTTTCCCCATTATTAACTGGCAAATTCATTAACCCTTGACAGGATTTCTCAAACTCGGCACTATTGACATTGTTCAGTTGCCAAGTCGTCTCCGACTCTTTGTGACCCCAGGGAATGCAGCACGCCAGGTTTCCCTGTCCCTCACCATCTCTTGGGGTTTGCCCAAGCTCATGTCCATTGCATCAGTGATACCATTCAACTATCTCATCCTCTGTCACCCTCTTCTCCTATTGACACTGGGCTAGATAATCTTTGTTGTGGAAGGTATCCTGGCCATTATAGAATGTTTAGGAGCACCCCTGACCTCTGCCCTCTAGATACCAGTATCATACCATCCTGCACCACTGTGCATTACCAAACTTCTCAACTGTGCTTACCAAAATTAATGTCTCTGGTTAATGTTAAATATTTCTGGGGGCCCAGGAGCCCCTGGTTGAGAATGACTGGTCTATGATGACACCATGCCCCCATACCATTCATGGGACAGAAAATGATAAATCAACTAGTTGAACAGTAAAAGATACACACAGAAAGAATTCAAGCAATAAAATTGAATAAATATACTATCCTCTTGTATCAAACATTTTCATCCTTGAAGACATTATACTGAGTGAAACAAGCCCATCACAACAAACCAAATGCTGTATGAGTCCAGTTATATGAGGTATATAGAGCAGTCCAATTCATAGAGATAGAAAGCAGCATGGTGGTGGCCAGGAACTGGGGGGAGGAGGAAATGATGAGTTATTGTTTAATGGTTACCGAGTTTCAGCTTGAGAAGGTGAAAAGTTTCTGAAGACAGATGGTGGTGATAGCTGCATAATAGCAAAGTGAACATATTTAATCCCATTGATCTGTACCTTAAAAATGGTTAAATTTTACATTGTGTATGTTGTACTACAATTTTTCAAAATAATTAAATTTTTTTTATGTTATCACAAGGCTTAAGCTAAAGTACCTAGATACACTTTAACACTCTCATAGCAAAAAATAAAATAAATAAAAATAACTGCTTTTTTGGTTATTGCCTTTGTTCTGTTTTAAAAATAAACTCCGTAGTTAAGGAATCCAAAGAAAATCTCTCTCTTAATTCACAGGCAAGCTTTTACGGTCAGAAGCAACAGCAGCAAGCCCAACTCTAGTGCCGGCTGAAGAACAACACACATGCTGCAGAACAGCGCACATGCATACGCCAGGGACGCAGGCCCCCAGGGAGGCCCCCTGATTTAAGAGCCTTCTCTGTGTGAAACACAGCAAGTCCAGACCCCCTAAGGACCCGGCCTGTGGGCCACGTCAGCGCAGAGCCCTTCCAATTGCCAGGATGCTCTTGACAAAAGACGGTCTGGCACCGAGCGGCAAGGCCATTATTTTCATTTAAACCATACATGTCATGTCCTGTTTGTGAGAAACACGTTAAACAACTCAGAAACACATTCACAATGGGCTCCAAAGTGGGATTCACATTCCTATGGGCTGGCGTACTGTAAACTGCAGGGGAAGGCTGGTGGGGTAGTGGGATAACTCATTCACCCTTGCTTCAGTGGATGGTCCCTCCCCAAAGCTCAGCTGACAATGGGGTCCTTCTCTTCATTGTCTGATGTGAGTCTTACAATTTTCTTCAAGTGCTCAAAGCACAGTAATCTATATTATCTATGGGAGCTTCCCTTACTCTCTCTTTTACTTATTGAATTGAATTTACTTTGAATTGGAGGATAATTGCTTTATAAGGTTGTATTGGCTCCTGTTGTACAACTACATGAATCAGCCATAAGTATATGTTCCCTCCTTCTTGAACCTCCCTCCCACACCCCACCACCAATTTTTATTTCCATTAAAAAAAAAAATCAGCCAAGGAAATATACGAGAGGAAGATAACTGCCCATTTCCACCCAGACTGCAACAACAGGCAATTTGTCTACCATGACTGAAAGGCATCTTGGAGACATAAACCACCCCAATAATCTACAATCTCTTGTACTTAGCAGAAGCATCTTGGATGGAAATGTACTCACCTATAAGACAGTAGAGAGGAAATTCTTCACTCACTGATAAAAGAAAAAAACTAATAATCATGGAAAAATATAATTTAGTCAAATGCAATTTCAATTTACCCTGCTACTCACTTACTCACCAAACATAAACCTCTAAGAAAAGTATATTCTAATATATTAAAATTAGAACCCAAGTCTAGGACTTCAGCCAAGTCAAATAATAAACAGTATGATAACTATGTCTGCTCTTGTGGCCTGACATTTCTTTCTAGGGGAAAGATTTATCATTTAAACTGTATGTATCACATCCTGTGGAAGTTTTTAAAAATTGAACCATTTCCTCCACATGTTTAAAGGCAGATTAACTACAAAGAAAAACCAATCAACTAGAATCAAAATCCTATAGAATCCATGAAGAGTATTTTAAATTACATAGTTCATGAAAACAAAGGTAGAGCTAGTAGCATTCCTAAAAGTTAAAATAATACCTGCCAGAATTCATTGAAGATGGGCAGGGAAATGTAGAATGCCTTATTTGCTCTCCCCTGAGACTGATACCTTTCTTGCTGAAGTATACAAAAATTCTGCAGCAACTGAAGTTTTACTTTGACTTTATAGAAAAAGATGTCTCTGGCCTCTTAAATGCAACTAGTGAATAAAAATATACTTGGCCCTAACCCCCAGGCGGCAGCATCCCATTCTTTCCTCTCTGGCATATCTGTCAGAGAAGAGATGGACACTGCACCTCTGAGAAAGATGAAGATCTTGCTCTTCTTGACACTACTAAAAAAAATTTTATTTCTGCCTTCATTATAAATACAAGACAATGTCTGTCACAGGAAGAACTGATTCTTCTGATAGCAGTAATTGGCATAAAAAATAACATGGATTGGTGGTTGGTTAAGGCATCCAATTTTTGTGTCTTTAGACATCAGCCTGGCAATAGGCTTGGCTGACTCTACCAACACTCCTGTGACACTGAATAATAGTTCTCTTCTTTGAGAATTCCCCCCTGCCCAACCACAATCTAAAGAATGATTTAAAAGAGGTAAAGACCAAAGAACTTACTCTGCGGCTCAGAAAGAACTTTGCAGCTCATCTAATACAGAACTCCACTCAATCAGCACTGTTCTAAGCACTGGAGACTAAGATAGTCTAGGCTTTCCAGAATTTTCTAAAATGGGGACTGTGGACCCATGGACAATGAATGTGTGTGTGAGCACACACACACACACACACACACACACACACAGTACACATATGGATATAGTGGTTGTGTTATGAAGAAAAATATCCTAGAGAAATGAAAATGTATATCCACATAAAAACTTATAGACAAATAGTCACAGCAGTATTATTCATAACAACCAAAAAGTAGAAATGACTCAAATGACTACTAGCTGGTTAATGGATAAAATGTGGTATATCTACTCAATGGAATATTATTTGCCAATAAAAAGAAATAAAGTAATAATACATGTTACAACATGGATGAGACTTAAAAGCACTATGCTATGAAAGAAGTCAAACATAAAAGGTCATATACAGATTTCACTTTTTGGAACACCCAGAAAAGGCAAATGCACAGAGACGGAAAGCAGATTAGTGGCTGCCAGGGGCAGGGTAAAAGAGGCAATAAAGATTAACTGGTCAATGAGTGTGAGATGTCATGGGGTGCTGAAAATATTCTGGAATTAGATAGCGGGGATGACTGCACAACACCTTATATATACAAAAAAACCCCACTGAATTGTAAACTTTAATTAGTTAAAAAGGTGAATTTTATATTCTGTGAATTTTATTTAAATTTTAAAAATATTTTGTTTTGTGAATTTTATTTAAACTCTAAAAATACTTTCAAAATAAGATTAGAGCAAAGTTAGGAAGTCAAAGAGTAACAACAAAGGAGCCATTTTAGTTAATGTGATCAGGAAAGCCTTCTCAGATAAGCTGACATAGAAACAGAAATCTGAATACAATGAGGTTATAAGCCAAAAGGATCCCTGGGACTTTGCTCCCTATTATTTCTTTCTCGTTCTCTATAGCTCATCATATTTTTATTGCAGCAAAAAATATATAACACAAAAATGGTCATTTTAGCCATTTCTATTTACAATATTGTGTAACCATCACCACCATCTATTTCCAAAACTTTTTCATTGCCCAGACAGAAAACTGCTACTCCTTTTTGTCAGGCCATCGATACAGAAAACAAAACAAAATTGAGAAATAATTTACAAAAGTAAAGGTAAGCATGGAGAGTACTTCTATCACTGTTTTGTTTCTCTTCTATCCAATAAAGGGTTACTGATAATAATGGTAATATTTGTGTCATAAGGGATACACATTCTCTGTGTTGAAGATAAAGTGATGGGGGAGGGTTGGAGAGAAAGTTGTCTGGTAAGATTAACCTTTTGGTAGGAAAAGCTCCTCCCTCATCACAAAACATTTGATTTATAAATATTTATTGACTTATAGAGAATGTAGACGCTTGTCTCTGAAATGGCCAGGAACCTCCCCACAACCATGTACTCTACTCATTCAATCAAATCCACGTAGAAAAAAAATCTCAATTTCTGCTTCCCAAATAGTACATAACTTCAAAAAATTTAACAGAACTATTTTTCCATATTTTGACATCAAATATTAATAACTGACAGAAAGAGGAGTCCTTTTTTCCTCTTTAACTTATATGTATGTATGCATATACACATGATAACTAAATCTCTATTTCAAAAATGAAACATACACTACTTAAAGACAAAGAAATGTAAAGATGGCTAAAATTTTACTAGCCTGAACTAATAAGAGTTGGCTCCTATTAAACAGCATGTTCAACTTTATGTTCTCATAATGTCATTCTTACTCTGAGCTATAACCCGGTTTATGCATTACATGAATTTAGTACATGTAAGAAGGAATTTAAATTTATAATGCTGGCAACAGAAATGGATTTATACACTCTAAAATATAAGCTCTTTTTCGACATACTTAAACATACTTAAAACACTACTGACAGTAAGCAGCCACGAGGCAAATGTGTGATCTAAATAACTCTTTGAGCAAAAAAGTATTGCAAGAAGGCTCCAATGCGTATCATAAAAGCACATCAATAATCATGATGGAACTGAACACAGCTATCTCAGCTCTGATGGAAAGTACCCCAGCTCTAGCAGTAGAGTGTATCCTATCTTAAAGCACTCTCAATTCACAAAGTGAGAAGGAACTTCTTGATTTAAAACACAAGTATCCATATTATGCAGCAAGACAAAATACTCTGTAACACAACTAGGCTGAAAATAACGGAAACGCAATTCCTGGGTCTTCTCCCTTAAGCACACAGGGAAGCCTCAGTACCACTCTGGACTTCAGAGCCCAGGGACGAGACCCTCTGTTCTTGGCAGGCAAGACCAACACTCTCAAGTAGTCCACTTGCTGATGCCCGTAACTACCAGCCTTCCATCGCCCTTCCACTCCCACAGCCCAGCTCCAGCTGCCCTGCAACCACAGTCCTGCATCTCTGGTTCACAAAGAACTGGCCTGCCCTCCTGGCAGCCCAGGATACCCTCGGTGCTTTACCATGCTGCACCCAGCAACTCTATTAGCTGGGCATGGTCGTACAGCTCTCCCAGCAAGCCCTCAAACACTGACCACTCTCCAAAACCCAAAGGCTCCTCACACACCTTCTCTTCCGACTGTCCCTACATCAGATGGAGAGACCTGCAGCTCTTTGGGGGTACACTTCCTGGGCTGCTGGGGGGAAGCTGAAGGACTTCTCAGCTCACTGTGCTCAGCTCCATGAAGTCATTTTGCCAACAAAATCATTTCTTTTTAATTTTTTATTTTCCCCCTCTTCTTCCCTTCCACCCTACCCCCATCTCCCACCCTCTGAAAGTAACTCTACACTGTTTTAGAACACCTTCGTTCCTGCAGAGCTTCAAACAGCAGCAGCAAGGTCTAGAAATGTAGGGGCTGCTAAAGCTGTCTTCGCTGTTGTCCGTGCCACAGGGGCAGGGGTGTAGAATGACCTTAAGTCTCCAGGCTCCCTACCATGCCAGACCAGCCGGGCTGCTCCTAATGAATAACAAATGGACCTTCCCGACGCATTCACTCAGGACAAGCTGCCATTACAAGCCGTTTTGTTTTTTTAGCATTGTGGTAATGTATCATCTTGCTTGGCTGGATGTCATCTCTGAGAAGGTCACAAAAGGTATGTGCACCTTTCTCCTAGACTCCCTGCCAACCCACTCACACCCCATTACCACCGCTCCTTTAAAGGAAGCCATGGCAAATGTGGACCAACTACACAACACCTCTGTTTGGACATAAGGAACCAAAATATGTAGGTCCCGCGCACATAGGTCCCACTCATCAGCTATAACCACTCCCCATTTTGTAAGAGAAGGTCCTCAAAAGAAGGTAGGTAGACCTTTAGAACGGATAGAAGACAAGTCACAGGAGCCACAAGGGACAGCACTGAACTTTCAAAATTTGAGGTGTATGTGTACAGAAATGAATGCCCTTTATCCTGAGCTAAAAAATCAGATCTCGATTCAGAGTAGAAAAGGATTGTTTCCAAGCCTCCTACTATTCATATTCATTTCACAGATATTTAAAGCATGTATTATGTTGCTATGGACAATTAGCCTTTTATCCAATTTTACTTGAGAGTTTAACTCTCCCACCCGAAGGTTTTAATTATACCCTCAGCCCCATACTTAGGCCTCGGTTCCTGCAGCTGGAAATCTGCCCCAGTGATGTTATAACCTTGTTAATGTAACAAAAGAGGAGTTTACT
The DNA here is from genome assembly GCF_049115385.1 of Moschus berezovskii. Taxonomy (NCBI): domain Eukaryota; kingdom Metazoa; phylum Chordata; class Mammalia; order Artiodactyla; family Moschidae; genus Moschus; species Moschus berezovskii. The sequence continues at coordinate 15,303,283 of NC_142483.1, forward strand.
TAAAACTGGACTGACTATGGACTTAAGCCAAATTTACTTGAAAGAGGAAAGAGTCTGTCAAAAATCCTATAGTAAACACGGCAAAGCAGTTCTTTCATAGCCTTCCCTTAATTCATAGCGACAAGCAATTTACATGTAAGTGGATTCATATGCTCTACCAAGAGGCCGCCTCTCCAAGCTGGGGCCCTGTGAGCTCCCCCCATCACCCAACCCACCTCCCCTTTTTCTTTTCTTTCCTCCCTTTTAGATTTTTTTTTTTTTCCCTTTCTTGGTATGTGGGGTAGGGTTTTTTCCTTAGTGAAACAGCATAAATCCACAATGTTTTAATCGCCCCCAAAGCATAATTAGGGACCTCTAAACATTTACTAAGCCAGTCGCTCTGAATAAAGGTAACCTAAAATTTTCAAAATCCACTCTTAGACGTGACTGTTGTCCTGTCAAACACACACTTTATATTCTGCTGAAGCCCGCTTATGAAGAGCGGAAAAAGTCCCCTGCTAACGAGGCAAGAGTTCTGAGCCTTAAGTGGAAGCTGTTGATCAAATACCAGAGCCCACGTTTTCCTCTGTTGCCAAAATCCTGCAGGGCTTCTTGCCTTCTACTGTTAATTAGATTACCTTTTTTAGTCCACACACTAACAAAAAACATACATTAGACTAAACAAGATATGACAACAAGGAAGGCTTGAAGGGGGAGCCTTCTGAGAAAACATTAAAGAAAAACATCACTCTTAATATCACTGTACAAAAGGAAAAAAAGAGACTGCAGGTAATTTCAGCCTGCAAGGGGGGAAATCCTCAACATTTTAGAAGCAAAGACCAAAAAATTAACTCCCCACAAATAGGACAGCAGGCAGGGGTTTGCTTTAGTTACATTATTTTCAACTATGCTCTTTGACAAAATCCATCCGCAGCAAACAACTGGCCAGCACTCAAGTTTCTTTCATGCACATTGAAAGTTTAATTAGTTCTAACTAGATCAAAAGTTGTTTTTCCCCTTTTGGCATGTATCTGTATCATTTCTGTGCTATTTGGAAGCTGCCAGACATCAAAGGCAGATCCATCATTCTCGGGGAACCTCCATTCCTTGGAGGCGATTCCAGTCTACCTCTCCTTCCATGCTACTGGATCTCATGGCAGCCAGGGGCCACTCTGGCGGGGCTGGTTTCACCTCAAGACATGCACACAGCTCCTCCTCACTCCTCCAGAACAGCACCCAGCACAAAATGGCCTAACTGTTCCTGAGAATGCCCTGAGAAAACCCCAGACAAACCGTTACCATATGGACATGGCAAATCCCCCCTCCCCCCACAACGGAGAACTGGTGGAAAATATTCTAAGACAGAGAGTCCAGAATTTGGCATCATTAAGGCCTTTAACAGCTCATAATATGGGGACCTATTTCAGTTGCACCAAAGTTAGCCTAATTTGTTCATCCTTTTTCTTTTTTCACAGTCTTTTTTGCTATTTATTTCAGTCTTTGGTTCTAGGCTTCAAGTGCGATTAGCAGGTTACTTAGGTAAGGAAATCGTAAAGCCACTCCAGTATTCTTGCCTGGGAAATCCCATGGACAGAGGAGCCTGCTGGGCTAAGTCCACGGGGGTCACAAAAGAGCTGGATATGACTTAGCGATTTAACAACAGGCAAACCTACCAAAAGTCTTCTACTTTATATAAGAACTTAAAGGTTACAAATGCCCAGGCTGAAGGCAAGGGTGAGCATCCCAGCCCTCTTCCATATCGGTAGGTACCTGAGGCAAGTCTACTTAGCTTTGTTGAGCCTCAGTTTCCTTCTCTGGACCCTGGGAAGAGCGTCCCTTCATCAAGTTTTTACAGGGAGTAAGAAATGGAAAGCACTAAGCCCTGTGTTTTATAGGCCAAACAGGCCTAAAGGGTGTGCTTAGTCAGTGTTAGACACTAATCAAAGTAACCACTTCTCTAGAGTATATAGCCATAGTGTTGCTTGATCTCGTCTTTTAATCATAAAGGTGAGATTAGTTTAAGATTCTTTTATTGATTATTTCCTATGTGCCAAGAACAAAACTAGGAGCTACTTATGTAAACTACATCTTCCTCTGTTAGAGTGGCAAGGTCTATAGGCTCTACATTCTAGCTACATCTTCACCAGCTCAGGGTCCCTGGCATCTGGGAGAAGTTATATAACTCGCTTCAGGCCAGTAATACAGGGATATCCCCTTGGAAGGGGATATACTTTCCCATAGGTGACACTGTTTAGCACATATTCTTCCTTCTGATGAAATACAGATGTGATGACTGAATCTGCAGCAATGATTTTGTAACATGAAGAGAAAAGCTAGCCATGACAGAGGATGAAATAGAACAGCAATAGTAAAATATTGTACACTTTCTGGTTACCTGCAGACTTACTGTTATTTAAAAAAATATTATTCAATTTGAGTGTTTCTGTTAGGGCAGGTAAGTATATCCCTAGCTGATACATACCCTGATTTCTCTTTGGCCTAGAAGATGTGGCTACAGAGAAAAAAGGGTTTCTGGACACCCTGTGTATCTGCCTGGACCTATTTAAGGGAGGATTAGATGGCAACTTGAGATGTAGAATGTTTGCTGCCCAAACTCATCACACTTCCCGTTCTAGCGGCCCTACCACATGCTGCAGGATCACACAACACAATTACTAAATTGTGGTTTTATCACTGTCTGCAATATTTTGGCTTCCCTCGGGTTCCAAAATATTATGTTTAAAAATCTCCATACGTGCCCTTGGTTGTGTTCCAAAAAGAAAAGACATTACTGGTGAGCATGTGCCTTCCTAAGAAGCACTGATGAGAGTACATCTTGAAGTGAGCACGTTAATGGGTGTCCTTTAAACCCTCCACTTCCCATTTTCCCATTAGAGCCTCCTTAATTTAGCACCCCAGGATTCTACTTAAATACCTTCTTAGTTAGGATTAGGGGAGCAAAAGGAGACCACAGGGCCCTGACCCTGACAGTTCAAATTGTCAGCACCAGGAGACTGACACACTTTTCTCCCCACTAATCCCGCACTGCATGGCATGGACTCAATTTCAGAGAAACCCGAATGCTTATACATTTAGCCAATCCCCAAGTGATTCAGATAAACTCAGTACTGAATAAGTGAGGCATTTATGTATCTTGAATATCTCTACTTGCTCGATGCCAGGGCCTCAATATTTTGATAAAGTGATGACAGGAAGAACACAGAGAACAAAAAATAAAAGCAAAGAAAATACTATAAGTACATGGAAAAACTATGAGCTGCTAGAATTTATTTTGTATATTACAGAGGGAATACATGTCTATAAGGCCATTTTCGAAATGTAGATTTCAGAGGCCAGATTGGTTTTCCTTCCTCTTTTGCTGAAACTGAAGCAGATTTGGGCTCAGGATATCCAAGGGCAATTTCTAAAAGCCACTTTGAATTGTCTTCCTCTTGAATCTGCCAAAAAATTACACTGAAAAGGACTTTAAAAATCTTTTTGTCTGTAGCAACACTGTCAAATAGAAATACAAGCCAAATTTTCAAGTAGCCATTTTAAAAATAGGTAAAAAGAAGCAATTGAAATTATTATTAATCTTTTTATTTAGCCAAATTTATACAAAATATTATTTCATGTATAAATATAAAATTAATACTGAAATAATGTATACTCTTTATTTCATAATAAATTTTTGAAATCAGGAGTGCATTTACATTCATATCACACTTCAGTTTGGACAAGCATGTTTCAAATGCTCAGTAGTCACAGAAGGTCCATGGCTAATGCACTGAAAAGTATTGATCTATATACTTCTTCCATACACACATACATACATGCATACATACATACACATATACATACACACAAATGTGCATGCAAACACACACACACACACAGAATCAATGGCACAAATGCTATCATAATAGCAGAATAACATGTATCAGCTTTTGACTCCTCCTGGCTATTCCACACATTTAGTGAAGGGGGTGGGATATAAATCAGCACAAGGTAGATTATAGATAATCCAGATGAAATGGCTGATATTTAATTATTTTCGACCTAAAATATGGCAATTTCAAGTAGTTCATCCTAGTATTTTTAACTCAAAATTTTCATGGGAGGGGTCATGGTGATATCCAGCACTTAGATCCATGGTAGCCTCCACAGCAGGCCAATCATTGTCATGAGTAATTCCTGACTGCAAAACTACGAACCATTATATTTCAGGTCCAAGTGCAGCAATTGACTAACTGCTTAAATGTTTAGCTCTCTTTTATAGGCTGATAAACAGTTCCCACAAGTCTGGATGAAAGATGATATTTGATCAAAAAGCAAGGCACTAGCCAATGATAGGTGTTCTTGACTACCTGCCATGTGCCACGCAAGACCAATGGTTGCAGATGCCTAGAAGCACATCACTTAGTGGCCCGAGAAGTTCCTCAAATTCAGTCTTTGTAAAATCATTTCCACAGCCACCATTACCACTACTGTTATTATGCTGTCACTATCATCATCTTCAACATTACACCATCACCACAGCCATGACCACCATGATCCTCTTATCGTCTTCATCATCACTACTATCGTCTCATCCATCATCACTGCCAACACCCCAATCACTAGCATCACTATCACTCCTATTCAATAAGTCCTTACCGAGTTCCTATTACCCACATCCATATAATACTTTCACTCCTTCATCCACTGGACTCCTGTCAATCTTTACAACTTAGTTCAAATATCACTCTTCAAAGTCCTCCCTACCTCACAGGCTAAATGAATTGCTCTCCCACCTCTGTGGAATCACTGGAAAATGTACATGTCTAAGTTATAATGCCATGACCTAATTATGCAATCTTATCTGTCTGCTTTCAGCTCCTAGTACTGACTCAGGGAGAGCTCATAATACTGTGCAGAGTCCTACGCTTTGAATAGCTTTATTGAGATATAATTCACATATTGCACAATTCACCCATTTAAAGTGTACAAGTAAATGAGTTGTAGTATATTCAGTTGTGAACCCATCACTACAATCAAATTTAGAAAATAAACCTTGTACATAGTTCCAAACTAAACTATAAGGATTCCCTTTACCCACAGTGACTGTACATGCACTATTCCTACCATATTCAATTTTTTTAATAAAAAGTTTTTATACTAACTGGAAAATAAGAAACGTTGTTCCATGTAAAAGAAAAAACAGAGAAAATAGTAGCAGTAAAATCATGACTACGCAAAATGTATGCAAAGGAAAAGAGATTAGAAAAAAAATCCAAACATCAAGTCTTTTTCTCAGGTAAACACTTTCTTCCTGATGCTAGTCAGTATTCTGACAATGTGCACATTTAATTTCTGTTTTTAAAAAGAAGTCTTATTTGGAAAAAGTGATTCTTGATTTTTCAGATATAAAAAGAGATGTAACATCCATGCTATTAGCCACTTGAAAATGTCACAGAAGAGAAAGCATTTTTTATAATTACAAAACTCTACAAAAATATTATTTACTACCTTTAACAATAACACAATGAATCTATGTCATGCAATCTATTATACTGTTAAAATATGGAGCACTCACAGAATTTCAGACCTAGTACAGATAATTTACTGTATTCATTTGACTCTTCCATGGGTCATTTGACTCTTCAGATGACCTCTTCTCTTCTGCCTTACTGATCCTGTGTACATTTTAACATATTATAGATGAATGTACTAGTTCCTTAATCTTTAAATGAAGTAGCCTGCATACCTCTGGGTCTTATCAGGAAGCGTGAGTATGTGTGTGGTCTGTACACAAACATACGTGTAGAGTTAAACTCTGTATCTCCAGCAGGCAGGCTTTGCCCCTGCAGGTGTGGCAAGCAAGAGATTATACAACCCACATCTAAGATGCAGGAACATCTGCTGCATTCCTGTAACTGGTTTCTTGGCTGGATTTAAGAACCTTTGAGTGACCAACCTTGATAATATATTAAAAAGCAGAGACATTACTTTGCCAACAAAGGTCCGTCTAGTCAAGGCTATGGTTTTTCCCGTGGTCATGTATGGATGTGAGAGTTGGACTGTGAAGAAAGCTGATCGCCGAAGAATTGATGCTTTTGAACTGTGGTGCTGGAGAAGACTCTTGAGAGTCCCTTGTACCGCAAGGAGATCCAACCAGTCCATTCTAAGGGAGATCGATTCTGGGTGTTCATTGGAAGGACTGATGCTAAAGCTGAAACTCCAATACTTTGGCCACCTCATGCAATGAGTTGACTCACTGGAAAAGACTCTGATGCTGGGAAAGGTTGGGGGCGGGAGGAGAAGGGGACGACCGAGAATGAGATGGCTGGATGGCATCACCGACTCTGTGGACATGCGTTTGAGTGAACTCCGGGAGTTGGTGATGGACAGGGAGGCCTGGCGTGCTGTGATTCATGGGGTCGCGGAGAGTCGGACACGACTGAGCGACTGAACTGAACTGAACTGAACTGAACTGAGCCTACAGTTGATCACTTCTGCTCTGGGTGCCACTGAGGCCCAAGGAAATGATGCTAAGACAGTTCATAAGACAGGGGCAGAATTCACTCAGTTGGAAAAAAAAAAAAAAGCAATCCAGCTCTCCTTCTCTCCCAGCTGATTTAGAGAGCCCTTGCCTCATAGACTTTGGCATCAGAGGCTAAGGCTCTCCTGGTCCTCCACTGGCTGCTACTCAATAGAAACACCTTCCTTCTATGATCATTATTATGTCTTTAGTTAATGAAGCTTAAAGAAGAAAGCGTGTTTTCAGAGATGCTAAAGGGTGATGGCCCATTTTGGTTGAAGTCAGCCTTGGCAGGAATCAAATCGTTTCTTCCTAAGGTTTTATATTCTTTTGGTAGTTCTTTTTTTTTGTATTATTTCAAAAATTAAAATAATAAAATATTCAGCTATGCAACAGAAAGCTGTTCAAGTTTGCTGGCACGATTTTCCTGTATCCGCTGTTAGTTGTATTGAAAAGCAAGCTCCAAGCTGGAGTTTTAAATCTTTTCCACACTCAATATCTCCTTGAAAAATTCCAGACCAGTTCTGGGAACCCCTTTCATTGTGTATCTTATTTTTTAAAAAATCCTTTCTTATTATAAACATATAAATTATTTCTGATACCATCATGCAAGAAAGGTAATGCTGAAAATTTCATATCCAGTTACAGCTGGCCAATGTGAATGTAAACAGTGTTACTATACATTGTGTAGATAGCATCTCCAATGGCAGCTTGCGAAAAATGACTTGGGTTAGTAGCCAGCTTTCAATGACCACATGTCACGAAGAATGTGAGAATGCAGGGAAAAGGGCACTCTAACCTGCTTGGAGGGGAAACTATTTGTTTTAAGGTAAAGATAAGGTTAGGAGGCAAGGGTGCTGTGGTAGAAGGTTAGCTATTATTGCATACTTATGGGAATGACATTTTTGATCCCCTCTCCCCATGGAGGTGCGCATTTTTCAGCAGAATCTTCCAGAGTTCTTTGGGTTCTTAACAAGACCCCATTTATTTAATTGTTGGCCATTTAAATACTGTATTTGATTTTAAGTCCCATATGAAACACTCCTCTTTTATCCCCCTTCATTACCTGGCTCACATCTCTCACCAATTAGGTCTCATATCAGCCCTTTATTTCTCCTGAAAGCTTCCTTAAGCCCCCATGCTTCCTTCCAATCTGGATTCAATGTCTTAATACGCCCCCACCCCCGGCCAGGGCCTTCCCTTATCAGAGTTCTTACTCCATCTTCCTCATTACTGCATGAGCTTCACTAGGCTGGAACCATGTTAACAGGGCTGGACTCAATGACCTATCCACAGAAAGTGCCCAGTGACTAATCATGGAATACACAGAAAAAGAATCCACAGAATATTTAACGGAGATGGGTTAGGCTATTAAGGGTCCTCTAAACCTGTTAGAAGAAGACAAAGAAGAACTGGGGACTTTGGAGATAAGAAGATTCTATAGCATGAGGGCTACTTAGAACAGGATAAGACAGAAGAACAGTCTTAAATACTCAAGAATCATTATGAAGGACTAAATGCTATGTGCCCCCAAAAGCAAAATGCAAAATAATAAAAAAGCAAGAGGGTGACATGACAAATAAAATTATGATGGTACAACAAAAGGCAGACATTTAAGGGAGAGTTCTCTGAGAGAACACTGATAAACAGATTTATTAAGAGTTGCTAAATATAGATCTGTGCTAAGTGTTTTATATGTATTAACTCATTTAATCATCAGAGAAACTCCAAAGGCAAGGTAATGTCATTTATACATTTGTCAGTGTCACAGTGCAAGAAGAGTAAATGTCAAGGCAGAGATATAAACCCAAGTCATCTTTCCTTTCAAAGCCCAGGCTCTTGACTCTTGTGCTAATGTATTCCTCATCAACCCTGATGCTGGGCAGACGTTAAAGGACCTCTTTCCAGAAATGCTGTTGCAACTGAGGGAGCATCACCAGACGAGAGGGCAGGCTAGGTGATATGAAACACTAAGTTTTCATGATGATACACTTAATTGTCAACATGTAGTCTTGCCTGGCTCAAGGCCAACTGTCAACCAAATCGTGATGGGTATAAAGTCTGTTTTGGTGTGAGCCCCTAACCTCACATTTCCCTGTCCTCTTGGGACACCTTCTCTGTCCACCTTCTACTGCAAAGGGGGCAAGACTGTCACCCAAGTGCTTGGCACACCTCTTACGCATTCTTCAATCATTCCCCTCGAGAGCAACCAGGTTGGAATACCAAGCCCAAGACAAACATCTGGCTCAACTCAAAGATATACCCTGGTAACCTAGTTGAGGGAGAAAGGAGCAAAGCAGATGTTCAGAGATGGAAATCATTCTGCTCCTCTCTAAAATCACCCAGGTTGGATGTACAAGATCCATCCTAATAATTAAAACATCGAGACTGGAGTGATGCTCTGGGGAAATGGCGACTGTGTCTGAGCCATGAATAGATCAGCATCTAGTGCAGTGGGAGAAGCCTACCTCTTGCTCAATGAATTATGATTGAATTAATTAAAGAACAAACCCTAGAGCATGGGTCTGTAACATCCGGGATCTAATGTCTGATGATCTTAAGTGGAACTGACATAATAATAATAAAGTGTACAATAAATGAAATGTACTTGAATCATTCTGAAACTATCTCCCCGACCCCTGTCCATGGGAAAATTATCTTCCACGAAACTGGTGACAAGTGCCAAAAAGGTGTGGGATGGCTGCTCTAGAATAACTGAAGAAAAAGAAAAAAAATTCCCAAGGAAATGGGGGCTTCTGGAAACAAGCAGAGATCATCATCAACAAAAATAGGGCAAGAAGCAAAATAGTTATGTTTAGGCCTCAGTAGAGATTTAGCAGTTTAATCTTATTACAAAAGAGCTTAATCTCAGCTACATTCTCTGTAGAAAAGTTCCCATTAATCAATACCCAAGAACCCTTAGGCAGAAAGATGTGACTAACCATTAGTTTATGGTCACCCTTCAACAAAAGTTGTTGTCTGTTTTCTTTCTTCAAAATCTTGAAGAGTTACCAGTCAAGAAATTGAAAAGACACAAGACCAAGAAAGGCCTGTCCTTCCAGTCATGTGTAGAAATGTCAAAAATCACCAAGAGGTAAAAAAACTCTACCATGATGTAATCATGTCAGTTCTGACAACACTGAGACATAACCATAAGCCAGGGTGAATAGAGCCAGAAATCAATTGAAGAATGTGTCAGGTGGTATAAATTTTTTAAATTTCCCTATATAATACCACTAAATGGTCCATTTTGCAGTTTTATAGCAACATTTAAAAAAATCAGAATCTAAACCTCTCACATTTGGATTCCGGTGAGTTTCAACTTTATGGGGGAAAGCCTTCATTAGAATTCTCCTCCACCTTAAAGTGTTTGTAATTTGCTGTCACAAATGTTTATCTAAAAAAAGAATGTTTATATTGAAATATTTATGAATGAAATGATATAATGTCTGGGATTTGCTTCAAAATAACTGAGGCATAGGAGTAGGGAAATGTGGGATAGGAAGGAAACAGTACTGCCAATGAGCTGAGTAATGGCTTAAGTTAGGTGAAGGGTAAGTGGAGTTTCATTTTACTTTTGTATGCAATTGACATCTTAAAAAAAAAAAAAAAGGTCCAACAGAAATTTACCCTAGCCCATGGGGCCATCAATTAGACAAGAGATGATTCTCACAGGAATACACCTCTCTGTTCCATGGAAGCACCCCATCCTTTAAAGAAAGACAAAACCCAGCTTTCATCAACACTAACTTATAGTCGTATCTCATTTGGGTGAGATGCCAGCATGGGTTTTACATTAAAAGGCAGGCTACTCAAGGTACTTTTTAAAAAATATATTATTTAGTAGGGAATTTTCAAATGACAAAATTCTTTAAAATTCTCTAAATACAGTCACTTGATAAATTCATTATTTCAAATGAGAAGCTTATCTAACTTTGACATATTCTTCATTGAAAGGCCTTCTCCATGGAAACCTTCAGTAAAAGGTGAAAGATTTATTCAGCCTGAAAAGAAACTAGACTATGAAAGGCCTTCTAAAGAAATCAAAGTCTTCACAGCAAAGTTTTGGAGCTATTGAGAAAACAGTTGTTCCAGAAACAAGATGCAGGCAATGCCCACATATGAGAGCAGATTACAGAGTTCATCTTGAAATCACTTCCTAGAACTAAAGAGTATATGTCCGCAAAGAAAATGGCCCTGAATTATACACAGGTGTCCAAGCTACCCCACTAAAGACAAAGATGAATGACACTGTTAAATAGTGGGAAAGGCTCCTTTCTAAACTTTCTGAATCTACCCAATCTAGGACCGCCTGCTTCCAGAAGGCAGAAGACCTACATTTTGGGCCTGAGCCAGTTTAAAACTTCACTAATACCACTAACACACTGGCTCAAGGCCCACAGTATTCCAGGAAGGTGGTAGACTGCTAGTCCAAGGTGAGAAACTATAGATATATACAGGCTGCTGCTATACAGGCTAGGAGTAGACTAATCAACAAGAAGAATGCTCAAACTACCACACAATTTTACTCATCTCACATGCTAGTAAAGTCATGCTCAACATTCTCCAAGCCAGGCTTCAGCAATACGTGAACCATGAACTTCCAGATGTTCAAGCTGGTTTTTAGAAAAGGCAGAGGAACCAGAGATCAAATTGCCAACATCCACTGGATCATGGAAAAAGCAAGAGAGTTCCAGAAAAACATCTATTTCTGCTTTATTGACTATGCCATAGCCTTTGACTGTATCGATCACAATAAACTGTGGAAAATTCTGAAAGAGATGTGAATACCAGACCACCTGACCTGCTTCTTGAGAAACCTGTATGCAGGTCAGGAAGCAACAGTTAGAACTGGACATGGAACAACAGACTGGTTCCAAATAGGGAAAGGAGTACGTCAAGGCTGTATATTGTCACCCTGCTTATTTAACTTATATGCAAAGTACATCATGAGGAACACTGGGCTGGAAGAAGCACAGGCTGGAATCAAGATTGCCAGAAGAAATATCAATAATCTCAGATATGCAGATGACACTACCCTGATGGCAGAAAGTGAAGAGAAACTAAAAAGCCTCTTGATGAAAGTAAAAGAGGAGAGTGAAAAAGTTGGCTTGAAGCTCAACATTCAGAAAACTAAGATCATGGCATCTGGTCCCATCAATTCATGGGAAATAGATGGGGAAACAGTGGAAACAGTGTCAGACTTTATTTTTGGGGGGCTCCAAAATCACTGTGGATGCTGATTGCAGCCATGAAATTAAAAGACGCTTACTCCTTGGAAGGAAAGTTATGACAAACCTAGATAGCATATTAAAGAGCAGAGACATTACTTTGCCAACAAAGGTCCGTCTAGTCAAGGCTATGGTTTTTCCAGTGGTCATGTATGTATGTGAGAGTTGGACTGTGAAGAAAGCTGATCGCTGAAGAATTGATGCTTTTGAACTGTGGTGCTGGAGAAGACTCTTGAGAGTCCCTTGGACTGCAAGGAGATCGAACCAGTCCACTCTAAAGGAGACCAGTCCTGGGTGTTCACTGGAAGGACTGATGCTAAAGCTGAAACTCCAATACTTTGACCACCTCATGAGAAAAGTTGACTCACTGGAAAAGACTCTGATGCTGGGAGGGATTGGGGGCAGGAGGAGAAGGGGATGACAGAGAATGAGATGGCTGTATGGCATCACCGACTCCATGGACATGAGTTTGAGTGAACTCTGGGAGTTGGTGATGGACAGGAAGGCCTAGCGTGCTGTGATTCATGGGGTCGCAAAGAGTCAGACACGACTGAGCAACTGAACTGAACTCTCATTCAAGGGATATTTTGCCTTCAAAGTGTCTTCTGGAAATATCTGGGGATATTTTTGATTGTTGCAAATGGAGGTGGGGAATTGTTCCCACCATCTAATAGGTAAGGACCACAGATGCTATTAAACATAAGACAGCTCCCACAACAAAGAATTAACCAGCCCAGCATCAGATGGGTTGCCATTAAAAAACTCTGGACTAGATCAATAGTTTCCACAACAATCCCCTCACAGTCCTCCTGCTAAAGGCATGAAAGTGTTCAGGGAAACAGAACACAGAGCTGGCAGGAAGAAGGGAAAGAGAGGGATGCCCATCTCTACCACTCCAATAGTCAATCTAAACCTAGTCCAATAAACTCAGCTCCCTATAGGTCTCTTGAAAACTTCCATTTCTCTCCATCTCCACTGCCACCATCCTAGGATAATCTCTTCCCACCTCAAAAACTTCAGCAGCTTCCTAGTAGTATGCCCACATCCGAATCTACGCTCCACACGAAAGCCTCTGTGTGCTGTGGTGGTCAAGCAATGTGGCAAGACTACAGGGCGATTCTGGGAGTTTCAAATCCTACCTGGGCTGGTTAACTTCTTTGTGCCTCTGTTTCCTCAAAAGTAGCATGAGAATGACAACAGTATTTATCTTAGAGGAAGCTGTGAAGATGCTACGTTTATATTTACGAAGGTCTTTAAAAGTTTCTGGCACACGGTAAGTACACTATGACTGCTTTTATTATTTTCAAATCATAACCTGATCATGTTACTTCACCCGCAGCGGGTTCTTGTCAATAATCTGACCACAGCCCCCACGGGTAGTCTGGCTCCTGCCAACCCTCCAGCCTCAGTCAGTCTGCTTTCCCCTTCGGTCTCTGAGCTTCTACCACACAGGCCTCCTGTGAATTAAGTAAAAGCATGTTGCTCCCTTCTACCCCAGGGCCTTTGCACAGGGAATCTCCTCTTACTAGAATGTGCTCTCTGACCTGAGTCCACTCACCTATCCTGCCTCTTCAATTTAGTGAACCCTCACTCACTCAACACTTCATGGTTTATCCTAAAGGACCCCTTCTACTAACTTCAGGATGTTCTCCTCTCTCCAAAGATCTTTCCTTTTCTGCACACTCATCCCAGCTGCAATTCTACATTCAACTCTCTAATCCCATAACTGGACATGAAACTGTTCATTCATTGTCTCAATAAACAACTGCGACTTCCTGGGTCACTTGTTTCATGAATGAGCTGAGTCAATGTCTGAACAGTGGCTGAATCAATGAGTACGCATGCTGAGCTTGCACCTTAGTCTGGAGGGCTGCATTAGAGCAGTTGCAGATCAAAGATGCAATGCCTTTAACTTTCTGGGAATCCCAAGTGCCCTGAGCCTGGCTGTAAAGATGTCACGGCCTGGAGGCAGCTGACTTGTGCTGTAGCCCAGGACTTCTAGCATGCTCTCTTTCCTTCCATCTCAAGAAACTCTTCCATGTTCAGTCAAACTAACTCCCCCAAGCCTAAAGAATATGGAAGGGGCATTTATTCCTTGTATCTGGCAGGAGCAGGGGGCTGTTTTCACTAGTCCTAAGACTGAGGCTGACTCTGGGAACATCAGCTTCGCATCTTTCTGGGATCATCACAGCAGCAGTCATTCATATTCAAGAGTCATTTAAAATCCAACTATTTTTATAAAACCACAGAATGACAGTTTCGTTTTAATGTTATGACTGTAGCATCAAGTATTCTGCTTCTTTTCCCAAAATCACTTACTCTGGGAAATGTAAACATTTTTAAACAATGTTTTCTCAAATCATCGTAACAAATCTCACACCTATGACTACAGCACCGTGATTTTCCCCACTGCACTGGTCTAGATTTGGCCAGAAACAGAATTTACCATAGACAGGTCCAATGAGCAGACTTCAGTGAAAGGACTACAGAGGAGAGGTGGTCAAGGTTAATAAAACAAATGTGCCAAGGCAGCCCGGAAATGGCAACAAGGGGGTGGCTATTGCTGCACCTTGGGCTGAAGGGGCAACAGGAAATATGAGTTAATCCCAGTGCCAATGGGAATTATTGATGGGACACTGCTAAGAGGAGCTACAGTCATGGGGAGAAGTCCCTACTGCCAGAGATGTGGCCCCAGAGAAGGGAACAGGGAAGACATTCTCTAGTCTTTTTTCTTCCCACCCTCTCATCAGGCTTCCCAGGTGGTGCTAGTGGTAAATAACCCACATGCCAATTCAGGAGACAAAACAGACACGGATTTCATCCTTGGGTCAGGAAGATTCCCTGGAGGAGGGCATGGTGACCCTTTCCAGCATACGAGTCTGATATGAATGGAGCAACTTGTCATGCATGTGCCCTCCCATCTCCTGCAGTGCCTCCTTCAGGCCCTGGACCCAGCAGAAGTCAGCCAGCAAAGGAATGCCTGCAATGCATCCTACAGGGGCAGCGTTCCAGGGCACAGTCTCCCCTCCCAAAGAACGGCAGGTGTAGGGCAGAACAGAGAATAACCACTGGACCTACCATATTGCCTCAGAATAAGGCCTTAGAAATGAATTGAAGGGAACGTTTTTCAAGAAAACATCCAGAGATAGAGCCAAGAAGAGAAAGAAGCACCAAGCTCAGGGCTCATAAACTGAACACCTAAACACCATTTTCAAAACACAACAGAAAGACAATTTAACTTTTATCATAACTGCATGCTGGCACAAGCTGCAGTGTACTCTGCAAATCTCTTCAAAGAAATGAAGGCTCGGGTGTGAGTAATAACAGATTCTCAAAGAAGTTGGCCAAAGCCTCCTGCAGGTTCAAATTAAGATCCCAGGGATATTGGCTTAACCCAAAGATCAAGTCAAACACTGCATTTCAATTTTCACAATCTGTTGGTTCCCAAAGTCCATGACTGGAAAACAAAAGAGTTTGGCTGTTCTTGACTGACGACTTGGCTTCAGGCTCTAGCTGTCAATTGCTTTGCTCCTGAGAAACCGAGCAGCCTCCCCTCAAGATCTCATTCTTCAGGTAAGATTGCCAGAGCCAACCCCTTCTCTGCCCTCAAACATGCATGTGTGTGGCACACGCACACGCACACACACACACACACACTCTTTCCCAGGTCTGCCTCCTGCTCAACAGTTAAAATTAGAATCTAGCAAGGGAATCATTATGTTGACAAAATACAGAAAATATTTTGACACCTGTCACTTTGCAGGGCACCAGAATAGGGGTAGGGAAAGGAGAGGAAAGAAAGGAGAGAGGAAGATGAGGAAAAGGGAAGAAGAAGAAAGAGCAGATCGGGTTGAAGAGAAGGTGAGAGTGGATACGGTGGGGACAGGAGGAAACATCCAAAACCTTCCTCACCTCCACTCCCCGCCTCATCCTGGAGGTCTTCAGTGACTTGGAGCCTCTGTTATGATGCCCCCTGCCACTGGGCTGCAGTTACTGATGTTTCCCCTCTACCTCCTCGGGGCTGAGGCATCCCCCAATAATATCTGCAGTTTATTTTACTTTTGCAGAGAAGACGATACAGGGAGACAGGAAACCTTCAAGCTGGGACTTCCCCCCAGTCCTGCCCTCTCTCTCTGGCAAAGGGCTGGCATCTGGACCAGACTCTTTGTCCCATTGGTGCCACAGCTCTGGAATACATTCTCCCACTTTGGCAGTGGCCTTATTTTACTTCTGTCCTTTCTGTTCTAAATAATCATTGCAAAACTGGTTCTTAGGAAAAGACCTAACTACCTAGTGGGTTGTGATGAAAGAAGGAACAAGTGGAAAAGGATGGACAAGGGGAGAGAGACAGTAAAAGGGGCATCAGTTTAGAGGCCTGGCTGGAGGACTGGCCAACCCCATGCCCTTCATTTTTAGTTGGACAAAGTGAGGACCAGAGAGATCTAGAAGTTACAGAATGATGGAACCCTGGAGCCGGAAAGGACTGCATGGTCCAATGAGCAGTAGGCATTGAGGAATTAGGTCTTTTGTATCTTAGCCAGGATTTATGTCTTACAGGGAGCACAGTCTCTTAGGAATTTCTATCTGAGACTTGTGCCAGCTCCTCTGGGGTCTATAGTCCCAAGAAAGCAAGCCAGAATCAAGTCAGAGTTGCATAAAGCACAGGAAGAACCCAGACGATCAAGCCCTCTGCCAAAATCATGATGTTGAATGGGAGGAAGCACATTCCCCCTTTGAAAATAAGTCAAGCTAAATCAGAGATGAGAACCTATTAAGTTTTCTCTCTTCTCTCAGTTAAAAAACAACAATTTAGAAAAGGGAGGCAAGTAACGAGTTGCTCAGCCCTGGCACTCCTGGCATTTGGAGCTGGATCATTCTTTGCTGTTAAGTTCAGTTGCTCAGTCATGTCCAACTCTTTGCAACCCCGTGGACTACAGCATGCCAGGCTTCCCTGTCCATCACCAACTCAGAGCTTGCTCAAACTCATATCCATTATGTCAGTGATGACATCTAACCATCTCATCCTCTGTCATTCCCTTATCCTCCTGCCTTCCAATGTGTCAGTTCTTTGCATCAGGGGGCCAAAGTACTGGAGTTTCAACTTCAGTATCAGTCCTTCCAATGAACACTCAGGACTGATTTCTTTCAGGACTGACTGCTTTGATCTCCTTGCAGTCCAAGGGACTCTCAAGAGCCTTCTCCAACACCACAGTTCAAAATCATCAATTCTTTGGCACTCAGCTTTCTTTATAGTCCAACTCTCACATCCATACGTGAATACTGGAAAAAACATGGCTTTTTGGTGGAGAGTTCTGACAAAATGTGGTCCTCTGGAGAAGGGAACGGCAAACCACTTCAGCATTCTTGCCCTGAGAAGAACCCTGAGGACAGTATGAAAAAGCAAAAAGATATGACACTAAAAGATGAAATACCCAGGTGGGTAGGTGCCCAATATGCTACTGGAGATCACTGGAGAACTCCAGAAAGAATGAAGGGATGGAGCCAAAGCAAAAACAATGCCCAGTTGTGGATGTGACTGGTGATGGAAGTAAAGCCTGATGTTGTAAAGAGCAGTATTGCATAGGAACCTGAAATGTTAGGTCCATGGGTCAAGGTAAATTGGAAGTGGCTGAAAAGGAGATGGCAAGAGTGAACGTAGACATTCTAGGAATCAGTGAACTACAATGGACAGGAATGGGTGAATTTAACTCAGATGACCATTATATCTACTACTGTGGGCAGGAATCCCTTAGAAGAAATGGAGTAGTCATCATGGTCAACAAGAGTCTTGGGTGCATTCTTAAAAACTACAGAATGATTTCTGTTTATTTCCAAGGCACACAATTCAATAACACAGTAATCTAAGTCTATGCTCCAAACACTAAGGCTGAAGAAGCTGAAGTTGAACAGTTCTATGAAGACCTACAAGACCTTCTAGAACTAACACCCAAAAATATTTCCTTTTCATTATAGGGGACTGGAATGCAAAAGTAGGAAGTCAAGAGAGAGCTGGAGTAAGAGGCAAATTTGGCCTTGGAGTACAGAATGAAGCAGGGCAAAGGCTAATAGAGTTTTGCCAAGAGAACACACTGGTCATAGCAAACACCCTTTTCCAACAATACAAGAGAAGACCCTACACATGGACATCACCAGATGGTCAATACTGAAATCAGACTGATTATATTCTTTGCAAAGATGGAGAAGCTCTACACAATCAGCAAAAACAAGACCGGGAGCTGACTGTGGCTCAGATCCTGAACTCCTTATTGCCAAATTCAGACTTAAATTGAAGAAAGCAGTGAAGATCACTAGACCATTCAGGTATGACCTAAATCAAATCCCTTACGATTATACAGCAGCAGTGACAAATAGATTCAAGGGATTAGATCTGGTAGAGTGCCTGAAGAACTATGGACGGAGGTTTGTGACACTGTACAGGAGGCAGGGGTCAAGACCATCCACAAGAAAAAGAAATGCAATAAGGCAAAATGAGAAGGCCTTACAAATAGCTGAGAAAAGAAGAGAAGCTAAAGACAAGGGAGAAAAGGAAAGATATAGCCATTTGAATGCAGAGTTCTAAAGAATAGCAAGGAGAGATAAGAAAGCCTTCCTCAATAATCAGTGCAAAGAAATAGAGGAAAACAATAGAATGAGAAAGACTAGAGATCTCTTCAAGAAAATTAGAGATACCAAGGGAACACTTCATGCAAAGATAGGCAAAATAAAGGACATAAATGGAATGGACCTAACAAAGCAGAAGATGTTAAGAAGAGGTGGCAAGAATACACAGAAGAACTGTACAAAAGATATCTTCATGACCCAGATAATCACGATGGTGTGATCACTCACCTAGAGCCGGACATCCTGGAATGTAGTCAAGTGGGCCTTAGGAAGCATCATTACACACAAAGCTAGTGGAGGTGATGGAATTCCAGTGGAGCTATTTCAAATCCTAAAAGATGATGCTGTGAAAGTGCTGCACTCAATATGCCAGCAAATTTGGAAAACTCAGCAGTGGCCACAGGACTGGAAAAGGTCAGTCTTCACTCCAATCCCAAAGAAAGGCAATGCCAAAGCATGCTCAAACTACTGCACAATTGCAAAGTAATGCTCAAAATTGTCCAAGCCAGGCTTCAACAGGACATGAACCGTGAACTTCCAGATATTCAAGCTGGATTTAGAAAAGACAGAGGAACCAGAGATCAAATTGCCAACATCTGCTGGATCATCGAAGAAGCAAGAGAATTCCTGAAAAAACATCAGCTTCTTTACTGTTAGGCTATTCTGTGCATTGCAGGATTCTTAGTGGTGTCGCTGGTCTCTACACACTACCTGCCAGTAGCATCTCCCCTCTAGCTTATTATCTCCAGGCCTCACCAAATTCTCTGAGGGGGCAAAATTACTGCCAGGGTGAGAACTACTGCTTGAGAGAATCAGGAGCTATCAACCCGGTCATCTGAGTCCAGAGCCTTGTTTACGGTTGGAGGGTCAGGCTGGCCTCGGCTCACTTGGTTACCCTTGGCAGATTCGGGATGTGAACTTAAGTCCTGAGAGCCCTGCTCACTGCCCAGGTGAATTATCATTTCAGGACCTGATCTGTGACCCTGCTTGCAGTGCCCGCCCCTTGGCTTCTCTTCCTGGGATACAGCTGCCCCACCCCTTGCCTACTGGGGCTTAAGCTGCCAGTATCCCCCACATCCTTAGATCAAGCACTTAAAAAAATTCCTCCAAAAGGAAGCTGCTCTTGGATTAAAAGAAGGACGACAACTGCCCCCTTTGACTTGCCATACTTCAGGAGGTTGGAAAGCCTGTACAATTCTCTTTCCCTTTGTTAATGGTTGATCTTCCCAAGCCCCCATGGAGCTACTGCTGTGTGGATGGAGATAACATGAAGTGTAGTGCTTGGAATACTTTCAACTCTACAAATTCATGAGCATTTAGATTATTTAACTGCTGATTATGATTATTTAAGCTGAAAGATTATACTGCTCTAGCTCTGAAAATGTTTGTATTTCCACTAAAAACCAAGGGACCCATTTGACTGACATTTTTCACTATTAAAACTATACATCTAGTGCATGTTTCTGGCCAGAAGACAGTGTCTCCCCTATTTTGTTTTATGATAAGGAAGCTGAGTTCAAAGGCCTCCTCCAACTAGCTCTCTTCCTGCCTTCTCCCTCCCACCATCAACCTGGCTTGCTCTCCTGCCTCCCTAATTCAAGCTGGAAGAAGAACCTATGTGCCTGCTGCCATCCACTGTTTAATCAAAACTGGATCTCAGCATCACCAAAGAAAATTCTTATGATGACATCCTGTTCTTCACTAGGAGAAAGTGTGATACAAACTGTGGTTAAGATCATAGCCTGTAGTGTCAAACAGACTTGTATTTGAGTTCAGGTGTCTGAGCGTCAGTTTCTACATTTACACACTGGGGGTCATAAGACTCCCCATCTCAACGGAGGCAGCAGTCATATGCAGGTGAAGTAAATAGCCCCTGCTTGACATGTAATAAGTACTTAAGAACTGTTCACTGGTAATATTAATCTCATTACCCAAAGTCTGCATGAACTGAATAGTATATATGCCTGAGCTAGTTTAATCCTCTGAAAGCATTTTAATCAAAGATAGTACATTCCTTACGGCAAGGAGAGTGAAGGGGTCTTGATTCTACCTGACACACAATTTAACTACTGATTCTTCCTCTGTGATGATCTGTGAAACACATCTCTGCTTGGCTCATGCATTTCATATCTAAAGAGTTTTATGAAAACTAAATGCAATGTACACAAGTACAGGATAGATCCTGTTCTCGTGGTCCTATTGAGAGGACAGTGTCCTAGACCAAGCAGTCATTTTGGCTTTTGGCAAAAGTTTCTGCATTTCAAATAGAGTTCCTTAAGAGAAGAAACAAGATTCCAGTGTCTCCTAAATACTCCTTGGAAGGAAAGTTATGACCAACCTAGATAGTATATTAAAAAGCAGAGACATTACTTTGCCAACAAAGGTCCATCTAGTCAAGGCTATGGTTTTTCCCGTGGTCATGTATGGATGTGAGAGTTGGACTGTGAAGAAAGCTGATCGCCGAAGAATTGATGCTTTTGAACTGTGGTGTTGGAGAAGACTCTTGAGAGTCCCTTGGACTGCAAGGAGATCCAGCCAGTCCATTCTAAAGGAGATCAATCCTGGGTGTTCACTGGAAGGACTGATGCTAAAGCTGAAACTCCACTACTTTGGCCACCTCATGCGATGAGTTGACTCACTGGAAAAGACTCTGATGCTGGGAAAGATTGGGGGCGGGAGGAGAAGGGGACGACACAGAGTGAGATGGCTGGATGGCATCACCGACTCGATGGACATGAGTTTGAGTGTACTCCGGGAGTTGGTGATGGACAGGGAGGCCTGGAGTGCTGTGATTCATGGGGCCGCAAAGAGTTGGACACGACTGAGCGACTGAACTGAACTGAACTGACTGAAATATTCTTTAAGTTCCCGATCACTCATTTAGCAGAATGACCGTTAGAATTACACACTGAAAGAAACTGTGGAGATCACCCTTCTGCCCCTCCCTGGGGATGGGGATTCTCTCTATAGCACCCCTTCCCCCCAGGATTTGCTGACATACCTCAGAAACCACTTCAAAAGAGCACAGAGTTCCGACTGCTACAAAGCACTGTAGGAAGGCCTTCGTCTTCTTAAAGAATAACTGTGCTCAGGCACAATCATCTCAAGCAGTATAAATCAAGTCCATTTCTTTCCTCTCATGTCACTCCTTTAATAGTTGGAGGGAGAATGTGTCTCTTGGTCTTCTCTAGAATAACACCCCTCACCCATCAGCTATTCCAACCATGAACAGATTTTTCAGGTACCTCCCAATCTGTTCACTCACCACTGACTCTCCCATAGTTTACCAATGCTGGAACCCAGAAATGAACTCAAATACCTACTGGACACACATACACACAAGTAAATATCTGAGAGGAATGCTATCACTAAAGTGTAGTTGTAAAGTTATTTTTAAATATTCAGTGAGATAAAATATCAGTCGATTTTTTTTTTCCCCATACTTTGCTCATTTCAGCAAAGATGGCTAGTTGCCCCTAATACCTCTCCACCTCCTTCCTTCCTTGGTAGGAGACTCCCTGAGAGTTAGCCGGACATACACCACCCAGCTGAAGTCCACATTCTCCTGCTTTCTTGTATCTAAATGTGATCATCTGACTTAAACACTGATCAGTGTGCCCCTACCCCACTCTGGTTCTTGCACCTACTTAGAATGGAGAGATCTTTGTCCTTTGTGTCCACTTAGAACAGTGATTAGGTGAGTGCCTCTGGTTTAGAGCAGTCTTTGCAAGCAATGGATACTCGACAACTATTTATCAAATACATTGTTAAATGACTCAGATGTCAATGGATGGTATGGGCAGCTTAAATGGCAGGGAGTTCCCTTCTCCTGATGGCAGGAATGTGGATGGAATGGTTGGAACTGAGGCAAAAACCTTGCGTCATGAGGTACAGAGAAAAACATATGCAGAATCTCATATGCAGAGAGTAACAAAGCATCAAGACAGAAGGAGTGCCAGTCCCTGGTTACTACGCTGTTTGCATGAACCTCTGGAATGTGCAGTTTTCTGTTCCTTGAATCAAACTAATTAGACCATTCCACTATTCTAAAGTTATTTTCATTGTTGTTCAGTTTTATTTACCGACTTTATGTACATCAAGTCTTTTCTCTTTCACTAAAGGCCCTAAACCACCAACTCCAGGGTTACAAGAGAGAAACAGAAATCCTGAGTGATAAACAACTGCCCATCACGTGACTGTCTGCAGCTCAAACCACAATCATTGCTGAATGAGCAATTCTTCTCTCTGCCACCTGTCCTCAATCACTGAAGGTAACTTAGGAAGCTGAGAAAAGCTTCACTAGTATTTTAGCTCACTCAATTTACTTTTAGAACTAGCAGAAGACAAATAAGAACAGAGAGATTGGGATATTCCAGAACACATTAACATCAACTGGAAGTCACTCAGTTGTCTCTGACTCTTTGTGACCCCATGGACTGGAGCCCACCAGGCTCCTCTGTCCATGGAATTTCCCAGGCAAGAATCCTGGAGTGGGTTGCCATTCCCTTCTCCGGGGGATCTTCCGGACCCAGGAATCAAACCTGAATCTCCTGCATTGCAGGCAGATTCTTTACATCTGAGCCACCAGGGAACCCCAGCACATATTACCATAGTATTTAATATATATTTTAAATTGAACATGCCAAAGTTTTTCTAAATAACCATGGCTTACAGAGAAAATTGCACTGTAGCCCTCTCTCACCCCACACACAAAAAACTGTTCAAAATGTGAACCCAACTTGAATTTGAAGATGAGCTCAGGGTATGCTAATTACAGTGGGTTTGCCTAACATATGAATATGTCACACACCATGATACATATATGACCTTTGTGGCTTATAAATCAGTTTCTTATAAATGCATTATTTCATTCAATCCCCATAACTTCTCTTGCAACTGAGTTTATCAATTTTAAGTAACAGTTGCCTTCAAAACTCCTCTCCCAGGCTCCATTAATCCTGTCCAAATTGCCAGGCACTTAGGATTCCTTCCTAAAGAAATGTGATTTGTC
This sequence comes from Moschus berezovskii, assembly GCF_049115385.1. Taxonomy (NCBI): domain Eukaryota; kingdom Metazoa; phylum Chordata; class Mammalia; order Artiodactyla; family Moschidae; genus Moschus; species Moschus berezovskii. Next base: position 15,326,645 of record NC_142483.1, read on the forward strand.
TTTTCTCATGTTGGCACGAAGGAAAGAATAAATTGATTTTATCATTTTCTGCACCCTGCCTCTCCTTTGAAGGGTACTTACCTAATGAGTGGCTCTCTCAAAAGGGATCCTAGATCAAAGAGGCCAACAGGATAATGCCTTGGAATAAGCCTCTGTCTTACCTCACTGTAAACTTCCTAAAATAGCCCAGTGTATACAAAGGCTTCTGAGGCTATCTGGAGAAGATTCGAGAATGCAACAATACCCAGTAAATTAAGATGGATCTCACAGTGTCATCAGACGAGTTAAAGTATAGATGTCCCTTTAAAATCTTTACATTAAGTATGAGAAATCACCACAGAAAGTCTAAACTACACACTTCACATTATGTAACGTTTAACCAGCTCTCAAACCCCTTGTTCATTCAGCATTTAATACTAAATGGAACAGATCAGTTAGCCTGCCTGTCTGCCTATTAAATTACTATGCTAGTTTAAATTGTCTGAGTAAATGCACACAGATAGATTTTAAGCACAGTATCTCATGGCCTTCAATTCCTTTTAGCTACAGATATCAAATTCACCTGCCACAAATTAAATAATCGAGCTTTGGTTACTGGAATGTAAGCTCATTAACTGGCATTAATAAAACCAAACATATAGAATGATGTTCTTAATATTATTTTAATAAAATCCCTTTTAAATAGAAGCAAATGTAACAAAGACAAACCATTATGAAATGTTTTAGTAAGAGGTTTTAGATATTTTTTAAGTAAAAGAATAATCGTATACACAAGGGAAGGAGAATATTATGTTCTTCTATGAAAATGTATGGTTGCGAACCATTAGTTCCTTCTAGTGCGGGAATAATGACTGGCAGTTAGAATACTAACCAATGAAGATTAAACTGGAAAAAATACTTATTCGGGGGGAAGAAACCGCCACAAGAGAGAGTCAAAGACTCTCCTCTAGGCTCAGATCCTAGAAGGTTTCTCAGACTATAGGGAGTGACATGGCATTTCCCTCTTTACTCCCAAATAAACAGGAGGGTCCTTACCAATGGAAAGAGCTTTCTAAGTGGTATTCTAAACTTCTTTGTTTCCACAAGAAGCTACTTTATTCATCTAACTATTCATTTATTTGCTTATTTATTTGTCCATTCATTTCATTCACTAATTTTACGAAAATGCAAACTTGACAAGGGCACGCATTTTTGCTTGTCCAGCTATAGCAGTGGACATTCATTCCTCAAATACAGAATTTATAAAATATGGAAGTACGATTTAATTTTCTTTTATAAAATGAGCATTTGTAAGTGCTATACACCAAGTACATTTACACATTTGTAAATGTATACACCAAAATGCCACCACTGTCTATCTCTGTATGGTAGGACCATAAGTGATTTTCTTTTTGAAGTTTGAATGCCTACCATATGACATTGCTGGGAGAAATATCAATAACCTCAGATATGCAGATGACACCACCCTTATGGCAGAAAGTGAAGAGGAACTCAAAAGCCTCTTGAGGAAAGTGAAAGAGGAGAGTGAAAAGGTTGGCTTGAAGCTCAACATTCAGAAAACAAAGATCATGGCATCTGGTCCCATCACTTCATGGGAAATAGATGGGGAAACAGTGGAAACAGTGTCAGACTTTATTTTGGGGGGTTCTAAAATCACTGCAGATGCTGATTGCAGCCATGAAATTAAAAGACGCTTACTCCTTGGAAGGAAAGTTATGACCAACCTAGATAGTATATTAAAAAGCAGAGACATTATTTTGCCAACAAAGGTCCATCTAGTTAAGGCTATGGTTTTCCCAGTGGTCATGTATGGATGTGAGAGTTGGACTGTGAAGAAAGCTGATTGCCGAAGAATTGATGCTTTTGAACTGTGGTGCTGGAGAAGACTCTTGAGAGTCCCTTGGGCTGCAAGGAGATCCAGCCAGTCCATTCTAAAGGAGATCAATCCTGGGTGTTCACTGGAAGGACTGATGCTAAAGCTGAAACTCCAATACTTGGGCCACCTCATGTGACGGGTTGACTCACTGGAAAAGACTCTGATGCTGGGAAGGATTGGGGGCAGGAGAAGAAGGGGACAACAGAGAATGAGATGGCTGGATGGCATCACCGACTCGATGGACATGAGTTTGAGTGAACTCCGGGAGTTGGTGATGGACAGGGAGGCCTGGCGTGCTGTGATTCATGGGGTTGCAAAGAGTCGGACACGACTGAGTGACTGAACTGAACTGAACTGAACCATATGACAAGTTCTAGATATCCAATATTAAAAGGGAATTTCACTGTAAACAAATCAACCAACTCATTTAAAGAGAAGTCTTTAAATCAAGCAATATTTTCCTCACTCTAAATTCAGCCTAAATTTAAACTAAGAGGACAACTCCCTCCCTGGCCAAGAAAAATGGCAGGGAAAAATGAAGGTCAGTGTTGCACACATCCCAGAATGATAAAACACAAAGGAAAACTCTGGTTAAAAATTAAGCAGTTGGGTTAGGAGTGTGGCTATCAAAAGGCAGTGTGAGGGAGCCTTGTGATGATGGACAGTGCTACATCTTGACCATGGTGGTGGTTATACAGATGCATACGTGTGATAAAATTGTGTGTAACTAAATACACACACACACATGAGTACAGGCAAAACTGGAGAAATCTGAATAAAGTTGGTAAGCTATATCAATATCAATTTTCTGGCATAACACTGTGCTGTAATTATGCCAGATGGTACCACTGAGGGAAACAAGTGAAGCGTACAAGAGAATCCTTGGTACTATTTCTTATAACTACATATCAATCTGCAATTATTTGAAAATAAGCTAACAAATTGAAACAGCAGGATGCTTATCAAGACATTCTTTATATTAGCAAAATATTGGCACCAAGATAAGCCTCCGATAAAGGGAGAAATCTGTATGATAGTATGTCGGATAATTAAAAATAATACAATTCAATGTTTGCTGCACAGAGTGGTGTTTACCATTCAGCAAACAAAAGGATTTACAAAATACAAAATTACAATCTAATTTTGTTAAAAAAAAAAAGAGCATTTGCAAAGGTAGACATCAAAATGCAATTAGTATCTATCTCTGCATGTTAGGATCAGACACAATTTTGTTTCTTTTTAATTTTGCTCTTTCTTTTTTTCTCCTTTTAGGATGCACAGTATTACCTGAACAGATATAAAATAAAAATAAATTTATGAAAAATAAAAGGCTGCCTGTCCTGTAGACAGGGCTCAGCTGAAAACTATGTAGCTCTGAAACAAAAACCAAGACAAGTGGTAATGCTAGTTACATGCAAAGCTATTTCAGTTCCATATAAGGATGAAGGCTCTTGAAGCTACCTTCAAGAGCCGTGGAACATGAACCACCACCTTATGAGCCCATGGCTTCCAAGGCAAGTGATCTTCACCAAGACCTGTTGAATTCCGTATTAGGTGGACAGCAGTCTGGCTTACATAGGCTGGAAGGCTGCACCCAGCTGTTTTCCAATACTATAACTCTGTGTCATTTAATTTTGCAACAAATTTAACGGACACCATCTCTCATTTCAAAATCCCCTTTGTTTCAAAGTGCTTTTACATATGCTGCTGCTGCTGCTGCTGCTAAGTCACTTCAGTCGTGTCCGACTCTGTGTGACCCCATAGACGGAAGCCCACCAGGCTCCCCCGTCCCTGGGATTCTCCAGGCAAGAACACTGGAGTGGGTTGCCATTTCCTTCTCCAATGTGTGAAAGTGAAAAGTGAAAGTGAAGTCGCTCAGTCGCGTCTGACCCTTAGCGACCCCACGGACTGCAGCCTACCAGGCTCCTCCATCCATGGGATTTTCTAGGCAAGACTAGTTTATATTAATTTCAGCTCAGTATTTTTTTAAAAACCCTGTTACTGTAACAATTCTATGGAGTAGGTAGGGCAGGTAATATCAACCTCCAGGTCACCAAAGAAAGAAACCAAGGCAAGCAGAGAGTGACCTCCTTTAAGGTTGTGGCTGAGTTATGAGACATCTTGTTTCTCTTGATTCGTGGTCCTACCCCTCTTCCTAACGCCATTCGGCTTTTCCCATGCACCAGGATTTCCCAACCCTGGGTAGACTTGCCTAAAGCTGTTTGCACACTCGCCAGTCAGTGGAATGAAAACCAACAGTGGCACAGAGTGGTAGTGAACGCAGTGACACACCAGCTGACTGTTCACACTAACTAACACTGACTCAGTTAACATCCAATAACCAGTATGCCAACCCAGCTCAGTCAAGATTCACCAAACCGTTTGGTTGACTAGAACATCTGAAGAAGCTGGTAAATCTAATTGGGGTTCTCAGTCAATTTAACTGCCCTGCACCTGTATCCCCACCCATACTCCTGGGAAGAACCCTGTTAGTGGGGCTTCTGGGCCAGTTAAAGAGTGAATGAGGTTCATATTGGGCTTAATGAAGCAGAGCTTTGTTACTTTTACCAAAGGAATTAACAGAGGAATTTTCTATTTATTTTGCAGTGGCAGCAGATTAAGCACTTCGGCAATAATGTGGCAATTCACCAAAAGAGGTCTTAGTTAGGTGCTATCTGAAATCATGAAATTAAGTGGGAAAACATACACATGGAAAAGGTTTATATGTTTTAGAAAAATAAACCCAAATTTTAGACAAATGATACTCTTCACAAAGTATACTAAACAAATGACATATTTTCATTGGCTGATAGCGCCATTTACACACATATTTCATTTTCCATGTGCCAAGCCCTCCTCTGAGTGCTTCTCTTCACAACCACCCCACGAAAGTCATTACAGGAGGAAACCATAGGGTCAGCAATGTTAAGGTCATTTCCCCCCAAGTCACACAACCACCAAGTGGATGCAACAGGATTTCAACCCATCTCTGACAACTCCCAAACCAGCCTGCTTCACCATTACTTGTTCTCCCAAAACGCTGGAGGTATATGCTCTTTTTATAAACAGGAAATAATGAAAGTTTCCTTATAATGGCATAATAAATCACTCCAGGAGGTGTAGAGTTAACTTGGGAACAGCTGCAGAACAATGAGAGAAATTAGCCTGAATCTGACACACAGCAACACACAAGGAGGCAAAAGCTGGGTAAGTGAAAGAGAACAAATAAAGGCTGATGGAATCAATGTACTGGTATTATTAATAAATTACTGGTCACATCAATAAGTCACAAATGCTTGAAATACGTTTCTTCCTAAGTGCCTAAAATCCAGTTTCCAGCATTCAATCTATTCATTCCATCAATGAGCAATTACTGAGTACCAACCATATGCAGGCACTGTTCTAGGCAGGATGATTTCTGCAGTGATTCAAACAGACAAAAGTTCTGGACTTGGTGGAGTTGACATAACTGCATGAGAAAATGAGGTAGCAGAAACGGAGTCTGAACAGATTTTGGGTTTAATCCTGGCCAGATGTCCTTAAGCAAATTACTTGAAATCTCACTGAGTCTCAGTTCCCTCACCTCTAAACTGAGGATAATAATATCTGTTTTTCTTATATCATCTTTTATTAGGAAAAATGGGAGTTTATATGTGGAAAAAAACTACTTATTCTTTGGTCTAGGAGAAACTGAGGTAGTTGACAAGGAATAAAAATTTTGTCCTCATTATTAAATCCTTCAAAATATTTCATTCCATATTTTCCATGATCTAAGCTTTCTGGGTTTAATACTAACCATGTGTAAGACTTGCAGGGTCAGGGTAAGGTTATTCTTCCATACCTAGCCACCAATTTCAAAGTCTGTGTTACAGGCTTGCTGCTGCTGCTGCTAAGCCACTTCAGTCGTGTCCGACTCTGTGTGACCCCATAGACAGCAGCCCACCAGGCTCCCCCGTCCCTGGGATTCTCCAGGCAAGAACGCTGGAGTGGGTTGCCATTTCCTTCTCCAATGTGTGAAAGTGAAAAGTGAAAGTGAAGTCGCTCAGTCACGTCAGACCCTTAGCGACCCCATGGACTGCAGCCTACCAGGCTCCTCCGTCTATGGGATTTTCTAGGCAAGAGTACTAGAGTGGCTTAAGATGCTATAATTCTGTACATTTCCCCTTATTGTGAAAGGAGGCTGGATTTAAATCATACTTTAGTGATTATTTCATTTTAAGACTTACAGAGAGAGATGCTGCTGCTTGCCTAATTTTTTAGAAATAGATTCATAGCAATTGATTATCTCTAAAATCTTTGAGTAATTATCTTTACTATGTTCTTTCATGGTGATATTATTTCACTGTGAGAACGATATAAAAGCTAGGTGGAAGTGGGTGTGTCACAGGCCCACAGGAACAGCCATTGCCCTACAAGCAGTCACACTTTATTGATTAAATCAAAGAAAGACATTTGTTCCAGTCTCCTCCCTTACCCAACCCCCACCCCTGTCTAGTCTTTACCTACCCAACAAGATAGGGGGGCAGGGGCATTTCCAAGCCTGTTTTTATCAGCCCAGCAAATCAGAGTCCTGCTTTCTAAACAAAGAGGTGCCAACCTTGAGACTATGAAAGCCAACACAAGCCAGGCATTGTACACAAGTGAAAAGAATATAATTAGCAAAGTTATAGTCACAATTAGGAAATACCTCCTCAGAAAAGTTTCCATTTAACCCTGAGCAGGACTTCAATTACCATTATGCTTAACAAGGCCTCTGTCTCTTGGCCAGCTCAAACCTTTTCGACAGATCTAAGAATATTAGTGCCGTCCACAAAACACAGAGTTACAAAACCTTACGTTGGATTTTTTTCTTTTTTGAATAACAGATGTGAAAAATGTGCACACCGGGACATGGAAGCTGTAATTTGAGAAAATAGGAAGCGTAGTCACAGAAACAACTAGTCAAGTGTTAGCTAAATGATTCTTTCTCCAAACTCTTTCTTCCTCTTCTTTAGCATTCCCTGTCTCATCCCTACAGAGAAGTTAGAAAAGAAAGACTGAGAAAGCAAATATGGGCACTCACTTCATCTCCAGGATCTCCTCCAACTGTTTCCTCCTCTCCATCCGGAGGTTGGCCAAGTGTGCTTCTTTTTCAGCCAGGGACTGCTGCGTGGAGGCAAGGCGAGCCTTGGTGGCATCCAGTTCCTGTCTGGTCTTCTCCAGTGCATTCATCAGTTCTTCTATCTGAAAAGCGCATGGGACGCAGTGTGTTATTTCTCCTCCATTCAAGCTCAAGATGTACCTTGCATTCTGACAACAGACACAAAGGAATTAAAGCCATTCTTGAGCTGGGCATTGTATTCCGGTATCCATTCTTTGTTTGTCACTACTTAAAAATAAACATTTCAAACACAAGAAATGTCCAAATTTCTCCAAGGTCCTCATTCAGTTGGATTATCCAATAACTTTTATAGAAACTACTTAATGTATTTATTAGAACTGGAAGGTGAGTGACTTGACCCAATTTCAACCTGTGTTTGGCAAAAATCTCAGATACTGCCTCACAGTTGGCTGAAGGCAACACTCAAATGCACTTTGCCCGGCACAATATACTTTTGTGTGTAGGCCCCAGAGCATTCTGACAGGAAGCTACTCTACGTGTTTCAAATTCATTCATGTTTTAGCCTATCAAAGCCTTGTTTGGCAAAAGTGATTTGATGGCCAAGGGGCCTCAGGGGCCCCCCTTTCACCTCACCTCCCTGTTTCACATTCAGGAAGCAAGGTTTGGCCAAAGGTAAACAGAATCCCAGCCACAAAAGGTTCAAGTTTGGTTTGCCCCTGAAGTTTGAGAGGGTTCTAAACTTGAAATAAATGACATGTAACTTTTATAGGGTGCTAATACACCATAGAAATAAGCCAGACTATCAGATATCCAGGGTTTTCAGCTAGGTCCCAAAAAATTGGACCAGGGAGCCCCAAGGCAAGGCCTTATCCTTCCCAAACCATTGGAGACTTTTAAAAGCCAACACACAACAAAGAAGGCTGGTGTTTAATGGTTCTTTTCCAGAGCCTTCCGTGGAGCAAGCTGGTGAAATGCCATCCCTTGCACAGATGCAGGCTGCATCCACCCTGAGACTTAAAACCATGGTTCAGGAAGTTTCTAGACTCCAGAGCTGATGTTTGGGTTTCTAAGTCACCCCTTCCAGCTGAACTTGGCAGAATGGGATCATCTATCACTAAAGTCAACAGAACGCCCTTCAAAACGTGTCAATGACATGTTAAGTTCCAATTCATAAAGACTTTCTACACAATTTCTGCAGTTTTACATGGAATTTATTCAGAATAAGCACGATAGTTCACATCCAAGGTAAATTACAGGCTTTTAAAATTCAGAAAACCCTCCATTCTGCCCTGATAAAAAGAAGAAACTTGATGTCTTGATAAATAAAAGCCAAAACCAAAAACAGTTTTAAAAGCAAGGAATATAGAGCATAACCTAGGAAAGTCACAGAACTACACAGGGATAAACAGCATTATTTTTTAACACATAAAATTTAATATGCAAAATTTAAATATTAAAAAGCAATCAAACCTTTTAGTTTCTCATATAAGTTCATAAAATATCATAAATATAACTAGAAGCCCTTCTATAAATACTTGATGAGGCTGAAGCAGAAGTGTTTTTGTCTGTTTTACTCTAGATTTTATACATTCAATAGCAGTGTTGCTTTTTAAAAGATCAATATCATGGTCATTCCAAGCATCAACTCAGATACAGTCTGCCTGATCCTCTGCTTGGGATGGTCTGTGTCCTGACGACTCCCTTTCCTTTTGTAACTTATTAAAAAAATTCCAAATGTACCATCAATGTCAGAGAAGAGGGAGGGTGTCCAGGATTCTCACCTGCTGAATCTCTTATTAACTGAGCTGACCTGCTTGCAATCCACAGACAGAATGCTACTTTGTGGGTTTCCAAGTTCTTAGTTCACCTGCCATGTGACTGCTTACGGCAGATGCTAACTAGTTTTATATTAAACCAGCTTTAACAATTACACCTTAGATCACTGCCATTTCCAAGCAGAAGCATTTAAGAACTAGCAATCAACCACAGCCTTCCCTTTTCCTGGCCATAATGACTTCAGAAGCATGTTTCAGATGATGTCTCCTTCAGCCTGAGTCCCTGAGTGATCAGAATGAAGCTAAAGGCCAAACCACACCACATAAGCAAGGCAGCACCTTCATTGTGTTACAACATGAGATGAGAGGCCGTTACCTCCAGTGTAACTTGGACTGTCTTGACTGATGAACTGTCACACTCCTTATCAAGTGTCTCTAACACCTGCCTCCATCTCCCTACCGCTAGGTCCCTCTCATTAAGAGGACGCACTTTTTATTCTTGCCCTCCCAATCCTTGCAGGCCACCAATACCCTCCTTCTTGCTATATGTCTTTTTTTAATGTGTAGTTTGCACAGCTGAATGGTTCCCCAACTACTTCTCCTCACTGGAAGTAATATTTTAGCTGGCTATGTCTATGAAACTTGTGCCTTAAAAATGATCCGATTTGAAACATGTCTCCATAACTCACTACATGACTGACACAAGTTTCTTTATCTCTTTTGGCTTTGGGTTCTTTACCTGGAAACAGGAAATTATGCTGTTTATTTCTATTAGATGTTTGTGGGTATTATGTGGGATGACATAGCCTGTATATCATTTATTCTTCTTCTAATTAATATCAAGAAAATAACACTTTCTCTTAAAATAAGGTATACGCATATGGAATCCAAAAGACAGGAAATTTTTAAATGTTTTTTTTAAATATAAGAATAATGAAATTCTTTTTAGCTAAGATTACCCAAAGTACCACCACATGGAGATAAACACTGAACATTTTGTTTTAATTTCTCCATCTCTCTCTTACTCTTTTACATATTACATATAATTGAGATGCTATGTATAATTTTGTAAACTGTTTTATATATACATATATATATCATTAGCAAGCCCCCCTTCTTATTAGATAGCCTCTCTGAAACACAGTGTAATGGGTGAGTGGGACTATCCATTCCCCATTCACCTATAAGCCAACCTTTCCCTTGGGTTCTCAGAAGCTCTCCTTAGACTGAGAACTTACTTCCCCTGTTTCTTTTGCAAACTCTTCATCTTCCTGCATCCATAACTGGACCTTTCCCTTCATGACTCCGTCCCAGAGACATTTTCCTCATCCATGTGGCTTCTCAGAGGAGGACTGAGGTTTGTTTCCATAGCTCTCACCTCTATTCTGATACTTTTCCAAACTTCGTCTCCTTTTATTCACTTAACATCTTTTGCATACACTGAACCACTTGGTGATTACTTCCACTTAGATGTCACAGGATCACTTTGAATGCAGGATGATCCCTGCACACCTATCTAGATGAAATCCCTACCACCTACCCCAGCTCTCCGCACCTGCCATTCCCTAACACACTGGTGACACCTTAGTCCAGCGTCCTGAGCTTTCCTCAGTGACTCATGTTTAAGAACCACATTTGTGTCTTCCCTCTCTTTCCCCTTTGCTATCTCTTCATCATCAAGTCTATTTTGGAAACACTTCCTGAGACATCATCTTTTTCTATCACTACTTTTTACGTTTCCAGTTTGAATCCCTTCCCCTCCCACATTTCTGACAAGATTGAAAATAAGAGCGTGTGTTTGCACACGTGTGTCCCCAGCCTTTGTTCATACCCCAACCCTAAATAAGGACTTGGCTTTGCCTGATCAGCTTCTTCGCCGTCAGAGGTCTCTCTCAGCCAGGACTGTGCCTGGATTTTAGGAAATAGTAGAGTGATCCAGCAAAACTTAGTGCAAAGGTACAGTACTTTAAAGGGCAGGCTATGACAGTCTAGACTCGATGGACATGAGTTTGCGTGAACTCCGGGAGTTGGTGATGGACAGGGAGGCCTGGCGTGCTGTGGTTCATGGGGTTGCTAAGAGTCAGACACGACTGAGCGACTGAACTGAACTGAACTGAACTGAATGACAGTCTATAGGATAAAAAGTAGGAGATAGGAGTGAGAGAGGAGAGGAGTGGTGAGCCTCGAGACTGGATACACAGACGTTTTGTTTCGTTTTAAGGGCAGAATAAGATGACTGAGAAGGAAGAGAAAAGAGGAAGGGGGAAAAGTTGCTAGGTGTTATTCCTGGGGTCCCTTCAATGTTTTCCAAAGACACAGATTGAAGGTGAGACTTTCCTTTTGATTTTTTTCAGATATTTTGACTTTGTTTCTTTGGATATGACTTTGAACTGGGTGAGCCAAGATGTCTCGTGGGATTTATTCTTACAACTTGCCTCCCTACTTCCAGGAAAATATGCCTAAACCGTCAATATTTCATCAAAAGTATCACTGGTCTGGTTCCAACATCTCAAGGGGCTCCTGATTACCCACAGTTGTGGTCTTCGAACTCTATTCCCTAGACCACCGTGAGTTCCAAAAAGGCATCTGGAGGCTGATAAACAGATCAGTGGAGTGGGAGGAAGGGTGTGACTCAGCAGAGAGCTCCATCCACCGTCTCACACTCAAAGGGAGTTGTTCTACTTTGTCTTCTATACAGCATTTTGCTTAAAATTTAATTTGAATTTTTCAGTTTTAAATATTTTATATAAAATATATAAAATAAATATTTAATATATGTAAATATATAGGTATGTGTTTACATATAATTAAAATATTTTAAATATGGAGAATGGTTAAAATCATGGATTAAGAAACCAGACTGCACTAATAACACTTGCTTTGGGAAGGTGTCTGAGTTTCTTCATCTGTAACGATAATATGTCTCACTGGAATCACTTCAGGTATTAAACGAAGCAATGAAAGTAAAGCTCTTAGCATGGGGACTGGCAAATATGAAAACACAGGACATGCTTAACGGAAGAGATAGCACAGCATAGTGGTTGCAAACAGAACTGAGGAGCTAGCCTACCACTTACTATCTGTGTCCTTCTGAGTCAGTTATAAAAACTTTCTGAACCCAGCTTCCTTGTGATGTGGCAACTTAGCTAAAAGGAGTTTGGTGAAGATTCAGTGGGTTAATGTGTATGATACTAAGAACAATGCCCAAGTACTTGGTGCCATAGAAGCATCAGTTCTCACTAATACAGGTCCAATTTAAGTATTCAACCCATTTTATGTTTGCTTATTACTGAATTCAAGAGTCTGTGCTTGCTGTCACCTATCTTCAGCAACAACAACAACACACACACACACGCATGCACGCACACACCCCTGGACTACCCTATAGTGCTGTGCTGTGCTAAGTCGCTTCCACTGTGGCCGACTCTTTGCGACCCTATGGACCATAGCCTGCCAAGCTCCCCTGTCCAGGGGATTCTCCAGGCAAGAATACTGGAGTGGGTTGCCATGCCCTCCTCCAGGGGATCTTCCTGACCCAGGGATCGAGCCCACATCTCTTAAGTCTCCTGCACTGGCAGGCAGGTTCTTTACTACTGGTGCCACCTGGGAGGCCTGGACTATTCTATAGTGACCCCTTCAATTACTGAAATTGCCTCCTCTTTAAGGCTATGCCATAGAGCGCTGGCCTCCTTCATAGTGATATAAATCTGGAGCTCTGAAAACAGGCAGACCTGGATCAAGTTTGGTTTCCATCAGTACGACCTCTGTGACCTTAGGACAATCTAAACCCAATGCTTCCTAAACTCTGCCGCACATTTGAACCCTTTAGAAATATTTTTAAAATCCTGATGCCATAGTCACACTCCTACCAATTAAATTAAAACATCTGAGGGAAGTAGTTTAGCATTAGTACTTTATTTAAAAAGCAGGTGATTCTGAAGTGATTGCAAAGTGCAACCTATACTGGGAAGCCTGGACATTACTGACCTTTCTCTCAGCCCGAAGGTTCTCCTCTATAACATAGGGGGAGGAAACAGAAGTCACCACACAGGGTTGGCACAAGCATAAAGGGAGACAATACACCTTAAGCATCCAGCCCTCTCCGTCAGACATCCTGCAAGTGTCCAGGGCGTGACAGTTACTACTGTCCCAAGGCTGGGCTGTTGGTAGCATTACTTTCACCCAAGTGCCTTCAGCTGTTACCTTCTGCACCCGACTTTCTACCACCTCATCAAACACCATTTCACGTTTCTGCACAACCCTTTCATGTGTGTGCTTTGTTGCTACAACTGGATTGAAATCCTCAGAGGGCAAGGACCATGTCTCCGTTCTCTCTGGAAGGCCCTTCAGCCCCTGACATGGAACCAGTGTCCACACTCAATAAATACCTGAGGAATGAGAGGAAAGGGAGTGCAAAGATGTGATTCTGAAACACCCTCCTCTGACCCACTTAGTGCAATGATGGATGAAGTGTAAGTCCGAACTTGATACTTTCCTACCCCATAAATCAATGGTCCCCTTGCCATCCTCACCAAACGCCCTTCAAGTTCTTGCTCTCTGTTTGCCTCAAGCACCTTCTCTTTGCTATGGAGACAAGAGGGCTCGGATACTCGGCCCCTGAATGGAGGGAACTCTATGCTCACAGCCACCTGGAAGGCATCAAGAGCACCCAGGAACCCAAGAGTTTCAAGATGGGCTGATAAAATAGCTACCCCAGGCCTTGAGCTGGGGTAGAAGCAAGCAGCTTTTAATCCCGCTGTGCATTCCACTCACTCTGCCTGGGACCCGGGAGACATGCAGTCCTTCTACCACTGCACCACCTCCTCTCACTGAGTATCTCCTGTGTGCAAGGCACTCTGCTAAACACAACATGCTCATCCTCAGAAGCTGTCTGGTTTGGCGGGCAACCCTGAATCAAACAACTATTTAATTACAATACTGATTAAAAAGAAACTAATATAGAAAAGTACTGAGTGATGAGCAAGAGTTAAAAGCCAATCCTGTCCTAGGCTTCATGGATGGTCTCCAAAAGCAGGTAGGTAAGTGGGAGTGGCCTGCTAAAAAGGAGGGAGAAAATACAAGCTGGGAAACCCAGACTGCAGGGCCCCATGGTCCTGTTCATTGGGGAGCTGCTACTGAAAAAAATCACAATGATTATGAGCCAATAAATGCTTTTGAAAAATCCAGCAGGAGAGCAATTTATGTGTCTCAATTCAACACAGCATTTGCTTATTTTGGAAGCTCTTCTATTGGTAATTCACCAGACAATAATATTTGCTGGGTGGGGGGGGTGGAGTTTAGAGAGACTGTTTTATTCCTAAAAGGCCATCTTTGATGAAAAATGAGAAGTCACAGCAACCTCAGAAATCTTCTTTAAACATTTAACATGTTCCAGTTAAAAAAATTTCCTAAAAGGTCCCCACATAGAGCAAGATAGGAATTCTGATGCTTTATCTAGAAAGCTAAGATTACATTTTAAAATATACATTGCTTTGGTGTTACATATCTAGGATAATTAAAGGTTTCTTCAAATTAGATGACTTCTTGGTCTCACCAATTAAACAAAATAAAACAAAAATCCGTTAAGTGTTTGTGTGTCAGTTCTGATTTTATTAATCATTTTATGTGGCAGATTACAAAAAGTCTCTTATAAAATGGTTAAGTTACCAGGACTATTCAGCTGTATTTGAATAATTCATAACTCTGTACACTTTAAGAATAGTGAAGCTATCAAATGAATTTCTAGAGTCTAAAGCTTAAACATCCAGTACTGGAGAAATGGTCAGAATTTTAAAGTGAATATTGGAGCTTTAAAACAATAAAATAAGAAACCTGTTTAAGACCTTAAATCATTAACATGTGTCGACTTAAACTTATACATACATTTGTGTTGTTTAACTAAATATTTGAACACCAGATTCTCTCTCAGTTATCTGCCAAGAGCCCAACTGCCCGTTCTGTGTGTCTCTTCCTGACACGTGGCAACATCCAGTGCTTTTCAAGAGGCTCCCTTGGCAGGAACTGGTCTTCAAATATTTTGATAAAACAATTTTTCCCTTAAATTATATGTCAGCATTGATTTAGTGTCTATCTTGTGTTAATGATTTGGAATTTTTAAACAGCTTTTAAAACCATGTGTTAAAATTACACAGGCTCTTCTGCCTTCCTCCCTCACCATCCATCCTAGTTTTCTGTCCTCACTGCACCCCGAGTGCAAGAGGATGGTCGTTTTCAGTTTGCACCAGAATGCAGAGCCAATGAAATGTCCATATCCCAAGTTACAGCAAACCTGGAATGTGAATTGGTCCTGGGGGAATAGCTGGGACTCGGCCCAGCTCTGCCCTGGGTACAGAGAAGGTCACGCTAAGATGAGGAGGTAAAGATAAACGCTGAAACCCTCTCCTCACAGCAACAGCTTCTGAGGCACTGATGCTGTGGGTTGAAGGATCTGTTAGAACAAGGACTACTGATCTTATTTTTCCAATTACTCTTATCTTACATTTCTATCTCTACCTCCCTCTCACCTCCCCACTGCTGCCTTAGAGTGACACCTTTTGGAAAAGGTTGAAACTGAAAATCCCCAGACTGTTTTCTGCTTGGACCTGGCTACCCTCAAGATTACATTTGGGACTTGTTTTCTCCTCCCTGAAGTTTAAAGTTCTCTCTGGCTAAACGTGTCACCTCTGATCCTTCAGCTGCAAACAAATACCCCATCAAGCGAGGCTGTTTGGGCTTCAGCTCTTTGATTTTGACAGCACTTTAAACTCCTCCTTTCCCCCTCCTTTCTCAAAGCTTATTAACAAAATCTCACTCCATAGTAGAGGATGGATGGAGAATAAACGTGTAAAATACATCCATTCTGACTGAACAGATTCTGAGTCAGAGTACGGATGAGTAACAGTTTCTCCGGAAGGCCCTTGAGCACTCCTCATCCCATACTGAACTTTGTTCAGGGGAACCGCCCTTAGAAAAAGGCTGTGGATCTACTTCTGCGTGTGTCTGGTGTAGCTACTTTTCGAGCAACTGGGAGACATTTTTACTTTATGTGTGCACAGTTCTGCAGCATAGGAAAGAGCCAGTCTTTTCCCTAAGAGTCTCAGGTTCTCAAGGAGCAGTGTGTGCATACTAAGTCACTTCAGTCATGTCGAATCTTTGTGACTCTATAGACGGTAGCCCGCCAGGCTCCTCTGCCCACAGAATTTCCAGGGAAGAGTACTGGAGTGAGTTGCCGTGCCCTTCTCCAGGGGATCTTCGGAACCTAGGGATCAAACCCACATCACTTATGTCCCCTGCAGAGCCAGGCGAACTGTTTACCACTGGAGTCGCCTGAGGAGCAGTACAAAGAGTAGCTGAGTGTGTGGACTCTGAATCTGGGGGCTTAGGTCCCAATCAGGGTCCAGGCATGTACTGACCCTGGAAAAAGTACTTCAGCTCCACGTACATCAGTTTCTTTCTCTGTAAAATGTGGGTGACAGCTGCACCTCCCAGAGTCCTTGTGAAGAATACCTGACTTACAATAATTACACACTTGCCACACAGAAAGCACATTATCACCAACAGTGGTATGAGTTTTAACACGGGCTCTTCTCTTTCAGCCTATTAGAGCATGAGGAAGCAAGACAAAAGGTTGAATTTCCACGTGCCTACATTTTCAGAAAGAACGTTTTTCATCGTCAGTGGAACAGTGAAAGTTTTTACTCTGAAATCTATGTCAAGCCAAATTAATTACCTACAAAATATACTAAACTCCAATCACAATTATAAAGGAACTCATGAAGATATCAGAGCAGCATGGTCCCATAAAACTTCCTGCGATGATGGCAAGGCCCTAATCTGCACTTTCCAATACACATGCCATTAATTCCATGTGGCTATGAAAGTGAAAGTTGCTCAGTCGTGTCCAGCTCTTTGCGACCCCATGGACTATACAGTCCACGGAACTCTCCAGGCCAAAATACTAGAGTGGGTAGCCTTTCCCTTCTCCAGGGAATCTTCCCAACCCAGAGATTGAACCCAGGTCTCCCGCATTGTAGGCAGATTCTTTACTGTCTGAGCTACCAGTGAAGCCCATATGTGGCTACAGAGCACTGGAAATATGACTGGTACAAAAGAAGAACTGATTTTTTATTTTTAGTCTTAACTAATAAAAAAATTTAAATTTAAATATCCATATGTCTAATGGCTACTGTATTGGAGAGAGCGAGAGCATTCAAATTTTACAACTTATTGTCAAATGGTGACATGTAGGAATTATTTCAATTTCTGTGGAAAGTTTGTTGGGTTTTTTTTTTTTTTGAGCATATGCGAAAAATGTTTATTTGGTCACACCACACTGCATGTGGAATTTTAGTTTTGAAACTAGGGATTGAGCCCAAATTCTCTTCATTGGACATGCAGAGTCTTAACTACTAGATTGCCAGGGAAGCCCCCCCAAAAACTCTTAAATTCCTTTAAATTCTGCACAACTCAAGAATTAGCATTTGACCCAGTGACTTCACCCTAGGAATTTATTCTAAGGATATAATAAATGTGTTCATCACATTGTTGTTTATAAAACTCAGAATAAAAATTATGCATATATGTATATACATATATATGTTCATATATATATAGAAACATATATAAACACAGGTACTTATACAAACATATACATACATACCCTCACCTTCCAAAGAAATTAAATAAATTATGATGTATCTGTGTGTGTGTATAGGTGTTACAAAGAAATCAGATAATACATTGCAGGCATCAGCTGTTGAGATGTTGGTCACAGATTAAACACTAAGTAGAAACATTTAACAGAGAAGAAAGACGCTAATGAAACCTGAGAAAAGCAGGTTAGTAAATGATAAACACAATATCATCCCAATTATATGTGGGTTTCTAAATGAATATTCATAGGAAAAAACAAGAAGGAAGGACATCAAAATATTCATGACATGATTGTTCCTGAGGTTAGATTTCAGGTAATCTGTAATATTCTTCTTTGTACTTTTTGATACAACTATGAATCATTAATGTAAAAAGAGTATAAGTTTTAAAAATAGCAACCATATCTATGAAACAGAAACAGAGTCACAGACACAGAGAACAGAACTGTGGTTGCTAACGGAGAGACGAAGTGGGAAAGTGAAGTACTGGGGGTTTGGGATTAGCAGATGCAAACAATTACACATAGGATGGATAAACAACAAGGTCCTTCTGTACAGCACAGAAAGCTATATTCAGTATCTTGTGATAAATCATAATGGAAAAGAATATAAAAAAGGATATACACACACACACACACACACACACATATAACCGAATCACTGCTATACATTATGTATACATCATGATGTATACATCACATACATATAACTGAATCACTGCTATACATTAGAAATTAGCATAACATTGTAAATCATCTATACTTCGTCAATAAAATTTTTTTAATTTAAATTGCATCAAAAGAAGGTCTTGGTAGAAAGTACTCCTGCTCCCATAGAAAAATTAGTTGCTGGGAAAGCATCACCTCCAAAGGATAGTAATAAAGCAGGGAGGGGCCCTCTGGTGGCAGTTATGGTGGCAACTACTGTCAACCAAAAGGACCTTAAGACAGGCCACACTTCCTAGCATGGTTTCTTTGCCCTTGACAGTCACTTAGATTTATGCTGATTATAATCCAGGTTCACCAGGGAGTGCCTGAGTGTTAGTGACTCCACAGCTGTCATCAGCCATTCCTGTCACCTCTACCCTGCCCCACAATGTGCCTGAATGTTGCTCATTTCAACTTGCTCCCTCATAAAGTTCCTGTGGGTTTTGAAGCCCAGTTTGGTGGCTTGCTTGTCTAGCATTTCCTACTTTTATTATTGTTTTGATTCTGAAGCACTCAAAATGAGTTGGCAGTCCCTACAAAATTAGAAGCATTTGTCCATGTCCCTTGATCACTTCTATATTAGCAAGGTCTACCCACTCCCATTCAACAAATCAGGGCAATATTTTCAAATGGATTTCTTTCCTATGATGTGAGGATCAGTTGAGTCAATTCCAAGGAGGAAAAATGAAAAACAGAGGCATCTTTTATTCTGAGTCCTCCTACTGGCGTAGCTCTGCAGGAGATACCTGTTGATGATGGCAGATTTCAATCAGGCCAAATCAGGCCTGACTCCAAGCCCTTTCCTGGTCCCTTCAGAATCCCGGCATTACTGTTCTATCTACCTTGAGCAATAGGTAGTGTCCTCCCTGTATGCTACCTTAGGCTATAAATACACAGAGTCAAATGCATCCTTGAATGGGTCCACTGGGGCATCTTCACAAACACACGGTAGATGGCCAATGGAGATTTGTGGGTGGGATGCAGACAGGAAGAAAAGAAGAGAAGCTACACTGTAGAGAAGTAATCATTGCCTCTGATTAAAACAATGAGGTATCCTAAATCCCACTTGATCCTCACGTATTCCCAAAGAAGCATATCACTGAACTGATGGAAAACTCCAACTCAAAAAGAGTAAGGGACTTACCCAATAATTGCAGATGGCTTACTCTTTACTTGGATTTGAGTCTGATTGTTGAATACAAATGTAATGGGATAATTTTTGGAGGGAACTACATATACTGAGAGATCTGGGAGGACACTCTGGGCCATGAGCTCCTCAACAGCAAGGGAAGACCATGGCTCATTCTCCTCAGTATGCCCAGGCCTGAACATAACATCTAACATAAACCCAGTAACCACAGATTATGGATAAACACAAATTAGTGAATAAACCTTGGATCCCTTTTAATTCATTGGAGTAGAATATTCACTATGTGCTTTGATTCCAACACTTTTCCAAATTATTTAAGATATGTTTGTATTATGTTTCTATGATGATTTAACAAATGACCACAAACTTGGCAGCTCACAGCTCTGTAGGTTGGAAGTCCAAGCAGGAATCATAGTGTTACAGGGTTCCACAACCAGAGTCTCACAAGGTTCAAATCAAGATACTTTCATGGTGAATTCTCATTTGGAGCCCAGGATCATCTTTTAACCGCATGTGGCTGGAGGATAATTCAGTTCCTTGCAGATGTATATAGATCTGAGGTCCCCATGCCCTTAAAACTCCTAGCTTCCAAAACCAACTTGATTACTTGCCACATGGCCCCCTCAAAACTTTAAAGTCACAGTCCTGATGCTTATGAGAGTCTGTCCCAATATCACCTGAGTGACATCGCAACCTACCCACAGTCCCAGGGATTATACAGGGTATGTTCTTCAGAGAGGGGAAACTTTGAGATCATCTTACAATTCTGCCAACAATAGCTTTCTTTACATTATCGATCCTAAAAGAAAATGGGCATGAAAAAAAAATACTTTCCACTGTTTAGTTTCCCTTTTTTAAAGATGCAAAACTGCATCTCAAAATGTGCACACCAAATATAGTGGAATTTCATTAGCTTGATAAAAAAACACTTAACTGAAAAATCTATAGCTACAGCAAAGGACTGAAGATCTAAGATCTGCTTTCTAAGTTCAGAAGCAAGGCAAGGATATCTGCTTTCCCCCCTCTTATTCATCATAATATGTGAAATTCCAGATGCTGCAATAAGGCAAGAAATGAATAAAAAAACACAAAATTTCCATAGGAATTAAAATCACCCCTATTTACAGATGACATGACTTTATGTAGAAATCTGCAAAAACCACATAGAACTAATAAATGTGTTTAGCAAGGCTGCAAGATACAAGATCAACACACGAAGTCAACTGCATTTCTATAAACTAACAATGAACGTGTGGAAACCAAAATCAAAACCTAAAGGCCATTTACAACCACTCCAAAAAAATGAAATATTTAGGTATAAACTTAAAACATGGATGTGATCTGGACACAGAAACTTCTCAGATTCTGATTTAAAAAATCAAAGATTTAAATGCATGGAGACCCATGAATGAAAAGACTGAAGATAGTAAATATGTCAATATTTCTCAGATTGATCTATAGGTTTAATGTAATTTCTATCTAAATCTCAGCAAGTTTTTTATAGATATAGACAAAGTTATTATAAAATTTTTATGGAAAAGGACAAGTACATTAATAGCTAAAAGAATTCTGACAAAGGGGAATAAAACGGAAGGAATCACTCTACCCAATATTAGGGCCCACAGTATAGTTACAATAACCAAGAGAATGTGATGTTGGCAGAGAGATAGCCACACAGATCAGTAGAACAGAACAGAGAACACAGAAATAGATATACTGTGACAATATTATATCTAAAAGATAACTGCTCAAGTGACGGTTGACAAAAGAGCAAAAACGATTCAATGGATTAAAGATAGCCTTTCAACAAACGGTGCTGAGCAACTGGACATCCATAGATTGAAAAAAAGAAAAGAACATTGACCTACATGGTATATCTTATACAAAAACAAAGTGAATCATGATCTTAAATATAAGACATAAAAGTATAAGCCTTAAAGAAAAACAATTGGAAAAAAAAAGTCTTCTGAATCTAAGGCTAAGCAGTGAATTCTAAGAATTGACACCAAAATCATACATCATAAAGGTAAAGATTAGTAAACCAGACCTCATCAAAACTGAAAAAAAAAAAAAATGTGTTCTGTCAAAGAACTTGTTCAGTGGATAACAAGACAAGCTGTTGACTGGGAGAAAATATTTGCAAACCACATATCTCTGACAAACAACCAATATGAGACTATATATAAAGAACTCTCAAAAATCGACAAGTAAAATTCCTAAAACAATTAGAAAACAGACATAAAGCATGAGTTGACATTGCAGTGAAGAGGACACACACATAGCAAATAAGCACATGGAAAAACGTCCCATATCTTTAGCAACTGGTGAACCACAAACTAAAGCCACAATGAAACATCACTATACACCTATCTCAATGACTATAATAATAAGTAGTGGCAATACCAAATGCTGGTGAGGATACAGAAAAACTGGATCCCTCATACAATGCTGACTCAGAATATAAAACAATGCAACCATTCTGGAAAGCAATTTGGCAGTTTCTTGACCCAGTGACTATACTCTTTCTATCTTTTATCTCGAAGAAATGAAAACTTACGTTCACACAAAAACCTGTATATGAATGTCCATAATAGCTTTATTCACGATAGCACCAAACTAGAAACAACCTGGATGTCCTTCAACTGGTGAATGGTTAAATAAATTGAGGGCAATCCACTCTGCAATGAAGAGGAACAAAGTACTGATATATCCAACAACTTGGAGGAATCACCAGTGAATAAAACTGAAAAATAATAGTCCCTAAAGGTCATATCCTATATGATTTAATTTATATAATTTCTTAAAAGGAGAAAATTATAGAAATGGAGAACAGATTATTGGTTGCCGGGGTAGGAGGTGGAAATGGGGGAGAAATCGAGTATAGTTTGAAGGGTAATGTGAAGGGTCCTATGGTTGCTGGGACTGTTCCGTACCTAGACTGTATCACTGTCAACATCCTGATTGTGATACTGTCCTACAGTTTTGCAAGATGTTACCACTGGGGGAAACTGGCGAAGGATACACGAGATCTCTCTCTATTATTTCTTAAAACTGCAGATGAAGATGAAATTATCTAAAAATAAAAGGCTTAATTTCTTAAAAAAAAAATAATAAAGAACATGTCATGTCTGATAGGCATTCACCTCCACAAGAAATAGTCAGCCAGGGCAAATGCTGGGGGAGAAGGGAGATGCTCACATAAGGTCTATGAGGCCACTTCCATCTTCTTAAGGAAGACTCCTCTCCAAAATGTTTCAGCTAGGAGGATTTCAGCAGAGAATTTTCATGCTATAAATGACTTCCACTCCCAAGGACAACTACAAATCCAGGTAAAACCATCAGCACTTAGATCAATGGCTTGACACCTACTCACTAAGTACATAAAATCACCTTCCTTGAGTCAAGCGATAGAAATGTCATAGTCATAATCCCCATTTTATAAAACAATCACATATACATACAATAAAACATTTTTAAGTGCCATGTTTAACAATAGCTACCAATGCATCATAAGCTAATTCATAAAGGTCACTGGCAGATACTGGTTTCCTTACAATTATAATCCAGGTAAGGAAAAAAATTTTTTTAAAAAATCATAGTAAAGTTTCATTATCTTCAAACTAAATACATCCTCCAGATCACTGGCTTGGTTAGCTCCTCAGTGGGAGGAAAGCAAAAACCAGACATGAAGTGCCAGAATGAAATCTTCTGCTTCAATTTCTCCTTTATTTGAAACTTTTTATGGAGGCTTTATGTTGACCTTGTGGCTTCAGGAGAAGGAAATCCTCCCAAATGCGTCCCCGGGGCACAGCATCCCCCACAGCAATTTGGCTCACTCCTCTCAGAGAGATTACTGCTACACGGAGAAAAACAATTCTTAATTGGTTAACTTTGGGGATATCGTTTCATAAAAAGAAGACTCGGAACAAAAACGCCCACCCAGTCAGTTCTCCAGACATACAGAGTGACTGACGATGAAATGAGACATGACATAAGCAAGGCTAACAGACTGAACCTCACTGCATTTTCAAGCTGAACAGAGAGTCTATCTGCTTTCCTTCCATCTCCAAACGGAATAATACCCACCCGATCACAACAACGGATCCGCTCAATGCTGTCCCCATCTCAGCAGGCATCAGTGAGCGGTTCAACATCCTCCTTGCACTCCAGGGAATGAGACTTGACTTTCTGGCCATCCAGCTGAACTAAGGAGAACGGGGTTATGACACTGAGCTCCCTGGACCATTTACTCTGCTTCTCACCTGGCTCTGTACCATGGACCAACCCTGACCCGCTGCTAAGGACCGTGTATTGGTCCCTAAGAGAATCAGGCAGAGAGTTGGTGGATGACAAGGGTCAAATCCAGTCCACTCCTATAAAAACAACCAAAGTACAAGTCCTGCCGAACATAATTTTCAGATTTAAAAACAGTAACTTTTGTTTTTCCTAATTATCCTGTTGCATGGCAGCATTCACTGTGGTCTGAGCAGAGATAAAACTGCTCAAATCTTGAAATGTGACCCTCTGTTCTTCAAAACCCCACAATTGTGATGAAAAGTTGTGTTAGATGGTACAATTTATACTCATATATTAAACATCAGACTTCACCAAATACTTGTATCATGCTTTGGAGGCAGATGTCTATGTACCCCACAAAGGATATTTTCTACAACTGATGTCTTTGATCTCAGTTCTTAAAATAAGTGGTTTTCTTTCCTAGTAGTTCTTTTCAGGTTAAAAAATATCACCTATTTTCAGTACCAATATTAGATTATAGTCTAGTCCCATATAAAGTGATTAAGCACAAGCCTGAATCAAACACAGCCTTGCTATTAAACAGTCTCAAGACAAATGTTCCTGAGAAGAACATTGGATTCCTCTCGGGAAGGCCTAATATTCACTCAAGGATCTGACTGCTTCGGCTGCAATTCTCTTCTCTTTTACAACTTCTCAAATATTCAATCTACTTCATTAAAAAATATTTCCCCTCTCCTTTCTTCAAGAATACTGGTATAACTCACTGTAAGAAAATCATGGAATCTGAACTTCGAGAGGAGAAACACTTTAAATAACTGGGTATTTAAAATAACTAACAAGTATACATACATGGAAATGAATACCCCACTTTGATGGGTCACATTCAGTAACCTTAGAGGCGCCTCTATCTGGGCAATAGTTCCTTTTGGACAAAAAACAATTAGGCTGTGTAATGTTGTGCTGAATCCCTTCAGATAAACGTGCGCACACAGCCGGGCCACTCTCGTGCTGGCTCTGAGGCCAGGGCTGTCAGGCCCACTTCTCTGGTTAATGTCAGTAGCACTATGTATAAAAGGTGACTCCAGTGTGTACAAATGTTGATCTTTAGAGAAGTCATGCCTAGACTCACACACACATCCACTCTTTCGTCCAGTGGGTCAACGACAGGAACAGAGGGTGACCCCATAGGGGTCTTGCCAAGAGCAGAGTCTCACTTGTCAGGTTACACTGCCCCCAGAGACTTCCCTGCCTGAGATTAATCCATAATCCTGTTTTGTGTTTAAAAAATTCAGGTTCTAAAAGCCTGACCTGTGAGACAGTTTCTGAGGCGACAGGGAAATGTTCTAATACATGATAACAAATTAAGTGCCTGGGTGAGTAAGCAACAAAAAGAAAGAAACTGCATGGACCGGATGGCACAAAATGTTTGCCTTTGTCCCAAATCATTTTTTAAGGCTCCAAAATAGATACTAAAAACATATTTTAATGGTGAGTCTACCTGTAGGTTTAAGAAGAAACAAAGTTGAAGCCATCTACACACTACACAAATTGAAGCTAACAACTTGCTGCACAAGTTAAGCAAAATAAAGATGCCCTGTGATTGGAAACACAGCCGAGGTTCTCAAGAAATATAATATTTGCTGATGTGACTTCCAAAGTAAATCTCATCTGAATACCAAACAGTAAGGAAAGTCTCATCTCAGCTCTAAACAATCCCACTTTTATTTCGGGGGAAATGTTTCTTCCTTCACCAACCTCATTCCACCACTTTTGCTACAAAGTTAATGTCCAGAAAGCTTCCTTTCACAAGTCTAGCGGACCTGACCCAAGAAAAGCAGGAACTCCCAATGCTGTAGAAACCATCACTAACATGTTCTCAACTGTCTCACTCACTCTACAGTGAAGACTGAGAACGTATGAGGCTACACAGCTCTAAACAAGACAGCCACGTGAACTTCTTGGCACTCATGACTATCAAGGTGTGGACAGGGACAAGCTGGCCTGCTGGCATCCTCTGTTTTGATTCAACGAGAGACAAAAGCATGACAGCTAAAATCATACAAATTCCAGTTTCAATACAGACTCAATCTGTATTTACAGTCATTGCCATTGAGATGTTACCTACAATGTTTGGCAACATGGATGACCTCTTCAAAGCAAAGGTGAGCATGTGAAGAACATTTTCTACCCAGATGAAACCCTTATAATGTAACAAAAGCAGCTCCAGTTTTCAAACATGAAAACAAGAGACAAGCTTGTTGCTCCCAGTTTGGAGTTGCACGTGTGTGTGTGTTTGTGTCTGTGTGTACACATACAGCATCCTTCTTGCCCACTCCCACCAGAATGTCTGCAGAAAAACCAGTGGCTGAAGTGGCTGTTACATCACCTGTATAGGTAGGAAGAAACAAACAAGGGGGCTTTGCTTGCTGGCTTTATTAATGAGCTGATAGCTTTTCTATGAGAAAAGTGGTTCAGAGATATGAGGGAGGTGGGTGGAGAAAAAGTACAGGACTCACAGTCAAGAAAGATCCAGATTCAAATCCTGGTCACTTGCTCTTGTCTTTGATTCGACTTCTGATTTTTCAACTGGATATGCCCTACCACATAGGGTGGTTGTGGGGATTATGTGAGGTTGCAAGCTAAATGACCAGCACAGCATCAAACATGTAGCGAGTGCTCCAGACACTGCCCTGACCTGCATTATCATTATTGCTTAAATGTTCAACTGGCGAAAATGGATCAGACTCCCGTGCCTCTGATATCGCTCTCAATATAATGGGAGAGACCATCAGCCTTTCTGCACCTTTCAGGAGCACTGCTGCCATTTCCCTTCCAAGGGACACCTCATCCTGTGCTCTAGGCTGTGTGGGATGTCAGTCTAGCTCACCAGCAGGAAGAAAAACAGTCAAGGTCTGTCCCACGGATCACCTTTACTAGCCATAGATGACAAGCTGACCTGAGCAATGCAGAGGGCACCAGAGACTTTAAGCACAAACTTCATCTCTAGATGAAGTGCCATTCAAATAATAGCACAACTAACTTCACTAAATACCTGGTTTGGGGCCAGACACCAGTCAATTTACTAAACAGAGTCAACTCATTGAGTAAGGCAGGCCCTAGTATTACTTCCATGTTACAGAGCAGGCACAGAACAGTTAAACAGGCCCACAGTCAAAGAGCTAGACATTGCAGGGCCAGCACCTGGACCAGGTAGTTAATCTGATGCAGAATCCTCAAGCCCAGTCACTCCACCAAACTGCCTCCCTTCTAGAGCTTTTAAAATCTGTATTTTGGTTCTGTGTGCCTTTAACAATTGTGCCAAAATTATGTGATGGGGTAACCCAGATGGAAATGTTCCCTGGCTTTAAGTGCATCGAGAAAGGCTAAGGCCTAGGGTCTCCTTCCTTTCTCTAGACCCAGGTTTGGCTCAGGTTTGAGTTCTAGGGAGTTTTATACTCCTCTCGACATAGAGGAGAGGTAAAAGGACTTTGCTGCCAAAAACTTGGATTCTTGGTACAAGAAGTCAAACTGTCAGAATGAGTTTGGATGAGTGAAGAGCTGCTGGGTTAAGAGACTTTGATTCTACTTCAAGCAGCTAAAGGGATGGTAGATTTCATAGATGACAGGGGCCTACGTCCCATCACAAGTAGCTTCCCAGAATGAGGAGACCGAGAGCCCAGGACCAAATACTAAGTGAAAGGGTTCAGAAGACATGGGAAGGAGTGTGTTAGCAGCTACATTTGGCATGGACCCTGAGCATCTCAGGGGCAGCCACTTGGATCAAAGGCCAGAGGTTTTGCCTTAAGAACGATGACAAATAAACTCTGGGACAATTATGTAGATGGAAAAATATATTAAGAAGACGTCACATGTTTGAGGAATTTCAATCATCTGGTTGTGGAACACTTTCCCTTATGTACATATACACTACGTATCCTGATAGTTTCCCTTTAAATACTATTATTTTTAGATTGAATCAATGGCTAGTCTATCAGACACTAAAAAATTGTTTTATTAAAATGTTAATGTATATATTTGTTCTGTCTCCATTTGAAATGAAAGATAAAACAAAATATTCTAAGGATTTTCCTAAGCTCTACATTAATATCCAATAACTAGTTAACACTAAGTATTAATACTAATAACTATGTGGCATTTACCCTGGGCCAGGTACTGATCTAAGCTGCATGAGTGTGAGTAACTGTTTATAATTCCATTTATTTCTTAGAACACTTATATTCCAATTTTTTAGAGACGGGAAAATTGAGGCTCCTAGAGGTTAAGTAATATGCCCTTAGTAGTACAGCTAGTAAGTAGAAGAACTGGGATCTGAACCCTGGCTGTCAGGCTACAGAGTCTGTGACGACCTCTAGAGTACTTTCCTTCCTAGGGCCTGTTAGGTGGGTTGAAGGTAGAGCATTTAGTATGCTTTAAGCTCTCTATAGAGCTTCCCTGGTAGCTCAGATGGTAAAGCCCAGGGTAAATGCCATATAGTATTAATTAGTATTAATACTTAGTGTTAACTAGTTATTGGGTATTAATGTAGAGCTTAGGAAAATCCTTAGAATATTTTGTTTATCTTTCATTTCAAATGAAGACAGAACAAATATATACATTAACATTTTAATAAAACAATTTTATAGTGTCTGATAGACTAGCCATTGATTCAATCTAAAAATAATAGTATTTAAAGGGAAACTATCAGGATACGTAGTGTATATGTACATTAATTCATTAATTCAATAAAATTACATCTGGCACTATGCCAGGAATGAAGGATTCAGTCCCTGTATTCATGGTATTGATGGTTCAGCAAGGAACTTCTTTTGAGTTTCCTCCCTTCCCCTCCCTCACTTTTTTTTAACTCTCTCCACCCCAAGGAAGTTACCATGTGAACAGACTTTATTTTATAACTTCATTCAAAACCTCACATGTACATACCCTGGTGATTAGGTGAATTTAATACACAGCTTGCTAGGTCTAAGGAAAGCTAAATTTGCAAATTTAGAAGAGCAAATCACAAATATTGATCTCACATCCCAAAGACAGCAGGACAGAGTTCCATTAGAAATAAAACCAAACTGCCGAGACATGTGGCATGAAAATCTAGCAGGCTTGAAAGAGAACATTTGCCACTATTAAGAGATTTCTTTTGCGTTCATAGTTCGTGAGCTGAGTGTGGTTCATAAACATCCCGGGGTTGAAGACATGTCTAAATGTAATATTCTTATAAGGGAAAGAGCACTGACTTCATCACAAGGCAGGCCCTGCTGATGGCAGACTTAAGACTGGAATGTGCTGATAATTATCTTTAAGGCCAGTCAACAACTATATGTCTCCTATAATATCACCTTTAAAATCAAGCCAAGACATTCCAGTCTGAATCAAGGTTTATTTATGAAAGGATTTAACACTTTTAGATCCCATATTTCTTGGAGGACCACCAATTTCCAAACCCAAATATCCAATTTCTTCAATTTCACAGAGTATGAATGAGATTTCAGGTTCCCATATGGTGGAGTGAAAATTTTAAGGCACTAAAATTCCTTTTCTTCAACGAGGTGAATTTCTTTGCTAACGCCTCCACAAAATAAAACACCACCAGGGACTGAAGGTAGAAAATACCATATCATAATGCTACATTCATGTAGATGTGACCAAATTTTCAGGTAATTCTAGCTGAATGGTCTCCCTTGTTCCCCTGAAACTTGAAAGGTCAAAGGAGCAATTTGATGGTGGGTGCTCTTTATAGACCACAGACAGGAGGAAGAATGGGCCTTCTACCAGCAAGGACACAGGATTTAAAGGGATATACAGATATCCAAAGAAAGCACAGAGTCCAAATGGACTCCTGTATGTTAGAATGATCTGGACGATTACACAAGGTCCTTCACTGGTAGTGTCAGGCACGGATCAGATATCCTTTTTGGAGACCTGGTGTGAACTGGTTTAAACTAGACCAGGGCTGGCATAGTGTGTGGTGGGTAGTGAAGTTATAGTGTCTACTGGAGAGAAGAGAGAAAAGCAGTCCCAGAGGAGTTATCCCAGAGCCCTGTACTGCAGGCCTGCAAAGCTATTTGATAATTGTCCATGCTAGTAAGAAAGATAATGATGACCATCAGGGCAGCCAGCAGGGAGAAAAATATTCTTTTTTTCTAATAGGAAACACAGTATTAGTCATTTGAGGACATGAAATAATTTTAGTCATGTGATGACTGAAAATAATCTAGGAATTAAGCAAGAAAGAAATGAAAGATATTTAAGCTGAAGCATGATCAAATGTCTTCTCTTTATTACTACATAAGCATTATTAATTACCTATTAATTTATAATTGTCATATTGTAATTTTATATTAATAAATATCTATCAATGGCTATTAATATGTATGCATGGATGCAATACTCCCCTTCCAATGGGTCTTAAGTTGTTTTCAAATTATATAAATAACTGTAGAGAAATGATCTCTGAACATTTTCCTTCACTCAAGGTCCAATTATTACTTAAGGTAAGTTCCTGGAAAGGCATTTGCTGGGTCAAAGGACATGCATATTTTTAACGTTTAGAATAAACACCAGCAAATTTGCCTCCTGAAAGATTATACAAATCCAGAATGAGATGCATATCTTTTTTTTGTTTGTTTCCCTGTATTTTCTGATTTTTTCTATAACTTACACCTTGCTTAAAAATTGCTTGTGTAACTGCTATATTTAAAATGGATAACCAACAAGGACCTACTCTGTAGCACAGGGAACTCTGCTCAATGTTACGTGGCAGCCTGGATGTGAGGGGAGTTTGGGGGAGAATGGATACATGTGTATGTATGGTTGAGTCCCTCTCTGTGCACCTGAAACTATCACAACATTGCTAATTGGCCATGTTCCAATATAAAATAAAAAGTTAAAAAGTTGCTTGTGTAAAAGGAAAGTAAACAATAGTGTATGGAAAAATAAAGGGAAAGGAAAATGGACAATTGGAAGGTGACTTTTTCCAACAGAGAGCTCTGATCTATGGGACATGTCTTGCCTAGAAAAGAGACGACTCTCTCACTTGATGCTACTTACCCAACTCACTCCACTTGCTCATGCCCATTGCACTACCTTCCCACACATGGTCATCTACTGGGCAGAACGCAGTGATCACCAGTTTGAGTATACAGTCCTTTTAATGGTCCTGCTCATCACTCTATTAATAAAAGGCCATCCTGGGCTTCCCAAAGCAAAACAATAGCTCTCTCCTTTTTCTGGGAATATCTCCCCTTCAAGGAATAGATCCGGAAGAATCATCTTCAGGTTGAGTCAAGACTTTACAATTCCCTTCCTTTACCCTGAAAGCAGTAGAACACTCTTGCCTTTTCCTGTTTGCACAAAAAGTTACTTGTCTGCTTTTTAAGACACAGGATATTGAGTTGGGGCAGTGGGAGGGAATGGAGCAAGGAGATTGGACAGTCATCTTGAACAAAGTCTCCAAAATATGTCTTAAAAAAACATATTCAGTTAATATTTTGTCATGAAGTTTGTTAACTGTATGATAAAAGATGTAGCATGAGAAGAAATCTTGAGATACATGAAGAAATGAGTCAACCATTCAGCTTTTTCTGGACTAGCTTCTACCAGTCAGAGCGTTAGGCTTCCGAAACCCCTCCATTCTTACTCTCACTCCGACTAGTGCCGATCCTCACTAATCTGGAGTCTTTTATCCTGAATATTAAATTATCCTAAACACTCTCTTTATTGGGAAAGAACAAAATAGAAGATCAGAAAACTCAGAAATCACAAATCTGTTTCCCTCAGAGGTAACTTTGAAAATACTACCAGTTCTTTTCTTTAGAAGAGAACCCATCCTTACCAAAATCGTCTTTCTGCTCACACATATACAAATCTTTCAACACTTCTAGAAATCCATCACTCTAGAAGATCTTCCTCTCCTTAGACACAAGCAAGGCCTGAGAAGCTCATGAATTATCGTGATGCAAATGACTTGCTGGTAAAGCTTTATCTCAGGCCAGAAGAGATTATTTGTCCATTAATTACAGTGCACAAACATATGAATCTAGACTCACAAAGGAAGCAGCTACTGGTCAAGCTGATTTTGAGAACTCTTGAAGTTTATCCCACAAAACTAGTCACCCACCACTGGAAGGTAAAAGGAAAGGAACCAGATACATCTTTGCTTCCTTCAAAGGACTTAGCATACCTGCACTCTTCTATTTGGGTACACAATTTATTTTGGAAATTCTTATGAAAATCAAATAGCTAAGACAGAACCAAAGATTATTAAATTACCTAGTTACATTTTAACTTTTAGATACTTTTATAAAAGATTTAAGCTGTCCCATATTTTGTACATACTCTTTATTTAATAAAGTCCACATGCAAAAAGATTGCATCTGAAGGGTCCCCAATTAAGCTTCAGGATGGGCATTTGTCAGATCAGTAGTGATTTCTACATTTTCCTTAACTACATCAATTGCAGTCCTTTTCTCTTTGCTTTATGTTTGGCATTTTTAAAAATAAAATGATATTTTTAAGTTCTTATAATTATACAAACATTTGCTATACCAACAAAGAGTATAATGTTGCTATTGGCTTAGAGAAGTCACTCTCATAGCATAGATAGAAAGGTTTGTTTTTAGTTTATTTAAAAAGAAAAACTCTTAAGCACACCATATATTGAAAAGGGGCTTCCCTGGTGGCTCAGATGGTAAAGAATCCGCTTGCAAAGCAGGATACCTGGGTTCGATCCCTGTGTTGGGAAGATCCCCTGGAGAAGGGAATGGCCACCCACTCCAGTATCCTAGAGAATTCCATGGACAGAGGAGCTTGGTGGGCTACAGTTTATGGGGTCACAAAGAGTCAAACACAATAATGTAAAGGAATTCAGTTAACTTTCTAGCCAACACAACTCCTATTAATATTTAAGTGATTTTTTCCTTTTAGTTTCCTGTTTCCTTTGTGATAAATATGAAATATTATTTAAGAAAAACACACTCTGAATACAGGCACAAAAAGCTGTTGTAGCGGTACATGGGATATAAAATCTAACACAAAAAATAAGAACCACTTCCTTTATAGCATTCTTCGGTTTCAGGAAATACATTTTTGTGTTTCTAGTATTTTGGGTGTTTTGATAAAATTCTGCCATTTGACAACTGTAATTTTGAATAGGAGAAGAGAAAGCTGAATTGGTTTGGATCAATGAGAGACACATAATATATGAGATAAGAGGAATGAGTAATCAGATCCCATGTAGTACTGATGTCAGCATATCTACTTATCAGTAACGTCTTTCCTGTTTTTTGATTGGCTGGGGGGCTGGAGACAAGATAACCACCCTCATTAGACATATGGGCATGCAGGAAGACAACAGGATCTAATGAAGTTATTGCAGAGAGCTGACTGCCTCATCATCTGCCCCGTCAGAGGCTTGCTATCCACTTCCTTCTTCACTGCTATATTGCAGATAGTAACAGTGTTAGGTGAGTAAGTTCCTAAAAAGCTTGAAGTTGTAGATTATTTCAGTAATTATTTCACTATTACTTGATACGAAAGTATTTCATATGAACAGCACGCATATGAACAAACACAATCAAACAGAAACAGCCATACAATATAGAGAACCAACAGGTCGTTGTCAGAGGGGCGGGGGTTTGGGGGGTGAATGAAACAGGTAAGGGAAATTAAGATTTCTGTAGAAACTATCAGTTACAAAATAAATGAGTCATAAGGATGAAATGAACAGTGTGGGGAGCATAGTCAATAATATTGTAATATTTTTGTATGGTGACTAATGTGGTCAAAAGATACAAACCTCCAGTTATAGGATAGATAAGCATTAGCAATGCAATGTACAACATGGTAAAAATAATTAACAGTGCTGCATTTATATATGAAAGTTGTTAAAGTAAATCCTAAGAGTTCTAGTCACAAGGAAAAAATATTTTTCTTTCTCTTTTCTTTTATATCTATTGATGTACAAGATGATAGCTGTTCAACAATTGTATCATGGTAATAATTTCTTGATGTCTGTCAGTCAAATCATTATGCTGTACACCTTAAACTTACACTGCGCTATATGTCACTTATATCTCAATAAAAATGGAAGAAAAATCTTTGACTAGTTCTAAAACTAAAACATTTTACTGCAGGACAAAAAAAAAAATCATGAATATTCTTCCTAGTAGTTTATGCCTTCTAAATAGGACATAGACACCCACAGTGTTTGTGTAAGATCATCCCAACTCACACACAGCTGCAGACCCAGAGTATGAACTCCACCTCGAGGTCAAGAAGTGTTAAATCCTCCAAGCACTGCAAACCCATTCAACTCACTGTGGCTTCAGCACAGTGAGTATTTGATCCCAGTGGCCTACAAGAATGAGTGTACATCACAAAGCACCCAATTTATTCCCATAAAATGCTTGGCATGCCAGTTGACTTTGGGCTCATCTTACACAAAAATTCAGGATTTTGGAAAGATTTACTCTAGGCTTTCTAAATATTTATTGCCTTGCTGACAGATTTTTAGACTGGTACTTGTAACAGGTGATTTTTCACACGACTCGGAATCCAGAATGTGATTCCAGAACACTGGGCCAAAATTGTCTCTAGGACTTCAGCTGATGTCAAATCAAATAGATTCTGGAATTTGTGTAAGCAAAGAAGTAAAAATACTTCTTAGTAACAATACGTGAGATAGTTGTATCACTGTGAACAATATCAAAGTTACACAAATGACACCTCCCCCTCCCCCTCACTCTATAAGGTCTATGCACATTGGTATTGCCTCTGTTTCTCAAACACACTGAACTTGTTCTCACCTTAGCAACCTTACTTGCGATTCCTGACACCTGGAGCCCGTTCATTCCAGTGCTTTCCAAGGTTGGCTCCTGCTCATCATTCAGCTTCAGAAGTAGCCCCCCTGCTTCTCCAAGTAACACTGTATATAACATGTCCTGGTGATTTCCTTCACAGCACATGTAAAACTCTCCAACTGCTTGTTCAATTTTTAAAATGTATTCTTTGTTAGTAAGGGCAGGGTCTCATCTTGTTTACTAAAAGTCACATCCCTACTACCTTGACAACACCTACAGCAGAGTAGGCACTCAAAAAATGAATGCTAAATAAGTAAAAAGTTTAATCCAAAGTACAAGGGTTTTGCACTAAATTATAGTATACAGCCATAAGGTATGATTTATATGATTTGTATTGTATTCTAAGTACTCCATCATTATAAAAATAAGATCTAGTCCAAGATTGTACCAATTTAATACTTTTCAAAGTTTCATCACGAAGATATCCTGTGATATTTTTTATTCCACCATGTCAACGCTTCAAGAATTTGCTTTTCCAACAAACTTTCTCCTATTAAACTGATAGATACTTCTGATATATAGCTCTATCAGAATTTTTGAGATTAAAAAATGGCATGTTGGAAAAAATTGTACAATAAATGTTTATAGAAACACTATGCATAACAGCCAAAGAGCAGAAACCGAAATACCAACTAATACATGAATAAATAAAATATAACTATATCCATACAATTGAATATTATTTATTCTTAAAAACAAGTGAAGTACTGACCCATGCTGTACCATGGATGAGTCCTGAAAACATTATTCTCAGTAGAAGAAGTCAGACACAAACAGCCACATATTATATGATTTCATTTATATGAAATGTCCAAAGTAGGCAAACCCATGGAGACAGAAAGCAAATTACTGGTTAATAAGAGCTGGGGACTGAGGGGCAAAAATGCGGGGTAACTGCTTAATGGGTACAGGGTTTCTCTTTGGGGTGATGACACTGCTCTAAAATTGACTGCGGTGATGGTTATACAACTCTGTAAATATACTAAAAAGCACTGCATGGTACACTCTAAATGGGTGAAATAGATGGTATGTAAATTATATCTCAATAAAGCTACCATATATATGAATATAAATATTAATAATTATATATAATATATGTAGCTATGTAACAATTGGTAGATACAAATAATACCTTTGAAGAATAAGTTGGATGATTAATTCTCATCTAGACCTAAAGTCTATAAAGAAAGACACTCTCTGCTTATCCAGGGTTATACTGCTTAAGGAAATGTCAGCTGTTCTAACAGAAAAACCCTGAGACCTCAATGATTTCATGGAAGTTTATTTCTATCACAAATAAATTTTCCCAATCAACAGGAGGAATTTGGGTGGGGGAGTGATGTTCACTGTGAACTGTTGTTTGGGTTCTTTCTGTTTGGGCCATGCTTTACTCTCGGTCCCAGAGTTCCAGTGGATATTCTGTATCTGGTAAGCAGACAAGGACAGAGGGTAGAATAAATTATACCTTGGCAATAAATTAAAGAAATTTATATACCAACTCTGAAAATGGCAAATATTTCCATTGACCACAACTTAGTCATATGGCCATTCCTAACTACAACAGAATCTGGGAAATGTATCTATTCATGTACCCAGGAGGAAGAGAAATCAGGTTTTGTTGAATGTATAGCACAGATGGGGTTTACTACATAAAGAAAGAGCTTTGGGAGGGGTCTATGAACATTTATTTTGTGACACACACTGTTGTGTCAAAGATATTTCCTTTTAACAAGCAGTTGGTACCAACTGGAGAATAAATTGATAAAACTACTTTAGAAAGAAAGTAGATATTTAATAGATATTTGGTAATATCTATTAAAATTGTAGATATGTGAATTTATGACTCAATGAGGTAAGTTAGAATATGCTGGTCACAATATTTTGCAACCTCTCATATCCCTTGAATCTGGGATGGCCTTGTGACTTGCTCTGACTAGAAGGATGTGATGGAAAAGATGCGGTCTGCATTCCAGATTCTAGCCTTAATAGGCCTTGTAGCTTCTCCCTGGACTGATACTCAAGAATGGCACACTATAAGGAAGTTAATCTACTCTACTGAGGATAAGGAGCCCCATGGTAGAGACCTTAGGTGCCCTAGCCTACAGACAGTCCTAACAGCCAGATATGTACATGAGGCCAGTTGGACTATTCAGCCATTCTAGCCATCATGTGACTGCACCTGGATGAGAAAAACTAGCAGAAGAACCACCATGTTTACTCACAGAATTGTGTAAATCATTATTTTAAGCCAGCAAATTTGGGATGTTTTGTGACACAGTAATAGATATCTAATACAAATGAGAATTGCACTTTCGAGTATAAACTACAGATAAACTCTCACACTTTTGCCAAAAAAAAAAAAAAAAGGCTCAAGAATGCCCACTATGGCACTGTCTATAAGAGAAAACTTATGGAAAAAAACTAATACACCAACCATTACAGAAGATGGATATTTAACATGACTTAGATATCAAGCAGAACATTATACAACAGTGAGAAGAAAACAGCCACAGGCATCAAGTTGGACAAACTTCAAAAATTTACTATTAAGAAAACAAAGTGAATGACCCAGTGTTACACATTTATTCAATCATCAAATATTTATTGAATACTATGTAGATGCCTGGCGTGCTGTGATTCATGGGGTCACAGAGAGTCGGACACAACTGAGCGACTGAACTGAAGTAGATGTCAGGGATAAAACAGTTATGAAGACAGATCCCCACCCCCCCCGCCAAGAAAAAAACCCTGTCTTCAATGCACTTGCATTTCAGTGAAGGGAGACAAACAATAAAATAGAAAATAAGTTAAATAACCCAGATAATGAAAATTACTAAAGAATAATGGAAAGGAGAAGGGAAAGGAGAGCAGCATTGTAGGAATTTGTGGTTTTAGATGAGATAACCTAGGAGCCCCCTGAGGCAGTCACTCAAATAAAGATTCAGTCAAAGAGCAGGGAACTAGTCATGGACAATCAGGGAACAACATTCTAGGCAAAGGGAATTGCAAAACCATGAGGTGGAAAGACCACTGGTATTCTCGAGGACGAGGCATGAGTTCAGTGAGTAATTGGCCCAAGAAGTGAAAGCATGAAACCACTTATGCTGCATTTATGAATGTATAAAATCATAGTACATATTATTTATGAATTAATAAGTATCTAGTAAAATTATAAAAACATTCTATATTGGTAGGAATATATACATGTCAAATAAGTATGGAAAAGCCTGGGAAAATACACATTACTTTCAGGATAGGATTCCCTCTAGGAAAAATAGAGGTAAAAGGAATCAAGATGGGGTATACTAGCCTATTTTTTCAAAATCTCAAGTAAATATGGCAAACTTTATTTTTGTATTTAATTATTAGGTAAGTAAAATTTATTTAGTATGGGTGTTGGGGAAATAGGTTTCACTTACAATATTCTTCGAATTTTCTAGTATATTTGAAATATTTCATAATTGGTTTTAAAAGGAAATGAAGTAATACGTATTTAATAAATAATTAGTAATTGTTTAAATGAGGGGACATAGTTGGATACACACACACACACACAGAAGAATGCCTGCTAACTGTCTAAAAACTCACCAGGCATCTGGGTGAGGGCCTCTCTGGGAAGGACACAATCTCTCCCTGCAGGTAATAGCCACCACACTTCACACACAATATTACATCAAAATAAAAGAGCAGGTGCTTCTTTAGAACTGGGCAGTAAGAGAAAAGGTTGATAATAATGATAATAGCGTTGACTTTTTTAAAGCACTCAGCCCCTTTTTCTACATTCTAAGCATCTTGTTCCAAGTTTCCAGGTATATTGTTATTCAATCTTTCTCACAGTTCTATGAGGCAGGCTGAAGAGCAGAGACGCAGAGATGACTGGGGAGCCCAAGGTCATACAGGTGAGAAGTGATGAAGGCAGGCTTCAAACCTACCAGCCTGTCTCATGACAGAGGCTGAACTTTAACCACTAAGCTCTGCTGGGAATAGAAACCTCTAAGTACACTCTAAAATCTCTTTCCAAATTCACAGCTTGTGTACTGAAGTTAAAACTAACTGTGAATATGTTTGTGTGACTGGTAATAATTTATATGCTGTATGACTCATATTTGCTTCAACTGATGGGATTATAGGCTTCAACTGAATCAATGTTGCCCACCAACATGAATTTGAAATCTTGCTGACTTTTATAAATAAAATAAACAAAATTGAATCCAAAATAGTTATGACCCTTTAAACTCTTAAAACACTATCATTCTTAAGATGCTATTTGGAGAAGTTTGAGGTGGGGTCCAATTTAGCTCTGAGAAATACCTGATTCTCCCTGAAAACCATTCAATTCCCTAAAAGTCATATTCTATATGTATTAGTTCTACAGAGTTCCATAGTCAAACTTCAGGTATCGCTTCTCTATTGAGAATTTTCAATATAGCAGGTCAAAATACTCTGTCACCAAAAATCGAATGGTCAAAACTTAACACAGTTTAAAAGAGAGAGAGGCTAAGACAAAATGCATATAATACAGAGGCATTTAAGATCAACAAAACCAAAGCTGAAAAATATAAATAGTTCTGTTTTACCTTTAGCCACAAAAATGAAAGAGAACTAGCATATCACTTTTATATTGGTTTTTATTTAGTAATAGGAGAATAAATATGTATACAGCTCATACATGGAGATATTTCTTACAACTGGAAACAACTGGAAAAACATGTTGGTTGGAAATTTTGTGCAATAGTGAATGAACATGAAAAAGTACTTGATAGGACACCTAAAAAATGAATTCACTGTTGGTTAATCACATCTTTCAGATAATCTCTACTGCTAATATAATTATTTTCCCTCATTTAAGCTAAGTTCTGTTTAAGAAGATCAGACACACATCTCTCCCAATCCTCTAACGATTGTACAGGATCAGTCCAGAGGTACTGTCTCACCCTACACATCAGGTCATACAACGGACATTATTCAGAAGACTTCCCAGATATACCTCCTGCAGTCATTTAGTCTTCAAACCTGAATAGGATTTTCTGTCAACTGTCCCAGAATGTTTCTGATCCACATAGTTTAAATCAGTGAATTTACAGTACATTAAAGTTTTAATTTATTTCTATTACTGGACGTAATTTCAACGCTCCTAGAGTGATGTTTCTAACAAAACCAACTCAAACTTTACTTCTCTAAAATACAGCCAACAGGGAAAAAAAACACCACAAACATAGTAATTATGGTGAGATAATCAAAGGCTTCCACGCTGAAAAAAAAATTGTCCTAAAAATGTCACTTGTGGGTTTTGAGGCTTCAGAGCCTTGAAAGGGACCTATTTTAAACAGAAGTCCAGAGGAAGCAGCAGACTTTGGATCTTTCTCTTTCTGCCCTCCCATTTCTCTCACTCTTGGGAGGGAGAGAAGGGACAAGTTGAAAAACTTAATCGGCTCTTACATACACACGCACACATACCACTCCCCCACCCCAGCCACACCCCATGCCATTCTTTCTCTGTCTTCATTTCTACACTGGCTTCAAAACATCCCCATTTTAATTAGCCTTTCCCCCCACTCAGATTTCCCTGGCTTGTAATTATAGTCACAGGGAGCTTCCAACAGGACTATCTTCAAGACCTTTCAGACCCCACACAGGGAAATTCCCAGTTGAAACTGAGCCTGTCTCCTGGTTTTTAAAGAAAACAGCAGTGTGAACTAACTAAAAGTTGACTCAATTTGAATAGACATTTCTCCAAATAAAATATACAATAAGCACATAAAAAGATGCTCAACATCACGAGCCATTTGGGAAACACAAATCAATACAGTTCTGGTATGCCACTTCCCATTGACTGGGAAGACTATTGCCAAAAGTGATGGCAAGACGGTTCAGAAATTGGAGCCTCTGTGCATTCCGGGTGGGGATGTACAATGGTGCAGATTCTGTGAAAAAGTGTGTCAGTTCCTGTAAAAATTGATTGCAGACTGAAAGAACTGAAAGTACAGATTCAAGCAGTGTTCATGGCAGCATTATCCACAGCAATAAAGTAGAAGTCACACAGTTGTGTTTGACTCTTTGTGACCCCATGGACTATAGCCCACTGGGCTCCTCTGTCCATGGAATTTTCCAGATGAAAATACTGGAGCGGGTTGCCATTCCCTTCTCAGAGGATCTTCCTGATAGAGGGATCGAACCCAGGTCTCCTGTACTTCGGGCAGATACTTTACCATCAGAGCTACCAGGGAAGCCCAATCCATAGCCAAAAGATAAAAACAACTCAACTGTCCAGTGACTACTAAATGGATAAAAATAATTTGCTACATGAATGCAATGGGATACTACTCTTCCTTAAAAAGGAAGGAAATTCAGACACACACCACAACTGAAGACATAGGCTAAGTGAAATAAGCCAGGTACAAAAAAAAGAGGCAAATATGGTATGATTCCACGCATATGAGGTACTTCCAAGAGTCCACATCATAGAGTCAGAAAAACAGAATGGTTGCTGTCAAGGGCTAGGAGTTGGGGGGAAAAGAGGTGTTATTGTTCTGTGGGCACAGTTTCAGTTGAGGATAAGGAAAACTTCTAGAGATGAACAATGGTGATGGCTGCACAGCAATGTGAATGCACCTAATGCCACAAAACTATACACTTAAAGACAGTTAAAATTGTAAGTGTTATGCTATCTAGATTTTGCCATAAGAAAAGATTTGACTTAGAAGATACAATTATGAACAAAGAATGGTTTTTAGTCAACAATCTTTTTCTTCAGCTAGTTCAGTCGTGTTCGACTCTTTGCGACCCCATGGACTGCAGCACACCAGGCCTCCCTCCCTGTCCATCACCAACTCCTGGAACTTACTCAGACTCCTGTCCATTGAGTCGGTGATGCCATCCAACCATCTCATCCTCTGTCGTCCCCTTCTCCTCCTGCCTTCAGCAGCAGTCCCAGCATCAGGGTCTTTTCAAATCAGTCAGCTCTTCACATCAGGTGACCAAAGTATTGGAGCTTCAACGTCAGTCCTTCCAACGAATACTCAGGACTGAATTCCTTTAGGATGGACTGGTTGGATCTTCTTGCAGTCCAAGGGACTCTCAAGAGTCATCTCTAACAACATAATTCAAAAGCATCAAATCTCCAGCGCTCAGCTTTCTTTATAGTCCAACGCTCACATCATACATGACTCCTGGAAAAACCGTAGCCTTGACTAGACGGACCTTTGTTGGCAAAGTAATGTCTCTGCTTTTGAATATGCTGTCTAGGTTGATCATAACTTTCCTTCCAAGGAGTAAGCATAATTTAATTTCCTGGCTGCAGTCACTATCTGCAGTGATTTTGGAGCCAAAAAAAGTAAAAGTCTGTCACTGTTTCTACCATTTCCCCATCTATTTCCCATGAAGTGATGGGACCGGATGCCATGATCTTAGTTTTCTGAATGTTGAGCTTCAAGCCAACCTTTTCACTCTCCTCTTTCACTTTCATCAAGAGGCTCTTTAGTTCTTCTTCACTTTCTGCCATAAGGGTGGTGTCATCTGCATATATAAGGTTATTGATATTTCTCCCAGAAATCTTGATTCCAGCTTGTGCTTCACCCAGTCCAGCATTTCTCATGATGTACTCTGCATATAAGTAAAATAAGCAGGGTGACAATATACAACCTTGACGTACTCCTTTCCCAATTTGGAACCAATCTGTTGTTCCATGGCCAGTTCTAACTGTTGCTTCTTGACCTGCATACAGATTTCTCAGGAGGCAGGTCAGGTGGTCTGG
The DNA here is from genome assembly GCF_049115385.1 of Moschus berezovskii. Taxonomy (NCBI): domain Eukaryota; kingdom Metazoa; phylum Chordata; class Mammalia; order Artiodactyla; family Moschidae; genus Moschus; species Moschus berezovskii. The sequence continues at coordinate 15,368,786 of NC_142483.1, forward strand.
TATTCCCATCTCTAGAAGAATTTTCCACAGTTTGTCGTGATCCACACAGTCAAAGGCTTTGGCATTGCCAATAAAGTAGAAATAGATGTTTTTCTGGAACTCTCTTGCTTTTTTGATGATCCAGCAGATGTTGACAATTCGATGTCTATTTCCTTTGCCTTTTCTAAAACCAGCTTGAACATCTGAAAGTTCACAGTTCACATATTGTTGAAGCCTGACTTGGAGAATTTTGAGCATTATTTACTAGCATGTGAGATGAGTGCAATTGTGCGGTAGTTTGAGCATTCTTTGGCATTGCCTTTCTTAGGGACTGAAATGAAAACTGATGTTTTCCAGTCCTGTGTCACTGCTGAGTCTTCCAAATTTGCTGGCATATTGAGTGCAGCACTTTCACAGCATCTTCTTTTTCTTAATAAATCAATAATCTGCATTTTACAGCTCCTCATGTGTGGGTGTGCTCCGTTGCTGAGTTGTGTCTGACTCTTTGCAACCCTATGGATTTCAGCCTGCCAGGCTCCTCTCTCTATGGGATTTCTCAGGCAAGAATTCTGGAGTGAATTGCCATTTCCTTCTCCAGGGGATCTTCCCAACCCAGTGATCAAACCTATGTCTTCTGCTCTCCTGCACTGCAGGAGGATTCTTCACAGGTTGAGCCATTGGACTTGAGCTTGAGCTAGGACTTGAGCCAAGTCCTAGCAGCTCCTTGCTAATCTACAAATATGATGGCCCTGACTTGTAGAGATTCTCCTTTAGTGACCTTCAGATTGGAATCTAGGTTGTGGTGGACTGAACTACTATCATTCTAGACTTTTGACTTTCTACAGCTTCAAGAAGGAGGACAAATGGACCACTTTTCAATTATGCACAGGAGCGGACAGACATCACTAATCAGTCACAGTACTACTTTGTGCTAAGGCCCCTGGGACTCTGTAATCCTTCTCAACATGGAGTTCAGGCAGTCACCAAAGAATCAGAGCTGTCTGTCTAAATGAAGTCTCATTGCCAAAGTTGTCTGTTTTTACCCAAACTGAAATCTCACAGACTAAAAATCAGCTACAGTGGGTTGAGCTGATTGATCAGATTACAGACGAAGGGGGCTTGACCTGGTCTCTGTGCTCCCCCCCTTTCCACCAATATTTTATTTATTTATTTAATTTTGGCTGTGTTGGATCTTAGTGTAGGTGTACAGGCTTGGTTGCCCCATAGCATGTGGGATCTTAGTTCCCTGAGCAGGGATCAAACCCACATTCCGTGCACTGGAAGACAGATTCTTAACCACTGGACCACCAGGGAAGTCTCCTGTCCACGCCTTTTAATGGCCACAGATTCTGGTCAGGGTAGAAGAAAATTACCTCAGATAACAAAACTCAAATGACCAAAGAGACAGAGATTCTTCTAGCACAATAATAAAAAGGATGTATACATATAGCATATATATATATATATATATACACACACACAAAGGACATATATATACATACGTATATACAAAGGAGATATATATATATATAGCATAGTTATATAGTTAACTCTGTCATTATGAAAGATGTTATTGTCTTCTAGAACAGGAGTTGGCAAACTTTTTCTATTAAAGGCCAGATAGTGTACTGGCAACCCACTCTGGTACTCTTGCCTGGAAAATCCCATGGCTGAAGGAGCCTGGTGGGCTGCAGTCCATGGGGTCGCTAAGAGTCGGACACGACTGAGCGACTTCTCTTTCTTTCTCTTCTTTCTAGTGTATATTCTAGATTTGGTTGGCCATATCCCTCTGTTGCAACTACTCAACTCTGCCCTATGAAAGCAACTATAGACTATACATAAATGAATGGAAATGGCTAGGTTCCAATCAAACTATTTATAAAAACAGGTGGCAGGTGGGACTTGGTCTGTGGGCCACAGTTTGCTGGCCACTGCTCTAGTTATTTCTTCTTCAGTCCAGATCTCACAGAGGGCTGCTTCCTCTTTTCTCCTTTATTTAGCTTCAGACTTTAAATCCGTTTCTATCCCCAACTGAGCACTCCCCACCCCCTCCCCCAAACAGCTAAATGAAGGGCAAGCAGCACAAAAGGCTTGTCATCAAGCTAGAGGTGAGAAGGCCAAAAAGAGAGAATCCAAGAGGCCTGAAATCTGGCGGGGTGGGGGTGGGGCAGCAGTATGTGTAGAATTAAGAACTCAAAGTTCAGAACAAAGGCCTTCTACCAGTGGGAGGCTGAGGGGTGATGAGTAGCATAGAAGAGCCATTCCCTTTAGTGTGCTTAGTTGCTCAATCATGTTTGTCTCTTTGCAACCCCATGGATTGTAGTCCGCCAGGCTCCTCTGTCCATGGGGTTCTCCAGACAAGAATCCGCAAAGGCTAGATGTACTGGAATATGGTATGCTCTAGATTCTGCGTGTGAGTCTGACAGGACAAAAGGCTAGTTTGGTTATAATGATAGTAGAGAAAGTTATATACTTAGAGTACTCAAAGTGTGTTCAAAGCTAAGTTAAGGTTATTTAATCCACTTCCAACAAATTCCATCCCCAAAGTATTAGATGTACAGGCTAAGTGTACAACAGGGTAGAGCCAGGGTAGTTCAGACCTGGGCCAGCCACTGTAACTCACTGACCTCGGAAAGTCACTTAAGATCTGTGTCCTGCATTTAGAGTGGGGATCCAAATGCTGGCTCCATACAAGATAAGCAAGAATACATATTTAAGGTAATCTGCATTCAGACTAATAAAAGGTAACATCTAATAAAGGGAAGAATAATCCTTCATCTTAAAACGTTTTGATGATCTGATTTTAAAACAAGGTGGGACTGAAAGAGATAAAGGTACTTGGTGGGAGAGACAGGAATGCAGAGAAGGAGATAGGAAGAAAAACTGTAATTTTAAGAACGGAATTATGGAAATGCAAAAAGCAGACCTATGCCAGTCTGCAGGAACTCCAGATAGCTTCTTGTTGAAGTTGACACATTAGCCAGAGATGTGAGGATAAACAGGAGTTAGCTGGGGAAGGAAGGCAGGTTTGAGTATGAACATTTTGAACATGAAGAACCACAGGGACCAAGGCCTAGTGGAAAGAAACAGCAAAGTGTGTGTTGGGAGTGGATCTATCTGTTCAGTGTTATTAGCCAGAGGTAGGTTCTGGTGCAAAATGAGGCTGAGGTTAGGCCAGGGCTAGCCAATGGAAGTCCTTAAATGTCCCAATAAAGAGCACAATTTACTCTGCACGATGGCAGTGATGCTGAAAGTATTAGGTAGGGCAGTGATGAGGAAGTGAGAATGAATTGGAAAAATCAGGCTGGAGTCAGGAAGCTGTGGCACAGGACACGAAAAGAAGATCAGAACAAAGGTCGAGGGTGGAAGAGCCTGGCAGGCTATAATCCATAGGGTCGCAAACAGTCAGACACGACTGAGCGACCAAGCACAGCCCAAAAGGAATGGAGAGAAGGACATAGATTGAGGAAACATCTAAAACCAGCACAACCTGGTGAGCAATTACAATGAGGGTAGGGTGACACGAGGGGCAGGAAGAGACTAAGGGTGACTCTCAGATTTCTGGTCAGTCTGTATCCCTGTAAGGCCAGACCATGCCACATCTTAACATGATCTCTCCAACTACTGACAGAGTCATTCCCCTAGGAAACAGGCAATCTGGAAAAGAGTTCCCAAGAAGGAAAGATATAAAGACAAAACCAAGTTTGGAAATATTCTGGTAACAAGTACTGGAAATCATAATTACACATGTACAAATAAAAGGCCAGAAGAGATGAACAGCTACACGATGCTACTGTTAAAGACTGGTTCCCTGTACACGGTAGTGTTTCTACCATGTTTCAATGTTTTGCCTGCAAAATACACAAAGCTATAAAATGTATATCACACGTGTGTCTGGGTGTTTTACAACCACACCATGCCTCAGATGAACACTTTCTGTCCTGTAGTATTTCATTAGACAGAGCATTTTTAAACAATTGGAAGAAATTTTAGTAAGTCTATATTTCAAAGTACCCATCCAGAAAAAAAGATTTGAGTGGGTGGGTACCCGTTTACTGTTTAGGTTTATAAATTCCTGTTAGTCTTATAATCTTTAAAATATTTTCAAGTTGTCTGAAATAGTATATACATCATTAAACAGATGTCAAATTATTATGGAAAATGACATGAAATTTCTGGACACTTAAGGCACCACAAGTCTTCGGTAACTAAATTCAAAAAGGCATGTAGGGTAGAAAAAATGACAGTGAGCAGTGAAAGGTCCAGAGGCTTAGCAAAATCTATTCTCTAAGGGTAATTCAAGGACTATAAGCTGTGACTACATTCAAACCAAGCACCAGGATTCTGGCTTCTATGTTTCAACTGCTGTCCTAGTAGAATATTTTATAAAAACTATAAGAGCAAAAGGCCTATACACTGAGAGGCCACACAAGGATTTTATGTAATTTGACAGGGATTGAAATAAGTTACTCTCACAAACAGAGACTTCTGATCTTCCAGTTTCACAGAGAAAAATGCCTGTGTTCCACTGACCATGGAAGTGCTGAGCGCAGGTAAGGTTCAGATTTTAATCCTGGTTCTGTCACTATCTGATCACACAGCCCCAAGTAAAGCATCCTCCTTTACTCCCTGACTTTCTATCCCATTTCTACAACTGAAAACAGAAAGGTTGAACAAGATAACCAGGGGCCTTTCTAGTCAGGTCCTCCAGCAAGGAGCCTGTGGTAAGCCCTCCCACATAGCACTAAACTTCTCCTCCACAGAACTCAACAAGCTTATCATTAACTTCTGGTTTAATGCTGCTCTTCAGGCCTGGAAGGCAGAACTGTGATGGGGATCTTGTAATCTTGTTGACTTCTTTATATCTAATTCAGTACCAGAACTCAGAATTCAATCAATATTTTCAGAGAACTTCCCAACTGTCTCTCTCTCTGTCTCTTTTTTTTGTAGTTAGTTACTAGAGAAGTCAGAATAAAATCCAAATCCTTTGAAACATCCTCTGGGATTGCAGAACAATTCATTTTCCAGTTAGTTTCTCTTCCATCAAGCCCTGAAGGCCCATGTTCCTAAACAGTTTCCCCGAGATCTCTGGTTCTTCTAAAAGGAAACAAAAATTCCATTTTGGTTTGTTTTGGATTTTATGTTAATAGCTATATAGAGGATGAACTTGGTTTTTAAAATGGCACATAATAGGCAAGTTAAAAGGTAAGCATAACTAGTAACTTCTCCGAACTAAGCCTTATGTCACACAATTCCTTTCTCTTCTTAAAAGTCCATAGGGAATGAACCATCCCAGGAAGTTCCCCATCCCTTGGTTCCTACAGGGAAGGGTCAGCCTCGGGTTTCCTCCCCATTTCCTTGCTGTGTGTCCTTCTTTCTCAGCCAACAGAAGCAGGTGTCCGCTCTCCTTTCTCTCATTACTTCTGACCCAGAAGCACTGATCGGTGGTTTCCCTCCCCTGAGCCTCAGGCCCTGGGGAAATGGCTGTGGACCTTTCAAAGGAGAAGCACCAGCCTAGTATAAACAGACATCTCCCCTACAATTCCCCACTGGGGGCTTCCTGCTCCATGCAGTCTCCAAGGCAAGTTTTCTTCATTCATCAGAAGGGATGCTCCTGGACAGGGGCTCTGAGCCAGCCACGCCTCTTCCCAGGTGCCTCCTTGACCTCCTCAATTTCTCCGTGAATCTTCCCCTTGCTACTAAACCTGGTTGAGTTCAAGTTTGCATTTTTTTTTTTTCCTGGTGATTTTTAGTTTTCCCTGCATGGCCAGTTTTATTTCATTTCAAGTCATCCAATGTGCAAGTTTTTAGAGCTTGCTTTCAGACAAACAAACAAAAATGGACAAAGCTAGTATATAGTATGTAGGGAGATGCAACTGGGTAAGAAAAAGTATGAAGGAAAGTAAGGTGATTACCGTAGACGTCAAGACTGGTTATTTGGGGGAGAAGGAAATAACCTTTGGTTTGAGCAGGATCTTGGAAGCTGTGGAAAACTAGAAAGTCCAAGATTCCTTCATGAATGGTGAATTCAAAGATTTCTGTCTTATAAATTCATTAAATGTACAAATGTTTATAACTGTTTTATGCGTTTGTATTATACTTAACAAGAATTATTTTTTAAAGCTCTCATCATTTTTGACTTTACAACTTAGCTAAGGAATAATGACCAACCAGATCTGTAAACAGAAAAATGTACAAATCTTTTCCCATGTTTCTGCAAGTTCTCATCACTGCAATAAATATTTCACATCGAACTTCCATTTGCTTGTCCCCATTCATGAATCTGAACAGATCAGTTTAAAGAAAGAGAGTGTGTCAAAGGAAAGCTAGACCTAAGAAAACTTTGGATGATGGACAACTTTAAGAAAAAATGGCCTGAGTAGTCGCTAAAACCTAATAACCCTTTCCTTTTATGTCTGTTAAAGTATTTTTAATAATTACTATGTATAGAGAACTTTAAAGCAGATGAAGGTACTAAAGATGCTATTATTATGATATCTATTGTTACTGTGTGCCTGAGACTAAGTATTTAATGTTCTTTATCAAATTTAATCTTTATAACAGCTCTAAAAGATAGATATTATGTACCTTAATAATTTTACAGTGTGTGTTTTGTTATTCCTCTAACAAATTGGGCTCATTCTCACCCCTGGAGACCTTTGTACATGTTTCCTCTACGTCCAATGCTCTGCCCGCAACTCTGCATGGCTAGCTCCTGCTCCTCCTCCAGGTCTCAGCTTAAACGTCACACATTCCTCATTCCACAATTAGCCTTCTTCCCCTTGCAGGTGCCCCTTAAAACATGTTCCTAACCCACTTAGCACTCAGAAAAGCGATCCAACTTTTCATTTCTTGCTCACAATCATGGAGAAATCTTCCTAAAGTAACAGAACATCCTGATGACTGAGCTGTCCTGGAATTCTTTTCAATAAATACTCAGCTGGAATGAAACAGTCTATCTTGTGATATGCATTCCTTTCAACAAGAAGCCATAAAAAAGCAAGAAATTAATACACGGGGCTGACCAGCAGAAATAAAAAAAGTGCTCTTGTTAATTACTATGAGAAATAAAGAAAATAGCAGTGCCTGATCATAAACACCAATCTTCAGACTTGAAAAAGAGAAGGCCTGCCCCCGAGCAAAGATAAAGCCAAAGAAAAGAGTCTGAATTTCTCAACTAAACAGCTGCACATGAGTTTTGTTAGGTTCAATTTTAATTGCAAACTTTAAGCAACAATAAAGATGGCAAACAAAAGCCTTCAGACGTGAAAAGACAGAATAATCATAGCTGCATGAGCTTAGTCCGATGGGGGAGGATACAGAGCCTTTCTAAAATTTATTTTATAGCTGAAATTTATGTACAGCTTGGTTTTGTGGCTGCCTCTGCAGCCTGTATGTGCAGGGCATTATAAATACTCTTCAGGAGTGCTGCCTCCCTCCCATGCTCTAAAGCATCAATCAAATTAACCAAGTAGACGTCAAGGTCTTTTTGGAGGGTGCTCTGTGGCCCAAACCAACTGCAGGCAAACCTCTTGGCCACAGGAGCCATGCCATTTCCTCCTCAGTCTCCTGGCTCCTGTGGCCTCCAGCCTGGAGATGGTGTCCAGCCTCTCAATTTACGGGAACCCCCTTCCCCACCTCCTGCACGTGGGTACACGAGGCCATATTTAGCTCAGCCTACCCATAGTTCACTTCACCAGGCCAGGTGAAGCCAAATACCAAGTGAGCACAAGAAAGAAAGAGCTTTCTGTCTCAAGTATCTATCTGTGTGAAGTCAGTGGCTTTTTAAAGGCTACCACTCTGGTGCCTATGCGTCAGATTCTTAGGGGATTTAATTTAGAGGTGAAAAATATAGTCATCTAACACCAACAAGCAAAATTAAGGAAGCTATGATGTTCCAAGGCAAAAAAATAAAACAGTCTGGGAATGGATATACACATGTGTGTGTCTGTATCTTTACACATGCATATATACCATATGTGCATGTGTGCTTGAACAATGAGGGTATGGCTTGCTGCCAAACATTAAGAAAAGTTTTAAAAATTTACGATGCTGGGAAAAAGTATACGAAGACATAAATCTTAGATTTTTCTCCTAATCAATGCTAAACTACCAGAACAGACATACATGTCTTTAAAACAGCCCAACCCAAGGAACTGAGGGTTTAACAGAAAACCTAAAACTAACACTGACTTCCACCAGTCATATCAGAAAACGATGTATCATTTGGTCGATACTAACTACAAAAATGATGATGATGGAAAAAGTAACTGTGTTTGTCATTCCTGAGCACATCCTGGGCACAAAGAGCAATGGTAATGTCTTTACATTGAGATGCCATTGCTTCACACAAACCTGTGAGGTAGCTACTCTTCTTATCCCCATTTTAAAGATGATAACACTGAGGCACAGCAAGGTTCGCCTTAGCATCACACAGCTGTAAAGTGTCAGAAGAGGGAATGGATTACAGGCCTGTGTATCTCTAGATTAAAAATGAAAAGGGACAACCAATGATATGCAGCCTCCCCTAAGAAGTGGGAAAGGAAGAAAACCCAGATTTAGATAAAGAAAGAAAATTGGGAATAAATCAGGGAATTTTCTAGATAATTTAGGTCTCCAGGGAGTCAATGTCATCCACAACGTTGACATAATTTTGGCAACATAAAGCTTTTGTGGGGTTGTAAATGACTTTGAATCTTTCATAGTATAGAAGGAGTCATTTGAAAAGTTGGAAAACCAATCACTGTATTATTTATATGAGGCCTAAAAACAAGTTTGCTTCATTTCAAAATAAAATCATGTGGTCTGAAAGAAACAAGACAAGGTTACAAAATATGCCCTAATGTTCCCATTTCCATGCATATCATCTCTATTCTAAGTAGTTGCCTTAGAGGCTGTTAGTTAGTCCAAAGAGGCAGGCTTTTCTCCAAGACATTTTGGGAAACCTGCCCTTGGAACCATCTCCAGAATCTGGCACATTTTTGTGACAAAGTATCATACCAGCAGCATAACTTTACAGCCACATGTCTTTTCGAACCAAGTCTGGGAAATAACGCTATTGATTAAAATAGGAAACTTTGGTTTTAGAAAATAATGAGCTGTGATTACAGAAGAGTAAAGTCTCATGTGTGGCTCTTAATGTGGCCAGAGGAGCTCTAGAAAGCTTTGAGTAACAACTGCCATGCTGAGAAATGTACAGAAGTTCCACTGGGTGATGGCTGAGCAGGGAAACATTCATTCAGAAATGAGAGCGCCAAAAACTCAGCCACTTAAGATGATGGTAGTGATGTAGTTACCAGTCTGACATAGACTCAGCACTCCCTGAGAACAGTGCCCTGCACACAGCAGGTGCCCACTGTTCTGTTGTGAATGACTCAATGTCTGTAACCCTCTGTCAAACAAAGTGCAACCTCTTTGCTAATGAGAAAATTCTTTGCTCATACAACAGTTAATGGATCAAAACCTAAACAACTCACAAAAGTATGGCTTCACTGGAGCTCTAAAATATGAAGAAAAACCTGCTCAAAGGATCTGCTGCTCATTTTGCCACCTTTCTGCAGATGTCTCCAGCCCTTGTTTCCCAACACAGGGTGCCAGCCACACAGGCAGTCCCTCTGAGGACACAGTGGGAATTAGGTTTCCTCTGGTCCCCTCCTTAAGCGGCTCCTTCCTGCTCCTGACAGCCACTCCAAACAGCTTGCAATGAAGATGACACCCCCTGCAGCTTATATGAGAAAGGACAAGTAACTGTGACAGAGCTCTAAAAACGCACATGTTCAAATGCCAACAAGGATGCTTCTTGCAGGAAAATCCTATTACAACAAACTTCAGGACAAAATCTAAATGGTGCAACCTCTGTTTATAGTTAGCCTATATGATTATTCAGCTTTTCATTCACCACACGTTTATTAATAATTAAAACATTATTATGATCTTACTACTTATTGGCACTGAAAACAACCCAGTTGAATAAGAGACAGGCCCTCACTAAAGAAGACTGAGCGTCGAAGATTTGAACCTTTCAAACTGTGGTGCTGGAGAAGACTCTTGAGAGTTCCTTGGACAGCAAGGAGATTAAACCAGTCAATCCTAAAGGAAATCAACCCTGAATATTCATTGGAAGGACTGATGCTAAAGTGGAAGCTCCAATACTTTCGACACCTGATGCAAAGAGCTGACTCATTGGAAAAGACCCTGATGCTGGGAAAAACTGAGGGGAGGAGGAGAAGGGGACGACAGAGGACGAGATGGGTGGATGGCATCACTGATTCAATCAACATGAGTTTGAGCAGGCTCCAGGAGATGGTGAAGGACAGGGAAGCCAGGCGTGCTGTTGTTCATGGGGTCACAAAGAGTTGGACACAACTGAACAACAACAACCTTTCAAGGAGCTCACTACTACATTTCATTTGTAATACACACACCCTGTCCTCCCTCAAGCCCCTACATTTGCTCTTGGCCAGCATCGGCACTCTTCTCCTTACTTCTGGACATGACACACCAGTCCTTCTCTAATCTGAGCCAGGCAGCCACTCACGATCCACTGAAATGCCATGGAACCTTTTTTCCCCCCATTTTGCTTACTTAGAATAATTCATTTATTCAGGTAGTCAAAAATACTGAATGTCAACCCTGTTCTGGAAACATAAGAAAACCCTAATGTTAGTGAGGGAGATGGACAAAGTCTCATGTGATCATGGGAAAGACAGCTAGGAAACAAGTTTACAAGTAACTGTACATTATCAGTTTTAGGCTGTGATATGCATGATGAAGAAAGCTAAAATAAGGTTCGGACATAAAGGATGATAAGAACAATGAATTAGAAAGAGCATGCAGAGAAAGCCTCTCTGAGGAGATAACACTTGAGCAGTGACCTGCAAGCAGTAAAGGAGTAAGTCACATTCATATTTGAAGAATAAACATTCTAGTCAAGGGAATAGCAGGTTTTAAGACCTGAAGGTGAAGCAGGCTTGGACTGGTATGCTGGCGCAATCAGGGAGGGAGACAGCACGAGGACAGGGTCCTCAAAGAAAGCCATGGTCAACTGCACAGGGCACTGCAGATTCTGGTAAGGTCTCCAGGGAGCCCTCACACGCGTTAGTTCTGAACAACAACACGACATCATCAGCATCCTCATCAGGGTCATCACGGCACCAGCAAACACTCTGTGCTGTTTCCTGAATGACCACAGCACTAGGAGGAGGAGGGTCCTGTCACCACCTGAGATCCAGAAACTTCGCCTGCCGGACATCACACAGCTAGCAACTGGCAACACTGAGAGTCAACCGAGGAGTCCATGATCTTAACCAGAGTGGAAAAAACACACCTTAAAGAAAGAGATTGCCACTCTGTATGACAAAGAGATAAAAGGGTCCAGCCACTCAGAGGTGAGGGCAACTAGCCTGGGCAGACTGTAGCAGATGATGGAAGAGTCTCTCCAGTGATGCCACAGACTCTTAGAGGATGCCTGTGGAGAATGACTGTTTACGCCACTAAATACAAGAGAAGCAAAAAGGAATAAGTGATTTTGGACGTAACTAAATTAGCAAAATAAATATCATAAGTAGACATCTTGATGATTTTATCTATACCCCTATAAGTTTATATATTCAAACTTGAAAAGGTTTTTTTTCTTTAATTTCTCTTTGAGAAATAAATACTAACTGGCTTTGTAATCGGGGGGGCTTCTATTGGAAACACTCACCAGGAACAGGGAAGGGGCCCTGCTTTCAGGTTGAGAGCATTTGCAGGAAACCCCAGCAAAGCTGCAGGAGGTGCCCTAGGTGAACAAATTTAGACTGATTTTGCTTACAATGTTCATCTTCTGAACTTGCACTGCTGCCCACTCTAAACTACAAAAATATCTCTTTGGGCTGTATTCCACCATCTTCTAGTACATCTCACATGATGATTATGTTGGCATAGTTATATTTGACCATTACAGAAGGTGAAGAAGCAGCAAAAACCTGGTCTCAGAAACCCAAAAGGTTAGTACAGAGCCTGATACAAATGGCTGTGGGATGAATAAATACATGAATGAAACTTTCATTTCATCAGCATTCAAAACACAGATATGACCTTATTTTTATATGGTTAAAAAAACAAGTTTTAAGAACTACAAACATCATAGAATCAGTTAAAACTGAAAAGTGGGTTCTCTCCCCACTTGTAATATACCTTCCAGACACCACAGCCCTGAAAGATGAAATTTTAACTATTACGCTGGTCTCAAACATTGGACTGTGGTGATTCCTGTGAGGTGAAACTTTAGCCAGGTGAATGAAGCCACAGTCTCATATGGTCTTAATTCCCCCTTTAGGTTATGGGGGTAAATAATCTTGTAAGATGAGTAAAAGGGTAAAGCCATCATTAAGCCAGGTTAAGAGAGGTGCCGTTCATTCAGAAATTACAGCCCCGTTTATGGTCATACTCAGGCATCCAGGAGACACGCATGCAAGGTTACATTGTTTAACTGTTAACATTTTCAAATTTGCGGTTTTCTAATTTCTCATAAGGATCCTTTCACAGCCAAAAACGTACTACCAAAATAAAACAAGCCTGCTGGTAATGACATAGGGACGCTCTGTGCTTCACTGCCAACCCGTATAACTGATTTTGACAGCATGACAGGAACCCGAAGCACTGTATCCCTCACTGCCAACGACCTGCTGTAGCAGGAAGAGGGCAAAGCTGTGTGCAAGTGAGAATTAACAATGGGGACCTTAAGAATCCAATTTTATATTTTAAGACTGGAATAATTTTTACATCTTCCTCCAAAATATTCTTCATCAGATTTGGATTTGGGGCATAATATGATGTGAGGTTATAATCTGAAGTTAACACAGATCCCAGAGTCAAGAACTGACAGAAGGAAATATTACTATACCTGTCATAAACGTTTTTCAAGTGTGCCTCACATCAACTTTTTTTTAACGAGCTGCAACTTTTTAAAAGGATATCAGAAGCAGAACTTTCTTGGCCATTCATTCTAACACAACTATTTTTAATCAAGGGGCAGGTGTAAAGCCATTTTAAGATGCCAAGGTGAATTCTTGTTCAGCAAGATAATGCTTAATAAAACATTATTATAGAGTTTGCTCCATCTCAAACTGTAAGCAAAGAGGTGACTACAAACTTCAGCCATCGGCACTATAAATTGCCTAGATCGACATTTGTCCAAGTTTTATAAAATACTGTTTGCAATGTTAGTAGATATCCCAAAGTAGGGGGTGGGGAGAGATTTCTTTTGCCAAACAATTTGGAGAAATTATGGATTAAAGAACATGAAACAGTTTTCTTGATCACAGGACTTCTAAGTGTCTTTAATACGCTAATATGCACAGTGACTCTCCAAGTGAGGGAGTATGCATTGTTCCCAAAGGTATCTCACAAATGGAATCCTTTTTCTAATCGTATCTCCCAGAACTTCACTTTCATAACTGTATGTGGGAAATGTGAACCTAGACACTTTCTACCAGGTTTTTGTCAAATCGGTCTCTTTCTATTTTCCCACAACTTTAACCCACACAGTCGGGGTGGCGGGGAATAGCCCCTATTGACATAGTGGCTTATTAAAATAATAGTCTACTTTACAAACAATTACATTTAAAAACCACATAACTCCTGCCCTTGAGAAATAAGTCTGTAACCCAAGTAGGTCAATTCTGAGGAGTTCCTGCATTATGTATCTTATGTCCAGACTGTCACAGTTCTAATCTGTATCTTACACCAAAAAAAGTAACAATTGGTGGTTGTATTATTATAACCAACTACTCTAAAGAAAGAAAACAATGTTTTAGTGCACACTACAAAAGTCTTTTCAAAATGGCAGATCTTGCACTTTAGATGGAAAACAGAATGAGTTCTTTGAATAAATTATATTTAAAGCCATATATTATATACTACAGGATCGGTACAAAAGGAGACCAGTTTCCCCCATTTTCCTGAATTCCCAACTGACATCTCTACTACTATGCTGGGGCAGCAGCATCCTAGTGGACCATGAACTGTCTTCTCCATTGGCACTTTTAATTCAGCACACGTATGCATCCTTCAGGTAGTTCCAGGACTCCAAGATTTCAGAGCTGAAAGGGCCATCACTGCCAATATAAGCCTCTTGGTTTGTAGACAAAAAAGCAGGCTCAGAGAGAACAGAAACCACCTGCTCAAAATCACACAGCTAATTAGAGATTGAACCTAGAATAGAATTCAGATCCTCAACTGCCTTGGTCCTTTCAGCTCTCACCCACTCAGACACTGAAAGCTGTGCTGCTGAACTATGATTCATAAGGCCTTCTACAGCTTCTGCCCTGGCCCACCAAGGCTCCAGCTGCAGAAACATTCTTTGTTACCTCTTTCACATCTTCCATCCTAGGACAAGTAGCAGCCCAGGAACACACTCTTTAGTTTACTTTCAGAAGCTGCTGCAAATCAAATCAGAAGCCTGAGAAAGACACCTTTAGTCAGAGGAAAAGATCTTGAGATGCTCAAGGGTAAAGAATTCTTCCAAACTGGTTGTTAAATGCCCAGCAGGTAGCACAGTGCCTTGCACACAAAAGTCCTCAAAAAACATCAAGGTGACTGCTTGCTGAGCTGAGGCAACATGTAGGCAGAGTTTTACACGCTTTTAAGAAGCATTTAAGTCTATATTGTCACCCTGCTTATTTAACTTATAAGCAGAGTACATCATGAGGAATGCTGGACAGGATGAAGCACAAGCTGGAATCGGGATTGCCGGGAGAAATATCAACAACCTCAAATATGCAGATGACACCACACTTATGGCAGAAAACAAAGAACTAAAGAGCCTCTTGATGAAGGAGAAAGAAAAGAGTGAAAAAGTTGGCTTAAAACTCAACATTCAGAAAACTAAGATCATGGCATCTGGTCCCATCACTTCATGGCAAATAGATGGGGGAACAGTGGAAACAGTGACAGACTTTATTTTAGGGGGCTCCAAAATCACTGCAGATGGTGACTGAAGCCATGAAATTATAAGATGCTTGCTCCTTGGAAGAAAAGTTATGACCAACCTAGACAACATATTCGGAGAAGGCAATGGCAAGCCACTCCAGTACTCTTGCCTGGAAAATCCCATGGATGGAGGAGCCTGGTAGGCTGTAGTCCATGGGGTCGCTAAGGGTCGGGCACGACTGAGGGCCTTCACTTTCACTTTCACACATTGGAGAAGGAAATGGCAACCCACTCCAGTGTTCTTGCCTGGAGAATATCAGGGACGGGGGAGCCTGGTGGGCTTCCGTCTATGGGGTCACACAGAGTCGGACATGACTGAAGTGACTTAGCAGCAGCAGCAGCAGACAACATATTAAAAAGCAGACACATTACTTTGCCAACAAACATCCATCCAGTCAAAGCTATGGTTTTTCCAGTAGTCATGTATGGATGTGAGAGTTGGACTATAAAGAGGGCTGAGCACAGAAGAATTGATGCTTTTGAACTGTGGTGTTGGAGGAGACTCTTGAGAGTCCCTTGGACTGCAAGGAGATCCAACCAATCAATCCTAAAGGAAATCAGTCCTGAATGTTCATTGGAAGGACTGATGCTGAAGCTAAAACTCCAATACTTTGGTCACCTGATGCGAAAAGCTGACTCATTTGAAAAGACCCTGATGCTGGGAAAGATTGAAGGCAGGAGGAGAAGGCGACAACAGAGGATGAGATGGGTGGATGGCATCACCGAGTCAATGGACATGAGTTTGAGTAAGCTATGGGAGTTGGTGACGGACAGGGAAGCCTGGTGTGCTGTAGTCCATGGGGTCACAAAGAATCGGACACAACTGAGTGACTGAACTGAACTGAAGTCTGTGGCATTAATTAAAAAAAGATAAGCCAATAACCTATAAATCCAGGTGAGGCCTCCTTACCCAAGTTTATGTCATCTAACTTTTCTACCTGTTTTTGGAATAATCTGACCACTATTTTCACTGTGGCTATAGTTACTGTAGTTGACACCTGAGGAAAAAAATGCCAGCTCTTTCTCTTGTTTAAAATCACCCAGTCTCAATCTTCTCACTTGTAGAAACTGCTTCAAAGATACTTGTAACATAATTTGTTCCTTGGGAAAAGTAAACAAGTCAATGTGTATACAGAGCAATTTGGTCAACTAGGATTGGTTTTTTAACAGCTGCATGTATTGAAAAAATTATGACGCTGGGTACACAAGACAGTCCTGAGATCAGATGTGTGCATCTGCTGCGGGTGTCAAAGGGGATAGTGCAACATCCACACTCATGTCTGCTGTAGATGCAGTGGCGCACTGCCCCGATTCCTCTCAAGACCAAGGCACTCACTTGCCAGCTGCCAGGGATGTGCCTGCCTCCTTACCACCCCCAGTGATGGGTTGCATCATTGATTGTTGATGAATGGTTACAATGGCCCAGCCCCCTCATCTCAACTGGGCTCAACTCCATCCAAAAGGTCACCCTAATTGCAGAGCAACTAATAGGAACTGCTGAGGCCTTTGCTGCAATTACAGTGCAGTTTCTTCCTGTGCTCAGTCAGGCTTCCCTTCCTGAGAGCACTCCCAACCCACCTTGTGCATATTAATCTCAGACTCTACATTTCCCAAGGAACTCAACCAAAGACTTTATTCTTGACCTAGTTCATTGCTCAATAAAAAGTAGCAGTTCTCATTGTTGAAGCAATTGTTATTATTATAAGCAATTCACACTTGTTTTCCATGACAAGAGACTGAGTGCATTTCTTTATGGGTGACCAGACTCTACAAAGGTCTTCCCTGGTGGTTCAGACAATAATTTGTCTGTAATGTAGGAGACCCTGGTTAGATTCCTGTGTAGGGAAGATCTGAAGAAAGGAATGGCAATCCACTCCAGGAATCTTGCCTAAAGAATTTTGAGGACAGAGGAGAGGAGTCATGGGGTCACAGGGTGGAATACAACTGAGCAACTAACACTTTCACTTTTCACTTTCAGCCTCTGTAAAAGAGAAAAAGCAACAAAGATAGAAAAACTTAAACCAATTTTTATTTATCTAAAGAGTCCTAAGCTTCATAGGTGGTTCTCATAGCAATTTCCCACTTTGCCACTGCTTTATTTACTCTAATTTTAAAAACATAAGAGAGAACAGGAGATGATAGAATATCTTGTTTACAAAATACACAGAAAGCTTAGTTTATTGTGAAGGGTAATTTTATGTCATCTTAGACAGTATATCTAAAATCCAGTACTGAGAAAGCACAGGCCTGATCTTTGGACTTTTGGGTTAATTGTTCAAATCCTACTGAAGGCAGATGTATCTTCTGGAACCAGAGGGTATACAAACAGCACTGGACAAGAATGTAGAAGGCCTGGGATCTGGTCTCCCTTTGGCTATTAACTCCTGGGATCTTGGGTAGGTCATTTGCCTTTGCTGGGCCCCTTAATTTCCCTCATTAGCAAAACAAGGGGCTTGTATGGTCCTAGTTCTAGTTAGAAAAACTCACGATTGTTTACCTTGCAGGGTTTTGTTTTTGTTTTTAAACAAGCAACATAAATAAGTAAGATGAAGAGGGAAAGTGTAATAGCAGAGAAGAAATTTAAAGTGTCATAAATCTAAATTACCAACTTCCCAAACGGGTATTACAAGAGAGACTATTAAGTGAGTAGGAACAAGATTTTAGAGTTGTACTTTCTTTTTGCAAGATTTCCATCTAAATCATTGCCCATGCCATTGACTGTCATTTCCATAATCTGGAGTGTTAGCACACACAGCTTAGCAATACTATGGACAAGCCATAAGTCAAAGCTAATATTTTTTTAAAATTAGCCATGCCCAGAGGTCCACATTGGCCAGCAATGTGTTGAAATACCAGAATCTATTAGAAATAGGTTATTGATGTCAGGGTGACACACTGTGATTTGCAGGTACCCCCATGACTAACCTCTGGTAGCCATATCTTAGGGTAAACCTGCCATAATTACCCTGACCAGGATGAGCCAATTTACCTGGACTGGCTCTTTTGATGCATGTTGAACACAACTGCCCCCTAGGGACTACCAAACCCCAGAATCACATGTATGTGCGTTATCATGTAAATTCTACTTTTGAAAAAATAATAAGAGTGAGAGTGTGCTCTCAGAACTTTTTTCTCCTTTCAGTCTCCATGCCTTCAAAGTGCAGGTCCTTTAGTAATGCCTTCACTGTGTTCTACTTTGAAAATTATACTGCACATGCACCGGATTCAAGCAGAGGAGAAGAAAAACATACAGATGCTCCCAAGTACACACTTTAAAGGTCGCATTTCTCGGGGCTTTTAAAGCATGGTTTCTGGTTCAGAAACTTTCACCTGGGAAAGGAGGACCATCCCATGAAAGCACTTGGAGAAGCACATTGGGCTCTAGCTGAGGTGCACTGTTATTATTGGCTAAACTGATCATCTGCAGTAATTTTAACAAACAAATAAAAATGATGTCTCCAGTTTACAGCCCAAACCTCACCTCAAAATAAACCCAGAGGTCAAATTTAAAGGTAAACACAGGACTTTTCTGGTGCTCCAATGACTAAGACTCTTTAAGTCTTAGTTTGATCCTTGCAGGAAAGATGCAGGAAGCCCAGGTTTGATCCTTGGTCAAGGAACTTGATCCTACAGGGTGCAATTAAAGATTCTGCATGACACAATGAAAATCGAAAATCCTGTATGCTGCAACCAAGACTCAGCACAGCCAAATACATAAATAAACAAACATATATACAAAAAGCAGACTCTACAAAGCAAAGCCTCCTCTTTCCCTGGAAGCGAAGCATACTCTTCCCTTTAGCACATCTGTCTCCATTTCTAATTCTCACTGGAGATTACAGTAGGACGCATGTTGCCTTCCCCTCATCAATTTGTATTTCAGGGACCAAAGACACAAAAAAGAGATAATATTTTAAAAAGAACTCTAATCATCCTAAGCAACCTCTATCAAAGTGAGTAAGATTAATGTATTTTAGGAAGATTCCTTTTTCCAGGCCCCATAATCCCTCAAGCCCAGTTATCCAGAGCATTCAAGACTCTACTTCCATAGTAACAGTGATTTCATGTGACAGATAAATTATATTTCATTCGGCAGGATCTTCTGTCTCTGACAAACATACACTTTGCTGAGGACTGCTGGAGAGGCACTAATGGATTGAAACGTGAAAACTCTGCAGCAAAGAATAGTGAACCCCACTTTGTCTCCAAGCGGTAATTTAGTAGGTAGATTAGGTAACCTTGAATAAGGGTAAACCTCTCTTTTCCATAGAAATATACTCTGCTTGTACGGACGGGCTATATGAAGTGGAGGATTAGGTCACAAATCCTCAGAAAAAAGCAGAAGACGTTTCTCAGAAGAAATATGCAAGTTACTGCACATTTGGAAAAACAAGTAATACTTTATTGGGAGGAAAGAAGAAAAACTCCACATACAACAGTTTTATTTACATGATTTCACTTGGCTTCTTGGAACAGTGTAACAAACGGTGAGCTCTGAAATACATTGCACAGGATGCCTTGTCACCCCTGATAGTCTATGAGTTACTACAAAGAGGAACAACTTCAACTCAAGGGTACTAGAAAGTCATTGTCAAATAAGATTTTCTGAGAATGCCTACAGGGACCTCCTACTACAGAAGTCATTTTTTGGCTCGTGGGGGATTATAGTGTGAAAGAAAAACAAATGTCAAAATAAATCCCCAAGAAAAGAAAGCACTTCTGTACTAACCCTGAGTCCCCTAGCCAATGTTCTGTGTCCTCCGCAGACTTGCAAATACTTGAGTATTTTTCATCGTCTGAAACCCTGAACAGAGTCTGGAAATATTGGATGAAGCTCAGTCCACATTTCAACAACGTGATGGAATTCATCCACAACTTAATGGAACTTCCCCATCTCTACCCATCAAGGTAGAAAATTACAAGACAAAAGAAAGCAACTCGTAGTATTAAAAAAATCATATTAAGTTCTAATGAAAATTTGAACAAATGTGGGTGTTTCTTTTAAACCTGTCTTAGGATGACTTTTTCATCTTTCCATATGGTGAACAAGACGGCTGAAATGGAGCTTTCCTAAATCACTCTACACCATGCCTATGGAACAGCCATGAAAAACTAGTAACTAAATAATCGTATTTTGACAATGATGAATCTCTTAACTCTGCTGGTCAGGTTTCTTCTCATGGCAGTACTTAGAAGTGTACCATAACACATGAACATAGATCACAGTCAGAGTAACAATTTTAAGCTTAGGGAATTGAACTTAACTCAGTGACTTAGAGAGATGAACGTATAGATAAGAGGCTTAAAAATTGCCACTTACAACACACATGTCCCTCTGCAAGGGAAAAAAAACAAAAACTTAGCGAAGCTTGGGAACTTCATAATGAACTATATGCTTTGCTAAAAGTTACGCATTTTTGAGGTTTATGTTGTTTGCTACACTTCCTCTGTGAGCTGATTCCAGTTCTAATCGGAGGAGCAAAGTAAAGGAAGTCTCATTGGAGAAAAGATATGGCTGCACAGAATTGCACAGACAGAAAAATAAAATCGTCTTTCTAGGTTTTTTTTTTTATTTATTTTTTAGAATTTTACTAAAAGGACAAGAATAAATGGGAACATTCATTTGGTTTTTAAACTGATCACACTTGGGTTTAACCACTGGCAGAGAAGAAACTTTACAGTTCCCTGGGAACCTATAATTTGGAAACGGAAGCATACAAGAACAGACGTTAGTTTTCAGGCAATAAATTGAAGAGAATTCTGCAGACATACAACAGAAAAGGAACATAAAATATTGGCGTGTGTATTTCTTAGAATGTTACTTCATTAACTCAATAAGCTGCATAGGGGAAAATGAAGCCAAAATCTACAAAGATGTCCACTGGGATTTCAAATTGGCATATTTACTCAGCAAGAAATAGCTAGAAGTTGTGGGCGGAGGGGTGGGTGGGAAATGCATCCCACTCTGGTAATGACGATTTAGTGGGAATCTCCGGCAAAACACCTTGTTGAAAAACGTCCATGTGGGCTCTAGTGGGACACACAGAAGCCCAAAGCCCCAAGGCCAGACATAAATATTATGCTCCATAATCTGTGTCCTGGTGAACAGTTCTAGAGAATTATACAAGAAAATCACGATCTTTCACATCTAACTTTCACAGACAATTCAACATAAACTTGAAAAATGTTTTAATTTTTCCTCCTTATTGCCCTAAATGTTTTTTTAATGCTTTATTGGAAACTTTCATTTACTGGTGTGTCCTCTATATCTGTATTACTCATCAGCATAAAACAGTTGCAAAGGATTTGTTGCGTGATACTCCCATTGGTCACTGTCTTCTATATTTAAAAGCTCATTATCCGTCTCTCTGGGAGAAAGCTCTAATAACTGAACCTCACATAGACCGGTACTCTGCTAGGCTCTTTCATAAACTTCATCTTATTTAACCCACCCATGGAGCCACAGAGTGTAATCCCCATTTACAGATGAAAAAAAGTGAGAGCCAGAGAGATTCTGCCTTACTTAAGGTCCTGTGTTAAAAATAGTAAGGGCCACTATTTTAACACTGGACAGTTCAACTCCATGGCTCTTTATCTCTCCCTTCCTGCCCTCTTTGCCAATTCTCAAAAAAATTTAAAAAAACAATTTTTTTTTTTAAGAACTTAATACTCCTCTCTATTCCTATATATTGTGGGTATCTCCTCTGAGGAACAATAATTCAAGCCACTCAAGCTATTTTCCAATAACAACAACAAGAAAAAAATAAATAAATACAATAAACTGCCATCTCTCTTCAATGGGTCAGGCTAAGCTAGTTAGTGTACATTCTTAATCTCTACTTATACCACATGAAACCAGTGGGATCAGAGTATGAGGCTGTGCAACAGAAGCTGCAAACAAACACTCAATTCACAGCACATGTGCTTCACTGCCGGAGAAGGCAATGGCAAGCCACTCCAGTACTCTTGCCTGGAAAATCCCATGGATGGAGAAGCCTGGTGGGCTGCAGTCCGTGGGGTCACTATGGGTCGGACATGACTGAGCGACTTCACTTTCACTTTTCACTTTCACACATTGGAGAAGGAAATGGCAACCCACTCCAGTGTTCCTGCCTGGAGAATCCCGGGGACGGGGGAGCCTGTCTTCCGTCTATGGGGTCACACAGAGTCGGACACAACTGAAGTGACGTAGCAGCAGCAGCAGCAGTGCTTCACTGCACCCACAGAGTGCTTTAAAAAATTGAACCCATTTTCTAAAATCCATGGATTTCACATAAGATTTTACATTTTTATAGCAATCAGAAGGTCCCTCAATCCTGCTGCTGCTGCTGCTGCTAAGTCACTTCAGTCGTGTCCGACTCTGTGTGACCCCACAAACGGAAGCCCACCAGGCTCCCCCGTCCCTGGGATTCTCCAGGCAAGAACACTGGAGTGGGTTGCCATTTCCTTCTCCAATGTGTGAAAAGTGAAAGTGAAGTCGCTCAGTCAAGTCCGACCCTTAGCGACCCCACGGACTGCAGCCTACCAGGCTCCTCCATCCATGGGATTTTCTAGGCAAGAGTACTGGAGTGGCTTGCCATTGCCTTCTCCGCCCTCAACCCTAACCCACCCTAATATCTATTTAGCCAAAGCTTCATGGTCCCAACTCCTTTCAATGAGGCATGAGTTCCCTACAGTCCATGCCACTCCCAATTACATCCACAGACTAAAGCTATTGCAGCTGCAATTTTTCATTATATTTATGTTATTTTTTTCTTATAATAGAGAAATATTTTTCCAAACCTTATCTCTTTTTAACAGACTGAATGACTGGTCTCAATTCTTCACCCTTCCTTATATCTATTTCTTAACAATGTTCTCTTCTTGGGCAGAGGGTAGTTCACCAAACCTTGACTATTAGCTTACCCATGTGCCTTGAAGTGGGGTGAAAAATCAGTGTTAGTTTAAGACTAGGCCTTATGAGCCATAGCACGTTTTGGCTTTCTGTCTTGTGTCTCTGCTACTGTCAAAGAAAGTTTTCCTTGGGTTACTGATGCCCCTTCAGCCTGAGCATCAGAACAAACCCATGTGGCACAGAGCTATCCAGCCACCCACAGACCTGAGTGAGCAACAGACATACCCACCCTAGCTCACTCTGGAGCAGCTGAGCTACTTTGTCTACCTAAAAATCTGTGAGAATAACTATTGATGCTTTAAAGTCACTGAGTTTGGAGGTGATTTGCTACACAGCATTATTGTGGCACTTGCTAACTGATACATCTCTACCAAAAAAACAAAGAAAGCTGAAAGAACCAGACATCATCAGTTTTCTTACATGCAAACCTGTTTCTTATTTACATTAATAGTCTAGACCCTGAAGGCACTTGAGCCTGCAATTCCTGCCATAAAACAATAAACTTAGGAACTAAAGAAGGGTGAGTTTGTGAAATCTTTCTTAATATGTCTGCATTTCTAGGTTTGGCTGAAATGGTCCAGTTTTTGCTTCTCTCCTGGTTTGGATAATAAAATAATAAATAACATGGTCACTTTATCTACATTCAAATTTGTCTCCGATTTTCATACCAACTGGATGAATCTCTTTGATCTCTCTTTGGAGTCTGATCCAACAGCTATTACTGTTTCAGGCAGTACTTTTACCTAAGATTTTTCTGGATATAATACCTATTTGGTTCGTCAAAATCATGAAGTCAGGGTGTTGAAACATTACAAAATGCTGGTGTAGAATAAATCAAGTTTAGTAGGTGCCAAACTTACATCTACCAACCAATCAACCAACCAGCCATCGAAACCAGATCCCAATTGATTGAAACTTAAAGGGATTAGCAGGTTAACTTATAAACAGGAAGTACCTAAAACAACAGTAAAACTAAAAAAATCAAGTGCCCCCAGAAAGAAAAGTTCTGTCTTCAGAAGGCAGTAATTACTGCATCTGAGTACATCTGCTTCACAATCCAGGAAAGTGGGAGTTTCACTCTCTATTAACCTTAACCAGAGACATTTTCATCAAAATTAATCGTGATTACTTTTTATTGCATTTCAAATGCTATCCTTTATTTGGGGTGGTCAGGAATGCAACTAAGCAATTCCAGACCATGCTATCTTTTATGAATATGCCTATGAGGTAGTTATCAAGGCCCCTTATGAAAATATTGCTATACAAAAGTTCATGGGCCAAAAAAAGACATTAATTTCCCTAACTAGACATGTCCTTAGAAAAGGAAAAAATTACTATATATAGAAAAAAACAGAAACTTTGATGCTCAATGCATATCATAGCAGAACTGCACAAATACCCACACACATAATACATATTCTAAAAAATGCTTCTTTTATCTTTTCCTATTTCATAACCTCTTATGGAAAAACTTGAATGAACTTTCTGACCAACCCAATATAAAAACAATCAATCACTAACACTTATTTTGAGCACAACTTGTGCCAAGCACAGTTCTAAATTCTTTACATGCGTTGACTCTTTAGTCCTCACAGTAACTCTGGAGTAGGTGCAATGATCATACGCATTTTACAGATAAGAAACTGAGGCTTAGGAAAATAACCTGCTAAGAACATTTAGCTGGTAAATTTGAAAGCTTGAAACTTAGGTATTCTAGCTCTAGAGTCAGCTAAGGAAGATAATAACAACACTTAATTTCTGTGTCATCATGACCAACTGGTTTGTTATGTTTTGTGCTACGCAGCCTCTGTACTTTCTCTGATAGCTCTCCTGCTTGGTGAGCCTGCCCTACTGCTCCATCCCTTCCATGTCAAACTTAGCTCCAATCCCACCTGTTCCATGATGTGTCTCTGCCACTCCACAGTTATTTTACCTTCCTCTCTTAATTAGAACTCTTACTACTTGAAGACAGTCAGATCTGGATTTGTGTCCCAACTCTGCCATTTACTAGCTGAATAACTTGAGGCTTCCTCCTCCTCCTCATATATCAAATGGGATAACAGTGATCTACCCCATACTATGGTTTAATGAATCTCTGTGATTTTATCTGCCCAATATCCCTTCTGAGCAGAACCTTCTTTTATGTGAGGGATTACCTCTCCTCAGTCTCAGACCATGTGACCTGGGTGAGGTTAACCCTTTTTCTCTAGACTCCAGGTAAGCACATAACTTGATCATGGCCTGGCCAATTCCATCTGCCTTCAGATTTCTGCTAGAACTTCTCAGAAAGAAACTTTCTCCTCCCCCTGGGGTGACTGCACTTGTAGAATGTAGGCTGAATGCTGGTAGCCATAGTTGGCATCACTGTGGAACAGCCTTCCTGAGAATCAAGGCAACCAAGAGCAGAGCACGCCTCTGAGTAGAATGAAGACAGATTCCTGATGCTATTGTTTGAATACCTTCAGGTTATAAGATCTGGGGTCTATTCCTGGAATTTTCAGTTTACTGAGCCAACAAAGTCCCTCCTTTCTTCTTAGTTCAACTTGTTGTGTTCCTATGACTTGGAAATAAGAGTCCCAACAAACCTAGCTGACAGAACTAAAAACAGCACAATACACAGCATACTGAAAAGTTAATAAATGGGATCCACTACTGCTGTTGTTCCTCTCCATTTGTTTCTTGAAGGCAGGAAGACTTGAAGTCAGTTCCATGTCTACCACTTACTAGGATGCTACTTCATTCCTTTTCTGAGACTCTAGTATTACCAGGTATAAAATCACCAACATTATTGTAAGGCATGAATAAGAATACATGTCTGACAAGGCAATACAGTTCTGCAAATTTTAGTTATTATCTCAATTTGTAGGTTCTAATGTAACATCTCATATGATTCATGGGAGAAGTAACACCCAAAACCCCAAGACTGATTTCTCAAAAACATTGAGGAAGCCATGGATTGAAATAAACTACTAGTCCATCCAAAGGACTTGATGCTACTATCATGATACCCAAATCAGGCATCAGTGTAAAGGGGCTTGATTGACATCATCAGGGCACCTCCAGAATACAGAGAAAAAAGAAACTAATATTGACTATGTAACCACCTTGTGACATGTTCTATGCAAGACATTTCCTTGTATTTCCTACTCTGGAATAATTACTTATTTCTCTTTCGGTCAATTAAAAAAGAGAATTATGAGTACATACTGAAATTATCTAACTTCTTCTATCTCCAAGGAGGAAACCTAATATATAACTAGAGAAAGACACTAATTAATAAGCAGAATTTAACATGAACTCCAGCCAACTCGAACTTGAACTGCTCTGTTTAAAGGCACACTGGAATAAATAAAGGAACTTCAAAGCAAATGCCCTGTTTTAGCTTGAATGTTTTATTGAGCACATGGGGAGAGCTCTTTCACCAAAAATAGGGATGGCTAATGAGGAAAAACTGGTGTTTTCAGTCGGCCAGTTGGTTTCTGAGATAGGGCCATCCATTCAGAGATAACTATATTCCACAGAAAAGACAGAATAATGATCAGAGCCTTGGAGTTTTGAACAAAACAAAATCAGTTCTGTAAAATGTCCGAAATCAGTTTGATGCATCCTCTTCCAAATACCTTCTGTGATAACACCCATACATTTCACTCCCGACACCAAAACAAGTTCAATATAATTCTAAAAGGAAGACATTTCTGTTTCAAGCTTCTTGCCAACTCTATAACCGCAGCCCTTACCTTTTAAGGTGAAGCACACGAACCAGAGACTCTGTGCGGATTGAGCAAGTTCCACCATAACCTGCCTTTCTTGGGCACTGTTTTGAAAATTATGCTCCGTACTCAGAAAGACCTACTGGGTTCCCTGGGAGTACACGGTTAGTGTGGGACTTAGAGCAAAGGTACATCCGCCATTTCCATGCATGCTTTCCCGCAGCAAGGAGTATATTTTGGAGGGAGCTGCACTCCAATGATTTAAGGGTTCAGAGGAGAAGGCTGGACTCACCTGCAAATGCTGAGAGTTGTCAGACATGCTATCCTCTCGCCTGCGGACTTCTTCCAGTAACTGGGCATTCTTCTTTTTTTCCAACTGTTGATTGTGCTTCAGGTTGGCCACCTTCTTGTTCTGATCCTTCATATGCCTGAGAAAAGTCAGCACAGCTTGGTTACATTCAGCCATTGGAAGATAATGTGTTATCATAATAGAAGTACCCAGTATAGAATATTTTGATATGTGTTCAGGAAAATTTAGGACTTCAAAACATTCCATTCATTCAACCACAAATATGTCCGGAGCACCCACTTAACACCAAGTGCCAGAATGGCAGTGAGGCTGCTGTGGTGAATGGGACAGGTACAGTCTTCACCTTCCTCATGGAGCTAGAAGTCCAGTGGGGGGAGACAGACAAGTATCAAGAACACACAACTTGGGTTTCCGTATGTTGAAGGAAATAAAGAGCATGCTGTGAGAAATGATGACGTGATGATAAGTGGACAAGCGGTAGTGTGGGGGAGTGACTGCAGTCACTGTGGTCAGGGAAACCTCCTAAGGAAACAAGACTATGGGTGAGACTCAAAGGATCCAACCCAGGAGACGCTACTGGAGGAGCCCCTTAGGTAGAGAGAATAGCAGGTGTTATTCCCAAGGAGGAAAGAACCCAGGTATTTGTAATAACTGGAAGGCTACAGTGAAGCTAGTCCAGCAAGGTGGGGGGACAGCGAGTAGGAAGGTACAGCGTTGGGGAAGAAGTGAGATAGGAAATGGACCTGCAAAGGTGGGTGGGACTCAGGCCACACAGAGGGCCCTGTGGTCTGTGATGGGGGCATTTACTTTCTTCTAAGTGGTTGCTGTTCTAATTACTATTTTTCTTTTGGATCATGTTCCTATTTTGAAATCATAATCTATTACTTTGATTTTAAAATAATAATTACAAGGCTCCAATCAAATACACTGTCATCACTTAGCTCAAGCAGAGTAACGCTTTGGCTAATCACCGTGTTAAATAAAGCCTGAGTGGTTGGAATAAAAGTTCTTAATGAATCTGTAGGATTTCAAAGTGAAAACTCATAGAGCGATCAAGTGAATAAAAGACTAAGGATAGAAGACAGTTTTCTTAAAAAAAAAAAAAAAAAACCACGGTGTGTATGTTGGAGGAAGTTACAGACTTCATGTGGACTATTTCACCAGCAGCGTTTAGCAAAACATTCCACAGATTTAGGCAACCATGTCGACAGCAGCTCCCATAAATCTAACCTAACACATGAGGAGACAGGAGGGCAGTACAGAGCGCTCAGGAGCAGTGATTCTGAAAGAGGAGAGACCTGGAACAGAGTCACTTGGGGGTCCCTGGTAATCCCTCTGTGACCTCTCCCCAGCACTGCTGAGTCAGCCACTGTTACTGAGCCCTGACTCCCAACAGAAAGGTATTGAGAACCACTGCTCTTGCAAACTTATAGATGAGATGAGAATTAGATGATAAACAGCAAACATGTCCAGATGAAACAATAACCAGGTGGTAGCCCCGCTCAACAAGAAACTCTTACTTCTAGTCCTTATAAAATTATATACTCCCCTATACCCTCCAATGCCAAGAAAATGAAGTTCAAGAGAATTATTTATTAAGCTGAAAAATCTATTAGAAATCTTGCTAATAAAAATATTCTGAACACTTTGGCTCTTTACAAATATTTACAGAACCAACTGAAGCAGTGATTTAAATACTCCTGGTGGCACATATTAAGGGGATAAAAGGTGAGGTGGAATAACCGTCCTCTTATTCATTATTTGGACTGGTTAATCACTGTCTGTCATTTCTCATTTTTAGTGAATATAGTATTACATACCTATGAAGCTATGAACTAAGTGTACACACTAATCTACTTTTAGAAGACTGTCTTTTGGTTACTCTGTAGGTGCTAAGAATGACCTCTTGCTTCCTAGTTGAATAAGAATATAGAGGTTCCAAAGTTCACACTAAGCCAGGGGAAGCATATTTTCTTGTTGCGTAGGAAGTAAGATCAGTAATAGAATGAGATGGAGAGGCCCATAACATGAGTGAGACTGTGCAATTAGAAAACATCTTTATAACCAAAGACTTTTTTTTATTACTTTAAAATTCACACTTATATAGAACTAATTGCTAAATATTTCCCCTGCAAGTACCAGGGATAAATGCAATAGATTATAATTACAAAAATCACTTGCACTGTTAAAAAACTCCCACATAGTTCTTGAAGCAGTTTGAACATATCAGAACTTATCTCCTGGGATGCTGCAGTGGTTTTTTCAATCCAAAAAGAAAAAAAAAAATTCAAAATCCACACATCCCTGAAAGCTTTCCTAAATTAAGAATGAGTAGCTAGGAAAAAAGAGAAACTAAAGTTTGGACTCTGTGATGGAGGCCGATCATCAAATTCTCCAACCGTTCCTTCAAATACTGACTTACTTAGGACTCCAGTGATTAGACGCGTTGGGTTTTGAATGGCATTGCTTAGGATTTGGGCCTAATAGATCAGTGCAGAATAAGGTGATAAAAATGACCATCCTGTCTCTGTACACGTGAACATCAAGACATACATATACAGTACGCAAACTCCTTGACAGGAGTGCTATGGTTTTCAAATGTATTTCTACGGGTAGAAGTCTTTCTTCAACTGAAAGTTTCCTTGAAAGTTAACTCTGCCAGAGGTAGGATTGAGATAAGGAGTGGGGTGGGGTGGGAACAGGTGATCAGCACCGCATCTACTAGACACTGGCTCCTTCAGGTGCCCCTCAGGGAAGCCATAAGTTTATGAAGCACAGGTCAGAAACAGCAATTTACAGGGTAGGAGGAGAGTGAGGGAGGCAGGTAGATAAGTCATGAAATTTAAAAATTTGAGATCCCTTGAAGAAGAGTAAATGTACCCACAGAAGCTCACTGGAATGAGTTATCATAGTGATTTTTACTACCAATAAATTTGACATTTCCAAGAATAGAGATTTGTAAGTGACTTATCAGTCCTTTTACCACCTGCAAGAGTAAATTCACACTGCCTAAATCATGCTAAACTCAGTACAGATCTCAACTGTCTCTAAATTTAAGAAGGTAAAGTCCCTGGGGGTGCAGATGAGAAAGCCCTCGGGCAATACTGCCTTGGAGGACAGTGTCAGTGACATCCACTTTCCAAACTCCCACCCACTAGGCACCCTGGCAGGCCAAGGCCCTGCCAGAAACTCACCTACTCTGTGTGCTAGAAAAAAATGTCTTTTTTGGGAGTGAAATTTTTCTGCAAGGAAACATCATCAAAATATACTCAAGGCACAATGTTTCTTCAAAAAAGCAGGTATTGGATCCAGTGGTGAATATAGGTTATTTGGAGAGTACAGTGATAGGGTCAGTTGTCCATGCTCACCTTAAATTGACCAGTTTCATAAAGTAAGTCACATCAATTTTCAAAATTAAAAAGTCAGCACTTTTAAAATTCCAACAGGTATCAAGATCATCAATGGCTACCATATTAAGAATGAATGTCTAACATTTCTCCAAAGATAGCATATAGATGGCCAACAGGCATAAGAGAAGATGTTCAATATAGCTAATTACTAGAAAAATGCAACTCAAAACTACACTTCATACCAGTCAGAATGGTCATCATTAAAATGTCTACAAATAACAAAGGCTGGAGAGTGTGTGGTGAAAAGGGAATCCTCTTACTCTGATAGTGGGAATGAAAATTGGTACAGTCACTATGGAAAACATTATAAAGGTTCTTTGGAAAACTAAAATCAGAGTTGCCATATGATCCTCCAATCTCACTCCTGGGCATATATCCAGAGAAACCTATAATTTGAAAAGACACCTGCACCCTAAAGTTCACTGCCCATTTACAACAGCCAAGACATGGAAGCAACCTAAAAATCTAAAAGTCTATACACACACACACACACCCCCCACACACATACACAAACACATACACAACAGAATACTACTCAGCCATAAACAAGAATAGAATAATGTCATCTGCATCAACATGGGTGAACCTAGAGATTATCATACTTAGACAGACAGAGAAAGACATTTGTTATACCCTATGATATCACTTAAATGTGGAATCTAAAATATGACACGAACTTATCTATGAAACAGAAACAGACTCGCAGACATAAAGAACAGACTTATGGTTGCCACAAGGAAGGTGGGGAGGGGGGAAATGGGCGTTTGGGATTAGCAGATGCAAACTATTATATAGAGAACTGATAAACAACAAGGTCCTTTTACATAGCACAGGGAACTATATTCAACATCCCGTGATAAACCATAATGGAAAAGAAAACAAAAAAGGAATATGTGTGTGTGTGTGTGTATTGCTATACAGCAGAAATTAATATAACATTGTGAACTAACTCTATCTCAAATAAAATAATTTTTTTAAAGGAATGAAAGTCAGAGAGGACAGAATCCTGCTATTCTCACTAAAATAGTCCATCAAATTAAAATTATTCTCTAACTTGCTGTTGAGAAAGCATCATACTTTCAAAAATACTCATTTGATTGAATGAATGCTTGAACCTCCCAGGAGCAGCTGCAGTGCAAGGATTGGTACTATAAACTCTGGAGCCAGATTGCCTGGGTTTCCATCGGAAGTCTAGTAGTTTATAGCTGTGTGGCCATAGGCAAATTTCTTAACCTCTCTGTACTTCACGCATGAAATGAGAATAATTGTAACTCAGAGTTATTGTGAAGAGTTGATGAATTTGCATAGGCAAAATGCTTAGACAGACTACAGGATGTTCCCTCTCTCTCACACTTAGCTTACAATACGAATGTAATGGTGCCCTGTGCAATACTGTGAACACATATTTAGTGTCTTGCTCCCCACACCAGAATAGCAGGTATTTCAAATACTTCAGACAGTGGACTTTGGAATGCATTATTACACCCCTTTTGTCATACATTTAGCTTCTACTCGTGATTTCCTTATTAATAAAATAAGTTACATTCCTGGAATCTTACCCTAATAGAAGTGTTGCAGGAAGGTCATGACAAGCCTAGGTACGTAAGCTGGGATCCTGAAGCGACTGCACAAGTAGATGGGCCACACACACACACACACACAATGGAATCTGACAATGAGCACTACATGTGAATTTCCCATAATAAAAGTTTTTACTTTTAACCACTGAGATGATCCCATTTTTTTTTAAAGCTCGTAAATACCATTCAGTACTTCAGCACAGCTATAAATTTTAGAAAGCTGTCATAAATATTCTAAAGATATTTTTAGAGCATGCACAAATGTGCTGAATATCATGAGCATGATGTTCCTTCCTTAAAGAGAAAGTATCTGGCCAGCTCTGGCTACTTGAATCTCACTCTCCTCCCAACAGAAGGCAACAAGTAGGATCAAGGTCTTAGGACTTAGTTCCAGAATGAGCCAGATCTCCTGAACTTTGCATTCTGCAGCCTCCACTCAAGAGCAGCCTACCAGTTGGACCAGGAGCACTGATGACTGCCTAGGTCCTTACCAAAACCCTCCAGCAGGATGCCCACTATCTTCTCATGCTCCCTGCTTGGCTTCCCTCCTTGGTAGATTCCCCCTCCCCTCCTTAACTATGGTCCTTTCTCCCTTCATTCCCTGGCAGTGAATACCCTCCCATCTCCCTCTTCTCTGTTCCCACCTCTCCTGTGGTGTGTGGAGCTGTATGAGGATCCAGAGATAAGGCCACCTCAGTTAAAGCACATGATGCCAACATAACTCAGGCTGACATCATTTATCATGTAGTAGGACAGTCAGGTATACCATGAATCTGATAATATTGCTAAAGAAAGAAGGGTTAAAGGCAAGGGGCTGTCCAGATTTGAAAACTTGAGACGTGGAGCTTCCCAGAGACAACGAGAGTCCTAACTTTTCACCTTAGAGGATCGGACTCCACCAGCAAAATTCTCCTTGGAGGAGAAGATTCTGTTTATTCCTCAGGCAGTCTGAAGAAATGGGTGAGTCATTTGAGACAAAACAGGTCAAGAAACAAGATAGTCAGATGCCCAAGACCAATGACTTAGCTGACAGACTGGTTGTATTCTCATCACAGAGGCGACACTTACAAAGTGTGTGACTCTGGGCAAGTTATCTCATGGTGGGTGGGAGGCATTAAACGATTTTGTAAGCCTAATGTTCCTACAACAGTCCCTTGAACACAGTGGATAATTTATAAATGCTAGCCTGAATCCTCTGACCCAAATAACACTCTTCTAAAGTGTGTATCTATTTCCTTCACCTCGTTTGCCAACAACTGCCAAGAAAACCTAGAGAAGAGATTAGAGAGCAGAAGATGGTCACAATGAGCAAGAAAAGGGTTTGTTTTTCTATAGATATTTCATGTAGGAGAGGTTTCAAAGGGATGACTTCTTTCAGCTGTTCTCCTTTATTCTAGCCCTGCAGAACCTCCTCACCCAAAGTATCAAAGGAGAACTACCTGAAGTATGAGTGGAGCCCAATGACTGACAGGCTAAGCTCAAGACAAGAGATGATGGGGGCCTGTTAGAGGAGACCCCAGGGACAGAGAGCAGGGAGAGGCAACCCTCTCTGATACCTCCTTGCCCTCCTCTAGATGTACTCGGTAGGACTGTCATCAGAGGAAACTTAAACAGAAAAGGCAAGGCCTTTTTTTCACCTGCTTCAGAAGTCAGTGTTCAATCCACGGGCATCTATTAACAAGGCACTCTTCCATCAAGCAGACTATATAATACCATTGTAAGGGTCACATGATTACCTAAGAAGCTTGGCTCTTTCTATTGGCTCTGACTACTAAATAAATTTCTTATCACTTGGTCTCCCAGGTAGGTATGGTGACCCAGAGGGCATGGGCTGGCCATGCCGGTCTGAGAACGAGAATTCTTCTACAAAGAAGAATTCAATCTCATATGATGAATATCAGTTTATTGTCAATGAAATGAACCTCAGATAAAGTAAAAAAATAAAATAAAACTGGTGAAAACACAGTAACAACCTAGAGTCCTCATTCCTACAGTCATTCTTGAAATTAAACTGAAAGTCTAAAAGGTTGAGTCCAAAAGAAATGAGCCTTGTTTCTCTTTCTTAATTTATATTCAACAGATACTTTAAAAAAATCTACACAGTTCACAGCAGGCTGATGGCTTGTTCTAATTTATGCTGCTTAGAAAAGCTTTCTAAAGACTAAAAATAAGGATGAGCAAACTTTTTTCCATAAAAGACTATAAATACTCAATAACTTATGCTTTGGGGGCTATGCAACCTTTATAAACAGTATTCAACCGTGTCTCAGTTTTGTCATTGTAGCATGAAATCAGTCACAGATAACATGTACCCAAATGGGTGTAACTGTACATGAATAAAACTTTATTTATAAGAACAGGTGGCACGGCTGAAATTGGCCCATGAGCCACAGGTTGCTGAAGCCAGGTAATGACAATCACAGCAGCAAATGCTCACATCCCATGATGTGTTCTAGGCACTTTACATACACCAGCTCACTTAATCCTCACAACCCTAGTAATCAAAAGTCCTTTGATTATTCTTACAGCTGAAAGTTACAGAATAACTGAGCAGCAGAGGCAGAATTCTAAATCATTCTGGCCCAGAGGCTACCCCTGGCCCCTTAATCTCTGTGCCATGCCAACCAACTGTGGAGAATGTCATAGAACTCCTTCACCACACTGTCTCACTTTCTCTTCTCTCAAGCAGCCCCAGAAAGCTCTAGGGAGGAGAAACAGACGTGCTCAGGATACAATCTCTGTTCCATAGTTCAGCTACTTTAAGGCACACCACTCCAAACTTCACAGGATGCCAAGAAGCAACTTGGTTGACTGTTAGAGAACTAGATACACATGAGGTAATTACCCAAGAATATTAGCTTTCAGCCAGGGGAGCTCTGGAATGGAAGGTGGGAGCTTAACAGCTTTAGACTTCATGGGGGCAGTGATAGTTACTGAAATAAAGACCCAGCTAGGAAGCTGAACACAAAACCAACAAGGACACCGTGTAATTTCCCGTTAATTTCCGGTCTCTGGACCCGTTAACCTCAATGTGACCATTTTTGATCAAATGATTAGCTTTTATGCATGAGTCTACCTCCACAAGTAGAAATGTTTAGTGTATTTCATATCTTGGGACTTCACTGCCTCATAATGAGCTTGGCTCTTCCTCCCATACAAACAGACTTAAATTGAGATTAAGAGTTGGGAGATGATAAAATAAGTGAAGATGAAAGTAGAAGTTCAACAAAAATGGAAAGGAAGAGAAACACAAAGGACCAAGGACAATTGCAGATAACAGGTAACAGACCACAGGACAGAACTTCTGGGACCACGGGTTCAAAACCAAGAAAGGACCCAGATCTAAGATTAAAACTCCTGCCTTGTTCCCTCCAATTTTCTCCTTGCACATCACTTAGCTCTTTTCAAATTAAAAAAAAAAAAATGGAATCTGAACGCTTTAACAACAAAACGTTTGTATAATTGCCACAATTCCACAGAGCATTGTTTTTTATAAAAGCCTCCAACTCCACCATTAGACACAGGAACATTAGGGCCAATTTGGTAGGGTGTCAGTTGTATTTACAGTTTGGGGTAATATAAAAACATATGGAAACTGTGAAAATTGACCCCCAGGGGGCTAATGTCTGAGGAAACCAACATTCCACAGTCTGGCCAGAGGTTGGGGGCGATTTGCCCAGACAATATACAGCCAAAGCAACCTATGAGCACAGGGGCACTTCATGTATGCAAGACCTATTTTTATTGCATTCAACCTGGAATTGGCCTGTAGAAGCCCAGACATAAAACAGAGTGAAGGCATAAGAAGATAAAAATCTTCTATGCTGATTTTCCAAACTAGAGTACAGGAATAATGTGTTAGAGTTTATATTACTTCCTATCAGAAATCAATTGTTAAAATATTGCAAAATAATAAAATTGCCCTCTGTTTCCAGATGTCATAGAATGTGCCAGGTACTGTGCACTATAAAAATATAATTTCAGTTAAAACAACATCCTTTTACAGATAAAGAAAACAAGGCTAAGAGGTTAAGTACTGACCCAACATAATATGGTTAATAAGCAGAGGATCCATAACCCGAGCCATCATTTCTATGACGCCTAAGCTCATGGTCTCATCTAGTATGCTATATTACTGTACGTTATTATGAGAGCTTTGCCACAAAACTAAATGGGTCATTCTGGCTATATATATATATATATATTTTTTTTTTTTTGAGAGATACAATCCTTTCTTTTTTTTTTTCTTTTCCCTAACAGGGAGGCAAAGCACCAGCCTCAATAAGTAAGTTATACTCTCTTTAAGATCCGGACCATCTGAGGCACGGCTTATCAGAACTTCCCAAAGATAGTTTAGACTAACACCAAATCAGTTTTCCCCTGCTGCCTAACAAATTACCACAAATTTAGCAGCCTAAAACAAACACTTATTTATTATCTCACAGCTTCTGTGAGTCAGAAGTCCAGGCACAGCTTGGCTGGTCCCTGTGCTTCTGGTTCTACCAGGCTGAAATCAAGATGTTAGCCAGACTGCATTTCTCATTTGTAGGCTTAAATGGAGAAGACCGTACTTCCAGGCTCATTCGGGTTATTGGAAAAATTCCTTTCTTTGCAGCTGTAGGAATGAGGGTCCCAGCTCTTCACCGGCTGCTGGCTGGAGCTGGAGGCTGTCTGCTGTCAGCATGGCTGTCACAGTTCCTCTCCATGTGGCAGCCTGCACAGGCAGTTCACATGGCTGTGTGGTTCTCTGAGGCCAGCAGGAGAATCTCTCTCTCCAATCTGCTAAGGAAGAGTCTTACAACAGGAGTGATACCCCATCATCTCTGCCGTATAACATACCTATTCAAAGAAGCAGCATCCATCACTTCTGCCATATCCTATTAGCTACATATAGGTCACAGATCCTGCCCACATTCAAGTGGAGGGGGTTATTCAAGAGTGTGAAAACCAGGGGACAGAGATCAGGGGGACCTCATCAGAATTCTCTCTACCTCATGTGCTACCCAGCAGAATTTCTTCCAGTTATGGAACTGTTCCGTTCTGTCCAATACAGTAGCCACTTGTCATGTGTGGCTGCTGAATAGCTAAAGTGCAGCTACTACAACTATAAAATTGACTTTTCAAGATTATTTAATCTTAGCTAATTTAAATGTAAATAGTTACATGTGGCTAGTAACTACCATATTGGACAGCAGATGTTTGGACATTAACCAATGTTCAAATTGCATGCTAATTTTTTTTAACTTTTTAAACCTTTATTTTGTTTGTGCTAATCTTTTGAATGGTTTCCCAATATTTTTACTGCCAATTTCTGATATTTCTTGGGGACTACTTACTTCAGTATCTACCCAACAGACTTATTTTTCCATTTCCCAAACTTCTTCCAAAACATTTTCACCAATGTAACCTAAGGCATTTGGAAGGCCTAACTTATGGCCAATGAAGGGTTATGGAAATTTACGCATCCTTATACTTTCCCAAGTATTTATCCCCATGACAACCCACTGCAAAAATAAATGCATGTTCTTTCCACTCTTCTCATAACTCAAACCTCTTGTAACTCTTAGTCTAATGTCAATTAGTAAAACAGAGTCAGTGGTGAGTGGTGGATAAAGTGAAAATCAACGAAGGATATCCAAATGGCAGAATTATCATCAGAGAGGGTGCAAGCCACTTCCCTCCAACTGTATGAGAAAACAGAACACACCACTTCCCACACAACTGCCTCAACACAATTAACCACTTCCAGAATCCATCACCGTAACGCCACCTACTTCAGTTTCACTTGGTGATGTTCTTCTTCACTCGGTGATTTACAGAGAGTGTTCTGGCAGCACTAACTCTGGAAGATGTTAGTAACTGTTAGCCAAGCAAAAACAGAAAACAAGAAGAGAAAGGCTAGGCTTCAATAAGCCTAGATGACATAAATAGATATGAACTAGCTTCTTATGCTGCAGGACTTTTCAGAGCCTTTACTATTATAAAAAGTGCACTTTGAATACAAGTAATCAGATCTGATAGAGGGACTGAAGAACTATGGACAATATTCGTACAGGAGGCAGTGATCAAAACAATACTAAAGAAAAAGAACGGCAAAATGGTTGTCTGACGAGTGCACAGGACCAAAGAATAGCAAGGACACGTAAGAAAGCCTTCCTCAGTGATCAATGCAAAGAAATAGAGGAAAACAACAGAATGGGAAAGACTAGAGATCTCTTCAAGAAAATTAGAGATACCAAGGGAACATTTCATGCAAAGATGGGCACAATAAAGGACAGAAATGGTATGGACCTAACAGAAGATATTAAGAAAAGTGGCGAGAATACACAGAAAAACTATACAAAAAAGATCTTTATGACCCAGATAGCCAGGATGGTATGATCATGCTAGAGCCAGACACCCTGGAGTCCAAAGTCAAGTGAGCCTTAGGAAGCATCACTACGAATAAAGCTAGTAGAGGTGACAGAATTCCAGCTGAGCTATTTCAAATCCTAAAAGATGATGCTGTGAAAGTGCTGCACTCAATATGCCAGCAAATTTGGAAAATTCAGCAGTGGCCACAGGACTGGAAAAGGTCAGTTTTCATTCCAATCCCAAAGAAAGGTGATGCCAAAGAATGTTCAAACTACCACACAACCTCTCATCTTACATGATAGCAAAGTAATGCTCAAATTCACCAAGTCAGGTTTCAAAGGTATGTGAACTGTGAACTCCCAGATGTTCAAGCTGGATTTAGAAAAGCAGAGGAACCAGAGATCAAATTGCCAACATTAGCTGGATCATTGAAAAAGAAAGAGAGTTCCAGCAAAACATCTACTTATGCTTTATTGACTATGCCAAAGTCTTTGACTGTATGGATCACAACAAACTGTGGAAAATTCTTCAAGAGATGGGAATACCAGACCACCTGACCTGCCTCTTGAGAAATCTGTATGCAGGTCAAGAAGCAACAGTTAGAACTGGACATAGAACAACAGACTGGTTCCAAATGGGGAAAGGAGTACGTCAAGGCTATATATTGATAATCTGCTTATTTAACTTATATGCAGAGTACATCATGAGAAATGCTGGACTGGATGAATCACAAGCTGGAATCAAGACTGCCAGGAAAAATATCAATAACCTCAGATACACAGATGACACCACCTTTATGGCAGAAACCAAAGAGGAACTGAAGAGCCTCTTGATGAAAGTGAAAGAGGAGAGTGAAAACGCTGGTTTATAGTCAACATTCAAAAAATGAAGATCATGGCATTCGGTCCTATTACTTCATGACAAACAGATGGGGAGACAATGGAAACAGTGACAGACTTTATTTTCTTGGGCTCCAAAATCACTGCAGATGGTGACTGATGCTACTTCTTGGAAGAAAAGCTATGACTAACCTCAGTTCACTTTAGTCCCTCAGTTGTGTCCGACTCTCTGTGACCCCATGGACTACAGCACGCCAGGCCTCCCTGTCCATCACCAACTCCTGGAGTTTACTCAAACTCATGTCCCTTGATTGGTGATGCCATCCAACCATCTCATCCTCTGTCATCCCCTTCTCTTCCCACTGTCAGTCTTTCCCAGCATCAGGGTCTTTTCAAATGAGTCAGCTCTTCGCATCAGGTGGTCAAAGTATTAGAGTTTCAGCTTCAATATCAGTCTTTCCAATGAATATTTAAGACTGATTTCCTTTAGGATGGACTGGTTGGATCTCCTTGCAGTCCAAGGGACTCTAAGAATCTTCTCCCACATCACAGTTCAAAAGCATCAATCCTTCAATGCTCAGCCTTCTTTATAGTGCAACTCTCATATCCATACATGACTAAAGAAAAAAAAACCATAGCTTTGACTAGATGTATCTTTGTTGGCAAAGTAATGTCTCTGCTTTTTAGTATGTTGTCTACGTTGGTCATAGCTTTTCTTCCATGAAGCAAGCATCTGTTAATTTCATGGCTGTAGTCACCATCTGCAGTGATTTGGGAGTCCAAAACATAAAGTCTCTCACTGTTCCCATTGTTTCCGCATCTATTTGCCATGAAGTGATGGGACCAGATGCCATGATCTTTGTTTTCTGAATGTTGAGATTCAAGTCAACTTTTCTCACAGTCCTCTTTCACTTTCATCAAGAGGCTCTTTAGTTCCTTTTTGCTTTCTGTCTTAAGAGTGGTGTCATCTGCATATCTGAGGGTATTGCTACTTCTCCCAGAAATCTTGATTCCAGCTTTTGCTTCATCCAGCCTGGCATTTTGCATGATGTACTCTGCACATAAGTTAAATAAGCAAGATGAAAATATATAGCTTTGATGTACTCCTTTCCCCATTTTGAACCAGTCTGTTGTTCCTTGTCCAGTTCTAACTGTTGCTTCTTGACCTACATACGGATTTCTCAAGAGGCAGGAAAGGTGGTCTGGTATTCCCATCTCTCGAAGAATTTTCCAGTTTTTTGTGATCCACGCAGCCAAAGGCCTTGGCATAGTTAATAAAGCAGAAGTAGATGTTCTTCTGGAACTCTCTTGCTTTTCTGATGATCCAGTGGATGTTGGCAATTTGATCTCTGGTTCCTCTGCCTTTTCTAAATCCAACTTGAACATCTGAAAGTTCATGGTTCATGTACGGTTGAAGCATGGCTTGGAGAATTTTGAGCATTACTTTGCTAGTGTGTGAGATGAGGGCAATTATGCAGTAGTTTGAACATTCTTTGGCATCACCTTTCTTTGGGATTGGAATGAAAACTGACCTTTTCCAGTCCTGTGGCCACTGCTGAATTTTCCAAATTTGCTGGCATATTGAGTGCAGCACTTTCACAGCATCATCTTTTAGGATTTGAAATAGCTCTGCTGGACTTATA
The DNA here is from genome assembly GCF_049115385.1 of Moschus berezovskii. Classification (NCBI taxonomy): domain Eukaryota; kingdom Metazoa; phylum Chordata; class Mammalia; order Artiodactyla; family Moschidae; genus Moschus; species Moschus berezovskii. The sequence continues at coordinate 15,409,478 of NC_142483.1, forward strand.
TCACCTCCACTAGCTTAGAAAGCATATTAAAAAGAAGAGACATTACTTTGCCAACAAAGGTCCATCTGGTCAAAGCTATGGTTTTTCCAGTAGTCATGTATGTATGTGAGAGCTGGACTATAAAGAAAGCTGAGCGCCAAAGTATTGATACCTTTGAACTGTGGTGCTGGAGAATACTCTTGAGAGTCCCCTGGACTACAAGGATACCCAACTAGTCAATCCTAAAGGAAATCAGTCCTGAATATTCATTGGAAAGACTGATGCTGAAGCTCCAATACTTTGGCCACCTGATGCGAAAAACTAGTCAAGGCAATGGTTTTTCCCGTGGTCATGTATGGATGTGAGAGTTGGACTGTGAAGAAAGCTGATCGCCGAAGAATCAATGCTTTTGAACTGTGGTGTTGGAGAAGACTCTTGAGAGTCCCTTGTACTGCAAGGAGATCCAACCAGTCCATTCTAGAGGAGATCAATCCTGGATGTTCACTGGAGGGACTGATGCTAAAGCTGAAGCTGCAATACTTTGGCCACCTCATGCGATGAGTTGACTCACTGGAAAAGACTCTGATGCTGGGAAAGGTTGGGGGCGGGAGGAGAAGGGGACGACGGAGAATGAGATGGCTGGATGGCATCACCGACTCTGTGGACATGAGTTTGAGTGTACTCCGGGAGTTGGTGATGGACAGGGAGGCCTGGCGTGCTGTGATTCATGGGGTCGCAGAGAGTCGGACACGACTGAGCGACTGAACTGACTGACTGACTGACTGGGAAAGACCCTGATGCTGGGAAAGATTGAAAGCGGGAGGAGAAGGGGACAACAGAGGATGAGATGGTTGGATGGCATCACCAACTCAATGGACATGTGTTTGAGCAAGCTCCAGGAGTTGGTCATGGATAGGCGTGTCTGGCATACTGCAGTCTATGGGGTTGCAAAGAGTTGGACATGAGTGAATGAATGCACTGAACTGTGAATCTCCAAAAAGGGGCATAGTAGGATGTTCCTTAGACTTATTTGATGCAAATCCTTTTCCCCCAAGATCTTAATGCTGAATTATTGCTCTGAGGTACACAATCTGAGAAATAATAATGTTAACCAGAGTTTCCCAAACTTCAGTCATTAGTGTATCATCTCACTGATTTTTGTTACAGAATGTATTTACCACATAATATTTCTCCTTAAATGTTTTTCACTTACATACCTTTTAGCCTTAGATTCATTCTAAGCAAGTATTAGTATAACCATTTGTTTGACCTGCAAGCTATGGATGTTCAGTGAGAAGAGGCGTAGCTAATAAAATACATCAATTTTCTTCTGTACTACAAGCATCCTAATTTTTAAACATGCAATTAAAAAAACAAAGGTATCAGTTGGAAATGACTGATACAGCATTAAAGAACAAGAGGAACAGGAACCATCTCTCTGTTTTCCCCGTATGGCAGGTGAGATTACTGAAATTACTGCTCAGAGCAGTTCAGTGACTTGCACACACTCACTCATTTCTAAGACCTTCACTGTCATTGGGGATTGCCAGCTGAGATAAAAGCAGTTAGGTCTGGTTGCCACTAAGCTGGTCCTCAGGTTTCCTCAGTAGAGCTTCTTGAAATGTCTCCATGTTGAGTACTAAGGTAAGGCACCCTCCACTGTACTTCAGCATCTTCATATTCCCCAGGAGGTATAGATGGTTGACCTTCACTTTCCCCTTAAGAAATTGTAGCCCCAACCAACCTGGAGATTCTGCTTGAAAGCAGAACAACGCCTTTCTTTCGCTTTACAAAAGCAGTACCAACAGGCCCTCCGGGCTGAATCAGGAGGGCCCTGGCTTAGCTCCAGTAGCTTCATCTAGTGACAAATCCAAAGTGACAATGGGACAGAATGACTTGGCACCTGATTTGGCATGGGTTCAAAATGCAGATGAACCATTTCTTCATTGAAGGACCTACAACAGGGGAATTACTTTTCTTGATTCCTTATCCACAGAATAGTAAATGAATAGTAAAACTACACTCAAAGGAAAAATAAGAGTGAGATAAGGCATGGAGAATGCCTGGCATACAGTAAGGGAAGTATAAACACCTTATAGTAATTTTAATGATTAGGAAAATAATAACAACAGTAAAAGTGGCTTAGGTTCTACATACATCTAGGCTGGCTTACTACAGGAACAGAAACCTTTGCTCAGTGACACCTGTTAGAGGATATTGTGTGCTGGACAAAGCTCCTGGAAAGAAGGCCCACATACTCTCAACACCATGCCCTGGGACTTCACACCATGAAGATGGAACCTATCTGAAGTCCTGGGTTATCTCAGTTTTACTGTTAGAAGTTCAGACCTCAGGAGGCAGTGTGACAGGGTTATTGAAGGCTTCTGGAGGTGGCTTTTGGATCATACATCTGCTTTTGCCCTACTGGTTGTGTGCCTCGAGTCTGGGGTTTAAGTTGCTTTAAAAGCAATAAAGATATAAAGATGTGGCATTTCTTGACTCCCTGAGTTTATGGAGCAGGGCTTAGCTCTGTTATATAAGTTAGGACCACCCCCAGCCACTTCATAGTATACATGTGGACAGATTACATCCCATCTATCCTTCCAATGAATCAATGCACTCCTGTTCTCTCAATTGCCACTGTGAAAAGGTCTTCTACTTGATCATGATTACGCAAACCAAGACAATCAGAGAATACCAAGAGCCAGCCTAGACTTGTGTCTGTTACAGGAAGTTTCCTGAAACACAGTGACCTCTTACACCTCCTCCAGAGCCTACCTGCAGATTCCTGACCATAGGATCATCAACCTTCCCTCTAATGCTTCCCCTTCCCTGACCCCGTCTATTTCTTTTAGAGATCCAATCCTCCATACTAGAGTTGTCCTTACTAGAAGGGATGTAGGAGGATCCTGAGCATCTAGTTTTTCATCTCCTTTCTAGTTTCCATTTGGACAGCAATACTTCTGGAGCTCCACGAGGCAGAGTGGCCCAATTTTTAGGAATATTTTTCCATCTAAAGTGAAAGTGAAAGTCACTCAGTTGTATTCAACTCTTTGTGATCCCATGGACTATATAGTCCATGGAATTCTCCAGGCCAGAATACTGGAGTGGGTAGCCTTTCCTTCTCCAGGGGATCTTCCCAACTCAGGGATCAAACCCATGTCTCCCACATTGTAGGCGGATTCTTTACCAGCTGAGCCACAAGGGAAGCCCAAGAATACTGGAGCAGGTAGCCTGTCCCTTCTCCAGTGGATCATCCCGACCTAGGAATCGAACCAGGGTCTCCTGCATTGCAGGCGGATTCTTTACCATGAGCTATCAGGGAAGCCCATCTAAAACCCATAGAGCAGCCACCAACACTCAGTATGTGTGCTATAGAAGAAAGTATTTTCTTAGCATTTCTCTGGACTAGACAATGTACATCTTTAATCCTCAAAACTACTTTGTGATGCGGATATCGTTATCCCTATTACAGACAATAAAATTGAGGATGAGCCATTAACATGCTTAGAGGACTCTTCCATTTGAAAGAGCTGAGTTCTATCCCAATCTGTTATATTCCAAAACTCATGTTATTTTCCTAAACTATCATTGCTATTCTTGGATTTACTTTGCTTGCTAATTTCTTATTAGAGCTAATCAGGATAAACCTTCCACTATAAACAAACGAAAGCACCACTACCCAGATATAAGACTGCTTTCCCAAAGCCATGTCACAACCACTCCCCATCAGCAGTTCCGAACATCTTCTCTTCTCACCACAAAAAACACAGCAAATGCTGCATTTCTTACATCAGAAGATACACACACACAGATGCTGTTCTTCAGTCACCAAGTTGTGCCAATGCTTTTGCCACCCCATGGACTGCAACACTCCAGGCTTCCCTGTCTTTACTATTTCCTGGAGTTTGCTTAAATTCATGTCCGTTGACTCAGTGCCATCTCATCCTCTATCGCCATGTTCTTCTTCTGCCCTTTGCCCCAGAGGAGCCTGGCAGGCTATATAGTCCATAGGGTAGCGAACAATTGGACGTGACAGAAGCGACTGAGCCTGCAAGCAAACAGGCTACTGACATTTATTTCACATAAACATATACACCAATATACCTACATACTTATTTAGTTATTTCACACACACACACATACTTATGAAGTGCCTGTGAAAGCATCTCTTCTTTAGGCAAAGACTCTATTTGAAAAAAGACACGGTGCTTAGTTGCTCAATCATGTCTGACTCTTTGCAACCTCATGGACTGTAGTCTTCCAGGCTCCACTTTCCATGGGGATTCTCCAGGCAAGAATACTGGAGTGGGTTGCCATGCTCTTCTCCCGGGAATCGAACCCAGGTCTCCCACATTGCAGGTGGAGTCTTTACCATTTGAGTCACCAGGGAAGCCCAAGAATACTGAAGTGGGTGGCCTATCCCTTCTCCAGGGGATCTTCTCGATCCAGGAATTGAACCAGGGTCTCCTGCAATGTAGGCATTTCTACAAGAGACTAAAAACTTTTGAGATTATGAAGAAAGATGGAAAGATGAGAGGAAACCTTCCTCATGTAGTGTCCAAGGAAACCATTTGCCCAGTGAATGGCTAAAGGTTTGGTAAATAACTGAAGTTTAATAACGTTTTATAAAGCACTTATGGGATAGTGATGAATGACTATTAAATATACCTATAGTGTAATTTGGGATTCCCTGGTAGCTCAGATGGTAAAGAATCCACCTGCAATGCAGGAGACCCTGGTTCAATTTCTGGGTTAGGAAGATTCGCTGGAGAAGGGATATGCTACCGACTCCAGTATCCCAGGGTTTCCCTAGTGGCTCAGATGGTAAAGAATCCACCTGCAATGTGGGAGACCTGGGTTCAATCCCTGGGCTGGGAAGATGCCCTGGAGAAGGGAACAGCTACCCACTCCAGTATTTTGGCCTGGAGAATTCCATGGATTGTATATAGTACCTGGGGTCGCAAAGAGTTGGACATGACTGAGCCACTCTCACATAGGGTAATTTAGACAGAAGAACTAAAGTTACATTGTATAAACTGATTTTTCTACACCAATAGGTAATGTCAGATTTTTTTTTTAAATGTTATGAGAAAAAATACCTTCAATATTAATTCAGTTCAGTTCAGTTCAGTTGCTCAGTCGTGTCTGACTCTCTGGGACCCCATGAATCACAGCACGCCAGGCCTCTCTGTCCATCACCAACTCCTGGAGTTCACTCAAACTCATGTCCATCGAGTTGGTGATGCCATCCACCCATCTCATTCTCTGTCGACCCCATCTCCTCCACCCCCAATCCCTCCCAGCATCAGAGTTTTTTCCAGTGAGTCAACTCATCGCATGAGGTGGCCAAAGTATTGGAGTTTCAGTTTTAGCATCAGTCCTTCCAATGAACACCCAGGATTGTTCTCCTTTAGAATGGATGAATATAAAAACATTTAAGATTCAAGGTAAAGGAGGAAAAATAAACTCATTTGTCAAAAGTAGGTGTTTTGCTCTGCTAAGTGGTCTTAATCTCACTTTTCACCCTATGCAGTGATTCTTAGTACTAAGTCCATTTGTTGAACTTATAAAATCACCTTATAAAATCAGAATTCTTCTTCATCGAAAGAGGAGATCAGAAGTAAAAAAGATTTTCCTCTTTCCCAATTGAAGAAACCAGAAATCCTATAAATGCAGCATATCCAAAGTTCACCCCATGAGGAAAGCAATGTGCTATTAGAAAATAATGTATTAAATTTTTACTAAAATCTTGTACCATGGTGAATTCAAATCGTATGTTGCTTGCATTTTTAATTAATTGAGTTTATTTCTATTTGAACTTTTTTCATTTTTAAATACTACATTTTAATTTGAATCTTCTGTTTCCATCCTGAATATAGAGGTGAAATAACTAGGAACTAGGTTTCCTGGCTGTTGGCAATTAGCTTCCATACTGTTGTTTGGTAGAAATTGATTAAAGTCCTGGCAACACCTAAATATATGCTGGTTTAAAAAAAAAAAAAAAAACACAAGTTTCTCACTGACTGAACTGTTAGAAATGGAGTATTTTATGATACAGATTTACAAATATCTATGCACTGGAAGCATTTCCTGGGTAATTAATCAAAGGGAACTTTTATGTAGAAACACATCTCCATTGAGTTATTTACAAAAGATCCCACAAGCTGCAATGACTAATTATAAGTCTCAGACCTGGGCAGTTTGCTGAAATGCTTTTCTTCAGGTCATTAAAAATACCAATGACAACATACAAATTCAGAAAGAAGAATAAACTAACTACAGGAAGTTATAATTACAAAAAGGAATTATTCAAAGTATGCGACCTTTGCACAAAAATGATGTCGGTTTATTTGATACAGCAGACTCTCTTCTATTTTTCCCCTTTGATAGGTCTGTTGTAATTTCCACTAACATTAATGAGAGATATGTGCTAAAAATGAATAGCTTCTAACTCCAGCCATCTGTGCATTCCTGGTAGGAATAAAACTCAATGTCATCGCTACCCTATTGGATTTCTCGGTAATGCTCTTTGCTGATAAGAACTTTGAAAAAATACCAATGAGTTTTTTCTTTTTCTTACTCATACAAAGCATGCCCATTCCCCTTGCTACATAAAGGAGTCCATTCTACTCTGAGTTCAGGCAGCCACTGAGAGGTGGGGTGAGATAAATCCCTGCTTATCAAGATAACTGTTTCCCCACTCCGTATAAATGGAGACAAAGTATACCCAGACTCTAATGATCAAAATGGCCAAATTCTTAGCAGGTTAACTCATTACTTTTCATCCCTCTAATGCCAGCCCTAAAAGCTAAGTAGCTGTCTTAACAGCCTCCAGCAGTCACTTCCAAACAACTCTCTTGCCCTACACCTATGTTAAAACTGAAGTAATTCATTTTTCCTTTATGAATTACTGGCTGTCAAGAATTTGACAAAGGTCTCGGACTTTAATGGAGACCTTTGAAAAGAGAGACCCTGTGCTGGAGAACCCAAGGAGGGATGCTGGGGAACCAGGGAAGCAGGAAGATTGGAAAGACATTGGTCAGGAATGGAAAAAAAAATACATATATATGATGGAAGACAGCCTTATATGGTGGAAGAGAGGCTTATGTGACTATCTTCAATCACAGCCAAGTGTTTCCTCAGTGACAGCTGGGAACATACAGCACCCCAGGGCCACGCAATTATAACTTTACTTCCCTGAGAAGCCAGCCAGCCTATCCTCAGCAAGCCAAACCTTTTCAAGTGCCCCTTCTTACACCCTTCGTGGAGTCGAGGGGAGGGTGTGCTAAGCCCTGCTTCTGAAGATCCAAGTGTTTTATGGATCAGGTGGATCACTTCTTCCTCTCAAGCTGCGTAGAAGGCTGTAGTACTTGGGATCCTCTCTTAGATCTTAACATTAGGTCTAGTTTTATATGACATGTGATGACAGAACTGCTAAGAATATTTATTAGCTTGGCTAACAACTAAAGAAAAAATGGTAATCACAGCTCTCTAGAGAGGCTTTTTAAATTTCGTTTTATGGCACTATAAAATGAGGCCATACCCTGAACATTTAAATGGGCAAATTATTTGCTTGGAAGGGGCTCAAAATTTGAAGTTTGGTCATATCAATAGACAAAATCTAAGTGAATATTCAAGATAAAGTCCATTTCAAATGTAGCTAAGCCATCACCAAAAGAGGGTAAGCATCTATTTGATATGTGACCACATGTGTGTTCCTAGGACTATGTATGTCTCAGGTCTAGATTATACATTGAATAAGTTCTTAATATTTGGTAAACTATCCCTAATCCTATTTCATGGAAACCTTGAAACAGCAGTGCCAAGGTAAAACTGTCAGCTGGTAATCTGTAAGCAACATATTATAACAGTATAAATTCACTTACTTTCCCCGAGAGCATAATTTTTAAAGCTATTAATTTATTATTTAAATTTACATTTTATTATTTAAACTATCACTTAATTATTTCAAAATGTCAGCTATTGTGTACTGGACAATCTTTTTAATAAAGTGACAAAGTGAGAGTCACACAGTCACGTCCGACTCTTTGCAACCCCATGGACTATAGAGTCCACAGAATTCTCCAGGCCAGAATACTGGAGTGGGTAGCCTTTCCCTTCTCCAAGGGATCTTCTCAACCCAGGGATCGAACCCAGGTCTCCCACATTGCAGGCGGATTCTTTACCAGCTGAGCCACAAGGGAAGCCCAATCTTTTTAATAGAGCATAGTAAATATAAGTGTAAAATTACCAGTACACAAAAAAATATAAGAAAACCTATATGTAATAAGGGTCTAGTATCCAGTATATATAAATAACTCTTTCAAATCAACAATAAAGAGACAAATACAATTGAAAACGGGCTAAGGATTTGAATAGACGTGTCTCCAAAGAAGACACACAAATAGACAAAAAGTTCATGAAAAGCCATTCAGTATCTCTAGTCATTAGGGAAATGCAAATCAAAAGCACAATGAGATACCACTTGGTAATTCCAGGGTACCTATGATCAAAAAGGCAAACGATAACATATGTTGGTGAGAATGTGAAGAAATAGGAACAATTACATGTTGGTGGTGGCAATGTAAAATTAGCACAACCTCTGTGAAAACAATTTGGCAGTTCCTCAAGAAGTTAAGCACAGAGGTACTATATGACACAGAAATTCCACTCCTAGGTATATACTGAAAAGAAATTAAAACACATATTCAAACAACAACCTGCACATCAATGTTCATAGCAGCATATTCATAATAGCTAAAAACTACAAACAGCCCAAAAGTTGATCAGGTGATCAGATAAACAAAACCGGTATATACCTACAATGGAATGCTATGAAGCAATAAAAAGGAATGAAGTATTAAAACAAACAACATGGATGAATTCCAAACACATTATGCTAAGTGAAAGAAGCCAGTTACAAAATATCACATATTATATGACCCCATGTATGCAAAATGTTTCAAATATGCAAATCCATAAAGACAGAAAGTAGACAAGGAGCCATGGGAAGGGAAGAAATAACTGAGGAAATTGAATGTGCCTGCTAATGAATACAGGTTTCTTTCTGAAGTGACAAAAATTTAGTTCTGGAATAGGACAGTGGTGATGATCGTGAAATGTGAATGTAACATCAACCACTGAATTTATTCACTTTAAAAGAGAAAATTTTATGGTGCATGAATTATATCTTAATTTGAAAACTATACCCGCTAGTATTTAAAAAGTTAAATAGTACAAAAGAATTTATATAAAAAAAAAAGTTATATACCCTCTCCACCTCCCCCAATAACCACTTCCGGTATCGGGATTTTGCCAATCTTTCCAGAAATTTTTTATGCATAATACACCAACAGACATGTATCCTGTTTTGAAAACACAACAGAGAATTTTATATATTTTAAAATATGTCCTCGACATCTTTCCATGGAAGGAATGTGTATCCTGGAGTGTGGATAAAGGGGCCAGAGGGAGACGGTGGAGCTGAAAGAGGGAATGCCAAGCAACAACCTGCAACCCCATCCACTGGAGGAGCAAGAATCCGTCCGTTTCTCAAATTTTGAAATGTCCACGCAACAACACTGCATAGATATCCCACATAGAATCTCAGCAGATTAAAAGCTAAATTCTCAACTGTCCCCTCTTCCAAATCCAAAATCACCCTACTTCTTCTGCAGTTTCTCCTCCAAAGTCATCCAAGATTGGGAGTCAAGGAGGAATAAGCCCTCCATCTCCCAACACTTCACATGAAATGGATCACCATGATCAGCCATTTTCATTTAATTTAAAGTGTCTATCAAAACAGTTACCTCTTCTCTATTCTTACTGCTGCTATCTTAGCTCACGCCTTTGGTTTCTTTATCCAGACACTGAAATAGCGCCTGTCCTTCTCCACTGCCAATCTATCTGTTATCCCACAGTCCTTCCATCCATTTACCCATTTGCTCATCCAACAAATATTTATGGAGCAATAACCATGTGCCAGGAAAAAAAGACCCAAAGATGAAAAGGAAATTGTCTTTATCATTAGACAGTTCAAAGTTTAGCAGAAGGGAAAAACATGTAGCTGGAAAATAACAAAGTGCTTTTTACAACATTGAATGAGTGCTGTCAGAACAAGGTGGAACTACTGATTTTTAAGAGGAGTCAGAGGGTGACATGTGAATTGGGACTTCAAACATGAGCAGGAGTTTCACAGGAAATAAGGAGGAAACCAGCATTTAAGCAATGGGAAGAGTATGCGCAAATACAGAAGGATGGGAAAGGTCTAGAAAGCATAGGGAATAAGAAAAAATTTCAGTAACGCAAGCAGGTAGAAAATGAGGAGGTGGAGGGGCTCTGTGTGTATGCTGGGCTTTAAAATAAGACTTGAAAGCAACCCAGGATTAGAGTGCAGAGGACTTCATAAGCCAAGCATACAGTCTGCTATTTGGTCCAATGTGTGAGGAGGCAACAAGCACGTCTAGGCAGAGGGTACTGCCTCACCAATTTTATCTGGAGTAGAGGGTAGGGACAGACTGTGACTTTGCAGAGGCTATTGCAAATGACCCATGAGGACATCAGTACCTAGAATGGACAGAAGAAATGAGAGAATGAAATGTGGTGGTTTACACACATGACAAATGAGCCAGGGAGGCTTTATCTTAAAATAGGCAGACTTTATACCAGTTCCAAGACTAAATGCCAAGTAGATGTGAGGATGGGTGGAGTACAATTGTGGTTGTACTGGAAACACAAGGTAGGCATCCTTCTAAAACACAATCCTGTTCCCCGCTGCCTTCACAATGAAAATATTTTAACAGCTTTTATTATGTCACATAAGGAAACATCCATGTATGGTTGTATCCACATGTCCTTTGTTCTTGAGATAATCTGGGCTCCAATCCAGAGCGACCTTGAGAAGTTTACAAATGACCTCACTAAGCCACAGTTTACTCATCTGCCTATGGTAAATTGTTACTCTCCTTCTTACAGCACTGCTGTGGAATGAAAAAAATATTTCATATCACTGTTGTGCAGTGATAGACCCTGGCCCATGGAACATGCTGAATGAGTGGCAGCAGAGTTTTCAAAGAAAGACACTTAGAATTATCTTTCCCCAAAATTATGTTAAAAATATAGGGTGTTTTAAAAGTCTAATGTGCTTTCAATGGTCTTTTAGTTGTTGACGATATGATAAAAGAACAATCTGTCAACAACACTTAAAATTTAGAAAAGAAAGCTATGTTATTCACTCTGCCCAAACTTCTTCATTTAGAGGACTGGACAAAGGTAAAAAGGCTGGGAGAGATGAGAAGGTAAACCAAATAAACTGATAAACAACAGAGAAGAAATATCCTCTCCCCAGCAGCTATAAAAACTGAGAAGCCAACACAGATCCTTTCTACCAGGTATACAGATGAAGTCATTAAAGCTTCAAAGTTAAAGACTTAAAAGTTAAAAAAGAAAAAAAGTTCTGCACTCTGTAGGAGGAAGGCCTTGCATTTTGATGGCGTGATATCTACTCTGACCTAAAACAATGATGAGGGAGAAAGGATTCCATAGAATGATTACTGCCTGGACAAGGGAACTAGTTCACAAGTTTGAATTCTTCGTCTTTGTTATGTGCTGCCAACCCTCCCACTTGTCTGAGACAAGATCAAGGGAGACGCAGATATTGTGCTGCAGAGAGGGCCATCTCTCTATCACAGAGCTCTTTTGTTTTCCAAAAGGAACATCATCATATATCACAAAAAAGGACTTCATTTCTTCGCAGCTTTTATGCTGCTGGGATTCTCTGATCTTACTGTGTGGGGCCATGAAACACTGTCCCAAGAATGATTCCTGGAAGAGGCAGAAAAACCCTCCTGGAAATACATCTTTTCTCTTGGCTGCTTCCCCAGAATTCCCCACCAGGAACTGTCTTAAGCAGGCAGGAGGATGGATGGTCTGAGGTCTTCCCCATTTCTGCATCCATGCTTCTTGAAACCAGTCCAGAGCTGATGACCGTCTGCAACCTACAAAGCTGCTGTTGCCTCCACGGCAGTGTACTCACCAGGCCGCCTCAAATTGACTTCAAAAAAAGGAATTCCGCATTCCTGCTCAAGAGAGAGTGAAGACTCAGGCCAGCAGCTCAAAAAAGGCTGTTGGAACTGCCAACACAAACAACTTCTCAACTTCCATTATAAGAGGTTTTCATCAATGCTTGGAATCCTTTGTATTATAGAAATAGCTTTCCATCCCCAAAGAAACACATTAAAGAGTGGTCCCTATAGTACCAGGAGTTCCTGGGCCAAACCAATTTATCCTAACACAAAAAGTCTTACTGCAAAATAGGACACAGTGATTGATTCTGGGTTCATTAATCAGAACAGCTGAGTTCAAATACTGGCTCTACTAATAGCCGTGTGATAGAAGGCAAGTTACCTAACTTCTCTGAGCCTTGCTGTCCTCAGTTCACAAATGAGACTAATATTTTCACAAACGGCATCTACTGTTGGAGTTCCTATAAAGAAAATGTTAGATAAACCTTGGAGAAAGCACAGCACCATGCCTAGCACCAAATAAGTAGTCAATAAGTCTTTTCTTATTTCTGCTGCTATAGCAGCAACAGGTACAACCACAGACCGCCTGAGCTAAGTATGTTACCACACCTTTACTTTCTTCCTACTATGATAGTAGCTAGGTTTCATCTGCTTGTTTTTCCCGTCTTGTTTGCTCTTGTTAAACTATACAGGCTGCTGATTTTTGTGTTTTATCTGCTTGCTTGTTTTATTAATTAACCTTGCATCTCTTAAACCTGTTTCCTCCTCCTAACCTCTATGGCCACCACCTTGTTTCAGTGATATAGTTTCTTTTAGCTTAGGCTACAGCCTACCCTTCCAGAACAGAGTTGTTACAGAATTAATCATTCTAGAAGATACACCTGACTATGCTCTTCTCAGGCTCATAAAGTTCAAAGTCTTTAGCTAAGCAGTCAAGGTTTTCCCTGTCCAGGGAAACCCTTATTGTTCACTTCCTCCTCTACTCCAGAGCCTAAGTTATAGAAACCCATTCTCTCTACTAAGCGTGCATTGACCTTCCCGCCTCTGTCTTTGCTCAAGCTCCTCACCTAGTTCTCTATCTGATAAAATCTTTTCCATTTTTCGGTTCCAGTACAAATACTATCATGTTCATAGAAATTTTCCCTACTCATTACTCATCTGAATGCCCATGACATACATATGGAATTTGCCATACTCTTCAGCTCTCCAGTTCCAGATTTTTCATTCCAACATGCCTACTGGACAGGACTACCTAGCTATCAAAAAACATCTAAAACACAGCCTCGACAAAAATTTTCTGTTCTTCTCCTGACATAGTTTCCACACTTGTCCCTATATCCTGCAACCATGTCAATCATGTAAGTAAGTCTCACTGAACCAAGGGAAAACCAAGAAATTAAGCTTCCGAGATGAATGGATGGCATCACTGACTCGATGGACGTGAGTTTGAGTGAACTCCGGGAGTTGGTCATGAACAGGGAGGCCTGGCGTGCTGTGATTCATGGGGTCGCAAAGAGTCATACACGACTGAGCGACTGAACTGAACTGAAGGAGAAGAAGAAAAGATGATATTCTGCCTGGATCTCACAGAGCAGGCGAGCAGGGTATGGGAAAGCCATCTGAGGTCCAAGTGACTCTCCACACAGGGTTGCTTTAACGTCCTGTACAGCAAGGGTTAGCTAATCTCCCACTACCCTGTTGGCTTGGTTCCCCCTCTATGTGAGCCTCAAAGACTCACATTCCTTTCTGCATTCCTTTTCCATAGCTTCTGGTTAATCATAATTTCTACCTCCTCATAACTTCAGATCTTTACAACTCACATTATTAATTCATCCTATAAATATTTATTAAGCATCCACTATTTTACAGGCCTTGGATGAATTAAGACAGGTCCTTTCCAGATGGAAGTTCCACTCTAGGCTAAAAGACAAACGCTGAACAAGAATTAAGACTGCGCCTCATGTTCTACTGGGAAGTTACCAGAATTTGTAGGCGGCAAAGCTAACCTGGACTGGGCTAGCTCCAGTTAAAGGCAAACAGAGGAAGTGATATTTAAACTTCACTTGACCTAGAAAGAAAGAAAGTCATATCCATACTTTATACCTTAGAGTAAGATAAATTCCAGATGGTCTGAAGACTAAATATAGAAAATCAAACCATAAAAATACCAAAGAATTCACAGGACAATTGTTCATACACTCTTGTGTGGAAGAGTTTTTTAACAATGACACAAAATTCAAAAGGCTTTAAATAAAATACTGAATACATCTATCTCAAAATGTTCTTAACATTTCTGTATAACAACAACAACAAAAGACAAAGTAGCTGGGGGAGAATTTAAAATTCAAATTACAGACAAACGAGTCATTTTTGTAATATACGAAGAGCTTCTGTAAATAAATAAGAAAAAGGCCAACAAACACATATGACAAATTATTAACATACTTAAAGATGAACAACTTCACAGGTAATAAGATAAAAGCAAATGAAAAATACATTTAAATGCCATGGTTCACTTTCCATACTGACAGAAATCAAAAAGATTACAAACCACGTGGCATTGACAGAGTTAATGTGAGGGGGTAAAAAAACCAATCTTACATACTGCTCATAAGACTAAATGGTTTAGTCTCTGTAGAAGGCAACCAGCAAAATGTAGCAAAACTAAAAATGCACTGTCCTTACAATTTCACATCTATACATTTATCCTACAGATATATTCCTAAAAAAAATATATAGGAAATTAAGTCTAGTCATTTATTAATCATAGCAGTCTGCATGAAAGGGAAAGACTTGAAACAATCTATAAGTCCTTTAGGAGGAGACAGGTACAATGGAACTGTATATAGAGGTAAAAAGGAACAGAAAGCTTTCATGTATGAATATGGGAAGATCTGTAAAGATATTTTGTTTAAAATAAAGGAAATTTATATGCAGAATAGTGCATTATGGCACATGCATAAATACAGTACAATATTACATTATGGCACATGCAATATGTAATATGCAATATTACATTATGGCACATGCATAAATACAGTACAAGTCCTATCTATCTGCTCCCATCTCTCTAGATGCTACTTTCAGGAACTGCTTTAGTTATACCACAGTACCTGGAACAAAGCAGACATACAGTTACTACTTGATGAAAGTGCATAAATTAATAAATAAAGAAAATAAATGGATGAAGGAACACACTTGGGTACTTGGCCTGTCCTCTGAACTAAGAATCTGTACTTTTATGCATGGATACAAAAAGGTT
Organism: Moschus berezovskii; assembly: GCF_049115385.1. NCBI lineage: Eukaryota > Metazoa > Chordata > Mammalia > Artiodactyla > Moschidae > Moschus > Moschus berezovskii. Next base: position 15,424,745 of record NC_142483.1, read on the forward strand.
TTGGTCAAATCCTGGCTATCTAGTTTCCTTGTTTAAGAAAAACCAAGGTCCGTCTAGTCAAGGCTATGGCTTTTCCCGTGGTCATGTATGGATGTGAGAGTTGGACTGTGAAGAAAGCTAATCGCCGAAGAATTGATGGTTTTGAACTGTGGTGCTGGAGAAGACTCTTGAGAGTCCCTTGGACTGCAAGGAGATCCAACCAGTCCATTCTAGAGGAGATAAGTCCTGGGTGTTCTTTGAAGGACTGATGCTAAAACTGAAACTCCAATACTTTGGCCACCTCATGCGACGAGTTGACTCACTGGAAAAGACTCTGATGCCGGGAAGGATTGGGGGAGGGAAGAGACGGGGATGACAGAGAATGAGATGGATGGATGGCATCACCGATTCTGTGGACATGAGTTTGAGTGAACTCCAGGAGTTGGTGATGGACAGGGAGGCCTGGCGTGCTGTGATTCTTGGGGTCGCAAAGAGTCGGACACGACTGAGTGACTGAAATGAACTGAACTGAACTGAACTCAATGTAAGACAACCTTATGTAAGACAAACATGCATTGAGCCAATTAACTTATGTGTGTGTGTGTGTGTGTGTGTGTGTGTATACACACATAAAGATAGATACATTACTTTTCAATAAACATGACATTTTCCAGTTCATGTGTTCATATCTCTCAGGAACAAAGTATTCAGTATTTAGAAGAATGATGCTGTTTTTAACCTTTCCCTCAAAATCTCTCAGTGGCTAATGGGAGAAAATAGTCTACAGTCTTTATCCCAGCAACTCAATTATTTCCAACTAGGTAAGCAAAGGAAGCTGCCTCGACAGGATCATCTTATACTTCTCTCTTGCATGAACTCCCTGTTACTCTCAGCAGGAAAACCTTCAACATATCCATAACCATGATAACCACAACCATCACCACTTAATGAACATCTACTCTGTGCCAGACTGCTCCACACAGAATGTGTATCTTGACTGTAAGCTCGTGAGAGGAGCTGTAATACAACTGTCTCCATTTTACAGACACGGGGATAAGCTTAAAGACACGAGGACTTGTGTCTGGCATTCCACAGAAATGCCGATGTTGTTTCTTAGGTTAGAGTTTATTTAATTTTCTATATGTAATATTCTGACAATAAATATCAGTTTGAATAACCTAGATTATGAGTGAAATGCTAACATAAAGTAATAGCAGGTCTGGGATCACTAACACATGTAAAATCGAAGGCAATGGCAAGCCACTCCAGTACTCTTGCCTAGAAAATCCCATGGATGGAGGAGCCTCGTAGGCTGCAGTCCGTGGGGTCGCTGAGGGTCGGACACGACTGAGCGACTTCACTTTCACTTTTCACTTTCACACATTGGAGAAGGAGGTGGCAACCCACTCCGGTGTTCTTGCCTGGAGAATCCCAGGGATGGGGGAGCTTGGTGGGCTTCCGTCTATGGGGTCACACAGAGTCGGACATGACTGAAGTGACTTAGCAGCAGCAGTGCTTTTTTATCTGCTCAAGAATCCCTAAAAAGCCCCTACTTTGCATGTTTAACTAGCAGAAGAGCACCCACACTCACCAAAGCGATAGGACACCTATGTGCCAATTGCCCAGTGAGTGTTTCTCACCAAGGCCCACTCATCACAGGTTATCAGAAGATTCTCCAGCTATTCATTATTATACCAACTCATTCTCTCCACAGTAATTATCTGTGAGCAACATATCATGCTGTCCTTGGAACCATCAAACTGACATATGATTAAATAGCAGAGGACTCTGAAGTTAAATTTAAAAGCACTCTCTTACACTTCAACTCACACATCACATCGAGATCTGTCCAGCCATGGGAATATTCCAGCTGACCAATACCAAAAACCAGAAAGAGACTATTCCCTTACTTCACTTTCCCATCTGAGAAAGGCAGTGATTACATTCTCAAAACTTTCTAAACAGATTTTTCTAGGACATGAAATAAAATTTTGGAATGCAATTCTCTGTATGAAGTTCTACCCTTATCCCAGATAAAAATGTCTCAAGAGTTACTTAAATTCACATTACATCTTCCCAGTTATGTGTGGGGTCTTACAAGAAATAGTACAGTTCTTCAACACGCTGTGAGAATCACACATTTTCAGCTTTCCTTGAAAAAATTATTGTAAAGCATAAGTTATTGTATACTCAGCTGTACATGCCAATAATGACAACACTTATATTAACAATGTTACCAATTAGAAAAAATGGAAGAAAAAAAAATCAATGGGCAAATTGGAGTTAAAACCTATGTCTCACTGTTCCTGGGCTGAAAAAGGAGCAAAAAGAGATTCTCCAACGGGAAATTTGTTTCCATTTTCCCATTTTCCCCACCTACTATATAGTTTCTCAAGTTTTTCTACAATAAATGGTTCTATATAACCCACTTTTTGCAGGAGCTGCGATTTAGGAAAAACTTTTTTCCATCTCCATTAAATAGTTGCATCCCTAGAAAAACCAGCCAATTTCTGCCTTACTATTCTATTTTACTTTTCATGTTTGTTTAATATTATATAAACAAAGAGTGGCTCTAGTGTTAAAGGACCCGCCTGCCAATGCAGGAGACATGAGAGACACAGGTTTGCTCACTGGGTCTAGAAGATTCCCTGGAGAAGGAAATAGCAACCCTACTCCAGTATTCTTGCCTGGAGAATCCCATGGACAGAGGAGCCTGGCAGGCTACACAGTCTATGGGGCTGCAAAGAGCTGGAAACAACTGAAGTGACAGCATTACGACAATTCTATTATACTTTTAATATTATAAATGATTTTTAACTATATAGTTTCATTAAATTTAGACTGACAAATATTGAAATCATCAAAATTACCTTCAAAGAAAATTTCCAAAGCCTTTGTTAGACACATCAACAACAAAGCAGTTTCTTCAGAGCAACACACTCAGTACCCACTCATTTTTAAACAGGTTCCCCCAAAATGTAGGCTTCACATAAATGTGACATTACGCAGTGTGAAAAGTCCAAGCACCTTTACCCAATATAGAAGAAAGCTTCAGTCACTAGGTGGATAGGTTTCTCTACAGCTCAGGCTGGTATTGTGGGTAATGAAGTGACAGAATTCACATTTCATAAGAAAAGCCATATAAAGGAAACAAGATATTATTTTTCTAGAAAGTGATTTATAATAATACTGAGAAACCATTTTTCTAAAATTCCTTCCCCTTCTCAACATTTACAGAAAAGGCTAACAGATCTTGAGAGATTTACTATTTGCTGATATTCATCCATATGGTAGCACCAACCAAAAGCCAGGAGCAGGGGGAGGAAAAGGGAAAAAAAAAAGATTTTGAAAAAATATAAATGAATCGTTACCTCTACCAACTTGACATCTCTTATTCAGGGGCCAAGACTTAATAGGCCTACCCAGGACTCTCTCTTGACTTTCCTGCTGTCATTGTTTTAACAGATTTGCAAGTTGAGAATGGTTTTACTCATTTCGAGGAACCTCGGAAACACATTGTACTATAAAATATTCACACTACAATGCAAATTGCGTTCCTTCCATCCTATTCACTATTCTGGAAGGTACAGATGGAGTGCCACAGCAAGAACTTAGGCAGAAATTAAACAGTAAAAATAATACAGAGTTTAAAGTCCTAGTTCTACAAATTGGAGCTGGCTCAGCAAAACATTAGCCATGGCAAGTTCCACCAAGGCCAGTTCAGAAAGGTGCAAGAACCAATCCCTGGCTACATCTCAAAGGTTCAAAACCATTTCTAAATATAGATCCCACTTTATGTTTGCAGGAGCTGTAAATCAGAGAAAACAACTTTTTTCCATCCTCAATAAAATATTTGCACCCAAAGCAAAATCTACTGATTTCTGGCTCTCTACCAGTTCTGCTTGGGCATAAAATTTTCTGACACTTCACCAGAAATGTCAGCAATAGTATAAGGCAGCTTTAAAGAGGGAAATGATTTTCTGACCTGTGGATAACCTCCTCAACGCCAACAGGAAAAGGAATTTTTAAAAACACCTGAAACCTAGTTTTTCCAGTTATTAGTATAAATGGCACAAACTATTTTTCTTAGTGGCCAAATCCTTCCTTATAGGAAGTACTGGTCTTTGAATTCAGTGAAGGGAGGGAGTCATGCTATATCCTTCACTCCCAGCACAGACCCTTGCATGGAGGAGGATTTTTAATGAATAGTCTAGAAAGGAGTGGTGGGGGGAGGAAAAGAGGAAGGGGGAGAAAAGGAATATGGAGGGAAGGAACAGGGAACAAAGGAAGGAGGGATGATGGGAAGGAGAGAATGAGGTAAGTTCAGAAAGAGATCTTTTCCCTCCCCTTTTACTTGTGTCTTTATTTTTCTCGACATTTCAAGCATCCTACTTGACGACTGAAAACCAGCACCACTCATCTTTTCTGAGAGCTTCCTGCTGAAGCTAGACATGATATCCAGGGCAGTCAACTCAACCTCCAGAAAAAGCTGACCAGCAAGTCTGTGTAAGGACCACGGGAAGGGGAGAAGAAGGCAGACAAAGCTAATTGAAGTTCCTTTCTCCAACAGACATGCAGCCGACAACGTTCAGGAGTATGGACTGCCACCTCCAGGGTGTGGCACAGCCCCACAGACTCATGCAGTGCCAGAGGAGGCCACTGTCTACTGGGAGACACAGTGTAATGATTAACTACCCTAATTCAAGCTAGGATATGACACGGGTCAAGGAAAAGGGTTCGATAAAGCTCTGAGGAGATCAAGACAGGGAGAGACTGCCTCTGCCTGGGGCACTCGGGGAAGAGAAGAGAGTTCAGGGGGCCCTGCCAGGGCAGGGTCTGTGCACAAGGGACCAGCTCAGGATAGGGTATGTGGTGAGGATGGGCAGGGAGGGCATGAATCTCAGGATAAAGGAAAAGGCTGGCTGCATAACAGACAGTAGTCCCCCAAAATGCCTCATGGGATACAACCTACGAACACGGCATTTGGGAAATCATGGATTAAACACAGTTGCACAAGTTTACTTCCTACTGGCCTCTCACAGTCTTTACTATGCAACTGAAGAAGTGGCAAAAAAAAAGTTTTTTTTAAGTAAATCTGAAAGGATGAGTGAACTCTGGGAGCTGGAGATGGACAGGGAGACCTGGCGTGCTGTGATTCATGGGGTTGCAAAGATTCAGACTCGACTGAGCGACTGAACTAAACTGAATGGATTAGTTTTTGGAGGGGAACCCCAATACCATTGCTTACTAGCTATATTAACTTTAGCAAAATATTTACATTTTATGAACTTCGGTTTCCTTTTCTCTAATATGGAAGAAATGACAGTTGTTATGAGAAGCAAATACTACTCAGAAATGACTAAATCAATACTGGCATTTAGTCAGTGTTCAGTTATTACTGCTGCTGCTATTTCTGTTATTCCAATTACTAGTATCAAGGTGCATTGTGAATATAAAAATGAAGAATGTAATACATGCTGCTGTTGCTGCTGCTAAGTCACTTCAGTCGTGTCTGACTCTGTGTGACCCCATAGACGGAAGCCCACCAGGCTCCCCCGTCCCTGGGATTCTCCAGGCAAGAACACTGGAGTGGGTTGCCATTTCCTTCTCCAATGTGTGAAAGTGAAAAGTGAAAGTGAAGTCGCTCAGTCATGTCCGACCCTTAGTGACCCCACGGACTGCGGCCTACCAGGCTCCTCCGTCCATGGGATTTTCTAGGCAAGAGTACTGAAGTGGCTTGCCATTGCCTTCTCCTATGTAATACACAGCATTTCTTAAACAGTTTGATCAGTTTTTCATCACGTATTCTTTGAAATGTCAGGCCAGTATGTAGTGCCCTGCCTAGCACACAGGAGGTATTTATTCTATCTTTGTGGAGGTAACAGGTCCAAGAACTGACCCCAGCAAAGAGCAAACTGCAGGATGCTCTGGGCAAGGTATTTTTCATTATTACTTTGGGCAACAGGCCTCTGAGGTCCAGCAGTAGCGAACTTCATGTTTTGCAAGAAGAAGGAAGAATTGAGAGTACTGTTTTCAACTCTGGGGAAACATTACAAACAGTTTATTTTGGTAGAAGTGTTTGAAGAGATTGTAACAATGAGCTCACACCTGTTGCCAGGCACCAGCATCAGCTCAAGCCTGCTTGTCAGGGAGATGAACAAGGCCCCTCACCTACAGCCCCTCCATCAGACATGTGCAATGAAAATCCCAGAAAACCCACTCCAAAAACAGCTATTTCCTCTCCAAGAGGGGATACAGAGTCACAAACAATAAAGCAGCTGACCCAGCATCCACCGCAAACTGGAGGTTGGGAAAGGCCAGGAGAGGCCTGCACTTTCTGGTTTGACTTCGTTGATTCTCTGGAAGGATTTTGGACTGAATCCCTAAGGATACTTTTCCTTTTTTTGGTGAACTGCTGCATACATTTACCTAGATAATCTCATCTCTCATAAGTCACAGGCTAATCTCACAAATAGTTCCTAGAAATGAGCACACATCACATAAACCCACCCCTGAGTACAAAGCAGGATCTTGCTCAACCTCTCTAGCTTCCCACTGGTTTGTGGGTAAAGAGGTTCTTGAAAGAAGTGGAGCTTTCTGGAGCAAGACCCTAAATAGGTTTAGAATATGACATTTTCATTTTACCAAACCCAGTACTTAACATTTGTCTACCTGAATTTAAGCACGAGAATCTACACAGAGTTTGAAAAAGAAATGAGACCACTTTTAAAAAAATAGATAGAAGGGAGAATTTCTCATAGAGTCCATAGCAAGACCCAAGAGTTAGTGACGTTTTCAAACTTTGGATTGGGAGATAAAGAGCCACAGGGCAGAGTATATACTTTTACAGTGAGAAAGATCAGATATTTATAAAATATGTATGATAAATGTATACACATATGTACACATATGTACAAACACAAATATGTGGTATCTCAACTGCGCACTACATAAAGAAAGCACAAAGGCCAGAGATCCTGTATTCAATTGTTACATTTCCTTTTGTCTTAGCTGATAAACCTGGAAGGGGTTGGACAAAAGGCAAAGTTAACTCTGGAAACTTGTCAAAGCTCAGAAAATTTCGAGGACTCCACAGACTTGTTTCCAGAAAAGCAGGGCTGCCCAAGTCTTCCTACACTGAATGGAACTGCAGACTGTTGACACTGATTGTTTCTTTTCTCCACTATGTTCACTGCAGCAGGAGGTTAAATGATATTGAAATGATCGGAATCTTGTGTTGACCACTGTAGTTCTCCCAGTTAGAGTTGGCCTGCACATTTTATCAAACCCAGTCAGCACACCCTTGTCCAGAGAACCCCTAATACCCACAAACTCTCCAAGCCTTAAACCTGCATCCCATTTTCTGAGAGTCTGAGTTCACATTCATTTGCTACACAAAAGGAAAAGAAAACTAAATACTGCACAATACAGTTCCTGCACATAAAAGACACAGTAGAATACCTATGGACAGCATCTGAAGGCTGGGAACCTGAGGTGTGAGAATGAAAGGGGTCCCTGGTCTCAAGGGTTTAAATATCAACAGGTGCAGATTAGGGGTAGCTAAAGGAAGGCAAAAGGAAAGAAAACAAAAAAGACAGGCAAGGAGAAAAGCTTAAAGGTTCTTAAATGAGCGAATCCAAAACTTGGAGGAAGGGTTTGGATGCCATGGAGCCAAGGCCCTCCTTCCCTGCTCTCATTACGATGCCTGTTTCTGCACATAGGGGCACCAACAAGTGAATTAACCTGCACATAGGTTTTCATTGAGAGCAGTTCTGTAGGGCCATGCCTTTAACCTCTGTTTAGATCTTTGTTTGGGGAACTACTGAGAACAGGCTTCCTTCACTGTGATGAAGTTCAAGGCAGTTCCTGTGGGACACCCAGTGTGGTATGTGGAATGGCAGACCAGTGGTTTCAGTTTCCAGGACTGTGAGCCTCACCACCGGGTTTGGAGCAGGCAGTGGGTGGTGGGTGGGGAGAACTGGTGTGTGGGCAGGAGGCCTAGTTTTGGAATTATTCACTACTGGCTTAGGTGATGAGCAGTGGACAGAATACGGAGGTGCATATCCCGAATACTGGAAAGAAAATAACATAGCTTATCTTTTCAGAGGCAAGCTTTATGATTCTTAATTTGAATCTTTTTTTAAAGTCCACGTAGCCCAGATCATACAATGAGCATCTTGTAGCATACTCATTGATTGAACGATAAAGAAATCACTGGATATTATTATGTATCATTGAAAGGAAAAGTTTTGCTGGACTTAAAGAAGAACCAATTATTGACTTGAGCCCCCTATGTTAGAGAAAGCAAACCTGGGATGTATTTTCAAACAAAATGTCCACTTTGCTTAATACTGGGGTGCACACAGTCAACAAAGAATCTAGTTTTACATTTGGCTCCATATGCTATGCCCTAGGTAATTAAAGTATATCTCATGGCTAATAAAACTGAAGTTAAAGTTTATAACCAAAACAATGACAGGAAATAACATGTGTGTACAATATGTTACTAACACACTGATAATTTTCAAAAGTGACTTTAAAAAAAGTATTATAAATCTTTCAAAACACAGTGATTTATTAAGCGAAAAGTCTGAATGGTTTGCACTATTAAATTTAGCTTTTAAGTTGCTGCATCATGAGCAAATCTTTTGTTCTCCTAGGTTAAATTTAGCATCCTGCATTTGATTTTTCCACTGCTCCACAGTTTAACATCATGTAGCTAATTTTCTGAGCTGCTCAGGAGAAATGCACTTGGGAGCTTTCACAATGATTTCTTTCACTGATTTTATAATCCAGGAAGAGAAAGTATCAAATAATCCAATAGTGATCCATTTTCATCATCTTCTTTGCCTTTTCCCACCTATACAGTCTTCTCATAAAGTCGGCATGGGATGAAATGGAAAAAAAAGAAAAAAGTGGCTGCCAGAGGAAAACCATTTCAGAAATGTGTTTGTTAAACAAGTGCAAGCAATAAATTGAGCTTAGGAGAGAAAGGCGGTTAGAAGAAAAACTGAAAGTACTGACCTGAGAGTCAAGCTGATTGGAGCAAGGGTGAAAGCGGCAATTTGGAGGATAAGCAGAAAGGAAAAGGGATAACAAAGGAGAATAAAAGGAAGGAAACGCATTAGTTTTAAACATACAGCCAACAGAAGTTACATCAGCAGGTTTCATAACCAAATGAAGGACAATAAAGCAACTTTTATCTGATATTACTACCCAAAAGCATGGCACACACTGTAAGCAATTATATTAATTATTACGTGTAAGAAACCAGTCTGTCATTCACATAATCTCAAGCACCGATGTGAACCAGAGGTGAATTCTAGCAACCCAATGGCACAGTTTGCCCTTTTCTGGAGGAATATTTATAGAAAAAGTTCCTACCTGTGTGTGTATAAAATTTTATTATTTAATAAACTGAAATGGAAATTACTAAGGTATTAGAAAAGTGGTAAGCACTTATGTCAGAAAGATTTTACTAGAACCAGTAAATTGGAAGACTATATCCTATGAGATATCTTTCCTTCACTGTTAAGAACCAAATGGACCTGAGCAATCTGGCTTTCTGTTTAAAGATTTACATTTCAGATGCTCATAGGGCACTGTACTTGCAAGATCAAAGACTATGAGGATACCTTCAGGTGAGGTGCCACCTGCCTATCAGCCTCCCAAGGCAAGACAGATTACCTTCCAAAGCTGAGAGCAATTTTTTCAGTTGTGAAAATGAGGATCAAACTTCATCACTGCAAATATCCAGACACTGGATAACTAATTTATAGTAGAATATATAACATGGCCTTCTAATCTGTCAAAACAATAAAGTCTCTTACACAAAGCAAGAATTAAAAAAAAAAAAATTACATCCTCTTCCAGCTACCACAGAAGTCATAGAAAGTATTCATTTTCTAAACCTATAAAATACCCTTTGCAAAAAATCAAGTGGGTTAACAAATACTTGATTAGCTATCTGCTCAGTGGGAGGCCCCATTATGCCATACTATGAAGAAGTAGTTTGAAGCATTTCACATAGAAAGGAAAAGCAAAACAAATCTTCAGGACAAAGCTTAAACAAAAAAATTTCAGGTGAAAACAGTATCGACTATAATGAAAAAAATCAAGTAGAACATTCTAGATTAAACTCTTGGTGAAAGCACTGATCCAATGTTTTGTGTCTGAAACTCCCCTGCAGAGTGTTTCATGACAACAAATATACAACTGATCAAATATAAGAGTTACGTCTGGCCATGTTCTTTGTAGGCACTCTAGTGAGGTTGGCCCCAGCTGCTGATTCAAATCTTCCAGGGGTATATCAAACTGAGGTCCATGGCCAAGCTTTAGGGACTAAAGCTAAAACAACCAGCAAACATTTAAGATTTAGTTGCTTTTTTCAAGGGACCCTAGTTTCCCTTGCTGTCTCAAAGGCATCTGTGATATCCATGACCTTCCCCAAAAGGCTGCAAGGCTAGGGCTGGTATAAAACCATCTGCCACTTTTTCTTAAAGAAATTCCTTCAAAGGCATTTACAAACATTAATGGAAATTACTTAGAAAGAAGAGTTTATATTGAAACAAATAGAACTGGTATCAAGTTTCTTCCAATGTACCATGAGACTTCTAGATCATATTATCATAATTAAAAAAAATAAAGCTTAAGTTTACATTTTGTGAAAAGAGTTCTGAAAGGCAGCAAAGAAATTATGTCAACATGTTATTGAGCAAATTTAGAGGGAAAAATAACAGTCTGTTTCTCAACCTTAGATAAGGTACTTTTAGGCATCTAACATAATTTCTCATTGTCCAAATGTCTGGTAGCATTAGTCCTGATTCAGATAATTAAATGCTATCTTGTTTTCTATTCTGATGTTATGTTTTAGGAGTAAAAATCTCCTGTGAGACCCACTCTGCTCTTCACAGTGGGGAGGGATGTGATGGAGGGCTCAATTTGGGCATTCCTTGCCCTCTAGACAAATACTGACAAAGACCCTAACATATTTAAGATAATTACATCAAAAGTCGCCTGACTGATTCGTTCCCATGGTGAGATGCCAGAAATCCCCTGGCAGTAAGCTTTGTTTGACAGACTCTGCCTCTCTCTTTCCCCTAAGGCACTAAAGGATTAATTTAAACTCTAAATAAAACACTTAGAGACCTTGATGGGCAATGAAACAGGAAGACTACATATTTCATTGCCTCTAATGAATTAGCTACTTGATTGTGCACATACAAGATCCCTATCACTGGTGACCACATAAAGACTTCGGCCTGATTTGGACCAACTCTCAGGGACTACTCAAAGTCCCCCAGCTACACTGTGTCACTGCCCCCAGAGCAGCCTGCAGTCCAAGGCAGAAACTCATATGAGCCATCAGTATCAAGTCTAAGAGTTTATGCACAGAATGGCACATGGGGACCACTTTGAAAAGGAGAATCTCTAATGGCTGTGAAAAACATCATTCATATGGAATTTCAGAGGTAAATGCATCCATGTAAGTACCAGGCATGTGCTATTCAGAATGTTTTATCATGGAGAAAGGAAAAAAAAAAAACTAGAATATTAACGGAAAAGAAAGCAAACACAAATTGCCCTCTGAGAAAGAAGTAGGCCAGTGTCAGTGTCATTTGAGTTATTCTTAACCCCATACCTTTCGCTGCACATGACTTAAGTTCTGGAGTATTTTAGAACACAAGCTGCTCTTTTAAAAAGGTCTATTTGCTCTGGTAGGTCATATTACAGAACGGAGACCACAGATTTATTTCAAGTTCAATTTCTTGGTTTTCAAAATCACAAACTTAATTGCAAACACTCCTCCATGACTCCAAAATGGAGATATATGTCACATTGCTAAGTAATCTTCAGTTCCCAGCATTATGAGGTATGAATTTTGTAGTTTAAGCCAGCAAATAGAGATACTGCCCAATTTGAAAAGGACTGTCTGACAACTCGAGGAAGATGCCTTGGTCAAAATACACATGTAACCAAGCAGATAATGTGTCAGAAAGGCAGGCCAAGGCTGAGCTCTCCTTTTCCCAAGAAACTTCCCCTCTTGATCTCCACCCCCCCACCTCCTTCTGGGTCTGGGCTCAGACATTTCCCAGACTATGCTCTGCTTCTGGATGCGAGACACAGGCAGGCAGAGAACTGGGACGGAGTCAAGTCCCACCACACGTTTTATGAATTACAGTGCCTGGGAGGCATCAGTTTTAAGGAGAGGCAAAGGCAGAGAGATAAAGAAAATGTGCAGAAAGTACATAAAGATAAATGCCTGTAAAATCACTGTTGTTTTAATGCATTCCATATTGAAGAAATAAAAACGTGAATATTCTTGATGATTTAATGGCAATAACGTCCAGCTAAGTAAGACCTGTTTGTCTAACTAGACAATTATGTTATTTTATGCAAATATTTATAGTAGCTGATCCTGATGTTCAATTACAGTTCTGAAGGGCTGGTTTGGTGCAGAAAAATGCCTTCAAAATGTGGGGCACATCACTTTCTCTCCTGAAAGCTAGTAAAGATGAAGCAGATCTCCCACGGGCCAACAGCCATGCCTCTCAGCCAGCTATGTGACTGCTGAGTGCTACTGGCCTAGCTTCTTCCTTCTGGCCTGTTCTTGGATGGAACTGTTCTCAGTCGCTCATCTGTCAGACCTGGGTTCAAATCCTAACTTTGATTGTTATAAACTCCACAACCTTGAGGAAGTCACTTAATCCATAAAATGCTTTCTCATCTATAAAGTAAAGACAGTGAGACTTCCTGTGTTGTGGGCAGGATTAAATGTTATACTGTATTTGCAGGTCAAGTGCCTAGGACAGTAACTGGTACACTGAGCATAAAAATATGTATCATCTATTATGATTATAATTACTATTAGTAATATTATCTAGGGCATCTTCTCTATGGCTCATTTCTCAGAGAAGTGGACTAGGAGTCAGGAAACCTACATTACACTTTTCTCTTTTTCTGACCACAGAAACAATCTTTCATTCAATCTTTCAGAGTCTCAATTTTCTCAGCAACAAGAAAGACATGATCATTACTTCCCTGTGATTTCAAACTATCTTTTTGAGAAAGAAATTTGGTACTAAAATATAGTTCCAAAATAGACATGTAGATACATCTAAATTAATAGTATTTTTAATAATCAGTTAGCTGGCAGAATGAATACTTGTGCACTTTGAAATTCAAATGAAGCCCTTAAGGATTTTAATTTGTACTCTTACCAGAAAAAAAGTCTTGATGTAATTTCTAAAATGGGTCATACTGAACAAAAATCAGATTACCATCAAACTAATGCTAGGATTTTTAAATGAAATATGTTTTGGAGTTTGGGTATATTATACATTAAATTTTAAAATGTTGAAATTTTATTAAGAATTAACCCATCCATTTAATCCAGAGCTAGATAATATTGAGAATCTGTTTTAGCATTCAGGTGTTCATAATGATATAACCACCTCACCTTACACCAGGACTTGGTACCTGCAAAATGTGATACATTTTAATAGGTTGTTAGAGATTTACTTCTAAGAAGAATCAAAGTCATACAGAACTTAGGTCTTTCTGTCACTAAAGATCATGATCTGTCTAAATACAAGGTCATAGAGAGCTATTCTGCATATGCCTTGAGGTCCTTTAGGGCCTCACGAGTGTCTTGATCAGAGCTGGCGAACATTCACTGATTTATTCAAAATCTGCTGATTTCTTCCATATGGACTGAATCTAGGGAAGACAAATTCTGCCTTACTGCTGAACCAATGAGCAATCCTCAGAAGTAATGGAGTTACATAAGATTATTCAGAAATTCTTTCCTTACATGAAATATAGGAAAAACCATTGATAGAAAGCTTAATTTTAGAGTCTATACTATAAATACAATAGATTTATCTGAAAATCTAATTATTCTGGAACGCTGATATAATCCTCTTTGTTTTTAGACAGAATTTGCTATCAACTCAGCCTGCCTTAGACCTTATTTATATACATTTATTTACCAAACAGCATAAGGTCCTCTTAAAAGATAACTTGCAAGATGAATTTGCTGTGGTGTGCTAAAGGATTTCCAAAGGATATGAGCTCCTTTCCATTTTCCCTGTCTTGAAAGAACTCCAAACTATATTCTTCCATATTCTATGCTTAAAACAAACCTAAATGACAAATGCTTGTATTTGATAAGAAAAAACTGAGGTTTCAGGTAGTCACAGCTTCAGTCTCTTACACACTTTGCTGACCCAAAGGCTAGATTATGGATATCACTTAAGAAAGTTGATCAATATTTTTGCAAACACTGAAGAAGTATATAAGCCCTCAGAAGATAACCCAACCAACTTCTGAGTATCTCACAGAAACACAACATCATCCCTTGTTCCTCATAAGTAATCTGTTTCTTCCTTGAAATATGAATGTACATTCCAAATTTACCGCACCCTGAGATGGACAACTAAGCAACTAATGTTCACTGACTGTTGACAGTTTACAACATGACTGCAAAGTTTACCTCTCAAGTTCTGCAATTTTCTTGTCTTTGTCATTCTTTTCATTCTCCACCTCCTTGAGGATCTCCAGCAACCGGTCAACTTCTGCTTGGGCCTTGCCACACTCATCACGGTAGTAAGATGCCTCTTTGTCAAGCTGTTTTATTCGGTCTGCAAATTCTGGGTTCATCCTGGAGTCATCTTCAATATTATGAGCCTTCAACATTATATTTTTAAAGAATGTAGTTAAGATAACAATTTAGAACTATAGACAGTACAGTCACCAATGGCCCAGAAATTAACTTTGGGAAAAAAAAAAAACTATCAAGAATTATGGGTATACTGTCAGTTAAAAGGCAAAATAGAAAAATCACAAATTTCAGCTATTTTTAAAAAATATTGATTTTTTTAAAGTGGGTTTCTTTTACTGTTGTTATTTTGTTTCATTAAATGATGCTACTTTTTGCTTTTTTTTTCCCTTACAAGAAATGGGGGCTCAGTGGAGGTAGAGATAGTAATATGCTCATTTCTGGTGCTTTCGCAAAGAACTAAGAAAGTTCAACTCCTCAAAGTCAAGCACATGATTCATAGCAACAGCTTCCTTTTCCAATACAGAGAAATTGAGATAAAGCAATATTAAATTATTTCTCCAAGAATCATCAAGGGCATGTGTAAAGCCAAATAACATATAAGAGACTGGATGACTGATCATTGAACATTTCATTCCACTGAGAAATTTCAGCAGAAGATGTAGAAGGAAAGAAAGGCTTGAAAATGCAGAAGGCCTTTCCAGCTAACAGTCATACCCATACGTTCTTGTTCTTTGATTAAATTAACCTGAACCGGGAGGAGGATGAGCTAGTTTATGAACAAGCACACAGATAAGAATCCGCAAACACATGCGTGAGAGGGGTAATGGTGGAGGGCAGCTTTACACACGAGAACAGACACAGGCAATGACACAGTAACAATACTGCAGAATAATTTGCAGCCAAAGTATTTGGTTTTGTGTGTGTGTGTGTGTGTGTGACAGTGTGTTATGGCTTTTTTCTTTTTTTCCCAAAATAGACTTTTGGCTGAAATATTCCCAGACAGATGAAAATAACACTGCACTGCAATGTTTTGCCTACCCCTTGTTTCCCATTATTCTTAATTGACTTCTTCAAAGAGCAGGCAGGGAAAAAACAAGTAGTTTAACAACAGTGCACATTCAACACAGAAAGTTCAGAGAGGTCATATTTGTATACATCTCCAAAATCCATGTGTGAAATAATAAAGTGTTAACGATTTATTAGGACTTAAATTGTCCTGCTGTCTTCCAGGTAAAACAAATGTCCATTGGATTTTTATACACTTTTTAAAAAACATTTCAGGGAAAAAACAAGGCAAGCAAGCTACAACTACTGTGGGGTCAAATGAATCATGCATGGTTAGAAAAATTAAGACTAATAGTACTGTTAGACGATTGACAGTCTTTGCAATGATTTAGTAGAAAAAAATTCAAAAATTAGTATAAAGAAAAATAAGTTTCTTATTTATGAAAAAAATAATTATTTTAAGGATATTTTTGCGTGTAACATATTATTTAAGCATGAGGATAGATGGGGAATAATTTGCTTTCATGTTCTTTAGTTTAAGATTTACTTATTCACAAACTCAACTATGCAAAAGAACTTGGAAAAAATATATCAATTCAACACAGTATCAGGCAGCTTTTTATCCACATTTCTCAGAAAACATTAATTTTTAATTATTTAGTATGTACACTGAGTTTCATTTTAATAGAATACAATAGAACTAGTGAGTTTTTTCATTATAATTAAAATAATTTGAAAGAGAATCCTGAGATAACATGCTTTTAGGAGTTTATTCATCTAATAATTTTATTTTCAATTAAGATGAAATCAAAATCTGTTCATCTCTTATCAAAAATGTAGATACTCATTTTTAAAACAAAATAATTCATATAAATACCTCTATTTGTGATACTACTAATCAACTCATTACTCCTGTAACAGAAAAGCATTTAAAATGCACAGTTTTTAGATTATAAGAGAAAGAAAACAATCATTTTATGTTAATTCTCTTCTCCTTTAGACTCTGATACCATTACTCTATGGCAGTTAAAAACCTTTCCATGGCAGTTTTCTCACACTACCCAACCAGTGACATTCAAAAAATAATGAACTAAGTAATGACCAGCTATGAGCACTCAAAATAAATGAATAAATGTTTTAATAGCTAGCTTATTTCTGATGAGTGAAAATTCCTTTCACAACTCAGATTTGAAGATTCACAAAAAACTAGTTGCTGTGGTTTATTTTGGTTGTTTTTATTCCTAAGATAATTATTATCATGATTTTTAATAGAGGGGTACAGGATTTCTAGTTGTAAGACCTAGATTCTAAATCTGGCTTTGTGTCTTATGACTATGGACAAATGAATAAGCTTCTCAAAGGACAGTGAAAACTAGAAAATGACAAACATGGGGAAGGTATTGTTCATTTGGGGTTTTACTGTGATTATTATTTCATAATATGTATCCCATCAGTGGGGCGTGCTTTACAGTTAAGTTGATATTTAATTTTTCATAGACAAGGTACTACATGTACCTTAGAGAAGCCTCCTTACTAAGTTTTCAGAAAAAGCAGTGTGCTCATGATAGGTATGTGAGCACATTCCTCAATTTAGCTGCTTGAAGAGAAGATGATAAACCCAAGCAAGTTTTCAGCATGGGGTGAAATTAGACAGATTGCTAGTCTTTAAACCTAGCAAATGAGTGTGGTTAAGGGACTTGTGGAACATTTCAAGGTAAAGAAGACCTTGGAAAAAACAATCCTGAATCTACACTTATTGATGTCATGTGATGCCACACATCTATTTTAATAACATCTAGGTCATGTTATTAAAATAAAGACCACAGCCAAGTTTACAGCTGGCCTGCTGTCTGTGGCAAGCCACTCCAGTACTCTTGCCTAGAAAATCCCGTGGATGGAGGAGCCTGGTAGGCTGCAGTCCATGGGGTCGCTAAGGGTCGGACATGACTGAGCGACTTCACTTTCACTTTTCACTTTCACACACTGGAGAAGGAAATGGCAACCCACTCCAGTGTTCTTGCCTGGAGAATCCCAGGGACAGGGGAGCCTGGTGGGCTTCCGTCTGTGGGGTCACACAGAGTTGGACACGACTGAAGTGACTTAGCAGCAGCAGCAGCAGCTGTCTGTTAGGAATTTGTAGGTGCTAATGATTCTTTCTTTTAAAAGGAACAGACAACCTGAAGAACACTTTTGAGTTAAATATGTCTATTTATCTCCATATCAGTATCTACTGATTTCTGGGCAAAAGAGATTATGTCAAAGCACATTTGACATGGGTGCCAGAATTCTTGACAAGGCTATTAAACAAAGCTTCAGATAGATGAGATTTTAAAAATATTGAAGTCAATAGAAAGCTGTAAGAAAGAGTCATATAGAGATAGAAGGGTGACAGCTGATTCGGGGTATTCACTAGGGTCCTTGTGAAGACCCAAGAGAAGACAGTTTCACATGACTGGAGACTGGCAAGTCCTGATTCAACATAAGCAGTGGAGGCAGAAGTCTTCCATAGAATTTAACCAGCTGCACTCAGCACGAATCACAACTTTGCAAAGGATGGGTTGAAACTGTTAACTAGTATAGCATGAGTGTCTTATACTGTGATATATATACATGGTGGGGGGATTAAAGAAAAACATGAGGAAATTGAGTTTATAAAGTCAATACTTGTCCAAAATTATAAGGCCAGAGCCTCCTCTTAAAAAAAGAGAGAAAGAAGCATTTTCTTTGCATTTAGGCAGTATTCCTGCCTTTTCAAATTAAAACATGGGTTTTTAAATCTGGACAGGAAGCTTCTGATGGGGGTCAAAAGTAGATAAGATATTTGGGCCTAATGTACTTTAGGCAATGCAAAAACATAATCCATTTGAATAAATCATTACCTGGACAAATTCCTACCATGGCATTCTGATGCATTCAAGGTTTAGACTGAAAATACACAGTAAGGACTTCTTCTTATGAATCTGTTGGTTTTAAATTAGTTTCCCCAAAAGGTCAGGAAGCAATTGTCAATTCCTTTCATCTAAGACACAGCTTCATTCACTAGTCAGGAATCTAGCTCTTAAAAAATGTAGATTGCTGTGGATTTTCTTTTAATGGTTTCAGAACATATTATCATAAATATAATTAAATACATTATCACTTTGAAAGACATACAATGGTCATTAAAACCAAAGGAATACTGGTGAGCATTTTTTTCCTAATTAGAGATTTTCCTTTTTCCAATTAAATAGGTCAGTTTAAAAAGCAAATCCAGGTATCTGGTTCTGCTTCAAAATATCTCTGGTAACTTTTAGAGCAACTTTCAAGCATCTTACAGAAACAGAAAATTGAGAAAAGAACATTTCAAAAATGTCTGTATTACAAATTAGGTAAGTAAAATTTGAGGGTCCCCCAATTATGTTTCTTCCATTTCCATATGTAAGGAAATTTGTCACAAATGGGAACAATCAAAACAAACTTTGGAGCCTCACAGATGTGGGCAAGCTTGGTATTTTGATATGAACTGGTTTTGAAAGTCTGAATCAAGCACAAAAGAGAAATCTGGTCATGACTCAGGAGAAGGAGTATACAACAATACCTAGTGGTTATTTTAATGAAAGAATTTAGAACTATTTCAGGAAATAAGGCAAAATTTCAGATTAATACTATATCCAAATCAAAATTAAAAGCAAACATGCCTAAAATGACACCAGGATTGATAGTACCAATAAGACAAAACACAAGTTTATTAACACTACTCTTGTGAAAGTTAGCCACTGATTATTTTCAATAAAATGTTAGTTCATCATTCCAAGTGCCTAGAATGGAAAGTATTAACTTTAGTTCAGAAGCCTGCTGTGAAACTAGGCAGGGGATATTCAATGATAATGTTAAATAACTTTCTCTCTTTGAGATTGGCATTAACAATTTTAATTAAAAAAATCATTTTTCTCAAACAAATGATTAGTCATGACTATAAAGTATGAGCAGAACACTAACTAATGAACCTGAGGACTCGTCTTTCATGCTGCTTATGTTTTAGCAATAATTTGTTAAATTTATGTACTGTAAAAATATGATTCTCTATTACAGATCTTTGAGGGTTTAGTGTCTATTAACAACACCTTCATATCTTAACAGAAGAACAAGGTATATAAACTACTCTAAACATTAGATTTTATTTCAGTCTTCTAAAGGAAGTTCCAGTTGTCACATAATTTTGAGTTATGAACAAAATATTACTTTTTAGAACAGAGTTTTTAGGGTGATTATAGAACTCTAACATATTGTAAAATTTAAATTTTATTTTAAATCTAATTAATTAATACCAAATATAATAACTGAGTTTAAAAAATACATCTGGAAACTAAAAGTGATGTATTTTTGTGCTTAGGAAATTATGTGCTTAGGAAACTTAGTGCTAAAGGAAATTATTCTTGCACAATTCCAGCTAACTACATCTAGAATATTCAAATTTTGCATATTTTAACAACTATTCCAAAAAGAAAATTCTTATCATAGATGAAACAAATTAGATATTTATAATAAACATAAATAAAAGTTCAAAATAATTTTAAGTTACCCTTGTACAAAATAAAAAGAACCAATTTATGCTTAATACTTTTTAAGACCTTTCAAACAAATATATAAATATTAATATAATACGTTTTAACTAAAAAATTTCCTAAAATTAACACAGAAAAATGAGTAATTATCTGGATGGTCTGATATAAAACTCTAATTTCAAATCTGAAGTGTTATTTTGAATATAATTTGAGTTCTCTAGATACTGAAAACCTAGATTAAATGTGAGGCATCTGTGTTTGTGTGTATGTGTGTTAGTACATGCTACATGTATGCTCCAAATTCTCTCTTACATAGCTGCAACCTTACATTGTGTCAGAGAAACTAGTGTATGTGTGAATCAAATAATTTTCAGCTACTGGCTTTTAAAAAAATCATATAAAGAAGCCACTGTATCTATACAAGGACTGTGAAAGCATTTATAATTTAGGCTATCATGTCCCTGAGATTACATAGTCTTACAATGACATAAAAATCACGAAGAACTCACTGAATATTAACAAAAAAATTTTTCCCTTGGATTGGAAAAATGGTCTTTTTTCTTGTGAACCCTTATGTAAAATATGAGCCCTGGTAAAGATGAACTGGCAGAACAGATGGGATTTCAAAGGATATGATCATGCAGGGGATACTCATATGTGTAGAAACATTAGAGGGGTCTCAAATGTGTCTTGGCCACTAGCAAGGTTACCCCCAGTACCTCCAAATCAGACATCTGCCCTGCAGCAATGTGGATATCAAACGAAGCACTAAATTTAGGACTCAGAAGGTCTAAAGATTTATTTAAAATTTATAAGAGGCTTCTAGATATGATCCCTGAGCACAATAACCATTAGGGCTATAGCAAAGAAGGTATTGCAAACTGATTTAAAAAATGGTATTACTTGTCTCAAATTAAAAACTAAAGGAAGCAAAGAACTCAACTGCAGAGAAACGGCACAGTGTTTATAATGACAAGACAAAACTCATTCAGGAGTAAGACTGGTAGTTAAGCTGCAGAAAGGTTATTATTATAAGAAGTAATAGGGATATATAGGCAAAGATTTAGACTCTTAGGAAATGGCATTAGACTATCACTTAACAAAATGGCAGAGACATTACTTTGCCAACCAAGGTCCATCTAGTCAAGGCAATGGTTTTTCCCGTGGTCATGTATGGATGTGAAAGTTGAACTGTGAAGAAAGCTGATCGCCGAAGAATCGATGCTTTTGAACTGTGGTGCTGGAGAAGACTCTTGAGAGTCCCTTATACTGCAAGGAGATCCAACCAGTCCATTCTAAAGGAGATCAATCCTGGGTGTTCATTGGAGAGACTGATGCTAAAGCTGAAACTGCAATACTTTGGCCACCTCATGCGACGAGTTGACTCACTGGAAAAGACTCTGATGCTGGGAAAGGTTGGGAGCGGGAGGAGAAGGGGACGACGGAGAATGAGATGGCTGGATGGCATCACTGACTCTGTGGACATGAGTTTGAGTGTACTCTGGGAGTTGGTGATGGACAGGGAGGCCTGGCATGCTGTGATTCATGGGGTCGCGGAGAGTCGGACACGACTGAGCGACTGAACTGAACTGAACTGAACTAACAAAATGGAGTGACAAAAGTTAAAAGTTTCTAAAAGTAGAAAGCTTATTTCTACTCTAAGAAAGAGAAGAGGAACTAAAAAGCTCTTGATGAAAGTGAAAGAGGAGAGTGAAAAAGTTGGCTTAAAGCTCAACATTCAGAAAACTAAGATCATGGCATCTGGTCCCATCACTTCATGGGAAATAGATGGAAAAACAGTGGAAACAATGTCAGACTTTATTTTTTTGAGCTCCAAAATCACTGCGGATGCTGATTGCAGCCATGAAATTAAAAGACGCTTACTCCTTGAAACCTAGAAAGCATATTAAAAAGCAGAGATATTACTTTGCCAACCAAGGTCCGTCTAGTCAAGGCTATGGTTTTTCCAGTGGTCATGTATGGATGTGAGAGTTGGACTGTGAAGACAGCTGAGCACCGAAGAATTGATGCTTTTGAACTGTGGTGTTGGAGAAGACTCTTGGGAGTCCCTTGGACTGCAAGGAGATCCAATCAGTCCATTCTAAAGGAGATCAGTCCTGGGTGTTCATTGGAAGGACTGATGATAAAGCTGAAACTCCAATACTTTGGCCACCTCATGAGACTCACTGGAAAAGACTCTGATGCTGGGAGGGATTGGGGGAAGCAGGAGAAGGGGTCAACAGAAGAAGAGATGGCTGGATGGCATCACTGACTCGATGGACACGAGTTTGGGTGGACTCTGGGAGCTGGTGATGGAAAGGGAGGCCAGGCATGCTGTGATTCATGGGGTTGCAAAGAGTCGGACATGACTGAGCACTGAACTAAACTGAAGAAAAAAATGCTCCCAGGAAGACTTCAAAGCTTAATTCTTATTTTTTCTGCTTTAGTTTACACCGGTGGACATAGGACTGACTATAAAATAATCTTGATTAACAAAAACCAGTTATAGTTCACCAAATTTTGTAGGGTGGCCATGTTTAAAATAAATAAGAATAAAATAAATTTCTTAGGTACCAATAACTGGTTAGAAAACACAAGGAGAAACACACAATTCATAACAGTAATTTTAAAATTATATACATAGAAATGCCTTAGGCTCTCCATAAAAAGAAATATCACAGGCCTGTAATAGGAAAATGAAAAAACTTAATTATAAAAGATAAGTGAAATAGATAAAAACTGTATCAAGTTCATAAATTAGAAGACAAAATATCAGAACAATATCATTCTAAAATTATTTTGGAGGTTAAATACAAATCAAGTTAAAATCAACAATTGTGCTACTAAATTAGCAAGGTGATCCTAAAGTTTACTTGGAATGATGGAAAATTAAAAGTTAAGAACATAAAAAAAAGTGAATAAAAAGCAGAAAGAAGTAGGATAGAATTTGTTTCACTAGATGTTTAAAAATATTATAAAGCCACAATAAATAAAATTCTGATCCCACAAGCAATGGAAACTCACCACTCAACATGAATTAAAACAATCTAAAGATAGATGTAGTTAAATGGATATAAGTAACATTTAAAAAACCTAACATAGGTGAATATTAATGAAATTCAAGGATGACTTCTAAGCATGAAGGCAATGAGGAAATCCTAAAGGGAAATACAGGTCAAGAAGATAAAAACAGTTCTCTATAGAAAAAAATTAAAGTAAATAAAATCTTGCCATAAATCTGAGAAAGCCTTCATATAAAGCACAAAATAACTCATACAATCCAACGAGCAAAACAAAAAACTCAAAAACAAGTGTTTAAATCACTTAAAATTAATTACAGAAGAAAACTACAAACAGCTAATAAATGAATTAAAAACTTCAACCACATTAGTAATTAATGAAAGGAAAGTTAAAGTGAGAAAAATATTCCACCTATGCATGTGTCAAAGTTATGTAAAATGATAGTTACTTTTTGTGTGTTGGTCTAGATGTGACAGAATGCCTTTGTTCAGAGCTGGAAGAACCATGTGACATATCAGGATCTACTTGGAGCTTTTAAAAGTCCTTGGCCCCTCATTCTAGTCTACTAAAAAAATAGAAATGTGAGGAAATTAATATGGAAAGATGCTCTTTGGACTATTATTTATACTGGCAAAGAAAAAAAATAGAAGAAAGAAATTATTAACATTTGGAGAATTAGCACATAGAGTAGAATATTGTTACAACCATTAAAATGGTGTTATGGAAGAATATATGAGAAAATTTTGATGATATGTAACAAAGACAGGATATAAAAGTCAATAAAAGCTTTTTTAATTTGGTGAAAATAAAGAGTATTAGGCAAGAAAAAGAAACGAAAGAATGGAGCTAAGGAGAAAATGAAGAAAAAAGGAAAAAGGGGGAAGAAGGAAGGAAAAGGGAGGGAAAGGAGAGAGAGGAAAAAAAGAAGGAAAAAGGTAGAAAAGGAGAAAGGAGATGCAAGAATACTGACAGTCAATCAAAAGATGCCTGGGTGGGGAACAACCTAGATGTTCCTAGTTATTATTTCTGTGCAGTAAGATGTCTTATTACTTTTATTTTCTCCGATATCCATCCATATTTTGGCAAACTCTTCACTGTGGCCCTAACCTTATTTTTATAACTGGAAAAAAGCCAATTTTTAAAAAATTCTATAAAGGATAGAAAATTCATCATGTTGCATACCTATCAGTCAAAAAACAAACTGAATCCTTAGAATATCTACAGACAGGAGGGGTTAAAATAATGAACTACACACTATGGAGATGGAGAAGGCGATGGCACCCCACTCCAGTACTCTTGCCTGGAAAATCCCACGGACAGAGGAGCCTGGTGGGCTGCAGTCCATGGGGTTGCTAAGAGTCAGACACAACTGAGCAACTTCCCTTTCGCTTTTCACTTTCATGCACTGGAGAAGGAAATGGCAACCCACTCCAGTGTTCTTGCCTGGAGAATCCTAGGGACGAGGGAGCCTGGTGGGCTGCCGTCTATGGGGTCGCAGAGAGTCAGACACGAATGAAGTAACTTAGCAGCAGCAGCAGTAGCAGCAGCACACTATGGAAACCAGTATAAAGGTTTCTCAAAAACCTAAAAGCAGTTGTCATATGATCCAGCAATCCTTTTCTTGGCCATATATTCAGACAAAACTATAACTCAAAAAGATACATGCACCCCTATGTTCACAGCAGCACTATTTACAATAGCCAAATATGGAAACAACCTAAATGCCCATCAACAGATGAATAGGTAAAGAAGATGTGGTACAAACATACAATGGACTACTACTCAGCCATAGAAAGAATGAAACAATGTCATTTTCAGCAACATGGATGGACCTGGAGATTATCACATTAAGTGAAGTCAATCAGAAAGAGAAAGACAAATACCATGTGATATCACTTACATGTGGAATACAAAATATGACACAAGTGAACTTATCCACAAACCAGAAAGGGGGAAAGAGGGAGGGAGGGATGGATTGTGAGTTTGGAATGAGCAGATACAAACTATTACATACAGAAGGAATAAACAAGATCCTCCTGTATAGCACAGGGAACTATATTCAATAACCTGTGATAAACCATAATGGAAAAGACAATGGAAAAGAATATATATGTATAACTGAATCACGTTACTATAGAGCAGAAATTAACACAGCATCATAAATCCCCTATACTTCAGTAAAATGTATTTTTAAAAAGAATAGTAACCTATATTAATTGACTATATTCCCAGTATGTCCAAACAATGGGTTAGCTTAGTTAACTCAGGGAGAAAAAAATTAGTCCATGACTTCTGACTTGGTCACCTAAAGGACTGAAAAGTTTGCCTTTGCATCCTAAAAACTCATCACTGGGTTAGAGTAAAGGCAAAATCCAGTAAGTACTATGTCGTCACTATTTCTGGAAATGGTCTACAGGTTAACAGAACTGTTTCTTTGGCCCTACATATTCTGACATGGATGGTGAATTCCTATCAGAGTTTTGGTAAATCAGAGCTGCTGCAGCAACAAAGCCCTCCCCACTTGCCCTCCATACATCTCAAAACCTGATATACTTTTTTCCTGTTCTTAACTAGTAAGTGTCATACAATTTCAGTGTGATTACTTTATATCTCTTTAAAATGATCTAAAGAAAACACATACTTTCTTCACGGTTAGTGTTCAAGCATGAAGATATCCCTGTTTTAATTTGTCTTCACATCTCCACCCACTTGAGCTTGCTTATTAACATGTCCATTCAAATATTAAGAGAAAGGAAATCTGGATTATTTTTGTTCCTCTGCTAAAAATCATATGTGGGTACAGAGGTTAATAAAGATGCTCCAATGAGGCTTGAAGAATTCTGTTTCCTAAAGCAAAATTTGTTTCCAAGGATGAAGGGTGGAGGCTGAATCTGAATAAATACACCCAACCATCTTGTATATCATGCTGTATACAACTAGGAGCAGTAACTTAACAAAAAGTTCTTGGGTGAATTGTTTCCTTTATCCCTGCTATTCCTTTTTCCCATAGTGGGAATTTATAAACAAGAAGTAATTAGAGTGCAAGGAAGCACAGATAATATCTGCCAAATGACAAATCCCATTCACTTTTATGTATTATTTCTCCCATTAAGTCACCTGAGTTGACAAAATCCCCTTCCTTTTTAATAAGTTAAAGAAACAAACTGCTTCATATAGATACACACCTGTCATTAGGATAAAAAACAAACAAACAAACAAAAAACTAGCAGTGGCATCTGGGCTATTTTACACATATTTTTACTAGTTACCTGTTTTTTGTTTTTATACCATTAAGCTATAATCAAAATTGTTACAGTTGTTAGGAGAGTATATTTTAGATTGTTTTAAAATGACATGTTTTTAACCCTTGTGAAACCCATAATAATGTTAGGCATTTAGCAATCTCAAAGGGCATAGCCCTACTTTAAAATTTAAATCTATTTTAACTTCTATCACTTGAATAAAACATACATTGAGTTGTTTGCTATTTTACAAGTGTTGTTCCTTTTGGCAGAAATAACTCTGTTTGAAGAATGTGGGAAAGATTTCATGAGCCTAGATCTGCAGCTGACCTAAGTTTTTCTATCACCTTAGAGTTAAGACAGAGGTAATACCAGAGCTGGCAATATTTCCTTGAGTTCTTAATTTTTAAATTTCACAGACAAAAGAAATGGCAATGGCCTCTGAACAGGTCATTTCTTTTGACAGAACGGAAATGGGAAGAGATTCATAAATATTTTCCAAACTTCCCCAATATGGCACACTGTGACATGTGATCAATGGATCCTCATGCTTTTATATGTTACAGCGGGAACTTTCAGAAATGACTTACTGGGTTGTACATCTGATTGAACAACTGCTCAGCTTGCTACATTGCAAAGTTGGGGAGGCATTGAAGCACAGACAGGGAAAGAAGGAAAGATCCAGAAAAACAGCATTAGCTCAACAAATTCAGTGCATTTGCACAGACAAACTGGTGGTTAAAAAAGAAGAAATTTCAGTTTCTAAACATTCCACAGTGAAAGTGAGAGGCTCTAGGGAAATAGAAATGTTGACTTTGGCTCCTTTAAAAGAATAGCTGGAATAAGAAATTTAAGGTTTGTGTTACTTTCCCTTTCTCAAGTTAAATAACCCATGAAATAAAGAAAGCTGTCCACTTTTGATGATACATGAAGTGCTGGCCTCTAGCAATGAATCAGAAGAAGTGCTCTTGGCCAAGCCTGCAATTTATTACCTGAACTTCAAAGATGGTAATAATAAAAGATTAATTAAATCTTATCACTGAATTTATAGCTCTTCCTTTATATTAACACAAGCTTGACTTTTCTATTCAGTCTAACTTTAGAAAAATATAGATTAGCAAACAGCAGTTTAGCAATAGCAAAATATCAGTAAGCAAGACATCACAGGATTAACAGTAAATGGGAAAAGAGTTAAGTCAGTAGGAAGATTAAAGGGAACCAAAATACAGTATTACCCGTTGTCTATTACCAGTTCCTACTAGTGGTTCATAATTAAAAATACAGTTTTCAGTGTCTATCCTATTATGTTTCAAGTCCTTTAGAATCTGTAATGTTCTTCTATTCTGTGGAGAAGATAGAAATGTTTGTGGATTTAAATGTGCTAAATATTATTTTAAATAGCATCCTAAATTATAGATCTTAAATACCTGCATCATTAATTTGGGACTCAATGTCAAGGGGTAGAAGGTAAAACACTGTAAGTTTTAAGCCAAGACATTCCTTTGAAGAGCAAGAATTTATTTTTCTTCAACTTTGATGAAGTAAATGATAATTTTACTGTGGTTTTAAAAAATACCTTCCTCAAAGATGATATTAATTAGAAAATTACTTAAATAACATAAATCATGGCATTCTGAATTGCTTTTGCTTCTCAAATGATTTCTAGTCATATAAGATAAATTTACGTCTACATATTGAACACTAAATACTCACTAATATGAGGAAAGACTTCCTTACAAGTGAAACTCCAACAGCAAAGTTGGAGTTCATCGACAAGGCTGGAAAGATGGGGAAGGAACAAATATATCCTGATAACCTTGCTGCCTGACAATGAGAGATAGTTACCTATAGACACAGGGTGGTTTTAAGTGTCACAGTGCTCACAGGCCTTACTTTGGTAGCTGCCTTCAGTTTGAAATCTGGCTGACCAGGTGTGTGGAGCTGTTTTTAAGAGATGGGATAGAATGTGTAAGAAGTTCCTTTTCTGCCTTTAGTAACCATTTTCAACACAAACTATTTGGAAATGTCTTAAATTGACATCATACAGTAAAGAGTTAAAAGCAACTATGTGTATGAATGTCCTCCACAAATTTTTCTGTTAAAAACTCATCTTACCAATTTCTAGCATTGTTTATAAGACAAAAGCAGATTTAAATCACACTTTGGATTCCACTGTCACTAGCAGACAAAGTTTCTGTTCAGCTAAACACATCACCAATGTTGTATAGATTTTATGGCAAAAATACCTGAGTGCTCACAAATCTTGAGCAAAACTCCACTGGGAACGCATGGTTTATTTATGACATAATAAAACTATTATGTTTTCAGCTTTCATTTAGTAACCCTTTATATTTTATTCACAAGTCCCATACCCTTTTATTTAAAACGAGGCCCAGACACTCCTTAAGCTTTTATAGCTGCTTATTTTTCCATGAGTAAATGATGTGTTTATATGTACATTCACAAATTTTGGGCTTATATTTTCAAATATTTCATGTAGACTTCAATTCTTTTTAAGGTGATGGGTACTTGAGGTTTTTACAGAATTATTTATTAGCAGAAATTAAAGGTTACTAGAAAAAGTATTTTAAACTTTTGAATTTAGTTGATGTCGAGGGCCAAAGATAACAAAATAATTACTGTAGGTTAGGTATAAGACTATTTATATTATAATTACCTTATTTAATCTCACTGTACTATGCATGTAGGAGATAATATAAGCAAGACATGTATATACTTAGAAATAAATTATCTTTTCATAGATTAAATAGGTCCTTTACAGCAAGATAACCACATTTGTTACTTTAATCCTGGTGAGGTGGCAGAATGCTAAAATGTTGTCAGGAATAATATTAAAATATTTATCAGATTTGATCTACAAATTTCAGCATGTGGTGTCTATCTGAAAGTCTAAGGAAATCACATGCTTTCACTGACTTTGCACTTAACTATAACTATGTTGAAAGACCCTAAGTTGAATTGCACAGATGTTCATCTATTAAACTAGCTAAATCACATTCATGGAAACTATGAACATCAGTATATGAGCCTCTTACTTTTAAGAGGATTTCCAGTTCCACAGATGCCTTACACTAAAAGGGAGGGGGTCAAGTATGTATCCGAAGACATAATATGTGGGATGCCCTCAACTCCATAATGGTTCCTCGGAGTTGAAGAAAGGCAGTTTTCATGCCCAGGTGTAGTGGGAGTCCTCGTTCAGGACCTAGCATACTTCAAGTTAGGTGAGATGATTCAAAGACCACCACAGAGAGCCAACAAAATTCTCCCACAGAGTTATCTTGGAGTCCACTTTGTGATCATAAAAATGTTCATTATATAAAAAGTACCACTCACTCACAGGTTCATTTCTTGATATGCATATGCATATATAACATATTGCAGAACACATTCATATATGTGTCAAGAATACACATCATACACCCAATGCATAAATAGCCAAGTCAACTGCCGTTTGAACACCCTCAAAGGGGCAATTTAAACTCTATTTATTGCTTGAGATTTCTGCCTAAATAGACTTCACTTTTAAAAACTGAGATGATGAGTGGATTAGGAAATAGACTTTGTAATAAAAAGATTTTCTGGCTCTTTTGTTGTCAAGAGATTTGATCCATATATTTATCTTTTTCTATATTACTAAGGGGACTTGATTAGTGTGGAATCTCATGACAGTTTCCTAAAATTCTATGATGAAGTGAACACAGAATAATCACATTTCAGTTATACATTGTATCATGCGTATGGAATAGTATATTAAATTTTAAAATATCCAGAATAATTTCTCCACAGATATATGATGCTCTCACATCCCTGTTATCCATATCATATATTTTTATAACTTTAGCAAATGAATCCCCATTTCAGTGTGCTATGAATTATACATAGTCACATTTTATTATATAGTTTGTTTGTTTAGATTCTTATCATCTCTTCTGAATAAGTTTATAAGTTGTCAAAGGGAAACAAAATGCTTAAACTCATAATGTTATGAGTTTTACGTGAACAATGAATGCAGACGTACCAAACAACACAAGGAAAAAGTCAAAGGAACGATGCATGACTGGAAATGTACTCCACAAAAATGTCCAGTTCAGAGAGAACATGTTAATCTGCAATGCAAAAACCCTGTTTTCTTTACTGAGGCCTTCAACATAGAAACTTGCTTAAATATTAAGGCCATTTCTTGTCAAGTATAAATAGTCAATCCATAGAGCTTCCAAGGATTTGACTATTTTCACAAACTTTTGGAAATTTAACATTGTTGGGTAAACTCCTGCAAAGTCCCCTCTCCCCCAAAACTGACCTGCTTCTGAAAAGTAGTAAAAGTTTATCAACGTATAACAGGGCTCCTGGATTCTCTGACTTACTGAAAACACTTACTGTAAAACATATATCTTTCTTTATGTTTGAGATTTGCCCAGAGAGTAATGGCTGATCTTTATAATATTTTTCACTTCTACTACTATTTTCATCTATTTCTCAAGCTTTTTTTTTTTTTTTTTTTGTCCCAGACAGGAAACCTAAGATAACTTTTCATGTTCAGAGACAGATCTGATGCAGACTTCTTAGGAATAAAGATAGCTTAATTAATCCTTTTATCAGCAGATGACAAAAGATAAGGGGTTTCTGTTTTTTGAAAAATGTCTCTTCCTTTCCTATTTTATCAATTCATTATAAAATGAGTATGTTTTTTTCTTAGATATCACTTACCTTTTTTAACTGTGCTTCCAATTTGCTACATTCTTCTTTCTTTTGTTCAATGGCTATTTCTAGAGATTTTAATTTGGAGTCCCTTTTCAGTCCTGCTGAGGCTAATGAAGATGCATGTTCCTTGAGGTCAATTAAACTAGACTGAAAGGAAAAGAATACTAGTAAGTAAAACAGTGTAATTTCTACTAGCAATGTCTTCAATTTTAATACACTGATTCCATACATAGCAATAAAGTGTGCATTAGACAGAGAGGGTAAATAAGTCTTACTTAGGTAACAATAGTCGACTCTGGCCAGGAAATTAAAGTTGGCCAGTTTATAGAAGCGAGCAGGATCTAATTGCAGTAGAATCAAATGTGACCAAATGGTGTGGTCAGTAAATGCATGTTTCATGTCTCAAAGTTATGCTAATGATCTAAGTCCCAAGGTAGTCTTTACACATCATGGCAAAACAGACACCCTGAACCTTTCATTTACATTTATTGCTGTCAGGTGGTGCAGCATCTAAGAAAAACATGAAAGAAAATATCAACTTCAATGCTTTTCTCCCCCAAAAGGGCAAATCATGTATAAAAGAAGAATCCAAGTAAGTCTTTATCAAATTCCATTTTTTAGCAGAAAAATGACCAGTGTTATTTCAAACATCTCCCATAAAATCAAAGGTAAATTTATTTAAAAATTCAGAGCAAACTTTATGTCTTAGTCCTTTGTACATTTAGATTCAGGAATATAATGAATCCCCCAAACTCAGACATGGGGTTACCCAAGTTGTTCCAGAAAACAAGAGGGTTCCCTGCATAGTACAAATTCCAAAAGGTAAAGAAATAACACTTGCATATATCACAGTACACAACTTTACTACCTAGGAGGGCAATGTCCACCAGCAAACATGAAATGGTTAGCAACATCTAACTATGTGACTAAAATGTTCAGGTTCCACCTCAAACCAGACATGATACATTTCTTTTACATCCATTTGCAACGCCTAGGAAGACACTAAGCAAACAGCAGTTTCTTAGTAAATGATGTCGTCTAATACTTTACTGCATAATGAGCACTGGAATAACCAAATTGATGACAATACCACCACAATCACCCAGCAAGCAATCCAAGTTCTAACAACTCTCTGAGTGACAGGATAGCCATTCTCATTTTTCAGGTCAGGAAACTGAAGCTCACATGAAGCCTTGTCTTCAGCAAGGTTCTCAAGCCATTAATGAGAGATTTACGTCTCAAACCCAGCTTTCCAACTGCAAATTCAATGGTGTTTTCATGTAACTTCCACAGAAATAATAAAGGACCTTATAATCCTGGTGGCTCAGATGGTAAAGAATCTGCCTGCTATGTGGAAGACCTGGGTTTGATCCCTGGATTGGAAAGATCCCCTGGAGGGCATGGCAACCCACCCCAGTATTCTTGCCTGGAGAATCCCTTGGACAGAGGAACCTGGTGGGCTATAGTCAATGGGGTTACAAAGAGTCGGACACGACTAAGCAACTTAGCACAGTATAATCCACATACTTTGTCACGGTGAAAACTATGATCACTCCAACTAAATTATAAGATCCATGCTAATAAAAATTGTTTGCCTTTATAAATTTTAAATTGCCAGGTGTAATATTAATAGCTCTATGTGTCAACTTAGCTAGGCCATAGTCTCCAGTTACTCAATCAAACACTAATCTAAGTGTTATTGTAGAGATATTTTGAAGATGTGACTAACATCTATAATGAGTTCACTTTAAGTAAAGAATATTATTCTTCATAATCTGGGTGGGCCTGATCCTACTAGCTGAAAGGTCTTAGAAGCAGAACTAGGTTTCCTTCAAGCAGAAGAAACTCCTCCTGTGGACTGAAGCATTAGCTCCTGTCTGAGAGTTTCCAGCCCATCCTGCCTGACGGCCTTCTGTGTGAATTTTGGACTTCCTTAGCCAGCCCCCATAACTATGTAAGTCAATTCCTTGCAATAAATTTATTAATATGATTAAACTTCTTAATGCAGCTCTGTTTTTCTGATGTAAGTTTGACTGACATACTGAACCTAGTGGCAGGCACATTATTATACAGGAACAATAAATGTGTGCAGAAGTGCCTGTCTGAAATTCATACAATGTAACCAGTGTTTACAAAATTATTTTCATTTAAAATTTACACTCGACCAAGTCATCAAAATCTCTTTTCAATTAGAAGCACATATAAATATACATATTGCTTTTAGGGTGCAAACACAGGAATAACATTTGCAATCCGTGAAGAAAGCTGTAAATGAGACAGAAGCTTCAGTGCCTTTTCTTTCATACTAACTATAGGAACTACAGACTCCAGCTTTTATATTCTTTATATATCAAAGAATGATAATCTTATCAAAGAAAAAACCTCTCCTCTAAAAACTAGTGAATTTAAAGTTTAGAGAACATATTTTGCTTCTAAGCTTCCACTAAATTCCTATTACTGATCAATTCTTTCCTTCTTGGACTCCTAATTTAGACAGTACTTTAATCTGTTTCAGATCAGTTCAGTCACTCAGTCATGTCTGAATCTTTGCAACCCCATAAAAGGCAGCACACCAGGCTTACCTGTCCATCATGAATTCCCGGAGGTTACTCAAACCCATGTCCATCGAGTTGGTGATGCCATCCAACCATCTCAACCTCTGTTATCCCCTTTTCCTCCCACCTTCAATGTTTCTCAGCATCAGGGTCTTTTCAAATGAGTCAGTTCTTCACATAAGATGGCCAAAGTATTGGAGTTTCAGCTTTAGCATCAGTCTTTCCAATGAATATTCAGGACTGATTTCCTTTAGGATACACTGGTTGGATCTCCTTGTAGTCCAAGGGACTCTTAAGAATCTTCTCGAACGACACAATTCAAAAGCATCAATTCTTCGGTGCTCAGCTTTCTTTATGGTCCAACTCTCACATCCATACATGACTACTGGAAAAAACATCTTTGACTAGACGGACCTTTGTTGGCAAAGTAATGTCTCTGCTTTTTAATATGCTGTCTGGGTTGGTCATAGCTTTTCTTCCAAGGAACAAGTGTCTTTTAATTTCATGGCTGCAGTCACCATCTGCAGTGATTTTGGAGCCCCAAAAAATAAAGTCGCTGTTTTCATTGTTTCCGCATCTATTTGCCATGAAGTGATAGGACCAGATGCCATGATCTTAGTTTTCTGAATGTTGAGTTTTAAGCCAAGTTTTCCACTCTCCTCTTTCACTTTCATCAAGAGGCTCTTTAGTTCTTCTTCACTTTCTGCCACAAGGGTGGTGTCATCCTCATATCTGAGGTTATTGATATTTCTTCCGGCAATCTTGATTCCAGCTTGTGCTTCATCCAGCCTGGCATTTCACATGATGTACCCTGTATATAAGTTAAATAAGCCCAGTGACAAGATACAGCCTTGACATGTTCCTTTTCCGACTTAGAACCAGTCTGTTGTTCCATGTCCCGTTCTGTTACTTCTTGACCTGCATACAGATTTCTCAGGAGGCAGGTCAGGTGGTCTGGTATTCCCATCTCTTGAAGAATTTTCCACAGTTTGTCATGATGTACACGGTCAAAGGCTTTGGCATAGTTAATAAAGCAGCAGTAGATGTTTTTCTGGAACTCTCTTGCTTTTCGATGATCCAGTGGATGTTGGCAATTTGATCTCTGGTTCCTCTGCCTTTTCTAAATCCAGCTTGAACAGCTGGAAGTTCACAGTGCATGTACTGTTGAAGCCTGGCTTGGAGAATTTTAAGCATTACTTTGCTAGCATGTGAGATGAGTTCTATTGTGTGGTAGTTTGAGTGTTCTTTAGCATTGCCTCTCTTTGGGATTGGAATGAAAACTGCCCTTTTCTGTTCCTATGGCCACTGCTGAGTTTTCCAAATTTGCTGGCATATTGAGTGCAGCACTTTCATAGCATCATATTTTAGGATTTGAAATAGCTCAACTAGAATTCCATCACCTCCACTAGCCTTGTTCATGGTAATGCTTCCTAAGGCCCACTTGACTTCACATTAGGTTTAAAATTACCAAAATCCAAGGGCTGAAGTGACACTCTGGAGTTGGGAAATGAGCAACTATGCTGGGATACAATCCAACAGGGCAAAAGAACAAACGTGTCATAAAGGAGACAGACATGTTCTGCAAACAAAATGAAGTGTCCAGTTGTGGACTTCAGCATGTATCTCAGGGTTTTGGAGACTGAAGAAAAGAATGTGCACATTACTGCTTCTCACACTTCACCAAAGCACTGCTGAGTAAAATGAAGGGGCTATAGGTATCCCTCAGTACATGGATACTTTTCATAACCACCACACCAGAAATTTTCTTTAAATCAAGTTGTTTTACATTATAAATGCAGAAGAGATTTGTATTCTGTATACATGTTTACACTAGCATTAAAAGACTGTTTCAGACTGAACAGCCACAACCCATACCTATGAGCCCAGCATGGTACCATATCTCCTAACCCGGGGGTATTGACTGATTCATTTGAGAATTGTAGAAGAATGCATAGCACCCAACACAAGGATTAGTACCTAACAGGTCCTCAGTAAATTGGAGCTATTGTTATTATTGTCACTGCTTTTGTTGTTCTTGTTGTCTCAAACAAGAGATCATGAGATCCTCCAACCCATATGAATATGGCAAGACAGCAAGAAAACTTTCAAGGGGTTACACTATACGTGGCTAATACAGTACAGAAGATATGCACAGAGCATCACCGGATGAAGGGAGTTACTGTAAACACTGTTCTGTAAATTCAGAGAGCTTTATAAAGCAAAGGTAACTAGATCCCCAAGTCTTCACGCAGCCCCTCAAACCCTCTAGTCTGTCTCAGCTACACGGATACGGGTGGATGAGGACGACGCGTGCGGTTCACTTGTTTTTCCAGACTCACCTCTTTTTCAGTCAGTTCAGCCTGTAAAGCATTGACCTTCTCTTTCAGGTCTTTGTTCTCTTTTCGGAATGATTCTATCTCTTCTAGTCTTTCCCGATCATCTCTCTCCCTTTGTTCTTTCAAACGCTCAATTATTCTTTCCTGTGAGGCAATTGCCCAATTAAAGAAAAAAAGAGTGAGAATCTATCAGTGTGCGAGCCAAGGCCTGCTACAGGATGAAATAAGAAGCAACACATATAAGAAGTGCTCCTATGTGTATTGGACTCAACATACACAAGGTATTCAACATTGGGTTTGTGAAGAGAGGTTGTGCATAACGGTATTTGGGAAAGACAGCCAACCACAGCTTTCAGCTTGTTAATCAAAGTTAGTACCACAGGGTTGCCATGGAACTCATTGCTCAAGTTCACGGTGCTACCAGGAATTTCCAAGAGCAATTCCAGAAGAATGAGGTTCAGGCACCAAAACCCAAAGCCTTGTATGAGGAAGGGGAAGACACAGAACCAAACTCTTGGATCAACCCTCTTTGCTTGGCCTTCCCATCTAATGTCAAATAAGCTTCCTTGATTTCTGAAGACGTTTTTGTGAGAAAGAGGATCAGAGAGGGGCAGGAGCTAGACCCTCAAGGACATAAGGCTGAACTCACAGTGAGAACTTGATACAAAGTAAGTATTAAGTTCATGATATAAGTGATTTTCCAATGTATCTGGAGGTGTTTATTTACTTCCATGTTTTTTCAACGATTTCTTGGCCATCAGTAGAGACTCAAAAACATTGCTAGTTTCTCAGAGCTATCAGAGGTACTGTCTCCTGGGCTACCGTCCTCATTTTGCTACAAATAATACTTAACTCACAACTCTCAAAAGGGAAAAAAAGAAAACACTGTTAGAATTTGAGCAAAGTTCAAACCGAAGTTTTCTTTACTGAGAGGTCACTACTGCTAGGCACTGGGATACCGTCTCACCTAGTCCTCACCACCCCTGTACAATCTGAAATAGGACTACTGGTGAGAGTAGTGGGGAGGAAAGCCAGGCTTAGAGATGCCGGTTGACTCATCCAAGGTGACCCAGCTCAGAAACAGCAGGCCCACTCTGACACCCAGGACTGTCTGAGTCTTAGCCACGTCCAAGAGAACACACGGCCACAAACACAAGCCATTCAAGGAGATGTGAGTACCTGACTGCCCTTGAGTTTTATGTCTAAATAAAAACATTACTCTGGTAGATATATTTTCCAAACAGATGAAATCTTTCTGATATCAAAATAAGAACCTTTTTTTTTTTTAAAGGAAAATTCTGCTCAGGCAAAATTTGAGTTAGATTTCTGAAACTTGTGTCTAATTACCCAACACCTATTTGGATTTTCTTCTAGATGGTCATGTTAAAAAATTTTGGTGCAAAAATGATTCTTAAGAGTATTGTCTTTCATATTCTGAAATTCCCTGGTGGTCCAGGGGTTAAGGATCTGCCTGCCAATGCAGGGGACACAGGTTTGATCCCTGATCCAGGAAGCTCCCATGTACTGTGAGGCAACTAAGCCCACGCACCACAGCTACTGAAGCACACTCACCCTAGAACCCATGCTCTACAAGAGAAGCCGCCGCAGTGAGAAGCATGTGCACTGCAACTAAAGTCGTCTCTACTCGCTGCAACTAGAGCGAGACCATGTGAAGCAAAGAAGACACAGCACAGCCAAAAACTAACATTAGATTTTAAAAAAGAATATTGTTATTTATATTCTTATAAGTAAACAGTACAAGACAAAGCCTGATACATAAGACAACTGTAATTATAAAATACACAGCTTTTAAAAATACAGTGTTTAATGTAGAGGGAAGTTAGAACACTTGGCCTATGATTTAAGATCCCCCAGCAAAGTACTTAGGCTTCCCTGGTGGCTGAAATGGTAAAGAATCTGCCTACAATGCAGGAGATCAGGGTTCGATCCCTTGATTGGGAAGATCCCCTGGAGGAGGGAATGATAACCCACTCCAGTATTCTTGCCTGGAGAATCCCCATGGACAGAGGGGCCTGGTGGGCTACAGTCCATAGTGTCACAAAGAGTTGGACACAACTGAGCGACTAAGCACAGCACAGCACAGGGAAGCAACTCTTCTAACCCAATGACAATAATTTATATGGCTAACGCTTTCAAGGGGGGAAAATACCACTGTTGTTTTTAATTATTTAAAAATACCTTAAAATGAAATATATTATTACAACAGTGTGGGTTGAAATGGAATAAATGATTCTATTAATTGTCTGTATTTATTTCTTCTTGATTTCATTACTATCCTATTTTACTCATCTGTGCTATGGGGGAGTGGATGACTATGTGATCAACGGAAGGAGGAAATGGCCTCAGCACACAGTAAACCTCTCAAGGACTTTTAACAATTTCAGCAATTGAGCCCATACTGCCTTTGGCCTGCACCTACCGCCAAAGCCTCACAACTGCTCACCCAGTGAACAGACCCTCTCCATCCTGTCACTTACACCCCATAGTGTTGGAGTGACATTTTTAAAGCCCCAAACTGACTATGTGGTGGTGGCTCAGTCACTAAGTCCTGTCCAACACATGTAACCTCAAGGACTGTGGCCCACCAGGCTCCTCGGTCCATGGGATTTCCCAATCAAGAATACTGGAGTGAGTTGCCATTTCTTCCTCCAGGGGATCTTCCTAACCCAGTGATTGAACCTGGGTCTTCTTTACTGACTGAGTCACCAGGGAGCCCCTGATCAAACTGGCCACATCAACTCATTATTTAGAAACTTTCCCAGGAATCACTCTGGCCAGAACACGTGGCATTTATTCCCACTAGACACGCTTATTACATGATCACT
Organism: Moschus berezovskii; assembly: GCF_049115385.1. Lineage (NCBI taxonomy): Eukaryota > Metazoa > Chordata > Mammalia > Artiodactyla > Moschidae > Moschus > Moschus berezovskii. The sequence continues at coordinate 15,463,558 of NC_142483.1, forward strand.
CTCTCAGCCTAGCTTTCCAAAGGGCAATGCTCAAATCTTACGATTCTCTTCACTCAGGCCTGAGCAAATTGCTTGGCATACAACAGGCAATTAAAAAGGCTGAGGAACAAGAATTCAAATTAGGGGTCATCCTGTCTTCAAAAGAAGGGAAATAAAATTAAGAATGCATGTTAACATCCAGAAGGTGTCAGAGTCACTTGGAAATGAGGTTGATCTGCTCTAAGCACTTGTACTGTTGACTGGGCATTGATGACAAAGCAAATCAGCAAGCAGTTTAGTGTTATTAAGTGTTATTGATGATTCAATACTACAAAATATTTCTCCGTCAATCACAAAACTAATTTAACCATCAGCCGCGCAGGGCCAGATGTCAAAAACATGTGTTAAAAGGCCCTAATATGCCATGATCTACTTGATTAACAGCTAACTTGCAGAAATTCCAACAGTGTGTTCTTGTTTTAGTCTTATTTGCATTGGCAAGTGCTCCTTGTGCACCCATCTGGCTGTGCACTGGTCTAATCTACATGTGCTTTATCACTGGATGGGAACTGCATGGCAGTGGCCTCCAGCACTGCTATCTGGCTGTCTCAACTGCTTATCTGCCATGTGGCTTTATAAATACTGGGGGCTCCATGAGCTTCTGTATGCCAGTCCCAGAGCTAAGTCATACTCAATCTTAACTCACTAAGGGGCATTATTATTATTATTTTAAACACTCTGCATATCTGAATAAGTTCTGGAAAATTAAAAGAAATAATACATTCCCTGGGATGAAATAATAATAATCCAAGTGAAAAGGTGACTAGTGCCTAATGGTGTCTATTCATCAGCCAAAAGACAGCAAATAATTAAATATTCTTATAAGTCTATAATTTTCTTTTTTTTTTATTTTTTTTTTTTAGATTGTAAATGTATTTTATTTTGTAAGCAACAATCAAAATATATTTGTGTTACTGATTTCTTCAAATATTAAACGGGATCTTAACAAAATTTGTCCACTTTGATGTATTCTTATACAACTTTGGAATCTGCAAAGACCCTGACTAAAGAAATAGAAGTAATTGCACAATTAATTTTCAATTAAAAGTTTTCTCTTTTTGCACCATGTCTTGTTGTAGAGGATCTGTCAATTTATATGTGGATAAAAATGGAACTTGTGAGGGAAAGTTCACTGAAAGAGACTGTACTGTCAAACACAGAGACCAGAATATTTGAGTTTTAGTCCCATTCCATCACCCATGAGCTGAGCGGCCTTGGGATAACCCAGGGGAGGCAACTAAGTCCCAACCAAGGGCCAGCTTAGGGTACAAGGGGCCTCCCAGAGTGCTGCGTTGAGAAGTTAACTGGTGCCACGGTTGATTAATGACGTCTACCCAGGGCCCAGAATAGACACTGGACCAGAATAGAACAGTGATGCACAGGTCCCATATTTTCATTTCTAGGCATGTCATTTCACCTCACTGAACCCAATTTCCATCTTTAAAATGAAAGAGCATGGATTTACTGTTTCTCAAAGTATGGCCTTCCAAACATTTGCATCAGAATCATTGGGCACCCTTGTTAAATCAAAGATTCCTGGGCCTCACAGCAGAGCACAGAACCAGAATCACTAGGATATGGGACCCAGGGAACTATATTTTAAGAAGTTTTCTTGATTAGTGGTCCCCAACATTTTTGACAATTTTTCCACTTACTGAGGCGGGGGTGGGGGCGATGGTTTCAGGATGATTCAAGCTCATTACATTTACTGTGCACTTTATTTCTATTATTATTGTATCAGCCCCACCTCAGATCATCAGGCATTAGATCCCAGAGATTGGGGACCCCTGCTCTAGATGACAAGATTATTTTGGATCCATATAGAAGTTTGATATCCACTGGAATAAAACACTTAAAAATAAATCTACTATTCTTTATCCCCTGACAAGGAAATTTGCCAGTTCCTATCAAATTGTTTTGTCTGTTTTTCAAATACACTGATGTTCTGATTTTTGGCAATTTTTGAAAATTCCCTCTGTGTTTGCATTTATTCTTCATCAAGTGAAAGGCTAAAAGTTAGATGCATATAGGGTTTGGAAACCAACAGCTCACTGACCAAAGCTGCCCCACAGAGCTATTTTGTTCAACTTGAGCATCATATTTTAAAATCTGAACTTGAATATTTTGAGGTAAGTCAACGATGCTCCAGTTTGTCATAGGCACCAGCAGTCCCAACTGCTTAACACCAAACCCACTTCCCTCATTTTTGCTCCCTACCTGACCCTACATAGCATCTAAGTTCTCAACTCCTCATGTAAAGTTCAGTACAGATTTCACATGCCTGAGACTGTGGATCAGCAAATTGAATAATTATTGCCAAGGTAATTCCAAAAAATAATGGAATTCACAGATCAGCTAGTTTAAATGTATGTTTTGAAGATAAGGTATTGAGAGGAGAACATATTTGCCCAATGTAATGCAATTATCAAGTAGTGGGGACAGTTTGAGAGGGCCACACTCCCATAGACACCCAGATTTCCTTCCTTGGCCTCCCTTAAATCTCAGAGGAAGTGCGTTTAAGTAAAAGGAGTAGTTTCAGATTCAAGAATTGTTTGGGGACTTAAACTAGAATAAATCAAATCTCAGGAGGGGAAAAAGGATAAAATCCTGCCAAGAATACATGATATGGAAAAGAATATGGTGTAAGTTTATTTCTGTATATTTGGAAAAAGAAATCAAGGGTACAAATGGACTGACATCATGTCACTGAAAGATTGCAGAAGGGATACCAAATCATTCATAGTTTTTGAAACAACATTCTTCCATTCAAATTTTATAAACAAAGTTACTACTAGAAAGTTTTGATACTAAATTCTTGAAAATTGTAAAAAGAATATTTTCCCTGAAAAATCATCTTATTCTTTTTATCTCAAATAAAATCTGATCTTTTTTAATTTAAAGTTGTAATCTTACAATTTTAATAGGAACATTAAGACTATACAGCCATTGAAATCTGGCTGCTTTTTTACGTTCTATATTTTTAGCATAGAGTAGTGATTCTTAGACTAGAGTGTACATCACAGTCACCTGGATAGTGTGACGAAGTGCAGACTTCTCGGCTCTACTCGAGGCTCTGATTCAGGAGGTATACATGGGGCCTAATAATTATACTTTTGACAGACATCTCCTGGTGATTCTGATGTAGACGTCAGATAAAACTTCTTTAAGATTCACCGACTTCTGGAATCAGTGGGCTATTTAGTCTAATTCCCCCATACTACAAATGGGCAATTTGAGGCCCAGGGAGTGAGAGTTATTTGTCAAGGTCACCCAGTTAGTGGCAGAGCTGCGACTGGGTCCTAGGCCACTATCCACTAGACCTCATTACCTCAAGGTCTATGATAACACGGAAAATAGTAGGAAACAATGCGGTTACTACAGTGTGAAATCCAAAACAAAACAAACAACAAAAAGACCCCATTACCTCTTGCATTTGTGGGAAATCCTACAAAGTGCTACAGAATAAGAAATGATGATAAAGACACAGAAAAACAGCATATTGGGGTCTACTTACATGCTTTTAAACTTAAGATTTCTTTGCTTCAGAGTTTGAAAATAATTATGTCAATAACACGGACCTACTTAAAGACTGCATTGATTCATGATATGTCCAACCAAAAATAAGCTATCTTTCTTCAGAATCCTTGCAAACTTTACCTCATCTGCTCTTGGGTACTGATTCTTTGACACTTAGGAAGTGATGGGGGATATAACATGCAAATTCAACTCCAAGGCCTACTTGTGCCCAGCCCAGCACACTACATACCCTCTGCGGGGAGGAGTACAAAAGTGCCCACAGAATGAATGAACTAACTTGGGTAGAAGGAAACGGACTAGAAATCATTTTAGGAATCAGTAGACATCAGAATGACCTATTTGCCTAGTAGATTTTCTTCATTCTTTTGGTCAAAGTAATCCTTTTAAACATCAGTCAGAACTAAGACTTTCAAACGGCTTCCTACCCGCTTCAGAGTGAAAGTCAAAGTTCGTCATCCTTTCTCACAAGGCCCTTCAAGGAACACCCCCTCTCCACCCACCGTTCCCCTCTGCTCTTGATTCCCTGCAGTACACTCCCTCCAGAAGTGCTCACGGCTCATCCCTCACTTTCCTCAGGTCTTTCCTCATATGCACCCTTCTTAGTAAGACCTGACCTGGTCATTCTACCCCAGCATTCCCTGAACCCTCTCCTTGCTTTCTTCTTTGAAGTCTCACATGTTTTACTTGTTTATTTTCTATGTCTCCTCAGTCCCATTAGAATCTAATCTCCATGAAGGCCAGGATTTTTACCACTTCTTTTCTCTGCTGGATCCCTGATGCCCACAAAAGTGCCTGTCACATGGTGGTGGCTCACTCCATCAACACCCACAGATAGTACACTAGGCACTGGGGGAAGGTGAGCCAACACACCCAAGTAACATACATATACAGGTATGCTTCGGCTTGGAGTCTAGCAGAGAAAACCAATTAATCACATTAAAACAGAAAAATGAACAATTAAGATTGTTACAAGAGCTCTGGGAAACTCATGGTATTCATGAAAACATAATAGAGGATTTTACCTAGAAGGCTTCCCCAATGAAATGATTGATAATAATAATAACAGTTATAACTTAATATACACCTATTATCCTAACACTTTCCATATATTAATACATTTTCTCCTCAACATAATCCACTAGAGTAGGTAGTATTATTATCCTCTTTTACAAATGAAGAAACTGAGAAAGTGAGAGGTTAAGTATCCAAAGTATTAAATGTCAGACCTAAGATTTGAAACCTATGAGTCTGGCTCCATATCCACAGTCTTGACTCTGTGCAATACAGCTTCTCAGCTCTCAGAAGAAGAGGAATTAAATCTGCAGGGAGTAAAAAACATTCTGGGCTCAACAATAACATGTGCAAAGAGTCTGAGGCAGCAGGAAACAATGGTGCACTTAAGAATCTAGAAGGCTAGCATGGCTAGAGCACAAAGTATGGGAGAAGAGAGATGGGGATAAGGCTGGAAAAGGAGGAAGGAAAGATGAATGGAAGGTACGGAAGGAGGGAGGAAGGTAAAGGAGGCAGGCAGAGAAGTGCCTAGTCAGGAGAGAGCCAGAGAACAAGATGGGGTGGACCCTTAGGGCAAGGTTAAAGATTTCAGTTTCCATCATCCTAAAAACAATGGCAAGGTAGTGGAGGTTTTTAAGCAGGGCCAAGGGTGAAGTGATCAAGCATGTATTTCAAAAAGATACCAATGGCTTCAGCATGCTGAGTCTACTGCTGAAGATTGCCTGGGAAGGGAAGGCCCGGCTGGTACTAGGGTTGGTGTGAGTACATGGAGAAAAACAAGCACATTGCAATGCATTTGGACCATTTCCTCCCAACCACATTGCCATAAACCATACCACAGCTGCTGTTTAGTCCAAGCTCACCTTCTCTGACAAAGCCTCCTCGAGCGTCGCCAGTGCAGTGTCTGTGTTACTGGAATCAGTCTGCAAGGACTTGACTCTGTCTTTCAGATTGGTCAATTGCTTGTCTTTATCCCTAAGCTGTTCTTGTAAGTTTTCAATCTGAAAGTAAAAATCACCATATTTAATGTACCATTTATTACATATCCAGTACAAAGGACCTGTGGGGGGAAAAACAAAAAAAAGACCCAAGATTATGGAACTTGTTGGTATTAGGAGGTTACACTTTTATTTAGAATCAAGGCCATTTTGACGAGACCATCTTTCTCCCATGTAATTCAACTTTGTGTTTAAACAGCAATAGAGATGAGCAGAAAATCTCCCTCCATTCAAATGCAAGCCTTTCAGACACATAAGCACTATTATTTCTATTTCTATCCCTTTCACGAGTCTTTAAGTCTTGAGTCCATAAGCCTAATTTTGGTGCAGTGAATCAGAGAAACATATATGCAGAATTCTTTCAATGAACAGACACATACTGGGTGAGCACTGAGCACCCTATCAGTATATGGCAGAACCTATGTAGTCATTCACTCACTCCTTTATTCTGCATTAGACTCTGTGTGATATGCCAAATGCTGTCAAGTGGCTGTTTCAAAGTAACCACATGAAAAGCCAAGTAGGTTATCACCAGTAGACTGTTAATGGGAAGAACTTGTGATATAAATCAAATGTAACAAGTACTAAACACTCCATTTGGCAAGTAAGTCATGTGCTGGCAACCAACCAGCCACTTTTATCCACTATCTGCAGCCTGAAATAAACACACCAAATAGCCGATTATAACGCCTGCTCAGGAGCAACAGCAAGGACTTTCTCTTGGGCATTGCATACATTATCATTCATGTTTTTATTCTCTACTTTCGAACCATGTATTTCTTATCTAAGGATTAAAAAAAATTCCCACTGTACAAACAATTTATTCATATTAAGGGTTTTAAAATGACAAGGAAAAAAAGCAGTACAACTCTAAGATAAGTCCATTCAAAATATTTGTATTCTGCACGCAGGCTTTCTCAGGAAATCACTCCAAATGTATGTTTCACAATGTGCAACTCAAACAAATTTGGGGATTACTTGATTCATGTAGCATGAATCTGGAACGGCAACACAAATAGTGACCAGAGTAGAAGCAATAATGAGGAGGAGGCAGAGTGACAGCGAAGGTGCAGCAAAGGTGGCAGCAATGGCAGCATCATAAAAGCTCTGAATGCAAAGATAATGACCCTGCTGACCCTCAGTCTGAGGATAGAAGACGCGAATCATTGTTCAAATGGCTAAAATGGATGTGGGCTAACGGAAATGAACTTTTCCTCCTTCCATTCTTCCCACTTTTCTTTGCTCCCTCCTTTTTTATTCATTCCTTTTCTCCTTATTCTTCTTCCCCTTTTTGTCAATGTACTTTTTTTTAATGTTGTTCTGCCTTGAGACAGACATCCTGGTTTAGATGAAATAACTAACCTTTTACTTCATCAAACTGCACTGCATTCCTATTCAGCTACCACTGTGAGAATTCGCTGTCTCTCCACGGAAAACACAGGAACTCAAAAGGTATAATCATCTGCCGTCAAAACAAAGGCTCCCTCCCTTCCAGACAAGTGTTCATGTGATTACAGGACACCATAAGCAAATGTATGAGTGAGCAAAAACATCGGTGGTTACATGTCAGAATGACAGTCGCTCTATAGAAGTCAGCAGCTGAGAGGACTAACTCTTGCGAGAGACTGTGTGTTACTATTTTTGAGTACACTCACATCCACATCTGTGTCCACATATGTGTGCAAATCTATGGCAGCTCCAAGCAAACTGATTAAGTTCTCCAGCCTGGAAGACAGTGGGAGACAGTGCCCTGGATAAAGGAGAGACTTTCTCTCAGGGCATCAGCCTTGGGGCAGCAGCACCACTTATTTCAAAGGACTTCAGGCGCTGGAAATAGAGGCTAAAGAAGACTGCTGTAAGCCTGTGTGAGACTCTCTGTGGCCTTCTCAATTACTGGGGAGATTAAGGATATGGAGGGTATGCAGGTAGGAGATAAGAGCTGGAGAAATGTGGGCTGGTGAGACCTGGAGACACAGTAGTGACACAGCTACGGATCTCACATCTAAGAACTCAGCAGAAGAGCCAAGTATTTCACAGACAAGACTGAACAGATCTGGAACTGGAGACATATACAGAGGAAGGGATACACCACTTTAAAAATGTTGCACAAGGATTGCCAAAAATGATTCTTAATAAAGACAAAGTACTGACTAGGGTGGGGAATATAGCCTATAGTGTAGTAAGAAATAAAACTACAAATAGACACATATACGCAACTATAAAGTATATTTTTTTTCTGGAAAAAAAATGACAAAAAAATTTAACTGTGTTTAACTTTAGGGACTGCAAGGAGATCCAGCCAGTCCATTCTAAAGGAGATCAGTCCTATGTGTTCATTGGAAGGACTGATGCTAAAGCTGAAGTTCCAATACTTTGGCCACCTCATGCAAAGAGTTGACTCACTGTCAAAGACTCTGATGCTGGGAGAGATTAGGGGCAGGAGGAGAAGGGGACCAAAGAGAATGAGGTGGCTGGATGGCATCACCGACTCGATGGACATGAGTTTGAGTGAACTCTGGGAGTTGGTGATGGACAGGGAGGCCTGGCGTGCTGTGGTTCATGGGGTTGCAAAGAGTCGGACACGACTGAGCGACTGAACTGAACTGAACTGAACTTTAGGGAAAGGGTCTAGGGTGCAAAAAGGTGGAAGTGAGCTTTTGTTTCTGTTTTCTTACATTTCTATAGTGTTTTGATTGAACTTTCTAACCACGTAAGTTTTATTCATTTTTAATGCCAATCAACATTATCTGGATGGAGAGATTATGGGTCATTTTTAGTTTATATATAATAATTTAAACCATTATGCTAGTATTTAAAATCATATTTGCATGCTGTTGATAACTAGAAAAGGATTGAAGAGGAAAAAGAGTAGAATGTAAAATCATATGATGTTTGTATGTAAAAAGAAAAAAATTTGGTATAGAAGAAATATATATACATAATTCATTAAAATATTATTTGGTATATTTGATTTTACAATTCTTTATACTTTCCTACATCTGTCAGCTTGGTTTTCTTGAATATAACAGAATAAAAGATATTTAAGATCAACTACAAAATACCAGAATGATTCTTTGAATATGTTTTGAACAATAAGTTTGTACTTTTTATTATAAAAGGACTCATTGTAGGAGGAAACTTTTGTTTTTACTGTTCAGTTGCTAAGTCATGTCCAACTCTTTATCTCCTTGTTATTCTAAGAAAGAAGGATTCAATTCTTAAAATTAGGAAACTGGGGATAAATGTAAAATTCTGCATCTTTCAAAAAATTATTTTGCAGCTTTCTAATGTTCATAAATCATTAACAACAAACATTTACCAAAAAAAAAAAAAAGGCGTAAATTTTTCTTCAAAGGATGAGGTTATATAGGTTCAAATAGCAGGCAGTGGAAAATAAGCAAACTGAAAACCAGGATTAGGATGGGGAGGTCTGGGGATGAAAACTGAGGATTTTGTGAGAAATTGCACATGCTGCAAAAAATGGAATCCACCTAAGCAACATAGTCAACTCATTGGTCACTGTGACTTGATAAAATAAGAGATGGACCTGAGCACAGGGTTGTCCTTGCCTTTGAATTAAGCCGCCTTTTCATCAGAGCTGGACAACTCAGAAGGAGACAGCCTTGCTGCAGTGGTACCTGTACCTCCCAGAGCAGACCACTGGAGAGGAGGTATGGGTCAGGGAGAGCTCAGGCCCTGGGGGTCACTGGGCAGCCCTAATAGTAATGGCTTCAAGCTGACTACTGAAACCTCAGGTCTGCCAAGTTCAAGGAGGGTCAGTGCCCAGAGGGAGTTTTTTGGTGAGTTTTCACACAAATGTGGTCCCCAGTGGGAGTTGACACTGACTGAACAGCAGCATCCTTCTTGACTCCACATTTGCCCCCCCTCCCATTTGGTCTCCAAATTTCAGCACGTCACCTTCCTACAATGCAGATCTCACTGAATGACTTTTTTCCTTAGAACTCTTCAAATGTTCCCTCATTGCCTCCAGATAAAGCCCAAACTGCCTGACATCACAGAAGAGGCCCCTCATGGGAAGGCTCACTGGTCTTCCACCATACCCCAGCCTTGCCTAACCTCTCCTACGACCTCCCAGCACCAGGCTTCTTCATAGCCTCTCCATCTTTGCCTTTCTTTGTTCTGCTTGGGAGATTCTTCTCATCCTAATTTTTTTTTTTTTAACCAAGTTCTACTCAAACATTTAGATATCAACATATTAATTAACTCCTCCAGGAAGCCTTCTTTTCATAACACCCACTCTGGCCCAGAGTAAGTCCCCTACTTTTCACACACTTTTCAAATTGCCACTTTACTTGTCTCTTTACAATGTGACTGAGTTCCGTTAAGAATTCTGTCATACTCACTCTGTATTTCTGGACACAGCAGCCAACTGTGTTGGCGATACCGTGTATTTATTGAATGAATAAAAGAAGAAGGAAGGAACCCTAAAGAGACTGTCTTGTGTGAAAGGAGTAGACCATACCAGGTGATAGCTGAGTCCCTTCGGCACTTAGATCCTACAAGGAAGAAATTAAAAGCATGAAGCTCTGTATATAGTCAGAGTACCTTAAATAAGCTGATGAATCCTTATGCTTTCAAATATTACACAAAGGTATTTTTTTGGCTGTTTTTTTATAGAGTTGTGAAATTAGTTACTAAAAAACATTTTCTTTTCTCCATATCACATATCAGTATAATTTCTGTTATCCACATCTAAGGTATCAGTCAGACCTTTTAGCTGAATCAATAAGAACATCTCAGGCTGGTTTAAGCATAAACAAACCTCCAGGAATATTGGAGACCCAGGGTTGGAGAAAATAATCCAGAACAGAGCCCAAAGTTTTGATGCAACTGGCCTGGTGCAGACCCTGTTGCCCCAGCTGCACAGTACCAGAAACTGAGACTTATAGCACAAATCTAGATTCACCAGTGAAGCCATCAGGTCCATCATTTCGTCTAGGTGATCAATTTGTTAGCATACAATTGTTTATAGTACTTACTTATAAACCCTTATAACCCTTTAGGTTTCTGTAGAATTGGTAGGAATATCTCCACTTTCTCATCTTCGTAATTAAATTTTTCTTTTTCTCCCCTTAATCTACCTAGTTAAAGGTTTGTCAATTTTGTTGAGCTTTTCAAATAACCAAATTTTGCTTTCATTGATTTTCTCTATCATTTTTCTAGTCTTTATCTCTGTTCTATTCTTTGTTTTCTTCCTTATGCTAGCTTTGATTTTGGTTTTCCTTTTTTAGTTTCTTAAGCTGTAAGTTTAAGTTGTTGATTTGAGTTTTTTTTTTTTTAATGCAAGCATTTATAGGTATATTTTTTTACCCTTAGTATTGCTTTCACTGCATCCCATAAGTTTTGGTATGTTGTGTTTGTATTTTCATTTACTCAAGTTATTTTCTAATTTCCCTTCTGATTTCTGTTTTGGTCCACTGGCTGCTTGAATGTGTTATTTAATTTTCACATATTTGTGACTTTTTAGTTTTCCTTCTGTTACTGATATCTAACTTCTTCTATAGCAGAAAAAAATAACTTTGCATGATATCATCTATCTTTTTAAATCTACTGAGATTTAATTTACAGCCCAACAAAGGTTCTATCCTGAAAAATGTCCTTCACGCACCTGAAAACAATGTATGTGCTATTGTTGAGTATTCTGAACATGACTTGTCAGATCTCATTGGTTTATTGTGTTAAGTCCTCTACTTCCCTACTTATATTCTCTCTAGTTGTTCTATTATTGAGAGTGGAATATTGAAGTCTCCAACTGTTATTGTGAAACTGCCTTATATATAATGATGGTCTGTCATTAGGTACATAAATATTTATAATTGTCATATCTTCTTGTTGTATTGAAACTTCTACTAGTTTATAATGCCTTTCTCTGTTTCCGTTTGAATTTAAAGTCTATTTTGACTGATATTAGTATTAACTATCCTGGCTCTCTCTCAGTTACTATTTGGATGAAAAACATTTTTCCACCCCTATTTGTGTTTTGGGGTCTAAAGTAAAGCTTTTGTAGACAGGATAAACTTGTATCATGCTTTTTTTCTTTTTCTCCCTTAATCTATTCTGTCAATCTCTATTTTCCATTGAAAAGTTTAATCTATTTGCAATTGAAGTGATTACTGAAAAGGAAGGACATATTCTGTCACTTTGCTATTTGTTTCCTGTATACCTTATATACTTTAAAACATTTTTGTCCCTCATTTCTTGCATGATTGTCTTCTTTTGTGTTTAGTTGCTTCTTGCAGTGAAATGGTCACATTCTTTTATTTTCTTTTGAGTATATTCTATAAAAATTTTCTTTGTGGTTACCATGGGAATTACATTTACCATCCAAAGCTACAACACTTAATTTGAATTTATACCAGCCTAACTTCAATAACATACAAAAGGAGAGTTTTTTACACTTTTGTCCCCAACCCTTATAGTTGTCAATGTCACAAAATTATATCTTTATAAACTGTGTGCCTAAAAACATAAACAGTTCTTGTAAATGCAATGGTCTCTTAAAGTATGTAGAAAACAAAACAATGGAATATGTGAAATTTTAATGTGGTATTTCTGATGCAATTATTTTTACAAGGCCAAAAATTTAAATTAAACTTTCATTTTACAAAAAAGTTAGTCAGGTACTGGGTACAACAGCATTATTCCAAGAACCAATATTCTAAACCTGTCTCTGCTTCTGAGCAACATCACTGTCAGCATTAGGGTCTGGATGAAGACTAAGGGAATCTGTTTATGAAGTAGTTGTTCAGACAGAGCTACAGAAGTCTGTCCTCAGTCTAAAAGCTGCACTGAAATTTCTAACATATGTAGCACTGTGTTTCCAAGGCAAACCATTCAGTATCACAGTAATCCTCAAACATGGATGCCAAAGAATCTGAAGTTGACCAGTGCTATGAACACCTATAAGACCTTCTAGAATTAATACTAAAAAAGATATCCATTGCATCATAGGGGACTGGAATGCAAAAGCAGGAAGTCAAGAGATACCAGGAATAATAGGCAAGTTGGTCTTGGAGCACAAAATGAATCAGGGTGAAGGCTAACAGAGTATTCTTAAGAGAACGTTCTGGTTAGAGCAAACACACTTTTCTAAAAACCTAAGAGACGACTCTACACATGGACATCATCAAATGATCAATGTTAAAATCAGATTGATTATGTCTGATTATATGAAAGAGGAGAGTAAAAAAGTTGGCTTAAAACTCAACATTCAGAAAACTAAGATTATGGCATCCAGTTCCATCACTTCATGGCAAATAGATGGGGAAACAATGGAAACAGTGTTATTTTGGGGAGCTCCAAAATCACTGCAGATGGTGACTGCACCCATAAAATGAAAAGATGCTTGCTTCTTGGAAGAAAAGTTATTACCAACCTAGACAACATATTATAAAGCAAAGACATTACATTGCCAACAAAGGTCCATCTAGTCAAAGTTATTTTTTTTTCCAATAGTCATGTATGGAAGTGAGAGTTGTTCTATAAAGAAAGCTGAGCACTGAAGAATTGATGCTTTTGAACTGTGGTATTGGAGAAGACTCTTGAGAGTCCCTTAGACTGCAAGAAGATCCAACCAGTCAATCCTAAAGGAAATCAGCTCTGAATACTCATTGAAAGGACTGATGCTGAAGCTGAAACTCCATTACTTTGGCCACCTGATGCAAAGAACTGAATCATTGGAAAAGACCCTGATGCTGGGAAAGATTAAAGGTCGGAGGAGAATGGAATGACAGAGGATGAGATGGTTGGATGGCATCACCAATGCGATGGACATGAGTTTGAGCAAGCTTCAAGAGTTGGTGATGGACAGGGAGGCCTGGCGCGCTGCCTTCCATGAGGTCACAAAGAGTCGGACAGGACTGAGCAACTGAACTGAACTGAACTGATTATGTCCTTTGCAGCCGAAGATGGAGAAGCTCTATACAGTCAGTAAAAACAAGACCAGGAGCAGATGGTGACTCAAGTCATGAGCCCAACATTGCAAAATTCAGGCTTAAATTGAAAAATGTAGGGAAAACCACTAGGCCTTTCAGGTATAACCTAAGTCAAATACCTTATGTTTATATAGTGGAGTGATGAATAGACTCAAGGGATTAGATCTGGTACAGTGCCTGAAGAGCTATTGATGGAGGTTCTAACATTTTACAGGAGGCAGTGACCAAAATCATCCCAAAGAAAAAGAAATGCAAGAAGGCAAAGTGGTTGTCTAACAAGGCTTTACATATTTCTGAGGAAAGAAGAGAATTGAAACGCAAAGGAGAAAAGGAAAGATATACCCATCTGAATGCAGAGTTCCAAAGAACAGCAAGGAGATAAGAAAGGTTTCTTAAGTGAACAATGCAAAGATAAAGAGGAAAACAACAGAATGGGAAAGACTAGAGATCTCTTCCCTTGGTATCTCTAATTTTCTTGAAGAGATCTCTTGTTTTTCCTATTCTGTTGTTTTCCTCTATTTCTTTGCATTGATCGCTGAGGAAGACTTTCTTATCTCTCCCTGCTATTCTTTGGAACTCTGCATTCAGATGCTTATATCTTTCCTTTTCTCCTTTGCTTTTCGCATCTCTTCTTTTCACAGCTATTTGTAAAGCCTCCTCAGACGCCATTTTGCTTTTTTGCATTTCTTTTCCATGGGGATGGTCTTGGTCCCTGTCTCCTGTACAATGTCACAAACCTCCGTCCAGAGTTCATCAGGCACTCTATCTATCAGATCTAGTCCCTTAAATCTATTTCTCACTTGCACTGTATAATCATAAGGGATTTGATTTAGGTCATATCTGAATGGTCTAGTGGTTTTCCCTACTTTCTTCAATTTCAGTCTGAATTTGGCAATAAGGAGTTCATGATCTGAGCCACAGTCAGCTCCTGGTCTTGTTTTTGCTAACTGTATAGAGCTTCTCCATCTTTGGCTGCAAAGAATATAATCAGTCTGATTTCGGTGTTGACCATCTGGTGATGCCCATGTGTAGAGTCTTCTTTTGTGTTGTTGGAAGAGGGTGTTTGCTATGTAGATGGGGAAACAGTGGAAACAGTGTCAGACTTTGTTTTTTGGGGCTCCAAAATCACTGCAGATGCTGATTGCAGCCATGAAATTAAAAGACGCTTACTCCTTGGAAGAAAAGTTATGACCAACCTAGATAGTATATTAAAAAGCAGAGACATTACTTTGCCAACAAAGATCCGTCTAGTCAAGGCTATGGTTTTTCCAGTGGTCATGTATGGATGTGAGAGTTGGACTGTGAAGAAAGCTGATTGTTGAAGAATTGATGCTTTTGAACTGTGGTGCTGGAGAAGACTCTTGAGAGTCCCTTGGACTACAAGGAGATCCAACCAGTCCATTCTAAAGAAGATTGATCCTGGGTGTTCATTGGAAGGACTGATGTTAAAGCTGAAACTGCAATACTTTGGTCACCTCATGCGACGAGTTGACTCACTGGAAAAGACTCTGATGCTGGGAAGGATTGAGGGCAGGAGGAGAAGGGGACGATAGAGAATGAGATGGCTAGATGGCATCACCGACTCGATGGAAATGAGTTTGAGTGAACTCTGGGAGTTGGTGATGGACAGGGAGGCCTGGTGTGCTGTGATTCATGGGGTCGCAAAGAGTCGGTCACGACTGAGTGACCGAACTGAACTGAACTGACAGGTTCTCTAGTAATCATGTACAGATGTGAGATTTGGACCATAAAGAACACTGAATGCTGAAGAATTGATGCTTTCAAACTGTGGTGCTGGAGAAGAGTCCTGTGGATAGCGAAGAGATCAAACCAGTCCATCCTAAAGGAAAGTAAGCCTGAATATTTGTGGGAAGGACTGATGCTGAAGCTTCATTGCTTTGGTCACCTGATGCAAAGAGCTGACTCATTGGAAAAGACCCTGATGCTGAGAAAAATTGAGAGCAGGATGAGAAGGGGGCAGCAAAGGATAGGATGGTTAGATAGCATCATCAACTCAATGGACATGAATCTGAGCAAACTCCAGGATACAGTGAAGGACAAGGGAGCCTGGCATGCTGCAGTCCACAGGGTCTCAAAGAGTCACACAAGGCTTAGTAAATGAACAACAACAAGCAATGTCAGGATGATGATGATAATAATAATATATATATTGATGATGATACTGGTCAGATACTATTCTAAATTCCTAAATGCTTTTTATTGACATTTAATAATAAGATGATTGAGGTTTCCATGAAGTTATGAAAAATAATATGAGGAGATCCCTTACATTCTTTCTCCAGCTTTCTCTAAGGGTAACATCTACCATAATAACTATAGTACAATATTGCAACCAGGAAATTGACATTGATATAATCCACTGAACTTATTCAGATGTCACCAGTTTTATGTGTGCTCACTCATGTGTGTGTGCTTCAGTTCAGTTCAGTTCAGTCGCTCAGTCGTGTCCGACTCTCCGTGACACCATGAATCACAGCACGCCAGGCCTCCCTGTCCATCATCAACTCCCGGAGTTCACTCAAACTCATGTCCACAGAGTCGGTGATGCCATCTAGCCATCTCATTCTCTGTTGTCCCCTTCTCCTCCCGCCCCCAAACTTGCCCAGCATCAGAGTCTTTTCCAGTGAGTCAACTCGTCGCATGAGGTGGCCAAAGTATTGCAGTTTCAGCTTTAGCATCAGTCCTTCCAATGAACACCCAGGACTGATCTCCTTTACAATGGACTGGTTGGATCTCCTTGCAGTCCAAGGGACTCTCAAGAGTCTTCTCCAGCACCACAGTTCAAAAGCATCAATTCTTCGGTGATCAGCTTTCTTCACAGTCCAACTCTCACATCCATACATGACCACTGGAAAAACCATAGCCTTGACTAGATGGACTTTTGTTGGCAAAGTAATGTCTCTGTTTTTTAATATACTATCTAGGTTGGTCATAACTTTCCTTCCAAGGAGTAAGCGTCTTTTAATTTCATGGCTGCAATCAGCATCTGCAGTGATTTTGGAGCCCAAAAAAATAAAGTCTGACATTGTTTCCACTGTTTTTCCATCTATTTCCCATGAAGTGATGGGACCAGATGCCATGATCTTAGTTTTCTGAATGTTGAGCTTCAAGCCAACCTTTTCAATCCCCTCTTTCACTTTCATCAAGAGGCTTTTGAGTTCCTCTTCACTTTCTGCCATAAGGGTGGTGTCATCTGCATATCTGAGGTTATTGATATTTCTCCCAGCAATCTTGATTCCAGCTTCAGTTCAACACCCAGGATTGATCTCCCTTAGAATGGACTGGTTGGATCTCCTTGCAGTCCAAGGGACTCTCAAGAATCTTCTCCAACACCACAGTTCAAAAGCATCGATTCTTCAGCGATCAGCTTTCTTCACAGTCCAACTCTCACATCCATACATGACCACAGGAAAAACCATAGCCTTGACTAGACGGACCTTTGTTGGCAAAGTAATGTCTCTGCTTTTTAATATACTATCTAGGTTGGTCATAACTTTCCTTCCAAGGAGTAAGCGTCTTTTAATTTCATGGCTGCAATCAGCATCCGCAATGATTTTGGAGCCCAAAAAAATAAAGTCTGACACTGTTTCCACTGTTTCCCCATCTATTTCCTATGAAGTGATGGGACCAGATGCCATGATCTTAGTTTTCTGAATGTTGAGCTTCAAGCCAACCTTTTCACTCTCCTCTTTCACTTTCATCAAGAGGCTTTTGAGTTCCTCTTCACTTTCTGCCATAAGGGTATATTTTATCATGACCACCACCAAAGTCAAGTTACAGAAAAATTCTAATACCACAAAGATTGCATGTTTATAATTGCAATCACTTATCTCTTGCATTTGTCCTTATCCCTAACACTGGCAATCAAGAATCTATTCTCTATTTCCAGAATTCTGTCATTTCACAAATGTTACCTAAGCGTAATCATTAAGTACATAACCTTTGACATTGGCTTTTTCCACTCAGTATGATTCTCTGAGGATCCAGCCAAGTTGTTATGTTTACCAATAATTTATTCCTTTTATTGAGAAGTAGTATTCCATGGTAAGGATACACCAGTTTGTTTAACCATTCACCTATCAAAGGACATTGGGTTGTTTCCAGTTTTTAGCTATTACAAATAAGCAACTATGAACACCATTGTACTAGTTTTTTCTATGAACATAAGGTTTCATTTCACTGGGATAAATGCTGCCTGGGTACAACTGCTGGGTCACATGAGAATTGTAATTTAGCTGTATAAGAAACAGACAAACTGTTTTCCAGAGTGGCTGCACCTTTTCACAGTCCCACCAGCAACTGTATGAATGATCTGGTTTCTCTACATTTCCTCCAACTTTTGCTGTTGATATTATTTTTTATTTTAGTAATTCTGATAAAGATAGAGCAATAACTTGCTGCAGTTTTATTTTGCATTGCCTAATAGTTAATGATTTTAAACACCTTTTCATCTGCTCATTTGCTGTAGTCTTCAGTAAAAGTCTGTTTAGGTCTTTTGCCCATTTTCTAATTGGATTGGTTTTGGTTCTACTGTTGACTTTTGAGAGTTCTTTATATATTCTAGATGAAAATCCTTTATCAGATATATGGCTTGCAATTATTTTCTCCCACTCTGTAGTTTGTCTTTTCATCCTCTTAACAAGACCTTTCACATAACAGAAAGTCTACTTTATCATCTTTTCTTTTTATATAGTTCATGCCTTTTATGTCAATTCTATGAACTTATTACCTAGCCTTAGAGTCCTACAATTTTATCCTATAGCTCTTCTCATAGATTTACAGTTTTACACTTAAGTCTGTGGTATACTTTGAGTAAATTTTGTATAAGCTGTGAGATTTAGGTTGATGTTTATTTTCATTGTCTATGGATACGCAATTGATCCCACAAAGTTTTTTTTTTTTAAAAAAAGGCTGTCCTTCCTCCATTGCAATGTTTAAGCACCTCTACACAGTATCAGTTTAGACATATCTGTGAGGGTGTATTTCTGGGTTCTCCATCCTGTTCCATCAATTTATTGTCTCTGTGTCTCCAATAATACAACACTGCCGTGATTACTATACCTATACCGTTAAGAGTTAACACCAGTAGAGTGGTATTTCCTACTTTATTCCTTTTTGAAAAATATGTTTTACTTAATCTAGCACTTGTGCTTCTCCATAAAATTTTTATAATAAGCTTGTCTATGTCAATAAAAACCTTTGATGGTAACTTCATAGGAATTTCATTAAACCTAAAGCTCAGTTGTGGGAGAATTGACACCTTTATTATTTTGAGTCTTCCAAACCATGAGTCAGTGTCTATCTCATTTGTTTAAATCTTCTTTGATTTTTTTCATTAACATTTTATTTCAGCATGCAGAACCTGTACATGTTTTGGTAAGTTCTTACTTGAGTATTTCATTTTCTTTAGAGTTATTAAAAAGGCACTAAAAAATAAAAAAATAAAAAGGCACTATGTTTTTAATTTTGGCTTCCACATTATTCATAGTTAACATACAGAAATGTAATAAATTTTTGTTTGTTCAGTAAAGTCTCAGGATACAAGACAACATACCTGTGAGATAATAACCTTCAGTTTTGTTTTGGAGGGTTTTATTTGCTTTATTCTTCCTTTTTTTAATTACTTTTTCAGTTTGGGGTATCAAAGTAATACTGGCCTCATAAATTAGCTGGAAAATACTCCCTTTTCAGCAAGAGATTAAGTAAAATTAGTGTTAATTCTTTAACTATTCTGTAAAAATCTCCAGTGAAATAGTATTTCCATACTATTATGAATATGGAACTTTCTTTTTCAAGAGCTTTTAAATTACAAATTCAATTGATTTAAGATTATTCATGTTATTCATTTCATCTTGGTTGAGTTTAGTAGTTTGCAGTTTTTGAGGAATTGGGCCATTTTCTCTAAGCTATCCAATTTTTGAGTATGAAGTTATACTATTCCTGTCAACTTTTTAATGACTTTAGAATCCATAGTGCTATCTCTTATTTCATTTCTGATCTTGTTGATTTGTACCTTTCTCTTTTATCTTTATCAATTTTATTAATTTTTTCCCAAAGAAACAGCTTTTAACTTTATTGATTTTCTCTTCAGCTTCTATTTTCAATTTTATTTATTTCTGCTCTATATTTATTATTTCCTTACTTATAGTTATTAGGGTTTATTTTGTCTTTCTTTCTCTGGCTTACAGGGGTAGGAACTTGGAATATTCATTTGCTACCTTTCCTGTTTTCTAGTTTAAATATTAGTGGTATAAGTTTTCCTCTCAGCACTGCTTTACCTATATTCCACAAATTCTGATAAGCTCTATTTTTATTTTCATTCAGTTTTATGTATATTTTTTCTCTGAGACTTCACTTTTGGAGCACTGATTGCTATCTGTTTAGCATCTGTGAACTATGAATTAGTTGTAGATTCTCTTCTCTATTACTGAATTCTAGTTTTACTCCAATATTGTCATAGAGCACACTTTATGAATTAAATTCTTTCAAACATGTTGAGGTTTGTTTTACAACTCTGAGTATCTATCTTGGTGAAGGTTACATGCATACTCGAAAAGAATGAATAGTCTGCAGTTGTAGAGTGTACTATATATGTCAAATAGCTCGTTAGTTGATAGAGTTGTTCAGTTCTTCTACATCTTTTCTAAATTTCTGTATTTAGTTCCATCAATTGTTGACAGTGAGGTGATGAAGTTCTCAACTATTATTGTGAATTTTTCTATTTTCCCTTTCAGTTCTATCTGACTTTATTTCCTTGGGTTTGAAATTCTTTTATTTTGTGTATACACATTTAGATTTGTTGTCAATTTGGTGGGTTACTTCTTTTATTATTACATGTCAGCTATTGTCCCTAGTGATTTTCTTAGCTCTTAAATCTACTTTTTCTGATATTAAAATAGATGTTCTTACTTTTAAAAAATTGACCTTAACATGATATTTTTTTCCATTCTTTTACTTTCAATATACCCATTTTATTGTGTTTGAAGTGAATTTCTCATAGACAGTATACAGTTGTGTCATATTTTTTGTTGTTGTTGCTTAATCCACTTCTGCAATCTCTGTATTTTAATTGGTATATTTTGGCTATTTACGTAATTATTGACACCTTAGGATTTACTTCTGCTGTCTTAACATTTGTTTTCTGTTCGTTGCCTCAGTTTCTCATTCCTCTGTTTCCCTTTCCTAGCTTTCCTGAAGAATTACTTGAAATATTTTGGGATTTCATCTTCAGTTATTTATATTATATTTGAGCATACAGTTTTGCATATTTTCTTAGAAAATGCCATATGTGGTACAAGTTATATATTCAGTATGCCTGTATAAATGTTTTACCACTTCAAGTGGAGTACTGAAATTGCTTTCCCCATTTTTAATATACAGTTGTCTCATTATTTCCTCTATATACACTGAGCACCACAACAGATAATATTACGATTTTTGCTTCAACCAAATAAGACTCTAAAAACTTAAAGGAGATGATAGTCTATTATATTCAGTCCTATTTTTTTCCATTCCACTGTTCTTTCCTCTTTTATGAAGTTCTAGGCCTTCTTCTATTATCATTTCCTTTCTTTTTAGAGAGCTTCCTTTACTCTTAATTTAAGGATATATGTGTTAGTCTGTTGGTGGGAATTAAAATTACTATATGATTCACAATCCCTCTTCTGATAGACAAAGCTATAATTCAAAAAAAATACATGCACCCCTATGTTCATAGTAGCAATATTTGCAATAGCCAAGACATGGAAACAACCTAAATGTCCACTGACAGACAAATGGATAAAGAAAATGTGCTATACATACACACAGAAATCACTTGAATTTCTATATACTAACAATGAAAAATCAGAAAGAGGCATTAAGGAATCAATCCCATTCACCATGGCAACACAAAGAATTAACTATCTAGGAATAAACTTACCTAAGGAGACAATGGCAAGCCACTCCAGTACTCTTGTCTAGAAAATCGCATGGACAGAGGAGCCTGGTAGGCTGCAGTCCATGGGGTCGCTACTAGTCGGACACGACTGAGCGACTTCACTTTCACTTTTCACTTTCACACATTGGGGAAGGAAATGGCAACCCACTCCAGTGTTCTTGCCTGGAGAATCCCAGGGACGGCGGAGCCTGGTCGGCTGCCGTCTATGGGGTCGCACAGAGTCGGACACGACTGAAGCGACGCAGCAGCAGCAGCAGCACGGAGACAAAAGAACTTATTTTTGACAAAGGAGCCAAGAATAGACAATGGGGCAAAGAAAGCCTCTTCAATAAGTAGTTCTGGGAAAACTGGACAGCCACATGTAAAAGAACGAAATTAGAACACTTCCGAACACCATACACAAAGATAAACTCAAAATGGATTAGAGACCTAACTGTAAGACCAGAAACTAAAAAAATTCTTAGAGGAAAATATAGAACACTCAACATAAATCAAAGCAAGATCCTCTATGATTCACCTCCTAGAGGAACAGAAATAAAAATAAAAGTAAACAAATGGGACCTGATTAAACTTAAAAGTTTCTGCACATCAAAGGAACCTATAAGCAAGGAGAAAAGACAGCCCTCAGAATGGGAGAAAATAATAGCAAATGAAACAACTGACAAAGGATTAATTTCTAAAATATACAAGCAGCTCACACAACTCAATACCAGAAAAATAAACAACCCAATCAAAAAGTGGGAAAAAGACCTAAACAGACATTTCTCCAGAGAAGACATACAGATGGCTAACAAATACATGAAAAGATGCTCAACATCGCTCACTATTAGAGAAATGCAAATCAAAACTACAATGAGATATCACCTCACACCAGTCAGAATGGCCCTCATCAAAAAGTCTATAAACAATAAATGCTAGAAAGGGTGTGGAGAAAAGGGAACACTTGCACTGTTGGTGGGAATGTAAATTGATACAGCCACTGTGGAAGACGGTATGGAGATTCCTTAAAAAACTAGGAATATAACCACCATATGCCCAGCAATCCCACTCCTAGGCATATACACTGAGGAAACCAAAATTGAAAAAGACACATGTATCCCATTGTTCATTGCAGCACTATTTACAATAGCTAGGACTTGGAAGCCACCTAGATGTCCATCAACAGATGAATGGATAAAGAAGTTGTGGCACCTATACACAATGCAATATTGCTCAGCCATAAAAGGGGATGCATTTGAGTCAGTTCTAATTGGATGAACCTAGAACCAATTATACAAAGTGAAGTGAGTCAGAAAGAGAAAAATAAATACTGTATTCTCACACATATATAGGAATCCAGAAAAATGGTTCTGAAGAATTTATTTACAAGGCAACAATGGAGAAACAGACATAGAGAATAGACTTATGGACACGGGGAGAGGGGAGGAGAGGGTGAGATGTGTGGAGAGAGTGACATGGAAACTGACATCACCATAGGTAAAATAGACAGCCAACGGGAATTTGCTGTATATCTCAGGAAACTCAAATAGGAGCTCTGTATCAATCTAGAGGGGTGGGATGGGAAGGGAGATGGGAGGGAGGTTCAAAAGGGAGGGGATATATGTATACCTATAGCTGATTCATGTTGAGGTTTGACAAAAAAAAAAACAGAATTCTACAAAGCAATTGTCCTTCAGTAAAAAATAAATTAATTAAATATATATATATACACCCACATAAGAAATCAAATGCCAGAATTCCCCCCAGAAACATCAGCAAGTTATTTTCAATGAAACAAGTAATTTTTAATATGATCAGGTAGATTTTATCCGAGAAATGCTAGAATATTTTAATAATAGGAAAATATTTTGAAATAACAAATCATACATTTAGGCCACATAAAACAAAACCTTATCTCAATAGATGATAAAAATCTAACACCTACACCTGATTAAAACAACAACTAAAGTTTAAGAGAATCTCTCAGTAAATATTAAACCAATAGCCAACATCATATCTTTAATAAGGTTTCATAAAAATAATGGGGCTTCTCAGGTGACTCAGTGGTAAAGAACCTGCCTGCCAATGCAGGAGACACAAGTTCAGTCCCTGGGTTGGGAAGATCCCCTGGAGAAGGAAATGGCAACCAACTCTAGTGTTCTTGCCTGGAATATTTCATGGACAGAGGAACCTGGCAGGCTAGTCCATGGGGTGGCAAAAAGAGTCAGGTGCAACTTAGTGACTAAACAACATAAAAAAAAATAAATAAACAACATAAAAATAATAATGCTAATGGTAGGATAGTCAGTTAAACTGTAAGGAAGAGAAGAAACTATAGGAATTCCTCAGCCTCCCATCATCACTCCCTGCTCTCCTTCTTAGATATAACCTCCATTAACTGCTTCTGACATATCATTCCAGAAATTTCCCATGCACATAAAAGCATATGACCAAGATGTCCCTGCCAGTCCAGTGGTTAAGATTCTGAGCTTTCAATGCAGGTGAAGAGAATTTGATCCCTGGTTGGGGAACTGAGATCCCACATGCTGCACAGGACAGCCAAAAAAAAATTTTTTTAAGTACATGACTACTGCCTTTTGAAAAAAACCAAGTATTAATAGAATCATACTATTAAAAAAATGTGTATATACATACACAGTGGAATGTTACTCAGCCACAAAAAAATGAAATTCTGTCATTAGCAGTAACACAGATGCAACTAGAAATTGCATACTAGGTGAAGTAAGTCAGAAAGAGTATGACAAATGCCATATGGTATCACTTAAATGTGGAATGTAAAATACAACACAAATGAACCTATCTATGAAACAGAAACAGACTCACAGACATAGAGAACAGGCTGGTGGCTGCCAAGCGAGGGTTTGGGAGGGGGGTTCGGGAGAGGAATGGGGTGAGGAATGGAGGTGGGGGTTAGCATATGCACACCATTATTACATCGAATAGATAAACAACGAGATAGATAACATCTGGATAAAACAGAACCATAATCAATATTCTATGATAAACCATGAAGGAAAAGTACTTATAAAAAAGAATGTACTTGTATAACTGAATCACTTTGCTGTACAGCAGTAATTAACACAACATTGTAAATCAACTATGCTTCAATTAAAAAAAGAATATGTGCTAGTGACAAATAATCTTGGTTTCCTTTACATGAAAATGCCTTTACTTCCATATTCATTCCTGAAGGATAGCTTCATCAGATAGAGAATTTGTGGCTGAATTATTTCATTTTTGCACTTGAAAAATGTGCCAAGTCTTCTTGGATTCCATGATTTGAGATGAGAAATCTACCGTCATTTTAACTGGTATTTGTTTTCCTATAAATATCGAGTGATTTCTCTCTGGTTGCTTTAAGATTTTTTTTCCTTTGTCTTTAGTTTTTAGAGGTTTGATTATGATGTGTCTTGGTACATATTTCTTTGGGTTTATACTATTTTGGTTTCACTCATCTTTCTGAATCTGTAGGTTTATATCTTCTACCAAATTTGGGAAATTTCAGCTATCACTTCTTCAAATACCTTTTTAGGTCTGTATTCTTTCTTCTCTCTTACTGGTACTCCAGCAGTATGTTAAGATATTTGCTTTGCATGAGAGTTCCCTTAGCTGTGTTCATTTATTTTCCAGTCTACAGTCTCTATATTATTCAGATTAAGTTTAACAGATCTGCCCTCAATTTCACTTCTATCTTCTATCTTCTGGTGTTTCTACTCTACTGATGAATCCTTTCAGTGATGTTTTCAAAAAGTAGACAACCTCACTGGAAGGATTCAGTACTTGTTCAATCAGTTTTAATGGTAACTGTTTTAAAATTTCTGTCACATAATTTCAATATTTGATTCATGCTGATGTTGGCATTACTTCTCTTCTCTCGTGATGCGATTCTTTTTTCCTGGTTCTTGGTATAATGAGAAATCTTTGATTGTATCCTGGATATTTTGAATATATCTTAAAACATTTGTTTTATTTAGTTTTCCTCTTTGTATCTTCAATTTTAGCAGGCAGTCACCCTAAGTCAGTTTAGCATGTGGGATCTGGATGGTCTTCCTGACTTGCCAACTTCACTGCCAGAGCAGAGGCAGGGGCAGAGCAGCTTGATGCTAGAGATTTGTAGCTGGGCATGGGTTAGCCTGCCCGAGTTCTGCTGATAGAGCTGCTATGGCCCACGTGGGCCCGCCACTGCTGGCAGGAGTGAGATGGAGGATGGACTGGCTCATCAGAGCTCTGCAAGCAATGCTGTGTGGGCAGACTGGACCACTGCTAAGTCCCAGCTGAGCTTCCCCTCTCCCAAAGGGAAAGCAGACACTCCCTCCTTCTCTTCCTCCCACTCTCCTCTGTCTCTCCCATGAGTCTGTCTCTCTTTTCCTTCTCCCCTTCCTTCTCTCATCAATTTCTGTCGGCAGTTCGGAACTGCAGGGCTCTCCAGCCCCATTCAGGGATATATAAGGAATAACAAGAAAACCAAAGGAACTCACTGAGGTATACTTCAATTCCTGGGGCCCACAGCCAGTCCTCCTCCTTTTCTACCTTTCAGAGTCCTTCTATGATTGTTGAATCATTTCCAGACAATCTAAATTAAGTTGTATTTAGAGAGAATAAGCAGGGATAAGTGAGCTTATGCCATCTTATCCCAGAACTGGAAGTCACTAAATACTTTTTAAGAAATGGATTGTTTGACTTGCTCTTCAAAGTCCCAGCGCTGACTTAAAATGAAAAGAATCAAAGTAACTTGTTTAAGGTGACCCAAACAGCTAGTGGTGAAAGGATGATTCACAGTCAGATTTTCTGACTCCAGAGGCCCCTGCCCTGCTTCAGATTCCCCAGAGCTATGCAAGCGCATTTTAGAACAGGAACTCTCAGCCTCCTTTCTATACCAGCACACCTAGGGACCTATTCCCACCATATGGTAGAGGGGAAGAACCAGTCTAACGGGAGAGTTGAGTAGTTTTCAAATCTGACTTCATTTGAGATTTACTCCCAAGTGGCATGGAGTTCATGGCAAATAAGGTCAAAGAAACTTCCTGTGTTGGTAAATATTCCCTCAGCAAAAATGCCTAACACAAAGTGAAAAAACGGACTAGCATGATACCACTAATACCTACGTTTCCTATAATGGGGCTGGCACACAGTGTGTATTCAGTAAATATTCCTTGACTATAACCAAAATGAACCAGTCCTTTTAAATACAAGATAAGCCTTGGCTCAAATTACCTCCCACATCAGTGTTTCTGAGAACAAATAACCACATCATGACACCCTGTGGAATATCTGAGACACTGCACTCAGCAAGTTCTACCAGAATCAAAATTTAAATGGACAGGGGGAAAGCAGAAGAGAAAATAGTTCTGCAAAGCACATAATTAGAATTGAAAAGTCTAGAATGTTCTTTTATCATCAGCAGTCTGACCCAATGGATAAGCGCTCTTAAATACAAGTGTCTGCTTCCCATGCTTGGTGCTTATCTGAATTCCAGAGCATTTATATGATTTCCTTTCTCTTAAAACTAATTTTAAAATGTGATCCAAACTAACCAAGACAGCATGTTCCCAAATCGTATGGAATTTTGTACAATTTTCCTTTAGACATAAAATAAATAGGCAGCAAATTTAAAACATCCCCAAATTGTTCTAAGATGAAGCATCCTGAAAATGTCCAATGCAAAAATGACAGGCAAGATCTAAAAGAGCTCCTAGAAATACTCATGATGCAAAAATATTAATAAACGATTGCTGTAAGCTACATCTGCATGGTTTGCTAACCACGGCTAAATTTATTTGAGAGGATGGTAGGGTCGTTAAGTGGTCTGGAGCCTCCTAAATAGGAAAGTTTCCTAATATCATGCAAATTCAATTCTGCTGAATGTCATGATAGAAGATTTTACTTTTGTTTTCCACATAAAAAACAAAATCCGTCTAATTTAGAACGTAAAATAATGCATTTTTTTGTATTTGATACTCCCCAAAAGAGAAAGATATATAAGGAAATCAATATATGCAATA
This sequence comes from Moschus berezovskii, assembly GCF_049115385.1. Taxonomy (NCBI): domain Eukaryota; kingdom Metazoa; phylum Chordata; class Mammalia; order Artiodactyla; family Moschidae; genus Moschus; species Moschus berezovskii. Next base: position 15,491,060 of record NC_142483.1, read on the forward strand.
AAAGTACATTTGCACACACACTGAACAGGAAATAATTTTAAAATCTATATGACACTGTTTTTATCTGTAAGTTATAACTAAACACTTTATATAAATTTTGTATCAAATCCCAGTAATCCATATACCTTTAATTTTCATGGAATTCTTTATTTATTCTAATAGTATTGGATATCAGAAAAAAATAATTTGCTAATTGGAACACAAAAAACAAACAAGGAAAAGAGAAATTTAAAATGAAATAATGAGCAAATAGAAAAAAACAACTTGTAAAATCTTTAAAATCTCAGAATCATATATGATTCCGATTCTGAGAAAGATACAACTGACCTGCAGATTTTTATTTATGTATTTTCTTTTAATATTGGCACATTCATTTTTCACTCTATTCTAAACTTGAAATTTAGTTAGCAAGATACTACCTGCCTTTTATGCCTACTTTGTTGCCACTTAATTCCAAGCTGCAATTCAATTGCAACTAACTTTAAATTTTAAGTGTATCATCTAATGTTTGCCAATATGAATAATGTATATTTGAGTAATAAAAAATTGCCATTAAGTTCACTGAAAAAAATCATTAAACTCTTTAGGATAAAAGTCTTTTCTTGTCTACACACTGTCAATAAACAAAGTGCTAATCTTGTCACTTTTTTGGCCACCATCTCAGGAATGCTTCTTAAGTACTCAAAGGATTAAATTAAATCTCACCTGCAGACAGGCTTTACAATTCGGCCTAAAACCTGGTTCTCAAAGGAAAATTACTTTCATTATCTTAAGTTAAAACCAAATATTCTGTCCTCTGGAATTTGCAGGAAAATAGCAGCATCAAAGAAAACAATTCGCTTCAAGAGAGATTGTTCTTTAAGACACTGTCTAAAAGAATTATTTAAGAGAGAATTTGTTTGGGGAAATATTTTCTCAAGGTCATTCTAAGACAGACATAAAACTGTATCGTTTAAATTACTTCAAGTTGATGTCTTTTTTTTTTTTTTTTATAATTTTAACTGTATTCCTGGGAGTTTAAGAGGCTTTTTATTTTTAAAAAATTATTTTATTTATAGTGCTTGTTTTGAACTCTAAATTTGGCTTAGGGTCTTTTGCTTTTTTAAGAGATTATTTAATTTTATGAGCTAAACATTTGAAACCCATGGAGGAAATAAAAATAAAATTTATTTCTTTTGAGTTAAAAAATGAAGTAATAGAAGAAACTGAATTTGAGATTAAGACATATGCGTTTAGGAGGGAAACAACAATACTCTAGTACTCAAGAAACTTTTCCCACTTAAAGTATTCTATCTATGCTCTTTAAGAAGGACTTAGTAGGATAAAATACTCACATTGCAGGAAATTTCCTCCTATGAAGAGATAGCATTTCACAAAGTTCCCCCACCATGTTGTTGTAAGAGCCACTGGGGGAAGGCAGGCGGGGAGGGAAGAGGGATTAGGACATGGCTCATTTTTGGACTTTTGCATCTACTTCCTAAATAAACAAATTCTTTTTCCCCAAAACAAATACAAACCCAAAGGAAGGACAGGGAGATGAACTACTAGACAGAAAAATAGAAACATTATGTCAAAGCGCCCTACATCATTATTTGCAGACAATTTATTTTGTTATTGGTTAGTATCCTTCATGCTAAATGTTCTGTCCCCTACAGCAAATGTTCCATTTCAAAAACACAGTAACATGTGCTGGAAATAGAAACCACCAGAGAAATACCTCTTGTGGCTATAGAAATATTTGTGCAGATTAGAAAAATTCACATATCAATATAATTTGCAAAATAGCCCAACAGTGTATCAAAATTATTTGTCAGTTAGGATAAAAACTTTGTGAAATAGAGATTAAAGTGTATTTCTCCATCATCAGGTTATCTTAAAAAAAAAAAGTACCATTATATACAAGTATTAAAGGCAAGATTTGCAGAATTACTTTTCATTTCCATCTTAGAAACAATAAGTATAAAAAGTAACAGTTCATCAAATAAATATATGAGCAGAATGACCTATTAAAAGATCATTCTGTAAATTAGTGGAATATAGAATATATTTGTGCAGATTAGAAAAATTCACTTATCAATATAATTTGCAAAATAGCCCAACAGTGTATCAAAATTATTTGTCAGTTAGGATAAAAATTTTGTGAAATAGAGATTAAAGTGTATTTCTCCATCATCGGGTTATCTTAAAAAAAATAATAAAGTACCATTATATACCAGTATTTGCAGAATTACTTTTCATTTTCATCTTAGAAACAATAAGTATAAAAAGTAACAGTTCATCAAATAAATACATGAGAAGAATGACCTATTAAAAGATCATTCTGTAAATTAGTGGACTTTTTCCCATTAATTTTTTCATTTGACTTTTGAAACAATGTACTTTATTTATTCTTGGCAAGACTTGCCCCAGCCTAAACCTTCCAGAGCCCAGTCCTATGTGACTCTGGCAGGACCTCAAAGATAGAACCTACCTGTGTCCCAGCTTCCCTTCACTTCAGATGGTTTTCTTTAGGGACACATAAGCTTACATGTCATTCTGACTAAAGTCACAGTGCCGTGTCTAAACTTCACAAATGTTATATAGTAATTCTGAGCATCTTTGAAATTTATCTCAAATATTTTGGAAAGTAAGAAGGGCTTCCCTGGTGGCTCAGAGGTTAAAGCGTCTGCCTCCAATGCGGGAGACCCGGGTTCGATCCCCGGGTCGGGAAGATCCCCTGGAGAAGGAAACGGTAACCCACTCCAGTATTCTTGCCTGGAGAATCCCGTGGACGGAGAAGCCTGGTAGGCTACAGTCCACGGGGTCGCAAAGAGTCGGACACGACTGAGCGACAGAACAGAACAGAACAGAAGCATGAAAGAATCTCTGGAAATGAAGAGTTTTCATGAGGTTAAGGCCACATCCCTCCTCACAAAATTTTTGAGACACAATGAGTTATGTTCTTCATTTGAACAAAGGGGTGGGTGGGCCCACAAGAATGTAATTCAGCAACCCCTGAGACACTAGCATCCAAAGGATTTCAACAACTAAACACTGTCAGGGGTCCCAAAGGGATAATCTATTCCTATCACTCACCGTGATGTGATGAATCACACATCTGCAAAAAAGTATAATCAATTATTAAAATATAAAAACTATCCAAAACAAGTGTGACTTCCAGCTTGACCACATACAACAGTCATCTGCTGCTGCTGCTGCTAAGTCACTTCAGATGTGTCCAACTCTGTGTGACCCCATGTACGGCAGCCCACCAGGCTCCTCTGTCCCTGGGATTCTCCAGGCAAGAACACTGGAGTGGGGTGCCATTTCCTTCTCCAATACATGAAAGTGAAAACTGAAAGTGAAGTCGCTCAGTCGTGTCCGACTCTCTGCGACCCCATGGACTGTAGCCTACCAAGCTCCTCCGTCCATGGGATTTTCCAGGCAAGAGTACTGGAGTGGGGTGCCATTGCCTTCTCCACAACAGTCATCTAGGTACCTGATAAAGCAGATTGTGGGGTCCAAGGACCAGACATGCTGATTCATTGGGTCCGGGGAGAGGTTTGATAATTTGTCTATTTAACAAGTGCTACAGGTGTGTTTGATCTAACAGTCCTGGACCAAAGTTTCAGAACCACTGAAAAGGAAACCTTTTTTTATCAAAGTGAATCCACAAACAATAGCGACTACCCATTTCTCCCTCAATCATCATCATCTTCAAGAAAAATGGACATTGTTCTCCCTTGTCTCTCATAATAGCCATTATTTTTTAGAGGTCTGAGAATTCAAAAAGCATCTCCAAAATATGTATCCAGGCAGCGACTGGGGGAGAGGGTTCCTTTTCCCTTGCACCTTCCTTCTCATGAACAGAATATACATCAGTGGTTTCTGCATTTGATAGGAGCATCTTCTATAAGACAGCAAGGTCCTGTCACTATCCAATCTCCCTGAAAGACTCTGTACATGTGAAGTCACCAAACCTTACCCACAACCTGTCTTTACTTAGTACCCATCGGAGGGTGAAGATATAACTAAGAAGATGAAGATATAACAAGCACCCACAAAAACAATGTGACCTGGTAAACTCTAGCAGAAAGAAATTTAGTGTAAGTGAAACAGATTCTGTATATTCTTGTCCCCTCAAGTTCCTGGTAAAAGAACATGGGATGATCTTAAACGTATTTGGAGAAAAGAAACACCAAAAGATATGAATAGCAAACTTGCAGGCCTGTGAGTTAAGCCCTGGGGTTGAATACATGAGCTGAAATGGTTAAGCAGGCCATTCATTTTCTTCCCTTCAAAGTTTAACATCATCTTTTTCAGCAGTAACCGTCTGCATGGGAGAGTTCTGATTATAGCACATGTAGAATTTACAAAATAAAATAATGACTCAGGACCCAGATTTATCTGGCTAATGGAAAGGGGTCTGTCTTCTGCAAAGTGTCAAAAATTCAATCTCATCTGCTAGTCTGACACGAAAGAAAATGTCAACCATTTCTTCTCCCAATTAGATTCAGAGTTCCTTAAACTTCCCTAGGAGGCTAGTCTTGTTCTGAAATTGGATATTTAAAGAAGCAGTCTGCTTTTGTTTATATACTTTTGTTTCCTATTAAGATCTAGAATGTGTTTTGTTCTTTTATTGTCCAAGGTAGCTTCCCCACGTAATTTCTGCTCACGGACTGATGTTTCTAGACGGCCATCAACAACTGCTATCCTTTATTAACATACTCCTCTGGTCCCCTAATACCACTGGATGATGTCCTTAATCAGAGGAAACAATAGGGTTTAGTGATTCAAATCTAGATTTATTCAAAGGTGCAACACTACAGATCACTGCAAAATTCTCCACAAAAGTATAATAAAATGCATGGGCTGCTGCCAGTTTCTAAAGGAAAATGGATCAGAGCTTAGAAGCCAGATAGTTTACCAATAATTAGCTAATGTGCAGTGTGAACCAACTGTGAAACCAAATACAGCAATTAAAGCACATGGCACATTCAAATAAATCCTTAGAATAAAATTAAGGAGAAGGGAAATGGGAAATATTTGAAGCATTCTACTCTGGGATAGCTACATGGAGTTAAGGGTAGGTCTGTTCTAAGGTGATTTTTACACACTTACAAGTGCTTTTTTAAAAGAAAAAGATAGTTACAACTTCAAAAAAAAATCAATTTGCCCTCATACTTAAATTTCCACAGGCTCTCTCCCCTAAAGCTTCCTCTTTTCCATGACTCAGTAATTGCTGGCAAGAGGGGCCACTTGCACCTCAAAATAAGGGGCAAGTGGCTAATTATTTCTGTACAGGCCCATCTGCAAACTCAATCAGTTGCAGATGTAGAATTGTGCCCACAAAAAAGCAGCAGCTTCTACACTGCAGAGGGCTAGATGCAGTGGGGAAGCAATGCAATAAGCCAGCAGTAGAAATGGGGTAGATCTCTCTTCAGTCCCCCAGATGTGCCACCGTGGTGGTTTTCTTTAAAACAAATAAGAACCACCAAAAAAAACAGAACTATATTCAAATAACCAAGTCAAATCTGCTCATGATCTGCTTATCTTGGTCGAAATATTAAGCCTCAAGTTCCTTCAGTGTTTGGCCTAACTCTGAAAAAGTGAAAATGTTAGTTACTCAGTCCTGTCCAACTTTTTACAACCCCATGGACTGTGGCCCACCAGACTCCTCTGTCCATAGGATTCTCCAGGCAAGAATACTCACATGGGTTTTCTCCAGCAGATTTTTTTGATCCAGGGATTGAATCTGTGTCTTCTTCATTAGCAGGAAGATTCTTTACCATCTGAGCCACCAGGGAAGCCCTTGGCCTAACTCTACCTCAGTCTTTTTTTTTAACTTAAGAAGGAAGGGAGCAAGAAGGAAACCACATGTCCACAGGGTGGTCTCCCATGCCAGGTGTTATGCTTGTCAACTGAATCCTCATGATGACCCGATGGTTTGGTGACAATAATCCCTATTTTACAGATGAGGAAACCATTACATATCTAATAGATGGAAAAGAAATACCTGAACTCAAATTGATCAGATTCTAAACACTGTATTGTTTTTTTTTAACCATAATCACCCAGCCACCATTTTAATTTTTAATATATACTGACACAGCATGTTCAAGAACAACTCTTCTATAAGCATTTATTGCGCACTGGTCTGACTGTACACTATTTACACTCTTCTTTGCACCACCTCCCACAGATAAAGTCTCAGTAAAAATCAGCCAGTCATACGATAATGCATAGTATCTTATTTACTGATATATCTGAGTTTATATATACATATACACATATATACATGTATGTATATATTTAATTTATTCTGTATTAGGCTAATATTTGTTTGCCAGGTATCTCCACAGACCTGGTAAAGAAGCCAGACAAGCTTTCTACCCCCACAGAGCTTATGCACATTAGAGGACAAAATTAATAAACAAATCAACAAACACTCCTAAAGCCCAGTAACTTCAGACAGTGATAAGTACAAAGTCCTGTGAGGGGAAAAAATAAATCACAACAGGGAATAGAGAACAATGGGGGTTAAAACACAGTGATGTCTGAGAGGTGCTTAGGAAGACTTCTTGGAGAAGGTGACATCTGAACAGAGATGTGAATGCTGTGAAGCAGCAGCTGGAGAGAATGACGATGCAGACTGTGGGGTGAAGAGACAGGGGAGTCCAGGAACAGCAAGAAGGCCTCACAAGCACAGGCCAGCAGAAAGCAGCGTGTCACCTGGTAACGAAGCTTGCACTCTCCAAAGAGATGAAATCTCTGTAAAAGCTGAGGCATTCATCCACTCTTTTGTTACTGATTCAAAACAATAAAAAGACTGAAAGATTCAAACTTTCATCTAACAGATTACTGTTGAGTGTCTACTACATGATGGCTGTCTACAGAGATGATTTACAGAGATATGTAAACTGCTATGGGACTCCTAGCCTAGCAGTCAATTCACCAACAACATATCAGAGAGAGACAGAAGAGAAGCAAAAAATCTCATGCTTAGAGACACAAACAGGACCTTCTCCCAAATCCAGACAGTGCCAAGGTGGACTCAGTATGGGACTGAGCACCCTCCTGACGTCAAGCTGGTTAAGCAGAGTTCAGTCTCCAACACTCCGGGTGAGATGCAGGAACATGTTTGTGCGAGAAACTGGGATTCTGTTTCTAAGGGCACTGTAAGGTTTCAATTAAGGTTGAAAGGGAAAAAAGAACTTCCAGCAGTAAGACATTCTGTGATACAGAAAACTGGAGAGGATTCCTACATGCAGGAGCTGTATCACACGTGACATCATATGCAGGCCTGTGAGAAGCTGGAGTTCTCCCAATTCACTGAGCAACATAAAGTGATTTATTTGGACATTCTACGCTTCAGGGTTCTGACTTCCCAAACTGGAATGATAATGTTTTCCCGAGCACTGGACACCCACTGAGGCATTGGGACATAGCAGTGAACAAACAGCTATCTTCAAAGAACTTCAAGTCTACAGTGAGAAGACCCATAAATAAACAGGGAACTACAAGACACTGTGATGTTATGACTAAGTATAGAGTTATTGTGGCACCTAGCAGAGAGTACCTGCCTCATTCTTTGGGGTCAGTGAAGATACCTTGTTGTCGTTTAGTTGCTAAGCTGTGTCTGACTCTTTTGTGACTAAGTGGACTGTAGCCCACCAGGCTCCTCTGTCCACAGGATTCTCAAGGCAAGGAGGAGAGTGAAATGCATTCATGCCTAGGACACCCCACCACCACCACACACACTCTCAAACTGGCCCTGCCTAACTCCTGGCCTCTTCCTTCTTCAGAGGAGCTTCCAAGCCCAAAGATCAAACCCATGTCTCTTGCAGTAGCAGGCAGATTCTTTACCACTGAGCCCCCATGTGACAGTTAAGCTGATACTCAGTTAGTTCAGTTCAGTTCAGTTGTTCAGTCGTGTCCGACTCTTTGCGACCCCATGAATCACAGCACGCCAGGCCTCCCTGTCCATCACCAACTCCCGGAGTTCACTCAAACTCATGTCCATCGAGTCTGTGATGCCATCCAGCCATCTCATTCTCTGTCGTCCCCATCTCCTCCCACCCCCAATTCTTCCTAGCATCAGACTCTTTTCCAGTGAATCAACTCATCGCATGAGGTGGCCAAAGTATTGGAGTTTCAGTTTTAGCATCAGTCCTTCCAATGAACACCCAGGATTGATCTCCTTTAGAATGGACTGGTTGGATCTCCTTGCAGTCCAAGGGACTCTCAAGGGACAAGTAAAAATTAGCAAGCAGGGAAATGAGGACGCATGAAAAGAGAATGTTCCAGTCAGAGGGAGGAAAGCTTGCAAGGAGCAGAGGCAAGCGAGAGCAATTGTCTGTTCTGGGACCTGGAACCAGTTCCAAATGGCTAAAGAAAAGTGAGAAGAAGAGTGGTGGGACAGATGAGGCCTAAATTTTAAAGGCTGTTGTGAGAATTTTAAGGACTTTTATCCCAAGGGCAGTGGTAAAGTTTGGAGCATGGGGATGGCAAGACTCGACTTGTGTTTGATAAAGATAATGCTGGCTGCTGTGGCTCAATCTGTATCACAGCTGACTGCTGCAAATACAAGCAAGAGGGTCAAGCAACCCCCACAGTCATTCAGGCAAGATCCCTGTGAAGGGGTATCCACTGTGATAGTGACTGGACAACTTCAACAGGTGAACAGGAAAATGACTGCAGTTCATCCATGCAATGGAACACTACTGATTTTCAACAGACTAAAACCCACCAAAGCATGGGTGAACCTCAAAGGAAAAATGATACATCATAATAACTCCAAGTCCATACTTTATATCATGGTTCACTCTTGGTGTTACATATTCCACAGGTCTGGACAAATGACAAGTATCTACCATTATAGTATTATATAAAGTATTCTCACTGTCCTAAAAATTCTCTGTGGTCCACATATTCACCCCTCTCCCCACCTCCAATCCTTGACAACCGCTGTCTTTTCACTCTCTGAAGTTTTGCGATATGCATTTTTTAAAATGCAGTTATACACCAAAGAAGGTATATTTTACTAAAATCATATACTATATTTTTTTAAGCCAATAGAACCCTAAAAAGGGCTTATAGGCCTAAAGGTTGTACCACTGAAACCCAAGGGAGAGGGATAGCCCATGGCGTCCAGGAGCTGTTTCCTCAGTCTAAAACAACCCAGAGTGTAGGAGCTGCAGAGGACTAAGGGAGAAGTTGACTGGTGGATTGTTGAGACTCCCTCATCTCACCTTCACTTCCAAAAAGAGGTGGGGAAGTGTTGGGGTCAAGGGTGAAATGCATTCATGCCTAGGACACCCCACCACCACCACACACACTCTCAAACTGGCCCTGCCTAACTTCTGGCCTCCTCTCAACCCTTCCTCTTCAGTATAGTCACACTGAATCCTCAAACTGTTAAGCTCCCACAGTCCTACCACCTCGGGCTTGGTAATCACCTGATCTTCCCTCCCCCTCCCCAGTCTCCCTGAGGCCCTCCTGCCCCAGAAAACAGAGCATCCTCCCTCCCGACCCACCCAAAGCCTGCTAGCTCATGCTCTCGGCACCTGTGCTTCTCTAAGACACTCTCTGCAAATACATCCGGTGATTAACTCCACATTCATAACTATAACTTAACTTGTATTTACTGACTACCATTTTCCACTGAAAGTCCAAGGGGCAGAGACTCCATCTCTCTGATTTCATCTCATCTTGGGGCTGTATTCCCAGCCCCGAGCACATAGGAGGCCCTCAATGCATATGTGCTGAGTGAATTTCAGAAAGCTGCTCATTAGATATACAAGGTCTGCTGAAGATACTCTGGAACATCTTCCTGATTCCTCTAAATTAGTAATTAGGGAAAACAAACGAGTAGGCAAAACCACCAGATCATTTAGGTATGACCTAAATCAAATCCCTTATGATTGATTATACAATGGAAGCGACAAATAGATTCAACGGATTAGATCTGATAGAGTGCCTGAAGAACTATGGTCAGATGTTTGTGACACTGTACAGGAAGGGGTGATCAAGACCATCCCCAAGAAAAAGAAATGCAAAATGGTTGTCTAAGGAAGCTTACAAATAGCTGGAGAAAGAAGAGAAGCGAAAGACAAACAAGAAAAGGAAATACATACACATTTGAATGCAGAATTCCAAAGAACAGCAAGGAGAGAAAAGAAAGCTTTCATCAGTGATCAATGCAAAGAAATAGAGGAAAACAATAGAATGGGAAAGACTAGAGATCTCTTCAAGAAAATTAGAGATACCAAGGGAACATTTCATGCAAAGACGGGCACAATAAAGGATAGAAATGATATGGACCTAACAGAAGCAAGAGATATTAGGAGGAGGTGGCAAGAATACACAGAAGAACTATACAAAAAAGATCTTCATGATCCAGATAACCATGATGGTGTGATCACTCACCTAGAGCCAGACATCCTGGAATGCTAAGTTAAGCGGGCCTTAGGAAGCATCACCAGGAACAAAGCTAGTGGAGGTGATGAAATTCCAGCTGAGCTATTTCAAATCCTAAAAGGTGATGCTGTGAGAGTGCTGCACTCAATATGCCAGCAAATTTGGAAAACTCAGCAGTGGCCACAGGACCAGAAAAGGGCAGTTTTCATTCCAATCCCAAAGAAAGTCAGTGCCAAAGCGTGCTCAAACTACTGCACAACTGCACTCATCTCACTAAAAAAGTAATGCTCAAAATTCTCCAAGCCAGGCTTCAAAGTATGTGAACCATGAACTTCCAAATACTCAAGCTGGATTTCGAAAAGGCAGAGGAACCAGAGATCAAATTGCCAACATCCATTGGATGATCGAAAAAGCAAGAGACTTCCAGAGAAACATCTACTTTTGCTTTACTGACTATGCCAAAGCCTTTGACTGTGTGGATCACCATAAACTGTGGAAAATTCTTCAATTAATCAGAACACCTGACCACCTGACCTCCTTCCTGAGAAATCTGTATGCAGGTCAAGAAGCAATAGTTAGAACTGGACATGGAACAACAGACTGGTTCCAAATAGGAAAAGGAGTAGGCCAAGGCTGTATATTGTCACCCTGCTTATTTAACTTATATGCAGAGTACAACATGCAAAATGCTGGGCAGGATGAAGCACAAGCTGGAATCAAGATTGCCAGGAGAAATATCAATAACCTCAGCTATGCAGATGACACCATCCTTATGGCAGAAAGATGAAAGTGAAAGAAGAGAGTGAAAAAGTTGGCTTAAAACTCAACATTCAGAAAACTAAGATCATGGCATCTGGTCCCATCACTTCATGGCAAAAAGATACGGAAACAATGGAAACAGCAAGAGACTTTTTTTTTGGGGGGGGGGGCTCCAAATTCACTGCAGATGGTGACTGCAGTCATTTGAAAAACACATGCTCCTTGGAGGAAAAGTTATGACCAAACTGTACAGCATATTAAAAAGCAGAGACATCACTTTGCCAACAAAGGTCCATCTAGTCAGAGTTACAGTTTTTCCAGTGGTCATGTATGGATGTGAGAGTTGGATCACAAAGAAAGCTGAGCACCAAAGAATTGATGCTTTTGAACTGTGGTGTTGGAGAAGACTCTTGAGAGTCCCTTGGACTGCAAGGAGATCCAACCAGTCCATCCTAAAGGAAATCAGTCCTGAATATTCATTGGAAGGACTGCTGCTGAAGCTGAAACTCCAACACTATGGCCACCTGATGCGAAGAGCTGACTCACTGGAAAAGACGCTGATGCTGGGAAAGACTGAAGGCAGGAGAAGGGGTTGAGAGAGCATGAGATGGTTGGATGGCATCACCAACTTGATGGACATGAATTTGAGTAAGCTCCAGGAATTGGTGATGGACAGGGAGGCTGGGCGTACTGTAGTCCATGGGGCTGCAAAGAGTCAGACACGACTGAGGGACTGAACTGAACTAAATAAGGAACAAGGCTTTTACAAAGAGAAGGAAGCTCCTTGCCCACTCATTTCCCTGAGGCATGCAGCTGAAATATTCAAGATAAGACACATACAGGCAGGACCTATTTACAGTTCATAATGAAGCGCTACCCTAGTGCTGCAGGTTAAATGGGAACCCTGCTCTGTTTGTTTCAGAATGAATGCATCTCCTGCTTTGAAGATTCAATAAAAGATCCAAAAAAAATTTTTCAGGGCCCTCTTTGAACTCAGATAAGTGCTAGAATGAAAACATTTACCAACAGATTAAGGTAGTTTCAACATTTCCATTACAAACCCCTGTTTTCAGGGACTTAAATGACAAGCAAGCTGTAAAACTTAAATCTACACTGAAACTTGCCAAATAATGATAAACTGTCTTCAAAGATATTTTTAAAGAAAAAGAGAAAGAAGAGAAAAAGTCCAACCTTTGACCACTAGGAAGTTATTAGTAAACTGCCGAAAAAGAAACATCGAAAAGCAGTTTTCAATGTTTCTTTAAATCATCCTTGTAAGAAAGAAAATACCTTTTTTTCAAAAGGTATTAATCTTCAAAACTGGTGATCAGAGATGAGACCATTACATGAATATAGGAAATGTTTTCATAGGGAAGTTGACTCAGAAAATAAAAGGTGTTGATTCCATCACCATAGTACAATGGGCAGCCATTTTTTTAAAAAAGTCCACAAATTTAATCCAATCACATTTTTTGTCAGTAGGAAGATGTAGGAAACAGCAACTCCTTGTGTTCTTTAGATACAATAAACTGAGCATAAACTATGCTCTCTTAGTCCCGTATGGCCTTGGAGAGAAAAACAGACCTCGAGGAATGGGAGCAACTCACGCACTGTCCATTTTGCTTAAAATAAAATATAAATAATGTCATACAATCCCAACAATGTGCCCTTTACCCAGACTTTAAAATCCCAGCACGTCTCCAACCAAGTTCTGAGGCAGCACCATCATGGATGTCCTATGGCTAGTTTAACAATCATTACAGACTCGTTTGCATTGTGCATAGCTTCCAGAATGAAAATGAAAAGGCAATCGAAATGATGTGACCCACGTGGATTCTGCTCTGGATTCTGTTCTCAATTCACCTTAGGCTTTAAATTAGAGACATTCAATAGAGAGCCAGTATTAAGGGAAAAGGCAGTGAAGTGCAGGGCGGGTGACGCTGGCCCACAGTCCAGGTTCCAGCCCACAACCTGTTTTTGTAAACAAGACTTACTGAAACACAGCCACGTCCATTTGTGTACATAATGTCTATACCTGGTTGAGTGCTTTGTTTCAGATGGCAGAGCTGAAAAGTTGCAGTAGAGACTTCTAAAGAAAATCAGCCCTGAATATTCATTGGAAGGACTGATGTTGAAGCTGAAACTCCAATACTTTGGCCACCTGATGCAAAGAACTGACTCATTTGAAAAGAACCTGATGCTGGGAAAGATTGAAGGCAGGAGAAGGGGACGACAGAGGATGAGATGGTTGGATGGCATCACCGACTCGATGGACATGAGTTTGAGTAAACTCTGGGAGCTGGTGATGGACAGGGAGGCCTGGATTGCTGCAGTCCATGGGGTTGCAAAGAGTAGGACAGGACTGAGAGACTGAACAGAACTAAAGTCCTTTAAGAAAATATTTGATAAGCCCCAGGGCAGGGGATGTGAGGAGATTAGATCTCTCTGATCTTAGGCAGTTTCTCTTTGAGTCTTGGGTGCATCCACTGAAAAATGAGAATAAGAATACCACCTATCCCATAGGATACAATGACTTCACTGGTGGCTCAGATGGTAAAGTGTCTGCCTACAGTGGGGGAGACTCAGGTTCAATCCCTGGGTTGGGAAGATCTCCTGGAGAAGGAAATGGCAAATTACTCCAGCATTCTTGCCTGGAAAATCCCACGGACTGGGGCGCCTGTAGGCTACACTCTCCATGGAGTTGCAAAGAGTTGGACATGACTGAGTGACTTCACTTTCGCTTTCATAGGATACATATGGCAGCTATGGGAGTTAAGACAACTGTAAAAACCAGGCGGAACGGGATTTTTAAGAGGCGACACCTGAATTTCATTTGGAGATTAAAAAATTACCTTTACTTTGAGAAATATGAAATATTACATAGTTCTTTTTATATAGAAAAGGTGAGGAGCTAAAGGTATGGTCTATGGGGAGACTGAGAAGCAGAGACCTGAACTCTACTACGGTCAGGTGGACTTGGACTAAGGTATAAAGAAAGGCAGTCACTTGGGCTGGGGAAAGAAGTAGGCAAGAGGCACGTCTGAGCGACCTGGCAAGGAACTGAAATGAGCAGGCAAAGGTGACCAATGAGAAACTCCATGTGATGAGGAAGCAGAAGATTTTTGAATCAGGGAAGCCTGAAGCTCTGTTCACTCAAGTCTACCCTATGGTGACCAACTCTCCAACCTGAAGGATCCCTGATAGCTCACTTGGTAAAGTATCTGCCTGCAATGCAGGAGAGCCGGGTTCAACTCCTGGGTCAGGAAGATCCACTGGAGAAGGGATAGGCTACCCACTCCAATATTCTTGGGCTTCCCTTGTGGCTTAGCTGGTAAAGAATCCACCTGCAATGTAGGAGACCTGGGTTTGATCCCTGGGTTAGGAAGATCCCCTGGAGAATGGAAAGGCTACCCACTCGAGTATTCTTGCCTGGAGTAGTCCATGGGCTGTATGGGGTCACAAAGAGTAGGACATGACTGAGCGACTTTCGCTTTACTTTCTTCCACCTCAAAGTTTCAGGAAAGGCTGTTAAAGCCCCACATGCTTTATGTGAGTGTGAGTGGTAAGAGTGCAAATTAAGGGATGGGGGTGGTGGGGGCTATGTTCCATGACTGAGTAAACAAAACAACCAGACCCCAAGGAGGGAGATATATGCAAGCTCAACAATGCAAAAGGGGTAGAAATTCACATTTGAAGGGCTCCTTGAGAACCAGGAGACTTGGGTATGGTGAGGACTCCTGGGAAGGGATGGGCTTCTTACTGGATGTAGGATATGACAAGGAAGCTGTATCTACTCATCTTGAAGGAAAGGGTGACCTCAACAGGTACCCAAGTTATACACATCAGGAGCCTCCCATAAGGGATGACACAGAAGATCACTTGCCTGATCTTTCATATATCCTTGCCATAATAATTATTGGTGCTGTTTACTGGGAGTCAGCAAACTTGACTCCCATTGCCTTTCTATCTCACAATCTCAATCAAACCATTTAACTACTTCTGGACCTTAGCTTCCTCATGTATAAAAATAGCTGACCTGATGACCCCACAGGATGGTGGAGGGGACTGAATGGAACATGTACCCTATGAAAATTGTAAGGCTCTAACCCAATGTTACATGGCAACATTAACAACTAGTTGCTTTTTGGTAAAATGTTAACCAGTCTAACCTCTCAAAATGGAAACTTTGAAGATATAGTTTACATTTTCTTTCCACTTAATTCTAGGTAATAAAACTGGTAACCTCCTCAAAGGTTTAGTAGGTGATATGAAGAGACAGACAATCCAGTTACAGCTCACGGTACCCTCTTCCCACAGTCTGAGATACTTTATTCAAAAGTGTGACTTTAAACCATCTGTGAACTCTTCAAGTCCTACTATATTAAACTTTGCAACAGCTATCAGTTGTATTAAGTCATATTATTAATTCATATTATTTTAGGAAAAGAGTTGAGAATAATTCAAATTCATCCTTTAAATAAGGTTTTACACAGTACCTGCACCTCAACCTAAGACTATAGAGCTATATTTTTAGGGGCTGCCTAAAAGATGATGCTGTGAAAGTGCTGCACTCAGTATGTCAGCAAATTGGGAAAACTCAGCAGTGACCACAGGACTGGAAAAGGTCAGTTTTCATTCCAATCCCAAAGAAAGGCAATGCCAAAGACTGCTCAAACTACCACACAATTGTACTCATCTCACACACTGGTAAAATAATGCTCAAAATTCTCCAAGCTAGACTTCAACAGTATGTGAAGTAAGAACTCCCAGATGTTCAAGCTCGACTTAGAAAAGGCAGAGGAACCAGAGATCAAATTGTCAACATCCACTGGATCATCGAAAAGCAAGACGGTTCCAGAAAAACATCTATTTCTGGTTTATTGACTATGCCAAAGCCTTTGACTGTGTAGATCACAATAAACTGTGGAAAATTCTGAAAGAGATGGGAATACCAGATCACCTGACCTGCCTCTTGAGAAACCTATGTGCAGGTCAGGAAGCAACAGTTAGAACTGGACATGGAACAGCAGGCTGGTTCCAAATAGGAAAAGGAGTACGTCAAGGCTGTATACTGTCACCCTGCTTATTTAACGTATATGCAGAGTAAATCATGAGAAACGCTGGGCTGGAAGAAGCACAGGCTAGAATCAACATTGCCGGGAGATATTTCAATAACCTCAGATATGCAGATGACGCCACCCTTATGGCAGAAAGTGAAGAACTAAAGAGCCTCTTGATGAAAGTGAAAGAGGAGAGTGAAAAAGCTGGCTTAAAGATCAATATTCAGAAAACAAAGATCATGGCATCCGCGCCCATCACTTCATGGCAAATAGATGGGGAAACAGTGGAAACAGTGGCTGACTTTATTATTTTGGGCTCCAAAATCACTGCAGATGGTGACTGCAGCCATGAAATTAAAAGACACGTACTCCTTGGAAGGAAAGTTATGACCTACCTAGACAGCATATTAAAAAGCAGAGACATTACCTTGTCAACAAAGGTCCATCTAGTCAAGGCTATGATTTTTCCAGTGGCCATGTATGGATGTGAGAGTTGGACTATAAAGAGGGCTGAGCACAGAAGAATTGATGTTTTTGAACTGTGGTGTTGGAGAAGACTCTTGAGAGTCCCTTGGACTACAAGGAGATCCAACCAGTCCATTCTAAGGGAAATCGGTCCTGGGTGTTCATTGGAAGAACTGATGTTAAAGTTGAAACTCCAGTATTTTGGCCACCTGATACGAAGAGCTGACTCATTTGAAAAGACCCTGATGTTGGGAAAGATTGAAGGCAGGAGGAGAAGGGGACGACAGAGGATGAGATGGTTAGATGGTATCACCAACTCGATGGACATGAGTTTGGGTAAACTGCGGGAGTTGGTGATGGACAGGGAGGCCTGGTGTGCTGCGGTTCATGGGGTCGCAAAGAGTCGGACATGACTGAATGACTGAACTGAACTGAGAAAGTGCTTAAAGAGAAATATCAGGGTTATGCCCAAACATTGGTCCAAATTCATGAATATGCTTTGAACTGGAATAGGAAAAGCAAACATTGCTAAACAGGGTTTGGAATTCAAGGGTTTCGAAAAAAGTTCTAGGGAAATTCAAACTACCATAGCCAAATTTATTGTGAGATAATGTATGTGTGAATTCTAGACATGGAACATGGTAGGTGAACAATAATATTGGGTAAAGGAATAAATGTCATTTGTATACATGATTCTCATTATACATAAATATAGGCTATTGTGTATTAAGAGCTTTACTATCCCCCATGTACTCTGCTGGGTATTTTGAACACCCATCATCTCATTTCACTCAAAACAATCCTTTGCGGTGGGGGTGGGGGCGTGGAGAAGAGTTCTTATTTTACCAATGAGAAAACTGAGGCTTAAAGGGGTAAAATAACTTGACTAAGTCCACCCAGCTCAAGACACTGTCTATCAATAAAAACTTGGGCTAGATCTTTTAGAACATGGTAAAAATCAAGTGGTTTTGCTAACATCCAAGGAAGCAAGATGGAAAGATTGATATGTTAACATAAGCAAAAATCTGTTTTCAAGATGCTTCCATTCTTATTCATTCACTCAAAACTATCCTTGCATTCAATAAATGTACTTTTCTATTAAAAAAAAAATTACAATCTGGCATGGCCAAACATTGGTTTTCAGAGGTTCACAGACCCTCATGGCAGTGGGATGTAATTTCATACCCCAACACAGAGGCTACCAAAGACAATGCTAGTGTCGGGTTGCAGTACTCGTTAACTCAGGTGAGACATGGGCCCTCTGTGTATAAACTATCAAAGCCCCACTACACATAAACTGAAACACTGAACATGGCAACCTGGGTCCCTTTAATCAACATCTGCTCAACAGTTTGCCTCTTTGCACCAGCCAGCAGAGAGAATGTGATACAGCTTCCCTGTTACAAAGCAGAAAATAGGCCAAGTGAACAATCTGAGCTTGTGCGTTCTAGATGAGATGGCAGGGTTCCCTGATGGGGAGGACAGACTTAAGCAGAAAAGACAGGCATCATTTGCTGTCAAGTTTCAGAAATTTTCTCTTCCAGCAGAATAGCAAATGAACCAAGTTATTCTCCTCCCTTCAAAGGAGTGACGTCACCTTTTTCAGACAATAAAATTCATGGAAAGTGAAATGGTTTGATTATCTTTAACACCAGTAAATTTTATTGCAATTCATGGTCAAATACATTTATGTCTGGTTTTGATATGCAACCTTACCTTTTATTATTCAGAGGAAATTTGACTGAAAAGACATTAGTCACCAAGTCTGCCCCAAAGAGCTCCAGCAATACATTTCCTACTAGAACATCCTATATAACAGGCAAGATGAACAGACTACAGAGGTAATGTATGCTGGCCTCCAAATCTGCCACTCTCTGGAGGCCTGTTAGCCCCATCACTAGCACAACCGAGCTGCAGAGACTCTGCCTGTTTTTGTTGAATTCATTCTATCTCTACCTTGTGGCCCACCCTGCTCTTCCTACCTGCCTTTGTCCCTCCATGTTGAGGGTTGCCATCTTCTGGTTGGTAGTGTCTGCCCACATTTCAACACCAACCACAAGAAGGGTTGATCAAGATCTTGAGGGGCCTGAGTAGAGTGGGCATAGGGAAAAGTCATTAAAGGAATATAGGAATATCATAATTTTGCAAACTAAAAAAAAAAAGAGTGAGAGAGAGAATATATTCACAGAGCTTTGGAACACACTTACAGAAGGGAGGGGACATGAGCATAATTACATTCTCAGTAAATTCATCGCTGGCTTTCCCAGGTGGCGCAGTGATAAAGAATCTGCCTGGTAATACAGAAGACACAGGTTTGATCCCTGGTCAGGAAGAACTCCTGGAGGAGGAAATGGCTACCCACTGGAGGAGGCCGGCATTCTGGCCTGGGAAATCACATGGATAGAGGAGCCTGGCAGACTACAGTCCATAGGGTCGCAAAAGAGTCATATACTACTGAGCAACTAAGCACACATGAATGCACGCAAATTCATCTTTGTTAAGTAACAACCAATTCTTATTGATCAATGTCCAGAAAACTCTCAGGTCATCCTGCCTTGCCAGACAATATCTTACTACTTGTCATATGATAATCATTCCTTCACCTGGAGACAAATACTTTGGAAGAGCTAAGAGCTCCTTAGAGGATACAATGTTCACCTGTTCCATTCCTAAGAGATAGTTTATGCTGGTTTCCATAAGCGGAGGGAAGGAAGACGTGAAACATCACTGGCACTTTATAGCTTTCTTGGAGTCATAAGGATGTTGGCATGTTTGCTAAAATCTTCTGTATTTCTCTTGACAAACCTATTTTTCAATGGCATCAAATAAGAAAGGGAGAGTTACAACTCAATAGCTCAACTGTCTCAGATATAAGAGAAAAATACAAACAAACAACACTGACCAGGTCTCCTGGCATTGTGGAGACATAGAAGTAACTCACAAAAAAGGGAATCAACCTTGAAGAGGTGAGTAATCAAAAAAAATAAAAAACAGAGATGAGTTATCACTGTTGGTAAAAATTTATCATTACTTAATATCATCCAAGGAAATGGTAACCCACTCCAGTATTATTGCCTGGAGAATCCCATGGATGGAGAAGCCTGGTAGGCTACAGTCCATGGGGTCGCAAAGAGTCGGACACGACTGAGCGACGGAACAGAACAGACAGAAAAGATAGAAAGGACCGTGTAAAAAGTTCTCTCTGGTGCTGGTCTCATGGAGCTGTCAGGCCTGCACTCACTGCCTTAGAATTAATCAATAAAGAGTTCAGCAAGAAAAAAGGTGCCTACCCTGATACTTTGATTAGAAACATTCATTAAATAAGGATTCATTAGGGGCCAGGCACTCTGCCAAACATTTCTCACTCATTCTCTCTTGAATCTTTATGACTTCTCTATGAAGTGGGTACTACAATCATGATTAGGGAAACTGAGGCTGAGTACAGCTAAAGAACTAGTATAAGCAACAGAGTCAAAATAGCAGATGTCAAAATTTAATTCCACGGGTTTTCTGCTTCCCATTTTTCCAATGAAATCTTTTTCTCACCTGTTCCTCCCTCCTTCATCACAAACACATATCATAAACAATGGCTAGTAAATGTTAACTTTTAAAAATGTTCAAATTTTTTATTTTAATTGTGGTGAAACACACACAATATAAAATTTACCATCTTAACCACTACATTCGTCTCACCTGCTAGCAAAGGAATGCTCAAACTTCTCCAAGCTAGACTTCAACAGTACGTGAAGCAAGAACTCCCAGTTGTTCAAGCTCGACTTAGGAAAGGCAGAGGAACCAGAGATCAAATTGCTAACATCCGTTGGATAACCAAAAAAGCAAGAGAATTCCAGAAAAATAATCAACTTCTGCTTCATTGAATATGCTAAAGCCTTTGACTGTGTAGATTACAACAAACTGGAAAATTCTTAAAGACATGGGAATACCAGACCACCTTACCTGCCTCCTGCAAAATCGGTATGCAGGTCAAGAAGCAACAGTTAGAACTGGACATGAAACAAGGGACTGGCTCCAAATTGGGAAAGGAGTACGTCAAGGCTGTATATGGTCACCCTGCTTATTTAACTTAAATGAAGAGTATAGCATGTGAAATGCCGGGCTGGATGAAGTACAAGCTGGAATCAAGATTTCCAGGAGAAATATCATTAACCTCAGATATGCAGATGACACCACCCTTATGGCAGAAAGTGAAGAGGAACTAAGGCGTCTCTTGATGAAGGTGAAATAGAAGAGTGAAAAAGCTTTCTTAAAGCTCAACATTCAAAAAACTAAGATCATGGTATCTGGTCCATCACTTCACGGCAAATAGATGGGGAAACAATGGAAACGGTGACAGACTTTATCTTCTTGGGCTCCAAAATCACTGCAGATGGTGACTGCAGCCATGAAATTAAAAGACGCTTGCTCCTTGGAAGAAAAGCTATGACCAACCTAGACAGCATATTAAAAAGCTGAGACATTACTTTGCCAACAAAGGTCCATCTAGTCAGAGCTATGGTTTTTCCAGTAGTCATGTACGGATGTGAGAGTTGGACTATAAAGAAGGTTGAACTTCAAAGAAGTGATGCTTTTGACCTGTGTTGCTGGAGAAGACTCTTGAGAGTCCCTTGGATTGCAAGGAGATCAAACCAGTCAATCCAAAAGGAAATCAGTCCCGAATATTCATTGAAAGGACCGATGCTGAAGCTGAAGCTCCAGTACTTTGGTCACCTGATGTGAAGAGCCAACTCATTAGAAAAAACCCTAATGCTGGAAAAGACTGAAGGCAGGAGGAGAAGGGGATGACAGAGGACGAGATGGTTAAGGCATCACCGACTCAAAGGACAAGAGTTTGAGCAAATTCCGGGAAATGGTGAAGGACAGGGAAGTCCAGCGTGCTCGAGTCCATGGAGTCGGTCATGACTGAGCAACTGAACAACAGCAAACCATTGTTAAGTATACATTCCAATGGCATTAAGATATTTGCTTTGCTGTGTGATCATACCACTATCCATCCACAGAACTCTTTTCATCTTGCAAAACTAAAACCCTGTACCTATTAAATAACTCCCATCTTAACACTTTTTGACTTTGTTTCCTCTTTTAATTTGTCAGCATCACACCTCACAGTGCCTAAGCACGTCTTGGCCTTGCTTCAGAAGGGCTGGCTTCTTCTCAATTGCAAAGGCTTCTGCTGCCTGTCCACTTCTGACTTAGCTGGCTGATTCTTCAGTGTCTCTAAGAAGTGCCTAAAATACAACACTGAAGTGATGTCCCGGAATACTATCTTCCTCTGTTAAATTAGAATAAGCTCAGTACATATCTGTCATAAAGGTGTTATCAGGACTAAATGACATACTCATCAATATAACCCACAAATACTTATTCAGCTAATAAATACTTATTACCCGGCAAAGGTTGATCTGTGCACTTGGGCTACATCAGTAAACAAAACACAGCAATCCCTGCTATTATGGAGCTTAGATCCAGCAAAGAAAGGCAGATAAAAAGATAATAAAATTAGTAAGTAGTGATAGAATGTATTGAAAGATAAAAGATTATGGGGGGAAAAAAGAACAAATAGAGTAAGGTAAGAAGGATGAGATGGCTGGATGGCATCACTGATGCAATGATAATAAACTTGGGCAAACTTTGGGAGATGGTGAGGGACAGGGAGGCCTCGTGTGCTGCAGTCCATGGGGTTGCAAAGAGTCGGACAAAATTGGGTGACTAAACAACAAGAAGAAGGATAAAGACTGCTGGGCAGGGGCACGTAGGATGCATTATTTGCATAAGGTGGTCAGGAAGGGTTTCATTGAGAAGGTGACAGCAGAGCAAAGACTTGGAGGTGGTAAGGAAGTTGCCCTATTAAGGTTCCAAAAACAGACTGGTTCTAAATAGGAAAAGCAGTACATCAAGGCTGTATATTGTCACCCTGCTTATTTAACTTTTATGCAGAGTACATCATGAGGAACGCTGGGCTGGAAGAAGCACAAGCTGGAATCAAGATTGCTGGGAGATATATCAGTAACCTCAGATATGCAGATGACACCACCCTTATGGCAGAAAGTGAAGAGGAACTAAAAAGCCTCTTGATGAAAGTGAAAGAGGCGAGTGAAAAAGTTGCCTTGAAGCTCAACATTCAGAAAACTAAGATCATGGCATCTGGTCCCATCACTTCATGACAAATAGATGGGGAAACAGTGGAAACAGTGGCTGACTTTATTATTTTGGGCTCCAAAATCACTGCAGATGCTGATTGCAGCCATGAAATTAAAAGACGCTTACTCCTTGGAAGGAAAGTTATGACCAACCTAGATAGCATATTCAAAAGCAGAGACATTATTTTGCCAACCAAGGTCCATCTAGTCAAGGCTATGATTTTTCCAGTAGTCATATATGGATGTGAGAGTTGGACTTGAAGAAAGCTGATCGCCGAAGAATTGATGCTTTTGAACTGTGGTGCTGAAGAAGACTCTTGAGAGTCCCTTGGACTGCAAGGAGATCCAACCAGTCCATTGTAAAGGAGATCAGTCCTGGGTGTTCACTGGAAGGACTGATGTTGAAGCTGAAACTCCACTACTTTGGCCACCTCATGCGAAGAGTTGACTCACTGGAAAAGACTCTGATGCTGGGAGGGATGGGGGCAGGAGGAGAAGGGGACGACAGAGAATGAGATGGCTGGATGGCATCACTGACTCGATGGATATGAGTTTGAGTGAACTCCGGGAGTTGGTGATGGACAGGGAGGCCTGGCGTGCTGTGATTCTTGGGGTCGCAAAGAGTCAGACACGACTGAGCGACTGTACTGAACTGATTATGAAATAAAATAATAATTACAATGATGATAACAATCATAAATATCTTCTTGATCTTGCTCCTAGGGGATCTGATAAAGCCACAGATGTGAACAATAAAGTTTCAATTTATTGTTTTCTTTGCATTATGTTCACAATAAATTGTTCTCTAAATAATTTATTTCTGGTTATCAGGTATACTTATAATGATGTAATCAATATGATTTTCAGACAAACTCTTTTGAAAGAAATTATCAACACAGATGACAAATTTCTTATCCTGGACTTTATAATCTTTTAGTTAATATTTCCAATACCCAAACATATGCTAAAGTAGGGGCTATCTGGAAACCAATCCTGAACCCACAACTCACTTTCAAGTTTAGAGATATATACCCTGACAAGGCAGGTGAACAGACCTGTGACTAGTGTCCACAATAGTTGTGACCGATGGGCTTATTTCAAGGACTGTCTCTTGGGAAAGTTGTGAAGCTAAAAACATTTTGATTTAGATTCATGACCTTGCTAATGCTGACTCAACCAGCTTCCAAGTACGTGGTATCCAGTATGTGCCCCACCTACTTGGCCATCACCACTAATTATCTCTCTGGACAGGCAAAGACCCTCAGCTCTTTGACCAGTGTGATGGTAAATTTTATATGTCAATTTGGCTGGGCCACATGCCCAGATATTTGCTCAAGCATGATTCTGAATGTTGCTATAAGGGTGTTTTGGGATGAGATTTATATTTAAATCAACGGTCTTTGGCTAAAGCAGATCTCTCTCCATGAAGTGCATCAGCCCTCATTCAATCAACTAAAGGCCTGAACTGAACAAATGACTGATCTCCCCCAAGCAAAAGCGAATTCTCAAGCAGACTGCCTTCAAACTCCATCTTCAAAATCACTTCTTCTGTTCAATAGGATAGTACCTTGAACTCAAACAACAACTTACTCTGAGTCTCCAGCCTGCAACTTCCTCCTGCCATCTTCATCAGATTTTGGACTCATAAGCCTCCACAATCACATGAGGTAACTCCTTAAAATAAATCTCTTTCTCTCTCTCTCTCTCTATATATATATATATATATATGTGTGTGTGTGTGTGTGTATGCATATATGTGTATGCATGTGTATATACATATAGATAGATAGATAGATGGCTAGATAAATGTTTTTACTCATTCAATTGGATCTTTTTCTCTGGAGAATCCAAAGTAATACACTTGGTGTTTACTTTACAATAACAGACACTTTGGTTTGGGGCCTTCCTACTCTCTTCTGGCCAAAGGCCAGTAAAGGGACCATGGAAAGGCAGAAAGTTACAAAACTTCTTGGGTCAAAGAGGTAAGTGACTTTGGACAATTTCCTTTAGCTCTCTAGGCCTCAGAGTCCCCATTTGAAAAATGAGATGTCTTCTGACTTAGAGATTCTCATTTTAACTCCTATATTTGCTCAAAAGTCCTCTCCAAAAAACTTAGAGCTGGATTTATTCTCTGCATTTAAGTCTTTTATCCCAGCTCATACCCTACTGTGCTGCATCACAATTCTCTCAGTTTAGTTTTCTAGATAAAAACAGTGCTTAAATTGAAAAAAGAAAACTGTTTACATCATATTCATTCAGATTATCTGATTTCTAGTCTTTCACTGTCTTTGAGTTATTTTGCAACTTGGTAAATTGCAGGTAGCTCATAGCAAAGAAAATATTTTCTGTCTATAATCAGACATATTTCAAACTGTCTGCTAGAGGTTATATTGACTCTTCTCTCCATTGGGGGGAAAAACCAGTTTTGCCTCCATTTACACATTCATTTTAGTATTTCTGATCTATAAATATTTCTGGCCTCGAGATTTTCTATCCAGTTCTAATACCTGCTTTGTCCCTTCATTGATTAAAGAGTTAAGTAAAATCCTTAATGTATATTAACTTTGTATCTATATCAGAGTCATGGCATCACCAATTATTGAAAATTAACTCAGAATTGGCCTTGTCTCCTCTAGTAAAAGGAAAATCTTTAGTATATTTAGGATGTCTGCTAAATGAAGGAACTAACAAATGAACATACTGTGCCCCCATGAGCACATAGGGATACTATATGCATAGATAGTGGTTAAGAGTGAAAATCAGAATCAGACTAACTCATTTCATAACCTACTGCTACTACATACCATCTGCATACCTATAGTAATTCTCTGTATCTCATGTTACCCATGGAAAAATGGAGAGAGAGAGGGGAAAAAAACAAACAAACAAAAAAAACCCCTCAGGTATTACCGATAGGATTAGAAGGAATAATCCATGAAAAAGGCTTAACACTATGCATGGCAGCCTTGTAAGTATTCAATAAATTGTACCTATTATCATTTTAAAACAGGTTGACCACTTGGACAACTGTATACATTCTAGCAGTCCCCAGAGTGCCCCATACCCGACAGGTGCTTCATAAAGGCAAATGACAGTGGTGGACCACAACAGTACCAAAATCTCCTGGCCTGCCAAGCTTAATAAAGTGTGCTATCCATTCTTCCAGACCACTGCTGGAGATGTTACAGCCTGACCTTCTATTGATCCCAACATCGTCCCAGTGGACCTTGTTCCCTTGTAATTTATTACAACAGCCAAATTGAATCCACATGACAGTGCTCTGAGCCAGTTCTCAGTGAGGTTCTCCCCATCCCCTGCCCCCGCCTCCACTGCCCCCAAAGATTTGTGGAGACACTGAATTAGATGATTTACTCAATTCCAGATATTACAGCTATTGAATTCCTTTCTTTAATCTTGCACGTCCACCTAGAAAACGATAAAGATGGCCTGGCATGATTTGTTCTGTACTCTCGTAAATTTATTATTAATGTGGAGTCAGTAACCTTCTCTTGCCTGCTCAATTCTTCCCAGCCATGGTCTTTATCTTGAGGAATTCAAGTTGCTTGTTGCTACTGACATCTCCCATATTCCTCAAGCCTTTATTCTCAGTTAGAAAGAGGCAAGTCCAGAAAGATAGCTCTCTGGCTGCAGGCATTATTGCACATAAATAACAACAGGACTAAGCAGATTCTACATGCAAAGCTGCCAAAAGATGTCTAACCAAATTAGCACCTCCCATGTACTATAAGGCAATTTCAATAGCTAAAATTGATATTCTTGATTTTTCCTTCAACACAGGGATGGTGCCTTAGGCCCTTTCTCTGTCACAGCTCATTTCATTGTAAGCATTTTGGACATTATTTTCTATTTTTTCCTTCTCTCCACGGTCTAGCCTAACCTGTACTGACACTCCAATTGGGAGACTTAGCTAACCGAACTAGTTTGTCAACTACCATAACGCTTAGCACAGTCTCTGCAAGTTTTCATATCCTTGATGGTCGAGACTCCACAAAAGGAGGGAAGGGACTTTGAGGGATAGATTATACAAAAGGAAAAAAAAAACATTTAGCTTAAAATTCTAAGTGAAGCTCTTACGGCACTGATGTTAAAAAATACATAAACCACACAGAAATGTACAGCAAATGTTTGAACAGTAAATAAAAATGAAATACCAAACTAGAGACATAACTAGAGTCTATGACACAACTTTAAAAACTGTTCCCAAGATTTCAGATTTGAAC
This sequence comes from Moschus berezovskii, assembly GCF_049115385.1. Taxonomy (NCBI): domain Eukaryota; kingdom Metazoa; phylum Chordata; class Mammalia; order Artiodactyla; family Moschidae; genus Moschus; species Moschus berezovskii. Next base: position 15,518,141 of record NC_142483.1, read on the forward strand.
ATGACATATAGCATATATATTTCCTTATGACAACTGCCATGTTTATAAAAGACTTAAAGTTATCATCAGCAGAGCAAATACGTAAAGCACCTTGGATACCTAAGTTCTGTATCTGTGACATTCAATCAATTGTTATAAATATACCAAAAAGAAGGTTTAAATTAAGATAGAGGAAAATGAACTGATAAGCACATGGATAGAAACATTCATTACTGTGACCAACTTAAATTAGCATATAAATGCTTAATGTTATTTATAGAGGTATTTTTATATTATGAACTATAAGTCTGAATTTTATTTCTAAAGGCATAGTATTAATTTATTTAAACATAACTAGAAAACATATAAGTACCATATTTTACCTCTGTCTTTAAGAAATAAAAATATTCATTTATTTTTTAAAAATTGAACTAGTTTTATAAAAATGCTTTTAAATATTTTTCTAGTTATTGTTAAATAAATTAGTACTATGCCTTTAGAAATAAAAGATAAACAGGATAAATAATACACAATAAAAGGACTCATTCTAATTTAGGCTTCAAAGCAAACTACACAGCTCTACACACTTCAGGATCTGGTGTAAGTTTTCTGTGGGGATCTGGTGCTCACCACACCAAACTTGCATGTCTAAAAGACTTAGTCAAAAGTTAGAAAGATGTTAACAATGACCCTATATTTGAGACAGCAAAAGAGACACAGATATAAAGAACAGACTTCTGGACTCTGTGGGAGAAGGCAAGGGTGGGATAATTTGAGAGAATAGCATTGAAACATGTATATTACCATATGTGAAATAGATGACCAGTCCAAGTTTGAAGCATGAGACAGGGCACTCAAAGTCGGTGCGCTGAGACAACCCTGAGGGATGGGATGGGGAGGGAGGTGGGAGGGGGGTTCAGGATGGGGGCACATGTACACCCATGGCTGATTCATATCAACGTATGGCAAAAACCACCACAACATTGTAAAGTAATTAGCCTCCAATTAAAATTTTAAAAAAATACGTGTAGGACACATTTGTGTGTGTGTGTGCTAAGTCAGTCCTGTACAAAACATCCATAAGACATTTGGTCTATGCCAGAACATCCTTGATATTAGGTCATATTTGGTCCAGCCCAAATATCCATAAAGACATTTGGTCCATGCCAAAAGGTCCTTGAAATCTGGTCCTACCCAAAATGTCCACGAGTGTATTTCATCCATGCCAAATGGTTTTAGACAAGACCACATATCAGGAAACTTTTGGCATGTATTAAATGTCTAATGGACATTTTGGACAGACCAAATGTCTGCTAACCTGCCAATTATCATCTGTATTACACGCCTCAGGGGTGAAAGTAACAGCTATGATACCTGCTGGACATTCTCCAAACCAGTGCTTACGATGAATGCGAGGAAATTGAGGAAGATTACACAAACTCACTGCTTGCCATTTGCAACAACATGGATGGACTTGCAGGGTATTATGCTAAGTGAAATAAGTCAGAGAAAGACAAACACTGTATGATATCAAATATGTGGAATTTAAAAAATAAAACAAACTAGTGAATATAACAAAAAATAAACATTCACAGATATAAAGAACAAACTAGTGGTTACCAGTGGGGAGAGGGGTGGGGGAGGGGATTAAGAGTTACAAACTATTATACATAAAATAAATTAAAAGGATATATTTCACAATACAGGAAATATAACCATTTTTAAATAATAACTATAAATGGAGTATAATCTTTAAAAATTGTGAATCATTGTATCCTATACCTATAACCTATACAATATGGTACATCAACTATAGTTTATTTTAAAAAGTAATTATGATAGAAAGTCCTTTATTCTCAACCTAAACACAAAAAAGGAAAGGCTTGTTTTCCTTCTAAAAATAATTTAAGATCATTATTTCAACACAATACATCACATCAGACACATACACACACACACACTTCACTGTCCTTCAGGGAACTTTCCACTAGTTAGTTCATCACTAGAATGGTTTCTTCTATCTGATCTACAATGTAACTTTGCTATTTAACATCGAGGTTCTTAATTCTAGTCTTAGCTCTGACTTAAGCTCACCTGCAATAATGCATTTGATTTCTGGCTCTCAGAAACTTCATCTCCTCAGCATACTGAATTAGACCAGGCTGCTTCTCCAGCCTTCCTTTGTGATAACATTCTATACTGTCACAACTCTGGCTTGAGGACAACCTCAGGGATAAAAAACTCATGTGGTTATGATACAGACATTTCATAAATAATAGGAATTATCTTAAAAAGTTTTATCTTTAGAATGAACAATTGATAAAGGCTTTATAGCATGGATGAATTTCAAATGTGTTGTGCCACGTGAAAGAAGCCAGATGCAAAAAGCCATATGCTGTATAATTTCATTTCTATGACATTCTGGAAAAGGAAAAGCTATCAGCATGGGGAACAAATGGTTGCCAGAGACTGGGGGCAGGAGAGAAGGGTTGACTGGAGAAGGCAGCACAAGGGAAGATTCGAGGTAACACAAGTGTCCTGTATCATGACCATGAAGGAAGTAATACAGCTCCATGCTTTCATCAAAACCCACAGATCTGTGACACAAAGAGTGAATTTTATTGTGTATAAATTTAAAGATCAGTTTTAAATAATCCCTACAAAGTAATTCAATTTTCTTTCCAAGTTCTCTGAAAGAGAGTTGATGGAGCTAACACATAAGTTCTGATTTTTATTATAATTACCTGTGGACCAGCAGTAATGGGCACCTTGTTCATTCAACAAATATTGAATAATTCTTTGAACACCTACTATGGTAAGAAGAATTGAGACAAAGTCAGCTTATCCTCATTCTAAAGAGAGGGAAAATGAGGCAGAAAAACTGTAACTTGACTAAGGTTAAAACGCCCTTAAGTGAGTGAAAAGTCACTCAGTCCATCTCTTTGCGACCCCGTGGTCTATACAGTTCATGGAATTATCCAGGCCAGAATGAGTGGGAAGCTGTTCCCTTCTCCAGGGGATCTTCCCAACCCAGGAATCGGACCCAGGTCTCCCTCATTGCAGGCAGATTCTTTACCAACTGAGCCACCAGGGGAGCCCATTCAGTTCAGTTCAGTTCAGTCACTCAGTCGTGTCTGACTCTTTGCGACCCCCTGAACAGCAGTAACACCAGGCCTCCCTGTTCATCACCAGCTCTGGAAGTTTACTCAAACTCATGCCCATTGAGTCGGTGATGCCATCCAACCATCTCATCCTCTGTTGTCCCCTTCTCCTCCCGCCTTCAATATTTCCCAACATCAGGGTCTTTTCAAATGAGTCAGCTCTTCACAGCAAGTGGCCAAAGTATTGGAGTTTCAGCTTCAACATCAGTCCTTCCAATGAATATTCAGGACTGATTTCCTTTTGGATGGACTGGCTGGATCTCCTTGCAGTCCAAGGGACTCTCAAGAGTCTTCTCCAACACCACAGTTCAAAAGCATCAATTCTTCCGCCCTCAGCTTTCTTTATAGTCCAACTCTCACATCCACACATGACTACTGGAAAAACCATAGCCTTGACTAGATGGACCTTTGCTGGCAAAGTACTGTCTCTGCTTTTTAATATGCTGCCTAGGTTGGTCATAACTTTTCTTCCAAGGGAAGCCCATTAAGATGAGATTAAAAGCCAAGCTTGACACAGTCTATGCTCTTAACAAACTAATTACACTGATGTATCCATGCATGCACGCATGTATTTGTTGTTGTTCAGTTGATAACTCTTAACTGACTCTTTGCAATCCCATGGACTGTAGCACGCCAGATTATGTTTATGTATGTGTGCGTACTAAGTCACTTTAGTTGCGGCCAATTCTTTCCAACACTGTGGATTGTTGCCCTCCAGGCTCTTCTGTCCATGGGAATCTCCAGGCAAGAATACTGGAGTGGATTGCCATGCCCTCTTTGAGGGGATCTTCCCGACCCAGGGATCAAACCTGTGGCTCCTGCAGCTCCTGAAGGCAACTTCTTTACCACTGAGCCACTGGGGAAGCCCACATGTATGTGTGTGTGTATATATATACATATATATATATGCGTGTGTATGTGTGTGTGTACACAAACTTTTATAAACAAAAACAGGGTCATACTATGGTGGTGAGGGTGTGGAAACAGGCATTTTCATTTTCCATACATAAAAATTGAACACAGTTTATTTCACTTAGCAAAATAAGGTGAAGATCTTTTTATGTCATTAAATACATTATTCTATAATATCATTTCTATTGATTTTATGTAGAAATATATCATCATTTATTCACTCCTCTATATTATTTTCACTCTTCAGGCAAAAAAAAAAAAATAATTAAAGAACCATGCTATGATGAACAAGGCTGTGACTAACTGCCTACATCCTTAATTTTTTCTTAGAATGAATTTCTAGTTGAAGAATCAGAAGATGAACCAGCTTCGGTCTACTACCTCCACATTTATCTTTCCCTAGCTATCTGCCAATTTATCTATCTCTTTTTAAAGACCCCTCTCCTGCAAGCTCTGATGAAATGTGTTGGTAACACAGAAAGGCAGCAAAGAACCTTAGCCTCTATCTTACCTTCCCATGTGGCCACCCTTGTCTATACCTCCAGCTGCTCACAAGTTCACAAACATTCATAATTGGAGAAAGCCTCAGTATATATATATATATACCCTTTTACAAGTCAACATTTGCAACCTAAAGAATTTAACTTTATATTCCAATATTAAAGAAAGAAATATTCCCACCCCAAGTCAACCAGTGCTATTCATTCAAGCACATCCTTTTTGTTTAGCTTCGCTTCATTCAGACTTCACTCACAAAAAATAGACATAGAATGCAATAGAAACCTTGGAAGACCTCATCCTTGGAAGCAAGCGACTTACCTTCCACTGCACCAACAGCAATGTCTAAGATGAACAGTAAATACAATCCCCAAAAGTAGTACACTTTGTTCAACTCTATCAAATATTTGGAGCACATTTTTTTAAAATCTCAAACTAGCCATGAAGCTAGTTAAATGTTAGAAATGCCTTTAGGCTCTAATAACTTGTGATCTACACCAGAGCTCAGCAAACTACAGCCCATGAGCAAAATCTGATCCACTGCTCATTCTGTAAATAAAGTTTTATTGGAACACAGCCATTCCTATTTGTTTACTCACCTTGAATCTCAACAGAATTTGGAGAGATTTGTTTATTCATTCTATTACATTTAAACTTTCCAACTAACACTTATCAAGCAACTACAAGCTTGGTACTAGGGATAAAAAGATGAGCAAGATCCAGTGGCTTCCTTTGCTGAGCTAGAAATTTGATAGGGAAATAGATACAGACATATGATATCATTTTTCAAGAAATTTTAATTACGCAACCTGAAATAATACTGAGAAGTATAATTATGGCTCATTTCTATTCATACATCTTGAATCATGCAGATCCCCCTCAAATTATAAAAATTCATAAAAACTTCCATGGTTTCTAAGCTGGAGTCAAAGGCAATGCAAACTGCTTTCATTAAAGTAACAAGCCCTACCACTTCTGTGAGCCAACACGACTTGTAAATATGCTGTGAACTCCACTGCTCTCTACTTGCCTCCTGATTTCTGTGAGAGGTTTATTACTACTGAAGAATTATATTAACATGCCCTTGTATCAGTTTTCTATTGCTATGCAACAAAATGCCATGGTGGCTTAAAACAATTTACATCTATCAGCTCACAACTTTGTAGGTCATATTTTCAGCAGAGTGTGGCTGGGAGCTCTATTCAGGGTATCCGGAGAATAGGTGTTGGCTAGAATGAGTATTTGTCTGGAGGTAGTAGAGAAAAATAAACAAAAAATAACAAACACTTCTGATCGTACCCCTGTTATTGGCCAAATCCTGTTTCTTGTGGTGTTAGGACTGACTTACTGCTTCCTGGCAGACTGTCACTGAAAGCCATTTTCACCTCCAGGGGCTGTCACACTTCATGCCATGTGGTCCTCTCCATTTTCAAATCAAGTGGAAAACTGCTCACACAGTGAGTCCCCCTCCTATTTTGAATCCATACTGCCCTGACTCTGACCTCAGCATTCAGGTTGAAAGGGCTCATACAATCAGGTTAAACCTACCCAGATAATCTCCCTTTCTTAAAGTGATCTGTGCCATGTAACATAATCTGTGTTAAATACATCATATTCACATCCTGGGCATTATTCAGGGAATACATACCAGAGAGGTGTGAAGTCTTAGGGGCCATCTTAGAATTCTATCTACCATAGCACTTTTGCTAAAATTATAAACTGCTTTATAAACTAATTATATTACCCAAGAGTTGATTACATGTTGGTGCTATTGCTCATTCTCAAAACCCAGCCATCTTAAAAGGATGTGTGATAAAATGTCATGAAGAAGACCTCAAACTGTAATATACTCTATGCCATTAATTTAGAATTCAACTTCTGGAAAAACAGTCTATTTAAAGCAGTTATATCTTTCAGTATGCAAAAGGTATAGTATAAATAGGATAAAGGGGAAGAAATGGCAATGAGGCTACAATATCAGGGCAATATTAAGGGGTCCCTTACCTACACTAGGACTTCCCTGGTGGTTCAGATGGTAAAGTGTCTGCCTACAATGTGGGTGACCGGGGTTCAATCCCTGGGTCAAGGAAGATCCTCTGGAGAAGGAAATGGCAATCTACTCCAGTACTCTTGCCTGGAAAATCCCATGGATGGAGGAGCCTGGTAGGCTATAGTCAGTGGGGTCACAAAGAGTCAGACACAACTGAGCAACTTAACTTTCTTTACCCACAATAACTGTGGAGTTATGTGCCCCAAGAATACATCACTTTTCACAATAAATTTACATTTACTCTTCGGGGAAAATTAGGCACATATTATAAAAGTTTTGAATTACAGATGTCTCTGTACAATAAATATAACATCATAAATGCTAATACAGATATGTGTAAACTCTTCACAGCAGGGTAGAATCCATTGCCAAACACAGGATGAGTAACACACACACACACAGAAAATTTTCCTTCCCACATAAATAAGGGTGATTTAAATCAAATGGCTTGAGGAGTATGTGGGAAGAAAAATGGAACCATCCCCAGACTGAAATATGTAAAAGCTCAACCACCTCTAATTTCTTATCACAGAACAACAACAGCTGGCAGTTGAGATTGACAGATGTGTCAAGATGCCTTTACCCATTCAGGATAGCAGCCACAGTCAGGGCATTCTGGGCATTTTATTTTAAATCTTCAACAAGAGGTTTTCACAGGTAATTATAAACAAACTTCTTAAAAATCCATCATGCTGAAATTGAATACAGAATATAAGGTCTTAACACAGAAGCAAATATTTATTTAAAATAGAATGTGCCTCCCCTGGCTCAGGATCAGCTCTCTCAATGAATAAGCATCAGTTCTCAGCATGATCTGGCCCTGAACTGCATTTTGAAATAACACAGATAATCACTATTGCCACTGGCAAATCATAAGGGATTGGAAAAGAACATTTATACTATGGAAGTCAAAATGACTCTCAAAGCTTAATTATAAAATATTGATTTCTAGAAAAACAAATAATAGGAAAACTTCCCTGAAATTTGTTTCCTAAATGGGATGGGGAGTGTAGTCCATCAGTATTAAATCACTTCTAATTCCACCAAATGCATTGTGCTGCCTCTTCCAGAAAAACCTTTGCAAATACTATTCTCGCTCCTTTCACTGGACAACACTTTCTATACTTCCTCAGATCCCAGTTTAGTCATCGATTTTTCCGTAAGTCCTCCTTTACCATCCTACTGCCCATAATAGGTGACGTGTCCCTCCTACATGCACTGGGTACCTGGCTGGCATAGCACAGATCATATTCTACCTTGCCATTGCCTATTCAGGGGTTCTTTTTCCCATGAGTGTGAACTCCCAAAGGGCAGAAACTGTACCTTCTTCAATAGCTCCTGTATGCCTCAATGCCTGCAGAGCACTCAGACCATTACAGATACTGAACATGTATCATTGGAAAACTGAATGGTAGGAAGGGAAGGCAAACTGGCCAGAGCAGGGCAATGATGCCCCAGGCCTCAGATACCATAGGGGAATGGAGAGAAGGAAAAGGAAAAATACAATCAGAGCCCAGGCTCTGTCAATAATTAGTTCTCTGACCCTACACAAGTCTCTTAATCTCAGAACTCATGTACTGGTTAGGCAAAAAGAAAAGGTTGGACTAGCCTAGAAAATCCCATGGATGGAGGAGCCTGGTAGGCTGCAGTCCGTGGGGTCGCTAAGGGTCAGACACGACTGAGCGACTTCACTTTCACTTTTCACTTTCACACATTGGAGAAGGAAATGGCAACCCACTCCAGTGTTCTTGCCTGGAGAATCCCAGGGACGGGGGAGCCTGGTGGGCTTCCGTCTATGGGGTCACACAGAGTCGGACACGACTGAAGTGACTTAGGAGCAGCAGCAGCAGAGTTCATCAAGTCTCCTCCATGTTTATGTTCTCTCATATCTTTCTGTCTTCAGGACTGTCCATGCTTCATCAGATACACATTTTAACATGTCTTTGAAAGTCAAATAATATTCAGTTGGGTTCAACAGATGGAAAGGGGTAGAAAGATACAGCTGAGTACAGTGCCTATAGATGCTGAATGAACGCATGAATAACGAGCAGGCTTCCCCGAATCTCTTCAATCCCCCACCAGAAGGTGAATTTTTTAGCTTTGGTTCTTTTGATAATAAAATGTAATTTCATCAAGTCATCTCTAAGAGAAGGGCAACTTCAAATCCCTTAGAAGAAAAGCAATATACACAATGGAGACAGATGGTGAATTCACTGCTTCCCCAAGAAACTAAGACTAACCAAGGAAGCCACCATCTCCAACCAAGAGATACAAAGTGACCTTCGAAAAATCATTTCATTGGGATAAAATGATCAATAGTATCAGCTGGTTAAAATCAAGCTGTTTCTTCCCTAGAGGATTGCTCACTGGGAAAATCCAGATAAGAACAGCAAACATGCACGCTTGTTTGTTCTGTAGAATTTACCCTAAAATCCCAGACATCAGTCTGATGTCATAATAAAGACACAATGTATTAAATGATGCCAGAGTAAAATGCCTTTCAGTCAGTTCAGTTCAGTCCCTCAGTCGTGTCCGACTCTTTGCAACCCCATGGACTGCAGCACACCAGACTTCCCTGTCTCACCAAATCCCAGAATTTGCTCAAACTCACATAGATCAAGTCGTTGATGCCATCCAACCATCTCATCCTCTGTCATCCCCTTCTCCTCCCACCTTCAATCTTTCCCAGCATCAGGGTCTTCTAAAATGAGTCAGTTCTTCGCATCAGGTGGCCAAAGTATTGGAGCTTCAGCATCAATCCTTCCAATGAATATTCAGGACTGACTTCCTTTATGACTGACTAGTTTGATCTCCTTGTTGTCCAAGGGACTCTCAAAAGTCTTCTCCAACACCACAGTTCAAAAGCATCAATTCTTTGGGGCTCACCTTTCTTTATGGTCCAACTTTCACATCCATACATGATTACTGGAAAAACCATTGCTTTGACTATACCCACCTTTGTTGGCAAAGTAATGTCTCTGCTTTTTAATAGGCTATCTAGGTTGGTCATAGCCTTTCTTCCAAGGAGCAAGTGTCTTAATTTCATGACTGCAGTCACCATCTTCAGTGATTTTGGAGCCCAAGAAGATAAAGTCTGTCACTGTTTCCATTGTTTCTCCATCTATTTGTCATGAAGTAATGGGACCAGATGCTATGATCTTAGTTTTTAGCATGTTGAGTTTTAAGCCAGTTTTTTCACTCTTCTCTTTTAGTTCTTCTTCACTTTCTGCCATAAGGGTGGTATCATCTGCATATCTGAGGCTATTGATATTTCTTCCAGCAATCCTGATTCCAGCTTGTGCTTCATTCAGCCTGGCATTTCGCATGATGTACTCTGCATATAAGTTAAGTAAGCAGGGTGACAATATACAGCCTTGATGTACTCTTTTCCCAATTTGGACCAGTCCATTGTCCATGTTTGGTTCTAACTGTTGCTTCTTGACCTGCATACAGATTTCTCAGAAGGCAGGTCAGGGGGTCTGGAATTTCCATCTCTTGAAGAATTTTCCACAGTTTGTTGTGATCCACACAATCAAAGACTTTGGCATAGTCAATAAAGCAGGTGGTTTTCTGGAATTCTCTTGCTTCTTCGATGATCCAATGGATGTTGGCAATTTGATTTCTGGTTCCTCTGCCTTTTCTAAAACCAGCTGGAAGTTCTCAGTTCACATACTGTTGAAGCTGGCTTGGAGAATTTTGAGCATTACTTTGCTAGTGTGTGAGATTAGTGCAACTGTGCAGTAGTTTGAACATTCTGTGGCATTGCCTTTCTTTGGGATTGGAATGAAAACTGACCTTTCCTGGTTCTGTGGTCACTGCTGAGTGTTCCAAATTTGCTGGTATATTGAGTGCAGCACTCTCACAGCATCACCTTTTAGGATTTGAAATAGCTCAGCTGGAATTTCATCACCTCCACTAGCTTTGTTCATAGTGATGCTTTCTAAGGCCCACTTGATTTCACATTCCAGGATGTCTGCCTCTAGATGAGTGATCACAGCATTGTGGTCATTATCTTGGTCATTAAGATCTTTTTTTTTATAGTTCTTCTGTGTATTCTTGCCACCTCTTCTTAATATCTTCTGCTTCTGTTAGGTCCATACCATTTCTATCCTTTATTGTGCCCATCTTTGCATGAAATATTCCCTTGGTATCTCTAATTTTCTTGAAGAGATCTCTAGTCTTTCCCAATTATTGTTTTTCTGTATTTCTGTGTATTGATCACTTAGGAAGGCTTTCTTATTTCCTTGCTCTTCTTTGGAACTCTGAATTCAGATGGATATTTTTTTCCTTTTCTCCTTCGCATTTCACTTCTCTTCTTTTCTTAGCTATATATAAGGCCTCCTCAGACAATCATTTTGTCTTTTTGCATTTCTTTTTCTTGGGGATGGTACAGTGTCACAAATCTCCATCCATACTTCTTCAGGTACTCGGTCTATCAGATCTAATTGCTTGAATCTATTTGTCACTTCTACTGTATAATCATAAGAGATTTGATTTAGATTATACCTGAATGGTCTAGTGGTTTTCCCTGCTTTCTTCAATTTAAGTCTGAATTTGGCAATAAGGAGTTCATGATCTGAGCCACAGTCAGCTCCTGGTCTTGTTTTTCCTCACTGTATAGAGTTTCTCCATCTTTGGCTGCAAAGAATACAATCAATCTGATTTCAGTATTGACCATCTGGTGATGTCCATGTGTAGAGTCTTCTCTTGTGTTGTTGGAAGAAGGTGTTTGCTATGAGCAGTGTGTTCTCTTGGCAAAACTCTGTTACCCTTTTCCCTGCTTCATTTTGTACTCCAAGGCAAGATTGCCTGTTACTCCAGATATCTCTTGACTTCCTACTTTTGCATTCCAGTCCCCTATGATGAAAAGGACATCTTTTTTTTTTCTTTTTTTTTTGGTGTTAGTTCTACAAGGTCTTGTAGGTCATCATAGAACCATTCAATTTCAGCTTCTTTGGCATTAGTGGTTGGGCATAGACTTGGATTACTGTAATATTGAATGGTTTGCCTTGGAATCAAACAGAGATCATTCTGTCATTTTTGAGATGCTTCAAAATGCTTTTCTTTTTTTCAAAATTTCAATTTTCAAAATGATTTTGCTTAGACCCAATAACATACTGCTACCCTCCAAACACAGAACATACATTGAAAATTTATTATATAATATAGTGTGTGTGTGTTAGTCACTCAGTCGTGTCTGAGTCTTTTGACCCCGTGGACTATAGCCCACCAGGCTGCTCTATCCATGGAGTTCTCCAAGCAGGAATACTGGGTTGCCATGCCCTTCTCCAGGGGATCTTCCCAACCCAGGAATCAAACCCGGGTCTCCCTCATTGCAGACAAATTCTTTATCATTTGAGCTACCTGGGAAGCCCATATAATACAGTAAGTTTGCTTTTTCTTATACTTTTTACCCAAGAAGGCAGTTTCAAAAGTAAACTGGCAAATCACAAATGCTAACCTAGACAATACTTTTTTAGCTGCAGATATTGAAGCAACATAGGTTAACTGACATTCAGTCAACAATGAACAAATGAAGTGCATTTTTTTGTCAGAAAAATATAGTTTTAATGATCTTTTCCAAATGACTGAAATGTTGGCATTAGTTACAGAAATTTAAACTGGGTGATACCTGATAGGTGACTCACATCTATTCTATCTAAATCAGATGTTTTATTTCTATCATATATTGCATATACTTAACCAGCATTCCCTCTCCAAAGTAGTTGATTTGATCAGAATAGTCAGATCAGTTTTAATAATTCTAGTAATTTTAATACTTCAAGAGTGCTATAAATGTACTCTTTTAAACATATGTGATTATGTGAAACATATCATGTGATTTACATATTATGTGATTAATATATGAAAATTATAAAACAGAAAGTAATATTAATAGTTGAATCACACACACATACACACACACCCAAGATGTTCACCTCTGTTAACTTCCTATAATCATGCCAGAAAAAAGCTAAAAAATGTTACAGATAAATGACCATAATACTAAGTAAAACTCACTTCAAGGATTACTATCCCAAGTCAAGGAGCATAGTGATCCAAGATGAGAAGGGTGGTCCAAACAGAGGAGGAAAAGGGCCCCAGTAAGCCAGAAAAGGTCTGGATAGTAATCTGCTCTAGCAGGGGCCAAGGGGAAGGGTGTCTCTTGTGCACTGTAGGATGTTTAGCAGCACCTCTGGCCTCTCCCCTCCAGACACTTGCCGCGATCCTTCAGCTGTGGCAACCAGAACTCCAGACGTTGCCAACTGTTCCTCTGGAGGGCTGGGGCTTGTAAAGTACAGCCCAGTTGAGAACCACTGCCTTAGACTCACAGCCACCTTGGTTGTGGCCCCAAACCCCAAGTGTCAGCCAAGTTCCTGGCTTCAGATATAGAGCAAACTTGCCTACACTGAGGTCTGACCTTAGGTGACCAGCTCACCACAAAGTGGAACAGCTTCCCAGATTGCTCCCCTTGGGACTAGGCGAGGAGTCTACTGAACCATTAGTTCATCTGCGACTAGTCCAGGAAAGCTGCTCAGATGTCTCAAAACATCTTTCAAGATTTCAGTCCTTTAAAAGCCAGAAAACTAGAAAACAAAGTGAAAATACTATAAGACCAAAAATGCTTCACTCCTTTGAAAAGGAAGCTGTAAAACAATCCAAAAGCTTCATGGTATATGAAGAGTTTCATGGAGGAAAAGATAAATGTAAACTGAAGGTCACTACTATCTTTTTTCTAAAAACAGATTAATACACATCATAAAAAATCCAGTTCTAATGTCATATTTTTTAATTTGTTTTCCTATTTTTCATTACATTATTTAGTAACTACATCTCTGCCAATTTGGTGTTAAAAACAGGCATCTTTGTGTATCAGCTTTAGGTAAATTGCTCAAATTATATTTTAGCTAATCCCTAAAAGTTAATGAGGGGGCTTCCCTGGTGGCTCAGTGGAAAGAATCTGCCTGCCAATGCAGGAAATGTAGGTTTGATCCATGGGTTGGGAAGTTCCCCTGGAGAAGGAAATGGCAACCCACTCTAGTATTCTTGCCTGGGAAATTCATGGACAGAGGAGCCTGGTGGTTTATAGTCCATGGAATCGCAAAAGAGCTGGACACAACTGAGTGACTAAAGAACGACTACAAAAGTTAATGATTCCATTTGTCTCATGAGGGAGGCAGGATCATAAATAGAAAAAGGCCAGAATAGTATGGTAGTTAAAAATACCTCTATCACCTCCTTGCCATGTGACTATGGGCAAGTCACTCACTAAACCAGTGTCTCATTTAAAAAACAGGGATTTTAACTGTATCTACATGCCAGTAATTTTTTTTTTTTTTTTTTTTTTTTGGTAAGGACTCAACCTAAAAGGATGCAAAGCCCTGAGTACAGTGTCTTGTACATAGTAAAGATTCAGTCAATAGTGGACTTTTCTTCTGTTATGAAAATTATCATCTTCATGATCATAATTGGAAATTACCATTGATAGTCAGCAATTTCACTGTATCATTCTCATTAAATGCCATGCCTCTAATAAACCAGTAAGTTAGAAGTCAGAAATGGAAGAAGAAGCATCTTCTTTGTGGAACAAAACAGTATTTTCTGTAAATGTAACATTTTCTTTTTACTAAAAGGGAAAATTAAGGAAGAGTGACTAAGCTCCCTCACTCAGAGTCTTCATCCATCTTTACTTTCGCAAAGTAATAGAACAGATGCAGGTGAAGCAGCAATTATTTCCTGACCTGTGGTTTTCTATTCAAGGGACAGTTCCATCTTGCAGCCTACACTGAATATGCTGTTCTAGGAACAACATGTGGGTTTGACATTTCACTGGGGCAAATGACTCTTTGTATAGCTAACAATATTCTTGGGCCAGGAGTGACTCTCAAAGCAATTTCTCCCAAATTTTCATTCATTCAGAATTTACTGACATAATTTATTCACCATATGCATATTGATTGAGGACCATCACTTGAAAAGAATTTTGCAAGGAGCTGGAGGTATCCTGATCATGATGGCTGGGGCACTCAAGGAGCTTAGCCCTGGGAAGGAAGACAACATTCACTAAAGGGGTGCAGGGGTGCATAACTTCAAAGTGAGTAAAAAAAAAAAAAAAGGTTCTCTAGGGGGTGTAAAAGCTCTCCCAGTCTACAGTGTCAGCAAAGACCTCCCAAACTAAGTGACACAAAAATTGAGTGGAAAGCTCAGGAGTAAAGCTGCTGCTGCTGCTGCTAAGTTGCATCAGTCGTGTCCGACTCTGTGCGACCCCATAGATGGCAGCCCACCAGGCTCCCCGGTCCCTGGGATTCTCCAGGCAAGAATACTGGAGTGGGTTTCCATTTCCTTCTCCAATGCATGGAAGTGAAAAGAGAAAGTGAAGTTGCTCAGTCATGTCTGACTCTTCGCGACCCCATGGACTGTAGCCTACCAGGTTCCTCCATCCATCGGATTTTCCAGGCAAGAGTACTGGAGTGGGTTACCATTGCCTTCTCCGCAGGAGTAAAGCTAAGAATCACATTTCCCAGATTCCTTTTAGCTAGGGTCTGGTTAGATCCTGCTAATGAGAGGCATTTGTGTGAACTTTGGAACTCTGGCCCAGGACTTAGAATCTTGGCCAATAGCATGATGTGAAGGCAAAGAGGGGAAGGTGTGAGGGTGGCCAGTGGCAGAGAAGACACTTAAGTAGAAACTCTGTGTTACATGGTCAAGGCACTATCTGCTTTCTCTTGGTCTCCGAGAGTTGTCCTGATTCTTAATCATCCCTAATCTGGTTCTACCAGCAATTTACTGGGGCTCTGGATATTCTTGTAGTAAATACTGTTTTGCTTAAGGTAGCCTGAACTAACTTCTGCTCTTTGAATCCATCAAGTGCTTTGTTTCTACTAACAGACCACATTATACAAGTCTACCTCAGCCAGCCTGTCAGTTTCTTGAAGACTAGAGAATGTCTTTTTTCTCTTTAAACCTCCAGGACTTAGAGTAGTGACTGACTGACTGACACGTAGAGAACACTAGTAAATGCAAAATGAATATGATTTTTCACATGTTTAGAAAACTAAGAGATTTGCCAATAAATCTCTATAACACTGAATGTTTAACACTGAAAAAGAGCTCAAATGAGTCAAAAAGTCTTCCATACTTTACACCAATTTTACACTCACATGGAAATCTCTACGTTTCATAGTCATCTTCTGAGTTTAACTTCTTAACATACATTTCCTGAAGCAACTCACTACACTAATAACCATACTCCTATAGCTTTCTTTCCTCTGTTGTCATACAGAATTTTCACCATCATATTTCCAAATAAGTAGAATAAAGCTGCTAATGTGGGCAGGTCCACACTCACCACTCCCAGGAGCGAACTATACACTTCTCTCTCTCTGCCCTTTCCAACCCACAGGGCAATCCATGAAGCTCAGTAGGCAGCCAGTGATTTTAGTGTCCAGAGAGATCACTATCTGTTTCTCTACCCTTAATAAATAAAGTACCTCTGCTTTATAAATTCACGTTGCTTGTGAGACTGAGACCTAGAATGAAAATGGAGATAGAATTTTTGTTCAATTTAATGGCTTAAAAGAAAAAAAAAAACTTTTCTTGGGTAGTGAATTTATGCTGCAAGAATCTAGGAGCTACACAGCAGTATGAATTTGATCTGGTTCAAATAATGCTACCATGTCCTAAAATCCTAGTCATTATATACTTTCCAAATGTACAATGTCATCAAGGTTTTATGACATTTCCTACAAAAAGGTAGCACTTCATCAGTGGAAGCTTGAATTCAGGTACGGGAGCAGAATGCTACGGCTGCTGCATGAAAATCATGCTGCTTCTCGGACTTCAGTGTCACAGCTGCACGGGGATAATACACCACACCATTTTCGTACATGCACCTTTTTGACCTGTACTGAAGGGAGACCTGGCCTGCTGTGATTCATGGGGTCGCAAAGAGTCGGACACGACTGAGCAACTGAACTGGACTGAAAAGAATTCTATTTCTTGGAACTACTGAGTAAAGCCAAAAACATGTATGGTAGGACTGAATCTATTATCGATGACTTCTGCTTTCCTACAAAAGTTTGATCAGAGATATTATGCCACTAGGGGCTCTCTGTTTATTCAATTTCACTTCCTTCCTCAAGTAACAAAAGGCTTGGAGCATCATGTCTGTGCCTGCTGCCCAGACATGTGACCTGTGCACATGGCTTACGGAGTACACAAGACTTCTGAGACCCAGGGCTTTGAAGGCAAAGCTGACAGATATGAGGTGCAAGCCTAGCTTCACCAGGTTAAACATGGCTATGAAAGGAGCATACCCAGTTCTACTGGCATCAAAACACAGTGCTGGTTGCCAGAGAGTCCATGAGAAAGAAATATTAAGTAACACTGAACCTCTGACATTGACACAAGTTTATTATTCTTCCATTCCAACACACCCTAATCCAAAGCTTATGCTGTTCCAATCGGGGCCTGCCCTAAAACAGCCAATTATGCTGAATGTGTTCAAAACTCTTAGAAGTCTTCAGTCACAAAGACAATCTTTCATTAGCTCATCAGCTCCTGTATTATTTCCACATTTTGAAGTGGTTTTTGAATTGTGTGCATCACTTCTGTAGATATTATTTCTCTTTTACACTGCAGATATAATAGTACTCCTTCCCCATCATTATGTTGAAAACTTTAAGCTAAACAACCTCTCCAAACATACATGAAATATTTCCAAATCCATCATAGGTACAGTTTAAATAAGTGGGATTGCTATCCTATTGTCCAAAAGAGCCATAATATATAACTGGCTTTTTTCTAGAACTTCCAAACTGATTCCAAACTTTTAAATCTGGTGGAGGGGGCAGGAGGAGGCAGTTTAAAATTTTGCAAAATATTCATGTCAGCAAAAGAAGCTGTTTGTCACTTCTGCATTGATGCCTTCCCAAAATCTTTATTGAGTAAAGTTCTTCCATTTATTCCTCAAAAATGAGGGAGCTTAGAATGGATAAAAAAACAAGGTCCTACTGTAGAGCACAGGGAACTATATCCAGTCTCCTAGGATAAACCATAATTGAAAGCAGTATTTTTAAAAAAGTATGTAGAAAGCCTAGAGATAAAACCACAGACATATGATCATCTAACCTATGACAAAGGAGGAAAGAATATACAATGGAGAAAAAAGTCTTGGGAAAACTGGAGAGCTACATACAAGAGAATGAAATTAGAATACTCCCTAATAACATACATTAAAAATAAAACTTGAAATGGATTATAGACCTGAATATAAAGTCACACAGTATAAAACTTTTAGAGGAAAACATAGGAAGAACACTGTTTGACATAAACCTCAGCAGGATTTTTTGACCCACCTTTGAGAGTGATAGAAAAAAAAAACAAAAATTAATAAACGGGACTTAATTAAGCTTAAAAGCTTTTGAACAGCAAAGGAAACCATAAATAAGATGAGAAGACAATCCTCAGAATGGAAGAAAATATTTACAAATGAAGCAACTGACAAAGGATCAACCTCCAAAATATACAAACAGTTCATGAAGCTTAATATCAAAAAAAAAAGACAACGCGATGAAAAAATGGATGGAAGACCTAAGTAGACATTTCTCCAAAGAAGACAGATGGCCAAGAAGCACATAAAAAGATGCTCAACAACGCTAATTATTAAAGAAATGCAAATCAAAACTAAAATGGGGTATCACTTCACACTATCAGATTGGCCATAATTTTAAAAATCTACAAATAATAAATGCTGGAGAGGATATGGAGAAAAGGGAATCCTTTTGCACTGCTGGTGGGAATGTAAATTTGTACAGCTACTATAGAAAATGGTATGGAGATTCCTTAAAAAATTAAAACTAGAGCTAACATATGATCCAGCAATCTCACTTTGGAACATATATTTGGAGAAGATCATACTTTGAAAAGATACATGCATCCCAATGTTCATAGCAGCACTATTTAATAGCCAGGACATGGAAGCAATCTAAATGCCCAACAACAGAGGAATGGATAAGGTAGATGTGGTACATATATACAAGGGAATATTACTCAGCCAAAAAGGAGCAAAACTGCATCATTTATAGAGGTGAGGATGACCTGGAGACTGTAATACAGAAGGAAGTCAGTCAGAAAAACAAATATCATATTTTAACGCATGTATGTGGAATCTAAAAAAAGTACAGATGATCTTATTTGAAAAACAGTAACAAAGACACGGATGTAGAGAACAAACATATGGAGACAGGAGGGAGGGGGGCTGGGATGAACTGGGTGGTGGAGGTTGATATATACTTTCTACTATGTATAAAATAGATAACTAATGAGAATATCCTGTGAAGATGGAAACCACTGAGGATGGAGACACGGCTTCACAGGCATGCAACTTGCGTACGTACACAGGGCCCCCGTACTCAGAAGGGCCCCGTACTTAGTTTAATGCTTCACTATGACCATCCTGAAATTCTCAATAAAGTCTGAATAAAGGGTCTTATATTTTCATCTTGCACTTGGCCCCACAAATTAGGTAGCTTGTTGTGTCTGGAGAGGTTTGGTCACAGTGTGATACGAACAGTTTTCTGTTTTAAAAGAATTACTCCAGTTTGTATGTTAAGAACACCCAGTAGGAAAAGTAAGGGTTGAAGCAGGAAAAACAGCTAGGGTGCTGTCGATGCAAATAAGGTGAGAGGTGATGGTAGCAAATGTCACCAGGAGAAGGGCCAGTTAGATCCCATTTGTCTGAAGCTGCCTGGTGACATGACTGTCTATGGCGGTGCCCTGGCCCACCAGCTCCTGCTTCTCCACACTGGTTTCTGCTCAGATTCCATGCTGCTGCCTGTTAATCTGAGAGCCCTATGTGTTTCCCAACAGCTTCTTTCTCTTAAAAGAGCTGGTATTAGTTTCTCTTCTTGCCTACCCTTTTCTCTGGGGAAGGCAGGGCACCCTTTGATCCCACCAAAACTGTACACAGTAGCAAACAGGAAATCTTCAAAAGAAAAATCTGGGTGTTGTCCCCAAATCTGGATCCCCTTCTGTGGAGAAAATGAAAGAAAGAAGAGCCCTAGCCACATCCAGTATCTTCTGTGTTAAGTCACTGTATTACAACTTATTACACATTGTCTCACTGGCTCCAATAAAGTAATGGGTGTAAATATTACTTCATACCCACTAAGATCTGCATGAGTCTGACAGGACAGGAGCTACTAAAGTTTATGTAAATACAAAATGCACCCCAAATACCTTTAAAACCCACAAAACACATTGACGGTTCAATTCTCAGTAAAGAAAAGGAAAAATTAATGATAAATTTTAGATTTATATCTAAATTTGTACAACTATCTCTGTATTTAAGCTAGTAAATGAAAAAAAAAATTACTATTTCGTTTCCAGGTGATCAAATAAGTAAATTCATCAAGCTGTGCTAAAACTGACATGATACAATCACCAGTAAGTTAAATATCAGTACGTTTAAAGTTTACACTCACTAATCTAAAATTCTTGAACAATAATTTCTCCTTTCCCACACACTCAAAAGTTTCTCTGAAATGACAAAGCATGGATGATACCAATTCTCAATCTGAAGTGCTTACGTCAGATATTCACCTTTTTCTGAAGAACATTGATTTTCCTTTCCTTCACTTCTAACATATCCTTCATGTCTCGGATCTCTCCAGCCAGTGTCCCCTTCTCTTCTGTGAGGTCCTGCAGCTGTTTCGTTTTTTTATTGAGAAAAGATTCTTTCTCTTCTAGCCGTAATCTCAGTGCATCTACCTGAAATCAGGAAAAAGAAAAAAGGTTGCAGTTTTACAGAGAGGTCATCAGTAACTACCAATCCTGCCCTGGGAGGTGGTTGGGGCAGCAGTACACCTTCTGAGCAGTGCAATCAAATACTGCTCATGGGCAACTCCAGGCTATGTGTTTTAAAGGCTACATCTACCTTAAAATCCTGCTGTATGTGTACCTGATCAGTGATATATATATATTTTAATTATAAGGTTTATATGAAATAAGACGTTATAAAGTCATCTTATGTTGTGAAGTCAAAAGTTGGGAAACAAAGCACATGAATTTTCTGTATCTTTGAGAGGCCAGGGAGGGTGCAACATTATTCATGTCATGTAGCATCCTCCAGGAATAGAGAGAACACAATGAGCCATGCCACAGACATCTGGGAGAATAAGACTGGCAATAGAGGAACACTCCTAAATTAGAAAAAGACGTGTGGCCAAGATGAAGTAAATGCTGTTAGAGGAAGAAAATGCTGTGGATGACACCTATTCCACAGCTTCATGAAAGACTGCTTTACAAACGCTAAAGAAAAAATCTAGATTTCTATAATTTCCGCTTTTCAAATGTTGGTAATAGAATGGGGGAACATAAACTTTTTTTTTAATGTTAACATTCCAAAGATCATATGCAAAAAATGTTTACGTGGGTGACGCAGGACACTGGGTCTAGACGACTCTAATCGTCACTTTCCACACTGGGGATTGGATAGATAGAAGCAACATCAACACAAGGAAGCAATTAATCATGTTATTGAGAGATATCAAAATAACCAGGCATAAAGAGTTTAAAGAGGTGATCTTGAGGAAGAAGAATAGGACAGGGGTAAGTTGGGGACTGCTGCATCTCATAGCATATCTTGTTGAAATATTTGCTCATTATACTATTTGCAAGTGAAGTTTAGATGAACACAGACAAAAAGTTATTTTTTAAAAAAGGAGCAGGAATATTGTAATAAGCCAAAATAAGTAGGTATATAAATATTATAAGGACAAAGAGTCAACGGCGATTTGGAACAAGGGAAAGAAGACACTTAGGTTTTAGGTTCTGTTTCTATCTGGGCTTCCCTGGTGGTTCAGACAGTAAAGAATCTGCCTACAAAGCTGGAGACCTGGATTCTATCCCTGGGTCAGGAAGATTCCCTCGAAAAGGGAATGGCAACCCACTCCAGTGTTCTTGCCTGGAGAATCCCATGGGTAGGGCAGCCTGGCAGGCTATAGTCCATAGGGTCACAAAGAGTCAGACACCACTGAGTGACCAGTGCTACTTCTACCTGTGAGGATGAGGACAAATAACTCACTTACCCACACCAAGTCTTCAGCCTCAGTTGCTTCACTTATAAAACAAAGAGGTAAGGACTGACTATCTCTAAGTGCCTGGCATTTTATGATTTTAAAGACAACAATCAGTCCTAGGTAGAACACATCAGGGCAGGAGAATACTAGAAATAAAAATGTTATCAGGGAAGAATCTCCTTTTCTTACCCCTGTTGAAGAAAAGAAGGTCAAAGTAGAGTTTTTAAATGTCAAAGGTGATGGGGGAGGTAGGTAAGCAGAGAGGTTTTCTAGTTTCTGTCCCAGACAGCAAGATGAAGCTGGGAGATCCCAGCAAGGGCAGAGGTGATGACAAGTGCTGGAAGCCCCACTGGCTGAATGACTCTGACTGCATTATGAGAGAGGATGGACACTCTGTGGTTTCAGAAGCTGAGAACTGCTGAGTCTGCAAACATCTGATAGCTCTGCCTCTTCTCACATAATGGCTATTGAGACCGAGGGACAGAGGTGAAGGGGAAATTCATATCCTGGTGACCTCCCCTTTCCTAAATGAAAAACTCATGCCAGTTGCACTAAAGCTTAAACATTCCAGACTCTCAAGGGCTCTATGTAAAAAGTTATCTTCATCTACCAACTTGGAATAACATCAATACTTATCTTTGAGTTTTCTTCTGATCTGGTGAAAAAAATGTGATTTTTAGTTTATACATAAAAGGGTAGCATTTAGTGGGTTCCTTTGAAATTGGCAAAACATGTTGATCACTGCAGGTTACAGCAGTGGTTAGAAAGGGTTACACATTCAATTTTAGGGATCTGCACATAGGCTGACTAGGACTCTGTGAAAATTGGAGAAGAAAACTGTGGTCCCATTAGCCCCATATTCTACCTATCAAAGATGGTAGTCTTTATTTGGACAAAAGAAACACCCAATCCAAATCCATGATATAAATAAATTACAACCTGGGAGATAGTGAGTGATGCTAGAGAAAGTTTCAGAAGAGACTCTCTAATTGATCAATAGTAAGCTTAACATATGTAGTGCCTTATGTGTGATCTTTCAATGTCATGCTCCATCTTACTAAGTCCATAAGAGATTGAAAAGCAACCCAAGCTTTTGTAAGGACTATTAAGTAAGACTTAAAGTGAGACTATTTCTCCAGGAACAAAACAGAGAGCAAAGTTGCTCATGATCAACACACTACTGGCAACACCCAAACTCTACATGGCAGGAGGGAGTCTGTGCCAGCCAAGGTCTTCTGTTTGTGAGTTTATTTTCCATGCACCTGACAGCATGTACTTAGCTTCAAAGGAATTTGAATTGTGGCCTTCAATCACCTTCACTCTATCTCTTCAGCTTTACACAGCCTCCTAGAATCAAGAAATGAAGCTTAGGGTTTTTTGGGTTTTTTTTAAAGACAAAATGTTGACCTGTACTACATCCAATTCTCAACCAACATTAGCCCAGTTTGCAGTAAGCAAGCATGACATCATTTCTAAAGTCAAATTTTAACTTCCAGATGGTGCAAAACCACAAGCAGGCGCACAGACCTTCTGATGCACAGAAGTTTAAACACAGGAATCAGGCCAGAAAGAAGATAATCTATTAAAAATTAGAATATGTAGCTCCAAACTGAGTATCAGTGAGTAGGATTAAAATTCCCTTCACTAATATTTGAACTTCACTCGATAGTATACTTCATTTTTAAAAAGAATCAGAAAAGCCTACAAGTTTAGATTATATTCCAACATCAGGTAGAGACATAAAAGTTAAAATGTTTGGGAATATGAAATACCTTTCTCTACCTCTTCACTCAACACCAAATAATTTTAAGGGCCCTTGACTCTCTCTCTTAAACTTTGGCAGTTGACTCAATAATAAAACTTGGCAAAGCAAAGAGCACCATCATTTCCCAGAAAAACAAAAGAAAATTAGAACTGCGTGATATTGTCAGTGCACAAAGACCCATAGGTTGAATTCCCAGTTTTTACATATTATTTAACCGCAAGGGAACTAGTCACCTAATGTTAAAACTAAGACGATCTTTTCATTTTAGGAGAATTACTCATTTCCTTCCGATCCAGTTGTGTGTATATTTGTGTCTGTATGTGGGTGCATGTGTGTGTATATTTAAAAGCATGTAACATATGAAAATTTAACCTTTTACCTGGCAGTACAAAGCATGAAGCATTTGTTATCACTTCAGTTCCAGGTAATAACTTGAAAGAAAATGACCATGGCAATGAAATTGGCAAAAATTGCCAAAATCAGAGTTAAACATTATTAATCTTCATGTCAGCACCCAGGAATTATAACCAGTTCCAATGGTGAGGTATGTTTCTAGAAGTTCTTTACATAAGCTTCCTGACCTTTCTGCCATATTTTACACAGGCCTTCAGAAACAGTTTCAATGTTGTGACAAAACACTAAGTGCTACTTGATATGCCATAAATAATTTTTAAAAATCAAATGGTTCATTTCCATCCTAAAATGACTACAGCAACACTTGAGAGAAAGAAAAAAAAAAAAAAACACTTGAGAGAGAAAAAGGGGCCACTTGAAAAATTTCACAGATTAAATACTACTTACTTGACAACACTTCAGGCATTGAATAAACATGCTATCACAAAGAACAACTTTAGAAGAAAATGAAACTGGAACATACACAAAAGCTCCCAATACAGTTTTATTTCACATTTAAAGTGTCGTTTGTTTGTTTTTCCTAATAGTAGACTTGGGTTAACGGTATATTTGAATTTGATTCAACTTGCAATCTTTCAAATGGGGAGACAGATTCAAAGTTGAAGTATGCATAATGTATGGAAGTATGCTTCCAAAGACAAAAACACTGAAAATAATCTAAAATCTAGAAGTCGCTGTGGTAGTAACCACTAGTTCTCACTCAAATCCAATTTGCCTTTCCTTCCTGAACACTGGATCAATCTCTCTTTCCAGCCCCCTTGTGGGGAAATGGAGCCATTCATGAAATGTAAGCAGAAGCATCATACATCACTTCCTATCTACACCTCCCTGACACCCCTCCCCTTCCTCGAGACTCTGAAGGATACATTTTCCACATGGTGGAGCTACAAGATGGCAGAACCTCCATATAGCTGGATCCTCAAGAAGCAGGATCACCCTTAACTCCCTGCCCCCCAACAGTATGATGCGTTAAACTACTCAATTACTATAATGTCCCCTGGTTTTATTAAAAAGTGGGTACCTTAAAATTAGAAATGTTTGTTTGTCTTAGAGATGGCCATAAACCTACATGAAACTGGGTCACTGTTCTTCCTCTACTCCTTCAATGTGTAAGACCTCAAAATCTACTTTCCTCTATCTGTTCATTCCAATTTCAAAGAAGTGTGGCGGGGGTTGGGGTGGAGGGAGATAGTTGACAGAGAGCCAAGGACAGAGCTGAAAAGAAGAAGTAGCAGAATCCTAGGGAGTAAACACAGAGGTTAAAGATCAAGACCCTGGGGAGAAGAGAAAAAGAGATCAAAGAGGAACAGTCTCCTATAGCACACTGGTTTGAACGTCTCTTCCTTTCAACAAGTGTTTCAAGTGGACAATTCTGTTTTGCGAAGTCTCTACACTGCAAATATATGTGTTCAAGCAACTCATGGCAATGGCCATGGACTTACTCACCAGCCTTCCAAACGTCAAGAATAAATCAAAGGTGGCATAAGCAAAATGAGGATAATAAGAGTACCACCTTCATCAAATTGCGTTAAAGATTAAATTAAATAACACATGTAATGCACTTAGCACAGTGCCTGGCACCTAGAAACACTCAATAAATTTTTGCTATTGTTATTATATTTTATTATTCTGTTTTCCACAGCCTGTAACCCAGTGATTTATATACTGCTGGAATGCAATAAAGGTTGCTAATCAACAGCCCTCAGGAAAAGTGGAGAACCAGCAAGTAAGGTTTTGTGCTCTAACATGTACCAGAGTGTTGTACTGTCTGTCATTTACTTTAAAATATTTCTGCATACATGGTATGATATGTGTGTCTGTGTGGAGGGGTGTCTGGGTGGCTGGGTCAATGGGTGTATTTCCCAACTGCGATAAATTCTCCAGGGGTAGCTAATTAGCTATGAAAGATTTCAGTTAAAAGCTGACATGCCAGAGTCAACTACCAAAAGTGGCTCAATATTCTTTATATTTGATGAGTATCTGAAATTTGGTCAATTAACATAATTGGTGTGAGGACTGACTTTTCCTTGATGAAATGGGTAGTGTTCAAGTTGTATGCATTGGCTAGAAATGTTGCACAGATACTTCCACCCTTGCAGAAAAAAGACTGAAAGTGGTGTGTCCAATGAAGCCACATATGTAAGCCACATATGTAATTTTTAATTTTTTAGCCACATATGTAATTTTTAATTTTTTAGCAGCCAAGTTTAAAAAGAAGAAACATGTAAAAGTAATATTAAGAGTATATTTAATGTAATCCACTATATCAAAAATATTACTTTTTAACATGTAATAAACATTTTAAAATAATATATTTTACATTTTGGTATTGTCTTCAAAATTCAGCATCTACTTTTCACTTTCAGCATATTTCAATTAGAACTAGTGACGTTTCAGGTGTTCAATAGCCTCATATGGCTCATGGTCACAATAGTGGACCATGTAGGTCTATGATTCTAATAAAGTCAAAAGTATCAATCCTTACACTTTTATCTCCCCTATGGAGAAACACTACAGGGAGGATTCTGGACCAACAGCAAACATGGCTGACTGAGCCATGCCACAGGAAATAGTGTCCCACTGGCCTCACATGAACCTTTTATGATCTCAAAAGAACAGAGAGTTGAAACTTCAAGGAGCGCTCAGAAAGGCTGTATGACTGATATACTACCTGGAGATGAGGTCATGGGCAGGAATCTTCTCTTTAATCATCAGAGGTTACTGATCTCTACCAAAGAGAACTACCTAACCGATTGGTGATTTAGTTAGTACAATATTTCTGCAGTCTCGCTGAAAAGAAACATTCAGAATAATCATTGCTTTTTTAAAGCTCTTTCATACAAATCTCTAATTATAGCAAAAGTTGCCTTCAAACAAACAAACAAAAAGACCTTCAGCAATTGCACCATCACGAAGTAGCTATACAGTGGCTTCCCAAGTGGCTGAGTAGTAAAGAATCCACCTGCCAATGCAAGAGACAAGGGTTCGATCCCTGGTCTGGGAAGATACCACATGCCACAGAGCAACTAAGCCTGTGGATCACAACTACTAAGCCTGTGCTCTAGAGTCTGGGAGCCTTAACTACTGAACCCATGTGCCAAACTACTGAACCCACATGCCTAGAGCCCATGCTTCACAACAAGAGAAGCCACCATAATGAGAAATCTGCACACTACAACTAGAATGTAGCCCCTGCTCACTGCAACTGGAGAAAAGCCCTTGCAGCAATGAAGTCCCAGCACAGCTAAAACAAGAAGGAAAAATAAAAAAAGCTAAGATGAGGGTGTGTTTATCTCTTACTCTATACTTAGGTCATGTCTTTCTACTCTTTGCCTTCATCTATTTTGATTTCAGATTTCTCTTCTCTGTACGTACTCTCTTTATTTCCAGTAACTAAAATTACTGATTCATTCATTCAACAAATACAAAGAATTGATTTTGGGGCAGGAATTGTCCTAGTCATTTTAACAAGACTGGCAGGTCATGACTTGTTGAACCAGGTATTTGTGAAATAGGAGGTGAGGTATAGCAAAAAAGTATTATATAATTAAATATTATATAAATATCATTAGAAAACATGATTTTTAGCATAAGAGGAAAGTAATACAAATACAAAAATCTAACAACTTATATAAAAGCCTTGTAAAAAACTGGATAACAAAAAGCTAATTTGTGGATATCTGTGCTTATTGGTGAAAATGTTCTTTGTGTGTTTGTGTATACACAAAATAAATTTATGATTCAGCAAATGTTTATCAGCTATTATAACTTAGACTTGGACTGATACTTTGATATTCATTAAAATGGTTTATTTAACTGATGACTACTCTATATTATCCAATCTTTTAACACTAAATAGTCTTTATTGATCTTTAAATAAGTTGTTCTTTACACATGCTCCTCTGCTTTAAAGTTAATTTTGGATTTTAATAAATTTAAGTCTTTAAAAAGAAGCACTGAAATACTAAAAACAGCCTTATAATACTAAAAAGCATGAACACATGGCATGTTTTCTTTCTTAAAATATTCAGTTCAGTTCAGTCACTCAGTCGTGTCTGACTCATTGTGACCCCATGGTTGCTGCATGCCAGGCCTCTCTGTCCATCACCAACTCCCAGAGTTTACCCAAACCCATGTCCATTGAGTCGGTGATGCAATCCAGCCATTTCATCCTCTGTCATCCCCTTCTCCTCGTGACTTCAATCTTTCCCAGCATCAGGGTCTTTTCAAATAAGTCAGCTCTTCCCATCAGGTGGCCAAAATATTGGAGTTTCATCTTCAGCATCAGTCCAATAATCCAATGAATATTCAGGACTGATTTCCTTTATGGTTGAATCTCCCTGCAGTCCAAGGGACTCTTAAGAGTCTTCTCCAACACCACAGTTCAAAAGCAACAATTTTTCCGCTTTCAGCTTTCTTTATAGTCCACTCTCACATCCATACATGACCACGGGAAAAACCATAGCCTTGACTAGACGGACTTTGTTGGCAAAGTAATGTCTCTGCTTTTTAATATGCTGTCTAGGTTGGTCATAACTTTCCTGCCAAGGAGTAAGAGTCTTTTAATTTCATGGCTACAGTCACCATCTGCAGTGATTTTGGAGCCCAAAATAATAAAGTCTGACACTGTTTCCACTGTTTGTCCATCCATTTCCCATGAAGTGATGGGACCAGATGCCATAATCTTTGTTTTCTGAATGTTGAGCTTCAAGCCAACTTTTTCACTCTCCTCTTTCACTTTCATCAAGAGGCTTTTTAGTTCCTCTTCACTTTCTGCCATAAGGGTGGTATCATCTGCATATCTGAGGTTATTGATATTTCTCCCAGAAATCTTGATTCCAGCTTGTGCTTCTTCCAGCCCAGCGTTCCTCATGATGTACTCTCAGTTCAGTTCAGTTCAGTCGCTCAGTCATGTCCGACTCTTTGCAACCCCATGAATCACAGCATGCCAGGCCTCCCTGTCCAACACCAACTCCCAAAGTTCACTCAAACTCATGTCCATCGAGTCGGTGATGCCATCCAGCCATCTCATTCTCTGTCATCCCCTTTTCCTCCCGCCCCCAATCCTTCCCAGCATAAGAGTCTTTTCCAGTGAGTCAACTTGTCGCATGAGGTGGCCAAAGTATTGGAGTTTCAGTCTGCATATAAGTTAAATAAGCAGGGTGGCAATATACAGCCTTGACGTACTCCTTTCCCAATTTGGAACCAGTCTGTTGTTCCATGTCCAGTTCTAACTGTTGCTTCCTGACCTGCATATAGGTTTCTCAAGAGATAGGTCAGGCGGTCTGGTATTCCCATCTCTTGAAGAATTTTCTACAGTTTGTTGTGATCCACACAGTCAAAGGCTTTGGCATAGTCAATAAAGCAGAAATAGATGTATTTCTGGAAGTCTCTTGCTTTTTCAATGATGCAACAGATGTTGGCAATTTGATCTCTGATTCCTCTGTCTTTTCTAAAACCAGGTTCATGGTTCACATATTGCTGAAACCTGGTTTAGAGAATTTTGAGCATCACTTTCCTAGCATGTGAGATGAGCGCAATTGTGTGGTAGTTTGAGCATTCTTTGGCATTGCCTTTCTTTGGGATTGGAATGAAAACTGACCTTTTCCAGCCCTGTGGCCATTGCTGAGTTTTCCAAATTTTTGTTTTCTTTCAAACCTTAACATGAATCAGCAATAGGTATACATATATCCCCTCCCTTTTCCAAACGTTCTTAAAATATCATTTTCACAGTTAATGCTGGAAAGGATGTGCAAAAAAAGGAATGCTCTTGCACTGTTGGTGGGAGTGTAAATTGATACAGCCACTATTGAAGGCAGTATGGAGATTCCTTAAAAAAACTAGGAATAAAACCACCATATGACTCAGCAATCCCACTCCCAGGCATATACCCTGAGGAAACCAAAATCGAAAAAGACACATGTATCCTATTGCTCACTGCAGCACTATTTACAATAGCTAGAACATGAAAGCAACCTAGACGTCCATCGACAGATGAATAGATAAAGAAGTTGTGGTACATGTACACAATAGAATATTACTCAGCCATAAAAAGGAATGCATTTGAGTCAGTTCTAATGAGGTGGACAAACCAAGAACCTATTATACAAAGTGAAGTAAATCGGAAAGAGAAAGATAAATATATTCTAATGCATATACACGGAATCTAGAAAAATGGTACTGAAGAATTAATTTACAGGACAACAATGGAGAAACGGAAATAGAGAACAGACTTGTGGACGTGGGGAGAGGGGAGCAGAGGGTGAGATGTGTGGAGAGAGTAACACGGAAACTGACATCACCATGTGTAAAATAGACAGACAACGGGAACTGGCTATATGGCTCAAGAAACTCAAACAGGGGCTCTGTATCAACCTAGAGGAGTGGGATGGAGAGGGAGATGGGAGGGAGATTCAAAAGGAAGGGGATATATGTATACCTATGGTTGATTCATGTTGAGGTTTGACAGAAAACAACAAAATTCTGTAAAGCGATTATCCTTCAATTAAAAAAAAGAAATTAATTATTTTCTAGTTTTGTCCATTAAAAAGGCTTTAAAGAACAGCAACCATCTCAGTAACAATGGCTGTCCACCCCAAATATTGTCTCTTAAAACCATTTCTAAATAAAACAAATCAGTTTCATTGTAGAAATGATTGACATTAGGTCTATAGTAAGAAATGTACACATTAAGTATATAATTGAATCAGAATGCAAAGCATCTATGAAAAACAGAGTCTTTTTGTTGGCCAGCGATGGGACAATTTGATGCTGTTCTATAAGCAGACACTGGGGGTGGGTGACGGAAATGGAGGCAAAGGACAGGCAGTCAACCAGAGGAAAGACAGTGGCTGCTACAACTAAGGTGGAGGTGGTCATCAAGGAGTTTGTGGCTGTGTTTGAGACATATTTTGTGAAACAATTGGGAGGCAGCTGGGAGAACTGAGGGTTTCTATTTATATGGGTAGATGGATGGAAGGACTCAAAGGTTTCCTGGGTTACTGACTAGAATAGACAGTGGAATTACCGCCTATTATGGGAAAGAATGGGGAGAATCAGACTTGAGGTAGACAATCAAGAAGAGTTCAGTATTAGGTATATGTAGTTTGAGATGCTGGGAAACATTTTAAAGGTAAATGGCTATATGAATTGGAAGCTCCTGAGACAACAGAACCTGGACTACAGTCTAAGCTACTTGTGGATGAGCAGTCCTGTAATAATAACATTATATTATAATGTAATATAGTGTAAAGAATTATAACATTCTTTCAGAAGACTAATTTGGACATCTTCAGCATATTTACAGATATATTTACTACCATAGAAATGTATTTACACCCACTGAGATCAAGTCAACAAGAACGTGTAGGGAGAGGATATCTATAACAATTGAAAATTGAGAAAATCCCTTTCCTAAAAGGGTTCCTTTAATTTTATTACAAGGTCTCTCCCCCATCATGGACTTCCCCTGTGGCTCAAGTGGTAAAGAATCCACTTGAGATGCGGGAGACCTGTGTTCAATCCCTGGGTTGGGAAGATTCCCTGGAGAAGGGAAAGGCTACCCACTCCAGTATTCTGGCCTGGAGAATTCCATGGACTGTATAGTCCACGGGTTCACAAAGAGTCGAACATGACTGAGCAACTTTCACTTTCACACTTTCTCTCCCCCATCATAGTCACCAGTAACAAGAGATTTGGTCTTATCAATTACACCCTTAAGCTTTTCAAGGCCACCAGCTAATGTCAATCATTACATGTCAATCATGTATTTACTCTCCTGTTGAACACTAGAGTGATTCTGACTAGGGAAAAAAGGACTAGATAATCCCATTTCTGTGTGATGGCTTTCATCTACCAATCTAAAACTTAAACATTTGACCTGGTGGGGGGTTAGGAAATCTATATTTTAAAATATTTAAATAGTACAAAGAGAAACAATGATGGCTGTATTATAGATTGCTTCATAATTTACAATATACCTTTCTTCTAAATTAGAAGTCTGTTCTCATATAATTTCAATTCAAAAAATAAAATTCAAGTATATTTAGTATTGCATAACCACAAGCTATGCTTATAAAAGTTAAGTTACAATCACCAGCTTGTTAATAGCACAGTTGAGATTTTCAGGTTGTAAAGATGCATTTTGTCTTACCCACCCGTCAAAAAATCATACCCAACTCCCATATGCCACCTACCTGAAGAAAACAATGCTGGGTCAAGAGTGTTTCATATCACCTACATGGAAGAATTCATATCTTATGTGGGTTAATAATCCAACCAACTTTATAAAGCCTGTTTTCATACTCAATCTTTTGGCTACTTCTTACACTAAAATTAGGTGGTTTTAAGTGACTAGTCCAAAGTTCAAAATTTAATGTTTAATTCAGTTCCAGCAAATTTCTGAAAACACATGGGAATTGTAACTCATGTGTTAATACTTAAAGTTTTTGTTAATAAAACTTCCAACACTAACCTTACCTCATTGAACTTACCTCACTGGTTTTTATGCTCACTATAAAACTATAGCTGTCATAATATTTTTGAATTACTACAAAAGGAAGCAAGCTATTCCAAAGTCAATGTTATTTTGCAACATGATGATAGTTATAAATTCAAAATACTTAAAACCAATTTGCAAAGCTATCAATCTTAGAACCTCCTAACATTTAAAAGGCTCATCTTCAAAACATTTACTATTAGCAAAAAAAATACATTTAAGAAAACACCATGTATCATTCATATTGTACTTTTCCTTCAAGGAAGCACACTAAATTTAAACATGAAAATGCATCTTAACATAAAAAGTTTAAACACTGGTCCTACTGAGATATGCCATGAACTTTTTAATCTATCATTGAAGCCCAAAGAACTTAAATCATTGATAATTTAGTAGGAAGACTAAGCAATAATTTCGTGATCTCAAGGTCAGTTATGTTAAATAAATCCAAGTAAGTAATCTCCTTCCATACACACATGATACACTTGTAAATGACTACTAAATTAGAAACTACAGTACATTTATTTAAAAGAGAATTAAAACTATATTTTAAAGTCAGGGCCCATACTCCTAAAGGATGGGGACCTATGTTCAAGGATCCATGAGTTTGCTACAAAACTTATTTTGTCTTTTCTTTTTGATGATTATCTCAAAAGTTAAAGTGAACTTATTCTGGATCATGCAAATAATTCCTGATAATCAAGGATTGTTCAGTTCAGTCGCTCAGTCGTGTCCGACTCTGTGACCCCATGAATCACAGCATGCCAGGCCTCCCTGTCCATCACCAACTCCCGGAGTTCACTCAAACTCATGTCCAAAAAGATCTAAATATTTGCCTGTGTATTTGTACTTCAGTTCTTTGGGAATGAAATGGAAAAAGCATAGAAGAAGTGTATCTTATTTCTCTGATATATTCCCTCCAAATCGTGGCCATAGGACATCATGGTGAACATGAAAGCAAGGGGTTTATCAGCACTACAGAAAGAGCAACCAGTGAGGAAACTAGGTTAGTACACAGCACACCACTTCGCAGACTTCTGAGCTAGCATCTGAGCTATAGTAGCTGGTACCATATTCATATCAAATATAAATTTACATCCCACAAACACAATCCTTTTTCATATAAAGTTAATATCATTCATTTAAATTTTATAGGCTTTGACACTGTATTTTCATTTAGTGTGTAATTCTGATTTGGTTTCATAGTTCTGTAAGAGCTATAAGCATGCCTAGTCTTATCTTTGTACCTAATTAAGTAACGTAAGTAGTAATTATAACATAAAACAATACTGGGTGCTATAATGTTCTTTTTATTTTTTTCTTTAAAAGGAATTTCTTCCCAAGTGAGACATACTGCTCTAAAGTAAACAGTATTTGTTCTTTGAAACCCTCCTGGGTGTTGTGCAAAAATTAATTGGGGGAGTGGAGGTTAGCTCTATGATCAAGCCAACTTGGGAAATGCAGCTCACTCTCCTGATTTATGGTAGACATTATCATACTAAAGGTTCTAAAATCCCACAGCCAAGATCTTACTTAACTTGATTTAAGTCACCTTTGCTCACATCTATTTAAAATCAGAACTCATGTTTTTCTAAGAACAATATCCTTCAGAAAATTTTATGAAAGATTATTCTCCAGTATCTTTTAGCAATCAAAATTTTAAGGCATGCCATGGATATGAAATGGTTGGGTGTGGTGAAATGGGGACACACCAAAGGATTAGATTCAGAAGGCCCTGGCTTGGAGTCAAATAGACACATCTGAGATGTCCTCTGTGGACAGCAGTGTGTTTGGTGATACAACAGGGTATCTCATGCATTCTTCAGGGCCACCTATGCTGTGGGTATTATTTGTAAGTAACAATACTAAGACTCAGAGGGCTTTCAGGGCTAATGTGGTTAGACTGTGGTAAAGCCCCATATTCTGGTTCAAGATCCACTCCAGCCTCCATCCCAAGTTCACATCTGGCTCTGCCAACACCTGAGGGTGCAATCTTCAAGAAAGTCAGGTACTTTTAGGGACTCATCTACCTGCTTTATAAACCAACAAAATTTCACTCAATGACCTCTAAGGTCATCACCTATTCCAAACTTCCATGATGTCAGGAGGTCAGGGATCCAGACACTAAAACATATTTTAAACCTTCAATAATTAAAACAGTTTGGTATTGATGTAGGAAGAAAAAGAGACAATCCAAAATAGATTCACATACTTAGAGAAATTTAATATATGATAAGAGTGGCACTATATTCAGTAGAAAAAACTAAATTTCTCAGTGAATAATGGCTAAAAACTAACAAATCATTCAGAAAAATAATAGTAAAGGTAACCTACTGGATAGCACAGGGTGTTAGTTTCTGTCGTGTCCAACTCTTTGTGACCCTATGGACTGTAGCCCACCAGGCTCCTCCATCCATGGGATTTTCCAGGCAAGGGTACTAGAGTGGGTTGCCATTTCCTTCTCTAGGGAATCTTCCTGACTCAGGGATCAAATTCAGGTCTCCCACAGTGCAGGCAGACTCTTTATCATCTGAGCTACCAGGGAAGCCCAGTAAACGTAAATTCTTACCTAATTTCTAATGACAAAAACAAATTTCTAATGAAAAGTTCTAGAAGGAAATACTGGGGCCCTTCTTTTTTTATTTTTGAAGTATGTAAGTTCTTTCTAGGCAAGAGAAAAAGCATTTATGCCATAAAGGAAAAGAGAGATGAATAAGACTAAATACAGATTAAAATGTTTTCATGAAAATAGACAAAGGAAAATAGCAGAAAATTTTGGAAGCCAAAAGTAAAATGCTATGTGTGTCCCAGCATATGTACTGTGTTTTCAGTTGGGAGTAAGAAAAAGTTCATTTGCTTGTATGTGCACAAAATTTTTCTGCTAAGATGCATAAGCAAACAAGAGTTTCTTAAGCACCTACTACATGCTCAGTCATGTAAGTGATAAAAACAAGAATTTAACACATTAGTAAACTCCACTTGTAGGCTGCTGCTGCTGCTGCTAAGTCGCTTCAGTCGTGTCCGACTCTGTGCGACCCCATAGACGGCAGACCACCAGGCTGCCCCATCCCTGGGATTCTCCAGGCAAGAACATTGGAGTGGTAGGCTAAGGCAAATATATTGTTGGAAGGCAGGAAAGAGTAATTAATAGCTACAAGTAGGGGCCAAGGAGCTAGATTTCTCAAGTTCAAATCTTAACCTTCCACATACTCACCAGGACCTAGAGAAAGATACAGTCTCTCAAAACTTCAGTTTCTTCATCCAAAAAATGAGCATAATAGTACTGTAGTGAGAGTCCCTTGGACTGCAAGGAGATCCAACCAGTCCATTCTAAAGGAGATCAATCCTGGGTGTTCATTGGAAGGACTGATGCTAAAGCTGAAAATCCAATACTCTGGCCACCTCATGTGACGAGTTGACTCACTGGAAAAGACTCTGATGCTGAGAAAGGTTGGGGGTGGGAGGAGAAGGGGACGACAGAGAATGAGATGGCTGGATGGCATCACCGACTCTGCGGACATGAGTTTGAGTGAACTCCGGGAGTTGGTGATGGACAGGGAGGCCTGGCGTGCTCTGATTCATGGGGTCACGGAGAGTCGGACACGACTGAGCGACTGAACTGAACTGAACTGAACCAGTGCTACAGGGACTAATCAAAACATGGCTGGCAAGGGGCTTTATTATCTGCGCTAAGAAATAAATGCGACTGAACTGAACTGAACTGAAGAAATAAAGTAGAAATAATCAATGAACAGCGGCTACTGTTTAATACCAAATAGTAACATCGATTATCACCACGATAAAAAAAAATACATTGCATCATCTATGTATGACTGATAAATTCAGTCATTAGAGTACTATGTTATGTTTTAGCAGCTAACATTGAAAGCTAATTTTACTAACAACAATGACGGCAACATTAGCTAACAACCATGACAGTTCCATGTGCCCATCTGCTTTCTGAGACAGACAGCCACTGCTCTCCATTTTAGAAGGTCCGGAGCCACACAGATTACAGGTAGCAAAGCCAAGACTGAAGCACATGTGTATCAAACTCCACAGGGCCTGCTCTGAATCAAGCTCATAAGGAAGAAAGCTGGAAATATTCAAATAGCATGAATGACAATCACAGAAGTGAAGAGGAATATGGCATGAAACAAAAACAATGCAGAAAACTGCTAAAATTATAATATGTATTTTATCTTTTCTGATAAACTGGGGCTGATAGGTATGTTTATAGGTGAAAACATAGATGTTCTGAGGGGTCTCCAGGCTAACATGGTAGTAGTGTGATTTATATTTTATTATATTTTATGTATTATATATAATATATACATATATATTATATCTGTTTATCTGTTTAATATTATATGTTCCGTTCCGTTCTGTCGCTCAGTCGTGTCCGACTCTTTGCGACCCCGTGGACTGTAGACTACCAGGCTTCTCCGTCCATGGGATTCTCCAGGCAAGAATACTGGAGTGGGTTACCGTTTCCTTCTCCAGGGGATCTTCCCGACCCAGGGATCGAACCCGGGTCTCCCGCATTGGAGGCAAACGCATTCTATATAATACAATACAAATGTTTTATATAAATAATCTTTTCCCTGATACTGAGAAAGATTGAAGGCAGAAGAGGCTGAAAGGGGAAGAGATGGTTGGATGGTATCACCAATTCAATGGACATGAACTTGAGCAAATTCTGGGAGATGCTAAGCGACAAGGAAGCCTGTCGTGCTGTAGTCCATGGGGTTGCAAAGAGTCAGACACTATTTGCCAACTAAAAAAGAAACAAATAATCATATACAATATAAAATTAAATTATATGGTGCTGCTATTTAGTCACCAAGTTGTGTCCGAGTCCATGCAACCCATGAAATGTAGCCTGCCAGGCTCCTCTGTCCATGTAATTTCACAGGCAAGAATAGTATAGTGGGTTACCATTCCCTCCTCCAGGGGATTTTCCCAACCCAGGAATCCATCCAGTGTCTCCTGCATTGGCAGACAGATTCTTTACCACTGAACCACCTGGGAAGCCCCATGCCTTATATATCACATACATATATATGTAACGTATAACATATGACAGCAAAAAATAGCTCTTAGCTCTATCCATGTCTAAAATACCCTGAACAAAATGCCATCAATGAGTAAATCCTGCAAAATGTGACATATAGGTATACACCACTCCACCTACATATTCTATGCTATAATGTTTCAACATGAGTCAAATATTTCCTGCAGAAACAGTTTTCATAGATTTGCTTTTGAAAATAGTGAAAACACTTCTGCTATTCTAAGATATTCAGATAGGTCTTTTACACACAAAAATAGCTGTAGGAAAGGAAGGTTTCACTACTGAATACCACTTTAACACACCTCCGCCAAGGGTGTGTGTGCTGAATTTAGGACACACTCACTTTTAAGCCAATTTGAAGCTTCACATCATTGACTTTTAGGTAGAACATAAATGATTGTGAAATGGGTGGTAACACCAAACTCTGTGCAAATTTACCTTGGCCAGAGCAAGCAGTTGTTTCTCTGTTGGGACTTGTTATAGACTCTTCCAACTTGGAAGCATTTTGTTACTAAAGAACTTGGAGCTGGAAATAAACTGAGTTCCAGGAGTGAAGAAGACGATCATTATAAAAACCAATTAAGCGAGAAGCGAGATCATTATGTAAACCTATTAAGCCAGAAGCAAAAGCCACCATGATGTTTTAAAAATTAAAGTCATGCTACACACATTCTTTGGTCATTTTTTTTTTTCTAAAGTGAAATGAATAACCATCTCTTTCTGGGTTCGCCATCATTGCTCCTGAAAATATCTACCGTGATCACAGCACTATTATGGTAGAGAACATTTTGGTATGGAAATTTTCATGTGTGTGTGTGTATCAATTTACCATGCCCACAATAAGTCAATATTATACTGCATTATTCTTCCAGCAGTGGTTTCTTTGTTTAGAGTCCTACAATTTTATAAGAGAAATCACCAGTGACCTGCTCAGCATAACAATTGATGACTGGGAGTTCCCACCGTTTTCACATCCTTAAAATGAGGAAATTGAACTCACTGATCCAATTCCAACTCTGACAGTCTGAGATTTTATGATTCCATTTTGTCAGTTCATATTCTACAACACTGGAACCCATCAAACCACCCACAAACTAAAAGACTATTATTTTTGAGTAGCCTGATATCCTATAAGCAAATCTAGTCACTAGGCATTTACCCATTTAAACAGTATTTTCAGCGTAACGTAAGGAGGGGAAAGACAGCACTCTGCATCACTTTTAGTCCTGCAAATAAAAGGGTCTTGAATAGAAAATAACTAAAAATCACAGCCCTACCTTTCACAATTACCAGTTATACAGAGACGAGAGAAATGTGCTGACAGTATCCTATCTAGCTGAAACACAAGAAATGCCCAGAAATAAGAACAGTAATCTAAAAGGAAGTACGTCTGAGCCAGAGGGGGAAAAATATGTCTAGCAACTACAACCTCCTGATGATGAAGAAACCAAATGTACCATGTGAGCTTGCCACGCCACTGCATTTCAAATACAAGCAAGTTTACACAAAAGCCAGGATGAGCAAGGATGTTGTCAGGACATATTGCCAGATTCACTTATATCCATGTAGAAAGCAGAATTTGTCACCATTAATCAGAACGGTCCCAATTACTTCTATAGATTTAGAAGTGGAGCACTGTTGTTGTGTCTGATGCTCGCTAAGTTGTATCTAATGCTTTGTGAGCCTGCCAGGCTCCTCTGAAATCCTCCATGGGATTTCCCAGGTAAGAATACTGGAGTATATACAGGTTCTCCAGTAGTCATGTATGGATGCGAGAGTTGGAAAACAAAGCAGACTTGGTGCTGAAGAATCGATGCTTTCAAAGTGGTACTGGAGAAGACTCCTGAGAGTCCCTTGGACTGCAAGGAGATAAAACCACTCAATCCTAAAGGAAATTAAGCCTGAATATTCATTGGGAGGACTGATGCTGAAGCTGGAGCGCCAATACTTTGACCACCTGATGCGAAGAGCTGACTCATTGGAAAAGACCCTGCTGCTAGGAATAATTGAGGGCAGGGGGAGAAGGGAGTCACAGAGGAGGAGATAGTTGGATGGCATCACTGACTCAAGGGACATGAGTTTGAGCAACTCAGGGAGATAGTGAAGGACAGGGAAGCCTGGTGTGCTGCAGTCCACAGGGTTACAAAGAGTCAGATGTGACTTAGCAACTGAAAAACAAGAACAACAGTACTGCAGTGGGTTGCCATTTCCTCCTCCAAGGACTCTTCCCGACCCAGGGATCAAACCTGCATCTCTTGCATTGATATGTGGATTCTTTACCACTGAGCCACCAGAGAAGCCTCATAAGTGGAATACAAGAGAGCAGTTCTTCCCTGTTGAGTTGCTTCTCACCAGGCACTTTTAATCTTGTGGGGACGCACATAAAGGACCAGAAACATGCACAAAACCTCCATCCTACCCCCAAAGCATTCCCCATGTGTAATACATGTTTTGCTGGACAAAACATGCTTGTGCCCTGGGTCCATCAAATTAGAGTTCTGTAAGAAGCTAAGGAATTCATTCAATGAGACTGTCTGTTCATGCCTCTCAAAGTTCTGCTCTGTTTATCATCTCAGAGATCCTCTTTGCTTCACAGGCCCACTCCAGTTGACCAGAAGTAGCTTCATGGAGACTTTGTTAAGAAGGGATCCAGAACTGGTGAGAAGACTGGCAGGATAAAAAGGTGATGCCTGCAAGGCACAAGAATCATATGCCAATATTGGATTTCTGCATCTCGAACACTCAACCCTGAGTCCTCACGCTTATGGGCACAACTGGCTTACCGTCTTTGAATTAGGCTTTTCTTAAATATCCTCCAGTTTTGAGAAACCTTCTTAGTATCCACAGTAGGTTGATTGGTGCCTCCCAAAATGTTATATCCAAGTTCTAGAACCTATGAATGTGACCTTATTTGGAAAAAGGGTCTTTTCAGATATAACAATGGATCTTAAGATGACATTATCCTGAACCATCTGGGTGGACCTTAAATCCAATGACAAAGGTCCTAATAAAAGGCACACATATCAGAAGACACAGACAGAAGAGGAGAAGGCCATGTGAAAATAAAGGCAGAAACTGGAGTTTCTGCAAGCCAAGTCAAGGAATGCCTGGAGCACTAAAAGTTAGAAAAGACAGAAGAGGATTCTCCCTCATCTGGAGGGGATACAGCCTTGCCAGCACCTTGATTTTGGATAAGTGGCCTCCAGAACTGTCAGACAATAAATTTTTATCATTTTAAGCCACTGATTTTGTGGTAATTTATTACCATGCATAATCCTAGCATTCCCAAAAACATTTCCAGAGAAAACCAGTTCTACAAGTACTCGTGTTGGGGAAATAAAAGACTGGGAGTGGGGTGGGAGAAATGTTCCAAGGTAAAATTAATTTGGGAAATACTCTTCCTAGAATTTGCTAAATGCTCTGTGAAGTCCACTTTAACTTTGGTTAATAAGCATTTCTCAAGCTTATTTAACTCTAACACTCTCTTTTTTATAACATCCTATTAATATCCCAGAGAACGTACTATGGAAAATACTGCACTAGAATATATTCTTTTTCAAATGCAAGTTTAATATTATATTCCATATTCAGCAAACTCTCCAAACGTATTTATAGCTAAGCTCATAGTCTGAGTGTTTTCCTCTTTCCTACCCAGAACCCAACACCTTCAGTGGAACATATGTGCCTGAACAAATGCCCTCTGGACCACTGAGCAAGTACGGACTAAGCACCTAACTCCAGGGCACAGTGGGAGGTCTTAGAAACGTAACACTTAGAAGATTGCCTTAGAAGCTTACATGGCCACACAAAATGTATTATGATTTAAATCTACACTTGATAAAATAGCCACATACTAGAAGTTAGAGTAGTCCCACTGGAAGCAGATTTCTTTTTTTCATTTTGATTGCTAACAATCCTAAGTATTGTTTAAAGGACCAAAATAGCTTACAAAATTTACATTTTTCAAATGCCAAATTTTGTCTTGACAAATTTTGTTAAGGATCACCAAGAACTTGAAAAGAAGACATTTTCTAAAATATCTTCACTCAGAAGATCAGGGCTAAAATGTACATCACAAGTTACTTTTATTAACGCTATTAAATTGCAATATATTTATGCTTGAGTCATGGTAAAATAAGAGGTGTAAAAATAACGCCTTGGTTGTTTCATGACTGCACATGCTATAAAAAGTATAAGGAAAATAGAATTATAAGGAATGGAACCTAAAAACTCATTCTCTTACCTCTGACAACTGTCCTCAACACAAATATTTTGGGGTATATCAAATTATGGACGAAAAATATCCTCCTCTATTTTTCTCTGCTTGGTACAGTTCTGAATACAAAGTTATTTTCCAGGCAAAGATGAATGAAGCTTTGCTCTTTCTAATATCAGTAAAGACTATGAAAAAAAAAAGATTAATTTCATTGGATAGGATGATGCCTGCTCTGAAAAGCAGCCACACTCTGCAGTGATCAGAGATGAGTGGGCAGAACCTGCACTCTTCGAGCGGTGGCCTGCACCTTTACAAAATCCTTTTCACACCTCAGGAAAACAAACACAAGAGCAAGTTCTTATCACCAATGAAGATAAGAGCATTAAAACACTGGACAATAAGAATATAGTAATTTCACAAAAGAAAGCAACTGTTTTCATTCAAAGAGTTCACGTTATTCATACACATGTATTCCCAGCAGATTTTTGATGGGCTCACACCAGTCCCTCTCTAAGTCAACAACACTGTAATAATAACAAACCTACTGCTAATTATTAAATACCTGAAGTACCACTCACCAGCCAAAGGGTATGATGATGAAGAAGAAAGCATCATTCCTCCTGTTTACAGAGAAGAAAAGTGAGCCTCAGGAAAGTGAAGGACTTGAGCCATGACCCCACATCCACTAGAAGTCAGAACTGAGCCTTATCTGCCTATCAGAGTAGACTGCACACAGGGACCTGGAGAACTTAGGTGACAAACAGAATTCAACAACTCTGCTTTTCTGCCTCCTACATCAGGGCCCGAAGAAGCCATTATAGTTTCAGTGTCCTAATAATGTAGGGGAGGAAGTCATTCATTAGAGATGAAAAAAAAAAAAGAATTACTAAGTTGGAAATGTTCCACTCAGCAAGAGGAAACTGGGTTGCTCTGAGCCTCGAAGGAGAGAATCACATGTCTGTGCTCAGACTTTCCAAGGTGAGGGAAATATGCTATATATGACATGGCCAAAAACATCACAG
Organism: Moschus berezovskii; assembly: GCF_049115385.1. Classification (NCBI taxonomy): domain Eukaryota; kingdom Metazoa; phylum Chordata; class Mammalia; order Artiodactyla; family Moschidae; genus Moschus; species Moschus berezovskii. The sequence continues at coordinate 15,560,809 of NC_142483.1, forward strand.
CTTCCTCTCATCCTTTACAACCTGTGTTGGTGTTAGGAGCACAAGAAATACATTTTGACTGGGCTTCCTTTAGGAATTAAACTTGAAATCCAGGAAAAGGGGGCAGGCACTTTGAATAGCAATTGTTGCCAGATCCTTGTCATCTGGATGTCCTTACATTCATAGTTTATTCAAACGTTCACTAGCTAACCTTTCCCTCCTTAATTTCACTTACAAAGCTGACCAGAGTCACAAATCAAATGCCAAGGAGGTCGGGCAAATGACACCAAAGAGCAACTCTGGTTGGATGGGAACTTGGCAAACTGGGGAAAGGCACCTCATCCCGAGGGGCAACCAGTGTCTCAGCCTGCAAGCTAAGAGGGAGGGAGTCACAGCAGTGCTACGTAGGTTCAACTTTCTTAAGAGAAACCACAACCTACATTATTATGTGACATATCCTGATTTTCTTTCATTTTGAGCACCTTTTAAAAATTTATTTAAGAAAAAATATATCAAATAAACAAAGAACACTGAGTTCATTAAACTAAATCTGTGGACTGGGTTCACAGGTGGGCTTCCAGCTGGTAAAACTTCTGCTAAATGTTGCTAAAGAATAAGGAGGATGTTCAGTTCAGTTCAGTTGCTCAGTCGTGTCCGACTCTCCGCGACCCCATGAATCACAGCACGCCAGGCCTCCCTGTCCATCACCAACTCCCGGAGTTCACTCAAACTCATGTCCACAGAGTCGGTGATGCCATCCAGCCATCTCATTCTCTGCATAAGAGAACGCACTGGTCATAGCAAACACTCTCTTCCAACAACACAAGAGAAGACTCTACACATGGACATCACCAGATGGTCAACACCGAAATCAGATTGATTATATTCTTTGCAGCCAAAGATGGAGAAGCTCTATACAGTTAGCAAAAACAAGACCAGGAGCTGACTGTGGCTCAGATCATGAACTCCTTATTGCCAAATTCAGACTGAAATTGAAGAAAGTAGGGAAAACCACTAGACCATTCAGATATGACCTAAATCAAATCCCTTATGATTATACAGTGCAAGTGAGAAATAGATTTAAGGGACTAGATCTGATTGATAGAGTGCCTGATGAACTCTGGACGGAGGTTCGTGACATTGTACAGGAGACAGGGACCAAGACCATCCCCATGGAAAAGAAATGCAGAAGAGCGAAATGGCTGTCTGAGGAGGCCTTACAAATAGCTGTGAAAAGAAGAGAGGCGAAAAGCAAAGGAGAAAAGGAAAGATATAAGCATCTGAATGCAGAGTTCCAAAGAATAGCAAGGAGAGATAAGAAAGACTTCCTCAGTGATCAATGCAAAGGAGGATGTTAAGACCACCTTATTTAAAAGAACACCAGAGACAGCTTATTAACAATTTTATATTTTCTTAAGAAAAGATTTACTTTAAATTTATAATAAGACAAAGAATAATATACACTGTTGTGTCCTTTTTATTGATATGCTGATATTCTGAACTTCTGAAAGGTTGGGGTAAGGGTGGAAATTAAGTTAAATTTCTTCCAAGTAACCCATCAATACTGATAAGTAGTTGGCTCTTATTTTTTAGACTCTAAGTGAAAACCTGTCAAAAACATACACATTATCCACAAAATTGGTACATGAACAAAAATGTTCTCCAAAATTTATTAACAACTTATTAACAATTATAATTAACAATTTATTAACAACAATAAAAAGCAACTTTTTTGTCAACATTGACCAAGTTCCAGGCTCTATATTAAGTTTGGAGGAAACAAACAATGGTGTATGAGATGCTCCTGTCTTTTTTTCACTGGAATGACATAGCAAGAAAGTAAGACAATTAAATAGGCAAGCCCAGTCAAGTGTGGCTCAGATCATGAGCTCCTTATTGCAAAATTCAGGCTTAAATTGAAGAAAGCAGGGAAAACCACTAGGCCATTCAGGTATGACCTATATCAAATCTCTTATGATTATACAATGGAAGTGACAAACAGATTCAAGGGATTAGATCTGATGACAGAGCATGGAGAACTATGGACAGCAGTTCAGAACACTGTACAGGAGGTGGTGATCAAAACCATCCCAAAGAAATATAAATGCAAGAAGGCAAAATGGCTGTCTGAGGAAGCCTTACAAATATCTGAGAAAAGAGAAGTAAAAGGCAAAGGAGAAAAAGAAATATATACCCAACTGAATGCAGACTTCCAAAGAAGAGCATGGAGAGATAAGAAAGCCTTCTTAAGTGAACATTGCAAAGAAACAGAGAAAACAACAGAAAGGGAAAGACTGAGATCTCTTCAAGAAAATCAGAGATATCAAGGGAATATTTCATACAAAGATAGGCATAATGAAGGACAGAAACAATAAAGACCTAACAGAAGTAGAAGAGATTAAGAAGAGGCGGCAAGAATACACAGAAGAATTGTACAGAAAAGGTCTTAATGGCCTGGATAACCACAACGGTATGGTCACTCACCTAGAGCCAGACATCCTGGAGTGTGAAGTCAGGCGGGCCTTAGGAAGCATTACTATGAACAAAGCTACCACAGGTGATAGAATTCCAGCTGAGCTATTTCAAATCCTCAAAGATGATGCTATGAAAGTGCTGGACTCAATATGCCAGCAAATATGAAAAACTCAGTAGTGGTCACAGGACTGGAAAAGGTCAGTTTTCATTTTAATCCCAAAGAAGGGCAATGCCAAAGAATGTTCAAACTACTGTACCACTGTGTGCATTTCACATGCTAGCAAGGTAATGCTCAAAAGCCTTCAAGCTATACTTCAACAGTATGTGAACCAAGAACTTCCAGATGTGGAAAATCCTTAAAAAGAATACCAGACCACCTTACCTGTCTCCTGAAAAACCTGTATGCAGGTAAAGAAGCAACAGTTAGAACTGGACATGGAACAACAGACTGGTTCCAAATCGGGAAAGGAGTACATCAAGGCTGTATACTGTCACCCTGCTTATTTAACTTCTATGCAGAGTACTCATGTGAAATGCCAGGCTGGATGAATCACAAGCTGGAATCAAAATTGCTGAGAGAAATGTCAACAATCTCATATATGCAGATGATACTACCCTAAGGGCTGAAAGTATAGAGGAACTAAAAAGCCTCTTGTTGAAGGTGAAAGAAAGTGAAAGTGAAGTTGCTCAGTCGTGTCCAACCCTTAGCAACCCCACGGACTGCAGCCTACCAGGCTCCTACATCCATGGGATTTTCCAGGCAAGAGTACTGGAGTGGCTTGCCATTGCCTTGAAGGTGAAAGAGGAGAGTGAAAAAGCTGGCTTAAAACTCAACATTCAAAAAATGAAGATCATGGCATCTGGTCCCATTCAGTTCAGTTCAGTTCAGTTCAGTCGCTCAGTCGTGTCCGACTCTCCGCGACCCCATGAATCACAGGTACTTCATGGCAAATAGGTGGGCCAATAAGTAGAAACAGAGACACACTTTATTTTCTTGGGCTCCAAAGTCACTGTGGACAGTGACTACAGCCATGAAATTAAAAGACACTTGCTTCTTGGAAGAAAAGCTATGGGACACCTAGACATCATATTAAAAAGTAGAGAAATTACTTTGGCAACAAAGGTCCAGATAGTCAAAGCTATGGGTTTTTCCAGCAGTCATGAACAGATATGAGAGCTAAACCATGCTGAGTGCCAAAGAAATGATACTTTTGAACTGTGGTGCTGGAGGAGACTCTTGAAAGTCCCTTGGACAGCAAGGAGATCAAAGTAGTCAATTCTAAAGGAAATTCAGCCTGAATATGCTGAACCTAAAGTTCCAATAATTTGGCCACCTGATGTGAAGAGCCAGTTCATTGGAAAAGATCCTGATGTTGGGAAAGATTGAAGGCAGGAGGCGAAGTGGGCAGCAGAGGATCAGATGGTTAGAGAGCATCACTGACTCAATGAACAGAAGTCTGAGCAAACTCTGGAAGACAGTGAGGGCAGAGAAGCCTGGCGTGCTACAGTTCACGATGTCGCAAAGGGTGGGATATGACTTACCAACTGAACAACAACAAAATCTGCAGACTGAGTGTACGCCATAGATGATAAAACAGAGGAAACGGTACTGATGAGAAAATGGGGGAAAGTCACGTGGGTATACCGAATATTATTCTCAAAAATCAATTTTGGATTTACGGTAGCAATCTCCCTTCCTATCTAAACACACACAAAGCAGGGGAGCGCAATGAGGGATATACTACAAACAGTCAAACTGAGAAGAGAGAGCTCCCCCACAAAACACCAGTTACATATAGGAAGTAAAATGAAGATTGAATCAAGCCTGAACAATGAAGAAAGACCATTTAAATAAATTAATCTTTGGAGAACCAAAGGAGTGAGGGCAAAAATGGTTGACAGATTCAACTACATTCATAGCCAAAAACTTGATGAAAACTCACAAAACCAAAATTTAAAGGGCAAATTAAAAAGTGGAGTAAGTAAATATTTGTCTCAAGACAGAGTTAATATTACTAATGTATAAGTATACTAAGTGAGAATCAACCACGTGAGATTCACAGAGAAAATACACCCAGTAAGTTGGCTTAAGCTCAACATTCAGAAAATTAAGATCATGGCATCTGGTCCCATCACTTCATGGGAAATAGATGGGGAAACAGTGGAAACAGTGTCAGACTTTATTTTTCTGGGCTACAAAATCACTGCAAATGCTGATTGCAGCCATGAAATAAAAAGACGCTTACTCCTTGGAAGGAGAGTTATGACCAACCTAGATAGCATATTAAAAAGCAGAGACATTACCTTGCCAACAAAGGTCCATCAGTCAAGGCTATGGTTTTTCCAGTGGTCATATATGGATGTGAGAGTTGGACTGTGAAGAAAGTTGAGCACCAAAGAATTGATGCTTTTGAACTGTGGTGTTGGAGAAGACTCTTGAGAGTCCCTTGGACTGCAAGGAGAGCCAACCAGTCCATCCTAAAGGAGATCAGTCCTGGGTGTTCATTGGAAGGACTGATGCTAAAGCTGAAACTCCAATACTTTGGCCACCTTATGCAAAGAGTTGACTCACTGGAAAAGACCCTGATGCTGGGAGGGATTGGGGGCGGGAGGAGAAGGGGACGACAGAGAATGAGATGGCTGGATGGCATCACCGACTCGATGGACATGGGTTTGGGTGAACTCCGGGACTTGGTGATGGACAGGGAGGCCTGGCGTGCTGTGATTCATGGGGTCGCAGACTGGGGACACAACAGAGCGACTGAACTGAACTGAAACACTTTTAATCCTATTTAATAATTAAAGTCAAAACAAAGGATAATAATGCTAAGCTGGACATTTTAACATTAAGAGACATTCTCACTGAAATAGTACATATAACCAGTGAAAATTTTTAGAAACAATGGCAGTGACCAAAAGTAGAAGCATGCCTGGGTAAATCAGAGCACACAATGTCATTAACAGTAAAAAAAAAAATCAAGAGGCTTATAAGCACAGAGACACACTTTTAATAACACTACGTTAAATTTAAAAACTCAAAACCCTAAATTTTAGATATATTATAAAAGTAAATATATGATACATAATGTGAAGAGCATAACAAAGATCAGATAGGAACAGGGAAACAATTTTTTAAACTATCATAATGTAAAAATTGTGAACAATTTAAACACCAATAATATCATTCAGGTCAGTTCAGTTCAGTTCAGTCGCTCAGTCGGGTCCGACTTGTTGCGACCCCATGAATCACAGTATGTCAGGCCTCCCTGTCCATCACCAACTCCCGGAGTTCACTCAAACTCATGTCCATCCAGTTGGTGATGCCATCCAGCCATCTCATTCTCTGTCGTCCCCGTCTCCTCCCACTCCCAATCCCTCCCAGCATCAGAGGGGAAGAAGGATTTTTGGAAAGTACCCAGTAGGCAGTATTGAAACAGGTAAGAATTTTTCAAAAATTTCCCCAGAATGATGTGGCTTATTTGATTCCACAAATCTACATGGATAAAAGAGACTTATCCAGAAAGAAAAGCTATGGAAAAAGCCTTTGAGCTCATTAATCTCATATCTAAAAGGTCACCTCTGGAGTCCAGGACTCACATCTGCTCTTATTAGGGGCCCCACGTGTTCATATGGAATTCCTGTGCCTCTTTTGATTGATAAACGGATCAATACCCAGCAGTTGCTTTCACAAAGGTGGGGAGGCCTATTGCCTGACAATGACTCAAGGACTCCAATTCTCTCTCCAGGCACATGGCCCAAGAGCATTACAAACTCAAGAGGTGACTCTTCACACCCTTTAAAAGGAGAAAAATTGGCCAAGTGAAGGTAGGCACATGCCCTTCTCACACACAGGACTTCTGTAATGTCCAGCAAAGAAATGATGGTACTCCACTCAAAAAATACACTTAAAGGGAAAATCTGTCTTATATGCATGAATTGCAACCCCGAGCTCATGCTGAAAGAACATGCCCCTGGTGTGTCCATGAAGCTCTGTTCTATGAACTCAAGTCCTAGTGTCTGAAAGAGATTTGTTCTCGATCAGTGAAGACCTGTAGGTGATTTTTAACAAAAATATGACAAGAAACTAGCTTGCCCTCCTTTCTCTCCCTCTTCTCGTTCTCCCCCCATCTTCGTCTCCCTTTTTCTCTCTCATCAACTCTGAGAGTGTATCTTCTTCTAATTTTGATGCTGATTATGTCCAAAACACCGAAGAACAAAAACCTATCAAATAGGGGGATATTTAAAAAACAAAACAAAACAGCAGTTGATTCAGAAACAGAATGGAATGGGTTCCAGAGTGGACCACTCCCAGCAACACCCACACAAGACGACATTCAGTAAGTCAGCCATGCCCATCATTAAACTAAGTTAGGGAGAAAATAAAGATGATGGTCTGAAATTCATTCATAGGATTTCAAGACAAAGCTGGTTTTACCTAACTTTACAACAGCTAGTTTCCACTGAACCATGTCACAGCTCCACAAGAAAGGCCAAATGGCTCATTATGTGAAAAGTTCCAACGACTGTTTTTTAATGTTTAGCAGCGGTTTGCTTGGCTCGGCCACTGCAACAAATATTGCTGAACTGTTTAACTTACGAGAGACATTTAAAAGCTAAAAAGCCCAAATTCTAAATATGTAATTCATAAAACAGCATATTTTCTTTAATTCATTTTCTCAAAGTTTACAATATCTGTACTAATTCTCTGTAACTAGATATGTTCTGGATACATTCTCAGAGAATCTGTGCAGAATAAAAATTTGAAACATCTTAAAACTAACTAAAAACATCTTTCAAGGATGCTGCAAGGCAAATGCTTTTTAGATGTTTTGCATTTTTATGCTAAACAGTGCAGCTGCGATTGATAAAAAGCAATCAAGCTAATTTAAGTCAATCAACTCCAGGAGGTTCTCACCACTTGGATAAAAATGCTCTCTCACTCCTTAGAAAATAAATAAAGATTTAACAGAGTGAATGTATTTTCTTGACTCTGCTTTCTTGCCATTCCAAAAGCAGCATATAACCAAGAAATCATGTTAAGCAATTTTTGTCACTAGTTTAAGTATAATGCAAACTTTTAAGTTATGTTTAATTAACTAATCCAAGCAATAGCATATTAGCAAAGAGTAATAAGCCTTGAATGAGAGAATAACACACACACACACACACATACATATTTATGAAAGGTAAAAACTGTTGTTACAGAGGCTATCAATTCCACTTTAGTCTCTAAGGAAAATATCATGTTAAACAATTTAGTTCTGGATGGTTGTTATCATTAAAAGATGATCCTGGAGTTTGAAAATCACAATCCGAAATACGTAAGTTCAGGGACAAGCTGGAAAGTAGAGTTCATTCATTTAGCTAACTTCATACATTATGAGAAAAACAGCAGGGATGGTTACAAAGTACTTTACTATGATAAAGATAATACATGTTCAACATATGGGGTGTTCAGGGGAGGAGAGAAACTAAATTTCCTATTTCCACTAGCAGGTTAACATGTTACTCCTCTGCAAAATTCTAATATTCCTGCAAACATGACCTAATTAATAAAACCTGAGCAGTATCCTGTAAAAGACCATCATCAGAGTTATTAGATACAAGGGCAGGAAAAATAGACCCAAACCATTTGTTCTTCTATGGAGGTGGTCTCCAAAGAGGCAATATGAAAAGTCAGGAAGAGCTTCTCTGGTTCTCGGGTATAAAACCCTGGACAGCAACTCCAGGTATGTCTCTCTATCTCCATATGAGGGTGTTAATATTCTTTCTGAGAGTTAAAACGATTTGACAGGGCCCATCATACAAGTTCCAATTCATAGGAGACATCCGCTGCTGTACTAATGTCTTGTGTGAAGACAAGCCTTCTTTCCTAAGGTCTTGAATATAGGAAGAAGAATGAAGTTGAAAACATTACTGTGAAAAGCTTCTATGAAAGCAGTCATGTGGATAATGTGGAAAAGGTGAACTCGGGGATTTTCATAGTGTTTCATATCCTCAGTCCCCTCCAGGTGTAAGAAAGCTTCATCCCTGGTGCTGAGCAAGCAGGTGAAAAGATGCCTTCATGTACAAGCCCTCTGTGACCTAACACCCAGAGACTGAAATATGACATGTTTTGCAGTGGTGGTGTATGTGTCTGAGCTGGCTCTTAGTTGTGGCATGCAGGCTCTAGTTTCCTGACCAGGGGTTGAACCCAAGCTCCCTGCACAGGGAACACAGTCTTAACCACTGGACCACCATGTGTGCGTATGTATATATGCATGTATTAGAAATATTAGAGTTTCTGTAAATTCCTGAAGGACACTGTTTTCTTACATTATCAAGGACATAACTATATCAACCACTCTTTTTTTTTTTTAATTTTCTGTATTATGATGCTTTGACCAGTGTGGCCTTGCTGATCCCAAATACTTTCCCTCTCAGGGCTGACCAGTTCCTAGAAACAGTAAAGGGCTCACCTGTGTGATTTTAATATGCAAACCAATCAATCCAGAGTCCACACCCCCACCACCACCTGTATCAGGATCTCATATTCAGGGCCACTGTTTCCCAGTCGTAATCACCCAAAGGCCAGGTACCAAACAACTGGAGAGAGCCCTCATGCTCCAGAGCCTGTTGAAATTATTCAAACTAGCCAACCCTAAACCAGCTTACCCTGCCTCAACCATTCCTTCCCATGGAAACCACAATAAAGGCTCCTGTCCATGTCTTCCCCTCACCCCCTCTACTTCCTGACTGACTCTAAATTAGTCTCCTTGTGTGCCGCCTCACCGCCCCTGGCATGGGATGGCATGTCCCCTCCTCTTGGGAATGGTGAGTACAAACTGTCTTTTCAGTGGCAGTCTTCTCATGATCTGTTGACCTCACCGGAGCTGAATAAAATAAAATCTACATTTTAAAATAAGAAGAAAGCCATGGTCCATGCTGTTTTACCTTTACCTAGGCAAGTGTGGCCCAGGAGCCTGACTTTGAGAACATTTATGAACAGGGACCTGTTTTGTGCCATGGCATTACATGTTGTAAGAGCAGCTGTATCTCTAGTAGTGAACCTGGGAGGGAGAAACTGGGCCTGCCAGTGCAGTGGAGTCAAGGCACTCATGTCTTGAGAGTAGAATAGCAAGCCTTTATATCTTCCTGCAGGAGAAGGGGATCACTTTGCAGCCTGCAGGAATGGCAGGCATCCACAGAAGGAACAGTTGCACATTCATTGGGACACCACCACATACTCGCAGTTATGTGTTCCAGAAATGTTTTTTTCAACATTCATAGTCAGACTCTCCACATCTTTCCATTTTCCCTCCCTTTTCCAGCCACTCAATACCACGAGGAGTTCCTTGAACATACTCCTGACTCTCGTCTCCATATCTTTGCTCACACCGCTTCCTCAGCCTGAGATGCTATTCCCTCTCCTGACCATTTTGCCCACCAGAATTCTATCACTGCTCAAGTTCTAGTTTGCCTCCATAGTGGAGCATTCCCAACAGCCCCTAACCCAAAGGAATTACTCTTTTCTTCCCCTATACCTCTTTTATGTTTCCTTGTTTGCATTTTCTTAGGGACCCTGTTTCTATTACAGATTATATCTATTAATAGTTAAGACTTTATTGGGTGATCTGTATATGGTATATATGTATACCACATTTAGGTACTGTGCTAAATTGTGTTACTTACAATATGCTAACTCTTTAAGACAGGTATTCCCAACATCCTTGTTTTACAGCTGAGAAAACTAAGGTTCTGAAAAGTTGGGCAAATTGCCCAAGATTCCAATATTAGTCAAGTGATAGATGCTGGATTGGATCCTGGTTCCCTCAGACACAAAGCCTGAGCTCTTAATAGGTGATGCTGCCCTCACCAGAACTAGGTACTGCCTAGGAGGGTGAGAATGCCTCAGGTATTTGCAAATGCCCACACTATGCTCAGCTCAGTGCTCACTCACAGAGGATAGTGAGTACTTAGGGTCTGAGAAGCTGAATGAATAATTCTAGTTATGTTTGAAAATCATAGATTATAATTATTCATCCATTGTGCTTTGTCACTTATTTGGTAGTGAGCCATTGTTTGGATTTTCCATGTCAATATGAGTTTGATATAATCCTCAGAAGGGAACCATTTGGACTTCATTCCACATAAGTAGCTGCTAAGACAAAGATAACTGGGCCAATGTATATCTTTGTCCTCAGTGAATATTCCCTCCCTAGTTGAAAGACTTTGGGTGAGCCTTGGTTTCTGCACCTATGAAAGTGAAAGTCGCTCATTCATGTCTGACTCTGCAACCCTATGACTATAGAGTCCATGGAATTCTCCAGGCCAGAATACTGGAGTAGGTAGCTGTTCCCTTCTCCAAGGGATCTTCCCAACCCAGGGATTGAACCCAGGTCTCCCACATTGCAGGCAGATTATTTACTGTCTGAGTCACCAGGGAAGCCCAATAAATGTTGCTTAGTCACTAAGCTGTGTCCGACTCTTTTGCAATCCCATGGACTGTAGGCTGCCCACGAGGCTCCTCTATCCATGGGACTTCCCAGGCAAGAATACAGTAGAGGGTTGCCATTTCCTTCTCCATGGGATCTTCCTGACCCAGGGATCAAGCCCACGTCTCCTGCATTGGCAAAAGGATTATTTACCACTGAGCCACCTGGAAAGCTCTTCTGCACTGTAAGTCAGGATAGTAAAAGAACCCCTTCGCAGGGGTGCTATGAAAATGGCATGATGTATGTGGCATGATGATTGCCATATATAAAGTGCTTAGTAAGCTATTTTTTAAAAAGGAGGAGGAAGAGAAATGATCAGTGAAGATCATTAACTCTACAGGGGGAAAAAAAAACACTAAATGAGTGCCTACTCCACAATGGGCTCATCCTAGTCTACCCTGTCACTTTCACATCTAATGAGCCAACCAACTGTTCAACTTAAGTCGGTGGAAGGAGAGGTCATGATGGCAATGAGAACAAGCTTCTTTAAGAACAGGGGTTCAGTGATGAGCAGACTGTACACATTGGGGTGGAAAAGACAAGACTACTGTGATCAGAGGAAAAGCAACAGGGAAGCTGTCCTGGGGACAAAGAATGGGCCAGCCTGGCCAAGGGGTGACTGCAGCTGTCATTTTAATCCCGCTATCCTGACTACTCATGGGACATGGGATGGTACATAGGTGGGGAAAATACAATTAAGGCTTTAGTGTTAGAAGGGCTACAGTTAGACCCTCATCTCTACCACTTCAGAGCACAGCATGGTGTCCAGAGCAAGTTACTCACTTTTCTAGATATCAGCTTCCTTGTCTGTAAAATGGGATGGTTTTATAAGGACCTATTACTTATGGGAGCACATGTTTAGGCATAGAATATATGCTCAGTCAATGGTTAGTGTTTGTTACTAGTAAGATCGGGGTCTATAAAATGGGGATACTTCTCCTTCAAGGAGCACTGTAAGGGTTCAAGATAATGATACACAAAGTTCCCAGCCCAATACCTTAAACATGATAGGTGAGCAGTAAATGTAAAGTGCTATTGTTGTTAGTGGCAGTCAATCCTGCGTGTTCATTGGAAGGACTGATAATAAAGCTGAAACTCCAATACTTTGGCCACCTCATGCGACGAATTGACTCACTGGAAAAGACTCTGATGCTAGGAAGGGTTGGGGGCGGGAGGAGAAGGGGACGACAGAGAATGAGATGGCTGGATGGCATCACAGACTCTGTGGACATGAGTTTGAGTGAACTCCGGGAGTTGGTGATGGACAGGGAGGCCTGGAGTGCTGTGATTCATGGGGTCGCGGAGAGTCGGACACGACTGAGCAACTGAACTGAACTGAACATACACAAGGCTTAGTAATCAGATAGGGGTTTCTAAGAAGAGCAAAAAAAGAGGAAAAGATAGTATTAAGAATAATTACAAAGAGCAGAAGCAGTATATTACATGCCAAGCACTAAGCTAGGTCCTTCCATAACAAATGTGTTCCTTTACAGCACCATGTATAGATATTAACAGTATAATTTCCAGTTTCCCTTTGAGGGAGCTCCTTTTGTTGTTTAGTCACTCATTCGTGTCTGACTCTTTTGTGACCTCATGGACTGTAGTCTGCCAGGCTCCTCTGTCCACAGGATTTCACAGTCAATAATACTGGAGTGAGTTGCCATTTCCTTCTCCAGGGGATCTTCCCAACCAGGGGACTGAATTTTCATCTCTTGCATTGGCAGGTGGGTTCTTTACCCCTAGGTCAACAGGAAAGCCTGAGGAAGTGCGTATCGATACTTTAAAACAGGGATTGGCAATTTTTTTTTCCCTTTGGTAAAGAGTCAGGTAGTAAATATAAATATAAAGGGCTGTATAGTCCCTTTCACAACTAATCAGTTCTGTCAACGTAGTGGGAAAGCAGCCACAGACAATATGTAAACGAATGGGCATGGCTGTGTCCCAATAAAAATTGATTTACCAAAGCAGGCATATACAAGATTTGGCCTGTAGATTATAACTTGTTGATCTGGGCTTTTGAGGTTGTTACCACAGCACAACTTAGACTATACTATCTACTACTACACTTGACAAAGAGAATTTTGTTAGAGAACTGCAGAGAAGTAACAGTACTTTTCTGTTTCTCTTTGAGAATATTTGGTAAAATGGGACCGTGTAAAGCTGACTTGGGTTTGGGTCATTATTTTATCTGGTTGCATAATATCAGTGTGATCTCAGTGCCGTGGAAAGAAGTACACATTGGCCTTTTGGACATAAACACTATGCCATCCCTTTCTCACCTGGTTTACTCCAATTCAGGTTTCAGTTCTCAGATCACGCAACAATTCCTCCAGGAACCCCAACCTAGTTTCACCATTCATTTGTGCAGAGCATTTAACCTTCTTTTCTCGTTATAACTGTATTACTGAAAACATCTTTCTCTTGGACTAGACAGTGAGAATGCTGAAACCATGTATGATTTTGTTCACTATGGGATCCTAAATACCTAATTTAACGTCTGGTACGTAACTGGCACTCAATAAGGATTTGTTGTCTATAAAGCAATTAAGGCAAATCATTAGTAGTCACCTTTTCCTGGTGACTCACAGAGTTTCAATGACCCATTGATGGTAACAAATTATTCAACAGAACTCTAATGCAACCCAGATTCAGGTGATACTCAAGTCTTGAGCTTAAGCAGAACACTCCGCTGCCTCCTAGAGATGTCTACAGATGACATTTGTGGAAAATAAACCTACCAAAGAAAAGATCACTTTAGTCAAAAGATAGGAAAGTATGGAAGAAGTTGTGTGGCTACCCTCAAAATAAGAAAGCTCAAAAAATATTTCTTTGATTTACTAAGAAGTTCCAAGTGATGTCTAACACATGTCTTCTTGCTTCACTGCATACTGTTGCAAAATAATTTTCAAACTGGTTGCCAGCATTCAAAAAAACAACAGAGAAACCACCAAAAAGTCTGGATTTCCTGCTTCTCTTAAAATCAGCACATTTGGCAAGACTGGGCTTCTAGTTCCTGAGGGCAAGAATCAGCTTTAGATTGGGTCTGTGCTCTCTAGTTACAATCGCTTCCCTGAGTTACAAAACCTGTCTGGATCCCGGCACATTGATATAGGCCCCCCCTGGGTTATAGGCAGACTCAGTGGAGGGGAAGAGGACTAAAAGCTGAGTAGAAAGGAGAGAGATTGTCTCCTTGCCTTTTGAAGGGATATTGAAAGGAAAGAAGGAAGGAATTGAGAAGGAGGGAGGAAGAGAGGGAAAAAAAGGAAAGACATATTCTTGAAATTAGAAGCCAAAATAGAAACACTGAGGAAGAGCACGGTTTTCACCTTGGCTGCAGTTTTGTAATAAAGGATGGGAGCAGAAAGAGAGAGCAGTTCCTAGAGCACATGGTAGTGATGGACGGAATATATACAACAATTCCTGTTGGAATGATCTCATTTAGTATCATGTGATGCAAGGGCTTCTGAACACCTAAGGAGAGTTATCTGTGTGCAAAACTTTCATCCAAACCCTTTACATCTGGAGTTTAAGAGCAAAGGATTCTGTAAAAAGATGTCCACAATTTTGCTTGCCAGGGCCTCTAGCAACCTTAGGAGCTAACCTTAGACCTTCAGAACCTTTCGGTCTATTTTAGAGTCAAGGTTAGCCAGGGAATTTAGCACTCATGATACTTCATGGTCTCCTTTGGCTAACCCAATACGATGTCTTTCTCTAAAACAAAGGTGTATTACTTCAAAGATATCCACAACTTCCATACACCTATCCACAGAAAGCACACAAATTATGAGTGCCCTTTTGACAGGTTTTTATGTGAATTTTCAAAAACACAAACACTCTTTCAAAGATCAAACAGCCAGGCATTCAGTACAGTTAAATATTTTTCCTTCTCAAGCAATAGTTATTACTTCTTTAGGCTGAACTTTGAAGATACTGTTTATCCTTTGCATGTTTAATTAAAACTCTTCAATTGAATTCAGAAATGCTCATTAAATCTGTCTTTTTAGAAGATCATTTTAGCAAAGCTACTATTTTCTTTTACTAGGTGTTAATATAAACAGGTTAGCTTACTTTGAGGTTTTCCCGAGGATGCTGCAAAATTTGAGGCTCTCCTTGCCCCACAGTTCTACTTCTTCCCCGAAGCAAGAGGAAAAGGAGGAAAACTGCTGCCACATGTGCCTGACTTGTAATCCACACGGGCTCCATGGACTCCGCCTTCAGCTCAGCCCAACCCCAGGGCTGAGATGTACTGTACAGACACCAAATGACCACGGACTTGACCAACAGTACTTTGGTTTTGCTCAAACGGCTGAAAGGTTGCATGGAAGCACAGCCCCACTCTTAAAAATAATTCAGTAAAAGTAGAAACTTTGGAAATAATCTAACTGTCTGTCTGCAGGAGAAAGATTTACTAAAGGGTGCTAAGTGGAATAATGGGCAACCGTTGACAGTGAAGCAGGTGTATACTGACATAGAAGGACCTCAGAGAAATAGTGAGTGAAAAAAGGAAGTGGTTGCTTTTATTTTATGCTTTTTTTGGTAAAGTTATCGTTTTTAATATTCCATGTAATCTAACTTATGTTTGGAAAATCCCCACAATAATATATGCATACATTGATAAGTATATAACTACTTAGAAAACATGGAATGGTACAGCCCCCAAAATGATAAGGGTGGTTATGCCTGGGGAGAGGACACAACATCACTATGTTCAGAAAGACTGAAGAAAAATTTATGCTACATGATAAATTTTTTTAATTCCACTTTTTAAAATGACAATGCAAATAAACTTTGGTATTATTCATAGTTTAAAAATAAATAAAAATCCAATTGTATGGAATAAGAAATATGGGCCCTCCAACAAGAAAGAAACTTAGTTATGTTATTTTGGCTTAGTCAGGTTACATGAGTAGAAAACTTTGGATCTGTCCAGGTAGACAGGGCTCCTGGTGGGAGCAGAGCAGGGGCAAAAGGAGGACCAGAAAACTGTAAGTAACAGCACTGCCAGGTCTTGGAGAGAATGGAGGCTCCCCTTCTGATATCCCAGGAGACCAGGTGGCTCAGAGGTGATGCCAGAGTACCCACTGGACTTAGAATTCAATCTCTTTTTACCACTGCTTCTGCTACCAATACCAGTGCCCTCCTTTCTCTCCACCTCATGGCTTCTGCTAAGTATCTTTTCTTTAGCCCTCTCCCAACTTCTCTGTCACTCTACGTGCTCTGTGTCATTATACCTTGAGTTCAAACAATTCAAGACAGCACAAAGCATATTTAATGAACTCATCTATCATCTCATATATTTCTGTTCCATTTTTTAAAATAATCTTATTTATGGCTGTGCTGGGTCTGTTGCTTTGCACAGGCTTTCTCTACTTGCGTTGAGTGGGGGCAATTCTTCACTGCATTGCACAGGCTTCTTATCGCAGTGGCTTCTCTTGAAGTGGAACATAGGGTCTATGCATGTAGGCTTCAGCAGTTACTGCACAGGTGCGCAACAGTTGTGGCTCACAGGCTCTAGAGCGCAGGCTCAGTAGTTGATGTGCATGGACTTAGTTGCTCTGTGGCATGTGGGATCTTCCCAGACCAGGTCCCCTGGACTGGCAAGAGTATTCTTATCCACTGTGCCACCGGGAAGTCTTCCTATCCCATGTAATCCTTGGGAAGGATAGCTCTCTGGAATGCAAGGAGTTACCTGACTAGTCTGTCCAACCTAAAACCTCAGAATTTGTCCCTGATTCCTCTCCTTCCTCACATCCCCCACTCCATACCTAATTCCTCCACACATCCTGACAACTGTCCCTCCAAAATGGATGGCAAAAACATCCTCTACTCTCCACCTCCACATCTTCTCTAGGTCCAGCCTACCATCACTCCTCACCAAGATATCTTCAATGACCTCTCAGCCCCCTCTCGGGCCCCATACAGGCCATTCCCCACATAGCAGGCAGAGTGGTCTATTAGGAATGCAAGTCAGGTCACCTGCCATCTTGCTTAAGTCCCTCTAGCAGCTTCCCACTGCACTGTGGACACAATCTTATTTCTTCGCTGTTGGCCAACAAGGCCCTCCTTGGCCTGTCCTCTGCCCATTTCTCCAAGTTCACCTTTAATGTGTACATAAAAGCTTCTCTCATTCCTGAAGGCCTAGACACTCACTTCTCCCCCAACCTGGAATCCTTATCTGATCTGTTGTATTTGCCATTAATTGGTCATATTTAATCAACATAAATCAACATATTTGTTTGATTTCTCCACACTTTGCTCCGAAAAAAAAAACCACACCACTATGTAAGCTCCCTGATAGCAGGGAATTTTTACCTATTTTCCTCACTGCTCCATCCCTTGTGCTTAGGGTAATATCAGGTTCTTTGATAACATCAATAAATATTTGTTAAATAAATGAATGAACAAATGAACAAATTTACAGTTGACACAGCACTGGCAAGACACAAACCTAAAACTCTAAGCTAGGTTGGTTTCTGAGCTCAAAAAAGATGAACTCCAACTGCTATGCTATATAGTCCCACTTACCCATCAGATCTACTCACCCATCTCTCTCCCCTTCTCTCCCTCTGCTCCCACAAACACATGCCAAATGACACCCTGCTGCTGCTGCTGCTAAGTCACTTCAGTCGTGTCCGACTCTGTGCGACCCCATAGACAACAGCCCCCCAGGCTCCTCTGTCCCTTTGATTCTCCAGGCAAGAATACAGGAGTGGGTTTCCATTTCCTTTTCCAATGCATGAAAGTGAAAGCCACAGTTAATTATTGTTTCTTCAACAGGCCACACTTTCACCTTCTGTATTATATCTTATTATTCAAATACCTTTTCCCCCTGCCCACACCTTTTCCATCAGAGCAAACACTTTTCATCCTCAGAGGCCATGTGAAGGTCCTCTCCTCTTTAATGCCTGTCTGGACTCCATCCCCAACAAGCACAGTAATTCCCAAGGATTCACAGTTCTTTGTTTCTGCCTATATTACTGAATGTATTCCATTATGTTGTTTTTGGTTCTGTGTCTCTACAAGGGGAGATCCTAATGCCATCTAACTTACTCTGAAGTTTCTCTGTCAGCAAGTATTACAGAAAATTGTTATAAGCCATTCTAACTGTGGTTAGTTTGCCCATATAAAAGTTATATAAAATAAGAAAGTCCATCAGAATCAGGTAGCATGAACTTCACAGGATTGATATGAAGATTATTTGGCATCACAAATGGGCTTCAGTTCTGTTCAGTTCAGTTCAGTCGCTCAGTCGTGTCCGACTCTCCGCAACCCCATGAATCACAGCACACCAGGCCTCCCTGTCCATCACCAACTCCTGGAGTTCACTCAAACCCATGTCCATCGAGTCGGTGATGCCATCCAGCCATCTCATCCTCTGTCGTCCCCTTCTCCTCCCGCCCCCAATCCATCCCAGCATCAGAGTCTTTTCCAGTGAGTCAACTCGTTGCATGAGGTGGCCAAAGTATTGGAGTTTCAGCTTTAGCATCAGTCCTTCCAATGAACACCCAGGATTGATCTCCTTTAGAATGGACTGGCTGGATCTCCTTGCAGTCCAAGGGACTCTCAAGAGTCTTCTCCAACACCACAGTTCAAAAGCATCAATTCTTCGGCGATCAGCTTTCTTCACAGTCCAACTCTCACATCCATACATGACCACTGGAAAAACCATAGCCTTGACCAGATGGACCTTTGTTGGCAAAGTAATGTCTCTGCTTTTTAATATGCTATCTAGGTTGGTCATAACTTTCCTTCCAAGGAGAAAGCGTCTTTTAATTTCATGGCTGCAATCAGCATCCGCAGTGATTTTGGAGCCCCCAAAAATAAAGTCTGACACTGTTTCCACTGTTTTTCCATCTATTTCCCATGAAGTGATGGGACCAGATGCCATGATCTTAGTTTTCTGAATGTTGAGCTTCAAGCCAACCTTTTCACTCTCTTCTTTCACTTTCATCAAGAGGCTTTTGAGTTCCTCTTCACTTTCTGCCATAAGGGTGGTGTCATCTGCATATCTGAGGTTACTGATATATCTCCCAGCAATCTTGATTCCAGCTTGTGCTTCTTCCAGCTCAGCGTTCCTCATGATGGTACCTGACAAATATTCAATAAAGATGATAATGCTACCATAGTTTTAGTTAGTGGTATATAAGACCTCCTTGACAAACTGACAAAATGTGTCAATTTGCACTGATGCCATTAGTAACAATGATTCTACCGATTTTTACAACTGTAAGCATCTAAAGAAAGAAACAAACAAACTGTAGTTGCTCCATCCTGTCCAACTCTTCATGACCCTATGAACTGTATCCCTCCAGGCTCCTCTGTCCATGGGGATTCTCCAGGCAAGAATACTGAAGTGGGTTGCCACATCCTTCTCCAGAGGATCTTCCCGATTCCAGGTCTCCTGCCTTGCAGGCAGATTCTTTATTCATAATCATCTAAGGGAAAAACACTTTCATTTTGTTAATCATTAGTATAAAGCAGTAGTTTGCCAATAAATACAAGAACAGTGTCTGTAAATCTTCCTAATTTGAAATCCAAATTCCAGCTTATAGATAGTACAATGCCTAGGATAAGGGTTTGTGCAGTAATTTATTTCTAAATGACTGGCATTATAGCAAAGTATTATAAAAATGAACCCTGTATATGAGACAGCAAAAGAGACACAGATGTATAGAACAGTCTTTTGGATTCTGTGGGAGAGGGCGAGGGTGGGGTGATTTGGGAGAATGGCATTGAAACATGTATATTATCACATGTGAAACGAGTTGCCAGTCCACGTTCGATGCATGATACAGGATGCTTGGGGCTGGTGTACTGGGATGAACCAGAGGTATGGGATGGGGAGGGAGGTGGGAGGGGGGTTCAAGATGGGGAACACATGTACACCCGGGGCAGATTCATGTCGATGTATGGCAAAACCAATACAATAATGTAAAGTAATTAGCCTCCAATTAAAATAAATAAATTATTTTTTAAAATTTTTTTAAAAATGAAAATGAATGCAAAGCTGAATCCACTTTCCTACAATGGTCAGTCAATGCAAAATCTTGGGCTCTGAAAGATTTCTAAAACTCATAAAGATTCTTTGAGATAAACCGCAGCAGTGAAGGAGAGGGACATGAGCAAAACTAGACATTACAAAAGGAGATAAAACGTAAGACAAGCTAGCTCCATCTCAGCAAATGTACAGTAAAATTAGAGAACAATTCTAGAAACTCAGTGTTGAATACTGTGCCGAGAGACAGCAGAAAAAGTGACCAAGGCCACATACATAATCCAGAGACCATGGGCACAAAAAGATGTCTGCCAAAGATACGTGGAAAATGAAGACAAGAAACATGTCCAAAAAGAGAGAACTGAAAATAAGCTTGCCAGGAACTTACCTGTACAAGTCCTGATAACTGGACAAAAGAAATATTTTCTCCCATGTCCTAATTTTATCTCAAATTTTCCACAAATTAATAAGCATCTCTTTCTTATGTTTGCATATTCACTCTATAGTACCTTACGGTATCTTGATCTTAGTGCTATTGTATTTCATCAAACATGTGTTATTACTTTAAAATTCACTTTCTAGAAAAAGACTAGAGAAACTGGCTTGCTTCCTCTAGACTGGAATTTAGATAAACTCAGTTTACAAAACACACACTCGCATACTCCAGCAAGTCCCTACTAACAGTGCTGCTCCTTTCACACTATCCAAGATGTTTTAAAAAATCAGCATGGAGAAAGAATTAAACTAACAAGGTTCTACTACCTGTATCTCATCTTTTATATACTTTCTCTTTCTAAAATATGTAAGATAAATGTTTAGAATTTCCCTGAGTCAGACTTATGTTTTACCGATCAGAAAACAGCCAGATTATAAGATTAATACAAGAATTCAAAGAGGCAAAAATAAAGTCTTCTAAATTTCTAGACTGAGAGTAAAATAGAAATTAGATCCTCTGATGACTGATAGCCACCAATGTGGGTAAAAGAAATGATGTCACGCAAAAATCATGTGGCCATGGTCTGTGCCTGGCAGCCCAAGCCATTTCCAAGGAAGTTATCAAGGACTGACCCTGCCTAAAAGGAGTGAGCCATCAGCAGGCTCCTGACACCAGCCAGATGCAAAGTCTCATGGTGACTGGCGAGATTGAAAAAAGATTTCCAAAAGCTTCAATATAAAAAGCCCAACCAATTTAGCTTACCTATCAGATTTCCCAATGCTTTCTTCTAGGTCTTTTACAGTCAAAATACCATCTCATAAAAACAAAGGCCTAGAAAAATTACAAAAAGTTAAGGCTTTCTCCCTCTGAAGAGTATATTTCAGTTGATTTGATAAAAGGTCTGAAATCATCTTCAGGGTCACCAATCAAATTTAGAATAATTTAGCTGCAACAGCATCTGTAAATATGAGAACAAAAAGTCCAAATATAGGTAGGTGGGAGACATCTTGTGGCATCTTCGTGTCACTGGGAATGAAATTCAAGCCACCGACTCATTTATTTTTATTTTGTTTTCAGTGTTTTCTTATATAAATATCAAACATGCAAAAGTACAGAGAATAGTAAAATGAATCCCCTTTTACTCATTTCCCACTTCAACAAGTATCTACTCCTGGGTACTCTTGTTTTGTCTATGACCTCACCTCCTTCGCTTCCTAGGCCTTTGATTATTTTAAACCAAACCCTAGGTATTATATCATTTCATTTGTAAATATTGTAATATGTGTCCTTGTGGTCCCATCACTTCATGGGAAATAGATGGAACAACAGTGGAAACAGTGTCAGACTTTATATTTTTGGGCTCCAAAATCACTGAGGATGCTGATTGCAGCCATGAAATTAAAAGACGCTTACTCCTTGGAAGGAAAGTTATGACCAACCTAGATAGTATATTAAAAAGCAGAGACGTTACTTTGCCAACAAAGGACCGTCTAGTCAAGGCTGTGGTTTTTCCAGTGGTCATGTATGGATGTGAGAGTTGGACTGTGAAGAAAGCTGAGCACCGAAGAATTGATGCTTTTGAACTGTGGTGCTGGAGAAGACTCTTGAGAGTCCCTTGGACTGCAAGGAGATCCAACCAGTCCATTCTAAAGGAGATCAATCCTGGGTGTTCATTGGAAGGACTGATGCTAAAGCTGAAACCGCAATACTTTGGCCACCTGATGCGATGAGTTGACTCACTGGAAAAGACTCTGATGCTGGTAAGAATTGGGGGCGGGAGGAGAAGGGGACGGGAAGGATTGGGGGCGGGAGGAGAAGGGGACGACAGAGAATGAGATGGCTGGATGGCATCACCGACTCAATGGACATGAGTTTGAGTGAACTCCGGGAGTTGGTGATGGACAGGGAGGCCTGGCATGCTGTGATTCATGGGGTTGCAAAGAGTCGGACACAACTGAGCGACTGAACTGAACTGAACTGAACTGAAAAGATAAGCAGTCTATGTTTTTTAAAAAAATGTTATCATACCTAAGACAAGTTTACCAGTGACTCCTTACTATCATCAGTTCAATCTTCAAATTTCCCTAGTTGGCTCATAATTTTACCATTTTGTTTATTTGAATCAGGATCTAAATAAGGTTCATACATTATGATTGGTTCACTGGTCAAGTTTTTTAATCAATGATTTCCCTCTCTACCTATGTCTCTTTTCCTTGAAAACTCATTGTTGTTTCTAAAAACTAAAAAACAAAAACCCGCACAGAGTCATCTATCCTATTCTTCAAGTTTCCCATGGTGGGGAGCTTGCTCACTGAATCCCTTGGAGTTGTTTGCTAAGTTCCTCTCTGTCCTCTGTATTTCCAGTAAATTTCAGATTGGATTTTTCTAGCAAAACTGCTTCACTGGCAACAGAGCATGTTTCCATCAGGAAGCATGCAGTATTTGATGTGGCATCCATTAATGCTCAATCCCCAGATCCATGAAATCGTCAGAGGTTGCAAAATGGTGACAGTCTAGCATTCTTTCTTCATTTATTAGCTGGAATATTTCTTCTTTGCCGCAACTCTTTGCTACACTGAGGTAAAATTTATATAAGTTATAATGAGGGCTCATTTCTTCCCATTTATTCCAGTTTCAAAAATAATGTGTTGGCTCTCTAGAATGTACCAAAAAAAAAGTATTTTTTAAATAGTATTCATCCTGAACTCAAAGACTGAATGAAGCATATTTCATGTACTATTAATGCTCACATTCTTTGTTCAGTGGACACACTTTTTTTAAAAAAAATTTGCCCCAACTCCTTTTGATGTGTCCTATCAATGAAAAGAAGAGAAGCTAAAGGCAAAGGAGAAGGGGAAAAATATACCCATTTGAATGCAGAGTTCCAAAGAATAGCAAGGAGACATAAGAAAGCATTTCTCAGTGATCAAAGAAAAGAAACAGAGGAAAACAATAGAATGGGAAAGGCTAGAGCTCTCTTCAAGAAAATCAGAGATACCAAGGGAACTTTTCATGCAAAGATGGGCACAATAAAGGACAGAAATGGTATGGACTTAACAAAAGCAGAAAGATATTAAGAAGACATGGCAAAAATACACAAAAGAACTGTACAAAAAAGATCTTCACGACCCAGATAATCACGATGGTGTGATCACTCACCTAGAGCTAGACATCCCGGAGTTCAAAGTCAAGTGGGCCTTAGGAAGCATCACCACGAAGAAAGCTAGTCGAGCTGATAGAATTCTAGTTGAGCTATTTCAAATCCTAAAAGATGATGCTATCAAAGTGTTCCATTCAATATGCCAACAAATTTGGAAAACTCAGCAGTGGCCACAGGACTGGAAAAGGTCAGTTTTCATTCCAATCACAAAAAAGGAAATGCCAAAGAATGCTCAAACTACCGCACAATTGCACTCATCTCACACGCTAGTAAAGTCACGCTCAAAATTCTCCAAGTCAGGCTTAAACACTACATGAACCATGAACTTCCAGATATTCAAGCTGGATTTAGAAAAGGCAGAGGAAACAGAGATCAAATTGCTAACATCTGTTGGATCATCAAAAAAGCAAGAGAGTTCCAGAAAAACACCTACTTCTGCTTTATTGACTATACCAAAGCCTTTGACTGTGTGGCTCACAACAAACTGTGGAAAATTCTTTAAGAGATGGAAATACCAGACCACCTAACCTGCCTCCTGAGAAATCTGTACGCAGGTCAGGAAGCAACAGTTAGAACTGGACATGGAACAACAGACTGGTTCCAAATCAGTAAAGGAGTACACCAAGGCTGCATATTGTCACCCTGCTTTTTTAACTTTTATGTAGAGTACATCATGAGAAATGCTGGGCTGGATGAAGCACAAGCCAGAATCAAGATTGCTGAGAGAAATATCAATAA
The DNA here is from genome assembly GCF_049115385.1 of Moschus berezovskii. NCBI lineage: Eukaryota > Metazoa > Chordata > Mammalia > Artiodactyla > Moschidae > Moschus > Moschus berezovskii. Next base: position 15,585,066 of record NC_142483.1, read on the forward strand.
TCTTAGATATGCAGATGACACCACCCTTATGGCAGAAAGCAAAGAAAGACTAAAGAGCCTCTTGATGAAAGTGAAAGAGGAGAGTGAAAAAGTTGGCTTTACACTCAACATTCAGAAAACTAAGATCATGGCATCTGGTCCCATTACTTCATGGCAAATAGATGGGGAAACAGTGGAAACAGTGACAGACTTTATTTTTTTGGGCTCCAAAATCACTGCAGATGGTGACTGCAGCCATGAAATTAAAAGATGCTTGCTCCCTGGAAGAAAAGTTATGACCAACTTAGACAGCATATTAAAAAGCAGAGACATTACTTTGCCAACAAAGGTCCGTCTAGTTAAAGCTATGGTTTTTCCAGTAGTCATGTATGGATGTGAGAGCTGGACCATAAAGAAAGCTGAGCGCCGAAGAATTGATGCTTTTGAACTGTGGTATTGGAGAAGACTCTTTAGAGTGCCTTGGACTGCAAGGAGATCCAACCAGTCCATCCTAAAGGAAATCAGCCCTGAATATTCACTGGAAGGACTGATGCTGAAGCTGAAACTCCAATATTTTGGCCACCTGATGCGAAGGGCTGACTCATTTGAAAAGACCCTGATGCTGGGAAAGATTGAAGGCAGGAGGACAAGGGGACGACAGAGGATGAGATGGTTGGTTGGCATCACCGACTCAAGGGACATGAGTTTGAATAAACTCTGGGAGTTGGTGATGGACAGGGAGGCCTGGCGTGCTGCAGTTCACGGGGTCACAAAGACTCGGACACAACTGAGTAAATGAAATGAACTGATAAGTCTTTGAGAGCTTCCCTGGCAGCTCAGTGGTGAAGAATCTGCCTGCAATGCAGGAGACCTTGGGTCAGGAAGATTCCCTGGAGAAGGGAATGGCAACCCACTCCAGCATTCTTGCCTGGAAAATCCCATGGACCAAGGAGCCTGGTGGGCTACGGTCCATGGGGTCACAACGAGTCGGACATGACTGAGCAACTAACTTTTGTTTTTTTCACTACTTTCTGAAATGACAAGATTTCACCATTTCCTGTCCCAGGCACAGACTTATCCATTTCCACAGAAGCCTTTAGTGGGAAAACAGTGAATATGATGCTTCAAAAGGCTATCACTACCAGAGATGGATCCTTATTTCTAGGACTTTACAGGGACATGCTAGGATATAACAGATACAGATAAGTTACATAGATATTGATATATTGATATAGATTTTTAAAAACACACGTCACAGGACTACAGTATTTTTACTTGATCAATATCACATCTGTGTCTTCTTCTTCCAAAGTTCTGAAAATCCAAGCTCTTAATGATGACAACAGAAACACTCATTTGTTTTACCCCATTCTTTGTACACACTTGTCTTAAAATAATTAATTTCCTATAATAAATAATATCCACTACAACCAATAATATAATCACTGAAAAAAGTTTAAGATTCTATGTAGTTTTTTAGTCTGGGACTATATAGTATTTCACTAGAGATGTTACTCAAAGTACTGTATTTTATAATCACCTGGAATAGATCCTCACTGTGTGGGGATAACACCACTCACATTAGTAGATAGGTTCATTTGTTTCATTTTCCTTTGCCTTTTCAGAAATTGCCTTTTTGGATTTAATTTTGCTTTTTAATTATGTAAAATACACAGTTTCAAAGTAAAACCTATAAAACAAACTATATTCAAAGAAGTGTAAGTTCTCTCCTTGTTCATTCATTCAACAAAACCCCTCAAATTTGTTTTTCAATTATTGTTTGTCCATCATTTTCTTTAAAAACTAAAAAAATATATATATTCATACATATATTTATACATACATGTGCATTTCTTCAATCTCTTAGGTAAACAGCAGTTTTATACACTTTTCACCAATCTTTTTTTTTCCCCTCACCTCACCATATATCCTACAGGTCACTCCATATCAACATATAGAGATATTCTCCATGTTTTACACAGCTACATAGTAATCCATTTGTGGATCACAGTGATTTACTCAGTAAGTCCCATTCTGACAGACATGTTGGTTGTTTCCAGTCTTTTACTATTACAGATGATATTGTAATGAAAAATCTTGGCTGTTTTGTACTTTTGTCCACGTGTCTTTGGGATCTACTCCTAGAATTTGGATTTCTGAGTCAAAGGCAAACTTGTGTGAATTGCTAGATGTTGGTAAATTTCTCTCTGAAAGGGGATGTACCATTTTTCATTCCTAACAGCAATGGTATTGTAGGGCTAGTTTTTCCCCACTAATAAGTAGCATACATTTCAAATCTTGGAATTTTTGCTAATCTAACAAATGAGCAATCATTTTTCAATGTAATTTTAATATGCATTTCTCTTATGTATCAGGTTAAGCATCATAAATTAAGAACTACTCACATTTATTTTTCTATGTATAACCTATAATATTATGACCATTATTCTATCTATATATTGTAACCCTTTGGTTCTATAGGTTATTGGTCCCTAGGGTTGTTTTTAAAAAGTTTATTAGAGATAAAAATCCTCTTTTTGCAGCATAACTAGCAAGTATATTGCCCAAGGTGTTACTTGCTTTTTGCTGCTGCTGCTGCTGCTGCTGCTAAGTCACTTCAGTCGTGTCCGACTCTGTGTGACCCCATAGACGGAAGCCCAACAGGCTCCCCCGTCCCTGGGATTCTCCAGGCAAGAACACTGGAGTGGGTTGCCATTTCCTTCTCCAATGTGTGAAAGTGAAAAGTGAAAGTGAGGTCAGTCAGTCGCGTCTGACCCGTAGCGACCCCACAGACTGCAGCCTACCAGGCTCCTCCATCCATGGGATTTTCTAGGCAAGAGTACTGGAGTGGCTTGCCATTGCCTTCTCCGTACTTGCCTTTTACTCTATGATAATTTTTGCCAGGCACAAATTCTTTATTTCATGTCATTAAGCTTATCAATCTTACATATTTTTGCTATTATCAGATCTTGATTCATAATTAGCAATGTTTTCCCCATAACAAAGTTACAGAATAGTTAATTCATGTTTTCTCATAATACTAATAATAAAGCATCACCTAAGAAGGAATATTTCCATTGCTACCATGATGTAGTATCTCCTCTAATCCTTCCACTACACTTCCAGTGATGCCAAAGATCAACAATAGATTCAACAAATATTTTTGCAGTTACTACATTGTGCCAGGCACTACTCTCAGAGCTCAGATACTTCAGAGACTAAGTCAAAAGATCCCTTTCTTCAAGAAATTTATGTTGTGATAATGTTTTCCTTCTTTATAAATATTAGGTTAACAAAGGGTTAAAATAAATACTTAAGTGCACGCAGCACAGTAATGAAAACCCCAGCTATGCCACAATGTCTCTGAGGAATAAGATTGTATTTTTGTGTACTATACAATCTACATTATAAACTTTGTCCAAGAAAGCGACACTTGAAAATTTAAAGATCTATAAATGAAAAGGGCTCTGAGCATAGAGACAAGTTTTCCTTCTGGTTAGTTACTTCCATGGTCTTGTTCAGAGACCCTGTTACTCGCCCAAAGTCTTTATGGATTGCTCTGGTAAGCAACTAACAGTTCACTGGATTGAATTTTCCATGAGTCAACCGTAGTGGATATTCAGGGACAAAAAGAAGTATAAAAAAAAACTTAAATATTTCTCAATAATCATATTATGAGTGGTAATGCCAACAACATTTATCTCTTGTTCATTTTTGTATTCCTGGCATTTAGCACTACACCTAACCCACAGAAGGCATTTAATTTAGTAGGCTTATTTAATCTACAGGACATCCAACAAAGAAGGTTGCCAAAATGATGCTATTTATCTAGCTTCCATATCTTAATGTTCTGTTTCTTCTAACACATACACAACACACACACACATACACACAGCAAAAAACAAATATGACTAAATTTTTCCAAATTAAATCTTTAAAACTCATGTACATCTTTCCATAAATATATTTTTCAACTTTGGATGGGAGTGAGGTTGAAGAGTTGACAAACCCTAATGTCTACATCTCTGGTAGTCCCAAGCAATTCTCCTAGTCATGCATTTCCCTTTTTCTTCAACTGCTCTCACAAGAGTTGCCAAAGGTGGTCACAGCTGTGGAGAACCAACCCTCTGACACCCAGCTTTGCTGGCACTAGCTCAGCAGTCACACTCAGTAAAGGAGGAGCTGGGTCTTAGTTTTCCCTTCACATTTCACAAGATCTCAATAACAGAACTTAAGATCTGTCCGGTTTCAAATTAACAGCTGCCAAGTAGTATTTTAGAGGCAGAATATTATTCTATTAATAAGGATTTGATAAATCACTTACACTGAAATTTTTAAATAATATAAAAAATAAATCCAAGAAGGAAAAAAAAAAAGAATTAGAATGCAAAAAAAAAAAAAATCCAAGAAAATAAATTTCACACACTTCAAGAAAGAAATGCTGGCCATAAAAACAAATTTCTAGACTTAAAATGATCCTCCCCTATACAACTTATTACCTCAAGTTGTATTCTGCCCTTTTTAAAAAAATAAAACAAGAAGGGTAAAATATATGTCTGTATAGAATAAATATCTGTATTTAATTTAAAAAGAATAAAGTTCATATGAGAATGGGTAAAATATTCTTGCAGAAGCCCTGCAATTTAACTTCACTCTTTACATTTTGGTTTGATATGTAAATACACACATAAAGAAGCCCAACCACAGCAAATGTTATCCTTTTTCCAGAGGAATGGAGGCAAGTGTTACAAATGTGGGTTCAGTGTCAGGGAGAACTTAATCACAATGTACACTGGTTATTTCCAAATGGTGATCCCAAAAGGAAAAAAAATAAATGAAAGTACTTAATAAATTGTTTTCCATAAAATTCATACCGAAAAAAGAAAGAAAGAAAAGTGAGCTTGGAGGTCAGTGAGAGTTTGGTTGGATTTTCCTCCTCCTAAATTCTGTCATCTCCTTTTCTAAAGTAGCAATTTTCAGCTTCCCACAGACATGACCTAAATATATTCTTTTTTTCCTGCAAACCATTCACCAGTAGGTAACACTTACTATGGACATGTACTCTCTCACAGATGATTAACTAACTGTATATTGTCACTTTAAGTTTCAGCTTAATATAGTATAGACATCTTTTGTAAAACAGAAATAAAAAGCACTACTGATCTATTGCTTTTCTTTCAAAGAATATAAGGGGCTCTCACCCCATATCTCTATAACCCCCAAAAAAATGGATACAGATTATAAAGGGATGTAATACAGAAATTAAAATGAATCAGTTATCTTAATTACATGTTGAGCCACACAGTTCAAATAACATCCCAATGAGCTCAGATAGAAGGACCAAATTCCTTTGTTTCACTAGAAAAATACGTTGTTCAAAGTAAGTTGACAATGGGCTAAGGATTGGAAAGTTTTTGATTAAAAAGGGATTTTTGTTGGAACATTTATAATGAGATTTGAGCTGCAGTAACAATATAAAATTGAAAGCAGAATTACATATAAAATGGTACTGTAAAATATCATTATTTTAGTACAATGGAAAATAAGGTGTTTGTGGTTTTACTCTATAAATTCTGTGTTGTCTGCTCATATGTATTCCTTCTTGGCTGTCGTCTAAATAGCCATTCTGATGTCCAAGTTCTTCTGCACCAGCATTCATTTGTGGTGGGGGGAACCCACACAATCAACATCTCCTAGGCTCTGCTTTTCTCCTCCATTTTATTGGCTTTTCAAGACTAATTCTTGTCCACGCATTACACTGGTATTCAGTTACACGGCAGACAATGAATTTTCCTAATCCATTTAGTGTGCTGACAGAGTCATGTTCACAATTTATAGAATTTCCTTTTAGACATCTACCTATTTCACAGTTGATTAAGATTCAAACTGAACACCTGTGTTTATGAAGTCAAAAGCAATTTTATACTAACAAGGTGTTAAATATGGCATTTTCTGAAAGCCTGAACAATGACAACAAAAGCATTGGGCTCTGGACCTATGGAATAAAATAATGTTTGTAGCTACCTGTACCATCCTTTAACAGGACCCCTCAAAAAAAGTCACAGAACTGCAGCCAACAACCAGGACACATTTTAATTCCTCCTCCACAAGTCTTTCGTATTTCTCCATAAGAAAGCAAGAGTATGAGGCTGACTTGCAAAGTTTACCTGGGTGTCTAAAATCTGCAGAACAGCTAAAAATCTCAAGTGAAACCTAGCTCGTTTAAACAATGTCTTCACTAGCTAGATACCAGGACATTTTCAGCATTCTGGGGCCCCCAAAGGCTGACCCTGGCTCATTTTTGTGTGACCCCAAAGTTTTCACATCATTAATAAAGAGAGAATCAAAACAAAGCCCACAGACATTAGGGGAGGGGAATGTGTGTAATTTGGCACTGCCATCATACATACCCTCAAAATGAAAAGAGGAAAAAAAATAAAATGCACGTAGCAGAGGTGGTGACCCCTATAATGACTGTGGTTCCCAAGATTTTTTTCCTACTGGTAATAAACTATTTTGCAGACCTCCCAATTGTGGCCACCATGATAGTTACAACTTTGCAGGTTTATGTCTTTTTCTTGAAGTTAAGAGTGTTATCAATAAAAATTTCAAATGATGCCTTTCCTGGTCAAATAAAAACACTTTAAAATGTGAAGCCAATGACGGGATTAGAATGAAAAATACAAGTGACACCAGGATTTTGTTTTGTATATTTTTTTCACCAACCTCCTTCATTTATTAATTTTAAAGACATTCCGTGCAAGTCTTAATAGTGATACAATGCACCCTGATTCGGCACTCGGGTGTTTTGACAGTCTTAAAAGTTGGTTCTGTCATTTGCTACTAACTTTTTGAAAAAAACAATTCACTTTTAAATGCGATGATTATGGAGGGCATTAAACAAAAGTCTATCTCAAAAAGGACAATTCTAATATTATCCTTTGAAGACTGGAATAAAGTGATTAAAAAGGACTTTACTGCTTGCCAGTCAACAGGGGAAAGAGGTAAAAAGGAAAACTGCAATTATTTTTTTAAAGTAAAGGAGCACTCCTTGTAAATCCCATCTTATGTATTGTGGAAAATACAATTTTCAGTCATTTAAAAAACTCCTTTGGTCAACATGTGTAAGTTTAGAAGGAGGAGTAGTTCCTCAAGTATATGAACAGTTTGCAAAGCCCTATGTGAATGCATCTTGTCCCGCAGCCCCTGGACATCATAAAGCATTCCCAACTCCTTGGCAGGGTGACCTTGATAACCAGGAGTCCTGGCCTCACCTTGAAGTGGGGTGGAGGACCCATTTCAATGAGAAACAAACCCAGAAACAAGGACTCATAAAATGTGTTCTGTCTCCATAAAACAACATTTTCATAGTCAAAAGCTTGGTTTTATGATTCATCATGAAAACTGACAGCTCCCACTAGTTGTATTATCACACTGAATCATCCATGACTCAGAGGAATGAAAAATGCTGCCATGGGCTTAAAAAGCACCTCCTCCTCCACCGGTACCTTGCACAGTCTCCCTGAAGAAATTATCATCACCATTTCTCTTAAGAATGAATTTAATTTTTATACTACAAATGCACAGTATGTGTATCATAGGCCATTTAAAGATCACCTGAGACTCTAACAAAAATAAAACACAGTAAGATACTGTTGTCCATTCTTTTTTTTCCCTACAAAGGGTGCATGCATGTATGAATATGTACATATATACACAATCCTAAACATTTTTAAAGAAATAAAAATTAAATAATATAAATAAATTCCTCTTAATATACTGGAATTCTAGACTTCATCAAAATGGTATCCACCCTAAAGTTTGGACAATATCCCACATTAATATGCCCACAGCGCTACTGCTGTTGCCACAATGTTACTGTAAGAATTTACGATCTCAGAGTTAGTCATTCTTATCCCTATTCATGGACAGTACAGAGTTGTATCTAGTGAGCATTCTTGAATCCCTAGTGAACCTCCCTGTTAAATACAGAATTATAAAATCTGGCATAACCTTTGCCATGAATATTAAATGAGATAATTGTACATCACTTCCTTAACACAAAGAAAGCCCTTGGTCCACTGGGACTCTTGAAAAGTGCTAGATTTCTAGTTAAGAGTTTTAGAACTTGAGAACCCAAGTCTGTCACTCACTGTTCTGTGACCTTGAGCAAGATACATATTCTCTCTGAACCTCTATTTCCTAGTCTTAAAAAAGGGGGACAACAATACCAAATTCACAAACTGTAAGTCAAGTTTAGAATAACATGTTGTGTGGAAAACAGCTACAGTTTTTGGAAGTCAACAGAGCAGTCATGTCTTGTACTTAGTAGACATTTGAGCAATGTAATTAAATTACTAAATCCAAGACCAGTATCCTCTGAGATAATGGATTCCACACTGTCCAGCACCTTGTGCATCATAGATGCTTAATAAAATATTATCAAATAGTATGCTGCTTGTTCAGACAAGTTGAGGGGAGGGTCTATCTAAAGCATACCTGACTGAAGCATTTCTAAGTAGATGCAGTAACTCCTGAAATAATCTGTAAGTTTATAAATATAATTCCTTTTCTCAAGGAGAACCAGATGATCAGTTTAAATCAAAACATAAAATCTTAACATTAACAGTGCAATCACCTTAGGAATACTGGAGTGGGTAGCCATTCCCTTCCCCAGGGGATCTTCCTGACCCAGGGATCAAAGTAACGTCTCCTGCATTGGCAGGCAAATCCCTTACCACTGAACCAGGAGGGAACCCTTAGCAATATTAGCCTTAAATTACAAGAGATATAAATGGCTATTTTCATATAGCTTGCATACTTCAGTTGTCAAAGGAGCTAAACATTTAATTCTAGCTTCTTTGTTTCCTTTTGTCTGCTTTTAAAGAAGCAAAGAGAGATGAAGTCCAACTAAGATTTTGTGTGGGATTATTACCAACCAGTGATAATGGATTCAGTGAGTGTTCAAGGTATTCTGATCAGCTGTCTATCATATATCCATATATCCACTACAATGTTGACTCAATAAAGGCAGGAACCAAATGTGGCACATAGTAGTCATTCAAAATATATATGTTGAATGAAAAATTCATGAAATCCATAGGGCAGGGATCTTTAATATGAAACTCTTGGAAATGCTTCAGGGTATATGTAAACTACCTGAAAGTATATATGTTATGGTATGTGAATATAAGTATGGATGTGCTGAGGTTAATCTTCTGAGTGAACCAACAGACTACATGACATTTTCTTATACTGATGACATTTAAAAACCAAAATCAGAAATGTCATGGATCTTTGCCAAGGAGCTGCCACTAACCTAACCTGCATGTGTTGCCTCTCACCTTCTCAACACTACACCCATACATTTTTTAATTAATAGGTTGTCAAGTGTTTACTTTTAGCCCAGTAGAAGGTTTCCCTAACTACTTGGAACAGAAATGAGTATAAAAGCAACTATCATATACTACTATCATATAACGTATCTTCCAGAAAACATACAGAAGAGACATCATGCTTGGCAGTTTTGGAATCATGCTGGTCTGAGGCAAAGTGTACTTGCAAGAAAACACACAGACATCTTTTAATTTGAAGCCAGAACAAAATACATGGCATTTTCATAGTATCTTCATTTCTCTGCATCATTCTAAGACACAAAAAAGTGACTCAATTGAAATATGAAAGTCTGAACTCAGTAAAAGCAGATACCAAAAATTCAAAGGAGACCCACAAAGGTAGAACACACAGAATGGATGGTAAGAGGAGAAGTGAGGTGGAATGTTCCCCAAATATCCTGATATACAATAGTGATAAAAATCACAGCAATGATGATAGTCAACACAACTGATAGTTAAAACCCTTTAGAAGAATATAAACATTTCTCACATGGACACATCAAGCTGGTACAACACTGCCAAGTCAAGATGTGGATGCTCAGAAATTTAAGTCTTCTTTATGTCACAGTGATTAAATGGGGAGATTAAGGCATGTGCACACATCTCCCACTTCTAAATGCTGCTTTTTCATATCACATTTTACTTCAGATGATAAAATAATAGCTAGGCCTTTCTTCTTTCTAATTTCTGGATATGTTGGCAACTATTCATTGAAGTTCATAAAAGTCAAGGCACTAAAGTCAATTTATTATTATCTCTATGCACATGAAATTAACGTGTTGGTTGATACAGGTAAATTAGTACATGGAAAACATCAAGGGAAGTAGCAAAATAAGATACTTGGCGTTAGGGTTCTTTGAAGCTATTTTAAAAAGTAAAATGCTATGTTAAGAGCTATATGGTGTCTGTCTGTGTGTGTGTGTAATTATTATTCCATTGATTTACTGCACACATGTCAAAGAGTATCTGGGCATCTGTACAAGTTAAAACAAATCTATCCAGGAGCCAAGCCACATAGCCACAAACCCAGACAACTTGCCTCCCCCCTTGTCCCACCCTTCAACCTACCACCTCCCAAATGCAAATGGCATGGTGGTAAAAGCCTTCCTTATGGAGATAAACTGTTGAGTCAGTAACATCTGTCACTTTCACCATATTCTAAAAGAGACGCCAAAGATAGCTAATGGCAAAGGTTTTCCAGAGATACCAGAAGGCCTCTTCCCATTCTAGAGAAAGTTATCTTCTATTTTGGTAAGAGCGTACAGTAAAGACTTAGGAATCTACCTGGAAGGAGCTATCACTTATAACCTCTTCCAAGGATGACAACCATACCTTTCACAGGAATGTAAACTCAGTTCTTTCCTTGTAGGGCAAAAGGAAACATCTTGCCCACTAACCCACATTAGGTAGGGAGACTATTTTCCTCTGTTTCGCCAAGAAGCAGGAAAATCACTTTAATGTACTTTACCGGGCTGCCAAAAATCCTTTGCTTATGATCCAACAATTAGAGCTAATTTCAACCTAAATTGCTTCCTCTAAGAGATGGATATCATTAGATAACTCCATTTCCATTTACGAAGATTTTAAAAGAAGAAAAAAGGCAAAAGAAAATTCCTTGTATGTTTCCAGCTGATAAAATCATTAATTTCACACTCCCAACTTCAAAGGAGAAAACCAGAAAATCATCTCACTTTCTCTACACATGGAGAATAATTTTTTCTACTTCAAAGTGCCATCTCTTTATTGGGTCATTTTAATTATTGAATGTGGGATGGAAGCTATCCATATAATGTCACCACTGTCTTTTTCATGAAATATATATAGGTCTAACTTGAACTACATTAATTCGAGAGATGAAAATACAAGGGGACAGAATAAGAAAAGGGAAAGAGGCTGGGGAATAGAGCACTCATCGATACAAGGCAGTGAAAGGAAGACAGTAAGCTTTTCTAAGCTGACTTTTCTCATTCTTTCCTTCTGGAGGGGAAACTATCAAGAAGCCTGGGCCATATCGCAACAGACTGCCTTGCATCTTAAGTTTCCTTCTACCCAATACACAGCAAAACAATTACAGTAACTTTATTAGTAGTGATAGTATTACTGCCAATGTAAGACAACTGTGATACAACCTGTTGCCGTATGAATGTCCACTTTAAAGAAAAGCCTGTGCTCATACAAAGGAGGTTAGCAAATCTGGCCCCGTTAAGAGTAAGACTGTTAGAGAGAAGACAAATCAGACATGCAAATTCCCAATCAATCCTCTCACCAAGAAATCACATGCCATAAATGGCAAAATTTTTCTGTAAAGGACCAGAGAGTAAATATTTTCAGCACAAAAGCAACCAAAGACAGCACATATATGAGAGTATGGTTGTGTTCTAATAAAACTTTACAAAATCAGGCAAAGGGCAGGATTTGTCCCAATAAGCCAACAGACAAGTACTACATGGAAATGTTCTATAGCTGTGCTGTCCCATACACTAGTCTCTAACTACATATGACTATTAAATACATGAAAAGTGGCTAGTGTGACTGAAAAGCTACAGTCTAAATTTAACTTCACTTTAATTAATCTAGATTTGAATAGACTCATGTGCCTGGTGGCTATAGTATTAGACAGCATAGTTTTATAGTATTAGATAACATAGTTCTATAGTATATATTATACTATATAGTAATAATATATACTAATATGGTATAGTATTAGCACAGTTCTAGGTTCACTGCTATTCACTGCTGTTTCCTCAAATGTTATACAAGTCAACCTTCAATTAAGGTGTAGTTCACATTTATGCCTTAAAAATTTAAATATCCAAGCTTCTACGTTCACAGTGGAACTATACACAACTAAAAATGATATTCCTTAAATGTAAAATATCTACATCATTGAGGCCAAAATGACAGTTTTGGCTTGAAGCTACCAGTTAACTGCCTATTGACCAATGAAGTGCATAGACCGATCAAGTCCCTGCCAAGACCTATCCAACATGGAAGCTGTTTCGTTTCTCTGTACATTTCACTGCACCTTGACTGAGGGCACAGAACTACTCTATGGCCCCAGTAACTCCTACAGAAAATCCAAACTTCCCCAAAGACCCCAAACCGTATACATGCAAAGACATGGCTTCAAGAGCACAAGGAACAACATGTAACTCAAGTAGACTGCCTTCTAAAGTAATCCATGTAAAACAGTGCCTCGACACAAAAATGAGGGAGATTCACTGTATTCTTTGCTATTGACTCCATGTAATAATTTATATTCTAGTAACTGTTTTATTTACATAATAACTAGTTTGTGTTTTGCATTTCTTAGCAGACCCAAAGATATAATTCAAGGAGAAGAAGCAAGAAAGTAGGATAGCAACAAATATTTAGGTTTTTTTTTCCTAAGTATGAATAAGAAATAAAAAATCACATTTCATTTAAGAAACTGTATGAATAAGTTGAAACAATATCAACTTTCTTCAAAGGGTAAAATAATCTTGAAATCTGAGGACACTCTTTAGGAAGTAAAAACATAAGGGTGCCAGGAGTGAAGCCTACACAGATACACAGTACAGGAAGGTAGATGACATTCTGATGCTTTTATGATTTTTTATAAAATTAAACCATTTCAGGTCATTATCTGTGGTTCCAACATCCACAAAATGAAAAAAAAGAAGAAAAGCAAACTCCTTTGGTGGCATGACCTAACACAAATCAATAGGAGGTTTCTTATATATACTTTAATTATTCTACTTAAGTGTAAAAATTTTTTTTCTGTGCACAAATATTCATATATTTGTTTATGGGATATTGCTGCAACCCTTCTGGGAGTGTCAGACAATCTGTGATACATGCAACAGATCTTACCTTTCCAAAATCCCCAAGATATCTGATATCCAAGATGTATCTGGCCCCAAGGATTTGGATAAGGGAGGATTTGGATAAGCTTTCTTCTAATGAAAGCTGTTTGGGTAGGATATTTGCTATCAATTCAATGTACTGTCCTGAAACAGTACCTTACCTCAGTCTGAAGAATGGCAGCTCTCTGTTCTTTGGCAGTAAGTGACTCTTTAAGCACTTCAATGTGTTGCTTGCAATCTGAATTCTGATTGCTAAGAGTTTCAAGCTTTGTTTGTAAGGCAAGAAGTTCTGACTCTTTCTTTGAAAGCTCCTGCTTCAGCTGATCAATCTGTAAAACATAGAAATTACAAAAAATTATAAGCTACAGCTCCTACTCTTTACATTTGAGGACTATGAATTCTCTTAAATTTTCAAGAGCTAGTGATCATTACTCCAACACGGCAGACCATGAGCTTAAAAATACAGCCTTGGGAATCACTTAGTCTTAGGGGTCCGGGGAAGCTATTCAAAGGCGACTAACAACAGAAAACAGGAAAGGTAAGGTCTACAAGATGTTTTCTATCTTCCACACCACTGAGAACCAAGGTTCACAATGGAGTGAAGGCTTCCTGGCCAAACCCACAACTCATCCAAGAAAAAATAAGGTCTATTGACCATGGTCCTCAGAAGGATCAACAGGGAGCTAGCAAAGGTAATTACCCAAGGCAAAAAACCTAGACCTTCTCTGATACTCCACAATGGAAATGATCATTCAAGAGCATCATTCGACAGAAGAGAATTCTCACCCCCAAGAAGCAAGCATTGAGGGATCTTTTTTCTTACATTATATATTAAAAAGATACAAAAGAACATCATGTCAATGTATGGCAAAACCAACCAATATAATATTGTAAAATAATTAGCCTCCAATAAAATTTAAAAAATAAAAATAAAAAAATACATAAAATAGAAAAATAATACAAGAAACATCCATTATTCAATTCACTAAAAGGATCACTGGAATTACTCATATCCCAACCCATTTCTATTTCCTTTCCCTCTCTGGAAACAATCACCACCCTAAATTTTGTGTTCATCCTTTTCTTATTTGTCTTTCAAGCTTACCTTATTTTTCTGCACCTGTAAATTCTACACTATTCAATTTTGCATGGTTTTTAACTTTATTTGCACTGTGTTTTCTTTTTTAGCTTTTTGCTTTTTTCTACTCAATATCTTCAAGATTAAATCAAGTTTCTGTTTGTGCAATGTGTTCATTTTCATTAATGAACAAGCTTTCTCCTTGGAAGAAAAGCTATGACCAATTAAATATATTTCTCAAACTTTAAAATTTCCATTCTTATATTTTTCCATTTCTAGGTCATTTTATTTGCTTCTTTTTAAATTTCCTTGGTATTTTTATAGCCTCTTGCCCTTTAGCCATATTTTCAACTCCTTCTTTTATTTAACATATTAAACATACTTATTTCATAGCGTTTGTCTTAAAATTTCAATTTCTGAAGTCTTCCTCTTCTAGTTCTGCTGTTAATTCTTTCTACTAGCTTTTGCTTACAGTGGTTTGCTTTCTTGAAGGTTTAGTAAATTTTTTAAATTTTTACTCAAATGTTTGGAACTTTCTCTGGAGAAAAATACTGAGGCATCTTAGTTGAACATATGGTCCTTCAGAGCATTTATCTCAGCCAATACCTGGGCACTACCAACCACGGCTTCCTTTAAACTACATTCTATACTGAATTGTCTTGGATCACCTCACAGTGCACATCTGCGTAAGAGCCAGCTGTGGTTACAGATTCTCAGTGTTAGTTTTTTTCACCTTTATCTTGGCTCAAAGATTTAAAATAGGTAAATAAATGATTTTCCCCAGAGCCCTTTAGTCTAGGTGGGAGGAGAACAGAGTGGGCACTTTATTTTTACTTTACTCCTGCATTAAGAGTCTAGCTGTCTGGGATCCCAGCTTTATGTGGTAGTGGGATTCCTACTTGGCTCCTCATTTTGAGCAGGCTCAAGCTTCTGTCACTTTCCTTCAGTGTCACTGTGACTGTGAAAACTAAAGTTCAAGTTCATCTGTCTAGCAAAGCCAACAAGAAGACAAAACCAAGAATTTCCCTGGTGGTCCAGTGGTTGAGACTCCACACTCCCGATGCAGAGGGCCTGGGTTCGATCTCTGGCCAGCGAACTAGATCCTGGATGCCACAACTAAAGATCCAGAATGTCACAATAAAGATCCCATATTGTCTGCTACTGGAGCAGACAAAAGAGTTAGAAAAAGAAGAAGATAGAACCAGTGCTGTAGTTTTCACTCTAGTCCCCTGCTTTGGCTTAATCTTGGCCCTTCAGATTCTTTCTAACTTGAAAGTTGATAAGTACATTTTTTTTCATATGATTTTTTCATTTTTTAAAATTTATTTTTTAATTTTAATTGGAGGCTAATTACTTTACATTATTGTATTGGTTTTGCCATACATTGACATGAATCCACCCCGGGTGTACGTGTGTTCTTCATCTTGAACCCCCCTCCCACCTCCGTCCCCCTCCCATCCCTCTGGGTCATCCCAGTGCACCAACCCCGAGCATCCTGTATCATGCATCGGACCTGGACTGGCGATTCGTGTCACATATGATAGTATACATGTTTCAATGCCATTCTCCCAAATCATCCCATCCTCGCCCTCTCCCACAGAGTCCAAAAGACTGTTCTATACATCTGTGTCTCTTTTGCTGTCTCACATACAGGGTTATTGTTACTATCTTTCTAAATTCCATATATATGCCTTAATATACTGTATTGGTGTTTTTCTTTCTGGCTTACTTCACTTTGTATAATAGGCTCCAGTTTCATCCACCTTATTAGAACTGATTCAAATGCATTCTTTTTAATGGCTGAGTAATACTCCATGTGTATATGTACCACAGCTTTCTTATCCATTCGTCTGCTGATGGACATCTAGGTTGCTTCCATGTTCTGGCTATTATAAACAGTGCTGCGATGAACACTGGGGTACACGTGTCTCTTTCAATTCTGGTTTCTTCGGTGTGTATGCCCAGCAGAGGGATTGCTGGGTTGTTTCGCAGTTCTATTTCCCGTTTTTAAAGGAATCTCCACACTGTTCTCCATAGTGGCTGTACTAGTTTGCAGTCCCACCAACAGTGTAAGAGGATTAGGGTTAGGGTTAGGGTTAGAGTTGCTTGTATATTTTTGAGATTAATTCTTTGTCAGTTGCTTCATTTGCTATTATTTTCTCCCTCCCATTCTGAAAGCTGTCTTTTCACCTTGCTTATAGTTTCCTTCATTATGCAGAAGCTTTTAATTTTAATTAGGTCCCATTCATTTTTTTTTTTTTTGCTTTTATTTCCAATATTCTGGGAGATGGGTCATGGAGGATCCTGCTGTGATTTATGTTTTGCCTATGTTCTCCTCTAGGAGTTTTATAGTTTCTGGTCTTACATTTAGATCTTTAATCCATTTTGAGTTTATTTTTGTGTGTGGTGTTAGAAAGTGCTCTAGTTTCACTTTTTTTACAAGTGGTTGACCAGTTTTCCCAGCACCACTTGTTAAAGAGATTGTCTTTTCTCCACTGAATATTCTTGCCTCCTCTGTCAAAGATAAGGTGTTCATAGGTGCATGGATTTATCTCTGGGCTTTCTATTTTGTTCCATTGATCTATATTTCTGTTTTGTGCCAGTACCATACTCTCTTGATGACTATGGCTTTGTAGTAGAGCCTGAAGTCCGGCAGGTTGCTTCCTCCAGTTCCATTCTTCTTCCTCAAGATTGCTTTGGCTATTCGAGGTTTTTTGTATTTCCATTAAAATTGTGAAATTATTTGTTCTGCTGCTGCCGCTGCTAAGTCGCTTCAGTCGTGTCCGACTCTGTGTCCGACTCTGTGCGACCGACTGAAGCGACTTAGCAGCGGCAGCAGCAGAACAAATAATTTCACAATTTTAGTGGAAATACAAAAAACCTCGAATAGCCAAAGCAATCTTGAGAAAGAAGAATGGAACTTCTAGCTCTGTGAAAAATACCATTGGTAGCTTGATAAGGATTGCATTGAATCTACAGATTACTTTGGGTAGTATACTCATTTTCACTACACTGATTCTTCCAATCCATGAACACGGCATATTTCTCCACCTATTAGTGTCCTCTTTGATTTCTTTCACCAATGTTTTATAGTTTTCTATATATAGGTCTTCTGTTTCTTTAGGTAGATATACCTGGAAAAAGATATTCCATACAAATAGAGACCAAAAGAAAGCAGGAGTAGCAATACTTATATCAGATAAAATAGACTTTAAAATAAAGGCCGTGAAAAGAGACAAAGAAGGACACTACATAATGATCAAAGGGTCAATCCAAGAAGAAGATATAACAATTATAAATATATATGTACCCAACATAGGAGCACCGCAATATGTAAGACAATTACTAACAAGTATGAAAGGGGAAATTAACAGTAACACAATAATAGTGGTAGACTTTAATACCCAACTCACACCTACGGATAGATCAACTAAACAGAAAATTAACAAGGAAATACAAACTTTAAATGATACAATAGACCAGTTAGACCTAATTGATATCTGTAGGACATTTCACCCCAAAACAATGAATTTCACTTTTTTCTCAAGCTCACATGGAACCTTCTCCAGGATAGATCACATCCTGGGCCATAAATCTAGCCTTGGTAAATTCAAAAATTTGAAATCATTCCAAGCATCTTTTCTGACCACAATGCAGTAAGATTAGATCTCAATTACAGGAAAAAAAACTATTAAAAATTCCACCATATGGAAGCTGAACAATATACTGCTGAATAACCAACTAATCATAGAAGAAATCAAAAAAGAAATCAAAATATGCATAGAAATGAATGAAAATGAAAACACAACAACCCAAAACCTGCGGAACACTGTAAAAGCAGTGCTAAGGGGAAGGTTCACAGCAATTCAGGCAAGCCTCAAGAAACAAAAAAATAGTTAACTAAATAACCTAACTCTACACCTAAAGCAACTAGAAAAGAAAGAAATGAGGAACCCCCGGGTTAATAGAAGGAAAGAAATCTTAAAAATTAAGGCAGAAATAAATGCAAAAGAAACAAAAGAGACCACAGCAAAAATCAACAAAGCCAAAAGCTGGTTCTTTGAGAGGATAAATAAAATTGACCAACCACTAGCCAAACTCATCAAGAAACAAAGGGAGGGGAGAGAAACAAGATGGCGGAGGAATAGGATGGCGAGACCACTCTCTCCCCCACAAATTCATCAAAAGAACATTTGAACGTGGAGTAAAGTCCACAAAACAACCTCTGAATGCTGGCAGAGGACGTCAGGCACCCAGAAAAGCAGCCCATTGTCTTCGAAAGGAGGTAGGAAAAAACATAAAAGATAAAAAGCGAGACAAAAGAAGTAAGGACGGAGCTCCGTCCCGGGAAGGGAGGCTTTAAAAAGAGAGAAGTTTCCAAACACCAGGAAACACTCTCACTGGCGAATCTGTGGCGAGCCTTGGAAGCTCAGAGGGCCACATAACCCTCTTTTTTTTTTAAGATTTTTTAAAAACCCACAGATTACCCGCCAAACGGTAACTCCCAGGGGAGAAGCAGCGCAGACGCCTGCAGAAGCCATTAGCAAGCGGGGGCTGGGCAGGGAGGAGCCGGCTGAACTGCTTAGAGAGAGGACTGGGCTTGAATGCCGCGAGAACAATTTGAGAGAACTGGGGAGAGCAAAGCAGACTGTGGGATAGCTTCCCCACGAAAAGGCGGAAAGCTCTAACCTATGACTCGGCCAGCCCCGCTCACAGAATAAAGGACTGAACAGAGTGAGCCGGCTGCGGCAGTCCCATCCCCCATCCCCCGCCAAGACAGGCAGGGAGCGCAGCCAGAGCCAGAGCGGGCAACCGCGGCCCCAGAAAGGCATCTGATACAAACTGCAGACAGGCTTGTTGCTATTCAGGACTTCTTGGGCTCGGGCCGGTCAATCTCCCCCTGAGAAGGTGTGCCGGTTGTACACCCAGAAAACTGAATGGCGGGGACTGGGGCGGCAATAAGTCGCAGAGACCGCGCTCGCCAAACACCTGGTCCCCTGAGCTGCTCAGACCGGGGAAGGCACAAAACGCAGGCCCAACCAAGTCTGCGCCTTTGTGGAGTACCTGAGAACCTGAACTTGAGCCGCTCAGACCTGGGAAGTGCATACAACCCGGCGCCGGCCTCAGACAGTTCCCGGCAGAGCAATCTAAAGCCTGTGCAGTATAGACTGGGACTGCATATGTGCTGTGAGCGGGGGCAAACCCAGTGTGGCCGAGACGCTGCGAGCACTCCCCACAGACGCCAGAGATATTCGACTGCAGCGTCCCTCCCTTCCCAGAACAGGACTGAACAACTGAGCCTTAAAAAGTGTCCACCCACCCCCTAGTATCAGGGCAGAAATTAGACACTGAAGAGACCAGCAAACAGAAGCTAAAAGAGAGGGAACCACCTTGGAAATGACAGATAGAGACGTCTAGAGGCTACTCCAAGAATAAGACCAAAAACCAGAGGCAAGAGGCTTAAGGCCGAATCCTGAGAACACCAGAGAACTCCTGACTCCAGGGAACATTAATCGATAGGAGCTCATCAAACGTCTCCATACCTACACTAAAACCAAGCACCACCCAAGGGTCAACAAGTTCCAGAGCAAGACATACCACACAAATTCTCCAGTAACACAGGAAACTAGCCCTGAGCTTCAATATACAGGCTGCCCAAAGTCACTCCAAACCCACTGACATCTCATAACTCATTACTGGACACTTCATTGCACTCCAGAGAGAACAAATCCAGCTGCACCCACCAGAACACCGACACAAGCTTCCATAACCAGGGAACTTCAACAAGTCACCTGTCCAACCCCACACACAGAGAGGAAACTACATAATAAAGAGATCTCCACAAATGGCCAGAAGAGGGAAAGACCACCCCAAGCAAAGCATTATAAGCAAGATGAAGAGGCAGAGAAATACCCAGTAAGTAAAGGAACAAGATAAATGCCCACCAACACAAACAAAGAGGAAGATATAGGGAATCTACCTGATAAAGAATTTCGAATTTTGGTGGTGAAAATGATTCAAAATCTTGAAAGCAAAATGGAGTTACAGATAAATAACCTGGAGAAAAGGATTGAGAAGATGGAAGAAAGGTTTAAGAAGGACTTAGAGGAAATAAAAAAGAGTCAATATACAATGAATAATGCAATAGATGAGATCAGAAACACTCTGGAGGGAACAAACAGTAGAATAACAGAGGTAGAAGACAGGATAAGCGAGCTAGAATATAGAATTGCAGAAATAAATGAAACAGAGAGGAAAAAAGAAAAACAAATTAAAAGAAATGAGAACAATATTAGAGACCTCTGGGACAATGTTAAACGCTCCAACATTCGAATCATAGGAGTCCCAGAAGAAGAAGACAAAAAGAAAGACCATGAAAGAATACTTGAGGAGATAATAGTTGAAAACTTCCCTAAAATAGGGAAAGAAATAATCACCCAAGTCCAAGAAACCCAGAGAGTCCCCAACAGGATAAACCCAAGGCGAAATACTCCCAGACACATATTAATCAAATTAACAAAGATCAAACACAAAGAAAAAATATTAAAAGCAGCAAGGGAAAAACAGCAAATAACACACAAGGGGATTCCCATAAGGATAACAGCTGATCTTTCAACAGAAACTCTTCAGGCCAGGAGGGAATGGCAAGACATACTTAAAGTGATGAAAGAAAATAACCTACAGCCCAGACTACTGTACCCAGCAAGGATCTCATTCAAATATGAAGGAGAAATCAAAAGCTTTACAGACAAGCAAAAGCTGAGAGAATTCAGCATTACCAAACCAGCTCTCCAACAAATGCTAAAGGATCTTTTCTAGACAGGAAACACAGAAAGGGTGTATAAACTCGAACCCAAGGCAATAAAGAAAATGGCTACGGGATCGTACTTATCAATAACTACCTTAAACGTAAATGGGTTGAATGCCCCAACCAAAAGACAAAGGCTGGCTGAATGGATACAAAAACAAGACCCCCATATATGTTGTCTGCAAGAGACCCACCTCAAAACGAGGGACACATACAGACTGAAAGTGAAGGGCTGGAAAAAGATATTCCATGCAAATAGAGACCAAAAGAAAGCAGGAGTAGCAATACTCATATCAGATAAAATAGACTTTAAAACAAAGGCTGTGAAAAGAGACAAAGAAGGAAACTACATAATGATCAAAGGATCAATCCAAGATGAAGATATAACAATTATAAATATTTATGCACCCAACATAGGAGCACCGCAATATGTAAGACAATTACTAACAAGTATGAAAGGGGAAATTAACAATAATGCAATAATAGTGGGAGATTTTAATACCCCACTTACAGCTATGGATAGATCAACTAAACAGAAAATTAACAAGGAAACACAAACTTTAAATGATACAATAGACCAGTTAGACCTAATAGATATCTATAGGACATTTCACCCCAAAACAATGAATTTCACCTTTTTCTCAAGTGCACACGGAACCTTTTCCAGGATAGATCACATCCTGGGCCATAAATCTAGCCTTGGTAAATTCAAAAAAGTTGAAATCATTCCATGCATCTTTTCTGACCACAATGCAGTAAGATTAGATCTCAATTACGGGAGAAAAACTATTAAAAATGCCAACATATGGAGGCTGAACAACACGCTGCTGAATAATGAACAAATCATAGAAGAAATCAAAAGAGAAATCAAAATATGCATAGAAATGAATGAAAATGAAAACACAACAACCCAAAACCTCTGGGACACTGTAAAAGCAGTACTAAGGGGGAAGTTCATAGCAATACAGGCACACATCAAGAAACAAGAAAAAAGTCAACTAAATAACCTAACTCTACATCTAAAGCAACTAGAAAAGGAAGAAATGAAGAAGCCCAGGGTCAGTAGAAGGAAAGAAATTGTAAAAATTAGGGCAGAGATAAATGCAAAAGAAACAAAAGAGACCATAGCAAAAATCAACAAAGCCAAAAGCTGGTTCTTTGAGAAGGTAAATAAAATTGACAAACCACTAGCCAGACTTATCAAGAAACAAAGGGAGAAGAACCAAATCAATAAAATTAGAAATGAAAATGGAGAGATCACAACTGACAACACAGAAATACAAAGGATTATTAGAGAATACTATCAGCAATTATATGGCAATAAAATGAATAACCTGGAAGAAATGGACAAATTCCTAGAAAAGTTTAACTTTCCAAAACTGAACCAGAAAGAAATAGAAAATCCGAACAGACCCATCACAAGCATGGAACTAGAGGCTGTAATCAGGAATCTTCCAGCAAACAAAAGCCCAGGTCCAGACGGCTTCACAGCCGAATTCTACCAAAAATTTAGAGAAGAGCTAACACCTATTCTACTCAAACTCTTCCAGAAAATTGCTGAGGAAGGGAAACTTCCAAACTCATTCTATGAGGCCACCATCACCCTAATCCCAAAACCTGGTAAAGACCCCACAAAAAAAGAAAACTACAGGCCAATATCACTGATGAACATAGATGCAAAAATCCTTAACAAAATTCCAACAATCAGAATCCAACAACATATTAAGAAGATCATACATCATGACCAAGTGGGCTTTATCCCAGGAATGCAAGGATTCTTCAATATCTGCAAATCAATCAACGTAATACACCACATTAACAAACTGAAAAATAAAAATCATATGATTATCTCAATAGATGCAGAGAAAGCCTTTGACAAAATTCAACATCCATTTATGATAAAAAACCTCCAGAAAGTGGGAATAGAAGGGACATACCTTAACATAATAAAAGCTATATATGACAAACCCACAGCAACATTATCCTCAATGGTGAAAAACTGAAAGCATTTCCCCTAAAGTCAGGAACAAGACAAGGGTGCCCACTCTCACCACTACTATTCAACATAGTTCTGGAAGTTTTGGCCACAGCAATCAGAGCAGAAAAAGACATAAAAGGAATCCAAATTGGAAAAGAAGAAGTAAAACTTTCACTGTTCGCTGATGACATGATCCTCTACACAGAAAACCCTAGAGACTCTACCAGAAAACTACTAGAGCTAATCAATGATTACAGTAATGTTGCAGGATATAAAATCAACACACAGAAATCCCTTGCATTCCTATACACTAATAATGAGAAAATAGAAAGAGAAATTAAGGAAACTATTCCATTGACTGTTGCAACGAAAAGAATTAAATACTTAGGAATATATCTACCTAAGGAAACAAAAGACTTGTACATAGAAAACTATAAAACACTACTGAAAGCAATCAAAGAGGACACTAATAGATGGAGAAATATACCATGTTCATGGATTGGAAGAATAAATATTGTAAAAATGAGTATACTACCCAAAGTAATTTATACATTCAATGCAATCCCTATCAAGCTACCAACGATATTTTTCACAGAACTAGAACAAATAATCTCACAATTTATATGGAAATACAAAAAACCTCGAATAGCCAAAGCAATCTTGAGGAAGAAAAATGGAACTGGGGGAATTAACCTGCCGGACTTCAGGCTCTACTACAAAGCCACAGTCATCAAGACAGTATGGTACTGGCATAAAGACAGAAATATAGATCAATGGAACAAAATAGAAAGCCCAGAGATAAATCCACGCACCTATGGACAACTTATCTTTGACAAAGGAGGCAAGAATATAAAATGGAGAAAAGACAGTCTCTTTAACAAGTGGTGCTGGGAAAACTGGTCAGCCACCTGTAAAACAATGAAACTAGAATACTTCCTAACACCATACACAAAAATAAATTCAAAATGGATTAGAGAGCTAAATGTAAGACCAGAAACTATAAAACTCCTAGAGGAGAATATAGGCAAAACACTCTCCGACATAAATCACAGTGGGATCCTCCAAGACCCACCTCCCAGAATATTGGAAATAAAAGCAAAAATAAACAAATGGGACCTAATTAAAATCAAAAGCTTCTGCACAGCAAAGGAAACTATAAGTAAGGTGAAAAGACAGCCTTCAGAATGGGAGAAAATAATAGCAAATGAAGCAATGGATAAAGGATTAATCTCCAAAATATACAAGCAGCTCCTGCAGCTCAATTGCAGAAAAATAAGTGACCCAATCAAAAAATAGGCCAAAGAACTAAACAGACATTTCTCCAAAGAAGACATAAAGATGGCTAACAAACACATGAAAAAATGCTCAACATCCCTCATAATCAGAGAGATGCAAATCAAAACCACAATGAGATACCATTTCACACCAGTCAGAATGGCTGCTATCCAAAAGTCTACATGCAATAAATGCTGGAGAGGATGTGGAGAGAAAGGAACCCTCTTACACTGTTGGTGGGAATGCAAACTAGTACAGCCACTATGGAGAACAGTGTGGAGATTCCTCAAAAAACTGGAAATAGAACTGCCATATGATCCAGCAATCGCACTCCTGGGCATACACACCGAGGAAACCAGAATTGAAAGAGACACATGTACTCCAATGTTCATTGCAGCACTGTTTATAATAGCCAGGACATGGAAGCAACATAGATGTCCATCTGCAGATGAATGGATAAGAAAGCTTTGGTACATATACACAATGGAGTATTATTCAGCCATTAAAAAGAATACATTTGAATCAGTTCTAATGAGGTGGATGAAACTGGAGCCTATTATACAGAGTGAAGTAAGCCAGAAAGAAAAACACCAATACAATATACTAACGCATATATATGGAATTTAGAAAGATGCAAATGATAACCCTGTATACGAGACAGCAAAAGAGACACAGATATATAGAACAGTCTTTGGGACTCTATGGGAGAGGGTGAGGGTGGGATGATTTGGGAGAATGGCATTGAAACACGTATGTTGTCATATGTGAAATGAATCACTAGTTCAGGGTCAATGCATGTTATAGGATGCTCGGGGCTGGCATGCGGGGATGACCCAGAGGGAGGATAAAGGGAGGAGGGAGGTGGGAGGGGGGTTCAGGAGGGGGAACTTATGTAAACCCGGGGCGAATTCATGTCAATGTATGGCAAAACCAACCAATATAATATTGTAAAATAATTTGCCTCCAATAAAAAATAATTACCAAAAAAAAAAAAAAAAGAAACAAAGGGAGAAAAATCAAATCAATAAAATTAGAAATGAAAATGGAGAGATCACAACAAACAACACAGAAATACAAAGGATCATAAGAGACTACTATCAGCAATTATATGCCAATAAAATGGACAACTTGGAAGAAATAAGTACATTTTGAATTGTATGTTTTTAAACTGTATTTGATTCATCATTTGCCCCAGTAATTGAAACTAGAAGAACCAAGCTATTGATAATAACTACTGAGCATAAACAGAGTGAGATGCTTAAAAAGAAGTGAGACCTCCATCTTCAGAAATTTTCAGGGTTCAGCACTTTACTATAAAAGTTGATATAGAATCCCACTTGCAGGGTGAACCCAGACTAGATAGGCGGACATACAGGTTTCATCATACTTGCCACATCTACAGGTTTGGTAATGGCTGCCCGGAAGGCAGTCTTGAGAAGAATTCTGAGTATGCTGAAAAGTTCACTAAAAAGAACTGTGGGATATTATCAGTGCACTTTGGGTATGTGTGTCTGGGTGGCAGCACTACTCAAGTCTGTGCAATCCACGAAATACATTATTTCTTTGTAGTTTAACACATCACGAGTCTATGATTTTTAGCTAGAACAAAGTAAGTTCTCTCCCCATATCCCTCTCTTTTTCTCACACACAAGAACAGAATATAAATAAAATGAGGGGAAAGAGAAAATTATAAAATGAATTAAATCTGTTGTGATCAGCAACTACTCAAGGAATATATACTGTAATGTAATAGACATTACACTATAGAGTTGATTCAACATATGAAACAGATTCATCTGAAAATAAAACTCAAAAAACTTTCAACTCCACATGCCGAAACAATGATGATATTTATAGTAAAGAAAAAAAAGCTGATTAATGCTAACGTCTACAAATATCAGAGTAGAAACCTCATATGGGAGTGGGGTATTGAGAGAGGAATGTGAAAGAAATTAACATCAATGGAATGGTATTTAATAGGAAGGAAGACATGGCAGGTTCTACATATAGCTACTTCATTCAATAAAAATAGATTGATAATGATAAAACTATCTCAGTCTATAAATATTAAATAGGCAGTTGCTTTAAATAACTTGCAGACTATCACTGCCGTGAGGTAAATTTTAAATATTTTATGCAGACAATAACAGGAAAAAAAGTTTTTCTAAGGGGAATATAGTTGTGGGTTAAAAAAATCATATTCTTCCATAAAAATATGCCTTTGGCTTCTTTTATAGCCATAAACTCAATAAAAATGGAAAGTGATGCAATCGAACATACATGAGAACTAAGGCTGGGGAAGGTCTGTCTCCGTGACGGGAAGAAGAAAAACCAATCAGAATTACATCACATGCTTTATATGAAGTCCATGTGGACATCATGCACACTTCATCTCGTATGAAAGTTCTTCCATCACTTACATCTGTGACACAACTAACACCAATAAAACCGACTCTGCCAGTGAAAATCGCTTCTTTTTCACTGCAGATACGGCCCTCACATCTAGAAAGTGATGTACTTATTATCATGCAGTTTGGGTTATGAGGTTTGTAATCCGTCAGAGGTTAATAAGAAAATGTGTTACAAATTGAGAATAAAGGGGGAGATCTAAGACAGCAGAGTGGCATCTTTGGCAAACTCTGCAGAGGGAGTGGCTAACAGAGAAGTACTGGGGTCAGCAGATGAAAAATGTGTGAGACTAGGAACAAAGCCTTGTATACAACAGGGAATGCCATCATTCTTTCCCTAGTAGGAAAACAATTATTTATATGGTACATTCCATTCTTAAAGCCTTAACAGTGCTGCTGAAGGTAACTCATGCTTTTCATAGCCTCTTACATTCTGCCCTCACAGTTTGACTCCTCTAAACCTTGTGAGTATGGGTAGAAATTGGACTTTCCAACAGGGGAGAGCTGCACAGCTTGGGGGGTCTCCCAGAGTCTCAGTTCTCAGGGACAACATGCATGTGCCAGAGGGCTTGAAAGATGCACGTCTTTTCATCCTGACTGACTATGTTTGGTAGCCCAGGCTTTGCACAAGTTGCAATTCTAAACTCTGCCTTTAAATTTTTGAAATTCACCTTCTACTATTTCAAAAATGTTATGTCATGGCTATCTATGATATCATATTTATAAAAGCAATTTAGGTCTTCACTGCTACTTCATCTAATCACAAAGCTTGCAAGAAGCCCTACCAGTCCTAGTTATCTGCTCAGCAACAAAATGGAAGCACACGCTATTTCATGAGACTACTAAAAATACTTTCTTTCCCTCCAACCTACTGTCTTTACTCATTTTAATAATTAATCCAAGCAGCACTCACTTTGCATACCACAACATTGTTTCCATATCAAATTCTCAGCTAATGTGGAAGCTCCAATACTTTGGCCACCTGAAGCAAAGAGCTGACACATTGGAAAAGACCCTGATGCTGGGAAAGATTGAAGGTAAAAGGAGAAGAGGATGGTGGAGGATGAGATGGTTAGATAGCATCACCAACTCGATGGACATGAATTTGAGCAAACTCCAGGAGATACTGAAGGACAGGGGAGCCTGGCATGATGTAGTCCATGAGGTCACAAAGAGTCAGACACAGCTTAGTGACTGAACATCAACAGTGTCAATTTTTCATTGAAACATTTAAAATTATTTCAACACAATTCTATCTCTGAAAATGAGTCTGTATATATCACTATTAGCTGTCTTTATTATATATTTCTGGAGAAAGAAATGGCAACCCACTCCAGTATTCTTGCCTGGAGAATCCCATGGACAGAGGAGCCTAGCGGGCCACAGTCCATAGGGTTTCAAGAGTGGGACACAACTTAGCAACTAAATGACAAGAGTGATTATCTATTCGGAGCAAACAGTTACACACAGAAATTGAGATTGATTGAGATTAAACCCTGCTAATGACAAGGAATCAAATGCTGAGTTAAATGTATCACCAATGGGTCATGAAAGTACTTTTCAGCTAAAATTTTAAAAATATAAGCAAATGAGAACATAGATACTCTAGGAGCTATTTTTTAATGATTAGGTTGACTTTAAAACTTTTAAAATCTTTTTAATTAAAAAAAAAAGTAAGCTACCAAGTAACTAAGACAGAACACATTTAGACCTCTATTAAAGTAATAGATCAGTGGGCACTGCCAAGCCTGGCACCTTCGTAAACCCTGAAGATGCCTCTCCAGAAGACCTGGTAAAAGAAAGGGCACTCTGAAAATCTTTCTATATATTCATTACAAGAGCCACAGGCGGAAGTAACAATATACAGCTGCAATTTTCAGATTTAGTTTCAAAGAGTTCTAGTCCCCTCCTTGTGCAGAATTTCATAAGCATTTCTGAAATGTTCCTCTACCATGACTCTGAGTCTCTGTGTACTATTAAAACAACAGTTTCTGAAGTCAACTGTCCCTGCATTAAACTTACCATTTTCTGCTAGATGGGATCCAAAGTCACCTTATGATTTCCACTTCTACCACTGCTTCAGTAAACCAAATGAGTTTAACAATTACATTTCCATTTCCCAAGTACATTTCAGAATCTCTTGATTTTTGCAATTTAAATCTAATATTTCTTTTTTTTTTAAGTCTGTAATTTCATATAGACTGGAGTTGTTCTACTTCCTTAACTGAACAGAATTTGGGATAAAATGGTATTTTCACATATCCTTCTATGTATGCTCAGACATAGATTTGAGTTGGCAGTCTTCCCCAGACCTATCACTGTAGTTTTACCAATCTGATTACTTTGACCAAAACAAAAAACAAAACACTAACTTTAACCTTGCACAACTTGCATTATTCCAGCCAGAAATGAACTCTCCTCCTATCAAGTCTTCAGGGTGGTGTTTTGAGTACATTTCTTACTTTCCCAACTAAGTGGTAAGTATTGGGAAATGGGAAATATTTTGAGCATGCACAACTTTTAGTGCCCCTATGGGGACCACAGAGCTCAAAATCCACCATTGAAAGCTTTATCCATATAATCCCGCATATAAACAAAAGAATTCAAGAAACTCCAGTGGTGACACTAAACAGTTTCCTTGTCAATGTGTGTAAACAACTATTGCACAAATTAATTCCTCAGATATCTGTGATGTTCACAAGCAACACATTCATACAAACTATGTAGAAAAGTTACCCAAATAGGCTACAATGGACCATGAAGTACACTAGAAATCCAATTTTCAGTTCAGTTCAGTTCAGTCACTCAGTCAAGTCCCAACTATTTGTGACCCCATGGACAGTAGCACGCCGGGTTTCCCTGTCCACCACCAACTCCCGGAGCTTGCTCAAACACATGTCCATCGAGTTGGTATTGCCATCCAATCATCTCATCCTCTATCATCCCCTTCTCATCCTGCCTTCGATCTTTCCTGGAATCAGGTCTTTTCCGATGAGTCAGTTCTTCACATCAGGTGGCCAAAGTATTGGAGCTTCAGCATCAGTCCTTCCAATGAGTATTTGGGGTTGATTTCCTTTAGGAAAGTGAAAGTCGCTCAGTCATGTCTGACTCTTTGCGACCCCAAGGACTACACTGTCCATGGAATCCTCCAGGCCAGAACACTGGAGTGGGTATCCGTTCCCTTCTCCAGAGGATCTTCCCAACCCAGGGTTTGAATCCAGGTCTCCCAGGTCTCCTGCATTCCATGCAGATTTTTTACCAGCTGAGCCACCAGGGAAGTCTAATCCTTTAGGATTGACTGGTTTGATCTCCTTGCAGTCCAAGGGACTATCAAGAGTCTTCTCTAATACCACAGTTCAAAAGCATCAATTCTTCAGCACTCAGCTTTCATTACAGTCCAACTCTTACATCCATACATGACTACTGGAAAGACCATAGCTTTGACAACAAGGACTTTTGTCAGCAAGGTGATGTTTCTGCATTTTAATATGCTGTCTAGGTTTGTCATAGCTTTCCTACCAAGAAGCAAGCATCTTCTAATTTCACCTGCTGCAGTGATTTTGGAGCCTGAGAAGAAAAAAAAATCTGTCACTGCTTTCACTGTTTCCCCATCTTCACATCTATGAAGTGATGGGACCAGATGCCATAATCTTAGTTTTATGAATGTTAAGCTTTAAGCCAGCTTTTTCACTCTCCTCTTTCACCCTCATCAAGAGGCTCCTTAGTTCCTCTTCGCACTTACTAAAATTATTAACACATTTGATTATATTTCTTCAATAATAATGGATATAGTCATCGCCTATTTTTTTGAGTCAGATGCTTTAATTGCAGTATTTCGTTTAACATTTTGAGTCACTCTCTAAGTTTGCAGTGCTGCCCCCACTTCATAGATGAGGAAAGTGTGGCTGAGTGACTTAAGTCACTCCTGAAGGTCATGCAGCTATCAAGGGCAGGTCAGAAATCTGCCAGAGTCTGCTTCAGTCTTCAGCCTGCACTCTTTTCACCTAACTCCTTTTCTCTCCATGAACATCCTTCTGACTTAACCACTCTGGGAACCCTTGAAAGTAACTAACCATTAAAAGTTAAAACTAGCTCAAGGATGGATGGTGCCTCAGAAGACTGTGGGCTAATAAAGGCCATCACTTGCTTCCTGAAGACCATATACATGTTTTATTCACCGGGACACAATCTATATTGAGGGACAGGGTTTACAAATTTCAAGGCATTTTCAGTTGTACAAGTGGCTTGAACTATCTTCCACTGATATATGACAGGATAAGGTGGGGAGGAAAAGTTTGAGCCAAAACAATCATTTCCCCCAGTCTTCATGGATTCACTCAGATCTGTAAATCTGGTCTTCATTCCTAGAGTGATCTGGCCATTGTCTGCAGGCCACCCTACTACTGTGCTTGTGGCACGTCAGCTCAACTCTCCAAGGGGAAAGGACTGCAAAAAGAAACCAGAAGGGAGGACTTAGCAAGGAAACCTGCTCTGAATTTTGTGGCCATCACTAAAAGCAAGGGGTTACATTCAAATACACTGGACATTCTCCTTCTCATATCTCTACTCCTTGATGCAAATTTTTAGTCAAAATTTCAACATTAACTTACAGATGGAAGTTGACAGAAGTATAGCACGGTTTTTGTTTTTCCTAGAGAAACACATGTACACACACATACAGAGTAAACACTACATATTATTTCTCTCCTGTAATTTTGCAAATTCTCTGCAAAGACTATCCATGCATTTCACAACTGATAAAAATCATAACCATTATTTAACTTCCCACTGCTTTCTCACAGAAGCGTGCATCACTCAACTCTGCTGCATTTTATAAGGCAACAAACAGCAAAACCTGGAGTAAGAACAGGGGTACATAAGAGGAAGTGGTAGAAAAAAATAATAATTTTAATTGGTGTGGTTATTGTTTTCAAAAAGAAAATGGCTTAAATAGAGGAATAAATAAAAGTATTTCAAAGTCTCAAAAGGCTGATTGGGCTGCTCATAAATTGAATAACTCTGCATATATAAAAAGAATAGATTTTCAGGTGATTTGTCCATTTGCAACTCAAAGTTTCATTTTGAAAAATACAAGCCAAATTCTTTAAAACTAGCAATACTGATAAAAAGTAATGGAAATGATTCCTATAATATTATTTCATAAATATTCCACAGCAATAGGTAATAATAACACTCAACAACAATGTCTCACATGACTGAATGCTTTCTAGAGATCAGTCAAGGGAGTAAATATTTTAAATGCATAATCTCCTGGAATTGTCAAAGTGACCCGATGATGAAGGTATTTTTCTTTTTCTTATCAGTATTTCACGGATGAAGAAACTGAGGCTCACAGAGGTTGAATATTCAGCAAATGATAGCATTGGGGCTCAAAATCAGTTCTGTCAAATACTATATTAAAACCAAAAAATCTTCATACCATTGAAATCAGTTAAATTGGCTTCCAAGATTAACACCTTTTAAGACCATCACCTTCCAGGGATGGGCCAGAAATTTGGCAAAGATAGAAACTTTTAAAAATAGCAAACTTATGAAATCTCAGGAAATTTGGACAGCAAAGACTATTAAAAATAAATGTTAATTCCCAAGACAGAGGGACACTGAAAGAACTCATTAGAAAATCCTGAACCCCTTAGTAAGTAGAAATTCTACCAAAAGTTTTACCTGATTTTCCGGGAATCTATGCTTTTGAACTAAAAATTTTCCTCATTCTTCTTTATTGTCTATATATTTCATATATCACATAAAGCAGATTATGTGAGTATTTGGGGAAAGTATGTATATAAACCATAACTTTCCAGTCACATTAAGAATATAAAAGTTTATAACTTTGGACCATACCTTGGTTTTCATGAACTTGGAGTGACTTTTGTAAACCTCTATTTGTTTTATCTCTTCTTCACGGTCCTCAGTGTTCAAAACACCATTGGCTTTTAACATCTGGATCTCATCCTCAAGATCCCTTATGTTTCGCTCCAATGAAGCGATTTTTGTGTCCTGTTGGTAAAAAAAAAAAAAAAATAGAGAGGGAAAGAAAATTGCTTTTTAAATATTATCCAAACAATTTCAGAAAGCAATTTATTCAATGGTAATACATTAACTATGGTGTACACAGAGCCCTGAACTCAGAACAATTTACTTTTTTCACCTCTGAAGATCACTTGTGAGATTATTTTTTAAGCTCCCAATAAACAGTTTATATCAATACAAGACAGAGTGACCTAGATATGTTTGCTGCATATCTAGCAATCAAATTACTAAAGAAATAGTGATAAAAGTGATCTAAAGTTTTAAAAACAAAAATGACATTTAAGAAGACAAATTTATAATTTCAGAGATAGTTTACTAGTGAATATTTTTGAGTCTACTTGTACACACAAAAACGGTTTGTTCATGTGTGTATTTTGTGGCTAGTTTTATAAGGCATGCTTGGAATTTGACTGTGAAAGAGAAGGAAATTAAAATCTACTAATGGGGGAAAGGATTCTCATCTAAAATACAGACATAAGTAAAATTAAATAACTGAATCATGACCTAGTATGACTGACACACTAAATATTGAAAATTTATAGCAACTGGAAAGAATATATATATCACATCATGATTTACTTGGCAAGCAGACAGCTTCCTGTGTGACAAAAAAAAAAATCACGATCTTGAAGGGCATTTCTAACCTATTGATTTACAGAGTTAAAAAAAAAGCTAGAAATATAACACTCAAATGTGGGGTTAATTGAGGACAAACCATAGATAACTTTTTTAAAGAAGGAAATGACAGATTCTACACAGAAGGTAGAGTGTAATAAGAAACTGATGCACTAGAAAGAGAGGAGAGGAAAGAGGAGATGGATTATATAGGGAAAAACAGTTCCTCAACCTCAGGTATTAAACTGAAATCAGTGCTTGGAACGAAACACACTGGAAGTATGACGTCAAGTTTTCTCACTGTCACCATCTCCCTGCCATTGTATTGTGTAGATCCAAGGAGGTTATATTACATTTGCAATTGGAAGTTAATGAAAAATGAGCCACTAACTCATTTTTTTTTACCAATTCATTTTTTTAGAATCTAAGAAATTAAAGAGTCCTAAAAGTAAGGACAATGAATGGGCTATTCTATTTATCACAACTCAGAAAAAACTTTAACAATTATGTCTGTCCTGATTTTGTAGCTACCTTCTATTTTACTTTCCTATATTACATGCCCAATGGCATGTCTCATTATCATGAACATTGCCATCACTGTTAAAAGTAGAAAAACGAGAACCAGCAGCAGCAGCAGCTTACTGAGCTCCACTGTGTTCCCATACCTGGGTGCTCTAAGTGCTGAAGACACTTATTCTTAAAAAAAAAAAAAAATGCAAGAAGATGAAATCAAATGATTTTGAAATTTATAACATTATTATGGAATATAACGTTCCATTCTGTAGTATTTCATTTTCCTTTTAAAATAGTATTTATTGTATCTTTTCAGTTATAAAAGTAATATACTTGAAATTCACCAAAAAATGGAGAAAATTCCCTAAATTTCTATCATCCAGTGATAACTGGCATGTTTTTATTTATAGCCTGCAAGTCTTTTTCAACGTTAGATGCATATCTGGTAAATCTTGTATACTGCCAATTTGAGTGAGGAGAATGTTAGAGACCAAATGTCTAGGTGCCTCCAAAATTTATAAGTTGAAGTTTAATCAATCCCTGATGTGATTATATTTGGAGAGGAGGCCTTTGGGAGGTAATCAGGATTAGATGGAGTCATGAGTATGGAACCCTCATGATGGGATTAGCACCCTCATAAGAAGAAGAGAGCTTGTTTTCTCTCTCTGCCATGTGAGAACAGAGCAAAAGGGTGACTGAAAGCCAGGATTCTCACAGGAACACAACCATGCTGGCACCCTGATCTCAGACTTCCAGCCTCCAGAACTGCAAGAAAATAAATTTCTGTTTTTTAAGCCACCCAGCCTGTGGTATTTTCTTATAGCAGGCCAAGCTGATAAATGTAGGGAGTCCTTCTTAGTGATTCATTTGAATTCTAAGCTATGCTAACTCTGTAGATTTTAGCAGCAATAATGAAAAGGCTACCAAAAAAGAACTTTCACAATTTCATAAGAGTCTTTATAAATAAATGAGAGTCATCTTAAATCAACATTTTTTCTGACTATAAAATTAAGACATGCTCATTACAGAAAACTTGAAAAGTCACATAGATAACTATGATATCCACCCCAATCTCACCACCCAAATATACCCACTATTAACTATTTTATTTACCTCCCATGAAAGCCTTAAGACTATATTATTTCTTTAAAACATGAAGACATCTATTAAAACATTAATCATTAATCTATTAAAACATTAATGTACATTTCTGATCTTTACTGAGATACAAATTTTTGAGCACTTACAAATATCTAAGTACAATTTTTACAAGAATTTACCTATAAATTAAGTGTGAAAGAAACAGTCAACATTCCTGCTTTCTAATATAAAATCTCCTTTAATTTCAGATTCAAGTCTAAACTGACATATTTACATGTATGCACATGTATTTATACATAAGTATACACATACATAACGTATATAAATATATGTGTGTACAGAAATATACTTTGTAGTCCCATATTTTACGCTTTATTTCTTGGTAGCATTTGTTAAAATTTCATCTCAATCATGTAGGCAAAGGGAAAAGAAACCCTCAGCTTTCCTCTCAGTCAAATTCTAAGAGTTTAGTTAGCAGTGACCACAACTGCTAATTTCAAAATGGGTTAAAAGGAGCTTTTAACTGGACTTTTAAAAATTACACACTGCAAAAGAAAGATCAGAGTGAAGTCACATAGAAACACAGAAAATCTTTTTGATCTATACACATCTGAGCTAAAATTTCACCAAATTAGTAAAACATATTTTTAAAATAATATTTTAACTTTTACTATTTTTCTTAAATTAAGCAGTCTCTTTTTCCTCCCAAACTTTTTTCTTTTAGTCACAGATGTCCAAGAATCAGTTCAGTTCAGTTTAGTCACTCAGTCGTGTCCGACTCTTTGCGACCCCATGAATCACAGCACGCCAGGCCTCCCTGTCCATTACCAGCTCCCGGAGTTCACCCAAACTCATATCCATCGAGTCGGTGATGCCATCCAGCCATCTAATTCTCTGTCGTCCCCTTCTCCTCCCGCCCCCAATCCCTCCCAGCATCAGAGTCTTTTCCAGTGAGTCAACTCTTCGCATGAGGTGGCCAAAGTATTGGAGTTTCAGCTTTAGCATCAGTCCTTCCAATGAACACCCAGGATTGATCTCCTTTAGAATGGACTGGTTGGATCTCCTTGCAGTCCAAGGGACTCTCAAGAGTCTTCTCCAGCACCACAGTTCAAAAGCATCAATTCTTTGGTGATCAGCTTTCTTCACAGTCCAACTCTCACATCCATACATGACCTCTGGAAAACCATAGCCTTGACTAGACACACCTTTGTTGGCAAAGTAATGTCTCTGCTTTCTAATATGCTATCTAGGTTGGTCATAACTTTCCTTCCAAGGAGTAAGCGTCTTTTAATTTCATGGCGGCAATCAGCATCCGCAGTGATTTTGGAGCCCCCAAAAATAAAGTCTGACACTGTTTCCACAAGAATATCAAAAGAAAATAATGAAAGAAAAAAGATAAAAGAGAAATGGATATTGTAGAAATCACTTTAATAAAGATCTATTTTTCTGTCCTTATTGATATTTCTGTTCTTACAGTAAGAAGTCTATTTCAAGAACTCATAACCAAAATCACTAAACATGGAGAAAAGGAGATGGAAGAATATCAGCAAGATCTATGGAAGAGAAAAGATGCAAAATACGAACATATTAGATGGTACATTGATTCTGTCCAAGAAGATATTCAAAATGCTGAGCCAGAGAAAGACATGAGAAAATATAAGCATGAAAAATTAAGGCAAAGAAAATGACTGCCATGGTCACAGCTGCTTCACTGCTTCATTTTCAGGAATTCAAAGAGAACAATTTTTTTTTTTCTTTTTCAAAAATCTCTAAAACTAAGATAAATGACTAACAACATGTATTTTAGGAAGACTATGGAAGAAAACTATCTCACATGTCCTGATATGGCTCTATGTGGTACATAAACGTTGCCTTTCAAAACAGAGTTGCCTTTCAAAACAGAGGGCTTTCCTGATAGCTCAGTTGGTAAAGAATCAGCCTGCAATTCAGGAGACCCTGGTTCAATTCCTGGGTTGGGAAGATCTGCTGGAGAAGGGATAGGCTACCCACTCCAGTATGCTTGGGCTTTCCTTGTGGCTCAGCTGGTAAAGAATCTGCCTGCAACGTGGGAGACCTGGGTTCGATCCCTGGTTGGGAAGATCCCCTGGAGAAGGGAAAGGCAACTCACTCCGATATTCTGGCCTGGAGAAGTGCATGGACTGTATGGTCCATAGGGTTGCAAACAGTTGGACATAACTGATCAACTTTCACTTTTAAAACAGATACAAAATGCACATGCTCAGTAACTCAAGCACTGGTGTACAACGGAGAGAAAAAAGCTTAAGTGAAGACATATGCTGTGACATCCTCAAAGTGGAATTTTAGAAGGTAGAGCAATATTTTACTCTCAATCACCAAAGAATCTTCATCAGAATATCTTTACATACTATCTATAACTGATACTTTAAAATAATTTATGTAGTTATTTTCAAATACTCATCTAGATTGTATTTCACAAAGAAGCAAGCTCTCAAAGCAGCTAATTCTAGGCCTTCCTTAGAGATGGAGAAAGTGAAATAGAAACAGCTTTTCCTGAAGTTCACAAAAACCAAATGCTCTGTGAAAAGGGGCCTGCAGGGTCAAGTAAGTTTGAGAAATGATTATTGGGGATTCCCAATGCATATTACCATTAATCATTCTGCAAGGTCCTACAGCAAAGCATTCTATTTACTTTGATTTTTCCAGTGTTATTACTCCAGAAGTCAATTCTTGGGGGAAAAAATAGAACTTTAATGATCACACTAAGCCCAGGGTTATATACTGTAGAAAAGAGTCAAAACAACAATTTGGATTCTTCAAAAGAAAACCTGCCATGATTACCCCCAATTTAAAATAATTGAGGGCTTAAATATTCACATCACCTTGTCAGCTTCTGTCACTCAAGTCATTCACTGAGAGCCTGCTCTGAGCCCTGAGCAGTGAGAGAACAGGCAGACTCCCATGCTCCCTGAACTTGCCACTCCGTGTCTCAGGTGACATTTTTCAAATAGTCTTGGGATAGGAAAAGCATGAAATTGTTTTGCTTTTATAATATATTTTTGTTAAAAATTGCAGGAATGTTGTGGGGGAGACATTTCTCTGGGGGGCTAAAAACAACTGAAATATGTTTGCTTCATTCCCCATA
Organism: Moschus berezovskii; assembly: GCF_049115385.1. Taxonomy (NCBI): domain Eukaryota; kingdom Metazoa; phylum Chordata; class Mammalia; order Artiodactyla; family Moschidae; genus Moschus; species Moschus berezovskii. The sequence goes on from NC_142483.1 coordinate 15,623,236, forward strand.
AGTTAGAAAAAAATATCTGAATTGAATAGCTCTTTAAGTCATTTCTTTCCACATACTCATAAAATACTTGTATTAATACTTTATTTTATACATACAGATCATAACTCCTACTGAAAGATTCATGTCCAAGACTATTTTATATCCATCATCCAAAAGATGCAACTCTTTGCGACCCCATGGACTGTAGCCCGCCAAGCTCCTCTATCCATGGAATTCTCCAAGCCAGAATACTGGAGTGGGTAGCCTTTCCTTTCCCTTCTCCAGGGGATCTTCCCAATCCAGGGATCAAACCCAGGTCTTCCACATTTCAGGCAGATTCTTTACTGTCTGAGCCACGAGGGATACCCTTCTGATGGGCAAACAATAAATCACTGGAAGTGAACCCCTAGCAATCACCTACCCAATGGGCCCAGCCTGGTAATTCTGGAATCAGCCACGAATACTAGCAAGCACACGAGTGCAGGGACTATAGCAGTGAGGATAAATGCCAGGTGGAAAGATTTCATCTCTGCTTTATTATATATATATATATATATATATATATACACACACACATATATATAAAATCTTTGGATATATATAATCTTTGGATTTTTATAGGACATGTCTGCTATAGTTGACAGTAAATTTAGATACAAGAAGTTCTCTCAGTCATTCAACAAATGCATACTGAGCATCTACTGGCTACCAGGCGCCTTACCAGATGTGTGAGATACCAGGTAGATATGAACAAGATGGATGGGCACCCTTCCCTCTCTACCATGGAGCATGGTCTATATCCTTGTTACACAGTGTAGTCTACAGACAATAGCACTGACATCACCTGGGAGGTTTTTAGAAATGCAGAATCTCAGGCCGCAGCTCACAACTACTGAATCTGAATCTGCACTTTCATAAGGTCCTCGTGTGACTTGGGTATTTTAAATGACTTTAGGTGTCCAGCATATACAAAGGACAAGACTAATCAATGCAAAAGAGACAAGAACAACTTTACTGTTCAAGTACATTTAGAAAAACATGAAGCTATTCTCAAAAGATATCCAATTTGGCCTAAATGTATAGCAACTCTAGGAGTAAACTTTCTGGAGCAAATTTGCCAGTAAGGATGCCTTTATTATCCTTTTTGTGTTTGTCAAACATTATGTTCCTCTTAAACACCAAGAAACAGATTTCAATTCATGTCTAGGAACTGTGAACCCTGAAATGGTGAGTGGGTGGAACATCAAAAAAGCAGTATCATTTAGTCACAAAAAGTAACAATTATGTTATTGCTGAGTGTCACAATGTGCTTTCCTTTCAAATACAGAAAGAATTACTAGTTTCATTTTAATATCTGGCCAAGAAAGAAAATACAAGGTTTTTTTTTTTTTTTTTTGAGAGCATGGAACTCTCTGTGATCACATAACAGTCTACTCTATGGACATTAATCAACAAAAATAGGGCCGAATGGTTTAAAGAGAAGATGTGATCTAATGTTCAGGAAACATCCTTACATAATTATATTACACTTTATTCAGAATAAAATTCTAGACTATTATTACTGGATACCACAGAGGCTCTTGAAGGCTTAACTTTTAAAAATCATCTAGTTCTAGCTGCAAACATAACTGAGCAATCCTCAGTTTAATGCCCTGCTTTTTGAAGGATTTATTGTGTGGGATTCACCGTGGTTATGTGAGCCCAAGTTAAGTACTCCAGAAAGAAATCAACTTGGGCCTAAGGCATGTTAGAAGAAAAAACAAAATTTCAAAAACTCTTCTTCCTGAGCCTTATCAAACTATACAAAGATGATGACCTAGATTAGAAGATGACAAGGGACAAGCTGTTTTTTTTCATGTTGTTTTCTTGTTTGTCTGTTTATTCAGATGGTATCTAATTCTTTAGAACAAAATATACAAGCACAGAATCAGGTTGGGCTAGTTCAAATAAAGGCAGTTAGGGTGCTTTGATGCTTCTTTTCATGGTCTCACTGGCCTACTTCTGACTCATTCTTCACGAAATCCACACCCCAGGAATGTATCATTCTGCTGTACCATCTATGGGCACATTACTAATGACCCTCAGGGAGAAGATGCATCTCGAGTGGTTCTTGATGGACACACTGTGACCTCTGAAGTTTTCGTCTCCATGTATTAATTTGTTGTGGAGGTTAACAGACTCGTGTCTAACAAACAGAGCTAAAATAAAACAATCCAACTAACCCTTAGAGAGTCACAAACCTGAATGCAAATCCTGCTTCAGGTTTTTATGCCTTTGGGCAAAACACCAAGCTCCCCTAAACAAGACTATGCTCAAGAGCAGGTTATGAAAATTACAAGTGATCTGTAACGCATGCAAAGTATCTATCATGAAACTCCCTCAGGAGAATAAAAGGTTGCTGTATTGGCCAACAACAGTATAGTAAGTCCCTATCCACTCCCAGTTCTGTGAAATACACATGTAGAAGACAGTAGCATCTATTTTCAATCCACCTTAATGACAATATTCCTAACCTTGCTAATCCTATAACCTAATGAAGTGATGAGAATAAAACGAGTGACAAGATGCACACCTTCCAGAATAATACCTACCACACAGTAGGTCCTCTATCAAGATTCCTTTCCTTCCTCCTTCTAGCTGTAGCGTGTATCTATTTCTTTTTAACTATCTGCTCAACTTCTTCCCCTTTTGGGAACTACATCACCCCAACTCCCTGTGGTTTTAGTGGGTTTTCCAGTCTGACCCTTGGTGACAAGCACCACCTCTGGACACTGAATGATCCAGGAGTGAACTCATTAAGCCATCAAGGCCAAGCAGAGTTCTTTGACAGAACTGACACAAAATCAAGGACCGTTCCTTTTCTGAGCTTATGAATGATAAGAAAAATATGGGTCGTGGCTGGTTGGTGTCTTCTTTGATAACATGTAGTAAGAATCTGCCAAATAATGGGGCCCTTATAACATCATTTGAACAGCAAGATACAGCTACATCTGAAACCTACACTCTTCAGAATATTAAAATACAATAGAGTTTCAGTCACTCGTAACTAGAAAGCATAATATACAAGAAATAGTGCAAAAGATAATACCAAAATATAGTTAGATATAGCCCTGTGTAAGAACACAGAGAAAGAAAGAAAAGTGACATCACTCAGTCGTGTCCAACTCTTTGCGACCCCATGGACTGTAGCCCACCAGGCTCCTCTGTCCATGGGATTTTCCAGGCAAGAATACTGGAGTGGGTTGCCATTTCCTTCCCCAGGAGGTCTTCCCAACCCAGGGATCAAGAACACAGAGAAGTCAGAAATTAAATTTTAATTAATATAAGTTAAAGGAATAAGAGAACAAGTATGGACTATGTAGGGATTCCCAGGTGGCAGAGTGGTAAAGAATCCACCTGCCAATGAAGGAGACATGGGTTCAATCCCTGGGTCGGGAAGATCCCCTGGAGTAGGAAATGGCAACCCACTACAATATTCTTGCCAGGAAAATTCCATGGACAGCAGAATCTGGTGGGCTACAGTCCATGGGGTTGCAAAGAGTTGGACATGACCAAACATGCATGCATGGAATATGTATCAAGGAGGAGTAAGACAGGACAGATTAAAAAGTATAGATCACTTTCAGTTGCATTGGAGTAGGAAATGAAAGAAGGATGGAGATGAATGATAAGCAGTCTTCAGAATCAAGCTAAGAGTGTATACTTGAATCTGACTGGGAATTATTTATAAGCTGGTAAAAAGAATGCAATAAGATGGCCACAGAGAAGTTAATAATAAAAACCTCAGTTTTCATTCCAATCCCAAAGAAAGGCAATGCCAAAGAATGTTCAAACTAACACACAATTGAACTCATCTCACATGCTAGCAAAGCAATGCTCAAAATTCTCCAAGTGAGGCTAGAGAAGGTAGAGGAACCAGAGATAAAACTGCCAACATCCACTGGATCACAGAAAAAGCAAGAGTTCCAGAAAAACATCAACTTCTGCTTTATTCACTTACACCAAAGACTTTGACTGTGTGGATCACAACAAACTGTGGAAAATTCTTCAAGAGATGGGAATACCAGACGACCTTACCCGTCTCCTGAGAAATCTGTATGCAGATCAATAACCAACAGTTAGAACCGGACACAAAACAAAAGACTGGTTCAAAACTGGGAATTAGTGCATCAAGGTTGTTTACTGTCATCCTGCCTATTTAACTTATATGCAGAGAACATCATGTGAAATGCCGGGCTGGATGAAGCATAAGCTGGGATCAAAATTGTGGGGAGAATTATCAATAACCTTAGATATACAGATGACACCACCCTTATGGCAGAAAGTGAAGAGCAACTAAAGAACCTCTTGATAAAGGTCAAAGAGAGTGAAAAAGCTTACTTAAAACTCAACGTTCAAAAAACTAAGATCATGGCATCCAGTCCCATCACTTTATGGCAAATAGATGGAGAAACAATGGAAACAGTGAGACCTTATTGTCCTGGACTCCAAAATCACTGCAGATAGTGACTGCAGCCATGAAAGTAAAATGCTTGCTCCTTCAAAGAAAAGCTCTGACAAACCTAGACAGCATATTAAAAAGCAAAGACATTACTTTGCTGATAATGGTGTGTATAGTCAAAGCTATGGTTTTTACAGGAGTCATGTATGGATATGAGAGTTGTACTATAAAGAAAGCTGAGCATTGAAGAATTGATGATTTTGAATTGTGGTGCTGGAGAAGACTCTTGAGAGTCCCTTGGACTCTCAAGGAGAGAAAGATGAGACCAAGAGATCTCATCAAGATATCAAGAGATCTCCCTGCAAAGAGATCCAACCAGTCAATCCTAAAGGAAATCAGTCCTGAATATTCATTGGAAGAACTGATACTGAAGCTGAAGCTCCAATACTTTGGCCACCTGATGGGAAGAACTGACTTACTGGTAAAGACCCTGACGCTAGGCAAGATTGAAGGCAGGAGGAAAAGGGGATGACAGAAGACGAGATGGTTGGATGGCATCACCGACTCGATGGACGTGAGTTTGAGCAAGGTCTGAGAGACGGTGAAGGACAGGGAAGCCTGGCACAGTGCAGTCCTTGGGGTTGCAAAGAGTCAAACACAACTGAGTGACTGAACAACCAAAGCTAAAAGGGAAGTTGAAACAGTAGAGATGATGGGTCATTTGCCCAGCAGTGAAAGAATTCTCAGATACAGTTGAGAATCAAGTATTGAAAAACCAGCAGCAGAACTGCCAGAGGAAAGACAGGTTAAAAAAAAAAAAGAGAAGAAAAGAAAAAGTTATGGAAATCATGGAACAAGTTGCAGAAAATTAGCAAGTGAAGTTTCAAGAAAGAAAGGAGGTCAAACAAAGATTTGAAGACACTAAAGACTAAAAAAACATTAGCGTATTACTGGTGACATAAGGGCAGTTTCAATGGAGTTGTGTTATAACTGGAAACTGAATCCCAGTGTTTTAAGTCGGAGTGATTGCGGAGACATTCAACAGCAATACTGCACAGGCCAAGAACCAACCAGAACAGCGGCCACCTGGAGCACTGCAACCAGGTCTCAGAGTCCCTGCGGGAGCAGGGGATAACTCTTTGCTGAATTTGGGGTAAGAGCTAGAATGGGAGGCATTCTCTGAGGGTTTGGGATAACCACAGAAGTATTTCAGTATTTTACAATCATTACAGCTATATCTATGCCTCTCAACTGAGTATCAGCCCTTCATACAAAGCTGCTTTAATTAATATTGAAAGTTTCTCACATTTCCAATGCATGGAAGGGAGCAACGGTTAATTCAAAACTATATCCATATGTCTGTGCCACAAACTAACACAGAGCCTCTCCAGTACCAACCTGTGGACTCGGTGCATCAGAAACTGGTTTTTTGTTGTTGTTTGTGCCTGTGTTTAAAAATGACTTGGCCTCCAAGGACATTCCCTTTAAGAATGGGATGACACAAAAATCAGTATTTATTTATAAGTTTCTCAGGTTAGGGAAAAAAAATCAAAAGATTTTCTTTTTATCTATGTTTTCTTTCCCATTTATGTTAAAATATAAATATATTTGGATTATCTGAATATACAGAAATGAATAGCACAGGACAGAAGCAAACAAAGTTTCTCCATTCTGGTATTTAAAAATGAAGTTAATATTAATAACAACATCAGCTCATGTGTATTATTAATTAAGGCAAGCACTGTGCTAGAAAATCTCATTTTGTCTTGCCCATAACCCTATGAAGTAAGTATTTATTTTACCCATTTTATAGGTCACGATACCTACAAAAGGTAATTAACTTGCCTAAGATTTCCTCTTTTGTTGAAATAACTTTCTGGGCTCAAGAGGGTGCCACATCGACAAACCAAAATACTTTAACTTTCATGTCCCTGTAAACGTTCTACTGGACCAGAAACATCGTATATCCAGTCAGCCAATCCCCAAACACTAAGCCAACTGTACACTTATTTCCTTATTCATTTTTACTTCAAACAAGGTCCTAGCAAATCAGATACTTTCTATTTTTCTCTTTCTTGTTCTTTATTCCTTATCCTAGGAAAGTTTCCTACCTTCCACCCTATTTTGCAGTTCTCTAAATAGAGACTGTCTGCTTCATGATAAGACTTCATGAAGCGTTTCTATCACCTGAATTTTCATCTCTAATCATTTTTTTAAAACATCTTTCATAAACTAGAATGGCTTCTTCCATAAAACTTCCCTTGACTAGAAGTGAGGAAGCCACACTGGGACCTTACTGTTCCTGGGATAATTTCAGGAAAGACTGGATTGAGAGACAGTCAACCACCTAGAAGCAAGTCTATTTTGGCTCTTTCTTCCACATAGTACTTTTAGCCCTTAAAGATCACAGAGCAAGGTCAAAAGAAAATAATGACGATGCTGGAAAGAAGAAAAGGAGGAAGTTTAAGAAACTGCTTCCAGATGACAGGGGTAGCCCTTCGGTGTCTGCAGCCTGCTCTCCCAAGAATGGATCCATGTCATCTTTCACAAACATCTGAATACAAACAAGGCTGATTTCCCAGAAATTGAGTAAAATACTATTTTGCAAAACTGTGAATGCATTTCAGAGAGTAATAAAAAGATGGACATCTGACACCTCTGTTCTCTTCCAACTCTCTTTGGGAAAAGATCAGGTGAAGAAGTTCTCCTGCTGGCTTTCTAGAACCTGAACTTGCTCTTCCATTTCTTTTAACACTTCCCTGAAGTCCCCAATAGTCCTGGTTTGAGACCTCATTCTAAGGATCTCCAAAACATAGCACAAATCCTTCTACATTCAAAACGCTTATCTCATGGAAAAAGCAACAGGCGGCAGAGGAATTCAGGCCACCCCAAGTCACCAGCGTGGCCTGAGGGATGTGGAAACTGGACCATGCCTTAGGGATGAGGCATGAGACGGCCGGTACACTATCATTACTGAAACTTGAAGTGGGGGTTCACTTGAGGCCTGTGGTTGACTTCTCAACTCTGCTGGAGGGGGGCACACGCCAATAAGGAAATTGCAGTCCCTAAATAAACAATAAGTTGGGAACCTGAGCACCAACAAGGGAGAAGGCAGGGGCTGCTGGCCTGGGCAAAGCTGGCCACGAGGGAGCAAACAAAGCAAAGATGTAAACTGCAAGAATGCCTTGTCAATTCAGACTCCCCAGGCAGGCCCTTTGAGAGTCCAAATTGCCAGTCACCAATCCTTCAGATTTGGTAGAATTTTTAAAGCAGGACACTTTGTTCAATCCTTTCATTTGCCAAATGAGAACAGTGAGAGCCAGAGGGGACAAGTGACTTGCCAAGGGCCCAACAGAGTCCCGGATCATTTATTATACCACAGACCTACTGGGAGTTACTGTTTTTTCTCCACTGATTTCTCATTTCAAAGATACTTTTAAAGTCTTTCCACATGTAAACTGTGTGTGCATGCAGAGCTAAGACTCTGCCTGAAACAAGCTTGTTAAATTCTTTCTCTCCAGTGGTCCTTGCTCAAAGGTACCTCCTCTTTTTTACAGGTAAAATTCCATTTCCAGACTGAAAAGGACTAGACGGACAAGCAGAGAATTCCTTGAGTATCTAATGTATGCCAGGATATTGCCATGTCTTAATCCATTTTAATCCCCATCACAACTCTACGAAGCCTGGTATCATGGTTCCATTTCACAGAAGGGAAAGCTGGACTTCAGAGAAACAGCAAGTGGCAGAACCAGATTCTCAATTTCCATACATAATATAACCTTCTCCACTTTGGAGTCTTCAGTTCAGCAAAAGAAATCAGAAGAAACTCTTTAAGATTTTTGATAGACAATTTTTCTTTCAACAAACTTATTGCTGTTTTTCCTAAATAATAATTCCTGATTATCCCTATATGATGAATGCATATTACTGAAAACATAACAACACAGGGGGCAAAAGAAGAAAAAATCCTATATAATCTCCCCTTCTAGAATTAATGTCAAGAATCTCTAGAATTAATGGTACAATATTTTCCCCAAACTTTTATTTCACACTAATAAATAAATAAAATCTCTTCATTAAAACTAACTTCCATAAACCTCAGAAATGAATCTCCCAGCTGGTTATTCTATAGCTCATTTTATATTTTAATCTTTGAGTAATCAAAGTTATTGATCCTTTTGTTTGTAATATCTTCATTTTTTACAAATATCTTTATTAATATACAATATATATACCATAAGATTCACTATTTTAAAGTGTACAATTATACAGTACTTTATGTAACCATCACCACCAACTAATTCCAGAATACTTTCATCACCCCAAACTGTTGTAACTATTAGTAGTCACAACTGTTTCTCCTCTCCCCCTAGTTCCTAATCTACTTTCTACCTCTTGATAGAAACCACTAACCTACTTTGTATCTCTATAGAGTTGCCTATATTGGACAGTTCATATATATATATATGGAATCATATAAGATGTGTCCTTTTGCAGCAGGCTTCTTTCATTTAGCATAATGTTTTCAAGGTTCATCAATATTTTAGCATGTATCAGTCTTTCGTTTCTTTTTCATTGCTGAATAACATTTCACTACAGATATGCCACATTTTGTTTATTCATATAAGATAAGGAACGTTTGGCTTGTTTCAGACTTTTGACTATTACCAATAATTGTAATATGAACACATAGGGACAGGTTTTTGTGTGAACACGTTTCCAGTTTGGTTGGGTATGTATGATAACTATGTTTAACATCTTGAAGAACTGCCAAATAGTTTTCTAAAAGGGACAGAACTATTTTACATCCCTATCATCAACTTATGAGGGTCTGGCTTTTCCACATCTCCTCAATATTTTTTGTCTTTTTATCTTAACCATCCTGGGGGTGGGGGATAAGTTGTATCTAACTGCAATTTAGATTTGCATTTCCCTTACGAAAATCACACTGGACACCTTTTCATGTCCTTATTGGCCATTTGTACGTTTTAATTGGAGAAATGTTTATTCAAATCCTTTACCCAATTTTTAATAGCATTTTTTTTGTTTTTATTGTTTACCTTTTCTTCATTTTTCAATAGATGTTTTAACTAAGGTACACTATTCATAGGAAAGTAGCCAAAACGTAGGTTTTCAGAATGAATTATGATTAAAGCAAACACACCTGGTTATATACAAATCATATCATTAAACAGAATATTACTTCTACTCCAAAAGCTTTGTTCAAGCCCTCGCCAAACCTCCATACCCTACTTCTTCCTCCAGATTAACCACTATGCAGACATCTAACACCATTGATTATTTTTGCCTATTTTGGGAACACAAATAAACAATCAAATTGTGTGTGTTCTTTTGTGTCTGGCTTCTTTCTACACTGTTTTGGGGGTATTCAATGATGTTGCTACATGAAGCAATAGCGTGGTCCTTCTCTTGCCAAATATCGTTTCATTGTATGAATATTTCACTATTTATTCATCCACTGCACTGTTGATAGCTATTTCATTTGTTTCAAATATTTTGTTATTCCACATGTAATTATGTTTTGTATGCTCTATTAAGTCTTGTTCACCTCTGTTAGATTTGTTCTTAGATATTTTGGGTTTTTTAATATCATCCTAAATTATATTGCTTCTTAAATTTCATTTCATAATTGTTCCTGGTATGTAGATGATTCATGTTTATACAATGACCAGCTGTTCATTTATTAATCTAGTAGTCTATATATGGATTCATATTTTTTACACACAAACTTGTGAATAAAAGGGTTTTATTTCTTCCTTTACAATTCTTATACCCAGGATATCCAGAATATTGTTGAGGAGAAGCGACAGTAATAAGCATTCGTTCCTTATATCACAAGAAACACTTTAAATATTTTACCGTTAAATATGATACTTGCTCAAGTTTTTCTTATAGCTATCTCTTAATCAGATTAGAAAATCTCCTTCTAAGTTTGATAAAACCTTTTTTTTAAGCATGAATGAATGTTACATTTATCAAATGCTTTCTCCACATTCACTGAAATTATATTAATTTTTCTCCTTTATCCTGCTAATGTAAATAACACTGATTGATATCGAAATGTTAGTCCAACCTTGCCTTCCTGGAATAAGTACAACTTGGTCATTTCCACAGGGTTTAGCTCACTAGAATATTTTGCACTGGTGTTTATGAGACAGAATGCCTATAATTTTCCTTTCTTGCAATGGCTTTGTTGGGTATTGATATCAAGATTATGCTGGCCTCATAAAATGGGAAGTGTTCACTTGTTTTCTATTTTCTGATATAGTCCCTGTATAATTGATACAGTTTTTCTTCAAATGTCTAGTAAAAATTCATTGAAGAAGTCATCTACAACTACAGGGTTTTTGGTTTGGTTTGTTTTTTAAATATTTTTTGATGGTAAGATTTCAAACCACAGAAACATTTTTGTTTTTAATATATAGTCCTACTCAGATATGCTATTTCTCATGCAGTCTTAATAAGTTGTATTTTTAAAAAGAACTGACCTAAAATTTCAACTTTATTTTTCAAAATGTTGATTACATTCTCTCATATTTCTAAGTCAGTAAGATTGATAGTGGTGCCACCTTTTAATTTTCATATTGTTTGTCTCTTTTTCTCAGTGATTCTGAACAGGACACCTGTTAATCTCCTCAAAGAATCCGTGTTTAGCTTTTAAGTTCATCTCTTGTATGTGTTTAAAAGATGATTGTTCCTTGGAAGAAAAGTTATGATCAACCTAGACAGCTTATTAAAAAGTAGAGACATACTTTGCCAACAAAGGTCCATCTAGTTAAAGCTATGGTTTTTCCAGTAGTCATGTATGGATGTGAGAGTTGGACTATAAGGAAAGCCGAGTATCAAAGAATTGATGCTTTTGAACTGTGTTGTTGGAGAAGACTCTTGAGAGTGCCTTGGACAGCAAGGAGATCCAACCGGCCCATCCTAAAGGAAATCAGTCCTGAATATTCATTGGAAGGACTGGTGCTGAAGCTGAAACTCCAATACTTTGGCCACCTGATGCGAAGAGCTGATTCATTGGAGAAGACCCTAATGCTGGGAAAGATTGAAGGCACGAGAAGAAGGGGAGGACAGAGGATGAGATGGTTGGATGGCATCACCGACTCAACTGACATGAGTTTGAGTAAGCTCTGGGAGTTGGTGATGGACAGGGAGGCCTGGCATGCTGCAGTCCACGGGGTCGCAAAGATTTGGACATGACTGAGCGACTGAACTGAACTTGTATGTGTTTGGTTTCTATTTCATTACTTTCAGCTTTTTTCTCTATTATTTTTTCTCCCACTTTCTTATAATTTCATTTGATTTTCTATTGCTTTTTAAAGTCTTCTCTCAACCAAACTGAATGATTTGTTCTTCTCCAGATGTCTCATAATTTCCAACCCCCTTGCCTTTGCTGATATGGCTTCTACTGTTTATAAAGAATCCCTCTACCCTCTATCAAAATCATGCCATTTTTTTCAAGGCTCTTCTCAAATGCAATCTTCTTCAAAAACATTCCGTCCCTTTTTATTTAATATCCTCTGAGCTTTTGCAGCCCATTCTGCTGTTCTTAGGTCAGTATTTAGATCCTGGCTTGTATAAGAGCCCTATTCCTTCCATTAGCCCCTTAAAGACTAAGCACTCACTTTTTCTGAAAGGCCCACCATAGTGCTCTGCATAAAAAAGCTGCTTGGTAAGCAGTGGTATTTGTAATTCAACTTCATGAGTTATATTCACACAAAATAAACCTGTTTATAGCAGGAATTATAAATTAACAACTTGAACATTTAGAGTCAAACACATATAAGAAGAGTTTGAGCAAAAAAAAAGTTACATTTTTTAAAAAAATCTTCCCTGCTTCTAAATGACAACCATATATCATCCAGAGCTAACATTTAACTTGACATTTTGCTTTTTCTGGCTATCACTTAAAACCCACATTTTTTCCCCTTATTTAAGGAAAATAGTTAAATGGGACAAGGCTTTTTTTTTTAAGCTGAAAGATGAGAAGATGAAGAAATTGCTCAAGAAAAAAATAAGCTAAAGGATAATTTCTTATATTGTAAGTGGATAGTGCACATCAAAAACACAGGGCTTTGCAAGTTTAAATGAGTTATGCTCCAGGTCGCTATAAAGGCTTCAGGGCAAGACTTAAAACCCAGGAAAGAAAAAAAAACAAGACAGGGCATATGTTGGCTGTAGGGTACATATTTTGGAGGCCCATTTGCAGGGTTGATAACATATACATGTAAAATGGATGAATCTTACCTTACAGCACAAAGTAGAATATTGCAGCTTACTAAAAATATCAAATAGACCTCTCGAGCTCTCATGGGCTGCCTCAACCTATTCTAAGACGCAAAACTCAGTGCATAATTTCCAAATGGAAAGAAAAATCAGTTGAACTTAGGAATCGTCTTCAGTAAAAGCAGACTGTAAGAGTAGGGAGTCTACGAACTTCAGAGAATAAACCTGTGTTCATATCTCAGCTGCCAACCTACCTGCTGTAGGACCTTGGGCAGGCTGCTCATTTTCCCTAAAACATGGCTTTTTCATCTGTGAAATTTGGCTACTCATGCCTACTCATGGGTTATTACATGTCAGATGCCTCACATCTGGTTCTCCATGTGTGATTAATGGTGTTTGAGCTGTAGATGTCACTGGTGATAAAGGTAGTATTTTTTTTTTTCTTGTTGTTAATTCTTCTTAGTAGCCACAAAAAGAGTCACGGCCTATTTTTAAAGGCCTAAGATCTATCATAATGCCTTGACTAGAAAAACGAAGCTTGACACAAATTTGCAATGAACATATAATCTTGGGAGAAAAAATAATTCTGACTGCTGTGTTTTGACTCATATAAAATAACAGTTCAAAAGATGGGTAACATAAACCTAGGTAGGCCCTTGAGCCAAAGAAAACATTTCAGCCACTTCATGGTATTCCTGACTAGATCCCAGGACTCAAATTACATTCACACTGGGAAGTGGGATGCATTCAATGGTTTGAAATTGAAATCTTTCCCTTCCTAATTATGTGATGCTGGGGAAAGTTACCAGGTAGTTCTTGCCTTCCCATGCTCCAGTATATCCCTTCCACGCCTGGTGAAACTGAACTGCTTGAATCTGATCAAACACCAAGCTATCTCTTAACGGAAAATTAGCTCAACACAGGTCAGTCAACCCCATGCAGAAGAACAGCAGACATCTGCCTGAACAAAAAGACAAGGCTTGGTTTGTGGATTTAAAATCAAAAGATCAACCTCACCATTAGAGGTAGCACTTGAACACAAAGTCATATTCTTTCACCACTAGCACATCTACGAGGCAGCAACTTGGTCAAGCTCAGTCTTGAACTGCTTACTACTCGGTTTCCACAGAAAAGCTTAGTGGAAATAAATGTTACACAAGAAGAACCACTCGTGACATAAAAAGTGCCAAAGCTGATTGTGTGACAAGAAACCTAAATAACCACAATCCTCACTTCAGTTGCCACAGAAACATTGTCATATAGTCATATTACACCCCTAGCTTCTTAATCCACTTTAGCTGACAAGTTCACCAGATCAAGTATATTATCTGCAACTCTTACTAAAACATGTCACTCATATATCCCATCTGATAAACTGTGCTGAATTTAGCGCTAACAAAGTTTTTTTTGATGAATGTCATTTAATTTATTAAGCTAGTGGATTTTAGAGAATTTCAAGTTTTTTCTTACAGCCTGAGTTATTAAATTTGGAGTGAAATTTTATGCTTCATCTCAGTAATTGTTATTATTCTAGGGTTGGTTGCTTTTTTATTTTTTTTTTTTTTTTGCATTTTTTAAAAACACAACCTTCACCCTATCCCTTCCACTTGTGATTGTTGGAGATGCTGCAGCCACTTAGCTCAGACACAGAAAGGGGCTGTCTGAAAACAGACTTACATGAAGAAAGCTAAAATGAGAGACTGAATGAGAGAAAATGGAATCTGTTAACATCTTTGAGCCCCAGGAGCAAGCTATTCCTGAACAATATCTTGTTTTTCCCAGTTACATGAGTCAATACATTTCCTTTAGGCTTTAGCCATTTTAAATTAGATTTTCATTCACTTAGAAGTTTTAACTAACAAAGAAAAAAAACAGAGATTATCTGACAAGTACTGTCACTACCCTAATTCATTTTCATTTTAAAAAAAATCACTAGATACGGCTTTATGAATGAACCCAAGAAAGTGAAACTGGAACATCATGTTTATGACATGTCAAATTTATAACAGAAGTAGGTTGAAGGAAATGGCAACCCACTCCAGTGTTCCTGCCTGGAGAATCCCAGGGAAGGGGGAGCCTGGTGGGCTGCCGTCAATGGGATCGCACAGAGTTGGACACGACTGAAGCGACTTAGCAGCATCAGCAGCAGGTTAAAACACATTCTTTTCAAGGAATTAAAAGAAAAGGGGGGAAATCATTTAACTACAGTTTTAATTGTTCTCCATAAAAGCAGGAAAGGGAAGCTTAGTAAAGAATCTTAAGTCACAAAAGCAAGAAAAGGAGGAGCACTGCAACATCTACAGCAAAACTAATTTTTCTGAAAGACACAATATTCTAAGTGCAAACCTGGAACATACCTGCCAGACAAAATCAGGATCAAAATTAAAACTTGGAGCTTCCTGCAAGATAAATCACAAATAACTTCATTTACTTTGCTTCCTTTCATATTTATTCAGGTGACTTTAGCCCCCCCTGACTGAACTGGGTGACAGCAGTTGTGATGGCTGCAAGAGAATTGCCTCCACTTCGGTGTACGCAGATGGCCCTCCCCCACAAAGACGTATTTTCACAACTCTAAAAGCCCAGAGAGGTACATAAACATCTACTAGAACTACCATACTGTGGCTCTAAAAGAGCTCTAATTGGGGCAAGATTTCACAGATCTTCATAACAACTTTCTGAGTTGACATAAGCTATATTTTTGGAGAAGATGAGGACTCATAATTGCACCCTCAGTTTCTTTAAGAAGTAAGAGAAAAGTAGGGGTAGCTTCTAAACCCTTAATTCATGTCACTTCCCTGAAACTAAATGTCCAACTGACTCCAGGAAAGCTCCTTTTAACTTCAGGTTTTGCCAAGGTAGTGTATGACACCTTTATCCAAAGGTGTTTAAATTAAAATACAACCATGTCTCAAGTTACACCTATTAGTTTTAAGGGTTAGTTCTATTTGGTAGTCAACCCTAATGCTTATAAAATGTGGGTTTCCAATATTCCCTCCCATTTCACAGAAACATAATATACAAAATCAGAAGAGATCACAGCCTTCATCACAACCTTACACACATGACTGAGGAGATGACCTTCTACCAGCTGCCCCCATAACTCAATTTATGCACACTGAGTATAGATGCTAATGGGACCCAGACTTCTCCACTGATAAAACAGAAGGCAGTGCTTTGTAAATTAACAGGCATTCAAAGACAACAGAAAAACTCCAGGCTCAGTTCCCTGACACTATATTGATTATCAATTGTCCTAAAAATGTGTTCTACCAATCAGCATCACTGGCATCCATTTAAATAAAAACAAAACTCCAGACTCAAATTTACTGATAACATACGGAGTGAATTTGCCCTAAAAATTATATTTTATAAT
Organism: Moschus berezovskii; assembly: GCF_049115385.1. NCBI lineage: Eukaryota > Metazoa > Chordata > Mammalia > Artiodactyla > Moschidae > Moschus > Moschus berezovskii. The sequence goes on from NC_142483.1 coordinate 15,639,282, forward strand.
TTAAAACATATTTTATATGGCCTTCTTATGTAGATAGCCCAAAGGAGTATTTTTAATTAACTATTAAATTGTAATAACTATTACTATTTTTTGTAATAGTTTTTAGTTTTTAAAAATAGTTCTAAAAATATTTTTTAATAGTTTTAAAAAGTTTTATTTTTTCTAATAAAACATATGATGCTAAAAAGAGTAAGCTATAAGCAAACAGACTTTATACTTAAAATCACAAAAAAGCACTAATAGTCTTTGTATTGAGACCTTTAAAAAGAAAATGACCACTACTCTGGGAGAGATGCCACTCCTGGTTTCTCCAAAGAGTTTTGAAACACAATCTTTCCTTTAAAAAAAAAAAAAGAATGCTTTGGAAACAGTTTTATATACATCCTCTTCTATTACTAATTGTGTTGGAACTGGGGAGGTAGGTAGAAAGGAGACTGAATGACTCTGCAGAAAACTGAAATAAAATCTTTTGTCTTGTCTTTTTTCTTTTCTATTCTTTTTTTTTTTTTTTTAAGCCTTAGCCAAGTTTCAAGTTTGGTTCTGATGTGAAGTGAGGAAGAAATCTCTGTTACAAGATTCTACACTCCCCTACAAGTGTAGAATAGTTAGTTTATTTACAAAATAAATCAAAATTACGCAAATCCAAAAAGAACAGATGAACCAAGATTAGCAATTATTTTTTAACCTTGCTGGCATTTGATCCCGTTGATAATATTTTTCAAATCAATTTGTTGCAAATGTATTTATAAGTACCATGAATCATGTAACCTCACTTAGGTGACATAAAGTCTTAAAGTAAATGTTCTACATTATTTCCAAAAAAAATCCACTTGGATGAAGACATTGTCATTGACTAGGGGGAAAAAAAACAAAACTCAAGTTAGACTTGTAATGCCAGGAACTCAGTAGCTTGTATTAGTTTCCTTCCCCCCCAGACTTGGGAATTTTTTGGCAGACAATCCAAAATAATGTGTTCCAAGACAGAAAAATCATTACCCTATCAGCAAGCTTTAGAATTCTTTTGTAGAAAGATGGTGACCAACAAACTCTCAAATGTTATACTTAGGCATGAAATATCCAAATTGCAAACATCATCATGAATTTTTTTCTTCATGGAACTAAAATCAATAATTATTTATTCTTACAAGAAATACTCTACTATATGCTTCCTTTTCGCAAAAACTGAAAGTAAAAGACTTCAAATCTTTATAAACTGACAAAGCAACTGGGTTTCATAGATTGGTTTCTTAATGGCTCAGTCATCATTATTTACTACATTATTCTTTAAATGCCCTAAATCCATCCATGAGGATCTTTGCTTCTTTTAAGTATCTCTATGCTCCCCCAGTTAAATAGAATACTTTGTATCTAATAAATTATTATTAATTTCAGACTTAGGAGAAAATACTGAAGTCATAAGAAAGTTATTATTCTTTGAAAAATAAATTTTGCTGATAGCATAATTTTAATTATTTAACACCTCCATTGCACAAAAAGCAACTTATCTTTGCCAAATCTTAGTTTCTCAGGGTGTCTTTTCATTGTCATGTGAATAGAGAGGAGAAAAAAAATTATTCTAGCTTTAGAAATTTACTTTTAAGACACACACAAAACCCTCCCTTAGGGTTGAAAGCACTGGCTATGCTGGAAATGAAGCCAGCTCCTTTCTGCCACAGGATACTTGAGCCCTTTATTCTTTTGCCCAGAAAATGCATCCTCATTAAAGAGCCAATAAATTAAATATACCCGAGAAGGCAAAAAAAAAAAAAAATCCAGAAGAAAAGCACCCATGAGGGTGCCTAAGGAAAAACACAACTGTCCATTTCATGTGTTTGTGTTAGTCACCATCAAGTTTAGAACAAACTCTGGGGAAACAGCTGTTTTTGAAAAATGTGAATAGCTCCTACCTTCATTTCAATGACAGTCTGGAGAGCCTTCGTCTTAGCTGGCTCCGGCTGAAGTTGGCTTCTTCGGTGTAATTCCTGGGGAGGAACACGATAGAAATAAGCCTGACGGTTCATCTTTCCGTTACACCATGACTTTTGCACAGGTACCACTCAGCCCACCCGGTCCAGGCTCTCAGTGTACAGACATAAACAAGCCACAGGTGCCTCTTCCCCCACCCTCGTTAGCATCCCTGCTGCCTGGAGCTTGCGATCCGGTGAAAAGCTCCTGGCACATGCGCTATTTCTGAAACTTCCATCAATAATTAATGTCAACTGTGACAAAGCCAGCAAGTAATCATAATCCAAATACTGTTCAACACTGGGGCTGTTGCCCAGCCATCAAATCATAATTTACTAAATTACATTACTCTGTGCTCCCAATACAAACACAGCAAGGAAACAGAGGAAAGAAAATGACTAACGTGGTTGCAAATCTGCTGCACGCATGGTATTTTGCTACTGAAGTAGGTTTGAAATGAGCAATTTAAAACATTTTCAGTACAACTGTGTCACTTTTTGCAGTGAATTGGTCTGATGAAACCCTATGAATCTCTTGCTCCCTAATTTACAGTTTCAGTCCGTGCTCAAAACCACATCTGTGTGTGATATATTTGTGCATTCATGATGCCAAGAAATTAAAACTGGCATTAATATCAATAGTGTTAGAGGGGAGAAAAAATGGGTTAAAGCTAGATATAGACTCAAGAAATTCTTTATAGATAAAAAGTGAAAAAACATAATCACAATTTTAAACTTCAAGGCTTACTTTTTGTATGTCTCCAAAAAAAAGTCTATCAAGACTGAAAGATAGCCTTGGCAGAAGAGAAGAGATAAGGTTATTCAGTTCATACTTTATTTTTCTTAATGATAATTATCAACAGTTTTATGAAAGTAGCCAATGACAGGAATAAACAAAAATGCTTACACACATCAAAATTGCTGGTACAGTTACTCACCTATGGAATAATTCCATTAAGGCTTATTTGAATTATAAGTCACCTATAGATAATGCTATAAGATTTATTTGTTTCCAGAAAAGTCATTTAATATCAACATGGAGTAGTGCTAGATCTTTACATTCCCTGGGCTGGGAAGATCCCTTAGAGAAGGGAACAGCTACCCACTCCAGTATTCTAGCCTGGAGAATTCCATGGGCTATGCATGGGGTCACAAAGAGTCAGACATGACTGAGCGACTTTACACTCCACTGGACCACAAACATTTTTAAAAAGGAAAAGAAAAACCTTGAGTGTTAAAGAAGAGGACCAATATAATTTCTGGCTTTCTCCAAGTAAAGACATTAAAAATAACCCTACCATTACTACCATCTATTATCATCACCATTTCATTAAGAAAGAATATTTAATCAAGAAAGAAATTTTTCAGAACAGAGTCACAGAGAAAAAGATAGTCCTTCCCTGGATTCCAGGGTTAAGAAAACAGGCAACCTTCCACCCATATCCTATTACTTTGTTCTTAGTTTCCAGCAGCCCAAGAAGACCATGGTCATGGACCACGGGACATACATCTAGGGACTAGCACTGGGGAATTACTGCTACACCTCTGGACTATAGCATATTTTCTCCTCAAAGGCATCTCTGGCACAAATCAGCAGAGCTATGCAAAACTACTTCTCAACCTTGAATTTGAGAAGAATTAGAATTGGTGCTTGGGCAATATTCAAAATGATCTCAACATCAGTTAGGACATTTTTCCCCCTAAAATATTTCTGTAAGGAATGAGTCCAAGTATTACTGAACCTAGTTTCAGTATATTATCAGATACATCACATAAGGAATTCAGCCTTTAAAAAAAAAATAGTCGACTTAGCCCTCAACATTACTTCCAAGATTGTTGGAGTTCACTGGATCAATAAAATCTTACAGATGAGAAAACAGAAAGTAAGTAACCTGTCAGGACTGTTCCATGGTAAGTCACAGAAGAAACACATTTCCAGGTCAACAACTCTCATAACATGTGGTATCAAAAGTATCTTAATGAAAAAAACTGAGAATGAAATTCATAATTTCATACCATAGCCAGTAAAGTTTCAGAATAAAAATCATAAGATAATTTGAGGAGAGAGGTTAAGCTTGTATAAAACAAACAAAAATAATTGTGAAGCAACCAAGCAACACAACAAAAATAAAAACCATTAGGGTAAAAACATGTGCTGTTAAAATTTCTGCCAAGCACGAAAACATTTTTAAGGGCAAACATGCAATAACAAAGCTAAACTTGTAGTAATAGCTTTGCAAAAATGAAAACAGAGTTCTCTTTGCTGTGACTATACAAGTCCTATCATAAACCATTTAAAAAACCAGCCCCAAATCTCTCTGTCACTCCTTAATAAATAAAATTTCCAATTGCCCAAGAATTATAATTTTCCTATTTTAAATATATTTCAATCAAATCAGACTTCACAGTTTCTGAGGATCACCTTAATTCTTAAGGTGTCAGATAAGTGAAGATTATGAACCACATGAAAACTTTTATGTGAAAGTCACTCAGTTGAGTTCAATTCTTTGTGACCCCATGGACTATACAGTCCATGGAATTCTCCAGGCCAGAATACTGGAGTGGGAAACTTTTCCCTTCTGCAGGGGATCTTTCCAACCCAGGGATCAAACCCAGGTCTCCCGCATTGCAGACAGATTCTTTACCAGCTGAGCCACAGGGAAAACTTTATGGATTGCCTAAAAGTCCCATCTCAGCCACTTTATTCATCTCTTAGATTTGCGATCCTTAAAAAGCACACTCTGATTGTAGCAGAAAGGATCAGTTGCCCAATAAAGATTTGTGTTCCTCTTCATTAGTGTGGAGCTATTGTTAGGAAATACCACCACCACCACCACCCTTGTTTCAGGTGAGACATGACTTATTTCTGGCCAGTGGAATATGGTTAAAAATTAGGAACTCAAGGCCTTAAAAATCTCTTACCCTGTCCTCATTTCTCCCTCTTTTTCTGCCTGCTGCTAAAGGAACACAAGACCCAAGAGGATGGCAGAACCCCAAGAGAAAAGGAACCTGGGTTTCTAAAATGCCATGTGAAAAGTCTACTGAACACCCACATTGGATGGTGGTGCACATGAAAAATGAATTTGTCTTAAGTTAGTCTCAGTGTTTTCAGCCTTTATACGTGGAGATCCCAGCTCTCTATGCTTTAACTACTGCAAAGTGATTTTAACATGTGAGTGCTGGCCAATTTTTTCTAAACTTAGAGTAAGATGAGTTGGTTGCTGGTGCTCCAACTATCCTTAATCATCTGAAAGATGCACCCATTAGGCAACGATCTTAAATAAAACTAAAGAAGTTCCCCAGGAGCATCTGGGTGCAGGGATGAGGGAAGATAAGATTTTAATTACTCTTTAAGTTTTAAAATGACAATATTGAAACATCAAGTTCAGCGCTTCCTATGTTTTTCTGGGTCACTGATTTCTGTAAGAATCAGTCGGAAGCTACAGATTATCCCCAGAAATGGACATAGAGGCGTATACCAACAAAATGCTGCATCATTTCAGCTGGTTCACAGGGCCTAATCCAGCACCCAAGAAGTTCACCTTTGAGCCATACTACAGGCTAAAAACCACTTAATGAGACAAAAGACACTTAATGACAGTTCATGGGGATGGGCAGTCAGGACCCTGTCCAGTCCTAGCCTGAGACCTTGGTCATGTTCCCCTTTCTGATGAGTAAAAGAAGCTTTATGAGTGAGTTTCCATTGGCCTTCCAGATCTGAAAACATCCAGATTTTCAATAACAGCTGATTCTGAAAAGCTGGTCTCTGGTGGATAGTTCTAATCACACCCATTCTCATTTCAAAAACAATAAAAAGAAGAAAATTGGCTATTTCACTGTGACACTGATATTGAGGTTATTTTTCTATAATATAATGACTAGGATGGCCTTAGCTGGTATAAAACTGCCAGCTCCTCCAGGTGATCAACATGGAAATATAACAAGAACCCAGAATTTTGAGCATGAAACCTCAAGTGGTTCATCAGGATGACATTTCTTGGCAGTTAATGAGACTCTAAAGTCTAGTGAGTTAATCTGGATGGACACTGACAGGATGAGCCTGACAGGATAACGTTTGCACATACCATATACTTTCTTTGGCAGACAAAAAAAAAAATGCAAAACTTAACTTTCTATCCAAAAGTAATTTACTATTTATATCTGGCCTTTCCACCTTACCATTCTGGTAATCTACTGCCGTGTAAAAAATCACCCCAAATTTAGTGGTGTCCAATCACCACCATTTTATTATGCTCATGAATTCTGGGTCAGAAACTCATAACAGGCAGAGCAAGGAAGGCTGATTTTTAAAGCATGGTATTAGAGTGCTGAAACAGCTGTGGCTGGCGGATCCACTTCCAAGATGGCTTCTTCACCTGTATGTCTTCTTGGCTAGAAAATGCCTTGAAGACCAGGTTTACCTGAAATTCTAAATCTGAGCGACTATATATGGCCTCTCCATGTGACTTGGACTTCCTCACAACATGGCAGCCCCAGGGTCCTCCATACTGAAGCAAAGATTCCAAGAAATAAGCCAGGGACTTCATAGCCTTTTATTATCTACCCCCAGAAGTCCCATGAAAGCATTTACAAGCATTCTCAAACTTCAAGGAGGAGTGCAGAATATTCTGAAGCTGTACCTTTTAATTGCCACTTTTAAGGAATAAAACCAGTTGGAGAAACCAACAGGAAAGAAACTCAATAATCTCAACATCAACACAGATCAGTCTTAAGATACAGCAGATTCATATATACAAAAAACAATTTGATATAAGGGATATAGATAATATAGTAGTAAACCAAGCAGAAAAACATCCCAGCTCCATGTTTTTTCACTTCAAATTCCAACAGAAGAGAGGCATAACAGTACCTCTCTTAAAAAGATGACCAAAACAGTTTGTCATAAGTGTTGTATAAGTCACAAAGGTGGACCAGGACTTTGAGAGCTGAGGGACTCATAGCCATTTTAAATTGGGTGATTAGGCAAAGTTTCAGGAAAAAGTGACATGTGAACAAAAATCTAAAGGAAATGAGGGAACCAGTTACGCAGATATTCCAGGCAGAGGTAATAAAGAGTAAATGCTTGCGTACCTGCCTACAATTTTATAAGGGATACAGAAAGTGGTAGGTAGAGTTCAGGGGTAGGGGATGATTGGAAGATAGATATATATTTAGAGTCCACTGTATGGATACTTACTAGTTTCACTCTGAGGAAAATGGGGAGCCAGGGGAAGGCTCTGAGAAAAGACAAACCATGATATGGATATGATGCACATTCTTAAGGATTCCTCCAGATGCTGAACTGAAGTATGGTTTTGGATTGAGGAGGGAGGTAAGAGAAAAATCATAGGGCCTGGTAGAAGAAATTGGAAAAAAAAACAGCAAAAGACAAAAGAATCTTAGACTACAATGACAGAGTTGAAGGCTATGGCAAGGAATTGAGTTTGGATATGCTTTGAAAGAGAGGCTCACTTGATTTCATGATAGACTGCCTGGGACTACAGAAAGAGAAAAGTCAAGTATGGCTTCAGGGCATACCAAGACAGAGAAGACTACGGAGAAGTGGGAGTTAAAGGGAATCAAAAGTTGGGTTTTGCATGTGTTAAGTCTGTGATGCTATTAGACATTCAAGTGGAGATGCTAAGTAGGCGGTTGAATAGATACGCTGTATTTGAAGGGACAAGTAAAAGCTACAATTACAAATTTGATATCAGTGAATACACAGCACTTAATGCAACAAGCCTAGATAAAATCAACTAGGGGTTAAGCATAGAGAGGAGAGGAGAAATCACAGGACTGAGCCCAGGGGCAATCCAACATTAAGGGGTCTCAGAAGTAAGGAGGAAACAGCAAAGACGACTGAGGAAAAAATACCAAGAGAGGTAGAAAGAGAACAAGGAGAGTAGTATCCTGGAAATCAACTGGAGAAGATAAACACAGGAGGTAGGAATGATCACCTTATCAACCGCTGCTGAGCAGTTAATAGAATGAGGTCAGAGGAATGGTCATAGGACTCAGCAACACACAGGACATTAATAACCTTGACTAGAGTAGCTTTGGTGGATAGTATGAGTAAAAGTTGACTGAAATGTGCTGTGGGAGAATGGAAGAAAAAAAAAAGACCCTTAGGCTATAAGATTTGCTCAGGCTACTATATTGCACAATGATTTACTGATCATTTATTTCATCAAAACTCTGCTTTAGATTTGTACATCCACGTTCACAGAAGCATTAACAGAAGAGCCAAAAGGTGGAAGCAACTGAAATGTCTTTCAACAGATGGATGAATAATCAAATGTGGTGTATATATATACATTGTATTACTCAGCTTTAAAAGGATATAAGACGATTCATCCATCTATTACAACTTGGATGAAATTTGAGGATATTATGCTTACTGAAATAAAGCAGTCCCCAAAAACAAATACTGTATGATCTCATTTATATGAGCCATTAACAGTCAAACTCATAGAAACAAAAAGTAGACTGATCATTGCCAGGGACTGAGGGCAGGGGAAATGCAGAGTTGTTTAACAGGTATAGAGTTTCGATTTTGCAAAATGGAAAAGTTCTGGACATCGGTTGCATAACAATGTGGATATACTTAATACTACTGAACCACTTAAGAATAGTTAAAGTGGAAAATTTTATGCTGCGGGTTCTTCTATTTACAAAAAAATTTTAAAGCCAGAAATACAACAGAAACTTAAGTCCCTCAACCTTCACCATTTCCACTCTTCTAGAAAGAAACCATTATCTAAAGTTGGTGTCTATCCTTCTTATGCATGTTCTATGCATTTGTTACATATGAATGTCCTCATAAATAGTGAAATCTAACAGTAGAATACATTGTTTTCTCATTTACATAAATGACAGCTGTCCACACTGTACAAAGCTTTGCGTTTTAGTTTTTAATCTCAATAATATTTATGACTTCAGAATTTGTATGTGTAAATATGTTTTCTATTGTTTTTCTATTAACAATTTTACAGTAAACTTTCTAGCACATGAAAAAGACCTCTTTTTTTGCTATCTTTATATCTTAAATATAAAGATAATTACAGGGAGGCCTGGCGTGCTGTGATATGGGGTCGCAGAGAGTCGGACACGACTGAGAGACTGAACTGAACTGAACTGAACGTTCAATAATAAATGCACAATAATTACGTTCTTTCTGAAACACTCTGTTTCTTCTGCTTAGAATAATCCTCTACGCTTTTCATCTCTTTATCAGTAGGAATTGGCAGACTACAGCCCACCAGCCCACCATCTATCTTGGTAAATAAAGTTTTATTGAAATACTATTATATCCATTCACTTACATACTGTCTATGGTTGTTTTCATATGGTTTCACTTCATGGCAGAGTTGAGCAGTTATAACAGAGACAAAATGGTTTCACAAAGCAAGAAATATTTAAAATCCTATCTGGCCTTTTATAGAAAGTTTGTCAACCCCTAGTCTAGGTTATCTTCAAAAAGAGGGAGGGGACATATGTACACACTGTTGTATGACAGAAACCAACATTGTAAAGCAATTATTCTTCAATTTAAAATAAATTAAAAATAATCAACCTAGCAATCTCAGAAAAAAAGAAACACCAAATCTTTGTGTGGTAGTTTAAAATATGTTCACAATTTTTTTATATTCACTTTCTAAGATGAAGCTTAAATATCTTAACCTGTAGTGCCTAAAGACTGGACTTAATAACTCAGTTCCAACAAAAAGAATACAGTAGAAGTAACAAGTATGACTTATAAGGCTTCATCATAAAAAACATCACGGCATTTGTCTTGCTTATATTCTTGGGTCACTCACTCTGGGAGAAGCCAGCTACCATGCCATAAGAACATTTAAGCTGAAACCTATAGAGAGGCCCATACGACATGAAACTGAGGCCTCCCACCAACAGTCAGATGAATGAATCATCATAGAAGTGGATTGTTCAAACTTAGAGAAGGCTTCAGATGCCTGCAGCCTTACAGAGTAGCTTGACTGCAACTTCATGAGGTACTCTGGAGACAGAAACAATGAATTAAGTGATGCCAATAATTCTTATTGCAAAATTAAGGCTTAAATCAAAGAAAGTAGGGAAAAGGGCCATTTGTGACCTAAATCAAATCCCTATGATTAGATAGTGAGGTGACGACTAGATTCAAAGGCTTAGATCTGGTAGACAGAGTGACTGAAGAACTATGGACGGAGGTTCGTAACACGGTACAGGAGGTGATGATCAAAACCATCCCTCAAAAAAAGAAATGCAAGAAGGCAAAAGGGTTGTCTGAGGAGGCCTCACAAATAGCTGAGAGAAGAGAAGCTAAAAGCAATGGAGAAAGGAAGATATACACAACTGACTGCAGAGTTCCAGAGAATAGCAAGGAGAGATAAGGAAGCCTTCTTAAGTGAACAATGCAAAGAAACAGGAAAATGATAGAATGGGAAAGTCTAGATATCTCATCAAGAAAATTGGAGATATCAAGGGAACATTTCATGTAAAGATGGGCACAAAAAAAGACATAAAGGGCAAAGACTTAACCAAAGCAGAAAAGATTAAAAAGAGGTGGCAAGAATACAAAGAAGAACTATACAAAAAAGGTCATAATGACCCAGATAACCATGATGCTGTGGTCACTCACCTAGAGCCAGATATCCTGGAATGTGAAGTCAAGTGGGCCTTAGGAGTCATTACCATGAACAAAGCTAGTGGAGGTGATGGAATTCCAGTTGAACTAGTGCAAACCCTAAAAGATGATGCTGTGAAAGTGTTCCACTCAATATGCCAGCAAATTTGGAAAGCTCAGCAGTGGCCACAGGACTGAAAAAGGTCAGTTTTCATTCCAATACCAAATAAAGGCATGGCCAAAGAATGTTATGCTCATTTCACATGTTAACAAGGTAATGCTCAAAATCTTTCAAGTTAGGCTTCGACAATACATGAACCAAGAACTTTCAAATGTACAAGCCAGATGTAGAAAAGGTAGAGGAACCAGAGATCAAATTGCCAGCATCCACTGGATCATTGAAAAAGCAAGGGAATTCCAAACAAATATCTATTTCTGCTTCATTGACTATCCTAAAGCCTTTGACTATGTGGATCACAACAAATTGTGGGAAATCCTTAAAGAAATGGTAATACCAGATCACCTTCCATTCCGTTCCGTTCCGTCGCTCAGTCGTGTCCGACTCTTTGCGACCCCGTGGACTGTAGCCTACCCGGCTTCTCCGTCCATGGGATTCTCCAGGCAAGAATACTGGAGTGGGTTACCGTTTCCTTTACCTGTCTCCTAATAAACCTGTATGCAAGTCAAGAAGCAAAAATTAGAACCAGACATGGAACAACATACAAGTTCAAAACTGGGAAAGGAGTAGATAAGTAGATATTGTCACCCTGCTTATTTAACTTATATCCAGAGTACATCATGTGAAATGCTGGGCTGGATGAATCACAAGCTGGAATCAAGATTGCCAGGAGAAATATCAACCTCAGATATGCAGATGATTCCACTCTAATGGCAAAAACTGTAGAGGAACTAAAAAGCCTCTTGATGAGGGTGAAAAAGCAGAGCGAAAAAGCTGGCTTAAAATTCAACATTCAAAAACCTAAGATCATGACATCCAGTCCCATCCAGTCCCAGTCCCATCACATCCAGTCCCATGGCAGATAGATGGGGAAAAAGTGAAACAGTGACAGACATTATATTCTTGACCTCCAAAATAACCACAGATGGTGACTGCAGTCACAAAATTAAAAGACACTTGCTCCTTGAAACAAAAGTTATGATGAACCTAGAGAACATAATAAGAAGCAGAGACATCACTTTGTTGACAAAGGTCCATATAGTCAAAACTATGGTTTTTCCAGTAGTATTGTATGGATGTGAGAGTTGGACCATAAAGAAGGCTGGGCACCGAATAATTGATGCTTTCCAGCTGTGAAGCTGGAGAAGACTCTTAAGATTCGCTTAGACAGCAAGGTGATAAAACCAGTCAATCCTAAAGGAAATCAGTGTTAGTCGCTCATCACCATGGACTACAGTCCACCAGGCTCCTCTGTCCATGGAATTCTCCTTCTAAGAATACTGGAGTGGGTAGCCATTCCCTTCTCCAGAGGATCTTCCTGACCCAGGGATTGAACTCGAGTCTCCTACATTGCAGGCAGATACTTCACCATCTGAGCCACCCCCAGAGAAGGGAATGGCTACCCATTCCAGTGTGAATATACTACGTTACATGGCAAAAGGTGCTTTCCAAATATAATTAAGATTATAGATATTAAGATAGGAAGATTATCCCAGATAATGTGGCGAACACAACCTAATCACATGAGCACATTCAAAGCTCAGAACTTACTCTAACTGGAGGCAGAATTCAACAGTACATTAAAAGGATCATGCACTAAGATAAAGTGTGATCTATTCCAAGGAAGCAAGGATGGATTAATATCCAAAAATTAATCAATGTGATACACCACATTAACAAACTGAAGACTAAAAATTGTATGATCATCTCAACAAATGCAGAAAAATTGTATGGCAAAATTCAACAACTATTTATAATAACAATTCTCAAGAAAGTTGATATTACAAAAACATACTCCAACATAATACAATCTGTATATGACAAACCCACAGCAAACATCATACTCAGAGAAAAGATGAAAGCATTCCCTTTAGGTTAGGAACAAGACGAAGATGCCACTCTCACCACTTTTATTCAACGTAGTATCAGAAGTCTTACTTAGGCAAGAAACATAATACTGAAAATCCTAGCCACAGAAAGCAGACAAGGAAAAGAAATAAAGGGAATTCAAATTACAAAGAAACAAGTAAAACACTGTAGATGACATGATACTGTACATAGAAAATCTTAACTCCAAAACACTGTAAGAATAAATGAATTCAATAAAATTGAAGATTACAAAATATACAGAAATCTGTTGTATTTCTATACATTAACTATCAGAAAGAGAATTAATGAAAAAATCTCATTTACAATTACATCAAAAACAATGAAGTTATTAAAAATAATCTAAAAAAAGAGGGAGACGACTTATAAAACTCCTTAGAAAACTGTAAGACTATGATGAAAGAAAGTGTTGATGACACAAGCAGATGGAAAGAGACACCATGCTCATGGACTGGTCAAATTAATACTGTTAAAATGACCAAACGCAATGTGCAGATTCAATGCAACCCCTATCAAAATACTAATGGCATTTTTTCACAGAACTGCAATGAATATTCCTAAGATTTATATGAAAACATAAAAGTCTCTGAAACACCAAAGCAATTACAGAAAGAAGAACAAGGTATCATGTTCCCTGACTGCAAACTATACTATAAAGCTATGGTAATCAAAATAGCATTATACTGGCACAAGAAAAGCAATGTAAATCAATGGAACACAATAGAGAGTACAGAAATAAATCCATGCTTATATGATAGTTGATTTATGACGAAGGAAACAAGAATATACAATGGGGAAAAGGCAGTCTTGTAATAATGTGGGAAAAATGACAACTACATGCAAAAGAATCAAATTGGACTACTTTCTCATATCATATACAAAAACAAACTCAAACGGATTGAAGACTTAGATGTAAGACCTGAAACCATAAAACTGCAAGAAGAAAATACAGGCAGTACACTCTTTGATATTCATCTTATCTATAAATATATATATTTATAGATATATTTTGCTTTGTCTTCTCAGACAAGGAGAACAAGGGCAAAAATAATCAAATGTGACTATGTTAAACTAAAACGCTTTCGCACAGCAAGGACACTGTCAAGAAAACAAAAAGGCCGCCACTGAAAGGGAGAAGATATTTGCACATGACATATCTGTTAAGATATTAATCTTCAAAATAGACAAGGAACTTATACAATTCAACATCCAAAAAAACAACTCAATTTAAAAATGGGCAGAAGACTTAATAGACACTTTTTCAAAGAAGGCATGCAGATGGCCAACAGACACATGAAAAGATATTCACTAATCACCAGAGAAATGCAAATTAAAACCACAAGGAGCCATCATCTCACTCCTGTCAGGATGGCTATCAACAAAAAGAAAACATGGAACAAATGTTAGTGAAAATGTGAACAGGAGGAAATTCTTGTGCACTGCTAGTAGAAATGGAAACTGGGGCAATCACTAGGGAAATAGTATAGAAATCCATCCGAAAATTTAAAATAGAACTGCCGAATGACACAGCAATTTCACTTGTGGATATTTCAGTTCAGTTCAGTTCAGTTCAGTTGCTCAGTCGTGTCTGACTCTTTGCAACCCCATGAATCACAGCACGCCAGGCCTCCCTGTCCATCACCAACTCCCAGAGTTCACTCAAACTCATGTCCATCGAGTCGGTGATGCCATCCAGCCATCTCACTCTCTGTCATCCCCGTCTCCTCCCACCCCCAGTCACTCCCAGCATCAGAGTCTTTTCCAGTGAGTCAACACATCGCATGAGGTGGCCAAAGTATTGGAGTTTCAACTCTGGCATTAGTCCTTCCAACGATTTACTCCCCCCCTAAAAAAACCAAAAGCACTAATTCAAAGAGATATATGCACCCTAATGTTCACCGCAACATTATTTACAATAGCCAGGATATGAAAGTAACCAGTGTCCAGCAACAGATGAATGGATAAAGAAAATGTGGAATATATATACACAACTGAATGTTAGCCAAAAAAAATAAAGTGAAATCTTGCCATTTTCAACAATACAGATGGACCTGAAAAGTATTGTGCTTAACTGAAATAAGTGAGACAGAGATGAACTCATTTGATCTCACTTATATGTGGAATCTAAAAAACAAAACCAAGACACTCATAGATACAGAGAATGAAGGGTGGTTATCAGAGGGGAGGTGGGTAGGGGTGGAAGCAAAATAGGTAAAGGGAATTAAATATATAATAGCCTGCGATAAACCATAATGGAAAAGATTACCTAAAGCAGAATGCATTTATGTGTATAACTGACTGACTTTGCTATACAGCACAACACAACACTATAAATCAATTATACTTCAATTAAAAATAAGTTATTTTAATATATTTTTTAAAAGTCTAAGCCTCCATTTATAAAATAAACCACAGGGATATAATATACAGCAAAAAGAATATGATCAATAATATAGCAATAACCTGATATGGGGACAGATGGTTACTAGACTTTCTGCAGTGATCATTTCATAGTGTATACAAATGTCAAATTACTGTATAGTACACCTGAAGCTGAACATTATATTGTACTATTTAAAAAAGAAAGAAAGAAAGAAAATCAAGCCTGAGCCTTCAGGGAACTCTTGGGAGTCAACTGTGCCCCAGAATCTGCCTCACTTGATGCCAGGAGGCTGGGCTTCTATAACTGCTCGAGTTAATCACTGTGTGGTGGCTGCCTGGACACTTCTGGAAGGGAGGAAGTTCAGCAAATCTAGTCACATGAAGACACACCTCTAGCAAAGATCACAGGTGTGAGTTTTGTCAGCACCACCCACAGCTACTGGAAGATGGGCACAATGGCCTAGTGAATGGGATGCCAGGGAGTCTAGATCAGGCAAAATTACCATGTGCTATAGTTCATGATTCAGAGGTTGTACACAGAACTCCAGCTTTGGTGTGAACCAACATGGACAGAGTAGGATGTGATTCCATTTCTTTTAGTCTAGATAACTGGTAACTGGCTTTAAAACTATTTTAGCAGTATAAGCTTGTTTTGTTCCCAAACAAAATTTTACATTACATACACACACACAGATGATAAAATTAACTGAGCATCGACTATGTTTCAGTGTGACAACTCTTAGAGATAGGGAGGAAGTAAAACAGATTGGTCCCTGTCATCATGAGGCTTAATATCTGGTATGATAGGCAGAAGAAATATGAAAAGAAACAAATTAAAAACTGCAAGTATATACAGAAGGTAAGAACTATACAAACAATAGCAATAAATTGATACTGAGATGGATAAAATGGGGGAGGAGACCCTATGATCCAGATATTTGCTGAATATGTGGTCAGATTTCTAATTCTTTAGCTCTAAATTGTAGTATCAGTTAAGGTTACTTTATTTCTCCCTGTTATCATCCCCCTTAATTTTAATCTAGTGATCAGGGAAAGCCTCCCAGAATGGGGAACATTCAAGCCAAGACCTGGATGATGAGCAGGAGTCAGCCATGCAAACACCTGTTGGAAGAGAGGCTAAGATAGAGAACAAACAAGTAAAAAAAAGTGGGGTCTATTCTGATTGATGGGGTGGGAGGAAAGGAAAGGCCTGGAGCCCCTCCACTCCATTGTGGGGATCCCTGAAGTACCTTCTAGGAACTCCAGGGCTCCTCAAAACACCATTTAAGAGCCATAATTCTGGGGATCATACTTCTGGTCACATATTCTCAAACTGGATTGAGAAAAGTCACAGGCTTTCTGTCCAGTTACCCTCAGGGACCACCCAACCATCATTCTACATTCCTGGATCTTTATGTAATTTTCTTCATGTCCTTTTCTTTCTCAAGTACTTGAAGAAGGCGTGGGAGAGGGAGGGCCTGGCTGCTTCACAGCTCCAACCAGAGGGCCCATTTTAGAGATGCCAGCAGGGGATGGCATATGAGTCAACAGCGTGTTCCCGGCACACCCCCACGGTCCAGATGGCTGCACATCACAGGAGCAGAGGGCGGCTCCTACGCAAAAGACTTCCCTGGCTGGAGACACATGCCACACTTTAGACCACGAGGGAACACGCTGTGGTAGTGGTGGTAGCATTTTCACAAAAAAAGGACACAGTCTTTCTTCTGCTGCAGGTTTTCATTTCAAATACCCATCTGTAGTAAAACCTTATACTGTAAGATACTGAGGGCTCATAGAACTGGAAAGCACCACAGGAACAAGTTGGTACAGCTTCTCACACACTGTGCAAATCTCTTCATATCCCTGATGCAGGTCACTGAGCTGACGTTTGAAAGATTTTAGATCTGGGTAGTCACAGCTCCATGAAGCAACACAGATAGTTGGCAATTTTTCTCTTTATATACATCAACTCGAAATCTGCTCCCTCTTAATCTTGTCCATTCGATCTGGTTCTTCATTACATAAAATTTAATAACATCCATGTTGGCCATTCACTGAGGTCTTTCCATGTCCCAAGCCTTGGACAAAGTACTTGACATAAAATATCTCATCTAATCCTCAACCCGAACTTAGGAGACAAGCACTTATCTTATCCCCACTTGTCAGGAGGAAACCCAAGCCTCAGAGAATAATGAGCAACCCAAGACCAGATCACTGAGTAACAAATCTGAGATTTTTTTTTTTTTTTTACCCACAGCTATCCTTCAAAGTTCAGCTAATTCTTGACATGCAGTCTCCAAAGAACAAATCTAGCTCCTTTTCTTAAGAAGGCACCCCAAGTATGGGAAAGAAAGCCACATCTCTCTCTTACAGAATTTTCTTCTCTACCTGAAATATCTCCAGGCCCTTCAGCCATTCATGGTAGAATACGAGAGCCAAAATAAGAACCATCCTGATGACCCTTCTCTAGAAAAGCTCCATGTTCTATCTCATTCCTAAATCACGGTGCCAAGAACTGGCCATTCCACACACAATCTGACAATGGTAGAGTCCATCCATCCTTACCCATTTTCTAAAGGGGCCAAAAATTAGTCAGTCATTTCAGCCACTCTGAGCCACTTTATCAAGCAAAGATGTTCCTGAATCAGAAACGGTGTGACCATAACTATGTGGGACAGGGTTGAAGTCTCTCATGAATAAGCACAGAGCCAATCTCCCCAGAGAAGTGCCCTATCCACAAGTGATCTTTGGCTTCCCTTGTGGGACTTGCAAACATTTGGCTTTCAGGCATCACAGATGGAGACTTTCAAACCACCATCCATGCACTTGATCAGAATTTTAGGGTTTCAGATGCTGAACGAAACCTGTCGGTACTGTTTACAAGTCAACTCTAAATCTGCTCAGAATCCTCACCATCTAGTCTTAAGCTGCAGCAGATTCTGTGCAGTTTTGGAATGCTTCATTGCATTTCTCTTTATTATTATAGTACACTAGTAGGAAACTGAAGCTAAAGGATTGACATTAATAACAACAAACACAAACCAAAAAACAGAGACAGGTGGCACTAGTACACCCCTCGAAATGGCTCTTCTCCAGTGTGAATCTGACACTTGAGCCAGGAAACTCTCTTTCAAGTATGAGGTAACAATCAGCGATCCCTAATGATTGTATCTAAAAAAAAAGTTGAGATTTCAGAATTTTTTGGTATCTCTAAGAACAGTAGTCTCTTCCTCCTATAAGTGTAATAACTGATTTTTTGACATCTGATTTGCAAACCATATCTGGCATTACCACCAACCAGCTATAAAACCTCAGGTAGGGAGCTACACTACTCTGGGTCTCACAGCCTCATCTGTAAATGGCGATAAGAGCTGCACTCATCCCATTTGTTATAAGGATGAAATAAGTTAACAGGTATAAGTCCAGTATACAATGGCCCCTAGAAAAGTACCTGGAACATAGTTCAATATGTTGGCTATTTAACATGTATTTAATAGTGTGACCAACTTCTCATGACCATTCGGAGTTCAGAGAGCATTAAGATAAGCAAATGCAGGAAGAACAGGGAGCTGAAAAAGGAGCATGGACCCTGGGAGGAGACAGGGATGATCACAAGAAGATGATGTCCCCAAGATGACAGATGGTCCCTTTGGAAAAGCATAATGGGCGAAGAGGCAGCCTAGCCAGAAGGTCAGTGATGGGTCATGTGAGGAGTTCATTCACAGGCACAGCTGGTCAATGGGAGGCCCTGGCAGAGGCCTTGTTGAGGGAGCTGGCAGCAAGGGGAAACTGAGAGGTAAGTTATAGTACTCAGGAGGTCCAGAGGAAAAAACCTAGGCCCCAGTTGAAAAGCAAGAGCAGTGGGACCCCAAGCCAGGGACTAGACCAGGAGGAACTACACAGAAAACTGAGGGCACACTCTGCTGCTGCTGCTGCAAAGTCACTTCAGTCGTGTCCGACTCTGTGCGACCCCATAGACAGAAGCCCACCAGGCTCCACACTCTGAGCAGTTACCAAATCCCCAGCACACAGCATACCCTCTAGTACACAGCCAACACAAGAGCATTTAACATCTGTCACCAAGAATCTCTCTCACACAACACTAACAACTCCCCAAAGTCCTGTGATTATCCCCACTTTACAGATGAGGAGACTAAGGCCCAGAGAGAGAAGAAGACTAGCTTAAGTGCTCAGATAAGAGAGAGAGGGATGGATGGAAGGATAAACAAAATAAATTGGCAACATGGCCTCAAACCTAAGGCATAAGTCATTTCCTAGAAAGAAGCTACATATCATCCTCTAACCTCCTGCCCAACCATAACCATTTCAATATCTCCTGCGCATACAGTCGTATTCATCCATCCATTTCCCACCAACAGTCCCCAGGTTGTCCGTGCTATTATATACCTTTCACTCATTACAATCTCTCAAAGTTCAGTTCAGTTCAGTCACTCAGTCGTGTCTGACTCTTTGCGACCCCATGAATCACAGCACGCCAGGCCTTCCTGTCCATCACCAACTCCCGGAGTTCACTCAAACCCACCTCCATCGAGTCAGTGATGCCATCCAGCCATCTCATTCTCTGTCGTCCCCTTCTCCTCCTGCCCCCAATCCATCCCAGCATCAGTCTTTTCCAGTGAGTCAACTCTTTGCATGAGGGGGCCAAAGTATTGCAGTTTCAGCTTTAGCATTAGTCCTTCTAATGAACACCCAGGACTGATCTCCTTTAGAATGGACTGGTTGGATCTCCTTGCAGTCCTAGGGACTCTCAAGAGTCTTCACCAACACCACAGTTCAAAAGCATTAATTCTTCGGTGATCAGCTTTCTTCACAGTCCAACTCTCACATCCATACATGACCACGGGAAAAACCATTGCCTTGACTAGATGGACCTTGTAATGTCTCTGCTTGTTAATATTCTATCCAGGTTGGTCACAACTTTTCTTCCAAGGAGTAAGCATCTTTTAATTTCATGGCTGCAATCAGTATCCGCAGTGATTTTGGAGCCCAAAATAATAAAGTCTGACACTATTTCCACTGTTTCCCCATCTATTTCCCATGAAGTGATGGGACCAGATGCCATGATCTTTGTTTTCTGAATGTTGAGCTTCAAGCCAACTTTTTCACTCTCCTCTTTCACTTTCATCAAGAGGCTTTTGAGTTCCTCTTCACTTTCTGCCATAAGGGTGGTGTCATCTGCATATCTGAGGTTATTGATATTTCTCCCGGCAATCTTGATTCCAGCTTGTGCGTCTTCCAGCCCAGCGTTCCTCATGATGTACTCTGCATATAAGTTAAATAAGCAAGGTGACAATATACAGCCTTGACGCACTCCTTTTCCTATTTGGAACCAGTCTGTTGTTCTGTGTCCAGTTCTAACTGTTGCTTCCTGACCTGCATACAGGTTTCTCAAGAGGCAGGTCAGGTGGTCTGGCATTCCCATCTCTTTCAGAATGTTCCACAGTTTATTGTGATCCACACAGTCAAAGGCTTTGGCATAGTCAATGAAGCAGAAATAGATGTTTTTCTGGAACTCTCTTGCTTTCTCCATGATCCAGCGGATGTTGGCAATTTGATCTCTGGTGCCTCTGCCTTTTTTAGAACCAGCTTGAACATCTGGAAGTTCATGGTTCACATACTGCTGAAGCCTGGCTTGGAGAATTTTGAGCATGACTTTACTAGCATGTGAGATGAGTGCAATTGTGCGGTAGTTTGAGCATTCTTTGGCATTGCCTTTCTTTGGGATTGGGATGAATACTGACCTTTTTCCAGTCCTGTGGCCACTGCTGAGTTTTCCAAATTGGCTGGCATATTGAGTGCAGCACTTTCACAGTGTCATCTTTCAGGATTTGAAATAGCTCAACTGGAATTCCATCACCTCCACTAGCTTTGTTTGTAGTGATGCTTTCTAAGGCCCACTTGACTTCACATTCCAAGAAGTCTGGCTCTAAGTCAGTGATCACACCATTGTGATTATCTTGGTCGTTAAGATCTTTTTTGTACAGTTCTTCTGTGTATACTTGCCCCCTCTTCTTAATATCTTCTGCTTCTGTTATGTCCATACCATTTCTGTCCTTTATTGAGACCATCATCACATGAAATGTTCCCTTGGTATCTCTAATTTTCTCAAGGGTGCAGTTCAAATTCAATATATTTCAAGAAGTTACACACACACACACTAATTCTTACTTCTAGTACTGTACTTTGTTTTTATTTCCATTAGAATGTGGACAACAATAGCAAACATTTTAGTTTTCATGTACAAGGTACTGTGCTAAATTGCACATGTTTTGTGTCCTTCAATCATCACAATTCCTTCTATTTCACAGGCAAGGAAACTGAGGAGCTGAGTGGCCTATCATAATAATTGAGATTCAATTCCTTGTCTGTGCTCTTAGCCACGATTCAGTTCAGTTCAGTCGTTCAGTGTGTCTTTGCGACCCCATGGACTGCAGCATGCCATGATTACCAACATTCTTTCTGCACATGTATGTGTATATCCTCCATGGGGCCCTAGAAATGGAGCAGACGGTAGCTCCCAAAGCCTAACATAACTTCACAGTACCTGCCTACTGTTGATACTCATCACTGTTTACTAAGTCTAGCTGACTGGCTTAAATTCCATCCATGTTTAAAATGAGGGTACTATTTGAAACAGGACCTGGCATATGGTAAGCATGAAATGATAAATTAAAAAATACTTAAACTCCAAGAAAGATGTTGCACTAATCTCATATTCTATCCATTTATTTCTTGCTTCTATCCATTTATTCAACACTTTAGGAGATTTAAGACAATGTTTAACTCTTATACTAAAGCTCTAAGGGGCATATTATTGTTCCCATTCAACACTGAGAAAATGAAGGATCAGAGAATCAGGACTTTACTCAAGTCATGGGGTGGGTGAGCAGTTGAGACAATTTGAACCCAGACTTCCCTGAATGCAGAGATCATGCTTTTCTGATACACGGGTCTCAGGCTTGAGGCCATGGAGGAACGTGAATCAATTCAAGGTGGACTTGATACTGTGTGAGCTGAATCAGGTGAATTCCCTTCAATGAGAGGGCCCATGTAGTCTGAACTTGGGACGCAGCTGAGCCTGAAGGTGACCCACTGGCCTCAGCGACAGCCAAGTAGAGAGTTGGAGAGCTCTGGAGACTGGGATACAGGGAGATGATAAATCTAGACTCCAAGAAATATGATTGTTTGACCCTAGGTATCAGACAGTTCCCTAAGATCTCCCCATGAAGCAGTACAGCCAAGGCCAGTATCCATCTCCCAAAAGAAGGACCTCAAAGGCAGAGGCATCCTTTGAACTGCCTCTGCTTATAAAACTACCCCAATTTTGATAAAATCTCTGTGTATGTTTGTTCTATTAATTTACAAAACTGGTATATGATGAACTAGCAGCCTTTATTAATGATGTTGGGAGAGAAAATTCACTAATGTACAGAAATATTCACAATAAATTAAGAGTTGTTTTCAGAACAGTGCATAGTTTAGCATTAATAAAAATATTTTGGAAAAAGTGACATAAAGATATACCAAAATGCTACCAGAGACTAGTTACAGGTAAGAAGATCATAAGCAATTTTCATGTTACTTTCTTATGACTCTACACTTTTTAAATTGACTAAAGGAAATGTGCATTCATCTTTTAAGAATTTACACACACTTGTTTTTTCTTTAAACTGCAATGCATGAGTTTATTTCAATTGTAGTAAGAACCCAACATGGCACTGTTATTAACATTACCCCCATTTTGTAGCTCAGGAAACAGAGGCTCAGAAAGGTTCAGTCACTTGCCCAGTCTCAGAACACTGTGATGGTGCAGTCAGAATTCAGAGTCCAGATCCTGGGACTCGGAGGGACAGTATGAGCAAAGTCACAGCAATAAAACTGCCAGGTCAGGGTCAAGGACAATTTCACATGTATGGTCTTACTTGATCTTCATTATCATCTTGTGAATTAAGCAGACCGATAAACTGAGACCTGGGGAGCTTAATTCATTTGGGAAGATTATCTAACAAGGTAGCCATCAAGTCTGGTCAAATTCTTCACTGCCTAGTAACTCTATCTCCTACCTGGTCCGTAAGGTCCCCGAAGGCGAATGAAGCTTCTATCTTGGTCACTGTTGTATTCGAGCACACAGCAAGGACCCAGCAAACAGCTGTGTTGTTCTTCAGTCATTAAGTCATGTCCAACTCTTGGGAGCCCCATGGACTGTAGCTCATCAGGCTCCTCTATCCTCCACTATCTCCTGGAGTGTGCTCATATTCATGTCCATTGAATCAGTGATGCTTTCTAACCATCTCACCCTCTACCGCTCCCTTCTCCTTTTGCATTCCATCTTTCCCAGCATCAGGGTCTTTTCAAACAAGTCGGCTCTTGGCATCAGGTGGCCAAAGTACTGCTGAGCCACTAAGGAAGTCCCCAACGAACGGCAGGTATTCAATAAAGATTTGTTTGAAGAGTGAAAGAATGAACTTCAGAAAATAGCACATAGTAGGTTACATGTTGCTCATCCTCCAAGCCCCTGCCCAAAAGCATGTCATCCAAGTAAGCTGCAAATGTTACCTTATGTGGAAAAAAGATACTTGCATATGTAATTAAGTTAATGATTTTGAGATGAGATCATTCTGGATTACCCAGCTGGGCCCTAACTCTGATGAAAAGTGTCTTAATACGAGAAAGACAGAGATTTGAGACAGACAAGAGAGAAAGACACAGACGCACAGAAGAGGTGATACAGAGATGCAGCAGAGACTGGAGGAAGTTCGCCCACAAGCCAGGGAATGCCTGGAACTGCGAGAAGCTGGAAGAAGCAAGAAATAAATTCTTCCCTAAGGCCTCCAGAGGGAGTATGGCCCTGCTGACCCCTTGATTTCAGACTTTTGCCCTCCAGAGCTGTGAGAAAGTAAATTTATGTTGTTTTAAGTCACCAGGTAATTTGTTACAGCAGCCCAAGGAAACAAATATACAGCACCCCTAATGGCCATGCTGGTGTATACCACTTTCCAGTTGACAGCACTTTCTAAGACCTTACAGTATTGAACTTCACAAAAGCCCCAGGAAACATACAGTTGTTTGGCCCACTTTTCAGATCAGCAAATAACTAACTTGGCACAGTGGGTAAATGTAGGGGTGCAATGGAGGTAAAGGGGTGGCCAACTGTCATGAGCTGCTCAAGTTTAGTTTGTGGGTGTCAGGAGTCACCAGATCAGAAACACTCCCAGTGAAAATGAGACAGGCAACAGCTCAGGGAGTTCAAGGAAGGTGGGGGTCATCGGGAGCTATTTCAATAACTGAGGAACGGGGGCCTGCAGAGAAGGGAGGCCATGAGCGTGGAGAGGAAAGGGACAATGTGAGGGATGAGCAAAAAAATAACAACAGCTGCTGTTTACTGAATCCCTACTCAGGCCAGGCCCCATGCCAACTGCTGACAGGCATCACCGTATTTCTAATCCTCACAGGGTAACTGGCATTATTTCCATTTTAAAACTCAGATCTGGCTCTTGAGGAGTTTGCCTCAAGTACCCAGCTTGGAGCAAAGGAGACAAGCTTTGAACTGACACCTAACTAGAATGTCCACATGTTCCACTACAGCTGGTAATGAGTGGAGGGGGACATACATTTTTTTTAAAAATGCTGATCATAAGAGCCACTACCGAAAGTGGTGAGTGGCTTTTAAAGGGCTTGGGAGGGTATTTTTCACATAATGCTGGGGGAAAAGTGAAATTTACCTGCAATCCTAGTATCAGAGATAACAGCTATCAATAGCTTCATATAAACTTGCTTTCCAGACCTTTTTTCCATGAATGTGTGTAAGTGTGATATATTGGGGGTAAAGTGGGAGTAGTATATGAGTGTGTGTGTTCTTTTTAATTAAAACAGGACAACACTATACATTGTGGGAAATACTACAAAAGGAAAATTTAATGTATATTAAGAATACAGCCCATTCTCAATGGAGTCCAGACAGCCACATACAGTCAGGCTGTTCCCGTCTAAATTCACTGCTGAGTAACAAGACAGATGACTTCCTTCCTTCCTTCCTTTTTTAACATATCAAAGACTAAAACTTCTTGAGATGAGTTATTGAGAAGATATAATGGAAGTTGAATAAACTGCTCTGAAACAATCAAGCTGTCCACAAAGACACAACTGGAGTCTAGCTTCTAAAAGCTGCGATGGTATAATTTTCCTGTTGGTCATTCCCTTGAAATAATAATTGAACTAGTAAGCCCATTCCTCATAAACACTTTCATCATCTTTGGCTTGACGAGGCCTAGCTACTGAGCTACAGATAAAAGTTTCTTCAAGATAGTAAATCATGAGCCATATGTTAGAAATTACCCTTACTCCCTTATAAATGGGACTATACCCCCCACCCTTTGTCCTTTCCAAAACAGTGGAAGGGATTTTTGGCAGCCAGACTCACATCAGAATCCCTGGGAATAACACTGCTAATCCCCAACACGACACTTTGAAGACTTCAGAGTCATATTTCACAAAAGTATTTTCACAGTGTTTGTAGAGATCACGCTTATAAAAACTGATTCAAAACAATGGAAAAAGATAACTGAAAACTGAGCACCAGTCACCTCAGGTATGAGAAAAATCTCTTGGTATTGGCTGTGCTTGAAACAGACACTGTCATGAGAGAGAACACATCATGATGGAAATCCCAGCTCTGTAGACCAATGGCCTGGACTCTGGCTCCACTATCCTCTAGCTCTGTGACCTTGACCAAGCAAGTTAACCTCTCTGTGTCTTAGCTTCAGTGTCTATAAAATGGGAATGTTACTAGTACTTACTTCACATGGTTATTAGAATTAAATCTATAACATGAAAGCGTCTAAACTTTTTGATAGCAACTTTCTGAAATACACTTTAGAATAGGCCTCCAACTTTAGAAACCATCTTGAATGATGAGTTGAGTCAAGGTTTCTAGAGGGCATGCAAGTAAGTGAATATACCTTCACTTCTCCTCCTGTTCCACTGGTCAAAACTTAGTCACACAGCCAGACATAAGCGGATCTGGGAAATGCAGTCTAGCTGTGTGTCCATGAAGAACTGGGGGGTGGGCTACTTATGGCAACAGCAGTCAATAACAATATGGATTTAAACAGAAATGAAAAGTTTCTTGAAACAATTCCCTCTACTTATTCGATCTGAGGACTTCTAATTCTATTCCACTCCATTTTGTTCTGATCTTTTTTATGTAAATCATGTTGGTCATGACCCAATTAGATGATTTCCAAAATCCACTAATACGTTCCAATTCATCATTTGCTCAGCAAGTATTATTATTGAGGATGGTGGTGACAGCAAGTGAACAAATGGACAAACTAGATACTTTCAAATTTTTCAGAAAATTCTTGGCATTTGGGTTCACAAAACTTTACAACAAAGACATGCTTGGGTCCTGACTTCCGGTATGAGGAATCTGAAACATACATCTAGAAACACTGATCACTTCCTAGAGCTCAGGCTACCTAAGGAACTAATTACAATCAGACATTGTAGAAACTAACAGAAATAAACACATTTGTATGTATGTGCGCATACAAATGAAAAGTGACAACTAAGAAGAGTTAAGAGAAGACATGAAAAGGGGGCTGTGACAAGAAAATAGGAGATTTATCCTCTCTGAATACATAACAGAAAGCACAGAGCCCAGAAGAAGCAAAGAATTTGAACTTCCTCTCACCAGGAGAGGCTACATGAGGGTTTGAAAAGGATGTGACTTGCTCAGATGTGCATTTCAGAGAGATACCTTAGAATATACTGGAGTTGACCTGACCTGAAGCAGAGAGACCCATGAGGAGGCTGCTGCAACAGTAAGTCAGAGAAAACAGTGAACCTGAGCTAAGGCAGAGATGCTAGGTAGAGGAAGAAGGGCCCTGAGTTGGAGGATACAGAGAGGTTCAAAGTGGTAGGTTTCACTGACCTACTATAGGAGATAAGAAAAACTCCCCAAGGAAGATGCACAGATTTCTAACTTGGACAACTGAGCAGATGAAAGTGCCACTTGTTTAAGATGAGGAACACAGAGAAACAGAATTTGATGAATTCAGTTCTGTACAAGCTATGTTTGAAACACCTGGGGATCAGTCAAAAGGCACCCAGCTGGCATTAGAAACAAGGGCGAGAGGTGAGGTAACAGTGCTGTGAAGACCCAGATTTAGGGACTTTCAGCAAACGAATGATGGCTAAAGTCAGGGGGTAACCCTGGGACTGGATCTAGGCTGAAAGGACACTGCAGGCCAAACCTCAACCATTAGCCCACTACACGACATAAGGTGGCCGAAGAAGAAATGGGGATGACCTTAGGTGCTCACTAGAGAGAACGGGCAAAAGCAGGCAACCCAAGGGACCTTGGACTATGGCACAGTTCCATTATTCATTCAAGAGATGTTTATCAAACATATACTATATGACAGGCACAGCACCAGACACTGAAGAAACCATGATAAACAAGAGAGACACAGTGTCCACCCATGGTCTGGTGGGCAAGAAAGCTAAAGAAGCAAATTTTAAAAATAAAATAGACAACGCTAAGAAGGAAACAGGGGGCAGAGAGAGAGAGCATTAGAAAAGAGGTAGGATCTCTTTGAATTACAAGATCAAAGAAGCCTTCTTTTAATAAGTGGCATTGAAACAAAGGTCTGTCTAGTCAAGGCTATGGTTTTTCCAGTGGTCATGTATGGATGTGAGGGTTGGACTGTGAAGAAAGCTGAGTGCCGAAGAATTGATGCTTTTGAACTGTGGTGTTGGAGAAGACTCTTGAGAGCCCCTTGGACTGCAAGGAGATCCAACCAGTCCATCCTAAAGGAGAGCAGTCCTGGGTATTCATTGGAAGGACTGATGTTGAAGCTGAAACTCCAATACTTTGGCCACCTAATGCGAAGAGCTGACTCATTGGAAAAGACCCTGATGCTGGGAAAGATTGAGGGCAGGAGGAGAAGGGGACGACAGAGGATGAGATGGTTGGATGGCATTGTCAACTCGATGGACATAGGTTTCGGTGGACTCCAGGAGTTGGTGATGGACAGGGAGGCCTCATGTGCTGCAGTTCACGGGGTCGCAAAGAATCGGACACGACTGAGCAACTGAACTGAACTGAAATAAAGACCTCAAGAATGAGAAAGAACCCAACAGAGGAAAGGGAAGGGGAGAGAATGGGGTTTTAGACAAAGAAAAGACAGTGAATGTTTAAAAAACTGACAGATCAGTATTCTGGAGCTTAGAAAGCAAGGGACATCATTAATAAAGACTATATCATAGGAAGGAGTTTAGACTTCACTGTAAATGTCATGAGAGCTATGGAAGTCTTTTAAGCAAGAGAATAACATGATATGACATGCACTTTTAAGAGTGTCATTCTTGCTGCCATGTAGACAAGGAATGAAGGACGAACTCTGAACTTAGGGATACCAGATAAGAAGCGAACGATGATAGTGGCCTACACCAGGGGGTTAGTTGGGGACACGGAGAGGAGTCAAATGGCTGTGAAATGTAAGTGGAGGTATAGTCATCAGGACTTGGTTATAAATAGGATGCAGTGGGTGAGAGGAACAATCAAGGATAATTTCTAAATTTCCAACTTGATTGGGTATCTATCTCTCAAGGTTGCTGCAAGGAAAGAACAATATGCCCTGTATATCACTCAGCACCACGGCCAGAATATTAGGTGAGCAACTGTGAATAAGGACCTTCCTCATTCTTATTACTCCATGACATTCCAATTGCAAGTAGGTTTAAGGACTGCTCCATCCTCATTTACTACTTTCCTCTATTACACAGAATTCTGGACTGTTCTCTTCTTTCCCACATATTTTGCCTACTCAAATCCCCATCAGAAAAAAAAAAAAAAAAACTGAAAAAGACTTAGTATCTTTTTGCTAACAAAAATATCCTCCCCACCCCCCAGCTCTCACTTTTCTCCAAGCTCTAATAAGTAACTCACATTAGTCAGTTCCTCCCACTAGGGCCACCCTCACTCAACCAGGAATCAAAAACCATTCTTATTCTCCTGTCTAAAACTCCAAGAGGCTCTTGGCCAAAGATGTGAGTCCAGAAATTCCCGCAAGCAAAATTCATACCCCGGACTTAGCCATTATTTCCAATAATATACGTCACATTGACACCATTTGTCTTTTAGTAACTGAGTTGATTTTCTGCTGCTTAGGCCAGGGTGACTTGAGGAAAATAACCTTCAGATATTAAAAAAAGGGAAAAAAAAATTTAAAAGGAGTGCAAAGACCTCAAGCATCACATACAAGAGGAAAGGAGTCAAAGGAGTGCTGGAACCAGCTTGCTCCAGTTTGGGAGAGCTGATGGTGCACCTAGTCCCAATTCTGAATTCAAAGACATTGTGTCAGAAGCCTGAAATCAGCCACAGTGAGCATAACTACAACACAGAAATCCACAAAGGCAACAAATCAGGGGTTCCCCTCCCTTCTAAGAGCCTGTGGTTAAACCTTTACCAGTACACCACTGGAAGCAGCTTTTATTTTTAAGGTTCCATTTAATGGGGATTTACTGTGTACCAGGAGCTGTGCTAAATGCCTTATCATGTAATCTCACCGTGCTCAGCAACCCTCAGATACACCACCGACTCTGACAGAGCTCCTGTCACTCTTGCTGCCTATTCCTCTTCACCTAAACTCTCCTCAGTCCTTTTGTCTAGTTTTCCCCTCTCTCCTCACCCTATCTTCACTAGCATCTCACTAACACCCCGTTCAGCTCTCCTTACAAAACCCTGACTGAATGCCTCAAGAATTACATTCAGCAGACCATCTAGCATGTATCAAGTGAACAGAATTACCACTCCCTCCGTGTCCTTTCTGTTCCCAGTACAGACTTTCTCTCATGGAAGTTTATTATTTGTAGGCTTATCATTATTTATTATATGAACTATATGACAATGCTCATTCTTTTTTTTTTTTTATTTAAAAAACATGGGATGGAGTCATTTTGACGTCAGTCTTCTCAAGAGAACTGTATATTAACCAAAACTTTAGTCCAGGAGTGGAAGAAATCAGCATGACCCAAACCCATTTTCCTTAATTTTCTTCTCCTTTTTAAGGAACTAGAATTACAATTAGTTACTGAAAAAAAGAACAACGCAATTCTAAGCATCTCTTAAAACACAAACCTAGCTAAGTATCCCTTCCCAACACTCCATAATCTATCTATACAGATACAACTCTGCCACCAGGGGAGGAATGATCAAAGCCATTCACCTCAGTGGGTACAACAGGCTACACTCTAAGTAGAAACCCAGATTGTTAAGTGACTTCTATTAAAACACACACACACACACTAAGACAGTAGGTAACCATCAGGTACATACATTTTGCTATCAGCAAAGAATAAAGAGTTAAGAATATACTCTCATGCACAAAAAAATCAGTTCTTATGGAACAACTTTCTTTACAACACTAGAAGCATAAAGTCTTAATGTGTTTCTAGAGAATTCCTCTTCGCTTCTGGAAGGCAGGTCTCTGGACCACTTTCAGAAAGGGTGCTTTATTAACATGCTTGGCTACACAAGAAGCAAATGTTGCCATTAACTTAGAATCAAATTGCAAAAACATAACTTCTTCCAATCCCTGGATCAAAACAGCCATCAGAACATTGGTTTGGCCATCTTTGTATTCCACCATTAGGCAGAATACCACAAGACATTTGAGTGGAGCAGGAGGATTTAGCCTGCTGGCAATATCTGAAGTCTGCAATCACTTTCCCTAATAACCACTTGTAACCAAGAATGTCCTCAGGTGAAAACTCCGTTTTCCATTTTCAAAGCCTCAAGTTACCTTATCCATGAACTGCAGTGCATTTTGGGGGGATATAAAAATGTCACACGTTGAGGATGAAAACTGGTTTCTCTTAATTATCCAAAACATATTATATACCCTTATAAATAGCTATAACAGTAAATTGACAAAATCTGATTATAATAATTTTGTGTCTCTATAAAGCCTCCCAAAATGTCCTAGTTGAGGAACTCATATATGATTGTACTGCAAACCAGAATAAAGGACAGTTGGCAACCATAATAGAGAATTCTAAGCATCTCTAAACTCAAGCATTTAAAAGGCAGCCAAGTCTGTGCTACTAATTGCTTTGGAAAAATAAAATGCATTCCACAAGCACTGACATTGAAATCACACATGTCTCAAGTCCAAAGATTCTGGGGCCTTCCAGCTAAGACAGACCTTGGGCAAAATACAACTCTCTATTGCACCTGGACTCACATTTCCTGAAAGACAGCTTCTTTGTGCAGCTGAAACCTAAACCTCTTTGAGAAAACATTTCTGCCCATTACCAGGTTATCGGAGTCTATCAAGAATGGAATCACCAGCATCTCCCTGACTTGATTAAACTATCATTAAGTTCCTGAGAGAAGGACAGTGGCCTAACAGCCTATGACCTTAAGTAACTGTAAGAGTTGTTTGTGGAAGATGGAAGGGGTCAGGTTTTTCTGATCATTTTTGTAGTTTTTTACCTCTGGCTTAAAAGGGGTACAATTAAATCCTACTCATCCTAATTAGGACAAAAGGAAGGATTATTTCTTACGTGAGAATAGCCCAATTATCAA
Source organism: Moschus berezovskii (assembly GCF_049115385.1). NCBI lineage: Eukaryota > Metazoa > Chordata > Mammalia > Artiodactyla > Moschidae > Moschus > Moschus berezovskii. The sequence goes on from NC_142483.1 coordinate 15,670,925, forward strand.
GTTATGGTATACTCTCTAATTATATATAATTTTACAACCATTTATTTAAAATCTACATAAAGTCTTTTCTTAAATGACTTAATAAATAAAATGCCAACTGAAAATGTTCCAGATTTGTTGAAAAGGCACATTCCCCTATCCATATTGTGTTTATGACAGATCAGGGATTGAGCATCCCCTGATTCATTCCAATTACTTTGTGACTACTCTCCCCACCCTCAATCCCACACACACAAAAAAAAACAGCATATTAAAAACAGAAAACACAAAGGATAAACTGAAACCTTGGGAACAGGAATTACAATATTTAAAATGAATTTGGAAGTGCTAAGTAAATGCCATCTCATAATAAGTTTGAAGATTAACCCAAAGAACAACCTTGTATAGAGGACCTGATGGGAGTTGTTTTTTATTGTCTTGGGGAAACTTTCAAGACAGTCTTGAGTGTATTAGTTGGGCTGCTCTAAGTTGCATGAGGGCAGGAGTTGTTTGCCTTGCTCACACCAGTGTACCCCATCTCCCAACATGGCGCCTGGCAGAGAACAGGCATTCAAAACATATTTGTTGCCTGGATGCATGATTTAATTTTTACTTTTGCTCTGCTAACTCTATTTAAGGTCTCAATTTCAATAAGAGACACACAAACATTTGTAATTAATTCCCCTGAAGCTTTTAGTGGGACATACACATTTAATTAGATGCACATTTAGAAAACACTGAAAAATCTTCCAATTACATCAATACAACATAACATTGCCCCCAACAGAGTCACTTATACTTAGCAAGAAAAGGTTTTTTGAAGAATAGTGTGTGTGTGTGTGTCTCATTATGAAGCCAAGAAGTTGGATTCAGGTTGTCTTTGAATTGTTTCTTCAAAAGTATTTTCACATAAACTCTTCTAACACTTCATAAAAAAAAAATAACTGCTTGTTTTAACGTAACTGTTAGTCTCATATAGAATCCTCATGTCTTAGAACAACATGAAATAGACCCAATCCCCCTTATTATCTGCCATTGAGAATCAACATCTTCTTAACTGAAGAAATTAGCAGGGAAATATATTAATCAGGTCATATTCTCTCAGATTTTATTTTCCTGTCCACAGATAACTAAATACTCAATTAGAGCAAGTAGGAGACTGTGTTCGTAATTGTGTATGACAATACTTACAATTACTGTGGAAATTTTCCCTATTAAGACCATCTCCAAATTCTCATCCCTGTGTCCAGGGTGCTCTCTTAGAAAAGGGCAGTATCTTTTCACAACATGGGTCACTGGAGAACATTGCATTCTGAGCAAGATCCCAATTACTCCAGCATCTGATTAATGTCTGTCCAAACTCTGGCCCAGTAACAAGACCCTCTGTATGTAACTCAACTAACCACCTAACAACCCACATCATTAGGGCCCATTATCTTTTTACAATGTTGATTCTTGGTATCCAAGGGCTGTGGTTCAGACAGACTATTTAAAGGCATTAAAATAACAACAGTCTTGCCAGCTGTGGGCATGGCCACCAAAACTACCATCAGGTCACAAGGCCAGATGCAAGAGATGCCAAGAGCCAGACTAAGGCAGAGGGAACACTCACTCAAGGAAACAAATCCATTTGTGTTCCCAAAGGAGAGCTGCTGCTGCTGCTGCTAAGTCACTTCAGTCGTGTCCGACTCTGTGTGACCCCCATAGACGGAGGCCCTCCAGGCTCCCCCGTCCCTGGGATTCTCCAGGCAAGAACACTGGAGTGGGTTGCCATTTCCTTCTCCAATGTGTGAAAGTGAAAAGTGAAAGTGAAGTCGCTCAGTCATGTCCGACCCATAGCGACCCCATGGACTGCAGCCCACAGGCTCCTCCATCCATGGGATCTTCCAGGCAAGAGTACTGGAGTGGCTTGTCATTGCCTTCTCCGCCAAAGGAGAGCACAGGGCAGCAAATACAACAGGTATGGAAAACCAATAGCAGGTGATGATAGTACCTCAAGTTATGTGTCTAATTCTGTTTAGCTGTCCCTTGAATTGATCTCTTTTCTTATCACATTTTAACTTGGGTTAAGGTTTGAAACGTTCAAATATTGAACAAATTTCATCTCCTTTTTCCTCTCACAAGACTCAACTCAACCAAAACAAAAAACAAAAAAAAACCCCACAGATGTGATACCTTAGAGCAAATGCCACTCATTGGTCTTTTTTTTCAAGTTAACCTGTGACTGTAAGCTCGTTATGAAAACAGGCATCATTATTGAGCCCTCTCTTTTTGTCAGGCACTGCTAAGGATTTTGTCTGTATTATTAATAATCTTGTACCAATTATTTCTATTTTACAAATGGGGAAAGGGATCAAGGAATGCTAAACAACTTTCCCAAAGTCACAAAGTCAGAAAAAGGTAGAGACAGGGTTTGAACCCAGGTCTTCCTGACACTAGAATTCGAGTTCTAACCCAAAAAACAACACTGCCTCCAAAGTTTTGGGGCCTTACGACTTACACCAACATTCTCAACTCAAGTAGTTCCCAGTTTTTTCCAAGGATAAAGACACCATTCCAAAGACACAACATTGCAAAAGTTAATATATAAAGAAGACCTTAACATAGAATCTGACACATTCTAAGGACCGGAGACACATTAGGTGTGTTATCATCATTAGCATTATTACTAAGGACCTCGGGATAGTGATTGTACTTTTAGGATACATTAATGATGGTGATCCGGGAGTTGGTGATGGACAGGGAGGCCTGGCGTGCTGTGATTCATGGGGTTGCGGAGAGTCGGACACGACTGAGTGACTGAACTGAACTGAACTGAACTGAATGATGGTGATAATGAGTGAAATGATTTCATATCTATTATAACAGTATTTAAAACTAGTACTATTATGCACTACTCTATACATCATTTGATCCCCAAAATATATGACATAATTTTCTAAGTACAAAAAATACTCATAGCACATGTATAGGCAGACCTTGTAAAACACAAACACACACACTACCAGATCCAGAACTCTTCTTGAGGTCCCAACTTTTCATTCAATGGCATTATAGAACCCTCTAGCAGTCTTCTTCCCCCTTTCATGAACAGTGTATCAATGGCACCGTACACCTTCAAAGGCACCACAAATGGATTTTCACATCATACAGATCTTCACTTAATTTCACCACTTTTAACATATCTAAGTTCTTGCCTATGCTGGTATTTAAATAGATGCAACACAGATAAGTCAGCCTATACTTTTACTATTATAATTTCTCCCACACACCAATAATAATCTAGCCAAATAACCAGAAGAAATGGATGGAGAGAAGCAAAATAAAGGGTGATTTCAAAGAGGGAGGTAAAGCATTTATAATATGAGAAATAGCCGACTGGAGAATTATCAGTTGCCATTCTGTTATTAAAAAGTTTCTCAAGATGTTTAGTGCTGCTGCTGCTGCTGCTGCTAAGTCACTTCAGTCGTGTCCGACTCTGTGCGACCCCATAGACGGCGGCCCACCAGGCTCCCCCGTCCCTGGGATTCCCCAGGCAAGAACACTGGAGTGGGTTGCCATTTCCTTCTCCAATGTGTGAAAGTGAAAAGTGAAAGTGAAGTCGCTCAGTCGTGTCCGACCCTCAGCGACCCCATGGACTGCAGACTACCAGGCTCCTCCGTCCATGGGATTTTCTAGGCAAGAGTACTGGAGTGGCTTGCCATTGCCTTCTCCAGTTTAGTGCGGGAATCTCTATAGCAATAAAATGTCTATTTCATAGGGATTCAAGACTGGGATTATTTTCAACAACATTATCCCCTGATTATTAAATTAATATGTATTATTTTTGAAAATAGGAATAATACAGAATAGTTTAAGACAAAAATGTAATTGCTATGACCCTTGTTGTTCAGTCACTCAGTCAGGTCTGACTCTTTGCAACCCCATGGACTGCAGCACACCAGGCTCATTAAATTAAAAGACACACTTCAACCCCCACATAATAACTATTAACATTTTTCTGTACTTACACTCAACCTCTTGTCTATGCATTTTATAATTTTTTAAAGTATTTACAAATCTGCTTATATCTCTGTAGTTATTTATAAAATAAAAATGAGATCATGTTAATGAGATATATTAACCTTATATTCTGTCTTTTTCATTTAACATTATGTCCTGAGGTTGGTGGTAGTGTTGTTCAGTCACTCAGTTGTGCCTGACTCTTTGCGACCCTATGGGCTGCAGCACGCCAGGCTTCCCTGTCCATCACCAAATCCCAGAGTCTGCTCAAACTCATGTCCATTGGGTCGATGATGCCATCCAAACATCTCAACCTCTGTCGTCCCCTTCTCCTCATGCCCTCAATCTTTCTCAACTTTAGGGTCTTTTCCACTGAGTCAGCTTTTCGCATCAGGTGGTCAAAATATTAGAGTTTCAGCATTAGTCCTTCTAATGAATATTCAGAACTGATTTCCTTTAGGATTGATTGGGTGGATCTCCTTGCAGTCCAAGGGACTCTCAAGAGTCTTCCCCATCACCACAGTTCTAAAGCATCAATTCTTCAATGTTCAGCTTTCTTTATGGTCCAACTCTCACATCTATACACAACTACTATAAAAACCATAAATATGAATATATAGACCTTTGTCAGCAAAGTGACATCTCTGCTTTTTAATACGCTATCTAGGTTTGTCACAGTTTTTCTTTCAAGAAGCAAGTGTCTTTTAATTTCATGGCTGCCATCAAGAAAAATAAAGTCTGTCACTGTTTCCATTGTTTCCCCATCTATTTGCCATGAAGTGATAAGACTGGAGGCCATGCTCTTAGTTTTTTGAATGTTGAGTTTCAAGCCATCTTTTTCACTCTCTTCTTTCATCCTCATCAAGAGGCTTTTCAGTTCCTCTTCACTATCTGCCATTACAGTGGTATCTCCTACATATCTGAGGTTATTGATATTTCTCCTGGCAATCTTGATTCCAGCTTGTGATTCATCCCGTCTAGCATTTCACATGATGTACTCTGCATATAAGTTAAATAAACAGGGTGACTATATACAGCCTTGACGTATTCCTTTCCCAATTTTGATCCATGTCCGGTTCTAACTGTTGATTCCTGACCTGCATACAGGCTTCTCAGGAGTCAGGTAAGATGGTCTGGTATTACCATCTCTAACTATTTTTCCAAAATATTATATGTAATGTCTTTAGAATATTCCATCTTATAGGCTTAAAGTATCTTAAAGATCACACAATTACCTTTTATTTAGAAATTTGAACATAGTTTTAGGAGAAGGTAAATTTTCTCAGGAAAAAAAGCAAGTTTTTATAAATGATTTGTATGGTATTTGATCTTTCCTGTAGCTCAGGCGGTAAAAAATCTGCTTTCAATGCAGGAGACCTGGGTTCGATCCCTGGGTTGGGAAGATCTGGAGAAGAGAATGGTAATTCACTCCAGTATTCTTGCCTGGAGAATCCCATGGACAGAGGAGCCTAGCAGGCTACAGTCCATAGGGTCACAAAGAGTCAGACATGACTGAGCAAGTAACACCATTTTATGGTATTCAGATACTTGGTAAATGCAAACAAAGGACACATCTCAATCTAGGCACCATGGGATCAAGAACATGTCTGTCTTGTCTACACCATGATATCTTCGGGGGCAGGAAGAATCCACGGCACAATATATAATCATTTAAAGGGAGGAAAAAGAAGGGATGGCGAGGCATTAGAGTTTGGAAGATACCCTTAGAGACTTGTACACTTGTGGATTCTAGGAAACTCAGTTCCCTCAAGGACTATGAGTCTCCTCTGGACAAAATGGAGATAAAGAAGTAAAAGGCTTGCACATGTAATAATGTTTTACTGTTTCATAGATGGCATTTTCACTAAGTGTAAACTGCTTCCATTTTGCAGCATGCAAACAAACTGGCAACACAGGAAAGTCAATTGTAGTAATTTGATCCCCCAAATGCATAAGGGTTTATCAGATCCAGACAATATGGGAATAAACTGACCCATCTTCAAGTAGATTTTCCAACTTCTTCTGAGACATCAGCTTGGGCAGGGTAGAATTTCCATGATTCAGCCTATCAAGTCATAAAGATACCAGAGAGACTACCACAAATAAATCACTAATCGATGCCAGAAATACCGTTTGTTCTTTCTGACTGAAAAAAAAAACGGTGATTCCAAAATTCAAGAACAGTTTCCGAACAAATATTTTAAAATAAAATTTTGCCCACAGTTACTTCTAGAAAGTTCCACTTGAGTCAACCAGTCAGGAATTCAAGACACCCGCTTGTTTTACCTATACATAAATTCTAGTTTTAAAGCAGTGCTTTACTATATGTTACCATTTTTGCAATGTAATGCCAAACAGTGCAAATATATTATAAACCCCCAATGTTCAGAGTAGCTAAAAAGAAAAAGCAACAGCTGAGGAAAGTAGAAATTTGTACTGTTCTTTACATTTAGAGTCTTTCTTGTCCTTAGAGTGCTCCAGAAGCTGGTAACTTTTTTCAAAAGCTAACTCAATAGCAAAGAACATACTGGTGCCTCTTTAGAAACAGGTAAATGGCAGCTTCTAATCTCTCCAGCGGGAAAGAACGCACACAGTGTAAGAAAGTACAGCCCAGGTAGTGATATGGGGTAGGGGACTGCTCTGTATTTAAGAGACACATTCATGAGATAAAGCAAAGAACCTGGACACAGAATAGCACACTGGGGCCCCTCTGCAAAAAACTTAAGTTACAACAACTTCAACTGACACTGCCAGAGGAACCAGGCACTAGAACAGAAAGACCAGAAAATTGTGGAATGGCCACAGACACCATCCCCTTCAAGTATTCAAGCTCAGAAAATGGGGTACATGGCGATGCAGTAGGGTCCCAGAGTTCACTTAGCCAGTTTCTGCAGAGCAGGGGGTCAAATTTCAAAACTCCTCTGCCTGCCAACGCAGGTTTTGGGATGTGGGTTCAGTCCCTAGGTTGGGAAGATCCCTGAAGAAGGAAATGGAAACCCATTCCAGTATTCTTGCTGGGAAAATCCCAAGGACAGAGGAGTGTGGTGGGCTACAGGCCCATGGAGTTGCAAAGAATCAGACATGACTGAGCGACTGAACAATTGCCCTGCTTAAACTCTTCAAAGCTCACCAATGACCCAATGGATCAAGTCCAAGCATTTGAGACTTTCTGCCATCCTGCCCAACCTCCTTTCACACCACTCCTCCCTGTCTCTCACTAGAGCTCAACTGATTTCAACTTCAAGAGAACATCCTACTCTTCCCTGTCTCAAATCTTCACCCCTGTTCTGCCTCCCACCTATGCACTTCTCTGCTCTCCACCTGGCCTGCTTCCAGTCTCTAATCAGCTCTCCAAATGCCCTGCTTGACCTCCCAGACTAAGCTGTGGTCTCCTAGCATTGGAGAAGGCAATGGCAACCCACTCAAGTACTCCTGCCTGGAGAATCCCAGAGACGGGGGAGCCTGGTGGGCTGCTGTCTATGGGGTCGCACAGAGTCAGACATGACTGAAGCGACTTAGCAGCAGCAGCAGTGTAGGTCTCCTTGGCTTCACTCCTCACTGAGGAAATTTCCTTTGAGGTGCCTTTAGATGAGAGCATGAGAGCACATAATCAGTGCTCAGTATTCATTTAAAAGTGGACAGATAGAATGTTGTTCCTCTTTCAAAGGGATTCAGAAGAAAGACCAGGGTCTTTCTTGTTGAAGCTTTAGCCCCAAAGTCCTCTCAAGAGTAGACACGAAACAAGGGTCTTCCTAGGGGCCCAGCCCAGCTGGGCTGCTCACTCTTACCACAGTGAACAGTTTCAATAAGCCCTAGTACTGTCCTATTTTTAACCTATAGATGAGTAACAGTTCCAAGCTCCAGAGAATTCTCAAATGAGTTGATCATGAAAAATACACTTGAAATTTCCACAGAGTCATGGCATTAAGTTCATTCAGACAAAAAAGCAATGCTCTGTGGAAATGAGGGGCAACATATTTCCCTTCTTTCTTCATTCTTGACAGCATAGTACAGTATAAAAATGTATACTTTAGACACAAACAAATCCCAAACATAAACTTTAAGAGTACTTTTACAATCAACAGACATTTTCCTAATATCAATGGGACATAAGTAAACACATACTCTAGCAAATTAAATCGCAAGTAAAGTTCCTGATCTTATTTCTTTCTCCTAATTAACTGACAATAGACTTCTTTTGCGCAAAAGTGAATTACCTGGGGGCTGATAAATCAGACACTTAAGAAGAGAACTTGGCAAGGGATTCTAGTCAGTTACCATGGAGATGTGCATTTCTGACATTTCCTTTAATAAAAGTTATTATCCATGGGAAAAATAATTTTTTGATGCTATCAAATTGAAAAGAAGAAAACAAGCCCCAAATGGCACATTTTAATATTTATGACTGACTCAAAATCTGCTTTTAAGTCTGAAGAATGCATATATAATAGAGTTAACCTGTTTCTGCATAATTTAATTACTGGTCTGATCGCATACTCTTGAGGGAATCCATATAGGTGTGTTTTGTATTAAATATTATATTTTATGCTCTAAAATGAATAATGCAGCCACACTGTAGGTGTGGGCTTTTACTTTGTGCTTTAGTTAAACTATCAGGCTTTCCTTCAGAAATTCCATAGCTGAAGACGCAAAATTGAATTCAGATAAGTAAACTGTCAAGGCCAGAAGTCTCCATTAAATGAAGAAATCTTGGATAAACCTCTGTGTCTTTTCAGTAACTGCTATTTTGTTTATGTCTCATCTTTCAAATTTGCATGTTATAAAAGCTGTAACATCAACATGAAAATTATTTGACTGACTGAAGTCATTCTTGATATTGAATTAACATTTAATAGAGGACACCATATACCCATATTTGAACATCTATAATACAACAAGAACTGACACATACTGATGCTTTGATCTTCATAGAAGTGCTACAAATTAGATGTTCCTAGCTATTTTATAGAAGTTTAAAATGAGAAATCAAAAGCTTGGCCAATGTATTCTTCACAGGGATGATACTGCCAACAAGCGACAAAAATTGGTTCTTAAGTAATGAGAAAATCTTCAATGTTATAATGGTTGGGGGCCATCCAAAGGCCAATCTTACCCCCATAAAATTTTATTCCCTAGTGTTTCATTTCTCTCATTATGGAGAATTTCAATTCAATTTAATTTTTCTTCCTAGGTAGGCAATAGTGGGAAAAAAAAAAAAGCAAGTTTGAGAAACTCTGACCTAACCCTAGTAAGTGATGGACCCATTCCTTTATTAAGTGACATTTCAGGAATGTCTATAGGCTAGGTACTGTGCAGGGGCAAAATATACAGTAGGAACAAAACAGACATGACCCTGGGGTTCCTAAAGCTTACAGCCCTAAAGGAGGATACAAATGTAAACCAAATAACTACACAAGTAAATATATCACTCCAGACCACAAAGAGTGCTCTGATAGAAAAATATGCAAACATGACTGAAAGGTCAGAAACTGCCTCTTTCCAGAAGTGACTTTAGGCTGAAACCTGAAGGCCAAGAAAGCTCAACCAAGGCAAAGAACTGTGAACAACAATGGTTGGCCTAGAGATTGAGCCAGAAAGACTGTAATGCTTTGAAAATAAGGAGATAAGAGAATTTGTGCTCCCTGATCTGTGAAACACTTTAATAGCTTAGTTTCAATTAGCCCAAAGAGCATGAGCAACAGGTTGAAATCACAGCTTTATGGCTAATAATCTTGGGTGGTTTATTTCATCTTGCTGTACTTCCACTTTGGCAATCAAAAAATAAAGATAGCATTGTCCACACATGGCTGTTATGAGGCTTTACATGGAATTTATGGAAAGCACCTGGCACATGGTAAGACCATAAAAACTGGTTTTGTACTATGATTGTTTATAATTATTATTATCAGAGTAAAACAACAAACAACAGTAGACTCCTGTGAATGACACAAAGGACAAAACAAAATCTAACCTTGATTTGGAGGTACTAGTAATTGCCTACCTATATTTATCCCCTACAATTGCTTAAACCATAATTATAAAGCTTTCTGCAGACAAGATCAGCTGCAGTCACACACAGGGACTTTCTAAGCATGGTCATTTTCATAGTCTGGCATGATCCCCAGGTTTTGCTACATTCTGCTATTCTGCATTCCCCATCATGTTTTCTAACATAATAATCTCATAAAAAGCTCTATGAAAAACAGGTTGTATGGGCAAATATAACACAATGTTGGTCAACTGCGTTTTGGGTTATAAGCCATCAACTGGATGACTGAAGTGGAAATGTATTGAAAGGTTATGGAGCAGCTCACAGGATCACTGGGAGGGATTGAGAACCAGGCTCAGATGCTTTGGATCACAATCCAAAGAACCACCACGGCATCTGGCATGGCTGTCCCAGCCATCACCACACTGACAGCTGCTGCTGCTAAGTCACTTCAGTCGTGTCTGACTCTGTGTGACCCCATAGACGGAAGCCCACCAGGCTCCCCTGTCCCTGGGATTCTCCAGGCAAGAACACTGGAGTGGGTTGCCATTTCCTTCTCCAATGTGTGAAAGTGAAAAGTGAAAGTGAAGTCGCTCAGTCGTGTCCGACTCATTGTGTCCCCATGGACTGCAGCCTACCAGGCTCCTCCATCCATGGGATTTTCTAGGCAAGAGTACTGGAGTGCCTTGACATTGCCTTCTCCGATGCATGTGACTGGTTGAGTCAATTACATACATTGCTTGAGGGATGGTTTCAAGGGAACTTGGAAAGCAAGCATTTGCTATTTTCCTCTTCTTTGGGGAAGTTAATTCTGATTCCTAGCGAGACTCATAAGGCAGAGATCTCCCTCCACCAAATATAGATACATTGTTTTCTATAAATAAAGTAGAAAAGAATGTCTACTTTATCAGTATGCTCTAAATGCTTTGAGCAGGTACTCTTAGGAATAAAAATAATTAACAATGTACTCTTAATAAATGTACATTCATTTATAAATTAAGGATAACAGTTTAATACTACATTCGTTGCAGCAACCTGTTGGAAGTCACACAAACAAATATCTGAGACATCCACTGTAACTTCAGAAGTCTGTAATTTAATTTGGCAGTTTGGCATCTGTTACTAAGATTCTCTTTTTTTCTCTGTTTTTTGTCAAGCTAACATTAGCTACTGACTAAGCATTAGCAAGTAAGTAACACAGAAGTCACCCACTTCTTCAAAACTAGAGAGTGAATTTAAACAGTGTTATTCTGCGGGAGTTGGTGATGGACAGGGAGGCCTGGAGTGCTGTGATTCATGGGGTCGCAAAGAGTCGGACACGACTGAGCGACTGAACTGAACTGAACTGATTCTGCTTGCTTTGGTTGCAGAAGTCAAAGGATGTCATTTCAGAACCCAACAAGGTATTAGCTCATTGAACAACAATCATTAACTCTTGCTTTTTGAATAACTACTATGCAGCACACCCTGGAGAAGAGTAAGTGCTTTACACGGAGTTCTGGTTCAGCTGCTTTTACAACCTCCTACAGAAGAGAAAACCAAAGACCACACATACAGGTACTAGCTTGCTCAAAGCCACACTCAATTCCAGGGCATGCTATCTACCTCCATGGAAATATCCTATCACTTTTGCACAAAACCTAAGAAGCAATTCAAAATTCCTGAAACACTCTACATGATAGTACAAGGAGAAGCTCTGGAATCTTCTGAGTAAAAAGTAAAAATTGAGGACACAAGAAATTATGATGAATCATGGAAGAAGCTCATATAATTCACTCACTGGTGCAAGGAGATACACCCTTTTACTATCATTTACTGTCAATAACATATTTAAATGTTTTTGAAGTTAAAGACAATGTTACTAACAACCCATCATGGGACTCAAAATGCTAAAAATCATTGAGGGTAGTGAGACCAAATGAAAATTCTCTGTGCTAAGAATGGCAGATAATATAAAATTTATCCTAGTTTATTGGAAGGGCATAGCTGCTTATGGTCATAAATTATAACCTCTGTTTTCACATTTGTGAGAAATATCCACAATGAATAGTTTGAACCCAAGGTCCTGAGTTCTCTTCGCTCCAATCATATTACTTTCCTCTCAGTTTCTTATACAAATAATTTCTCTTTCTCTGACTTTCTGCTTATGATGTCACTCTGCATGCAACACCAGGGTTACAAACACACTACCACCACCACCTGCTCCTTCCACCTGACTCCACTGGCCAACTGCAATTCCTCCCTCATCTCACCTGCAACATCACTTATGTGGGAAACCCTTACCAGACCATTTAAAGTAAGCTTAAGTACCCTCGCATAACCTTCCGCATCAGCTCTGTTCCTCTGTTCTTCCTCTTTCTGAACCATCAACACACTTTTACCTACTTACCAGTTTTGGACTCTCCATAGAATGGAAGGTCAGGAACCAAGCTGATTTTCAGAAACAAACTCTCTAATAATAAATTCTCAACAAATGTTCAGTTCAATCACTCAGTTGTGTCTGACTCTTTGTGACCCCATGGACTGCAGCATGCCAGGCTTCCCTGGTCATCACCAACTCCTGGAGTTATTTAAACTCGTGTCCATTGAGTTGGTGATGCCATTCAATCATCTCATCCTCTGTCATCCCCTTCTCCTCCTGCCTTCAATCTTTCCTAGCAACAGGATTTTTTCCAAAGAGTCAATTCTTCACATCAGATGGCCAAAATATTGGAGTTTCAGCTTCAGTCCTGCCAATGAATATTTAGAACGGGTTGAATCTCCATGTAGTCCAAGGGACTCTCAGGAGTCTTCTCCAACACCACAGTTCAAAAGCATCAATTTTTGGTGCTCAGCTTTCTTTATAGTCCAACTCTCACATCCATACCTGACTACTGGAAAAACCAAGTGACTAGACGGACCTTTGTTGGCAGAGTAATGTCTCTGCTTTTGAATATGCTATCTAGGTTGGTCATAGCTTTTCTTCCAAGGAGCAAGCGTCTTTTAATTTCATGGCTGCAGTCACCATCTACAGTGATTCGGGAGGCCCAAAAAATAAAGTTTCTCATTGTTTCCATTGTTCCCCATCTATTTGCCATGAAGTTATGGGACCAGATGCTACGATCTTAGATTTCTAAATGTTGAGTTTTGAACCAACTTTTTCACTCTCCCTTTTCACTTTCATCAAGAGGCACTTTCTGCCATAAGGGTGGTGCCATCTGTGTATCTGAGATTATTGATATTTCTCCTGGCAATCTTGATTCCAGCTTTTGCTTCAACCTGCCCAGCATTTCTCATGATGTACTACTCTGAAAATAAGTTAAATAAGCAGGGTGACAATACACAGCCTTGGTGTACTCCTTTCCTGATTTGGAACCAGTCTGTTTTTCCATGTCCAGTTCTAACTGTTGCTAGATGAATGAGCAAATGAATGGATGAACAGCTGCTATAGCTAGAGGCAAAGTCTGTCACAGTCAGAATGTTTCTATGGCTTAAAATACCATATAAAAGCCCCCTGGTTGTGCCATGGCAAAAGGAAAAAAAAAAAAGGAGACCTATAGGCAGACTCATTCAAGTCTGAGCAAGCTTCAGGTTATGCCCAAACCTTTCTTCCATCTTGCGAACAACCAGTTCCCAGAACAAGTTGGCTTTGGTTAAAGCCATTATACTTTTCCTCTCCCTCATCTTCCCAATAAACAGCCATTTTCAGCTGGGTGCCTTTTGCCATGTCAGGAATGAAGACACACACTGAACCAATACAGACCAAGCTCAGAATTTAACCGGTTCCCCCACACCACCAGATGTAAGGCAGCCATCCATGTCTGTCGACAAATGGAGCTCTGTGGAATCTGAACTGTCCTCACCTCTTCACATTTCATTTTTCAAAGGAATCTTTGTATCTAAAATGAATAGTTTGGAAACCAGAAATAGAGAATCAAAGTAGGTCAGTATGAATGATCCCATTCGAGGAGATTCCTTTCCTGGGAGGGCAAGGCTTGTCAGCGTTGTGGTGGCACCCCTGTTAACCACTGTCCCCATTTCACATCACACCGACTGAATTATTATGGAAAAAGCATTTTCCCAGAAGCCAAGATGGCACACACATTGAAGGCAATGTATGCTAAGAAATGGCGACCACGTTTGTCAAACATAAAGGGGACAATTAATAGAGGAACAACAAACTCTGGGCTACCAAAGAAAAATAGCTGAAAAATGACAACCAATAGTTGCCTTGGCAGGATAACCACACTATTTCTGCTGACACTTTAGCCCTATAATTTATGTAAGTCTACCCTTTTTTTTTTTTTTCAATCCACTGCTTCTTGGCACCTGCACTTTAGCTACTGAAGTTCTCTTTGGCATCACTCTATAGTAAGTAATCATGTCCCAGCACTGGTGGTCAACCAGAGGGTGGATTCTTTATCAGGGGGTCCTTACTCCTTGACAGACCATTTCCATGTTAAAATTTATTTGCAGTGTTCCCTCTCCACCAAATACATTTTAAAAAACATTCTACAAAACATCATCTTTGAAAGTTGAAAGCCGCCAAAATACACGTTAATTCACCCATATCTTTTTGCATTATATTTTTAAATAACATCAATATGAAAGAGATATGCATGGCAACATAGAATATGAAGAATGAAAAGTGATATACAGATTTAAATTTTCTGTATGTTCACTATATGTCAATTAGATTTACTAAGTAATATAGGAACACCCACAAAAAGTTGTGTATATTTTTAGATTCAGATCAGCAAAAATGCCCAGGTTTAGCACAGCCAAGGCTGACCAGAGTATGAAAAAAGAAGCCCTCTCAAATCCTATTGGTGTATAAATAAGCACAATTCATTTATGAGGTAATGTGGTGAAATCTTAATAGACTGGCCTACCATTCCTACTGCTAGAAATTTACCCAATGAATTTATTTACCCAAGCACCATGGTGTTTATGTAAAAGGGTGTCTAAGGCAGCACTATTTATGATCCAAAAAAGTCCAAATCCAGAATAAGGGGGAAACAAAATGGATTTTTAAAAAAAGAATCAGAAATTCTTAGAGCTACTGAGGTGTAAGGGGCCTTTCATAGGGATAGGAACAGGACTGATAGGTAAGAGAAATAGTAGGAGAGGAATGCCTTTGTTTATTACTATAAGGAAGTATTGCCACAGTCTATTCATCCTTCATGGTGTTTCAGAAATTTAACTACAGGAACTTTGAGCTACTTTGAAATTACTGTTGTAGTTGCAAGACAAAAACACTATGTAAAGACTGGACTAAGTAGGTCCAGGCTTTCTTAAAAATACACACACATACACACAAAGAGGATTTCTCTAAAAATACACACATACACCACAGAGGCATAATTTACTTACAATATTATGTAAGTTTCAGGTATACAATGATTCATAATTTTTAAAGGTTATACTCCATTTAAAATTATTATAAAATATTGGCTACATTCCCTGTGCTGGACAATATATCCCTGCACACACACACACGAATATTGAGGTGCATTTATCTTTTCTAGTTAGTGTTTTCTTCAGAAATAGAACTGGGACTGGAGTTGCTGGATTATATGATATTTTTATTTTTAGCTTTCTGAGGACTCTCCATACTGTTTTCCATAGTGGCTGCACTGATTTACAATCTCACCAATAGGGTATGAGGGTTCCCTTTTCTCCACATTCTCACCAACATTTGCTATTTGTGGTCTTTTGATGATAGCCATTTTGACAGGTATGAGGTGATATCTCATTGACACAAATGGGTTTTAATACACAAGTACAGGCGGCTGTGATGGCACACGAGTGTGGCCGAGAGGAGCTACCCCGGGCCTGAGGACAGGGGCCACAGCTGAAAGGAGCTACCCTGCATCAGAGGTAAGGAGCAGTGGTTGCGCTGTGCTGGAGCAGCCATGAAGAGAGACCCCACGTCCAAGGTAAGAGAAACCCAAGGAAGACGGTAGGCACAGAGAGAGGGGACCAGAGGGCAGACAGATTGAAACCACAATCACAGACAACTAGCCAACCTGATCACACGGACCCCAGCCTTGTCTAACTCAGTGAAACTAAGCCATGCCGTGTGGGGTCACCCAAGACGGGCGGGTCATGGTGGAGAGGTCTGACAGAATGTGGTCCACTGGAGAAGGGAATGGCAAACCACTTCAGTATTCTTGCCTTGAGAACCCCATGAACAGTATGAAAAGGCAAAATGATAGGACACTGAAAGACGAAGTCCCCAGGTCGGTAGGTGCCCAATATGCTACTGGAGATCAGTGGAGAAATAACTCCAGAAAGAATGAAGGGATGGAGCTAAAGCAAAAACACCACCCAGTTGTGAATGGGACTGGTGATGGAAGCAGGGTTCGATGCTGTAAAGAGCAATATTGCAGAGGAACCTGGAATGCTAGGTCCATGAAACAAGGAAAACTGGAAGTGGTCAAGCAGGAGATGACAAGAGTGAATATTGACATTCTAGGAATCAGTGAACTAAGATGGACTGCAATGGGTGATTTTAACTCAGATGACCATTATATCTACTAGTGTAGGCAAGAATCCCTTAGAAGAAATAGAGTAGCCATCATGGTCAACAAAAGAGTCCGAAATGCAGTACTTGGATGCAATCTCAAAAATGACAGAAAGATCTCAGTTCATTTCCAAGGCAAACCACTCAATATCATGGTAATCCAAGTCTAAGCCCCGGCCAGTAATGCTGAAGAAGCTCAAGTTGAACAGTTCTATGAAGACCTACAAGACCTTCTAGAACTAACACCCAAAAAGATGTCCTTTTCATCATAGGGGACTGGAATGCAAAAGTAGGAAGTCAAGAAACACCTGGAGTAACAGGCAAATTTGGCCTTGGAGTACAGAATGAAGCAAGGCAAAGGCTAATAGAGTTCTGCCAAGAGAATGCACTGGTCATAGCAAACACCCTCTTCCAACAACACAAGAGAAGACTCTACACATGGACATCACCAGATGGTCAACACCGAAATCAGATTGATTATATTCTTTGCAGCCAAAGATGGAGAAGCTGTATACAGTTAGCAAAAACAAGACCAGGAGCTGACTCTGGCTCAGATCATGAACTCCTTATTGCCAAATTCAGACTCAAATTGAAGAAAATGGAGAAAACCACCATACCATTCAGGTATGACCTAAATCAAATCCCTTATGATTACACAGTGGAAGTAAGAAATAGATTTAAGGGATTAGATCTGATAGACAGAGTGCCTAATGAACTATGGATGGACATTTGTGACATTGTACAGGAGACGGGAATCAAGACCATCCCCAAGAAAAAGAAATGCAAAAAAGCAAAATGGCTGTCTGAGGAGGCCTTACAAATAGCTGTGAAAAGAAGGGAAGCAAAAAGCAAAGGAGAAAAGGCAAGATATACCCATCTGAATGCAGAGTTCCAAAGAATAGCAAGGAGAGATAAGAAAGCCTTCCTCAGGGATCAATGCAAAGAAATAGAGGAAAACAACAGAATAGGAAAAACAAGAGGTCTCTTCAAGAAAATTAGAGATTCCAAGGGAACATTTCATGCAAAGATGGGCTCAATAAACGACAGAAATGGTAGGGACCTGACAGAAGCAGAAGATATGAAGAACAGGTGACAAGAATACACAGAAAAACTATACAAAAAAGATCTTCACGACCAAGATAATCACGATGGTGTGATCACTCACCTAGAGACAGACATCCTGGAATATGAAGTCAAGTGGGCCTTAGGAAGCATCACTACGAACAAAGCTAGTGGAGGTGATGGAATTCCAGTTGAGCTATTTCAAATCCTGAAAGATGATGCTGTGAAAGTGCTGCACTCAATATGCCAGCAAATTTAGAAAACTAAGCAGTGGCCACAGGACTGGAAAAGGTCAGTTTTCATTCCAATCCCAAAGAAAGGCAATGCCAAAGAATGTTCAAACTACCACACAACTGCACTCATCTCACGTGCTAGTAAAGTAATGCTTAAAATTCTCCAAGCCAGGCTTCAGCAGTATGTGAACCATGAACTTCCAGATATTCAAGCTGGTTCTAGAAAAGGCAGAGGCACCAGAGATCAAATTGCCAACATCCGCTGGATGATCGAAAAAGCAAAAGAGTTCCAGAAAAACATCTATTTCTGATTTATTGACTATGCCAAAGCCTTTGACTGTGTGGATCACAATAAACTGTGGAAAACTCTGAAAGAGATGGGAATACCAGACCACCTGACCTGCCTCTCGAGAAATCTGTATGCCGGTCAGGAAGCAACAGTTAGAACGTGGAATGACAGACTGGTTCCAAATAGGAAAAGGAGTGCGTCAAGGTTGTATATTGTCACCCTGCTTATTTAACTTCTATGCAGAGTACATCATGAGGAACGCTGGGCTGGAAGAAGCACAAGCTGGAATCAAGATTGCTGGGAGAAATATCAATAACCTTAGATATGCAGATGATACCACCCTTACGGCAGAAAGTGAAGAACTAAAGAGCCTCTTGATGAAAGTGAAAGAGGAGAGTGAAAAAGTTGGCTTAAAGCTCAGCATTCAGAAAACTAAGATCATGGCATCTGGTCCCACCACTTCATGGCAAATAGATGGGGAAACAGTGTCAGACTTTATTTTTCTGAGCTCCAAAATCACTGCAGATGGTGATTGCAGCCATGAAATTAAAAGATGCTTACTCCTTGGAAGGAAAGTTATGATCAACCTAGACAGCATATTAAAAAGCAGAGACATTACTTTGCCAACCAAGGTCTGTCTAGTCAAGGCTATGGTTTTTCCAGTAGTCATGTTTGGATGTGAAAGTTGGACTATAAAGAAAGCTGAGTGCCGAAGAATTGATGCTTCTAAACTGTGGTGTTGGAGAAGACTCTTGAGAGTCCCTTGGACTGCAAGGAGATCCATCCAGTCAATCCTAAAGGAGATCAGTCCTGGGTGTTCATTAGCAGGACTAATGTTGAAGCTGAAACTCCAATACTTCAGCTACCTGATGTGAAGAGCTGACTCATTTGAAAAGACCCTGATGCTGGGAAAGATTGAGGGCAGGAGGAGAAGGGGACGACGGAGGATGAGATTTTTGGATGGCATCACTGACTCGATGGACATGGGTTTGGGTGGACTCCGGGAGTAGGTGATGGACAGGGAGGCCTGGCGTGCTGCGGTTCATGGGGTCGCAGAGCTGGACACGACTGAGCGACTGAACTGAACTGATACCCAAGGTTACCAACACGTTCTTAATCCACCCACACACATGTAAGTCTACATCCAATATAGAAAGCCTTAACCCCATGGGAGACCCAGAGATACTAATAAAATTGAGATACTTTGTGTTCCCCTATGAGTCAGGCACATGCTAAGAGCTTTCCATGGCTACCAACTGAATGGAAGGCTGCCCACCAAAGAAGTGACTCACTCACTTAGAATACATTTCCTATCATCACCTCATTTCTTGGCCTCTGTTGGGAGGGAATCTGCGCTCCCTCCTTTCACTTTTCCATATCTGTCCCTTGTTTATCCTGTTAATCTCCCCTCAGGGAACCCCTTTCTGATGAACATCCGGCCTTCCATCGCCTAAGTAGGTTCTTCAGTAAAATCTCCCTTATAGGATTTGGTTTTCTCTTTCTGTATGCCATCTCTTTTTCCCCATTTGTTAACTGCTCCAAGAGGAAGCCTAAACTGTCAGCATACTTAGGAGGGGAAAAAAGTGTTATCTGACATCCAGAAGCTGGTTGGGCACTCACAGCAAAGCTGTGTTAATCCCCTGTTGGACATAAATGGCCTCAGAGAACACTGACTTCAGACAAGCTTACTCTGAGAAGTGAGACCAAACAAGACAATGTCATAATTTTGTCTAAGTACAGACAGTCATAGTAGTAAGGACCCTGTGTTACCAACATAATACCAAACACCCATTCTCATGGTTAAAATGAGTGACCACCACTTATTTACCAATGACAATTCTATCTTCAAACTATTCTGTCCTTCCTACACATAAGATTTCTTGAGCTACTCAGTCATACCCACTTTCTCACAGCCTCCAATCCAGAGCAGAGCCTCCTTCCCTGAATCACTCAACCCAAGCCCAAATCCTATATATTTTTTTCTAATATCCTCTTACTAAGACTCCCCACTTCCCTATAGAGCATGTTCTCTCTCACTACAAGTAATAAATTCAAAACGCTCAACAAGTGTGTTCTTGGTGGTCACTGGCTGGCTGATTGATGCTAACGTGGAAGGAAACAAAGCCTATGCTCTGAAGGAAAATGGGATGTCATCTTACCAATACTTTCAGCCCATCAACAGTCACTCACCCCCAATTCACAGGGCTGGGGCCAGGATTTCAGCTCCTCAGATCCAGCATTCTGCCATCCCAACCACTAGCATTTATGAAAAACCAGAACTATGCCTCATGCGATTGTATCATTTTTCTATTTATTAAACTAGTACTGCAACTGAGATACTATTATTCTGCTCCAAGATACATATTATCTACCTACAAAGGATTTTGTGACCTGCATTTTACTTATGATTTTTTCCTTTGAGCAACTGTCAAGTTAGAGAAAATACCTCCTGTCCATGTGCAAGAAGACAGTTTCAGTTTTGTTTTAAATTAATCCTCTGCAGTTTCCTTAGGTTAGGAATCCTGTTTGGCTTACCATCATCTTACCCAGCACCAAGCACCATGCTTAGAACATAGTAGAGGCTCAAAATATTTGCTAACATTTTGTAGTTACAAAATTTAAAGAACATGGAAAATGGTTATTAAACAAGGAAAAGAAAGAGGGACTTCCCCCATGGTCCAGTGGTTAATACTCCACTCCCAGTGCAGGGGACGTGGGTTCAATCCCTGGTTGGGGAACTAAGGTCCCACATGCCATGGGGTTCAGTCAAAAATATTTCTTTTAAAGCCGGATGCATTCATACAGGGACTTTCACCAGTGAAAAGATGAAAGTTTGCAGAGATGAGAAGAGAGTTGAAGGCACTATGGGTACGTGAGAAGGGTCTCCATCCCACTCCCAAGCTACCTTCCCAGCTGGTGGTCAAGAAGAAGAGCATACAAACAACTCCATCTAGAAGTCCTAGGCCCAGAGGCTCTCTTATCCATCTCCATTCCTAACAGCGTTTGGGTAACCCCCACATCCTTATGGAGGACGCATCCAAATCCTCTGATCTCTTTTGACTTCCTCCATCTCCAACTGTCTTTTTGTTTGCTCCGTTGCAACATGTTCACAATTCCCCTCAAAACTTTGTAAACCCCAAAAACTAACTCCATCAAACCTTTACACTAACATCCTGCGTTTTAACTTCACCTTCCACCCTCATCTTCCTTGCTCAACTACTTCCACCTCATCCTGATCTCCAACCCATGGATCCCAACACATCATCAGCCCTCTGGGCATTTCCTCACTTGCCCTGCTTAGATTCCAACCGGCTCATCATACCTACTCTTTTGCAAGGACCTTCGCATCCTTTGTTCCTCTCATCCCATAGCATTCTTAAGTTTACATACCTATACAGTGTGTTCTGCTACAACACGTGTCTTCATAAAACCAATTAGTTCAGATGTGACTGGTAAACAGGTGAAAGAATTCAGTAGAATGTAGAAGTTGGGTTGGTTCATAAGCAATTTTTCTGAGGCAACAGAGAGTAAGAATACAGGAGTAGATTTAAGCCTCTGACAGAAAAGACAAGAAATGGGTATCAGCTTGATTAAAGACTTTCCAACTCTATTTTTTAAAAATTAAAAAAAAAAAAAAAAGAAACCTCGTACATGTCCTCCTCCCTGCCCAGAGTCATACCCCAGGCTTACCTCAGGTTGTAGCAAGTAGTATTTCTTCCTATGCCCTCCTTAACACAAATCTTACCAACTCAGTTCTATTTCTATGTGCACTGCTTCAGCACCCCAAAACAATCTCTCCATCTCTCTTTTTTTGTGCTTTTTTATTTCCTGAGATACCAACAATACAAAGAGCTGTTTATAAAGAGGTAGCTCAGTTGGAATATTCATACCATGTTGGCAGCAGTGTAAACTGGAATGATCATCCTGGAAAACTATTTGACAGTATCTACTAAACCACCTTATAACCCAATAGTCCCACCCAAGATGAATGAATGAAGATGTCCACCCAAAGACATATATAAGAATATTCACAGCAGTTTTACTTATAATAAAAAATAGATGTAATATACAGCATGAGGAATACAGCCAATATTTTATAATAACTTAATGGAGTATAATCTATAAAAACATCAAATCACAATGTTGTACACCTGAAACTAATAAAACATTGTAAATCAACTATACTTAAAAAAGAAATAAAACTAAAAGCTTAAAACAACCTAAATGTCAACAACAGCAGATGGCATAAACAAGTATCAGTTCAGTTTCTCAGTCACGTCTGACTCTTTGCAACCCCATGGACTGCAGCACGCCAGGCCTCCCTACCTATCGCCAACTCCTGGAGTTTACACAAACTCATGTTCATTGAGTCAGTAATGCCACCCAACCATCTCATTCTCTGTCGCCCCCTTCTCTTCCTGCCTTCAATTTTTCCCAGCATCAAGGGTCTTTTCAAATGAATCAGTTCTTCGCATCAGGTGGCCAAAGTATTGGAGCTTCAGCTTCAGCATCAATCCTTCCAATGAACACCCAGGACTGATTTCCTTTAGGATGGACTGGTTGGATCTCCTTGTAGTCCAAGGGACTCTTAAGAGTCTTCTCCAACACCACAGTTCAAAAACATCTTTTCTTCGGTGCTCAGCTTTCTTTATACTTCAACTCTCACATTCATACGTGACTACTGGAAAAACCATAGCTTTGGCTAGACGGACCTTTGTTGGCAAAGTAGTGTCTCTGCTTTTTAATATGCTGGCTCGTTTATATATTCACATGATTTATTACACAATAATAAAACAAACTACTAATATGCATGGGCACATGGAATAATTTCGTAGATATGATGAGGAGAGAAGATGCCAAACACAGAATATAGAAGTCCACATATATATTACTACAAGGACTGGCAGGACTGTGGTCAGCTTGAGGGGATGTAATCAGGAGGTACACAAGGGTCTGTGGTAGACAGGGAATATCCTGTGTCTTGTTCTGAGTGATGATTACATGACTGTAAACATATTTTTTCTTTTCTTTCTTGCAGTTTTTTCTTTTACTTATAAAATACACAAAGCATAAAATTTATCATCTTAACCATTTTAAGTCTACAGTTCAGTGGCATTAAGCACATTCACAGTAGTGCAACAATCATTACCATCCATCTCCTAAACATTTTTCATTTTTCCCAAATTGAAATTACATACTTCAATAATAACTC
Organism: Moschus berezovskii; assembly: GCF_049115385.1. Classification (NCBI taxonomy): domain Eukaryota; kingdom Metazoa; phylum Chordata; class Mammalia; order Artiodactyla; family Moschidae; genus Moschus; species Moschus berezovskii. Next base: position 15,694,196 of record NC_142483.1, read on the forward strand.
CCCATAACCCTACATTCCAGCCCATGGCAACTACCATTCTACTCTGTCTCTGAGAAGTGGACTACTCTAGGTACCTCATATAGGCAGAACCATATGGTATTTGCCCTTTTGTGACGGCCTTATTTCACTGAGCATAGCAGTCATGTATGGATGTGAGAGTTGGACCATAACAGAAGACTGAGTGCCAAAGAATTGATGCTTTTGAACTGTGGTGTTGGAGAAGACTCTTGAGAGTCCCTTGGACTGCAAGGAGATTAAACTAGTCCATCCTAAAGAAAATCAATCCTGAATTTTCAATGGATGGATTGATGGTGAGGTTGAAGCTCCGATACTTTGCCCACCTGATGTGAAAAGTTGACTCACTGGAAAAGACCCTGATTCTGGGAAAGATTGAAGGCAGGAGGAGAAGGAGACAACAGAGGACAAGACGGTTGGATGGCATCACCAACTCAATCGACAAGAGTTTGAGCAAGCTCCGGGAGATGGTGAAAGACAGGGAAACATGGCGTGCTGCAATCCATGGGGTCGCAAAGAGTCGGACACGACTGAATGACTGAACAACAACAAACAACTTCACAGTCCACCCGCAGTGTAGGTTGAGTTAGATCTTCCTTACTTTTCAAGGTTGAATAATATTCCATTATATGGATATACCACATTAGCTTATTCATTTACCTATCTATAGACACTTGCATTGCTTGTGTCTTTTGGCTATTGACTAATGTCTCCTGAAAGAGCCTCTGGCTAGACTTAAATACCTGCTTGGGCTGTCCATGTTTCCCTGGTGGGGGGAGGGGAGAAGGACACCAATTATTGCTTTTGTTAGTGCTTTGGTTACAAATGTGCACAGATATTTAACAATCCTAATTTTATTTAGTTGCATAGATTTCTATTTAGTTAAAGAGATTTAACTAGTCCTATTTTTCCTATAAGTTCCCAATACCTTTAATGCACGATTTCACAGAATGTCATTTTCAAGACTTCATGTATTTTGTTATAATATTTAAAATATATGTTAACATTTATTTAGAATATATTTACCAAGTGCCTATCACGTTCCAAGCAATGTTTCTGTTTACTGAGACTACAACAGTAAACAAAATAGACCCAAAAGAGTCCCCCACCTTTCTAGAGCCTAGGTATGTAAAAATAGGTATTTTTAATGGGACAACTGATAGACATATTCATGTGTTTACTTTTAACAGTTCTCCCACTGCACTATCAACTCCATGACGGCAAGGTCTGTCCTCTTATCGAGACCCAAGCACAGTGCTATACACACAAAAGGTGCTTCTGCTATCCTTTAAAAACTTGAAAGGCACTTGCAGCCAAGCTTCAATTTTACAAATAAAAAAGATGGTTTGAGACATGACAATAGCCTCCCAAATCACACTGTTGATGAGTATCAAGCTGAATGGAATTGGGGTCTCCAGGTTCCCCTCTAGGACTTTTCAAGTACAAAGCAAACTCTAAGAACTAAGGAAACTTGTGTACTACTGTTGTCTAGTAGCTTAGTTGTATTTGACTCTTTGCAACCCCACGGAGTGTAGCACGCCAGGCTCCTCTGTCCATGGGATTCTCCAGGCAAGAACACTGGAGTGGGTTGCCATTTCCTCCTCGAGGGGATTGTCCTAACCCAGGGATCAAACCAGCATCTCCTGCATTGCAGGTGGATTCTTTATCACTGCACCACTTGAGAAGTACAATACTTTAGTACAAAGTCTGAAGGGTTTACGTCTTTGCTCAGAGATTCATCTAAGAAAAACTAAAAAACAATAACTAGCTAAAACAATCAAAGAAGATGTGACAGTCCTTGCCAATTTTTCCAGAAGGTTTCTAGTCATTTATAATGCTTGCTAATAACTTAAGTAGAACATATAACATTGATTGAGACATCTCCAATGATAAACAAAAAATGAGAATAAGCTCCATTGCTTTGAAATAGTGTTCATCACACTACTAACCCTTGTATTTGTAAAATAACTTCAGGGGCTTCCCAGGTAGCGCTAGTGGTAAAGAACATGTCTGCAATGCAGGAAACTTAAGAGACACAGGTTTGATCCCTGGGTCAGGAAGATCCTCTGGAAAAGGACACGGCAACCTACTCCAGTATTCTTGCCTGGAGAATTCCATCGACAGAGGAACCCGGCATGCTACAGTCCACGGGCTCATAGAGTCTCACATGACTGAAGATATAGTGAATTCATGAACACTATTTGAAAGCATGATAAAGACCATTTCAAACCCAGTATTGTTGAATAAGGCAAGTCAGCATCTATATATCATTACAGTAAGGTGCTTTTAAATTTTTCCAAATTATTATAGAGTAGTAGACTATTTCCTTGGGATCGTTGAATTCAAAATCATTAGGCAGGAAAAAAAAGAACTTCATAAATTATTCATGCCAGAATTATGTACTCAGAAAATATTATCTTCTTCACAGAACTAACTATATTTAATATTTGTGTTTTTTAACCATTTTATTGTTGACATAGGAATAGAAAGGTAAACTAAAGTTTGTGTCATAAAAAAAGTAATACTAAATGGCATTCAAATGTTCTTTGCCATTTCTCCCAGCATTTCCAAGATATGTACTACCTCTCATATAGATGATTATAATAGCTTTTATGCATATTTCACCCAAGTGAAAATAATAAAATTAAAAGTAAGGGAATAACAACACGTGTCATGTGTTAAGGAAAGCACCATGCCATGTGCTTTGGTCATCGTCTCTTAATCCTCACAGTAACTCTGAAAAGTAGAACTATTATTACCCTCATTTTATAGAGGTAGAAACTGACGCTTAAGCATATTCAAATCACTTGGAATTCAAAATAGGAAAGTGCAATCCCAGGGTTCATGTCGTTAACACTCTTCCATATACATATTTACTGCTTCCACTCTAAATTCAAATTTAGCTCTCTAAAGCATGGTGTTTCAATACCTTGCATGACTCCTTGTGTATGAAGAAAAAATTATTTCACTCAGCATTCAAAGCCCTTCCTGTCCTGACCCCAAATCTGTCTTCAAAACCTGTCTCTCACACTTCAATCACTGAACGGAGCATTTTTTTCCCCTAATATACAACAATTTCCCAAACCCTTCACCTGTGTGCATACTCTTAGGAATGCCCCACCAATTCATCTCTTCCTGTCAAAAACCAACCCATTACCCAAGACCTATCTACAAGCTGCCACCTTGTGGCAATCCTTCAACCAACTAGGCACATGGTGTATATATAGCAAATCTGATCAGAATATTCAAACACAAGGCAGCCAATCAGAACTCCATGAGATTCCAAGACATAACTATACGCAACACATTACAAAGTAAAGTGGTTGAACTTGAGGCAATTATGCATGGGTTACAGTTATGACACATTGATCTTCATTAACATATTTCTCTATGTGAGTCACAGAAAAATAGGCCGGGTCTGACAGGTTGAATTTTAGCAGTCAATCACCACCATTAGCTGTTCTCTTCAAAAATATAGAATGCTTAAATAAGAAAGGAAAATCATTCTAAAAAAATTATCTCTTCAGTTGCCAAATCAAGCGGAGTCTCTCTCAGGGAGGTTTCTCTTAACAATCTAGAATTTCTCTCTTTTTATCTTTCAGAAAGCATCCACCTATACTCCAATGGCCTCCATTCCAGAGGAGCTATGTGCATGTATCAGCTCTGCTGATGCCTGGGACTTTGTCCACGTGCACAATTCCCCTGGGCACAAGCAGATAACATAACACTCAACGAGCAACCCAAAGAAAAAAGTGAAAGTGAAATGGCCAGGGCCATGATATGGCCCTGCCATCCTTTTCACATCACAAAGAGAACCCTACCCACCACCAGTAAGTGCTTGCAACCATCCTTTACAGTGGGGAATTTGAAAGCATGTGGAAAGGTATGTGCAAAATCAGAATGGAGAAGGGGTCTTTAGGGATAAAATATAAAGTTGGAGTTCATCAATGAAATTGGAAAGATTAGAAGGAACAAATATACCCTGATGACCTTGCTGCCTGACAATGAGAGATGGTCATCTGAAGACACACTGTGGTGGTAAGTGCTGCTTCTCTGAAACGCAGTGCTCACAGGCTTACTTTGGCAGCTGCCTTGAATTTGAAACCTGGCTGACCAGGTATGTGACCTCAGGAAACTTACTTCTTGACCTTCAATTCCCTCATCTATAAAACAAAAATAGTACCTCTCCCAGTGACCTGGGAATTGAGACAACACTTAGAAAGCACAGTGCATGCCACAGAGTAAATGCCAATAAGTTATGGATGCTGCTCTGATCATTTTATATTTATTATCTGAAGGTATTAAAACAAAGACTTATCTGTCTAAAACTGCTGCCAATACACCTGGTGACTATGGAAATGCTCTATCGTTGGCTGTGCGGTCTACTACAGTAGTTACTGGCCTCATGTAACTCTTGAATACCAGAAAGATTGCTAGACCAATGAAGAAACTGAAGTTTTAATTTTTCTTAACTTTCAGTTCAGTTCAGTTCAGTCGCTCAGTTGTGTCCGACTCTCTGTGGCCCCATGAATCACAGCACGCCAGGCCTCCCTGTCCATCACCAACTCCCGGAGTTCACTCAAACTCATGCCCATCGAGTCGGTGATGCCATCCAGCCATCTCATTCTCTGTCGTCCCCTTCTCCTCCCGCCCCCAATCCTTCCCAGCATCAGAGTCTTTTCCAGTGAGTCAACTTGTCACATGAGTTGGCCAAAGTATTGGAGTTTCAGCTTTAGCATCAGTCCTTCCAATGAACACCCAGGATTGATCTCCTTTAGAATGGACTGGTTGGATCTCCTTGCAGTCCAAGGGACTCTCAAGAGTCTTCTCCAACACCACAGTTCAAAAGCATCAATTCTTCGGCGATCAGCTTTCTTCACAGTCCAACTCTCACATAGCCTTGACTAGATGGACCTTTGTTGGCAAAGTAATGTCTCTGCTTTTTAATACGTTATCTAGGTTGGTCATAACTTTCCTTCCAAGGAGTAAGCGTCTTTTAATTTCATGGCTGCAATCAGCATCCGCAGTGATTTTGTTAACTTTAATTAATTTAAATGTAAACAGTCTCATGTGGATACTGTATACTATATTGAATAGCATGCATCTAGAATAATTAAAATACTACTTTCATTTGAAGGGAGAATGATCTAGCCTAATGGCTCTAAAATCCCATCTGGTAGAACACTACCAATCAGTCATCAAGTTTTCAATAGTGCATAGCAAAAGAAACCAAAAAAGTTAAGTGTTTTGAATTTTTCATAAAACTAAATTCATTCCATTTTAAGGACTATGGCTGGCTCAGCGGTGAGGAATCTACCTGCAATGCAGGAGATGTGGGTTTGATCCTTGGGTTAGGAAGATCCCCTGAAGACGGAAATGGCAACCTACTCCAATATTCTTGCCTGGAGAATCCCAATCCATGGGATCACAAAAGAGTCGGACACGACTGGGTAACTAAGTAACAACAACAGTTCCTCCTTCTGAGACTGGATGCTCACTTTAAATTCTTAAGAAATTTCATCATTCCTTCAACAATTGTAACTCCTCTCTATATGTCACGTATTATTCAGGGGATACAGTTAAAGTAAAACATTTTTCTGCTTCATGAAGCTTACATTCTACTGGAAGAAGACAGACAATAAACACACACACAGAGAAGTCTACAAGGAAAAATAAAGCATGAAAAGATATAGAGACTACAACAGGGGGAGGGAAAGGATCAAGGAAGCACTTTCTCATGCTACAGCACTTGAGTAAATACCCAAAGGAGGTGAAGGAGTTAGCCATGCGCTGAAGAAAAAGTATTCCACACAAAAGACACAGTAAATACAAAGGCCCAGAAGCAAAAACAAATGTGACGTATCCAAGAGATAGTTTAGTATAGTTAAAGTGAGTAAGTAACAGAATATAAGGTTAGGGCATTTACCAGAACCAGCATGTGGATGGATACTGTATGGACTTTTTTTGTTTTTAGAAAATTTTTATCTTGCAATACTTTTGGACTTGTAGAATAATTAAAGCTAGTTCAGAGAGCAGATCGCTGTTTTCCCTAATAGCAAACATCTCACAGAACTATGGACAGTTGTCAAAAGCAGAAAACAGCATCAGTACAATAGAATTAATTAAACTCCAGACTTTATTCATGTTTCACCACTTCTCCCACTACTGTCTTTTTCTGTCCCAGGATCCAATCCAGGACACCACACTGCATTTAGACGTGTCTCCTTAGTCCTTTCTGCCCTGTGACAGCTTCTCGGTCCTTCCTTGTTTGTCATGTCCTTGCAGTGTAAAGAATATTGACCAGGTATTTTGTAGATGATCCCTCAACATGGGTTTTTCTGATGTTTTCCTTGTGTTTAGTCTAGAGTTATGGGTTTGGGGGAAAATACCACAGAGATGAAGTGCCCTTGTCATCACATTCTATCAGGTGATGATATGATATCCACATGATTTATTACTGGTGAAGGACTCTTGGCTTTTATTGTAAATGAGATGGGAGCCACGAGAGAGTTTTGAGCAAAGGAGGGACATAGCCTCATTTTTAAAAAGATCATTCTTGAGCTGTGTTGAGAACAGTTTGTAAGAGGCAAGAAACATGGAAAGCAATCAGGAGGTTATGAATGATTTGGGAGAGAGATGATCATGCTGGTTTAGACTAGGGCTGTGGCAGCTGAGGTGGTTAAAGAAAAAAAGAAAAGAAAGGTTGAATTCTAGATTAGAACAAAAGGAGAACAACCAAATCTGCCAATGTGGATGTAAGAGAGAGACCAAGGTAATGGAAAGATTTCTGTCCTGAACATCAGGTGGGAAACACTGAAAGAAGACCAAGGGGATGGGAGGAATTAAGAATCTAGGTTGCACTTACTGCATCTACAATCCCTATGAGATATATAAGCAGAGAGGTGGAGTAGCAATTGAACAGATGATTCTAGAATTCAAAGGTGATGCTGAGGTCAAAGATATAAATTTGAGAATCATCAATAAACAGATGGTATCTCAAGTCATAAACTGAGTGATCTCACCTAGGAATTGTGTGTTGAGAAAAGAGAAAAAGTCTGACATTGAAAACTAGCTGATGATAGCTAGGATTTTATTTTTCAATTTCCTAAGTTGGAAAAATTAAAAGCTGGCAACCCCTATGGCCATCTTCAAAGGTTTGGTGATATATATATAAATAATATATATACTAAACATGTACTTATTGTACAAAGTCCTGAGAGAGAACCATAGGTAACATCTCTAGTCCCCTCTACTATCTTCAGCAATTTTTCAAAGATTTCTTGGAAGGCAGTACTTTTCTTGGACTGGAAGTTTATACTTTGGAGAGGAGGGAAGGAGGTATGATTTTAAGGCATGATTCTAATATTTTTCTCCCTATCTTCTTAAGCACTGGTTTTCAAGCTTTGGTGTGAATCAGAATATTAAACTAGAGGACTTGTTAAACATGGACTGCTAAGCCCAGCCTCAGAGTTTCTCATTCAGCAGGTCTGGGGTCAGCCAGAAACGTTGAATTCCTAACAAGTTCTTAACTGATACCAATGCCGCTTATCTGAAGACCACATTTTGACAACTAGTGCTCTCAAGAATGTCCTTATGTCAAAGGCATAGCTGAGAAGATTTGTGTGGACACTAATCTCTTTTATTTACTTCCAGCAGGGCAATGATTGGTGGTCAACAGTGCCTGCAAGATTTTACCATATGATTTGCAAATCCAGCCCTAGATATTTACTGTGTGAATCATTTTCCAACCATCCAGAACTTCCAGGAATTCATGGACACCAAACCACACACTTCTGAAAGCCTTCCCTAAAAGGAAAGCTTAAGAGAAGCCCAGAGGATATGAAGTAAAGACACTCAAAAATAAATTCAACAATTACTTCATAGCAACACTGTCAAACTTTGACATAACCAAAGGCCATATGAAATCAGCTACAGCAAAACCTAAGTAATTCAGAAAAAAGACAGCCCAGCCAAACTGTGGGAAAAAATATTCTAATAAATCTTACTACTCCTTTTAAAAACTATACCACAATTGAGGACTAATAAGAAAAAGAAAGTTCAGTTAAAATTGTTCTACATTATTAAATACTACATTATTTTCTATTTTCATTATATTTCATTATTAAATACTACATTTTCATTATGTTCTACATTATTAAATAATTGTTCTAAATTATTAAATATATTCTAAAATATTAAATAAAAATTCAGAATTATGTCATGTATTCAGTCAAGTTTGCATTCGTAATTTAATGAAGTAAATATTTAGTGAAAGCATATTCTGGACAAGGCACTGTTGTAATAAACTATACTATCCACTTATCCCCTGACACAGTGATGTCTATGGCATGAGCTACTCAGTGTTGTAACAGAAATATATATATCATACTAAACACAGAGGTAAAACAAACCATTACACAGGGGAAATCAGTCCTAAGAAGGACCTGTAAGAATGGAAGGGCATCCCAGGTGGAAATACAGAAGACACCAAGTTTCAGAAACAGAAAACAGCTCAGCGAATTTTGGGGGAAGGCGGTAAAAAGTGTCAAAAGTGGAAGATGCTCTTAGGAGTATAGCAAAGGGTGAGGCTATTAAAGTGGGAGGGAGACCACCAAAGGCAACTGATAAGAATGTAGCCTTCACAGCACTTTCAACAAGAAGTAAATGGATAAAGCTTTACTCTATACAGGAAATAGAGCAACCCTGTCAGAAACCAGAATTTAGGCATAAAGAGAGTAATACCAATGTCAGGTATGAAAACTTTCCTGAGGTTCACACAATATGATAGAAAAGGTTAAGACAGAAATCAAACATTTGATTGCCAATATTCTTACTTGTTCCTCATAACCAGGTACTAGGCAGGAGTGGGGGAATTATCCCCTGTTGAGGCTCTAAGTGCTGCTTTAACAAAGGATTCTAATACAGCAAACCCTATTGATAATCACTGCCAGAAACCAGCGAGCTGATTAATATTCTCTAATGAGAGACCCTGGACTGTAAGGAGATCAAATCAGTCAATCCTAAAGGAAATCAACCCAGAATATTCATTGGAAGGACTATTGCTGAAGCTCCAATACTTGGACACCCGATGCAAGGGGCTGACTCACTGGAAAAGACTCTGATGTTGGGAAAAACTGAAGGGAAAATGAGAAGGGGTGACAGAGGATGAGATGGTTAGATAGCATCACCGACTCAAGCAACACGAATCTGAACAAACTACAGGAGACAGTGGAGGACAGAAGAGACCAGCATGCTACAGTCCATGAGGCTGCAGAGTTGGACACGACTTAGGGACTGAACAACAATCAGTAGGAATGTAACAAAAACTTAAACAGAAGCTGAAGAAATTTCAGTTCAAGTCCAGCCAAATCCAAGTGTCAAGTTCTATGGTGCATGCCTTTGCTTCCACTTGAGTTAGCTTGCACATCCCTTCAGAGGTAAGATCCATGGATTCTCTTATAGGAGGACAAAGGAGTCGGTTGTGGTGGAAAACATCAAGCCTTCTTACAGAGGCCAACATACAAAGCAGTTGGACCTGTTTGAAAGTATTTATTTAAAATTTTCATTCCAGTAAGAAATGAGCATCAAGGGCCAAGAGAAAAAGAAAGGCCCTCAAGGGGCCATCTTCACAGCTACCACGTGGCCCAGGCTACTACTGCTCTTATTCACTTTGGGACTGCAACAGTTTCCTAGTGTCCAGTGTGCTGGGGACGGTCAGAGTAAAGATTGTCCTGGTAAGTATTAAAGCACCTCCTCTTGCTCTCAGAAACATCCCAGTTTGAATGATGTATGGTCACTCTTCTTCTTATTTATTCTCACCTAACTTCAATCCCTCTCCACATCACAGGCAAAATGATACTTGCTACACTCCTACAATGCTGGATTCCTTCCCAGCCAAACCTTTCTTTTGCACCCACTGTGTTGGCATCCAAGGCCTGCCCTGCTAGGCTCATTCCTGCACCTTCACTTCTATCCCCCCAGAATGCTTTAGTTCCTCAGGGATGCTGGAGACTTCTGCCTTAGGCCCTCACACATGCTATTCCTGCTATCATGAATGCTCTTCCCCATCAATTCCCTTTCCCTGTAATTCCCAGTCAGCATGTAGAGCTCAACTCTAAAATCACTTCCTCAGGAAAGCCCTCCTTGACTACTTCTTCAGACTGTGCATTTGCCCTTCTACTTAAAACGCCTCATATGCAACTAAATACTTGTGTGTATAGTTGTTTAATGTTTGTCTCCACAGTACACAGCTCTCTCAGAGCAGGAAGTGTGATCGGGTTTGCTCACCATTGAATCCCCAGTCGCTAGAAGAGTGTCCTCCTCATAACAGGTGCTCAATATTACTAAATAAAAGAATTCACTTACCTGACCACATGTGGAAAATAAAGTCCTCATTTGTAAACTGACTTCATTTCTTCCAATGGTTTAGTGCTGAATAATTTCCCATTGATGTGCTTACAAATCCACAAACTTAATGGCTTAAAACAACACAAATCTTCTAATCTTATAGTTCTAGAGACAAGAAGTCCCAAATGAATCTCGCAGATTATAAGAAAGGTGTCAGCAGGATCGCTGAAGGCTCTCGGGGAGACTCCCCGTCTTTGCCTTTTCAAGCATTTAGAGGCTGCCTGCATTTGTTGGCTCCTGGGCACATTTCATCTCCAAAGCCAGTAATCACTTTACTCTAATATCCTCCTCTATCATCACATCTCCTTCTCTGAGTCTAACTCTCTTGCCTCTCTCTTTCACTTACAAACATCTTTGTGATTACCTTAGGCTTACGTAGATAATTCAGGATAATCACCCTATCTCAAAATCCTTAATTCGGAGACATCTGCAAGACCCTTTTGCCATGTAAAAGCAACACTCTCACACAGGTGTATAGAACAGTCTTTGGGACTCTGTGGGAGAGGGTGAGGGTGGAATGATTTGGGAGAATGGCATTGAAGCATGTATATTATATGTGAAACAAATCACCAATCCAGGTTCGACCCATGATACAGGATGCTCAGGGCTGGTGCACGGGGACGACCCGGAGGGAGGAAGTGAGGAGGAGGGAGGTGGGAGGGGGGTTCAAGAAGGGGAACACATGTACACCTGGGGCAGATTCACGTCAATGTATGGCAAAAACAACCAATATAATATTGTAAAGTAATTAGCCTCCAATAAAAAAAAATTTTTTTAAAACAAAAAAAAGCAACACTCTCACAGGTATCAAAGGATTAGACTGTCCACATCTTTGTTGGGGGGTATTATTTTGCCTATAAATGGTTTTAAATGTACTTCTTTCCCTCTAAGAATACTAAAAACAGCATCAACAGAAATGAAGATCTATTACAGTTCTGTATCTTAGAGAATTACTGTGAAAACTCACCTATAGACGAGGCAAAGAATTCAGTTCAGTTCAGTTCAGTCGCTCAGTCGTGTCCGACTCTCCGCGACCCCATGAATCACAGCACGCCAGGCCTCCCTATCCATCACCAACTCCCGGAGCTCACTCAAACTCACATCCACAGAGTCAGCGATGCCATCCAGCCATCTCATTCTCAATCGTCCCCTTCTCCTCCCGCCCCCAACCTTTCCCAGCATCAGAGTCTTTTCCAGTGAGTCAACTCGTCGCATGAGGTGGCCAAAGTATTGCAGTTTCAGCTTTAGCATCAGTCCTTCCAAAGAACACCCAGGATCGATCTCCCTTAGAATGGACTGGTTGGATCTCCTTGCAGTCCAAGGGACTCTCAAGAGTCTTCTCCAACATCACAGTTCAAAAGCATCAATTCTTCGGCTATCAGCTTTCTTCACAGTCCAACTCTCACATCCATACATAACCACGGGAAATACCATAGCCTTGACTAGACGGACCTTTGTTGGCAAAGTAATGTCTCTGCTTTTTAATATATTATCAAGGTTGGTCATAACTTTCTTTCCAAGGAGCAAGCGTCTTTTAATTTCATGGCTGCAATCAGCATCTGCAGTGATTTTGGAGCCCCCAAAATAAAGTCTGACACTGTTTCCACTGTTTTTCCTTCTATTTCCCATGAAGTGATGGGACCAGATGCCATGATCTTTGTTTTCTGAATGTTGAGCTTCAAGTCAACTTTTTCACTCTCCTCTTTCACTTTCATCAAGAGGCTTTTGAGTTCCTCTTCACTTTCTGCCATAAGGGTGGTGTCATCTGCATATCTGAGGTTATTGATATTTCTCCCAGCAATCTTGATTCCAGCTTGTGCGTCTTCCAGCCCAGCGTTCCTCATGATATACTCTGCATATAAGTTAAATAAGCAAGGTGACAATATACAGCCTTGACGCACTCCTTTTCCTATTTGGAACCAGTCTGTTGTTCCATGTACAGTTCTGACTGTTGCTTCCTGACCTGCATACAGGTTTCTCAACAGGCAGGTCAGGTGGTCTGGTATTCCCATTTCTTTCAGAATTTTCCACAGTTTATTGTGATCCACACAGTCAAAGGCTTTGGCATAGTCAATGAAGCAGAAATAGATGCTCTTCTGGAACTCCCTTGCTTTCTCCATGATCCAGCGAAGAGTTCAATTCAGTTCAGTTCAGTCGCTCAGTCGTGTCCGACTCTCCGCGACCCCATGAATCACAGCACACCAGGCCTCCCTGTCCATCACCAACTCCCGGAGCTCACTCAAACTCATGTCCACAGAGTCAGTGATGCCATCCAGCCATCTCATTCTCGGTCGTCCCCTTCTTCTCCCGCCCCCAACCTTTCCAAGCATCAGAGTCTTTTCCAGTGAGTCAACTCATCGCATGAGGTGGCCAAAGTATTGCAGTTTCAGCTTCAGCATCAGTCCCTCCAATGAAAATAAACACTTTCATTCTTTTGTTGGAAGAACTTCTCATGTACTGAACATCTCAGATGATTTGCTCTATTCAAAGCAACTGTCCTAGCCAAGTGTGATTTAAAGTAAAATGGCACACACAATTGAAGAGGATACCTTCCTGTGAGCGGGTTTATACACACACACACACACACACACACACACACACATATATAAACTCAATTGGGTAATTAGAGGGCAGAGAATCTAATTCAGTTAAACATTATACGTTTTATACCAACACACCAAAAATGTAATTCCATGAGATAGACTATAACTGACATCAAAGGTCTTGACACACAGCTCTTAATTTTTAGACTATAAACCTTGGAATTTCTAGGATATTCTGGTGGTTTAGTGTATTAAGACAGGCTAGTTTCTGTTGGGATACAGGTTCTATAACAAGAAGCAGCAGCATTTTTCCCCATTGTCTTGAAACAATTGATTCTTCCTGATCTTCTTTAGAGTTTACAGTGAAACAACTGCTTTCACAAAGTCTTTTCTGTCCAAAACCCTTCAGTGTATGCCACCTCTCTCCCTTCTCAGGGAACCAAGCATATTCAAGGCCACACACTGTGTTCTTGTAAGATCTGGTCTCTTTCCTTAAACCTATTGTGTACTGAGTTATATCCAGAAGAGTTCCCTCCATCCAGGCATCTGCTTATCCATGAAGACAAGCAAGCTGGATTTCATCTAAAAGTTAAATTTCCTGACTCTTGGTACTGACATTTGTCTTTCTCCCACCTCTTTTAATTTACTTTTACCTTATGCATTCAAGAAATATCACTGAGTACCTACTCAATACCAAACTGAGTATTGAGCTGTAATAGTGAACAAGATAGGCATGGCTTCTCTCTACGTGGAGCTTACATTCTATTGGAGAGATGCAACTAAATAATTATATTAGCAATTCTAGTAATAATACTTGCTACGGAGGAAAGACAGTAGAAGTCACAAAATGGTGGCTGCTGCTGCTAAGTCACATCAGTCGTGTCCGACTCTGTGCGACCCCACAACGGCAGCCCACCAGGCTCCTCTGTCCCTGGGATTCTCCAGGCAAGAATACTGGAGTGGAACAAAATAGCTACACCTGGGCAAAAACTGAACAAGAATTTCAGATAGTTGCCAACTTTAAAAAAAATAATACTAATAAGGAAATTTCACAGTAAAACAAGGACTTTTTGTTATTCTTAAAAACTGGCTAGAACTGAGGAACAGCTGTCCTTTTTTGATATGGCACAGGATTTCTGGGTTTTCTGAGTCCTCAGCACTCCCTTATGCCTCCCTGGCACTGAGCCCAAGTTCTATCATCATTTGTGCTATCATATTCTATCATATCATGTTCTATCATATTTATGCTACTATTCCTTTCTACTGATCTGAGCTACTAGCCATACATGATTATCTAAATTTAACTTTTAATTAATTAAAATGTAAATGGCAACTTATCATTTAGGTCCACAGTTACAGTAGCCACATTAAGTGTTCAGCAGCCACATGTTGCTAGTAGCTACCATCATAAACTAGGCAGATATAGAACAAGTCCATCATCATGGAAGGTTCTGCTATCAATAGTACATTAAACTGATAAGAACAGATACTACACATGATCTTAGCCAAAAGGCCGAGAAGCGATTCAATAGTACATTTCATTCTTTACATCACATACTTACCTCCTACAGACATACCAGCTTGCAAGTCCTGCTATAACATGATATGAAACTTCTTGAAAAGGAGAATCAAAGTGAATCTGGGAATTCAAGGAAGACACCCCTGTGGAAGTAACCACAAAGCTGGGGTCTGAAAGACAATCGGTGCTGCCAACTAATGTGCCAACATTAGCTGATTAAAAATAGCTGGAGAAAAAGTAATCTAGGTAGGAAGAACAAACCATAAAAGAATATAAAGTGGAATTTATCCTTATGGAAATCTTTCCTGATGATCTTAGTTCACTAATATCTCCTTACTAAAAAAAAATCCTTGGTTAATTACCACATATTGCAGTAGTAGTGGGCTGCTGCTGCTGCTAAGTCACTTCAATCGTGTCCGACTCTGTGTGACCCCATAGATGGAAGCCCACCAGGCTCCCCCGTCCCTGGGATTCTCCAGGCAAGAACACTGGAGTGGGTTGCCATTTCCTTCTCCAAGTAGTGGGCTACTACAGGTAAAGTCAGAGCTTCAGATAACACTGTCACACTTTTTTTTTCAAGTATCACTTAAGAAGCCATCTCCCTTTGAAGGGCACATACCCAGAAAATCAACTTTTCTTCCTCTCTGTTTCAGGATGATACTTTCCAATCCTGAGACTATTAAGTCCCTAAGTGTGAAGGCCATCTGCTGAGCAGACTGTTTCCATGGGAACAGCAAATGCTCTTGCATGGATTCCACTGTAATATTTTTTCTTTCTAAAGGACAACGACTTCTCTTGGAGGAAGGAATCCTCATTTTTTTTAGAACCTGCATCCTCTGTTAAAATGGTGTGCTTTGGGAGTTGTTTCGGGTCCCATGTGCTAAATTTGCTAACAGCTTCTCAAGCCCTAGGGTCTTTTTTTTTTTTTTTTGGAGGCATTTTTTAGACCCCTAGTGGTAAGAATGGCAAGCCACTCCAGTACTCTTGCCTGGAAAATCCCATGGATGGAGGAGCCTGGTAGGCTGTAGTCCATGGGTTCGCTACGAGTCAGACATGACTGAGTGACTTCACTTTCACTTTTCACTTTCACACATTGGAGAAGGAAATGGCAGCCCACTCCAGTGTTCTTGCCTGGAGAATCCCAGGGACAGGGGAGCCTGGTGGGCTTCCGTCTATGGGGTCACACAGAGTCGGACACGACTGAAGTGACTTAGCAGCAGCAGTGGTAAGAATATGGAAGCAAGTCTGATCTTCCCATAGAGGGAGACCTTATTTTCTGGTTCCATGCAACCAAACTCTGAGTAACAACTTTTCCAAAGTTTCATTAGTTTGTATAAGAATAGAGAGAAATATTGTAAATAAGTGAAGTGAAGTCGCTCAGTTGTGTCCGACTCTTTGCGACCCCATGGACTGTAGCCCACCAGGCTCCTCCATCCATGGGATTCTCCAGGCAAGAATACTGGAGTGGGTTGCCATTTCCTTCTCCAGGGAATCTTCCCAACCCAGGGATCAAACCCAGGTCTCCCGATTGCAGGCGGACGCAAATGACTTAAGTACTGACCTAAAAAGCTCATAGGCCAGAGATACAATCAGACTTGTAAACAAGCATAACCCTTCTAATCAGTACTAAAACAGACATATGTCACAGGTGCTAAATAAACAACCAACACATGTTGGTAAAAACATCAAGGCAAGTCAACATGTAAATTCTACAGAACCATCTCTCATATTGCTCTTCCACTGACCTCTCACAGGACACACAAGTGCAGTTTTTGAGGCAAAAATCAACTCAGCTTGTTACTTCCCAGCCTAAGCCATTTTGCCCACTCCCACATCCTTTAGACCAACAAGAGTTAAGGTTGTATTCCCATTAATAGACTCCCAAACCCACAGAATACCTGCGTGTATCTAATGCTACATTTTATATTTCATTGATCTGGTATTTTTCCAGCGTCAGTGGAGATCTCCCTCACGCCACCAGATGACGGCATCACCCTTCCTGGACTCCACATGTGTTTATTGCAAGAAGAAACAAAAATCCTCCATATTCGAGCCCTTCCAGTTGGCCTGTCTAATACTTGCTTGTACTTTCATCTTTGCTGTGAAGCAAACTTGTTAAAAAAATTTATTTTTCAGGTGCCACCATGGATAAATCTGTCTTTTGATCAGGGAGAAAGCATACGTGAAACTGGGAAAGGACACGTTTTCCTTTTTCTGGGAAGGTTTGGAGGATGTCAGTCACTGTAAAAATCTTTTCTTGGGAATGCCGTCCACATCTGCAAACTGTTCCTGTAAGGTCTATGTAGAAATCCATTTCAGAGCACAGCTTTGCTACATGATACGCAATCTTCTCTGAAAAACGCCACCCTTGGCCTCCTCAGCTGAACTATAAAGTCACGTTGCTTTCTTTTTTTCTATGACAGGACAGAAGGAAGTGATTCACACACCTGAATTCCCTAAGAAATGGAAAATGTCTCACAGAAGAGTGTTTTGATAGCTTTTCTTTCTTTCAAAGTCACGATGTACATGTGAGTTTCAAGGTTTCCTTATTTAGCACACAAAGGAAATTTGAGACGGGATAATGATGATGTGAATAATACATCATTTATATGATTTCTGCCTTTGCATTCTCCCCCTTTCTTTGCACTCTATCAAAGGCAAGCATGTTTCTAAATTTTAAGGTAGATTAAACAAATGTATAGTTTCTGAAGAAGATATTACCATGTTTGCAGCATTAGTTAGGTGTGTAATGTTGTCCAACTCCTCAACCTCTCTGACACTTAGATCAGAGGGGCCCTTCTCCTGGGCCTCACACTGTAAGGTGTCCTACACAGAACAACACTCAAAATGCAACTTTTTTCGTTTAAATCTCATAAGGAAGTTTTGTTTATTTATTTTTTAATTTGGTGACTGCCTGAACCAATAAGAGGGACTTGTCAGTGAAACCTGGCCTCCAGGCCAGAGGATGCTGAGCTGAGAGCACATGGAGGATGAACCAGTCTCTGCCACTGGGAACCAAGAACAAAATGGATGTCTGGATATACTGAAACCCCCAGATAACTCTGTTCCCTCCCTTCCTCTTGCTGGGAGGATGTGGTCGGAGAGGCACTTAGAACCCCTGGAAATCCTGCATCAGACAAGTGGGGCTTGGAGACAGAGAACCAGCCCACTCCACCTCCTACCATGTTCAGCCCAGCTGAGCCATGCCACTATATAGGCTCACAGGCCACAGGGCTGGCCCTGGAGAGAGTGAGGCTCCTGTAGTCTCCAGCCACTGTGCTGAAACCCCCAGGAGAAAAGGCAGGCACAGCTTAATTACACCTTTAGCATATTTGGATATTTGGTCTGTGTGACTCCATTAGCATTTGCCCTGGCTCCACTAATGGTAGGTAGGGCAGCCTGCCTCTGGTTCCCTGTCTAAAAATAAGAGAATTCAATTAAACTGCTCTACAGTTTAGACCTGCTCTAAAAAGTCATTATATTTTTCACTTAAGTACTTCAAGGTAAAGCGAGGTAAAAATTGCAATTCAAGGTGTCAGAAATAAATAAGATTTATTTTTCCAGAGTTATTCCAAGAAGAAATCTTTGAATGAATTGCCGCTTCTGGCTTGCCCTTTCCTACCTCTCATGCTCTATAAAAAGAATGTCATTAAGTAAAACTACAGTTTGAAATGCTTTGGGATACACACACACAAAAGTACCACAAATACCACACTGTAAAATTCTCCATGTGGTATAAGAATCACAGTTTCTCACTCGCTAATGATCAATTGCCAATTAACTTTTAACCACCTTTTTGCACCAAAGACCTTTCTTTTCTAAAATACACAAGAGGAAAAAACATGGAGACATTATTTCAAGACTCAGCATTCAAATAATATTTTTAAGAAAACAAATAAATGAAAGTTATGTCAAAAGTAACCAAAAACTACAAACACTGAGTCATGTTTACTATTTTTATTTAGGAACACTGACACAAAAACACTTAGATATGTCAGTTGTGAAATATTAATCTGAATTTTAATTTTTCTTTTTATACTAATTACAAAGACAGATGTGCTTACCATGCATGCTGCTTAGCCCATAAGCACAGCATAAGAAACAGCTTTCCCCTTCTGATCAGAGCCATAAATAATATTTCTATATTATGTCTTATTCCCATATATCATGGAACTGGTTGAAATGTATCTCTGGCTACTGTAAATCATAAATACAGTTAAGTGGAACCTCCTCCTTGAATGTAGAAAACAAGTACATAGCAACGAAATCTAGAGTAATACACGATTTAAGTGTGAGTTCCTTCATAGTCCATTTTAATTGATTTACACAGACAGGAAAGAGGGGGAACATTAAACCTTTTACAAACTTTCCCAAGCTCTCCTAATTAGGCCAGTCCTACATAAAGAGCTTCATAGTTTTAGAAAATCTGAGAGCAATGAAATAAAAATGAGATAAATTAGAGGAAAACACCCATATTCCAACACCTGTTCTCAAATTCTGTGCTTCTAACAAAGGGAAAGCTATAGTTAATAGACACAGTTCTGTGATCAGGTTCCTCACTGGGCCACAGAATGGTATTTCTGAAATTTTGGTCTATATTTTACCTTTATGAAGGAAATCTGTGAAACAAGCCAAAATCATCAAAGAGCCCAGAAAAGGCCATGCTTGACATGAGAGTTTATTTAACAGAACATTAACTGAGACATGTAAAGTAACCAATCTCTGTCAGAACTTAAGGTATCAGTTTAAAAAAAAAAGTAAATTTCTAATCTTTATTTAATATGTTCTCAGAATCTTTGTGTCTGGTAGGTTAGTGAGTAAATGTGAAGGCAAAAACTAAAATATCTAATGTAAGTAAATTTGTTTTAGATTCTAAGTCAATTATAAGACACATCTTAATTTATATCTGCAAAGAAAAAATTGTAATAACACCATCAACTGGGAGATGCATCCTAAACTCAGAGATACTAAATGTGTAAAAAAAAAAAAAAAAAAGTCTATCAATACACAGAAAATACTTCCAATCATTAAACTTACAAAAACTAGAATAAACATTCGTCTATAATGATCACTTAGCAATAATTTGTAAAATATATGAAAACACGAATGACTCTATAAACAACTTTGATAGGAAAGTGGAATGAAGAAAATTTTTTACATGTGTTCATAAAGACAAACAGTCCCCCTACATCAAGTCTCTGCCCTACTACTCTGGTTCAGCTTTCTCCCCCACCTCAGAGTTCCTACAATACTATCAGTTAAAAGCACACTAGTTTTATATGCATACACATATCCACTTATAAATACCCTCACCCACACTCCAGAGCAGGGGTCAACAAACTGGCACACAGGGTAAACCAGGCTGCCAGTTTTATAAACAAAGTTTTTTTAATTAATGTATTTAATTGGAGGCTAATTACTTTACATTATTGTAGTGGTTTTTGCCATACATTCACATGAATCAGCCATGGGTGTACATGTGTTCCCCATCCTGAACCCCCCCACCACCTCCCTCCCCTTCAGTCATGCTCTTTTGCTTATACACTGTCTATGGCTGCTGCGACCACACTACAGTAGCAGCACTGAACAATTCCAAGAAACTGAATGACCTGCAAAGCCTGAAACATGATATCATCAGACCCTTTAAATAAGAAAAAGTTTGCTGTGCCCTGTGCTAGAGCACAAGACCCTAGAGGGCAGGCAGGGGCCACATTATGAACTGGTCTTCCTCTCCCAGCATAGATTCTGGCACCAAGTAAAAAGCAGTCGATGATTGCTTAATGGTAGATTTTAGAAATCTAAGAGTAGCATGCCTTTATCAAGCAGAAAGATCTGAAGACTAATCTCCATTTCTAGAGAAGCTCTTCGCCCTGCTTTTTATCCTTCCTTATACAAGTTAAGATTCAGTATATGAATCAGCCCCACACTAGTCGTGCTGTCTGTGCTACTCTAGATAAGAAGATACCAAATAGAATTCAACATAGCATCTACCCTCAAGGGGCTAAAAGGCTACTTAGATTCATTTCAAAGTAAGCACATTGTAGACAGCACACAGAATCTCAAAGGGATCGCCCATTGAGTTATTTGAAGAGGACGTGGGTGCTTACTGTGTGCAAATACCATACAGGGACAAGGGTATCGTTGTGACTAGATCTAACAAAAGGCAAATGGAAGAAAAATGCAGTCCTTAAGGGTCCTCAATAGGGAAGAACTGATAGGACTTGTGACTGAAGATAAAACGAGAGAAGAAATAAGTGAAAGTCTTTCAGGTAGATTTTTAAAGAGACTATGAATTTCAGTAAGAACGTCTTCCACAGTGAGAAAGGAATGGGAGCACAAAGACGGGGAGACAACGTGTATAATATCATGTATTCTCCAAATATTTATGGAATGCCCATTCTGTGCCAGGTGATCTGTCTAGGAGAAAGGCAAGTTCTTTTTAGAGGCCCAAAACTGTCTTTAAGGAGAAGGCAATGGCAACCCACTGCAGTACTCTTGCCTGGAAAATCCCATGGATGGAGGAGTCTGGTGGGCTGCAGTCCATGGGGTCGCGAAGAGTTGGACATAATGAGCTACTTGACTTTCACTTTTCACTCTCATGCATTGGAGAAGGAAATGGCAACCCACTCCAGTGTTCTTGCCTGGAGAATCCCAGGGACGGCGGAGCCTGGTGGGCTGCCGTCTATGGGGTCACACAGAGTCGGACATGACTGAAGCAACTTAGCAGCAGCAGCAGCAGTGTAAACAGAGCACCGTGTAGGTGAGGAAAATAGTGGGAGTCAAGGCTTAACAGGTAGATTGGGGACCTAACTGTGTCATGGGAGGCTGGGCCAAAGAGGTTGGAGTCTTTTCTAAAGAATATAATATTTTAAAACTTACAATTTTGATATATATTTAATACATTATAATACAAGATCACTCGTCACACTAATCTTTAAAACCAATTCTATTCATAGCAGAGTACAGAGCAAAATGTGAATTCAACTCAACTAAGAAATGTACCACTGCTCATTCTCAAGTGTTTCAACTTGATCATTTGATCTGTTTCGAGATAAACAAAAGGAACCCAGCATATGTTAGTATAGCAGCCAGCACTGCTGGTTATGGAACAGAGGTTATTTCCAAATGACTCTACATTAACACTCCACATAATGTGCCACCCCTGTATTCAGGTGCATGTGTGTCTTAACACAACAGATGATATTACTGACAACTAACGTTGAATATTTCTTTGTTGTAGAGGGTTGACCTGTGCTTAGAGTGTTTAGCGCCATCCCTGTCCTCTACGCACTAAACGCCAGCAACACACACACATACACCCCACACTCTGATAAACAAAACTGCATCCAGTCATGGCTAAATATCCTCCGGGAGGCAGAATTATCTCCAACTAATCATCATTGCTCTAAATTTAATAATCCCATTTTCTATTAATAGTAAAAAATAACATATATTGAGATTTACAAACAGCCACTCACTATTTCAACCATGTTTATAAATTAATTCACTTAAGTCTCACAGTATTCCACTTTAAAGATGAAGCAATAATCAAAGAAAAGAAGTCCTAAGGCCACACTGCTAGTAAGTGGTAGAACCATTTACTGAACTTGAATTCACTGATGTCAGACCCTTAGCTCCTGATGGCTGCACCATTTTGCCTTTCTGTAAGCACACAAAACTGACAGCAGTAGACTAGATTCAATCTCTGTCTTTCCTATTCTGTGACCAGTGCCATGCAGGAGAGAGAGCACACATTTACAGCTGTGTCTGAAAAGCAGAAGCTCTGGATCTTCTGGAGAAGATCAGGAGTAAAATTCAACTACTGAACAACTGGTAGGACCCAGGCATGGATCAATTCCGTGACAGAGGTCATAAACACCTATACAAGTTTGACCATTTGATGCCGACAGGCTGAATATGAGCTCTACAAAATTTCGTTTTGCCCAAGCAAGCACTGCCTCAGTTGGAACCACGCATTCATAGAGACCCTGCAAGGTGCAGGGAACCAAAAACAGGCATAAAGTACTTGTAGCATCCAGCTACAAAATGGCTTCAAGAAAACTTTCAGTACATCAAACAGTAATAATTAATTTCAACTAAAAGTGAGGCGGACCCAAGTTGATCATATCATAAATTAGTATTAGAGAATATTTTTCATAGAAACAGTGCTTTGAAAGTAAGTAATGAATCAGGTTACTAAAATGCTGTGGACTAACAGTACTTAAGAAGTTTATTAATAGATGTTTAAATGACTTGCAATTCATCTATCAGTTATTTATAATGAATACAGTTTTCTATTATTTTTGAAAGCTGTTTGTGCTCTTTAATAGGATAAATGTTTCCCTTAAGCTGCAGTTTAATCCGTTAATTTGTTAAGCAAATCCTATGCAAAGGCAAACTTTTGCCAAGTCCATACAAACTGATGCAAATTTTAAATCAATTAATTAAGCTTCTACTTGAGAAATAATTGACAACTATTAAACTCGACTAGGAATAAAGGGCAGAGAGAAGAGGAGTTCTCAGCCAGCCTTTCCTGCACAGTAGAATCACCAGGGCCTACTTTCTAGTGAATCTGATTTAATTAATCAGATCTGGGGGTGGAACTTGCATACATTTTTAAGTTTCTGGGATAGTTCTCATGAGCCCCAGGAGTGAGAACAACTGAGTTAAAGGAATGACATTACAAAGGGGGAATCAGAAAACACTGGGTACAGCCCATGCATGCTGTAGGCTCTTGTATCCCAAAGTCTATCAGCTCTTCTACAAGCTCCTACTTCATGACCTTGAGCATATTACTTCCACTCTGATGTTTAACTTCTTCATCCGTAAAATGAGTATGTTCAGGGGAATAAAAGAGAAAACTCATTTAAAGAGCTTAGAGCATGTGTGCATGCTCAGTCACTAAGTTGTGTCTGACTCTTTGCAACCCCATGGACTGTAGCTCACTAGGCTCCTCTGTCTGTGGGATTTCCCAGACAAGAATGCTGGAGTGAGTTGCCATTTCCTTCTCCAGGGCATCTTCCCAACCCAGGGATCGAACTCACATCTTCTGCATTGGTAGGAGGGTTCTTAACCATGAGGAAAGCCCAAAAAGCTTAGAACACTCCCTGAAAGTGCTCAATATATTTAGTAGTTATCACACGCTTTCCAGAAGTGAATTGAGTCTTGGTCTTGACAATAAAAACGAATCTATGTGCCTCTGTCTAATAATGTATTAATTCCTATCAATTAATTTCTTAAAAAAAGAGAAATTCACAGAATTCAATTATATGCTCTATGGATTTCCTGTTTATAATTAACATGCAAATTAAATATCAAATTTTGTGTTTGCCCCTTAGGTGTCTGGTAACCAACAGATGTATTACTCTTTGCCACTTGAACCTCTGAGGTTTCTGATCTACATCTACAGCACGCGCATCCTTTCCAACAATTACACAAACATTTGCACCAACTGTCTTATCCCCAACTGCTAAGACAAAGATTTGTTCTCATCTACATTCTTCCTTGCAGTAATTAATCATGCAAACAAAATAAAGTAAGCTCCAGGTGGGGTTAAACTCTTTACAGTATTAGTTATAACACCCTAAAATAATTTATAATGGAAATTCTGAGATGTTCTTCGCTATGGAGCATGTTAGTCCTAGGCACTACGACAGAACATGTGTTCACGAGCGCATACAACTGTATGTATGCAATATGCATACACAGAAAAGGGTTCTGTTCATTTAACTCAAATTTATTCAGAACAGTTTTATGTTATTTATTTTCATGAGTTTTAGACAAGATCTTTTTTAGCACATTACAGAGGCCTGGAGGGGCTTTCTGCATACAAGACAAAGCCAGGCACTGTTAATGCAAAGCATAGTACCCCAGTGTTTTGAGAAACATGGCCAAACATATTTGAATATGAAGCCATCAGGCAAAGAAATCTTGGTGTCTAGAGCTGAGAAAAAAAATGACAGTTGAGTTCTCATTATCAGGAAATTTCTTCCTACCTTATTGCCACTTAGTCCAGCATACCTTGATCATACACACATTCCACAAAACATTTAGGATGTGAATATTTCACATCATTCATGTGGTAGTAAAATGTAAGGCATGAGAGACCAGATCTGCAGCCTTTGCCGGGCACTTAGCTGTGTAGACACTTCACCTTTCTAACCTTCAATGTGTTCATCAGAAAATGCCACAGAAATAGTATCTATCTCGTTCAGGTTGCTGTGAAGATCATATGAGCAAATATGTGTAAAATGCTTGGCACAGTCCCTAGAACAATACACTGAATACATATTAAAAATGATTATTATTATCTGCTTTATCTGATATTTCAATTATAAACCACACTCACAAAATCTGCATCAAATTTCTCAAAAAGGCTAACTAAATCAGAGTACAACACGCAAACTATGCTAAAAATCTAAGCTCCAAAAATAAACTAAAAACTAAGGCCCATGCCATGCTGAATACTAGGAAGGAAAAAGCTAAGAGAAAATGGAAAATGTGAAGCAGAATGTAGCAGCAGATCTGAGAGTCATGCTAAGAAAATCACAACTCATACAACTTACCTTAAGGAAGTATGAGAATTTTAATGTCCTTGGGGTGCTATTTGGGGTTCAGAAAGAATCTTTCACTATAATAATATCTCGGAGGCCTTACCAAGATTTCTTCTTCAAAAGATAGTATGAAAGAGCAAGATAAGACTTCACTCAGAAAGTGGCTTCTCACTACCCCTTGCAAATATACACATATTTCAGGTAATTCAGGAAGCTGTACAGGAAGCCTCCTCATTATATTTTTAAAAGCTCCCTTTCCATCATTAAAAAGGCACACATTTCTAATAGGTAAACATCCTTCAGTTGAACAAACTTGAAGCATGACTATTTCTAAGTAAAGTTGCCTTCATTTTCCAAAACTCCTGGGCACACTTAAACCAATGTGTGAAATTCCATGAACTCCAGGCAGTGGGGTGGCTGGCATGGGGGGCAGGGGGCAGCGGGGAGGGTAACAGCTAAAGTGCTTGAGCTTACAACAGTGAGACCCAGTGAAAGACAGACTGACAAACCCACAGACCAGCAAAATCTTAATGCCTAATAAAGCAATTTATTTTTAATAAATAGCCAATCACAAATTTACTAGATCATGAAGGTGACTTTAAGAGACCACTTAATATAGTCTGCCTGGAAAGGGAAACCGTCTGAAGGTGCACTGCCATCTAAATGAGTAATATTTCAGTGATCCCTAACAAAATTACATATATGTAATGGCTGAAGACACTTCTTATCCTTCAGAGAAACTAAAGAACATTCTCAACTGCCTCCAGATATCCTGACAGTTCACCATTTCAAGTAGATTAAAAGAACCACCCAAATGTCCAATTGAATTTTATCTGGCTAAAGTCCAACTTAAAACATGAAAAAAATAACACATACCGGTATTGTTCAGACAGTATTGTTTTTTGGGTTTTTGGTGTTTTAAGTTAGCTCCAGTGAGAAAAATTCATATACTATTTCAATTTACGCTGATATTTATCCTTACAGTTGACACAACTGCTTTATTTTAAATGGCTTGTAAAATGTTACAAGAATGGCCTTCAAATCAATTTAATAACTGATCTTTCCTCTCCAAGAGCGTGGTAAAAGCAATGTCCAAAAAGAAATCAGTCAAAAATAAAAAGGAAATCTCATTCAAGGCTGCCATCTAGTGGGAAAAACAGGTGGCTGTAACAAAGCTAAGCAACATTCGGATGGCACGCTTAAAATCCCAGAATGCTGAAACTCAGAAAAAAACTTAGTTCAGTGTTTTCCAAAATACGTTCCTTGCTAACAGGATTCTGTCATCAAATACATTTAAGACATGCTGGGTGAAACACTGGAAAACACATCTTTACTGCAGAATATTTCACAGCCTAGAATACACTCGCTCGCACTGGGAATCTTCAAAGAGAGATGTGGCATTTCTCACAGGCATTTGATCAAGAAAACTCTTTACTTGTGGATGCCTTTGAACTCCACACAGAGCATTGGAGTTTCACAGAATCATGTTTATGAAATGCTAATCCAGTCCATCTGAGTCACCAAGGAAACCTGCCCCCGAGACATTTTACAGATGAGGTCTCCAGCAATGTATGTAACTTGTCCTGGTTCCCAGCACTGCCTATAGCCTGTCAAGCCCCAGACCAGGTCTGTCTTGAAACCTGAGGGGTACATGCAAGTGATCTGAGGGTGGCAGACTACAGGACACTCTCCCGTACCCCCTTCTCTGACACTCAGTTCAGTCGATCAGTTGTGTCCGACTCTTTGCGACCCCATGGACCGCAGCACACCAGGCCTCCCTGTCCATCACCAACTCCCGGAACTTGATGCTCAAACTCATGCCCATCCAGTCGGTGATGCCATCCAGCCATCTCATCCTCTGTCGTCCCCTTCTCCTCCCGCCTTCAATCTTTCCCAGCATCAGGGTCTTTTCCAATGAGTCAATACTTCAAATCAGGTGGCCAAAGTATCAGAGCTTCAGCTTCAGCATCAGTCCTTCCAACGAATATTCAGGACTGATTTTCTTTAGGATGGACTGGTTGGATCTCCTTGCAGTCCAAGGGACTCTCAAGAGTTTTCTCCAACACCACAGTTCAAAAGCATCAATTCTCTGACATTAAAATTCTATTACGGAAGGCTTGGAGACTTCATTTAAAGTGCATATTAGGCTGGAAGGATATTCTAGTGCACTTAAATTCTGATTATAAAACTTAAAGGAGTATTCCTCCTTCAAGTTCTGATGGTTATTTTTAAATCTGGCTACAGATTGATCTTAACATTACATATCAACATAAGTGGGTTCATCTCTATAAGTTTTATTATTTTTAAAGTTAGATCTTTGCAGGAACAAATTTCAGTGTGTAAAATTTATTTCTGATGTCTCCCACACATGTCCCATTTGAGCATATGCCTGAAGGACAACCACAATACCTCGCAGTGATTATACATATCAAATATCAAAAAATTACAGGCTAGAATAATAAGATCAAAGGAAGACAGCCTTACATACCTTCCCTATCTCAACTACAGCAAACACGATGTAGAATAGTAACAAAAAACTACAAAAGCAACTTCACGCTACTGCTACAAATTATCCTGAAAATCTACTATTTTCATTTGGAAATAAATTTTTAATTTCAATAGCAAAAAAAAAACAACAACAACACTGTAGATGTTGTGTTTATTTGTATCCCAGTGAATCTATGGAGGACTCACCGTACACCTCGCTTGTTCAGGTGATGCTGGGTAAGGGGCCTCAGATCCACATCTTATATGGACAGCCTGTGCCACTGTCAAGTCTCCTAACACATGAGCCAGCGTTTGTCTCTGCTGTACCTTACCAGCTGCTTATTCTAAGGAACTACCTGTTCACAAACTCTGGTTCCACAGCCCACTCCCTTCTCTCAAGATTGAAAAATGAAATAATAATAGCATAATGGAAATTTTTAAAAGCAAGTAATAAAGTAACTTGTTTGGTATGTTTATAATCATTTTCATAATTATATAGTGTTCCATCACTGTTAGTTTCATATTTAGAGACGTTTAAGTTTTATCTTGTTTAAAACAGTTTTCCTTTATCTAAAAAAAGAAACAATTTTTTTTTTTTTTAAAGGAGAGAGATTGCTCTCAATACCTTTCGGCACAAATCGTTTTCTGTACTAAGAGTTATCTCAAAGGATAGACTCCAGAAGTAGAATTATAGAATTCAAAGCCCAAGACTCTTTTATACTGACAAGCTTTTTTCCTAATTTACACCCAGCATGAGACTTCTCATCCCTTTCTTATGAACAGGAAGCTTGAGAGTGCTCTGTAGGTGCAGATCCCCTCTCAGTGTAGTCCAGGACCAACATGCACAGCAACTGGGAAGCTCTGCAGATACTCATCTCTTTGCATACACACTCAGACCTGAACATAAAGAATACTCTCCCGTATACAACATGTAAATTCTAAAGACTCCCAAAACTCAAAAACAGTATGTTTTCAAAAAGGACTTGAGTTTCCATTAAAAAAAAACAATTCTTAATTAAGACCCCAACTTCAAGATGCTCAGGAAACATTTAACACTTACATATAGGATTGGTGTTTTAAACAGATTAACAGACCCAAGGGCAAAGTCCATTCTGAAGGAGATCGATCCTGGGTGTTCACTGGAAGGATTGATGCTAAAGCTGAAACTCCAATCCTTTGGCCACCTCATGCGAAGAGTTGACTCACTGGAAAAGAGTCTGATGCTGGGAGGGATTGGGGGTGGGAGGAGACGGGGACGACAGAGAATGAGATGGCTGGATGGCATCACCAACTTGATGGACATGAGTTTAAGTGAACTCTGGGAGTTGGTGATGGACAGGGAGGCCTGGCGTGCTGTGATTCATGGGGTCGCAGAGAGTCGGTCACGACTGAGCAACTGAACTGAACGGAACTGAACTGAAGGGCAAAGTGGAAACCAGATTAAACTACTGTCAGTTAGGTTGGACTAGTAGTTGAAAAACTTAGACTGATACCTAAGTTTGAAATTGGCACTGCTTTGCACCAGAGACCTGTTTGCAATTTTTCTTGGAAGACTGCTGCTGCTGCTGCTGCTAAGTCGCTTCAGTCGTGCCCGACTCTGTGCGACCCCATAGATGGCAGCCCACCAGGCTCCTCCGTCCCTGGGATTCTCCAGGCAAGAAGACTGGAGTGGGTTGCCATTTCCTTCTCCAAGGCATGCATGCATGCTAAGTTGCTTCAGTCATGTCTGACTCTGTGCAACCCTATGGACAGCAGCCCACCAGGCTCCTCTGTCCACGTGATTCTCTAGGCAAGAAAACTGGAGTGGGTTGCCATTTCCTTCTCCACTTGGAAGGCTATCCACTTTTATTCTGCTCATAGATTATAGTAACATGATGGGACGTTGTAAAGAGACTCTAAGAGGCATGACTGATCTGAAATACTTTCCTGGCCCCTCACGTATTTCCCCACACACTATACTCAGCCCAAGAGCTAACTCACCGCGTTCAGTTCACTTCAGTTGCTCAGTCATGTCCAACTCTATGCCACCCCATGGACTGCAGCACACCAGGCCTCCCTGTCCATCGCCAACTCCCAGAGTTTACTCAAACTCATGCCCATCATGTCGGTAATGCCATCCAACTATCTCATCCTTTGACGTCCCCTTCTCCTCCTACCTTCAATCATTCCCAGCATGAGGGTCTTTTCAAATGGGTCAGTTATCTGCATCAAATGGCCAAAGTATTGGAGTTTCGGCTTCAACATCAGTCCTTCCAATGAACACTCAGGACTGATCTCCTTTAGGATGGACGGTTGGACCTCTTTGCAATCCAAGGGACTCTCAAGAGTCTTCTCCAACACCACAGTTCAAAAGTATTAATTCTTCAGCACCCAGCTTTCTTTATAGTCCAACTCTCACATCCATATATGACTACTGGAAAAACCACAGCTTTGACTAGATGGACCTTTGTTGACAAAGTAATGTCTCTGCTTTTTAATATGCTGTCTAGGTTGGCCATAGCTTTTCTTCCAAGGAGCAAGCAGCTTTTAATTTCATGGCTGCAGTTACCATCTGCTTTGATTTGGGAGCCCCAAAAAATAAAGTCTGTCATTGTTTCCATTGTTCCCCCATCTGTTTGCCATGAAGTGATGGGACCAGATGCCATGATCTAAGTTTTCTGAATGTTGAACTTTAAGCCAACTTTTTCACTCTCCTCTTTCACTTTCATCAAGAGGCTCTTTAGTTCCTCTTCACTTTCTGCCATAAGGGTGGTATCATCTGCCTATCTGAAGTTATTGATATTTCTCCCGGTAATCTTGACTCCAGCTTGTGCTTCATCCAGTCCAGCACTTCTCATGATGTACTCTGCATATAAGTTAAATAAGCAGGGTGACAATATACAGCCTTGATGTACTCCTTTCCCAATTTGGAACCAATCTGTTGCTCCACGTCCAGTTCTAACTGTTGCTTCCTGACCTGCATACAGATTTCTCAGGAGGCAGGTAAGGTAGTCTGGTATTCCCATCTCTTGAAGAATTTTCCACAGTTTGTCGTGATCTACACGGTCAAAGGCTTTGGCATAGTCAATAAAGCAGAAGTAGATGTTTTTCTGGAATTCTCTCAGCTTTTTTGATGATCCAACAGAAGTTGGCAATTTGATCTCTGGTTCCTCTGCCTTTTCTAAATCCAGCTTGAACATCTGGAAGTTCATGGTTCACATACTAGTGAAGCCTAGCTTGGAGAATTTTAAGCATTAGTTTGCTAGTGTGTGAGATGAGTGCAATTATGTGGTAGTTTGAGCATTCTTTGGCATTGCCTTTCTTTGGGATTGGAATGAACTTTCCTCAAGAGACCCTAAACCACAAAACGTTTATTTTCCCCCACTTTTAAAACTCTTTTGCTGTTTCATTTTCTGACAGGACTCAGAAGTATTTCCACAGACTTGGCTATGAGTTAGAATGCATAGCACATGAAGGATAGCTAATTCATCAAGAGGAGAACCTAGCTCTGATTAATTTTTCTTCCCTCATCTTGCTTAGAAAAGGATTCCCAACATACTGGTCAGCTGATGCTGCCACACAACTGAGAAATCATTCATTCCTTTAAGTATTTATTGTACTTACTTTGTGTCCTGTTCCATACCAGGCTCTGAGAATCCAAAATGAATGCGAAATTAATAACTCAGCTTCACCCATGTATCAGTTGTGTGACCTTGGCCAAGTAAGCTAATTTCTCTGAGCCCCAGTTTCCTCAACTGAAACTGTGGGGTAACAGTGGTATATGCCTCACAATAGTAAATAATTGAACATACCTCCCGAATTAAGTGAGATAATGAACATGGTTTCCAACACCCATTAAATACTTGAAAAGTTCAGTCACTAATGTAAATAGAACCATAAATAAATTAGTTGATTCTGCTTAAAAACTATCCAAGCAATTGTTGAGATAATGTGCAAAATATAACATTATAAGTGATGTACAAAACTATGTTACATATAACTGAATTTCAATGTAGCCAAAAATTCCTAATTCCAATCCCTGCTGCTGCTGCTGCTGCTAAGTCGCTTCAGTCATGTCTGACTCTGTGCGACCCCATAGATGGCAGCCCACTAGGCTCACCCATCCATGGGATTCTCCAGGCAAGAACACTGGAGTGGGTTGCCATTTCCTTCTCCAACGTGTGAAAGTGAAAAGTGAAGTCACTCAGTCGTGCCTGACTCTTAGCGACCCCACGGACTGCAGCCTACCAGGCTCCTCCATCCATGGGATTTTCTAGGCAACAGTACTGGAGTGGCTTGCCATTGCCTTCTCCGAATTCCAATCCCTAGTGGAGAGTAAAGGTACAGGTGACTTAACCTTGTTAGAACCAGTTGGAAATAACTTGGTCACCACTAGTTTAACATCAGTCTTTTGCGATTCTCTTCCTTCCCCATCTTCTCATCTATCTCTAACTTCCTGATACTGGGAAAGCAGCATACTTACCATCTATAGGTCATGTCGGAGTAGCAGGTGCCACCTGACCTCTGCCATCAACTACGGATGACTGTAGCCCCGACCATTTACTCCAACAAGGCCCACATACTCTGATTCCTCCTTCTCCCTGCCCAGGTCTCCCCAGTCTTCATTCTCAGCATCTGCCATAGCTTCCCTTGAGGGTTCAGGTCCCATCAGTCGCTTTTCCCATACCACACTGGAGCTTGGGTCCCACATGGCTGGCCTTAGCCACTGCCACTTCATTCAAGAGGTCATTTAAATGTGCATCATCCAGTCTCCCTGGGAAGCAACTTCAGTTCCCTCACTGCTCGAGACTTGTCCTGGATTGTCCTGAAGTGTTCTGGATCTGAGGAGGCCATATCTAATTCTCTCTTCCCTCACATGTAACAGGGGAGGGTTCAGGGGTTCTCTTCCCAGGCACTCACTTGCTTTCCAACTTCAAACATATCTCCTTTGAAAACAGTGAGAAAATATGCTTAAGTACTTATTGACTGTAAGAAGGACTTAATTAAGCAGTTTCCATATCTGTAAAATAGGTATAATAATATTCATTTCATGGGACACTTAAAACTTCTGAAATGCAACAAGTGCTACCCATTTCCAACCCCTTTTGAGTTTTCCCTTCTAGATGGCCTTCTGGTCATTATATTCATAAGTTATGCCTGTTCTAACTATAAAATCCACCCTCCCTAATCTAACACCCAAAAATTCATTTGCAAACATATGCCCCAAGTTCCTGCCCACATAAACCAGCAAAACCTTGAGATTCTTTTGGTCTATAATATAGACCAAAATGCTGCTGCTGCTGCTAAGTTGCTTCAGTCGTGTCCGACTCTGTGCGACCCCATAGACGGAAGCCCACCAGGCTCCCCCGTCCCTGGGATTCTCCAGGCAAGAACACTGGAGTGGGTTGCCATTTCCTTCTCCAATGTGTGAAAGTGAAAGTGAAGTCGCTCAGTCGTGTCCGACTAGTAGCGACCCCATGGACTGCAGCCCACCAGGCTCCTCTGTCCATGCGATTTCCTAGGCAAGAGTACTGGAGTGGCTTGCCATTGCCTTCTCCGATACGTTAATGCATCACGGTTTAAATTCTTATCAGGCATGGCAAGCTTAATAACCATGCAGCTTAGGTGACTTATATTTCACCTAAGCCTCACCCTTACCACTCCAATCCCAAGAATCCGTGTCCCACCCTGAGTAACCCTTGAAACTCACATTTACATTTTCACTTAAGTTTTAAAAATTGAAATACTTGAAGAAATTAGCTAAGAGGTCATTTTCCAGGACATTAGGTTCAAGGTTACTAGTACATTGTAGACTTAAAAATTAAAACCAAAATCGAGGACGTGGCACATTTTACTTTTCAGCCAGTCCTTGCCTTTTGAGTATGAACTTTATCCTTTGATCAACTCTAGTCGTGAAAAGTGAAAGTCGCTCAGTCGTATCCAACTCTTTGCGACCCCATGGACTATAGAGTCCACGGAATTCTCTAGGCCAGAATACTGGACTGAGTAGCTTTTCCCTTCTCCAGGGGATCTTCCCAAACCAGGGATCAAACCCAGGTCTCTCGCACTGCAGGCAGATTCTTTGCCAGTTGAGCCACAGGGAAGCCCAAGAATATTGGAGTAGGTAGCCTATCCCTTCTCCAGCAGATCTTCCTGACCCAGGAATCACACTGGAGTCTCCTGCATTGCAGGCAGATTCTTTACCAACTGAGCTACCTTATCAGCTTATCATAGCTTCTTCATATCTTCTTTTTAAAATCTGACTACAGCACAGAAAGAAGGTTAGCTTCTTTCCCTACAGAAATGGAAAATGGGCCACCAGAGATTTAAAACCAATTCCCACCAAGTCAGTAATTACAGAGGTCCACCTTGGCATCCAAATTACCATCAGATTATTTTTTTTTTTAGAGATATCATGTCAAGGTAATCACTTCAGCTCACAATGAAGATGATTAGATATTCTGAGAGAATTCAGTTCCACAGATTAATCCCCGCCTCCCCCCAAAAAATGGTATCACATAAGGATCACATAAAATTACTTTTTGCCCTTTCTCTCTCCGTGTAAATAGCTGATATTACACAGCCTGAAAAACAGGGCAGAGTCACAGATTTCCTTATAACAAGCATTATAATAGATGGCTGAGGATGCAATAGGTACTGGAGGGATAACTTTGGTTTTAGAGTAACTTTAGGGCTTCCTCAGTGGCTCAGTGGTAAAGAATCCACCTTCCCTTGCAGGATACATGGGTTAGAATCCTGGTCTGGGAAGATCTCCTGAAGAAGGAAATGGCAACCCACTCCAATATTCTTGCCTGGGAAATTCAATGGACAGAGGAGCCTGGAGGGCTATAGTCCTTGGAGTCACAGAAGAGTCAGACAGAACTTATCAACTAAACAACAAATAGGTAATTTTTGATATAATATTCTAGATGCTGCTAAGGATATTAGTTATAATTTTCCATTTATGACATGATAGTACTCTTGCCTGGAAAATCCCATGGATGGAGGAGCTTGGTAGGCTGCAGTCCATGGGGTAGCTAAGAGTTGGGCACAACTGAGCAACTTCACTTTCACTTTCATGCATTGGAGAAGGAAATGGCAACCCACTCCAGTGTTCTTGCCTGGAGAATCCCACGGACAGAGGAGCCTAGTGGGCTGCCGTCTATGGGGTCGCACAGAGTCGGACACAACTGAAGCAACTTAGCAGCAGCAGCAGCAGATAACACCATAATGACCACCCTATGACAACAACCAAGCAGAACTCCATAACCCTAAGTAGGTACCCAAAAGGGGGGTGTCCAAACCTTTATTTTGTCCATGTGGTCATTCCAAGCAAGTCAGACCTGACTGGCTGAAACATGAAAACTGACCCAAGTTGGGCTCTCTCCCAGGTTCCAACTGGATCTATAAAAGCTAAATTTGAGAGCTTTGGGTTTGCTGATTTGATCATACGGACCAAGACAGCACAAGCGAGGCCTGTGCTCAAACAAGCTGGAACATCCTGGCAGTCCTCAGGCTCCTACCTCCAGCCCTTTCTCAGGGCCAGCAACATCCAGCACTTGAATTCCACATGCTGCCCTTGTTGTACAGACTCCTTTTCTAATTGTGCTAGCTATGATTTCTTGCAACCAGAGTCTTAACTTCCACATACACTGCCTGCTCAGATTCTCTTTGCACCTTCTTAGGCACCCCTCTCTGTCTTCTCTAGAGAGAAAGCAAATTTGTTCCACCAGTCTGTTTGGTCTGCAACCAGGGAAAGTAAGCTCTATGAGAAAGTTATGGGAGACCCTCAGGAAACCACTCCTCTCCCGTAAGTCCTGGGACACTCTGCCACTGCCAAACACTTTCTTATGGGAAACAGATGAGAATAACAGACTTTCCATAAAAGTTCAGTGAAAAGCCTACCAAATAAGGTAAAAAAAAAGATTGAATGAGATGTCACAAAGGGCCCTTAATTTCAGTACCAATTAAAAAAACAGGAGAACATCACCCCCATGCCAGATCCCCAGAATGGCAACCCACAGTGACTCCCAGAGACTTGGCTGCAAGTTTAGAGAGCCCCTCTGTCATGCGCCCTGTAGTTCTGTGAGGCAGGCCAGCTCTGGGGCCAAGCACTGCTCACACAGTTGAGGCATCCTTCTTCCAGGCAAATTGAAACTAGCAGGCCCGTAATTTGGCTCTGACAGTCAGACTCCAGAGCCTGCTTACTGACTACTCTCTACCTCTTCTCCCTCTGATCTCGTCACATCCCCCCATTTCCTGTCCAGTCCATCCCATACCCCATTCCAGATCAATCTTTCATAGGGACAGCTTTACTACGATCAACTTCGTGTTCAAATCCAGCAGCGGCATCGTTTCCCAGGCCAGTTGCAGAAAGCCAGTTTTATTACGTCCCACTCTTTCATAAAACCCTATAGTGGTTTCCTAAAGCAATTAACTGCTCACCATTGCCTACCATGTCTCACAAACTCTCTCTTCAGGCCTATTCAGCCTGATGAAAGCCTCTCTCCTTCTTCCTCGCTCTATTAGAGGTATTCTAAACCTGTGTTGTCCAGTATGGTAGACACCAGCCAGGAGTGGCCAATTAATTCAGTGCCTTGGTTGCACTAGTTACATTTCAAGTGCTTAAGGTCACATGAGACTATGGCTGCCATATGGCACAGCACAGCTCTAGACTGATTCTGACTATGGACCCATTATAAAGCCAATCCTTTTGCCTCCAATACATCTCATACCTTCCTTACCAATGCTCTCCTTAAATTCTTTTTAATCCTTCAAGCCTCAGCTTACACACCACTGATCCAGACAAGCCTTCTTTTTCCCCATGACTAGGTTAAGTAACCCTGTTAAACATTCCCAACCATATCTGATAACTGAAATGATTTAACTACATGCAATCTGTCTTTTTCCCCTAAAGATTGGCACTGTCTATCCTACGAACAGTTTTATCTACAGTGCCTGGTGGGTAGTCAATGCAGACTTCCAACTAATAACTTCATTAACACGAACAACACTTTGCAAGAAGGGTAAACTTTACCCGTCTTTCATCGTGGACTTCCTCTGATCCTCCCTGCCTGTCCTATTCTCTAGCCAAACTGCACACCCCACTGTCTTCTGGATCAGACCTGTATGTTCCTACCCTTGAGATTCTGCTTGACTGTTCCCTGTCTTGCACCCAGCATCATGTCTGGCACATATTTTGCACTCAGCAGACATGAGGTGGCAGGGAACCACTGGATCTCAGACAGAGCCAACAACAAGAGATGATCTGTGGAACTTGGATGACTACCAGGATAGAAATGCCAAAAGAGAATGATCTTAATAACAGTAAACTAAAGAAGCTTCTGGGAAATGTGAGGAAGTTCAACATATTTTTTGGCAAAATGACCCTTTTTTAAAAATGGTAGTGTGAAGGTCAAACACTGAATGACATATTGCATCATGGTAGCTGTCAGTTTTTTCAGAAACATTTTGCCTAAGTGAAAATTGATATTTATGTTTCATTCTTTTGTTCTGTCTGAAAATTAGCACAGGAGACTTCCCTGGAGGTCCAGTGATTAAGTCTTTGCCTTCCAATGCAGAGGGTGCAAGTTCAATCCCTGGTTGAGGAGCTAACATCCCATATCCCTCACTGTTAACAGAAGCAATATTGCAACAGATTCAACAAAGACTTAAAAAATGCTAAGGGGTTATTTTAAAAAACTAAAATTAACACATAGTTAAGTAAAGAGGAACTCAAAAGCCTCTTGATGACAGTGAAAGAGGAGAGTGAAAAGGTCGGCTTGAAGCTCAACATTCAGAAAACTAAGATCATGGCATCTGGTCCCATCACTTCATGGGAAATAGATGGAAAAGCAGTGGAAACAGTGTCAGACTTTATTTTTTGGGGCTCCAAAATCACTGCGGATGCTGATTGCAGCCATGAAATTAAAATATGCTTACTCCTTGGAAGGAAAGTTATGACCAACCTTGATAGTATATTAAAAAGCAGAGACATTACTTTGCCAACAAAGGTCCATCTAGTCAAGGCTATGGTTTTTCCAGTGGTCATGTATGGATGTGAGAGTTGGACTGTGAAGAAAGCTGATAGCCGAAGAATTGATGCTTTTGAACTGTGGTGCTGGAGAAGACTCTTGAGAGTCCCTTGGACTGCAAGGAGATCCAACCAGTCCATTCTAAAGGAGATCAGTCCTGGGTGTTCATTGGAAGGACTGATGCTAAACCTGAAACTGCAATACTTTGGCCACCTCATGCAAACAGTTGACTCACTGGAAAAGACTCTGATGCTGGGAAAGGTTGGGGGTGGGAGGAGAAGGGGACGACAGAGAATGAGATGGCTGGATGGCATCACCGACTCTGTGGACATGAGTTTGAGTGAACTCCGGGAGTTGGTGATGGACAGGGAGGCCTGGCGTGCTGTGATTCATGGGGTCGCGGAGAGTCGGACACGACTGAGTGACTGAACTGAACTGAACTGATTTCAGTCAGCTTTTTATTTTCTAGTTGATTCATAAATACAAGAGGTTTCTAATACAGCTATCTGTGCTAGGCTGCTATACACTCCTAGAAAGCAAAAACTTGAAAAATTTTGAAAGGTCAGAATAATACAGAGGCTTTCATTTGTAATGCACCAACTAAAACAGCTTCTAAATTGCTATATTAAGCCTAACTGGTATAAGTGGCTAACTTTCTCATTTAATGCAAAGCAACTCTTATTGTTCAGTCACTAAATCGTGTAAAACTCTTTGCAACCCCATGGACTTTCAGGCTTCCCTGTCCTTCACTGTCTCCCAGAGTTCACTCAAACTCATGTCCACTGAGTTGGTGATGCAATCCGACCACCTCAGAATCAGGGTCTTATTATAAGAAAGTTTAATTACTTTTAAATTTTAAACAAATATTAAAAGATAAAAACAGATAGGCTGGAAGTTTGATAAAATTTATTCTCACAGTCTAACAAAACAGGCTGAGGGAAATACATTGCTTTAAAAGTTACAATTTTCACCGGTCTTCTCCCAGAACTTTCAACACTATTCAGCTGACTTTCACAAGGTATTAAGGGATATGAATTCTAACCTGCTTTGGGGGTTCTCCAAATTTGGTTATTTAATGAGATATTACTCCTATTTTCTAGTTACACTCAGCTTGGTTGAGGATATACGAAGTCACTCAGTCATGTCCGACTCTTTGCGACCCCGTGGACTGTAACCCACCAGGCTCCTCCATCCATGGGATTCTTCAGGCAAGAATACTGGAGTGGGTTGCCATTTCCTTCTCCAGGGGATCTTCCCGACCCAGGGATCGAACCCAGGTCTCTCGCATTGCAGGCAGACACTTTAACCTCTGAGCCACCAGGGAAGGCCAGGGAAGGTGTATTGGTTGAGGATAAACATATATTAATAAACAG
This sequence comes from Moschus berezovskii, assembly GCF_049115385.1. Classification (NCBI taxonomy): domain Eukaryota; kingdom Metazoa; phylum Chordata; class Mammalia; order Artiodactyla; family Moschidae; genus Moschus; species Moschus berezovskii. The sequence continues at coordinate 15,733,106 of NC_142483.1, forward strand.
GAGGCTAAATTACTAACAATTTTTAAAATTTCCTTCTGTTCCGTTGCTCAGTTGTGTCCGACTCTTTGCGACCCCGTGGACTGTAGCCTACCAGGCTTCTCCGTCCAAGGGATTCTCCAGGCAAGAATACTGGAGTGGGTTACCGTTTCCTTCTCCAGGGGATCTTCCTGACCCAGGGATCGAACCCAAGTCTCCCACATTGGAGGCAGACGCTTTAACCTCTGAGCCACCAGGGAAGCCCACAATTTCCTTATCCACCATTAAAAAGAAAATGAAGGAAATTTCACAGTTATATATGAAATGTTATAATTTCATAAATACAAGTTTATAATGCTTACCATTATAAACATGAACATCCAAACAGCTTGAATAAAATTCTGTTACACATCCAAATATAAGAGAGCATATCTGAAAAGAATTGAGAATTCTTGACTAGAAAGAAGTTAATTCTGAGACCTGAGTTCCTCTTGGTCCTGATCTCAAATCTTCACAAGCTTTAGTTTCACCAGTGTCAAAATCCACAAGGAGATATCCAAATACACCATCATCAAAATTATCTAGAAGTCCTCTCTTAGATGATCCGAGTTAACCTTATTAAGACACACTCAATTAACTCTTGGTAAGTCTGTTCAAACCCTAGTTACTCTATACAATTTTAAAAAGCTTGGCAATTTAATTCACAGTCTAAACAGAATTACCATGAGAAATAAGTACAAGAGACACCGATACAATTAAGAAGAATAGGTTATTTCTAGCATGCGAAGTACAAGGAGAAAAAAAATACCAAAAGTGGACATTAAAGTGGATCATCTGAGACCACTTAGGAGAGAGGCAGATACCCTATATTCCCAAGACCACCCAAAGGTACCCACCCCTTCACAGGAAAAGAATAATAATAGATACTGCTCATCTCAACCCTGAGCTACGGGGAAAAAAAAAAAGGGCTCCAATATGTTCAAGACAGAATGTGTGTAAGAAAGCCAGGAAATATTCAAATAGCTGTAATTTATAAAGATTTCCCTCAAAGTGGTTAATCATTTTTAAAGTGTTGACATGTAAAGGGCGAGGCTCTGGTCACTTGGGGAATCGTCTTAGAAGAAAACCTTTCTCCCACAACATCATTTAATGAAGCACTGCATATGGATACTCAACATCGGAAGCTGTTCCAAGGACAGCATTCCAAAGTCAGCTATAACAACAAACAGCAGATGTCCTGAAGAGGCATAGTTATCTCCTCTGCACACCCAAGCTGTTTAATGGGGGTTGGGGGACAAAAAATTGTGTGACCAGATAGGCAAGCCACCAATTGCCGAAAAACAAATTTTCAAGGAAGGCACAGAATATCTAAAATAAAATTTAAAAAATAGACAAAGCATTCTCATTTTTACAAAAAAAAAAGAACCAAATAAATTCCCCTTGTACAACTGCCAGGCTCACGGGCAGATCTTCCAATATGAGATGATCAAACCTGAATAATTTCCTCAAGGGAATAGACACTAACAAGTAGCAAATTTACGTTTTAGAGTAAGCACATTTATTCTTTTTTTCTCCAAGACAACAACGTGAATGGTAGTAAAATATTAAAGTCTAGTTTCTAAACTCCTGTAATGAAAGAAAAACAGCCCCAATTCAGGGCAGGGTTGTGTGAGGGTATGATCGTCCAGCCCCTAGCATCAAATTACTGAGACCCATCAACTTGGTGCAAAACAGGACTTAGACATCTAGCTGAAATATAACTACTTCAGCCAAACCTGAGATACAATAAATGTGCTTCCCACCAGGTTCAGTTCAGTTCAGTCCAATTGCTCAGTCGTGTCCGACTCTTTGCGACCCCGTGAACCGAGCACGCCAGGACTCCCTGTCCATCACCAACTCCCAGAGTTTACAGAGTTTACCCAAACCCGTGTCCATTGAGTCAGTGATGCCATCCAACCATCTCATCCTCTGTCGTCCCCTTCTCCTCCTGCCCTCAATCTTTCCCAGCATCAGGGTCTTTTCAGATAAGTCAGCTCTTTGCATCAGGTGGCTGAAGTATTGGAGTTTCAGCTTCAACATCAGTCCTCCACCAGGTAGCCAGGCTATTTATGTATTTATTTACAACTTCTTCACCTGCTTCTAGAAAGACCCCAGTGAGCTGCTTTAAAAAAAAAAAAAAGTACCCTTAAAGAAGACCCCTGATTAGCTGCCTAAAAGACCAGCTCTGCATTTTCTTCACACATTTCCTTTATACCCTGAAAAAGTTTAATGGAAAAAACCACACCCTCATCCCAACCACCCAGACTATACATCACAAATTCACGGAGGGTGAAGCAATCCAGTGGTTTCCACCTTATCCTTATCTCATCCTTATCAAGGCATGCAGGAAGAGGGTGACCAGCTCTTTCCAATTTTCCCAGCACCATTCCAATTACTCCCCTCACTCCCAGACAACTGGGCAGTTAGTCATCCTACATAGGAACTGTGATATTCACACATCCCCGTGGCAGGGTCCAGAGATGTGGGTATATATAACCCTTTATCATTTTTTTTAACTCAGGGAAAAATAACTGAGTGGGAATCTCTTGGTCAGACTTGTATTCAAATTCCATTTTCTCCACAGCAATGTGAACTTAACCACTCTTAAGTCTCAGTGTATATAAGATAATGACAAAACCTTCCTCAGGGAATTATATAAGAACTAAATGAGATTATAGACTAAAACTTTTATATTATATAAGCTGTCTAATATTCCACCTATTACTTCTATCATTGGTATTATAATATTTTAGTTTTAACACATCATTTGCAAATTTCATGATCGCAACTATTAAGAATAAATTGTTTCCCCTATACCTCATAATTTACGCTCACAGTTAAAAAATCAGTCTATTAACATGACATCACCACCAAAAAATACAGGTGAGATCCTTCTTTGCAATGCAGTCAAAATGACCAATTTGGGCACATCCAGACCCAAGAAAAATAACCCCAGAAGTGTACCACTTCCAGACCCAAGAAAAATAACCCCAGAAGTGTACCACTTGAACAAAAGTTTTTTGTTCCACGTGAGTCCCTGTCAGTAACTTCCTTCTCTTTCCTACTCTGCCCTTCTAGAGGAGCCCTCTGTTATCTGCACCACAATTACTGTTACATCTGAAAAGGTTGAGCTGAAAGAGATACTTTTCCCTCCTCAGTGGCTGTTAAACACTGTGTAAAACTGCAGACTATCTCTAGAAGGAAATGGAAGTAAAAGTGGAATAAAATACAGCAACATGTGTAAAATGTGTCAACTCAAGGCATGACACTGAACAAACCAAAAATGCTCACATGACCAATACTAAGTTACAGAATAGCCCTGAGTCTAGGAGGCAAAGTCTTGAGGAGGAACATATACTAGCTGTGGTCTCATGTATAAAAAGAATATCACCATCACCGTGTCTCCAGCTGAATCGCCTGCAACCCACCTTTCTTCAGGGTGTCAGATGACCATCAACTGAGCTGATGAGATTCTTCGTTATAATCTGACTTATCTGCTGGACTTAGGTGGGCAGACTTCTATTTCTCCTTCACTCAAAAAGGATGGCAACATACACACAGACATCAGCAATAGCTTCAAGATGAAAGAAATATTCAAGGACCCCTTAAATGGGAAAATTAAACACATTATACTTTTCCTGTGGCTCAGCCACTTCTGGATGATAATTTGCATTGCTTTTCATACCATGGTAGGAGTTTACAAACAAAAGTAAGATTACAGGGTTGCCACCAGTCCATGTGGCTCCTTTGTGCAAATTAGAAAAGAAAGCACCTTCCTCAAGACATTTTACTTTCATTTGCTGGAAAACTGTTGGAATATAACGATATTGTTGGAACAAGGGACTGTGTTACCATCTTCTGACAAACTGTCATAATATTTATGCAAATCTATGATTCCATGATATACACAGCACATGAGTTGTGCAATGCCCAGTCTACACAACTGTACATTGGTTCTGGACAATGTCCCTTCATCTTCACAGTTATAATAAACTAGCTACTTTGTCCTGACAAGTCAAAAATTGTCTTGACAATTCATTTTTATACTGTTTGTGTGAGTGTGTGATTGCACATGTGTATGTATGTGCCTGCATTATGTTATTTTTAATGCATTTTAAAAAAAAAGATTTACCTATGTCAGATTAGATTACTGGCTCAAAGTGATGAAAACAGTTATTCTTATATATTGATATAAGGATAAGATATATTTTTATACCAAGGCAATGTCATGGTAGAAGAAACAGAAAAGGGGGAAAATTACAAGTCTCCAGCAATCAGTTTATTCCCAAGGCAAAAATGTACATTCTTATCTTGCATAACCAAAAATTTTACTAATGGTCATAAAAATAATTCCCCCATTTCAAAACTCACTTGCAATAGCAACAGGAATCAAGTTTACCATGTAAGATTCTTCTCCCATTAAATAGTTTACCGTTTAGCTGCCATCAGCTTTACCTTTCCCACCTTTAGACTCTGGCCTCTAAATGAGACCATTAAGAGTTCATGAGGCGCAAGATAATGGGTTTTCCAGAAATGGGATCCTGGTTTCCCAAGCAATGAGAAGGCCAGACCACAAGAGCCACAGCTTAAAGAAAGTAGATAACTCAAAAATAAAAATCAGTAAACAAGCAGATTTTTTACGGCCTCCTCTACTTGCAGAGCACTTAGACATACTGCTTTTCTTCGCCTCTTATATCATCACTACAAGTAATCGTGAGTGCAGCAGCAGCAGAGCCAAGTAAAACAGCTTTGTAAAGAGAGGGAAGGAAACCATTCCAATTAAGATCCTAGTAAGGGCCAGCTGCATATTTTGCTGCTTCAGCTGAATTCCCCCACTTTATTCTCAGAGTGCAGAAGGTTTTCTTAGTCCCATTTTACAGAAAAGGAAGCTGAGTCTCAGAGAGGTTGAACAACTTGCCTGAGGTCACACAGCATGGCTCTAAAGCTCTTCCCTTTCTGTTACACCATGCTGCCCTGGGCAGTGCTTTAGGTCAGAGCTTCTCAGACCTTCCTGTGCCCATAGGTCTCCTGCACATCTTGTTACTTGCAGGTTCTGACTCCAGAGCCCTAAGGAGAGCCAGAGATGCTACATATCAAACAAGCTCTCAGAAGATGCCCATGATCTGATGGTTGTTGGACCACACTTTGAGTAGTAAGGTTTGACCAATGGTTCTCATCTGAGGACAATTTTGGCCCCTACCCCTCCAAGGGACGTCTGGCAATGTCTAGAAACATCTGTCACAACTGGGGATGGTGGTACTTCTAGATCTTGCAAGTGGAGGTCAGGAATGTTGCTAAACATCCTGCAACACACAGGACAGCCCTCCACTCCAACAATAAATTGTCTAGCTCAGAATGTCACTGGGATGCAGTTACGAAATCCTGCTTTGGAGACCTCAAGTTCATTTAAACTTCCAAAGCTGCTGTCATTTGCAAACTTATACTGGGGTCAAATGTAGCTCCAGTATTTCAAAAAACTTCCTAAAGTAGAATAGAAAAGCAACCTGTGTCTAAAAAATGATGAAGTTTAATTTCCTCACAAAAATTCTGCCATTATACTGAAGAAAATCAAATCAGCAGATTACAAAGGGTTTCACACACTGCTCAGAGTTTCTGTAAGATCCTTGTTTCTTTGCACTGGAGGTCACAATTGAAAAGGCAAAGGATAAGATTATTTTTAGATGCGAATTTTATAATTTCCTGTTCTGGCAGCACAAACATTTACTCTGTTGACAAGGATCACATGAAACCATCTTTTATTATGCAACCTTAGCTATTGCTGCTGCTGCTGCTGCTGCTAAGTCACTTCAGTCGTGTCCGACTCTGCGTGACCCCATAGACGGAAGCCCACCAGGCTCCCCCGTCCCTGGGATTCTCCAGGCAAGAACACTGGAGTGGGTTGCCATTTCCTTCTCCAATGTGTGAAAGTGAAGTCGCTCAGTCGTGTCTGACCCTTAGCGACCCCACGGACTGCAGCCTACCAGGCTCCTCCATGGGATTTTCTAGGCAAGAGTACTGGAATGGCTTGCCATTGCCTTCTCCGTAGCTATTGCTACCTACCATCAATATCGTGCTGGGATTCTGCAGTGCTTTGCACCCAGCATCCACCCAGTTCCCAAAACTCAGTGAAGAAACCAATCATTCACCTGAATCTTTAATGTTCGTAGTACCAAAACACTAGATCAATTTTAACTTTTTTTAACTGAAGTAACTATACCTTGTTAAGAGAATCTCCAAATGTCATTTGTTTGACTATAGCATATACTTCAGGAAGACTGTACATGTGAACACAATTTGGAGGTAAGTTAAGGTTCGGTTAAATTCTTATAGTATTTTTGGGGGGTGGGGGGAGAATGGGCATCTAACATAGAATACTTGTGCTAACATATCAAGCTCCCAGGCTATCCACATCTGTCTGTCTTTCCTACTTTATCTATCAATAAACTTCTCACCCTAGGGACCTAGCCTGAAGGTCTCCCTCTAACACAGCCCCCATGAGAGGGTCTTTGTCATTTCAGTGTTCACCTCAAAATGTAGTTTACAGATGAAGACTCTCAGTAAAATGAATGAATGAACTCTCTGTCCTTGAATACTCTGCTTTCTGGGTTCTTCCTCCTTCCTAAAGAATCCATTCTAAGTTCTTACTTTCACTGCTTCCCTTCCTCCTCCTCGATCCTGAACACAGATATGCCGGGTTCTATCTTTGGACCCTCCTCCCTTTATGAGGGCTCTTTCCTTCCTCTTGGTGCAAAAGGCTCCCAAATCTACATCTCCAGCCCAGTCTTCTGCCTTGAGATGCAAACATACTTTCAAAAGTCAAATTCATCTGCCCCTTCCCAAACCCTGCCTCCCTCACAACTGTTACCCACGCTGAAAACTCCAGCTTCTCACTGACATCTCCACCCTCTTCGTCTTCACATTCTTAGCTGCCTCAAGACATTCTTTTCTATTCCCAGTCTGTCCCCAGTGTCATCACTTCAACTCCACTTCATGAATGGCGTCCTAAATTTTCAAAGCCAGCTCCTAATTGCTGAGTGCAGGTCTAAGGGAACCAGCATGGGGGTCAGCTATAGAAACAGTATGGCTTAAAACTTCCCCGTAAGAAGCCTTCACGACCCTGAATGCTACACTAACCCCATCCCCTGGTTCTCCCACACACACAAAAGAGGCAGTATCACCTAACGGTCAGGAACACAGGCCCTGACGCCACCCTGACTGTGACTCCCTGTAAGGTTCTGGACAGGGTAATCCACTTCCCTGTGACTCCATCTCTTCATCTGTAACAAGGAGAGATTAATAGGTTCTATTGGCTCAGAGGATAAAGCACCTGCCCCCAATGCGGGAGACCCGGCTTCGATCCCTGGGTCAGGAAGATCCCCTGGAGAAGGAAACGGTAACCCACTCCAGTATCCTTGCCTGGAGAATCCTATGGACGGAGAAGCCTGGTAGACTTACAGTCCACGGGGTCGCGTAGAGTCGGACACGACTGAGCGAGGGAACGGAATGGAACGGATTCCGTTAGGTTGTTGTGAGGATTAAGTGAGTTTCTGCATCTAAAGAGCTCAGAACAGTGCACGGCACATACCATAGGTGATTACTAAATGTCAGCCACATTGATGACAATGACCAGAATCTACTTAATAAGTCAGTATCACAAAGCAAAGCTCAGACTGGGGTACTCAGCAGTAACAGGGCACAGCAACATCATAGGCATCAAGATACAGGGCATTGAGAGGTACACCATTTATATAGTAGTATTGCCAGGAACACATAAGACCTTAGTCCAATCATGAGAAGATTTCAGAAGGATCAGAATTGAGGGAAACTCAGCAAAAGCACTGATCAATACTCTTCAAGGGTACCAAGATCACAAAAAAACAAAGAATAATTAAGGAACTATTTCATATTGCAGGAGACCAAGGAGAAATAACTACGGGATCCACAAAAGGACATTAGAAGAAAAATAGGTTCTTAGGTTGTTTCATAATATTGTACCAAACTAGGCAGAAACAATTTCATGGTTCTAATACTTTTACTAAAGTTATATAAGATATTAACACTGGGGGAGGCTGGGTAAGGAATGGATGAAAACTGCACTATTTTTGTAAATTTTCTATCACTCTAACAGTAGTTTCAAATAAAAGTTGGTTCTCCACAAAAGAACACCAATGCAACCTTACTCCAAAATCAGTCCACAGATATTTATAGAGCTCTCATCATGTACCAAAGACAGAACTATTGATAAGTCCCATGGATGCACAGTGAAGTTGAGAGGGTTCTTCCCTTGGACATTCACAGTAAACTGACACTTGATAATTTCTACGGAAATACATGCACAGGCAGGGACCCTAATTCAGTGCAGAGTGAGAGGGAGTAAAAATGAGGACTTCTGGAGATGGTAACATCCAGGCTGAATAATGCAGGACAAATACAGGTCGGTCAGGTGAAGATGCAGGAGTACAGGGTGCCCCCATTGTTTCTCAGACAGTAGGGGAGCCGCACCCACATAGGCACAGAGCCCAGAGGCTGGCTGTAGAGCAGAGTTTGAGGGGACTGGAAGGTTGAGGAGGAAGAAAGAAGAGGAGATAAGACTGGAAAAGCAAGGCCTTGCGAGCCTAGCTCAGGAGCCTGTATTTTTGTTCTACCAGCAACAAAGGGTTCTTAAAAGACATACAATAATTTTTCAAAGATGATTCTAACAACAGTGTGAAGAATTATAAGAGGTACAGAGCTGGGAAACTAGTTAAGAAGACCAGGCCAAAGGTAAGAGCAATGAAAATGGAAAAAAAAAAAAAAAACACGGACAGATCCAAGAGTTTGTAGAGATATTAAACAGGATTTAGTGACACCTTGGATACAGGGGTTATGGTAGGCAGAAAACTGGCTCCCCCCTCCACCCCCCACCACCACCAAGAAGGCCAAGCCCTAATCTCCAAAACCTGCACTTATTTTGTCTTACATGGCAACTTTGCAGATGGAATTAAAAATCTTGAGATGAGAAGATGATCCTAGATTATCTGGGTGGATCTAATGTAATCACAACGGTCCTTATAAGAGGAAGATCACAGTCAGAGGGAAGGAAACATGACAACAGAAACAGAAGTCACAGAAAGAGAGACCTGAAGGTGGAAGAAGGGGCCATAAGCCAAGGGTTGCAGCTAGCCTCCAGGAGCTGCAAAAGGCACAAAAAGGAATTGTACCATAGAGCTTCCAGAAGGAGCACAGGCCTTCCAGCACCTTGACTTTAACCCAGTGAAAATGATTTCAGACTTCTGACCCTCAGAACTGCATGAGAATTTATGCTGTAAACCACTAAGTCTGTAGTAACTTATTATAGCAGCAATAAAAAAGAAAAGTGAAGTCGCTCAGTCGTGTCCAACTCTTTACGACCCCATGGACTGCAGCCTACCAGGCTTCTCCGTCCATGGGATTTTCAAGGCAAGAATACTGGAGTGGGGTGCCATTTCCTTCTCCAGGAGATCTTCCCTACCCAGGGACTGAACCCGGGTCTCCCACATTGTAGGCAGACGCTTCACCATCTGAGCCACCAGGGAAGTGACAGGAAACTAATATAGGAGTGACAGAGAAAGAAACCGATAATGGCTCCAGTATCTGGCTGGGGTTGGGAGCCACACCACGCCGGCAGCCAATGAGACAGGAACACAGGAGGAAGAACAGTTTGGAGGAAGACAAGAACAATTTCTAGCAAAGCTTCAGATGACTCTTCAATGCACAAAATATTCATTTGCAAGTTACATATACAGCACTGGTACTCAGGAGACAGGTCCACACTGGGGATCGAGTTTCTCATAAAGCTGGTACTCAGTATATGTTTAGTTAGGCCTACTGAATTTATCTTCTTTTAACAAAAAAAGGAAAGATGGTAACGATAACCCTGTATACGAGACAGTAAAAGAGACACAGGTGTGTAGAACAGTCTTTGGGACTCTGTGGGAGAGGGTGAAGGTGGGATGATTTGGGAGAATGGCATGGAAACATGTGTATTATCATATGTGAAACGAATCACCAGTCCAGGTTCGACGCATGATACAGGATGCTCGGGGCTGGTGCACAGGGATGACCCAGAGGGAGGATAGGGAGGAGGAAGGTGGGAGGGGGGTTCAAGAAGGGAACACATGTACACCCAGGGTGGATTCATGTCAATGTATGGCAAAAAACAACCAATATAATATTGTAAAGTAATTAGCCTCCAATAAAAAATTAAAAAATAATTTTTTTTTAAAAAAAAGAAAAGAAAATAAGGATATGAACATGAGAAAAAAATAAAATAAAAGTTATGCTTATACTATTAAAAAAAAAAGTTAGCTGCAGGAGTATTACCATTACTATTACAAAAGGTTGTGAAATACACAATGAGAAATAATTACTTCTACAGGCAAGAGTGGGATTGTGGAAAGAATTCTATTCAACTTCCGACTCTAACATGCCAACTATATTTCCATGAGAAAATCACAACTTCTCTTGCCTCAGTTTCCTCATCTGTAAAACAGAGATTAATCCTATCCAGGATTAAAAGTACAATGGGTGGCGGGCACTTAGCTGAGTACCACGTATATACAACTCATTAAAAATATTTTGATGCATCAAAAGAATTTTTGTCATCCCAAAAGATGTAACAATTTCTGTTTCATGTTTTCTCTCCCCAGGCATTTTCTGTTTACCTCAAACACTTGGTCACCTACCATATTACATTCAAGATGTGTAAGATATGATCTCTGCTTTCAAGGAGTGCATAGTCCTGGCAGGAGGCAGGTGTGTCTCAATAATGATAAACCAACAGTCAGTACCATCTGTGTGCCAATTGCTTGTGATATTAAAAATGAGTTAAGATGTGAGTCCTGGTCTCAGGGAATGCACAGTCTTGAGAGGAGATATATATATATATATATATATATGTATATATAAAGAATGGTAAACTGTAAAAAAAAAAAACAACACACATTTACTGAGCACCTACTATGTGCCAGTCACTACATGGTAATTCATGGATCCTATGCATTATATTTAAGTTAATTTATTCAAGGTCTTCAAAGCAGGTATTTACAATTATAAACCACTCTATAACATTCTAAAACAATTACAAAGTGAAACCAGGATAGTCAAGCAAAGTGAAAGTGAAAGTCGCTCAGTCATGTCCAACTCTTTGGGACCCCGTGGACTATACAGTCCATGGAATTCTTCAGGCCAGAACACTGGAGTGGGTAGCCTTTCCCCTCTCCAGGGGATCATCAAACCCAGGTCTCCCACATTGCAGGCAGATTCTTTACCAGCTGAGCCACAAAAAGTCACACTCAAACCTGCCCAGCTAAGTACAAATGCCTATGCCCAAACAAGTGACCTATAAAATGCCACCAGGCAAGGTTTGTTTCTTAAGAAAGAAAGAAATCAATGTTTTGAAAAAGGAGTATGGATTTGCTTTACAAGGAAACCAACTGATACGAAGGTAACTCCTATCCCCTCCTCAATTTTCCTCAAGGAAACATAAATAGCATTTGTTGAACCAAGCCCTGTGGAAAGTGCTTTACATAGGTCACTTCACTGGAGACCAAAGAATAAACTCACAGGTAGATGAAAAGGTTTTGGAGGAGGCGGAGAAAACTGCAGATTACAATTACATTAAAACTACCAGAGGTCTCCTGTAAATTTCACTAGCATTCTTAGGTCTCTTGCAAAAGCCCAGAACTGCTATTAGACAACAAAGTAGCAGACAACAAAGACAATTAACCCCATAAAATAACCAGATGAAAACACAAAGGGAAGAAAAGAAGTGAGGTCAAAGTAAAAGAGAAAGAAACCAACATATGAAGAGACAGGATAAGATTTTAAATGAAGTCATAATAGAAACCAGATGAAAAATCTAAATGGAAATGCAAAGTTTCAAAGAAAACAAATCAGAGAGAAGGAGAGGAACTGGATGGGAAGCAATGACTAGAAGTTACTTCGACCTTATACAGAGCAGTAGATAATACAATGATTCTCATTTCTGAGGTCAGGTCTCACGTGAGATCTTGGGCAAGTTACTTAGCTCCCCAGCACCCACACCTCACAGGGTAGCACTGAGGAGTAACTTAACAAAGCACTAAGCTCTGGGCTGGCATCTAGATCCCCATGATCATTAATGCTATTAACACCCTGCCAGGACCTCCCAAGATGAGATTCCTTGAACCTTCCTCTTTCCACGTGATAACCCTCAGACAGTCAGTGCCACACAGATTTCTTGGAAGGCTGCTGGGAGATCTCAGAAAATGTGGTCATTTTGGACCATTCTCCTTCAGTTCTCTGTGCAAGAAGTAGCACGCTTGTGTTTGTAAGGCAACAAAGCAAGAAACCAGCATGCAGAGATAGCTACAGCCTAGAAAAGAGGGAAAAGAGAATCCATTTTCCAAGAAGCTTTCCTGTTCTCTGGAGAGCCCTGTGTCATCACAGGTCACAGTCTCCACTCAGCACAAGCATTCTCAAGTCTCCACTAGACTCCCATGATCACTCTGTCGGGAACAGTTGCTCACAAAGCATCCTGAGCATACCTAATGAGGTTAGCACCTGGCAGGTTTTTAAGGTGTCTCCAGTCACCAGTGTGGAATTGACAAGATTATTATAAAACAGTAGGCAACATTCTTATAAAATAGTCAAAGCTTGAGTCCTTAAAATAATCTCATCCTTGACTTGCATCATGAAAGTACTGCAAAGCAACAAATGGCGGTAACACCGCTGGGTATCACGAAGGTAAGGCAGAAGACCCACCTAAGTGGGTATTATTTCTATGTTTAAGGTACAATCAGGTTTTGCTTCTTCCTTGCTGTATGGCCCCTGCCAGAATGACAAAGCTCTCCACCATCCTTTAAAAGAAAATCACCTTGCAATGCATTGCTATTTGGCCAAGCACAGAAAAAACAAAGCCTTAAAGAAGATCATTTGTTTAAATCAGGATTAATTTTCAGCACATTTACAATGTGCACAGCATGATTCCACTTTTTGGTTAATAATATATGCAAAGATAGCTATTAAAAATCTCCAGAAGAGTATATGCATTAATTTTTAAATACAACTATCACTTAAATTTTTTCCACAATTATATTATGATATCTTAATAAAAGTGTACATACTGGTAAGGAAGCTCTTGATTCCAGATTCGAGTGATTGAATTGAAGAGGTGTTCTTTATAGCAACCATTTAGAGAAATATGTTTAAGTCATGCCAAGAAATATAAAAAGAAAGTGGCACTAATAAACCCCAAAGAAGTTAAAGGTGGAGAGGCAGCTAATCTATGTCAATCGGTTTCCGAATTTGAGCAGGAATCAGCAACCCACTCCAGTATTCTTGCCTGGGAAATCCCATGGACAGAGGAACCATGGGGTCTCAAAGAGTTGGACACGACTTAGTGACTGAACAACAGGTTTCTGGATGGGGGATGCATCAGGTGTTGATCAACATTTCCTTTCTATATGACCACTGGCCCCAGCATGCAGCATTTGAACAGCACAGAAACTCTGCCACACATCTGTGGGACTGTCTGTGAGAAGAGAACTTCCCACCATTAATAAGTTTTAAAAAAACATGCACTAACTAATTCATGCTGGAAGTCCAAATCCTCCCAAACTTCATTAAGTGATCAGACTGAGTTCAAAGATATATGCAGAATAAAAAGAAAAACTCAAGCCTAGAGAAAACTGAGGAAAGCAGGAAGGCTAGTGAACAAAATTTTACAGTCTGAACAAAGTTTTACAGTCAGGAAGAGGGTAAACTAGCGGACTTGGTTAAGTGGGTCAAAAATAAATATTTCAGTTGCATAAAAAGCCAAATTTGAGTTCAGATTTTTAGTGTGATATGCATAAATACTGCTATTTTAAAATTTTCCTTTACTTGAGATTTACTGGGACTCTGCCTGAGGCAAAGTATTTTAATAGTAATAATAAAATGCTAAATAGTACTTACAGCAAAGCATGTGTGGCCATGATGTTTTAAAGAGAAAGAAAAGGTAATTCTGAACATCTGTATTACATTTCCACGTGATAAAACCACCACACTCCAAAATTGTTCTGAAGTTTGGTGGAGCTGGGGTGGGGGTAGGGGTGGACAGTGGTTCATGCAGAGAAAAGTTTATTTAAAAAACAGAAAGGGAGACTCATAGGCCATTTGGGGGAAAGCAAAGATGACAACATTTATTGTAAAATAAAATTACCAATTAATAGAGTTCAGTAGTCAAAAAGTGAGGTCATGTGTCTTCTCAGATACATCTTTATTACCTTCTGAGGATCAAATGTCTCTAATTTTCACAAAGTCCCAACCTTCCCACGTAGAATCTCAGACCAAAACACCACCCCCAACTCCTTCCTTAAGATTTCTCTGTTACCTTTTCTCAGACGGAAGGAGAGAGGGGGAAATCAGAGAAAGCTTCACTCTTTCTCTCCTACACACACACACACGACAAACACACCTCTGGTTTTTCTCAGGCTTAAACTCCCACCTCCCCTCAGCACATATGTTTCCTAGTGCTATCCCCTGAGGTCAGTCTTTGGGTCAAGATCTGGGTTGCCCTTCCTCAGTGAAACAGAATCTCAAACAGGTGGGGCTGAGAATTACTGTATTTGCCATGTCCACAGGCTAACTACCAGAAGGAAGTGTCAATTGCTCTATACCAGAGTTCACAACCCAGGTGACTTTGGTCCCCAGAGGATATTTTGCAATGTGTGGGGCTGTTTTTGACTGTCACAACCGGGAAAAGGGGAAAGGTACTACTTGCATGTCGTGGACAGAGGTCCAGAATACTGTTAAATATCCTAAAATTGCACAGGACTGTCCCCACCACAAAACATTATCCTCCTCCAAGTCAGTCGTGCTAAAACTGGGAAACCCTGGCCTATACCAATGAAGCAAAATTCCATTAATAGGCAGAGTCCTCCCTCAACACTAAAAATGCTCAAAAAACTGGCAACCCAATTCACACAACCAAACATCACCAAAAGAGACCTGACTGCCCTGGGGCTGAAGGAAGGGCAAGGACAGTAAGGGGATTTCTCAGTTGTCATTCTGACCAGGTTCTAGGCTTCACCTAAATAGAAATACTTGCCATAGGAAAACCTAGCAATTATGGCGCAAGTGTGCTGTCTTCTGACTCTTTGTGACCCCATGAACTGTAGTCCACCAGGCTCCTCTATCCATGGAATTTCCTAGGCAATAATACTGGACTGGGTTGCCACTTCCTCCTCCAGGGGATCCTCCCAACCCAAGGATCAAACCCATGTCTCCTGCAGTGGCAGGTAGGTTCTTTACCACTTGGGCCACCTGGGAAGCCTAAGCAATTCTACAGCTCATCAAAAAATACTGTAAGTAAATACTTTTTAACACAACCTGTATACACATGGGCACTTTCTTTTTCATGCTAGTTCCTTCAAAGCAGCAGCAGACTTTTAACCACTAACTGCATAAGCCTAAAAAAATATCAATAAACACACTATTTTAAAAAACATAAGAGAAGGACAAACTGGAAGCCTGTGCTTTAGTTAGGCCAGAAATTCCTAATTCTAATGGAGTTTCAATGGCAATCTCCATTTCTCTGGTACTTTCTAGGTTAGTGAATACTTCACACAGAGTCCCTTTTTAATCCACACACGTTACCTTATCAACACCCACCTTTACTAAAAGAGCTGCAGGTTTTTGTGATAACTGGCAATACGCAATGTACTGTAACTCTGGAGATCAAAATCACCGATCTAATAATTATAAAAGAAAAATGTACAGAAATGAAAAAAAATGTGTCTTCCTATTTAAAAAAACTTAAAAGTTATACATAAAAGTAGTAAGATTTTTACACTCTACATATAATTAATACACATATGTTTTTAACCAAATATCTTGATTCAAAATCTGTTTACCTATTATAGAAATTAGAAATCTCCACTTTTTTCCTGAAGCTGAAGCTCCAATATTGTGGCCACCTAATGTGAAGAGCCGACTCACTGGAAAAGACTATGATGCTGTGAAAGATTGAGGGCAAGAGGAGAAGGGAGCGACAGGAAGAGATGGTTGGATGGAATCACTGACTCAATGGACATAAGTCTGAGCAAACTCAGGGAGACACTGAAGGATAGGGAAGCCTGGAGAGCTGCAGTTCATGGGGTCAAAAGAGTCGGACATGACTTTAGCGACTGAACAATAATAACCACAGCACTTTTTTAAAGGGCCAACCAGTTAATATTTCAGGCTTTGAGGGTCACAGGCCAAATAGAGGATATTACACAGGTGCTTACATAACCATTTCAAATGTAACTATTTAAACAGGTAAAACCACTCTTAGCTCCCAGGCCATAAAAAGCAAGTGGCACATCTTGCCACACACTATAACTTGCAACTCTTATTCTAAGTAAATAGTGATTCTTTATCACTATAAGGTCTCACTCATCTTTCTTTTTTCTACAAATAGTTCATATATAATTATATTTTTACTTTAGTAAGGAGGGTTTATTTCATTCTTTACAACTGATATCAGCCACTCAGAGGAATCAACCAGCAACCAATCTCACTGCCTTCTTTAACATTCTATCCAAAGCATTTAAGGCATCCTTCAACCTGTACACCAAACAGGAAACACAGATAAAGCCATCCCTTTCAACAGAGACAGGTGAATAGGAAAGTAGTTTTGCTTCACCAGATCTGTCCAATTAGAAAAGCAATGAAATGGGGCACCCATTAGGAGGTTGTAAATGCCATTTTAATGTCTCACAATTGACAAAGAAAGAAACCCACAATACCTAATAAAAACTAGATAAAAAGTAAAGTCAGTTTGAAGAGAGAAAGTGTTTCTTTTAGGCAATGAGGTAATGATAAAGCAAAAAAATTGAAAAAGAAGGCTAACTTTGAACAGATGAAATGGGAAGGTCTAATTCTAAGCACCCCCCATTTTCCCTTATTCTCTGCCATAAAAATCCACCTCTTC
Source organism: Moschus berezovskii (assembly GCF_049115385.1). Lineage (NCBI taxonomy): Eukaryota > Metazoa > Chordata > Mammalia > Artiodactyla > Moschidae > Moschus > Moschus berezovskii. Next base: position 15,750,075 of record NC_142483.1, read on the forward strand.
CCTGGGAATTCATGGAGCACCTACATGTGCAGTACCATGTTTATCTTAAGCAAGTACTTTCATTTTCATGAGCCACAAATGGACTGAAGAGGCCTAGCCCTGGTGGTACCTCCTACATGACACCGTCTAATCTTCTGCTTACTGACCTCACGGATTTACAAGCCCCAATTCAACAGGACCTGAAAAGATGCAGGTAAGGGGAGGAAACGAAGAAGGCAATGGCAAGCCACTCCAGTACTCTTGCCTAGAAAATCCCATGGATGGAGGAGCCTGGTAGGCTGCAGTCCGTGGGGTCGCTAAGGGTCAGACACGACTGAGCGACTTCACTTTCACTTTTCACTTTCCACTTTCACACATTGGAGAAGGAAATGGCAACCCACTCCAGTGTTCTTGCCTGGAGAATCCCAGGGAAGGGGGAGCCTGGTGGGCTTCCGTCTATGGGGTCACACAGAGTCGGACACGACTGAAGTGACTTAGCAGCAGCAGCAAGGGGGGGAAAAAAAAAGAGAGAGTGAGAATTTTGTATTTTTTTTCCTTTTTGGCCTTTGTGAAGAGAAAATATCCCTGAGCAAGAAGTCAGAAGATGAGGATTCTAGTCTCTAGTCTGTCCAGAGATTTCAGGCTGAAATCCCTGGCACCATCAAGGAGTGATTAGGGACAGATGCCTGGAACCAGAAGGCCCAGTTTTTAATTTTAGGCCCATCACTACTTGCTCTGAGAACCTGGAAAAGACACACCACCCATCTGGGCCTTGGCCTTCTCATCTGAGAGGCAGGAAACCACCACCTACCCCGGAGTATTGGTGGAAGGCACAAATAGCACTCCTGAAAAGTGATTAGCTTATGAGTGCTCAGTGAATGTTACCTGTCATCACTTCTTAACCTCTCGGAGCCTCAGTTTCCTCAGAGGGTTACCAGGTACATCACAGGAAATCATTAAAATGGAATGTGTTCTACAAACTATGAAGCCTCGTCCACATATAAGGTATTAGCTAATATTCCCATCCAAGACACACAGGACTTTGTTCCAGCTGAGCAACTTCCTACTGCTGCAATTTGAGATACACACTCAAATATCTGCAGTACCGCTGCTTCGAGAACTTTCTCACCCGTGAGGTTTTACTTGTGGTACACTTTTCACCAAATGATGACAATGAACCATTAGGTCAGCTGCCACAAAAATACATTTCAGAAAGCAGTCACACACAAGGTAGAGCAGGAGGACGGGGCAATGAGGACAGTAATCAGCATCTCTCCCAGCGAAATGTCCTGACTTCTCCCCAGTACCTCACCACATGCTCTCTGCAATATGCCTTGTGCCTAATGACTCCTTGGGGCTCCACAAGTCTCTGTTACTATAGAAAGCAACCAATTACACTCATTAAAATCAATATGGGGTAAAGCCTTGACCATTTCAAATTAGCATGCAGCGTTCAAATTTAAAGAGTGTGTTAGAATTTAAAGACAGGGCAAATGCTGCTAAACAGAAATGAGCACATTCCCTATGTCATCAGAAATGTGAGGGTAAAAGTTATAAAACTCTGCTTTTGGATGTGTGTTAGCAAGGTCCAGAAAGAGTGCTTTTCTGCAAAGATTCTTCATTGGGATCTATACTGATTTAAATGACTGGAGAAAATAGAACTCAGTGAGAACAAAGGAAATCTGTATCAAGTAGGCATCAGCAAATGAAAAGTCCATGTAATCTCAAAAGATACCATATTCAAAATTAGGTGCTTTTCTGAGAAAAGAAGCATGAAGAAGTAGGCAGTGCCTAGAGTCTTCTCTTAAGTAATAATAATAGTAAGTGACAATGCAGCCTTTAGAACAACCATACAAACTGGAAGCTCAGTGGTCACAGATAATGAAGTGTGTGTGAAAGCAATTGCAATAAAATGTGACCAGGAGTCAGAAGTACCTTGCGTATCTTGGGCAGAACTTCACGATCATTTCCTCTGTCACATTCTCGTCCTTGGTTGGACAGCTCCACCAGGATGCCATCAAACTCTTTTACATCCAAAGTCTCTTCTCAGCCCCAGCTCCTCCTACTGACAATTTTCTCCTGCTGTCTGTCCCACCACCTGCCTACACCAAGGCCCACGGTAGCTGTCTGCTCCTCACACTCCTGGTACTCAGTTCCTGACTTTCAAAGTCCTGCCTGCAGATGGGGATGACCTTGACCTTCAATTTCTTGGCCACCACCAGGATCCAGATTCTTGGTCATCTGAATGACAGTATCCTTCTAATTTATCTCCATCTCTTTATTCTCTCCCTATCTAACCCACTATCGATTAGCACTTAATCTTTTTTGATAATGCCATTCGCCAAGGACAATGTTTCCAAGGTTGCCCAAAGCCTACCAGGTAAAGACCAACTTCCTGTGTCACATGCTGAGAGCCCTCAGTGACATGACCTCAAAACTCCTGTTCAGTTTTATTTCCTTTTCCTCTTGACAGAGGGAGTTTCAGCTACTCCAAACTCCATATACTCCAAGCCCACCACAGTTCCCTCCTCTAATGCTTGGCTCAGCTATCTCTTCTCCAACCACCCTTCTCCACCACAGAGGTGGGGGAAATTCTTCCTGCCTTTGAAGACCAGCTCTGCCATGGATGAAGCCAGCTGTCAGCTCTCCTACCTCTAAGCTGCATACATTTAAGTGCTATCCAAGATCCTCTTGATGCACTAGCCCAAGAAGCAGTAGTATATCGTGGGGACAGATGTAGATTCTGGAACTAAATTTCCCAGGTTCTGCTCTTGGCTCCAACACTTACCTATGACAAGGTACAATTACTTACCTTTTTGTGCCTCAGCTTCCTTATCTGTATAATGGGGATTATGATGAGTTTTCCCTTAGTACAGCCCCTGGCACAGCACAAACATCAATAAAGTGTGAGCTGTTTCTTACTGCCCATCTGAATCCCTGACATACTTTCTATGGATGCTCCCACAGCATCCTGCATTTGGATGTTCACAATGTGCCCAATGATATGCAACACAGTTTAAAAAAACTAAAACTTCCAGTTAAGACTACCCTCGAAACTACTGCTCTATTCCAAACACAGAGCAATAATAGAGAAAACAAAAGAATGTGACACTTGTACAGTCATTATAAACTTTGCCAGTACTGACAAAATAAACCACAGAGCAACTCTCATGGTATTAAATTATTTTTTACTCTTCCAAATATTTACTGAGCATCTTGCAGGCAATATTTGAGGCCTGGAAATACTGGCAGAATGTATTGGTTAGGTTAAAAAGTACTTTATTAAAATAGCTATTGTTAGGTTCTGTATACACATATAAATATAAAACTCTTGCACAAAAAAATGCAAAATATTATGTTTATGTGGTCACTTGTGTTTGGGAATACTTTCTGTGATAAGTTTTCTTGGTAGAAATAGAATGTATAATCTGTAGAGTCAGAATTAGAAATGACTGCAACAGCAAAATCGTGGCTCAGCCAGCCCAACTGGAGACAAGTGTGTATTAAAGAGAAGGAGGCCATATGGTGTTGAGAGAGGGGGGACTAGGGTGGAGATTAGAAGTTTCGGCAATGATTACATAGGGGAGGTTTGAGCTGTCAGTAAAAGGTTTATGAGCTCAAGAACTTCTAGGTCAGACTTTGCCTTGGTGGATTCCTGCTGGCCTAGGGACAACTTGGATAAATAAATGAGGAGATCAAGAATTCATGTTGCCTTGCCCTTTTCGTCCCTGCACCCCTCCCCCAAGAGCATGGAGGGAAACCCAGGCCCAGTGTCCTGAGGGCTTTACTTGTCCTGGGTTAGTAGCAACTGTGGTCCTCAACGACTTCAGTGTTCCACCTTGCTTTCAGAGACAGGCAAGCTGCCCAAGGGTTTTAGTATAGGAAATCAACAAGCATGGCAGCAGAACATATATCCCTTCCCTTCAAACATCTTACAGTACAATTAAAGACGCCTAACTCTCAAGGGAACATTTTATGCAAAGATGGGCTCGATAAAGGACAGAAATGGTATGGACCTAATAGAAGCAGAAGATATTAAGAAGAGGTGGCAAGAATACACAGAGAACTGTACAAAAAAGATCTTCACGATGAAGATAATCACGATGGCGTGATCACTCACCTGGAACCAGACATCTTGGAATGTGAAGTCAAGTGGGTCTTAGAGAGCATCACTACGAACAAACCTAGTGGAGGTGATGGAATTCCAGTGGAGCTATTTCAAATCCTGAAAGATGATGCTGTGAAAGTGCTGCACTCAATATGCCAGCCAATTTGGAAAACTCAGCACTGGCCACAGGACTGGAAAAGGTCAGTCTTCATTCCAATCCCAAAGAAAGGCAATGCCAAAGAATGCTCAAACTACTGCACAATTGCACTCATCTCACACGCGAGTAAAGTCATGCTCAAAATTCTCCAAGCCAGGCTTCAGCAATATGTAAACCATGAACTTTCAGATGTTCAAGCAAGTTTTAGAAAAGGCAGAGGCACCAGAGATCAAATTGCCAACATCCACTGGATCATGGAGAAAGCAAGAGAGTTCCAGAAAAACATTTATTTCTGCTTCATTGACTATGCCAAAGCCTTTGACTATGTGGATCACAATAAACTGTGGAACATTCTGAAAGAGATGGGAATCCCAGACCACCTGACCTGCCTCTTGAGAAACCTGTATGCAGGTCAGGAAGCAACAGTTAGAACAGACTGGTTCCAAATAGGAAAAGGAGTACGTCAAGACTGTATATTGTCACCCTGCTTATTTAACGTATATGCAGAGTACATCATGAGGAACGCTGGGCTGGAAGAAGCACAAGCTGGAAGGAATCAAGATTGCCTGGAGAAATATCTATAACCTCAGATATGCAGATGACACCACCCTTATGGCAGAAAGTGAAGAGGAACTCAAAGGCCTCTTGATGAAAGTGACAGAGGAGAGTGAAAAGGTTGGCTTGAAGCTCAACATTCAGAAAACAAAGATCATGGCATCTGGTCCCATCACTTCATGGGAAATAGATGAGGAAACAGTGGAAATAGTGTCAGACTTTATTTTTTGGGCTCCAAAATCACTGCAGATGCTGATTGCAGCCATGAAATTAAAAGACGCTTACTCCTTGGAAGGAAAGTTATGACCAACCTAGATAGTATACTAAAAAGCAGAGACATTACTTTGCCAACAAAGGTCCATCTAGTCAAGGCTATGGTTTTTCCTGTGGTCATGTATGGATGTGAGAGTTGGACTGTGAAGAAAGCTGATCGCCGAAGAATTGATGCTTTTGAACTGTGGTGCTGGAGAAGACTCTTGAGAGTCCCTTGGACTGCAAGGAGGTAAAACCAGTCCATTCTAGAGGAGATCAATCCTGGGTGTTCATTGGAAGGACTGATGCTAAAGCTGAAACTCCAATACTTTGGCCACCTCATGCAACGAGTTGACTCACTGGAAAAGAGTCTGATGCTGGGCGGGATTGGGGGTGGGAGGAGTAGGGGACGACAGAGAATGAGATGACTGGATGGCATCACCGCCTCTGTGGACATGAGTTTGAGTGAACTCCGGGAGTTGGTGATGGACAGGGAGGCCTGGCGTGCTGTGATTCATCGGGTCACAAAGAGTCGGACACGACTAAGCGACTGAACTGAACTGAACTGAACTCTCTTGTAAGGATCAGCCAAGAAAACATTAAGGAGCGTGAATATAGGAGGATTTTAGCCTAGAAAATCCCATGGATGGAGGAGCCTAGTAGGCTGCAGTCCGTGGGGTCGCTAAGGGTCGGACACGACTGAGCGACTTCACTTTCACTTTTCACTTTCACGCATTGGATAAGGAAATGGCAACCCACTCCAGTGTTCTTGCCTGGAGAATCCCAGGGACGGGGAGCCTGGTGGGCTTCCATCTATGGGGTCACAGAGAGTCGGACACGACTGAAGTGACTTAGCAGCAGCAGCACATAAACTGCTTTTTCTTTAACGAGATCAGTAGTATTTTGGGTATTTGATTACTAAAACCTTCATATGGAACAGTATGTTCTCTGTGGAAAAAGCTAGAGAACAAGGTAAACTATTACTACATCAAACAATGTCTTATCAAATCAACCTGTATCCAAAAGCATCAGACGACACTAGTGAGTAATGCTTGTATTTGAGCCAATACTTCAGCTCACATTAGCCTGTCGGTTGTAGTTCTTGGGCAATAGTTCTGGTCTTCCAAATAAGTTGAGATCATAATCTTTTTGTTGTTGTTTCCTGCCAGGCAAAGAAGTGGTTTCACCCTCAGCCTTTTCCAGACCACCGAAAGACGAGACACTAAAGCAACCTGACTCTGCCCATGTGTGACTCCTGCCAATTCTAAATCTCCTGAAACAATAGGCTAAACAAGGCCAGGATTCTAGGAGATGAGGTTTATATGAGGTCCAACACCTCTGCCTGAGAATGAATCATAAAACCACTAACACTCCATTCCCCAGCATTACACCATTCAGCCCCAACTGGGTTGAATCGTGCAAAATGAAAAGGGAATCGGGAACACACTGAACTTAAAACCTCAAGTACATTTTAAATCCTGTTTCAGATTCATTTAAATTAACAGAGGTCAGGCGACTTCTTTTTTCAAGTTGGGTTATTCTTACTGGTTTAATACCAAAAGCAGTCAGCCACATTTTTCCACTAAAAAAAAAATAAAATAAAATAGGGAACAAACATTCTAAAACTCAGTAGAGAATGTGGAAACAGCTTACAATAAACTCTGCCTTCTAGAATAACTGATGGAAGAAATTACCCAGTTTTTTGACCGTGGGAAATTATATGTATACTATTACATATTTTGTAGGTCACAAATTAAAAGCACAATTATGGAATTTAGAAAGATGGTAATGATAACCCTGTATACAAGACAGCAAAAGAGACACAGGTGTATAGAACAGTCTTTTGGACTCTGTGGGAGAGGGCGAGGGTGGGATGATTTGGGAGAATGGCATTGAAACAGGTATATTATCATATGTGAAACGAATTGCCAGTCCAGGTTCGATGCATGATACAGGATGCTCGGGTCTGGTGCACTGGGATGACCCAGAGAGATGGGATGGGGAGGGAGGTGGGAGGTGGGTTCAGGATGGGGCACACATGCACACCCGGGGCAGATTCATGTCACTGTATGGCAAAACCAATACAATAATGTAAAGTAATTAGCCTCCAATTAAAATTACAAATAAAATAAATAAATAAAAGCACAATTTGTATTTTCTAGCACAGTGTTTTTCCAAACTGTTTTACAAAGAACAACAGTGCAACAAGAGAAAAGCAAATCAAGTCAATTTGAGAGGCTCTACCTTCCCCAGTCCTCTTCTTGGAAATCATTGCTACATATTTGCACATTAGAGAGAAACAGTCCTATAGTAAGCTCTACGAAATTCAACATTTTCCCAAGTTCATTTAGCCCTGCAGCCCTTTTCCTCTCAAAACACATATCAATATTCCACAAAATGGCCATACTGTGGAGTGTACTTTTGAAAAGATTCTTCTAGAACAGGAATATAAGAAATGGTGTAAGAGCTGAGACTCTGGAGGCAGCCTAACTCAAATATCAGCTTGTTCGCTGTGGGAACTTGGGCTAGATTTTTTACATCACTTTTCTTCAGTTTCCCCAGGCAAAAAGGGGAAAGCAGAAAATGGCCATATCTCCTAGACATGGGCCTTGCCATCTAACTGGAACAGTTTTCTGAGAGCCTTACATGGCTGGTTCCTTTTTGTCACTGCAGTTCACAATGTCACGTCCTCCAACAAGCCCTCCCTGACTATCTAATATGAAGTTGACCCCTCTCAGTTCCCCAGTACTTCACCCTCTTCTTTTCCTCTGATACTTTTCTGTTTAACTATTCAACTGCTGTTTCACCCCAATAAAATATCACCATGAAGTCAAGTTCTATCAGTTAACATTACTCTATCCCCAAACAGATCCTCAATAAGTAGTCACAAAACGGATGGGGGGATGGATGAATGAACAAATAAGTTGGCTGTGAGAATTAACCATGAATCAAGATCGAGCATTCTTCACAGTGCCCAACACATACGCATCTATCCAGATGTTTCTATAAAAACATGTGATGAACCATGAGTGCTTAATCGATTCATAATTATAATTCTTGCACTATTTAACTTACCTCTTCCTGCTGTATAGTGGGTAAACATTTCATGGCATTTATTCAGAGGTGTGTTGGCTCTCAGGGATGGCACCAAAGGGGCAGTAGACTCTGAGAGTCGCATCTGCTGACTTCCATGGTATCAATATTGCCACCAAAACCAATTTCAAACTACCGAAATTACTGGAAATATACTAAATGGCTCTCAGAAGCCGGTAACCTCTTTCTCTTGGGAAAAGTCCTTTCAGGCCTCGAAATCTTATTCAACATGTTCATCACAAGTTTAAAATGATAACTTTTTTTTTTAACAGACACCTTTTTCACATTTTCGATTCTTGATGAGTCAAGATAAGGGTTATCCACTGACTTTGGTCTGACGCTCAAGGAAAACAGTTGGATGTGTTGCCTGCATTTTCTGTACCACTTCTTGTGAGCTTTTGCACTAATGTTTAAGGTTTTAAGCATGACATGTATTTATGCTAGATCATTACAAGGACCAACTAATCTTATAAACATAAATCAAACAGTGTTTAGATTCATTTAAATGAAGATATCCTAAAAGAATCAAGCCACCATCAAGGCACCATTAAATACTACCAATGAGCAGAATCTGTCAAGAGAAGACTGACTATCTGATCCCAAGATCCCAACATGGTCAATGCTGCAGGTGGGGATTTCTCCAGTATCACAGCCTTGCTATACAGGAAACATGACCCCTTGGCATGCAAAATAAAACAGCAGCTTTTTTAAACTATAGCAATCAACCAATCTTTTCAAGGTCATCAGAGAAGACCCTGATGCTGGAAAAAATTGAAGGCAGGAGGAGAAGGGGATGACAGAGGACAAGATGGTTGGATGGCATCACCAACTCAATGGACATGAGTTTGCACAAGCTTTGGGAGATGGTGAAGGACAGGAAGCCTAGCATGCTACAGTCCATGGGGTCTCAAAGAGTCAGATACGACTGAGCAACTGTACAACAACAACAATCTACCAACCACAGTTTTGAGATAACACAATCAAAATTTCAAAATCCACAGACATTCTACATGAAATAATATGGCAATAATCACTACTTCTCCTCTGTAAATTAAATGGAAAGTCTATAGTGCAAGCCAGGAAGAGATTCTTTACACAGCAATAGATAGCTAATACAGTGGAGCAGAAACTAATTCACCCAAAATTCAGCAGCTTAAAAACATACATTTATTATCTCACAGTTTATATGGAAGAGGAATTTAAGCACATCTCAGCTGAGTCTCTCAGAAAAATGAAACCAAGTTGTCAGCCTAGAAACTGTTATCTCATTGAAAGAATCAACTGGAGAAGATCCACTTCCAAGCTTACTAAGTGATGGGTGGCAGTTCTCAGTTCTTTGTGTATGTTCGAGTGATCAATTCCTAACTGGGTGTCAGCTGGAGACTACCTAGAGGTTCCTTACCACACGAGCCTCTGCCACATGGCAACTTGCTTCAAAGCATCCCAGCTGAGATGGCAACAGACTGTACGAACAACATGGAAGTAACAGTCTTACTAGTAAACTATTAATCTGCTAAGTCACTTCAGTTGTGTCCGACTCTGTGCAACCCCACAGGCTCTCCCATCCCTGGGATTCTCCAGGCAAGAACACTGGAGTGGGTTGCCATTTCCTTCTCCAATCTATTAATCTAGTAATTAGATTTTTTTTTAATCTATTAATCTAGTAATTACTAATAATCTAATCATGGAAGTAATATTGGAATCCCACTACCTTTGTCATTCTATCATTCAGGATCAAGTCACTAGGTTCAGCCTAAACTCAAAGGGAGGAGATTACATAAAGATATGAATTCTAATAGGTATGGATATAGGGGCCACCTTAGAAGTCTTCCCACAACATTCACACTCTTGGAATATGAATGGGAAGACCAGGCCCAACAAAATATATCTTTAAGTATCTAATGTGAAGCCAAGCTCTCTGACTTCCCAAATATGTAGCTGGGGTCTCATGAGAACAAAACCAAGGAGAGTAAGCATGTTGCTGCTGCTGCTAAGTCGCTTCAGTCGTGTCTGACTCTGTGCGACCCCAGAGACGGCAGCCCACCAGGCTCCCCCGTCCCTGGGATTCTCCAGGCAAGAACACTGGAGTGGGTTGCCATTTCCTTCTCCACAGAGTAAGCATGGAGCATATTAAATCCAAAGACACAAAAGTCTACTCAAATGTTGTAAGCAAATACAATCTAATATCAGAGAAAACCACTGGGAGCAGCTGCATTACCAAGTCCCAAAATGAAAGCTATGCTTTCTGAGCAATCAAACAAATGACTCACTGGAAGGACTGCCCATCCAAAAAGGTACATAATGCCAAGAAATCTAGTTTGGTCTGAAAACAAACATCTTTTTGAATTTTTATTTATGGCTGCAGAATATTTTGAAAATATACTTAATGCCATTTCACTGCTTCCTGTTTTCTGTGAGATCTGTGTCTGTCACAGCATTTTATTTTGCCTACATGGTACTTTTGAGATTCACATCCACCGCAGTAGCAAGGAACTGCTATAAAAATTTCAAACCTTGAAGGTCACCTACATTCTTTCTAAGATCTATCCAACTGCATATTCTCAGATATCTGAGCATCCCAATATTCAATGGTAGTGGCAAGCCAGCGAGGCTGCCTCTGAGAAACTTCAAATGATTTAATTCACCAAGTACAAAATGCACACTCAAAACCAGGAACACTCTGTCCTACATGAATGTAAATGTAGGCAAAGATTATCTAAACGTTTAAAATTGGTCTGCACATTTTCCCATTGATTCCAGAAATATCCTTAGGCTTTACTTTCTAACAATCCCACACCAAATTTAGCTATGAAGCATTTAAGTTCATTGTTTTGCTAATCACCTATTCATTTTGCTCCTTTAAAAAGAGGATATTTAACATCTAAAACTTAAACAGTACTGTATTTAAAAGACCCTGAAACAATGGCCATCTGTAGGAAAGCAACTGTAAACTACCTTAGAGTTTATGTGTGCTGCACACACTTGGATCCTGAATAAGTGTTGAATAATAATGGAACACACGTGTGGTGGGCAGGGTGGGGGGAGACTAATGCCAAATTCCAGTTTAAAGGTGATAAGTAGACAGGAAGGTTATAAAACAGATGACAAGGGGAATTTTGTCAAGGCTATAGATAACGTCCAACCTGTGATAATAACTTGGTAATATATTTAATATATTTTAACTTGTAAAATATGACTTTAGAGAAATAAACTGAATGTCCTTACCTCTCTAAGATGTATGTTTTCCTTCTCTTTCTGGTCTAAAATCACTTCCAAGTGGCTGACTTGAGACTCAGCCTCTGCCATCCGACGTGTCCGTTCATTGTCATCCTCAAGACTTTTGGACGGCAAACCTTTACTCTGCAACATCTCAAGAAGCTTTTTAATTGACTCGTCTCGGGCATTGAGGGTCTGTTTCTGCGTTTCGATTCTCAGCTCCATTTCCTCCAAGGTCTTCCTCAACAGGAATAGCTCCTTAGCCTGTCTGTCATGCTCAGCTTGGAGCCGCCGGAAGTTCTCCTCGGTCAGTTCGATGGTGAAGTGCTCTGCTCCTCGGTTGCCACTCTCTTGCTGCAGGAGGTGGTTGAGGTCTCTCTGGGTTCGCAGCTCATCCTGAAGGGCCTGGATTGTCAGCTGAAGGTGCTATGATGAGAAAGACAGAGCAAGAGAGGAGAAAGAGAGGGGAAAAAGTCAATGAACATGCCAAATGCTGCTTGCTGCTATCACACTATGAAGATGGAATGTTAATCATGAGGTCCAGAGGGGCCAGCTGTTAGGTTCTCCAAGGTGACTTCAGAAGCAAGGGACAGCACATGGAGAAGGGGAGTTAATTCAATGATGCTTTCTGAATGTTTTAAGAGAAAGGTACACATACACAGAAACGGTGTATTAGTGTCAGTTACAAGGAAAATTACACATCTACAGAGTTTTAATTTAGAAGTGGAAAGGGTTAGAGGGAAACTTTCACAAACACACCTTCTTTACACCCACAATGCTCCAGACTCAGTATTCCTTGTTTCCTAAGGTTTCTTTATTCTACTATCCATTACATTCTGTGGTAAGTGTATGTCCATTTAAAAATAAAAATGATAGCATCCACTACAAGTAGACATAAACAAAGACTTTATTTTTACAAATAAAGCTGTGAACAGGTTTAGTAAACAGGATTACTGCATCTGCAAGCAAAAGGGGACAAATACAGACACACAGACAGACACACTCAAACACACAAGGAGGTGAGGCTGTGCAGAGCAAAACAAACGAGCGGCAAAGAGTGGACAAACCTTGGTTCTTCTGGCATCCAGTAACTGAACAGCATGGGAAACGAAAGAAAATGAAGCAAAAATCAACACAAAGAAAAGTCCAGGGCAAGCAAAGGATATTTAACAGAAAGAACTTAATCAACATAAAGTACCTTCACAGAGAAGAAAAAAAGAAAATCAGTTTCTTATTATAGCAAAGACCCATAAGCTACATAGAATTTACAGCACTGATGCTTGATAAACATGATTTTAAAAAAGAAAAAAATGGGGTTTATTCCACCTTTAATTTTCCTAAATCTCACCGACCCAGGAACCCAGTATCTTGGTTGCTATTACCAGAGAGGAAAGCACAACACTCCAGAGCTACCCACGCATCATCCCATGTCACCATTTTAATCAAAATCAGAGTGGAAGTGCCAGAGAAACAAAACTGCATGAAGACAGGTGGTGAATTCAGCAACACTTTCCCAAGAGGGGCAACCCCAGACAGATCAGACCAGGCAGCCATAAGCTGAAGGCATTTCTGTCCTAGGAAGTAACCCAGGGACTTCCAAAACACAGTCACTGATCCACTCACCAAACACATTCTCCTGATACAGACCAGACACAACACTAAGCACAGAAATCGATGAATGCAAGGCATAGGTCCCGCCTAAAGGGAATTCACAGTATTGTAAGGCATGGACAATAAAATAACATGAATAAATTACATAAATACTGGAGGAGTCCACATTGGGAAATCCTTCTAGAAGCATTCCCAAAGCTGATATCCAGAGGGGTTGAGATTTTTCGGAGTGGGGCCTGTACCCAGAAATTAGCACCAAGTGATGCCTTGCTTATTTAACTTATATGCAGAGTACATCATGAGGAACGCTGGGCTGGAAGAAGCACAAGCTGGAATCAAGATTGCCGGGAGAAATATCTATAACCTCAGATATGCAGATGATACTACCCTTATGGCAGAAAGTGAAGAGGAACTCAAAAGCCTCTTGATGAAAGTGAAAGAGGAGAGTGAAAAGGTTGGCTTGAAGCTCAACATTCAGAAAACAAAGATCATGGCATCTGGTCCCATCACTTCATGGGAAATAGATGGAAAAACAGTGGAAACAGTGTCAGACTTTATATTTTTGGGCTCCAAAATCACTGCAGATGCTGATTGCAGCCATGAAATTAAAAGACGCTTGCTCCTTGGAAGGAAAGTTATGACCAACCTTGATAGTATATTAAAAAGCAGAGATATTACTTTGCCAACCAAGGTCTGTCTAGTCAAGGCAATGGTTTTTCCCGTGGTCATATATGGATGTGAGAGTTGGACTGTGAAGAAGGCTGATCACTGAAGAATCGATGCTTTTGAACTGTGGTGTTGGAGAAGACTCTTGAGAGTCCCTTATACTGCAAGGAGATCCAACCAGTCCATTCTAAAGGAGATCAATCCTGGATGTTCATTGGAGGGACTGATGCTAAAGCTGAAACTGCAATACTTTGGCCACCTCATGCGATGAGTTGACTCACTGGAAAAGACTCTGATGCTGGGAAAGGTTGGGGGTGGGAGGAGAAGGGGACGACAGAGAATGAGATGGCTGGATGGCATCACTGACTCTGTGGACATGAGTTTGAGTGAACTCCGGGAGTTGGTGATGGACAGGGAGGCCTGGCATGCTGTGATTCATGGGGTCGCGGAGAGTCGGACACGACTGAGCAACTGAACTGAACAGATCTGATCTGATGCATTTATCAAACTCTATTGGTATCCAGGTCAACTTTTCACTTAAAAACATCCAATGAGAGATTCCTGTCTACTGTCTCATTTGTGTGTCACAGCATCTCCCAGGGTAGCAAATGCAGAGTAACCAACTGGTATGTATTTAATGACAGTGATTATAAATTTTTTAAAATATAACTCACCCCTGTAAAGTTACATTTCAATGCTTTTTAGTACATTTACAAAGTTATACAACCATAAACAAATGAATTTTAGAACATTGTCATCATCCCCAAAAGAAATCCTATACCCTTTAGAAGTCAGTCCCCATCTTCCTCCCTATCCTCAGGCTCTAGCAAGCACCACAACTTCCTGCCTCTATGGCTGTGCCTATCTTGGGCATTCCACACCAATGGGGTCATCCCGTTTTCAGGTCTATCCATGTTGTAGCATATATCATGCTTCATTTGATAGATGAACAATATTCCAATATAGGGACATACTACATGGTATTTATCCATTCAACAGTCAATTTACACACAAATATTCATATTTGAATATGAATTATTCATAGTAGCCAAAAAGTGGAAACAACTTAAATATCAGTCAACTGATGAATGAGTATATAAAATGTGGTATATGCATAAAAAGGAGCTGTATTTAGTCATATAAAGTATGAAGTACTGGTGGACACTGTAACATGGATGAATCTTAAAAACAGTATGCCACATGAAAGAAGCCAGTTATAAAATACCACATGTTACATGATTACACTGACAGGAAATATCCATAATAAGCAAATCCATTGACAGAAAACAAACTGGTAATTGTCAGGGGAGATTGTGGGGGAGATGAAGGATGTCTATTAAAGTAGCATTTCTTCTTGGGGGTGGTGATGAAAATCAGCCCTTGAAAGATGTTTGTTTTTGAGGGGTGTTTCTTTTAGGGGTGATGAAATGTTCTGGAATTAGCCGTTTGGTTGAACAACTTTGTGAATATACTAAAAACCAATGAATTTTACATGTTAGATGGATGAACTGCATGGTACATAAATTATATCTCGATAAAGCTGTCATAATAAATGTGAAGTGGGACTACAAGGTAATGTGACCTTCCTCCACCAGCCCACCAGCCCTAAACCACACCAAAACAAAGTACACAGGAGTATCGACAGCAGCCATTGATATGTCTGCTGCCAAGCCTCTTGAGAGCATGCCACTGTCTTCAAGCCATTTAAACATTCCTGACAAAGGCAAATCTTTGTCCTCTTAAAGTGGCTTGGATTTCTGGAATGACCAAAGTTTACTTGGAGACAAATACAATGAATCACAATGATCGTACCAGAAATTATCCCTTCTGAGAGTGACCAAAATAAGGTTAGTTGTCTTATGTAGTTCATAAACTAGTCAGAAGGGAATTCCAAAAAATGCCAAAATGCTTTGAGCAAAGACAGCAGCACAGGAAGACAACCCTGTTAAGGCTGCTGCCCCTTTGGATGGGCAGGTTGTCTAGTGCCCTGATCCTTTGCTTCCAAACCTGCAAAATGGGACTAATCATAATGCTTACCTCAGAGTTCCTGTGAGGAATAACTAAGGTAATGCATCAAGTGCCAGGCTTGAGAATGAAGGAGGAAAGGAAGTGTAGTAGACAAGAGAAGTAGCAAAGAAGAATAAGAAGGAGAGAGGAATGAAGGGGGGAAAAATCAGTCCATTTATCCATTCAATATGGATTTACCCAGTGTCTTCCTCATACCCGTGAAATATCAAAAAAAAAAAAGAAGCGGTCCTTGCTCCCAATCCATGTGGACACATAAACCAATAGCAGCAGTATGACGGAAGTCACAGCCAGGTGGCTAGAAAGGCAGGGAGGGTGTAGCCCAGGCTAGAGAAATGCAAGAAAACACAAGAGCTACCCAAACTAAGAGGTACCATGGAGCGACGTCTTGAAGAATAAATGAGAGCCAATCCTGGGAAGAATGAAGGAAAGAAAAGAGAAAGTATAAAAGCCCAGAGGCAAAGACAGACTAGACTTATTAAGGAACAGTAATGGGAAAAATCTTTATAGCCCTCCCATAGTCAAGGTACCGTTCTAAGCATTTTTCATCTTCACAAACACCCAGTGAGACAGGGAACTTAATGAATGACAACATGCAGACACAAAGTGGTTAAGTAACCTGCACTAAGCTACCCACTGGGTAAGTGCCACAGTCAGGTGTTCATCCACCTGGAAGTCTGACCTCAACATTTTGCATGAACCAGTATACTACCTGAACTCTGAACTGGTATAACTACTTCTCCAGGGGGTCTTCCCAACCCAGGGATTGAACCCAGGTCCCTACATGGCAGGCAGATTCTTTATCATCTGAGCTATCAGGGAAGCCCATATACACTTCAGGATGGCTGAAGAAAGAAAAGGGAGTGGGGGCAGGAGTGGTGAGAGCAGACAAGGCAGGCAACTGTGACAGCTATAACAATTCTCAAAATAAAACTTAGCCACTCTAACCAAGCAATACCTCACTCTGAAGTTGTCACAATGGATATCTCTAGGTTGTACATTAAGAAAATTTACTTTCCAGGTAATCATTTTATTAGTCACTGAATGACTTCAGCATTGACCAAACACAATCTGATAATCTATAATTCAGTGTTTAAAAATGTCTCAAATCTATTTTTCATTTAGTTCGTATTCTCTTTTTTAAAAGTTTATTTTTTAATAGGTGGGAAATTGCTTTACAAGTTTGTGTTGGTTTCTGCCGTGCAACAATAATCAATCATAATTACATATATATATATATATATATATATATATAGGCTAGGGTATGCTGCTGTGACAAAAACACAAAACCCACACCCTGAAAGACGAATCCATCTGACATCCTGATGGCATAGAATCAGAATTCTTAGAGCTCACAGAGGCCTTAAAGATTAGCTTGTTAACTTCATCTTACAAATGAGAAAATCAGATCCACACAGGTTAAATGACAGGCCCCAAAGCACACAAACATACTGCAAAACCCAGAATCTTGGTTTCTGGGATCCTCGACTCCATCCTCCAACAACCCTAAGAGAAGACCAAAAGGAGGTGGGTCTCCAGTTTGACAACTTAGAAAATAGCAGTGGTGTCTCTTATAGGGCAGATGAGAGACAACCTAAATTATTTGACTTCTACATCATCCAGTCCTATCCAATAGTTTAACAGCACCGGACACTCCAAGGGTAACTTATAAGACCTCATTTCTAAGACCTTGCAATTAGTAATGACTGCTATGCAGCGATTAGAGATGAGGTGTTAGTCACTCAGTCCTGCCCAGCTCTGCAACCCCATGGACTGTAGCCCACTAGGCTCCTCTGTCCATGGAATTTTCCAGGCAAGAACACTGGAATGGGTTGCCATTTCCCCCCCGACCCGACCAGGGATCTTCCCGGACCAGGGATTGAACCCATGTCTCCTGCATTGGCAGACAGATTCTTGACCACTGAGGCACCAGGGAAACTCTCTCTAAGGGTTAAATTTTAAAAATAAAAATGCAGTTTTCAATCTCCCCGCTTCTATAATTACTCTGTTCCTTCACACTGAATCATCTCCCAGTTCTCAACCATGAAAGCACATTTAAATCTCACTGGATCAATAATCAGAGGTATGCATTTCAGTTTGTAACCTACATCAGGGAACTATAAACCAGCAACTTGTTAGGATGTGTCCAGGAGCCATCTCTTTGGAGTTTCTCAGTCATCACTGTGGTGTCAACTCCCCAAAGCCTCAACCACTCTTCCTGCTGCTTCCATTCGACTGCATATTAGGAGAGAGAAGCCCTTCCAATATCCACCTGTGTTGGAATGGGACATTGCGAGGTGATCCAACCTCATTCCTGGGTGCCAATCAAATTTCTATCAACTTGGCACTTATAACACAAGTATCAGTTCAGTTCAGTTCAGTTCAGTCGCTCAGTCGTGTCCGACTCTCCGCGACCCCATGAACCACAGCACGCCAGGCCTCCCTGTCCATAACCAACTCCCGGAGTTCACTCAAACTCATGTCCACAGAGTCGGTGATGCCATCCAGCCATCTCATTCTCCGTCGTCCCCTTCTCCTCCCGCCCCCAACCTTTCCCAGCATCAGAGTCTTTTCCAGTGAGTCAACTCGTCGCATGAGGTGGCCAAAGTATTGCAGTTTCAGCTTTAGCATCAGTCCCTCCAATGAACATCCAGGATTGATCTCCTCTAGAATGGACTGGTTGGATCTCCTTGCAGTATAAGGGACTCTCAAGAGTCTTCTCCAACACCACAGTTCAAAAGCATCGATTCTTCGGCGGTCAGCCTTCTTCATAATAGGTGGCAAAACAGCTAATTCTCTTCAAGCACAGAAGTGAGTCTACGGTTGGATGAGTAATCAGAAAGCTTTTTACTTCCCTTCCTGATTGTGGGATCATCCTCCAGTTGTCCTCAAAGAATCAAAGCTAAGAAGGCAAACTTCCTTATCCACAGCTGACCACTGAGGACACCAAAGTAAGTAAAGCAGCTGTGACAACAGACATCCAGGCTTCTCTCTGCAGTCACTCTGCTAGGAGTCCAAACCTAGCCTTTAACCCAGTTCTTTTCAACCTTTTCTCCCCACGCTTTATTACATACTTTGAACTCTATCCTGGATAGTAAAGGCTAACCCCTTTACTGACTCACTGGAAAAGATTGAAGGCGGGAGGAGAAGGGGACAACACAGGATGAGATGGATGGGTGGCATCGCAAACTCAATGGACATGAGTTTGAGCAAGCTTCAGGAGTTGGTGATGGACAAGGAAGCCTGGCGGCCTGCAGTCCATGGGGTCGCAAAGAGTCAGACACGACTGAGCGACTGAACTGAAAAGCTAACCCCAAATCCAGTAAACAGAAGGAAAAAAGCTTAAAATCATTGGTCTGGCCATTAAACACAGGTAAATGGTATTGGAACCAAAGAGATGAGTTGTGCACTTTATTCCAAGTCACAGACAATAAAGTAGGTCATAAGGACTTCTGCTTCTGGTGTTATGGCAGGCTTATTTTCTGATACAACCTCCTAGTACTCAACAGTCAGATAAAGGCAAAGTATATCTTTCAAAGCATCGCTGTGCTCACAAAAAGGCAAGGGAAATTGCCAAAAAGAAGAGAGATTTAGAGAGAGACAAAGTGAGCTCCTCAAGGGCAGGTTCTGGGCCAAATGTGTATCGTACCCCCAACTCCAGCACATAATCAGTACCCAATAAATAGTGAGTAAAATATGGACAGAAGATGAGAGGACCAAACAGGAAACTGTCTACCCAACAGTCAGCACAGGAGGACACTGTAGGGGAGAAGAGTCTCCATTTTTCTTTGGTTTGCTGTAGTTAGGCTGGGAATGGGGCCGGCGGGGGCAGGAAGGGGAGGCAGTGGCGGTGGGAGAAGTAGGAAGAATATTCTTGACCTCAGATTACTCTGTCCTGTTCTCTCTCCCAAAACTCAAAATTCCTCACGTCCACCAGCTCACTTGTCTGACAATACTGCTCCAAAGCTGCCAGAACTATGTCCACTTCACAAGAGAATAAATTGAGCTGGCTTAAGGGATTTTATTGCAATCACATCATTAGCAAACATGGGCCAGAGTCTAAAATTGAGGTTTCCTCCAGCCAATTCTAAAGTCTCCCCTGCTCTAAAAATACTATAGAACTTCATTTTACACAATTCTTACAGGCTTCCATACTCACTTAATTTTGAAAAAAGAAGAACAATGAAAAATAAGAAACTAAGCCATATTTGAGTTTATATGGGAAAGGGGAGAAAATACACTTTGCTTTAGCCAATGTTTCGGAGAGTACTTCCAATAGCTACTGGAGTCAGAATCTAATCCAGATTTCAGAATGTCTAAAACACAAAAAAGGTAAATAGAATGAAAGCATAATTATATATGTATGATGTGCATGGAACACACAATTATTTAAGTAGGGCCTAGCCAGATGTTTAGAATCTACTGTGTCTTATCCCCAAACATGGAAAATGTGAGTTCCTGGCAGATTTGAAAAAATTTGTGACCTTAAGCTCTTTTCCACACTATGGGGAAAAAGCAAAAAATGATAAAGTTTTGGACTATAAAGCAGTTTAGAGTTTCACTGCTATGAAAACCGTCTCTGAGATTTATAAAAATATGAATTGGCTTATATCCAAAAGTCTTGAATTTTTTTTTTTAATAAATCCTTACTCCTTCTCAAGAAAGGGCTTAACATAACTCTTTCAAAGAAAGCAGAATCTCTTTGCAGACAACTTGGCCTGCTCTACTGATCCTGTGACTTTATTTTCCTATTTATCATTTTCCAGTTTGTCTCTAATCATATAATAAAGGCAGGTTCTCTGATCCCTTTTTCCATAATCCTGTGTGCAGGATGTGCAGTACTCCTTGTGGCTACAAACCTTCCACAGGCTGTGTCGTGTGTGTGAAAAGACAAACAGCAGGCATTGGCTAAAAACATGTGGCCTCAATGTGCTGTGGAAGAGGTGCTCTATTGAGAAGAGGACAAAAAATTAATAGTTAGACATATGATCTAGGCGTTCTCCTTTAGGGTTGAAGAGGCAAATAGCTAATAGAGAATACTGATAGGTGACTTTTTTAAGCACCAAAGTACCAGTATCCTGGGATTCTCACACAGATGCACTGTCAGAGAGAACTGCAGAACCCACTCTGGTTGATAAAATGTGACATTTTGCCAAGATTGATAATATTAAAAACAGTATACATGGGAAAGCCCTCTTGGCAGTTGCTTTTGTAAGCAAGAAGGAGTTCTGGTTTTCATTACAGACCAATACGATAAGGTGGCACAATACTGGAATATTGTACTGAGCTGAGAGCTAGGATTTAAGTTCTAATTCCAGCTTTCCTACTTATCAATTACACGATTGGGGAAAATCACCAGACTTGCCTGGGCTTCCAAGAGCAGTGGTGATGAGCTGGGTTTTGAATCCTGCAGCTACCCATGACAGCCTATGTTACCTTGAACAAGTTACTTAAGTATTGTGAGCAAATGATTCATCCATAAACAAGAAATAATCGTCATAACTAACTTACAGAATTCACACAAAGACAACAAGAGATGTTCATCAAGTGAACAAGTTCCCACAAAGCATGAAGCACAGCGCCTGGCACATAATGAGGGCTCAATAAATGTTCATTGTTTTCATTGCTGTGGAGACTGTGGTGGTGGCTAGAGGCCCAGAATTAAAATGTCTCTCCTTCCTCCTTTCATTTGGACAGGGAAAAGAAATGAATAAACATTAATTTTTGACCACTGAATACATGTAACAGTGAGAAACAAAATGCTAACTACTATGGCATTTTTTAAATAAGGGAAAACAGGAAACAGTTGTTTTAAGCCCAACTCAAAGATGGATAAAATTGATTTCCCATCAACTTGTCTATAAATAACTCTGCAAAGGGGTTCTAGGAAATAACTAACTGTTTCTATTTTGAAGGTCAGGGTGCTTTCCCTGTTACCCAGTAATATAAAAGCAACTAAAGCAAAATGGCACCCCTGACACTGACACTGTTCAACTTGTTACAGGTGGAAAAAAAAACAAAACAGAATATAAGATATAGATATTTTTTTAACGTGTTTAGAGAAGTAATCCCAAACATGTAATCATGAAAATAATGGTTAAAATTGGAATGTTTCCAATTATTAATAGTCACTGCCACATGCAGTTAGAGAACAGTTTTTCCATTTTAATTGCTTCAGTTCACTTCAGTTCCATTCAGTCACTCAGTCATGTCTGACTCTTTGCAACCCCATGAATCACAGCACGCCAGGCCTCCCTGTCCATCACCAACTCCTGGAGTTCACTCAAACTCATGTCCACAGAGTCGGTGATGCCATCCAGCCATCTCATTCTCTGTCGTCCCCTTCTCCTCCCGCCCCCAATCATTCCCAGCATCAGAGTCTTTTCCAGTGAGTCAACTCGTCGCATGAGGTGGCCAAAGTATTGGAGTGTCAGCTTTAGCATCAGTCCTTCCAATGAACACCCAGGAATGATCTCCTTTAGAATGGACTGGTTGGATCTCCTTGCAGTCCAAGGGACTCTCAAGAGTCTTCTCCAGCACCACAGTTCAAAAGCATCCATTCTTCGGTGATCAGCTTAGCAAATCTTTACTGTAAATGGTATTTTAAAATCTTTACTGCAATTTCCTTCCCTGTCACTTTCCTTTCACCTCCCAACATGTCCATTTAACAAAACTGCTTACCATCTAAATATTTTTAATACAAGTAAAATAACTTAGATTAATATCGATGTAAAATGTTGGGTGGCAGGCTTTGAACTACTGATTTTTCCCTACTCTAACCTACATCCTTGCTCAAACTCTAGCCCTTATTATTGAAGTTTTCATAAGGAGTTCAGTTCAGTTCAATTATTCAATCGTGTTCGACTCTTTGCAACCCCATGGACTGCAGCATATCAGGCTTCCCTGTCCATCAAAAACTCCTTAAGCTTACTCAAACTCACGTGCATAGTCAGTGATGCAATCCAACCATCTCATCCTCTGTCATCCCCTTCTGCTCCCGCTTTCAATCTTTCCTATCATCAGATCTTTTCAAATGAGTCAGTTCTTCACATCAAATGGTCAAAGTATTGGAGTTTCAGCTTCAGTCCTTCCAATGAACACCCAGGATTGATCTCCTTTAGGATAGACTGGTTAGATCTCCTTGAAGTCCAAGGGACTCTCAAGAGTCTTCTCCATCAACACAGTTCAAAAGCATCAATTTTTCAGCACTCATCTTTCTTTATAGTCCAACTCTCACATCCATACATGACTACTGGAAAAACCATAGCCTTGACTAGATGGACCTTTGTTGGCAAAGTAACGTCCCTGCTCTTTAATATGCTGTCTAAGTTGGTCATAACTTTCCTTCCAAGGAGTAAGCATCTTTTAATTTAATCACTGCAATCACCATCTGCAGTGATTTTGGAGCCCCAAAAAATAAAGTCTGCCACTGTTTCCACTGTTTCCCCATCTATTTCCCATGAAGTGATGGGAATGGATGCCATGATCTTAGTTTTCTTAATGTTGAGCTTTAAGCTAACTTTTTCACTGTACTCTTTCAGTTTCATTAAGAGGCTGTTTAGTTCCTCTTCACTTTCTGCCATAAGGATGGTATCATCTGCATATCTGAGATTACTGATATTTCTCCCGGCAATCTTGATTCCAGCTTGTGCTTCTTCCAGCCCAGCGTTCCTCATGATGTACTCTGCATATAAGTTAAATAAGCACAGTGACAATATACAGCCTTGACATACTCCTTTCCTGATTTGGAACCAGTCTGTTGTTCCATGCCCAGTTCTAACTGGTGCTTCTTCACCTGCATATAGGTTTCTCAAGAGGCAGGTCAGGTGGTCTGGTATTTCCATCTCTTTCAGAATTTTCCACAGTTTATTGTGATCCACACAGTCAAAGGCTTTGGTATAGTCAATAAAGCAGAAGCAGATGTTTTTCTGGAACTCTTGCTTTTTTGATGATCCAGCAGATGTTGGCAATTTGATCTCTGGTTCCCCTGCCTTTTCTAAATCCAGTTTGAACATCTGGAAGTTCACAGTTCACATACTGTCGAAGCCTGGCTTGGAAAATTTTGAGCATTACTTTGTTAGCATGTGAGATGAGTGCAACTGTGTGGTAGTTTGAACATTCTTTGGCATTGCCTTTCTTTGGTATTGGAAAGAAAATTGACTTTTTCCAGTCCAGTGGCCACTGTTGAGTTTTACAAATTTGCTAGCATATTGAGTGCAGCACTTTCATAGCATCATCTTTTAAGATTTGAAATAGCTCCACTGGAATTCCATCACCTCCACTAGCTTTGTGTATAGTGATGCTTCCTAAGGTCCACTTGGCTTTGCATGGCAGGATGTCTGGCTCTAGGTGAGTGCTCACACCATTGTGGTTATCTGGGTCATGAAGATCTTTTTTATACAGTTCTCCTGTGTATTCTTGCCACCTCTTCTAAGTATCTTCTGCTTCTGTTAGGTCTATACCATTTCTGTCTTTTATCGTGCCCATGTTTACATGAAATGTTCCCTTGGTATCTCTAATTTTCTTGAAGAGGTCTCTAGGCTTTCCCATTCTATTGTTTTCCTCTATTTCTTTGCATTGATCACTGAGTAAGACTTTCTTATCTCTCCTTGCTATTCTTGGAGAATAGCATGAGGAGAGATTCTTCCTAAGTACTCTCCTGCTTCTCGAGTCATTGCCTATGAAGAGGCAGGGGGAACTGACCTCCATGCTGCTCAGAATGTGACCACTGGACCAGCAACAACTGCATCTCCTGAAATCATGTAAGAAAAATGGAATCTCAGATCTCACTCAGACCTGCAGAATCAGAATCTGCATTTTAACAAGACTACCAGGTAATTTGTAGGTGCATAAAGTCCTGAGAAGCACTTTTCTGGACTTGAAAAAAAAAAAAGCTTTAGCACTATTAAAAATAATTATATGGTAATTGAAAGGTGAGGAAGGAAAATATAATGAAAATAGTACTGTAATATAGTGTTAAGGAGCACACTGAAAAGTGAGTTTGGGTGATATATAAAAACTGAGTAAACTATGAGTTCAGTTCAGTTGCTCAGTCGTGTCCAACTCTTTGCGACCCCATGAATCACAGCACACCAGGCCTCCCTGTCCATCACCAGCTCCCAGAGTTCACTCAAACCCATGTCCATCGAGTCGGTGATGCCATCCAGCCATCTCATCCTCTGTCATCCCCTTCTCCTGCTCCCAGCATCAGAGTCTTTTCCAGTGAGTCAACTCGTCACATGAAGTGGCCAAAGTATTGGAGTTTCAGCTTTAGCATCAGTCCTTCCACTGAACACCCAGGACTGATCCCCTTTAGGATGGACTGGTTGGATCTCCTTGCAGTCCAAGGGACTTTCAAGAGTCTTCTCCAACACCACAGTTCAAAAGCATCAATTCTTCGGCGATCAGCTTTCTTCACAGTCCAACTCTCACATCCATACATAACCACTGGAAAAACCATAGCCTCGACTAGACGGACCTTTGTTGGTGAAGTAATGTCTCTGCTTTTTAATATGCTATCTAGGTGTAGTGTCCCTTAATACAATACTAGATGAAATAGGCAAACAGGGTCATTCATTCATTCATTCAACTGTAATTGAACTATGCGCTGACAGGCATATACACTAACCTTCCTTTCCAAGTCAAAAAAAGAAATCTTGGGACTTCCCTGGTGACCCAGTGGCTACGATTCTGCACTCCCAATGCAGGGGACCTGGGTTCAATCCCTGATCGGGGAACTAGATCTCTCATGCCACAACTAAAACCCAGTACAGCCAAACAAATAGATTTTGTAAATTAAAAAAAAATAAGAAAGAAATCCTCCCAGGTTAAATATAGATAAATAAACATATTTTATTATACATATATTTTATTGTATATGTATATTATGACTTAAATATAAGTAATATATATTTTAAAACAAAATAGATGACTATATTATAAATATTATAATTATATAATATCTTCATATACACTGTTTATTTTTAAGTGATACATAATATCTGAATTTTAATTCTGTACTATTATGTCTCTTGCCGCTGCTGCTGCTAAGTCACTTCAGTCGTGTCCGACTTTGTGCGACCCCATAGACAGCAGTCCACCAGGCTCCACCATCCCTGGGATTCTCCAGGCAAGAACACTGGAGGGGGCTGCCATTTCCTTCTCCAATGTGTGAAAGTGAAAAGTGAAAGGGAAGTCACTCAGTCACGTCCAACTCTTAGCAACCCCATGGACTGCAGCCTACCAGGCTCCTCCATCCATGGGATTTTCCAGGCAAGAGTACCGGAGTAGGGTGCCATTGCCTTCTCGATGATATGCAATAATAGACATGAATTAAGAGATCAGCAAACTTAGAGAAGTATAGACTTCCAGATGGAAATAGAGTAAAAAATTAATTTGACAGTCGAAGTCCTAGATACTTGATTGAGAACACTACTCCCAGTTAAGAACCCTATCTTTGACGTCTAACAGTTTTGGGTCCTTCTCCAGCTTTGGAACTCACTAGCTGTGGGGTCAATCTGATCATTCATTAGCTATAGGGTTCCACATCCTTTGGTGGGCTGTGTGATACTAACAGGTTACTTCTGTTCTCTAAATTTTACTCTCCAGCTCTTTTAAAAGCTAACAGAGACATCCCTGATGATCCAGTGGCTAAGACCCTGAGTTCCCAGTGCAGGGGGCACAGGTTCAATTCCTGTTCAGGGAATTAGATCCTGCATGCTGCAGCTAAGATCCGGCATAGTCAAATAAATAAGTACTTTAAAAAAAAAGAGTGGTAATAATACAAACATGTCACAAAACCATGATGAAGCACACAGATAATGCATATCAGATACTTAGCAAGTCCCACTCCAGTCAGCAGGAAGCCATCATTTTTAAAAGCTGCTATTATTATTAATATACAAAACCAAAATGCAATGGAAAGGAACAATAGTAAAGTGGCAGGGTTGTGGGGGGAGGGTGAAATTAAGTTTGTCATATACAAATAAAAACCTTTAACCCAGAAAAAATTTCTGGCTTGGCCACTTCAAATGCTAATCTTTCAATATCAAATAAAATACTCTCAAAGAACAGCCACAGATTTTTCTACAAGCTGGTGTAACATTTTTAAAAGACAACAAATATCTAACAACAAAATACAGAATGTTGGTGATGAAAGGGATTAGAATAATCATTTTTGCTCCATTTTATAGGAGGATAAACTGAGGCCCAAAAAGCCGGACCACTCCTCACCCAAAGTCATAGCAGAGACGTCAGCACTACTAGCTATAAAGCCCAGGTATGAAACTCACAGCAGAATGTTTTCTCTTGGTCTGTACCTTCCAGTCCCCTGCCACCAGTTTTATTTGGTCACGTAACTACGGAAGGATCCTGTTACCACATAATTAGTGTCAGGACATGTGCAACAGCTGCCACGAACCGGATTTCCACACTGGAGTCAAACGTCTTTGGCCCAGGCACATCCCTTCTACCACATACCACCGATGGTGTAGCTGCCGTAACCACTCTCCATTCCCCAATGGCTCCAGGACTTCATGAGCTGGAACAGATGATTAAGTCCAACCACGATGAAGTAACTCATCTCTCTGAAAGGACTTCTTAAAGAATATCTTTTAGAGAATTTTAAAAGGTTTAGCATTCTTCCACCTGAGAGCTTCAGAGATTTGAAAAGGGTTTACAGGAATTTCCCCCCCAAAAAAACGTGAGATACATGTCAAGAATAAAGGGGTCACTTAGGAACCTGGAAAATATAAAGGTAAGTCACAGGAGATCCATGTTATCATGGGAAAGCCAAAGAAAAAACAGAGAGAAGGGATGGTTGTCTTACAGATACCATCACTGGAAGAATGTGCTACATGGCTGAGAAATAAGACCCCTCAATAGCAATCATGAATCATATCAATTTGAGGTTATTTTATCTGGATAATTTTATACGTTATTAATAATGAAAGTTTTCCTTAGCAGAGACTCAGAAACCCATGTAGGCATTCATAAGCATATGGATACATTTCATATGTTTTAAGAGTCTTTCTCAAATCTTTAAACCAGTGAAAGTGAATAGAACTTTCTCCAAAAGGATAGTAAAAATTATTTTTAAACAAGGACTTGCAAAGTACTTTTTTCATCCTTGGATATTTATTTTGTTTTATAATTCATTTGAGACCTTTTAAGTCAGGAAGGGAGAAAAAATGGCTTTCAAATTTGAGTCTGGAACAGAGCTAACCCATCAAGTCCAACAGGGATATAAAGAAAGTGTCTAACAGTGCAGACACTGCCGGTGCCCGGAACAAAAGCATTATTGAATGGAAGAAGAATTTAAATTGAAGCAAGTCCTAATGTAAAACCTTAGTAACTCCAAGTCCTACTGCCATTTTTTTCCTAATAAGATAAACTATTAGTTCTGGGTTACATAAATTTCAACATACCAGAGCCCTTAGCAAGTTACAGGGAGGCCCATGGCTCTCCTGAATCCACACATTTGTACATTATTTAAGATGCACAATTGTCCTTCTCACCATTACGAGTCCTTAGCTGTGGAGTACGAAAAGGTTGGTGTACAAAACCAGTGAAGATGGGGGCCTAAAAAAATGAGTGGAAGTTTTTTGCTGTGTCTTTAAAGGTTTTATTTCTTTACTTTAAAAATCCAAAGGGAAATAAGAGTGGAAAGAATTGCAGGCTTTATGGTTTTAGAAAGGAGGAAAAAAATAAACATAGGATGACTTTACAGTTTACAGTGTCTGCGAAGAGCCTCCTCATTTATTCCTTTAAATAAGCTTTCAAGTCATCTTTTAAATGGCAAAGAAAATTCTGTTATTGGAGGAGTTACTGAAATCCAGTGTGGATTTCAGTTAAGTGCCTGAGTCTTGGACTCAAACAAGAACTGGATCTACCACTGTTTATGTCTATACTGTTTAATCTCTGGCAAATAGTTTGCCCTCAGTTTCTTCCACTGTAAAATGAGGATGATACACTTTTACAGTGAATAGATTTAATATTTATGTTTTTATGTAAATTTGTATTTACACATTTATGTGGATACACATATATATATATGGATACACATATAGCTAAATACAGTTTACGAATTCAATACACACCCTCTCTTCATGTTGCAATCAGTACTACTAGTGAAAAACACCATTTTGCTAGAAAATATCTTTAAAGGTTATTTAGCAATTCACTCAATAAATTCTAGGCAGCATAACATTAACTAGTTTCCTCAGAAAGAAGTCTATTTCTTTTTTGAAAGAAGCCTTTTTTGTATTAAATGTTAACACAATCTTCCGTCAAATTCACTATCTGCTCTTCCTTCATTTGAGTCCAGTTGGACAGTTTAAGAGTATAAGCTGGTCATTAATTTCTGCCAAAACCACTTTCAGGCAACATTCACTCAACTCACGTTTACCTAGCACAAGATGTCCTTGGCCTTGAGAAGCTCCTAGTCAAAAGAAAGTGACACATGTGGAGACCAATAATCAAGACAGAAAGGGTAGGGAACCTAAGGGAGTGTGTGCAAATTGCTGAGGCAACACGGTGAAGGGAGGTGTCAATGTGGTCTGAGCACAAAAAACTCCACAGAAGATAGGAACTTTGAGCGGGGCCTAAGAACAAAAGAGAACTTCCCAGAGGCTAAAAGGGAAGGTATTTCAGGCAGGGTAAAGGATATGAGAAAAGTCTAGAAGTGTGGAAACACCATGGCGTATTGGTGTTTCCAGCAGCAAATACAGCAGCAAAAGTGGCAGGAAGTAGTTACAAAAGTGGCAATGATTATCATAAAGGACTCAAATGTCATAAAAAAGGATGTGAACTTCAAAAACAGTGGTATAAATCAAGTGTTTAATACTGCATATTACAAACTGTGGACTTATGAGTGCATTCTCAGAGGTCTGTGAGTTTCATAGAAATTTGAAATTTCTTTAATTTTAATAATAAAAATAAAATTTTATAAAATTAAGATATAACTTTGCTTTGTACTGACAATTTCTATTTTATTCATTCAAAAAAAAAAAAAAATACCTACTGAACATCTACTATGTGCCAGGCACAAAACAAGGCATTGGAGATATAACAATGAGCAAAAGAGACAAAGTACCTGAGTTCACAGAACTTAGAGAATCCAAAAGGGGAGACAATCAGTAAACAAATTAAAGTATAGCACACCAGGAAACAGTGCTTCAGAGATAAAACATGAAAATGGTAAGGGGGTATTAATTCATGCAGGATAGACAGGTAGTCCTACTTTCTCACCAATGTGACATTTGAACAAAGATATCTGAAAGATAGCTTCAGAAAATAAGATTTCATTTCCCCACAGTTGTCACAAACATTCTTAAAGGTCTACAAGAACGCTTCCTATTTTTACCTTAGAAGAGGTTCATATACCAAAGTTTGGGGGAAATATAGGGATATATTTTAGAAGTAGAAGACAGCTACAAAGGAAGGAAGATTACAGGCAGAGAAACCAGTAAGGAATGTACTTAATTCAAGCGAAAAGGACACTGAGGGACTAAAGATAACCTATACAATTTCCAGGAATATGGCAGGACAGGTAACTATAAACACCAGAAAATGCTAGAGAAAATACAAAATGAAAAGATAATACAAAAATACCACTTTGCATGCACAGATGAACATGCGTGTAAGTAAGAGAAATCCTCGGAAGTAAAAAACAAAACGGAAAACAGTGAAAGGAGGTAAGGGTTCATCTGTCAAGGGCTCAAGGCAGGAGCAGAGGGAGTTAGCTTGGGTTAACAGCCTTGGAAGTGTGCCAGGAGAACAGGCTCTAGACAAGTTAAAGCTGAGACCCCCTCCATAAAACTGGATCCATGAAACAG
The DNA here is from genome assembly GCF_049115385.1 of Moschus berezovskii. Lineage (NCBI taxonomy): Eukaryota > Metazoa > Chordata > Mammalia > Artiodactyla > Moschidae > Moschus > Moschus berezovskii. The sequence continues at coordinate 15,780,571 of NC_142483.1, forward strand.
TAGACAATACCACAGAAAAATGATAGCCTGAACTCCGTACTCAGGTAAAAGTAGTTTCTCCAAGGGTCTACCTTCATGTGATTAGGGGGTTCATTTTACAAAGCCTAAAGGTCTGGGAACATCCAAATGGAGAAATAAAATTAAACACAAAAATGATCCTAAGGTGATACCTGCAAAAATAATCGCTATGAAGGTATGGTCTCTCAACCCAGCCCATGCAGAGCCTCAAAGATCAAATGATATTCAAAGAAAGAATGACTAAAAAAATTCTAAAACTAATTAAAGACTGAGGGAAGCAAAATGTATACAAGCAAGGTAAGTAAAATTAAACTCACACCCAAGCATAGCAAAGCAGAACTACAGAACAAACATAAAGAGAAGCAGAGAGCTATTGATACAAAAGAACAATGCAAGATGAAAATAAACTTCAAGGAAGTAACGCTATCATTTCAATAACAAAAGATAGAAACTGCTAAGACAAAACTGTCAACCTTAGAATTTTACTCCCAGGTAATCTGCCATTCAAGAATGAAGAAAAAATAAAGGTATCTGGAGACAATAAGAATTTACCGCTAACGTAATCCACCTGAAATACCAGTGTGTTATACTAGCTCATAAGAGCCAAATTTTTAGGACTCTTGAGAGTCAGTTGACAATATGTTGATTACATGAAATCAGCCATGGTGGGAGTATTTACACCTTGGAAAACAGCAAACAGTAAAAATCAGGGCTTTTTGCCCCCAGGGAACCAGCTGTTAAACATTAACCTGCACACCACTAATGTCAAGGAACTTCTAGAATATGTACTTCAAGAAAAAAGAAAAACCCAGAAGGAAGAATTGATACAAATGAAGGGCATGTGATCAAATAAATACGGTAAAAGTTGTAATTCTAAGCACTGATAATATAAAACAATAATAATGATAACTAATTTGGAAGGAATCAGGAGTTTATCAACTGGATAATGAGCTTATGCTATGGTAACAATTTCAAAACCTCTATGGCTTAAGACAACAGATGTTTATTTCTGACTCATGCTACATATCCTTCAAGGGCAGGAGGACGGGGCCCATTGTAGCCCCCCAAGGTCCTCATCTCAAAACATTCTTTAACAATTGCTATAAGTTATGTGGTGAATTATACACTAGCTCCCGAAACTTTCTGTGTCTCATACTTCACTGACCAAAGCAACCCATATGGCCATGCCTAATTTCAAAGGGGACAGGAAAAAACAAAACTACAATATGCCCAGGGGGATAGATAAAGAAAAACCATGTATGAGTGGAAGCAAATGACTGGTGTTAAAATGTTCCAAATTCTTCATGAATTTTTTTGAGAAAACTAAAATGAACAGGTTGACTTTAGACTTTAAGTCAAGTGTACATGTTAAAAATCAAATGTAATAGTTAAAAGAACAGAAAGTAGAATTATAACTTCCAAATTTGTAGAAAAGGAGGATAAAGAAAATATAAACAATCAAAAAAAGAGGAAATACACCTATAAATCCAAATATATCAGTAATTACAACAAAGGTAAATAGAACAAACTTACCACCTAAAAGGATAAAAATCATCTTTTAGCAATTTTTAATGCTGTTATATCTGTGTACAAGAAATATACCTAAAACTTAGGTCAGTGAATTCCAAGCTAAGGCTTCAAGACACCTTGCTACTTGCACTTTACAAAGGCACAATAATCTACTTGCCTGAAACAACTAATAAACCAGACAACATATAAAACAGAGGTTTCAAGAACAGGGACCCCTAAGAGATGGGAATCAAATGCGGTGAACACTATAATTGCCCCAGCCTATCACGTGAAGGGAAGATCCAGACTATAGCACAAAGAGGAGAATCCTAAGCAAAGACCCACAGTCTCCCTAATTTGGGAAGTATTTGGAAAGATCAAGGCAACGAGACTTCACAGAGCAGTGAGGTGCAGAGGGTCCCCCTTCGGCATTTAGGTATTAACCATCACATGGGTGTGAAGAACCTCCTGAGGCCAGGAAAAGAACCACTCAAAAGTGTAGAGGAAACCATACTTGGAGCTCAGATTTTGCCCTCTTCATATGAAGAAGCCCAAGATACCCTCTTTGAGACTATAAGACCATGCATGAAAAGAAGACCCAGCCAAAAGCCAGCACCAACTACAAGACAAGTGACAGAGGCCACCAAAAACCAAACAGCCCGGTGAAATCACCAGATGACTGCAGCCTCATGAATGACCCTAGAAAAGATCAAAAGAACCACCAAGCTGAGCCCAGCCAAGTTAGGCCAAAACAAATGATCCTCACAACTATAAGCAAATAAAAGCATTATTTTAGGTCCCCAAGTTTCAGTTCAGTTCAGTTCAGTCACTCAGTCGTGTCCGACTCTTTGCGACCCCATGAATCACAGCACGCCAGGCCTCCCTGTCCATCACCAACTACCAGAGTTCACTCAAACTCATGTCCATCGAGTCGGTCCCCAAGTTTAGGGCTGACTTATTACACTGCAATAGGTAAGTGATATAAAAGCAACCTAAAAGAATGTTGTTTATACAGAAAATGAGCCATAAGTGGCCCATCCTTGACACCTGTCAGCATAACTAACATATAAGGGCAGCCATGGAAAAGCTGCACAAATAGACCTTCATACCCAGATAACCACGACGGTGTGAGCACTCACCTAGAGCCAGACATCTTGGAATGTGAAGTCAAGTGGGCCTTAGGAAGCATCACTATGAACAAAGCTAGTGGAGGTGATAGAATCCCAGTAGAGCTATTTCAGTCCTAAAAGATGATACTATGAATGTGCTGTGCTCAATATGCCAGCAAATTTGGAAAACTCAGTGGTGGCCACAGGACTGGAAAAAGTCAGTTTTCATTCCAATCCCAAAGAAAGGCAATGCCAAAGAATGCTCAAACTACCGCACAATTGCACTCATCTCACACGCTAGCAAAGTAATGCTCAAAATCTTCCAAGCCAGGCCTCAGCAATACTTATAGTCTCAAAGAGGGTATCTTGGGCTTCTTCATATGTAGAGGGCAAAATCTGAGCTCCAAGTATGGTTTCCTCTACAACTTCCAGATGTTCAAGCTGGTTTTAGAAAAGGCAGAGGAACAAGAGATCAAATGCCAACATCCGCTGGATCATGGAAAAAGCAAGAGAGTTCCAGAAAAACATCTATTTCTGCTTTATCGACTATACCAAAGCCTTTAACTGTGTGGATTACAATAAACTGTGGAAAATTCTTAAAGAGATGGGAATACCAGGTCACCTGACCTGCCCCTTGAGAAATCTGTATGCAGGTCAGGAAGCAACAGTTAGAACTGGACCCGGAACAATAGACTGGTTCCAAATCGGGAAAGGAGTATGTCAAGGCTGTATATTGTCACCCTGCTTATTTAACTTATATGCAGAAAACATCATGAGAAACGCTGGGCTAGATGAAGCACAAGCTGGAATCAAAATTGCTGGGAGAAATAACAATAACCTCAGATATGCAGATGACACCACTCTTATGGCAGAAAGTGAAGAAGAACTAAAAAGCCCCTTGATGAAAGTGAAAGAGGAGAGTGAAAAAGTTGGGTTAAAGCTCAACATTCAGAAAACTAAGATGGCATCCGGTCCCATCACTTCATGGGAAATAGATGGGGAAACAGTGTCAGACTTTATTTTGGGGGGCTCCAAAATCACTGCAGATGGTGATTGCAGTGATTAATTTAAAAGATGCTTACTCTTTGGAAGGAAAGTTATGACCAACCTAGATAGTATATTAAAAAGCAGAGACATTACTTTGCCAACCAAGGTCTGTCTAGTCAAGGGTATGGTTTTCCCAGTAGTCATATATGGATGTGAGAGTTGGACTATAAAGAAAACTGAGTGCCTAAGAATTGATGCTTTTGAACTGTGGTATTGGAGAAGACTCTTGAGAGTCCCGTGGACTGCAAGGAGATCCAACCAGTCCATCCTAAAGGAGATCAGTCCTGGGTGTTCATTGGAAGGATGATGTTGAAGCTGAAACTCCAATATTTGGCCACTTGATGCGAAGAGCTGACTCATTTGAAAAGACCCTGATGCTGGGAAAGATTGAGGGCAGAAGGAGAAGGGAATGACATAGGATGAGATGGCTGGATGGCATCACTGACTCAATGGACATGAGTTTGAGTAAACTCTGGGACTTGGTGATGGACAGGGAGGCCTGGTGTGCTGTGGTCCATGAGGTCACAAAGAGTCAGATGAGACTGAACTGAAGGGCAGTCAGTCCCAACTTATAGCACAAGTCATCTCCCTCTTACAGGAAATTAAAACCATTCTGGAAACACATTTTAATTCAGAGAATCTGGAAATATCACAGTTCAAATGTCACATCTTCTGCAAAACACTCTCAAGAGTCTGCTGATGGAAATACCCACTTCTTCCTCTTGTTTCCATGAAACATTGAAGAAGGCCCTGCTTTTATACCTACGTCAGGCTATTGTGCGGGCCTCCCATCCTCAGCAGCAGTGGGCTGCACGCACAGCTGAACAGCTCACCTCTAACTTGTGGTGAGTTACTTAGCACAGTTACTGTCCCTCAGCAATAACTACACTGTGTGCAGCATGCTGGGCTATTTTAATCCTTGAGAAAGAGGTCAGGACAGAGATTAAAGGATGACTAAGGAGGGAGCTCTGTGGGAGTGATGACAGAGGGAGCTGGCTTTCCATTTATCAAGACCCACCCCCTGCCATGACTCACCCTACCCTGGTGGGGAGAAATACTGAGTGCGGTCTCAAGAGTCAATAGTCCACAATACGGTTCAAAACTCTAATGAGCCTTTGTGCATCCCCCAGTCAGGCTGCTTCCAAATGAGCATCTGTCTGCTGCTCTTGGTCACAGAGGAAGATGAGAAGCCCAGTCTGAAAAGCCCAGATGAACCATCGACACAATGTTACTGAGCCTGTTGTAAAGTTAAAAATTAAAATCACCCTCAGCCCAGGGCTACCTCTGAGACTCCCTTCTCACCACTCTCAGCTTCCTCACTAGGCTGCAGTGACCCTCGTCTCCTGGCTGTTCCTCAAGGACAACAAGCACACTCCTGCTCCAGGGCTGCTGCCTCTACTCTTCCCTCTGACTGGAATGCTCTTCCACCAAATGGCTGACTGGGTCCCCTCTCACTTTATTTAACTCTCCACTCAAGCATCATTTCCTCAGGGAGGTCATCGTGAACTACTCCATCTAAATTAGGCCCCTCACATACACTCTGGTATTCTCTATTCCCCACCCACTTTTCTTCCTCATACCACATTGCATCACCAGACATTTCCACCATCTACCTATCTTTAATTAGTGTGTCTATCTTCTAACTAGATGTGAGCCCCATGAATGTGGGGATTTGACTGCTTGTTAAAAACTGAACACTCAGTGCAGAAAATAGTGCCATGAACCTAGTGGACAGCCAATAAATATTTGTTCCATGAATTAATTTACTAACTATACAATGTGTCCTATACAGTACAAACGTGTCCTCAATATGTTTTGAGTGGCTCATGAAAATTGGATTACAAGCTCTATAAAGATGGGTGCTATACTTGTCTTGCTCATTTATATAAAAATAGTAACACTTAAAAAGTGCTTACTCTGCATTGAGCCTCACGTTAAACTCTTTATATGCATTTTATCTCATCTTCTTCAAAACAACTTTATGAAGTAGATTCAGTTCAGTTCAGTTCAGTCGCTCAGTCATGTCCGACTCTCCACAACCCCATGAATCACAGCACACCAGGCCTCCCTGTCCATCACCAACTCCCGGAGTACACTCAAACTCATGTCCACAGGGTCGGTGATGCCGTCCAGCCATCTCATTCTCTGTCATCCCCTTCTCCTCCCGCCCCCAACCTTTCCCAGCATCAGAGTCTTTTTCAGTGAGTAGATTACCATCCCCTTTTTACAGATGAGGAAAGTAAGGCTTAGACAGAGGAAGTCACAGCCAAAATGTGAGTCTGACTCTGAAACCCAAGTCCTTAAAGCCGGTATTACGCAGCCAGGTTGGAAACAGAATGAAGGAATGACTGGAGTTTGACTTGCTCCTGTCACAGACTCTTCTAAGTAACTCTATCCACCCACAGCCAAGCTCCATGTCAGTTGGCCCTGCTCCTGCCTCCTCCCCAGTCCACTGACTAAATGGATCAAGGAAACGTCTTCTCCTAATAGTCCATGGTCTGAGTGGGCCATGATCCGTCTCTCAGAAAACTGAAATTGGAAACTGAGTGCCGGAGGAAGTCAACAGAGGAAGCAAAATTGCAAAGAATTCCTCAAGAGGATATGGGGCCTTGGCAAACCAAAGTCCCAGGGAAGGCCAAGTTGTGAGGATGCAAAATGAACATGGAGAAGGCTGTGGAAGGTAGACAGTAACGAGGGGAGAAGAAAGCAGGAAAGCCATAGAAATGACCAAAGGAACAGCCAACTTGGATACGAACAGTGCTTCAGTTTCAGCTCCAGTGAACCTCTCTTAAAGTAGCTTAACAGTCTCAACCAACCACAGTGCAATAAATTAGACTAAAAGTACTTTGCCAACAAAGGTCCCTCTAGTCAAAGCTATGGTTTTTCCAGTAGTCATGTATGGATGTGACAGTTGGACTATAAAGGAAGCTGAGCACTGAAGAACTGATGCTTTTGAACTGTGGTGTTGGAAAAGGGTCCAACACCCTTCAAGGGACTCTCATGAGTCCCTTGGACTGCAAGGAGATCCAACCAGTCCATCCTAAAGGAAATCAGTCCTGAATATTCATTGGAAGGACTGGTGCTGAAGCTGAAACTCTAATACTTTGGCCATCTGATTCGAAGAACTGACTCATTTGAAAAGACCCTGATGCTGGGAAAGATTGAAGGCGGGAAGAGAAGGGGATGACAGAGGTTGAGATGGTTGGATGGCATCACCGACTCAATGGACATGAGTTTGAGTAAACTCCAGGAGTTAGTAATGGACAAGGAGGCCTGGCATGCTGCAGTCCACAGGGTCGCAAAGAGTCGGACAAAACTGAGCGACTGAACTGAATTGAAAGTATAGGATAAGAAATGGCATTCTTATCCATAGGACCCTCTCTGGAACCACCTTGAACTGCTCACTAATCCTGGACATGTAGGAATGAGAGCTGGGAGAGTTCCAGATTTCAAATTTTTCTCCTTCCATCACTGCTGACCTTCTCAAGGACACCAACTTCTGTTCATGTCCATTTCTGACCAGAAGGAGACCTCCTGCAGCTGTGCATACCCAGATTGTTCAGTAGGTTCCCTCACCAGAGCTTGTGGGCCTCTAGTGACTCATTTATTTCTCTATGCCACAGCCTCTAGTTCTCAGGAAGCAGCAGGATAGGGGCTGCATCAGGCATCTGCTCCACCTCTCCTCGACTCCTCTGTTCTCTGAGAACTCTCCTCACTCACGATTTCTTTCCTCAAGGGCCCCACGATCTCTGTTTCTACAATCTGGCTTTCTTTTGGTGAACTTCAGTTCATCAAACCAGGGATGCATATGTATAGATTTCACTTAAGTTTAAGAGTTCAAGTTCTTTCTCTACGAATGTTCTGATACCTACGCAACCTGGGAGCATACAAAAGGGGGTGCTGCAGCCTAAATCCACCTGCTGACCAATTTCAACTTGGTCCCAGTCAAAATATCCTCATAGAAGACAACTGAAAGGTACCAGACCCCTGTACACATTTCATTACTCTAAGTACGTATTTGTGCCGCTATCGAAAGCAACGCCACATTCCCTCAAGAGAATCAGAGAACCACAATTCACTCCTTCCAGTTTGCATATGATAAAACCTGGAATTATAAAAAGACAAGGAGGAACCTCAGGTCCAAACAAGTCAAGTATAAGTAAGGAGACTTCCTCTGTAGGATCTACCCTCCTCAAAGCACAATGTGGTTTAGTTCAGAAAGCACTAACTAATGGCCAGTTTCAACAGCGTTATACAGGAACCTATGACCATGAGATGTGTTAGGTCCTCTTCAAGGTAGCTAAGTGGGAGGGAGGTCAACCTACACATTTATATGATAAGACAGGAATCTGTACATGCCATACCTGAGACAAAAATAAAGTGCTACAGCAACCTCAATCGGGGTGTAAAAGATAAACGTGACCAGAAAGACTCCAAGGAGAAGGTCCTCATGCTTCCAGTCTGAGTTTGAATATTCTCTGCTCACAGAGGCTTCCATGACCTCAGAGAATGGCACTGTGTTCTGGCTACACAACCCCACAGCACCTTGATATTTCTTTCACTTCTGTAACTGACTCATTATTTCCCATATTTTTATCACCAGATGCAAACTCCACAAAATCAGGAATCTCATCCTCAGTACCTACCAGAGTGCTCTGCACACTGCAGGCACACAGTAAAGAAATACATGTGTATGTACACACACGTGTGTGTGTGTGTGTGTGTGTGTGTGTGTAATGAATTGAGCTAGAAATGAGTAGGATATACCACAACCATATTGGAGAAAGAGAAAGTACAAATGGGAATTTTTAAAATAGCCTTTGCAAAGGCACAGAAGTGAGAAAGAAACAGAGGGGAAAAAGGCAATGTGGGAGGGCAAATCATGGCATCAGTAACACTTACCAACCCCTTACAGTAGCTCCATACACAGATTCTCTCATTTAATCCTCCAGTACTCTTAAGACAGAGGTAGTATTATTAGCCCTGTTTTACAGAGGGGAAGTTGGAGTAGAGAGGGTCAGGTAATCACCCAGAGTTATACACACGCAAGGTCACACACTGAAGAGTAAGAGCCAGACTGGAAACCCAGTCTGAGATCAGTGAGTCTGATCTCAGAAGCTGAACTCATCACCATCTCACACTGTATTTGAAAAAGAACAGCAGACTTTGTCAGAAGAGAGAGAAAAGTCTAGATTTGGTGTTTGGAAAAGTACAAGAACATCTCCTCTGAGATCTGGCTTCTTGAAAGATGCCAGCCACTGGCATCCTAAAAGAAATTCAAGTAAAAACAGTGGAAAAGCAGTTCCACTGAGAGCAACATCTACATCAAAGCTCAGATATTTTCCTGTGTCTTCCAGAAGTACCTTCTCCTCCACTCCCGATTCCTCCTAGGTCACCTTCTTTTATTTTCCAATAGAAAGGTATTTATGGATCCTGACAATGATTAAAAGCAAAATCTTATTTTGCAAATTGTAGCACGGGAAACAGACTTCCAATATTTAAAAGACTTTGTTATAAACAAGCTAAAGTATAAATTCTATTTTGGAGGAAAGCTTAAGTTTATCTTACTCTTTTACCCTAATTTCATTTAGAACATAAATCAGAAACAAATTCAGTTATACAAAATGATAAGTGATGAAAATTATTCTACACAATAGTACTTTTTTATATTTTATTTATTTTAAATAGGAGGATAATTAGTTCACAATATTGTGATGGGTTTTGCCATACTTTTTAAAAATAATTTAAAGGACCTTCCAAAGCAATGACTGGTTAAGTAACCATCTGACATTTAAAGTAAGCCAATGACTTCTGTGACTTTCTATCTTACGGTAGATTTTGAAGATTCCCCATATCCTGAAGGAGATACAGTTCACACTTTTATATTTTGTAAAAATAACCACTTTCATGACTTCCCCCACAGGCTAGTGGTTAGGGACCCGCCTGCCAATACAGGGGACATGGCTCGATGCGTGGTCCGGGAAGACCCCACTCATCACTGAGCAACGAAGCCCAAGCACCACACTACTGATGCCGGCGCACCTAAAGCTTGTGCTTCACAACAAGGGAAGCCACCACAGTGAGAAGTCCATGCACCACAACGAAGAGTAGCCCCTGCTCACTGCAGCTAAAGAAAGTGCACACGCGGCGATGAAGACTCAGCGCAGCCAAAAATAAACACTTAAATAAAATTTTTAAAAAGACCCACTTTACTGCCTGCTTTCCTCTAAAGGACACAAAGACAAGTAGCATATTGTTTTCATTCACCGCCTCTTCCTTTTGAAGTTAAGTTAACTCATGTTAAGAAGCGTGTGGTGGTAACAGGCAGTTACACTTTTGCTACCAGGTATTATCATTATTCTAAATAAACTTCTTAAGTTGTTGCTAACCATATGCGTAACTCCAACCTATAATCTGATAGGAACAAAGTAAGATAAATATTACTCTCTTATTTATTGATTTTTAACTAAACAATGTTATAAAAACTTCAGCAGGGGCCTAGTCTGGGCCAGTGCCCCATTTTTTTAAGTTTTACCTCTTGGAACCCTATCCGTCTTTCACAGTAAAGAAAGGAGAAAAATCCTTCCATTCTTCCTGCAAGGAGGGTGGGGAAAGTAGTCATTTTGTATTCTCATAGCACTCTTTTCTTTTTAACTAGGTCTGCCCTCAAAGTAAACTATTTTGCCAGAATCTAATGGAGGGAAGGGAAATACCCAACTCCAGATTGCACTAGTCTTGTCTCTCCTAAGAAAGAGAAAATGAAACTGAGAAGCCTTAATGAAGGTCACAGCCCAGAGGCACAGGCTCACTGCTGCTGCTGCTGCTGCTGCTAAGTGGCTTCAGTCGTGTCCGACTCTGCGCGACCCCATAGACAGGAGCCCACCAGACTCCCCCGTCCCTGAGATTCTCCAGGCAAGAACACTGGAGTGGGTTGCCATTTCCTTCTCCAGTGCATGAGAGTGAAAAGTGAAAGTGAAGTCACTCAGTCGTGTCTGACTCTTAGCAGATACCTAATCATAGGACTATTAAGGAACAACATTAGACAAATTTCTAGTTTTCCAAGTACTTTTGCATGTATTTTCTCATTTAATACCAACCTGTGAGACAGACAAAGAAAAGAATACAGGCCCATTATGCAAATAAGAAATGTAAGCTCTGGGAGGATGCAAAACACTGATGTGGTCCAACTTTAAATCCAGCTATTTAAACCCTTTCAGTTCAGTTCAGTTCAGTCACTCAGTCGTGTCCGACTCTGCGACCCCATGAACCGCAGCACGCCAGGCTTCCCTGTCCATCACCAACTCCCGACGTTTACCCAAACTCATATCCATTGAGTCAGTGATGCCATCCAACCATCTCATCCCTTTCAGTCCAGAGTAGTTTTCATTAAGCCACACATTTTCCTAAACAATTTACAGATGAGAAAGAGTTCACTAAGTTACTGAATCAAAATTTAATTATAGTGCCCAACTTATAATACTAATACCATTTATTGAGCCCTTACATTAAGTATATTGTCATCCTGCTTATTTAACTCATATGCAGAATATATCATGCCAAATGCCAGGCTGGATGAAGCACAAGCTGGAAATAAAGATTGCTGGGAGGAACATCAATAACCTCAGATACGCAGATGACACCACCCTTATGGCAGAAAGTGAAGAACTAAAGAGTCTCTTGATGAAAGTGAAAGAAGAGAGTGAAAAAGTTGGCTTAAAACTCAGCATTCAGAAAACTAAGATCATGGCATTCAATCCCATCACTTCATGGCAAATAGATGGGGAAACAATGGAAATAGTGACAGATTTTATTTTGGGAGGCTCCAAAATCACTGCAGACGATGACTGCAGCCATGAAGTTAAAAGACACTTGCTCCTTGGAAGAAAAGCTATGACAAAACTAGACAGCTTATTAAAAAGCAAAGACATTACTTTGCCAACAAAGGTCCGTTTAGTCAGTTCAGTTCAGTTCAGTTCAGTCGCTCAGTCGTGTCCGACTCTCTGCGACCCCATGAATCACAGCATGCCAGGCCTCCCTGTCCATCACCAACTCCCGGAGTACACTCAAACTCATGTCCACAGAGTCGGTGATGCCATCCAGCCATCTCGTTCTCCGTCGTCCCCTTCTCCTCCCGCCCCCAACCTTTCCCAGCATCAGAGTCTTTTCCAGTGAGTCAACTCGTCGCATGAGGTGGCCAAAGTATTGCAGTTTCAGCTTTAGCATCAGTCCCTCCAATGAACATCCAGGATTGATCTCCTTCAGAATGGACTGGTTGGATCTCCTTGCAGTCCAAGGGACTCTCAAGAGTCTTCTCCAACACCACAGTTCAAAAGTATCGATTCTTCGGTGATCAGCCTTCTTCACAGTCCAACTCTCACATCCATACATGACCACGGGAAAAACCCTTGCCTTGACTAGACGGACCTTGGTTGGCAAAGTAATATCTCTGCTTTTTAATATATTATCAAGGTTGGTCATAACTTTCCTTCCAAGGAGCAAGCGTCTTTTAATTTCATGGCTGCAATCAGCATCTGCAGTGATTTTGGAGCCCCAAAAAACAAAGTCTGACACTGTTTCCACTGTTTTTCCATCTATTTCCCATGAAGTGATGGGACCAGATCACCAGGTCATAGCAAACATCCTCTTCCAACAACACAAGAGAAGACTCTACACATGGACATCACCAGATGGTCAACACCGAAATCAGATTGATTATATTCTTTGCAACCAAAGATGGAGAAGCTGTATACAGTTAGCGAAAACAAGACCAGGAGCTGACTGTGGCTCAGATCATGAACTCCTTATTGCGAAGTTCAGACTTAAATTGAAGAAAGTAGGGAAAACCACTAGACCATTCAGATATGACCTCAATCAAATCCCTTATGATTATATAGTGGAAGTGAGAAATAGATTTAAGAGACTAGATCTGATTGATAGAGTGCCTGATGAACTCTGGACGGAGGTTCGTGACATTGTACAGGAGACAGGGACCAAGACCATCCCCATGGAAAAGAAATGCAAAAGAGTGAAATGGCTGTCTGAGGAAGCCTTACAAATAGCTGTGAAAAGAAGAGAGGCAAAAAGCAAAGGAGAAAAGGAAAGATATAAGCATCTGAATGCAGAGTTCCAAAGAATAGCAAGGAGAGATAAGAAAGACTTCCTCAGTGATCAATGCAAAGAAATAGAGGAAAACAACAGAATAGGAAAAACAAGAGACCTCTTCAAGAAAATTAGAGATTCCAAGGGAACATTTCATGCAAAGATGGGCTGGATAAAGGACAGAAATGGTATGGACCTAACAGAAGCAGAGGATATTAAGAAGAGGTGGCAGGAATACACAGAAGAACTGTACAAAAAAGATCTTCACGACCAAGATAGTCACGATAATGTGATCACTGACCTAGAGCCAGACATCTTGGAATGTGAAGTCAAGTGGGCCTTAGAAAGCATCACTACTAACAAAGCTAGTGGAGGTGATGGAATTCCAGTTGAGCTATTTCAAGTCTTGAAAGATGATGCTGTGAAAGTGCTGCACTCAATATGCCAGCAGATTTGGAAAACTCAGCGCTGGCCACAGGACTGGAAGAGGTCAGTCTTCATTCCAATCCCAAAGAAAGGCAATGCCAAAGAATGCTCAAACTACCGCACAATTGCACTCATCTCTCACGCTAGTAAAGTCATGCTCAAAATTCTCCAAGCCAGGCTTCAGCAGTATGTAAACCGTGAACTCCCAGATGTTCAAGCAGGTTTTAGAAAAGGCAGAGGCACCAGAGATCAAATTGCCAACATCCGCTGGATCATGGAGAAAGCAAGAGAGTTTCAGAAAAACATCTATTTCTGCTTCATTGACTATGCCAAAGCCTTTGACTGTGTTGATCACAATAAACTGTGGAACATTCTGAAAGAGATGGGAATCCCAGACCACCTGACCTGCCTCTTGAGAAACCTGTATGCAGGTCAGGAAGCAACAGTTAGAACTGGACATGGAACAACAGACTGGTTCCAAATAGGAAAAGGTGTACGTCAAGGTTGTATATTGTCACCTTGCTTATTTAACTTATATGCAGAGTACATCATGAGGAACGCTGGGCTGGAAGAAGCACAAGCTGGAATCAAGATTGCTGGGAGAAATATCAATAACCTCAGATATGCAGATGACACTACCATTTGGTCAAGGCTATGATTTTTCCAGTAGTCATGTATGGATGTGAGAGTTGGACTATGAAGAAAGCTGAGTACCAAAGAATTGATGTATACTGTTGTGTTGGAGAAGACTCTTGAGAGTCCTTTGGACTGCAAGGAGATCCAACCAGTCCATCCTAAAGGAAATCAGTCCTGAATATTTATTAGAAGGGCTAATGCTGAAGCTGAAACTCCAATATTTTGGTCACCTGATACAAAGAACTGACTCCTTGGCAAAGACCCTGATGCTGGGGAATATTGAAGGCAGGGAAGAAGGGGACGTCAAAGGATGAGATGGTTGGATGGCATCACCGACTTGATAGATATGAGTTTGAATAAGCTCTAGAAGTTGGTGATGGACAGAGATGCCTGGCATGCTGCAGTCTATGGGGTCGCAGAGAGTCGGAGACAACTGAGCAACTGAACTAAACTGAACTGAACTAGTTTAGGATGGACACTAATAAGTTCTTTTCATGCATAATCTCATTTGATGCTCACTGCATTCCTCAAGAGAGAGATACTACCGTTTGGTCCATTTTCCAGTGAAAGACTCGGGATCGTAAAGACCCAAGGTCACAGCTTGACCACATACAACAGTCATCTGCTGCTGCTGCTAAGTCACTTCAGTCATGTCCAATTCTGTGCGACCCCACAGATGGCAGCCCACCAGGCTCCTCTGTCCGTGGGAATCTCCAGGCAAGAATACTGAAGTGGGTAGCCATTCCCTTCTCCAGGGGATCTTCCTGACCCAGGAACTGAACCCAGGTCTCCCCCACTGCAGGCGGATTCTTTACCAGCTGAGGCACGCATACACATGCACACACACAAAAGCATAGAGTTGCTTTTGCTCTGAGAGGAAAGGTGCTGAGGGAGATATTGGGAAGTATTGTCAAAGCATACAAACTCATCTTACCCCTGAGTCATCACCATAATGATAATAACCAAAACAAAAAATAATAGCAGCCTCTAGTTATTGAACTCCTACTGGTACCAACAGTATGATGCTGCTGCTAAGTCACCTCATTCATGTCTGACTCTGTGTGACCCCATAGACGGCAGCCCACCAGGCTCTCCCGTCCCTGGGATTCTCCACGCAAAAACACTGGAGTGGGTTGCCATTTCCTTCTCCAATGCATGAAAGCAAAAAGTGAAAGGGAAGTTGCTCAGTCGTGTCCGACTCTTTGTGACCCCATGGACTATAGCCTGCCAGGCTCCTCTGTCCATGGGATACTCCAGGCAAGAGTACTGGAGTGGGGTGCCATTGCCTTCTCCATGAATGGGATTAGTACCCTTATAAAGGAGACCACAGAGAGCTCTCTTGCTCTGTCTCTGCCATGTGAGGATGCAATAAGAAAATGGAAGAGGGCCCTCACTAGAACTTGTCCACATTGGCAATCTGATCTCAGATTTCCAGGCTCCAGAACAGTGAGAAATAAATTTCTGATGTTTATAAGCCACCGAGTTACGGTATTCTGCTACAGCAGCCTCAACTAAGACACCCTTTGATCCCATAATTGAACTGCTAGGAATCATATCCAAGAAAATAATCATAAAGTCTCTTTTATTTTGAGAGACAGGAGGGGATAAAGAGAAAAAAAGGAAGAAGAGAAAAAAAATTTTTTTAATTCCCAGTGTGGACACTGTGGAACTTCCCAAGTGACACCAGTGGTAAAGAACCTGCCTGCCAATGCAGAAGAAAACCACGGGCTCGATCCATGGGTAGGAAAGATCCCCTGGAGGAGGGCATGGCAACTCACTCCAGTATTCTTGCCTGGAGAATTCCATGGACAGAGGAGCCTGGCGGACTACAGTTCATAAGGTTGCAAAGATTCAGACACGACTGAAGTGACTTAGCATGCACACACACATGGACACTGCATTTTCCATTTACTTGAGCTCAACAGTAAGAATATCATATTTTTTAAATAAGAGATGACTCCTTTGGAGGAAGTCATATGTACCTTTCTCATTGAAAAGGTAAAATTTTCAGTTCATGCTGCCAGAATGTTTTCTAGTATCCAACACATGGCCACACTTGGTTAACACATAGTAGCCCCTCACAGATAGGATAAAATCAGTTGACTGGAGCCATGAGCTAATTGTCAGAGACGGTCCATTAAATTCTTATGCTCTCTCTCCTCTACAGCTGGTAAGAATGTAAACTGAAACACCCTCTCAAAGAGCAGAGTGGCCATCTGGATCCAGAGACTCAAATGTGTGCCTTCCCTTTGATCTCCTGAGTACATTCCTAGGAATGCAACCCTAGGAAATCATCTGAGAAGCAGGCAGTGATTTAGGTTGCAGAACATTCTTTGAGTTTTCTCATGTTGACGAAGTCTAGCAAATAACTGCAATGTGGAATACAGGAGAAATGGTTAAATAAGTTGTGGTTCAGCTATTTGGTGGATGATGAAGTAGAGAATAATAAAAATCCCATCTCTCACATATATTTTATGGTATGGGTAAATGCTTACTATAAAACATTGTGACTCAAAACTCTATTGCTATTAAAACAATTTTTCGAAAAAATAAAAATTACGTAAGTTGTTTTAATTTTACATATATGCATATCAAAGACTCTAAGGACATACTCCAAAATGCTAATTAATGAACAAAAATACTGTCTTTGGGTACTAGAATTATTCTTTTATTTTCTTCTTTATACTGCATATTTTCCAAATGAACATGTATTTTTCATCAGAAGAAGATAATTTTTTCAAAGAATGAATTTCAAAATCTATATTCACCTTAAGGGAAATTGATTTGTGACATCTATACTAGTCAAATTATCCCAGAGAAATGACAATTCATTAGAGCACAACAAAGCATAAAATTCCAAAGAAAAAGATAAAACA
The DNA here is from genome assembly GCF_049115385.1 of Moschus berezovskii. Taxonomy (NCBI): domain Eukaryota; kingdom Metazoa; phylum Chordata; class Mammalia; order Artiodactyla; family Moschidae; genus Moschus; species Moschus berezovskii. Next base: position 15,797,291 of record NC_142483.1, read on the forward strand.
CATTCCAAATTATAACTCCAGTCATTCCCAGGAAGCTTTTCCTTACATTTAGCCTACTCCCTCTGACTATAATTTAGAACCATGAAAAAGCTGGCTTAAAACTCAGCATTTAAGAAACTAACATCATGGCATCCAGTCACATCAGTTCAGTTCAGTTCAGTCACTCAGTCATGTCCGACTCTTTGCGACTCCATGAATCGCAGCATGCCAGGCCTCCTTGTCTATCACCCAAACTCACATGCATCAAGTCGGTGATGCCATACAGTCATCTCATCCTCTGTCATCCCCTTCTCCTCCTGCCCCCAATCCCTCCCAGCGTCAGAGTCTTTTCCAGTGAGTCAACTCTTCGCATTAGGTGGCCAAAGTATTGGAGTTTCAGCTTTAGCATCAGTCCTTCCAAGGAACACCCAGGATTGATCTCCTTTAGGATAGACTGGTTGGATCTCCTTGCAGTCCAAGGGACTCTCAAGAGTCTTCTCCAGCACCACAGTTCAAAAGCATCGATTCTTTGGTGCTCAACTTTCTTCACAGTCCAACACTCACATCCATACATGACCACGGGAAAAACCATAGCCTTGACTAGACGGACCTTTGTGGGCAAAGTAATGTCTCTGCTTTTTAATATGCTATCTAGGTTGGTCATAACTTTCCTTCCAAGGAGTGAGCATCTTTGAATTTCATGGCTGCAATCACCATCTGCAGTGATTTTGGAGCCCCAAAAAATAAAGTTTGACACTGCTTCCACTGTTTCCCTATCTGTTCCCATGAAGTGATGGGACCAGATGCCATGATCTAAGTTTTCTGAATGTTGAACTTTAAGCCAACTTTTTCACTCTCCTCTTTCACTTTCATCAAGAGGCTTTTGAGTTCCTCTTCACTTCCTACCATAAGGGTGGTGTCATCTGCATATCTGAGGTTATTGATATTTCTCCCGGCAATTTTGTTTCCAGCTTGTGCTTCTTCCAGCCCAGCGTTCCTCATGATGTACTCTGCATATAAGTTAAATAAGCAAGGTGACAATATACAGCCTTGACGTATTCCTTTCCCGATTTGGAACCAGTCTGTTGTTGTGGGTCCAGTTCTAACTGTTGTTTCCTGACCTGCACATAGGTTTCTCAAGAGGTAGGTCAGGTGGTCTGGTATTTCCATCTCTTTCAGAATTTTCCACAGTTTATTGTGATCCATCCAGTCAAAGATTTGGCATAGTCAATAAAGCAGAAATAGATGTTTTTCTGGAACTCTCTTGCTTTTTCGATGATCCAGCGTATGTTGGCAATTTGATCTCTGGTTCCTCTGCCTCTTCTAAAACCAGCGTGAACATCTGGTAGTTCACGGTTCATGTATTGCTGAAGCCTGGCTTGGAGAATTTTGAGCATGACTTTACTAGCGTGTGAGATGAGTATAATTGTGCGGTAGTTTGAGCATTCCTTGGCATTGCCTTTCTTTGGGATTGGAATGAAAACTGACCTTTTCCAGTCCAGTGGCCACTGACGAGTTTTCCAAATTTGCTGGCATATTGAGTGCAGCACTTTCATAGCATCATTTTTCACGATTTGAAATAGCTCCACTGGAATTCCGTCACCTCCACTAGCTTTGTTTGTAGTGATGCTTTCTAAGGCCCACTTGACTTCACATTCCAGGATGTCTGGCTCTAGGTGAGTGATCACACCATCGTGATTATCTGGGTCGTGAAGATCTTTTTTGTACAGTTCTTCTGCGTATTCTTGCCACCTCTTCTTCATGGCAAATAGATGAAGATAAAGTGGAAGCCATGACAGATTTTATTTTCTTAGGCTCCGAAATCACAGTGACTGCAGCCATAAAATTAAAAGATGCTTGCTCCTTGGAAGTAAAACTATGACAAACTTAGAAACAGTGTATTAAAAAGCAGAGACATCACTTTGCCAACAAAGGTCTACATAGTCAAAGCTGTGGATCTTCCAGTAGTCATGTACGGATGTGAGAGTTTGACCATAAAGAAGGCTGAGCACCAAAGGATTGATGCTTTTGAACTGTGGTACTGGAGAAGCCTCTTGAGAGTCCCTTGGACAACCAGGAGATCAAACCAGTCAATCCTAAAGGAAATCAACCCTGAATATTCACTGGAAGGACTGATGCTGAAGCTGAAGCTCCAATACTTTAACCATCTGATACAAACAGCTGACGCATTAGAAAAGATCCTGATGGTGAGAAAGATTGAAGGCAAAAAGAGAAGAGGGCGACAGAGGATGAGATATAGTTAGATAGCATCACCAACTCAATGGACATGAATCTGAGAACTCCAGGAGATAGTGAAGGACAGGGAAGCCTCGAGTGCTGCAGTCCATGGGGTCGCAAAGAGTCAGACAGGACTTGGTGACTGAACAGCAACAACTTGTTTGTAATCCGGTGATTAGTCTCTGAATCCCTAGGTGTCACAAAGTGCCTGACACAGAGAAATAAATGTTTATTTAATCTCGAGAGCAACCATCCAGTGAACTCTGGAAGCCATGATTTCATTATCCCCTCAAATATTCTTAGCCCCCTTCTTCTAGCAACAGTCCCCCTCTGCTTTGGCTAACCCCTGCTCCCTCCTCTTGACTCAGGTGAGGCTGTCTGTCATTCACAGCCACCTGACCAGACACAAGGACAGTTTAAGAAGTGGGGTTCTGAACCAAGTAGGGGCAAAGTCCTTCCTAAAATCAACACGGGGATACTGAGGGACAAAAGCACTTCCCCTGACTGCACCACAGAGGCCAAATGCTTGGAGCATTTGGGGGCCACCTTCTCCATATGAAAAGTCACATTAGAAAGCCATGTCTGCAGGAGGACAAAAGGATACTCACAAGAAGAGGGAAGGACAGCTGTGAGATAAACAGCGATAAGACTGCAGAAAGGGCTGCAGAAAGATGCCCAGGTCAAGAGGAACAGAAACCAATGAAAGAGTAATCTAGAAGCCTGGAAACCCCATTTCCAGCCTTGATGACATCATTCCTACAAGTTGGCCTCAGTTCTGTCCTTTCCAGAAATTGTGAGACAATAAATTCCCATTTTCCTTAAGCTGATTTGGTTTCAGTATCTATATGTAAAACCAAAACTGTCCTGACTTCTTTGCTATAAACATGAAATATTACATTAGAATCCTTAAGAAATATTACATAGAAAAAAACTACTGCTTTGTTTCTAAGAGATAAAAACCATGCCTGATAAACTTACTTACTTAAAATAGCTGAAAACACTTGAAAACTTGCCAAGCTGATAGATACTGATGATAAAGTTGACAATAAAAATCTCTCATGAAAAATTTGAATGTGAGGCAAAGCTTATAGGAGTGGGATATAAAAAATATATGTTTATTGAAAGGCAGCATTAATACTAGCACATTAAGTTAAAATGTGATTTCTAAAAGATAGATTCTGTATTCAGCTAGTAAGACTATTTAAGATGCTCACAATTAAAGAATCAACTGAAAACCCATTTCATCTCAAGGTCCCACTTTCTCTACAGTTAGCACATAAAGGGTCCATATGGGACACAAACATGTCAGGCACAATTTTTCCATGATTTTCCCTAAAATAGATCATGATTTTTGCTGTCATTAATGAATAAAATAACTGAGGGGATATTCTGATAGGCAGCAGCTCCAGTGTACACTGTATATAGATTGGAACATTTTGCCTAAGTATTATTAATGACCCATAAGCCATAAGACAAAATGCAAAACCATGGGCAAAACACCTTAAGCTAATGGAACCTTGTAAATCAGAAGGCAGTGCCTGAAGGGAAGTACACTGAGAAGTAAAAACACATATTAAAAATTCAAATCGATCAGGCAACAGACCAAAAATGCCATCTAAATAATAATTAGAAGTTGAGTTCACATAAGTTAGGGCTTACTTGAAAACTATATCTGAGGATAAAAAAAACAATTTTGCCTCTATACTCTGGTGAGTCATCCTTCCATTCATTCAATCAGTCATTTCCTTGCTGAATGAACAAACACACAAAGTTTACAGCTGTACACCAAGCATAGGATACCTGTGGATAAACAGAGTGGGTGGGCCTCAACCCTCATGGAGCTTACAGTTTTAAAGGAGTTAAAATGCACTGAGTATTTTTAAAAAATGAAACAAGATTAAGCAATTTAAAATAGTTCACTGAAGCTGGGTTCTAAAGGGGAAGAGATGCTAGTTAGATGAGGAAGAGTGAGGGGAGAGAACTCAGACGAAAGAACACCAAGGACACAATTCCTGAGGAGAGGAGTAGGTGTATTAAAGGTACTTAGAGGAATCTAGGAAAGAGAGACAGCACAGTGCAGTGGGCACGAACGTGGACTCTAGAGTCAATGGACCTGCGTCAGAGTTCTAGTTCTGCCCAAACTTTGTTAACCAGGTGACCCTGAATAAGTTTACTTATCCTCTCTGTGCTTCCTATTTAAAATAGGAATAATAATTTCTATACACTGGAGTTTTTAGAATAGTATCTGGCACATGGAAAAGTATTAAGCAGTATGGTTGGAACACAGAGAAAAGGTGAGAGTAGTGTGAGACTGGGACCAAACCACACGGGGCCTCGATGAGAAGAAATATAAGCAGACCGGCAGTTATCAGGGGTGTGATAACGAATGGAGATGTACCAGTCGGCAAGTAAGGAAGTTTCTATTGTATGTGGCTGAAAAAGAAGAACAGATCAATAGGGGTAGTGTGAAGACCTCAGAAAATGTTTATATGACATTATTACTCTACATGTTTAAGATTTCAATTTTATCACCAATAAAAAAGAGAAAGCCAGATACTAACCCATCTATCTTTATTACTCTAACTCCTACTAGAAAAACACACGAACTGTTTTATATTCTCAGCATTTCAATAGGGGCATGGGAGGTATGGTCAAGTGACAATTTGAGAAAAATAAATTATCATAGACAGATACCTAAGGCAAAGTCTCAACAATAGGACCAGTCGAGCCTGCCCTTAATAGTGACTGCATAAGCCAAAGGGGACTTAAGAAGTACTTCAAGCTCCCAGATACATGCATTTTCTTCCACGTGTTTTCCTCCTGGAAAACAGGCTCTTTCTTTAAAAGAATGACTGCCAAAAGGCATGCCCCACATCTGCAAGCAGGAAGGCACATGTCCACTGTGCCAAACCACAGTTCCCATACTCTGGCTACCAGGTAAACCCCAGCCTGTCAGCACAGAAGCAAGAGCTCAGGTTATAGGGTTAAGGAGCTCAGATCCCAGGTTTCGGTTCTAGCTCTACCACAGGCTGGTTACGTGACTCTAAGTAAGTCACCTAATCTCTCTCTAATCCTCTGGACCCTCATCTGAAAAATGGAGAAAGCAATTTCACTTGTCCCTAAGGGTTGTTATGAGAATGATTTGATATACTATTTATAAAGTATTTCTCATATGGAATAAGCACTTGATAAATGGCAGTTAAATTATTATCTCTGTGTGACTCCTGCAATGCCACCAAAACTGGGGATTAGAAGAGGTAGGGAAAGAAAACACTGCTGGTAAACCGGTTGCCTGTTTAGAAAAGTTGGCCTATCGATTAAAATGGTGAAGATATACCTACCCCTAGCTCTGGTACTTCCACTCTTAAGTGTACACCCAACTGAAGCACATCCTATATCCACCAGAAGACAAGAGCAATAAAGTTCACAGGCGTATCATTAGGGGGAACATTGACTGAAACTGCCCACCCTGGCCAGGCAAGACAGTAGCCACTTGCATGAATTATCTTACAACAGGAGGTCCTGTCAAGGAACACAGAACTAACAAGCTACCACCAACTGGAAGAATTTGGAAAAGGCAAAAGGAAAGAGAGGACACCAGTTCATGTGTCCTACCAACCTCCCAGAATCCATCTCTCTGGAATGCAGCTTGGCTGAGCAATGTGCACGCCACCAAGAAGGAACCTGAGTCAGAGTGATTCACTACAGACAGCCGGGAAGCCAACCCCAAGACTGTGAGTCATGCGGCAGAGCAGCTTTCCCAGGTCCGCTTACACTGCTGCTCTCTGCCCAGGTGCCCATTCACAATGAAATCTCTTGCCTTCTCAGCACATGAGTCTCCTTGGACAATTTATTTCCGAGTGTTAGACAGAGTATGCTCTTGGGACCTGGGCTAGGACCCCTTCCTGTAACATATCATTCATAATAGCCAAAAACTGGAAATAACCCAAACGTCCATCAACAGTAGAATGGGAAAATAAATAATGAAGTGATGGTATTTTACATGATAAATTGCACATGGTCCCAAAAATTAAAAAAACAAGGTTATTCTCAACAAAAGGGATGAGCTTCTGTGGTATTCTGGCGGGAAGAAGGACTTTCCTCCCTGAGGCAGCCAAGCTGCAAGGATGAGTCTGGACCTTCTGGAGGCCACTTTCTCCAGCTGGGCAGAGGGAGCAGTGTCAGCATAGGGGACAAGACATGGCTGACAGAAGAAGCAAAGACAGCTGAGGGCTGCAGAGAGAAAAGGCAAGGGCTTGAGAATAGTGCCTCAGGCCAACAGGAGCAAAGGCAGAAAAGGCTCCGGAAGCCTTGAATCCCTAGTTCTACCTCTGGAGCCCTGATTTCTGCAACTTAGCCTCAATTCTGTCCTTCCCAGCTATGGCGAGACAAGACAGACCAGATCTTGTGCTCAATTCTAACAACAAAAGTAAATAATATGCGAGAATTTCTCTTAAGGATTTCACAGTTTAATTAGGAAAACAGACATTTCAACAGATAGCTGCAGAGCACTATAGGAATGTGAACCTTAATCAGAATAGAGAAGGAGAGGGAAGGGTCAGGGAAGGCCAGCTGTGAGTTGAGACCAATAGAATAATTTGGATTCATCAGGAAAAAGGGAAGATAAAGGATGGTCAAGTCAACACGGGTGAGGGGCAGTTCAAACAAAGGGAGGAAGGTAAGGAAAAGAATTAGTGGAAGGGCAGTAAGCACTCTAGTGTTGCTGGAGTGACGTGTGGTTTGCAGGAGAACCCAGGAAGCTGTCATAAGGGAGCTGAGAGCCACTTAAAGGATTCTGGACTTTGTCATCTAGACAGAAAAGCCTTTGAAAAGCTTTAATCATGGAAACAATGGGGTCCAATTTCCCTTTTAGAAATAACAAGATGTTTTCTAAGTCCACTGTCTGCCAGCAGGAATCTCTCTCTTACTCCCTCCCTCCCTCACCGGGCTCCTCCCACCATAAGCCAACACCCTGATTCTCTAAAACTCCCACCAGCACAGACATGTTCATTTCTTGCACTTGTCACCCTATGATGTGAATAATAGGGTCAGCATCAGCTAATGACAGAAGCAGCAGATCAGCTGTCCTGAGAGCTGGGTTCTAGTCTGCCCCACCACTATCAGGCCTTGTAACCCAGGGTGAGCCACTCATGCCTTCTACTCTATCTCCTCTACAGGCAAAATAGGAACTAAGAGATCAGTTGCAGATATCTCAGAGGGTTGCTGTGAGAAGTGTTTTACAGTTCAGTTCAGTCGCTCAGTCATGTCCGACTCTCCGCGACCCCATGAATCACAGCACGCCAGGCCTCCCTGTCCATCACCAACTACCGGAGTTCACTCAAACTCATGTCCACAGAGTCGGTGATGCCATCCAGCCATCTCATTCTCTGTCGTCCCCTTCTCCTCCCGCCCCCAACCTTCCCCAGCATCAGTCTTTTCCAGTGAGTCAACTCGTCGCATGAGGGGACCATAGTATTGCAGTTTCAGCTTTAGCATCAATCCTTCCAATGAACACCCAGGATCGACCTCCCTTAGAATGGACTGGCTGGATCTCCTTGCGGTACAAGGGACTCTCAAGAGTCTTCTCCAGCACCACAGTTCAAAAGCATCAATTCTTCGGCGATCAGCTTTCTTCACAGTCCAACTCTCACATCCATACATGACCACGGGAAAAACCACAGCCTTGACTAGATGGACCTTTGTTGGCAAAGTAATGTCTCTGCTTTTTAATATATTATCAAGGTTGGTCATAACTTTCCTTCCAAGAAGTAAGCGTCTTTTAATTTCATGGCTGCAATCAGCATCCACAGTGATTTTGGAGCCCAAAAAAATAAAGTCTGACACTGTTTCCACTGTTTTTCCATCTATTTCCCATGAAGTGATGGGACCAGATGCCATGATCTTTGTTTTCTGAATGTTGAGCTTCAAGCCAACCTTTTCACTCTCCTCTTTCACTTTCATCAAGAGGCTTTTGAGTTCCTCTTCACTTTCTGCCATAAGGGTGGTGTCATCTGCATATCTGAGGTTATAGGTATTTCTCCCAGCAATCTTGATTCCAGCTGGTGCTTCTTCCAGCCCAGCGTTCCTCATGATGTACTCTGCATATAAGTTAAATAAGCAAGGTGACAATATACAGCCTTGACGCACTCCTTTTCCTATTTGGAACCAATCGGTTGTTGCATGTACAGTTCTGACTGTTGCTTCCTGACCTGCATACAGGTTTCTCAAGAGGCAGGTCAGGTGGTCTGGGATTCTCATCTCTTTCAGAATTTTCCACAGTGTATTGTGATCCACACAGTCAAAGGCTTTAGCATAGTCAATAAAGCAGAAATAGATGCTCTTCTGGAACTCTCTTGCTTTCTCCATGATCCAGCGGATGTTGGCAATTTGATCTCTGGTGCCTCTACCTTTTCTAAAACCTGCTTGAACATCTGGGAGTTCACGGTTCACGTATTGCTGAAGTCTGGCTTGGAGAATTTTGAGCATGACTTTACTAGCGTGTGAGATGAGTGCAGTTGTGCAGTAGTTTGAGCATTCTTTGGCATTGCCTTTCTTTGGGATTGGAATGAAGACTGACCTTTTCCAGTCCTGTGGCCAATGCTGAGTTTTCCAAATTTGCTGGCATATTGAGTGCAGCACTTTCACAGCAACATCTTTCAAGACTTGAAATAGCTCAACTGGAATTCCATCACCTCCACTAGCTTTGTTCGTAGTGATGCTTTCTAAGGCCCACTTGACTTCACATTCCAAGATGTCTGGCTCTAGGTCAGTGAAGATCGTGACTATCTTGGTCGTGAAGATCTTTTTTGTACAGTTCTTCTGTGTGTTCTTGCCACCTCTTCTTAATATCTTCTGCTTCTGTTAGGTCCATACCATTTCTGTCCTTTATCGAGCCCATCTTTGCATGAAATGTTCCCTTGGAATCTCTAATTTTCTTGAAGAGATCTCATGTTTTTCCTATTCTGTTGTTTTCCTCTATTTCTTTGAGTTGATCACTGAGGAAGGCTTTCTTATCTCTCCTTGCTATTCTTTGAAACTCTGCGTTCAGATGCTTATATCTTTCCTTTTCTCCTTTGCTTTTCGCTTCTCTTCTTTTTGCAGCTATTTGTAAGGCCTCCTCAGACAGCCATTTCGCTCTTCTGCATTTCTTTTCCATGGGGATGGTCTTGGTCCCTGTCTCCTGTACAATGTCACGAACCTCCATCCAGAGTTCATCAGGCACTCTGTCTATCAGATCTAGTACCTTAAATCTATTCCTCACTTCCACTGTATAATCATAAGGGATTAGATTTAGGTCATATCTGAATGGTCTAGTGGTTTTCCCTACTTTCTTCAATTTAAGTCTGACGCGGGAGACGCCAGCCACCGGCGGCGCAGACGTGGGAGACGCCGGGCCCCGGCGCAACTGACCAGGCAAAGAGGTGTGGCCGAGAGGAGCTGCCCCACGTCCAACAGGTGGTGGCTGCGCGGGCACAGGAGGGCCGTGAGGAGCTACTCCACGTTCAAGGTCAGGAGGGGCGGCCTTGAGGAGATACCCCTCGTCCAAGGTAAGGTACAGCGGCTGCACTTTGCTGGAGCGGCTGTGAAGAGATTTTCCACGACCAAGGTAAGAGAAACCCAAATAAGACAGTAGGTATTGCGAGGGGGCATCAGAGGGCAGACACACTGAAATCATAATCACAGGAAACTAGTTGATCTGATCACATGGACCACAGCCCAATGTGGTCCACTGGAGAAGGGAATGGCAAACCACTTCAGTATGCTTACCTTGAGAACCCCATGAACAGTATCAAAGGGCAAAATGATAGGATACTAAATGAGGAATTCCCCAGGTCGGTAGGTGTCCAGTATGCTACTGGAGCTCAGTGGAGAAGTAACTCTAGAAGGAATAAAGGGATGGAGCAAAAGCAAAACCAATGCCCAGTTGTGGATAACAGATGATAGAAGCAAGGTCCGATGCTGTAAAGAGCAATATTGCATAGGAACCTGGAATGTTAGGTCCATGAATCAAGGCAAATTGGAAGTGGTCAAACAGGAGATGGCAAGAGCGAACATAGACATTCTAGGAATCAGTGAATTAAAATGGACTGGAATGGGTGAATTTAACTCAGATGACCATTATATCTACTACTGTGGGCAGGAATCCCTTAGAAGAAATGGAATAGCCATCATGGTCAACAAAAGAGTCCGAAATGCAGTACTTGGATGCAATCTTAAAAACAACAGAATGATTTCTGTTCATTTCCAAGGCAAACCATTCAATATTACAGTAATCCAGGCCTATGCCCCAACCAGTAACGCTGAAGAAGCCGAAGTTGAACGGTTCTATGAAGACCTACAAGACCTTTTAGACCTAACACCCAAAAAAGATGTCCTTTTCATTATAGGGGACTGGAATGCAAAAGTAGGAAGTCAAGAAACACCTGGAGTAACTGGCAAATTTGGCCTTGGAGCACGGAATGAAGCAGGGCAAAGGTTAATAGAGTTTTGTCAAGAGAACGCACTGGTCATAGCAAACACCCTCTTCCAACAACACAAGAGAAGACTCTACACATGGACATCACCAGATGGTCAACACCGAAATCAGATTGATTATATTCTTTGCAGCCAAAGATGGAGAAGCTGTATACAGTTAGCAAAAACAAGACCAGGAGCTGACTATGGCTCAGATCATGAACTCCTTATTGCCAAATTCAGACTTAAATTGAAGAAAGTAGGGAAAACCACTAGACCATTCAGACTTAAATTGAAGAAGTGTTTTACAGTGGGTCAAAAATCACATCACCAGCATCACCGAACCTGCCACAGGGCTTTAGAAATAGTGGTATCCTTAGGCAAAATAGAACAAATACTTTATTTGTTCTCTTATTAATTAAAAGTATATAAATTCCATCATGTGACAAACATATATAAATATGGCATCCAAATTTTATTTAAAATCAATTAATAAGAATTTCTCATATCTCCCCATATCTGATATTGTATCTGAGGTAATTTATTTTTATTTCATTGTTTTTTCTGTAATATGGATAGTATTAACTAGAACTAAGAAGACATATCTTGTTGGATAGCTAATATGTAGCTCAAAATGAAAGAATGAAAACCATGTTAAAACACGATGAAGACACAAGTCTTAGAAAAAAGAACACAGATACCCCAACTGTGTTCTCTACAGGTAATAAGACACTGGTACCTCAGCAGGGTATCAAAATCCCTGAGGAAGAATCACATGTTTCCTGAAATCAGGTAGCAATATTGCCTCTAAGATAAAGCTGCATGAATCTAGTGAAAGAATCACTGAAGTCTGGGGATTTTTTTAATCTAACTAAATTACAGAGCATATATTTTGTGCATTATTAATTGCCTTGGGGCAAGTTTTCTTTTAACAGCATATAATAGTCTGACAATTGCCCACAAGGTGGCACCAAACTCATGCCCAGAAGACAACCAAGGGAATTTTTTTTTAATCGTAAAGCAGATGTTCCAAATACTCAACAGACAGCTTCCTTTATAGCTGATCCCCAACAATGCATTTATAGATATTAGCTTCTTCTCTCTATATGATACAAAAGTTAAAACCTATTGCCGCCTACAAGAAAACTTAAAGTAGACAGACCTCCTCTCAAGATAGATCTGTTCTACTTCTGTGCAGTTTTCAACAGAAAAAAAAACAAAGTATGTAACTCCTAAAAATAAATGTCCCATTTCTGGGGGGGAGAATTCTGAAACTATCTTAACACACTGAATGGTACCCAGAAGTTGATCATTCTTTCCTTTGTTTTAAACTTAATTTAATTGAGCTTAGATGAGTGGATGTAAATCTTTAAAGACCTGAATGTTATTTAAAAATTGAAACAGAATTGCAATTAATACTTAATGTATCATGGTTATTTTTAAAGAGTGAGATCTATTCTTGGAGACCTTCTCCTTTCTATCCCCCTCCACTCTATTCCATCTTACAAAGGCTGTTCTAAAGTGCACTGGTCCACACCAGGATAGAGCTCTCGGAAACTCTAATGAAAGTCATTCTGGGAACAGACACAATGCATCACTGTTGGGTTAGGGGATGTTTCTGCCAATTAAAAAGAGCGCACTGGGCCTAAGCCCCTGGGAGCCGAGTCTTCCATTTCGAAAAAGCAGAGGTTGTACAGAGCTTTAGATTATCCTCAAAGAGCCAGTTTCCTGTTAGCATGAAAAGAGGAAGCTACCTGTTAGGAACAGAGCGCCCGCCACACAGAAGGGGGACCACCTTTGAAGGGCTTGTGTCAAGAGTTCACCAACATTTTACCAAAAAAAAAAACAAAGAAAAGTTAAAAGAACAAGGTAGATAAACCTCATTCTGAGACCACCAAGCTAGCTTTCATCAAGCAGCATCCCACTGGGCATGCCCAAGAAGCTTCTCGAAGCCTGTTAGCAATCATGAGTCATTTGTTCAGCCTCCAGAACACGGCTCTACCAAAGAAACATCCTTAATTGCAAGTCCTTGGTTTCTATATATTTGTGATTCCTGAAAATACAAGGTAAACTTCATGTCCACCTATTTATGTTTCCTAAGCAAGGCACCACACACGCCTAAACCACATGCAAGTAGTTTGAGGTCTCAAGGACAAGGCATTTGGGGAGGTTTGTGAAGGTGCTCTCTGTAGCCAGCGTGATCCACCGAAGCAGACACTCCCACAAGCTGGCTGGAGAGGCAGGGTGGCAAAGAGGGGCAGGGGGGTGACTGCATTAACAATGATCATAGAACCTGCTCATTTGACACTCTGCTTTCTGCACACCTGCAGTGCTGACCCTCCCACGTTGCCTTTTTCTCCACTTGAGGAATACACTAATCTAGCATCTCAGAACACAACTATCTTCCAAGCAATCTCAGCGTGGGGCAATCTGGCTTGCATTTTACCTCAAACATCCTAGATCATTTTTAAAATGCTGCAACAAGCCCTTTGTTTCCCTGATTTTTAAACCAACAGTGTTACTTACTGGCATCACAGAATGGAGAACAAATTCATACAATAATGTAATAACAAAGCGCATATCACTTCTCTTAATTCACCAAGCGATGCAAAAACCTGTAAGAATTTAACAAGAATATGGCATGATGCAGTGATGCAGCTTTGATTAAAAGGGGTAGAAAATTACCATTCATTAGACATTTTCCATGTGCCAGCTACTGTGGTAAGCATGTGTAAGTTTTCTTTTAAAATCATATTTCACAATGCAAACTTCAGAAGGACCCATGACATATCCCTGAGTGTGCCCTTCTGTGGCATTCAAAACACACACTTACCACCATGATGACACAGAGGTTAAGCGGCCCTCATCCCTGCTTTCAAAGGACTCACACCCTGGAGGGGAACCAGTGTGAGGCTCCTGTGAGGCATGCACCAGGTGCTTCCAAGGAGAGGGTGACTGCTCATCCATGCATTTAGACCCTACCGTTACTAGAACAATGCTTCATTGATGAAAGAGGAATAAAGTAGAATACACAAATGAACAGACTGGAGTAGGGAAAAAAATCAGTAAGAATCTGAGAAAAGATTTTCCATGGGATGAAGAAATGATCTCTCACATGAGGCTCCTCTCTTAGCTCACAAAGGAAAAATAAGTTCTCTAAGAAAGGGGGTGTTTACTTCAGTGAAGTTCAAGCCCCTCAGCTGTCTTTGCCTGATCTTCCCATTCCCTTTGCCTCTGTTCCCATTCAAGTCCTAGGCTGACCACATCCCTACCTTTACAAGCACTACCAGGCCAGGCCATACCAAACTTTCTTCCCCTCATACCGCGTGCTCTTTCTCCCTCCAACAGACTTAGACTCTGATTTGTTTTTAAGGAACCACCTCCTTTATGCAGCCTGCTGAACTATACACACACATACCCCTCCACACACACACAAAGGCTTTGTCGGTTAGAAGTTCCAAGGAATCAGCTCCTTTATGCAGCCTGCTGAGCTACACACACACATACACATACCACAGGCTTTGTTGGTTACAAATTCTAAGGCCAATATTTCCCCACTAGGCTGTAAACTCCTTGAAGGGAGGGGCTTTGTCCTGTTAGTTATCGTGTCCCCAATGCCTGTAACATGATAAGTAGTTAATAGATAATTATCAAATTATAGAATTTTCATTTTTAGATAACTTGACTTTCTCCTCCAAAAGACTAAAGGCTCACAGAAAACCAAAAGTGTCTGGCTTCCAGCAAGTGTACCAGAAATTTTCAGTAAATAAGTAAACAGTAAACCTCAGGCCACAAGACAGAGTTGTTGAAATTACTGTTTCTTATTGTAAGGCTCAATCACTTCCGTCATCTCCGACTCTTTGGCATTGGATTTCCCAGGCAAGAATACTTGAGTGAGTTGCCATTTCCTTCTCCAGGGGATCTTCCTGACCCAAGAATCAAACCCACATCTCCTATATCTCCCGCATTTCAGACGGATTCTTTGCTGCTGGAAGAGCCCTCCTTATTATTGTAAAGTGGTTTTTTTAATAACAAATTCTCTTCTTCTACAAAGTCTTGCCCTTGTTAGCTTTGCACATTCTGTTGTTTGCATTCAAATGCAAAAGTGAAGACTCCAATAACAACGAAGAAAGGATTACTTATTTCAATAATCTTATCTGTTGAAATTTAACATTCTTTTCCCCCAAAGAATACAATGCATGATCCCCAGCTCCTAACCAGCTCTGCCTGTGATTCAAGGACTTGTCAGAGTAAATAGACAGAGAGAGGCAAATGGATATTTCAAATACCACATAAAACAAAATATCCTTTTACATTTGCAAAATAAATATCATTTCATTGCTCATATCTCCTGGATAAAGTGGCAAGAAGAAAAAAAAACAAAGAAAACAAACATAAGGAGAAGACCCAGGGTCTTGCAGGATGTTTAATAACCTGGGTTAAGCTGGCCACTTGAGTCTCTGAACACAATCAGGCCTCCAACGTTTGGGCCAACAGCCCTTCCCTCCTCCTCCTCCTCTTCTCCACCCGCCCTGATTAGCACACTGAGGGAGCCAGACGGCAACACGCCTTCATATGGTCTGCTGAGCACAAAGCTCAAAATTACTGTAACCAAATGCCCTAATGCCTGCTTCCAATAAATGCCTGCACTATCGCTCAAAAGGAAGAGCCAGGAGCTTCTCCCAGCTCCACTCCTCCACCTCTGCCCCTGCACACCAAAATCTCAAGAAGCTGTAGGGAAAAAATATCATCCTTCAATAAAAGATGAAACTTTACATCAATGTACAATGTGTTTATTATGAAAATAATTTAAATTATTTCCTTAGTTGATTTTTTTCTGTTATCAAGCCACTCCGTCACATCATTAACCCCAAGTAAATAAGAAATTGGGATTGGAGCATTTTCACTAATGGGACATCAGTTAATTCCATGGTGCCCTTGTGATAGTGAGTCAATCATTCAACAGTGCTGAGTGCCTACTATGTGTCAAAGGTTATTACACTTTACATTCTACTCATCTGTTAGATGTTTCAAGGACAGAGACATGTACTCCCAGTTCTAAGCACTGTGACTATTACAGACATGAAGAGATGTACAACACATCTTCAATGATTGGGTCAACAAAATCATCATGGGATGTGTTGATGAAAAGCACACATACCGGCCAAAGCACATACCGGCCAAAGCACACATGCATCTCCTCAAGGCCACTAACAGCACCAAGCCACACAGCAAGTATCCAGCTTAACCTTCTCTAAAATCAATGAAGCCTGAATATAGGTATGCCTTTCATGTGTTTTATTCAATTATTCATCAGTAGCTTGTATTGAATATCTATTTATGGCCACCCACTCCAGCATTTTTGCCTGAGAAATCCTATGGACAGAGGAGCCTGTGCGCTACAGTCCGTGAGTTTGCAAACGAGTTGGACACAACCTAACAGGTAAACCACCACCACCACCTGGAGACACAACACTGAGAAAGAGGCAGAGCCCAAGCCTTGTTGAGCTCACGGTCCAGGCAGAAGAGCAAGCATCCAGCTAGACGCTGCCCAGAGAAAGCAGCAGAGGCCATGAAAGGAAACCACAGGCGTTCTAATTCAACTGAGACAGGAAAAGGGAAATAACTGGTGCGTGCAAACAATCATATGTGTGGTGAAAGAGAAAATGGTACTGGGGGACTGAAGAGATGAGGAAGAGTTATCCAGTTCAAAAACAACACGGCATTTATACAAAAAGGAAGACTACAGGCTTGGGGAGACAAAGAGAACGTGAAGAAACTGAGAGCTCAACTGGAAGGTTCTGCAGTGAACTTTTATGTGAGAGTGTGTGAGAGCAGTAAAGGGGCATCAGAGTACTAAGACTTCTGCTGCCTTAGAGAACCTATTCCCCACACACAGCCCACACTTGGGAGTACGATGACACAGCAGGGCAAACACAGCGTAAGTCACTGAGTATGGAGGCTCTGAGTGGCTTCTGGGAAACTGGGAGCCATGAATCACTTGCCACTCTGCCTGTAGCTTGTGCCAGGCCAAGGGGAGAAAGAAAGTGACCTCATATAGCTTTCAGAGCCTGGCTCTCTTTATTATTTGGAGATTTACCCCTCACCCCACAGGAAGGCCAAAACCACCCAAAAGGATATCACCCCAGAAGAAGAATCACTGGGCCACAGGATATAAATATTTTTGAGGTTTCTGAAACATTTTCTCCATTTCATTTTGGCTTCTTATGTTACTAAAAATATCTATGGAATAGAATTTAGTGTAACATTTTAAATAAAAAAGATCCACTATGCCTATAAAAGAGCTGCCCTTTTTGAATTTGCTAACAATATTTTTAGA
Source organism: Moschus berezovskii (assembly GCF_049115385.1). Classification (NCBI taxonomy): domain Eukaryota; kingdom Metazoa; phylum Chordata; class Mammalia; order Artiodactyla; family Moschidae; genus Moschus; species Moschus berezovskii. The sequence goes on from NC_142483.1 coordinate 15,814,302, forward strand.
GACTACAATGTGATCTCCATGGCTATGTCAGTATTTTTTAAACTTCTACTCGCTAACTAGAACATGTTAAAAACTGATACTGGCCAACATTAACATTCCTCATCCTTTCATAAGATCACGGCAATAAAAAATAAATAATGACTTTTCATTAATATTGATTAAAAAGTATTTTGGTCACCTAAGCCAGTATTGAAAAATAAGGTCTTTGATTCTTAAAGTACATGCTGCTGCTGCTGCTGCTAAGTTGCTTCAGTTGTGTCCGACTCTGTGCGACCCCATAGATGGCCTCCCACCAGGCTCCCCCGTCCTCCCCTAAAAAAAGAATAATAATGGTAGCTTAGTAATGTTTGTTATTGAATTTAAAATATTTTTTCCCTATATTTATTTCATAGAAATAATTATTCCTTATTTTAAACTAAATCTTTCATCAACAATTACAATTATTCAAGTGCTAGATATTCTGTGAATTACTTGTGCCAAAGAGGAAACAAAGTTCAGAAACCACCCTCAAGAAAGTGACCATCTAGTAAAGAGAACCAGGCATGCAAGCAATTGTATCTAATGTGTTAGTCTATGTAAAGAATTATGTACAAAGAACAAAGAGAACATTAAGAAAGGAACATCTAAGTGCATCTGGGAAATTCAGAAAGGGCTTATAGAGGAAGTAACTCTTAAGCTAAAACTTAAAGGACTTAAAGAGAGATAGACAGGCAGATTGAAGGAAGGTTTTTCTAGGCAGAGAACATTACAGGGAGGTCAGTAAGGACAGAACACAAAGAGACTGGGAAGGCTGTGCATAAGCTTGCCTGTCATGCTGGGGAGTTTGCTTTCTCTTGGGCTGGCACAGAATCCATGAAGATTTCTGAAAATCAAACGATCATGATCCAATTTAGGTTTCCTATGTATATGAAATGGGGGTAGACTGGAATAAGATTATAAAAAGAGTGAGTAGTTAAAAAAATAATAGTCCGGGTGAAAGGTTATATATCCTGAAACAGGACAATATTGTTGGGAATCAACAGAGAGGTATACTACAAATGGTATTAAGGAACCATTTAAGGTTCCTGCTGCTGCTGCTGCTAAGTCACTTCAGTCGTGTCCGACTCTGTGTGACCCCATAGACGGAAGCCCACCAGGCTCCCCCGTCCCTGGGATTCTCCAGGCAAGAACACTGGAGTGGGTTTCCATTTCCTTCTCCCATGTGTAAGGTTCCTGAGGGACCTGAAAATTGACTGGATATTGAGAGCAAGAGAAGATAGAATGTAAAAACGTGATTTCCAGGTTTCTAGCAAGTAAATTTAGAGTTGTGCCATCCTATGACGTCAGGAACAGAGAGGCAGCAGACAGGAAAAAGAAGATAAGTTTTGGCTGAACACTGTAATGATTGGGCTAGATTAAAATAAACTATAGAAACTGACAACCCCCAAATATCACTGGTTGAAATAATAAGGACAAATTTCTCATTTATGCTACATGTCTATTGTGCTTCAACAGACCTCCTTCTGGGGCACAGACTGACGGATACCCTGCCGTCTGGAACACTGCTTGATTCAAGAGGAGGAAAAAAGTGTGCTAAAGATTCATACCCTGACAATTAAATACTTTGGCCCAGAAACGGGACACATCACTTCCAGTCACAATCTATTGGCTAGAAGTAGACATATGACTGTGCCTAACTTCAAGAGGGAAGAGAAGTTGCAAACGTCCTGATGTAGCCCAAAAGAGTCCAGTAACAGAGGAGCACTAGGTATCTGTGGTCATCAGTCATGTCCATCAGGGACATGTTAGGTCTGAAGCACCAGGGAGACAACTCAAGTATGCTGTCTAGAAGGCCATCCTATATGCAGGCGAGAGCTCAGAAAAAGTATCAGGGAAGGAGACACTGACCAAGGAGCTACAAGAATAAACGTGAAAATTTTAGTTCTCAGGGCATCTATGTGAAAATGAATTTCCAAGGTTAACTGGTTCACCCACAGTTACAGAGCAGCATGGATATGGTGGCACCAGGCCTCCAGGAGTCTGACTTCAAACTCAACATTCTTTCAGAAGATGCCTCTAATGGAATGTCTTATTTGGATAGACTCTATTCAAGCAGCAATGATCTGTTCGAGAAAGATGGCAGTATCTCAATTTTATCAGCAGGTCCAAAAAATCATGCATGTTTGTCCATTCTCTCCGAAAGCCAAGGTAAACTTTGGTGGCACTCACTCACACTTGCACAATGCCTTCACTTTTTTTTTTACCATAAAGATTCATCCTGTGTGTCTGGTTTTTGTAGTGTCAGAGTTACTTTTCTAAACTTGTCTGTCATGCGTGCTAAGTTGCTTCAGTTGTGCCCAACTCTTTGTGACCCTAGGGACCATAGCCCACCAGGCTCCTCTGTCCATGGGATTCTCCAGCATGAATACTGCAGTGAGTTGCCATGCCCTCCCTGCGGGGCTCTTCCAGACCCAGGGATCAAACCTGTGTCTCTTACATCTCCTGCACTGGCAGGCAGGTTCTTTACCACTAGCACCACCTGGGAAGCCCTATGTGTCACGGACTTCTATTTTAAGTCAGAACTAAAATTTATACTAGAGATTTATAGTAGAAATTTATACTAGAGAAGAAGTCTGCAAAATTTTTGCTAACCAAATGGGCATGGCTGTATTCCAATAAAATCTGACTTATAAAAACAGCCAGCTAGCCATATTTCGGAGAAGGCAATGGCAAGCCACTCCAGTACTATTACCTAGAAAATCCCATGGATGGAGGAGCCTGGTAGGCTGCAGTCCATGGGGTCGCTAAGGGTCGGACACGACTGAGTGACTTCACTTTCACTTTTCAGTTTCACACATTGGAGAAGGAAATGGCAACCCACTCCAGTGTTCTTGCCTGGAGAATCCCAGGGACGGGGGAGCCTGGTGGGCTTCCGTCTATGGGGTCACACAGAGTCGGACACGACTGAAGTGACTTAGCAGCAGCAGCAGCAGCCATATTTGGCCCACAAGCAACAGTTTGCAAACCTCTTCACTACAGGACAAACTTAATTAATAACAATACTACATAGAAGTATATTATTAAGAAATAAGTAATTAGGGACTTCCTTGGTGGTCCAGTGGTTAGGACTTTGCACTTCCACTGCAGGGGTCACAGGTTCCATCACTGGTCAGGGAACTAGGATCTCATGTGCCTCATGGCATGGCCAAAAAAAAAAAATCACTAATTTGGAAATCAGTACTGTACAAGATGGAAATCTGGAGACTACAAGAACAAACAAACTCTCTTAAATTACATGTATAAAGCTGGAATCATGGATTTTTGTGCAGCACTTGTAAAGCCCTCCACAATCCAGTCTCAAAGTTCTATACTTAAAAACTGAGCCCATTTTTAAGCTGCTACCTCTCACCTCCAAACCCGTCTTCCCATACCATTTCTGTGATGCTAGGGCTGGGGCTCTGTGAACTATGCTTCCACTTTGTTAGCTGCTGTCTCTTAGGCTACGCCCATAGAGTACACTAGATGGAACCTACATGCTGGAAGAGGGAGGTGTGGATTGTTCCTTCCTGTCTATTACCTACTGGCTTCCTGTTCTGTGGCTGGCCTAGCCCTGCTTCTTAACTCCAGAAGCTGCACTTCCTTTCTGTGGTGGCTGCTGACTGAATCCAGTTAGCAGTCTTTCTGGAACCATTGTGTTCCTCATGGACTGCCGTTCTATCCTATCTCCTCTTCAGGTCCAGGTCCCAGCCCTCCGCCCCTCACCTGAGCTCATAGTACTCCATAACACCAACAAGGCAGTACCATCTCTCAGAGGTCTGGATGCCAGGCCCTCAGCTTCCTTCTTCTGAGCTCAGAGGCCTCAGCACCAGCCATTGTTTTGAAGATGGGACTTTGGTCCCACAGGGCCCCTCCACCAAGCTTCCAAATTTTAATGATCCCAACCCCAGGAGTGGCAAACACCTCCTGTGGTTGCTACTTCCATGATGCCTCAGTATCTTCTTCCTGCCTTTTCAGCTCTTCAATATCTGGTTGATATTGTTTTGTATTAAAGTCTCTCTGTTAAAATATTTAGTGTAGTTTCTGTCTCCTGACTCAACCCTGATACAAACACAGTCCAGCAATTTCAAAATAACTCTAATCTTCAATGTTGTTTCTTAAGCACTATGAAGTAGACACATAATTCTGAACTTTCCTTAAAATCCCATCTGCTGCTCTCAAATACTACAGCTGCTCCCATTCCTGACTCCTCGAGAGTCTCCTCTCCCCCCTGAAATTCCTTCCACCCTTAGCTTCTCCTCTGGTCTCTTTTGTCTTCCTCCCCAATTCCTTTCCTCCTAATTGCCCATCACAAAATCCCAAGAACCAGTCTGCCAAAAAGAACGAGTCTCAGAAAGTGACAGAACTGAGGCACTTGGGCTCCCTTCCTCATGTCAGAGGTACAAACTGAAATGCCCACCATGGGAAGGAGGGACAAAGGATTCTCGGTGGCCACACACAAGAACTCCATGACTCCAACCTCATCACTGTGTATGTGCAGTTTTGAAACTACATTCAGCCTCAAAGTCAGGGACAATTGGAAGTTGTGGGGTCAGTGGGAACTGCAAAGTATATACCTTTCAAGATTTTTTATGAGAAAGTTCTGAATTTTTTAATGCTGGCTCTTTACCATTTTGTGCAGATTAAATGAAACTTGCCTAATCCTGCCTGCATGCCCTGTTTGCTACCACTGCACTATGCTAGCCCCAAATGCATTAGGCATATTGCATTTTTGTCAAACATTTGATGATTAAAACTATTTTTAATAGTTACATACAGAGCTCTGAGTTATGACAGCAAACCAAAAATAGGATTCTTTCCCCTGTTACTTTCGGTATCATCACCAAAATGAAAGAAAGCAAGCAACAAAGAGGCGGTAACAGACGATACTACTTAACTTAAACCCGCAGAAAATCTGGGATTCAACTTAAAAAAATTAACAGAATAAAACAGCTCTCTAAAACAACACTTTCAAAGTTTATTTTAGAAGATGGTAGTGCTACATTATTTTTTAAGTAATATTTACAGAACAGTTTGTTCTAGAGTTCTACATGACACAAATAGAGTAGGCCTGGTATACACACGCCTAAAGGGTGACAATGAAATTAGGGCTTGATCCGGTGGTAAATTACCGTCTGCTCATCTCAACAACACCTAAGGCTCCGAAATGAAGAAGGCATCATTTGAATAAGCCGTCCACTTGGGTATACATAAGGGCACACACCCACTTACCTCTCAAACCCCCCATGTACAATTACCCAGTCTGCAAAAGAAAGACACACTGGCTCTATAATTATCAGATGTGAACTAAAAAATCATGCCCTTTTAAAAGCTTAGCTACATTTCCCAGCCACACTTTACCAACCTCAGAGCAAACTCCAAAGCAATATGATGCCAGATACCTAGAAAGTCTAATAGCAAAGACCAATGAGAAATCCACCTGCTGGGGGACCAAGCAACATCAGTAACGCTGACAGTGGCTGTGGGGGGAGGGCAGGGGGTAAGAAGGAGTTAATTTCTTATTCTTTATTCCAACATGTCCCTGTGAGTTATACCTACAGAAGGAAAACATTACAATTTCCCGCAGCCAACTTGTTTTTTCTCCCTCCGTAAGTGTTTACAGTCAAATACCACAAGAACAAATAGCTGTGAAAAGAAGAGAAGCAAAAGCAAAGGAGAAAAGGAAAGATATAAGCATCTGAATGCAGCGTTCCAAAGAATAGCAAGGAGAGATAAGAAAGCCTTCTTCAGCGATCAATGCAAACAAATAGAGGAAAACAACAGAATAGGAAAAACAAGAGATCTCTTCAAGAAAATTAGAGCTATCAAGGGAACATTTCATGCAAAGATGGGCTCGATAAAAGACAGAAATGGTATGGACCTAACAGACGCAAAACATATTAAGAAGAGGTGGCAAGAATACACAGAAGAACTGTACAAAAAAGATCTTCACGACCAAGATAATCACGATGGTGTGATCACTCATTTAGAGCCAGACATCCTGGAATGTGAAGTCAAGTGGGCCTTAGAGAGCGTCACTACGAACAAAGCTAGTGGAGGTGATGGAATTCCAGTTGAGCTATTTCAAATCCTGAAAGATGATGCTGTGAAAGTGATGCACTCAATATACCAGCAAATTTGGAAAACTCAGTGGTGGCCACAGGACTGGAAAAGGTCAGTCTTCATTCCAATCCCAAAGAAAGGCAATGCCAAAGAATGCTCAAACTACTGCACAATTGCACTCATCTCAAACGCTAGTAAAGTCATGCTCAAAATTCTCCAAGCCAGGCTTCAGCAATATGTGAACCGTGAACTCCCAGATGTTCAAGCAGGTTTTAGAAAAGGCAGAGGCACCAGAGATCAAATTGCCAACATCCACTGGATCATGGAGAAAGCAAGAGTGTTCCAGAAAAACATCTATTTCTGCTTCATTGACTATGTCAAAATCTTTTGACTGTGTGGATCACAATAAACTGTGGAAAATTCTGAAAGAGATGAGAATACCAGACCACCTGACCTGCCTCTTGAGAAACCTGTATGCAGGTCAGGAAGCAACAGTCAGAACTGGACATGGAACAACAGACTGGTTCCAAATAGGAAAAGGAGTGCGTCAAGGTTGTACATTGTCACCCTGCTTATTCAACTTATATGCAGAGTACATCATGAGGAACGCTGGGCTGGAAGAAGCACAAGCTGGAATCAAGATTGCTGGGAGAAATACCTATAACCTCAGATATGCAGATGACACTACCCTTATGGCAGAAAGTGAAGAGGAACTCAAAAGCCTCTTGATGAAAGTGAAAGAGGAGAGTGAAAAGGTTGGCTTGAAGCTCAACATTCAGAAAACAAAGATCATGGCATCTGGTCCCATCACTTCATGGGAAATAGATGGAAAAACAGTGGAAACAGTGTCAGACTTTATTTTTGGGGGCTCCAAAATCACTGCAGATGCTGATTGCAGCCAGGAAATTAAAAGACGCTTGCTCCTTGGAAGGAAAGTTATGACCAACCTAGATAGCATATTAAAAAGCAGAGACACTACTTTGCCAACAAAGGTCCGTCTAGTCAAGGCTATGGTTTTTCCATTGGTCATGTATGGATGTGAGAGTTGGACTATGAAGAAGGCTGATCGCTGAAGAATTGATGCTTTTGAACTGTGGTGCTGGAGAAGACTCTTGAGAGTCCCTTGGACTGCAAGGAGATCCAAACAGTCCATTCTAAAGGAGATCAATCCTGGGTGTTCATTGGAAGGACTGATGCTAAAGCTGAAACTCCAATACTTTGGCCACCTCATGCGACGAATTGACTCACTGGAAAAGACTCTGACGCTGGGAGGGATTGGGGGCGGGAGGAGACGGGGATGACAGAGAATGAGATGACTGGATGGCCTCACCGACTCGATGGACATGACTTTGAGTGAAATCCGGGAGTTGGTGATGGACAGGGAGGCCTGGCGTGCTGTGATTCATATGGTCACAAAGAGTCGGACACAACTGAGCAACTGAACTGAACTGAACTGAATCATAAGAACAAGCCCACCTAAAATCTAAAACCTTACTCTCTAAGAGCCAGAGAAGAGCCGTAAGATGCCTCCACAGAGTTCATATGGTTGGCAAAAAGGCTTTGTCCTAAAGACTCCTTGGAGATGTCCTGTTTCTTCAGTCCACTGACTTTTTTGACACAAAATTCTAAATAGCCTGTTTGATTTTCAAAGTTTACTGATCAAACTCAGCAAATTTACATGGAGACAAATCAAAGGCACTTGGGGCCAAAAATGGAAAATATGTATATATATATATATATGTGTGTGTGTGTATATATATATATATATAGTGAAATGCCAGGGCACATGGTGAAGGTATTCAATGTTGAAGACAAAGGGAGATGTGTCAAAGAAATGAAGAGGAGTGCATGAGTCCATCACTCAAAGTGGGCCTTAAAAAGACAGTGTTACTGGTTGAAAGGTCAGAAGAGACTGGAGCCAAGTAAAAGAGAAGGCAGAAACAGACAACATGCTCAGATCAACAGGAAGAGAACCAATATGAAATAGCCTGCTGCTGCTAAGTCGCTTCAGTCGTGTCCAACTCTGTGCGACCCCATAGACGGCAGCCCACCAGGTTCTGCCATCCCTGGGATTCTCCAGGCAAGAACACTGGAGTGGGTTGCCATTTCCTTCTCCAATGTGTGAAAGTGAAAGTGAAGTCGCTCAGCCGTGTCCGACTTTTAGCGACCCCATGGACTGCAGCCTACCAGGCTCCTCCATCCATGGGATTTTCCAGGCAAGAGTACTGGAGTGGGGTGCCATTGCCTTCTCCGATGAAATAGCCTAGAGGAGCAAAATAACATGATTCTCACAGCTAGTTAAAGTAGCACCTGAGGTTTGTTTTGGGCTTAGGCACATAGGCTCCAAGTCTAGTGCTTCACCTGCTTTATTTTATTCAATCCTTTCAACTACCCTGTGAGTTGGGTATTATGTCCATTTCACAGACAAAGTTATATGTGTGGAGAGTTAAAGCCAGGGTTACTTGGTGAGGAAAGGGCACACCCAGAATCAAATTCCAGGTCTGCCTGGTTCCAAAGCCTGTCCTGGGGAGGAAAAAGAGAGGGGAAGAGAGAAAAAATAAATGATGATATTATTTAGTATGCAAGGTACCCACCATGCCCCTGACTCTGCATCTATCACTGCTCTATGAAGGACCATGTTACTCTAGCACAGCACCTGGCCCAGGTCTATACTCTCTGCCTCTAATTAATGAGTACATGTGTCTTTCCATAGTACAATTCTATAATGTAGGTACTGTTTTTCTCATTGTACAGCCGAGGAAAACACTGTTCTTTAAAGCATTTGGTCTTAAAGGGAAGGGAAAAAACATCCCCAGAGAAAGATAAAACCAGGAGCTATTCTGACAGGCCAAACGACTGCCCTTGTCAAAACAACTGATGGAATACTGGGAAGGAAAATAAAGCAGAACTAGAGGATGTAAAGTAACAGACATTTTGTATTATTTATTTTTCTTTCCTTTAATATTCGAGATAACATAACTTGCAGTAAGATAAGCAAAGGAAACAGCTCTCTTTGCAACAAAATTTCATTTATGGACCAAATTCCTAAGAAGTTTACCCATGACAATGATACAATGCATCATCACTTGAAAGAAAAGAAAGAGAGATTCAGAGACAGAGAGAGACAGAAAAAAAATAAAACTAACAATCCGGAAAATTAGGCAGCTCATTATGTGTTCTCTCGTCCAAATTTTGCAGAATCACACTTAAAGTGACAGATGTGAAGAGGAAGGAGGTTCACACTCAGAAAAGCAGGAGAACTATTTTGGGGACGTTTGTTAGAAGAGGTGGCAAAGTGCTTGAGAACTAGCGCACAGTCAGAGCTTTGGCATATTCACTCATTCATGTACCCATGCATGCATGCAACATTCACCACATCCTGACTATCAGCCTGACTCACCAACAGCAGCCGAAGATACTGTGGGGAGTCAAACATAGTCCCTACCTTTAAAAAGCTCACAATCTGCTGGAAAATTTCAGGCAAGTAACAAGTTAATTGATTCTACCCTTAATAGAGTATATCCGAGGAATTCTAGGAACTCAGCCTAGGGGAGCAACAGTCGAGGAAGGTTGCTCAAAAGTGACATGTTATCCCTGAAGGAAGGGATAACCAAGGAAAGAAGTGGAGGGTTGGAGAGGTTGTCAGGGACAGGACTTCACAGGCCATGGTAAGATCTTTCCATTTTATCCCAAAGAAAACGAAAAGCCATTCAATATTCATTATTAGAGGAATTACATGTCCAGATTGGCATTAAAAAATAAAAACCTCGAGAAAATTATAGATAACAGACTGGAAAGAGGTTGAGATTGAAGAAGGGGAGGTAAGTCAAGAGACTACTGCTGTTGTTCAGGCTGGAAACATGGAAACCTAAACCAAGGCTGAGATTGGGGAAAATAAAAAGGAGGGAACTGAGTCTAGAGACATTTGGGGAAAATAATCAGTGGGAATTGGAGACCAATTTGGACAGGGGTTATGAAGAGTCTTGGGTGACCTCAAAGTATGTGATTTGGTTGTAGTGAGCCTGGGATATTGGAAACATTCCCTAAGAAAGGAACACAGGATGAAACTGGGGGAAAGATGACAAGTTCTGACTTGGACATACTGAGTTTCAAGTGTCTTTGCCTGGTGAGAGCTTCTAGTCATCTGTGGCCTCTGTATCATACTCACTGAGTTATCTATTGCTACATAACAATATCATACACATTTAGTAGCTTCAAGAAACATCTTTGTCTCACAGTTTCTGTGGGTCAGGGGTCCAAGTGTATTTCAGTTGGTTCCTCTGCAAGGCTGCAATCAATGTGTCAGCCAGGGCTGGGTTCTTCTCTGAAGCTCAACTGGGGAAGACTCCATTTCCTAGCTGATGTGACTGTTGGGAGCTTTCAGTTCGTTGTTGATTGATATCCACCCTAGGCTCCTTGTCATAAAGCCCTGTCCATAAGCATGGACAATATGACAACTTTCTTCTTCAAATCTAGCAAGAATGAGTGTCTCCTTGAAACACAAGCATCACAATCTTATGTAACATAATCACATGCATACCATCACCTTTGCTGTATTTTACTGGCTAGAATAAAGTACAGGTCCTCCCCCTTTCCTCTTCATTTAAGGGCAGGGGATCACATTAGGGCATGAATCTAGGAGGTAAGAGTCATGGAGGCCACCTTAGAGTCTGTCCACCATGGTCATTTTCATTTGGTCTCCAAAAGCTGGAAACCCTTGGGCCTTCTTTCTTATCTCCTACAGTCTCAAGGCCTAAGGAAATAGATAATGAGTGATATACAAATATAGATTCACAACCCATCCATCCTTCTCAATTCGGTCTCTTCTACGAAATCTTTCCAAGGAGGCTCTCCCCTCTGTCCCCCTGCCCCACTCCATTCTCATCTGATAGCATTTAAAATGTAAACTAATAGTTTCCAAAATTTGCGGGCCAAAAATTGCATACTCTACAAAGAAATAATAATAGGTACCATTTAATAAATTTATTTATATTTTATTTATATCTATTTATAAATAGATGATTTATTTATTATCACGATTTATCATTCCCTATGTTGTTGCTGTTCAGTCCCCCAGTCATGTCCAACTCTTTGCGACCTCATGGACTGTAGCACACCAGACCTCTCTGTCCCTCACCATCTCTCAAAGTTTGCCCAAGTTCATGTCCATTGCATCAGAGATGCCATCCAGCCATCTCATCCTCTTGTGCCCTCTTCTCCTTCTGCCCTCCATCTTTCCTAGCATCATGGTCAGCTGTTCTCATCACTCACTATACCGGAAACCATATAGGCAATATCTCATTTAATCCTCAAAATGATATATTAAGTGAAGTGCAAATAGTATTTCTATTTTACAGATGGGAACAGGAAGACACAGAAAGGACAAGACACTTAACCAAAGTCATATAGCTAATTAAGTGGTCTGTCTGTTAGTCGCTCAGTCCATGTAACCCCATGGACTGTAGCCTGCCAAGTTCCTCTGTTCATGGAATTCTCCAGGCAAGAATACTAGAGTGGGTTGTCATTTCCCTCTCCAGGAGATCTTCCTGACCCAGGCATCGAACCTGGGTCTCCCACATTATAGGCAGATTCTTTACCATCTGAGCCACCAGGGAAGCCCAATTAAGTGGTGAGAACTGGGTATTCTGACTCCAGACACCACACTCAAAACCAGATCAGGCACTTAAACATAACCACGTATACTTTTAGGATCCTCTGAATGATAAAAAATAACCCAAAGCTACTTAGAGTTCAATAAATATATTTATAGTTTTTTTCCAAAAATAAAATCTATAAACATTTGCAAAACATAGTACATACATGTGCAAAAGGTCATTCCCTCAACAATGAGGATTAGCAACCATTTTCCCCACACAGCTCCTCAGCTGGGCACCAGGAGCTCCTACTGTATTGTTTTGCTGCTGCTGCTGCTGCTAAGTCGCTTCAGTCATGTCCGACTCTGTGCAACCCCACAGACGGCAGCCCACCAGGCTCCCCTGTCCCTGGGATTCTCCAGGCTACTAGCGTTATACTCTGAATCAGTGGTTCTCAACCAGCAGTGGTTTTGCCCTCCTGCAGACGAGTAGCAATGTCTGAAGACAATTTTGACTGTCATGACTAGGGAGGGTATGCTATTGGCATCTAGTTTATAAAACTAGATGTTTAGGGATGCTGCTAAACTTCTTGTAAAGCACTGGGCAGCCCCTATAACAAGAAATTATCCAACCGGAGAAACAATATTGTATTTCAATACAAAATCCCTTCGTTTTATATGTATTTGTCCTAACTGCAAGATAAACCTATGCCATCAGAGCAGCAACTATCTGAGTTCCTCATCACCCTACCTTTCCCACTCTATGCCTGAATTCCAAACATGATGAGTGTACAAGAGATAGGGATTGAAATTTATTTCCAAGATGGAGTAGGCTTTATTTCTACAAGAGTGATTTATTCAATACTAAAGGCTAATTTACTTCTGGAATTAACACAGCTTTACCCAGAGCAGCCTCTGGCACCTGTATATCTGAATTAGCAAACAATTCCCTGGTTTAGAAAAGTCAGATAAAGGAAACGATATTCAAGATAGAGACCAATAGACAAATAGATCCAGAAGCATCATCAAATGTCAAGAACTAGAATGTGTTTATTTCCTCGTTATTATTCACCCCTTAAACATACGAAAGGCAAAGACATGCAAATGAACCAGCTTCCAAAAATGATTCTTTTTATTTTTTAATCACAAATCATTGTGAAGGAAGAGAACAGTGCTCTAAAGCAAGTCAGATATATTCACTGAATGATGAAAAGAATCCCTCTTTTTGTTAACACAAGTAAGAATTGTGTGTCTATTAAGTAGAAAATACATTATAATTTTAAGAAGGAGAAGAAGCCATTATTCTATTTTCAACATAAAGAAATCTAAACCTGTACTCTAGACCATAAGTCAAATGACTATTTCAATTAACTTTCTACCAAGTAGGAAACCACCATGCTGTGTATTTCCACGTGTCTGTGAGCCAATCTCAGGGTACAGTTCAGATTCTCTTTAGCTCTCAGATAAACAAAAAACAAGTCCATTGAACCCCAAAATAAGTTAAAACCTTTGGGACCACACTTACACTGCTGAGAAGACTCCAAAATTGTTCCATCTGCTCCAGCACTATACTTACCACAGGGGAGCTGATGAATCAGACTGGACAGGGCCACACAGGTCTCTGAAATTCCTCAGGAGCATCTTGATTACATCCAATTAGTGAGGTCACAGACAGAAGCCCAGTGACTCAGACACCCTTGAAACCCAGCACAATCAGCAGGGCTGAAAAACCAAGGCCATTAGCTCCTGCTGTTTCCCACATCTTAAAGAATCAAACCCAAGCTGGTTGTGAAAGACAATGGCCACTCTGTACAATCAACGACAGATTATTTTTAATGGGGGCAGGAGAGATTCAAAGCAGAGGGAGACTTCAAAATCACTAATCATCACATTTGGAATTCTCTGAAGGTTATTCTTTGAAACAACAGATCTAACTTCTCGAATATATTTTTCCTAGGCACATGCCTGAGCACATGCCAAACAGCATCAGAAAACAGTAATGAATGTATGTACCAGGGCCTGCGATAAAGTAGCCTGGGTGAAGTCCCTCTGAGCATCAGCCTGGGTGAAGTGGCCTGGGTCAAGCCTATCTGAGCATCAGCCTGGGTGAAGTGGCCTGGGTCAAGCCTATCTGAGCATCAGCCTGGGTGAAGTGGCCTGGGTGAAGGCCATCTGAGCATTAGCCTCACTGACAGGGGGCAGTGAACTCATGTGAGTGGATTGAGTCCTTGGTTAAGATCTGGTTTGGAGTCTAAGTAGGCATCTAATTGGCATATGCCTACACCCTGTCCTTCATTCACCTACATTGGCTGAGCATTTACTCACACATGAGGCCTTTTTCCTGACTTTTCCTTCCTTTCCTGTATCTTCTCACTCAGATGCTAAACTTTCTCCACTTGATTAAGTGGCCTGAATAAGTTCTACCTCCTCAAAGAAACCAGCCCTGACCAACTCTAGCCAACATGACCTCACACTATTCTCTAAATATGGAGTATCAGGGCAGCAGTTTGTGGAGCTCTTATGATGTTCCAGGTACCGTGCTCAACTCTTTATATATAACTGACTTTATTTAATTTTCCTATGCTGGGTATATACTACTTCCCTCACTTTACTGATGAGAAAACTGAGGCTAACAGAGGAAAAAGTATGACAGATGACACAGCTAGTAAACAGTGGTGCCATGTCTATCTTGGGCACTAAATCAGGGCTCAGTAAGTTCTTCTGTGACTGGTCAGATCGTGACTATTTTAGCTTTGCAGGCCAAATATTCTTGGTGTAACCTCTCAACTGCTTCTGTCATTGTAGTGTGAAGGCAGTCACAGGCTACACATTTAAAAATGAGAAGAAAACAACATTCTTACCTCACCAGCAATATGAAATCAGCTGGTCCGTGGGCCTGCACGAAACCTTCCCTTGTGTAAAGTCAACGGGCTACAAGCACCTTGGCAACACCCTCCCCACTCCAGCGCACGTAGCCTCAGACGCACAGGAAAAGCAGACTGCACTAGGAGCGTGCTAGAAACCAGACTCTGTCCCTATTTCCCGAAGACCTCACAAAAGCCTTCCCACCACGCAGGGGCCACACTGTTCCCATTTGAACTGATGTGCTTCAAGAAGTAACGGAAATTCACAAGGCTGCCCAGCTGGTTAGGTGTGGGAGCTAGGATTTGAACTCAGACTGGACAACCCCAGAGCTGCATTTCCCACCTTCACAGCCTGTATTTGCCCAGGTTCACTGAAGCTGGAACCCACACCTCCTCAGAGTCCTAGTCTCCTGGCTCCTCTGCTACCCATGCATATCCACAAGAAACATGGGGCCACTGCAGCCCTGGCTTTCCAAGGCAGGTCTCACAGGGAATGCCACTTCTCACCACTCGGAACAGGCAGAAAACATTCCTAAGGATAACTGAAGATCAACGGTCATTTACGAATACTTGATTTCATATTCCATTGTCAAACTTTAATGAGCCATTACATTCAGTGGAATGACTGATATAAGGGATCAAATATATCATGTTCCACAATGTCATTTTTTAACTACAAATAAATATTGAAAGCACCAGGGAAATCACTTTCCAGAGTCCGTTTCATTTACAGTCCCACCCCATATGTGCCTGGGTCTATTCCCAGGCACCAACTTGCCATATTAAACCATGGTCTATATAAAGTTTCCTCCTCCATAAGACTTCTTCTGCCCTAATTCTGCAAATAATGGATAAAGACAAGTCCTGATGCTGGCTGAGGACAGAAAAGGGAGAAACGGATCCTAATTACAAAAGAATAAATCTTTGCTGGGCTGACTTGTTATCCAGTGGAGTAAGCATGGGTTTTAGAGCCAGAAAAGTAGTTTACTATTGGAATAACCTTGAACCTTACTAATCCTCAAATTCCTCATCTCAAACATGAGAACAAAAAACAGCTATGGCACAGGTTCTTGATAAATGAAACAGTATTTTTACTAAAACTGGTCCAAACACCAGCCCACGACTGGTCCAAACACCACACAGACCTTTTTCTCTTATGTGAGGTTTTTATTATAAAACAAAAAAAAAAACAAAATAATTTTCATAGTGGTTGCTGTATTACTTTTCATACACATTCTTTTAAATTTCCAAATTCAGTTCAGTTCACTCAGTCGTGTCCGACTCTTTGCGACCCCATGAATCACAGCACACCAGGCCTCCCTGTCCATCACCAACTCCTGGAGTTCACTCAAACTCATGTCCATCGAGTCGGTGAGGCCATCCAGCCATCTCATCCTCTGTCGTTCCCTTCTCCTCCTGACCGCAATAACTCCCAGCATCAGGGTGTTTTCCAATGAGTCAACTCTTCGCATGAGGTGGCCAAAGTATTGGAGTTTCAGCTTCAGCATCAGTCCTTCCAATGAACACCCAGGACTGATCTCCTTTAGAATGGACTGGTTGGATCTCCTTGCAGTCCAAGGGACTCTCAAGAGTCTTCTCCAACACCACAGGTCAAAAGCATCGATTCTTTGGCACTCAGCTTTCTTCACAGTCCAGCTCTCACATCCATACATGACCACGGGAAAAACCATAGCCTTGACTAGACGGACCTTCGCTGGCAAAGTAATGTCTCTGCTTTTTAATATGCTATCTAGGTTGGTCATAACTTTCCTTCCAAGGAGTAAGCATCCTTTAACTTCTTGGCTGCAATCACCATCTGCAGTGATTTTAGCATAAGGTAAAGAGGCACTGTGACACATTTAAATGGGAATTATCTAACGTGGTGGTCTTTCCAAATTTTTTCTTTTTTAGGTCCACAGCCAAGTGCACGAAATAGTTAACAGATTTAAAGCATATTTCAATCTAGCTTACATAATACAGCAAACACCTTGTGTTACTTAGGGCCAGACATACCTTGGTTTCCAAAAGGTAACTATATCCCGTAAATGTGTTATAGATATCCAGTCAGGATGGTAACTTAGGCCATGGAAACCAAAGTCTTGGTTCACATCTCAACTTCTGACACTTCGTAACTCTGGATATGGACAAACCTCTAGCCTCTTCAAGCTCTGTTACCCTCATCTATAACATGGCATGATGGTACCTGCCCCATGAGTTTGTTATGAGGGGGAAGTGAGATAATCCACGTAAATGCATATTAAATCCATATTAAATTGTAAAGCATTTAATACACCACCTGACTCCTTATAAGGATTCAATACCTTCAGTTCAGTTCAGTTCAGTTCAGTCGCTCAGTCGTGTCCGACTCTCCGCGACCCCATGAATCACAGCACGCCAGGCCTCCCTGTCCATCACCAACTCCCAGAGTTCACTCAAACTCACAGAGTCGGTGATGCCATCCAGCCATCTCATTCTCTGTCGTCCCCTTCTCCTCCCGCCCCCAACCTTTCCTAGCATCAGACTCTTTTCCAGTGAGTCAACTCGTCGCATGAGGTGGCCAAAGTATTGCAGTTTCAGCTTTATCATCAGTCCTTCCAATGAACACCCAGGACTGATCTCCTTTAGAATGGACTGGTTGGATCTCCTTGCAGTCCAAGGGACTCTCAAGAGTCTCCTCCAATACCACAGTTCAAAAGCATCAATTCTTCAGCGATCAGCTTTCTTCACAGTCCAACTCTCACATCCATACATGACCATGGGAAAAACCATACCCTTGACTAGACGGACCTTTAGGTAATGATTTTTAGTGTTTTATTAACCTTGGCTTATGATCACTGAGTAATTCTAAAGAATATGCAGCTCTGAAAGAAGAGATGAAAGAAATGTTGAGCAATAACATTCTGGGAAGGTGGATGGTCTAAGGTGACACCTTGACAAGGGGCTAACTCACTTGGTAGAAATTTATTTCAACATGTGTACACGTGTGCGTGCATCTGCAAAGACGTGCATGTGTGCCAATTTCTAGAATATTTGCTAAAAACTCCACCACATTATCATCATGCCTTGTGAATTAACCAGACTGGGGAGTCTATCACAGAACAACTGTCAAGTTAAAATTGGATCTTTACTGTCCAAATGAAGGCAGTTTTTCAATTTCCTTTTCCTTTCTCTACTTCTCATCAACCTCCCACAAATGAACACGCTAACTCAAGCCAAGAATATACAGCTCAGAAATGAGATTGGGGAAAAAAATTAAAATGAAAAAGAAAAGCCTAGAAAAATAAGGATATTAGAGAAAGTAATCAAAGAGCAATACCACTTGATTATTCACACAAATAACACTATTAGCTGCCCTGCACCAGATACTCTCTGAACTGCTCTGTTGTCTCTAATCTTTATAACAAACATGCAGTGTACATATTCCTATTCCCATTGAACAGAACAGGAAATCAAGGCTTTTACAGATAAAGTGACCTGCCCAAGGCCATCTAGTTCATAAGTGGTGAGTCAGGATTACCCTGCCCTCTCTGGTAATAAAACTCTTCCAAAGAGCCCCTGCCACTTCTCCAAGCTCTATGAGAGGTCCTGAGTCCTCTATAATAAAGAAACTAACCTTGGCTTTTGCCTTCTAGGAGCATACAGTCTAATGAGAAGAACAGAGGCAAGGAATGATGATACAATGTAAAGCTAGATCTCCAGGGCTAAAGACAGTATGTCATGGGAGCTCCAAACAGAAAGGGATTCAGTCCAGAAATGAAGAGGCAATATAAAGGTTAAGTACTGAAGGATCAATAAGATGAACAACACCTTGTTGGTGTTGTTCAGTCACCCAGTCGTATCCAACTCTTTCAACTGCATGGACTGCAGCACATTAGGGCCCCCATGTCCCTCACCATCTTCTGAAGTTTTCCCAAGTTCATGTCCATTTCGTCAGTGAATAAGAGCTTGCCAGTCAGAAAAGAGGGAAATGGGCATCCAGGCTTATGATAATCATGCAAACAGAAGCACAGAGACAGAAAAGATCCTTGCATGTTAGAGGTTGTAAGATCGGAGGTGGATGAATGAGCTGTAAGGAAAAGGGAAACAGGCTGGAGAGGAATCTACAGGTTGATAGTAAAAAGTCTCGTCAGTCATGCTATATAGAATGGATTCTGTAGACAAATTATACGCAGAAAGAGAGAGCAAAGCAGCTGCTGACCCAGAACAGAGTAGAGAAGATGAAGCAAGAGGACAATGGGGTGAAATAAAGCCATATTCACAGGTTAGAGACGTCACGAGAGGCAAGGACATCAAAGGCTGGCATGAAACACAGGGAAGAATAGACGATGCCTTCTCAAAGGAAATCCAACCAACCAGGCAAAAACAGTCTGTAAGAGAAATAAGAACAGCATAGGATCCTTAATATTTAGGAAACAGAATTGAAAACAGAACAAAACAATAGCATATTTGAGTTAGACCAGTAAGAAAAGTGAAGTCACTCAGTCATGTCCGACTCTTTGCAACCCCATGGACTGTAGCCTACTAGGCTCCTCCATTCATGGAATTTTCCTGGCAAGAGTACTGGAGTGGGTTGTGGGAGAGAAAGTTTCAAAAGTGAAAGTAATGGAGATTAACTCAAGGTCTCCAACAGAGATCAACAGAATTTAAAATGTAAGACTCAATTGTCTATGTTTCAAGAGGAAATTAACTAAAAGAAATAAGAAATTGAAAGCAACAAAAACACCAAGTTTGATTTGGAGCCGGGGCCACCGGACCATGGGAGACTCACAGGGACATCAAGAAGTGAACCGGCGCCATCAGTGACAGCAGAAGGCCCAGCAAGCCAGCCAGAGTAGTAGAGATGGCGCCTATTGCTAAAGCGAGAGAGGCCATCCCCATTAAGACAGTCTTCTGTATTTTTCCCTAAGAAATGCATCATAAATCACACACAGAAGAGGGATTCAGGGTACAACCCAGGAAACACTAAGATCTGAAATAACAACATAACTTCCTTGTTATCCTCAATATTGCTCCCACAATGCTGCCTCCAAGTCACGGCTCACATTTGAGAATTAAAAGTTCTCAAAAAAAAAAAATCTGTTTCAATGACACACACCACTTCTACAAAAAGGAAAGTGCTATATTTCAATTGATATAGACAGAACTTTAAAGCCCAGCCAATCCTCTGTCTGGAGATTCAACAGAGTTCAAATAAGACAAAATATCTCCTGTCAAACAGATGGAAGGACACTGGTTGACCAAAACCAGGGTAAACACATGAAGAAAGATGTATGGACCAAGTTACCAGGGAATCAAGGAGGGATTTTAAGTGTTTGGAGACCATCTGGTTCAACCTCCTGCTTTAGAGATTAGGAAAATAAAGAACCAAACAAGAAAAACACACCCAGGCTCTGCTAGCACATTAGGAGGGCAGAGAGAGAGGAAGGAAGAGAGGGAGGAAGATAGAGAGAAAGAGAAACCAGAACTTGTCAAAATTTCCATTCCAAGATGTTTTTCCCAAGATCCAGCACCCAGGTCCTCAGGTAAAGCAGCCCTCTTCCCCTAAGGGCAGGCGCAAACCCGCCTTGGGGAATGAAAGACACCAGGGAAAAACAAGGCACAAGCTGTTTCTGCAACACTCTGAATTACTGATTTTGGTGATGGTTCCACCCTCAGAGCCTGCTCCTGTTTTGTGAGTGCCTCCAGAGTGCCTCAAATTATTTTTTTTCTCCTATGAAAATGCAGGAACAATGACACGTAAGTCTATTCAGCGGGGACAACTAGCTATTTGCATCTGCAAGGAGGTTGACAGTGAGCTCTTCCTGACAGACGCCATCCTCCTCCCTTGAGAACATCTGTCCTACTGGAGTAGAGGAATCTCTGCTCGGGAGCTCTGGAAGCTCTGTCCAACAGCTGGGAGGAAGCTCCTCCTTATTTACAGTGCAGCCTTTCTTGGGGTTTTGAGCCTGAGTTTTCTAGTGTCTTGAAAATCTGCCCAGAAATTGGCAGACACATCTAACAAAGGATGTAGTTTTTTCATAGTCTCATCTCCTTTGGAAGACATGAACAGGAGAGCTGCAATCTGTCTTTAGGACAGTCACATACAGAAATAAAGAGTGGTTATTCTACATGGCAGTATAATGAACATCATTTCTTCATGATACTTTTATTATACAGAGGAAAACAAAGAATTGAATCTGTGGATAGCAATATATTAAAGAGTAGAGTGATAACAGAGCATTACAGAAAGGACTATAATGAGAAGTATATTAAAAGTGTAAGCAAACTTTAGGATAAACTCCTGATGAACGAAAATGGCCATAATTTTACAATGAAAACAGATCTGCTGGATTTCAAATTGAACAAGTCATCCACAGAATGAAAAATAAACATACAATATTTCAACCTTAGAAGTTAAGCCTTTGTTTTGAAATCAATTAATCAAGTACTCAGGACTACCAACTGGCATCAAACATCACAGGGTATGGGAGGGAAAGGTAAAGAAGGCTTCTTATTCAAAGCAGCTTAAAACTTAAGTTGGTACAAGCAAGATGAACACAACTGAATTAATGAAAATGAGGATTTATACAGTGTGAGGCAGAAGTCATCAGGCAATGACATTGCAACATCATGTGTTCCTTTCTGTCAAATTTAGTCCCAGAGTGTCAGAATTCTTTGTATTGAAAAAAGGTGAAACTACACACTGACTTTTGCTTCACTTTAAATAGAAAAGCATTTCTCTATCAATGCAATTTTTAAAATAAAATTAGGCAAAATGACAAATTAGTCTTCTAACCTTTACTCCAGTACTTCTCAAAGTCCAAGAACTACCTGCATAGGAACCAACTGGGATACAGTTTAAAATGCAGGTTTCTCGCTCTCCTCTAAGGCCCACTGAGGAAGGCTTCTGAGGTGGGGCCAAGGAATACGCACTTGTATAAACACTGTGTGCAATGCTAAAGTTTACCCAGGTCTGACAACTGGGGCTTCCAAACTGGCCCTGTGCCAAGCCTCTTCCCTGCCTATGTCAGGGTGTTCTTTCTGAAACAGAAACTTCATCACATCATTCTCCTACTTAAAGAAAGAAAGAAAAAACCTTCACAGTTCCTTCTTTGCCTGCAAAACTAAACCCAAACTCCTTAGTGCAGTTTATAAAAATTAGCCTACCTTCAATGTCTAGCCCCTGCCGTACCAGAAACACTTTCACAATATACAGTTAAACTAAAAAGTAGACTCCAAAGCAATGTGAACATCTGATACATGCTACAACATGGATGAAACTTGAAAACAGTGCACATGAATAAGCAAAATACAAAAGGACAAATACTATATGTTTCCACTTACATGAAATATCTAGAACATGCAAATGTAGAGGGACAGGAAGTAGATTGGAGGTTACTAGAAGCTTGAAGAAGAAGGGGAATGAGTATTTGCTGCTTAATAGTTACAGAGTTTCTATTTAGGGTAATAAAAGAGTATGGGAAATAGTGGTAATGGTTGCCTGACATTGTGGCTATAATTTTGCCATTGAGTTATACACCTAAAGCTGGTTAAAATGGTAAATTCTATGTGATGGATTGGAGAAGGCAATGGCAAGCCACTCCAGTACTCTAGCCTAGAAAATCCCATGGACGGAGGAGCCTGGTGGGCTGCAGTCCATGGGGTCGCTATGAGTCAGACATGACTGAGCAACTTCACTTTCACTTTTCACTTTCACACATTGGAGAAGGAAATGGCAACCCACTCCAGTGTTCCTGCCTGGAGAATCCCAGGGACTGGGGAGCCTGATGGGCTGCCGTCTATGGGGTCACACAGAGTCGGACACGACTGAAGTGACTTAGCAGCAGCAGCAGCAGCATGTGATGGATATTTATCACAATTTTTAAAAATTAATAATGTAATATACCAAAAACCATTGACTTGTACTCTTTAAATGAGTGACTTACACTGTATATAAATTATATCTCAATAAAGCTGTAAAAATGTACATAAAATACCAGTGTGGGAGAAAGACAAGGGAGGATATACTCTCTGGATGACAAGATGCAGAAGGTTCTATTTTCTGAGTTTCTCTATAATTTCCCAAAATTTCATAATGAGCTTGTGTGTGTTGCCTTTGCATTCAGAAGAAAAAGAATAAGTGTCGTTTTAACACTAAAAGTTTAAACAAGATAAACATAAGATCGGAGAAGGCAATGGCAAGCCACTCCAGTACTCTTGCCTAGAAAATCCCATGGATGGAGGAACCTGGTAGGCCGCAGTCTGTGGGGTCGCTAAGGGTCAGACGCGACTCACTGACCTCACTTTCACTTTTCACTTTCACACATTGGAGAAGGAAATGGCAACCCACTCCAGTGTTCTTGCCTGGAGAATCCCAAGGACGGGGGAGCCTGGTGGGCTTCCGTCTATGGGGTCAGTTAGCAGCAGCAGCAAACATAAGATATCAGCCATGATCTTCTCAGGGGTCAGGGCACTTGGCAGTGGGGTAGCAGCGAGGACCCCAGGCATCTAGTGCTGCCTGTATTCTTCACTGAGTGAGCATCCAGCCACTTCCATGGGACTGTGATACTATATGTCTTGGTGGCCAAAAGAGTTCAATAATGAGGCCAGGAACTCTGGAGGAAAACGGCCAGGATTTCACCACTCAGGAGAGTGAAAAGGTTGGCTTGAAGCTCAACATTCAGAAAACAAAGATCATGGCATCTGGTCCCATCCACTTCATGGGAAATAGATGGAAAAACAGTGGAGACAGTGTCAGACTTTGTTTTTTTGGGCTCCAAAATCACTGCAGATGCTGATTGCAGCCATGAAATTAAAAGACGCTTGCTCCTTGGAAGGAAAGTTATGACCAACCTTGATAGTATATTAAAAAGCAGAGACATTACTTTGCCAACCAAGGTCCGTCTAGTCAAGGCAATGGTTTTTCCCGTGGTCATGTATGGATGTGAGAGTTGGACTGTGAAGAAGGCTGATCGCCGAAGAATCGATGCTTTTGAACTGTGGTGTTGGAGAAGACTTTTGAGAGTCCCTTATACTGCAAGGAGATCCAACCAGTCCATTCTAAAGGAGATCAATCCTGGATGTTCATTGGAGGGACTGATGCTAAAGCTGAAGCTGCAATACTTTGGCCACCTCATGCGACGAGTTGACTCACTGGAAAAGACTCTGATGCTGGGAAAGGTTGGGGGCGGGAGGAGAAGGGGACGACGGAGAATGAGATGGCAGGATGGCATCACCGACTCTGTGGACATGAGTTTGAGTGTACTCCGGGAGTTGGTGATGGACAGGGAGGCCTGGCGTGCTGTGATTCATGGGGTCGCGGAGAGTCGGACACGACTGAGCGACTGAACTGAACTGAACTGAACTGAAGCCCCTCTCAGAGTCTCTGTTTCCTCATCTGAGCAATGGGAATAATAATGGCATGTACTTCATTGTTATCAAAAAAGTAAATTAATTAATTTACATGAAGTACATAAAACAATGCCTGACATTCAGTACTCTGACCTAAGAGTTTAGTCAATTACCGGCTGCCGGTTTTTTTTAAATTGCTGCTGTTGCTCTGTTACACTCGTATGACTATTTCTTAACCATTCTTACTTGAGCAGAGACTGCCAAACTATGGTCCAAGGGCCAAATCTGACCCATCACCCATTTTTGTATGGCCTATAACTAGTATAGTTTTCACATTTTTTAATGTTTAGAAAAGAACCAAGAAAAATTATTTCATGACATATAAAAAATATTTTAAAATTCAAATATCAGTGTCCATAAATAAACCTGTATTGGAACACTGACACTCCTATACATTTACATATTACCTATGTTTGCTTTCATGTAGTTGTATGAACTATCTGACCTGCAAAGCCTAAAATACCTGACCTCTTTACAGAAAATGTTTGCTGACTCCCAGATAAGGAACCCAAGAAAGTCCCCTGTTCCTCCTTACTCTCAGCTTGACAAGTCTGTATTAGCATGGTCTGTCAGCACTGGGTCTGAGCACCCCTCTCTTTGTACTGAGTTCCTTGACTATTCTCTCTTTGGCAGTAACTAGGCTTTGGTATCAGTTTCCATTTGTTTGGAGGAATCAGATCATTCCTTTTCATCCCTCTTTGCTCTCTTTTGTCTTTCTATTTTGTGTTGTACGATCTAAAAAGTGTTTATCATAAAAAGAATCACAAGGTATAGAACACAGGCAATTAATGCACCAATCGTAAGACAGGCCCTGATAAGCCTGCTGCTTGAGCCATGCTCACAGACTGGTGATTCTGTGGTTCTCATCAGAACAGTATCCATTTGGGCAAGTTTTTCTGTGCGTCACCAATAAAACCAGATAAAGTTCTCCTTCCATCCCTAATTTTTCTTCTGAGAACTTGGTTTTAATCCAAAAAGAGCATTCTCTCTGGTCTTCCTGCTAGGCGGGCACAGATTGTCAGGTCTGTGTTTTTGTTGTTGGTGGTTTGGTTTTTGTTTTGCTTTGTTTTGTTTGCAGGGTGGGGTTTCTTTTTAATTGAGACATAATTGACATATAACATTATGTTAGTTTCAGGCATACAATATAACGATTCAATATTTGTATACATTGCAGAATGATCACTACAAAAGTCTAGTTAACATCTATCACCACCCATGAATCATTTTTTCTTACAGTGAGAACTCTTAAGATCTACTCTCCTAAAATATTCAAATACATATTATACTATAATTAACAACAGTCACCATGCTGTACATTACATTCCAGGACTTATAACTGGAAGTTGGTAGCTTTTGACCTTTACCATCTCAACCAACCCTGCCTCTCACTCTGTCAACCACTTTTGAAAGGAGCCAACTATCAGGTTGAGGGTCCAAGATGTTAAGTGCATAAGCATCACTTTCAGTAACTGTTGCCAGCTCTCATGAGGTCATCTAAGCCATCTCCACCAGGGAACTCCTGATTCTTATGTATCTACTCTCATTAAAATCCTAATTCTTGCCTCTATCTCACCTAATTCCACTAAAGATACCTTTAATGGACAATCTACAGAATATCTGACTTAAGCAAAATTGGTTTCTGAGAGGTACCTTAGGGCTTCCCTGGTAACTCAGAAAGTAAAGAATCTGCCTGCAATGTAGGAGACCTGGATTCCATCCCTGGGTCAAAAAGATCCCTTGGAAAAGGGAATGACTACTCACTCCAGCATTCTCACTTGGAGAACTCCATGGACAGAGGAGCCTGGTGGGCTATAGTCCACGGGATCACAAAGAGTTGGACATGACTGAGTGACTAACACTCACTTTTACTTTAGGGGGGAAAAGGGAGGAATAAGATTTCTCAGGCTCAATAAGCACCACCTTTTATTGATAGGCAGAGGCCACCAAACAAAATTCTGATTCAAAAATGGCTTCACTAAAAGATTCTTTGGCCAAAGCTAATGAACAATTTAATAATCTTAGTTGTTATTCAATTGCTCAGACTATTTGTGACCCCATGGACTGTAGCCAAAGGCTCCTCTGTCCACAGATACTGAGTGGAAGAATACTGGAGTGGATTGCCATTTCTTTCTCCAGATCTTCCTGACCCAGGGATCGAACCCACCTCTCCTGTGTCTTCACATTGGCAGTCAGATTACCACTGAGCCACAGGGGAAGCCCTTAACAGTCTTAAGCAACCACAAATTAAATCCTAGTAAATCCTCCTCCTCCATGTCCTTCAGTTGCCTCCATACATTTAGTACCCACTCATCCCCCAGCCTTCTCATCTTTCTTCTTTTGCACGTCCGTCAACTTCTCTTCCCCTTATTCAAAGCCTTCACCTTTTCTCAATGACTCTCCTAAGACTCTGAGATGCCAGCTGTGTCTAAAGATCCATCCTGCCCATGAGCCTGGTATTCAAGCAACTATAGAATTTAAACCTTGAACCTAAATAACTATAATTAAGGGTTTTCCTAAATCCAGACAAGACCAGCAACCATTCATAGAATAATTTAGAATTCTTTTGTGTGCATATGACTCAGGATTACTAGACTTTTATCAACCTGTACACATGTTTGTTGGAATTTAAATCCTGAAGAGCAAAGGCTAATTGAACTGTCTAAGAAAAGGCCCTACAGTATCTCTCTTTCCACAATAAACCTGAGGGTAAAAAAATGAAAGACCTGAAAACGTAAAATCTTCTAAAAGCCATAAACAAAACTTCCAATAAAATTAGATTGGACCATAATTCAGTCGTGCCAAGAAAAGATGAAAAGAAACTATAAGAAAGTTTTAGAATAGAATGAAAAATAATTTCCCACAATATTCAGGAGTTAAAGAACATTAACAATGGCTTTTTCACGTTGGCCAAAGGTACTTTCACTAGCCCTAAGACCATATGGTCCACTCCCTGGGGTTTACACTAGCTATTCTTCTATGAATATATGTGCTGAGGGATTTCATTTAAAATACTAGATTCTATCTTGCTACACAAATACACGGCAAAATATTGCAATGTACTCAGCCCTATTACCAACACATTAAGGCTCCCTTTTTACAGCATCTTTCTAAACAGCCTTTTCATGATCTTGAGATTTGTCAACTGGAAGAAACATGAGAGAAAAACTTCCCTTTAACCTTGCTGGAAGAGACATTAGGAGGTACTGTCAATAACAAATCCAGCAGTGAAACTCCAAGGAGTCAACGCCTAGGTTCATGCTTCACAACTAGGGAAGGAGAATTCCAAAGAACTACTCGAACAGGGGGACCTCAAATTGAAAATTGTCAGAGATCCTCTAAAAGGAGCCAATTTTCAGAAAGATGCCCAAGGGTTTTAGAACAAGCTGATGACCTCAGATAGGGGAGAATTTCTACTCAAGGCACTGCCCCAATTCCTGTTTCATTTATCACCTGCCTCCTTATAATCATTCTCATTTTCTATAGATTCCTGACTGTTTCCACCCAATACAGCACCTTTTCTCTTTTCTTTCCTCTTCATAATAATTGTTAGGTCAGAAAACAATCATTCTTAGATTAATCCAAACAGCAGACACTACCTCAATCTAATTGATTCCTGATGCCCCACCTAAAACTGGATACCCATGATGCAGTCCTTTAGTCAATTCCATTCTCATCAAATGAGACTATAGGGAATTATAGTCAATGGCATTTCCACTTTCATCTATGTGGCCAAATGATCTTAAATCAATCTGTGACTTTGCTAATGACCCTCTCTCCCAGAAAAAAAAAAAAACTAATTATTACAACTGTTGATTCGATCCTAGGTAATTTCACATTTGAATTCAACAAATTTCCTAGAATAATGGTTCAAATGTCACCTGAAGGAGACTTTCCTAGATTCAAATATGAAAGCCAATTATGTGACGCTTTGGAGCTGATCTCATGATGTGAAAAACTCATCTTGTTCTATATATCCAAGAGCACCTTCTGGATACTACTCCTTTTGTACCCAAGATACCTGATGTTATTAACATTAGCCTCAAACTAATACCTCATATACTTCAGGAATAATAGTCCAAGACGTGTCCAGGCACAGAGACTCTACTTCTATAATTCACTGAGGCTGGGCATGAGCTCCAAAATGAGGTCACATTTGATTATTCAGGGTGAAATGACTGACTCACTGTTTATGCAAATAATCAGAGCAATGTTCCCAATGATGGGAATCTTACAAACAGAAATACCTACAAGAAATTAATGACTAACTCTGGCAGAAGTTATTAATACTACCACTTCTGAAATAGATGAATATGGATTAGTCTCAATTCATTGGCACAGACAGTGAAAGACAATTGCATTGCTCCACATTTCTTGTTGGCTGATCACATGGTGTCTGTGCAATTGCTAATGCTGCTTGCTATACTTGGATCAATTAAAAGAAAAGATAGGAGAGGTTAAACACTACCTTCAAGAAACAAGTTACTCGGCTGTCCAAGGTTGATCCTGATGGCCTATAAAATTTTTAGACAGAGTTGAGCAACTGGAGTACCTGGTTCTGAAGCAACTTAAATGGCACTATTAATTATTCTCATTTTTGTCAAATGGTCAAATGACTGCAATACGAATACAGCAACAAAAAGGTCAAGAAGATACTGCAACACTACAGTTGACTGTGAAGACTACTGGATAACCTCTGACAAGTGATGGTCTGGATCTCTGATCTGTCCTGAAGTGGTCAATCACTCAAAAACAAAAGAATGATGAAAAGGGAGGACTGGGAGAATGAATATACACATGAACATGGTCAGGACAAACAGAACTTTGACCCCAAAATCTGCGGCAGCCTGCGACAGTCAGGATTCGGACAATGACTGCTAGCTTCCCTATTTTTCAGTTGTGCTTCCAACTTGGGACCAATGCGAGGAAGCCAAAATATTCTCCCCTGAATCAACCACATAAGATGCCTTGCTTCTAGTTAGCCTGCTTGCCCATGCCAACAACCTACAATTAAATCATATATACCTGAAGTGAAGTGAAGTCGCTCAGTCGTGTCCGACTCTTTGCGACCCCATGGACTGTAGCCTACCACGCTCCTCCTGGGATTTTCCAGGCAAGAGTACTGGAGTGTGTTGCCATTTCCTTCTCCAGAGGATCTTCCCAACCCAGGGATCAAACCTGGGTCTCCCGCACTGTAGGCAGACGCTTTACCATCTGAGCCACCAGGGAACCAGAGAGTTTCCCACTGTACCAACTGCCTCTAAGACCCTCTGTCAAATGTAAGTGATGGTGGCTGCCTTCCTTGCCATAGCAAGCTCTGAATAAATAGCCTCTGTTTCTTGTCCTTTGGGTCATCTTCATTTCTACACTACATATAACCACATGCACACACACACAGCACGGCCATGTGCAACACTTTAGAAACCTCAGTAGCCATAGAAGGAGGGTCACTCTTTACTGAGGTAGCACGTTCTCACCTCTCTATTCTACCCGCCAAGGGCTCAGGTATAACTGCTACCACCTATCCAATATCCCCTTCCCAGATAGGCAAACATGCCTGACATCAATGCATCCGGACTCTGCTCAGAGATGGAGCTTCCTAACCCTATGCTATGGCATAGCCACAGATGGGTTACCACTCTGCTAATAAGTCATTTAGTCTGTCACCACCATCTCATCCAAGCTTCTCCAGTCACAAGCAACTTCCAGCTGCTCACTCTAGAGTAACATATAACATTATCATTTTCTGTGTTTGCCATTGTTTGAGGAAACTGGGCAAGTTCTAAGGAGTTTCCATGCCACTAAGTCCTTGGGTCTCGCATGAAGCATGCCATCTTTTGCAGTGTAGGAATCTGTGTGGATTATGCGGATTTGGCAAGATGCCCAAAATAAGGGGCTCCAAAATCACTGCAGATGGTGACTGCAGTCACAAAATTAAAAGATGCTTGCTCCTTGGGTGAAAAGCTATGACAAAACTAGACAGCCTATTCAAAAGCAGAGACATCACTTTACTGACAAAGGTCCGTATAGTCAAAGATACGGTCTTTCCAGTAGATATGCACGGATGTGAGAGTTGAACCATAAAGAAGGCTGAGAACCAAAGAACTGAGGCCTTTGAACTGTGGTGCTGAAGAAGACTCTTAAGAATCCCTTGGACTGCAAGGAAATCAAACCAGTCAGTCCTAAAGGAAATCAACCCTGAATATTCATCGGAAGAACTGATGCGAAAGCTGAAGCTTCAATACTTGGCCAACTGATGCAAAGAGCCAACTCACTAGAAAAGACCCCGATGCTGGGAAAGACTGAGGTATGAGGAGAAGAGGGCGAAATAGGATGAGACGGTTGGACAGCATCACTGACTCAATGGCCGTGAGTTTGAGCAAACTTCAGGAGAGAGTGAAAGACAGGGAAGACTGGCGTGCTGCAGTCCATGCGGTCGCAGACAGTTGGACACAACTTAGTGACTGAACAACAATAAAGGCGATTTGGCAAGAGGCCCAAAATGAGAGGAGCATGAATGTGATTCTTTTGGTGGGTAAGAGAGCTACTAGCCAAGGAAATAAGCTGAAGACTTCTCTGGCTAGGAGGAATCCCATGCTTTCAAATTCTAAGGACTATACAAGTTACAAGCTGCAGCATGACTCCAAACAGGTGAGATCCATGATATTCCCACATTCCCACTGATGGCAGGACATTCAAATTATACTGATCAACATTAGTTATGTTAAATAATATTGCTAAGGTTAATTATATCCTAACTATACATCTATCACTCAATAAGCTTTTACTGTATTTCAGGCCCTATTATCAAGTTCTTAACATGTTTTCTCACTTAATCATCACATCAACTTGATGATACCAGTTCTACTAATGAACCCATTGCACAGATGAGGAAACTAAAGCTAACAACATTGGAGCGAGACCACACAGCAGAACAGGAGACAGAATCCAGCTATAATCTGTTAAACATCATACCTTAAGCTACCAACTTATAATTTACAAGGCTACATATAACCTATATTTGACTGACCACATGTTAACAACTGAGGCATGACAGGTTAATATAAAGAAAAATAAATGTGAAAAAGGAGAGAAAATTCACATCATTATTCAGCAACTGAAAATCAAATTCTGATTTATATGAAGTCAGCTATTAATACTATGCCAATTCTACTTAATACTTGTGTTGCACTTTGACAACATGGAATATAAATTCCTTTTAGTGTTCCAATTTACTGTAGTTTTAAAATTGACTTTGCAAGTGCCTTCCAAATTATTTCATATGATAACTGTGAAAGCAACTTCATTTACTGCAAGTCTATTTTATGCACCAGGCCAGCATTTCATCTGC
The DNA here is from genome assembly GCF_049115385.1 of Moschus berezovskii. Taxonomy (NCBI): domain Eukaryota; kingdom Metazoa; phylum Chordata; class Mammalia; order Artiodactyla; family Moschidae; genus Moschus; species Moschus berezovskii. The sequence goes on from NC_142483.1 coordinate 15,845,575, forward strand.
ATTTTTCAGCCTAATATTAAAATGGACATTTAACTAATACATTTTATTCATAATGATCCCATAAAATTACATGGAAATCACACTAAATATTAACACCAAAAAACTATATATCAGACTAATAATTGTGTATTATTTCAAAAGAACTAGATTCAATAACTTGCTATTTTAATACAGAGTCATTTTCTATCAGCTAAAAAGAGGAGGAAATTTTAAAGTCATTTAGTCTACTCAACCTTAGCATTTGTTACTTCCTAAATTTGCGTATAAGATGCGAATAACTGGGGGCATCACCATAGCGTGAAAGCATATTTAAGACTCAACAGGAGATTAACCACAAAGTTTTCGCCTTCCCCCTCTCATTCTCCCCTCCCACCTTTGTGCTTCACACAGACAGTAGCATACTAGTCTAAAGCAAGAGTCAGCAAAGTTTTTCTGTAAAGAGCCAGATAGTAAATATTTACTCCTTGTCAACCAGATAGTCTGCTGCAACTATTCAACTTGGTCATTGTAGCATGAAGCAGCCAGAGAACATGCCTAGACGAATGTATCTACTGCATAAAATTTATTTTTAATTAATTTTTGTTAAATTTCATTTGCTTTTAATTTATTTTATAAATTTAATAGACATTTGTAATTCAGGCAGTTTTCTGAAATACTACTCTGTGGATCTTTTCCAATCATTTAAAAATGAAAAATCCATTTTGCTAATGGGCTGTATGAAAATAGGAGGTGCTACTGATTTGGCCCCTGGGTCCTAGTTTCCCAACTTTTAGTCTAAAGCAGAGTTGCCCAGTTTCAGTTTTTTGAAGTAATCACATACTCAGTCAAGTACACATCTCATGTCCCCACTTCAGTGCAAAGGTCATTCAGTATTTGTCTTCAAACAATAAACAAAGCTAAAATTCAGTGCTTACTGCATGCCAGGACACGTATAAAGTGCTTTGAGTGGATAATTTCATTAATTCCTCTCCTTAAAGGTAGGTTCCATCATTACCTCTATTTTATAGGCGAGAAAACTGACAGAAATTTTCCCAAGGTTATGAAACTGATAAGAGCTAAGCAGCCTAATTCCACAATCCCTGCTATTCATACTCCACTACTAAATGCCTTCCTAAAACAGCTTCTGGGGACTTCCCTGGTGATCCAGTGGTTAAGACTTTGCCTTCTGGTGCACAGGGTGCGGGTTCAATTCCTCGTGGCCGAAAGACTGAAACATAAAATGGAAGCAACATCGTAATGTATTCAATAGAGATTTTAAAAACTGGTCCACATCAAAAATAACAATCTTTATTTTAAAAAAGGCTTCTGTGAAGCAGGAGGGAAAAAAAGACAGTAAACCAGGAAGTTTTAAATCAAGAGTAAAAAATAAGAGACATCAGCAGAGCAAAGGTCACAACCACCAACATAATAAGGGAAGTTCCTATTTCTACATGTCTTTTGAAAATGACTAGTCTCAGTTATCTCTTTTATTTAACAGTGAACTCTGTCAGTTTCTATGTAATAATAGTTATTATTAAGTGTGAAGACCTGGAGTCTCCCAAACTCTTGTGAAAGTGAAAGTCGCTCAGTCATGTCCAGCTCTTTGTGACCCCATGGATTATACAGTCCATGGAATTCTCTAGGCCAGAATACTGGAGTGGGTAGCCTTTCCGTTCTTCAGGGGCTCATCCCAACCCAGGGATTGAACCCATGTCTCCCACATTGCAGGAGGATTCTTTACCAGCTAAGCCACAAGGGAAGCCCTCCCAAACTCTAACTGTGCATTTATTTAATACTAAGAATGTCACCTTCATATTTTACCTTTTTCAGATTAGATGAAACTAGTCATCCCTTGGTATTCTTCCTTGGTACCTACATTAAGGGAGGAGACCCAGGACATTTCCAAAGTTACCACGATATATCTGCCCATAACAAATAAGATGTATGAAATGTCTCCCCAAAATATTTCCCTCTGGGAAAGAGACTCCAAACTCTCTTCCTGTAAAGAGGAGGCCATGACCCTAGAGGCAGGGCTAGGTGTGGAAAGGGGGCAAGAAAAGGAGAATGGCGGCAAGGAGAAGTAAGCTCTGGGGCCAAAGGAATGCCCAAAACACTGAATCTGAAGGAGTGGGAAGAGAAGCAAGAACTGGATCTAAGACCAACGGTACTTGGCCAGGGTCAGGCAGAGAGGGTAGGGTCCAGGAGACCCAGCAGGAGAAAGAACTTGGCAACATATGTGTACTGAACATAATTTTGTGCCACAAACTTAAGCCTTAGGGACATAGCCATAAACAAGACAGATAGGCTTATTCCTTTCCTCCGGCTTTACAGGCTATTGATGAAAGGCAGTCCACTAATGACAATAATGGTTTATTGTTGTTTATTTGCTAAGTCATGTCCAACTCTTCTGAATGCCCACGGACTATGGCCCACCAGATTCCTCTGTCCATGGGATTTCCCAGGCAATATTGGAATGGGTTGCCATTTCCTCCTCCAGATCTTCCTGACCCAGGGATCAAACCTATGCCTCCTACATTGCAGGCAGATTCTATACTGTCTGAGCCACCAGGGAATGGTAGAGGAACATAAAATGAGGAAATACTGAATTCAGTGGGAATATCAGTTTGGAGAGAACCATTAAGGAAGCTGTTAAGAAGCTTTTAAAAATGGTTCCCAGTGACTCCCAACTCCTAATACGTTATGCATGTCCTGTGTAATTCCCTCCCCTTGAGTACGGGCTGCACTTATCAACTTTCTTCTAATGAATAAAGTATAGCAAAAGAGACAGGATGTCACATCTGAGATTATGTTATTAAAGACTGTAACTGCTCCCTTGTTTGTATCCTCTCTCTTGATGTCTCTTACATATTCACTTTGAGGGAAGCCAGCTGCCATGTGTGAGCTGCCCAACGGAGAGGCCCAAGTGGCAAGGAACCAAGGACAACCTCCTACAACAGCCCATACAGAAGTGAGACCTTCAGTCCAACAGCCTGCAAGGAGCTGAAAATCCTGCCAACAACCTCATGGGGTGAGCTTAGAAGCAGATCCTCCCCTCAAGCATTCAGATGAGATCACAGCCCCAGGTTATACACTGATTGTCACCTGTTGGAGACTCTTGCTTAAAGCCACTGAGCTTGAGGTAAATTTATTAGGAAAACAAGTAACAAAAGGAAAGGCAAAGGAAAGCAAAGCAAAGGAAAACAGATAACAAACCAGGTTGCTCAGAAAATTTTCACCTCACTCTTTCAAACATCTCTTGTTCCCCACAAAAAATACAGTTTATAGTGTTTTCACTACCAAAGTCCAGAAATTCTGATACAGTAACAATGATATTACAAATGAAACCATCCCTCTCAATGGGTGAAGCTGAGCCAAATTCAGTTCAGTTCAGTTCAGTTCAGTCGTTCAGTCATGTCTGACTCTTTGCGACCCCATGAATCACAGCATGCCAGGCCTCCCTGTCCATCACCAACTCCCGGAGTTCACTCAAACTCATGTCCATCGAGTCGGTGATGCCATCCAGCCATCTCATTCTCTGTTGTCCCCTTCTCCTCCCACCCCCAATCCCTCCCAGCATCAGAGTCTTTTCCAGTGAGTCAACTCATCGCATGAGGTGGCCAAAGTATTGGAGTTTCAGCCTTAGCATCAGTCCTTCCAATGAACACCCAGGATTGACCGCTCTTAGAATGGACTGTTTGTTAAAGAATCTCATTTGATCTCAGGAAAGAAATTATTTGAAAGAAGAAAGTCCTTTCTTCGCCAGTGGGCTGGGTATAAGAGTAGGACAGAATAGAGGGATTGCTGTAGAATCAGAATGGCGGGAAAATGTAGTAAATAAAGAAGTCACAATAAACAGGAGGCTTTTTCTAAAATATCATTCAGAAGGCAACAGATCAACTAGTTTCCCCTAGATTTAATTTTTCAAGGGTACTTCAATGCTCCCACAGCACCCTGTATTTCTCCCATCAAATCCCTCAATATGATAAACTGTAAATGATTTGTTTACTATCTAGGCCAGTTGAGGCAGGTCAGTCTCAGGTACCACTGTATCCTCAGTGTCGAATCCAGTTCCTGCTACCCAGTAAGAATTCAATATATTTTTGCTAAATTAGTAAAATATGACTCCATATCTATGACAGGTCATATGCATAAAAAAAGACCAAAAAGGAAAGCATCAAAACATAAACAATAATGACCACTAAATGGAAGAGAATTTTTTTAATTTTTTTAAATCTTTTTAAATTTTCTTTGACAAACTTGTTTGCATTTTCCAAAATGTCTGTAAAGTGGAAACACCAGAGACCATCATAAAACAAACCTTTTGACCTGAGGCAATTTATATTTACAACTTTATAATCTTGAGATTGTGTCCTAACTTTCCAAATTCAAAGACTTATTTATAATAGATTATCATCTCATTTGTCAATTTTTCAGCCTGACAACTGAATTCTTAAGTACCATGTAGAAACTTCCAAATACAAATAAAGAGATCGACACCTGCAGAGCCATATTACAAACACAGTTGCCACCGATTTTCATCTTTAAATAGAATTAATCACTTCACACCTTAGACCTCAAAAAAGGTATCAAATGGGAGAACATATTGTATTAAAAATAACCACATGAGAACATTTGGACTGCACAGTACACTGGTTCCAAGGAGTCTTTAAAAGGCAGTGGAGTATCCAGCCTATAAAACAAGATTACCCCCAAATGCAGTCAATTAAGTAGAAAGTGATTTTGCGTGCATGTGTATAAAAACTACACAGTTTTATTCTGGATCACTGGAGTAATCACAAAAGCAGCAGAGAACAGCAACTCCCACAGAAGCTCAATACCTTCTATTTTGGAAACAAAGGCAGCCACCTGAACTTACTCTCCAGATAGACTTAAGATTTAAACAGAAAATATTTTCTTCAAATAATTTCAAATTTCAAAGAGAGCTCAAAATCATCCACATGCCCCCTGTTTTGTACTTCACTGAATAGGCCAATTGAGTGGGGCTCAGAGATAGGCTACCATTCTCTCCTAGTCAAGACTATATCCACAGTGTGCCAGTAACAGGTATGGGACATCTCCGCTGCATAGGGCACTCTGATTCTGGCAGACACACCTCCATTAAGGAAGCCTTGGATTAACAGATACAAACTGCTATGTATGAAAAGATAAGCAACAAGGATATACTACATAGCACAGGTATAATCATTACCTTGTAACAACCTATAATAAAGCATAATCTGAAAAAATATTAAATCATTATGATATACACACTGAAACTAACATAATATTTTAAATCAACTATTCTTCAATTAAACTCCTGACATACTTCACAATCTTATTTTTTTTTTTTTTGGTACTCACTATGTCACACTCAAAGAACATCCCAATTCACACAGCCCACGTTTCAAAGTAGGTATCTGTACTGGACACGGCAGGATTCCTATACTTCTCCTACCTGATTACTCAGTAGACACCTTTTTGTGTTACTGATTACTTATCAAAACAGCTTATCTCTCATGAATTTAAACAAAAGTCCAACCACACAGAGATGAAAAAGCAAAATAACCTAGAGTGATTTCTATTTGCTCATGAAATAATATATATGAAGCACCTTCTTTGTGCCAGGTATTCAACCAAGAGCTTTACACGGCTCATCTCATTTAATGCTCACAACAATCTTTTGAGAAGGTACAACATAATCCTTATTTTATAAATGAGAAAACTGAGACACAGAAAATTATTCTGTCTCAGGTATACTTCTAGCAAGTGGTGGTGGTGCTTCAATTTCAACCCCAAGGAAGCTGACTCTAGGACATACACTTACCTACCACACTTAGTCAACAATAAGGGTCAAAGAAGGACAGGAGGTAAATCATTAAGAAACCTTAGTCTGATTTGACTGTGCATATCAGAAGACATTTGGGGAAGTATTTGAAAAGACTAGGACAGAAGTCTAGTCTTAAAGTAAAGAGATAAATTCACCTACCCAGGTTAGGAAGGGAGGAGATCAGGAAACATATTCAAGGGGAAGAAAAAAAAAAAACTAGTGATGAACTGAAAATTTCTGTGTTAACAAATGATGATCATGATGATGATGAGAAGCAACATTTTGAAGCCTTTTCTCTGAGCCAGGCTTTCTGTTGAAATCAGGGTTCCTCAACACCAGCACTATTAACATTTTGGACCAAATAATGGCTATGGGGTTGGGGAAGCATGTCCTACACTTCACAGGATGTTTAGCAGCATTTCTGGCCTCTACTCACTAGAGATCAATAACAGTCCTCTACCCCCACAAGACAGGTCGATGAAAAATCTCTTAAGACATTGCCAAATGCCCCCTTGGAAGGCAACATTGTTCCCCCAAGTCGATGAGCCTCTGTACTAAATGCTACATATTCATTATCTCATTTATTCTTCATAGCAGCACTACAGGAAGCAATATTATCGCCCTCACTTTACAGATGAGAAAACTGAAGGCCTGGTTGGGCAGCTGACTAGAGGTCCCCCTGCTCTAAATAAATGAAAGAGCTCAGACTGGAATCCCAAGTTGGTCTGATTCTAAAGCATATTTGTACTGCCGGTCAATACAAACGCCCCTCCCATCTCTGATGCATGCAGTTTTGCACGTCTTTCCACACCCTCCTGTGATTCCAGAGAGGAATATAAATAAAACGACAGCTTCAGGGCTCATTGCTGAGAAGTTCTCCTCCTGCCACAACCACATTTAAGGGTCCCCTTTCATCTTGTGCTCTTTTAACTCTGTCTATATCCATCTTTTCATGGTTAATCACCTCTCAGGAAATAGGTATAGCATGAATGAACAAATAAAAGCTTAAAGCATGAATACGTGCTCATGGAAAACGTGTCCTTGAAACATTCTTAATACAAACACCTAACCAACTGCAATTAAAAGACATAAAACTGTTTATATAGGGAATTTCAACTACCGGCATATCATCTTTGATATAAAGTGAGATATGCCTAAAAATGCAAACTTCATAAATGGAGCTAAAGATCAAATTGCTCTGAGTTGTAAATTTGTTCTTGAAATACTAAACACATGGGAAACAGAAGCTAAATTTTTGTCTTATTTTTATATGTGAAAATTACTTATAATCTGCCTGTTAAACAATTCAGAAATTATTTTACATGATAATTGACTATCGAACTAGGCCAATTTACACCTACAGTCCCTCTGAAACCACCTAAAAACTGGGACAACAGCAAAAGAAAAAAAAACACTTCCATGTGTGTCCATGTCCTTCTGTTTCTTAACCCTCAGTCCCCAAGGCTAAAAAAGAGAGAAAATCAGAAAATGTTAAGTAAACACAAGCAATTAATAAGGAAGCACTTTTCAAGCACTGAAAGTTTTGCATGATTTTGTTTGACTATGCCAAGGAAAATCCCACAACGCTCACACTTAAAACAGGCCATTATTCCAACATGTTCACAGGCAATGTTTTTTCCAACGAGAAAAAAAAAAAACGGAAATTTCTGCTCACCACCTCATTGTCAATATTCTTAAAGAACTGGATGATCTGCTTAATGCCCTTACCCCATCCCAATGAAGAAAAGGAGATCTGTATTCACACTATTTTTTTTAATGTGTCAGCCAGTTACAGAAAATAAATTCAATAGCACATTCTCCTTAGTGTCTCAAGCTGAAAAGCGGAGAGAAGAGCGGGGAGGGGGAGAGAAAAAGAGGGCAGGAGAGGAGAGGAAAAAATGAAAAGGGGAAAAAAAAATAAGAGAGAGGGGGAAATAAAAAACTATCCAAGTGATCTCTTCTGATGACTTACATGAGGTTCTAATCTCACCACAGCTCTGTCTCCTCATCAGAATACATCTCTCTCCCCACAGAAAAGCCCAAAATTCCTTCACTGTGCACTCTGAAATCCAAGGTCTTCAAGAGCAAAAAACCCCTATTCCCTCAGCCTCTTCTAGAGTGATAACATTCTTTCCTGATTTGATATATTCATCTTCTAGGCTCCTTAGCAAATATTTCATACCTTCTCTTTCTTCAAAGTTCCAGCAACTCCTTCCTCCATCCTCAATTTCAGTGATGGTCTTCCTACTCATCTCACCCAGAAAACTGAAGCTGCAGAAGAGAGTTCCCTTGACCTGCTGCCACCTCAACTACCCATGAACTTGCACCATCTCTCCTATAACGCTGGGCACCCTGTTCACAGGCCTATCTATGGCAGCCCCTCCTCTTGTGTACCAAATCTCATCGCCTCTCTCCTATTTGAGGACACCACTCCAGCAGTGCTTTCTCTACCAAGTCATATCCATCAGGAGACAAATGAGTTGTCATATCTTTTATCTCAGAAACACCCTCTCTCGATCCCTACTTCCTCCTCTACCTGCTGTCCCAATTTCTCTCCATTCTCCTTTTCAGCAGAATTTCTTTAAAAAGTTGTGTAAGACAATGGACTCCAATTAGAATCAAGTTTTCACCCCTATCATTTCTCCGAAAGAGTTCTTAACTCTCTTTTTCTTGAGGTTATCAGTGATCTTGATAAGAACAGTGGTCAATTCTCAGTTTTCATATTACCTGATCCACTTAAAGCATTGGAAACAACTGATAATGCCTTGCCTTATCATGAATACTTTTCTTCACTTCATTTCACTGTGAACAGGGACTACAGTCATGAAATTAAAAGACACTTGATCCTTGGAAAGAAAGTTATGACAAACCTAGACAGTGCACTTTGCCAACAAAGGCCCGTGTAGTCAAAGCTATGGTTTTTCTAGTAGTCGTGCATGGATGTGAGAGCAGGACCAAAAAGAAGGCTGAGTGCTAAAGAATGGATACTTTCAAACTGTGGTGCTGGAGAAGCTTCTTGAGAGTCCCTTGGACTGCAAAAAGATCAAACTAAAGTCAATGTAAAGGAAATCAAGCCTGAATATTCATTGGAAGGACTGATGTTGAAGCTGAAGCTCCAATACTTTGGCCACCTGATGAGAAGAGCCAATTCACTGGAAAAGACCTTAACAGAGGGAAAGCCTGAGGGCAGGAGGATAAGGGGGCAACAGAGGATCAGACGGTTCGATAGCGTCACCGACTCAATGGACACAAATCTGAGCAAACTCCAGGAGACAGTGAAGGACAGGGAAGCATGGCATGCTGCAGTCCATGGGGTCACAAAGAGCTGGACATGGCTTAGTGACTTAACAACGACCACCTATTTCCAACATCTAGAACACGGCCTGGCACATGGTGATACTCCACAAAATATACTGAATAAATAGAACTGTGACAGCAAGCAAAGCAACAAATCACATCTGAGAACTAGAAAGTTAATCTCTGTCATGTCCATGGTTTGTTATTATTATGAAATGTATAACATAAAATTTACCATTTTAAGTGTATAGTTCAAAGACACTAAGTACATGCACATTATTGTATAACCATCACCACCATCCATCTCCAGAACATTTTTCATGTTCCCAAACTAAAACTTCATACTCACTAAAAAGTAATTCCCCATTCCTCCCTCCCCCTAGCCCATGGCAACCACCATTGTACTCTCTATTTCCATGATTTTGACTACTCTAGATATCTCCTATAAGTGGAATTATATAGTATTAGTTGTTATGTGACTGACTTATTTCACTTAGCATGCCTTCAAGGTTCATACATGTTATATATATAGCAAGTGTCACAATCTTTTTAAGGGTGAATAATATTCCATTGTATGTAGACACTACATTTTTTTAATCCATTCATCCATCAGTGGACATGTGGGCTGCTTACACATTTTGGCTATTATAATAATGCTGCCATGAACATAAGTGTACAAATACTTGAGTCTCTGCTTTCAATTCTTCAGAGTACATATCCACAAGTAGAATAGCTGGATATATATAGTAATTCTGCTTTTAATTTTTTGAGGAAACATCACTGTTTTCCACAGCAGCTGTATCATTTTATATTCCTTCCAGCAATGCACAAGGGTTCTAATTTCTCCATTTACTTACAAACACGTATTATTTTTGGGTTTTTTTTAAACAATGGCCATCCAAATGGGTCTGAGGTGATAGTTCACTGTGATTTTGATTTGCATTTCACTAATGAATACCAATGTTTAGCATCTTTTCATATGCTTATTGGCCATCTGTACATCTTCTTTAGAAAAAAGTCTATTTAAGTTGCTGGCTCATTTTCTAATCAGGTTACTTGAGCTTTTTGTAGTTAAGTTGCAGGACTTCTCCGTATGTTCTAGATATTACCTCTTACCAAATATATGATTTGTAAATATTTTCTCCCATTCTGTGGCTGCCTTTTCACTCTGTTGATAGCATCCTGTAATGCATAAAAGTTTTTAATTTTGATGTCATCCAAGTTACCTGTTTTTCTCTTTGTTGCCTATGTTTTTAGTGTCCTGTCCAAGAAAGCATTGCCAAGTCCAACATCATCATTCCCTATGTTTTATCTGTTTTTCAGTTTTAAATCTGTCTTTGATCCATTTTGACTTCATTTTTATATAGAGTAAGGTAACGGTTCAATTTCATTCTTTTGCATGTGGATATACAGTTTTCCCAGCACCATTTGTTGCAAAGACTGTCCTCACCCTGAATGAATAGTCTTAGCACTTTGCAGAAAATTATTTGACTATATGTGAGTGCCGAAGAATTGATGCTTTTGAACTGTGGTGTTGGAGAAGACTCTTGAGAGTCCCTTGGACTGCAAGGAGATCCAACCAGTCCATTCTAGAGGAGATCAATCCTGGGTGTTCATTGGAAGGACTGATGCTAAAGCTGAAACTCCAATACTTTGGCCATCAGTGAATCCCTCACACCTGTAGGAATGGTGGTGGTGGTGGTTTAGTTGCTAAGTCATGTCTGACTCTTGCAACCCCATGGACTGCAGACCTCCAGGCTCCTCTGTCCATGTGATTTCCCAGGCAAGAATACTGCAGTGGGTTGCTATTTCCTTCTCCAGGGAATCTTCCCAACCAGGACCAAAATCCAGTCTCCTGCACTGCAGGCGAATTCTTTACCGACTAAACTACCAGATACATAGTATACACATCACATCCCTGCAACCAAAGCCCAAGACAGACATCACTAACCAAGTAGAGCACTCATTCCTGTAAGTCCAGTTATATTATAAGAATCTTTCTTAAAAAGGAAGTTTAGACAACCCATAACAGGCAGTCGAAGCTGGCACACAAGTTGAAACATGAGATCGTCCTGGCTAGAGATTATCTAAGGTCCATATTAACCACATAGTTATCTATGACTACAAAACACAGCCAAAATCCTTCTACCACAATAACCTAAAAGTCCATCCAGCACTATCAAAGAATAATTTTCCCAACAATCACATGTACCTAAATGCACCATATTTGATCAATCATGGGGGAAAAAACCAACATAATGTGTACCTTATAAAGGCTTTATATATCACATGCCAAATATTTTCTGTAATATTGAAATCTCTACATAAAAATCTCCACATGGTTATTTCATCTATGTCTGGACACCTCCTCCATTGATGGGATACTCACTACTTTTGGAAATATCCCATTCTTTTTCTTTTTTTTTTTGAAGCATTGCCTGCCAGGAAAATCTATAAACACACACGTTCTTTTAAAATGCTTTGCTTTAAGGAAACTATAAGTAAGGTGAAAAGACAGCCTTCAGAATGGGAGAAAATAATAGCAAATGAAGCAACTGATAAAGGATTAATCTCCAAAATATATAAGCAGCTCCTGCAGCTCAATTCCAGAAAAATAAATGACCCCATCAAAAAATGGGCCAAAGAACTAAACAGACATTTCTCCAAAGAAGACATAAAGATGGCTAACAAACACATGAAAAAATGCTCAACATCCCTCATAATTAGAGAAATGCAAATCAAAACCACAATGAGATACCATTTCACACCAGTCAGAATGGCTGCTATCCAAAAGTCTACATGCAATAAATGCTGGAGAGGGTGTGGAGAGAAGGGAACCCTCTTACACTGTTGGTGGGAATGCAAACTAGTACAGCCACTATGGAGAACAGTGTGGAGATTCCTCAAAAAACTGGAAATAGAACTGCCATATGATCCAGCAATCGCAATCCTGGGCATACACACCGAGGAAACCAGAATTGAAAGAGACACATGTACTCCAATGTTCATCGCAGCACTGTTTATAATAGCCAGGACATGGAAGCAACCTAGATGTCCATCTGCAGACGAATGGATAAGAAAGCTTTGGTACATATACACAATGGAGTATTACTCAGCCATTAAAAAGAATGCATTTGAATCAGTTCTAATGAGGTGGATGAAACTGGAGCCTATTATACAGAGTGAAGTAAGACAGAAAGAAACGCACCAATACAGTATACTAACACATATATATGGAATTTAGAAAGATGGAAATATAACCCTGTATATGAGACAGCGAAAGAGACACAGTTGTATCGAACAGTCTTTGGGACTTTGTGGGAGAGGGTGAGGGTGGGATGATTTGAGAGAATGACATTGAAACATGTATGTTGTCATATGTGAAACGAATCAGCAGTTCAGGGTCAATGCTTGTTACAGGATACTCGGGGCTGGTGTGCGGGGATGACCCAGAGGGAGGATAAAGGGAGGAGGGAGGTGAGAGGGGGGTTCAGGCGGGGGAACTCATGTACACCTGGGGTGAATTCATGTCAATGTATGGCAAAACCAACCAATATAATATTGTAAAATAAAAAAAAAATAAATCAAAAAAATAAAATAAAATGCTTTGCTTTTTTCAACTTGCTTATTATCTGCATTTGGGTCCCTTCAAAAAGACTCTCTAAAGGCACCAAGACTAGGTAAACCTACCTAGAATGAGACCACTGTAAAAGGGCTTTCAGTTCAGTTCAGTTCAGTTCAGTCGCTCAGTCGTGTCCGACTCTCCGCAACTCCATGAATCACAGCACGCCAGGCCTCCCTGTCCATCACCAACTCCCGGAGTTCACTCAAACTCATGTCCACAGAGTCGGTGATGCCATCCAGCCATCTCATTCTCCGTCGTCCCCTTCTCCTCCCGCCCCCAACCTTTCCCAGCATCAGAGTCTTTTCCAGTGAGTCAACTCGTTGCATGAGGTGGCCAAAGTATTGGAGTTTCAGCTCTAGCATCAGTCCCTCCAATGAACACTCAGGATTGATCTCCTTGCAGCTAAATGTCCTGAGCTACAGGTTGGATGGGGTAAAACTTGGTTCCTGGGGCATCTGACATAAACTTGGACCTTTCCAGAAGGCAAACTATCTTGAATTAATGATAAATATATAGGCTTCATAGTCATCTCAGTTTTGGACAAAGTAAAGAGAGAATGGAAAGGGCTGTTTTTATGAAAAAAGAGAAGACTTCACATTACCGCTCGAGAGAAAACAGCTCTATAAAAAGTAAAGATCTAGTGGAAATGATAACTAAAATACTTGAACAAAAGTTTGTATCTACACCTTGAAACCCCAGATCACTTGTTAGGAGGGCGAATAAAGATGGAAAGTCAAGAATCACTCAAAACTCAGTAACAGCAAAAAACAAGACGTCAACTTCAGAATATTCTAGATTAAATTAAACAGTAACAACAGTTGAGTCACAGTGAAAAACCTCAGCATCCAGATTTCTTTGACCCCTGTTCTTGATATGATGCTTACAGAGATTGGTTCTGATTATACTTTTCTCTTAGTTTATTCTGACAGAAAGAACTGGATCATGGAATTATCCCCAGAACTGCCCGATCCTGACAAACATGCAAATATTCTGGAAAGCACTTAAAAATATAGGCTCCATCTTGGAATACTCTAAATCAGAATCTCTACATTTGGATTTTGTTATCTGGGCTTTTTGTTGGTGGTGGTTTTAAGTTCCTCCAAGGTGATTCTGATAATAAATGCAACTTGGGAACTGTTGGTCAAGATCCCACAACTCTACTGGTTTTCCATTCTGGAGAGACAACATTAATAACTGGCTCTGCCAATGGACAAAGCACCAGAATGATTGGGAGATATGTGCTGTTACCAAAGATGATGAATTGCTAGACCACACAGAAACCTGAAGCAGTGCACAAAATAAGATGCTAATTATAAAGCAAACACCAAATATAGCACTATATGTAACTTAAGATTTTGGCTAGGTAAAATAATAGGTATAACTGAAGCTCTCTCATCTAACATGAATAGCATATAAAGATGATCACAACTGGAGCCTGAAGCCTTTTGTTGATAGCAAGGAGTTGCCTAGAACCATCTGTAAGATGGATTCAGGTAGTTTTCAAGTGTTCTTTTGTCACAGAAATCCCTTAGATAAAGAGAAGATCTGCCATAGACATTCTCCCCTCACTGTGGCATTTATACTTCAATTCAAAAGCAACAGAAACCCAGCTGCGATGGTCACAACCAATAGAGCGTTTCCTTCACAAAATAAGAAGTCTGGAAGTAGGTGGTTGCTGGCATTAATTGTGCCGCTTAATGATGCCATCGAGGACCCATATTCTTTCACTCTTTCTTTACTCTTGTCTTTATACTTTGCATCACTGTAGCAAAATAGCCACTTCAGCTCCAGACATCATATCAACAATCAAAACAGAAGAAGAGGAGCTTCCCTGCTGGCTCAGTGGGAAAGAATCTGACTGCCAATGCAGGAGACATGGCTTCGATCCCTGATCCTATCCTAGAGGATCCCACATACCATGGAACACCTAAGCTCATGCAACTACTCAGGCTGTGTTCTAGGCCCTGGGAGCCACAACTACTGAGCTCACGTGCAGCAATTACTGAAGTCCATGTGCCCCAGAGCTTGTGCGCTGCAACAACAGAAGCCACCACAATGAGAAGCCTGCACACCACAACTAGAGAGTAATCCCCATTTACCACAACTAGAGAAAAGCCTGAGCAGCAACTAAAACCCAGCACAGTCAAACAAATACATTTTTAAAATTTTTTAATTAAAAAAAAAGGCAAAAGGAGATTTCTGTTACAAAATTCAACAGTTTGGCCTTTGTTTACTTTTGTCTAAGCCATGCTGGAGAAGACTCTTGAGAGTCCCTTGGACTGCAAGGAGATCCAACCAGTCCATTCTAAAGGAGATCAATCCTGGGTGTTCATTGGAAGGACTGATGCTAAAGCTGAAACTCCAATACTTTGGCCACCTCATGCGACAAGCTGACTCACTGGAAAAGACTCTGATGCTGGGAGGGATTGGGGGCGGGAGGAGACGGGGACGACAGAGAATGAGATGGCTGGATGGCATCACCGACTCAATGGACGTGAGTTTGAGTGAACTCCGGGATTTGGTGATGGACAGGGAGGACTGGCGTGCTGTGATTCATGGGGTCGCAAAGAGTCGGACACGACTGAGTGACTGAACTGAACTGAACTAAGCATTCACATCACATTATCAGAGTTCTTGGTTTCTCTTTAACCCATGCAAATGCAAAGTGATTTTTTAAAACCCTCTAAAATGAACATGCCAATAAAATGGTCAGTGGCCCATACTAAAGATCGCCTCTCTGCTGTTCCTCCCTTGCTTATTTGACTATTCAGTCTCTACCATTTTGCATCTGTGAAACTGGGATTAGGTCAGGCAGATGCAAGATAATATTCTTTCACCATGACAATACCACTGTCTCTACTAATGCATCCAAGCCTTCAAATATGATGAGGAGAGTTTATAACCTCTCTAGCTGGGCTCTTCTCATCACCTGAATGGAAAAGAAGCTAATCAAATTCTATTTCAAAGAAGAATATCATTGCCCTTCTGTCACCTCTGTCTTTTCCAAGAGTATCCTCACAAGACGTGTATGACCCAGCCATCAATGCTAAAGAAACATGATTGGATAAGGGGATAGAACAAGTTCCACACTCCCATCCCATCTCAGACTCTCATTTTCAACAAAGCGTCTCGGCCTGTGACTAGAATGATTTGGTGTGCAGCAAGAGCTAGAATTAACAGGTAAATATCTTCTTATACATTTGTAGATAGATATGATCCTTACAGATGATTCTTGTTTTCATCTACCATTCTATTTCTATCCATGATCATGCCTTGCTTTTGAGTAAGACTTTTTCAATGTCATATTTACAGGTCCAAATTCCAAATTACCAATTTGAAAATAAATATTTATGAAGTACCTACATTCTAAAGGAGATCAGTCCTGGGTGTTCATTGAAAGGACTGATGCTAAAGCTGAAACTCCAATACTTTGGCCACCTCATGTGACGAGTTGACTCACTGGAAAAGACTCTGATGCTGGGAGGGATTGGGGGCGGGAGGAGAAGGGGACAACAGAGAATGAGATGGCTGGATGGCATCACCAACTCGGTGGACATGAGTTTGAGTGAACTCCGGGAGTTGGTGATGAACAGGGAGGCCTGGGGGGCTGCCATTCATGGGGTCGCAAAGAGTCGGACACAACTGAGCAACTGAACTGAACTGAACTATAGGCTAAGGACTACGCTCAGCACTGTACATACAATGGTTCCAAGAGATTCCACAGACCCTCCCTCACGGACTTTAAAGTCTGACTTCCCAGTCTACTTCAAAGGCCACTTCCTCCAGGAGGCCTCCCATGACTCCATTTCTCATTCCACTTGCTCACAGTACTCTCTACCACACTACACTTTCGGTCCATACCAGTTTCTACTTTGTATGAAAGTACATTCATAGAAGAAGTACTTTTTTTCTCTCTTGCCCATTCATAAGAAGCTTAAACACACATTCATTTTGAACCCCAACACCACCTCCCCCAATATCTTGCTTATAAGTGGCACACCCCCTCAAAAACAATGAACTGAATAAAACACACAAGGGAGAATAAATGTATCAACCTTAAAATCAGCAATAACTATACTTCGTAACCTAAAGAAAAATTAGGAGGAGAATTTGTGAAAACGATGGGGCAGTATCTATGGAACACTCATTAGACTAAGGGACAAAGAGTACAAAAAAAATTATAATAAACATTTTAAAGAATTCTTCATGTAAATATAAACAAGGAATATCTCACTTCTAGTCTGACCACAGTTTAAACGGGGGAAAGCAAAAAAATATAAGCCAGTTAAGCAAGAGCTGTTAGGTGGAAAATACTGATCACAGGGGGCATTTTTTACATGGGAGAATAGAAATATATCAAGGAGTTCAATTAATAAATGAAGGAGAAACTGTGCCAGTCAGCCAGACCTTGAGGTGAGAATCATACTTCATAGAGAAAAAGGGCAAAATACAGAGAAAAAGCAGGTCTCACCACGAGTGATCAGTATTCTTTTATCCACAAGAGTCAGGAGAAGAGAAGGAACTTGACCAAGCAGGGCTCGTGACCTCCAGAGCTATATGCAAAATACTCAGCCACCCAATGGCAGTATCTCAGTGCACAGGATGAAAATGAGAAAAGTCACCTCCAAATGAAACCATCCCACCTATAATGACAGGTGAAGTTTACCCATGGCCTTGTTAGTGCCACCTCAGGTGTGCCACAGAAACAGTGATACCCTAGGAAGACAAGGCATTAGGTCAAGACTGTGCTCTCAAGGATCTGGCCTTTTGCTTGTACAGCTGACTCTGACTGGAATCAGTGGAAGTAACATGTTATTGTCTGGTCCCATTACCACATTCTGTCTACTTTGATTCTGCTCCTTAGAAGGAAAACCCAGAAACAGAAGTTCAAGTTGAGAACCCACAGATTTCATTCTCCAGGTAAAGAAAGGTTCATACTATTCAAGAAATCTGCAGGAATCTGCCTTGCCTTGACCTATGAGGGCTAGACCCATCCAGATGGAGGTTAAGAATAGGAAGTTAACAGCAACTATCAACGGCAATTTATCAACTATAAATCCATCTTCGCAAAGGTTGCTAAATTTTAAGGGTTAAATCTAAAGCTGACTCTGAAAGGAAGCCTAAAATAAGGTTGAAATTTTAAGAATGAAAAATCACCTCAGTTAATAATTCCTTTTTCCATTCTAAACCAGTGACAGTCAATAGAATAAATGACCTTGTCAAACTCGGGAATGGAAGGATGTGCTCTTACAATGAAAAAAATAACCCTTTTCTCAAACCTCTCTCAACAGGATAAAATGCCCTGACTAGTAACTATCTCTTTAATTAGCTTTTCCATCAGTTTTTTCATCAAGAGTATTGCACTCTCCAGAAAAGATTTATCACTCAACTTCTTGGAAATCCTCCCACTGAGTTTCAGGAAAAAATTACAACCAGCTCAACACTGGGATTCTAATAATGTTTTTCTTCCTACACCAAAAATAGAAATTCATGAATTTCTTCTCAGAGCTTGCTTTTCAAATTAACTAAATCTAAGTCATTTTCCCCTGTCCCGTCTCCATCTAAGAAACTAAGTAGTAGGAATGTTAAAAGCTACATTATTAGTGAACAGCAACAAAGGACAGCATAAGGTAGTGACTGGTTGCCTGGTACACTGGGTTTAGAATGGTTTTAAAGCCAAAACTAGGTTTAGTAGGAAAGTTTTGTGACTGATTAGTGATTTCTGCCACTGGAACCAAAATGGAGATTATCAGTATGATATGTCATTGGGGAAAGCTATGTACATACTAGTTAGAAATAAGAGGAAAGAACTGAGAAACATCTTCAGTAGAAGCAAGAAGACTCTTAAGCTGTTTTTAAGATTCAGCTAGTTCACATGCAATTAATCAAGAGTTCACTGACCTGGCCTCATGAAAAAATGGAATTATCATGCCACAAAATGTAATCTAATGCTTTAGGCCTACATAACATCCATGATTAGCAGGAAGTACTACAGGAACCAGAGATCAAACTGCTGACATCCATTGGATCATAAAGAAAGCAAGACAATTCCAGAAAACACACCTACTTCGGCTTCATTGACTATGCTAAAGCCTTTGACTGTGTGGATCACAACAAACTGGAAAATTCTTAAAGAGATGGGTATACCAGACCACCTTACCTGCCTCCTGAGAAATCAGTATGCAGATCAAGAAGCAACAGTTAGAACCAGACATGCAGTAACAGACTGGTTCAAAATTGGGAAAGGAGTACAATAAGACTATATATTGTCATCCTGCTTATTTCACTTAAATGCAGAGTGTGTGTGTGCTAAGTCACTTCAGTTGTGTCCAACTCTTTGTGACCTTATGGACCATAGTCCACCAGGCTCCTTTGTCCATGAGACTCACCAGGCAAGAATACTGGAGTGGGTTGCTATGCCCTCCTCCAGAGGATCTTCCCAATTCAGGGATCGAACCCACATCTCTAACATCTCATGAATCAGCAGGTGGATTCTAGTGCCACCTTGGAAGCGCTATATGCAGAGTACATCATGTGAAATGCCTAGCTGAATAAATCACAGGCTACAATCAAGATTGCTGGGAGAAATATCAACAACCTCAGTTATACAGATGATACCACTCTAATGGCAGAAAGTGAAGAGGAACTACTGAGCCTCTTGATAAAGGTGAAAGAGGAGAGTGAAAAAGCTGGCTTGAAACTCAACACTCAAAAAACTAAGATCATGGTCTCTGGTCCCACTACTTCATAGCAAACAGAAGGGGGAAAAGTGGAAGCAGTGACAGATTCTCTTTTATTGGGCTCCAAAATCACTGTGGATGGTGATGGCAGCCATGAAATTAAAAGACGTTTGCTCTTTGGAAGAAAAGCTATGACAAACCTAGACAGTATATTAAAAAGCAGAGACATCATTTTGCTGATAAAGGTCCATATAGTCAAAGCAGTGGTTTTTCCAGCAGTCATGTACAAAGTGAGATTTGGACCATAAAGAAGGCTGAGCATCGAAGAATTGATACTTTCAAACTGTAGTGCTGAAGATAACTCTTGAGAGTCCCTTGGACTGCAAGGAGATCAAACCAGTCAATCCTAAAGTAAATCAACTCTAAATATACATTGGAAGGACTGATGCTGAAGCTGAAGTTCCAATACTTTGGCCACTTGATGTGAAGAGTCAACTCACTGGAAAAGACCCTGAAGATGGGAAAGACTGAAGGCAAAAGGAGAAGAGGGTGGCAGAGGATGAGATGGTTAGATAGCATCACCAACTCAATGGACATGAATCTGAGTAACTCTGGAAAATAGTGAAGGACAAGGAAGCCTGGCGTGCTGCAATCCATGGGGTCACAAGAGTCAGAAATGACTTAGAGACTGAACAACAACAAATACTACTTATAAAGACCCCTCCCAGGTTGGAGAAGACTACTACTTAAGGTTGGACTCTGACAGTCTAATAGAGCTTTGAGCAAAGTGCCATGGAGAAAAAGCACTGACTTAGAGCACCTGCTTCAACTTCTAAATGTGACTCATACTATGTCAGATTGATCCCAGCAATTACATGGGAATACTGGCTGTTGCACTCATCTCGAAGGATGTTGCGGGGATTAAAATGAGAACCTAAGTGAAGCACTGAGACCTCAACATACCTTGAACACTTTTCAATCTCATACCTAGGAGACATTACAAAAGTTAATGCTCAATTAGGCTCCCGAATACCAACACTGCAATTTATTCTCCATTGAAAAGTTGCCATAAGACTGAGTTCCCCTTTACTCTGGATTGAGGCCCCAGTGATACTCCATCTAAACTGCCTGCTCACAAATTTCAGTGGGCATCATTGACCACACCCTCCTTCAGCAGTGAGAGGACAAAAATAAAACGTCTGTGATAAACTTTTGTCTAGAACTTTAGAGTTCATCAGCCATTGACTGCAAGAAGACCTTTACATTAACTAGAGGTATTTCCATCATTTTCATTTTAATAACAACAAAACTGATAAAGATTAAAGGAATAGACAGTGGAGGACAGGGAAAGGCTGCCCTGGATTGTAAATATCATGCTATGTCTTCTCTTTAAGATGAGTGTTATCAACTCAAGTCAGTAGGTAAATTGTGACAGCTGAATAATGACCCTGTATTTTCTGTTATAACTTAGAAATGAATCAAATAAAATGAGCTACTATTGTAAAGGTAGAAATTAAGTTTTCATATAAGGGAGACAGTATTGATAAAGCAACCATGCACAGGAATGGTTACTAAGGAGACTGTGGAGAACATCTCTCCAGGAGGAAGAAGAATGTACCTGCAACCAGATACTTTATTTGTCACATTAAAACAGGCCTCTGAGTTTTCAGAAAAAAATGTTAAAAAATAACCTTCTCTGTACCCTGGGCATCATAACATTCAAATCATATCTGATGGAAGATTAATTATTCCATTTTATGGCTGTTATTCAATTTTAAGTTGAAACAAAAATTGCCATGAAGCTACCACAGACAAAGCATATATAGCAGATGGCATGCTGTGCACAGTATTCAAACAAAGATATTAGAATCCTGTAGTGAAAATAATAGCAAAGATGCTATCCTCTGCTAGATAAAGGTGATGGGGACTTCATAAAGACAAATTATTTTTAAGGGATGTTTTTCAAATATCAAAATTATCAAGCTACAAGTGGATTCATCCAAGCAAAGGTGTGTATGTGTGTACACAGAAATGTCCAATAACATTTAACACCATCACAAAGGTTTTATCCCCTTTACAAGGTTTCCTGGACCCTAGATGAGGAAAAATCCCAGCTGTATCTTTGTTTCTCTATCCTGAACCAAGTTAATTTCATGGCATGATTATTTCACCATGATATTGACTGCTAATAAAAGCATCGTCTGTCTATCCTGCTGGAGCTTATTATAGGTCAGTTTAAAACGGAAGTCATGGGCATCTGCATAGTGACTCAAAATAACTGCTCCTCTAGAGAGATGAGATGATTCACGTTCATCTCTCTTAGTGAGATGCACTTTGCCCAAGGATAATCGTGCTCATTAACTTCTATCTACTCTTCTTTCTTGACCATTATACTAGAATTAACCGTGACACAAAGTCCTCTTTCACAACAAACTCTTAGTATAGGATCAGTTCAGTTCAGTCGCTCAGTCGTGTCCGACTCTTTGCGACCCCATGAATCACAGCACGCCAGGCCTCCCTGTCCATCACCAACTCCCGGAGTTCACTCAAACTCATGTCCATCGAGTCAATGATGCCATCCAGCCATCTCATCCTCTGTCGTCCCCGTCTCCTCCCGTCCCCAATCTTTCCCAAAATCAGAGTCTTTTCCAGTGAGTCAACCCGTTGCATGAGGTGGCCAAAGTATTAGAGTTTCAGCTTTAGCATCAGTTCCTCCAGTGAACACCCAGGATTGATCTCCTTTAGAATGGACTGGTTGGATCTCCTTGCAGTCCAAGGGACTCTCAAGAGTCTTCTCCAGCACCACAGTTCAAAAGCATCAATTCTTCAGCGATCAGCTTTCTTCACAGTCCAACTCTCATATCCATACATGACCACTGGAAAAACCATAGCCTTGACTAGACGGAACTTTGTTGGCAAAGTAATGTCTCTGCTTTTTAATATGCTATCTAGGTTGGTCATAACTTTCCTTCCAAGGAGTAGTGAAGTTGCTCAGTTGTGTCCGACTTTTTGCGACCCCGTGGACTGTAGCCTACCAGGCTCCTCCGTCCGTGGGATTCCAGGCAAGAGTACTGGGGTGGGTTGCCATTTCCAAGTGTCTTTTAATTTCATGGCTGCAATCACCATCCGCAGTGATTTTGGAAGCCAAAAAGATAAAGTCTAACACTGTTTCCACTGTTTCCCCATCTATTTCCCATGAAGTGATGGGACCAAATGCCATGATCTTTGTTTTCTGAATGTTGAGCTTCAAGCCAACCTTTTCACTCTCCTCTTTCACTTCCATCAAGAGGCCTCTCTGCCATAAGGGTGGTGTCATCTGCATATCTGAGGGTATTGATATTTCTCCCAGCAATCTTGATTCCAGCTTGTGCTTCTTCCAGCCCAGCGTTCCTCATGATGTACTCTGCATATAAGTTAAATAAGCAGGGTGACAAGATACAACCTTGACGTACACCTTTTCCTATTTGGAACCAGTCTGTGTTCTATGTCCAGTTCTGACTGTTGCTTCCTGACCTGCATACAGGTTTCTCAAGAGGCAGGTCAGGTGGTCTGGGATTCCCATCTCTTTCAGAATGTTCCACAGTTTATTGTGATCCACACAGTCAAAGGCTTTGGCATAGTCAATGAAGCAGAAATAGATGTTTTTCTGGAACTCTCTTGCTTTCTCCATGATCCAGCGGATGTTGGCAATTTGATCTTTGGTGCCTCTGATTTTTCTAAAACCTGCTTGTACATCTGGAATTTCACGGTTCACATATTGCTGAAGCCTGGCTTGGAGAATTTTGAGCATGACTTTACTTGCGTGTGAGATGAGTGCAATTGTGCGGTAGTTTGACCATTCTTTGGCATTGCCTTTCTTTGGGATTGGAATGAAGACTGACCTTTTCCGTCCTGTGGCCACCGCTGAGTTTTCCAAATTTGTTGGCATACTTAGTGCAGCACTTTCACAGCATCATCTTTCAGGATTTGAAATAGCTGAACTGGAATTCCATCACCTCCACTAGCTTTGTTCCTATTGATGCTTTCTAAGAGAGACGCCGGTTCCGGCGGCACAGACGCGAGAGACGCCGGCCCCGGCTGCATAGTATAGGATAGGGAAGAATTCACTAGCTTTCTATGGGAGGTGGGGGGGTGCAGTGAAGTGGGAGGGAAAGTCCCTGAACATGCATTTTTAAAGTGTCATTTTAACACAAGACTTTTATATGAATTTCGATAGAAAATGGCTTCCGATAAAGACCACGATGATTATGATCAAAGGATGTCAGTAAACAAGGGTTTCATGTTTCTAACCTTCTTCATTCTCTTCACTGGCCACTCACTCTGGCAAGCAAAGTCAAATAAGCTGCCATGGGCTAGGAAGTCCCACCTAACATGGCAACCACTAAGCTCCATAACCTGAAACTGCCCACTTTAATCTCTTTCTTGCCCAAAATTCCCTTTCAGTTCCTTTCAGTAAGCACTTCCTCCCACAGGTCTTCACTGCCGTTATTCCATTTGCCTGGAATGTCCTACGCTTACACCCTTCCCCAATCATCCTTCTCATTATAGCTAAAATCTATCACACCAGACTACTAGTTTTTAGAACCAAGAATTAAGTCTTTTTCACCCCTGTTTCCCAAATAGTTAAGACCATTTCCAGCACATAGTGGAAGCTTTATAAATTTATGGAATAAATGAATGAATGAACTGAATCGAATAACTAGAAAGTTCTCTAAGGGCTTCCCTGATAGATAAGGGAGAAGGGATAGGTTACCCACTCCAGTATTCTTGGGCTTCCCTTGTGGCTCAGCTGGTAAAGAATCCACCTGCAATGCAGGAGACCTGAGTTCGATCCCTGGGTTGGGAAGAGCCCCTGGAGAAGGGAAAGGCTACCCACTCCAGTATTCTGGCCTGGAGAGTTCCATGGACTGTATTAGTCCATGGGGTCACAAACAGTCAGACACCACTGAGCAACTTTCACTTTCACTTTATCTAATAACCTCTCTCCTTTAATTATTTCCCCAAATCAAACAGGGGCCAGCGGAAATTGAATCCAGAATCAGCAAACCATCACCTACCAGTATTATAAAACTCAGTGAAGACCACAAAAGCAACATAGCACAAAGTTTAGTGAGCCATCAATCAGAGTTTCTTTTTGGGGTTATGAATTAAAATTTATTGTAGTAATGCTTGGTCCACTATTCGAATATACTAAAAGTCACTAAGTGTACACTTCAAATGGGTGAATTATATGGTAAATGAATTACATCTCATTAAAGTTGTTATTTTAAAATTTTCAGACTCTAAGCTATAATACTAAAGTACTTTATTTTAAACCTAAAGTTTCTTAAGTTGTCTTTGGATTCAGTCTTAAATTGCCAAAAGAAGAACTTGGGTTGTTTTGTGGCTTAAGAAATTACTGCTGTATTTTGAATGAGACATTCAAGAAGAATTAGAATCTCTCCTTTCACATAAATGGATGGTCCTCCAAAAAGGGTCTCCAAATGGGTACTAAACTATGACATCTATAAGGAATTAGAGAAAAGCTATGTAAAGTAAGATTCAATTTTCTGTTTATAGTTCTGATAACAACCTGAGGATTTAAAACTTTGTGGTTAAAGAGGAATTCATGCTCACTGCTGGTGGGAGGAGAAATTTGAACAACCATTTGGAAGGCAATTTGGCAACACTTATTAAAATTTTACATATTCATATTATTTTACCTAGACATTCTCTCTTAGTAGTTCATTCTTCAGAAACACTTGCTTAAAGGGAAAATTGTAATACTGAAAAACTAGAAACAAACCAGATGTCCAAGGGTAAGAGACGGGCCAAATAGCCTGTCCACTCAATAGAATATTTGACAGCTGCTAAAAAGAATGAGGTGGTTTGACATGTACTCACATGGAAAGGAGTTAAAGAGGTATTGTTAAACAGAAAAAGTAAGTTAGAATATAATATCCATTTATAATTTAATACACACGTAGGAAAAATGTAAAGGAAAATAAATTTAATGAGCGTTATCTTAGAGTGATGGGATTTCCATCTTCTGTGTTAAGTATTTCTTTCAAATTTGAATTTTTTACATTTCAAATTTGAACTGCATATTTCTCAAGCAGAGAAAGGAAAAAGATTTTTTTAATTTCCCTTTTCTTTGCTTGGCACACTGAAGAACTGGGGGGTGGGGAAGTGGAAGGAAAGGGAGAGACTGATTCTGAGGGAGGCAGAAATGCAACTGTCTCCAGTAACTAGGGAAAGTGAGAACTTCCTACCTCTCATTGTAAAAGTCACCCCTCCCCCCTTTAAAAAAAAATCTGCCACAGCCCTCCCTTTCTCCACTCTCAAACTTAACCACTTTCCATTTACAACCACCGAATGGCAATCAATCAGTTCTCATATCTTCACCCTCTTGTTGGGGCACAAGCTCCCAGAAGACTAAGGACTCAATTCAATCTATCTCTAGGTTCTCCACAACATAAAGGACAATGCACATACACAGCGTTCTAGAGAGCTTCAGCAAGCATATCAGAACTTTTAAAAAACAATTTTTATTTTCAAAGTCTTTTTAGTGGTTTTTGGTTTAAAATTCAGGGAGGACAAAAAGATAATGTCTTCCTCTCACCCTGGATTCTCACCTGGCAATGACTGTAACCAATGTTGTGTCTCTTATTTCAGGGATAGTCTACATATATATGTGAATTCCTATAGCCCTTTTTCTTTAAACCAATCTTAGCATAAATTCTGTTCTATAGCTTGCTTTTTTCACTTACATAATTAGGCAAATGTTTCATATTAGTACATATGGATCTAATTAATAAAACCATATTAATTTTGTTAAAGGCTTCCCAATGTTGTACTATATAGCTGCAGTACTATAATTTAGCCAGTCTCTCCCTGACATATTTAGTTTGTATATTATTTAGGATAAAGTCTAGCTATACTGAAGGTAATAGTAGCTTACACAAGATAAAATTGTCTTTCTTTACTACAAAAAGGTGTGAAAGTAGGTACTTTAGGGCTGCGCTGGTACTCTGCAATGTCAGATACCTATGTCTCTGCCCTCTTATTCTGCCAGACAAGGGCTCATTCAAAGTTCACTTCATGGTCGAAGATGGTGGCTCCAACTCCAACTACAATGGCCATACTGCAGTCAACAAGGAGAAAAAGAACACACACACACAAAAAAAAACAGGAGAAAAACATGTCCTCCTTTTAAGTACAATTCCTAGAAGCTGTGCATGCTACTTATAACTTTGTGACAAGATCCTGCTTTGTTACAAAGAAGGCTAAAAAAATGTCCACCCAGGCAGCCATGTGCCCTCCATAATTTAAGAATTCTTTTACTTTAGGATATGAGATAAAACAGCGAGGTGGACATAATCCATTCTCTACCAGAGGTTTCTTCTAATCTTTTGTAAGGCAAACAAAGCAGCAAAGAACATACTTATGCATCTGCCTTCATACAACTACATGACAGTAACCTTGGACAAAGTGTTATAAGAGGGACTTGAGAAACTTCAGAGATTGTATTCCAATTCTCTCATTTTACAGCAAGGATAGAGACGCAAAGAGGTGAAGCAGCTTGATCACATTCACATAACTACCTCCCAGCAAAACAGGTCTGCCAATTAAAATATATGACACATGATAAAATTTGAATTTCAGGTAAACAAATTATTTTTCAGTAAAACTGTATTACATGTAGTTATCTGAAATTCAAATTTAACTGGATAGCCTGTATTTTTATTTGCTAATCCCAGCAACTCTACAGTAGAGCTAGGTATGGAATTTAAATCTCTTGACTTTCTCTCCCACAGTTTTTTCTGTGTACAATATGGTCCTATCAAGTGAACACTCAGTTAGTACGTGAGGTAGACTCAACATAGCACATCAATAATCCACAAAGAAAATATCTCTCACTGAAGATTAGTTTTATATAGGCTCAAGACATGCTATTCATGCCACATGCTTAAATTAACTGAATTTTCCTAAGTCATAGATACTTGAGTAACAAACTAACCATTTCATAGAGGTTACAGTAAATGTTTCAGTCCAAAAGCTATTAGAGCCCCTGTGCTCCTATTCAAAACAAAATTAGCCTTAAGTCAACACAGACTTTCAGAGACTGAAAGTAGGCAAATCTTACTAGAGTCCTGGTTTATTATACATGCAGAGAAGGACACAAGGATGGGCACAGTCTTCAGTCATTTCACAGTAGTGATAATGTCTGGAGATGAGGATCCAAGACGGAAATCTCAATTATGCCAGCAAATATAATTTTATTACATTTCATTATATTCATGGCTTAAAAAATTAAAAACTAACAAATCAAGACCTCTTCATAGCCTCTCTTCCTGACTACAAACCAACACCTCTGCAGATTTTTTCATATCACAAAATTTTACAGGTACACAACAAACTTTATAACAAAGAAATGAAAAATGATAGCTCTAAGAACATTTTTCATGCTAGGCAATTAAAGAAAACTGCCTAAAAACTTATCTGACCAAAGTTAGCACACTAGGGATGGGGGGAGGGAAGCGAAGAGGGTGAGACCCTAATTGTTATCCAGTCTCTAGAGTCAACCAATTTCTAAGAAACATGAAGAACAGAGGAACACTTTAAACTCTGCAGGGATGCAATCAACAAAAACCAGTCTGCAGGAAACTGTACAGGACAAACAACCTGGGCTCTTTAACAAATGAAGGGGGGAAAAAAGTAAATAAGACTTTAAGGCATCAACCAATCACAATGTGTGGTCCTTATTTAAATCTTGATCTAAATAAATTACTATTTAAAAAAAACTATGACACTTAAGAATGCTTAGCTGCTCAGTCAAGTCCAACTCTCTGAGACCCCACAGACTGTAGCCCACCAGGCTCCTCTGCCCGTTAGCTTCTCCAGGAAACAATAATGGAGTGGGTTGCCATTCCCTTCTCCAGCGAATCTTTCCAACCCAAGCACTGAACCTGGATCTCCTGCATGGCCGGTAGATTCTTTACCACCTGAGCTACCTGGGAAGTCCTATGGGCACCGATGAGACAATTGGAAATTTTAACACTATTTGGTGATATTAAAAAAAATATTGGTAATTTTTCAGTACATGTGATATATTTAAAACTTACAATTTTTATTTTAAAACTTTTTAATCCTTATCTTTTAGAGATATAGACTAGAATATTTATGGATGAACTGCTAGGATGTCTGGGTTCTGCCCTAAAATAATTGAGGAGGATGTGGGTGAGGTATGGATGGGGCAGGTGTGGTCACAGGCTGATGAATTGGCAGAAGGCTGTATATTGTCACCCTACTTATTTAACTTATATGCAGAGAGCATCATGAGAAATGCTGGGCTGGAAGAAGCACAAGCTGGAATCAAGATTGACAGGAGAAATATCAATAACCTTAGATATGTAGATGACACCACCCTTATGGCAGAAAGTAAAGAGGAACTAAAAAGCCTCTCGGTGAAAGTGAAAGAGAAGAGTGAAAAAGTTGGTTTAAAGCTCAACATTCAGAAAACTAAGACCATGGCATCTGGTCCCATCACTTCATGGCAAATAGATGGGGAAACAGTGGAAACTGTGGCTGACTTTATTTTGGGAGGCTCCAAAATCACTGCCGATGGTGATTGCAGCCATGAAATTAAAAGACACTTATTCCTTGGAAGGAAAGTTATGACCAACCTAGATAGCATATTGAAAAGTAGAGACATTACTTTGCCAACAAAGGTCCGTCTAGTCAAGGCTATGGTTTTTCCAGTGGTCATGTATGGATGTGAGAGTTGGACTGTGAAGAAAGCTGAGCACTGAAGAATTGATGTTTTTGAACTGTGTTGTTAGAGAAGACTCTTGAGAGTCCCTTGGATGGCAAGGAGATCCAACCAGTCCATCCTAAAGATCAGTCCTGGGTATTCACTGGAAGGACTGATGCTAAAGCTGAAACTCCAATACTTTGGCTACCTCATGCGACGAGTTGACTCATTGGAAAAGACCCTGATGCTGGGAGGGATTGGGGGCAGGAGGAGAAGGGGACGGCAGAGAATGAGATGGCTGGATGGCATCACCGACTTGATGGACATGAGTTTCAGTAAACTCTGGGAGTTGGTGATGGACAGGGAGGCCTGGTGTGCTGCGATTCATGGGGTTGTAAAGTGTCGGACATGACTGAGCGACTGAACTGAACTGAACTAAATGAGTACACAGGGAATCACTACACTATTTTCTGTTTATATTTCTGCATGTTTGAAATTCTCCATTTTATTAAAAAAAAAATTCTAGCACATGCCAAAAAATTAGTATATGCCAACAACCTAAAATAAAACCTGAGTAGTATAGTTATGAATACCTGAAATATGATAATATTGCATCAGAAAAAATAATTCAAACAAGCCCATTATTTCAGACCCCACTGTGATTAATGTATTAACTCAGATAAAACCCTTTGTCTTTAGCATTTTTCAGAAGGAAAGGTTTGACTTACTTGTCATGACTTAAATTGAGGAAAAATACTACTCAAGTTATTTCAAATACATTTAATTTTCCTGCTGCTGCTAAGTCACTTCAGTCGTGTCTGACTCTGTGTGACCCCATAGATGGAAGCCCACCAGGCTCCCCCGTCCCTGGGATTCTCCAGGCAAGACCACTGGCGAGGGTTGCCATTTCCTTCTCCAATGCATGAAAGTGAAAAGTGAAAGTGAAGTCACTCAGTCGTGTCTGACCCTCAGAGACCCCATGGACAGGAGCCCTCCAGGCCCCTCTATCCATGAGATTTTCCAGGCAAGAGCACTGGAGTGGGGTGCCATTGCCTTCTCCTAGATAGCATATTAAAAAGCAGAGACATTACTTTGCCAGCAAAGGTCCGTCTAGTCAAGGCTGTGGTTTTTCCAGTAGTAATGTATGGATGTGAGAGCTGGACTGTGAAGAAAGCTGAGCGCCAAAGAATTGATGCTTTTGACCTGTGGTGTTGGAGAAGACTCTTGAGAGTCCCTTGGACTGCAAGGAGATCCAACCAGTCCATTCTAAAGGAGATCAGTCCTGGGTGTTCATTGGAAGGACTGATGCTAAAGCTGAAATTCCAATACTTTGACCACCTCATGCGGCGAGTTGACTCACTGGAAAAGAGTCTGATGCTGGGAAGGATTGGGGGTGGGAGGAGAAGGGAACGACAGAGGATGAGATGGCTGGATGGCATCACCAACTCGATGGACATGAGTTTGAGTGAACTCCGGGAGTTGGTGATGGACAGGGAGGCCTGGCGTGCTGTGATTCATGGGGTCGCAAAGAGTCGGACACGACTGAGCGACTGAACTGAACTGAACTGAGAAACCTCAACAGCCATACTGAAGTAATTTTTATCAGCCTTATTAGGCCAAAATCTTGCAGGGGGAGGGGGGGAACCGCCCTTATCCTGCATCCTCTTTTAGTTTGTTTTTTCAGGCAAGTCCCAAGCAGGCAAGTCCCAAGGTTATATAACCGAAACAACACCTGGGGAGACAGCTTGTGAACTCTTCTAGCTCTGTTTGAACCTATCACAAAAGCCCCTAATTTTAAATTAGTCCAGTGCCAACCTGGAAGTATTAAAACACATAGGACCTTTGAGCAAACAAAGCATAGTTCAGCCTAGGCATTTTGCCAGTAGATAGCTCAGGAGTTACCCCTACTTTACAAATGAAGAAACTGAGACTGAATTCACAGATTCTGTAAAATAAAAAGGCAGGGACTAATTCACTTGAGTTTAAACCCTTTAACGACTAGTCCCAATATTCACCCATTACTCCCACATGGAAACATATGGTCATAGGTACAAATCTTTTTCAATATAAATTACTATTTCTGTAACCTGATCATGGCTTCCAGTCCAATCACTTTATGGCAAACAGAAGGGGGAAAAGTAGAAACAGTGACAGATTTTATCTTCTTGGGCTCCAAAATCACTGTAAACAGTGACTGAAGCCATGAAATTAAAAGACGTTTGTTTCTCGGAAGGAAAGCTGTGACAAACTTAGACAGTATATTAAAAAGCAGAGTCATCGGTTTGCCAACAAAGGTCCGTATAGCCAAAGCTATGGTTTTTCTAGTAGTCATGTACAGATGTGAGAGTTGGACTGAGGGCTTAAGAATTGACACTTTCAAATTATGGTGCTGGAGAAGACTCTTCAGTGTCCCTTGGACTGCAAGGAGATCAAACCTGTCAATCCTAAAGAAAATCAACCCTGAATATTCACTGGAAGGACTGATGCTGAAGCTGAAACGCCAATACTTTGGCCACTTGATGTGAAGAGCCAATTCACTAGAAAAGACTAATGCTGCAAAAGATGGACAGCAAAAGGAGAAGAGGGCAGCAGAGGATAAGATGGTTAGATAGCATCACTGATTCAAGGGGCATGAATCTGAGCAAACTTCAGGAGATAGTGAAGGACAGGGAAGCCTGG
The DNA here is from genome assembly GCF_049115385.1 of Moschus berezovskii. Lineage (NCBI taxonomy): Eukaryota > Metazoa > Chordata > Mammalia > Artiodactyla > Moschidae > Moschus > Moschus berezovskii. Next base: position 15,877,395 of record NC_142483.1, read on the forward strand.
CGTGTTGCAGTCCATGGGGTCATGAGTCAGAGACGACTTAGCAACTGAACAACAAACAACCTGATCAATATTTATTTCTATCATCAACATCCTTCCATTCATCAAGGCCCACCTGATTATGCAAAGGGAAGAATATTCAAGGCAGAAAGAAACCGTAATTTATTTAGTCAATCCTATAAACTGGGTATTTAGGTTCTTTCTAATGCTTGCCACAATAAAAACATTAGAATGAATGTTCAGATAGACACACCTATGTGAGTCTGCTTCATTTTTTCTCCAGGATAAATTCTTAGAAGTAGAATAGCTGGTGGGCAAAGGGTATACACATGAAAAAATATGGATTATAACAACAAAGCACACTCCAGGAGATCTGGGACAATTTAGACTCCTGGTAATAACAATTAGGGTCCATTTCACCACTCTGCCCACTACTGTACATTAGTTTTCCTTTTAAACTTTGGCAATATAATAGCTGAAAATAATCTCATTATCTTAATCTGCACATATTTATTAGAAGTAAGGTTAAATATCTGGGTTTCTCAATGGCTCAGTGGTAAAGAATTCAATGCAGGAGACTCAGGTTTGAGCCCTGGGTTGGGAAAATCCCCTGGAGAAGGAAATGCCAACCCACTCCAGTATTCTTGCCTGAAAAATGCCATTAACAGAGGAGCTTGGCAGGCTACAGTCCAAAGGACTGCAGAATCAGACATGACTAAACAACTGAACACACATACAGACACAAAGTTAAATATCTACCCGTGAATTCCTTTTTCCTGTCCTGGGAATTGCCTGTCTTTGTTTTCCACTAATTTTTCTACTTCACTGTTACTCTTGTTACTATTGATTTACAGAAGCTCTCCACCTCAGCACTACTGACATTCGGGGCTGGATACATCTTTGCTATACGGGACTGCCCTGAGCCTTGTAGGATGTTGGCAGCAGCTCTGGCCTGTACTCACCATACGCCAGCAGCACTCCCTTTGCTTTTTCTGAAAACCAAAAATGTCTCCAGGGATTGCCACATGTCCTCTGGAGAACAAAACTGCCCCCTTGCTGTGCTTAGTGGATTAAGAACCGCTGTGCTTAGTGGATTAACTCTATTCCAACTACATGCTGCCACCTCTGGATATTGCTCCCCACTTCCCCACCCAATAGGAATGTCCCTTCAATATTTTTTACAGATGGTCAACTAGAATGCTAATTTTCTACGCAGTCTTCTCAGCACTAAACAGCTATAATTGTCCCAAAACTCAGGTAAGTAAAATTAAGTCTAAATATCTTTAAGTTCCAACTGGTAGTTTTATTTATACCTTCCAGAACTGTACTGCTCAACAGAGGAGCCACTAGTCACATATAAATTTAAATTACATGCAGTTAAAAAAAATTAAAAATTCAGTTCCTCAGTTACACTAGCTACATTTCAAGTGCTCAATAGCCACATATGGCAGGTGGCTACCATACTGGACAACACAGATACAGAACATTCTCATCATCTCAGAGTGTCGCTTGGACAGAGCTTCTCTGGAACCCTGCCACTCAAAGTGTGGTCCATGGACCAGCAACATTGGCATTGCCTAGCAGCTTGTTAGAAATATAGAATCTTGCATCCCACACTAGATCTACTAAATCAGGATCTTCATTTTAACAAGATCTCCAGGTAATTTATGTGCACTCTGAAGATTGAGAAGCATTGCACCTGGAGACTCAAACATCAAAGGCCAGTGATCAAATGGGCACTCATTCCCCAAGTCTGCATACTTCTCCAGACTAAATGCTATCAGCTTTTCACCATGTGATCTAATTTCCATAACTTCACTGATCCAACTCTTCACTTCCCTCTATCACCTTCCCATTTATAAAGAACAGAAGGGGAAGCCATGCTTCAGGAAAGAGGTCTGACACTGAGACCATCTTCTCTGAACTATACATCAGCTTCCCTGGTGGCTCAGATGGTAAAGAATCTGCCTTCAATGTGGGAGGCACAGGTTTGATCTCTGGATTGGGAAGATCCCCTGGAGAAGGGAATGGCTATTCACTGTAGGATTCTTGTCTGGAGAATCCCATGGACAGAGGAGCCTGGCAAGCTACAATTCGTGGGGTCACAAAGAGTTGGATGTGACTAACACTTTCACTTTTCACTTTCCTTTTAATATAGCCTCAATGTGCATTCGTTCTGTCATTTAGTAGTTTCCCATCATCCAGGTTACACCAGAGGCACATAATAAAATTGTGGTCAACAGGTTCCTTGGGCCTTCTTCATGGAACTACAGTGAAGTCACAAGTACCACAGACTTTTCTGGGTGACTGTTTGAACAAATGTTCTGAAATATACAATTATCGATATTAAATTTAACCTTGTTGGCTTCTGCCATTTGGTTTCATCTACCAATACTTTGGCCACCTCATGCGATGAGTTGACTCACTGGAAAAGACTCTGATGCTGGGAGGGATTGGGGGGCGGGAGGAGAAGGGAACAACAGAGAATGAGATGGCTGGATGGCATCACCGACTCGATGGACATGAGTTTGAGTGAACTCCGGGAGTTGGTGATGGAACAGGGAGGCCTGGCGTGCTGTGATTCATGGGGTCGCAAAGAGTCAGACACGACTGAGCGACTGAACTGAACTGAAGTGAACCAAGCTCTTAATGCATCCTAATTCTTTCATCCTACTTTGTCTGAAAACTTGATGAATATGCCTATGCCTTCTTCCAAGCACTTGAAAATGTTAAACAGGAGAAAATTCAGAACAGTGACCAAAAGTCCCACAGTGTCTTCTTCGTCCTGCCTGTATGAATCCACTCACTATGGTTCTGACCCAGCTATTAATTAGCTGATTAATTGTACTGATACTTGAAATCACTTTCTAATTCTAAAATGTATTGTTTCAGAAACCATTAGAATTTTTCTAGCAAAAAAAAAAAAAGAAGAAAATTGCAAGATTAGATTTATATTGTCTTCAAGATTGAAGACCCTCTAATTTTTCCTATGTCCTGTCTCACTACCAATACCCTATGACAAAAGCATGACACACTCTCATTTATATCCAACCCCAAAATTAGGTCAACCAAAATGACTGCCTTTTCATTGAAATAAATACGTTCATTTACGTTGAAACAAAGTATTTTATGGATCAACACTTAACCTGTACCTGTGATGGGATCAATTCCCCAATGCACAAAGGTGGTCCATTCACAAAATATCTCATTAATTACAAATTACATCTAATAACTCAATGATTCAAGTTTTTTTTTTTAAACCCTTGAAAATCTTTATTTTTTATTGGAGGCTAATTATTTTACAATATTATATTGGTTGGTTTTGCCATACATTGACATGAATCCACCCCGGGTGTACATGAGTTCCCCTTCCTGAACCTCCCTCTCACCTTCCTCCTCCCCTTATCCTCCTTCTGGGTCATCCCCGTGCACCAGCCCCGAGCATCCTGTATCATGCGTCGAACCTGGACTGGTGATTCGTTTCACATATGATAATATACATGTTTCAATGCCATTCTCCCAAATCATCCCACCCTCACCCTCACCCACAGAGTCCCAAAGACTGTTCTATACACCTGTGTCTCTTTTGCTGTCTTGTATACAGGGTTATCATTTCCATCTTTCTAAATTCCATATATACGCGTTAGTATACTCTACTGGTGTTTTTCTTTCTGGCTTACTTCACTGTATAATAGGCTCCAGTTTCATCCACCTCATTAGAACTGATTCAAATGCATTCTTTTTAATGGCTGAGTAATACTCCATTGTGTATATGTACCAAAGCTTTTTTATCCATTCGTCTGCAGATGGACATCTAGGTTGCTTCCATGTCCTCACTATTATAAACAGTGCTGCGATGAACACTGGAGTACATGTGTCTCTTTCAATTCTGGTTTCCTCGATGTGTATGCCCAGGAGTGCGATTGCTGGATCATATGGCAGTTCTATTTCTAGTTTTTTAAGGAATCTCCACACTGTTCTCCATAGTGGCTGTACTAGTTTGCATTCCCACCAACAGTGTAAGAGGGTTCCCTTTTCTCCACACCCTCTCCAGCATTGATTCAAGTCTTAAAACATTCTCTTCCTTTTTTTTTTAACAAACATACTTGACATAAATGAATGAATGATGGACCTGGTAAAGAAAAATATTAGACATATGTCAACATCTATGAGATGGCCTCTTATTTTTCAAATGAGTTAAAATTATTTTTATACTTCCACTAAATCAATTCTGGAGATTTTAATTTTTACATTCCCTCTTATCCCTTTGTCATCTTGTTTTATCTTCTCTGTCTCATCCTGAGAAAGTTCCTTTTTGTGTTGCTTCTATCATGCATATTAATTGAACATATGCACCAAAAAATATATATATTGCATGACTCTTACAAAGGAGGCAATCTGAGTGATTCAAAGAAATGCAAGATAAGATCTCCTCCTTGAGGGGTTAATAATCCAGTGGCAAAGAGAAGACTTATACACAAATAATTATGCTAGAAAGCAATATACAGAGCATCCTATATAAGAACTACAATCGATAAGCTATAAAATATTCAAACTCGATTTCTGGCTGGGATCATTCCATCATTAGAAGGGAAAACTTCTCAGAAGGAACACCATTTGTACTGGTTTGAAAGACGGATTGGATTTCAACATGTGGGTGGGGAGAAGATCTGGAATTAATCCTAGCCAACCAAGCAAAGGAGCACAGCAAAAGAGGTACAAATACAAGTGGATCCACTTTAGCCAAAGTAAAAGATGCATGGTGGCAAATTAGATAGAAAAGGCCAGAGCACAAGGGGCGGGCACAAGTGATGATGAGAAAAAAAAAAAATGGATGGACCCAGATTAGGGCACTGGCTGTCAGCAACATCAATATTGACACAGTGTCTAAGCCTGTCTATTATCAGGTTTAACTGAAGGGACGTATCAGTGATTGTTTCTTCATGAAGTATGATGCAGTGATTCCCATATGGTTAAATAGTCTTGTTTTTAAATATCTGGATGGTATTTAACAATACAATAATATGAATATTCTCTAGTATTGGACATTGAGGTTAGTGCCTATGTTTTATTACTTAAAATATTACAGTGAATATCGTTTTACTTTGTGCTCATATAATTCTTAGATGAGGAAACAAGGTCATACTGTATACCACAGAGAACTATATTCCATATCCTAGAATAAAACATAATGGAAAAGAATATAAAAAAGAACATATGTATGTGTTTAAGTGAGCCACTTTGCTGTATAGCAGAAATTAGCACAATATTGTAAAGCAACTACAATAAATTTTTTTTTAATTCTTAAAAGAGAAACTACTGGTCAGAGAATAAGAATATTTTTAAGACTCTTAATATACATTTACCAATTTCATATCAGAAAACAGGTATCTATTTAAACCTTCAACAGTAGTATAGAGGTATAGTATATGAGACTGTATTCATCTCACCAAAAGAATGTGGGTTTCTGGACACTGTACCCCTTCCCCCAGTTGTGTGAGAAGCCAGATAAGAAAGGGTCTACTGTCCCAAGGAGATACAAAAAAGGAGCTAAGGTAGAGACAGTCTCACCTCCTGGGTGAATGTGACTCCTCACTGTGCAACCCAGGACTTCACATACAAAGTGGCTCATGATTGTGACCTGTGGAGCCTCATAAGGCCCCAGGCTTAGAAGAGCCCTGTGCTTGTTTTAATGTCTGTTATCCAATGATTTTTGAACAAAGGCCTTGCATTTTCATTTTGAAATGAGCCCGAAAAATTATGCTGCTAATCTGGCTCACACCTCATAGCTAGGAGAGTATAATCACATAGGCATATTTAAAACTTCCCCCAACCAGCACAATACCATTGGGTTTATAGGAAAGGAGGAGGAGAAAAATCTAAGCAAACCCGCATTAAAAGCATTTTTAAAGAACATGTATTTTTCAAAAAAGCCATTATCAAATTACCTCTTAATTTCATTTGTTACACAGATCAAGGGGACAACAAAATTAAATCGAAATCACAGAGATTGAGAGGAGTCATGAAACAAAAAAAGTAAACAAATTTTTAAATCCTAGAGAGACAATAATTCAGAAAAACACTATGTTCAAAGTCAATGAGAATTTGGCTTTTTCTATAACTATATCATCTTCCCAGTAGGGTCCTGAGCTGAATAAATGTAATTTCTGCTTGGAAATTTTCCTGGAGGCCATCTGGAAAATTAAGACAGACAGGATAAGTATCTTTTTATTATTCTGAGCCACATAAAACAATTGGTCTCAGGAGTCGATAAAAACTATTCCAGAGGAACTCAGACCACTAATCTTGCTATTCTCAACAACTTTCTCCAAACCCCAAATTTAATAGACTATTAGTATTCTTAGTGTGAACACTGTCCTTTTTCCAAGTTTTATTTAAAGTTTAGAAGATCAAAAAGTATTAGAATTCTGCAGATGCATTCACAGGGGGGAGGCTCCAGACTTCAACAGGCAAGAAACATTATCAGATTTAAATCCAATTCTACATCCTTCTCCTATCCTAATTCCCATTCTGACATTCCTGAGAGCATATTCTTAAATCTAGTCTCAGATTTTGCTTCTGAACTACACAGGGTCCTTCTTAGAAATGCTGATTTCTGGGTCCCACACTGGACCTCTGAACCAACATATTTGGAGACAGGACTTCGATATCTATTCTTTTGATAAACAGTGGCTGAGTCTATGCACAAACCAGAGCTGCTCACACTTCATTGTGCATTACACATCACCCAGGGATCTTGTTATAATGCAGGTTCTGATTTATTAGGTCTGGGTATGTGTTTAAGAGTCTGCATTTCTAACAAGCCAAGAGCAGTAGCTCCTTCTCTGGCTGCACATGGGCAAGTTTTTTAAACCTCAATGTCCAGGCCATATCCCAATTGAATTACAATCCCTGTGACCAGGTCCAGGCATCACCCTGGAATATGACTGTGTGTAGATATCCCCTAAGCCTCATTTTGCAACTCTATAAAGTGAGAATGGTACCCACATCTCACAGACACCATTTATCACTAATCATTTTCCAAACTCTCTGCACTCCTATCTTGGGGTCCTTCACCTTGGAACCTCTGCACACACTACTCCTCAACTACCAGCTACCTTCACCCTTGGCCTTGTTAAGTCCTATTCTCTGTCTTCACACTGTAGCTCACAGGGAAGATCTTCTGACCAGGCACCAGTGCAAAATGAAATAAGGTTCCTGCATTTATACTGTTCATAGCATCCTGAACATCCTTCAGAACATCACATAGTTTATAACTAAGCAATTTAATGCAGGTAAAGGAATAATGTCTGCCTCACCTCACTCACTAGCCTTGGTAGGCCACAGATCCCCTCAGAGGGCAGACCTCGACTCACCACAATCCCAGTCACTCCCCAGCGCTTCATAATAAAAACTACTAATATGTTTGGCTACCTTAATCTATGCCAGGCTCTGCTATCAGCATTTTATAGGGCTTCATTACTTTAATCCTCACGAAATCCTCTGAAGTAGGTGTGACTACTATCCCTATTTTATGGATGAGAAACTGAAGCACAGACGCTAAGTTGCTTGACCAAAGACTCACAGAAGAGCATTCGCGAATCAATCAGAATTTGAACCCAAGCAATCTGGGTTAAGAAGAGGAAGGAGGCACAATGAGAGACTACAAAGGTTCCCTGGGGACTCAGCCTGTTTCCCAAACATACACCTTGCTTTGTAATGGTCACAATGCCAGGGGAGCAACATTAATTCAATTTGCAAGGTAGACACCTTAGCTTAGGCTCATTCTTTCAAAACAGATGTTTTCAACAGTCCCTGTTTTAACATTGAGAGTCCATGACTACAGAAGTAGTAGATACCTATCAATTATCAGATAGCATACAGAGGAATAAGCAAACAGAAACTGTGGTAAGTGCAGGGAAGGAACCAAGTAGGGTGGCGAGGCAGGAGCCTGTAGGCACCCTCAGACAGCGTCAGGGCAAAGTCTCTTTGGCTGAAACGAAAAAGACCAGAAGCCAACTATTCAACCAGGAGGCGTGGGGTGAGGTGCGGGGACGCAACACTGGCAGGGGCAGCGCAGGCAACGCCCCGAAGCCGGAACAGTAAAGGATGGTGTGGCTGATCCTGAAGGAAGGCCACAAAGAGTAAGGAGATAAAATCCAGGAGTCCAGCCGGCCCCAAAACACACCTCCAGATTCAGAAACTTCGTCATCCATGTTTCACCTAGTCAGTTACCAAAATACTTACTAGTGTGTTCACAGTGCCTCCTCAGGATTTCTGGCCTATGCTTCTGAGGAGAGCAGGCGCGGTGAGACGCCAGGCTCTGAGGCGAAGCCCCACCCTCTTGAGCTCATTGGTCTGGAGGTCGTCACGTGACCCCAGAGCATACTCTGGTTTCCTGCCCAGCAACCTAACAGCAGCACCTTGTAGAAAAACTCTGCAGGGGAAAGCGAGGTGACCATTAGATGAAGATTCTCTCAGGAATTTAACCAGAAATATATCATTGCCTGGGAAATACCATGGGCAGAGGAGCCTGGCGGGCTACAGTCCATGGGGTCTCAAAAGAGTCAGACACGACTTAGCCACTGAACAACATGAAAACAATAAACCAGTTGAATATAGGGAGAAAAGTGGATAGGGAAGGAAGTAACTGTGGCTACGTTAATAACAGAACTCTTGAGTAAAGACTGAAAACTCCTGCTCCCCAGCCCCTAGTGTCACCAAGCCCCAGCCATACCTCGGTTCTTATTATCAGGTTTCTGGAAGATTTCAGCCATCTTAATACCATTTGAATGTTTTAATTAAATGCTTATTCTGTGCTCTGCATTAAGGGCTTTTTCCATTGTCATCTCACATGGTCTTCCCTAGCAAGTGCTGAAATCATTATCCCAATTTTTACACTTGAAGAATATCCAAGAAGCTGAGTTACATTCCCCACATCATAAAACTGTAATGGGCATACCTGAGACTCCAAAGGTCTGTGCAATTAGCTATTTTGATGAATCAATTCTCATTTTCATAAAACAGATCCTCATTACTGGAGTTGGCCTGAGTGAGACTCTGTTTCTTATGGTGGACTGAGTATACTTTCCAGTGTATCTACACAGGTAATTATAGAGTGATGGCTTTCTAAAAAAAACTATGCAAAGCTAGATCCAAAATGTCAAATGTCAGGATAGATAGAGAGCAAACTGATTTTAATTTAGGTCCATGTGATAGAGAATATAAATTTAGTAAATGAACTTTGGTGATAGATTTAAAGACAGGTAATAAAGCATACATTCATTAAATATATCACATAATGTAATACATAAATATCAAGCCATATGAGTAAATTAACAAAGTTTAATAGCTCTTCTCACTTCTATAGTAACTTCACTTCTATAGTAAAAATGACTAACATTTACTGAATATATTGTGTGCCAGGCATCATGCTAAGTGCTCCATGTATATTATCTCATTAAACCTCATTGTGGGGAAAATAATAAAATAACTCCAGTTCACAGATGTGACAATCGAAACTCAGAGACAAAGTAGCTGGTTTTGTTTTTAGAGGCAAGTTTTAAATGCAGTTATATCTAAATCCAGAAGCCTGTACTTAATTATTTCAAGTATCTCAATTATAGCAAAAATCATATACCATGTCATAATGGGTTATTTGAAGGTATATACTCCACCATGAAGCCACCTTGGAAGAGTTTATGGACTCTTCTATCCACCTCTATCCTCTCCTTGCCTGAGATAGATTAGAAATATAATGTTAATACAAATGAATTAGCTAGTGTACTTCTAATACAAGACCTTGGTCAGCCATAATTCCTGCTGAACCCAGGCTGTTGGGTGAATTTTGAAGGGTAACGAATTATCACAGAAAAAAATCGGCATCCCCAGAGACTGCTAGAACCAGACATATTTCAGGAGATCACCTGATCTTGTGAATTCCAGCAAGGTAGAGTAAGTGCCAGCTCTCTTCAATTCCTGGATTAGACATTGTGGCTGCAGAGGAATTTCAGAATACCAATGGAGAAAGTGACAATTCAGACTGAAAATACTAGCCACCTCCAGGATGTAGAGAAAGTAAAAGAAACTCGGGGAGCAGAAGTGCCCTCAGACCAGGGTGTCAAAGCTTGGAGTGACCACGAAATTAGGAGTTTCTTAGAAGAATGGGAACTCCTTGAAGGTGAAGCATTAAAGAAGAATTTTAATGTAGCATCAAAAATAATTGCCAGGCATCTCAAGCAAAGGGGCATAATTAAGAGCAAGATAAAATGTCTCCAGATGCTCATAAGTATGCATGACTTATATTGGACCATACATGAAGTCAACCAGAGACCAAGGAGTGAACCTTTGCCATGTCCTTATGGAGGGACCCTTCACAGGATCTTCGGACATAGGTTGGAGATAAAGGAGTTTTCAGAAGTGGCTGCCCTCCCAGCACCTGTGTACCAGCCTCCTGACTGTGCCATCCCTGATTACTTTGAGGAGCTGTTGTGGATTCCCCCACATATGATTTACATAGAAGATCCTCATGTACCCAGGTGGGAGCTCTGGAACATGAACCTTCCACAGTCAAGTTCATGCCCGTTTCCTGCATTTCTCCTACTATACTCTGGCCCTCAGTCACCATGGTCTCCTACCACACCCTGGTCTTCAGCAACAGGGGTCAACTTTTTCTGACACCGAGTCAGATGGAGAGTTTACAATTAGAAGTTTACAATTTGATTCAAAGTACAGACAATAGAGTAGAACATCTCTCTAACCTCATGACTTCTTTCTTCCTAGCCCAATGTAATGAGGAAAAAAAAAAAAAAACTATAAAAATAGGTGACTGTTACCCTCATCCTTTTCTGCCTTGTGCTGGATTTTGGATGGGACCTAGGATTGTAAAATGTCCCTGGGGCTGTAGGGGTTGGGGTTCACATTACAGGTAACCTGAGACTTGTTACCTTTTCTCTTTACTCTCTCCATCATGCTACTTGCATGGAGGATCATTAACATCAGGGACAACTTAGACATTCAGAGATAAGTGAGCTCAGTCACACCCTCTTCATTTCCTGAGTGCGATTGTGGAAATTGTTTAATGTTTCTGATAATTATATATATATATTTAAGAGTTGCTAATTTTATTTTTTTACTTTACAATATTGTATTGATTTTGTCATACATTGACATGAATCCACCCCGGGTGTACATGTGTCCCCCATCTTGAACCCCCCTCCCACCTCCCCCCCATACCATCCCTTTGTTTCATCCCAGTGCACCAGCCCCGAGCATCCTGTATATGCTTATTTTTTAAAAGAAATTGCCCATTCAGTTTTCAAATAGCTGTATGTTACCACCAGGAAGGTCTGAGTCATTCAATTTATTTCCTCATTATCATTATGTGTTGTCACAATTTAAATTTTTGCAGTTCTGACAGTTCTTTAGGAAGTGGCATCAGCAGACTCAGCCCATTTTAACATGCTCTGAGCAGAGCTTAGAATGATGGTCTGGTCTCTGCCCATAGGCTTCTCTGTTTAACATCCCAAAGTGATGATATCTCATTGTGGTCTCAGTTTGCAATCCCTCTTGGCTAATGACTTTGAACATTATTTCATGTGTCTATATGCCATCTGAATATCGTCTTCAGTGATTGGTCTCTTCAAGTTTTTGGTCCATTTTCTAATTGAATTGTTTTGACTCTTTTGAATTGAGAGTTATTTATTGTAGCCTTCTGTGAGATGTGTCATGTGTAAATAATTTCGTGCCTTTTTTTTTCTACAAAACCTCATATGGACAGGATAAAAGTTAAATTTTGATTAGGTCAATTTTCAGATAGTACTTTCAGCTTCTTTGATAAGAGTATTCTAATTATCTGCTCCATATTAGGTAATTTGCAGTAGTCTGTGTGTTTTAAGAATTGGTCCATTTCTTCTAAGTTGTCAAATTTTAAGTGTATACAGTCATTCACAGTATATCCTTGTTTTCTTTTGAGTATCTACAGGAGCTCTAGTGATGTTCTTTGCTTCATTTCTGCTATTGATAATTTGCACTGTCCCTTTTTTCTTAGTCTTGCTCAAGGTTTGTCTACTAAATAATATCAAAAAATCATTTATTAGTTTCACTGACTTTTCTTCATTCTGTTTGCAAGTGTATTACTGCTTCTATCATTATTTCCTTCCTTCTGAGTCCTTTGGGTTTAGTTTGCTATTTTTATTCTAGGTTCTTGAAGTGGTAGATTAGATTATTTTTCAAAGACTTTTCCTTTTTCCTAATGAATGAAATTAGTGCCATTAATTTTATTTCCACCACTGCTTTTGCTGTGTCCCATGGATTTTAATGTTACATTTTAATTTTATTTCAATGTATTGTTTTTCTCTGTAGACTGTTCTTTGACCCATGGATTATATATATATATATTACTTTCTAAAATTAGAGATATTTATATTGCCATTGTTTCATTGGTTTTCTAATTTGATTCCACTAAGACCAGAAAACATACTACATATGATTCAGTTTTTAAAATTTGTTTTATGGCCCAAAAGATGGTCTATCTGGGGGCACCTGAAAAGTATATCCTGATGTCAAATGAAGTACCTTGGACTGCAAGGAGATCCCACCAGTCCATTCTAGAGGAGATCAATCCTGGGTGTTCATTGGAAGGACTGATGTAAAACTGAAACTCCAATACTTTGACTCACTTGAAAAGACTCTGATGCTGGGAGGGATTGGGGGCAGGAGGAGAAGGGGACGACAGAGAATGAGATGGCTGGATGGCATCACCAACTCGATGGCTATGAGTCTGAGTGAACTCCGGGAGCTGGTGATGGACAGGGAGGCCTGGCGTGCTGTGATTCATGGGGTCGCAGAGAGTCGGACACGACTGAGCGACTGAACTGAACTAAAAGATCCTCTTGTTTGAAAAAAAAAAAAAAAATCGGCATCCTGATAATGAAACATCTTAGTTATAAAACTCGAACTGCCATCAGTCCCCAAACAGCTAAATTCTTCAGCTTCCTATTAACAGATTGATTTGTAACAACTATGTGCTACTCAGAGGAAAGGGAAAAAACTGAGCATCTCTGAAAATCTCATAAAAATTATCTGTAAATAATGAAAACGATGTTGAAATATTAACGCCTCCTCCATGAGCACATCAAAATGCTCCCTCAGCCACCTTCCATCTGCTTGCCCGCCTCTTCCAACGTGAGCACAGCCTCACTCTGCTTTCAGCTTATTTGATGTCTAAAAAGATTAAGCCAAAAATTGTTTCAGCACTCTGGAAAGTATCAGCCTCACATTTCAGACACATTTGGACATCCTAATTTAAAATTTGGTGGAAAAATAGCATACTTGTGGGCTGTTCCTTGCCATATTTTAAATGAATCTCTCACAAAATTTATTTCTCTATCAAAATCATAGGCATGAACTTCTAAATGGAAGTAATAAGAGGAATAGCAACAATAATAGCGGCTAACACTATTAGGAAATTTACAGTTCTAAAGAGCTTAACACTGTTCTAAGCACTTCACACAGTCATTCATTTAAGGCTTCCCAGGTGGCATAGTGGTCAAGAAGCTGCCTGCCAACGCAGGAGACACAAGAGACGCAGGTTCAATCTCTGGATCGGAAATATCCCATAGAGTAGGAAACTGAAACCCATTCCAGTATTCTTTCCTGGAGAATTCCCTGGACATAGGAGCATAGTGGACTACAGTCCATGGGGTTGCAACAAGTCAGACACAATTAAGCACAAATGTGACTATTATTAGCTCCATTTTACAAAGTAGAAAACTGAGGCCCAGAGAGAGGCATTCAGTGACTTTATCCAGTTCAAAGGACACAGTAGCAGAGCCAATGACTGAAACCAGGGCTCTGGACTCTAGATTCCATGATCTTATCCACTGCACCAAGCTGCCTAGAAGGTTTCAGTCACTACTTAACTTTAATCCTTTCTTTTCCAATATCTGTTGTCATTATCTTATAACAGCAGCGAAAAAAAGAAAGAAAGAAAGCTGGAGGGTAAGTGTACCTGATTGAGCAGTGGTCTCAAATAAGATAAGTCTAAGTTCTAAGCAGCTGAGATAGCTGGGGAGATAGTGGGGAGAATATTAGACTGATGATATGTCTAAGACCAAACCCCCTGAATCTGTGAATGGGCCTAATTTGGAAAAAGCATCTTTACAAATATAATTAAAGATTTCAAGATGAAGTCTCCCTTGATTTAGGGGAGACTCAAGTACCATGACAAGTATCCTCTTAAGAGAAAGGCAGAGGGAGATTTGAGACCCAGAGACACACAGAGATGACGTGAATACAAGCAGAGACTGAACTGATGTGTCTACAAGTCAAGGAATGCCAAGGGTTGCTGGCAGTCACCAGAAGCTAGGAGAAAGACATGGAATGTATTCTCCTTCAGAGCCTCCAGAAGGAACCAACCCTTCAGACACCTTGACTTCAGATCTCTGGATTCCACAACAGGGAGAGAATAAATGTCTGCTGTTTCAAGTCACCAAGTTGGTGGTTATTTATTATGGTGTCCCCAGAAAGCGAATGCAGTGAGTTATGGACCCAAAAACCTTGAACAGAAAACAGATCCTCACTTTACAGGTCAGGAAACTGAGGTTCAGAGTAAGGAATCCATTATCATTGCTGTTCAGTCACTATGTCCAACTCTTTGCTACCGCATGGACTGCAGCACAACTCTCACAGAGTTTGATCAGATTCGCGTCCACTGAGTTGGTGATGATATCTAAGCATCTCATTCTCTGCCACCCTCTTCCCCTTTTGCCTTCAGTCTTTCCCAGTATCAGGGTCTTTTCTAATGAGTCAGCTCTTCCCATCAGATGGCCAGAGTATTGGAGCTTCAGCTTCAGCATCAGTCCTTCCAATGGATATTCGGGACTCATTTCCTTTAGAGTTGATTGGATTGATCTTTTTGCAGTCCAAGGGACTCTCAAGAGTCTTCTCCAGCACCACAGTTCAAAAACATCAATTTTTCGGCACTCAGCTTTCTTTATAGTCCAACTCTCACATCCATACACGACTACTGGAAAAACCATAGCATTGACTAGATGGACATTTGCTGGAAAAGTAATGTGTCTGCTTTTTAATATGCTGTGTAGGTTGGCCATGGAGAAGGCGATGGCACCCCACTCCAGTATACTTGCCTGGAAAATCCCATGGGCGGAGGAGCCTGGTAGGCTGCAGTCCATGGGGTCGCGAAGAGTCGGACACGACTGAGCGACTTCACTTTCACTTTTCACTTTCATGCATTGGAGAAGGAAATGGCAACCCACTCCATGTTCTTGCCTGGAGAATCCCAGGGACGGGGGAGCCTGGTGGGCTGCCGTCTATGGGGTCGCACAGAGTCGGACATGACTGAAGCAACTTAGCAGCAGCAGCAGCAGGTTGGCCATAGCTTTTCTTCTAAGGAGCAAGCATCTTTTAATTTCATGGGTGCAGTCACCATCCACAGTGACTTTGGAGCCCAAGAAAATAAAATCTGTCATTCCTTCCATTTTTTCCCTTCTATTTGCCATGAAGTGATGGGACCAGATGCCATGAAGGGATGAGACTAGATGCCATGATCTTAGTTTTTTGAATGTTGAATTTCAAGCCAGCTTGAACCTCTCATCAAGAGGTTCTTTAATTCCTCTTCACTTTCTGCCACTAGAGTTGTATTCATTAGCATGCTGTCAATCACACAACAGGTTTGTGGTAGAGCCAAGACAGGCTCTGGGCTGCATTCTGGTCTCCCAATTTCTGGGCCAGTGTCTTCTTTAGCATTTCTTACCCACTTCTTTGAGAGACAGAATCATTTGTGCATTTTAGAACCTGACCACCTACATCTGTGTCCTTGTTCCACCATTTGCTGGTTGTAAGCCTCCATTTTCACATCTGTAAATATGGGAATAGGAATGACAACTACCTCACAGTGCTATTTTGGAGAACAACTGAGTGTGTGTGTGTGTGTGCCTGATACGCAGTTGTTGTCTAGTTGCTAATTCATGTCTGACTCTGTGTCCCTGTGGACTGTAGCACGGCTCTCAATAACTGTGAGCTATTGCTGGTATTTTCTTCCAATATCTATTAAGTTATTGATAGAGGACAAGTTATAAAATCAGGATTATGGCAGTACCTAGAAAAAAAGTGATAGACACATTAGCGGGGTTTATCTTTATGTGTGGATATCTGTGACAAACACATTTCTCATGAAGGGGATTGGACATCAAGAGGTCCATCCATTACCCTCAACTTGCACCTCTCTGACAGTCTTCACTGTCCCTGCCCCTATACAGGGGTGCCTAATATGGTTGTCCAGTGACCAGGACATCAGCTGGAACACGTTATGCTCGGGGACAGAGTCACAGTAGAGCAAGAGGAACACAGCCCTGCCCCATCTCCTCTCCCACTTCTGCAGCCCCAGCAGGGCAAGCTGGCCCCAAGCCTCCCATCTGCTTCCTCCTCTCCCTTTCCTCACCACTCCTGGAGACAACACTTTCTCAGACACCTGCCATCCACACAGTTCTCTAGCCACGGGGACCAGGAAGGCAGGCAGTGCCTTTCCCTGCCTTGCAGGACACGGCCCTGTCCACCTGCCTTTACTTTTTCAGTTCTGGGTATTCGTGGGGTAAGCACACCAAAGTCTTCTCTTCTTGCTTAACCTGATGTCCCTGAAAGCAGGGTGGCTACCTGGGTTCAGCGTGCAGGAAGTGTGACCATTTGGGGTCTGGTGGAGAGGGACAGCAAGCTAGGACACCTAATCAAAAAATCCCTGCATGGAGACATACTGAGTCCATCCTCAGGGATTATTAAAGCCATATTCTGTTTTCCCTTTGACTGCTAGTCTTTAGATGATCAGATCCCCTCATCAGACCCTGGAGAGAGGCAGAAAGAGCAGTAGCATTCAGATACCAAAATCATACCCAAACTCCTAACAAAGTCATATTACTTGTTGATGGAAAATGTATATAATAAGCTATGTTTTTTCAAAGAATAATGTTCATTATAAAGTGTCCTCCGATATATTGAACTTCCTATTAGTCATCTGAATGATACTGTAGATTTTAAAAATACAAAGAAAATGAAACACTTGGGGAAATTAAAGTAATTTACCCCCCAAACCAAATAACCATCAATCTGTTGTAATGGTTTGCCCCCTAGATTTACATACATACATACACGCACACACACATGCATACACACCACATGCCTTGTCACATATCCCAGTATAAAATCCAAGCCAGCTGCTGGAATTACGCTAAATACCATTGGAATTAACAGTGTCCTTAGGAAATGTAGTGCCGGGATGCTGATTTCATCACAATTCTATCCGCCTGTACTTTTTTGAGGAAGTTCAAGAACTACGAGCAGCTGTAGAAATCCAAGTCATCAGAAAAGCAAACAAAGGCAGCTCCTCTCCTGCAAAGCAAATTCCCTAAAGGAAT
Organism: Moschus berezovskii; assembly: GCF_049115385.1. Taxonomy (NCBI): domain Eukaryota; kingdom Metazoa; phylum Chordata; class Mammalia; order Artiodactyla; family Moschidae; genus Moschus; species Moschus berezovskii. Next base: position 15,894,821 of record NC_142483.1, read on the forward strand.
CTCAGCATCTGCCTTCTTAGCATAAAGGGGCAGCACCTTAATCTACAGTGAATTTTTAATAGTTCACTCTTCCCATTTATTCCATTCATTTGGGAAACATGATCCCTTTTACTCCAGGCTGGACACCAGACTTCCACCTCACTCTTAATCATGTCAACTGTCTTTGACATGACTTTAAGAATTAATCGGTGCCTGATATGCCTTACCTATTTCTCTTACCCTAAATATCCAAAACCAGATCTTTACCCAATTCTGATCCTGTGTAGGTAGTTCTGAAACTCCTGGAGTCCAAAAAAATGATTAAGATGATGCCAATACCCTCTCCCACTGGTGGAGTCAGGATTTTCACCGAAGACTCTGAGGCCAAAATGTGCTCCTATTTGACTAACATCTTGAAAATGAATATGTTCTTCATTTCATCTTCAAACAAAGAATACACATCTGTCAGCCAAGGGGAAGACCAGAGCAACATGGAGAGAGACATGTCCCACCTAAGAACCACAACCCAACAACACGCTCTGAGTTCAGAGCTACAGGGTCTGCTCGGTAACCAAGAACATTCAGAAATTCTGCACTTTTGGGAGCACAGAGTGTATTTCTGCAACGTTCCTATCAGAATAGTAATTAATATAGCTGGGAAATGCCATCAACAGAAAAAAAAATTAGCCTTTACTTGTAAAATTTCTCCTAGGAAATTCTTGTGGCTCCTGTCTCCACCAAGGAGAGTAATGGGCTTGCTGGGTCACTCCACAGCAAACAAAGCACCCCATCACCAGCACCTGAATAAAGCTACCAACACATCAAACTGGGCCTCCAAACATCTATCTTTCCCTGCTTCAATCACACCTGCTTCATCCTAATCCCATCTCCCATCAAATCTCACTGTGGAGTCATAAACATCACTTCTTTTTTTTCCTTTTGCCACAAGTGCACTCTTAACTTCCCTGAAAAACTGTGAGTAGCCTTAGAGTTATGACATGTTTCAACTAACATAAGACTTTGAGACTTTTTTGTTTTTCAGTACAGTGATACTTCAAGGGAAACGAAGGTCCAGGGAAAGGAGGTAATCTGGCCAAAACCAAATCCTGTTTGGCATCAAAGTCAACTCTAAATTAATCCCTAGTCTGGAGCTTTCTTTTTTTGTTATCCTATTCTCCTTAGGATAAAAGTTACTTCTTTTACTCCACACCTACTAATGTCTCTTTATCTGGATCTTTCCTGACCACCTTCTTTCTGGGTTTCAGGAAGAGAAACACCACCTGCCGAAGGGTGATCTCGTCTTCTCCCTCCTCTTTCAGACTTCGCTCCACCAATAACCCCTCTTTCTAAAGTAGAAAATATGGCCAACTGTGTGTCACATTGGTGGGGGGAGACTCCCAAATTCTGCATCTTCTCCAATTACCATTCTTCAAAAACAAGTTCCTTGCAAGAAAAGTATAAAAATCAACATTATCACTAGCAACCCACTGTACTTTAATATCCATTCTCACCACCTCCGTAATGTTAAGAAAAAAGCCAATTCCCCTAAGCCCACATCCCCATTCAGTATCATCCCCTGGATGAGTGAGACTTTGCAACAAAACATGATCAGAACACAAACTCCTGATCTCCCAGCATCCTGATCCAGTTTTGCCCTCAGTCTTCCCAAGTGGATTAAGTTCAAACCTTGACTCCTTTCGTTTCCTCCACTAGAATGTAACCTCCATAGAGGCAGGAATTTTTTGCCGTTACTATACTCTGAGCAGCTAGCCAGCACATGGTGGAAATTCCGTATCTGTTGCCTTGATCCATTTCAGTCATTCAGTCATCATTTTGTTTGAACCCCTTAGGAGACAGCGGTGGTATTTCCAGTGGAAAGTACATAGACACATTTAAAGACCAGTGGAGAGATTACAGTTAGAGAACTTGATATGAGAGGCCATTCCTTTGGTGCAAACTATTAAAGTGTCATTATAAGAGTTTCAGCTGGACAGAGATTATGCAACAGATGGATTCAGTAAACAGAGATGAACAAAACAGGCCAAAGTTTACAAAAATCAATCAGTCAAACACCTCCTCTGAGTCCTCGGGAGTCTAGTTTGGTTGGATTAATGTGGAAAGCTTTCTAGACCTGGAAGCCATGTGATCTTTGGACAACTTGAGAGTTTGCCTTTCCTGAGAGTTTGCTGCTGCTAAGTCACTTCAGTCGTGTCCGACTCTGTGTGACCCCATAGACTGAAGCCCACTAGGCTCCACCGTCCCTGGGATTCTCCAGGCAAGAACAATGGAGTGGGTTGCCATTTCCTTCTCCAATGTGTGAAAGTGAAAAGTGAAAGTGAAGTCGCTCAGTTGTGTCCGACCCTTAGCGACCCCACGGACTGCAGCCTACCAGGCTCCTCCATCCATGGGATTTTCTAGGCAAGAGTACTGGAGTGGCTTGCCATTGCCTTCTCCGCCTGAGAGTTTAGACAATAGCATTTATTGGGGAGTCATCCTCATCTTTTTTTCTGTATTACTTCCTATAGTGATACAAAAATTTAGTTTCCATCTCATGCTGCAGAAAATATTCCAATGCAGCCTACCAGAAAAATGTAATATAAGTCTCTCCCCACTCCCCGCTTTTTTTTTTTTAACCAATAGAGAAATCTGGTTATGGTCTGAAATTCTCGAGAGTAGCCATCCACAAAACAATGCGAACTGGCTTAGATTCATTTAAGAGGGTCAATATCTCAGTCAAGAGAACTCTCCGAGCCATCCCTAAGAAGCTCATCTGAATCAGTTTAAGAGTAGGATATTCTTTTTTTATTTATTTATTTAATTTAATTGTATTGGTTTTGCCATACATTGACATAAATCTGCCCCGGGATTCCACTGAATCTATAAATGAGGAAGAATAACAGACAATAAGGAAAAATATTCCCATGATCGTGATATGGCATCTCATTGGCAAATAACAATACTCACACATCCAATGATGACATTTTAGAGATGGCGTCTCCCTCTCTCTCCCTACTCCTCCCTTTCCTCTCTCTCTCTCAGTTTCTCTGGGTGTGTGCTTCTGTCTCTCTCTCTGTCTCTCTCATATACGTATACACACAGTAATAACCAAAAAGGCATGTCAGATAACTGAACGAATGAAAACTGGGCTGTTCTCAACCCAAAAGGCACAGAGCTTCTGCTTGGCCTGTAAGCACATTTCCCTCTGGGCCATGGGCATATTGACAGAGACCTTAAACTAATCCTTCTGTTGTACCTTGGCAGAGTTCACAGTGCCAGGAACACATAGGAAAAATCATGGAAGCAAAATACTGTGCCTCCATGTAATAATAAGCACTATACGTACTTCTCTTGAATCAGAAAAACTTTTAAAGGTGATCTCCGTGGTCCAGTTTCTCTTTCTCCTCTCTAAACATAAGTGCAATAATTGGACAACTATGTTTGCCCTACCTTCATCCCAATGCTTTATGAAATCTCTGACCATCTAGTTGCTCTTGGCCATTCTCTCCATTGAAAACCTATACGCCCCACCATCCACTCCTGCTCCCCGCTTCCATCACTTTGAATATTAGTCCATTGTCAAAGACCGACTCCAATGCCACCTTCCCTATATGAAGTCTTCCTTCTCTGGGCTGCTAAAGCGTTTTAATTGTATCTTTTAATGGCAGGCACAATAGTCATCTCTTTTCTGTGGGTCATTTTAAATAGATTTTTATGAGTATAGTATTTTCCCTCTAGACTAGAGTCTCATGGCAGGAGCTAGGAACTACTCAATTTTATAACCACTAAACTTCTACACAAAGAGCACTGAATATTTATGACTCTATCAATCAAGATGCAGAGGGCTATTAGTAAACCTCAACTCAAATGGGCTTAAACAAATTGCAGGAAGTCCAGAGGTGGGATAGTCTTCAGGTATAGCTCTGGTTTCATTTCTCTGCCATTTTCTCAGCTCTCTAACTCCAATCAGCTCAGTTCAGTTCAGTCACTCAGTCATGTTTGACACTTTGCAACCCCATGGACTGCAACACAACAGGCCTCCCTGTCCATCATGAACTCCCAGAGCTTACTCAAACTTATGTCCATTGAGTCAGTGATGCCATCCAACCATCTCATCCTCTGTCGTCCCCTTCTCCTCCTGCTTTCAATCTTTCCCAGCGTCTGAGTCTTTTCAAAGGAGTCAGTTATTCACATCAGGTGGCCAAAGTATTGAAGTTTCAGCTTCAGCATCAGTCCTTCCAATGAATATTCAGGACCGATTTCCTTTAGGATGGACTGGTTGGATCTCCTTGCAGTCCAAGGGACTCTCAAGAGTCTTCTCCAGCACCACAGTTCAAAAGCATCAATTCTTCAGTGCTCAGCTTTCTTCACAGTCCGACTCTCACATCCATACATGACCACTGGAAAAACCATAACTTTGACTAGATGGACCTTGGTTGGCAAAGTAATGTCTCTGCTTTTTAATATGCTGTCTAAGTTGGTCATAACTTTTCTTCCAAGGAGTAAGCGTCTTTTAATTTCAGGGCTGCAGTCACCATCTACAGTAATTTTGGAGCCCCCAAAAAATAAAGTGTCACTGTTTCCACATCTATTTGCCATGAAGTGATGGGACCGGATGCCATGATCTTAGTTTTCTGAATGTTGAGCTTTAAGCCAACTTTTTCACTCTCTTCTTTCACTTTCATCAAGACACTCTTTAGTTCTTCACTTTCTGCCATAAGGGTGGTGTCATCTGCATGTCTGAGGTTATTGATATTCCTCCCGGGAAACTTGATTCCAGCTTGCGCTTCATCCAGCCCAGCATTTCTCATGATGTACTCTGCATATAAATTAAACAAGCAGGGTGACAATATACAGCCTTGACGTACTCCTTTTCCTATTTGGAACCAGTCTGTTGTTCCACGTCCAGTTCTAGCTGTTGCTTCCTGACCCGCATACAGGTTTCTCAAGAGGCAGGTCAGGGGGTCTGGTATTTCCATCTCTTTCAGAATTTTCCACAGTTTGTAGTGATCCACACAGTCAAAAGCTTTGGCATAGTCAAATAAAACAGAAATAGATGTTCTTTTGGAACTCTCTTGCTTTTTCAATAATCCAGCGGATGTTGGCAATTTGATCTCTGGTTCCTCTGCTTTTTCTAAAACCAGCTTGAACATCTGGAAGTTCACAGTTCATGTACTGTTGAAGTCTGGCTTGGAGAATTTTGAGCATTACTTTACTAGTGTGTGAGATGAGTGCAACTGTGCAGTAGTTTGAGCATTTTTTGACATTCAAACTCCCATACATGTTGCCTTTGTCCACAAATTGGTTTCCGTCATGGTTATCATCATCATTTATTATTTGAATGTTTACTCGTGCTGGCATGCTGCTAAGTATTTTTACATGAACTCCCTTATTTAATCCAATTAAATGCAAATCCTATTAAATTTATCCTTATAGTAGTAAATTTGTATGTAAAGCAGGTACCATAATTATACCTACATTACAGGTAAGGAAATAGGTTTAGCCAGATAAAATAAATTTCCCAGAAGTCCCATAGCTGGAAGTGGAAACCAGGAAATTAATCTCCAAACCTGGTGCTCTCAGCCACTGTCAAAAACAACCCAACAAGAAACGAGAAGGCAGGTCCCACTAATGCCACGTTACCAGTCTGCTCTCAGAAACTCTGAACAAGCAACATGTCACATGTAAAGGGTGTAAGTGTGGCTGCCAGAATTATAATACAGGCTTCACATATGAATGCCACTGCACATCCTACAACAAGGGTAGGAAATACCTAATAGGTGTTAAGAAGGCATTCAAGACTAGCAATAAGTTGAGACTTTTTCATAGAAGTTAATCAGAAATCCTAGATGAGATTTGGAAAGCAATGACTTTTTCAACATGGGCTTCCAAGTTGTTTAAGGCAAAATCCATGCCTGTCCTAAGATCACCTTGGGTCCACAGGGTGGGCCACTTGATACTTCAGCTGACCCTGGCTTTGGTGACCAACTTTGGAATTCATCTGTCTGAGCTCAACCTCAGCTCTGCCACTCACTAACTGTAACCCTGGTCCAGTAACCTGCTCTCTGAGCCTTGCCTTGCTTGCATATGAAATGAGGATAATACTAATAGTACCTAATTCATAAGGTCATCATGGGGATTAACAAGATACCATATGTGAATCCTGTGGCAAAGGGTTTGAAATATCATTATTCCATTTAGAATACACGTAGGAAGTACTTTATGAGCTACACTGATCATTTTTATTCTTATCAAGGGAACATATTGTAGTCAGGTGGGTGTGCTAAATGGGAAAGTGATTCATAGACCTCACATGCTTGCCTGAGAAAGGCAGGAGCCCATATCTTCCCCAACCCTACCTCCCCACCCCTTCCAGAAGCCCTACATTGGCTCAGTATTGAGAGGATGCTGTGCCCACTCTCCTGGACTCTAGCTAGGCTTCGACAGAAGAGACAGAATGCTCATATCAAGGATTCTTCTCAGAAAGGTTAAAAAAAAAGAGCAAGAAATTTCCTTCCTTAGTTCAAACTTCATGCTCAAGTTCCAAGGTAGAGTCAACTATCTATCAAAAACATCTTACTCACATTCTACATAGAAAAAAAAAGAGGTGAGTCTCACCTACATTTCATGAAATGGTGAAGGGACTGAAAGGGCATCTCACACTACTTTGGAGTCTTCTTCAGCTCTAAGAACGTGACTGGACACAGTGTTACCCAGTTAAATGTTACTTTCTAACTTACCAAAATCTTTTGTTTCATGCTCTATCACAAATGACTATGGCATGATTTAATTTGCCATCTTACAGTTATTTGCAATTACAAAGAAATGAAATAGAATTCTCTGAGGTGAACTGGGAATTTTGGCACCCCATGACAAACATAATGACCTAAAAGTCCTCCGTAAAATATTTAATGTATACTTTATTATGACTTCCAACACCATGCAAACTCTTTAAAGGTAACTTATTCCTCTGCATGCATGCATGCTTAGTCACTTCAGTTGCATCTGACCCTTTATGACCCTATAGACTGTAGCTCACCAGGCTCCTCTGTCCATGGGATTCTCTAGGCAAGAATACTGGAGTGGGTTACCATGCCCTCCTCCAGAGGATCTTCCCGGCCCAGGAATTGAACCTGTGTCTCCTGCGTTGCAGGCAGATTCTTTACAGCTAAGCCACCAGGTAAGCTCCAGCTTATTCTTAAGGGTAGACCAAAACCTAACACTTCTAGTAGATTGTACTTGAATATATTTAGTAAATATAGTACAATCTATCTACAGATTTCCACCCTAACCAACATACACACTCTCTAACCATCACCAAAATCCTGGCACAGGTCCCCACTTCTTAGCACAAATTGAACAGCAGTGAGCCAAAGACATGTCTCATATTGCCAATAGCTCATTCGTTTCATTAACTGCTAGGAACTGCTGCTGCTGCTGCTGCTAAGTCACTTCAGTCGTGTCCGACTCTGTGCGACCCCATAGACGGCAGCCCACCAGGCTCCCCATCCCTGGGATTCTCCAGGCAAGAACACTGGAGTGGGTTGCCATTTCCTTCTCCAATGTGTGAAAGTGAAAAGTGAAAGTGAAGTCGCTCAGTCGTGTCCGACCCTTAGCGACCACTACTTACTCCTAATACACGTGCAGTACTTAACATTAAATCACAACATATAGACAGAGCTTTACCTAAATATCCCTAATTAGATACCACTGGGGTTCAGAGCATGGATAAGGAGGAGAAATGTGCACAATTCAGATTTTGCACATTTTTCTAAGGAAAATTACAAAGTTTAATGAAAGCTTCTCAGCAAGTATATGGTCCCTAAAGCTAAAAATTACAGACAGAAGTTTTTAAACTTTGAGAAGGCAAATTTTATTTATTTGATACATTTCTAAATTTGAACAGCTTTTAAATTTAGTCATCAGGTGCACTACATTATCCAACTTTTAGTCTCATATATTTACTTTTTTGTACTAGTTTCAGAATTCATTGGAAACTTTTATATTGCTCAGTCAGTTCAGTGCAGTTCAGTCGCTCAGTCGTGTCCAACTCTCCGCGACCCCATGAATCACAGCACGCCAGGCCTCCCTGTCCATCACCAACTCCCGGAGTACACTCAAACTCATGTCCACAGAGTCGGTGATGCCATCCAGCCATCTCATCCTCCGTCGTCCCCTTCTCCTCCCGCCCCCAACCTTTCCCAGCATCAGAGTCTTTTCCAGTGAGTCAACTCGTCGCATGAGGTGGCCAAAGTATTGCAGTTTCAGCTTTAGCATCAGTCCCTCCAATGAACATCCAGGATTGATCTCCTTTAGAATGGACTGGTTGGATCTCCTTGCAGTATAAGGGACTCTCAAGAGTCTTCTCCAACACCACAGTTCAAAAGCATCGATTCTTCGGTAGATATATTGCTACACATGGATATTTCAGAAAGCTCTTCTAAGGGACAAATCAGTAACTGAGATTTTTTTTCAAACTTCTTAGATAATATGTACTCAGGAGTCAAATTTTTTTAGAACTCAAGCTAACTGTTACATTTTAGAAGATGTAAGATTATAACACGCCTAGTTCTAAAACTCTACAGACACTATCACCAAAATTTCAACCAATTTGGAGACCCAAGTGTCCAACAAGACTAAGGAAGTTTATGAACAGTGGAGAATTTTCTTTTTTAAGTTCCAGACAGGGGACTTTCCTGGTGGTCCAGAGGCTAAGACTCTATACTCCCAATGCAGGGTGCCTGCGTTCAGTGCATTTCACAGGCCACCACTAAGAGATGGCATGTTGCAACTAAAAATCCTGCATGCTGCAGTTAAGACCCAGCACAGCCAAAGAAAGAAAGAAACAAATGAAAATAAAGCTCCATACAGGATGTAATCTGACATTATATAAAGGAGTTGCATGTGTTCACTAAGATAAAACAGCATGACATGGTCTCAGTCAATGCTACTTCTGGAATTTCTTCAGTGGGCACAATCAGAACGGGGGACTGACAAGATGGATGTGACACTCAGAAAGATTCCAGATGGCCGCGGAAATAGCTAGTTACAGACGGAGGTAACAGTAGTTAACTTTCTTTGAATGGTCTTGGGAGCTTGCCTTAATTTCATTTGTGAGGAAGCTCCCAGTTATACACTGCACAAACGTATTTCCCAGGAATAGCTGTCCTTTCCTCCTTACCACCTGACCCACAGGCTCCCCAGTAGAGAATCTACCCATCATGGCCTTTCTCAAAGAGACTCTCCATCGTTCTTCTGGTGTGGGGCAAGGGAAGGGGAGCACAGACCCCGTGACTCCTTTGGCCACAGCTGATGGATCAAGAACAGGCTCTGGATTCAAACTGGGCCAATAAGATTCCTGTTTCTCTGAATTTGAAATAGAGAAACTAAGCAGTGTCTACTGAGCACCTAAATGGAGAAAACATGGATGCTTTCCTTCACTGGTCACTGTTTCACACGCAACATATAAAACCAGCTATCAAGAGAGGAGAGAGAGAAATCAGAGAGCAAGAGGCTGACTTTGTCCTTATCCCTGCTCATTTTCCAGCGAACTCAAGTCAGCTGAACTCCAGCCCACCAAGACACCTGGCTATCCTGCCTAGTCTTAGTGATTCCCCAGCCCTGTAGTTTTGCTCTTGTGGGCCCAGTGAATGTGTCAAAGTTAAAACCACCTTACAGGATCTGTTAGGCCTCTAATGAGCATCCTGAGAGATAATCTGTCTTATTCCTCTGCCACCTGTGGTTTTCATTTTCTAGCCAGTCCTGGAGTTGCTTCCTCTCATCCTTCTGGATGGGTTTCCAAGGGAGAAGCGTTCCTTTGACATTCTCCTCTGCTCATTCACTTGACAAGAATGCATTTGCTCCTTCCTGCTTGCCCTCTATGCACTGTTGCTCCCAGCAACATGCTCCCTTCCTCATTATTGCTTTCCACCTTTTCTGCACACCTCCTTGACAATATCCTTAAGATACTGTCAGCCAGCACACTACTACTCACAGTCCCTATTAGGTCTTCCATGTCAGCACCAAATTCCCTGGTTTTCAAGCAAATCTATTGTTGTTTTCCCTTTCGAGAGGATGGAAAGAAACCAGTTTTGGATCTAGGCATCCCTGAGATTCAAATCCCAGCTCTCCTGAATGGTGGTGAGATCAGACAGACCACTTAATCTCTCTGTGGCTTGTTTCTCATTTATAAAATGGGGATGCCACATGTCTTGCAGAGCTGTTGAGCTCACACACATGGAAAGCAACTAGTAAGTTCCTGGTATATAACAGGAGCTCAAAAATGCTTATTTCCCCTACATTTAAGATCAATGTGAAATAGAAACAAAAGTACCATAAAAACTCAGTTTAAAAAATAAATTTCATTCCCTTTAAAGGGTTGTCCATTTCCTTATGAGACTGATGTCCATTTACCAAATGTCTACTTGTAAAAAAAAAAAAATTCAAGGTATTTGAAGATTCAAGGTTTTGTTCAGGTCAAGGTTTTGTTTTGTTTTGAAGACATCATTCACAATTCTTTCCCATGCAATGACAAGTCAAGTTTTAACTTTTATATCATTATTTTTACATAAATATATACATTCTGATCCCTTCACAAAGTGAATGAACTGAGTATAGGAAAAGTATCAAGAAAAATGAAGATATACTAACTACCAATCAACTCAGGGTTTCTCAGCCTTGCATCCTGTGACCTTGTTGGACAGAGAATGGGGGGGGGGGGTCTAGTGCACTACTGTAGGATGTTAACTGGCATCCTTGGCCTCCATCCACCAGATGCCAGCAGTACACCCCACCCAGCTGCAACAACCAAACGTCCTCAGACATTGTCAAATGTCCTCTCAGGGGCAAGACTGCCCCCAGTTCAGAACCACTAAGTTAATCTGATCAATGTATAGTGCCAAGTCAGACAATTCAAACCCAGTTATGAGTTTATAAGACAAGAAGTATAGTCAAAAACCAAGTAAATGGTCTTTCCAGTAGTCAGGTAAGGATGTGAAAGATGGCCCACAAAAAGGTTGAGCGGCGAAAAATTGATGCTTTCCAATTGTAGTGCTGGAGAAGACTCTTGAGAGTCCCTTCAGCTGCAAAAAGATCAAACCAGTCAACCCTAAAGTAAATCAACCCTGAATATTCATTGGAATGACCAATGTTGAAGTTGAAGCTAATACTTTGGCCACCTGATGGGAAGAGCAGCCATTGGAAAAGACTCTGATGCTTGGAAACATTAAAGGCAAAAGGACAAGAGGGTGGCAGAGGATGAAATAGATAGCATCATGAACTCAATGGACATGAATCTGAGCAAACTCCGGGAGGTAGTGAAAGACAGAGGAGCCTGGTGTGCCACAGTCCATGGGGCTCCAAAGAGTCAAACATGACTTAACAACTAAACAAAAACAAAGTAGCAGTCTCAGTCAATGCTTCTTTGCTCCAGAATATTCCTACTGAAAAAACAAAATGGCAGCTCATGACTTCCAAGATAACAATCAAACGCTAGCTTCACAGAAAAACAGAGAAAACACTGCACGTGCCAGAATTCTGTGTGTCAGTCTGCTCTAGTTCTTGGCTGCTTGCCCACATTCTGCCTAAAACCTACTTCTCAAACTTTTGGAAATGCTTTCCACAGCTTTCAGAACCTGACCTTTAGAGCAGCTTTATCTATGTGTGTGTGTGAAATAGATTTATAATTTTCTCTACTCCTGCAAAGCCAAACCACTTATTGAGTCCAAATGCCAACTGGGGATGGTGGGAATTTGCACACAGATGTCAGTGGACTCCAAAACAAGAACAGGAGAGCTCCACCTGCAACTAATTATAGAAACCAAAATTGCACTCTGGCCAGAAGAGGCCAGGTTCACAACCCATCTGCTTTGGCTGATAAAATCGCTCTGGTACTTTTTCTCCTGTCAACATAGACTTGCTTCTTAAAATGCTCTGAGGATGTTTTCTGTAGGGAATTTTATTAGGCAGTGAATGTTTTGGGGGTGACCACTCCCTCTGCCTTTCCCTCCCAGAGCTTGGTTTCCATAAGTGCCTTTGGCACAAGTGAGACTAAAATAATCTATTCATTAAAATATTCCAAAATGTTTGCTTTGGTTGATGGTGTGCTGTTGCTATCCCATCACCAAAATAAAGTGATCCAGAGAGAAAACAGAAGATGGAAGTCATTTAATTTTCCCAAGGTCTAGCATAAAAGAATGTTTATTTTCCTCCCATTAGTCAAGTTTTTCATAAGAAAACCTGGGAATAAAAATCTGTAAAGCTACTAATGCAGTGCATATGGCTGATCCTAGAGCTGACTGCAAGAGATTACTGAAGCAAAAGTCAGCTGACATCTGTAACAAAGCTGTATAGTTCACTTCAAATCATTCTCCTACATTCCAGCAAACAAAGAAATCAAGTGTTGGCTCTGTGCCATCTCATCTATCTTCAGGACCAAAGGAAGTTTTCACCTACCCATGAAAGACATTTACGATTGTGGCTTCAATCTAAACAGGTCATTGCCTAAGTCTAAACCAAAGTTTTTCCACCTCTCTGGAAAGGTAGACAAAAGCTACAATTCTCTGTAGAGCTGAGAAAGATGATTTCAAGACAAGGAAGATGAAATATTTTTTTCTTCTAAGATTCAGCATTCCAAGGTACGCTGTGGTGCTAAAAACTAGTTCATATTGCCTAGTTCTAAATCCATGTGGCTACATAAAGTGGGAAAAACACATAAAGACACTCACTTCAAATCAGAGTTAAAGTGAAAAAACTTACAAACAGATATGACATATGACTGACTTCATTTCTCAGAGCTCTTGAAACAACTTGCTGTAGCTGCTTTTCAGTCGCTAAGTTGTGTCCGACTCGTTGTGACCCCATTGACTCTAGCCCATCAGGCTTCTCTGTCCATGGGATTTTCCAGGCAAGAATACTGTATGGGCTGCAATTTCCTCCTCCAGGGGATCTTCCCGACCCAGGGAATGAACCCAAGTCTCCCGCTTGGCAGGCAGATTCTTTACCAGTGAGCCACCTGGGAAGCCCTCTTTATACGACTCACAAGCCCTTAAAACATTTGGAGAAAGAGAATAAGGACAGTAAAATTAGACACCTGTTTTTGTCCTAGAGCATCCTTTTGCCCTTCATCTCAATTCCTTTAGAGCACTGCTCCTCTTCCAATGCATGCAGTTCTAACAGGTCATCAGTCACAGCAACCCCTCCTCAAGTACCTGTCCCTTTCCACCACACACATTCACTAAGTCCTGAAGAAAGAATATAAAAAGGCAGGACTAAACTCTATTAGCAAAGGCTAATAGAGTTTTGTTAAGAGAACGCACTGGTCATAGCAAACACTCTCTTTCAACAACACAAGAGAAGACTCTACACGTGGACATCACCAGATGGTCAACACCGAAATCAGATTGATTATATTCTTTGCAGCCAAAGATGGAGAAGCTCTATACACTTAGCAAAAACAACAACAGGAGGTGATTGTGGCTCAGATCCTGAACTCCTTATTGCCAAATTCAGACTTAACTGAAGAAAGTAGGGAAAACCACTAGATCATTCAGATATGACCTAAATCAAATCCCTTATGATTATACAGTGGAACTGAGAAATAGATTTAAGGGACTAGATCTGATAGATAGAGTGCCTGATGAACTAAGGACGGAGGTTCATGACATTGTACAGGAGACAGGGACCAAGACCATCCCCATGGAATAGAAATGCAAAAAAGCAAACTGGCTGTCTGAGGAGGCCTTACAAATAGCTGTAAAAAGAAGAAAAGCTAAAAGCAAGGGAGAAAAGGAAAGATATAAGCATCTGAATGCAGAGTTCCAAAGAATAGCAAGGAGAGATAAGAAAGCCTCCCTCAGTGTTCAATGCAAAGAAATAGAGGAAAACAACAGAATGGGAAAAACAAGAGATCTCTTCAAGAAAATTAGAGATTCCAAGGGAACATTTCATGCAAAGATGGGCTCGATAAAGGAAAGAAATGATATGGACCTAACAGAAGCAGAAGATATTAAGAAGAGGTGGCAAGAATACACAGAAGAACTGTACAAAAAAGATCTTCACGACCAAGATAATCATGATGGTGTGATCACTCACCTAGAGTCAGACATCTTGGAATGTGAAGTCAAGTGGGCCTTAGAAAGCATCACTACGAACAAAGCTAGTGGAGGTGATGGAATTTCAGTTGAGCTATTTCAAATCCTGAAAGATGATGCTGTGAAAGTGCTGCACTCAATATGCCAGCAAATTTGGAAAACTCAGCAGTGGCCACAGGACTGGAAAAGGTCAGTCTTCATTCCAATCCCAAAGAAAGGCAATGCCAAAGAATGCTCAAACTAACGCATAATTGCACTCATCTCACACGCTAGTAAAGTCATGCTCAAAATTTTCCAAGCCAGGCTTCAGCAATATGTGAACCATGAACTTCCAGATGTTCAAGCAGGTTTTAGAAAAGGCAGAGGCACCAGAGATCAAATTGCCAACATCCTCTGGATCGTGGAGAAAGCAAGAGAGTTCCAGAAAAACATCTATTTCTGCTTCATTGACTATGCCAAAGCCTTTGACTGTGTGGATCACAATAAACTGTGGAACATTCAAAGAGATGGGAATACCAGACCCCCTGACCTGCCTCTTGAGAAACCTGTATGCAGGTCAGGAAGCAACAGTTACAACTGGACATGGAACAACAGACTGGTTCCAAATCGGGAAAGAAGTACATCAAGGTTGTATATTGTCACCCTGCTTATTTAACTTATATGCAGAGTACATCATGAGGAAAGCTGGGCTGGAAGAAGCACAAGCTGGAATCAAGATTTCCGGGAGAAATATCAATAACCTCAGATATGCAGATGACACCACCCTTATGGCAGAAAGTGAAGAGGAACTCAAAAGCCTCTTGATGAAAGTGAAAGAGGAGAGTGAAAAGGTTGGCTTGAAGCTCAACATTCACAAAACAAAGATCATGGCATCTGGTCCCATCACTTCATGGGAAATAGATGGGGAAACAGTGGAAACAGTGTCAGACTTTATATTTTGGGGCTCCAAAATCACTGCGGATGCTGATTGCAGCCATGAAATTAAAAGACGCTTATTCCTTGGAAGAAAAGTTATGACAAACCTAAATAGTATATTAAAAAGCAGAGATATTACTTTGCCAACAAAGGTCCGTCTAGTCAAGGCTATGGTTCTTCCAGTGGTCATGTATGGATGTGAGAGTTGGACTGTGAAGAAAGCTGATCACCGAAAAATTGATGCTTTTGAACTGTGGTGCTGGAGAAGACTCTTGAGAGTCCCTTGGACTGTAAGGAGATCCAGCCAGTCCATTCTAAAGGAGATCAACCCTGGGTGTTCACTGGAAGGACTGATGCTAAAGCTGAAACTGTAATACTTTGGCCACCTCATGCGACGAGTTGACTCACTGGAAAAGTCTCTGATGCTGGGAGGGATTGAGGGCAGGAGGAGAAGGGGACGACAGAGAATGAGATGGCTGGATGGCATCACTGACTCGATGGACATGAGTTTGAGTGAACTCCGGGAGTTGGTGATGGACAGGGGGGCCTGGCGTGCTGAGATTCATGGGGTCGCAAAGAGTCGGACACGACTGAGCGACTGAACTGAACTGAAAGTCCTTCCATAAATTTTCTAAATTTTAAGTGAAGATACAGGGATCTCTTATCTCTTCAATTGTGATCACCTCATGAAGGAGAAACTAAGGCTCACATGTAGAGGCTGATACTGAGAACCAGAAACAAAGCAAAATCTGGCTACAGTGTGAGGCCCTGCATCCAGTCAATCGCAATCTCCACACCTGAGTCTTTTTGCATTTTCTCTGCGCATGCGTGCCCAGTCGCGGTCAGTCATGTCTGACTCTCCGCAACCCTATGGTCTGTGGCCCACCAGGCTTCTCTGTCCATAGGATTCTCCAGGCAAGAATACTGGAGTGGGTTGCCATTTTCTTCTCCAGCAATTCACTGCAAGAACTAATAAATTTCCATTTTTTGCTTTTACAGGCTTTGAGTAGCATTCGTGTCACTACTTGGAGTATCGCCCAATACCATTAGTAAGTAGGTTTTTTTCATTCTAATGTGTAAGGTCCTTTAGAGTCTTATTTCACCTCACTGAAATGCCCTCACCTATTTTTTAGTCGCTCAGTCACGCCCAACTCTTTGCAACCCCATGGACTGCAGCCCACCAGGCTCCTCTGTCCATGAGATTTTCCAGGCAAGGACACTGGAGTGGGTCACCATTTCCTTCTCCAGGGGAACTTCCCAACCCAGGGATCAAACCCGGGTCTCCTGTATTGCAGGCAGATTCTTTACCAACTGAGCTACAAGGGAAGCCCAATGGGTATCATGACTGGTGATAATTAGAATGTGTGTGTGTGTGCTAAGTCGTGTCTGACTCTGCGATCCCATCAACTGTAGCCCTCCAGGCTCCTCTGGTCACAAAATTTTCCCAGTGGAAGCCCCCAAAATTAGAATAATAGTTGTCGATTCCGATTTTCTATGTTTTATCAGTTAGAAAGGTACTGAGCTACAAGTAATAGGATACCCAACCAGCAGTGACTTAACTAGGGGTTATTTTCTCACATGACTAGAAGTCTGGAGGCAGGCCCCTGCTGCTGCAACTGCTGAGAGACAGCAGGACATATGTCTCCAAGCTTTTCTCATCCTCTTTCCATGGTTACTAACAGGCAACATATTGACACTCAAGACAGAAGGAAGGAGAAAGGAGCATTACTGGTGACATTTACTCATTTATCAGGAAAATACAAGTTTTTCCAGAACCTCCCAGATGTCCCCTTGGGTTACATTGGCCAGTTACTTGAGGAAGAAGAGAAGTCTGAAGGTGAGCCATTAATCAGACATCATTAGGATATTAGAAGGACTAGCCACTGAAGGAACCTTTGACCACAACAGATGGCTCATCCATTTTACAGTCTCAAACTTTAATGTCCTGATTCTAGAGCTGCTCTTGAAGTAGCCTTTCCCCACCAGTGGCCTTTACACCCTCAGTTTTAGGGTTATTTATCATTTCTGACAGATAGTGATATATATACACACACATATATCTATTGGACAAAACACACACACACGCACATATGTATATATTCATTCCACTCCCTTTCTGCTTTACAGGGAATATATTTCCCTGACCCCCTGACTTTGGGCTTGGCCACATAACATGCATTAGGCAACAGAATATTAGTGGACATGATGCAAACAGAGGCCTTAAAATGTGTCTGTGTGGTTTGGCTGGACACTTGCCATCTGTGATCCACCATGAGAAGATAAAAGACCTGAATAGCTGCTTGTTCCAAAGAGAATGTGGAAACACGCAGAACATACCTAGAACCTGGTGCTCAGAGTTTGGATTTGCCCAACCAAATTGCAGTCAACCTGTAGATATATAAGGGAAAGGTAAGTGCTTATCTCTTTAAGCTAGTAAGCTTGGGGATGGCTTGTTAGACATGGCTTATTACTGCAGCACTAGCTGCCTAATACAGTTTTAAGGTAAGTTTCATGGTCAAGTAAGTTTGGGAAATTGTTAGGTTAAGCAAGTTTAATAAATATTTCTAACTGCATGAGTCAGAGCATTTCACATGCTGATATGTTGTATTAATTAGAATGCTAGGGCTGCCAAAACAAAGTACCAGAAACTAGGTGGTCCAAACAACAGAAATATATTGTCTCACAATCCTGGAGGCTAGAAGTTCAAGATTAAGGCGTCGGCAGGTCTCCTGTTCTGAGGACTGTGAAGGAGGACCTGTTGCAGGCCTGTCTCTTTGGCTTATAGATGCCAACTTCACCCTGTCTCTCCCCGTGGCCTTCCCTCTCTGCATGTCTATGTCTGTGTCCAAATTTCCCCTTTCAGTAAGGACACCAGTCATACTGGACCAGACCCATCCTCATGACCTCACTTTAACTTGATTATCTCTGTAAAGACCTTATAAAGTCACATTCTGAGACACTGGGGATTAAGACTCCAACATATCTTTTCTCAGGGTGGGACACAATCCAATCCAAAACATACAGCATTATGAATTTCTAGGAGAGAAGTATCTCCTATGTTGTGTCTTAAGCTTCTTTGGCCAGAAAATTCCCTTTGGAAAGTGTAATTTCCCTTGACACACTTTGGAAACTGGGCTTTGGGAGATCCATGGGTTTCAGAATAATAGAAAGAAGATTTAGGGATAAGACAGTGAATATATTTAAGTCCCACCCACAAACCTGATGGAACCCTACTCTCCAGGAATAAGGCCTTGATCTCACAAACATTCAGTATTCAAGGTGACTGCAGCTGCATTTAACTGTCAATGGCCACCCCTTCACAATGCAGCTGCTTCACCACCTTCCTAGCAGGAGATATAGTTAATTCCATCACCCACTTCCACCTGGTACAACTCTTTGTATCTGGACACTCACAGTGAAATGAATATTTAGAACAGAGTTGAATGACCTCTGTTGAGATGGCCCTGCAGTTACATAAATAAAAGAAAAAATAATAATAAGAGAAACACAGAAATGTGCTCCATCTCGACCTTTTCAAGTTACAGGCTCAAAATGAGAATCAATAAATCATATGTGAAGCTAGCTCAAAATCTCATCAGAAACCCATATTAATATTGATTGAGAGTAGATCACTTTCTTTTGTGTTAAGCCAGAAATAGAAATTATCACATAACCACCACTTAAAAGCCATAACACTCCCCAGACAGGTTTACTTACACTTCTTAGGTTACATTTCCCAGTGACCTTGTCCCACTTCAGCACACACGAGATGGGTAAATATTAGATCGAGCACAATCTCCCAGGGTCTGATGCTATTTATATTCATGCAGATCCTTGACTAGCCATGCACAAATTATAAAAATGTCTAAAATTCACCTTATGAATACCTAGTTTGGAAAAATAATCCATTAAAAATACAAAGTTAATAATAGCATAAAAAACTCAGGTATATAAAAAACCAATAACTTATACGCACAAAACTGTAAGATGCAAGTCCTTATGAACTTTATGAAAATGTATTCTCTACCACAGTTTCTCTCTCTCATCTCCATTACACAGGTAAATAGAATGGAGTTGTAAAGAAAAGGCAACTATATAATCTTACAGAAAAAAAAAAAATGGGTCACTTAACTTCCCCATACATAGCTGCATTCTCAATATCCATTCTAATCCCACAGGCCATTAAAAATCAAAAAGGGGCTATCTCAAGTGGCAGCCTAACATCCATTCTGAATCTTTTCTCCTCGCTTCTACATAAATCACTCTATAGGTGTGACAATGAGAGCATGAGACTCCACCTCACTCTTCCTCCATTCAAGAAAATACATCATGAAGCAAAAAGCACAAGTGATAGCATAACGATAACTTTGCATCCATGCACTCTAGTTTCGACAAACAAACCAAAGATTCCAAATGTCAGTACTGCAACTCTTAGTATCTCAAATGTATTTCTATACATGCAGATCTGTGCCTGAGACATAGGGCCTTGGAGAGAATCAGGAAGTATGAATGGAAAGAAAGTCTGGGGTGAAACATCCATCCAGAAACCTGAGTGTCTATACTTCACTCATAAGATATTTGGTTACAGCCACCTGTCTGCTGGCTCTAAGGTCTGCACTTTCTTCAATACAGACAGTGTGTTCAACATCCTCCCTTAGATCTGGAGTTGGGTTCGGCTTCCTATGACAGAACCACAAAGACCTCAGAACACACTATGAAGGAGCTGGTGAATGGGAACCTTCTGTAATAACTGCATGAGGGTAAAAGGTCTATGCTGGTGATCATTAAATTCACAGAACTATAAATTTAATATACAAGAGCATTCAAGTTTCCTCACCTCCAGCTATAATGGACCTACTTCCTATTTCTATGCACATAGCACAATTCAAATCATTTTCAATCACCTGAATTTAGGTTAGCAAAATGCTACTTATCCAAACACCCTGTGATAGAACTACATTTGTAGATGTAGTCTCTGTTGTGGATAAAGAACACTTGATTGTGGTTTCTTATCTCTTTTACATTCTTTTCTTCCATATAGAAAAAGGTTCTGTGATTTTTTTTCCTCTAAAGGGAAAATATAATAAATTACAGTAAATAGTGAGTGGTAGAAAACCTAAACAGCCAATTGTGGCAAAAAAAAGAAATAAATTCCTAATTAACAATAAAATCCTAATTAAACTAAATTACATTCTGAATCATTCTATCAAAACTATTCATTTTTTAAATCTAATATATAAGTATGATCTTTCTATTACAGTAGGATTCTATTCACAGCTCAGTGATCTTAGAAGGAGGTAGTAAGCATAAATTAAGATCTTAGATGTTGGCATAAAAGAGGCTAAAGCCTTAAGTCACTCAGTCCAGCTCAGTCACTTACCAGCTATGTGAATTTGGGCAAGCTTCTATTCTCTCTACATTTATTTTTAATCTGTAAAATGAAAAAAAGTCTAGCACCTACCTCAAATGACTAATGCAAACATTAAACATGATAATGTTACACAAAGCTCTAAGCACAATGCCTAGTACATAGTGAGCTCCCAAAAGAAGTCTACTGGCTGCAGCAGCAGCAATAATAGAAACAGAAGCAATGGCAGAAGTCTGGACTGTTCTCCAAACTTTATGTCATCTAGCTCCACTTTTTGAGAAACATAAAAACAACACTGGTAAACATTTTTAGTGTCCCCTCATGTCTGACTCTTCTGTCCCTCCTGGAAAAGAGGACTACACCTCACAGTCCCTCATACTTGTGTCACTTGCAGCCCAAGGAACTGAGGAGCCAATGTGCCAACTCCAGGCACTCCCTTCCTCTGCTGTAGCAATTCTTGAAACCATGGGCCAAGATGCAGAAAACCTGGACCCTGAGCCACTGCCTGGAGGAGAGCTGCCCTGGAGAGTCACTTGACCTGCTTCATACTCCAGGTAAATGAGAAACAAATCTCTGATGTGTTAAGTCACTGAGATTTGAGGTCTATTGAGCACTGCAGCAGGATCTGCCCTATTCTGACCAACAGGTATTCATATACCTCTAAAAGGGATCCTGATATACTTCCAAGGGGGTAGGGGGAGACATTCAATTTTTTTTTTAATAACTTTCTTTTTGTCAATCTTTATATTCTTTATTTTGTAACACTACCTAATATTGCAAGTACTTTTCAAAATCCCCATGCTTATCCCCCCTTTTATATTTTTAATCTAAAAAAAGAAAGCAAGAGGGAGGGGACACATGTATACCTATGGCTGATTCATGTGATATATGACTAAAGCCAACACAATATTGTAAAACAATTATTCTCCAATTAAAAAGAAATAAATTTTTAAAAACAAAATAATTACAGTTTGCTAACAGGTTAATACTGGGGCCCCAGAATTAACCTGGGGCTTTCGCTGGGTCATATGTTGCATAGTCATATGTCACCCACAGAAACCATGGTAACGTGTAATCGTATTAGAACAAGGAAAAGGTAATGGGAGCACCCTCAAATATTCACTTGCTTCTGGCTTAAGGCAAAATGGAACAGTTAAGTGGAATTGTGGATATTACCTGCTTTAAACTGAACCATACCTTACAAAATAGACAAGGGGCTTAAAATATTTTTAATAAAAGCAAAAAGGTTTTCTGTGTCATTAAAATTTACTTTAATACATACCACTCCAGTACTCTTGCCTAGAAAATCCCATGGACAGAGGAGCCTGGTGGGCTACAGTCCATGGGGTTGCTACTAGTCGGACACGACTGAGCAACTTCACTTTCACTTTTCACTTTCACGTATTGGAGAAGGAAATGGCAACCCACTCCAGTGTTCCTGCCTGGAGAATCCCAGGGACGGGGAAGCCTGGTGGGCTGCCGTCTATGGGGTCACACAGAGTCGGACACGACTGAAGCGACTTAGCAGCAGCAGCAGCAATACATAGTTTCATTTTGTCTCTTCCATGCTAATTCTTTGTGAATGTTATAGAAGACACGTAATATATTAGCACACTAGCACCTCATGTAATTAATAGATATACATACATGTATAAGTAGGTAATCTGTGCTCAAAAAAAATAATGATAAAATCATAAGCAAAAAGTAATTTTGGAGATGACAGTTTATAAAATGGATTCCATACCTTTCGTCACTTCTTGCATCATTCCTAAACTGCTTTAACCTTTTTCGAAAGCAACTAAAAAGGGAAGAAAATCAGTACAGAACTGGGGAAATGTACATAGTAGTAATAGAACTTCATATCCCAGCAAAGTCATAAAAAAAAAGGCAGAAATTATAGTGAAGGGCACTGATTTGATTTAGGAATGAAGAACAAAGCTTTCTGTTCCAACTAAAAATCACATTTCCACATCTGAAAACCAGCAGAGGCTCTGTCAGATAATCAAAGGGATAAGATGACTGCTTTCCACACACAGAAGGAGAATGAAGAGCAGATTCTCAAACAGATCAGAAATGTTTCTATGAACACTTGGACTCCAACGGTGTAGCGGGCAAGTAAACGTATACGAGGTCAGCAGATGGATCCCCAGAAAGGCAGAGAGCTTCATTAGGCCAGCATCAAGACCAAGTATCAGAGAATCACTAGTTTAGCCAAGTTAGAATTATCTTCAGCTTCTACAGAAAGTTAAATGACGTTTGAGAATTTTTTCCAGCCAAATGGCACAACACTCTACTCCCCATCTCTTAGCATTTATCCCACTGGTAATAAGAGGTGAGGCTGAGACTTAATCCCAGGCTTGTATTACTCCCGAGCCCCTGTGAACAGCAGCATATACGTGAGCCTCACAGTGTAGGTTTCCCAGGTGGCGCTAGTGGTAAAGAACCTGCCAGCCAATGCAGGAGACCTAAGAGATGGTGGTTCAACTGGGTTGGGAAGATCCCCTGGAGGAGGGCATAGCAGCCCATTCCAGTATTCTTGCCTGGAGAATCCCATGGACAGAGGAGCCTGGCAGTTCATTGGGTTGCACAGAATCGAACTGAAGCAACTTAGCATGCACAGTGTAGGAAGGATTTGAAAATGGAAACTAGCTGGGAGTGAATAGACAGAGGCAGGGAGAGGGGATGCTGAGAAGGCCACTAATGGAAGGGAACAGAAAGGAATGAAAGTGAGAAATCCTGAGTATGTGCAGGAATTCCCAAGTGGTAGTGTAGGGAGCAACAAACTCTGGAAAAATCTTCAAGAGGTAAGAATAACAGACCACCTGACCTGCCTCTTGAGAAACCTGTATGCAGGTCAGGAAGCAACAGTTAGAACTAGACATGAACAACAGACTGGTTCCAAATCAGCAAAGGAGTACGTCGAGGCTGTATATTGTCACCCTGCTTATTTAACTTATATTCAGAGTACATCATGAGGAACGCTGGGCTGGATGAACCACAAGCTGGAATCAAGATTGCTGGGAGAAATATCAATAACCTCAGATACTCAGATGACACCACCCTTACGGCAGAAAGTGAAGAATTAAAGAGCCTCTTGAGGAAAGTGAAAGAGGAGAGTGAAAAACTTGGCTTAAAACTCAACATTCAGGAAACTAAGATCATGGCATCTGGTCCCATCACTTCATGGCAAATAGATGGGGAAACAATGACAGAGTTTCCTTTCTTGGGATCCAAGATCACTGCAGATGGTGACTGCAGCCATGAAATTAAAAGACTTGCTTACTCCTTAGAAGAAAAGCTATGACCAACTTAGACATCATATTAAAAGCAGAGACATTATTTTGCCAACAAAGGTCCGTCTAGTCAAAGCTATGGTTTTTCCAGTGGTCATGTATGGATGTGAGAGTTGGACCATAAAGAAAGCTGAGCACCGAAGAATTGATGCTTTTGAACTGTGTTGTTGGAGAAGACTCTTGAGAGTCCCTTGGACTGCAAGGAGATCGAACCAGTCCATCCGAAAGGAAATCAGTCCTGAATATTCATTGGAAGGACTGATGCTGAAGCTGAAATTCCAATACTTTGGCCACCTCATGCGAAGAGCTGACTCATCTGAAAAGACCCTGATGCTGGGAAAGACTGAGGGCAGGAGAAGGGGACGACAGAGGATGAGATGGCTGGATGGCATCACCAACTGAATGGATATGAGTTTGAGTGAACCCCGGGAGTGGGTGATGGACAGGGAGGCCTGGCATATTGCAGTCCATGGGGTCGCGGAGAGTCGGACACGACTGAGAGACTGAACTGAACTGAAGTGAGTGTAGGGAGTGCAGTAGAAGGAGGTGGAATGAGATAAGACTACAAAGGCAGGCTTAGGAATTCCAGGAGAAGGTGCTGTAGGCTGAGTCAGAGGTATACTTCATTCTGGAGGCAACGAGTAATTATTGACGGCTTTAAAGCAGGGGAAAACTAATCTTGCTGTGACATGGACGATGAACCAAAAAAGAGTAAGAATGTGCCCTGCACATAGTTAGATGCTTAATTAGTACTGAATGGATAAAGGTACAAAGGCTAGGTTAAAATTTATCATGTTTCTCGAACATAATATCAAACCCATCCTATCCAATCCCATTCAGTATTTTTCAGTTTGCTATTTAGTGAACCAACTTCCCTCATTCTAGAAGGAAATAACGTTGCTGGTGCATAAAAAAAAAAAAATCAATTCACCAGTCAGATGTAGTCTTCTAAATGTTGCTGTTAATGTGTCTACTCTTACAAAAAAATCTTCTATTCAGGGGGAAGCACATCTGAGCTGCTTTTGGGACCACTGAAAAAGAAAACAAAATTAACCAAGTATAAAAGTTAGCCAGTGAGGTGTGGTTCTCCCTCTTCTGCAACAATGTGAAAGGGTTATTGGCAAATAAGCAGATCACAAGCTGTAACTTTATCTTTCCTATGCCCTCTTGTAGTCTTCACGTCAAACTTGTACTAAGCCATAGGTTTCTTGATGATGCCAGACTTTCTCCTGTACAGGCCGTGGTACCATCTGCAAAGCATCAACTACTCAGTGAGAAACCAAGGCTGAAAACATTGACATGAGTCATAACCTACCTGATTTTCTTCATGGGAAACCCTCATCTGCTCCTTGAGGACAGACATCCGAGCTGCCTCTTCTTTCCTCAAGACTCTCTCCTTCTTGAGCTCAGGACTCCAGAAAGTCTTGATACTGTTCATGGAAGATCCCAACTTGCTATCCTTGATGTCGAGCTCTTTTCGTAGGAGGTCATTCTCTCTCTGAAGTTCCTTGAGCTGGGCTTGAAGGTCTAACATGGTGCTATCTCTTACCTGCCTCAACATGGAGGGGACCTGGTGGTGGTGGTGATGGGATGAGCTGGTCAGACCACCATGTTGATCCGTGTATGAAAGGACATCTGTGTGGGAAAGTCCAGCAGAGGCAATATTGGGACTGCTCCCCATAGCTGTGACTCGGCCTCCATATACAGCTCGATTTGTGGCCCTTCCCAGAGTCATAGTGCCCTTTGGGTAAGTTGTTGAAGCCACCCCCTCATGATCACTCAGATACATGGGTCCAGATGTAGCATAGGCTGCATTAAGGGACTGGATATTCTCCATGGACAGAGTCTTGCCTGTTCCTCCACCTCCCCCACTACTTGTTCTTCGGTGGCCCAGACGAGGAGACCGTGGCAAACGGGGTGATCTGGAAGGGCTACCTTCCAGATTGGTGATTGTTCTTGCACTTCCATACATTTTTCTTCTCTTATGAGGTGCTACAGAAGAGAAGGAATGCTATATTAGGTTGGAGATTAAGCCAATGTTTCCACCGTTGGCCAGAATTTTCACTGCATTCTTTTCACAGTCTGTACTGGAAAATGCATCCAATCAGAGATCTGAAAAATGAGGAAAAAAATCAAAAATAAATTTATTTAGAACTCTGACCATTAACAGCATTATATTTCAAAAATATGTGTGCATATGTGTGTGCGTACATATAGATGATAGACTGATAATGAGAATGATAGATAAGAAAGAGTCACACCCATGCTTATTTAAAAAGAGCAATGACCCCAAACTTTACTAACTACATCTAAACATTTTGTAAATTTCCCCCATCATGCACCCAAGCAAGGTCAAAAGTTCTTAGAGCAAAAAAGAAGCTCATTTTTCCTTGGGAAAATGAAACTCTGCATTTTGGTCTGTGCTAAGTGATAGTTGGGGCCTCCAGGAAAATCACCATAGAATTCTGTATCATAGAGATCTTAACTATAAAATACTCCATCTGAGGCACTTGACCCTCATATACAAGTGGCCTGACAGTAACTCTGATATCTTGTTTCCAAGAATGTCAACTAATAGTCAAACAGGTTGTCACCTCCCTTCCTGCACCCACTGCAGACATCACTAATCCATCACAATCTCTTTCCCACTAAATTCAGGACTCTTATCAACACAACATTCTAAACAGTTTACCAACTAACTGATACTGACACATGAGTTGAAACCTATTGGCCATCCTGAAGTTAGAAGAAAAGAGGTGGCTCAAACCAACAAGTCTCCTATCAGTTCAGTTCAGTTCAGTTCAGTCGCTCAGTCGTGTCCAACTCTTTGCGACCCCATGAATCACAGCACGCCAGGCCTCCCTGTCCATCACCAACTCCCGGAGTTCACTCAAACATACTTACTGCCAAATCCTAAACGCTCTCACCAGAGAAAATCACAGTCCCATCTCTCTCCTGGAGAGATCCCCTGGAGAAGGGAATGGTTACCCACACCAGTACTTTTGCCTGGAGAATTCCTTGGATGGAAGAGCCTGGCGGGCTACAGTCCATGGGGTCACAAAGAGTCCTACGTGACTAAGCAACTAACACTTCACTTCACTCCATGGTTATGCAAGTACTTTGGGGCAGATTTATGTAGCCAGGGCTACAAGATTGTGATTATCCTCCAGTGTTAAGATCCAAATGGTCTTAATGGGTGCATCTCGGCTTCCCGTTCTTCCTCTTAGGGTGTGTTTAGTGTACTTTCTTTTTCTTCAGCTTTTAGACACGGAGACCACAGATTTTTGGAGAGAAGCCAACTGAGGTTCAAATATCCACTCTAATGCTGACAAGCTGAGTGACCATGGCAAACTATTATGTGCTTCCTTTCTCTGATCCATAAAATGTGGGTAAAATTACCTAAATCAGTACTGTAAGAAACATGTAAGATAATGTTCTTAAAACACCCAGTTTGATACCTAGCACAGAATAGTCAATAAATAGTTTTTGTTGGTAGTATCAGTGACATAAGTACATTAATAGCATTATAGAAGTCATCTTTTATTTTACCTGCATATCATTCATTCTCCCTCCACTCCCCACCCACCCCCACTTTCTGGTAATACTCTTCATTTTTCTCAGATAAATTATTTCCAAATCTCTACCCACAATACATTAGGTTTAGGTAAGGCTGACTCTCTTTACTCTATTCTGGAGGATGCCAGTGGTAAGAACATGACCCAGACCTGGCTGATCATCACATTCCATCCCCTAGACATGATAGCTGGTTTAGGGATGGGCATGTGACCCACAGTGGTTCAAAATCAGTCCATGTCATGACTTTTGCTAGAATAACTGGAAAAGATAAACTCTTTTTCCAGCTAGAATTATCTGCTTTCAAGATAGAGTTTCTGAGTACTACCATGTGGAAAGTGCTTTCCTGAGAGTGAAGTTAATGCAAAGGAAAGCAGAGTCAATCTTTGAACAGTGTGAAATCAAACCAGGTGACATCACCTGATACTCTGAACCCAGCAGTTACTGAAGCTACATCTATCTCAAGGCCATTATAGCGACACATGCCAGGCAGACTAACTACGTTAATGGTCCCAACTCTATACCCTTCTTCTATCTGAGTCCTTGGCTATGCCCTCCCAATCTGACTCTGGGTTCAGTCATGTGACTTGCTTTGGTCAAAAAGGTGATAGTAAATGTGAAGCCTATAATAGCACTTATGTGTTTACCCTCTTGTTCATTTTCTTCTGCCACAGAAGTTAGAACATGCCCACTCTAGCCTGCTGAAAGATGAGAAACACAGAGTCAAAATGTCCTTTAAGTGAGTGAGTGAAGTTGCTCAGTTGTGTCCAACTCTTTGCGATCCAATGGACTGTAGCCCACCAGGCTCCTCCATCCATGGTATTTTCCAGGCAAGTATACTGGAGTGGGTTGCCATTTCCTTCTCCAGGAGATCTTCCCGACCAAGGGATTGAACCTGGATCTCCTGCATTGTACGCAGATGCTTTAACTGGATGAGCCACCAGGGAAGTTTTTTCCTAGCCAATAACCAACCAACCCCAAGACACTTGAGCAAGCCCAGCCAAGATCAGTAGAGCTGCCTAGCCACCCAGTGGCTGACCACAGGTGCATGAGCAAGTCCAGCTGAGATCCAGAGGGCCCCATACACTCACAGATAATATTAAAATGTCTTAGTATGTCACTGATGTTTGTGGCTGGTTGTTTTGGAGCATTACTAAGGCAACAGATAGTGATACATTCACCAATAAATTTTCTTTTTTGCTACAGTCAATCCTAGTCAGAGTACCTGTCATTTATGCTCAAGAGACTCCTCACATATAGCATAAAGAAACACTTTGCATACAGGCTTCTTCTCTCCCTAAAAAGTCCCTCCAAAGAATTATAAACCTGTTTCTAACTAGTGAACTTAATTTCAAATCTCTATGTTGCTCAAAGCTTAATTTTGTTTTCCTTGAAAACATACAAAAATCATTTTGGATCTAAACTTTTGCACAAATAATCTGTTGTTTTTAAAAAAAAAAAAAAGGTGAGTCAACAGGCCCAACAATAGGAATTCAGTTACATAAATGATGAGAGACAGACAGACAGAAGTTAGAATAATGTGACCATTACATGAATATTTAATGAGATAGAAAGATGCTCATGACATACTAGTAGTGAGCGGTAAGTAGACTAACAAAAAATTTTATGGTCGATTCACATTTTAAAACATATATGCATACACACTAACTTGCAGAGAAGACTGGAACAATACACATTAAAATGTTAACAGTGATTGGGTTCAAATGGTTTTCATTTTCTTCCTTTTGTTTATTTGCATGTTCTAAATTTTCTACAATATATTTTCCACTGTCTTTTTTAGTCTCTATTTATTTCAACTCTGATCTTTGTTATTTTCCTCCTCTGAGTAACTTGGAGGTTAGTTTGTACTTTTTCCAGTTCCTTGAGGTATAAAGTTAGGCTGTCTATTTGAAATCTTTCTTTTCTCTTAACGTAAGTATTCATCACTATCAACTTAAGAAAATAATGTGTTTCCTTCTATAGTTCCAATAGTTAAATTAATTATTATTTTTGCTATGCTTAGAACTTAGGCCCTAGCTAAGCCACCACTTACAGATATTATCTTCCAAGAAGAAGTAATGAAATCTAACTTGTCCTTCTCTATCTTCTCTTGTGTCTAGAGGCTGTCATTTCTGAGGTCTCTAGCTAGGTTTGAAGTCCCAGTCCAAATTCAGTAAAATTTACACCCACACAGATTTAATCTTCAGTAACATTACCAGCCCAGCTGGCCAAGGCTTCAGAGAATTGCAACCACCAACAAACAGATTTCTTTTTAGAAACACACACAACACATATAACATATAACATACACATAACATATACATAACACACACATAACATATAACATGCACAGATATATTAACTTGTTTGAAATAATGCTTCTTTGTTTAAATACTTGAATACTCTTTTTCTACATTTAGTATCAGCAGTTTAAGTGTCATAGAATGGATTGAAAATTTTCCAGTTTTCATATAGCCTCAAACAGTTAGCATAATATGAAACTTCTCTATTCCTGAAATGTTTGGTAGAACACACTCATAAAATTAAATGTGCTTAGCTGTTATCTTTTAACTTTTTACTATGCTCACTGATCTGTCCAGATTTGTGACCTATTTTGTGTCAATGATCATTAAAATATTTCTTCAGGAACAGTCTGTTGTATTGAGACTTTTCAGTCTTCCTAGTATTGTTCTGTATAATTCTTTCTTCACAATTTTAAAATCTCTTCAAATTATGTCTCCATCACATTCCTAATGTTGCTTATATTTTTCTCTTTCTCTTGATGACAACATGACAAATGCTAGTCTGTGTTCTACTGATACATTTTACTATAGTTTGTCTCCCATTTCATCAACATCTCTTTATCCTTAATAGTAATTTCTATTTCCTATGTGTTTATTTTTGTTATATTTGCCATTTTGCACTAAATGTTCATGTATCTTCAGTCATGTTTTCTGACAACTGCATATAAGATTACATGTACTGGCTAGACGTTTTATGCATAAAATCCTTCTGTAAACATCTTGCTATTTTTCTTCTGAAATTTTTTCTATTCTAGGAAATATTCAGGATATATTTAAATGTCAAAGTAGTTAGATGTTTTGGGCTAAAACTTTGTAGTCTTAATTTATGGCATTGAGATCACAGAATATAACATATATATATCTCCTAACCTTTGAAACGTGCCAAGACTTTCTAAATGGCCCAATAAATGATTAGTTTCCTTAATTTTTAAAACAGCTAATAAAAGTTCTTAGAAAATATTTAAATTCATATATGTATACAGAAGAAAATGAAAACACTCTCAATTTTGTCCTTCATAGACAACCTCTATGATGTTGTTGTTTCCAATTCCTATTGTGTGTATTTATATAATTTCAGATAAAATTCATATTGTATTCAGATGCTGCAGAAGTGACACATTCCAGCTCGGGGCCTAGCCTTGAAGAGGCCTAGCAGCTTCTGATTTTGCTCTCTTCAAAAGCAGGGTTGTAACTGAAAAAAGAAACAACACAGAAAGGCCCTGGAAGATGAGATACCACATGGAGGGAGACCATGAGAAGGTGAGCACAAGTATCCCAGCCAACAGCCAGCGCTAAGATGCCGGACTGGTAAGACAGCCACCTTGGACCTTCCAGGCCAGACCAGCTGCCATCTGAAATCAGCGCATGAGTGACGGCCAACACTGTGTGTAGCATGAAGGACCACTCAATCAGTCCACGCTGGGACAGGAAATAATTCATTATTGTTTAAAGGCTTCTGAGCTTGAAGGGTTTTGGTTGTTTTTACATAGCAAAAGAACTGAAATAGTCACTAAGTGTTTCACTGAACGGCTATCCAATCATTTCCTCCACTAACCACCTATCATGAGACACGCTGGGACATGTTGTTGTTCAGTCACTAAGTCATGTTAGACTCTGCAACCCCATGGACTGCAGCATGCCAAACTCCCCTGTCTTCCACTATCTCCCAAAATTTGCTCAAATTAATGCCCATTGAGTATGTCATGCTATCTAATCATCTCATTCTCTGCCGTCTCCTTCTTCTTTTACCTTCAATCTTTCCTGGCATTAGGGTCTTTTCCAATGAATTGGCTCACTGGGACACTTAATTTCTTCTTAAAATTTTAAAATATCTCCATCAGTATTCTGATAGAGAAAGCTTTGCCTACATCTCTTATTACTCCCCTAGGATAAAAGTCCGGAGAAGGCAATGGCAAGCCACTCCAGTGCTCTTGCCTGGAAAATCCCATGGATGGAGGAGCCTCGTAGGCTGTAGTCCGTGGGGTCGCTAAGGGTCGGACATGACTGAGCGACTTCACTTTCACTTTTCACTTTCACACATTGGAGAAGGAAATGGCAACCCACTCCAGTGTTCTTGCCTGGAGAATCCCAGGGACGGGGGAGCCTGGTGGGCTTCAGTCTATGGGGTCACACAGAGTCGGACACGACTGAAGTAACTTAGCAGCAGCAGCAGCAGCAGGATAAAATTCTAGAAGTAAAATTATAAGATTGAAATTTAAAGGCTCTTGATATCCACATCAAAATTCCCTTCAGAAATGTTAACACAATTTACACTCAGACCCCTCTCACCCTTGGATATTTTTCCTCCACAGCCTCTAGTCTTTATTCTCAACACAGCACAGAAGCCATCTTCTCTTAAGGCTGCTAAACGTCTCTGAATTACCCAACTCAGGATCACCACATATTTAGTAAACACACTTTAAGAAGTATTTATGAAGCACCATTAATGTGCTACAGTAGCTCTGCTTTAGGCCGGTGTTCTTCAACAGCACTTGCCTATTCAGATAAACAAGGCCTAATGGGGTTTTGATTGTACACCAAGGTGTCTCAGACACTTTAGGACACAAAGCTGTACCGTAACTAGAACTGAGGGACTTCCCTGCCAGTCAAGTGGTTACAACTCCCTGCTTCCACTGTAGAGGGTGCACATTTGACCCCTTGTCAGAGAACTAGATCCCACATGCCACACAGTACAGTCAAAACAATATTTTAAAGAAACAAAATTGAGAATGTAAGGTGTAAATAAATTACTAAATTTATGTGAAAAGAGAATCCCTTTTCCCTTCCGAATACCTGAATTCACTGAACATTCCACTTTATTCATGCAATAATTATATTTTAAGCATCAGCTTAATTCCCACTCTTGAAAGCTCGGGATAAAGCAGTGATTGAAACAGACACAGCTCCTGTCTATGGGAAGTTTACACACTAAAGGAGACTTTCTCAACATTTTCTTCATCTCAGATCTAACAAAGTTTGAGGGGAAGATGGTGACAGGAATTAGGAACTGCTTGAAGGGCATGGACATGAAACTGACCCAAAAGGCTCAGAAATGACCTCTTTTGAGAAATACAGAAGATCAAGCTAATGACTGTTTGGAGTTTTAACCCTCTAGCACAAGAAATTAATATAATTCTGTATTTATTTTTCACACAACAAAGAAATGAGAATTTAAAAAAGAACACAAGTCAGTCGTCAGCAGGTGGTGCCTGTAAGAAGGGAAGAAATCAGTTGATGTTTCTTACGTCAAGGTCACAACAGACAAGAAGCATTTTGCATAACTCATCAAACCAAACAGGAACTCCAGAGAACACTGAAATGGTAACAGAATAATTTTTTTTATCCCTATACATCTCTTTCTTAACAGAAAATTTTAATTAGCAACCTAGGCCCAATGCTTTATTTTGGAATTAGTCTCTTCCACCAAATTTACAAAGAGCAGGATGGCTTCCTGGAACCATTTCACTACTAACTCCAAAGTGGTGTAGATTTCGCAGATGACAAAAAGACCCAGTTGACAAGGTAAATTGGAAGTGGTCAAACAGGAGATGGAGAGAGTGAACATCAACATTTTAGAATCAGTGAACTAAAATGTACTGGAATGGGAGAACTGAATTCAGATGACCATAGTATCTACTACTGTGGGCAAGAATCCCTTAGAAGAAATGGAGTAGCCCTCATAGTCAACAAAAAAGTCTGAAATACAGTACTTGGGTGCAATCACAAAAACAACAGAATGATCTCTGTCTGTTTCCAAAACAAGCCATTCAGTATCACAGTAATCCAAGTCTATGCCCCAACCACTAATGCTGAAGAAGCTTAAGCTGAACGGTTCTATGAAAACCTACAAGACCTTCTAGAACTAACACCCAAAAAAAGATGTCCTTTTCCTCATAGGAGACTGGAATGGAAAAGTAGGAAGTCAAGAGATATTTGGAGTAACAGGTAAGTTTGGCATTGGAGTGAATGAAGCAGGGCAAAGGCTAACAGAGTTGTGCCAAGAGAATGCACTGGTCATAGCAAACACCCTCTTCCACCAATACAAGAGATGACTCTACACATAGACATCACCAGATGGTCAATACCGAAATCAGATTGATTATATTCTTTGCAGCCAAAGATGGAGAAGCTCTATACAGTCAGCAAAAACAAGACCAGGAGCTGACTGTGGCTCAGACCATGAGCTCCTTATTGCCAAATTCAGACTTAAATTGAAGAAAGTAGGAAAAACCACTAGACCATTCAGGTATGACCTAAATCAAAACCCTTATGATTATACAGTGGAAGTGACAAATAGATTCAAGGGATTAGATCTGACAGAGTGCCCGAAGAACTATGGACAGAGGTTTGTGACATTGTACAGGAGGCAGTGATCAAGACTATCCCCAAGAAAAAGAAGCGTAAAAAGGCAAAATGGTTGTCTGAAGTGGCCTTACAAATAGCTGTGAAAAGAAGAGAAGCCAAAGGCAAAGGAGAAAAGAAAAGATATACCCATCTGAATCCAGAGTTCCAAAGAATAGCAAAGAGAGAGAAGAAAGCCTTCCTCAGTGATCAGTGCAAAGAAATAGAGGAAAGCAATACAATGGGAAAGACTAGAGATCTCTTCAAGAAGGTTAGAGATACCAAGGGAACATTTAATGCAAAGATGGACACAACAAAGGACAAAAATGGTATGGACCTAACAGAAGCAGAAGATATTAAGAAGAGGTGGCAAGAATACACAGAAGAACTATACAAAAAAGATCTTTATGACCCAGATAACCATGATGGTGTGATCACTCACCCAGAGCCAGACATCTTGGAATGCAAAGTCAAGTGGGCCTTAGGAAGCATCACTACGAACAAAGCCAGCAGAGGTGATGGAATTCTAGTTGAACTATTTCAAATCCTAAAAGAGGAGGCTGTGAAAGTGCTGCACTCAATATGCCAGCCAATTTGGAAAACTCAACAGTGGCCACAGGACGAGAAAAGGTCCATTTTCATTCCAATCCCAAAGAAAGGCAATGCCAAAGAATGTTCAAACTACTGCTCTCATCTCACACACTAGCAAAGTAATGCTCAAAATTCTCCAAGCCAGGCTTCAACAGTACGTGAACCAAGAACTTCCAGATGTTCAGGCTGGATTTAGAAAAGGCAGAGGAACCAGAGATTAAATTGCCAGCATCTGATGGATCATCGCAAAAGCAAGAGAGTTCCAGAAAAACATCTATTTCTGCTTTATTGACTATGCCAAAGCCTTTGACTGTGTGGATGACAATAAACTGTAGAAAATACTGAAAGAGATGGGAATACCAGACTACCTGACCTGCCTCCTGAGAAATCTGTATCCAGGTCAAGAAGCAACAGTTAGAACCGGACATCAAATAATGGACTGCTTCCAAATTGGGAAAGCAGTACATTAAGGTTGTATATTGTCACCTTGCTTATTTAACTTATATGCAGGACACATCATGCAAAATGCCACGCTGGATGACACAGAAGCTGGAATCAAGATTGCCGGGAGAAATATCAATAACCTCAGATACTCAGATGATAACACCCTTACGGCAGAAAGTGAAGAGGAACTATAGAGCCTCTTGATGAAAGTGAAAGAGGAGAGTGAAAAAAAATGACTTAAAATTCAGCATTCAAAAAATGAAGATCATGGCATCTGGTCCCATCAGTTCAGTTCAGTCGCTCAGTCGTGTCCGACTCTTTGTGACCCCATGGATCACAGCACGCCAGGCCTCCCTGTCCATCACCAACTCCCAGAGTTCACTCAAACTCACACTTCATGGCAAATAGATGGGGAAACAATGGAAACAGTGACAAACTTTAGTGTGTTGGGCTCCAAAACCGTTGCAGATGATGACTGCAGCTGTGAAATTAAAAGACTCGTGCTCCTTGGAAGAAAAGCTGTGACCAACCTAGACACCATATTAAAAAGCAGAGACATAACTTTGCCAACAATGGTCCATTTAGTCAAACCTATGGTTTTTCCAGTAGTCATGTATGGATGTGAGAGTTGGAATAAAAAGAAAACTGAGCACCAGAGAATTGATGCTTTTTGGTGAACTGTGGTGTTGGAGAAGACTCTTAAGGGTCCCTTGGACTGCAAGGAGATTCATCCTAAAGGAAATCAGTCCTGAATATTCATTGGAAGAACTGATGCTGAAATTGAAACTCCAATACTTTGGTCACCTGATACGAAGAACTGACTCTTCGGAAAAGACCCTGATGCAGGGAAAGATTGAAGGCAGGAGGAGAAGGGGTCGAGAGAAGACAAGATGGTTGGATGGTATCACTGACTTAATGGACATGAGTTTGAGCAAGCTCCGGAAGTTAGGAATGGACAGAGAAGCCTGGCGTGCTGCAGTCCATTGGGTCACAAAGAGTCAGACACGATTGAGAGACTGAACTGAACTGACAAGGTAAAACAAAGGCAAATTCCCATGGCTGTCAAGTCCTCCTAAGTCTCTGATTCCTTCCTGTTCTGAGTCATTCCCAAATCCCTCAGCCCAGATGTGTTTAAGTCTCCTGATATATTTTTAGGTACTTGTTTTGACACTCGGGTTTTTTTTTGGTTGTCGTCTCCTAATTCTCATCTATCCTTTTTTTTTCAGTTCTATAAAATGAATCTCTGAGAAACAGCAAGATCAACTTTACTCAGTAATCAACAATGCAAAGACTCCTATTACCCCTTACTGACTTCAAGAAAACCATTTCTATGCTTTTCCAACCACCTATAAATACATTACAGAAAATGAGGTAGCAGTTAAGATCTTATTGTTTTAAATACTATTATGAAGCCAAGATAGGCCCAATCATTGAGCTTTCTTGTAAACTCTCAAAAACACCTTCTTTCTAAACACTATTAGAGGGACAGATGTAGAGAACAAACATATGGATATCAAGGAGGGGAAGGGGGTGAAATTCAGAGATTGGGACTGACATGTATACACTCTTAGCACTATGCATAAAATAGATAATTAGTGAGAACCTACTGTACAGCTCAGGGAACTCAGTACTCTGTGGTGACCTAAATGGTAAGGGAATCCAAAAAGGAAGAGATATATGTATATGTACAGCTAATTCACTTTCTTGTACAGCAGAAAACAAACACAACATTGTAAAGCAACTATACTCCAATAAAAATTAATTTTTAAAAAATACATGCTTTCTTATATATTTGTGATGTACAATCTTGAGGATAAATTGGATCAAACTGGGCATAGAAACAGACAAATATTGCTGAATGTAATAAGAAGAAATTAATTGCACACCTTTCACTTGAAAAACACCTTATAAATAAAATCTGAAGTCCAAAAGTAGGTTCCATTTAAGCTTCAAACACTAAAATAAAAAACTGTACAGGCTTTATGAACCTATATGAATTCTTTCTCCAATTACATATGGATTCATAAATAAAATAAACACTCATCCACTCACTCTCAAAAGGTTTAAGGACTCTTGAACTGTAAGCTCGGGGGGAAAAGATGGAAAGAGTCTTGATTCCGGTCTAACTCAAGTATCTTAGACTATCATGGTCTAGAATGGCCTATTTTAAGAAAAATCACTTCCTGCTATCTCCTCTAAATTAGGTTAAGTTTATTTCCACAGATCTCAGCCTCAGCCCATCACCTGAGCCCTGCTGACAGACCATGTGAGCTGAGATCATCACTATCTCCCAAGATTTATCCCAACTTAAAGTATCTCTTTTTTTTTTTCTTATTGGCAACCCTAACTTTTAAAATACTTTGTGTCACAGACTACAGTTAACTCTAAAACCTTTCTAGAGGAAGTGGCTACCCAGGAGCCAGATGCCACCTGCACATGTGCGGTATGTGACTAGTACAGTGTTCTTTAATTCTTTAGAATTCTGATCTAGTTGCCGACATAAACAGAAATAGTCATTTCACATTAAAACCAGACTCTGGCTTCTCCTCAAAAATCTGAAAATCTGACAATGTCAGGCCTGCTTCCCTACATGCCAACAACTGATCAGAGCAGCTGCCCATTCAAGAACGGATGTGAACCTTCTAGTTGGCCACAGCTCCTGTCCATTCCCTATTATCTTTTAACAGTCTGATTCCCTCTTTTCATGTTTGCCCCTACAGGCATTTAAATTTTACCACTTCTACTCATTAAAAGATCTTAAATAAAAATTTGCTCTCCTTTATCACCTACTTCAAGTCCATCACCAAATCCTATCAATTCTACCTCTAACATCTCTCTCAATCTCCTTATTTCTACTTCTATTATCACCACCCTTTTGCACCAGCATGACTGCCTAAGCTCTCCCATACCCTCCTAAACCATCTCCCCTTTCCTAAAACTCCTCCATT
The DNA here is from genome assembly GCF_049115385.1 of Moschus berezovskii. Classification (NCBI taxonomy): domain Eukaryota; kingdom Metazoa; phylum Chordata; class Mammalia; order Artiodactyla; family Moschidae; genus Moschus; species Moschus berezovskii. The sequence continues at coordinate 15,932,663 of NC_142483.1, forward strand.
CTATTTCTCACACATGAGCCGAACTATTTTAAGGAACAATTCTGATCACAAAATGTTTTCCCTTACTCACTTAAACCCCTTCAAAGCTTCTCAGTGCATTTTAGACAAAGACTAAAAATCCTTCCCATGGTCTAAGGCCACTCAGGATCTTGTTCCAGCATCCTTTCTTGCCACTTTCTTCACTGACTCTGCCTGGGTCTTCTTTCTGTTGCTCAGATGAATCAACAGTTTGGTACTAAGATAAAGAAGTGAAGGAAGCCAATACAGGGTGCATTTTCGAGGAAGTTTCTGCTACAAACAACTGGGTTCAATTCCACTGAAAGAGCTCCAAGAGACAGTGTAGAACCTGCCTCTTAGGTATACCTCTTTAAAGGCAGAGGGCTGCTCCCCTGGCACTCCCAGTCTGTGCTACATGGAGACCAAGAAAAAGCTCTAATGTTCCAATACAGTTCGTGAGTGCTGAGGAAATGTGGGTGGGGCACCAACATCATCTGCTGCACCATGCACGGCCCACCAGTGGCTGAGCTTGGCCCTGGGAGACAGGATCAGCCTTCCGTTGTGGGACCACACAGTGATTATCATAGAGGGACCCACAGCATCTTCCATTTGAGAAAGGCCAGTCTCACCAGCAACACCTTGTGGCACAAAGGTGCAATCATGTGGCGTAACCGTGGGACAAAACATCTCTGGGCTTGGATTTATACCCGTTTCCCCCTCACTTCAGGGCAGTGTAATCCTGGGGTAGGGGTCAAGCAGGGAGATGAGAAAAAATGGAGAGAGATGGAAGGAACCCTAGTGGAAAGACACAGAACTTCCAGCTAAGCTGGCGGGTGAGTTCTAGCAGTTTTTGTTTCCTCTGGACAAATGAAAATTGAAGCAAGGTTTCTGAATAATCCATATATGACCTAAAGCACTTCCCACATTATAATTCCATATTAATTTGTGTGATTCTTTGTTAGACTCTCTCGACCTTCCTACTTTAAACTCCTACACTGTACCCCAGGGCTTAACATTTGTTTTAACATTTGTGGGACCCAAGGCAAGAGTACAAACAGAAATCCAAGTACCATATGTCTATATATTTTACAGTTATAAATTGAGATAAAAAACTAGCAAATAAAGTTAATTTTATCTTCTTACCATGACAAATATAAAGATACAGAAGATGAGGTTTAAATTTTGAACTTAGAATTCCTGGACTCTTCAGAGTTTTGGCCAAAACAAGGTGGCAAGAGGCAGGCGTTCCCCCAGCCAACAGCCTTCTCGCCCCAATTCTGGTTCAACCACATCCCAGGGTCCTCACACATATGAACTCCACAGACTGTACACTAACCTAGCTCTGTCTATACCAGGGGCCAGCAAACTTTTCCTTAAAAAGACCAGATAGTAAATATTTTAGGCTTTATGGGCCATTTGCTCTCTGTTCACTCTGCCACAACTGTTCACTCTGCCATTTCAGCACAAAAGCAGTCACAGGCAATTTGTGATCACATGAGTGTAGGTGTGTTTGAATAAAACTTTATTTATAAAAATATGTGTTAGGTACACTTAACCCACGGGCAGTAGTTTCCTGACACATGGTCTATACTTTCACAAATAGGTACCCCTCAGCTATGGTTTTTCCTGTACTCGTGTACAGATGTAAGAGTTGGATTATAAAGAAGGCTGAGTACTGAAGAATTGATGCTTTCAAACTGGTGCTAGAGAAGACTCTTAAGAGTCCCTTGGACAGGAAGGAGATCAAACCAGTCAATTCTCAAGAAAATCAGTCCTGAGTATTCATTGGAAGGACTGATGCTGAAGCTGAAGCTAAAATACTTTGGCCACCTGATGTGAAGAAGTGACTCATGGAAAAGACCTTGATGCTGGAAAAGGCAGCAGGAGAAGGGGATGACAGAGGATGAAATGGTTGGATGGTATCACCGACTTGATGGACATGAGTTTGAGCAAGCTCCAGGAGACAGTGAAGGACAGTGAAGCCTCACATGCTGCTGCCACGGATCACGAAGAGTCAGACATGACTTAGGGACTGAACAACAACAACAGCAGCAACTCTAGGCCTAACAGTGTACACAGGAAAGTCTTTGGCAAAGAAATCCAAGGGGACCTTGGAAGATCACTCAGGGTCACTTAAGCAGTGGAGGTCCCAGGCCTGTACGTGCCCAGAGTTGACTCTGGAATGCCAGGCAGAGGTTCCAGGTGGGAACCTCCAGGTGGCCCTACAGACCCCTCCCCCATGGGGAACATGCAGGAAGATGAGAGCCACAACGGGCCCTCTGAAGCCTCAGGTCCTATGCAGGTGCTCTTCCTGCCCAGAGCTAAGGGTACACAGAAGATACATAAAACAGTTTCTGAATATTTGAAAGAACATATATTATGAACTCTCATCATATGATTGAAATCACTTCCATGGCATTTAACGCAATAATTTTGTAATTGTAGCCAGAGAGGTGAGACATAGTGTTTTAAAAAAGGAAAGAGAAGACCTCAAAATTAGACCTGTGTGGAATCCTATCTCTAATTTCTTAATGTGCAGCTTTAAGTAAATTACTTTTGTCTGCCAATCTTTATTTTTCTTAACTGTAAAATGAGTATAGCAGTATTGTCCTTAGTGATTTGGGAAAAATTAAGATGATAGAAGAAAAGTAATTAGTACAATGTCCAGCACGGAGCTAATACTCAATAAAAGCTAACTTTGATCAGCCTAAGGCTACCAGAACAGGGCACAGTGGTTTTGAACCTGAAAGTTGTCTTAGATTATCTCAGCCCACTAAGCTTGCCTGGTTAGACATTCCAGAGTCAAACTTGGCTCTCTATTCAAAAATGCTTAAGACATCAAACATTTTTTAAATCTGGAAAGAAAAATAGACATGTTCCCATTATGTGAAGGCTACAACACCATATATATACATACACATATATATAGGTATTGAAAGTCCTAATAATAAGCCTTTTCTGTTCATGAGGTTGCCGACAAAGGTCTGTCTAATCAAAGCTATGGTTTTTCCAGTAGCCATGTATGGATGTAAGAGTTGGACTATAAAGAAAGCTGAGCACCGAAGAATTGATGCTTTTGACCTGTGATGTTGGGGAAGACTCTTGAGAGTCCCTTGGACTGCAAGGAGATCAAACCAGTCAATCCTAAAGGAAATCAGTCCTGAAAACTGACTCCTTGGAAAAGACTCTGATGCTGGGAAAGAGTGAAGGTGGGAGGAGGCGGGGACAACAGAGAATGAGATGGTTGGAGGGCATCACTGACTCAATGGACATGAGTTTAAGCAAGCTCCAGGAGTTGGTGATAGACAGGGAAGCCTGGAATGCTGCAGTCCATGGGGTCACAAAAAGTTGGACACAACTGAGTGACTGACAAGCCATTTCCTCTTTACCACAATGACATGAATTAGGGGGAACAAAAAGCCTAGCTTGATGTAGCAGAGATTTTCAAAAATACTTTCTCATCATTTCCAAGAAGCTCTCTGCAACTCAGATACTCTCATCCACACATCACGACTCTCTCCTTTAGTTCCCCCAAACTCATTTTATAATTGCTATTTTCCATGTGCAGATTTAGCATGATTACATGTTCAGCTGCCTTGGCTATATTTTACGATAAGGTGCTTAAGTGAAAGGCTGACTACATTCTATACTACAAGGTAAAGACTCTGTATACTGCTGCTGCTGCTAAGTCACTTCAGTCATGTCTGACTCTGTGTGACCCCATAGACGGCCTCCTACCAGGCTCCCCCGTCCCTGGGATTCTCCAGGCAAGAACACTGGAGTGGGTAAGGACTCTGTATACCAAGTATTAATTAATTGTACTTTCCAGGGACCATTTTTCTTTTAATTTCAAACATTATCAATTTCTTCTAAGGGATTAAATTTAAAATCTGGAGCACCTAAAAACTTTTGTTACAGGAATAGACCACTAGGTACTACACAGCTATACCCACAAGTTTAAAATATAGCAAAATCCCAAGCAACAATCAGTAAAAGTAAAACAATTTGAGATGTTAAATCAAATTTTAAGAAAATAATATGCTGATTATAACAACATTATTCATTGATTCATAAAGTTTCATAAATGTAACAAATTAAGTTGGTTCCACTGAAGAGATAAATAAGGTTTTTAGATTCATTTTTAAAACATCTGTGCATTTCCTTTAATCTGCAAACGTAAAATGTCAATTGGCAAAGCTCTAGCTATAGTCTGCTTACCAAAAAAACAAAATTTCAGGAATTATTGGGTCTTACACTAAAAAAAATCCTCAACTGCCAACTAACAGATGTTTCAGAGAAAATGACAGAAAGGTAGAAGAATAATAACTCTACCTCTTTGCCCCTAAACATCCAATCACACAAAAATTTTCTACATTTAAAATCAACACGTAAGGATTATGTCTAAATAGCCTCTTACTAGAAAAGAATATACACATAATCATATACACAAGGAACATTTTTAGCAAAAATTGTAAACTCAAAAAAAAAAAAAATCCACAGTCAATAGCAAGGGATGGGAAACAGTTTAACTGGGCAGATGAGACAAGCATTCATCTATGTGTTCCAAAAAAAAGATACAGAAAAAATGTTATATGCTAACTCTGGGGTCTCTGAAAAATATGATTGATCATCATAGAGGAGTCACATGAGGCTTCAGCAAGGCCCAAGTTCAGAGTGTTTAATAGTACTCAGTAACCACTCTAAAAAGTGAAATTGTAATGAATAAAAGTCAGTAACTGCATTAAGTCATCAAGTTAAAACTCTTAGTCCATAGACAAGGGTAGACTTATCTAACAAAATATATTAAAAGGGAAATTACAGAGCATAGTTTAAATCGATTCAATAGATATTTCAAGAACAAATCTGTAATATGATTTCTGATCTTCAAGAAACTCAAATTCCTCCATTTCAAAAGGGAACCATAGCCCCTTTATTCAGGTTTACATAAGAAACTCCAGTTACTGTGAAAGGCTGCCAGGTGCTGTGAGCATTGGAAATAGATGAGAGAACCTTTCAGGTAGTGACAGGGTGTGGTCTCATATGGAGAAAACCCTATAAAAGAAAGACAGAATAGTACCAGAGAGAGAAAATCCAGTTTTTAACCTGAGCAAAAACTAAGAAGGAGGGGGCAGGTCCATAGTTGTATATATTAAAGAATTTACAAATCTCCTGAGAACTTAAGGTTGTTTTTATTTCAATAATCTAAAAATAAATAATAGAAGGATATTCTTGATCATCACAGCAGCCATGCCCATTGCATTTGAGCAACAAGCTATACCCTAAGGAATCACCATCGGTCAAAGTGAAAGAAAGATGGACTTGTAAATCTAAAGGATGTGTCCTTACCCAATGAAAGGTAAGGGATGTCAAGTTCCTCAGCATGAAGCAAGTTTCTCACAAGTTGGATATTGTGAATATGGTGGGAGAATTGAGTCATCACTCAGCACACAGCAGGGTAGACCAGATGACTGCCAAGGAGCCCGGCCAGAATAGTTGGCATCATATTCCAGTTATAAGCAGTAATTTAGTTAATGTGGTTAAATTAACGTTGTTAATTTGAATTAGCAACATGAAGTATACTTAATTTCTAAATTGATTTAAGTTTTAAAAAGATGCAGGAGCTTAGAAATAAAACCTTACCAGTTTTATGCTTATACCATTAAAGGTGTCATTACAATAAAAATAACTTAAGTCAACCCTGGAGTTCTACAAGAAATGACTTTCTCTAAAAGGGATCTTTGAGAAACCTTGGTTAAGTGATTAAACATACACCAGGCTTGAGTCCTGAAGCTCATACTTATCATCTGTTTAACCTTAAGTTAGTTAACAAACCTCTCTGAGCCCTAGTAAGTACCTCAGTAAGTAACAATGGCCTCAGGAGTAACAAGAGCTACTTCACAAAAAGAAAGTGAGTCATGACTAAATCAGAGAAAGTGTAAGTGCTCAGCACAGTGCCTGAGACTTGATAAATATCAGTACAACAACCTTCATCATCGTCTATATTAGCTACAGACATATTGTACTGATTTCTTAAAGGATGATCATCATGTTGTCAGTAATTAGTCCTTTGTTCTCTATTCATTTCACAAATGACTTTAAACAGCATTCAGATTCTGAGTCTCAATGTTCCCTTCAATCTCTATGATCAGTTCTTGAAAAGACAGTAACAATTGCTTCAATTATTAGGAAAAATAATACTAGCTACATAGGTGGTTTCACATGGATCCTGGGAAGAAAACTAGACCATTATGTACAGTATGTTTCTTCCTTATGAGTAAAAGAAGAAAAACAATATTAAATATGTTGCAAAGGATCTAGAAAGATTAGATGGTTTAAAATGCTGCTAAGCAATTTGCACATGAGATAAAATTTTAGCCAGGGCAGCAAAATGCCTCATTTGTTCAAAGTAGTCACTGTCCCTCTCTAATCAGTTCATCTCTATAGAGTCTCTCCCTCCCTTTGGGGGAGAACCTTTCCTATGCCACTGACACAAGGCCTAGCCATGTGACTGGTTCTGTAGAATGTAATGTGAGCTGCAATGACACATGTCACATCCAAATAGAAGCTGTAAGAGCAATCTTGTGAGTAAACCATTGTTTTTTCTTCTCTACCATGAGAACACACTTAATCTTAGCCAAAAGGCTGATAAGCTGGACTGTGAAGAAAGCTGAGCACCGAAGAATTGATGCTTTTGAACTGTAGTGTTGGAGAAGACTCTTGAGGGTTCCTTGGACTGAAAGAAGATCCAACCAGTCCATCCTAAAGGAAATTAGTCCTGAATATTCATTGGAAGGATTAATGCTGAAGTTGAAACTCCAATACTTTGGTCACCTGATACGAAGAACTGACTCACTGGAAAAGACCCTGATGCTGGGAAAGATTAAAGGCAGGAGGAGAAGGGGAGGACAGAGGATGAGATGGTTGGGTGGCATCACCGACTCGATGGACATGAGTTTGAGTAAGCTCTGGGAGTTGGTGATGGACAGGGAAGCCTGGCGTGCTGCAGTCCATGGGGTCACAAAGAGTCAGACATGACTGAGCAACTGAACTGAACCATGAGAACAGCTCCTCTGAGGAAGGGACCACTCCTTCAGCTTGAGCCCCAGAATAAAGACAATGTGGGGTAGAACCATGCAGTACCCAAGAGACAGAAGTAAGCCACTGTGATGTGGAGTTGTTATCTCAGTGTAACTTGACAATATCTGACTAATACACAGCTCCCACAAATGCAGTACTAAAACAAAATATTTAATATGTAGGTTAAAATACAGAATAACATATCCTCACTGATTGATCTCTCATTTCTTTCCTCCTTTTGCCACAGTACCAATCTAATGCCATCTTTTCAGGGACAAAATATCTCATGTTAGATCTCTAGATAAATGCAAAGCATTTGTAAATGATGTTTTTTCATACAGATACACAGAACCAACCATTTTAACTGCCTCTAAATATATTCTCTTTATCATTCTTGGGCCTTGATTTCTTCCCTAACAAATAGGTGCTCCTCATGCTTGGACATCAAGATGAAGATAATTATTAGAAAGGCTCAAAGGAGGATAAATCCTGCTGAGGTAATGTAGTTGCATCAATGGGCATGGGAGGAAACTCATGACTCCAGAGGTCAGCACCTGTGTTAGTGCCTGCCCCGAAGCAGAGCCCCATGAAGAGTCCAGTCATGCCTGGCCCAGGAATGCATCCCCACTGGATGTCAGAAGAAAGGGGACCCATACATCTGCTATCTGTGATTCCAGTTACAATGGATCTGTGAGTTCGAAATTGCTCCATATGATGCCACTGTCTTCCCTGCAGCATTTTGCAAAACAGATGATTCAACTCTGATAGGTGCTTGAAGGCAATAACCACATCTCATTCATCTTCAAATCTCAGTACTATTACACTTATAACAGCACTCAGTGTAGAGCAGTTAAAAGCACAGGCTTTGAGTCAAGAGTCCAGAATTCAAATTCTAGCTTTTCTACTTACTTGGGTAAAGACCTTGTAACAAATGCCCTTAAGTGCCCCACTAACGTCCCTCTGACTTGAACATTTTAGAGTGCCCCAAAGGACTTCACACAGCCAATATCAGCATCTCTGCTGAGGGACTCTTGAACCCTGGAAAACTATTCTACTTTTGCAAGGGGTGGGATGTAAGCGCCAGGGAATTAATCACTCTTAAAAACAATTGGCAGGGGCTTCCCTAGTGGCTCAGTGGTAAAGAATCTGCCTGCCAATGCAGGAGACATGGGCTCAATCCCTAATCCAGGAAGATCCCACATGCTGCAGAGCAACTAAGTCCATGTTCCGTAACTATTGAGCCTGTACTCTAGAGCCTCAAAGCCGCAACTACTGAAGCCTGAGGCCCTAGAGCCTGTGCTCTGCAACAAGAGAAGCCACTGCAATGAGAAGCCTGCACATCACAGCTAGAGAGTAGCCCCCACTTGTCGAATCTCGAGAAAGAACTGCACAGGAACGAAGAACCAGCACAGCCAAAAATAAATAAACAAAATTATTTTTTTTAACCGACAAATATCTATACACTAATGTTCATGGATACATTACTCATAATAGCAAAAATGTAGAAACAAACCAAATGTCCATCGACAGATAAACAGATAAACAAAATGTGGTATATAAGTACAATGGACTATCATTTATCCTTAAAAAGGAAGGAAACTTCAATACATGCCACAGCATGGATGAGTCTTGAAAACACTATGCTAAGAGATGTAAGCCAGACACAAAAAGACAAATATTGTATGATTCCACTTATAGAGGTAACTAGAATAATCAAATTCATACAGGCAGACAGTAGAATAGTGGTTGCCAAGGGCTGGGGGCAGGAGGCAATGGGGAGTCATTATTTAATGGGCACAGAGTTTCAGTATGCGATGATAAAAATATTCTGGAGATAGAGTGGTTATCATTACACAGCACTGTGAATGTACTTAATATGACAGAACTGGACCCTTAAAGATGGTTTAAATGATAAACATTACAAGTATTTTACCACAATAAAAAATAAACATAATAAAAATGAATTCTCTAAAAGGAGAGAAAAAACAACTGACAGAAGTTGGTGGCTATACACCCCTGTTTCCTCAACCCTCACATGAGATCACACAAGTGTTTTACACTATTCTTCAGCGTTTCCTTGTAAGATTAAACTCCAGTCATCACTGTAGTAACTTACTGAAGAACATCTCAGCTATCAGCTGCCTTCTCCTCCCTATCTTATATCCAAGTTCACCTACTGGTATTCCCTGTGTGTCCCAAACAATTACTTGTACTAGAATACCAAGATGAGTATTCTAGAAATATTCTAGAAAGCTTCTCTCTTTCTGGGAGAAGCTAAACTAAGACACACAGGCAAGTTTCTTAACTTCTCCAAGTGCTAATTTCCTCATTTTGAGAAATAATACTTGGATCATGGAGGTACTGCCAAGATTAAAAGAAAGAATTCTTGATTAGCACAGTGTCTGACACACGGAAGGTACTCAAGGTGGGTTTCTGAACTTCTGGCCCAATAGTTACCTGCCATTTTGATAAACTGTCTCTCTCAGCTTCAGGAAGAGACTAGAAATCCAAGAGTTATTCTTTCCCATATTCTATCTGATTAACACCTCCCATGATTTCACATTCATCATTTAACCACAAGAAGCATGGAAAGGAAATGGAATTTTGCACCCAACACAATTCTTTGCTTAGAAGTGGGCAGAGCCCACGAGGGAAATTAAACAAGCTCCCAAATATCAATCAGCATTTCCAAGGCAGACAGATCACTGTCATACCCTCCTGACCAGGGGAATCAGAGGGCTGTGGGTTTAATTGTACATAAACCTTAATTCTTACCCATCTTTCTCTTTGGCTACAAATATACCATCTTGGCATCACTAAGGCATATGACGAGGACTAAAATGTATTTAGTCTTTTCCTGTTCCACAGTGTACCAAAGGAAACCATGGAATTATAAAAATCCATTGAGGTATATCCTTTGCTAGGTCCATTGTATTTTTTTGGTTTATCTTTACTGGTTTGCCAAAATACAGTGAATTGTGCTAAGCATTATGACCAACAATGCCACTAAGCAAACCAAAGGAATACACTATCGACTCTGGTGGACTTTTCTACCTAAGACTGGTGAGTTCAATTTCTATTACTTTTGCAGAAAATACCTTTCTTAATATATATGTATATTTTTAAACAAACAAAAGTTGACAACAGTTATGTTAAAAAGGGAAGTTCTGTTCTCCAAAACCAATGTGACAAAATCCCAAGTTACATCTTGATCTTTATCATTATCCATAAAGCTTTTTTCCAAAATTCCCTATGTCCATAGCCTGTATCTTCTTTCTTATCCCTCACAACTATGTAGAGTTGGTCACCTTAAGTCCACAGCATCTGACTAAGTACACACCATCTATATTGGGCATTTTTAATAGTGTCTATCTTTGCCTCAATCATATTATGTTTATGAGGCTCATATTTCTTACCTTATTACTGTCTATTTTTCCATTTCCACTTACTTTTATAAAATAATGAGAAGATTAAAGAAACACTCAAATGATTACAAAAACTCTGCTATACAAACACGGTGATGTTGTTGAAATATTGGGTTGACCAAGGGTTTTTACCTGAACAAACTTTTTGGTCAACTCTATAAAACTATTTTTTAGCAGGTAAGGCCATGATATAGCAGCTCAAATGTTGAAGCACATAAGTCAAGATTAATATATGAAAGGCAGTTTATTATGCTACCACCTAGAGTACAAAAATCATACAGAAGTCAAGTCACAGGCCGCTGAGATATATGACACACTGAAAACAATTTCAGCACATAACTCTCAGTCTTGTACATCTCACAGAATAATTAAACCATTTTCACTCATGAGCTTCCTCACATCACTTTCAGAAGCCGTACACTATGAATTACTTCAACTATTTCCTTCGACTGGTCTAACAGAGTCTGTTTAATTGCACCCATTAACTGCAAACATTTTAAAACAAGATCTATACTCTGTGCTCTGCTAGAGACTCACTGAAAAGAACCTGGTCCCACACAATCCACAGAGATGCTCAAAAACAACATCCCGCTATAGATCTTTTTTCAGGAGCATCTTCACCTGCAGAAAGTGTGTTTGGTCAATGAAATCAGGCTGGACACTGCTAGGATTCCCAAGACCATATTCATAATCTTTCCATTGTTTTCCAGGTCATCCTGCTAATACCCAGTGTCAAATTCCACACTCCCACCAATACCAGAAGCAGGTAGTTATTGCCACAAAAGCGGAACGAAAGAAGAATAAAGAGAATTCAGCATCTCTGATTGTGTCAGTCCCCTACTGAAACCCTTTGATGGTTAAGCTTGAACTTTATCTCCTTTAGTAGATCACAGAGTCTTAATGCCTGTTACTCGTGCTGGCCTCTCTCACCAGCCGCCACCCCAAGCCAAGCTAATTTCCAGCTCCACAGGTCTACTTTAATATCCCCAAGCCCCCAAACTTCCATTCTCTTGTTCATCTTTGGATCCGGACTCGCCCCTCTGTTATTGTACCATCAAAACCCAAGTCCACACCAGCTAATTCCACTTACTGTTCTATGTCACCTTAGGTGTTAACCTTCTTCTAGACACCTCCCCCCATCACTCATCCACAAATCTCCTCGGTTCTCCTGGAGGAAGACAGCCTTGGTATTCCCCCATAAGAGCTCCCACTCCAGTAGCCTGCTTACTTGCTTCAGTTCAGTTCAGTTCAGTCGCTCAGTCGTGTCCGACTCTCCGCGACCCCATGAATCACAGCACGCCAGGCCTCCCTGTCCATCACCAACTCCCGGAGTACACTCAAACTCATGTCCACAGAGTCGGTGATGCCATCCAGCCATCTCATTCTCCGTCGTCCCCTTCTCCTCCCGCCCCCAACCTTTCCCAGCATCAGAGTCTTTTCCAGTGAGTCAACTCGTCGCATGAGGTGGCCAAAGTATTGCAGTTTCAGCTTTAGCATCAGTCCCTCCAATGAACATCCAGGATTGATCTCCTTTAGAATGGACTGGTTGGATCTCCTTGCAGTATAAGGGACTCTCAAGAGTCTTCTCCAACACCACAGTTCAAAAGCATCGATTCTTCGGCGATCAGCTTTCTTCACAGTCCAACTCTCACAACCATACATGACCACGGGAAAAACCATTGCCTTGACTAGACGGACCTTGGTTGGCAAAGTAATGTCTCTGCTTTTTAATATACTATCAAGGTTGGTCATAACTTTCCTTCCAAGGAGCAAGCGTCTTTTAATTTCATGGCTGCAATCAGCATCTGCAGTGATTTTGGAGCCCAAAAAACAAAGTCTGACACTGTTTCCACTGTTTTTCCATCTATTTGCCATGAAGTGATGGGACCAGATGCCATGATCTTTGTTTTCTGAATGTTGAGCTTCAAACCAACCTTTTCACTCTCCTCTTTCACTTTCATCAAGAGGCTTTTGAGTTCCTCTTCACTTTCTGCCATAAGGGTAGTGTCATCTGCATATCTGAGGTTATTGATATTTCTCCCAGCAATCTTGACTCCAGCTTGTGCTTCTTCCAGCCCAGCGTTCCTCATGATGTACTCTGCATATAAGTTAAATAAGCAAGGTGACAATATACAACCTTGACGTACACCTTTTCCTATTTGGAACCAGTCTGTTGTTCCATGTCCAGTTCTAACTGTTGCTTCCTGACCTGCATACAGGTTTCTCAAGAGGCAGGTCAGGTGGTCTGGGATTCCCATCTCTTTCAGAATGTTCCACAGTTTATTGTGATCCACACAGTCAAAGGCTTTGGCATAGTCAATGAAGCAGAAATAGATGTTTTTCTGAAACTCTCTTGCTTTCTCCATGATCCAGCGGATGTTGGCAATTTGATCTCTGGTGCCTCTGCCTTTTCTAAAACCTGCTTGAACATCTGGGAGTTCACGGTTTACATATTGCTGAAGCCTGGCTTGGAGAATTTTGAGCATGACTTTGCTAGCGTGTGAGATGAGGGCAATTGTGCGGTAGTTTGAGCATTCTTTGGCATTGCCTTTCTTTGGGATTGGAATGAAGACTGACCTCTTCCAGTCCTGTGGCCACTGCTGAGTTTTCCAAATCTGCTGGCATATTGAGTGCAGCACTTTCACAGCATCATCTTTCAAGACTCGTAATAGCTCAACTGGAATTCCATCACCTCCACTAGCTTTGTTAGTAGTGATGCTTTCTAAGGCCCACTTGACTTCACATTCCAAGATGTCTTGCTTAGGGCCCCACTAAAGGCTCAGGGGCCCCCCTGAGTACCTCAAAATCACCTTCTCTGTACAGTTGCATCCCCTGTGCCAGCAGAGAGTTAGCATGAAGCAAGCACACACATATAGAGTGAATATATAATATAATGGCTTAACTCTTTGTTAATAAAGTCCATCATGAAAGCATACTAATCAGTTTTGTTTTCCAGGATAAAATCATTAATAAAATCACAGTTACTTAGTTGATCCTTTGCATAAAAATCTGCTGTTAAAAGAAAATCATTTTAGACTTGGAGAAGGGCCAGATGATTTTGATATATATCAAGAAACAGAAAAATAAGTAGAAAGCTAGTGGTAAAGCCAGGAATAGAATTTAGGTCTCTTGACTCACAGGTCAGGGCTCACATCTCTATATCCAAAAGAATCTGCTCTGAAGTTATTCTAAGTAACTATTCATATTGCTGATTTTAAGGATGTCCTGTCAACGTATTCAAAGTCTGTGTATGAAGATAGTTCTTTCTCAGGCTTAACAAGAAAGGAAAGAATTTTCCTTATACACCCCTACTAACTGCTCCATGCTTGCAAGCCTGATGAACAGCAGTTACTGAAACTCAGGGGCTTTTGTATTCACCCAGCATCTAACAGGGGCTATTTCAATGAGCTTATAAGAAGGCCAAGCTTTCACCCCATTTGTCACCCAACCTCCTGCATCCCCCCATGGAGAAGTTTCAGACACAAGATGGCTAAAGAACCAAAATGGGGTGGGGGAGAGTGTAGAGGGAATTTGGGAATTTTACCCAAAAGGAACAAAAAACAATCACCAGGAGGAAAGAAAACACATCTAAAGCCCTCTCCTGAGAGCTGACCGTGGAAAAGGATCAACAACACTGCTCCACTAGGATCCTGCCCTTTGAACCAGAGCCTTGCTTCTCCAGGGATGGCAGTTAGCTCGGAGCCAGCTGGCAGGAAGGCAGAACGGCTAATGTGCCTTAAAACAGGAACAAGAAAGCCATCATAGTAGGAGTTTGGCATCTACACCAGGTTGACCAAGAATATAACTAGAGATCAGACCTATCTCACATCTTACGGAACCCTCAGCCATCCACCTTCAGAGTGTTATTCTGCACCTGCAGAGCAGCCCCCAGACTCCAAATCACCTTGGGGCCCTACTTTCATCACCCTGGGCCCACAGAGGATGCACTGCCCATCCTTCACACTCACCTTGTTTTAGAGAAATCTACTACATAGAACAGTAACTACCGAGCACAAGTTGGTATAATTCCTTACATAAAACCCTGCCCTTTCTTGCTATAATTAGCCATACTGTTTTAAGGGAAAGCCTCTCACAGTTTGCAGAAGGATCTGAGTGTATTCTTAAAGAACACACTGCTCAATTCCCATTCAAGCTCTTGTCTTCTGAACCACTAAGAAGTTGCCTTGAATTAATAGTGTGCTCTTAATACACTTACAGGGGAAGGCACTTTGCTGCCTGTGATTCATTCATATTCTGAAATCACAGAATGACAACTACCTTTAGGGGTGGAAAGCTGTAAGGCAGGAAGAAAGATGGAATGTTATTAGACTCCCATGCGTACATACAGATGTGCGTGCACACACTGCACATATACAGGAGAAGTAAGAGAGCAAAATATAGAATTTGATGAAAACACAGCAAAGTAAAACTGCTGGTATCAGGCATCTACAAACATTGCCACTGGCCTTTCATCTAGGTATACTTAGCCCAGAGAGAGCTGGTATAAGGCATCAATGAACATTGCCACTGGCCTTCCATCTACAGGTGTACCTACCCCAGATAAACCCAGCAACCCAACCCATCCTCCCCATCTGCTGGAGCCACAATCTCACCATTAACTTCCAGGAAAAAGTCATCACTTAGTTCCTTCCTAAAAGTGCTAGCTGCCTTTCTTTTCTTCTCTCTCTCTCCCTTTTAATTTTGTTGAGTGCCCACTAGGTGCCAACAACTAGAGATTTCCTGGAACTTCAAAGCAATACATCTGAAAAATGAAAGTGGAGAAGGGATGTGCAAGATGTTAAAAGCAGAGCTTGAGGCACAGTTCTGGGAAACAGGGCCAGTCAAGTGCTAAGGACATTCAGCTAGAGCAGAAGTTGAACTGGCCCAAGAGAGGGGTGACCGATTACATCAGCAATTAAGTCAGTGAGACAGTGGCCTCGAATTTCCCCAGCTGAGACAGAGCGAGTAGTGATTCATGCAGAGAATTCGGCCCTAGCCATAAAAAAGAGACAATCTGGCTCTTGCTGGTGCCTTTCCTTGACATTGGTGGGGCTCAGTGGTTGCTTCTGTTGTTATCGTGTGAAAACACTCTCCTACTACACCTAGTGATAATTCAACAGCCTGAGAGTCAGGCAGATGTGGGTTCAAGTTCTGGCTTTCCCACGGCATGAACTTTAAGCAAATTCCTCTGATCATTTATTTAATCAACAAATACTTATTCAGCAACTATAAGCACTGGGGGTTAAAGTGCAAATAAGCACTTCGCCTTCTAAGCAAAAGGCAAAAACTTTTGTCTTCATAGGTTATCAAATTCTTGGAGTCTCAGTTTCCTCACCTATAAAATGGTGATAATATACTTACCATTATAGGCACTATGAGATGAGAAATATAAAGCACCTACCACATAGTAAATGCTCATAACTGGTATCCTTCATAGAACAGAGAAAACTTATTCACAAACCCCAACTACAGAGTAAGCTCCAAGTGAGGAACTATCTATGGTTCATCCATACACCTTCAGTGCCTATCACATAGTAGATACTCAATAACTGTTGAGTACCTACTACATTCATTCACATCAATGAATGAGCCCTCAATCCACAGTAGCCATTATTATGGTAACTGAAAATAATCATTCTTTCCCGAGCCACTGAGGTTCTATTACCTTAAAAAGCAATAGGGCATTAAACGCTTTTTTTTTAAAGTAAGGTGTGCTACACAATATTTATTTGGACTTTTTTTTTTTTTAACATGACAGCAAACATAGTTAAGTATTCCAATTCACGGGGCTTCCCCGGTGGCTCGGGGGAAAGAATTTACCTATAATACAGGAGACACAGGTTCGATACCTGGGCTGGGAACATCCCCTGGAGAAGGAAATGGCAACCCACTGCAGTATTCTTGCCTGGGAAATCCCATGAACAGAAAAGCCTGGCAGGCTACAGTCTAAGGGGTTGCAAAAGAGTCGGACACAACTTAGCGACTAAACAACAACATTCCAAATAGTACAACCTATGCGTACAGAGACCTACACAGACAGTAAATGTACATGCTGCCTTCTATTTTTCTAAGCACAAAGTAAGGACAAGCTGGCCAGGACTCAGGTTGATCCAGAAGACACTTCAAAAGCAAGTTAAATAAAGTTTAGCAGATAAACTAAAGATGCTAAAGATTGCTAAAAGATGATCTATTAGTAAAGATAAGTTTCTTAAAATACTGCATAAACAATCACAAAATCTCAATAGCTTAAAACAACAAAGGTTTATTTCACTATAACATATAGTCACATTATATGTCCAACTGACTGGAAGATTTGTTATTTAGTGACTTGGGAACTGTGGCACATGGAGGCTCCATCTCAACACATGTTTCCATGATCATCACAGCAGAACAGAGTATGGGACAGTCTCACACTGGAAATTAAGTGCTCTAGAAATAGAGGTAACACAAGTCACTTTCAAAGTATACCTAGAGAAAAAGTAGCCATGGTGAACACTAACAATCTCTACCCTCAGTTCAGTTCAGTTCATTTCAGTCGCTCAGTCGTGTACGACTCTTTGCGATCCCATGAACCGCAGCACACCAGGCCTCCCTGTCCACCACCAATCTCTACCCAGGATGATACTAAAACACAGCAAGCTGTGGAATAACAAAGTGATTTGTTAAAGAAGATGCTCCAATAAAACATCTGGACAGCTCTAAGATTCACATAATCCTGGACCTGGGAGAACATGTAGGGAGCATTTCAGAGCAGTAGCCTCAACATAAAGACATCCCAGACTACATAAACCCAGGCCTTGAATTTTCAGAGCAACTCTGCTTTTTTCTATATTAAACTGAAGGTCCAGACAACTTTTTATTCAGGAAACAAAAGTTCCTACAGCTGAAAAACATTTGAAAACCACTAATGTAAACCAAATCCTTTATTTCATAGATTAAAAAAGGTAGAGAAACAGGGGGAAAGGAGGCCCAGGAAGTTAAACTGACCCTACCCCGCCTCTAAGAAAGCACCAAAATGTTTAGCAGATGTGGAAAAAAGTCCACTAACAGAATTCGTCGTGCTGTTGCACCAGTCTCTGGCCTTCCCCTTCATCTCTGCTACCTTTAACTGGTGCAGTAGAGCCAGACCCAGATCAAAATCATGTCATACAAGGTCATCAAGGGTTCAATAAATGGAACAGACAAGTGGAAGTCCCCATCTATTGCACTAAATAATGGTTCACATGCCATTAACAGTTCTCCACGTTACTCATTCCCTACTTCCCGGCAAATGTGAAACCATTAGTAGAAGTTAATACGAACCTTCAGAAGACTTTAGTTTTGTTCTCAGAAGATAGCACGTTAATAGCTGACTACAATTTGTGTTCAGTCAGTTCCAGTCTCCTCTCACATTCCTGACTCACCTTTGTGTTGAGCTCTTCCTCCGACTTCATTCACACTAAAGCACTGGGTGACGTCACCTCGGTGGTCCTCCAAACTCCAGTCTGTGTCTTTGTCAAGTCACCTTACCCAGCGGCCCCTCAGTATCTGCAGGAGACTGGCTCCTAGAATGCCCGTGGATACCCAAATCCAAGGATGCTCAAGCCCCTCACAGGCAACCCTCCAGACTCAGAATCTCCATATAGTGAGGGCCAGCTGTATTCTTTCGCCCAGTAATAAAACTCAAACTTTTCAGCTGAAATCCAGTTTCCTCCCTCAATTTTACTCCAAACTACTTTTCCAACAATGTCTTTATTGTGGTACTTATCTGCCCAGCCAAAGGCAGTATGATGGCCTTCCGTTCCGTTCCGTTCAGTCGCTCAGTCGTGTCCGACTCTTTGCGACCCCATGGACTGTAGCCTACCAGGCTTCTCCGTCCATGGGATTCTCCAGGCAAGAATACTGGAGTGGGTTACCATTTCCTTCTCCAGGGGAATCTTACCGACCCAGGGATTGAACCCGGGTCTCGCGCATTGGAGGCAGACGCTTTAACCTCTGATCCACCAGGGAAGCCCAAAGTCAAAATGACTCAATAATGAATCCTAGATCTTGTGCAAATGCCTTAATCTGATTTTCATATTCTCACCCTTGAAATAGGTATGATAGCATATATTTGCAGAGGCTCTTGAGAAGTTAGATGTATCAGTGAAGATTATGTTTGACTGCAAGTAACAAATAGTAGCTTACAACTAAGGAGGTTATTTGTTTTAAGTAATAAGAAGTATTGATTTAACAGGGGAAGGCAGTCTAGGCTTGTACTGTGGCTCAACAATGTCATCAAAACCAACAGCCTTCCAGGTTCCAACTTTGTCATGTTTAATATATGCTACCCATCTCCTGAGGAACCTGCACACAAGTCAAGAAGCAGAAGTTAGAACCAAAAATGAAAAAAACTGACGGGTTCAAAATTGGGAAAAGAGTATGACATGGCTGTATACTGTCATCTGCTTGTTTAACTTCTACACAGAGTACATTACTCGAAACACCAGGCTGGAATCAAGGTTGCTGGGAGAAATATCAACAATCTCAGCTCTGCAGATGATACCACTCCAATGGCAGAAAGTGAAGAGGAACTAAGTAAGAGTCTCTTGATGAGGGTGAAAGAGGAGAGTGAAAAAGCTGGTTTAAAACTCAACATTCAAAAAACTAAGATCATGGTATCTGGTCCCATCACTTCATGGCATGTAGAAGGGGGAAAAATGGAAGCACTGACAGATTTTATTTTCCTGGGCTCCAAAATCACTGTGAGCAGCGACTGGAGCCATGAAATTAAAAGATGCTTGCTCCATGAAAAGAAAGCTATGACAAACCTAGACAGCGTATTAAAAAGCAGAGACATCACTTTGCCGACAAAGGTCTGTACAGGCACACCTATGGTTTTTCCAGTAGTCATGTGTAAATGTGAGAGTTGGACCATAAAAAAGGCTGAGCACCAAAGAAATGATGCTTTTAAATCGTGGTGCGAAAGAAGACTCTGAGAGTCCCTTGGACAGCAAGGAGATCAAACCAGTCAATCCTCAAGGAAATAAATCCTGAATATTCATTGGAAGGACTGACGCTGAAGCTGCAATACTTTGGTCACTTGATGTGAAGAGATGACTCATTAGAAAAGACCCTGATGCTGGGAAAGGCTGAAAGTAAAAGAAGAGGGTGGCAGAGGATGAGATGATTAGACAGCATCACTGATTCAATGGATGTGAATTTGAGCACAGTGCGGGAGATAATGAGAAAGAGGAGCCAGGTGTGCTGTAGTCCATAGAATTGCAAACAGTCAGACATGACTTAGCAAGTGAACAACAACAGCAACTCATCTTTGTTAATGAAGTTGGCTGCTGCTCCTCAAGGCACTGCACCCATTTTCCCCACAGCAAGAAGCAAAAAGGGGTCAAAGCATCATTCTTAAGACCTGAGTTTCGTGGCCATTCACATAAGAGAGTCTGGGAGTGTGATATAGGCATATTCCCATCTCAAACAAAACTGGAGTTCCTTTAGCGAGAAAGGAGAGAATGAATACTAGATAGGCAATCAGAAAGTAGATCTACCCCAACATTAAATGAGGTATTTACCAATATATCCAAATAATAAGTGATATATTTCACTTAAAGTACTAAGCAGAGTGCAGAGTACCTAGCACATAATTAACTGCTCAATAAAAGCTAGGCTATAATTACTATTATTATAAATATTATTGTTATTATTATCAACTTATTATTCACCCCTCTAGCCAAATGGAATAACTCATTATATCCAGATGTGTACCTTACACTTCCACTATATCCCCTGTTCTATCTCTAACACTATCACTGCTTCAAGGAAGCAGGAAAATGCCATTTCATCTACAAAATGTTTCCTGACACCTACTCTTAATAAGTTCTATGGTAACAGGACTCATATCAGACAAAAGCTCCTGAGCTCCTCACTCCATTGAGCACAGGCCCTCAAACACAGTAGGTGCCTGGATCATTTAAGTAATTCATGTATATACTCATGTATCTACTCATACCTGCTTTTACAGTCAATCCTCTAGAATCAAATATAGTATATTCCTGAAATGCAAAATACTATGTTTATATGTCATAAAAATAGGGGTAGGAGTGAGGGGATGAAGACTGCATTCTCCAAGAATGAGAAGAAAAAATTACAAAATTCTAAAAAATATATATACATATATATTCTTTTTACACATTGTAGTTCAGATTACAGTTCATTAAATAGTCTATCCCCAACTATGGGCAGAGTCTACTTTTAACCATGGATGTTGGGCTTCACCACCTACTTTGGTATATCCAAAAATATTGTTAATGGAAATGACATTAGCTTGTACAGTTTGACTTGGCTCTTGAATACACTGATCTGCCATGAGAAGAGCATGCCCCATGTAGCTGCTATCCCTTTAGCCTGGGCCCCAGAACACAGGTGGAACAGCCCAGGATCCAAGCTACAACCTACAGCAGAGCCATCACAGGAGCCCAACCTAGATCAGCCAAAAATAACCGTCAATGACAGACTCATGAGGGTGAGAAAAAATACCTGTTGCTGTAAGTCCAGGAGTTTTGTTACACAGCAAAAGGTGACTGTTTTTCTTTTACCATTTGATATAATTTCACATTTCTTACATAATCATTCATTTTGCTCCTTTTCTTCTCATAAAAAAGAAGTGATTGAAGCATCTCTGTCTTTGGTACACCTAATGACTTCTATCTTTGGATCAACTATTTTAAATTTAGAGACCTACATTATCATTAATATCAATGCTTCTGTTTTCCTTTTGTTCTACTATCTTTCTAAAACAAGGAAAATCACAATAAAGTATCAAGGAATAATATAAACATTGCTAAAACTCAACTGTTGGCTGGCAGGTAGATCTCCCACATGACAGCCAATGTGTTAAGCTATTAGCTGATAAAAAGGGGTTATTAAAGGAAGTCCTCCGAAGAACTGATGCTTTTGAACTGTGGTGCTGGAGAAGACTCTTGAGAGTCCCTTGGACTGCAAGGATATCCAACCAGTCCATTCTAAAGGAGATCAGTCCTGGGTGTTCATTGGAAGGACTGATGCTAAAGCTGAAACTCCAATAGTGTTGCCACCTCATGCGACGAGTTGACTCACTGGAAAAGACTCTGATGCTGGGAAGGACTGGGGGAGGGAGGAGAAGGGGACGACAGAGAATGAGAAGGCTGGATAGCATCACCGACTCGATGGACATGAGTTTGAGTGAACTCCAGGAGTTGGTGATGGACAGGGAGGCCTGGCCTGCTGTGATTCACGGGGTCACAAAGAGTCAGACACGACTGAGTGACTGAACTGAACTGAACTGAAGACTTATTCACAACTCCAGCTGGAACCTTAAGGTATCAAGCAAGATGGAAGAGTATGCATGTTATTTTGTTTTACTTTCTTTGACGTTACCATTAAGCTTGGAACCAAATTTCCTTTGGGCCAGAAATATATAACACACAAAGTTACCTAGTTTTCTTGATGGTGGAGGAAAAGAGCCTTCAAAGCGGCAAGGCAAACAGCACAGTGCAAAGACCATTAATATCACAGTGGACTCTTAACAGAATAAGCCCTATGTAAGCTGGAAGAGTACACACTGCAGACTGAACCCATGCAGACTGCACAACCAGAATTTGAATTCAAAGCCATGCCCAAGGTCATGGGGTCTGGATTAGAGAAACACAGGCTCAAGTTCTCACTCTCACACTAAACTGTGGCAATATACTTTATTTTTGTTTCCTCATCTATAATTTGGGGATAATAATAGTCCTACCTACCTCATAAGGGCTTCCCTGGTGGCTCAGATGGTAAAGAATCTGCCCACAATGCAGGAAGATCCCCTGCAGGAGGAAATGGCAACCCACTCCAATATTCTCACCTGGAGAATCCCATGGACAGAGAAGCCTGGCAGACTACAGTACATGGGGTCACAAAGAGTCGGACACAATTGAGTGACTAACACACACACACACACACCTCATAGGGGCTTTGCAGGATTGAATAAAGAAAATACATGTAAAGTACCCCTAAAGTGCTTGCATATGCAATAATAATGATGATGATAATTGACAAACCTGGCTCCTACATGAGGACTATTCTAATCAGTGTACTCTAGCCCACAATCTGTTCACGATATGCTCAATGCAGAGCTTTATATTCACATTCAGGTACATTTTCTGTAAGGTGACAGCTCTCCAGATCAATCAGTAATTTTTCCACTGAATTAAGGGAGAAGAGTATTGAAAAATTGGCTGTTCACTAATAGAGAGTTGAGAAGGATCTGGTCTTCTACCCACAATCCATCCACCCTCGAAAATCTTGCTGGTGAAAGTCATGTCTCCATCACGATTCACACACCACCCTCCCAAACTGTGAAGGCTTTAATTAAAGGAGAGACGCAAATCAACAAGATGGCTCATCTCAGAAGCAAATTCACCTTAAAGGCAAACTCATCTACCCTCCAGAAAACATCTGGCTTGACCCCACTGCCACCTCCAAACTGACATCCAAACTGGAAGTGAAGAAGGCAGGTTTCACTTCCAGAAGTTGAGTTACACCGTCAAAAACTAAAAGAATCCCTTCTCTTCATGGATTCAAATAAAGCATGTTTGCCTGCTTCGAAAATATCTTTATAAATCCCCCCAATAGAGCAAAGAGCTAAGTACTGTATACTGAGAAACAATGTGACTTTACAAGGACAAGACTGACCATAGGAGACAAAGTGCCACACCCTTTTCCAGATAGCTCAAGAGTAAATGGTATCTCTTATAAAGTAGCCTGCAATTCTGGAGAAATCGGTTGACAATTCTAATCCCCAACACACTCTCCCATTTCATCCTTTATACAGATTCATTTTCATTTCTAAGCCAATGGCCTGAGCATCCCCAACTACTACAACTAAAACGGGGGTGACAAATACAAGTGAAGCATTTTTGCTTCTGAGCCCATTTTTGAAGTTTTCTTCCCGCTTGTCTGCCTCTCACAGCTGGAACCTCATACCTGGTGTAAACCAATGGTTAAGTAAAACCACTGATTTAAAAAGCCAACCAGGAAACTAACCATGACAAGTGGGAACTGCCCTCCTCTCACAAGCATTGATTGGCTCTTGAGGTTCCAGCGGTCCCCGTTCTGCCCACATAAGTGGCAGGTGTGGCTGTCAATCACGGAGGGAGCTGACAATTCACCGCTCCGGGAGTAAATTGCCTTTCATCCAGCAAAGGCAGGTAGCCGCCTAAAATCGATCTGCTCGTAACAGAGGGGACCCTCCCTCTGAGGCAAGGAGCAAAGAGACCCTTAAGTACAAAATTTAAAAGGCAGGGCCGATCCGAGTTTACGAGAGCTGTTTTATTATCCCGCACCAAAGTAGCCCTTAATCTTCACTGTCCTAAGATGATCTTTCAAAGGCTCGGACAACAATTTAAAAATAAAATGAATAGGTACAACCCTATAAGTATCCCTTCTCTTGTATAATTCGGAGATGGGAAGGGGGAGAGACAGCAGGTCGTTCAGTTTAATTTCACATCGTATTCGTTTTCATGGACCACCACCCCCTACTCCTGGCTAATAAATCCGACTTCATTTTCCCTGACACGGATTTTTTTTTTTTTTAACACGCTCCCCTCGGAGCCCACCTAAGCAGCCAGGTACCCCACCCCCTGGGCTGGGGCTCCACCTTCCTCTACTTTGTTCTGCCTGGGGATTTCCCGAGACCCTTGCCCCTGCGAACACCCCCACCCTTCAAGGCAAAAGGGGGGAAAGCCAGACGAAAGAGGGGGAGCAGAAAAGAAGAAAGGCGAGAGCAGTCAGGGTGGCTGCCGGGGAGGGACTGCGGGAGGCGGCCCGGGCCGCCAGGTCGAGCGAGCAGCGCCCGCGCGCCGGAGGAAGCCGTGCACTTGTTCCAATCCGGGGGTTTCTACATCAAGACAAATCCGCCCTTAGGCCGCCCCATCCTTTCCCCCGCCCCAGCAAGCCCAAGTAGAGGCGGCTGGTTCACCCCTCGGCTACCCCCGATAACGCATTGCAGCTCCCCACGAGTGAGGGGGACCCGGCACGAGGGATGCCCCGGAACGGCCGCCCCGAGGGAGCCGGGCGCCCAGCGGCCCCGGCCCCGACGTCTCACCTTTCTGATGCTCGCCCCGGGGCCGTCCCACATGGATTTCTACAACCTCAGGTCTCCTTGGCCCCGGGCGGCCGGGAGGAGCCGGCGCCGGCGCCAGAGCCGGAGCCCGAGCGTGCAGGAGCGGGAGGAGGAGAAGGAGGAGCGGGGCGCGGAGGGAGGGAGCCCGCGGAGGAGGAAGGGCGCCGCTCGCAGGGCCGAGGCCGGGCGCCGGGCCGGGCGGGGCCGACGGCCGAGGGGGCGGCGCCCGCCGCAGTCCCGAGACGCGCGCTCGCGCGGGCGCAGCCGGACCTGCGCTCCGCCGCGCCCCCGGCCCCGCCGCCCCGCGCGCTCGCTCGCTTGCTCTCCGCGGCCCTGCCTCGCATTCCCAGCATTCCCGAGGAGCCGCTAGGGGGGCCGGGGCTGGGACGCGGGCACCTCCGCGGGGGGCAGCAGAGAGCGCCCGGCCCGGGCGGGGTGCGGGCGCTGGGGGGCTTCAAGCGCCTCTTCCCGGGAGGCCACCGTCTCTGAGCTTCTCGTCTCCATCTCCTGTTCCCGATGCTCCTTGCCGGGTACCCCCCTCCAAAAGCTGCCAGGCACTCCGGGGAAATAGTTAGGTGGCTCCAGCGACACGTCAGGGATGACACTTGGTGGAGGGGATGCAACTATCTTTCAAGTTAAGCTTTAGAGTGGGAGTCTAGGTTTCCCTACCCTGGCGCCCTCCCATTAGCTTAATTTTCTTTGGGAGGCTGAAGTGATTTCACAAGGCATTTACTTGTTCCTTCAACGAAAGAAGAGAATGGAAGATGAGTGGAGCCAGGAAAAAATACCATCATCATCATCATCATCATCATCATAGCTGCCATCATTCACTGAGTGCCTCGTCTGCACCCAGCAAAGTGTGTGCATTACCCTATTTTAAGGTAGGACGACAGTGTCAGTTCATTCACACTCATATACACACATAAATACACCTCAATATAATGTGCATGAGGAGTTGGACAGGGTTTGCTTTGGAGAAAGCTCCCACCCAACAAGTCTGGAGCCTCAACTGCTACCATTGTCTATTCAGGGAGTCCAAAGGTCATGGAAATCTCCAGATTTGGGCTCTTTCACTGAGTAGTCAATTTGCAGGACTAAAGCAGTGATTTCCTTCCTGTTGCAGTGAGTCTTTTGGATGTTCAGACAAATGAAGCAAATCCAGACATGGGATGTCTGGGCGAGCAGAGGTATGGAATCATCCAAGACCAGGGATGACCTTTTTTCTTCCTCTCAGAATTCAAATATTAAATGAAGGACTTTGCCTGTGAAAGAGGAACATGCCTTCTTGTCTCAGTCCAAGTGCCCTAGTCCTTAAACCTTTCTTTGTGTGTGTAGGTGCATGCACTCCAGTCTTACCCAACTCTTTGGGACCCCAGCGACTGTAGCCGTCAAGGCTCCTCCCTCCATGGTATTTCCCAGGCAAGCATACTGGAGTGGGTTGCCATTTGCTTCTGCAGGGGATCTTCCCGACCCTGGAATCAAACCCACATCTCGTCTCCTGCATTAACAGGTAGATTTTTTTTTATCACTGTGCCATCTGGAAAGCCCAAACTTTCCTTTTACAACTGGTATTTAAGATTTTTCACAGACTCATGGCCCCTAAGGTCTCTTTGCCCACATCCTCTTCTGTCAGTCACCAAAAAAATCAGCGTTCATTCTTTTGACCTGCATGCTCTGTGGGCAAAAGCAAGTTACACCTGTTGTGTTTAGTTTCCCATGTACATTCATGATACCCTCAAGTGAAAAGGTTTGCTGTATAGATGAATATATAAAGCCTTTTCAGGAGTCCTTTGAGTAGTCCTATAATCCCATGTCTTTTAAAACGTAACCAACGTTTTATAGAGTACCTTTTATGTGCAGCACTTATGTCTTCTCAACTACTCTCACAAAAACTCTGTAAAATGTAAAGTTGGATAACATGTCCAGCTAAGAGTATATTTAAATTTATGCCTAAGGTTAACTACTCTTGGGCACCCTATCTCTTTTCCTTCGTTCCTTGGATTCTAAACAGGAATCCTTGGACTTCATGGGGAGAGTTTGTTTCCCAGAGAGATCTTTGGTTCTCAGCAGATTTCTTTCACATTGGGTCCTTGAAAAAGTAATGAATAATTGTTCTAAGGAGAAAGCAACTTTATATAGAACAAGGACTGGAAGCTTTATGGATCTTAAAAGTCATCTTTATCCTTTTGAGACTTAGCTTTCTTACCTGAAAAATTTTAAAAAGCTGAACCAAAGGATCTTAAGATTCCTTCTAGAACCAACATTCTCTAACTCGATGTTTAAATATGTATATAAACACATACAGTGTTCAAAATGCTTACAAGTAGCCCTTGAGGGCTAAGGACAGAAAAGTATAAAACGTGTTATGTTTTATAAAACCTGTATATAATAGGTTTGAGGTGCCATAGGCTCCAGGTTCTTTGTTGGTTTTTTTCTGTTTTGCTTTGCTTTGTTTTTTTTTTTTTACATTTTTTTCCATCCTGGTGAACCCTTCCAGCAAGTCTGAGGAAGCACACTTTGTGCAGGTGCTTTTTCTCACATATTCATCCATTCATTCCCTCCACAAATAGTTACTAAGTATCTAGTCTGTACTAGTTCCTGTGGGTTCAGAGCCCCTGCCTTCAAGGATTGTACAGTGTAGTTAAGGAGAAAGACAAGAAAACAGGCCATTACAGTATCACTTACAAGGGACAAAGCTCTGAGAATTGTAGGAGCATAAAGGAAGGAAGAGTGAAAAGGCTGGCTTAAAACTCAACATTCAGAAAACTAAGATCATGACATCCAGTCCCATCACTTCATGGCAAATAGAAAGGGGAAAAGTAGAAACAGTGACAGATTTTCTTTCCTTAGGCTCCAAAACCACTGCAGATGGTGACTGCAGCCATGAAATTAGAAGATACTTCCTTCTTGGAAGAAAAGCTATAGCAAACCGAGACAGCATATTAAAAAGCAGAGACATCACTTTGCCAGCAAAGGTCTCATAGTCAAAGCTATGGTTTTTCCAGTAGTCATGTATGGATGTGAGAGTTGGACCATAAAAAAGACTGCGTGATGAAGAATTGATACTTTCAAACTGTAGTCCTGAAAAAGACTCCTGAGAGTCCCTTGGATTACATGGAGATCAAATCAGCCAATCCTAAAGGAAATCGAGCCTGAACATTCATTGGAAGGACTGATGCTAAAGCTGAAGCTCCAATGCTTTGGCCACCTGATGCCAAGAGCTGACTCATTAGAAAGACCCTAATGCTGGGAAAGATTGAAGGTAAAAGGAAAAGAGGGAAACAGAAGATAAGATGGTTCAGTGGCATTACCGAATCAATGGACATGAACTTGAGCAAACTCTGGGAGATAATGGAGGACAGGGAAGCCTGGCCTGCTGCAGTCTATGGAGTCGCAAAGAGTTGGACACAACTTAGCAATTGAACAACAAAGGAAAGATGATCAACTTTTTGCCTTGAGGTTCAGAAAAGACTTCCCAAGGAACTGTCATCAAATTTGCTTTCCATATCCAACTTTCCTGCCCTATCCTGTGCTCAGTCTGAAGCAGCAGTCTGCATGCTCTGTGAACCCAACCAGAGGAGATCAAATCTGGTGGACATTGGCCTCTGGGTGAGTTATCACAGACTGTCTCCACAGTATTTGAAACTGTGCCATGAGAATAAGTCAATCAGTTGGTACTGAATGGTGAGCTGGCAGACCATGGTGGTCCAACTCAGAACCATGGCAACTAAAACCATGATGCCAAGGAAAGCTGGTCTGTGGAAAGGAGAAGAGAGAGCCATATAGACAGAAACCAAGATGCCTAAAAGGCCTGAAAGACTTAGATTGCTAGCTGTTTACTTGATATCCCCTGTATAGGTATCTAACTAGCATCCCAAACTTGATTTGTCCTAAACAGAACTCTGGATTTTTATTACTACATACCAAGCCTCTTCTCTTTCAGAGTTGCCCATTAGATTAACCACATTACTATTTAACTAGTTGCTCAGGTCCAAACTGAGGAGCAGCTCTGATTTCTCCTTTTGCTGATTTCATAGCCACCCCACCAGCCAGTTCTGTTAGCTCTACCCAGGGCCATATCAGAGCCTGAAGCAAAAGGGAAGCTGTTTATAAGTAACCCAGAACAGTCATTCACCAGGCAAAGAATATAGTTAGCTGAGAAACAAAATACCTAAACAACTCACAATTATCTATCCTTCTTAGGCATGAGGTAATGTGTACATATCTCTTTGCAAGATAGATTTTAGTTCAAGAGAAATATCACTGGACTGACACAAAAGAAAAAAGGCCCAATTACCTGATCAACTAGCACCTCTATGACAACTGATTGGATCAGAAGTAATCACCTGACCCTTAGGAAGCCCATCTGTTGGCTCAGCTAAGCCAATCTAAGCCAGTTCTCTCTGCCAAAAATGTTTTAAGAGTTTTGTAGCCCTAAGCATCATACAAACATATCAAAATCCAACACCATTAAAAAATATATATCCTTTTCCCTGTAGAAATTTTTTAAAGTTTTCTTTAACTTTGCTTTTAAAATTATTTACTAATCCATCTTGTTGCTTTGTCCATAATTATCAAGCATTCTCAAGAATTATTGTGAGATGAAAAGAAAGATCTAACTTCCAGTTGTTTTCAAATGAAATAAAATATGTATAAATATGTAAAGCCATAAATCTGTGTTCTGTAGATATTTATAATTAAACATTAATTCTCTATTTACAGTTTTCTGTATATCTGTAATCTCAAGGCATACAAGTCTTTCAGGAGTTTGTAAAAAAAAAAAAAACAATGTTGATTAAATTCCAAATTATATCCATTTATCTAATTCCTTGGTTTCTAGTAACTTTACATTTCTGTGATTCTGACTACTCGTGAAGTCTGGCCACCTTTGCTGTCCTTGGGTTCCATGAGAGGCCCATGTGTCCTTCCAATAGTTATATACCTTCTTTTTCTGTCTCAAGTATCCTGAGCAAGTTTCTCTTCCTTGCAGCCCCAAATTCTCCCAGAATTGGAAAACCAGTTCCCTAGAGCTTAGACAAAGCCCTTCAATCCAGTTCATCAGAATCCAATGAATCTGGTCCAGTGACCAGATTCAGATTCCCCCCAAAAAAACAAACCTTGGAGAAACCTCTTAAGTAGACATTATTACAGGCATTGGGGATTCCTCATTATGCTTCTGAAAAGATGTGGCAGATGGCCATGCTGAGGCCTGAGCCTGGGCTGTGTCTGTTTCTATATGGTATTTTCCATGAGCTACTACCCATCCCTTAGGCCTCCTCTTCCTTCAGTATCCCTTGACTTGACTAAAGGTAGTTCATTATCACATTTTAAATTGTGCTAAAAGCTGTAAAATTAAAAGGACTTTTAAACCATGCCCATCTTTCAAGAACAATTTCAAGGTGGAAAGTCCCCTTAGAAGTTCACAAGGAGAGAAGTAACTACAGGTGCAAGGTTTTAAAAACTTTAAATACAAGCATACATATTCTTTTAGTCTCACCCAAATCCTGATTCCTTAGACTTGTGCTGTTTTCTACTAAAGCGGTTGCATTCAAATAACACTGTGTTTTTCCTTCTAAAAAGCTAAAGGCACTATAGAGAATTAAGCTATTCTAGAAGCCATGAAGCATTCTTACCTTGAATCCTGTCTATCTCCATCCACGCAAGTGCTGAAAGGACACAGCAAAAATTTTAAGCAAGCTGCTGCTGCTGCTGCTGCTAAGTCACTTCAGTCGTGTCCGACTCTGTGTGACCCCATAGATGGCAGCCCACCAGCCTCCCTCGTCCCTGGAAAAATTGATAAAATTGGGTGGAGGTTGTTGAAACATTAAAGATGTCTGAAATATCAGTAACACAAAACCAGCCTTTTTACTATTTTCCTCCTTAGTGCCAAAAGTTCAGCGTTGGATAATTGTTACATTGGCAGGAGTTTTAAATGAATCTGTGAAACTCCATGCTAAACGGGCAGGACTAGGGTAAGGCAGGTGAGACTAGCTTTGGGGGCAAAATTTAAGAAGGCACCAAAATCTTAGTAATCAAGGTAAATCATATCTTAACACAATATTTTTGAAAAGAAAATAAGCAAACTACAGTCCATGGGCTGGCTGCCCATTTTTGTAAGTAAAGTTTTACTGGAACTTCTGAGAAACAAAGAAAACACAGGGAAAAAAGGATCTGGAGCTTCAATTATACGGATTTTATAAGGTTCCAAACAAGAGTTTCTTAGGCTAGGGCTTTTAACTGAAACCCGGCTTCTTTATTTTTTTGGGTTCCAAAATCACTGCAGATGGTGACTGCAGCCATGAAATTAAAAGATACTTGCTCCTTGGAAGAAAAGCTATAAGCAACTTAGACAGCATATTAAAAAGCAGAGACATTACTTTGCCAACAAAGGTCCATCTAATCAAAGCTATGGTTTTTCCAGTAGTCATGTATGGATGTGAGAGTTGGACTATAAAGAAAGCTGAGGGCCAAAGAATTGATACTTTTTGAACTGTGGTGTTGGAGAAGACTCTTGAGAGTCCCTTGGACTGCAAGGAGATCCAACCAGTCCATCCTAAAGGAGATCAGTCCTGAATATTCATTAGAAGGACTGATGCTAAAGCTGAAACTCCAATACTCTGGCCACCTGATGTGAAGAACTGACTCACTGGAAAAGACCCTAATACTGGGAAAGATTCGAGGCGAGAGGAAAAGGGGACAACAGAGGATGAGATGGTTGGATGGCATCACCAACTGGATGGACATGAGTTTGAGCAAGCTCCAGGAGTTGGTGATGGACAGGGAAGTCTGGCGTGCTGCAGTCCATGGGGTCACAAAGAGTCTGACATGACTGAGCAACTGAACTGAACTGAGCTTCTCAATGTTCCAGCACTGCTGAAAATGCCTGTATTCATCTGTTATCTTTACAGTTCAGAATCTCTCTGAGCAAGAGAAAAACATTTGCCCAAAGGGTCGGTTCTTGGGAGAGAAAGGGTAACAAGCCACCAGTAATGCTTCCCTGGTGGCTCAGACAGTAAAGAGTCCGCCTGCAATGCAGGAGACCTGGATTTGATCCCTGGGTTGGGAAGATCCCCTGGAGGAGGGCATGGCTACCCACTCCAGTATTCTTGCCTGGAGAATACCATGGACAGAGGAGCCTGGTGGGCTACAGTCCATGGAGTGGCAAAGAGTCGTACACGACTGAGTGACTAAGCACAGCACAGCACAATGTTTCTTGAAACCAAAATGATCTCCTTTACCCAACTTAACCAAGGATCTTGAAACTCTACAAAATACCTGCTTTAGGGTACATATTTGAAAACTCACTGAGATAAATGTCTGAATAATCATACTGAGTGCTCTCTATATATAAGCCATTATTCAGTAATAGGAGAATTGTTCATGTGAATTTGAAGAGTGGAATCACAGTTGTATGGCAAAAATAGATGTTATGGCCCATTAATCAGCCTGCCTCAGGACAGGGGCCAGTGCTAAAGGTAAAACAGGGCCTGGACCCAGGAAACAGGGGAGGGTGCTTGTTTCCCTTCCAAGTGTTGGGGGTATATCCTACCACCTACAAAAGTGGCTCAGATTACTGAATGTTCTACCACCAAGTAACCCTTCAAAGCTTCATAACTTACGTTGCCAAAAATTCATCACTTTCTTGAGACAGACTTTGGATCCTGTTCTGAGAAACGGAATTCTTTTCCAAACAAAAGCCTTAACTACACAATTAAATGAAAGAGGATGAATTTGCTTGGAGGAGAAAAATGAAAGAAAACAAGTTATTTTAAATGATAAAAATATGTAGTCAGTTGGCAACAGCTTTAGAAGGACTGCGCCTTGTTCTAATGAGATACGCTATCAACTGAACATGTAAGTTACTTATTTAGGACCTTTTTTACTTAACCTTTTAAGGAAAAAAAAATTTTTTTTAACTTACAAAAGAGGAGCTGGTTATAAAATAAAATGCCAACATTCCAGAAGAGTTGAAAATCTACTCTCAAAGACAACTTTTAACAGCCTAATATATATTCTCTTGGATTTTTTGAATGTATATTTTTAACAAAACTTGGGTCCAATTACGGTTTTTGACTTTCGGTATCACTTATATCCTTCTAGCTTTAGACCTCACTCTTCTAGCTTCAGATGTTTTCACATCATCTCCCCTCCTTGGCCACAGGGGTCGCTACAAGGGCTAAACATGTGGCCACAGTCAGACCAATCAGAATCCTCTCCTGGGATTTTTTTCAACAGGACCTCTGTGTTTTGTGTTTTGTTTTTTTTTTTAAACTTTTATTTGGTATTGGGCTATAGCCAATTAATAATGTGATAGTTTCAGGTGAACGGTGAAGGGACTCAGCCATACATACACATATAGCTCTTCTCCCCCAAACCCCTCTCCTATCCAGGCTGCTGCATAACATTGAGGAGCTCTGTTCTTTTCTAGGCAAGAAGCTATAGTGATGTAATAACAGAGTTGGCAGCATCCATGACTCCACTGCCATGGCAAAGTTTCTCTGTGGCTGTCTACTACTTGCAACCAGGAGGATACTCATATACATATTCTTCTGCAATTTTATTTTCTTCAGCTAAAACTACATCATGGACAGTTTCCATGTCAGGGCAAATCTCCCTCTTCCCTTTCAATAGCTGAATATAGTCAATTCTGTGGATGAATGTTTATGACTTTTTTCTAGCACCAAGAACATAAGGTTTTACAAGTGATAAACACAGAAAAATATATTCAGACAGAAGAGCTGTAGCCACGTTTAAAGTGATGATGATTGTTTTGCAAATGAGGGACCAGCACTAATAAAGTTTAAGTAGCACTTACTCCCCAAGCACCCATGCAGGACTCATTATCCTTGCTTTAGTGAGACTATTTTGTGGCATTTAATACCACCTCTGCTAGATGACTAAGGCCTATGCCTTCTGTATCCCAGTTTCTCTACCAATCTAGTAGTAAATTTGAACTCATCCATTCATTCCAAGGATCTTTAAACCTCTGTTAGAGGGAACATTTTGAGGGAAGTTGAGAGGAGGTATATATTTGCATTAGGTACTGAGGCCTGGAACCATAAGTACAACTACTGTCTAATTTGAAGGTCTAAAGATCTGATACCCAGTGTTTCAACTGAGAAGTCTCCAAGACATGGAGCAACTATAATAAAGAGTTAGACTTGGGCTTTGTGGTCCACAGTGATAGAATCTAGTCCCAGTCCCTCCCTTTATGATACCATGTGTTCTTGGACAATTTGCTTAACCCCTCTCAGCCTGTTTTCTCATGAGAAAAAAGGGAGATGGGTGATTAATAGTACTTGCCTCACAAGTAACTTGAAAAACTTAAGTAAGAAATTGAATAAGGATTCCTATGACTGTGCTGGGCCCATAGTAAATGCTCAATAAATAGACATTAGTATATCATCTTCATGATATACAGTAAATTCAGTTGTCTGGGCTGTATGCTGTTTCCACTTTGCAAGTTTTTCAACTGCCAGTGTGACTTTAAAAAACTGTTCTTTTTAAAGTTTTAGAACATGCTTGAAAAGCTGGGTGCTAGCCAGGATACAGTTGGAAGCAAAACAGTCCTAAAAATAAGAAAAATATGCATGACTTTTTAAATGTTGGGTTTCTCTTTAAAAGCAAAATTATACCGTGAGTAAAGATCAAAATTCATTCGTTCTGTGACCTCGTTCAAAAATGAAGTTTATTGGAGCATGATGCATGTCAGATGTTGTTTAGAGTGGCATGTGCCCTTCTCATGACATAGGAACATACGCTGCACGTCTGGAGTTTTTTCTAGCAGGTGTTTCAGGCTGAAGAAGGAAGACAGGCCTACATTTGACTGCCACATTCACAGTACCCAGGCCTTTCCTGGATTATGTTCTACAAAGTGCAAACAGGTACAAAAAGGATAATTTTCTAGAGCCGTAAAGCAAATAGTTTGTGAAATAGAATTCAAAAGCCTTTCCTGTAACAGTTTTGAGGTCTCAGAAATTCAGACTAATATTCATAGAAAATCCACAGTGGAAAATACTGCAACCTGATTTAGGATCTGATTTAATGCATTCCAAGAAATGGGCTCCTTCTTGCCATTGCTACTGCTTATCACCCTCCTTTCCCACCACTCGGCTTAGTACTTCTGTCCAGCTTTAAACCTCAACTCAGTTGGCATTTCCTCCACAAGCTCTCCCCTGAGCCCTCAGTTAGGTACCTGTGGTATCAAATCGCATTGCCCCCTGTGCTTCTCTAGGGCTCTTACCATGACTTTAATGGAATGACTGATGATGCGTGATCTCAGTGCTTTTCACTTGACTACTGCTTCAGTTTCATCGGGAGTAAGTGCTGACCCCCGTGTCAGGTCCACTGTCATGATTCAGTAGATACCTGTTGAAAATTTGAGAAGAAAAAATATTTTACCCTATGAATTTCAAATCAAAGAATGGAAATTCAAAGAGCAGCTGATTTTCTAAGTAACTCTCCTTATGAAGATTAGAAGAATGCTTTTATTCCAAGTAACCAAAAAAAACCCACAAAGCTATAACCTTTGGTGTCATATCATCCATATTCTATGAAATTAATTGGTTATCAGGTTCAAGTGAAAGAAAGTGATAATTATAACAATTAGCACTAACTGGATGTGTAACTGGCTAGGTCCAAAAAATAATTAAAAGAGACTAAGAAAAGAGAGGGGTTTCAAAGCCATAGCTTACTCCCTGCAAAGGAACACTTGAAAATAAGGGTTCTAGACAAAAGCCAAAGTGCTTAGCAGGTCACTGATGCTGCTGCTCACCTTCTCAGCAGCACCTGCTACATTAGATTTTAACACAACATTGAATAGAAAAAAAAAAATTGAGACATCTTCTCCTACCCAGAGCCAAGTGGCATCTGATTTAGCCCCTCTTTGTGAGAGAAGACACATTTATACCACAGGGCTATCCATTCCATTATTGAAAGGATCAAAGGCTTAGGTCATTTTTTCCTATATGAAGTCAAAGTATGTCTAACTCTACCCATCAAAACCAGAATGAATGGATGTGTGAATAAATTAATATTCTTTAATTCTGAAACCCAAATGAGGCTTACGACTCTATTCTAAAATAGAGTAAACCTCTAGGTTTCTTTGTTCTGTCTGTGAATTGTGAGCAACAATTTGGAAGCGTATGTGTGAGTATGTGTATGTGTGTTCAGGTACATTTGTTTAACATAATTGTGTTTTGCCACATCAACATAAATTTTAGTGGGTTTATAAGATTCTGAAGGCTTACTCCACTGTAATTATTTTTATAACCTTTGTAAATTCTCAAAGTCATTAAAAATCAAAATGCTTAAATTTAATTGTGGATTAGACCCATAGATCTGCCTCCTCTTTAATAGAAGACAAAAGATGGAGAAGAATCAAATGTTTTGTCTGTTTTGCCACAGCCCAGAACCTTTCTTCTCTGGGCAAGGAACTATGTACCATAAGGAGTAATTCTTTAATTACTTCTAATTATAG
Organism: Moschus berezovskii; assembly: GCF_049115385.1. Lineage (NCBI taxonomy): Eukaryota > Metazoa > Chordata > Mammalia > Artiodactyla > Moschidae > Moschus > Moschus berezovskii. The sequence continues at coordinate 15,968,754 of NC_142483.1, forward strand.
CAAATGCCCAGTATGTCCTGGGTCTCCAGGAACATGACTAACCTTGCAATGACTGCAGATGAAGTGTGGGTGAGGACGTGAATGGTGGGCATCGCCTCCGCACTGCCTCCTCCTCTAACCCTACAGTTGAAATCAGGTGCCCACTAACATCATGGGCCTGGAGGCTCTTTCCAACAAGTTTTTCAGAATATTAGGGAAGCTCAGATATTGAGTCATTCTTGCAAGATATTTTAGGGAAAAGTGAGTTAGTCATTAGGGAACTATGGCTTTGGAGACCAAGAAACACCCAAATTCCACCCAAATTCCAGCTCTAACTAAGCCAGGTGACACTGGCCAGCTTACTCATCCACTCAGTAGAATGAGGATAACATCTCATACGGTTGATCTGAGGATTCCATGAGCCAACTGATAGAAAGCTTATTGCACTGCCTGGCATAAAGTAAATGCTCAGACATGTTAGCTACAGAGATACCCAGGACAGTCTCCACACTTTGATTTAATCATCAACAGTGGGGCACCTACATGTCCAAGAAGCCCCCCACACCAGATAAATCTAGTGTGTAGCCAGGGCAGAGAACCGCTGGTACAGTTTTGAACCAAACACTGACCAAGGCTGGGAAGGGAACCTCTGGGAAGGGGACATATATGATGAGCAAGACAATTACATGCTTTGGAAGGAGGAAGAATGGGTCAGATGGTAAAGAATCTGCCTCCAATGAAGGAGACCCGATTCAATCCCTGGGTAGGGAAGATCTCCTGGAGAAGGGAATGTCAATCCACTCTAGTATTCTTGCCTGGAAAATTCTATCAACAGAGGAACCTGGAGTGCTACAGTTCGTGGAGTTCCCAAAGAGTCAGACACGACTGAGTGACTAACACACACAAGGAATACAGGATTTGCCAAGGGTTTAAAGGCATTCAATGGGGAATTATTGAGATGGAAAAGAAGAGGGCTATCAAAGTCTTGGTCATAGACTGAGCTAGGTGATGGCAGCTTGTTTTCTGTTTCAGTTATTGGTGATGGAGTCTGCCCACTGCCTCAGAAGTCCTGTCTGAGTTCTGTGCAGATGAGCCTCTGATCCAGAAGTGATGGAGCCACTTCTGCTGGGTAAGGTTCTGAGAGACCAGAGGACAGAGAAGCTGGTTTAAGGTCCAGATGATGACGGACAACACTAACAACAATAATGGTGATAGCCACCACTTTCAATATACATTATTGCACCAAGCATTAACAGACTTATAAACAATAACAAGAACCAGTTCAGTTTGGTTCAGTCGCTCAGTCATGTCTGACTCTTTGCGACTCCATGGACTGCAGCATACCAAGCTTCCCTGTCCATCACCAACTCCCAGAGCGGATTCAAATTCATGTACATTGAGTTGGTGATGCCATCCAACCATCTCATTCTCTGACGTCTCATTCTCCTCCTGCCTTCAAACTTTCCCAGCATCAGGGTCTTTTCCAGTGAGTCAGTTCTTCCCATCAGGTGGCCAAAGTATTGGAGTTCCAGCTTCAGCATCAGTCCTTCCAATGAATATTCAGGACTTATTTCCTTTAGGATGGACTGGTTGGATCTCCTTGCAGTCCAAGGGACTCTTAAGAGTCTTCAATAACACAGTTCAAATGCATCAATTCTTTGGCACTCAATTTTCTTTATAGTTCAACTGTCACATCTGTACATGACTACTGGAAAAACCATAGCTTTGACTAGACAGACCTTTGTTGGTAAAGTAATGTCTCTGCTTTTGAATATGCTGTCTAGGTTGGTCATAACTTTTTTTCCAAGGAGCAAGTGTCTTTTAATTTCATGGCTGCAGTCACTGTCTGCAGTGATTTTGGAGCCCAAAAACATAAAGTCTCTCATTATTTCCATTGTTTCCCCATCTATTTGCCATGAAGTGATGGGACTGGATGCCATGATCTTTGTTTTCTGAATGTTGAGTTTTAAGCCAACTTTTTCACTCTCCTCTTTGACTTTCATCAAGAAGCTCTTTAATTCTTCTTCGCTTTCTGACATAAGGGCAGTGTCATCTGCATATCTGAGGTTATAGATATTTCTCCCAGCAATCTTGATTCCAGCTTGTGCTTCCTCCAGCCCAGCATTTTGCATGATGTACTCTGCATATAAGTTAAATAAGCAGAGTGAAAATATACTGCTTTGACATACTCCTTTCCCAAACTGAAACCAGTCTGTTGTTCCATGTCCAGTTCTAACTGTTGCTTATTGACCTGGATACAGATTTCTCAGGAGGCAGGTCAGGTAGTCTGGGATTCCCATCTCTTTCAGAATTTTCCACAGTTTGTTGTGATCCACACAGTCAAAGGCTTTGGCATAGTCTATAAAGCAGAAGTAAATGTCTTTCTGGAACTCTCTTGCTTTTTCGATGATTCAGTGGATGTTGGCAATTTGATCTCTGGTTCCTCTGCCTTTTCTAAATCCAGCTTGAACATCTGGAAGTTTATAGTTCACGTACTGTTGAAGCCTGGCTTGGAGAATTTTAAGCATTACTTTGATAGCGTGTGAGATGAGTGCAATTGTGTGGTAGTTTGAACATTCTTTGGCATTGCCTTTCTTTGGGATTGGAATGAAAATTGACCTCTTTCAGTCCTGTGGCCACTGCTGAGTTTTCCAAATTTACTGACACACTGAGTCAGCACTTTCACAGGATCATCTTTTAGGATTTGAAATAGCTGGACTGGAATTCCATCACCTCTACTAGCTTTGTTTGTAGTGATTCTTCCTAAGGCCCACTTGTCTTTGCATTCCAGGATGTCTAGCTCTATGTGAGTGATCACACCATCATGATTATCTGGGTCGTGAAGGTCTTTTTTGTACAGTTTTCCTGTGTATTCTTGCCACCTCTTCTTAATATCTTCTGCTTCTGTTACGTCCGTACCATTTCTGTCCTTTATCGAGCCCATCTTTGCATGAAATGTTCCCTTGGTGGCTCTAATTTTCTTGAAGAGATGTCTAGTCTTTCCTATTCTATTGTTTTCCTCTATTTCTTTGTATTGGTCACTGAGGAAGGCTTTCTTATCTCTTCTTGCTATTCTTTGGAACTCTGGATACAGATGGGTGTATCTTTCCTTTTCTCTTTTGCCTTTCACATCTTTTCTTTTCTCAGCTATTTGTAAGGTCTTCTTGGACAACCATTTTACTTTTTGCACTTCTTTTCTTGGGGATGGTTTTGACCACTGCCTCCTGTACAATGTCACAAAACTCCATCCATAGTTCTTCAGGCACTCTGTCAGATCTAATCCCTTGAATCTATTTGTCACTTCCACTGTATAATCATAAGGGATTTGATTTAAGTCATACCTGAATGGTCTAGTGGTTTTCCCTACTTTCTTCAATTTCAGTCTGAATTTGGCAATAAGGAGTTCATGATCTGAGCTATAGTCAGCTCCCGGTCTTGTTTTTTTCTGACTGTATAGAGCTTCTCCATCTTTGGCTGCAAAGAATATAATCAATCTGATTTTGGTACTGACCATCTGGTGATGTCCATGTGTAGAGTCATCTCTTGTGTTGTTGGAAGAGGGTGTTTGCTATGACCAGCACATTCTCTTGGCAAAATTCTGTTAGCCTTTGAACTACTTTGTTTTTTACTCCAAAGCCAAATTTGCCTGTTACTCCAGGTGTCTCTTGACTTCCTACTTTTGCATTCCAGTCCCCTATAATGAAAAGGACATCTTTTTTTGGTGTTAGTTCTAGAAGGTCTTGTAGGTCATCATAGAACCATTCAACTTCAGCTTCTTTGGCATTACTGGTCGGGGTGTAGATTTGGCTGTGATATTGAATAGTTTGCCTTGGAAACAAAGAGAGATCATTCTGTAGTTTGTGAGATTGCATCAAAGTACTGCATTTTGAACTCTTTTGTTGACTATGATGACTACTCCAGCAAGATGGTAGGAGGGGTGAAATCACATTTAGAGTCAAAGCCCATACCCGCCAGAGACACTCAGAGGGCTCAGACAAACTTTGTGCACACCTAGGACCTAGGGACCCCACAGAGAATGAGCCAGAACTGTGTCTGAGTGTCTCCTGTGGGGTACAGGTCAGTTGTGGACTGCTGCAGGGGCAGGGGCTCTGGGTGCAGTAGACCTCGGTATGGCATAAACCCTCTTGGAGGAAGTCACCATTGGCCCCACCATAGAGCCACCAGAGCTTACACAAGACTGGGGAAATAGACTCTTGGAGGGCACAAACAAAACTTGTGCACACCAGGACCCAGAAGGGAGCAACAAAACAACAATAGCTGAGATCCACTGAGTACTTACTACCTGTTAGGCATTAGTCTAACCACTTTATAAGCTTAGTTTTATTTAACCTTCAGAGCAATCCTCTGAAACAGCTACCACTCCACTATAAGAGGAAGGGGAAACTCAGAGAGGTCAAGTGAGTTACCGAGTCTCCCATAGCTATAAGGTCAGGCTCTCACTGGGTTGTCTGCCTTCCAAGCTCCTGACCAACTGCTAGACAATGAAGACGCCCACCATCTGACATTCTCTGCAGCTCTGAAATGCTCATCCTAGCCTTCGAATAAGCAACTGCCTCTCAGAAGGTGCTGCCCACATAGTTGCAGGGTATAAATCTGTACCAACCTCTTCCAAGCAGGCTGTAGTTGGGTATTCCAATTTTAATTGTCAACAGCAGTGCCAAAGTAGTTCTGGCCATTCAACCTACTTTGTCTGAGAGAAGGCAGCTTATAGTCTGTCAAAGCAAATGCTGCAAAACACTTAAAGACGGAGGGTAGGAAGAGATAGTCTCAGGTGGGAACAAAAGTCAAAGTATACATTTCTTCCCAGCTTCTGTTAAAACATAAAATGACAAACCTCAGCTTCTGGACAGTGGGAACTTTTTCCAGATTATCAACAACTGTGACATGTTTTTGAGTATCTCTCTGGTCTTCCATGTCTGGATTCATCGTTTTGAGGAAGTGTATAATTATAAGTAGCCCTATTCAGGCCTTCTCTGGTAGTCCAGTGGTTAAGAATCTGCTTTCCAATGCATGGAATATGAGTTCAATCCCTGGTTGGGGGACTAAGATGCCACGTGCCAAATGCCCCTGAGCAACTAAACCCCTTGCCACAACTAGAAAGAAGGCCCCAGGGCCTCAAGGAAGATCCCTAAGCACTGCAAAAAAGTTCCCATGAGATGCAACAAAAATCCCATGTGAAGATCCTTGCCAGCCATGAAGAAGTTCCCAGGAGAGGTAATAAACATCTCGTGTGAAGATTCATGCACTAGAGCAAAGCTCCCAGGTGCTGCAACTAAGACTGTTGCAGCCAAATAAATAAATAAAATATTGAAATAAAATTTAAAACTCAAAGTAGTCCTATTCACAGCACCTTCACCTCAAGGGACTGAAGCATGTAGATGTCAGAAGAAAACCAGAGAAGACAATGAAATTTCTGGCTTATCGCTGCCTTCAAGACTTATCTTTTGACGTATACCTACCTGAACAATTACAGGTAAGTAATTGTACTACAGGGGGTTCATTAGAGAAAGCAGAAAATAGGATGGCAGACACTTTCATAGTGGCCGTCTACAGAGGAAGATCTGAAGATAAATAAGACTTTATTCTATTCCGGGTTCCTGGGTTTCATTATGGTCTGAGGCTGTTCCCTGCTGTAGAACATGTCCATTGTGGCATTTACAAGCTGCTGGAACTTGACGTTAATGATTGCTGTTTGTGCATTTTAGCTATCCACCTATCTAATGTATCACTCTCCTTACAACCCTTTGAGGAACAGAGTGCTGCTTTTATCCCCATTGACAAATAAGGAAACGGAGGCACAGTGCTTGCTTAGCTTTACATGGCTAGGAGTAGAATTAGGACCTCTGATCTCTCCAATAAATTCATAGCCAACCATGTTTATACAAGCTTGGACTGACTTGGAGTTCCTGTCTTGAACACTCTGAAAGTAAGTGGGATATGAGCCTAATTAAAGATGATATGAAAGCTTCACCTCACTTTACCCGTCAGAGAAGGGGAAGACTAAACATGGGAGGACTGGGTGTTGCACTTGGAGGACTCATTATTCATTGACCACTTGTTCTGCACCCGGCATTGGGCCAAGTGCTTTACATACATATATATCCTCATTTAGCACTCACCACAGGGCTTCCCAGGTGGCTTAGTGGTAAGGAATCCACCTGCTAATGCAGGAGACGCGGGTTCAATTCCTGGATTGGGAAGATCCCCTGAGAAGAAAATGGCAACCCACTCCAGTATTCTTGCCTGGAAACTTATATGGATAGAGGAGACTGGCAGGCTGCAGTGAACAGGGTCACAAAGAGTCAGACATGACTCAGCAACTGAGCATGAGCACTCACCACAATCCTGAGAGGTGGGACGTAGTAGTCCCCACTTGCAAGATGAGGGACCATATTCCACAAACTGACTCTCCCCACAGGTGGTCATTTCTAACAGCAAAGCCATTACTGCTACCCAAAACACCATATTGCCACCTGTAATTGATGGCTTGAGAAAAGGAAAGGCACTTGATTAAAGTAATTCAGTGGTTTGAACCTTAAAAGTACATCATTTTAAGATTTCGCATGCCTAAAAGAAAAATTGGGCACATGTTTTTAAGGAGCATTCAAATTATTTCTACATTTTCCATTGCTACTCATAGCACAGTGGAGGGATTAAGCATTCTGGCTGATTTTAAAACAGGAGAACTTTTCTAAGCCTCAGTTTCCTCATCTGTAAAATAGAGATAATATACCACTTCACAGTGTTGTGAGAATTGAATGATATATAAAGCATTTAGTACAACTCTTGTTAAGTAGCGGGTACTCAATGAAACACAGCTTCTATCTTATTATAGTAATATAATGATACTGGTAATAGTAAATAAGAGGGAAGTAACTGTAATAGTATATTAAAAAGCAGAGACATTACTTTGCCAACCAAGGTCCGTCTAGTCAAGGCAATGGTTTTTCCCGTGGTCATGTATGGATGTGAGAGTTGGACTGTGAAGAAAGCTGATCGCCGAAGAATCGATGCTTTTGAACTGTGGTGTTGGAGAAGACTCTTGAGAGTCCCTTATACTGCAAGGACATCCAACCAGTCCATTCTAAAGGAGATCAATCCTGGATCTTCATTGGAGGGACTGATGCTAAAGCTGAAACTGCAATACTTTGACCACCTCATGCGATGAATTGACTCACTGGAAAAGACTCTGATGCTGGGAAAGGTTGGGGGCGGGAGGAGAAGGGGACGACGGAGAATGAGATGGCTGGATGGCATCACCGACTCTGTGGACATGAGTTTGAGTGTACTCCGGGAGTTGGTGATGGACAGGGAGGCCTGGCGTGCTGTGATTCATGGGGTCGCGGAGAGTCGGACACGACTGAGCGACTGAACTGAACTGAACTGTAATAAGCAAAATATTCTCATTTCAGATTGTAACTTTTATTTTCTTTTTTGTTAATAAGTATTTATCATTGATGGGTGTTTCATTGGTGTTTTCCCCTAGAAGCTTAGATTGTGACTTTGGTGGGGAGGGTTCAGGAGTCATACAATGATGACTGCTTCTGCTAGGAAAACAGAAAGCCAGGACAGCATCAACAGCAGGGTAGAAAGACATGATTTATTAGCTCTTTTCTTCTTACAAAACCAGCGATGCAGGTGCACCAAATAAGGACCATGCAGGAGATACCAGGTTTTCTTCATTTAAGAAAATGATGTTGGAGCATCTACCAATTGGCATACAAAGTTGTGGGGGGGAGGGACTTTCTTGTTTAAGTGAGGAACAATGGTAAGCAGCCGGGAGCACCTCGAGGCTCTGCACACCCTCACTACTTGGAAGAGACAGCGGCAGCTCCACCTGACTGGCCCCCAAGGCTGTTGTAACTGTACCGAAGCTAGGACTGGCTGCTATCCTTCAAGAAAACAGAAAAACTCTGCTTGCCTACATCCAGATACATTACTGTTCTGTTAACTTGTCTGTGAATATATGTCTTATACAGGTTTAATATCTCATTTTCACATTATCTTCCTGACCTCAGGGGAGTTTTTGCCCTCTGTGAGCCACGGTCTTCTTATTTATAAATTGGTTATAGTAAGAGTAAGCCATTAGTTTTAGTAATAGTAAATTCCTTGTGAAGTGGGCACAAACTACAAAAAGAAGTCAGTCCTTATGTGATATAGCTCAATTCATAGCATATTAGCTTTGAGGGTAAATTGAAATACACATGGAAGCGTAGAAATAAAAATAACAAGTAAGTATTATGAGAGATTACCTAATAATATGAACCATGTGTTAAATAATATATCTGAGGATTTGAGTTGTCCCAGTATAGGTATTTATAAAGATGGGTAAGGAATATAGAGTATATTTTGGAAACTAGGACAAATTATTGCTTAGGCTCAAGTTACTGAGAAGAATTAGCCACTGAAAATAGCAATAGTTGAACCTGTGTTTTTGTTTGTGAAATAGTCACTCTGGAATCTTCCAAAGTGGCAATCAAGCAGGAACATTGTTTTTCACTGTGTGGAAATCAGTGAAGACCACCCAAATGAGAACAAGCAGAAGCTGTTAATTCAGAGTTTAATACAGCAGGGAATCGGTCACTATCACCTGAATTTGGCAGTTTCTAATGCAGGCATTAGAGAAGCAAGCTTTATGATGTTAAAAGAAAAAAAAAGGAGGGGCCTCAGGTGTGCCCTCAGTTCAGTTCAGTTCAGTTCAGTCGCTCAGTCGTGTCCGACTCTCCGCGACCCCATGAATCAGCACGCCAGGCCTCCCTGTCCATCACCAACTCCCGGAGTTCACTCAAACTCATGTCCACAGAGTCGGTGATGCCATCCAGCCATCTCATTCTCCGTCGTCCCCTTCTCCTCCCGCCCCCAACCTTTCCCAGCATCAGAGTCTTTTCCAGTGAGTCAACTCGTCGCATGAGGTGGCCAAAGTATTGCAGTTTCAGCTTTAGCATCAGTCCCTCCAATGAACATCCAGGATTGATCTCCTCTAGAATGGACTGGTTGGATCTCCTTGCAGTATAAGGGACTCTCAAGAGTCTTCTCCAACACCACAGTTCAAAAGCATCGATTCTTCGGCAATCAGCCTTCTTCACAGTCCAACTCTCACATCCATACATGACCACGGGAAAAACCATTGCCTTGACTAGACGGACCTTGGTTGGCAAAGTAATGTCTCTGCTTTTTAATATACTATCAAGGTTGGTCATAACTTTCCTTCCAAGGAGCAAGCGTCTTTTAATTTCATGGCTGCAATCAGCATCTGCAGTGATTTTGGAGCCCAAAAAAACGAAGTCTGACACTGTTTCCACTGTTTTTCCATCTATTTCCCATGAAGTGACGGGACCAGATGCCATGATCTTTGTTTTCTGAATGTTGAGCTTCAAGCCAACCTTTTCACTCTCCTCTTTCACTTTCATCAAGAGGCTTTTGAGTTCCTCTTCACTTTCTGCCATAAGGGTAGTGTCATCTGCATATCTGAGGTTATTGATATTTCTCCCGGCAATCTTGATTCCAGCTTGTGCTTCTTCCAGCCCAGCGTTCCTCATGATGTACTCTGCATATAAGTTAAATAAGCAAGGTGACAATATACAACCTTGACGTACACCTTTTCCTATTTGGAACCAGTCTGTTGTTCCATGTCCAGTTCTAACAGTTGCTTCCTGACCTGCATACAGGTTTCTCAAGAGGCAGGTCAGGTGGTCTGGGATTCCCATCTCTTTCAGAATGTTCCACAGTTTATTGTGATCGACACAGTCAAAGGCTTTGGCATAGTCAATAAAGCAGAAATAGATGTTTTTCTGAAACTCTCTTGCTTTTTCCATGATCCAGCGGATGTTGGCAATTTGATCTCTGGTGCCTCTGCCTTTTCTAAAACCTGCTTGAACATCTGGGAGTTCACGGTTTATATACTGCTGAAGCCTGGCTTGGAGAATTTTGAGCATGACTTTACTAGCGTGTGAGATGAGTGCAATTGTGCGGTAGTTTGAGCATTCTTTGGCATTGCCTTTCTTTGGGATTGGAATGAATACTGACCTCTTCCAGTCCTGTGGCCACTGCTGAGTTTTCCAAATCTGCTGGCATATTGAGTGCAGCACTTTCACAGCATCATCTTTCAAGACTTGAAATAGCTCAACTGGAATTCCATCTCCTCCACTAGCTTTGTTCGTAGTGATGCTTTCTAAGGCCCACTTGACTTCACATTCCAAGATGTCTGGCTCTAGGTCAGTGATCACGTTATCGTGACTATCTTGGTCGTGAAGATCTTTTTTGTACAGTTCTTCTGTGTATTCCTGCCACCTCTTTTTAATATCTTCTGCTTCTGTTAGGTCCATACCATTTCTGTCCTTTATCGAGCCCATCTTTGCATGAAATGTTCCCTTGGAATCTCTAATTTTCTTGAAGAGCTCTCTTGTTTTTCCTATTCTGTTGTTTTCCTCTATTTCTTTGCATTGATCACTGAGGAAGGCTTTCTTATCTCTCCTTGCTATTCTTTGGAACTCTGCATTTAGATGCTTGTATCTTTCCTTTTCTCCTTTGGAGAAGCTGTATACAGTTAGCGAAAACAAGACCAGGAGCTGACTGTGGCTCAGATCACGAACTCCTTATTGCAAAGTTCAGACTTAAATTGAAGAAAGTAGGGAAAACCACTAGACCATTCAGATATGACCTCAATCAAATCCCTTATGATTATACAGTGGAAGTGAGAAATAGATTTAAGGGACTAGATCTGATTGATAGAGTGCCTGATGAACTCTGGACGGAGGTTCGTGACATTGTACAGGAGACAGGGACCAAGACCATCCCCATGGAAAAGAAATGCAAAAGAGCGAAATGGCTGTCTGAGGAGGCCTTACAAATAGCTGTGAAAAGAAGAGAGGCGAAAAGCAAAGGAGAAAAGGAAAGATACAAGCATCTAAATGCAGGTGTGCCCTAATTGGAGCTAATTCTGAATATTAAAGCTGTGGTTGTTAAAAAAAAAAAAAAGTTGTGTTCAGAAATAACACAACTTTGAAAATAACACCGAGATAAGGTTCTGACAACAAACTAATTGACACAATGTCACACAACACAATAACTTAAACCAAAAAGTTCTTTGGGGCCTGGATCAGCTATAAAATTCTTTCTCAGTAGATAATTATCGATAATAATTGGTTTTGCAGGGAGGCTGCTTTGACGGTTTTGTTTTTACCAATTTATACACTGCTTCTTAGAGTAGCATTTCCCCCAGGAGTCAAAATGCATTCCATCAAACGGTAGCCCCATGCTCCTCGAAGAGGAACTGGATACCATAAATCTCAAAGAATCCCAATGATCATTAGCAAATGAAGTTTTGCAGTATATAAACTTGTCTGTATTTGAGTATTCACCAGTTATTGCTCCATGAAATCCTTTTTCACTTCAGCACTTGTTTAAATCCTGTGAAACTCATGTTCCAAAAAAGGGACCATGGTTCTCAAATTTTCGTGTTCACAAGAATCACCCGGGGAGCCTGATAAAACAGATTTCTCAGCCTCCCCCTGGAATTTCTGATCCAGCAGGTCTGGGTTTTGCATTTCTGTGAGTTTTTAGAAACTCATACTACTGACCCAGGGACCATACTCTGAGAATCATCACTCTGAGATATGTAGAATTACTCGGCTCTACCACTCTTTTTTTTTTTTAACTACCAAGCTATCAAAATCCATAGCATGTTAGATCTGAGATGGAATTTGCTTTCATTTATTCAACCAGTATTTATCAGGCACCAACTATTTGTGAGGCAGTGGACTAGGCAGTTGGGATAAGTGAAGAAACACTGACATGCTATCTATCCTCTCAGAGCTCTGAGTATAGTGGTGAAAAGTTAAATAAACACGATTGCAAACTGTGGTAAGAACCACAGAGGAAAAGCAGAGCATGGATGGGGAGGGATTAGCAGGGGTAGCTTAGTTTATCTTGGTCTGATAGGTTAAATGTGAAACTCATTGCAGCTCTTCCCAATAAGATCAGGCTTTCCTACTCTTTGAATCTGGACTGCCCTTGTAAACCCACTTTGACCAACAGAATGTGGCAGAAGCGGTGTTACACATATTCTAGAATCAAGGCATCAGTAGGCCTTCAGCTTCCATTGTCACCTTCTTGGAACCCATCCTATAAAAAAGTTGGGATAAAAGACTCTGGAGAGAGACCCACTGTCCCAGCTGAGCCCAGCCCCAAGTCAACCTGCCAGCTGACTACCAACACAGGAGTGAACTCAGGTGAGATAAGCAGAGCAACCATTCGGCCAATCCCTAGAGTCATGAGAAATGATAAACACTTGTTTTTTGTTTTTTTTAATTTAGCTATGGCATGTGGCATCTACTTCCCTGGCCATGGATCAAAGCTGGGCCACCTGCACTGGAAACAAAGTCTTAGCCACTGGTCGACCAGGGAAGTCCCAACACTTGTTTGAAGCCTCTAAGTTTAGAGGTGCTTTGACATGATGCAGTAGGGGACCATGCAAGGGCTCTGGGAGAAAGGTCATTTAGACTGAAGACTGAGTATTCCCACCTGAGAATGGTGGAGTCCTGGCTCAGAGTGGGCAGCTCTCAGCTTTCTCAAGAACTGAAGGGAGAGCCCCACAGGAGTGGGTAGCTTGGAGGGGTAGTAGCTCCTGTGATGAGCTGTCCACACACTTTAACCTCCTCAAGACTGAAGCACTCAGTTCTCTGGCTTCTTGCTGGCAATGATGACTGACTGCATTCAGCTGACCCCTCTCTGGGAATTTACTTGGCTGAGGGGAGAGCTGCCTGGCCTAAGGTCATGACCCTCCTGGGCCATGTTGCACCCAGTGACAAGTCTAAACGTGTATGTGGGGGCGGGACAGATGTTGATATAAAGACTGGCCCCTTGCCACAGCAATTTGAGACAACACCAAAACTTCTGGGGGGATCAGTGAGACCGTTGTTGGGACTGCACCACAGTTCCCTTTCTGTGTCTGACCATTGCTGCTTCCTTCACTCACTGTCTGCATGGGTGCCACGCACACCCCCAACAAACTTCCTACATGCCAACTCCACCCCAGAGCTGCCTTCCTGGGGAACCTAGAGTATAGGTGGAAAGAACATCTGGGGGACTATTTCAGTAGCACAAGAGAAAGAAGAAGCTAGTGTCCATTAATCATAGTGGCTTTGGGAATGGAGATAAGCAGACAAATTTGAGATGAAGAGGTAGAACTTAGAAAATATGTGGTTATTTGACAAACGGGGAAACTGAAAGCAAAACAGGATTACTAATAGTGCCATGGTAAGCCTTACTAAAGCCCAAGGCAAAAGGAAAAGTCAGTAATACTAATCTTGGCTTTATTTAAAATCTTGGTGTTTTGCTCATTGTGGTTTTTTGCACTAATTTTTATTTTTTTTAATGTTATTTTTCTTTGTTAAATTTTTTGACACCTTCTTAATTCTTGCACTAAAGACGTATACCTTAATCACCTCACTCTCATCTTAGTCCTGGGAAATGATTATTGGTTAAAGACAATAAGTTTTGCAATAATTTGTTATTCAGCAATAACTAGTGTGCCTTTGAGCATTTACTTAATCTCTCAAGGCCTCAGTTTCTTAACCTATGAAATCATATTTCACATGGTTATTTTGAAAGTTAAATATTTCAGGCAAATATATTGAAACACATAGTGTTTTGATGTGTCCACACTTACCATGAATAGAATCTTAAGAGTTAGATTCTGATTGTAAGATACCAGGGAAATGTCACATTTTTTCAGAATACTGATGAGAATTTCCTGTTCTATTTCTGAAATGAATTTTCTTATTTTCTCTGATTTTCAACATCCTTGCCTGGAAACTCCCGTGGACAGAGGAGCCTGGGAGGGTTATAGTCCATGGAGTCACAAAGTGTCGAACACAACTGCCTGAGCTACTGAGCTCTCACACGTGCAATTTTCTCTGCATATATACTCTTTTCTAAAGTAATCCGTATGAACCTAAGTCTAGAAATGTAAATATGAGGGATAATGCCCAAGTGCTTCAAAGCAACTGGTAACATTTGCTGTTCCAGATGGAAAAAAGGCACTGGGAGGTACTGTCTTGATTACCATTAACACTTACTGAGGAAATGTTAGGGCACTGGGGCAAACCCATCACACACATTTTGTCATTTAATCTTCCGGGCCACCCACAAAGCAAGCATTTCCCAATTCCCCATTTTACAGGTAAGAAAACCGAGGAAAGTAAGCCCTTTGCCCAGTAGTACAGCTAAAAGGCATTTACCTCCATACCGACACTTTCAAGGGCTCTACAGTATATGGATAATTTATAAATGGAAGTGTTTCTCTCAGTTCCAGCTGCGCCTTTGATGGGACAAATCACCTTTCCATTGCCCACAGCAAAAATCACATCTGGGTCTGCTCACCCAAAGTACTCCGAGTGCTTCATCCCTTAAGAGTTAGCCCTTTCAAAGAGTTCTCTATTCATAATCCGAATCATAGGCTGGTGCTGAGTCAGCATGTTGAGTCTTACTGGTATCGCCGCTTCTGTGTGAATAACAGCATGTGCTGAATAAGAGGTTTGGAGTTGCTTTAATTCCCTCCCTGTGGCTTTCACTTCAAGAATTGGCTTACTCTGCTGCTGTGGCCTGATATGCCGGTACAACACGCCAGCCTTCTTGGATTGCAGAACTCCAATTTTTTCCGTACCTTCTGTTCTCTTTTGCCCTTGAACTTCACATATCGACTTTTTGCTTTAATGCACCGGTTACGTTGAGAAATTCAAGGTCAAAGAAAAACATTTCACAGGGCCTAACTCTGTAGGAATTAGAATCAAGCAGGGAATGGAAGTGGAGAAGGCAATGGCACCCTACTCCAGTACTCTTGCCTGGAAAACCCCATGGATGGAGGAGCCTGGTAGGCTGCAGTCCATGGGGTCGCGAAGAGTCAGGCATGACTGAGCGACTTCACTTTCACTTTTCACTTTCAGGCACTGGAGAAGGAAATGACAACCCACTCCAGTGTTCTTGCCTGGAGAATCCCAGCGACGGGGGAGCCTGGTAGGAGGCCGTCTATGGGGTCACACAGAGTTGGACACGACTGAAGTGACTTAGCAGCAGCAGCAGGGAATGGAAGAGATTTTGTGAGGGCCATATTTGTTCCCATGAGTCCGGGTTACCTGTACATCACTGATTAACTCTGTGCACAGCTAGAGCTTATCTTGAGGAGACTCATACTCAGAAACATCCGGGTTTTTTACTTTAAAAAAAAAAAAAACAGATGTTTAACATCCAGAAGGCATAGTATTTATTTTTACTCTTTTTATTTACTGAAGTAGGAAGCCTTCTGGGGGAAGAGATCAGTGTATTGGTGTAGGTAATTAAGCTCATATTAGGTTGCTAAGCACCTGTCATTAATCTTGTGTTCCAAAGTTTCAAGAAGTTTAAAATCAGATCCAATTGAAAATGAATGCCCCTCTAAAGAAGATATAAATATCCTTACCCAGGAAAACAAACCCTTGACCTTCTGGTTTATAGAAGTCCTTTAAAGTATTAGATTCTTATGTATTATACTGTCTGCACAAAAGGGGGGAAAGGAATTACTTATTCATGCATATTTAGGATCAATTTAGCTTCAGTGGTTCATTCCACATTGTCAAGAGTGTATATCAAGCACTCTTCCCAAAAGGTCTGTGCCAGCTGGAGAATTCTCTGACCTAATATTCACAGAATCTTATACTTGCATGGTCTTTTTAAGGTCATCTCATCAAACACTTTCCTAGTGCAGAACTTCCTCCCTGACATTCCTGACAGATGGTTTGCAGATGCAGGCATGACTCAAGCACCATCTCTCCTATCAAGCTTCCCCTGAACTTGCTCAGAATTTACTGATACCCCCAGTGAGTCTCTGTAACACTTTATACATCACAAATGCTATGATTATGGTGATCATAAAAATAGTTGCAACTTACATGGCACTTAGTATGCATGAGGCACTAATATATGTATCTAATATGATAAAAATAATACTGCATGATAGGCAGCATCAGATAAGAAATGGGATAAACCTGCTCTCCAGTAACTTGTCCAAGGTCACAAAGCTAGGAAATAGCAGAGACACATGAAGTATGAGGGAGCTCAAGCCAATTTTCCCACTTCCCTCTCCATGTTTCCCCTCCCAGACAGCAGTTAACATGTCATATTGGAATTACTCTGTACTCATATGTTTCCTCTCCATTGATAGCAAATTTCTTGAAGAATAATGTGGTGTTACTTCCCTTCTAATCTCCAGCCCCTACTGCACATAGGGTTCAGTTCAGTTTAGTCGCTCAGTCGTGTCTGACTCTCTGCGACCCCATGAATCACAGCATGCCAGGCCTCCCTGTCCATCACCAACTCCCGGAGTTCACTCAAACTCATGTCCACCGAGTCGGTGATGCCATCCAGCCATCTCATTCTCCGTCGTCCCCTTCTCCTCCCGCCCCCAACCTTTCCCAGCATCAGAGTCTTTTCCAGTGAGTCAACTCGTCGCATGAGGTGGCCAAAGTATTGGAGTTTCAGCTTTAGCATCAGTCCTTCCAATGAACACCCAGGATCGATCTCCTTTAGAATGGACTGGTTGGATCTCCTTGCAGTCCAAGGGACTCTCAAGAGTCTTCTCCAACACCACAGTTCAAAAGCATCAATTCTTCGGCGATCAGCTTTCTTCACAGTCCAACTCTCACATCCATACATGACCACAGGAAAAACCATAGCCTTGACTAGATGGACCTTGGTTGGCAAAATAATGTCTCTGCTTTTTAATATACGATCAAGGTTGGTCATAACTTTCCTTCCAAGGAGTAAGCGTCTTTTAATTTCATGGCTGCAATCAGCATCTGCAGTGATTTTGGAGCCCAAAAAAATAAAGTCTGACACTATTTCCACTGTTTTTCCATCTATTTCCCATGAAGTGATGGGACCAGATGCCATGATCTTTGTCTTCTGAATGTTGAGCTTCAGGCCAACCTTTTCACTCTCCTCTTTCACTTTCATCAAGAGGCTTTTGAGTTCCTCTTCACTTACTGCCATAAGGGTAGTGTCATCTGCATATCTGAGGTTATTGATGTTTCTCCCGGCAATCTTGATTCCAGCTTGTGCTTCTTCCAGCCCAGCGTTCCTCATGATGTACTCTGCATATAAGTTAAATAAACAAGGTGACAATATACAGCCTTGACGCACTCCTTTTCCTATTTGGAACCAGTCTGTTGTTCCATGTACAGTTCTGACTGTTGCTTCCTGACCTCCATCCAGGTTTCTCAAGAGGCAGGTCAGGTGGTCTGGGATTCCCATCTCTTTCAGAATTTTCCACAGTTTATTGTGATCCACACAGTCAAAGGCTTTGGCATAGTCAATGAAGCAGAAATAGATGTTTTTCTGGAACTCTCTTGCTTTCTCCATGATCCAGCGGATGTTGGGTAGGGTGTCAGTAATAATTACTTGCTGAGTAGGTCACTTCCCTGTACCTCTGTTTTCCCAAAGCCTCAAACCCTGAATCTCGATAACTTCCCCCACTCTCTCTAGAATTACACTGATGTGGACTAATAATCCGGAGAAGGCAATGGCAAGCCACTCCAGTACTCTAGCCTAGAAAATCCCATGGATGGAGCAGCCTAGTAGGCTGCAGTCTGTGGGGTCGCTAAGGGTCGGACACGACTGAGCGACTTCACTTTCACTTTTCAGTTTCACACATTGGAGAAGGAAATGGCAACCCACTCCAGTGTTCTTGCCTGGAGAATCCCAGGGACGGGGGAACCTGGTGGGCTTCTGTCTATGGGGTCACACAGAGTCGGACACAACTGAAGTGACTTAGCAGCAGCAGCAGCAGCAGGACTAATAATCAGGAAGCAAAGTATATCCTGGGCTTATCTAGAGGCTCAGACGGTAAAGAATCTGCCTGCAATGTGGGAAACCCAGATTTGATCCCCTGGGGAAGGAAATGGCAATCCACTCCAGTCTTCTTGCCTGGAGAATTCCATGGACAGAGGAGCCTGGTGGGCTATAGTCCATGGGGTCGCAAAGAGCAGGACACGACTGAGCAACTAACATGCTTTCAAAGTTTATCATATTGAGGCAAGTCAGAATTCTTCAATCAAGTGATGTTGATGAGACTTGAAAGGGGTTCTATATGCAGAAAGGTATGACTGTGTAGACATGTATTTAGAACCAGTTTGCTTTTTATAAGATTGTTGGTAGAAATAGAATGCCTTGTCAGTAAAAGTGGAGAAATAAAAGACCTCAGCCCAGCCAAGGAAGAGGTATAATGAAAGCAGAGTCTATGTATTTTTTATGATCTTGAGTCTGCAGGAACGGGAAGGCACTGAGCGGGGAGTTTGGGAGCAATCCAAGCAGAGGATGTATGGAAAATATTTGGGGTTAGTAATAAAAGGGGACAGAGATATGTCCAATAAGAACTTTGGGGCATGTCTTAAGTATCTTTGGCATCACCACCTCTGCATGAAGATCCCTTCGTGTGATCGCAAAACCACCAGAGTTCTCTTTCCTGTGTTGCTAACTATTGAGACAACCTCTTGCCTTGATTCTTCTCCACTCTATTGGCTCTCAAAGGTGTTGGATCCACTCAAGGTAGGTGGCAAGGGGATTAAACATTCAGCCCAAATGGAAGCTACTCCTCCTTCACTGTGGAAAGTTTTTCCTCTGCTCTACTCTATGTCTCTCTTTTTCTAGCTCTTTACTTGTTCTAGCCCCCATTACTTCAATGCCTTCCTCATTTGTCCATACCTTATTTTTTTTTAAGCTGTTTTTGTTTGGCTGTCCTGGGTCTTTGTGGTTACGTGGGCTTTCTCGAGTTGCAGTGCACAGGCTTCTCATTGCAGTGGCTTCTCCTGATGCAGAGCACAGGCTCCAGGGCCAGCGGGCTCAGTAGTTGCACCGCGTGGGCTCTAGAGTGTGGGCTCAGTCGCTGCGGTGCACAGGCAAAGCTGCCCCCCAGCATGTTGAATCTTCGCAGAGTAGGGATCGAACCCGTGTGCCTTGCATTGCCAGGCAGACTCTCAACTACTGGACCACCAGAAAAGTCCGTTGTCCTACCTTATTTATCTTTCGTAGCCCTCCTCTGCTGTGAATCCTTTACTGACTACAGCAGCTCACACTGACCTGATTATGAACTGAATTATGCCCCTGCCCTGCAAGTTAGTATGTTGAAGACCCTAGCCTCCGGTGCAACTGTATATGGAGATTGGACTTTTACAGAGATGTTTAAGGTTAAATGAGATCATAAGGTTAAATTAAGTCATGAGGATGTGGTCCTAATCCAATACAACTGGTGTCCTTTTAAGAAGAGAAAGAGACACCAGGAGTGCAGGGCACAGGGGAAAGACCATGTAAAAACACAGAGATAAGGTGGCTGTCACCAGGCCAAAAGAGATGTTAGGAGAATCGTATCCTGCCAACACCCTGATCTTGGACTTCAAGCCTCCAAAACTGAGAAAGTTAATTTCTGTTGTTTAAGCTACCTAGTCATTAATATTTTTTTATAGCTACCCGAGTCAATGATAGCACACGTAGAGTTTTTTGGCCTTCTACCTGGCCTGCCTCTATGGCAGCTTATATCACCTGTTCTTGGTCATTATGTCAGATTTAAGTCTATTCTGTTTAATGCTCCCTTATTCCTAAATTATTTCATTAACATGTGTCTTATTTCCCAAAGCACAGCATTAACTTACGGGGGGAAAATGAGGTTGTACATGCCTCTTTTATTCTAAAATGCCTGAGCACTCAATCAAAATTGCTTAAATAAATGATGATAAAACTACTCCTGCTGGTTACCAGTTTTGTAACCTTGGATAAATCACTCCTCAGTTTTCACATCTGTAAAAAGGGAATAAATTCTATCTCCTAAATAAAGTTAACCTGAGATTGTAGTAAAGACGAAATAAGATGGAATTGTTTGGCATATCATAAGTGTTCCATGAAAAGAACTATTATTGTTATTTTGTCCTAAAGCCACATGTGAGAAAAGGAAAATCATCTCATCCAGAAGGCACAGAATCACTACAGATTTCATCTAAGAAATACATGTCTCCCGCCTTTTACTTTTTCTTGTTTTGAGATGAACCAGACCAATTTTTACTGGTTGGAAGAGATAAATAATGGAACCCAGGTTCCCGCTTTCCTCAGTGGCACTCCAGAATGGAATGCTTTCTGCCTCAGTAATGTTTTCCAGCCCTATTAGTTGTTACATTTCAATTTAAACAGCAATTTGATGCAGCTAAAGCATCAGCTACAATATACTCTGTTTACTGAGCACATTAAATATAAGAATGAATAAAAGTTCAAATAGACTTACTAATACTTGATGTGAAGACCCTGGTTTTTTGCTTTAACTTTTTTAAAATTCTAGTGTTCCAAACACAATTCTGAACAGATTGCACAGAAAGAAAACTTAACCGTACTAACATCTTATTAGAACACTTCTGATTACCCACATGCAGATGGGGATGTAATCTGTTAGGGGAGTTCAGTATTTGTGATGATTCATTTCCCCCACCCCATTGAAACAAATCAGAGGAATTATCCTGCAATTGTACAATTTGCAAACATTGATGAATCTGGCATGTTAGCTGATTTTTATGACGACTCTGTTGTGAAAATCATCCTTTAATTTAGAATCTCCTCAAAGGATTGGTTGGCTCAGGAGTCTTTCCAATGCCAAAGACTTCCCACTCCCCAAAATCTCACTGACCCTTCCAAAGTCAAAAGTTTAATCTGTACTAATTAAACTTGGTATCAGTTCAGTTCAGTTGCTCAGTTGTGTCTGACTCTTTGCGACCTCATGAATCGCAGCACGCCAGGCCTCCCTGACCATCACCAACTCCTGGAGTTCACTCAAACTCATGTCCATAGAGTCGGTGATGCCATCCAGCCATCTCATCCTCTGTCGTCCCCTTCTCCTCCTGCCCCCAATCCTTCCCAGCATCAGAGTCTTTTCCAGTGAGTCAACTCTTCGCATGAGCAGTTTAAAAATGAGTCTTATAAAATAGCACAGACTCAAGCCATGTTTTCTCAGATCCTTGGATTTGATAGAGCTACATCTGAAACCTCACAGCCAAGAACCTTGGTGAGTAGCTTATATATCCTTAACTGTCTGTTACCATAACTCTTGCTAAATGGACGCGTGAACTGATCTGTTGAGCTACCAAGGGACTTCGGTGATTTGATTTTGGTGAGAAATTTCTAGGGTAACATCCATTTCACTTTTTAAAAGCCTTCTCAAAAAGCCCCTTGCTGGAAACCAAAAATGAAAAAAAGAAACTAAAAAGAATCAAATTTTCTAGTGACATTAAATACAAAACTTAAAAAAATTAAAAAGGATACAAACAGAGGGAATAGTGAAACATTCTACCTCAATATTTTGGTTTATAGAGTTCCTTTTCATCTTTCCTTTTTCAAAGTATAAGTGGTACATACTTATTGTATATGTGAATAATAATACAAATGTGTATCAAACAGCAAATAAAAATATCCTCACCTTTCCCCCTGACATCTCAGTCTCTAAGTAAAACTAACCATTAATATTTTAGTGTATGCATTTTTAGATTATTCTACCTACACAAAGGCAAATTCTTTATCTTAATGGATACCATCTCCTACCCTGTTTTTTAATCCAACAAAATGTTATGGGTATTTTTCTTGCCTATTAAATATAGGTATAAATCAATCTTCCTATTGATTTAAATCATATAAATCAATCTTCTTATTAATTCTGCATGTTAATTGCTGAACCATAATTTAACCTTATTTCAGGTCAATAGTATTTATATTAGTACTGCTTTTCACTACATCAAACAATGGCATATATCTGTATGATTGCTGTACAAAGATACTGCATACTTACTAATACTTTTCTAGGTTAAATTCCTAATGTGAAATTACTAAACCAAAAGCAATACTCTTTGATATTTTGATAGGTTCTGCCAAGTTATTCTTTAAAGGACTGAAAAGTTTGAACTTGAGGAGAGTGTATACTGTTTTCATGCTTACTTCCTCAATCCTTCAACAACTTTGAGCACTGTAGACAGTTTTCAGTTTTTACAAAGTTCTTATTTCCACATTTGTGTTTGCAAACTCTTATAAAGAAAACAGTAAAATGAAGGGCCTGGCCATTGTTTTTACACTATGTGACAAAGGACTTTGAAACTTGGGTTCTTTAAGTTAATTCAAGGCAATAAAATCTTCAAAGAGAAAAAAAGCTTATGTTCTTTTCCTAGGCTATATCTTCTCCCAATTATTTGAGAACTAGGCAGGAATTCCTATTTTCTATGTTAACTGAAGCTTCCACCCTGAGTTCCTGGACTGCCAATCTCACTAGAATTCCTGATGACAAAGTGACATATCTTTTCTTTGACAAGGAGCATATTGAAATACTATCACTTGCCTACCCTTTCCTGACATACTAGAGTTGATTCATGCTGGAATGACATAAAGAATGAAATAACTTAGTGTATTCCCGTACTCCAACCATTTCTTAGCCACAGAGCTTGGCAGTGGAAGCTCCAAGAGACTATTTAGATTCCCCCAGTATCGCTCTGAGTTGGACTATAAAGAAAGCTGAGCACCAAAGAATTGATGCTTTTGAACTGTGGTGTTGGAGAAGACTCTTAAGAGTCTCTTGGACTGCAAGGAGATCCAACCAGTCCATCCTAAAGGAAATCAGTCCTGGGTGTTCATTGGAAGCACTGATGTTGAAACTGTAACTCCAATCCATTGACCACCTGATGTGAAAAACTGATTCATTTGTGAAGACCCTGATGCAGGGAAAGATTGAAGGAGGGAGGAGAAAGGGATGGCAGAGGATGAGATGGTTGGATGGCATCACCAATTCAGTGGACATGAGTTTGAGTGAGCTCCGGGAGTTGGTGATGGACAGGGAAGCTTGGTGTGCTGCAGTCCACGGGGTCGCAAAGAGTCGGACGCGACTGAGCAACTGAACTGTCACTCCAACAAGCTACCTGAAAAAGGGAAAGTGTTAGTCACTCAGCCATGTCGACTCTTTGCAACCCCAAGGACTGTAGCCCACCAGGCTCCTCTGTCCACTGAATTCTCCAGGCAAGAATACTAGAGTGGGTTGCCATGCCCTTCCTAGCCTGTGCATTTCAGCACCTGGACAGCTCTCTGGGCACCACCTCTAGAGGGAGATCTTGGTAAGCATCTTGTTGAGCCCTCTAGTGGTAGCTTTGGTTGTTGCATAACTGGTTCGTTGGGAGGTGGTGGTGGTTGTTTTTTTTTTTTCTTTTTTTAAATTTAATTTATTTTTATTGGAGGCTAATTACTTTAATATTGTGGTTTTTGCCATACATCGACATGAATCAGTCGCGGGTGTACATGTGTCCCCTCATCCTGAATCCCCCTCCCACCTCCCTCTCCACCCCATCCCTCTGGTTTGTCCCAGAGCACCAGCTTTGAGTGCCATGCTTCATGCATCGAACTTGCACTGGTCATCTGTTTTGCATATGGTAATATACATGTTTCAGTGCTTTTCTCTCAAATCGTCCCACCCTCACCTTCTCCCACATAGTCCAAAAGTCTGTTGTTTACATCTTTGTCTCTTTTGTTGTCTTGCATATAGAATCATCATTACTGTCTTTCTAAATTTCATATATTTGTGTTGATATACTATACTGGTATTTCTCTTTCTGACTTACTTCACTCTGTATAATAGGCTCCAGTTTCAACCACCTTGTATTGAATCCACCATGTATTGAAGTATAGTTGATTAGTGATGTTGTGTTAGTTTCTGGTGTACAGCAAAGTGATTCAGTTATACATATACATATATTTATTATTTTTCCTAATTCTTTTCCCATTTAGATTATTACAGAATATTGAGCAGAGTTCCCTGCTCAATAGGAGCAACAAAGTAGGAGCTTGTTGGTTACCTATTTTAAATACAGCAGTATGTACATGTCCATCCCAAATTCCCAATCTATTCCTCCCCCACACCCCTCCCCCCAGTAACCATAAGTTTATTCTCTGAATATGTTTCTGTTTTGTAAATAAGTTCATTTGCATTGTTTTTTATATTCCACATTTAAGTGATATCATATGGTATTTGTCTTTCTCTTTCTGACTTAGTACCGGGTCCAGCCACGTTGCTGCAAATGGCATTATTTCATTCTTTTTAATGACTAAGTAATATTCTGTTGTATGTATGCTCCACATCTGCTTTATTCATTCCTCTGTTGATGAACATTTAAATTGCTTCTAAGACTTGTCTATTGTAACAACACTGCAGTGAACACTGGAGTTCAAGAATCCTTTCAAACCATGTTTCCCTCTAGATATGTGCCCAGGAATAGGGTTGCTGGATCATACGGTAGCTCAAATTTTAGTTTCTTAAGGAAACTCCATACTATTCATA
The DNA here is from genome assembly GCF_049115385.1 of Moschus berezovskii. Lineage (NCBI taxonomy): Eukaryota > Metazoa > Chordata > Mammalia > Artiodactyla > Moschidae > Moschus > Moschus berezovskii. The sequence goes on from NC_142483.1 coordinate 15,993,127, forward strand.
GTGGCTGTACCAATTTACATTTCCACCAAATGTGTAAGAGGATTCCCTTTTTTCCATACACTCTCCAGTATTTGCTATTTGTAGACTTTTTGATGATGACCATTCTGACCTGTGTGAGGTGGTACTTCACTGTAGTTTTGATTTGCATTTCTCTAATAATTAGCAATGTTGCTCATCTTGCAGATATTGAAAAATCCTTGCATGCCTGGGGTAAATCGCAATTGATCGTGGTGTATCTATTGTTGGATTCAGTTTGCTATTATTTTGTTGAAGATTTTTGCATCTAAGTTTATCAGTGATATTGGCCTGTAATTTCCTTTTTGTGCAGTATCTTTGTCTGATTTTGGTGTCAGGGTGATGTTGGCTTCATCAAATGACCTTGGGAGTGTTTCTTCCTCTACAATTTTTTGAAAGGGCTTCAGAAGGATAGGTGTTAACTCTTTTCTAAATGTTTGATAGAATTCGTCTGTGAAGCCATCTGCTCCTGGACTTATTCCAATGAGTATTCCCAAGAACTACCACTGCCAGTGTCCTTGTCCCTGCAATGAGCCATAGCCGCCCCCTGCCTCCACAGGAGACCCTCTGATACGAGCAGGTAAGTCTGATCCATCCTCTTCTGAGGTGACTGCTTTTTACCCCTGGGTCCTGATAATGCACAAGACCTTGTATGCACGCCTCCCCCCAAGAGTGGAGTTTCTGGTTCCCCCAGACCTGTGGAACTCCTGCAATCAAAACCCACTGGCCTTCAAAACCAGATTCTCTGGGGGCTCCTCCATTCGTTACCAGACCCTTAGGCTCTGGGGAGCCTGATGTGGGGCTCAGAATTTTCATTCTTATTGGAGAATTTCTGTGATAAAAGTATTTTCCAGTTTGTGGGCAGCCTGCTTGGCATGTATGCTATTTGATTTTATTGCAGTTGTGCCCCTCATACTATCTTGTGGCTTCTTCGGCTGTGGGGCATCTTTTGTGGTAGGTTCCAGTGTTTTGTTTCTGATGGTGCTGTTGTTGGTGGTCGTTTAGCAGTTAGTTGTGATTTTGGTGTTTCCATAGGAAAAGATGAGTTCATGTCTTTCTATTGTGCCATCTTGTCTGTGCACAACTGTTTCTTAATTACTCTAGTAATAATAAAAGACCCAAACATCTTAAGATTATAACAAATAAATTTGCAAGTTTTCATTACCCTCTCCTCCTCAGAGGTAAGCACTAATAATAAATAACACACATACATACAGTTACTTACCAAACTCTAGCTTTTTGAACAGATTTATTGTACAGCCATTTGCTTTTATTTTCAGATAATAGAATTTCCAGGATTTTTTTTATCTGAGCACACATGTTTTCTCATATTCCTGGAAGACAGGAGTGGTTGAAAGTGTGTGTCCTGGGGAAGAGTTGATCATGGATCCTAACTCTGCCACTGCCTAATTGATTGACCTTGGCCAAATCACTTAACATCTGTGTGCATTAGTTCACTCATCTGTGAAGTGGAGGTAGTAAAAGTTTGTATCTCCGAGGAGTTTTAGAGGAAAAAATGATAAAATATAGGTAAGCATTCAACAACTCTCAACTGCTTTTAGTATTACTGCTGTTAATTACTCATTAACTGCTAACAGAATTACAGAGTGTGGCTATATCATAAATTATGTAATGGCTCCCTTATTGATGAACATTTCCCTTGTTTTACAGTTTACCTGTATTGCAAATAATGCTGTAATGAACACTCTAGTATATATGTCTCCATTCCTGTGTGTAAGCAATTCTTTAAGATCTGTTTCCAGTAGGAGAGTGAAAATTTTTAAGTTAGCATCCAAAATTTCCTAGAATACATATAATTGGTTGGTTTGCACAGTGATGTTGACAGATTAAGAAACCATCTCCCCTAGATTGATACAAGTCAGTATAGGCCTAAGTGCCAGGAAGAGAAAACAAACCAGTGAGAGCACGTGGAAGGGAGACTGGGAGAAAGACAGGTGGGCATCGTACTTTCAGTTCAGTTCAGTTCAGTCGCTCAGTCGTGTCCGACTCTCCGCGACCCCATGAATCACAGCACGCCAGGCCTCCCTGTCCATCACCAACCCCCAGAGTTCACTCAAACTCATGTCCATCGAGTCGGTGATGCCATCCAGCCACCTCATTCGGGCATCCTACTTTAGTTGGGTAATTAACAAGGACTTCTCTATGGGGGTGAAATTAGCAAAGGGAATTAGCTAATTACCCTAAATGAGATAAATGACTAACAGCAAATGATTTACAAACATGTGTGACCAAAAAACAGTCCTGACTTTCTGGTTCTTTTCTTAACTCTTCCAGTGAAAGCAAACACTGTATGCACCCTTTTACAACCCTTCCACTTACCCACACGTGGTCTTTATCTGGGAATTTTTGCCCCATCCATCTTACCTTCCCTTGAACATAACCATTCTACAGGCGAGGCTTAGTTCCTTATGCTGCACGGTTCCCCAGCTTCTCACCGGAATAGTGTCCTCGGTTAGGCATTCTGTGGGTACTTGAATGTTAACAACTGGGATGTGACTGCACTTCCAATTGAATAATCCTTGAGGTTGCTATGCAACATGTCACTTGGCTACTTGTACTCACTCTGTTCAGTGACACGGGAACATGAAAGGGGAGGCATGTATATTCTACAGGTGTCGATTTTCAGGGAAAAAATGAGTCCTTCACTAGGACCTTGGGCTTCAATCAAAAGAAAGCTATTTTATGCTGGAGAGGTTTCTTAGATGCGGGAGTTCATGCTTTTAGATACAGATCTGTAAGCATTCAAGGGTTTATTGAACCTATTTCACCGTAATATGTTTTGTTCTGGGTTTCAGTTGTACCAATTAGAATGCTTTTGGCTACAAGGGAAAACATTCTGAAAGAAATGGGGATACCAGACCACCTGACCTGCCTTTTGAGAAACCTGTATGCAGGTCAGGAAGCAACAGTCAGAACTGGACATGGAACAATAGACTGGTTCCAAATAGGAAAAGGAGTACGTCAAGGCTGTATATTGTCACCCTGCTTATTTAACTTATATGCAGAATACATCGTGAGGAACGCTGGGCTTGAAGAAGCACAAGCTGGAATCAAGATTGCTGGGAGAAATATCAATAACCTCAGATATGCAGATGACACCACCCTTATGGCAGAAAGTGAAGAGGAACTCAAAAGCCTCTTGATGAAAGTGAAACAGGAGAGTGAAAAGGTTGGCTTGAAGCTCAACATTCAGAAAACAAAGATCATGGCATCTGGTCCCATCACTTCATGGGAAATAGATGGGCTAACAGTGGAAACAGTGTCAGACTTTATTTTTTTGGGCTCCAAAATCACTGCAGATGCTGATTGCAGCCATGAAATTAAAAGACACTTACTCCTTGGAAGGAAAGTTATGACCAACCTAGACAGTATATTAAAAAGCAGAGACATTACTTTGCCAACAAAGGTCCGTCTAGTCAAGACTATGGTTTTTCCCGTGGTCATGTATGGATGTGAGAGTTGGACTGTGAAGAAAGCTGATCGCCGAAGAATTGATGCTTTTGAACTGTGGTGCTGGAGAAGACTCTTGAGAGTCCCTTGGACTGCAAGGAGATCCAACCAGTCCATTCTAAAGGAGATCAGTCCTGGATGTTCACTGGAAGGACTGATGCTAAAGCTGAAACTGAAATACTTTGGCCACCTCATGCGACGAGCTGACTCACTGGAAAAGAGTCTGATGCTGGAAAGGATTGGGGGCAGGACGAGAAGGGGACGGCAGAGAATGAGATGGCTGGATGGCATCACCGACTCGATGGACACGAGTTTGGGTGAACTCCGGGATTTGGTGATGGACAGGGAGGCCTGGCGTGCTGTGATTCATGGGGTCGCAAAGGGTCAGACACGACTGAGCAACTGAACTGACCTGAACTGAAGGGAAAACAAACTTCAAGGGGCTTGAAAATAAAGAAACTGTGTGTGTGCTATGTGCTAAGTCACTTCAGTCGTGTCCAACTCTTTTCAACCCTTTTGACTGTAGCCCACCAGGTTCCTCTGTCCATGGGGACTCTCCAAGCAAGAATAAGGGAATCTACCCGACCTAGGGATCAAACCTTTGTCTCTTATATCTCCTACATTGACAGGTGGGTTCTTTACCATTAGCACTACCTGGGAAGTCCAAATAAACTGTCTAATCTTATTCAATAAATCTGGAGGTGGTTGACCCCAAGATGATTTATTTGGGAGTTAAAAGGCATTATCAAGGATCCAAGATCTATGCTTATGCTTTTCTGTCCTCAGCAAAGCAAGAATGGCTCAGGCCGCTTTTCTTTCTTTTTTTAAAAGATGTGCTTATTTGATTGTGCTGGGTCTTCACCGCTGCTTGTGGGCTTTCTCTAGTTGCGGCAAGCAGGGACTACTGTTCATGTGGTGCACAGGCTTCTTATTGCAGTGGCTTCTTTTGTTGTAAAGCATGGGCTCTAGAGTGCAGGCTCAGGAGTTGTGGCACACTACATAGTAAGCATAGTTGCTCCATGACGTGAGATCTTCCCGAACCAGGAATTGAACCCATGCCCTCTGCATTGGCAGGCAGATTTTTTTTAAATACATATATTTTATTGAAGTATAGTTGACACAATGTTACAGGTACACAGCAAGGTGATTCAGGTATACATATATTATTTTTGAAATTATTTTCAATCATAAGTTATTACCCATACTATATAGTAAACCTTTGTTCAGTTCAGTTCAGTTCAGTCGCTCAGTTGTGTCCGACTCTCCGCGACCCCATGAATCACTGCACGCCAGGCCTCCCTGTCCATCACCAACTCCCGGAGTACACTCAAACTCATGTCCACAGAGTCGGCGATGCCATCCAGCCATCTCATTCTCCGTCGTCCCCTTCTCCTCCCGCCCCCAACCTTTCCCAGCATCAGAGTCTTTTCCAGTGAGTCAACTCGTCGCATGAGGTGGCCAAAGTATTGCAGTTTCAGCTTCAGCATCAGTCCTTCCAATGAACACCCAGGATTGATCTCCTTTAGAATGGACTGGTTGGATCTCCTTGCAGTATAAGGGACTCTCTAATTTTTAATTAGAAATCTAGCATTCTATTCATACTAAGTCAAACAAGTGGAATTAAAATGTCAATAATTTTTTAGTTAGCAAAAATTCATGTTTTCTAAAATACATATACATATATGTATACAAAAACTTCTTTACTATACTTGATAAAATCTTGAGAAAGAATATAAAACAAAAGAGATGGAGAAATTGGAAAACAAACTAAATGAAATGGGAGCACTGAATATGAAACAGAAAAAGTGAAACAAACTAGATAAAAGTAAAAGATTATCATATAGCCCAGTTGTTTTTAAACATGACTGCTCATTAGAAACATGTCTGAAGCTCTGGAGAAAAATAGCAATACCTGAGCATTTGTATTTTTTCAAAAAATTTCAAGGTAATTCTGATATGCATCTGGATTTAAAAAAATGATTACAGATTTTTCTATTAGATCCTAGTTTTGATATAGCGTTGTATTATTTTTCTGTTGACCAATCATGATACAATGGTATTGAGTAATAGTTACATAATCACAATAGTAAAATATGTTTATCAGTTTTCACAATCAATTGCCAGACATAAATAAAAGATAATTACAATTTCAAGCCATAATGGAAACATGATTAACTTAACAATATTAAAAAATTACATACAATTGGAGGGGGGGACATCAAGCAGAGTGATGTGGTAAGTGGAAGTGCATACGTGAACATGTTTTCATTCATGTAGTCAGTCTGTGTCTTTTGGTTGGTGTATTTAATCCATTTACATTTAAGGTAATTATCCATATGTATGATCCTATTGCCATTTTCTTTATATATGTATATATATATATATAACAGATTTTTTAAATTTAATTTATTTTAATTGGAGGCTAATTGCTTTACAATATTGTAGTGGTTTTTGACATACATTGACATGGATCAGCCATGGGTGTACGTGTGTTCCCCATCATGAACCCCCGCTCCCACCTCCCTCCCTATCCCATCCCTCTGTGTCATCCCAGTGCACCAGCCCTGAGCACCCTGTCTCATGCATCAAACCTGGACTGGCAATCTGTTTCACATATGATAATATTCAAGTTTCAATGCTATTCTCTCAGATCATCCCACCCTCACCTTCTCCCACAGAGTCCAATAGACTGTTCCATACATATGTGTCTCTTTTGCTGTCTCACATATAGGGTTATCATTACCATCTTTCTAAATACAGCTAGTATACTGTATTGGTGTTTTTTTTTTCTGACTTGCTTCACTCTGTATAATAGGCTCCAGTTTCATCCACCTCATTAGGACTGATTCAAATGTATTCTTTTTAATGGCTGAGTAATATTCCATTATGTATATGTACCACAGCTTTCTTATCCATTTGTCTGCTGATGGACATCTAGGTTGATTCCATGTCCTGGCTATTATAAACAGTGCTGCGGTGAACGTTGTGGTACATGTGTCTCTTTCAATTCTGGTTTCCTCAGTGTGTATGCCCAGCAGTGGGATTGCTGGGTCATATGTCAGTTCTATTTCCAGTTTTTTAAGGAATCTCCTTACTGTTCTCCATAGTGGCTGTATTAGTTGGCATTCCCACCAACAGTGTAAGAGGGTTCCCTTTTCTCCACACCCTCTCCAGCATTTATTGTTTGTAGATTTTTGGATAGCAACCATCCTGACCAGCGTGAGATGGCACCTCGTTGTGGTTTTGATTTGTATTTCTCTGATAAAGAGTGATGTTGAACATCTTTTCATGTGTTTGTTAGCTATCTGTATGTCTTCTTTGGAGAAATGTCTGTTTAGTTCTTTGGTCCATTTTTTTATTGGGTTGTTTATTTTTCTGGAAATGAGCTGCAGGAGTTGCTTATATATTTTTGAGATTAATTCTTTGTCAGTTGCTTCATTTGCTCTATTATTTTCTCCCATTCTGAAGGCTGTCTTTTCACCTCGCTTATAGTTTCCTTCATTGTGCAAAAGCTTTTAAGTTTATTTAGGTCCCATTTGTTTATTTTTGCTTTTATTTCCATTACTCTGGGAGATGGGTCATAGAGGATCCTGCTGTGATTTATATTGGAGGGTGTTTTGCCTATGTTTTCCTCTAGGAGTTTTATAGTTTCTGGTCTTGCATTTAGATCTTTAATCAATTTTGAGTTTAATTTTCTGTATGGTGTTAGAAACTGTTCTGATTTCATTCTTTTACAAGTGGTTGACCAGTTTTCCCAGCACCACTTGTTAAAGAGATTGTCTTTTCTCCATTGTATGTTTTTGCCTCCTTTGTCAAAGATAAGGTGTCCATAGGTGTGTGGATTTATCTCTGGGCTTTCTATTTTGTTCCATTGATCTATATTTCTGTCTTTATGCCAGTACCATACTGTCTTGATGACTGTAGCTTTGTAGTATAGCCTGAAGTCAGGCACGTTGATTCCTCCAGTTCCATTCTTCTTTCTCAAGATTGCATTGGCTATTCGAGGTTTTATGTATTTCCATACAAATTGTGAAATTATTTGTTCTAGTTCTGCGAAAAATACCGTTGGTAGCTTGATAGGGATTGCATTGAATCTATAGATTGTTTTGGGTAGTATACTCATTTTCACTATATTGATTCTTCCAATCCATGAACATGCTATATTTCTCCATCTATTAGTGTCCTCTTTGATTTCTTTCATCAGTGTTTCATAGTTTTCTATATACAGGTCTTTTGTTTCTTTAGGTAGATATATCCCTAAGTATTTTATTATTTTCATTGCAATGGTGAATGGAATTGTTTCCTTAATTTCTCTTTCTGTTTTCTCATTGTTAGTGTATAGGAACGCAAGGGATTTCTGTGTGTTAATTTTATATCCTAAAACTTTACTATATTCATTGATTAGCTCTAGCAATTTTCTGGTGGAGTCTTTAGGGTTTTCTGTGTAGAGGATCATGTCATCTGCAAACAGTAAGAGTTTTACTTCTTCTTTTCCAATCTGGATTCCTTTTATTTCTTTTTCTGCTCTGATTGCTGTGACCAAAACTTCCAAAACTATGTTGAATAGTAGTGGTGAGAGTAGGCACCCTTGTCTTGCTCCTGACTTTAGGGGAAATGCTTTCCATTTTTCACCATTGAGGATAATGTTTGCTGTGGGTTTGTTATATATCAGTTCAGTTGATTTCAGTTCAGGCGCTCAGTCGTGTCCGACCCTTTGCGACCCCATGAATCACAGCACGCCAGGCCTCCCTGTCCATCACCAACTCCCAGAGTTCACTCAAACTCATGTCCATCGAGTCGGTGATGCCATCCAGCCATCTCATTTTCTGTCGTCCCCTTCTCCTCCTGCCCCCAATCCTTCCCAGCATCAGACTCTTTTCCAGTGAGTCAACTCGTCGCATGAGGTGGCCAAAGTATTGAAGTTTCAGCTTTAGCATCAGTCCTTCCAATGAACACCCAGGGTTGATCTCCTTTAGAATGGACTGGTTGGATCTCCTTGCAGTCCAAGGGACTCTCAAGAGTCTTCTCCAGCACCACAGTTCAAAAGCATCAATTCTTCGGCGATCAGCTTTCTTCACAGTCCAACTCTCACATCCATACATGACCACGGGAAAAACCATAGTCTTGACTAGACAGACCTTTGTTGGCAAAGTAATGTCTCTGCTTTTTAATATACTATCTAGGTTGGTCATAACTTTCCTTCCAAGGAGTAAGCGTCTTTTAATTTCACGGCTGCAATCAGCATCCGCAGTGATTTTGGAACCCAAAAAGATAAAGTCTGACACTGTTTCCATTGTTTCCCCATCTATTTCCCATGAAGTGATGGGACCAGATGCCATGATCTTTGTTTTCTGAATGTTGAGCTTCAAGCCAACCTTTTCACTCTCCTCTTTCACTTTCATCAAGAGGCTTTTGAGTTCCTCTTCACTTTCTGCCATAAGGGTGGTGTCATCTGCATATCTGAGGTTATTGATATTTCTCCCAGCAATCTTGATTCCAGGTTATATATAGCTTTTATTATGTTGAGGTATGTTCCTTCTATTCCTACTTTCTGGAAGGTTTTTATCATAAATGGATGTTGAATTTTGTCAAAGGCTTTCTCTGCATCTATTGAGATAATCATATGGTTCTTATCTTTCAATTTGTTAATGTGGTGTATTACATTGATTGATTTGCAGATATTAAAGAATCCTCGCATCCCTGGGATAAAACCCACTTGGTCATGATGTATGATCTTTTTAATATGTTGTTGGATTCTGTTTGCTAGAATTTTGTTAAGGATTTCTGCATCTATGTTCATAAAGAAAACTACAGGCCAATATCACTGATGAACATAGATGCAAAAATCTTATTGCCATTTTCTTAATTGTTTAGGTTTTATTTTCTGTAGGTCTTTTCCTTCTCTTCTGTTTACTACCTAGAGAAGTTTCTTTAGCATTTGTTGTAAAGTTGGTTTGGTGGTGCTGAATTCTCTTAACTTTCGCTTATCTGGAAAGCTTTTGATTTCTCTGTCAAATCTGAAGGAAAGTCTTGTTAGACAGAGTATCCTTGGTTGTAGTTGCATGCTGTGCAGCGCTGGAGTGGCTGTGAGGAGGTACCCAACATCCAAGGGCAGAGAAACCCTAGCAAGTTGGTAGGCACTGGAGCAGCGGCTGCACAGTTCTGGAGTGACCTTGAGGAGATATCCCATGTCCAAGGGCAAAGGAGAAGCTTCAAGAGATGGGTGTACCAGGCCACCTGACCTGCCTCCTGAGAAATCTGTATGCAGGTCAAGTAGCAACAGTTAGAACTGGACACAGAACAACAGACTGGTTCCAAATTGGGAAAGAAATACATCAAGATTGTGTATTGTCACCCTGCTTATTTAACTTATATGCAGAGTACATCATGAGAAATGCTAGGCTGGATGAAGTACAAGCTGGAATCAAGACTGCTGGGAGAAATATCAATAACTCAGATATGCAGATAACACCACCCTTACGACAGAAAGCAAAGAAGAACTAAAGAGCCTCTTGATGAAAGTGAAAGAGGAGAGTGAAAAAGTTGGCTTAAAACTCAACATTCAGAAGACTAAGATCATGGCATTTGGTCCCATCACTTCATGGCAAATAGATGTGGAAACAGTGAGAGACTTTATTTTTGGAGGCTCCAAAATCACTGCAGACAGTGACTGCAGCCATGAAATTAAAAGACACTTGCTCCTTGGAAGAAAAGCTATGGCCAACATAGACAGCTTATTAAAAACCAGAGACATTACTTTACCAACAAAAGTCCATCTAGTCAAGGCTATGGTTTTTCTAGTAGTCATGTATGGATGTGATAATTGGACTATAAAGAAAGCTGAGCACCAAAGAATTGATGCTTTTGAACTGTGTTGTTGGAGGAGACTCTTGAGAGTCCCTTGGACTGCAAGGAGATCCAACCAGTCCATCCTAAAGGAAAGCAGTTCTGAATATTCATTGGAAGGATTGATGCTGAAGCTGGAACTCCAATACTTTGGCCACCTGATGTGAAGAACTGACTCATTGGAAAAGACCCTGATGCTGGGAAAGATTGAAGGCGGGAGGAGAAGGGGATGACAGAGAATGGGATGGTTAGATGGCATCACCAACTCAATGGACATGAGTTTGAGTAAACTCCAGGAGCTGGTAGACAGGGAGGCCTGGCGTGTTGCACTCTATGGGGCTGCAAAGAGTCGGACATGACTGAGCAACTGAACTGATTCTGCTGTTGATTCCTTCTAGTGTACTATTCATCTCTGTTTCTTTGTTCTTTAGTTTTTCTATGTCTTTGGTAAACTTTTCTTGCATCTTTTCAGTCTTTGCCTTCATTCTTTTCCCAAGATCCTGAATCATGTTCACTATCATTTTCTGCAAAGTTGCCTATCTCCACTTCATTTAGTTGTTTTTCTGGGATTTTATCTTGTCCCTTCTTCTGGGACTTAACTTTTTGCTTTTTCATTGTGATTAACTTTCTCTAATATGGTTTTGTTTCAGCCACTGTGAGACCATGCTTCTTCTTGCTTCTTCTGTCTGACCTCTGATGGCTGAGGCTAAGAGGCTTGCATAAGCTTCTTCTTTTTTTTTAAATTTATTAATTTTTTAATTGAAGGATAAGTGCTTTACAGAATTTGTTTGTTTTCTGTCAAACATCAGCATGAGTCAGCCATAGGTATACATATGTCTCCTCCCTCTTGAACCTCCCTCCCATCTCCCTCCTCATCCCACCCCTCTAAGTTGATACAGAGCCCCTGTTTGAGTTCCCTGAGACATACAGCAAATTCCCATTGGCTATCTGTCTTACACATGGTGATGTAAGTTTCCCTGTTTTTCTCTCCATATGTCTCACCCTCTCCTCCCCTCTCCCCGTGTCCATAAGTCTGTTCTCTCTTTCTGTTTCTCCACTGCTGCCCTGCAAATAAATTCTTCAGTACCATCTTTCTAGATTCCATATATATGCATTAGTTTATGATATTTATCTTTCTCTTTCTGACTTACTTCACTCTATAACAGGCTCTAAGTTCATCCACCTCATTAGAGCTGACTTGAATGTGTTCCTTTTTATGGCAGAGCAATAGTGCTGGAGAAGACTCTTGAGAGTCCCTTGTACTGCAAGGAGATCCAACCAGTCCATTCTAAAGGAGATCAATCCTGGGTGTTCATTGGAAGGACTGATGCTAAAGCTGAAACTCCAATACTTTGGCCACCTCATGCGACGAGTTGACTCACTAGAAAAGAGTCTGATGCTGGGAAAGGTTGGGGGCGGGAGGAGAAGAGGATGACAGAGAATGAGATGGCTGGATGGCATCACCGATTCTATGGACATGAGTTTGAGTGAACTCCGGGAGTTGGTGATGGACAGGGAGGCCTGGCGTGCTGTGATTCATGGGGTCGCAGAGAGTCAGACACGACTGAGCAACTGAACTGAACTGAATATTCCATTGTGTATAGGTACCACAACTTCTTAATCCATTTATCTGTTGATGGACATCTAGGTTGCTTCCCTGTTCTAGCTATTGTAAATAGTGCTGCAATGAACATTGGGGTACCTGTGTCTTTTTCAAGTTTGGTTTCCTCAGGGTATATGCCTAAGAGTGGGATTGCTTGGCCATATGGTGGTTTTATTCCTAGTTTTTTAAGGAATCTCTGTACCATTTTCCATATTGGCTGTGTCAATTTACATTCCCATCAGCAGTGCAAAAGAGTTCCTTTTTCTCCACACCCTCACCAGAATTTATTGTCTTTGTGATGATGGCCATTCTGACAGTGTGAGGTGATATCTCATTGCAGTTTGAATTTGCATTTCTCTAATAGTGAGTGATGTTGCGCATCTTTTCATGTGTGTGTTAGCCATCTGTATGTCTTCTTTGGAGAAATGTCTGTTTAGATCATTTTCCCTCTTTTTGATTGGGTTGTTTGTTTTTCTAGTATTGAGTTGTATGAGCTGCTTGTATATTTTTGGAGATTGATCTTTTGTCAGTTGTTTCACTTGCTATTGTTTTCTCCCATTCTGAGGGTTGTGTGAGCTTCTTGATGGGAGAGACTGGTGATGGGAAAAATTGGGTCTTGCTCTGGTGGGCAGGGCCTTACTCAGTAAAGCTTTAATCCATTTATCTACTGATGGATGGAGCTGCACTCCCTCTATGAAAGTTGTTTGGCCTGAGGTGACCTACCCCTGGGGTCTGTGGGCTCTATGGCAGGGTTAATGGTGACCTCCAAGAGGGTTTATGCCAAGGGGAACCTTCTAGTGCCCCCATCCCTGTGGTGAACCCCTGCAGACTCATGCCTCCACAGGAGACCCTCCAACACTAGCAGGTAATTTTGATTCAGTCTCCTTTAGAGTCACTGCTCCTCTCCTTTGGGTACTGGTGTGTACAAAATTTTGTTTGTGCTCTCCAAGACTGGAGTCTCTGTTTCCCTCAGTCCTTTGGAAGGCCTATAATCAAATCCCATTGGCCCTCAAGGCCAGATTCCCTGGGGATTCCCGGTCCCTTTGTCAGATCCCTAGGCTGGGAAGCCTGACATGGGGTTCAGAACCTTCACAACAATGGACAAACTTCTTTGCTATTACTGTTCTCCAGTTTGTGGGTCACCCACCTGGCGGGTAAGGGGTTTGATTTTATCGTGACTGCGCCCCTCCCACTGTCTCACTGCGGCTTCTTCTGTGTCATTTTACGTGGGACATCTTTTTTGGTGGGTTCCAGCAGCCTCTTGTTGATGGTCGTTCAACAGCTAGCTGCAGTTTTGGCGCTCTCGTAGCAAGAGATGAGCACACGTCCTTCTAATCTGCCTTCTTGAACCAGAAGCCTGGCAGGCAGATTCTTAACCACCAGACCACCAGGGAGCCCACACACACAGCTTTTTTGTGGGAGCATCAGAGTTGTCCCCGCATTCACCTGATTCTGAAACCCATCCAGTAAACTACCAGACTTCACCCCTCCAAAGAAGGATACAGCTAGAGGCCAAAGTCATTAGGAAACATTATAAAAAGTAATGGGACTTGAGTCTGACCTTGAAGGGCAAACAAGTTGAATAGACCAAAACTAGCAGCTAAGATGCATCTTCAGATGTAGGAAAGGATGCCCACAGGCCCAGAGGTGAGAATTAGCCTATTACAAGAAGTCAATGGAGCAGGAAGATTGATCTACTTGAATGATACGAAGAAGTGAGAAATGAGAGAGAGTGAGGGCAGATTGTGACTGGCCTTGAAATCAGGTGGGAGCTGGAGGGGATGAAGGAAGAATTTGATTATGTCATGATGAGCAAATGGGAGGCAGTTTGGACATAGACATGATATCAAAGAAAGATGGTAACCTTAACCCTGTATATGAAACAGCAAAAGAGACATAGGTGTATGGAACAGTCTTTGGGACTCTGTGGGAGAGGGTGAAGGTGGGATGATTGGGGAGAACGGCATTGTAGCATGTATATTATCATATGTGAAATGAATCACCAGTCCAGGTTCGACGCATGATACAGGATGCTTGGGGCTGGTGAATGGGGATGACCTGGAGGGAGAATATGGGGAAGAGGGAGGTGGAAGGGGGATTCAAGAAAGGGAACACATGTACACCCGGGGCAGATTCGTGTCAATGTATAGCAAAACCAACCAATATATTAATGTAAGGTAATTTGCCTCCAATAAAATAAATAAAAACAAAAGTCATAGTTTGGACAGTGGTTCTCAACCAGGATGACTTTTCCCTGCAGGGGACATGTGGCAATGTCCCCTGATACACTTTTTGTTTTCACAACTGGAGAAGGTGCTACTGGCATCTAGTAGGTAGAGGACAGGAAAGGACAGCCCCCCACAACAAAGAATTATCCACCCCAAATGTCTGTAATGCTGAAGCTGAGAAACTGTAGTTTAGGAAGTAGTCTGGCAGTTGTCAAGATGGAACGGAGGGAAGAGGATGGATGCAGAGCCCAGGAAGATGGTCGTTTAGGGAGATAGCATTAAGACCAGGGTAGGAGGTAGCAGGGGATGAATAGGAAATGGAATACACTCCAGGTAGTCCAAAAAAAAAAGACGTAGTCTGTAATCACTCTTACCAGCAGTCTTCTGCAAAATGTGAGCAAGCTAAGCTTAAGACTTTCTTTTTCTTTTTAATCATCTATAGGCACCTTATTTTATGATAAAAGATTGTAAATGATGCACAACTTCAAAAAATTGCCACCTTGAAGGTAGGGCACCGAGCTTTAAGTATAGCAGTAACATTTTCATTCTTTTTTAAAAATAAACTCTGAAGCAAATTTGGCAAAATGTTAACATCTGTTAAATTTGGATGGTGGGTGCAGGAATATCTGTTATATTATTTTCCGTGCCTTATGTATACTTGAAATTTTTCATGATTAATGAAAAACAGGGTAGGAGAAGAAAGAAAAAGCCTTGGAATGGTTGTGATAACATTCATTATGAATTTTTACTGGTATTTACAAATGCCATTTTTCAGTTAGAGAAGTTACATGTGAGTATGTCCTCATTGTAAAAACTGTCCAACAATACAAGAAATATAATAAAGATTAGACAGTCCCCTTTTATTTTTTCCAGCCTTTTTCTCAGCTACAGTGAATGTTAGTGTGTGTTCATCTAAATCTTTATGCATTTGTAGAAAGGAAGGGAGAGAAGGACAAAGGGGTTGAGGAAGAGAGATTTGTGGTATCTGTATTTAGATATCTAAATCTATCTTTTCCATCTGTCTTATGTGCAACCACTCCACTCATGTAATGTGCTTTTCTTATTAACACATCTTGCTGCTGCTGCTGCTGCTGCTAAGTCACTTCAGTCGTGTCCGACTCTGTGTGACCCCATAGACGGCAGTCCACCAGGCCCCCCATCCCTGGGATTCTCCAGGCAAGAACACTGGAGTGGGTTGCCATTTCCTTCTCCAATGTGTGAAAGTGAAAGTGAAGTCGCTCAGTCATGTCTGACTTATAGCGACTCCATGGACTGCAGCCCATCAGGCTCCACCGTCCATGGGATTTTCTAGGCAAGAGTACTGGAGTGGCTTGCCATTGCCTTCTCCGTAACACATCTTAGAGGGCTGCTTTTCCATGTCAGTTCTATCTGTCTGTCTTTAACCTCTTCGTAATACTCCATAGTATGGAGGTACCATAATTTGTTTACAAAGATTGCTGTATATTTAAGTTGATTCCAATGTTTTGTCATGTTAAACAACATTGAAACATATAATTTTGTGTTCCTTTGTAAGAATTTCTGTAGGGGAGATTCCTAGAAATAGAATTTCTGGGTTAGAGTGTACACATATTTCTAATTTTCATACACATTCCTAAAGCAGAGTATGAGCTATCCATTTTTCTAAACTGTCAGTGATGTTGTATACAGTCTTTAAAAGTTTTGCTGTATTTATCAAAAGTACATCTAGGAATCTGCTCCTGAGACGTACTCACACACAAGTGAAATGACAAATATACAGGGCAATGTTCACGGGAAAATACAGAGGAAAAAAATCGTTCCACTACCAGGGAAATGTTTAAATAGACTGTGTTTGTCACTGTTCAGTCGTTAAGTAATGTCCGACTCTTTGCAGCCCCATGAACTGTAGCATGCCAGGCTTCCCTGTCCTTTACTATCTCCCTAAGTTTACACAAACTCATGTCCACTGAGCCATTGATGCCATCCAACCACCTCATCCTGTATCATCCCCTTCTCCTCCTTCCCTCTATCTTTCCCAGCATCAGGGTGTTTTCCAGTAAATTGGCTATTCGCATCAGGTGGCCAAAGTATTGGAGCTTTCAGCATCAATCCTTCCAAAGAATATTCAGGGTTGATTTCCTTTAGGATTGATTGGTTTGATCTCCTTGCTGTCCAAGGGTCTCTCAAGAGACTGGTATGTTTGCATGATGAAATTCTATACACTGTAAAACAGATAATGAGGAAGCTCTCTGGGTACCCATAGAGGAAGCTCTTGAAGGAACAAAGTAAGGTAAAGAGCAGTTTATTCAGGGCCTGATTGTCATTCATAAAGTGGCAATAGTAAATGTACATATTTTCCTATATACATATATTAATTATCTCTGAAAAACTACGCAAGATACTGATAACATTGGTTGCTTTGGGGAAAAAGAGAAACTAGAGATCTAGGAGAAACAGGCAGAAAGGGAAACTTCCCCGTGCATTTTTATACCCTTTTTCATTTTTAGCTTTGAACTCTTTAAATGTTCTTCCTACTCATATAATTTATATTATTTGAAATGAAGTTTTGAGAGTTACCAAATGATAGGTAAAAAGTGCTCTTGTTGTTCCTTGCAGCGCAGTTTGGCTGGTCATATCGAACTTATTTTTGTCCTCATTAACCACCCATATTTATTTTCCTGTGACTCTCTTGCTTATATCTCTTTCACATTTTGCTGTTGACTTTTTTCCCCAACTGTTTCATAGTTCCTAATATATGAAGGACTTTATTTTTACAGTTTTGTTGAAATATATTTTACATACCGTAAAATTCACCAGGGAAGTGCATACTTCAATGACTTTTACCAAATTTGTAAAGTTGTGCTACGGTAGTACACCGTATATCCAGAACATTAATCTTTTCTTCCAGAGTTCTTTGATGCCTCTTAATTTAAACATAACACTTTGCAAGCCTGAGTAGAGGCAATGTTTTTCCCAATCTGATGTTTGTCTTTTAGTTTAGACTTTGATATGCACATTTAAAATTTTTCCTAGTTAAATTTGAATACAGAAGGACAGAAGAGACAAAAACACGGGCCAAATACTAGTCCTTTACTGGATCTCTTTAAAAGATGATTAAAAAAAAAAGCCACACTATTCAAGCAGACCATATGAAATGTTTAATTTTAGTCACTAATTTCATTTATAAAGAGTAAATATGAACTGTGGGTATCTAAGAATATGTAAGACCATTAAAACAATGTAGTAAAATTTGGTACACTGCAAAGTTATGAAATCTATATATAATGGTATATGTCACTTACACAGTTTAAACAGAGTGAAGTAAGCCAGAAAGAAAAACACCAATACAGTATACTAACGCATATATATGGAATTTAGAAAGATGCAAATGATAACCCTGTATATGAGACAGCAAAAGAGACACAGATGTGTAGAACAGTCTTTGGGACTCTGTGGGAAAGGGTGAGGGTGGGATGATTTGGGAGAATGGCATTGAAACATGTATGTTGTAATATGTGAAACGAGTCACCAGTTCAGGGTCGATGCATGTTACAGGATGCTCGGGGCTGGTGTGCAGGGATGACCCAGAGGGAGGATAAAGGGAGGAGGGAGGTGGGAGGGGGGTTCAGGAGGGGGAACTCATGTACACCTGGGGCAGATTCATGTCAATGTATGGCAAAACCAACCAATATAATATTGTAAAATAATTAGCCTCCAATAAAAAAGAAATAAAGAATAGTAACACTAAACCCATATTCCTGAACTAGTCCCTTTAAGTTACTTGTGAAAAACTTTTCAATCAGGACAACACCCCATCCCCCACCAACACCTCCAATGCAGAAACTGCTTGGGAAGTGTTGATTATTCTGCTCAACATCAGCTCTGAGCCTCCTGTCAATTGTTCCTGCCTCAGAATTTCAAAAATAACCAAAGCTAACATTACAGACCACTCTTTTTAGTGTCAAGCACCACAAATAGTGTGTCAATAGTGTGTCAATTCCCATGGTGACTGCAAAGTAGTAGCAATGTTAACTTATAGCTAGTAAACCTGATACACGGAGTAAAGTACCTTCTCCAAGGTCATATAACGAGAGCGCTAAGACTTGCACCCAGGACCATTACTCCAGCTTTATAACCACTGAATTCTATGCCTCCCAGAGACTACAAATGATAATAAGTGGTTCTGGAAATTTTTAAATCTCCTATTTATAAGTAACTTTCTTTATTCAGAAGTACATGTACACCGTTTTTCAGCAATCAGCACAGTGTGTGTGGTGTGTTTTCTTTCTAATGTCTCCATAGTAAAGGTTTTCAGGTTGTCTAAATAACTCAGTCTTGTTCTGTCTGTCCTGTTCTTTTAGCTCTTCCTGTATCCAAATGCTTTTCCACAGCAGCTTTTACCTTTTGGGCCCAGCTGGAATTTTTTTTTAATATTTTTAAATCATAGACACGTGATCAAAGTTTCACCTACTGCCCAACTTTCTCTCCTTGTGGAGTCATAGGAACATATTTAGACTGCTTTCCTGCAAACAAGTAAACACAGATAAAATCTCTTATAAGACAAGCCATTTTGATAATGATCTTTTCCTACCTGAATTTTCATCTTTAAAATTCTAAAGGGAGCCAGAAAACAGTTCCATTCAATACACAGTATTGCATAGTTCTTCTTGTTAAGACTTCTCTGGAAATAAGTCTAAGCCTAAATTGAATTTAAAAGGCAACTTCCACTTAGAAGAGATTGGTTTCTAAGAGCAGCCAAAATTTCAAGAGTCGTGTGAAAAAGTGCCAAAAACACCACCTTTCCCCAAACCCAGAGTTGTCTGTTTTCTGAGCTATGCATCTGTTCTGAATAATTTCTTCTGATCTGTATACTTTACTCATACAGCAGCTAAAACTGATAGAACTGGGCAGTGCAAGCATCAATGGGCAGCTTGTGTCACATCTTAAGCATAAACATGAGTAGATTCAGATTCACTGGTAATTTATCTTCCTTACAGATTCCCCTTTTACATAGAGTTGCCAGATAAACTGCATGCCAACTATCACATGGGAGTTATGTTGCTTTATTTAAATATCCACAAAGCAATCAATAGCTGATGCACTCATTATATCTTTTAGAATAGAATCTGTCCCAAAAGCATGTTAACACACTGTATGAAAGAATAATTCTTGAAGAAATCCATCAATTTACACTCTGATGCAAAAAGGACTATTATTTCAGTTGTTCTCTGTGTCAGGCCTTTTTAATTAATACACACTCACAGACACACACACACACCTGTTATCAACCCCAGAGCAAGCATTATTATCCTTATCTGAGAGATGAGGACAGTCCCAGGGAGAGAGTCTGTGATGCCCAAAGGCATATAGCTGATGACTAGCCACTGAACCATGGGTATTTGGCACCAATCCCTGGGCTGTTTTTTTCTCCTCATCAGGTTTATTAACCTTTTTCTAGGTTCAGCAGACTCCTTAGACTCACAACTTTGTGTTCATTTAGGTCTTCATCGTTCTGTTAAGGAACCAGACTCCCACAATAATTTCATTTCAGGCTATTTGCCATTGAGATAACAGATGACTCTCCTTCAGGATGGAACTGATCTTGGGTGACCATGGCCTGCAGTGGTTTGGAGTGGGGCTTGGGTTCCCAGCCAGAGATGGAGCCTGGGTTGCAGCAGTGAAAGCACCAGATTCTAGCCGCTAGACTAGTGGTCAGTGACAAGGGCCCTGGCCTTTGGTTTTGCAGAAAAGAATTTCCACAAAGACAGAAAGTAGTGAAACAAGTCTTTATTAAGAGGACTAGAGTACACTACACGTGGGTAGACGTGGGCAGACTCAGAAAGAGAGTCCGTGAGTCACACCCTCATGGCAGTTTGAATTACTTTTATTGGGTATTTCTTCCGGGTTTCCTTTGGCCAGTCATTTTTATTTGCCTGGCTCACAATCCATATTTGGAATATCTCAGGATCCTCCCATGTGTGTGCATGCATCTCTTAGCCAAGATAACATCTGGATAGGGAACATCCCTTGGCATCACTCCCCTTTGGCCACCAAGGATTCTTTTCTGTGCATGTGTGGTCAGGGAGGTCTCTTAACTTTGGGAACGTGAAATGTGTGGTCTGGGCAGGGCCCAACATTCTCCCTTAATAGTCCTGCTATTCTTGTCTTGGAGTTTTAGTCAATAGAGAAAAGTGAAAGTGTTAATCACTCAAACATGTCCAACTCTTTGGGACTCTATGGACTATAGCTGGCCAGACTCCTCTACCCATGGAATTTTCCAGGCAAGAATACTGGAGTGGGTTGCTATTCCTTTCTCTAGGGATCTTCCTGACTCAGGTATCGAACTGGGGTCTCCTGCATTGCAGGCAGATTTATTACCATTTAAGCCACCAACGTCAATAGGGAATGAATCTCCAATTGCTATACCCTGGGTGGGACCCATCTGCCTTCTGCCTCAGAACTATGCTGATATACTTGCTAATCCCTCCCCTGGTTTGCAGACCTAAACTGCGTTCAGTCTCTAGTCACAGAAGAAGTCCTTCTGATCTTGCATTATAGTTTATAGAACAAGGATGGTAAGTATGTAGTATATGTGCTATCCTCTGCTTCTGTCAGCCAAGGAAGACAATCAATTAGGGTGTGGTACTTTCCCTACAGGATTCAGGGTTGGCCTCAGAATCCTCTCCATCTGCCACTCCAGGCAAATAAATCAATTAAATTTGGCAAGTGAAATGAATTTCATTTGCCATCACCAATATAAGAAAACCTCCCTTAAGTTTACTAGATGCAGAAACTTCTGTTAATTACTAAAATGCTTGCAATACCAAAAATTATCCAAAAATAATAATATCCAAGTATACACATATGGAAATCAAATTGTCTTACATAAGTCAGAATATACCTCATAATAAAGAAGAATTTGTAATTAAGTCAGAACATTCACCAAATAGGCATTGATTTTTACTGTTTAAATATTTTTGAATTTTTATTGAAGTTTAGTTGCTTTCCTATAGTGTTAGTTTCTACTGTGCAGCAAAGTGAATTAGCTATACGATACACGTCTTCCCTCTTTTTCGTTCATTTATTTATTTATTGGTTGCACTGCATCTTTGTTGCAGTGTGTGGGTTTCTCACTGTGATGGCTTCTCTTGCTGCAAAGCACAGGCTCTAAGGTTCAGAGGCTTCTATAGTTGGGACATATATGCTCAGTCATTGTGGTACACGGGCTTAGTCACTCCATGACATGGAATCTTCCTGCACAGGGATCAAACCCGTGTCCCCTGCCCTGGCAGGTGGATTCTTATCCGTATTCCCTCCTTTTGGATTTCCTTCCCCATGTAGATCACCGTGGAGCACTGAGTAGCATTCTCTGGATTTTTATTGGTTGGCCCCGCTGCTGCTGCTGCTGCTGCTAAGTCGCTTCAGTCTTGTCCGACTCTTAGCAACCCCATGGACTGAAACCTACCAGGCTCCTCTGTCCATGGGATTTTCCAGGCAAGAATACTGGAGTGGGGTGCCATTGCCTTCTCTGTTGGTTGGCCCTAAAGTTTGTATATGTAGAGTATATCATGAGAAATGCTGGGCTGAATGAAGCACAAGCTGGAAACAAAATTGCCGGGAGAAATATCAATAACTTCAGATATGCAGATGACACCACTCTTATAGCAGAAAGTGAAGAAGAACTAAAAAACCTCCTGATGAAAGTGAAAGAGGAGAGAGAAAAAGTTGGGTTAAAGCTCAACATTCAGAAAACGAAGATCATGGCATCTGGTCCCATCACTTCATGTCAAATAGATGGGGAAACAGTGGAAACAGAGACTTTCTTTTGGGGGGCTCAAAATCACTGCAGATGGTGATTGCAGCCATGAAATTAAAAGACACTTACTCCTTGGAAGGAAAGTTATGACCAACCTAGACAGCATATTAAAAAGCAGAGACATTACTTTGCCAACAAAGGTCCGTCTAGTCAAGGCTATGGTTTTTCCAGTGGTCATGTGTGGATGTGAGAGTTGGACTATAAAGAAAGCTGAGTGCTGAAGAATTGATGCTTTTGAGCTGTGGTGTTGGAGAAGACTCTTGAGAGTCCCTTGGACTGCAAGGAGATCCAACCAGTCCATCCTAAAGGAAATCAGTCCTGAATATTCACTGGAAGGACTGATGTTGAAGCTGAAACTCAATCCTGATGTGAAAAACTGACTCATTTGTGAAGACCTTGATGCTAGAAAAGATTGAAGGCAGGAGAAGAAGGGGACAACAGAGGATGAGATGGTTGGATGGCATCACTGACTCAATGGACATGAGTTTGAGCAGTCTCCGGGAATTGGTGATGGACAGGGAGGCCTGGCATGCTGCAGTCCATGGGGTCGCAAAGAGTCGGACACAACTGAGTGACTGAACTGAACTGAAAGTTTGTTCAGGTTTTTATGCAATCTTACAGAAAAATCTGGATGAACATTTCGGCCAACCCATTACTTCAGATGAAATCATAGAAGCACCTGGTGCTACTTGTCTACTTTTATTAGGCCTTAGATCTCTGGTATATCAAATGAAATTTTGAAACAACCAATCAAAGTAGTTTTAAAAATTCATCTGAGTAGAAATCTGGAGAGATTAAAATTTCTCTTCTTTTGCTGTAAGAACCTTTTTTATGCTTATTTGTTTATGTAACAAACATTTGCTGAGTGCCAACCCTACCAGCCAGTGCTCAGTGCTGGTGATGCTAACAAGACCGTGTCAGAGGGGTTCTGTGTCCTCCCAGAGTTGTGCTTCCCAGGGAAGCAGCCCCATCTGTGGGCAGTTCAGTGTAGGACCGAGGAATAGGAGGTTTATGCATCTTCAGTCTTGCTTACCTAGAGATACTGCTCCAAGTAGCTCCAGAAGCTTCCTGATACTTCTTTTTGAACCTCAGGGAGCATTTGACAGCTAACTTATATCTCAAGAAAAAACAAAACCCTAAACACAAATATGTTCTGTCAAGTATTGAGAAAAACCTGGTTTGTTTCATGCACCAATATCCTTTCTTGAAAAAATTATTCGCTATAAACTGAGGGCAACAGTCCAATATCCAAAGAGAATCTTTCCTCTCAATAATTTCTCTGTTTTATTTTAAAGAGAAAGAAATAAAATTAGGGGAAATGGGCATGTATGTGACAGGTAGGATGAAGGAAGAAGAGTGAATACTGTCTATTAATTTCCAAATGCAAAGTGTGAATTCTTCTTTTGGTCTCTTGAGTAAACTTTGGCATAATTTTATGCCTTGGATATTTGAAATACTCAAATCTTCAAACTGTTACTTTCCTTCTGAATTAACATAACGCTGGGATGTGATGATCCCCATTAGAGTGCAGACTCCACATGGGTAGGGACTGTCCCCAGCACAGTGCTCAGCACAGATACCTGATAAACAATTAAAGAATGAATACATGAATAAACAGTTCATCTGGAGACTCAAGAGTTATAATGAATGGATCCCACTTTCTATATTTATTATGTTCATTTTGCCTTTTTAAAAATTTTGTTTTATTATTTATTTTTTGACTGTGCTGGGTCTTTGTTGCTCTGTGTGGACTTCCTCTAGTTGCGGTGGGCAGGGGCTACTGTCTGGTTGCAGTGCACAGGCTTCTCATTCTGAAGGCTCCTCTTATTGTAGAGCACAAGCCCTGGGCTATGTGGGTTTTAGTACTTGCAGCAGTCAAGCTCTAGAGCGTGGGCTCAGTAGTTGTGGCACACGGGCTTACTTGCCCGGCAGCATGTGGAATCTTCCAGGACCAGGGATCAAACCCATGTCTCCTGCATTGGCAGGCAGATTCTTAACCTCTGGAGCACCAGGAAGTCCCCACTTGACCTTTGTATCTGATTTAAAATTGCTTTGCTCCAGTGCCATCTCTAATACATTTTGTGCATAACTATTTCTCTGCTGCTGCTGCTGCTGAGTCACTTCAGTCGTGTCCGACTCTGTGTGACCCCATAGACGGAAGCCCACCAGGCTCCCCCGTCCCTGGGATTCTCCAGGCAAGAACACTGGAGTGGGTTGCCATTTCCTTCTCCAATGTGTGAAAGTGAAAAGTGAAAGTGAAGTCGCTCAGTCGTGTCCGACCCTTAGCGAACCCATGGACTGCAGCCTACCAGGCTCCTCCATCCATGGGATTTTCTAGGCAAGAGTACTGGAGTGGCTTGCCATTGCCTTCTCCGAACTATTTCTCTAGACATTCCTAAGTTTAGGAAATTTTCTTTCTGACATGTTCTAGTGTTTCAATCTGGTGTTGGGGGAAAAAACTTAGCTGCAGCTTTGAAGGGTATTATAACCCTCTCCAGTATTCTTGCCTGGGACATCCCATGGACAGAGGACCCTGGTGGGCTCCAGTCCACGGGGTCATAGAGTCAGAGACAACTTAGTGACCAGACAACAACAATAACCCTGAAAATAAATTTTAACATATTAGTTTTATATTTCAAACTTACAATAAATAAAGGACTGCGTTTATAAAATGTAATCTAATCTAGAAGAATTTGATGAAAATAGCATATCCTGGGCTCCAGCCAAAAAGGAAAATGGATTCTAGCTACCCCTCTCCCAACATAGTGATCCTTAGAGCAAAAGCTGCTGAGGAGGGAATGGTACCTAATCTCCAGGCCTGCTCATTCATTTGCACTCACAGTTACCTGGGAAGAAAGGGACCATATGGATATCTGGGGTCTTGCCCAATAAGCATTCTTGTCTCGTTAGATAACAGCACCCTGACCTTCCTTTGAATTTGCAGGACCCATTGAAAGCAGTCTTGGTAGAATGTTAGATAGAGCCCACCTAGCCCAAACACAGCTGTGACTCAGTTAGATGATCTGTTTAGAACACAAATCATGAACTGAAAAACAAGAGGACAGAAAATAGTTGAAGTGTAATCATTCCAATAGCACCCCCTAACATTCACTGGTTCCAGACCCTGAGATTGCAGGACCTGTCTAGTTTTCTTTCAAACTATCTGATATCTTTTCACTGAATATTGGTTTATTTTTGCTTTGTGTTTTGCTTAACCAGAATTGATGGTTTTGTTGCTTGCAACCAGAAAATCCTGCTCAGGCTGGAACTAAGGTGCTAGTCCTTTGAGTTCAGAGCTATTGAAACTTACCTGGTAGCCTAGGTTTAAAATAGGACACAGTTGCCCTACTGTGGGCCCGATGGCACAGTGATAAATATATCAGGTACATGTGTCACTGATACAAGGGGGTTTCCTTACATGGTAAGAGTGGAAATTTCACAGCTGACATGTCCCTACTCTGAGCCAAGTGATAAACCCAGAGATCAGGGTTCTTCCCAATGCAGACTTCTCACTCCGTGCACGTTGCTAAGGTTTCCACTTTCAAGGGGGAATCTCTATAACATGGAGGAAGCTATGTCCACTCACTGAGTCCTGCATGTGTGTCCTTTACACTGAGTATTTGCTAGCTAAGTGGTGCAACAAAGACAGGACAGCTTTAAACCAAGTTTGATCATCCTTCTCTCCAGGATCCAAGTTCAGTCCACTTTTTATGTCCTGGCCCAGTTCAGGGAACTGAACAAAACAATAGAGATGGGAAGATGGGACAAGGAGGGTCTTAGGAGGAAATATAAAGATGGGAAGGGACGTGTGTGTGACCTCTGTATGAGGAATTAGGTGGAAGGAAGTCTTCAGTGTAGGTCCAAACCACAGCCAAACCAGAACCGGAACCATGCAGTCATCTTTCCTAGTGGGGGACAGACGGTGTGAGGGGATCTAGAAAGCTATAACCCTGAGACCCAGTGATCCCGCAAAGAGGGAAAGCATGTCCTCCCTTGAGGAGACTCTGATGCCTGAATTGGACCTGCAGCAGCAGCAGCAAAAGTCAGTAGGCACAGGAACTCAGCTCAAGCCATGTATCTTCTAACCACAGATAGATCTATCAAATGCTGATTTGATGGCAGCAGTATGAGTAAGAGTGTCATAAAGAGCAGGTGTATGTGGCCATTTGGGTGTGTCTTTTCAACTGCACGGCTTTCTTTAGAAGATGATGGCACGTTTCTGATTCTGAAAGGAGCAGAAGATTCTGGAGCAAACAGTATTCTGGGCAGTGGCTTGAGAGTCCTCAAGCCTTAAAGGGGGCACACCTAAATTCCACACGTGAGGTGAGAATCCTCAGAACCAATCCTGGAGAGCTTGGAGCTACTGGAGAAGTCTGAGATGGACAAAAAGAAATCATAAGAGGTGTGAAAGGAACATGATCAACTTGTTTGACCTCTGAGAAAAATCTTTTGAGATCCCTCAAGCCAATAAAGGACAGAAATAGTATGGACCTAACAAAAGCAGAAGATATTAAGAAGAGGTGGCAAGAATACACAGAAGAACTGTACAAAAAAGATCTTCACGACCCAGATAATCATGATGGTGTGATCACTCAGCTAGAGCCAGAAATCCTGGAATGTGAAGTCAAATGGGCCTTAGAATGTATCACTATGAACAAAGCTAGTGGAGGTGATGGAATTCCAGTGGAGCTATTTCAAATCCTAAAAGATGATGCTGTGAAAGTGCTGCACTCAATATGCCAGCAAATTTGGAAAACTCAGCAGTGGCCACAGGACTGGAAAAGGTCAGTTTTCATTCCAATCCCAAAGAAAGACAATGCCAAAAATGCTCACACTACCGCACAATTGTACTCATCTCACATACTACTAAAGTAATGCTCAAAATTCTCCAAGCCAGGCTTCAGCAATAGGTGAACCGTGAACTTCCAGATGTTCAAGCTGGTTTTAGAAAAGGCAGAGGAACCAGAAATCAAATTGCCAACATCCGCTGGATCATCAAAAAAGCAAGAGAGTTCCAGAAAAACGTCTATTTCTGCTTTATTGACTATGCCAAAGCCTTTGACTGTGTGGATCACAATAAACTGTGGAAAATTCTGAAAGAGATGGGAATACCAGACCACCTGACCTGCCTCTTGAGAAACATGTATGCAGGTCAGGAAGCAACAGTTAGAACTGGACATGGAACAACAGACTGGTTCCAAATAGGGAAAGGAGTACGTCAAGGCTGTATATTGTCACCCTGCTTATTTAACTTATATGCAGAGTACATCATGAGGAACACTGGGCTGGAAGAAGCACAAGCTGGAATCAAGATTGCTGGGAGAAATATCAATAAACTCAGATATGCAGATGACACCACCCTTATGGCAGAAAGTGAAGAAGAACTAAAGAGCCTCTTGATGAAAGTGAAAGAGGAGAGTGAAAAAGTTGTCTTAATACTCAACATTCAGAAAACTAAGATCATGGCATCCGGTCCCATCACTTCATGGCAAATAGATGGGGAAACAATGGAAACAGTGGCTGAATTTATTTTGGGGGGGCTCCAAAATCACTGCAGATGGTGATTGCAGCCATGAAATTAAAAGACACACCTTGGAAGGAAAGTTATGACCAACCTAGATAGTACATTAAAAAGCAGAGACATTACTTTGCCAACAATGGTCCGTCTAGTCAAGGCTATGGTTTTTCCAGTGGTCATGTATGGATGTGAGAGTTGGACCATAAAGAAAGCTGAAGACAGAAGAATTGATGCTTTCAAACTGTGGTGTTGGAGAAGACTCTTGAGAGTCCCTTGGACTTCTAGGACATCCAACCAGTCCATAGTAAAGGAAATCAGTCCTGAATATTCATCGGAAGGACTGGTGCAGAAGCTAAACTTCAATACTTTGGCCACCTGATGCAAATAACTGACTCATTTGAAAAGACCCTGAAGCAGGGAAAGATTGAAGGCAGGAGGAGAAGAGGACGACAGAGGATGAGATGGCTGGATGGCATCACCGACTCGATGGACATGAATATGGGTAAACTCCGGGAGTTGGTGATGGACAGGGAGGCCTGGCGTGTTGCAGTTCATAGGGTTGCAAAGAGTCAGACACAACTGAGCGACCGAACTGAACTGAAGTTCTAATCTGCTGGTGGCTCTCCTTTTTTTAACATGTAAAACTAGTCATGTGTCTGCTCGCCCTAGTCATGTCACAGGAAATAAAAATCCAATGGACTACCAGTTGCAGTGTGGTCTGGACCCAGTGCATGATGGAAACTAAAATATGGTTTTCTTTATGTCATCACATAACCAACAGTTAAGCCATAAAAATTTGCCAAGTTTCAAATTCAGTTGTGGTTTAGAGAGAGGCTGAGTTTATAAGTGAATCTGAGGGTGTCAGGTTTAAGATTGGTCTGAGAAGAAAGGAGTGGGGTTGAAGTGACCCAGTGCCTGCTGGAAGCATTTTTGCATCATTCAGCCATTCCAGACTTCATCCCGGGAGCTGGCTCAGATGCGGAGTATCCTACCCACAGATCAAACCAGGGAGGGCTGGCTGCCTTGAGAGCACCGTGGGAAGCCAGCACAGTGAAGAGCCTACACAATTTGCCAGTTCTATTCTCTGGTTCCCAAACAATCAAAATGTGAGTAAAAGAAGAGATCAAAAGCAAAGGTCAGGTTTTCCAACCAAGAAAGATAGCAATAGCAGAATTTTTTTTAATACTGAATACAGAAATAAGAAAGAATAAGACTTTTAATCCTGGTTTAGTTACTCACAAAGGTGAGTCACTTTCCTTGTCTGCACTGTTTCCATGCCTGTAAAGTAGAAGGTATGAACTCAGTAAGCAAAATGCCTTCTGCTTTCTGATGGAGTAGAGGGTTTGTGGCATGTGTTTCAGCTGTTGAGGTTCTTACTACTCTTTATTGGCCTTCCCTGGTGGCTCAGATGGTAAAGAATCTGCCTGCAATGCAGGAGATGTGAGTTTGATCTTTATAGTCAATAGCATGATTGTTTAATCAGCCGTTCTCCCACAAGACTGTCATTTTCTCTAGAGCAGGCACCACACCTCCCCTGTCCACCACTGAGACCCCAGCAGCCTGCATTGCTTGATAAATATCTGTTGGCGGAATGAAAAGCAAATGCCAGCTCCAATGCTTCTAAGAGGCAGCTCTTAGACCTTATGAAAACATGACTAAAGTCTTTACTCAACTTAGAAAGAGGTGACTTGATATAAATCTTAAAAAGTAAGCCAAGATCAGTCATTTCATTTTGCTTCTTTAAGTTTTTATAAAAGCCCAATGATGTATTATAATAATATATCATTGTTATTATACATCCAAAAATATTTCCCACACCTCTGATATGGATAACACTACCATCCTATTATGACTTCCATAAAAACCATAATTGGAAACTGCATTCCAAGTTAGCTATCCCACATCATCCAAGTCTCCCTCTCTCTACCCCAAGAATTAATATTCTTATGATGTCAATAACGCAAAGCAATCTACAGTAATCTCTATCAAAATTCCAACAGCTATTTTTGTTGAAATTGAAAGGCTTACCTTCAAATTCTTATGACATTGCAGGGGACTCTGAGTAGCCAGAACAAACTTGAAAAAAAAGGAAAAAGTTGAAAGACTCTCCTTTTGCCAATTCTAAAATTTACTACAAAGCCATGGAACATTGTGGTACCACCATAAAGATAAATATGTAGACCAGAAGGATAGAGATTATCCAGAAGTGTAATTGATTTTTAACAAGGGTGCCGGGTCCCTTTAATGGACAAAGAAGAGCCTCTTTCACAGTTGGTGCCAGGACAGCTGCCTTCTTGCATGCAAAATAATAAAGTTAGACCTCTACCTCACTCCACATACAAAAATTAACTTAAAATGAATCGAGTTCCTAAATATGATGGATCAACACATAAAATTCTTGGAAGAAAACATACGATTAAATAATCATGACCTTGAATTTAGCAATGGATTAGTAGATATGACACCAAAAGCACATGGAAGAAAAAAATGGATGATTTAAACTTCATCAAAATGAAACTTCTGTGCATCAAACAGCATTACATATTTAAAAAATGAGAAGACAGCCTACAGAAAATCGTGTATCTGAAAGGCTTAATATCAAGAATATTAAAAAAAACTCTTGCAAGCTCAAAAAAAAAATAGACAACCCAATTTTAAAATGGGTAAATGATATGAAAAGACATTTCTCCAGAGAAGACACATATATGACCAATAAGCATATGAAAAGATGTTCAACATCATAGTCATTAGGGAAATGCAAATCAAAACCACAAATGGATACCACTTCACACCCACTATGATGGCTATTTTTTCTTTTTAATGGAAAGTAACAAACTTTGGTTGTGGAGGATATGGAGAAACTGTAGTATTCATGTTTTGTTGGTGAAAATGTTAAATGGTGTAGCCATTGTATGAAACAGTTTGTGTATGTATTAGGTCCTTTCAGTTATGTCCGACACTTTGTGACCCTATGGGCTATAGCCCGCCAAATGTTTTAGTGGTTCCTCAAAAAGTTAAACATAGAATGCCATTTGCCTGAGCAATTTCATTCTGTTGTAGCCACGCGTTCCAGAAAACAAACTCACTCAGAAGGACAATACAGATAGTGGAGTACAGTTTATTCCACTGGTGGGCCCAAGGTCAAGGACCTCTTAGCCCAGGACCCCGACCAGTTTTTGTGAAAACCTTATATACCCTAAGTGTATAAGTTTCCTTGAAACTAGTCTGAACAAAGGAAAAAGAAAGATGCAGTCAAAGTTAATCCGTGATCATATGCCTTAAGCCTAGGTAGTTAACAGTGAACAGTTATCAATAGGCCTGTAGTCATATCCCAATGAGCATAATAGAATGTATGATTCTGTTCCATTACACAGATAATTAGGGTATTCTTTTAGGCGATAGAGAGCACTGGGGCTCTTCCTTCCAGAGGCCTGGTTTTCCAGATGGTATGTTGTATCCATAGATACTGGGCATATAGCTCAAAGTCCACAGTCCGGCCCAAGATGAAGTCCTGCTTTCAAGATAGAGACTGTGCTGTTTTCTCCTTCAATTCCTAGGTAAGAATTAAAAATAGCCATTCAAGCAAGTACAGGTACATGTATGTTTCAGTTCAGTTTAGTTGCTCAGTCAAGTCCGACTCTTTGTGACCCCATGGACTGCAGCATGCCAGGCTTCACTGTCCATCATCAACTCCTGGAGCTTGCTCAAACTCATGTCCATCGAGTCAGTGATGCCATCTAACCGTCTTGTCTTCTGTCATCCGCTTTTCCTCCTGCCTTCAATCTTACCCAGCCTCAGGGTATTTTCTAATGAGTAGGCTCTTCACATCAGGTGGCCAAAGTATTGGAGTTTCAGCTTCAGCATCCGTCCTTCCAATGAATATTTAGGACTAATTTCCTCTATGATTGACTGGTTGGATCTCCTTGCAGTCCAAGGGACTCTCAAGAGTCTTCTCCAATACCACAGTTCAAAAGCATCAATTCTTCAGAGCTCAGCTTTACTTATGGTCCAACTCTCATGTCCATACATGACTACTGGAAAAACCATAGCTTTGACTATCCAGACCTTTGTTGGCAAAGTAATATCTCTGCTTTTTAATATACTGTCTAGGTTTGTCATAACTTTTCTTCAAAGGGGCAAGCATCTTTTAATTTCATGGCTGCAGTCACCATCCGCAGTGATTTTGGAGCCCCCCAAAATAAAGTCTGTCACTGTTTCCATTGTTTCCCCATCTATTTGCCATGAATTGATGGGACCGGATGCCATGATCTTCGGGTTTTTTTTAATATTGAGTTTTAAGCCAGCTTTTTTACTCTCCTCTTTCACTTTCATCAAGAGGATCTTTAGTTCCTCTTCACTTTCTGCCATAAGGGTGGTATCATCTGCATATTTGAGGTTATTGATAATTTTCCCAGCAATCTTGATTCCAGCTTGTGCTTCATCCAGCCTGGCATTTCACATAATGTACTCTGCATATAAATTAAATAAGCAGGGTGACAATATATAGCCTTGAAGTACTCCTTTCCCAATTTGGAACCTGTCCGTTGTTCCATGTCCGATTCTGACAGTTCCTTCTTGACCTGCATACGGATTTCTCAGGAGGCAGGTCAGGTTGTCTGATATTCCCATCTCTTGAAGAATTTTTCACAGTTCGTTGCGATCCACACAGTCAAAGGCTTTAGCATAGTCAGTGAAGCAGAAGTAGATGTTTTTCTGGAACTCCCTTGCTTTTTCTATGATCCAGCGGATGCTGGCAATTTGATCTCTGGTTCCTCTGCCTTTTCTAAATCCAGCTTGTACATCTGGAAGTTCTCCATTCATTTACTGTTGAAATCTAGCTTGGAGAATTTTGAACATTACTTTGCTAGTGTGTGAGATGAGTGCAATTGTGTGGTAGTTTGAACATTCTGTGGCATTGCCTTTCTTTGGGATTGGAATGAAAACTGACCTTTTCCAGTCCTATGGCCACTGCTGAGTTTTCCATGTTTGCTGGCATATTGAGTGCAGCACTTTCACAGCATCATCTTTTAAAATTTGAAATAGCTCAGCTGGAATTCCATCACCTCCACTAGCTTTTTTTGTAGTGATTGACTTCACATTCCAGGATGTCTGGCTCTAGATGAGTGATCACACCATTGTGGTTATCTGGATCATTAAAATCTTTTTTGAATGTCTCTTCTGTGTATTCTTGCCACCTCTTCTTAATATCTTCTGCTTCTCTTAGGTCCATACCATCTGTCCTTTATTGTGCCCATCTTTGCATGAAATGTTCCTTAGTATTTCTGATTTTCTTAAAGAGATTGCTAGTCTTTCCCATTCTGTTGTTTTCCTCTATTTCTTTGCATTGATCACTGAGGAAGGTTTTCTTATCTCTCCTTGCTGTTCTTTGCAACTCTGCATTCAGATGGATATAGCTTTCTTTTTCTCCTTTGCATTTTGCTTCACTTCTTTTCTGTTATTTGTAAGGCCTCCTCAGACAACCACTTTGCCTCTTTGCATATCTTTTTCTTGGAGATGGTTTTGATCACCACCTCATGTACAATGTTACGAACTTCCATCCATAGTTTCAGGCACTCTATCAGATCTAATCCATTGAATCTATTTGACACCTCCACTATATAATTGTAAGGGATTTGATTTAGGTCATACCTGAATGGTCTAGTGGTTTTCCCTACTTTCTTCAATTGAAGTTGAATTCGGCAATAGGAGTTCATGATCTGAGTCACAGTCAGCTCCCATTCTTGTTTATGCCAACTGGTATAGAGTTTCTCCATCTTTGGCTGCAAACAATATAATCAATCTGATTTTTGGTATCGACCATCTGGTGATGTCCATGTGTAGAATCATCTCTTGTGTTGTTGGAAGAGGATGTTTGTTATGACCAGTTCATTCTATTGCCAAAACTCTGTTAGCCCTTGCCCTGCTTCATTTAGCAGTCCAAGGCCAAACTTGGCAGTTACTTCAGGTATCTCTTGACTTCCGAGTTTGCATTCCAGTCCCCTATGATGAAAAGAACATCTTTTTTTGGTGTTAGTGTTAGAACATCTTGTAGGTCGTCATAGAACCGTTCAACTTTTGCTTCTTTGCCATACGTGGCATAGATTTGGATTACTGTTGTATTGGATGGTTTGCCTTGGAAACAAACAGAGATCATTCTGTTGTTTTTGACACTGCACCAAAGTACTGCATTTTGGACTCTTTTGTTGACTTTGAGGGCTACTCCATTTCTTCTAAGACATTCTTGCCCAAAGTAGTAGATATAATGGTCATCTGAATTAAATTCGTCCATTCCAGTCCATTTTAGTTGACTGATTCCTAAAATGTTGATGTTCATTCTTGCCATCTCCTGTTTGACCACTTCAATTTATCTTGATTCATGGACCTAACATTCCAGATTCCTATGCAATATTGTTCTTTACAGCATCGGACTTTACTTCCATCACCACTCACATCCACAACTGAGCGTTGTTTTCACTTTGGCTCAGCCTCTTCATTCTTTCTGGAGCTATTTTTTCTCTTTTTTCCAGTAGCATATTGGGCATCTACCGACCTAGTGAGTTCATCTTTCAGTGTCATATCTTTTTGCCTTTTCATACTGTTCATGGGACTCTAAAGGAAAGAATATTGAAGTGGTTTGCCATTCTCTTCTCCAGTGGACCACATATAAACATATATGTTTACAGAAGCACTATTTACAATAGCCAAAATGAGAAAAGAGTCAAAATACCTATCAACAAATGAATGGATAAACCAAATTTGGTATATACAAAGGAGTATTCAATTCAATTCAGTCGCTCAGTCGTGTCTGACTCTTTGCGATCCCATGAATCGCAGCACGCCAGGCCTCCCTGTCCATCACCAACACCCAGAGTTCACTCAAACTCATGTCCATCGAGTCGGTGATGCCATCCAGCCATCTCATCCTCTGTCATCCCCTTCTCCTTCTGCCCCAATCTCTGCCAGCATCAGGGTCTTTTCTAATGAGTTAACTCTTCACATGAGGTGGCCAAAGTATTGGAGTTGCAGGCACAGCATCAGTGAACACCCAGGACTGATCTCCTTTAGGATGGACTGGTTGGACTTCCTTGCAGTCCAAGGGACTCTCAAGAGTCTTCTCCAGCACCACAGTTCAAAAGCATCAATTCTTCGGCGATCAGCTTTCTTCACAGTCCAACTCTCTCATCCATACATGACCACTGGAAAAACCATAACTTTGCCTAGATGGACCTTGGTTGGCAAAGTAATGTCTCTGCTTTTTAATATGCTATCTAGGTTGGTCATAACTTTCCTTCCAAGGAGTAAGCGTCTTTTAATTTCATGGCTTCAGTCACCATCTGCACTGATTTTGGAGCCAAAAATATAAAGTCAGCCACTGTTTCCACTGTTTCCCCATCTATTTGCCATGAAGTGATGGGACCAGATGCCCATCTGATCTTAGTTTTCTGAATGTTGAGCTTTAAGCCAACTTTTTCACTCTCCTCTTTCACTTTCATCAGGAGGCTTTTGAGTTCCTCTTCACTTTCTGCCATAAGGGTGGTGTCATCTGCATATCTGAGATTATTGATATTTCTCCTGGCAATCTTGATTCCTGCTTGTGCTTCTTCCAGCCCAGCGTTTCTCATGATGTACTCTGCATATAAGTTAAATCCTGGAATGTGAAGTCAAGTGGGCCTTAAAAAGCATCCCTACAAACAAAGCTATTGGAGGTGATGGAATTCCAGTGGAGCTATTTCAAATCCTAAAAGATGATGCTGTGAAAGTGCTGCACTCAATATGCCAGCAAATTTGGAAAACTCAGCAGTGGCGATAGCACTGGAAAAGGTCAATTTTCATTCCAATCCCAAAGAAAAGCAATGCCAAAGAATGTTCAAACTACGCACAATTGCACTCATCCCACACGCTAGTAAAGTCATGCTCAAAATTCTCCAAGCCAGGCTTCAGCAATACGTGAACCATGAACTTCCAGATGTTCAAGCTGGTTTTAGAAAAGGCAGAGGAACCAGAGATCAAATTGCCAACATCCACTGGATCATCAAAAAAGCAAGAGAGTTCTAGAAAAACATCTATTTCTGCTTTACTGACTATGCCAGAGCGTTTAACTGTGTTCAGTTGAGTTCAGTTCAGTCGCTCAGTCGTGTCCGACTCTTTGTGACCCCATGAATCACAGCACGCCAGGCCTCCCTGTCCATCACCAACTCCCGGAGTTCACTCAAACTCATGTCCATCGAGTCGGTGATGCCATCCAGCCATCTCATTCTCTGTCGTCCCCTTCTCCTCCTGCCCCCAATCCTTCCCAGCATCAGAGTCTTTTCCAGTGTGTCATCTCGTTGCATGAGGTGGCCAAAGTATTGGAGTTTCAGCTTTAGCATCAGTCCTTCCAATGAACACCCAGGATTGATCTCCTTTAGAATGGACTGGTTGGATCTCCTTGCAGTCCAAGGGACTCTCAAGAGTCTTCTCCAGCACCACAGTTCAAAAGCATCAATTCTTCGGCGCTCAGCTTTCTTCACAACTGTGAAGCTTTCTTTAACTGTGTGGATCACAACAAACTGTGGAAAATTCTGAAAGGGATGAGAATACCAGACCACCTGACCTGCCTCTTGAGAAACCTGTATGCAGGTCAGGAATCAACAGTCAGAACTGTACATGGAACAACAGACAGGTTCCAAATAGGAAAAGGAGTATGTCAAGGCTGTATATTGTCACCCTGCTTATTTAACTTATATGCAGAGTACAAAGGAGGAGTATTCAGCCATAAAAAGTTATGAAGTACTGATACTTGCTGCGACATGAATGAACTTGAAAACATTATGCTAAGTGAAAGATGTCAGACACAAAATGACAATATTGTGTGATTCTATTTATATGAAATATCCAGTATAAATAAATCCATAGAGACAGAACAGACTTCCCCCACAGGGACTTGGGGAAGATTGTACTGGAGAGAAATTCCTCAATGGTTAAGGAAGTTTACTATGGGATGAAAGAAATAGTTTGTAACTAGATAGAGATGATGGTTGCACACCATTGTGAGTGTAATTAAGGCCACTGAATTGTTCACTTAATCTGGTTAATTTTATGTTACATGAATTTCACCTCAATAAATTATTTTTTAAAGCAGACAGCACCTAAAATATATTTTCCTGTTAATGTGCTATTTTTAAAAAACCACTTTATTAAACATTTATTTTAATACAAAAAATAATTCCAAATTAAATAATTCCTTCTGGAGAAAAGCCCAGGAAAAGAATATAGAGCTGTTTATAACTCATTGTTAACTTGAAATGCTGCTGAATCCTTGCCATGCTTTTGCATAATATGGTTCAGTGAAGTGTATGGTAATGAGCAGTTCATTTGGAGCCGTTTTTCCAAAATAAGGATGCTATTCATGAACTGATTCTTGGAGTATTTATAGTTAAATGCCAATCTTTGTGGGTTTTTTTTTTTCTGGTTTATGAGAAGACTCTCTTTGAAAGCCCCAGTTTGTGACTCGAGTAGCTGAAGGAGCCTAAGCCTGCTTCTCATTGATGAGTGAACTTCCTCCTCCTCAGAGCCAAGGATTTTAAGCCAGTGTAATAGTTTGCTAGGGCTGCCACAACTGAATACCACTGGCTGGATGACCTAAACAACAGAAATAATTTTCTCCCAGCTCCGGAGGCTAGACGTCCAATGTCAAGGTGTCAGCAGGTTTGGTTTCCCCGGAGGCCTCTCTCCCCGGCTCACAGATGGTGCCTTCTTGCTGTGTCCTCATATGGTCTTTTCTCTGTGCATGAACATCCTGACATTTCTGTGTCCCCACATTTCCTCTTCTTGTAAGGACACACTAGTCACATTGGGTTAGGACCCACCCTAGCTGCCGGATTGTAACTTATTCACCTCATTAAATGGTCTTTCTCCAAATATAGTCACTTTCTAGGTTTCAGGTATTCGGGCTTCAACATATGAACTTAGGGGTGGGAGGCACACAGTTCAGCCCACAACAGGCAGTATCTAAACTGGCCCAACAGATTATAAAAGTTTCAAGTAATAGTGCAAAATTAAACTGAACTTACTACTGGCAAAGATAGGCAGTTTCATGATGTTTTTCTCATTCTGCTGTTGTAGGCAAAATACAAAAAAATATTAAAAAGCATAAAAATGCTTTTGCTTTCCAAACATCTAATTTTTTTTCCTTTTTCTAGTAGGACCTACTTGTATCAGTGGAGTAGTACCTAATCAAGGTCTCAGTAATCGTAATATCTTTTTAAAGTACATGGTGCCGTGTAGATTTAACTAAGTGAAAATTAGGTGACCTACAGACTTATTCCCGTTGGGAAATACGTGACTATTGGGAGTGTAAGTCCCCATTTGTAAAATAGAAATGATACCCATCTTGTCTATATCCCTAGACAGTATTGGGAAGACAGAGAGATAATACATAGTAAGGTAGTTCTAATCTATGAAATGCAAATTAATACTAAGTGAAACTCTTACTAGTGCCATCCAGTTCAACAAATGGAGAGTGATGCAATTACTTAAGACAATTGTGACAGAAAAGTTTCAATTAATTTTTATGTGGCCTTTACTTTTTCAGCTTAGTTTTATTTCAAAAATTACTGAATGTGTTTAGAAAGAGTAGCAAAATGTATACATGTATGTGCCATTAAGCAAGCTGCTCTTTCCATTAACTAAGAAAAGAATCTGGAGGTAGGGGTTTAGAAAGGGAAGAAACTGTCAGATTCTCATTTCACTTCCTTTCTGTGTGTGCTTTTTTTGAGGGGGGGAATAAATGTATTTGAACTCAATCAGCACTTTTTGTGAAGGAAATGCGTGAGATACAGGGGATTTGAGAACTGGCCAGTGTCTATGGCAACACAACATTTGAAATAATGACAGGACACATCAATCCTATCTGATAGCAAAAGAAAAGAGCTAAATGTGTATCTGGAGAAAGGTGTCAATCAGCTTCAATTTGTCTTCTGTAAATAAGGATTCTCTTCTGTTCAATGCAAGTTCAAATCTTTTCATTTGTCTTTCCTATCTACATAAATTCTCACCAACAAAGCATTAGAGAAGAGTTTCACAATTCATAATTAACTTTCTCTTTTTTCTCCTTGTTAGTTACATGTTGTGAGTACTGTAGGAAGGTTGAGTTGTTAACACTAATTATTTTAATCTTGATTTATTATTCAGCTTTGCAAATGTCAGTCCCCATATGTGTCTATTTCCATACCTAATTCAAAGGTTATAGGTAAGATAAAGATACATAATTAAAGTTTTGAATAAATAATTCTAGTCTTATAAAAACTAAAAAAAAATGAAAAATGAGTACCACATCATTTTATAAACTTAATATAATCTTGATATAAAAATAAAATGAGTATATAGGAAGTTACAGACCAATTACACACATGTACATCAAAACAAGAATCCTGAACAAAATATCATTTACCTTTTAATCAATATAAACTAAATTATACACTACTATCATGACTAAGTTGGATTTAGCCAAGAATGTAAGATTGGTCTAACATTGGAAAAATTTGTCAGTGTATTTAATGATACTTATAGATTAAAGGAGAAAAAAATCATATAGTCAGCTCAGTAGGTTCAGAAAAAGTATTTGATGAAAGGTAGCACACTTGCCTGGAGAATCCCAGGGATGGGGGAGCCTGGTGGGCTTCCGTCTATGGGGTCACACAGAGTCGGACACGACTGAAGTGACTTAGCAGCAGCAGCAGTAGCAGCAGCACACACAACAAAAATACTTATAACCTCAGAATGAAAGTGAGCTTCCTTAATCTGCAAAAGGAAAATTACAAAATACCCTTCATAAGGGCACAATATTGAACACCCTTTTTTTCCCAAGTGAACTAGGATCACTTTATTTTTTTAATACTGGAGTATAGTTGCTTTACAATGTTGTTAATTTCTGCTGTACAGTAAAGTGAATCAGCTTTTCATATACATATACCCTCTTTTATGGATTCCCTTCCCATTTAGTGAAAGAGGAGAGTGAAAAGGTTGGCTTGAAGCTCAACATTCAGAAAACAAAGATCATGGCATCTGGTCTCATCACTTCATGGGAAACAGATGGGGAAACTGGGGAACAGTGGAAACAGTGTCAGACTTTATTCTTTTGGGCTCCAAAATCATTGCAGATGCTGATTGCAGCCATGAAATTAAAAGATGCTTACTCCTTGGAAGGAAAGTTATGACCAACCTAGATAGCATATTAAAAAGCAGAGACATTACTTTGCTGACAAAGGTCCGTCTAGTCAAGGCTATGGTTTATCCAGTGGTCATGTATGGATGTGAGAGTTGGACTGTGAAGAAAGCTGATCGCCGAAGAATTGATGCTTTTGAACTGTGGTGCTGGAGAAGACTCTTGAGAGTCCCTTGGACTGCAAGGAGATCCAACCAGTCCATTCTAAAGGAGATCAATCCTGGGTGTTCATTGGAAGGACTGATGCTAAAGCTGAAACTGCAATACTTTGGCCACCTCATGCGACGAGTTGACTCACTGGAAAAGACTCTGATGCTAGGAGGGATTGAGGGTAGGAGGAGACAGGGACAACAGAGAATGAGATGGCTGGATGGCATCACCGACTTGATGGACATGAGTTTGAGTGAACTCCGGGAGTTGGTGATGGACAGGGAGGCCTGGTGTGCTGTGATTCATGGGGTCACGGAGAGTCGGACACGACTGAGTGACTGAACTGAACTGAACTGAACTGAGTAAACAGATATGAATTAATAAGTATTCACCATTGTTTTTTGAAAGATACTATTTTATAGTAGCAAAAGTAACTATGAAGATAAAGATAGATATATTTATTAAAATAAATCTGAGAAAAAGTGTCCAAGACTTCAGTTGTTAAAATTGCAGAATTTTTTGAAAGGCACTTAGGAACATCTCAAATAGAAGTATTTTCTCTGCTCATGAATAGGATGCCTTTGTACCATAAAGATTTCCATTCTTCCTAAACTGACCTGTAGATTCAGTGCAATTCTACTGAAGGAACTTGACAATCTAATATTAAGTATATGCAGACAAGGAAAGACCTTCCAAGATGAAAATCGAAGCAGAAAGGCTTGTCATGCTGGGGATCAATACTTGAAGCTTTAGTCATTAAAACAATGAAGTATTAGCACAGGATAAGCAAATATACTAATAGTTTAAAAAAAGGGGGGGCCCCACACATACAGAAGCTTGGTATATAAGAAGTGGCATTGTAGATAAGCAAAAGGATCTCAAACTTACACCATACACAAATATCAATTACAGGTGGATTAAAGACTTTAATGTGAAAATCACAACTTGTGGGACAGGGAGAGATGAATGGGTAGAGTAGATAGGCTTTTTATGGCAATGAAAATACTCTGTATAATATTATAATAATGGTTACATGTTACATTTGACTAAACCTAACAGCGACTGAACATCAATCATCATCAACATAGAATGTATAATGGACTTCCCAGGTGGCCCTAGTGGTGAAGAATCTCCCTGCCAATGCAGGAGATGCAAGAGACGGCAGTTTGATCCCTAGGTCAAGAATATCCTCTGGAGAAGGAAATGACAACCCACTCCAATATTCTTGACTGGAGAATCCCATGAACAGAGAAGCCTGGTGGGCTTCAGTCCATTGGGTCACAAGGAGTGGGACACAACTGAAGCAACTGAGCACACACACATAGAATGCATAATATCAAGAGTGAATCCTAATGTGAACTATGAACTTCCGGTGATTATGGTGTATCAGTGTAGGTTCATCAATTGTAAGAAATGTACCATTTCAATGGAAGATAAAAATAGGGAGGCTATGCATGTATGCGGATAGGGTATATGATGTAACTCTCTATTCTCGTCTTTCAATTTTGCTGTAAACCTAAAACTGCTCTAAAAAAAGTCTTTAAAAAAACAACTTGGAAACTTTCTTGGGTAGGGAAATTTTTCTTAGGTAAGATAAAATACAATGTGAACGGCTACCCACTAGAGTATTCTGGGCTGGAGAAGTCCATGGACTACTGCAGGTAGATTCTTGACCAGCTGAGCCACCAGGGAAGCCCATAGTAAAGGACAGTATTTACTTATTTTAGTACATTCAGATTGAGAATTTCGATTAACAAACACCATAAAAGAAGTGAAAAGATAGGTCACAAAGTAAAAGTAGATATGTGCAATGCATGTAAGCCACAAAGAATTAGTATTCAGAACACACATAAAAATATCAGTAAGAAAAAGACAACCCAATATAAAAATGAACGAGTAAGAGAATACACAGTCTAGAATAGAAAGGAACAAAATACAAATGACTTTTCACAAAAGAGATTATACAAATGACATATATATATAGAAAGATTAAAATCTACATGGGTAATCAGGAAAGTGTCAGTTAAAACGAATGAAATACCATTGTATTTCTTCCAGATTGGCAAAAGTTAACACATCTGAAATACCAAATGCTGGTGAGGATTTGGAACAAGAGTGCTTGGGCAAATGCTGGTAGGAGTATAACTGGAAATAATTTAAAAAACATTTTTCCCTGTCTGATAAATTAGTTGAGTCTATATGACCAGAAACTAGTAAAAAAATTATGTATAGCAGCATTATTTACAAGAGAAAAAATAAAACATAACAGACAAAAACAGACAAAAAGCCATAAAAGCAACTTCATTGTCCATTAAAGGTAAATTAATTTTTTATGTGGCATGTTCAAATAAATTTTATACAGCAATAAAAAGGTGAACTATTGTTCACCTATCAACATATGATGAACCTTAGAAACGTGACGTTGAGTGAAGGAAGCAAGTCACAGAAGGCTACTTAGAATATGAATCCGTTCATACAAAGTTGAAGATCAGAATAACAAATGCATTGTAAAGGATACCAGTTTGCTCAGACTGCCATAACAACGTACCACAGACTGGATGGATTAAATAGACATTATTTGTCTCACAAGTCTGGAGGAGAGAAGTGCGTGATCAGTGTGTGAATAGGGTTGATTTCTTCTGAGGCCTCTCTCCTTGAGTTGCAGATGACAAGTCTTCTCCCTTCTTCACATGTTCTTTCCTCTGTACGTGCACCTGTCCAAATTTCCTCTTCTTATAGGGACACCAATCATATTGCACCAAGGCCCATCTGAATGATTTTGTTTTAGTTTATCTCTTTAAGACTATTTCCAATTACAATAATATTCTGAAGTACTAGGGGTTAGGAT
Source organism: Moschus berezovskii (assembly GCF_049115385.1). Classification (NCBI taxonomy): domain Eukaryota; kingdom Metazoa; phylum Chordata; class Mammalia; order Artiodactyla; family Moschidae; genus Moschus; species Moschus berezovskii. Next base: position 16,035,806 of record NC_142483.1, read on the forward strand.
TTCAACATAAGAATTTAGGAGAAAGTTTATCCCATAATAGGTGCCTACATATGGGTAAAGGAATAATGAAAAACAAAAAAAATAGAATAGGTAACTAACATCAAAATAGTGGGTCTTCTTGAGGGCTGGGAGAAAGCTGAGCCCAGAAAGGATCTCATGGGAGATGCCAATGCTTTTTGTGAAGCTCTAATTCTTATGTAAATACTCTGATGTTAGTGTAGTATATCCCTTACATATGTTCTTTTGTGTGCTTGCAAATTTTGTAATAATGCACTTAAAAGAAAAATAGAAGATACATATTTCAGGATAGATTTGGTTGCATGCAACAGAAATCCAGCCAACTAGCCGAAGTGCAAGGGGAATCTATTGGCTCAATATCTGAGAATATATTGGGTTGGCCAAAAGTTCTTTCAGGCTTCCTGAATAAATTTTTTGGCCAACCCAATAGAAGTCAAGATGGCTTAAACATCAATGGTTCCTAGGACTCAACTGTCATCAGGTTCCTCACTTGTTCATTCTCTCCTCTCATGGGTACTTCCTTCCTTCCACCCACAGAGAAGCCAAAGAAATACCTTTGGGTTTGAGCATAAAATGTGCTCAGTTACCCTGAAGGATTTTCACTGTTAAATTATCATCCCCCTTTATATTATTTGGATTTCTTTAAAATGAAGTAGTTAATTCATGTACTGGATAAACTTTTAAATTTGTATACCACACCACTTTAACATCTATAAATAGAGAACATTTCTAGTTATGGTTTTCCTATTTCCACAGTTAATTCATTTCAGACAATATTTCTGAAAAGAAAACTGTGAATAATAGTAGGGTCCTGGGGTTCATAGTCTTGTCATTTTGGAATATATAGTTAAATTTATAAAAGATGTAGAGAGTAAATTCCTGAACATGTGTTAATTGTGAAATTTCCATATTAGCTAATCTTTTAAGAATTAGAACTTTGCCACAATTAGATATCACACTTCCATGTTAGCTCTTCTTATAATAATTAGTTCAGTTCAGTTCAGTCGCTCAGTCATGTCCAACTCTCTGCGACCCCATGAATCACAGCACGCCAGGCCTCCCTGTCCATCACCAACTCCCGGACTTTACCATAATTAGATACCAAATTCTAAAATTTACATTTGCTTCCTTTTTGAGATCTCTCCAAGCTGAATAAAAAGTAATTATGTGTAAGCAATGATAAAATGTTTACCCTTGAATTGACCATCCAATCCATCTCAAAAATCCAGTCTCGAAAACGCATCAAATTCTTATTCTCAGGGAGAATTAATTTATGAAGAAAAAAAAAGTGAAGACATTCATACAGTGAAATGAAATTAGTTTTGTTTGTTATTGCAATAATATTACGTCCAAATGGATTCATACCAACTTGAAGAGAGATAACCACAAGCTTTTCGTACTTTGCTGCTGCTGCTGCTAAGTCATGTCAGTCGTGTCCGACTCTGTGTGACCCCATGGACTGTAGCCTACCAGGCTCCTCCGTTCACAGGATTTCCCAGGCAAGAGTACTGGAGTGAGGTGCCATTGCCTTCTCCATCGTACTTTACTCAGTTCAGTTCAGTTCAGTTCAGTTCAGTCGCTCAGTCGTGTCCGACTCTCCGCGACCCCATGAATCACAGCACACCAGGCCTCCCTGTCCATCACCAACCCCCGGAGTACACTCAAACTCATGCCCACAGAGTCGGTGATGCCATCCAGCCATCTCATTCTCGGTCTTCCCCCTCTCCTCCCGCCCCCAACCTTTCCCAGCATCAGAGTCTTTTCCAGTAAGTCAACTCGTCGCATGAGGTGGCCAAAGTATTGCAGTTTCAGCTTTAGCATCAGTCCCTCCAATGAACATCCAGGATTGATCTCCTTTAGAATGGACTGGTTGGATCTCCTTGCAGTCCAAGGGACTCTCAAGAGTCTTCTCCGACACCACAGTTCAAAAGCATCAATTCTTCGGCGATCAGCCTTCTTCACAGTCCAACTCTCACATCCATACATAACCACGGGAAAAACCATTGCCTTGACTAGACGGACTTTGGTTGGCAAAGTAATGTCTCTGCTTTTTAATATACTATCAAGGTTGGTCATAACTTTCCTTCCAAGGAGCAAGCGTCTTTTAATTTCATGGCTGCAATCAGCATCTGCAGTGATTTTGGAGCCCAAAAAAATAAAGTCTGACACTGTTTCCACTGTTAGCCCATCTATTTCCCATGAAGTGATGGGACCAGATGCCATGATCTTTGTTTTCTGAATGTTGAGCTTCAAGCCAACCTTTTCACTCTCCTCTTTCACTTTCATCAAGAGGCTTTTGAGTTCCTCTTCACTTTCTGCCATAAGGGTGGTATTATCTGCATATCTGAGGTTATTGATATTTCTCCCAGCAATCTTGATTCCAGCTTGTGCTTCTTCCAGCCCAGCGTTCCTCATGATGTACTCTGCATATAAGTTAAATAAGCAAGGTGACAATATACAACCTTGACATACACCTTTTCCTATTTGGAACCAGTCTGTTGTTCCATGTCCAGTTCTAACTGTTGCTTCCTGACCTGCATACAGGTTTCTCAAGAGGCAGGTCAGGTGGTCTGGGATTCCCATCTCTTTCAGAATGTTCCAGTTTATTGTGATCCACACAGTCTACTAGCTAGTGGTATTTATACTTTCAGAAAGGAACAGTAGATGAGTAACAGATGCAGAGGGCTCTCATGGAAATATCATTATAGAAGATTTGAAGAAAGCATCCTTCCTTTTGGAAGATAGAAAGCATCTATCCTTTTGAAGAAAGGATAGAATCAGACTATATTTCTCCCCTTTGTAACTCTTGAGGATATAGTACTTTGCACACTGGTATAAGAAAGAAAGAAATATTTAAGTGATTTCAATATGTACATTTAGCTGACATTTATACATGATATGTACCAGGGACCCCATTTATTGAGCACTTATTATATTGCCATGGACTACATGTAAAATCACAGTATTTGCAGTGTTTCCCTCATTTTTCTCTGGTTCAGTTGAATTTAACCAGGTCAAAATTTCTCCAGAGAGAGGAAAAAGTAGATCAGTGGTTGCCTGAGGGCAGGGGAGGGAGAGTGGATTGGATGTCATTTATTTTTGAAACTGGATTTTTAAGATTGATTGGCTTGCCTAATCAGCAACAAACATTTTAAAGTCTAGTCATTTACACATAACTACTCTTTCTTTCAGGTTATGATTATTTTAAAAGAAAAATACGTGAATTTTAGGGCTAACTTCTTGGAGTAATGGTAGTGTTCTAAAACTGGTAATGGTGAATGAGTTTTCAAAAGGTTCCCCCAAATTCTTTTTTTTGAAAATGTTATTTTATTTTATTTTATTTTTTTTTACCTTACATTAATATATTGGTTGGTTTTGCCATACATTGACATGAATCCGCCCCGGGTGTACATCCCCCAAATTCTATGGAATTAAAATATAAGGCCCAATGTGATATTGAAACTTTGTTCTAATATTTAAAATACTTACATGTACCAACTTTTATGTGAAATAGGTTTTTTGCATGACAAATGCCTCTAAAGAACAGTTATGAAATTTGATCTGTGTTTTCATGACTGTTTTATTTTACATTTAATAATGAATGTAGTATTGCTAGAAATTTTAAAGTGAAAGCAAAATAATTACATATATGATAAACATTTAATTTTATTTAGTAGACACATTTTAAGGTGTCATATTTAATGAATGACTACACACACAGATATGAAATCATCTATCTTGGCTCTTGCAGTTTATTCTAATTTCACATAATTATTCTCCATAGAGAATAGTCCATTTAAAATAAAACTCTTAAACTTGCTTTAAATTATGTTTTTTTTATTGTGAGTTATATAACATGATCCTGATTAACATACCAGAGAAAGCGGCTACTGTTGCTGTTTAGTCGCTCAGTCATGTCCAACTCTGCAATGCCATGGACTGTAGCCCACCAGGTTATTCTGTCCATGGGATTTACCAGTCAAGAATACTGGAATGGGTTGCCGTTTCCTTCTGCAGGGGATCTTCCCAACCCAGGGATTGAACCCTCATCTCCTATTTGTCAGGCAGATTCTTTACCACTGAGCCACCTGGAAAGTTACAGCTTGATAAAATGTGACATAATTTTTACTGCAAAATTTATATTAAATCTCTAGATATGTATCTCAACTCAATAGACATGAGTTTGAGCAAGCTCCCAGAGATACTGAAGGACAGGGAAGCCAGTTGTCCTGCATTCCATCGGGTCGCAAACAGTCCAACACAACCGAGCAACTAAACAACAGACATTTATCACTGACATACAAAGAAGTTAATTATTTGTGTCCTCAGAAAAGTAGGCAACCTCATTAACCTACATTAACAATTTTTTCATTAATTGAAGTGTACCAATATCACAAATAGGAACAAGTAGAGTTATCTATAAACCTGTGCGTATGTCACACTTGACAGGTGCTGAGACAGAAGTCCTATTTTCAGGATGAACTGATAACTAGGGTATAACACAGGCTCCCTCCAGTCAAAGACTCTGCACACGCTGCTTACAGTGTTGGCCATGCTCTTCATTCATCCTTCAGATGTCAGTTTTGGCATCTCTTCCTCTAGAAAGTTTTTTCTCAACCCCCAAGCCAGATCAGGCTCTTACTTTTCTCAGTTCAGTTCAGTTGCTCAGTCATGTCTGACTCTTTGCAACTCCATGAATCGCAGCACGCCAGGCCTCCCTGTCTATCACCAACTCCCGGAGTTCACTCAAACTCATGTCCATCGAGTCGGTGCTGCCATCCAGCCATCTCATCCTCTGTCATCCCCTTTTCCTTCTGCCCCCAATCCCTCCCAGCATCAGGGTCTTTTACAGTGAGTCAACTATTCTCATGAGGTGGCCAAAGTATTGGAATTTCAGCCGAACACCAAGGACTGATCTCCTTTGGGATGGACTAGTTGGACCCCCTTGCAGTTCAAGGGACTCTCAAGAGTCTTCTCCAACACCACAGTTGAAAAGCATCAATTCTTTGGTGCTCAGTTTTCTTCACAGTTCAACTCTCACATCCATACATGACCACTGGAAAAACCATAGCCTTGACTAGATGGACCTTTGTTGGCAAGGTAATGTCTCTCTTTTTAATATGCTATCTAGGTTGGTCCTAACTTTCCTTCCAAGGAGTAAGCGTCTTTTAATTTCAGGCTGCAATCAGCATCTGCAGTCATTTTGGAGCCCCCCAAAATAAAGTCAGCCACGGTTTCTACTGTTTCCCCATCTATTTGCCATGAAGTGATGGGACCAGATGCCATGATCTTAGTTTTCTGAATGTTGAGCTTTAAGCCAACTTTTTCACTCTCCTCTTTCACTTTCATCAAGAGGCTTTTTGGTTCCTCTTCACTTTCTGCCATAAGGGTGGTGTCATCTGCATATCTGAGGTTATTGATATTTCTCCTGGCAATCTTGATTCCTGCTTGTGCTTCTTCCAGCCCAGCATTCCTCATGATGTACTCTGCGTATACGTTAAATAAGCAGGTTGACAATATACAGCCTTGACGCACTCCTTTTCCTATTTGGAACCAGTCTGTTGTTCCATGTCCAGTTCTGACTGTTGCTTCCTGACCTGCATACAGGTTTCTCAAGAGGCAGGTCAGGTGGTCTGGGATTCCCATCTCTTTCAGAATGTTCCACAGTTTATTGTGATCCACACAGTCAAAGGCTTTGGCATAGTCAATAAAGCAGAAATAGATGTTTTTCTGGAACTCTCTTGCTTCTTTGATGATCCAGCAGATGTTGGCAATTTGATCTCTGGTGCCTCTGCCTTTTCTAAAACCAGCTTGAACATCTGGAAGTTCACAGTTCACGTGTTGCTGAAGTCTGGCTTGGAGAATTTTGAGCATGACTTTACTAGCGTGTGAGATGAGTGCAACTGTGTGGTAGTTTGAGCATTCTTTGGCATTGCCTTTCTTTGGGATTGGGATGAAAACTGACCTTTTCCAGTCCTGTGGCCACTGCTGAGTTTTCCAAATTGCTGACATATTGAGTGTAACACTTTCACAGCATCATCTTTCAGGATTTGAAATAACTCAGCTGGAATTCCATCACCTCCACTAGCTTTGCTTGTAGTGATGCTTTCTAAGGCCCACTTGACTTCACATTCCAGGATCTGTGGCTCTAGGTGAGTGATCACACCATCATGATTATCTGGGTCATGAAGATCTTATTTGTACAGTTCTCCTGTGTATTCTTGCCACCTCTTCTTAATATTTTCTGCTTCTGTTACATCCATACCATTTCTGTCCTTTATTGAGCCCATCTTTGCATAAAATGTTCCCTTGTTGTCTCTAATTTTTTTGAAGAGATGTCTAGTCTTTCCCATTCTGTTGTTTTCCTCTATTTCTTTGCATTGATCACTGAAGAAGGCTTTCTTATTTCTCTTTGCTATTCTTTGGAACTCTGCATTCAGATGCTTATATCTTTCGTTTTATCCTTTGCTTTTCGCTTCTGTTCTTTTCACAGCTATTTGTAAGCCCTCCTCAGACAGCCACTTTGCTTTTTTGCATTTCTTTTCCATGGGGATGGTCTTGATCCCTGTCTCCTGTACAATGTCATGAACCTCCGTCCATAGTTCATCAGGCACTCTATCAGATCTAGTCCCTTAAATCTATTTCTCACTTCCACTGTATAATCATAAGGGATTTGATTGAGGTCATACCTGAATGGTCTAGTGGTTTTCCCTACTTTCTTCAATTTAAGTCTGAATTTGGCAATAAGGAGTTCATGATCTGAGCCACAGTCAGTTCCCCGTCTTGTTTTTGCTGACTGTATAGAGCTTCTCCATCTTTGGCTGCAAAGAATATAATCAATCTGATTTCAGTGTTGACCATCTGGTGATGTCCATGTGTAGAGTCTTCTCCTGTGTTGTTGGAAGAGGGTGTTTGCTATGACCAGTGTGTTCTCTTGACAAAACTCTATTAGCCTTTGCCCTGCTTCATTCCGTACTCCAAAGCCAAATTTGCCTGTTACTCCAGGTGTTTCTTGACTTCCTACTTTTGCTTTCTAGTCCCCTATAATGAAAAGGACATCTTTTTTGGGTGTTAGTTCTAAAAGGTCTTGTAAGTTCATAGAACCTTTCAACTTCAGCTTCTTCAGCATTACTGGTTGGGTCATAGGCTTGGATTACCGTGTTATTGAATGGTTTGCCTTGGAAAGTAACAGAGATCATTCTGTCAATATGCATTTCCAAGGAGCATATCTTATAATCATTAAGTTAGTGCTGAATTAATATCCATCTTCTGCAATCCTACCCTCTATAGAAGTGGAGCCCATATCTGGTTTTTCTCTTTATTGACTATTATCTGTTTCTCCTAACAATTGCCTGGCACAAAGCAGATGAAAAAGGAGAAGGAAAAGAAAAACACACTAGGTTTTTTTTCCTGGATCCATCCCTCTTTAGGTCCAGATAACTTTACTGACAGTTAATGAGGGGTGATTGAAGTCACACATTCAGAAAGCAGTCAGATTGTGACCATGTGCCTGGAGGCAAGTCAATCAGACCCAATCTCTCCCTGGAATTTACACAAGAGGGCAAATATTTGGAGGTAAATATGTCAAGGCGAGGTTGTCACCTGGTAAGCCTGAGGCCCTGTGGAGATGGATGTCAGCTTTTGTCCCACAGGAGCCCTGGAGCAGTAGCCTTTGGCTCTGTGCTTTCTGAGATGCAGTTCTTCAACTTGCCTTTAAATCTTGTGAGCTACTCCAAATATTTTATTCTTGCTTAAATTAGCCAGAGCTCATTTCTCTTGCTGCTGCTAAGTCATTTCAGTTGTGTCCGACTCTGTGTGACCCCATAGACGGCAGCCCACCAGGCTCCCCCGTCCCTGGGATTCTCCAGGCAAGAACACTGGACAACCAAAGAACCCAAACTGTTACGTTTTCCAGACTTCTTTTTTCCCTAATCAGACTAAAGACTTCCATACTGCACTACCTCTCAAGACTAGGGATTAGTGCTTTTTATTTTAGAATTATAGCTAACAAATATTCTACATTTATCCAACACAGATGCTCAAAGTAAATGCCTCTTCCCACCTATTATTTCAAGTTGACCCAGGCCACGCCCTTTTCCAGCCCCTCCTCCAGTGAATCTCTAACACACCTTCTCTGAATCCTCCTTCATTTTCCATTGCTGAGCTGTGATGCATGGTTCCTTTCAAATCCCAAAGAAACTTTCTCAAAATTCAAACCAATTTTAAGCCCCACATCCCATAAATATACTTCAGTCCCACAAAGTCCCTCATTTCTCTCAAGTTTACCTACCTCCGTCCCATCCTTCCTCCTTCCCTCTTCTCTCTTCCAATGAGACTCCTAGACATCCTGCCGCCTGTGCCCACCTGTCTGTCTCTTCTGGTCCCATCACCCTCTTGGTAGTCACAGCCAGCATTCATTGAGCCAGGGACAGCTCCAGATACTTTGCATGAGTTACCATATCAAATCCTGACAACAGCCTTCTAAGGTAGGGAGTACTCTAGCAGATCCGGGCAATAAGGCTCAGAGAAATCAGTTTCTGCAAGTAAACAACATTTGTGGCTTCCCTGGTGGCTCAGCTGGTAAAGAATCCGCTCAGACAACTCAATACCTGAGCATGTGATCTGAAGCACCATGTTTATCTGCCTCCATATTTTTCAGATTTCTCAATACTGTTCAAACCTGCACTGCCACCCCAAATAAAATATTTTCTCAATCCTACATCTTCCTGTGGCCTTCTTCCTCTCATTTTCCAGTCTTCACTGAATCCGCTGTAGTCTAGCTCATGTTTCTGACCCCACTAAATCGGCTACAATTCTGATCACAAAGGGCAGGTCTGATCTAATTTGCTAGGCACAGGGTACCTCATAACTCTTCATGGGATTCCTCTATCCATTCACCAGATGGTTTTGAGCTCCCACTCTGTTCCAGAAACTGTGGAATATGCAGTGGGTACACAGCATAACAGATAGGATCCCTTCTATCACGTGTGCGAGATGACTAATGATCTCCTACCTGCCCTCCAGGGGCCATTTCAGCCACTTCTCACTTTTTCTCCCACTTGAAATGAACTCTTGCAGCACCGATCATGCCACCACTCCCTCCTTGAAGTTTGGGCCTGTTTTAGCTTGCACAGGGCTTCTTGCCCTTCTTCTCCTTCAGGGACAATACCTTCACATTCAGTTTGTTGTTTCTCTTGTTCTTTCTTTTTAAAATATGGGTATGTATGTTTGCATTTGGTTGCACTGGGTCTCAGCTGTGACATGCGGAATCTTTGTTACAGCATGCGGGATCTTTAGTTGCCTCATGTGGACTGTTTGTTGTGGCAATGTCAGATCTAGTTCCCTGACTCGAAATTGAACCTGGGCCCCCTGCATTAGAAGCATGAAGTCTTAGCCAGTGGACTACCAGGGAAATCCCAATAAGTTCCTCTTTTTCTGTCAACCCCTTAAGCATTGGACTTCCTCAGAGTTCTTTCATGGAGCACCTCAAAGTTAATAAGCCTGAAACTCAGTTCCCCCAATTCACACCTTCCCATCCTTATTCCTTGTTCATGTTAATGGTGGCATGTTTGGTGACTGGTTGGTTTAGTCGCTAAATTGTGTCTGACTCTTGCAACCCCCGGAGAAGTGCAAGCCACTCCAATACTCTTGCCTAGAAAATCCCATGGATGGAGCAGCCTGGTGGGCTGCAGTCCGTGGGGTCGGACACGACTGAGCGACTTTACTTTCACTTTTCACTTTCACACATTGGAGAAGGAAATGGCAACCCACTCCAGTGTTCTTGCCTGGAGAATCCTGGGGACGGGGGAGCCTGGTGGGCTTCCATCTATGGGGTCACACAGAGTCGGACACGACTGAAGTGACTTAGCAGCAGCAGCTTGCAACCCCATGGACAGTATCCCACCAGGCTCCTCTGTCCATGGAATTCTCCAGGCAAGAATACTGGAGTGCCTTGCCATTTCCTTCTCCAGGGGATCTTCCCAACCAGGAATCAAACCCAGGTCTCCTGCATTGCAGGCAGATTCTTTACCAACTGAGTTATGAGGGAAGCCCAATGGCAGCATATGACACCCAATGTCCCTCTCCCTTTCTGCCTCCATACTCTTATCCAATGGTCAGATAATCCTGATAGAATTTTTCATCTTTAGAAGTTCAATTAGGGTCTTGTTAATATCGTCTGTATCTCTACGGCAATTTTTTAAAAATAGGCAGTACAGTTAGAGGTAACTGATTTAATGCCCTTCTCTGCTAATTCTAACACATGTGTCGGTTCCCAGTCAGTTGCAATTGATCGATTATTATTATTATTATTTTGCTTTCCTACTTCTTTGTTCAGTTCAGTTCAGTTGCTCAGTCATGTCCGACTCTCCGCGACCCCATGAATCACAGCACGCCAGGCCTCCCTGTCCATAACCAACTCCCCGAGCTCACTCAAACTCATGTCCACAGAGTCGGTGATGCCATCCAGCCATCTCATTCTCGGTCGTCCCCTTCTCCTCCCACCCCCAACCTTTCCCAGCATCAGAGTCTTTTCTAGTGAGTCATCTCATCGCATGAGGTGGCCAAAGTATTGGAGTTTCAGCTTCAGCATCAGTCCCTCCAATGAACACCCAGGATCGATCTCCCTTAGAATGGATTGGTTGGATCTCCTTGTGGTACAAGGGACTCTCAAGAGTCTTCTCCAACACTACAGTTCAAAAGCATCAATTCTTCGGTGATCAACTTTCTTCACAGTCCAACTCTCACATCCATACATGACCACGGGAAAAACCATAGCCTTGACTAGATGGACCTTTGTTGGCAAAGTAACATGTCTGCTTTTTAATGTACTATCAAGGTTGGTCATAACTTTCCTTCCAAGGAGTAAGCGTCTTTTAATTTCATGGCTGCAATCAGCATCTGCAGTGATTTTGGAGCCCAAAAAAAAAAAGTCTGACACTGTTTCCACTGTTTTTCCATCTATTTCCCATGAAGTGATGGGACCAGATGCCATGATCTTTGTTTTCTGAATGTTGAGCTTCAAGCCAACCTTTTCACTCTCCTCTTTCACTTTCATCAAGAGGCTTTTGAGTTCCTCTTCACTTTCTGCCATAAGGGTGGTGTCATCTGCATATCTGAGGTTATTGATATTTCTCCCAGCAATCTTGATTCCAGCTTGTGCTTCTTCCAGCCCAGCGTTCCTCATGATGTACTCTGCATGTAAGTTAAATAAGCAAGGTGACAATATACAGCCTTGACGCACTCCTTTTCCTATTTGGAACCAGTCTGTTCTTCCATGTACAGTTCTGACTGTTGCTTCCTGACCTGCATACAAGTTTCTCAAGAGGCAGATCAGGTGGTCTGGGATTCCCATCTCTTTCAGAATTTTCCACAGTTTATTGTGATCCACACAGTCAAAGGCTTTGGCATAGTCAATGAAGCAGAAATAGATGTTTTTCTGAAACTCTCTTGCTTTCTCCATGATCCAGCTGATGTTGGCAATTTGATCTCTGGTGCCTCTGCCTTTTCTAAAACCTGCTTGAACATCTGGGAGTTCACGGTTCACATATTGCTGAAGCCTGGCTTGGAGAATTTTGAGCATGACTTTACTAGCGTGTGAGATGAGTGCAATTGTGCGGTAGTGTGAGCATTCTTTGGCATTGCCTTTCTTTGGGATTGGAATGAAGACTGACCTCTTCCAGTCCTGTGGCCACTGCTGAGTTTTCCAAATTTGCTGGCATATTGAGTGCAGCACTTTCACAGCATCATCTTTCAAGATTTGAAATAACTCAACTGGAATTCCATCACCTCCACTAGCTTTGTTTGTAGTGATGCTTTCTAAGGCCCACTTGACTTCACATTCCAAGATGTCTGGCTCTAGGTCAGTGATCACGTTATCGTGACTATCTTGGTCGTGAAGATCTTTTTGTACAGTTCTTCTGTGTATTCTTGCCACCTCTTCTTAATATCTTCTGCTTCTGTTAGGTCCATACCATTTCTGTCCTTTATCGAGCCCATCTTTGCATGAAATGTTCCCTTGGAATCTCTAATTTTCTTGAAGAGATCTCTTGTTTTTCCTATTCTGTTGTTTTCCTCTATTTCTTTGCATTGATCACTGAAGAAGGCTTTCTTATCTCTCCTTGCTATTCTTTGGAACTCTGCATTCAGATGCTTATATCTTTCCTTTTCTCCTTTGCTTTTCGCTTCTCTTCTTTTCGCAGCTATTTGTAAGGCCTCCTCAGACAGCCATTTTGCTTTTTTGCATTTTTTTTCCATGGGGATGGTCTTGGTCCCTGTCTCCTTTACAATATCATGAACCTCTGTCCAGAGTTCATCAGGCACTCTATCAGATCTAGCCGAGTGGAGCTACTCCACGTTCAAGGTTAGGAGGGGCGGCCTTGGAGATACCCCTCGTCCAAGGTAAGGTACAGCGGCTGCACTTTGCTGGAGCGGCTGTGAAGAGATTTTCCACGACCAAGGTAAGAGAAACCCAAATAAGACGGTAGGTATTGTGAGGGGGCATCAGAGGGCGGACAGACTGATATCATAATCACAGGAAACTAGCTGATCTGATTACATGAACCACAGCCGAATGTGGTCCACTGGAGAAGGGAATGGCAAACCACTTCAGTATACTTGCCTTGAGAACCCCATGAACAGTATCAAAGGGCAAAATGATAGGATACTGAATGAGGAATTCCCCAGGTTGGTAGGTGCCCAGTATGCTACTGGAGATCAGTGGAGAAGTAACTCTAGAAGGAATAAAGGGATGGAGCAAAAGCAAAACCAATACCCAGTTGTGGATGTGACCGATGATAGAAGCAAGGTCCGGTGCTGTAAAGAGCAATATTGCATAGGAACCTGGAATGTTAGGTCCATGAATCAAGGCAAATTGGAAGTGGTCAAACAGGAGATGGCAAGAGTGAACATAGACATTCTAGGAATCAGTGAATTAAAATGGACTGGAATGGGTGAAAAATTTAACTCAGATGACCATTATATCTACCACTGTGGGCAGGAATCCCTTAGAAGAAATGGAGTAGCCATCATGGTCAACAAAAGAGTCCGAAATGCAGTACTTGGATGCAATCTTAAAAACGACAGAATGATTTCTGTTCGTTTCCAAGGCAAACCATTCAATATTACAGTAATCCAGGCCTATGCCCCAACCAGTAACACTGAAGAAGCCGAAGTTGAACGGTTCTATGAAGACCTACAAGACCTTTTAGAACTAACACCCAAAAAAGATGTCCTTTTAATTATAGGGGACTGGAATGCAAAAGTAGGAAGTCAAGAGACACCTGGAGTAACAGGCAAATTTGGCCTTGGAGCACGGAATGAAGCAGGGCAAAGACTAACAGAGTTCTGCCAAGAGAACGCACTGGTCATAGCAAACACCCTCTTCCAACAACACAAGAGAAGACTCTACACATGGACATCACCAGATGGTCAACACCGAAATCAGATTGATTATATTCTTTGCAGCCAAAGATGGAGAAGCTCTATACAGTTAGCAAAAACAAGACCAGGAGCTGACTGTGGCTCACATCATGAACTCCTTATTGCCAAATTCAGACTTACATTGAAGAAAGTAGGGAAAACCACTAGACCATTCAGGTATGACCTAAATCAAATCCCTTATGATTATACAGTGGAAGTGAGGAATAGATTTAAGGGACTAGATCTGATAGATAGAGTGCCTGATGACCTCTGGACAGAGGTTCGTGATACTTCTTCGTAGGTCTGGTCATTTTTGACTGGATGCCAGATGTTGTCAATCTTACCTTGTTGAGGCCTGAATATTTTTGTATTCCTATAAATCTTCTGGAGTTTTGTCCTGGAATGCAGATAGGTAACTTGTAAACAGTTTGATCCTTTCAGGTCTAGCTTTTACAGTTTGCTAGGTAAGTCCAGAGCACTCTTGAGTCTAAGGATAAGTATTCCTCTATACTGAGACAAAACCTTCCTGATTGATCTACCCAATGCCATGAATTATTGATTTTTCCAGTTTGGTGGGTGATAATGGTACTGCTCATGGCCTTGCCTGAGTGTTAGGCGCTGATCTCTCTAATCCTTTTGAATGTTCTTTCCCTGGCTTCAGTACTCTCCTGAATCCTGGAGGGAGAGTCTCTGCAGATCTCCAGGCTTTCCCTCGCCATTAACCCTGTGCTCTCTGGTGCTCTGCTCTATGAACTCAGCTGACCCAGCTCTGTCTCCTCCGTCAGGGACCCAGCTGATTTCCCCTCCCTGCACCACAGAATGGAAACTTTGCCAAGGCAGTAACCTGGAGCATCTATTGCAGGGCTCATCTCATTCGATTCCTGTTTCAAAAGGATCTCTGTCCTCTGTTGGCCGATGCTGATGTTCAGTGTTTTGAAAACCATTGTTATATAGTTTGTTGTTAGGGTTCAGGTGGTTGTTGTTCAATCGCTTAGTCATGTCTGATTCTTTGCAATCCCATGAACTGCAGCACACCAGGCTTCCCTGTCCTTCACCATCTCCTGTAGTTTGCTCAAACTTATATCCACTGACAGTGATGCCATCCAGGCATCTCATTTTCTCTTGCCTCCTTCTCCTCCTGTCCTAATCTTTCCCAGCATCAGGGTCTTTCCCAATGAGTCAGCTCTTCACGTCAGGTGACCAAAGTATTGGAGCTTCAGCTTCAGCATCAGTCCTTCCAATGAATATTCCAATATCCAAAGATTGATATCCTTTAGGACTGACCAGTTTGATCTCCTTGCTGTCCAAGGGACTTCAAGAGTCTTCTCCAGCAACACAGTTCAAAAGCATCAATTCTTCAGCATTCAGCCTTCTTTATGGTCCACCTCTCACATCCGTACATGACTACTGGGAAAACCTTAGCTTTGAGTAGATAGACATCTGATGGTAAAGTTATGTCTCTCCTTTTTAATACGGTGTCTAGGATTGTCATTGCTTTTCTTCCAAGGAGCAAACGTCTTTTAATTTCAAGGCTGAAGTCATTGTTCACAGTGATTTTAGAGCCCAAGAAAATAAAGTCCATCACTGTTTCCATTGTTTCCCCATCTGTTTGCCTTGAAGTGATGGGACTGGATTCTATAATGTTAGTCTCTTGAATGTTGAATTTTAAGCCAGCCTTTTCACTCTCCTCTTTCCCTTTCATCAAGAGGCTCTTTAGTTCCTCTTCACATTCTTCCATTGGGATGGTGTCATCTGCATATCTGAGGTTATTGATATTTCTCCCAGCAGTCTTGATTCCAGCTTGTGATTCCTCCAGCCCAGCATTTCACATGATATCCTCTGCATATAAGTTAAATAAGGAGAGTAACAATATACAGCCTTAACGCACTCCTTTTCCAATTTGGAACCAGTCCCTTGTTCCATGTCCAGTTATGATGTTGCTTCTTGATCTGCAGACAGGTTTCTCAAGAGGCAGGTAAGGTGGTCTGGTATTCCCATCTCTTGAAGAATTTTCCGTAGTTTGTTATGATCCACACAGTCAAAGACTTTAGTGTAGTCAGTGAAGCAGAAGTAGCTGTTTTCTGGAATTCCCTTGCTTTTTCTATGATCTAGGAGATGTTGGCAATTTGATCTCTGGTTCCTCTGCCTTTTCTAAATCCAGTTGAACATATGGAATTTCTTGATTTATGTACTGTTGAAGCATAGCTTGAAGGATTTTGAGCATTACCTTGCTAGCATGTGAAATGAGTGCAATTGTGTGGTAGTTGAAACATTCTTTGACATTGCATTTCTTTGCGATTGGAATGAAAACTGACCTTTTCCAGTCGTGTGACCACTACCAAGTTTTCCAAATTTGCTGGCATATTGAGTGGAGCACTTTAACAGCATTATTTTTTAGGATTTGAAATAGCTGAAATTCTGTCACCTCCAGTAACTTTGTTTGTAGCAATGTGTCTTAAGGTCCACTTGACTTCATACTCTGGGATGTCTGGCTCTAGGTGAATGACCACACCATTGTGGTTTTCCATGTCATTAAGACCTTTTCTGTACAGTTGTTCTGTGTATTCTTGCCACCTCTTCTTAATTTTTTCTCCTTATGTTAGGTCCTTGCTGTTTCTGTCCTTTATTGTGCCCATCTTTGCAAGAAATGTTCCCTTTGAGTCTTCAATTTTCTTGAAGAGATCTCTAGTCTTTCCCATTCTATTGTTTTCCTCTATTTCTTTGCATTGTTCCCATAAGAAGAGTTTTTTGGTTTTTTTGTTTTTTTTTTAATCTTTCCTTGCTATTCTCTTGAAGTCTGCATTTGGATGGGTATGTCTTTCCTTTTCTCCTTTGCCTTTTGCTTCTCTTATTTTCTCAGCTATTTGTAAGGCCTCCTCAGACAACCACTTTGTCTTCTTGCATTTCTTTTCCTTGGGAATGATTTTGATCACTGCCTTCTATACAGTATTATGAACCTCCATTCATAGTTCTTCAGGAGTTCTGACTATCAGGTCTAATCTCTTGAATCTATTTGTCACTTCCACTGTATAATCATAAGGGATTTGATTTAGGTGATACCTAAATGGTTTTCCCTACTTTCTTCAATATAAGTCTGAATTTTGTCTTTAGGACTTCATGATTTGGACCACAGTCAGCTCCCAGCCTTGTTTTTTCTGACTGGTATAGAGCTTCTCCATCTTTGGCTGCAAACAATACAATCAGTCTGATTTTGGTATTAACCAAAATACCATGGTCAATACCATGGTGATGCCCATGTGTAGAGTTGTCTCTTATGTTGTTGGAAGAGGGTATTTGCTATGACCAGTTCGTTCTCTTGGCAAAACTGTTATCCTTTGCCCTGCTTCATTTTGTACTCCAAGGCCAAACTTTCCTGTTACTCCAGGTATCTCTTGACTTCTTACTTTTGCATTTCAGTCCCCTATGATGAGAAGGACATCTTTTTTGATGTTAGTTCTAGAAGATCTTGTAGGTGTTCATAGAACTGTTCAGTTTTAGCTTTGTTGGCGTTAATGGTTGGGGCATGGACTTGAACTACTATGATATTGAATGGTTGCCTTGGAAACAGACTGAGATCATTTTATTATTTTTGAGATTGCACCCAAGTATTATATTTAGGACCCTTTGTTTATTATGAGGTTTTCTTCATTTCTTCTAAGGGATTCTTGCCCATCTAGTAGATAAAATGGTCATCTAAATTATATTCTCTGATTCCTGTCCATTTTAGTTCACTGATTCCTGAAAAGCTGATACTCACTCTTGCCATCTCCTATTTGACCACTTCCAATTTAGCTTGATTCATGGACCTAACATTCCAGGTTACTATGCAATATTGTTCTTACAGCATCAGACTTTACTTTCAGCACCAGAGACATCCACAACTCGTCACCGTTTCTGCTTTGGCTCAGCCTCTTCATTCTTCCTGGAACTATTTTTCTACTCTTCTTCAGTAGCATATTGGACACCTACCAACCTGGGAGTCTCATCTTTCTGTGTCATATCTTTTGCCTTTTCATACTACTCATGGGGTTCTCAAGCAAGAATGCTGAAGTGGTTTACCATTCCTGCTCTAGTAGACCATGTTTTGTTGGAACTCTCCACCATGACCAGTCCATCTTGGGTGGCCCTACACGGCATGGCTCATAGTTTCATTATGTTACACAAAGCTGTGATCCATGTGATCATTTTAGTCAGTTTCCTATGAATGTGGTTTTCATTCTATCTGCCCTCTGATGGATGAGGATAAGAGGCTTGTGCAAGCTTCCTGATGGGAGAGACTGGCTGTGGGGAGAACTGGGTCTGGCTCTGGTAGGCAAGGCCACACTCATCAAATCTTTAATGCAATTTTCTGCTGATGAGTGGGACTGTGTTCCCTCCCTGTAGTTTGGCCTGAGGCCAAACTGTTGTAGAGGTAATGGTGACCTCCTCCAAAAGGACTTAGGCCAGCATACTGCGCCTCCCAGGACTTCTCCTGTTGGTGCCCCTGACCCTGCAGGAGGCCACTGTTGATCCATGCCTCCACCAGAACTCCCAAACACTCACAGCCAAGTCTGACTCAGTCTCTTGTAGGGTCACTGTTCCTTTCTCCTGGGTCCTGGTGCACACATGGTTTTGTTTGTGTCCTCCAAGAGTCTCTGTTTCCCTATTCCTTTGGAAATTCTGTAATCAAATCCCATTGACCTTCAAAGTCAGATGGTTCAGGTAGGAGGCCCTCTTATTCCATATTGACCAGAGAGAAAGTCTTACCACTGAGTCTTAATGAGTCAATGTATCTCAAACATTTGCAATCCATTCCCCTCATATCACCAGAGTTTAGTTTTTTCCTAAACTGTTAATCTATTTTTATTCCCCTGCTTCAAGCACCCCTAATATTTATAGAATTAAATTTGAGCTGCTTAGTATAGCATACTTCATGTCTTCATGATCAGACTCTGTCCATCCTCAGTATGTACCATTATATGTTTAGCTTTGTATGAAATATAACGTTGCACACTGTACCACTGTACATTTGCTCACCGTGCATTGTGCCATTGGCTCTAATCACATTGAGTCATTTATAGTCATCTTCTCCATCCCACTAAGCAGCACTTACCAAAACTGACCCTCCTGTCTTTGCACACACTGTTTATTCTTCCTGGAATATTCTTTCTTCTCTTCCACCCAGTTAACTCTTCTTAAATCTAGAAGATCTTCTGAAGCACCTGTAAACTTTCCCCAGATCTTTGCATCCACCAAGTAGAATAGCTCACTCTGCCTTTTTGCACCACTATGAACTAAATCTTTTGTATGCCCCTTTCAGAACAGTAATCACACTGCATTGTCTGTTTATGTATCTGTTTCCACTAATATATAGTACAGTCCATGAGGATACAGAATGTGCTTTTCTTCATCTTTGTATGCCCAGTGTTAAATTTGTGTGTGTGTGTGTGTTCAGTTGTGTCCAACTCTTTGTGACCCCATGGACAGTAGTCCGCCAGAGTCCTCTCCATGAAATTTTCCAGGCAACAGTAGTAGAGTGCATTGCTGTTTCCTACTCCAAAGGATCATCCTGACCCAGGGATCGAACCCATGTCTCTTACATGCCCTGCATTGGCAGGCAGATTCTTTACCACTGAGCTACCTGGGAAGTATTAAATTTATCCAACCAATAAATGTTTATTCAGGCCACTGTTGATCCGTGCCTCTACCAGCGACTTCCAAACACTCACAGTCAAGTCTGACTCAGTCTCTTATGAGGTCACTGCTCCTTTCTCCTGGGTCCTGGCACTAAGTGTTAAATTTATCCAGCCAACAAATATTTGTTCATGATGTACCAGGCATGTTTTATGTCCTGGGTACACAGCTTTGACCAGGACAGAGTCTTGGCTCTTGTGGCATTTACATGGGAGTGAAAGAGGCAGAAACAAACATATAAGTGTATGGCATGTGGACAGATCAGAAGAAGAGAGCCCAGTTCAAAGGCTGTTGTACAGGAAACAGATATTAGCTTAGAATAGGATGAAGAGGAGAAGAGGAAGAGAACTAGACCCCTTAAAACACAGTCAGTAGGATTTATAGGTGGATTTATTGGGAGTGGGAAGGAAAAGGAGAAATTAACGATGGCTTTCAGATGATAAGTGCCTAATAAATTTGTGGATGGATAAGTTTCTTGGTAATTGAAAATTAGTTTTAGTAAGACGAAGCAGTGAATTTTATTTAGACTCTGGCCAATTTCACCAGGAATATTTGCCTTGGACTCACTAATTACTGTAGAATAGTAATATTGAGCAAAATGAGTGCTAGTCAGTGGTCAAAAAGTACAAACATCCAGTTGTAAAAGAAAGAAATCCTGGAAAACTAATGTGCAGCATGGTGACTACAGCTAATTATACTTACTGTATATTTGAAAGTTGCTAAGAAAGTAGATCTTAAAAGTTCTCATCCTAAGAAAAAGAATTCTAGCTCTGTGTGGTGATTGATGCTAATGAGACTTTTTGTGGTGATCATTTGGCAATACATATGTATACAGAATCATCTGCTGTTCACCTGAAACTAACATAACATTATATATCAATTATATGTTCAATAATTTTAAAAAAATGAATAGTAACACTGAGGTTAGACTCCAGAGTTAGATTGATTTGGCTTTATCCTTACATAACTGTCTAATCACACTCAAGTTATGTAACTTCTCTAAGACTCAGTTTTAGCATCTGTAATACGAGGATAATACTATATCTACAGTTGAGTTTTAGTTTTTTTAAGAATAATCTCATAAGTCTTCCCTGGTAGTCCAGTGGCTAAGACTCTGTGCTACCAAGGCAAGGGGTCCCGGGTTTGATCCCTGGTCAGGGAGTTTCCTTGGTGGCTCAGTGGTAAAAAAAAAAAAAAATCCGCTTGCCAATGCAAGAAACTCAAGAGACGTGAGTTTGATCCCTGGGTCAAGAAGATCCCCTGGAGAAGGAAATGGTAACCCACTCCAGTATTCTTGCCTCAACAAATCCTATGAACAGAGGAGCCTGAAGGGTTACGGTCCATGAAGTTGCAGAGTTGCAGTGACTGAGCAACTAAGAACACACACACAAGGAATTAGATCCCATGTAATAAGACCCAGCCATCTCATTCTCTGTCGTCCCCTTCTCCTCCTGCCCCCAATCCCTCCCAGCATCAGAGTCTTTTCCAGTGAGTCAACTCGTCGCATGAGGTGGCCAAAGTATTGCAGTTTCAGCTTTAGCATCAGTCCTTCCAATGAACACCCAGGATTGATCTCCTTTAGAATGGACTGGTTGGCCGACTCTGTGGACATGAGTTTGAGTGAACTCCGGGAGTTGGTGATGGACAGGGAGGCCTGGCGTGCTGTGATTCATGGGGTCGCGGAGAGTCGGACACGACTGAGCGACTGAACTGAACTGAACTGAATAAGACCCAGCAGAGGCAAATAAAGAAATATTGCTTAAACAGAATAAACTGAGATAATGCTCTTATGATACTTATTCCTATGCCTAATATATAGTAAATATTCAATAAATTGGAACTTATTCCAATATATTACTAGTGAAATAATCAGTTGGTTGTTTTGTTGTTCTGTGTTCAAGAATATCATGATTAGGGCTCCCGGCGGCGCAGACGCGAGAGACGCCCGGCTCCCGGCGGCGCAGACGCGAGAGACGCCCGGCTCCCGGCGGCGCAGACGCGAGAGACGCCCGGCTCCCGGCGGCGCAGACGCGAGAGACGCCCGGCTCCCGGCGGCGCAGACGCGAGAGACGCCCGGCTCCCGGCGGCGCAGACGCGAGAGACGCCCGGCTCCCGGCGGCGCAGACGCGAGAGACGCCCGGCTCCCGGCGGCGCAGACGCGAGAGACGCCCGGCTCCCGGCGGCGCAGACGCGAGAGACGCCCGGCTCCCGGCGGCGCAGACGCGAGAGACGCCCGGCTCCCGGCGGCGCAGACGCGAGAGACGCCCGGCTCCCGGCGGCGCAGACGCGAGAGACGCCCGGCTCCCGGCGCAACCGACCACGTGCAGAATCGTGGCTGAGAGGAGCTGCCCCGCACCCAGGGTTAGGGCGGTGGCCGAAAGGAGCTGTACCACGTCCAGGAGGCGGTGGCTGCTTGGGCACCGGAGGGCCGAGAGGAGCTGATCCACATTCAAAGCAGGAGGGGCGGCCTTGAGGAGATACCCCTCGTCCAAGGTAAGGTACAGCGGCTGCGCCTTGCTGGAGCAGCTGGGAAGAGGTACTCCACGATCAAGTGGAATATAAGAATCCAGTGTTCTGGGGAGGAAGGAACAAGATGGCGGAGGGATAAGACGGCGAGACCACTTTCTTCCCCACAAATTCATCAAAAGAACATTTGAATGCGGAGTAAAGTCCACAAAACAACTTCTGAATACTGGCAGAGGACATCAGGCTCCCAGAAAAGCAGCCATTGTCTTCTAAAGGAAAGAGAAGAAATCAAGCTCCACCCACCAGAACACTGACACATGCCTCCCTAACCAGGGAACCCGGACAAGTCACCCGTCCAACCCCACACACAGCGAAGAAACTACATAATAAAGAGATCTCCACAAACTGCAAGAAGAGGGAAAGGCCACCCCAAGCAAAGCAATATAAGCAAGATGAAGAGGCAGAGAAATACCCAGCAAGTAAAGGAACAAGATAATTGCCCACCAACACAAACAAAAGAAGAAGATATAGGGAATCTACCTGATAAAGAATTTCAAATTTTGATGGTGAAAATGATTCAAAATCTTGAAAGCAAAATGGAGTTACAGATAAATAACCTGGAGAAAAGGATTGAGAAGATGGAAGAAAGATTTAATAAGGACTTAGAAGAAATAAAAAAGAGTCAATATACAATGAATAATGCAATAGATGAGATCAGAAACACTCTGGAGGGAACAAACAATAGAATAACAGAGGCAGAAGACAGGATTAGCGAACTAGAAGATAAAATTGTAGAAATAAATGAAACAGAGAGGAAAAAAGAAAAACGAATTAAAAGAAATGAGGACAATATTAGAGACCTCTGGGACAATGTTAAACGCTCCAACATTCGAATCATAGGAATCCCAGAAGAAGAAGACAAAAAGAAAGACCATGAGAGAATACTTGAGGAGATAATAGTTGAAAACTTCCCTAAAATAGGGAAAGAAATAATCACCCAAGTCCAAGAAACCCAGAGAGTCCCCAACAGGATAAACCCAAGGCGAAATACTCTAAGACACATATTAATCAAATTAACAAAGATCAAACACAAAGAACAAATATTAAAAGCAGCAAGGGAAAAGCAGCAAATAACACATAAGGGGATTCCCATAAGGATAACAGCTGATCTTTCAACAGAAACTCTTCAGGCCAGAAGGGAGTGGCAAGACATACTTAAAGTGATGAAAGAAAATACCCTACAGCCCAGATTATTATACCCAGCAAGGATCTCATTCAAATATGAAGGAGAAATCAAAAGCTTTACAGACAAGCAAAAGCTGAGGGAATTCAGCATCACCAAACCAGCTCTCCAACAAATGCTAAAGGATCTTCTATAGACAGGAAACACAGAAAGAGTGTATAAACTTGAACCCAAAGCAATAAAGAAAATGGCTACGGGATCGTACTTATCAATAATTACCTTAAACGTAAATGGGTTGAAATTTTCAAAAAGGCTAGGAAACAATTCTCATAGCCATCAATAGTTCAGTGCTGAGTTCATGAATAGTTTTTAAAGTTTGGGACAAACTGTAGTATTTGCTATTTGAAGTACTATTTGTAATTGGCATATTACGATGTAACATTGGTCTTCATTTCCAACTTAAAACGCCTAAAAATACCTAACAGGTTTTTAGATTTGTGAATTTTAGTTGAAATGTATTTTATGATGTTACTAAACCTGCAGAAATATTGAAATATTTCAGAGAACTTATTCACTGTACATTTATTTTATTTATAAAAGTTATGAAGTGTAGAAAGTTTTACTTGTTGGGTCAAATGCTTGTTGCTTCAAATGCTTGTTGCATTTGAAGTGCTAGTTACAAGAAAATCAAATACCTTCAATGTATAAATGCTATTAAGTTTTTAAAGGGCTCTGGAGTATAAGTAAGTTTGTTTAAAGAAATTTAGTCTATTCAACCTGAATCAGCTCTGTCAAACATTAATTAAAAGCCTCATTTTAAAATAAATAAATAAATAAATAATGGTGGTGGGAGGGAGGGTTGGGAAGCTGGCTGGAGGTAGAGGTGGTGAAGTTTATAAATCTAATTAAAAATGAAGTTGCATTTCCATTTTCCAAATCCACCCATCCACCAGCGTACTGTGTCACTAGACATTATGTACGATTTTACTTTGCGACAGAAACCATTACATTTAAAAATTCATTACAGCAAGGTGAGTTAAACACATGATGGATGCAGCTTTAATTCTGCCATATATTATTACAGTTAAAATGTAAATGATGAAAAATATTTTGTACTTATCAGCATTTATGTGGAAATGTGTTTTACAGTGATATATGATGTTATATTTCTATTATTGTGATGAAAAAAAAAGCAATACAAAAAGACGAAGTGTTTATTAAAACATGAAAAAAAAAAAAAAAAAGAATATCATGATTAAAATTTCTGTTCACACCCAACAATTCTCTATAGAAATAAAAGGTAATTCTTGCTCTGCTATATTCTGTGTTCTAGAAAAATCCATGAAGTTTTCAAAAATATGTACCAAGTAAAATACAAAGTTAAATTATCACAGAAATCTCTCCTACAGAGTGAAAATTCTACAGTGGTCTAATAGTTTCAAGTGTCTTTGTAACATGGCCCATTTTCAAATATTTCTAATATTGGGAGAAAAGTCCATCTGGTGAATCTTCTAGCTAACACAAGGAGTTCTCAGTTCTTCTGGGCCTTTCCCAGGGAAAGGTGCGTGGACTTGAGGAGGAGATGGTGTATCTCCAACAGGGAAGGAGTAAACAAGGTCTGTTACCAATTTCTTTGGAAATTAGGAGTAAATGAAGAAGAATTCTGGTGAGAAAAATGAGAGAGAAGAGGAATTTCCAAATGGAAGAGAGAACGAGAAGAAAGAAAGAGAGAAAAAAAAAAAAGAAAAACAACAGGGCCTAATGAAGAGCAGTGTACTGAACACACATCACTCCAAAGGCTGGGGGAAAAAGATGCTCTGATGGGTATTTGTTTTGACACATTCTACAGAAGTAGGGAGAAGGAGAGAATATATACAAGGGGATAACACGGGTAGTAGAACCTGGCAATCCTCAAGAACAGTCACACTGGAGACTTCCCTGGTGGTCCAGTGACTAAGATTTGGCACTCAAAGCAAGGGACCCAAGTTCAATCCCTAGTCAGAGAATTAGATCCTATATACCAAAACAGAAGATATCCCACATGCAGCAACTAAGGTGGGCATAGCCAAATAAATAAATGCCTAAATCTAAACAAAACAGTTACCTGTACTAATATTGTGAACACATTATCACAATAACCACAAATGCTACATTCTGTTATTACCTCCATTTTACAGTAAAAGAAACAGACTCATAGAGGCCAGTGAACTTCCCCTAAGTCACACGGGCATCAGCATCAAAGCAGGAATTTGAATCTGGTTCTGTTTAATTAGAACTTGGACTCTCCTCCATCTTGCTGTGCTCCCTTATAGTTCTTGCCAAGGGATGGGTTTCCCTGGTGGCTCAGAGGGTAAAGAATCTGCCTGCAATGCAGAAGACTCAGTTTCAGTCCCTCAGTTGGGAAGATCCCTTGGGTAGGAAATGGCAACCCACTCAGGTATTCTTGGAGAAATCCATGGACAGAGGAACCTGACAGGCTACAGTTCATGGGGTCACAAAGAGCTGGACACGACTGAGCAACTAACACTTTTCAAGGTAAGCAGCAGATTCAAAAGAATCTGGAAAAATCTGGAAAAGAGTTGAGGGGGATTCAAAGAAAATGTACTGGCTATTACCTCATATCTGCCATTCTTAAAATTGATTTCATTTAACTCTTTGTGTTTGATTTTTTTTTTTATTTCTTGCCAAAAATATAATCCGACACCACGGTAAGAAAACCTGGATATTCATAAATAACCTTATGAAGGGGTTTTACTTGTCAAAGTCAAACTTGAAGTTCTCACTCAGACCATTGCTCCAGTCTTGGGAAAATGAGGATTGCTTGGTATTCTTTGGAAGTGATGATTCCTATTCCTGCTTAAGAATTAGCTTTTACTTTATTAATGAAATATTTTAATGAGTTTAATATAATTAGAAAATATGTCTCAAAGTCCCTAGGAAGAAAGTCATGAGTTTCTATAATTTTACTTTCTCCATATTAACCATTTAAAACCATAGTTTTCCTGCTAAAATAAATTTCATCTATGAACATGTCCATGTTATTATAGGAAACTGGACCTACACTGCCATCTGCTGTGTCAAGATTAGGTACAAAATCACCCATATAAACTGGACTTGAAGAATGCAAAATATACATATGAAAAATTTGCATCACCTTGCTGTATGGAAAATAAGTGCAAGGGAAAATATATGCTTGTGGTTACTTATACTGGAAGCATGGAGAGGAACTTTATGTATGTGTGTTTTTAATACAACGTAAAAAAAGGAAAAATAATAAAACCTGTGTCCCCACAACCTATATTTAAAAATCAATATTATCAATGCTATCAATGCTCCCTGTTTGTCTTCCTGGTCCCATTCTCTACCACTCCCACCTCCACGCCAAAGAAATCACTCTCTAGCATCATGTTTCTGTTCCGTTCCGTCGCTCAGTCGGGTCCGACTCTTTGCGACCCCATGGACTGTAGCCTACCAGGCTTCTCCGTCCATGGGATTCTCCAGGCAAGAATACTGGAGTGGGTTACCGTTTCCTTCTAGGCCAAAGTGTACATTTAATAGGTAAGTATGTTCACTTTTTACCATTGTGTCCTTTATTAAGGCTTACCATTGACAAAGTCTCTGAGCTAGCAGCACTTCATCTTGGGAGGTTAGTAGAGAAAACTGTTCTGATATTCTTGTGCCCAAGAGTATTTTCCCCAAATTTAAGAGCCAGTGCTGTCCAGCTAGCTTCTTGATTGCCTCAAAGTCTTATTTATTTATTTATATCAAGGGCAACAGAGTTTTTAAATAAATGAGAGATTTTAAGCAGCATAGTGACTTAAGCAGACTCACATTTTAGAAATCTTTCTGGCTAGAGAATAGGAAGCTGTTGGAATACCATTGTGGAGAGATGGGAGGGGCCCAAACCAAGTAGAGGAGCAGTCATGGAGAGAGATTAGACTCATCCATCTACAAACTGAACAAATCTTGGACAACCCATCTAATATTTTATATGAAGAATCCAAGGTCAAAGAGGGTTAATTGACTTAACTCCTGTAGTGGTTTTCTTCTTTTTCCTCTGCTCTTTCCTATTTCTTGAGACATTCCTCATAATTGCCCAATTAAAACCTTCATCCCTTCACACCTGAACAATTTACTTAATTTAATTTTGCATTTATCTAATGTATTGGTCTTTTGGTTTGTATCATTTGCTCCTGGAGCCAAGAAGACTGCTAATTAACTTGCTCTGCAGAGCAGCACTCCCAAATGGACCGCCAACACTGCTCCACAGTGATGGTCTGTAAGGAGAAAATGAAATCCATAAATGAAGGCATCAGGAAGTCCTTCCCACTTATGTATTCCTGAAAATGTCTTTGAATGGTTGCAGGCAAAGCTTCAGAAATCAGTAAACTGAAGGCTCAGGGTGCAACCTTACAAGAGGAATTGCTGAGTCATAGGGCAGATGTGTAAACATTTCTTTTAAGAACCATCACAGTGTTTTCCAATGAGATTGTACCATTTTACATTTCCACATAAGAAGATGAAGGTTCAAGTAGTGTCACATCTTTCCCAACATTTGGTGTTGTCAACCTTCCAGTTTAGCCATTCTAGTGGATGTGAAGTGGCATCTCCTTAGGTTTTCAACTTTCACTGTGGAAATTACTGTGTGGCCGGCATCTCTCTCCTGATTGGATCCAGGTTGATACAAACACTTAAGTAAAGGGAAAATGAAACACCTTTTTCACTTAAAGATATTTATCAGGTACTTGATAAAGGCACCAGTTTCCAATGACAAAAATTGTTTACTCAGAATTGAAGTACCATATTTAGAAAAAAAGGAAATGATTTACACATTTGGGATTTAGCTGGCTGGCTAAGAAAAAGCACATAGAGATTTTTTTCTTATCGTTTTCTACTGACATAAATAGCTCAAATAATCCTAACCATGTTTGTTTACTTTAGGATGAGCAAGATGTGCAAATTTTATTATCTTAGGAGGGTCTCTGCAATGCTGAGATACTTAAAATTGGCTTAATCTAAATTCAAGGGACTCACAGACAATCAAATGACTTACAAGTTCTTTTTCAGTTAAAAAAAAATTCAAAACCTACTATCATCTGTAAGGAAACATTTCTTAATTGTTTAAGTAGAATTCAGGGAGAATATTTGTATAAAAGAGAGAAGCACAGTACAGTAGTTAAGATCATGAGCAAGTTACATTAAATCTCTGTGAATCAGTTTCCTCTTCTGGGAAAGGAGGATGTCTGTAATTTTTACCTTAGTTTTTGAAGTAGAAAAAAGTAAGTGATCTAAAACTTTACAACTTATTGGGTTCAAATAGCACTTCTTCTGTAACAGTATTGATTATTGCGAACACTTACATGGCATTTACATGCTTCTTGTTGTTGTTCAAATGCTAAGTCATGTACAACTCTTTGCATCCCCATGGACTGCAGCATGCCAGGCTCCCTTGTCCTTCACTGTCTCCCAGAGTTTGCTCAAACTCATGTCCATTGAACCGATGAGGCCATCCAACCATCTCATAATTTGTCACCCCCTTCACCTGCCCTCAGTCTTTCCCAGTATCAGAGTCTTTTCCAGTGAGTCAGCTCTTTGCATCAGGTGGCCAAAGTATTGGAGCTTCAGCTTCAGCATTGGTCCTTCTAATGAGTTATCAGGGTTGATTTCTTTTGGGACTGACTAGTTTGATGTCCTTGCTGTCCAAGGGACTCTCAAGAGCCTTCTTCAGCACCACAGTTGGAAAACATCGATATTCGGTGCTAAGCCAGGTTTATGGTCCAACTCTCATATCTGTATATGACTACTGGGAAAACAGTAGCCTTGATGATACGGACATTTGTCAGCAACGTGATGTCTCTGCTTTTTAATACTCTGTCTTGTTTTGTCATAGCTTTTCTTCTGAGGAGCAAGATGCAGTCACCTTCTTCAGTGATTTTGGAGCTCAAGAAAATAAAACCTGTCAAGGTTTCCATCTTTTCCCCATCTATTTGCCATGAAGTGATGGGACCGGATGCCATGATCTTTGTTTTTTTCAATGCTGAGTTTTAAGCCAGGTGTTTTACTTTCCTCTTTTGCCTTCACCAAGAGACTCTTTAGTTCCTGTTCATTTTCTGCCATAAGGGTGGTGTCATCTGCATATCTGCGGTTATTGACATTACTCCCAGAAATCTTAATTCAAGTTTGTGCTTCATCCAGCCTAGTACTGCATTTAAATTCAGACTTAAATAGAAGAAAGTAGGAAAAATGACTAGACCATTCAAGTATGACCTAAATAAAATCTCTTACCATTATACAGTGGAAGTGACAAATAGATTCAGGGAATTAGATTTGATAGACAAAATGCCTGAAGAACTATGGACGGAGGTTTGTGACATTGTACAGGAGGCAGTGATCAAGACCATCCCCAAGAAAAAGAAATGCAAAAAAGACAAAGTGGTTGTCTGAGGAGGACTTACAAATAGTTGAGAAAAGAGAAGTGAAAGACAAAGAAGAAAAGGAAAGATATACCCATTTGAATGCAGAGTTCCAAAGAATAGCCAGGAGAGACTTAAAAAAAAACAGGTCTTCAGTGTCAGACTTTATTTTTTTGGGCTCCAAAATCACTGAGGATGCTGATCGCAGCCATGAAATTAAAAGACGCTTACTCCTTGGAAGGAAAGTTATGACCAACCTTGATAGTATATTAAAAAGCAGAGACATTACTTTACCAACCAAGGTCCGCCTAGTCAAGGTTATGGTTTTGCCCGTGGTCTTGTATGGATGTGAGAGTTGGACTGTGAAGAAAGCTGATCGCCGAAGAATTGATGCTTTTGAACTGTGGTGTTGGAGAAGACTCTTGAGAGTCCCTTGGACTGCAAGGAGATCCAACCAGTCCATTCTAAAGGAGATCAATCCTGGGTGTTCATTGGAAGGACTGATGCTAAAGCTGAAACTCCAATACTTTGGCCACCTCATACGACGAGTTGACTCACTGGAAAAGACTCTGATGCTGGGAAAGGTTGGGGGCAGGAGGAGAAGGGGACGACAGAGAATGAGATGGCTGGATGGCATCACCGACTCTGTGGACATGAGTTTGAGTGAACTCCGGGAGTTGGTGATGGACAGGGAGGCTTGGCGTATTGTGATTCATGGGGTCGCGGAGAGTCGGACATGACTGAGCGACTGAACTGAACTGAACTGAACTGAAGTGATTAATGCAAAGAAATAGAAAAAAAAAAATAGAATGGGAAAGACTAGAGATCTCTTCAAGAAAATTAGAGATACCAAGGGAACATTTCATGCAAAGGTGGGCACAATAAAGGGCAGAAACAGTAAGGACGTAAGAAAAGCGGAAGATATTAAGAACAGGTGGCAAGAATACACAGAGGAACTGTACAGAAAAGATCTTAATGACCCAGATAACCATGATAGTATGCTCATTCACCTAGAGCCATACATCCTGGAGTGCGAAATCAAGTGGGCCTTAGGAAGCATCACTACAAACAAACTAGTGGAAGTGATGGAATTTCAGCTGAGCCATTTGAAATCTTAAAAGATGATGCTGTTTAAGGGCTAAACTCAATATGCCAGCAAATTTGGAAAATTCAGCAGTGGCCATAGGACCAGAAAAGGTCAATTTTCATTCCAATCTCAAAGAAACACAATGCCTAAGAATGTTCAAACTACCACACAATTGCACTCATTTCACAACGCTAGCAAAGTAATGCTCAAAATTCTCCAAGCCAGGCTTCAACAATACCTGAACCAAGAACTTCAAGATGTTCAAACTGGATTTAGAAAAGGCAGAGAAACCAGAGATCAAATTGCCAACATCCATTGGATCATCAAAAAGCAAGAGAGTTCCAGAAAAACATCTACTTCTGCTTTATTGACTATGCCAAAGCCTTTGACTGTGTGGATGACAACAAACTGTGGAAAATTCTTCTAGAGATGGGAATACCAGACCACCTGACCTGCCTCCTGAGAAATCTGTATGCAGGTCAGGAAGTAACAGTTAGAACCGGACATGGAACAATGAACTAGTTCCAAATGGAGAAGGAGTCCATCAAGGCTGTATATTGTCACCCTGCTTATTTAACTTATATACAGAGTACATTATGTGAAATGCTGGGCTGGATGAAGCACAAGCTGGAATCAAGACTGCCAGAAGAAATATCAATAACCTCAGATATGCAGATGGCACCACCCTTATGGCAGAAAGTGAAGAGGAACTGAAGAGCCTGTTGATGAAAGTGAAAGAGAGTGAAAAAGCTGGCTTAAAAGCAACATTACAAAAACTAAGATCATGGCATCTGGTCCCATCACTTCATGGCAAACAGATGGGGTAACAGTGGAAACAGTGACAGACTTTATTCTCTTGGGCTCCAAAATCACCATAGAGAGTGACTGCAGCCATGAAGTGAATGGATGCTTGCTCCTTGGAAGAAAAGCTATGACCAACCTAGACAGCATATTAAAAAGCAGAGACATTACTTTGCAGACAAAGGTCTGTCTAGTCAAAGCTATGGTTTTTCCAGTAGTCATGTATGGATGTGAGAGTTGGACCATAAATAAAGCTGAGCACCGAAGAAGTGATGCTTTTGAACTGTGGTGTGGAGAAAACTCTTAACAGAGTCCCTTGGAATGCAAGGAGATCAAACCAGTCAATCCTAATGGATCTCAGTCCTGAATATTCATTGGAAAGACTGATGCTGAAGCTCCAATACTTTGGCCATCTGATGCGAAGAACTGACTCAGTGAAAAAGATCCTGATGCTGGGAAAGACTGAAGACAGGAGGAGAAGGGGATGACAAAGGATGAGATGGTTGGATGGCATCACCAACTCGATGGACATGAGTTTGAGCAAGCTCCAGTGTTGGTAATGTACAGGGAGGCCTGGGGTGCTGCAGTCCATGGGATTGCAAAGACTCAGACATGACTGAGCAACTGAACTGACTGACTGCATTTAGGACTCTTTTGTTGACTTTGAGGTTTACTTCTTTTCGTCTAAGAGATTCTTGTCTACAGTAGTAGATAAAATGGTCATCTAAATTAAATTTGCCCATTCCAGTCCATTTTAGTTCATTGATTCCTAACGTGTCCACATTCACTCTTGCCATCTCCTGTTTGACAACACCCAATTTATCTTGATTCATGGACCTAACATTCCAGGTTCCAGTACAATATTGTTCTTTACAGCCCTGAACTTTACTTTCACCACTAGACACATTCACAACTGGGTGTTGTTTCTGCTTTGTCTCATCCGTTTCATTCTTTCTGGAGCTCTTTATCCATTCTTCTCCAATAGCATATGGGACACCTACTGACATGGAGGGTTCATCTTTCAGTGTCATATCTTTTTGCCTTTTCATACTATTCATGAGGTTCTCAAGGCATGGGCCATGTTCAGTAAACCTTTTAATTCAATTTTCTGCTCATAGTTAGTGCTGTGCTCTCTCCCTGTAGTTTGGCCTGTGGCAGCCCAGTCCTGGACTCTGACGTCTCGCATGTGTTTAAGCTCATGTAACCCTTATAATGGGGCTTCCCTGGTGGCTCAGAGGTTAAAGCATCTGCCTCCAATGCGGGAGACCCGGGTTCGATCCCTGGGTCGGGAAGATCCCCTGGAGAAGGAAACGGTAACCCACTCCAGTATTCTTGCCTGGAGAATCCCATGGACGAAGAAGCCTGGTAGGCTACAGTCCATGGGGTCGCAAAGAGTCGGACACAACTGAGCGACGGAACGGAACGGAACGGAACCCTTATAAGAGCCCTATGAAGTAGAATACTAGTATTCATCTTCATTGTTTCAAAGATAAAGCTGAAGCAGGTTAATACCTTCCTTTGATCTCACAGTCCTGTATGCAGCAAAGTTGGATCTGACCCCAGGCAGCCTGGATATAAAGCTCTGGAAAACTATGCTGTGGACTGAACAGAACAAAGGGCTTGGATACCTCAAGGGCTCCAAGGCACTGGTAGTGAAATCCAGAAGTAGTTAGTCTTGGCCAAGATGCCTGGGTGTTCATTGAAAGGACTGATGCTAAAGCTGAAACTGCAATACTTTGGCCACCTCATGCGACGAGTTGACTCACTGGAAAAAAACTCTGATGGTGGGAAAGGTTGGGGGCGGGAGGAGAAGGGGATGACCGAGAATGAGATGGCTGGATGGCATCACCAACTCTGTGGACATGAGTTTGAGTGAACTCCGGGAGTTGGTGATGGAGGCCTGGCGTGCTGTGATTCATGGGGTCGTGGAGAGTCGGACACGACTGAGCGACTGAACTGAACTGAACTGAAGATGCCACCAGTGCAGCTTGGAGCATGATTATTGCCAAAGTGACACTCTTTGCACCCACAAGGTAGTAATACCTGCGGTAACTCCATTGCATATGAATGAAAGGTATGCTTATAATACCTGCAAACTTCAAATACCCTTACACAATCAATTCAAAGTATTTAACTGAACTCTTTTCTGGAGGAGTGGATCTCAGGCAGACCATAAAGAAAGATGGAGTGTTAAAGGGTGCTACACCAGGAAACTGATCCTTGATTCCTGCCTCACAATACACTTGGGATTGAAATAGTCTTGCACCAATTTGAAGTGCAAGAGGTGCACAGGCTTCTCATTGCTATGGAGTTTCGTGTTGCAGAGCCCAAACTCTAGGGCTCACGGGCTTCAGTAGCTCTGGCGTGTGGGGCTTAGGTGCTGCACATCTTGTGGGATCTTCCTGGATCACGGATTGAATGTGTGTCTCCTGTATTAGCAGGTGGATTCTTTAGTACGGAGCCACCAGGGAAACCCTACATAATAACCCTGTTTTTATTGATATATAGTTGCTATATAATAGTCTATAACTTTCAAGTGTACTACATAGTGATTTTATATATCTGCATACATTATGAAATGATCAATGTGGTAAGTCTAGTAACAATCTGTTCCCATTAAAAGTTACTACAATATTATTGACCATACTCCTTATGCTGTTTATTATATCCATGTGACTTATTTATTTTATAACTAGAGGTTTTTATTTCTTAATTCCCTTCACCTATATAGAATATATTCCTAGAACAAGTGGGAAAAATTAGATAGGAATTGGAACATTCCATATTATCATAAACTTGATAATTTTCTGAGGTGTAATAATAGTGCTGTGGCTATGTCTTATTCTTTGTAATACATGCTTTCATATTTACGGGCAAAGTGTTAATGTCTGTAACTTACTTGCAAATAGTGATGCAAAAAAAGGTGAGTATGGATGTGAGAGTTAGACTGTGAAGAAAGCTGATCGCTGAAGAATTGATGCTTTTGAACTGTGGTGTTGGAGAAGACTCTTGAGAGTCCCTTGAACTGCAAGGAGATTCAACCAGTCCATTCTAAAGGAGATCAATCCTGGGTGTTCATTGGAAGGACTGATGCTAAAGCTGAAACTCCAATACTTTGGCCACCTCATGCGACAAGTTGACTCACTGGAAAAGACTCTGATGCTGGGAAAGGTTGGGGGCGGGAGGAGAAGGGGACGACAGAGAATGATGGCTCGATGGCATCACCGACTCTGTGGACATGAGTTTGAGTGAACTCCGGGAGTTGGTGATGGACAGGGAGGCCTGGCGTGCTGTGATTCATGGGGTCGCGGAGAGTCGGACATGACTGAGCAACTGAACTGAACTGAACTGAACTGATGTGCAGAGAGAAAAAGCAAATGTAGCAAAATATTAATAACTGTAACATCTAGGTAGAGGGTGTTCATTGCACTATTCTTGTTTTTGTTTAAACATTTGCATAATAATGAAAGTCAGAAACAAAATTTTAGAAGTCATACTATGTTAGCTCCCAGAAATACTTCTGCTAACATGTTGGTTTAAATCCTTTTAGCTTTTTTCCCTATGCACAGATGACTTTTACTTAAAAACAACAGAGGATCAAATATACATGGGTATCTGTTCATTTAATCAAATTAATTATCCAATTTTCTAAGTTTATTTTCCATAGACCCAATACATAAATGAATATTCAAGGATGTCTTTCAGTTTTTACTGAATGTACCATAAGAATTCAGTGTGCCACATTTATTACAACTGTTTGTAAAAATCATTTAAGAAAAGATAGATGAAAAATTCATTAACTTTTAGTAACTTCATTATGTCAAGGGGCATCTTCATCATGAAATAGCATTGCCAAATTTAATAAAGTTATTGTTGACATTAAAAATTTATGCTGTTCATTCACTTAATATTTACTTTCTATACTGTTCAGTTCTAAGTGCTGTGAGTATAGAGTAGTGAACAATCAACTGTGTTCCTCGGAGGCTCTCCCTGACACAGGATCTAAAACGTGTTAGTACCCTGATTGAAAGGGCAGGGACTGGGAAGTCCAGAGACTGGGCTCCTAATTTACCCACTAGAGAATTCCTCCAGCTCCATGGAGGAAGTGACATTTAAATTGAGATTTGAAGGTTGAATAGGAGACTCCTGTAACACTAGATTGAAAAGAGGGCTCGCAGTTTACAATGCTTGATATGTAACCTTAGGCAAGTTCCTGGACCTCTCCGTGCTTCAGGGATAAAGTGGTAAAGCTTAAATAAGACACAAAAAGCCCTTATCCAGGTATGGCACTATTTAGCACTTGCAGTTATTGCTGCTGTTTAAGAAGAGCTACACTGTACTCCGTGGTCACAAATAGAAATAAGATACATCGTGTAGCTGCCCTAGGAGTCTCTCCAGTCGTTTAGTCGCTAAATTATGTCTGACTCTTTTGCGACCCCATGGACTGTAGCCCACCACGCTCTCCTTGTCCATGGGATTTCTCAAGCAAGAATACTGGAGTGGGTTGCCATTTCCTTGTCCAGAGGATCTTCCCCATCCAGTACCCCCTCCCTAACTTATTTTACCCTAAAATAAGCCTCTCTTCCAAATGTGCAATACAGCAAGTGTTAATTTCCAAACAGTGTTAATGCTTTTTGTTTCTCCCTACTTTCCCACCTCCACTTGAGCTGACGCACTTCTCTGAGTGCTCTCTGTGAACTCCAGGGGCTGCACTTCCCAGGTGAGACTTCCCACCGTTCTAGAACCAGGGCCACAAAGCCCAAGTGGAGCTAGAGGAGAGCGCTCTTGGAGCCTCGCCCCCAAGCGCAGGCGCCAGTATACTCAGTCCTGATTGGCCCGCTCTCCGAGCTCGCCGGCATCACCGTATCCAATCGGCGTAATGCTTGTTGAGCGACGGCAGCAACCGGCGTACACTAGGAGCTTGAGAACCCTGTGGAGAGCGCGGGAGGTCAGGCCATGAACTTGGGGTAAGCTGGGGAGAGAAAGTTGTAGTCTGTGGAAGGGCGAGGCTTAACTGGCCCTTGGAGTCCTTCGCGGGGAATCTTCCAGTCCGGTGTCGTCCCAAGCTGCAGTGCCGGCTCCCTGAAGTGGAGAGGGGCAAGGGGCTGGGTCGGCCTTTTACTTTTCAAATTAATAACTCGCGTGAAAACTGTCCGTCTCTCCTTTTCGCTTCCTCCTGTCTCAGGAGGGAGAAGGAGGAGAGGCGCGAGCGGAGGTAGAAGGTGAGGGCAGGTGGAGAGATAAAGCTTAGCAACTTCCCGGGGAGAAATCCTGGCCCAGGCTCTGGTGCTTTGCGTCCCTGTCGTGCGTTTCGTTTTTGGTTTGCAATGTTGGAGCGCCCAGAGAAGCTTAGCGCCTGCGGTGCAAAGAGCCAGGCTTCTCGAGGAGCCACGGATCATTTGTGGTTGACATCTTACAGGCCCTCATCAGATAGTGGTGCTGGTGGTGGTTAGTCACTTAGTCGTGTTCAAATCTTCGTGACCCCATGGACTGCAGCCTGCCAAGTTCCTCTGTCCATGGGATTCTCCAGGCGAGAATACTGGAGTGGGTTGCCATTCCCTTCTCCGGGGGACTCTCCTGACCCAGGGATTGAACCTTGGTCCCCAGTGTTGCAGGCAGTTTCTTTATCGTCTGAGCCATCAGGGAAGCCAAATAAAAAGGACCGTTGCATGGTTTTCATGATTGGGAAGTTTGATATTTTAAGAACATGAAAAGTCACCTAACTTACCCACATGCACCTCATTTAGCAAATAGAATCTAGGGATAGCAAATAAATAAAACAGCCCCTGAAGGCGTTGCAATACAGTAGTAGTGAATAAAGGTACTTTACAATTTCATTCAAAGTCTTTTGTTTAAATTTCACCAATGTAAACATGAACTGTTTATAACTGTGCAACCGGGAAACCCTTAAAACCCATTCTTTCCAGTGTTTTATCTTAATCATAAGTTGAGGTCGTTTGATTTCCCCCACCTTAGCATCACGGAAAATTTCGTATTCCCTTTTTTTGGTCTGCCGGGTTTAATTTTTTTTTTACTGTGGACGTCATTTTTGTCCCTGTTGATACTTACTGACCTACTTCTTCCCTTCCTCTCTCCTGCCCCTCTCACCTTATTAAAATAGTATAATAACTGTGTGTACTGCTGCTTTTGGTTTTAGTGAAATTTTTATTAGGACTTTAACAAATGCAATTTTCATTGACAGTAACTACTGTTACTTTGTACTCTTGCGTTTGACAGGCACAGATAAAGTACAGAGGGGAAAATATAGGTGTATTGCTGTGATACTTTAAAAAGTGTCACTAAGTCTGAGTGTGTATTAGTTGAAATATTCAAAATAAAACTCCATGCTCAAGCAGTTTATAACCCTGGTGGCACTCTTACAGGTTCACTTCCAAATACTGCTCTACTAGGCCATAGAATGTATTAGTCATGAGACCATTATGAAACTAATAAATAGTAACTAGAGGTTTTGCTCCTTTAACATAGGTGAGGAATTCCCTAACAGCATTATTTTTTTTCCAGTCTAGAGTTAAAAGAATTAAATGATGTTAGAATAACCAGATTAATTTATTCCTTTATGACTGAGCAGCTGAACTGAACAAAATTCAGGTTGAATATGATAAATTCTTTGTAGGAAAGTTTCAAGAATTTTTTCTACGTAGTTTTAAATTTTATCTTGAATTGAAAAATGTTTTAAATTAAAAGAATGATTTCAACTACACCTCAATTTAAAAAAAATGAAAAATTTTTTAAAATGCTTTAATATTTACAAGATTCCTGTATTAATTCAAAAGAACAAATTTACTTTCAAGGTTCAGATGAACATTTCTGGCTATTTAAGATGTTGCTGTTTCTTAAAAATAACAGACAACTTTCTTTTATTTTGCAGAGATGGTTTAAAGCTTGAAACGGAATTATTGAATGGAAAAACCAAGCTTATATTGTCTCCATATGGTATGCTATGTTACTGGAAATCTAAAATATAAACTTTTAGATTCCTACATAAAATGTATTATTTTGTAACAGGTTTTTTGCTTGTAGTGGAATATTTATATGATACTTTGAAAAAACTGATTTCCCTAACTTTCTCAAATTTATTTTTAGCCAAGTAGAGTCGGATCACATCATTGCTTACCACTGTCAGTATTTATTCGTATAATTTAATGTTCCAGTATATTTCGTATGTAACATCTCTTCGTTATATTTGTATATAGCAAACATGCTTATTGTCTACTGAGTAATCTAGGTGAAATTTATGTATTTATGTTCTGTGCATGTAAACAATGTATTATTTGAGAAAATTCAATTTATGATAAGACTATAGTTTTAAAGTCATTTAAAACTCAGAGTATGCTTTGGTACTCTTCTTATTCAGATTATTTTCTTTTTCTCTAAACTGTTTATAGTTTTTGAACAAAAATGAAATAGAACTATTTGAACCACACTGTAAAAGTTAAAACATTTAATATCTAAAGTTAATGCTTTTGGGGGTTACTATTTTTAGTTAATATCTTCAAACGGTGCTAATTAAAATTTCTTTTGTGACTGCCTTAGTATGTTTTTGGTTGATAGTTTAGTAATTTTTTTTTCTTTTGTAGACCATAAATCAAAAATTTCTGGAAAGGTAAGCCAAATGACTTTGACCTGACTTGTTTTCAAATGTAAAATGCAATTCACTTTACAGTGGTTTGAAAATAATTCCTGTCAAACTGTCATAAAGGATTTGGAGTGATGAGGAAAAGTTACTGTTTGGTTGCTTTCAAGCTGGTCCTTTCACAGAAATGGAATCGTAATTTTTGGTTCAAAAAGACTTCTAGAATTTTTCTCTCCAGATCAGTTCTGTCCAGTAACACTTTCTGCAGTGATGGAAATGTTACAAAATCAGTGCTGTCCAATATGACAGCCAGCCACTAGCCATGTGTAGCTGTTAAGGACTTAAAATGTGATCAGTGTGATTAAGGAAGTTAATTGTTAATTCATTTATTTTGTTTTTAATTTCAATTTAGTAACTACTGTACTGAACAGTGTTACTCCTGAGATCTTTAAAAACAGACTTTAAAACAAAGTTCTTTTTTCATACTCAGATTCCATTTTCCCCACACCAAATGGATGTATTTGGTTGACAAAATCTTAAATGCATTTAGCTTCTTAGTGTAAGAGGTTACACTTAAGCTAAATATAATTTTCCTTTTCAATTATTTTTCCTTATCAGGAACTCACAGTGCTGTTTTCTGCAGAATACATTACCACTTCAAAATTTTGATACCACTTCTTGTTTCCCATTTCTTTTCCCCTTAAGCAGCAGAAATTTCTATCTCCTCCGTAAGTTTCTGTAGTCCTTTTTATTTTGCAGCATCTTAAAGTCTGTTTTTCCATATCTTGAGTAGAGCCCAGTTTGGGTGATGTGGCACTTAACAATTCTGAACCCTTAATGGCTTTGGTTTCCAGGTTTAATCAAGGTGGAGAAGATGCTTGAGTTCCCAGCTTATCAATTACTTGGTAAATGGGTGATAATGGTCTAAGTAATTCCACAAGCTACCTATAAAAATTGTTACATACACACAGAGTATATGCATACCTGTGTGTTCCCTTAATTGCAAAATATTTTTCTGCCCTAAAATATTGCAGCAATTGTTTTGTTTGAGTCACAGTAACAAATACAGTACTCCTTTTCAAGCTCCTGGATTTAAAAACAAACAAAAAGCTACCTGTAATAGTTGATTTATGTCTTCCCCGGCCTCTATTTTCTTGCACATATTCCCTCTTCAGTTGTGTCCTTAATGGATTTGTTATTGTCAGTCCTTTTGTGAAGACATTTCATTATCTTTTTAAGCAACTTGGGACATCCGGAGATCCCCTTTTATGCCTGCAATAACGTTACTAGTCTTGAACTTTTGGTAAAATCCTTTCAAAATTCTTTTAGGGGTCTAGATATTTATTTATTGAATTAAATCAGATTGTTTTATTCCTCTTGCTTTGGGGACACCAAAATACTGATGCATGGTAACTCTGTGAGGTGGTGGATATGTTAATTAGCTTGATTGTGGTGGTTATTTCACAGTGTATACTTGTATCAAATTGTACACCTATTAAACCTCAGTAAAGCTGGAAGAAAGTACTGATGCAACCTAAGTTTCCTAAATCTCAATTCTGCAGCTATATATTGATTTCTCTTTTCTGTAAGTTCATAAATTCACTCATCGTAGTGCTTTGCTTTTCTTTTTCTAGGGTAAGCTCCTCAGTGACCATACTGCCTACAATTCGTTTTTTCATCTTCCTCACCAGTTGAATTACTGTCATATTCATAGTGTGCTCTTTAAACACTGTGAGCTCTAGCTCAGCATCAAGTTTAACACACTGCGGTCTGAGTACTTTAATTTTTTCAAAATCTCTCCTGCGTTTTTCTTTAATCTGTGGGAGTGAATAGGAAATAAATATGGTTGCCAGTCTAAAATAAGAGAAATATTAATGATTCAGTGTCATGGGTAATTTATAAATTCTAAAGTCATAAAAATATCTCACAATTAGTTGAAATACAAAACATTAAAAAAATGCAGATATTTCTACGTGTGAGAATCAGAATAATGCTACACTAAAAGATGCATACAGTATTAGTGCTAGGTAGCTTGTTTTATATTTTAAAATATTAATTTTCTCTGAATCTTTCTGACCTTGGGATCCTGGTTATATATAAATTCTGAAGTCAACCAGTGTTAAATGCATTGGACCCTGCCTTTTATCTTTTTTAATATTATGAAAAATATTGGTGCAATTAAAACATTAAAAAAAATTTTAGGTAAAGAGCAACATGCTACATAGAAATGTTTATGACATTAATACCCTACTTGATCAATTAAAATTCATCTGATCCAGTAAACACTTGGAAAATGATATGGGCTAGATTGCTTTTTCCTGTTAAGTAACTTGAACATAATTGAATATTTATTTCATAGTTCATGATTTTTCGTTGCTTTCTCTCATTACTCTTCTCAGGCATTAAGCTACAAACATATTCAGGATTGAGCTGAGTGTATATTGATCTCATGCCAGATATTGCTACCCCCCTTTTTCATTTAATACTTTTAGGTGATTTTTTCTGTATTTATTTCTGGTATAAGTAGACTGTGGCATAATAGTTCTAGTTAAATTGGGGCTGCAATTAATAGGTTTCTGTTTAAAAGAATTTACTGCAGCTGTGAAACTCCCCTATGTGTGTATAGCTGCATTCTTGACTGTATTTGTTCTGTGACTCTGAGAGAAAAAAAAGAAAACCTAGTCCATGTTTCTTAGAAGCAGGACTGTCAGTTCAGTAAATAACTATATATTACAAGTAAAATAAAATGTGTACCATACTAGGGTTATAAAAAGAAAAAAACTTTTCAAAGAGCAGTCCTTTCTGGTTAGAGGAGACAGGGAATACTTCATAAATGAGCTGACTCAAAGATTAGGGAAATATTCATAGTGGAAGTAGCAGAGATGTATATTCTAAACTCAAAGAAAATAGCAGGCGAAATACCAAAGTACAAACCATAATTTGTATTTGGGGATACTGTGTATATCAGCAGGGAATGTACAACATAAAACTTAGGGTGGTTACAATTGTGAGGGGTTTAAATGTACATTCAAAGGGTTTGAACTTACTTGTTTTGAAAAGTAGACTAGATAGGATTTGTGTTGTAAGAAAGGGCTTTGGGCAGTTCTGTGAAGGACCGATTATCATAACAGGAACACTACTTAGAGCTAGTTATTTTAGTCCAGGAAGAGTTTTATGAGACTCTGAAGTATGATGGTTATCAGAATGTAAAGAAGGGGACAAAAGTAAGAAATTTTAAGATACATTAATGGCATACACTATACTTCTTAGCACTTTGAGTCAGAAACTGACTAGAGAACTGAAATGCTCAACTGTTCATGATCCCAAAAAAGTCAGTATGAGTCAAAGAAGAGTGAGTAGTAGTAATAGCTGTAGTAGTTGGAGATTGGGGTGTAGGGCTCAGCTTTGTAAGCTGTGTGCAGTCTGCTGATAATTTGATTAACAGTGATTTTCAAAAACTAGAATGAATTGTGAGTGTCAAAAGTTGGAACTTTAAGGTAAAATATGGCATTTTTGGTTCTCTTGGACTACTGGATGATCTAGTAAGTAGACTCAAATTCCCATTTGTCAACGTAAGTTGCTTCTGACTGGTGGCTGCCTGCTTTAAACGGATAAGTGCTCTTCAGTTCATCCTAGTTGCCACCCAGCCTAATTTGCAGTAGGTATTTAAATTTGTCACTTTTCATTGAAAGAATTAGTTATATAAAAATAGCCATGGTGATATGAGGGTAAAGGAGCATACTAGATTGTGCTATTAGTATTATCGAAAGTCTTAAAGCCTGGGCTAAGAGGGCATACGTGGGATGAAGAGGATAATAGATTTTGCTGCTGATGATACAGTACATTTTGAAAAGTAGGGTAAAATGAGGTTAATGAATTGGTCAGAGTGTGGTTATGTATTATGTAATTTTTGAAAGTAAGGAGATTTGAGATATGATAAGCCAAATGAAAGCCACGTGGTATCTACCCCACTCCTTGACAGCAGGAGTTTTGTCTTAGTCATTTTATGCCTTCAGCATCTTGTCCACAGTGTTGATCACCTAAAGAGCTACAGTTAATATTGATTGAATGACTGTTGAATTACTTTATGTTAGATGTGTCTACAGAAATGTACAGTGGGTTAAATAAGAGATAGATTTGAGATAAGCAAATTGTAATAGTTTGGTAGTGAAAACCTGAATTTAGACTGCAGTTCAGCTCAGTCGTGTCCAACTCTTTGTGACCCCATGAATCACAGCACGCCAGGCCTCCCTGTCCATCACCAAGTCCCGGAGTTCACTCAAACTCATGTCATTGAGTCAGTGATGCCATCCAGCCATCTCTTCCCCTGTCGTCCCCTTCTCCTCCTGCCCCCAATCACTCCCAGCATCAGTCTTTTCCAGTGAGTCAACTCTTCACATGAGGTGGCCAAAGTATTGGAGTTTCAGCTTCAGCATCAGTCCTTCCAGTGAACACCCAGGACTGATATCCTTTAGAATGGACTGGTTGGATCTCCTTGCAGAATTTAGACTTACTGTCATATAAAAGAGGAGAAAAATACTTTTGGAAGGAAGAAATGACCAATATTTGCTGGTAAATTAAAGAACACTTTGAAGGAAAATAAAGAATCAAAGATGACTCCATGGTTACTGATCTGAAAGATTAGAACAGCGGTGCTACAAAAATTAGATATTTTGGAAAGGATGCTAACTTGGGGATGAGAGATAAAGAATTTGGT
The DNA here is from genome assembly GCF_049115385.1 of Moschus berezovskii. Taxonomy (NCBI): domain Eukaryota; kingdom Metazoa; phylum Chordata; class Mammalia; order Artiodactyla; family Moschidae; genus Moschus; species Moschus berezovskii. The sequence goes on from NC_142483.1 coordinate 16,079,177, forward strand.
CTTTAAATGGCATAGTCGAAGATAGTCACTCAACAAAATTTCCTTATACCTACCCTGTTCCACTCACTGTTCAGATACTAGGGACACAGCAGTGGACAAAGCAAACAAAAATCTTTGCCCTGTGGAGTTTAAATTAGAAAAAGGTGGAATGGGCAGAAAATAATCAAAATAAATATAGAATATTACAATACCAAAAGTGGTATAGAGCAAAATAAAGGAGAGAAAGGGAAGGGGCACAGTTCAGTTCAGTTGCTTAGTCATGTCCGACTCTTTGTGACCCCACGGACTGCATCTTGCCAGGCCTCCCTGTCCATCACAAACTCCTGGAGTTGACTCAAACTCATGTCCATTGAGTCGGTGATACCATTCAACCATCTCATCCTCTCTCATCCTCTTCTCCTCCCGCCTTCAATCTTTCCTAGCAGCAGGCTCTTTTCCAGTGAGTCAGTTCTTCACGTCAGGTGACCAGAGTATTGGAGCTCTCTGCCATAAGGGTGGTGTTGAGCACAGTAGCTTGGGAAAATGGGGAGTAGGGAAGTGGCAGTGAGTTTAGAGCAGGAAGCCTGCAATTTTTAATAGAGTGTTCAGAGAAGACTTCCATGAGCCAGTCATGTTGGAGCCCTGATTTGAAAGTGGTTAGTGAATGAGCCATGTAAAATTTGAAGGAATAATGTCCAGTGTAGAGGGATTGATGAGTGCTAAGATCTATGACTGGAGGTTCTTGTTGAAATTGTGATTATGAAAGGTTACAGTTATGGGTAGTTACAAGGTTAATAGAAGATACCGCTGTGGGAATAAGTGAGGTAGCATGGAAGATAAGCGTATAGGAGCAGAGTCCAGGGAAGTGAGGGTATTCAAACAATGTGAAAGCACCAGTAGTTAAGATAGGGGTTAGGTTAGAGAGGGATGGTGACCCACCAGCTGAGATTTTCAAGGAATAAGGACTGGTAACCTAGAGGTCTGTAAATGCCTGTAAAGACAAAGGTATTGTGGTGACATGAGATTCAAAGCTGAAGTGGAATGGACTGTAACAAGCAAAGTTAAAATTGTTTTGTAATCTTCATTATCCTGAAATAAAATAATAATTTCCAGTTGTTAAAGATTTCAAGTGAAGATTTGCAAAGGTTAAGTGTGAGTTTCTATGGGTGTATTACCTGACTAGCAAAATGGAGGGAAAAAAGTGTCAGTCTGACTTATCATTGATTATATAGAGATAATTGTTCATTAGTCATATGCTATTATAAATAATAAATTTCTGTTGTTTTAACAGATGGGAAATAAGACCAAGATTGCAAAATATCCTTTACGAACTAAAACTGGATACATTCTAAAATCACAAAACACTTGTGTCAGGAGTGAAAAATTTTTGCAAAAGAAAAGAATTGGTTCAGAAACTTCACTGGTAAAAGGTGAAAAAAATAGTATGACTTTTTCACCCACTAAGGATTTATGCAAACAGTATGTAGACAAAGACAGTCTTCATACCGAGAAAGAAATGTCATTGGCACCCCCTCATATACAGAAGACCAGAAGCAGCATGAATGCATTTGTAGTAGCTAAACAGAAGCCTTGCGGAAAGCACATCACAGCTGAAAATAGAAAGAGCAATTTGGTGTGCCTAACAGAAGACCAACTACAACGAATTTTGATGACTATAAACCAAGGAAGTAAATCTATTACCCTGACTGAGAATGAAAAGAAGGCGGAAACAAGTAAGACTTGTCTAAAATTTTAATATTTTATCAATATGTAAGTGTTTTAGGATTTGAGTTTCATTGTATTTTACATAACTGCCTCTTAAATTCTAGTTTAACGCATGAACTTTTAAAATAAATATCTGTTTAGAAGACATTCTCTCATATACAAAATTACTCTTATAGTTAAAATATGCCATGTTTTATTTAACATTAATGCTAAGAATATTATTCTCATGTCCCATAGCCTTAAGAAATCCAGCTTTGTGCATCTAAATGTTAGTATAGAAAGAAAACTGTTGTGCTAATTTTAGAATGTTAGGAGGCTTTACTTAGATGAAAAATAAATATGTAAAATGTTCAAAAAAATTACTGTAGTATTTCTAGTGAAAAATGACGAGAATTTTGGTATGGAGATTGGACACGAGTTCCTGAAAAGGATTATTTTCCTGGCCCTGACTTTTGCTCTTCCTGACCCTTGGTCCTTGCTAAGAATTGACAGCACTATCTTTTTAACCAATGTAAAACACTGACTTGGAAGTAGTGGAGTATTATATGCCTTCTATTTTACTAATTAGGGCATTGCATTATATTTTCAAAAGCCTTCTAGTTTCAGCTTTAAGCTAAGGAGTTGTGACTATGAGTAGAAATATTATTAAAATTTTGTTAGGCAACAGTGACATAAATAAAAATAAACAGTCACCAGAAAGAGGGCCCACAACTGGTTTGGGGACCAGGTAGCTCCTTAACACTCCCATGGGGCTCAAAATGGACTAATTTACTTCCTCTTGCTGCTGCTGCTAAGCCGCTTCAGTCGTGTCCGACTCTGTGTGACCCCATAGACGGAAGCCCACCAGGCTCCCCCGTCCCTGGGGTTCTCCAGGCAAGAACACTGGAGTGGGTTGCCATGTCCTTCTCCAGTGAAAATGAAGTTGCTCAGTCGTGTTTACCTCCTCTTAGGGTAGATTATTCTTTGTAAAGTGAAAGTGCTAGCTTTTATCTTTAAAAGTTTTCAAAAGTTTAATATTTTAAAAATATTTTTGTGTAATTTTTTGGCTGCACCGTCTTAGTTGTGACACATAGGATCTTCAATCTGTTTTTAGTTGTAGAGTGCAGGGTCTCTAGTTGGGCTTTGGGATTTAGTTCCCTGAGGAGGGATTGCACCTGGGTCCCCTTCTTTGGGAGCTCAGAGTCTTAGCCTCTGGACCACCAGGGAAGTCCTTTTTTCTTTTTTTTTTAATTAATTTTTATTGGAGTATAGTTGCTTTTAAGGCTTCCCAGATGGCTCAGTGGTAAAGAATTTTTTGAGCCAAACATATGTGCCCTATATAAAGTATTTGGAATAGATATATACAATAGTCCATGGAAAAGTTCTGCAGTGATTGATTTCCCAGCTAAATGAGAAAAATAAGGACAAGGTAATGAGTTTTTTTCCTAAATCTATTTACATTTATTCTCCTTTAAGTTGTGATTTGTGTTATTTATATTATTTGTAAAAGTATTGTTGGCAAGAGTAAATGGAGGTTTTTTTCCCTCATTGTTGCTTGTTTTCTTAGTCGAAATAAATGTTTGTATGGCTATGGCCATACCTCTGGGCCATTTAACTTCTGAGACTCAGTTTCCTTTTTTAACAAAAAGGGAATTGTAATAGCCACTGCAAGAACTGCTGTAAGAAGTAATTAATTAGATAATGTGTAAAGCAGTATTTTTTAAAAACTGTATAACAGTATATCAAGATAAGGTATTATAATAGATGCAATTTTAGTATTAATTTTAAAACATGCATTTTGCCTTGTAGGTCAGTATAGTCTAAATTTAAACAATATTCCTGATCAGCCAAAAGACGAGAACATCATGGGACTTCTTCAAAAAACTGAGACTGTTTCATCTATTCAGGATAAAAGCACATCTGTTTTAAATAAAAATCAGGTGACATCTAATCAGTGTGAGCAGAAAATGTCCACGTATGTAACTCATATCTGTTGCTCTGGGGTCATCTTGGGAATATGATTTTACTCTTCCTTGATTTGTATGTGAAATGTTTATTCTGAAGACTAGAGCTATTTAATGTTTTATTACTTAATATTTATGGAGTAAGTTTATAGAAATGTATAATAAGGTTTCTGTTATTTTTTTATGTTTTGTCTTAGAGAGAATGTATGGAAACCAGCTGACATATTCAGTACTCTGGGAGAAAGAGAACGTGATAGAAGTTTGTTGGAAGCAAAAAAAGCCCAGTGGAGGAAAGAGCTTGGTAGGTAATTACTACACATTTTATTATATTAATAGTTTTGTTGTCTAAGGAATATATATTGAGGATGAAATATATCTTTCAGTATATTATCCAAAACCTTGTTTTATATCATTCACCATCTAGAGTAGCTCCCTGCAAATAGCATAATAAACTTTATGATTTCACATTCCTTTATGTTATGTCTTTTTTTTTTTAGTGCTCTGTGGTGTTCATCCAAAGCCACGGATGAACATTAATATCAGTATCATTCTGGAGCTCAAACAAAGGTTTCTAAACATTTCTTATTTCCTGAGAATCCATTTTCATATTTTTCCATTACAGAAATTTTATAGGTTGAAAACGGTTTTATTTAAAAATATTTCATTTCAAAAATTAAAACTATCTAATCAATCAGTAGGATATCAATCAGTATATCCCCTGTAAAAACAAGCTTATTTCTCTTTTGCAGTCTGTGGATATTATAATAAAATAATTTATAATCTGTGTTAAGTTGAATTTTAAGGTAACTAAGACATTAAGAAACTCCTGTTACTTCTTGGGCTAGACTTAGGGTCCAGGTAGGAGAGCTTGAAAAATACTGAAATAATAGTTGTACTTTGTAGAAATAGTTGTACTACTAAAAGCATTCATTGTCCACTGAACTGGAAAGTTTCTAGTTACTTATAGCCCTGCCGGGACAGGTGATCTAGAAAAAGAGATAAGCAGAAAAAACTGGGAGTGAATTGCTGTTGAAAGTCAAAGTAATAGAAGAGTGAAGAAATTAAATAAATGTTTAGTAACGGTATCAGAAGGTTTGGAGATTGGATGTGTGTTTATATCATAATTCAGCTTTAAATGTTTTGATACAAATTTGGACACATGATTTTATGTGTTTTACTTTTCAGCAGTTATGAATAATAATGCCTGACATTTTAAAAATACTTTGTATGAGGCCCTGTACCGAGAATAAGCACTATTATTAATCTCATTTTGCAAAGTAAAAAAGGGGGTTTAGAGGAGTGAACATCAGTTTTCCCAGTCACAGAGCAGGGAAGTGGTTGGCCTTCAATTTGAACCCAAGTTTTTCTGACTTCAGTGTTCTAGCCTTTAAGTCTCTTAGTAATAATTGAATGAACATTACCAAAGAATAGAACCTCACATAATTAGCATAATATAAAATATGTTATTCTGAAAAATTGCTCCTGACTTATAATAAAACAAACATTTTACATTCATTTATGCCATACTTAAATTTGTTTCTGATTAAATGTTTTATTTCATATCTCTTAAAATTCTTTAGAATTCTGTCTTGTGAGTTAACCTCCTTCCTCTAAAACAATTTTGAATAGATCTTCTTAAACATCTGCATTCTTTTAAGAAGGTCATGATTTGTTCACGTGATTTTTTTTTATAGTTTTTACATATTTTTTAAAAAAGGACATTATTTACAGATGAACAGGTTGCTTTAAAGAAGAAAGAAAAAGAAGCTTCTGAAAAATGGAATAATCCATGGAAAAGATCTGAAAGTGATAAACTAGAATGGGAAAAACTTGAAATTCTGGATCAATCTAAGGTAAGAGCGTCAGAATCAGGCATTTATTGAATGTAAGAAACCGTAACTGCAGTTTTTTAATGCTAAGTCTTGTTTAGATCATAAAGCCATTTTTGAAGCTTATTCATTTTTTAAAAAAACTCACTGCTTTTGATGTTTTAAAATGTTATTTTGAATTAAAGTATGACCTCAACTACTCTGCATCCTATAAATAATCTTACTATATACTGTAATACAAACCTACTATATTGTAGGTGAGTATAGAGGTTCCTGGCACCTCCTTGAGGCTCCTCTAAGAGATTTCCATGATGTTTTCAGTTCAGCTTAGTCCTTTCTGACCCCATGTACTGCTGTATACCAGACTTCCCTGTCCCATCACCAGCTCCCGGAGCTTATTCAGACTCATGTCTATCGAGTCATTGATGCCATCCAACCATCTCATCCTTTGTCATCCCCTTCTCCTCCTGCGTTCAATCTTTCCCAACATCAGGGTCTTTTCCAGTGAGTCAGTTCTTCCCATCAGGTGGCCAAAGTATTGGAGTTCCAGCTTCAGCAGTAGTCCTTCCAATGAATATTCAGGACTGATCTCCTTTAGGATGGGCTGGTTGGATCTCCTTGAAGTCCAGGGGACTCTGAAGAGCCTTCTCCAACACCACAGTTCAAAAGCATCACTTCTTCGGTGCTCAGCTTTCTTTATAGTCCAACTCTCACATCCATACATGACTACTAGAAAAATCATAGCTTTAACTAGACGGACCTTTGTTGGCATGATGTTTTACATGACCACAAAATTCTACCACTGACCATGTGGTATCCATTACAGGGTTATCAAGTCAAACATAAGTGATTGCTTATCAAATAGAAGTATATACTGTGTGTCCCTCAGGGAGTGCTTCAGGGACTTTAAATTCAGTATGTGTTTAATATTAGACAAAAAAATACCCTTGTTTTTCTATTTATTTTTAGACTTCTGCCTGCTCTTCTAGCATTCTGTCACAGTCTCCCAGTCAGGTAATGGTGATCCATGCTGATGGGCCCTCACTGCCTCGAGCTAGTCAGACTTTACAGGTAAATTCTAAGTGTCATTATTGTAAATACATAAACCCTTTCACATCGATTGCTGTATAATGTATTTTCCTTGAAGAAATGAATCTCAGTACTCTTTTTTTAAAAATTATCTGTTAACTTTACTGAGTACAGTATGCTCTTTAAATTTTTTTTTTTAAGTTATCAACTATTTCTTTTTTTTTCCTTCCTAGTGAACAATTTACATTCAACAAATGCATTCTGAAAGTAAGGTAGTAAAATAAAGATATTCTGGGATAGAAGTCTTCAGTACTGGTAGATTTCTTACAGAATGCATCTGTTTAGGTTGTTTGCATGGCAGCATTTTTCTGCTTCATATGGGACTGACTTCCCTATATCAAATAATTTTATAGGCTACTCAGATTATTAATATGAATTACATTTTTCTGTGTTCCCAAAAGCACTTTGACTAGATGTTAAAAGGAAGTCAATTGGTCTTGCTGGCAGTGATTTCAGAAAATTCTGTAGTTTTGGATGACAGTTCTAAGTTTTTAAAATTTAGAACTTGATGCATGCAGATACTCCTAAAAACTACAAATAAAACTATTCATGAAGTTGTTGAGAATTAATTGCAAACTTATTTACTTTTCAACATTAGGATTGAAAAGAACTTTAATGCTAACAATATTAAGTACTTTTATTACTGAAATGTTGGTTGAAGTGTCAGTGTGTCATCTACTGTTGCTTATTTTGCATGGCTTTTTAGGTCATTTATTGTCAGGGAGTAATCCATATTATGTTAATGCAAATAAAGAATTAATCATTTGAGGTGATTTTGCATTTTTTTTTTAATGATAATGTTTGTCTTTTCTTTTGTAATCTAGAAAACCAGTAAAGTTATTTATACTGTGGAGTCAGAGATAGGGGTTGGGAATGGAAGAAAGACTAGAAAGGAAAACATATACTAAATCTAGGACTGAACAACCAAAGATGAGGTATTTATTTTTACTATTTAAATATAGTTTTTACTATATTTTTGTATAGATGTGGTTAAGATAATGGAGAGGTACAACTGAGGGGACATGAACTAACTGGGTAACAAAAAAAAAGCCCCCCTTTAAATACTTGAAAGATGTTGGTTTCATAAATCGCAGCCATAGCCACAAGCATTTCTTTTATTTGAATGAATATTAAGTTAACATCTTCATGTAACTGAGGAGAAATTCAGTTTTAGGCAGAATCATCAAGGCCAATTTTGTTAAAACAGGAAGTAATGCATATAAAGTACATAGGACAGTGACTGATGTAACAAGTGTTGAATGAAGGTTTGCTGTAGTTACAATTTACAAAGCACAGGACCATTCTGAGCCTTGAAGCTGTTAGGGGTCAGTCCTCCCACCATCTTCTTTCTCTTCCTCTTGATTCTCAATCTTATTCCTCCTTCCCCAGTTGAATGGTCCTGTATTCTCTTTCCTGTATTGTTCAACTTAAACATTCTTTTATACTCTGCAACTTTAAATTTCTGTGTTTCTAAGAAATATTTCATTTACAGCCTCAGCCTTTTTGACAATACCTCACTTTCATGAAACCTTGGCTTTCTCTAATGACTATACCCCTCCCTGGGAAGCCTTTTATTAAGAAGAGTATATTCTTTCATACTCTCTAACATGGGATAGAAAATTTGGTTACCATTCTGCTAGCTTCCTATTGCTACCACCAGACTGTAGTTCTACAGTTGGATAACAAAATATTCTTCTAATTTTTCACCCCTTTTTTAGTGGTAAAATATACATAACATCATAAAATGAATCATTTTGGGACTTCCCTAGCAGTCCAGCGTTAATAAGTCTCAGCACTTTCACTGCTGTGGGCCTGGGTTCTGTCTTTGGTTGGGGAACTAAGATCCCACAAGACATGTGATATGGCCAAAAAAAGAACAGTATTAATCATTTTTAAGTATACACTATGCCAAAGCCTTTGACTGTGTGGATCACAATAAACTGTGGAAAATTCTGAAAGAGATGGGAATACCAGACCACCTGACTTGCCTCTTGAGAAACCTGTATGTAGGTTAGGAAACAACAGTTAGAACTGGACATGGAACAGACTTGTTCCAAATAGGAAAAGGGGTACATCAAGGCTGTATATTGTCACCCTGCTTATTTAACTTATATGCAGAGTACATCATGAGAAACGCTGGGCTGGAGGAGGCACAAGCTGGAATCAGGATTGCCAGGAGAAATACCAATAACCTCAGATATGCAGATGACACCACCCTTATGGCAGAAAGTGAAGAGGAACTAAAAAGCCTCTTGATGAAACTGAGAGTGAAAAAGTTGGGTTAAAGCTCAGCATTCAGAAAGCTAAGATCATGGCATCTGGTCCCATCACTTCATAGCAAATAGATGGGGAAACAGTGGACACAGTGTCAGACTTTATTTTTTTGGGCCCCAGAATCACTGCAGATGCTGATTGCAGCCATGAAATTAAAAGACACTTGCTTCTTGGAAGGAAAGTTATGACCAACCTAGACAGCATATTAAAAAGCAGAGACATTACCTTGCCAACAAAGGTCCGTCTAGTCAAGGCTATGGTTTATCCAGTGGTCATGTATGGATGTGAGAGTTGGACTGTAAAGAAGGCTGAGCGCCGAAGGATTGATGCTTTTGAACTGTGGTGTTGGAGAAGACTCTTGAGAGTCCCTTGGACTGCAAGGAGATCCAACCAGTCCATCCTAAAGGAGATCAGTCCTGGGTATTCATTGGAGAGACTGATGTTGAAGCTGAAATTCCAGTACTTTGGCCACCTGATGAGAAGAGCTGACTCATTTGAAAAGACCCTGATGCTGGGAAAGATTGAGGGTAGGAGGAGAAGGGGACAACAGAGGATGAGATGGTTGGATGGCATCACCGACTCACTGGACATGGGTTTGGGTGGACTCCGGGAGTTGGTGATGGACAGGGAGGCCTGGCATGCTACGGTTCATGGGGTCGCAAAGAGTTGGACACGACTGAGCGACTGAACTGAAATGAACTGAAGTATACACTGGAATGGCATTAGGTGCATTCACATTGTCTTGCAACCATTGCCACCATCCATCTCCAGAATTTTTTCATCATTTCAAACTGAAACAGTACCCATTAAACAGTAACTCCCCGTTTCTCCTTCCCCTTAGCCCCTGGCAACTACCATTCTACTTCCTGTTTCTATGAATTTGACTATTCTCAGTATGTTTAAGTGGACTCACATGGTATTTGTCCTTTTGTGTCTGACATATTCCACTTAATGTTTTCATGGTTCATTCACGTTATAACATGTATCAGAATTGAATTCCTTTTTCAGGTTGAAATATTACATTATATGTATAATGTTGCATTTTGTTTATCCATTTATCCAAATGTTGATGCACATTTGAATTGTTATCACCTTTTGGCTATTGGACATAATGCTGTTATGAGCCTTGATGTACAAATAATCTTTCCACATCTGTATTTTCGATTCTTTTGGATATGTATCTGTAATTAGAGTTGTTGGATTATATGGTAATATTATGTTTTGTCTTTTTTTTTTTTTTTTTTAATTAAAAATTTTTTTTTTTTTGTCTGTGCTCGGTCTTTGTTGCTGTTTGGGCTTTCTCTAGTTGTGGTGTGGTGTGCAGGTTGCTCATTGTGGTGGCTTCTCGTTGCAGAGCGTGGACTCTAGGGTGCACGTGGGCTTCAGTAATTGCAGTGTGGGGGCTCAGTAGTTGTGGTGTGGGCTTAGTTGCTCTGCAGCATGTGGGTTCTTCCTGGATCAAGGACTGAACCCATGTCCCCTGTATTGGCAGGTGAATTCTCAACCACTGGACCTTCAGGAAAGTCCCTTTGTGTTATCTTTTTATGTTAAATTTTTACTAGTTTTACTTTGAAAACTTTAGTTGTTATACTGTTTGCACAGTTGCTTCACTATTGTCCGTTCCTGTCAGCAGTGCACAAGGGTTCTGATTTCTCTACATCTTCACCAGCACTTGTTTTTTCTATTCTTTTTGGTAATTGCCATCCTAATGAATCTAATTGTAGTTCTGATTTGCATTTCGCTAATGACTCATGTTGAACATTTTTTCATGTGCCTATTGGCCATTTGTGTATCTTCTTTGGAGAGATGTCTTTAAGTCTTTTGTCCATTTTTTAATTAGATTTTCTTTTCTGTTGTTTTGTTGTAGAACTTTACATATTCTGGCTATTAACTCCTTATCAGATACATAGTTTACAGATATTTTCTTCTATTTCATGAGTAGCCTTTTCACTTATTTCATAGTGTCCTTTGAAGTTATATAAAAGTTTTAAATTTTGATGAAGTCCATTTTATCTATTTTTTTGTTCTTGCCTGAGCTATTGGCAAGTCATATCGAAGAAATCATTGCCAAATCTAACATTGTGGAGCTTTTTTCCTGTATGTTTTCTTCTACAGTAGTTTTAGTCTTTGATCTGTTTTGAGTTAATTTTTCCATATGGTGTAAGGTAAGCATCCAGCTTCATTCTTTTGCTTGTGAATATCCCGTTTTCCAGCACCAGATTGTTCTTTCCCCATTGAATCATCTTGGCACCCTTGTCAAAATTCATTAAACTGTATATGAAAGGATTTATTTCTGGGCTCTCCATTATGTTCAGTTGTTCTGTATGTCTGTCTGTATGCCACCATGTCAGTGTTTTGATTACCATACCTTTGTAGTAAATTTTAAAATCAGAATGTGTTAAGTCCTCCAATTTTGTTTGTTTCTTTTTTTTTCCAATATTGTTTGCCTAGTCAGGGTTCCTTTTCGTATGTGTTTCAGGATGAATTTTTCCATTTCTGCAGAAAAGCATCAAAATTTTCATAGGGAAATTTTCTTTCAAGTTTTGACTCTTTGGCTTGCTTTAGGTAATCCTGACAATATGAAGTCTTCCTAGCCATACAGGTAGAATTTCTTTCTATTTCTTTGTGTCTTTAATTTCCGTCAGTAGTGTTTTGTAGTTTTCCGTGTACATGTATTTGGCCTACTTATTTGAAAGTATTTTATTCTTAGTATTTGGTGCTGTTGTACATGGAATTGTTTTCTTAATTTTGTTTTCCCGGGTTATTCATTTTTAGTGTGTAGGGATGCAACTGATATTTTCTCTTGGTTTTATATTTTGCAACTTGGCCAAAGTTGTTTTAGTCTAATAGTTTTGCGTGTGTGTGTGTAGACTCTTGAAGGTGGTGGCTATTGTGCATCATGTGAGTCTGATTTGGATCCTTTTTGGTATTATGCTTTCTTAATGTGTATACACAAACAGTGGTCCACATTAATGCCCAGGGTATTCATACATGCACTATCGTCACTGAATCATGTATTTCTATCTTTCCCTTTTTTGGCTTTTCAACTCTCTGACTTATGTTACAGAATATTTCTGACACACAGAAGGATATGTTGACCTTAAAAAACAAAAGAGCCAATTATTTTGCCAACAAGATGAGTTTATTTGGGAATTATAATCTGGGATAAGCCAAATATGACAAACCACAGGCAAGTTTGGAGAATAAAGGAGATGGACTTCCTTTTACAGAGGAAAGGAGAAAATTGGGGAGGGCTGTGGTGGCTGTAGGTGATGGAAAGCTTGTTGCTGGTCAGAAGAAAATTTTGTTTGGGTCTGTAAGCTGTGGTGAGTCATACATGAGTGACAGCTCTCCCTTCAGAGCTTCCTGATTCCATTTTAAATGAGGTTTCCTTTATTCATTTTTACAGACACAAAGGATAATCCGTAACACATCTCTTATCTATGTCCTGTACCAAAAGAAGTCATTATAGCATAGTCAGAGTTCAGGGAGAATTTCTATAGATTTATACCAGTTACAGGATGGGGCTTTTTTTTTAAAGTTTTTGTATCTTTTTATTGAAATACAGTTGCTTTACAATGTTGTTTTAATTTCTGCTGTACAGCAACATGAATCAACCATGTTGTTGTTCAGTCGCCAAGTCATGTTCGCCCTCTGTGACCCCGTGAACAGCACATGCTAGCCTTCTTTGTCCTTGTTCTTAAGGGAAGTGCTTTTCAGTTTTTTGCCATTGAGAATGCTATTTGCTGTGGGTTTGTCATATATGGCCTTAATTATATTGAGGTATGTTCCCTCTTTGTCCATTTTCTGAACAGTTCTTGTCATAAATGGGTGTTGAATTTTGTCAAAAGCTTTTTTAGCATCTATTGGGATGATCATATGATTTTTATTTAATTTATTAATATGCAGTGTCACATTGATTTGTATATATTGAAGAATCCTTGCATTCCATGGAGAAATCACTATTCATCATGGCTTATGATTCTTTGATCCTTTTAATGTGTTGTTGGATTTTGTTTGCTAGTACTTTGTTGAGGATTTTTTGGGTCTATGTTCATCAGTGATACTGGTCTATAATTTTCTTTTTTTGTGAATCTTTGTCTGGTTTTGGTATCAGGATGATGGTGATCTTGTGGAATGGATTTGGGAGTGTTCCTCCCTCTGCAATTTTTTGAAAGAGTTTTAGAAGACTAGGTGTTAGTTCTTCTCTAAATGTTTGATAGAATTTGCCTGTGAAGCCATCTGGTCCTGGACTTCGGTTTGTCAGAAGATTTTAGTTACAGTTTCAATTTCATTACTTGTATTGGTCTGTTTATATTTTCTAATTCTTGTGGTTCAGTTTTGAAAACTTGTGCCTTTACAGACTCTTAGATCCTTAGTATTTCTGTGTCAGTTGTGATTTCTCCTTTTTCATCTAATTTTATTAATTTGATTCCTCTTTTTTTCTTGAGAAGTCTGGCTGAAGTTTTATCAATTTTGTTTATCTCATCTTCTCTAAGAACCAACTTTTGTTTTTATTGATCTTTGCTACGTTTTCTTTGTTTCTATATCATTTATTTCTGCTCTGATCTTTATGATTTCTTTTACTGACTCTGGGTTTTCCTTGTTCTTCTTTCTCTAGTTGCTTTAGGCATAAGATTAGATTGTTTATTTGAGGTTTTTCTCGTTTCTTGAGGTGAGATTGAATTGCTGTCAACTTTTGTCTTAGAACTGCTTTTGCTGGGTCCCATAGGTTTTGGGGCATCGTCAGTGTCATTTCATTGTCATTTGTTTCTGTGTATTTTTTAAATTTCCTCTTTAATTTCTGTAGTGATCACTTGGTTATTTATAGCATCATACTGTTTAGCTTACGTGTGTGTGTGTGTTTTACAGATTTTTTTTTCCCTGCAGTTGATCTTTAATCTCATAGCATTGTGGTTGGAAAAGATGTTTGATAAAATTTCAGTTTTCTTAGGTTTTCCAAGGCTTGATTTGTGACTCAAGATATAGTCTATCCTGAAGAATGTTCCATGTGCTTTTGAGATGTAATGTCCTGTAAATAGCAATTAAATCTGTCTGGTCTATTGTGTCATTTAAAGCTTGTGTTTCCTTGGTTTCTGCCTGAATTGTGTGTCCACTGGTGTAAGTGGGGTGTTCAAGTCCCCCACTATTATTGTGTTACTGTCCGTTTTTCCTTCTAGGGTTGTTAGCATTTGCCTTATGTATTGAGGTGCTCCTGTGTTAGATGCATAAATATTTATAAATATAAATTTATATATAAAAGATGTAAAAATTATATCTTCTTCTTGAATTGATTCCTTGATCATTATGTAGTATCCTTATCTCTTGTGGCAGTTTTTAGGCTATTTTCTCTGATAAGAATATTGCCGCTCCAGCTTTCTTTTGATTTCCATTTGCATGGAGTATCTTTTTCCACTCCCTTACTTTCAGTTTGTATGTGTCTGAAGCAGGTCTCCTGTAGGTAGCCTGTACACAGGTTTTGTTTAGTATCCATTCAGCCAGTCTGTGTCATTTGGTTGGGGCATTTGATCCATTTACAGTTTAAAAAATTACTGATGTATACGTTCCTGTTGCCATTTTCTTAATTGTTTCGGGTTTGGTTTTGTGGGTTTTTTAATTCTCTTGTGTGTTCTGCCTAGAGAAGTTCCTTTAGCATTTGTTTAAAGGCTAGCTTGGTAGTGTTGAATTCTGAGCTTTTGCTTGTCTGTAAGGCTTTTGATTTCTCCATTATATTTGAATGAGATCCTTGCTGGGTAGAGTAATCTTGGTGGTAGCTTTTTTGCTTTCATCACTTTAAATATATCCTTGCCACTCCTTTCTGGCCTGCAGAGTTTCTGTTGAACAATTTAGCTGATAGCCTTATGGGGATTGATTCCCTTGTATGTTATTTTGCTTTTCCCTTGCTGCTTTTCTTTTTTTTTTTTGTATTTAATTTTTGTTAGTTTGATTAATATGTGTCTTGATGTGTTTTCTCCTAGGATTTATCTTGTTTGGGACTCTTAACAGCATGTCAAAACGCAGTAGAATAAAAATGGGATGCATAGAACCTTTATATTCCATCTGTTGTCTGGTTACTTTAGAAAAATCCTGGGAAGAGTGTTTGTGAATTATGAAGCCCTTTCCACAATAGAAATGGGTTTTGTCTAAGTTATAACCTTGTCCAAATACACTGATGGCCTAATTTCAGAAGAAATAAATACCATAGCCTGACCAGAATGAACCAGTCCTAGCTAAAACTTCCCTTTGCCTCTCTGTACAGGGCAGTCTTGGAATCAGTGGGTCCCTGTTTCAGCCCTCCAAAATTGAACTTTATGGAAAAAGTCCTCTTCATTTTTGAAGACTGAGTGGGGAGAATTCCCTGATGGTCCAGTGATTAGGACTCCTTGCTTCTTCTGCACTAGTTCAATACCAGTCAAGGAACTAAGTTCCCACATGCTGCACAGCCAAAAAAAAAAAAGGACAAACAACTGATTGGGTCTCTTTGCCTTATCAGAAAGATTTAATAATTAAACAAGGAAATTGAACTGTTTGATGGCCTGTTAGGATCCAAGAAGTGTACTGCATACTTCATATGCCTGTGAATTCCTGTTTAGAGTAAGAGGCAGAACTTGGTATTGACAACAACTAAACAGGTAGAAGAGAGCACTGGAGTCATTGTGTATGCCAGTTACCTATCACACTAGACCTGAGTGTTGGTGGGAATCTAAAGTGGTATAGCCGTTATGAAAAACAGTATGGAGGTTCCTCTAAAAATTAAAAATAGAACTACCATACAGTCCAGCAATTCTATTTCTGGGTTTTTTTCCCTCTGGAAAAATCCCACTAAATCAGAAAGATATATGCACCCCATGTTCATTTCAGCATTGATTACTGTAGGGAAGATACAGAAGCAACCTAAGTGTCTGTCAGTAGATGAATGGATAAAGATTTGGTATATGCATTTAGCCATAAAAACAAATGAAATCCTGTTGTTTGTGAAAACACGAATGGACCTAGAAGGTATTAATGCTAAGTGAAGTCAGTCAGAGAAAGACAAATAGGATTTCATTTACATATGGAATCTAGAAAACAAACAGAACATAGTGAAGTAAACAGTCTCATAGATACAGAGAATATCAAGTGGTATTGCCAGAAGGGAGGAATGTAGAGGGTGGCAGGATAAGTGAAATAGGTAAGAAAAATTAAGAGGTATAAACTTACAGTTGAAAAATAAATGAGTCATGGGGATAAAATATACAGCATAGGTAATATAGTCAAACTATTGTAATAACTGATATATTGAATCACTATATTGTGCACCTAGAACTAACATAGTTGTTGCAAGTTGGTTTTACTTAAATTTAAAAAAGGGGAAGAAAATAAGGGTACCAGTCAGTGAAACATGTAATGAGTAAAAATGGCACTGTAGGTAGAGAGAGAATCATTAGTAAGTTAATAATTATGGAAAGTTAGATGAAGTGAGTAAATGGCTGGAAAAATTGTAACTTACAGCTGACTTAAAAAGAAGTAGAAAGCTTGATACTCCTGGTTAAAGTAATGGCAGATCTGAGTTTACAAAAAAAGAAAAGCAACTTACCATAAGGAAAATAAATGACCACATGGTTTTACTGACAATTTCTATGTAACTTTAAAGAAATAAGCCCCAAATTTAATCAGATTTCTAGGCAGTAGAAATTTGAAATGGCCCCCTATTCATTCGGTAAGCCCAGTATAAACTTGTTGTTAAAAGCCAGAAAAATAACAAGAAGGGAAAATTAGGTTTATTTCACCCATGGATATACACACAGAAATTATAAAATATATTAGCAAGTAAAAGTTGACAACATATGAAAAGGTAATATATCATGACTAAGATAAATTCATGATAGGTAGTTACGGAGATTTTTTAAAAATCCACAAGTATAGTGTACCATTGTAACATAATAAAATGAAATATCTCAGTAGATATATGAAAACCATTTGATAAAACCAGTTCGTTAAGGAAAATATTTCAGGCAGTTACAAGGAATTTCCAATTGAGAATTTAAAAAACAATAGCAGACATCATGCTGAATGAGATATTTTAGTAGTGTTCTTTTTAAATTAAAAATGAAGTAAGATGCCAATTATTATTACTATTTGTTATTGATGGCCCTAACCAGCATAGAAAGAAAAGAAAGTCTTTAAGAACTGGAAAGGAAAAAATAAAATTGTAGTAATTTGTCATTTATGTGGAAAACCCAAAGAATCTATGGGCAAAATATTTTAGAAATTAAATGTAAGAATTAATTATTTGCTTGGCCATAAAGTTTCAACAAATTTCATAGATTCAGATTACACAGAATGTTTTCTGATCACAGTGGAATTAAGCTGCTGCTGCTGCTGCTAAGTCACTTCAGTCGTGTCCGACTCTGTGTGACCCCATAGATGGAAGCCCATCAGGCTCCCCCGTCCCTGGGATTCTCCAGGCAAGAACACTGGAGTGGGTTGCCATTTCCTTCTCCAATGTGTGAAAGTGGAAAGTGAAAAGTGAAAGTGAAGTCGCTCAGTCGTGTCCGACCCTTAGCGACCCCACGGACTGCAGCCTACCAGGCTCCTCCATCCATGGGATTTTCTAGGCAATAGTACTGGAGTGGCTTGCCATTGCCTTCTCCGGGAATTAAGCTAGGTATCAGTAATAAATGATAATAAGAAAATTTACAAATGTTTGATATTTAAGCAATGTTCTTCTAAATGAAAGAAGGAAAAACTCACAGAAAATGTTTTGAGCTGAGTGATAATGAAAATGTCATTTGTGAAAACATATGAACTTCCTGTACTTACAGGGAAATTTATAGGCTTAAATGCATTTCTTGGGAAAGAAGACTGAAAGCAAAACATCAGTGATCTAAGTATTCATTTGAAGAAGTTAGAGAAAGAAGTGAATCAGTTAAACCCAAAGAAAGGAGAAGGAAGGAAGGAAATTCTATAGGCCTGTTTCGGAGGATTCTAAAGTAACTGAAGTTCAGAGTGCTCCCCCCGCCCCTTAGCTCTTAGTCGTGCTGCTCTTCCTCCTGAAAAATCTGGTTCTTTCTAGCTCAGTGTCCTGAAACTACCCACCATCCAGAAGAATGCCTTTTATGCCTACTGAGTAGACAAGATGAGTAGGTGAACAGAAGTGTCTAAAGTAAGAGGCTCCTGGTGTCTGGACTTGGAATCATGCACTGACAATAAGCAGGACTCTTCTGGCAAAGTCACCGCTGATCATTCTTTCCCAGACGTGCTTTAAGGAGAGAATTAAATGAAGCAGCACTGGGTGTGTCTAGGTGACCATTTGGAAACTACTTTCAATTCTGATATACCTGCCGTTCATATAGCATTTATTTTAGTAAGACTAACATTTTTCTAACTTGAAGGTAGCAAAAAATTTACTTTAGGAACTGTTTGTGGGGAAGTGTGTATAGAGTACCTATGAAAATGAGTTTTCATTCAAGGCTTTCAGTTAAGAACAGGCTCAAAATAGGTGTTTTAAAAAGGAGTTTTTATGTAGGGGAAGGAAGGGAAATCTCAGGTCATTAATGTGAAGGAAAGAAATTGAAAAAGTGGATGAGCCTAGAAAAAGAAGTTTCTTTCCTTAGATATATGGAAGAATTAACAGAAGGGAGGTGCTAGATAATGATCAGAACACATTTGTTACACACTGTGTCTTGTATTTTACATTTATCTGCCTTACTCAATTTCAACTAAAATGAGCTCAGTAATTGTGAGACTTTAGGACCTCCCTTGTGGTCTAGTGGTTAAGAATCTGCCTGCCAGTGCAGGAGACAGGGGTTTGATCCCTGGTCTGGGTAGATTTCATGTGCTGCAAAGCAGCTAAGCCTGCAGGCCATAATTACTGAAGCCTGTGTGCCCAGAGCCTATGCTCCGCAGCAAGAGAAGCCACTGCAGTGAGAAGCCTGTGCACCACAATGAAGAGTAGGCCTCACTTGCCATAACTAAAGAAAGCCTGCGTGCAGCAGCAAAGACTCAGTGTAGCTATAACTATATAAATTAAAAAAAAGATTTCATTTACCTACCACCTCTCCCATTCCCCAGATCTTTATACTTTCATTCTTCTACCTGAATGCACATTGGGGAAAAGTTGCAAAAAAGAAAGTAATAAAGAGTTTTCTACTCAGTTGAAGAAGTGAAATGACTTAATTAGTTGGCAAGCAAGTCAATGGTAATGACTTTGTAAGACATCCTTGAGTAAGACATTGAAGACTGAATTAGAAGAACTGATTATTAAATCTTCTACAGGCTTTAAATATAAGACATATATATGAAACGCTCAGTGAGGATTTTAAGAATTTTCAAAGGTATTTTGACTTGTGTCTTATTTTTGAATAATTTGAGACATCACCAAAATTTGAAACCAAATCTAGTTACATCAGGCTTAAGAAACAGATTATCAGATTCTATGATGATTCATGCCATTTGTTGTGAATTTTTTTGTTTTGTTTTTGTTTTCTTGGCCACTTTGCTCTGCTTGTGGGATCTTAGGTCCTTGACCAGGGATTGAACCTGCTCCCTTGGCAGTGAAAGCGTGGAGTCCTAACCACTGGACCACCCTGTGGATTTTTTAAAAAGAGTTCAAAGGGTCCTTCCCCCCACCCCAACTTTGATCTCTAAAATAACATTTCTAAAAATAGAATTGTTAAATCACTTACCTGAAGATAAAGCTCCTTTTGAGTAGTTTTTTTAGACTTAAATAAATAGGATGGTTTTTTTCTGTTTAAAAATGTGTGGGAGCATCTGAGATACTAAGAGTTTTCCTTTTTGTTTAAGTATTTCCTTTGATCAAGCCACTTGGTTGTAAACTTTGAGCTTTGCCATTATTTCTGATTAAAATATGGACAGAAAGTAATATTGTAAGGTATATCTCCATTATGTTATTCTGTCAAACTATTTTTAAAATTATATCCTGTAGTTATGTCATGTAACAGAATGTTTCATTGCATAACTTGCCTTTCAAGACAGTTTGAATAGAATATATCCTTTTCTTTTTTGTTAAAGCATAGTAAACTCTCCTAGGTTAAACAATAAACTTTTATGCTGCTGTTTTTTGTTTTTGTTTTTTCATAAAATTCAGGGACTTATTCTGGACACAATGTATTTTTCTTATTGAAGTATCATAGATCTTGATAGAGCTGTCACAGCAGAAATGTGGGGGGGAAATATACTGAGAGACATTATGATTCAAAAGAGAAAGCAGCTGGCTCTGTTTTATCCTCCTGACTCTTGGTCCAAAAGCAGTGTTTTTGTATTCTGAAGCCAGGTGTAAACAGTAGTCATCTATTCAGATTATTAGTAATTTCCTTTCAAAGTAAATGAAACTATATTAGGCTAGAAATTTTAAAATCTGTAGTTGTTTTGGAGAATTTTCTATTTTCATTAGAAATTTAGAGTTTTCATTAGAAACTTTACTTTCCTCTTAGTTACATCCTTCTGCTAGTATGTGTTAAAAATATCATTCTGAAAAATTGACTTGTATTGCCTTTTAGTTGCTAAGTCGTGTCCAACTCTTCAACACCACGGACTGTCGCATATCACATTCCTCTGTCCTCTACTATCTCTTGGAGTTTGCTCAAATTCGTGTCCGTTGAATTGGTGATAATAACTAACCATCTTACCCTCTGTTTCCCCCTTCTCCGTTTGCCTTCACTCTTTCCCAGCATCAGGATCTTTTGCAGTGCATTGGCTCTTGGCATCAGGTGACCGAAGTATTGGAACTTCAGCTTTAGCAATGGTTCTTCCAGTGAATATTGAGGATTGATATCTTTTAAGATTAACTGGTTTGATCTCCTTGCAGACTCTCAAGGGTCTTCTTCAGCACCACAGTAGGATAGCATCAGTTCTCTGGCGCTCAGCCTTCTTTATGGTCCAATTCTCACATCCGTACATGACTACTGGAAAAGCCATAACTTTGACTATACAGACCTTTGTCAGCAAAGTGATGTCTCTGTTTTTTAATACACTGTCTAGGTTTTGTCATAGCTTTCCTTCCAAGGAGCAAGCTTCTTTTCAATTTCATGGCTGCAGTTAATGTCTGCAGTGATTTTGGAGCCCAAGAAAATAAAATCTGCCACTGTTTCCACTTTTTCCCTATTTGCCATGAAGTGATAGAATTGGATGCCATAATGTTAGTTTTTTTAATGATGAGTTTCAAGCTAGCTTTTTCACTCACCTCTTTCACCCTCATCAAGAGGCTGTTTAGTTTCTCTTCACTTTCTGCCATTAGTGTAGTATCATCTGTATATCTGAAGTTGTTGATACTTCTCCCGGAAGTCTTGATTCCAGCCAGTGATTCATCCAACCTGGCATTTTGTGTGATGTATTCTGCATAGAAGTTAAATAAGCAGAGTGACAATATACAGCCTTGACATACTCCTTTTCCATGTTGGACCAGTCTGTTGCCCAGTCTGGTTCTAACTCTTGTGTGTTGACCTGCATACAGGTTTCTCAGGATACAGGTAAGGTGGTCTGGTACTTCCATCTCTTTAAGAATTTTCCATAGTTTGCTGTGATCCACACAAAGCTTTAGTGTAGTCAATGAAGCAGAAGTAGATATTTTTCTGGAATTCTCTTGCTTTCTCCATGATCCAACAAATGTTGGCAATTTGATCTCTGGTTCCTCTGCTCTTCAAAACCCAGCTTGTACTTCTGGAATTTCTCTAGCTTGAAAGATTTTCTGTAGCATAACTTTGCTAGCATGTGAAATGAGCATAGTTGTACAGTAGTTTGAACATTCATTGGCATTGCCTTTCTTTGGAATTGGAATGAAAACTGACCTTTTCCAGCCCTTTGACCACTACTGAGTTTTCCAAATTTGCCGACAAACTGAGTGGAGCACTATAACAGCATCATTTTCTAGGGTTTACAAAAGCTCAGCTAGAATGCCATCACTTCCTTTAGCTTTGTTCGTAGTAATACTTCCTAAGGATCACTTGACCTTACATTGCAGAATGTCCTGTTCTAGGTGAGTGACCATACCATCGTGGTTATCTGGGTCATTAAGATTTTTCTTGTATAGTTGCCACCTCTCCTTAATCTCTTCTCCTTTTAGGTCCATACCGTTTTTGTCCTTTATCATGCCTATCCTTGCATGAGATGTTCCCTTGATATCGCCAACTTTCTTGAAGTGATCTCTAGTCTTTCCCATTCTGTTGTTTTCCTCCATTTCTTTACATTGTTCATTTTAGAAGGCCTTCTTATCACTCCTTCCTATTCTCTGGGACTCTGCATTCAGTTGGGTATAATTTTCTCTTTCTCTTTGGCCTTTCCCTTCTCTTTTTTCCTCAGCTATTTGTAAATCCTCCTCAAACAGCACTTTGCCTTCTTGTGTTTCTTTTCCATTGTGATGGTTTTGATCATATCCTTCTGTACAGTGGATGGATCATAACCTCCATCCACAGTTCTTTAAGCACTCTAACAGATCTAATCCCTTGAATCTATTCCTCACTTCCACTATGTAATCATAAGGGATTTGACTTAGGTCATACCTGAATGGCTTCGTGATTTTCCCTACTTTCTTCAATTTGAGCCTGAATTTTGCAAAGGAGCTAATGGAATGAGCCACAGTCAGCTCCACGTCTTGTTTTTGTTGTCTATATAAAGCTTCTTTCTTTGGCTGTAAAGAACATAATCATTCTGATTTTAATGTTGACCACTTGGTGATGTCCACATGTAGAGTTGTCTCTTCTGTTGCTGAAAAAAGGATGTTTGTGATGACCCGCATGTTCTCTTGACAAAACTCTATTACCCTTTGCTGTGCTTTGCTTTGTACTCCAAGGCCAAACTTGCGTTTATTCCAGGTATCTCTTCCTGCTTTTGCGTTCCAATCCCCTGTGATGAAAAGGACATCTGGTTTTGGTATTAGTTCTAGAAGGTGTTGGAGGTCTTCTTAGATTTGGTCAACTTTAGCTTCTTCAACATCAGTGGTTGAGGCTTCGACTTGGATTACTATGATGTTGAATTATTTGCCTTAGAAACGAACTGAGATTATTCTGTTGTTTTTGAGATTGCGCCCAAGTACTGTCCCCCTGGTGGCTCAGATGGTAAAGCGGCTGCCTGCAATGCGGGATACCCGGGTTTAATCCCTGGGTTGAGAAGATCCCCTGGAGAAGAAAATGGCAACCCACTCCAGTATTCTTGCCTGGGAAATTCCATGGACTGAGGAGCCTGGTGGGCTACAGTCTATGGGGTCGCCAAGAGTCGGACACGACTGAGCAGCTTCACTTCACTGCATTTCAGACTCTTGTTGACTATGAGGGCTTCTTGTATACTTGAGTTTTTTTGTTTAAAATTATTGCGTCTCTTAGAAATAAATACCACATTAAATCTATATAAATTCTTTGGAAAGATTTGTAAAAGGTAAAGTGATTAGGAAAAGAAATGTAAACTTTTAATAGTATTGATGACTGTTGTTTAGGAAGCAGTACTGCTGGAGCACCCTTTCAGTGCTGTGAAACAAGAACAGCAGAGAAAGTGGATTGAAGAGTTGAACAAGCAAATAGAAGATGACCGGCAAAAAAAAGCTGAGGAGAAAATTATATCCTCAATGGTAATTTATAAAGTTTCATGAGTATACAGGGAAAAAAAATTAAACATCTTTAATCATAAACTTAAAAGTATCCTAAAACTGCATGACAAGACGAGAATATTTAAATTATTCCACATTTGCTCTTGTGAACATTTTTTGAATGAATTTAGTAAGTGCGATTTTGCATAGTTTCTTGTAACTTGTTAGACATTTCCTGATTCTTTGAGTTTTTCGTATTCTCTAAGCTTAGCTATTTCAGTGTATGTGGAATCAATACAGAAGGCAGTTTTGTTAATTTTCATGATGCCTGTTTTGCTGTGTGGTGACTTTTAGAAATTGTGTTATTTGTCATTTGGGATTTTAAATGTAAGAAGAGTTATTAAAGTTCTTAGCAGTTGTTGTTTATCGTGATTAGGGTGAGGAACATGACAGATGGGCGATGCACTTTGATTCCTTGAAGAACTGTCCTGGTTCTCAGTCTCGACCATCCTCTCAGTCAGTGCAGAAACAGCCAGAGTACTTCTGCGTCTCTCCAGACACTCAGGAGCTGGCTGATATCAGCAGTCTTTATACACCTACGGTTGGAAGCCAGATTGAACCTTCAGAGGAGGAACCTACAGTGAAACCTGTTAGAGATACGGCTGTGGCAAACATTCAGAAAACGAAGTAAGTTCATTCTTCAGTATTTATTGATGTTTAAGAAAGTCTGTGTGCTTTTTTTTTAGGGCTGTTGTTTGTTTATATCTTAACTGTTTTCAGTTTCCTATTTATGTTTATAGTAGAAATGACTCAGTAGAGCTCCCTTGCCTTCCCACTTGCATCTCTTTCAGGTATCCTATATTAATCTACTTCCTGCCTATCAAAAAAAAAAAGTAGAAATGATGTATTTCAAACAAAAATGAGTTTAGTACTTTGTTAAACCCACCATTGTGGATTTTAGGTAGCTAATATGTCTATCTTGCCAGCTTTCTCCGTTCTATGACTGCTCTTTTGGACCCAGCTCAGATTGAGGAACGAGACAGGAGGCGACAGAAGCAGTTAGAACATCAGGTATTGCATTGTAAAATGTTGTTCTTTGCCTTAATAGTAGTCATGGCCTAGATACCTAAGTGAATGGAAATTAAAATTTTGCTATAAATTTACAGCACAAGCCTTGTACAATCCTGTGATTACATCTAATCCCTTCCCTAACTGGCATTATATTAGAATTATACTCATGCTGAGAACTAGATAGTATCACGTATTACAGCCACCTGCCTTCCAAGAGAGAAGGTCTTTAATGCATAGGTTTTGTATCGGAAATGATACTGAATCTGTTGAAGTTAGTATTAAGTTGTTTTGTTTTTTTTTTTGTCCCCTCCAGTTCTGAATTCTGTTCAGGGTGAGAATTAGGTCTTTGAAAGGGAAATATATATAAGGGATTGAGGTAAAATTATGATTAAGAAATCTAGCAGATAATATAAGAAAGGAAACTAAGATTAAAATTCTACCCTAATTTTAGTCTAATACTAAAGGGACTTGAATGTCTAATAATTCTTTAAAACGTCTACTGTGTGAAGAATTTGGCTTAGTTCATGTACTTAACAGTCAATTAAATGAACACACATTTATAGAGCATCTGCTATTTTTACCAGGATGTTAAACATTGAGATTCTTTCCTCAGTTGGTTTTCTCTTAGTTCTAAGAGCCCTCCTGGGGTTAAAGAAAAGGCATGTAGAACTTGACAGGTGGGAGATGGGGAAAACCTGACATTCTAATTTAACTCAACATTAAATTAACTTGACATACATACTACCTTCTCTGTACTGATGAACATTTTGAAACACCAGAAAAATGCTGTGTAAATTTTTTAAATTTATGACAGTGATTTATGTTACTGTTTACGAGTAGAAAGCTATCACTGCTCAGGTAGAAGAGAAGCGCAAGAAAAAGCAGCTCGAAGAAGAGCAGAGAAAGAAGGAGGAACAGGAGGAGGAGCGTCGCTTGGCCCGGGAACGAGAAGAGATGCAGAAGCAGTATGAAGAAGACATACTTAAGCAAAAACAAAAGGAAGTAGGTTATCTGTATCCTGACTGTGACATTTTAAAGTAAAAGTGGGTTTGTTTTTAAAGAAAAAATAACCAGAATATTTGCATGTATTTTGAAACAGTGAAGCTGTATATGGAAATATCAAAGCTTTGTATAAAGAAGGTTTTGTAAGTAGGAAGAAAGCTGGAGCTTTTATTTTTTCAAAAGATTTTTTTCACAGATGCTATTTTTTTCTCTCCTCTGAGGAGAGGGGAGGTCAAGATGAGTTATTACAACATAAAACAAAAATTTTCCATATGCTTAATTTTGAAGAGTTTCCTAAGCAATGATTATTAATAAATTTCTAGATATGTTAAGAGAAGTGATTGGGCTTTCTGTCTGTATTCATTTGTGAACAGGAGCATTTACTTGCAGAATGACTGGCTGGGATTGATCATAGATTCTGTTGCTATGTTAGAGGATTCCTCTGTGCTAATTAAAGATCTGTTAAAAAGAGTAGGAGAACCTCTGTAGCAAGTGGTACAGACTGCATAGGTATGGTGATATCAAGTGCTGTGTTTGACTGGACCTGACAAAGAGCAGGTTATACAGTGACTTTTGATTGCCAGAGGTTCATTAGATTTACAGAATAGACAATACAGCACTTGCCCTGGAGCTGGGAGGTGGTGTGGTGGCATCGAGAGCTTGCCTTTTCTTGCCAGTTCCTGCTTGCAACCTTTGCTTCAGAATTAGCTGATGAATGTACAGATGGTTTTAGGTTCTGATTTGGATACATAGAATATGCTGAGCCAACTAAATCTATGAAATAACTTCGTACATGAAAAAAGAATGTTATTTGCTTGAATTGTAAAAAATGACCATAAATCTTGAGTATTACTTCTTAATTATCTACTGGGTTGGCAAGAAAGTTTGTGATTTTTCGTAACGTGAAGAAACTCAAACTTTCTGGCCTCTCTAGTTTTCTTTTACCTTAATAAAATTATGGAGTTGACCATTGGTTTTAGAAGCTTTGGAAACTCTATTAGTATAGTCTTGAGTGGGTGAAAGCGTTTTTGTGTTTGTGGTCTAATACTGCTGTAGAAAAAGATACTAAAATGTGAGCTGCCAAAGGAAGGAACTTTGTTCCATGGGCTGCTCTACTCAGTTTCTTGAATAGTGCCTGGCATATAGTAGGAACTTAGGAGATTATTAATTATTACTGAGAGAATAGTCATGTCTGTACATGTTTGATTATTGTATTTAATAACTGTGCACTTCAACATTGACAGGAAATGATGATCCTACAGACGACTAAGCTGTTCCAGACGATGCAGAGAGCGCAGGAGCTGGCACAGAGAGTGAAGCAAGAACAGAGAATCCGCGAGTTGGCTCAAAAGGGACATGATACTTCTAGATTGATTCAAAATCTTGGCAGTAAGCACAACTAGAATTTTCTTTATAGTATTTTTTTAAGATTGAGAATAATTGCCTCTTTTTAATACCTTTAAACACTTGTTAACTAAATACTTTTTAAGGAATTTCAGACTTTGAACTAATGTAATTTTATAATGCTTATTTGGGAAATTGCGTTAAGAGTATAACTAAATAATGCTGTACTTTTCAGTATCTTTTCACATATACTTTCTTAACATTTCCCTCACAACAGGTAAAATGTATACTTTTGTACCCATTTGTACAGAGTTGTCCATTAAGTAATCTAAGTTCAGTAAGGGATAAAAATGCTGATAACTTTTTATAAGAAACTTTAGGCTAGCCCTTCTAAATTTTTATTGCAGTGTTTACACTACTTGATTAAGCTAAAAGTCTTGTGTGTATTTACTTGCTGCTGTATCATTTTATCAGATAACTTATTTCTCTTGCCAGTTGATACAATACAGGTGGAATATAATGCCTCTACTAACAACACTGCAAACTCAAGACATGGCGTGGACAAAGCAGGTGGTAAAATGAATACATGTACCAACTCTACAGCCTCTCCCAGGAAGGACACTGGTGTGCAGACAGGTATCAGTTGGTAAATTGTGATTTGGCTTAAAGTTTACTTAAAATCACAATTAAAATTAAGTTAAAGTTTAAAATTTAAAGGAATTTAAGGTTTTCAAGTAAGAGTTAGAAAATGAAGGTATCTCTTGGTTTTTAATTTAGCTATAGCAGCTTTATTAAGATATAATTTACATAGCATTAAATCAACCCTTTAAAGGATACAGTTCAGTGTTTTTTAAAAGATACAATTCAGTTTTTATATTCAGAGTTGTACAGCCATCACCACAGTTATTTTTTAGAACATTTTTACCACTCCAAAAGAAACGCTGCACCCATCAACAGTCATTCTCCATTTCCTCCTTCCTCTCTACTCCTGGGCTACCATCAGACTACTTTCTGTCTCTAGATTCGTCTGTTCTGGACATGCCATATGATTGAAATATTTTCTGTCTGGACTCTTTCACTTAGCATGTTTTAAGGTTCATCTGTATTACATATGACAGTAAGTGCTTCATTCTTTTTTATCACTGAGCAGTTTTCCATTTTATGCATATACCACCGTATTTTGTTTTTGTTCCTCCATCAGTTGAGGACGTTTGCTTCCACTTTTTGGCTATTAGAAATACGCTGCTGTGAGCATTACTGTACAAATTTTTGTGTAGACATAAATTTTCAGTCTCTTGGGGGAGAAGAGTAGCATTGCAAAGTCATAGAGTAACTGTATGTTTAAAGGGAACCCTCTTACACTGTTGGTGGGAATGCAAACTAGTACAGCCACTATGGAGAACAGTGTGGAGATTCCTCAGAAAACTGGAAATAGAACTGCCATATGATCCAGCAATCGCACTCCTGGGCATACACACCGAGGAAACCAGAATTGAAAGAGACACATGTACTCCAGTGTTCATCGCAGCACTGTTTATAATAGTCAGGACATGGAAGCAACCTAGATGTCCATCTGCAGATGAATGGATAAGAAAGCTTTGGTACATATACACAATGGAGTATTTTTCAGCCATCAAAAAGAATGCATTCGAGTCAGTTTTAATGAGGTGGATGAAATTGGAGCCAATTATACAGAGTGAAGTAAGCCAGAAAGAAAAACATCAATACAGTATACTAACGCATATATATGGAATTTAGAAAGATGGTAACCTGAACCCTGTATACGAGACAGCAAAAGAGACATAGGCATAGAGAACAGTCTTTGGGACTCTGTGGGAGAGGGTGAAGGTGGGATGACTGGGGAGAACAGCATTGTAGCATGTATATTATAAGTGACCAGTCCAGGTGACCAGCATGATACAGGATGCTTGGGGCTGGTGCATGGGGATGACATGGAGGGAGGATATGGGGAGGAGGGAGGTGGGAGGGGGGTTCGGGAGGGAGAGCACATGTACACCCGGGGCAGATTCATGTCAATGTATGGCAAAACCAACCAATATATTAATGTAAGGTAATTTGCCTCCAATAAAATAAATTAAAAAAAATAAAAATAAAAAAAATAAAGTTTTAAAGAACTAAACTGTCTTCCAAAGCAGCCATACCATTTTACATTCCCACCAATGATGTATGAAGGTTCCAGTTTCTTTATATCCTCACTTGTACTAATTCTCATGGTTGTAAAGTGCTCTCTCATCATGACTGCTGATTGACATTAAGCATCTTTTCATGTGCTTCTTTTAAATTTTTACATAAGTAATTAAGTAATACCCATGTTGCGTGTCATTATCATAGGCTTACTATGAATCCTTTCAGCCTTCCACCTATATGTCCAGGAAATTTCTTTTTTAAAGTAATTAAAAAAAAACTTCCAGTAACTTTTTATCTTGTTTTAAAATGTAAAATTGAGATATAATTGACACATAGCATTAGTTTCAGGTATATACCGTAATGTTTATACTGTCAGTAGCACAGGCTGGGGCTCCAAACAAGTGTAAAGCTCTTTTCTGGGAGATAGCAGCAGGCTGCAGTGAGGCAGAGGTAACTGTGAGATGGGTCGCTGTGAGAAACCCAGCAGGGCTCTGGGTGTGTGCAGACCTCAGGCCTGCCCCTAGACCTTTTTCATGGAAAGATGAGAGTGTGTGTGTTTCAGTTTTGTTTCTCCAGTGCTCTGTGGTTGGTAACCTGGCGGTAATTGTCTCTTCAGTTGTTTTAGTCTCATGAGACCTGGAACACAAGCCCCATTGGTTACAGTCCTGTGGGACCTGCAAGCAGAAGCCCTTGGCCCCTAGAACCAGGTGTAGAGGTGTCCCCTGGTGGCACCTGCAAAACTTGGGGCACCATACAGGCGTATAAACTTTTTGGAAAACACTTCCTTGCTGGCGTTAAGGCAGAGGAAAAATGCAAAGAATATATCTAATGACCTCCATTCCCTGAGAGCTTATCCATAGGCCCCTCGATGTGTGCCAAACTCAAGCCTTTCCTAGGGATCTTCTTCAGAAAGACCGGTGGTTTGTTTCAGCCTGCTGTTTATGCAGTGTCCTTGGGGTTGATACTCTGTCAAGAGCTATTTCTTTGATTGTTACAGTTTCATGGGACCCAAGAATAAGGCCATGGGACCCTGGCCTCCAGAGCCAGTCTGTCAGGGGGCAGCCACTGGGCAACAGCTGCAGAAACCAGGGCACCAGTTACTCGCAGAAGTTCTCTGCCAGGAGATACTGGCTCTCTGGCCTGGGGTAAAGGGAGAGGGTGAAGATGGCGTGCACCAGCTAGAACAAGACGGAGGGAGAGTGCTAAGATGCCTCCTGCCACTCCCCTGGAGGCTTGGGAGTGTGATAGGGCAAGGGCAGCAAGGTGGAAATAACAGGCCTAGTGTTGTTTTTTTTTTTTAAATAAAAAGATGATGCCCACCAGCCTCTTTCCACACTCCCACTATAAGAGTATTCCAGCAAGCCCGTAGATTTTTTTGTTATATGCCTACCCCTTGGGCCAATGCTTCAACTAATTTTTTCTTTCAGCCTAATTGTAAATGAGCTTCCTTCATATCAGTGTGATTGGCTGCCTCTGCACTGGGCCCAGGGGTAGGTGACCCTTGAAGAGCTCTTTTTCCCTTCTGCTGTAGCTTTGAGTCTAGTTTTGGTTTTCATGTTAGATGTTTTGGGGCATTATCTATTCTGTGCATATCTTAAAAGTGGGGGTGCTCAATGTGGGGTTCAGACCCTTTGCTCCTTGGAGGAAAGCTCTTGAGTCTTGAGTTCCCTCCCAGTTGTGGGTTGGAGCACAGAGACAGGGTTTATAGCTTGACTGTGGCTCAGCCTCTCTCACCTGCTTTGATGGTGGGGCTTTCTCATTTGGCCAGTATGTAGGGGCCACCCAGCCAGTTTTTTAGACTTTTTTGTTTTCTTTTAAGAGGAAATTGTTCCATATGTATGTGTAGGTTCAGTGTGTCCATCGGAGGTGAGTTCAGTATCTTCATAGGTCACCACCTTGAACTAGAGCCCTTCACTTTTTAAACTAATTACCAGTAGACCCTGCTATCAACTATTTGTGGTCTTGGTAACTTAGACAAAAAACAATTTGGCTTGCCATTAAGTAGGGGATAATATTCCTCTGGAAATAGGAGTTGGCTGGAACTGTCTTACAGAAATCTGTTCTCTACATAACACTGTTTTCTGCCAGTTAATCTTAGATCTTTCTTCAGTATAACATGAGATTACCCACATCCTATGACAGGAAAGTAGAAGGGAATTTGAAAAAGGAAGAGAGGGTTAAAGCAACCTGCTTAGTTATCTGAAATCATCCTGCTTATGAGCCTTTGGTATTTTTTTTTATAGTTAGCTCTTAGTGTGAAGAATCTGGTTTGGTCCCTTCTCTATGTCCAGAGTAATAATAAAGTTATATAAATCCTACACATCAACTAAAGTCAAACTAAGTTTTTAAGACCATGAAATTATGTATATTATCACTGGGTGACTCTGAGGGTGACTCATCAGGGTCCTCAAATGTAAGTAATTAAAGATGACTTATTTAGAAAGCGATTATTTTCAAAGGAGTGGATGTGAGGGAATACAGCAGTAATGCTTTGACTGGTGCTAGTAGCAACTAGAGTGTTATTGCAATCTAGAAGACAAGCATTGGATAGAGGTAACTTTGAGGGGAACGTGACCTTGGGAAAGGTAGTCAGCCTGAGGTTAGCTCATAGGGACTGAGACAGTGGAATACCCTGAATTCAGTCTTTTCCCTTCCTGTAATATGCATATGAACACTTGATAAAAACAGAAGCCCAAGGATCCAGAAAACCACTGATAAGGTTCTTAGCAATCAGCCTGAGAGCAGGGGAGAGAAGGGTGTAAATGGGTCTAAAGTGGCAAACGATATCCAGTATGAGAATGATGTGGGCTGGGCAGCCCTACTAGTAGGAATTAGTCCTGGGCAGCTCTAGCCTGGAATAACATATTTAGATTAATAAGTGGACTTTTTTTTTTTAATGGGCAATCCAGACCGCCTTTGCTTAGCTACTTATGAATTTAAAATTTCAATCATATGTGGGAAAATAGCCTTTGTAAGTTTGAGGCTACCAGCTGTTTTGACAGTAGAGCATATATATAATCTTGAACATTATATATAAAACTGTAAGGAAATTTCAGATGTCTTTTTTTCCAATGGTTAACTTTTCTTGTTTTCAAAATGGAAAAAAGTGAAAGGTTATATGCAGTTCAGGGATAGTCTGCTGGCATAGCATGATGGTCCATGAGACGAGACATTTAAAAAAATACAGGAAATGCACTATCAGTAGCAATCAGCATTTCCCTAAAAATTATAATCTTGAATTTCTAAGTGAAAAACAGGAAACTGGTTTGGAAGTTTGGTTTAAAAAATAATCTCTATTATGTGATGCTAAGAATGAATCATCTGAGATTCTGATATGTGCTATAGGTTGAATGACTCTTGAAGGCCTTATGCTAAATGAAATAAGCTGGAGTTGAGAGGAGGGGGCAGTTGTGCAGGGAGGCACAAATATTGCATATTAATAGTTTCACTGGTATAAGGAATCTAGGGTTGGATGAACAAATTCATGTATGGGTAGTAGAGTGGAGGTTGCTGGGGTTTGGGAAGGAGGTGGGATGGGGCGTTACTGCAAAGTGGGTGCAGGGTTTCTGCAGGAGGTGTTGATGGGTTCTGGAATTGTGTGGCCTCATGGGTGTGCTTGGTACCACTGAATTGTGCACTTAAAAAGGGTTTAATGAAAGATTTAGGGAAATTAGAACACTTGTACCTTATTGGTGGGAATGTAAAATGGTTCAGCTGCTATGGCAAATTGTGACACTGCCTCAGAAAATTTAAAATACAATTACTGTATGGTCTAGCAGTTCTACTTACAGGTGTATACCCAAAACAGCTACAAAAAGTGAGGTCTTGAATAGCCAAAGGTAGAGGCAACACAGGTGTCCCCTGACAGATGAATGAATAAAACTGTGGTATATGCACAATGGAATGTTATGGGGTATGTGTCTACAGACACACATACAATGGTGTATTACTCACACTTAAAAAGGGAGGAAATTCTGACCTGTGCTACAGCTTGGATGAACCTTGAGGATATTATGCTAACTAAGTCACAAAAAGACAAATACCTTAGATTCTGCTTGTGTTTATAGTGGTCAAAATCCCACGAGGTGGCAGGAAGGGGGAAGGAGTTGTTTAGTGGGTGGTATAGAGGTTTTTCTTAATTGGAATATAATTGCTTTACAATGTTGCATTAGCCTCTGCTATACAACAAGGTGAACGGGCAATATGTATGTAAGTATCTCCTCCCTCTTGAGCCTCCTTCCCACCTCGCCCACCCAACCCCTCTAGGTCAATACAGAATACTGAGCTGAACTCCCTGCTTTACAACAACTTTAGAATTTATTTTCAAAACAAAGTTTTTGAGGGCAATTTTAATACCTTTGAAAAATGGTTAAGATGGGTAAGTTTTGCATTATGTATATTTTACCACAATTTTAAGAAAAATTCATCACCTGAAACTTTTTTTTTAGATGACTTAAATATAGGGGTATTTACCAATACAGAATCACGCTGTGGATCAGTAACAGAGAGGGAAATTATAAATTGTTCATCTCCTGAGATTGCTGCAGAATTTAATGAACAGTTTAACACTAAGAATAACAAGCAAGAACTAGTATGTCAGATTAAAGGAGCCAACTTAGAAAAAGAAAACAGTTGGTATAATGACCAGTGTAATCAGACCACAAGAACAGAGAAGCAAACAAAACATATGAAGAAATGTCCTAAAAGGCCTGACTGGAACATAAATAAGCCACTCAGAAGGTATATTCCAGCTTCAGAAAAGTACCCTAAACAACTTCAAAAGCTGAGAGAAGAAAAAAGGGTAAGAAGGCAGATGGAACTGCTTCATTTGATTGAAAGAAATAATCCTGGACAAATCTCTCAAAATAGAGGCACTTCACCAGAAGTTCTTCATTCATCTCATCAAGAAACTGAACCAAGTTTCCGGCGGCAGCTAGTCAGAAAGGTAAAGGTGTTCTAAAAAATGTTTTTTAAAGTGCATCAAAGTTTTTAGAATGAGACTACAGTTCCTCACATGCATGTTTTGACAAGGCTTTTCTAGGTTTGAATAAGAGTTCTAGAAATTTGCTTTATTTTACACCAGGGGTCAGCAAACTGGCCCATGGGCAAAATATTGTATGTGCAAAAGCAGGCTGCAAATGTACTAACTGCTGCCTGCTATTGCACACGCAGTATTTTAGGAACACATCCATGCTCATTCTTTTGTCTGTGGCTAACTTCATGCTGCAAGTTTTATCCGAGTAATTGCAACAGATACCACATGGCTCACAAAGCTGAGTTTACCATCTGTCCTTTACAGAAAAAACTTACACTTAAACCCTGTATAGATTAATAGTATTCTTTATTCAAATACCCATTCAAAACTTTTGTTTATAATCTGTACATACAGAGCTTCCCAGGTGGCTCAGTGGTAAAGAATCCACCTGCCAATGCAGGAGACCTGGGTTCAGTCCCTGGGGTAGGAAGATCCCCTGGAGAAGGAAATGGCAACCCACTCCAGTATTCTTGCCTGGGAAATCCCATGGACAGAGGAGCCTGGCAGGCTAAGTCCATGAGGCTGCAAAAGAATCGGACACAACTTAAAGACTGAAACAACCATATTTGAATCAACGCTCTTTGAGAGAAATGTAATCCATATATCCAGATAATGGGCAAGGTCAGGAATGACTGGTTTGGTTTCTCCGACTGGAGAAATAACCTAGCCTATTACCTAGAATCTCTTGCTCAGATGATTGTTTGAGAAACCTTATAACAAGTAAACCACTACAATTATTTTTGGGGATATATGGAAATACTGTTATTTACTCCTTTCTTCATTTACCTATCCATCATATAGGAAGAAGAACCTCTGAGAACTAATTGTTTTAGCAGGGAAAGGTATGTTACGGTTTTCATTGCTACTTAGCACTTTCTATGTGATAGAAAGGTCAGCCTAAGCAGGAATGTGATATTTTCTATTAGCTCCAGATTTAAACAGTGTTGATTTTCCAGATGTCAACAGTGGAATAGACATTCTCCTTGGATTGAGAGGAGAGGGAAATGACTGGTTAGCAATGAGAAAATAACCAACGGGAAATTGAGAATCGTTAGATTTTGATTCTCTGCTTTTGGGTATGAACCATCTGGTTTAGAGTTGTCTCTGAATGTGGCTCTAATAGCAAGTTTACTTCAGGTGGCATAAGTTAAATTAGAGCCTAATGTTCATAATGTAAGTTTTCTCCTTGTTCTAGAGTGTGTCTGTATATGTATATCCTCAACAAGTAGTAATAACTCCCAAATTCCGTTTTGTTGGCCTGTTTTAGGAAAAATTATCATAAAACTCAAGCCTCTTATAATACTGTTCCATAAGATGTCATAAGTACATTTAGAATAAACCGAAATGTGATTTAAGGGTAGAAAATGCTTAATCTAAAATAAAGGACACACTATTTGATTAATGCTTCTTAAGTCCTTTATTGTGCTTTTGGGAAAATACAGGTCTCAGTCTCCAATTCTGGCAGTGAAAAGCAGAACGGAACAAACTCAGACACTAAAAAATAGTAATTATGAAAGAGAGAATCTGATCTCAGGACACACTCAAACAGAATTATCACCTGGGACTTCTGATCCGTTTCATTTTATTCCGTATGTCCGAACCAACGAGGTCTATTACCTGGATCCAGATGCACCATTGTCTAGGCCTGTAACCCAGGATTCTCAATACCAAAATGCACATGGTAAGTAAATGTATCTCCACCCTAAATTCAAAATCCAAATTAGTTTTTGAGTAAAACTAGTAAGTTTTACCCCAGGAGGGGTAGGATTTCACTCTTTTGGAGTCAACTATAAATTTTGTATTGAATATATATTACTTGAATATTAATTGGTGCTTTCCTAGGATATAAATTAATGAATCCCTAGAAAATTATAGCATAGGGCTATTTCATAATCAGAAATGTATTTGATTTTTGTCCTTTACATCCTGTCTCACCTCAGACCAAGAACAAGAGCTGTTTGCCTCTGACCATCTCAGGGACCCACTTCTTAATCCTAACTTGGTGAAAAACAGGGATCGACAACAAGCAATCCTTAAGGGGCTTTCAGATCTGAGACAGGTATGAGCCTTTTGAAAGTGTAGGTGTGACCATATTCTGGTGGAGGACTCTGTTAGAATGGCTAAAGCAGTTACTTAGGCCTAACTGATTACACGACTTAGGCGACACATTGCCATCTCTTAGGTATTTCTTTCCAGCATGAAATCATGAGACGTGAGTATTAAAACAATTTTATTGAATGAAAATGCATACATTTGAAATGGCAAAGCATGATCAATAAGGCCCTAAAACCAAAGGCAGAAAATAACTACAGTTGTGGTTTAATTCTTAGTAATGCAGTTCACAATTTTTTAAAATGAATGTATTGGCTGTGTTTAGAACAGAGCATTGACACAAGACCCAAAGAGCACTATATATACTCAGTGTGAAATTACATGTATTGTCTTACCAGACTTTTTCTCCCAGACCAACTGTGACTCATTACCTTGCTCAGGTAAAAATCCAATATTTAAGTCTATAACTTTTCTCTATCAGGTAGCCTTGAAGAAACACCTGTTGCTGTGCTTTAAAAAATAATGACATACAAAACTGCATTTGCAGTTAGTTTTGATTCACAGTATAATTTACTTTTCCCAAATAAACTATAATTTAGGAGTACCTTTTCCACGTCCAGTCATTTACAAATGCCTCCTGTATTTTAAGTTGTTGATTCAAGTGTTTGTTAACAATTTATTTTTTCTATAAAGCTAGAAAATCACCCCCACTAATACAGGATTATCAAGAATCCTTTAGCTTTCTTACACGTTAGCATTGGTTACACCTGAATTGAGTTTTGTAACTCAAGCTCGATAATTCACAAAGATTTTATCTTTCAAAATGACAAGCATACTCTAGCTTAGAGGAGACAAAAGTTGTGAGGTTAAGAGAGAGAATGTAATATTACATACACCTTCACCTATAGTGACCATGTCTTATTTCTGCAGGGCCTTCTGCCAGCCACTAAGATTAATGCAGTCAACATACACACTGGCTGTTAAGGGAGACTCGTGATCTTTTTAAGACATTTGAGGAAAAGGTCAGGGGTGGCACCTCTTTAAGGAAGGCCATCTCTATTGGTTTTATGCTAAAAATATGAAGACAGTCTTACAAATCTGTAATAGCTATATAAGTACAGTATCCAAGTGAGAAAGTCTGGTATAAAAATTGAAAACATGTTTTCAAAGTAAATATAGAATAGGGTTAATTTGCACACCTTACTAACAAATCAATGTGATTTCAGGGCCTTCTCCAGAAGCAAAGGGAGTTGGAAACTAATCTCATGCCTTTAGCTGCAAATCAAGAAGAGAATTTTAGTTCTTCGTTTTAAATGTAGAAAATTAAATCCTTCATTTGTGTTCCAAATTACAAAATGTGGTTGTTGCTTAACTGTTTTTATAAGTAGCCTAAATTTATTTTTTAAATACTTATTTAAAACTTGTACATTATGTAGAAAAATGCTGTGTATATATATTATGTATTTAAAACAAATAAAACAGTTTCATAAAAGCTCAGTTAAGAAAAAGTTACCTGTTCTGTCACAATGTGGGGTATTTATCTACTTACCTTAACACAGCCTGGAGTTTACAGATAATGTTCGTCCACACTTTACATGTAGGCTTACTAATTGAAACACCACTTATCTATTATACTCTATAAAAAGAGTTTGAAGAGTAGGACCTAAAGTTCTTTTAGTGGCCAAAGGAAAGTCTGATGTCCCAACATAACTAAAAATAGCCCAGATTCAGCTTAGGCTTATGAGGAAGTTTTTTTAAGTCCTTTGATGACTTTTATTGTAGAAACTACAGTTTTAAAAACATCTACAAGTTTGTATTAGTAATGAAGGAACATTTTTTTAACCAATACATACATGTGGATTCAAAATTTTTATCTCCACCATGTACTTTGGTACAGCACTTAAGTGCTTACTTACCACCTGAAAAATATACATACATTTTTTTCTAACAATTTAAAAACCTGTAGCAAAGTTGGTTTCAAACTGTTAAATATGAAACTGAATTTGGTTAAGTCTAAGGACCACACAAGCACTGAAAAAAAAGCTTGACCAAAATTTTAGTTAACAGGCAAAATTACATGGTTAAGTCTAAAGATAAAAAATAACGCTGCCTTGTATTAAGTCCTAAGTACATAGTTTCATAACCTAAATGAAACTGCTTTGTTCGATAAGTCCTGAGGTATTGAGCCAAAATCCTGTAAATATTTATTAACATCACTGGCTTATACCTGTGTAAAAACACTATACAAAAGCTTAAATAAATACAATAGTTGATACATCATTTCAGCAAAAGTATTTGGGATAATATGACATTAGAGGAAGGAAAGTAAAGCCACTACTGTGCACTATCCTTTTGCAAATATCCTAGCTTTATATATAAAACAAGCTTCAATTTGAAGCCAAAGTAGCCAAAGTACAGATGACATATAAACTGTAAAACTTAGAAGTGCCAACGAGATAATTCAAGTACAATATATGTTAAAAATATATATATTTATTTCAATTTTCAGAGGCTTCAACTGTTACAGGCCATCATGATTTAAATAAGAGGAAAAAAAAAAAAAACGAGAAAGGAAAAGAAACCTTTTTAGAGAAAGAAATATAAATTGTTAATTCACTTTTAAGAAACAAAGTCCGTAACAACCTATTAAAAAAATTAATTATTTCTCTTTTGAAAACGGCCTGCAAGAATCACTTTTCCACCAACTTAATGGAGATGGAGATTTCTCTCTATCCAAGCTTTGAGTATAAGCAGATAAAAAGTCATTTTCACTTTGAGTCTGACTTGATGAAAGGGCATATGGTGTGCCCAAAAATGTCTGATGGGTGAGAACATTAAAATGACTAAACTGATGGGACATATTTAATCGACTGTGATAAACCTGAAAGTTGCTATATGAATCTTGTTCAGCTGAATTACTGTTCTCTCCTTCAGAGCATACTCTGTCAATAGAAGCTCTCTCTGCAGAATCAATTTGATAAGTCTCATCTTCTAATAAACTTTTTTGCAAGTCAAGAGACGATTGCAACTCAATTTGAATATTCTTTTTTTGATCTGTTCCACGTGATCCTTTGGTCTCTTTCTCCAATATTTCTGAATGAAAATTGCTGCATACTTCTATTTGTGAGATTTCATCCCCTGAATCCAGAGACATATCCTCTTCATCCTTTTCATCGTTTTCTAAAAGAGCTACATTTAAAAAACAAAAAGTCCTCCTCTATTGAAATACACAATTTGTTTAAGTTTTAAAATTATACACTACTCACACAATATAATGCGTCAGGGTCTGCAAGTCCACAATCCCTTAAAGCTTGGTCTTCTGCCACAAGTTCACTTAGTCACAACACTCACACTAGGTGTGAATGTCCAGATAATCCGATGCTAAAAGCTTCTGCGAAATGTGTTCACGTTTAATGTTGGGAAATCCCAACTCCCAGCTCCAAAGGGGTTAATGTCAAAACAGCATCTAAAGTTATACGGTAATTCAGTATTTGACAAGACAAATATAAAATAAAAATTCTGACATCTAGCTTCACTGGATTACTGCTAAATTGGTTAGCTCTATCAAATGTCCGATCATCTCTGCTTTTCCTCAAAAACAAAAAGTACATCTTTCATTTTACATAAAACCTGGAACCAAAGCAGAGTCCATCTCACAAAAGACTAAAGCTATGTATATCTCTAACTACTTTTATCGTTAAACTGCTTTAAATCACAACAGAAGCCAATAATACTTACATTACCTCCAAAGAAAATGCTTACTCTATATAAGTATAGTATGCAGTCTACCGTTAACTCTAACAGCTTACACGGACTACAGTATAATAAATGAGTTTGTATATTCTAAGTAAAAGAATGATAAATGCCTGGAAACAGTTCCCCTGAAGCTGTTTACACTGAGGTGAGCAGTTTCAAAATACGTTTTCATTATATGAAATCAAAGCAAAACCATTCTTTTTCTGTCTACCTTAAAGAAAATGAAAACTACTGAAAAGTTACCTGACTGTGACTCAAGATTCTCATTAGCACCAAGCAATGGAAGGTTTTCTTCTGTGATTGAGTTGTGATAGCCCACAAGGTTTTTAAAGTTTTGCATGAAGTCTTCAGCAGTTGCAACCACTATTCCATTATCAGTATAACTAGAAATCATCTTGATACTCTTTTCTAATTTGGGGGGAAAAATGTTGAATATAAAACACTTTAAAATATAAAATTATAACACCTGCCCACAGCCCTCAAAAAACCCTTTCCTCCACATTTTCATAAACACCCCACACAGTGCCACAAAATCCTTTCATCCACATTCCTGTATTCATAGTAGAAAACTTAAGAGCATTTGCTTTACCTGTTAAGAAGACTATGTGTCGGTGCTGTATGTTCTGAGCCTGAAGTCTGATAAGGCAATCCAATTCTGGAGCATTTCGAGTTTGTGAATCACAATTGTGGTATGACAAAATTTCAACCAGATGTTTCTTCTGATAGACATTCAGTAGCGTCAACAGACTTAGAGCTTTAGCATTCAATCTGTGAAATTAAGTAGTTCAGTATCTGGATCTGCATCTCTAAAGTTTAGTATGGAAGTTTTCGCTTGAAATTAACAGCATAATTTCTCAGAGGCAACTGATCACAACCACACTGCTTAGCTCACTGCTTGATGTATAGGTGCTTCTGAGTTGAGGAAGAGTAGAAACTGTGCAACCCCATGGTTAAGGGCTTTCTTTGGGTCCAAAGCCTGAGGACCAGTTACTCAGTTCAGACAAAAATCTCAACTTACTAAATGAATTACACTTCCCTTCAGCTTCACTAATTTAGAAATGCAATGAAAGGCGTAAAAGGACAGAAAGTATACAAATCTTTCCTTCAAAAAGAACATGGCTTTAAGCTATCTCTACCTCCAGACACAAGGCAACCTGTGGTAGAAATTATTGGCTGTTGTCAGGAAGATGAGGGTACTAACTTCAATAGATGATACCTTTGGGCCTCAGTGTTGGTATCTGTTATAAAAGACTTGCCCAATGCCTACTTCACATGATTTGACATTTTAAAAAAATCAAATTCAATGAAAATTAAAATTATTTAGGCCTGAATTTCCCTAATTGTGTGCCATGGAATTTCAATAGGTACAAGAAGGAAAAAAAAGTTTTGTGGCCTATGTTTTAGAAATGCTGACTGACAGAATGTAACATACTATCCTTAACTACAGTTTCTCAGATCCTTAACTGTGTAAATAAGGACATTATATGGACTCTAGCAGTCATCTGCGGAGAAGGCAATGGCAAGCCACTCCAGTACTCTTGCCTAGAAAATCCCATGGATGGAGGAGCCTCGTAGGCTGCAGTCCGTGGGGTCGCTAAGGGTTGGACATGACTGAGCAACTTCACTTTCACTTTTCACTTTCACACATTGGAGAAGGAAATGGCAACCCACTCCAGTGTTCTTGCCTGGAGGATCCCAGGGATGGGGGAGCCTGGTGGGCTTCCGTCTATGGGGTCACACAGAGTCGGACACGACTGAAGTGACTTAGCAGCAGCAGCAGCCATCTGATTACAACAATCATTTGCAGAGCCCCTCAAGGGACTAGTTACTATTCCAAGAATCACACTATGAGAAGTGACTTCTGGACATGTTCAGTTCAGTTGCTCAGTCGTGTCCGACTCTTTGTGACCCCATGAATCAGCACGCCAGGCCTCCCTGTCTATCACCAACTCCCGGAGTTCACTCAAACTCATGTCCATCAAGTCGGTGACATGTTAGAAATCACTTATTTACACAAATTAATGAACTAATCATAAAACCCCTTATGTCAAAATTAATCCTTGTCTCACGTGTAGTGTTATTAGATTAACTGGGTAGGACCTGATCTAGTTGGCATATATACAGTTCCATTAAAAAAGAATGTTGACTATCTCATTTTATAATTCTAAACACAAATGGCAAAGGTCATATAGCTAACTAGAACTTTGGCAAACCTCTACATAAAGAAGAATAATATTTTGGCTGGCAAAAGATACCTATGAAAATCGAGCCGCATCTATCATCTGTAAACATACAGAGAACAAAATTCTGCGAACAAAATGTTAACAACCAATACGGGTATTTTTCAAACCTTACCTGCCCAGTTCCTTTAGTTTTTTCTGAAATTTACAGTGGACTTTCCATTGCCATTTTCCTTCTGGAGTACTAAGTTCTTCGAGGAATGTCAAAAAATTTTTAAGGTTCTCTGTTAGAGATAATGAAGTTTATTTTAAATTCAATAAATAAGTCACTCCACAACTGAATTATGGAAGACATGTTTGCTGATATTATGTAGGAACACCTACTTTCCTATGTAGTATTTTCTCTTCCCCCCCCCCCAAGGGAGACAGATCTAGCGATCTCTCTGAGATCTAATAAAATGACATCTACACACAAAAAACAAGTTAACAAAAACCAAAAGTAATCTAACTGAAGTAGGTGCTGAGAGCCCTGCTTTATGGCAGATTTAGAGGAAGTTATTCATAGAGTAAAACAATGGCAAAGAAATCTGTAGTAATAAACATTCCAAAAAATGATGGAAATTACCTGTGACTGGCAGAATGGACAATACATGAATAAAGTATGAATGAGTCACTTATGAGAAAAACCTAGAGAAGATAGAAGTTACATGCTTAAAAGAATAAATCTTACCAATTGTGATTACTTCTGGATTTAGAATGGACTCATCAGAAACAATAAAACCTCCAGATACAAATAATTCATTGTATGTATGATTTTTAACATCATCCAGACTATCAACACCAGCAAAACTAACACAAGGGAGCTTCTTTAACGTCACCAAACAAGGTACCTATTTAAATACAAAAATACAAATAGAAATAAGGATGGACTAGAGTGAAATGTACAAGAAATGCACTATGGCTCATCTGCACTAGTCAGTATGTTGCCTCTGAAAAGTCAAATGCAAAAATATTTACATTTTTTCCAAATATACAAACTGACAAGTACTGGGCATCTATGTTGACAAAAAACTAAGGAAGAGGCACTTAAAACAGACTTGGAAATTCATCATTCAGAATGATGAATGCTAACTTGTCCTGCTCTGTGAGTACTGAGAATTCAAATGAGCCAAGAGCCTGGAACAGTCATGAAGGACTTCAGAGAGCAGTGGTACTTGACATAGGCTCCTAAGGCTAGATGGGGCACCCCCAAACCCAAGGGACAGGGGGACTGGTTTGGCAAAGAGGGGGGATAAAGAGGTTTTCCAAGGATATATGAATGAAGGTGGTAACAAGAGAGGCAGCAGACCCAGTGGCATTCAAGGAGTCAATGTTCTTACTCTTGACTAAGCGACAGGGAAGATATGCCACAATTTAAAGTTTTGTAGAGGTTCAAACAGGAATCCCACAAGTCAATTCACAGAGCATAGTGCAGGGTCCTAGATGTCCTAAGCTCGAAGTTTTATCTCCTGTAAAACTTAACAATATTTTAAAAACAAACAGCTTCAGTCTCAAAGATAGTAGACATTTTTTACAACCAAAGTAAGGAATTCAGTGTAATAGGTCTACCTTGTGAATGAAACCTGCAATGTCTTCATTCTGAATAATAATCAATAGTTTATCTAATTTTGATCTTCTTTCCAAGAACTGTTCTGGGTGACACTCTGTATTGCCTAATTTGATAAGATACTCCTGTTGAAAAGAAAAAGCAAACTAAGTCAACAATTGAAAGTCTTCTTGCAAACATCCATTTAACACCGGAAAGTGAAGTGGCTCAGTTGTGTCTGACTCTTCGCGACCCCATGGACTGTAGCCTACCAGGTTCCTCCATCCATGGGATTTTCCAGGCAAGAATACTGGAGTGGGTTGCCATTTCCTTCTCCAGGAGATCTTCCCGACCCAGAGACTGAACCCGGGTCTCCCACATTATAGGCAGACGCTTTACTGTCTGAGCCACCAGGGAGAAATGCAAGATAAACTGCATATATTTAACTACTACTAGACTATGATTAATGATGACCTTTATACCAGGGCCCTCAGAGATCAAGGCCACTCTTAGAGAAGACTCTGAAGCTCAGAGCTTTCATGGGCACAATCACAGCATTGCAAATCCTATGCAGTCGAAGCCAAGTAAATGCCAGCTGGGGTAACAGAACTGAAAGAATGGATTAGCCCAGGTTTTTGGGCAACCACTCCCTCACTTCCATTTTCCCTTCCTTTTTAAAGCAGGTCCTTGATTATCTGCAGCAGTTACCAGTATACTCCTTCAAAGTTACAAAGCACTTTTCCAGCTGCTGAAGCTCATTTAATTCACAACCACCCCAAGATCATTCATACAGAGCTTCAATATGTACAGTGAGTGGTACTTACATATTAATTAGCCCTGCCTG
The DNA here is from genome assembly GCF_049115385.1 of Moschus berezovskii. NCBI lineage: Eukaryota > Metazoa > Chordata > Mammalia > Artiodactyla > Moschidae > Moschus > Moschus berezovskii. The sequence goes on from NC_142483.1 coordinate 16,123,551, forward strand.
TCAAATCTACACTTCAAACAAAACAGACTCTCCCAATAATGCCTCCTACCATGCTGGTGACACAGTACTACCACAAGTACAACCTTTCAAAGGACACAAGATAGCCAGTCCTGGCAGCGTTCTCTTTGCTTGCTGGGGGAATCCTGAACTCTGAAGCAAAAGGCAGGATTCTGAAGGTCACATTCCTCATTTCAGACACAAAAGCAGATTAATTTTCTCATGGCTGGCAAGGCTGGTTAGATAACCATAAATCTAAACCAAGCTTGCCCCCACCAGTTTTTAAGAGATGTTTACAAGTGTCACACCCAAAGACGATGTTTCTGTGCAGCCCTGAAGCATCTTCTATGTTGTTTCATTTTACTCTAGCCTCTAAAGCCTCTGGAGACAGCCCAGAGCAGCTTACCATCAAGTTATGAAAAAGGAAACTAGTGTCTAAGAGACCTGCTTGTAATTTTTGGTCTGTTTACATTAAGAAGCTTTAGGTGCAAGTTTGTTTTATATAAAAGTATAATTCAAAAAGCAACAAATCAATTTGATTCCAGAAATATTTAGGAAGTTTAAAATTTTATTCATGAAGTTCTCTACTCTAACATTTTGCAAAATTTCCAATGGGTATTAATTAAGAGAGTTAAATTCTGATCTAATTTCCTTTTATTTTTAAAATACACATCCTTTTTCTCTTCTACATAAATAACAGAAATATGATTTACTCTAAGCCATAATGGATTAAAACCACCATTCATAAGTAAACACATTTACTGTAAGTGTCTTACAATTTTTAAAATACAGTGGGAGATGGAGTTACACTGAGCACACTGGGAACTGTGCCCAACCCACTCTCATTGAGCTCCAAGCCAATGTGCAGTGATGCCCCCAAAGAGGTGGAAACATGTTGCTGGGGCTGAAAAAATGTCGAGAAGCTCAATGCTTAATCATCCAGGGCAAAAATGCAACCAAGAAATTCCTGATAAATCTGGTTTCATCTTCCCAAGGACCACATGGAATGAGTAAATGCAACATGATGAGCACTTGGCTGCCTCCACTTCCATGCTTTTCACCTTCCCCTGAGCACATCATGTCAAGTGTGCCAACATCAGAGATCCTCAAACTGACAACGGCTCAGGGCATGCCAAGCATGGAGTTTCTGAGGCACTCTGGGCTGTAAGTCACTTACAGTCCTGTCTGCTTCCTCTAACTAAAAAAGCAGAAGCTCATCAGGTAAGTAAACTGCATAAATGAGAGCAGGCATATTTAAAAAACTAAGGCATTCCCTTACTAAGGAAAACTAAGGCTTGCTTCCCTTGTGGCTCAGCTGGTAAAGAATCCGCCTGCAATGCGGAAGACCTGAGTTTGATCCCTGGGTTGGGAAGATCCCCTGGAGAAGGAAAAGACTACCCACTCCAGTGTTCTGGCCTGGACAATTCCATGACTATACACTCCATGGGGTCGCAAAGAGTGGGACACGACTGAGCGCTTTCACAAAAACAATGACATAAACAAGGCATTCCCTTAAGGAATTAAAACGCTATACAGTTTAGTGAATACTAATTGGCTAACTACTATTTAATTACTAGTTAACCACTAACATAACTGTCCCATGTGTTATAAATTATATCTGTCTCTACGTGTGTATTTTTTTTTTTAATCAACTGCCTGAAATGCTAGTCCACTCCATAGCTTGAGTACAAAAATTATACCCCACAATAAAGAATGTTTCATGATTGGGTAAGTTTTTCAGAATCATGTTTTTTGATCAATAAGGGCTATAGGGAACCCTGGCATGACCAGGACATCAATAAACACCAAAAGATACCATCATTAGGTCATCCTGGACGGTTTTGTTTTTCTATCTGACTGATAAAACCCCATGAGGTAAATAGTGACAACTTCATTTCTCTGCATCTCTCCCTCTGCTTTGTTAAAAAACCCAAGAAACATTTAAAATCTTTGAATCAATAATGTAAAGGTATGGCAATATGTATGCAGTTGGTCTGTAAAGTGACACTATGCAAAGTAAGATTCAAAATTCTAAGATGTTTAGATCACAGGTTCTGAATTTAGTTGAACTTACTAGTCTTACTCCACTCTGCATTAAATTATAAAAAATAATATGGTCAGCATTTAAAAAACAAAAAATCCATTTCCTAGCGGTCAGACTCAACAACACGAGTTTAAACAGCATTATGATTACCTTCTCATTTAGTTACCTTTATTTCTTTACAGAGCACACTCTCTTCTTCTTCATGAATATAAAATTTCACAGTATTTTTCTGGACATCTTTCATGATTTTAACCAAACTGTTAAATACTTCAGGTTCTAACTGGCTTATAAAATTTGAAAGAGCTGGCTGGGCAGAAATGTTTACATCACTGGGCGATTTTGCGGTTTCTTTTTCTACTGGTTCCCGGGCAGTATCACCAGGTACAGTATGATCAGAAGTCACCACTGGCTCTGTGGCTGGATGTGGCTGGTTCACCTCTACTTCAGTTAAACCCAAAGCTGAAGAGGAATGCTGCTCTTGAGAGCTGGTGTCTTTCAAAGGATCACTACCAAGTAGTTCAAGACGGTGTTTACTGTTGAAGTCGCTTGAGGAAACTGGTATGACATGCCTTCCCAGAGAACTCAGTGCTATCTTAGGACAAGAATCATTAAGACTGACTGGTGGCAAATTCCCACCCTTGGCTGATGCTTTGATAATAATAGTATTTAGTTTCTCATGCAAGCCATCTACAAACTCCTGTACACCAGCTTTGGAAGTCTTAGAATATATGAACTCGGAAAGCCGTTTCATCTTCTCTTGCGTTGAAAAGATAGGTGTGGAAATTCTACTGACGTATGAAACATTCTTTTGCTTCAGAATCTCTTCTATCTTCCTGGAAAAGAGACTATACTCTCCTAACACTGTCCTCTCTGTGGTCTCGCTCACTGCAGGCGGCTCTGGTGCTGGCACACACTGCTCCTCCACTGTCGCCACCTGACCTGCCAACACGTCATCCTGAGTGCTGCCCTTTAGTGTGTCTGTAAATGGAGAGGATGGAAACTGGTAATCAGAACTTCTCTGTCTACTTATTACCCGGGGGTCATTAGGAAAGGTCTCCTGTGGTGGCAGACACACCAGCTGTTCTTCTGGTGATTTCATACCTATACAGGAAGAGTTTATTATTACAAAAGCAATCCAATATTAATGACATCTGAAAATACAAAGTCATAAATAAGGGGGAAAAAAGGCCAGGTGAACTATATATTTAGAACAAACTATGTATTGGAAGGTAGAGTAAAAATCTCAAATAATAGTATGACCCTATCACCTATGCGCCCTTATTTTATGGCTGCTTTTTGTATTTCAGTAGCTCAAATGACAAGTCTGAATGTTACTTTCTTTGATTACTTTTGAAGTACTCAAACAAGTGCCAATTTAACATCACTACAAATTAAGTCACTTGCTTACTTCTGCTTCCCTACCTTTCCGTACACCTGACTCTAATGAACATGTTTTAATCAGAATAGTTAGTTGCAACAGCTTGTTCAATCCCTATAATCTTTGTGAAGTAATGCCCACTACTGTGGTAACACCTTCTTAATATGAAAACTTTGAGTGTAAGGCAACTGAAAGCACATCAAGCTGAAATGCTGTGGGAATAAGTCGCATTCAGGATCTACGATAATTAATTTTATCTGTTTTCATATTTGCTCTCACATATGGGGTTGTTTACCTATGGGGTTGCAGAGTGGATTTGCTACAAGGTTAGCGACTTATCACGGAAAGAAAGGCTCAATAATTCAGGAAGAGAACACATTTCATAGCTTCACTAACAGTGATGCTTTTTGATAGCACTTTAGTATTTTTATTTCGTTTGAAAATAATTCCAAGAGAAATCAAAATAGCTATTACTCCATTTGAGATGAAGAGATCATTAAGTTAGCTGATGGTAATGGAATTATAACTTTCGATTCTTGACAACTAGCTCAATCCGTAAGAACATAAATCCTAAATTCTAAAATTCAACCACAGCATGTTTTTGAAACTGCATCTCAAAACAGGCACCCTAAATCTCTCTGTAAAAAACAAGGGGAAAATATGTTTAACTGCAATTTATAGTAATACTTTATTTCAGTAAAGACAAAGTTTTGTTATTTTTGTCTTCAAGTTCTAATTACATAATTTTATCTTTCAAAAGATTACTAATTTTTCTTAAATCTTAGCCAATATTCCCTAACAAATTGCTACTACAAAATGTTACCTCAAGATCAGAAAGTCCACACATAGTTTTAGTTTTCAAAACTGTAGTACTTTTAAGATATAGTGGAATCCCTATTAAAGTTTATACCCAGGTATAGCAGTGTAACTCTCTATATAAAACTCAGTTTTTATTTCCCCCACATTCACACTTTTGTAAATGTTCAAACAGCTCAGCAGCATTTAGTTTATGACATTTCTCTACCAACCCCAGTGGTTACCATGAACCACTGCACCCATTAAGTACTGCAAAGGCACCTGTCAGCAGGATATGAAGACCATACAGGAGGTCTGTAGGTAAAAGGGAAGGGGAACAAATATCTAGTGTATCAGTTCAGAATTACAACTGTATGAAACTGATAAACCAGAAAAAAATTCAAGTTCCATAAACTAATTTAGGCATTCTGAACACACTTCTTAAATCTGCAGTATGGCGTTTAGTGGACATACAAAATGTCAGGATGGATACATAAGAAATCTGTAATGAGAAACCCCTTGGTGATTCAGTGGTTAGGACTCCGCACTCTTACTGCCAGATCAGATCCCTCCCTAGTCAGGGAAGTCAAGATCCCACAAGCTGTGCAGTGCAGCAAACAATAAATAAGTCTGAAACTAACGATTGATTGGATGAAACTACATGTGTGGCCTACGGCTGGAAGACATTTTTTGAAGTATTTTCGTACTTCTTAACATTATGTACCATGTCAAATATCTGATTTATTGAAATAAAAAATTTTAATTGCATCCCATAAAACCAATCAGTTAGGGAGGACATTAAAAAACTTCTGAAGGGAAAAAAAAGGCTTCTGAATGGTTTATTATTAAAAATACTTGAAATACGTTCTCCCAGAGTTTTCTGCTATAGTGAAGACCAAGAAGCTTATTCCTGAAGGGCTATGGGTAAAGGAAATGTTTTTAAATTGAAATATAACTTAAATTCATTTGGGGAATTTTCCATATTAAAAAACTAAACCAAATCCCTTTTGAAAATGCAAATGACCACCATCTATTTTGTACAGATTCCCTCATATTTTTATTAAGATAGAAAATTTCATTATTTTAAAAATGTCTTCATAAATGATTTAAAAGAAATACATGTCAGTATCATAATAACAGTACGTTTTCTACTATCACTCAAGCATTACTGCACTTTGGCTTTTAAGTGCAAGGAGCGTAGTGAGTTCGCTAAAGGTAACATCATTTGGATTTTTATACTTTTAACAGCAAAATATGAAGATGGTATGCCAAATAAAGACTGCAGATGAGGATGGATCATTCTGAGACATAAACAAGATACCAGACTTCTCCCAATAAAAAAGAAATACGGATAGAAGCGAAACACAGATGAGTCCCAGACAGAAAGTTGTGTAAAAGGGCCAAAACCAAAAGAGTGCAGGTTCCATCGACCTTAAATTCAAAAGCAGGTCACACTAATCCATGAAAGGAGGAACATTAATGGTTATTGTTTGGGGCAGGGAGCACACTGACTGGGAGGATGCAGAAAGCCTCCTGGGTACTGAAAATGTCCTACATACTGATTTGGGTGGCGGTCACCTAAGTGTTCACATATGTAAAAACTCATGACACTGTAAAGATCTATGCACTTTCCTGTATGTCATATAAGTATTCTTCCTACTTTCTGTCCCCCACACCCCCAATCGTCTTTTCCTAGGTGGAGACAACAATCTTGAAGAAAACTATTCACTCAGTCTTTTTTTTTTTACCCCCAAAGACAGGAATAACCACAAAGATCTACTAAAATTAAAGTCACTTAGTTCTTCTTCCAGATAGAAAAAACAACACAAAGTTTCTGAAAGAGTAAGATAAAATGAAACAGAAACCAAAAAAAATCCAGACCAAATTAATTCCAAGCAAGAAGTGTCTGTCTGTGGCCAGCTGCCAAGATACGGAACTGAGTTCAGACAAAAGAGACTGTCTTCCAGGCACCTACTATACAACAAGCTTATCAGTAATAACTGTACATGCTTCTCTTACTATCTGTAGAAATTAGTTTTACAAATAGAAGAAGAATTCAATCAAAGAAATATAAGACTAGGAATAATGTACCTAAAAGATACGTGACCTCACCTCCTCATATTTTTTTAATTTAAGAGAAACTTGAACACTGCTTCTGTAGAAGTGGATTAAGAAAAATATTCTGGTCTTTCCAAATCCTTATATCAGACAGAACCTACTGTAGGTGAAAAAAATTTAATCTGTGAATATTCAGTGACTCCCTTGAATGCATTCTTTATATAAGAATATTTTATATAAATGAATGAATGTTCTAAATAGTGTCCAAATTTTCTGTAATTAACAGACTTAAACTGATGCCCTCCTGACAGATGACCAGGACTGCAGCAGCAATCCTGAAGGGCATATTGAGGAAGAGCACAGAGAGCATTCTCACCTGCTGTTTGTTTCTCACCATGTTTCCCCAGCTGGTCCTCTGGGCTTCTGGCATTCCCTCCTGAGGGAAAGCATCCATTAGATTTTGCACACTCTCTTCAGATACTGGTGACAACCTTTCAAAGCACCTTTCCAATAACCCCAAATGCTAACAAATCCAAGTATTCCTTCATGCACCTAAAATAATCCTGAAGGGTCATTAAGAAATGGGAAGTTGCTTTCTTTTCCCTTCAGGTGATGATGGAGTATTGACACCTAGATGTTGTGCCTTCAAATGACTCTGAAACCAACTATGAAGGTGTCTAAGTGATGAAAGTTAGGGTAAGCACCTTGTACAGACTACTTCCTTTTTCAGTTTGTCCAACTCAAACCAACTTCTCCACTGCTGCTCTACTATCACTTCTGGGCCTTGTGCCCTCTCTAATAAGGTACCAAGTAGATAAAGGTGCTGAAGCCCACAGAAACTAATCAAGTTTTCAGAAATTCTTCAGTCCTTGGCCCTGGAGAAGAAAATGGCAACCCACTCCAGTACTCTTGCCTGGAAAATCCCATGGACGGAGGAGCCTGGGAGGCTGCAGTCCATGGGGTCGCAAAGAGTCGGACACGACTGAGCGACTTTCCTTTCCTTTTTTTCCTTTTTAGTCCTTGGAGGTCTCAGTAGCTTTTAGGTCATAAGCCAGTCTGGCTTTCGAGCAAAAACTGGTTTTTGTTTTATTTTTAAAGGTTAAATAAAGATCAAGGAATGGAATACATGTGCCCTAGACATACTTCCCCAAATGCTTAGCTAAAAAAGATGAATAAGAACTTGGTATATTAACAGTATCTGTACGTGTGTGTTTATGTGTTTGAACAGAGAAATTAGGACACTGAAAAATGATCTTTCAACATCTTCTAAACTAGTGATAAAAAACCTGCCTGCCAATGCAGGATACGTAAGAGACACAGGTTCAATCCCTGGGTTGGGAAGATGCCCTACAGGAGGGCGTGGCAACCTACTTCACTATTCTTGCCTGGAGAATCCCATAGGATAGAGGACCCTGCTGGGCTACAATCCATAGGGTCTCAAAGAGTTGGACATAAATGAAGTGACTTAGCATGCTCATAAACTATTTTTGCCCCACTAGAAGCTTTATAAGGTTCTATAAGCTTTCTAGGGATATTTACACTTAATCATTTCAGGCCATTCTCCACAATGATCCAATTTCTTGAAAATAACCCAATATAACTCTTCATTCATTTCTTTCTAAAAGATGAACCTTAACATGAATACTTCTTAGATGGTAGTTTGTGAAGTTTAATAATTTGCAAAGACAGCATTTAATTGGCTGCCCAAAGACTCTCATTCATCTCTGTAGCTACCTCACCTTATTAGAAACCCAATTCCTGCCAACAATTTTCATTTGCAAGTTGCATGTTCAACTCGACAGAGAAACTATATTTTAAATCTTTCTCTTTTCAATAGGCTCTTTTACAGATATTGACCAAGAACACAGCAACACTCAATAATGAAGATCACACTGCTCAAAATAAGACACTGAAGATATCAGAGCCAAAGAAGCCCCAAGAATTTCCAAGATGACACCCTTCAGGAAGCTACTCCCTAAGTAAAACCAAGCAAACCTAAGTCCCAGTGTACTTGTTCTTACCTGTAATTGGAATCAGTTTCCAATGTATTTCAGTCTCTTCAACATTATTTGACTTAGATTGTCTATGGAATCCATGTTCAATGGGAAGAGTAGGACACAAACTGCAATCTTCAAAATTATTCATACTAATTAAATTTGGATCCTAAAAATTAAGAGTACAGATTCAATACCTTTCTTTTCAACTAATTTTCAAGTCAAGAATGAACACCTTTTTCACAACAAATGCTCAAACCTCAATCTAAACATGATAAAGGTATTATCCTCTAACCTCAAACACAGGTGAGCGACTAGCACTCTCAAGCAGCTCCTGACAAAACAGGTTGTTCGGCTGTGACTTTTATCACAATGGTAAATCTTAGACTATATGGGCAAGAAAAACACTTGCATTCATCTCTTTATAACAAGGAATAACTTACAAATACTATCTAGCACAGACACTATTACTGAAATGTGTATCATTTTTCTGTGAAAAAGAAAAACAAGCACACCCACATCCTCCCTTTCACACAAATATTCACAAAAGCAAACAAAGATAATCCAATGATAGAGGCTTACTTCTTTCAAATGGAATTTATGGTCCGTGCCTACTTCACTGGTAGAAACACCAACAGGATACTTTAAAGATGATGGATCAATGTCGAGCAACGGGCTCTGAGTATCCTTAAAACGTGCATTTTCGATTTTTGCACCAGTAGACTGCTCATATTCTTTCTTATCCAGGGTAGAGCTCAACTCATACTCATGCTTTTGCCTCATCTCTTCATAGGCATCATCAGAGCTCAATCCTAAGGCCTTGTTGACTGTGTCTGTCAGGGACGCATCAGAATGACGTGCATTTGCTAGTGTTTCTGACAGCCAATTAAACAGCCTATGGATGTCAGCAACGCCAGAGTTAGAGGTATCCTGCTGCAGCCGTCTCAAGTCAGCTTCATGCCCAAGTGAGCCAACAGGCTGTGGGGACTCTGAAGGGAAGAAGAAAGAGCCATCACAGTTTGGAAGCCAAGCATAAAATTTTTTTAAAAATAAATATATAAATATATATATATATATATATATACACCTAAAATTTAATTATAATTTGACATTTATAGGCAAGAACTCAATCAAATCACCTGCTGTGAGTTTACAAGTATATCCATCCCTTACTTTCCAAACATGACTAATTCTAAAATTTTGCACACAGGTCAAAATTCCCATTAAATGAAGTTTATCTTCATCATATCTTGAAAATTCTATTCAGAAATGAGCTCAGATATCATGCTGGTAATGTGGATAATACATATAAATAACTGTACTGTAGTTACCTTAAACTCTACCACCAAAATCCTAAAAATCAACGAGATACTTGACAACAGAAAAACACCTATCCTAACTGTTTTGCAAAGTGTTCAAGAAGGGTATGCAGAGTACACTTAAATCTTCTAAAGAAATAACAAAAACCCATGACTTTGATTTTTATCTCTCCCGTAACATTGTGTACTAACCTTATAACCTAAACTTTATCTTAAATGACTAGATTACTTAATTTATAACAAAGTTGAGGTATTAAGAGATGCAAAATCATCCCAAAGAAATCTACACCAATCTTGCAGTAAGAACAAAAAGTATTAGGATAGAAAACATATCAGACATGGCTTCAAGCAAATATAAATCTGGGTTATATGCACCACCAATATATTTAAAAACTTGTAAAGAGAGTAGACATTCAGAAAGTCATGTGCTTTAATACTTAAGGAGGGTAAAGCTAGGGTAGATGTTGCAATTTAGGTAGTGCATAATATACCACAGTCCCCCAAAATTAGAAACAGGGTACATACTGTACCTAATTACACAAAATTACAGAGAAGGTAAAATAATCTAGAGAGACAGAAAGCATATCAGCAATGGAGTGCAAAGAGACAAATTTAAAGAAAGACAAGGCAACGTTTGGAGGTAATGAGAATATCCTATATATTGGAGTGGGAGTAACAACAGCTATAAAAAACTGATCAAAGTGTGCACTTAAAATTAGTACACTGTATGTAAATCATACTTTAAAAAGTTGATATTAGAGGGGGCAGGGGAAATAGAAGGCCATCTCTTTTTAATATAAGTGAGTGGGGGACTTCCCTGGTGGCACAGTGGATAAGAATCTGCCTGCCAAAGCAGGGATCCCTGTGCTCGATCCCTGGTCTGGGAAGATCCCACACACCATGGAGAAACTAAGCCCGTATGCCCCAACTACAGAGCTTGCGTGCTGCACTACTGAAGTCCATGCGCCTGGGCCTGAGCTCCACAACAAGAGAAACCACCACAATGAGAAGACCCACACTGCAACTAGAGAGCAGCCCCACACTGCAACTAGAGAGCAGCCCCTGCTTTCCGCAACTAGAGAAAGCCTGCACACAGCAATGAAAGACCCAGCGCATCCAAAAACAAATAAACAAAAATAAACAAATACATAAAATTTTAAGAAAAGTAAGCTCACCACCAAATCAAGACTAGCATATTTTAAAAGTTAGAATCCAACTTTTAAATTATTTTCAGAATCAGAAATAAAGTGTGCAAAATGACTATAAATGAACACGAGTGAGGAACACCTAGCCACGCCCATCTGATGTCACTAGTTCTGTTTTAACCTTTCTATCCGCCTCCCCAGCCCCTCTTCCCTGTTTCTCCGCTGGTCCACTATGACTAGTATGGCTTTCCCACCATTTTCATTTTTGATAAAAGCCTGATTTCCACCCACAAGTATTTTTTCACATCTACAAATTAGCCACTTATCCGCCTAAAATGGTGCCAAATTTTAACTATCTTGCCCATTATGTGTTCAGTGCTAGGAAATAGGAATGATGCTTAACAGTCAGTCTAAAGTGACTTCAAAAATGGATCAGTGAACTACGTAACTTTAGATAAAATTATTTAACTTCTAAGATGGTTTTCTTTACCTGTAAAATAAGGATAATAATGTCTACCAATCAAGAACTAAATGAGTCTATACATGTAAAGCAGCTGGCAAACAGTAAGCACTTAACTCTCAAGATAGAAGCCAACAGTATATGATAGTATGGATCAGTAAACACCATCAGGTTCAGAACAGACCAGAAATCCAGCAGAAGGGAAAAGAGATGAAAAGTGTCAAGGAACAGAACAGCCAGAAAGCTAAGGAGGGACTGCAACTGCAAAGGTACAAGGGTTGAAAGAAATGAAAGATGTTTTGTGGGAAAAGAAAGAAGTACCAGGCTGACCATTACATATTCTGAGAAGAGTGCCTGTTGGGGAGAGTGGGAAACAGGGCTACTCAGGCTGGACATGGCCAGGCTATAACAAAGCCTTGAAAGCTGAGATGGTTCACAAATTAGTAAAACAATACTAAGAAGAACATAATACTGAAATCAGCGTTTCTAGAAGCAAGGAAGACCACAGTACAGGGTCAAGGATGAAACACTGGAAAGAGAAAACAGATCAAGTGAAGAAAAAACCCTGAAAGTTACTGAAAAGAACAGCACTGTCAAACAGAACTTTCTGCAGTGATGAACTGTCCTCTACCTGTGCTGTTCAGAATAGTAGTGTGGCTGCTAAAATGACGCTGGTATATAATACAGGAAATGAATTTCTATTTCATTTTAATCAATTTAAGTTTAAATCATTTAATCTTAAACTGAATAGTGCAGTAAGAGAGGAAGTAAAGGACAACAGAGGAGTGAAAAATAACTGAGGTTAGACTGATTAGGGAAAAATACAATAAGGGCACTAACCTAGTCAGTTCTGAGACGTGCTGAATTAGAAAACACATGAGTAAAGCTGCTTACTAAGAAACAGGAGGAGGACAGTCAGATCTACAGTAATTAACAAAAATAGCAGCACTACAAAAGGTACTGAATGCAAAGGAACACTTTTCATGCTTACAGACTAGCAGTGTTAAAAATCTAGATGAAAAGATCCTTTAAATTACTAGCAATATTGAAACACTTAAGAGAAGAATTTGTCTTTTTCTGTCACCTAAAAACAAGAAAAATAGGAAAAATAAAAACCCAAACAAATTACTGGGCTCCTAGGGTGGGAAAAAGAGTGTGCATCTAAGAAATTTTAAAGCTCAGAAGGCTCTTTTCATTAATGAACATTCTGAAAGAACTCAATATTCAATTTTGTACTTTTCCAATTATAAAAGTAAAGAAATACTAAAGGGAAGCAGCTCCAATTAGGAAGGTGATAGCTGAACATACTTTATTTTTTTATTTTAGCCTCAAGTGACACAATGCAGAAATCTGATATACAAGGACAAGAGCTGGCAAATATTTTCTGTAAAGGATCAGAGAGTAAATATTTTTGGCTTTGTGGACCATACAATCCGTCTCAACTGTGCCATTATGGTGTAAAACCAGCTAAATACACATAAACAAATAGGTATGGCTGTATTCCTATAAATCTCCTTTAGAAAAACAGCGGACTGGCTGGATTGGTTCTCAAGCTATAATTTGCAAACCCTTGTTATGAGAGGAAAAGACAGAACTACTTAACTATGTTTTTGGTTGTTACTTTTACACTATATAAAAGCAATTCTGATATTTTACCTTCATACAGATGGCAATTTTCAGATAAATTACTGGTTTTGGCGAGCTTTCTTGTATTTTCAGGTAGATCCTCAAGCTTCCTCTTCAAGACAGTTTTGCTTCTCATATCTTCTGTGTCTGAGTCCCCACCCACGTTTTTTTTCTTACACTGAATTAAATTAATCAATTCTTTGACTCTGTCCTTATCATAATCCAAAGAGTGAGATGACTTCTGCTTTCCAGATAAAATAATTTCACCCCTTGAGTTATTTCTTTTTCCAAATTTCATTTTTGTACCATTCATTTCTTCTTCTTGGCCTTCATAATCTGAAGGTGGACTGAACTGTTGAAGTTTTCTATTTTCTTCAAATAGCTCTTTTAATTTATAAATAGACAACTGATACATTTCAGGTCGAAAAATATAGGTATGCAAACAATTATCAATATGGGATTTATTTTTTGGAGCTGAATATAAGAATTTTTTATCATCTAATCGTGAATCATACGGAAACATGATAAACTCTCGTTTACCTGAACCAAAACCTCTCTTAAAAAATTCACTTACATACTTTTCAACAACAGAATGAAAATTTATAGTATTTATATTTTTGAATTCCTTTCGACACTGAATCAAAGCAAACTGCAAAAATTGAGTTATTTTTAACACATCTGACACGCTCTCATGTTTCTCCTGAGGTGCTGCACTGGTTGAACCTTTCTGTGCTGTAAACAAACAAAAAAAGCAAACCACGTTAGTAATCAAGAAACTAGACAAGTACAGAGCTACACACTGTCAAAGCAGTGTAACGACACCCACACATTAGTGGTGGACCAAACCAGTATGTACCCTAATGAAAAGTGAAAGTCGTTCAGTCATGTCTGACTCTTTGCAACCCCATGGACTATACAGTCCACGGAATTCTCTAGGCCACAATACTGGAGTGGGCAGCCTTTCCCTTCTCCAGGGGATCTCCCCAACCCAGGGAATCAAAACCAGGTCTCCCGCATTGCGGGTGGGTTCTTTAGCAGTTGAATCACAAGGGAAGCCCAAGAATACTGGAGTAGGTAGCCTATCCCTTCTCCAGGGGATCTTCCCGACCCAGGAATCAAATCGGGGTCTCCTGCATGGCAGGTGGATTATTTACCAATTGAGCTATCAGGGAAGTCCATATGTATCCTAATACATATATGTTATATAAGAATACACGAATAGCATACCTCTAAGCCCAGAAGCATAAAATAGGTCAATAAGAAACTAAAACATGAAAATCACGGAATATTATTTTTAAAGGGAAGAACACCTGCCCACTGAAGATCCTTGTTATGTCCCTAGGCATCAACTAGTGGCAAGCAAAATATAAGGAGAAAGAGAGAAAAAGGGCAAAATCTGAGTCTCCTAGAAAGACAGTTGTGCAAATGACCATGATTTCACTCCTTTCTATTTTAACATAACAGACTTAACTTTACATGAACTCTATCCTCATAAGCAGACAGGCAGGCACTGAACTGCTACAAATGAGAATCTTTTTTGTTTGCCATGCCCCAGGTCTCGAAGGATCTTGGGTAGGGCCTGAATCCAGGTCCTTCGGAGTAAAAGCAGAGTCCTGACAAGTGAACTGCCAGCAAACTCCCATGAATCTCACTTTTAATCTAACAGTGAGAACTTTACCTTAATACAGCATTAAAGTTCATTCTTAGAAATGATGACTAGAAAAATTTCTCTAAAATAGTGTAGAGAGTCTTATTAATTTTGAATGGTAACCTAGTGCATGATGCACTTAACATTACTAAAATTTGAATGTAAAAATGAACTAAGCTTAAAAAAAAATCTTATAATAGAAACCCTGAAAACCTAAGCTATATTACTGTAACAATTTCAATCAATGTTTAGTGAAAACACTGATAAAAACCAAAATAATTTTTCATAATTAGAAAAAAAAAGCGATATAATTTGTGTTTTCAATTGTTAATACCTCTTAATATCTCCATTATTTCCCAAAACATGGTGTAAGAAAGTCAAAATGCTTACTGAGTTACCTGAAAATTTGCACTAAAATGTAGTTATCTATATGTAACTAGATTTAGATAGCCAATGAACTTACAAGGAACTATTCCTCTAGGTTCTTGAAATAGAAACAAAGCATGTAAGACTCGAGACTTAGCAGTTTGATGTTCTAAAAAAAACAAGAAAAATTCATTAGCAATATGTATTAATTTTGAAAAAGTTAAGGAATAAAAAAGAGATCACCTACCATATGGTGGAACCATTTGATAAGGAGAGAGAAGAAAAAGGTATCCTCGGTCTCCCAAAGCTTTAACAAGAACCTGCATTTTTGAAAGAAGGAAGAAGTTGAATCTGCTTTATTATTCACCGGAAGGCAGAAACATAGCAAGCAGTTCCTACTAATTGTAAGGAAAGCAAAAAGTTTTTATCTTTTTAAGGAAAAGTACTGCTACTGAATTAGATAAAAACCCTACCAATTCTCTGCAAACCAGATTCCAACTAATTAAGAATTCCTTAAGTTTTCACAATTTTAACGAGAAAAATATTACTGAAAGAATTCTAAGTAACTGTTAAATCAACTGGCTGATTTTTCCTTGAAACTAAAAGAACCAAACTAAAACTTCAAATATTTTCCTCAGCAATTCAGAAGCCATGTTAAAAATTGCCAAGGTGGTGTGCTACATGTTGGAGATATGAAACAAGTAGGACCAAATGCTGCCTTTCAAGAGCTCAGGCTAATTTCAAACGCGAAGTGTTACTATAATCTATTTCTTCACATATTTAATGAACATCTTTCACATGTAAAGTAATCTTGCCTTTCATAGATAACATGAGAGACAAGCAGCACAAGATCCTTGATCAAAAGAAGTTTATAACTGGGTGGTGAAAGTAACACAAGAAATACCAATAATTAGATAGACAGGAAAGGTCTTCAAAAGTTTTACAAAGCAACAGAAAGGGAAAACATAATTAGAGTGTATGGGAGGTGGAGTTCAAAGGATGGGTACATTACCAATGGGCTAAGATTGTGGGAAAGACATTTCAATAGAGGCAACATCACGAGCAAAGGCAGAATTACAACATGATGGACAGTTTGCAGGCATCAGAGTACTTACGACTGGCCAAGGGTGAGCAGAGACTAGAAGAAACATTAAGACAAATCTAGAAAGAAAGATCAAGGGCTAGATTGTAAGAAGACAAAAATGCCAAGTTAGCCAGAAACGCCCTGGAGAGCTGAAGTGTTTCCCTAAAATATACAGAAACTTGATAGCACTGGAGGAAAGAAAACAACATAATGCAAAGAACTCAGTTCACAGACTACTGCAATGGTTCCCAGTATTTTTTGGATTAAAGAAAGGGTATGCTCAGTAAAGGAAGAACTGAGTATGGCAGCAGAACGCAAAGGGACTCTGGATTCTGGAAGAAAACTTGTGCTATGTAAATTTGCATGACACAACTCCAGTAAACAAAGTCTGTGTAAGAATCAATAATTTAAAGGGCTAAAGTGACTATGCTACCATTTACATTTAATAAAAGCACTGCTTGAAAACCCAAAAGTACAGTGGGCAACGTATCTGCAAAATTTGTTTCAGATTTAAAACTTTGAACTGTTTTATATATCATATCCCTTTTAACATTGTGCCCAAACTCTTGGTTTGTCAGAACAGAAAACTGGGAGATGTGAATAAGTTTCATGTTTTGTGGTTGCTGAGAAAAAACACAATTAGATTTAACTTCTCACCCACTGCAAATGCCAAGGGTTTTTTTTTTTTTAACCCCCACTGGCTTAGTGGCCTAAAGACTCTAGTTCCCTAAAGGGACTCAATGTCCCCAGAGACCCACGAAGCACAGGGAATCTACAACCAGAAACAACTCAGGCAGACAGCCCCAGCAGTAAGATCTGTAGCATCAACCCAAAGAAACACTTTTCAATCCTGAAGAAAAGGAAGCACCTGTGAATTCTCTACTGATGCCTCTATTTATTAAACCTTACTGCTTCCTCCTCCCTCAGAAAACATTATTAACCCAGTCTGTGGATTTATATTACCAGATTCTACTACTGACATTTTGGCTTTCCAGACAATGTAACAGGAATGAAAACAAAGAGTATTAAAAATATAAAATATTAAGCTCAGAATCTTAAATTGTCAAGCTTCTAAAAAAATAACATACCCTAAGTGACATTCAGCAAAGACAACAGACTCAAATACACAAGGGCTGCAGATTGGAATCATCAGATAAAATATATAAAATAACATGTATGAAATGTTTAAAGAACTACTGTAGCAGAATTGAAAACATGTTCACACAGAAACTGGCATATACATGTTCACAGCAGCAATATTCTTAATAGCTAAAGAGAAGAATCAACTGATGAATGGACAAACAGAATGTGGCATATCCACAGAGCGAAATGAAGGAAATGAAGTCCTGATACACACTAATAAGGATGAATCCTAAAAGCATTATGCTAAGTGAAAGAAGACACTGAAGTCCACATATTACTTGATCACATTTATATAAAATGTCCACAATACAAAAACCCATAAAGACAGAAGCAGATTACTAGTTGCCAGAGACTGGTTGCAGGGGGAGAGGGTAGGAGAGGGAAGAATATGGAGTGAATGCTTAGTGAACAGGAAGTTTCTTTTGGGGGTGATGAAAATATTCTGGAATAAGACAGTGGCAATAGTTGCATAACATTGCAAATTTATTAAAAATCACTTAATTGTATATTTTAAAATGGTGAGTCAATTAAGAAACATAACCAAGGGAACATCAGAATATAATCTCTACCTCCTAGAAGAGTCTCTGGCACATAATAAATCTTTCTGAAAGAATTAACAAGAATCTGTTTAAAAAAGAAAAAATAAAAAGGTAGATCTCAAAAAGAGCCTAAGATAGCTTTTAGAAATTAAAAATAAATTCTGTGAAATTAGAAACTCAGTGAATTGATTAAACAGCAAATAAGACACAGCTAAAGATAGAATTTGCAATCTAGAATATACCTATGATGAAATTACTAAAAATGCAGTACAAATAAGGCAAAAAACACAAGACAGACAGGGAGAACAGAATGATGCTTCAGAGTCCTAAGAAGTCAATCAAAAGAGAAAGGAGAAGTATAAACCGAGAGATAATGACTAAAACATTCTAAGTTATTAGAAATAAAGATATAAATCTATAAACATGAAAAAATACACAATACTGTAAATAACCACACTAAAAACCACAAGACACTGAAAAGGAAAAATTGGCAATGGAGCATTAAAAGACATTTAAAGTCTGACTATATCAAGTAATTATGACGATGTGAGTTAATGGGAACTTGGTACTGAAGGTATAAACTGGTACAACCACTTAAAATGCATTATTTTGTAAAGCCAGTCATATGTTATGATTCAGTAAATCTACTTCTAAATAATAAATCTAATATACTAAATGTATACCTGAGAGAAAATTACCCTGTACATGTACACCAAGAGACTCAAAATATCTATACCAGAGATAATATTCAAATTTAGGAACATTTCTCTCATATTTTTTCTTATATTAAGTCAACTTTAAGAATTTGACTTCACTGTGTTGTACACCTGAAACTAACACATTATAAATCAAGTATACTTCAATAATATTTTTTTTAAAAAAAGAGTTAATTTCACTAACCATCAACTGAAAGAGTTTAGTATTTTACTTATCTTATAAATATCCCTGTGGGAAAATAAAACTGTCCTGAATTCTGTGTCCCTGCAAAAAGCCCTAGCCTTCTGACATGCAGAAATGTATATAGAGAATGTTTGTTTTCATTTCCCCCAGAAATATTACACTCTTCACACATTTTAAGAATTACATCTATAGACAATTACCTAGTTAACTGCTCTGATCAAAAGGATACATTTCTCCTATCTCCCTAAAAGTGTTAAGTGAGCACACAAAAAGTTTACAGTACAGATTAGGTTCCTAGGTTAAGACCCAAGGTGCCTGGAAGACTGAAGAGCTATCTCCCTAGGTATTTAGGTCCAAGAGGGCTAACTGGCTCCAGAAGAGATTTTATTCATTTATTCATTGTTGGGAGCCGGCAAGAGAGACCCCGCCCATGACAAGGTCTTGGCTTGAGGAGCTGGCACTCAAGGCCGTCCAGACGTCTGGGGATTTCCTGGGGCCGCCCCATCATCTACTCCCGGGCCTCCGTCTCTTCTTCTTCTGATGCTTGGTAGTCCTCTGTGCTTTCTAAGAATTCTGACTCCTGCTCAAATATCCCCCTTGAAGCCTTTGCATGGTAGTAATACAGTTCCGGGCTTCCCTGGTGGCTCAGAGGTTAAAGCGTCTGCCTCCAATGCAGGAGACCTGGGTTCGATCCCTGGGTCGGGAAGATCCCCTGGAGAAGGAAATGGTAACCCACTCCAGTATTCTTGCCTGGAGAATCCCATAGACAGAGAAGCCTGGTAGGCTACAGTCCACGGGGTCGCAAAGAGTCGGACACGACTGAGCGACTTCACTTTCACTACAGTCCCTGAGGGTGTATGGGCCCTATAAACAGTCCAGGAATGAAGAAAATATTTTTACACAGAACATCCTAATCCTTCTGGCCCTGTTGGGGCTCTAATTGTCAATTCAGAATTTGGAATGCTCAGGACTGCACAAAGCACCCCAGGCATAAAACTAAGTTTGCCTAAACACTCCACAAGCAAAATAGATACAAAGCCTTTCACGAGTTTAGAAGGGCCCCTTAGAGTGAGATATGGAGGAAGCTCAGGAGACTCTTGGCCCTCAAGGTCACATACCAGTGCTTGCTGATATGTCTCCCTGTCCCCTGTCTATGGTGTGCCTGGGAGTACAGTAGAAGAAAACATAGAGATAAAGGTTGATAACAAAATGAAGAAGCATATAGTATTAGTGTAGAAAATTGTCTCCGCAGATATATGTGGGTAGAGCCCAAAAACGGATACCACGCTACCTAGGGAGTCACAGAGTCTGCCCAGAACTGAGGCTCCCAAGATAAGGCTTGCCAATAGTTTTTACAGTTGACTAACTGATACACAAATAAAGCCATTTCTCGTGCCTTGTGGCCTTGATGTATTAAGAGCCCATTGTTTAAGAGTTATCCGTAAAGGTACTGACTGTTCTAGAAGATGGTCTATGACTGCATTCCTGGCACAACTGTATCAAGACAATCCCTCCTCCCTTTTTAGTATTGCTGGTTTTAGGGTATATAAGCACTGATGTAAAAAAATAAAGCAGTCTTGATTCTGCACTCTACCAAGACTTGACTCGCTTTTTTTTTTCTTTCCTCTCCAACGCTGCTCATCCTGAGGGTATCGCCGGACTCTTGCCAAGGCTGGACCCCGGCAATTCACCAAAGGTTGGAGTTAATATTCATTTCATTTTCAAGAATATCTTTTCAGGAGAGAAGGGAAATAGCTGCCTCCTTCCCTTTATGAAGGAAAAATCATCTCACCCCTTGCCTATGGAGTGTTCAACTACTTGCATAGAGTAACTGACCTGAGACTGGATGCACTGCCTTAAGGATATGAAATAGAGCAAAGGAGAGACAACACATGTATTACCTACTGTGAGTTGTTCACTAAATCTCTCTGATCCAGAATATCTCCTGTATGTATTTAGGATAAAATAATTTAGAACCCGAGTCCCCAATGTACCTCCCATTATTATGACAACTATGAAAGATGTAGCTATAATTAGAATAATTCCCAGTGGGGCCTGCAGGAAAGGGGGAGCTATACAAAATGTCAGTTCATTAGATTCATGTGGTCTATCCTTATGGAATGCCTGTGCCCTCTGAGACAGAGGATCTTACTTTACTTCTTGATTCTGGGAAGACCCAGTCCTCCACAAACCTAACCTTATACTTGCTCAGGTGAAGATTTTCACTATTAGGCACTAAACAGACATTGTATTTTTGTGATAAACTCCTCACTGTCCAGATTCACAATATACATTCTATGAAATTCAAGAACTGAACAGATTTGGATAACTCAATATTCCATTATATCCAAACCTACTACCTAAACTTTCACTTAATGAACTCAGGAACTGAGTATTTTGACCATGAGGAATACTTGTATCACAGATGAGCTTGGGGGAGGGGGGGAATAAGAAACACAAAGATAAATGTAAATGGATGTCCATATATATGTAAATGTGCATATGCATGTGTTCAAAGATGCCTAACCTACAGGTTTGCTGGTCTCAAAGAGTTATTGCTAATAAGTGTACAAACCCTGCCTATAAGTTCTGTATATAATTTGACTCTCCCACCTATAAACGATGGATTGATTAAGCAAATGAATAACCGTACAATGAAATTCTATGCAGTCATCTATAAAGGTGCAAGTTTAAAAAAAAAAAAATCACTGATACAACTTTGCATTTGACTACTGGGAAACCAAGGCTCAAAAAATGAGTAAAAAGACAACTGCTGTGCTGAAAACTTTGTATTAAACAGCATACTTGTGCAAAAAAAAAAAAAAAAAAACCTCTATTCCTCGCTACTGGAATGTCCCTTAAACATTTGAACACAAGCTCACCTACCTCATGTTAACAGAAATCGTGGAATAGCCACTCTTTCCTGCAATCACCTTCTCTACTTTAACTCACCTATACATAGTAGCATCACATAACCCTTTTCGATTCATTCCTGAATCCATCACAGTCTGATGCCTGAACTGGTAATCCCTCTACCCAGACTCAATATACTCAATATGCACTAAATTAGATACTTACCTAGTAAATATCCCTTAAATCAATCTCTTCTTTATCCTTTCTCATCACACCTACCATTACTCTAAATGGTAGTTTCCTACCTCATGTCCCCTCTCCATTCATTCTCTACAGAGAAACCTAAGTAAATTTTCAAAACACACCTCTGATCACATTACATACATAATCAAAACCTCATCCCATTCTTCAAAATCTATTTCTATAGTATCAAGTCCAAATGTACAAACATTTGAGCACAACATAGCCCCCTACACACTTTTCCAGCCCTATTTTCTACCACTTTACCCTCTAATATTTTTATACTTTCAACCTTATCAAGGGCCTTGTTCCTTCTGAATCTTCAAATACGGCAGTCTCTCTTGGAACAAATGAGTAACTCCATTCACTACATAATCCAGGAAAATAGTCTCCTTTCTCATTCTTTCCCAAACTATAAACCCTGCATAAAAATGGGATACGTACTTGCTGAATATCACAGTCACAAAACACAATCAAGATACTTCATGGAAAAGACTAGTCTACAGAGGATCTAGTGTCATGGCTAAAAAAGAAAAGCACCAAAGGCCATAATAAAACACTTTTAACCAAATGGCAGCAACAGAGACTTCATGATATTTTCAGAGGCAAAAATGAAATAAACTGAAATATTATCATAATCACTTATTAATATGCACGTTTCTAAGGAAGAAGAAGGAACACCTGAAAACCTTTAACTCACAAGTTTCTCCTTCTCTAGTTTCTGCAGCAAACTCTCCATGTTACTTCCAATCCTTGTCTTTTCTACAACTTCATAAAGGCTGCAATACATTCCATTCTTCAAAACTGACATAAGAAAAAATACACAGTTAGTATTCAAATCAAATCTGCTTCTTATATATTGTAATAAAATTAAATTGCTCTACCTTCATTTGGACCAAAGTAAGTTTCCTTATAAAACAGTGCTGGAGGGATTTTCTGTTTCAGTTGATCCATACTCATAACTGTTTCAACATCTAACTTCTCAGGACTGAAAGAAAATTGAAAAGGCTTATTTGCCTTATCTGTATTTTTAACTCTAGTAATGTTCTCTCTCAATCACTCTCTCTGTCTCTCAGACACATATATCTGGATGGAACACAGATGAGCATATTTATTAATATCATACTTGATATTTGATATGTGACGTTCACATGTATATACGGGTAGCTAAATAGCTCAGCAATATTACCAACCTCCTTTCTTTAAGCCAGAAGCTAATACCAATTTTACCAGCCACAAAGGATAAAAAGTTGTCATTTTATTAAAGGCAATTCAAGTATGAACAGTTAAACTGCTCTTCTACCATTTATGAGGGCCCATAACATTTCCTGTGGTACAGCAAAAGATCATTTTAAATCTTTCTATTCCAACTTATGTTGCAAAGGACTGAAAACAGCCTATAAATTTTAACTAAACTCACATCAAGTTCTTTTCAACAAAGAAATGTTAACTTTTAAGTGTATCACGTTCAAATTGCTAAATAAAAAGCGTATCTACTTAGGACAAAACTTTGAAAAATCACTTTTAATATTTAAATCACTAAGAAAAAGTTTTATGCCATGAATGTATATAACTATTTAGCCTATCTGCAAATCAAGACAGAAAAGCAGAGAGCTTTTTTTAACCCAAGTTTCCAAGTTATCAAATCAATCTTTTTTTTAAAAAACAAATCAGTATTTATATTTACGTTCTTATGGATCAAAGTAAAAGTTAAATGTAAGAAAAACAAAACCAAATTTTAAATGTAAGTAAGAACTGAATAATTAGCAACTAATTGCTACTTTCTTACAATACAACATACTTACAGCTTGATAGGCAAAAAAGCACGAGTGGCTGACCTCAGAGAAATGTAACACAAAAGCTTTCCTTTATTTAAAAGCTGTCCTTTCCACAACGTGTAGTTAAATTTATCTAAATAAAAAGAATAATGACACAACTCAAGACTCTTGGCAGCCCAGAAGCAAATACATGTTTACTAGACATAAGGGGAAAAATAATCCAGAAACACAGTTTAAGTAGAACAATCACCAAAAAAAAGAGTCTTGACATTTCTATTTAGAGAATTCAAACAATTGGATTTTTGTTTTGGGTATCTCTTTTTGTACAAAATTATTCCAGATGAAAAAGATAACAAATTTATTTGCCTACATGTCCTCCTATCAGAATGCTGAGGAGCAAAGACAATACTGCCCTCCTCTTTCCCACAAAGGAGACGACACTAAATCCAGTCAACTACATGAACTCCACACAGTGTCATATAGGTCCCACTTGTGTTCTTTTCATTGTGGAAAAACTTGCAGATAGAAAATGTCAATATTGCTTTTAATCTTCTCTCCTTAATTCTAAATCTCTGATGAAATTAATACTTAAGTCTGAGTTGTGAAGCTTGTTTTATTTTTTTTATCTTTATCAATCAAAGTGCTACAATTCTGTGGACTATTCACAGTACCAGCAGATTCTCAAAGGAGACCTTACGTTTGGATGACCAAGTGTTAATGCTACATCTTAACATGGCCTCAAGATTTTTCATACTTTGCAGAGTCTCATTCATTATAAAAATAAACAAAGCACTTATTTTTTACTTAACATAATTCTTCTGATTTATAAAACTAAAGGAAAGAAATACAAGAATCTTACCTGTGTTTCTATCTGCATTAAAGCTGTTAGATCTACAAATAAATTTTTAAAAAGAAAAGAGAAATATTACTGATTGCTGACAGCATGAAAGTTAACATTCAGGGCCTTGATAGAAATACTATTTTTAATGGCATACTGTACAAAAAAATTAAATTCTTCCCAAGTAAGAAGAACAAATTACTTATTATAATATTTAATAAACCCAAGTCTACGTGGAAAAATCAGAATTACTTACTTGCCTCAAAAATTTTTCCAAAAATACCCATCAGGAGAGCTAGTCCTTTAAAGTCTCTGTCAATTACTTGATTTTATGGTGATGAGATTTGAAGAAACAGCCTCAATCATATATAAACATGTTCATCATTCAATAAATATTTACTAAGCTTCCATTATTTATTAGGCACAGTTCTGGATAACAGAATTACAGGGAGGAACAAAACCCTTGCCTTCCCAGAGCTCACAATCTCATAAGAAAGACAGAAAATAGTCAAAAAGGAAATGTACAGTTTGCCAGAGGATGATCATTTTGTGCTCCACAACAAGAAAAGCACTACAACGATAAGTCCGTGTACCTCAACTGCAGAGTTGCTTGCAGCAACTGTTTATGGTACTGCAATAAGATCCACGGCAGCCAAAATAAAAAAAAAGCATTTGAGGGAATTCCTGGAAGTCCAGCGGTTAGGACTCTGCACTTTCACTGCCGAGGGCCAGGGTTTGATCCCTGGTCAGGGAACTAAGATCCCTCATGCCATGTGGCAGCCAAAAACAAACAAAAAACGGCATTAATACCAACTACACAAATTTTCAATATCAGGAAAAAAAGGCTAATCGATGAGGTTTTAGTAAATTTTAGTTTTTATTTCCAGACATCTTTCCAATTTAATTCTTAAAAGTCATCATGAACAATCCTGTATTTAATGAATTTCAAGGGAAGCAAAAAAAGTGCTCCTCTTAACTCAGCAGTGTAGGATACGTGACGACAGATTCTAAATGACATGTAAGATTCACAACTCTTACCTTGATGAAGGGACGAACTTCTGAGTTTGTATATCGTCTTTATAAGCAAAAGACACAACTGCGTATGGACACACGTGTCTTGGTCTTCGCCTTGGCTCATCAAAGACATACTCGTAAAAATAATACTAAAAATAAGAAAACACAAAGTTACTGCTCTTAAGAAGGCAAGAATTACAGAGTGGAATGTTATATTTATCTGCCTGATATCTGAGAAACACTACATAACTGAAGTATCTCTAACGAAAAGTTATCTTTAAGCACTGCCTGTCAATTTATTTAAAATAATTTGTACTTTATATTAATTTCATAATATAAAAATACTGTGCTTATATACACACACACACACGTATTGTATATATATATGTATCTCGAATGCCAGGATACTAAAATAGTTTACTTCTGAAAGGCTGACCACTGGGAATGTGCAACAAATCTCCTCAAAAAAAACGTAACAAATGGAGCGTAACTTCCAGGTCAGCTCACAAAAGCCACTGATATGGAAATAAAATAGTAAAAACACAATCTCAAGCAAACCCACCACTATGCTCATTATTTCAAAGGAAAACAGATTATTGACTCCAACCGCAGACAAGGCAATATAGGGAAGGTGGCAGAGATTACAAACATAGGTGACAATACTACTACTGTCCAGAAGGCAATGAAATGAGTTACTCCAGATGATTTTGAATATAATCTTTGCTAAAAGGTCTTACCCACAGAGATTCTTCAAAAACAAAGGAGAAAGTGTAAATTTTTAAAAATGTAAATAAAGTAAAACATCAAAGAAAGGGAGAAAAAAAAAGAGAACATTTCCAGGGGGGTAAGGAACCACCACTTTTATACACAATCAATTTAGATATACACATTTTTTTTTAAGAAAAGAATAACATTCCTTTACAGTCAAACACCATATAAAACCATGACTGATATCAATATTATAATTTTAGGTATGTGTCGTTTACTGTAAATCAATTATATCTGAATAAAGCTAAAAAAATGAACTGCTTGAATTTTAGAAAAATACTAATAAAAATACAATCTATCAAATCAGTAACACAAACTGAATAGAATTAAGGTAATTCAGAGGGCTTTAACTTTACCTTGAAGGTTGAGTAATATTTTATCAGATAGGAATTTTCAGGCCATGAGAAACCAAGGCTTTAAGGTGAAATGAGATCGCTGAGGCAGGAATCATACAAAAAAACAGGCTGGAGGTCAATCTACAAGCAGGGAGAACTAGCAAGGCTAAGGAATCTGAGTATCACCCTGAGGAGGACCACTGTATGTTTCTGAGCTGTCTTGGAAACACTGAACAAACAGCAGTGCGAATCACTGAATGATGGCAGTGTTAAGTCTAGACTAGTGTGGTGGCAGAGGGAACTGAAAGGGAGATATTTTAAAGTATTTAGTGACAAACTGATATGAGGTCATAACACTAAAGTGGATCCAGGCACCTACCTGAGTAAGCTCATAGGCTCTGTAAGCCAGAAGTGATGTAATTCTATTAACATTCTTCGACACATGACATTCATGCTTTGGTGTTGGGTCCGAAGCACTTTTATTTAATACAGATTCTGAACTTTTTACACCCATGGGGTCATATACACTCTTTATTTTACCCTAAAATAGAGAAAACTGTTCATGTTCATCAAAACCTTATTGACTGTATGACATTAATATGATAGTATAACTCTGAATACAGATCACTTATAACAGTTTTTTTAATACTTGATAATAAAAACTTTTTACCAATATTGAAGCAGTAAGAAAAAGTTACCCTGCTCCAGAAAAAAGTTTTGAATTTGTTTAATACAAGGAAATATAAACTTTCTTCACAACACTCTTCACTTGCTTAAGTGACATTATCAATGTATTTCCCTCTTTCATTCTTTTCATTGGAAAAGAAAGCTAACTTCAAGGTTCAGTAAATTCAGATTAAAGATGGCAAACCTCTCTCAGAAGTATCTTATATACCAAACACAAGCAAGTACTGGCTTTTAATCAAACTCCTAATCCAAATCCAATGTTATCTTTGATATACTGAAATATAAAAGTCAAAATTACCTTCATTATTTTAAAAATAACCACATCACCCACTGCCCCAGCTTCCAAAGGATTAGCTTGTAGTAAATCAGCATACCTAGAAAGATAGACACCTAGTATAGAGACAAATGAAAGAATTATTAAGACACAAATATAAAAAGTCCAAATACTTAACCTATTATAATTATACAATAGTCTAAGAGATAAAATTATAAGAGATATTATAAGATTATAATAAGAGATAAAGAGATAATTACAAGAGATAAAAGGTATCACACTTTTTAAAAAAAATGTAATGACGGTAAAGATAGCTGATATTGAACCAAAGCAAAAATAAAACTAGGAAAAATATGAAACTAACCAAATTTCTCATTATCACTAGGACTAGACTAAGACATTAAAAGAAAAAAAAAAGATAACCCTTGTTCAATTGGAAGTATCCAAAATCAGAAACAAAGGATAAAACTGGTTTTACACTGCAGAACCTGAAACTAGTCTCTTTCTGGGAACATGACAAAGCATACGTGAATTTAATTTTTAGGACTGCAGCAAAACTAGATAATGTATTTTAAAGGGCAATTTAGGAGTAGGTATATGGAAAAAGAAAAAAAGATTACCCATGGAAGGATTGCCAAGAATTGTTATTTTGGACTGGCCCACCTGTAGTCCTTTTTCACATATGCTCTGAACCTAAATAAACAAAACATGTCATCTTGCAGTCATATTACATTAAAACTGTGAAAAGATAGTCTATAAACTCGTTTTAAGTAAAATCCAAGCTTCTAACCTATATTTTTACATTATAGAAATTATAAATATACATGCTAGTTTACTCATAACAACTAAAAATCAATATAAAACTGGTTTACATTTCCAATGTAACCATAGTTGCAATCTATTTTTTGTTTATGCCAAGTCGGACAGACACTCAGAATTCACAACATTCATAAACATTCCCTTTTAGGGAGAATTAGAATTGGCAAAATATTTGAGACAGTAATTCCATCTAAACATCAAAGGAGAAAAAATAGTTCTCAACACACAGAGAAGATAATCTACTTTTTTTGGTCTTTATTTTTAATAAGAGGATAACTGCTTTACAATAAAGTGTTAAGTTTCTGCCATACATCAAGATGAATAAACCACAGGTACACGTATGTCCCCTCCATCTCAAATCTCCCTCCCACCTCCCACCTGATAATCTACTTTAATAAAAGGAAAAGTATTTATTATCAAGCACATTCCAGGGGGGAAAAATAGCTCTGATCAAAGAAAAAAATGAACATATCTGAAAAACAAATCACAAAATAATGAAATACTCTGCATTACAAAATCATTTTTTCCATTTATACATCAACGAATTGTTAGCTTATAAAAAATCAAGTGTACTGAATAACTGCAAATTTAGTAACCTACATTTTCAAATGATTTTTTATAAAATGAGTTCACTTACCTTATACCGATCAACCATCAGAAATGCGTAGGATTCTGAAAGTTCTTTATCTAAACGACCATCAAACTTCAGTTCTCTTCGCTTTTCTGTAAACTAAATGAAATAAAATCTGTAACAATACCTTAGTACGTGCCTATGTTTTTCAAATGAAGAGTTTCAGGAATTTTATTTCTCAGAAATTCCAGATCAGCACTTCCATGGTGGTCCAGTCATTAGGACTCTGCACTTCCACTGCTGGGCACCCAATTATGATCCCTGGTCAGGGAACTAAGATCCCACAAGCTGTGAGGCACAGCAAAACAAACCTACCAAAATGGAAATTATCTTTTCTCTCCCTGAAATTTCTGCACTTCATATTTTCCTCATTATAATAGGCTCTTTAGTCTTAAAATACAGTCAAATAAGTCTCTAGTGCTGAACAATTTTAACTAAAATTCTATTAAAATCTTACCACACTTTTTTTTTAAAAGCTGCAATGGGTCTTCGATGCTGCCACGGGCTTTTTCTAGTTGTGGTGAGTAGGGGCTACTCTTCTAGTGGAACTTCTCACTGCAGTGGCTTCTCTTGTTGCAGAGCACAGGCTCTAGGGCACTCAGGCTTCGGGAGCTATGGCTCTCCAACTATAGAGCAGCTCAATAGTTGTGGCACATGGGTTTAGCTGCCTCATGGCATGTACAAGGGATCGAACCTGTGTCCCTCTGCACTGGCAGGCTGATTCTTAACCACTGGACCACTGGGAAGTCCTTCCCATAGATTTTTAAGTTCATATTTTGATTATCTTTTGATTTCTCGTTTTATCTGACATGGTGCATAGCATATAGTTGTTGTTTTCATTGCTGAGTGGTGTCTGATTCTTTGTGACTACATGGACTGTGGTCCGCCAGGCTTCTCTGTCCATGGGATTTCCCAGGCAAGAATACTGGAGAGGGCTGCCATTTCCTTCTCCAGGGGATCTTCTCGACCCAGGGATCGAACAGACGTCTCCTGCATTAACATGCATAATCTATTTAACACTGAGCCACCAGGGATGACCCACTGCATATAGTCGGTGGCTTAATAAATCTTTGTTTAATGACCAGCTTCTAGACTATAAAATTAATTACAACAAGGAAAAATGTTTCATTTCTTTGCAACTGTATTCTCAGTGCCAAGTACATAAGCCATACTCCAAACCCGTAAGAGTGACTTGATCTAAGTACATCTGAACTGTAAGTCACCCTAAACTGCTAGCGTTCACTTCTAGACACATATAGATATGGAGGCTATATCTAACAGATTTACACGCAATATTCAGGCTATTACTGA
Source organism: Moschus berezovskii (assembly GCF_049115385.1). Classification (NCBI taxonomy): domain Eukaryota; kingdom Metazoa; phylum Chordata; class Mammalia; order Artiodactyla; family Moschidae; genus Moschus; species Moschus berezovskii. The sequence continues at coordinate 16,153,595 of NC_142483.1, forward strand.
TCTTCAATAATATAATGACGTTTTAGACTAAATGTTCATATAAATTAACAAATAATCCCTATCATACCATGAAAACACATTAAACTACCAAGTTTTAAATTTTCTCTGGGAGCCAGTAACATTTAGCTACTTTAGGGATCCTTTCAAAGTTAAATACTGATAGCACTGGATTAACCAACTTTAAAAGTACAAAATTAATAGCATTTCATGTACATTAGAAAGCAGTATACACATCAAATGTTTCCAAACATGTAATTTGTATTAACTCCAAGATGATGGCTTTTCCTAAACCAAAACTCAAACAGTATTCTAATTGTACATTAAACTTTAATTCACTACCTAAAAGGCTCAAATACTCCCCTTTGTTCTCACTTTCTCACTAAGAATTTCTACTAATGATATTAAATTAAATTACTTGGCAATAATTAAGGGAAAAATTTAACATATCCTAAAAATAAATGCACATTTTATTTTATTAACCTTGGAACTTAAGACACAACATACTCTTAGAGTTTCCACTTAACATGTGTTTGAAAGATCAAAAAGCCTTCTGATGAATTTACAATGAAGACATTAAACAATAAGTTAGAGAGTCGGACACGACTGAGCGACTGAACTCAACGGAACTGAACGCTTAAGATTCATTTTTAGTAAAAGAAGTTATTTTATATAATCACGCGTTAATTTAACACACAGATAAATGCAGTGCAACATCAACAGTTGCACTGTTAGGGGAAAAACACGTTATTTAAAACTTGTTTTTCCCTTTCATAATTTGTCTTTCCTAAGAACTTCAGCATTTTTTAAAAAAAGTAAAACAAATACCAGGCTATTAACTGGTTCTGAAGAATCTTATTACAAAGGCACAATCTAAAACATACCTCCTTTTCCAAAAGCTCATTATGTATCAAGCAAGCACGCCTGTAGTTAAAATTTGCTACTGAAGTTGGTTCAAGGTAAGATGAGTGGAGAATATTCAAAACATCTTCAAATTCCCGAGAGCCTGGAGTTAATGGCTGAAAAAGTGCTAAAATGAAAAACAGTATTAATTTTAAAATTCCATCTTAAAAGTAGTTTCTTATATTTTGTGGCTTTAATATAACATAAATATAGTGAAAAAAATTATCAAGGCTATCTTATTTTGTGAAGGCAAAAGACAGTTAATTGAAGAAAAAGTCTAGCTGCCTATTACTTGGGTGTTTTGTGACACGTAAAAGAAATACTGATTAATTCATTGAAGAAAAAACTATAGGAATGAGCATCTGGCATTACACATGCAGAAAAGGAAGTTACAATTTGGCAAAACTTAGAGGCAACTGAAACTACTTAAAGACGCCTGTGTATATTACTCATAAGAAGCTGTGCATAAACTCAAATTACCTCAACTCTTATTTTATGTTACACATAAGTAGTATGTCTAGGATCATTTATTTCAGCAAATTAAATGCTTACGCCATAAGTAAAAGCATAAAAACACTTAAGACATTTAGGTGTCTACAGAATAAAATTATTCTATCTGGTTTTTAAAACTAAAGTTAGAATAATATGTTGCATCCATTAGCTTCTTGTATTACTAACATAAAGTGGGAGGATATTTACTATGAAAACTTGGTAAAACGGAAAGATGTGGGACTTTGGAGACAAATCTGGACACAAATATCAGTTCTAGTATTCACTGACTTTGTGAGAGACCCCAGGCAAACGAACTTAACCAAACGCTCATTACTTTCTTCAGTATAAAGGAGAACTTGCGCTATCCTAATAACCACTACAACACCATACACCATATAAGACAACACTTAGAAAAGCTCTAAGCACAGCATCTGGTGCAAAGTAAGATGGTAAAAGTTTTTATTCCCCACTTAGCCAACTACTACACACTCCCTTTAATTTTAAAAAATACTTAAATATTCAATCTGTTCTTCAATCAGGAGCCTAATAACCTCAAATTTCCACCTTGTGGATGAAATAATGTGACTTATAAACTTCAAACATGAAGTCTACATATATGTATACATTTTCCCCAAACCAAAAATAACCACTTTCACTGTTATTCACAGAACAGATGTTATATGCTATTACCTTAATTTCTTTCAAGATACTATTTATAAAGAATCAATAAATGTCAATCAAAATATTTTTAGGCCACTACTGGAAACAGTGTTCCACTTGTACTAAAGAGTAGCTGTTTTTACTGTATTCTCTATTCAGTTATTAAGCTTTAAAGGACATAATGTCAAAGGATATATCCATTCATTCACCAAACAATGTATATATTACAAAAGTTTCTGTAAAAGCAGTAGCTTTCAAAATAAAGAATGTGTGCAGAACAAAGATTCCCACGACTTCAAAATTATACATTAAAAAAGCGAGGGGTGGGTATAAAATCAACATTCCTTATAATAATGCAACAAAGACACCAGGAATAAACAGGGGGGAAAAAAACACTCAAAAAGAACTATTACATGCAAAAAAGTGTCCTATAATCAAATTTATAGCAGATGGATATACTCAATAATCTATTCATCGCAAGCTCCATGAGAAAAGGAACTATAACTGCCTTGTTCATTCCCTTTATTTGGGGTACTGGCCCCAAGTTGAACAAATGAGGAAGCGGGTAAAAGAAAAAAAAAAGAGAAGAAAATTTGTCAAGACATTTTTTTAATACTAAATATAAATATGTTCTAACTACCAAAATATGATTGTTGTCATTGTAAATTAGGTCTCACAAATTCAGCAATTCAGTGTTTATAAAGCAAAACGAAAGCTCAAAAAACAGCAAGAAATCCATTCTCTCAATTCAAATCTGTTTTACAGACTGTTGTAGGATAAAATGTTTTATCTTTGTATCTATCCCCAACTAAACTGGAAAAACTTGTGAGGGAAAACAGCATGTGGAGTAGTTTTTAATAGGCTTTCACATCCAAAATAAGCCAAGCATGATTTTTGAAGTTGGATTTTATACATGATTGATTATGTTTCTAAACTATCAAGTGCCTTTAGGTATCTAAAAACGTGACAAAAAGTATCAAGTGGCTTTACATTTCTATGATATTTTACTAATCTATATAAAATAAATTATTTTTTTAGTTAAAGATATTACACTATTTCCACCATCAATCTAACCAAAAGCAAAAGATATCAGTTAAATCATAAAAATGTATATAAAAATTAACTCTCAAATCACTCTCTAAAAAGTACTTAACATTTGTTTCAGTCCAAAGCAATGTCCTAGAGTCACCTCAAATGTACTCAAGTAGTCTGTCAATGTAAAAACACTTGGGAATTTTTTTGTTTTTTAACAGAAGAAGGTGCAAAATTTTAGTTCTAACAAGAAATACTTGTATCCTAAGTATTTCAAATGTCTCAACTGGCTTTAGTAGTTAGGCTAGAGTTATAATTTCTATTTTTTATTCCTAATTATCACTTTCTAGAAGAACAAAATTTTGCTATACCTGTTTCAAGCCAATGTGCTAGTAATGGTAGTTCAGAAATATAAAATGTTCTGAAAGTACATTCCCTGGTGGTCTATTTGTCCTTAATAACCACTGAAGCATGTATGTGATCAACACATCCTGTCACTTCTTTTAAAGAAAACATACATGTCACAGTAGCATCATCTGAGGCAATAATAAATCTATGACTATCCAAATGGGAACAGAACATTTTATATATTAATCACCCATTTCACATAAGGAAGTCAGTATCCAATATAATATTCTCCAGATTCTGACAATTTTTGAGTCTAACCATTAATGAAATTATTCCATTTCAGGTATGTACTAATCATTATCTCATTTAATCACCAAAACCACCCTATGGAGTTCATTATGGCTATTTCACAAATGAAATTGAGCTAACACTTAACTTGGCCCAAGGTTAATATATGAATAGGGCAGGTGGAATTCAATAGGCTCCCTAGCTGCAAATCCATATCCTGAACTGTAAGTAAAAGAAAAGATGTAAATGGGTATACAAGAGCTGAAACCAATCATTCCAAGATCTGAAAAAACAGAATTCTTTCCTTATTTTAGATCAAGAAATTGTATTAGCTATACGGATACCAGCTATAAGAGAAAAAGAATTTGATTTCTAGCATGTTCTTTCTACCCTCTTTTGTCTAATTTTAAATTTTATTTAATTTTTCATTTAATGCATTTAACAGGGTCAGAAGTCATAACTAACACCCTTTTTTTATTTATAAAGGTTAACTAACAGCAGTCATAATTCTTCCAGACATTAAGGAATATATAATTTTGCTCATATACAGGCTTTCCAAGAAATCTGTTATCAGAAAGATGTTACTGAGTTGACTTCTGACATTAACAAGGTTTCTCTACTGACAAAACGGATTATGAATGTGTTTCATCATTTCTTTTCCCCTCCTTTCTGGCCACACCACACGGCATGCAGGATCTTAATTCCCCAACCAGGAATTGAACCTGTGCCCCCTGCAGTGGATGCAGGGTCTTAAGCAATGAATCACCAGGGAAGTCCCTTTTATAGATATGCTTTTATGGGATTCAAGGGAAGAGTTAGAAAGGTATGTGGAGATATATAATTCAAATAAGGAAATTGATTATACCATCAAATCAGAACTAGAATATTTTATATTATTTGCAGCATACAAAACATATTAAACATACTAAGAATTAAATAAAACACACATAAAGATCATCAAATAGGAGCTTTGTTCCTCAACCAAAGAAACATTTTTCCTCAACTACTTTTATTAACTTATTTAGTATCAATGCCAATCTTTGTGTCTGTATTAAGATTATGTGAAAATAGATATATATATACACACACCCCTAAGTGTAAAAACAAGCTAAACTTTTAAAATAAGATGGACCAATATTATAAAAATATACCAATGGAAAATATAAAATATACATTTCAACTTACAGTAATTCATGGAAGAAAGGGAAATAAGAGTAGGCTGGCAATCACACTGGTCTGCATCTCTCTGAATCCATCTCTGATGTCTACTAATGACTAAAATACAATGAATATTCATTTGTTCCTCACAACATTTTAAAAATCACTTTTCTCCAGTCTAATAAAATTACTACAACATAATACTGTAGGGGTGGATGATTCATCTCTAAATCACAATTGAAACATTAAGTGTAAAATTAAGAATGAACATTCTAGCAGAAATCTAGAGATAACAAACATGAAACTTGACCATTTTGGACTGGGGAATATGTCAAAGAGTTTACCTCCATTACTTAGAATTTGTATGCTCCTATCAAATATTTTATGGGAATGACTGAATTGTGCCTATACTTTACTGCTCGGATTTACTTCTACCTACGGAAACCTGTGGTACTTGGAACCAAGTCATTCATATAAAACTTTAAAACATCATGCAAATTTCCTGAAGACACTTAATCCCAAAATCTTCAAAAAGATAACTCCAAATTTTATGGGAAAAAATGGGGATTTGGGAGGAGAACTGGTCATTAATTCTCCTAAACTAGACCAGTATGGACACAAATGCATGAGATCATTTAGTGAGATGCAGGTGCATGAGAGCAGTTAATCTTGTTCCCTACATAAAGCACTAACCAATAAACATTTTCCAGAAAGTCAATCATCACTACGTCACTTCCCAAGAACTTTGAAGGGAAAAATTATATCAAATACAATTACTGATTTTGAGGACTTACACTACTAGATTCTACAGTAAAAGAAGGCAACAGTGAAACACCCACTGAGGAAATGCAATTCCACAATTTGGTAAAATGTAACAGTGTCTCCTTACAGTGTAGAGAGTAGCCTGTCCAGTAAGTAAAAAGAATTAACAAATATTCATAAAGAGTAAAATTTTACTCTAGTCAACAGAGCACTTAATTTGTCAGTACTGATTACATGTGTTAATTTCATAATGAACATAATTTGTCAATTTGAAAATTCCCCAGGATGAAGACATACTAAACATCACTAAATTTAATAGTTGTTAATTAAAAAAAAAAAACCGTAACTTTTCTATAATGAAAAAGAAGCATTTTATGCCTAGGTTCAAACTCCAACTCCACCTTTTACTAGCTGTGTGACCTTGGGCAAGCTCTTTACCTCAGTAGTTCACGTTCCTCATCTGTAAAATGGAAATACACTTACTACATAGGATTCAGTTCAGTTCAGTCGCTCAGTCTTGTCCGACTCTCTGTGACCCCATGAATCACAGCACGCCAGGCCTCCCTGTCCATCACCAACTCCCGGAGTTCACTCAAACTCATGTCCACAGAGTCGGTGATGCCATCCAGCCATCTCATTCTCTGTTATCCCCTTCTCCTCCCGCCCCCAACCTTTCCCAGCATCAGTCTTTTCCACTGAGTTATTTAGATTTAATTAACACATATAAACTGCTTAGAACAGAGCTTACAACTAAGCACTATGAACTGTTTGCAATATTATCACTTAATTAGAATGGCAGTATTTTGGATATTCTGCTACTGTGAAGACCAAGAAAAGGCAAGTTCTACTTACAAAAGTTTATCTTTAAGCTACCAAGAATACAAGTCCTCATCTTTATTTTTACTGGAAAAGCAGTCACAAGCAAAGGCCTACTATATTAAAATACCAATGCAACAGAATCTTTGATACAGAAAAGTTCAAGAAGAGGTATCTAATATTCACGATAAAAGACTCAGATGACCAGCATGAATACCTAGCCAAATTCTATACATAAGTGTTACCTTTCAAGTCTTCCAAGAGGGTATTACTTGGGGATCAAGTGTGAAACTAGCAGAACCTACTGCACTGTTTCTGATGAAGCGGTTTTTTTTTTTTTTTTTAATGAAGTTAAATTTTTCTATGAAATTCCATCACCAAGTATTAACTCCCTCCACATTGGGCAGGATGAAGTCCACGATGGTAAAAACTTATTTAAGTTTTAAATGCTCTATTTAAATTGCTATTGCACTATTTGAACAGCTGCTGCTTAGTGTAGAAATATTTACACAAGTTAAAAATTATTCATTTTCATTAAATATGAAAAAAGTTTACATGTTATATTTTCCTTACCAAAACCTTCCTGAGGGGAGAAAGGTAACAGCCTCTGCCTCTAAGTGAAAATGAAAAATATAAATTTTCCCCAAAGGAGCATGAGACTCTGGGGACAAAATGAGGTTTAAACTTCTTAATTCCTCAATTATATCTTTTAGTGTATTCAAATGAAATCTATTTTAGAGCCCTCTGGACATATTTTAATAAAAACCACACACACACTAGCCAACAGTTCCTAGTGCCATCCCACATTTCAAACAGAACAGGGGTTTTAGGCCAATTTTCCGGTCCTATGAGAAGTTAAAATGAGGTACATCGTGCCTTATGTTTTGGTTAAAACTTTTTAGAAAATGGACTGCAAAACTGTATCAAGCTAAAAAAAAAAAATTAAAAAAGGAAAAAGTTCAAGCTGCTATTTCAACCTGAAAATCAAGAGCCCATCTAAATCTACTCTTAACCTATTCTCTAACAATTTATAATTTAGGCTGAAATCTAATTTTTCTCATATTGACTATACATCTTAACTAAATAAACCAAAAGAACTGATGTTCCTGACCCTTAAAGAATCCTCTTGAACCCTGACATCTGTTACGTTAACTCAAAAGATATTTCTAGAACAGTCCTCATGCTAGCGGACGTAACTTCATCTTTCTCAGCCTGGTTTCTCTCACCAAGAATTCCCTTGGCTTTCTCACCCAAACAGAAATTAACAACTTGGCTTTTTGTCCGTATCTTACTGACAAAAGGCTATCAATTTCAGTTGTGCAAATGCAGCGGCTGTGCACGTGCAGACAGGAAGCACATGCTTCATTCAAGATTCTCTTTACCAAGACTCAGCTACAAATAAAAAATGTCTCCTACAAATAAGAAAATTCCTATTACTTTCCAAAGTAAATCTGAAAAACGGAACCACGCACTAAAACAGAAAAAACAAAACAAAACAAAACCTGCTTTTAAATTGACTAAATCCAGGCAGAGCACCCCAAATCACTGGATGGTCAAAAAGTGTATTCTAAAAACAGAAAACGGTCATTTCCTCCATGAGAAAGGTGTCACAATATGGCATAAAATTTCAGAAACGTAATGCTGTTAATATGTTGTTAATATAACTGTTCCCATTTTTGTTCCAGGAGCCAGACTGGATCTCTCAAAAAATTTTTCCTGAAGTTCTCTTATTTGCAAAATCAAGTAGGTGACTCTTGGGCAAAAGCTGACCTCTATTTTTTTCATAGGGAAATTACTGCACCAAGAACCTACCTTCCCCACCTTTTCGAATACAACGAAAAACAAACTAAGGCTTGGATTTAAAGAGAGCCCTATCTAGCGCTTCAAATACAGGGCGGGGGGAAAAAAACTACATGGAAATGAAGTGTGATGGAAAACAGCAGTGTGCATGAATCACATCTAACGGAGATTTCTAAACAAGGGAAGACGCTGACATCGATCAAATTTCAAGTAGACACAGGGCTGAAGAATTTCCACAGGGAGAAGCGCTTGTGGTCCTCGCAATGCAATGGCCTTGGAGAAAGCCCCAGAATCCATGGCCACGGGTTATTTCCACAGTGAGACTTCTCAGAAGCATCTTTAGAGGAGGACACATCAGCTTCTCTGCCTTCAGGGGCTGGGAGGGAGGGGCGCAGAGCACCATCTTTCCTCTCTGGGAGCTGCAGCCTTACGGACAAGCTTCAAACTGAGCTACTTCCAACTTCCACGGGGAGAGGGGGAGCAGGGAGCGTGATTCCACCGCTTTCCTCTCGCACCAAGCGCAGCAGCTGGGCGGCCGAGGCTGTGAGGGGAGAGGCGGCTGGCGCTGCATGCGTGTTTACGTGTCTCGGATGGGTGTGGGAAGGAGACAGAGAGATTCTAATGAAAAGATGGAGGGGAGAGAGAAAGAGGGGTTGGAAAAGAGGGGAAGCACCACCTTTCTTTTCTCTGCTCTTCCTGGGGATCTGAAAACTCCTCCTAATGGGTCTTTCGGGCTCTTCGGGGCCTTTGGGCAGTGCAGCCGTGCCCGCCTCAGAGGAGTCCTGAGGCTGCTCGTGGCAGAGGCTCGGGGCGGCCTCGGAAGCCGCGGTCTCCTCAGGCCCGGCGCCGCCGCCGGGCTCCGCGATGCTGAGGCCGCCGCCATTTTGTGGGGAGGACTCAAGCTCCGGAAGCGTCTGCTTCATCTCGTCGTCTCCGCCGCCGCCGCCACTTTCCCAGTTCGCGTCCGTCGGCGGAGAGCCCTCCGCCTCCGCAGCAGTCGCCATCGCGCCGGCGTGAGGAGCTCCGGGAAGCTTCGGCCGACAAGGTCGACGGGGGTGGGGGGAAGGGGCGGCGGGCCGGCCTCGCCGCCAAACTGCTCTCAGCCCACCGACCCCCTTCCCCCCGTGGCCGCGGGCCGCTCTCCCCGCCCAGCAGCCTCTCGGGGGCCCTAAAGCGGGCGCCCCAACCGTGCCGCCCGGCCCCGGGAGCCGCTCCTCGCTCGGGCAGTTCTTCAGCCGGCCCCCGCTGCTCAACGTGCTGGCGTCGGGGCCTGGAGGGGGCGGGGCCATCACGGAGCGCTCCGCCAATGAGGACGCGGCGCCCGCCTCCGCGGGTGCGGATAGACAGCACCAGGGGGCGGAGCCTCGGAGCTCCCGAGCCCGCCAAAAGGGGCGACTGCAACGCCCGACGAGAATCTCGACGCCGCTCCCGGCTGCGGGTTAGATGGGTCTCATGGCGAGCTGCGAGTTCCTGGATCGCGTTCGGCCAGTGCTGCAGGCGAGGGAGGAGTGCTGCGCCAAGTCCTGGGAACGCAGGCGTCGCCTTTTTCCGGGCAAGATTACCTCGCTTCTCGGCGCACGACTTGCATCGGCCAGAACCGGATAGAAAGACAGTGGTTGTGGGATGATTCCGGCTTTGTGAAATATTTGCATGCATATATAAAAGCTCGAAATGGTGATATGATAGTGGCTGCAGCCATAAGAGCCTGAAAGCCACGGAGGCCCGCTTCCAGTGTTATTCCCACTGGATCTTACCTTTTTACAATAGATTACTCCCACCCGCCCCCCTTTGTTTATCTAGAAGGGTTAGAACCGGTGGCACGCCTCCAGCAAGCTGTAAATTCCTTGGTCCTTTGATTTGACTTCACAGCCTAATGTTAACAGGAGTTGGTTCTGGGGAGGTTGAGAAGGGCTGCTGGCTTTTAGATTTTCCATTGCTGTTTCAGTTTTCCTATAGCTAGTGTATATTCAAGAAAAACATAAACATTTGCAGCTACGTTAAAAGATATATAGCAAGCGATCGTTTTACCTTAAAACAACTAGACAGTCAAGTTAGAAGGCCTTTTAAATAGCTTATGCTGGTTAGGTTGTAACTATTTGGGCAATGGTGAATACATAAATTATTTCTTGCATTCTATAAGCTAGGCACTGTACCTAGCGATTTATATATACTATGTACATTAAATCCTCACAACAGATGTTAGGGAGATGCTATTATGCACAATTTAAAATAAGTGTTGCAGTTAGGAGTATGGGATTAATAGAAACACACTACTATATATCTCAAGTAGATAAACAAGAAGGATTTACTGTATAGCACATGGAATTCAATATCTTGTAACCTACTATAGAGAAGAATCTGTAAATCTACTACAGTTTATTTACTATAGTTGTAAATCAACTATAGATAAGAGATAAAATGTTGCAAGACACAGAACAAATTTTAATAAAATGAGAATCTGAAGCCAGGTCTATTTAAGTCTAAATAAAGTATTAGCCCCTGCCTGCTTTTTTTTTTTAACTTTTAATTGGAGGATAATTACAATATTCTGTTGGTTTCTGCCATACATAAAAATGAACCAGCCATAGGTATACTTATGTCCCCTCTCTCCTGAACAACCCTCCCACTGCCTGCTTAAGATCTAATATTCACAGCGGCTCTGTACCTTTATGCATTTTGTATATGGAGAAGTGAGGATTGACATTTTGCTCCATCTCCAAGCAGCAGGATCAGGATTGGGACCCATATCTCTATGCTCAGACTCCAGGAGTTGACTTACTAAATGTGTAATGATAATAAAACCGTAGGCCTTGCCAGTGGCTGCTACTTAAAGAGCATTCCTAAGGACAACAGAAAAATTGGATTCCACTGTCCTGTAATAAATACCGTATCTGTTTCACAGCTTATAAGAAAAGCGGCTCATGACTTGCCCAACCTATTTGAATCAGCTCGATATATCATAGGAAAGTGAGTATAATATAAAACAATTATTCCTGTTAGTAAATAGTTAATGTAAAAATGCATTTTAAAATACTGATAAAAATACTAGGGCCAAGCTGACACAAAAATGCTACGTTATTTTAAGTTAAAAGTTACCCTTGAAGTTGGGAGGAAGAGGCTTTATTGATAATAGAGGCTACAGGAGATCCAAAACTCAGGTGTTAGGGTCTCGAAAAGGTAATTTTGTTGTTGATTCATTAATGTGAAGTTGCTCAATTGTATCCGACTCCTTGAGACCCCGTGGTCTACAGCCCACCAGGCTCCTCCATCCACAGGATTTTCCAGGCAAGAGTACTGGAGTGGGTTGCCATTTCCTTCTCCAAGGGATCTTCCCAACCCAGGGATCGAACCCAGGTCTCCCACATTGCACGCAGATTCTTCACCATCTGAGCCACCAGGAAGCCATATGCATATATCAATAGATATCCAGTATGTCCATGGGGCTGGGGGGTTAGGGGTAATACCAGTAATACATAAGGGTCTGAAGCAAGAGCTACCGAAGGTTAAAAGACCTAAAATCTACATTGTCCCCTACCCTTAGTAACAGACAAAACACCACCGCAGAAGTAAACTACAGAACAGTGAGGTAGTATATAACTAAAGATGCAGGGACCACAATTGCCATTTTACATTAAAAAAAAAAAAAAAAAGATCCAGTTCAACTCTTCATTTTAAAAATAGTAGGGACTTCCCTGGTGGTCCAGTGTCTAAGATTCCGCACTCCCAACGCAGGGGCCCCAGTTCCATCCCTGGTCAGGGAATTAGATGAACAAACGCTGTAACTAAAAGATCCCTCAGGTTACAGCAAAGACCGGCCCAGTGCAGCCAAGTAAATAAACAGCTTTTAAAAATGGACCGCTTAACTAAAAAAAATACATTTTTAAAAGAAGGGAGAAGGGGAGAAATACATTAGGAGTTTGGGATTTAAATATTCACACTATATAAAACAGATAACCAACAAGGATGAACTAAGCCAGGGAACTATACTCAATATCTGATCATTATCACGGAAAAGAAATCTAAAATAAAGTGTATCTGTATGTACATACACACACATATATAGCTGAATCACTTTGCTATACATCTGAAACTAACAACAATGCAAATCAAAAACATTTCAATATAAATTTTTAATTAAAACATTAAAAACATATATAGTAAATCATGCTGGAAGCTGTTGTTATTACCCAATATTTCAACCAAGAGTGCAACAGCAGTATCTTAAAAATCATCCAGAAAGCCAGCACAGAGATTCTAGAAGGATCCCTATGTTTCAGAACAGAGGAATTAGAAACTCCCTGATGGTGATCAAATCAACTAGGTAAGTATATAGTTACAGGATTCACACATAAAAACAAAAGCATTAATAACAATACCTTTGAAGTGAACAAAGCCACTAAAAAGATTTGATTGTAATAACAGAGTTTAACGTTTGCAAACAATTTCATGTTTTTTTTCCACGTAAAAGATGTTATTTGATGCTCACAAGTACCTGCTTCAAGCATACAGCTAGGAGACTTTTTTTTAAGCTTTCCATTGATCAGCAGCAGGGAAAGATAATAAAGACCAGTCAACCAACAAAATTCTATAAAGCAATTATCGTTCAATTAAAAAGTAAATAAAATATTTTTAAATCCACAAGAAAAATAAAGGCCATTCAACAAAACCACCACTAATCCAACTCATAGAACCTTAAGGAGATCAAATCAGTTCAATTCCTTCATTTTGTGAATAAGGTCAGTGTTATAAGCCTACAACTCCACTGCCTATTCAGATGCATTAAAAACATATAAAATTGCCATTCTTTCCCTTACGCTCGAGCTAAAAAAAATAATAATTCTTCCATGGAGTCATCTTCTCTCCCCCAAAGAACTTATATTACTCACTGAGCAGGTATTTCTTGGGCGTGTCCCAAGGATGTATAAGACCCTATAAGACCCTGACAACAAACTGGGTTGAAGCTCATCATGGTTAATGTCTGGGAGGAAAGACGTCCGTGCAAAGAAGAGAAGGCACAAAAGGAATCCTCAGTTAGAAATAAGAATAAGGTTAGGGATAAGCATGCATATGAATAACCCTTCAGTTACACAGCTGACTCTGGGAACCACACATCTCAACTAAACCCAGGGGTCAAGAGCTGTTACTAAGGTTCGTTTTGGTTTCCTGTCTAAGATTTTTTTTTTTATTGAATATACTTCAATTGACCTACAACACTATGTTAGTTCCAGGTGTACAACATAGTGATTTGCTATTTCTATACTTTACAAAATGATCACCACTTTTGTCATTTGAGTCAAACCCATCTAAGATTTCTGTTACATGTAATACCATGAGTGAATCTCACAGGCATGATGTTAAAGTGAAAACAAGTCAGACACAAGAGTATATACTGCATGATTCCATTCACATGAAGTACAAAGGCAAGACAAAAATAGTCCATGATAATAAGTCAAAACAGTAGTTCCCTTATGTGTCTGTAGCAGGGAGGTGTGTGAGGAGGTGATGAGTCAAAGGGGATATGAAAGAATTTTTGAAAGTTAAAATATTCTGTATCTTGATTAAGGTGACAGTTACAAGGACAGTACATATATATATATATATATATATGGAACTCTACATTTGAAAGTTGTGTGTTTTACTGTATGATGTTGTTTTTCAGTTTAGCATCGACAAAAACACCAGAAACCCTTCTGCAGGTTCTCATTATTCAAGGGACAAAGATAAGAATTCTTCATGGGGCTTAGAGAGTCCCGCTAATCCTGACCCTTTTCTACTTTCCTCTCCACTCCCATTTCCTAAACTCCTGGGTGCTTCCTCCGTCTGGCCCCCCTGCTGGGCTCCCCTGGCCACGTGATCAGGCTCAGCACACACTGCTTCCCCAACGTGGTGTTCTCTTCCTTCCTCATCCTCAGGAGCTCCTCCTGAGCTTTTGGCTGCAGCTTCACTTCCTTGTGTAAAATTCCTTGATCACCCTCCTCCCATTCGAGGTTGGTTCGCCCTGTGCAATGTGCTTTCACAGAACCTTGTTCTTTTCAGGTTATTTACCTTTCACTTCCCTCAGTTTGTAATGACTCCCTCATTTGTGGAATTCTCTCTCTCTCCCGCTAGAACCTATGTATGCTCCACTCCATGGGCTGAGGAGGAATGTCTGGGTTTGCTTACCATAATGAGCCTGGCGCAGTGCCTAGAACACAGTGCCTGGAACACAATAGGTGTTTATGAAATGTGTTTCGACTGCCAAGGATAGAGTGGCTATCTGATCTTTTCTTTTCTGGCAAGAATATCGTTATTTCACATAACCTGATTTGGGTTTACCACAATAAGTGTTTACTGGTATATCTTGCTTTAAGCAAACTTCATTATATACAAATGTAGACTCCCAAAATATAAATTAGGGTGTGTCTAAATGCCCTTGAAATGACTTATGCAAATTCAAAATGCCTTTTACTGCATTTGAGAAGACAGATTAACATCATTTGCCAAATCCAAGATTTGTTGAAATAAAAAGGATTTAACAATTAGGAGTGATTCTCTTGTTTTATCAGCTGGGTGACCAGTAGAGTTCCAGGTATAAGATGGTTTACACCGCTGCTGTTTCCATCTGAAGAAAGACTTAAGTTTATACTGAGGTCACGTGGTGGCTGGTAAAGTTTTCTAAGAAGAGGATGGTGCCAAGGACATGAGTTACACAAAGCAAAAAAAAAAAATCTCAAGGGCAAGTGGTATATTGCAAAAGTGCCAACAGTGGTGAAATGTGTGAAAAAAAATTCAAAGTGTTTTTGATTTTATGCTTTTATAATAAAGGAGAGCAAAAGAAAGTTGTGGGAATTCAGAAGGTTTAACACATCTCACTACACAATTTGGAAGACTATAAGCTTGAGGAAAAGGAATAATAATACAGATATTTTACCATTCTTTCTCTCAATAAGCATTTCTTGGGACCCTATCTGCTACCAGGCTCTAGGTTGGTCTTCTGGGGATAGAGCTGAAAATAAACAGATGCATCCCAACCCTGGGTTTATAGTCTGGTGCTTCCCAGACTATAAACTCTTTAATCTTCACAGGTGTTGCCAGAGAAACACTGCCATGTTTGGCAGAGGAAGAAATGGTGGCTTAACTGTCTTGCTCGAAGGAATAGCTCCAATAAGTGACAGAGCAGGACTCGAATTTGTCTATTTTCTGACTCCAGTCTCCGGCAAGTAAATGAAATTCCACTTGCTTGTAGGCCTCTCGGAGCTCTAGTTTGTTAATCAAGGCTCTCAACAGAAATAAAGAAAAATTACAAAGTTACACCATAATACATTCCCACCACTCCCCTATGTGTCATTTCTTATCCCTTGTTTGGTCTCTCTATTACTCTGAATGAATAGGAACATGTGTGCATGTACGTGCGTACTCAGTTGTCTGGATCTATGAGACCCTCCGTGGACTACAGCCCACCAGGCTCCTCTGTCCATGGAATTTTCCAGGCAAGAATACTGCAGTAGGCTGCCATTCCCTTCTCTAGGGGATACTGCCCACCCAGGGATCGAACCCTTGTCTCCTGAGTCTCTTGCATTAGCAGATGGATTCTTTACCACTGAGCCATCAAAACTTCCCGCCAACTCCCTTACAA
The DNA here is from genome assembly GCF_049115385.1 of Moschus berezovskii. NCBI lineage: Eukaryota > Metazoa > Chordata > Mammalia > Artiodactyla > Moschidae > Moschus > Moschus berezovskii. The sequence continues at coordinate 16,169,466 of NC_142483.1, forward strand.
ACACAAGTCTTTTCATTTTCACTTTTTCTTTTGGCACCGAACAATTTCTAGAAGATTTGTGGACAGACAGAAGCAAATCAGTCATCAGTCATCTAGTCTCCCTGGTGGACTAACAACTGAACACAGAGCTTGCATTCCCTTTGACTTGATTCAGGTTACGGCTTTATTACGGCTTTATTATTTGGTGCTTCCAGAAAAGTACTCAGACTTACTGTAATTTTGGACATTTCCTCCCCAATTTATAAAAGTCCAACAAGAAAAACTAAAATTGCCTTTAAAAAACAAGAGGCTAGCAATAAAAGATATAGTTAACATGATCTTTTGCTACTGTGATACTGTAATTTATAAGAAATATGTATATATTTGGCATTCAGATGACCAAGATATATTTCTCAGGTATATTTGGCTTCAGTCACAGTTCCTGGTTCAGAGCTCCCAAAACCCTTAGAATTTTTGGGCTGATAAGAGCAATAGGAGGATCTTTTGTTATAATGTTTGTCCTTCCTGAAAATGCTGCAGGCGGAATGGGTATCTTGATATTTACAACAATCTCTTTCCATCACAATTGGGTATATGTTAACAAAGGTGACTTTGGATTCCACCCCAGGGTGTGGGCTCCTTGTCAGCCCAAGTGACTGGCTGGTTTTCCTGATTTCAGTCCCACCTCTTGATTTCAAGGAGGAGAGGGGAGCTTGAGGTTGAATCAGTGTCCACTGGTCAATGATTTAGTCAGTTGTGGCTATGTAAAGAAGCCTCCATAAAAACCTCAAAAGACAGTTTTTTGACCCTTTGCTGGGGAGCCACTACATGGGGGACAAAGATCTGCTTCTACATGCTAACTTGTCGAGTCCCAAATTCTAAGAGAACAGAAATTTCTTTGTTCCAGAACTTGCCCTGTATATCTCTTCTGGCTGTAGATTTTTATCTGTAAATGAAATGAAAGTCGCTCAGTCGTGTCCGACTCTTGGCAACGCCATGAACTGTATAGTCCATGGAATTCTCCAGGCCAGAATACTGGAGTGGGTAGCCTTTCCCTTCTCCAGGGGATCTTCCCAACCCAGGGTTCGAACCTAGGTCTCCCGCATTGCAGGCAGATTCTTTTACTAGCTGAGCCACAGGGGAAGCCCTATCTTTAAATAGCCTTTTATAATAAATTAGGGCTTCCTCAGTGAATCAGCGGTAAAGAATCCGCAGGAGACATAAGAGACTCAGGTTTGATCTCTGGTTGGGAAGATCCACTGGAGAAGGAAATGAAAACCCACTCCAGTATTATTGCTTGGAAAATCCCATGAACAGAGAAGCCCTGGCAAGCTATAGTCCATGGGGTAGCAGAAAGGTAGGACATGACTTAGAGACTAAACAACAACATAATAAATTAGTAAGCTCATGAGTAAATAGATTTCCCTGAGTTCTGTGGGCTGTTCTAGCAATTACTCAAACCCAGAGAGAAACCCATGGGAACTTCTGATTTGTGTTCAGTCAGTCAGTAGGACATGTAACAACCCGAGCTTGCTGCTGCTGTATAATGTGGTGGGACTGTGGAATCTGATTCTATATCTGAGTAGATAATGTCAGAATTGAGTTGAATCATTGGACACCCACCTGGTGTCTGAGAACTGCTGCTTGGTATGAGGAAGCCTTCTCTTGGCAAAACTCTGTTAGCCTTTGCCCTGCTTCATTTTGTTCTCCAAGGCCAAACTTGCCTGTTACTCCAGATATCTCTTGACTTCCTACTTTTGTATTCCAGTCCCCTATGATGAAAAGGACATCTTTTTTTGGTGGTAGTTCTAGAACGTCTTCATAGAATCATTTAACTTCAGCTTCTTTGACATTAGTGTTTGGGGCATAGACTTGGATTACTTTGATATTGAATGGTTTGCCTTGGAAACACACAGAGATCATTCTGTTGTTTTTAAGACTGTACCCAAGTACTGCATTTTGGGCTCTTTTGTTGACTATGAGGGCTAATCCATTTCTCCTAAGGGATTCTTGCCCACAGTAGTAGATATAATGGTCGTCTGAATTAAATTCGCCCGTTCCCATCCATTTTAGTTCATTGATGCCTAAAATGTCCGTGTTCACTCTTGTCATCTCCTGTGTGACTACTTCCAATTTACCTTGATTCATGGACCTAACATTCCAGGTTCCTATGCAACATTATTCTTTACAGCATCAGACTTTACTTTCACAACCAGATACATCCAAACCTGGCTGTTGTTTCTACTTTGGCTTAGCCTCTTAATTCTTTCTGGAGCTATTTCTCCACTCTTCTCCAGTAGCATATTGGCCCTACCAACCTGGGGAGTTCACCTTTCAAAGTGTCATATCTTTTTGCCTTTTCATACTGTTCATGGGGTTCTCGAGGCAATAATACTGAAGTGGTTTGCCATTCCTTTCTCCAGTGGACCACGTTTTGTCAAAACTCTCCACCATGACCTGTCCATCTTGGGTGGCCCCACACGACATGGCTCATGATTTCATTGAGTTAAACAAGGCTGTGGTCCATGTGATCATTTTCTGTGGTTGTGGTTTTTATTCTATCTGCCCTCTGATGGATGAGGATAAGAAGCTTGTGGAAGGCTCCTGGTGGGAGGGACTGGCTGTGGGTGAAAGTGGGTCTTGCTCTGGTGTGTAGGGCCATGCTCAGTAAATCTTTAATCCAATTTTCTGCTGGTGGGTGGAGATGTGTTCCCTCCCGGTAGTTTGGCCTGAGACCAAACTGGCCTCAGGACTGGAAAAGATCAGTTTTCATTCCAATCCTTCAGAAGGGCAATGCCAAACAATGTTCAAACTACTGCACAATTGCACTCATTCCACATGCTAGCAAAGTAATGCTCAAAATTCTCAAAGCCAGGCTTTAACAGTACATGAATTGAGAACTTCCAGATGTTCAAGCTTGATTTAGAAAAGGCAGAGGAACCAGAGATCAAATTGCCAACTTCCTTTGGATCACAGAAAAAGCAAAAGAATTTCAGAAAAACATCTACTTCTGCTTCACTGACTACGTTAAAACCTTTGACTGTGTGGATCACAACAAATTGGAAAATTCTAAAAGAGATGGGAATACAAGACCACCTTACCACCTTACCTTACCTGAACTGTGGTGTTCAGACTTCTCTCAAGAGAAGACTCTTGAGAGTTCCTTGGACTTCAAGGATATCAAACCAGTCAATCCTAAAGGAAATCAATCCTGAATATTCATTAGAAGGTCTATGCTGAAACTGAAGCTCCAATATTTTGGCCACCTGATGTGAAGAGCTGACTCATTAGAAAAGACCCTGATGCTGGGAAAGATTGAAGGCAGAAGGAGAAGGGGATGACAGAGGATGAGATGGTTGATTGATATCTCCGATTCAATGGACATGAGTCTGAGCAAGCTGCAGGAGATGATTAAGGACAGGGAAGCCTGGTGTGCTGCAATCCATGGTGTCGCAAAGAGCTGGACACGACAGAGCAACTGAATAACAACAAAAATGAGGAAGCCTCCACGCGCACATGCACATGTTGGGACTGTGTGCAGGAATTCTTAGTAACTACATAGTAAAAGCTGATTTTAAAAGAACATTAATTAGCAATGTCCATTGATGAATGGATGAAAAAAAGGTATTATCAATATGATGGAATATTACTCAGCCACGAAAAGTAATAAAGCACTGATATCTGCTACAAGGATGAACCTTGAAAACTATGCTAAGTGAAAGAAGCCAGTCTCAAAAGGCTACATATTATATTACTCTATTTATATGAAATGTCTGGATATGGAAATCTATGGAGACAAAGTGGATTAGTGGTTGCCTAGAGCTGGAGGAATGGGTGGATTTAGAGGTGAAAGCTAGTTTTTTTTTTTTTTAGAGTAATGAAAATAGAATGAATTGTGATGGTTGCATAACTCTGTGATAATACTAAATATCATCGAATTGTACACATAAATAGTTATTACTATGTAAATTATATCAATAAAATTGTTTTTTAAAAAAGCAAATTGACATAGCGTTCCACTAGGATGCACAAAGTTATGTGCCCTATCACCAGTGCTTAAATTTGTGTAATTTTTTTTCCTCCAAATAAAAAGGAAAAACAAAAAAACCCCAAACACTAGAGCAGCATAATTTAAATATAACAGCTGAGATGTACCCTTAGTCAATTAAGGTTAAGTCAATTAAGCAGCAACTGACAACGACACCCTACTGTAGGTTTATATCCAGTTACTACAGGATGTCAATGTGTAAATTGACACTGACAATTGATGAGAGCGCTTGCTCTTTTCTTGACTTTTATGTTTTAAAGATTTCTAAAAGTTACCTAATATTAACCTATTTCTAAAAAACAATCTTAAATAGAAGGCCTGGTGAATCGTGAGCTATCAACATAAAATATTCCAAATTCTTTAAACATTATTGTTTGCGTCTAAATACCTTATTTCAAATATTCTTTCCCGTATTCCCAAACACACCCCAAATCGTTTTTCCATTATTTTTCTGCTAAAAAAACAATCCCTGGTTAGAAGAGATTTGCAAAAGTAGACCTTAAGGGGAAAAAAAAAAAAAGCAATCTAGAGATTTAGTACCCCCCAGTGGCTCTGAAAAGATAGACAATAATTCTCATAAGTTTTCCCCTAAGAACTCCTTGGGGAACCAGCCAAGTTTAAATGGGATAATTGGTAGGTTTATGGTTGGAATTTACATAAATTATGGAAACATAACACCAGACATTTATCTAATTGAAGAAAATGTGGTGTTCAGTTACCCTTCTAGAGGAATGCTACTTGTGGTTTGTGCCATTTGGTGATTAGCCCATTCTCTTGAGAATCTAAATGTGCTTTTCTGTGAACAGAGTACGGGAATGTTCAAAAATTTACTTTTAACTCAATCAAAAAATGGGCAGAAAATCTAAACACTAATTTTTCCAAAAATGCCATAGAGATGTCTAAAACAGCACATGAAAAGATCCTCAGCATCACTAATTATCAGAGAAATGCAAATTAAAACTACAATGAGGTATCACCTCACACGGGTCAGAATGGCCATCATCAGAAATTCTACAAACAATAAAATCCAGAGAGAATGTGGAGAAAAGGGAACCTCCTACACAATTGGGGGAGATATAAATTGGTACAGCCACTATGGAAAACAGTATGGAGATTCATTAAAAAACTAAAAACAGAACTATCATATGATCCAGCAATCTGACTCCTGGGCATATATCCGGAGAAAGCTCTAATTTGAAAAGATACATGCACCCCAATGTCCGCTGCAGCACTATTTACAATAGCTAAGACATGGAAGCAACGTAAATGTCCACCAACAAATGAATAAAGAAGATGTAGTGTGCGTATATGCAACAGAATATTACTCAGCCACAAAAATAAATGAAACATTGCCATTTGCAGCAACATGGATGAACCAAGAGATTATCATACTAAGTCAAACAGAGAAAGACAACTATCATATGATATCACTCATATATAGAATCTAATTTTAAGAAATGATAGAAATGAACTGATGTACAAAATAGAAACACACTTACAGATATTGAAAACAAATTTACAGTTACCAAAGGGGAAATGTGGGACAGGGATAAATTAGGAGCTTGGAATGAACATATACACACTACTATATATAAGATAGTAACCAACAAGGACCTATTGTATTAGCACAGGGGACTCTAATCAATATTCTGTGATAACTTATATGAGGAAATCTAAAAAAGAATGATTATATGTGTCTATATATACATAATGGAATCACTTTGCTATACATCTGAAACCAACACAACAGTGCAAATAAATTATACTCCAGTAAAATTTACAAATAAAATAAAAAATAAAAATAGCAAAAAAAAAAACCTGTTTTGCTTTGCAAAACCTCAAAATATTTAAAAATTATACTTAAATTTTTGGACTTCTCAGGTGGCACAGTGGTAAAGAATCTGCTTGCCAATGCAGGAAACACAGGAGATTGGGGTTTAATCTCTGGGTCAGGAAGATCCCCTGCCGAAGGAAATGGCAACCCATTCCAGTATTCTTGTCTGGAGAATCCCAGGGACAGAGGAGCCTGGCAGGCTATAGTCCATAGGGTTGCAAAGAGTCAGACACCACTGAGCATGTATGCGAGCACAAATCTTAGTTCCCCAACCAGAGATCAAAATTGAGCCCTCTGCATTAACCACTGGACCACCACCAGGGAAGTCCCCCATAATATTGTTTTGATTGTAAAAATAGCTTAAATGTATTTAGAAATTTTTGAATCAGACACCTGTAGACTGAGACACCTCATTGAAAATCTAGGTTTGGAGAGCAGAATCTAACACTTGTCTGGCTTCCCTGGTGGTTTGTGCGTGTGTGTGTGTTAGTCGCTCAGTCGTGTCTGACTCTCTGTGACCCCATGGACTGTAGCCTGCCAGGCTTCTCCGTCCACTGGGATTCTCTAGGCAAAAATACCGAAGTGGGTTGCCATTTCCTTCTCCCTGGTGGTTTAGCAGAAAAGAATTTGCCTACAATGCAGGAGATGCGGGTTCAATCTCTGGGTTGGGACAATCCCCTGGATAAGGAAACAACAACCCACTCCAGTATTCTTGCCTAGGAAATTCCACAGACAGGGGAGTCTGGTGGATCCAGTCCATGCGGTTGCAAGACACGACTTAGCAACTAAACTACCACCACCAATGAAAACGAAAGTCAATTCTTTTTTTTACCAAAAAGATCCTCAGGAACATATACACAAACTTTCCAGCAGAGGGCAGCAAAAGCTCACGAAACCAGTTTCAAAACCCAGCGACTTTATCACATTCTAAAAATACTCTTTAAAATATTCAGGATAAGAGTTATGTAAACATAAGCAATTTATATGTGTATGTATTATTTTTACTTATAGGAATAGTGGAATTGCAGCACTTACATTTAGGCAGGACAGAATTCTTCCCAAAGTTCTGACTGCTGAAGGCTCTTAAATGGACAGGACCTTAGTAAATAATGAGAGGGAACAAAGGTGGGCCATAACATCTCGATGGCTTAGTGGGGTCACCTGCTGGTAGTCTGCCAACTCTTTTACATAGTTTAAGGTACAATGGGATTCTTTTAAGAATATGTTCTAACTATGCACCTTGGTTTCTTCATTTGTAAAATGAGATAATAATTATAACCTAAAACCTCAAGGGGTTGCTGTGCAGATGAAATACAAAATGAGTGTGACACTGTTTTCTTTTTTTTAAATTACAGCAGTGTATATATAATAAAAAACGTATCATCTTAACCATCTTTAAGTGTATAGCCTAGTACAGTACCTCCACATTATGTACAAACAGTCCTCAGAACCCTTTTCATCTTGAAAGGCTGACACTCTGTATCTTTACATGGCAGCTCCCCGTTTCCCCCTCTCAGTCCATGGCAATTAACATTCGGCTTTCTATTTCTATGGTTTTGACTATTCTGGGTATATCATAAAGGTAGAATCATACAGTGTTTGTCTTTTTGTGATCAGCTTATTTACTTAGCATAATTCCCTCAAGGTTCATCCACATTGCAGCATGCGACAGAATTTCCTTCCATCTTAAGGCTGAATAATATTCCATCGTACGCATAAACCAGTTTGTTTATACATTTATCCACTGATGGACACTTGTCTTGCTGCCACATCTTAGCTACTGTGAATAACTCTGCCATGAACATGGATGAGAAACTATCTCTGAGATCCTGCTTTCAATTCTTTTGGATATATACACATAAATCGGATTGTTGGATCACTGCTGTTGTTGTTCAGTTGCTGAGTCGTGTCCGGCTCTTTGCGACCCCATGGACTACAGTCCTTCAGGCTTTCCTGTCCTTCACTATCTCCTGGAGTTTGCCCCAACTCATGTCCATTGAATCAGTGATGCCATCCAACCGTCACATCCTCTGTTGCCCCCTTCTCCTCCTGCCCTCAATCTTTCCCAGCATCAGAGCAGGATCTTTTCCAATGAATCGGCTCTTTGCATCAGGTGCACAAAGTATTGGAGCTTAGGATCAGTCCTTTTGGATGTTGAATCAAATGATAATCCTATTTCTTTGCTTTTGAGGAACCACCACACTACTTTCCACAGCAGCTTCACCATTTTCCTACTTCTACCAATCGTGCACAAGGGTTTCAATTTCTCCACATCGTCACCAACATTTATTTTCTGTTTTTTTTTTTTTTCAAGAGTAGCCATCCCAATGAAGTGGTATCATTGTGGCTTTCATTTGCATTTCTCCAGTGATACATGGTTCATAGTCCAAAGCACCACGAACCTCCATCCATACTATGTTTTCAAACTGTGGTGCTAGAGAAAACTCTTGAGAGTCCCTTGGACTGCAAGCAGATCAAACCAGTCAACGCTAAAGGAAATCTACCCTGAATATTCATTGGAAGGACTAATGCTGAAGCTCCAACACTTTGGCTACCTGATTCGAAGAGCTGACTCATTGGAAAAGCCCCTGACGCTGGGAAAGATTGAAGGCAGGAGAAGGGGTCAACAGAGTATGAGATGGTTGAATGGCCTCACTGACTCAATGGACATGAGTTTGAGCAAGCTCCAGGAGATGGTTAAGGACAGGGAAGATTAGAGTGCTACAGTCCATGGTGTCACAAAGAGTCAGACATGACTGAGTGACTAAACAACAAGGTGATTAGTGATTTTGAGAATTTTTTCATCTTTTCATGACTGTTGGCTATGGTTAATCTTTTAAATTTTAGACAAATAATAAGTAAATAGTGGTATCTCGCTGTGGTATTGAAAGTGAAAGTGAAAGTGAAGTCGTGTCCAACTCTTTGCGACTCCATGGACTGTAGCCTACCAGGCTCCTCTGTCCATGGGATTTTCCAGGCAATAGTACTGGAGTGGATTGCCATTAGCTCCCATTTATTTTACAACTAGTGATGTTTGAATATTTCTAACTTTTGTCCATTTAAAAATAAATATCACGTACCTTGAAAGTGGAAGTGTCTGTTGCTCAGTCATGTTCAAAACACTTTGCAACCCCATGGACTATAGCCCACCAGTCTTCTCTGTCCATGGAATTCTCCAGGCAAGAATATTGGAGGGGGTAGCCATTTCCTTCTCCAGGAGATCTTTTCAACCCAGGGATCGAACCTGGGTCTCCTCCATTACAGGCAGATTCTTTACCCTCTGAGTCACCAGGGAAGCCCTGTTTATCCATTTTTAAATTGGGCTGCTTGTTTTCCTATTATTGAATTTTCAGATTTTTTAATATATACTTTGACTTCTCTATCAGAGATATGATTTGCAGAAATGATTCTCCCAGTGTGTGACTTTTCAGTCTTTTAATGAGCAGAAGTTCTTCATTTTATTGAGGCCTAATTTATCCATTTTCTTCTTTTATGAATTACAATTTTAGGGTCATATCTCAGAATTACTTGTGGAATTATTTGCCTTACCCAAGGTATCAAGTTTTCTCCTGATTTCCTCTAGCAGTCTTAAAACAGCTTTAGGTTTTACATTTTTGTCTCCAATCTATTTGCATTTTTATAAGATGGACATAAAGGTCTTAATTTGTTTTGCTGAAAACAGATATCCATTTGTTTTAGCATATTTGTTGAAAATTTTATCGTTTGCCACTAAGGTGCCTTTGTAACTTTGTTGAAAATGAATTGACCAAAAAAAAAAAAAATCAACAGACCATATGTCTCGTATTTCTGCTCTGTGTTTGGGTCTGTTGACTGTCTATCATGCCAGTAATATACTGTTTTGGTTATTGCAGAGTCATAGTACATTTTAGGTAAGTTTTTCAACTTTGTTAATCCTCTTCAGAGTTGTTTTGGCTATTCCAGTTGTCTCAGGTTTCCACATGAATTTTAGAACCAGCTTGTGCTCAGTGGTGTCCAACTCTTTGCAACATTTTTTTTCTTCTTTGCAATATTTTGGACTGCCGCCAGTCAGGCTTCTCAGTTCATGGGATTTCCCAGGCAAGAATACTGGAGTGAGTTGCCATTTCCTCCTCCAGGGGATTTTCCCAACCCACAGATTGAATCTGCATCTCCTGTGTCTCCTGCGTTGCAGGCGGATTCTTTACTACTGAGCCATCAGGGAAGCTCTTCTATAAAATAGTCTACCTAGATTGAGATTGTGTTAAATCTGTGGATTAATTTTGGCCAAAGCTGACACCTTGATAGTTCTGAGTTTTCCAGTCTATGAACATGGTACATTTCCCCATCGTTTGGTGTTACATTTTCCAACATTTTCCCATTTTCAGTGTGCATGTTTTGTACTTCTTTTCTCAGATTTATCTCTAACAGCACTGTGAACTTTACCCTATTAGGTGTTGGACAATTTTTTTTATCCCTGTAAATATTCCTGTGCTTTGTTCTGGGATGCAGTTGAGCTACTTGAAAATAGTCTGACGCCCTTTTTGGTCTTTAGGACTTGTTAGGCAGAAGCAAGGAAGTGTTCACACTAGGGCTAATTATTCTCCACAACTTTTCAGGCCCTTCTGAATATGTTATCCAACTTTGATATTCTTTTGGTGTGGGGGGTTGGGGACAGGCACTGTTCCAAGCACTGAGTGATTTCCTGCTAATCCTTTTGGATAATTATCCGGCCCTTGGCTAGTTGCTCACCTTTGTGCACTTAAGCATTCAGCTGAGTGCCTGGGGCAGGTGGGGTCGGGGTGGAGGGGCGGCAGGCCCTCCTCATAGGTCTCCAAGGACTTGTTCCCATGTAGTGCCCTCCTCTGTTGTCTAAACTTGAGCTGCCTTGGTCTCCCTGACCTCTCAGTCACATCTCCTCCACTCAGGGACTTCACTGGCCTAGACAGGCCTCCCTCCCTGGCCTGCTTCCTGACACCCCTCTCAAGGCTGTGAGCTGGAGCAAACGCAGGGCTCACACTCATTCATTCTCTCCTCTCAGGGTCACTGTCCTTCATCGCTTGGTGCCCACCGTCTTTAAAACCAGAGTTTCACGTGTGTTGTCTTTCTTTTTTTGGGGGGTTGCTTTAGGCGGAGGGTAAATCTAGTCCCTGTTACTCCACCATGGCTAGAACTTATTAAAGACACTTAAATAATAAGAAAAGTCTTTCCTATTTTTCTACATGTTGCATTTTAAGGGCTCATCATTCTGTTGTGCGGGTCCACGCCTCCATCTGGTGCCATATTCTATCAAAATAAACCCTTTAACAGTTTTTGCAGTATAGGCCTGCTGGTAATGAACTCTTTGAGGCTGGTTTTTTTTTTTAAATGCCTGAAATAGTTTATTTTGCCTTTCCTTTGAAAGATATTTTCATGTCTTTTCTCAGAAAACTAGCCATCACAACAAGAAACAGAAACATGAAATCCGTCTTTGGTAACTCCAAAAGACCGTTGTATCCTTGAACCACAACATATGAAAATAGAATGCAGGTGGTGGAATGATCGCTGAGACGAAGACGCAGAAAGCACGTGGCTATGCTGTTTATCATGTCAGGTCCTAGTAGCCATCAGAGGCCCAGCAGGCTCAGCAGCTTATTCAAAGAAAGTTTAAAAAGGGACTCTATACAAATTGTGGGCAGGATGTAGAGACAAGTCAATATCCTCGGGCTAGTGACAGTGGAGCGGTTCTTCTTCTAGGATGGAGGGGTTACTGGGACTCAGTGAGATCTCCTTGAGAGGAGCTGTGACTTCATGTGAGAGAGGTAGCCAGCCCAAGGTGAGAAACGGGAGAATAAATACTCCAACCTCACTCTCTCTGGTATTATGCAAGGACTTCCCTTTTGGTCAAATAAAACCAGACGTGACAAGGAGAGTGCACTGATGAAGTACACATACAACACAGGCCTATAAAACGATGGATTAGCACAGTCAGCGTGGAAACGGAAGCAAAAAGGAACAACCCCATAAGCTCCTATTAACCCCACAGAAATAAACAGTGCAAGAAGAAAAATGCAACAAAACTACGATAGCCTGAGAGTTCAGCAAAGATCATGCCTTCACTACATAAGAACAGGGATGCTCTAAGAATAGGAACAATGATTTAAAAAAAAAAAAACCAAACTTCTCCCCAAATTAACAGAAGCCTTAGAAAATAAAGGTGAAGAAATTCCCATGAGAAAGAACAAACTATTAGGAAATAAAAGTAGGAATTAAAAACATAAGAATATATAAAAACCAGTTCAGGAGTGAAGAGACCAAATCCAGAGGTTCAACATCTCTCTTACTGGAAAATTCCTGAAAGAGAAAACAGAAAATTGTGGAAAGGACTACACTGATGAAAAAAAAATGCAAGAAAATATTCCAGATTCTGTGGATTGAGAAGACCTCTCTACTCTACCACCCCCAAATATGCAGAGATGAATGAAAAAGATCCCAGCCAAGGCCACAGTTTTGAGAAATTTCAAAACACCATGTGCCAAATTAAAAGTGATTATTAAATAACAACGATGAAAACGTTAAACATTGTCTTAATAGTTCAAAGTGATCTCACACACAATGTCTCACTTTTCAAATGGCCTAAGGGCTTATGGTATCTCCATTTCATTAGACATGGGCTGAACAGAATACTGAGGATGACATTTTTCAAAACTTCACAGGTGAGACAGTTCATTGACATTTAGGTGTGTTTGTGTGTAAACATGTATGTGGAAGTGGAAAGTTATCTAGAAGGCAGGTCCAGTTTTCTGAACTAGATGATCAGTGCTCAAAGATAGAGTGCCATTTCTAATTTCTTGCTAACCCTCCAGGTCAGCTGATGAACTGCTGCTTCCTGTGGGCAGATCTATGTAGCTGACTGATGTGCAAACCAATCTGGAAGAAGGAAAGAAGAGGCAGTGAGCACAGACTACTGTTTTGCAAACTTGTTTGCATGAGTACCCTCTCAGTTCAGTTCAGTTCAGTCGCTCAGTTGTGTCCAACTCTTTGCGACCCCATGAATCACAGCATGCCAGGCCTCCCTGTCCATCACCAACTCCCAGAGTTCACTCAAACTCATGTCCATCGAGTCGGTGATGCCATCCAGCCATCTCATTCTCTGTCGTCCCCTTATCCTCCTGCCCCCATCCTTCCCAGCATCAGAGTCTTTTCCTAGGTACATTCAATACAAGTTGACTTTTCTCATTGTGTGTTCACATGGGCAAGGTTTCAAACCTTCATGATCTTCAGATTCTTTCTGGTGAGTTGGGGCTTAAGCTATCCTCGTCAAGTTCCCAATACTGTAATTCTAGAATTCTGTCAATAAATGAGATAGTGTGAATTAAATCAGTCAACCACAGCAGTGACAGGTGATAATCAATGGCTTTTTCCACAAAGCCGAGAGGACCCAGGTGAGACAACACACCCAAGTCAAATTGTGTGGTGAGCTGCTCTTTTTATTAAATCTCCAAGGGATCCTCAGGCTTCTGGAGAATTAAAGGTGGACGTGGACAGAATGTAAATAGGAAGTTCAACAGCTTGTGCACCAACATGGTGGGCTGCAGTTTTCTGGAATCACAGAGACTTTGTTAAGACAGGATTGTAGTTAAGAAGAGTTCTGCATACTCAGCTGCTGCAAATGGTGCTAGGAATGGAAACGAAAGGAGTTGGTGGTGGTGACCACTAACCAGAAGCTGAAACCACACTCTAATTTTGCACAAAATTGCTAGGTCTGGCTCTTCTCTTTGCTTATAACTTTCATTTACTCTGAGACAATTATATTTAGCTGTATGTCCAATAACATCTTGAAAACAGACTGAAGAAAACCATTTAGCCCTCAGTCATTTGTACTAACCCACAAAATGTCAGTACAAATATCTTCGAATAGACTAGTAGAGACATACTCTCTAGTAATAAAGTCAGTACAACCAAGGGAATCAAAAGTGGAGGGAACATCCAAAGTAGCTCTGGAGAAGGATGAAGAAGATGAAAAGGAGGGAACAGTAAGAAAAAGAGAACAAGGAGTGAGTTTTCACTTGGGAAAAATTTGGACTTTTATTTATGTGCATATCTTGAGTAATCTGGGAATTAATAGCATGTTGACAAAAATGGTGATGGCTTATTATAAAGATAAGATTAACTACCAGCCTTACTGGGCCAATATGCTACTGAGAATTGGCTGTCAAGTACTTAAAACTGCTGAAACTTAAACTAACCATTTTAATTAAAAAAAAAAAAAAAGTGGACTAAAATTCCAGGAAGAATTTCAAAGTGAAATTTCCCTGCTATTATTTGGCGTCAAGTTGATCAACAGTAACTATACTGATAGTGATATTCAAGACTTCGTTTCTATAACAATCATGACACCCTCTGACACACAGTACAGATTCAAGATATAGTTGTTAAAAATGAATAAATGAACAAGTGAGTAGAGCCAAAGCAGTCCTGAGAAAGAAAAACGGAGCTGGCGTAATCAGACTCCCTGACTTCAAGCTACGCTATTAAGCTGCAGTGAACAAAACAGTTTGGTACTGGCACAAAAACAAAAATACAGATCATCAGAACAGGATAGAAAGCCAAGAAATAAACCCATGCAGTTATGGTCGATAAATCTACAATGAAGGTGGCAAGAGTATACAACAGACAGTATCTTCAATAAACAGTGTTGGGAAAACTGGATAGCTACATGTTAAAAAATGGAAATTAGAACATTCTTTAACATCATACACAAAAATAAACTCAAAATGGATTAAAGACTTAAATGTAAGACTGGACACTAAAACTCTTAAGAGGAAAACATAGGTAGAATACTCCTTGCCATAAACTGCAGCAATATCTTTTTGGATCTGTCAGAGTGATGGAAACAAAACTAAACAAATAGGATCTAATGAAACTAAAAAAAAGTTATGACCAACCTAGATAGCATATTAAAAAGCAGAGACATTACTTTGCCGACCAAGGTCCATTTAGTCAAGGCTATGGTTTTTCCAGTGGTCATGTATGGATGTGAGAGTTGGACTGTGAAGAAAGCTGATCGCCGAAGAATTGATGCTTTTGAACTGTGGTGTTGGAGAAGACTCTTGAGAGTCCCTTGGACTGCAAGGAGATCCAACCAGTCCATTCTAAAGGAGATCAGTCCTGGGTGTTCACTGGAAGGACTGATGCTAAAGCTGAAACTCCAATACTTTGGCTACCTCATGTGACGAGTTGACTCACTGGAAAAGACTCTGATGCTGGGAGGGATTGGGGGCAGGAGGAGAAGGGGACCACAGAGAATGAGATGGCTGGATGGCATCACCGACTCGCTGGACATGAGTTTGAGTGAACTCCGGGAGTTGGTGATGGACAGGGAGGCCTGGCATGCTGATTCATGGGGTCGCAAAGAGTTGGACACAACTGAACGACTGAACTGAAACTAAAAAGCTTTTGCAAAGTAAAAGAAACCAAAAACAAAATGAAAAGACAACCTACAGAATGGGAGAAAATATTTGCAAACAATGTGACTGCCAATGGATTAATTCCTAAAATTTATGAAAAGCTCGTGCAGCTAAATATATATATATATAAAATCCTCCCCCTGCCAAAATGGGCAGAAGACCTAAACTGACATTTCAGCAAACAAGACATACAGACGGCCAGGAAACATATGAAAAGATGTTCAATGCCACTTATTATTAGAGAAATGCAAATCAAAACTACGAGATATCGCCTCACACCAGTCAGAAGGGCTATCATCAAAAAGTCTACAAACAATAAATGCTGGAGGTGGTATGGAGAAAAGGAAACCCTCCTACACAGCTGGTGGGAATGTAAATTGGTACAGCCACTATGAAGAGTGGTATAGAGGTTTCTTAAGAAACTAAAAATAGAGCCACCATATGATCCAGCAATCCCATATATCCAGAGAAAAAACATGACTGGAAAGAATACATGCACCTCTATGTTCACTGTAGTGCTGTTTACAATAGCCAAGACATGAAGCAACCTAAATGTCCATTGACAGATGAATGGGTAAAGAATAAGTGGTACACATATACAACAGAATATTAGTCATTAAAAAGAACGAAACAATGCCATTTGCAGCAACATGGATGGACCTGGAGATTATCATACTAAGTCAGTCAGACAGAGAAAGACAAAATCATGATATCACATCTATGAGGAATCTAAAAAAGAAAGATTCAAATTAAATTATTTACAAAACAGAAACAGACTCAGATTTAGAGGATGAATTTATGGTTATGAGGGGTGGGGAAGCGTAGTGGAAGATAGATTTGGAGTTTGGGAATGACAGGTACACAGTACTGCACATAAAACAGATAACCAATAAGCACTTACTGTATAGCACAGGGAACTCTGCTCAATATTCTGTAATAATCTAAATGGGAAAAAAATCTGAAAAAGAATAGATACAGGTATATATGTATAGTGGAATCACTTTGTTATACACTAGAAACTAACACAATGTGGCTAATCAACTATACTCCAGTATTAAATTAAAAAAGAGTAGAGAATCCTTGAAAAAATAAATGCTAGAAATATGAGTTCTACAAGAGCTTTGGCAGATCAAATCAAAGCATTTATTTCAACCTGCACCCTATCGTAATGTGTATTTGGGTACAAGCAGAAATTCTGGAAAGAAGCTCCCAGGAAGACAACTGAAGTTTGGTATTTGTTGGGCAAACACTATACACCAAGAAAATGACATTTTTAATGTAATTTATTTGAAATGTTTCCAGAAAAGTTTAAGGCCATTATACAAAAACATTCATTTCATGAAAACATTCATTGACTTTCTTCTCATAGGCCAGTCCTTGACAGGCCTCTTTTCTCAACATGCTGGCCAAAGTGCCCGATGGCTCCTTCAAAGAATGATTCATTCTTTTCTTCACCATCAAACAACTATTCTTGGCTTTTCTCTGCTTCTATCTGCAGCAGATTCAGTCAGTCAGTAAATCAATAACAACTTAAGAAACAAAGCAGTTTTAAATAAACTTGTAATAGAAAAAAAAATTCACCAAGTTTAAAATCTATAAATACAGAAATATGTTTTACAGGGTAAAATCGACGACTTCTTTTATTCTTGAAAAATAAGTACTATACCTTGTTTTTACACTGATAAATCTCATCACACAGCTTTCTGAATGCACATGATAGATGTACATAATAAAATGACAACATAGTATTTACTGCTCTCCTCTGTGTAAACTTGAAAGACACAGATGAAAAAAAAAACTTTTTGGCAATAATTTAGAATCATTACTACTAGTGCTGGTGTGGGTACAATTTTGCACAAGTCATCTTTAACATTTTACACTCGCGCAGAGCTTTTCTGTGTATTCAGTTAACTTTTTTTCAAAGGTCTGAGGCTCACCCTACATTGTAAATCAAGGCTGGACAAAGAGGTTACTAGTTTGGCCAACTGATGCTGATTGATGACGGAGTTAATTAAGTCAGCCTCTGGAGAATGTAATTATGATTCTGATCCCAGCACAGAGCCAGTGATGGCAAATGATGACCCGAAAGTAGAGCAGGAAAACCCCAGGCTCTGATCTTTCCCAGAAGGACGCTGGACTTTGCTTTTTTAATGCTTCCGACACAAGGTCACGATGGAGGACTTCTTCCAAATTCTTCTTCTCACATGTTTCTGTAAACAGAGTCACTGACGCAGCCACAGCCTCTCTGTCATCTCTTCATTCATGCTCTAAAATATGAGTGGGCTGAAGCAGATGAAATAAAGTGAAGAGGGCCTTTCTGCTATTCCTGCCAGGTTTTCCCAGGCCCGATGAGTTCTGTTCTGATGTTTTAGGCTAGAAACGCCTATTTAAGGCCAGCCAACATCTATGGCAGAGACCTCCTGATGCAATATACACTTCAGTTCAAGATTCAGAGCTGACAGCCGCTTTGGTGCTGATTCTTTTAAGGTCAGACTCTATTTCATGTCCTAGTAAATTATTGCATCAGATTCGTACTGGATGAAATTGCAAGGTCAAGAGAGTGCTTCTTCCTTTGCGAAATTAAACCTTCAGAATCCCCAGGGATGTTTTCCTGCTTTTTGGTTGGATGATATCGGACCAATTTAACTTGAAACAATCCTTCCCGGTTTCCTTCAAACACCATCATGATTATACAGAGGTAACTTCCTTATGCCCTGTTTGCAAGGCCCTTGAAAATTCATGCCTTCAGCTACTCTGTCAAAGAGCTAGAAAAGTACTAGAGAAATGCGGAAGGATCCTTTAAAAGTAATGTATATGAAACAGTAGTTTAGAGGTTGTTTTCTTTCTATTTTTTAAAATCCAGCAGGACCAGTGAAAATATCGATAACTTGTTCAAGTACATATCCACCCATCCAGACACTTGGGAAAAACAATACAGGGTAACAGTTGCCACAGATTCCGGCTGACACAAATTGGCAGTTACAGTACTAGAGACAAAAAAGTACAGGCAGAAGAGACTGGGTCAACAGGGTCACAAAAGTATTAAAAAGTGCTTCTCCAAACCGTTCCACGTGTGGAATGCAAATACTGTACAGGTAAGACACCGGGCTACTTCCAGGAAGCACACGCTTCTGTCAGACATTGCTTTCAACATGCCTGCTGTCCCCACAGGAAGAGTCTGTCTGTTCCATGCGCTCACAGTCGAGGCTGACCTCACTTGTGTCCATGCTGCAATCCGATTCACTGTCTGATTGGTCCATCTGCTCAAGTTTCGTTTCTCCCTGTGGCTCCCTGCTCCCGCTGGTGGGATCTAGGAATGGTCCCTCAGAGTCAAGGACCCCAGCCTGCCCCGTGGCACACAGAACTGTTTCTTTGGCTTGGCGAATACAGTTGAGCCACTGCTGTTTGTTGAATGTGTCATTGGCTTGTAATGAGTGGGTCTGACTTTGGGATCCATTTTTGAAACTCACTCTGAAGAAGTTTTTAACTAGAAATAAGAAGAACACACAAAAAAGGTCAGTGGACAGGTATTTCCGCAGGCCAAAGATAACCTATGTGGTGACACTAACCCTGGTATTCATGGCAGAGATCACTAACTGATTACTAAATGTCCTACTATTTCAGGACATGGCTCAACTTCACCCTGCAGCCTCCATCAACCAACAGGTGTTGACAAAGGTCTGGCACTCAGTGGCCTTCCAAAGCTGTCAAATCAGTACAGAACAACTCTGTCTGGGACCCCGGAGTACTGTGTACCAAACCTGGCAGTATATCAAAATCTCCAAACAGTATGGTAAAAATACAGATCCCGGGGTCCTCCCCTTAGGGATTTAGATTCAATAGGTCTGGAGTGGGGGGGGCCTGATAATCTGTCATTTTAACAACTGCCCCAAGCTAAAGCTTTTTCAAGTTTAAGAAGCTCTTTGTAACATCAAACAAGTCCAAGATCCTCCACAGGACAGTACCTGTGTATTTAGTATCCGATGACTGAGAAGACATGTAAAGATAGAATTCTTTTTATTTTTTTTTTGTGGCTGCGCTGGGTCTTCTTTGTGGTACATAGGCTTCTCGAGTTGTTACGTGTGGGCTCTAGGGTGCATGGGCTCAGCAGTTGCAGCACGCATGGGCTTAGCTGCGATATGTGGGATCTCAGTTCCCAGATCAGGGATCAAACCCGTGCCCCCTGCACTGGGAACTTGAAGCCTTACCCACTGGACCATCAGGGAAGTCCCAAGATACAGACAGAACTCTTGTAAGTTTGGATTCATTTTAAAATGAAATGACATTCTAATAACTGCCAACAAGAGCTATGTGCATTTGTTTAAAATTTTTATTTATTTATATATATTTTTGGCCATGCCATGCCATGTGGCTTGTGGGATCTTAGTTCTCCAACCAGGTATTGAACCCAGGACCTCGGTAGTAAAAGCATGTTGTCCTAACCACTGGACTGCCAGGGAGATCCTGGAGTTACGTGCATTTAAAAAACGATGGTGCACAAAATGGAAGACATTTGATTTAATAACAACATTAACTGGCATTTCATGGGCCCCATGTGTCACACGCACGTGGTTCATGGACGTGACTGAACTCAGTCAGTCCGTCTGCACGATCCTTGAGGTCAACAGACTGGCTTCAGATAAATTCAAGCTCCACTCTTTTCTGTGGGGCAAATGCCTTGACTGCTCTACATTTCAGCTTATTTGTAAAATGGGGAAAACAAAGAGATTCAACCTTAGATGGTTATTATGAAGGATGAACATAATAACATATGTAAATGCTCCTACATTGCTACTGGAGAAATGTAAGTACTACCACTGCTACCAGCACTACCACTAGGGTGGACAGGCTGGTGGGGAGGTAAGGGGCAGCGCATATTAACTACCTGGACAATATGACACCAATAGTAACCCAAGAGGCTCAAATGTTACTTGCTCAAAGAAGACTTCCCTGACCGTTTCATCTTAAACAGATCTCCTATTGCTATTTTCTATCCCCTTAATGGGTTTTAGTTTTAGTTTTTTTTTTTTTTAACACACACAGAATATTGAGTAAGGTTACACAACCTCTAAGTGATAAAACACAACTGAGATGCAATTTGACTCCAAGGCCATGGCTCATCTTTTTCACCAGCCGGCCATTCCTTCCAAACCACCACTACCAAAGACATCCCACAGGTCAAGAGGGACAGCCATCCGTACTTCTCTCATTGTTGCTGAACGCCCCACGCAGGGAGCCACCCAGCCTCACTTCCCCATCCTGCAAGTCTTCCAGCAGCAGGTCCTTCATGGGGATAGGCTGCCGGTACAGCTGGTAGCAGAGCTGCTCATTGTGGGTAACGGCGCGGGTGATAACAAGCACTTCTTGGAAGAGGAAGACATGTAGTTTCTGGAAGAAAAGAATACACAGGATTCCCTTAAGCAATAATGTAAGGAGTTGATAAGTAGACCTCTGGGGATAACAGGTCCCTGGGTACCAGCTTTAAACTGGCCTATGAACTTCTCGGCTCAAATCTACCTCCAGGAGAATACCAGTTGAGGGTTGGAGGTGTTTCCAGATGCATCCATTGCCTGTCCTGTAAGAGAAACTCCCTAGGGCCCCAGTGAAGAAGGCCTTTCTGCCTACACCTGCAGTCAGGTCTGCCAGCTCCAGGGGTGTTCACAATTCACAACACATGCAGGCATATGTGGTCTCTAGTACTTTTATTACAGGAACATTAAAAAAAGAAAGAGAGAGAGAGAAACTCCATAGAACAAAGGGTGTAATGAAGGAAAAAAAAGTCAGTCCTTTCCCGGCTTTGGTTTATTACATCCAGTATAATTCTAAGAGATCAAAATGAGTAACAGTCCATAAAGGATGAGACTGGTATATCTGAGCCTAATATTAATCTTTGCTTCTCAAACCCGTAAAACACTCATTCATTCCACCACAGAGCTGATTATCAGCTTCACCCAGGCACCCTGGCTCAGAACACTGCCCATTCCCGAGGAAACCAGAGTATGCAGCTGTAGCCACGAAGAAAGACGATCAAAGCAGTTGTCCTTCTTGGTAAAGTTCATAAGAACCTCAGTTCACCGAAGAGGTTGTGCTTAAAAGGCTGATGATTGATGTGTGTGTTGTGGGCAAAAAAAGAATCTCGAAAATAAAGGCTTGTCTCAAAACCACATTACAAAAGCAATTTTCCTGAGTGGAGCTGGGGTAAATTGGCTCCATTCAACTCCAAGTGCCAGACTCTTCCCACAGTTTGGAAATGCTGAGGAGTTGAAGTGAGATGATCCATGACTCTGCAGCTAGGTTCCGGTTTTCCAGCAGTAATATTTGGGAATGTCAGCCCAGGAGTTTCAAGGAGGAGACCAGAAGAACAGGGCTGAAAATCCACATCAGAATCTTGACTTGGGGCCAGGGAAGCACTTTCAGTGTTATCAGATAATTTTACATTTGGAAGAAAAGATACCTGTGGGCCATCTACCCCCACCCTGCCATAGACTGATGGATGGACAGATACATACACATATACATCAAAAACTGCAGAAACCGAAGCTCAACCAAATGTTGGCTTGTGGAAACAAAGGATGGTGGTTCTGTACTGGTGTGTATTTGAGGTAGGGGGAGATCTGAAGACTGGAAAACAGAAAAGCACAAAATAACCAAGTTTAGGGCTTTTTTCTTTGGTGGTAGAGGGGAATGGGAGAGGGAACGATAATGGGGGTTGGTGAGGGGAGGTGTTAGTCACTGTTTGATACACTAAAAATAATCAGAGATTTTCACACTGCTTCTACTTCAATCACTCTTCTAGCCAAGGTAGGAGATTTGAACATTGATTATCTGGGCAACTTTAAAAAAATATTCCTTGTTTATGAATGTTCACTGAGAGTTCCTCTTGTTAGTTGCAGCTCCTTCCTGCCCTCAAGCTATTGAGACTTTTTTTCCCTGACTCATGACTTTATTCATAATGACTTTTACACCCCTATGGGGAAAAAGCAAACAAGCAAACAAAAAAACAAAAACAAGTGCCCCACTCCAATCAAAATCTTTGTTTTCAAACATCAATCTGCCTGAAACATGAACTAGGTAGGGGTCATCTTTAATGACCTAGGCACAGCCAACCAGAGTCTCAGCCCTTGACTGATGGGCAGAAGGAAGACAGGACCCCATTCCATACAGCAATGCTCCTTTCTATTTGTCACAGGGCTTCTGAGGAACAATGTTCAAGGAGTTGGAGTATCAGCCATTAGAAGTCTGCCAGTGCTTTCCAAAAATCAGCAAAAAGCAGAATGCAGTTGCCTGGCAATCAGTAACTCCCAGTCAAACAGAAACATCTCTTCAAGCAGTGGCCTGTGACAGGTCTCACAACCTTTGTTGCAACATCAGCTGGTTCGATCTACAGCAGCCCTGATAATGGATGTGATGACATGTCCTCAGTGATTTCAAATACCATTACCACGCCTGCTCATAAATGCCACTTTATAGCCCAGGTCAAAAAGGCAGCCTCTGAATCATCAAAGCTTTATTAAGAGCTTTTCCATCAAGTTTTGGCTTTCATTCTAAGGGTTGGCTAGATACTAAAGATGGAACAAAAGAGAAGTGGAGACTGTCTCAATGGCTTTCTCCATGCTAACATATGAACATATGTTACATATAGTACAATTGATATATAAAACATGTTATATATAAATGTATAAAAACAGAAATACTACATACTAACATTATTTTCTATTGTTAAATATTTTAGAAAAGCCTGGTGAGTTGACTCAACTTTGATCTCACTGTAATTCACACCTGTTTTTCCTTTATGTAAGTATTCATTCACTCACTCACATATTCACCTAACGCTGCTGCTGCTAAGTCCCTTCAGTCGTGTCCGACTCTGTGCGACCCCACAGACGGCAGCCCACCAGGCTCCCCTGTCCCTGGGATTCTCCAGGCAAGAACACTGGAGTGGGTTGCCATTTCCTTCTCCAATGTGTGAAAGTGAAAAGTGAAAGTGAAGTCGCTCAGTCGTGTCCAACCCTTAGCGACCCCACGGACTGCAGCCTACCAGGCTCCTCCGCCCATGGGATTTTCCAGGCAAGAGTACTGGAGTGGGGTGCCATTACCTTCTCCTAGTATATGTCAGGTCCCCATGAGAGGGACTGACAAGGCACAGTCACCACCCTAAAAGAGCGTGATAAAGTGGGGAATACTAAGAGATAAACGGAGAATCACAACCTACCGTAGTAAGCCCTCCAGGGGAAATCTGTGCAAGCTGCTATGATAGGAGAGGAGGAACAATTTCAATATGTACAGAAGAATAAAAGCCAGGAAATGGAGTGTTTACAAGTCAGAGCTGGATGCAGAGCTGATGGCGGGTAGGTTGTTATTGAAAACAAAACACAAAAATAAAAAACTGGTCTCAAAATGTCAGTTTGTGGACAGGCACCAACTCGTAAAAAGAATTTCTCATAAAGCTGAATGAATTTAATCTAAGAACTATCTATTTTTCTGAAATCATATACTTTTAACATCCTGTTAAAATCATCTATTACTTGCTGATAGCAAAGTGGGAGGAGATAGTAATTGTTTTGTGTTTGCTTTTGAGGGTCAAAAACAAACAACATGACCAAACAACATAAAAAGCTGGCAACTCTATGATGGTTTCCAAAATTTTTCTGAATATGTACTGGTGAGGAAATTCAAAGTATATGTATATGTAATATATAAAATAAATTTAATAATATATGATCCTGTTATATAAAAGACACTAGAGAAAGTTTTTATCTAAAGAACATGGGGAAGGCACTGTAACAGGAGGCTCAATATCACATGGATGAAGGGGTCAGGGAGGCTCAAGATGAAATTAACTGAAGGAGAGCAACTACTCACCACGCCCCGGTTGTTCTTCAGTTCACCATGACAACACAGCACCTTTGAGTTGTCAATTAGGGAGTCTTTCTGGCCTTCCTCCAAGTAAAGAAGTCGCTCTTTATAATAGCGGCATTCAGATTCTCCAGTCTTGATGTTGATTTCTGCCACAATTCCCTGAATGATGTTTATCTGTAAAAACAAAAAGGAAGTATGGGGAAAGTAAGCAAACCATTCACATCAACAAGGCCCAGGGACTTAACCTTAGAAAGTCACTAAGATACACTTGGATCTAATTCTGAGATCCCATTATCTAAGCTGCTGCTCTGGGAAAATGGGGGAAAATGCCTTTAACATACTGTATCTATCTATCCATATGCCATCTAAATAGATGTGCACATATAAATACATACACATATATCCATTGTACACACGCGTATATAGGCATACATACAAAGAATGCAGCCAAGAAGAGAAAACAAAGCAGAATGTAACAGTCCAGAAAAGGGATGGGCCTTGTGGATTTGAAACCCACTTTTAAGGTCTCTCTACATGTATTCAATCTAACCTACAAACAACATGTCCAAATGGGGTGTGAATAGTTTGGGTATCATTTAGTGACAAAACATAACTCATGCATGAAGGGCAGAGAACTAGGAATGGAAAGCAAGGCCACTAGGAGTAAGAATGGAGACGATTTGTCTATATACACTCATGCCCATTCCTACAGCACACTCAAATAAGACGGGGTAGAGTGATTTCAAAGCAATGGTGGATGCATTATGTTTAAATACAAAAGGAAGAAAACAAAACAAGAGAACAACACTGAGATATGTTCAGGGGGCATTTATCCCAATATGGTGGTGGTTTAGCACGTGAATGATCCATCTAAAAATTAGAAAATTCTAAAAAAGAAGCAAGAAATGAGTTGAGGAAAAAACAAAGACACCAATCCGAGGCAAAGGAATGACTTCCTCAGCAGAGACTTCTGTCCCTTAGTAGTGAAAAGACCAACAATTCCATCTTTCTTGTGGTGGGATTAACAGAAAACAACAGATGAGAAATGTTGGTAAGGCCTCTTCTTGGTTTCATTGATTTAATGGAAAAACAGACCATTCTTTGAAAAGGTTTTAAAAGAGGCCTTTACTCAACAAAAAGCTACCAGACCTTGTTTAAGTGGCAGTGAATTCTGAGATTGCTAAGTAATTATTTTTCACGTGCCTTATGCCCAAAGAAACTGGATTAAAAACTTCTACCCAACTGTAGCTTTGGCACTTCCATGCAGTTCAACAGAAGATCTTCCAGCTTTGAGCTGATGTCTAGTGACTGCATCCTAAGGACAGAGGTATAATCTCTACACGTTTTAGCTACTAACAGTTTCAAAGATCATTTATTTATTCTTTTCTCTGTTTTCCGAATTTGAGTGTAGTACTATTTGATGATTTTTTTAAAAAAACATTATTTTTAAAAGTATAGGTTCTTTACATCATATAAAGAATTTTTTTGGTCTTTGAGGCCAACCTAATGTTAAGTACAAGTCCTGTGAAATCAATTTGAGTTTCAGAGCGACTGAACTGAACACAAAACAAGTAATAAATGGTACACTTTGGTACCCAAACTTTCTCCTTGTTTCTCTTCTCCTTGGTTTTCAAAGATGACAGGTTATTTGTTGCTTTCAAAAACAAACATAAAAGAAATTTCACAAAATATACCGAAGTTATGAGTCATCTCGCAAATTAATTCAATGAATGCTTGTTGAGCATCTGTTCAGTGTCTGACTAGGTGGTGGCATTCAAGGAAACGACACACAGTCCCCGCCCTCAAGAAGCTTAAAATACATGGGCAGTATCTGAACAACTGTTCTATGCCTCCCTGATTTTTCTACTTTATTACATTTTTAATGTGAGTTGAAACTCATAGTTTTTCCTTGTTTTTAAAGACTGAGCATTAAGTGCTGTGGCTCATCTTATCAGACATTACTAGGTATACCTGGGCAGCTGGAATTAATCAGTATTTGAGTCAATTTTATGAATTTCCTGCAAGAATCCAGGAAACCAGAAGAGGATGTACTGTAGGCATAAAGCTACGTTCATTTCCTAATTTAACTCAGGAACTGAACAGCTGGCATATCACATGAAGATTAATAAACTCAAAAGCCACAGTGCTTCCTTAGGCAGCTATGACTACTCTCAAATGCTGCTTCTCTCTCTGGTGTTTGAAAAAAAATAGAGACAAAAGGATGGAAACACTTGGTGTTATTCCATATTCTGTATCTGTATTTATTGTAGTGACTCTGGGTCTGCTTTCATTTATTGAAAATACTGCTTTTGTATTTATATTCAGTTGTATACATAAGTAATATACCTGCACGCCATGTCTAATCTCTCTGTACTAGTTTTTGAGAGGAATTTATTTTGCAGAATAGCAGCAAGGAATAAAGTTACACATAGGATATTGCCAATAACCAACAGTCATGGTAGTTGCGCGTTTAAATGAAATTTATTGTTGCATTTCTTATTTGGGTTCACTGAAGGGCAGGGGCTGGTAAAGTGACATGATGAAAGATATCCGTAACAAAATCAGGATTAAACCCCCACATGCTGGAATCGTCATCCTCAAAGCAGACTCTGAAAGCCCTGTCTGGCCCCTTGTGAGGTAATATCATCTACTCGTTGGCTCCTGACATGGACCAAGAATAGCAGGCTTCACTGTAGCTGGATCAAAAAAGAAAAAAAAAAGGACTGTTCTTTCCATTGATTCCAGTGTTTTTTTTTTTTTTTTAGGGAACTGGAGCAGCAGCAGGCAGAGGGAAGAGATGGTTTACAGGATAATTTTCTGCCTGAAATAATCCTTAGAATACAAAACATTTTAAACAACCAGATCTGGAATATACAAGTATCCAAAGACCTATTTTAAGATGTTCTCTTTGGGGGGAAATTTCTATCAACCTTTCAAAGCACTATTAAGCAATTCTAATACAGATGTGGTAGTTTACACACTACATTAAAAAGCAAGATCTTTCTTTAGATCTAAATCATAAGACTGAGAGTTTGGTGTAGAAGAAATTTATTTAGGGTTCCCTGATTTTTTCTTCTCATAGGAGGAAAATTTATTCAGGGAACCTATTAGCCAAGATACGATGGTAGTGTGGATTTTATGGTTATCAAATATTCATGATGCATTCAAGAGTACAGGGCTAAACATTTCTGTTCATCCAGGATAATGCCACAAGGATTTTGTAAAGAAGAGGAAAAAAAATTGCTGTGCCTATACAATGTAAATGGACATTTAAAAGACTTGCTTTGCAGACATTTTCAAATGCAGGTATACCGTGCTTCAAATGTAAATTTGTGTGAAGAACTTGGCAAATTTGCCTGAAGAATTTTAGCATTAAGGAAATTGGTTTTTTGAAGAAAAAAAAAAAAAAAGGAAATTGGTGTATTGCAAACAATCATATTCTTATCTATCTGTTTTTAAATTCAAACGTTAGCTTACTGGCTTTTTTTTTAAACAAAGCATTATTCTTTCATGCTGCATTTTAAAAAGAAGAAATCTTTACTGGAAAACTCAGAGTAGGCTTGTGTTCTTCACAAAAGTAATTATTTAGACTAGTTTGAGTTCCCTGTTCTCATTCCTACAGACCACACACTTGCTGGGATGAAATATGGAGAGGAGGCCACGGTATTGCTCTTCCGAGTAATAAAAACAGACATGAAGAAGTGAGCTGGGCCTCCTCTCAGGCCTGCATTCCCCGCTGTGCTGTACTGGGAGGCTGGTCTGTATGCTGGGCCTGCCAGCCACCTCAAACACCTTGTGAATCAAGAGATTCTTTCCTGTTCTTCTCTGTCCCTACAAGGACAACTGGCCCAGCTCTGGATTGGTGAGGCCCTCCATAAAGCCTGGTAGCCGACAGATTTCTGTAGTTCCAGAGGTAAGAGGGGCTTTAAAAAGTAGCCAGGCTTTCAGCTCTGTGGCAGAGGAGCATAAAGAAGTGGAAAAGTCATAAGACTGGCAGTTTACACTGATTAGGTTTGGATATCAACTCCATTACTTGTTGGCCCAGACTTGGGAGAGTTATTTAATGCCCCCACGCCCCATCTGGAAAAGGAGAATGGCCCTAACATGAACAGCTTTCTCATAGGTTAGTATGAGGGTTAAACAAGATACGTAACCCATTAGACAATCACATAAA
Source organism: Moschus berezovskii (assembly GCF_049115385.1). Taxonomy (NCBI): domain Eukaryota; kingdom Metazoa; phylum Chordata; class Mammalia; order Artiodactyla; family Moschidae; genus Moschus; species Moschus berezovskii. The sequence continues at coordinate 16,197,785 of NC_142483.1, forward strand.
GCTGATTTACTAGGTATTCAATACATGTCAGCAGGTATTACTGTTACTACTGCTGTTGCTGTTACAATTTACTACTGTTGTTGTTACTAATTACTATTGAGTTGGCCAAAAAGTTCATTTGGGTTTTTCCCGAACCATCTTACAGAAAACTCTTTGGCCAACCCGATGTTTTTAAGCCCCTCTCTGGGAAGAGATAGGCAGTTTGGTCCTCAGACTCAAGGCTTCTGATTGATTTTTCCACTCACCTCTGTTTATCAGCTTGTTACTGTCCCAGATCCAGTCAGGGAACGGATTATTAGAACTGGTCCCTTAGTCTGAATCCTCACTGCTAACTCCCTGAGCAGGTTTCCAAGACTATGCATCTGGACCACTGCAACATCCTCCCAACTTTATTCCCTGTCCCTAGTCTCTGCTATCCCCCATGCTACAGATATGTTACATATCCAAGATCACACAGCTTGTCAGTGACGGCACTGGAATTCGAACCTGAATCTAAGCTACTTAAGAAACAAAAGCCCAAGAAAGGAAAAGGGTCTCAAACTGATATTGACAACGGTATACCCAATGTGAACCACCACCTTCAGTCCCTTCTCTTGCTGTTTTCTGACTATTATCAACCCCAGGCAAACTGATCAATGGCACTCGCTGGCATGATGTACCCTGTCATTTCTTTACACCTCTGCCCCGGCTGTTTGCTCCTCTGGCCTGCCATCTCCTCTGCCCTGTCCTGCAGAGCACTGCAACCAGAACTGAGCTCTCTAGGCAGAAAGTCACAGTTCACCACATCCCATGACACGGACCTGATTATTCCTGGTCTTACATTGCTGCTAGGGAAGACTCCATATTTCCCAAACCACCCAGCCCCATACCCAATACAGTCGCTGGTGAGTAGATTTGACTAGGCACTATGTGTCAATCCGGGGCCAAGGACAGCTGGGTTTCAAATGGGTGCTAACTTCACAAATGGGCTTCGGTAAAAGGCAAAACGCAACTTCCATTTGCTAACTACACAAAGCTATTCAATTTAAAATCTCTACAGAGATCTTACCCTAATAATCAAGAATTGCAACAAACAGATTACAGAGTCACCTACTCAGAATCAAGAAACTTTAGAATCAAAGGGACTTTAGAGTGCATTTCATGTAAATACTGCATTTCACAGTTTACAAATAGCACTGATTGACAAAAATCAAAACATGGTCGATGTTAGAGTCAAGCCCTGAACTCAAGATTCCTATGTCCTGGTACCCAGGGACCCTTCATTCACAGTTACCCAATCTTACAGCCACTGGGGAAATATCAAGGGGAGAAAGAAAGAAACTCACAGCTTCTTCCAGGTGCTGCTGATCTGGATTATCATTTGGTGTGTGCCTCAAGATTTCTCGAAGAAGCAGAGGGTATTTCACCAGACGGCTTCTTGGAATATCCAGGAAATTCCAGAGATCTAGTTTTCGGCTAAAGGGGGATTCTAAACATCGCTGCAGGAAATCTTGCACTCGGTGATCTTGTTTTTTGTGGTCCAGCAGAGCTTTGGCAGCTACTTGATTGCTGCAGTAGCTGTCGTAGGAGCTGAGACAAGGTAGCTAAGAAAGGAACACGAAAGGAGGAGTGCAGCATTAAAATAAGTATGCTCTGAAGCTATACGCTGACATCACTCATAGGGACTGAACAAAGCCTAACTGGTCTCCAGACCTGTCCAACATCTCTGTTTGCATGGCTGGAGGAGACACATAGAATCTACAAAATGGCAGGCAATAGACAGATAGCTCTTTAGGCTCCGGCTTGCTTGCACAGTTATTTTCTTAGTGGCATGTTTACTTTCTTGATTATTAAGACCTCAGTAATTTGTTTGCATTTCTGTCCATCTAAACTAGACACAAAAGAATTGGAATTACTGTATATGCACACAATTAACAATTTTCCTAAATGGGGATTACTGCATACACATACAGAATTGTCTTAAACTTTCATAAGTATCTGGTGAGAGGAAAAAATATTTTTTAATAAGGGTTCTTTTAAAATTATTAATAAGAAACTAATCTAGAAGAGTTGGTGGCACAAAAAGAAAGGAATCAGACCCCACAGCCCAGACCTTTGCATGGCCCAGAGCAAGCACTCTACCTACATTAGTTTTAAAGTACTTGATTCCAAGGCAGATGAATTATAAAGAAATCCAAGAAGTTAAAAGTATAATTAGTAAAAAATTAGATGCAGAAAGCATTTACAAACGTCTTTTAAATTAGTTCTGACAGGCCAGAATATACCTTATGGTTAATATCACAATTCCATACAAAGAATACTGTTGTTGTTTAGTCACTAAATCCTGGCTGATTCTTTTGTGATCCTGTGGACTGTACCCTGCCAGGTTCCTCTGTCCATGGGATGTTTCAGGCAAGAATACGGGAGGGCCAACATTGCCATTTCCTTCTCCAGGGCTCTCCACCCCTCCCCACACCTGGGGATTGAACCTGCATCACCTGCATTGGCAGGTAGGTGCTTTACCACTGAGCCACCAGGGAAGCCCTATGCAAAGAATAAATTTTAAGATGCTGGAACACTTTTGAGTCCACCACCTTCCTTCCAGCAAAATACTAATTTCCCTGACATATCCCATTAGTCGCAAGGTGTAAACACACGGTCAAAGACTCAAGTCTTTGACACAAGTGAAAGAGCTGCTCATCTCCCCTTTCCACTCCTCCGTATGATGGCACCCTCATGTACAAGCTGTCAGCTTCCAGAAGGTCATCAGAGGCAATAAAATGCAGCCAACGGTCCTGCAGTGTTTGCTTCCCTCCCTGGACTAGGAAGTCACATCTACCACAACGCCTGTTGTGTAGAAGGATTCAGTGTGAGACGGTGGCAAGAGGGTCTTTCATTTTTGCATCCTCAGTGCTGTGCACTAGGCCCACTATACAGCAGACAAAGTTTGTATTTTGAATGAACCAATAAATGAATGTTTAATGGATTAGATAATATTTGATGGTTTATGAATTCAGCTTAAAAATAAGTTGCAGCAGCATTTGAACAACGGGTCAAAGTTGAATTGTTCTGCTGCTTGTTTTACACCTTTTATCGAAGTTATTTTCTCAGTGACTGACATCAGACAAGATACCATGGAAGTCAAGTTTAAAAAGTTCACTGTCGAGTTTAACATTTCTTGGAAATGTCTACCTTCCTTACATGAAATGAAAATGAAAACAAGAAAACCTCTCTATTTGAGTTTAAAAGGGCTGCAGAAATTATTTTCTCTATGTTGTGTTTGAAAGTAATAATAATTGGGACTTACACACACAGACACCCCCCACATGTGGCACTGTGGCTTATAATTCAGATCTTCAGACTTAATTAGAAAGAGACTCAGGCCCTCTTAATTTCATTTCCACTTCCTTGCCTTTTAACAAGACTTGGAAATGCCCAATGTTTTCATTATGGAGAAACAAATCAGTAGTAAACATCAGATGTAATCTAGTTAAGAATCCCAACCACGCTGTCTCTTGCTATCCAGTGGGCCATTACTCTCTCTGATCATGCCGCCCCTGCTGCCATGGCAACCAAATCTGTCTCTGGTCCTGTGTTCACACCTGACAGGGTCCTCATTTCCTGAGCATAACCTGAAAAACTATCTGGTTCAGCTCACTGGCTAGAAAAAGCCACCAAGTGATCTATAACCAGATAGGGAATGAAGAATACATATATCTTGGTTTCCAAATACAGTGCAATAACTCTAGAACAGGGAGAATCACACTCAAAACCTAACTCAGTTACTAGTCAAAGGACCCTTCAGAAACCTTTCTTCACCTACAAAACGCACATACTAATGTCCTCTTTTAGTGAGATGGTGAGATACGGCAGATAAAAAGCATTAACGGGAAGTTGGTTCCCAGTTAAGAATTGGTAGCTACTAGTTATTTTTACTTTCGGAGAAGGCAATGGCAACCCACTCTAGTACTCTTGCCTGGAAAATCCCATGGACGGAGGAGACTGGTAGGCTGCAGTTCATGGGGTCGCAACGAGTCGGACACGACTGAGCGACTTCACGTTCACTTTTCACTTTCATGCATTGGAGAAGGAAATGGCAACCCACTCCAGTGTTCTTGCCTGGAGAATCCCAGGGACGGCGGAGTCTTTGGCTGCTGTCTATGGGGTCACACAGAGTCGGACATGACTGAAGCAACTTAGCAGCAGCAGCAATTTTTATTTACTCCAAAAATATTTTTATTGAAGAAATTGTTGTTTAGAGAAGCAAAACTACTTGCTTAGCTGGAGACAAAACCAGTCTGATGTGTGTTTGTCCTTCCTACAACCCCTGAGAGTTCTGAAGTACTCCCCATCTTTTAGACTATCAAGAATTTATAAGGGAAACGCTTTCTTTTTTTTTTTTTTAAACAAATTCTTTCTACGTTCCTAACATTATGAGAAGTGATAGAACAAAGTTTTTTTTTTTTTTTGCTTCCGTGTACCCTCTCTCTTTGGAATGAAAATTTAATTAGAATCCAAATTAACATGAGAACTTGCTGCTCTGTAGCACTGATAAATTATTTTATTACTGAAAAAATGTTAGCATGAAGATGTAATTTGGGAAGTTGTTTCTTTATGAGAAAGGGAGGCTTATGAGAACAGGCCAGCCCATGGTTACTGATTTCCAATAATGAAGGTGGTTCCCTGAAAAAAACCCACCACTCTCTTTAAGGTCTTCAAAGTAAAAGCAATTGATTCATTTTAAGGTCAAAAGGACTGGTCAGGGCAATCCCACTTGGGAGGATTACTTATTTAAAAGAGCTTTTTTGCCCACTTTTTTCCTTTGGGGGGAAATAAATCAATTTTTCATGGGTGGAATGGGCTTTGACTTTTCTCATTCAAAGTCTACCAAGATGTTTATTTTGTTCTGTTAAAGAGACCAGAACTCAAACAGATGTACCCCTTGGTTTACAATTCCCACTCGCACGGACACATCTGCAATGAAGAGAGGGAAAACATTTAACAGCTCATCAGGCCTGATAAATAAGGACTATTTCCCATGAGATCTGGTAACAATGGGCCAGTTGTGTCATTTTAGGCTGCTCTTCAAACTGCAAGTTCCCATTTGATGTCTAAGTGTCCAGACAGCAATGAACTGGCATGGTCAAACGTCTTTGGTGTAAGAGGACTACAAAACCTACCCTCAAATCAAACCAATTTCCTAACAAAAGTGCATTTATTTCAGAAAAAGAAAAGTAACAAGGCAAACTGCATTCATTTTTGCTTCTTGCATGAACAGACAATTTGTATATGATGTCTAAGGAAACCTTGTAGTTCTACACTGCTGTCTCATCAAAAACACAGGCATCATCGTGCCATCCTGAAGTTGTTCCTTCTCCACCAAAGCAGTCCACAGACTGAAGAAGTTTAAGAAACAGTAAGGCAGACTCTCTCATCTCATTACACCTCCTCTGTCTCCAGCTGGCTGACTCTCTTTAGAGAAATTTCTTTGTGGGCTAACAAAGTTAAGAAATCTACCAGGGCTCATAATAAAACGAAAGTTAAAAAAAATAATAAGATGAATGATCTCTCTTGAAATATTAAGGCACATTCTCTAAATTATTCATCTTAGAACATTACTTGACTTTCAGATACCCTTGGGATATTTCAGCCTCAGTGCTAAAACTGACTCCTGGACTAAAGCTAAGTCATGAAACTGTCAAAGTTTCTTGATTAAGGCAGTAATGGAGAAGCATTAAGGTAAGAAAAGAGATCAATCGCGAAGTTTACTTGCTGGAAGGTTTAGGAAGGTTAAAATACAAATGAAGTGTAACTGGATAAACAGAACTCACATGGTAATAGGATTTATAATCTGCATACCCTCTCCAATAGTGGAATGACTCTAGCACTGCTACTGTGGTACTTCCTGCCTATTCTGGAACACTGTGTGGATCAGACGGACCAAATACTGCCTGGAAGAAGTCTTCAAAGTAATCTGCTTTCATTATCTGCTTCATAACAAATGAAAAACACCTGGGGCAGGGGTGGAACACTTAAGTACTTGCAGAGGGAAATAGAAATGCATAATAGGGAGCAGTGGGCCGGTGGCAAAACAGAAGGTGTGTACCTTGTCTAAAATAAACTACAACTAAATAACCACTGTAAGCGCTTAGTAAAACACCAACTCAGCCCCAGAACCAAAAATCTATAGACACCATAATCTAAAGTCACAACTGATTTCTTCAATTATGAAAGGGCATGGGTTATGTTGGGGTACAGATCAGCATAATACCCAGCTCTCGTAAGAAGTTACTTAGGATCAGATATATGCTAAACATTAACAGTATTTAGTTATTACCTTGCTTATGAAATGACATTTGACCATAAGGAAAAAAAATTTTTTTTGTAGCATGAATAAAGCTTTCTTAGTGACGGACAGGAAGCTGCCCTTAAATTTTCACTAGAATGAAAGAGGTAATAGCTATATTTGTAATTGGTGTGATGTGAATATTAGTTTTACTTAATTTGATGTGAAACTAGTAACAATTTCATGTGTGCCTTTACTTCTTTTATTGCACAAAGGCCATGTTATCTTTAAATGCAGTTCATTTATAATAAGAAAAAAACTGTTTCCATTAGGCAATAAAGGCTAATAAATATAATGATAAATTATACTAGAAACTTGCCATTTTAATTTTTCTGATGTGAAACCAAAAGTTTGCCTATAAAAAAAGTCCAGCTAAAATGAAACTCCATTGACATTACTGAAAATCATCTTCAGTCAAAGCCAGAGAACTTTTCTTACCCAGCCCACGAGGATGGGACCGACGTGCTCAGTTGAGCCATCAGGCTTGCGGACATCTCGAAGCTGACTAAGGAGGTCTGGTGAGAAAACAAACAAGAGTCCTTATTTTGTTAGGCACTCAAAATACGAACAGGGTTGGGAAAGTCTGGGTTACTCATGTTATTACATAACCGTGACTTGTTATAAGACAACTCATTTAATGCTACAAGTCACGACTCATCCTGGGAAGAAAATTATACCTTCATGGAGAGGAATCAGGGAGTCCAGTGTTCCGAAAATTTGATTCAACTCCTGTTCTGTCATTATGGAGAGTTTCAGCATAGGGTCGTGGTAGGCCTGCATAAGAAGGGCAAGAGATGGAAGCACACATTTACAATCAGAAAAAGCAAGCTGTTAATGTAAATGGCTTCTGAGAGGTCCTATGCAGTAACAGAGTATTTGGCTTTCCCCTGTGACTTCTCCCAGAACGCTGCACAAACAGCAGATGGGTGTGGTTGGAGCAGATGAGAATCTGGTATTGCCTTCAGCCTTTGCAGTTGCTGATAAACCAAAGCTGATTTTTTCAAGCTTTTTTTTCCCCTAGTATATCTTACATCTCAGAAAGGGCACGGATTCTAAATATAGAGCAGATTTGATTTGTATAATGTTTTAAAAATTAACTTTATTGAAGGTCCAGCAGCTTGAAAAATTCCCACTGTGTACAAAATTAGTTACCACTAGGTTATTTTTCGAAGGCAATGGCAACCCACTCCGGTACTCTTGCCTGGAAAATCCCATGGACAGAGGAGCCTGGGGGTCGCAACTGAGGAGTCCATGGGGTCGCAACTGAGCGACTTCACTTTCACTTTTCACTTTCCTGCATTGGAGAGGGAAATGGCAACCCACTCCAGTGTTCTTGCCTGGAGAATCCCAGGGATGGGGGAGCCTGCTGGGTTGCCGTCTATGGGGTCGCACAGAGTCAGACATGACTGAAGCGACTTAGCAGCAGCAGGTTATTTTTCAATCAGTCCGTATTTAAACCATGAAGGGGGAAAAAGGTGCTTGGCATCCTTTACTATGAAATTGAAGCAGAAAGGGCAAAATCTCTACCAATCTTATCACCTCTTAATAATGGTAAGTAAACCACAGTTCAGTTCAGTTGTGTCCGACTTTTTGCAACCCCATGGACTGCAGCATGCCAGGCTTCCCTGTCCATCACCAACTCCCGGAGCTTGCTCAAACTCATGTCCATCGAGTCGGTGATGCCATCTGACCATCTTGTCCTCTGTCTTCCCTTTCTCCTCCTGCCTTCAATCTTTCCCAGCATCAGGGTCTTTTCCAATGAGTTGGTTCTTCACATCAGGTGGCCAAAGTTTTGGAGTTTCAGGTTCAGCATCAGTCCTTCCAATGAATATTTAGGACTTATTTCCTTTAGGATTGACTGGGTTGATCATGAATACATGCATACACAATTATACCCAAGGCACTGCAAAGACTGAGACTGCACAGTCCCTGCCTTCAAGGACTTTTATAAAGCTCACTGGGAAGATTAAAGAAAAAGGTGTGGAAAAATTAATGTTAAAAAAATAGTTTAAGATTAAAAATAGGAGAGATGTCACATGGCAGCAAAAATTCACCAGATGATAACTGCTCTAGTAGATTAGAGAATTAGAGGTGGATTGGCTACAGGATATTTTAAAGATGAGGTGCTTGGCACAGAGAAGGAGGTAGTAAATTCTGTTGAATGAACTGGGATTTGAGTTTGCTTCTGGAGGACAGGTGGACATGGGCGGTTGAAATGAAAGGGAGGGGTTTGCAGGAAGGCAGGACGAGTAAAGCAAAGGATACAAGTGAAAAAGGTAAGGAGGTTGATCTTGGAGGAGGAAGGCGGAGCTGGACTTATGACCAGCAAGAGGTCCCCTAGAGTTAAATGCCTTCTCTGTCCTCCCCATCTTCTTCACCTTCAGCCCTGCCCAAAACTCAATTTTTGTTGGCTGTATCCAACAAAAGCTCGGATGGCCATCTCTCAGGAATGCTACAGACGGGACTTGATATTAGCATAAAATTAGGTTCCCAGGTCGGGAAGATCCCCTGCAGAAGCAAATGGCACCCACATGAGTATTCCTGCCTGGAGAATTTCATGGACACAGGAGCCTGGTGGGCTATAGCCCATGGGGTCACAAACAGTGGGACATGACTGAGCACATGCACACACACAAGGACACGTAGAAGAAGGGATGCGTCTTTCCAACCCTGTAATTTTTTGAGAAAGCTGTGAGTGTCACAGGAAGAAGTCTGGATTTTAGCCTCCACGGGGACAATGGAATGGAAAGGTTTTTGAGGCAGGATGGCTGTCAAGATTATCCAGACTACAAGGCATGAATTTCCTCTCCCTTCCCACACACAAAGTGATTACAGACAATTTTCCATATGAAAGACCCTAACTTATAAGACAGTATTCAACTGCCTTCATAAACGACTTTACCCACTTACGGGACTCAAACGACTTTCTTTCTAAGACATCATTCCAATTTCAGACGTCTGCACATTCTCTCCCAAGACTGAGGGAGTCCTGCCTGTGAGACTTCTAGGCCAATGAAATCCATGTGAAGCCAGGCCTCATGAACACTTTCTGTTTAAAATGAGGTATTCTTCGACGTGTGTTAGAGACATGCACAGGTGCCAGCCCTAAAGGTGTCAGCTCTAGAGCCTTCTTGCTTTGAGCCATTTTCCTTACTACTTGGTTTGTAGGTTCTTCTCAATTTTTTATGACCTGTCTTAGTTATAAAAAGAGTGATCATAAAGTACAGTCTTACAACTGTGAAATTACTCAGAGGAAAATAAGCAGGAGGTGACTCAAAGGACCACTGGATTTGAATGTACCTTTTTTGCCAATTTCAAGTCCTCTATTAAATCTTCTTCTCCTTGAGAAAGCTCAAAGATCGCCTGCAAGGAAAGATAACACACATTTACTGAACTTTCATTCATGAGACCAAATTCAAATGATGCTGGTGCCAGTGCTCAAAGCCCCAAATCTACTTATTTCTTCAGGATTTTTACAGGATTCTTAAAACATTAAATTAACCCAAAGCAATTGTATCTAGTGACTAAAACCTACAAAGAAACAATTATGCAAAACTTCTGTGTAATGTGCTTATCTGTTTGTGGGAAAAAGAGTTTCCATTTATGCTTCCAATCCGACAAGTCATCTTTCACTTACAGAATTTTGATGCAGCTGAACAAGACAGAGTTATTTTAGGTGAAATAATTAGAATTTGAGCCATGGTTGTGAGTCCATGTCTTGGTTATGAATGGCAATCATAATAAATGATACAGGGTCTGTTCTCAGTGATGGATATGGAATTATTATTAACTGGGCCATCACAATTTGTCTCCCTTCTATTCAATAGAAAGTGAATTTCAACAGAGAGCTTTATTCCTATCAGCCACTTGTGTTAAGGCTGCATTGTAGGAAGAATCCAATATTTTATCACTCTAAATGTCTGGTAAAGTTAATTCATTCTAAATTACTTCTCACCTTCACACTGTACAATAAATAAAATCACAGGAGCTGGCTGCGTGAAAATGTGTGTAAATGAACCATCTCTAACTTGGCTCTATTAAGCCATCTTAATCTAAGAGCTATGACGCACAGAACAGTCTTTTACTTTCACCTAAGAGTCTAAACTGTTGGCAAACTTAATGTTATTAAAGGACTGCATGTTTGTGGTGATAGTTCAGGGACTACAGCATGTGTTTTGAATTAAAGGGAAGAAGGCAGCAGGCATGGAGAACACCTGCATCCCTGGGCCTGGTGAACAGTGGGGTGATGAACGTGCTCCCTGGCAACAGGTGGAGGCCGGACACTGTGCTGGAGGCCACTGCATGGTGACCCCTCTCAAGGTCCAGTAAAGTTTCCACGTCATGACCTCCTGGTACTCTATATTTTGTTTAACCTTTTATTTTGAAATAATTATAGACTCACATGAGGAGTTACAAAAATAATACAGAGAGGATCTGTATAGCTATGACTCAGCCTCCTGCATTGGTGGCACCTTATATAACTATAGAGCACTGTCAAGTCCAGGACGTGGGTGGGCACAATACAATGAACTATTTTTACTTGGACCCTGGGAGCTTCCCAGGGGGCTCAGTGGTATAGAAGCTGCCTGCCAATGCAGAAGACTCAGGTTTGATCCCTGGGTTGGGAAGATCCCCTGGAGGAGGAAACTGGACCTTCCTCAGATTTCCTTGTATGTCTGTTTCACCAGAGCTCAGTGTGGTCCCCAGGAGAGGAGAACCACAGAAGCTATAGTGGGGTACAAGGTGGGCAGGCATCTGTGTGGGTGGAAAGCATGAAGACCGTGGCCCTTGGAGTAGGACAGACCTGGGTTCAAATCCCACTTCTGCAACTTTCTAGGTGGGTGACCCCGTACTTTAATAATCTCATCTGCAGAACCAATCCTCCCATCTTTCCGTCCTACTGTCAGAAAGTCCAAGTTATATAAGCACACTATTCACACTTGGGAAAACACAGAAAAATATAAACAGGAAACATTTAAATCATCCACAATATCATCTTGTTAACCACTGTTAAAATTTTACCACTGTTAATATTTCTGCAAATGATATTATTAGTGTACATATTATTTTTAAATTATCTATTCATTTTTTAAAATAGATAATACATCGACATGGTTCAAAATTCATAGTATAGGAACGGCCACATGGTGAAAACTTCCCTCTCTCCTCCTTCCTGCCATCTAGTTCTCCTATCAGGAGTCAACAATGTTACCAGCTCCTTGTATGTCTTTTCAGAAATATTTTATGTGTCTATAAGCAAATACAGGGTTTCCCTCATAGCGCAGTTGGTAAAGAATCCGCCTGCAATGCAGGAGACCCCGGTTTCATTCTTGGGTTGGGAAGATCCACTGAAGAAGGGATAGGCTACCCACTCCAATATTCGTGGGCTTCCCTCGTGGCTCAGCTGGTAAAGAACCCGCCTGCAATGCAGGAGACCTGGGTTCAATCCCTGGGTTAGAACGATCCTCTGGAGAAGGGAAAGGCTACCCACTCCAGTATTCTGGCCTAGAGAATTCCATGGACTGTATAGTCAGTCCATGGGGTCTCAAAGAGTTGGACATGACTGAGCGACTTTCACTTTCATGCAAATACACAAACATACACACACACTCATTTTTCCTTCTTCTACATAAGTGGTACCATACTGTAACACCATACTTTGTGTCTTATTTTATCCACTTAGCCAACACTTCTTGTTTTCTATAGTTACAGAAGGTATGGGCATTCATTATGGAACCAGGCCTTGATAATAGATGTTCGGGTTCTTTCTGGCAGTTTTAAATGTTTCTGTGATGAATAACCTTACATGTACTTTGTTTCATCTATGTACAAGTATGCCTGGCAGATAAAGTCCTAGAAAAGAACTGCTGAGTCAAAAACCTAGAAAGTTCTCAAATCCTCCTTTTGCCAATGTCAGGTTTTCTACTAGAAAAGATATTCCAAGGATTTCCCTAGATGATACACTTTTGAAGTGTTTAGCACAGCTTGGCACATGACAAGTTCCCTATAAAGTAATATTATCATAGCCATCTAGAGCTATAGATGCAGAAAATTTATAGGGAATGAAATTAACTGCATTCCATACTAAAGTCTTCCATAAAACTGGATCAAAGTTTCATAAACTGAATATTTAAAAATATTCCAGAAGGTGCTATTAAGATATAATTAATGTGATTATTTCTGTGAACGCTAGGATCCTAAGCAGATACTTTCTGATTCACCTTCTTTGTAAAATCAGATTTTCACATCATTTTCTTTTTTTTTTCCTCTCTAATATTTACTTATTTATTTGACTGCTTTCAGTCTTAGTTGCAGCAAGTGGGATCTTTAGTTGTGGCACGTGGGATCTAGTTCTCTGACCAAGGATGGAGCCTATGGGCCCCCGGCATTAGGAGCACTGAGTCTTAGCCACTGGACAACCAGGGGAGTCCCCACATCAGTTTTTTTTTTAAGTCAGGGCCATACCCAACCAGCTGGATGCTGGCTTCTCAGTTCCTTACAAGGTCTGACATCCCCATTCGTCCTCCTCCTAACGATGCGGTGAAGAACTCACTTGGAGACGGCGGCATAGATGCCGGCCTGGCTCTCACCCATACTGCACCTTGTTCCAAACACACGCCCAACTCCAGGGGCCCCAGCCTACCTCCTGCCGTTTGATTTCCTTGGACGTGAGCATCTGATTGACACACACGTCGAAGGTCTCACTCCACAGCTTGCTGTCTCTCCGCTTTGTGCTCGAGGGGGCAGCATTCCTGGACCAGGGTCGGGGGCCCAGGAGGTCGGGCCGGCTCTCACTGCGGAAGCTGATGGACCGCTGAACAATGAGAAAAACAAACCGTCACAGGCACAGCAGCAGGACTGGGTGGATCATTTGAGCGGCTTCCTGTCACTGACAGAACATAAATCAGACATGTGCAAGGAGGAGAGGAAAATGCCACGAGGCCCGTGGGAAATAGGGCATTGTCTCTCGCCTACGTGCTAAGGAAAATTGGGCAAGGGGCCGCTTTCAGAGACGTGCTGGGAGTATCCGTTCTGCGAGACTGGGCTAACCTAACCCTGTGTACCAAGCATAAGAGCACTTCAGGTCAAATGCGTGCGCACAGGCGGCTCTCAGTCAAGGGATGGGCTCTGCTTTCTTCCAGTGGACACCTCCGCTCTCGAGAAGAACAAAGGTTAACAGAAGTGGATGTTCTTCAAAAAACCAACCAATCCAACATCTGGCTAGTAGGCCTACTCTCCTCCTTCTGGGAACACAGCTCACTCTCCTCAGGTAACCCCTCTCACTTCATTTGGGCAGACTCCCCCAGACCTGACCAATCAGTGTACCCCACCACCCTGCTTCAGAGAGGGGACCTAATTCCCCGGAATTTGCTGTGTGCTCCATGGGAGAAAGAACAGGACTGTAAGCTTAAGAGATAACAGAAGCAGCAGTTCCTTGCAGCAACTCACTCTGGTCACACAGAATATTGTGTATGCTACAGGAGAGCATAAAGGGACATACAGAACGAAAGAAGGAGAGAGTTCCAGGTGGGGAGGAAGGGAGCAACAAGCTCTACCAACGCCATCTGAGCTGCTGGATCTCAGTGTGATTGAAGCCAGGAAGAGCCCCGCAAAGACTAAGGGGCTGATACATCCCGCTTCGGTTTCCATTCACCTCAGTTGCGGTTCTGTCAATTACCATCCTGACAGCAAAGGACAGCAGCCTCGCCTTATTTTTCTTATTTTCCAAAGAGGTTCTCATAGACTTTGGGGTGGTCTAATCATCCAAAGTCTTCCCGTGTGGCTAGCACGGTGCTTTCTCTTGACAAATGCAAATGATCAAGAAGAAAGCTGAGTGCATCATCTTCAGCCTTCATCCTAGAAGATTTCAACACACTTATTGGAAATGCTGCCAAAGCAATGAGGTTGTTGCTGTGCTCAAAAGTCACATTCTTATTTAGCAAGAGTTCCCTGCCATGGCTGTGGTCACATGTCTATGGCCTTGAATGTGAAGTTCCACCTCCTTAGTTGGGCACTGAAGTCCTCTTGTAATCTGACCACAGTCTGTACATCTAGGATCACCTCCTACCACTCAACCATGAGCCCCCTTTTCTCCAGCTCTACGCGGTTATCTGCCGGATGTGCCCCAAATGTAATGCTCTGCCACTTGCTGTGCTTCCTTCAAGCAGTCTTCTTTTTCTGGAAATGCTTTTCTTTCCTTGCCTTGCTGGCTAACTCCGAACTGTCCTTGGGATAGGTATAATGCAAACACCTCCTCTAGGGAGCCTGTACCAATGTTCTCCCATCCTTTCCCAGAACTATTTGGACATATCTCTGATATAGTGATGATCACACTTCATGATTACTTATGGTCATCTGAACTAGAAACTTCTGAGGGTAGGAACTGATTTTGCATGTGAAATATGAGCCATCATCACTGAGACCTTCTAAGGTAGCTTTCAGATATTTTGAGATTCAACAATAAAATTTAAGAAAGTATATTTTAAGAGAACTGTCCATAACATTGTTGAGTACATTAGAATTCATCTGCTTCTCAGGTGGCACTATGGTAAAGAACCCACCTGTCGACGCAGGAGAAGCCTTGGGTATGATCCCTGGGTTGGGAAGATCCTCTGGAGGGGGGCCTGACAACACACTCCAGAATTCTCGCCTGGAGAATCCCCACGGACAGAGGAGCCTGGCAGGCTACAGTCCTCGGGGTCACAAAGAGCCTGCACACACACATGCACATCTGCTTGATAGAATGTTATCTAGCTATTAAGACAATTCTGAGATAGTTCTGTGGGTTTTTTTTTGTTGTTGTTGTTGTTGTTTTGAGATAGTTTTAATAGCTAAAAATCCCTTCTTTGTAAGTCAAAATAAAATCAGAATTCAAATCTGTACATGAACACTTTATAATTATGAAAAAGTATACATGAGCGAAGATACAGAAGGAACGCCACAAAATTCTGTTTTTGTCTGATTACATTATGGGTATTTTTTTACCTAGTTTACAATTTTTCATCAATCAAGGATAATGAGCAAATATGAAAAATTTAAAAAGAGACTGCCAAGGGGCTTCAGAATATGACCACAACTTCCTGGAAGCAAGAAGCTTCAAACAGCAACACAGTTCTGCAGGCTGGCACAGGTGTCTGTGAGCTTCTGGGCTCATGGATGAGCTCACGATCACCAGGCCAGCCCAGGGCTGGCCAAGAAAGCACTTGCTCCAAATACAGTTCACTAACAGTATCTCGCAAATCCTTGGGATCTCTTGAAAACAGGGCCTTATAATAAACAGTGACCAGACTAATGCTCGCAGATTCCTCCAGCACTAAAAATCAATTAGCTACAGGCACGGAAAGGTCAAAACAAGCAAAGTGAGTCATCAAGAGACTCTCTCATCTCAGTTTGCGGTTCTGATGCCAGCTGGGGTGGGAACTGAAGAGCAGAAAGAGAGGAAAACACGAAAAGGAAGATTCAAAATGAAAGACGTTTTCCACTTTCACTTGAGAGCATCAATCGCCTTCTTTGTTATGGTTTCAGTCCCTGACCAACTTCAAATTTCCCCTCTCCACCACCGGGTTGAAAGTATTGTATGCTAACTTTGAATTTTCATATAAAAGTATATAAAATTAAGTATAAATCCCCTCATTCTTCTAAGTCCACTTTCTAGAAGTAACTGCTGTAAGTTTGAGATCTTTCTGAACCTTTTCCATCCATTTGCTAACATTCACAGAAAACACGACGTCTTCTCTTTTCACTCAACAACATGTCTCTCCATGTTATAAGACTCATTCTTAAAAAAAAAAAGAATTTATGGAGGTACAGTGCACATCATATGAAACTAACCACTTTTACAGTGAACAATTCAGTGGGCTTTACTACATTCACAGTGTTATGCAACCACCACCTCTGGTTTGAAAACATTTTCATCATCCTGAAGTCACCCAGTATTTTTTTTAAACTGAGGTACAGCTGGTTTACAATACTGTATTAGTTTCAGGTATACAACATAGTCATTCAAAATGTTATAGATCAGACTTCATTTATAGTTATTATAAAATATTGGCTATGTTCCCTGTGCTGTACAATATATCCCTGTAGCTTATTTATATAGTTTGTACTTCTTAAATCACCCATTCTTTTTAATGGCTACAGTGTTAGTGTCCTATAATCTGGATGAACCACATGGATTTAATCAACCTACAATGATGGACATTAAAATCGTTTCCAGTGTCTGGCTATTATAAAAATTGACTCAGTGAACATCCTTTAGGTATTTGTGCTGGTATTTCTGTAAGGAAGATTCCTTAAATAGAATTCCTTGGTCTGAGAAGTATCCACTTCTTAACGTTTGATATGTACTGCCAAACTGACCTTCAAAGAGTCTGTTCAACTTGATAGTCTCCAGAAAGGCATATGATAGTTCCTTTCCTACACACTCATCAACATGATATTATTATCAATCTGATGTGGAAAAATACATCTTAATTTCAGTTTCATGTTCTGAACATAGGATTGAACATATTTTTATGTTTTTATTGAAAAATTTCTCAGAGTTGGAGATTTTCTACTGTTGCAGTTTTGGGGAAAAAAAACAGACAGGTGAGCTATACTAGGTGAGTCCTATCTCTAAGAATTCCTGGCTTCGTGTTTCCTTAGAGCCCAACTGGTAGGCTCGGGGGCTAAAGGGGAAGGGGCAGGGATGAAGTTCACCACAAAGATCACAGAAAAGTGAAAGTGAAAGTCACTCAGTCCTGTCCGACTCTTTGTGACCCCATGGACTATACAGTCCATGGAAATCTCTAGGCCAGAATACTGGAGCAGGTAGCCTTTCCCTTCTCCAGGGGATCTTCCCAACCCAAGGATGAACCCAGTCTCCTGCATTGCAGGTGGATTCTTTACCAGCTGAGCCACGAGGGAAGCCCAAGAATACTGGAGTGGGTAGCCTATGCCTTCTCCAGGGGATCTTCCTGACCCAGGAACTGGAACTGGGGTCTCCTGCATTCTTTACTAAGTGAGCTATCAGGGAAGCCCATAGATCACAGAGGGGCCATTACACACCTGCCCCTGCTTAGCACTTCTCATAAGTTCTTTCCAATCCTCACAAGCACCCTGCAAGGTGGGAGTTTATTCCCATTTTACTTATGAGTAAACCAAGGCTCAGGAAGGCTAAGGTATCTGTTCAGGTTACAAAACTAGATCTGTGTGAGTCCAAAACCTGAGCTCTTTCCACTATAGGGTTGTACCTGCTGTTTGGGCATCCCAGGTGGTGCTAGTGGTAAAAAAAAAAAAAAAAAAACAACTGCCTGCCAATGCAGGAGACATAAGGGACTTGAGTTCGATCCCTGAGTCAGGAAGATCCTCTGGAGGAGGAAATGGCAACCCACTCCAGTATTCCTACCTGGAGACTCCCATGGACAGAGGAGCCTGCTGGGCTACTATTCATAGTGTTGCAGAGTTGGCCATAACTGAAGTGACTTACTATGCATGCACCTGCTGTTTACAGGCAAATCAATCATCGTGAGGAGGTTTTGGTGAGATGGGAACCAGCCTTCTCAGAGTTCAAGTTAAGAAGAGGGCGTGCATTTGCTCAGTTTTAGGAATACTGACTGAGTGGCTTTTTGATTAAGCAAACTTCTGATTTACACCTTTAATTCAGTTCAGTTCAGTCGCTCAGTTGTGTCTGACTCTTTGCAACCCCATGGATGCAGCATGCCAGGCTTCCCTGTCCATCACCAACTCCCAGAGCTTGCTCAAACTCATGTCCATCAAGTCAGTGATGCCATCCAACCATCTCATCCTTTGTCGTCCCCTGTTCCTCCTGCCTTCAATCTTCCCCAGTATCAGGATTTTTTCCAGTGAGTGAGTTCTTTGCATCAGGTGGCCACACTGTTGGAGCTTCAGCTTCAGCATCAGGCCTTACAATGAATATTCAGGACTGATTTCCTTTAGAGTTGACTGGTTTGATCTCCTAGTTGTCTAAGGGATTCTCAAGAGTCTTCTCCAACACCACAGTTCAAAAACATCAATTCTTCAGTGCTCAGCTTTCTTTATGGTCCAACTCTGACTACTGGAAAAACCATAGCCTTGACTAGACAGACCTTTGTTGGCAAAGTAATGTCTCTGCTTTTTAATATGCTGTCTAGTTTGGTCATAGCTTTTCTTACAAGGAGCAAGTGTCCTTTAATTTCATGGCTGCAGTCACCATCTGCAGTGATTCTGGAGCCCCCCCAGATTATGTCTCTTACTGTTTCCATTTTTTCCCCATCTATTTGCCATGAAGTGATGGGACCAGATGCCATGATCTTTGTTTTTGAATGTTGAGTTTTAAGCCAGCTCTTTCACTCTCCTCTTTCTCTTTTATCAAGAGGCTTCTTCAGTTCCTCTTCACTTTCTGCCATAAGGGTGGTTCATCTGCATATGTATGAGATTATTGATACTTCTCCTGGTAAGTTGGTTTGAGAGTTCCTTGTACCGCAAGGAGATCCAACCAGTCCATTCTAAGGGAGATCGATCCTGGGTGTTCATTGGAAGGACTGATGCTAAAGCTGAAACTGCAATACTTTGGCCATCTCATGTGACGAGTTGACTCACTGGAAAAAACTCTGATGCTGGGAAAGGTTGGGGGCGGGAGGAGAAGGGGACGACCGAGAATGAGATGGCTGGATGGCATCACCGACTCTGTGGACATGAGTTTGAGTGAACTCTGGGAGTTGGTGATGGATAGGGAGGCCTGGCGTGCTGTGATTCGTGGGGTCGCGGAGAGTCGGACACGACTGAGCGACTGAACTGAACTGAACTGAATCTTGATTCCAGTTTGTGCTTCACCCAGTCTGGCATTTC
Organism: Moschus berezovskii; assembly: GCF_049115385.1. NCBI lineage: Eukaryota > Metazoa > Chordata > Mammalia > Artiodactyla > Moschidae > Moschus > Moschus berezovskii. The sequence continues at coordinate 16,216,938 of NC_142483.1, forward strand.
ACATGATGTACTCTGCAAAGAAGTTAACCAAACAGGGTGACAATACAGAGCCTTGATGTACTCCTTCCCCAATTTAGAACCACTCCAGGGTTCCATGTCCAGTTCTAACTGTTGCTTCTTGACCTGCACAGAGATTTCTCATGAAGCAGGTAAAGTGGTCTGGTATTCCCATCTCTTTAAGAATTTTCCACAGTTTGTTGTGATCCACATAGTCAAAGGCTTTGGCATAGTCAATAAAGCAGAAGTAGATGTTTCTCTGGAACTCTCTTGCTTTTTCGATGATCCAACAGATGTTGCCAATTTGATCTATGGTTACTCTGTCCTTTCTAAATCCAGCTTGAACATCTGGAACTTCACGGTCCACGTATTATTGAAGCCTCGATTGGAGAATTTTGAGTGCTACTTTGCTAGTGTGTAAGATGAGCACAATTGTGCAGTAATTTAATTAGGATGAACTAAAACAAACATTTTGTCTTTTTAAAACTCCACTTTGAAGGGGGAAGGATGCTGAAGGAAAGAATCCCAAAGAAATAAAGAATGCCAGACAGGTGTGTGGTCAGCGGCTGACTGGCCCTGGAGGCAACTCACATCCAAGTAGCCCCAAGCCATGCTCATGGGTGGGGCTGACCACACCCTCACCAGTCACTAGTACAGCTCAGCACAATTCGATGAAAGGACTGGAGCTAGCGGAGAACAAGGTGACTGCTGTTGGGAGGAAAAGCCCAAAGAGGAGGCTGCCTTGAGAGAGAACAGCCACATGCCGTCTAGTGCCCCGCCACTGCCCACCCCCCTGCGCTGGCTCCTGTGTCACCATGTGCTCTGTGATATCACTTACTAGTTTGATTCTGACATTTCTGTTTCTTCCCAGTAGAAGGAAAGCTCCTTGAAGGCCAAGGATCGCCATCTGTTCTATTCACTGATGGATTCATCTGCACTGGCACATGGTAGGGCCTCAACAATTTTGCTTAATGAGGGAATGTCACTGCTTGCATGTGAGGGGGCTTTAACCTCCTTCTCTGCCCAAAAGGTGAGGATTCTTACCCATGTTTATAGATGAGGGAACTTGAGGCTCAGAGAGGGTGATGCTTTGCTGAAGGTCATGTAGCTGATGAATGATGCTCCAGAATTTAAACCAGGTCAACAGTGAACTCAGGATGACAACCCACACCTGGTCTATTTGAGTCCAGCTCCCCACAAAACGTTACAATTTTTAACCAATATCCTACCCTGCTTCCTCTAGGGTAAGATTTAAGCATGATGGGATTTGTGTGCCCAAACAGATGAGGGTCAGGCTACTTCTCGGCCTGCGGCAGAGACTCCCTACCTTGCCACCACTAACGTCTTGGGCCAGAACAGCCTTTGTTGTGAGGGGCTGTCCTGGGCAGCACAGGATGTTTAATATGATCCTCATCTCTAGCCACTAGATGCCAGGAGTACAGGGTGACCAGGAGAGGCCCACGTCAAAGTAAGGGTCTCAGCCCTGGGAGGGACTGGATACAAAACAGAAACATGCATGGTGATACCCCTCGTTGTGGGGAATCTGGGCCTGGAATGAAAAATGTTCCGGGACAAGCAAGAGTTTCCATGAGGGAAACTGGCCCAGCAAATCAGTCAAAAACCCAAAGCTCATAACTACTGGCAGCTACAATGACAATGGCCACAGCAGGCGCAGATACTGCAGATTTAGGAAATGGGTGCTCGTGTTTATGCCTGGGCTGGGTACATGGAAAAGATGCTGGAGGTGGGGAAAAAGCAGCTGCCTTGACACGTGTCAGAGGAAATGTAGACCCAGCATGTTAGGCATGATGGAACAGATTTGGTTTGTTAATGCTCCCTGTTCAGTGGGGCACTCCCTTGTCCTTTCCCCCAAACAGAAGGTCTCTATGGCCAAAGATAACGCACTCCAATAAAGAGTTCGAGCCAGGGAAATCCTCTACACTGACCATTGCTATTTTGTAGCAGACAGCTTACTGTTAAATGGATTGGGGGTTAGGGTGGGACTGTAAGAGGAAAACATGTGTCTGTGTTGCTACCACAAAGGATTAAACCAGAAAGTACGGTGGTGGTGGTGGTGGTGGGGAATGGGGAAATGTTCTCAGTGTCCTGGAGGAGACTATTACAAAATTTGATTAGAGTAATTAATTTAAATTGAGAAATAACATTTATCAGCTATGAAGCCACTATCACATTTGCCTCTCATTCTAATCCTGACAGGACTTCCCTGGTGGCTCAGATGGTAAAGCATCTGCTTACAATGTGGGAGACCCGGGTTTGATCCCTGGGTCAGAAAGAGCCTCTGGAGAAGGAAACGGCAACCCACTCTAGTTACTCTAGGCTGGAAAATCCCATGGATGGAGGAGCCTTACAGTCCATGGGGTTGCAAAGAGTCAGACACGATTGAGCGACTTCACATACATCACATACTAATCCTGACAGAGGCATTGGACAGGTTCTCATATTTTGCCCCCTTTTGATAAAAAATCCAAGTACCAGAGGATTAAGTGACTGGCATAGGTACACGCTGGAAGAGAACTGAGTCTAGCCTTTCAACTACGAAACTCCAAAACATGGAGTAAAACAGACCTGGTGTCAAGTCACTTCAATGGCTGAGGGACCTTGGAAATCTCTTTGGATTTGTTTATTTACCTGTAAACTGTTTTAGTCACTCAGTTGTGTCTGACTCTTTTGCGACCCCACAGACTGTAGCCAGCCAGACTCCTCTGTCCATGGGATTTCCTAGGCAAGAATATTGGAGTGGGTTGCCATTTGCTTCTCCAGGGGATCTTCCTGACCCAGGGATTGAACCGCATCTCCTGCATTGGAGGCAGATTATCTGTAAAAGGGAAGGGACATAGTAATAAATGCCTCACAAAGTAGTAGTGAGGATTTGATAAGATAAAGCGTATCAAGGATTTGGCCAAGTGCCTGGTAGGTGATCAACAGGAAAAGGGTATGACCTATCACTGTTATTACACCACTGACTGCTCTGTTGCCATTAGTACTTGTTTATATGACTTCATTTATCAGCAAACAGCAGACACATGTCTAAACTACTTGGACTAAATACCTCTACATGGGACCTCCACTAAGGTAACTTTTAGGAGGAGAAAACACTATAAAAGCAAAAGATGTGGAAAGAGCCTGAAATACCTGACAATAGGGATTAGTCCAATAAATTACAGTGTAATCACACAATGGAACATTGCATGGTTGTTAAAAGCATTCTTCTGTGCTCATTTTGGCAGCTCATTTACTAAGGGCAGAGCCATGAAGAGAAGAGCCCGTACAAGGATGACATGCAAATCTGTAAAGCATTCTTCCTGAGAGAATACTGTTTTACTTTCTTTGTATCTATATGAGATGAATGTTAACTTGTTGTGGTAATCACTTCACAATACATACAAATCAAATTATGCTGTATACTTTAAACTTACACAGTACAGCCGTATGTCAAGTTATATGCTAATAAAACTTGGAAAAAAACATTCTTTTTTAGAAATGCTTAATGAAAATAGGAAAGTCTCACAGGTAGAGTTAAGGAAGAGAAGAAAGATCCCAGTTTAAAATACAAAATGATAACAGGGGTTACCCCTGAATGGTGGGACTATGGATGATTTTTATTTTATTTGTTTTTATTTTTGGCTGTGGTGGGTCTGCTGCTTGGGCTTTTCTCTAGTTGTGGCAAGTGGGGGCTACTCTCTAACTGCTGTGTGAGGGTATCTCATGGTGGCGTCTCTTGTTGTGGAAACATGGGCTCTAGGGCTCAGTAGTTGTGGCTCCCAGGCTTAGTTGCTCTGAGACATATGGAATCCTTCCAGATCAGGGATTGAACCCATGTCTCCTGCATTGGCAGGCGGATTTTTTTTTTTTAACGCAGGGAAACCCTGGCTATGGAGGATTTTTGTTTTCATTTTCACACTTTTCTACGTTTATTTTCCAGATTTTCCATAATAGAGAGATAGTAATGAAGGGAAAACACAATCAGCAGACAAATGTACAAGGCCATGAACACTGAGTCAGAAGCGGTACTATCAACAAAATCACACTATGGTATCCAGTTCAGATTAACGCACATTAAAAACCTGGGAAACGGCACTAGACCAGCTCACAATCAATAAACGTCAAACCTGAAATATCTAGTACGAGGACAACCCTTTCTTCAGTTGGGAGACATTCTGAGTAGAAGTGAATGATAGCTGAAGAAAATATTTGTTTCAGGTGTGGAGAAAATATCATACACTTTGCTTAGTGCCAGCCAGGAATTAGGAAGTCTTCCAGAGCCTTGGGCAAGCAGCCTGACCATCTTCACTGGGCACCATAAAAAAATGGCTTCTGCACAGTAACGCTAATGGTAAAATATTCCACAGGCTGAAATGGACTGATGACTCTCGCTACCACATAAGCGAACAAAGCATAAGGAACAGCAGTGAGGTAGGATGCTCCAAACTGAAAATCTGGCTATTACTTTTAGATCCTGGCAAACTGCAGGTTTTATTAGGACCAAACTGACTTTATAAAAGCCTACCACAGCAGAGGCATTGCCAAACCCTACAGGATCCAACTCTATCATGACTGGCTGCGTGACCTTGGGCACATTCAGGTTTTTCCCCTATAAAGTCCTGATGAAACCTACCCTGCGGAGTTGAGAATGAGACTATGAATATAAAGGACCTTGCTCACTGGAAATACTGAACTGATGAAAGATGTTAGGACGAAATTTAAAATGACAGGCTTTAAATTGCAATAGTCAACTATTACAACAGTCAAACTATTATTATTCCAGGAACAGCAGAAACTCAGGAGTTCCCTTTAACATGGAATACAAGTTAGTCCTCAGCTACATTTTTACCTTCCAGACAGGCGGTTTGGTTTCTGGTTTTCTTCTCACACTTCCTCCTCAAACCTCAAATGTCCTTTCTCCCCTTTACCCTCATCATCTCCGAGCCATTTCAGACCCAACATGAGCCCCTGCATCCTTGCTCAAAGAGAGAGAGAAATATGACTATGAGTTTAGAATTAGTATGTGAGAACATGGAGAAGCAATTCTGTCTAAGACAGATATACATCAAAAGTTGAGGCTTGATGCTCAATGTCACTAATTATCAGAGAAATGCAAATCAAAACTACCATGAGGTATCACCTCTCACTAGTCAGAATGGCCATCATCAAACTGTCTGCAAACAATAAATGTTGGAGCGAGTGTGGAGAAAAGGGAACCCATCTATACCGCTGCTGCTAAGTCACTTCAGTCGTGTCCGACTCTGTGTGACCCCATAGACGGAAGCCCACCAGGCTCCCCCGTCCCTGGGATTCTCCAGGCAAGAACACTGGAGTGGGTTGCCATTTCCTTCTCCAATGTGTGAAAGTGAAAAGTGAAAGTGAAGTCGCTCAGTCGTTAGTGGGAACTAAAAAGAGAACTACTGTATGATCCAGCAATCCCACTCCTGGGCAAACTCTCAGAGAAAACCAGAATTCAAAAAGATTCATTCACCCCAGTGTTCACTGCAGCACTATTTACAATAGCCAAGACATGGGAGCAACATAAATGTCCATCAACAGAGGAATGAATAAAGATGTGGTACATATATACAATGGAATATTGCTCAGCCATAAAGAGAATAAAATAATGCCATTTGCAACAACATGGACGGATTTAAGTCAGAGAGAGATAGAAAAATATCATATGATATCACTTACATGTGGAATCTTAAAAAAAAATGATACAAATGAACTTATTTACAAAACAGAAACAGACTTAAAGAATTCAAAAACAAACTTATGGTTACAAAGGGGAAATGTGGAGGTAGGGGGCAGGGATAGATTAGAAGTTAGGGATTAACATATACACACTGCTACATATAAAATAATCAACAAGGACCCACTATATAGCACAGGAGACTCTACTCAGCATTCTGTGATAACTTACACTGGAAAAGAATCTGAAAAAGAATGGATATATGTCTATGTATGACTGAATCACTTTGCTGTATACCTGCAACTAACACAGAACTGTAAATCAACTACACTCCTATATATATATATTAAAAAAAAATCGGAGGTCTAACAGTGATATCAGATGGCTTAGATTTGTGATTATCTATAATGGCAGAAAAAGACAAAATACTGAAATGTTCAACAATAGAAGGGTGATTGAATAAACATACATCCTTCTGACAAAACACTATATGAACCCATTATCTCTTAAAACCAGAGATAATGAAATGTTTAATGACAAGAAAAAAGGTCCTTATGTCGTGAGGTAATTTATATGGTTAAGACAAAAGCAAGTTAAAAATAGTATGATTATAATTTTGTTTTTAAAAAGTAAAACGCAAGTATATATTAACAGTAAAAGAAAAGATTGACCGAGTATATAAGAAAATATTAATAAAAGTTTTTTGGTGATGGGAAGATGGGATTACAAGAACTTTTATTCCCTTTTCTGACTATGATGTTATATAATCAGAAAAGAAAGCAAAATAGAAGGCACTTTAAAAAATAGGAGAAATGTCATTAAAAAATTCAACATAAATATTTAATGATATAAAATATTTACAATGTAAATATCCATTAATAGGAGACTGGTTATGTAAAATGAATCACATCATGTTGGAATAATATATAGTCAATTAAGATCATATTTTCTAACTGGGATATAACATTTCCCTTAAGCCATAATAAAACTTTCATCTAGCTAAATGACAAAGGAAGGAGGAAAAGAAGAGATGAACAAGAAACAGCAGGTAAAATGCATGAAAAGACAAAAACAAAAGAAAATCCAATACAAAAAGCATTAAAAAAGATAAACAGAAATATTTAACTTTAGTAAAAAAGGTTCAAAACCCTCAGGAGATGAAGAGGAACCTTTATACACCTAACTGCGCAGCTTGGAAATATGTGAAGCAAAGATCAATAGAGATGCAAGAGAAACTGGTCATCCACAGTCCCTGGGGGTGGCAAGGGGGAGGAATAAATCCAAAAGTAAACAGATAACACAAAGATAAGGCTGGCAGACTGTGAGTAACCCCAAATTAGGCTCAGACTGTTTAAGCTTCATAGACAGACCTAGAATAACACTGAAAGGAAATTATAAAATATTAACAGGGGTTGTTTGGGAGTGGAATCTTTCTCTCACCTCTCTTCTGTATTTTTCCATAATGAACACACACTTTTATAAGGGAAAAGAAATACAGCTCAAAGAGAACAGAGGGCTCAGTGGCTGTGCAGGGAACACAGCATCCCATAGCATGCCCTGGACTCAGCCTAGATGAGTCCACCAGCCACGCAGCTGTGACGGGGGAGGCGGCGTCGGCAAGCAACTGACTGGCCAAGGCAGCTCGCCTTCCGCCTTCGTCACTCCATATGAGGAGTGGAAGCACACAAACCCCTTCCAGGGCTGGGGCAGTCCAGGAGGGGATTTACAGGCACAGACGGATCTGGATATCTCTGCTCCAGTTGACCAGCAGTGCTAACCTCCCCGGTCAGAAGCAGACAGAGCGCCATGCAGTCGGCGCTCCCTCTCTGACCTCCACAAATGCCGCCTTTGTGCTGGGGCCCAAGACCCCGGTCCACAGGGGAATGGGGTGGGGGTAGGGAGGAGGCCACAGAGAACAATCCTGCAGTGTCTTCCTGAACTGTGGCTCCAAGGACCACTTACATTTGCGACACAGCCCTTAAACTTTTTGGAAGAGGCTGCCAGCCCCAAGCTCTCCTGACACCCTCCTGGGAAGCCAGAGGAAGGCCTGCTCAGTGTTCTGTTCTCGTTTGGTTACTCACTCATGTCTGAATCTTTTTGACCCGATGGACTGCAGCACGCCAGGCTTCCCTGTCTATCACCATCTCCTGGAGTTTGTTCAAACTCATGTCCATTGAGTCGGAGATGCCATCCAACCATCTCATCCTCTGCTGCCCTCTTCTCCTTCTGCCCTCAATCTTTCCCAGCATCAGGGTCTAAGTGTTCTACTATCGATTAAAGGATTGGGTTTGGGCCTAAGTCATCTCTCCTCCTACGATGAAAGGAACGTACCCTGAGAGGCCGAATGGGTATCTCTAGAGGCCAGGAGCCAGGGGCAAGGATGCTGCCACAGAGAAGCAAGCTGCTCCATATTCCAGCACTGTGCTGTTTCGGGAAGTTAGAGAAAAAGAACACACACATATGGGTAAGGAATGAATGACTGCCAAGAGGTTTGGAGCCGCCCTGTGGCTTCAGATCTTTCTGTTTCTCCCGTTTTAGAAGGGACATCAGGAACACCAGGGGCAAAATGAGGAAGGAAGATGGTGAACTTGGTACACCGAGTACTCCCTTTAGGGCCCCCTCCCCCATCCTCCCTGCTCCTCAGGCTACATTAACACCTATCCTGCTCTAGCTGGGGAAGGAAGCAATAAAGCCAGGAGGCAATTATTGGGATGCTAGGACTGGAAGTAATTCTGCAGAATTTGCACTGCATGTGCCAAGGTGACTTACAAGGAGATAGGTGGGGGCAAGATGGCATACTCCAAGCTTTGCAGATCATCCTGCAAATGAGGCTGTCTAACTCTGCATACAACCTCAGGGGCATATTTCCATTTACTGACCGCCACCAAAGACACACTCACAACATAAAGACACTGTTCAAGTTCTCTCTGTGTTCATGGACATAACCATTATGAATAATTATTCTGTTTCTGTCTGGTTGTTTCTGCCCAATAAACAGAACCTGGGATTAGCTCTTTATCCTGGTATTTTAAACAAGTCAGTTAAAGATTATTTTGCCAAAAAAAAAATCTTTGAGGTTTTAGAAACCAATATCCACATGTCAGATCCAGCTCTTCAAGTCTGGCCTCAGTCTGCTGGATTTCAGACATGGCTCGATTTCTCTTTGCCCCAGTTCTCTAGGTCAGGGCAAATTTGCAAGGTGATTAAATATTTCCTGCAGTGTTCCCTGTGTGGGATCTGTGTAGGGTAGAAACAAGAGAAAAAAATTAAAGGTTTCCTGGGGAGCCAAAGGAGAGATTTTGAAGGAATGACAATGGAAGACGCACTTTGTGTCGGGGCTGGGCTGCGGTGAGGAGGCACAGACAGTACTCTCCCTGGAATCCTGAGCACAAATGCGGAGCCTGCAGGCCAGGCAAGCTGATGACGCTGTGAGGAGGCCAGGTATTGGGAGGAGAGCTGGGAGAAGTGGGGACATCTGTAGGTGAACGCTGACTGGCTCATAAGCACCACGTGAGAACACAGGCCCAGCGCTGCTAGGCGTTCCAATTCCTCAAAAGAAGCCAGAAGTCCAGATTGTTTCAAGGACTCTTGTGATTTCTAAATGTGAGCTCAAAAACAACGTGCAGCCAAACAAAACACAACCGAGGGCCAGGTGTGACTAGAAGGCAACCCTATCTAGGATGTAAGTGACACGAGGGCAGGGAGGAGAGCCCACCTGAACTCTGGAATGAGCAAGGCCCTTCCTGGGGCACAGGGTGGACTGTCCTCGGAGAGACAAGGGGAAGAGATGGCGGGAAACGTGGAGACTGCAATCAAGGGAGGAAGTAACTACGGTGATCTCAAGCCACCACCCCTAGGTGGAAAGGAAAGGGTGAAATGGCAAATCGACAGGCTGAAGGATTTTTGAAAAGCAGAACTCAGCGAAAGACCAGATGTGCGGGGCTAGGGCGGTGATGAATCTTCCAGGGGAAGCCTGTGATGAACTCGGCCAGAGGGCTGAGAGACTGGTCACCAGGGAGAGAAGGTAAACACATTTTTCTTCATGAGCTTCAAAGCCCTTCATCTGGCTCCCCAGGATGACCTTATTTTTTTTTTTTTTTCCTCCTCCTCTATTCTCCCACAAAGGGGAACAGGGGACAGCCAGGAGCCCAGAGGTTCCAGCACAGAGCCAAGCCTATAGCTAATGAGATGAGGTATTCATTCAGGAGAAATATTAGCAGAGCTAACAGAGGAATGTGCAGGGCAGGGGATGAGCTCTGAGGGGTGGAGAGGAAAGAGCAGCGAAGAGCTTGGGCTGCTTGGTGTGGCATCAAGGACAGGAGCGGGTGAGGGAGACTTCAAACAGCTCTCAAGTCATCGGTGTCCATAGCTTGGGGCATGCCTTGGGTGCTGGCCCACAACTCTCTTAATGACTCGAAAGTCAAGATAAAAAATATTGCTAAGCAAAAGTATTCAGGACATGTAAGGAACTGGCAGACTCAAGTCTACTCAGCTGAACAAGGTGAGCCTTTTCATGATATGAAAAGGATTTTTATCATACTGGGTGCCCAAGGCCTTTGGGGAAAGGAAAAAAAAAATCTCAATTTATCAGGAGTTTATGAACAAGAACTACAACCACCTGTTAACCAAAGAATTTTTACAGTAGCTAATATTTACACCTTAGCTAGTTAGGAAGTCAGTGATTACGAATCATGAGCCAAGGAACCATGCTAGGTCCTTTAAATGTACTACCTTGTAAGTCTTCACAGCTCTCTAGAGGAGCTGGCAGCACCATCTCCAGTGTATCCACATGGAATAATGGCAAGACCTAGAGAGGTGTGGAGTTGCCTGCTCAAGGGGACATACTCTTTGAGGGACAGAGCCGAGGCCAGAAGTGAGATAATTCCACTCCCAGGCCCTTGTCCTCAGTCAGGGAACAACAAACATTTTCTGTAACGGGTCCAATAGTCAATATTTTTGGTGCTGTGGGCGATATGGTTGGGGTCACAACTGCTTGACTCTGCCTTTGTAGGGCCACGGGAGTTACAGACAACACTCTGACATTTCGGCACACCTATGTACCTGCACAACTTCAGCTACAGACACTGCAGTTTCAAATCATCTTCATGGGTTATGAGATATTCCTCTTTGGATTGCTTTTCCACAGCCAATTTACAAAGCAAAAATCATTCTCAGCTCCAGGGCCATAAGAAATGAGTGGGTGGGCTGAGTCTCTTCTCACAAGCTGCGCGGCTCTAAGCCACTCGTCGAAGCCATTAGGCTCTTTTGCCCTCCATCTGAGGTCAGGTGCGGGTTTCCTTGGGAGGACCATAGATACTTTAGGACCAAACAGATACCTATCAAAGTACACCTGGATGGCGACTCTGAAAGAGAACTGTGAGGAAAGACCCAACAGAGGTGATGCCTCCAGTAACACTTGAAGGACTCTGTCTGACACCAACTTTAAAACATCTTTCTCTTCCAGTCTGCTCACTTTCTCTCTTCTACTCAAATAATAAGCATTGATTCAGGTCAGACTGAAACCAGGGGAGGTTCTGGCTAGGACAGAGGTGTCTCCTCCCACACAACAGGGTTTTCTGCAAACATGAGCCCACCGTGTCCTTACCTGCAGGGTTTGGCTGAAGCGCTTTAACGGCGTGGCCTTCACAGGTGGGATGAGGTTGGCGAGGGATGTGACTCTGGAAAGAGGTTTGACTCGTTTATTGCTAGGCTCCTAGGGTTAAAAAAAAAAAAAAAAAAGGAAACTGTCAAGGTCAATTCCAAGGAGAATGTAATGCCACCACACAGTCATGTCTCACTCCACGAGCTGCTGGCTGCACACCACTCTGTAGAATGGAAATGGTACCCATCTCACTCCTGCTGTGTGAAGGTGACTGGTGAGCCAGGGAAGGGTAAATAGTTGGGGTGGGGGGTGGGTGGGGGGGTGCAGTCAACAGAGGCAGTCTCTGAGCAGACAGCAAATAGGCAAATTCCTTCACCCCAACAGTGTATGCCGGCTTTTAAATCAGAGGCTCCCACTTAGAAGAATCACTCTCTCCAACCCCTCCTGCAGACAAAAGCTGCCTCCAATTTCCCATCCAATGACCTTGTCGGGCGGTTGTCTTTTGATGCTTCTGGTTTCATCTTTTAAAAAAGACCTTTTCTCCACCTTGCCTGAAGCCACTGTCCAAATTTCTAATATGCAATGGCTTTTCTAAAGCACAAAGACTCTTTCTTTTAGTACACCAAATTAAAAAAACATTTTAAAGAAGTTATTCTATTACTAGGCTGTTAAGAAAGCCTCTTTGTACCTATAGGATATCTGAAATGCACATATTAACTCCTTATAAATAACAACTAGACAGCAAAAAGAAAATATACAGAGAGAAAACCCTACCACGAGCACTAGTTTTTATACTATACCTAGCCACAAGTCATGAAAATTATCACCACATAAAACATGCACAAATCTGCAAGTTACCCCAAAGCAAGCTGATGGGTGGGGGAGCTTACCTAAACCAATGACTCTGCTGATTAGAGTTACATAAATAAAAACAAGAGGCTGTGGAAAAGAGAGGGATGACAGACAAAACACTTGACAAAGAGAACAGTTACCCTTGTCTTCCTAAGCTCCATCTGACCTGCAGGAGATGCTGGACAGCACATGAAGACACCAAATTTTGATGGAAAAAGCCACACTTGCCAGTGGTTGTGGGGAAACTCAACCATTTCCAGAGGGAGCCTCAAGGGGTTCATCTTTCTTTTTCAGCCATTGCCTTCAAAGTTTTGAGAGTTAAGATTCTCTAGAATATCCCTGCAAGGTGTTTTGAACATAGTAGGTGCTTGGAAAAATCTTGCCTGAATCTGGAGTTCTGTTGAGACACTCTCATGTCATTTTATGCCCTTGATAGCCTTAGAAAACAGAAGATTCCTCTGAAATAGACCCAACCTTTCTGGCAAATAGAAAAAATCTAAAGGCTGTTTAAAAAGCACAAAACAATTCCACGATGTAGCCAGGAGTGACTTCATGGTTTCTCAAAGCAAATACTTTTCCAAGACGGAGAATGCATCTGGGCTGCTGGGGACCTCTCCAGCCTCTTGGCATGCTGAGCTGAACAGACAGAAGGCAACTCTCCGAACGACAGGAAGGCTTAGTTCCAAAATGCAAAGGATGAATCTCTCAACACGAGAGATATCACATTATAATTACGTAAATGCTGAAGACAAAGATCCGATTGCCCCTCTGTTTCCAGGTGACAATGTCCTTCAAGGATGCTCCCTGTCCAGTGCCTGGCTCCTGAGTATCTGTGCCCAGAGGAGGATTTTTAAAATATTTTTGACGTCAGAGCTGCACACCGGCAGGCTTACCGAATAGACACACACACACACGCATGCACGCACAGTCTCTTGAGCATGCCCTGAATTTTTCTAAATGGCTCCTGCTTTGGCTGGAAATGCCAGAGTTTTGATATACCACCTTTGGTGGCACAAACTGCATTGCAGCAAGTGAGAAGAAGAGGGCTATCCTAGGGGAGCAGGATTTGGTCTCATATACTCCTGCCACGCACCTCAGAGCCTGTTGACTCCCAGGTCTCGTTAATGGCTAAAGCTCCTGGGTCACAGGTTCCGTATCAAACTGGGGAGGTTGAAGGGCAAATGCCAACTAGGTTATCTTGCTTTAAAAAGGGAGCAGGGAGCCTTGCATGCTTGGCGGGATGAGGGAAGATTCGGCTTTGTTTTACCTGCTGTGTCATTTTTCTAAGGCTCTGCTGACTCTGCTGCCCATTTTACATGAGCCAGTCAGCTGTGTGTTTTTCTGCACTGCTGTAAGATGAATGCACAGTGCAAATGTCAGCCCCTCTGCAGGTTGTCCAGTGTTGCTACATGAGATTGTAATTAAGACTCCCTTCCTAAGGCTTCACCCATTTGGACGTAAACTCTGGGCTGCCCTCTGGCAATGTGACATTCCCACGTAATGAACAATCAAAACAGACACCATTGCTGCACAATGTACTTGATCCTGCAAAGTGGGCAGGTGCAATTTCAAACCAGAACATTTACAGGTTATTAGATCTATGGAGAAGGCTTTATGCCTGACCCACATGAGTGAAGTATGAATTATGGTGTTCTCCTTGAGGGCTTCAGTGAGAATAGGAGATTAAAAACATTCTTGGACTAATTTGATTTTTCTTTTCCATTTACTCAGTATGTCTCCAGCTACATTTTATTGCTGTCTAAAAAGAGCCCTCAGGGAAGATGTTTCCAGATTCCAGTTAAATAGCTGTACTGAGAACCAGCAAATACAATTCCAGGGATGCTTTTAGGCTTTATAGAGAGATGTCAGAATACAACCTGCAGAAGCTCCCTAATCCAACAACTCAGCTGCCAAACCAAGCTGGGCAAGGTCACTGCTGAACCCACTTTCAAATGTAACTATACCCTCACCCTGCAATTTTAAGACAGAACAGGAGGGCATCTCACTCAAGAGGTTAAAAAAAAAAAAGCAAAAAAGAAAAATGCAGTGTGGGCAGTATTTCTTAAATAACAGTCTTGTTGCTTGTTTTCCATATCTCACAGCTTTTCTTTTTTTTCTTATCTTATTGCACTGGCTAGGACTATCTGCATGTTGTTGATTACAAGCTGAGAGAGTGGGTACCATAGTCTAATTCCTAATTATAAAGTAATTATTACGAAGGTTTCATCATTAAGTATTATATTTGCTAAGCACATGGAAGAGATATCCTTTATCAAGTTAGGCAGTTCCTTTTCATGCTAAGTTAGCTGTGCATTTTCATCATGAATGAGTACTGACTTTTATCAAATATTTTCTCTTTATCTTTCTAGAGGACAAGGAAGGGGGGAAAAAAGAAGGAAGAGGTAGGAAGAGGGAAGGAGAGGATGAAGACAGACATACAGGTCATATTTTTTCATAAAGGAATTGATTCAGCAATTTTAAAAGTCTCTTGTGCTTGAATTACAAACAAAAGAGAATAAAGCACTGCATGTAATTTTATTTTTAATGTGAGATTTCATTAAATATATTTTAATAATCCTTCCCTAGGGGATACAGTTTTTGTCCTTTCCTCATTTTTCCTCTAAGAAAGAAAAACCAAAGCACAACATATGCAATGTAAGAAAATGCCTATCATATCAATATAATTTGGCTCTATTTTTATTTCTCAAAAAAAAAAAAAGGTTCCATTCTAATAGACACAGCATACAGGAAACCACTCATTCTCCCAACACCTCAATTTTGCAGCCAGAGTGGGGTTGGAGAACAGTGGAAGGGTCTTCCACATCACCTCTGTAGCTTCCCTGACACTCTGGTTTTACTGAGCCACAAACATGGCCCAGGAGGGGCCAGATATGCAGCCTTTAATGCAGAACTGACCACTCTACTGCAGAGCAACACTGCTCTTGGATGCTCTTACCTCTGGCCAGGAGCTAAGGAGAGGTGAGAAACGACTGTGCTAGCAAGTGCTTCTGTCCATGAGTTGATGGAATGATTTTTTTTTTTTTAATGTCTTTCAAATGTTTAGAAACACCAGGAATCCTTTCTGGGGCTCCATCTATGAGACTGGAGATGTGCTGGGAATTGCACACCCAGGCGTCATGTGCCACCCACCCCGAACCCTCTAGGAGGCTTTCATCATCCTCATGTTTTAAACAGGAAGTTTTGATCTGTGAGTGATGGAGAAGCTCTAGCAGTATTAACTAAGAATAGTGAGTGCATAGTCATTGCAGGGACTCTTCTCTATGCTTTACAGATAATTAGTAATTTATTTCTCCTAACAGCTCTGCAAAAATGAAAGTCATTCAGTTATGTCCGACTCTTTGAGACCCATGGACTGCCCATGGAACTCTCCAGGCCAGAATACTAGAGTGGGCAGCCTTTCCCTTCTCCAGGGAATCTTCCCAACCCAGGGATTGAACCCAGGTCTCCTGTATGGCAGCCGGATTCTTTACCAGCTGAGTCACAACGGAAGCCCAAGAACACTGGAGTGGGTGGCCTATCCCTTCTCCAGGGGATCTTCCTGACCCAGGAATTGAACCGGGGTCTCCCGCGTTGCAGGAGGATTCTTTACCAACTGAGCTATCAGGGATACTCAACATCTCTGCAAGGTAGCCACTATTGTGATCATTATTTTAAAGACAGGGAAAGCTAAAAAAAGATGGTTAGGATTTAAATGTAGGCAGGCTGGCTCCAGAGCCCATGCCCTACTTTAGGGTTTGGTGATGTTTTTCAGTGAGGGGACAGATGGCTAAATGTTTTAGACTTTAAGGGCTGTCTAGCCTCTGTCACAACTATTCATCTTTACCATCAGCCATAAACAGTATGTAAATTAGTGAACGTGGCTGTGTTCCATTAAGCTTTCATTTACAGACACTAAAATTCAAACTTCATATAATTTTCACATGTTTCAAAGTATTCTGCTTTTTCAACCATTAAAAATAGAGAAACTGTTCTTGAGGGCCTGAGGCCCTCTTTTCTCCCCCTGTTCATTAGAAAAACGAACATGAGTTTTGTTGGAGATTCTCCAATTTTCAATCAAGAATTTTGCTCAGTAGAGGACACAACAGAAGATTCTAGAAATTTCTTAAAATTTTAATTGGAGGCTAATTACTTTACAATATTGTGGTGGTTTTTGCCATATATTCACCTGAATCAGCCATGGATGTACATGTGTTCCCCATCCTGAACCCCCCTCCCACGTCCCTCCCCATCCCATCCCTCAGGGTCATCCCAGTGCACCAGCCCTGAGCACCCTGACTCATGCATCGAACCTGGACTGGTGATCTGTTTCACATATGATAATATACATGTTTCAATGCTATTCTTGCAAATCATCTCACCCTCGCCTTCTCCCACAGAGTCCCACAGACTGTTCTTTACATCTGAGTCTCTTTTGCTGTCTTGCACATAGGGTCATTGTTACCATTTTTCTAAATTCTATATATATGCGTTAATGTACTGTATTGGTGTTTTTCTTTCTGACTTACTTCACTCTGTATAATACACTCCAGTTTCATCCACCTCATTAGAACTGATTCAAATGCATTCTTTTTAATAGCTGAGTAATCTGAATACTCCATCATGTATATGTACCACAGCTTTCTTATCCATTCACCTGCCAATGGACATCTAGGTTGCTTCCATGTCCTGGCTATTATAAACAGTGCTGCGATGAACACTGGGGTACACGTGTCTCTTTCAATTCTGGTTTCCTCAGTGTATATGCCCAGAAGTGGGATTGCTAGGTCATATGGCAGTTCTGTTTCCAGTTTTTTAAGGAATCTCCACACTGTTCTCCATAGTGGCTGTACTAGTTTGCATTCCCACCAACAGTGTAAAAGGGTTCCTTTTTCTCCACACCCTCTCCAGCATTTATTGTTTACAGACTTTTTGATAGCAGCCATTCTGACCAGCATGAGACAGTACCTCGTTGTGGTTTTGATTTGCATTTCTCTGATAATGAGTGATGTTGAGCATCTTTTCATGTGTTTGTTAGCCACGTGTATGTAGAAGATTCCAGAAAATTAATTTCCAAAATACTGTTTTCTAACAGTATCTTTAGTACACCAGGCAATATTTACAATGTTTTGATCCCAAGCTCTACTTCCAAGTACTACTGAGTTAAAAATAAGGGTTAGAAATCTGATTCTTTAAAAAAAAAATTTAATTTTTTTAAGATGGGGGGACAATACTATGTCATACCACTGAAACAAATAGCTTTTAGGGCCATTGGAAGTGTACCGTATTTGGTGCAGGGGCCATAGCTGGTTGACCACAGCCCTGTACCACTGCTGGCTTCATAGGGGTCATGTCCTGGGCTAGTGGTCTTCAGCCTCAGCTTCCTGCTGAGACATACCCAGAGATGACTCTTCCAAGCAGGGAGTCTCTCACAGGCACATTCAGGTAGTCTTCAGGCTCTACCAGACAGCACAGGCTCGATTTGTACCCCTTCCTTGCAGCTGGGGACACAGGGTCCTGGTAAGCAAAGGGTATCTCTGACTTGCCTTTTATGTGAGTGAACGCTATCCTACTACATTTTATTCTCTTAGCTTTCCAAACAAATTATCCTGAACATAACACAAACTTTCCTGGACCATTAATACCATGAATAAGGGACATAAAATGTTATGATGCTTGGGATCTGCTTCACAACGATATGGGGCCAGGGAAAGGGTCTGTGTGGGAAATGGCATGGATTCCAGGTTTTGCTATAGAGTTCAGTCACTCAGTTGTGTCTGACTCTTTGTGTGGCAACTGGCAAATCTAGGGGCCAAACCTAGACTGGCGAAGGACGTAGCATGCACAGTTCTGCCTATGGTGCCTGGTCAAAATGCCCCATAAGGCAAAGATTTACTTCAATGGACAGAAAACAGTTTTGCAGATGTACTAGTGAATGCTGACCTGGAGCAGACAGGTGCCATCTGAGATTTTTACTTTACTTGTTAGTGAGGGTTTGTCTAGTGAGAAAGGATACTGAGGAGGCAGACATCATCTAGAATTGGATGTAAGTAGAAGAAACCTGGTGAAATGGGAAAAAAAAAAAAAATCCCACTACCGAATTTAAATAATTCTCAACTGCTATAGGCCAGAACAGAGCCAGATCCAGGAGGCTGGGAAACTGAGAACAGAGAGAGACACCTTGAAACATTTAAACTTAAAGGTAGGACACCCCACGGAGAGGCACCAACATGGCTGTCAAGATTCCGTGAAGTCTGTTTGATTACTGACTGGGCTACTATTTGCTCTCATTAAGAAATCCATCAACTTGCATGAAACAGGGCACTCAAAGCTGGTGCACTGGGACAACCCAGAGGGATGGGACTGGGAGGGGGTGGTTCGGGACGGAGGGATACATGTACACCCATGGCTGGTTCATGTCAATGTATGGCAAAAACCACCACGATATTGTAAAGTAACTAGCCTCCAATTAAAATAAACAAATTGATTTAAAAAAGAAAAAAAGGAAAGAAAAGAAACCCATCAACTGGCTCCTGATCACTCAGCTCCACAACATAAAACAATCTGATAGACTTCAACTCTGATTTGTCTTAGAAATGTACAGAGAAAACAGGGGTCATTCAAGATCAGGCTGCCCATCAGAAGAGACCTCTGTTCCACTGTATTGGTTTTAACTTGTGAAGGTGCTTTCCTTTCCCTACAACTGCCTCCTGAATCCACTCTTTTCTTTCATACAATAGCCCAGTCTTCCACTAAGAAGGCTGAGGGCTCCCCTCCATGCTGATCATAAGTTCCACTCATTACAGTTGTCTTGACTTTACCACCCCTTTCCTTGTGGTTTACATTGTTTTACAGTTAATACCCAAGATTCTCACCCTTCAAAACTTCTAGGTCACCACAAATATTCTTCTGTTCTCACTTCTTATGACACCTCCTGTTGCCAAAGCCGTCCCACCCTTTCATTTTATTTTGTCATCAAATCACCATAGGAAGAGGCAAGGAAGAATTATCCTGCAGGAGTCAGAGGGAGCATGGCCCTACCAACACTGTGATTTTTTACTTCTAGTCTGCAAAACTGTAAGAAATAAATCTCTGTTGTTCTCAGCCTACCTGCTCGTGATACTCTGTTACAGCAGCCATGTGAAAGGTATTTGCTGGAAAATGTCCCCCATAGTAAAGTTACTATTATTCCCTTTGTTACACAGAAATGGAAGAGATACTGTGGGGCTATGTGCATCCTTTGAAGCTCAGTTCTGTGAGTGTTTACCCAGCATATGCAAAGTGGCTTCACTCAAGTGTACAGGTGTCACCCTTGGGGGAACGTCTCCCGGCTGAACAGGGAAAACCAGAAGGTTGATCCAGGCAGAGCACCTGAGCGAGTTAGCCTCGGAGAAGTGGGGCCAGCAGGCAGGGCACAGTGGACCGCAGGGGTGCACAAGACACAGAGCCAGCGATGAGGAGGCCCTCACAGAGCTGTCTGAGAGAGGGGCGGGGCTGTAGGAATGAGACAGGGAGCTGCTTCGGAGCCTGCAAGGGACTTCATCTTATTTCTTCCAAAACAGAAAAAGGCAGTAATGAAATAATGGTTTCTAACTCCAAAATTTCCATTAAAAATTTTTGTTGCTGTTGTTATGTTTTCTTTTCCCTGGCATGGAGCTAACTGCCCTGGTATCATTTGCTACCAGCAGTTAAAAGGCAAATAATGAGGACCAGATTCCAACGGAAACCTGGCTTCATTGATTAGGCCAAATGCATTGCAGAATTATTGGTTGCTAACCCTCAAGGTGAACAAAAGGTCTTCAGACATGGAACTATAATTTTCCCCTAGAGACGCTTATTGGTGATTTCAACAGATGGACCATAGACTTTGTGGACACTGACAAACCACCAGGAACAGCTCGAGGAAGAACTCCCGACACGTTCCTCCAGGCTAATTGGAAAGGTGGAGCCCACACCCTTGTGCTTATCTTCTCCAGGTGCAAGTCTAGTGGCCTCACACTGCGCACCAATGGAGGGTAGATTTCCCTTTTGATGAAACGGCCCAACTCTCTCTGCATCAGATGCTACAAGGAAAACACCTTAATTTCCTTCTTGTGGTTTCTTTTTTTTTAGTTACTAGGGACTGAGCCTGGATAAATGAAAACCACAGGACACTCTCAGTTAGTTTCGTCTTTCGGCCAAGTTATAGACAGGGTGTTGCTGCACTGAGGATCTGATAATTTCTCCTGACTTCCCTCATGGAAATGCTAAAAAGCACATGATGGAAACATCAAAAGATGGTCTGGGCAAATTCACAAACTGAACCATTGAGGGCTGTAAAACTGAACACATTAAGGATGGGGAGATGGGCCTTATTCCCTGTATGTCAAGTCAGTCAACACCTTGACTTCTGCTTGAGCCAGTCAGTACCTACAGCCTCTGGCCAAGGTCAGCCTGTGAGGTGGTTGCTTTTAGGGGAACCATGCATAAGGCAGAAGCCTGAGAGGGGGACGCTGGACTGAACTCTCAGACACTGCTGGCATGAGCCTCTGAAAGTATGCTCAGTTCCAGCCCCAAACACAGCTCCCATCAAATGCAAGTAAAAAATGAGAAGGGAAAGAAGTCAGTTTATGACAATTTATGTGGTCATCCTGGCTTCATTTCCTCTAGGCTTCCCCTGCTTCCTTTCAGTTCAAAACACACGCTGGCAAAAACACTATCACTCTTGAATGTTCGTATAAACTTAATGGCAGAACGAAAGAAAGGAGAGTGTGCGGCGAGTTAGATGGATTTCATCCAGAGCACCCTGCAGGAGCAATTAATTTTACTGCAGACTCTGAGAGGGTTAATGTTCCTGGCACACCACTTCGTTTCTGAGAGAAGACCTCAAGCAAGTTATTGTCTGTATCCCTCCCATTATCGTTGAATGTTTGCCCCCACACTGGAAAAGAAGCCTGTTCTTCTCTGCAATGGGGATATTAATTTTTTTCTAAATGATGGTCTATGGGATAAAGAAAAACAAAACCATAACAACATCTTGGAAAATAATTTAGTAAAATACGCGACCCTCCAAGAGCTGAAGCGGGCAGCAGCCTAGGTTATGAACAAAGTCTCTTAGCAGTGCCAGTAAAATAAAACAGAGCCACTGTTTCAGACACCCTATTTTTGGCTAAGGTTTCACTCCTCAATTACTTTCAAAGTTATTCGTTTCAGTCAACATTGTAAGGGTAAGTCAACATTTGTCCTGGCAGCAAGCCCAATTTTGTTATTTTATTAGTCTGCTACTAGTTAAATTGGCCCAAGATTAAACACATCTAATAAATAGCCCCAGAAGATTGGAGTTTAGCAGAAAACCACATTCAAGTTCTTTTACACAGGATGTTACTATTATTTAACCTTGGGCAGAAGGAGACACGCACACCTTCACCCCGATAGGTTCCTTTAAGCAAATGCCAGCCCACTGCCTGAAACTCATTTTGGTCATGCCCAGACATGGCACTGCAGACCTTCAGAGAAAGAGGAAGCTAAATATTTAGCTCTCTCTGCGGTCCCTGGCTCAATATATGCCTTCTGATCATCAAGCAAAGCCCTGACTCTGTCAAGGAGAAAGGGCCAGATGTTTACAGCCGAAGCACTTTACGAGTCTGACCTGGAACAGTGTGAGAGATGCCGGCAGACTTGAGCCTCTGTGGCCCTTACAGGGAAGCAAACCTTAGGCACAGATGTTTTCTCTTGATTGGCAGCAGGTTATGTCTTTTTGCCAAGCAGGCCACAGAAGAAATGTGCCCACAGGTCTGGAAAATAGGGTCAGAGTCTCACATTACCGGTAGATGCCAACAAGTCACTCTGAGGTGACATGGTGACCTAATTACAGCCACAGGCCCGGAGGAAGGGCTCTGTGGTTCTGGGGTTTCAGTCAGTTGTTTCCTACTGACTTCCTGGAAGCTGTGGGGTGGGATACAAATTCTGCATTTGTTTATCTCTGTAAAAGGGATTCCCTGGCTTCCCCTTGGGCTGGGTTGAAGGTGTAGGGGGAGAAGAATGCACCGGGGATGCCAGCTCTGCTTCAGGGTTTGGAAAATGGTGTGTACAGACCTCAAGGGCACCTGAGGCTTCCTCTGTGTTTAAGAATAAGCAGAAAGTCTCTGCCGCAAGTGACAAAGTTCTTATCACTCTGGCGCCCTAAACGGCTCTTTGCAAAGGTTCTAAGGATAAAATATGAACCAACCTATCTGGCCAGAGGACAATGTCCTGTGAACGCCATACCTTCTGACTCCAGGTCAACAGTGTAACTTCCACAAGCTTGGTCTCATGCTCTGTGACGTGGGGGTGGCTCTCCTACCGACCCCAGGGTCATACTCATTCATCCCCTGTCGCACGGGACTCTTCCCTGCCCAGGGACAGAGCTGTCACTCCAGGTCACTGCCACAGTCTCACCAATGACATGCCCTGCTCTCTGAGGACTTGGGCTGCTACAAGACCACGTTTTGATTCCACATTCTTGCCTTCCCTTTCCTCCGGCAGTTTCATCATCTGCTTAGTCAAGCCCTGACTGGACACAGCAAAACTGGGAGTGGTTTGGCAAGATCCAAGGCTACATCCAAGTAGAAAAAAAAACATCAGCCATGAAATCCCAAGATAAGAACCTGAGGGGCTGAAGGGCACCCAAGTAGGGTGGGTCGTGAAGTCTACAAGGAACTCCTCCCAGCCCACCCCTCCCCAGCCCACACTGCTGAACTGTGGGCTAGAAGAGCTGGTTTCCAGTCTTGCCTGATCCCAGTACTATCTGGGATGAGGCGATGATAGGAATTTCGGGTGTTCAGGCCATGTCGGAGGTGCAAGGTAGAACTCCCAAAAACAACATGCTTCTTTTGGCTTCCAGAAAGCACCAGGCACAGATCCATTGACCTGTTCTCTCTCTCTCTCTCATCCTCCTGTCATCCCTTGAATCTCAGCATTATCTTAGCTTTCCAGAAGAGGAAAAAGAAGCACAGAGATGGAAAAGGATGCACAGATTGCAATCTCAGTGTCCCAGAGGAAGCACAGTGTGTTCCAGCCCAATCTGAGGTGAGCAAACACATCACAGGCAAGCAACACTGACAGCTGGGTCTGCCATCTGACTGAAGACGAGGCTGGGGTGAGGGATCCCATATTCAGCTGCTAGGTGAAACCTAAAAGGAACATCCAACCAAGGGCCCTGGGTCTGCAGGAAAAGAATGAGGACCCCCTCCTCTCGCTGCCTGGTCGGTTTCGGTTCTGGAAGCGAACAGCGATTTGGGGCAGTTTGCAAGCCTCACAGAGGTGTGACTTCCAGAGAGAAACATAAAGTGCAGTTACTGAGCTCCCTGGTAACCCTACGCTGACCCTCCGAGCACAATTTATCCCTTCAAACCGTTTGGTCCGTGCACATCCTCCGCGGCACATGCCTCCACTTGGAACCGGGGAAAACTGCACTTGCGTGTTACCGAACAGCCTGCTCTTGGCTGAGAACAGGATACAGTGAAACCTGATCCTTCAAAGTGGAAAAAGCTACCAGCCACACAGCCACCAGGGAGTGACTGAATTGGGAAAAAAGTTTTTTTCTTAAAATTGAAAACTTTCCTGCTTTGGCTTTCAGCTGACATCTTACCACCCACCAAGCAATGGTTTATAGGAAAATAAGGTACAGGAAACTGTGAGGTAGGTAATCTATAATGGATTCGTATGGCCTCGCCATTGCTCCCACACTCCCCAAGTGGGCAGATGAATAGCTTCACAATGTTATTCCTTGGGAGCTGTGTGTGTGTGTTGGTGAACACATGCAGAACACAAGACTGAACTCTGAGAGTTTTCCTTCTGTAGCACGTTTTTAATGACAGGAATTAAATCATGCCCACTAACAATGTATTTTTTCCAAAGGCTCATAACCAACCCTGGCTCCCACTGCTGTACACTTGCAACCTTGAAACACAGTGATTATGTGTTATTTCTAACTCTCAGCAATTAATATGCAACCAGATGTATCATTATCTACAGTCTATTAAAATTCAGAAGACTGTGCATTTGAAAAAGCCTGCATCACACTGACAAAGAAGGCAGAAACCTCAGAGCCCCAGCCCCGTTCCCCAGTCACACACGGTTCATTTCAATTACAAAGACACATGAGGGCAAATGAATAAAAAAGGGCACCTGACTTAAAAGAAGTAAATACAAATCTGTGATTTGGTTGTTTAGTTTTGCCACTGGAGATTCAGTGGTAACGGGTGCCAGTAAAAGTTTCCAGGAAAGACAAGGGCAGTTTTGTGGTAAAAGAAAAATGTTCTTTATTCCTGAAGTCAAGTGCTCCTGTGGCAGAAAGGGGCAAAGTTCCCATGAGCTTGCCAGCACTGGCCAGCTCTAGAGGGAAGGGCTCCTCCAGGAGACTGGTGAGGGTCTAACCTGACAGATTCCCCCCAATCCCCAAGCACCCCCAGGAATGAGGGGAAGGCCCATTCACCAGAAGGTGCTCCCTCCTTCTGCCCCATCACTTAGAGGTCAGGCTCTGGGCCACTCCTGAATTTACAAAGCAGGTCTGTGTAGAGGGGTGGCAAGGGGCTGCCCCAGCCCAGCAAAGCCTCCAGAATTGCGGCTACGTAAACTACATGCTGCCGGGGCCCTGACCGACCTACTGAGTTAGCTCACTCACTCTTTGTGAGCTTCTAGCAATTTTCTAGAAACAGGGAAGTAGTTCATTCCACCCTGACCCAGAAGTAATTCTCTTCTGATTTTGTCAAGAGGAGAAGGAGAGGAAGAGGGTGGGAGGATTGCAAAATGGGTAAAGGGGGTCAGCTCTATGGTGATGGACGGAGATGAAACTTTTGTTGGCGACTATGCAGAAGTCAAAGAGTGTACACAGAAGTCAAAATATAATGTTGCACACATGAAACTTAGATAATGTTGTAAACCAATGTAACCTCAATTTAGAAACAAAAAGATACCTCAGGATTAAAATAATAAAGACAAAAATAATTTTTTTTTTTTTAAAAAGAAGGAAGCACTATGCGGCCAATGGGATACCCCTGGATGGGGAGGAGGAGGTACCAAGACCCATGGGGTCTCCTGCTGCCAGGTGCCGGCACACACAGCCACTCATCTATTCCCCACAGCAATCCCATCACCCCACTTTACAGAAGAGGAAGCAGGTGTTCAGAGAAGTGAGGTGACTTGCCCCAAGTCATACCCAGTAGTTATTGGCAGAGCTGAAATTCAAGTTCAGCTCTTGACTTGAAAGCTTTTCTGGACAGGATATGCAAATTCCTCTTGCAATAACAACTACATTAATAGTAATAAATGGCTTCCCAGGTGGCTCAGTGGTAAGCCTGGAAAAGGGAGAGACAAGGGTTTGATCCCTGGTTCAGGAAGATCCCCTGGAGAAATAAATGGCAACCCACACCAGTATTCTTGCCTGGAGAATCCCATGGATAGAGGAGTCTGGTGGTGGGCTACTGTTCACAGGGGCCCAAAGAGTTGGACACAACTGAGCACCCTCCAACAGTAACGATACTGACGGCGATTCTGAGTCAGGCTTTGTCAAAGTATGCTCCAGGGGTGATTTCCTTGATTTCACTTACGTTAGTACTACTAATATACCCATTTCACAAAGCAGGCAACTACTGAGCCCAAGGCTGCGACTCTCTGCAAGGCTTGGTTCTAAACCACAGCACCGCTGTTTCCTAAGCCAAGGGTCAGGAGCCCTGAAGAAATCAAAGACTGTAGAGGCAGAAGGGACTAAGGAAAGGGGTGAAAAAGTAGGAACGTTGGTTCGACATCCAAGTCCTGAAATTCAGCAATCAGCACGCCTTTTGTGTGCTCCCCCCACATCATAAGAGTGCCTGGCCAGGCACACGGGCACCAAGCTGGTGTTCAGGTCAGGCCAGGGGACTGGTGGGTTAACCTCCAGCACCAGGGGGCTCATCGGATGACCCCTCCCAGTGCTGCCTCCCCTTCCCATTTGCCAAACTCCCCACTGAGGCTGCCACATCCTGAACCAGTTTTCCACTGATTGACAATCACTGCCAGTACTTTAGGGTTGTGAATGACCTCATCAAACTCAAGGAAAAATTCCTTGAGGGTCAAAGCATGCCCTTCTTTTTTTTAAACCCAGAAAGAAGAAAAAAAGAAAAAGCTAGCCTGAGTCTGGTCTCAACAAATATTTACTGACAATCAAACAGCACTGGGAGTCATTTTTAGTTGTCCAACTCTTCGCCAACTTCTAACAAATGACCTATTTATAATTAAAGTGTGCTGTTAATGAATACGACATGAAAAACTCCCAAAGCAACCTAATCCTCCTCACCTTCCCTGGGTCTGTGTCTGTGGTCCGAATGTGGGTGAGGCTCCCGGATGAAACGTGTCAGGTGGGGGCTGGCCTTGAGGACAGGACACACTCCTCATCTCCCAGGAGCAGGGTCCCTCTCTACCCAGAGCTCATCCCACACCCTCTGCGGGAGAGTTGTTATTGGAACACTAGAAAACCACACTAAATGTTTTCATCCTACCTGGCAGGGATAAATGTGAAACTGGCCAGTGTGCTTGGAACATCTTGTTTTTTCAAAAATAAAGCCCAGTGCCAACTTGGATCCCTGGGAAACTGGGTGGATGTTTCTTAAAAGGAAGAAGTGACCTCCCAGCACATCACTTGATAGGGATGTTCTCCCACAGCTTCTGCTCAACTTATGGACGGGGAAAATAGATGCTGTTGTGGCTAATGGTCTGTGCAGCACTTGCTCTGTGGACGCCCCCAGCATGCCCCATTTCATGGTTACAACTCCCTTGGAAGTTCTCATTTTACAGATGAGGAAACTGAGGCTTGGAGGATGAGTCATTGGTGCAAGGTCTCTTGCTCATAAGTGGCCAAGTTTGGGGTTCAAGCGCAGCTCAGTCTGACCTTCAAATCTAACTTTCTAACCATGACACTCCTTGGCTGCCCCAAATTAAAATGTGATATTGCTCCATCCCTTCCCTCAGGGTAAAGGGGAAAAGGAAGAAGCAGGGATGATTTTGGTTGGAACTTTGGAACTTTTACTTGAAGTTTTGAAAAGAAAAGAAAAAAGGTTTTTGTTCTTAGAATAGAAATCCAATTTTGTTTTTTGAAATTGGCTAGCAACAAGTTCATAATAATTTTTTATGTCACATTCTAAGCCAGCTTTGATCTATTTAAAAATCTTAATACCTGAAATCCGGGTTCTATGCTCAAAGCCCAAGTTTCTAGTCTGTAAGTCACTGTACCCAAACTTGGAAATTTTTGTGGCAGAATGCTAGTCCTAGAAAGGTCTCAGAACTCGACAATGCACTGTTTCCATCCCCTTGGTTTCATCATGGCAATTTTTTGCTCTGTGTACATGTCCCCTGAGCTATTACATAATGTTTCCTTACTCACTTTTTTCTTTTATTTAAGTAAAGGTATTGTAAAAATCAACCCTATCATTGTCTTAAACAGAAAATCACTATCAGCTGCCATAAATAGAAACTACTTTTTTAAAAAATGAACCCCCACTGTTAAATTTCTGTTAGAGATGCTTGCCTGCCTGAAGCCTGTGCTTTGTTAAAAAGGGAAATTAACAAGTGCCAGAGAGGCATTAAAGACACTAGCTCCAAAGGAATCTTTCTCTTCCACATAATGAGAAAGATCAGAAGGGAACTGGAAAGGGAAAGTGACTGAAAACTGTTTTGTATCTTGTCTCCGGGTCACCTAGTCCTGTATCATTTGAGCTACCACAAATGTTAGGAAACCCATCTTCTGGGAAATAATGGTCTAACCCAGTCTACTCATTCAGCAACAAAGATGCTGAGGTTCCAAGAAGTTGAGCCTGCTAGCACCCTGTTCCCAGCTGGTAGTGAAACTCTTCTAAGAACCAGCTTAGAAATAGATGCTGCTAAAGAAATTCAGGTGAGCACTTAAGAGTCCTACAAAGCAAAGGTTTCTTGATATTGAGCCAGAACAATGTTCACTCTTCTAAACTGTTACAGCCTGGGCACAAAACATTTGGAGACTGACAAGAGAAAATCAGGTATCTTTTCTGATGCTGTCTCCTTCAAAGCTCTCTGAAAAGGCTCCATCAAACAGCTGAGGCGGAAGGCTAGGACTCTTCACTATGCATCTGTGGTTGACACGTCATCTACCATCAATTTTTTCGCCTTCAGTCTATTTCCTTCTTCACAGTGGTTTCTTCACAGTGGTCTTCTGCAAGACCACACCCAGAAGAACCAGGCAGTCACCTACCAGCAAGGAGGATGGCTGCCGAGGTGTGAGAAAATGAACCAAGGCAGCCAAAACCTAACAGGATACAGATGGGTCACCCCCCTCTGTGAAGTCAACAATAAGAACACTCGTCTTCACCAGTGACCTTTAATTATCGTCCCTTTATTTGCCGGGGGTCGTTCTTGACAAGCTTACGTCACTTGAGGATTATGAAACATTAGCACTGCAATATAAGATAACATGCTTGAGGAGGGAGCTTGCACTGGCCTTGTGTCAGGGCCAGAAAGCACAGAGGGAAACTTTATCACTTAGTCCCTTTGGCCATTGGGTCCAACTCCCTCTCTACCCACTGGCCTGTTCCCTTTTTCCTTCCGCAGCTTCTTCCTATAGCAAGACTTCAAAGTTTCAAATCTGACAATGTATGGCAACTGGTAAGCATTTAACTTTTTTTTTTTCAAGGTCCTGACATAGGCTTTCAGTTTTATCTAATTCAAGCAGGTTGCCAGGTCCAGTGGTATCTATGGAAACAGTACCCTTGGGGAAATACTCTATTTGTTATTACCATTTAATTATCACTTCTGATGCAAATTACATCTGCAGAGCTCAGAAAGACATCATTTTAAGGGATGTCATCTACATGCAGAGAAGTTTGTCTCTCTTCTTTGTGGGCTTCCTGTTTATTTTAACAGGGATCTCACACTGCCTTCCCAGGGAGCTCAGATGGTAAAGAATCTGCCTGCAATGCAGGAGACCGGGGTTTGATCCCTGGGTTGGGAAGATCCCCTAAAGAAGAGAATGGCTACCCGTTTCAGTATTTTGTCTGGAGAATCCCCATGAACAGAGGAGCCTGGTGGGCGATAGTTCATGGGGCCACAAAGAGTCAGGCATGATGGAGTGGCTAAGCACAAGGCCTCGCACTTGGATCTGCAGGAGTTCGGGCCAAGGGAGGGCCCACAAGTCCACCGGCCCCCAGGTGAGGTATGCAGTGTTCAGGTTAAGTTTAATGGGGTTCACTTTGAACGCACCCGAAACAGTGCTGCTTACAATCAGCCTCACTCAGGAACATGACTGGCTGAAGCCAACATTCTGGTGTGCCAAGAGGTTAAGGCTAGTCAAGGAGGGACCAGCATTTTAGCCTTGCCTCCTGAGCTCTCTGAATCTCTGTTGCCAAGACAGGCCCCGTGCCTTGTGCAGGTCCCTAAGCAGGTGCAGGATTCGAAGGAGACAGAGCACACGAAAACAACAGGCTGTTATCAGAACACTAGGCAGCAGGGCTCCAGCGATCACAACGAGACGGGAGGGGGCGGCTCTGACTGAAAGGCCCCTTCCCCCACTTCCCTACACGCCATGTGCAGGCACACACAGTTGTGCTGGTTACATCATCTGTGTAATTATGCTCAACTTTCCGCCTCTTCGTTTTTCTCAGGAACACTAGGGTATTTCTGTTTGCTAGTGTGGAATGGCTCAAATGATGTCATTGATCCCTGGCCCAGAGGCCATGGCACATGGAGCCATCTCCTTCTCAAAGGTCCGAGAGGTTGCTGGCTCTTCTGGCTGTTATAAGTAAGCAGGAAAGGATGCTCGCCTGAAACCAGACGATCAGACTTAAAGCTTTCAGCTCTGCCAGTCCTGGCAGTGTGATCCTGGGGAAATAATTGAATCTCTCTGACTTCTGGTATATTCTTATCTTTAAAGTGAGGGTTATTATACTCAGGTGAGGCAAACAATATAAAAGTATTCTGAAACCTATAGAATGCATAAACATAAAACATGAACATTATTGCATATAATGTCATTATGAACAACTCTGGACACAGCTTTATTCCCACAAGAGTTAGAATACTGGGTGCAAAGATTAGAACCATTTTTGTCTTTTAATATACACAGAAAAGTCTGCTCACTGCACACAGAAGTATTTTATTTCTCTGCAGCATCCCCAGCTTTGGGTTTTATCATGTCTTTAAAGTACTTGTGACATCAATTAGGTATGAAATAGCATCTTAAAATTATTTGCCTTTTCATTTCTACAATTTCTATTGGAGTGAACTTTTAAAATAATGTTACTTTTGTAATGTGAACTGCCTGTTATTATCTTCTTGCCCATTTGTCAATGGACATCTTGGAGCGTTCTTTTATATCTCTATGAATTATGTAGATAACAAAGATTAATCTTTTGTCTGTCATCTCTATTTCAAAAGTCTTTTTCAATGTACCAGTCTACTCCCCTTGTCTAAAAAGTGCACTAAATATGAAAACAATCTTGTTTGTTGATATAACATCATACAGTGTCTTTAGGCTGGTCAGAACTCAAGAGATCACTGAGGATGTCCAATGCAAACGAGCAAGGAAGAGAAAGAGTTTGGACATTATGTCCCATTTGGAAAAGTTAGAGGAACCAGGATGTCTAGTCAGGAGAAGACAGGCACCTGGGGGAAGAGTGTGTGTGTGTGTGAGCACACATTTGTGGAAGAGAAGTAGACAGTAGGGAGAGATAAAACACTGACAGAGATAAAGTGTCATTGTATAATATTCAGCTTGAGAAAGGAATGTTACAATTAAGAAAAGATTTTCTCATGATCCACAATGAACAAAGATGCAATGTATAGGCTTGGAAGTTTTCCTGGAAGTGTTTGAACCGAGATTGAAAGGCTCCAGCAGTGGACGAGAACTGGGCTCCATGTTCTCAATAGGCCTTTCCCAAAAACTGAGGTTCTCTAATTCAATGACCCCGGGTCATTTCCTAGAGGCTGATTTTGTTTATTTGTTTCATAAATCCCCGGAAAAAAGCCTGTTTTGCTACTCCTTTCCTCCTCATCTTAAGAGCCAGAAAAAGAAAATTTAAAAAAGTGAACTTACCGTTAAGGTTTCTGGGTTGCTGCTGCTGCTGCTGCTAAGTCACTTCAGTCGTGTCCGACTCTGTGTGACCCCATAGACGGAAGCCCACCAGGCTCCCCCGTCCCTGGGATTCTCCAGGCAAGAACACTGGAGTGGGTTGCCATTTCCTTCTCCAAGGTTACTGGGTTAGCTCCCATTAATTAAGTTGACTAAGAATCAGCTGCCTTCTTGCAAAAGGACACAAAGACCCAAACACAGAAGAACCAGGCACAAGTGTTCCTAGACTTTAAAAGATCCGTTCCTTTCCTAGCTAAAGGTTTGGAGGCCTTTCTTGACTAATAGCCTCTTCTTAGCTAATAACCAGTGTCAAGTCATAAAAAATTGAAGGCATTAGAAACCACTGGCCTTTACTCCAAATAGTCCATGAGCCAACACAACAATGATAAATGGCCGTGAAATCACAGCAATTTCCTCATTTTGTGTGAGCTCCTTTCCCATTACTGGAGCTGACAAATTATGGAAGGCAACTGTGTGCACACAACACAAACGAAGAAGCCCTTCCAAATACACACACACCATTAGTAACAATTACATGTACATAGGACTTTGCAAAATTTGCCTGTGATCAGTAATTTATTTTCATTTGGTTGTTATGAAAATAGTGATACTGGTCCAGGATTTTACAAGCAATCACAAAGTATCTTAAGAAAATGACACAATTTGCACATATCCAGATGGTGGTCAGAAGCTTCCAAGTTACTAGTTTATGTGGAAGGCTGGTGGTTAATGCAGATAAGCAAAATGACTAATTGCAGAACTAACAGTGTCACCTCCACAGTGCTGAGCATGCGGAATTCTGCCAAAGACTAGTTCCTTGGTCTTGAGAAACACAAAACGGAAGTTACCAGAGCCCTCCCAAGTTAAGGTTTGCAAAACTCGCTACTGTGGGTCGTGGCCACTCTATGAAGTGGCTTCCAGACGCACTCACTAATGGTGGGGTCTCCCTTCCAGGCACTCAGAGAAAAAATGGGCTTTTGACCATGAGGCAATTTGCTCTGGCAGGCATGCTCACCCTTCGTGTGTTATGTGGTGAGGAGACTGGCGATTTAGTCATTTAGAGGCAACATGAGTGGTTGGGAAAGTACAGACTTTGGGGTCAGACTGGGGTATGAATACTGGCTCCTCCATCTACCGGCTCAGCCATCCTGGAAGGGCCACTACCCAGCTCTGAGCCTCAGTTTCTTCCCAAAAAAATAGCGGGGGTGCAGTTACACCAAACTCATAGGATCATTGTAAGGATGCTTAGAGGACTTACAGTCAGACCCCTGCTGCACAGATGTGCATAAAACAGCATTTAGGGAATAAGGATGGTGATCATGCTTCTTAAAATTGTTTTAGGAAATTTTCTGTGATACAGAGGTCCTGATGATGCTGCTGTTTACGGAGCAATTACCATATGCTTAGCACTGTACCTGAATCATCTCATTATGGTAGCGCCATCATCATGCCCATTGTATAGCTATGGAACTGGGGCTGAGAAAAGCACAGGAGGCTGTCCAAGGGCACATCACTAGCAGGTGGTGGAGATGGCACTGGGATCTGGACAGTCTTATTCCAGAGTTGATGCCCTGAACAGCCTCAAATGTACATGTCAGTGTATTTGTTCTCTCATAAACCTACTCCTAGTTCACAGGCATCTTGGAAGACCAGGACCCCCAAGATACCGATCCCCAAGAGAAACATGGCCTATGACTATACTCGGCTCCTGCCAGCAAGTGAGACACCTTCACTGTCCATGAGGCTCCCATCCAGAACCATCTGAGGTCACATGATTCATGGAGTCTAACTAATCACATGATGAAATCAAGATTCCAACTGCAATAACTCCTTGGAGCTGTTTCCATGTAGTTGGCTGTATAAATGGTCAGCTCAACACTGTATGAAACAAATTCCAAGAAATGTATAAATCACTAGAAGCCAGCTCACCTCCTTAGCTCTCCAGCTGGCATGTAAGGAACACAGCTCCAGATGCATATATTTCAAATACACTTGTGGACGGGGGGCATAAATTATGGTGGGGCACAGAGTTCATCTTGCCCTTTAAAACAGAAACTTGAAAGGTACCTCCTCAGTTAATGTGTTTTAAAGCACTTTACATGGTTTTTGTTTTGTATCCCCCTTTTTTTTCACAGAGGTAAACATCCATAGATGCCACAGGATACACTGGTATTAAACCCTAGACGGACTCCATCAGGAAACCTGGCACTGGGTCTTGGTCTAACTGCTGGTGTGCTCAGTGGCTTTCTGCAAGTCACTTCCCCTCAGTGTCTTTATACATAAAGTGAGCAGAATAATACTTGTTTTATGTTACTCTTACAACATAGTTAGGTTCTCAAATGAGACATTAAATGTGGCACTTAGAAAAACAATAGAACTCCGTCATTTCTAGGTCATTCCAAGGTTCCACATAAAGCTACTGGCTGAGTCAAAGTTAGAACAAAGGAACAAGCCAGGGACATATACAAGAGAGACAAGAGCAATGACTACAAACATCACTAACTAAATCTGGCCTACACGAGATCGACATCTGAGACAGTGAATCTTAAAGCCAAAAGTAAGCTGTTCATCATATTGTCAGATATATTCTTAGAAAGAAAATAACAGAATCACCACTTTATTTTCATTAAATGGACTCCAAAACTTCTAAAACCTCTCACCAGGCTCCAGCTTCCTTAGCCAACATATACATGCATTTGAGCCTTCTTTCTTGAAAAGCAAACCTCCCCACGGGAAAACAGTGACTTCTGACTTGGGATCGGTGTTAATTCATTAGGACTAACAACTTTTCTTTGAGTGACTTAATCAGGTATTCAGAGCACTTAATAAGGCCTAGAAAATCAGTTCCTTCTGCATGAGAAGTAAGTACCGTAAAATACATATTAAAAAAAAGATCAATGGAACAAAGTTGCATCGATGAGTCAGAAGAAATAAGCTTAATGATGCTCATGTGATACTATGTTTCTCTGTGAAAGTCTAGTGCTACTGGACTAAGATGAACTAAGCTCCTTAGATTTCATGGTTAATGATTAGAGCTGGAAGGAGCAAGTTGGTTGTCGTATTAAAATTAAACATCTGCAACCAAACTCATATACCTGTGTCATAAGTAATACTAGATTAAGGAGCCACATTGTATTAATAGCATAATCCATGTAGAATAATTTTAATATTTAAAATAGATAATTTAAAGAAGACTAAATATTTAAACCATATCATTTTTCTCTATCACTGAAAACTATCATTGAAATTTAAAAATGTACAAAGCTTTTAATTCCGAGTAGAAATTTTGTTATGATGTGTTTTCAAGAGAATGTCTGTTGTGGCACATTTTTACTCAAGTGCATGGTATCAAATGCACATTAGTGACACCCGCCCCTTCCCCATGAGCCTTGCCCAGCACACGTGCTGCAAGAATAGGAACGAATGCTAGAGAGCACTTGCCCATGCAGCACTGTGTGCCCACTGTCTTCCTCACAGCAAATTCTGAAGGACAGTCATTATGTGCTAAAGGGCACAGGTGCTTTGCTTCAGCTACCCCTGAAGGTTTAAAAGGACTTTGGATCGGCCAATCCTTCTTTTCAGCATAACCACCTTCTTTCTACAAAGAAAATGATCCTGAAAAACTACCTGTATTGGAAGTAACAGTCCTTACCTAGCTTATAAACAAGGATATACTCATGCTTTTTCAAAAGGCCAACTAGCATATGCTGCTTTTTTAAACACAAATGCTGACGACACCTGCTGGTAGTAAATATATTTTAATTAACTGCCTATGGAGAAGTGAGGCCTGCAAAGGAGGGCTGTTTTCTGAGCTGATATTGAAACAGAAAACGAGCCCCCACATCACTTAGGTTTCTTTTTCTAACTCTGCCTATTGCCATTATCAGGAAGCAAAATACCAGATTAATGAAGCTAGGGGATGTACTGGATTTGCCTCCTTGGACTCGAGGAGTATACGGTATACGAGATACTTCTACTCTGATTTAACCACTAGGGAGAAAATCCCAAATAGTGATACCTGAAAAATATTACCAACTATTTAAAAAATTGTTCCTCTTCCACCCTTATTCCTATACCAGAACATCCCCATAAAAGGAAATTAAGTCACATTTCATAATCTGGATCCAGCTACTGTGAAGAAAATCAGTATGTGACTTCTGGTGATACATTTCTCATATCACATTTGTGAGATACAGATATAAATATATATTTTAATAAATAGGAAAAGAATAAGAAAAAAATGAAGCATATGGGTTTTATACCTACACCTTTAGTCAAACTGCACAAAAATATAGGACTAAGTGATAGCAGGAAGGGACCAGAGTCTACAGCTATCCTCATTATGCTTTTCTTTGACTAAATTCATTAATTGAAATCGGTTATGCTTTGCTTCCTTCCAAAAGGAATTTGAGAGGACACTAGCTTCACTGCTCCAACATTCATTAAATTGTGAAGTTCCCACTGAAAAGATCACATATCTATTCTAAGCTTGAACAACTTGAATTCTGTGCAGTTGCTATCCTGTCAAAACTTCAGTAAGAGCCCAAACACCATTAAGACCATCACACTTCCACAGCTGCTGGGAACAAAAGCCCTTTGTGAAAATACACAAGTGAATTGAGGTGTAGGACAGGGGTGAGAATTTAGTCTCTACTCAACTTATAGAAAGCTGATTACAACCTGAAACTGTTTATAGAATCGTGTCAGTGTGGAGCAGCTCTTGTTAGAGGCAATGAATCTTTGACGCTGTTCTCCCAAATATACATAATTTAGTGAACCAAATGCACACAGCTAAGCAAACCCAAGGGTGGCAGGTGGGTGGACCCCCAAAAGCACTGTGATAAGGCTGGAAGCACCCCTTCCCCCAGACTTTCCCCCTCATGGTGGGGGCAGAGTGGAGATCTCCCAGAAACACATCAGCGGAAATGATGATCTGGGTCCTGTGGATCCCACTACAGCTTAGTCACAGCAAAAGTGCAATCTAATGAAAGCAACTGTATTTCCCAAGACCCTCAAAGAAAGAAAGAGACACTTTCTCCTCCACCTGAATCCAACCTTTAAGGCCAATGAGCTGTTTGGCAGAGATAAAACACACAGGAGAAAAAGGCAGACTAAACACCAGCCAGGAGGACTCCCTCACCTCACCATCCCGGTACAGGAAAGTTACCAGAAGGAGAAATGCTTCCAGTCTTCCAAGACAGCTTCCCACTGCCCCAGGGAGTTTAATTCATTTTCAGAATCCACATGCAACACATTCAGATTACTCATTTATCTCCCAGACCCCCAACTGAATGACTCCCACTGGCCACAGGGACAAGCAGAGGTGCCGTGTCCTGTCTTTGCTGCCAAACAGCTGCAAGTCCAAGCCTGACAGGTGAGAGGTCCCGAGGGGTCCTCAGGAATGTTGCCCTGCCCTCCCCCAAACCTCCTGCAAGAGGAATCCTGTGCTTTTAAAGGGTAGCTCTTCCCTGATGACCGAGCCCATTGATGCAGTATGAGAAAGTCCCTCTGTGGAGTGGATCCACAGTCTGTGAGCTCTGCAGGATGCAAGGCAGAGGCAGGAGCAAAGAGATGGGGACAGAGGAGGTGGCGCTCTTTTGATCCATAGAGAGGGGGTGGAAGGGAGGCAGAGAGAAAGACAGGAGTTAGAGATGAAGACAGGGAGACAGGGTGTATGAGAGATGGAGAGAGAGTGCGATGGGAAACGGTGACACAGAGAGGCAGTGGGAAGCGTGAGAGACGCCCAGAGAGATCCAGGCGGGGGCCCTACCTCGGCGTCCTTGGCTGGACTGTTGGCCGGGGGTACCTCCAGGCTACAGTTCGCTCTCTTGACCGTGAGGTAGAAGGGGTAATCCTTGGCTACCATGGCGGCTGCCGGGCCTGCCCGTTGGGATGTCACCGCTGATCCGATAAGACCACAAAACTCCCAGGCGAAAGGGGGTCCCAGCTCCACGGTGCCGGCAGCGGTGGCGGCGGCGGCTACGCAGAGACTGACAGCCGGCTTCTCTAGCCTAGCTCCAGCAGACTCAGGCGCACAGGCTGGAAGGGGCGGAGCCTAGACAGAGCCCGCCCGTCTTGGGCGGGGAATGGGCGGGGCCCCGGTAGCGCCTGCCCCGCCCCCGACACGTCCTGGAAGCGCTCAGATGCTGCCCCGCGGAAGCCCTCTCCCGAGCAGCAAGGGTATCCGGACGCTGGGCCCTTCCTCCCGCAGGCCCCGGACTCGGAGGCCACGCAGCCTAAGTGGCAGGTCCGCTCGGGCTCCCTGGCCCTTGTGGGGTAGAAGAGGCAACAGACAGAATGGAGGCTGACGCAAAGCCGGGAGGAGGCAAGCGGCCTTCGGGGAAAGTAAGTTCTTTAAAAGCCCATATTAAGAAGCAGCAGTATCCTGCCTCGCCTTACTCATTGCCAGTCTCTCCATATACATATATATGGAGAATATATATATATATAAAATTGAGTCTTAATAAATGTAAACACTATAATAACCACCTCCATAATCGGGACACAAAACCTTTCCACCACTTCCAAAAAGTATCCTAGAGCCCTGTCCTCTGCACCCACTTTTAAGTATGAAGAGGCTGGTAAGAGGCTTCCTGCCACTCAGAAGAGGAATCTAACAGGGTGTGTCCAGACAGAGCTGTCCAGTGATGAGCTGACACTACTGGAGTGGGTTGCCATTTCTTTCTCCATGGGATCTTCCTGGTCTAGGGATCAAACCAGCATCTCCTGCACTGCAGGCAGATTCTTTACCACTGAGTCACCAGGGAAGCAACATCCACCATTAGGGAGTGCTTAAATAAACTCTTATCACGATGGAACGCCGCTCAGTTGCAGTCATTTGGAAGATGGGCCTGTGGGTGCAGAATGGAAAGATTTCCGAGGTATCAGGTTCAGTTAAAAAACTATTGCAGAGTAAGCAGTATAATACCATTTGTGTTAAAATAAAGAATCTACAAATGAATACCATATATTTTCTATAGAGAAATGTAGGTAAATACCACTGGAAACCATTTGGAAGGAACCACAGCAAATTTTTGGTGGCCCAGATGGTAAAGAATCTGTCTGCAATGCCGGAGACCTGGGTTCAATCCCTGGGTTGGGAAGATCCCCTGGAGGAGGGCATGGCAATCCACTCCAGTATTCTTGCCTGGAGAATCCCCATGGACAGAGGTGCTTGGTGGGTTACAGTCCATGGGGTCGCAAAGAGTTGGACACGATTGAGCAACTAAGCACAGCACAGCAAATTGTTATGGGGCTGAAAGGAGGCAGCCAGTTCCAGGGGAATTAAAGGTAGTGTACAAAGGAGAACTTCACATTTATAGCTAATATGTTCTTAAAATTTTTACATGAATTGTTACTTGGGAAATTAGAAATTAATTTTTAAAATATTAAAATGATCATTATCTCAAAAGTTATTCTGTAGACTGCACTGTTGAGATTTCTTCCCCTCCTATCAAAGTCATGGTCACAGCAAGTAGGGGTCTATTCTTCTGACATCTTAAGTGTGCAGGAGGCAGTGGGAATGGAAATATCCAGTCCCTGCTTAAGTGTTCTCTGCTCTAGCTGAGGCCAGAATCCAGCAATTCCCATTTTCCAGGCAGGAAACCTCATGGTATACAGCCCTTTCATCCCAGGTACCAAACCCACATGCTGGCGCTAAATGTGCCTGCTTTCCTGCCCAGCCAGTGTGGACAAACTGCCTTCAGAAGCAAAGAGAATCTGGCCCAGTTCGGCCGGTCTCACTCTTGCCAACCATGTAAAGGAAGCTGTTGAATGAGTGTGGTTCAATTGACCTTGAAGAGAGCACCTGATTTTTTTCCTCCTCGAATATACACCCTAAAGCAGTAGGAAGGAAGTAGCTGAAATGGAAGTTTGGAATGCGAAAGAGTACCTCAGGACTACTGATCTTTCTCCTACCTGTATTCTTGAACACAGCTTTGTCCTTTTAGCCTGAACTGTGCTGATGGAGAGTTTCACAGACGCTCACTGCAAGTCTGGTCAAGTCTGAGGTGGGGAGTGAGGGGCAACCCTGTATCCAAGGGCAACCAACCAAAGCAGCCCCGGATTAATCCTGCCACCAAGAGTCTCACACAGGGCTCCTCTGGCTGCCAAGGATTTGAGCTGAAGCTCGCTTCTCATTCCCTTTCCCTCCCTGATCCTCTGGCCCCTGCAGGCCCACCACCTCAACTAGACAGGTGGCTCTGGCCAGTAAATTGTCCCTTCATGGATGGGCTTTGAACCCTGGTGGAGCTGGCTTGGCATTGACTTCCAATTGGGAGTGTACAGCCAGCACTTGGTGAAGAAGAGCGTGACTCTGGTAAATTATGCCAGCCCTGGGGTTGGGCTACTCAGTGCAGGAGTCTCAGGACCAAGGAGGAAGTCTGCGTAATGTAAATCTGTGCGTGCGTGCTAAGTTGCTTCACTTGTTTCCGACTCTTTGCAACCCTGTGGACTGTATAGCCTGCCAGGCTCTTCTGTCCATGGGATTTCTGAGGCAAGAATACTGGAGTGGGTTGCCATGCCCCCCTCCAGGGGATCTTCCCAAACCAGGGATCGAACCTATGTCTCTTATGTCTCCAGCATTGGCAGGCAAGTTCTTTACCACTAGTGCCACCCAGGAAGCACAGTGTAGTAATAAACCAACCCTAAGGAAGAGAGGGGACTTTAACCTCAAGTACAAGTATCGTAGAGCGAAGAATAATCATAATGGTTGATGAAAAGGCTGCCATATCCACTTGCTCTTAAAACACTTTTTTTTTGCCTCTTCAAAGAATGAAACCATAAGAAGCAATCAATATACATGGTACAATATATGTGCAGCAAACTTATGTCTTTCCCACTGTCTATGCTAGGCAGAGGTAAAAAAAGAGGAAAAGAGAGAGAAAGACTGCTAATGGCCAGTAACAATTTAAATGAGTGTTAAAGGGAAAATGGGTATCTGGATTTCCTTTGGGTGGTCTGATGCTCCCAAGCCTCTCACAGCTTGAGTGTCTCACCACCATAAATAAGATTTTGATGTTTAAAGACATATATTTTTGGTATAATAAGGCCTATAAACTGAAACCAGCAATTTTGGGTATATGCAAGTCAGGGATATGGTCCCTGAGACATTCAGAGGCTTTTCAAGGGTATTGTTGAGTCCACGCAACTTCCACTTTCAGAACCTCCCTCGTGTGTGCATGATGCACGGCTCCAACATTAGCAGATGTGGAGTTTGGGCAATCTGCCTAGTATTCCAACTGGAAGTGTGTATGGTTGAAGCCTTGGTCAGAAAGTAGGCTGCTCTACAGGAGAGTTCCCAAGCACACCCCCAAAGCGGGTGTCACAGTGGGAGAAGTCAGTCAACTCTGCAGTGCTGCCCAGCTGAGCAGCCCCAGGAGCCCAGCATTCCCCATTCTGCCTGTGTGTGTGTTTATGGGCTTAAGAACAACACTGCCTGAACAGTCAGCTTCACTCAAAGCAACGGCACAAAGTACCTTTCAGAACTCGCCTTCGGCACAACCCGTTATAATCCTGTAAAATGCTTCACAGCCAGGCAGTGTTCCTCACTAGCCAGAAGCCTGGAGACTGGAATAAAGAAGCCTGTTCTGCATTTCCAGGAACGGCGCCAAGAGCAGAGCCTGCATTCTTGCCTGGGCTGAGCAGGGCACATTTGTGCTGCTGATGGAGCAGTGGGCTTCTACCCACAAGCCCAGCACTGGTTGTTAGCTCCTTTTAGACGAGCAGACCGCCAGGCATGACTGGGAGGCCATCAATCAGCTCCCCAAATCCCACTGCCAAGACTGAGAGTGGAACAGGCCCAGCCTGAGGCTAAAACTTCACAAGTTAAAGTGCTTGTGACAGTCTTCTCAGCCAATGGGACAACATTATATTATGACATATATATAATGTCAGCATTATAATATCTTCCACCCACTCCTGAATCTCTATGGCAGAAAGGTGAATAATACACACCTGCTCAAGAAACATAGCTGAGTCTGAAACACGGCCTGAGTCTGAAACCCCTGCTGTGAGGCGTGCATTTGTATAAGGAGTGCAAGTGAGAGCAGCAGATGTCCCAGAGCCTCGCCTTCAAACACAGTGCACCTCTGTCTGCCTCCTTGGCATCTGGAGCCATCTTGTCTACCTCTGCTAATCTGACGCAATCGTGTATGTACATGTTGGACACACGTGTGTACTAACCCCCCGACTTCCCTTCTGTTTGGGGGACATTCCCAGCTAATGACCAAGTTCCCTCTCCTCTCAGTAACTTCAGTCTCGATGGGAGAGGGTAGTTAAAAGCCTGAAGAAGTTCTTGTAGTGAATTCTGCGAGATGAGAAGTGTGGTTTACTGCCAGACAGGTAAAAATGGCACAAATCAAGTACTGATAATATCTAAAATCATAAAATCATCTAAAACCTCTCCCTTTGCCTGGGGATATGTCCACTGGCTCCAGGCTAGATTTACGAATATATATACCTGGATATTCTAAAGCTGGAAGACTTCATTCTTGCCTTCTCTCATAGATCTCATTTTCTGAAACAAGTCTGAAAAACTGGTTAAGTGACAGCATCTCTTTATCCCAATAATGAGCTTACCTTGTGACTTACTAGCTATAACTCAAAAACAATCAAGATTTTATGTCTAAAAACAAAGAATACTATGTGTCATGCTCTGATACAACACAGACAGGTACAATCATTATAGCAGTGATTCCCAAAGGGGTATGATTTTGTTCCCTGGGTGACATTTGGCAATGTCTAGATGTTTTAGATAGTCACTGGGGGAGGGAGCTAGTGTCATTTAATGGGTAGAGGCCCAGGATGCTGGCAAACATCCTATAATGCACAGGACACCCCACCTCCCCCCACCCACAGACACAAACCAAAGAATTAATAGGTTCAAAATGCTTATAATGTCACAGTTGACAGAACTGGACATGGAACAACAGACTGGTTCCAAATAGGAAAAGAAGTACATCAAGGCTGTATATTGTGACCCTGCGTATTTAACTTATATGCAGAGTACATCATGAGGAACGCTGGGCTGGAAGAAGAACAGGCTGGAATCAAGATTGCTGGGAGAAATATCAGTAACCTCAGATATGCAGATAACACCATGCTTATGACAGAAAGTGAAGAAGAACTAAAGGGCCTCTTGATGAAAGTGAAAGAGGAGAGTGAAAAAGTTGGCTTAAAGTTCAACATTCAGAAAACTAAGATCATGGCATCTGGTCCCATCACTTCATGGGAAATAGATGGGGAAACAGTGGAAACAGTGTCAGACTTTATTTATTTGGGCTCCAAAATCACTGCAGATGGTGACTGTAGCCATGAAATTAAAAGACGCTTACCCCTTGGAAGGAAAGTTATGACCAATCTAGATAGCATATTAAAAAGGAGAGACATTACTTTGCCAACAAAGGTCCGTCTAGTCAAGGCTATGGTTTTTCCCGTGGTCATGTATGGATGTGAGAGTTGGACTGTGAAGAAAGCTGATCGCCGAAGAATTGATGCTTTTGAACTGTGGTGCTGGAGAAGACTCTTGAGAGTCCCTTGGACTGCAAGGAGATCCAACCAGTCCATTCTAAAGGAGATCAGTCCTGGGTGTTCATTGGAAGGATTGATGCTAAAGCTGAA
Organism: Moschus berezovskii; assembly: GCF_049115385.1. Classification (NCBI taxonomy): domain Eukaryota; kingdom Metazoa; phylum Chordata; class Mammalia; order Artiodactyla; family Moschidae; genus Moschus; species Moschus berezovskii. The sequence goes on from NC_142483.1 coordinate 16,259,793, forward strand.
ACTGCAATACTTTGGCCACCTCATGCAAAGAGTTGACTCACTGGAAAAGACCCTGATGCTGGGAGGGATTGGGGGCCTGAAGGGCCAGAAGGAGAAGGGGACGACAGAGGATGAGATGGCTAGATGGCATCACTGACTCGATGGACATGAGTTTGGGTAAACTCCGGGAGTTGGTGATGGACAGGGAGGCCTGGTGTGCTGCGATTCATGGGGTCGAAAAGAGCTGGACACGACTGAGTGACTGAACTGAACTGAAATTAAAGAACAGAGTTGAAACATGGCATCAGAGCCAGGATAACCTGTTGGTTTTGACCTTAAGGATATTTTTGTTTTAGACCGTGATTATTGGTTGATGTCAAATGTCAGTTTAGGCACAGTGGAGCTGCTAACAAAATGCTTGAATGCCAAGAAGCCTTAGAATACTGACATGTCTAGAATCTTTCCTTATGCCCTGACCCTTAACAGAATAACAGACTTAATAAAGCATGAAAGGAGAAAAAGATAAAGAAGAACATGAGTAAGTGGGGAAAGGAAGAGAAAATTATCTAAACCTGTTTAAGATATGAAAATGTACTTGAAAACACCGGTGAAAATGAACAGACAATTTAAGAAGAACTTGGAAAGGGGGAAGAAATATTTCTAGCTTGTTTTTCCTATGACAAACTTTCAGTTCAGTTCAGTTACTCAGTTGTGTCCAACTCTTTGCGACCGCATGGACTGTAGCATGCCAGGCCTCCCCGTCCATATACCAACTCCCGGAGTTTACCCAAGCTCATGTCCATTGAGTCAGTGATGCCATCCAACAACCTCACCCTCTGTCATCCCCTTCTCTTCCCACCTTCAATCTTTCTCAGCATCAGGGTCTTTTCAAATGAGTCAGCTCTTCGCATGAGGTGGCCAAAGTACTGGAATCTCAGCTTCAACATCAGTCCTTCCAATGAAGACTCAAGACAGATCTCCTTTAGGATGAACTGGCTGGATCTCCTTACAGTCCAAGGGACTCTCAAGAATCTTCTCCAACACCACAGTTCAAAAGCATCAATTCTTCAGTGTTCAGCTTTCTTTATAGTCAAACTTTACCAGCATATTAATTATTTTAGGTGGCAGAAATGTAAACATGGTGATAAAATAAAAACCCCGAAGGGTAGGGCTTACTATATTTGTGATACATAGCACAGCCTGTGCAGTCAGAGACCTGTCCCCACTCAAAGTTTTGCAATAAGAATGCTAACTTTTCAATCTGAGCTGATTACTATCAGCAGGCTTGCTTTGCTTACAGAATTCAAGCCAATTGTTAGAACACTTTTTGTACACTGAACTTTATGGAGAGCCTGCATTTAGTTGAAACTATTTCATATTTTTGACCAAAAATTTAATAAACTTTTTATATTCCAAAACTACTTATTCTCTTTAGACTACAGCAATGTATGCATCAGTAGGTTTTTTTGTTTTCTGTTTTTTTTAAATACTAAACCACTGCACAGAGAAACTGGAATCTAAAATGTATCAATTCTAGCTTTGGATAGTGGAAATGTTTTATTTTCCATCAACTACAAACTCAGCATCAAAGTACCACATTTCATCAACCCTAAGATGCCAAAGACTGAAATATGTTCTATTATCTTATCTTATGTACAGCCAAGAAAGAAAAAAAAAGTTGCCAATTTCATTATAACACACGGTGGGAGGTGGGAGGGAGATTCAAGAGGGAGGCGACATATGTACTCCTATGTTTAATTCATGTTGATGTATGACAGAAATCAAACCAATATTGTAAAGCAATCAATCAATTAAAAATAAATACTTTTTAAAACAAAAATTATAACACATGATCAATGGTAAGCTACATCCTAATTCCAGAGAAGTTAAAAATGTGGGGAAAGTGTGGGTAACAATGAAATATAGCGCCATTCATATCTTCTGGCCAGGGTTTGAAAACCCACACATTTACAGAAATGTGAACCATGGGGAGTTAGGGACAATAATTCCAGAGACCATGGGCAGTGAAATCAACTGAGAAACTTAGCAAATCCAGATTACTGGGCCCTGCTTTGGATTAACTGAACTGGACTCTTTAGCAGTGGACTCGAGAAATTTGAATTTTTGATAAACTCCCTTCAAGACCATGGTTTGAGTAGTACAGTGTGAGTTAGAAGTATCAGGAGACCACAGATCCTCGGTGCCCAGGGGCAACGAGCGCACTAGCTGTAGTATTGCAATCCAGAATAGGCACAGAGAGCGCTGCTTATTTGCTCGGGCTGTACTGAGGAACGATACACGCTGCACAGTTCACTAAAAACATATGGGTGCATGAGGGACACAGCAAGAAATATGCAACTCCACACTCCCAGTAAACTAGCAACTAAGCCACCCACCAGGAGATGGGTTCTGGCTCTTGGGGCTTTGATTTACAGTCTCCTATCCAAAAGTTCCAACTAAAACCATGCTTATCTCTTCATAGCCAAGGGGCATGACTGCATTTACATTTTTCAAAAATTAGCGGCAGCAGTAGAGAATGGAAGGAGGGCAGTTGGCTTGAGATGTTTACTTGAAAAAGCCCCCAGGGTTTATGGTGGGGGTGGGGAGGGGACAGTGGCTTGAGGAGAAGACCTTAATTACAGAACGAGTTTAACCAGCACAGACAGACTCTGGGACTCCTAGGAAGCCTGGTTCTCACTCATCTGGGGGGAGCAGAAGTCAGCTGCTGTGTGGTAGAAAGCATCTCATTAGCTGAAAGTGTTCCTCCTGCTGTGGGCATCCCATAACACTACAGGGGGATGCGAGGGTGTTGGTTGAGTGAGCTGAGGTACAGGAGCATCTGAATTTTTCCATCTTACACCCAAAACCAAGCTCAGGTCCCACATGCCTGCAATTCAGGCGGAACCCAAAGCCTGTGCAACAGAAGGCTGAAGAAAAGCACCAGCTTCTAGTTCACCAACTTTTATTAGTGCATGATCATTTAGTTATTTGGCAAGACAAGAATCACCAGATAGCTTCCTGGCTAATTCCTCTCCTCCAAGATGGTCCTCAATCCCCCAGCAAGGGGAACCTCTACTTTGTACCCCCACAGTGCTAAGTGAAAGTGAAACTGTTAGTCACTCAGTTGTGTCCAACTCTTTGGGATCCCATGGACTGTAGTCTGCCAGGCTCCTCTGTCCATGGAATTCTCCAGGCACAAGAATACTGGAGTGGATTGCCATTCCCTTCTCCTGGGGATCTTTCTGACCCAGGGATCGAACCTGGGTCCCCTGCACTGCAGGCAAATTCTTTGCCATGTGGGCCACCAGGGAAGCCCATTGCACTGATTACCTCTCCCTAATATTAATCCCGCTCATAATGACTGACTCAGCATGTCTCTACCTACAAAGGCACAGGGACCATAACTCTTAATCACCACAGCGGCTCCAGCTCCTTCTATCATTCTGGCTGGCGCATGGTAGATGGATCCATCTTTGTTGAAATAAAAATTGAACTGAAATTAAATTAAATGGAAAAATTAAGTAGAACACATCATAGAGAAGGTAAATTCATAGACTTTGTGCAATGAGGAAAGTTGTCTAAAGTTTCTGAGATGAGGGACTTTTCCCAGGTGTCCCAGCGGTTAGGACTTCACTTTCCAATACAGGGGGTGTGGGTTTGAGCAGCCAAAAACCCAAAACATACAATAGAAGCAATATTGTAACAAATTCAATGAAGACTTTAAAGATGGTCTGCTGCTGCTGCTGCTGCTAAGTCACTTCAGTCGTGTCCGACTCTGTGTGACCCCATAGACGGAAGCCCACCAGGCTCCCCTGTCCTTGGGATTCTCCAGGCAAGAACACTGGAGTGGGTTGCCATTTCCTTCTCCAATGTGTGAAGTGAAAAGTGAAAATGAAGTCGCTCAGTCGTGTCCGACCCTTAGCAACCTCACGGACTGCAGCCTACCAGGCTCCTCCATCCATGGGATTTTCTAGGCAAGAGTACTGGAGTGGCTTGCCATTGCCTTCTCCGAAAGATGGTCTACATTAAGCAAAAAAAAACTTAAAAAGTTTCCAAGATAGGACCAAGAAATCACATGCAGAATACCACCATGGGCTGTTAAAAGAAATTTTGTAAGGAGACATGAGTCCCTTAATAAGCTTCTTGAAGAGCCCCAAACTCACTGAAACTACCTGCAGAGATGGCGCCTGCAGGGTAAGGCTACGGGAGCCCTGTTGGGTATTACTGTGAGCTTTTGGTTCCTTTTTACAGACACTCAGCAATTTACACTAATTTCTGAACAAAGTAGACTAGACAGGGAGATTGAAACTCTGGTGGCAAAGAGATGTCAAATAGTTTGTTTTCAGAGATTCCTAGTGACAACCCCATCTTCCCTTTTCCTTCCCTCCGGTGGCTTTCCTGCTCTAAGTGTCTGATTCCAGGTTAAACTCTCTCTATATTTCTTTTTTCTTTTCAATTTGCCATGCTCATACCTAGTGTTATTGATACAGAGACTTTGTTCTCTTGAGGTGGGGGGAGTCCTGGGTGGCTGACTTTCAAGGGGAAGGGGGAGATTTTGCTGGTTGTTTCTGCAGGATAAAACATGGTTCTGGTCTAATGTTGCCAGGCTGATGTGAAATTATGGACTTGAAAACATTTTGTCCGAGGGAGCCAATGAGAGAGGAAGGCAACTTCTCTGCTGGCTGCTCTGCTCATGCCCTCCCTGTCTGGGCCTCCTCACCCTGGAGTCTGACAAGAGGCGCTTTGAGAGCTCACTCTGGCTTAGACACAGTGTGTGCTGAACAAAACTCATCTGTTTTGGGGGTGGGAGAAAGGTAAGAGAGAATTAAAATGGTAAAGCCAACATCACGTGGCTTCCTCCTTGAACTTTAATAACCCAGTGCTGCCTGCAGGCTCAGAAAAGCCATATGCAATGGGTAGGTACAAGGATTGCTCTGGTGCCAGGAAAATGCAGTAAGACATAACTTTTTATAAGGTAAGCAATGAATAAACACCCTGCAGGAACAAAACAGCCTTTAACATCTCTGAAATTGGCAGCCAGATAGAGGCCTGAAACCTTGGTTCAGTGCACCCACAATGCACAACAGATAAGACCACCTTCAACATTAAGTCATCTTCCAGAGGAAACAACAGCTGGGGAGGCTGAGTTTTTATGATTCTCAGCCTCTTGGGGCAGGAGGGGAATTCGACAATTCAGTCAGTATTTCCTTTGCCACAGCAAGTCCCATTTTAATACCTGTTAGAGGTTTCCCACATGTTGGGCAATTTTTCTAGAATGTCTTCAGAAGGAAAACATTCTACAGTCTGCCTTGGTTTCTGAAAGAGCTGTCTTTCTCCCAGGGCTGGGGGTGATTTTTTTTTTTTTTTTTTTTTGGTCTCATGGTATTATCAAGAAGATCTGAAACCACAACGCTTCATCTGGATTCTGCTGTTGTTATAAAAAGGCAGTTTGGGGTTACGCTTCACCCTCAAAAATGTTAAGGGAAGTGCCTGTCACCAACAGTCAAAAATAAAAATGAAAATGATGCTGGCAGAGCTCAAAAACCAAAGGGGTCAGCACTTTGCTTCAGTTTCCTGTTCATAAAACTTTATAAAAACAACCCACCCATTAAAGAAAAAAAGCCCACAACAATAGCTCATTATTCTTTTCCTAAACGCTTGCCTCATGCCACTCTGAAATTAGGTGCCATCACGTTTCCTGAGTTATGGGCTCCAAACACCACATCCCTTTCCTCCCTTCCGTGCCCCCACCCCACCTGGCACCGTTCCTGAATTTAGACACTTCTCCACTTTACGAGCTCAGCAAGGCCAGTGGTGCCCCTCCTACCTGTCCAGAGGAGGCCAGGCATCTGCTCCAGCTGCAAGCAGGAATAACATAGGCTTCCTTCCCTCAAATTAACTTTCATTTCCTAAATAAGCTTTTAATATGGAAAGTGCAAAATTTCAAAGTGAAGGAAAAAAATTCCTACCGACTGCTCCAGTAAACTGATAATTATAAATGTACTGCCTCCTGACATTAATTTTTGAAGAATAAGGTATTTCCCTTCCACCCTCCTTCTACAATAACAGTAAAACTTTATGGAATATGTAACACCCCATCCTTCAGTATCTGGGAGAACACAGGGGAATATAAGGTCTAGAATAAGAAGCCTGAATGCAAACACTAAGGTTTCCACTTGCTGACTATATGCCTTTGGACTTTACACGCCAAACCTCAGCTTGGACCATAAAGAAGGCTGAGCACTGAAAAACTGATGCTTTTGAAATGTGGTGTTGGAGAAGACTCTTGAGAGTCCCTTGGACTTCAAGAAGATCAAACCAGTCCATCCTAAAGAAAATCAATCTTGAATATCCATTGGAGGAATTGATGCTGAGGTGGAAGCTGCAATACTTTGGCCACCTGATGCGAAGAACTGACTCACTGGAAAAGACCCTGATGCTGCGAAAGATTGAAGGCGGGAGAAGGGGACATCAGAGGATGAGATGGTTGGATGGAATCACCGATTCAATGGACATAAATTTGAGCAAGCTCCGGCAGATGGTGAAGGACAAGGAAGCCGGGTGTGCTGCAGTCCATGGGGTCGCAAAGAGTGGGACATAACTGAGCGACCGAACAACAACAACAATTTCAGCGTAATCAACTGGAAAATGGGGAAATGAGAGTTTAAAGGCTTTAATGAGATAAAATATATGCATGCGTGCTTAGGGGAGTCCTACTCTTTGTGAGCTTGGGAAGATCCCCCGGAGAAGGAAATGGCAAGCTACTTCAGTATTCTTGCCTGGAAAATTCCATGGATGGAGGAGCCTGCTAAGTTACCGTCCATGGGATTGCAAAGAGTCACACACAACTGGGCAACTTCACTTCACTTCACTTTGTGACCTCTTAGACTGCAGCCCATCAGACTCCTCTGTCCGTGGAATTCCCCATGCAAGAGTACTGCAGTGGGCTGCCATCTACTCCTCCAGGGGATTTTCCCAACTCAGGGATCAAACCCATGTCTCCAGTATCTCCTGCATTGGCAGGTGAATTCTTTATCAGTGCCACTACCTGGGAAGCCCATAGTTTAATGAGTTACTCTATATGTCAGCATTTAAGGCACAAGGTAAGCACATAATCTATAGTGTTATTAATCTTTCTGGTATACAAATCATCCTACCCACTTTTTTCTCAAAGAATCAGAGAGGAAAGGGTGGAATTTGGGGATCTTTTCTACCCACCTTGCCTTAAAGGGGTTAATTCTTTAAAGCAGGATTTCAAATATTGATTCAACTATTGGACACATATAAAAGAAGAGGCACAGTTAAGACTGAACTGACCTAAATGTGAAAACATTGGATCCAACACCAGTTCTACCACTAAAATTTGCCATGTGACCTTGAGCAAGTCAATTAAACTCTCCGAGATGCAGTTTCTTAAACTGTAAACTATGGCAATTTAAAATTCCTTGATAGCTCAGGTGGTAAAGAATCCGCCTTCAATGCAGGAGACCCCAGTTCGATTCCTGGGTTGGAAAGATTCCCTAAAGAAGGGAAAGGCTACTCACTCCAGTATTCTGGCCTGGAGAATTCCATGGACTATATGTAGTCCATGGGGTTGCAAAGAGTTGGATACAACTGAGCAACTTTCACTTTCAAACATAAATGCTCATCTTCTGTGATCCTATAAAACAGAAAAGACTAAGCTGTATATAAAGCCTCAAATTTATGCTACTTTATTTCAGGGAAGAATCTAAAAGTGATAATATAACTTGCTGATGAAAGTATCCTTGTCTAAAATTAGCACACTGGGTACAGGCAGCCCACATTTTGAATTACTTTAGCATCATAAGCTGGATTTAGAAAAAAGAGGAACCAGAGATCAAACTGCCAACATCTGTTGGATCATAGAAAAAGCAAGAGAATTCCAGAAAAACATCTACTTCTGCTTTATTGACTATGCTAAAGCCTTTGACTGTGTGGGTCACAACAAACTGTGGAAAATTCTTCAAGAGATGGAAATACCAGACCACCTTACCCACCTCATGAGAAATCTGTATGCAGGTCAAGAAGTAACAGTTAGAACCAGACATGTAACCACGGACTGGTTCCAAATTGGGAAAGGAGTACATCAAGGCTGTATATTGTCACCCTGTTTGGTTAACTTCTTTGCAGAGTACATCATCATGGGCTGGATGAAGCATAAGCTGGAATCAAGATTGTAGGGAGAAATATCTATAACCTCAGATAAGGAGATGACACCACCTTTATGGCAGAAAGCAGAAAGGAACTGAAGAGCCTCTTGATGAAAGTGAAAGAGGAGAGTGAAAAAACTGGCTTAAAACTCACATTCAAAAAATGAAGATCATGGCATCCGGTCCCATCACTTCATCACAAATAGATGGGGAAACAGTGAGAGACTTTATTTTGGGGGGCTCCAAAATCACTGCAGATGGTGACTGCAGCCATGAAATTAAAAGACGTTTGCTCCTTGGAAGAAAAGTTATGACCAACCTGTACAGCATATTAAAAAGCAGAGACATCACTTTTCCAACAAAGGTCCATCTACTCAAAGCTATGGTTTTTCCAGTAGTCATGTATGGATGTGAGAGTTGGACCATAAAGAAAACTAAGCACCAAAGAATTGATGCTTTTGAACTGTGGTGTTGGAGAAGACTCTTCAGAGTCCCTTGGACAGCAAGGAGATCAAACCAGTCAATCCTAAAGGAAATCAGTCCTGAATATTCATTGGAAGGACTGATGCTGAAGTCAAAACTCCAATACTTCGGCCACCTGCTCCAAAGAACTGACTCACTGGAAAAGACCCTGATGCTGGGAAAGATTGAAGGCAGGAGAAGAAGGGGACGGCAGAGGATGAGATGGTTGGATGACATCACTGACTTGATGGATATGAGTTTTAGCGAGTTCTGGGAGTTGGTGATGGACAGGGAAGCCTGGGGTGCTGCAGTCCGTGGGTTGCAAAGAGTCAGACATGACTGAGAGACTGAACTGATAGAAGGATAATATTTTATAAGAGTTCATCAGAAAGTTCAGCTCAGTGTTCTCATTTGTCAGGAAATGCAATGGGGAATATAGATTCTTAAGAATATCAAATGGCCAAGAAGACAAGCTTGAAACAGGTTAGATTAACATGAACAGAGAAACTGAAAGGAAGATGGAGTCTGTCTACACATGGGATGGAACTGTCCTAAAATACACCACTGTCACTCAATAATAGGTACTTGGCTTGCATGGTGCCTGTGTTATCTGTACGACAACATTTGGTTCCTACTGTGTCCTCTGCCTACAGGCCTGTTATGACTATGAGAGCTGTCTGTTCCCTCAGAGAGCAAGTCCTGCTGCCTCATGGATTTTCCCCGGCCATAACTTCCTTTCTGCCCTTCGGGTAGGCTGCCTAAGGAGCAGGACCTTGGCCAGTTCTGTTCTGGAGGCGACATGCAGATGGCTGCTGTCAGGAAGCTGAGGACCAACGCTCCTCAAGGCTGAGGGCTCTGGGCACCCCTGACCAAACTTCTGATGCAAAATATTTACACTAATGTCACACATTTATAAAAAACAATCACAACTTTGCAGCAACTTTTAAACAGTGCTCTACAAATAACAAATGGAACTAGAATAATTCACCAAATCATACACTTTATTATTTTTGAACAACCACGTCTCCCACTTGACAGTAAGCTCCTTATAGGCAAGAAACATGACTCTCTTGTTCAGTGTTGTAGCTCCAGTACCAAAAGGTGCTTAGCGAGTGACAGGGGCTTGGCAAATGATGACCACAGCTGACACAGACCAGGGGTCAGCTCTTCCAGGCACCATGCTTTCACTTTCCACGCTGTCTCTCAGGAATCCTGATAACAGTCCAATCCAACTGAAGCAACAGGGAGTTCAACTGACTCCCCTGAAGTCACAGAGCTAGTAAGGGGCAGAGCTGGGTTCAAATGCTAGTACTTTGCTCCTGGAACCTGGCCTTCCACAAATGAAGTGGAACATTAATTAACTGCAGACCATTTGCAACTTGGCTGGTGTCTTGAAACCAACACGGATGGTGCTGAGTGTCAAGGATGTGAGCCTGTATGATGCAATTAAAGAAAGAACACTCAAGCAAGAGTCAGGAGATCTGGGTTCAGATCTTAGCCCTGGACTCCTGCACTGAGTCTGATCAAGTCTGGTGACCTCTTTGCTCACTGGTTTCCCCTGCTGGTCATTGAGGGGTTGGATGGTCAGTCAGGTCCCTGACACTTGTAACTCCTAAGTACTAGAGTCATCCTAGATGTAATCTTCTTATCCATTCAGACAACTGCAGGTCACACAAGTGTGCTCCTGTATCTTTCAACAAGGGAGAACCACCAAAATATCTAAAATAATCAAGCATGTTAATCTCTCAGAGCCTCAGTGCCCTGATCTGCAATTAGAACATAATAGTACCCACTTCAAAGGGTGGAGGTGAAGATTAGAGAGAAGCCAGGTAAGGGGCTGACATACAGTAGTAATTTCATAAACAGTAGCTTGGTTTATGATGGTTCTGAAGAGAGCTGGGAGGTAAGTCTGGAGAAAGAAAGAATCTCCTCAAAGCCTAGGAACCAGCCAACCAATGGAAAAGACCACACTGAAACAAAGATATTTTAAGTCATTTCTAAAAGCGGAACACACATATTTGCCACATCTCCAGAGCAAAGTTCTGTATGGAATTCTCTTTCCAAAAGTGAGTGATGTGGACAGGTTTGAATTAACTTTGGATAGAACAAAAAGGATCCTCTGGGATGGAGGGCACTGACACATGAATGCTGTAAAGCTAGAAAACACTGCGAGGCTGCCATTAGCTCTATTGCTAGGGCTGTGACAAGCACATGATGTGTTCACCTACTGAATCCTCAAAACTTGCTGAAGAGGGTGCTCTCCCTGTTTTATAGATGAGGGCACAGAGGCTTGACTTGCTCAAGGTCACACAGCTACTAAAGAGCCACATCCCCATTTAGTCTGCCCAGAACACTGATGGTCTTGCCCAACAGCTGCAACCCCTTCTGAACATGCTGAGATTCACAGGGCAGTAGTCTCTGTCCATGGGGTGGCTTTACAGGTAGGGCACGTGTGGGCTCAAGCGGCACTGGGTTTCAGTCACCGTTTACCCACCAATTCCCGGCAGCTATGGACAAATCATTCAACTTTCCTGGATTCTGTCTTGACCAAACAGAATATACTACATCCAAGTTTTTCACTGCAAATTTTGTGGAACATTTTATACCCAGGTGGTGAGGGATAAAAGAGCTAAAACATGAGGTGACCCCCTGTGTGGTATCCTGGTTGGGGGAAGGAGTGGGATATGTTTGTTAGCAAACACAGAACTGGGTGACTCTTTACTTCCCTTTCATCTTGAAAATTCAGAAATTCTATAGAATGTTACGTGATAGGGAAAGAGAAAGGGGAAGAGAGGGACTTAACGGGAATCACGGGGGAGGTAGCAGGGTTGGGGGGGGTGTTCATCTTGAGGCTGTGTTTGCATAGCAACAAATGTACATACCTAGCTTGTAAGCTTATCTGGGGTGCTTTGGGGTGGGGGCAGCTGGTGGATATGATGGGGCTGGAAGCTAAGTCTCTCTTAAATGACCACTATTGCACACAGCAAGCTCTCCACAGATGCTGGTAGATTTGAGTTTAAAGGAAAACAGACCTAGATTAAATTGATAGACGTTGAGCTGCTGCAGAAGATGTATGACTATGTGAAAAATGCTAACAATGTCTTTCTTTTGTTCTCAGCCACCCACTCCCCATAAGCCATTTTCAACCTCAAGATCAATGCTTTTTCATGTGAATGAGCCCATGTCTTCCAGCAGGATAAACCACAGGTAAACCTTCCCCAGCCTGCATCCCACGCGCTTGGAATCTGAACAAAGGTGAGCTGAGCTGTCTGGGAGCTGAAGAATTCTTCTTGTTTTCATTTGTATCCTTGCCCAGGGTAGTGACAAATAATGTTTCATGAGTTTCCAGCTTAGCTTTAGAGCTCAAAGGATAAAGTACTTCCACAAGAAAGAAGGAGAAGAAAGACGGTAAGAGAATTTTTAAAAAATTAATATATATTCTTATTGTTCAGTCACTAAGTCCTGTCCGACTCTGTGTGACCCCATATACTGCAGCATGCCAGACCTCCCTGTCTCCTTCACTATTCCTCCCCCCCCCCCACTTCATTCAAATAGCAGAGGCTTTTCTTCTCAGGAAAGATGACAGCGTGCCACAACCTTGGTCAGACCTGCCAAAGTCTCCCTCTGGTGATACGAGGGTTAACAATAACCTCAAGGAGTTCTTTAACCTCAAGGAGTTCTTTCAATATTTTTATTTTAAAAGCAGAGTAATTTGGGTCTTCTGACTCCCAGCTCATGTTTTTTTTTATGAAATCAGATTGCCTGATGAGTCATGTTCCCAGGCCACAAAAAAGACTGGCACTTAATTAATGCTCCAAAAATATTTGTTGAGTTAATTAAAGAACAAAAGAAAGAAAACAGTTCAGAAGATAGAGACCAAAGGCCATCAACAGGAGAGGATCAACTGTCTAACAGTGAAAGTCTTCTGTATCTTTGAACTCTTATCCACAACAGCCTGTTCCTCCGCCTCCTCAGCCTTTTCAAATATCACCTATTATACAGTTCCTCAATGAAGATTTTCTTTTGAGAAATCTTCCCGGATCAACCCAACCCATAGGAGATGGTTTCATTTCTTGAGATCTAATCATTCTTATTATCTGCCACTCATCAACCATGTTCTGCCAGGTGCCAACATTTGAAATTAACATTCTAGAGCCACGTAACTTTTCTGATTATCTTCCCACCTAGAACTCCTGGAGGGCAGGGCCAGTCCACACCTACCTCTGGAACTACTCTTAGGGCACTGAAACAAAGAAAGGGTGACTTCCAGAGCAACGACTAACTATACTGGAGTATTTTTAAGTTAATATAATCACTTTTGTTATATTCAATTTCTTCCAACTAGTTTAATAGAATCTCAATGCTGCTTGTCTTCCTACTGCCAGGAGAAGCCAATAACCACTGGCATCTGATCAACTGCACAAGATTCTACACAGGGAAGGACTGTATCAATGTGCTCTCCCCTAAAAACACCCCATTAATGACCTCCCTGGCAGCCCGGTGCTTAAGACTTTGCCTTCCAATGCAGGGAGTATGGGTTCGATCCCAGGTCAGGGAGCTAAGATCCTACATGACCTAGACAAAAAACTAAAATGGACAACAGAAACAATATTGTAACAAATTCAATAAAAACTTTAAAAACGGTCCACATAAAAAGCAAATCTTAAAAAAAAAATCAAAACCTAACATCTCCATTAAAATTAAGTGCGATGCTTATTAAGTCTCCAGATCTACACATCAGCCTACAGAAAGCAGGAGGAGAAAGGGGAAAGGTAAGCCACATCCAAACTCCAGGATGGAAGACAGTCCACAAGACAAATGACCTGGACTCTTCAACAAATCAATAGCAGGGGGGGAAGGAGAAATGGGGGATTTTTACACAATGTCAACCAGGAGAAATGGGTAGAACATGTTGGGATCCTGATTCAAATAGATCAATTGAACAAGGACCTCCTGGACACAAATTAACAAAAATTCCTTAGTATCACCTAAGATGAAGCCCCAAAGACAAATGTGAATTTGGAGACATTTGACTTTGGACTTAATATCTGATATTAAGGAATTCTTGTTAGTCTTGTTAAGTGAGATATGGTGTGATGGTTATGTAAAAAAATAAAATGTCCTCACCAGGGAGCACTGTGTACTGGATTCCTGATGAGTGGAATGATGAAATGACTTGAGGTGTTCTAAAAACACAGGGAAGACGTTAACCATTGTGGATGTTGGATGCTGGGTGAGTGGAGGTACTAATTACACTATCTGCTCTACTTTTTCAATCTGGGCAGATCACAAGGTATCATGTTTAACATACTAAATTGCCCAACTTGGGAAATTATAGTTTCCAATGCCAGTAAGGGGAAAGTGAAAATGACACACTTAGAATTTTTCTTTTTGCTGGACAGCATGACATGTGGGGTCTTAGCTAGTTCCCCAATGTGGGATCTTCATTCCCCACCAGGATTCAAACCTGTGCCCCCTGCTTTGGGAGCATGGAGTCTTAATCATTGGACCACCAGAGAAGTCCTTAGATTTTTTTTTTTTTTCCTGGCTGAGCTGCATAGCAAAGAATTGTTCATAAGAGTAAAAAAATAAAAAGCAAAAAAACAACTGGGATATCAAGTAATGTCAATCTATATAGGAAGAACAGCATAAATATGCAATTATCTTGGCCTAATATTCCTACATGTGTGAATTTACCAAAAGAAAACACTGTTAGTGCACTGTCGCTTAATAGTGATGAACTGGAAATAATAACAGACTAGCTACTAAACGTGGAGAAGACTTAATCTGCCAGGAGCTATGCTTAAGTGCTTAAAATACATTATTTTCCTTCAAACAATCCTCTAAGAAAAGTATCATCATTTTTTCCAGCAAGATGGTAGAGCTGAGAATTGGCAGAGCAAGAAATCCAGGTCAGGCTGGCTCCAGGGCCCACGTTTTTACAACTCTGCACTAAGTTACCCTGGAATCCAAGTGTCAGACAACAGGAGATGTTTACTGAAATTACATAACATCCACTGATGACACTGTGTAAACATTAACAAGTATACCTGTGAAGTCAAGCAACATGAAAAATGCTTAATTAAACAAAAAGCAAGATGAGGAATTCCCTGACAGTCCAGTCGTGTAGGACTCTGTGCTCTCGCTGCTAAGGGCCTGGGTTTGATCCCTGGTCGGGAAACTAAAATTCCACAACCCGCATGGCACAACCTCTCCATGCCTCCAACCAAAAAAGAAAAAAGGAAAACACCACCGGATGAAAACCATTTATTAGGGTAGCTATGCAAAATGTAAAAATGTGGAAAAGGCTGGCAGGGAAAATACATAAAATGAAAATGGCTGCATCAGAAGGGAGGTTTCCTAATTATGGGTCATGAGGATATGTTATTTTTATAATGAAAAAAATGAAAAGGGAGGTCATTGAATTGAGGTGTCTAACACTGCAGAGGGAACCAAGGCATCTGGGTAATGCTGTTTCCATAAACATTGTAAACCATAAGTTTCTTGACGTACATTTTTTCCCCCTTCCTCTTTGGATGTCTTCCAAAACTAAAAGAAGAAATATTCCTCTTCTCCTCCCCTAAATATTTTTCCAATGACCTCTACTAGGAATTCATCTAGTTTGATCAGAGAGAAGAATTATTCCATAGTTTTCTTTTGCACTAGATGACAAGTAAAATGTTACACTATAAGATGGATGTCTAAACATACCACAAGAGGAAAAACAACAACAGCTTAAATGAATCTACAAAGGATTGTTTCATAATGGAAGTGCCCTCTGAGTCTTGTGAAATTCTCTCACAGGTCACTTGTTATTAGCAAGACTCAGAAAAGCACCAGAAAGCAGGAGATCCCGTTCTCCATCTTACTACCGTCCGGCCCAGGCAGATCCTCAAAATCCCAGCCCACAGCTCAGCATCCTGGATCTACTTTCTTCTTCCTCCCCCTCCCCTTCCCTGGACCAGACACATTTGCTGGGTTCCCAGAGACAAGTGCACTGAGAGATTATGAACATCCAAGAGTTTTGGAATCTATAAATGCTCTACAGGTGGGAGGTTATCCTGATTAAAAATCTGATCGGTGTTCTTGTGTGTTTCCATGACTTCTAGAGATGTTCCTTGGGGAGGGAAAAAAAAACACAACTACTAGCTAGATTCCGCATTCTTTTAACTGCCAGAACCAGGGTTGCCATTAATGTCCAACTTTTTCTGACAAAGGTTCTGCAGCAGTCATGGAGATGATCATCCCTTGAAAAAGGTGCTAATCTGTAAGCCTGGCCACGTGATCGTCCGTGCGCCTACATGGTATTCGTCAGTACCTGTCACCAAGATAACAGCTTCATCTTGAACAGAGGAGGCAAGAATATTTCACAGAACGCCCTGCAACAGATTCCCCACAAAAGAGCTAAACAGAGAGAAAAGATCCTGGGGAAAAGAATGAAAACAGAACGAGTCAGACAGTCAGCTGGAAGAGATAGTGCAAAAGACAGCGACCCTTTAGGGAGTTAGTGCAACTTTCGGTGAAGATTATGGAAAAGCTACTGTTTCAAAGCCTTTGGACATCAGAGGAAAACACACAATAGAGAGTTTGCCGAACAGAGAGCTTTAAACAATTCAAGTTCAAACAAACAAAATTCCAGGAATTAGGAGAGGAAATTGCAAGGTGCTTTGCAAACCGCTGTAGTAAAGAAAAGCATGTTTAACTATTAAGTGTCAGTGATAAAAATGGAGATGCGGTGTGGTGCATCAGTGTGGTGGAGTTTATTTTGGAGGGAGAAGGAGTGAGGACAAGAAATAATAATAGCAAGTCACTAATAATAAATGATGGTAAAACTGGCAGTCGGCCTGCTTTGATCACTTACTCGGGGCAGCACTGTGCTAAGCATTTTGTAAGCATCTTCTTTTATCCCCATAACACCCTGTATTAGCTCAGATCAGCTAGTGACCTCCTTTATAGATGGGGAACCTGAGGCTCAGACAGGCTCCACAACTTCTTTGAGGTCACAATGGCAAGACTGTGATTCAAACTCAGATTTGCTTAAAAGCCCAGTGTTTGAACTATTCACACACAGATATATATAATTACCAGATCTCAAAGACCATCAATGTCATTTCTGAAGATTATTGGTAAGTATAAAATTCAGAGCTGATGGCCAAGTTGGTCAGTACCCTGGCTCCTTGCTTTCCTTCCTAGAGATAAAAATGAATGAAATGCTATCCAGTCCATGTTAGCAATTATGGACGTTTTCTGGGAAAAGTAGGAGGAAACTGGTTTGAAAAATCTGGGGGATTTTTCTTTCTTTGTGGTCTATCATTATTACAAGCTAATTGTACACCAGGATTCTCAGAGTAAAACACTTTAGTGGCATCACTGCTTAAAGAATCTTCTAACAACCCAAGTATTCACCTGTAAAAAGGAATGCGGAAACCCTGTTAGGTAACAAGGTTGGGGTCACATGGCCAGCTGATGACTCAGCACTGTGAGGCTCACTTCTGACTCTACTACTCCTTTGCTCTGGGACCCTGGGTGACTGACTCTTTCTGAGCCTCAGTTTCCTCACCTGTAAAACAGGGATAAAAACAGTACATAAGGCTATGATAGGAACTGAACAGATGATGCACAGATAGTATGTGCCACCGTGCCAGACACAACGTTAGCTAGTGTTTCAGTACAACTAACCAAGTAGCCAGGCCATTTCATTTACAAAGACTCCTGCATTTCCTGCCATATTCCTCACAAGTTATGGACTGTTCAGGTGTGGAATGAGTAAATGACATCTGCCAAAGCACCCAGTTGAGAACCTCACCCTATTTGAGACCTTGTTCTTTTCCCAAACCGTAGTCCATGGTTGAGAGAAAGAAACACTTACTGATGCATGTTCTTTTCTGCTGGGTTTTGGTATCTGACAAACACTGATGACAGGGTGGCAGCTTTTCCAACAAATTCCATTAGAATCTCAGAAACCCATCCTAACAGTGACGTCATCTGTTTTTTATTTTGCAATGTCAGTGAGAATGGGTGAAAGCTATTGCTCTTATCACAAAACAGCAACTCAGGGAGCCTTCTGTCTAGTCAAGGCGATGGTTTTTCCAGTGGTCATGTATGGATGTGAGAGTTGGACTGTGAAGAAAGCTGATCGCCGAAGAATTGATGCTTTTGAACTGTGGTGCTGGAGAAGACTCTTGAGAGTCCCTTGGACTGCAAGGAGATCCAACCAGTCCATTCTAAAGGAGACCAATCCTGGGTGTTCATTGGAAGGACTGATGCTAAAGCTGAAACTCCAATACTTTGGCCACCTCATGCGACGAGTTGACTCACTGGAAAAGACTCTGATGCTGGGAGGGGTTGGGGGCGGGAGGAGACGGGGACGAGAGAGAATGAGATGGCTGGATGGCATCACCGACTCGATGGACATGAGTTTGAGTGAACTCCGGGAGTTGGTGATGGACAGGGAGGCCTGGCGTGCTGTGATTCATGGGGTTGCAAAGAGTCGGACACGACTGAGCGACTGAACTGAACTGAACCAAGTCTAACTGCTCCATTCAAGACTCTCTTTGCTCGTGTTGCTCCTTTAAGAGCTTTGAGAACAAGAAGTTCAGGCTCCAGGGCACTCTGGGGTTTTGACTCACTGAGCATCAGTTCGTCCCTCTCCTTGTAACAGTCCTTTTGGGAAACTGCTCCTGTCTCACTGCATGTGGTTTCTGTGGTACTGAGCCCACCTTCAGTCCCCTTGGGAGTATGTGTAACTCAGGACTGGCCAACCAGCAACTGACCCCTCCTTCTGGCCGTAGTGATCGACTCAGAAAGGGGAAATAAGAACCAGGCTTGGGATTTCTGCAGGAAGAAATAGGTAAGAGAGGACCTCTAAGGGACAAGTGGGGTAAGCTTGGAGCTGCTGGTGGCTCTCTTTCCACCAGGAGGGGAGACCGTATCCAAGAATGAAGGCAACAGAGAGAAATAAAAGCTGTGAGGTAAAGAGAGGCAGATTCCTGGGGAAAAATAAGCACCTGGATCCAGCCACTCCTGAGGCCAATAAGCCATGGACTTTTTCCATTATATAAGCAGAAATCTGCTTTTTGCTTAAACGAATTTGAGTTGTGTTCTGTCTCTAGGAGCTGGAAGAGTTTTGACTCAAAGACATAGAGAAGGGCCTCCACCAAACAAATGAGCGCTTGTCTTCTTACTCCCACGCATCATTCAGGATTTGTACTGTATATCTAAGTCTTACTTCACTCCACGAGACTGTAAATTTCTTGACACTAGGAGACAAGTATGGTAACCTACTGATAAAGTGACACTTTTTGTCAAAACCAACTTATGTTGGCCAAAGAATCACTCTTTAATAATGCCAAAGAAAGTTGAAAAAGGTTAAAGTTGTTCCATAGGTGAGCTTTTGGAAGCTGATGGCGTGAGGAGTTAGGGGGTCTCATGAATATCCAAAGCCACTGACACCTCCAATACCTTCATTTGTCTGAGTCACCTATCACCTTGTACTTGGCCCATCTTAGCAGATGGGAAAACCCCTACCAAAGCTGCAGGCTAGTCAGAGGTCTAACTGGACCACAAACAACTTCCCCCACTGATCACCTATGACACTAGTAAGCCTGCTTTATTTTGAAGGAGGATTCACCACCCCAAGTACTCTTCATACACAAACTCTGACTACATTTGGACAGGGAAATTTGTTTTAAATTATTTCTTAAAGTTTTTTATTTTTCTTAACCCATGTTTCACATTGTGTAGCAGAATAGATTTCAAATGGATCAAAGATTTAAATATAAATGTGAAAAGCATAAAAGTACTCGAAGAAGATGGGCAAAGTTCCTGATGTAAAGACTTTTTACTTTAACTATGACTCAAAGTTCAGAAGAAAATATATGGAGATCTTTTTATCATAAAATGGGCTTCCCCCGGGGGGCTCAGCTGGTAAAGAATCCGCCTGCAATATGGGAGACCAGGGTTCGATCCCTGGGTTGGGAAGAGCCACTGGAGAAGAAAAAGGCTACCCACTCCAGTATTCTGGCCTGGAGAATTCCATGGATTGTATAGTCAGTCCATGGAGTCACAAAGAGTCAGACACAACTGAGCGACTTTCACTTATCGTAAAATTAAAAAAAACAACACCCTTCTACATGGCAAACAAAACAACAGAAACATCATAAACAAAGTCACAAAACAAAGGACAAAGTGGGAAAATATATTCATAACTTATATCAGAAAACTCTAATCTGTGAAGACCTCCTAGAAAATAGAAAGCAAGAAGCTAAGGACCAACAACCATCTCTGTATGTTTGGTATGAAAACATTCACAAGGAGCAAAGCTGCTTATGATGCATGAGTGTTTTAAGAGCTAGTGGGGTGAGTTAGGGCTTGGACTTGGTGCTCCAGGTTCAAACCCCAGCTCTGCCACTTTCCTGTCTGTGACTTGGGCAAGCTATTCCAACTGTGGATTCAGGGATTAAACTCATGTAAATATGCTCACTGACTACCTGTCTCATAATAAGTGCTCAATAGTAAAGTAATGATACCAACCATAGAACAAACCAAAAATAAAATCCTGGACCAGAAGAAAAAAAAAAGTGCTCAATAAATATGAGCTGCTAATATTCAAGTAGAGATTTTAAAATTGAGAACATAATTTAACATCAAGATCTTGCAGATATTCAGAATGTAAGGTCCATGTGATGCACAGCTAACAAAACAAACATCAACATCATTAGTAACTTAATAAGGGCCTACTCTTTTCTATCTTACAAACACGGCTGTTCTTACAGCAATCTGCCTAACTTAAAAGCTAAGAAACAAGTTGTCCAACTAAGCCGGTGCAGAAAAAGATATTCAGAGCCCCCAGAGTTCTAAAAATTAAAGCCCTCAGTGATAAGAACAGACGCTGGTCCAGGAGTAAAAGCTTCTACTTCTGGAAGCTTGTTTCTGAGAGGGAGGGAGAAGGCCCTGGGTTTCTAGCACACCTTTCCCACGTATTGCTGCTTATTGCTCAGAAGTCAGGAAGTTTAAAGAGGCCCTTCTGTGGCTGTGGTGAAGGGGTGCACACACTGCTATTTCTCTGGGGCAGACTTCTGCATGGGTGCAGGTGCCATCTGCCTGGGGCCGGGAAGGACCCGTCTGAAGCTAGCAGGGAATGTGAGCTCTTGGGCAATCTGTGTGAGGTCTGGGTAAGTGTACACCTGGGGGTCCTTCCCACCTCCCAGAGACTGGTCCCCTGGTTCCAGAAGCCTGACCAAGGCGTGACGGGAACAACAATGCCCCTGCCTTTGGCTCAGGTTGTTCAAAGACCATAGCTGCCTACTCAGGGAGCCCTAGTTACCCCTGAGGCCCCACAGCTGAAATAGGGTCTGCCTAAGATGGAGAAATGAAAGCCTCCCTCTACGAGGAGATGTCTCTCAAATGACAGTTCTGCCAACCCCCACACAGACACAGCTTTTCAAAACAAGCACAGAGCCCCACATCTTTTTCTATGGAAATCCCACTGCATACTTTTTTTTTTTGCCTTTACATCTTTGGAATGCTGATTTAAACACTGGCAGCTAAAGCAGTCTAACAAACAGTGGGGCTATCTTGTCTCCCTGGAAGTGCTGATTTTCGGAGGTCAAGAAGAGAGCCCACCCACAACCCCTTGATGGATTACATAAAGAGGGACTTGTTTCTGACCTCTAATGAGGATTTCCACAGAATGCTGGGATTTCAGCAATAGTCACCTAACTTCTATCAAGTTTAGGGCCATCTACCAGTTTTCAAATAACAGCAGTGGGGTTTATGGTTTACTCTCTGGCAGGAATATTATAGTATTTTACAATGTCTGTAAGGAAGGTACTCTGATCCCCCCTGCATTTTACAAAGAGGGTAACTGAAATGCAGAGAGGATGTGTAATTTACCCAAGGTCACAACGCTTACAAATGGCAGGAAAAGTAAAAGTGAAAATGTTGGTTGCTCAGTGTCCGACTCCTTGCAATCCCATGGACTGTAGCCCACCAGGCTCCTCTATCCATGGAATTCTCCAGGCAAGAATGCTGCAGTGGGTTGCCATTTCCTTCTCCATGGGATCTACCCGACCCAAGGATTGAACCCAGGTCTCCTGCATTGCAGGTGGCTTCTTTACTTCCTGAGCCACCAGCTAGAGTTTAACTCAAGTAGTGTGGTTTGAGTCTATACTCTGAACCATAATGCTACGGTGTCCCTCAAGATGGTCATGGTGGTGGTGGTAGGGACGGTAACGATAATGATGAAGATACTATGTCCCTGGCCCCATGTCGAGCATTTCCCATACATCACCACATTAAATCTAACCTTCCAGCAAGGCCCATCAGTTTCACCACATCTGTCAACTTCTCCCCACCTCCTACCACTATCCCAGCCATCATCTCTCACCTGGACTACTGCAGCATCCACTCAGTGTTCTCCCAGTTGCAAATCCTGTCTCGACAATCTCCCTCCAGCATGAAAGTGAGAAATGGACCACAATGGCTCAGCGCCATGCTTTCGATGTGTGGTGCTGGAGAAAACTCTCGGGAGTCCCATGAAGATCAAACCAGTCAACCCTAGAGGATATCAACCCTGAATACTCAATGGAAGGGAAGTTGCTGAAGCTGAAGCTCCAATACTTCAGCCACCTGATGTGAAGAGCCGAGTCACTGAAAAAGACCCTGATGCTGGGAAAGACTGAAGGCAAAAGGAGAAGGGGGTGGCGGAGGATGAGATGGTTAGATAGCATCATTGACTCAATGGATATGAGTTTGACCAAACTCTGGGAGACAGTGAAGGACAGGGAAGCCTGGCATGCTGCAGTCCATGGGTCGCAGGGAGTTAGACACGGCTTAGCAACTGAACAACACAGAGAGCAGGATTGTTTAAACTGTTATCTCAAATCACAGCACTCACTGCGTGCCTCGATCCTCCAGTGGTTTTACCGCACTTAAATCCCAGTTCCTTGCCACAAATGATGAGGCCCTGAGGGATCTGACCCATGTCCACCTGTCAGTCTTCATCTTCCTACAGCTCTCCTCCTCATCCCTGGGCTCCAACACAGCCTCCTTTCCGTCCCGCTGCCATGCCAGGACATTTTTACTGGCTATGTCTTCTGCCGCCAAATCTCTGCAGGACTGGCTTCTTTTAGTCACTGAGGCATCAGCTCACAAGGCTGGTCCTTAGAGGGGCCTTTCCTGAACTCCCACCTATGGGCGATCCCCAACCCCCATCTCTCTCCCTCTCCACCTGACCTGGCATCTCAGAACCAACTGTACCTCTGCTGATTTACTGCTATTTACCATCTCCCATCTAAGCTACAACTCTGTGAAGGCACAGCTTCTTCTCCCTCACGTTTGCTCACCAGCACTTCAAAACAGTGCCCAGCACTGAATGGAGCCCAGTAGATGTTTATTCACGAAATAACTGAGTCGTCTCATTTACTCTTCTCAAGAATGCTGCTTTAGAGGTGAAGCACAGCTTTGTAACCTTTAATGATGTACCTCAGGCTGTAAGTCTAGAAGTGGTATTTAAGAGTCCACACTCTTCACCTCCATGAGTAACTGGCTCTGTGACCTTGACTTTTCACACCATTTCTCTGTATTCCAGTGTCATTCTCTTTTTAAAATAAGACGATCAGAAGATCTCCCATGTCTCTTACCTGCCTTCCACACGTATTTGGGCTCAAGAGCCCATGATCCTAACCACTGCACCAGAGCCTGGCAAACTCTCCTGTAAAGGGCAGATAATTATTTTAGGCGTTGTGGGCCACGCCGTCTCTGTTGCAGCTACTCAATTATGCTGCTGCAGTACAGACAGACAATGAGAATGTGGTTGTGTTCCAGTAAAACAGACAGACAGCAGGCCAGTAGAGCTGGCCCTAGCTTGAAGATATCTGCACTAAACCACAAGGGAAGAAGTCTGTAGTCTTCGTCCATCTTTCAGTGACTCAATGGACATGAATCTGAGCAAACTCCAGGAGTTAGTGGAGGACAGAGGAGCCTGGCAGACTGTGGTTCATGAGGTTCCAGAGAGTCAGACATGACCTAGCGACTGAACACTACCACCAATCAGATAAGAAGCTCTTATCCCCAGAACGCTGGTCTATATATTCAGAAGACATATCAGTGTTTTAAGAAAGGTCAGGTCTATTCATGCAACTATATTAACCAGTTATCATATTCATAGAAACAGAAATGGATACCCTTCTGCTTTTTCTGGACATAACCTGAGCAATCTTTAGGTGAGCCTGGCGGCAGGGGGTTCTCTAATAGGAGGAAAGGTTTGTGTCTAGGCTCAGGGAGCAGTCAGGAGGACAGATGTCTGCTGATGAGTCACTGGGGAATCAAGAAACTTGCTTTTCTTACTAAATCAGGAGTGTAATGATGCCTCTGGTTAAGAGGAACCAGTGGAGACTGTGTGGGAAGAGTGCAAAAACTAGAGGGCCCAGGATCCAAGGGGGTCTTAAGATGCGGGCAGAGGTCTGAGTTAGACAAGAAGGCAGCTCTTCTTGTGTTACACCCACTCCACTGGGCCTTTAGAATGGGGTTTCATTCTTTTTTAAAAGCAGTTTAAAATAATCAAAGCAAATGCTATGGGTAATATATAATGAATGTTGATATCCCCACCATCCAAAGCTATGGACTCAATTTTTTGTTAAATGTGCTTCCAGCACTTTTTTTTTTAATAGATAAAAGAAACAAAACATTACTAGAATACCTAATATCTCCTTTCCACACAACCACAGTTCCATATCCTAACTCAACCCACCCCCCAAGTGGCAACTGTTGTCATAGATTGGGTATATATCCTACCAGTCCACTTATCATTACAAAAAATGTTTTTATTGAATTAAAATTCACCATTTTACCCTTTTTAAAATATGCAATTCTGCTGTGATCAGTATATTTACAATGTCGTGCAACCACCACTACTGTCTTAATTCCAGAACATTTCTATCACCCAGAAGAAAACCTGTACCTCCCAAATCTGTACCACTTTATAGACAGACTTTTTGCCAATGCTGGACATTTCATATACAATGGAAACATACTATATGAGATCTTTTGTAGCTGGCTTCTTTCACTTAATGTTTCTAAGTTTCATCCATGTTGTAGCATGTATCAGTATTCATGCCTTGTTCTGGCTGAATAATAAGCGATTGTTTGGACATACCACGCTTTGATTATTCATACCTCTGCTGATGGACATTTGAGTTGTTACTCTTTTTTGCTACTGTGAACAGTGCTGCTAAGAACATTTGTATGAAAGTCTTTGAGTCAGTTCAGTTCAGTCGCTCAGTCGTGTCCGACTCTCCGCGACCCCATGAATCACAGCACGCCAGGCCTCCCTGTCCATCACCAACTCCCGCAGTTCACTCAAACTCATGTCCACAGAGTTGGTGATGCCATCCAGCCATCTCATTCTCTGTCGTCCCCTTCTCCTCCTGCCCCCAATCCTTCCCAGCATCAGAGTCTTTTCCAGTGAGTCAACTCGTCGCATGAGGTGGCCAAAGTATTGGAGTTTCAGCTTTAGCATCAGTCCTTCCAATGAACACCCAGGACTGATCTCCTTTAGAATGGACTGGTTGGATCTCCTTGCAGTCCAAGGGACTCTCGGGAGTCTTCTCCAGCACCACAGTTCAACAGCATCGATTCTTTGAGCTCCTGTTTTCAGTTCTTTCGGGTAAAGGAAGTCTAGTTAAAGGAGCAGAATGGGTAAGTCTATACTGTGTAAGGAGCTGTCAACTCTTTTCCACAGTGGTGTGCCATCTTACATTCCCACCAGCAGAGTGTGAGGGTTTCAGTTTCTCCACATCTTCACCAACGCTTGTTATTTCCAAATCTTTCTTTTTTAATGCATGGATGTGAAATAGTATATTATTGTGATTTTTATTTGCATCTCCCTAATTGGAAGGACTGATGCTAAAGCTGAAACTCTAATACTTTGGCCACCTCATGCGACGAGTTGACTCACTGGAAAAGACTCTGATGCTGGGAGGGATTGGGGGCGGGAGGAGATGGGGACGACAGAGAGTGAGATGGCTGGATGGCATCACCGACTCGATGGACATGAGTTTGAGTGAACTCCGGGAGTTGGTGATGGACAGGGAGGCCTGGCGTGCTGTGGTTCATGGGGTCGCAAAGAGTCGGACACGACTGAGCCACTGAACTGAACTGAACTGAATGACAACTAATATTGAGCATCTTTTCATGTTCTTATTGGCTATTTGGAGATCTTTGACCACTTTTTTAAAAATTCCAGGTACCCACAAATAATGTATATTATTGTTTTCTGGGTGTAAATCTCAATATTTTCCCCACTTAGCATTGTTTTTGAGCTCCCTCCATGTTATTTTATATAGATCTAGATCAAAGTTTAATTGCATTTGGCCTTCCCTACACCACATTTTACTTGTTCTCTTATTTATGGAGTTAGACTGTTCTTTTTTTTTTCCTTTTCTGTTATGTTACAAAAAGCATTGCCTTTCACTTCCCTGTACATGCCTCCTTTTGCACTCCTGGGACTAGTTTTATAAAGATTCAAATGTAGATTGTAGGATACGCACATTTACTATCTTACCAGATGCTTAGTTTCTTTTTAAATATACATTCGGAAAACCAAATGCAACTCTGGATCACATTTCGGGAGGCTCCTCAGCCTCCAGTCCACATCACACTCACATGTTCCTCGAGTAGGACAAATGCACACTTTTCCTGAAATTTTCCATATTCTTCAGCACATTGCAAGCATTCTGATCAGAGGGTAGTATAGTGAAACAGTTCTTCTGTATCATAACTGTCAAGAGTAGTGACTTCCAAAGTGTGTTTCCTGTAGCATCGGTCTCACCCAGGAACTTGTTAGGAAAGCAAATTCTTGAGACTCATGCCAGACCTGAGTCAGAAACCCTGCAAGTCCTCCAGGTGATGCTGACTGCAGTTAAAATGTGAGAACCGCTGGATTAGCCCTTTCCTAGTGTGCAAGTTTGAAGCAGAGGAAAAGGACCAGTCACCAAATCATGATGCTAAAGTTAACAGGCTAAGAAAGGAGTGAGCACTTCTGTATAACGG
Source organism: Moschus berezovskii (assembly GCF_049115385.1). Classification (NCBI taxonomy): domain Eukaryota; kingdom Metazoa; phylum Chordata; class Mammalia; order Artiodactyla; family Moschidae; genus Moschus; species Moschus berezovskii. The sequence continues at coordinate 16,286,456 of NC_142483.1, forward strand.
AGTCTAGAAGATCATGAGAGACAGCACAGGACACAGGGATGGAATGTGACTTTAAGACAGAGAGATGAGCATTCAGGTTCTGATCCTACAGGGCGGGAGTCCCTGGCAAAACCCTCAACCCCCCTGGGTCTTCCCATACAGGATGTGTGAGGGTTACAAGAAGGGTTACATGAAAGGTCACACGTTTTGTGATTCCATTTATAGGAAATATCCAGGAAAAGCAGACCCATAGGGACAGAAAACAGATGAGTAGTTGGGTTGCCAGGGGCTGGGAAGGGGGAGATGGGGGCAGATGGAGTCATTGCTTCAACGGGCCTGGGGTTTCTCTTTAGGCTGATGGAAATATTTTGAACACTAGAGGCAGTGGTTTCACAATATTGTGACTGTATTAAATGCCACAGAACTGTACACTTCAGTTAATTTTACATTATGTGATTTTTACCAGAATTGAATAGAAAAAGAGATGTTATATAGTGAATGCTTCACACAGCACTGGGTGTGTGAAGTGGAAAGTAGCTATCATTATTGAAAAAGTTGAAGTTTCCAATAATAAAAACTGGAAGCAGACTATACGTTCAATAGTGGATCAATTCAGGATTAGTAGTGGATTAATTCAGTAAAGCTATGTCCCAATTAAACAATTTCATACTACATAGATATTAAGAATAATAAGGTCCAGATGTATGTAAGAACAAGTGCAATGGTCTTGTGTACCAGACACAAAACAGTATCTGTCTATCATGTTGCTCTATTTGCAAATATACATAATTATACATTTAGAAAAGCTTTCTGTCAACATATGAAGAGTAGGTCTTTCCCAGTAGTAAAATTATGATATAATAATCTTTTTTATGTTTACCTTTATCTTATAATTTTCTGCAACATCCTTGTAATGCCAGTACAATAAAGATATTAAAATTTGAAAAATGTGAAAAATAGACATGTTGAGATACTTTTCATTTAAAGGCTGACTGCCAAGAATTCTTACCTAAAAGTATTAAGACTATTAATTCACTAAATTATTTGTTTTTGTGTTCACAATTTTAACATTAGTTTTCGTAAAAAAGATGTTCACCCATACTTTGTGCATTAAAATGAAATAAAAGACATGGAAATGTTACATAAAAGCATCAGGTCAGAGTAAGATTTAATTAATTGCTACTTGTCCTTCCAAGGGTCTCAGCCACATGGAAGGACCATATTGTTCCCTTGAAAGAACTATTAAGCTGTAGCAGAAAGGCTTAAATGCACAGACCTTCTCCCTTCCTTTCATACACAAAGAAAATGACCTGCAAAGTTCAGCAACTCCCAGGCCAGATGACTAAAATGGGGCCTGATAAAGTGCCCTGTGGCTGAGTCACACACAAGTCCCTCCTGACCTCTGGGAAAAAGAGGATAGAGGAACCATACACCTCCATGAGGACTTCTGTGCAAAGATTTCTGAGTGTCAAGAAATGAATGAAGTCTGTGTTTCCCCAGCTTCCCCAAAGGAAAGAACATCACATCTCTTAGAAAAACTGCTGGTATTAAGCAGGACTGTTTCTGCAGCAGAAATCACCTTTGTGACAGTTTAGCAAGCAAAGGTGTGTGTTTACATCTGATTGATGCAAGCTGATGTATCACTTTTCCTTGTCCTCTCCCTGCATCTTCTGTGCTTAAGAGATAATACCTGATAACTGCACAAGGCCAACTTAGCAATTTTAGGAAGAAATAGGTTAAAAAACAGATGTTTGCTTTTGGTCAGTAATTGATGAAAAATTTCTAAAGGAAAAAAGGGGAAGCAAGCATTCATCAGAATGCTTTTTTATTTTTTAAGTATTCTTTCATATTTTGTGCACAGAAATATTCTACAAACTTCTATCTCCCACTATTTTTAGGGGGGAATTGGAATAGTTGACATTTTAAATTAAAAGTTGAGAAGCATTATAAATCCCATTATAAGATTATTCTAATTAGTTGTGCTGTACATTTATTTATTGATTCAGTTCATTCAGGGATTCATTTATTGGCTAATTCCTTCACTTACTCACCCAGAGTCCCTACATGGACCCAACACAAGACGCAGGGAAACAAAGGTGATTTCAGCCCATTCTTGTTTTGACATATTCTGAATGATCCAAACCAGTCCTGAAGATACTTATAACACAATCAGAGAAGATATAAATAGACAATTGTGTAGGACCAACAATGATGTGAAAGAATCAGTCTCCAGGACATGATTTTTATTTCACTCACTCCCAGAAGGCCCATCCTCTAAATATTCAACATGTATTCAGGCTTTCAGAGCCTGCAGAAAGTGTGCTTTATTTTTAATAAATAGTTTCCTAAAGAAAGTGAAGAGTTACCATCAGAATCAGAAGGTTCATAAAGTCTATTTTTACCTTTTGAAAAGGCTAGGCCTAAGTGGTTGATTAAAAAGAATGGAGGTGCCTATAACCCAGAGAAGAGTCTAACTAAGAGAGACGTCATTTAAAAGGAAGGAGAGGGGCAAGCAAAGAATCCAGACGTTTTCCTACTTTGCTGCCACACTCAGAGCAGAGCACAGCCAGCTGAGTTCATGGGGAAATTACACGCTTTCCTCCTTGGTCCTGCATCAGTGCCACAGTCCCACCAGCTGAGTTAATTGGAATTGACTGCTCAATGGAACAAGTCTTCCATTTGTAACTGGCTAGAAAACTTGCAAAGAAGTTTTGCCTGACAGTCCACCAGGCAGAAAACATGAGGACAAAAGATGGTCCAATGATTACCAATGGGAAGCAAAGAGGAAGACTATTTATTAAAGAGGCTATTTTGTGAAGCTACCTGAAGTTGCAGGGCAAGGAAGTGTTGTGAGGCGCAGAGCCTGTGGTAGCCTGTCCCTCGTAAACCCCGAACTCCAAAGCCATCACCTCCAGTGGATGAGCAAACTGCAACACGTCTTGACAAACAGTTTCCTTCCATGAGTTAAGAAGTCACTTGAAAAGGCTTGCTTATAAGTACTGACCGTCTGAATTCACCACAGCATGAATACTTAACCTGTGATTATGGTCAAAGCAGAGCTAATTCCTCTGCTATTGTGCATGCACAGCCTGGCAAACAACCTCACTCTAGAACTTTAGGATTATAAGCTCCCTTCAGCAGCCAGAAAACCACGTATTTTTCTAACTGCATATAACTGTGTTAACTGCAAGAACAGTCATCAAAAGCCAAGTTTTTTAATTTTTTAAAAAATTTTAAATTGGAGGGTAATTGCTTTACAATGTTGTGTTGGTTTCTGCTGACCAGCAACGCAAGTTGTCATAACTATATATATAATGTGTGTGTATATATATCCTTTCCCCCTTGAACCTCCCTCTCACTCCTCAATTCCATCCCTCCAGCTTTTCACACTACCGTGTGTAAAATAGACAACTAATGGGAAGCTGCCATATAACAGAGAGCCCAGTCTGGTGCCATGTATTATGTTTTGACTCAATAGTTACACTCCTGGGAAGACAGTCTCTTGGACGTGTGCAAAAGTGTAGCTAAGACTGTTCTTCATAGAACTATTTATAAGAATATATATATATATAAACACCTTAAGCAACATTTTATATGTGATAAGTATAGCTACAATTGGAATATTATGCTGCCTTTCAAAATAATGATTTAGAAAAAAATATGTATTAATTTAAATATATTAGAAGAGCAGACCAGTTGACTGAACTTTTTGGTAAAAATCTCTACATAAGACAGGTTGTTGTTGTTTAGTCACTATGTCCGACTCTTTGCGATCCCATGGAGTGTAGCCCACCAGGCTTCTCTGTTCACGGGATTTCCGAGACAAGAACACTGTAGTGGGTTGCCTTTTCCTTCTCCAGGGGATCTTTCCAATCCAGGGATCAAACCTGTGTCTCCTACATTGGCAGGTGGATTATTTACCACTGAGCCACCAGGAACCTAAGACAAGCAGTCTTGTTTTAGGATTTTAGTTATTAAAATCTAGATTCTATTTCTTATATTATCACTGAATTTTTACACTGTTACTTATCAAAATCTGGTGAATAACAGGGAAATAATAAAAAGGCTTCTGGAAAAATATCATAAAATCCATACAGTAATACAGCCCATGTCTTTTCTTTACAGGTATTTTGCCTTCCACAATTCTAAGAAGCCCTATTTCATGATGATAAAACCTTAACAGGTTAGCAGTTCAAGTGTAGATGTGATGTGAGGTGAAGGTCTGCCACAAACAAAAACGCTGATGGTAGAGAAAAGTAACAGCTGGCAGCTTGGTAATGTAAGGGAAACTAGGAAAAAGTGTGATAATCTGAACTGAGGACTCAAAAAGCACAAACTCCTGGGGCCAAATAGCCCTAAACATCAATGCAATATAGCAAAGCATAATGGTTAATGACCATCTGAGAATGGCAAATGATAATGTGTATAACCTGTTACAAGGCAGGAGAACATAATATCTGCTTACATAACTAGACATATTTGTGTATTTGCACATATACATTTTAAAAGTGGGAGGTTTTACATATATTTATTTTTGGTGTATGTGTGTGTGTGATTTAATGTCGTTGTTGGTTTAACTTTGGTTTTTAAAGAGGCCTGTGTAGCGAAATCCAAAAACAGGGTAGTTTTGTTAGTAGTACTACACCAATGTTACTTTCCTGATTTTCACCCACTTGCTATAGTGATTGTGAAATATTATTAAGGGAAGCTGAGAGCGAGATATAAAGGAACTCTCTGCAGTGTAATATTTCTGTAAATCTAAAACCAATTCAAAATGGAAGCTTGTTAAACATATGAAAGCAAACCAAGAAGAAGGAGGGCTTGGTTACTTAAACATACTTTCCACATCGTGTACCCCCGCCTCACATCTAAAGGAGTCTGATCGCTGAGCTTTTACTGATTGGGTTCGCCAAGCATCAACAGCGACCTCTGAAGGCTACCTTCCTTTAGAATCCGACAGCCCTCTACCCTCCTGAGAAAGAGCAGTAAGAAAGTGGCCTGGCCCCTAAGTCTGCAAACTCTGGTACAACTCTGCAGGATGCGAAGCTCTGAGGACCGGAAGTGTTTCATCTGACAGGAAGCCCCTTGGGGATGACTTCAACCAGCAGACCCCAGGCATTATCTCATCTTGGCAATGTGTCATCCTCTGCATTTTCCCTCAAGCTACTAAGAGGAAATGGGGGGTGAGACACAGCTCGAGCAGCCCACCTCATTTTGAAGCAGATATTTTTAGCACTTTGAGGCAAAGAGGTTACTTTTAAAGACTATCCCAGACATTCTATAAAGGTGAGGCGGAGACAGCCTGCTACACTCTAATGAAAAGCCTATGCTGTGCTCAGGAGAGCCAGCCAATAATGTCACAAACAGGAAAAAACACTCTGTTTCAGGGATGCTGTAAATATTTACTGCGTCTGATGGTGTATTTACTATTCAATGATCAAGCAAAACAAATGTTCTAGGAAAAGACACAGTCTATGTTTCTATAGGTTCACAGTATTTCAAAGCTGGAAATGAGCAGAGATGCTGTCCAGTTCCCATGTTCTACAGATAAGAAGGTTGAGGCTCCAAGTATCCTCCCATCATATGTCTCCTTTTCAAAGTATCACTAATACCACACACATTCCCAGAGGCACAGTTCATTGTTTACACATTTGTCTCTCACATATGATTAGAAGTGTCTGTTTGCTGAGGGACTTGGCCCAGGGAGCATCATAAGTGCTCAGTAAAAGTTTGAGACACCAGAATGGCAGGCCAGCTCTGCCCTGACTCATGTTCCCTGGTACCCCTTCATTGCTCCTGATTTTAAAACTGAGAAGACAAATCCCACTTCTGAAAGGGTGACAGAGAAGCCAGGAACACACTGGAAATTCACTTCCTGGCACCTTACAAAAGTAATATTACATATTCAAATTGCTTAAAAATTATTTTTTCACTTATTTCATCAAATATTAAAATGTTTTCCCTTTTTTTTTTTTTTTTAAGGTAAGAGCTTCCAGGATGCTGCTGTATTAAGTTTCATGGGTAGCAAGATTTACTGAGATAGAAAAGGTTTTCTTTTTTTTTTTTTTTTTTGGTTTTATTTATTTTTTTCCTCTGAAATATTTCAATATTTCTGCAGGTTTAGTACATCGTAAAATACATTTCAACTAAAATTCACAAATCTAAAAACCTGTTAGGCATTTTTAGGCATTTTAAGTTGGAAATGAAGACCAATGTTACATCGTAATATGCCAATTACAAATAGTACTTCAAATAGCAAATACTACAGTTTGTCCCAAACTTTAAAAACTATTCATGAACTCAACACTGAACTATTGATGGCTATGAGAATTGTTTCCTAGCCTTTTTGAAAATTTCAACCCATTTACGTTTAAGGTAATTATTGATAAGTACGATCCCGTAGCCATTTTCTTTATTGCTTTGGGTTCAAGTTTATACATTCTTTCTGTGTTTCCTGTCTATAGAAGATCCTTTAGCATTTGTTGGAGAGCTGGTTTGGTGATACTGAATTCCCTCAGCTTTTGCTTGTCTGTAAAGCTTTTGATTTCTCCTTCATATTTGAATGAGATCCTTGCTGGGTATAGTAATCTGGGCTGTAGGGTATTTTCTTTCATCACTTTAAGTATGTCTTGCCACTCCCTTCTGGCCTGAAGAGTTTCTGTTGAAAGATCAGCTGTTATCCTTATGGGAATCCCCTTATGTGTTATTTGCTGCTTTTCCCTTGCTGCTTTTAATATTTGTTCTTTGTGTTTGATCTTTGTTAATTTGATTAATATGTGTCTTGGAGTATTTCGCCTTGGGTTTATCCTGCTGGGGACTCTCTGGGTTTCTTGGACTTGGGTGATTATTTCTTTCCCCATTTTAGGGAAGTTTTCAACTATTATCTCCTCAAGTATTCTCTCATGGTCTTTCTTTTTGTCTTCTTCTTCTGGGACTCCTATGATTCGAATGCTGGAGCCTTTAACATTGTCCCAGAGGTCTCTAATATTGTCCTCATTTCTTTTAATTCGTTTTTCTTTTTTCCTCTCTGTTTCATTTATTTCTACAATTCTATCTTCTAGTTCGCTTATCCTGTCTTCTGCCTCTGTTATTCTACTGTTTGTTCCCTCCAGAGTGTTTCTGATCTCATCTATTGCATTATTCATTGTATATTAACTCTTTTTTATTTCTTCTAAGTCCTTATTAAATCTTTCTTCCATCTTCTCAATCCTTTTCTCCAGGTTATTTATCTGTAACTCCATTTTGCTTTCAAGATTTTGAATCATTTTCACCATCAAAATTTGAAATTCTTTATCAGGTAAATTCCCTATATCTTTTTCTTTTGTTTGTGTTGGTGGGCAATTATCTTGTTCCTTTACTTGCTGGGTATTTCTCTGCCTCTTCATCTTGCTTATATTGCTTTGCTTGGGGTGGCCTTTCCGTCTTCTTGCAGTTTGTGGAGTTATCTTTATTATGTAGTTTCTTCGCTGTGTGTGGGGTTGGACGGGTGACTTGTCCGGGTTCCCTGGTTAGGGAAGCATGTGTCGGTGTTCTGGTGGGTGGAGCTGGATTTCTTCTCTCTCCTTTAGAAGACAATGGGCTGCTTTTCTGGGAGCCTGATGTCCTCTGCCAGTATTCAGAAGTTGTTTTGTGGACTTTACTCCACGTTCAAATGTTCTTTTGATGAATTTGTGGGGGAGAGAGTGGTCTCGCCGTCTTATCCCTCCGCCATCTTGTTCCTTCCTCCCCAGAACACTGGATTCTTATATTCCACTTGGTCGTGGAGTATCTCTTCCCAGCTGCTCCAGCAAGGTGCAGCCGCTGTACCTTACCTTGGACAAGGGGTATCTCCTCAAGGCCGCCCCTCCTGCTTTGAATGTGGATCAGCTCCTCTTGGCTCTCCGGTGCCCAAGCAGCCACCGCCTCCTGAACATGGTACAGCTCCTCTCGGCCACCGCCCTAACCCTGGGCGCGGGGCAGCTCCTCTCAGCCACGATTCTGCACGTGGTCGGTTGTGCCACGGGAGCCGGGCGTGCCTCGCGTCTGCGCCGCTGGAGCCGGGCGTCTCTCGCGTCTGCCTGGGTTTTATCTTTCTTGTAGTCGGTATAGTTCCAGATTTGCCTGTATCTGGTTACTTTCTTCTGTCTGGATCCATTTACTCATTAATATCTTAATTCAGAAAAGGTTTTCAAAAATGGTAAGATGGAAGGAAATCAAAAGGTTCCATTTATTAGCCTACACACAGTTAAGCCAAAGAAAGCCTTTTGGTCTCAGAATATACCTACCTGATCTAAATAATGTTTACATTAGCATGCCAGGATATAAAACTGCTTCTCTTCTCTTCATCTCCAAAACATGATTACCTATACTAATCACATTCAGAGTAAGACAGAATGGCAAATTAAGATCACTGGATATGCTCACTTGGCATCTCAGGGTAACAGTGAGAAGAAGGTTCAACCTTGGCTTGAGTCTTGGCCTGCAGTAGCAAAGGCAACAGCTGAAAAAGCTCAGTTGACCCCTCCAGGTAAATCCCGCAGAAACTCTAAACAAGTGACAAGGAGAATGTGGCTGCTTCCTAATAGGTAGGTTTTCCGAACTGGATCGCCTTCTCAGCTATGGCACACTCCTGTTGTGTGACATGAGATCTTCAAAAGGCCTCCACGTAGGCAGAACTTACCCAGTTAGTTGCCATCAATTCTGCACGATTCACACTGTCTCACTTGCTCCATCAAGGCCGCTATTTAAATGCCAAGTAACTGAGTTCACATTTCTAACTACCAAGTAAATTAGCAAGCACTATAGCCAGAACAGATGTATTTGATACAAAATTTAAACATAAGCACCCACAATCTGATGAGATGTTTCTAAGGCTTTAGTTACATAGTTTCATGCTAGAGACTTCACCCCTACAAAGACCGTTTAATAAGAAAAATTCTTGGGTCTAACTGCTATGCATTTCAGTGTAGCTATGTAATCACATGGAACAACAGACTGGTTCCAAACAGGAAAAGGAGTGAGTCAAGGCTGTATATTGTCACCTTGCTTATTTAACTTATATGCAGAGTACATCATGAGGAACGCTGGGCTGGAAGAAGCACAAGCTGGAATCAAGATTGCTGGGAGAAGTATCAATAATCTCAGATATGCAGATGACACTACCCTTATGGCAGAAAGTGAAGAGGAACTCAAAAGCCTCTTGATGAAAGTGAAAGAGGAGAGTGAAAAGTTTGGCTTGAAGCTCAACATTCAGAAAACAAAGATCATGGCATCTGGTCCCATCACCTCATGGGAAATAGATGGAAAAACAGTGGAAACAGTGTCAGACTTTATTTTTTTGGGTTCCAAAATCACTGCAGATGCTGACTGAAGCCATGAAATTAAAAGACGCTTACTCCTTGGAAGGTAAGTTATGCCCAACCTTGATAATATATTAAAAAGCAGAGACATTACTTTGCCAACCAAGGTCCGTCTAATCAAGGCTATGGTTTTTCCCGTGGTCATGTATGGATGTGAGAGTTGGACTGTGAAGAAAGCTGATCGCTGAAGAATTGATGCTTTTGAACTGTGGTGTTGGAGAAGACTCTTGAGAGTCCCTTGGACTGCAAGGAGATCCAACCAGTCCATTCTAAAGGAGATCAATCCTGGGTGTTCATTGGAAGGACTGATGCTCAAGCTGAAACTTCAATACTTTGGCCACCTCATGCGACGAGTTGACTCACTGGAAAAGGTTGGGGGGGCGGGAGGAGAAGGGGACGACCAAGAATGAGATGGCTGGATGGCATCACCGACTCGCTGGACATGAGTTTGAGTGAACTCCAGGAGTTGGTGATGGACAGGGAGGCCTGGTGTGCTGTGATTCATGGGGTCGCAGAGAGTCGGACACGACTGAGTGACTGAACTGAACTGATGTAATCACTTTGATTCTGTGTTTTGCCTTTTTCAGCCATCAGATTGATTTGAAATAGGTAATTTTATGAATTATAGCCAAATGACCAAAATAAAAAGAGGACCCAATAGCTTAGGGGGAACCCCCCCACTTATACACACAAATTTCTAAAACAAGAAGTTGAACACTGAACCATCACCCAAGGATGACAGCATCTTTTACAGATGTTACATTCAATCAAGATCTGACCACTTGTTTTATTATTTGCAAAGACCTTTTTCTTTCACTAACAACTTGAAAAAGCTACACATTATGTTTTAGAGACACTAGCTCAGATAATCCTAACAACTGCCCCATGAGGTAGGAACTACTAGTAAGCCCACTTCAAGGTGAGGAAATTGATGCTAAGAAGGTTAGGTCCCCAGGTTACTTAGTCGTGGAGACAATATTTTTAACCCAGTTCCTCCCCAAAGCTCAAGCTCATCACACTTCCAGCAGTGTTTCCCCAAGCATGGCCCATGCACCACGAGTAGAGATTTTAAGATGAACATGGATAAATAAGTTTTTATTTCACCTGCTATTTTTAATAGTTTAATATTTATTTTAATGTGGATGAAAAAAACATCACTCAACTACCTGATCTAATTTGAATCTTATTGCTGAGGACTTGGCTAATTCAGCATCAGAAGGAAATGGCAACCCACTCCAGTGTTCTTGCCTGGAGAATCCCAGGGATGGGGGAGCCTGGTGGGCTTCCGGCTATGGGGTCGCACAGAGTCGGACACGACTGAAGCAACTTAGCAGCAGCAGCAGCAACATACTTTGCAAAAACTAGAAAAATACTCAGGAATTGTCAGGTCATTTTTCTTAGGAGTTAGATGATCTGGCACACTAAGGGATGAAGTCTATACCAGTCTCATTAGACTGGTACCCAACAGAGTTAAACAGTCTAGACATTAAAGATTCCCAGTAGATGCCTAGACTCCAATGCTTTGACCTTCAAAGAGCTGTTCTTTTTTCCTTACCCCTTTCTTCTCCATCAGCTAACTCCCTTGCCTCTCTCCTCCTCTCCCGTTGCCCCTCCGACACTCATCTGGCCCTGGAAGACTACCCGACATGAGGCGAAGTGATGAAGAACAGAGACGTCTGGAAGGAAACAGACCTGCTCACTCATCTCTCTGTCCCCCAACATGGCTCATCACGGAACTCCCCCTAGGGTGGCCATACTGACTCCTGAGCAAGTACCTTATTCAGACAAAGGCCAGACATCAAAGTCCTAGCTGATTTAGAAATCTCTGGGGGGAAAAGTTTTCTTGGCGACATGGTATTTTTAGTTCATCCTTTATCTTTATTGTTGAAATGACTTATAAATAACTGCAAGTTTTGGCTGTGGCTCTTCAGGAGGTGGGCTGACTTTGCATTACATATTTTACTTTTAAAAAAAAAGTAATTTCTAATTGTACAAGTAACACACCAATATGTTCTCTTTGTAAAAATCTAACATTTTAAAGATTTAAGTTCCTTCAGACTGCCACGTGGCCCATCCTCAGAGGGAATCATCTTAGTAAATTTAGGGTGTTATTGTTTCAGACTACTTTCAATGCAGTTGTGTATCTTTGAAAAATAAACAATTCCTTTTTATGTAGTTTAGTACAGCACACCAAATTTCTGTAACTTGCTTTTTAAAATCTAATACTATATCTTCACCATCTTTTCGTCTTAGGCCTACCTCACTTTTTCCTTTCTTCTCTTTTTTTTTAAAATCACTGTATTGTATTTCATACTGTGGATATATATTTTATATTTTAGACAGTGAAAATCAATCTTTGGTTTTCTATAACACTTTTTCTTTGTGAGAGATGACACACAAGTTGAAATACCCCTTTAAGTTTTGCCCTTTCTGGGCTTCTGGAAGGCTGCCACTGATTTCAGTAAAAAAACAATGCTTGAATGGCAATCTGAGTGAGGGATCAACCATAGTTCCACAATTTCTGGTGCAATGACTCCAGGCAGAATCCCAACTCATAGATGTGTGGCCTTGGACTTGTTAAGCAACATCTCTGAATCTCAGGCTCATCATGTGTAAAATGAAGATAATATTTATCTTTCAAGGTCACTGTCAAGACTCTGTAAGAAAAGGAAATGAAGACAACAAGCAGAGTACCTGACATTTAGGCATTTAGTGCACGACAGTTATTTAAAGCTCATGGTGTGGTTATGCTCAATGGTGCAGAATGCAAATCAATTTCTACTGTGTAAGATTTCCAATTTATATTAAAAAAACATTATTGGTTCCTCTCGGAACATCTTGTTAGTATGGATGTGGCCTCTTGTAGATTTATAGGTAGGGAAATTGAGAGAGAGAGATGCTCAAGGTAGATCCATTATGGTACCAGGATTAGCTTTTCTAAGAGCCATTAAGCTCCATATCTATGATTTATCATTAAATTAATAAGAAAAATGCTTGAAGTTGCTACTAAAATCTTCTAAGCATGCTGTGAGACATCATGCCTGCCTCAAATGACACTTATTCAAATCAACTGAGCTGAACAAGTTAAATTAAAATCAACCTAAAGGAACAAAATCTTTTAGGCAAAGACCATTTAATGAAACAAAACAAAGCAAAATAGGAATAGGAAAATAAAACCAGTACAAACTGCTGCTGCCACCAGGATTCCAGCACATAGAAAATGGAACAGATTTTTGCCTTAACCTTGTAGAGGGGCTAAAATAATCAGCCTGAAGGATTCAGTGGGGACGGTGGATCAATTTCCCAAGATTACATGCAGTAAGAGGAAAACAGAGCAGTTTTGTGGTGGCAACAATTTTTCTGAGAGCCCTAGAGACTATGGTCTTCTTCACCCTTGTATTTATTCCATCACCTCTACCAAGTCACTGAACATCATGGCAGACAAGCTGTTAGGGTGGTACCCATGACCTCCACCTCCTTGTGTTCATGCCCTTCAGACACCTCCTGCCCTTGAGTATATGCTGGCCTAGTAATTTGCTTCTAGCCTTATATAATGTGGTAAAGTGACAGGATATGCACGATTATGTATGTGTACTTGATTACATAAGATTGTAACATCCATATTTTAAGGAGGTTCTCTCCTTTGCATTGAAGAAAGAAGAGGTCATGTTGGGAGAGCCAAGTGGCAAGGAGTTAAGGGCAGCTTCTAGGAGCTGAGGGCAGCCTCCGCCAGTCACCAACAAGAAGCCTTCAGTCCTACAACCACAAGGAACTGAATGTTACTGACACAGTATGAGTTTGGAAGCAGATTCTTGCCCCAATCAGACCACAGATGAGACCACAGCCCTGGCCAACACCTTGATTAAAGCCTTGTGAGACCCACAGTAGAGGACCAGCACAGGCAAGTTGGACTACTGACCCATAAAAACTGTAAAAGAAAAAACCTGTGTTGTTTTAAGCTACTGAATTTGTGATAACATTGTTATGATGGTTAGTAGCTAAGTCATGTCTGACTCTTGCAACCCCATGGGCTGTAGCCCTCCAGGCTCCTCTGTCCATGGGATGTCCCAAAGAATACTGGAGTGGGTTGCCATGTCTTTCTCCAAGGGATCTTCTCAACCCAGGGATCAAACCAGGTCTCCTGCATCGTAGGCAGATATTCCTGCATGGCAGGAGGATTCTTTACTGACTGAAATACAAGGGAAGCCAACATTGTTACAGATAACTAATATATCAAGTTTGCTTCCATTTTTCCATCTGAACCAAGGAAAGAAATCATATATATCCCAGTCTGACCAGTAATGAGAGAGCAAAAATCTACAGCAGCATTGGGCCACCAGGTCTATTTGATGATGCCTGAACTAAAATGGGCCTTATTCCAAAAACTGGTGCTATATTTTGTGTTTCTTTGTTCCCTGACTTTTCCTTTTCTGTTCGCAGGGAAAGAGAACAACATCCACTTAATATATAACAGAACTCCGCAAGCAGATGATCTTCCTGGGAAATTTCCCTGACTTCTTAATTGATTTACCAGGTTCCAGGCCCTGACTTCACTAACCCGCTCTCTCAGTTCTTGACCTTCTGAAAAGACCATTCCAATCAGGTCACATCCCTTTTCCCAAACCTCCACTTCCTGGAGAATTACAGCCAAAATTTTTAGCAAGGCCCCAAGGCCAGGTTTGTTGAGTGAATAAAGAAATGAATAAAGGCATGTGGTAGAACACTTATCACACTGTCCTGAAGTTGTGATTGATCAGCGTCAAAAACTGTGTCTCATTTATCTTCATCTCCCCAATTCCCAGCACAGTGCTTGCCATGTGGCATCTGCCCCTAAACTTCGACTGTGATGCTAAAAAAAAAAAAGGAAGTGTCACTTTACACTGCTCTTAGGATCTCTGTGTAACCTCAGTGAACTTTGTTCTAGTAACTTGTGAAAAATGAACACAGGCTTCCCAAGGTCAAACAGTCTATTATATAGGAATGTCTAAAGATCAACTCCAATACTTTCCCTCCAATACTTTGGCCACCTGATGTGAAGAATGAACTCACTGGAAAAGACCCTGATGCCGGGAAAGATTGAAGGCAGGAGGAGAAGGGGACGACAAAGGATGAGTTGGTTGGATGGTATCACTGACTCGATGGACATGAGTTTGACTAAGCTTTGGGAGTTTGTGATGGACCGGGAAGCCTGGTGTGCTGTAGTCCATGGATTCACAAAGATTTGGACATGACTGAGCAACTGAACTGAACTGAATGGTCAACAGTATTGATATAATGCATCATCTGTTTAAAGGTTCTAAAATTCCCACTTCGGTTCATAACAATTCCTTCCTCACTCCAATCCAAGGGACTTTTGTTTATGTCTTTCATTGATACAATTCACTCTACTTCATCCTCGAAGGAGCACAAAAACACAAACACATCTGTACAGAAATGCAGACACTAGAAACTGAGGCTAGGGGAAATAGGGGTTTAATCAAAAGACAGGTAATAGTCTCACAGCTTACGGAGATGTGTCAGTACTGCACGAGGACTGCTGGCTCAGCAATAATTAGCAAGTGTTTAGTATTAGAGAGGGTAAAAATGACTAGAGAGCTTCTAGGCCCAAGTGTTGCTTGTTCCAAAGGGACACATTGGCAGAGACTGCTGTGAAAGGGCTCAAAGTATGTGTAAGCTGCTTGAATTGCTGTTTTTGCTGCTCTGAATGCTTGTCTGTACACCAGAAATTACACAGTGCTTTTTGAAAACAGGGCTTGCTCATGGACTGCCTTCACAACTTTCTCTCCATACAACTGCCCCTTCGGAGATCCATTCTTTGACAAAATATATCTTTAGTGAGCCTATGGCCTTAAATCCTATCTCCTTGCCCTCCTGTCAAAGCTTTAAAAAGCTAAGCATTATTCAAAAGGACAGATTCCTGTTCAAAGTGGACCATTCCAAAGGAACTTGCATTTTTAACAAGGAAAACATCAATAATTATTACAGAATTCATTTACAAATACTTTTCACATACACCATGTTTTCTGATGCCCAGTGCCCAGCATATAGTAGGCGCTCAGCTGTATTTACTAGATGCACGAATGAAGAAACAGAGGGTCAGAGAGGCTAAGTTACCTGCCTAAAGTCACACATGAAGTAGAGGCAGAACAGGGGAAGAGAACACAGGCTGATTTCACATCTCAAGCTTCCTCTAGCCCCACACATCATAAACTATAGACAGAAAGATTCACAAGAATAACCTCAATTTGTGGGAAAGTGTTCTTCTCAACTCCCCAGAATTTATTTCATGAATGCAATTTCTTCTGCTCTGGAGCCAATACAGCCCAACCCAAAATGAGACATAAGTCTAAGAATCAAACTCATAAACCTGTACCAGAACTCAGCCTCATTTTATACCTCCGATCCAGTTCCCTGCACAGTTACTGGTCAACTTAGGTGTGCATGTTAGATGCCTTCAAGGTGGAAGCAGTGAGTATGGGGTTCTGAAGGAGCATTTTCTCACCTCTTCCTTCAAAGACTCTCTTGCTTTCCTAGGACTGCTTGAAAATAGTGAAGCTCTGATTTTTAAAAAGTGTTAAGTCTCTAAGAGCATTTACCCGTAGCTCGGTCCCACAGATTCAGTGCACAATGTGGGAGTGAGTGAGGGGGGAGGGATGGCACAGTTGCTGCCCCCTTGGAGTTTATGAGGCCCAGGAAATGACGGCACAGAGACTGTGATATTGCAATGGTTGCAAGTACCATGAACTAGAGAAAAGTTCATGGTGGGAGCAAAGCAAGCCTTGAGCTGAGTAGAAAGTTAATTTAAAGCAAAAAATGCTAATGTGACATTCTAAGCTACCTTTTAAAAAATTATAGATTGAATGATACAATACCTGGAGTTTGCTTTAAGACACAAATAATGATAAAGAGTGTGTGGATGGGAATACGTAAGAGAAAAATGGTAAATGATGGAGAACTATTAGAGCTGGGTACACTGGTATGTGCATGCTTCATTATACTGATCTCTTGAATTGCTTGATCATTTCTACGATCAACAGAAATAAAATATTGGGGGCATCAATAATTCTAAGCTGTGCCATTTGCTAGCTCTGTGGCTTTGGGAAATTTAATTAATTCTTCAGAGACTCAACTTCCCCAAGTGTACAATGGCTATGAGGTCCCTTTCCTTAGAGGGCTTTTTTGAGACTTAAGTGATGATAAAATGTATGTAAAAGGCTTGGTACTGTTTCTGAGAAAATGTAGGTGCTCAACAAAGACAGCTTATTGTTATCATGATAAGAGTTATTGGGGGCAGAGTATGGAAAAGAACACCCTCCCACATACACAGTCTCCATCCACCTGTCCCTCTAAGACATCTAATACACTTGATATGCTGGTAGCTTTTTTTTTTTTTAAAGGCTGAACTGAACACTAATTATGATCAGCAGGTATCTAGTTCTTTATTTAGTAAAACCACTAAAAGAGCTTTATTTTTATCTTAATTGTAGTGAATCAAGTCTCATTCACCTCCTGCCAATGTGAGTGCCAGCCTTTTGTGAAAGCCTCTTCATTCTGTATTTCTGGAGATTACAAAATCGCACCCAGGTGTTCTACCCTACAGAACCAGACGGCCTTTCACCAGGAACTTACATAATTTTTCGTTCCAAGTTGGCATGAGAAGCTCATACTCTGGGTTATTTTAAAATAAAAACAAAACAGGCTGAGGAGGTTTTTCCATATGTATATACAATATGGTTTAGTGACAATCCCTGGATTCATTCTAGCAATACAGAGTTATAGCCTTGGTCAGGTTTCTTCACTGCCTTCAGCCTCGTTTTTTCCATCTGTAAAATGGGGATGGTGATATTATAAAATTAACTTCCCAGGGTTGTGGAAAGATTAAAGTGAGAAAACCCCACAGTTAAATCACATGGTAAAAGATCAATAAATGGTAGATGCCTTTGTTATTTGAGTGCCATGACCTCATCCAGAAAGCTCTCACACTGAAATCACTGTTTGAAATCACTGAAACCACCCACAAATCCTGTGGCCTGTGGCCTTAAAGATGATGTTTTAATGTCTTATCAACTCTAATAGCCCAAAATAGATGGTCCCCCACACCCCGATCTCTGGGAGAAACAGCAAGAAATTTAATTACCAAAGAAAACATACTCTGTTTTCTATTTTTGTAGATACCAATCTTAACATAGCACAAAGAATGGAAGAGTGTGTCTGAACGTTTTCATCTTGGTTGGCTGTTCAAGAGCTCAGAGAACAATGAAGTCTAAAAATACTGTGCCTATGTCTTCCCCGGTCTCCCCCCTCGGAGCTCTGCCTTCATGCTTCTGCCAGGACATGACAGTTGAAAGGGCCTTTTGAAAAATATACCTCACAAAATGTAGTCCTGTGCCTTAGATCTTATCAATTTTGGCTCAAGATACAAAACTACGTTGCTTTATGCATTTTCTAAATTTTAAGCAGTACTTCTTAAACCCAGTCCCCCTCCCCTTCATATGTTTTTAACCTCTATTTCTTTAACTGATGCTTTCCAACATCATCCATCCTATGTAGGTACAAGGCACTGCAGTTCCTGGAATTTCTGTAAATACAGCCAGTCCCCATCTGATGAAAATAGTGTACCAAAACTCTTTGTAAACGTGGTTATTTGGAGCTTGAAATGAGTTTCTTCTTCTATGCATTAAAAAACAAAGCCATCTGAGATCTACTTAATTCATGACATAGCCAAAATAATTATTTAAAAGCCTAATTACCATGTGTATTCATTTGAGAAATATATACACAATATATTGCAATATATATCTCTTGCAATATAGCTGTCTAGCGCTACACTGCTAGGTACTTTCAATATAGTATACACCATACTGTATAAAATAGACTACACTGTGACGTACTTGCACAGAGACCAGGTAAACACACATTCCAGGTCCTCAAAGGACTCAAACTCTGGTTTCTGTCTTTATCCATCGGTCATTACATAGAGATTACAAATGTCAGGCACTGTGCTAACCACCTCGCTCGCAGTAACTCATCTAATCCATGTAACAGTCTTATGAGGTAGATAGTATTATTAGACTACCTATATGCCCACATACAGATGGGGTATCTGAGGCACAAGAGAGGTCAAGTAACTTGTGTAAGGTCATGCAGTTAGTAAACGACAGAGCAGAGACCAAAAACCAGGCAGTCTGGCTCCCAGGATCGTCTATTTGCTTGTTCACCATGTTGCCTTTTGAAAGGAAAATGCCTTCAGAGTCTACATGAGGGCCCCAACTGTGTGCTTGAGTGTGCCCGTGTCCCCCAGGCCTCCATGTCCTCTGTGTCCAAGGGCAGTCTGTCTCCACTTTCTTCCTCCATTTACCCCCGCTCCACTTATTGAAACGAGGCAATGGAGTTCCCATACCTCCTCCCTCCCCTGCCTGGCTTCTAGCACCACAGGTTTCACTTCATCACTCACTTCTCTTTGGCTCTTTTTCTGTGCCCTAGTCTCCTCCCCTGCGTCTAGCGTGCATGCTCAGTCGTGTCCTATTCTTTGTGACCCCATGGACTGTAGCCCGCTAGGCTCCTCTGTCCATGGGATTCTCCAGGCAAGAACACTGCAGTGGGTTGCTATTTCCTCCTCCAGGGGATCTTCCTGACTCAGGAATCAAACCCTCATCTCTTGGTGTTTCCTGTACTGGTACGCAGATTCTTCATCAACTAGGCCACCAGGGAAACCCGTCTCCTCCCCTAGATTATTCAATAACCTCCTGATGGTTTTTTTTTTTCCCCCTCAGTTTTCCCTCCAATACTCTCTTTTCTTAAAGAATAAACAAAAACAAACAAAAACAAAAACTTGTTATTTTGTGTTTTTTAGTGCATAAGTTACATATGATCTTTGCGGAAAAAGTAGAAGACAAGGAAAAACAACAAAATTGTGATTTCTCAAAGCCTATCCCCAGAGATAAACTTTTCAGCAAGTCATTTCTTTTTTTAATTAATTAATTGTAATTACTTTACAATATTGTAGTGGTTTTTGCCATACACTGACATGAATCAGCCATGGGTGTACATGTGTCCCCCATCCTGAACCCCCTCTCCTACCTCCCTCCCCATCCCATCCCTCTGGGTCATCCCAGTGCACCGGCCCTGAGTGCCCTGTCTCATGTATCAAACATGGATCGGCAATCTATTTCACATATGGTAATATGCATGTTTCAGTGCTATTCTCTCAAATCACCCTACCCTCGACTTCTCCCACACAGTCCTAAAGTCTGTTCTTTACATCTGTGTCTCTTTTGTTGTCTCACATATAGGGTCATCATTACCATCTTTCTAAATTTCATATATATATGTTAATATACTATATTGGTGTTTTTCTTTCTGACTTACTCTATATAATAGGCTCCAATTTCATCCACCTCACTAGAACTGATTCAAATGTACTCTAAAAATAATCTAATGCATTAAATTTAATTTTTAATGCATTAAAAAATAGCTGAGTAATATTCCATTGTGTATATGTACCACAGCTTTCTTATCCATTCATCTGCTGATGGACATCTAGGTGCTTCCTTGTCCTGGATATTGTAAACAGTGCTGTGATGAACATTGGGGTATACATGTCTCTTTCAATTCTGGTTTCCTTGGTGTGTATGCCCAGCACTGGGATTGCTGGATCGTATGGCAGTTCTATTTCCAGTTTTTTAAGGAATCTCCACACTGTTCTACATAGTGGTTGTACTAGTTTGCATTCCCACCAACAGTGTAAGAGGATTCCCTTTTCTCCACACCCTCTCCAGCATTTATTGCTTGTAGACTTTTAGATAGCAGCCATCCTGACCGGCGTGACATGGTACCTCATTGTGGTTTTGATTTGCATTTCTCTGATAATGAGTGATGTTGAGCATCTTTTCATGTGTTTGTTAGCCATCTGTATGTCTTCTTTGGAGAAATGTCTGTTTAGTTCTTTGGCCCATTTTTTGATTGGGTTGTTTATTTTTCTGGAACTGAAGTGCAGGAGCTGCTTATATATTTTTGAGATTAATTCTTTGTCAGCAGCTTCATTTGCTATTATTTTCTCCCATTCTGAAGGCTGTCTTTTCACCTTGCTTATAGTTTCTTTCATTGTGCAAAAGCTTTTAAGTTTAATTAGGTCCCATTTGTTTATTTTTGCTTTTATTTCCATTACTCTGGGAGGTGGGTCATAGAAGATCCTGCTGTGATTTATGCCAGAGAGTGTTTTGCCTATGTTCTCCTCTAGAAGTTTTATAGTTTCTGGTCTTACATTTAGATCTTTAATCCATTTTGAATTCATTTTTGTGTATGGTGTTTGAAAGTGTTCTAGTTTCATTCTTTTACAAGTGGTTGACCAGTTTTCCCAGCACCACTTGTTAAAGAGATTGTCTTTTCTCCATTTTATATTCTTGCCTCCTTTGTCAAAGACAAGGTGTCCATAGGTGTGTGGATTTATCTCTGGGCTGTCTATTTTGTTCCATTGATCTATATTTCTGTCTTTGTGCCAGTACCATACTGTCTTGATGACTGTAGCTTTGTAGTATAGCCTGAAGTCAGGCAGGTTGATTCCTCTAGTTCCAGTCTTCTTTCTCAAGATTGCTTTGGTTATTCGAGGTTTTTTGTATTTCCATACAAATTGTGAAATTATTTGTTCTAGTTCTCTGAAAAATACTGTTGGTAGCTTGATAGGGATTGCATTGAATCTATAGATTGCTTTGGGTAGTATACTCATTTTCACTACATTGATTCTTCCGATCCATCAACATGGTATATTTCTCCATCTATTTGTGTCATCTTTGATTTCTTTCATCAGTGTTTTATAGTTTTCTATATATTTCTGATCTTGTTTATCTCTGTATATACTAACATCAGTCTGTCCATCATATATTTATAAAATCTATCTTTTAACAATGATTCAATAGTATTAGGCTGAGTCATATCACACACAGGACAGAAAACTCCAGGGCTTTTGGGTAGAGTCCAGCCTTGTCAGTCTGGCCCATGGCCTTCTGTCACTGGACCCTCACCCTCGGAGTTGGCCGTGGACACCTGTGAGTCTCCTCTACCATCTGACTCATTCTGCTCCTACCCCAACGTGTCCCAACCCCAGGTCTTCCTTAAGGCTCCTCCTTGTGCAGGAAAAGCGCACTGCAAGAGAGATGTGTGTGTCACTCCATGAAAAATGCCCCAGTGTGGAAACAAGAAACTTCCTCTTGAGTACACTCCAGGATGATGTCTTGGGGGACCCATGGCTCTTTGCAAGCCCTAATCTTATTTCATTATTCCCTGCTTTCTTTTCATGTAAAGGGCTTTTATCTCAGAGGAGGAAGAACCTAAGTATCCTTATGGTTATTCCCCTTGTAGCTTCTTTGGGTTGAATCAGAGCCCAGAGGTATCAGAGGTCCGAAAAAAAAGGACCTTTAAACCTACCACACTGACCATCAGTGACCTGACCCTGGGAGGCACAACCTGGCAAGTCACCTGAGCCCAAACACACTGCTCTCCCTTGGGAGGTCATACATTCACACTCATGAATACCCCCACAACACAAATTGCTATGTGACATGCATTTTCTCAAATGCATCAGCAGAAAGGAATATGTCTGGGCCCCTTTCTTACTTCTGCAGAACAAAATCATGACTAGTTCTCTTTTATTTCATGAGATTAAAGGAAAAAACCCTACAGAATTGTCACAAGCTGATTCACATGCTGCGAAAAAACCCATTTGTACAATATGCCATTCTTAATAGTCAACTTGGAGAAGAAAATGTGAAGTATGCAGCGGGTAATCTTTCCAGCTTCAGGCTCGGCTGCCTGATTCATCAAACCCTGATCTGAAATGTCTACTTTATCCTACCAGCCACCCACTTGACTCACCAGAATTATTACTTCCCAAAGAGGAAGCCAGACTGCTCAATGGATGTATAGATCATGCACAGCCTTGAAAAAACAGTAAGAGCAAGGGCTAAGAATAGCCAAAGACGGCTTCAGCTGAGAGTCTCTATCTGAAGTTTAAGGGATTTTGTGTTTAAGAAAATAAGACCTCTTTGAAACAGTACAGATTTTTAAATACTGAATTTGATCCAAAGATGGAAATCTGTACATATTATGAACCTTGCTTTCTATTTCTGTCAGTGCAGCACTTTTCTCTTAGCACCTGAGCAAGAGGTGCAGGTAGAAAAGAATGGAAGACAGAGCATCATCAGAGGAAATTCCAGGGACTCCAAGAATCAGAAATCTACCAACAAAAGGGTCTGGTGATTGTGTAGAAGAAAGCTCACATCTTCCATCATCAAAAATATAACTGAGTTACCTCATTATACAAGGTTTTCTTGCCAAATTTTTATTATAGTTCTGTTATGAACTGAAATTAATGTTTTAGAATTTTCAGAGCCTCTTTCACATGCTATGAATCCTCATTTTTGCTTTTCTTTGTTGAGTATCTGTGAAGCACATCCTGTGCGCCAAAAGTTCTGCTGGGCACTGCAGGGACTTACATAGCAAAAGAAAGCACAGGCTCCTGTGGAAGCCTCCAGAAGGGGCACATCACACTCCTTGAGGGTCAGGGAGGACTTCTGAGTGGAAGTTACAGTGAAAGCTGAGACCTGAATGACAATCAGGCAAAGATAGGATGAAGGAAAGAAGAGTACAGGCAGAAGGACCAGCAAGTGGACAGGAGGCTCAGAGGAAGAAGGGAACTGGGGAAAGATGCAGAGGCAGGCAGGGGCTGGGTCTTGAAAGCCACATTAAGAAGCAGGCTTTATCGTCTGGCTTTCTCTAGAGGGAACAGGAAGTGGCAGCAAAGGTGTAGAGTAGAAGAGTGACAACCCAACTTGTGTTTCAGGAAGATCCTTCTGGCTTCATGTGGGGAATGGATGTGACGGGGAGAAGGGAGGCACGTTGATCCAGCTGGCAGCAGGCATGCAGGCCAAAGATTGAGTGGCCTCAGCAAAGGAAGAGGTACCGGGGCAGACAGGCTGAAACGTGGCAACAGGTTCAGTGTGGGAAAACCAGGGGAAGGAGTGGAAGGCTGTGCTACCACCCAGGTTCCTGGCTGTGGAACTGAGAGGCACCAGTCAGGGATGGAAATACCTTGAGGCTGTGGATCTGGTGGAGTGGGGTGGGGGCGGGTGGAGGAGTTGTGTCTTAGACATACCTAGTAAGTGTGAAGTCTGCGGAGACATTCAGATGCAGGTATCCAGGAAGCCTCGCTCAGGGCCCAGGAGGACTCCCCCCTTCTAAGGGATGGCCACAGGAAGAGAAGCCTGTGAAGGAATCCAAGCACAGTGGCCAGAAAGGTGAGGGTGAAATAGGAGAACGTGCGGTCACAGAGGCCACGCAGAAGGGGAGCTGAATCAGGGACAGTCAGCAGAGGTCAGGATGGGAAAAGGGCCGCTAGATGTGGCCATGACAAAACCCGGTGGCCAAGGCAGTTGGGTCATTTATTTGACAGCAACATATGGTGTATGGCTACAAGGTCAGAGGAGGGCTAAGGGAGGAATCCAGACCGGAGTGGATCCAGAAGTGAATGGGGCTGACCAGAGTGGGGAGGAGAGAGATGGAAGTGAGGGGCAGGAGCAAGGGCTGCCGCAGTCACTGAAGGGTTTTCATTGCAATGAGAAAGACTTAAGGCTGTTGAGATAGATGACAGTCCCATTTTTATGCAGGGGATAAAATGACTTTCCCACAAAAGTGGAGGAATATGAATCCAGACATGTATTCTCTCTTTACAAATATCTCATCTTGGTAACAATAAACAGACCTTTACTGATACAAAAACAAGCGCCCTTGGCTGCCTGTCCCTTAAATGATTGCAGCATAAACCACAGACAATGAAGGGGGAAAAGCTGGAATTAATGCTGAATTGCATCTCTCTTTTATTTGTGATATACGTGGTACAGATGATGGATGAAAGCTGCCATCGGTAAAGGCATTCTGAATATTTACCCTTAACCCTAAAATAAAAGGAAATTTAACTTCTAAAGCTTATACCCCAAGAGACAAGTGTCATTTTTCTGTTTCACTATTTGGCTTTCCAAAGGCTCTTTCCTGGTCCCAAGTGTGTCATTTCACTAAGTTTTAATCCCACAGACCATCGCCGAGGGGCTTGGAGCTGAGGCAGGATATATAGGAGTAGGGGCCTGATCCAGTGTACATTGGGGAGGTCTACTGGGGGGCTGGACATCTGAATCTGTAACCAGCCAATCCTTGGAGGTGGCACCACTGAAGAGCACCAAGTTGCATGAAACACACGTTACTCAGGAAGATAAAGGAAGCTCCGGGAAAATGACGGGAGGAGGAAAAGGAAGAAAATAACCTTGGTCCAGAAGACTAGGGCTTCCCTTGTGGCTCAGCTGGTAAAGAATCCACCTGCAATGTGGGAGACCTGCGTTCGATCCCTGGGTTGGGAAGATACCCTGGAGAAGGAAAAGGCTACCCACTCCAGTATTCTGGTCTGGAGAATTCCATTGACTGCATAGTCCATGGGGTCACAAAGTGTCAGACATGACTGAGTGACTTTCACTTTCTTCCAGAAGAACAATAGCTCAACATTTTTAGAAATCTCAACTTCTTTCTCTAGTCTTTACCCCAGAGCCTTCAAATACCACAATGGGGCTGAAGGATTCTTAAGCCATCAGATCTAATACAGCAATTTCACTTGTCTAGCTACTGCTAATAAACTGACTCAGGTTTTTATTAATGCTTTATTACACTAGTAATTCATGAATACACAGACTCCTTACAAATATGACTTGAGTCCCCTCAGACTCCCCATCCCCCACTTGCTTCCTCTACACTATGTCCCAGTCCCCAGTCTTTCCCTTCACCCTTGGGGCACACTCCATCTCTGCTGCACACTGGCTCACTTTCCAGACCTTTCTCTGCACATCTGCATATTTATATAATATATAAACATATCCCCTCATTGACTTGCATCTTTTGTCTTATAATTTTCCTAAAGTGAACCAAATTCTATTCCACCTTGAGATTTCTTTTTTTTAACTTTCTTAGGATCCATCACAAGAGCAGCTGACACTTCTGCTGTAATAAAAATGGAATTAAAAAAAAAAAAAACAGAGGCTTTCCAGAGCTCGGTTAGAGGCTTTTCTCTGCCTCCCAAGATCAACTGACTTGCTTCTTCATAATCTAAGTGAGGTCTAAGCAATGTTATTTCTTTGAAAATTTATATTAGAGCTTTCCCAAATCCCTGGTGCACACGCTCCCTTTAAAACCGTGGAGACCAAAGCCTCTTACATAAGCATCCAAGTCTGCAGTTGCCAGGTCACATGACTGATAAACAAGGCCAAGATAAAGGCAATCATTTTTTTAAATTTTTCTCAAAGGAAAAAGGCTCATGCATTTGAAAAAAAATAGAAAGATTAGAACTGTCTCCATCAGAACCCATTCTAAGTGGCTATTCCTCAACACTGAAACAACAATGAAATTTGATTTTTAAAAGACCCATATTGTAGTGGACACTGCAGGATCCACAATAGGAAGGATACTGCCTTCCCAACATCCGTCCCCCCTTTCTGACTCCCTTTGAAAACCCTGTTTAACACAAATATTCACCTCACATCGACTGCATAATCTGAATCAGTCTGTATGGTAACTCTCGGGGTTGTTACTGGCACAGGGATAAGCATGTGACTTAATGAGCCCAATCATACTAAAGGGAAGATGTAAGCACACTGCCTCAGTGGCAACTGGCAACCACTTTGGAACCATGAGGGGCATCAACCTAAAGAGTGTGGATTCTGGGTTTTGGGTAAGAGTCGAATAACTGAGTGAATCAATCAGGAACCATCCTACATCTATCCTTCTTGGTCTGGGAGACCACTGTCTAAGGTGCTTGGAGTCAAGATTTCTGCTGCTTTCTCCAAACCAACGCAACACCAAAGAAGGTGGGAGAGAAAATCTGGCACCATTTTCTCACCTATAAACTACATTTGAGAAGTTTCTTCTTTCCTTCCCTGTTTGTTACATAACACATTCACTGTATCCACATGCATTTTTATAGTTGAATACATTCTCCTAGGTTTTGAAGGAAACTGTCTTTCAGTTCAGTTCAGTTGCTCAGTCACGTCTGACTCCTTGCGACCCCATGAATCACAGCACGCCAGGCCTTCCTGTCCATCACCAACTCCCGGAGTTCACTCAAACTCATGTCCAGCGAGTTGGTGATGCCATCCAGCCATCTCATGCTCTGTCGTCCCCATCTCCTCCCGCCCCCAATCCCTCCCAGCATCAGAGTCTTTTCCAGTGAGTCAACTCGTCGCATTTTAGTCTTTAAGTCTAGTGATTAAACTGATACACAAAAGGGAATTCCCTGGTGGTCTAGTGCTTAGGATTCAGTGCTTTTACTGCTGTGGGCCCTGGTTGGATCCTTGATCAGGGAAGTAAGATCCTGCAAGCTGCACAGCATGGCCACGGCCAAACAACAACAAAAGATACGTGATCAACTGGCTGCTACCGTGGGAAGTTCAAGAGATGCAAACTCAGCGCAAAGGACACCGAGTCCCTGTCGGCACCCATCAAGGTTCCAAGGGCTGGGGCTACAGCAGGGGTTAGGGCAGCAAGGGTTCCGTTCTGTGCTTAGGGATTTACCTTTCATGATAAATAAGAGCAATGGACGCTTCCACAGCGATACTTACCAGGAGAAACACTGCAGAAGGGCTGGCCTACCTTAGCCAGGGATATGAGGGCTGGCTCCTATGGGAAAGTGACATTGAAAACTGAGATCAGAAAAAGGTGGGAGTCAAGTCTGGGGAAAGAGGAACGACAGGAAAGAACCTGGCTTGCTTGAGGAGCATCAGAAAGTTCTGATTTGCTAGAAAGTCCCAAGAGAGAAATACAGGCAGGCAGGTATACAGGGTCCTGTGGGCCAAGGAAAGTGGATCTGTGTTTTTTTTCCAAGTCTTCACTGCTTTTGCACCATGGATCTCTTGATCAGCCTCCTGAAGCCTGTGGACTTCTTTTTTGTTTACAAAATATTTTTAAACGACGCAAGAATCCCCCAACAAATCAGAAATATGAAAGGGCACAGGTGTGGGTGTGGAGGCAGGGGGACAATGGGAGTGGTTTATCCTGGCAGTGAGAAGTTCAGTTTCACTGATGTTGTTTCGAGTTGCCAGCATACAGTGATAAGAAAAAGGAGACCAACTTGGGGACTTCCCTGGTGGTCCAGGGGTTAAGAATAATCTGCCTGCCAATGCAGGGGACATGAGATTGATCCCTGGTCCAGGAAGATCCCACATGCCCAGGTACAACTAATCCTGTGCTCTGCAGCAAGAGAAGCCATCGCATGAAGGGCCTGGGCACCACAACTGGAGAAAGTCATGTGTAGTAATAAAGACCCAGAGCAACCAAAAATAAATTTAAAAGAATTTTTTAAAGGCAAGTAGACTTGAAACTGGCTTTTCGTTGCTTTTAAATTCTTCAGCCAATGCATCACCTGAAATTGGATGACTTCCCATTACTCCCCCACAACTCTACCTTGGTCCACTTCTGATTAAGGGATCCCACTATATAAAAATATGTGTGTGTTAGTCACTCAGCCATGTCTGACTCTTTGTGATTCCATGGATTGTATCCCACCAGGCTCCTCTGTCCATGGAATTCTCCAGGAAAGAATACCATATAAAAATATCGTTATCAACATATTAGAAAACTAATTTATGTCACTATGGTAACACGGTTTCTTTGTTCATGCTTTAAATAACAAGATCAGGTGTTGGGTCTAATAACTACTGTCATCTAGAATAATCATGGACATATATGATATCCAGGGATGTATGGAACCAGTGTGATATGAAAAGAAAATATTAGGGTTTCTTTAGGTGACAAAGTCACAGGTACCTCTGGGGTTTGTTGCCCTCATTTGTAACAAAAGGAAATGTAAATTTCAGTTGGAGGTTAGTGAAAATGAGGGTGTAATTCTTTTTCAGTTCAAATTTATAGACCTCATGGAAGTCACTGCAGGGTTTGACTAAGTAATATGATCTGATTTATGTTCTTGAAAAGATAAGCCTAATGGAAGGTGGGGGGTGTGTGTGGGGGGGAAGCACCAAGGTAATTTCCTGTTTGGAAGTTGGCACTGGCCAGCTGGGGGGAAGTGCTGCACCATGGCTTCTTTTGCCAGGAGGATACTAATGAATGGAAGATCTGTCTTCACGAGCACTCCTTGGGCTCACAAAGGAAAAAAAAAAAACAAAAAACTAATACTGCAGAAATAAAGTGCCTCTGGGCCTGTGCCACCAGGAAGACAGGAGGTTCTTAGCCAGGAAAGACCCCTGTGAGAGTCAGTGAGGCTCAGGGAAAAGACACCACACCCGCCCAGGTCTCCTATAAGAGGGGACTGATGATGATGACCTCACAGGCTGGCTCTGCAGATGAGAGGAGCCGTCGACTGCAGTGCCTGGCACCCACAGGTCCTCAGTAAATGGTGGGGCCTTCCCCTCTGGTGACTTCAGCCTGGGACCTTGGTCACTGTCTTCAGAGGGAGGGTGGACCAGAGAGCAGTCTCAGAGGCCATCTCACCTTGCACAAGTAAGGGATGGCCACAGATGATTTAGAAAGCTGTGGAGTCCAATTCCATTGTCTGGGGTTAGAACAAAACCAACTCGAGCTCCTCAAATACCACGAAACAAAAACACCTAGATTATCAAGGTGAAAACACAGCAAAGGAAACCATCTTCCTAACAGGGAAAGCAAAGAGTGCTGAGACCAGAAGAAGGCAGTGGCGGAAGCAGGGGCTTCACACAGTTTTTCTCTCTTGAGGGATTTGCACAAGGGGGCCATGGAGCAGCCCCACTTTGCAAAGGGCGCTGGTGTTTGTGGCGCAGTGAGGCTGGGGGCAGTGTGGACAGACCTAGACCTGCTGGGCCCTCAGAGCGGGGTTGCTGGAGCCTTGTGGGGAGCAAGGCGTGGAGACCACCGCTGCCCGGCCCTGTGCTCAGTCCAGAAGCTTCTGCCAGGTTGCTCTGTCTCCCCTCAAAGCCAGAGAATGTGCCTCACTCAGACACTTCCTCCTCTCTCTTTTCTAAGGGTCACTGGAACCTCCTAACCTGCTTTTTGGGGATTTTGTCTGTTTATGCTTTTTGCACTTTCTCATCCAAATGGCTCCAGGATAAGCAGCAGCAGCTTCACTTCCACTGGTCTATATCTATAATATTTCTCAAGTGGCCCCTGAAACCCACACACGGCATCAGGTGTGCTGAAAAGGCGGCTTCCTCTAGCCATGCTGATGCAAATGAAGAAACGCAGATGCTCATTCATAGCTTGAAATGGGGGAGTGCAAGTCCCTGACCTCCTCACCCATCCACCGTTTGGGGATTTATAAGGGATAGCACAGAGATGAAGGTGTGGAGAGGGGACTAGGAGCCGGAAACAGCACTCCTTTAAGTGTGAGAGATGCAACAAGAACCCCCAAAATGACTAAGAACCACCGAGAACCTCTACATGCCACAAATCCCGACCCCCTCTCCTGTGCTCACTTTGAACTTATATCCGCCAAACAGCTACTGCTGGGCCAACTTTAAAACACTTTTACAGAAGTTGGGGAAAAACTCCTTCCCCAAATCCCTGCTCTTGTTCCAGGGGCTGAACAAAAAAGCTTTTCTTAGGGTTATTTTGCTGGGCGACATGGCACAAAGAAAGCAGCCCACCACTTGCAGTCTGAAGGCCGACAGTGCTGCTCTTGTTTGAATGTGTGGCTCCTCTATGAGGCCAAGGCTGGGCCGTCCCCACTCTACACCCTCCAGGGATCTCCATGGCAGTGTGCATCATTCATTTAAAGACTCATGCAGGACAAGGCTGCTGCGGGCCGCTGACCAAGGCTGACTAGCAAATTACATCTCCTGCCTTTCCTTTGGCCCTGCCATTATTATTATTATTATTTTAGGTCAGTGAAAATGTTATCACCACTCCTCCATTGGAAAATGTTTGTGATTGCAGCTAAGGACCTGTTACAAATGCTGACAAAGGATTCAAAAATCCTAGGCACAGGAGAAAAAAAACGAACTCCCTTAGCAAAAACTCCTCTAGCTTTTTCCACTTCATTTAGGCTGGGTACACGGGGCTGCTTCATTAGAACCTCTGCTTTCACTCCTACTCACATGAAGGTTTTTGTTTTGTTTTTCTGGGAATCACAGCTGGTGTGTTTTAAAAAGCCATCTGCTATGGACTGAGTGTGTGTGTCCCCTCAAACTCATATTTTGAAGTCCTAAACCCCAACGTGATGATGTCTGGGGGTGAGGCTATGGGAAGTTATAGGTTTAGATGAGGTCCTGGGGGTGGGGGGTCCCACAAGGGGATTAGTGTCCTCATAAGAAAAGGAAGGAGACCAGAGCTCTCTCTTTCCACCCTGTGATGACACAGAGGGCAGGAGAAAAAGCAGTCCTCTGCGAGCCAGGAAGAGGACCCTCACTAAGTAACAGATCTGCTGGAAACCTGATCTCGGATTCCTCAGCTTCCCAAACTGTAAGAAATAAATATCTGACCCAGAACCACCTTGGGGAGCGGTGTGAGAAAGAAAGGAATGTTTTTGTTTAAGCTACTATGGTATTTTGTTATACTAGCCTGAGTTAAGATTAATTAAAGAGCCATCCTAATTAAAGAAGAGTCTAGTGTTTGCCATGGGAAGAAATGGGAAAATATGCATTAGTGCCCCTAACTGCTTATGTATTCTTCCATCACACAAGGAGTTGGAGAGAAGGACTTGAAGCCACATGATTGTATGAGCGAACTTAGATATCAGTCTCCCGTTATTCAGTTCAGTTCAGTTCAGGTCAGTTTAACTGGTATCTAATGTATTTACTTTCTACTCAACTACCTGAAAAATCCATGGTACTCAAAACATCATGGACCCCGGGCATTCTGGCACTGAAAATGATGTACTCTTACCTCTTACTATTTTATTGATGAGGAGACTGAGGACCGGAGAGGTGAAGCAACAAGTACAAGGTCTGATAACTACACAATGACAGAAGTCAAAATGAAACCTAAGTCTCCTAATGCACGCTGAGAAATGCCCACTCAAGACAAGGTAGTAAAGATGCAAAGCTCTCCACATGTCCCTCAAACCCATCTGCTCCACAACCAGCTAAGTCGTGGATAACGATGACATCATCCTCCTCCTCCTCCTCCTCCTCATCATCATCATCAGGAAAGTGACGCAGCCTCCTACTGGTCGTCCGCATCTAACCCTGGCCTCCTCTGAGCCATTCTCCACTCAGTGGCCTGAGGAGTCTTCTCAAAATGCAACTCATACCCTTGCTTACCCTCTCCCCTACCCATTAGTGATTCTCCTCAGTTCTTAGGATAACAGCCTCATTCGTGAGCAAGTTCTTTGAGATTCTACATGGTCTGGCTCCTGCTGACTGCTCTAGTCTGACTACATACCAGCCACTAGCCACACATGCCTTTAAAGCAGCATGCCCTATTCTACCACAGGACCTCTGCACATGCCATTGCCATGCTGCGCCTCTTCTACTCCCCGTTAACCTAGCGAACACCCCCCTTCTCTTGACCTTTCATGACTAGATCAAGGTCCTTGGTTAAATGCTCTCATAGCGACATGTTTCCTGTGCTTTTATTTCCACTTGTTATTATATTCTTGTTACTGTGATTTTTAATTAATATCTATCTCATCACTGGGGTATAAGTCACCTTGCCCTGCTTGTTCCCCATTTTATCCTCTCATGGCCAACAGTGTGAGTGTCAGAGATGCCGAATCAACATGACTATGAATGAAAGACTAAATGAGGAAAAGATTTTAAAAATATGGCTAAGGCCCTCAAGAACTCAGAGTCTAGAAATGGCTTCTGAGTCACCTGTACATCAGGAAGCTAGTCAATGATCAATGCCACTTATGGCAGACCTTTCTAGGAGACAGGGAAGTGATTCAGTAGCCTTTTCTCAGAAGCCTGCTTGCGTCTGTAGGACCACATCACATAAAATACAATAACATTTCAAAATCTGCTCAGTAAAATGTCCCTCTTCTGCCAACAACCTAAGACCTTCAGTCAAACATAAACTCCCAAACTAAACAAAACCTCTGGGGTCCCAACGGCAATTTTGCCCCTTACTGTGGTTTCCCGAGACCCCGTAAATCAAGCCTTTCATTATATACCACATAGAGATAACCCTCCCTTCATGCCATCCCTGTTTTCAGACACATTCTTCATGCCTGTCGCCAACAGCCGGCTCATTTCTCATTTCAGACACTCCTCCACTTCCCTGCGGGGACAGCGAGCACATGACGGGCCTATTTCTGCAATCAGATAACAACGTAAATTAAACTTCAGCCTCAGCTGCTTGTTGTACTCCAGAGAGGGACCATCATGAGGGATGGAGCCAAACTTCAAGCAGCAGCAAGGCAGAGAACACGACGTGGCAAAGCCTGGGCTGGACATAAAGAAGTGTTCTGCCATGGAAAAGAGCAGGGCAAACACAGCGAGAAGTCAACAGTGATGAGGAAAAGGCACCTCAGAAGCATAATTATGAGCGAACCCTGTTCTCCTGTGAAGGCAAAACAACATGAAATAACTGCAGTAAAGGAAGATAACGTACAATATTTCAAAGCCCAGGATTTTCCAGCTAGCCATAATATTCTAATGTGTGAAAAACCAAACCATAGTAAAGAAGATGTTTTCTCTCTTCTATCTCCTCTATGAAATTTAGCCAGTTCCCACGGCTGATGACGTACCACTGAACTTGGACACCGTGCTCAAAGTGCACTCACCTCTGTGAGCCACAGACAAATCTTCGGCCTTTTGGGTTATTTGCAAATTTTTTTAAAAAGCCACCTTTAAAGTTATTAGCATGAATGAGCTGAACAGATCATCAGGTTCATTTCTGGGTCCATTCAGCACCTCTTATTTAGTTTTCCACTGTCTTTTGAAGTCTATAGTCAATAAAAGGCACTTTAAACCACAACCGTATTTACCTTTTCCAAGTAAGATAAGCTAAACACACAAAGTTAGAGGGGGTAGGTCAGTACAGCAGGTGGCCTGCATCACTTTGCCAGGTGAGGCTCCTCCACTAACCCTGGAGGAAGAATGGGACAGAATTCCACCCAAGTCCAGTTGGGTTAACCTGGCACATTTCCAGGTCCAACAAAGCTGGGTCTCTCCAAAGTGGCTCCCTTATTTTCTTCACAGTATTGAGAATGCTCAGTGGTAAAAAGATCTGCCTGCCAGTGCAGGAGACAAGAGATGATGGGTTCTATCCCTGGGTCAGGAAGATCCCCTGGAGGAGGAAGTGGCAACCCACTCCAGCATTCTTGCCTCGGAAATCCCACAGACAGAGGAGCCTGGCAGGCTGCATTTTGACAAAGAGTCGGACACAACTGAGCAGGCACATGAGTACACTGAGAACGCTCGAGAAGGCAAGACAAGCTCACGTTTCAATGTCATTGCCGAATACAGTCCAGGGTGAGCTGCAATTCATGTCCAGCAGCCCATGGTTTTAACGGGCCCAGAATACACTCCTTTTCATTAACTGGGATCATTCAGAGATGAGCGTATCTGACAAACTCCTCGCATGTAACTCTCCCCCTTTCCCCATGTGGTGGGCACCAGGAACACGGCCTTGCACTCAACGAATATCAGTTAGATGGAAAAGAACTCAGACTTCAAAAGGGAATGCTTTTCATTGTAACAGAAAATTTCTGTTCTTACCATTATCCTGAGAGATTCCTGCAGTATTAAAGCATTGGCATCAATGATTCCACATCTGTAGAAATCAGATGTACATTCCACACTTATATCCTCTTATCTCCAGGCTGATTTATATCATTAGCTCATAAAGGCCTGGCATTATGTTCGCTTATCTCGCTTTGTACACCACATGGTCTCTTCAGGTAGGCCTTGGTTTTGCCTCTTGTTTTATGGATTTTCTTCCAAAAGGAGGGAATCCAAATATGTTTGTAGAGGAAGATAGATATTCTTACAATGTCACCAAGATAAATCCAGTTCATTGTTTACAGTAACCTTCCAAAGACAGCACAAAACATGAATACTGAAGCGGCCACTCATTCATTTATCCAACAAATATCAAGTAGATATGCTCTGTGCCAGATATCATCCCCTATGTTGGAAATATGTCAGAAAACAAAATGAGAACTGTACTGCAGTGTGGACAGATACTAATAAAAAAAAAAATACATGTGGCAGGTGATGATAAATACCATAAAGGAAAAAATACAAAGTCAGGTAGGAAGAGCAGGGAGTGCTAGGAATGAAAGGCTGCTCTACAGGGGTAGGGGGTGGGGTGGGGGGTCACAAAAGCCAGTCTAAGAACATTTGAGCAGACACCTGAAGGAAAATGGGAAGTCACAGGGGTGCCTGAAAGAGCTTTCCAAATGCAGAGAAACTGCAGTTGCCGAGGCCCTGGAGTGTGAGTGTAGAAGAAAAAGGCCAGAGTGGTGGGAGAACAGGGAAAAGAGTGTGTGGCGGTAACGAGGTCCAGGAGCAGCACCCTTGCTGGGCAGGGCCTCAGGATGCTGTAATGACGCTGAGCAAGGAGGGGGATGTGAGAGAAATAGCACGTGAGTTAGCCTTAAGACAACCCCTCCAGCCGCTGTGCTGAGAGTTAACCACAGAGGGGCAAGGGTAGAAGCAGGGAAGCAAGGGATCATGCAGGCTTCATGGAGATAATGGGAGCCGGATGAAGGTGGGCCCGCTGGAGGAGGTGACAATGGTGTGGCTGTGGCTCTAATGAGAGGCAGAGCTGACAGAGGTGTTACCACCAGTCACCTGCTGATCCCGACAGCTGGGCTTGGAACAAAGCTTTGCAGAATGAAATCAACAGTTGAGGCATTTAGTTAAATATTCCTATTGATTATTATTATTTACTCATTTAAATACATATTACAACATCTTAAAAATACATTAAAAATATAAATACATTTTAAAACAAACTTGTTCTCCATAAAAAGGCATAAAATTTCCCAACCCTCTTGTTTTAAGCAACCCATAAGTATCTTTATTTTCCCCTTCCTGGTGTCATTTATTCTCTATGAGAATTACCAAGTTTCCATTGGGAAAAAATCCACTCAACAAAATCTTGATAGAGAGCTGGGTACATACCAGCACTCTTTGCAGCAATGCCAGAAATAGGCAGTATCTTGCCTGTGTCTTGTCCCATGGCTCCGGGATATTTTGCGTTATCAACAGCAATTGAGTGCTTGCTTGTGTCAGGCACTGTGCCCCAGCCCTACTTGCACTATCTTACTGAATTCTTACAGCATTTTCCACCTGCATTTTCCAGCCAAGGAAACTGTAACACAGAGAAGTTGAATACACTGTACAAAGTTACACAGCTAGGAAGCGGTGAACCAGAACTGTTAGTTTCTACCTCCTCCTGAGTTTAAGGTACAATCCAGAACACAAATCCTCAAAATTATATTCTCGTTCTTCCTTGATCACTTTGGGCTGGACATGTAACGTGTCTCAGCTTCAAATGCCACATCTGCAAAATGAAATATATTCAACGAGATAATCTCTAAGGTTCCTTCCAGGGCTCTTGCTTTTAAACTGAATGCTGGCTCACTCTACGGAGAGCACAGATGCAAAGCTCACTTGCAAGACTGTAACTTCTCAGGGTCAGGTTTAGGCTAAACTAAAGCGAAGTACATCCACAGTTGAACCTCTGGGCTGATCAGCAAGAAGTAAGTCAACTTCAGGGATACCCTCTAGGAGAAAAAGGTTAGCAAGCAGAATACATAGCAAAATTTCTTTTTCTTGAAACAAATCCTGATAATTGGATTTATTTCCTTACAGAAAGGATAAAACTGGTCCTGGGTAAAAAGCTAAAACGTGCTTTCTCTGTGATTGGTTAACTTGTCACAAAACAGTATGCAATTCCCATTTGTCTGCAGATGAATGAATCTTTAAGTTTGTCTTCCTTCAGTGTCCTTGTGCTGACATACAATACAGTCCAATAAATACCAGTCAATTGAATTAGTGCATGAATCACTTCCATGAATGCACTAAACAATAAACAAGTGAACTCATTAATCCTATAGAAATAAATATCTCCTTGGATAGAATTCATATAGACCTGACTAGCAAAAGCATCACTTTGGCAAATAAAGGCGAAGAAGATACTTTAGATTTATTGACTTTTGTGTTCAGTAGAAGATTTCAGTTTTAGAGGCTGATGTTTTGAAGTGTATGGGAGTAAAAGAAATCTCATTTATGTAACTAAAAGGAAAAAAAAAAAAGTCAGTCTGCTAAAGAAAGAAGCAAAATAAACACTTTCAATTCCCTGCAGGATTTCTAAGGAGTTAACCCAAAACTTTGCATTTGGACCACTGAAGATAATAAACCTATGATTCCAACACTTTATCTTCAATACCAGCTATGAATGTAGCTCACAGAGAAACCACTTGCTCATACTGATCAGCTCTCCACAAAATGAGCCAGGCATAGCAGTGTTAAGTTAGAGAGCTGGGTGGAGGAAGACATGCAAATCCTGAGTGTTCTCATAGATCCTTCATTCTTTTTACAGTTTTCAAAAGTTCCTCCAAAATACAAGTAATAATCTAATAATGTAAAATGTTTATACACAATAAATGTTAAGGGAACAAAGTCAACCCACCACTTTTTCTTCACAGAGAAGGGGCAGCAGACACAAATAAGAAGAGAAAGAAGAAAGAAAAACAGCTTCTGTTACTGAAACTAGGACTATATAACCAGATCAAAGATGAGGCTTGATGCAATTACATAAGTCATTTAGGGGAAAAACTCAATTAGCTGGGAATAGAAGCCCAGATGGTACTTTCTAACCAAGATTATTTATGTAATTTTCAGGTGGACAGAACCAGGCTATGTTTCAGAAAAAAATAAACTATAAGAAAAGTGTCTGTAAGCAACTATTTTCTAGTGACTTTTTACTGCAAATAATCTCAGTCAAAATAGAATTAATGATAAACTATAGAAATTTAAAAGCAGTTGAGATGTAAACTTGGTCAATATAACAAGACTTTTCCTTTGAATTTTCAACTGTAGTTTTGTATTTTTAACCATGGATGACAGAAAAAGAATACACTTCTGGAGATACACAAGTTTAATAGTTGCACAGCCTTTATTTAAATGAAGCCCTCATGATGAAGACAAAAGAACCTTTCCTCTCTATTAATTCTCATGGCCTGTTCAGTTCCGCATTTGGAAACAGTTTGGTTTTTAACTGTGTGCACAAAAATTTGAATTATAAAAATGGCAACTTATATTATTCATATTAACTTTAAAATAACCAGTGCACACAGGTACTTTTTTGCATCTACCTCACTACTTGCTCTGGTGTATGAGGATGGTCATTGTAACTGGGAAATACTGGAAACAACAAAAATGCTCCTCAATGGAGAATGCTGTTAAAATAAACTATGACCCATTTGTCTCGTGCAAAAATAAGCAGCAGTTAAAACAATGAGACATATCCTTCACTAAGCGAATGGATAAATAAACTATGGTACATCCATACAACAGAATATTATTTCCATGATTAAAGAAGAAGAAAAAAAAAAGAGCTCTCAAGCCATGAAAAGACTTGGAGGACCCTTAACAGCTATTACTGAGTTAAAGAAGCCAGTCTGAAAAGAACTGTATGACATTCTGGAAAAGGTAAAACTATGGAGGCAGTAAAAAGATGGGTGGTTGCCAGGGGCTGAGATGAGACAGAGATGAACAGGCAGAGCACAGAGCATCTTCAGGGCTATTCTGAAGATACCACAGTGGTGGATACATCATTACAAGTGTGTCAAAACCCAGAGAAAGGACACTGAGTGAACTCTGACGTGAACTAGGGACTGTGCATAATAATGATGTGTCAATGTAGGTTCATCCGTTGTCACACTGTGCCGCTCTGGTGGGGGATGTTGACACTGGGGGGACACTGCACAGGTGTAGGGGCAGAGGACGTATGGAGACTATCTGCACTTTTCGCTTAATTTTGCTATGAACCTCAAACTGCTCTAAAAAATGTGAATGTGAAATGTGAAGTCATTCAGTCATGTCCGACTCTTTGTGACCCAGTGGACTGTATAGCCTACCACACTCCTCTGTCCATAGGATTTTCCAGGCAAGAGTACTGGAGTGGGTTGCCATTTAAAAGTAAAAATGCAAATTGCAAAGTAAAACAAAAAAATGACAACACGTCTTTACAAAGCCACCACAAACTAACTTTTATAGCTATATCTATCTATATATCTAAATATCTGGGAGGAGACTAAATTAATAACCAGATTATACCTAAGAAGGTAAGTGGGACCATGGATGGTTAATGGGTTGTTAGTTCTACCTCTCGTTTGATTTTTTTTTAATTGTGGGAATATATAATCAGTGTTACATGTGTAATTAAAAATAAAATTTTTCTTTAAAAATATTAACAACTTACAATAAAATATTCAAAAATAATTTACAGATATAATGACATTTTAAATACTTCAGTATTCATCTTTTAAAAACAAGGACATTTTTCTACCCTAAAATTGTTTTCAATAGCAGAAAAAGCATAAAAGATCTTATACTAAACTACTGGGGTGAGTTAAGTCATTTATTTAAAAAAGCTAAGCTGGTCTCAAAGGAAAATCTAAATAAACACCGAGAGTTGAGAACTGAACTGATTTAATGCTTATACCAAAGTCTTTCTAAAAACATTATCGTCATTATCCCCATCCTTTAATTTTATGTAATGTTTTACTTTCCCTCCTTTAAAACACTAATAATCTCATATTCAGCAGGTCAAAATCAATTATATTTATTATATTTTAAAAAAAATTTTAGTCATTTGAAGTACTAAAGTAATACAGTATAAAGCTTATCATAACAGACTGGGTGTCTTAAACAGGGATTCTTAATCTAAAATCCTCAGAAGCCCAAAGATTGCACGGATTCAATTCAGGGCATCTGTGAGCTTGGATGGAAAAAAAAAAAACCCAGTGAAGATCAATTTTACTAACAATTTAGCACTTCCTTTATGAATGGAGACCACAAATCACAGAAGCATTAACAGACCCATGACTTTGTCACCATAAAAATCACTGTGTTTTCAAATCACAGTGTGGCTGGTGAGGGTATTTCAAAATATCATTTATTCTTATCATTTCATGGAAGGTGTATGAGATGTTGGATTTGTTGCCAGATCTTGTTACTTAATGCATTAAGAAGCACATACGTAACTCTTACCACAATTTTGTTTTTAAATATTTTGATAACTATATTTCAGTAAAAGTGGGTTTTGTTCTAACCATATACTGTATTTTAAGCACATTTAAACATATTTCAGATATGCAGATGACACCACCCTTATGGCAGAAAGTGAAGAGGAACTCAAAAGCCTCTTGATGAAAGTGAAAGAGGAGAGTGAAAAGGTTGGCTTGAAGCTCAACATTCAGAAAACAAACATCATGGCATCTGGTCCCATCACTTCATGGGAAATGGATGGGGAACAGTAGAAACAGTGTCAGACTTTATTTTTTTGGGCTCCAAAATCACTGCAGATGCTGATTTCAGCCATGAAATTAAAAGATGCTTACTCCTTGGAAGGAAAGTTATGACCAATCTAGATAGTATATTAAAAAGCAGAGACATTACTTT
Organism: Moschus berezovskii; assembly: GCF_049115385.1. Taxonomy (NCBI): domain Eukaryota; kingdom Metazoa; phylum Chordata; class Mammalia; order Artiodactyla; family Moschidae; genus Moschus; species Moschus berezovskii. Next base: position 16,326,366 of record NC_142483.1, read on the forward strand.
GCCAACAAAGGTCTGTCTAGTCAAGGCTACAGTTTTTCCAGTGGTCACGTATGGATGTGAGAATTGGAATGTGAAGAAAGCTGATCGCCGAAGAATTGATGCTTTTGAACTGTGGTGTTGGAGAAGACTCTTGAGAGTCCCTTGGACTGCAAGGAGATCCAACCAGTCCATTCTAAAGGAGATCAATCCTGGGTGTTCATTGGAAGGACTGATGCTAAAGCTGAAACTCCAATGCTTTGGCCACCTCATGTGATGAGTTGACTCACTGGAAAAGACTCTGATGCTGGGAGGGATTAGGGGCAGGAGGAGAAGGGGACGACAGAGAATGAGATGGCTGGATGGCATCACCGACTCGATGGACATGAGTTTGGGTGAACTCCAGGAGCTGGTGATGGACAGGGAGGCCTGGGGTGCTGTGATTCATGGGGTCGCAAACAGTCGGACACGACTGAGCGACTGAACTGAACTGAACTGAAACAGTCTTGGGGGTGGGGGGAGGTTCATAGGTTTCACAAGATGCAAAAGGTTAAGAACCCCTGGAACTCAACCACCCCTTCCTGTAAACCCATTCTCCCAATGTAACCACTATCCACAATGTAGTGTATGTTCCTCCATGTGTATCCCTTCAAGTGGACACATATATACATAGCCATCTAGAGGCATAACTTACATAGTTATGTCCTCTGTAATCACGTTTTACACTTCTATTTTGCAATACATTTACAAGTCTCTATATGATTTAGTCACTCATGCTGTTTCCATTTTATGACTATTATTTTAAAATGCTCTAATAAAACTCCTTGTATACATCTCTTTATATTCTGTGTTTTTCAAATTTCATAATCAGTTCTATGTATGGAACATTTGTGACAATGACATCCTCAAATTGAACCACAGAATCAATATTGTATTATGAAATCAACAGCAACAACAGCTAGTGTATTTTGTGCTTACCAAGGGCCAGGTACTATATGCTCTACGTGAATTAACTTATTTTAATCCTTATTTATTTTAATCCTTATAATTCTAAGGCAAGACACTGCTATGATTTCAGGTTACAGGTGAAGACATTGAAGGTGATTAATCTCTAAACTTCCAAAGTCTGTAATTCTGATGACAAATTCAAACAACTAGGTATACTCAGAATACAGGATCCCTCAACAATCCTGGGCCCCATGGGGGTCACTGAAGGGGAACAAAAGATGATGACTGACACTTTGTCCCATGATCAGCTTCTGAGATCATGTCTGAAGCTCCCAGGAATTTCTTTGTCACTGTGCTTTTCAAGAGGTGGATCAAAGAGAAAAGACCATAGTGAATACACAGTGAAATGACAACCATTGACAACCTAATTGATTAGGCCAAAGGCAAGATAAAGAAGGTAAAGAATATGCCTGCCAATGCAGGAGACACAGGTTCAACCCCTGGGTCGGGAAGATCCCCTGGAAGAGGAGATGCCTAGGAATTCCCATGTATCCCAGAATTCTTGCCTGGGAAATCCTATGGACAGAGGAGCCTGGCGGGCTATAGTCCATGGGGTCACAAAGAGAGTTGGACATGACTTAGCAACTAAACAACAATAACAGCAGCAAGATAAAATGTGCCTATGTCAACTATGAGCAGATCTGCCATCAGAGATTTGGTTTGAGACTCAACACAGGATCTCCACTACTGTAGGCCCAGATAATTTCACAGGCAGCAAGATCAGATCGTAATTCCAAAACAGAAAAGAAAAAAAAGAATTCCATCAGGTTAAATATAAATATGCGCTATTGACAACCCAGTCTCAGGGGCAGGCCTGGTCTCCTCGGTGATAAGAGCATTATTAAAATCTCCCACGTAATTCATCAAGGCCTCATGCTGGTCAGGGCAAGGCTAATCTCCCCAGTTAGCAAGTTCCAGAACAGATCAAGAGAAACAAAACCACAGAAATGGTATCTTTTGTAATTATCTGGACTCTGCTGAGCAGAGATAAAATAATCCTGCTGCTGGTTCGTGTCTGGTTTAACATGTCCTAGCAAAGAAACGTCATTTAGCTTCACTGAGATGGGAAAGCTTTTCCCCCTTCTCATGTGTCAACTCTTGGGCTCTGAGCATCTATGTAACAGGGTAAGTAATTGGAAAGCACAGGTTACAGTACTCTGAAGGTGCATGGTCATAAACCTCAACGGGGGGGTTGCCAAAAAGACCAGCTCAATGTCCTGTCCATCATCCATCACCAGAAGCCCTGGAGCCAAAAGCTTTCTCCTTCCTGTGCTAGAGGCAGCATGGAGAAGCTGTGGGGGCCAGCTCTCCCAGCCTTGAATCTCTAAGAACATGGGGTTTTGAGCAAATTTCTTATTTCTCTGAGCTTCAGTTTTCTCATCTACAAAAAGGGTATGATAACATCCATGGTCACAGGACTGCTGTGAGGGTTAAATGGGTCTCATCCCAATGTCAATTATAGTTCAGCCACCTACTCTTGTAGGGAAACCCCACCACATGGAAAGGATGCCCCACCACCAACTCCACCACTACCCTGCCAGGTAAGAGAGATCCTGGGCTCTGAAAGGGCAACAGGAGGGGCTTCTCCCAAAGAGGGGGTGTTAGCAAATGTCCCACATAAAGCCACACTTAGCAAGGGACCAGAAATATAGTGGAAAGAGAATGTGGCAAAGAAAACAGAACAATCCCCCATTCTGAGTTTCCATACAAGATGCTCAAATGCTCTGAACCGAATTTCTACCTCTTACTGCCAGAAGGAGTATAAACCTGTGAATAGGTTTAAAACATATTCATTCCCTTTTATCCAGGAATTTTATATTTTATCCTACTGATAAAAGAATCACACAAAGATATTCTTGGATTCCCATCAGTGATATTTGTAATAGTAAAAAACTGCAACTTATCTAAATATCCAAGAAAGGACTGGCTAAACAAACTTGGTGCATCCATTTGACAAAGTATGGTTATTTAAAATAATGTTATTGAAGAATGTTTCAGGTTGTGGTGACATGATTTCAATATAGTAAATGGAAAATACAGGAATAAATTAATATGTGTTATGATTGCCATTAAAACTGTGTGCTTACATAAACTTTAAAAGTCGGTTGATAACATATGTGCTATTTAGGGCTACATGTACATAGCAACTCGTCGCATGAGGTGGCCAAAGTTAATAGACAGGGAAGGCAACAATAAACATTAAACACAGAAGAGCAAGGAATTTTATTAAGGGCCTGCGGCGTCATTAAGGGCACATGTCTTTAGTTGCATTGGCAGCTACCTGGAATTTTATATTATCCTTTATACCACTTTGTATGCCTGAAATATTTCATAATTAAAAAGTTTTAAGTGAGTGTGTATATAATTCTAGAAAGTTAATACACCAAAATGTAGCCACTACTTTGAGGTAAGAGTATAGTGAATTCTAGTGTTCACATTTTCCAAATCTGTAACAAAGAACATATACTCCTTTTTATCTTTTACGCTGTTTCTTCATTGGAAACTGTTCTAATGCCTATCCCAACATTCGTATATTTTTTGATAAAGGATGTCTGATGCTAAGCAGTGCCCTGCATCAGGGTCACACCAGGCTCTTCTGCCAAGGGCCTTGCTTGAGGGACCATGAAACCCAGCTCTTCACTCGGGAGTCTCTCGCCCACTAGAATTCAAATGAGAAAAGTGCTGTGGGGGAAGCGATGTCCCTGAAACCATCCCACTCATATCCTCTGACGTGAAAGAAGATTTGTAGGCGGCTTCTGGGAGCATTCTCCACTCTGCAAATTGTTCTCAAAAGTGTTAAAAAATATAGCCTGCTTCCCCCCCCTCTGATATAGTTTGCGTTCTATCCTGCCAGGAAGCCCCGGGCTCAACCAGTGGACTGGGGGGTAAAGTGGTGGGAAAAAAATAGAGACCAATTATATTGTCAACTAGTGTAGACTCTCCAGTCACAATTCATTTTCCAAGTGCTGGAGGTGGAGGGTGGGAGAATAATTCTGCGGAGATATGTCACCATGCCTTAAGACCGTTCCAGTTTCCTTTTTAAGAGGAACTCCTCATGTGGGGTCTTGGCTGGGCTCTGTGAGGCCCACAAAATCATATGTCAATCTTGTAAAACTGTCTAGAGCCCAGTGCTATCATCAGATTCTCAAAAGAGTACATGACACACCCCGTTCCCAAACAACTGAGGATCCCTGTTCTATAAGGATACACTCTTTTCTTAGCTTACCCACTCCTGTTTGGTCTCTAAGTTCAAATTCAATAGGAGGTTGCAAAGGAGTTCAGAAGGAAAACCCTCTAGCAGGCACCTACCAGAATTGTCATCTGATGTCAATTAATAAAGCAAGATGCCAAAGAGAATGTTTGGTGTTATCCACACTCAGACACCAATATATGCTTTTAATCAAAGGGGGAAAGTTTTTGTGTTAACACTTTCCAACTTCATGTCACAGATATATTTCTAGAAAGGGGGTATGTGTGTTGAATTCCACATACACATTGGGAAGATCCACTCTTCGTTGTTAAAATTTACTAACCAATAAGTATTCATGAAGAGCTCATTGTACAGCATTGGGCTAGGACTCAATGGAAACTTGAGCACGATCCCCCAAAGATCCCTGTCCCCCATTCAGCAACTTCACGTTCAGGCATACATCTTGTGAACGTCTTTCCACTTATGAAGTGGAATCAAAATTGAGAGTTACTAATATTACTTTCCTAAGCCCTCACATCTTCCTGTATGAGTCATCCACTGGAACCCACCTTTTTTTTCAGATACTTTCCACTACACATAGAAACAGGCTCAAAACAACCCTTCATTAACGCTTCTGTGACTCTACTGGACATCACCATTTAAAAAGCACCTTTGGGGAGACTACAAAGCCATTCATCTATTAATTTATGGGACTCAGATTTTCACTCAGACATTGCAGCCTTTATGGCTACAATCTTCTCATGAGTGGCTCTATCCACTAGTTCATTCAACTCATCTCTACCAAATACCTGCTAGGTGCAAGGCACTGAAAATTAGTGGCCTCTATGGCCACATGTGTATCTGTCACATACCCCGTCATCTCTGTACAGCTTGGACTGTCAGTAAACTTGCAAAACACCAGTTTTCATGTCCTCCAACAGCTTCTAGGATTCTTTTAAGTTTTATAATGATTATAACACTACATGACAATATTTGGAGGAAACTGCCCAGGTTCTGGAATCTGTTTGCCAAGAATCAGGAAAAAATAACAGAGAAATCAGAAAGGAGTTTGGCCACAGGTGAATCCCTAAGCATAAAGGTAGACTCTTCCATGAAAGTCTCTTTACTGTGACAAAACATGATATTATATGGTTAAGAGATACAGCAAGGGAGGGAGAAGTATCTTTCGTGGCTGCATAAGGAGCTGCTGCTGCTGCTAAGTCACTTCAGTCATGTCCAACTCTGTGCGACCCCACAGACGGCAGCCCACCAGGCTCCCCTGTCCCTGGGATTCTCCAGGCAAGAACACTGGAGTGGGTTGCCATTTTCTTCCCCAATGCATGAAAGTGAAAAGTAAAAGTGAAGTCGCTTAGTCATGTCCAACTCTCAGCGACTCCATGGACCGCAGACTACCAGGCTTTTCTGTCCATGGGATTTTCCAGGCAAGAGTACTAGAGTGGGGTGCCATTGCCTTCTCCATGCATAAGGAGAAAAGACATCAAATAATTCATTATATGAGCTTAGAAGACTGATCAGAAGGTAAGGTCATGGATGCCGATCAACATGAAAACAAAATCAGAACTCATGATTGCAAATAATCCTTTCATATAAAAGAGTTTAGTAGTTCTTTGAATAAAGCTTCTAGAGATGTGTTTTTCTGAAAAATAAACATAGTTCAGGAAAAACATAGGATGAGGCATGATCTTAGAAATGATCTAGGTTAAAGTCTTATTAAATCACTACACTTCCCTGGGCTTCCACTTCCTCATTTTCAAAGTGAGAGGACTGGACTATATGATGGCTAAGGGCTCTATATATTCTGAACATCAACAATTCTAATAATTGCCACAAAATTAAAAATGTTTGCAAACACCAAAAAACTTGTTGTCAATAAAGAAAGTTCCAAAGACTTCACTTGTCAACAATAAAAGATTCAATGAGTAAAGTAAAAGCGAGAAGAACATCGTCTTTTTCGTCCTATCACCATAGCAACAGAGTAAACTGGTCCAACCCACCATTCTGATGGTCAAAAGACTGGAACAAACACCATGTGGCAAATAAAGATGTGCGAATACGTTAATGCTAGCTAGAGCAGGCTCCCTCCACCACAGCTATGTGCAGCATAGAAAACTCTGCCACAATTAAAAATAGCTAAGATATTTGCCTCCAATAAAATAAATTTAAAAAAATTAAAAATTAAAAAAAAATAGCTAAGAGAGCATTGCTTATATGGGTAAACAAACGTTATCAGGTGAGAACCCAATCATCTGTGTTCAACAGAGCTTCAAATTTTTACAATGGTTTAAAGACTGTATCTCAAAATTGCTTTTTAACAGGTGAGGCCCATAGAGAGGCACTGACTTGCCCAAGATTACATCGTTAGTTACAGACAGAGCCAGCACATGACCCAGTTCTTAATTCTTAGCACGGAAGCTTCATCTCACAACAGTGGCTTCTGCAGTGTCTGTGGAGGAGGAGGACCAGCCCTAATGTTAGATGGACCCACCATGCACGCATGATGATTGAAGTTCCAGGGGGTGTGAACGATGCACGGACATGGGGGCGCAGCAGGGGCTGGAATCCTGACCCCCAGTCCCTAGACAATGAGAGCATCAGCCGCCCAGGGAGCCTCCCCTGCTGTGTCTAGGGAGGCAAGGAGGCCACACAAAACAAATGACCGAAATTCAGCATCCAAGAGCATGAGAGGCCCAGGGAGCCTCCCCTGCTGTGTCTAGGGAGGCAAGGAGGCCACACAAAGAACACGACTGAAATTCAGCATCCAAAGGTGTGGGCCTGAAAATATCCAAGAAAGCTTTTGACCTCTGTCATCACTAGCACAGTTACCAGGTCACTCAAATATCTTTTGCAAACTTCCGCTTTTAAAGGAAAATACAGTGAGGTTAACATTTGGTGAGTGCCTACTATGTGCCAGGCTACGTGGTTGGTACTCTCACTTTTATGTTTTGTGTGATCCTCACAACAATTCTGTTAGGTTAAGTCTTTCCTACATGAGGAAGCAGAGAAGAAGATAGGTGTCATCCAAATCTAAGTATAGAATCTTCATTCAAATTAAGCTGTTGAAACCAAAGCCACCCCCTCAGCCATGCTGCCAGACACCTCTTCTGGCCTTTGAGCCATGCAGCTGCTTGAGCTGGGCCAATCTGCCAACTTCCTCCAAAGGGGGACAAACATCTGGTCCACCTTCAGTAGTCAGCCCCTAACACAGCAGAGCGGCCTTTATCTATAGATTCTATCCAGATGCACTGATTTAATCGTTCATTTTATGAGAGAAAAGACACAAGCAATAAATAAGTGGCTTGGAAGTTTAAGTTGGCCATACAGCTTCTTCCAGTAAAATGAAAACAAAAATTTTTTTAACATTTACCCCCAGATCCCAACCTCCATAATTGGATCCTGGAAGCCCACCTAAAGCCCACAGCATGTTAACAAATATGTTCAGAGATGAGAGGTGTTCCCACGGCAGGGGACGTAGGAAGGACTGTACTTACACTTATATCGAGACTACAAAGGCTAACCGCATCTTCATCCTGGGTGCTCTGCTTCCGTTTCCGCTGTGAAACAAATAATAAAACAAAGTTCAAATGTAAATAAGGATTATGACTTCGATGAAGGAAAGAAACAAATGCAATCAAATAGCACATTTCTACCATGTTACGCAAAACCTTAGACTGAGTTCTAAGAAAGCCTAAGAAATTACAGGAAACGATTAAGCTCTGGGATAAACTGGTTTGTATTATTGTTCTTGTTCAAGCTGCTATAGTTCGTGTCTCTTCATAGTTTCTTTTTTTCTACATGTTTCTGTAGAGCAAGACTTAGAAATTTAGACACAGAGTTCAGATTTTTATGAACATGGAAGAAGACATTAGACTGGAAATCATCTAATTCACTTAAAGATACTCCATTTTTAGAGCTGCTGTGTACTTGTGTAAGTTAAATTTGTTCTAAACTTCATCCAGGGTGCTGATGCCATCACAGAACCAGAATGTTGGAAAGAGCCTTAGACATCTTCTCCGACCTGCCCATTTTAGAGCCATAAACACCAAGACTCAGAACTTGGGACTTCAGTATTGGAACTGAAGAAACCTATGGTTGAAATGAACTTATGACCATGGAAGTCTATGGGGATGGAAGAATGTATTATCCTCTGTATAAAAAGAAAAGAAACTCCATTTGCAAACACAATCAAGCTCTTCAGAGACACATTTACTTCTCTTCTTCATCTCTAGCTTAACCAGTTAAGTATTTCTCGAGTCTCTAATTTGTGACTGGCTAAGTCCCCTACTTGGCAGAAAGCTGCCGGCGGACCGGAATCCCTGGTATGAGGTTACAGTGGAGTGATATGAGAGACAGTTGGAGTCTTCAGCCCTCATGTCCGTCACCTCCTGCCCTTTCTCCTCTATTAGATGATGAGTGTGAACACAGACAGATGCTGGAAAGCACCCAGTCCTTATCTGCCCTTGACTGTCTCACTATAACTCTTCTATTATTTCTTGAGCTCAACAAAGATTTGCTGAGCACAATACTTTGGCTACCTCATGCGACGAGTTGATTCACTGGAAAAGACTCTGATGCTAGGAGGGATTGGGGGTGGGAGGAGACAGGGACGACAGAGAATGAGCTGGCTGGATGGCATCACCGACTCGACGGACATGAGTTTGAGTGTACTCCGGGAGTTGGTGATGGACAGGGAGGCCTGGCGTGCTGTGATTCATGGGGTCGCGGAGAGTCGGACACGACTGAGCAACTGAACTGAACTGAACTGAACTGATTATGCACCAGGTCCTGTGTTTGCTCCCAGGGATGCCGAGATTGGCAACTTCCCTAGTTAAGGAACTCACATTAACTCACGTAATTATCATATTCCTGTAAGAGACACAGACTCTGGTGTGCTTATAATGCAGTAAGATCCAATTTTGACTAGGGAAAGTCACTTCACTTGCCTGAGTCACCCTTTCTCAACTCTAAGGTAGAGGTGGTAACATAAGCTTTTATTCCCCTAGAGGGAGATGTAAATACAGTGATGTGTGTTAGCATGCAGCAGAGTGCCTGGTGCACAGTAGGTGCTCAGCCTGTGGGCTAGAGGGCTCTGGAGCACAGTGAGGGAGTACTTAGCTTGGCCTTGGTGGGAGCTGGGGGTGTTTTCTCAGAGGAGGAGGCACTTGAACGGGTCTGACAGATGAATTAAGAGTTTGCCAGACACAGATGGGGAGGAAACTGGGGCCTCTTTTCCGTCACCAGCCACCTAGATATTTCAAATCCTAAAGGTTAACATGGTTCCATACAGAGTATGGAGTGCTAGATCCCATATATCATTCCACTTGAGCAGTGGAAGTATTTAGAGATCCAATCCTAGGAGCCAGGATCCTCAATCAGCCATTCTGAGATAATATCCAAGAATCTTCACTAACAAGTTCACCGTGTGATTGGTGATTGTCAGGGAGTCAAATACTCCGCTCATGGGCTTTGCGGGAGTCCCAAGAGGAAGCTTAGAGCTGCTTGTCACTTTGGGGGGGTGCTGCTTTGTGTGTGTGTAGGGACATGACCCATACTGATTCATCGTTCAGTTACAATTAAAAGCGGCACTGTGTTGTCATTGACGCCGATTCGTTGGCCTGTATTTATATGGTGACTTTGGAGGTGAGTATGGCAAGGCATAGTTTCCATTCTACAGATAAATAAATTCAAGTTAGGAGAGATAAACAAATGGCTCCCAAGTTACACGGCTATGGTATAACACCCTGAATCCAAGATTCAAATTCCTAGGGCAAAACCCTTCACACACATACACACCCCATTCAAAGCACACTTGGCAAATAGGTTATGACTCATTTGCCATTCGGAATGCCTGGTAGTGTCTGCCTTGAGTGCTGTATTGAGATTTCACAGCACAGCAAGTGAGGGAAGGCTGCGATCAATCAGTAACGTGTGCGGGGTAAAAGAATAGGGATATCTGCGCTGGCACCCTGCCACCCAGGATAACCTGTGCCATTTCCTGAGCCTGGCTTCTCTTGCCTTGAGAGGCTACAGAATTAGACCTGTGATCTTGGGAAATCCCATGAGAGGATGGAGGCCCTGGGATGTTATCTGTAAAGTGGCCATTAACCACCAGGTCAGGCTGTCCTGAGGGTTACAGAAGGTATGCATACAGCACCTGGAACGACAGCTGGCACATGGTGAGGGCACAGTAAATGGTGGCTCCCAGTATTACCCAAACTGTAAGCTACAGAGATGTATGCCACTCTCTGGTGTTGTTAGATTATGGAATTTTATGATGCTACAGTTCCATTTTGGGGGCTCAATGATTTTGTCAACATGACACATTTACAGTGGCCTGTTGCCCCCCAAATCCCACCCTGGTGAAGGAGAGAGGACACTAATAGAGGCTCTTTCTCTCATGGGCATGCAGCCCTCTCCAGACCAACTCAATATATCACCCAGGGTTGGAACACAGCCTCCTAAGCATCACTAACCCCAGATGCTTCCACGCTGCTGCTGCTAAGTCGCATCAGCCGTGTCCAACTCTGTGCAACCCCATAGACGGCAGCCCACCAGGCTCCCCCATCCCTGGGATTCTCCAGGCAAGAACACTGGAATGGGCTGCCATTTCCTTCTCCAATGCATGAAAGTGAAAAGTGAAAGTGAAGTCGCTCAGTCGTGTCCGACTCTCAGCGACCCCACCTGCAGCCTACCAGGCTCCTCCATCCATGGGATTTTCCAGGCAAGAGTACTGGATTCGGGTGCCATCGAGCCCAAGAGCCAAATGCAGAAGACAAAAGTCTTCTAGTGGCCTTTAAAGTAAGCCACAGCCAGTTAACCTGGGATAGAAAGATCTCCTACAGAAACTCAGCCATTTTACAAAGTAAAATCTGCATGGATTATCAAAGTGGGTGTTCTTTTCAATTTCCATTGCATAGGGTGTTAACTGACCATGGTCAGTAACACAGAAGGAGTCTGCAATTTAAACTTTGGGCCCAAGGCAAACACTTCACAGGGTCACTAGGTCATGTACTCATTCGCTGTGTTCACTGAGCACTTCCGGTGTGCGAGGCCCTGCTCTGGGTGCCAGCGTCAAGCAGTGAATGAGCCAGGCAGGCTCCCTTCCCACCAACAGGGAATAAAAAGAAAACAAAATATTTTAGACTGTGATCTCTGCTGTGAATGATTCAGACAAGCTGTAGAGACAGAGACCAGCAGGAGAGACCCGTTTCAGAGAGAGACTTTAATTTTCTGTTTTCGGGTAGACTTTCTCATGAGATGCAAGCACACAGGGGCAGGCTTTAGTCTGTCATGATCACATTCTTAGAACAGGCTACAGTACCGGGTACCTAGCCAACTCCCCCAGAAGAGTATTTCTTCATTTGTTGTTGTTGTTGATACTTCTGACCTGCTCCCTTTGAGAAGCTTGTCTTCTTAGCCAACTTCGGGGAAGGAGGGCACGGTGGACGGGAACAAACGGGTACCCATTCCACCAGCCCAGCACCACCCTTCCGTGCACATCAGAAGTCATGGAGAGATGACCTGGGGCAGCTCCGAGGGAGGAAGAGCTCTGTGTGTGAAACACCTGCATTTACATACTTGGTCTCCTGGGTTCTCGGCCTATTTGAAGAGCCAGAGACCCATCCTGTTATTCTTGTCACATTCACTAAGGCGAATGCACAGTCTACTTCCCCCTTTCAACTATGAAAAACAGTGCGCGGTGAGTGAGCCCAGGGACTGTGCTGTAGTCTGGGCTCTCTGATTTGAGTGCATAACTTAAAACCCCAGCGTCCTGTGCTGAGCAGTAGGTCAGTGAATAATCTCTGAATGAGTGACTAAAAAAAGAAAAAATAAATGAGGCCTGTGTTCTTGGGGCGACACCCTTCCCTTCCGCTAACCACCTGGCTGCCAAAATTAAATCAAAACCTCAAAAGCAAAGATCACTGAAGGCTAAAATTCTTCAACCTCAAATTTCCTTGGGGACTCAAAACATGCAAGTTCAAGCTATGATTTTTGCTTTTCAAATAAGAGACTCTTTTTCTTAACCAGCAGGGGCATTTATTTTCCTTAAATTATACAGATAAGTTAAAAAAAAATTACAACTGTTCAGACATTGGTCCAAGTGGAACACTGGTGATTTTCACTCCTCATGTGAGAAGAAGTGTCAGGTCTGTTCCAGGGCAAGGCACACCCATGGCTAGGCAGCAAGTGTGCACTTCCCCAAGCAACACCATGAGCACCCAGCCTCTGTGCTTCAGGAGCGACGAATCCAGGGTTGATAAGAGCCCAGCTGAAATGAAACAGCTGGCTGAATCCAACCATAAGCGACCTGATTTGGCATCTGAACCCTTTGTCTGAACACCTGTCTGAGGCAGGGAGGAAAGGCAGTTACAGAAGGGAATGTACGGGAACAAAGGCTAGAGTATACTGTCTGATTCCTTAACCCTGCGGGCTACACATTTCATGCAGATGCTTTCTCGAGGTGCTTGGGGGCTGGAAAAACCTCATGCTTCTTGGCTCAAAAACTGGCCAGGAGGCTCTCTGTTAACCTGCAACAGGACAAAGTCTTCAGTACACGTGGATCTGAGTTCTCGTGGAGACCCAGGTCTCTCCGGACAGATGGGGCGGACTCTGAGACTCATTCCTGGTGACACCATCCGCTCTCACAGCACATCACTGTTCCCAAGCCACTCTGTGACCAGCTCCTCTCAGGCTTGGCTACCTTCTGACAGCACAAGGCAGACACATAAATCTCATCAGTACATGGTCTGGGAACAAGTGTTTTTCTGTGGTTCCAGGTAAGGCTCTCTGCCAAGAGCAGTGACCCTACCTGTCCTCAGCTGATGGATTTGCAGAAGAGCTGGTCCCACATCTAAGCCTATCTGATTCTTAATAGGCTCAGTTTACAATCTCTCTAGACCCAAATCTTGGGATCCTTTGAGGTTTTGAGTCTTAGAAGCAGAGGAGAATCACCATCAGATATCCAGTGGGGGTTGGAAAGAAGCGGATGCGGAAACTGGGTGTCTGCTATGAGCCAAGCTCTGTGCTCACCATTTAAAGAACTGTTCATTTCTAGCTTCTGCTCAGCCCGGCCTCAGTGAGCATAGTGGTGTCCATTTTACAGAGAAGAACACTGAAGCGTGGGAAGGCTTCAGGGATTTGTTCAAGGTCACAAAACTAGCAAGTGCTGGAGAGGGGAGTTTTCTCTACACCAGACTGGTTCCCAAACTACTGATCCTTTCGCCATCCAGTGCTACTTCTTTTTAATATCGTTTAAAAACAAAGTGTGATTTATTTAAATTAATATAAAAAATGTGAAGGGAAGTGTGAAAGCCTTAGTCACTCAGTCATGTCCAACTCTGTGACCCCAGGGACTGTAGCCTGGCAGGCTCCTCTGTCCATGGGATTTCTCAGGCAAGAATACTGGAGTGGGTTGCCATTCCCTTCTCCATGGGATCTTTCCAATCCAGGGATCAAATCCGGGTCCTGCATGGCAGATGGATTCTTTACCATCTGAGCCATCAGAGAAGCACATAAAGTAAATTTACATTTAAAACAACATGTGCCTTAAGAACAATATAAAAAGGCTCATAAGACATTTACCTACATACCTCAAAGAAACAGAATAAATGAGACAGATTGAGTTCAGGATCCAGCTCCATCACTTCTCCCTGCTGTGATCTTATCACAGCAACCTGATGTGTATCACAGATATCGTTTCTCTCTCTCACTTCATTCACAGGACAAATATTTATAAAGGATGAACGATGGGCCAGGCAGGTTCCAGGTGTGTGAGATATGAAAGTGTCTATATTTCTGTAAACTTTGATCTCTTCATCATAGGCTTATTTGAAGGACTAAAGCAGATAAGATATTTACAACAGGGCCAGGTATATGGCAAGAAGTTAAAAAATGATAATTATTATTGCTTCTGTGGTTACTATCATAATTACGACTACTACTATTGTCACCGCTGCTTTGTTGTTACTGGATGTTGAGAGGCAGGCAAAGAAGATGTTGGTATTAAAGATGGTGGAGGAGGCAATCCTGCAGGATGATAAGAGACCTGGGAAGCAGCCTGACCCTCCTCTAAGTACCCACATCACATAGGGCTATAAATGCATGCTCTCTGGATACCTTCAGTCACGTTTGCAGTGTGTGGTTCCCACTCCTGTCACAGAGGCAGGGCAAGTGCAAGGTCTGACTTAATTTTAAACGACCGAGATTGAATTGATTAGTGTTGGAACAGCCCTGTGATTTAATCACAGGGCTTTTCTATTTAATAACCAAGCTGACCAGAGCAGCAGAAATGCACTGGTGGAGAGAGTACAGCTCCTGACTTGACAGCAAATGGCCCCTGATTAGTCATTTGTAATTATTAAATTCAAACCAGATCTCAAACCTTCCTGATTTATCTCTTTGCTGGCAAACAGCTTTGGTGGTTTCAGAGGCTTTGATGAAGCCTTTCATCTGCGCCTTCTTTAGGGAGAGATTAGAAAAGGATTTTATGTTCTTGTACTTGTCCTTAGCTGGAACTTGACTCACTAAACTCACATTTGAGCAGAAGAGGATCCACATATCATTTCTCCTCTGTCTCAGTTCCAGGGCTGAGCAAAAAAACTGAGAGGGAACCCCTGCTCCATTTTTAATACCTTATTTTAAAAAACATCCTCCCTTCTCCAGCATCCAGGAACCACGATCCTTTTTTTCCCTAGACTCTTTAATGTGCTTACGGGGTAGAAAACCTGGAAATCATGGTGCTCCCTGAGCCGCTGGTAAATACATCTTAACTAATTGGTGGCTCAGTGGTAAAGAATCTACCTGCAGTGCAGGAGCTGGAGGAGATGTGGGTTCAATCCCTGGGTCAGGAAGATCCCCTAGAGAAGGAAATGGCAACCCACTCCAGTTTTCTTTCCCAGAGAATCCTATGGACAGAGGAGCCTGGCAGGGTGCAGTCCACAGCACAGCAAAGAGTCGAATACAATTGAGCACAACATAACACACAGTTTTGTGCCCAGATGCCATTAACTGTGGGCTCTGAAGTTAGACTTGGGAGGTTCATGTCCTCGTCATGCTGCATGGTATGGAACCTTAAGCACATAATTTCTCCTCTCTGAACCTCAGTTTCCTTGTCTATAAAATAACTAAGGCTATCATGAGAGTCAAATAGATCAGTGTGAGTAAAGGGCTCACCACAATGCCTGTCACACAGCAACTTCTCAGCACTGGTTATCGCCAGTAGCAGCAGCAGGAACGGCAGGAATGGCACGGGGTTGGGAGGGGAACATGGATAAAATTCCACTAATGTACAAGAGTGTACCCACTGACTTGATTTTGACAAATCAGAAAAAGCCCCAAAGATTGATTTTGGCCCCAGAACACCTGGCCTTTAGCTTGCTGGAAAGCAGAGATAAGGTCACATTGGCCAAGGAAAGGTCTTCCTCTCCCATGGGAAGGAAAAGATGTTCAACCAGGCAGATGAGAGGTCAGGGGTCACCATCAGGTGTCACAACCTGCCAGGGTCACCACCAGCCCTGACAATTGAGAGCAGCCAGATGCATGATCATCCCATGAACATTTACAGGCCACTTTTCCTTCCAAACATTCAAGGCCAAAGGAGGAGAGAAGACGGAAAACTTGTCTGTCCAGGGCAGAGCACTGACAAGTGTATTTTCCAGACAGACTGCTCCAGACAAACTCATTTATGCTCACCCATCTGAGGTGGGAAAGGAGGTTCATATTCATAAAGGTTGCCAATGATGGAATTTGACAAGAAGCACAGAACCTAATTAAACAGGGCACTTTCCCCCTAAGCCTTCTAACAATTACTGTAATTATTTTCTATTGTTTCCTTCTGCCCTCAGGTGCAGTGAAGTGGCTGAGTCACAATCTGTGTTTCATTATACACTGTTATCACTGGTGCCCCCCTGGTCCTCCGTTATTTGCTAATTCACTTATTCTTACCAGCATAAAGAACTCTTATGTATTAAAATTATTCCCGCACAGAACTGTCTGAAGCCCTTATCAACAAAAATAGAAACCCATATAGTTGAGGGAATGTCCCAATAATTGCTTAATTTCTAGAGAATTACTCCACATAACCAAGGAACTCAGATGGTCCAGCTGTATGATTCAGACTCAAATGTGCTTATTTGCCCACGATAATATTGGGAATCTGATTTTACAAGGAGAGGTCTCACTTCTACACTTGGGACTTCTGCCTTTTCCTATCAGGACAGACCCCAGTGCTGGTAATGCCTTGGCAGCCACAGCACCCCATTCATTCCTGAATAGTGCCCCCCAATACTAGCAGGCAGGCGTTCATCTATAGGAAGAGCAATTTCCTTTCAACGACTGGTTTCTGCATCCACTACTCCTGGGGACAACTTCGCACACACAGCAGAGATGGAACATGCTAGAGAAATGGGTTTCACCTGCTAAGCCACTGTGTGTATCCTGACAACTCATCACAGCATTCCTTTAAATAAAGAAAAGTTTCCCTAGTAGAACTATTTGGTGCTTTTGAACTGTGGTGCTGGAGAAGACTCTTGAGAGTTCCTTGGACTGCAAGGAGATCCAACCAGTCCATTCTAAAGGAGATCAGTCCTGGGTGTTCTTTGGAAGGACTGATGCTAAAGCTGAAGCTCCAATACTTTGGCCACCTCATGCAAAAAGTTGACTCAATGGAGAAAACTCTGATGCGAGAAGGGATTGGGGGCAGGAGGAGAAGGGGACGGCAGAGAATGAGATGGCTGGATGGCATCACCGACTCGATGGACATGAGTTTGAGTGAATTCTTGGAGTTGGTGATGGACAGGGAGGCCTGGCGTGCTGTGATTCATGGGGTTGCAAAGAGTCAGACACGACTGAGCGACTGAACTGAACTGAACCAGATTAGAACTCACAACGTGCATTGCTTTGTGGCGGGTTCTGGATGCTTCAAGTAGCCCCTTCCTCCCTTCCCTCTTTCCACTTTCTGGGTTTAAAACAAAGATCTGTTAAGAATTCACTGCATGCTGGGTGCTTTCCATATATTGTATCTGATCCTCACAGCTTGGACAAAGAAGATATTATACACAAGGCAAAGTGTGCAGTCACTCAGTCATGTCTGACTCTTTGCGACCCCATGGACTGTAGCCTGCCAGGCCCGTTTGTCCATGGAATTCTTCAGGAAAGAATACTAGAGTGGGTAGCCATTCCCTTCTCCAGGGGATCTTTCTGACTCAGGGATCGAACCTGGGTCTCCTGCACTGCAGGCAGATTTCCCACTGTCTGAGCCCCCAGGGAAAGGAAGCTGAGGCTTAAAGAGTTTAAGAGACACAATTAAAACTGCTCTGAGAATGCCTGGACCAAGCCAGGGTTTGATATCACATCCAGTTAGTAGCGGATACTGCTGGCCCACGTCCCCTGGGCGATCACCATTCCTTGGCATGCCTCAGCTTTTTACAGGCCATAAATGCTTGACTGTTAATGTCACCAGGAGCAGTCCTCAACCTGCAACGAACTGCAGCTGGCAGGTAAACACTCCAGCTTCCTAAAGCTTGAGGGGACAACTCTGAAATACAGTCTTCTCAGTTTTGACCATACACTAGAAACACTAGAGAAGCTCCCAGGGACTGGCTCTTGCCATCTGCAGATTCTGAACATCGGGAGTTTGCAGAAGCTCCCCAGATTGAGTTGATCGTGCAGCAAAGTTTCATGCAGTCTCCCAGAAGTCCCCAGCAGGTTTGAGCCCCAGGTGTTCACAGAGCTAACCAGTTCATGATCACACCCTGTACCCTGTTTCTCTTCCCCAGTCCCTCACCAGTGTTTCTGGTGACCAAATAAACTACTCACACTCGTATCCAGGTCTGCTTCTAGGGCACTGAACCTAAGAGAAGCTGAACATAACTCTGTGCTTTTAAAACCAAGCAGTGGAATAGGAGGTGGGTTAAAGCCACAGAATAAAAACAGTCCATCAACCTGACTTTGTGGGAAGCCAGGTAAGCCTCTATTTATATACGTTAACAAGAATGGAATGTCATTTTACATGAGTTTTTAAAGATAAAGCTGGGAAGAAATTTAAAGGTGAATGACCTTTGCATTGTGCAAGACACAGAAAGGACTGAGTGGACCTCCTATTTAATAGCCAGAGCCTCAGTCCAGAGGCTTCATTAAGACTAACTGTGGAAGCAAAGGCTCAGACCTCCCTGATACTGTCGGATGAGGACCTTCATCTGCGCCTGATCCTCTCCTGTTACAGACTGAATGTTTGAGTCTCCCAAATTCCTTTGTTGAAGCCCTCACTCCAATGTAACGGTATTTGGAGGTGGGACCTTTGAGAGTTGAGGACAGAACCCTCATGAATGGGATTAGTGCTTTTATAAGAAGAGACATGAAAGAGAAGATTGTTTTCTTTGTCATTTATGGACACAGAAAGAAGGTGGCTGTCTGCAAATCAGGAAGAAGCTCCTTGCCAGACACCATATAGATCAGCACCTTGATCTTGGTCCTCCAAACCTCTTAAACTGTGCAAAATAAATGCACAGCCTATAAAAGGCCTTCTTCCATCACTCTAGATATTTTTAAAATGCAAATTCTGAATCTAGTCATGAAAAACATCTCATAGGCCCACAGAGAAAAAAACTGTACAACCTAACTGGCTTCTATTCTTCAAAAGAGTCAAAATCAAGAAACACCAAACAGGCCTGGGGAACTGTTCCAGATTAAAGGAGACCAAAGAACAAGTGGCAATAAGTGCAATGCATGATCCTGAATTGGACTTTAGACCAGAAAAAAAAAAAAGCTATAAAATACATTATTCTAACAGTTGGCAAACTTTAAAAATGAATGGTGGAGGAGTTAATATATTTTGCCAATGTTAAACTTTCCTCTTCTGACAATTGTGTGAAAGTAATTGTAATTACTCTTGTAGTTAAGTATTTAGTATATACATATATATGTATATATAAATGTATAAAATAAATTTCAATATATATGTAACATATAAATTTATTAAAATATATAATATATAAATATTATATAATATAAATATTTATTTAAATATATAATATATAAATTTATTTAATACATATGTATACACACACATGCACACATTTATGTAAAGAAGGCTGAGCACCAAAGAACTGATGGTTTTGAATTGTGCTGTTGGAGAAGACTCTTGAGAATTCCTTCTGTTCTTGCAAGGATATCAAACTAGTCAATCCTAAAGGAAATCAACCCTGAATATTCATTGGAAGAACTGATGCTGAAGCTCCAACACTTTGGCCATGTGACACAAACAGCCAACTTATTGGAAAAGACCCTGATGCTGAGAAAGACTCAAAGGAAAAGGAGAAGGGGGCAGCAGGGGATAAGGTTATTCGATTGCATCACTGACTCAATGGACATGAATCTAAGCAAACTGCAAGAGACAGTGAAGGACAGAGGAGCCTGGCATACTGTAGTCAGGATGGGGTCACAAAGAGTCGGACACGACTTAGCGAGTGAACAACAACAAATCTATTTACTTATGGAGAGGGGCTTCCCAGGTGGTGCTAGTGGTAAAGAACCTGCCTGCCAGCACAGGAAACCCAAGAGACTTGGGTCCAGTCCCTGGGTGGGGAAGATCCCCTGGAGGAGGGCATGGCAACCCACTCCAGTATTCTTGCCTGGAGAACCCCATGGACAGAGGAGACTGGTGGGCTCAGAGTTGGACACGACTGAATTGACTTTGCAAGCATGCGTCTATGGAGAAAGGTTGATACAGAGGCAAAGAAAGAGACACAGAGACAGCAAACTCAATCAGTGAAGTGTGTAAAAGGTATTCAGGAGTATCTTTTTCTAGACTTGCAACTTTTCTATAAGTTTTAAATATTAAGTTGCCAAAAGTAAAATAAAAGAAGTTCACAAATAACCTGCACACTCTCCCCTGTCCTCAAAAAAAAACACAAGCCCTAAACACTCATTCCTTTTGGAGGCATCTGATATTCACCCAGTGCCCACCTCCAGGAGCCCTCAGGCCCTCAGGGCTCAACTCTGCAGTATCTGCTAACCTTTGGTGTCTGCAAGCCCCTGAGCACCTAAAAGGGGGTGAGTCTGCCTAGGTACTTCAGCAGACTTTGGTTGGGCATTAGCTGGAACACAGTCCCTTAGGCTTGAGAAGAATATAATTTAAGGATTATTTGATGAAAATATTTAGCTCTCTTCCAAACAAAACTAGAAATTCTCACAAGAAGCTGCCTATTCTTAAAGATGTTTCTCTCTCAGTAGGAAAGAAACAGCTAAAAGGAAAATTAACTGTGTAACAGATAATTCCCCTCCTCTCAAAATGATGTACTTGAATATGCCAACAATGTTTCTCAATGGAGCTCTGCAGAATGTGGCCTCTGGAAGGGCTGGACCCTTCTCCTGGTCTGACTAGAATCATTAGCACAAAGCAGACCACCAGTTTTCAGACTAGTCTTGACTAACCTGAGAAAACACTCCTTGCAATAGTCTGCAGAGAACCTGCCAGAACAGTAATGTGAAAGCCAGTTACCATTCCTGATGCGGTGTCTGGAAAGATGTCAACTGTGATTAAGAGGGACATTTTCCTTCTGCAGCTGTTTCTGAAAGTGGAGGAGGGCCTCACCACAAGACCAAATTATAGGAGAGAGGAAAAGGGCCCCAAACACCAGGGACAGGCAGGTATTCAGGGTAGCCCTCCTTCAGCAGCACTATCATGTCCTGTCAAGTTCTGAGTAAAAAGCAGGGGTAGTGCTAAGCCACAGGGGGTGCTGCAGGGAGGGGGAAGGACTTTGTGCTAAATTTTCTAATCCTGATTTTTTGCTTCAAAGCCCATCCCAATCATTTTTATCCTGAAGTCTGAAACTGAGGTCTGGATTTTGCAGAATCAAAGCACAGTTATTCAACATTCAATCCATTTCCCAGGAAATATATGTTTTACTAAGAGCAGAATTCTTTCATGTCTAGAACTTCGCTGGACATTACTAAGGCCTAGTTCAACACACAGAAAGCTCAATAAATGTGAGTTGTCTGACTTGCATGAACAAATAAGCCCATTCGCTCCCAAACGGTGCATATAAAGCTGTAGAATTTATTTTCATGAAGACTAAATCACCAAGATGTGTCATCCATAGAGTTCCACTTTTGATTCTGGGACCCACAATATTCCTCTTTTTTATTTTTTGGCAATGGTAATCCAGGAATGAGACTCAGATGAACAACCTTCACTCTAAAGTTTCATTCATTCAATAACTATGTAATGGAGTGCCTATTAGATGCCAGGCACTGTGCAAACAGATGGAGATAAATTGGTTAACAAAATAGATATAGCCCCTGTCCTCAGAGGGAATAGAAATTATAAAACAATAAGCAAATAAACAAGCTAGTTTTAAGGTGTCCTAAGAGAGGGCTGGAAGGCATCACTGACTCGATGGACATGAGTTTGAGTGAACTCCGGGAGTTGGTGATGGACAGGGAGGCCTGGTGTGCTGTGATTCATGGGGTCGCAGAGAGTCGGACACGACTGAGCGACTGAATTGAACTGAAGAGTAATAATCGGTCAATTCTAAAGGAAATCAACCCTGAATATTCACTGGAAGGACTGATGCTGAAGCTCCAATACTTTGGCCCCATGATGCTTAGAGCTGACTCATTGGAAAAGACCCTGAAGTTGGGAAAGATGGAGGGCAAAAGGAGACGGGAGCAGCGGAGGATAAGGTTGGCTGGCATCACTGACTCAATGGACATGAGTCTGACCAAACTCTGGGAGACAGTGAAGCCTGGCATGCTGCAGTTCATGGGGTAGGATATGACTTAGCGACTGAACAACAAGAATCATAAAGAAAGTAAACCAGGGTAAGAGGAAGGCCGATCAAAGGGGGTGAGGGGCGAGGCTACTGGAGAGACAGGTCAGGCAGGTTTCTCAGAGGAGGAACAGTTGAGATGACACTTCAGTGATGGGATGAAGCCAGCCTAGCAAAGATGGGGACAGATAAGGAGTGAAAGCTCCTAAAGGGCCCTCATCATTAAACGTTCAAGTTCTCCCTCTCCACAAGTCTCCCACACAGCACCCAATGACTGTTCTGATTGACCAGTGTCCATGAATACAACTGTTGACATCATTTCCTATTTAAAAGGATGGGAACTGTACTGGAGTAATTTTCTTTCTCAGTTTATTTGAAGAGCAAGTGAAGTTGCTCAGTCATGTCCAACTCTGTGACCCCAGGACTGTAGCCTGCCAGGCTCCTCCAACCATGGGATTTTCCAGGCAAGGATACTGGAGTGGGTTGCCATTTCCTTCTCCAGGGGATCTTCCCGACCCAGGGATTGAACCCTGGTCTTCTGCACTGCAGGCAGGCTCTTTACCATAAGTCTGAGCTAGCAAGAAAGCCCTGGAGGGGAAACTAGGGTGAATAATTTTACTCATGTTTCTGTTATTGTTAGTCATGAAAACAGCCCTGAGTTTCTCAAGACTTGTTAGTGTCCAGAAGATCCTGTGCAAAGTCAGGACTGGTCCAGTTCTCATCTCCACCCTCATTCCCTTTGCTCTGAGCTCCAACCTCCCTCCCATAATCCCAATTCCTCTTTCTCTATGTTTCCTCTGCCTTTGAACCTTCTTTCCTCCCCCTTTCTCCCAGCCAATTCCTCCTTACTCTTCAGATGTCAGCCTCATGATGGAGGAACTCTAAGAGAGCTCCAAACCAAAAAAAAATCTCTCAGTTATGGACTCTCAGACTCACTGTGCCTCTTCTTTGTTGTACTCACCTTATTAAAATGTTACCCTTTACTTGCATAATCACTGGGTTAATGTCTGTCTCTTAAGCTACAGTCAATGAATGCAGAAGCCAGTTCAAGGTCACTTCTAGCACCTTCCATTATGCGGGCACATAAAGAATAATGCTTTGTGGTCACCATCTCGAAACTCTTAGTAACTTTTTAAACAAGGGCCCTGGATTTTCATTTCTCACTGGACCCTGCAAATTATGCAGCCAGATCTGGAAAGGAAAAAATGTATAGGGACTCTTGTGGGATGAGTACCCATTCTGAGGCCACTATCCTTGAAATCTCAAAGCAAGTTTGACTACCAAGCACTGACTCATTCAAATATTAAACAAATATTTACTGGGCAACTCTATGTGCCCACATAGTGAAGTCCTGTTGAGCACAGAGCTCTGGCCATGAAGCTGGTCCTTTTTCTGCCTTCCTGTTGGATTTCTTGATCTCATATCATTTACAGATACTTCTGACTTCTTGCGAGGTGTATCTTACCCTGGACTTCACCACTCTCTCAACAATCTAGGTTTCACACAACAGGACCTCGCTGGCATAGGCCCAACCCCCTAAAGATAAGAAATCCTTTCCCATTAGAACTTCAGTCCTGCCTTCAAAATCTGCCTATAAGACTCAGGCCAAAATAGAACCTTCATCTTGCAGAAGTACTTTTCTAATCTCCCTAAGGAAATGGCAACCCATTTCAGTATTCTTGCCTGGGAACAGAGGGGCCTGGAAGGTCACAGTCTGTGGGGTCACAAAGAGTCTTGGATACGAGTGAGTAACTAAATAACAACAAAGCACTTTTTAAAATCTCCCTAATTTTAAAGCCCTGGTTCTCCTCAGGATATTGTAAAAGGCTTGCTAGAAAGTGGCTCTCTGAGTTTGGCAACACTTGCCTGCTGCATTTTAGCCCGGGCTCATCACTGATGCATCAACAAACACTTTCAGTAACCACAGACCGACACTCACTGCTCCACTCACTGGATGTCTCAGACTGGCAAACAACTGACAAATGTCACACAGTAAATTACATTTATAGGCAAATTTGGGAACACTAAGTTTGTTAGCAAGCTGTAACACTATACTGAAAGAGAACAGCAAAAATGGAAAACAATGTTACTCATCAGAACAGAGTATCACTAAAATGTTAGGGAAATGGAAGAGTTGAACAGCAAGAATTTCAATACATTTTTGAACTTTAAAGAAAAAAAAAAACATGATAAGTTTCTTTACACCATTTGGACATGTACCTTGGGCTACTGTTTCCCAAAGGATGGGTCTGGTGTCACAGTGGTTTGTAAGATTATTTTAGGCGGTATGCTTACCAGCTGTTGTGGTTTGGGCTCCCCCCACAGCAGATCCTGGGTGACAATTTAGGTATAAGCTGTTTACACGTTGGGGTGGTAATCCCCACAAAGAACTGGTGAGGAGTGAGACAGTGAGGTGGTGAAAGGAGGCAGGACCCCAAAAGATGTAAAGCCACCAGGTTTCAGCTGTGGGCAGCTGGAGCTGGAGAACAACCCACTGGGCCCCCTCCAACCCCCCGAGGGGCTGTATAAGACACAGCTCATAATTTCCCACTAACAAGTGGGGAGGTAAAAGCATTCAATCCATCCCCTCACTGATGGGGAGGGGCCCCTCGGGACGTTAACCCCCGTGGCTGGAAACCCCTACAAGCTGAAGGACACGGGACATCGCACGTGGGTCCAGGGGACTCTGGAGGTGATAGCTGCAGTTTAGGTGGTACAAGGGGAACACTGGGAGGTATAGCTCTGACAGGCTTTACCCAGCAGATCACACAACACAAAAGCTACCACGTTTTCAAGTCACTGTCCATTCTCGGTCCATCAGATTGCTGTGGTGGTAGTTTAGTTGCTGAGTTGTGTCTGACTCTTACAACCATGGACTGTAGCCTGTCAGGCTCCTTGGTCCATGGGATTCTCCAGGCGAAAATACCAGAGTGGGTTGCCATCTCCTTCTCTTGGGGATCTTCCCAACCCAGGGATGAAACCTGGGTCTCTTGTTTGGCAGGTGGATTCTTTACTGCTGAGCCACCAGGGAAGCATCTGATTGGGGCTACCTCACCTTTAACACATACTCAACGCTTACCAACCTCAACTTTTACTCTCTCTCCAGGAGAGAGACTCAGGCAACAGCAGCTAGCCAGAATTTAGTTACATTGTTTTGTGGGTATCCAGTATTCAAAGTTGGGCCAGCATACTAGTTTTCTGTTTAATATAAACTTTCCATTAAAGATAACTCTAAGGGGAAAATTGTTGTTTTGCAGAAAGCTATTAAGTATTTTACAATGTTAAAGGCTACGGCAGAAGATGATTCATAATAGAGTGAGGTTTAGGAAACACTTTCTTTGTGGAAACTCCCTCTCCTAATGGTCACACAAAGTAACTGGCGCACCACCTTGCTGCTCCTGACAAGCACAGAAAAAGTGACACTCTGTTGCCCTCTTCCCAGGAATGAGTGAGAAGCGACTTCTACCCCCATCCATCCTCTCAACACCCACCCGTCCCTTCTGGAGAAGATCTGTCTGCCCTCTGTCTGCCCAGTCATGGATTAAAAATGAAATTCATATCTAACAGGTCTAACTTTAGCCACAGGAAACGGGAGCATGCGGAGGACCCAAAGGGTGAGCCAAGCTTTGTTGAAGGATGGGCACATTATCTTTTCTGAACCTTCTTCCTGCCCCTTTTTGGGAGGGGAGGGGTGGAGGCTCAGCTCTGGGGCGTGAGGGGAAGTGAGGCTTGTTGAATCTGTTTCCCGGCTGGCTCTGTGGGCAGTGTCTCCCCTCTCTGTTGTCACAGTGCTGGCTCTCAAATCTGTGCTGTGTATCATTGGGACCAAGTGATGCCCACTTTAGGATATACTATAAAAAATAGTTTGGGGGCGAAAATAACCCAAATGAGGGATTTAAAAACCTTCTCTGTTGAAAATGTCTAGATACCTTGGCCACACATACAAAATGGTTCTGTGAAGAGGAAAAAAAAGAAAGTTTAAACCTAAATAGTTCTAAAAGTTACATCTGTGTACACCCTCTAGCTTTATTACAATGTGAACAATTTACAGAAGTCTGTTCTATAAAAGTTTATGAGAAGTCGCCAGAGCACAAGTGTTACTGTGTGTGTTAGTCGCTCAGTCGTGTCCGACTCTTTGCAACCCCATGGACTGTAGCCCGCCAGGCTCCTCTGCCCATGGGATTCTCCAGGCAAGAACACAGGAGTGGGTTGCCATTTCCTTCTTCAGGGGATCTTCCTGACCCGGGGATTGAACCCAGGTCTCTTGCACTGCAGCAGACTCTTTACTGACTGAGCCACCAGGGAATACTTTACAAGTGTTATTACCTTTCTCTTATCTGATGTGTAAGTAGTAAGATGGAGCAACTAGAGAACAATTACCTAGTACCTAGTTATTCTCTACTTTTTAAGGTTATCAGACTAGCCAGATGACCTCAGGCATCTCACCTTCTCGCTCTGGATCTCAGGTTTATTATCTGTAAGGCAAAAGCACTGGCCCAGGTGTCCTCCAAAGTTCCCTCCTAACATTGTGTGTGTGCATGACAACACGCAGCCAAGGAGACTGCTGGGTGAAGGTGGGCAATGAGAACAGCAGAGATTGGGGAACACTTTCTAGAAACAAATACGATATTCTACATTTGCCTCAAAATCACAGATGACAATAATTCTAGCTGTATTGTTTTTGAAACACAATGTCTGTGTCCAGATTCCAGCATAACCCAGTGCACTACCCAAAGAAAGTGATCCACCAATGTGTATTAAATTAGTTGACAAAGACACTTTCCCTGGATATCTTTTAAAGACTCAAGGCTAATGCTTGATTATTTACAACAGCCAAGATATGGAAATGACCTAAGTACCAATCAATGGATGAGTGGATCAAGAAGATGTGTGTGTGTGTATACACATATATACATACATATATATGGAACACATATATAACATACATACACACACATAAGGGAATACTACTCAGCCATGAAGAAAGGAAATCCTGCCATGTGTGACAATATAGATGGATCTTGAGAGTATTCGGCTAAGTGAAATTAAGTCAGACACAGAAAAACAAACACCACGTGATTTCACTCATATGAAGAATACAAGAAACAAACAACAAAATAAATGAACCAACCAACCAAAACCAAGCATATAGATACAGAAAACACAGTCGTGGTTACTAGAGGGGAAGGGGCAGGGAAAGGTGAAATGGATCAAAGAGATCAACTATATGGTGGTGGATGAAAATTAAATTTTTGGTGGTGAGCATGGAGAAGTAGAAATACAATGTTAGAAGGCAATGGCAACCCACCTCAGTACTCTTGCCTGGAAAATCCCATGGGTGGAGGAGCCTGGTAGGCTGCAGTCCATGGGGTTGCTATGGGGTCGCTAAGAGTCGGACACGACTGAGCAACTTCACTTTCACTTTTCACTTTCATGCATTGGAGAAGGAAATGGCAACCCACTCCAGTGTTCTTGCCTGGAGAATCCCAGGGATGCAGGAGCCTGGTGGGCTTCTGTCTATGGGATCACACAGAGTCGGACACGACTAAAGCGACTTAGCAGCAGCAGCAGCACATAAAACATACAGTGCTATAGACCAATTTTTAACCTCAATTTTTTTTAAAAAAAGGCTAATGACAGAAGGACTAATGATCAATGAAAAAGAGTGGAAAATCAAGGGGTCAGAAGAAGAAAGAAAGAGAGGGCAAAAAGGAGAGTGAGCAAGGGAGAAAGGAAGGGAAAAGAAAAGACACACATACTGACAGACAGACATACAGTCAATTCGTGTTATTCGAGTTCGTCAAGACCCAGTAAAGCTCCATGAACAAGGCATTAGTTAACAGCCTAACTTTTAAAGACATCAGTTCAGTTCAGTTCAGTCGCTCAGTCGTGTCCGGCTCTTTGCGACCCCATGAATCACAGCACGCCAGGCCTCCCTGTCCATCACCAACTCCCGGAGTTCACTCAAACTCATGTCCACAGAGTCGGTGATGCCATCCAGCCATCTCATTGTCGTCCCCGTCTCCTCCTGCCCCCAATCCCTCCCAGCATCAGAGTCTTTTCCAATGAGTCAACTCGTCACATGAGGTGGCCATAGTCTAGCATAATTCTTGCAGGTGGTGGGCACTGAGAGGCCTATACAGGGAGGGCTTCCCAGGTGGCGCCAGTAGTCAAGAATCTGCCTGCCAGTGTGGGAGACTCAAGAGACGTGCGTTTGATCCCTGGGTTGGGAAGATCTCCTGGAGGAGGAAATGGCAACTCGTTCCAGTATTCTTGCCTGGGAAATCCCAAGGACAGAGGAATCTGGTGGGCTACAGTCCATGGGGTTGCAGAGTCAGACACGACTGAGTATGCATACACACACAGGGAGGCTCAGGATGTTTATAACAGCAAAGGACTGGACACAACAAAAAAATCTTCTAGTGCATAAATGGAGTATACGACATGCACCAACATTTCCATCAGTCAAAACCCATCCATCAGTCGGACTATTTCTTTCACACATCCCTGCCCAGACCACTGCATTGCGCTCACCATATGCAAAACACACCAACTCCAGCACTGTTAGATCCTGCCTCCTACCGGACTCTGCATTTGTTTCCCAAAATTTTATTTTGTTCCAACCAGAATTATAAGCACACAGGACCTCCTTGTTTCTAGACGAGTGGTTCTCAAAATTTTTGGTCTCAGGACCCCTTTATATTTTTTTAAAAAGTATTGAGGGCCCCAAAGAGTATTTTCTTATGTTGGTTTTATTAATATTTGCAGTATTAGAAAATAAAATTGAGAATTAAATTTTTTCTTATTTAAAAAATGAGTGTATTATTACTTCTTGATCTAGTTATCACCTTTGACAATTAACTATTTGTTAAAAACAAGAGTGAGAAGAGCAGGATAGTTTCATACTCCTATAACTTTTTAATGTCTGGCTGCAGAGGAGACAGCTGGATTCACATATCTGCTTCTGTAATCAGTCTGCTGAAGTATGCTATTTTTGTTGACACATATGAACGAAATCTATTCTGAAGTTATGTAGTCAGTACTTTCCAGGCCTCAGGAGCTCTGTGGATCAATCACACTTTAGAACCACTCTTTTAAATCACCCTCCATTCTGCCAAAAGTTGTCTTTCACACAAACACAGTCATGTCATTTCCCACTTTCCTCAAATCATGAATGGCTGCCTATGGCTCAGAGGGTTGAGTCCACACTGCACAAAACTCCTTCCCATTTGGACAGACAACTGTCTGTCCAAACTCCATTACTGCTCTGTCTTACATACCAGTACCCTGGCCACCTCCAGTTATACATACATGCCTGACCTGTTCTGCTTGTTGATGTCTCTGAATCTCAACTTTCCTCTTGCTAAAACTCCTATGAATCTTTTGCAACCCCATCCAAAGGTCACCTCCTCTCAGAAGCCTTCTCTGATTCACCCTTCCTTTGGAGTTTACTTTTTTGTGTTTTAAATACTTACTGTTTGAATAAGTAACTGAAATACATTGGATTAAATTCCAAAAAGGTATACCATACAATGATAAGTAGACTTCTTTCCCACATCTGTCTCTTCCTCTCCCAGGAGGAAACCATTGTGATTGGTTCCTTCTACATTCCAGAGTTGCTCTAGACATAAATAAGCACATCATTTCTTTTACCCAAATAGCATTGTACTGCTGCTGCTGCTAAGTCGCTTTAGTCGTGTCCAACTCTTTGTGATCCCATGAACTGCAGCACGCCAGGCCTCCCTGTCCATCACCAACTCCCAGAGTTCACCCAAACCCACGTCCACAGAGTCGGTGGTGCCACCCAACCATCTCATCCTCTGTCGTCCCCTTCTCCTCCTGCCCCCAATCTTTCCCAGCATCAGGGTCTTTTCAAATGAGTCAGCTCTTCGCATCAGGGGGCCAAAGTATTGGAGTTTCAGCTTCAGCATCAGTCCTTCCAATGAATATTCAGGACTGATTTCCTATATGCACTGCTCTATACTTAACATTATAGCTTAGACAGCCTTCCACACTATCAAAAAAAAATCGGCCCCATTTTCTTAATAGTTGCAAGTTACAATTTAAAAACAAAGCTTGTTTGTCCACCCACCCCCCATTAATTGGATATGTGGTTTCCAATCTTTTGCTGCAGCAAATATCCTTCTACATAGACCAGTTTACACATGTGAGAGACTCTGCAGCACTAATATTCAGGAATGAAACTGCTGGGTCCAAGGGAATGCATATTTGTAAGTTTGATAAACATTGTCAAATTATCCTCTGTAAAGCCTGTTCTAATTTATACTCCCACTGCCATGCATGAGAGGTTCGATTATCTTTGCCAAGCAGTGTTATCACTTTTTCATCTCTGTCAATATGGTAGATGAAAAATGATACCTTGGTTAAGTTTAAATGGATATTTCTATAAGAAGATCAAATCTCTAGAGTTACACTATCCAAAATGATAACCACCTGATACATGTGGCTGTTTAAATTTAAATTAAGGAAAATTAATGGCTCAGACGGTAAAGAAACTGTCTGTAACACAGGAGACCCGGGTTTGATCCCTGGGTTAGGAAGATCCCATGGAGAAAGGAATGGCTACCTACCCCAGTATTCTTGCCTGAATTCCATGGACAAAGAAGCCTGGCAGGCTATACAGTCCATGACTTCACTGAGTGACTAACACACACAAGCAAATAACATTTAAAACTCAGCTCCTTAGCTCCGCCAGCCACATGTCACATGCTCAACAGCTATCTGTGGCTATTGGTTTCTGTGTGATACAGAGCAGACACAAAACATTAGCATCATGATGTAAAGTTCCATTGGACAGTGCTGCTCTAGACCTGCGCTGTCCGATGGCCACCAGGAACCCACATGTGGGTACTGAGCACTCCATATGTGGCTAGTATGAAGTAAGATGTGCTCTGAGTGGATAATACACGCTGGAATTCCAAGACTCAGAATTGTAAAAACAGAATGTAAAACATCTCCTTAATAATTTTCATGTGGATTGCATGTTGAAATGCTAATATTTGGGCATACTGGGTTAAACAAATCATTACAATTAATTTTATCTGTTTCTTTTATTTCTGTCAAGTGGCTAACTAGGAAATTTAAATTTACATGAGTCTCACACTCTATTTCTAGTGAACAATGCTGCTCCAATGGGCACAGTGCTTTCTTAAGATGTGAATTTGAGCATTTTTCCTTTTACACAGAAATAAGTGCAGTTGCTATTGCACTATTCCAGTTACTCACTGGAATCTCTTCTCCTCCTTGCTCTTCCCTGCTTCATGCATATAGGGTGGGTGGCAAAATGAGAAAGGGCAGCAATGATCTTGATGACGAACAAACTGAAACACACCAGTAGACTTCCCACCTGGGTGGCTGCAGGCAGGAACCAGTGGCATTGCTGACCCCGAGCAGAGCCTGATTTCCTGGTGCCTGTTAAAACAATGCACCAGAGAACAAAGTGCCTTCGAAACTAAGAATAGAAGAGTGGCTCCAAATAAGATTTCCAGGACTCTGCAGGAACAAATTCCTCCCCTGCACCGCCCTAACCCACCTTCCACCCTTGGCTTGACAAATGGCCTGTCCCAGCCCCGCTCTCCCTGCGTTTTCAACAGTCTGTACACACAGACGCAGGGACAGAGTAGAAAGAGGAAACCCAGAGAGAGAGGTGGGTGACACGGGCTGCCCGAAAGGGCTGACACCACAATGATTCTATGGCTGAGACACGGCGTATACGTTTCTGTCACCTGTGTCTTTAGCTAGGAAGGTGAAGAAAACTCAGTTTTGCAACATAAACCATAAACTTGATAGATCAGAACATTTTCTAACCATGTACTGAGGGAATAAGACCTAATTATATCTGAGCATAAGTCATCTGCTTAGGGGAAAACATTAATTTATTATTATCATCATCATCATCATCATTATTAGCTTCTGTGCCTTTAAGAAAGTGAAATAACCTATCTGGGTCTCAGTTTTATTATCTATAAAATATATGAACTTTCCTATCTCATCCAGTCAGAAAGTTCTGTGACTCTGCTGCTAAGTCACTTCAGTCGTGTCCGACTCTGTGCGACCCCATAGACGGAAGGCCACCAGGCTCCCCCATCCCTGGGACTCTCCAGGCAAGAACACTGGAGTGGGTTGCCATTGTGCATATACAAAAGAACTATCACCCACACCTTCAGTCTCATTTCCTCACAGCTTTAAAAGACACTTACTAGGCAACTAACATGATTTAGACCCTGAGCCTGACACTGGCAAACAAATATGGAAAAACGCTTCTTCCGCTGGATGTTCTTAATAGGTGCAAAGAAAGAGAAGAGGACAGAAGTGAAATGAATCATTAGACCAGAGTTCTTCACCTGGGCCAGGGGTCTGCGCAGACATTTTCACAACTATGTGCAGTTTTCTAAAGAAAACATTTCAAGATGCATGTGACTTCAGGAAGGCAGGGAGCTAGTGATGTAAAGGAACTATGAGAGGCCAAGTACCATGCTAAATTCTTAGTCCACGGTAGGTGCCTGAAGACTTAGCACCCAAGACAGTGCACAGGTGGACATGGGGATAAACACACAAGCAGTTTGAACCAGAGCTTCTTTGCAAAGTCCACCTCTTTGCCCCCATGTCAGGGATAATCTCTTTGCACACGGCTTCTCGCCACTGCTGTGCCTTCACCAGCCCTCTCCTTCCTCATGTCAGACTACAAGCATTCAACAGGCCAAGACGGTATCTCACCTGTTTGACCCGGGATGACTGTTGCTGCCCAAAGAGGGGGGACTTACGGTGGCTTAGTTGGGAGAGAATGAAATAACCCATGTGAAACATCATCACTGGTCAGCATCCCTCAGGTACTAGCAGATATTCATTCCTCGTATATGTATTTAGGACCTAATACAAGCCAGGCCTTAGGCTGGTGGTTCTCATCATCTTCATCACTTATCGGTACCATATTTATCTTCCCAACACAGCACAGTACTCCACATAAGTGAAAAGTGTTAGTTGCTCAGTTGTGTCTGATTCTTTGCGACCCCATGGACTGTAGCCCACCAGGCTCCTCTGTCCATGGGATTTCCAGGGCAAGAATATAGTAGGCCCTGGGCTGCTGCTGCTGCTGCTAAGTCGCTTCAGTCGTGTCCGACTCTGTGTGACCCTATGGACAGGAGGCCACCAGGCTCCTCTGTCCACGGGATTCTCTAGGCAAGAATACTGGAGTGGGTTGCCATTTCCTTCTCCCATAGTAGGCCCCCAATAAATGCTATCTGAGTGAGTAAATAGAGAAGGTCTCTGTGGTATACTTATTTATTCTTCAGCAAACTTCTGTCCCCTCTCCTGACCTCCATGGCTTGGTTCTGTCACTTGCTCTGGCCAATGGAACAGGGTAGACAGGACAATGTACTACTTCTGAGTGTAGACCTTAAGAAACATTGTGAATTTCTGCTTGCTCCTCTGGGATCTTCTGGTCTACAAAGGAGAATATGCATGTGGGTTAGCTCACAGACCTGCATGAGGCAGATCCACAGAAAAGCTGCACACTTGTGAGCATGAGAATAAATGCTTGATATTGTTTGCCACTGAGACTGGTACTTGTTACTCATCAAAAGCTGACTGAGACGTACTCCTATACCCATATCCAGAAATTTCAGGCAGAGAGTGGCCCTGGTTTCTCTTACAGTGGGATTTCAGCAACTGGGTCATTTTGTGGCTCTCTCTAGCACATTTTCTCTAAGCTGTTAAGGTCCCATTTGGAGAAGATGGCAGGGGACACAGAGACCCATATTTTGGCCATCTTGGCACCTGGCACAGAGGTAAGCACAAAGCTGGTTCTCGGGCAGTGTCTGATGTATGAAAGGATGGGCTGGCTGTTCGCTCTGGTGGGAGGACCACTGTCAAAAATCACAGCAGGCAACAACTTGGGCCCAGACGCTCAAAGCCACTGGCTCTGCAGTCCCCAGTGTGGGAAGTGGACATGGTGGTGACACAGGATCATTTCAGACCATGTGCAGCAGACCAAGGGGTAGTTATTATAATGTGTTTTAGGAAACACATCATGATATTTAGTGACTTTAGCCCTCCTACTGCTTAGGATGAACCTAAGTTCAAAACCACACCAAAGAACAACTAGCCAATTTAAAGAAAAACAGTAAGTGAAAAATAACAGTGAAAGTGGTATGGGGATACGCCACACATAGCTGAAGTTTAGGAAAACACTGATCCTATTCAAGTCTCATTTTCCTACAAATCACAATCATAGCTAGCATTTTTGAGCACCTACATGATGCCCTGTTTCGAGAGTTTCACAGATACTATTTTATAAACTTTTCATAGTATCAGAAGCAGATACTATCATTTCCATTTCACAGGTGAGGTAACTAAAGCCCAGGGAGATAAAGAACTTGCCCAAGGTTAAGTGGCAGTGAGGGTGTGAACTCAGAATGTTACCTTCCAGGATCCAATTATATAACTAGAGAACCAGGTAGCCAGGGACGTTCAGCAGGGGCCAAGGTTAACTGCAAAACCTCGCACTTGAACCCCAAACTCCTGACTCCCAGACCAGTGCTCTCATGCCAGCTCCATGAGAACTGGCATGTAGTGAGAACACTGGGGGTTTATGGCAGGGGTGGGTGGGGTCTGTGAGAAATAAGGGAGAGAGGTATAGTAAATGCTATAAGGAAGACTTGGGAGGGAAGAGACAGGGACAGAAATAAGGCTGACAAACAGAGGCAGGCACTCAAGGGATGCGGAACACTTAGAATATGGACAAAATTATTCAGAAAGAGAGGGCTGGCAGAGCAAGGGCTGGCACACGGGGGCTGCTTTCTGAGCTCCTCCCAGGAGACTCACCCACCGTGGCTTCCCCAAGTGACAATCACGTAGTCCAAATTTAGGCACTAAAATCACCCACTGTTTCTCTCCCAGTGGGCACGTAGGGTCACCACCCTGACCTTGCCCTCTCTGAGTCATTCTGCTGAGTGCTCCATCAAGACAGGCCTTTTTTAGGATCTGGCTTGAGTCACTTTCCCCTTCCACGGCACCCACTTGGTGTTCTGGGAAAGGTGTAAAAGCATGGCTGGAATTGGGACTCTAAAATGAAGTACTGACTTCTCTGTGTAACATGCTGCTTGATTCCCTCCACAAGATCCAATCAGGACCATGTTTCACTTGAGATATACGATGTTTTACAGCTCTATGGTTGCTGAGCTCTTAGACACTATGGATGCATCTCTCTGGGAGCCACTGACACCTGTGGTCAGCAAGACCTGGGACATGGGTCACGTTTGCTGAGTGGGGGCTCTGTTCTTGGCACTGTCATGGGTCACTTCGCTTACTCCCCAAGACAATCTGATAAGGTGGGCACTATTGGTTGCCCCCACTTTACAAGGAGAAAACCACTGATAGGTTTGGTGATGTGCTTGGGATTACACGACTAGCAAGAGGCAAACCTGGGACTGAAACCTACAACTACGTGGTTCTAAAACCCTGGCCTTAACTGTTACACTCTACCATTCCTGCACAGATACACAGCTCCCTTGGCCAAACCTCAGAAGATGGATTTATGAGAACTTTCAAGGGTTTTTCCCTTCACTTTCTCTCTATTCACGTCCAGCTCCCAACTGCCTCTCCCACACCCAAACTCAACTCTTCCAGATCCCTGCTCTAGAGACTCTCAGAGCCAAGAAATACAAATTCATTCAATAATATTGTCAAGAGCTGAATAAAGGTCAATAGCCAGGTAGCCAATTACATTTTGAGTTCCAGTACATATACCTGGGAAAATGTGTATGTAAAAGCACTTATTAAATCACTTGACTTTGAAACAGGAAAGACAGGAGAATTATTTTTTACTTTTTGTTTAAAAGTCATACCTTAGATTCATATCAGAGTTGAAATGAGTTTAGAGACATCTCTGTTTGACAGGTGTGAAACTGAGTCCAGAGAAGGCAGTGACTTGTAGATGCCTCTTATGTAGGTACTAATTGGACCAAGGCAAACATCCACCAAAATGAGCTTATTTGCAAACGGACTGGAGAGCAGTGTTATAGAAGATGCCACACTTGATAGGAGATATATGAAGGTCCCTGTCATTAAAATCATCACGTGCACCCATGGCCTGGAATGTCATTTCTGGATCCATTCTGCCTGAGTCTGAAGCCTGACCCACTGCTAACCATCAAGGAGATCAGGAGCAGAGTATTTATCCTGGCCACATCCAAAGTGGGGATGATGATAACAGCCAACCCCTACAGAGATGTAAGAATTTTATGAGCTGATGCAAGTAATGTGAACACTGTCTAATACACATTAGCTATTACTATAATATTTTTATTAGTATTATATTAACTATCCCTGAAGTGTAGTAAATCATACAAAATAATTTCCATATCTCATAACTGCTATCCATATCTGTATTACTAATTTCCATATCTCAGAGGCTTAAAATTTATTTTTTATCAGGGTGAGTGAATAGCAAGGTGAGCTGGGAAAGGAAAAAGATAGCAAAACCACACATATCCCATGAAAAGATTAAAAATGTATGTCTAAAACGGCCATGTACAAGACTTGGAATTAGTATTACAAACATCAGTCTTAGAAACACAGTTCTGGTCAAAGAAATAGAAAAGGCAATGAGGATTTTCTTTGAAACATAGTTTTGGCTTATCCGAAGCTTTAACACTTACCCACAAACAAACAAAAGGAGTAGAGAGAGTAAGCTTCAGGGCTCCTAATCATTCTTCTGCCCATGGAAACATGACATTTCCAGCCACTTCTGGAATTACTCAAACAGGCATCAAGACTACTAATGAGAATACCAGTGAGTCTGAGTCTCCCCTGGCATTATCTGGCCTCATCTTCCCAATGATGAACACGTTCAAAACACCAGAATTTTAAGGAAACTTACAAAAAAAATTGCTCCACGCAGAATGAACTTCCAAAACTGAGTTTAGGCACCTTCCAGTCCAAAGAAGAAAAGGTCATGAAAATCCACTTTCCTATTTAAACACACACACACATACACTCACTCACTTTTTCCTTCCCATTTAATGAAAACCCGTGTCTTGTAAAAAATTAAAATACTGGCATGGTGAAGCAAAGACCGAAAGCCCCCCTCCCCTTGCTCTCTTCCAATCACAGATGCTAAAGGAAGCGCTGACAGTGAGGCACTCCACATAACTCACCGTCCCCACCAAGCACAAACATCTGTGGTCTTAAGCACAACCGCACAGCTCTTTTCTGATTCATGGACTTCAGCAAGACAGAAGTGTGCCTCCATCATCGCAGGTGGTCTGAGCGACTCCTTGATCAGTTTCTTGGGAGATGCAGACAGCTGCCCCCTCCCACACCTCAGCTCCTGGCATGGTCCGGCCAGGCTTGGGTGGGAACTGAGAGCCTGTCTACCCCTGGTCCTGCTGCAGGGAGCTTACCTGAGTACGAACAAAGAAGCAGCACCACACCATGGGGCGCTCCGACCTCATCCACACAGAGCCCCCCGCCCCTAACTGCGGCGGCGCCCTTCAGACGGGATTCTCTGAGCAGAGCAGAGCATGGTTTCCCTCAAGGAACTCCTCCCCACTACTTGGGCTGTACGACAGGAAGTGACAGGGGGCCATCAGTTACATTGTCAGAAGCCGAGAACCACATCAGCCCAGAACTCCCCACCTCCAGCGGTTTCCTTGCCGGCTGCTGCTTTTTCAGAGCACCCTGCCTCCTGGCATTCAAAGGCACACCAGAAACTCAGTTTTTGGCTGGCAACTCCCAGCCTGTAAGGAACAACAATGCGTAAGTGGGCCCCCACCTAAAGCCATGCTGGGCATTCCGGCAGCTCTAAAGGGCTTACTGCCAGGGTACCATGCTTTGTAGACCCAAATGTTGGGGTGAAATGGATACAGAAGGGACACTGGGAGGAGAACTGTGTGTGTGTTCAAAGAGGAATCAACAGTCCACTTGAACTTCACCCAAGAGTCAGGGCCCTGCCTGGCATGCAAAGTCTATGCTGAATCCTAATTTCATAGCAACTGAACAAATGAGAGTGATGGTAAACACCCCACCCATCCGTTCCTTTCTTTTTTTCCTAGACAAACTTTCTCTTCGGCGCTCCTTCAAAAGAGTTGCTTCTGGAAACCTCTCTTTCAGCTTTTAACAGGACTAACAAAAGGCCTTACTGCTCACCTCAGAGTCCTACAGAAACAACTTGTGGCTGACACTTCTCATTTTATGAATTGGGGATCTCACCAATGAACACTGTGCCCTAGTCCCCTGCCTTTGACAAGGCCCAGACTTATTGGGTGAGACAGTCACGTGAACTACAAGGTTTCAGATGGAAACCGTGCCTATTCAACCCTTCACCACAAACAAATCAACACCCTTACCCTCCCAGCACAGTGGCAGAGGGACTTGCACCCAAGGAGACAAAACTCCAGGGTAGCTATCAATTCTTAATTTTTATTTTTTAGTTCTCTAATGGGGTGGGTATTTGATTTGCAACCATCTTTCTAATTGTAACTTTCAGCAGAAAGATTTAGTCCAGGACTTCCCAAGGCATTCTTATAAATGCACAGATTTTTAAGATTCTTTGCCTGTCTCAGCCCTGAGTACAATGTGGGGACTCATCAAAGACAGAGGGTTCATCTGATAAGCTTCGATCCAAGACTCAACCTCAGAGCTTAACAGAAATGCTCTCCCCGCCCATTCTTGGGCCAGCAGCCGGGTGCTAACATTTGGTCTCTGAAGACTGCGTTACAAAAGCATGCTATGGAAGGATGCACCAGGCTCTGGCAGTGCAAAGATGAACCAAAGATGACCAGAAACAAAATAAATGCTGCCAGGAATTTGCAAAAAGTGTTGAGGGAGCCAAGAAATTACTGAGTCTGGCAAATGTATTTTTCATAGGGCCAAATTCTGGGAAGGTTTCTTAGAGCCAGAAACACATGGGCGGGATTCTGAGGGGTGTTCTAGGCAGAATGGGCAAGGGCAGTGGGGTGCAGACCCATATGAGTGCTTAGAAAGAAAGGCAAATACTTTGAAAGTACTGCTGTGACGGGCCTGCGTCCTGCTTCAAAGAGCGTGATGGGGGTCCCACCTGTCTGGAGAAAGAGGGAAGTGAAATTGCTGTGAAAAGGCTCAAGCGCTTCAGGCAAGCATGTGGGTCACCTCAAGGCCTATATGTGGTCCTCCTTGGCCAGGCACCCAGGAAACACTCGGTAAAGTGTGAAAGTCAAACAGCGGTGTACACAAAAGATTGGCTTCAGCTTGTCCTCAGGATCCTCTATTTTCCAAAGCCAGACTCCCCACAAAGCAAACCTGGGGTAAGCAGTGCTATCGGGGGAAGAGGAAGTGTTCCTAAAAAGGCTTCCTGCTCTGACCTTGTGCATAGAAAAGGTCCTGATTTGTATGGGCCTGTGAATAAGCTAAGCTTGACCAGTCCTGGCAGTAACTGAACTAATGAAGAATGTCAATCCTCTGAGGACCAAGGACCAAGAGTCCTTCCCCGTAAGTGCAGGCACTCGAATCCTGGAGGAACTTCCCTCTGTGGGGGCCCCAGCCACCAAGACTAGGGTCCACTCCCAGCAGGAGCCAGAGGCAGTGTGAGGTGACCATGGGGCACTGGAGTTTCTTTCTTTCCTGGGGGAGCAAGGGTACATTCACATGAACTAACCCTAGAATGATTAAGCCTAACTTCCGGGCTGCTGATTGTGAATGAGAAAGAAGAATCGAAACCTGTGGGCTGCAGCACTTTGTGGAAGAGGTGAAACTTGAGTGGGCTCCGGGGCAGGTAGCCACAGCAGAGGGAGGGCGGGCGGGAGGACCAGCAAAGCCCCTGGCAGGAGAAAAAGGGCACAGCCTGCAGACGGGAAGGGGAGAGCCGGGCGCGGCCCTTCCCTCTGATGCCCCTGCTTTGACAGGAAGAACAACTCCCGTAACGAAATCGCCTGGGCAGAAGGTACCTCGGAGGGACGTTTCCACAATGAGAGGCTCCTGCCCTGGAGGGCTTAAGTTCATTTTGAGCATTATTAATGAGAGCTTATAAAGGTATGGGATGTGGGTTTTCTCCACGTGGCACCTAAGATACCATGGACTATTCAAACACGTTTTTCTACTGATTTTTACATTTTAAAAGTACCATAGTGTCATTATAATACATTCAAACCACACAGAAGTATATAGTGTAACAAGTGAATCTTCCCAAAGACCTTGCTTTTTGCCTCACCACAATCCCACTTGCCAGAGGCACTGTGTCAAAACCAGAGGCAGATAAGTGAAAATCTCTCAGTCGTGTCCAACTCTGTGCGACCCCATGGACTACAGCCTGCCAGGCTCCTCTATCCAAGGAATTCTCCAGGCAAGAATACTGCAGTGGGTTGCCATTTGGGGGTGAACAAACCTAAACGCCTTTAGGATCAGCAGGTTAAGGGATGGGAAAGAAGTGGCTTGACAGGCATTGGACGCCGCTGAGAGCACGTGTCTTAGGAAAGTTCCAGCTTACTAGAGTCCCAAGGGACTAATGGCCCAAGTTAACAGACGTTCCAATTTTTCAAGAGAAGCTGGGGATTTCGGATTTTACGTGAAATCTCCCAATTTTTAAATGCTGGCAATTAATTCATCTTCTTTTTTTTTTTTTAATTCTGTACAAGCCATACAAAGCACAGTTGCTGGTGGATTTGACCCAAGGGCCACCAGTTTGCTACCATTGCTGGTGATCCTTTAGACATTTCCTTCCATCTAAACACACGTAAACTTGTGTTGTATCACTTTTAAAATATATTTGTCAAAAAGGCAAAGCTCACAGTACTTTAGCACTTGCTTTCTTCACTTCATATCATCTTCCCACATCGTTCACATCTTGGACTGCTCTACAAAGCACTCCATGGTATGGGAGCACCTTTGTTCATCCGCTCCTGCCCTGCAGACCATCAGCAAGCGTTAAGAGACACACTTGAAATGTCACTTCTCAGTTGCTCGTTCCTGACAATGTAACTCATGATGAAAGTGCATCTGTGCACAGATAATAAACTGTCCTAAAGCCACAATTACTGAAACCACTAATGGTGACTGCAGATTTTCGATGCTTTAATATGAGAACTTTTTAATTTGATCTTCACAACTATCTCAAGGTGGACCTCACTATTATCTCTACCATATAGATTTTTCAAAAACTTGAGACTCAAACAGGTGGTGTAAGCCTGCCCCCGAGGGCCTAGGGGTGGCAGGGCTGGGCGGGGAGCCAGGTGGGCTGACCTCAGAGCTCCTGCTATCTGCATGTAGCCCTAGGACAGACTGCCCCAAACCTGCCCTGGGACAGTCAGAATCTGACACACAGCGAACGCTGACTGCAAACTACTGGAGGAAAGAAGGACCACTAACAAACAGGACGGTTCAGTTCTTAGAAAGAAAAGCTTCATTTTAAAGTTCTACTTCATACTCAGTCAAAATGTATTCTACATAAATTAGAATGAGATGTTAAAAAGGAAAAAAATAAAAACTATGAAATTCTAGGGGTGGGAGTTCTCAGAATATGATACTTTTCTTTAAATATGTGAAACCTGAATCATTATATATTATCAATGGGAAACTACCTAGAAGGCACCTATAGGTTTGCAAAAAAGGTCCCTGTTCTTCCACACCTCGTGAATAACCACAGAGGGAGCAACTTCTTATTGAACTCCAAAGAGACTAGCATCAAAATGGGGGCCTCAGTAAGACCGCACCCCTCACCCACTTCCTTGTGCCACTAGAGCTCAAAGAGATGTGTTTCTTATGCTGTTAGCCTACTGACTTATAGCAAGTTCTGTTGAGAGGTTTCAAGCCACTTTCTCACCAAAAATATTATTTTAAAAAATTCATTAGGGCTGTCATAAGTTCATTTACATAAAACAAAATGGTGAGATTGCAGCAGAATTATTTCCTCATTAAAAGCTGGTGACTAATGGTGGTTGTTTCCATTCAAAATTTTATTCTGATTTCTTTTATTCGACCTCTTTCCTATTTGCACCCAAGAAGCCATATATTTCACAAAAGTTCAGAAGTTGTCTGGGAATTTCAGGGCCTGTGACCATATTCCAGTTGATGCCTTACATTTTAAAATAATTCCACGAATTGCAGTGAAAAATAGGTAGTAAAACAATCCCATTAAAATGCAGCAGAAGCAGTGACCAAATTAAAATAGTATACTGCACCTTGCTTGAGCCAAGTTTCCAACTTTAGAAAAGTGTTACATCACAGATCTTAGTTTCTGAGGCTGCTGTCAAATTCAAATTAAGACTAAGAAGGAACAAAATTTACGCTGTGATGGAGAGGGGAGGTACAGTAACACTCTTTGGTATTACAAGGTTAGCAGGAAGGCATAATGCATGGCAAGTCAGTGGGAAATAAAGAGAACTTCAAAGTAATTTAGGGCCTGGGAGTTTACTTGTGGTCACACATTTTTATTGCATAAGTTCATACGTACTCCTTGGTGCTGGAAGTGTGGTTAAATTAAGCAAAACTTGAACAAGTTGGGGCGTCCTGGGGGAGCAGGTCCAGACTCCACACCAGGCCAGTGTTGGTTGGAAGCAAGATGGTTTGACTTAAGAAACTGCCACCATTTGAAAATGCTGATGTTCTCCTAGAGCCCTCCTTAATACCTCAGCTCAACAAGATATCAGCATGCGGCGAAGAATGTGGGAGCAGACCTGGCTGCCCAGGGTCAAGAATGAGTAAATAGAAAAGTCTTCACCTATAGCTGCAACAGAAGAATTAAAAATAAATGAGGCCTGAACATGGGGGTCTCAACAGATTGCTAATCCTGAGGGTTTATCTTGCTTGCTTTGTTACGAGCAATATCTTGAATCAGTTTTTTTCTCTGAACAAATCTGCACTTTTATTTATCACATTCCTCACATGATTCTGGCAACCAATACATAGACGACTATTTTAAAAAGCAAAGGAAAAATAAGGAGAGCCATCTTCTGATGTGCCCTGAGAAACAGCCACTAACCTAGCCTGGTCCTTGGGGTTCCACTTCCTTTAAGAACATGAGCAGGGAAGCCTGAAGAATTTCTGCATGGAGCAGACTGGGGC
Organism: Moschus berezovskii; assembly: GCF_049115385.1. NCBI lineage: Eukaryota > Metazoa > Chordata > Mammalia > Artiodactyla > Moschidae > Moschus > Moschus berezovskii. Next base: position 16,369,380 of record NC_142483.1, read on the forward strand.
GCTTGCAAGAAGCTCACTCAATTTCTTAGAAATGTGAATACCCTGACTACAGTTTTTTCAAAGGACTGTCAAGTCCTTTTTGTTAAACTATCACTTAAAAGTGAAACTCCAGCAGGTTGCTGACCTCTAACCAATTCTTAGGAAAAAGAAAGGTTTAAAAACTGATTAGTTGATATCTATCAGCCAAAGAGCTTCCTTCCTTGGAAATGAGACTTACTCTTCGGTGTTAAACTGTCAAAACTGGTTCAGTTCAGTTCAGTTCAGTCGCTCAGTTGTGTCCGACTCTTTGCGACCCCATGAATCTAGAAAATCTAAATATAAGGAGGGTGGTACTCCTATTACTTGAATACTCAGGAGGCATTTGGAAAGTAATTTGCTTATATCAAAAAACACACTGCGACAAACCAAATGTCTGAGTTAAAAATAGATAACCAAAGCAGAAATCATTCTTTTAAAAAAGTTTCTCACTAGTATTTTGACTCCAGATATCTCTTTAGGGATAATTTCTGGGAACAACTGGCTGGCTGGAATGATGGACAGAAATTTAATAGGGGAGCTCCGTGATATTTGGCTCAGCCGTTTACTAGTTGAATGATCTGGTTAAGTCACTTCTTAACTTCCTTGACTCTTAGTTTCCTCATCTGTAAACAAGAATAATGATTTTTCAAGCAGAAAAGGAAGGGTTTTGGTGTCATTATAGATACTGCTTCAGGTCTTCCTCTGAGCACACTGAAAAGCTGCTACCAAATCTAAGATAGCTTCATTTTCATCTTGATTTGAAAGACAGTAAGAAAAAGGCAAAGGAAATTGGCAATTTCTCATTTTTCCCCTCTTCCTTCCAATAGGCAGGAAAATGGGAAGGTGGTTAAAATTCAAGTCCCATTTATTTTTTAGATGTTATAATGCTGACTTCCTTGAAATCCTTGTGTCCATCAAAAAATTTAAAGCTTCAATGAAAACACTTCCAACAAAATAACAAGAGATTGAAAAGCATGTATACACACATGACTCAGATTCTGCCTACACAACAGTGAAAGTGTTTTTTTTGTTTTTTGTTTGGTATATATCTGTATACTAGAAGAACAAACAATGTTACTTTTTCCCTTAAATCCAAATCAGAAAGGAATCACCCAAACACTGAAAACCGGCAAACCAAGTGGGAGGTAGTCAGAAAAGCCTTCCTTCCTCCCAGCTCCCACCCGAGGGAAGCTGATTTTGGGTGGAAGCTCAATGCCTCCTCCCACTTAGAGCTCTGCCCCGGAGGCTGTCCCTTTAAATCAGACTTCCTGGTAAGACTCAGAGATTTCCGCATGCAGCTTCCTGGAGACAATATAAGATAAACAATAAACTTTGCAGCAATATCTTAGACAATAAGCCCCACGTGGCCATAACAAGAAGCAATTATAAGCACTGACAATGGCCAGGCATTTCCAACAGGAATGCAAATCTGTGATAAACATGGGAGAAACATGCTACCCCACACACCTGCACAAATGAAACTAAAAAAAAAAAATAGCCCCTAGCCTCTCTTCAGACTGAGAAATAGCTGCTTCCAAATTTGGCACTGCTTTTTGAAAAATCACTGTCTAAGAGAAAAGCAATCAGGTCTTACTTAAAGTGCCACTGCCTATTAGACGCACACTGTTGAGGCTATGGGACCGTGTGAGTCACTTACTCCATGTGTCTCTGTGAGAGACATTCATCACCCTCGAGATGCTCTGCAGCTCACCGCCCCCATCCCAGGTTGAGGGAAGCCCCACTTCATGAACCAGAGCCCACATTCTACCAGAGGAGACGAGGGCACCATACACTTGCTTTCCCAGTTTCCCTGGCAGCTGGGCATGAGTGAGGTGCTGGCAATCGGAGACTCCCACCCCAGACTGGGCATGACAAGCTGGCAGGGAAAGCAGCGGGGATACTGCAGACTGTTCTGGTGAGGGTGGGGGCAGCTCGCAGAGATGGCAGTGAGGGCAGATCAAGTAGCCGTGTCCTGTAACCGGTCCTGGTGGTGCAAACCATGGTATGCACACCTGCCCAGCAGTGGCAGCAGCGGTAATCTTGCAGGAAATGTTTGGTAGTATAATTTGGGTTGTTCCCGATTCCCTGATCCTTCCTAAATTCTCTGAGCTTCCGATATCTAGTCAATTCATTTTCTGCTTAAGTCAATCACAACTGGGTTTCATTGCTAGGGGTTAGTTCACAAGCACAGAACACAGAACGGGCTAAAGCTAGAGGAATCCAGAAACCAATCCCAAAGAATGATTCTGAGCATGAGGACTGAATATATTCTTTCACACTTCCAATTCAATCCAATTACTGCCCTTCAGCCTGCAAGGCCCTGTATCACTCGGCCCCTGTCTCGCTGCTGGACCCCAATCTCACTCTCCTCTCCTCCTTCCTCCTAAGCTCCAGGCACACATGCTGCTCCTCGTCAGATTCTTTTCTGCCTCAGGGCCCTTGCACTTTCTCTACTGCAAACTGTTTCCTCCAACTCTTCACACTGCAATCGCGTCCTCCTCATAGTTCAGTCACAGCTTACAGGAAGCCTTCAATGACCAGTCTGTCTAAAGGACCACACCCTACACCTCACCATCTTATCCTTTATCACAACACCCAGTTAATTTCCTTTCCAGCAGACATCCTGTGATTAATTTATTTCATTATTAATAACAATAACCACCATTGATTAAGAGGCTTGTTACATGCCAGACACTAGATGTGCTCTTGCTATTATACAGTTTCACTAAGTCATGTCCAGCTCTTTGTGACCCCACGGACTGCAGCACACCAGACTTATCTGTCCTTCACTATCTCCTGCAGTTTGCTCAAACTCATGTCCATTGAGTTGGTTATGTTATCCAATCATCTCATTCTCTGTCACTCCCTTCTCCTCCTGCCCTCAATCTTTCCCAGCATCAGGGTCTCTCACAATAAGTCAGTTCTTTGTATCTCAGTGGCCATGTATTGGAGCTTCAGTCTTTTCAATGAATATTCAGGGTTGATTTCCATTAGGATCAACTGATTTGATCTCCTTACAGTTCAGTTCAGTCAGCTGAGTTCAATTCAGTCGCTCAGTCGTGTCCGACTCTTTGCGACCCCATGAATCACGGCACGCCAGGCCTCCCTGTCCATCACCAACTCCCAGTTTTCTGAATCTGTTGAGCTTTAAGCCAACTTTTTCACTCTCCTCTTTCACTTTCATCAAGAGGCTTTTGAGTTCCTCTTCACTTTCTGCCATAAGGGTGGTGTCATCTGCATATCTGAGGTGATTGATATTTCTCCCGGCAATCTTGACTCCAGCTTGTGCTTCTTCCAGCCCAGCATTCCTCATGATGTACTCTGCACATAAGTTAAATAAGGAGGGTGACAATATACAGCCTTGACGTACTCCTTTTCCTATTTGGAACCAGTCCGTTGTTCCATGTCCAGTTCTAACTGTTGCTTCCTGACCGGCATACAGGTTTCTCCAGAAGCAGGTCAGATGGTCTGGGATTCCCATCTCTTTCAGAATGTTCCACAGTTTATTGTGATCGACACAGTCAAAGGCTTTGGCATAGTCAATAAAGCAGAAATAGATATTTTTCTGGAACTCTCTTGCTTTTCCCATGATCCAGCGCATGTTAGCAATTTGATCTCTGGTGCCTCTGCCTTTTCTAAAACCTGCTTGAACATCTGGGAGTTCACGGTTTACATACTGCGGAAGCCTGGCTTGGAGAATTTTGAGCATGACTTTACTAGCGTGTGAGATGAGTGCAATTGTGCGGTAGTTTGAGCATTCTTTGGCATTGGAATGAAAACGGACCTTTTCCAGTCCGGTGGCCACTGCTGAGTTTTCCAAATTGGCTGGCATATTGAGTGCAGCACTTTCACAGCATCATCTTTCAGGATTTGAAATAGCTCAACTGGAATTCCATCACCTCCACTAGCTTTGTTCGTAGTGATGCTTTCTAAGGCCCACTTGACTTCACATTCCAAGATGTCTGGCTCTAGGTGAGTGATTACACCACTGTGATTATCTTGGTCATGAAGATCTTTTTTGTACAGTTCTTCTGTGTATTCTTGCCACCTCTTAATATCTTCTGCTTCTATTAGGTCCATACCATTTCTGAAGGGACTCTCAAAAGTCTTCTCCAGCACCACAATTCAAAAGCCCCAATTCTTCAGTGCTCAGCCTTCTTTATGGTACAACTCACATCCGGACATGACTACTGGAAAAACCACAGCTTTGACTATACAGACCTTTGTTGGCAAAGTGATGTCTCTGCTTTTTAATACTCTGTCTAGGTTTGTCATAGCTTTTCTTCCAAGGAGCAAGCATCTTTAATTTCATGGCTGGAGTCACCATTCACAGTAACTTTGGAGCCAAAGAAAATAAAATCTGTCACTATTTCCACTTTTCCACTTCTATTTGCCATGAAGTGAAAGGACTGGATGCCATGATCTTAGTGTTTTGGATATTGTCTTAAGCCTGCATTTCACTCTCTTCTTTCGCCTTCATCAAAAGGCTCTTTAGTTTCTCTTCGTCTTTTGGCATCATCTGCGTACCTGAGGTTGTTGATATTTCTGCCAGCAATCTTCATTCCAGCTTGTGATTCATCCAGCCTGGCGTTTTGCATGATGCACTCTGTATATAAGTTAAATAAGCAGGCTGACAATACACAGCCTTCATGTACTCCTTTCTCCATTCTGAACCAGTCCATTGTTCCGTGTCCAATTCTAACTGTTGCTGCTTAACCTGCATACAGGTTTTCCAGGACACAGGTAAGGTTGTCTGGTATTCTAACATGTCTTTAAGAATTTCCCACAGTTTGTTGTGATCCACACAGTCAAAGGTTTCAGACATTGTATTAAACTCATTCAATTCTATGGTCACCCTATGAGATAGGTACTTTTTTTATCCTTCACTTACAGATAAGGAAATAGATTCAGAGGGGTTAAGGAATTGTTCAAGCATGGCAGTGACGCAAAGAGGTTTTGAACCCAGGCCTGCAGTATGGGATCATTACCACAGGGCTCATTCAAGCAATGGCATGAGACACGACCACACTGCAGGCTCTGGAACCACAGGGCTGACCCAGCTCTCACAGAGCCCAAAGCCTCACATTTCAGATCTTACACCACATGTTCTGTCTACTTTCCATGGATCCTCCTTATGGAAGAAATGCAGCCAGGTGTGTGTAAAGTGGGTGAGGAAGTCCTTCACTCAACAGAGAAGTGCCTAGCTCTGTGCTGAGTCAACATACAAAAACACCACGGAGATGCTCACAGGCCAGGGACACAGGCCTGCCAGCAGTGCCGGCTGTTCACCCTGCCACTTTCCACAGTCCTGGAGCAGCCGGCACATGGAGGGATCACCAGGGACTGTTCTCATGTTTCGCCTGAGCGAAAGCGCCAGTTGAACAGGGGGTTGGGAACGGGCAGGAGTTGCCAGGCTGAGGGGAGGAGGCCCAGAACAAAGGAGAGGAGGCAGGACGGCACGGCTCATCCAGGAAGAGGTGACATGTTCAAAGGGCCTGTGGAAGGGACAGGGTGGGAAGGCCAGGAGACGGAAGGCTGGGACCAAGGTGGGCATGCCAACTCTACCCTATAGAAAATGGGGCAACACAAGTTTTTTTGGCAAGAACAGACATGACCAGATAAAAATTCTTTTTCTGTCTAACAGTGGCCATGGCTATATAACACCAGGGAGGTGTTCTGCTACTGTGTTTGCTACGGATTTAAAAGTGCACGTGCATGAACTAAAAGCCGGGAACTGTAATAACCACCACCAAGTATGCCGTGTCTATGCTTCCTGACTCTGTCCCTCTGCTATGTGCGAAGTGAGATAAATTTGCCCTTCTATATTGTCACCCTGCTTATTTAACTTATATGCAGAGTACATCATGAGGAATGCTGGGCTGGAAGAAGCACAAGCTGGAATCAAGATTGCCGGGAGAAATATCAATCACCTCAGATATGCAGATGACACCACCCTTATGGCAGAAAGTGAAGAGGAACTCAAAGGCCTCTTGATGAAAGTGAAAGAGGAGAGTGAAAAGGTTGGCTTGAAGCTCAACATTCAGAAAACAAAGATCATGGTATCTGGTTCCATCACTTCATGGGAAATAGATGGAAAAACAGTGGAAACAGTGTCAGACTTTATTTTTTTGGGCTCCAAAATCACTGCGGATGCTGATTGCAGCCATGAAATTAAAAGACGCTTACTCCTTGGAAGGAAAGTTATGACCAACCTAGATAGCATATTAAAAAGCAGAGACATTACTTTGCCAACCAAGGTCCATCTAGTCAAGGCTATGGTTTTTCCAGTGGTCATGTATGGATGTGAGAGTTGGACTGTGAAGAAAGCTGATCGCCGAAGAATTGATGCTTTTGAACTGTGGTGCTGGAGAAGACTCTTGAGAGTCCCTTGGACTGCAAGGAGATCCAACCAGTCCATTCTAAAGGAGATCAATCCTGGGTGTTCATTGGAAGGACTGATGCTAAAGCTGAAACTGCAATACTTTGGCCACCTCATGCGATGAGTTGACTCACTGGAAAAGGCTCTGATGCGGGAGGGATTGGGGGCGGGAGGAGAAGGGGACGACAGAGAATGAGATGGCTGGATGGCATCACCAACTCGATGGACATGAGTTTGAGTGAACTCCGGGAGTTGGTGATGGACAGGGAGGCCTGGTGTGCTGTGATTCATGGGGTCGCAGAGAGTCGGACACGACTGAGCGACTGAACTGAACTGAACAGGAGTTAAGCACAGCCACTCCCTTCTGAACTGTGAAACTGCACAGAGCTTTCACATCTGTAATTTATGGAGAAAAGAAGGAATTCTCCTGCTACTTGGCTGTACAGCTCCAACCACCTCTGCCCTCGTTCCCCCAGTGGGATAACAAGAACCTCACCTCTGGGTTGCGTCATCGTTAAAATGAAAGACTGACTCTTATTTAAGAAAATTTGAGTCTACACACAGAGCTTCCTATGTTGAAGGAGTCTCTGGGGAATTCAGGAAGTGTTCCCAGAGAGACCTTCTGAGGCTCAGTGAGACCACTACACAGTCATGGGGAATGGTATGCTAAGTCTGCAGCTGAGGAGGTCTGGGCACACCAAGGCCAGCCAAGATGGGAAGGGCACAGCATCTGGAAAGTAGGTCGGTAATCAATGGAGGCAGTTTAGCACAAGGACTAGGAACAGGACTTCTAAACCAAGCAACCTGGATTCAAATCTCAGTTCCATTACTTACTGTGTTGCCTCGGGCAATTTGCTTAATTTCTCTGTGTCTCAGTTTCATCATCTGTTAAATGAGGATACTAAGATGGACATGAGTTTGAGTGAACTCCAGGAGTTGGTGATGGACAGGGAGACCTGGCGTGCTGTGATTCATGGGGTCGCAAAGAGTTGGACACGACTGAGCGACTGAACTGAACTGAAGAACACACACCACAGATCGGTGTGAGGATCAAATAAATCAGTGCCTGGCACATGCTAAGTAACAGTAGCAGCTTTTGGAGACTGTGTATGATAAACAGTGAAATTTACAGCAAGATCATGGATACCAAACATCCACACGGGACAAAAAAAGCAATTACAAGTGCTGACAGTGGCTAGGACATTTTCAATAGGAATGCGAACCTATGCAAATAGCTCTTGCTACTATCATTATTTAAAACATATAATATTTATTATAGTATATAATCATGTATCTTGAATAAAACTATTTTTAAATATTGGGTTGGCCACAAAGTTCGGTTGAGTTTTTCCATAAGATGTAATGGAAAAGCCTGAACAAACTTTTGGTCTAACCCAATATTACATAACACTGTGCTACAGGACACATAATTATTACCTAATGTAGTAATATAATTATTTTATTATGATTGGTTGTAACCTAATTCAACAAAGAATGTGTCAACAAAAATTGAGGAAGGGAGCCTCAGTAGCTTGTGCAGTGACTTTTGATCCCCTTCGGGTAAAGTGACAGTGACATCAATGTGGACTCCAGAGCCAGTTTGCTGGGTCAGAGTCTGGGATTTGCCACCCATGAACTGCAGGCTCAGGAAAGTTACTTAGTCCTTAAAACCTTGCGTTTTTTATCTCTGCAAAGGAGGTAACAATATTAAATTCTTAGAGTTTGTACCAAGCACCGGTGCTAAAATTTCTATGTTTTCACAGAAAATCTTTCCAACCGTCATGGGAATCATATACAATTATGACGTCTGTTGTACAAGTGAGAAGCCCCACAGCTCTGAGACGTTAATGAAATCACTGAAGGACACAAAGAAAGTCTGACGCAAGCCAGCACTCTAAGCCAGCCCTCAAGTTCCGCAGACGCGAGAAGCATGTGAAAGGACACACCACAGCTCCCCTGCAGGACGAGAGAGGAAACTACTGTGTGCACAGGAATTACCCTTTCAGAAGGATGTGTGTTTTCCACTGCAGATCCCTACCCTGCAGGCATGTGCTAGGCAATGAGATTCCCTGCTGTTAAACACCTATTATTCACCAGGCACCTTGCTGAATGTCCCATCGCATCATTGACACCTCATCACCATGGCAACACTCTGAGACAGCGACTGCAGGACACTGAGGCTCAGAGAGGTCGAGGTCCTGGCCCATGGTCACTGAGCTAGTCAGTGGCAGCATCCCACCACATGTCTGTGTCTGTCCTACTTTCACATAGGCTTGGAGACAGGTTCGGAAAACATCCCTTAATGTCCTTCACACGCCCCTCTCCCCTTCATTACCTCCTACTCTGAAAGCACAGAGCTACTTATTCTGTACCAAGATAATGACCATGAGGGCCAAGCAGGGCCACAGCACAAACTAAAACTATAATTACTACAGACAACAGTTTGCATTCCAAATCTGAAATGTACTCAGGGCATCACTGGAGCCCTGTAATCAGTTTAGCCTCTCCCCAAATTTCTCTGGAAATGAAGACCTACTCAAGAAACAGAGACATGGGGGGGGGGTGTCTGCTGGAAAATATGCCTCTGCCTCCAGCAAACTGCCACCTGAGGAAAAGCCATGCCAAAAAGTGGCCAAGGTTGGGCGGGATCTAATCCCCACAGAGGTCAAATTCCTCCTCTTTCACAGAACAAAGAAAACAAGAACCAGGAGAGTGGACACACTGAGCAAGACCGGTAAATAATTAAAGGCAGGAAACACATTACATAACACACGGGCCTCAGTGCAAGGCACAATGGACACCCATCCCTCTTTTACCACAATCTGCTGTCTTGCCGATGAGTCCCTTGTCAGGGTGAGGGGGCCTTCCCACCACAGGGCCCCCACAGGCTCAGCAGAAGGTTTATTATATGCACACTGTGAGAAAAAAGACAACCTCTGCTTTGGAGAAAGAGCTCGCAGAGAACCTTGCCATGAACACACACTGCTACGATCTGGGTGCCCCCGGTGGAGAAGGAGGGTAAGGCTGGAGAAGTGGGGGTGGAAGATCCCAGAATTCTCAACCCTGCCTGTGGCTTCTTTTACTCTTATCTGAAGCACAGAGGCATTTGTACTAATAATTACGGCTCCTGGGTAAGTTTCTAGAGCCCTGGGTGCTTGTTGACTGGGATTCACCATAGCTCCACCTTCTTTTACTAGAGAAAGCAGACAGGCACATGACCATTTCCATCACCCCTGATCCTGACTAAAGATTTGCACGTGGAACATCTACTGAGGTGACGTTACATCTCCAAGACTGCCCGAAAAATGAGAGTGTTTCTCACACTTTAATGTGCCCTCAAATCCCCTGGGCATCTTGACAAAAACGCAGATGCCGATTCAGGTCTGTGGTGGGGACTGAGATTCGGCATTGCTCCTGAGCTCTCAGGTGCTGTTCCTGTTACTGCCCCATGGACCACACGCCAAGAACCTTTGCTAGGACACATGCTAGTGGCTTAAGCAGATAGGAAAAAAAAGAAAAATTCATTATTTCCTGTGTTTCCACAGTCATGATGTCAAGGGGTATCCTTGTTCTAAGACCATGAGCGAAGAAGTAAATTCAAGCACTATGCATCTTTAAAGTTTTTATTTCCAAGCTATCTCAGTGGTGGCTAATAGGATGACTGTCCTTGCAGAGGAACCTTGTTGAAGGCTACTAAGGAAAATCCAGCAGATTGTCCCTTGGCCCAAGTTTCTGGAATAGCCCTGGGTTCTCTGAGGTTCAGAGGGCAACACAGCTGAACACTGTGCTTTCACGAGCATTCTCATCACTGATGTTTCTCTTCTTGTCAGCGGGGTGGCCAGTCCACTGTGTTCTAGAGGCTGAGCCACCTGCCCCCTAAGCCCACCAGCGTAGCGAGGGACCTCTTAAGAGTTTGAGCACTGTCTCTTCAGTCACAGGTTACACCATCCCAACCAGACAGGCACCCTAATAAAATCATCCAACTAATTCAACACATGTTTTCTTTTTCTAATTTTTTTAACTGGCTGGAGCTGGCTGCCCTGTCCTGTTAAGCAAACAGTACGCAATGAATTGTTGATAGCATCTCCTTACCGTTGCCAACATAAACCCTGTCAGGCCAGCAGAAATGAGCCCGGTGACTCTAAGCAACAACAGTTGCATGGGTTTGTTTACATAAACACAACTAACAACAGGTGAAAATGTTTTTATCTCCTCCTATTGCTAAACCAGAGACTTCTGAAATTGAGTTCTTCTAGAAATAAAACCAAATGTCAAATGTGAGAACAGAAGGCAGTTGAGTGGTGAACACCCGGAAAGCCAACTCTGTGTTTCCTACACACACACACGTAGACACAGATTTTTGGATCACTAAATCAACTAACTTATTTGTATTGTCTGTTTCTTGCCTCACAGTAAAGATTTTTATTTCCTATTCTTGTCCCCTGCACTTTTGGGCATTTGCCTTTTGACTTGGGTAGCAGAAATATTTCTTAATATATTAAATAAGTTTAATATCATTAAATAACATAAAATTACACATAAGAGATATGAGGCAACACTAGTCTCTAAATCAAAACTCTAAAATAGAAAAAAAAAAATGCCAGTGGACAAGGGAAGAGAAATAGACATTTCTTAAAGTAGAGAGATGATGTCCAAAGACTAGGTAGGCTCCAGGGAGGGAGCCTGTGAAATACCATGTCAGAATGACTAATAAAACAAGATGGAGAAGCCACTTCCTGAGCAATGGGTGTTGGAGAAAATGAAGAGCAAAGTGAGGACAAGCTGTTTAGTGGCACACATGCAGGGCCTCTGATTCACTCTGGATAATGAGATGAGTATATTTTTAAAAGAAGGAAAAGAGAATGTTTTGCCTACGTTCTCCTCTAGGAGTTTTATAGAATCTGGTCTTACATTTAGCTCTCTAATCCATTTTGAGTTTATTTTGGTGTATGGTGTTAGGAAGTGTTCTAGTTTCATTCTTTTACAGGTGGCTGTCCAGTTTTCCCAGCACCACTTGTTAAAGAGACTGTCTTTTGTCCATTTTATATTCTTGCCTCCTTTGTCAAAGATAAGGTGTCCATAGGTGCGTGGATTTATCTCTGGGCTTTCTATTTTGTTCCATTGATCTATATTTCTGTCTTTATGCCAGTACCATACTGTCTTGATGACTATGTCTTTGTAATAGAGCCTGAAGTCCGGCAGGTTAATTCCTCCAGTTCCATTCTTCTTCTTCAAGACTGCTTTGGCTATTCGAGGTTTTTTGTATTTCCATACAAATTGTGAGATTATTTGTTCTAGTTCTGTGAAAAATATCGTTGGTAGCTTGATAGGGATTGCATTGAATGTATAAATTACTTTGGGTAGTATACTCATTTTCACAATATTTATTCTTCCAAACCACGAACACGGTATATTTCTCCATCTATTAGTGTCCTCTTTGATTACTTTCACTACTGTTTCATAGTTTTCGATGTACAAGTCTTTTGTTTCCTTAGGTAGATATATTCCTAAGTATTTAATTCTTTTCGTTGGAACAGTGAATGGAATAGTTTCCTTAATTTCTCTATTTTCTCATTATTAGTGTATAGGAATGCAAGGGATTTCTGTGTGTTGATTTTATATCCTGCAACTTTACTGTATTCATTGATTAGCTCTAGTATTTTTCTGGTAGAGTCTTTAGGGTTTTCTGTATAGAGGATCATGTCATCAGCGAACAGTGAAAGTTCTACTTCTTCTTTTCCAATTTGTATTCCTTTTATGTCTTTTTCTGCTCTAATTGCTGTAGCCAAAACTTCCAGAACTATGTTGAATAGTAGTGGTGAGAGTGGGCACCCTTGTCTTGTTCCTGACTTTAGGGGAAATGCTTTCAGTTTTTCACCATTGAGGATAATGCAGGATCCTCCAAGACCCACCTCCCAGAATATTGGAAATGAAAGCAAAAATAAACAAATGGGACCTAATTAAAATCAAAAGCTTCTGCACAGCAAAGGAAACTATAAGCAAGGTGAAAAGACAGCCTTCAGAATGGGAGAAAATAATAGCAAATGAAGCAACTGATAAAGGATTAATCTCCAAAATATACAAGCAGCTCCTGCAGCTCAATTCCAGAAAAATAAGTGACCCAATCAAAAAATGGGCCAAAGAACTAAACAGACATTTCTCCAAAGACGACATAAAGATGGCTAACAAACACATGAAAAAATGCTCAACATCCCTCATAATCAGAGAAATGCAAATCAAAACCACAATGAGATACCATTTCACACCAGTCAGAATGGCTGCTATCCAAAAGTCTACATGCAATAAATGCTGGAGAGGGTGTGGAGAGAAGGGAACCCTCTTATACTGTTGGTGGGAATGCAAACTAGTACAGCCACTATGGAGAACAGTGTGGAGACTCCTCAAAAAACTGGAAATAGAACTGCCATATGATCCAGCAATCGCACTCCTGGGCATACACACTGAGGAAACCAGAATTGAAAGAAACACATTTACTCCAATGTTCATTGCAGCACTGTTTATAATAGTCAGGACATGGAAGCAACCTAGATGTCCATCTGCAGATGAATGGATAAGAAAGCTTTGGTACATATACACAATGGAGTATTTTTCAGCCATCAAAAAGAATCCTTTTGAATCAGTTCTAATGAGGTGGATGAAATTGGAGCCAATTATACAGAGTGAAGTAAGCCAGAAAGAAAAACATCAATACAGTATACTAACACATATATATGGAATTTAGAATGATGGTAACCTTAACCCTGTACACGAGACTGCAAAAGAGACACAGGTGATTAGAACAGTCTTTGGGACTCTGTGGGAGAGGGTGAAGGTGGGATGATTGGGGAGAATGGCATTTAGCATGTATATTATTATAAGTGACCAGTCCAGGTTCGACGCATGATACAGGATGCTTGGGGCTGGTGCACGGGGATAACCTGGAGGGAGGATATGGGGAAGAGGGAGGTGGGAGGGGGGTTCAAGAAAGGGAACACATGTACACCTGGGGCGGATTCATGTCAATGTAAGGCAAAACCAACCAATATATTAATGTAAGGTAATTTGCCTTCAATAAAATAAATTAAAAAAAAAATAAAAGAAGGAAAAGAGACACGACATCAAGACTGTTAGAATAGGCAGCAAGAGGCTTTATTATGTATCAGGAACAGCAAATCTTGTCCATTTGTACCGATTCTGTAGGCTTGAAAAGACCATTGCAGTCTCAAACTTTTTCCTTCCTTGAGAGAGAAGCTTTAGAATTTGGCGATGAACTTGGTGATGTCTGGCAAAGATCAGCCCTGAGAAAAACACCTTCGATTTACTACACAAATATTACAACAGGAAACGTACTTTGGGACAAGAGGGCTTTTTAGAAAGGTAAGTATCTTTTTGACTCCTAAATTCCTAAGCCAACTTTGCAATCGATTGTCCTCAGAGTTCCAATAATAAACTAAACCCATGCCACATTATGTAATTTTCTCTAACTCTCTCTATAATTCTAACATCACTTATAATAAAGTGATATTTTATAGTATTGTCCCAAGCTATCATCCGGAACTCATTAAAAATAATGTGACCCAATTGAGGAAGCTACAACTGAGTTACCTATTAATTCTTTGGAATATTAACTCTTCGGGATGACTGTTTTAGGACTGCGATTTCTCTCTTGGCTGAGTACATGGTATTCATTCTTATTAAGGTGCTTTCCTCCCCTCTAAAATATTCAAGTAAGATTTATGGATTTTTTTTTTCAGTTGCTGTTAGAAAAGAAGACAAAATTCCTCCAACTTCACCTTTATCAAGTTATCACATTTAAAACTCCTCCACAAACAGATGCCATTATTTTAAAATTCCATCTTAAGTAACCATGGGATTTAGGCCAATTCATTGAGTTTCTGACTCAGATTTATTCCTGCTATGGATTTTTATTCTTAAACTTTAAGACCTAAAACTCCACTTAAAAATTAAAGTTTGTCTTCTCACCTCGATTTTTCTTCTCTTTAATTATAAAAATTATGTATGCCTCTTGTAGAAACTTGGAAAGTAAAAATAAAACAAAGAAAACAGTCACTTATAACCCCACAGAGAGGAAATCATTATTAATATTTTGGCATATTTTCTTTCAGTCCTCTAAGTGAACTTTTTCATAGCAGATTCATCACTATACATACAATTTTGTTTCCTGCTTTTAAAGCCATAACAATAAACATTTTTCTTGAATTAGCACTCTTCCTCAACATCCCCTTATGGCTGCATAATATGAACTCATATGGATAAAACACAATTTACACCAGCTGTTTCACATTATCGGACATTTGCACTTTTCCCATTTTTTTCTGTCACTATAATGACAACTGCACTAAACATTTTTGTCCATAAATCTTAATCCACATCTCTGGTAACTTCTTTAGGATAAATTCCTGGAAGTCAGACTATTAGATCGATAGCCATAAATATATTTATGATTCTTGACACAAATAGTTTTCCAAAAAGATGAAGAAGTAACAGTGTCACTAAACATCGGTGACAGCATCCATCCTATGAGCATTACAGTTATCACTTTAAAAGAGGCTGATTAATTCTGCAGCCTGAAAACAACGCCTTACGAAATTTCCAATTCTTAGACTGACCTGCTGAGGTCAACGATTTCAAATGTTTCCTCAGTATCAGACTAATCTTTACCCTTCAAAATACAATGTTAATTTTTCTCACATACAAGAATGCAAACAAAACCACAAACATGAAAAGAATGTAGTCATTTGTTGGATGTTTTCACTGGGCAACTAAGGTGCTGTAGTTAAGAAGCCAAGAACAGCCAGTACGATGTACCAGTCTGTGACAGTACGGAGAGACGCCCAGCACAGAGAGACACGAGCAAAATAAATTCAGAACTGAATCCACTGCCAAACTTCACAAGGTACATAAGATTTGAATTACCATAAGTCACACTTATCGGAAGGAGTACATCAGAATGTTCAGGAACACATCCAGATTACATGTAAAATTCATGCAACAGCTTTTCCACAAGAAATTTCCTTTCCTCCCTCCAAACTAGTGCACATTCCCATATACATCAAGTAAGTTTATTTTTTTAACTTAATGGCACATATATGCTAGAGCAAATGGTCCAGATTCAGTCTCTTATAATCCAAGGCCTGAATTAATCAACCTACAATATGGAAAAATATCAGATAAATGGAAACCTTTTCTACCGTGCTGGAAATGGTTTGGAGCATCTTTCCCTCATTCTCTTTTCAGGAGATGTGTCCCACTTTCCCCAATGTTGTCCACAGCTCCTGCTAACTAGGTATAACAGTAGCCATAGCGAGGGGGCAAAAAAGTATTTACTGAGTAATAGTATGTCACAACCCCAGTGTGTCACAACCCCAGTGCTGAACACTTAACATGAATTATTTAATGTAATTCTCATAAGAACCCTGTGAGTTAGACACATTTTTCATATGGGGAAAAATCTGAGTCCCAGTGGGTTTCCTTACTTGCCCACCCTGGTGAACAGCAGACCCCTTTGACCCTGACTCTCTGGCCGCAGATGACTGGACCAAGGGGGAGGGAAGCCCCTCTAGGAGCCAGCCAGAAGGCTGCCCACCACCTGCAAGGCTCAACACAAGAAAGACTATCTGAAGCAATCAGGGTTTTCTTAGGGATCTGGGGACAGGGCAGTTGAGACTATCCTGAGCTTTGAGAAAAAGAGATGCTAAAAGATCACGTGAGGTTGGATCAGAGCTGGCATTGTAACAAACCCAACAGTAGCTCATGCAAGGAGAAGACATTGGGAGCAGGACTTACATATCAGAAGACGACAGCCAAGAGAGAAAGAATGAAACCAACCCACAGAAAGAAATCCTTGGTTTTTGCAGCTATAATTCTCCTGTTAAGTAACACTTATCTTGTAATGGGAGCAAGCACCTGCCTTCTGACAAGAACTCAGTCTGAAATAACCACTAAGGAATCTACAACAGAGTCATTCCTCACTGGAATGGACTGTCAGCAGCATCTATCTGTGCAGCACCATTTTTCACAAACAACCAATGCCATGTGCCTCTCAATAAGATGCAAGTAGTTGGCATCCATTAGGATATTTTCCTGCCCAAAAGTGCTTAATCTGAAACAAACCAAGTCTTTTGACATAAATTACCAGTGTTATAAGAAATATAAAGGACAGAAGAGCAAGTTAAATGACATCTTAGGTAAGCAATCAGATAAACTAAAATGTGAAATACATTCTACAAGCAATTAAGTCTTCTTTAAAAAAAAAAAATCAATGTCATCAAAAAAAAAAAAAAAGAGCAATGAGAGGACTATTCAAGGACTTAAAAGGACTAAAAAACACAGTAACAAAATGAAACCATGGTCCTCAACTGGATTAAAAAACCACGAGACAGAAAAATCCAACCAGATGCAACGCAAGGCCCTTGACTGTCTTGAGAGAAACCAACTGTAAAAGATAGCTAGGGAAATAGGAATACAGACTGAATGTTGGGGAATTAATAGTAGCTTTCTTAGGTCTGATAACGCAGGAAAATGTTCGTATTCTTAGTACACATGGATTAAAGAATTTAGAAGTGAAGTGTCATGACTGTCATACTTTGAAAAGATTTTATAAAATTAAGCAGATTGTATAAACAGTTCAGTTCAGTCACTCAGTCATGACCGACTCTTTGCGACCCCATGAATCTCAGCACGCCAGGCCTCCCTGTCCATCACCAACTCCGAGTTCACTCAAACTCATGTCCATTGAGTCGGTGATGCCATCCAGCCATCTCATTCTCTGTCGTCCCCTTCTCCTCCCGCCCCCAATCCTTCCCAGCATCAGAGTCTTTTCCAGTGAGTCAACTCGTTGCATGAGGTGGCCAAAGTATTGGAGTTTCAGCTTTAGCATCAGTCCTTCCAATGAACACCCAGGATTGATCTCCTTTAGAATGGGCTGATTGGATCTCCTTGCAGTCCAAGGGACTCTCAAGAGTCTTATCCAGCACCACAGTTCAAAAGCATCAATTCTTCGGCGATCAGTTTTTTTCACAGTCCAACTCTCACATCCATATAAACAGTTAGAGATAGATAAACAGTTAAAGCCAAACATTAGCAATTGTTGATTCTAGATGGTGGGTGTTCACTGTACTTATTTTTCAACTTCCCATATATTTAAAATTTTTCATAACAAAAAGTTGAAAAAATAGTACACATAGTAAAAAAAATCATCTTGGAAACCCCTTAGGAAGACATCAGGTGAAGCCTGACCATCCTCTCAATAAACCACACTTAAGAGTTCCCTAAGGCTTCCCCAGTGGCTCAGCGTTAAAGAATCTGCCTGCAATGCAGGAGCTACAGGAGACACAGGTTTGATCCATGGGTCAGGAAGATGCCCAGGAGAAAGGCATGGCAACCCACTCCAGTATTCTTGCCTGGAGAATCCCATGGATGGAGGAGCCTGGTGGGCTACAGTCCACAGGGTCACAAACAGTCATGCCACAGACATGACTGAAGAGACTTCGCAAGCACAAATCAAAGGAATGATTTCAGTGAGCCCTAGGCGTTCCCACTTTACTGCTGGAACAAATATTGTACCTACATCTTCAGTTTAGCTCCTGACAAAGCTGTTGCTTGTGTTCAGGGGGAATGCAGCACGATAAATCCCCATCAAGGTCTAGAATCACCATCATCCTACTAGGATCAACAGAGGAAAAAGCAGGTTTGCCACCCCATCCAACACTCCTTTTCTATGAGCAGGTTTAGCTGAACCTACATAAATACACATCTGATACACCTCTATCGCAACTTCCTCAAATCAGAGCTATGATTTTAAACAAGTCTTCATCTGTCCATAAAAAAGTAATAGGCCTAATTCCCTGTCTTCTCCCAAATGGATGTAAGGTCAAATCAGCCCTGAGGATATAAAAACACATTATGCATTAGCAGCGTTCTGCTGTATGGTATGTTTTCTTCCTCCCTGAACGTGTGTTAACCAGGAGGTCAGGGCAGGGGTGGGCCATGCTGCTACTGCAGTGTCTAAACCAGCTGAACCATGTGAAAGTCATGCTCAAAAAGGCTCATTCACATGGTATGTTCACTGAGATTTCCAGTGTCAGAAGGCATTTGCGTAAGGAAGGACAAGGCTGGGAGGCCCAAAAATCAAGTAAGGGAAGAATTTTCATCATCAGGCCTAAAGAAGATAGACCATTTAAAAATGAGCTCTAAGCAATCAAGTTGTAATGAGCATTTGCTTTTAGAGAATATTTATTTTAATTACTAAAAATGAATAAGTTTGTAACACTTATTTATCTTCAATAACAGAAATATCTTAGGTATAAATAAGTGGTCACTAAGTAGAATGTGTGGTAAACAAAGATATGAAACGGTGAAAGGAGCAAAAGATCCCAATTATTCATGAGGCACCTGGTCACTGAATGTCTGTTTTGCACTAAATATGTGTGAGACTTCTGAGGTACTAACTGCATAGAGGCACTGAATACATATGAGCACTTAAAATACACGAGGTCTTAGTCTGGCTGCCCCCTGGAAACACTCCATCCTGACCCCACATCCCTTCTGCCCAAGAAACACAAATGAAATAGAAATTAGCCAGCTGTTCACCTAGCTAATTGGCAAGCTGCTACTGCTGACCAGTTATGTTTGTCTCTGAGTTTTTATGATAAAGCAAGTGTGTGTCAGCGGCCCAGGGCATCTTCAGTCTGTAGACCTCCTGCCTGCACTTCAACTCTGGTCCTGCAACCATGTCAGAGAGAAAGGCCAATGCAGTGGAGAGAGAGGGGACACACCGGCATTGTGAACCCCAGGATACTGGTGGGACCCTTTCTTCCCATCTGCATCCGCTCTGCTGGGAGTTAACTTACTCTGTTTCCCTACCATGCTTCTCTGTTTCAACTGCTTTAAACAGACAATGTGATTTGAGCATTTAAAGAACGCCAGGGGCATTCCCTGGCGGTCCAGTGGTTAAGACTCCATGCTTCCAACGCAAGGGGCTCAATTTCAATCCCTGGTGAAGGAACAAAGATCCCACATGCCAAACTTTGCAGACAAAAATGAAAAAGAAAAGAAGAAGGCACTATTTAAAGTCACAATGAGTTAAACGTCGTCCAATCCATTAAATGTACCACGCTACTTTGAAGAGGAAGATGATGGGAAAGAAGAAAAGTGAGGCTTCAACTCCCATCCCCAGCTTTTGAAGTGAGCAGGAAACAGAATGTAAAATCTATCATGGAGGGAAAAAGAAAACATGAAGGGAAAGGTTCAGATTCAGAAAATCAATTTTCCAAATTGGTGCATCCCCTCAGTTCTCAACATCACCATCCCCTCCCATGCCTTCAAAGAGCATTATGGCCTTTCGAAAGTGATGAGATCACTGTCATGATATTGTTTGCATAATAAATGCTAAATTTGACTGGAACAAAAAATAAAAACATCCATGAAAAGTCATAAATGCAACATACAAATAAATACTGAGACTTTTTCTTGGGCCACCTTCTATTTAAAACCTCTGATTGCTGCTGCTGCCGCTGCTAAGTCACTTCAGTCGTGTCCGACTCTGTGCGACCCCACAGGCGGCAGCTCACCAGGCTCTGCCGCCCCTGGGATTCTCCAGGCAAGAACACTGGAGTGGGCCGCCATTTCCTTCCCCCAAGCATGAAAGTAAAAAGTGAAAAGTGAAATTGAAGTTGCTCAGTCGTGTCCGACTCTCTGCGACCCCATGGACTGCAGCCTACCAGGCTCCTCCGTCCATGGGATTTTCCAGGCAAGAGTTCTGGAGTGGGTTGCCGTTGCCTTCTCTGAAAACCCCTGACTAGAAGACCTAAATAGACATTTCTCCAAAGAAGACATATGGATGGCCAACGAGCATTTTGAAAGATGCTCAACGCCGCTAATTATTAGATAAATGCAAATCAAAACTACAATGAAGTACCATAGTCAGAATGGCCATCATTAAAAAGCCTGCAAATAATAAGTGCTAGAGAGGGTATGGGGAAATGGAACCCTTCTACACTGTTGGTGGGAATGTAAATTGGTGTAGCCACTAAGGAAAACAGCATGCAGGTTCCTCAAGAAACTAAAAATAGAGTTGCCATATGATTTACCAGTCCCACTCCTGGGCACATACTCTGATAAAACTCTAATTTGAAAATACATATTCACCCCTACATTCATAGCAGCACTATTTATAATAGCCAAGACATGGAAACAAGAGAAATGTTCATCAACAGATGAACAGATAGAGAAAATGTGGTATATATATACAACGGAATCTTCAGTTCAGTTCAGTCGCTCAGTCGTGTCCGACTCTTCAGTTCAGTCGCTCAGTCGTGTCCGACTCTTTGTGACCCCATGAATCACAGCACGCCAGGCCTCCCTGTCCATCACCAACTCCCGGAGTTCAGTCAAACTCATGTCCATCGAGTCGGTGATGCCATCCAGCCATCTCATTCTCTGTCGTCCCCGTCTCCTCCCACCCCCAATCCCGGAATCTTATTCGGTCATGAAAATAACAAAATAATGCCATTTGCAGCAACATGGATGGCCCTAGAGATTATCATACTAAGTGAAGTAAGTCAGAAAGAGAAAAATAAATACCATATGATATCACTTGTATATGGAACCTAAAATGCAACAGAACTGAACATAGAAACATTTCTGGCTTACAGACATAGAGAACAGTTCTGTGACTGCCAAAGAACGGGCAACGGGGAAGGAAGCACTGGTAGTTTGAGATTAGCAGCTGCAAACTATTATATACAGAGTGGACAAACAACAAAGTCCGACCATATAGTGCAGGGAACTGTAAATCAATATCCTGTGATAAACCACAATGGGAAACAATATGAAAAAGGATATATATATATATAGCTGAATCACTTTGCTGTGCAGCAGAAATGAACACATTGTAAATCTATAATACTTCAATAATATTTTTAAAAAATAAAATAAAACTAAAACCCCTAAGCTCCAATATTACCCAATGGTAACAGAATTAATAATAGCCATTTCAGAATGCAATTATCCAGGATCTGCTATTATTTTAATTAATCCAGAGGACTACTATGCCTTATGTCTTATGAGCAGTTTATTCTTGCTCCCAGTTCAGATTTTGAGGATTGAAAAAAAAATACCAATAACCAAAAGGACTTCTAGACAACATGGCAAAAAAGGGGTTAGAAGTTTTGTTTATTTGACAGTCAGACCCTGGGCATCAGGATGACTACCCTTTACTGTGGGATGAGAGATGGGGAAGACTGCTGTAGACAAGAACTGTTTGTATCTGCCCAGTGCCTCTCTCCTCCCTATGCAAACTGCCCCTTCACTCCCATGTTACTATGGTTACCACAGGAGCCAGTAGAGCAGAACTCCACACTGTGGCCACTGCTGATTGGTCTTGGAGTATCCACCTGACCCAGGCTGAACCAATCAAAATGTTCCCCACCAGTAATTTTGGCTCTGAGAGAGAAAAAGCTGTCACTCTGCAGATGGCTGCATTTCCACAGTATGGAGGAAGTCAGTCTGCAGAGAAAATGCAGCAAGCAACAGAGGGTTTGGGAACCCTCATGGGCTTCAGGTGCTGTTTCCAGGGACTTCTGAGATCCTGCTGCATTCCATGAAATATCTGGAGACCTCTATGATTTTTTAAACTGTCCTTGTTTAAGCTAATTTGAGTCGCATTCTATCACTCGCACACAGTCAAACACATCTTTTACCTTGTATAATTCTGGAACAAAAAGGGAATAACTGAGTTGACAGCTTCCTAGAATAAACAAAGGCATCTGTAAATTCTGTCTCAGAAGTTCAGAACTTGCACAGCTGGTACACAAGCCACTGTGTCCCCACAGACCTCACATATGGCCAAAAAAAGAAACCACTTTTGAGTCTAAAAATGAGCTTTCATGTGCCTGGCATATTTTTGGTGTCAGCACACTGAAGATGACATGGGCTTTTCCTCACAGGTGTCGGCATCTTTCACAGGGTGGCTTCTCCACTGTCTGAAGGGAAATGAGACAAGACTAAGCGGAAATGAGAGACAGTTTTTCGTTTTGAAGGGGCACCTCACATCAAAAGGCACCTATTATAAACTCAAAATGGTTTAAAGACCTAAATATAAGTCATGACACCATAAAACTCCTAGAAGAGAACATAGGCAAAGCATTCCCTGATATAAATCATAGCAATATTTTCTTAGATCAGGCTCCCAAGGCAATAGAAATGAAAGCAAAAATAAACAAATGGGACATGATCAAACTTACAAGGTTTTGCACAGCAAAGGAAACCATCAGTAAAACAAAAAGATAACCTATGGAATGGGAGAAAATATTTACAAACAGTGTGAACAACAAAGGCTTAATTTCCAAAATATACAAGCATCTCATACAACTCAATATCAAAAAAATAAACAACTCAATAAAAAATGGGCCAAAGATCGAAATAGACATTTCTCCAAAGAAGACACACAGATGGCCAAAAAGCACATGAAAAGATGCTCAGCATCACTAGTTACCAGAGAAATGCAAATCAAAACTACAATGAGGGATCACCTTACACTGGTCAGGATGGCCATCATCAGTAAGACTGCGAACACTAAATGCTGGAGAAAATATGGAGAAAAGGGAACTTTCCATACTATTGTGGGAACGTAAACTGGTGCACCCACTATGAGAAACAGGATAGAGATTTCTTATAAAACAAAAAATAGAGCTATCGCATAATTCAGCAACTCCACGCCAGAAAAGACAAAAACTCTTGTTTGAAAAGATACATGTACCCCAATGTTCATAGCAGCACTTTTTACAATAGACAAGACATTGAAACAACCCAAGCACACATCAACAGACAACTGGCTTAAGAAGCTGTGAGATATGTATATATATGTGTGTGTGTGTGTATAGTTCGTTACAATATTGTGTTAGTTCAGGTGTACAGTAACTCAGTTTTATACATAAAACTGAACAGACACACACACAGGAATACTACTCAGTCATTAAAATGAATAAAATATTGCCATTTCCAGCATTACGAATGGATCTAGAGAATACTGTATTTACTGAAATGTCAGAGAACGATATATATGATATCACTTATGTGTGAAATCTAAAAAATAATACAAATGAATATATATACAAAACAGAAACAGACTCACAAACATACAAAACAAACTTATGGTTATCAAAGGGGAAAGAGAGGCAGGCAGGGATAAATTAGAAATATGGGATAAAAAGATACATACTACATAAAGTAGATAAGCAATGAGGATTTACTGTTATAAGCACCGGGAGATATATTCAACATCTTGTAATAACCTACAATAGAAAAAATATAAAAATTATATACATATATATATATATATATATATAAAACTGAATCACTTTGCTATACACCTGAAACTAACACAATATTGTAATCAATTATACTTCAACACTTTGGGCTTCCCAGGTGGAGTTAGTGGTAAAGAACCCATCTGCCAATGCGGGAGACATAAGAGACACAGGTTGAATCCCTGGGTCAGGAAGATCCCCTGGAGAAGGGCATGGCAGCCCACTCCAGTATTCTTGCCTAGAGAATCCCACGGGCAGAGGAGCCTGATGGGCTACAGTCCATGGGGTCGTGCAGAGACAGACATGACTGAGCGACTTAGCACACACATACTTCAACAAAAAAATAAACAGAAACAAAAAAGCTCAAGGGAGCAGAAGGGAACTAAAAAGGATCTGAAGTGATGAAAAGTTTACCACAGAATCGTCCCTTGTTTCTAGCACTGTTAAAAAAGATGGTCATGCCTAACTTTCTCTGAAATCAAGGTATGTGTAACCAGCTTTGTTTCAGAAAGGCGATAGGCTCCCACTGCCTGGGGAAAGCCCATCTCCCAGGCTAACAAGCTGGTGCTGCCACTTACCGTGGCCGTGACTCCAGGCGGCGAGCAGATGTGCGCTCAGTTTCCTCATATTTGAAACGGGACAGGTTCTACCTGCCACGCAGCACTGCCACAGCCTTGCTTGGAGCTGATGTTAAATAATGCAGATAAATGCACAAACTGAGGCTGCGGGAGAGGAAAAAGCCACGCCACCTTCTTTGGCAAAAAGGAGGTGAGGCCACAGTAAACGCTAAAGGGCCGAGGTGAGTTTTGAGTATTAGAGACTCTGTCAATCTAATGAGTTGTGAATTTTGCAGCATTTCAGCCTGATCTTCAAGAAACATTCACCTAGGGTTTGCCAACTTCCTTCCAAACATGGGGCCTGGGGGTGGGTCAGGCCTCCTGGAGCAGGCACAGGACCTATTGCCTGGAGATGTGACTCTACTCCTAATTCTCTTGGCTTTGAGCCTCACCAGCGTTATTTCCTGTCTGTCTAGAAACTGGACTCTCTTCGGTGACGGTACCTAACTCTTCCTTGGAGTAGGAGGTTATTAGTTAAAATAGCATTAACTGCGCCAGGAATGTACTCAGAAAGTGACAAAAAAGAGAGAAGATGAACAGGCAACTGCAGATGCTCGGGGTGTGGGAGAGAAGGCCCAAAGTCCATGCAGGAAGAAGTCAGGGGCAGGCTGGAGGGAAGGGGCTGACAATGGGCCAGCAAGCCTATGTAACAGGCATCCCTTTCAAAGGCCGGTAAGAGCCATTTTCAACCCCGGCAAGATGAATAAACCTCTACTGGTTTTGAAAGGCCTTCAAATCAATCTTTTCACAAATGTCTCACATACCTAACTGTACTTTCTGCCATCAGAACTATAGCCATAGATACATGGACCACAGAACTCTGAAAGTGTGGCTAAAAATAAATGAAGACCTTTGCCCTAAAACATACAACATACTTCCCAAACCCTGCACTAAATTTCAGGCATCCAGTGACCCCTCAAATATCTGGACCTCCCACACCAAGATGGATTCCCAACTCACCTCCAACAGTGCCAGGGGCTGCAGGCACGGATAGCCGCGTGTTACCCATGCCATGCAACAAAGCGATCATTTGAAAATATGAGTGTTTACTATCTGGTCTAGTGACCTTTTGTTGTCAATCCCTGTTAAGCAGCTCTGTCATATGTCTCCTACTCTGACATTCTGCCATGGTAAAATAATTTGTTATTATTAACATCTACTAGATGTTAAGGTACATGAGACGAAGACTGTGTCTTATTCAATTTTGTGTCTTTGCTGTTGAATGAATGCTCTTTAACCTTTTATTAACAACAGCAACCTCTTCTTTGGAGCGAATGTCCCTTCCCCACTTTCAATGGCTCCAGTAGAACTGCCAATCATGAAACTCTGTCAATCCAGCTCCCTCAGAGGAGCACATGACCAAGGTCTGTCCAATGCCCTTCATCACAGTCATTGGCCAAGGTATAACTATGTGAGTGGAACCAGGGCAATCAGAGTCCTATGCTGGGATTTCACATCAGGATTCTGGAATCAAAAACTCCCTTTTGCCTGGAAACGTGTGGCTATTTGTGGTCATCTCCTCCTTCCAAAACAGTTCACGTGCAATAGGAGAACCAAAACCTCAAAAGTAACAAAGCTGAGAGAGTATACCTGGATACAGCTGTCCCTGAAGCCTATCCATCAGTTTCCCTCAGTTACATGAACCAATCAATTTCTTTTTCCACTTGAACTTGTTGTAATTGTGTTTCTATCACTAGCAGCCAGAAGAGTCCTGACTAATAGACTACACCTTATTTTCCTCTACTGAAAACGAAAAGGTTTGGGGGTACGACGTTTAGGGCTTCCCTGGTGGTTGCAGTGGTAAAGAATCCGCCTGCTAACGCAGGACACACAGGAATCACAGTTTCAATCCCCGGGCCGTGAAGGTGCCCTGTAGAAGGAAATGGCAACCCACTCCAGTAATCTTGCCTGGGAAATCCCATGGACAGAGGAGACTGGCAGGCTACAGTCCATGGGGTTGCAAAAGAATTGGACAGGATTTAGCAACTGAGCACACACAGGCACACACACATAACGTTCAAAGTCCCTTCCAAAGCCTCAGAGTTTAGACATTTCTTACCAAATGGTAACCCACTCCAGTATTCTTGCCTGGAGAATCCCATGGACGGAGGAGCCTGGTGGGTTACAGTCCACAGGGTTGCAAAGAGTTGGACACGACTGAGCGACTTCACTTTACCAAATGGTTTAGACAAGTATAAAGGCCAAGCACTGGAGAACGAGACAAGACCAGTATGGCCCTGAAATTTAGTTGCTATTTCATTCAAATCTCAGACCTAGCACCTAAAACAATGTCTCATACATAGTAGGTCTTGTTAAATATTTTCAAGTTAACTACAGGCAATGCCAAGTGTTGCGGTCCAGAGATTTTCACACTTCTAGGATGAGTTTCCTTCCTAACTTTGTCTCTGTGACTCTCTGTCTCAGCGTACTGGAGGAGCTGCAGCGAATATTCTCACAATAAAGGGTCAGAATTCTGAACTTTACATTGCCCCAACTATATCCAGCTCAAAAGCATCAATCCTTTGGTGCTCAGCTTTCTTTACAGTCCAACTCACACACCCATACATAACTACTGGAAAAACCATAGCTTTGAATAGATGGACCTTTTTTGGGTACAGTAATTCTCTGCTGTTTAATGTGCTATATAATTTGGTCATAGTTTTTCTTCCAAGGAGCAAGCGTCTTTTGATTTCATGGCTGCAGTCACCATCTACTGTGATTTTGGAGCCCCAAAAATAAAGTCTGTCACTGTTTCCATTGTTCCCCCATCTATTTGCCATGAAGTGATAGGACTGGATGCCATGATCTTAGTTTTCTGAATGTTGAGCTTTAAGCCAACTTTTTCACTCTCCTCTTTCACTTTCATCAAGACGCTCTTTAGTTCTTCTTCACTTTCTGCCATAAGGGTGGTGTCATCTGCATATCTGAGGTTATTGATATTTCTCCCAGAAATCTTGATTGCAGCTTGTGCTTCATTCAGCCCAGCGTTCCTCATGATGTACTCTGCATATGAGTTAAATAAGCAAGGTGACAATATACAACCTTGACGTACTCCTTTCCCCATTTGGAACCAGTCTGTTGTTCCATGTCCAGTTCTGTCACTTCTTGACCTGCATACAGATTTCTCAGGAGGCAGGTCAGGTGGTGTGGTATTCCCATCTCTTTAAGAATTTTCCACAGTTTGTGGTGATCCACACAGTCGAAGGCTTTGGCGTAGTCAATAAAGCAAAAGTAGATGTTTTTCTGGAACTCTCTTACTCTTTATATGATTCAGTAGATGTTGGCAATTTGATCTCTGGTTCCTCTGCCTTTTCTAAATCCAGCTTGACCATCTGGAAGTTCACGATTCATGTACTGTTGAAGGTGACTTGGAGAATTTTGAGCATTATTTTGCTAGCATGTGAGATAAGAGCAATTGTGTGGTAGTTTGAACATTCTTTGGCACTGCCTTTCTTTGGGATTGGAATGAAAACTGACCTTTTCCAGTCCTGTGGCCACTGCTGAGATTTCCAGATTTGCTGACATATTGAGTCCAGCACTTTCACGGCATCGTCTTTTAGGATTTGAAATAGCTCAGCTGGAATTCCATCATCTCCACTAGCTCTGTTCGTAATGATGCTTCCTAAGACCCACTCGACTTTGCATTCCAGGATGTCTGGCTCTAAGTGAGTGACCATACCATCATGGTTATCTGGGTCATGAAGATCTTTTTTGTATAGTTATTCTGTTTACTCTTGCCACCTCTTTTTAATCTCTTCTGCTTCTGTTAGGTCCATACCATTTCTGCGCTTTATTGTGCTCATCTTTGCATGAAATGTTCCCTTGGTATTGCTAATTTTCTTGAAGAGATCTCTAGTCTTTCCCATTCTATTGCTTTTGAACTGTGGTGTTGGAGAAGACTCGAGAGTCCCTTAGACTGCAAGAAGATCCAACCAGTCAATTCTAAAGGAAATAAGTCCTGAATATTCATTGGAAGGACTGATGCTGAAGCTGAAACTCTAATACTTTGGCCATCTGATGCGAAGAACCAACTCATTGGAAAAGACCCTGATGCTGGGAAAGATTGAAAGCAGGAGGAGAAGGGGACGACAGAGGATGAGATGGTTGGATGGCATCATCAACATGATGGACATGAGTTTGAGTAGGCTCTGGGAGTTGGTGATGATCAGGGAAGCCTAGCATGTTGCAGTCCATGGGGTCTCAGAGAGTCGGACACAACTAAGCAACTGAACTAAACTGAACTGAACCAGATCCAGAGGAGCTGACACAGGGTCCCACCTCTCTGAGGGTCCTGCTTCTTATTCTCCCCATCCTGTTCTGGTCTCACTTGTGATTTTCCTACCATAACTGTCCCAACCACAACCATCCTCTTGGCTTCTCTCCATGAACATGTCTGTAGCATTCATGTTCTGGTGAGAGACGGCACAGCACCACCCCAACCAGGAAGGGTAGAGAAATTCCATGGGTTGTAACACCCAGGGCCTCTGTCTCCTTAGATGAGCATGGGAATCAAAGGACACAGCCAACAATTAGCAGCAGTAACTCATGAAAGGACTGAACCGCTTGGTACATAGAAAAGATGTATCATCCAGGTGTCACCAGCCCTTCCTGAGGCTCTTGGCGGCCAAAAACTCCAGCCAAAAAGAGAAAACCACAAATGCAATTCCTAAGGCTTTAAGAAGTCAAACAAATGTTCACCAAGCATGTATTTTGTATTTCGTTGCAATGTACACTGCAACTAATAAGCCAAGGAATCAACATATATTAGGTGCATGTACTGTTTCTAAAAACCACAAACTAAGAATGATAAATTATCAATATAGTTTAGTATTTGCTAATTTTACTACACTCTTTTGTTATGTATATGTAGGGAAGTCAAAGGGATTATAAATTCAATTTGAGTAAAGTTTAAAACCGTATATTTTATGATAAAGGGCCTTTAACTTAAGATGGCCAAAGCACTAATATTATATATTGGCTGTAAAGAGAATTATAAGAGTTTTATTTTTCTGATACTAAAAGTTACTTAATAAAGACTTGTTTCCATTAACTTGAGAAAAAGAAAAAAGAAGTCACAAGATCTGCAGTGGATCTCAAAGGAATGACAAGGAGGCGGTTACCATACACTCACTCAGCAAGATCTTCCTTAAGATTACTGACATTTTTAAACATCTCTCTTTTCCCAAAATGTCTGTTTCTTAAGACACTGACTACTCCCTCTCCCTACCTCGCACCCTGTCCCATGCTCCCTCTTTGGCCCTCACATGTCTCCATCTCATTTCTCATTTAGAGCCATGTGGTTCTTTCTCCTCTTGCCTTTTCCAATCCACTTCTCACCATCCCTTCCCCGCACCCCATCTCCAAACCCCATACATGTCCAGGACACGAGAAAGTAACACAGGCTCCTTCTGCTTTATGAGCTGAAAAGGAACGGAAATGTAAACGCGTCTAATGTTTTTCTCTGCCACATATATAAAAATGGGAAATTTGCTATCACAGAAGTTCTAAACCATTTCCTTCCAAATAAAGAAGAAAATGAAGAGTTCGTAGAACACATGTTTTGCCCTAGAAAAAACTGTCTAGCAGGCCTGAGCGTCACATTTCATTATAGAAAATGTATCAATTAGATAATGCCTCCCATGTTTTCCTTCTGGCATTCTAGGTGCTTCTCATTCTTTAGTTCCAATTACTGTAACTATGCTTACAGAGCTGGGAGTGACGGTGTTCCCTCTGGCTTGGATTGTCTTCCACACCCACTAGGCCATGGAATATTATGCTCCAAGGGACAGAGGGATAACTTTGGCCACAGAGGAATCTGGCAATTGGCCAGGCCCTAAACCATCTCCCTCTGGTGTGGTCTTGAGGTCAGTTTGTCTAACTTTACCAGGAAGCCACAGGGGCCAGAAGAATCAAAGCAAAGACAAGAGACCAAGATAAACACAACTGACCTGACCACCTAAATAGACTCTAGTCATTTCGACACTTTTAACTATTGGGGAAAATCTTATGAGCTGGCTAAGAGTCTGAGGGCTGATAGGAAACTGAAGTCAACAAAGCATTAGATTCTGTTTTCTATGTGGTTTTAATTAGCCAGGGAACAGTTGTCTGCTTGCTCCCCTGCAGCAAATTACTAGTGTTAAATGTTACCCCTGCAAGGCTGTGACAGACAGAACGTCCCTTAAACCAAGTATGTGTCTAACAGTTCCCTTTTCATCAGTAAGATCTACAAACCAGACTTGAGCTTAAAAATTCAAGAAACATTTTTCAAGGACAAACAGTTGAAGAAGTTTCAGCCAAAGGTAGGGGTATCAAGTTGTCCCAGCTCGCCCGGGACTGAAGTTTCTCAAGACATGGGGCTTTCAGTGCTAAAGCCAGGACAGTTCCAGGCAAATCCAAGATGGACCTCAACCCTAGTAGAGGTTGAATTAGAAGGAAGGGGGTGGTACAGTCGAGGGAAGGTAGAGAGGGAGAGAAAATAAACACCTTCAAAACAGTTCAACTTCTCTTTAGTTCAAAACCAACTACAGATGTCAACCATGTCAAAGTGTGTACAAACTATTTTTTCAACAAAGGGTTTATGGCCAATGACTTTGGGATGCTCCACACAAACTCCATCAGCTCTGCTTCACATGGTCTCCATGCACATCAACACAGTGAAGGCGCCGAGAAGTCCTGCAGTGGTGAACACTTTAATTTGGTGCTCTCAGGGTGTCCCAAGCCTGTTGGACCACACAAGCCTTTTTTTCACTTAATGTTTATGACCATCCAACTGAACACACTTTGAGAAATGGGGGTCTTGCTCACAAAACCACAACCAACCGAGGAGGTACATGACTTAAACTCAGTAAGACACAGACATCTACTTAACAGGCCAACACGTTTCTCTTTGTATTCAGTTAAAAGCATATTGAAAACTTAGCTAAAAGAGAGCCACGATTTATATTTTTAAAATGACATTTGGGGAGAATGACTGAGATGCATGTAGGATATTAAAGATGAACTGAACCAGTAAAAACACTGCTGAAAGACTAAAGAACCCGAAACATAATCTGAAGTGAATTTTGTGTCAAATATACGTAAGAGATTTATTCATTCATTCATCCCACTTATTCATTCACATTAATTAAGCATATATGTTCTAGGCACTGTGCTAGGCCCAGGGATAATGCAGTAACGAGAGAGTGATAAGGTCTCCAATGCTTGGGGCTTCCAATCTTAAATGTCACTACGTGTTAACTAACAATCTTTTAACAAGGAGAAAAAGAACTGCAGGGATCCACAGGAGATGCCTCTAGGTCAGATTTAAGGGCGGACACAATGCGTTGCCATGGAAAGCGATGTCAAAGCTTAGACCCAATGGATTAAGTGGGTGGGCCAGTCCAGTGTGTGCAGGAGTGTGGTGCCATGCAGCAGGAGACTGTTTGGGGCATAAGGTACAATGCATGCAAAGGCCTGTTGGTGATACAGAGCTCAGAGCATACTCTACACAGGCTCGAGTCCTGTTCCTGAAGCCAGAGACAGAATTCATTTTGACACACAGATGGGCCATTTTGACTACTATTATTATCACTATTACATAAAGGAAGAGAATTATACATCAAGTAAAGGTTAAATCTGACCCTCCCTATACCTCTAAGGGTCAAGAGCTTTGTGGCTGGGAGAATTTCATGATTCCCTTCAGCATCTAATGTTTAAAGCTTACAGACCTCTCTCCTTTTGTAAAGTAAAGCTCCCCGCAAAGTCATAAAACTACATATGAACAGACAGTATATTTCTGATTTCTTTTTCCTTCACTCTGCACCTTTCTTGTTCCCCCAAAATAGCCACAGTGCCACTTCATCAACCTTGACATCTCCTGGCTTCTTCATAAGATGCTTCCCGTAACCCAACACCTACAGGGCAGGCAAACATCATTGGGTACTTTACTGAACCACTTGGAGTTTTTTAATTAAACCACAGGCACTGATGCAAAGATGACTTCCCCAGGTGGTAAAGCACAGAAGCTTGGTGGAGACCTGGCTAGTAAAGTCCACCTCAGCACCCAGAAGAGGACAAGTAACGGGTGGGATTGTTTGGGGAAAACACTTACCCCTCTGAAATTCCAGGCTTTAGGAGATGGAAACATGGGAAAGTTGTTCTGCCGCTGCCGTTTAGGCCTGGAAGAGGACAGAAAAAAAAAAAAGAGATGCACTCATTATTCAGAGGAAATCACCAGTTTCAGATGGAGTTTCATTAGAAGGACAGATGCTTGCAGAAATGGTCCAGGCAGGGTGAGGTGGCTGGGGTTTTCTACAGCTCAGCAATCTTGAGCAGCCAAACACTCTAGACTCCTTCCCAGACCCCTGGGAGGAAAGCTCCAAAGTCACTGAGAAAAGTCAATCCCTCACCTTTAAAAACAGAAAATTTAAAAGAAAATCGAAAATCTACACTGGATGCAATTATAGAGCCAGAGCAAACTCCAGCCTTTACTTTTTGCAAATGGAAGGCTCCCAAAGGGATGCCATCAGGTGATGTTTGTAGCTTCGGGTGCAGCCAGGAACACTCCCTTGTTGCTCACTCGCTGAGTCCCTGCTCCTCCACGCAGGCCACACTTGAGCTCCCTGGACTTCTAAAGAGACGACTGACAAGACAACTGTTAAGCAGCCGCTGCCTAACACGTCAGAACTGGCTTCATTACCTATTAATCTCTCCCTATGAATCAATCTCCTTAGATGCAATAGAGGCAGGTTCAAGTCGGGTCCACGCAAGTGGCAGGTATACGGTACAAAAGAGGAAAGATGCGGGAAGGGGGTTGGGAGGCTGCAGACACGCCAGGAATGCCTTACTTCTGTCTTGTAAAGTGAATTTAATTTTGTGACTGCAACATACCCACAGGAACATGTATTGTGACATTTTTATGGAGCGTCGGACACAACTGAGCAACTTCACTTTCACTTTTCACTTTCGTGCACTGGAGAAGGAAATGGCAACCCACTCCAGTGTTCTTGCCTGGAAAATCCCCGGGATGGGGAGCCTGGTGGGCTGCTGTCTATGGGGTCGCACAGAGTCGGACATGACTGAAGTGACTTAGCAGCAGCAGCAGCAGATAAATGACTCCTCCACAAAATGCTATATCTGTCTATATGGATAGTCAAATGCTGTGTTTGCTTGAAGTGCCAATTCACTGAAAAGCATCCCTGAAGGAGGTCCACCTTGGACTTGCCCTGAGGGTTAGTCACTGATGTGCTGAAGGGTGGTGGTGCTGGTTTTTTACATGATACTCACCCCTCTTCCTTGACCTCCCTGCCACAGTGAGCAGGAACGCAAGGTAGGATGCTTGTGGTGACCACTGCACAGGCTCTGCAGAATGTCAGGCCTGATTAAAAACCTGGACTGGCTCTACCATACCAGAACGCATCATGTCCACCCCTTGAATGAGGCAGAAGACATAAACAAACAGAACACAAGGTAATTATAATAACAGCAGCAGCTGACAGGCACTGAGAACTTAAAGCAGCATATGCTGAGTCGTTATTGCTGCTACTCTCCACCGGGAGCTGGGGTTCACTGTTGTACGCATTTCGTAAATAAGAAAACAGGGACCTAAAAAAATATTAAGTGACTTGACGCTCATCACACAGGTGAAATGAGGATTCTGGTCTCAAGTGTGTGATCTCAAATCCCACAGCATTTTATTAGCTGTGTGACCCTGAGCCCGAGGTTTAAGCTCTTGAGCTTTCATTCTTATGTGCAAAACAGGAGAGAGAATACTCAGCACACACAGCCAAGACGAGAGGAGGGCTCTGACTCCAGGGTTGTCGCTGCTAAGTTCTCAGCAGGTGTCAGTCCAGTGCCCACAGCAGAGCTGGGACAACTCTGAAACAGGTGGAACTCCCGCCTGACACATCTTTGCGTCCAACCCCCTTCTGCCTCACCCTCCTCCTCACCCACGCATACAATGGAAACCCAGGCTAATAACTCCTCAAGACAAACAGAGCAAACGTGGGTGGTTATTTAGATTTAATACTCTTCTCTGATTAGGTACTATGTTGGTCTAAGCTCTTCTGAAGAGACATTTCTCCCTTTAAAAAAAAAGAAAAAAAGGACACACAAAAACAAACTTAGAATTGAACAGTACTTCTCCCTGGTTACTGTTCCCTCTCCTCCCAGGTTATAATTGGGCTTTGCTCTCCTAATTACCTGATGAGCTTCACTGCTTCCAAAGCAACAACATATACCAGAACATTCTGAGTCAGTGTGTCCCTGTTTCACACGCTGCAGTCCACAGAAAATGACAGTCATGATAATTAACGGTGACAGAGTTACATGATGTGCCAGGGACTGTTCTAAGTATTCTGCCTACATAATCTAAATCTTAGAATAACAGGAAGATGGGTTCTTCTGCTATGCTATACTGTAATGTTAATACATTACACTGGCACTACATATTACCATATTTTATACATTTACACGTATGGCCTTATATACATTTACATATACAAAAATGGTAACTTTTTATCATGTGTTCACATAATTATGGCATAATGGGGATATTACCATTATCCTATTTTAACAGACAGGATAAACTGAGGTCCAGAGAGGTTAAACGAGATCCCAGTAGTCACACAGCTGGTAGGTGGCCAAGGTGGGATTCATACCCAGATGTGTCGGACTCCAGATTCAGGGGATGTAGCCCCTCTCAAACAGAGAGAAGCCCCTCTCAAACAGGTCTTCCACGCGTTTGGAAGAATGCAGCCTGGGCGTTCCTGGTGGGAGGGCAGCGGTTTAGCGGGGCCTCACACTAAGAGGCCTCACAGACAAAGATGATACATCAGAGCAAGTCCATCAGTCCAGGGAACTCTCGGGCAATGCGATCACACCCCCGGTGGCTGGGAAAAGTGCCAGGAAACCTACCTAGAAGACGGCTGTCTCCAAATGCTGCTTCCCCAACCCCTGCATTCCACCACGAGCCAGGCTTCCAGATCATTCACCTTGGCTGCAGTCCCTTTTAACAATCTCAACTGGCATCAAGAGTCCCCTGATAGCTTCCTTCTCTCCAGCCAAACACTACCACCCACGTGGCCTCGAAGGACGGCTTTGGGGAGTAAAAGGCATTCTCCTGAGAAGGCTCCTTTAGGAAGCCTTCCAGGGGAACTGGCAGGCATGAGGGACAGCATCTCAGAAGCCAGTCAAGGCCAGACGGGCACCACAAAAGGGGCAACCCGTCCTGGGTATGTTTCTTTTGTTTTACCGGCAACTTCTTTGCACTGTCAGCAAAAGTCCAAGGTGGGAAACGGCTCTCGGTTCTACAGGTTTCTCAGATCCAAGCTACTCGGGGGGGTTCTCTGTAGCATACGGGGTCCTCAGGCCCCTAAGTGACCCGGGACTGTGCATGGCATGTGCACACGCGGTCAGGAAACACAGCCCACCCACGGATGCCAGGAGGGCAGTGCTGACCAGGGATCACCCACCTCCACCTCCACCTCCACAGAGGGAGGGGGTGACGTGAGCCAGGGCTGGGCGAGCGGCAGGAAGGAGACTGCAGAGACGGGAGGCACAGATTCTTGGCTGGAAGGAGGTTACAATCTTAGGAAAGACAAGTGATAAACTCTCCACACTAGGGAGAGCTCACAGTAGATACAGAAACGCCCAAGGTGAGGGTGAAAAGTCCGGAGTCAAGGTGCATCGAGGGAAAGGTCTCAGACTCAGGAGTGTGCGCGGCTGGAATCAGAATAAGGTCAGGACTGACAGGCCTCAGGGTCAGAAACAGAATGCGTTTTCCCACCACCTCAAACAAACGTGACTCTCTCCCACCACCAGAGAATGGCGACTGTATCCACAGCGTCTCCCAAGCACCTGGGTGTCCGGCTGCTGCTGCTGCCGGCACTGTGGGGGCCGAACTCTGGTGTTCAGACCCCGGGTTCCAAGAGTGCCTCCCTCCCTTTCTTGTTGGAGGACTTCAGCCAGGCCACCTACTTTCTACTCCCCCTGAGCCTCCATCTTCTCATCTGGAAAGTGGGGATAATAATCTCTTTTTATAAAAATGAAAAATTAATGTGCTATAAAAAGGGAATAAAAATAGTTGATTTAAAATTAACAATGTATTATACAAATGTTTAGCAGAGAATCTGACACTTAATAGCTGTTCAAACTTGCTGTTATTAGTACTGAGTTGACATAACCAGTAAGGAAGGTATCACTTGCCATTTTCATTGGCAAGGCTCCTGTCAGAGAGACAATGAAAGTTACAACTGAGTCTGACAAATTGTGTAATGTAAGTAAAATAAAACAAAGGCTTTAACGTGCTATGAATATTTTGTTAGGTGACAATAACATGGTCATAAATATGAACATAATGTAACTGTGAAAAGAGCCCTGCCTTTCTACTGATATTTCCCAGTTTCCCATTCCCCTCTTCCTTTTCAAAGATTACCACCTTTGCCAGCATGTTTTATGTGTTGCAAATGTTTTAATATCTTAACTGTCAGCCCAGAGCATCTTGCTAACAAAACTTTCCTTGAATTTCTTTTCTTTTGTTTTACCTCTCTCTCCATGAGAAGCTGTAGAATTACTAGGAAAACAGCTATACTTTCTAAGGAAAATCTAAAGCCAGGTATTTCTGGTTGGACCACTGAAGATGTGGTGATTTCTTTCACTGAAATGTCTTTTTAGTTTCTGTTTTGAGCACACAATCAAGGATGGACTGGCAGGTGTTTAGCCCAGTGAAGACCCAAGTCTTCCTGGAGAAGCTCACTGGAAAGAGTTTGCAAAATGGACCTCTCATCACTTTGGCCTGTCCTTCTCTTAAATGTAAGAAGAAAGATACTACTTGGTACATGTTTCTGTAGCTCACTGACTCACGCTCAGCCTCATTCCAGTCACACCATGGCTGCAAGTCCAGCTTTTTACTTCCTGATAAATTATGGAAAAAAGAACGACAGAACCTCAGATTGCTCAGCTGTTTCACTCACTCAGCACCAGTTACATCCTCTTTACAACAATCCATTCGGGAATACACCCTGAAAGAGAGCCTTCCCTGCTTGCAGAATCAATCTGCAGCCCTTCATGTATAAGAGACTCTCATTAACTTCTTTCCCTTTCCTCCCAGAGCACCGACTATACCTCCACACAGCGCCACACGTTACAGAGACTGTGGGAACGAACCAGACCAGCTTCTACTTTCACGGAGCTTGCAGAAGGGCAACCAGACCAAAAACTGAGGGGGGTGGGTGCTGTGGAGAGCGCGGTGGTAGGGAGTGCCAAAGAGCCTCAATCAAGGTTTGCAGAGCTAGAAGAAAGACGCGGCCAGGTGATGAGAAAAGGGAACTGCAGGCCAGGCCCCAGGAAAAGCATGTTCAAAGTGCAGGAGCTAAAAAACTGATCTTTGAAAAGATTAATCAAACAGACAAAACTGATCAAGTTAAAAGGGGGCATGGAGAACACTGCAAAAACTATTAAGGATGGAGGCACAGAACCATAGACACAACATCAAGTTAATGACGCAAGACTGCGAACAACGACTCGACACCGTTAGATCTAAAAACTGAAAACATGCATTCCTTCAAAATATATAACGTATCAAAAACATCTCAAGGAGAAATACAAAACCTGAAAAACCTCAATAACTAACAAGAAGAAAAAAATGAAAGAAAGCACCAGATCACACAGTTATATCGATGAATTCTACAAAACTTTCAAAACAGATCATTCCAATCTTAGACAGGCCGTTCCATAGAAGATAAAAGAGAGTCCAGAGTTAAGAAGGAGAGACAACACGTTTGAACAACTGGAATTAAAAGTATGACAGCTGAAATTCTGTGAATAAGGAAATGGATTAAATGAAGCTATATTCATTCTTATCAAATGGAAGACAACATAGAAGTATATAATAATGAAAAATCTTAAAAAAAAAAAACAAAAGAATGAAAATTCAAGTCACAGGAGATACCCATATGGTATGATACTACTGAGGACTGCACTGAGTAACCCCTGTTTATGGCCACATGTAGTAGAGATGTAAGACTAAACAGGCTGTATCAACTGCAGAAGGCAGCTTCCTTCCCTGTGGGGAGGAAGAGGGGAGAGTGGCTGGGTGGAGCACACATAAGGCTTCCTCTCTGCATGGAACGTTTCCGTTATTCACATAAAAATTCTGAGGCCAACAGGGCAAAATGTTGCTGCTTATTCAATCTATATGGGAATACAGAGGTGGATATTATAATAGCTGATATTTTGCTTTATGGGTGAAATATTATATAACTAAAGAGAGCAACAAACAGGAATAAATCATGGCAAAGATATATAACAAAATCTCAAGCATCCATTAAGAATAGTGAGGTAAATCTAAATCCTCACTAGCAGAAACCTTAAAATATGCGAAATAAGACACAAGACAACATGTAAACATTGAGGTTTACACGCACACACACACAGAATCAGCAGTGTGTGTGCAGGGTGAGGGCCCTGGAAGAGCACACACCTGACTGTTGACAGTGGCTGATGACATAGCTGGGGCGGGGGGGTTAGGCGGCATACATGTGGACATTACTGTTTACATTATGTATTTTTAAATCATTACTATGGGAACCTATTGTGCACATAATGGAAATCCTAATGATGTTTATAAAAAGGCCCTGACAGGTGGAGGAGGCGGCAGAGAGGCATGAGATGAGGCGGAGCAGGTGGCCAAGGCGGAGCCTTAAAAGCTGGGCTTGGGGGTAACGGGGTGCCACTAAAATTGTAAAGTGAGGAGTGACATGAGGAGGACTGCCTTTAGAAAGATCCCTGTGGATAAACTGGGAGAGTAGGACTGACAGTCCCCAACTCTGTGAGAGAGAGAAGCTTCATCTAAATTATATCATCTGATTGATGATTGTCATTTATAACTTGCTTGCTACTTCTGTCCTGGGTATTCCTTGGAAAAGGCATACAGATTTTAATTACGTTTTGTCTATAGATTATAAGATAAAGTGAAGCATGTATCTCCTGATACTTTTTAAGCTGACCTGTCTTTATAATTAAAAATGTCTTTTAATAGTAGGCTTCCCTGGTGGCTCAGATGGTAAAGAACCTGCCTGCAAGGCAGGAGACCCGTGTTCAATCCCTGGGTCAGGAAGATCCCCTGGAGAAGGAGATGGCAACCTACTCCAATATTCTTGCCTGAAGAATTCCATGGACAGAGGAGCCTGGCAGGCTACAGTCCATGGAGACACAAGAGTCAGACACAACTGAGCAACTCTCATTCACTCACTCAGGACTGACATACACACACTACATAAAATAGATAACTAATAAGAAATGGCTGTATAGCACAGGGGACTCTACTCAATACTCTGCATGGCCTGCATGGCTGAAGAATCTAAGAACAAACAAACAAAACGAGTGGATATATGTGTATGTATAACTGATTCACCTTGCTGTACACCTGAAACTGACACACTGTAAATCAACTACGCTCCCAAAAAAATTCTTTTAGAAAGAAAGATCCATCAGGCTAGAGAGAGGAGAAGATAGCTGAGGGGAATCCAGGGTGAAGGCAGAGACCTACGGGGAGGCTCCTGGAAGCATACAGATCCACTGCAGCCTCTCTTATGGGACATCTTCAAGATTCTGAAGGCAAAGAAGTCAAGTCTGTTCAGACTTCTCCCATTCTCCACCCATGCACCTGTTATTTTTAGAACAGCACTCACTGTTCAATAGAAATATCATGTGGGCAACATTTGTAATTTAAAATTTTCTATGAGTCACACTAAAATGGTAGGAAAAAAGCAGGTAAGTTTAATTTTAATTATACAGTTTCCTGAGCCCAATATATCCACATAGTATTATCAGTTCAACATGTAACCAACAGGAGAAAATTAGAAATATTTTACATTTTGTACACCAAATACTTTGGCCACCTCATGCGACGAGTTGACTCACTGGAAAAGACTCTGATGCTGGGAAAGGTTGGGGGCGGGAGGAGAAGGGGACGACGGAGAATGAGATGGCTGGATGGCATCACCGACTCTGTGGACATGAGTTTGAGTGTACTCCGGGAGTTGGTGATGGACAGGGAGGCCTGGCGTGCTGTGATTCATGGGGTCGCGGAGAGTCGGACACAACTGAGCGACTGAACTGAACACCAAATCATCAAAATCCACTAAGTATTTCACCCTTGCAGCACATCTTAATTGGCATTAGCCATGTTTCAAGTGCTCAGCAGGGACAGGTGGCAGTGTCTACCTTACTGGACAGCTCAGTTATAGAAAAACAGCACTCACAGCTTCAAAGAGCCTCAAACTTTGAAAATTCATAGATCTATGTTTCATCAGTTAGTGACCACTCAAAACGTGTAAGTTGAAACCCACATAAAGTGGGATATTCTCCAAAAAGATATCTGTATCCATCTGAATTCAGAAACATTCAAAGGTGCAAAGTATTTTTACAAAGGCTTTAGAGACATAGTCTCTAGAAAAACCAATGGAGATGATCTTTAGGTCACATGCCTACTTGAATGGAGCAACAAATGAAATTCTTTCCCAAATGGAGCATATCTCAAACAAATGTTTATGATCTGTTGCTAAATAATAAAGAACTGCCCTAACCAAACTAATTCCAGAATTAACTAAAAAGAAGAGATTTAAATGATTTTTAAGCTCATGAAATTATTATATTTATAGTTCCCCTTTTGTGAAATGTTTGTTCAGATTTATTTACTCATTTATATAAAGGGATT
This sequence comes from Moschus berezovskii, assembly GCF_049115385.1. Taxonomy (NCBI): domain Eukaryota; kingdom Metazoa; phylum Chordata; class Mammalia; order Artiodactyla; family Moschidae; genus Moschus; species Moschus berezovskii. The sequence goes on from NC_142483.1 coordinate 16,410,420, forward strand.
TGCTTTTCTGTTATTGATATGTAAAGGCTCTTTATATATTCAGGATACAGGATGAAGCAAAGTGCCTAGCACATAGCTGATACTCTAATAACCATATTGAAAATATATAAAATTTTGATCAAATAATGAATGAAAATGGATAAACAAAATGTGATATACATGCATAAAATGGAGCATTATTCAACCACAAAAAGGATGAAGTCCTGATACATGCTACAACATGCAACAATCTTGAAAACATTATGCAAAGTGGACAAAGTCAGACACAAAAGGCCACATACTGTATGATTACATTTACATGGAATACCCAGAACAGGCAAATCCATAGGAACAGCAGACAAATGGTAGCCAGGGGCTAGGGTAAGAGAGCAAATGGACAGTGGCTATTTAATGCATGCACACTTTCCTTTGAGGGTAATTTTTAGAAAGTTCCAGAATGAGATAATGGTGACATATGCAGAATACTGTGAATGTACTTAATGCCATTCAATTATTATAACACTTAAAATTGCTAATACTTCGCTATGTGTAGTTTACCACAATTTTTTTAAAAATGAGGGTAAAGTAAAACTTGTTGTTCAGTTGCTAAGTCATGTCCAACTCTTTGCAACCCCATGTAATATAGCATGCCAGGCTCCTCTGTTTGCGATTTTCAGGCAAAATAAAAGATACATATCTCATGGAAAAAATGCGCATGAATAATACTGCAAAGTAAAATGCTATTACATTAACTATTCCAGAAAAGGGAAATATGTAAATAAAAGCCAGGAGACCATTCTGTACAGCTTGGGAATTGACAGAAATGGCTCAGATGTGAAGCTTTACTGGTACCGTGAGAAACCAGCCCTACTAGTCTGTTTCCGAGGCACATATTTACGTGAATTATTCAACAATGATAAAAATTCCCACAGCCCCTGGCTTTCTGTGCTTCCTCCCACTCTCCACGCCCAACTGGGTGTCTGTGCTCAGAGATTCTGCAGCATTACCCAATCTGTCTTCTGCTCCCATCTCACAAGCCATTCTGCTGTGCTGCTTCTTACACTGGAGCTTCCTGCAAAGCTATCATCTTCAGGACAATTTTTCATGAGTGCAAACTTCCAGAAGACAAACTGCTATTGACAAACTTCAGTGGAGCCATCAAGGGGCAGTTGGGCACAGCGGTTAAAAGCGCAGATGCTGGAGCCATCTCTGCTTTCCCCAGCTGTGTGGCACTGGGCAAGTGACCTAACGTTTCGGTTCCTACTTCTCCCTTCTCTAAAACGGAGGCTATAACAGGATTCGTTATAGTGCCACTGTGTGGGTTAAATGAGTTAATACACATAGAGCTCTTAGTGCCTGGTACACAAAAGGTGCACTTTAAGAGTTATCGTCCTTCTGGGTGATGACCTAGAAGGCCAGGTCTCTTGCATTTTAGTTCTGAGTGAACTAGGAAACCACAAAGGATTCTAAACAGAGAAGAAACATGGTCTAAGTTTTAAAAGGACTGTTCTCAATGCTGCACGGAGATAATGGTTATATAGACAGGACAAAGGGCAAGGAGAAGGAGAGGGTGGCCCAGATGAGGGACAACAGGGTCCTGGACCAAGACGGCGGCAATGGGGTTGGTGAGCGGTGCTAGAATTATGTACATATTTGAAGGTAGGGTAACGGGATTGGCTGGTGGGTTGTTACGGGGGGTGAAATAAAAAAGAAATAAAGGATGCTCTAATAATTTTAGGCTGAGCAACTGGGAGGGTGAGGAAGACTTATCAGAGCAGCAGTTTTGGGGACAAAAATCAGGAGCAGACATTATCGCATTTGAAGTATGGCAAGTGTTTTGGTACAGACCTCTAAATGGAGAGGCGGAATCTGCAGCTGGATTTAAGGAACTGGAGACTGTATTCGAGTCATCAGCCTTTAGACAGAAGAGGAATCCTGACAAGGTGAGCGGGGGCATCCCAGAGGCCAGAGAAGAAAGTGTTTAGGGGAAGGGGTGCTCTATGATGTCATTAAGTAGGGGAAGGAGAAATGCTCACTGGATTTGGCAAAGCAGAAGTCCCTGGTGACTTGATAAATCGAGGAAGTAAGCGGAGATGGGGGGACAAGAGCTGAAAGGGATATGTCTACAGATTACCCAGAAGCATTGTTCATAGAAAATACAAATTGACAAGGATCTTAGGTATTGGCTAGTCCACTGAGTCATTAAAATGTGAGCTCCCCTCAAACCCGGTGCTCTGTGACAAGCTAGAGGGGTGGGATGGGCTGGGAGGTGGGAGAGAGGTTCAAGAGTGAGGGGACATATGTATACTTATGGTTGATTCATGTTGATGTACAGCAGAAACCAATACAATATTGTAAGGTAATTACCCTCCAATTAAAAATAAATAGATTAAAAAATAAACACTTTTGGTACCTATGCACAAATAATTCAGTTACAAGCATTAAAAGATTTACAAAGGCACAGCTGTCCTGTTGGGATCACTGACAAGGAAGTTTAATGTATCAACTAAAATGCTATAAATGCAGTGATACTGGAAACTTAAAAAAAAGAAAAAGAAAAAACGTGAGCTCCCTGAGGGCAGCCACTTCTGTCTTTTCAATGCCTCATCCCCAGCCTGACACCTGGCACATGGAAGATGCTCAAAAAATATTTGTAAGACTTCTTTGAACTTTCTTGACATCTCTGGCCAAACAGTACAGGTCAACAGGAACTTTCTATTCCTAACAGGATGGTATGGAAGACAGTGAGAAAACACATACACAAATATCCCAAGATGGAATGTTTCACAGTTTCCTCCTTTGACTGAAGAAACTAGACTTAATACTTCTTGGCATTTACTCTGCACAAAAATAACGTTTCCCGGTTACCCCTTGTTGGCATCCTGACCCACATCATCACTGCATGCATGACTTCTCATTGGCAGTGCTAAGTTTCAAATAGTCGAACTAATTACGAGCTAGTCTAGTTAGCAGAAATTACAGGATATTTTTGAAGGGATGCCTTGTAACAAAGGTCTTTCAGAAATCCAATTGAAGAAAATTATTTTTTCATATGCTCCGAGTACTGACCTGCATATGCTGTTTCTAAAGCATTTGGGGGTTGCTTTTAAAATCATGGGGATGGTTCTCCCTCTTCCCGCCTGCGACCGTCTGAATGATGGCACGCTGTCAACGGGAAAGGCTTCATTACCTCCTAAGGCAATCCACATCCTGCCTCTCCAGGTCACAGCCCGGCAGAGAGCAGCCTCACGTCCCTCCGGAAAGGATAATTAGCTTTCTACCCTTTAATCAAGGAGCAGCAGATTGTTGTTTTTCTAAAGTTTTGCCTGGGGAGAGCCTGTTCTTTCCCGAGCGTGTGTTTTTCTAACCAGGACTCCTTGTACGCGCCTTAGCTTCCTATGAGCCAACACTGAGAGCATCAACCCCCAGCCTCATCTGAAATGAGAAACTGGAGCTCTCCACTGAGGAGCCAATGGCCCGCGACTCCAGAGATGTGGAATCAGGCCTCAGTCACCCCAGTTTATCAACACCACTGACCTCTGCCCTATGGACCAGGAGAATACTCAACCTCTCTGTCATGAAAATGACAGTTTTAGAGGTTTATTTATTTTTTTAAACACTTACACGACTGAGCGACTGAACTGAACTGAATGGTGCCACTGTTCTCAGTACTTAATAAATATTAAATTATTTAATCCTCAAAACAATTTTACAAGTAGGCACTGCTATTATTCTCACTTCATAGAGGAGGAAAATGAAGCTCAGGGAGGTTAAGTGACTTGTCCAAAATCACACAACTAGGAGGTGCAGAGCTAGGATTCAAACCCAGGCAGTCTGGCTCCAGAAAACCTGAACAGAGAAACGGATGTTAAAACACTGCAGAGGAAAGGAAATGGGAACTAAAATGCTTACTACGTACCAGACCCAGAGCCAGTGTTACACGGTTGGTTCCTCTTTATGTGAAACGCAGTTGATCTTTAATAATAATAATAAAGAATCAGAGATTAGTCTTATCACTTTTTCCACATCTGCAAGTAAAAATCCATTCACATTGGTACACCTTACTGTATGCACATTATGCTTTGATTAAAAAGATAGTTGCAGCTTGAAAAAGTTAGCGGCTGGACTTCCCTGGCAGTACAGTGGACAAGAATCCGCCTACCAATGCAGAGGACCAGGGTTCAATCCCTGGACCAGTTAAGATCCCCCGTGGCACAGAGCAACTGAGCCCATGCACCACAACCACGGAGCCCGAGCTCTAGGGCCCACAAGCTGTAACTCCTGAAGCCCGAGAGCCCTAGAGCCTCGTGCTCTGCAACAGGAGACGCCACCGCACTGCAACGAGAGAGTAGCCCCTACTCACGGCAACTACAGAAAGCCCAGGGACAGAAAAAAAGCCAAGTGCAGCCCCCCAAAAAATAAATAAATAATTTCGAAGCATCAATCCCTCCTCTCTTTAGGACAGTGAGAGAGAATGAAAAAAACAAATGGAGTATAATGTTAACATTCTTAAAAAATCACCTTGAACTATCCAATTTTTGTCTCAAGAAAATTAAGAAAAGCCTTTAGAATTGTTCTAGTTAGCTATACACAAATCTGAAACAAAAAGGAGGGGGATAAATTCATGCTTTTCCTATCTTGGAAAGCTCTAATTCAAAAATTATATTTACAGACACCACAGTTTCCCAGTTCCTCTCCAACAGAGGCTCCACAAGGGCTTTTTGCCTAGATAAGAGCAAAAGAAAGTCCTCACAGTTTGTTTTTTTTTTTTTTTAGTAATATACTGATCAGACGCTAATAAATCAGTATGTAGGTGGCCCAATTTTCCAAATTGAAAATCGCAAGCTTTAAAATTAGTCTTCAGAATTGAGCATCTCTAACAAATGTTCTGTTGATTCCAACTCCAAAAACACCCCAAAATTCTTAAATTAGCCAGCATCACTTAAAGCAGTTTATTGACTCTCTAATGTAGGACCTACCACAGTCTCCAAGGTAATTAGAAGTTCCATAAATGCTGTTTTTGGCAGTGACTGGGGCCACACATTAAAACATGTTTATTCCCAAACTGTCAGTGAAATATGGCGGTGGGGTGGGACCACATCAGACTCGTTACAGCATATGTGCAGAAAAGGGAAAGGTGATGCTAAGGACACCGTTCAAATTGAGATAATTTCATCACTGTGACAAACAGCAAGCCACCCCCAAAATTCTGAGTAAGAGGGGATAATTCTGAGTAAGAGAATTGCTCAGAGAATTCTGCGTAAAAGTGGGAACTATCATTACCAACTTAATAAGAAGAAGAATAGTAACACTGCTGCTGTGCCTTTTCTGTGGCTTAATACGTTTCATTTTCACGGGGGCTCTAACAGAAATAAGAGCCATAACAGAAGAGAAGGCTGAGGCACTGAGAAGTTAGCCTTGGAAATGCCCCCGAGTTACTAGAGATCAGGGCCAGACAGCCTGATTCCAGGACGCCTGCTCTCAGCCCAAGTCCCACCAAACTGTCTAAGAATTTTCTGGCCACCTAATCCACAAAAGCCATAAACTGGGAGAGAAAAATTAACCATTTTGACCAGTTATGTGCTATTGATCGATTATTTCTGTCAAACATGGTCCAGTCCATTCTCTTGGGCACCTCATCTTCCAGCTCACCAGCTGGGCTCCAGTGGGAACAGGGCCAGCACTTGCATCAGCGTTGCCATAGCTGCTTCCATGACAACCACATCCTGCCACGCAAGCACAGGTGCTCTCCGCCTCTTTGCTCCGGAGCCCTGATTCAGGGATGCAGCCCCTGAGTTCATCTTCTTACCTGCTTCCAACTTGCTCAAGACTTTACCAAAATGACAACCTCCTGGGGGTTCCTCAGGTCCACAGATGCATCTGGACCAGACTAATATGTATAAAGGTGGACAGGGAGGTGGAATTCGTGAGGCTATACAGAACTGCAGAGCAGGTGGCTAACCTCCAGAGGGGCCTCAGTGCCTGGCAGGGCTAAGTCTGAGTTCTGGCTCTCTGGCCCTTGCTTTCTGGGGATCCTAAGCAAATGATGTGGTCTCTAGGAACCTGTCTTATGTGTGAAAACCAGGGATAATATTAGATTTTACACTGCAGAGAGTTGCTATGAGGTCTAAGCAGACTGGAGCACGTAAAGGACATACAGGGGAGATGCTGGCTGTTACCGATGACCACTACTGTCACCATGCACTGGCCCGGTTCTGATGCTGAGAGAGATCAGGAGCCCTCATCTTCTTGCTGCCGCCTTAACAGATCAGCAGCCTGACATTCAAAACAGCAAGTGCTCCTCTGAGCAGTTGATGGGCACTGACCCCAGGGCTGGACAGGCCCACAGACTGCACACACCCAGCTGAGCACAGCGAGATGTGAGAGCAATCAGTAGGGACCCCGAATTCAGCATGCTCCCCTCCACTAGTCTGTGTGGCTTCTCAGAAAAAATCAATTTATCAAAATAAATCTGCTACTTTTATTCAATAAAAATGCCACTCAGCGAAAGACCTTTTAAGATGCAAAAGCCATGTGTGAACCTTTTGAAATCTTTAAGGTGAAATGAGGGCATTCAGAAAGTTCTAGAAAATTACAAAAAACATAAGGTTCACACTGTCATCTGTGGTCATTTCTTGGGGTTAGGATTGATCCCGGGAACCTGCACTTGCAATGCTACACATTCCTACACTATCTGAACTTTTAGGATATGCGTAAGTGAATTCTGTAATCAGAAGACAGCTTTTTTAAATAAAAGAACACTAAAATGTTTTGCCATAATACAGTTCACCAAAGAAGAAATCCACACAGCCAATAAACAACAAAAAAATGTTTACCCTCCTTAGTAACTATCAAAATGGAAATCTAAATAAAGAGCACATTTGCCTTTCAAATTGGCAAATTTGACATGGTCATATCCAGTGTGGGCAAGAATGCAGAGAAGCAGACATTTTGCTTCACAATGATGAATGAATAAATTGGTATAATGTTTCCACAGGATACTTTGGCAGCATTTTCCAAGAACCTTACAATGACCCAGAACTTCATGTTTACAATAATTAATTAGACCAAAAAAGAAAAAAAAAAAAAAAAAACAACGAACCCACAATCTTGGGCTAAACGACCAGAATATAGTTTCCACTGTTGTTTCGGAGGGAGAAACAGCACAGCTCACACAGCTGACAAGAGGGGCTGGCTGCTGAGAAGGTGTCCTGCAAAGCTCCACAGGTTCAGTGTGTAAAATAAAGGCCACAAGACTTGCTTATTCCACATGGTGAAAATATAAAATTTCTGCATTTGGCGCTTTTAATCACATGCTTTGATCCCAGATGCACTTGGCTTTGCATCTAAGGAGACTGAAACCCAGGCTTGTTAGACTGCTTGCCCCCAAGTGGCTGGGACAGGTTCACGGTGTATTCATTTCCCCAAGGGCAGAGCTGTCACCTTCAAGGACCAACACAGCCTCTGTGGTGGGGCCAAGCTGTGCCCCAGTCCACAGCAGGCCCACGCTGGGGGTGGGGATACTTCTTTAAATTCGTCTTTCCCCTAAGAAGCCAGGAGCTCACCGCCCTGTCCCAGCTACCGGGAGACAAGAATAAAGCTGAGGTCTGTGAGTAAAGTCCTCTCACAAATAATTAAACAACCACCTTCTGAGAAGGTCTCACCCCACCAGGTCTCCAGGCGATTCTTATCATCAATCCCTTCTTAGCCGGCAGCCACCCCGAGGCTCACAGACCTCCGCCTCCCTGTCTTAACATCACCCAGCTCATGAGGATGTGAACTCTACTCAGCCACATTCTCACCCCTTTCTAGCAGTTTCCTCACTATAAAACTGGTAGAAAAATAGCAACTGCTTCAGAGGGTTTTTTGTGAAGGTTAAATGAATCAATCTATAGAAAATGCCTGGAATGTTTCCTGACCTATGGGAAGCGCTCTGAACAGCTCTTATTATTTCATGGAGACTGTATAAAGTAGTGGTTAAGAACAAGAACCTGAGCCAGCTGTCTGGGTTTCAAGTCCCTTATCTGCCACTCACTGGCTCTGAGACTTTAGGCAAGTTACATAACTCTCTGTTCATGCGTGAAATGATAATAGTACCCTCCTGAGTTGACATGAATACTCACATTTTCTAGCTGAGCTGACATACTCAGGGGACCTAGGAACAGTGTGTGTCATGTACTGTAGTGGGCCTGCACGTGAGGCATACAATACGCATTAGGTGTTATGAACCTGACACCATGCTAGTCCACCACCACCTCCAACAGAAGTCATCAATCAGGCCTTAAGAACCTAACATGGGATTGCCTATTTAATGCTGACAACACAAGATTATTTTTCAGATTTATAGATGGGGAATCAGAGACACAGAGAGCTCAAGTAACTTGCCCCAGATCACACAGCCAGGAAGCATCGATGCTGCCAGGCTTCAAACCACATCAGTCAGAAAGTAGCACTCTTGCCCCCTGCACTGCTCAGCCTGACATTCACATAACCCAGGCCACCTCCTTGCAAAGCTGTATGCCTGCTAGCACTTCCTATGGAGGGTGATGCGCCTGCTAGCACTTCCTGTGGAGGATGATGCACGGCTTTTGAGCTTTGAGATGATTCACCATCAAGCCCCCTACCGTGCCACACCAACGCTGGCCCCAGGGATGCCTGATGAACAGACGGGTAAGTCACACCAGCACAGTCACCAAAGAGCCAGGCCAACATCATCACCATCCCTCTTTATCTTCCCAGTGTGGGTCCAACTCTAGAGACGAGACATTAGCATTAGAGCAAACTTCTGGACCGAGACATATAATCGGTGTCTTGGAAATGCATGCTGAGATCCACACAGCTGGCTTTTCCCACAGCTGTTGATGGTCATGTGTTATTTAAACTATGGCCTGCTCACAAGTTAACACTGGAGGGTGAAACCAGGGTAAATCTTCCTCAATGTGCCATTCCAGCCTTTGCAGCACGAGATTTGTGGCAGCGAGTTCACTTCCCATCACCAGACTAAAAAGTTGACAAAGCGTCCCTGCAAACCAGATGGCCAGAGCTATAGGTAGGAGCCACCCGGAAACTGCATCTCCGGGGCTGTTCTGTGTTTCTCACAGCTTCCTTAGCAATTCACCGGGAACTAGCTGTTAGAGAGAAAAAACAAAACAAAACCTACCCACGTGTTTCACTAGGACTCATAAGCCTGTACTGTTTCAAACCTGGTCATTCTAATTAAGTGTCTATTTAATTGTTTATTTTCGGATAATGTGCCTAAAACTCAAATAGGTAAGAGTTGGAAGGATCCTCAGAGAACCAGCTAATCTACCACCCTCATTTAGAGACTGGAAAACTAAGAGTTGGCTCAAGACAGAAATGGCAAACCCACTCCAGTATTCTTGCCTGGGAAATCCTATGGATAGGGAGCCTGGCAGTCTACAGCCCATAGAGTTGCAAAGACTCAGACGTGACTTAGTGACTAAACAACAAGGTCACATGGTCTGTGGAAAGAAGTCCCTCTGAAAACGTCCCTCTGCCTCCAACAGTGGCTGGGATGTTCCAAAAACCACCTAACTTCCAGTGTCAGAGAATCCTGTGCTTGCAGCCCAGCCCTCCTCGGCAGGCTCAGCAAGCCAGGTCAGATTCAGTGCCTCCCCCTCGGCCTGACTGTCCCAGCTCAACCACAGTCAACCTGTACACACCTTAACATACGGCCGTCAGTTAAGGCTACATGGGAGGGGCCACAACTTGAGCACCCACTGAGCTGCCTTTTCCATAGGAAGACTCCCAATTTGGTGTTTAAATTCAGTCCCCATGATGCAGGTAGTCTTCCGCAATGTGGAACAGCCACAAGAGACTGGACCGCCACTGCAGCTCTGAATACTCTGCCCACAGACCCCACCATCTGGTACCTTCCTCTGTTTATTTCTGCTCTGCTCCATTGTATAATCACAACTCTCTCTGGGCAGGAAGTTGTGTTTTCCTAGAACCTAACCCATCCTCATTGGAAAAGACCCTGATGCTGGGAAAGATTGAGGGCAGGAGAAGAAGAGGGCGGCAGAGGATGAGATGGTTGGATAGTATCAGCGACTCAATGGACATGAACTTGGGTGAACGCTGGGAGATGGTGAGGGACAGGAAGGCCCAGTGTGCTGCAGTCCATGGGGTCACAAAGAGTCAGACACGACTGAGTGACTGAACAACGATAGCCACTCATCCTCACAGAGGGTCCTCAACCCAAGATGGGTGGCCAGTGAGTGAGTAGACTCGCTCACGATGGGTAGGTGAGCATGTTGTAAGTACGGAGAGAGGGGATGGGCCCCTTAACTAAAACTTTCTAATTTGCCAAGGTCATGAAGAAATGCTTATATTAAAATATTAAATTAAAAAGTGTGGTATAAAGTTCCATCTTTGAATAAACTCATATATTTGAAAAAAATAAGGAAAACACTATAAATTGACTGTGGTAGAACTTGCTCATCCCTTTGTGTACTTTCCATTAGTTCATTTTTTAACTGCCAGCACTGAACTGCGATCAGTGAATATTCTCGCCCTCGTTGTTCAATCGCTAACGTGCGTCTGACTCTCTGCGACCCCATGGACCGCAGCACGCCAGGCCTCCCTGTCCATCACCAACTCCCGGAGTTCACTCAAACTCATGTCCATCGAGTTGGTGATGCCATCCAGCCATCTCATTCTCTGTCGTCCCCGTCTCCTCCTGCCCCCAATCCCTCCCAGCATCAGAGTCTTTTTAAATGAGTCAGTTCTTCGCATCAGGTGGCCAAAGTACTGGAGCTTCAGCTTCAGCATCAGTCCTTCCAATGAACATTCAGGACTGATTTCCTTTGTGATTGACTGCTCTGATCTCCTTGCAATCCAAGGGACTCTCAAGAGTCTTCTCCAACACCACAGTTTAAAAGCATCAAGTCTTCAGTGCTCACCTTTCTTTATGGTCCAACTCTTACACCCATACATGACCACTGGAAAAACCATAGCTTTGACTACATGGACCTTTGTCGACAAAGTAATGTCTCTGCTTTTTAATACGCTCTCTAGGTTGGTCATAGCTTTCCTTCCAAGGAGCAAATGTCTTTAATTTCATGGCTGCACTCACCATCAGCAGTCCTTCTCTATTTCCCAGAGTTTTCTCAAACTCATGTCCATTGAGTTGGATTAGAAGGACTCTTGCTATAGACTTTCACAGATTCTGAAACTAGAAGGGCCCGTGGAGGTAAGGATAATATTTTGGATTAGTTTGGCTCTCAGAGCAGAATTGAAGGGGGAGATAAAGAAAACACAGAGATGAGCCTGGCCTTCCACAGTGGAAAGAGATCCTTCAAGACTCCTCAGTGGCCCCAGGATGGCCAGCTCACTGCCCCACCCGACACACACCTGCAATCATCATCAGCAGCATCAGTTCTCCTTCTCGATCCTGGAAATCCAGACTATTAGGAGAAAGTATATTTCTTTTGGAGCAAAGGATGGTAATTCGTTCAACACTGGCCTATGAATGCTTCCCAAGAAAAACAAGGAAATCTTCTGACACAAACACACGAATTTAAATTAAAATAGATGTGCAATCCTGAAAAGCACGGCTGCTTCTCTGGTACCATCGCTGCAGGGAGGCTAGAACAACATAGGCTGCACCAGACAACACGGTCCTCTGACGATATGATGTGTGCCGCTCCCAGAAGCCCTGGGTCTCTACCCCCTTGGCTGGTCTCCGGGCATGTTGCACTGACATACAGGGTGGGCAGCAAGAGCTCAGGGCCAGCGACTTTGTAAAGACGGACAAGAAGATCAGGTTTCTGAGCGGAGGAGTGATGACAGCTGAGAACAGTTGCCTGCCTCCTCCTCCCGTGTTCATCCCACAAACCTTTCCCTAGTGCTCCCAGGTTACCAGGCTCTGGGGAGACTGAACTGGGCAAACCTGGAAATTGCAAGCAAATTGGGGAGAGGGGTGAAGAAACCTTAAGAAACAACCCAGTGAGTGACCAAGATATCCACAGATCTGGGTCAGTAAGTGGGAAACAAAGGACGGAAAGTTATTTCTGGCTTCCCGAGGCTGCTCAGGAGAACACTGGCTATTAAGTACTGTGCATTACACCCGCCCCCGGGTTCCGCCAGACGCAACTTATTAGCAGATTGTATTTGAGCACTGGAGTCTATGAGAGAGGCATGAATCACCAGCAGAGTGGATTAACTGTAAAAGACACACACAAACTGGAGGCGTCCCCGCCACCCTGAGACCCAGCAGCAAGGCAGGAAGTGCAGGGCGTGGACCAGGCCTGGTCTTGGGAGATGGACAGATTTGGGACTAGTCCTGCTTCAACCTACAAAAGCCTCCCAGGGCCCTCAGAGTGAATCCTCCTTTGCTTACAGAGCCCTGCTGCCCTCAGTCAGCTCCCCTGGCCACAGCTCACCCTCTCCCCTCCCCGTCTTATCCTCTCTGCTCCAAGCCTCACAGCAGGGATGGTGGGCCCTCACCTCCTACAAACCCCAACAAGCCTGGACTTCCCCTGACCCTGGTCTGGCCCCACACCCTGACCCCCCCTTCCACACCACTCTTTCCTAGACTTAGTTATTCCACATCTGTTTCTCAGAATTCTATACTGTGAGCTGTGTGTGGCTGGAAACCATCCCATCCTCCTGAGGACCTGATCCTCAGCTCTGGGAGCAGCACCCGGGGCCTGGAGGGGCCAAGGTGAATAGCTGGAAACAAAGAGAGATCTTCCCTCCATTTCTCAGGAGCCAGAGCCTCAGTTTCCACACCAGTACATGGGGATCAGACCAACCTGCTGTAGGGTGATGACAGCGTGTTCTGTCTTCCTGCTCTGCAGCCTGCCTTTCATTTTATTTTACTGCCTCATTTTAAAAAGTACACTTTGACATACCAAGTCACTCTTTGACGTGCAGATGTGAGTTCTGACCAACATTCACAGGTGTATGCCCACCTCCACATAGACACAGAGCTGCTCCATGCAGCCCTCCTCCCACCCCAGTTCCTGGCAACCATTGATCTGCCTTCTGTTCCTATAATTTTGCCTTTTCCGAAACATCACGTAAGTGGGATCACATATCACGCCTGGCTCCTTTCCCTCGCGCAAAGCGCCGAGAGTCAACTGAGGTGATGCGTGCAGCGGCGGTTCCTTCCTTTTTATTGTCTTCTCCCCAAAGGAAATCTCTTCACTCAACTGAAAACAACAATGGACCTGCCGCCTTCTACATCCCTTGGCAATGTAGCCACCAATGTTCTAGAACCATTACAGCCTGGGAGGTAACAGTGAACTGGAAGCCCAAGATCACCCTTCCTGGCTGTGTCTGTAACCCAGATTCTGAGTTCTGTGCACATCCCCCCACAGCCTCTTTCTGAGGTCGCTCATCTGCAAAATGGCCAACAGTACCCAAACTTCCTCAGAGAAGATGCCCAGCTCAGGTTGCTGACTCAGAGAGTGGAGTACCATCAGGGGCAGGACTGGCTGTCAGGGGATGGCTGACAACCTGGGGTGCTATTTCAGCACAGCAGTTGGCGGGGTGCAGCTGGCTGTTCAGCGTCTTGGGAAGAGTGAACAGGTGAGAAAGAAGTGGAGGCTGAAGACAGGATGAACTCTCTTGAGAACACTGGGAGGAAAATGAAGGAGAAAAATAGGGTGGTGGCAGCTGTCAATCATCACAGTGGCCCAGGGATTATGAATTCTTACACTTGGGCCAGGTGATGTTTAAAACCATCCTCTCATATAATCTGCACAAGGTGATGGGCAGGTTCTGGTAACATTTCATCGCACGGTTGAGGAGCCGGGGGCACAGGGAGTGTACACAGTGTGCCAGCAGGTGGGGAGGCTGAGCTCGGACACCGGTTCTCACCCTCCTAGCCTCGCCTTTGTCTCAACTAGAGCTGAGCTGAGCTGCTGGTGATGCGAAGGCTGGGCAGGAGCCAGGGAAGGAAGTGCCTGGCACAGGACGGAGGCAGGAGGGAGGGAGCCACTGGAAAGGGAACTGGAAGAGGAAGGGACCCCAGGGTGTGGGTGGATAACATCCCAAGGCATGCTTGTACCTACAGGCTGCTACACAAGAAGTTTGTTTTGTTCTTTCAGCAGTAGAACCTGTGTGTCAAACCTGATTATACTCAAAACCCAAGACATAAAAAACATGGTAAAAGCAGAGTTGCTCTACTTGAAGGGAAGGAGGAGGAGGAGGAGGAACTAGACCCACCAACCTCCCCCACCCCTACACTTCAATCCTGGTGGAACTCGCGACTCCTTAGGGCTCCACTCTCGGATGCACGCTCCCTGAGGGCTGGCTCTCTCTCCGTCCTCCCTTCCTTTCCTTCCTCCCTTTTTCTTTCAAATACTCAAATAATAGCACATTCAAAACTAACATTAGCCAGAGCTGCACTGTAGTGTCTTGTGTCTGCACCGTATTGGGATCCAACTGGGACTCAACAAAAGAATAAGTCTGGACAACACCTATGCAGTGTCAAATCTGGATCCTCCCTTCACCAGCTAAGTGACTCTCAGCAAGTGTCCGACCCTCACAAAGCCTCAGAAGCCCCAGCAGATCCACCATCTCTTGGGATTTTAAGAGAGTTGAACAAGTGGACATTCGTAAGAGCTCTTAGAAGTGCTGGCTAGAGTGCGATAAGGGTTGCCTATTAATCATATCAATAGGATTAAAAGTGTGATGGGGAAAAAAATCCAGTGGAAGGAATTAAAATGTCCCCATGGAAAGTACAACGTTCTGCATGACCCAAAGCTGTTCCCTCCCAGGACTGGCCTGTGAATGCTCTGGTTTTTGTAACCATCTCTATCAGTTTTGTACCACTGGGAGGAAGGGCCTGCACCATGGAGGTGTGAAAGTCTCATGACTGGCAAGGAACGCTCATCTGGAGCCAAGTATTTATTAATTGGTGTTAATGCAACATTCTGTGCCTGGAGAATCCCATGGAGAGAGGAGCCTAGCCAGCTTCGGTCCATGGGGTCGCAGAGAGCCAGACACGATTGAAGAGACTAACACACGCCCACTCTGTGCCATCTGGCCCCATTCCTGTCTGAATCTGTGCTCTAAGAAGCTGGGAAAAAACATCTTCCTCTTAAGAGGCTTCAAATACTCAGACAACAGTAGACAGACTTTAAAATAACAGGACAGATGTTGCAGCTCTAAAAGAGGAAAGTTCCCTCCGTGAGAATGTAGAGTTGTATTAGAAAGGGCTGGAAGTGAATCTTTCCCAGGACTGACTTCTCCATGAGAGAACAAGACTCCTGCCTCCAAGAAAGTCAGCACAGTATGTGGGTGAAGAGTGCCCTCTGCTGGCCAGCGATGAGAAAACCTCAGGGGTTGCGCCGGGATTGGGGCGGGTGAGGGTGGGTGGGGCGAGTCTCAAACACCCTCTTGTAGCTCTTTTTTTTCCTTTTGTCTTCTTTCCTTTCCTGTCTTTTTAAAACAAAAATGCTTCCTTTCCTAAAAGGAGAACAGAGAGAAAGAACAAGGTCAAAGAGAATTTCCTTCCACTCCTCACTTAACGTTTTCCTGCTTGGAGCACATGAAAGTCACCTAAAAATGGCCCCTGTGGAACTTGGGTCTTCAGGTGGTCCACAGCACCATCCAACTTCCATCCTAAGACCTGATCAGATTCCAAATTTCACAGACAGACACCCTGACTCAAAGCCTCCTGACTCCTCCCAGAACCTCGGGGGTGGGGGGTGGGGGCGGGGGCGGCTTGCAGGTGAGGAGATCCCAGTGGCATGGAGGACAGGTTGCTTCTGGCTCAGACCCAGATGACTCTGGATGGCCTGCTCCAGAATCCGGGAACCTTCGAAAGATACACCCTCCCACCTCAAGCCTAGACCACAGCTCTCTGCCAGGCTGCTCCCCACAGCTGAGGCCCCCACAGCTGGGGCCCCCACAGCCTCAGTCTCCAGCTGGAGCACCATCCCCACTCTCCTTCAAGCCTGACCCTGCGGGTGGGTTCTCCCTCTGGGTTTGTGCTCACTCAGACAGAGCGCCAGAGCCCACCCGGCAGAGCTCCACTGCCCCTTCATCATCACTCACAGCGGTGGCAAAGTCCCCGCTGAATTCCCTTCTCTGTAACAATTATAGGAATTGCCACTGACTGGAGGTCCACTAACTGCCAGAAACTTGACACAGACCACTTTAAAAGAATCCTCCCGACCTCAAGAGAAGACCTCTTGAGCACCTCTGCAGTGCTTTTCTTTCTGAATGGAGGGCAAGAGCTATTTAAAACTTGAGGCTACTTGGCTTCTTGTCCAACAGCTAAGGATGACTTGGTCCTGTCTGCCTTCCCCCCAGCCCCCGTTACACGGTCTGAGTTCATCAGTCTCTATACATAAACTCAGTGAATCAGAGGGAAGAGAGGCCAGGATATGGAGAGATGAGGGAACACTGAGGGGCTGGGGGAGAAAAGTCTTCCCGAGTGCATACAGGGGGAGTCTAAGGGGAGGAGAGAGGTCTTAGGGTACCTGCAAGGCCAGAGGAGCTGGGCACTGAAGGGAATGAGAAGAGAGAGGAGTTCCTAAGAAGGGCTGCTCTTGGGTATAAAATGGATCCCCTTTGAGTCTCCTTTGAGAGACGCAGTGAAGAGGAGAACCCACAGACTTTGAACCTTTGGACAGAGCAAAACCTGAGGTCTGGCGTGCTGCGAGCTTTGGTATCTGCCCAGGTTACACTCCAAGGTTCCAATGAAGAAACAGGCTGACGGAGGGTCACTACCTGGCAAAGGCCCGCAGAGCTCGTAAGTGGCAGAGCCTAAATACAAATCCAAGTGCATCTTCCTTCACTGCTCCTTCAGCAATGCTCAGGCCTCTGGGAGAAGGAAAAGAAGAACATCTAACGGGCCAGGGGAGGGGCAGACATGAGACAGACCATGGGGACCGAAAACCTCCACAACAAATCGCACATTGTCAGTGACGTCAGAAGGACCAGCTCCTTCCCTTCCCTCCTGTGTCCTAATAGTTTTCCCTGGTTCTGAACGCCCCCATCCTCACTGCTGGATTCCTCACCTGTTGTCCTTTATTGCCCCAAACCCGATTTGGTAAGTGCCCGGCTACTAGCCTCCCCCAGGTCTGCACACGGTGTGCGTTCTGACCCCAAGCTCCTCCAGCGGGGTGGTGGAGGCACAATTTCTCACCGACATTGTTTCTCTGTCCTGGATTAAACAACCGGCCCTGTGTCTGCCAGGGATTCCCTGGTGGCTCAGATGGTAAAGCGTCTGCCTGCAATATGGAAGACCCAGGTTCGGTCCCTGGGTTGGGAAGATCCCCTGGAGAAGGAAATGGCAACCCACTCCAGTACCCTTGCCTGGAAAATCCCATGGATGGAGGAGCCTGGTGGGCTACAGTCCATGGGGTCACAAAGAGTTGGACACAAGTGAGCGGCTCCCTTCACCTTCCTGTGCCTGCCTGAGGAAATGATCTTCCCGTGTGTTCAGTCATTCACCAAATAGCCATTTGTTTCTGCTTTACACCAGGCACTGTGCTAGCCATTCAGGACACAATGCTACTTTAAAAAAAGTTCCAAACTAGGAAATAAAGCATGCCTCTTTAACATCATCTACAGTCAGCACCTACCTACAGGGGAGGTGATTTTTGACTATTTGCTGTTGATTAGGTCCCAGACTCTGTAAATTTAGGATGTGAACTTGTAAAAGTCTGGTAAGTTGTAAGTAATTTCTGCCAAGTATTAAAAGATAATTCCAAAGGTTACAGTGTTATTTTTCTGTAGAACCTTAGCAAGTTTTATATCTAAATTTACTGTCTTATTCCAACATCCTTTTCTTCACAATTTTCTATGAGTACATGTATATATATGTACACATATATACACACACAAATGAGAGTACATGTGTGTGCACAGACTATATATACACTTACACACACAAGCATATATATCATATCTATCTTCCTGGATACCTCCTAGATCCAGCTTTCTCTTCCTTATCCTTCTAGTCTTCCCATAAATGAGTTAAACATATTTTACCCAGACTAAGTATATATTTATACAAGAGTTAAAGAAGGTTTTCAGAGAAAAGCAACCTTTGTGTGAGATCTGAAGAATAACAGGAGGGAAAGCATCCCAGGCAAACAGGGCAGCGTGTGTAAAGACCCTGTGGTAGGGAGTACAGCACACTAGAGACCTGAGAAGATGGTCATGTGACCTCCAGCATCTGTCATTGATCCTTTCAACCAACACCTGCTAGATCAACATCACGACATGACTGTCAAGTCCCTCCTGTCTGTCCCAGCCACGCGCAATGGCTGTGACCTAAGAACACAGAACTGGCCCCACCGGGTGGGAGATGAAGAACTGTGTTCCCTGGATCAACTGACTGTAACTCCACGTCACCCTTCACCCTGGGGAGAAGCCAGGGACAGGACAGCTGGCAAAGTCCCAGTTCTCGGGGGAGAGGACACCTGTGCAGTGGGCTGCACCCTCGGATGCCAGCTCAGTATGTGGCACAGAGGAGAATGGAGATCCCAGACACCACAGCTCCACACCAGGCCCTCTGTCAACCCCTGTATCTGTGGTGGGTCCAGCTCCACAGGCTGCTCGTTCACCAAGTCCACGTGGCACAAACACCTGCTCAAGGGGGCTTGCTGAAACTACAACAGGATGGTCACTTCTGCACATTTCCACTAAAAACATCAGTGTACACTCAAGTTGTACAGCAGCCTCCTGAGAATGGGGGTTTTCTCTCTCACACAGCTTAATCAGCACCAGCCCTGGGGGCAGAAGACTCTGGCCAGAGGCCAGTAACTATGGAACTTTGGACAAGTTGCTTAACCTGCCTGAGCCTCAGTGTCCTCCTCTGGAAGGGGAAATACTCTTGTGTCATTAGAAGACTCAGTGTTCGTGGACACAAACACATTACAGATGATAAAACACAATATAAGTGGGTCTTATTTTCATAGTTGTTATAATTATCTGATGCTATTTTTAAAATATAACAAGGGTTTGTTAAGTACATAATACAACTCTATGTGGAACGTGGGCAAAATTTCCATTTAAGAACAGGAAGCCCTAAACAACAAACTGACAGAAACATGGGCAGAAATCAAGCGCTCATCTCAGAAGGCTGACAGGCGTGTTTCTGGAGTGACGCTGCATCAGGCGTAGAGCCGGGCACTCTCTTGCTTCCGCTCAGGTGTTAAAATAATAATGCACAGAGAACTCAGGTCCATTTGCCAACATGTTCAAAAGAGACCACTAGGCGGAGAATAAGAATATTTCTCTAAAATTATTTGCCAGAAAGGGAATAGAACTTTGACAGTCCCATTCATTTCACATTTTTGAATATGAAAGAGTTCATATTTTTCCATTATTATGTGCCTCAAGATACTAGTCTCAAGATACTAGCACTCGTCTGGATGGGTCACCTTTTAAATAATTTTTTCTCATTCAGTTCAGTTCAGTCACTCAGTCGTGTCCGACTCTTTGCGACCCCATCAATCACAGCACGCCAGTCCTCCCTGTCCATCACCAACTCCCGGAGTTCACCCAAACTCATGTCCATGGAGTTGGTGATGCCATCCAGCCATCTCATTCTCTGTCGTCCCCTTCTCCTCCCACCCCCAATCCCTCCCAGCATCAGAGTCTTTTCCAGTGAGTCAACTCTTCGCATGAGGTGGCCAAAGTAGTGGAGTTTCAGCTTTAGCATCAGTCCTTCCAATGAATACACAGGACTGATCTCCTTTAGAATGGACTGGTGGATCTCCTTGAAGTCCAAGGGACTCTCAAGAGTCTTCTCCAGCACCACAGTTCAAAAGCATCAACTCTTCTGCAATCAGTTTTCTTCACAGTCCAACTCTCACATCCATACATGACCACTGGAAAAACCATAGTCTTGACTAGACGGACCTTTGTTGCAAAGTAATGTCTCTGCTTTTTAATATGCTATCTAGGTTGGTCATAACTTTCCTTCCAAGGAGTGTCTTTTTTCTCATTAGACCTATAATAATTAGTACATATGAAGTACTTCCTACATTCCCCTGAATCCAGGATAACAGAAGAAAACAATATATGTACCAGGAAGTATGGCTAGTGCACAAAGCATCTATTCTCAGCCTCGGGTTTATCATACCTCAGGATATTTACTGTATCGAAGGGTACTGTGAAATGCTTAAAATTAAAAACAAACTCTCCCAGACATTTTAACTTTATATGTTTAGGAGACGAATGAACAGCCCTCATAAGATCATAGAGTGAGGATCTCTGTGGCACTAGCACATAGGAGGTATTTTTTGAATCAATAACTTCCAAAGTAGTTGGAATTGAAAAGAGGTGTTCAACAGGCTGCCACTAGGGGGCAAAAGAGTAAAATTTCTTAACTGTGCATGACCCTACCCCACGCCCCAACTTTAAAAAAAAAAACACAAAAACTTGGTCTCAATATGAAACTCCAACAGAGAGAAACCTAAAAAAAATAGAAGTTGAAGCTATAATTGGACAATTAAAGGTTTTCTGGTAAAACTGGGAGGAAAATTTCAGGGCTAATGTAACAGCACTGCAGCTCAGGCCCTGAGGACTTCTGTTTAAAATGTAAATAGGTTATCAGGACTGGGTAACATATTAATACCCACCAGTCATTAAGTCCCACACGTGATGCACGGTAATGCCTCAGCTGAACTAGCAAAGGGCCAGGCCCTGGGGGCTGGGGTGTCGGCTGGGTGAGTTTCAACGTAGACGAGAAGAGGAAGACAGGAGAAGGTGCCCACAGGCACAGACCCAAAGAGCCTTCAGTCCCATCACTGTCCCATATCCCTATCAAGCAGATCCAGAAACTGGGGTTCCCAAGTTCAAGAAGAGACTCAGTGAATGGCATCATCATTCCCCCTATATCCACTCTGCACCCCGTCAGGAGTCTTCAAAGATCCCCTCTGTCTCCCTCATTTCTGCATTTATTTTGCTCAGACCCTTTCCTCCCCAATCCAGTCCCCTGTCTCAGCTCCCCCTGCACACTGCAGCCAATAAGAAGCTGTTGAATCTCAAATCCAGTCATTCCCTCCTCACCCCTGCATCCCATTTCAAATCTCTGAAAGGTTCCATATTTCTCGTAAAATACAACCCAAGATTAAAAAGTACAATTTAGTAGACCCTCTAACCACTACATCCATCCTCACCCCACCTACCTGGACCTGTTTTCCTGGGAATCCCACTCCAGCCTCCCCCACCAGGCCTCCAGCCCTAGAAAAGGGACCCCTCCCTCAAGACACCATCCAGGCTATGACACTTGGTTCTCTCTGAGCAGCTGAGTCAGCCCAGTGGCACCCTTTCTAAGGGGTCTTTCTGACAGATCTTCCCCAGGGACCTCTGTCAAGACAGACCACTCCTCTCGATTCCTCCATGTACCTACCCGTCCATGTACTCCATTACGAGTCCCTTCGGGGCACGGTCCATGTGTGGTCACTTCTGCCCAGTCCATGGCCTGGAAGAGAACTGGCCTGAGGGTACTGACGTATTGGAAAGGGGCTGCTACCAACAGAAAGAGCAGCTCACGGGTGAGCGGGAGGTACTAAAAATGAACTCTTCCCCTGACAGCTCAGTGGCGGGCTTGTCTGAGCAAGAAGGACAAGGGGAGAGTGGGGTCTGGGAGCCTCTCCATAAACAGGGTTGACTCCACACAGTGCCTCCCCAGGGCCAGGCTGTCACAGGAACTCAGAGGAGCTGTTTGTGGGGGCTTTTTCCACATCCACATGTGCCTTTGTCCGCTCAACAGAGAGGGACACTCTGGGAGTCCAATGAGAGGCCCCAGCAGGAGGCAGGGGTGAGGTAAATGATCCCAGCATTTCCCCTGCACCCCTGCCCCACCACCCTGTCATTCCCCCTGTAATTACCAGGAAACTCAAATGGTTTTACATTTTCCCTCCTCCAGGGGCCCCATGTTCCAACTTAGAATTCCTGCTTCAGAAGAACTTCTAAAAAATTTTCGTTTTGCAAAAAGCCACACTCCTTACAAACTTGTATACAGTTGTAAGCAATGCTTCAAGCAGGCTCTTCTGTTTCCTCATTTACAAAATGAGGTAGGTGAGATTTAATTACCTTTGATGCCCTTAATCTATGATGTACAATTTTGTTTTTAAGGTTCTCAAGTTATTTATGCAAACACCAAATTGATCTCATCACAGACTGCTGCTCACTTTCCAGTACCAAATTTTTACAGTCAGCCTGCACATAAACAGTTGAAAAACAACCACCCGTTTATTCAACCCATAGAACCACACAAAAGAAAAAGATGCCAAACACTCTGTGCACAGAGAAACCCCAAACCTGTGAGATCAAACAGGAGGGGGCCCTACGCTCAATCACTTGGCAAAGCTGTTCCTTGGTAACAGATACTTGCTTAATATTTACAAATCTCAATGTTCATTAAATGTGACCAAGTAGGTGACCTGGCTCCTTCTCTTTCCGGCCACTCTGTCTTTTCTAATTTCTCTCCCTGCAGCCAAGAGCAACACTGGCTTGACCTGGGGCACTTCCTGGCTTGAGCTGCTGCAGGGCTCCCTGGAGCAAAGACCACGGCCAGGGCCCTGAGGGGGCCATAAGCCCCTTTGTGGCCTCAGCCATTCACTGAGGTAGCCACTGCCAAGCCCCCAGGCCAAGCCCTGTAGCCCAGGGACCTCACAGAGCATTCCTCAAGCCATCTTGGCGAAACTCCAGTGGAAAGCCGGCAGCCAGCCATTTCAGTTTTCATGACTTGGCTTTTAACTCACATTGTTTCAAGGAATGGCCAGTTCAAATCTGGCCTGCCTTCATCCTCTCTCCCCATTGTGGAACTGGTCTTTTCTGGATCCAGAGGAAGCCACGTCCATGTGTGTACACCCATGGGCACACACAGAGTCCCATCCTTAGCAGATACCGTGAAACAGATCCCTGTGCCCATTTAAGCACCTTGTTCTGGGGCCTCCACACGGTGAGAACCTCACTGAATTCTATTACTAGGAAGTCATCAGGTCTGCCTTCTTTTTAAAAAATATTTTTTATTTTTATTTTTTAAATTAATTTATTTACTTTAATTGGAGGCTAATTACTTTACAATATTGTGGTAGTTTTTGCCATACATTGACATGAATCTGCCTGGGGTGCACATGTGTTCCCATCTTGAATCCCCCTCCCACCTCCCTCCCCATCCCATCCCTCAGGGTCATCCAGTGCACCAGCCCTGAGCGCCCTGTATCATGCATCGAACCTGGACTGGCGATTTGTTTCACATATGATAATATTCATGTTTCAATGCTATTCTCTCAGATCATCCCACCCTCGCCCTCTCCCACAGAGTCCAAAAGTCTGTTCTATACATCTGTGTCTCTTTTGCTCTCTCACATACTGACTTCTTGACTATTTACAACTGGAGTTTGCATTAGCTCAGCCAACATATTAAATGCAACAAGGATTTCAAAGTGTTTTTTTTAATTAAAAGTCTTTTAATCAAAGACATTTAACTTATTCTTACCTACTCATCAAGTCAATTACTTCGAGAAATACCACTAATAAAACAAATGCTCCAATTCAAAACACAACCTGTATCATAAGCTGGTTGTAAGGAGTAGGTGAAAAAAAATCCCACCAAATCTTTAGCGCAGTGGCTGGCCCACGGAAAAGGTTCAAAAATCATTAGCTATTATGATTACGAATGTTAGAATTACTCATCTACAAAGAGCCTCCTACCTAACTTAACAAATTACTCAGTACCTCACATAACACACTTGCAACGACCAGGTAGAGGCAGATTTACAGTAAAGCAAGGATCCTTTTTAAGAAAAAAGGATCCCCTCAAATTATACACGCAGCAGGCCCAAGAAAACCTGGATCCTTCCCTGATTACAAGTAGCAAGCTACACTCACACTCACCCCCCGATTCCGTTCCTCCACTTTCTCCCTTCTGAACATGACACCGATCGCTCCACTTGCATTTTCACCTTACTATGTAACTATAAACAACAGTGTTTCTATACGTAAGCTTTATGTAAGTGGAATCATATCACGTTATACTTCATCTCTTATACTTTTCTATTGATATTTTATATTTTTAAGATTGATTCATATTGATATACACAGGTTGTAACTACTCTAGCGTCCTTGATTGGACGGATATAATAACCATTTATTTGTGCATTGTCCTGCTGATGGATATCTTGGGTCTTTACCATTTTCTTCTGTTACAAACAAAATGGTAGGAAGTATGCAGCCATTCCTGTTCAGATCTCCCTGGGGACCAGCATCAGCCAGAGTTTCTCCAGGGAATCATGGCAGACACTGATGCATCTTTTGTCCTTACTAACAAAACTCAATGTGTTCTAGATGGTAATTAAACACCATCACCTTCCCAGACCTCCCTGTAGCTACAGTAAGACACATACCTCAGTTCTGGCCAAAGATAAAAACCTACTGAAGATTCCCAAAAGACTGCTTCCCTTGATATAGTGATGGCCCTCCTTCCTCCCCTGCTAGAACACAGACCTGAGGGCAGGAGACGAGCAGCCATGATGTGAGCATCAGGACAAAACCTTTAGCAATACTTTACTTAGGTATCATTCTATAAAGAAACGGAATATATTTCCCCCCAAAATGGTGAGTTAGCCTTGTAGTCCTGTATCATAAAACCTAAAGTGAGATTCTTAAATTAGAAATATATATATTATAAAGACAAAACGTTTTGTTCTTAAATGTTAGTAGTCAGAATAAGCAAACAAGAAAATCGAACAACTTATCTAAACTCTTCCAGTGCTTACTAAGATGGTGACAGTGTTAATAGATAACACTCAAAATGCACTTATCACATGCCAGGCACTGTTTTAAGAACTTCGCATGTATTCAATCAAGTCTCAGAAAAAGGAAACTATTATCATTATTTCCACATTAGATTAGGAGCCTCCATAGAGAGACATTAAGTAACTCCAACATCACCAAGGCAGTGAGTGACAGAGCCAGGATCTGTGAGTTTAGCGCTTCAGGGCGTGTGTTGGTGTGGCAGGCTAAATACTGCCCCCCCAAAGATGCCCACCTCCTAATTCCCGCGAATACAACTCCTCTTACTTTATGTGGCAAAAGGGACTTTGCAGGTGGGATTAAGTTAAAGATCCTGTGATGGGGAGATGATCCTGTATTAGCTGTTTGGGCCCAATCACCTTCCAGATGATCAAAATGGGCCCTATAAGAGGGAGATGGAGGGTCAAAGCAGCAGTAGGATTTGGTGATGGGAACAGAGGGTGGAGGGAAGCAAGTAAGTTGCAGGTCAAGGAATGCAGGCAGCCCGCAGAAGCTGGAAAAGGCAAGGAAACAGGTTCTCCCTAGAACATTCAGAAAGCAGCCAGGCCCATTGACACCTTGACCTTGGCTCAGTGAGACTGATCTTAGACTTAAGATTTCTAGGATTGTAAAATAATGTCTGTTGTTTAAACCGTTAGGTTTGCAATAATGTTACAGCAGCCATGGGAAATGAATAGCCGATAACTCTGCCCCCAACCCCACCCTCCCAAGTCCTTGTCCTCCAGGAGCTCCCTCATCCGGAGAGGTACGCCACCAGTTGCTCCAACACCAGATGCCACGGGGGCCACAGAACCCCAGAGTGAAGCACTGGGGGATCCCGGGGAAAGCGTCTGGTCCACACGCATGGGCCCCTGGCCATCCCAGAAGAGAGCCCTTGTCATCCACAGCTGCCTACAAAGCCCAGGGAGATAATGAGGGTCTGCAGCCACTCGCTAATGGTTTTTTTTTCAGGGAATTCATCTTCTAATGAACCTGCCCTGATAATGTTTCCACATTTGTGTGAGACAAAACTTGGCAAGGGAAAGGGCAACACCCTCACAGAGCTTCCTTCCTGGAATCCTCTGGTGGCCTCTCTGAATTTACCAGTCCGGCCTTCCTGCCTTTCCTTCTAGTTGGGGCCCCTGCACCTCCAGACTAGTAATGCTTGACATTTCCTTTCTCCCCAGCCAAACTCAGGCCCATAAGCAGATTGTTCTCAGGTTAGAGACGCAGACTCATCTTCAATCCCCAACTCCCCTTTCAAGGAAACGCGTCCCACATGCATTGATCTCCACACGCGTCACAGTCTTCCCCAGTCAGACCAACAAACTGAGATTTATCACATACCTAAATAACAGAAGCATCCAAGCAATCCTTAAAATAAGTGGGGGTGCAAAAAGGAACCGACTCCTCTCTTTATATGATGTTCTTTTAAAAATCCACAAAGAAGTCCAACCCTTCCTAAACGCAGAATGTACAAGGCCAAAGGTTTAAGCTACACTATTGGGCAAATGGCCTCAGCTTCTGTTGATCTTAATACATGAAACACACAGAATTTGGGAGATGGGAATATCTAGGAATAATTATAGAGAAACGGTATGAGTATTTGTTATTTAGTCTGTGGCTCAGCGGTAAAGAATCTGCCTGCGATACAGAAGATGCAGGAGACCCAGGTTTGATCCCTGGGTTGGGAAGATCTCCTGGAGAAGGAAATGGCAATCCACTCCAGTACTCTTGCCTGGAGAATCCCATGGACAGAGAAGCCTGGCAGGGCTAAAGTCCATGGGGTCACAGAAAGACTGAGCGATTGTGCGTTCTCAGTTGCTTCAGTTGGGTCCGACTCTTTGCAACCCCATGGACGGTAGCCCCACCAGGCTCCTCTGTCCATGGGATTCTCCAGGCAAGAGTACTGGAGTGGATTGCCATTTCCTTCTCCAGGGGATCTTCTTGACCCAGGGATCAAACTCGCATCTTCTTCATTGTCAGGTGGGTTCTTTACTGCTGAACCACCAGGGAAGCCCAACATGAGTATTTACTGAATACTTAATCCTGATTATCATATCCACCGTACATCAG
The DNA here is from genome assembly GCF_049115385.1 of Moschus berezovskii. Classification (NCBI taxonomy): domain Eukaryota; kingdom Metazoa; phylum Chordata; class Mammalia; order Artiodactyla; family Moschidae; genus Moschus; species Moschus berezovskii. The sequence goes on from NC_142483.1 coordinate 16,437,213, forward strand.
AGGTACTAATATTAACTCTACTTGACAGATGAGCAAATTGAGGCACAGAGAGTCTAGTAACTTGCCCACAACCACAGCCAGTAAGCAGCGGAGCAGAACAAGAGCCCCAGGAGGCAAACACTAACTTCAACAGGAAGTGTTTGCCGTAACCCACCTGTCACCTGAGTGTCACCTGTCCCCACCCTCACACAATTAGTTAAATGGGATTACAAGGCTAGAGGAAAGTTATCAAGGAAAACTGTACGCTGCACAACAGGGAAACCCCAACATGGATCACACAGTCCCAGGGAAGTCCTGCAATCAGGACCTGCCTTCCAACTGCTGGACAGCCTGTCCCTCCTGTCCCACCAGCTCTGTACCCAGATTGCATTCGACCCTGTAGAGTAGCTGAGGGTGAAGATCTGAAGCTGCAAACCAGCTCCTTCAAGGAGCGATGGCACCGCCTCCATGAGGCTCTGTTCTCTAACACACAAAAGGTGAAGGGTAATGTTTATAGCACCCAGCACAAGGCCGACTCAACTGGACATGAAAACAGAAGACTGTGGGCCCTGGAATAAAAATAACCCCTCAGATTTACTTACCAAAAATTATCCAGTGTACCAAGTCCTTTACATATATCATCTCATTTGGGATTAATTTCTTGGTAGGACACAAGAAAAGAAACATGGGTCAGGAGAGACGGATGTACAACATACAGCCCTCAAACCAATAAATAACTTACCTGGAACACTGTGCCTGCATGAGGGCCCATCACCCCAGTGACTGTAAATAAAGTCATCCCCAGCACCTGGTGCACAGTTGGTGCTTAATAAATGTTGAATGAACAATGAATGCACACGAACCATTTTTAAAAGGATCTGCCACTTTCCCTGTTTTCTTGAGCCACACAAAGCAAGTGTATATATAGAAACCACCCCAGCCGTACATTTGAGTAACGTGAGAGCAAATCATGAGGAAGCCCAGCCATGTCCACCTGCCAGGGGAGCTCCCAGCTGTGGGTGCCAAGGACCGGCGTGAAATAACATGGAACCTCCACACCGATGAGACAGATTGCAGTTGTTTTTAAGCAAACCATCACAGTGGCTCGGGGCTTCCCTCGAAGAAACCCCACACCTTCGTCCAAGAGACAAGGAACTCGGAAGGCAGAGCTGCATCCTCCAGGCTCCGCTGTCACAGACATCTTCCAGGCCATCTGCAAACAGCTCTCAGGAGCCCACAGGCTGACAGGCGGCATCCGGAGATGATCAGATTTCTATCAGTACCGACACATGGCACTTCTCTCTGGCTCCCATTCAAGATGCCACTCCTCGCCTCAAGGGCTGCTAACACTTCCTGAACAATCAAGCCTTTAAGGACATGGCCCTGTATCAGTGTTCGGATACACCTCGCCAGTGTTATGCCTGCCGCTGACAAACCCCCTGACACGGTCTCAATTTCCCTGTGCCCGCTTCCTCCCAAAGATGGGCCCACACATCCATCTCCATCCCAGGCAATTAAGCGACACTGCCCCCAGACTCTCCACACCACAACAACCTTCCTCCTGACCTTCAGAGAACAACCCTCCCTGGCTGATTTTTCCTTCAGCTTTATGGTGTCTACTTGTTTCAGACTCTTTAAGTTCAAAACCCCTGGCCTAACATCCTGGTGATTCCATGTATACTCAGAAGTCAGGATGTGATTCCCGCTGTGGCGGGAACACAGGGAATGCTGGGCACCAGCCATGCTGTGTTTCTTGATCCGGGTGCTGCTGACTGCAAAGGCATGTCCAGTACGTGAGAGCCACATGGGCTATTTGTAGGCTTCTCGGAATGTGTATGATTCATCTATAGAAGGGTCATAAATAAAACTGCTGATTTACATGAATTCTCAGTGTGTTCTAGAACTTTAGGGGCTGGAGCTGGGGGGTCAATTACACCATATTTCAACCTCATAAGTCACAGGGTTTCTCAACAGCCTGAAAAACCAGTTGTTCCTGTGGTTGAGACCCAACAGATCACACTGGGTTCAGAAACTCCCAACAGCCCAGAAGGAAAGGCAGCCACAGACGTGCTGCCATGGCACGTGGCTCCTGTGGACGCTGAGCCAGAACCGATTTTGTCTGCTCTATAATGGGGCTTGCACAGTGACCACTTGGCCTTCTAGAAGAAAACAGCCAGCCAGCATGGTTTTCTGCAGAACGTCCTATTTGTAAAATCATGGGTGCTCACAGGGGATGGATGCTCTGATTGTAACATGCATTGTTTTCTGACAACAGAGGCCACGCCAGCAGCGCCTGCCCCAACCCTTCACATTCACCTCCCCCTCTCAGCCTCTTCCGAGCTGGCCAGGGATGGGTGTGTTCCGGGAACTCACTGCTCATGAGTCATCCTCCCAGGGCCTGACGGCTGCTCCTGGATCCTGATCAATTTCCTTCAAGAGACTGGCTTTGGTGTTTGGGGTTCACGCTGCAATAACTTGCAAAAATAAAACATCTTTTTCATGAGCAGACTGAGCAGCACATGAATGCATACATGAGCCTCAAGACTTCCCCTCCCCTCCTGTGTAACAGGAAACACTCGTTTCTGAGTCCCTTGGTCAGAGAGTCATTTGGTCACACCAGTCATTTAGCAACGGTGAATCTCTCATCACCGTATCCCAGCAGGGCTGCTCTGCTGGGCAGCTGGGGTGGGACACCATGGTCCAGGGGCAGCCTGGTCTTTGCTGGCCAGAGGACAAGGCGAAATTGGCCTGAGACTTGGGGGCTTATCCCTAGCCTAGCTTTGTGCAGGCTGAGATCTCCAAAATATTTTGCACTGCATAGATTCTTGGGCAGAAAAGTCTCTGTTGAGCCCTTCTGAATGTACTTTCTGAGAACAGATGAAACTTCAGTAAAATTCCATCTGTGCACTTTGCAAGATGGTGAGCCTGAGGAGGCGGCCCTGCCAAGAATAGCCCCTTCGGGAATGAGTGGGTGCCAAGCGAGGCGGGGAGAGGGTTCACGCTTCAGGGGCGCCTTCTCCCTGAGGTTCCTCCGCCAGCTCCTCGGTCAAGCCTGGATGATGCTGACACCTGTGGTAAAACTTCACTCGACGGCCCTCTTGGAAGCCACCCAGAAACAGACTCCAGACAGCACCGGGAGAAAAAGGCCTGTGATTGGGGACCCCAGAGATCTGGATTCAAATCCAGCTCTGGGACCATGGACGAGTCACTTCTCTCTGGAAACCATTCTGGACATGGTTTACCTTCTCTGTAAACCCCTCCAAGACATCAGCACAGCATCTCTCAAGTCCCCTGAGTGCCGGTGGCTTTTCAATTCCAGCCCACCAGACTTGTTTTTCTTTTTTTTTTCTAATTAATTGCCAACATTTCAAAATCTGGAGGGCTCTTGAGAATTTAGAGATTTTACTTTAAAATCCCCAATACTGGATTCTCTTGGGATATCAGCAGACCTGGCCACAGTGGACCCACATTACCCATAGGAGGCAGAAACTAGGAAACAGAAAGAGTTCCCAGAAAAGGGAATGAACCACCCCAAGCTGATGCCCTGTGAACATTTAAGTTGGGGACTCCAGTTCATAAGTCTGCTTTATTTTGTTCCTTTAATATATTGCTCAACTTTTTCATTTTTCACTTCGAATGGAACACTTCATGAATAAGCTTTGAAGTCAAAATACTTCACAAGAACCAGTACAAACAATCTATTAAGTGGGGCTCCATAAAGCAGGGGACATATATCCCAACCTGCCAGCAATTCTAACACTGTCGGTCCAGGGCGGTTTAACAGTCCTCTCGGACTCTCTGAGCTCCATGGGCTGTCTCCTCAACCCTCTACCCCTCAGCCAGGGACATATGTTTGGGAGCCAGGACAGTGAGGTCAGAGGTGGGCGGGTTTCTGAGAAGGTCGGGGCCACATCTGCATTTTGTCATCCTTCTGGACAGGCCAGCATGTGCAACGCTGCCTGTGGGCCTGCCAAGTCACTGGCGGAGATGAAGCAACAAGTGAGACACGTTGCAGACAGACGCGAGAAAGAAAGGCACAGAGAAGAGAAACTCAGGTATGTCGGGGACGAGAGGCTGCGATCAGGAAGATGGGACCTGGATCCACCTCTCTTTCAAGGAAACACACAAGCCAAGAGGTGCAGGAGTGGAAACGCAGTTCTCAGGGCAGTCACACCTCACTGGTAATAATAATGTAATGACACGACAGTGAAAGGATTGGCAGCAGCAGGACAATTGACACTCAGTGAGCTCTGACTCTGTCAGGCGCTGGGGTTATCATCATCATCCCCACTTTAGATGATGAAACTGAGGCCCAGCAAGGTCACAGATTTGAGCAGGATCATGGGGCAACAAGCGGTGGAGCGGGAACCTGACCGTAGGCAGCTGCTTCCTGAATCGCGGGGCTCTCTGCTGCCTCGTGCATCGTGCCTCTGATGTTCAGGATTCGGTGACGAAAAATCACCACGCAATCTATCTGCACGTGTGCTCCTAGCTGTGAAATAATGACGCTATTTACACTGCCATCGAAATGCACAGATCACTCTGCACACAGAACTGCGCATGCTCCTCTTTACGCATGGCGTGGAGGACCTTTAAGATGAACTTTGACCATCTGCAACCTGCATCTTACTCGCCAGCTTTAGCTGTGCAAGCCACTGCGTGTGTCGTTGGCCTTGTTCACAGTGAAGTGTCCGCCCCTTCAGAGACCTGACTGCCAGCACCCCAATCACCCAGAACAAAGGTGCCCAGTGTTTGCGAAAAGCCTAAATAATGGAGGGGGGGCGGTTCTCTTGAAAGATAGTTACAGGGTTGTTTTACAAAATATATCGATACCGTGCTCCAAGGAAGAGACATTTGGACCCTCACTCACTGTCTGTCAGTCTTACTTTTACAGACACCATTAAACTTAAGAAGAACAGATTAGAAGCAGCAAAACCTAAAGAGGGGAATGAGAAAAAGAAGGTGGTGGTAACGGGTGACATAGATTTCCAGAAAGGAGCCCAAAAGGAAATTGCAGGATTTAGCACCAGGGAAAAGGTCTCAGCCCCACTCCCTGGTTAAAGGCACATGGCTGTGTGCAAGGCTCTGTGATGAAGCTGTAAGCGCAACATGGAAAGTCAGAGGGGGAAGGTGAAACTGGGGCGGGCATCCCATTTCATAAAGCAGGGAGGCATGAAGCCTAATAAAGAAACACTTACTGGCACGTTATGACCAACCTTGATAGTATATTAAAAAGCAGAGACATTACTTTGCCGACCAAGGTCCGTCTAGTCAAGGCAATGGTTTTTCCCGTGGTCATGTATGGATGTGAGAGTTGGACTGTGAAGAAAGCTGATCGCCGAAGAATCGATGCTTTTGAACTGTGGTGTTGGAGAAGACTCTTGAGAGTCCCTTATACTGCAAGGAGATCCAAGCAGTCCATTCTAAAGGAGATCAATCCTGGATGTTCATTGGAGGGACTGATGCTAAAGCTGAAACTCCAATACTTTGGCCACCTCATGAGACGAGTTGACTCACTGGAAAAGACTCTGATGCTGGGAAAGGTTGGGGGCGGGAGGAGAAGGGGACGACGGAGAATGAGATGGCTGGATGGCATCACCGACTCTGTGGACATGAGTTTGAGTGTACTCCGGGAGTTGGTGATGGACAGGGAGGCCTGGCGTGCTGTGATTCATGGGGTCGCGGAGAGTCGGACACGACTGAGCGACTGAACTGAACTGAACTGAACTGGCACCATCAATGAAAACAAAAACATTTTAGGAACAGGTTGTAAAGTTCAGCCACCTGGAACTGATGTGAGCATGCTGGGTCTAAGCAAATGATTTGAACGAAGCATCTCATGTTTTTCCGCTCTAACACGGAACTCTCTGGAGACTGCTCCTTCAGACACACTGCTGACGGTGTTTCAAGTTTGATACTGAGTCGCTCTCCACCCCATCTACCTGCAGGCAAGTCTATGCCTCCTCCTCTGCGCCCCCCCCAGAGGACACCTGGCAATGTGTGGAGACATTACTGGTTGTCACAACTTGGAGGGGGAAGTGCTGCTGGCATCTAGTGGGCAGAGGTGATAGACCATGCTGAACACCCCACTGCGCACAGGACAATCCTTAACAACCAGGAACGACCCTGGCCAACATGTTATAGTGCCAAGGCTGAAAAACCCAGATCTAAACCAAGGCAAAGGCGGCAGGTGCCCCATCGCTGTCATTTATTTCTCTGTCAGGTGACTGCGGACTTTTCGTGTCTTCACCTGCACTCGGGGCTAATCACTCCCAAACCCTATTGGGCTCTATTGGGAATCAGGTTTTCAAAGTGCTTTGTTAATCACAGATCTCCCTCCGCCAACATCTCTCCTGTTGCCTGCGGAGCCTCTGACTTGATTGAGGGGAGTAGAAAAGCAGTGGGATCTGGTTAGGTGGGAGGAGCCAGCACAGACTGGTCCTGGGTCCTGCGTGGCACCCACTGAGGACGAGGACTCCCTCATGGAGTGCCCGTGAGAGACAATGCATCCTGAGAGAACCTGATGGCCTGAACAGCCCTGCTTCCCTTCAAGGGGAGCCGGGAAGAGTGTGGTTGATTATGGGCTGGGATCTACAGGGCAGGGCCTCAGCTCCATGACCTGCCTCACAAGCCAGGAACCACACTCCTCCAACACAACACAACACTAACAGCAACAATAATAATGAAGATGATGCTTAAAATTGATACTGCTCAAGAACTAAGCCCTCTTCCCGGATTATCTCACTTAATCCTCACAACCACCGCAGGAGGTGGGTAGGGTGGCTACCTTCACTTTACAGGTGAACTAAAATCACTTGTCCAAGGCCTCACAGCTCAAAACAAACTGGCCTCCACACCCAGGATTCAGATACCACACTCCACAGCCTTAACCATAATGGCACCATCCTCCAAAACTATACCACTTGCATCGCCACCTGGATTTCCATATTCTAGAAGAAAGCTGGAAACTCAGCGGTACAGACAGCACAATTTCAACTATAATAATCAATGTGTGTGTATATGCACACGAAGGCAAGATGGAAATTTCCTGCAGTATTCACTGATTAAACAGTATTTACTGATGAAGAGTAGAATTACAGGTGATTTTTTAAATTTCCTCTTTATATTTTTCTAAAATCCTTAAAAAGTTTAGCAATAAATAAAAAGTAATAGCTAGTAATAAAATAAAAATAAACTTATAAAAGCAGAATGTTATAAAGTTTGTTTTTAATTTTTTAAACATCAGTTTCTTGCAAATATTTATCAAAAAACCTGAAATTACTGTCTAGACCAGAGGCTGGCAAACTGTAGTCCAAGGGCCAATTCCAGTCCTCTGCCTGTTTGTATAAAGTTTTATTGGTACTTAAAGATTTAAATGCAAGATATGACACCATAAATCTCCTAAAAGAGAACTTAGGCAAGACATTCTCTGACATAAATTTTCTTAGTCTCTGAAGGCAAAAGAAATAAAAGCAAAAATAAACAAATAGGGCCTAACCAAACTTAAAAGCTTTTTCACAGCAAAGGAAACCATCAACAGAATACAAAAACAACTTACAGAATGGGAGAAAAGATTTGCAAATGATGCACCCAGCAAGGGCTTACTTTCCAAAGTATATAAACAGCTCATACAACTCAATATCAAAACAAACAAACAAACAACCCAATCAAACAATGGGCAGAAGACCAAAACAGACATTTCTCCAAAGAAGATCAATAGCTGGTCAACAGGCACATGAAAAGATACTCACATCACTAATCATTAGAGAAATGAAAATCAAAACCATAATGAGGTATCACCTCACACTTCACATAGGTCAGATTTGCCATCATCAAAAAGTCTATGAATAATAAATGCCAGAGAGGATGTGAAGAAAAGGGAAACCTCCTACACTGTTGGCAGGAAGGTAAATTGGTGCAGCCACTATGGAGAACAGTATGAAGGTTCCTTAACAAACTAAAAATAGAGTTACCATATGATCCAACAATCCCACTCGTGCTCATATCCACAAAAGAGGATAACTCTAATTGGAAAAGATAAATGTACCCCATGTTCACAGCAGCACTACTTGCAATAGGCAAGATATGGAAGCAACTTAACGGCCCATAGACAGAGGAATGGACAAAAAAGTAGTACCCTGGAATGTTATTCGGCCACAAAAAAAGAATGAAACAATGCCATCTGCAACAACAGGGATGGACCTAGAGATTATCACAGTAAGTGAGGCAAGTCAGACAAACATATCACTTACTTGTGGAATCTAAAAAAAAAAGAAAATGATACAAATGAACTTACTTACAAAACAGAAACAGACTAACAGACATAGCAAAAAAACCTTACTGTTACCAAAGGGGAAAGGAGGGAGGGATAAACTAGGAGTTTGGGATTAACAGATACACAGAATAAATAACAAGGACATACTCTATAGCACAGGGAACTATATTCCTATCTTGTAATAACCTATAGTGGAAAAGAATACACACATACACACACACCCCTGAATCACCTGCTGTACACCTGAAACTAACACAGTGTAAACCAACTATACTTCAATTAAAAAAAATAAAGTTTCATCAGAACACAGCCATGTTCATCACTTACGTAAATGTCTAATGCCCACTTTTTGATACACCTGCAAGTTGAGCAGCACATAGACACGTGGGAACACTACACCCCGCCTTCTAATGCAGCCTAGAGATGGACCTCTTCCTTTCCCAATTCTAAACTTCTCCTCACAATGTGTGTGTTTTTTGTTCCAGCCCTCAATGGATGAATCAGGAAGCTCATGAAACTACAGCCCCTCCTTAGAGAGGTACGCATATGATGTCGTACTTTTATAAAATTTGGAAAAGGGTGTTTTAATAAAATTTGGAAAGGGATATTTTTGAAATCTTTTTATAATTTGAAGCCCCCCCAAATTATATATGTTTTCAGACTCTTCAAAACTGGATCTGCCCCTACATAATGCCCAGACATTTCCCCACCTAGTTCTATGTTCAAGACCACATCACATTCAGCAGCAAAAGAAGGATATTGTCCCACCAACCCCCAAGCAGCTCTAGCCATGACGAGCAGTTTGATTTCCAATCCCCAGACGGCAAATCTGGTGTGTCTAGGAGCTGCCCTTCCAGAGACACCTAGGATCCACCGCGAAGCTCATGGAGCCGACCAGTCCTGAGAGCACCCACATCCGCAGAAAAGAAAGAGGAGCGCCTGCTCACACACGCTGTCCTTCAGCCATTCCTTAGCTCCACTGAAATCCCACCATCCAATGCAATTTATGTATTTTTATGACACACATAATCTGTACTCTCCAATTACAGAGCCTCTGTAATCAGAGCACTTCCAAATAATAAGTAGCAGGTGGGTGATCTAAAACTGCTTTCTAAAAAAGCAATGTGGCTTGGAAGAATAAGAAAGGGGGGATCAAATCACACAGTGTGAGTGCAAACAGTGGACAACTGTCTATTTAAAAGAACTCTCCAACGCATAGCACAGCCGTTACGGTGGGGCATTTACATCAATCAGGAGTCTCCGGAGTCCAGTTGTCCAATCAAATGCACCCCCCACGCCTCAAAGGTCAGGTGGGTAGAGTCCCTCCCTGGTCTATTCTTATCCCCCCTCCCTGGTGTGGGGGAGGGAGTATCTCTGTGGAGTGCAGCTGGCGGTCTTGATAAGCAGGTGTCAGGGGGTTGAACATGACCTTGCTCATCAGCTGGTGGGAACCAGGCAGACAAGGGAGTCTCTGTATCGCTGTCCAAAGGGTCCCAGCCCCAGAAACAAGACACAGTGAGGCCTGGGTGAGGGAGGGAGGAAGGGAGGGAAGCCTTTGCACACACTGCCCCTGACCCCCTCCCCACCACCACATACACCAGGGGGGAGTCACCAGACAAAAGGAAATCCACATCATTTCACTCGGAAGAGGAAAAACTTCCACCGAGAGGAAAAGAAAAGTCTGACCATAAGGATGTGTTGAAGTGTTTCCCAAACAGCAGAGGTAGGCAAAGATAAGCTGAGGAGATGGGTTTTGAGGAAAATCAAGGGGAAAGTCAACATTCTCTGCGGAGCTGGCAAAATCAATCAGGAGAACTGTTGGCAGAGGTGGGAGGAGATGAATGTACGTTCACCCAGCTGATTCCATCGTACAGACAGCCAGGGCTGTGTCAATGGCTGTTACTGTACCAGCCCCTGGAAGGGGTCCAACATGCAGGACCCGCTCTGAATGTCCACTAACCCAGTTTCTAATTAAATGTGGGTTAACTGGCACCGCTCCTTACAGCTCAAGGGGCCGATTCAGCGCCGAAAGGAGCATTTTTCAAACTAAAAAGGCCAAGCCAGCACCTTTTATTTCCCCACATCCTTTCAGTTGCTCAATGTGACCCACTGCTGGCTGAACGGAGTCCTTGGTCCTTGGAGAAATCAAGCCTCCCCGGCCCCCTCGGCTGCCGCCGCGCAGTCACCGAAGCACCGACTTGGCAAATGTGAACTTTAACTCCATTCCGCTTTTCCCATGCTGTGGTCGCTGCTGCCCCGGGGATGAGTCACCCGTGAAAGCCTCCCATTGTCCCCAACAGACGAAATGCTCAATCCCAGAGATTCACACTTCTCCAAGAGCCAGTCTCCTCCTGTGGTCTCTGGAGGATGCTACTGCCCGAGCAGTCTTCTCTTCCCAAATGAGCTGCCAACACAAACGTGAGAGAGACGGGCATGGGAGACAACTTTCAGAAGCACCAGGACAAATAGAGTATGAACTCTGAAACTCAAGGCAAACTTCCATTGAGACATTTAAAGGCACAGAGCAATACCGGCCAACATGTTGGCAATAAAATGCCACAGTTATTATACATCAACTAAGGCCCTGGGGTAAGGAAGTATGTCACACACCTCAACTCACTTAATCCTTGGAACTGCCCTAGAAGGTAGGCCCTACTATTAGCATCATTTTACATTCCAGGAAACTCCAGCACAGAGAGGTTAAGTGATCTACCCAAGGTTACACAGTGGCGCAGTCAGGTTGGGAACCAAGGCAGTTCATCTCCATAGCGTGTGTTTTTCAATACCACGCTATCATGAATTACTAAACTAATTTACAATTGTGAACTTCAAGTTATGCTAAAGTGTCCACATTTGGGGGAGGTTGTGATTTTTTCAACTCACTTTTATGTCACTTCTCACTCTCCTCCCAAGAAATGCGATAACCTGGCTTTTCAGATATAAAAACCACTGGTATCAGTCAGTGTGGTGAGCATCAGTTACATATCATCTCACTTAATCCTCACAACCAGTCTATGAGGTTGGCATTAATATTTTCCCCTTCACAGATAAAGACATTGAGATTCAGGGAGGTCACATCCTTGCCCAGAATCATAACACAGAGCAGGAATTTGAATCCAGAATGTCAGATTTCATTGCCTACATTCTATTATATATGCCATCTCTCACAGAATGTCAAGATTTCCCAGGAAAAAAAAAAATCAAGAGTGTCATGAAATGAGGGGTGAGAATGACCAAATTCAACAACTAAGCCCCCTGGACTCAGTGAATGGGAGAGACGGCAGCGGGAGGTTGAACTGTCGTTGCAGACCATCCACCCGGCCTCTGCCCTGCACCACCATGACCTTCGGCATACCTCTGCTCTCTCCAAGCCTCAGTTTCCTAGTCTGTGGAGGAAGATCAGGAACGGCAAGGGGCCCTGCCAGCCCAGGATTAGACAAGGCACGTGGTCACCTGCAGCAGGGAGGGCTGGAGGAGTGGCTGTTTCCCCTCCCTGGCGGGTAACTTCCCTGCTCCTGGCACTAACCTCCAGGGGCAGCTGTCTAACTCTCTCTGGACTCAGGTCTGTGCCCTGAGCAGAGTTCCCAGGTACAGCCCGAGGTCAGGTAGTGGCGAAGGGTCCACAGTTCCTCTGGGAGGAAGGAGGAGAAAGCTGAGAGAGGAAGAAGCTGGGGTGGGACAGTAAACTGAACATGTGCTGGACCTCCACCCGTGGCGTAAAAACATGTAGAAACCCCCTGAGCTCTGCCCGTAAGTGGACACACACATCATATATATTTACAACTCAAGAAACGTTAAAAAAAATGATGATAATAAAAGTATGTGAAGAGATGGCAAATCAGATGAGGCAAGAAGAGTCCGTCAAATTAAAACTTTGCTACTATAAATGCTCCAAAAAATATTTATCCCACCAAAGATATCCCTTTAAAAGTGTCTACCTTCCAAGTTCTGTAGGAAAAGGCAACAAAGGAACAACGGAGATGACCCCTGTGTTTGTCTGTGGGGTTGGGGGCAAGGGTGAGGGCAATCCTTTACTTGACAACCAACTTGCAAGGTGCCCACCTAACGCTTTGACGCGCTACTCCTATTTCTATGTGTAATTCAGTGGAGCAAGTAAGTCCTTGAACTTCAGGTAAAACCTCAGAATCCTGATGCGGTCACTGACTTGCTGGGCCTCGGGTTGGGTGAGGAATCCCAGCGCCTGGCAGCCTCCTCTCCCACTTGTGAGAAAGGACAGTGAGGACACAGAAGAAAGGGCATCACCGACCCAGGAGTCGTGAACATGAAGTGTTTCTGCTACCCAGCAACTGATTCCCTGCCCGTGGGTAATAGCACTTGGCCTTTCCACTGGGGGAACCACCCCTCCCCATTCTGAGTTTATGGGTCCAAGTGAGGCTGACTCTATCCCCCCACCCTCATGGTCCGGAAGAAAGCATGGACAAGCTGAACAAATATGAGTCTACTTGGGCAGTCCTGTTAGAACAAGTGGGAATGATAAACTCTCACTCCACCACTGTGGGAGAATGTCAGCCTGGAGCTTCTGGGAGGTACCCTGTGGAAGAAGGCTTCCTGAGAATGAGGCCAGTACAGAAAAAAGGCAGAGCCAAGAGAAGAAGAGAAAGGGACCAAGACCTAATAACACTGAACTCCTGGGTCCAGCCATTCCTGAAGCCATATACTCTTGGCCTTTCCGTTCTTATGATCATTGCCGTCCCTATGATACTTGCTCCAGACCAAATTGGGCTTCTGTCACTTGCAATAACAACAAATCTTGACTAACGGGACCAATGTACAGAATCACAAGACCTCCACATTATTAATACAAGAAGTCACTGGAGGCCACCCAGCAGTATTGCGCACACAACAAGCATTCAACAATGGTACTTTGGTCAGTGAATATTTGCTCATGACTCGAGCTCCAACTTCTCAAACTGAAATCAAGCTAGCCTGACAGCATTACTTTAAGCTACAAGATCAACTAACCGCATCTTCATAGAACAGTATTTTAAATGATGGTAACTTAAAATGCTTTTTAATGAAAAGAAACACAGATCACAGCCACGTGGTTCATACTAGGAATGCAAAGATCAGTCAATATTAGGGAATAAATCAATGTAATTCATCTCATTACCGAGTCAAAAGAAAAAAAATGTCTTCTTAAATGCCAGTCTTGTTAAATTTCAACATTTATTCCTGACTTTTAAGGGGGAAAATAACCTCTTAACAAAACAGGAACAGAGGGGAATTTCCTCAAGAGCTCCACAGGTCAAACCAAAAGTCTACATTTTGAGGGAAGGGTTAGAGCTCCACCACTGAAGTATAAGGTAAGAAGGACCTGAGCTTTCACCACTATTTAACATTACTCAGGAAGCACTTGCTAACGTAGTCAGACAACCAAAAAAAATTACCAATTTGAAAAGAAGAGGAAGTAAAATTTTATTGAGTTACAGACAATGTGATTATATGCCTGGAAAAACTCCTCCCAATAATAAGAGCAAAAAAATAAAATAAGATCTGAAAAACTATTAAAGCCTATTAAAAATGATTAAAACCTATAAAAAACTATTTAAAAACTAGGACTATTTCATAATATTAGTTAACAATAATAAAATATGTTATTAAACAACAGCTCTCCTACATGACAAAAAAAAAAAACACATGAAAATATGATGGTGATCTGGCCAAAGTAAATGATTATTCTAACAAAGATTCCTTCTTCTGTGCTGTCGTAGTCCCCCTTCTCTGTGTGGATTTGGGTGGAATGCCTGAAATACACAGACAGCCCTAACCAAACAAGGACCTTGTCGAAAAGATGCTTATCTTACTTTGGCTCAACAATCTCTGGAAACTGGGAACCCATCTCCTGAGACGGCCTACTCGTCACTGAGCGAAGCCTAGTAGGTCCCTCTCCCATCCAGCACAGAGCAAGGAGACCCATTCTTCAAGATGTGACCTCACAGTGACAAGGCTGGTCACACTGACCAGCACGCATTTACTGATACTGACCTGCATGCTGTTCCTCACTAAGCTCAGCCCCTGTCCTGCCCCTGCTTCTCTTCCGCCTGCCAAGAGTTTCCCTAAAGAGGCTATGGGGCTTGCTGTCTCAACACTCAAGTCTGTGCTAAAATGATATTCTCCGAAAAAAATCCCTCCCAGTTTCCCTGTCTAAAATTTCGTCTTATTCTCTATCCCTTTATTTAACTTTATTTTTCTTCACAGAATACGTCATCAGCTAATGTCACTTCACACGTCTGTCAGTTTATAGTCTGTTTATTCAGACTTTCTCTCCAAAAGGTAAACTCCATCAAGACAAGGATCACCATGTCTGCTTAATTCACTGCTGTCTCCCCCCACCCTTAACACTCCCTTCTCAGACACAGAATGGGTTCAATAAAAAAATGTTGGTTTTATGGACAGATGGATGGATGGATAGAAAAACAGGTTCTTTAAGTCCTCAGATCCAATCCCAACCCTCAGTTCAGTTCAGTCGCTCAATCATGTCTGACTCTTTGCAACCCCATGGACTGCAGCACACCAGGCTTCCCTGTCCATCACCAACTCCCAGAGTTTACTCAAACTCATGTCCATCGAGTTGGTGATGCCATCCAACCATCTCATCCTCTCTCATCCCCTTCTCCTCCCGCCTTCAATCTTTCCCAGCATCAGGGTCTTTTCAAATGAGTCAGCTATTCGCATGAGGTGGCCAAAGTATTGGAGTTTCAGCTTCAGCATCAGTCCATTCAATGAATATTCAGGACTGATTTCCTTTAGGATGGACTAATTGGATCTTCTTGCAGTCCAGGGGACTCTCAAGAGTCTTCTGCAACACCACAGTCCAAAAGCATCAATCCAGGGCTTCCCTGGTGGTCCAGTGGTAAAGAATCCGCCTTGTAATGCAAGGGACACTGGTTCGATCCCTGATCTGGGAAGATCCCACATGCTGCAGATCAACTAACCCTGCGCTCTGGAGCCTGAGAGCAGCAACTACCAAGCCCATGTGTCATAACTACTGAAGCCCAAGGGGCCTAGAGCCCGTGCTCTGCAACAAGAGAAGCCATTGCAACGAGAAGCCACTGCACCACAACTAGAGAGGTGTCCCCGCTCACTGCAACTTGAGAAAAGCCTGCGCAAAGCAACAAAGACCCAGGGCATCCAAAAATAAATAAATGATTAAAAAAAAAAAAAAAAAGCATCAATCCTTCAGCGCTCAGCTTTCTTTATAGTCCAACTCTCACATCCATACTTGACTACTAGAAAAACCATAGCTTTGACTAGACTGACCTTTGTAGGCAAAGTAATGTCTTTGCTTTTTAATATGCTGTCTAGGTTGGTCATAGTTTTCTTTCAAGGAGCAAGCATCTTTTAATTTCATGGCTGCAGGAGCCCAAGAAAATAAAGTCTCTCACTGTTTCCATTGTTTCCCCATCTATTTGTGATGAAGTGATGGGATCGGATGCCATGATCTTAGTTTTCTAAATGTTGAGCTTTAAGCCAACTTTTTCATGCTCCTCTTTCACTTTTATCAAGATGCTCTTTAGTTCTTCACTTTCTGGCATAAGGGTGGTGTCATCTGTGTACATGAGGTTATTGATATTTCTGCCGGCAATCTTGATTCCAGCTGATGTTTCATCCAGCCCAGCATTTTGCATGATGTACTCTGCATACAAGTTAAATAAGCAGGGAAACAATATACAGACTTGATATACTCCTTTTTGGATTTAGAACCAGCCTGTTGTTCCATGTCCAGTTCTAACTGTTGCTTCCTGACCTGTATACAGATTTCTCAGGAGGCAGGTCAGGTGGTCTGGTATTTCCATCTCTTTAAGGATTTTCCCAACCCTACAAACTGAATATTTTTTAACACCAAAAACATTTTGTATTGGGGTATAGCCAATTAACAATGTTGTAATAGTTTAAGGTGGACAGTAAGGGGACTTAGCCATACGTATACATGTATCATGTATCCATTGTCCCCCAAACCCCTCCCATCCAGGCTGGCACATAACACTGAGTAGAGTTACATGTGCTATACAATAGGGTTTGTTGTTCATCCATTTTAAATATAGCAGTGTGTACATGACCTCCCCAAAGGATTTTGTGCTCAGATTCTCAGTCGTGTTTGACTCTTTGTGACCCCATGGACTGTAGGTCCCCGAGATCCCACCAGATTCCTCTGTCCACGGGATTCTCCCAGCAAGAATACTGGAGTGGGTTGCCATTTCCTCCTTGAGGGGATCTTCCCAACCCAGGGATCGAATCCGCATCTCTTAGGTCTCCTGTACTGGCAGGTGGTAGCACCACGATTAAAGGGGACTAAAGGGACATAAGAACCAAATGCAATACTTCAGCCAGGAATGCTCCCTGGATGTGGGGTGGGAAGGAGGAGAAATGGAATGAGCTATAAGAAATGTTTTGAAAAAGCTAAGGAAATTTGAATATGGTCTGGATATTTAAAGATGTTATAGGCCTCAGATAAATAAAAAGGGACTAGAATAATCAAAGAAGTAAAATTAATACTGAACACAGATTTTTTAAAAAAGAGAGAGAGAGATGTCTTTGGAAGGATAAGAGAAGTACCAAGTGCATTTCTGAATGATAACAGTGACATCTGACTTGTGTTCCCTAAATCCACTCCCACCTCTTCCCTCAATCCTAAAATGGTTCTGTGCACAAGGCTTCTGAAGATGAACCTCCTTGAAGAAACTGTACCAGCTTTTAAAATTTTTTTTTCTGAAATACAGCTGATAAAAGCCAATGTCTCTTTATGACATGGTGCAAAAGGAGGGCAAAGGTGTTCCGGCTCACCTGGAGGTGAAAGGTTGCCTAGGTTGGGTTCTTTACCTTGCTCTGAACAGCGCTACCCTTTCCACTAAGGACAAGGACACCCTAGACTCACATGTGCCTATATGGCAAAAACCACATGAACCAAAGATGGGAAGCGGGTCATCTGTCTTGAGTTTCCACGTATTTCATTAGACGCATTTGTGAAGTACTGCTGGCCTTCGGATCTCCTGCCATTTGTAAACACCTATGAAGAGATTTCACTTACTGGAATTTATATACTTCCTTGGATTTCAAGTTAGTATTTGAAATAGAATTTATTTTCTTGTTTGCAATGTTAATGCAACCTCATGATAGAATTTTTTAAACTACTGGGACTTGCCCCATTAACACAGGGAAAATCTTCACTTCCTTATTTTAGAATCATGTACTAAGCCCAAACACTGGAATGAACTTACGCAAATTCACAAAATATGTAATTAAAAGAACTGACACTAAAAAAAAAAGACATTTTAAAATTATTGCTAATTTGCAGAGGTGGGTAACAGTGGGTGAATATGAAGAAGACTGCCCCTATTTTAAGAGTTACAGGTCAAGGTATTTAGAGGTTGTCTGCAATGGGTTTTCAAGTGGGAAAAAAAAGTATATATGTGTACACATACACACAGAGAGAGAGAGAGAAAGTAATGATGCAAAATGTTCAAATAAAATCTAGGTTAAAAAAAACCTGTTAACTTTTCTGTAGGGCTACACATTTTCCAAATATACAGTTGGGTGGAAAAAATACAAGATAAAACTTAGTTTTTTTGATAACATATTATAATAAAAAGATAAAGAACACAAAGAAAGGAGTTGTTAGGTCTTTCATAAGTGATTAGATCTTCATTGTTTCAGAATTTAAAATACACCTACTATCCAAAGCACAATATTCTTTTTGCATGACTGACAGTTTTTTATACTTTTTTAAAAACTTTCCACAACAGTAAAAGTGTGCCCTCTGCCTGGAATGCTTACCCCCTCCACCCCAGGAACATCTGTTTTCAGATGTCACTGGAGAGGTCAAACTCCCCTTTACTTGCTTTAGGGAGTACAAAACAGGTTATTAAAACTCACAACACCATCACATAATGTAACAGAACATTCTGCCCAAGTGATTGTGAGATTAACTGCCGACTTTCCCACTAATTAGAACCTCCATGTGGGCAGGGGCAGCAACAAGTTCCTGCTCATTCATTTGTAGGACAGGGACGGGCACAGAGCAGCCACTCAAGAAACATTTGTTACATGAATGAGCTATTATACAGCCCTTAAAAAAGAATGCATATGAAAACCATGTAATGACAAAATGATTGACACAAGTGAGAAGTATCATAAAACTACTATGATTACAACAATGTGGAAAACTAAGCCTTGGCAAAATCCCATCAACTACCAAAACTAAAGTGGTAGCAAGACGGGGTGGGGGAGGTAAGAAAATGAGCTGCCTTGGAAAAATCCTGAGTGTGGGAGGCGCCGAAGGAATGAGGAAGGAAAGCCAGGAGCAAAACGAGGCAAAGGGTGAAAGCTCTCCTTGTTCAAACGGACAGATGGGTAAAAAAGGTCCTCAGTCCTAACCGCGAGGACAACCTTCCAAAGCACAACTGGGCGCTGACCCGGCCCCATTAATTGCCATTATCCACGGCCACAGGACACCCAAGTTCTAATTCCACCTCTGCCACAGGCCCACTGTGTCACCCCCAGGCACTTCACCTCCCCGGGCATTTTCCTTACGGGCAAAACGACCAGTCACAGATCTAGCCCTGAGCCCAGGCAGCGCCTGGCACACAGCAGGCCCTCAATCCATCCCCATCCTTGCAGAAGACACTGGCTCCTACTCGTGGGCACACAGCACTGCACAGGGTGGGACCAAGGCCACAAGCAGCTCAAGTCCAAGCAATGGACACAGGGAGCCTGCTCGAGTTCCCACGCTCTTCCCCCATCCAGAGACAGAGTCTTAAGACTCCCTCCACTCAAAACCCAGAGACATCCAGTACGAGGCAGCGCTTCATAAATGCATCATGACAGTTCTGTACCTCTGAACGCTTCAACCACTATGGGTTCACATGCCCCCATGCCTAGCTTCATACAGCTCTCCAAGACTGATTCTTGGTCGATTTTCCTCCAGGAAATGTGCCACGCTCTTGCCTGGGAGGAATTTTTTTTTTTTAATCATATTCCCAGGAGGGAGACTGACGCACACGGCCCCACCCAGCGAGGACTTAGCGTCAGGACGGGTGCTGCTCTTCACGTGTCACCGCCATCTGCAGGGCGGGGGCTGGGTGAGCGTCCCCTGCCAGGCTTGTGCGCTGTGTTTCCTGGTATCACAAGTGTGGCGCCCATCCGAGTCCCCTTCCGTTTGAGTGTTTTTAAGCACTTCACGGGGGCACCCTGTGTGCCAGGCCCTTCCTTAACCCTGCTTGTCTCCTATTACAGACATTCATCTCCCCTTCCATGTCGAAAGCAAGGCCCAGATCTGATGGCATTCCCCAGGGTGCTGATAGAGCTGAGTACATGGTAGGTACTCAAATAACTGCTGAACAAATTTCTTAAGGTGATCACCATAAGGATCGTCATAGAAAACTCTGACATCTCCTCCTTGGTTCTGCAGTTGGTGGGAGAATGATTTACAGGCTGATAACAGACTAAGGCCATGCACCAGGTATTAACCAGGTGGTGCCCAGTGACTTCAAGTGAGGGACTGCTTACCAGACTGAACCTTCACATCAACTTTATGACCTAAACACCACCGTTATCCACCTTCACAGATGGCAAACCGAGACTAGGAAAACTTCAACAACTGGGCCAAGGATTGTCACCACTTGGTCTAACATCCTCCTGGCAGTTCCCCCATCACTAGGGCCCATTATGAAGAGACTGCCTGCAATTAGAAACATGTTGATGGGCTCCCAGTGAAACTTGAATGCCCACAGTCTGCACCTCAATGGATTCCCTCGGCTGAAGTCCAGTCCCAACTCCTGGGGCAGCCACGGTAACCCCTCCCCATCCTGCAGAGGGGCTCCAAGCACTCACCTGCAAGGACAAGGTAAGACAAGGGTCCCAGATGGATGAGGAATGGGGAAGTGGCAAGAAGGCCAGGGGCTTTCTCCCTTAAGAGCATCGAAGACACACGTATCCCAACAATTACCTGTGACACTGGGGCAGGCCATAAAATTAAAAGATGTTTACTTCTTGGAAAGAAAGCTATGACCAACCTAGACAGCATGTTAAAAAGCAGACATTACTTTGTCAACAAAGGTCCGTCTAGTCAAGGCTATGGTTTTTCCAGTAGTCATGTATGGATGTGACAGTTGGACTATAAAGAAAATTGAGCGCCGAAGAATTGATGCTTTTGTAACTGTGGTGTTGGAGAAGACTCTTGAGAGTCCCTTGGACTGCAAGGAGATCCAACCAGTCCATCCTAAAGGAGATCAGTCCTGGGTGTTCATTGGAAGTTCAGTTTTCAGCTGAAGCTGAAACTCCAATACTTTGGCCACCGGATGCGAAGAGCTGACTCATTGGAAAAGACCCTGATGCTGGGAAAGACTGAGGGCAGGAAGAGAAGGGGATGACAGGGGATGAGATGGTTGGATGGCATCACCGACTGAATGGACATGGGTTTGGGTGGACTCTGGGAGTTGGTGATGGACAGGGAGGCCTGGCGTGCTGTGGTTCATGGGGTCGCAAAGAGTTGGACACGACTGAGAAACTGAACTGAACTGGGGCAGGTACTTAAAACTGCTCCTTCATCTGCAAAATGGAGGCAGATAATGTGCTTTCTGCTCAGTTGCTGTGGTGTTTGGAGCCAAAACACATAAAAAGCCCCTCAGGAGGTGCCCAGAAGTGGGAGACATTATTATAATTTTCTATGTAGAGAACTAGCCAGGCTCCCTGGAGAACGGAAGAACTTTTCAGTGTCTTAGGAGCAGATCTTTCAGGACACTGTCCTAATTAACACCTCTAACCACACAAAGGACACAGAAAGATGATTTAGTGGGGAAAAACCACAACAAAGCAGAAGTTGAGGCTCAGGAGGCTGAATCTGGGTCTTGGCTTTTCCATTCCGGCTACAAGACCACAGCCCAGCACTTTGCCTCCCAAAGTGTCAGTTTCTCATCTATAAAATAAAATCCCTGGATCTTCACATGTCTCAGAGAAGATCACTCACTCAATTACCTTAACACTCGTTTAATAATAACCTGTCTCTGGGCTTATGCCAATGAATGTAATGAGGAGTGCATTCTGTTTTCATATTTATGCAACAAATGTTTAGTGAGTGATGACTCTATCCCAGGCACTGCCCTGAGGAGTCAACACAGACCACATCTGCTCTCAGTGACTTACAAAGGTTTTCAGCTGCTTCAAGCAATATACCAGACTGCCCTGGAGGTCCAGTGGTTAAGAATGCACCTGCCAATGCAGGGGGCGAGGGTTTGATCCCTGGTCTGGGAAGATTCCACATGCAGCAGGGCAACTAAACCCATGTGCCACAAACACTGAGCCACGCTCTAGAGCCTGTGCTCTGCAACAAGAGAAGCCATTGCAAAGAGAAGCCTGAGTATCCCAACTAGAGAGTGGCACCCACTCACCTCAACGAGAGAAAGCCCACACACAGCAGCACGGAGCTAGGGCAGCCAAAAAAAATTTTAATTAAATATATACACATAGGTATATATACATCTAAAATTTTAGGATTGAAAGGAAAAGTCGTCAATCAGCCAACCGTTCTTTCAAGCCAATAAGCGATATGAGAGAGAAGAGTGACACCCAAGGTCACATCATCAAGGAGAGGCAGAGAGATGCTACACACTCGGTTTTCAAATTGCAGCTGAGTGTTCTTTGCACAGAAAAATTTCTGCCTGAATAAAAACAGGCATGAAAACACCTGACCCTTCCACTTTTCCACTCACTCACTGGCAGGTTTTTGACAGGGACTGGAAGACCTTTTGCCTACAATACTATTTTAAAGTTCCTGTCAAAAAAAAAACAAACCCACTAAAGCATTCAAATATCCAGCATCTAACACATCTCTGTCCCAGGGACGTCACTGCAGCACTGGGAAGAAGCTTCAGGCTCTTCCAGTTGGGCGTGTCCCCGGTGTGATCCATGCAACAGCAGGTGTCGGGGGCAGGGGACCACACACCCTACCCTACCTTAAAAGACCCCTCCCTGCACACTGACCTTTTACAAGCTCCGTTGGGTCCTGTGAGGAAGGTCACACTTGTCTGAGCCGAAGTCAGCAATGGCCAAACAAGTTTGGCAACAGGCCCCATTTTCCCCTTCAGTGCTTATTAATGTTCGAAGGCAATCATGCTCTGAGGAGCAGACTGTGAGAGATGCTGACAGAAAGTCCAAGAAGACAACTTGGAGAGGTGAAGTGCCTTGCTCAAGGTCACAGGGCTGCTGAGTTTGAGACTGAAGGCTAGTGTCTCTGGTTAGGAGGGGTTACTCTCCCTTTTGCTGGGTCTCCAGCTTCTCAGGGGCTTCCCAGGTGGCGCAAGTGGTAAAGAATCCATCGGCCAATACAGGAGATGTAAGAGACACAGGTTTGATTCCTGGGTCAGGACCTACATCCCCTGGGGGAGGAAATGGCGACCCACTCCAGTATTCTTGCCTGGAGAATCCCATGGACCGAGGAGCCTGGCAGGCTACAGTCCATAGGGTCGCAGAGAGTCAGACACAACTTAGCAACTGAGCATGCACACATGCACAGTGCAGACGCCAGCTGCTCAAGGTCAGCAGTTGAACTTCTAGAGGTGGAGGAAGCTGAGCAGGCCCCCACAGCCCTTGGGCGATGAACAAAGAGCTCATAAAAATCAGTGACCAAACTAGCTCCTGCCTAAAGGACAAGATGGAAGCTGATAGGCAGATCAAGAAGACAGCAACTAACAACAAATGGTGAAACTAACCTGTCTAAGGTGAGGGTTCTCGAGGCAGCCTACCCTTAGATCGTGGAAACAGAACACAGTGCACAGCAAACTTCAATTCTGGATACAGCTCTTCATGCTGTGATTCATCCACTAATCACCCTGGGGATTTCCCTGGCACTTCCACTTCCACTAGTGGTTAAGAACCACATGCTTCCCCTGTAGGAGGCTCAGGTTCAATCCCTGGTTGGGGAACTAAGATCCCACTGCAAGTTGCAGCCAATAACAAAAGAAAACATTCTGTTTTCTAGCCAGTTCAGCCCACTAAAGCCACTCACAGGTTGAGAACTTATTGTGCACAGGGCTCTGGACTAGATGCGGAGTGTCGCTGCACCAGACAAGTCAGTAAAGTAGCCAAGCCAGCACAAAGGAGGTGCTCAAAATACCCTGGAATAAATGAGGGAACCAGAAAAGAGATTTTCATAAAAGAGATACACATCTGTACAACCTGAGAGTGGCAGGCCCTGCAAGCAAAGAGTAACCCCTTATTTGAACACTTTCCGAAAGTGCTTAGGGCTGCTAAGCAAGGATGGGAGGCTCGCTGGCTGACTGACACATGAACGAACAGATGAATGAAAACCTTCCACTTCTCCAGCAAGGCTGAGTCCTAACCTCCTATCCATTTCAAGGCGCTATCAGAAGTCCATACATATGAAGGACTTATTTGAAGAGCAAGGCATTCTCCCCTCAAAATCCTCTTGAACATCAGAAATTCAGATTGCCTAACCCCGCTACTGCACAGCTGAGCAAACAGAGGCACAGAGGTGCTATCCCGCCAGCATCACCGACAGCGGCAGCAAACTGCATTCCCAGGGCTTCCTCTTCTAGAAAGCTTGTGTTCGCGTGAGCTGGCACCCAGGAGTACAAGTGACGAGTAATGGTTGCTCAGTTAATAAATGCTTTGGGACTAGGTCTCCTGACAATAAAGTCACTTGCTTAAGAGACAAAATGTCCATAAAGCTCAGGAGCAAAACAACATGCCCTCAGAAAGGAGTGAGGTTTGTGGGCAGGGCCTCCAGGGAGCCCCTCTCCTTGGGGACCTGAGGTTGGCTCCAGGTGAGCTCAGGTCCTTCGCAGAGGCAGGTTCTGTCACAGCACCTCACCTCAAGGACCCGGGGTCAACCCCTTACCACTACCTGACCCCTACACTCGTCAGTCCAGAAATATCAGTGGGCACCTACTGCCTGCCAAGCACTGGAAAAACAATTGTGAACAGACAGCCAAGACTTGGCCACATGGAGTTCACGGGCCATTAAGCAAGGAAGATACTAAAAGGATGATAACATACAGGATAAGAAGTCATGTCTATGGATTATAATTTCTAAACCACAAGTCTGGCTGTATCAATCTTCTGATGGAAAAATCTTCCTAGGCTCCTCACGCTATGTGGGATTAAATATAAACAAAAAAAATGAAAACAGATGCCTTAACTGGGGGCTTACTCCAGGCCAGGTGCCTGACCATGACTAACTCAGGACATGCCATTGCAGGAGGTACTATTATTATCCCCATCGACCAATGATGAATTAAAATTTTCTACTTAACCACTGCTCATTGTGTGTGCAAAAGCCCCCTCCCTCCAACCCTGAATTCCCTGAGAATTCATCTTACTTAAGTCACTGTCTCTGGTGTACACATTTATATTTCACAAATTCCCACTAAATGAATAATTAATCAACGGGCTGGTTTCCTTCAAGGCACTATCCGCTAATGAAATCAATTTTGGGAACAAGTGCTCCTAATAATCACATGAGAAGTAGCTGCAATGTTGTATAAAGAGCCAGAGCCCCAGCCCCTGCAGGCCTGAGACCAGACTTGTCTGTGTGAACCTCAATCATTTCCCCCTCAGGCCTGACTGCTCCACACTGTCCTGATGAAGAAGAAACCAGACAGTGAGCCTAGGACCTCTGCCGGCTCTGCAGTTTTATGCGTCTGAAACATTATGGGGAGTTGGGGCAGGGGCTGGGGCTCAGGAAGACCTCTGAAACTGCGCTCTGCCTGCTTTAAGAATAAGGTCTAAAGTTAAACATTTTAGGAAGGGTAACTAATCAGGTCTCTGGGGGCAGGAGAAGAACCTCCTCTCTGGCTACAGCTCAGTGGGATTATTTTTCCTAATCAGGTAGATTCATTCCCATGACAAACAGGCTCACCCTGAAAGCCCCTTACCAGGGAGGCATTCTGGACAAACCCCAGTGGGGCCATCACCCCCAACTGTACACCAGAGCAGAGGGGCTGGTGAAATGCAAGAGCCCATGCTCATATGCTGGAGGCAGACAAAACCCAAAACACACTCTCCACTTCTACACTCCCCTCTGGGAAGGCCCCTGAGTGTGGTCAAGACCACCATGAACATGGGCCTGATGGCTCCATGTGGTCCATAAGCTATGACCACAGAAGACCTTGCTACTGAGCAAGCATGCATCTGTCTGTCACTCAAAGTGAGAGCAATATGTAGGAGCTGGGGCTCCATGGCAAGACAGGGTACTTTTTAATTTTCCCTTGTTGTTTGGATTGTTTTTGAATCCATTTCTGTCCTCATGTCACCTAATGGACATAATGGGGGAAACAACACAACTCCCTACCTCACAGGGCTGCAGTGAGAATTCAATGAGTAACCCAAGGGATCCACCCAGAGCCCGACACAGACCAAACACTCTGATTGTTGCCAAGGATGATGGTGATGGTAGTGGATGAATCCGTTTGAGTAGGGAAATCCAAAGTAAGGCTCTCCCAACAACCCCTGCCAGGATCTGAAGAGAAGCAGGTGATCCTGGATGACCAATCCTGGAAGAGCAGATTTGGGTGCTTCTCAGAAGAGAAACAGAGGTGTCCACTCTTGGGCAAGACCCGGGTCGCCCAGGGACTCTGGGCCTCAGGATAGTCACTGAGTCCTGTAAGGACTGACGCTTGCCAGGGCCACTGGGAAATGCAGAGACCTGAGAAGATGAACTTCCCAGAGTAAAGAGAAGGGGGAGGAAATTACAACCACGGAGAGACACCACTGTTCACCCATCAGACTGGCAAAAGTCAAAAAGCAGGAAGAACTGAGGTGTGGCAAGAGGTGGGCAAAGAGGAAATCTGGTATCTGTCGGTAAGTGGTGCTTTTTAGAGAATGAACTGGCAACATTTATGAAGATCTTAAACTCAATCACGGGGTGGCCCAACAACTTCACTCATCAGTAACCAACATGACTGCCCATGTGCTTGGAGACACAAACCAGAAAGTGCATCAAAGCACTGCTATTAATATTACAGGCAAAAAAGAGAATCCACCCACCCACCACCAACAGGAAAACACTGAGATTCTCCTGCCAGGGACCCAATACTCACTTTGCAGCAAAACAAGGCAGTTTTCACATGTACTGTCTTGAAAACATTTAAAATCATATTATTGAATGTTTTACAAAGGGTACAGAATAGACCAGCAAGCATAGTATGACAGACTGTTTTTAAAGAACAGGAAGGAAGGAAAGAATTACTTTTTTCCTATGCGTACTGCCTGGAGAATTCCATGGACAGAGGAGTCTGGAGGGCTACAGTCCATGAGGTCGCAAGAGTCAGACACGACCGAGCAACTAACACACATAGACACATTAACGCACATAGACACCTCCTAAAAGTTCTGGAAGGAAATTCACAAAGTAGGTCACAGTGGTTACTTCCGGGAAAGACAGGAGTAGGGTATATGCAAGGAATGAAATGGCAGGCATGGGGGGAGGCTCAGTGGAGACTTCACTTCTATTAACTAGGAAAACTTACCAAGAATTTATTGAGTATTTAAACTAATGCATTTATTTATAAGGAACAAAAAAAGAGGAGGTGGAAGGAAGAGGAAGAGATGATGACTTCAAGAGAAGATGTAACTGCCAAGCGCTAAGGGTCTGCCTTCACCTCCTCTGCATTCACCACCAGCAAATGCAGAAACAACACATCTAAGCATAAGCCCATTATTTCTTAGAATGAACGTCCTTGGTTTTTAGAATCAGATATTTAATTCTGGACCATATCAGTTCTATATACCAACTCTTCCTTCTAAATTTTGGAAAAAATTCCTTCATACTTGACAAACGTATCCTTCCTCTGGTGTCAGGATTCAAGATATGAAAAGGGGACACATGGAAGTTTTGCTATCTCCAAACTGTTAATGGCCTCCACTGACTCATAAAAAGTCCTGAACTGCACTTATTGTTGCATGTAAGAATTTTTTTTTTAATTTTAATTTTTAAAGAAATCTTTACCTTTCTTTGTTTTCTTCCATTCCTCTAAAGGCACACTGATTCATTACTCTGGAGTTGTCCATAGACGCTGCGTCACAGATTCAGGTCTTCTTTCTGAAAAAGCAAAATAACCAACACTTATAACCTGGGTGCACTTATGTTAACACAAAGAGATGCATTAAATACATACAAAAGGAATATGTCAAAGGTTGCCCAGTGTCCATCAAAATCCATTCTCCCTTTCGCCCAAGGGTTATTTGAGTTTTATCGGGGACTACATTTCCCAGGCATCCTTACAGCTACATGCAGCCAGGTATGAGTTCCAACGGAATATGAGAAGATGTGACATGTTTCACTTTTCCATCTAAGTCTCAAGACATGGGCAAGCCTTGTTCACCCTTTCCACTGGCTGGAACTCAGTTCTGACCACGCAGATGATGACAATGCACTTGGAAATAACAAAACAACAAGATAAAAGGCACTTGGGCCTGTGACTCTGTATGGAGCATAGGTACCCTCTGAACCTGGAACTACTATCTTCGAGAGAAATGTCTTTGTTCGTTAAGTCACTTTAAGTTTAATAAGACTTTACGTTCTATTGGGTCTTGTTCCTATGGCTGATTAACTCTCATCAAGTTGACACTATGGTTAAATATTTTCACTGGGGCCCTTTGGAGGGTGGGTTTGGTTATTTGGAGCTTGGGACAGTCTGTGTCTACGTGACTTCGGGTCACAATTTTGGTAAAACCACACATCATTTCCAATAGGTACTCCATCAGCGTCTGAAGGATTAGGAAGTGTTAATAAGCATGTAATCTCTTCCTGTGTGAAAGTCTTAAAGGCAGAACACGTGGTATGGAGTCAGAAACACTGGGACCCACAAGTATGAGCTGTGAGCTTCACTTCATTGAAACAACTACTCAGGACGGGAAAACGCCGTCTGAACGTGCACCATACCCACATTTAAGGATTTCAGTCCAGGCTGAGGAGCAACAGGGGCTAACCGACAGGGATAGAGACAGGCCTGGGGAGAACAGTCCGATGGTGGAGGTTTCCATCCACCATTCCACTTCCTGAGCACCTGCCCCAGGGTGACTCTGAGATGCAACTCAGAGGCTCCCTCTCCAGTCCCAGGCACTGCACTCCTCACCACTCCAGGTGTGGCTCTAGCATTAAAAGACATTCTCTTTCTACAACACGGCCAGAACGCTGAGCAGCTACTTCCTTTGTAACCAAAGAAACAGCTATCAGTTTCAAAACGAGAAGAGCTGGCTGTGTAAACCATGTTGAGGGATGGTGCGCTGGTCCCTAGCCTGGAGCCTCCTAGACAAAAGGGGGTCCAGGAGGGTTTTGACACCCATGACCTTCATGCTGTGCTGTCACGGCCCAGCTCCACTGCATCAGCTGAGATGACTGCTGAGCATCACAGGCTGCTTGGCCAAATCCTCCCCACACCCTGCGCCACCCTCCTCCACATGTTCTACTGTGAGTCTGGCCTTGGACCAGATCAAAGTACCATGTGGATAAACGTTCAGATCCAGGTGAGCAGGACCAGATACCTAGGACCTCAGCACTACAACGCATTGGGCAGAATCAGTTTGGGGGAGAATCCCCAGTCACAGCCTTCAACCCTGCTCTTTAACTTGCAAAGAGCACACCAAGAGATATTTTTAGTATCTGGATCGCTGTCTGAGGCTGATGCTCTGGCTGGCTTCCCTCAGAGTTTAACTCCAGCTGAGGCCTGTGCATCATGGAGGGACCCAGAAAAAGGCAAGAGGGAAGATAATGGCTGCTGGAAGGAGGCGGGATGGAAGGTAGTGGGACTTGAACTCAGAGTCCGGAGGTGCCACTGCATCCCTGCAAAGAGGGGACAAGGCAGAAAGCAGTGGCCACTTCCGCAGCTGTCAACACCTCAGGCCCCCTCACTTCGGCCTGGAAGCCACATCTGCTCAGCGTAGCAAGCTCTTCTGCAGCACAGTAACTGCTGCAAGAGGATTTGACACCTACATCCCAAATGATGCCAACAGAAGACTCTCCTCCAAGTCACATTTTCTCAGCAGCTATGAGGTCAGAGCCTGCCCTCCACGGGCCCACTGTCTAGTTCTGGGTTGGGTTTTACTCTTTACCTCCTGGTGTTAGAGAAGGTTTTCTGTACAGAGCCATCAAGAAACCACTGCTCGTCAGCCTGCAGGTAAGGACAGGGATTGGGACACCCATTTCTGTACCCCAGCCCTGAGGGATTCCCAAGGCGCAGACACTGACATGGATTATCCCAGCAAATTCTCAGACCAGCCCCAGGAAGCCCGTACTGCCTCACTCTATGAATTGGAAAACTGGGTCATGATCTGTCAAAGGCCGTACAGACAGCAAATGGCAAAGCATTTGCTCTGGGGGACTGTGTTCCTAACCGTGGTATTATAACATGCGAGAGAAAGCTCAGTGCTGGCTGAACGAATGAACAATACTTTCAAAAGCAGTCCAGGGCTGTGCGGAGACAGTGTCTCTAGAGGGACTGCCCTCACCCACCCTGGATGCCCTGGTGATATTCTCAGATCCCTCCCAAGGCACCTACTTGACCCTGAACACTTACTCTGAACCCAGAACTGCCAACTTCTGCAGGAGTTTATGTGCCCAGTACTGCTGCTGGTAATGGCCAGACAACCACTGACTCAGCACCTCCTACCTGAGGGCAGGAAGCTCAGGGCTTTCATGCAGAGGCACCGCTCACCCACCCACAGCCACACAGGGAAGGCAGGATCACCCCCCCTTTGAGGGACGGCACAACTGGAGCGCACAGGGGTTGTGATGAGCTTGTGATTAAGGTCTGGGCGCTTAAGTGAGGGCAGTGTTCAAACTCTGAGGGGCTGGCAGAGCAGCGCAGGCCTTTCCTCCACCTCACAAGACCCACCACTCACCCTGAGTAATCAGCAAGTCGTGAAAGTAAGTGCTGTTTCAACTCTTTAGCTGGAAAGCTCTGTATTAATCTAAAGCTACTGAGCATTTGCTATGCCAGTCCCTTCATGGAAGAGGAGTCCTAATTCTCCCCAGCTAGAAACTGGCACCACCGCCTCCCCTCCTCTGCAGGCTGCATCAGTGGTGACCAGCATCTCCTCAGCATCACCTTCCTACAAGGTTTCCAATGGACACCAAATCTGGCTAATTCTTCTTCTCAGAATGACCAAGTGTCAGTGAGGATGTGAAGCAACCAGAACTCTCACAGCCTGCTGCTGGTGGGAGCACAGACTGGTCCAATCACCCTGGAAGATGGCCATAATATCTACTCAACCTGCCTTTGCTCCCAGGTACCTACAGGGGCCATGAGACATTATCTAGAATGTTTTAAGCAGTACTATGCACAACAGTCCTGTATTAGTTTCCTTTTGCTGCTGTAACAATCACCAGCTTAGTGCTATTTGTCATCTTATGGTTCTGGAGGTCAGAAATGGGTCAGCAGTGCTGCACTCCTTCCGGAGGTTCTAGAGGAGAATCTACTTCTTGCTTCTCCACGCATTCCTCGGCTCATGGCCCCTTCCTCCACTTCACAGCCAGCAGTGGAGCACCTTCTCTCACCTCTGCTTCCATCGTCACAGCTCATCCTCTTACCAGACGCTCCTGCATCCCCGCTTACAAGGATCCTCGTATCTACACTGGCCCACCCAGAGATTTTAAGATCATCTCCCCATGTCAAGGCCGTTAACTTGGGACTTCCCTGGGGGATCAGTGGCTAAGAATCTACGCTCCCAGTGCAGGGGGCCTGGATTCGATTCCTGGTCAGGGAACTAGATTCCACATGCTACAACAAAACGATCTCATGTGGCACAACTAAAGGTCCCGCGCGCTGCATGAAGATCAAAGATTCCACGTGCCACGACTAGGATACAGAGTGGCCAAATAAATTCACAAATATTAAAAAAAAAAAAAGACCCTTAACTTAATCACACCTACAAAGTCCCTCTGTCACATAACGTAACACAGTCACACATATTACCAGTGAATGGTACCTGTAACCAGGGGTGAGGTCATGGATAACTTCTGAGGGGCCATTATTTGCCTCACCTCCAGCCCCAAACCAGAAGCAACTCCAAATGCTCATCGACAGAAGAATGAATGAAATTAAAGGCGGTAATTCACAGCGTATGACAGTGTACGGTCTACAGCCACCTGCAACAAGGATGGCGCTCACGAGACGACGCTGAATCGTTGGCACCAAGCACAAGGGCACTTGCTGTGTGTCTGCAGAAAGGGCAGGACCAGGTCAAGTCTGTCTGCTCTACCGCTTCCTCCAACTCAGAGTCTTCCTCAGTCCTCTCAAAAATGTCACCGCTTGTTTGCTGTAAATCAATATAGACACAGACATGCTAAATTCCCCAACTGTGCATCCAACCATTGGAGTCAACAGTTACGAAAATCCAATGAATGCATTTATAACTAAAGGAGGAGGAAGCAAGGAAGAAGAAGGAGCAAATGCAGCAGCAACAGTGTCTCTGACTCTCTCACGCATTTCCACTCCACAGGCGTGTGTCACTTCACTTCTGGATGAGGCAGATCCCAGCTGACTTCCTGACCATCCCCAATCCTGCCAGTAGCCATTCACCAGACAGACCCAGAATGTCCCCCTGACCCCGGCTGCACTGTCCTCTGTCTCTCCTTCACTCCTGTCACCCACCTGACACACCACCCCTGCCCCCCCAGGAACTCCCTCTAAACCTAACTTGCTATACAAACCATACCATCTGCTCTTAATTGCTACTGTCGCATATTAATTGCAAACAGTGACAAGCACCTTAATCTAGTCTCCCCAGTCAGACTACAAACTCTCCAGAACAGAAATCAGGTCTCTCCTGTTCAGGAATTGCCTGTTCAATTCTCCTTCTAGTTCTGACTGCATGTGAGCACCCAATGCTAGTTCAGAATAACTGCTAACGATGCAACTGCCTTTGTTGAGCACCTAACATGCATCAGGTTCAGAACTCCTCAAGCATGACCTCATCTCCTCTTCTCCCACCCAATGAAGTGGATGCTACTATGATCCCTCTTTTGAGTAGGAGGCACAGAATGGCCAATTAACTTGCCCGAGGCCCCAAAAGTCATCACTAGAGGATGGGATTTGAGCCCATGTGATCTGACCCCAGGGCCCGTGGTGCCCTTGACCCAGACCCCACTCTGCTTAACGCCCCACCCAAGTTGGGTTAGGCATACAGTTGGTGCTTCATTAATACGTGACATTTCCCCCCTCCAAAAAAAAAGATATACTAAGAAGGAGAAAAAAAGAAAACCTTTCACAGCACACAAGTAACAAATCAAGACTCGTCACAAAATAATTTTTCAGTCTCAGACCTCAGAAGGGAACACACCCCATGGAGAGATCTGAAGAAGCCCACCTGCTCCTTTCTCTGCATCATGCTTGGCTTTCGGGAGCATTATAAACATTTATCAGCAAACAGTCAGGGTTTGTCCTCCAGGTTTTTATCAAAACACGGAGGGCTGGATACATTTTTTCTTCTTTTGTCCGCCAACCTCAGGACCAAAGCCAAAGTCAGGGCTGGAGACGGACTGGACGACGGGGGCTATGACCACAACGCCCTGAGCCACCTGCCCTCGATGACCTCACCTCTCACACGGCCAAAGAATGCGGCCCAGAGGCCTTGACTGCAAACAAGGCCTCCGCCCCCGAGGGCCGCTGTGGCCAGAGATAAACTGGAGCGCAGATAATGACACTGACATCATGCCATGACCCAGTGCTGGCCGCTGGCTCGAGCCCGTGCAGGCCCTTCCTGAGAGGCTGGCCCCTCACTCAGATACCGAACGGCGCTCTGTCCTGCGGTGCAGACGCCGCGGCACACCCTCGGCCTCCCAGACTGGCTCGCAGCATCCGAGTGGATACGGATGGGAGTGCCTGTACCCGGGGTGTGCAGACTACCCAGGACATGACGTTTCTAAACCACTGCCTCTGAGCAGGGACGGGGGACTGGCTGGAAGTTAGGGAGGGCTTCGGTTACATCTGTACCACTAGGAGTTTTACAAGAACAAAATAAAAGAGTTGACGTATTTGGGGAGTTATTAAAATTGTCTCAAAGTTTAAAAAACAAACCCTGATGGTTACAGCACAGTGTGGTGGAGCAGTAATGGAGAGACGGACAGTTACAAGGGGAGCCGCACCCATGGTCGCGAAGGGAACCACGGATGGGATCTGGTCTCAGCGGGCTCTGCGCCTCTGGGCAAAATGAGACAATCTACACCCCGAGTGTTTAGCCAAGAAGATGCACTCAGTTAGAGATCAGTGTTACCTAATTTTATTTACTCCATTCTTCCTGGAAGCCAGACATTGTGAGGTCCTTGGGGGTAGGGAGTCGGAGACCAAGAGTTTAGGAATGAGGTCTCCACTACCACCCTCAGAGGGACATTTTGTAAACAACCACTCTCAGCCCCACAGGCCTTCCCAGTCCTCCAGGGACTCCCCAGTGCTCCTGCCATGCTCCCCCCTCACCCAAATCCCGATATATGCCTGTGTCTTCTCGACTGCCCTGGGTGCAGAGGCAGCCCAACTGTGAGCATGCTGACAAACACGAGTTCCCTGATGAAAGAACAAATTCAACCAACTGCACTTGTCCACTCTTCTGAAAGACAACACAAACTTGCTGCAGGACCAGGGCACCTCGGAGGCCATTGCCACACACCTGAAGAAATAAAGCGGCCCTTGTGGGAGCTGGCCACCCCCAGCATCACAGCAAAACGAGCCTTCAAGAGGCAAGCTCCCTCAGTACCCACCTGAGCCCTCAAGTCACTCTCTCAAAGGAAGATGTAGGCTGGGGACCCAAGGACTCGGGGTTACGTTTCTAGACACAAGGTCAAGATGCCCCAATGACGGAAAGGGTACAACAGACTAATGCCATCATCACACGTGTTCCAACAAGCATCCTGGACTCGCCCCCGGCCAGGCAGCCTCCAGCTTCGGTGGTTGGCTCCCTACATGGCTTAACTGCATGGAGAGGCTGAGCTGAGCATGCCCCGGTGGCAGCCACAGTTCCAGTTCTCACTGAATGGCCTCCATCACATGCTCCTTTGGGGAGATGGGGAGAGAAGACTGGGTCAGTTTTCAGGTCCTCATCCCAAGTCTCAGTCTTCCCAGTGGAAGGTCAGATTCCAGATCCCAGGAGGAGGTTTGATGGGGATAGCACCAGTGCTCAAGTCCTGTCCAGCTCCTAGCTGCCTGTCCTTAGGCCTAAGGGTGTTGCAATTCCACCCAGGGCACGTCCTATCCTATAAGATCCATATGCCAGGATTCCTGGGTAAGTCCTCATACTATAAAACAGTTCCAATGCAACAACAACAAAAAGTTTGAAAAACCTGCTTTTCACAAAACCTCTAAGCCTCTCAGTTTGTTTCTGCTGACAGAGAGCATGCTCATGTACTCACAGAGGACACAGAGGTAGGAGGGAGTAAGACACAGGTCAGAGCAGTGTGCCCACGGGAAGACGGACGCTGCCCAAGCACGGCTCACCCAAGGGAGGGCATGCAGGCTCCCCACGGATCCAGGCACCATGTCAGCACTGCCACCGTTGTTATCACTGCCCTCCTCCTCACCACAGGCAATGGTGACAGCAGCCTTACTATATGCCAGGCACCCTGTGGAGGGCTTCAAATGCCTGATCCCATTTAGCCTTCTCAGCAATGCTGTAAGATAAAGACTCTAACCTCCTTCTTACAGAGAGGTGTAAGTGCCTTTCCTGCATCCACAGAGCTAGTAAGAGGAAGAATGAGGGCAAAGCATAAACGTAAGTGTGCTTATCTCCACCACACCCTGCTTAACAGAAGTCCAAAAGGGAGATGATTCTCGCGAAACGGCCCTAGAATAGACCTTGTGCTAATGTTGCCATCTGGGAACAAAACTGGATCCTTTGGTCAGGGCAGCATTTTCCTGACCTGATCCTTCACCAGACAGGGCATTTATAAAGTGAAATTCGTAGAACTGACACACGTCACACTCACTAACTCAGCTCAAGGAAGGTAGTCCGGATGATGAATGACGCCTCACAGTCATTCACTTCCTGCAGAGACAAATGCTTACATACAGCATACTTCATGCCCAAGGAGTGCTTCAAAACACCTGCAAAAAAGGGGGTGACTTCTCTGAGAAGCTCAGCTATAAATGTTTCATGACATCTAGGCACTTGAAGACAATATAAAATTCCCTGGAATTAAATATATCAAGGACCCACTCTATACCTGCATTTAGTCACATGACATCCCCAGGAGATGCACACTGTTGGCCACACGTTACAGAGAAGGAAACGGGCTTCAGCAGCTCGGCCAAGCTCCAGCAGCTGGAAGTGGACCATGGGGACTGAACAGCTGGATCTGACTCCTGGACAGAGGCCTCCAAACTTCCCAAACCCACAACTGGCACCTGAGTAAATATGCAGCCTGATTCCCCCAAGAAAACTCTCTGGCTGACTCTTAGCTCCACCTCTGTGCTCTTACCCCCAAGTATCAGCTGAGAAAGGTCCTACGGAGGAAAGGACCAATCGCGGCCTCTGACACTGGAGGACAACTTCTAAGGTTAGTGGGCAAATCCTGCAGAACCCAGAATTCCCCTGGAAGGCCCCTGGAGAAGGTGGGTTCTGGAGAGGGGTGCCCCCTCCCTCGAAGAGCCCAGTGCCGAGCAGGTGACTGTGTGCTCAGTCGCACTCCAGGTCAAGTCAGTGGTTGGGACAGAGGGAACACACAGACATGTAACCCTTGGACGCCCATGCAGGGCAGCCCTACAGGAACTGGGGCACACAGGATGTGGGGCCAGCTCTCACCACCACTAATCTCCACCCCACCACCCCTTCCAGAATATACACTCACACAAGCGGAAGAGCAGGATTCACTGATTGTGTCTTTTCTTTAAATTAATGTATGTATTTATTTTTGGCGATGCTGGGTCTTCACTGCTGCGTGGGCTTTTCTTTCGCTGCGGTGAGTGGAGGCTACTCTCTGGTTGTAATGTGACAGCTTTTCATTCGTAAAGGCTTCTCTTGTTGCAGAGCGCATGTTCTAGGGCATGCGAGCTTCAGCAGTTGCGGTGCAGACTCTAGAGCACAAGCTCAGTAACTTTGGCACGCGGGCTTAGCTGCTCCACAGCCTGTGGGGTCTTCCCAGATCAGGAATCAAACCTGCGTCTCCTGGCAGGTAAAGTGACTTTACCACTGAGCCATCAGGGAATCCCTCAATGGTTGTTTCTTTCTTCTAAGAGCTTCCAGGTCAGTCAACATAAGTCAAATGCAAGAGCGATGGGATTCCATGATACTGTATTTCCACAACAGCATGATGTACCATAAGCTGCTGAAAGATCTATATTATAAATGCTGAAAACATTCACACTACCGAGAACCAGACAAGCCTCTCAGTTCTGAAGTTAAGACTACAGGGACTCTAATTTGACCTCTGCCACTTGGCAGCCTCGAGAGCCCAGAAAGGGCTACTTTGTGCTTTGGTTTCCCCACCTATGGGCTTCCCAGGAGGCGCTAGTGGTAAAGAATCCGCCTGCCAATGCAGGAAATGTAAGAGACTCTGGTTCGATCCCTGGGTCAGGAAGATCCTCTGGAGGAAGGCATCGGAACCCACTCGAGTATGCTTGCCTAGAGAATCCCCAAGGACAGAGGAGCCTGGCAGCTACAGTCCATGGGGTCGCAAAGAGTTGGACAGGACTGAAGCAACTGAGCATTTTCATAGCACGGCCCCAACTACAAAATAGGATGGTAATGGTGTCAGCTTCACAGCGCCTTTTTGGGGATTTGATGACACAGAGCCAGTGAAGAACAGAGCACAGTGCTCTGCAAAGGCTGACATCCACCCCCCGCCCCAAGAAACAGACAAGAAAGCAGAGGGTCTCGAGGAGAGGTTAGCAACTTGTCAGAGGTCCCACAGTGAGAGAGTCCAGAATCCACACTGTATTCAGCGCTGGGGGTCTCGGGGAGCAAGGTGTAAGAGAGAGGGTCCCTGCTGGAACACAGTGAGTCGGGGCAGCTAGGTTAACCGGCCTGAGAGGCAGAACTTCAAGTGTGGGGAACTGGGCTACTGAGCAAACAGGAGCATAAGAAGAAGAAGGGAGAAACACTTTCAGAGAATATAAAACTACCTGGTGAGGAGCCATTCCAGACCCACCCAGAAGGCAAGACCACACAGACACAGAGACCTCAGGAGCCAGTAAACTGGCCACCTCGACCACAGTCACAAAGAAAGTCACTTTTCCAGTGATGGTCACCCTAAATGAGGCTTTGAGCATGCCACTTTCACCCCCTCCACCAGCCCCAACCTGGTGACAGCCCACCTGGCTCCTCACTGATCCCTTGGTTGGAGGCTGAGACCTGGATCTGCTCTGAAAAATCCCCTCCAGGATTCCAAATCCCTACCCTCCTCTCCAAGAGGCACACGCCCGCAAAGCACATAAGAAATGACAAGGAGGTGTGAGCAAGCTGCACGGAGCCAGCCAAGTCACATGTCCAGTGCCCGCCTGGCTCTGCCAGCTGCTGAACCCTCACCCACTTCTCAGGCACAGAAGTAACCAGGAGGTGACTGTAACACCACAATGGGACCTTTACAGCTTAGGAGGCTGCAGAGGTCAAGAGCAAGAACGCACCTTCCACAAACTGACCCAAAGTCTGCAGGTGGCAGGGAGACAGGAGTGAAGGAGGGCCCTTCTGCCCAGTTATAAGCCTTCCTCTGTGTCCAGAAAGGCACAGACAATAGGAAGGGGCAGATGCTTCCGGACGCAAAGCCTGGCACCCGAGCCCTGGGTTCTGCTGCGGTGAGAGCAGCTGTTCCCCATCACCCCCTCCCAAGGGGCTGGAAGGGAGAATGAGACCACAAAGCAAAGGAAACTGGAGGCAAGGGCCCCCAAGTCATTGACGCATCAGCTGTGACAAAGACACTTGCTCTTGTGCAATCTGGGGGACACTCAAGTTAAAACACCCAGGTGTTTTCATTCCTGCTAACCGCAGGAGGAAAGCAGCCGCTGCCACTACCCAGAAACCACACCTGGTGACCTGGCACCGAGAAAGTCAACCTCACCCAGCATAGCAGGACATGCCAGGGCCTGTGGCCAAGGCCGAGCGCCTTGTGTTTCCCTAACAGAGTCACAGGGTGTCACAGCCAGAAGGACATGGTGCTCGGGGCCCACAGGTGTCCTGAGGCAGCAGGACACAGAATCGTCCAGGCACAGGCTCACACTCGGCCCCAGCTCAGGTCTCCCGAATCAGAATCGCGAGGTTGGTCCTGGGAATATGCACTTTGACGACACACCACCAACAACAACCCCCAGGGTGACTGAGGCAGCCAGGACCACACCAGGCTGCTCTGGAAACTGGATCGGTCCAGCCTGCTGGGTCTGTCTGTGAGAAAATGAGACCAGACAGTGGTCAATGGTTCATTCATTCTAAGAGCATCTACCCAGGGTTGCCCAGGGGACTGGCTCTGAGGGGACATGGTTCCTACCCTACGGGGAGCAGCTGGGTCCACCTGGGGAACTTCTCTGAAACGCAGGTGTCCAAGCTCCATCCACCGCCTGTGATTTGGGTTCAAGGGACTCAATCCAGCAAGAAAATGAAAGCAAGGCCAGATAAGAGCATGAATCTGGAAACTGATGGTTAGGCAGGCAGTTCCAACAGAGAAGCCAAGTCTGGGGAGACTGAGGGTACGGCATGAAGGACGGCTTTGCACAGCACCAGCTATGGGCCAGCCCTCTGACTACTGCTGACACCACTCACAGTCACCACAACCCTAGAGCGGAGCTGGTGGCCTAGTCCCCAGCTCACAGATGAGAACAGTGAGGCGCACGCTGCAGCGAAATGCCCTGGCCCAAAGTCCTGCTGCCAACAAGAGCCGAGGCTGGGATTCGAACCCTGGCGGCATGAGCTCTTTTCACTGTCATCCCTTCCTCGAGTCTCACCTCTATGCACCACACTGAGAGGTATCCTTGACCTTTCTCTCTCCTGTCTTAATCTTCATTAACAATCAGTGACAAGGCCTGACCCCCTTCTCTCCAAATCAACTGCTAAAACCACTTTAACCTTCCATTATAGCCTGTGGGCTTCCCCAGTGGCGCTAGTGGTAAACAATCTGCCAGTCGATGCAGGAGACGCAAGAGACACAGGTTCCATCCCTGGGTCGAGAAGATCCCCTCGAGGAGGAAATGGCAACCCTCTCCAGTATTCTTGCCTGGAAAATCCCATGGACAGAGGAGCGCGGCGGGCTACAGTCCATGGGGTCGCAAAGAGTTGGACATGCCTTAGCAACTGAGCACATGCATAAAATATGAGTCCCGTCAGCCAGGTCACTCCCTGGCTTAATCCTCTGCAAGGGCTTTCCACAGGCCAGAAGACACAAATCTTCCTCCCAAGTTTGCCTCCGGGACTTCCCACAGAGCTTCCCCTCCACTCCTCCGGGCTAACTTCTCTCAGCCCAGACCCTCAGCTCTCCCCAGAAGACAAGGCCACAGAGCTCTGTCCAGTCCAGGGTTAAGTCCACGGTGTGTGTGGGAGGTGGCGTGGGCTATGGTGATTGACTGACCAAGGGGCTCTGCAGCTTGTCAGAGGCTCAAGGACGGTGGTGCGGCAGCAGAAGGGCCAGAAAGTCAGAGTCCGGGCACACAGGCCAGGGCTAGACTGAGAAGGGAAGCCTGTGAATGTGACAGAGAGGAGCTAGGATGTAAGCCTGGGGCCATGGGTGGCTGAGGAGGCTCACGGAAGCAGGGGAGTAGTAGGACGAAATTCACATTCCCGTGCTACTGGTGGAATGAACCGCCATTTCCTCTCATCTCCTTGAAAGGCAATCTGCCAAGAGCTAACAAAAACTTAAAATCTGCCTGCTCACTGACCCAGCAATTCCAAGTCTATCAAGGATACTCATTACAGGATCCTTTCATATTAGCGAAAAAGAGAAACTGGCCTAACTGGCCACCGAGAGAATAAACCACAGCCACGACTCTTCCAAACCCTTGGAGCTGCGTGCATTCCAGAACTCATAACATTTGTATTTAGAAAGGTAACAGGAAGTATGTATAGTATGTTCCATACAGCTGCATCAGGGTCAAGAGGAGCATCCACAGTCAAGTTTGTAAATACTTCCGCAGCTGAACATGTGACCTTCTGCCACACACTCTGAAGAGGCTCCTATTAACTCAGATCTGGGCATCCAATGAGTCTGCATCAAACTTTTTAAAAAACATGTACTAGTGTCTTGATTCTGTAACTGTGGATAAGGGATGGAGGACCTGCGGCCAGGTGATGGAATAATAAAAAAGAGACAGTGATGGAACACACCCTGAGCCCTGACATGTCAAGCAAGCTCCAGTGCTGACACACTGGGCCCATGATGGCCCTGAGGCCCTTTACTACTCCAGCCCGTCTAAATGCTCTTCACTGTTGCCGCTGCCACCGCTAACATACAGGAGCACTGGCTGCATACCAGGTCTTAGGGTTTTACATTAATTACACCACTAAATCCACACAACAACCCAGTGGTGGTACTCTTCCTCGTGTTATCCGGATTCATCTCGAATGTATCCTCTATCATCCAACAGAGAGACTGACGCACAAAGGGACAGCGACTCACTCAAGGCCACCAGCCAAGGCACCGCAGTGGTGCACAAGCTGCCAGCTGTCCCTGGTACAGAGTCAGGCCTGGGAACCTGGGAATTCCAGCTCCAGAGCCTAGGATACTCTTAACCCCTGCACTTTCCTCTCCTCCGCTTGGTAAAGTGGCTTAAAACTTTGACAGAACACGGCAGACCACAAAGATATAAACAGATAAAAGTCAAACCATGCTAGCACTCAGATCCACAACCAGAGTGCTTATACTCTCTCAAGAAGCCAGGACTGTCAGACAGACACCAGCAAGAGCATTCAAGCATGGAGCCAGGGATCCCCTGGAGCACCAACCCCAGCCCAGGGAACCTCAGGCCATTCAGCTTGGAGATCTGCCCCAGCAGACCCACAAAGCTGCCCTGGGCAATCTACACAACACACTTTAATTTGTTACAGGGGATCAGCCCAAGGTGTGGGTGCCAAGTGACGGGCCCAGGCAGACAGAAGCAGGTTTCACCTCCTCAATGGATCCTCTCCAACCTACCCAGTAACACCAACCACCACCATCACCATTTAACCATCAGCTTCGGGTAGAGACAGCCGACAGGCAGGTTCTCTCCCTTCCAGGATGTTCAGGGACTCTGAGGACAGCAGCAGATAGATGCATCTCTCCTTTCAACAGCACCACAGTTAGGAACAGCCGGCCGCCTTCCCTCCCAAGCGCCAACCCTTTCTGCAAAGGCAGCCTCGTGCCAGGCACTGGGGGTGATGGTGGCTGTTGCTCACGTGCTGTGAGGGTGAGGTGGGTGAGGACGAGGAGGAACACACCGGAGCACCATGGCAGGGGAAACCCCGGCCTCTCACGGCTCCAACCTCGCCTCCCCTCCAGCCTGCCCTGGCCTCGGATGCTGCTTCAGCTCCCCAACCTTCCTTCACCAAACTCGAGAGAAAGACTACCATATATTTTGCATACATAACAAAATGTATGCATACATAACAAAATAGTTTGCAACATAAACTACACAAATCTAATGTGTACAAGTTATTAATGTTTTTAGATATTTATACGCCAATGTAACCAACTAAATCAAATTATAGAACATCTATAGCCCTCATTTCTTCATGCCCCCCCACAGTTAGTGCCCTGCCCAAAGGCTCTCTTCCATTGTTGCGTATACTCCATTGTGTGGATATACCACAACTTGCTCACTCACGTGACTCGTTGATGAGCACTTGGGTTGTCTCCTTCTTTTGGTAATTATGAATAAAGCTGCCATGATCCTCCCTGTGCAAGTCCTCAGGCACTCACAGGCACTCATTTCTGTTGGGTATACACCTGGGAGTGGAACTGCTACCACAGAAGTAGGAATACATTTGGGTAGACACTGCCAAAACGATTTTCCAAAGTGGCTGTACCAATGCATACGCCCATTAGCAGGATATGAGAGTTGCAGTTGCTGCATGTCTTTACCAACACTTTTGTGTCAGTCTATTTTATTGTATCCTTTCATGGTGGAGATATAGTGGTATCTTACTGTGGTTAAAATCTTCTGATGACTACTGAGGTTAAGTACCTTTCTATACACATTTACTTGACTTTTGGAATCCTCTTTGGTGACATGCTTCCTCAAGTCTTTTGCCTTTTTCGAATCGGGTTGTTTCTTACAGGTCTGTAGCAGTTTTATATACCTTCTGGATATGAACACTTTGTTGGACATACGCATTTGAAATATTATCTCCCAGATGATAGCTTGCTTTTTCACTCTTTTTAAAATATAATTTATTTATTGGCTGTGCTGGGTCTTCACTGCTGTGCACGGGCTTTCTCTAGTTGTGGGTCCCAGGCTCTAGAGCACAGGCTCAGTAGTTGCATTGTTAGTTAGTTGTTCTGCAGCATGTGGGATCTTCCTGGAGCAGGGATCGAACCCACTATGTCCCCTGCATTGGCAGGTGGATTTTTAACCACGAGACCACCAGAGAAGTCCTGATAAAGAGTTCTCAATTTTTCTAATTTATTTTTTTTAACTTTTTTAACTGAATGATTCTTAATTCTATAGTGATTTACAATTTTCAAAAGTTTCACACACATGACTTCATATAATTCCATAATAACT
The DNA here is from genome assembly GCF_049115385.1 of Moschus berezovskii. Classification (NCBI taxonomy): domain Eukaryota; kingdom Metazoa; phylum Chordata; class Mammalia; order Artiodactyla; family Moschidae; genus Moschus; species Moschus berezovskii. The sequence goes on from NC_142483.1 coordinate 16,480,110, forward strand.
TTTTAAAAAATTCCTTACCCCTTTCTTACTCAATATTCTTATCTGGAGAATCCCACGGACAGAGACGCCTGGTGGGCTACAGTCCACGGGGTGGCAGTCAGACGCCTGGTGGGCTACAGTCCACAGGGTGGCAGTCAGTCAGCCACGGCTTAAGCGCCTTTCACTTACTTTCGCCCCTGTCCTGCCCCTCCCCTTCCCCTCTTCCCAGTGGTAACCACTAGTTTGTTCTCTGTGAGTCTGTTTGTTTTGTTCACCAGTCTGTTGTATTTTTTAGATTCCACACACAAGTGGTATCATGCAGTATTTACCTTTCTCTGACTTATTTCACTTAGCATAATACCCTCTAAGTCCATCCACGCTCACATTACTGTTGACAAGAGTTCTTAATTTCAATGAAGTCCAATTTATAAACTTTTTCTTTACGGCAGTGCTTTTTTGTGTCTTGTTTAAGAAAGCTGTGCCTCATCTAGTTTGATACAGATATTCTTCTTTATTATCTTCTAGAAGTTCCACTTACTTGCCTTCTATATTTAGTTCCTTAACACATCTTGAGCTATTTATATGTAAGGTATGAAGTAAGAGTGGTGGGGTATACTGCTAGGGTAATATCCTGTCAGCTGTGACCACAAATCAGAAGACAAGGACCCCCTTCTTCTGTCATCTCCTGAGACAGATGCTGCTGCTGCTGCTAAGTCACTTCAGTCGAGTCCAACTCTGTGCAACCCCATAGACGGCAACCCACCAGATTCCGCCATTCTCGGGATTCTCCAGGCAAAACACTGGAGTGGGTTGCCATTTCCTTCTCCAACGCGTGAAAGTGAAGTCTCTCAGTCGTGTCTGACTCTTTGCAACCCCATGGACTGCAGCCTACCAGGCTCCTCCATCCATGGGATTTTCCAGGCAAGAGAACTAGAGTGGGGTGCCATTGCCTTCTCCGCGAGACAGATGGGACTTCCCAAATACCCCTTTCCTTGACCTGGAGCCGGGAGAAGCATCTCACTTTGCCTCACCTCCTGCAGCCCAAGAGAATTCAGATGTACATGACCCTACTGTTTGAATTTCTCGACACAGACCATACACAAAGTACTCTCAACTCATATTAAGCTTCCATACCTTCCCTTAAGTCCATTTTGACAACTCTCCATGGGTCAAAATCCTTTTAAAATGCAAAATAATCAAGTACGAATACGCACAGGGATGATGTAAGATAGCACCCGGCTGTCAGATGTGCTGAGCACCCACTGTCTGCATGTACCGGCTGGGGGTGAGTGACGCTGTGGGATACAACCAGACATACCCCTGTTGTCACCGTGCTCACAGCCTGGGGAAGAGAAAGTAAACAGAGGGAAGTGCAAAGAGAAGGACTCCCTTGCAACATCTGAGCCGAGACCTATATATGGAAAGGAGCTGGCCCTGAGAAGAGCAGGGTTAGAGCATTCTAGACAGGAGGAATGGCACACACAGACTAAGAAACAGCAGGGATGGGGACCTTGTTAGAAGGCATGGCAGGGAGGGGCAGAGTGCGCAGTGGAAGGTGAGAAAAAGTTGGATTTTTTTTCTTCTAATCAGAATCAGAATGCATTGGAGGACTATGCTCTGTTATCTTCTTGAACACAGAAGTTCTCTAGAAGAGCATTCAGTTAACTGGTCTACTCTGAATTCCTTTATCACACCATGGTTCAGACAGGCAACGAACCACAGCCTCTCAGCCTTTACTGAGCTTGTGCACAAATGCACTCTTGAGTGTATGTACACACACACACACACACACACACACACACACCCCTGCTCCCTTCATGCTACCTCAAGCTGAGGACTTAGTACCTCCACCAATTCTGGGTGAAATGGAGTCGACACTGCAGACTTTTCCATCTCAACTGGTAATCCCTCAGCACTTACCACAGCTGTAATTTTACTTACATTCATGTGACTATTTGATTAGCACTTGCTTCCTGAATGAGTGTCTTCTGATTCTAAAAGGGCAGAATCTGAGCCTGTCTTGACCATCAAGGCATCCCCAGCACCTAGTACATGGCCTGGTCCAAGGCTGAAATGCTCACTGTCACAACACACAAACTGTTTTGAATGCAAAAGTTCAAACACTACAAAAGCAGAAAAAATGTACCCATCATACAACCTCTATAGTCAAGTCATCCCTAACCTTTTTTCTTCTATACCCCTCCCAATGAACTAAACCCCAGCCGTCGTATCACTCAGCATGTACTCGTTGAATGAATGTATAAATGAATGTCTCTTACTGTAATGGATGCTTAATCTTACTCTTACTGATTTTTCTGTTGATACTAGACAGACAGGAAAAAAGTCAAGGATGGGCCACCTGGATGAGTCAGTTTGCCAACTGGTTAACTCCAATAAAATTTCAGGAGATGAGATTTAAACTATGGGCTAAGGTGAATCTCCCTTCCCCCCTATTCATTGGATTTTAACTTTTTGGTCCTGTTCTCATCATTGCCACGTTCATTAAGAAGTGGCAGTAAGCAGGGGAAAATTATATATTTCCCACAATCTCTGTCAAATAAAATATTGAAGGAACAAGTTTCTCTCCATTAAACATGTGGCCTTTTACACACAGAAAAACAATGCCTTAGAAACAAGTATTATATTATAGCTTGCTCCTTCCAGGGCAAACTATACTACCCCTATTTATTGGAATATTTAAAGTAATATGTTCCAAATGAGCCTGGTCCTTCTGAAACTCCATCACAGGTTTCCAAACATTGGACAGAACTGTCATGACAGCGACACTCACAGTGCCCTGCAGAGTGAGGGGCACTAAGTACTCACTGGGTTTGTTTAATGTCATCCACTCTTCAGGATCCCAAAGGAACCAACAGAAAATAACTGAAATGCTAAAATACAACCAGACTGAATGATCTTTTTGTTGTTAAATGTACTTGTTATCTGTATTTTCCAACTTTTTTCCATCAGCGCAAAGAAAAAAGTAATAAAGTTGTCTTTAAAACTAAGACCCAGGGATAAAGTCACATATTGGAGTCTAATCTTGCGCGAATGTGTGTGTGTGTGTGTGTGTGTCTATGTGTCGTCATGGTTACAAGTCCAGCCTCCTGAATCTCTGCCACTTGCAGCCTGTGTGGCCTCAGGCAAGTTGCTTCATCCCTACAAGCCCATTTTCTCTTCTGTAAAGTGAGACTGATAAGACTAGCTGACAAGGTGAGATGAGGCTTGAAGAAGATTAAATGCGCAGAGCCCTGAGCTTGAGCCTGTTGCTCAAGCAACGTCGATGCTACTATTATTGTGTTTGTGTTTCCAAAAAACGAGCAGAGAAAGAACTCTGGACAACTTTAAGGCTCTGATGGGGAGCCTTCTCAATGCCTGCACAGAAGTGGGTACCCCTGCCTCCACCCCCAACAGGAGGAAGCCAATCAGGGAATCAGAGGGGGCCTCCTCGTACCTGGTGGGAAGTTCACAGAGGCCAAGGCCGCTGAGTCACAGCCCAGCCCCTCCCTGCCACGTCCCTTTGTTCCCCGGAGGGTGAGCTGTGACTCACATGGTCTCTGGTTCCGGGTTGGGCCCATCTGACCAGGGACAGGACTGACACAGTCCCTGAGAACACTCATCTGGACCCTCTCCTTGTCCCTGATTTTCCACCCTCTGGCCGGGTGGCCTGCTTGTCCCACGCCAGGTCCCAGCCTGCAGTATGAAACACTACCAGGATGCCGTGGGCTCCTGGGTCACTTACCCCATTGCCGCCGCCGCCACCACTCCCGTTTCAATCTGTGCCGTTTTTTTCACTGAGGTTTGCTTCATTTTGAGCTAACTTGAGCATGTAAAGAAAACGTCCAGGAGACCCACCATAGTTCACACCCATTCACACCCTCTAACTCCTCTTACACTTTTTTTTTTTGGTGTGGAAAAATTTACAACATGAAATTTACCATTTTAACCATTTTTAAGTGTACAATTCAGTAGCACTAAGTACATTCACACTGTTGTACAACTATCAGCATTATCCATCTCAAAACTTTTTCATCATTCCAAACAGACGCTCCATACTCATTAAACACGAGTTGCTTAATACATAGAGGGGGCCTCCCTGCCCCTGGGCCCTAGTAACCTTCATTCTAGTTTCTATCTATATGAACTTGCCTGTTCATACCTCATGTAAGTGGAATCACACAATATTTGTCCTTTTGTGCCTGGCTTACTTCACTTAGCATTGTGTTTTCAAGGTACATCCAAGTTGTGGCTTGTTTCCTTTCTGTGGCTGAGTAACGTGCCATTGTATGCATGTGCCATATTCTGTCTATGCATTCATGAGCCAATGGACACGTGAGCTGTTTTCACTTTTCAGCTATTGTGAATAACACCAGTATGAATGTGTGTGTGCAAGTATCTCTGGGTATACTTATGGGTATACCCAATTCTTCTGGGTATACATACAGGAATGGAATTGCTATTAGTACATCACATAGGAGTTCTATCTTTAACTCCTCTTGTCCTTTTAAGATGGGCTTCCCAAGGGGTTCAGTGGTAAAGAATCTGCCTGCCAATGCAGGTGATACAAGTGAGGCGGGTTTGATCCCTGGGTCGGGAAGATCCCCTAGAGGAGGAAATGGCAACTCACTCCAGCATTCTTGCCTGGAAAATTCCATGGACAGAGGAGCCTGGCGGACCGTGGTCCATGGGGCTGCAAAAGAGTTGGACGTGACTGAGCATGCACACCCTTTTAAGAGTTGGGCATTATAACCCAGCAGCTGCCACAGCTAATGCTCAGTGAGAGTTCCTTCACTCTGCTACACACCATTCTGAATATTTTTTTGTGTGTGTTAACTCATTTATTCCTCAAAACAATTCCCTGAGGTAGGGTGTGATTATTTTCACCCCCATTTTACAGACAAATAAACTGAGGTTACCCCTACTAGAGAGCAGTGACAGCATCTGAATACAGATTGATGATGCTTTCATACTGTCTCTCCAGTATGACCAAATAATAATAATAATAATTGAGCTCTTCTGCTAAAATGCATTTTCTACCCTGAAAGATGCCTTAGGTACCCTGTATCCTCTTTTCTTGCTCTGGACTAAAGAACTAAAAAAGGGAACGGGGGCGGGGGTAGGAGTGAGTAGGGATGCTTATTGAGTGCGATTATTGTAGACTCTCTCTTTGCAGTGAGAAATCCAATTCCATCTACATGAGTGAAAAGGGGAATTTGTTGGAAACATAATGAAACAGCCCAGCCCAGGCACTGGTTCACAGATGATGGGCCCATCTCCCTCCATATACTGTCACCATTCTATTCTAAGAAAGGGGCCCCTTCCTTACAGCTCTGGTGCCTCTGAGCATCTATTCTGCCACCTTCGAGTAAGGGTGACCTGAGGGAAGCCCATGGCCTGTCCTGGCTGGGCCTATATGCATCCCTGGACCAATCACCACAGCCAAGTGGCTGGGGAACCATGACGGGCCCTGCCTGGGCCACAGTCCCCTCCTGGGATCAAAAGAATGCAGACTCTTTTCGGAGGAGAGGGAGGGAGGCAGGGCAAATGCCCGACAGACACTGTGGTATAATCTCCAATAGCAACAAATTGGAAGCTGCCCAATAGTACTAAACAAAACAACAATGCTAAATAAAATTGCTACATCCATTCAGTGAAAACAATATGCAGCTGTTTAGCAAGTAATCATGAAGATTATGTACCAACTTAAGAAAAAAAGAAGTCTTATGGAGTAATGTCTGGTGGGAAAAAACAGGACACACAAATATAGACACACTTATACGTAACAATTCACATGTAAGAAAATATGGCAAGAATTGTATCATAATGAAAGAATCATAAATGGCTTTTAATCTCTTTTCCAAAATTTTATTTACTGGCTCAACAAATATTTACTGAGTGTCTACTCGGTACTAGGTGAAGTGTGGTGGATATGGCAAGGAGCAAAACAGAAGAAAAATCCCAGCCCTCATGGAATTTCCATTCTAGTAGGGGAGGCAGAAAACAGATAAGATGAATGAGCAAAATATACACTACACTGGACAGTGACAGAAGTTAAGAGCCAAAATAAATCTAGAAAGGTAGAGAGGCGTGCTGGGGGTAGTGGTGACAGTTTAGATACGATGGCCAGAGAAGGCGGTATCTAAGTAAAGGTGAAGGAAGTGAGAAACTGAGTTATATTGGAGAGGGGCTTGGACAAGGGCGGTAGCAGCAAAGGTGATGAGCAGTGATAGAACTGCCCTTAACTGAGATTGGGAAGAAGACCGGTGTCCTGGAAGTGAGGTAAAGAAAGAGCTTCAAGGAAGAGAAAATGACCAACTGTCAAACACTGCTGGAAGCCAAGCAGGATGGGGCTAGAAAATGGGCCACTGGGATGAAGAATATGGGAGTCCCTGCAGACCTGGGCAAGAGAGATTCATGAGGAATAATGGACTCAAAAGACTATTGTGGGACTTCCTTAGTGGTCCAGTGGTTAAGACACCTCACTGCCAATGCAGGGGCCCAGGTTCGATCCTTGGTTGGAGGAACTAATAACATCTCACATACTGTGCAGCACAGTCAAAATATTTAAAAAAAAGAAAAAAGAGAGAATTGGGATGGCAATATTATACAGTTGCCAAAGTGGAAGCAAACCAAATGCCTCCACAATAGATGAATGGATAATGAAAATGTGATCCTTTACATACAATGGAATATTATTCAGCCTTAGGAAAAAAACGGAGCACATTCTGACACATGTTGCAACGTGGATGTAAACTGAAGACACTAGACTAAATGAAAGAAGCCAGTCACCAAGAAAGACAAATACTACCTCACAGACACACACACATGCTGATTCTACTTGTAGGGGCATCTAGAGTAGTGAGTTCATAGAGGTGGAACACAGTATGGCGGCTACTAGGGTCTGGGGAGACGGAGAACAGGCATTTAATGAATATTGGTTTTCAGTTCTGCAAGATGAAAAAGGTCAGGAAACGGCTGCACAACTGTGTGAACATACTTAAAACTACTAAATTGAATACTCGGAGATGTCTAGGATGGTAAATTTTACGTTATATATAGTGTATCACTTTTTTTATTAAAAAATAGTGAGAAAGAGCAAGGGGCAAATAACTGGGAGTCAACAAGTGCAGACAATTCTTTCAAGAAATTCTACTCTCAACTGAAAAGAAATGGGAGTCTGACTGAAGGAAAGAAGTGCATGGGTTATTTTCTTTTTTTCTTTAAATTGGAAAAAATAACAGCATGCATGTTTATGTACTAATGGGACAGACCTCATCATGGGGCAGTGTTCTTGAATGTTCACTTTCAAAATAAATGTTGTAGTTTGCGATAATGAAAATATTCTGGAATCAGACAGCTGTAATGGCTGTACAACCTTGTGAATATACTAAAAACTACTACTAAATTGTGTATTTTAATGTGGTTGATTTTGTGGTATGTGACATATCTCAATTTAAAAAAAGATACAATTAAAACTATAATAATGTTGTCTGGGATACCACGTTTATACATTCAGCCTGAGTTCCCCCACAGACAACCCTGGGCACCAACAGTTCCTGTGGCCAGTGACCCACAGGTCACCACAGCTGTGTGGCAGCTGGTGGCTCAGGAGACAGGAGCAGTCTCCCAAGTTTAGGCTAAAACACAAATGCCGCATTAACACATAAAGCAATTGAGATAAAACTACTGAATAAGCACCCAGTAGCTACAGATAAATGGCCCTGCTCAGTTAGGGCCATGAATTCTCAGGCCTCTGATCTAAAAGTGAAATGTAAGAAAAATCCCATTCAACTCAAGGCAGAAAATCTGAGCCACTCCCGCCCCCACCCCATCTGCCAATCCATGCTGTCTGTCGCCCTGTAACTGCAGAGGGATGGCCTTATTTTGCAATTAGTCATGGCAGACGGAGTTCTTTCTGAAATGTCCTCCCAGCTGTAACAGTACCACACTTCTGCTTCCCATTGCCTTATTCCTTTCTTCTGAACAACTTCAAACAGTATCTTAACCTCTGTGATACTTCATTTTAAATATCAATCTGGCTAGACCCTGAGGCTCAGATATTTCATCAAACATTATTCAAGATGTTTCTGTGAAGGTACAGGAATTTAAGATAAAATTAACATTTAAACCAATAGAGTTAAACAAGCTGTGTTCATAACATGGGTGGGCCTTATCCAAACAGTCAAAGGCCTTAACTGAACAAAGACTGATCTCCACTAGCAGGAAGGCACTGTGCCAGCAGACGGCCCTGGGACTCAAGCTGCAGCTCTTCCCTGAGGCTCCAGCTTGCTAGCCTCCTCTGAACATTTTTAACTTGCCAAGCCTCGACGGTCACATACAAGAGTCATCAATCATTCAAAATAAATCTCTCTCTCTCTCCTTCTCATTCTCACTCTTGCTCACTCTCCCTACGTATGTGGTATGTGTATGTGAATATATGTATATAATATGTAAAACATTCTATCATACAATATTGTATATGTATATTATGCATAAGACATCATTATACACTGATACATTATACACTGTTATACAATATTCTTTGTTTTCTTGGATATGGTCTTGGTCCCTGTCTCCTGTACCATGTCACGAACCTCTGTCCACAGTTCATCAGGCATTCGATCAGATCTAGTCCCTTACATCTATTTCTCACTTCCATTGTATAATCATAAGGGACTTGATTTAGGTCATATCTGAATGGTTTAATGGTTTTCCCTAATTTCTTCAATTTAAGTCTGAATTTGGCAATAAGGAGTTCATGATCTGAGCCACAGTCAGCTCCTGGTCTTGTTTTTGCTGACTTTATGGAGCTTCTCCACCTTTGGCTGCAAAGAATATAATCAATCTGATTTTGGTGTTGACTGTCTGGTGATGTCCATGTGTGGAGTCTTCTCTTGTGTTGTTGGAAGAGGGTGTTTGCTATGACCAGTGCGTTCTCTTGACAAAACTCTATTAGCCTTTGTCCTGCTTCATTCTGTACTCCAAGGCCAAATTTGCCTGTTACTCCAGGTGTTTCCTGTCTTCCTACTTTTGCATTCCAGTCCCCTATAATGAAAAGAACATCTTTTTTGGGTGTTAGTTCTAGAAGGTCTTGTAGGTCTTCATAGAACCATTCAACTTCAGCTTCTTCAGCATTACAAAAGCAAAATGGCTGTCTCAGGAGGCCTTACAAATAGCTGTGAAAAGAAGGGAAGTGAAAAGTAAAGGAGAAAAGGAAAGATATACCCTTTTGAATGCAGAGTCCCAGAGAATAGCAAGGAGAGATAAGAAAGTCTTCCTCAGCAATCAGTGCAAAGAAATAGAGGAAAACAACAGAATGGGAAAGACTAGAGATCTCTTCAAGAAAATTAGAGATACCAAGGGAACATTTCATGCAAAGATGGGCTCGATAAAGGACAGAAATGGTATGGACCTAACAGAAGCAGAAGATATTAAGAAGAGGTGGCAAGAATACACAGAAGAACTGTACAAAAAGGATCTTCACTACCCAGATAATCACGATGGTGTGATCACTCATCTAGAGCCAGACATCTTGGAATGTGAAGTCAAGTGGGCCTTAGAGAGCATCACTATGAACAAAGCTAGTGGAGGTAATGGAATTCCAGTTGAGCTATTTCAAATCCTAAGAGATGATGCTGTGAAAGTGCTGCACTCAAAAAAAAAAAAAAGAAAGTGCTGCACTCAATATGTCAGCAAATTTGGAAAATGCAGCAGTGGCTGCAGGACTGGAAAAGGTCCATTTTCATTCCAATCCCAAAGAAAGGCAATGCCAAAGAATGCTCAAACTACCACACAATTGCACTCATCTCACACACTAGTAAAGTAACACCCAAAATTCTCAAAGCCAGGCTTCAGCAATAAGTGAACCATGAACTTCCAGATGTTCAAGTTGGTTTTAGAAAAGGCAGAAGAGCCAGATATCAAATTGCCAACATCCATTGGATCTTCGAAAAAGTGACAGTTCCAGAAAAACATCTATTTCTGCTTTACTGACTATGCCAAAGCCTCTGACTGTGTGGATCACCACAAACTGGAAAATTCTGAAAGAGATGGGAATACCAGACCACCTGACCTGCCTCCTGAGAAACCTGTATGCAGGTCAGGAAGCAACAATTAGAACTGGACATGGAACAACAGACTGGCTCCAAATAGGAAAAGGAGTACCTCAAGGCTGTATATTGTCACGCTGCTTATTTAACTTCTATTCAGAGTACATCATGAGAAACGCTGGGCTGGGTGAAGCACAAGCTGGAGTCAAGATTGCCGGGAGAAATATCAATAACCTCAGATATGCAGATGACACCACCCTTATGGCAGAAAGTGAAGAGGAACTAAAGAGCCTCTTGATGAAAGTCAAAGAGGAGAGTGAGAAAGTTGGCTTAAAGCTCAACATTCAGAAAACTAAGATCATGGCACCTGGTCCCATCACTTCATGGTAAATAGATGGGGAAACAGTGGAAACAGTGGCAGACTTTATTTTGGAGGGGGCTACAAAATCACTGTAGATGGTGACTGCAGCCATGAAATTAAAAGACGCTTACTCCTTGGAAGAAAAGTTATGACCAATCAGACAGCATATTAAAAAGCAGAGACATTACTTTGCCAACAAATGTCCGTCTAGTCAAGGCTATGGTTTTTCCAGTAGTCATGTATGGATGTGAGAGTTGGACTATAAAGAAAGCTGAGCGCTGAAGAATTGATGTTTTTGAATTGTGGCGTTGGAGAAGACTCTTGAGAGTCCCTTGGACTGCAAGGAGATCTAACCAGTCCATCCTAAAGGAAATCACTCTGAATATTCACTGGAAGGACTGATGCTGAAGCTGAAACACCAATACCTTGGCCACCTGATGTGAAGAAGTGACTCATTTGAAAAGACCCAGATGAAGGAAACAATTCTCATAGCCATCAATAGTTCAGTGTTGAGTTCATGAATAGTTTTTAAAGTTTGGGACAAACTGTAGTATTTGCTATTTGAAGTACTATTTGTAATTGGCATATTACGATGTAACATTGGTCTTCATTTCCAACTTAAAACGCCTAAAAATGCCTAACAGATTTTTAGATTTGTGAATTTTAGTTGAAATGTATTTTACGATGTTACTAAACCTGCAGAAATATTGAAATATTTCAGAGAACTTATTCACTGTACATTTAATTTATTTTATTTATAAAAGTTATGAACTGTAGAAAGTTTTACTTGTTGGGTCAAATGCTTGTTGCTTCAAATGCTTGTTGCATTTGAAGTGCTAGTTACAAGAAAATCAAATACCTTCAATGTATAAATGCTATTAAGTTTTTAAAGGACTCTGGAGTATAAGTAAGTTTGTTTAAAGAAATTTAGTCTATTCAACCTGAATCAGCTCTGTCAAACATTAATTAAAAGCCTCATTTTAAAAAAATAAATAAATAAATAAATAATGGTAGTGGGAGGGAGGGTTGGGAAGCTGGCTGGAGGTGGAGGTGGTGAAGTTTATAAATCTAATTAAAAATGAAGTTGCATTTCCATTTTCCAAATCCACCCATCCACCAGCGTACTGTGTCACTAGACATTATGTACGATTTTACTTTGCGACAGAAACCATTACATTTAAAAATTCATTACAGCAAGGTGAGTTAGACACATGATGGATGCAGCTTTAATTCTGCCATATATTATTACAGTTAAAATGTAAATGATGAAAAATATTTTGTGCTTATCAGCATTTATGTGGAAATGTGTTTTACAGTGATATATGATGTTATATTTCTATTATTGTGATAAAAAAAAAAAGCAATACAAAAAGACAAAGTGTTTATTAAAACATAAAAAAAAAAAAGAAATAAATGGTTTTGCAGCACTGAAGAAATTATAGAAAGTAAATAAGCTAGATCAGACCTGTTTTATGTAGTAATTTTATAGTTTATTTTAATTATTTCAGTTGTAAAATATTGTTATACTATTAGTTCTGATTGTTCATATTAAACTATTGTAATGCAAAAAAATAAATAAATAAATAAAATTAAAACAAGAAAAAAAAAAAAAAGACACAGATGCTGGGAAAGATTGAAGGTGGAAGGAGAATGGGACGACAGAGGATGAGGTGGTTGGATGGCATCACTGACTCAACAGCAGTGTGTTTGAGTAAATTCCGGGAGTTGGTGATGGACAGGGAGGCCTGGTGTGTTGCATTCCATGGGGTCACAAAGAGTCGGACATGACTGAGAGACTGAACTGAACTGATGATAATATTCTCAGCCTTTTGTATACTATAGATTTTGTTTCTATGGAGAATACTAATACACTCCTAAAATAACTGAATTCCTATCAGAAATCATCTCTTACAACCAATACTTTCATAAAATGTCAAGTCATTACATGATTTAAAAGGTAAACAAAAAACCCCCACAAAATACAGCAAATCTAGGAAGAATAACATCTGTCTTTATATTGATCAAACCCATCAAAGTGTTACATTAATTTTAAATGCAACTATACATCTATCCGGAGAAGGAAATGGCAACCCACTCCAGTGTTCTTGTCTGGAGAGTCCCAGGGACAGCAGAGCCTGGAGGGCTGCCGTCTGTGGGGTTGCACAGAGTCGGACATGACTGAAGCGACTTAGCAGCAGCAGCAGCAGCATACATCTATCCACAACTATTAGTGGTAATAATTTTGTATCCTTTCTATGGCTAATTTTTTTTCAGAGTATAACAACTCATTAGATACTAAGTTACACCATATTGCTTTTAACTGATACCAGTACCAGATCTTTCTGGGTTCAAGTACAGCTCCACTATCATTCACAGAGTGACCCTGGGCAAGTTACCTCTGTGTGCCTCAATTTTTCTGTATACAAAATGGGGTAAACAATATACCCTCCATAAATTTGCTGTGAGAATTAAATGTGATAGTACATATAAAACACAAAATAAATTGTGTAGCAGTGTTTTTCAAATAGTAAGTTCCTGACCTATTAGTGAAATAAACTCAGTGGGTCTCACAACCATCATTTGTTAAAAATAGCATAAATTCATTAACGCAGGAAAGAATTATCAGAGGACACTAGACATACAGAGGGTGAGTACTGTGTTAAATGTTTTAGATATGTGTGCATACACACACACAGACCAGGTTACACACTCAGACTGTTTAGATTTTTGTCTTACGATGGGTCACAGTGGAAAACAAGTGTGAAAAGCCAGATTCCACCACATAGTAAGTGCTCAATAAAATTTGGTAGTATTGTCATTATCTCACTCTAAGAGGTAATATGCCTTTCTTTACTAGTAAAAAAAAAAAAAAGCTGCTAACATTGGTGTCAATTTTCCGCCTGTTTCCTGCAATGCTGCTTAAGAGTCACTCCAGCTCCCTAAGATAACTTGCCAACTCTCTCTCCTCAAAGGACTCAGGCGGTCATTTAAATATTTTCTGACTCACAATGCTGGCCAAGGATTAGTGAGGCCCTGCCCAGCCCAGAACACACGAAATGTGATTTGCTAAGAAAACCACTTGAGTCTGCAAGGCTGCACAGGGCTTTTGTAAAATTAAAGCCATGCTGGAGAGACACAGTTCTCTACCCTACCCCCACCCCCCGGGAGATGTGTCATAAAAAGAGGTTACTTAAGGTCAGTTAAGCTGCACCTTCTGAGGCTGGAACTTCAGCTCTGTAATGCGCTTCCTTGTTTGGGGGCTGGGTTATGTCACTGTGTTTTTCCCCTAACTTTCCAGCCGCACATACAGGCACACACACCCCTCACTTAAGAATGGAAATGAAATCCCTATGAACTGTTCTTACAGCTTAGGTAAACGGAATCTGTTAAACTGAAGGAGCTTAGATTTTGAAGATGTCAAAATAATTTCTATTGCATGTAAGTTTTTCCCCTCCAAAAATGAAAAACTCAGCCCCAACTTTTTTGTAACAGTGATAACTCCAATCCCCCACCACAGACAAACACACATGCATTAGCACTATTTTGTTTAAAATGGAGCTCCTTGTCCCAGCTGAGAGTAAGCTCAGGTGTGAGTGGATTTGCAGTTTCCAATGGAGTCCCCAGGTTGTTCCTTAAATTCATAAAACCAGGTTGCTACAGATGCTCATGTAGGTGCTGTGCTTCTTATTTCTTCTTCTGTGAGAATACAACCCTGGACTTGTGCCAAGGCATTACATCTGGAACACATAAGTGCGTTGTAGGGGTGTAAACTAATCTTTTAATATGTGATAGTATTCCGTTCTTATTTTTATTCCATTCTTCAAACTACGATGGGGGGCGCAGATTGCTTTAGCAGCAAAAACCCTGCCATTAAATGCAATCTATTCGCCTGGTAGATAAAACAAGTTAAAATGCAGGCTTACTCCAATGCCTTCTACCATTCCCTGGTACCTCCAGGGTGTGGGGTCCTTAGTTCTCACCACACTTCTCAAGGCATGGAGGCAGGGGAATTGGGGAGGATCTTCAGGGATCTTCATCACACACTCAGAGTAAAGGAAGCAGGTCAGTCATATGCTTGGTCAGTGCCAGATGCACTCCCATTCCACAAAATTGGGTATTAAATGTTTTATCCAAGGTCTTCAGCCTTAAACACTACACTATATGGTGTCACTTTCTTCAACAATGAAAACAGATGCTCATGTTCCTGGATTTTTGTCTGTGCAGCCTGAAGGGTGGGCCTCTGAGCGTGTCCCCATAAGACAACGACCAGTGGAGGTGAGTGATGCACCCAGGAAAAGTATTTCAGGACTGGACTTAGTATCAATGAGACTGTCAAACTTCCCACTGACTACAGACTCAGTACAACACTTGTCAAACACTTAGCTGTCTTTTTTGCAGAAATTGACAAGCTGATCTTAAAATTCATATGGGGACCCAAAAGAGCCAAAACCATCACAGAAAAGAACAAAGTTGAAAGAATTCGTAATTGTTGATTTCAAAACTTACTACAAGGGTATACTTACTGCAAGACATACTGACAATGGTGGTATCATAGGACAGACATATGGATCAACAGAGTAGAGCTGAGAATGCAAAAATAAACACATTTGTGACTGATTTCTGACAAGGATGCCAAAACAATTCAACAGAAGAACCGTCTTTTCAACAGACTGTGCAGGGTCAACAGGGTATCTACCTGCAAAAGAATGAAGCTATACTGGTCTACCTCACACCACACACAAAATTTAACCCAAAATGGATCAAAGACATAAATATAAGAGCTACAACTGTAAAATCCTTAGAAGAAAATTTAGCCATAAGTCTTTATGATCTTAGATTAGGTAAAGCTTTCTTAGTTAAGAAACCAAAAGCAGAAGCAACACAAGAAAAATAGGTGAGTTGGTTTTACCTAAATTAAAACCTTGGGCTTCAAAGGACACCAACAAAAAAGTGAAAAGACCAACCTAAAGAATGGCAGAAAACACTGAAAAATTATGTATCTGTCTGATAAGGGACTGAATCTAAAATATTTAAAGAACCTTATAACTCAATAGTAAAAACACAACCCAGTTTTTCAAATAAGCAAAAGATCTGAACAGACATTTCTCCAAAGACGATATACAAATGGCTGATAAACACAGTGAAAGACAGTCAATCAACACAATACTGAAGGAGAACAAAGTTGGATGGCTGACACTACAAGACATCAGGATTGACTATAAAGCTCCAGTAATCAAAACAGTACAGTACTGGCAAAAGACAAGACCAAAAAAAAAATCAATGGAACAGAACAGAGAACCGAGAAATAGACCCCCATAAATACAGTGAACTGATCTCTGACAAAGGACAAAGGCAATACAATGGGGCAAAGACCATCTTTTCAACAAATGGTGATGAGAACAACTGAACATCCACACACAAAAAGAAAAGGAAAATCTAGACATAGACATTACATCCTTCACAAAAATTAACTCAAGATATATCACAGACCTTGTAAAATGCAAATGTCTGAAACTCCCCAAAAATAAAACAGCAGAAAGCCTAGAATACCTTGTAATGGTGATGACTTTTTAGAGTCAACACCAAAAACACAATCCATGCAAGAAATAATTAACTGAACTTCATAAAATTAAAAAATTTCTGCTCTGCAATAGATAATACCAAGAGTAAAAGAAGAGAAGCCACAGAGTAGGAGACAGTATTTGTGAAAGACACAAGTGATAAAGGACTGTTACACAAAATATACCAAGAACTCTTAAAACCGAATAAGAAGAAACAATCTGAATGAAAAATGGCCCAAAGACTTTAAAAGACACCTCGACAAAGAAGATACACACATGGCAAGTAAGCATAGGAAAAGATGCTACATATCATCACATGACAACAGGGAAACAAAGTAAAACGGCAAGGAGGATACCATTACGTACCTATGGCAAAGGCTAAAATCCAAAATACCAACAACACTAAATGCTGACTAGCAGGTGGAGCAACAGGCACTCTCTCATCAACTGTTTCTGGGAATGCAAAATGGTATAGTCACTTTGGAAGACAGTTTGAAGGTTTCTTAAAAGACTAACCCCACTGGGGCTTCCCTGGTGATCTGGGGCTTAAGAATCTACCTGCCAGTGCAGGGGACGCGAGATCGATCCCTGGTCTGGGAAGAGCCCACATGTCGCGGAACAGCTAAACCCGTGGACCACAACTTCTGAGCCCTTGCTCGTGGGCACACCAGCCACACCTACTGAAGCCAGACAACTGAAGGCCACGTGCCGAGAGCCCACGCTGACAACAAAAGAAACCACTGCAACGAGAAGCCCATGCACCTCAGCGAGGAGCCGCCCCTGCTCACTGCAAACAGAGAGAGACCCAGCACAGCCAAAAAAACCCCACAAAAACTAAGGACCCCCTTATCACATGATCCACTCCCTGGTGTTTACCCAAAAGAGCTGAAAGCTTATGTCCACACAAAAACCTGCACAGAGATGTTTATAGAGGCTTTATTCATAATTTTCAGTACTTGGAAGCAACCAAGATGGCCTTCAGGAGGTAAAGGGAAAAATAAACTGGGATACACCCAGACAATGGAATGTCATTCAGCGCTAAAAATGTGCTATCAATTCATGAAAAGACATGGGAAATCTTAAATTCATATTACTAAGTGAAAGAAGCCAAAATGAGAAGGATACACCATGTACGATTCCAACAGTATGACATTCTAGAAAAGGCAAAACCGTGGAGACAACGAAAAGACCAGTGAACACGGCAGGGGCGGAGGAAGGTATGAACAGGTAGAGCACAGAGGGTTTCTACAGTAGTGAAACATTCTGCATGATACAGTGAAGATGGATATATGTCATTGTACATTTACCCAAATCCACTGAAAGCAGAATACCACCAAGAGCAATGAGCCCTTAGGTAAACTACAGAAGTTAGATGTTCATGATGTGCCACAGCAAGTTCATCCTCGGTGATGAATGCAGCATTACGGTGAGAGATGCTGATAATGGTGGGGGCTAGGCTGCGTGGAAGCAGGGAGCAAGGGGAAAATCTCTGTACCCACCTCTCCATTTTATTATAAACTCAAAACTGTTCTAAAAAATAAAGCTAAAAAACATATTTAACCTCTAACCATTAGGAAAATGAAAATCAAAACCACAATGAGATCACTTCACCTGCGCTAGAACAGCAATGATCAAGCAGATGGACAGTGGTAAGCATCAGGGAGGATGTGGAGTAATTGGAGCCTTCACACACTGCTGGTGGGATTGCAGAATGGAACAGCCACGAGGCAAACATTTGGCAGTTCCTCAAAATGTCAATCATTGAGTCACCATACGCCTGCAATTCCATTGCTCTGTATATACCTAAGAGAAGTGAAAATCCATTTCCACATAAATTTGTACACTCTTCCAGGGGAAGGCGAGAGCCAGGGCAGGTAAAAACAAGAGAGCATCCGGACAGAGAAGGTGCTCTTGGACATACGGTTAAATGGGAAAAAAAAAAAGAAAAGAAAAAACAAGGCTGGAGAAGAATACATACTAAATAAGTGATTATGTTAGCCTTTTAAAAAATATATACAGAGGTACACAAACTTGTTATGTAAGACTGTAGGAGAAATACACAGCCAGCTGATCATAAATGTTCTTTCTGGATATAAGCCTGGGATAAGGGATGTGGAACTTCATTATTTACTCTACAATTTCTGATTTGCTTGCTTTTCTATGTATTAAGAAACAACCAGGGAATGCCACGCGAAAGATAATTTCTTTCTCTAGCCAAAACAGAAGAAAAAGGAAGAGGCCACTGGAGTTGGATAGTGAAGGAAGCTGTGAAAGTGGACAAGAGCGAAAGAGCATCCCAAGGAGTGGGAATAGCAGGAGCAAAGATTGGAAAGTGGATGTCAGGTTCATTCTGTTACAGGAACCAGTGGGGACCTGGGGTGAAGGTGAATCAGAACAGTGAGCTGAAGCAGCCAAGTTCCAAAGGTGTCATGTGCCCTCGGGGGGTGATGGCCATGACAACGTGGGGTACTGCTGGGAGAGAATGGGGGGCTATAGTTGGGCAAGAGGTCTCGGCAGCAGTCCAACCTGGCCTCTGTCTTACCATAAACTGACCGCCAACTCCATTATCCAGATTTGTCTAGTCAGATGGTCTCCAAAAAGAAGAACATCCACACCCCTGAAGTCCCCAAATCTCAATGAAGAATTTCCAGTGTGTCAGAGCATACCTTTTTGACAGGAGCACAAAGAAGTGATGGAGTGACCTGGGTCAATCCTAAGTACCCGATAATGACCCCAGCAAGCTCCTCTACATGCAGGCTGTGATGGGGGTAAGCACTTTGCAAATATCTTTTCAATTAATCCTCAGAGCAAAACTCCAAAACTCTGTACCTCCCTTTACAGATGGGCAAACAGGCTTGGGGGCTTCCCTGGTGGCTCAGACGGTAAAGCGTCTGCCTGCAGTGTGAGAGACCTGGCTTCAAACCCTGGGTTGGGAAGATCTCCTGGAGAAGGAAATGGCAAGCCACTCCAGGACTCTTGCCTGGAATATTCCATGGATGGAGGAGCCTGGTAGGCTAAATTCCATGGATGGAGGAGAGTGGTAGGCTACCGTCCATGAGATCGCAAAGAGTCGGACACAACTGAGCAACTTCACAGTTCACTGAAACAGGCTTGGAGAGTTTAAGCACCTTGTCCTAGGTCACTCCCTTGGTTAACACTGCAGCAGAGACAAGACCCCAACTGCCATCTCTACAACCTCCAGACATTTCAATCTGCTTCAAAGCCAGGTCAGTACTCTGCTCCAGTTTCCAGGAAAATATTATGGAGCTCAGAATTGAAGTTGAATTCAGAGCTTGGGGTTCTACCAGCAAATTCAGACCCATAAAGTTACTATATGCTGACTGGAAGTGGAGGTGGGGTGTTGGGATAAGGAGCCAAGTTGGACCGGTAACTAACTAGTTTGCTCTTTAGCTGGCTGAGCCAGGCAATACACAAAGCTGCTTCCTCTGTCCTCCAACTCTGGCTGCAGGCCCCAGCCTCTCTTTCTGAGCATTCCTGTTTTGACTTGGGCCCCATGTCCAGTTCTGCCCTGAAAACTTGCGCTTCACCTTGGAAAAGTCAGGAGACACCTGGGAAATGAAAGTGATCACCTGCTCTAGCCTTGTTACTCCATGGCCACCAGAGACCCTGGGGCACCCACCAAACATCCCAACAAGCCCTCACTGAGCCATGGGCTGAGCACTCGCTCTGCCTCCCTGAGCTAACATTCCACAGGGATGTGCACCCAAGAGAGGGCTAAGATACTTCAAACACCCATCTTTCTTCATGTCACTGAACAGATATTTGGGGAAGATTCTCTTCACCTCCATCTCTCTCAGTATAACTGACGAGAGGCCCAAGAAGACACACAGTTGGCAAGTTGTTCATCACTCCACACCTCAGCTTTCTGGTCTGGAAAATGAGGGTATGTGACACACATAGATATATTAAGATGTTGGTGCAGGGCTCAGCGGCACAAGGCATAGCCATTCAGATCAACTGGCATTTACTGAAGGCTGCCACATTAGTTCCTTTTCCAAGGTATATTCTAACACACACACACACAGCTATAACCAATGAGAATCCTGCATCAAGCCCCCAAGGCTCATGCTCATTGCCAAGGCACCAGTTTCTAGAACATCACTATCCCAGGTCCCACCCTCTGGAAAGGAAAGACGAGCCTCCTGGTCAACCAGGAGCACACACAATGCTGAGATCTTATTCCAGCCACATACTAAGATCTGGAGACAGGGTGGGGGAGGTTCTGCCTATATCGTCTCATTTCCTCTCTCCCTTCCCCAGGGAGACAGACCATATCCATATGTAAAAAGTGGTCTTTCCCAAGACACCCACATGGCTGCTCCCTCTTTCAAATGGGTTTCCGCTCAAATGCTGCTTCCTCAGAGAGACGTTGCCTAACTTAAACCAACTCTGCCTCCGTCCCAGCTACTCTGAATCCTCTTACCCAGTTTCATCTCCTTCATCACACTGACCATAGCCCTTGGCATCTTATTACAGATCTAGTTGTCTATTACCCATCTTCATCCCTGCAATGTGAACTCTGAAGGGAGGAGCGCTGTTTGTTTCCTTGACAGCTGTGTGTCCAGTGCCAGGGCACTCCCTCCATAAGTGATTCTTGAATAAGTGAAGCAAATTAGCTGAGCTAAGTGACTAAGGTACATCGGGAAAAAAGCAAAGTTTTCCTCTAAACTTCTCCACAGTGGACCCTGCCCTACTCATCACACTGGTGACCTCCCACAGAAACTGGAACTGACTCAATAAATTAGAATCATATATATAAACATTTTGTTTTCATTCAAGTTTCAACCCATTTGTGTGAGGTGATATGAATCAGGCGATATCTTTACAAATCATCAGGGTAATGGGTCCAAGGATTCATCTTTCTAAAATATCAGTTCAGTCAGTTCAGTCGCTTAGTCGTGTCCGACTCTTTGCGACCCCATGAACCACAGCACGCCAGGCCTCCCTGTCCATCACCAACTCCCGGAGTTCACTCAAACTCATGTCCATCGAGTCAGTGATGCCATCCAGCCATCTCATTCTCTGCTGTCCCCGTCTCCTCCTACCCCCAATCCCTCCTAGCATCAGACTCTTTTCCAGTGAGTCAACTCATCGCATGAGGTGGCCAAAGTATTGGAGTTTCAGCTTTAGCATCAGTCCTTCCAATGAACACCCAGGATTGATCTCTTTTAGAATGGACTGGTTGGATTTCCTTGCAGTCCAAGGGACTCTCAAGAGTCTTCTCCAGCACCACAGTTCAAAAGCATCAATTCTTCGGCGATCAGCTTTCTTCACAGTCCAACTCTCACATCCATACATGACCACAGGAAAAACCATAGCCTTGACTAGATGGACCTTTGTTGGCAAAGTAATGTCTCTGCTTTTTAATATGCTATCTAGGTTGGTCATAACTTTCCTTCCAAGGAGTAAGCGTCTTTTAATTTCATGGATGCAATCAGCATCCGCAGTGATTTTGGAGCCCAAAAAAATAAAGTCTGACACTGTTTCCACTGTTTCCCCATCTATTTCCCATGAAGTGATGGAACCAGATGCCATGATCTTTGTCTTCTGAATGTTGAGCTTCAAGCCAACTTTTTCGCTCTCCTCTTTCACTTTCATCAAAAGGCCTTTGAGTTCCTCTTCACTTTCTGCCATAAGGGTGCTGTCATCTGCATATCTGAGGTTATTGATATTTCTCCCAGCAATCTTGATTCCAGCTTGTGCTTCTTCCAGCCCAGAGTTCCTCATGATGTACTCAGGATAGAAGTTAAATAAGCAGGGTGACAATATACAACCTTGACGCACTCCTTTTCCTATTTGGAACCAGTCTGTTGTTCCATGTCCAGTTCTGACTGTTGCTTCCTCACCTGCATACAGGTTTCTCAAGAGGCAGGTCAGGTGGTCTGGGATTCCCATCTCTTTCAGAATGTTCCACAGTTTATTGTGATCCACACAGTCAAAGGCTTTGGCATAGTCAATAAAGCAGAAATAGATGTTTTTCTGGAACTCTCTTGCTTTCTCCATGATGCAGCGGATGTTGGCAACTTGATCTCTGGTGCCTCTGCCTTTTCTAAAACCTGCTTGAACATCTGGAAGTTCACGATTTTTATAGTCTTAGCTATATTTTATTTTAAAATATAGCTAAGACTATAATTAATAAGTTGATTAAGGAATAACTGGACAAATCTCAAAAAAGAACAAAAAGAATGAAAGAAACAGAGCCCCACCCCTGCTGCCCAATGAGTTACAGGAGCCTGAACGATACAGAGCTTGGCCTCGAAGGTTTCTAAACAATTGCAGTTTTCGTTGATGCCTCTTCGCCTCAGGCTCCCTCCAATGACTTTTGACTCAGGAGCACACTGGATTCTGGTCAGGGGCTCAGGAACCTTGGTAATGGCAGAGAAATAGAGGCAGCTCATTGGGATGGATGGTGATCGATGAAAGGATCAGGATGCAACATGGACCAGAAAAACGGGAGCAGTAGCACGCACCTCTCCTCATCAGAGGGGGTATGGGGACGACATCCCGTTCTCTGCATCCCACATCTTTCTCTGACAGGAATAGGTTCTCTCAGGAGGCAACGAGCTCCCCTCATTGGAGGAACCAAGCCTGGATTAAGCAGTAACTAGGAGGAGGTGCTGTGGAGGTGGTTTAAACTGCAGGCTGAACTACGTGACCTCAAAGGTCACGCTGTAGACTGGCATTCTTATGGGCCAGTTCCTTTGCATTTCACTACTCCTAAACCTCTCCAGCTTCCATGAGCCTCCCTCAGTGGATACTCAATACGTGCTGTCCCTCATGGACATTTAGTGAGCACTTACTCTGTGCCAGGGGCCAGAGTGGAGCAGAGACAAGGGTAACAGGATTCTATGTTCTTCTGGGTGGACGAAGACAATAAACCCATGAGCAGATGCATGAGGAGAACCATTTGAGGCCAGCTTCAAGAGTAAAATGCAATGGGCGGAATATGGGACTCCTCTGGTGGTGCAGAGGATACAAATCCGCCTGCCAATGCAGGGGATCCCTAGTCTGGGAAGATCCCACATGCTGCAGAGCAACTAAACCGTGTGCCACAACTCCTGAACCCACACACCTAGAGCCCGTGCTCCGCAACAAGAGAAGCCACAGCGATGAGACGTCGGCAGGCACCCTGCAACTGGAGAGCTCTCTCTGCGACCAGAGAAAGTCCTCACATGGCAACAAGACCGAGTGCAACCAAAAATAAAATTAAGTTTTAAAAATGGGGGAACGTGACAGAAACTGACATAGAAGGGGCTGCCCTGGACAAAATTGTCAGGGGAAACTTTTCTACAGAGGAAACATCTGAGCCAAATGGCATGAAAGTGCCAGACATGAGAAAAGGTGGTGAAAGAGTGTGCTCAGCAGAAGGAAAAGCATGTGCAAAAGACAAGTCAGAGAAATCTCCTGACAAGTTGAGTTATATTCATCAACTGCACCCTATCCTAAAGGCCCCACCACAGGCCCTAAACACACATCTTCCCCCACCCCGCCTGCCTTCTTTCCCCACTGACTTCTTTGTCAGATTTTCTCAAGTCAAGGCAGAGCTGATTTGACGCTGAACTTTCCACTGGCAGGTGTGTGCTGAACAAGGGCACAAAGGAACACGTGTGCGCCTCTCCCTACAGGGACAGAGGAAAGGCTGGCATCTTGACTCCACAGAAAAGTGGGCCTGTCTTGCATAGGGAACCATGACTCCCATCTTCCCACCTGGCACTCAGGGCCCACCTTTGGGGGATGCAGGCCTTTTGTAGAAAATGACGTAAAGAGAACCCTCTGAGAAAAGACACACCTGTGCTCCAAGCAACTCAGGTGCATTGCAGAAGGTTCTCAGAGCCCCAGGCTCAGAACGTCTGTCTGTGGTTGCCACCGCTATGAGAAAAAACTAAACTGGTTCAGCCCAGGAGCACCCCACAAATGGAAGGGACAACCTGTTAGAGACGAGTAAATGAAAGAGAGGGGACAAGATCAGGCCCTCAAACCCATAAAGAGACTCCCACACTACCTCTTCCAGCTCTGATAGAAGATGTCAGCCTGTCAGGGGGACCAAGGCCTGAAGGGGTCCTAATGAAAACTTACCCGCTCCACTCCAGTAAGGGAAACATCCCACAACACCCAGAGCCTCCAGAGAAGGTCCAAGACCCCATTTTCCAGGATTGTCCTTGACAAAGGTCATCTCTAACCTCACATTCTGAGATAACATTTCGCACAAGGCTGGTTAAGCATAGGAAGTGTTAATGCAAAGCCCAAGTGTTTCAAGGCGGAAGGGGACACCACGGGCTACCCGGTAAATAATTCAGGTCCTTATCAGGAAATGGGGAAGTGCAGAGAGCTTGCTCACCTAGTTCACAGTGGAATTAGGGATGGGGGTGCTCTGTTAATACCAGTCAAAATAGTAACAAGAAGGACAGTTAACCGAGGGAGAACTTACCCTGTACCAGGCACTACAATAAAAACTTTAATCTTACACAACCTTTTAAGGTTTGTACTATTATCATCTCCACTCCACAGATGAGGAAACTGAGGCACGAGCAGGTGACGTAACTTGCGCAAGACTACACAGCTGACATAGAAAAACTCTTCCACACCCAGGGTAGAAGGTGGTAACACCTGGGCAGTGCATGAACTGCTTAAAAATAAGTTTCTGCTAGTTCACCCAAGACAACCACCGTTTGGCAGTTCTCGCATCCTTGCCCAGTGCTGGAGGCAAGCCTGGTTTAGGCATTAAATGGAGTGAGAATCCTCGAGGAACAAGCCACTCAGTTTCACCAACGCATAAGCCCTTGATGAGGCCGCTGATACTGCAAGCTCGGTTCTTCCTCGTGGCAAAGCCCACGGGAACTCGACTCAATAGAAATTTCCACACTCAGAAGACGCTTGCCCCTCTCTGGTTACGAGGGACCGAAGTTCGCCTAACCCCATGGTGTCCGCCTCCCCCTCCTGTATCCCTGGATCCTCGGGCCGCTTAGTTTAAGCAGCAACGAGCACGGGGGCCCGAGTGGGCCCGAAACTGCAGCCACCGCCCCGCGCGCCCAAAGCCGGGTTCCCCGCCGCGAAGCGACTGGTGGTCCTGCGAGCCCCGACAAACAGCGCCCGACGGGAAGACACGCGGAGGGAAAGGGGCTGCACCCCAAGACAGGTGGCACCTCCCTCCCCGGAAGTGGGTCCGGGAACTTTTCGCCCAAGAGCTACCAGAGGGTCGGAGTCAGGGTCTTCGGCGGAGCGGCGGCCGGTCGGGGCTGGCGGTGGCACTGCCTACCTGTGCCGCGTCCAGGGTTCCCCTGAGCGTTCAGGGTGCTCGGAGCCAGGAGCGCACACTCTGCCGCGGGCACCGGGATGGAACGAGGGCGGCTTGGAGGTGGGGTCTAGCTCCGGCTTGGTGTGTGAAGGTGGAGAGGAACCGGCCCGGGAAAGCCTCCCGGCCCAGGGTGTCTAGCAGGGTCTCCAGCCAGGGAAGGTCTAGCGGAGTAGCGGGGCTCCAGGCCAGCCCCCCACACTCACCTCGGCTCCCAGCACGGGCTCGACCCGCGGGGCTGCGGCGCGCACCGCGGCCACGACTCTGGCAGCGGCGGCTACGGGGGCGGCTCCCCGGGGCGGGGCGGGGCCGGGGGCGGAGAGGCCGGGCCGGCCACGTGGGCGGGAGGCGGGCCGGGGACCCCAGCGGGAGCCAGGCCGGGTGGCGGGGACCTGGGGCTCAGTCACGCTTGGCCGCTGCTCAGCACTTCCCACTCCGCACCCCGCTGGGGTCCCAAGGAAGGCTGGGGACGGAGAAGGGGAGACCTGGCCTCCGGGGCATGCCCAGCACCCGGGAAAGGGTGCGCAGCCCCCCGAATCCCGTTCCCCCGAGGGCGGCTCCGGGGATCTGTATCCCAACGGGAGGGGGCTGTGGCGACTCCCGAGCTGCTTCGACAGCCGGAGCTGCCCGGGCGGACGAGGGTCCGGGTCAGCGCTTGGAGCCCCAGCCTCGCCTACTAGGCTGAACTTGGGCGTGTCTGGTCCTGCCCAAGCCTCACTTTCCCCGTCTGTGGGAGTGAGAATAAGGACGAATCCCCGCGCCCCCAGCAGGTTCTCAGGAAATACGTTTGTGGGCGGATGCTGAGCTTGAAAGAGCAGCAGCCAGCAGTGTGGCCTGGGTCTTTCGTGCCGAAATAGACATGAGAATCTAAATACTAAAAGCATTTTCTGTACTCATTCATCCATTCAACAGATTAAATTCTTCCAGTTCTCAGGACCCCATAAAGTTAGGAATAAAAAAAGTCCCTACACACTAGTTATGAGCTCTTTTGAAAGTACAAACCATGATAAAAAAGAAAAAGTTCATCAGCTGCTTTCCTGTGCCTGGCGAGGACTTCAGGTGCTTGATCTGCTTGCCTTGTGAGGTGTAGGGCTGGTACGGGCCGTCTCAGGAACTGAAGCTTAGAAAGGCGAAGCCAGCCCCCAGGTCAGAGGAGAAAGCACCAGTTCCAGGGCTAAGTTTCTCCGCAGCCATACCTCCAGTAAACGGAGGATCAGGCTCTGAGTGGACCTCCTCACTCTCTCCATGGGGCGAGCTCTGACCCCCACCTACTCATTCCACCTCACAAGGGGGAGGGGGATGTTGAGGGCTTCCCAGGAGGGACCTGCCCTGGCAGCAGCCGCTGGGATTAAGTCTCCCAGCCCAGGCCCCCCCACCACACACTCGTCACCACCACCAGCGTTCAGACCTTCATCTGGCACAGCTGAGACTTCCTTTATTGCAAACTCCTGTCTCTCCTTTGCAGGCACTCAGCCTCCTAGGGCTGTGAACCTCTTCCTAGCCCACAGCCCACCTTCTGGGCCAGAAACTGACCAATCTTGGGCAAAGGAACTTTCATTCCAACTACAATTCCACTTCATTCCACCACACCTCGACCCCAAACCCAGTGCCTCATGACCCATCCCTTTCCTGTGTAACGATCACACACCCTCTCCAGGACTCCATTTCCAAGGCCAAAACCTATATCCAGATCCCCTAGTCCTCAACCTTTTCTTCCAGTCCTCTTTTGTTACTCTCCCTCCTCCACACAGTGGAAGATCCCTTGCTACAGCCAGCCATGTTTATTAGGTAATAATAAAGGGCTTCCACTCCCTCAGCAACCCAGAGCTTGTCAGGCACTTCCGCCCCACAAGTCGACACCTGGTGCTCTACTTAGGCAGCGCTGTCCGAGATAAAATTTCT
Organism: Moschus berezovskii; assembly: GCF_049115385.1. NCBI lineage: Eukaryota > Metazoa > Chordata > Mammalia > Artiodactyla > Moschidae > Moschus > Moschus berezovskii. The sequence continues at coordinate 16,507,275 of NC_142483.1, forward strand.
ATTTCCGTTAGATTCCAGTTAATGATTGGAGCGTCTGCTACATGCCACAGACCATGCCAGACTCTGAACCTCAGCAGTGACTCTGTCACAAGACAGACAGACATAGTCCCGGACCCCATGGAGCTCACGGCTGATGTGGGAACAGTCAGAGCCATCACTGGGCAGGTTAGGGGGCAGGACGTGGTGAGAGACACACAAGAGAAGTGCTGGCCCGGATTCGAGCATGGGAAGGCTTCCTGTGGGATGTGGGGCCACAGGGCTGGAGAGGACAGACGTGGGAGCCCAGAGGTGGGAGAGCACAGGGCACACTTCTGGAAGCCCATGGAAAGAGGCCTTGATGGCCAAGGTGACACACTAGACCTTGACCATGGAAAGGTCCAGGCGAGGTGATGGGACTCCATCGCTGCAAAAGTGGACGAAAGTCTCCCAGACACAGCAAAGGCAATGTGCATGTTGACTATTACTGGGGATGCTCTCCTCAGTTTCCTTTGTTTGTCGATTCTAGGTGTCCAGAGATCAGAGCAGATCTGCAGGAATATGCAGACCAGAAACAAATCTATGTAAACCCACAACAGTTTATATGCCCCATCACCTCCCACCTACTCACGCTTTGGCCCTGCTAGGAGGAGGGTGGGAGGACTTGGCTCCTGGACTCAAATTAGGAAACTGTTGGGGAAGAGGTGATACACCCAAAGGGAGACCTGTGGTGGGGTGTGTGGAGGGAATAAGCAGGAAATGTGGTTCACTATCCATGGAGTTTGAAAACTGGTGGAGAAGCCAGAAGATACTGACGATCAGCCACCTTTTCTCCTTGAAACAGTCAGTTCATGAGGGCTCATCCTTGAATTCAGCTCCATCTCCCCTAACTTTGCAAGACAAGGTATAATAGGACCAAGGCTGTCACCTAAGTCATCAGTTGGGAAAGCTGGGGGTCTACTGAAGGTCTCCACATGAAAGAGTGAGTGAAGAGCTGTAACTGGTGCCAGGTAGGGAAGCAGGGGTGAGGGGCTTGGATGAGGCACCAGGAAGCACAGCTGGAGAAAGCCATCTCTTGAGAAGGCGCAACAAAGGCAAGGGCAAGATGGAGACCACCAACCCAGCCATCGAGTGCCCACCAGGTACCTTTAACACTCGTCCTATGAGATTTAAAACCCACTGATAATACCATTCGTATGACCAATGCTGACATAAATATTAAGAATAAGATAAAACCCACTCACAATCACCACCACCCAGTAATCAGTTCAGTTGCTCAGTCTTGTCCAACTCTTTACGATCCCATGGACTGCAGCACACCAAGGTTCCCTGTCCATCGCCAACTCCTGGAGCTTGCTCAAACTCATGTCCATCAAGTCAGTGATGCCATCCAACCATCTCATCCTCTGTCGTCCCCTGTCCTCTGTCGTCCTCTGTCGTCTCCTCCTGCCTTCAATCTTTCCCAGCATCAGGGTCTTTTACAATGAGTCAGTTCCTCGCATCAGGTGGCCAAAGTACTGGAGCTTCGGCTTCAGCATCAGTCCTTCCAATGAATATTCAGGACTGATTTCCTTGAGGACTGACTGGTTGGATCTCCTTGCAGTCCAAGTTACTCTCAAGAATCTTCTCCAACACCACAGTTCAAAAGCATCAATTCTGCAGCGCTCAGCGTTCTTTATAGTCCAACTCTCACATCCATAAATGACTACTGGAAAAACCATTGCTTTGACAGACCTTTGTTGGCAAAGTAACATCTCTGCTTTTTAATATGCTGTCTAGGTTGGTCATAGCTTTTCTTCCAAGGAGCAAGAATCTTTTAATTTAATGGCTGCAGTCACCATTTGCAGTGATTTTGGAACCAAAAATATAGCCTGTCACTGTTTCTATTGTTTCCCCATCTATTTGCCGTGAAGTGATGGGACCAGATGCCATGATCTTAGTTTTTTGAATGTTGAGTTTTAAGCCAACTTTCTCACTCTCCTCTTTCACTTTCATCAAGAGGCTCTTTAGTTCCTCTTCACTTTCTGCCATAAGGGTGGTGTCATCGGCATATCTGAGGTTACTGATACCCAGCAACATCTACTGTTATTTTGTGTGCTTTTTTGTTTTCCACTTAACATATTGTGAGCCTTTTCCTTGTGATAAAATATTCTATAACATGACTGTTAAGAGCCACCTGTTGGTCTGTGGTATGAATATGCCTCTTCTTATCAGCAGTCCTGACTGGTACCTGGTTTGATCCTCACTTCTCAGCATCAGGGATAATGCTTAGTGATGAAAATCTTTGCATAACTAACTTTGATACACAGTTCTGGTTATTTCCTACAGAGAAAATGCTAGAAGTGGATCACTGAAAGGAATATTCAAGTCTTCTGCCTTTAGCAATGTTTAGATGCCCCCCACACACACATACTTTCTTTTGAAAAGTGTGGAGCATCCAGTTGATGAAGCAACACTAACCTTCTCCCCCAGGAGATGGTGACACCTATGGAGGAGTAAGGTGTTCATCTCAGTGTTCATACCTAAGCAATGTTCTGCAAACAGCTAATACAGTAAAAGACTTCTTTCTCTAAAAGCAAGTCCCATCTTCTCTTATAATCTAGGCTTGAGGAAGACCTGAGAAGTAAGACTGGGAGGTGGGGTGGAAAGACAGACAGGTGCTTCAGAGCAGGAAATGCCTGGGTTCAAATCCAATGTCGCCCTGCCCTGAAGGTAGGATGTTAACTAAGCCATAAACCCTGCTGGGAGTATGGAACGCACCCAGGTGGTAGCAGGTGTCCAACTCACAGGGGTGACTCTAATACACAACAGGTCATCACCAACCCTGAGTCTACAGTCTGGAGACAGGACCCACAGGGAGTGCAAACTTGAGACAACACAAGCCACTCGGGGGGGATTTGGGACACCCTAGTGTCCCTCAGCTCTGGAGATCATGGTAAGCGAATGGGGGTCTCACCCCATTTTGCAAAGCAGGAATAGATGCAGTTTACTCTTCTGGGAAGCCTTTTGAAACTCACTAGCAACTGTTACTGCTTACCCTGATGACAACTGAGACAAAATGATGGCTGTGCGCACTTGCCATGTGCCAGGCACTGGACTATCTGGACTATCCCCTCCATCTGCTTTATCCTCAACCACACCATAGGCAGGTGCATTTTTATCGCCATCAGACAGAGTAGGAAACTGAGGACCAGGGAGATGAGGTAACTTGCCCTGCTGACTGATCAGTGGTAGGGCTGGGGTCTCAAGCTGGTTAAAGCAGCAAAGTCCAAGTCCAGCCCAGGTGGAAGGCATAAGCAAGGGGCACAGCCTGCCCTCAAGGAGCAGCTGGACTAGTGAGCAAGAGGGTCTGGCACATAAACATGGGAGCAGGACCTGAATGAGGGTGGACAGTGGTCAAGGAAGGCCTGACTGCAAAGGATGGTTGGAGACTTCGAGAGGGAGAAGGAAAAGTCTGACACAGAGGGTCCAGAACAGGACCACACCAGGGAGGACCCTCAAATTCTGCTGTGGCGGCAGAGAAGAAACAGAAACACAGAGAAAAAGAGGTTGGCTAGGAGAAGGAAATAGCAACCCACTCCAGTGTTCTTGCCTGGAGAATCCCAGGGACGGGGGAGCCTGGTGGGCTGCCGTCTGTGGGGTTGCACAGAGTTGGACATGACTGAAGCGACTTAGCAGCAGCAGCAGCAGCAGGAGCGTAATAACTTTGGGGTTCACTTCTGGGCTATCAGCAATTTACAAGTAGCCATTTCCTGTAGTTGGTCCTAGTCAACTGCCTGCAGAACTGAGTCCTCCAGGAGACAGGGACTCCACTGTGATAACTGAGGCCCTCTGCTACCCAGACCAGGGCTAACGGAGATATCGAGGGGATCACACTTTATCATTGTACATCCCTTAACCTGCCCCAGGTGACCACATTCCCAAAGGCAAGGGGGCTGTATACTGGCTTCTGTGACCATAACTCTGCTTGGGCTCACAGTCAAGCCTCACCTCAGCCCCATTTGGTACTGAGCTACTACTTATTTCCCAGATGTAGAAACAGTTGTGATCGGCTTAAATGACCTGCTTAAGAGTCCCCCCAAAAGTGGCAGACTGAGATCTAAGTTCTGGGTACCTGAAACCAAAGCCCCACTTTAATCACAATGATTAAAAATCTCATCAAGAATGCACAATTATATAACTGTATGCAGGATCTTGATTCATGGACCTAACATTCCAGGTTTCTATGCAATATTGCTCTTTACAGCATCGGACCTTGTTTCTATCACCAGTCACATCCACAACTGGGTATTTGTTTTGCTTTGGCTCCGTCCTTTCATTCTTTCTGGAGTTATTTCTCCACTGATCTCCAGTAGCATACTGGGCACCCACCGACCTGGGGAATTCCTCATTCAGTATCCTATCATTTTGCCTTTTGATACTGTTCAGGGGGTTCTCAAGGCAAGTATACTGAAGTGGTTTGCCATTCCCTTCTCCAGCGGACCACATTCTGTCAGACCTCTCCACCATGACCCGTCCGTCTTGGGTGGCCCCACACGGCATGGCTTAGTTTCATTGAGTTAGACAGGGCTGTGGTCCATGTGATCAGATCAACTAGTTTTCTGTGATTATGATTTCAGTGTGTCTGCCCTCTGATGCCCCCTCACAATACCTACTGTCTTATTTGGGTTTTTTTTACCTTGGTCGTGGAATATGTCTTCACAGCTGCTCTAGCAAAGCACAGCCGCTGTACCTTACCTTGGAACGTAGACATTCTAGGAATCAGTGAACTAAAATGGACTGGAATGGGTGAATTTAACTCAGATGATCATTATATCTACTACTGTGGGCAGGAATCTCTTAGAAGAAATGAAGTAGCCATCATGGTCAACAAGAGTCTGAAATGCAGTACTTGGATGCAATCTTAAAAATGACAGAATGATTTCTGTTCGTTTCCAAGGCAAACCATTCAATATTACAATAATCCAAGCCTATGCCCCAACCAGTAAAGCTGAAGAAGCCGAAGTTGAATGGTTCTATGAAGACATACAAGACCTTTTAGAACTAACACCCAAAAAAGATGTCCTTTTCATTATAGGGGACTGGAATGCAAAAGTAGGAAGTCAAGAAACACCTGGAGTAACAGGCAAATTTGGCCTTGGAGCACGGAATGAAGCAGGGCAAAGGCTAACAGAGTTTTGCCAGGAGAAGGCACTGGTCATAGCAAACACCCTCTTCCAACAACACAAGAGAAGACTCTACACATGGACATCACCAGATGGTCAACACCGAAATCAGATTGATTATATTCTTTGCAGCCAAAGATGGAGAAGCTCTATACAGTTAGCAAAAACAAGACCAGGAACGGACTGTGGCTCAGATCATGAACTCCTTTTTTGTAGCATCTTTGTCAGCTTTTGGTATTAGGGTGATGGTGGCCTCATAGAATGAGTTCATGAACTCCTTATTGCCAAATTCAGACTTAAATTGAAGAAAGTAAGGAAAACCACTAGACCATTCAGATATGACCTAAGTCAAATCCCTTATGATTATACGGTGGAAGTGAGAAATAGATTTAAGGGACTAGATCTGATTGATAGAGTGCCTGATGAACTCTGGACGGAGGTTCGTGACATTGTACAGGAGACAGGGACCAAGACCATCCCCATGGAAAAGAAATGCAAAAAAGCAAAATGGCTATCTGAGGAGGCCTTACAAATAGCTGTGAAAAGAAGAGAAGCGAAAAGCAAAGGAGAAAAGGACAGATATAAGCATCTGAATGCAGAGTTCCAAAGAATAGCAAGGAGAGATAAGAAAGCCTTCCTCAGTGATCAATGCAAAGAAATAGAGGAAAACAACAGAATAGGAAAAACAAGAGATCTCTTCAAGAAAATTAGAGATATCAAGGGAACTTTTCATGCAAAGATGGGCTCGATAAAGGACAGAAATGGTATGGACCTAACAGAAGCAGAAGATATTAAGAAGAGGTGGCAAGAATACATAGAAGAACTGTACAAAAAAGATCTTCACAACCAAGATAATCATGATGGCGTGATCACTCACCTGGAGCCAGATATCTTGGAATGTGAAGTCAAGTGGGCCTTAGAGAGCATCACTACGAACAAAGCTAGTGGAGGTGATGGAATTCCAATTGAGCTATTTCAAATCCTGAAAGATGATGCTGTGAAAGTGCTGCACTCAATATGCCAGCAAATTTGGAAAACTCAGCAGTGGCCACAGGACTGGAAAAGGTCAGTCTTCATTCCAATTCCAAAGAAAGGCAATGCCAAAGAATGCTCAAACTACCGCACAATTGCACTCATCTCACACGCTAGTAAAGTTGTGCTCAAAATTCTCCAAGCCGGGCTTCAGCAATATGTGAACCGTGAACTTCCAGATGTTCAAGCAGGTTTCAGAAAAGGCAGAAGAACCAGAGATCAAATTGCCAACATCTGCTGCATCATGGAGAAAGCAAGAGAGTTCCAGAAAAACATCTATTTCTGCTTCATTGACTATGCCAAAGCCTTTGACTGTGTGGATCACAATAAACTGTGGAACATTCTGAAAGAGATGGGAATACCAGACCACCTGACCTGCCTCTTGAGAAACCTGTATGCAGGTCAGGAAGCAACAGTCAGAACTGTACATGGAACAACAGACTGGTTCCAAATAGGAAAAGGAGTGCGTCAAGGTTGTATATTGTCACCCTGCTTGTTTAACTTATATGCAGAGTACATCATGAGGAATGCTGGGCTGGAAGAAGCACAAGCTGGAATCAAGATTGCCGGGAGAAATATCAATAACCTCAGATATGCAGATGACACCACCCTTATGGCAGAAAGTGAAGAGGAACTCAAAAGCCTCTTGATGAAAGTGAAAGAGGAGAGTGAAAAGGTTGGCTTGAAGCTCAACATTCAGAAGACAAAGATCATGGCATCTGGTCCCATTACTTCATGGGAAATAGATGGGGAAGCAGTGGAAACAGTGTCAGCCTTTATTTTTTTGGGCTCCAAAATCACTGCGGATGCTGATTGCAGCCATGAAATTAAAAGACGCTTACTCCTTGGAAGGAAAGTTATGACCAACCTAGATAGCATATTAAAAAGCAGACATTACTTTGCCAACAAAGGTCCGTCTAGTTAAGGCTATGGTTTTTCCCATGAATGTGAGAGTTGGACTGTGAAGAAAGCTGATCACCGAAGAATTGATGCTGTTGAACTGTGGTGCTGGAGAAGACTCTTGAGAGTCCCTTGGACTGCAAGGAGATCCAACCAGTCCATTCTAAAGGAGAGCAATCCTGGGTGTTCATTGGAAGGACTGATGCTAAAGCTGAAACTCCAATACTTTGGCCACCTCATGCGACAAGTTGACTCACTGGAAAAGACTGATGCTGGGAGGGATTGCGGGCAGGAGGAGAAGGGAAGAGCAGAGAATGAGATAGCTGGATGACATCACTGACTCGATGGACATGAGTTTGAGTGAACTCCGGGAGTTGGTGATGGACACGGAGGCCTGGCGTGCTGTGATTCATGGGGTCGCAAAGAGTTGGACACGACTGAGTGACTGAACTGAACTGAATGCAGGATCTTCAAGTACCTCAAACTTCAGGTACATAAACCAAAGGCAGGTCCTGCTTATTTTTGCCTTCTGTCACCGAAGTCATGCTTCGGCCTTTCTCTGCTACGAGTTTTGCCTGGCCTGGCCTTGCCCAGCCTGGTGGGAAACATCCCTGCTTTGTCTTGGAGCTGCCACCTGTCCCACTCCCTAGAATGGTTTGACCAGCAAGATCAGGAATAGCAGTCTTCAACCTGAGGACCATTACTCGGTCTCTGCGTCCCCTCCAGCTTCTAAAACTTGGGAAATTCCCCTGACCGTGAATTGGTCGTTGGTTAGAGAAACAATCACTGCTTTTGTTCTCAGCCAGAGCAGAGTGTGGTAATCCAGCACAGGGACCTTAAAGCAACAAATTCAGAAAAACGTCTGTATCTCTATCAGAGTTTAAAGATCATCAGGGGAAAATGAGCCTGGTAAATGCAGAGACATTACTTTGCCAACCAAGGTCCGTCTAGTCAAGGCAATGGTTTTTCCCGTGGTCATGTATGGATGTGAGAGTTGGACTGTGAAGAAGGCTGACCGCCGAAGAATCGATGCTTTTGAACTGTGGTGTTGGAGAAGACTCTTGAGAGTCCCTTATACTGCAAGGAGATCCAACCAGTCCATTCTGGAGGAGATCAATCCTGGATGTTCATTGGAGGGACTGATGCTAAAGCTGAAACTGCAATACTTTGGCCACCTCATGCGACGAGTTGACTCACTGGAAAAGACTCTGATGCTGGGAAAGGTTGGGGGCGGGAGGAGAAGGGGACGGCGGAGAATGAGATGGCTGGATGGCATCACGGACTCTGTGGACATGAGTTTGAGTGAACTCCGGGAGTTGGTGATGGACAGGGAGGCCTGGCGTGCTGTGATTCATGGGGTCGCGGAGAGTCGGACACGACTGAGCGACTGAACTAAACTGAAATGGGACATAGGCAGATCTGAGAACCCAGTCAACTGTTACAGGCTATGTACGGTCAACTTTTAAGAATCCTGCCTTAGTTTAATTTTGTGAGGAGCACCTCCCCCTCCACAAGCCCCATGCCTGCCTTCCACAACAGTCACGTGTAGACCCACCCTCTTCTTTTAGGGAAAGAGATGATCTAACATAGTACCTAACAAAGGTGCAGGGCTTGACTTCCTGGGCTGAAACTCCTATCAGCAGGGATCTTTCTTCTACCCATGTCCATAGGGCCCACAAGTAGTCCAAAACCTGCTCTTCCACAGAATAAAAGCCATTATTTACCACACAGCTAGCACTTGCCAAGTGTGGCTGTGGGTGCTTTATAAACCCCAGCTCATTTAAGTCTCACAATAACCCAATGTGGCAGGTATCAGTCCCATCTTGCAGATGAAACAACTGAGGCTCAGAATAATTAGGTGGTTTGCCCATAGTCCCATACTGAAAATGAGGTGGAAGCGAGATGGCAGGGATCATGTATATCTTATTCATTACTGCATCTCCAATACATATTTTAGGCTCTCAAATAAATATTGTAAAAAGATTTTATTACCTATAAATGTGAAAGATGGTGTAAAAACCCTCTAGAAAGAGGCCAGGGAGCCAAGCCTAGTGGTCTTGCCTTATTTTTCCTTAATCTCAAAGATCCCATTTGAATTTTATCTCCTTGCAAAAGGGCTTACCCCTTGTTTCTGTCTGTCCTGCCCTTCATTCTATCTCCACTATTCTTGAACCACTTCTAATTTTGTTCTTCTCAACTGAGAAGACAGGGTAGGGGGTAGGGGTGGAAAACATCTTTATTGAGTCTTTTATTAAGAACTCACTATGCCCAAGACGTGCATGTATGCTCAGTCGTGTCTGATTCTTTACGACCCCATGGACTGTAGCCTGCCAGGCTCCTCTGTTCATGGGATTCTCCAGAGAATACTACAGTGGGTTGCCATTTTCTCCTCCAGAGGATCTTCCTGACCCAGGGATCGAACCCGTCTCCTGCACTGACAGGTGGATTTTTTACCACTGTGCCACCAGGGACACCCATGCCCGAGACAGTGAAGGTATAATTTACGTCTCCTTCCTCATCCACCTGTTTATTGCCTATAGCCTCTTATTCAACTAAACCTAAACTGTTTCCTAATTAAAGCCTACAAGGGGAAGCTGGTCTTTGCTATCTAAAGTTTGCATTTCTAAAACAAAGTAAATAAAACCAGTGGTGAGGTCCCACAGATGTTGACAACTGTATGAACCCAGAGCAGGTATAAAAAAGGACTCTTGCGTTCTAATACCATGGTAAAAATTAGGGCTTTTCATGCTGCCCAAAGAGGATTTTCTCACCACTAACAGGAAAGAGGTATTCCCTTACTGCAGCATCCGCCTAATGAAATCCTTCCAATGGAGTCGTTTTAGATCCATCTGCTTAACCTCTGAACCAGCTGTACTCTCAATATGTGGACTGAGAAGGGAACCGACTCACCATAACTTGCTACTCAAGGTTTTTTTTTTTCTTCTTAGAAATTACTTTGAGAGACAGTGCAGCCCATTGGTTAGGAATGAGGATGATTCAATCAGATGTACAAATCCCAATGTCACTGACTTCTTATTTGTGCCCTCAGCAAAGCTACCCCGTTTCTGGGTGTCAGAATCTCAAAAATGAGACCCCAAAGTTGACATACACCAGGGTGTAACTCAGAGCACATAGCACACAGAAGATGAGACACCATCTGTCTGAAGAATGAACAAGCACCTTTTTCTTTCTGAATGACTGGAAATTTGTGGCTCCCAAATTTCAGCATCCATCAACTTCTTTTCCAATCTCTTCAAAGAAAGTCCATTGTTCTGAGAGTCAAATTTCTCCTTGAGGTAAGTGTCCCTGCCCCTGTTAAAGACACCGAGGAGACAACAGGCAACTGGTCGACGGAGGGTGGAGTACATGATCAAGGGCAGCAGGTTCCTTTTCCTGCAAGTATAAGACAGACCAGCCACCCTGGCCTCCTCACCCTGGGTAATCTCTCTCCCTCTCAGAATGAGGGCCCACAGAAAATTGTGCTAGGAACCCCAGCTATTCAGGAAACAGAAAACACAACCTAGAATAATGAGCCACCACAATCTTAAAACAAGACATTTTATTTGATACAGAGATTCTAGGGTACAAAAACAACATTTTGCAAATGTCACCTGTGGACGACTATCACCTATTTACAGTTATGTACAAATCAAATAAGGCGATAACATCTTCAATGTAAAAATACAGCATGCTGCTACAGTCTGCTGGTCAGTGCTCACTATTCCGTCAAACCTCACAAAGGAGAAACTTAAAGATGAAACAAAGACAATGGCAATAACCATTGTTCCACAGGCTTTCCCCCCAGACAAAGTAATAGGGAGCTTCTGCAGTGAAAAACAAAACAAACAGTGAAAATAAAAGTCATCTACTCTCTAAATGAATACATTTGGTTTTTACAAAAGCTTTTGCTCTCTCCAGACTCACTACATCTTTTTCTTGAGACAGAAAATAACCACTTATTAAAAATAACATGCTTACACATTAGCGTCATCCAACAGTAATTGTTTTTTGGCTAATGACTGGAGTGGCCAACTTTGTCTTTGTCACATACAAACAGAAGATAACTTCTTTGAATCTTCTCCACTGAAATTTTCTTTGATAAAAACATCAGATACACAGTCACAATGGTTTGCTTTTGTCAGACATCTGCTTGTACAAACCACAGTGCTTGGTCAACTTGGAGCCATGGCTCCAGCCCTTTAGAACACGGACATGTTCCTTGCAGAGTCTGTGGTCCTCATTGAATTTTGGAGAGGAGTCGAAGAGCAGGAGGGAAGGCAACTGCCCAAAATTCCCAAGAGGGCCTCACTCACCCTCTTAGCAAATTAGCCCTTAGCAACTGCTATCTTGTCTGTGGCTAAAGCCTGCACCATTTAATAATACTGTGAGTCATGAATTAAAGGTGACATATACAGATATATAAAAATAGAATCCAAAATTGGAAGGGAGGGGTGGTTGCCACTCAGAAAGTAAGAGCTGGTCTTGAAGGGTATGTTGAAGAAGCTCGGGAATGACATCAGACACATCAAGAAAAAGCACCAAGTGTTTGAACACACGAGGGAAAAAATAACAAACCCACATATGATAGAGGACTACTGCTGAGAAAAAAAAATGTAGTAAGCAACCTTCAAACTGAACACAGGTGATATACCACTTTTAAAAAGCATCTTTATATTTCTAAATAGTAAAAGAAGCTGGGTACGTAAGAATTTCTGTTAATCCCCATCCTGAGCTTGGCTTTCACAAGGCACCAATGTGAATAAGGCACCACATTCTATTTGGGCAACTAAACTGAGTGTGAAGCTGGGAAACAGAAGGGCAGTGAAAATTATTAGGCCCCTGGAAAACAAGAGCTGTGAAGAATGAGTAGGGGTGGGATTATTTATCACTGGAATAAAAACACTAGAGGGATGACTTCACTGTGGTTTTCAAATACACGGAAGGTGACCAGCTGTTCTTTTTCCGCTACATGCTGAACAAAAGAAGGCTGGTTTGAATTTCTATAAGGAAGATGTACAAAGAACTATCTGATCAGCAGGGTAGGTTACAGAAGCTCCTTCGCTGAAAATCCAGAATCACATCCACAGCCAAATGTATTAAATAATTAATGCGCAACCCTTCCTGTTTGACACTAGATGGGCACCTGCTAGATAATCCAAACTTCCTCTCACCCCCAAAGCTCTGCAATTGGCATGAAAGCTACTGGCTTAGTCTGATCTCCTTCTGTTTATTTTAACCCTGAACCTGGAAAGGAGGTGATATAGCAAGGATGACCCGACTCCATGAGGACTCCTGACTGGTATCTCCGTATTCTGTCGCACATCTCCAAAACAGATCAATTCACAAGCTATTTAAAACCGAAGACCGAGCAAATGCCTGGCTCTAGTGAATACCCCTCGTCCTACTCTCCATGGTGTCTGCTTTCCTCATCAGGGCATGGCCTAAGCCCAGCATTAAAAAGAAGTGATTTAATTCACCTAAAAAAGTAGTTAAGCCAAGAGTTAAAACTATAAATAAGGTCCTTCAAGGTGTGGAATTTAAATGCAACTGTTCCAAGTGTCACATTTTTTAAATGAGGAGAAATCTGATTTTGAAATTAACAATTGCCTTGCCTTTTTCTTAAGACATATTAAGTGTGAAGAAACAATCAAAAGATTTCAAATATATTCACAATCATAGCAAATTTATTTAGGGAAGCAATGGGTAAAAAAAAAAAAACAGTCTAACTTCTGGCTGCATTTAGCAAGAGTATTTTCTTTTGGCATCAGACATCTGTAATTACCATGGATGCCTTTCTTTTCAAATCTTCTAAAGCAGTTGTGGCAAACTGAGAGCTACCGGGCCAAATCAGGTCCACCCGTGGGTTTCCTGAAGAATTTTAGTGCCCACACTAAGCTGGCCACAGTCTCCACCAGACCCCACTGTCTCTCTGAGCCTGAGAAGGGTTTGTCATCACTCCTTATTTATCACTACACTTGCTACAGGGGGTCCTCCTGAAGGAACAGCATTTGTTAAATAAGAACAGACTCTTCCCTGACAGTAACAACTAGAAAAGGTTCATAATCTTCTCATTGCCATGGTCCACCTCTCTCCAATAAAGACAGAGTAATTTCTCTCTCCTTAAGAGAGCCCAATTAGTATTGACGTGGTTGCAGACTGCAGGGTTTTCTCTCTTTAGGGAGGAAAGTGTGTCATTTTTCACCAGGAATTTAAAAAAAAAAAAAAAAAGCGCTTTTTTTTCTTCCTTTGCTTCTTTTAAAGGAAAAGAACTCAACTCTGAACTTCTGATCTGGGACTGTCTTCAATTATTATCATGTCAACCAAAAACTCTTTGTCTCATGACTTTTATGGCCTCTCTCATGTTGGGCTCAAAATACTATTACCTGGCTAGGCCACTCACTGAAGCCCTGGGACCTGGGCCTGGATGACTTCTGATTCTCGGAAATCAATGTGCCTCACAGGCCCAGGCCTCAGTTCCAAAAGACTCCTGCCCCTGTATGACTGGGCTGGGCCCTTTCAGGCAGTCCCTACTGCTTGCAGCTCATCTCAGAGAAGAACACACCTTTGCCTGGGCCTTCACCTACCTGGTCATGCTCTAAGAAAAGCTGACTGTGCCAAATGCTAAGGTGTCATGTGTGTCAGACATGGAGGGCATCAGTGAGTCAAGATAAACAACTAGCTCCCTCATTTCAACTACCTGCCCTTCCCGGTTAGCTGAAGGAAGCCTGGACCCACCTCTGGTCTCCTGTACAGAGGATACCACCTAACTGAGCAACAGAGCTTCTACTCTCGGGATGAAGGCCCTTCATTGAGTTCATTCCCATATTCGAATTCTTTGTTCCCCAGCATCTGAAAGCCTGTGACTTTTGAACCTTTATCTGAATTCTGTCCTATCACTTCCACCATCCAGGACCATTCGTGAGTCAAAAGCACCTCTGCGTAAAACAATGTTTTGCATTAAGCTATACGGCAACCATTCCCACTTCCAGCATGAGATGGGGAGTGTTTAAAAAAAAAAAAAAGTGAAAGTAATAAGACAACACTAGGAAGTTGGACTTCTCAACTATTCAGAGCTGGGTATTCACAGTCATGTTCATTACTTGGTACAGAAGTTTGATTTTGCTGAACATCACAATCTTTAGTATTTCAAAATAAGTACCTAAACCCTAAATCCAGACTAAAGCATCACTTGAGTTTTGGCCAAGCACAATTTTTCCTTTCCATTTTCACAGTGAGTTTATTCAGCAAGCTCTCTGCCCATGCTCATGCAGCTCAGCTGATGCTTCTTCTCCGGTCTGTCACTCTCTTTCTAGGGCCAGTTTCTCAGAGATGCCTCCTTTCACATACAAAGCTGAACATCTATCCTAAGGCAGCTCCTAATGGCACCTCTGGGGCATGCACCATTTCTTGACTTCAGTAAGAAATCACTCTGAAAATGTTCCAAAGTGCATTTTCATACATTAATAAGACTGACCCATCTGCTTCACAGAATGGATGCCGACAATGGAATGGCAGGACACTCACGGGTGGGCAGAAACTCTACGTTCATCTCGGATTCCACAGTGACAGCATGGAACATCCCTCCTCCAGCAAGACGCTTGGTCTTATAGGGGAGACAGTTCTGCAGCCCACTTGTCTCTCCCTAAGAGCAGCTGCAGGAAACTCGATGCCAGAGAACAGACGAGCATGTTCTTCTCCCAAGAAGCTGCCAGCTGCCTTTACAGAGCAGGCAGTGTGGTATTTGCATCAAAGATACACACAAACCTCTTCTTTCCAGTAAGGGAGCAAGCCTTCCCTTCCCCACCTGCTGGGCATGAGCCTTGAAAGAAAAGTCCTCCCCTCCCCACTTCCACACACCCCACCTTAAGATGCTTCTCAGTGTCCCTCCCTCTCAATATTGGTCCTATTTTGTGAAGGAGTGAAAATCTGGGTCCCTGATATTCGTGCCAAAATCCAACAGCATTTATGAAAAGGTAGAAAAAGATATTCACTCCCCCTTAAGGTCATGGAGAGGGAAAAGGAACAACTATTTTCCCTTTGGAAACAAAACAAGTCACTCATAAAAACAGAACATATACTTCTCCCTTTTAAAGCAAATTCTTTCCTCTCAATACCTATTTTTGGTAGAGTGAAGTACAAGAGACAAATCTTTAATTGGCTAAGTCAAACAAAAAGAAAATGAAACCTTATTCACAGGCTGGGGTTGTGAGGGAAGTACTTTAAGATTCAAGAATTTAATGATTTCAGGTCCCATGTCTTCTCTAGACAATACTTAAAGAGCACATTCATCTTTGTAACAATCCCTTCCTTTTCACCTTCTTAAAAAGAGGTTTGTCATTAGGCAAAACAAGGTCAGCAGATTAACTGGCTACCACCCTCCACATACTGCTGTTTTGTCAGTGGATTCTCATCCCTAATTTTCTGTTCAGAGCTTTAGACTAGAGGTCAACCAAAGCACAAATTATAACTTCTGTGAATACAGCCCAGTCAGGTATCAGTTTCTTAAAAACAAATGTTTAGGCACCAACATCTGAGATTCAACAAAGTAAGTATAAGCCAGGGAAACTTGGTGGGCAGACCTGGCCCCTGCATGATACCTATTCATATCAAGATGTGGCCCCAGTGCCCTCTGCACACTGACCAACCCATCTCAGAAAGAATGGTCTAGATGGTCATCGGCCTGGCCCCGCAGCCCCCTCCTTGGCCAGACATGTCCCCCACTAATATATAAGACTCGTTTTTATGAAAAATGACTGTATATTCAGTTACCTTCTTGACCTCTGACTCCAGAGCTTTTTTTTAAACACCCATGGCATTGTAAATGGCACTGTAAATTCCATACCAACAATGGAAAGAGGCATTATCTTTAACTACATGGATTCCAGAGAGACTGGCACTTGACTTCTGCGGCTGTAGTGGCATCAAAAGTGCTTTTTCCACAAAGCATTTCAAATCAAAGCAGCCAATAGCTAACTGGCAAAGTTTGCACATATAAATTAAGTCTGAATGATCAGTACAGGTATTTTCCTATTTCTTCCCTACCTCCCAGAATTGGCTCTAGTCCAAAGTCTGACCTAACATGGCAAGCTGCTGTCAGACATTATGGACATGTCTTTCACAGTTCCACATGG
Source organism: Moschus berezovskii (assembly GCF_049115385.1). Taxonomy (NCBI): domain Eukaryota; kingdom Metazoa; phylum Chordata; class Mammalia; order Artiodactyla; family Moschidae; genus Moschus; species Moschus berezovskii. Next base: position 16,523,479 of record NC_142483.1, read on the forward strand.
TTTCAGAGAACTGGAAACTGCCAATATATTTGGTAGAGAATAGAGAGGCAAGGAGAGCAAGTACTGGCCAGGATTTCGCTCTGAATATCCTTGTAAGAGACCTCAGCTCCAAGTGGGCCACATACCCAGAGAGATGAGCTGGGGAACCAGAGAGAGGCGGCAGCTAAAGTGGCAATGCTTAGACTCTTCCATTCTGTTACAAAGGGGCAACTGTGTGGAGTTCACCAGTGTAGCTGCAGCAACCAGGTTCTGCTTTGCATGCCCCTGAGGCAAGGAGCTTGGAAGGAAGGGCAGGAGGGTCTTCCTCACCTAAGGAAAGAAGAGAGAGCAGAGTCACATCTTACTGCTGGGTGCCCAGGCCAGAATGAGGCTGGATCTGGGTTTGCACCATGCACTTTGCACAAGTGAGCCAGGCATCCCCACCAGCTCAAGGCTGGGCATTCTCATCATGCCACCAGATGCCAGTTCCCTCAGCTGAGGGGCCAGGTTTGCATGCATGAACTACAAAGGGTTACAGGCACAGTAAGAGTAGCTCCAGACGGCATCCTGTGGGGGGCTCCCTGGGGAAGCAGGCCCTTCTACCAGAGCCTGTGTTGAGCTAGAATGGAGAGAATACTATGCCCCATAAACCCCTGGGTCAATACACATGGCTTTAAAGATACTGGCAAGGTGGGGAGTGGTGAACTCTACAATACAGGTCCACAGACACTCATCCAACACACTTAGGGCCCAATGTGTTTTAGTATCTACACGTTTTCAGAGTTTAGAAAGGTGATCTAACGCACATACTGTATGTTACATAACAGGGTACCAGGCTGCTCACCATAATTTCTTATCAGTATTTCTGTAGCTCATACACCCGAACAGTCGCATTACCTGGGAGTCTACCAAAGTAGTTTTGTTACTTCCCATAACGTTCGACTGACAAATAAAATGGCATCAATACTAGCAAAAAGCTTCTCCTGATTCTGGAATCCTAGAGCAAGGCTGTGGCCTGCATCAGGAACCCAACCCACCGAACCACCAGCTTCCCGCTCCCCGCGCCTCACCCAGGCCTGAGGAGGACGACACGCTCTCCGTCAGCGAAGACGTCTCCGTCTGGTCCGCGGAGAGCCCTTCCATCAGGGGCAGGGACAGCTCAGACGAGGGCACGGACGAGTCGTAGATGCCCGAGTCCCGCGGCATGTCCGAGGGCCCAGCAGCTTTCCCCGCGTGCAGCAGGGGCCGCAGGACGGCACTGGCACCCGCGACAACGGGTCCAGCCTCCGCGTCTTCGTCAGGCCCGAACTGCGGGCCCTCAGAGCGCGAGTCAGCCGGCGTCCCGGGGCCCGCCGACTCAGCCTTGAGGCTGAATTCATTCTCGGGCCCTGGCTTGCACAGGACTTCGTTTAAAACCAAGCCCGAGTCAAACTTCTCCAAGACCGGCTCCCGGCAGCGGAGAGGAGGCGGATGGAAGGGAGCGAACTGCTTCTCAAACCAGTCAGGCTCCTCGTCGATAAACTGGTGCATGTTGCAAATGGCGACGTACAGGGAGCGGCCCGACTTGCTCCGGAAGTAGTTCCTCCGGCTAACCCGTCCCGGCTGCAGCCCCGACTCTTGCGGACTGCGGCCCTGGGAGTGCAGGTGGGAGCAGAGCTGGGGAAGATGGTCCATCAGTTTGTACTTGGTGCTCAGGTCCAGGACGCCGGGAACGTCTCCTTCGCAGGAATAATCGAAGTAGACGGCGATAAACTTGCTGAGTGCCGCGGATGAGCTCTGCTTGGCCTGGCGGAGCTTCTCGGCGATGGCAGACACCGCCACCAGGAAGAGCTCCCCTTTGCCCGAGCCTCGGCTGCCTCCTTTGTGCTTGAAGTTCTTCTTGTCCACGAAGTATTTCATGCCTTTGGAACACACCACGATGATGAACTGGGACTCGTGGATCTTCTGGATGACCCATTCTCTCTGCCCTTCCCTGCAGAGGCTGAAGTCTTCCCACAAGTCCAGCGCCACCTGGAAAGAGAACAGGTAACCTCACTCACCTGTACAGCTTGGAGAGCTGAGTGACAAGATGGGCAGTGTTACAAGAAGGGCTCATCATCCGCCCCAAATCTCTGCTATGTGCAGGCTCCAGGCCGCCCAACTCCAAGAAACAGCTAACATTCCATGGGTGACCGACCACCAAGCACCAGGCCCTCTGCATCATGGCCTCATTTTAGCATACTGTGGGATCATTACCACTCCCACCCTACAGGTGAAGACAGAAGTACAGAGTATCTGACAACCTGCCTAAGTCACACATCACATGTGAGGCCTTCAGTGGACTTAAGAGTGTGATGGTGAGCATGGAAAACAGAGGAAATGAGGGAGGATCTATCTAGTGAGTGAGGCCGCCTGGATGGGGTTAGATCCTGAAGAGAGAACTGGAAGGTGGTATTAGAAGGGTGTGGGTGAGGGATCTCAAAGTGGGCTTGGAAATGGAGTTCAGGTCTGGATGCCAGAGTACTGCCCACAGCCCACTCATGCTGCCAGCCGACTCAACGACAGATACTGTGAGTGACAAAGAGGGCCTCCCTGGCCACTCTCGCAGCCCTGAGGTCAGCCTGCTGTTTACCAGGTGACTGGTGCATGGAGAGAAGGGTGATGAGCTGCAATAACACCGCCATCTGGCTCACTCACTTGTAGAGACTGCCATCTCTCACCATGACTTCTCAGCAATCAATAGGACCACATCCCTACCAGGCCTTTAACCCAAGGGGAGGTTTGCGAGGGAGTTGGGAGTGGAGCACTGACAAAGTAAGACCACAGGACATGTGTGGCCCCTCAGAGGGCTTCACTTTCTCAGACCATCTTCATCTGATTCTGCTGCAAAGTCTTTTGGCAATTTCATTTTGTAGTTCAGAAATTAATTCCCAATGCCTATGCCCAAATGTGGCAGCCACTGTCTCTTATGGGGGAAAGGGTTCTGAAATGATTTTGACTTCCTTTTTTGCTCTAAGGTATTACCAAAGGGAAGAAAACCCCCAACATCCAACTACTTGCTGAAAATAATCCTGAATTGTCTTATACTCTCCTTAATTCTCGCTAATATTATACGTTCTGAAAGCTAACTGACCAACCACTTAAAAAAACGTTCCTGCCTGACCCAGCAATTCCATTTCTAGGTATCTATCTTTGGAAAATCAACAGAAATGAGGCAAACTGGAACCAAAGATGTTTAACAATTTGGAAAAACTCAATTTTGGTGAATCATTAATATGAACCAAGTGTCTACTTAAAACTTAAGTTTACATAGAACTACTAATAGTATAAAAAGTCACTGAGTGAAGAGAAAGAAAAAAATAATTCCAATCCGTCCAAAATGCAAAACTGTATGTATGAGTTCATCTATGCAGAAAAAGACTGGGAGGAAATACAGCAACTTAACTGTGGTTCCTCTTCTCCAAGTTAAGATTACCATTCATTTTGAAATTTGTCATTCTTTCCTAGTTTCCAAATTTTCTATTACACCCATATTTATGTTACACTAGCCCACCTTTCCCCAGGCTAGTCACTCACAAAGTAGAGCAAATGACGGGTTGTCTGTATTTGAAGACTGTGTGCCGCTTGCTGGTCTGCCCACCTCTAGAGCCTTCATAGATTAGGAAACCCTGCCAGCCTTGTAAATATGCTTTACTGACACTAGGGGGCAGCCTCACCACACGGAGAGAGTCTATGAAACTGAGCCCTCCATTTCAAAGCACAAGTAACTTCCATGGGTGCCTCCACAGTAAGAGAATCTGCTTGCAATGGTAGAAACACAGATTCGTAGGTTCGATCCCCTGGAGAAGGAAATGACAACACACTCTGGTATTCTTGCCTGGGAAATCCCATGGACAGAAGAGCCTGGAAGAGTATGGGGTCGCAGAGTTGGACACAACTTAGCGATTAAACAGCAACAAAAAACAGAATTATTGTACAATTCTTGCATCTGTAAGAAACAGTGTGTTTTCCGTGAGAGCTTCAAACTTCACTCTAAAATGAATACTATGACATTATAAAAAAGTTACATGTTAATAGCTTAACTCAAAAGAATAGGCAAGAAACCAGAGTAGACCATATGAGCACTTAACATGTTGTTTTCCCTTATTAGCAAAGCTCCCCCAAAGAACTGTCTAAACCCACTTCTTTACTTACCATTTTCTCTTTGACCCTCCAATGCCATGATGACCTCTTCCCACCACCCTCACTGCACACTGCCATCTCCTCCACCATCCACACACCCAACAAGTCTTTCTAAAGCTTAAAAAACTTCCTGCCAGGTGGGTGCCACTCAAGGCTTTTGAGCAGGAGTGTGTTGGGGTTAGAACTATGTGTCAGCAAACATTTAGTTTCAATGATGGCTATGACAGACTCAAAGAAGAGTGCCACGGCTAACCCCTACGTTGGAAGCTAAGAGTTTATTGCACACATCCCACCCAGGATAAAAGAAGAGACTTTAGATTCCTCACCTCACAGCCACAGAAGTCCTGGAGGAAGTAGGCAAAGCACTGGACAACGTTCATGTGATTCTGGCCATCTTTGCTGGAATAGCAGAGGAAGACCTTGGGCCGAGGCCGGAGCCTCTCCCTGGGGAGTGCTGTGGTGTACGTGGAGGACTCCGAACTCTCTTCATCTAAGTGTGAATATATATTTTCTAAAGTGGACAAGAAGATAGGGTTCGTGCCCATGAGCAACGCTCTGACTTGTTCTCTGCAACTAGAGACATAATGCTGTCTTCAAGAAACAACAGTCGCCATGCTATCTGGAGTACTCCCAGCTCCCTAACTCTACCAGCTCCTTGGGTCACCTCTGGGAATGGGACAGCTGATTTCTCCAGTGGAGCCAAAAATGGCCAAAATTTGTTCTTCACCAGAAACTGACCTTGGTTAAGCCAAAAACACTGCAGGGGCCACCCACCCACCCCCACCCTCCACTCTGGTCAGCAGTATCTCGAACCAGCTCTTCCAGCTGAGTGCAGCTACCTGACCAATGAAGCTTCAATAAAGAGCTGACGTTCTTTAAAACTTTCATTGAGGTTTGGGGGAGTTTTTTTGTACAACTTACAGAGGTAAAGTGCATAAATCTTAAGAGTACATCTCAGGAAATTTTTATCTAAGTATATACCTGTTAAACCACCACTCAGACCAAGGATATATTTCCAAGTGTCCCACAAGTTTCTCTCCTGTCATCAGACTTTTATAAGTGATAAAGCCCTACCTCTTCCCTTACACCTTTGGACTTCCTATATGCTCTTGAATTTATCATCCTGAGTTTGAGAAGGGAAGTACACCTGTCCTTTTAGTGGCTCTTGAGGTTAAAAGTCAAGTATTTTAATTCTGGGAACTACTGCAGCCAAAGAACTACCTACAGGAGTTGTGTGGCTTCCCAGTCATCTGCCTGGAGGGACCAAGTGCTTCCAGTCTCCCTCCGTTGGCCCCAGTCCTGCCAACTTGGACTGGGGCGGGGGGCACACCACACAAATACCTTGTTGCTTCTTGCGGCACATCACCGTGAAGAGAGTCGCAAATGCCGATATGATGACCAATGGCACAGTGATGGCCACGGCTCTGATGGGCCCGGCCCACGGGGAATGCACTGGGAAGTTTCAAAGGGAAGGCTTTTAGATGTCAGCAGTGTAACAGGTTCAAACAGAAACTTTTTTTTTTCTTTCTTTTTACAAAGAAGCCACATAACAGGTTCCAAGTCTCCCTGACCACCTTTCTCTAGTAATGATTCGGTAATTATAAAAGGATTCACTTTAAAAGGCTGTAGAATACAATTCAACAGCTAGAATCTGCTGAGGTCACTGAATACCTGAGTGAGAATCTGCCTAAGGAAACCTCCCATCCCCCCACTTTGCTTCTGAGGATAACTGACTACTTATTTAGTCCCAGTGACACATGTAACACACTGGCTTTGATCTTCCAGGCATCAACGTCAGGGTGGAAGGAAAGTCAGATTTGATGGAATATCATGTAAGAGTGAGGAGCTCAAGTGTTTTCTTTTCCTAAACCAGGAAGTACGGAAAGTATCAAATACCTTGGTCCACTCTGTAGTCCAGAGGAAACATTTCAAACAAACACACAAAATCTCACCTGGTTTTAAGGCATAATGCATCACTTTTCTTGTCGTATTACTGTCATCGACCAGCTGCAAAGCAGAGGATGCTGTGTTATTTTTTTTTTAAATGATAGCATCTCAACAGATTCCATTCATTTTTCCATCTGTGGTCAGTGGGGCAAGGGGAGGGCAGAGCTGCTGCTGCCTGTGACCATTTTCAAGCCGAGATTAGACAGTAACAGTCAGATACATCTCTGCTTTTCCAAGCAAATGAGTATACAGAGGATAGATAAATAGTAAGGCCCTACTGTATAGCACAGGGAACTATATCCAATATCCTGTGATAAATCATAATGGAAAAGAACATGAAATAGGAAATATATATGTGTGTGCATGTATAACTGAATCACTTTGCTATATAGCAGAAATTAACACAACATTGTAAATCAACTATACTTCAATAAAACTTTTTAAAAAAACAGGAATTCCCTGGTGATCCAGTGATTAGGACTTGGTGCTTTAACTGGCAAGGCTCTGGGTTCGGTCCCTGGTTGGGGAACTAAGATCCTGCAAGCCACATGGTACAGCAGGAAAAAAAAAAAGTGTTTTTTAATAAAAATAATAGAGCTTTCTTGAGTTGTGTATACCTCAATTATATAATCCCCAGGAGACACATTTTGAAGAAGGCAGCTGGTTATCTCTGTATTTTGCTCCTGCAAAGAAACAAGTAACACTTTAAAACTTTCTTCTCAAATAAAGGTCACCAGGACCCCTCTTTTGTTTTGGAACTGAACGAAGGAGACTTCCCACCAGTTTCAATTGTGTTTTCAGAAGATGACAATTAGAAAGCAGCTGTGCTTATCTGCCAGGTGATCTGAACTTCACTTTGATAAAAGGCCCAGGGGAGCCTGCGACCCCTGCCATAGTCTGTGCTCGGCTGGTAGTGCCCAGAGCGGCAGTTTTTCATTTGAAGACAAAGCAGCTGGTTAGAATACCTTTTACTTGATAAACAGGAAAACAGCACCCTCCCCTGTTTGTGCATATTTTATTTGCCATAATTTTGATTTAAGCAGAAGGTCAATGACAGAGGTGAGAGCAGGCAGGAAAACCAAACTCAGCACACACATCTAGGAGGGCGCTGGTTTCTGCCACCAAGACCAAAAACCTCTCTTGGTGCTCTTGTGGGGTCACTGAGCAGTCTCGTGAACTTCCATGAAATACCGCCCACTCCCTCTGACTAAATCAAGTTTAAGAACTCGGTTACTGAATTTCAAGTTAACCTTGGCCTCTGTATAAATTACGAGCCACTGACATGCTAGTGACTTGGCTCCCAGATTCGCTGTGAGGCCTTAAGCAGCAGGCCAGGTGACCTCCGTGGGCCTCAGGTTCCACATCTCTAAAGGGAGGATAACAGCAGCCTTGGTTTCATTGAGCTGTAAAGACTCAATGACCACAGACTTGCTGACTGGCACACAGTGAGCACCTGATTCAGGTTTGAAATAGAAAAGAACTGATATCTACGTCCTTGTTTCGGTTCCTTTGGTAAAACTTCACTGGCTACATCAGCACTGGGCCAGATAGCGTAGAGATAATTAGATAATTAGGGAGTGAGGGGTGACTCAAGATGACCCTGAGATGAACTCAGTGATAACATTCTGGGAGAGCTACCGACTGATCAGAGACCAGAGTCTAATGTTCACACTGAACCATCCAAATTCCAGAGGCTCTGGGGTCACTTTAAAACATGCAGCGGTTTCTTTATGCATACCCAGCAGCTTACCTGTTTACAGGTCTTTCGCTTGAAGGGTCCTTCATGCTTGAGCTTGTAATGAAGAGAGAAGAAACGGAAGCCAAAGGTGTGGGGCGCATGGTCAAAAGACACCTGCATGTCCGAACCGTGCTGAGTGATGTTGAGGTTCCGAGGCTTCCAGACTAGGGGGAGGAAGGACCAGAGTGAGTACCCTGAGGCCACCCTGACTCCACTTCGGATTGGACAAAGACAGCTGTATCCATGCTCAGTCACTCTGTCATGTCCAACTCTTTGCAACCAAAGGGCCTGTAGTCCGCTAGCCTCCTCTGTCCATGGGGTTATCGCAGCAAGAATACTGGAGTAAGTTGCCATTTCCTCCTCGAGGGGATCTTCCCAACCCAGGGATCAAACCCACTTCTCTGACGTTTCCTGCATTGGCAGGCAGATTCTTTACCACTGTGCCACCTGGGAATCTCAAGGACAGCTATACTTACAGGGTTTACAAGCCAGGTTGTCCGGCTGCAATAGCAGGTCACACGCTATTAAGAAAGACACATGTTTTTAGTTTTAGGACAGTTTGACATTTTCCTCATCTAACAATTCAATACAATACAAATATTCGGCACTGAACGTTGCTGGAAAGAATGTAAAACATAGCAACTGCATCAATTCAACAATGGCTTTCAATATAGCCCAGCTGTACCTTGTGAAAATTTGAATTGTACAATATAAAGCTATTAATGCAGTTCATCTTATGCCGCATAAGTGGAAACAATATGAAGTCACCTACATTTTAAAAGCTTGTCAGGTATTACAGTTTCAAGGCCATGGCCAAGGGCAGCGAGACTGTGTTCACGCTCCTGTCGTATGGAGGGGCTCTGTTTTAGCTGTAGACAGAAATAATGCCAGTCCCTACCCAACTGCAGAGTGTTTAGGCATAAGAGAACATTGGAGTGATCCTGGCAATTTGTCTTGAGGTTACTTTAACTTTTGCTGGCTCTGCAACTTAAAATCCTTTTGATGGAGTCTAAAAATGACATCCAGGCATCTACTAAGTAGCAGTACCAGTGCTGAAAATGAGCTTTGAAATCGGATTTAAATGTGATTTAAAAAAAAAAACAACACCATGAGAGAGGCCCTATATGCCATGCTGCTAACCCAGGAGAACCCTCTGGAAAATGTGCTTACGATGCCAAGAAAATCAAAGGCTGCATTGAGGTCACGGTGCCCTGAAATGGTGATAAATGCACCTCCTGTCCCACCTCACCCCCAGAGAGACTCTGGTTCTGATGAAGAAAATTAAAGTAGGCTAGTTTTGATTTAGGCAAGCTTTCCATAAACACATTCTTTGAATCCTCTATCTGGTTGTTACACTGAGAGATACTGTAAAATGCACATGGTTTCTGCCCTATGGAATCTTATTTTCATTAAGAAAATGAACGTCTCTGTGTAGAAAACCACTACAGTGTTAAAAGAAGAAAACAATCAGAGTAAGAACTCTGCAGAGCGGAGTAAGAACTCTAAAGCAGCAATTTGGGCTGATGAAAGATACACCACACTGTGTGCAGAACAGGTGGAAAAGGAGAGGCAGACAGAGAGGGGAACCCCAGGCAGCCAGCGGTCAGCTGCAGGGTGAGGACTCCAGAGTCAGGCTCCGTGGCGTTCAAACCCCAGCCCCTCAGCAGCCCCTTTAACCTCTCTATGTGTGGCTCCACTGCTGCTAAGTGGGCATGGGAAGATTAAATCCTTTGTAGGGTTGTTATGGAGTTCAACGGCGTTAATATTTGGAAAGCATTTAGAATGGAGTCCGGCACAGAGATGTTAAATAAACTTCCTAGAATGAGGTGACCTCAGGGACACTACTTGATTTTCTTAACCTAATCTTGAAAAAATAACAGGCAGCCACCCACAGAGGCCACCCTCCTGAGGACAGGTACAGAATGGAATCATTTCATGCTTACCCTTCACCTTAAAATAAACATACTTTGTTTTCCTCCTCTTAAGTTAAACAATTTTACTACATGGCTGTATTGTAGCACCTTCAAAAGAGGTCAATTGTCACGTCTACTCTGTAACAAGCCAGGAACGGGTGTTTCTGGTTAGATGAACAGTTGGTGTTGTTTAGTTGCTCAATTGTATCTGAGGCTTTTGTGACCCCATGGACTGAAGCCTGCCAGGTTCCTCTGTCTATGGGATTCCTCAGGCAAGAATACTAGTGTGCACTGTCATTTCCTTCTCCAGAGGATCTTCCTGGCCCAGGGATCAAACACATGCCTCCTGCATTGGCAGGAGGATTCTTGACCACTGAGTCGCCACGGAAGCCTGGGTCAAATCTTAATTTAAAAAATTGCTTTTCTGGATGCTTTTCTCTTCTCCATGCTGGTTTCATACTAGTATTTCATGTACTCTTGAACATATCTCTGTCAAAATGTCTTTAAAAGCAGGAGAAATGTCTCCCCATGGAAAGGAGGCAGGAAAGACCATACTCACTGCGGGTTCTGAAGAAGAAAGGGTGATAATTGCTTTCGTTTTTAATGGAAGGAAAAGGGACGATCTTTACAAAGTAATCCGTTTCAAATTTCATATTCAGGAAAGGTTGAGATTCCATCCCCTAAAAGGGATCAAAAAACATGTGTGATGTCATAGAGAAATCACCCACGCCTCTACCTACGTGCAAGAGTTCCAGTCCATCCTGATGGTCCCCCAGACACAGTTCTAGGGTTGGGGGGGGTGGTGTCCCAGAGCAGGAAGAAGTCAGGTTTCTTTTCCAGACCAAGTTTAGGTTTGGATCCCTAAATGAAAAGGAATATGAACAACACTGTCTGTTTTTCCGACAGTGAAGCCGATGCACCAAGCTGGTGGGGAAGAGCTCACATCCTCTCCTGAGGGCACAAGGCCACCTTCCAGGATGGCTGCTCCACTCCAGCTTGTAACCTGAGAGGTGTGTCTGTCTACCGCCGGGAGGTGCTGGAGGGTTTCTGGGAGTGTGGAGCAGGCTTGCCCACCTGGGCAGGCGGGCTGGATTCCGCAGCCCCTCCTCCAGCAGTTTCACAGGCTCTCAATAGACCATTCAGTCCGAGAACAATGGCACGTCTTCAGGAGCGCGTTCCCCTGCATGCGACTTACAGCTCTTTTGAAGCTACTGTTGAGCTGCTTCGGGTCCTTTAGAATCAGTTGTTGGCACTGCCGTCCCTCTGACTTCAGCTCCTCCAGTATCACCCGAAATCCTTTTAGGAATTCGATGCCTGAGCAAAGCAGAATACTTTTATTAATATGAAAAGAGGACCTAATTACTTTTGAACACACTTTCCTTCCTCTAAGATCACCGTCCTCCCCCCCTACACAACAGAGTAAAAGGCATTCTAAGTCAGGCAGGAATATCTGGGTTTACAGAAAGGAAAAAGGCATACACTGCATTCCTCTCATACAGGCCAGGTGATTTTCTGTCCCACCATTACTAATGAATACATCTCTAATCCTGCCAGCCATTTCACGAACGTCCATTTGCTCTATGACATTAGGGTTCAAATATTTAGACTCAAGTCACAATCGATCATAAAAATCTGCAGTGGAATATATAATTTCTATGTCATTAAACAAGGTGTATTCAGCTGATGATCATTTCCAGTGCTGACTAGGGACTTGCCCCGAACCATGTTTCAAATACTTTCCATTTTAGTCCTATATTTGCTGGCATGTTTCACTGAGCAACGTAGAAAATTCCCAGCAAAGTGTGTGTCTGCACCCAAGGGGGTCCTAGGCTGGAGATTAAATAGCTTAGGAGAATGCCTATGTGATTTACAAAGCCGTTCTTGCTCTAATCACGCCTGAAAGGCAGACACCCAAGAGCTGCCCAGTGTGTGCTCTTGATGCTGCCCTCAGAGGCCCCTGGGACGCCCACAGCGCCACTGAAAGGGACTGGCCCAGCCTCCCGCCACCTGAGCTTCCCCCGCTGCACATCCAACTAGTTGCTTTCAAAAGGATTAAGCTCTGATGGCCACGAGAGCCGGTGCTAGGGCTTCGTATCCCATGGAGACTGAAGAGGTCCAACTGCAGCTGGAGTTCCCCAAAGCAGGCCTCAATTGGCAAGATATCGATTTCGCATTCTTTCGAAACACCAGACAAGGAGACATTTTCAACCCTTCCCCTTTCCAGGGTAAGAGTAATTACACAGGATGCAATTAAGCAGGTGGGAAAATTATCGATGGCAAAGGCCAAGGAAATCTTTTTCTCTTTTGAATAGGTTCTCCAATCCTGTAATTATTTGATGAAGGGCACATATTTCATGGTGGGAAGGGCAAAGGAGTTACAATTAGAGCTTCACGACTTAAGAGGTCGGAGCACAGAGGGCACAAGTCCAGATCTTGCCGTGTTGTAGTATTTCGAGTACAAAGCTTCCTGCGGGAGTGAGGGCTGGCGGATCCACAGCCAGAGATTCACACATGCTGACCAGATTCAAGGTTTCTGACCAGCAACTATTCAGTAGATCTCACAGGAACTTGTCTTTTGAAATCCTCCCATTCCTCCCCTCCAAATATTTTTGAACAAATCCTTATTACTTATACTAAGATTTAATTCATGCAATATTGCCAGAACTGTTTAAACAAAAGCCAGGTGATTGATATGACTGTAAGACTGTACATCTCACAATTACAGACAAATTCATCTGTTGGAGGTGGGAGAGGGTGATTCCAGTTCTTATATTTAAAAAGACTTGCCTGGAAAACCACTATTCCAAGTCTGGGAGTACATGTAAATCTTATAGTAACAGGTTTATCAAAATATTATACATCTCATAGTTAGATCATGTTTACAATTGTATAGGGCAGTAAAATAAAGGGACTTACTTACTCCTTGTCATTTGACTGAATCCTTCTCACAACCACAAGAGGAAGGCATTGTCCCCACTTTATAGATGAGGAAACAGAGGTGTACAGACACTAGATGACTTGCCCAGGGTCACACAGGGATGAAAAGGCCCAGGTGGGATCAAACCCAGAGTGCTCTTAACACATGTGTTTTTCTATCTCCCACGGCGTCTCCTTAAGAGAACCTCACAGAAATTGCTAGACTCCATCCAGCCATCCCCACCCACACACTGTCATGCAGAAAAAGCTCAGCTTTCTGCCTTCACGGTTCCAGATGCCCGTTCTCCTCACACCCCTTACTTTCATTCTAAAGAGGGAGCCTGCAATGTGTCAGGCCAACCCTTTAACCATTTTCAGCCTCATGTTAGAATGACCACTTCTCTTTTATCCACAGAGGATGTTTTTCCTTTTAAATGTTAAGATAATGTTATTTTTGGAAAACCTGTTGCATGCAGACCCAGTGGTATTTACAAAGAGAAGTGAGTCAGGCCCAGAGGTCCAACCCATTCTCCCTGTGTCTGTACTCACCTTTTCTGACTCTGGTTCCTTTGAGATTTACCCCATTTAGATTAAGAAATTTAGACTTTATCTTACTTTTTCCTTGGTCAGACTTTTTTTTTAATTCTAAGATTGGGTGGCGATGTCCTAGGAAACTTGAGGACCGGGATCTGATGACGTCAACGACAGACACTATTACTGGTTTTTAAGAGCTCTCTTTAGAAATGTACTCTCTGTGTGTGTGTGTGTGTTGTCCTTAATTCTTCTTCTACTTTTAACAGGTTTATTGAGGCATAATTGGCATACAGTTAGTTTCATTTTACAGAGAACATTTTCATATACTTTGACTTATGTGTACACCCATGAATCTGTCATTAAAACCAAGTACTTACCTATCACCTCCCAATTCTTCCTCATGTCTCTTTATACTCCCTCTCACTTCTGTTCCCAGGCAATTAGGAACCTGCTTTTTGCCACTAAAGCTTTGTTTGTATTTTATTGAATGTGTCAATGCTCAATGCTTTTGTGTATGTGTGTGTCTTGCTGATTTCACTCAGAAAAACTATTTTGAAATTCATACACATTGTTACGTGTATCACGATTTCATTCCTTCATTGCTGGGTGGTGTTCCATCGTGTTAACGCACCACAGCTGGTGTAACAGTTTATGCACCAGACATTTAGGATGTTTCTAGTTTTGGACAACGGAAAATAAAACTGCTATGAATGTTTGTGTGGATATATGCTTTCCTTTCTCTTGGGTAAATAGTAGTCAAATGGCTGGATCATGTGGTAATGCATATATAACTGTTCAGGAGAATACAAAAAGGTTTTCCAAAGTAGTTATCCCATTGTACATTTCCACTCAATAATTTTTTGTTTTTGCAATTTTTTTTGAGTATGCATGCCCAGTCACTTCAGTTGTGTCCAACTCTCTGTGACCCCATGGACCACGGCTCGCCAGGCTCCTCTGTCTATAGGATTCTCCAGGCAAGAAAACCGGAGTGGGTTGCCATTTCCTTCTCCAGTGAGAAAGTATGAAGTGAGTGAAGTTGCTCAGCCGTAGTTGATTTATAATGTTGCATTAGCTTCTGCTGACTAGCAAAGTGAATCAGTTATACATATACATGTATCCACTCTGTTTCTAACTTTTAAATGAGGAGAAAGTCATATGCCTCAGATGGAGAAGCTGAGGCTCAGACAGGTTTAAATGTTTCTCTTAAAGGTTGTGTGTGTGTGTGAGTGCAGTGTCCTGTCTGACTCTTGGCAACCCCATGGACTGTAGACTGCCAGGCTCTTCTTCACATGGGATTTTTCCAGGCAAGAATACTGGAGTGGGTTGCCATTTCCTTATCCAGGGGAATCTTCCTGACCCAGGGACTGAACCTGTGTCTCTTGCATCTCCCACAGTGGCAGATGGACTCTTTACTACAAGCACCTCCTGGGTAGCTCATTCTGAGTTCAAACACAGGCCCATCTGAACAAATGCGCCCTCTCCATGTCCCAGACGCAACTACCCCATCCTATCCTGGGCATCATCAAAGGTTAAAGAGGACAAGCAGATTTAGCCCTAACCTGAATCTGGCCAGATAATGTAGGTTTATTGTTTTTTTTCTGTTTGTTTGGCTTTTTTTTCAATCTATACAATTTAAATATAAATTCAGTTTGTTTCCAACATTTAAAAATTGTCGATTCCACGATGTCTCCTGAAAACTCGGGTTGTCCTGACAACTCACAAAATGTGCCAAGGCTAGGCTGGTGCATCTCCATGTGGCCACAGAAATGCTGGATCCTGAATCCATTACATTCTCGGATAGGCCACTCATCCCCCCACTCCGGCTGAGACACACAAGCAAAGACCTCTGTGACATTCACCATTCACACACTATTATTTTACAAACCTACATCTCTCTCGATAACAGCCAAGGGAACAAAGGATGAGCCGTGAAGCACAGCATGAAGCAGCAAGAGTTACAATCAAGTAGTGTCTGTGCAAAGGCACACCTAAGCTACACTTGTGTCAAGACCTACTTGGCCCCAGGAGGCCGCTGCACTTAGGACCTCTGTATTGGCTACCACCCACCATCACAGACTCCACTTGACCACTTACCGAGGGCTCCGGGGGACCAAAGAATGGTGACAGCCACTTGGTCGTGGCAGGCGTACTGACTGATGGTGATGTTCTGGGCATCAGCAATCACGTGCTTCCCCACCGGATTCAAGTAAGTGGTGCAGTCTAGAGGGTTGGGAGAACCAGGACAGTTAGATTTAAACATTTGTTTCTTTCTTTTTCCAAGTTCATCTTCTCAAATTACACAGAGCATGCTCGGAGTTAGCCAAATCTACTCTGTTTAAAGATGTGTGCCTCAAAGCCCACAGATGACATCAAAGGTTAACTGTTTGGAAAACTGTAAGATGCTGCAGTGGGGTTTATGGATACCACCACCACCCCCTCACTTTTAAGTTGAAGTGGTTGGAGGATTATGTAAGATCTGGAGTTTGCTGTATCAGGCATTCACTTTTTTACTTACTTTGACAGTTTACCTAAATCAGTCATAACTTAGGTTAGTTCAAATTTTTTCCAATGTTACAGAGTGATCTGAAACCAAACAATGACTGAGTAATCTGGGTTTTTTTCTTTTTCAGAAGAAGCCTAGAGGGCAAGGTGACTGGGAAAGAGGAACTCTTAGGAGGATGTGAATTCGAGGGGGCGTCATTCACAGCCAGGCTGTTAAAGAATCCAATTAGGACCTGCCAAAGGGACTAAGTGATTTAGTGATAAGTAGAGCACCTTGGATGTTAACTAGCATGACAAAGGTAAAACTTTTGTTCCCAACACTACCTCATCAAAGACACCCACAACACCCACTGAATCCAAACACTCCCATGGAGCTTGAAAAGATGAAAACCACGGATTCTTTGATTTTGTCTGAGGACACGACTCATTGCCAACTGCCAGTGCAGCAGTTGTGCCACCTGGTATTGCTAAGTACACTTTCAAAGTCTGCGTGATCCTAAAAAAGCTGCCAGAAGCATCCAGCCAGACCCGGGCGGGGACCTCAGAGGATGGCGGCAGGCTGTTTCTGCCACGCGTGCAGGGAGAGCCGCCAGCCTTCACTACAGACAGCAGAATTACGCTGCTTTATCGCTATTTCTTTTCAGTGATTAAACTTGAAGACTTTCTTTAGTATCTGATGCAAAAGGTCTTCCATCAGATTTCAAACCTACTCATTACCCTCTTGGAAGTCAGGAGGTTTGGGGGGTGAAGTATTCAGAGGTATTTTCTAAGAAGCTTGGTGAGTTTGTGGCATTCTCACCTCCCCTCCCAATAAACTAGAGCACACATTTTCCATTTTTTATGACAAAAAACATTCACGAGGTATCTGAAAGTCACAAAAGAACATAAGAAAAACGTAGAAGTCATCCATAACCTCCCACCACACAGAAGTAACTGCTACATCTAATGGATACTTTTGCAAGCCTTTTAACGTACACATGATATTCTTTTAAAACTTCTTATAAGGGTAGGACACACAAGCACTGAAAGCAACCCCCTCCTCTTTGAAACTCCATCTTCCACTCTGCTTTGTGTTTTGCTTTTTCGCCTAACTCCTACAGAAGGTACACTCCCTTCTGCAATCTCCATCTGCTTCAAAAACAATCACCTCTACATTTCGGTATTACTTTTGAAAAGATGTTAATGATTAGTAAAACCAAATTCTACTTCTGATGAAAATTCACTCTCAAAGTGTTCTACATGTGTTCTCTAGATAGACGAGAACTTTAAAGTAGGGGGAAAAAATGTTGAAACATCTGGTTTAACACACACATTGAACAAACAAGGAAACTGTAGCTACAGTGATTGACTGGGTGGCTTGCAATGTCGCCAGTGACCAGCCCAGGGCCAGGACAGAACCACCTCTGAGGGCTCACACAGAAGGCTCTTGCCGTTCTATTTCCAGCACAAAGCTGTACTGAAAAATATGTTCTGAGTCAGAGGTATTAACCTGCAGAAATTCTGGCGGAGACCAGATTCCCAATAAAAAAAAAAGAAGACAAATTCCCACCATATGTATAAAGTTCAGATATTTTCATTTATTGAAATATATAATGAAAGAAGGGGCCTTCCAAGTGGCATTTGTGGTAAAGAACTCGCCTGCCAATGCAGGAGACATGAGAGACACAAGTTCGCTCCCTGGGTCAGGAAGATCCCCTGGAGAAGGGCACGGCAACTCACTCCAGTATTCTTGCCTGGAGAATCCCATGGACAGAGAAGTCTGCCAGGCTACAGTCCATATGGTTCCAAAGAGTTGGACACAATCTGAAGCAACTTAGCACAGCACAGTACATAATGAAAGAAACCTTTGACTTCAAACAGCTTTAGGAAAAGATTCATGGACAAAAGTAAGTCATGTTTCTTTCTTTCCTCTTTTTTCATTTCTAATGTCAAAATTGGCATTCTCTGGGTTTCTGCAAATATGATTATGCAAATATAAAGTCTATGAATTTTAAAAAATGTATTATAACCTATTCAGGCATTACCCCCTCAGAGCCTGAAGGAGAAACAAGAAATCCAATGTGAAAGGAGGCAAGATCTGAGAGCTGGTTTTGACTTAAAGGCAAGACATTTTCTTTTTTTGTAACATTAAATGGCAAAGGAATAGAAAAGTAACATTTCTGTAGTTCAATACTTTTGGTGAAAACTTGGTAATTGGTTCTTAGCTATTTCAAACAGAACTAGTAACCAGTCAACAGAGCAGTAACAGGAACTTCCTTGTGGGAGAAATAAATTATCTTTTTCAATGGAAAACAATAACTAAGTTTTTTTGCACAGCCTGGATCCAATTATTAGCAACTCTAACATTTTGGATTCTGATTACAAAATAACTATGCCCAAATGACATTTGGCCAAAATGCAACCTAGCTTCAGATGTCTCAGGAGTTGAGCTGTGAATTAAATTCTAATTAAATGCCAAAGAATCAGAAAGACAATAATGACCAAGAGACAGACATTGGCATGGGTGCCACGTATCTAGTCCCATGAAGGAAACACTAAGGCACTTTTAAGTTTTATAGGTATGGGTCCTCTTTCACAAAACCCCATATTAAATTAGAGATGCAAATAGTTGTTTGCAGCTGACCGGAAAGTTTTGAACTTTGAATGTAATACAAGATCTACTGGGACCAAGAACATATTATTAGAAATTAACTTTCTAATCTAAAGAAAGGTCCCTTACACGTGTCTTTACTTAGCTGAATCAAGTCTCATGGACTTGCAAGTCTTTCCTTAGCATCATAACATTTTCCCAGAACATGCACGCATCATGGACATGAAGGATCTGAGTTTCCCATGTTAAGTCCTCATCAGTGGAAGTACCCATGTCAGCAATTGTGGGCATGAACTTGACATCCATACTTGTATTTAAAATTGTTAGGTTGCACACATGACCTCAAAAACCCTGCTTTAGCAGCGTTGATTCCAAAGGCCTCAGTGTGACCTACAGCCCTTACTCGTAATTCTCTCCAAGAGACGAATCAAATGTTAGGAGTCACTAATACAAATCAATCTCCTTCCTGTCAACGTTCTTACCTATAAATTATGGCTCGTAAGGCTAAAAATTGCTCATAATTCTATATAATTACCTTCTAGGGCATGAAAGCAGATGCTTAGAGGGGGTTCTACATGCTTCATCAGCAAAAAAAAAAACAAAAACCCAACCTGCCCTCAGGAAACAATATGGTCAGAAAAAAATCACAATTCCTTGACAGAAGGGCCCAAAAAGGTGCTTGGGTTCCAGCTCCAGTTGGAATGACTTCTAATAGTGACAGATATCAGTTGCTGAGCACACACTGAAGGCCGGATCCTGAGATGAGCGGTTATAAGCATTGCCTCACTCAAGTCTCCAAATGGTGCTGAGGAAGTTACTCATTACTGTACGTGATGATAAAACTGAGGTTTGGAAAAGGGGAGTCGTTGGCCATCGTCCATGGCTGAGGAGGTGAGGGATGTGGTGAGAACTTGGGCCCCCATCAGAGATGGCTGACTGGAGACGCCCGGGCCCATCTGAGACACAGATTAACTCGGCCAACTCTGCGTTTGTGAAACCTTTTAAGTAAATGCCAATATCTTTTTTAAATTATTTATTTTAACTGGAGGATAATTACAATACTATGGGGGGTTTTGCCATGCATTGACATGAATCAACCCCGGGTGAACATGTGTCCCCCTTATCCTGAAACCCCCCTCCCACATCCCTCCCCACCCCATCCCTCTGGGTTGTTCCAGAGCACTGGCTTCATGCATTGAGCTTGCACTGGTCATCTATTTTACATATGGTAATATACAATATATATTTTTAAGTCCATGCTGGGACTTCCCTTGGTGGTCCAGAGGTTAAAACTTTGCACTCGCAATGCAGGGGGCATAGGTTTAATCCTCGGTCGGGAACTGCTGAATGCCACACAGCATGCCCCCCCCGCCAGAACGCTCAAACTAAAAAAGTCAAATGCCCCACTTCTCTCGGAAACCACATCTGACTGAGCTGAATGGAGGGCCCAGTGCTCCTCTAGGACCAGATACGGGCTGTCCAGTTTACCACCGTCCCCATCACTTTCAAGCATCCTGTGCTGGGGGTGCTTTGCTCATGTGACCCCTGCTGGGCCCAAGGGCATCTGGGTTGTTCCTAAGGATATGACTATCTCCTGAAGACAGCAGGGGAGGTCTCCCCACACCGCTTCTCTCAGCACTCTGCAGGACAACCGACCTGTTCAAGCTGTGAAATACTTGGGTGGCTTAGATAAGTCTGAGGTGCTTCAGCTCTGTTGACAAACCTGAGCAAGTTCAGGAAATCCCCCAACTCGAGGACCTGCAGGGTCCCCGATTGAGCACGACCGTGCAAGCTTTAGATCACTGAAGGGGCTCTGTTCTTCAGCGGTCAAGTCGTTTACTTACTGTCATATCTGAAGGTGATGTTGTGCAGTCCACTGTTTCTGCTGGCCGGCCCCACTCCCTGTGGGAAAACAGGAGAACATGAGGAGGAGTGAAGCCAATGTGCTTTTCCAGCCCAGATCCCCATGGAGTCAAAACACACACATGATCGCACAGACCCAGAGTCATGCCAGTCACAGAGCAACATCCACGCTCTTCGTGGCCCCCCGCCCCCAGTCCCCCACCCAACTCCCTCCAGCCCAGGAGGTTCCTAACTGCCAGGCCACGGGGATCAGGGATACTCACTTCCCCTGAAACAATAGCAGCAGGCTGCTCCGTGTTTGGGGGTTAAATAATAATTCATTAACAGTAAAATTGGGAGAGAGACCGTGAGCCGCCAGCTGGAGCCCTTCCAGTTGGATCCACTTTGAGCACTGATTAGTTATAAAATTTGCCTACCAGACACTCTTGTCCAAAAGCCCTATTAAGCCACGACAGATAGGCAATTCCTAAAGTTTGAGGAAACAGGTTTTTCATTCCAAGAGCGGGAATGAGTGTGGGAATAAGCTGTTACTTTTAATGAGAAAATTCTTCACTGCCTCCATACCTATGCTTGGAGCATAGACGGTGGGTCATAAAAGAAAAAGAAAGGACTTTAAAGGGTCTACCTCTGACGCTCAGTGATGTGGCCGCTAGCCATCTGCACTCCTAATAGCAGGGCTAACAGCTCCGCCAGACTTCCCACTTTAATTACAGCATCCACACGGGAGCCCCCGGCATCCTCCTGGTGGCCCCGCCTTTTCCTGACCCACCACTTATCCACCATGGGAAAGATCAGCTAAGACTCTGGTTTAACTGTTTCTGTAACCATCAGCAAGTGCACCATTCAGCATGAATTGCAGGATTCTTCCCCCCCAACACAAAATGTTAATTCTTAGATGCTAACTGATGGGAAAATATTCTAACCACACAGCTAAAATTTCCACCCGACAAGGAGGATGCTGGGGAAAACCATATGCTGGCAGTCTGGTATTTAACGGGCAGTTGTTACACTGAGACGCAATGTGCGGAACCCTTCTGATGGAGCCCGGGGTCTCAGTCCCAGCACATGGTACAGGCATGTTCACTCGGCTTTTCCTGAGGCCAGGCACACCCACTGAAACTGTATCCCTGGGCTCAGATAAACACAGACCTTGGGAAAGCACAGCTGTGCAGAAAGGGATGGACACATCTCATTCTAATTAAAGTGAGGAAGAAATGGTTAACAGAAAATCTAAATCATCATGGCGCTTTAGCTCCATGATCAGTTGGGGTTCCGCTCCCCTCCTTCCTGGTTCACCTTCCTTCTCCAGCTGCCCTCCTTCCATCCGCCCTTCTATGTATATACAAGATTCCAGAATTCCTCACCTGAGTTGCAACACTTTGCAAAGTGTTAATACCTTACTCAAACCTTAAATGCCTCTATTACTGCTAGGGACAGGCCCACAGTCTGTAACTGGAGGATGACCAACTTACAGATGGCCACAACCAGAGCACCACGACCAGAAGGAGACCAGGAAGGACAGGATACAATACCTACACAACCTGTACGTCTTAGGACCCCCAAGACAACCAAGCCATACCCTTCGCCTCCCATACAAAACCCCAGGACCAAAATTCACTTGGATTCCCTGGTGGCTCAGATGGTAAAGAATCTGCCTTCAATGCAGGATGCCAGGATTCGATCCCTGGGTTGGGAAGATCCCCTGGAGAAAGGAATGGCAACCCACTCCAGTATGCTTGCCTGGAGAATCCCATGGACAGAGGAGCCTGGTGGGCTATAGTCCATGGGGTCGCAAAGAGTCAGACATGAATGAGCGACTGACACACATCTATTATGAGTCAAACATTACGTGAGGTACAGTGGTGAATGAAAGTCATTATCCTTACCCTTGAGAGCAAAGTGGTCCATTCATTCAAAGAACACAAATCACACATAGCACATACAGACAAATCTCAAATCACACCTTGACCCTCCAAGAACTCTCAGTATAGAAGGCATACAAGGTCTATGTCGCTACGGTAACAGGGCCATAAATAAGCATACAATGTATGAAACGTCACAAACAGTACGTCAGAAAGGATAAACCCAGGGTAAGAACACTGCGTACCAGAAGTTTAAAAGAGGGACGAATAACTGGGCTAGAATGGAGAGGAAAGGGGAATCTCAGGAGAGGGAAAGAAAAAAATGTAATCTAGGGGCCAATGAAAGTACCTTAATCCTTCATCCTATAGCTGGGACCAAGGGCAAACCACTTCACTCCACTGGGTCTGAGTCTCTTCAAATTGTTTTTTTATTAAAAGACAATTCATTCCTCTGAGATGGGAGTTTGAGGAGGGCCACATGAAGCCATGCAGAGGAAGCATTTTTCAAAAAGGAAATGCATTCCATCTAATAGCATGCCCTGAGGCGTGTAGGACTCTGGTGACCAATCACACCAGCTTTTCATTTTGCTCTTGTTCTCCCTATATTTCTATTGCAACATGCTTTTAACAGATATTCATTGGGCACTTGCCATGAATGCATTATGGAAAGGACAGGGAGAGGGGCTATATTCTACATACAGGACCCAAAGTCACTGTAAATAAGGGCTCAGTGATGTAGGTGAAGCTGCTCAGAGGCAGGCCCAGGGACCTGGCCTCAAAGGACAATGAGGCTTGCCGGTAGCATCCATTCACCACCAACTGAGCATTCCACCTTCATCCAAGCCCCGTGCACTCGGCCAAGAACCAGTCCTAGGTCCTGACCTGGGGCAGGTGGCAGGGGGTAGGGCATGGCCTCTGGCCACCAAGGTGACCTCCTGATGTGCAAATCTGCCCTTGTTCTGCTCCAAGCCCACCAATGGCTCCCTGACCCACTTAGACCATTCCTGATGTGGCCCCTGCCTACCCTGTCAATCACCCCCCTCCCCACCTCCCACCTTGTTCTGGGCCGTATATGTTCGGGGGACACACATATTCCCTAAATGCCCTTCCCTTCACCTGGAGCCTGCTCCTCTGTGAGCTTCTCACCTTAGCCTCATCCCTGTCACACTGTGTTCCTAACACATCAGCTTGCCTACACACTTTTTTTTTTTTTAATATACTTATTCACTTACTTGTTTGTTTATTTGGCAGGCTCTGGGTCTTAGCTGTGGCATGTAGGATCTTTTAGTTGTGGCAGGTGGGATATAGTTCCCTGATCAGGGATTGAACCCAGGCCTGCTGGCATTGGGAGCTCGGAGACTTGGCCACCAGACCACCAGGGAAGTCCCTGCCTGTGCACTTCACCTGATGGGAACACAGTGATCCACCCCACAATCTGACCAGCACAGCATTTCTCTGCATGCAGAGGCAAGGTGGTCATCCTAATTCCACAGAAGATCAGAGACCAAAAGACCATGTGATCAACCAAGGCTGATCGTGCAACCAAGAGCCATGGGCTCCTGTGTGCGCTGTAAAGACTTTTCACACTGGGATGTCATCAAGTACACAGCTTTTGAGCACATGCCTCAGACAGACACTCCACCAGGCTGTCCTCAGCTCACACCCAAGTAATGCTTCAGCTGCTCCAGAGTCCTAGGACCCACCTGAGAAGCAGTGCAATCAGGCTGGCCCACAGAGCACTGGTTTTCTTTGCAGTTGGTGGTAGACAGAAAAACAACCACCCCTGCAACCCGTCCACATACAAGCTCCAGAATCCATGAATATGTTACTTTACGTAACAAACGGGCAATACAACTAAGTTTCAGGATCTTGAGACGTAGGGGAAAGTAGTCTGAATTATCCAGGTGGGCCTAGTAATAATCACAAAGTCCTTAGAAGAGGGAAATGGGATGGTCAGTCAGAGGAGACATGACAATGGACATAGAAGACAGAGAGGCAGAGAGATGGTTTAAAGATGATCTAAAGATTTTATACTACTGGTTTGGAAGATGGAGGAAGAAGGGGTTAATAAGCTGAGGAACGCAGTTAATTCAGCTACTAGATGCTGGAAAAGGCAAGGAATGGATAGGCCCCCAGAGCCTCCAAATAGAGGCCACTGACACCTTGATTTCAGCCCCAGAAGATTCATTTTGGAGTTCTGATGTCAAGAGCTATAAGATAATAAGTTTGTGGTATTTTAAGTCACTAAGTTGGTGGTAACTTTTTTAAATTAATTTTTACTGGAGTATGCATGTGTGAACATACGTGCGTGCTCAGGCGCGTCCAACTGCAATCCCATGGACTGTAGCCCGCCAGGCTCCTCTACCTACGGAATTTTCCAGGTAAGTATACTGGAGTGGATTGGCATTTCCTTCTTCATATTGGAGTGTAGTTGGGTTACACTGTTGTACGGTGGTAACTTTTTATTACAGCAGCAATTGAAAGCTAATTACTTACATAATTTCAACTGCCACGTGGATGAACTGCATCTCAATGCCCCCCCCACACACACACACACAGTTGTGCTGTCATTCTCCCCTCCTGCTGACCGATCACTCTCACTGTGCCCTCTCCCACCCCCGCTTCAGGTAGACATGGAGCACTGATCCATAAGCACTGCTATTGTAGATTTTGCCAGTCTACACAGACGCTTCTGGGGCTCATCTGGAGCAGAAGAGTGGTTAAGAGAATGGGCTCTGGGATTGCCAGAGGTGTGTGCAGATCTCCTCACTTTCCAGCTGTGTGACCTTGGGCAAGCTTCTCAACCTTTCTGAGCCTCATTTCTCAGTGCTGTGAAGTGTTGGAATCAAGCTCCTTGGAAAGGATTGGTGTGGGGACCACGTGAGATGATTGATATGTGTCAAGTGCTCTGCACGGCACCCAGCACATATTGAAAGAGTTATTTCACAGGCAGCAATGGTTGTGTCATGATTCCTGAGAAGACTCCTGCCCTAACAAACACAGCGAGAGCTATGCTACAAGGGGACACATGAGGTAGGCAGGGGGATGCCCACAGGAAGTGGCATTTCCAGGTACGATGTTTCCAGCAGCCAGAGCTTGGGGGCACAGTGGGAGAAGCGGCAGCCGTGCAGGTCAGAGCGAGGTGAAGAAGGCACCAACCAGCAGACTGAGGACTGTGTTCTGCTGTTGCTTGTGGTGGGAACTGGGCAACCCAGAGATTCCATTCCTGCAAATTGCTCAAATGGGGAGAAACTCAAAGCAAAGTGACTAGATCGGTCCCCACAGTCCAGGGCCAAGGATACGGTCAGCCCTTGCCCGTGACAATTATTAGCTTTTCGTCATAACGAACGCATGCATAATTGAGCCAGTTATACACCCAGGAACCCAGGAGGTCCTAGCTTGGTATAACAGAGGCGCCTTAAGGGCTTACAGTCAGGGCCTGCCATTAGAGAACACAGAAAAGGCCACTCATAAAGCTGGTCAACAGCTTCGGAAGCCGTTTCTTCAGGAAACAATTCTGAGCTTTTACCTACTACACCCGTTTTGATATTTAATGAGCTGAAAATTAAGAATACTTGCTTGTTGCCTATTACTTAAAAAATGCCAGCGCTGTGACCTCAGGGTGTCACATTCTTAGTTAATTAACCACCGCCACTTGCTGCACTAACGGCAGCTTTTAATTTGTTCCGATGCAAGCTAAGGAGTAAAGCTGGGGACCCCAGCTGGGCTGTGATCCATCTATGCTAAGCAGAGAAAGAAGCACCAAACGCAAGAGAATGGAGAAAACAGCTTTTACTCTGGAAGCCGGAGGGGAAGGAACACCCTTAAGTGCTCGAAAGGAATAAAATTCAAAAGGCAAAAACCTACACCATGCTCCACCCAGATGACAAAAAAAAAGCAAAGTCCTGGACACAAAATTCAGCCATGGGGCGGGATCCCAAACAGAGCAGCCAGCATTGCCACCAGGGGCCAACAGCTGGCCAGTTTCCTGGGGGGCCCTGGGGGATTCTAGGCCTTCTGAAACCACCAACTTTCCAGAGCAACATTCCCATTCCAGCTCCAGAACAGTGTAAGTGCCACTTTGGAAAAACGCATTTTGAAAAGGACTGTGCTGATTATAGTGACCCCTTTCCGATGGAAGACTGGCCAAACGGCAAGGCCTACATGAGACTGCCTTCAAATCAACTGTGGTGAAGGAACTTTCAGAAAGCTACTGAAGTTTCAGTGAACTGAGATTAGGGGAAAGTTTGAATAAGAGCATTTGTCAGGAAGAACTGAAAGGATATTTTTTTGGGGGGGGCACGATGTACGGCATGCAGGATCTTAGTTCCCTGACCAGGGATTGAACCTGCACCCCCCTGCATTGGGAGCATGAAGTCTTAACCACTGGACTGCCAGGGAAGTCCCTGAAAAGACTTTTTTTTTTAAAAGGCATACCAACCAAGTAATTACTTAAAATTATGGGCAACTCAAACATCCTATTGTACATAACATTTCCTTCGCTGTGAGTTTACAAGCGTTGTCAATGAGACTAAAAAGATAGCAGACAGCTTTGCGAAGCTTAAAATGCACAAGGGGAGTGACGTGTCTGCCTCTGACCAGCGGACATCACGAGGGCAAGAGGCAGAACATGGGGTCAATGTAGTTCATGCGGGTACAGAGGGTTTCATAAATGAAGACAGATCCCACTTACTTCAGTTCAAACCTTTAGTTTAAAAAAAAACACAAAAAACAGTAAAGGCAGAAAAGCCCCAGGTGATGTAAGCCGAGGAGAATGCTGGCAAACCCAAAACACAAGGAGAATAAATCACAAAGCCAGCATGGGCCCGGATCTATCTATCCAAGATATTCACACCACATTCCCAGGAGCTGTTCTCTCCCACTCCCCATCTAGAAGCGACCAACTTCAGACACGCGGGGTGCCAGCCAGCTGTCTGTTTTAGGGAGGTGAGGGCTCGGATGTCTAGTGGGGAACACACAAGCTCTGTGGGGGGAGTGCCGGTGGGTTCCCACCAGCAATTACCACGTCGGCCCAAAAAGACCCGGCGATCTTAAGCTAATTAGAGAGATTTGCTGGAGGAGGTAGGAAATACCTTCTCCACAGTATCGCCTGTGCACCAGACCAAAGCCGTAATCATGATTCATCTCTGACATGTTGCTAATCATTGCACACATGTTCCTAATTTCACGCTCCCCGAAGGAAAGCTGAAGGGACAATTGTTTCTGAGCTCTAACATAGAGCCAACCTATGCCAAGTTACCATGTGTCCTGCTTATCAAACTGAAAGCTCTAGTTTTCATCTGAGTGTCTTTTCACTCTTTTGCCCTGCCTCCATGCCTGCCCTGGAAAAAGAAATCCATTCATGATCAAGACAGAAGTGTGGGAAGGCATTTATATGCGTTGTTTCTCAGAAATTTTTCATCTTTTTTTTTTTTTGAGATTCACTGACATATAACGCTGTGTAAGTTTAAAGTGGACAAAGTGTTGACTTGATACATTTATGTATTGCAGTATGACAGCAACTTTTCTACATGGTGGTGGCCTAAATGGGATCTAACACATTTTAATATAAACTTCCTTGCTGCAGACTTCATAATTTTCTCTTTACCTTGCCACTGGAACATGCAAATACAGTAAAAGCCCAAATATCAACACACACACACACATGTGCATGCTGACTTTTTTCCTCTTGTTTAAAAACAAAACAAAACTCTGCAGCCGCCCTGGTTTTCACAACGCAAAACCCCAAGTACTTTTTCCAATGAGTCTGTTAAGAATCTGGGCGGTGTGTTCTCTCGTGGCTGATACTCGCAAACAGACAGGATGGTTCCATTTTTCCAATTCTCCAAACGTTAAAAGCAAGCTATAAAACATGCCTCTGGACGAAGGGCTAGGCCTCTCCCCTCCACTTGCACACACCACTCCCATCCACGCAAATGAGAAACGCATGTTAAAGTGCCAGCATCCTTAAGGTAACCGTCAACATATCTGCAGTTTCAAAAGCACACATGGGCAACACACGGACACACATAACTTGGTTTTCTGTAAATACCGGGTACGAGGGGGAAGCAAACACCAGCCACCCGAGCATACACCCGGCCAATCGGCTACCAGCTCGCTCTCACTTAGCTTGGAAAGGCGATTACAAAGGCTTCACTCCAGAAGCCCAAGAAAAGTATCTTCCTGCGAGGGCAAAATAGTGATTAGACAGCAGAGGAAAAAATTAAAGCTATAAACATGATTGTTATGCCTAAGCTCAGAGGAAATGTTCAGATCAAAACAAAACTACTAATAAAAAGCCTTAGGACCACACAGAGAGCGAGGACTGAATTGTGCTGACTTCAAATACAGTTTCCGAGGCCGGGGGACGGAGCCTCCAAATGCTGTATCACATCTGGAATTCTGCTTTCACAGCACAGATGCCTGCAGAAATGGGGGACCGTGGCGTTGCCATGGGGACCCAGCCTCCTTTGGTGAGGCCGGTCCCCAGCATGCCCCACACATGTGCTTCCTTCAAGGTGGATTTCACATCTTTGGAAATTATGGAAGGCTGCCCTCTCAGGTTTTAGTGCTAATTGAAACATCACAGGCTGCTCTATAAAGCAAGGCGACCCCTTCTGTCGGCCTATTATTTCTGTCCACATGGTGGTCTTGGACAGAAAAACCTTAAAATAACAGCGGGAAGCAGCAAGTCAACATTATGCCCCTTTTCATAAGTTACTTGTGGCTTTTCCCCTTCGCAGCCATCAAGCACACTTTTTAAACTTTCCTGTCTCTGGCTGAAAAAATCCAAGGCAGTCCTCTGTGCTCCAGGCCACCTCCCATTGCCTACTTTCGGGAGAGACCAGGCTCAGGATCCAAGGCTGCTTGGCCGGTTGCCGGAAATGAGCCACTAAGGCCATCCCAGCAGTGCTCCTGCCATAGCAGGAGGTCTTCACTTTTAATTGCTGATGACCCCTTTGCTGTTAAGGGGAAAGGGTTTCTAGAGGCCCTAGGAGAAGACTGTGAGAAACACTCCTCACCCTACTTCCCCCAGAAACATTCCTGGGGGAAACATTCCCCACCCAGAAACAATTCTGGGACATTCCCAGAGTTCTGGAGAGACCACTGAGCGCTTTCCAGAGTCATGTTTAGACACAAAGAATTCAGAGACTCCACTTAGAAATGAGGGGGTGCATCTTGGCTTCCTCCTTCTCTGGGAAGCAACCCCCACATACAACTGACCCCTCCAGGTGTGGGCTCAGATACACACATACCCCATGGGTGCTGGCAGGTGCTTCCCATCTCCCCTCATCTGCCTCCCTAGGGCCCCAACAGGCCCAGAACAGGGGTAAAGACCCTCATCTCTCTTCTCCCCGGGAGCACTCTTCCATCCGTACTGACTAGAATGTCCTGAGCCAAAACTCCAGTGACCTTCCTAATATATATCTGCCTCTTTGCAAGGTCTGGCCTTTCTCAGATTTCATGGAGGAGAGGAAGAGAGGCAGCTCACCCAGAGGTGAAACAATAGTCACCAAGCCCCACGGGCGGGTTCAGGGGACTCAGGCTTCCTGGTTCTCAGCCCTGTGACCTCCTTATCCAACACTTTCAACTAGTCTGTTAGATACCACATCCCAAAGTGTCCCTGAGATGCAGCCAAAGTGTGTGTGTGTGCATGCCTGCGTGTGCATGGGTGTGTGCTCTCTTGCACGTGTGCCTGAACCCAGTCACACAGAAGAAAAAAAAAAGCACCAGGAAGTCAGCAGTGTGGCTCCAGGTGTTAACACTTAGCGCATCCTGCCCAGCCCCCGCCAGCTTGAGCCTGGCCTCCTGGGAGCCGGACACAGCAATTAGGCCCTTCCCGGGCCAGGCGCCTTTGTCCCCTTGCTAACATCATTAGTGTCTGACTTCCTGTGCACAACGGGGGCGGGGGCCTCCCAGGGGGCAATCGCCGGCTGACCGGGGCAGGGCATTAGACTTCCTTTGTCAAAGACCCTCAAATGCTAACAAGCATGTGAACAAGCTTCTCCTCCGCCCCCCACCTCAGTTGCTCCTCCAGCCCACCAAACACTCCGGGGGCAATTCTCAAGTCTTGGTTCTCCCAACTGGGGGGAATCTTAGTTCCTGAGAACAGTATGAAGTCTCCACGTCGATTTCCTAGAGTTGTTCCCCTACAGGCAGGCCACTCGCATTTGCTGAGTACCTGTTACTTGCCCTGCATTAAGGAGGCTGAAAATGGATAAAGATGACAGTGCTCAGACAACATGAGACAGGGACTGTCTGACCCCCAGCCTGCTGCCTGCCTAAGCACAGGTGTCCTACTCAAGCATGCTCATAGGCTGAAGGTTTGAGTAACAGCCTGAGGCTTTCAAACACTAATCAGATTGGAAAAATGGGTAGGAGGGGGGCAGTCTGAGTTGTTATATAGCTTCAACCCACTAAAAACCTCTCACTGACCCTTATCCTTCCCACCAGAGGGCTCCAGCTTTTTATTTGAGGACACAGATGTCTGAGGATTTGGGGAGAGCTATGGTCCACGTGTATGCATGTGAGTTCTTCAGGAGGTTTCAGGATTCCTGAAATCCACCCAGGCTCTCACCTGCCTGCCTTGTCGATAGCTTAATACCAGGTCCACAGAAGGGGCGGTTTAGGGACCCAGGAGGAAACTCTGGCAATTTAAAAAACAAAATTCAAATGAGGGAGGGAGGTGGTTAAATTTAAGATCTCAGTTTTAAGTAAAACTCCAGATTAATGCCTCAACTGTTATCCTTTGTAGCCAGTATTTGTTCCAACTGAGTAATTGAAGACTCTGTCTAAGACTCTGGGACTCATGAACTTAAAGTAGGAATGGAAAAGACAACCATTTCTGCTGTTAACCACCTGAACCCACGAAGAACCTCTATCACTTTTAAGATCACAGGTGACAAGTCCCGTTTGCAGTCAAGTCCTTTTTACTGAGTCAAGTTTTTTAAAAAACATAAACTACAATGTGGTTAATTCTTATTCTTTTTCCCCCCTTTGGCTGAATGGGAAGGAACACACTCATAGGGTCCACAAGAAGGAGAGAATGGCTGAGGTTCCCACTCCTGCTCAACTGCTTCTTCCTATCTTTGGTATCTGTTGTCAACACACAAAATTAGGTTAGGTTTGGGACACGTTCTCAAATATTTGCCCAAGAACCACTAGGGAGGATAATCTCAAACCACAGTTTCCCAAAATGAAGAATAATCTACAATTTTGACTTCTTACGCCAGATATACCAAAACTTATTCAAGATTCAAGTTAGATATCGGTAAAAGCAGAGAAAGGAGACTATCACCACCAAGATGCCAAGACCCCACAAGTTGATTCTGATAAACCCTACAAGTTTCAAAGAGTAAATCAGTTCACCTTTCGTTCTGGTTTTTACCTTTTGCCTAACCAATTTCTAAATAGTAGGTGAGCGGAAGGATATATTCAAACACTAATGATCCCTGCAACTTGAAGTCTCCCTACTTCTTGGATGGAAGCCAGTAGTCTGCCCTTAAACTATAAGCAATAAATCCAGAAGGCTCTCTTTCCTAGTTTCCCAATGATATCACATGGAATTCCCATTAAAATACTCCCATGCAAACACACACACAATGACATACCAATTAAATCATTGTGTGATTTAGGCCAGGAAACAATTGTGTTTGCCAAAAACTATTCAACTTTGTTTTAATTTCCTTGAATGGCCAGAATGTCATTCTGAGGAGGGCAAAGCATAAGGTAAAAAATGAGTATCAATGTCTCAGTTGATTTCAGATTTAGATAAATATTCCTTGTCAGTGAAGGAGAGCATGCAGAGTTCCCAGGAATGAAAGGTCCCTGCCCCACCTCCCCAGGGACTCTTGGCACAGATTGGTATAGAGGTAAATTAGCCAATACGCGTGAGGCAGACAAGGCAAATAGAACAGCACTGACGGAGTGGTGCTGGTGGTGGATCCCTACCCCCGCAACGGGGGTGAGGCACGCAAATGACATACACAACCTTCCTCCTTGACCCGGAAACAGAAAGAACTCAATGCACCTTATCCCCTTCATCAGCTTTCTGTGGAGAAGTGCTTGCAGAATCAAAGCAACATGGTGGAACTAAATTAGAAGCCAGCAGTGCCTTTTTATCATGAAGTGGGTTTTACCATAAAGTTAGGATGAAACAGACACTTTACCAGAAAAAAAAAAATCATTAAAAGAAGCAGTGATTAGGTATTTTTAAGAAAATAAAAAAGGGAGGTCCAAAGGTTCTGGCTAAAATGGTTTCAGTGAGAATGAGCAGCTGGGTGGATGTGAGGCCAAGCTGTCAGGCTCTGTGGGACGTGGAGCCATGTCAGCCACAGGAGCAGCGAGGAAGCAGGGCCTCCTCCCCAGGCCGGGTGGGGCCAGGTACCAAGTCCTGTCGGCTGCTTCCCCAACCGTCCACGAGGGCCACAGTCCTCCGTGGTTCTCAAATAGAGAACGCGAGGCATGGGTTTTCAAGTTTCTGGGGAAATAGTGGGCTTTTCCTTGAAAGGTGCTTTATTACTTTGTAAATATAACAAGTTCAAGGCAAAAGAAATTTAAGTACAGAGAAGAATGTGAACATCTTCTCTAGTCAACACTATTGTACTGTATATTGGGTTGGCCAAAAAGTTTATGTGGGTTTTCCAACTTTTGGAAAAACTCAGACAAATACTTCAAAACTGCTAAGAGACTAGACCTTAAACATTCTCATTACAAAAGAAGAACCGATAATTATGTAATGTGATAGAGGTGTCAGCTAAAGCTATTGTAAATCATACTACAATATAAATGTATAAACTCAACCTAAATGTACACAATGTTATCCCTTAAACTTACACAACATTGTAGGTCAATATATGTATCAGTTCAGTTCGGTTGTCATGTCCGACTCTTTGCGACCCCATGAATCACAGCACGCCAGGCCTCCCTGTCCATCACCAACTCCCGGAGTTCACTCAAACTCATGTCCATCGAGTCGGTGATGCCATCCAGCCATCTCATTCTCGGTCATCCCCTTCTCCTCCCGCCGCCAATCCTTCCCAGCATCAGAGTCTTTTCCAGTGAGTCAACTCGTCACATGAGGTGGCCAAAGTATTGGAGTTTCAGCTTTAGCATCAGTCCTTCCAAGGAACACCCAGGATTGATCTCCTTTAGAATGGACTGGTTGGATCTCCTGGCAGTCCAAGGGACTCTCAAGAGTCTTCTCCAGCACCACAGTTCAAAAGCATCAATTCTTCGACGATCAGCTTTCTTCACAGTCCAACTCTCACATCCATACATGGAAAAACCATAGCCTTGACTAGACGGACCTTTGTTGGCAAAGTAATGTCTCTGCTTTTTAATATACTATCTAGGTTGGTCATAACTTTCCTTCCAAGGAGTAAGCGTCTTTTAATTTCATGGCTGCAATCAGCATCCGCAATAATTTTGGAGCCCCCCAAAATAAAGTCTGACACTGTTTCCACTGTTTCCCCACCTATTTCCCATGAAGTGATGGGACCAGATGCCATGATCTTCGTCTTCTGAACGTTGAGCTTCAAGCCAACCTTTTCACTCTCCTCTTTCACTTTCATCAAGAGGCTTTTGAGTTCCTCTTCACTTTCTGCCATAAGGGTAGTGTCATCTGCATATCTGAGGTTATTGATATTTCTCCCAGCAATCTTGATTCCAGCTTGTGCTTCTTCCAGCCCAGCATTCCTCATGATGTACTCTGCATATAAGTTAAATAAGCAGGGTGACAATATACAACCTTGACGTACTCCTTTTCCTATTTGGAACCAGTCTGTTGTTCCATGTCCAGTTCTAACTGTTGCTTCCTGACCTGCATACAGGTTTCTCAAGAGGCAGGTCAGGTGGTCTGGTATTCCCATCTCTTTCAGAATTTTCCAGTTTATTGTGATCCACACAGTCAAAGGCTTTGGCATAGTCAATGAAGCAGAAATAGATGTTTTTCTGGAACGCTCTTGCTTTCTCCATGATCCAGTGGATGTTGGCAATTTGATCTCTGGTTCCTCTGCCTTTTCTAAAACCTGCTTGAACGTCTGGGAGTTCACGGTTCACATATTGCTGACGCCTGGCTTGAAGAATTTTGAGCATGACTTTACTAACGTGTGAGATGAGTGCAATTGTGTGGTAGTTTGAGCATTCTTTGGCATTGCCTTTCTTTGGGATTGGAATGAAGACTGACCCTTTCCAGTCCTGTGGCCACTGCTGAGTTTTCCAAATTTGTTGGCATATTGAGTGCAGCACTTTCACAGTATCATCTTTCAGGATTTGAAATTGCTCAATTGGAATTCCATCACCTCCACTAGCTTTGTTCATAGTGATGCTTTCTAAGGCCCACTTGACTTCACATTCCAAGATGTCTGGCTCTAGGTGAGTGATCATGCCATCGTGATTATCTTGGTCTTGAAGATCTTTTTTGTACAGTTCTTCTGTGTATTCTTGCCACCTCTTCTTAATATCTTCTGCTTCTGTTAGGTCCATACCATTTCTGTCCTTTATCGAACCCATCTTTGCATGAAATGTTCCCTTGATATCTCTAATTTTCTTGAAGAGATCTCTTGTTTTTCCTATTCTGTCGTTTTCCTCTATTTCTTTGCATTGATCGCTGAGGAAGGCTTTCTTATCTCTCCTTGCTATTCTTTGGAACTCTGCATTCAGATGCTTATATCTCTCCTTTTCTCCTTTGCTTTTCGCCTCTCTTCTTTTCACAGCTATTTGTAAGGCCTCCTCAGACAGCCATTTTGCTTTTTTGCATTTCTTTTCCATGGGAATGGTCTTGGTCCCTGTCTCCTTTACAATGTCACGATCCTCCGTCCAGAGTTCATCAGGCACTCTATCTATCAGATCTAGTCCTTTAAATCTATTCCTCACTTCCACTGTATAATCATAAGGGATTTGATTTAGGTCATATCTGAATGGTCTAGTGGTTTTCCCTACTTTCTTCAATTTCAGTCTGAATTTGGCAATAAGGAGTTCATGATCTGAGCCACAGTCAGCTCCTGGTCTTGTTTTTGCTAACTGTATAGAGCTTCTCCATCTTTGGCTGCAAAGAATATAATCAATCTGATTTCGGTGTTGACCATCTGGTGATGTCCATGTGTAGAGTCTTCTCTTGTGTTGTTGGAAGAGGGTGTTTGCTATGACCAGTGCATTCTCTTGGCAAAACTCTATTAGCCTTTGCCCTGCTTCATTCCGTGCTCCATGGCCAAATTTGCCTGTTACTCCAGGTGTTTCTTGACTTCCTACTTTTGCATTCCAGTCCCCTATAATGAAAAGGACATCTTTTTTGGCTGTTAGTTCTAAAAGGTCTTGTATGTCTTCATAGAACCGTTCAACTTCGGCTTCTTCAGCTTTACTGGTTGGGGCATAGGCTTGGATTAATATCTCAATAAAAAGAAAAGTGTCCCTAAAAATCCTCCCCTCCCCATCTCTGGAAACTCTTCCATGTGTTCCACGTGTCATCCTACTTAAGTAGGATCCTAATACACACACAATTTATTATGATAAATATCTACTAGCTAATGTAGCTCTACTAGCTGATGTAGTTCCTATTGGGAGAGCTATGTGGGTAAAACAGCAAAAAGATCCTAATGAGGTGAGAATTAAGGCCACTGGCAAATTTCTAAGCATTCAGCCAGCTCTAATTAGCCATCACTATTAAAAAGTAGCAGGCCCTTTCACCTGTTCTGAACCCCGTTGTGTATATGGAAAAGGCAACAAGGCAGATTCATCGAGAAGGCAACACACACGTTAATATTTTGGTAGGCTGCCTGTTGATGTGGGTATCCTAAATGTTGCTCTGTAGGGTAACCAAATTACTATGATTTATGCTGTATGTTTAAAAGAAAATTACACAAATTTAGGGGATTTTATGATTAGTTGGCTGGTCTCATGTGAATAACAGAACTGTGTAAAATTAAAAGGGAAATGGGCAAATCCAGGAAGCGGCTGACAACGGCTTTATCCTGCACGGTAATCACATTACAGCGGCTTGGAAACCTCAGAGCGCCAACTCTTCAGAGCCCGGGTGGCTGGGGAAAGACCACTGTGGGCAGATTCTCCAGAGCAAGCTGAGGAGATAAAAGAATTCGCCAATAAAAACTGTATACTCCATTTTGTGATTAGAATTGCAACACACGTGTAGCATGAAGGAGGAAAAAGGATCTTGCCTCAAAAACTTAGCTGGTGCCCCAGATTTTATCAGCAGACGTCTTGAGGGCTAGAAATACACTTTACACTGGGAAAGTCCTTTTGAGTGATGGAGAAAAATGCTCCTCCAGGAGTTTACCATCTGTCTTGGAAAACAAAGCTAAAAGACACTAAATTAGAGGCAGTAATGTTATATTTATGGAATGAACGTGCTCAGTTATACAACTGAGCTCCAAGTAACAGAAGCCCAGAGACAGGGAAGTGGAAAGGGGAAGGCCCACCAGGCACCAGAGAAGTGTTTTCACAGAGGAGGCAGGTCTCTGGCTGGATCTTGCAGCATGTCACACTTTCAGGGGGCGGGGATGGGTGAGGAGGGGTGGGAGAGGGTGGGCGTGGGGAGAAGACCCTTCCAAGCAGAGGCAGACAGAGGAGCATGTGGCCACATGGTGAACACTCGGGAAATGGCCCTTAGTCCTCAGGGATGAGGAGGAGCCTCCCTCACTAGCCAGAACGAACACTGGCAAGCTGGAGTGACCAACCCAGCAAACCCATCTCTTTCGAGTTAAACACCCCCAAGTAGCCTGAAAGGATAGGCGCCATAGGGCTGGGATGGACAGGTAGGCTGGGTTCTGCATGTGGCACAGGCTGGAGTTTGGCAAGACCTAAACAGAGAGGGCCTATCAGACATGAGCACAACCTGACGTGGCAGGCGGGACTGCAGGGAAAGGGTGCAGGGACCTCTGATCCGGGTCGACATAGCAGTGGGCTAGGCTGGGGGTGGAGAAGAGCAAGAAACAGACAGGAAAACAGCAGCTTCAAAAGATGAACCAAAAGGACCAGAGAGCTGAATCAAAGGGAGGAGTCAGATCCTGGGGCCTGTGGACCGAAGGTGCCACTGGCAGAAGAGAAAGGGTTAGACTGGGGTCTCATTTCAGAGTCCTCTTATTTTGAACATGGGCCTGATTTCCTGCCTGATACAGATGGAAGGCATTTAAGAAGAAGGAAGCGGAGTCCAGAGCACCATCAACTTGCAATTTTCACCTATCTTCCCTCCATGGCCAAAAATGTCACTAACTGTTGGAATTAGTGCCACAGACACTCAGGGTGGGAGTCCACATCTGCATCCTCTAATCTTTCCCACTCGCTCCCACCCACCCTGACCGTCCTATCTATACTGGGGTAAGCCAGTGCTATGCTCCCAGCAGAGCTCACTAAAGACAGAAAGACGATGACTCAGAAACAAAGGCCCTTTGTTAGCCTCTGCCAACTCTTCAACAAAATTCCTAAAGATCAGAATGATGAAAAACAATCTTTAAAAATCTGACCCTGGCACAGATGGACAGAGACGGTGTGATTCCTCTCACACAAGGTACCCAGCATAGTCAACTCCAGAGACAGAAAGTGGAGTAAGGGGTTTGCCAGGGGCTGGGGGAGTGGGGGAGGGGTTTAGAGTTTCCATTCAGGAAAATGAAACTCTAGACATGAATGGTGGTGATGGCTGTAAAACAATGTGAATGGACTTAATGTCACTTTAAAATGGTTAAAATGGCAAATTTTATGAAATTTTTGAAAAGGGGGGGGGGGACAACAACAAAGCAAGGAACTGAAGGATTCTGAGCAGGAAAGGAATTAATAAAATGGTGCTGTAGCCATGTTTGCAGGAAGAATTAGGAAGGGGGACAACTGGAGGTGGGAGAGGCGGCCACTGCAGGCGTCCAGATGTGAGGTGAGAAGGATGGAGATGACGGGGGGGACGATGAAAGGACCCGTCTGAGGCGGTTTTAAGGGGGAAAAAATGGCAGGCCTTTGTGACAAATGTGATAGAGACGTGATGATGGAATTCAAAGGCAACTTGAGGGCTCCTCTTTTGGGAAACCTGGAAGGTTAGTGATTTTAGAGCAATACAGAGAACCCCGGGGAAGGAGTCTTTTCTAAGAAAAAAAAACTTAGTGAAGATGAGGTGACGACAGGGAATCTTCGATGTAATACCATATATTTTTTTTTTTGAAATATAGGATTATAAGGCAAGAAATCATGCATGAGGTCAAGCAACAGAATCTTAA
This sequence comes from Moschus berezovskii, assembly GCF_049115385.1. NCBI lineage: Eukaryota > Metazoa > Chordata > Mammalia > Artiodactyla > Moschidae > Moschus > Moschus berezovskii. The sequence goes on from NC_142483.1 coordinate 16,561,701, forward strand.
TAGCAGATGGGCTAATTAAAGGGAGGTACGAAAAAGGACAAAGGGCTAAGAACAGGGCTTTGTGGGATGGGACTATCCACATTTAGGGCCTGTGAGGAGGAAAAGAAGATAGAAAAAGTGGGGTTGGTAAAGTAGAAGAGGAGCCAGGAAAGACCATTAGGTAAAGGCGAATGAAAAAAAAAAGAAAGAAAGAACGTCAAATAGGTTTCATGTAACAGAATGTCAAGATGGATATTTTCTACATGAAAACCACCTTATTGATTACAAAAATCCCTGAGCAAATAAGTATATTGATGGCTCATTTAAATTAGCTTCTCCATATAAATAAATTCCTAGGTCTTTTGTTGCTATTCAGATCCATCCCCTGGTTTTCTAACGAAGTAGGAAGCATATTATAAACACTACCTAAAGAAAATCTTTTCTTACGTTTGCAAACTTAAAAAGAAAAACAAACGACATTAGCACTGGAAAAGGCATTTAAAAGAATCTGGTTCACTGTCAGGGTTTTGTGTGCAGGATCAGAGCTTTGCAGTCTGCCAGGAGAGCCATCCAATCTCCCATGTTATTATGGAGAAGAGCAAAGGGGCCCTAAGTCATGACACTCCCCGATTTCTGCTCAGCACTTCACACTTTTGTTGTTGTTTAGTCGCTCAATCAAGTCTGACTCTTCTGCAACCCCATGGACTGTAGCCTGCCAGGCTCCCCTGTCCATGGGATTTTCCAGGCAAGAAAACAGGAGTGGGTAGCCATTCCCTTCTCCAGCGGATCTTCCTGACCTAGGGATCGAACCTGCATCTCTGGCAGTAGAAAGTGGATTCTTTACCACTGAGCCACCAAAGAAGACCAGTTTATAGTCTGAGCTACTGCTAAATTAGTTTAAAAAACAACAACAACAACAAAAAAACACAATCTTTTGGCAGTTTTGAAATGATACTATCTTGGAAATGTAGAGGTAACCAACACCCAGGTCATTTTTTAGCCAAATACCCCTAACTAACTAACCTAATAGCTAGAATTCAGAATAAACAACAATAGCCCAGAACTCAACAAGAAATAAAAAAAGTTAGAAAGATAAGCTAGAACATTATAGATACAACTCACATTTATCAACTTAAACTTCAGTTCAGGCATATTCTTTTTGTCCAAACCTCCTGGAAATGAATTTTTGCACAAAAGCACAAATACAAGTATTAATTTTCAGACCATCCTCTTTTGGACATTTTTCATCATTAATGGCCATTTGACAGGCAGATATCCATAGTACTGCCAAGTTTAAGTGGATCAGTTTTGGCTTTGTGGCTAACAAGTTTTTCCCCAAAAGTAGGGGAATAAAGCTGAAGTGTGGTCATCTCTGAAATTTGATTCATCTCTGAGAAGAGGCCTGCAGGAATATTACATCTCTTGAGTTTATTTCCAGATACCCAGAACAGTCTGGAGAGAGGCATATTTTAAGAAAAGTAACTCCTACACTGGTTAAATGCTTGTCGCTAATGAACATTTATTGGGTAGTAACAGAACTATGACCCTCATAACCACACTACACTCATGTCTTCCAGAAGGTACAGCTTCAATTCGTAAACATACTTTTTAAGGGCAAAAAAAAAAAAAAAAAGGAATGTCCAAGCTACCCAACATAGCAAATACCTCTCTATCTCAGTTTTAAGCCTCATGCTGTTTTGAAATTCTCCCCATACTTGAAGAACCCCAGGCCAACATCTTGTTGACTGATATTAAAGAAGATTAGCCTCACTTTCCTCAGCAACAATCACCTTCTAGAAGATTTGCCTAAGAGGAAAACAAACACTATCTGATAAGGGAAAGGTGGATTCCATTGCCAGCCTCTGGACTCTCAGACCTGGAGCATTCTAATCTGATTGTTTGTACATGGCATTCACCAAGGGGGCACTGCATGTTAGCAAGAGCAGACAGACCAGGGCTCTAAGCACCCCTGCCCCAACACTGTTACAGTCACAGAAAGCAGAAAACGTCATTTCAGACAGGACACATGGAGCCCTTACTCCTCGCTTTCAACCCCCACCAAAAAGGGCCAAACACAGCCTTTAGCACCTCTCAAAGACTTCAAGAAAGAGCAGAGGAGAGTGTGTCGGCCTGGCTAAGGACCCTCATGTCAGTGCAACTTCTTTCTTCCCAGATTTATTAACAGATGCAAGCCCGGTACTTATAAACAAAGGAGTCATTTCAGTTTCTGCTTGGAAAGATGGGAGCCAATACGTTCCTTCTGGGAATTCAGGGTAAGAGCTTTACAAAAACAGTGTCCAGATGTGCTTAAAAATTCAGTCTGCTTCTTCCTTTGGGGTGCAGTGGAGGGAGAAACAAAAGGGTGGGAGAGTCGTCTTATGAAAAATTGAAAAGGTTATTAGTTTGGGGTTTTTTTTTTTTTTTGGCTTGCAGGCTAACCTGTCCTCTGCTGACAAACCACACAGGAGTACCTGAAGCAAGACCATTGGAGCTTCCCTCCCTTGAAGGATGCAGGGAGGTATTTCCGGCTGACCAAAGCGGGAGCCTGGGGACCTTCTCTAATGTCCCGAGTGACAGACGGTTCCACCAGGTGGTGATGAAATGGGAGAAGAGACTCTTCTGAAAGCTTAAGATTCTCAAAATGATAATCAAGCATTTTTGTATCAAAACCACCACCCCTGGGACAAACCTTCATTTAAAAAACAAAAACAAAAACAAAAGCCTTATAACTGAAATGTTTCATCAACGTCACATCCCAGTTCCAACCTGGACATTTGCTGAGATTTGAAGCTTCCTCAACCCAATGATTTCATTCCCAGAGTTCTTTCTAACCACAGAGAGATTTAAATAGATAGTCTATTATATAAAGTGTTTCTTGGTTTTCAGAGGGCTTTGGGTCCTGAGAGTGAATGAGTATTTCAAGTACAGCATAAATAAGGGAGACAGAGAGCTAGGCATATATTATGAATAAAAAGATAATCCTAATAATAGTTTACATTATCACAAGCCAAAGTTTATGTGAGCAGCTAAGCTCCCTTTCAAAGCAGAGGGCAGCTGCTGGTACGGCGGAGGAAAATGGTATGTCAAAAATGTGACCTATCTTCAAGTTTGTTTAACTCCGCTGTCAGCCACCGCTTCCTTCCGCCACCTTACAGTGCCATGGGGGTGGTGGTGGGATCCTTTCTGAAATGTGTTGTTTGCAAAGGCACGGAACTGTCTGAGCTAGACGAACTTCATCTCCATTGCTCCTGGACAATCCTGACAGGGCCAAGTGACCCCAGTCAAGTGACCCCAGCAGAAAGGTGGCCCTGGGGTACTCTCCCACTGCCTGCCAGGAGTCAGGGGGACAGGTCCAGGATGAACAGTCTTAGTCCCCACAGGCTGCCAGCAACCCTATGCAAGTAGGCAGGGTGGCACTTCCATGAAGATGAGCCAAGTCACTAAGATCCTCCTGGCATCACACATTCCCCAAAATTCAGAAAAAAAAACAAACCAAACCCCTTTAACCCAAAGCCTTAATGTGTGTAGACTGAGTATCTGTACTCAGTAGGTAATCCAGCCCTATTCACAGGGCACCCAGGATTTGCAGAGTGCACAAAGGGTCTAACAGTGACTCAGATGGGGGCCAGGAAGTGACACTCAGGTAGAAGTGACTACCTGAGTGAAGACTGGGTGAAGGAGCACCTCTGGGGAGTGGCCAGCTTCATATTTCCAAATTAGAACAGTGGTACTTCTCAAACCACTTATTTGGAACTAAAATATGTCTATACCTACATGGGGCAGGAAGCACATCAGAACAGGAGATACGGTCCCTATGATTTACCTCCTTTTCAGTTTCCATAGGTATAAAGTCTATTTCAAGATGTTTTCACCCAGGCCAGAGCTTTCTGCAAGGGTTGAAGCTTCAACCAGCCCAGAGCGGAACAAAGAGAACAAGTTCCCAGTAAGGAGCAGATCCCAAGGAGACTGCCCTCTTCCTCCCACGCCTCCCCTCATCCTCAGTCTCACCAGCAAAGCACAGCAACTCACTCAGTGAGGAACCAGCTGGTGGCACTGGGGAGACCCTCAAGAGTGCCTGTGAACCCAAAAGACCGGCCATCCTGTCCAGTGCCTTTCTGGCAGAGTACCACAAGTTACAGGCTACAGAAGGGAACCATGAAATCATGGGGTGCTGGTAAAGGTTCAGGGAAGGTGTTCACAACCAAGCTGTATTTCTTGGGGTGAGGGTATTCAGAAGTGCAAGTGGCATGTATCATGCACATCTTGGTGCTTTCTGCAGGGGATTAAGACACTGCTCTATCACTGCTGCAGGCGGTTTAAAACCACCCAGCACCTCCCCAGGGCATCCTGTCATCATTCCTGGCTAAGCTCAGAGCTTCCGGAGGGCATGACCCCGAGAGATAAGGCTCTTCATCAAGAAAGCTTTCTCACTGCCCTCAAGCAGTAGGCCATTCGGGTCTCCACACGGGTGACCTCCTCCCCAGTCTCTCCCCACCTTTCCCTCCGTCCACCTGCGTCATAGCCCCTGTGGAGATGACCAGCTTCCTAACAGCCTAGCAAGCATTCTCGTCTCCTTGCCTGCCCATTAGCACTGTGAGCAGAGTTTCCTTCTGTTGTTCTCATGAGCTGGTAATTTCAGCCTAATGCAAAAAAGGGGAGGGGGCTTAATGAACATTAAATGCTACTTCTTCCACTCTTCCAGAAATATTTTTATCATATCCATAGGACCCTCACCAAGGACCCACTAAAGCAACACCACTTCAACCTGGGCAGGTGGCAACCAGTCAGGATGACAGCACCTGGATGGAAACCCAGTGGACAGCAATCCCTTGGTGAGGGCATGCGTGTGCATGTCACTATTTTCACATCTTCAGCTTTCCTAATGAGACAGCTAGGTATAAAATAAGGTACAAAGATGTAATGCACAGCACGGGGAAGAGAACTATTATTCTATAATAACTTTAGATGGACTAGGATCTGTAAAAATACTGAATCACTATGTTGTAGACCTGAAACTAATATAATATTGTAAATCAACTATACTTGAAAAAGAAGACAATTCAGTGCAAATGGTGGTGAGAGGGAAACGGAAAATTAACCTCTCAGCTCTGCAATGACCCACATGCAGACTTTCTGCCAAACAAACTATTTCTTATCTCTGGTCAGTTTTTATCTGCAGCTGCCCTCTCCCACCCCCGCCACCACTATGCACAGACCCAAATCCTCTCTTCCCCTGACAGTCGATGACAGAGCGGTCCAGGCCTCCGGGACTGTCAACACCCTGATGGAATTCAGGGCTCACGGGGAGTCTGAGACAGTGCCCTTGTTTATGGACTCAAGTGATTGATTGGACCCTAAAAGCTCCTGGTCCAGAAGACTAAGCAGGTTGAAAGCAATCATTAACAGTAGTGTAATGTTTAAAACAACAAGAGATGCGAGGGGGGCTCTGGCCATGCGGACAAGTATGCAGGAAATGTGAAGGATGGAGGCAGGTGGATATACTAAGCACTTTCAGGTGAACGCCAACAGACACAAATCAACAATGGCAGAGGTGTTGATGGCGTGGGCACACTTTGTAGAAATAAAGCAACCTGTATACAAAAAAAAATTTTTTAGCCACACCACACAGCTTGTGGGATCTTAGTTCCCTGACCAGGGATCAAACCCATGTATTTGGCAATGAAAGCACACAATCTTAACCACTGGACTGCTGGGGAATTCCCTGTGTATGAATTTAAAAAAAAAAAAAAATCAAAACACTGATGGAGGACAAATGTTACTTTTATTATAGAAAGAGCTGCAAAAATGGCCACAGGCTGGGTGTTTCTTTCTCAAAAGAGATCAAAATCAGACACCCAGGTGTAAGAGGCAAGAATCCAGATGGAAACAGAGGGACCAACTCAATAAGGAAATGGAATGGGAAGGATAGAAAAATTACACCCTCTGAGTTAAAAGTCCAAGTTATCTCAATAAAAACAATCCCTAAATCCTTCAGAATAATTCTCGTCTGACTGCCCCATTGTGTAAGTAAAGAAACTGAGAGTCAGAGGGGTCACCCACCTTGTCGACAGTCATAGCAGTTGGCCTGAGATGCCCTCATCTCGCAGGTCACACTGATACGAGACCATCTAACAGAGTGACTTTTAGCCCAAGATCAGGATGCACAAAAGCTCCAGTGAAACAAGATTCGTTTATATTCGATTCACAGGAAATGTGCGATCAATCCAAAATCAACCTTGGAAAATCTATGTCTGTTTGCCAGCCAAATTACTGGTACAGATACAATTCAAATAACAATGCTTAGATTCAGCTGTTTTTGTAATAAGCTGTTAAGCCCAAAAGATTCACTTAATCAACATTCTTATTTTAAAACTACATTTTCCCTAATACCGAGCAATATTTCATCCACACAAAGCACTAAAACTTACTCCGAAGGTAAATAAGAAGGTGGAAAGACTCAGACCCACTCTAGTAAACTAAGAATGAAACAAATACACAGTGCCATTCAAATAACAAAATATAAATAAAAATTATAAATGTCAACATTTTTTAGGATGTGGAAAAATGAGCACACTTATTCACTGATAGCCATCTGCCACCAATCATTATAAATGTATCCACTATGTGGCCAGGGACAGAGCTAAATGTTTTTAAAACAGTATCTTATTTAAGCCTCAAAACAATCCTGGGAGATAAACTATTATTAACTCATTTTATAGATGAAGAAAATTGCCCAAGGTCACAATAAATGGTAGCAAAAGGCAGAGCTGGGATTTGTGGACCAAATCTGTCCTCGTCTCAAAACACAAGTCTGCACTGTAAATTGGCTCAGTCATTACAAAAAAAGGCAAGCGGGTAAACGTGTAGTAAGAGCTATAAAACCTTTGCCCCAGTAACTCCACTTTGGGAAACACTATGTGCCAAGGAAACAAACCAAAATGGCAAGGGTGGGAGGGCAGGAAAGCAATCTGCATGAAGACATGCATAGCAGCTTTATAGCAGCAATAACCTGGAAACAGCCCAAGTGCTTCACCGATGGGGGGACAAGAGCAATAAAAGGGGCGAGAGCACACAGCATGGAAATATATGGCCACAAAGAGCGACAAGTCCGTGAACTACGTTCCATCAAAACATGGAAATATCTTCAGAAAACAAACACAAGCAAAAAACAAAATAAAATTAGCCATTAAAAAATGCAGTGATTACAACTCTGCATCAAGACGTGTTTATGTATTCAAGAGGGGAAGAAGAATCATTGAATGCTCATTATGCCCTCTTTTTTTTTTTTTGCATTAAACTGAAGTTACCAATTAATAAAAGCAACACAAGGGAACTCTGCTCAAAAACGTTATGATCCAGAATGTCCTTCTCTTCCTGATCCAAAGATATGACATTTTCATATAAAAATAAAGAAATAGCTCTTCTAATTTTAAAGCCCTTTCTTAAAAAAAACAAACACCCCCTTAGGCTCTCGAGTAAGCCCTCTTTCAATGTAAGATTAACAAAACCTCCTCATTTATAAAAACCTGTGGCTCAAGAATTTTTTTGTTAGTCATTTAGCCAATTTAAGAACAAATATGTTGACAAATTGGAACATTATTTCAGTCACCATTTGGTTTGCATTAATAAAAGGTCACACTCTCAGAATCTCACTCTACAATGCATTTGGAAAAGTAACGCTATTTAAGACAGCATAAATACACGCGGGTGGGAAGATAGGTTTAAGAGTGTCTGAACACATATTGAGATGGAAGCCATGCGCTGGATGCCTAAGGTGGGAGGTTTGTACCCAGGTGCCTTTTCAGAGGATCTCGTTCCCCAAAGAGGAGCAGGATATGCCCATGCAGGTTCTTCACCACACCCTGTCCAGGTTGACACGGGGACCCAGCAAACCTCCAGTAACCCTAGAGGCACCCCCTAACTCTATCCACACATCATTCCCCTCAACTCTCCAGTGGCTTCCTGTACATCCCAGCATCTCAGGGAACAGAAGCTCAATTGAGGAACATGCTAACTATTGTGTCTTTTTAAGATGAACGAGGCTGGGAAGTTGGGGTAGGAAATGGCCCACAGGTGGCCCGGACTTCTGCACATAGAAGAAGAAAAGCGGATTCCTCCAGTTGGCGAGAATGTTCCCTGCCTGGGCCCACCTCACATCACTGTTCTTTCCAAAGTTCCTTTTTCCTCTGCCCTTACCAACCCAGACGGCTGGCCTGTGTGCCTGTTCTGCCCTCTACCTGGGATGACTTACTGCTGTTCCTCAAGCATGAAGGACCACAGGGGCCCTGTGTGCACCTGGACAAAGCCAAAGCCCCCCATTATGGCAGTGTCTGCGTCCAAGGCCAGCTGTCCAACAGGCAGCCTCTAGCTATGCGCAGGTATTGAAACTTGAGTACAATTCAAAACTCAGTCCCACAACTGTGCTAGCCACATTTCAGCCACCATGGTGAACAGCTGCTGAAATGGACAGTGCAGAGAACACGTCCAGTGTTACACAAAGTTCTACTCGATAGGATCTGCCTACCTGCCTCTGCAATTCCAGGTGGCATTCTCCCACAGCTGTCACCTGACACCTCGGTGATAGCTCAGTTTCACTGGAGCAGCATTTTTTTTTTTACATGTAAATGAGATGGCTGGATGGCATCACCGACTCAATGGACTTGAGTCTGCGTGAACTCTGGGAGTTGGTAATGGACAGGGAGGCCTGGTGTGCTGTGATTCATGGGGTTGCAAAGAGTTGGACATGACTGAGCAACTGAACTGAAATATGGACGTTTTTGGTGTGCAGTTCCAGGAGTTTACACACATATAAATGTATGCATGAGTGAGTGCTAAGTTGCTTCAGTTGTGTCCTACTCTTTACAACCCTATGCCAGTGTCCTCTGTCCATGGGATTCTCCAGGCAAGAATACTGGAGTGGGTTGCCTTGCCCTCCTCCAGGGGATCTTCCTGACCTAGGGATCGAACTTCCATCTCTTTTGTCTCCTGCACTGGCAGGCAGGTTCTTTACCGCTAGTGCCGCCCAGAAAGACGTTTCATGAGTTTACATGTGTATAAATATATAATCAGGTGTATAAATGCATACATCAGTGTATCCACCACCACAGTCAGCACACAGAACAATTCCATCATCTCCCGAAAATCCCCTTGTTCTGCCCCTTTGTAGTCAAACCCTCTATCCACCCCCACCCCAACCCCCCAAAATCCCTGGCAGCTTTTTTAAAAAAACACAGATTCCCGGCCTTCCCCGGGAAATCCCACTTAAGCAGATCTGGGGTGAGTCCCGGAATCTCCCACCCCCGCCTACCCCCAAGAATGTTCCTCCGTCCGGTGCTTCTGGGGTTCAGCCAGGTTTGGGAACCTCCAGGGTAAATGCCGAATCGTGGTTTAATCTAATTCTCTGCAAAGCACTCGCTGGTATCTAGTCTTGCTCTCCTCCCACCCCCACAAGCTGTTCTGCAGCACATGGCTGATGTCCATCTCAGGCTGGGTGCTGGGAAGGCAGGGCAAGTTGGCCTGCTGGGGGCAGGGGGCAGGGTAAGAACTCTATGGCTCTGGTTTCTGGCGGAGAGAGGCCCCTTGAGTCACGTGGCCTCCCATCCTAATCCCTTCCTGGCTCTTTGTGCCTTGGAATCCTCATCTGGAAAAAAAGGAACCACATCAGAAATAATTCGTCTACCTCCGAGGCTCAGGGGAAGCAATGATTTACATAACCCGTTCAAAGGCGCTGGGCAGCAGGGACCAAAGGTACCTCTCACGCCGGAGACATCATTGCCATCCAGAGCTGCCTCTGAATGGAGCTCTCCTCACCCTGTCCGCTAGACGGTGGGGGCGGATAAAGACTCAAGTTACAAAAAAATTTCAGCCTTTGAAAAGAAAGGGGAAAAGTAATCACAAAGCTTTCTTTTTCCCCTCCTAAATTCGTGATCCTGAGAGCAGGGTACCAGATTCCATGTTTAAAGAGAAATTCGGAAGAGTCGGCATCATCTCAGAAAACCTCCTCCGCTCGTAAAGTAAACAACTACAAGGAGGGTCAACACTTGAGTCGAGCCTTTCTCCCCAGCTTTCTCCTGCCCTGCTGAGGATTCCTGGAAAACACTCTGAAAAGTTTAGGATGATCAAAGGAGAAGAATGGCCAACCCAAGAAATGCTATCATTTAAGATCACATGTTTATTTAGCCCCACCAAGCCTAAGAGAGAAGACTGTTTGAAAGGGAGAGAATGCCTGCTTAATCAACTAAAAATGCATTCATTACTATGCTATTCACCGCGGCTTTCCTGAAATCAGACACTTTTGCCCCTAGACCATAAGATTGAAGCGATTTGAAATGAAAATATTTCCTGTCCACTGCTTGCCAGTTTCTAGCCCCAGAGTGATATAACAGATGACATCCAGTACAATAAATGCTTTTATTAACCATAAATTTGAGACTGCTTTAGGGATTTGAAGTGTTGGGTTTCATGCTGAAAAAATGTAATGTTATCCACAGACCATCAGTGAGTAACAAAAACAGAGGCACAGGTTATGCTACTTTGATCAAATTATGGCCAAAAAAAAAAAAAAAAACCCACCGTCTTTTGCATTTTAAATAGTAGTTGCATTCAGGGCCTATCTTCATGGAGCACCACAACAGTTTAATCATATGTCTTAGAGACTTTAATGAAAATTCATCCTGAGTGCAGATTTATAGAACCAGCAGCTTCTATTAAACAGAAAGGAAGTTAAGAAGTGTTATAAGGCTAAGTGAGCTGCGAAATTCAAATACTAAAAGGTGACTCCAAAATCAGAGTTTCTCAACCTCGGCACTACTGACATTTTGGGCCATTATTGGGGAAGGCTGACTTGTGCATTTTGGGATGTTTAGTGGAGTCCTTGGCCCTTACCCACTAAATGCCAGTAGCAAAAGCCCTCCCAGTACAATCAAAAGTATCGCTAGAGATACCCCAATCACCCTCAATTGAAAATTGTTGCTCTAAAGCCTGTTGAGCAAATGCTGCGTGATTTCTCTTTTTCTAAAGAAAACATTAGAGTCCAAAGAGCCTCCCAGCCTCAGCTCCCCGCCCCAGGGCTGCCCTCTACACAGAGATGGTTAGTGATTTCTCAACTGACAAGCACTCTGCACTTCCTCTCCCACCAAAACCAAAGGGAGCAGAGCCATGGAAACTAGAATTCTCTCTCCTTGAACACAGCGCACCAGACTCAGCAAAGGTGGCGGCCGCCCTTTCCCCAGGTGTGCCCTGGCCCAGCCTTGGTGCCCCACGTGTATCTAGCACAGCATCCCAAGCCTTCCTTCTCTGGCCTTTTGCTGTCAGGCCAGAGGCAACTATGGATTCTGTGCCAGAAAATAAAATGAAAAGCGAGACTGAATCTCCGCAATCCATTCTCTGGACGCTGAATGTCCCACTATTGCATCTCGGCATGACATTTCACGGCCAGCAGGGGAGGAGGCCTGATCCTGAAAGCTGAACAAATGCCGGGCACACAAGCCTGCCCGCGCTCTCGCCAGCTCCCTGTACTTATGAATAAAAGATGGAGGTTCTGTCTCTGTCGTCTCCCTGGTACCCTGGGAGAATAACAACTTGTTGCTTTTTGACATTTTAACTTACTTTGAGAAATAATCAATATTAATTTTCTATGTCTTTGGCCCTGAAATCTAGGGTAGGGATAAAAAATAAAAGCATGCCATGAGGTAGAATATAGTAATTCAAGCTAAACAAATAAACTCTCTTAAGGGTCTCTAATAAAATAATTCAGGCAATATGTACTCACAGAAGGAGAAGGCTGGACACTGACTTTAAGGACATGTTTTGAGTGGAGTGGCCTTTTCTGGAAATAAAGTTCAATGTTTTCTCAGCACAAAGGAAAGAAGTGGCTGAGTTTGGTGTGAGGGAGCACTCGGCCACGCACTCACCCAGGTCAAAGCGGAAGCTATAATAGGAACTCATTCCTGGTCAGTCACTGAGGGTGACATCTACAACTCTTTGAAACAAGCCGCAGTGAATGGCAAAAGCCTTAAGCATTCTTAGGATGCGACACTCCCAATTTTGAGAGCACAGCTGATTTCAGATCATCTTCAAGGAAAAAAAGTTAAATTACAAGATAGTGCAAAAGACACCTTGCCATTTCTTTGCACTCCCAGTAAAGTAAAAGAGAAGTCTTTCTGTATAGCACTGAATTAAAAAAAAAAAAAAAGAACAAATAATACAAGACCAAATTGGGTTAAATCATTAGAAAGGTCTCTACGTGCAATAATTTCAAGTAGAAAAAAACACATTTGCTCTTTGCTAGAACTGCACCTGTGTTTGTTACCTACTGATACCTAAAATCCAACAACGTCACACTTGAACCTTTAGAGAGATCTTGCGAAATTTTAACTTGACCCAAATCATGAGGAAACAATCAGAAATTCAAATTGTGTGACTGTCTATACCACAAGTGACCCCGACTCTTCAGAACGTGTATGTTACAAAAGATCAAAAAAGAGGTGGAGGGACGCCATCAGATGCAAGGAGGCTAAAGAGACAGGGTGTGTCTACAAGCGGTGAATGGCTCTTGTCTGAATCCCGGCATGTGATTCAGAAAGAAATCATGAAGGACACTGGGGGACAACTGAGGTACGCAGGGGCAAAGCACTGGTGACTCTCAGCTAAGGGGAAACGGGTGTTCACCCCACTGTTCTTTCAACTTTTCTACAGGTTTGAAATTTTCAGAATCCAAAACATGTGGGAGAGAGTACAGTAAAGGGAAGCCTGAGGTACGAGTGACTGCTGGTCTGCGTGGGCACTGGGCGGCAACAATTTCACCTTTCAGTTTAGTTTCAGAAAATGTGTGTTCCCAAATATAAAGTCTTAATACAGAATAAATTGACATAAATTTTTTAAAAACATAGTAATGTGACTTATTATTCACTTAACTGGGTGGTGGTAGGGTATGTACACACAGCAGACATTTAAAATAATTTAGGTTCTGCCTTTATAAAAGGCACACGTCCTTTTAAAATGCCTTTATGCCTTTCCCTAAAACTTGTCTGCAATTTATCATTCTCTTCCTCCTATCAGAATTCCAGTTTTCAGAATGGCTCTTTAAAACACCCCTGCCTTCCGCCCAAGCTCTCTCCCATTATCTACCCCATCTTTTTTTAATGAGATAAAGGCAATGATTATACTAATCTCCAACTTGAAAACTATGCACTTAAAAGGGTGCGGGGCGGGGGGGGGGGGAGTAGTGTGACCCTTTAAGCAAAAGGAATAAAGCTCAGTAGACGGGAAATGTGCTCAACTGAAAAGATGTCAGGATAGCAATTCTGTGTCTTGAGATTCAAAACGCAGGGAGAACAAAGGGGCAGGCTGCGTGTCCAGAGCGGCCCTGAGAGACCTGGGTGGCACGCACCTTGGGCACGTCAGACACTAGGAACCCATCGCCCCCGCCCCCCTACAACGGTCTTCAGGCAGCACAACCAGATGTTACATTTTCCCTGCTTAATTTCGGTAAAACTCCATGACCTCTTTCTCAAATTAAAAAAGGCAATGCTATTTTTTTAAAACCACAGGAGCTATCTTCAGGGAAGCCTTCTAAGGATTTCATTAATTCATAGCCAGCCAACCAGGACTTTTCCCACAGTCTCCCACAAAAAAGCCCGGGAAGTCACTGATTGCTTGGCTGGATCTGAATACGAGCAGAGGTAAGATCAGAAATATCCAGTTCCTCCCACGGGGAGACAAGGCATGGAAATCAAAGCTGGGCAGAAACTCATTACCACAGCTGGCCGGCAAACCCACAGCCCTGGAAAGAAGGCAAAGAGCATCTTTGATTCTGGACGGACCGGTGGGTGACTTCAGAAAATGAAAGGCATTCACAACCCGAGGGGACCAAAAGAAAATGAGGCTTGATTCTCTGTTAAAACCACCAAGTTTTCACATACCACCTAAGGGCTGCTGCCAGAGAGTGAGGGTCATCTCGTTCACATTGTTTCATGAAGTCCAAAACCAGGATGCTTAGTTAGCCCTTCAGTTCAGTTCAGTCACTCAGTCGTGTCCGGCTCTTTGCGACCCCATGAATCACAGCACGCCAGGCCTCCCTGTCCATCCCTGTCCAACTCCCGGAGTTCACTCAAACTCATGTCCATAGAGTCGGTGATGCCATCCAGCCATCTCATTCTCTGTTGTCCCCATCTCTTCCCACCCCCAATCCCTCCTAGCATCAGACTCTTTTCCAGTGAGTCACCTCGTCACATGAGGTGGCCCAAGTATTGGAGTTTCAGCTTTAGCATCAGTCCTTCCAATGAACACCCAGCATTGATCTCCTTTAGAATGGACTGGTTGGATCTCCTTGCAGTCCAAGGGACTCTCAAGAGTCTTCTCCAGCACCACAGTTCAAAAGCATCAATTCTTCGGCGATCAGCTTTCTTCACAGTCCAACTCTCACTTTGTTTACATTTTTTTCCATTCACAGTGCAACGTAACATAGACAGTCCAAACATCCCCTCTTCAAGAATCCAACTCTTTCCTAAGTGCGACTGCCATCCAGGACCAGCCCCGGTCCCCGCCTCTCTTGTTCCCTGGGAACCCGTCCTGCAGCCCGGCCGTTGGCCAGTACTGGGGACACACTGCCAATAATCTGCAGTGTGGATGAAATCGGGTGCATTTTTATGCAACTCTCTGCACCTAATGCCACATGATACACCAATGTTAAGAAAACATAAAGCCAATTATACTCCGATCAAAATAAAATTTAAAAGATAAAAGAAAATCAGAACTTCAGAGGACACTGTCATTATTAATACAATTGCTCGCCTTACATGACACTTGCTCAGAGAGGCCACCCAAGGTCACCCGCTCGAATTGCCCCTGGTTTCCTGCAGAGCACTTGGTCACACAGAGGGAGAATCTACTGTGTGCCACTGCTGATCTCCTGGTACAACAGGAAGCAAAACAGATCAAGGCCCTCCCCACAGGGAACTGACTGTGCGGCAAGGGAAATGCACAAGCAGACCAGAAAATACTGTGTGTTTCATGGTTAAAAAAAAAAAAATTCTATGAAGAAAACTCAAGTGAAGAAAAATGGTGAGCCACAGAGAGTAGTGGTTGCTATTTTAAATACAGTGGTCAGGTTCTGGTAGTTTGTTACCCTATTTGTCTTCCTTACTACAATCTAAGCTCCAGAAACCAGGCCTCGCACACAGGAAGCGCCAAATACACACTGAATGAAGGAATGAAGGTCGCTGAGGGTCACCCCTATCAAGCTGTTCAGCTGCTGGAGAAACCCTCCAAGCGTCACCATTCCTGACAGGTGCATATGTGGGCAAAATTCAACACACCCCTTTTTCTAGTCCCAGCCTCCGTCTTCAGCCTTCTTGTCCCCACCGCCTCCAAGGAGCCACCCTCCTCCAGCTTTACTCACATTTTTCTTTTTGCCCAAACTGTCCCTCACCTCCAGGCTCCACTTGCCAGAGGCCTTGCTCAAAAGTCCCCTGGATGAAGTCTGTCTTCTCTAGTCATCTAATCCCTTCCTCAAAGCCTCTTCTGAACCATCCAAATTAAGTGTCTTCTTCATAAACAGATCAAGATTCCCCTTCTTGACTGCATCACTGCAGAAGGCAGAATGCGCCCTCACTAAATCTGAAGCCATGATGGGAGGGCGGGGGTGGGGTGGTCTGCTTTCACTTAAGGTAGGCTTCCTGGCAAAGATGGAAGTCACACAGGGGGAAGCTGGGGGGCCTTTGTGGAGAAGCCTCCCAGGGAAAGGCGGGTCTCCTCCAAAGCAGGAGAAACTGAGGCAGAACAAGTAGCCAGAGTTCCTGGGAATCAACCGAGACGTGAGCTACAAAGCCAGAGTCTGCAAGGTAGGTGCCAAGCAGCACCTCAGGCACAAGCTCATCACCCTGCTTGCCACACTGGCAAATGTACAGGCGGAATGTTCTGGGATGCGGAGCAGGAACCCTGGTTCATACTACTCCGGGGGGAGTGCGCCAGGCAGAGCGAGGAAGGGGACCTCCCTGCATCTCGCTGTCTCCGAGCCCCCAGGCCTCGCAGCCCTGCCAGGGTAGGAAGCCAGTGCAGCCAGAAGCCTGGTCCCACTCCTCTTTGTACTTCCCCAGAAAACGTAACCACACTACTACGCCATGGCCTGACACAGAGGAGCTGCTCTTGCCACCTCACTCCAAATGTCTTTGTGAACTGCAGACAGGGAGCAGTTACAGCAAATCCTATAACCGTGTGAGTGCCTGGGCTCCAGCCAGGGCAAACGTGCCCCCTCCAGAGGATGGAGGTGATGTGCTGTCACTCAGCTGGGATCATGCTCAGGCTGACCGCTGGCTCCTGCGTTTCGTCTGGATTGCATTGTATTTTCCTCAGATAAAAGGGAAAGAAACGCTTTTCAGAAGAGAAACCAGAAATCACCTGGACAGAATAAAATCATAGAGAACCATATGGCCCGTCTCAGGGAAACGTACCTCTTCTTTCCAAGGAAACCCTCCCTCTATCCCCATCAACCTCCCACTAGCAAGTCCAGCTCAGAACAGAAGTCTGGGGCCATAGCCAGCATTTTTTTTAAAGGGTTACTATTCAATGGGGGAAAAAAATCTACAAAACTCACAAAACAGAACACTTGGAAAAACTCCTAGTTTTTAAGGGAGTAAAGGACTTTCAAATTTGAAAAAAAGCTATATTTGAAGCCTGATCCCTTATGATTTAAAAGGATTCATTTGAAGTATTCATTTAATATGTAAAAGGTAAATTTCCACCTGAACATTTTCATTAACGCTATCAATTTCCAAATTCTCTTTTCAAAGTCATGGCTACAATTTTATAGGCATTTCTGTTAAGTTCAAGCAAGCTTCCCTACAATGTAGTAATTTTAATGAAAAGCCTCATGATTAATGTCTATTAAGATCAGGTTTAGAGTGAAGAAACAGAAGAATTACAATGTATTAAACTTTCCACAATACCTGCCATCTACTGCCCTTTCAACTTTTAATGCATGGGCTTTATGCAAATAAGACATGAGGTTTACTATAAAACAAATGCTTCTTAAAGTGCATAGTAGAGGTAGTTTTCATTTACCCCATTAAATCAGACAATTTATAGGCCAACTTCCGTTTTAGAAGAGAATTACATGTGTGTTCACATCACATCTTTATTTTGTCATCCACCCGGTTGATTTGTTGAGGACAGCTGGTACTTATTAAGTCCCTACTTTAAATGTTGTAGCCTTAATTAGCTACATCCACCTTTCCCCAACATTTCCAAACAAGGAACCAAAGAAAAGGAAAGCTGTTTTTATCATGGATGCTTTGAACAATGGAGTTGCAAATGTTAAAATAATAGTCTTCATTACAGTAGTCATTCCCTTTTTAGGCCCCTTCAAAAGAAACAGGGTACGGATGGAGTTTAAATTTCAGTCTTTGTTTACTGTAGGTAATTTTTCAATTGTTCAATTTTTAGTTTCATGCCTGGTGTTATTAATTAAACCTTCTCAAGATACTGCTTGGGAAAGCAGGAGATACAGTCTCCCCAGATATATTCTTGGTATTAGTTAAGCTGTAAACGTCTTACTTGGGTTTCTGAGCACATGAGAACAGACAGACAGGATCTACAAGCAGAGAATAAGCCAAGTATGGTTTTCTGTGAACACACATCATGCCCTTCCCAGACACTGAAGCATTCCCAACTCACACAATGAGAAATTCAGTGGATCAAATCACTTTAACCTGCCTTATGTAGATGAGACACACACTCATTTGTTTACAACTTAGGAGGATTTCCTTCTTGAAAGAAAAAACAATGCATTCATGACTTTAAGTGTGAATGATATCAACAGGCTAAATTTGAGCAAGATAAGGAGCATCTCAAGGAATCCTTCTTAGATTTGGTCTCTTGCCCCAGCTTTAATCTGCAGTAAGACTATCTGTTTCAATAGGACGTGATCACTCCTGGGCTTGTGTCTTTTCAATCAGCCGGTGGCCCTGCCGGGTTTAGAGTGGCAGAGAGGAAGTGGCCTGTGGTTAAACAGAGGAAATACCAAGGCATTTTAATAGAGCAAATAGTCTCTTTACTTCCCACAGGGAAGAGCTTCAAAGGCCCCAGGCCCTGGAGGAGACAATGTGTTGTGGGGCCATCAGTCACCTAATCATGTGTCAGGCCCATTCAGAACATTCCGGCAGCGAAGACAAACACTGCCCAGGAGGACGTTGCCTCCCACTGCCCAGGCAAGTCAGGCTGCCTGGAGATGGGGCCTGCCGCACCAGCACAGACAGGTCCCCGGGGCTTGCTGAGGTCAGGAAAACTTCCAGATTTGGGGGGGATGTGAAACAGAAATGGTCTAGGCTGCCAGTCTGAGGTGGCTGGACAAAGGTCTGCTCCAAAGACAGACCTGTCCCCTAGCCTAGCCTGTTAAGTTCTAGGGGTACCTGAACCCCTGCTTCATCCCATTTTTTTTTTACAGATCGAGGGTGAGGGGCCCCGAGCTTGCAGAAGCCTAAGAACCCATCCATCAGGGGCAGACACAAGAGGCAGCAAGGAACGAAAGGAACAACTAACTGTTGATGGGATGGCCTCAGCAGCAGCAGACATCTGCTGGGCATGGTATGTGAAAGTTTAGGGACTGATGAGGGAAAGAGAGTTTGAAAGCTCAAAAAAAAAAAAAAAAATACAAATGAAGCATGAGAAATACTCAACTTAAAATAAAGACTTAAAAAAGCATTAGCAGTTCTTTCCTTTGTAAGGAAGCTGACTGAAAGGTTTGAACGGCTGAGAATATGATTTGGACCCTACTTGACTCTTTCCTGAGACTGTTTTCCAGACAGGCCCAGCTGTTCTGGGGAGGAATCCAGTGGAGGCGTTGGTCCCCTTCACCCCCGGCCTCCTGTTCAGTCCCCAGCACCAGAGGCACTCCCGGAACCACTGGCTCCCCATATCCCGCCTCAGCCAGCCTCACCACCCCTGCCATTTTCCAGGGCTTGGACAAAGTCTCCACTTTCCATTCTAAAGGTCCAGTGAAGTAATTTAAAGTCAAGCTCTGGTTTTAAATGTTTACAGTGTGGCTTCTCACCTCCTTCTTGCCATCACAGAAGTCCTGTCTCCTCGAGCAGTGATTCTCACCACTGAGAGCACCAGAGGAACTTGCTAAAATATCAGTTCCTGGACCCTATCTCATGCCCATTCTGGTCTCACTGGCCTTGAATCTGCATTTTAATGAGCTCCCAAGGCAATCCTGATACTGGAAGGGCTCTGGACTTCACTTTGAGAAATGTCTAGAAGGAAATGGTGCCTCAGCCAGTACTTAGATGCTGGGCTCATTCACCCAGCTGTACCCCCCCACCTCCAGTTAATAACTAGCACAATGCCCCAGGCACTGCAGGGGCTCTGGGTGCATTGGACGGATGGGGGAGGGATGGGAAGCCAGGGCTGCTCAAGAAAGATGGACCCCAGCCAGAGGATTCCCAATTAACAGAGCAAAGCAGGCTGGAAGAAAGCATCATGCTTCTTTCTTATAAAAATGTTTCTCTGAAAATGTGTCAACCAGGGCTGAGTCATTTTTAACTTAGAGACGCAATGTGTAACATAGACAACACAGCCACAGGACAGGCAGATCAGATGCAGGCTTGAGAGCCACGAGCTGCAAGTGAATGAAAACACATCCAATTCAGAATTAAATAAACATGCCTGGGCTCGCGGCCAAGGAGAGTTCTTGGATTGGACTTTTATCAAGAACCTAAATTTTAATCAGCTGCAACTTCTTCTTTTCCAAGTACCACCCTATTTCTTCCTACCTTTTGAGATGAAATATTTGCCTTAAATGGGAAACTTGCACTTCATTGTAAAGACGATGCCAGCATTCTGGCTTCCTGAATTCCTGAAGAAGCAGACTTTTGGGAGGGGAGGCAGTGGAAATTGAGTTTCGGTATAATAGACCAGGGAAGGGGTACCCCATTTAGCTAAGAAGGCAAGAAATGTTCCTTCCTCCTCCACTGCAGGGAAAGCCACTGAATAAAAACCTGTGGGAATAGATTTCTAATTCCTTGTTCAATGCATAGGCTTCTTAAAACAATGAGCAAGGCAAGGACAGGGTGGGGCGGGGGGAACCTCTGTGCAAGTGACTGATATAGTTACACTTCACAAACACAACCACTCCACTTCCAAGAAGCAAGTAGTTAAGACTCTCAAGGAGGATGCTGGCCCCTCTGGAAGTTTTACAACTTGTTACTTCTTTGAGAAAACTGTATTACTCAAAGGGCAACTTTACCTGGCAAGTGTCCTAAGAGACTTTATTTTTAAAGCAGTCGAGGAAGTGTGCCCACAACTCATTTCTAAAACACTGAGATGGTATCAGCCCCTTAATTGCCCCACTAATAACGGGAGGTTGTGAAATCTGACCACTTAAACCAGGCTGGTTCCTCTGAGAGCAACCCCAAAGGGAGGGTCACAGCTGCTGAGGGTTAGCGGGCTCCAGTCACCTTGTGAGTCCTGGGAAAACACACATTCTTGCAGGGGCAAGAGTTCCTGGAACACCCACTCCCTCGAGAGCCAGGGGGTCAATTGCTCAGTTCCTCTCCAGCACCCCGATCCTGCACCTCCTTCAGGATTCACTTCTCTGCCCTGCTGGACCTCTACCCTCCAGGTTCTGTGTGACCTAGACCCACAGGAAGCCTTCACTTGTTTGCATCACTCAGCATCAACCCCTACCTGTTAGATGTGAGCACAGCCCCAAATAGACGGTAAGCAACCTCAGAACTGAGACCAAGGTCTGTGGGTTGAACACCCACTGTCAGGTAGGGCACACAGACATGAATCAGACACCCAAGTAGCTGCATATCAGCACTTACTGGCCAGCCCTCTGATAAAGCAACTTCTGGAAAAATTTACCTAGGGAGGTAGGAGGAGAGGGGGCCTCCTGCAGGAAGTGATGCTGGAGCTGAGAGGGGAGGCTGAGGTGTAAAGAGAAGGAACATAGGCGGAAACAGCATGTACAAAAGCCTGCTGCGGGGAAGACACTGCAGCCCACTGCTCTGATCTTCATCCCTCCCCCGCCCCCTTCTTAAAATCTATCACTTAATACAGGATTTAGCAGGAAGACTGGGGGGTCTAATTGGGTTCAGCCAAGATTTACAGTGCACCAGGCCCTGAGCCCACCAACAAGAGGTTAAGTGCCTGGCTAAGGAAACTAGTCTGAAGACACATACTGTGACAATGCAGTCTGGTGAGAGCCAAAGGCAAGGACCTGCAGGAGAAGGCACAGCAAGGGCATTCAGAGAGGGCCTCCCTGAGCAAGCATCACCTGAGCCGAGTCTTGGGCCCACGGGGCTCTCAGGGGAGAAAAAGGCACCCCAGGAGCAGGGAAGAAGCGTGCCCTCGGCAGCATCATAGGCACAGGAGTTAAGAAGCGGGGTGGGAGGGGCAGGTGGAGGCTGGGAAAGTGAATATGTGAGGCAGGTGGGTGAGCTGGGCTCCGTGCATCAAAGAGCAAGTCCAGGAAAGAAGGAGCCAGGTATTAGGTTGGGGAAAGCCCGGAATCCAGGAGGTGACCCTGAGACTTTCATGCTCATTTACAAAGCAGGTGAAGATGACCACAAGGGAAGGATTGTGGGACCAAGGTTAAGAGCTGTTGGGAAGGCTACCTCCAGCATGAATGTGAAGCCACTGGAGCAAGGGCCACCGTTAAAACTATGTGGGTGCAGGTTAAGGGGAGAGCAGACTCTCACCGAGAGCACAAAGCCACCAGCTTGGCTCCTTTCAGTTCAGTTCAGTTCAGTCGCTCAGTCGTGTCCGAGTCTCCGCGACCCCATGAATCACAGCACGACAGGCCTCCCTGTCCATCACCAACTCCCGGAGTTCACCCAAACTCATGTCCATAGAGTCGGTGATGCCATCCAGCCATCTCATTCTCGGTCGTCCCCTTCTCCTCCCGCCCCCAACCTTTCCCAGCATCAGAGTCTTTTCCAGTGAGTCAATTCGTCGCATGAGGTGGCCAAAGTATTGCAGTTTCAGCTTTAGCATCAGTCCTTCCAATGAACAACCAGGATTGATCTCCTTTAGGGACCTGCTATACCCACAGCATTAAAACTTCACACAGTTGGTGCGTGGACACATGAAGCCACCTGGGCAACAGCAGAAAAACAGCAAATTACACTGATCCACCTATGCCATCTTATGAAAACAGAATAAAATGCCTGTGATGCTGTTTACTCAAACAATAACATACCAGTTTAGAGCTAAAAACTTGAAGACTGGTAAGTCAATGTGGGGATAGTCTTAAGGAAAACTTCTTAAACCTAAAAACAGGAAAACCTGGTATCTACTGGAAAAAATAAATAGTGGTATTTTACTAAAATGCGGCAAAGTAGGAAAATATGATGTTTTACTCAAATAACGAGGTTTTGTTCGTTACGGGGTTCGTGAGAAGGTGGGTTATAGCTGTCTACACTGCAGTTATTGGGTTTGAAGACATTTCAGCTTACCCAGCTGGTACCTCGTCTTCCTTGCTGTGTTTCTCGGAAGGCAGGGCAAGTGAGGTGAAGGCACCAGACTGTGCTCCTAAAGGGGTATCAGTTCCAGGCTGTGACTGCTTGAGGCCCATTCACAGTACCCCAAAAGAGGTGGATGAACACTGCTCTAAGAGATCTACCCCCTACCCTTCCCTCAGAGAAGCAGTGCTAGGGACACTAGGAAATCTCCATTTACTCCCATTTTCCAAGTGAAGAAATCGAGGCTCAAAGCTGCCCAGGAAAAGAGGCAAGGTCATGTTCGTGGCTGCCTGAGTGCAAAGCCGGTGTCCTCTCCACAAAGCTGAAGGCGGTGAGTGCCCACACGCCAGGTTGACCCTGTATCCAAATGGATACAGTCTCCAAGTCCTCGCGCTCCCCAAGCCCAGGAGCACTGCTGGGGAGCTGGGATGGCAAGCTGCCGGAGCACAATTCCCTCCGCATGTCCCATCGCTCAGATGGCGTCCAAGAGGCGATGGTTAGGGGCAGACGGCTCCAAACACAGGACGAACGACGGTGCCCCTCTGCTCTCAGACACCTGAGGAAGGAGACAAAACTCCCTTCCTTTGGTCACTAAAAATATCCGCAACTCAAGCGGGGTCGGGGTGTGCGTGGGTGCGAGAGGGTCATCTGAGAGACCATCCGCTAGGCAAAGGGCTTAATGCAAAAGCAAACAGGAGTCTTGAGCTGGGGTAAAAGTGGGGTAAGATGGCCTGGCCCAGAAGAAACAAAGCAGTCCCGAGAACGGGGCGCACCCCTGCCCAGCATTCAGAGTCCCCTGCCTGGCAGTCCCGGACCTTTGCAGAGCTGAGGACCGGAGGTTCGGGGGAAGACCCCTCCCCCGACTCCCGCTCCAAAGTGCCCCCCATTCGGACATCGCGGAATATCCCATCCCGGGGTCGCGCTGCCCTGAGGTCCCGGGCCTGGAACAAAGGGTGGGGCGCCCTCCTCCCGCCCGCCGTCGGGTGCCCCTCTCGCCCTCCCGCCTGGAGCCGGACCCCAACCCGTGGCCGCGCCTCATTAGCAACACAAAGCCGGGGATCGGGCGGCCTCTTTCAACCCAGCCGGGGGCAGCCGGACGCGCGCCCCGGGAGGGAGGCAGGAGGGCGGGAGCAGACGGGATCCCAGCCCTGTCGCGCACGCCACGGACGCAGAGCAGGCAAATCGGCGTGGGCTCCACTGCCCGCGAGCACCTGTGCCCCCAGCGCTTTGGGGGACAGCGAGAAACTCTGTACTCTCCTTACCCTCCAGCCACAGGTGTCGGCGCCCCGCGCTCTGCTGGAGCCGCCTGCGGCGACGGCCAGCTGCGAGCCATTGAGGCAGGCGTTGACCGTGAAGAAGACCGAGCAGAGCTGCAGCCACGGGGCCATGGCCGTGCGCTCGCCCAGCCGGGCCCTACTCTGCTCCCGGGCCGCCTGCCGCTGGCCAGCCCGGAGTGGGCGGTGGCGCCGGCAGCCGCGGCGGAGCGGTCAGCACCACTGGGCATGCGCTGCGGATCCTAGCACCGCCCCTTCCCCCCGGGGCCCGCCCCTAGGCTCGAACTTCAGGGTTTGGCCCCGCCCCCCAAGTCTGGCTTGGTAACTGCAGCGAAGAAATGAAAAGATGCTTGCACCTTGGAAGAAAAGTCATGACAAACCTAGATAGCGTATTAAAAAGCAGAAACATTACTTTGCCGACAAAGTATAGTCAAAGTTATGGTTTTTCCAGTAGTCATGTACGGATGTGAGAGTTGGATCCTAAAGAAGGCTGAGCGCGGAAGAACTGATGCTTTTGAATTGTGGTGTTGAAGACTCTTGAGAGTCCCTCGGACAGCAAGGAGATCAAACTAGTCAATCCTAAAGGAAATCAACCCTGAATATTCATTGGAAAGACTGATGCTGAAGCTGAAGCTCCGGTACTTTGGCCACCTGATTTGAACAGTCGACTGCCTCACTGGAAAAGACCCTGATGCTAGGATAGATTGAGGTTAGGAGGAAAAGGGGGCGACAGAGGATGAGATGGTTGGATGGCATCAGTGAGTCAATGGACATGAGTTTGAGCAAACTCCGAGAGATAGTAAAGGGCAGGGAACCCTGGCGCGCTGCTGTGCACGGATCGCAGAGAATTGGACATGACTTAGCAACTGAACAACTCTCCTTTTCTGCCCCACCAGGATCTCTAAGCCATGCCCCTACATCCAATCTCCAATTGACTTTTGAGGAGCCAAAAGCAGCAGTTTTTTCCCCTCACCCGAAAGATCTTTTTTTTAATCGAAAGATTTTTTTTCCCATGTGATACTTGCTCCCTGCAAAACTCAGGAAACCCCCCAAAATATGATAATAATGTTTAAATAATAATTTACAACCACCTCTTGAATCCTCCCAAACACACCTAAAAGTGTATTACTATTATCCCGTTTTCAGCATGGAAAAGCTAGGGTAATGAATGTGGTGGTTAGAGAAATCCTGGCTGAGACCTCAGACAAATGACTTGTTCTCTCCCCATTATTGTTCCTTCCCCCAAAAAACTGGAATTTCAGAGTAAGTGTCTTATGCTGGGGAGGATTCTATTGGTTAACACAAACAAGTATTCAACAAATGCTACAATCTACTATTAACTGACTCGGATAAAGTCACACAGCTGGTACCTGCCAGACATGAGATTCAAATCCAGATTAGCAAAAACAATACTATTAACCACTACACTTGTCAGACTTTAACTCTTGTGAAGTGGAGTACCTCTGCTTGGAAAAGGAAGCTGAGGCTGGGAGAAGTGGAGTAACCAAGATCACCTGACTTTGCCACACACTGCCTCGCCCTTGGTCTTGTCTCTGTGCCCTTGAATCCCATCTCTTCACATCTCTCCATTGCCCTGTCCCTTGTATATGCCACCACCCCCTCCTTCTCCACCACAGCTTCCAAAGGGCTTTTCTTGCTTCCACTTTTGTCCCGAATACAATGCATTTCTTCACCTTGGATCCAGAGTGAGCCCTAGAAAGATGTCAGACCACTGCCTTCTCCTGATTAAAAGTCTTCTGCAGTGGTTTGTATTCAATGGCATTTGGAATAAAATCTGTCCTGAGGTCTTCCTCTCCCATGTCATCTCTTCCTGCTCTGCCTTCACTACTTGGCTCCAGCAGTAAGGATCTCCCTGCTCAACCCCATCGTGGTTTTCCTGTCTCCGTCAACCTTAAAGACTCTCACCTCTGCCAGTCCAACAAGGCAGTCTCCTCTGCATGACTCTCTGCTTCTTCCAGGAACCAGAATCTCCCCAGTCGCCTATACGCCTGGCCTTCATGTGGTGACAGACAGCTCAGCTGCTGCTAACACTGGGTGTCTGTATTTTCCATTGTGGCTCCACCACACCCTGACCATACCTTGAACTTAAAACTCTGCAGAGGCCCCCCCAGCTTTGTAAGCTACACTCATGGAGAAAAGTGGGCTAGCAGACCTCCTAGCAACTGACTTGGGAACCAGGGAGCTGAGCCAGCATCACCTGAACTGGAGGCTGGAAGTGGGAGACAGCGGTTGCCCAAAGAAGAACCTGGTGTTGCCACCAGAGAAAGAAAGGGAGGATGGGTACTGGGTTCCCAAATTATAACATCCACCAGAAGACTCAGGTGCTGGGATTTCCTGTTCATGTACATCACTGGACAGGGAAATGTCTTATTTTTTTATCTCATCGCCAGGATATTCGGGAATTCAGCCAAACCCAGGATCACACTTCTTTGGTCATCCAGAAGAACCAGGATCCAAAGAAGGCTAACTCCAGGGTGGCCTTCTCTGAATAGACCTCATGCAGACTGCAAGGAGATCAAACTAGTCAATCCTTAAGGAAATCAGTCCTGAATGTTCATTGGAAGCACGATGCTGAAGGTGAAACTCCAATACTTTTGGACACCTGATGTGAAGAGCTGACTCATTAGAAAAGACCCTAATGTTGGTTTGAAAGACTGAAGGCAGGAGGAGAAGGGGGCGACAGAGGATGAGATGGTTGGATGGCATCACCAACTTGATGGACATAAATTTGAGCAAGCTCCAGGAGTTGGTGATGGACAGGGAAGTCTGGTGTGCTGCAATCCACAGGGTCACAAAGAGTCGGACACTACTGAGCAGCTGAACTAAATAGAACTGAACTCCCTGGTAGTCCAGTGGCTAAGACTCTTCCCTTCCAAAGCAGGGGCCCTGCATTCAATCCCTGGTCAGGGAACTAGATCCCACATACTGCAACAGAGAGTTCGAAGTTAAAGTGCTACAGCTAAAGATCCCATAGGCTGCAATGAAGATTGAAGACCTCATGTGCCAAAACTAGGACCCAGTGCACAGCCAAATACTTTTTCTTAAATTGCCAAACTGCTCAACATCTCACAGTAGTCTTAACTGGCTTTTCTGGTTGCTAATGATGTGGACCATGTTCTCATGCACTTAGAGACCACTTCCATTTCTTTCTTTCTTCCAGAGTTGGACCCCAGAAAGAGTATCAGCATTTGGAGCTTATGATAGAGGGAGTCTTATAAAGTGGGGAGTAGGGGAGAAGAGAGCAGTTCTTCCCGAATTTCACTCACATCATCAATCACCACATGACTGAGTGACTGGGGAAGGGTCTTACGTCCTTTCTAGTCTCCACACCCACTGACTTTTGAGTTCCCTCCTGCCCACAGTTCACTGCCCAGTCAGGCAACTGATGGCCTCTGAAAAGATGCTACAGAATTCAGAGAGTGCTCCAATTTTTCTAAAGGAGAACAGAGGGAGCAAGAAAGAAAAGGCCTAAGTGTCTACTCTAAAATATGGTTAGAATGACATCCCTCCAGACCAGGGCCTGAGAGGCCCTTCTGTCTGCTTTCTAGGGAGGCCATAAGCATGCGTGTGGGGGGTGGGGTGGGACAGGAGAACCACATACATCAAAGGGTCAAATTTGGTAAGGAAATAAAGGCAATAAATTGGCATTTGGCAACATCTGCCCGTACTGGTCTTCTTCAGTGATTCTTTTCCTTTCATCCCCCTTTTATTCTGACCCTTTAAAATATTTGTGTGGCTGCAGGAAATGAGCCTCCATACTAGAAACAGATAAAATGAGGGGGGCTGGATCCCCTCAGGGCCTCCATGGGCCATCCTTCCTCTAAGGCCACAGCAGAGCCGTTTTGTAGGTGACCAGAGGATGAAGAGACCTCCCCCCCAAAAATACAACACATGGTCTCCTAGTATCATCCACCACGGCTAGGACTGTCTGTGGCCCAGTCACAATTTATGCCGCCCCTCACCCCTCACCATCCCTGTCTGCTCCACCTCTCTGCCTCCAGTGCCCTGTACTCTGCCTGACACACATCAGTGGGCAAGGAACTGTGGCTGCCTCCATCTCTGCTTGGAATGAAAGCTGAGGATTAAACAGATTTAATCACCTTAAGCTGTTGATGAAATGCAAATAAATATATTTTCCCAGTATACCTAGAACCTAACCAGATAAGGAAAAAAAAAAAAATCCTTAACAGGAGGACTGGATTTTGTTGAGTCAAATTACCCCTTGAAACATAAGAAAGGATAAAGTGATCATGCAAACAATTTGTATCCTGAGTCATTTTCAGCTGAGAAGGACTAGAAACCATTTTAATGAACCGTGGTTAGAAGTGGAAGGGCCAAAATTCTAACTTATTTTTGGTATTGTGTTGTATATGTATTAAGCACTAATCCAGGCATTAAAGGTAAGGTGTGTCCTCCACCCCATGTTCCAGCAGGCTGAGGCGCAAGTTTCCCTGGGCTTTGGGGAGAGCAGTAGGAGGAGCACTGGTGCCCTGAGAGTCCCACTGATGCCAGTCCGGCTCCGGACACTCTTGGCTAGAACTGAGTAGTTGTCATCATTTCCACTTCACAGATGGGGAAGCCGAGACACGGCCAGGAGCTCCCAGACTCATCTGATCCCCAAACTTTGCCTGGGGCGCTGGTCCGCATTCTTCCCAAGCCGGCACTGGCGCCGCTCAGACTGCCCAGAGGCCCAGGGTTGGGACGACCCAACCCCGCGCCCCGAAATCCCCGGACACGCATCCTAAGTGCCGTGGCCACTACAAGGAGTTCACGCCTCCACTACCACTTCTCGCTTCTTTTGAAGTGCGGGGAGCCCAGTCTGCACTGTAGCCGCGAGAGGGCGCGCGTGGTGCAGGTTGGAGACGCCCAGACAATCCTGGACGCGCAGCCGCGAGGACGGTATATTTTAGGGCAAAGCCGCGGTGCAGGTGCAAATACTCGCTGGGTTACGTAAAGCTGGTGCTATGTATGGGTGCAAGTAGAGTTCAGGAGGCGGTAAGAAAACAAGGTTAAATATTGGCTTTCAGTAACCATGTGGCTTAGGGCAATTCACTAAACCTCTGGTTGTCACTTTTCTTAATGGTCACAAGGGAATGACAAGGATGCAGACTTCAGTTACTCAGTCCTGTCCGACTCTTTGTGACCCCCGTGGACTGCAGCACACCAGGCTTATCTGTCCATCACCAACTCCCAGAGCTTGCTCAAACTCGTGTCCATCGAGTCGGTGATGCTATCCAACCAACTCATCCTCTGTCGGCCCCTTCTCTTTCTGCCTTCAATCTTTCCCAGCATCACGGTCTTTTACAATGAGTCAGTTCTTCGCATCACCTGGCTAAGGTGTTGGAGCTTCTGCTTCAGCGCTTCCAATGAATATTCAGGACTGATTTCCTTAAAGATTGACTGGTTTGATCTCCTTGCAGTCTTTTCCAACACCACAGTTCAAAAGCATCAATTCTTTGGCGCTCAGCTTTCTTTATGGTCCAACCCTCACATACATACATGACTACTGGAAAAATCATAGCTTTGACTAGACAGACCTCTGTCGGCAAAGTAATGTCTCTGCTTTTTAATACGCTGTCTAGGTGGGTCACAGCTTTTCTTCCAAGGATAAAGTATCTTTTACTTTCATAGCTGCAGTCACCATCTGCAATGATTTTGAGCCCAAGATAATAAAGTATGTCACTGTTTACATTGTTTCCCCATCTATTTGCCATGACGTGATGGGACCAAATGCCATGATCTTTGTTTTCTGAATGTTGAGTTTCAAGCCAGCTTTTTCACTCTCATCAACAGGTTCTTCAGTTCCTCTTCACTTTCTGCCATAAGGGTGGTGTTATCTGAATATCTGATGTTATTGATATTTCTCCCAGTAATGTTGATTCCAGCCTGTGCTTCATCCAGCCTGGCATTTCAGATGATGTACTCTGCATATAAGTTAAACAAACAGGGTGACAATATACAGCCTTGACATATTCCTTTCTGATTTGGAACCAGTCTGTTGTTCCATGTCCTGTTCTAACTGTTGCTTCTAGACCTGCAAACAGATTTCTCAAGAGGCAGGTTAAGTGGTCTGGTATTCCCATCTCTTTTAAGAATTTTCAAATTTGTTGTGATCCACACAGTCAAAGGCTTTGGTGTAGTCAATAAAGCAGAAGTAGATATTTTTCTGGAACTCACTTGCTTTTCAATGATCCAGTGGATGTTGGCAATTTGATCTCTGGTTCCTCTGCCTTTTCTAAAACCAGCTTGAACATCTGGAAGTCCTCAGTTCATATACTGTTGAAGTCTCACTTAGAGAATTTTGAGCATTACTTAAGTAGCATGTGAGATGAGTGCAATTGTGTGGTAGTTTGAACATTCTTTGGCATTGCTTTTCTTTGGGACTGGAATGAAACTGACCTTTTCCAGTCCTGTGGCCACTGCTGAGTTTCCCAAATTTGCTGGCATATTGAGTGCAACACTTTCACAGCATCATCTTTTAGGATTTGAAATAGCTCTCCTGGAATTCCATGACCTCCACTAGCTTTGTTCATAATGATGCTTCCTAAGGCCCACTTGACTTCACATTCCAGGATGTCTGGCTCTAGGTGAGTGATCACACCATTATGGTTATCTGGGTCATGAAGATTTTTTTTGTATAGTTCTTCTGTATTTTCTTGCCACCTCTTCTTAATCTCTTCTGCTTCTGTTAGGTCCATCGCATTTCTGTCCTTTACTGAGCCCATCTTTGCATGAAATGTTCCCTTCTATCTCTAATTTTTTTTAAAGAGATCTCCAGTCTTTCCCATTCTATTGTTTTCCTCTATTTCCTTGCATTGATCACTGAAGAAGGGTTTCTTATCTCTCCTTGCTATTCTTTGGAACTCAGAATTCAGATAGGTATATCTTTCCTTTTCTCCTTTGCCTTTTGCTTTTCTTTTCTCAGCTATTTGTAAGGCCTCCTCAGATAACCATTTTGCCTTTTTGCATTTCCTTTTCTCGGGGATGGTTTTGATCACCGCCTCCTGCACAGTATCATGAACCTCCGTCCATAGTTCTTCAGGCACTCTATCAGATCTAAACCCTTGAATCTATTTCTCACTTCCACTGTATAATCATAAGGGATTTGATTTAGGTCATACCTGAATGGTCTAGTGGTTTTCCCTACTTTCTTCAATTTAAGTCTGAATTTGGCAATAAGGAGTTCATGATTAGAGCTACAGTCAGCTCCTGGTCTTGTTTTTTCTTAACTGTATACAGCTTCTCCATCTTTGGCTGCAAAGTATATAATCAATCTGATTTCAGTAGGTTTTTGAAAATCTGACTTTTTTGAAGCAGACTTCAGTGGGTTTTTGTAAATATGAAGTAAGCCCATGGCTGTGAGGGTACCTGAATGTGTTACTGCTACAGAAGCTATGGTTGTAGACCAGGAGCTGATGGAGACAGGCCCAGGGAAACTGCAAACCAGAAAGTAGCTAGGGCAGATGGCCACCTCTTGTCTCCTTCCAGAACTCACACCCTGGTTTGGCTCTGCATTAGACCGGAAGGCTGTGCACCATATCCTGTTTACTATTCATTCATTCAACAAGTGCTCGTGGAGTCCCTGCCCCTTGTCAAGCATTATGCCAGAAGCTGGAGACTGGTGTGAACAACACAGACACTGTCCCCAAGACACTGCTCCAGGTGTCATAGAACCAACAAGCAAACACTCCATGGGGGACACTGGCGCTATTAAAGTAATCACATGCCCAGGGAAAATTGCAAGTAGCTGAGTTGTTTCTAAAGAAGTGATGCCTAAGCTGAGGTTCCAAGTATAAGAGTTACCTAGGCAAAGGTGAGGGAACAAAGGTGAGGGCAAAGGTGAGGAAAGAGGAAGAGCATTCTGAGTAGAGGGAACAGCACATGCAAGGGCCCTGGGGCATCAGAGAATGTGGCATCTTCAAGGAACCAAAAGAGGCCAGTGTTGTTGGAGAGCAGGGAGGTGTAGGAAAATGACCAGCAGGGATATGCAGATGGAATTTCATGCCCTGTTTTGAACCTGAGAGTACCCAGTAACTTCCAAAGGGTTTAAGGGCAATGGCGGGGCTGTATTTTGAAAAAGTCCCTGTATCCCAAGTGCTGAGTGCAGGGTACTGCCTGGTATGTTTTCACCACTTGACACATACTTGTTGAATGAATGAATAACCAAGATCATGGCTGAAATTCTGGGATTTAATGTCTTGCATGCAAACATAATTAAAACAAAAATAAACTGAAAATATATTAAAGACCTAAATGTAAGGCCAGACATCTCAGAGGAAAACATACACTTAACAGTCTTTGACATAAATCTCAAAAAGATCTTTTTTGACCCACTTCCTAGAGTGACAAAAATAAAAACAAAAATAAACAAATGGGACCTAATTAAACTTAAAAGTTTTTGCACGGCAAAGGAAACCATAAACAAGACAAAAAGACAACCCTCAAAATGGGAGAAAATATTTGCAAACAAAGCAACTGACAAGGGATTAATCTCCAAAATACATAAATAGGTCATGCAGCTCAATACCAAAAAACAACCCAATCAAAAAATGGGCAGAAGACCTAAATAGACATTTCTCCAAAGAAGACATACAGATGACCAAGAGGCACATGAGAAGATGCTTAGCCTCACTAATTATCAGAGAAATGCAAATCAAAACTGCAATGAGGTACCACCCTCCACTGATCAGAATGGCCATCAAAAAGTCTACAAACAATAAATGCTGGAGAGGATGTGGATAAAAGGGAACCCTCTCACACTGCTGATGGGAATGTAAACTGATACAATCACTCTGGAGAACAGTATGGAAATTCTTTAAAAAACTAAAAATAGAACTACCATATGACCCAGCAATCCCACTCCCGGGTATATACCTGGAGAAAACCATAATTCCAAAAGATACATGCACCCCAATGTTCACTGCAGCGCTGTTTACAACAGCCAAGATAAGGAAATAACCTAAATGTCCAATGACAAAGGAATGAATGAAGAAGATGTGGCACATATATACAATGGAATATTACTCAGCCATAAAAAGGGGAAAAAATTTGTGCCATTTGCAGAGACATGGATGGACCTAGAGGCTGTCATACAAAGGGAAGTAAGTCAGAAAGATAAAAATATTACATATTAATGCATATATGTGGAATCTAGAAAAATGGTACAGATGATCCTATTTGCAAACCAGAAATAGAGACACAGACGTAGAACAAACATATGGACACCAAGCAGAGGAAGGAGGTGCAGGGATGAATTAGGAGACTGGGACAGACACGCATACACTACTACTATGTCCAGTGTAGACAACTAATGAGAACCTATGCACTGCACAGCAGCTACTCATAACGGCTGTAAGACACAGATTAAGCTAATCTTAAGAAAGCATTCCAATACACATTAGGTGTTCAGTTCCGTTCAGTCACTCAGTCACGTCCGACTCTTTGCGACCCCATGAACCACAGCATGCCAGGCCTCCCTGTCCATCCCCAAATCCCAGAGTTCACTCAAACTCATGTCCATCGAGTCGGTGATGCCATCCAGCCATCTCATCCTCTGTTGTCCCCTTCTCCTCCTGCCCTCAATCTTTCCCAGCATCAGGGTCTTTTCTAATGAGTCAACTCTTTGCATCAGGTGGCCAAAGTACTCGAGTTTCAGCTTCAAAATCAGTCCTTCCAATGAACACCCAGGACTGATCTCCTTTAGAATGGACTGGTTGGATCTCCTTGCAGTCCAAGGGACTCGCAAGAGTCTTCTTCAACACCACAGTTCAAACGCATTAATTCTTCGGCGATCAGCTTTCTTCACAGTCCAACTCTCACATCCATACATGACCATGGGAAAAACCATAGCCTTGACTAGACGGACCTTTGTTGGCAAAGTAATGTCTCTGCTTTTTAATATGCTGTCTAGGTTGGTCATAACTTTCCTTCCAAGGAGTAAGCGTCTTTTAATTTCATGGCTGAAATCACATCCGCAGTGATTTTAGAGCCCAGAAAAATAAACTCAGCCACTGTTTCCCCATCTACTTGTCATGAAGTGATGGGACCAGTTGTCATGATCTTAGTTTTCTGAATGTTGAGCTTTAAGCCAGCTTTTTCACTCTCCTCTTTCACTTTCATCAAGAGGCTCTTTAGTTCACTTTCTGCCATAGGGTGGCGTCATCTGCATATCTGAGGTGCAGACAAATACTATTTGATTCTATTTAAACGAAATAGTCAAATCCATAGAGTCAGAAAGTAAACTGGTAGGAATTTCCCTGGTGGTACAGTGGAGAAGAATCTGCCCGCGAATGCAGGGGACACGGTCCTGAAAGATTCCACATGCCACAAATCAACTAACACCGCATGCACAATTACTGAAGACCGGACACCTAGAGTCTATGCCCCACAACAAGAGAAGTCACCACCATGAGAAGCCAGCGCACTACAACAGAGTCGCCCCCACTTGTCACAACTAGAGAAAGCCTGAGAGCAGCAATGAAGACCCAGCGCAACCAAAAATAAGGAAAGAAACACTGGAAGATGCCAGGGACCAGGGGTGGGGTGTGGGGAGGAGGAATGGGAAGTCAGTGCTTAAGCATTAATGCAGACAGTGCCTCAGTTAAGGAAAGTGAAAACCCTGCGGGGTGGACGACGGTGAGAGTTGCACAACAGTGTGAAAGTACTTAGTGCCCCTGAACTGCATAGTTAAAATAAGGTTAAATTAATACATTTTATATTATGTGACTTTTACCATAGTATAAAAAGAAATTATTTTCTTTTAAAAAAGCCTAGAAAAACATCCAGCCCAATTAAAGCTCCAAATCATGCAAATAAAATAAAAGGTATAAATTTTTTTTACTGTCTTTTAAGATTATTTCTATGGAAGAGTCTTTTATTATTTTTAATATTTTGTAGAACAACTTTCAGTTCAGTTCAGTCGCTCAGTCATGTCCGACTCTTTGCGACCCCCATGAATCACAGCACGCCAGGCCTCCCTGTCCATCACCAACTCCCGGAGTTCACTCAAACTCATGTCCATCGAGTCAGTGATGCCATCCAGCCATCTCATCCTCTGTCGTCCCCTTCTCCTGCCCCCAATCCCTCCCAGCATCAGAGTCTTTTCCAGTGAGTCAACTGGAGGTGGCCAAAGTATTGGAGTTTCAGCTTTAGCATCAGTCCTTCCAATGAACACCCAGGACTGACCTCCTTTAGAATGGACTGGTTGGATCTCCTTGCAGTCCAAGGGACTCGCAAGAGTCTTCTCCAGCACCACAGTTCAAAAGCATCAATTCTTCGGCAATCAGCTTTCTTCACAGTCCAACTCTCACATCCATACATGACCACTGGAAAAACCATAGCCTTGACTAGACAGACCTTTGTTGGCAAAGTAATGTCTCTGCTTTTTAACGTGCTATCTAGGTTGGTCATAACTTTCCTTCCAAGGAGTAAGCATCTTTTAATTTTATGGCTGCAGTCATTAGAGATACCAAGGGAACATTTCATGCGAAGATGGGCTCGATAAAGGACAGAAATGGTACGAACCTGACCTAACAGAACAACTTTAGATTTACAGAAAAATTGATAGGATAGTACAGAAATTTCCCATATATCCCGCCCCTAGTTTCCTTTATTATTAACATATTATTGATACATTAGCATGAGACATTTGTTACAATTAGTGAACCGATACTGATAAAGTATCATTAACAAAAGTCTGTACTTTGTTCAGATTTCCTTAGCTTTTACCTCTCATCCCTTTTCTGTTCTAGCATTCCATCCAGGACACCACATAACATTTAGTTGCCTTGTCTCTGGGTCTGCTTGACTGCTGACAGCGTCTCACAATTTCTCATATTTGATGATCTTGACAATTCTGAAGAGCATCAATTAAGTATTTCATAGAAGGCCCATCTATTGGGAATTGCCTGCTACTTTTCTCGAGATTAGACTAAATATTATTTTTCCCTTTAATCAAAATTATACATGTACAAAGTTAAAACGTCTTATCAGTACTAATAGATGTATAATGAAAAAGCAGTCCTCTGAACTGTCCCTTGCCAATGTGTGCTAAGTCACTTCAGTCATGTCCGACTCTTTGCAGCCCTATAGACTGTAGCCTGCCAGGCTCGTCTGTTCATGGGATTTCCCCAGCAAGAATACTGGATTGGGTTGCCATTTCCTATTCCAGGGCATCTTCCCAATCCTGTATCTTGTGCACTGGCAGGCAGATTCTTTACCACTAGCACCACCTGGGAAGCCCCACAGCACCCTCCACTTCAACAATTTTAGCTGTTTTCTGGCATTTGCTGCCATATTTCTAAGTCCTATACTGATCTTACCTTTTTTATATACATATTGTATATTTTTTTAGCTTTTTGTGCATAGCCGATTAACAATGTTGTGACAGTTCCAGGTGAACAGCAAAGGGACTCAGCCATACATATACATGTATCCATTCTCCTTCAAAAACCCCCTCCCATCCAGGCTGCCACATAACACTGAGCAGAGCTCCCTGTGCTATATAGTAGGTCTTTGTTGATTATCCATTTTAAATACAGAAGTGTGTACATCTCCATCCCAAACTCCCTAACTATCCCTACCCTCCATCCTTCCCCTCCCCCTCACCACCAGCAATCATAACCATAAGTTTGTTTTCTAAGTCTGTGAGTCTCTTTTTTTTTTTAAGTATGATCTTGTCTTTCTTGACAGACCAGTTTAGACACTGGCTCCTAACTAACTTCCTGCTCTTCATGACACCTGAGACTCATGCTCTCTTTAAATTCCCTTCCTCTAGCTACCCATTGAGGTGTGAGCTGGATATCTTCCCCCAGCCCTTCCAGATCCACTCTGACCACATCACCAGGCTCTCTTTTCCAGGGCTTCTGGGTGGGTTGGGCTACTGCGAGGCATAGGTAGGCAACTGGGGACAGGGAGAGTGAGCAGAGGTATGTGTGCCCCCAGTTGCCTCTGTGGGGTTGCTTCGGGGGGCTGCATCCTTGGCTCCACTCTCAGCACCCTCTCCATTTAGTTCCCCCATCCCCACTCCGGTTTCTGACAACTGCTCCTCCACTGTGCCTTCTTGGGTTTGGTGGGGTGGGGGTAATGGCCCTCCCTTGAAGTTTCTTTTCACTGCTTGGGCAGTCTCTTCTCTGAAATTCTCCTCAAAATATCCCCATGTAAGAGCTGTTTCTTGTGGGGATTACTATTTTAGTTAAATCAATATGCAGTGTGTCTATTATGATGGCCACATAAAACATTACTCACCTTTAAGGCAAATAGTGTTTGATGATAGAATTTCCTTTCTTGATACAACTGCCTTGGGGTTTTGTATGGGTACTTACTATTTGGGCTTCCCTGGTGGCTGAGATAGAAAAGAATATGCCTGCAGTGCAGGAGACCAGGGTTCAATCTCTCAGTTGGGACCATCCCCTGAAGAAGGGAATGGCTACCCACTCTAGTATTCTTGCCTCTGTGGGGCAAGAATTCTTGCCTGAAGAATTCTGTGGACACAGAAGCCTGGCGGCTACAGTCCATGGAGTCGCAAAGAGTCAGACAGGACTGAATGACTAACACTTTCACTTTGTATTTACCTAAAGGCATTTGTTTAGTGTAATGCCCCCCATACTAAATCTCCCCATACAGCTTTCCACACTGGCTGCAGCATGAGCTTTTCTCCCAATTCTCTTTTATTCCAGGAGTGTTGCCCATGGAGTCCCCACGTTCCTGCCCCAGTCAGGCATGGGTGTTCTCGAGGTTGGCTGCCCAGCTATCATTTCCTTCCTGCTCTCTCATGCTGGAATCGTAGATACTTTTTCTTTCTGGGTTTTCTCACTCATTTTGGTGGACATATCTTTCACTAGCTTCTTGAGAAAAGGTGTGGAGGCAAATTCTGTAAGACCCTGCACATCTAAAAAGCATCATAAAACATTCAGTTCAGTTCAGTTCAGTCGCTCAGTCGTCGTCTTTGCAACCCCATGGACTGCAGCACACCAGGCCTCCCTGTCCATCACCAACTCCCAGAGCTTACCCAAACTCATGTACATTGAGTCAGTGATGTGATTCAACCATCTCATCCTCTGTCATCCCCTTCTCCTCCTGCCTTCAATCTTTCTCAGCATCAGGGTCTTTTCAAATGAGTCAGATTAATAATTTGGGTATTGAATTTTGTGTTGATGATTTTTTCCCTTGGACTATTGAAGGCATTACTCCTCTGTCTTTTGGCTCTGGAGGTTGCGGTTTAAGAATTCGATGGCATTTTTTTTATACCTGGTCCTTCAAAAATCATTCTGTCTGTCTCTGAGCATTAAGTGGCTCTGTTTATCCCCTTTGTTAAGAAGTTCCACAGGGGTGAGTCTCTTCATTCACTGTACCCCCTGGCTTCTGGGAAATTCTTTTGAGCATTTATTTTCTTTTTATTTATTTATCTTGGCTATGCCCTGTGGCATGTGGGATCTTAGTTCCCTGACCTGGGATCAAACCTGGGATCTTGGCAGTGAAGCCAAGTCCTAACCACTGGACCTCTGGGGAAGCCCTTTCTGAGTATTTCTTAGCTATCTTCCTCCTTTCTTCTCCCTCTGCTTACTCTCTTTTTGGAAATCCTATAGTTGGAAGATAAGTATGCTAAGTTTATCTTCCAATTTTCTTTTCTTTTTTCATTTCTCCAACTAGGGATTGAACCTGGGCTCCTGGCAGTGAAAGCACCAAGTCCTAACCGCTAAACTGCCAGGGAATTTCCTTTCCTCCAATCTTCTCATCATTATCAACTATTTCCCATCTCCTAGTCACTTTATTCCGTGCTTTTGAACATTTCAACTAGATCTTCAAACTCTCATAAATTTTTGTCTCAATTATTGCATTTTTTGTTATCCCTTAGCAGTTCTTTCTTATTGACTGTCCCTTTTTCAGAACATCCTGTTCTTGCTTAAAGAAGGTAATTTCTTCTCTTATCTCACTGAGACATAGCTTTATTATTCTTCAGTTTCCTCCAAATGTCTTTTTAAAGTTTGTTTGAACTTTTCAAATGGAATCCGTTTTTCCTGGCTTCTCTAAAATCATTTTTAAGGAAATGGACATGTCATGTCAGCAGATTTAAACTGGGCCATCAGCATCCAGAAACAAAAATCCCAAACAGGTCACATACTTCAAGAGGAAAGAGGCCCCCGTGAGCCACTCGAATGAAACATGGTCAATACACATCCTGGAGCAACCACGACAACTCTTAGTCATTTTATTTCTCAAATTATGGTGCCTAGAATTTTTAGCTCCCCATTCACCTTCTACCACCAGATCTGTTGGGGTTTTGTTTTCTTTAGTACCATCTTGAACCTAAATGATATGACTTGTGACACGTATGAATATATTATCAAAACAAGCAGCATTTATATATTCAACTGTTTATTTAGCAAGGATTTACTGAGTGTCTGCTGTGTGCAAGGCATTGGAAAAGAACACGCTCAAGGCTTTGAGGTCCCTGCCCTGTAGGAGCTTACTGTCCAGGGCAGTACCTCACGCTTAGCAGAGCCCACTGAGCCTGATAGCAGCCTTTGCTCTCCTCATCAGATCAAGGATGTGAGGTCAGGTCAGGGAGGTTCCCTGGTTGGCCCATGACACGTGGCTATTTGGAGACAATGCTTCATCACGAAACTAAATTTTCCTCTCTCACAGTCTGTTTCAAAGCCTGGGGTATAAAGAGAAGCTGGATAAAACAAACCACAAAAGGAGAGTTCAGAGAACAGGAAGCTGTGCTAGAGTTTTCCAGACAAACAGAACCCATACGATATATTTAGAAAGAGAGAAAGATTGATATACTATAGGAACTGGCTCACAAGGTTACGGAAACCGAGAAGTCCCACGCCCTGCCCTTTGTAAGCTGAAATACCAGGAAAACTGGTGGGGTAGTTCAGGACAAGTCTGAAGGCCAGAGAACTGTGGCTAACTCCCAAACTGAATCTGAAAGGCCAGGAACCAGGAGAGCCCTTGCTAAAGCACAGATGTGACCTCTCAGCCAAGGCCAAGAGAAAATTCACCTTCCCCAACCTTCCAGTCCTAACTGGGCCCTGAAAAGATTGTCTGATGCCCACACCCTGAGAAGGGCCATCTGTGGTACTCAGTTCACCGATTCAAATGGTAATTTCTTCTGGAGACACCCTCACAGGCACAACCAGTGATGCTTTACCAGCCATCTGGGCCTCCCTTGGTCTAATCAAGCTGACAGGAAATGAGCCCTACACTCTCCCTGCTGCCCCTGGGTTGGGGGGGACACCCCATTTACATTTTGGCAGGGACTCACTCAGGCAAGTAGCCAGGAACTGGGGCTGTGAGGCATCTGGGGAAACAGGAGGGAGGAGGAGGAAGAGGCACACTGTGCTCCTTTTACAGGTGTTGGAAACATCTTCTCTACTCCTCTGAAGTTAATCCCAGTGGAAGAAAATCCCCACGATTGAATAACTTGCACATCTGGAGTAGCAGTGGCCACCCAATGTGTCAGTCTATCTGGTGAGCCCTCCACGGTGTGGGAGGCCCAATCAGCACTCCTCGGTTGTGAAAAAACACAATGCAACCTGACTCTCTGGTCTCTCTCCCAACCTAAGTCCCTGGAGCAGGAAATTCTACAGTTAAATGTCATGAGAGATGGAGCAAGAAAGTGATAGATTGCAAAAGCAGCAATAGAGCAAGGTGCTGAGCCAAGTTCATGGGCAAGAGAAGTCAGCCTCACACCACCAACAAAAAAGCACATAGAACCCTGGGAGGCCTGCTCACACCCTCCCTGCCTGTCTTCCCCTCCTGTGTGAGCCCCGCCCTGAGGATGCAGGTCAGACAACTAGCCTCTGGCATCCCTGCCCCTTGGTGGAATCTCCTGCAGGTGAGCCCAGGTTGGGGCTCAGGGGAGGAGAAGTGGGAGGGAGAATGGTTCTCTGCAGTGGTCAGACAATGGCTTCCACTGGCCTTCTCCAGTGTATATGCACAGACGTGGAAACCTAAGATAAATTCTTCCCTCGCTGCTGGCTGCTGTTATATAATATTTCACAGTGTGTCCCTGGGACTATCCAGGCAGTCTCATTTATCCTCTTAGTGTTGTTCGTGACTTTGTTCATGACTTCCAAGCTGCTTTCCATAACACTGAGCTACATGTACACTGGCTGCTCTTGACATAGCTTGTACCTTTAAAAAGTATGTATATATTATCAAGGCTCATGTTGAGAATGGTGTACAGTGCCACAGACTGGATTCCTTTAAAGAAAAAACTGGGAACATTAAAAAAAATGTTTCTGAATTAATTTTAAGCTTGCAGAAAAGTCACAGAATTAGTTTAAATAGTACCAGTATACGTGCCACCCAGCTTCCCCTAATGATAACCTCTTGTGTAACTAGAAAACAATTATCAAAACCAGAAACGTCACACTGACGCAACACTACCTCGTTGACTACAGATGCTATTGGAATCCCACCAATCTTCCTACTAATGTCCCCTCTTTTAAAACATAATTTTTTTAATTTAAAAAATTTTAGATTTATAGAAAATTGAGAAGATAATAGAGTTCTCTCATATACCTCACACCCAGTTCCCCTTTTTAAACATCATATATTAGTGTGATACATTTGCAACCATAAATGAAACCAATATTGGTACATTATTTATAAAAATAAAGACCAGACAGACTAGAGATACACACTCAGTGTGACTATTTGTGACCAACTATTTGTGACCCCATGGACTGTAGCCCACCAGGCTCCTCTGTCCATG
Source organism: Moschus berezovskii (assembly GCF_049115385.1). Classification (NCBI taxonomy): domain Eukaryota; kingdom Metazoa; phylum Chordata; class Mammalia; order Artiodactyla; family Moschidae; genus Moschus; species Moschus berezovskii. The sequence continues at coordinate 16,603,160 of NC_142483.1, forward strand.
GAATTCTCCAGGCAAGAATACTGGAGTAGGTTCCATTTCCTACTCCAGGGAATCTTCCCGACCCAGGGATCAAACCTGAATCTCCTGTGCTGGCAGGTGAATTCTTTACCGCTGTGCCACCTGGGAAGCCCCTTATTAACTATAGCTCATGCTTTATTCAGATTTCGTTTTTATCTAAGGTCGCTTTTCTGTTCAAGGATCCAAACTAAATATCACATTACGTTATATCTAGTTTCATATCCTCCTTAGACACCACTTGGCTGTTACAGTTTTTTCAGACTTTCACTTTCCCATTTTTATTTTATATACAAGTTACTGAAGTTAATGTTACAATTGTCTGTGAAGTTCCCCAGCCAGGGATGGAACCTGAATACCCTGCAGTGGAAGCATGAAATGCTAAGCACTGGATGCCAGGGAAGTTTCCAGTTCAGTCTTCAAGTAACTGTATATTCAGTGGGACTGTGACTGAATTTCAATTTAAAGGGTAAATAACATAGCCAGCAATGGATATAAAAACTGTTGGGATTGTGTGTGTCTTCAATTTGTAGACAGCATGACAGCTTCTTCTATATATATATATTTTTGGGGCCATGTGGTGCAGGCATATGGGATGGGATCTCAGTTCCCCAACCAGGGATCAAACCTGTGCCCCCTGCAGTGCAAGTGCAGAGTCTTTAACCACTGGACTGCCAGGGAAGTCCCACTTCTTCATTTCTATGATAAAATGTTATTTCTTGTTAGGTGAAATTACAGAAAGGTTTTGTTGCATGAGAGTTTAAACGTGTAAAAAGGAGCATATGAAAGGTGAGCAGACAAAGGGGTGAACTCTGCCAGTTATCAATTTGTTGCCTCTCAAAATGTAAAATTCATTTTTAATGACTTGACACGCAGAAATGGAGCTGATTCTTTATTTTCTTTTGTCAGCTGGCACCATGTTAAACAGTGGAGGGCTGCAGAGAGATATTGAAGCAAGAGGAGGAAGGATTGGTCTGGTGTGTTCCTTCTGGCAGGCGCCTGCAGTGTGGGCTGCTTTTCCCAGCACTCAGCTACTAAGGCATAGATGGCTTTTCCAGGTCCCCACTGTGTAGACACCTTCCCCAATACCAGATTCGAGCAGCTGGGCTCCTGCAGTGCACGGCAGTCAGAAGCTGCAGTGCCCAGCAGCTTTCCCTCGCACCCCTTTTGGGCAGTTTCATAGCAGAATGTCTCCAGTGAGACAGCTCCCCGTGAACTGTATTCCTGGGACCATAATGGATGGGTTTCTAGCAGGTTCTGACAGTGCAGCACTCACCATTCGGTGGGCTATAGCCGAGCCCTTTCCTGTATTCCTTAGGGTTCTCTCTTAGGGCGAATTCTCAGTAGCCAATTCTTCCTTTCTCCAGCCTCTTGCTACAGTTAATAATACTTTATATTAACCTTTCCCTGTTCAAGTAACTGCGTGGTTTCTGTCTCCTAGTTGGACCCAACTGGTCTTCACATAAAATAGTTTCAGATTTGCTAACTCATTCCCTTTTAAGAATCATAGAAAGAAATACTCAGTAATTAAACCATGATTTTTATGTACAGCTCTTTTCATCTTTAGTCTTCCAGTATTCAGTCAAAATATTGTTTTTCCAGAGTTACTTATGTTAGGTCTTTTCTTCCCTATTCCTCCCATGGTCATATTATTTACTTGTAATACATTTAGATTCCTTACTGCCAGTGTTCCATTTGGAATTCTCTTCTCATCCTGGTTGATGTGAATTATTTACTTATTCTTGGACTATATGAACCATTACCCTGGTTCCATAAAAGGGTATGGGTATACTCCTATAAGGGGTTTCCCAGGTGGCACTAATGGTGAAGCATCTGTCCACCAATGTAGGAGATGCAAGAGATGTGAGTGTGATCCCTGGGTCGGGAAGGTACCCTGGAGGAGGGCATGGCAACTCACTCCAGTATTCTTGCCTAGAGAAACCCATGGACAGAGAAGCCTGGCAGAATACAGTACATGGGGTCGCACAGAGTCAGACAAGACTAAAGTGACTTAGTACGCACAGAAGCATACCTCTGTAAGTGCTGTGGCGCCCTCTACTCGTTTCCATTTCTTCCTTCCCATCCAATTCACATCCACACACCTTCTATAAGCATCCAGTCTTTTCAGCTTCTGATTTAACCTTCTTGGAATTCTTTTGCCAGATGATATATGGGGGACTATAGATGAGTCTCAGCCTCAAAGACTTAGTTTCATATTCCTCCTGTCTTTGCTTTGTTTGAAGGCTAAGGGGCGCTCATCCCAAAGCTTAATAAAAAGAAATATCTGCTGAAGCTTACCACCGAAAGTCATGTTGGAGTGCAAATGGTCATTTTTATTAAAATATATTAATTTCTAGGGACTTCTCTGGTGGTCCTGTGGCTAAGATTCCATGCTCCCAATGCAGTGGATCTGGGGTTCAATCCCTGGTCAGGGAACTAGATCCCATATGCTGCAACTAAAGATCCTGCATGCCACAACAAAGACCCAGTGCAGTCAAATAAATAAATAATTTTTTAAAATGAATTTCTCATTTCTACCACATTGCCATTCCACTTCTCAGTATTTAACCTTGGAGAAAAAAATCACATTTGTGCACAGGTAGATGTGTACAGACTTATTTTCTGCAACATGATTTTTCATGCCAAAAAACTAAACCAGAAACATCCTTAGTATCTATCAATAGAGACTTGGCTAAATACATACAATGGGGATAGCCAACCTGGCACAGTATATAATGCAATGGGTTTGTTTGTTTTAACAAAGCAGAGTATGAGAAGCTTAGAAAAAGCTCTAAGACATACTGATGAGTGAGGGGAGGAACTAATTACAGGAAAATAAATACGGTAGAGTATCATTTATGAAAACCAACAGATAAATGAAATAATACAACATATTTTATGTGGGTACATAGATATGTATACAAATCTGTAAGAAAAAGATTTAGAAGCATGCATTTCAAACTGAAAAAGTGATTTCATTTGGCAGGGGCTGGGATAGAGGGACTGGATACTCAGGGGACAGGATTTCAAAAGGTACTTTGATCTGTATTGTGCTCACTTTTTCAATAATAATATGTTCATGTGTTATTTGTATAATTAAAAACAAACAAAATGCTGACTACAGTAACTAAATCAGAAAACCCTTGAAAAGGGCCTGCAACCTATAGTAGAAACAGATGGCACAGTTAAACAGTCAGTATCTGCCCTTCTATAGAAAATTCTGGAAAATGACAAGGAGCTACCCTTCTCTCTCCCATAAAATATAAATTCTTTTCTAAAAGTTGCCTGAAACTAAGGCTTGCTGTCTGCTAATAAAAGCAAGTAAGGTGAGTAATACAAAAACTTAGAATCTACATGCACAGTGAGTACCATATACCCCCAGCTGTATTCTATAGTTAACATCTGACCAGACCTGCTCTCACATTACATCACTAAAGTGAAAAATCCCAGAATACCCTGCTGCTTTGATTCTTTTCTCTGCTGAGCTGTAGGATGGATATTCGACCTGAGGAAAGCAACTAATAGTTGAGGACACAGTCCAGGTACCCCAAGGCCTGTGCTTTCTATTTCAACCATTTGATGACTGAGGTGAGAAACGAGACAGCCTTTCTGTATCAAGGTTGTTGAATGTGTAATTAAAGGTAAAGGGTATACAGGGCTTTCCTGGTGACTCAGACGGTAAAGAATCCATCTGCCTGCAATGTGGGAGACCTGGGTTCAATCCCTGGGTGGGGAAGAGGCCCTGGAACAAGAAATGGCAACCCACTCCAGTATTCTTGCCTGGAGAATCCCCATGGACAGAGGAGCCTGGCAGGCTACAGTCTATGGGGTCGCAAAGAGTAGGACATGACTGAGCGACTAAGCATACAGCACAGCACACAGCACAAAGAGTATATAAAACACCCTCAAGTTTGTATCTATTTTCCTATGGGGAAAAATAAAAAAATAAAAATAAAACTAGAGTCTTAGCCTTATTACATTAAAGGGAAAAAAAGATTAAGATGATAATGAGCCAGAAAGCTAAGTCACTAATCAAAGACAGAGACACAAATACAATTAGTGTTTTGGGCAAGTTGCTCTGAGGATTCTTGGCTAATCCTGAGACTTCCAGAGGCTTCGCATGGGGAGACACATTTCAGCCGGGACACAGAAAGGCACTTCCTGCCACTGCTCTCTGGTTTTTTGTGTAGCTTGACTTAAGACCGTGCAAAATAAACAATGGAATTTTGCCCAGGCTTCACATTCCCTTCTGGGAGGAAATTACTATACTGGTGTTTCAACTCCTCTGTTTTGGAGTATATTTTCTGGTATTTTAATTTTTAAATCCCCTAGTCCTTCTCCTGCCTTTTAGGAAAATTACTTGTGTTTTCTAACTTTATAGACTCAAAGCTGTACCTTTTGAAAGCCTCTCTTTGAGTTAGAAAATCTGCACAAACAGCAGAGAAATCAGGCCAAGAGAGATTCAACTCCCCCATCGAATGCACATCATCTAAGCACCTGGAATCATGCTTTTTATACACAGGGGAAAGCATATTATAAAGCAGTGTGCGTGGTGTGATTCTACTTGTGCAAAGGGCATGTTATTCATGTGGAGAATGTCTGGAAGGAGAGGAGTATCTCGGGGTGGTGGGATGACTGGCAATTCTCTGTACTTTCCTGTATGGTTAACAGTTTAAATATTGAGAATATACAATTTTTATAATTAAAAAGAATATTTTCATTTTGAGGCAATAAAAACGGAGGGTAAGCAATAAAATAACTGGAATAGAAGAAAATGCAAGTAGGAACAACAGGATGCAGTCAGATTGAGGTTCACACTCAGAATCCTCACTGCCTCAGTTGCTGTTCTGTTCCTTATCCATCCCCTGCCAGGCCACCATGCCTTCTGGCCTGCACCCTCCTCCAGGAGCCTTCGGTCTCATCCTCCTGTCTTTTAAAACTCTGTTCTCTATAGAACAGCCATATTCTATAGAGAACTCTATGATTTAAGGACATAACAGAGTCATGTCCTTAAAGTAAAAATCTGATCTGTAGTTCCCCCCAACTTAAAACCTGCAGTAGTCTCCAGTTGCACTAGATAAAAACCCAATCTTGTCACAACCTCGAGGCCCTGACTGTTCTGGCCTTTTGCCCCTTGTCCTTTTGCTCACTTTCTTGATAGTTCCCGGAGCACTCTTTCATGCCTCTTCATTTGCTGGTCCCTAGAATCCCAGGGACGGGGGAGCCTGGTAGGCTGCCGTCTATGGGGTCACACAGAGTCGGACACGACTGAAGTGACTTAGCAGCAGCAGCAGTCAAAGCTATGGTTTTTCCAGTAGTCATGTATGGATGTGAGAGTTGGACTATAAAGAAAGCTGAGCGCTGAAGAATTGATGCTTTTGAACTGTGGTGTTGGAGAAGGCTCTTCAGAGTCCCTTGGACTGCAAGGAGATCCAACCAGTCCATTCTAAAGGAGATCAGTCCTGGGTGTTCATTGGAAGGACTGATGTTGAAGCTAAAACTCCAATACTTTGCCTACCTGATGCGAAGAGCTGACTCATTGGAAAAGACACTGATGCTGGGAAAGATTGAAGGCTGGAGGAGAAGGAGAAGACAGAGGATGAGATGGTTGGAGGGTATCACCGACTCAACGGACATGAGTCTGAGTGAACTCTGGGAGTTGGTGATGGAAAGGGAAGCCTGGTGTGCTGCGGTCCATGGAGTCACAAAGAGTCGGACATGACTGAGTGACTGAACTGAACTGAACTGATGCTGAGACAACTCTTCCCTAAGCTCCACACATGGTCAAGTCCTGCTCCTCAGGGTCTCTGGGAGTTGGGCCATAAATCTGCATTTTAAATATGTACTTCACGGAATTCTCATGCACACTTATGGCTCCCCAAGTGGTGGTAGTGGCAGAGAACCTGCCTGCCAATGGAGGAGACATGAGAGATGTGGGTTTGACTGGGTTGGGAAGATCCCCTGGAGCATGAAATGGAAACCCGCTCCAGTATCCTAGCCTCTATATTCTCATTACTTCCACTTGTTTCTCGCTTGGAGAATCCCATGGACAGAGGAGCCTGGCAGGCTACAGTCCATGGGGTCGTAAACAGTCTGACACGACTGAAGCAAATTTGTATGCATGCACATTCAAAAGTTCTGGCTTTTGATGAGCATTCAAGGGACAGGGAACTGAAGAACAAACTTCTGACATATACCTGGAGTACAGCTAGACTCTCTCTCCCCCTTGTGAGGCCACGAGGGTTGTCTGGGCTCAGATATTCCTCAAGAAGGATCTGGGTGTGTCTACTCACAGAAGGATGGGACTTCAGGGTCTCAAAGTACCTCTACCTAAAGCTATTATGGCCAGAATTATAGCTAGGAAGATTCTGCAGTGGTGACTATTATTTATTCATCAATTAGTAAATTAAACATAAAGTATCTACAATAAATTCACTTAAGGTGGACTTGGAGAGGGAGCCAGGAAGAGTTCTGAAGCAAGTCCGTTCAGACACCTGCCTCAGACACTTACTACCTAAGAACTAGAACTAGGACTCTGGAGGGCCCACGGAGGAAAAATCCTCAGAAGATACTGGGAAAATTAAACAAATGCTTTCTGAGCTTATACTTAGGACAAGTTCCTGAGACAGGCTCAGTACGTGGTGAGGACATCACAGGAAGATGTGTCCAGGTCTGCCCAACCCACCTTACAGGGCTTACAGCCCCTCAGAGGAGCTTATCATGGTGCAAAGTGGTTAGGGCTGTTTTTTGTTTTTTTTTTTTCCCCAAGGAATTTACCTAGTCCTACCTGGCAGGCACAAACAGAAATCAGAACTTTACAAGGAGGCTGTGGCAGGAAAAGCAATCAAGAGTCATTACTTTGCTGGCCTCTTCTCTCTGTGCTCCCTTTGGGAACCCTCTCCCACCCTCCCTGTGGTTCAAGGGTTGCTAGTCAAGGTAGTCCTATCTCTCCCTGGGCCTTCTCACCAAACTCTTTGGGGGCAGGCGCTCTTTTCACTGGGCTTGCTAACCCGGTCCAGGATGAGCCTTGCACTGGGAATTCCCTGTTGGTCCAGAAGCTAAGACTCTGCTTCCACTGCAGGGGGTGTGGGTTCTATCTCTGGTCAGGGAGCCAAGAGCCCATGTGCTGTACTGCACAGTCAAAAATATTTTAAAAAATAATTTTTAAAAAATGAGTCCTGTACTATATGGTTTCATTATGGCACCCAGCAGAGAAAGCCGAGGTAGTGAAGAGAAAGCATCCTAGTGATATCATACAGGCCTCTAGATCCAGACAGACCTGAAGCTGGATCCACTCCTACTCTTCCCACCATGGGTACTAATCAATCTCCTTATTGCTTCAATTAGTTTGAGCTCATTTTCTTCTCTTCTAATAGAAAGAGGCCTGACTCAAGCACTCATAGGCCTTTGTTTCTTTTGTTATTGTTCCAAGTCTCCAAATAAAAAATGTGCTATTGGCAGAAAACTGTCTTCGTAATGTGATAGTGAAAGCCAATCTCAGAACATAGATGGGCAATGTTAACAATCCTACAGAGTGGGGGCTTCTGTAAAAAACGGGCCAAGCACAACCCACCCATTAGTAGCTCTCCGAGGCTGGTCTCCTGTGGGGGAGTGTTGCTGGCTCTTTTGACCAAATGCTCTGCTCTCCAACTCTCTAACTCAGCACCACAGAACTCATCATTTCAGCCTTCCTCCTTTCCATACTTGTAACTCCTTTCCCCAAGAGTGAGAAACCCAACTCCCATTATCCTCAATATACTTACTTTCTTGAACCTATAATGCACAGAAAATAGTTTCAGAGTTGCTAATTCACATAACTACAGAAAGCAAGTGTACTAACTAGAGTTCAATATTTGTTTATAATTTGTTATCAATAGTCTGAGGGGATGTAGTCAGAACACAGTGTGTGAAAAGTCATAATGGTACACTCAGGCAGGCCTAATTCCTGCTCTCATTCCTTCCCCTCTGTTCTTACGCTCCCATCCCCCCCAGCCACCCATACTCACTGAAGGTAACCAGTCTCATTTCCTGGATTATCCTTCCTGTGTTTCTCTTTTTAAAAATAAGTAGATATATCTGTGTTTTCTTATTCCTTCTTTTCACACTATAGATACCCCTTAGCACTTTTCTGTGTTCATAATATGTATTATTGTATAATAATTAATATTGTGTATACATATAATACAATATTAATATTGTATATACATATAATGACTTCCCTGGTGGCTCAGATGGTAAAGCGGTAAAGGCTACAATGCGGGAGACCCAGCTTCAATCCCTGGGTTGGGAAGATCTCCTGGAGAAGGAAATGGCAACCCATTCCAGTATTCTTGCCTGGAAGATCCCATGGGGGAAGAGGCTGGTAGGCTACAGTCCATGGGGTCGCCAGGAGTCAGACATGACTGAGCGACATTTTTTCACCTTTCATACATATAATAGTATGTATAATATCACTTAATAATATATATCCTGGGCATCATTCATCAGATCATAGAGATATTTGATCTTTTTTACAACTGTGTAGTATTCCACTATGTATGCATACTACGTACATAATTCAACCACTCACCCACATGTGGGCATTTAGGTGACTTTCAATATTTTGCAATTACAAATAGTGCTTCAAAGAATAATCTTATGCATAAGGATTTTTTATGTTGTTGGAAATGTTTCTTGAGAGTAAATCCCTAGAAGTTGTATCAGTTCAGTTCAGTCGCTCAGTCGTGTCCGACTCTTTGTGACCCCATGAATCACAGCACGCCAGGCCTCCCTGTCCAACACCAACTCCCGGAGTTCACTCAAACTCATGTCCATCGAGTCAGTGATGCCATCCAGCCATCCCATCCTCTGTTGTCCCTGTCTCCTCCCACCCCCAATCCCTCCCAGTATCAGAGTCTTTTCCAGTGAGTCAACTCGTCGCATGAGGTGGCCAAAGTATTGGAGTTTCAGCTTTAGCATCAGTCCTTCCAATGAACACCCAGGACTGATCTCCTTTAGAATGGACTGGTTGGATCTCCTTGCAGTCCAAGGGACTCTCAAGAGTCTTCTCTAGCACCACAGTTCAAAAGCATCAATTCTTCGGCGATCAGCTTTCTTCACAGTCCACCTCTCACATCCATACATGACCACGGGAAAAACCATAGCCTTGACTAGACGAACCCTGGTAGGCAAAGTAATGTCTCTGCTTTTTAATATGCTGTCTAGGTTGGTCATAACTTTCCTTCCAAGGAGTAAGCGTCTTTTAATTGCATGGCTCCAATCAGCACCTGCAGTGATTCTGGAGCCCAAAAAAATGAAGTCTGACACTGCTTCCACTGTTTCCCCATCTATTTCCCATGAAGTGATGGGACCAGATGCCATGATCTTTGTCTTCTGAATGTTGAGCTTCAAGCCAACCTTTCACTCTCCTCTTTCACTTTCATAGAGGCTTTTGAGTTCCTCTTCACTTTCTGCCATAAGGGTGGTGTCATCTGCATATCTGAGGTCATTGATATTTCTCCCAGCAATCTTGATTCCAGCTTGTGCTTCTTCCAGCCCAGCGTTCCTCATGACGTACTCTGCATATAAGTTAAATAAGCAGGGTGACAGGATACAACCTTGACGCACTCCTTTTCCTATTTGGAACCAGTCTGTTGTTCCATGTCCAGTTCTAACTGTTGCTTCCTGACCTGCATACAGGTTTCTCAAGAGGCAGGTCAGGTGGTCTGGGATTCCCATCTCTTTCAGAATGTTCCACAGTTTATTGTGATCCACACAGTCAAAGGCTTTGGCATAGTCAATGAAGCAGAAATAGATGTTTTTCTGGAACTCTCTTGCTTTCTCCATGATCCAGCGGATGTTGGCAATTTGATCTCTGGTGCCTCTGACTTTTCTAAAACCTGCTTGAACATCTGGGAGTTCACGGCTCACATATTGCTGAAGCCTGGCTTGGAGAATTTTGAGCATGACTTTACTAGCGTGTGAGATGAGTGCAATTGTGCGGTAGTTTGAGCATTCTTTGGCATTGCCTTTCTTTGGGATTGGAATGAAGACTGACCTTTTCCAGTCCTGTGGCCACTGCTGAGTTTTCCAAATTTGCTGGCATATTGAGTGCAGCATTTCCAGCATCATCTTTCAGGATTTGAAATAGCTCAATTGGAATTCCATCACCTCCACTAGCTTGCATAGATGCGTCAAATGTTAAACAAATATGTAATTTTCTTAGAAGCTGTTCAGTTCAGTCGCTCAGTCGTATCCAACTCTTTGAGTTCCCTTTATATAGCTTCTACTAATCTGCACACTTTCCAGCAACATATGAAAGTGCCTATTTCCTCTAGCCTTGCCACCAGAATGCTGTGTCAAACTTTAAATTTTTTGCCAATCTGACAAGGAAGATATTTTATCTTAGCACAATTTCTTTTAAAAAAAAATCTATTTAGTAAAAATAATTCTGGTATATAATTCCATGAACTTTAATGTATGTATAGATTTGTTTAACCACAGTCAGGATATAGAACACTTCCCAAATTGCCTCATGCTGTCCCTTTTTGGTCAAACACTCTCCCCACTCATAAATTCTAGACATCACTAACCTGTTTTCCATACCTGTAGTTGTGACTTGTCCACATGTCATAAATACATCTTGTCATAAGGAGTCATAGAGTATGTAACCTTTTGAGATTTACTTTTTGCTCTACATGATGTCTTTGAGATTCATCCATGTCACTGTGTTCACCAATAGTTTGTTTTTTGTTGCATCCTAATGTATGGATTCACCACAACTGGCTTATCTATTTATCCACTGAAAGACTTGGATTGTTTCCAATTTTTGCTGATTATGAATAAAACTTCTATAAAGTAGAATTTTTTTAGGAAAATACTTAGAAATGGGATAGCTGAACCATACAGTAAACATAATGTTTAAGAAACTATAAAACTCCTAGAAGAAAACACAGTTGGTAAGCTCCTTCATACTGGTGTTGATGATGACATTTTGGATTTGCCACCAAAAGCAAAAGCAAACCTAAATAAGTGAGAATTCAATTAGAAAAAGCTTCAGCACAGCAAAGGAAACCCTCAACAAAATGAAAAGACCACCTACTGACTAGGACAAAATATTTGCAAATCATATATCTAATAATGCGTTAATATTCAAAATACATAAACAACTCATACAACTCAATAGCAAAAAAAAATAAAAACAAGACGAACAATCTGATTAAGAAATGGACAGAGGAACTGAGTAGATATTTTCCTAAGATGATATACAGAAGGCAAAACAAGTAATCATTTAAAAAATTTTATTTTTGCAGTAATACTGCAAAGAACCAATGTCATCTTTAAAGGTACTTACAGGGGACTTCCTTGATAGTCCAGTGTTTAAGAATCTGTCTGCCAATTTAGGAGACATGAGTTCAATCCCTGCTCTGGGAAGATTCCACATGCCACGAAGAAATTAAGCCTGTGCACCACAGTTACTGAGCCTGTGCTCTAGAGCCTGAGAGCCACAACTACTGAGCCCACAAGCCACAACAAATGAAACCCACATGCCCAAGAGCAAGAAAGAACGCACTCCTGCAACAAGACAAGCCACTGCAACAAGAAGCCCAAGTATGACGACTAGAGAAAGCCTGCATGAAGCAACGAAGCTCACCACAGCCAAAAACTGACAAAATATTAAAACAAAATTTTTTAAAAAAGGTACTTAAAAGCTTTGTTATTAAATTTCTGAACATAGTTTGAAGTTTTGAGATAATTCATCCAAAAAGTAAAATTTTCCCTAAATTTCAATTTCCAAACTTATTATATCGAATACACACACACACACACAACCATTTTGGATTTCATTTAACTTTGCCAGAATTTTTTACCTTGTTAAAACAGCTCTAAGATTTTTCTTTATTGTTCACCTCTTAGTAAGAATGGTTTTCAAATATTTTAAAGCTTTGGTATCCTCTTGAAAAGGTACAGCACAGTGGGAAAATGATGACGCAATCAAAGAAGTGTAGATTATGAGAAAAACATGTTAGCGGACTTATTACTCGTAGGATGATTATCACTTGCAAAACTATTATTTGCAGGGATTACTTTGAAAATTGCTAAGAAAAAATGTTTTCATAACACTGGAAGTAACAGTAGGTAAGTCAAGTTCCTTGCCGGAGTGCGTTAAGTTGCGGGCTAAATATGATCCAGTTCTCGCATATTTAGTAATCTTCAAACATCCCAAACCTTGCAGCACTTTCAATTCACTCTCCTCTCCTTTTCCCCACTCCATACTCTCCGTCTCTCTTTTCATCTCCACTTGCCCCCACTCTCACCCAGGCCCTCAATTTCAAAAGCACATACTGCACCTGCAGATAGGTTGATTCCCTCAATCCAGCTGTTTTTGTTTCGTTTTTTTTTTTAATCTGCGTCCTCCTTCTATCATCCTAAGCCAAGCTGCAACCCTAATTCTATAGCCAAACATGGCTCACTATTTACCACCATATCGAATTGAACTTCTTTGGGCTTTTTCTGTATCTGCCCTCAACAGGCAGGACTGGCTAAAAAATTTTAGGGGCTCAGTGCAAAATGAAAATGTGGCACCTCTTGGTCAAAGAATGTCAGCAGCAGAGCATTAAACCAAAGGCAGGCAGGGCCCTGAGTAACTGCATGGGGTTGCATGGCCATGAAGTTGGCCCCTTCCACCCTAATGAGGCCACTGTTCGTGCTGTCCAGCTTTTGAGTCTTCTCACATGTTGTTCCCTCACCTGGAACACCCTTCCACCAGCAGCCAGCTCCTTCCCACATTAAGCCTTACCCTTTTCCCAGTGCATCCATGTTGGGCAACAAATTGAGGACTAGTCTTTAGACATCTCTCTGGTCCTTCCCCTCCTAAAGCCTACAGTAGTCCTAACCATTTACACACATTAATTTGGTCCCTAATTATATACTTCCCTGTGTTATTTTCTATGTCGTTCATTCACCATCTATTGTAGGCCAACTATTTGCCTTGACTGGGCACTCTCTCCCTCCCTCCCTCCTCAAATGCAGTAGGTACTGGGTATACTACGTCCCCAAACAGTGGAGATCTTGTTTGACTTGTTCATCACTCCAACCCTAGAGATTCACATAGTGGCTCAGTGGCTCATGGCAGACAGATACTGAACAAATATTTGTTAAATAATTGTTGAATAGTCTTTTCTTTCCACTACATGGTGAGTTCCTACAGACCAAGAACTGTTTTCATTTGTTCTAGACTGTTGATTGAGAACCTACTTTGTGCCATACATTGCTCCAGACATGAAAACACAGTTCCAGACTTCATTTATTCTATATTCCCTAGCACATTATCTCCAGCACATTATTATAACAACAGCCAACACTGTTTTATATGCGCCAGGCATTAGTCTAAGTCTTACCTATTATCTCACTTAATTCAATCCCCAACGATTCTATGAAATAGGTCCCGTTATTATCACCATTTTATAGATGAGGAAATTGAGGCCTAAAGAGATTGACTAACTGGCACAAAGTCAAACAGCTGCTGTGTTTTGAAGTCAGATGACCAGACAATATTCCAATTTCTTGACTACATGGCTATGCTGCCTCCAGTGAGTATGTTTTGACTGACTAACTTGATTGAACTAGAGATCAAGGAAGAGCAGGGCTGGTGGCACCACAAATCCATAAATAACCATCAAAGGGGTTGGGCTTTATGAAAAACAACAAATTGTTATACAACTCCTTGACCAACACCAGCTGTAATAGGTGCATTAGTTTTTGCAAGCTAATATCATTTATTTCATTGAAATCACTCAGTCATAAAGCGCTAAGTAAGGGAGATAGCCCACTAAGTTACCCATGGAGGCCTGGAGGAAAAGAACACTATGTTCCTAAATGTTGGTAACTCTTTACTAGACTGAAGGTAAGCAATAAACATATTTATTGGACTCAATAAAGGCTGTTGACACCAACAAGCTTACCAAGGCATTAGCAGGGGAAAAGGAAAAGGGTGGGAATGAGAAAATAGGAGGGTGGAAAATGGAAAAGCTAAGTCTAATGAAATGCTGGGAGCCCCCAAGAGCTGCCTTGGCTGCTCAGCTGCTGTGGGTTCTTGCCCCAAGAGAAGGCAGAACAGTCAAAATAAGCATTAAATTTAGCCAAAAACAAGTGGAGGAACTTTTAGTCCTATGGGGCTCAGAGAAATGGAGTCAGCAAGTCACTATCTGTCACACTTTGATTTGGATTGTGCATCAAGTAAATGAGCTAGCATACTGCAAGTGGCCTGAAAACACAAGGCCCAGGTTGATTCTGTGTGTTGTGTTGTGTTTGGGAGATTTATGCCACTCACATAAGTGTGTGATAAGATGCAAGGGGTGAAAGCAGCTATTAACACTGATTAACTCAAAAGTTGACCACCAGCACACACAGCCATTGTTTCCACCAGCACTCGTTAGTGATGGGCTTTGGCTGGCTGGCTTCACAAGAGACAAATGCCATTACAGGAGACCAAATAACCTTATTTAAGCAGTCAACAGATAATAGAGACGCTCCAGGTATTAGCCTGACTGCATTAGTTTGATTTGTTACTACTGTTCACCTTGTCCTGGCATTAATGGAGACAAAGGCTTGGAATTACTAGGAGCAGAGTTAAGCTATGGATTAGAGAGAGCCTGCGTGTTTTGAGGAAAAGATAATTTTATCTTGGACTTTCATTTCCATTTTCATCTTTCTTGATTTTTCCTCAAAGTTAAAGTCTAGTTTTCCTCCTGAATACCATCATATTCTCTCCAATATACTGACAATTATAATTGCTAAAAAAAAAAATTACCTGCACATTATCTCCTCTAACAAGAACAGCCTTTATCTTTTAGGTTTTTGTAAATGATTTTAGGGGAAATATACTAGTTACCATGTATATTATCTTATCTCTTGAATATTCTCACATATTATAAACCCATTTCACAATATTTTATTATATTTTGTTATTAGTATCTGAAAGTATAAAAGTACATACATATTACATTCAGTTATTTCTTCAATATGACAATTTCTGTATTTATTTTTTTCTGACTTCTGAATGCTACTTGTTTCAGTTAAAAGTGCATAATTTCTATTATAAATGATTTCAGTCATAAATATGTAACTTCCATTTAACATAATTTCATTATACACAAAATTGAATTTTAAAAGCACATAAATCTGTTATATTAAACTGTCACTGAAAAATACTCTTTCCTCACCAGACTTTTTATAGGTATAAGCTTGTATAAGTAGAAAATAATTTAAATACATTATTAGTTGTTTATCAAGGTTTGTGATGCTGTTTCATTTTTTTCCTAAAGTCTGTAAGTTTATAAAGAATCCTCACACTTCTCAGACTTGGGGGTTAGGTTTAATCTTAGATAAATTCTACATAAACTATGATTACTCTGAAAACTCTCAATGTGTCAAAAGCTCTAGTTCAAAAATTAACACTGTGAAATAGTTATATATAGGACTTGTTAAGCCAAGCAAACATTAAGAACAAAACACAACTATATGTCTGAAACTGCAAGATGTTGGAAAGATGCAGACTGTCAACTGTGATGACATTTAAAAAATAACAGCAAAAATAACAAATACATGTACAAGTATATATATGTGTATACATATACACATGCTTTTATACACAAAAAGATGTATAAAAATGTTTAATGATGGTTATCTGTGAAGGAGGAGATTTGAGGGACGTTTAACTCTTACTTCTATACTACTTGAATTGTTTACAATATGTAAATATGACCTTAGGGATTAAATTAAATGGCTACTTGAAAAAGCTTACCCATTACATGACCCTTTCCCCTCCAACCCACTCCTGATGACTTCTAGTCCTCCACCTTAATATAATTTCACAGGAACCTATGAAGAGCAAAGACGCACCCGGTGGATAAACTGTGACTAACATATTTCATAAATGGAGCTCCAAATTGTATATTACCAAAAGCAGTTCTTTGTTAGAAAAAGCAGCTCCACAGTCTGACAGCAGAGACTTCCTCAGAAAACATTTAATGCTTCTGTTCTTTCATTTACTTCGCTGCTGCCCTTCTCTTCCTCCTCGCTCTCCATCTAGCAATAGTGAAACACGATAAGCACAGCTTACTGCTGACACAGAGCTTACTGGGACACAGAGTGGTCTTTCCTCCAAATTGTTCTCAGTAAATGATTTTTTAAAAGCTCTAAAATCTGAGTCATGCTACTTTTCCTCATCAGAAAATGCAAACTCCTCTAATCTTTCTCATGCAATTAAAAAATGAAAGAAAAATATATATATATAAAACCAGGATAGATACTGTAATTCAACAAGAACCTTCTACTCTGGTCCTTACCAGAAGAGAAAGAAGAGCAGAGGAAAGAAAAGGCAAAAGGTAGAAAAGAAAAGGGAAGCAAGGGAGAATTCAATCCAAATGGGTGAAGTTGGAATACAGCTTCCAGGAAACAAAGTCAGCGTCCTCCAGCTTATATTAAACAGAACATCCACTCTGGCCTTTCATTAATTAAATGGAAAACAAATCCCCAGATTCCCAGAAGGACTCCCTTGTGATGCATCTTATCCTATTCCTGTCTTTAAGTGACAGGAACCATGGCAAATGCAAAGAAAATACAGTTTTTGTCCCAGAAAGTGCCCTGGTTATTTCCAATGACAACGTCAGAACATATACAAAAGACAGGACGGTTATCCCACCTCCTCAGTCAACATATTTGTAACAAAACATACAGGTGATTAACTGGAAATAGATATGTCAGATGATCATTCTCATTTTGATGAATGAAAGTAAAGCATGATATTGAATGGATTAGAAAAATAACTAAAATTTGCATTTATTTGTAGCTCAATTCTTTTGCGCAATCCAATACTAATGGCATGAATAAGACGATTGATGATTTTACATCTCTACTTTGGCATCATAACTTTGCTGAATAAAAAACTTGAAACTAGAGTGCTATAAGAATTTGTATTGATATATGGTGAGAAAATCTCACTGCTTTATGCCAGAAATAAAGAGAAACAAACAATTCATGAATAAATCATATGTTATAATATATTAAGTATAAACACATTTCAAAATGCAGTTGAAGGGAACTTATTGAAACAAATCACATCTTTGTGCCATTCTTCAGACTATTTGACTTGAATTATTTTGTAAATGGAATCCAGCTGTAGAGAAAATTAGCTAAGAGTTTACTGATTTTAACAAACTAATTTATTTGATTAAATTTGCTCACCAAAAATAACTAGCTTTTTCTGCAAATGTTTATTAAAATATATAGGAAAGGCCTTTATTGTAACTAACAGTGCCCAAGTATAACAGGTGCCATGTTATAATAGTAATTATTTACAATATATTTTCCAAGAAAAATGACAATACTCAGATAAAACACAGAAAACATAACATTTTCAATACTTGATATTTCCATTAATTCTTCACGTTTTGCAACTGGAAGATAATTCCACATGTTTAGTTTTCTATTTATTCCAGGAGATCTGTGTTGAAATTTTTTTTTGCCATTAGAAATTGTGATTCTCTATGGGACCTTTTCAGCTTTGCACGCCGATTTTGGAACCAGATCTAAAATTAAGGGAAGATAAAACAGACCTCAGAAATGTTATTATTAACATTTTCATTGCTACAAGTAATAACTAAGTTTGAAAAGTTACCTGGATTCTGTCCTCCTCTAGGTTCAATTTTTGAGCTAAGTCTTCTCTGATATCAATGCCAGGATAGCAGTTTACTCTAAAGACATTTTCTAACATTTCAATCTAAGAATAAGGAAATAGTTATTTAAAATGTTGATCTTTGGTCTGTCATCGTAAAATAGACTTTAATTTATATAGCAAATTAATTACATTCAAATCTTGGGCAATTAATCTGCAAGCTTTTTTTTTTAATGACTATCCAGAAACTGTTAAAGAGGAGAGAGAGAGAGAGAAAGAGAGATACGGCCTATTGTTTCATTAATAAGTCTTCTAAACTGAGATCCCAAAGTGGATGGGCTTTTGGCCCAACAGGGCATCAGTTAAAGCCTTTGTATTAAGATTATTGGCTGAAAAAAACTTCCTACCTGGTTTTGAGTAAAAGCAGTTCTGGGTCTTCGGCCTCTATACCAACTCAACTCTCTTTTCAAAGAAAGTCTCTCTGAGGGTGAAAAGTAATCTTCGTATTTCAAAACACTTTCTTCCGGCACTGAGTGATCCACAGTTTGAGGTAATGAGATCCCATTGGGAAGAGTTGGGACATGTAGACATAGGTTAACTTCTTTCCCTAAAAAGAGAAAAAATAAATCCCATTTTAGGTGTCCATTTCTATATTCTACAAAGTTGTATAACAAGTAATTTCAGAAACTTGTCTCTAACTTTCCTAATAGAATTCTTCTGGGTTTCACAGGAGACCAAAATCCAAAAAGCAAACAAAAATGAGAGCCCTGTCTTGCTGATAGAGAACACTTTCTGGCCTCTGAATGTCATTTATTCTTCAGTGAGAAGATTTAGAATATATGATATGGCAAATAAACCCAGAACTCTTCGGAAGCAAATAAAGGCTCCTGGCATTTCTCGTGGGTGCACTTCATTCCTACTTGGATCTAAGGTCAAAGTTCTTTTTATTTCCTATAACACTCAGATGGAGGCATTAAAAGTGCTAGATATTTCAATTATGTACTTGGATGAAAGTAAAGTTTTTATCTAAGTCTATGTAATATGAAAAAAAGAAAACAGGCCAAATTAAACACTGTAAACAAATTAACAAAGAAATTTAAAAAATTAAGTTGTGGTGTACCTGAAGAACCGCAGGTGTCTGCCCAGGGCCTGTGGGGTTTCGTGGACGGAACACAGTCTTCCTTCTGGTCCAGTCCTAAGATACTCTCAATTGAAAAGGGGCAGGGTGAGGGTTTGCTTTCCCCAAGCCGAGCACCTTCCTGAAGGCTAGGAGACATCCTTGCATGGGCTGCACAGAGCAACAGCTCCAAGCCTGCCTGGCTGACTCTGCCCCACGTGTCCGGGGCTGGACCTTCCTGCAGTTCACCTTATTGCTCCGCTGACAAGGGGGCTGGATTTAGAACGTCACTAATTAAAATCCCGTTTCAGAAAGTTTTAGCATGTCAATGCACACTGGCCCAGCCAGCCGCTCCAGGAGTTAATTGTTTATTTGTTTGCAAGTAATTAGCAACTAATGGCTACACCACGGGGGCCACCTACAGGGACAAAAAGTGTTATCTCTCCTAAACAGAACACAGACTTAACTTTCTCAAAAGAAATGATGCACACAGACTAGCACTCCTCTTTTATTTGAAATCATCAATGTATAAAATCATGCTTTTTATTCTGAAGTTTATACTTTCATGGACTCCAGTTACCTAAACACACAGGCAAGACAGAAGAGCAGTCAAGTAATAAATAATCTAATTTAAGTGAACTTTCTTCCAAAGAAATTGGAAAAATAATAATCTCTTAATGCTATTACAGTAATTCTGATGAAAATGCCCGCTTTTCACATGCATATGTAATAGTGACTGCTGTCAATGAAAACACAATAGTATTTGGAGTGCAGCATTCTGGAAAAGGTTGGCAATGTTATTAACACTGAGTGTAATTTTCTTCCAAGTGCCTGGATTAACTCACAAGGAACAGTTGCACCAAGTATTTTAAATAATTAATGAGTTAATTCTCTTCTTTCATCTTTTCTTTTAAATGAGAGAGATACAAGTTAATGTGAAGATTCATATATAACTACCTCCAAGCAACTTAAAAGTATGCCTATTCAAACTAAAGGAAGAATTTCTCTCCCATCAGTTGTTTCAAAGAAAAATACATAGTTTATCTTTTAAAGCAAAATATTTGTTGATGTTTTGAGAGACTGGATGGTTCTCATGAGGACAAGAAGACTTGTGAAAAATAACCAAGAACAAGATATTTTCATTTCATCATCCTAAGGAAATGTGAAATTAAAAGAGAAATATAGCTGCTAAAGGAGATGATTCTGAAGTGGCCACTTCTCACCAAAGTTATAACACTTTTAATTCTTGTACTCTCTTGCTCCTCTTCTTTTAATACCTTCTTGATGATAAATTTAAGTGCTCGGTTTTATACAGCATTCAAACAACTACTGGGCTTTCCTTGTGGAAGAAGAAAAGTAGTGTGTGCTCAAGGAGGAAATAGCCTCTACAGGATGGAGCTGAACTTTATCAGATTTTGCCCTATCGTGATATCACTTCCTATCACGATGTCATAAATACCAAGCGAAATTCCTCCTTATGTGAGCTCTAGTGTGAACAAAGGATTCACATACAAAACAAAACATGCACACAAGATGGAGTTATAAATATACAAGTAAAGCCATTCTGACAATGAACAAATTAGTAAACATATTACCTCATGGAGGTTTTGCCTATAGTGTCTTGGAAGGTAAACAGTGCAATGGTGGGGGTTCCCCAACTCTGGAGCGACCTGGAGAAAGAGATTGATTCAGGACCTTCCAGATTCTTTCCTTTCCTTTGAAACATTCATTCACTGATTCATCCCACAAATGGAAGAACATCTACTGCGTACCTAAAAAACTGAACAGGATCCTTGCCTTCACGTGCCCACAAAGCTCAAAGTGGTGGCAGGGAGGGGGGGCCAGTGAGACAGGCAACAATGACTGTAAATATTAATAAATAAATTATCTTTACATTAACCAGTGATGAGGATGGAAAAAGAAGAAAGATGGGCCAGGAAAGCTGGATCCTCAGTAAGGGAGGTAGAAGGAGGCCTTACTGAGACCTTCGACCCCACAGACTAGGGCCCTAGAGGCACACACTGCAGGATGCCACGACACAGGCTGAAGCAACTCCAGTCCCCAATTTCTTCTTTATCAGCACAGACAGTGCAATATTTTTATTTATCCTGAGTTGATTTTATGTGGACTTAATACCATTTTACATCTGGATGAGTATATGAAAATAAAAGATAGCAAAGAGTTTCTTTCAAAATGTGGAGGCAATATTTTCTCATATATCCACTCAACAGACTTTTACAGAGCACTTAACATGTGTCAGACACCATTCCAGGATTAGGAATGAACAAAAGCAAGGTAATTTCAGACAGCGATAAACTCACTGAAAGGAATAAACAAGGTGGTGGTGATGAAACATAATGGGGGTGGAGGTGGAGTGAGAAGAGGGTCTTTAAGTATTGATGGTCAGGGAGGCCTCTCTAAGGAGGTGACATTTTAGCTGAGGATAAGAGAATGCTAGCATGCCAACATCTTGAGAAAGAGCATTCCAGTCAGAAGGAACAGCAAGTACAAAGGTCTTGCAGCTGAAAGGTATTGGAATATTTGAGGAGGAAAAGGGCAGTTAGCCAGAGAGCGGTGAGTGGTACCAGATGCTAGTGTTTGGAGAGCCAGGCCTGGCTGGATAATGGATGCCTTTATAAAGACCGTGGTAAAGGAGTTCAAGGGCAAAGGGAACCTGGGGCAGGGTTTTAAGCTGGGATTAATATGACAGTCTGAGTTGTTTTTACTTACAACATTTCTGACACCCAGTGTATATGGGCTTTTCCACACAAAGTGATTCTCCAGTTCTCTGTAGACATCAACAGGGTATCCTACAGTTCAATTCTGACCCTAACTACCCCACAGGTTAAGGGCTTAGTCCACCAAGGCTACAGATAAACTCGCAAGTCCCAGGTTGCCACTTGTACTTCTGAATAACTGACTGTAAATTCAGAGTTCCCCTTCACAGGTTCAATTATTTGCTAGAACTCACACAACTCAGTAAGGTGCCCTGTTTACATTTACTGGAAAAGATACAATTCAGGAGCAGATGGAAGAGATGTGCAGGGCAAGGTGCGGGGGAAGAGGCATAGAGGTTCCATGCCCTTTCTGGGCACACCACCCTCCCAGCACTTCAATGCGTTTGCCAACCTGAAAGCTCTCAGAATCCTGATCTTTTTTTAGTGGGCTTTTTATGGAGTTTCATTACATATGCAAGATTGATTAATCATCGGCTATTGGTGACTGACCTCAATCTTTAGTCCCTTTCCCTTCCCCTGAGGTTGGGAGATGGGGCTGGAAGTTATAAGCCTCTAATCTAGGTTTGGTCTTTCCTGTGACCAGCCCACATCTTGAAGCTATTGAGAAGCCCACCAAGAGTCATGTCATTAGAATAAAAGATGCTCCTATCACTCTTATTACTCAGAAAATTCCAAGAAAAACAGTAGCTGTATGTCTGGAACCAGGGACGGAGACCAGATATATTTCTCTTTATAGCACAGACAGGATATACAGTTTTAAAATCCCATCCTGGCTGCTACACAGAAAGAGACTAAAGAGTGATGAGTGTAACCAATGAAATCGAAGACCAGCTGGGAGTTGTTGATTCACCACATTCTTACTGAGCATAGACTAACGCAAGGCATCATTCTAGGCATGATGAGAAGACAGATAACTGTCCAGGGGCAAGAGATGATGGCTAACAGTGGATCTGGGAAGTGGTACAATTCTTTAGGAGGTTGTGGGAGATGAAGTAATTGGATAATTAGTTCCAATTCTTTCATCCCCACAATATATCATATAGCTATCCCCTTGCTGTGGCCTCATCGTGGATACGGTGTACTTCCCACCCCTCAGCTTTGGGCTTGTCCATGTGACTTGCTTCAGTCAACAGCAAGTGTTGTGACTAGAAGCCTGAAATGTGACTGGTTTGCCCTCCTGAGCTTCTGACATCACTGTGTGGTCATCCGTGGGGCAGTTGCTGCCTCTCAGCCTAAGCCCTAGAATGAACACACGTGAAGGAGACCCCACCCCGTCCTGCAGCTTGCAGTTAAGCAGGCCAAACTCAGGCAAACTCAGCCAATCAACTGACCTGCAGTTTCATGGGTGAGAAAAATAAATATTCATTGTTTATTAAGCTACTGAGATTTCTGAGGTTATTTGACATACAGCATTGTGGAGGAAACAGCTCCTTCATGTGGTAACAGAAAAACACATCTTTCTGGTGGATTGGTAGAAATGAAGGAAACAGAGGCATTAAGGATGACTTCTTTGGCTTGAGTGAATATAGTGTCATTTATTGGGGTGTGGAAGCCTGGACTAGCGGAGGAAAGGTTTGGGGGAAAATGAAGAGTTTCAGTTTGGATAGCACGTGGGCTACTGGATTTATGAGTTTGAGCTCAGGGTTGAATCTCTAAGTTTGTGCATCACTAGCACAAATCATACATATTAAAACCATTAAAAGCCAGAGGTTTGTATGAGATCACCCAGTGAATGGCCCTAGACACAAGAAGGATCTTAAGACCCAGTCTGAGGTATTTCAATATTTAGAAATTGGAGAAGGTGCGCTGGAGAAGGAACTAGAGAAGGAAACAGGTAGTAAGCCAAGGGAAAAATCTGGAGATATGATAATCAACCCAAGAGAGGAAAAAGGATCAAGGAGAAAGACGGCTACAACAGTATCTAAGTGGTCTCACTGCGCCCATCCTTGATCCCTTACGGTTTTCTATCAACACAGTAGCCAGAAAGAGGGATTATTTAAAAACATATCCGTTCATGTCACAACTGTGTTCAAAAAATGGCTTCCCATCTCAGTAAAAGTCAGTCTTTATAGTGTCATACAGGGTGTCACATGATCTCCAGCTCCCCTTCCCGACCTGATCTTATCTTTCATCACATCTCCCACGCGGACTTTGTTCTGGCCACCCGGAAACCTCTCCTCTTCCTGAAAACACAGGTACAGTTCTGACTCAGCCTGTACACTGGCTGTTTTCACTCCCTAGAATGTTCTTCCCTCACATATTCTCACAGTTTACTTACTCTGTTTACCTCCTTCAAGTATTTTCTTAAATACAATTTTTTCCAATAAGGCTTACTATTTCAGTCCCTTAAAAAATTTCAGGAGTCTTGATGCCCTCTCTCCTGTCCTTTGTCTCATTATATGTTTATCTTGTTTCCTGTTTATTGCCTATTTCTTACCTTTAGAATTTTTGTTTGTTCTGTTTGTTCTAGCATCCACAACAGCACTCAGCTAAAACTAGATGAAATAATAAGTGAATGATCAGCTGCGTCAATGCTGCTAAGAGGCTGGGTAAAAAGAAGACAGAAATGTATCCACAGATTTGTAACAAGGGAGTTACTGTCAACTTTGGCAAGCTGGAAGGGTAGAGAAAAAAAGCCAAATTTGAAGTAAACTGGAGAATGAATGAGATATTTCTGTTACAGCAATACGTTGGATCATATTCCCTGAAAGACTCTTCCATTACAAAACAATCAGATCTTGTATAAAATATATCTTCACGTGCAATGCTGAGATCTGAACAAGTAAGGGAAATTTTGTTTCCTCACCACATGAAACAGTAAAAACCCAACAACCAAGAACTGAACTCCCAACTGGGAGCAGTAGTCAGCAGACAAATGATAAATAAGAGGTCACCCACAAGGGCAAAAATCCTTAGCATCACTGAAACCAGGATTCTAATCCTCAGGCTAGTAGCAGGTAGGGGAGTTGAACAGCAGATTCTCACTTGAGGTCACTTTAATATTGGTTCTCGGCAAAAGCAGACCAAACGCTCTCTGGGAGAAAGCCTTCATAATTTAGGTCACAACATTCCCACAGATTAAAACTAAGCAAATATAATCTCACAATCAAAGAGAAGCAAGCACATGTGGGCAGCCACCATGATAGGTATAGAGGCCAGCATGGAGAGGAATTGAAGTTTCCTGTCAACAGTCAACATCAACTTGCCAGCTATGTGGATATCCCACCCGGCAAGTGAATCTTCCAGCCCCATTCAAGCCTTCATGTAACTAAAGCCCCAAATGACATCTGACCACAGTCTTAATGGAAACTACAAGACAGGACTGGTATCCAAGTCACTCCTGAATTCTTGACACAGAGAAACAGTGAGAGGTATTAAATGAACACTACTGTTTTAAACCACCAAGTTTTGGGTGATTTACACAGCACTAGATAATTTATCTAAAAAGCTCCATCATAAAAAACGGAGAAGGGGGAAACTGTAGGGAGACAAGAACAAAAGACAGAACACAAATTACCAATATTAGGAATAGAGAGGTGATACCACTATAGAGAATATAGACATTAAAAAAAAAAAAGAATATAATGAAGAGCTTTATACCAGTAAATTCAGTAGCTTACATGAAATAGGCAAGAATCTTAAAAAAAATATATGATTACAAAAACTGGAACAACATGAAATGGAAAATATGACTAGCTATACATATCTATTAAAGAAACAGAATTGGTTATAAAATTCTTTCCCACAGAGAAAACTTCAGGCCAAGATAACTTCACTAGTGAAGTTCATCAAACATTTAAAGAAAATCTTACACAAACACCAATCTTAAACAAACTCTTTCAGAAAATGGAAGAGGAAGGACCCTTCTAAGTTTGTTTTATGAGGTCTGGATAACCCTGATAACAAAAATTTTTTTTTAAAAATTATAGACAAATATCTCTTATGAACACTGACACAAAAACTTTAAAATATTAGCAAACTGAATGTTGACACATATTAAAAAAAAAGGATAATACATTATGGCTAATTAATGGCCACTATATCATCTTTACCAATGATTTCAAAATATAAACATAAAAATATACCAATCAATCAAGGAAAGGGTTGTGAAACCTTCCATATAATCAATCCTCAATATCTTTCAACATTTATTTTGAAATAAGAAATAAAAGCCTGACACACTGTCATTGAAGAGAAGAGATTATAGGAATTGTAAAATTGGAAGTCTATATTTTAAACATATGTATGTACAAGATGAAGTAAAAATGAGATGTTTATGCTTTATTTTGCTCTAGTAACTTGTAAAGCAACTCAGGCTTTGCTAATGTTTTCTAATTATGTATTTCAACTAAATCTCAAATCATGAACCATCAGGAAAAATGCCCAATGTCTTAGATGTTTTGGCAGAGTTTACAAAAAACCAGTCATAGCACAATAAGAAAGAAAATCAGCCTGAGTGAAAACCAGGCTGTGAGCATAAGAAAGAAATGCAATAAGCAAAGCTTCATAATGTTAGCCTCTTACTTCTGCATAAGAATAACACTCTTCTATTTGAGACCCTCAGAATTTTAAAATGTGTTTTCTAAAATATATAAAAGACTTTAGATTTTACTGTTAACACCTTCAGTATCTCCTAGAAAAATGCCAAAGTAGACATTTAATTAATATTTGTTAAATGAATAAATAAATGGATGGATGGATGGATAGATGAGACTAGGCAGAGGAGACATTTGTAAATACACATAAATGTTGTGTGTTTGCTATTGTTGCCAGTGCTTCTTAATGTGTAAGAGTATTCCCAGTGTTCTATGAACTACTTATATGTCACTCTAGGGTAATCCAC
Source organism: Moschus berezovskii (assembly GCF_049115385.1). NCBI lineage: Eukaryota > Metazoa > Chordata > Mammalia > Artiodactyla > Moschidae > Moschus > Moschus berezovskii. The sequence goes on from NC_142483.1 coordinate 16,629,529, forward strand.
AGATTAGACATTATGATATTCCGTAACTAAAATTCAATAAAAGTGAGATGGGGGATTCCTTATTTTAAATTGGGGTATAAGAGTTGGACTATAAAGAAAGCTGAGGGCCAAAGAATTGATGTTTTTGAAGTGTGGTGTTGGAGAAGACTCTTGAGAGTCCCTTAGCCTGCAAGGACATCCAACCGGTCCATCCCAAAGGAGATCAGTCCTGGGTGTTCACTGGAAGGACCGATGTTGAAGCTGAAACTCCAATACTTTTGCCACCTGATGCGAAGAGCTGACTCATTGGAAAAGATCCTGATGCTGGGAAAGACTGAGGGCAGGAGGAGAAGGGGACGACAGAAGATGAGGTAGTTGGATGGCATCACTGACTCAACGGACATGGGTTTGGGTGGACTCCGGGAGTTGGTGATGGACAGGGAAGCCTGGTGTGCTGCGGTTCATGGGGTAGCAAAGAGTCGAACATGACTGAGCAACTGAACAGAACTGATAGGTGTTTTACAATGTTCTGTTATTTTCTGTAGTACAGCGAAGTGAATCAGCTATATGTATGCACATATCCCCTCCCTCCCGTCCCTCCCATCCATCTAGGTCATCACAGAACACCAAGATGAACTCCCTGTGCTATACAGTAGGCTCCCACTAGCTACCTGTGGGGGATTCACTTAAAATCTGAGCTTAAAATTTTAAAATCCCGAGGCACAATTCATGTCTGTGATACTCTGTCATTCCTAAGGTCATTAGCCTTTGCTATTACCTGAAACACATGGTATAATCCTCAGTGGTTACAAGGTTTAAGAGAAGAATAAACTTTAGTCGCTTAATCGTGTCCTATTCTTTGCGACCCCATGGACTGTAGCCCGCCAGGCTCCTCTGTCCATGGGATCCTCCAGGCAAGAATACTTGAGTGTGTTGCCCTTCCCTTCTCCAGGGGATCTTCCTGACCCAGAGATTGAACTCGGGTCTCCTGCACTGCAGGTGGACTCTTTACCACCTGAGCCACCAGGGAGTTGGGATTATTTCACACATACTTCTGTCTCTCCTGGCAACCATCACAGTACTCATCAAACAGAAGATATTAAACAAAGTTTTGTAGAAAAGTTCACTCTATTTATATTTAGAAAAGATTTTAGGGTTTTCTCAATCTCAAAAGATTATAGTTTCATATTTGAACATTTTCAAACCAGTCAAAATTGTTTTCTGTACAGTGCCTCTTGTATACATCAACTTCTTGGTTTTAAAAATTTGATATAAAATTATCTAAAACATTGATGCCTTTTGATTTTTAAAAATTCATTTAATATTTACTATGGTACATAGAGTAAAATGATAGTTTCCTTCAATTCTACTCCATTTTTACTGTCCAACCCACTGGCCAACATTATTAACAGTTTAGTGCTTCTTCCTATCTTTTTAGAATGCCTTGACATAAATAGGTAGCTGCACACACATGTTTTTATCCACATGTAGCCAGACACACATACTGTTCTGCAATGTGGTTCCCCCACACTGACATGACATAAGCACATATAGCTCTGTCTCATGCTTCAGCAGCTGCCTGATGCTACATTAAGTGGAAGAATCATAATTTATTGAACTACTCCCTTGATAACGGCACTTGGGTGTCTCTAATTTTTTAAACTCAAACAATGAATACCTTCTTAGCACATATGCATGAGTATTTCCATGAAAAAGTTTCTTTGAAGAATATTTTTTGTCACCCAAAATTAAACCATAATTTATTATGAAGAATAAAGGAATATGCTTTTTGTGAATTCTGTCATATTTCATTCCAAGAAATCTTTATCAATGAACACTCCCAGCCAGTATAGCCCCTGTCTTTATGTCCTCCCCAGATTGACATGGGAGGACAAGAAAATTCAGGGCTAGGTTAAATTAGACTCAGGATTTCCCTAGACTCAGTAATCAAAGATAAAATAGTTCAAGATTTGAGGCTTCCAGGGGCTCAAGCCTACACGTTAATGTCACTTAATCTAATCATTATAGATTAAATTAGAGTTGTCAGTTAACTTGAGAACCTGATTGTCAGTTATAACATTGTTTCTGGAGGATAAATGCCATGGTTTTCTTATCAACTTAAAAACAAACTTTTAAGTCACAACAAACATTTATTAAACTCCAGCATGTACCGGGATGTACTAGGTAACCAGGAGATGAAATGATTTCTGCCCTCAAGAAACTCATGATTAAGAAAGTAGTAATTACATTAATTTTGTTAGGTGTCATGATTTGATCATGGTTATATTTATTAAAAGTCCCTCTAAAAGATTCTACTTATTTATAGGTGAAATTTCAGAATGTTTGGGTTTTAGTTTAAAATACTTCAGAAGGGCTTTATTGGCGGTCCAGTGGTTAAGAGTTTACCTTGCAATGCAGGGACACTGGTTCGATCCTTGGTCTGGGACAATCCCACATGCCATAGAGCAACTAAGCCCGTGTGCCACAACTACTGAAGCCCGCACACCTAGAGCCTGTGCTCTGCAACGAGAAGTCACCGCAATGAGAAACCTGACCACCACAAGGAAGAATAGCCGCCACTCGCCCCAACTAGAGAAAGCCCACGCATAGCAATGAAGACCCAGCACAGCCAAAAATAACTAACTAACTAAATAAAATACTTCAGGAAAACAAGAAAGAAAAGAAAGATAATCGAAGCAAGTGTTGTAAAATGTTGGTAAGTGCTGAACTGGGGTGATGGGTATATCACAGTGGATTCACTGTCTCTAATGAATAAAAATTTAATATCGTGGGTTCATTACTCTCTCTACTTTTGTAAATATAAGTAGCACAATTCTCTTATTCTTCTAGGAATACCAATAAATAAATACAAACTTTCAATATAAGAAAATAATAAAGATGTGTGCACAAGAAGTTGTGCAAGGGAGCAAAAAGGGGCCCAAATCAGCTTGAGTGCAACTGAACAGGACTGATGAGTGGTGAGAGCCCAACCCTGGTGTCACACTAACTGGGTCCAGATTCCAGCACGGCCTCTTTCTAACTATGCGACCTTGGGGATGTAAATTAGCCTCTCTGTGCCTCAGTTTCCTCTATAATTAAATGGGGATAACTGAGGATCAAATGAGATTAGTATTTGCAAAGCCCTTGAAATAATCCCTGACACATAGTAAATGTTATGTAAATTATTTGCTATCATTTATTACCATTATCAATGTTACTAGAAGGCTTTTCAGAGATGTCTTCAGGTAGAGATGTTTCAAGAAAAGGTCAGAGAAAAGCAACATAATGAAGGCCAATTAGGTGTAGGTATAGGGGGGTGTGTGTGTGTGTGTCTGCTTGCTGAAGGGAGTAAGAGGGAGAAATGACTGTGATTCCCACATTTCTAGTTTCTGTGATCAAATGTATAATGATATCAGTGGCCTGCCAATGCAGGAGTCACAAGAAATGGGGGTTTAATCCCTGGGTTAGGGAGACCCCCCAGAGAAGGGACTGGCAACTCACTCTAATATCCTTGCCTAGAGAATCCCATGGATAGAGGAGCCTGGTGGGCCAGAGTCCATAGGATCACAAAAAGTTGGACACAACTGAAGCGACTTAGCATGCAGTCACACATCATTAACAGAAGGAGTAGAGCTGAACGAGAGTTTACCGCTTGGAAATTGTGTTTCTAATCATATAAACAAATGACAAAGTATTTAGCAAACTGAATTACCTCAGAATGAAAATATAGTTCCCCAGACTGAGAAGGTAAAACACTAATGAAAATTGGCAGCATGCAATTTAAATGATAAAGGTTCTAAAAATACTGTAGGAGAATTTATCAGGATTTGTAAACATTATTGTTATACAGTTCACACATCTAACCTAAATAAATGAGCTCATTTTAGCAGTAGAAGATAACTGGAAATAACATTTCCACAATCTAGCAACTCAGATATTAGTGGAATTGACTTAAAGTAAATATACATTTCTAAATGGTTTTAATTTTGAAACGCATCTGTCATTTCAGCAGTGTTTTCAGGAGTTCTTCAGTTAGGGTTTGTTTCATGTTTCCTCATGATCTCTGAGGGGATGACACAGAACTGATACTGTATTCTCATTATTTCCTATCAGGTAGCATATAATTTTGATTAGTCTCATTATTGGTGATTTTAACTTTGAGCATTTGATTAAGATGGTGTCTTCCAGGTTTTCCCACTAGAAAGTTACTCTTTCCCCCTTTATAACGTAGTATATTTTTTTGGTGAGGTTATTTTTAAGCCTATGCAAATACTTTGTAACAAACGTTTTTATTCATTTATTTATATCAATATGAACTCATGGTTTTCCATTTTATTTAAGGAGTTATCTCATTACTTACTGTGATGCTGAAATTTCCCCTGATTTGGCTAATGGAAGTCCCCTTCAAGCTGATTTGTGTTCTTTCCACACATCATTTTTTGATGTGGACCATTTCTAAAGTCTTTGTTGAATCTGCTACAATGTTACTTCTGTTTTATGTTTTGGTTTTTTGGCTGTGAGGCATGTGGGATCTCCCTGACCAGGGACTGAACCCACATCCCCTGCATTGGAAGGAGAAGTCTTAACCACTGGACTGTCAGGGAAGTCCCTTGACACATCATTTTTGAGCACTTTCTACCTCCGAGCACAAGGTGTCTCAAGTATATCTGATTCTTTTCTTGCTCCAGACCTAGAGTCAGCCATTTCTCCGAGGAGCCCTATTTCTTTTTAATGAACAATGGTGTTTGGAAGCCAAGATATGAACTCAGATGTGCATCCACTGTTATTGGGGCATCTCTTGCAAAGGTTTTCTCAATGAAAAAGGTAGGAAATAAATGCAGGTATGTGACATATACACACTTTATATCCAGTTTACCCCATACACGTATTGAAACCTGTGAGTTCACATGTGCTGTGCTTAGTCACTCAGTTGTGTCTGACCTTTACGACCCCATGGACTGTAGCCTGCCAGGCTCCTCTGTCCATGGGGATTCTCCAGACAAGAATACCGGAGTGGGTTGCCATGCCCTTCTCCAGGGAATCTTCCAACCGAGGGTTCGAACCCAGATCTCTCTCACTGCAGGCCGATTCTTTACCGTCTGAGCCACCAGGGAAGCCCATCAGTTCAGTTCAGTTCAGTTCAGTCGCTCAGTCGTGTCCGACTCTTTGCGACCTCATGAATCACAGAATGCCAGGCCTCCCTGTCCATCACCAACTCCCGGAGTTCACTCAAACTCATGTCCATCGAGTCGGTGATGCCATCCAGCCATCTCATTCTCCGTCGTCCCCTTCTTCTCCCGCCCCCAACCTTTCCCAGCATCAGAGTCTTTTCCAGTGAGTCAACTCGTCTCATGAGGTGGCCAAAGTATTGGAGTTTCAGCTTTAGCATCAGTCCTTCCAATGAACACCCAGGATTGATCTTCTTTAGAATGGACTGGTTGGATCTCCTTGCAGTCCAAGGGACTCTCAAGAGTCTTCTCCAACACCACAGTTCAAAAGCATCAATTCTTCGGCGATCAGCTTTCTTCCCAGTCCAACTCTCACATCCATACATGACCACGGGAAAAACCATAGCCTTGACTAGACGGACCTTGGTTGGCAAAGTAATGTCTCTGCTTTTTAATATGCTATCTAGGTTGGTCATAACTTTCCTTCCAAGGAGTAAGCGTCTTTTAATTTCATGGCTGCAATCAGCATCTGCAGTGATTTTGGAGCCTAAAAAAATAAAATTTGACACTGTTTCCACTGTTTTTCCATCTATTTCCCATGGATACCTCTAATTCCAATCTAGCACTAGAGGGCTCATTCTAACTTTCCCCCTTTTCATACAGTATTTGTAATTCCCTTCTCTGACAGTGAGAATCCTGGCTTTTTTTATCCTCAATATTTACCTATTGCATGTATCCCCATATGTAACCCAACTGCCACTGCTACCATCCCTTCCCCACAGAGATGCAGCCAGCTCTCAACCTGCACAAAAGCCCTCGCCATGCGTGAACACCAAAACAGCCCTCTCAGGTATCCTCACCCGATGTTTGCTCCAACATCCTATTGCCTGGGGGTTGTTTCTCCACCAAAATGCCATTTTTGCCCATCTTTTGCTCTGATGCCCTACACAGGCTCTGGCACTGCACACCAGGCAGCTCCTTTGTGGGGATGCCCCACCCCGCTTGCTGGACTCCAACACCTCATTCTGGGCCCCTGTGTCTCACAACCTTGCATAGATTCCTACTTTATTTGGTTCCACCTAATGGCTTTAAGGGCTTTCCTAAAGCCCCTAAAGTGGTAAGGAATCTGCCTGCCAATGCAGGAGACATAGGAGACACAGAATCAATCCCCGGGTTGGGAAGATTCCATGGAGGAGGAATTGGCAACCCCCTCCAGTATTCTTGCCTGGACAATCCCATGGACAGAGAAGCCTTGTGGGCTACAGACCATGGGGTCACTAAGAGCTGGATGTGAAGGGCAACTGGGCATGCACACAATGGCTTTAGGGCTGAATTATTCAGAAAGGGAAGAGGAAAAACCATACACTTGTTTTTACATGAACTCACTGTCTTCTGTTATTAAGACATTATTTTTGACCCTATATTATTTTGATCATGACTTAGCTAAATCACTCATATAATTTTTCCTTTAAATCAGTATATTTCATAAAGTACTGAGTTTACTTAAGACATTGTTAATTTGTGCATAATTTATGATATCTCATATCAGTAGTTTATCTAGCATCTTCAACATGTGTTTCAAATCACAACCTCAATTAAAAGTGTTTTTATCCAAAATCAGGGTAGAAGTCAAAATCCTCACTTAGGCTTTACATGATGTTATCTCCTCTTCCTCCTCCCCAACAGATTACTCCACCCTGGCTCGCCCCTTTCCTGCCACTCTGATCTCTATGCAATCCTTCAAATAGAAAGGCCACGCCTGCCTTAAGGCATAGGGCCTCTACCCTGGTTGTTTCTCTTCCTGAAAAACTTTTTCCTCAGATGTCCTCATCGATCACTCCAGTGACTCCTTCACATTTTTGTTCAGATGCCATCTTTTCAATGAAGTCCACTCTGACAAGCTTATTTAAAATTGTAACTGCTCTTCACCTCATTTTCCCTGTTTTCCATAGCACTCCCCACTTTCTAATATATTTTTTATACTGCATATTACGTTTAAATTTCTTTGTCCTTCTTCCTCCCATCGCCACTAAACTGTAGTTCCACAAGGGTAGAGATTTTTAACATTTTATTCATTACCTAATATGTACTGAATGAAGACATCCATTTCCTGAGGCAGTTTAAAATCCCCAAACTAAATTTAGGGCACCATCTAGTGTTCTTGGAGGGATGTGCTGATTTACTGTGAGACTTAAATACACTGGTGGTAGTTTAGTCGCTAAGTCGGGTCTGACTCTTGCGACCCCATGGACAGTAGCCCGCCAGGCTCCTCTGACCATGGGATTCTCCAGGCAAGAGTACTTTAGTGGGTTGCCATTTCCTTCTCCAGGGGATCTTCCCAACTCAGGAATCGAACCCAGGTCTCCTGCATTGCAGACATATTCTTTACCAACTGAGCTATGAACAGTACTGGTATACTCAATTCTCAGTAACTCTTTTTACTGCCCTCTGTATATATAAAATTAAAAACCAAAAAGTAAAATGATTTCAATACTTTACCAGTCATGGGACTTACTGGCTTCTCTAACAGCAATCTCTTTTCCAATGACTTGCCTATTGCTCCTGAGAACTTCTGGGGAGTAGTAATGTCATGAAGGTCTATGTCTTTTAACCTTTGGGAATCTCCCCTCTCCCCATTGCCAAAAAACAAAGACCAAAAAACAGAGTAATAGCCTTTGTTGATTTTGTACCTACACCATTTCTCCAGAATAACACAATATATACTGATTAATTTTTTTTTTTTGGCTGCAAAAGTCTCTAAATCAAAGTGATAAAACACTAGCAAGGATAATGGTAATATTATTTAAAATACTATCCAGATTCTCTACAACAATGAGGAGTCTTCTGATTTAGAAAATAATGGTTTCTTTAGTTATGATACAGAGGGGGAAATGAAGAAAATGAAAGCTGCTTTAAAAGCATTAAAACATTTAAAATTTAACAGGAAATAATGAAAAGAATACTTAGCTTATTTTTACTGAAAACTTATTGTGCCCAGCACTATTCTGAAAGCTCATTAAACATCTTCTGGACTCTACCATGTAGGTTCTCTACATTAAGCCCCACTTTTTAGATGACAAAATGGAGACACAGAGGAATTAAGTAACTTGCCTAAAGTCACAAAACTAGTAAAGACTGAAGCTAAGATTCCAAGTCAGCTAGGTTGGCTCCACAATCCATGTCCACGAGCTCATGCTCATGTTTTTATTCACCTCCCCAAAGAAACAGGAACAATGCTGCTTGGTTTCAAGGTACTCAGATTGGTCCAAAAAATTAGTTTACAATGTCCTCATCTTCCAAAATTGAATCAAAGCGACCATAAAAGAAACAGCCATATACAATTATCCTAGAAATAAAGTTTCCTTCTTTTCAGAGTCAAGAAGTAGAAGCTATATAATTTGCCTTTCTAAGGATTTATGCTTTAGCCATATATATATATAATCTAAGGATGCTGTGGCAAACAGCAAAAACAACAATAGTATTAATATTAAGATCAAAGGCCAGAGAGTGGCTTGCACTGGCACAATGAAGAATCTGATAGTCCAGGTTGCCCACCCACCTCTTTTTGCAACACATTCCTCAGAACATTTTATTCTACTCCCAACTGCCCAAAGCTTTTCCCACCTCTACCACTGGTTAAAATGTTTTAGAGTAGATGGAAGTGACTCAGGATCCCCAATTACCAATTAATATACTCCTGAATTTTGTTCAACTCAGTTGGAGGTAAGAAAAAAACCTGAATTATCTGTTAAAGTGAGTCTCATTAAGGAGTGACTTATTAGGTAACATCTAGAATTATTTGCAGTATACATTATGCTTTTGAAAGGAGTATGAATTACCCCAGAATTTGAGATTGATGGATTCTTTCAGGGGATATTTTTAAGAAGTAGGATTCCCAAGGTCTCTAGATGATTCTGGAAATGGTGCCCCTCTCACCACCCTCAGCTGGAACTAAAGACTCCTAAATGCTTACTTGACTCTTTAGTAGTCTAAAATACACGGTTATTTGGGTAAGGGAAATGGTTATCTTCCATTCTGGAGAGAGATTCTCAACATGCAGTTTGAGGATGAGCTGCTTTGGACTCACCTGCAAGATTCCCAGCCCTCACTCTTCTGCTGGGCTCAAGATAGCATAATCTGTATTCTAACAACCTCCCCCAGATGACTTTCATGTGTGCATAAGTTTGGTAACCACTAACCTAGGGGGATCATTTTAAAAAATAAAACACCAGTGTCATTTTGGTTATTGGATCCTTTCCTATTATATAACACCACAGACCAGTACTTCAAGAAGTATCATGTAAAAACCTAATTATAAGAAGATCAAATATAATTTTAAGAGGCTAATAATTAACAAATCTACTTACCAAACTATACATCTTTTTGTTGTAAATTATATGTGTGAAACATCTCAGTGAATTCTTTGGCGGATGACGTTTAATCCTGCCTCCCCTTCCATAAAATTAACTAGCTGGCCAAAGTTTTTTTTACTGTGCTACCCACACGTGAGTCTCTAGGAACCCCTGAGGCATACTCTGAACAAGCCTCATTTCCTCTATAAAAGAAATCGAGTTTGATCAACTGTACAGAACTTAGGCTGATTAAACTTATACTAGCTATCAAAGGAAACTACAATCTTGCAAATTTAGGCATGTTTTAAAATAGGAAATACGATTATTTTTCTGGATGAGCAGACTGAACAGTAGCCTAAAGCTACAGAGTCCACGTAGAAAGCCTTTTAAGAGTCTAAGTTTTATAATTTAACTGAACTGCCTCTCCACACAAGTTGAATAGTCAACTTGTTTTTGTTTGCTTTTTCATCAGTTGAACCCAGGAAGAATTCCTTGCCCCTCTCTGATAATGTAATAGCCTCTTGAGAACCCTTTACAAGAATACAGTTTAGAAGCATCAGTTCAGTTCAGTTCAGTTCAGTCGCTCAGTCGTTTCCGACTCTCCGTGACCCCATGAATCACAGCACGCCAGGCCTCCATGTCCATCACCAACTCCTGGAGCCCACTCAAACCCATGTCCACAGAGTCGGTGATGCCATCCAGCCATCTCATTCTCGGTCGTCCCCTTCTCCTCCTGCCCCCAACCCCTCCCATCATCAGAGTCTTTTCCAGTGAGTCAATTCGTCGCATGAGGTGGCCAAAGTACTGCAGTTTCAGCTTCAGCATCAGTCCCTCCAATGAACACCCAGGATTGATCTCCCTTAGAATGGACTGGTTGGATCTCCTTGCGGTACAAGGGACTCTCAAGAGTCTTCTCCAGCACCACAGTTCAAAAGCATCAATTCTTCGGCGATCAGCTTTCTTCCCAGTCCAACTCTCACATCCATACATGACCACGGGAAAAACCACAGCCTTGACTAGACGGACCTTGGTTGGCAAAGTAATGTCTCTGCTTTTTAATATACCATCTAGGTTGGTCATAACTTTCCTTCCAAGGAGTAAGCGTCTTTTAATTGCATGGCTGCAATCAGCATCTGCAGTGATTTTGGAGCCCCCAAAAATAAAGTCTGACACTGTTTCCACTGTTTTTCCATCTATTTCCCATGAAGTGATGGGACCAGAGGCCATGATCTTTGTTTTCTGAATGTTGAGCTTCAAGCCAACATTTTCACTCTCCTCTTTCACTTTCATCAAGAGGCTTTTGAGTTCCTCTTCACCCTCTGCCATAAGGGTGGTGTCATCTGCATATCTGAGGTTATTGATATTTCTCCCAGCAATCTTGATTCCAGCTTGTGCTTCTTCCAGCCCAGCGTTCCTCATGATGTACTCTGCATATAAGTTAAATAAGCAAGGTGACAATATACAGCCTTGATGCACTCCTTTTCCTATTTGGAACCAGTCTGTTGTTCCATGTACAGTTCTGACTGTTGCTTCCTGACCTGCATACAGGTTTCTCAAGAGGCAGGTCAGGTGGTCTGGGATTCCCATCTCTTTCAGAATGTTCCACAGTTTATTGTGATCCACACAGTCAAAGGCTTTGGCATAGTCAATGAAGCAGAAATAGATGCTCTTCTGGAACTCTCTTGCTTTCTCCATGATCCAGCGGATGTTGGCAATTTGATCTCTGGTTCCTCTGCCTTTTCTAAAACCTGCTTGAACATCTGGGAGTTCACGGTTCACATATTGCTGAAGCCTGGCTTGGAGAATTTTGAGCATGACTTTACTAGCGTGTGAGATGAGTGCAATCATGCGGTAGTTTGAGCATTCTTTGGCATTGCCCTTCTTTGGGATTGGAATGAAGACTGACCTTTTCCAGTCCTGTGGCCACTGCTGAGTTTTCCAAATTTGCTGGCATATTGAGTGCAGCACTTTCACAGCATCATCTTTCAAGATTTGAAATAGCTCAACTGGAATTCCATCACCTCCACTAGCTTTGTTCACAGTGATGCTTTCTAAGGCCCACTTGACTTCACATTCCAAGATGTCTGGCTCTAGGTCAGTGATCACGTTATTGTGACTATCTTGGTCGTGAAGATCTTTTTTGTACAGTTCTTCTGTGTATTCTTGCCACCTCTTCTTAATATCTTCTGCTTCTGTTAGGTCCATACCATTTCTCTCCTTTATCGAGCCCATCTTTGCATGAAATGTTCCCTTGGAATGTCTAATTTTCTTGAAGAGATCTCTTGTTTTCCTATTCTGTTGTTTTCCTCTGTTTCTTTGCATTGATCACTGAGGAAGGCTTTCACAAAAAAAGGAAACCATTTAACTTGATGATAATACCCCACCCAGGTAATTCAGATACCTAAGATAATTTTTCATTGGAATTATTTAGTTTGGCCAAGTTAACAGGCCAAACTTCAGTCACACCATATAATTACTCTTCTTTCTTACACTTTGTTTTCATTTGTCACTTACTCCTGATTCTTATCAATTGTCACTAACTTTCCTTTCCTTCACTTACAATCTAATCACAGTTCAACCAAGAATGTCACTTACTGTGAAAGTCTTCTTAATTCAGAGTCAGGTTGCATGCCACTGTGCTGACAGAGTAGACAAGAAGCGTCCAAGGCCAGAGCTGTGTTGCTGAGATCTGTACCATGCCGACGCCGGGTACGTTCAAGCAGCTGGCAACCAGTAACACTGTAGGAACTGATTCCAAACTACCTTTCAGAAACTAAAGATCTCATATACAGGGTGACTCACTGATAAAACAATTTAAGGGGAGAGCTCTTACTGAAAGTTATTGAAAGCTATGAATAATCCCATGAAACTACACTGCAAGTCTACTTGGGAAAACTTTTAAAATTTGATTTTATTTTTCCTTTAAGAGATCCTGGGAAAATCTAGTATTTTAGTTTAAAGTAAGTAACTTGCATCCCGGTTACTGTATTTGGATTTGTTCCACTGTACCTGGATTCATTCCAATTTATCTGTGGAACTGGGCAACTAATAGTCTTTATTTGGCATTTCTTATATTTCTTGAATGAAAATGGGATGGACTAGTGGGATTAATGGCTAGGTATTTAGAAGAGACTAGTAGATGCTGAAGAAGCTATTTAAATATTCTTCCAAAACTTTAACAGAAATGCTAATCATAATAACATAATAACATTATGTTATTACTAACATAATAAATCAGTGTACCCTGACTTTAAAAAGATATTTTCACTTACGATTAATAAGAAATATGGAAGTCTGAATTGTGGCATGTCAGTCTCTCAAGGACAGGTTAGAACTGATGAATTGGCAACAAAGTCAGGTTTTTAAATGAATATATTGATACTCAAGTGCTCAGAAAAAATTCTTTTCGAGTATACTATCCACGAATTTACCAGAAAGCCAAGTTAACAACACAACTAATCTCGCAGACATCTGAGTTAGCCAGCACCATTTGGCTGGAGAGGGGAGACTGGACGCTGCGGGCAGTTGGGAAGGTTATAATCTGAGGAAACTAAAGGCGCCTGCAGAGAAGCCTCTTTCGTGGTCTCTGACGAAAAATGTTGAGGGAGAAGTAAAACCGCCCCAACTTCCCCAGAACGGTCCTCACTCGAAGCTCTGGTTCCAGGAGACGCACGCTTTGCTGAGGTAAGACGGTCCCCTACGATTTAGAGCCAATCGCTCGCGACGGGTAGGGGTCGAGGTGCGCAGAGAAAGCCGCCTCAGCCGCCTTCGCCTCCTCCGAGTCCCTACCTCTCAGCAGAGCGGCGAGCAGCGAAGGAACCTCCGGGCCAGCCCCGCTGCGCTGACGGGCGTCGTCGCGAGCCAATGAGCGCGCAGAGAGGCGGAGCAGGCAGGCCGGCGGGGCGGGATTTCCCGCGCCATCGCGCGGCCGCTCGGCGCCCGGCGAGGGCGGCGGAGCCAGCGAGAGAGGGCGGGTCGGGGTCAGCTGCTGCAGGCGGGCGGGTGCGGGGAGCTGTGGGCGGCCGCCTCGTCTCTTGCCGCCGCCCTCTGTGTGCCACGATGCCGGGGATCGACAAGCTGCCCATCGAGGAGACGCTGGAGGACAGCCCACAGGTTAGGCGGCGGGAGGCGAGGGAAGGAGCGGGGCTGGCCGACTCCAGGCCTGGCGCCGCCGCGGCCGCAGGTGCCCGCCCTGGCCCAGGTGGGCGCCACCCACCAGTATCCCTGCCGGTCGCGGGCGGCGCCCGGAGCTGCCGAGGCCGGGCCGCCCTCCCGAGGCCCGCGTGGGCCTGCGTCGCTGGGCCGAGAGCCGCGCTCGGGGTCTGGGAGTCGGCGGGCGGCGACCGAACCGCCGCCGCCGTGGCTGGTGGGCCCGGCGGTCGCAGCGCGCGCGGGGCTCCCTTGTATTTGACAAAAGATGCTTTTTAATTGCCGTGATGTGCGGTGATAAATCCAAATCCTGAAATTTTCTTTTCGAAAACCTCTTCGGAGGAAATGCGGGAGGAGAAAAGACCCTGTAGACTTAATGATTTCTGATCAAGCTAGGGAAGGAAATCGACAGTTTTGGGGGGGTAAATACTGAAAGTCTCTCGATTAGCGCGTGCGGAAAGCCCTCGGCGAAGCCCGTCTCGGATCCCGGAGCCTCCCGGCCGAGTGTCGTGACCCTGAGTGCAGCCGCTGTCACTCGGGCCGTGCACGCCGAGAGGTGGACGGCGCCTTTGCGGCTCCACGACTGCTGCGCCCGGGTTGCAGACTTGGCTCTAGTAAACTCAACAAAATAAAAGCCCCGTGTTTTGTGCATTGGGGATGATGCTGGTGTGGTTGCTCTAGCTTTAGATAGTCTCTTCCTTAAGATAGGAAGACGTAACAGGGACTTATGTTTTCAGTACTGAAGAATGAAATCAGCTATGTTTAAAAAAAACATGCTGGTAGGGGCTGGAACTTGGGCTGGGAAACTTCATCCCTAGGCCTATCTTCTTGCACAGTAAGGGATTCGAGACGATGTTGCTGTTGGGCTATCACTTAGAATGAAGATAGTTTTCTGAAATGTTCATTTAGAACTACAGTTGCACATATTTCATGTGTCTTAATGGTTTAATATGACTCCAGAAGAACAGGAGGGAGAAGCTAGATCCCACTTTCCTGTATGACTTGTCTGCCATGGATATGGTGCCAGTTTTGACTGCCAAGTTGCAGTTGGGCTCTGATTGTAGAATTGATTGGGGTTTTTTTTCACGCCGAAAGTTATCTTCACAGGCCCGATCCCTGCTGGTAATGTACTTTTATCAGCCTATACTGACACAAAGAGAGACCCACTTCTTGGCTTATTTTGACTGCCAGAATAATAGCCAGTTCAAATATTTAATGACTTCTGTAGTATAAAGCTATAAGCTACATTTGTTTCAGATGTTTAGCAAAAATTTTGTGGGATGTATTGGTCAGGTACACTTTGTCATTTTACTTTTTTATAAGACTCAACAGACTGCCTTACCTTTCTTCTCTTACCTGACCTGGCTTTTATAGCTGCTCATAAAGACTGCTCAGAATGGGTTACACAGTGCCCTTAGCCATGACTTATGAGGAGGGTATAATCTGTTAACTAATTCCTTGAGTTTTTCACACAGTAAGTTTACAACTGAGCATTAGTTGTTTTTTTTTTTTCCTGTTTTTTACAAGCATGTGCCATATTAGTATTAATTTTTAATGAAATAGCCACATTGATAGTCTTTCAATTTCTAGAAGTAATAAATCTGAACTAGTTAATATTTATTTGGGAAAGTTAATTGGGACAACTGGGATTTAGAAAGGGAAAACATTGGGAAGCAATTCTAGGGGAAAACTTGTGGCAAGAATGAAAGCCCTGGATTTGGGATTTAGTCTATAACGATTTTAGTCTTTACTGCCAGTTGGTACCTTTTGCTTTACGGCAAGTCACTTAACTCTCTAAATTTCAGCTGTTATAGATAGTGAAGGTTTTAATCTTTGTACTTGATTATACAAATAATAGTTGTGTGCTTCAGAAAAATTAAAGATACAGAAAGCAGAGTTACCTGTCTAGCACTCAGAAGCAAACTCTGTTAATAGTTTGCTTTCTTTTTTGAAGGTTTTTTTCTTTCTCTTATACCTTTTAATGTGATTGAGATTCTATTGTGCATAATGATTTTTATTTGGCTTTAACTACACATCATAACTTAAGTATCATCACACATTATTACATACTGAATAAACAACTCAAAGGTTGCGTGTTTCCTTGACTAACTTAATATGGTTGTCCTGTTGTTGGATTTTTGTGGTTTTATATAGAGAGCTGAGATTAATGCTTTGGGACATAAATTTTTATTCTTATCTGTACTGTTTATCTAGCATCAGTTCAGTTCAGTTGCTCAGTCATGTTCCACTCTTTGCGACCCCATGGACTAAGCATGCCAGGCCTCCCTGCCCATCGCCAGCCAACTCCCGGGGTTTACTCAAACTCATGTCTATTGAGTCAGTGATGCCATCCAACCATCTCATCTTCTGTCATCCCCTTCTCCTCCCGCCTTCGTCTTTCCCAGCATCAGGGCCTTTTCAAGTGAGTCAGCTCTTCTCATCAGGTGGCCAAAGTATTGAGTGTCAGCTTCAACATTGGTCCTTCCAATGAACACCCAGGACTGATCTCCTTTAGGATGGACTGGTTGGATCTCCTTGCAGTCCAAGGGACTCTCAAGAGTCTTCTCCAACACCACAGTTCAAAAGCATCAATTCTTTGGCCCTCAGTTTTCTTCATAGTCCAGCTCTCACATCCATACATGACTACTGGAAAAAACATAGCCTTGACTAGACGAATCTTTGTTAGCAAAGTAATGTCTCTGCTTTTTAATATGCTGTCTAGGTTGGTCATAACTTTCCTTCCAAGGAGTAAGCGTCTTTTAATTTCATGGCTGCAATCACCATCTGCAGTGATTTTGGAGCCCAAAAAAAGAAAGTTTTCCACTGTTTCCCCATCTATTTGCCATGAAGTGATGGGACTGGATGCCATGATCTTAGTTTTCTGAATGTTGAACTTTAAGCCAACTTTTTCCACTCTCTTTTTTCACTTTCATCAAGAGGCTCTTTAGTTCTTTATTTCCTGCCATAAGGGTGGTGTCATCTGCATATCTGAGGTTATTAATAGTTCTCCCAGAAATCTTGATTCCAGCTTGTGCTTCATCTAGCCCAGTGTTGCTCATGATGTACTCTGCATATAAGTTAAATAAGCATGGTGACAATATATAGCCTTGACGTACTCCTTTCCCAATTTGGAACCAGTCTGTTGTTCCATGTCCAGTTCTAACTTGCTTTCTGACCTGTATACAGGTTTCTCAAGAGGCAGGTCAGGTGGTCTGGTATTCCTATCTCTTGAAGAATTTTCCACAGTTTATTGTGATCCACACAGTCAAAGGCTTTGGCATAGTCAGTAAAGCAGAAATAGATGTTTTTCTGGAACTCTCTTGCTTTTTTGATGATCCAGCAGATGTTGGCAATTTGATCTCTGGTTCCTCTGCCTTTTCTAAAACCAGCTTGAACATCTGGATGTTCACGGTTCACGTATTGTTGAAGCCTGGCTTGGAAAATTTTGAGCATTACTTTGGTAGCGTGTGAGATGAGTGGAATTGTTCAGTAGTTTGAGCATTCTTTGGAATTGCCTTTCTTTGGGACTGGAATGAAAACACCTTTTCCAGTCCTGTGGCCACTGCTGAGTTTTCCAAATTTGCTGGCATATTGAGTGCAGCACTTTCACAGCATCATCTTTTAGGATTTGAAATAGCTCTCCTGGAATTCCATGACCTCCACTAGCTCTGTTCATAATGATGCTTCCTAAGACCCACTTGACTTCACATTCCAGGATGTCTGGCTCTAGGTGAGTGATCAAACCATCGTGATTATTTGGGCTGTGAAGATCTTTTTTGTACAGTTCTGTGTATTCTTGCTACCTCTTCTTAATATCTTCTGCTTCTGTTAGGTCCATCCCATTTCTGTCCTTTATTGAGCCCATCTTTGCATGAAATGTTCCCTTGGTATCTCTAATTTTCTTGAAGAGATCTCTAGTCTTTCCCATTCTATTGTTTTCCTCTATTTCTTTGCATTGATCACTGATGAAGGCTTTCTTATCTCTCCTTACTATTCTTTGGAACTCTGCATTCAAATGGGTGTATCTTTCCTTTTCTCCTTTGCTTTTCGCTTCTCTTATTTTCTCAGCTATTTGTAAGCCCTCCTTAGAAAGCCATTTTGCTTTTTTGCATTTCTTTTTCTTGGGGATGGTCTTGATCCCTGTCTCCTGTACAATGTCATTGTACAGGATTTATCTAGCATAGAAAGGAGGAAAACTTTTAAAGCTCCTGATATAGATGTATTTATTAGATTATTTAATCCTAATCAAACGTGGCCTGCCAACTGCTATATAAAATAGAACTTGGAAGTTGAAGAACTACTCTGGATTACAGTTATTATTTTTAGTTTTGTTGTGTGTGCTAAGTTGCATCAGTCATCTCCAAGTCTTTGGACCCTATGGACTGTAGCCTGCCAGGCTTCTCTGTGCATGGATTCTCCAGGCAAGAATTCTAGAGTGGGCTGCCATGCCAGCTAGGGGTTCTTCCCAACCCAGGGATCAAACCTTGGTTTCTTATGTCTCCTGCATTGGCAGGCGGATTCTTTACCACTAGTGCCACCTGGGAAGCCCCTCTTTTTAGTTTTACTTTACAGTAACTATTAAAATAGAGGTGTATTTGCAAGTCCAAATCCAGATAATTGAACAAAAACATTTTTAGGTTTATCTTGCTCAAACTGTACCATTCTGCAAAAGATATCATTTGTTGAAGTAGGAAATCTGAAGCCTATACTAGATACCTTATCCATGTTTACCTATCGTTTTTAAGTCAGAAACTTTCTATTTAGTGAGAACAGATAATGATCTTTAAAAAATAATTGATTTTATGTGTAGATAAATATCAATGATTCATCCAAGCTAGAACTGGGAAGACAAACTCCAGTCCCAAATGAAGGCTTTTTTCTTTGGCATAATGTGAAATACTCATAGATTATGAGGTATACTTGTTTTGATTCACATTTTGATATCTCTTATATTGAGATGCCTCTTATACTTGATGTTGTTTGACTTGTAATTGCCTGCAAATGTACACACTTGGTTATTTCTCCTAGTGACATGGCTGCACCAAGTGCAACTTTTCAATGTTCAGCCAACAAATCAATTTAACAACCACTTGAAGGATTATCAGTCTTGTTTTTTGTCTGAAAATATTTCTTTGACAGCTGGTAAAATGAAGCAAGTGTTGCCATCAAAACTTGCTGACTGGATATCAATAGTTTGGAAGAAAATACTGGAGATAAAAGTGGAGTGCTTCTAAGAAATATTTGTCACCTGCTTGTGGCACAGGATAATACTGGATGTGAAAACATAGCTAGTGATGACTCTTATGTCAAAAAAATACAAGAGTTGAAATTATAGGGACTTCGTTGGTGGTACAGTGGTTAAGACTCTGTACTTTCAATGCAAGGAGCACAGGTTCAGTTCCTGGTCAGGGAAAGAAACTTGCAGCATGGTGCAGCCCCCCCCAAAAAAAGAGTTGAAATTTTAGAGTTGTATTAATTTAGGCAACTTGTGTTTTCTTTTTTTGTATTTATATGAGAGTTATATATAAAATTCTGCCAAAGATCTGTTCCCATGAATATAAAGTAAAAACTTCAAAACATAAGAAAATCTGAATTCATAGCTTAATTGCCAGCATTATTTTGTTTCTTATACATGTGTGCTCAGTTGTGTCCACCCTATGGACTGTGGCCCATCAGGCTCCTCTGTCCATGGAGTTCTCCAGGCAAGAATACTGGAGTAGGTTGCCATTTCCTACTTCAGGGGATCTTCCTGACCTCGGGATCGAACCTGGGTCTCCTGCATTGCAGGATTCTTTACTGTCTGAGCCACCATAAAACTGGTACAGCTCATAGTGGATGTCATCATAGATTCTATGAAATGATACCATATTGATTGCATTTGTGTAAGCTGCTAACTTTAAACAGTCATTATACAATTTTGAACTTGATATTATGAACTTAAAAACACAGGGAAGCTGTTTCAACTCTGTTTGAGGCTAAACATCTTTTTAAGTTTACTGCATGTTTTTGCATAATGTTTTATTCCTTGAATTAGAACGATCATTTTTGAAGATAAAAAGAAAACCTAAGTGGCAGATTTTTCTTAGGAATGGAACTACCTAAACAAGAGTTCATGACGTTTTCTTTTTTACATCTTAAAATAGCACTTGGGGAATGGGAGTAGGGCACCAAAGCTAAGGAAAAAAAAATCTGTCAGATTTAAATCTCTGAGGCATAGTTTGCTTTCTTGTCAGAGCGTATAAATTTTTTTCATTTTTAAATCTCTGGGGCATTGGGAAGTACAGGACTGAGAGAAACTGGATTCATATACTGGCATGATTTTGTGCTGCCTTTTTTTTTTTTTTTTAAATCATAGTGACTTAGCTGCTGCTTCTGAAAATAGGAAGCTAAGGAAGAAGTTGATTTTTAAGAACCAATTTCTAAGGCTAAGGTGTAAATTAACTAATTGTACAATAAAAGTAGACCCTGATGCTGGGAAAGATTGAAAGCAGGAGGAGAAAGGGACAACAGAGGATCAGATGGTTGGATGGTATCACCAACTCCATGAACATGAGTTTGGACAAGTTCAGGAAGTTGGTGATGGACAGGAAAGCCTGGCGTGCTGCAGTCCATGGGGTCGCAAAGAGTTGAACATGACTGAGCGACTGAACTGACTGACAATAAAAGTACAAAGTTGCTTTTTAGATTTTAAGCTGTAATTATCTCAATAATTGTTGAAATTTAATTCTTCGCCTGCCTATGGGGTATAAAAAGGTGATCATAGCTTGCCTTAATATGCTGTTTCCTTATCTCTAACAGTCTTAACATTTACTGACTGACAAGTTTTTACTCTGAAAGTGCAGGCAATTTTTACACGCCCATGCTCATTGTGGGGAAAAATAAAAGCCTAACAATATAGAAATGTATAAAAAAGAAGAAAAAGTAACCCCAAAGTCTGTACTCAAAACAAATCTTTTAGCATTTTATAGGCCATGTTGGGGATGGAAAGGGGCACTGTGGTATGATTTTGGATTGCAGTGGGGAAGGGTTTGATATCAGTACAACCAGAAGAGACTGGAAAGAGAGAAATAATCATACTAAATTATCCTGAGAAAGGATATTTAAAATATTTATACATGCAGTACTGTTCATTTAGTCTTATCTGAGTCTGTAGATTTAGTCTTAGTTTAATTGCAGACTTTCTAATTCATAAAAATATACCTTTGTTGCTCTTTCTAAGGATTGTGTAACATAGTTGGAAAATCTCTCTGTTTTAATGAAGTGAAATAGAGAATAAAGAACTCCAGCATCTTGGCATTTCTACCAAAAGAGAGAAGATAGATTAAAACTCAGAACTGTTAAGAGTTCTAGTATCTTATGATTTTTCCTTCCTTTAGGAGGGAAAAAAAGATTTCCACTTGATTTATATAATGGTTAACATAAACTTAATTGCTTTTATTTTATACAGACAAGGTCTTTACTGGGTGTATTTGAAGAAGATGCCACAGCTATTTCCAACTATATGAACCAGTTGTATCAGGCTATGCATCGGATTTATGATGCACAGGTAAAGAACTAAAGGCTGACTCAGTGCATTTATAAAATGAATCTTTAAACCCATGGGGATAGAAATAGTATGTCTCTTATTTACTGGTGTTTAGCCCTGTCTGTGTTGCAGAGTAATAAACATTTGTTGAATAGATGGATGAAGATTAAGTATTTTGTATTGCAGAGCTCACATTTCCATTACTAGTGTATAGCTTGTAGCACTACAAAAGTGATGAAACATCTGCTCCTCTTCCCCAAACACAGTAAGGACTTTCTTAGCGAAACTCATTGATAGTGATCTTTGCCTAAGATTTGACTGAAAACCCCATATTGTCTCCAGTATTTTCTCTAATCATGTTTTTAATCTTATGGGATACTTCCCCTTTTTGAGCAGAGGACTTGAAAGTAGCTAGCCTCTATCTAGTTAGAAGGTAATAAAGATCAGATATAGCTCCCAGGTATCAGAAGATGAATTTTAAAAGAAGGCAACTAGACTTTTTAGTTGAACAGACAACAGATTTGAGCCTGTGTTTATGCACCTTAATTATAAGCTTTAACAGCAACCTGGGCCCTATGATGAACTCTCTTTGGGATTAATTAAGAGCACCAGTTTCTTTTTTTTTCTCCTTAATTTCTCTTCTTTCTGAACTCAAATGTTCAGTAGGTAAAGTTACTGTGATAGTTATTTATTTTTCTTAGTGATAGGTCTCTCAAGAATTTGATTTCTGACTACATAGATTAATGTGTAAAAGAAAAACTACATTTGTCATTATACTCATCACTGAAAAAAGTCTTTAAAAAAAAGTATTACCTTCATATGGCTGTGTTGCTGTACTGTATGACTAGGTTGACCACATTTTGGTTGTACGTTATTAAATGCTTCATGGTCTAGTATCAGCATGTAGAGAACAGGGATAATCAGTCAACACTGTAGACTGTCTTTAAGATTTTGCTAAATAACATTATATACAGCTTACTTCTATCTTTAACTATTAGTTTTTATTAGCTGAAAAGAAAAAGCGCATGTCTGAAACACTGCTAAATTCCTTGATGGCGTCTATTTCATGGTTTGAGTCTCCCTTTAAAGTGCTTTAGTTGTAGTTCCCTTTCCAGTGATTTAAGAGAACATGTTGTACAGTACTTAAGCGATGAATAAAAGTGGCGTAGGTATCTTCAATTAAAACTTTTTTCTTTATCTGTACTATTGTGTTAATTTGAATGTTCATCTTTTCCAGAATGAATTAAGTGCAGCAACACACCTGACTTCAAAACTTTTAAAAGAATATGAAAAACAGGTACCGTATATGAAAGTTCTAAAAATATGATTTAAAATGTGTAGTGATACAGTATCTATATAAATAAACAGATTTTCTTTTCAGTAATTCTTAGCATTGTAGAACCCATAGAAGGTAATTTTGATATGCCATTGAAATTCATTATGCACTTATGTCTAATTTTAATGACTTTATGTTAGAGACAGAGGTTATCTGATTTGCCTCTTTTTTCAAATGAAGAAACTGAGGCTTGCTCGAGGTTACACAGCTGGCTAGCAGAGGAACTGGAGCTAATTTTAAATCTCTGAATTCCTAGTGTGGTGTGCATTCCTATATATCATGTTGATTGGTTACTTAGCAGACATTTTAATTAATGTGTACTAATTCTATGAATTACACTATTTTATAAAAATGATGTTTTTAGAGCTTATTCAAAATTTGTGAAGTTTTCTGAAGCTATTTAAAAATAGAGCATTGGACCTTTACTTCATCTCTGTTTCTCACTTTTCAGCGTTTTCCACTGGGAGGTGATGATGAAGTTATGAGTTCTACTTTGCAGCAATTTTCAAAAGTTATAGATGAGGTAAATGCTTACTTTATTTTGCTTGGATAAGTGATCTTATAATTAAGTTAAGTCAAGTTGTTTAGTATTTATTGGGAACTTTTATTATGATTTTTGTGAGTAAATCTCAGTTATTAAAGATTACTATTTAAAGAAGGACCTTGTTTCCAAATCTTGGTGACTGTTTTATAAAAATAACACTTTATATGTCTGACTAAAGCAAATTGTTTTCAAGGAATAAGTGTATAATTGTGCTCTCTTTACTCTCATGTAGCATTCAGACTTTCATTGTGTTGTTTGATGTAGGCAGGGAGAGAAGAGTTAAACTGTTAACTAGTCACAGGACTGCCAGGGAATTCCCTGCCTGTTTTTGAATTTGGGTTGTGTTTTAGTACTATATTTAGGAGTTCCTCATTCTAAAGAATACATGTCCCTTATCAGATACGTGACTGGTAAATATTTGCTGCTGTTCTGTGGGTTGTTTTTTGTGTTCTTGATAGTATCTTTTGATGCATGAAAGTTAATTCTGATGAAGTCCAGTTTCTATTTTCTTTGGTTGCTTGTGCTTTTGTGTCATTGCTAAATCCAAGGTTATCACACGTTTTCTTCTGAGCGTTTTAAATGGAATTTTTTTGACTGTTACAAAATTATGTGATATTAGTGTTCCCTTATGTAAATGTTATCAGCATCTTTTTTTTTTTTTAACTGCCCTTCCACTGCAGGGCAAGTGGGATCTTAGTTCCCCAACCAGGGATCAAACCTGTGACCCCTGTAGTGGAAGTGCAGACTCTAAACTGCTGGATGCCATAGAACTCCCTGTATCAACACTTTCTTACTAGATTTTGTGTAATTTCCATAATGCTGGTTGATTGTCTCTTTTTAGTTATTTGGGTTTTTTGATCTTTCTTTTACCAGCTTAGCTCTTGTCATGCGGTACTTTCAACGCAGCTTGCTGATGCCATGATGTTCCCCATTACCCAGTTTAAAGAAAGAGATCTGAAAGGTATTGAACTAAGCTTATGTTTACTTTCATTAGCTGTCAGAAGATCACTGCTTATAAAATGGGTATTACTGTACACCTTATCCATTTCTGACTGTAGCAAGTGTAACTTTTACTTCAGTTGTTAAACATTTATAGGGGCTCCTGCTAGATGTTAAGCTATATTCTGAGGAGTACTGATATGAGTAAGATGCCACTTCTCTTGAAAAAGCTCAGAGAAGGACATGGGTAAACATAATTATGGTACTCTGTCTCTTGTAATTTGGGATGAGCATGGTGCTGTGAAGGCTGGCTCAGAGGAGGGTATCAGGAAGGCTTCACCATAGATGTGACATGAGCATTGAACAATGAAGAAGAATTTGCCAAGAGAAGAGAGTCATTGTTTTATTAGAGGGACCAGAAAGCACAAAGTTATGGGTTGTAGAAATACATGGCTTGCTTTGAGAAATTCAGTGTGGCTGCAATGTTGGTTGTGTTGAGGCATGGTGGGAGACACCTCTGGAAATAGATTAGATCATGCTAAAGATGTTGGACTTGAGCTTATAAGTAAAGAGAAGACAATGGAGGTCTTTAAGAAGTGGACCTATTTTAACTTTTTGGAGGATGGATTTGATGCTAGGAGAATGGACGTGGAAGTTGCGAGAATGCAGTGAGGTGTGACCAAGGCCTCAGCTAGGACAGTGGCATAGGAGATGAGCCATGTGGGTGGGTTGGAGTGATGGGAGATCTGGCCCATCTAACACCTCGTGTCTCAGTAGCTTGGGGTGGGTTTTTTCCCCCATTTCGTATTATCAGGTGATAAAATGAGAGCTTTATAGACTTAGCTTTGCTTTCTTACAATTTACAATCTCAGACAGTCATACAGACTTACCTACACAATACGTAGATAGAATAAAAAGTATTGACCTTATGTATCAGTGATGATAAAGTATTTAATGATACATGGAATAAAGACAGATGTATTTTAGAGATGGAATTAAAATGTCTTAGTAATCTTCAAGAATAATCTTTTCCAAGGTCAAGAAACAAGACTTCTTTTCTCAGTCTAAGGGGACTGAATATCAAAATCTTGTCAATAAAATGTTTCTCATTCAGCATTTGAACTTATTAGAGTCAATATCAGAAGATCAGTAAGTTGGATTCTGGTACTCAATCAGGATATTTATTTATTTAAGAATTTGCAGTAGTTTTAAAATTTATTTTTCTGTCATTTTATAATTTGTGGCAAGTACAATTTCTGGTGGTGTAACAGTTGCTAATGAAAGTAAATGTTCCCTAGGGCTAGTTGAAACCAGGTGACTTTTTCACTTTAAATGTTGAAGTTTGAAATATTACTTGGAGCTTTAATTGTAGCTTAAATTTCTAAATATAATTTAAGATAGTTCATAAATATGCTAAACTTAAATTATTCTTGAACTTTTCCAGAAATATTGACATTAAAGGAAGTGTTTCAGATTGCTAGTAATGGTAAGCTCTGATTACTTTGTACAGTTATTTCTTGCAATGATGCAAATGATGCATTTCTTTATCAACACAAACCTGTAGCCAGATTTTATGTAATAATCAAAAAGAAATGACTCTAATTAAAAACTTAAGTGAATGTTATTTAAGTCTGTTGTTATTTAAGTTGCACTGTTTGTCCTAGAAGAAAAATTTTAAAGGAAGTTAAACCTTGTAGTTTGTTACCTTCATGATACTTGAGAAGGTGGTATATATTTTTCCTTCCTTATTTTCCTGTATATTTCAAATTTTCTTTAATGAGTATTTGCTGTTTTTGTACTAAAAATACTTGAAAAAACCTTTTATTAGACTACTGTTTCCTTGAAATTAAATGTTTTTTACCAATTTAATAAATAGAAACATACTTTAGGGCGTTTCTATGTGGCTGTGAGGAACATAAGGGTTCATTGATCACATAATAGAGAATTCTTATTTTGCTTCAGTATATCTGTTGAAAGATGCACATGTGAAACCCATTAGAGTGCTTATAAGTTTTGCAAAGTATTATTGCAGTGTTGTTAATAGTCATTTCTGTTTTCCAGATCATGATGCTGCGATTAACAGATATAGCAGATTGTCCAAAAAAAGAGAAAATGACAAGGTTTGGTACATATTACTCATTCAGTATCACAGTTAATGGGCTTCCCTGGTGGTTCAGTGGTTAAGAACCTGTGTGCCAATGCAGGAGATCTTGGGTTCAATCCCTGGGTCAGAAAGATCCCCCGAGAAGGAAATGGCAACCCACTCTGTTATTCTTGCCTGGGAAATCCCATGGACAGAGGAGCCTGGTGGGCTACAGTCCATGGGATCACAAAGAGTTAGACACAACTTAGTAACTAAACAACAACAACAAATTGCAATTAACAACTGTTTCATTAGATGGTCTACTTTTTCCGGTTTAAAAATGGTTGCCAGCAGTAACTTCATGCATTTTGCTGTATTACCCTTAGTTTATTCTTTCCTGCAGTTATTTTAGAACCTTTCTGTTGACTGTTAATTATCAGATAATTAATAGTTGTCTTTTTAAACAAAATATTTTTCTGTTGATAGAACTTTATAAGTAAACATAACTATTCCAAAAGTGTAATTGATGCCCAAGTGTAACATCGCACCCTTTCTCATTGTATTTTGATCACATTGCATTTGTTTTGTTATATATATGTATTCAAAAGTGTGTTCTGAGATACTGTGGTGGAAACGTTGAACTTACATACTTAACTGAATGAAATTCTGCCATGAGGACCTCCTCCTTTACAGAGAATATGTATGTTAGGTGCAGATGGATGGATGGATCGATAGATGAGTAGGCCTCCACTAGGTATTTGTGAGTGAGGTAGTCTCTGTTCCTGGGAATTGTATCTGCAGCCTCACCTGCTATCTGCTGGTAGGGCCACAGTGACCATTTGTGGGAATCCACAGTTGGGTACAATTGACAGTGTAGCAGCCACTGTGACATAGAAAGGGGGTAGTTCTCTCACAAAATCAGTACACAGGCTTACTTTCTTTGACTACTCAGTTTGGTACAGATAGTAATAAAATATGTACATTTTAAGATCTACATTCGTTTGTTATTTTGACACAAAGAAGTAATTAAAGACTCTGAGGATGAATTTTATTTTACATTGCCTCTGGCTGTTATAGGTAATTTTTATTCCACTAATTTACTTGAAAAATTTGTTGAGCATCTACTACATGTTGGTGACTATGGGGAGACACTGTGAACAGGCTCCTCTTCTGTCTTCCGTGAGTGGGTAATCCACATTTATTAAAGGCTTCCTGTATGAAGGCATGCGGCTAGAGCAGCTGCCAGAGTACAGGGATTAATGGCAAGCCACTCCAGTACTCTTGCCTAGAAAATCCCATGGATGGAGGAGCCTGGTAGGCTGCAGTCCGTGGGGTCGCTAAGGGTCGGACACGACTGAGCGACTTCACTTTTCACTTTCACACATTGGAGAAGGAAATGGCAACCCACTCCAGTGTTCTTGCCTGGAGAATCCCAGGGACGGGGGAGCCTGGTGGGCTTCCGTCTATGGGGTCACACAGAGTCGGACACGACTGAGGTGACTTAGCAGCAGTAGCAGCAAATGCAGTAAAGAAGTCTTAACAAAATGCTGGGAGAGCACAGACAGGGCAGCATATCTTTTGATTGGTAAATTGGGAAAGGTTAAACTTTTAGGAGGTGCCATCTGCACTCTAGATGAGCAGATATCAGGGTTTGGGATTAAGGGAGAGGGCATTTCTGGAAGAAAAACAGCCTCTGCAGAATCACATGGTAGAGTCTGGAGAGTGTAAAAGTTAAGAGCACTGACTGGAGTCACACTGCTTGGGGACTAATCTCAGCTCTGTGGCTTATTTGCCTGAGGTCATACACTGGTTAGTTAATTTCCCTCTCAAAAAACTCAGTAGTGGTGAAGATGAAAGAGAATGCATACAGATTACCTGGCTTTCATCAATTATTATTATTTCTTGCAATCATTATGATAATGGAAGTTGGTGATGGACAGGGGGGCCTGGCGTGCTGTGGTTCATGGGGTCGCGGAGAGTCGGACACGACTGAGCGACTGAACTGAACTGAACTGAACTGAATCATTTTAGTGCAGTTGGAGCACAGAATGTGTCGGGGGGAGGTATGACTAAACAGCAAGAAAGTAGTAGTTTGGGGCCACGTTACTATGCTAATGACTGAAATAGGTGTTATCGAGAGTAACAGCATGCAATCGTGTTAACAGAATTAATATACTAATGGAAGTATGAAGGGAACAAGACTAGAGGGAATCCAATGAAAAGGTACTAAAATAGTTTGCAAAGGTATTATAAGAGCCTCAGATAAGGTTGCTACTGAAAGTGGAGAGGAAGGAATACTTTTCAGAGATACTTTATAAGTAGAATTGACAAGACTTATGGTAGGAGGAGGAATAAAAAATGAGTCCTAAAATTCTTGGATGATGGGATGGATGCAGGAAAAATTAGGAGAGCTAAGTAGAGGAGCAAGTGTTGTAGGGAGCATACTGTCTTCAGTTGTGTTTTCAGCACACACACACACACATAAAGAACCCCTCTGAAGATCTGCTTCCTCTGACAACTGGGAGAATGAGGGGCAGGAGGTAAAAGCTGGGGAGTCATTGGTGTATTGGAATATTCTTGGTACTTGATTTGGTATTCTAAGGAAAGCAGGAAAAGAGAAGAGACAATGTATTATGTAACAGGTGCTCAATGAGTATTTGTCATCTGCGTACAACAAGGGACATGGTTTAAGTGTGGGCGAAGGAAAACAAATATAAGAAAAGAGGCACAGTCGGGAGAGAACCAGAGAACTAGGAGAATGGTATGCTGTGAACTCAAAAGGTCACAGATTAATGGCTAAGCTAAAACCAGACTGTTGTTTGCTTTTCCTCCAGGCTTTAGTTCAGTCACTATACCATTCTCAGTTATTTGCAGAATTCTTTTAATGTGCATTTTAAAAAGAAAGTGGTTGATAGTAAAACAGGAAAGCTATCTTATCCAATATTCTGCAGGATTTTTATCTCAGAAAATAAGAAAGCTATGTACAGTTGCTGGCAATGCACTTTTTTCCTTGGATAGTCTCTTCCCCTTAGCTACCACTAAAGGTAACTTAAATAAATAATTGTATTTTTAATCTTTTCACTCAAAGGTGAAGTATGAAGTAACAGAAGATGTCTACACTTCCAGAAAAAAACAACACCAGACCATGATGCATTATTTTTGTGCATTAAATACTCTTCAGTACAAAAAGAAAATAGCATTGTTAGAACCTCTACTTGGGTATATGCAAGCTCAGGTGAATACTGTACTGTGTTTTGGTTTGTAACTGTCCTAAGAACTTTCAAGTTTGATTTTTATGTTAAATGTAAAGATACTGCAAACGAGGGTCAGAATACTCATTTTTGTCTGTTCTCAAAGCATTTTTTAAAATGTCGTCAGTGTGCTACGTTAAGGAAGTTAGAGAGAAGGGTTTTCCTTGCAAATGAAGATGTCAGATATTTTAGGGTAAATTAAACACACTTGGATTTAGACCTTGTCCATCTCAGTTGAGGACAGGGAACAGAAAGCTAAAGGAACTCCGGAGCTACTCCAATTCTCAAGCTTCCAGTCACTCTTGTTTTATAATAAATCTGAAAGAGAATGGACATGCTTGTTTGTCTCATGTTCCTTGCATACCTCCAGAGTTAAATTGGATAAACTCCAAAGTATTCCAAGAGTTGTACATCAGGAAGGAGGCTAGAAAATTAAGTTTGAGTAACAAGACAAAATGGCAGTGCCCTAAAAGGAAGAGTTTATGAAATTTGAATATTCCTTTGAAAATGAATGTTTATTATTCCTCTGATATAAAACTTACTTATCTTTGTAGTAAACATGAAATAGTTTATCTGTATGACTTACTTGAAATGTTTTAAAATACCTTTTCTAATTTTAGAAACTTACTTACCATATGTATGTGTTACTATATAAGAGGATGCATGGTGAAATTTAAGTGTAGTCTCTTCTCTTACTCTATGCTCAGTAAAAATAATTGTAAACTACAACCTATTTTTACACAAATGAAAATAACCCTTTTTACTTAACTATGTATCTTGGCAATTGTGTATATGATTCACTCTAAGTATTTTGTTTGTGTATGTTTCTGTTGTTTACCCTCCCACTCCCACACCCTCTTGCCCCAGATAAGTTTCTTTAAGATGGGTTCTGAAAATCTCAATGACCAACTGGAAGAATTCTTAACTAATATTGGAACAAGTGTACAGAAGTAAGTGTTTCCTTCCTTAAAACTGAAAATGAAGTTATGAGAATAAGCTAACAGCTAAATACCATAATCTAAAAATATTTAGCACTCAATTTCAGATAGGCTGTTTTCCCTGACATGGGAGTGTTTCTTGAGTGGCTTGTGAATGCTTCTTGGTTTTCTCATCATCTTTTCCACAGCATTTGAACTCTGAATTTCATAACAGTGTCAAATCGGATGGTATTTTTATTGATTTGAAGCTAGTTTTTGTGTCTGAATATAACAGGTACCTAATAGTAATTATCCATAAGTGAATTATCTTCACAGTTATCTGAATTGTAGAGTATGGATGGGAAATTATTAAATAAATCTTGCTTTCCAAGCCATGAAAGATTAAAGAGAGAGAAAAAGCAGTTCTAATCAGCTTCAAAATCTGAGCAGTCATGTGGTTAAACTGTGATATGGAGAGAGATGAAAATGATTACTGTTTAAAGGCACAGGACAGAGCAGTTTGAAAATTCCTCCAAAGTGAGTCGTTCGGTGTGGATTCATTAGCTCTGGAATTTGGTATTGTTTTCAAAATATCTAAAGTTTCAAAACATAAAGCTGCTTTATAGCATGCTACTTTAACCAGCCATGCTACTGCTGTTCTTTAGGAAAATATACAGAACAAATATACAGATAAATGAGATTGATGAGGTGTTCTTTGTTGTGGTTGGTGGTAAATAATCTGTTCTGTTAGTGTTCGCAGGGAAATGGACAGTGATGTAGAGACCATGCAGCAGACAATAGAGGACCTGGAAGTAGCCAGTGACCCCTTATACGTGCCTGACCCAGATCCCACAAAATTTCCTGTTCACCGAAACTTAACCCGAAAGGCTGGATACCTTAATGCTAGGAAGTAAGAAAACTATTGTTATTTTCATATATTGTGTATCAATTAAGGCAATAGCAAGTCAATATAATATATAATTGATATCTCCAAATTGTTTTGATTTTACTAAATATAGAATCTTTTTACTAATACCACAATTAGTATTTATGTCAACTTTTTGACAGATGAGGTACATGAGTAATTTTCAAAAGTAAAATTCTATTTAGATTTTTATCAAATGATTTAGAATTATTTTAAACAGTAAAACCAATTAGAGTTTAAATAAATGGCATAACAAGTGAATGTTATGATAATCATTATCATAATTTAAAATCTATGTAATCACACCATCAAGTCAAATGTTAGTTATTACCTGAAGAAGATAAAGCAAGTTAACCCTCGAAGTAGAATAAATTCTTTTGGTTTGAACTTATTCCCTTGAAAGTTGGACTATATTTTATGGAGCATCATTATAATAGCTATAATTTGATCATTTCCAATCTTATTTTGGAAATATATACATGCAAACTCACACAAGGGGGTCAGCATATGTGAATTTATGACTGAAAAGCTGATGTTTATGTTTTTTAGGTACATTTTTGGTGCCTTTTTGCCTGGCTTGTTATTAAAGAATAAATGTACTTTCTTCATCTAGTAAAACAGGCTTGGTGTCATCTACCTGGGACAGACAGTTTTACTTCACGCAGGGAGGAAACCTAATGAGTCAGGCCCGTGGGGACGTAGCAGGAGGCCTGGCCATGGACATAGACAACTGCTCAGTAATGGCTGTGGACTGTGAAGACAGGCGGTACTGTTTTCAGATCACTTCTTTTGATGGCAAAAAGTTAGTATATTTCTCTGCTATTAAAAAGAAACTGTCACATCTTAAACTACTGAAATGTAGGATAATTCCTTTGCATTTGGACATTATATAGATCTTTTAGAATTATTATGTATTAGGATAATTTTTTTAATTTTGTAGAAATTAATTGAATTTCCCTTTTTGACTTGCATAAATGATGTCTTAATATTTTGTGGCTGTCAGAGCAAGTTTATGTGGTAAAGATGTGTGATTTCATGTTAACAGATTGGTCACTGAAAGTCCAGCATGGTGTTGGGAAGGCAGCACTAGTTAGTATAAAGAGTTTCAACATGGGGTCAGAAAGTTTGAATTCTGGATCCACCAGCTACTTTATAGTCTTAGACAAGTTACCTAACCTCTCTAAACTTCATTATTCTACTTGTAAAATGGGGGAAGGGAGGGTCTTCATTTCTATTTTATAAATTGTTATGAAGACTAGAAATCTAACATATGTAATGTGCCTAGTGTGTAGTAGGTGCTAACAATAATATTTTAAAATGTTAATCATATATTTCTGTTCATATTAATTATTTAGGCCATTAATGTTTATAAACCATGTTAAAAACTTCTATTACCTTTGCATTAAACAAGAATCCCATAAAACAAATTTTTGAGAAGCACAGAAAAAATATAAAAGGGAGTATGAAAAAAGTTATAACCTCACTAACTAGAAGCAACAATTAACTTTTTGGTTATTGCCTTACAGTTTTTATATTTTATTCTAAGTACATTTTTTAAATAGTTAAGAAAATACTGAATGTTTATTTCATACTCCTTCTGTAAACATATAATGAATGTCAGTTACTGTGTGCCACTTATGACACTAGATGTTGGGAGTCCCTGTGTTCATTTGTCCAAATTACCAAACTGTTATTGGATGTATTTACATTTTTAGATTTTCAGTTTTCTGCTAATGCTTAACATGATTTCCCATTTCATATTCCCAGTGTGATGCAAAATTAGCAAAAACAATTTTTTTCCTAACTCTTAAAATATTAACCTCTATAGATGAACTTAGCACCTATAATACAGAGTGAAGTAAGCCAGAAAGAGAAAGACAAATATTGTATATTAATGCATGCATGTAGAATATAGGAAGATGGTACTGGTGAACCTGCAGGGCAGCAATGGCAACGCAACATAGAGAACAGACTTGTGGACACAGTGGGGGAAGGAGAGGGTGGCATGAATTGAGAGAATAGCATGGAAACATACATTCAGTTCAGTTCAGTTGCTCAGTCATGTCCGACTCTTTGCAACCCCATGAACTGAAGCACGCCAGGCCTCTCTGTCTACCACCAACTGCTGGAGTCCACCCAAACCCATGTCCATTGAGTTGGTGATGCCATCCAACCATCTCATCCTCTGTCGTCCCCTTCTCCTCCTGCCCTCAGTCTTTCCCAGCATCAGGGTCTTTTCAAATGAGTCAGCTCTTCGCATCAGGTGGGCAAAGTATTGGAGTTTCAGCTTCAACATCAGTCCTTCCAATGAACACCCAGGACTGATCTCCTTTGGGATGGACTGGTTGGATCTCCTTGCAGTCCAAGGGACTCTCAAGAGTCTTCTCCAACACCACAGTTCAAAAGCATCAATTCTTCGGTGATCAGCTTTCTTCACAGTCCAACTCTCACACCCATACATGACTACTGGAAAAACCATAGCCTTGACTAGATGGACCTTTGTTGGCAAAGTAATGTCTCTGCTTTTTAATATGCTGTCTAGGTTGGTCATGACTTTCCTTCCAAGGAACAAGCGTCTTTTAGTTTCATGGCAGTACTCACCATCCGCAGTGATTTTGGAACCCAGAAAAATAAAGTCTGACACTGTTTCCACTGTTCCCCATCTATTTGCCATGAAGGGATGGGACTGGATGCCATGATCTTAGTTTTCTGAATGTTGAGCTTTAAGCCAACTTTTTCACTCTCCTCTTTCACTTTCATCAAGAGGCTCTTTACTTCTTCTTCACTTTCTGCCATAAGGGTGGTGTTATCTGCATATCTGAGGTTATTGATATTTCTCCCGGCAGTCTTGATTCCAGCGTGTGCTTCATCCAGCCCAGTGTTTCTCATGATGTACTCTGCATATAAGTTAAATAACATATACATTATCATATGTAAAATAGATAGCCAGTAGGAATTTGTGACATAGGGAGCTCAACCCAGTGCTCTGTGACAATTTAGAGGGATGGGATGGGTGGTGGGAGATGAGAGGGAGGTACAGGAGGGAGGGGACATATGTATATCTGAGGCTGATTCATGTTGATATATGGCGGAAGCCAACACAATATTGTAAAGCAGTTATCCTCCAAAAAAACAGAAGAAAATATAAACCTACATCTCCTTATGTTAGTGATTAATATATTGAAAAGTTTTACTTAACAGTATTCAAGGAAAAATAGTAAATAATGAAGTAAAATTAGTGTTTTCTATTAAGACCACTGATTTATATTGAAATATATGTAATGAGTGTCAGGAAGTTGAAATGCATTGTCTTAGTGTCAGTGTCCCTTTTCTATAGTCTGCCTTCTGAAAACCAGCACATTTCTTTTTTGGTACATCTTGGCATAGATAGACAAAGTGAAGAGTTGATAAAATCTAAGTTCTGATACCTCTGGTAGTTAGTCTCCTTGGTTACATTGTTTTCTGTTGTGTTTTGTTTTTTTGATACTGATTGGTTTTACGTGTATCTTTAAAGGTAAAAATTTCTGATTCATGTTAAAAGTACTTTAGAAAAAAGTTGAATGTCAGACTTTTGGGTTGTTTTTTTTTTTCTTCAGGTCTTCAATTTTGCAAGCAGAGAGTAAAAAAGACCACGAAGAGGTAAAATTTTATCTATTCATATTTAATTTATCATCACCTTAAGCTGTTTTTCTGATGACAAGACATACTGATGTATTCATTTTAGAAATTTGGGAAATCATGGTTAATTTTTTCATAAAAGTCACTTGTCCCTCAAGCAACGTTCTTAAGTTTCACGTGGAATTTTATAAGTGGACCTATAAGTAGAGAGCTTAGAGATCACTGCTTGCTGTCCTTTCAGAAGCTCAGATTCAGAAATAGCCTTGTGACTGCTGCTTTCTGGCAGGCTGTTAGTATCATGAGGCTAGAGTTTAGTTTATTCCCTTCTCTTACCAACCCTCTGAGACAATATTTGCTGCATTAAGAACATAGTAGCAGCAGATGTAGATGGCAGTAAGCAACTAAAGCTTAAAACCTTGGGGAAGCGAAAGAAAGAAAAACAAAAATTTGGGAGTGTTTATTCTTCCTCATGACTCTTTTGTTTTTGGCTCCACTTGTAGTACACCAAATGTGGAAGCTAAGTTACTACTAAGAACTGACAGTTGAAAAACTGTGTCTTGAGAAATCTTCAATGAAAATATACTCTTAAGTTGATTCTGAGCCATTTTATCTGGTATTAAATAATTGTCTTCGGAGAAGGCAATGGCAAGCCACTCCAGTACTCTTGCCTAGAAAATCCCATGGATGGAGGAGCCTGGTAGGCTGCAGTCCGTGGGGTCGCTAAGGGTCGGACACGACTGAGCGACTTCACTTTCACTTTTCACTTTCACACATTGGAGAAGGAAATGGCAACCCACTCCAGTGTTCTTGCCTGGAGAATCCCAGGGAAGGGGGAGCCTGGTGGGCTTCCGTCTATGGGGTCACACAGAGTCGGACACGACTGAAGTGACTTAGCAGCAGCAGCAGCATATAATTGTCTTGGTAGAAGACAACGTTGGAAATTATGTAGAGATCAACTTTTATTTACTTCTTATAGAAAAGAATAGGTATTAAAATCTGCTTTTGGTCTCGGAGGAATACAGATATATGTCTGCTCTTTGCAGGGTTTTTACCAAACAGAATAAATATTAGGTTAGTTTTGTGAGGCTCCTCAGGCACCAGAATCCTTGAGAGTGAAGCAGAAGATGTGGGGCAGCGAGTGCTTTCTGTGTCATTTATAAACCCGGAAGGGAAGTATGTAAAATGCATTCACAAGGAATATATTTAGCTCTTAACTTTTTTACATTGGTATTAATCATGATATCTGAGTCCAGACTGTTTTATTTGGTCAGGATTAGAGGAGGATGTGATATTAAAAAGATAAATACAGACTATTAAATTATAATTTAATATGATGGCTATATTTTTAATGAAATAAATGTGGGATTTAAAAATAACAAATTTCTTTGGTGTTCTGTTATACCTTCAAGTATCATACATATATATGCTTTTGTATATATGAAGGTATCTTATAAGAAAGATTATATGTTACTTCTACTAAAACTTCTACATTAGTTAAATATGAATTCTCTCTTTTAGAAGGGAAGCACTGTAGAAAAAAATACTAATCATATTTTTGTTTTTTCCTCTTGCAGTGGATCTGTACAATAAATAACATATCTAAACAAATATATTTAAGTGAAAACCCAGAGGTAATATTTTTATTTTATGGTATCCAGATCTGGCAAAATTTAGTAATTCGGTGGCTTATACCGCTTTTATTACATTTTCTCAAGTTCTGTAATCTTTTAACTTGCTCCTGAATGTTTTATAATGATCTTATGAATTTAAGAAGATCAGTGCTAACTGTAGAGGAGTCTTTTGCTTTTACTAACTTGATCTCCTGCCAATCTAGATTTTTCTTTCTGTTATGTCACTTGGAAACAACAAAAAATTAAAATGCAAATTAGATGACTTGTTAATATCTAGGGAATATAAAGAGAATACAGAGTTTGGATTTGAATAATTCAGACTTACTGTACTTTTATCAGAAGTCAAAGCTTTAATATTTTTGAGATTATCCAGAATTATTTATATTAATAAGAGAAGAAATATTTAATCACTTTGTGATAGTGTCTTCATATTTTTGCCTAACTATAAGACACAGAAGTGCAAAAATGTTTTGTGATTATTTTTTCTAGTGTACATACTGTTTTATTTAGCTCATGTTTTAAATTATTTAATAAGTTTTAAAATATTTCTTATGGAAACTTTTTTCAAATCGGGCCTGAAAATATCCATATTAACTTTATCAGTAAATACACAGATATTTCTGAGCATAAATACATTCTGTAAAATTATGTAAACTTCAGCATCATAGTCATATACTTAATATTTTGTGATTATTTCTTACTCCTTTTAAATTTCTATACTTAGCAAGTTTGAGTGCACACGTGCTAGGCACTGTACTAGGTGCTAGCAATACAAACCTTAATCTAAAAACTCTGGGAGTTAAAACTTTAAAGAAAAAACAATATTTCCTATTATGTATATTAGTAGAAAGAAGGTTTTTCCCTTAGATTTATAGGAAGTAAGAGGAAACTTAAGTTATAATGTGAAGTTAATTATATATCTTAATACCAAGGCTAGAAAATGTGGAACTACTTTAGTAACTTTTACAAAAGTACAATTTAAGTTTACAATTTAAGTGTAACTCAAGACCACTCTGAGAATTCAGAGTTATGTTTAAACTGTTGGTTTTCTCGCTTTACTAATTTGTCCTTTTTTTAAAAATTAGGAAATTGCTGCACGAGTGAATCAGTCAGCTTTGGAGGCAGTCACTCCTTCCCCATCTTTCCAGCAGAGGCATGAGAGCCTGAGGCCAGCAGGGTGAGTTACCAGACTATGGGTTATTTAAAGAACTATATGGGCTATTGAAAGTGTTAGCAAACACTTGGATTTTAGCAGTGCTAGTTAAATTAGTACAAAATAGTTCTAGAAAATGTACTTTCAAATTGGTGGATTCACCAGCAAGAGCACTAAATAAATAAGGATTCCAAATTTCCTTAGTGTTTATCCCTAGGTTAAAGTGATTTATGTTTCTGAATTTAGTAACTGGAAAGAAATCTTTTGATAAAGTAGCTATGATTTGGGGTTGTATTTATTAAAATTTGTTCTTCTCATCACTTTGTAAAATTATATTTTTTTTCTCATGGTTTCAGTGTTTAATTTCCAAGAGAAGACTAAATGCAATGCCTTCTTGTTTTCTTCTCTGCTTAGACAATCTCGGCCACCCACAGCTCGAACCAGCAGTTCAGGATCCTTAGGATCTGAGTCCACAAATTTGGCTGCCCTCTCTCTAGATTCTCTTGTTGCCCCAGATACCCCAATACAGTTTGACATCATTTCTCCTGTGTGTGAAGATCAGTCTGGCCAGGCAAAAGCCTCTGGCCAGGGAGGCAGGTGGGTGATAGGTCTGTAAAGCTGTAAGGCTTATGAGTCCAGTTCTACAGTTGAGAGCCATCTCTCACATATCTTGTGCATCAGCTATGTTTTTCTTTCTGTAATTACCTAACAGAATTTTGATAGTTGAAGAGGAATCATGAAGGCTTTTCTCTGTTTTTGCCTCAGTTAAATGAGTTCAGATAATTTAGTTTTCAGTTCAGTTCAGTTCAGTTCAGTCGCTCAGTCGTGTCCGACTCTCCGCGACCCCATGAATCACAGCACGCCAGGCTCAATTCTGAATGGTTTATCAGACCTACCTCTAAGGTATTCACCCTTAAAATTATAGAAGAAAGGCGACAGTCCTGTGACAATAAAGTTGATATCATGACAATATTTTAATGTATGAGAGTAATATATATGTGCCATGGTTTATTGGAAAATGTTATCTTGTGTTAGGATAAGAAATCTCCAGCGAGGTACTAAGACATTGTCATGCTATGAATTATTAATGAGTTATCTTTATTTATATAATGACAAATCCTTGTCAAAGTAGTTAAAATTTTTCTTTGACTATGGATGAGGGAAATATGGCTTAAGGCAAATCATTTATTAAGTAGGTTGGGCACTTAATAAATTGATAATGTAGTAATTTGGGTGTACGTGACTGAGGCAAAGAAAGAATGATTTACATTTGATCATAGGAATATACTTAGCATTTGATATAATAGGTCAGATACATATTAGGGAGATCAACTTCATGTTATCTGAAAGCCAGTGTCATCTTAGAACCACTTAGCTCTCTGTTTGCTTATAAATCCTACTTTGGATTGTACTTTTCTTCTTTTATTGTGGGTGTGTCATGAGCCAAGCACGCTTAGGAAGGAAGTTGCTTCCATCTCTGGTTAGCTGTTCTTGCATTATGTTACGTGTGCCTTGAGAAATCAGGTCTAATACTAGAAAATATTCAAATTATTGTAGTTAATTTGCGTCACGTACTTAGAGGACCTAAAAGGTTGTGTGTTTTTTTCCCACAATCCAAGGAAATTCCTGGCATTTTCCTCATGTAACTAAAGTTGAAGCTAAATCAGCCATTTCTTTGTCCTAGTTTATTTAAATTCAGGAACTTTTGCAACATGGTTTATTATGATGTTGATTTTTGTATGTCTGTGGCTAAACATCCAGTCTGTCTACATTTTCTGAAATATAGCAACTTTGAGTTCAGCCTACTAGTTTGAGGGCAAGGGGCCTTTGTAACAAGTAAGTTGGTCATCGGTAGTGTTCCTTAACAGGAAGGGGTATTTTTGAGCTTTAAAAGCTCAAAAATGTGTGTACAAGGTTTTCTGACTTTTAGTTTTTAACTCTGGGTTCAGTGCTTGAGATTGCTTCCCTGTGGCTCATGGTGACTGACCACTGGATCATAATTTTTTAAAATACTTTTCAGGCGTACAAATCCATTTGGAGAATCTGGAGGAGGTACAAAGTCTGAAACTGAAGGTAAAATAAGTGTAGTATTCTTATATTTTAGAGATTCTCAGAGCAGTAAACTGTGAGAAGAATTTGTTATTTACATTTGTTCTGCTGTATGTTTTAATGGTATCTTTACTCCACAGTTTTTTCTTTTTAGTCATAGTGCACTTAAAGCAACAGAACTTACTCAGACGTAAGATTTCATTATTCACACAAAATTATATCATACTTTTGACCTCATAGTCAGATTCTCATTGTATAAGATATCCTTTGACCTTTCCTGACAGCTGTTTTCTTCTGGTTCTGGAGCATAATTTTTTTTTTTCTTTTTCCTAAACTTATTTACTTTGATATAATTTCAAACTAACAGTAAAGCTGTCAGAATAGTAAAAGGAATTCTTTTAACTCAGAACCACCAGTTGCTGAAGCATAATCTTTTGCTGTTGGAATTTGAGATCTTACTTTTTCTGTAACATGAACACTGTAGTTAGGAGTTATTTCTGAGTGCTTCTGCTAGATTGAATATTTCATTGGAAAACCTAAAGAAGGCAGTGTATTTAATTCCCTAGGAAAAGAAATGTGGGATTTAAAATTACATAATGTACCTTGTTTTGTTGTAGAGTCTATTCTTCATCAGTTGTTTATTGTCCGATTCCTTGGTTCTATGGAGGTGAAATCAGATGACAATCCAGATGTTGTTTATGAAACAATGCGCCAAATTTTAGCTGCCCGGGCCATCCATAACATCTTTCGTATGACAGAATCACACTTATTAGTCACTTGTGATTGTTTAAAGTAAGTAGTAACCTGTCCCTCAAACAACTGTGGGGAAAAATATTTACATAATTTTAGCATAATTAACATTTTTTTCCTTAAATTTATTATTATAGGTTAATTGATCCACAGACACAAGTTACAAGGCTCACGGTGAGTTCTGCATGTTTAAAGCTTTAAGTCTCTTTGTACATATACACATCTTACTTCTGATAATCCTGATTTTGTATCTTTGGATATGGAAACATGAATTATGATTGATTTTTAGGTGGTTATAATTGAGTTTATGGCCATCTCTCCAAAAAAAGTTGTAACATTCCATGTAGTTGAAAGAATCAGTGCAGTCTGGTGTGATATTTAGTATTTATATTTATCCGTCAGTTAGGGAGCATATAGCATACCCTAAAGAAGGTAGCTCAGATAGTAAAGCGTCTGCCTACAATGCGGGAGACCCGGGTTTGATCCCTGGATCAGGAAGATCCCTTGGTCAGAAAGATCCCCCGAGAAATAACTGGCAACTCACTCCAGTATCCTTGCCTGGAAAATCCTACGGACAGAGGAGCCTAGTGGGCTGCAGTCCATGGGGTCACAAAGAGTTGGACAAGACTGAGTGACTAACAAAGAAACTAACAAATTAAGGAATTAAAAGGCCAACATGGTTCCTGCTGCTGCTAAGTCACTTCAGTCGTGTCCGACTCTGTGTGACCCCATAGACGGAAGCCCACCAGGCTCCCCCTTCCCTGGGATTCTCCAGGCAAGAACACTGGAGTGGGTTGCCATTTCCTTCTCCAATGTGTGAAAGTGAAAAGTGAAAGTGAAGTCGCTCAGTCGTGTCCGACCCTTAGCGACCCCACGGACTGCAGCCTACCAGGCTCCTCCATCCATGGGATTTTCTAGGCAAGAGTACGTTGAGTTTATTTTATAATTATCTATTTTGAAATAGCTGCAGGTTTGTGCTTGTTTAATCATTTAATAACAGAGACCATATTTGTTACTGAATTTGACTTTGTAAAATATGTTAATGACTAATAAATTCAGTATTCAACAACCTTTTAATGTTTCTGGCAATCCAAAC
Source organism: Moschus berezovskii (assembly GCF_049115385.1). Classification (NCBI taxonomy): domain Eukaryota; kingdom Metazoa; phylum Chordata; class Mammalia; order Artiodactyla; family Moschidae; genus Moschus; species Moschus berezovskii. The sequence goes on from NC_142483.1 coordinate 16,670,994, forward strand.
CAAATGTGAGATTGTTCTTGGATTACCATTCCGTTAAGAAAATTGATTGACTCTAATGTTTGTTTATGCTATTTAATAACTAAGTACATGAGTTTGTCATATATAGAAGCGCTGTTATAATGGCCTGAAAAAAATCTCATGTTTGCTTCTGATGTTTTCTGTGCAGTTTCCATTACCCAGTGTAGTTCTGTATGCTGCCCATCAGGAAAATAAGAGGCTTTTTGGATTTGTTCTTCGGACATCAGGAGGGAGAAGTGAAAGTAATTTGTCATCAGTCTGTTATATATTTGAATCAAACAACGAGGGTGAAAAGGTACATGGATTTTCAAAATGTGTTTCTATTGTGAAATATGTGTCAAAGTTCTTACTAAGATTTCTGGATAAAACTCCCAAACTTTGTCTAGTCCATCTGAGTTGCTTCACCAAGGCCTATTGTTTTGAAGAGAGCTGAGCTGATGGGTTAGGCTCTCTGATTCCACAGACCTGTGTCTTCCTAGCCATTGAGAGCTGGTGCAATCTTCTGGCTTCATTAACTTGTCTTGGGAATGCAAAATATTCCCATAATCAGCCATTTCCAAATGTTTCCAGCTTAGAATAGCAGCAGTAGCTGCTTACTTTGTTCTTTGAAGCTTTACCATCTTAGTGATGAATCTGAGATAACAAGAAGTAAGGGATTTGACGTGAGAGCCAGTGGTGGGAGCTCACAGACTGAAGAAAATACACAGAGGCTTGGTTTTGGGGCTGGAACACTCTTAAATCAGCTTTTGTTTGAAAAAGTGTAATGAGTTATGAAACTAGTTACATCAGCCATTTGGATACTTGAAATTATCACTTTGATGTATGAACTGAGTTTTTCTTACTTTTTCCCCCTTTAGATTTGTGATTCTGTTGGATTGGCAAAACAGATAGCATTGCATGCAGAACTGGTAAGAATCTAAGATACTTAATTATCCAAGAATATTAACTCAAGTAATATAAGATCTTTCATATTAACAAGTAAATAAAAATTATTTTGCTATACAAAGTTAACAACAGATGCTATTGCTGATATATAGCATTTAGAATTTGGATAAATGGCTAACATTAGGATGTAAATTTTTGGTGTGCTTGCTCATATAAATGCAAATAATAATTTGAAAAGGTTACAAAGGTAATATTAATTGAAAAGTTAGTTATTTCATATTTAATTAATTAGTTGTATTCATCTATTCTTCAGGATCGCAGGGCATCAGAAAAACAAAAAGAAATAGAGAGAGTAAAAGAGAAGCAAAAGAAAGAACTCAGTAAACAAAAACAAATTGAGAAGGTATGCAGTCCTAATGTCTAGATCTTCTCTGACCAGATATGATGTTTACAAAGAGTTTCCTTAATTCAGCACTGTGACTTTCATATTGGAATTTTCAAGTGAAGGTTCCATTTCCATTCGCTTAGCTACGTCATAAACAGATGATTCACAGCATAGCAGAAAAGGATGACATCTGTCTTCTTGGCTTCACTGCTCGGCTTGTGGGATCTTAGTTCCCCCACCATGAATGAACCCAGGCCCTCAGCTGTGACAGCGCAGAGTCCCAACCACTGGACCACCAGGGAATTCCTGACATCTGTCTTGTGATACAGTGTTTACATTATAGTTATATTGATATGTAGTGTGACTTGTTGTTGTTCATTCCCTAAGTCATGTCCCACTCTCTGCAACGCCTGGCTTCCGTGTCCTTCACGTATCTCCTGGAGTTTGCTCAAACTCATGTCCATTAAGTCAGTGATGCCATCCAACCATCTCATCCTCTCTCACCCTCTTCTAGTGTGACTTGCTATTTAGCAAACAAACTAATATTCCAATGAAGGTTGGAAGGTTGTCTCCTCAAAACAGGTCTTTTGAGAGGAGATATGTATGGCTTTCATCAGTCATAGTTAAGTATGTATGTCTGTATATCCCTTCTCTAGTTTATAGTGAGAGATAATAATGGCCTGAATTAAGTTGTTAACCGTAAAAATGCAGATGATGAAATGTTGACTTTGATAGGATTTCTAGAACCATGTCAAAATATACTTCAGTGTTAACATTGGTTTGTGTAGCCTTTGTTTTCAGTAAGTTGCCAGAATTATGCATACATATTTATGACAAAAGTATGGAAGTTGCTCTCAAGTATGTATTTAACTGCTTAGTTTTCCATTTGATTGCATATAAATTAACTCAGTTTCTTTTCTGTCTTTTCCAATAGGACTTAGAAGAACAAAGTCGGTTGATAGCTGCTTCCAGTAGACCAAACCAAGCCAGTAGCGAGGGGCAGTTTGTTGTCCTTAGCAGTAGCCAGTCAGAAGAGAGTGATTTGGGAGAAGAAGGAAAAAAGAGAGAGTCAGAAGCATAAACTTATCCTTGCTTTTTGGTTGATATTTCTCCCCCCTTGGAATTTGTTGACAATTTCTATGGTAAAATGGCACAAGGTAACAACAATGTTGAACTATCAAGGAGAAGACTAAAATTTGTATTTGCTTGTTTAACTTCATTTTTTAAACTAATATTGACCTTGATAACTTAGGTTTGCATTGGTTCTTTTTTTTTTCCCTTAGAAATAATATACTATGCAGTAACTTTAAATTCCACATGTCTGAAAGAAACCTGTTCATATTCCTGAAGTAGATTGCTGAGGAATTACAGTTGCTCAAGCCTTTTCTTCCTTCCAATTGTGAACTTATTACCTTGCATTGTAATTGGCTGTGACCATAAGAAATCATTTATTCTTCAGCTTCAGATATTCATGGATATGCTCCCTCTCTTTCATTAGGAACATTTTGCTGGCAGTGAGGAAGCTTTTGACTAAATAGGTTTAAAATCCTTATATAGAAAAATTTTCAAGTTTGCCAATATTTTAACAATGTTAAATGTGCAATAGGACTTTTACAAAATAGAGGTTTTAGACTTAAAGTTTCAAATTGTGGCAGGTGGTACTGTAGATTTCAGGGCATTTTCTTGGATTGCTCGCATTTCTCTGATGTATTATACCTGATGCCAGTGGGAAAGAAGCGTAAGTGTCTTCATTTCAAGATTGCTACAGCCCTTGGCATTTATTATCACATTCTTAGTTCTCAGGTTGGGACTTGAATTATTGCTGCAGAGCAGTAATGGTTAAAATAAGATTTTGGAATTTACTAAAAGGGAATTTTTTTTGTTGTTCAAATAAGTTTTAGATTAGGATTTAACATGTAAAGATTGTTACAGGATAAATACATTGTATTTTCTGCATTGTGTGAAATAATTTTTATTGAAAATCAAGGGACATTTAGAAAGAAGTTCTATAGCAATTATGTTTCCTGCTTAAAGTAAAAATTCCTAGAATTTAGTTTAAAAATGTAATCTTTTAAATTTCAGACTGATACCCACAGTATTTTCATAATTCCATGTTTTTATAAAATACTGATCACCACTTTATATCTGTGTAATCAAATATGTGAGCAGAGAATAATTTGCACTAATTATTGTAAATACTTATCCTCTTTAAATGAGTATAGTAAAAGGTCTAATTCCATGAAAGACTGAAAAGCAATTGAATGCTTGGTCGAGGAGAGTCAACCCAGGAAGGATTTTAACCTGGTGCCAAGGTTAAAATGACACTTCTCTACTGCCTAATTCTATGACAGAACTTGATTTTTTTTTTTTAACTTGGATTTTTAACATTGCTGATAGAAATTATGTTCCTGTGTTTCACATGTAAAAGTACATATAGCTACGTTAAATATATTGAATAAAATATTTTACATAGTCATATATTTAAAATTTTCAAGAGATTAGCCACTAATTTTACAAGGAAAAAAAGCCTTTTGTTATTTGACATATAGTTTTTTCTTCTTAGTTCTGATTCAGAAATGGCATATAGTTCTCAGCTGTTTCACAATGTATATACACTGTTTTCTGTAGGAATGGAATAGATAATTATATATAGGATTGTGGGGTTTTTTTAGCCATGTACCAAATGGGAATAATGATTACTTAATAATCATTATTTTGAAGCCTTATGTTACCAAAACATATAGTAAAAAAGTAGAAATTTATGGAATACTTTTTGAAAAGAGTTTATTTTGTCCTTGCTAAAGGGAATGCTTTCACAGTAGTTTGTGCATCATTCCTTTTTGTAAAAATTGAAATTTCTTCTGTGATCAGCATTTGGTTAGCCTTGGCACATCCTGCTTTTACGACCTTTTTGAGGATTAGTAAGCTTTTTGTCTCAGTAAGTCTTTTGTTTATACTGTAAGGTTGCCACCTCACTTAGTTCAGGTATAACTTGTCAGCCATCATGCAAAGAAGGTGGTCAGCATTAGGAGATGGTGTTAACCAGGCTGGTGCTTTGCATGGTAGCAAAGCGTTGCCCTTGGTGAACACTCTCAGTCAAAATGTAGATGAAAGGTAAAGGTTCTGAGACTTAGGGATGCTGGACAAACTTGTGGCTTTTCTTAAGTCATATCTTGTTAGGAATTTCCACAATAACACCGTCGTGCCCGTAGGTCAGACCAGAGTGCATTCCAGTGCCAAACAGAAGTCATGTGTGGGCTTAATGTTAGATGATTCAACTTCTGTTTCGTTACTGTAGAACCATGTGAACTATTCCATTACAGCAGATACTTAAGCATCAACTTTAATAAATTATATGTTTTGTTTAAAGAAGGCTCCCCATGGATTTTTGCATAACATTCAAGCTGATCTTTGTTCCCCTTTGAAATCCCTTCAAGCTTTTGGATGCTCTGGTGGTAATGGCATTAGATTTGGGGATATTTTTCTCAGATTCAAACTTGAATTTAATGGTTTTTAGACATTAACAAAACTGATTCTTTAAAAGGAAAGAAGTTAAGTCTACCTAATTCTGCTAGGCACTCGTGCTCCCTGTTTCAGCAGTACTTTTGTAACTGTGGTAATAAAGATAGCAAACTAATTATTCCTTCCCCCTTGTAAAATTGAGAAAACTTGCTAACAAGGAACTGAAACTGTTGCCTTGAACATAGTCCCCAGTCTAGTTTTTGCCATGACTATAATGATTACCTTGTGTTTAATTTCAAAAGAATTCTCAGATTCCACAGTATAGAGGTGGTAAATTTATGTTACTTTTATGCTTGAGAAAAGGATATTAGGGTGTTCATACCATTCTATGTCACATGTAATCATGTGTGGTAAAGGCATCTCAGTTCCTTTTGAGTTATATATAGGAACTGTAAGTATTTGAGTTGAATCTTCTTATACATGCTGACAGACTAAGAGCCTATGTTTTGCAAAATATGTCACCCAAATTAATAAAATAAAAATATTAACATTGACTTTGATAACAGTCTCCAAGCATTCAAATTGTACTTTAAATATTCAAGCACACTGATTGTAGCAAGCAAGTCTTTGACTTTACTTTTAGCAAGTTTGGCTTACTCTTCTTTCATGAGATTTTTTTTTTCTTCCATAGTAATTAATAATACATAAAAAATTGAAACTGGAACTGTATTAGACTTTTTAACTAATCTCTTGTGGCTGTACTCATATGTAATTTACTTAGGTTAATATGAGAACCGGGGAGTAAGTTATAACTAGTGTGCAAAACCGCTTTGTATATTTGGTGATTTTGTAATGTAAGTGAATTGGTTAATTCTTATTTCACTGATACTATTAATCATGTATATGCAATTAAAAATTACGCTACATTTCTCTTTAGAATTAAATTTGAAGAACCTGACTTTATGTAATGGTGGTATACATGTGGAGTGGAAAACTTATTTTTTCATTATGTCAAAATAAGTATTCCTGATAAGGCTTCAGGAAATATGCTGTTAGGAGATTTTTAATGTATAATAAAGTCCATGATTTTTTATAGTCTTTTTTGTATGAAATATCTGGTATATACTCTGCATTTTATTGCTCCAAGTAATTTCAAATGATGCTTATAAAACAAATGGACTTTTTCTTAATCTTTTATGATACTATTACACATCTAACTCTGTTGCAATCCCATAACAACTAAAATGGGGGAAAAAATGTCACTCATGGGGACATAGTACTAATTCATATCTAGTGACTTTTTTCCTTTTAGAAAAATTAAGGGACTTTTCAGTAATTACCCTAGATATGTTACAGTGTATACTTGCTGTGCTTGGTCCTATTTGAAGGAATTCCTGTAGTTTGAAGGACCAGGTTATTGTGTGTGCCAGCTTATGTGGGTTGGGCCTGTGGTTGTAACACTAATGAATCTTCATCCGCTGTGCTCTCTGTGGTTCCCGATAACATTTACCAAGTTCTGTTCTACTGGCAGTTTCTCTTTTAATTTGTTTTGAATTTTATGAAATGTATACATTCGTAGGAGGTCCAGGGAGTAGATGAAATTAACTTTAGAATTATATAATTTATCTAGGTGCATGTATATCCTAAATATATTTGTATATGAACATACATATAATCTAGCACTCATTTATAAACAGACACCACACTTTGATTAAAAAAATAATAAAAACTATTCATGCCAGCTAGTTTTGCAGATTGTCTATGTGAAACCGTATTATGAAAGTAATTTTAAGTCTGTACTTACTGAAATAGTCTATATAGCCATGAATCCCTACATCAGAAAGAAATCATCCAGCTTCAGTTTCCATAAGAAGGACTATATTATGCCAAAAAAAAAAAATGTATGCTAAGAGTGAACACATAACAGCTATAACTGACTGGGCCTGTGGCCATAATCCTGCCTCTCTGTTCTCTGTGTTGATGTGCCATATAATGGTACACCAGTGTGGCTGAACGAATGTCTTCTCAGTTTCTTTCCTCACTTCCACATCCAGAAACCTGTATTTAAATGCAACACAGAATATATAGAAACAAAATTGTAAACTAATATCTATAACTGCTTCTATCAATGAGCCACTGCTCTCTGTCTACTGGACTGGGCTCAGTGTAGGAATCATAAACCATCATCCATTTGAAAACACTTTTTGTTTTTATTCCAGTGATCACATGAACCAATAAATGGTAACCCTTAGCCAGGGTTTTGTGAAAAGAAGGAATACATGTATCCCGTTAATGATGAAATGGCAATTGAGGTTCTCTTTCAGCTGAATTACCTCAGTACTGCACTCTACACATAAACAGACACTAAGCTGGTCTTGGGACTTCTGTACAGGAAGAGCTAATTTCTAGGATCATGTACTTGGGTCAGTACTTTATTCATTGTAGTCACTAAGGCGATTTATATATGTATTTCTCTATAAAAAGTATTACTATTAAGAATTATCTTGAATTATCAGAGGTAGCATTTATTATTTTGGGCATATAAAAATATGAATTCATACATTTAATACAAGATCAGTATAGCATTAGAACTGATAATCTTAGTTAATTGAAATTTTTACTTTGGGTTTTATTTTTATAAAACTGCCTTTCAGAATGCTAGCCATCTATTGAGAGGCTATGTTCAGAGTGACTCTCTGAAGAACCTAGACTGCACTGAGATTTTAGTCACCAGGTAAAGTGAGAAATACAAGTCAGATTTAAAGAAAGACATCTGCAGATCTGTACCTTTTCATCCAGAATAGTTTGATTACCAGGTTCCTGTGAAAATTCCTTGTTCATAAAGGTCATATTCTTTGTAAAGGACATATGCCTTTAGACGATTGGGTAATGGAAGAAATGACATGAAGACGGGGCAGCGCAGGCGTAAACGTCCCATACACTTGCGGATCTTGAGGCGGCACAAATGTTTAAGAGAGCGAGGGTTTGCTAAAAGGCAAAACACGCATTATCCAAAAGGAATAAGAACTAATTGATTTTTCAGTGATCTTAGCAAATGTATTTTATACTTAAGCCACCAAGATTTTCCTTTGTTGTGACCAAACTGGGAAGTAGCTTTTCACTTCTCATTGCAAATCTTGTAGCTATGGTTTCAGACCACATCATGTTAAGAGTCCAAAGACTGGCATCAATTGTAGGTCTGGCCTGTGAGACCTAAAGCTCCTACATCTACATGTATTAACCCCCTGTCCTGCCCCTCGGGGTTAGGCTAAAAACTAAAGATTCCATGGGGAAATTAGATAAAAGAAATTCTTCTTAGTTTGACTTAGGTGCTGCTGTGAAACAATTTTGTTTGAAGGGTCATTTACTATCCTTTAGAGTTTTAGATCTTAGCATTTTCTCATCCATGTTTTTAATGCCATTTCATAGTTGGTTTTTAAAAAATATTTATTTATTTGCTTGCATTGAGTCTTTTTTGCAACTATCAGGATCTTCATTTTGTTGTAGCACAGTAGTTGCAGCATATCGGCATGTGGGATCTTTGTTCCCTGACCAGGGATTGAACCCATGTCCTCTGCAATGACAAGCTGATTCTTAACCACTGGACCATCAGGGAAGCCCCATTTCATAGTTTTTAATTCTTGTGTCTATGCTGTTCCGTAGGGATCAAGAGAAAATTATTATCTACCTATATAATAAATAATTATGTAACATTTCATCTATTGGGAAATGGTTAATAAGTACACATTTAGTATATACAATAACATTTTTTAGGTAGGAATAGTTTTTTTCTTGGTTTCTTCAGGTCAAGCTTTTAACTGAAGAAAACAATGTTCTACAAAACAAGAGTTCAATTAGTATTTTTTGGTAAGAATGTTCAAGAAAGATACTTACTCAAGATAAAATGGATTTCTGACCAGTGCCCCTGTTTTTGGAGCACAGCTTTCAACTTTGAACAGATCCTAACTTGGTCAACATAATCAAGCATCACTCGAACAACCTTCCCAGAGAGATGCTGCAGCCATGACAAAGTTATTACTTCACAGAACTGAGGAAGAAAATCAGAACCATGAAAGTAAATGAAAAACTTACGTATCTGTGTTTTAACATAGTCATCAAAAGAACACTAAACTCAGAGGAACCAAAGGTTTCAGGTTCTTCATTTACAAACGAAGGTGTTGAACAAGAAAATATCTCTTGACTCTTAACATTGCGAAAAATGCATACATGCATGCTAAGTCATTTCAGTTGCGTCCAACTCTTTGCAACCCTATGCACTATAGCCCTCTAGGCTCCTCTGTTCCTGGGATTCTCCAGGCAAGAGTACTGGATTGGGTTGCCATTTCCTCTTCCAGGAGATCATTGGGAAAAATATTTACTACTAACTCTCCTGAACTACTAACTCTCCTGAAGATACAATGAGGATTTAAAAGAGACTGTTAGATAATATTTATTATCCCCTTTGTTTGCCCACACTGCTGTCTGGAATAAAGATTACCTTTCCAGCTTCACTTACATCTAGAAGTGGCCACCTGACTACGTCCTAGCCAATGGGATGTCAGTGGAAGTGTGAGCAACTCCCAGAATGCCGTTACAGAAGAACAAAGTGTGCACTCCTTCCTGCCAGCCATCCTGCTCACTGCAGTGTGGGTTTCTTCTGTGAATCATGGAACTATCCAGTTAGAACGCTATTTACATTTGCCTTTATTTTATGAAAGGGCAATAAGCCATCTTATTAGAGCCACTTTTATTTGGGGTTTTCTATCATTAATAACATAGTCCCACCCTAATACTTGAATCATGATATAGTTTCTACCTTTAAGTGATTTATATATCCTTAGACAAGATGCCCATGTAAGAAGGCAAATAATACTATATGAAAAGTCAGGAAGCCATACAAGATGACCTATTACTTAACCAAGTCAATCATTAATTATAACCTAAAAGTAACATACAATATTAAAATGTTTGCTTTTTACCTTTCAGAATTGATCCAAAGATTTTTTTTCATTTTATTTATATTTTCAGATTTAATACTATGAATTCAAGTATTTATAGTACATCTACTCTGAACATAGATCTGTAAGCTGATGAAAGTGGTGAACGAAAGCTTACATTCATGTAATTGTAGGGAAAACAGATAATCAGTAAAATATTAAAGAATCTCAGAAACTGGTAAAAGTTTATAAAAGCATTAAAGAGAATGATTAGGAAGCAGAACTACCTTAAATAAGATCGGTAGGGAAGGGCCTCTCTGAAGAGGTAGCACTTGAGTTGAGGCCTGAAGGGTGGCAGCTATTTGAAAAATCAGGGGAAAGGCTCAAGTTGGCGAAAATAGAAGTGACCGGTTAGGCAGGGGGAAAGTAGGAGACTTGTGTGAATATTTTAGTATATGTGCTGCCGAAGCGAGCACAGAGACTTGTGTGAATAAAGCAAAGAGAAAAAATCAAGAAGAGGGAAGTCGGCAACATTTACTGGGATTCTTTTTTCACCAGAAAGTGACCAAAAGAAAATCATTATTCAGTTGGTTTAGAGTCAAAAACCTAGAGTACAGGGAACCCAGAAACATTCTAGCTAGATAACTCACTTCAAAGAAAAAGCATAACTGCGATCATATAAGGCTGCAATCATTCTTCACAACCTTGTGCAGATGTTACTTCATTTGTGAAATTCCCTGAGCAGAATTAAATCACTTTTTCCTCTAAACTGTTTCTGTACTTTTTTCATCTTTCTGTTCAGGTTTATCATATATTTATCATATTAAAATCTTTCCAACCAGAGCTTCTGGAAAGAATGGAATTTTATCTGTTGCTTTGTAGCTCAGGGCCACCAATAATGACACAGGATGACAGCTGCTATGGTGTGTACTTACCATAGTATCTTTGATAACTGTAGATGTCCAGCCTTCAAAAGCATAGAAAGGATGAACTTTGTCTCCATGAGGACAATCAAAGCATCGCTCTGTGTCATACCCATAATTCAGCAGCATCCTGAGCATGACTTCGTCTTTCAGTGTGTATTGCAGTGCCGATGGGAAATGCAAAGGGTTGACTCTGCAGAAGTAATTAACATTCGCCCCATGCCGTAGCAGCAGACTTACCAGCTCATAGTTGCCCATCCTGAGGGCTATCTGGAGGCAGTTAACTGGGTCTTGATTAGGCAGAGCTCCAGCACTCAGAAGCAGCTTAACTGAAGAGAGGTCACCATTTGATACAGCGAAATACAGAGCCGACTTCCTGTGGTCATCGTAGTGTTTGCGGATTCTCTGATCAAGCATGAAATTCACATCAAAGCCCGCTTGGATGAGAAGTTCCAGGCATTTGGGGTGTGCTCCTGCTGCTGCACAGTGAACTGGACTGATGCCACTCCGCTTAATGGCAGCAAAATCAGTAACTGGAACCAAAATCTTCAGAGCTCTGAGAAAGAATTTCAAAGTGCATTAAAATTTTTTTTGTTAAGATGCAGCATTGACCTGTTTGTAATTGCTTTATACTAGCACTGGGTGGTATTAGTATCAGGTAATATTTAAGACACCCCAACCAAAAAAAAAAAAAAAAGGCATAGTTCCTGCATGCAAAATCTCTGATACCAGGTAAAGTTACAGGTCTAAATAAAAAACTCAGAATTATCCCAGTCAGTGAGACCCAAGGCTCCCTGCATTGCCAAATGACCTGAAAGTAAGATAGTTTTATGTCTCTTCAGTGGCTACAGAGGATATCTGAATTTACCAATTCCTAGCTGGTCCAGAGTTTCTTAATTTAAAAGAGGGTGTTGAAGTTGGAGGATCAGAGATGAAGAATATCAAGTTCCCAGAAACCACCCCCCAATCCCATAGCTATTACTATTTCTATTTGCAATAGTGTGGTTGAACTTACAACAAGTGACCTCTGTCAGCTGCTACATGAATGGGCAGGTGACCTGAATTCTTAGGGATGTTGGCATCAGCTCCATACTCTAGCAAGAGAGTCACAGAGTCTGGATTTCCTCCACTAGCTGCTTCAAGTAAGATGGAAGAAGAGTCAGAGGCCTGACCAAGAGCATTAGCTCCTAGGAGGAGAAAGAGTGATGTTATGCGAGTCTTTTCACTTTATTGCTTAAGTAGTCTTAAGTATAAATACACGTGTTGGCTTTTTTATAAGCTACATGTTTCTAACTTAAGAATCCCAGGAGAAATAATTTCATAGGTTTTATTTTCAGACCTGCATACAAAAGCTTGCTTACCTCATAACACACATATAAGATGGCACTAACTGTCCTGCTGAACTATGTCACCATGAATCTAATGAAGATCTTATGGTGGAAAAGGGTATTTGTTCTGTTTTAACTTGTTGCTAGGAGACTATGCATACTAAGAGACACTAGCTGTTCTTAGTTGAAGTTGGAGACTGCTGATAGTTAAAAGGGTATATAGTACAGTACCCTGTAAATTAAGTGCTCTGTGAATGTTGTGGGTAATGAGTATAGATACAGGCTGTTTCCTTAAAGATTTCAGGGCTAGGGCTGTGAATGGGGCTGAGGTTGTAAGTAGGACTAGGAAGTGAAGGAAGGAGAGAGGAATTTTGGGTCAGTTTTGGAAGGCCTCTGAGTAAAATGGGCTTTCAACAAAGAGCAGCATTCAAATGGACAAAAGAAAAGGAGGACACCTGGTCCCCTTCACAGTTCATGTAAAAAAAGCTATGGTGACTTTAATTCACTGTGGACTCCATAATCATTAGAATATAAAATGGCGGCCCCAGAACCCCAGTTCTAGAATGCTTTAAGAAGTGTCTAATAAGCCTCCATGTAATGAGTACTCACTATGTACTAGTTCCTTTATGTATATAGTAATTTCTAAACTTCACAACAACCCTAGGAAGTAGATGCTAACGTCTTCATTTTAAAGATGAAGACACTGAGCTTCAATGAAATTAAATTACTTCACCAGAAATGCACAACTAGTCAGCAAGGTAGGGCCTATTTCTATGATGCTGCTATGTTACCAGTCTAGCAATGCAGGGTGGTAAACTAATGTGATTTGGAATGAGACAGTTGTGGGGTCAAAGCCTGGCTCTGTTATTTAGTAGCCATGTGCAAATGACTGTAAAGGGGCTTACCTAAGGGAGATGCCCCCTCCCGTAGTGAGGTCAGCCCACACTGTTGTTTTTTTTTTTTTAAGGTTAAGGATTTAAAATCTGTTGCTTCTCTTGTTTCTTTATATTTTAATCAATGATTTACACAAAAGGTTGCTCTTTTTGTGCAGATGAAGGATCCAGTGTTTACTTTGTTTTTCCAACTAATGGCCTGAGCCATCTCTGACAACACTCATAACATTTTATTTGAAATGTTTTATGGTCATTGATTGGGAACTAGCCTCTCCTTATATGATAGGAAGGATTTAGCTAAGTCTAAAAAGCAAAAAGTTGTTCTGTGCAGTCTAGAAAATTGGAAACCAGGACCATCTGTTGTTAGAGAAAGAAATAAGGCTTCTGGACACAAATGGGGAGGAGAATAAAGAAGATAATTCTAATTTGGGGACTTTATGAAATCTTGGGAAAGATTTGCTTCTTTGAACAAAAGCTTTTGATAAAACACTGCATCTTCTCACAGTGTCATCAATGGGGGGGTCTCCTCAAAGACAGTAAATGCCAAAGCTCTCTGAGCCAAGGTTTCTGCAAGTTAAACCAGGATCTAAGATGTCCACAGCTACAGCACTGGTGGCAGGAGAGGATGTGTTGAAGGGAAGTCCTGCAACTGGTACGATCGCCGAGCCTCACTTTTCTCAAGGGTAAAATGAGGATAATGCCTACCTCACAGGGTTTGCAAAAGATTGTCTGAGGTAAAATAAGCAGCTTAATATCTGGTGCTGAGAAAGTAGTCAACATATGTAAGTAGCCTTCTTTCCCCTTCTCTCAGAGTTTTGTTTATTACTAGAGAGGAGAACTGGGACTCACAAAGAAGAAATCAGGAAGAATTTCCTAATAATTCATCTGGTAACAGATTGGACTGCCTCATCACTTAGCTCAAGCAGAGAAAACATGTAGAGGTAGCTTAAGCAGAGAGAACATATAGAGGATTTTGTGAAGTCTTTCATTCTATGAATCTAAAAAAGAACAGTCACACACAAAAATTAAACAGAAAGCAACCATCCTCTTAACATGGTCAGGGAACATTAAGTAAAAGAGTAATCTGCAGCCTAGTAATTTCAGGGAATCTACTTCAGAGCAAGTCAGAAGCATTCAATCCCTATTTTAGGTTTTTTTCAATAGCTAATATATTAACATGTACTTCCACGAAATATTAAATTAAGCTTAAATGAAATGTTAACTTCTATTACTCTGAAGCTCTCAGTGAAGAGGAGAACACTTTGGTCATGTTACCCTTTAGTAAAACTGTGCTGACTGTATAGAAAAACCTTGCCTTTCTGCAGTAAGAGTTCCATGATTTCAGCGTGTCCGCTTTGGGCAGCAAGAGCGAGAGGCGTGAATCCGTAGGAGCTCTGTGGGTCAGGGTGTGCCCCGGAAGCCAGCAGGAGTGCCACTATGTCCCGTCGGCCCAGCTTGGCTGCTTCGTGGAGCGCTGTCCTCTTGTTGGCACACAACAGGTTGACATTGGCTCCATGGCTGATCAGCAAGGAGGCCATATCATAGGAGTCCTGTAGAACAGCTGGGAAATTGGAAGTGAGGGAGGCGTCATGTTCAACAGGAAATTCAGGCCAGAGTATCTGATCAGCTAGTTTCCCTCAGGCTTCTTAAGGAGTTCTTCCTACCTGCCCCTCAAGTGCCAACAGTTTGTGCTTTGGAAAAAAATGAGGCACATATTAAGTAATATTAATAGTGTTCTACTTGCTTTTAAGTCATGACCAATTATTCATTGTCTATTGGCTACTTATGGGCTGAAAAACAAGGTTTTCATGTATCATCTTTATGTTCTCAAGAAAATAGGAACTGAAGTATCCAGTCCAGCCCCAGAAATGTTTGTAGCTGCTTTACATAAAGAAAAACCAAAAAAATGCTATAATTAGGAAATCATTTTTAACCTCACACTTTGTAAACCAAATTCTCTAACTGGTATTTCTGTATTTATGCTGTTAATTCACATTTGGATGATAATCTTTAGTCCTTTAAGATTCTAGAACTTAATTTATCCATCTCCCTATCCATTCACTAATTGTTGGTACCAACTGTGTCTGAGGAATCTTGCTAGGTGTCAGACACTGAATCAGGATGAATTCTGCTCACCACCGTTTATCATGTGCCATATAAAGAGCTATAGTTGCTCGAAGACTAGAAATATGGAGTCCCCAAGGGTATTGGGTCTTTTTTAATTCATGGAGTTGCACTTTGTGCCCTTTCATTCTAGAAACGCATGTCCTTTGTTTTAGGAAACAGCTTTCTTGACTTGTTTCAGTGATGGCATACTGCCTCCACCGTGTGTCTTCTCTCTCTCCTATTTCTGTTACTCACGTTTCCCTCCTTCAATGGTCATCCTAGTTCTCTTAGTTATTTTTCTTTCCTATTTTTCATTTCTTTTCTTCTTTTCAGTTTTGTAAGATAAAGCTTACATAACTTTATCTTATAGCATTTTTAAAAATTTCTACCATATTTTTAATTTTCAATAGTTTTTTGTTCTTTTTTCTTAGTAGCGTCCTGATATTTTATTAATTTTCATTGATTTTTCGAAGAAAATTAATGATAACTCTCCCTTACATTTTATTTTCCTTAAATAATTTGTTTCTTCCAAGTTGTTTATGTTTGCTTGTTGGAGAATTTTCTCAGATAGTCCTTGGATATCTGCTCATGATTAAGAATTGGAAACTAAAAATCTGATTGGAAATTTGAAACACTGACTTAACTGAAGGTTGATATGCCTGGGCCATTTGTTGGGCAACTTCCAGTTCCACTATTTTTGGTTCTTTCTCCCTGAGCTGATCAGAGAAGCCTTCTCTTGGAGGGTGAAGTTCTAGTTGCCAGCTTTCTAGAATTTGGTAGAGGAGAGCTGGGAGATCTCAGCTTGTGTTTGCTTAATTCCTCCAGTGTTTCGAATCAAGTATTCCTGCCCTTGCCTAATATCTCCAGTCCTGAGAACCTTTGCTCACACTATTCAGAGAATAAACCTCCAAAATTTTGCTGGGGTGGGAGAGGAATCTGACCCAGCAGGGTAGATTGGGAGAAGTAATCTAGATACCTGAGTACTGGTTTCTTAATAGTTTCCAATCAATTTTTCTATTTTAGCTGCTTGTTCTTCATCCCTGTGTTCTAGGAGGTAACTATAGCCAACAATTTCCAGGCCTTTTGATACAACTGCACTGGTTTTTGGCTTTCCCCACTCCAATTTAAGATTTGGCTTTCTTGTCACTTATTACTCATTGATCTATCTGCTCTTCTGATTTTTAAAAATCATGTTACTGTTGTCTCCTCTTCGAGTCTTCCCATTCTTCTGTATCTTAACCCTTTAAAACAGTTAATGAACTATACTTCTCCTAAAGACTCAGGAGGCAGCAAAATTAGTCATTCATATTTAATCTGCCAATTTTACCCAAACACTGGTTGCTTCTTTCTACTCTGCTCCTCTTCTATATTTCTTATACCAAGATTAACTTGTTCAGCTGGGGTATCAGGCAAACAACCAGCTCATAATTGGGCAGACACTTTGCCTCACCCCTCAAGCCAGTCTATACAAAGCTTTTTGGGAGTCAGATACCACAAGTAGTCACTGGGACTAGTGATGTTGCTGCGATTATGCACCAAAAAACTGCCTGTGAAGCCCCTGGGTCTAGAGGAGACACAGGGCCACAGACTGTTCTCCAGAGCCAAGGTGTTAATTTACCTGTAAGAAGAGGTGAATTGCCTTCAACATTCTTGGTATTTGGATTGCAGCCATTGAGAAGGAGAAAACTGACGTTTTCTAAGAGGCATTTGCTGACAGCCAAAAACAGTGGCGTTTCACCATTGTGGGTGGTTTGCTCCCACACACTGAGTTTTGAGGCTGAAATAAATCCATTAGACCACAGATTAAAATATGAAAATAAATTTTAACCTTATTTCTCAGAAGCATCAAGAAGAGTTGTAAAGGGAGTTTACCTTTCAGGGTGATTTCCAAAATGTTCTTATTTAATTGTACTGCAGCCTTATGGAGAGGAAGCCAGCCTATCTCATCTGCTTCATCAAAAGCTGAATGGTACTTGGTCAACTGTGACAATGCATCTTCCTTACCTATTAGTATGTCAAATGAGGACATATTCACATTTGGCACACGTACAAGGCAGCCCATACTGCTTCTGAATTCCATCATCAAGGTTAGTGCATGAGAGAATGAAATTCTGGCACCACCTTTCATGAAAGACAAATGTAAATCGCATAGGGAAAATAAGGGCTTTCCTGGTGGCTCAGACAATAAAGAATTCACCTGCAATGCAGGAAATCTGGGTCCGATCCCTGGGTACAGAAGATCCCTGAAGAAGGAAATGTCAACCCGCCCCAGTATTCTTGCCTGGAAAATTCCACGGACAGAGGAGCCTGGCAGTCTGTAGTCCATGGGGTCACAAAAGGTCAGATATGACTAGGCGACTACCATACATGCAGGGAAATAAGCAGTAAGGTCTTTCATCTAGCATTCCATATCACCGGGGTCTGTGAAGACCTGTCATCTTATTATATACAGAAAACAGTTCTGTTCACCGAGGAGCCCAGGAGCTCTTTGCTAAGTTGTGCTGAAGTAGTTTCTCTCAGGAAAGGCCATATCAGACTCCTGACAATCAGCTGTGGACTCCACAGTGTTCAGCATTTGGGAGATCCTGTTTCTAGGCTTCCTGAACTCAGGGGGAAAATGCTGCTAGTTGTCACTATCACATGTTACCACAAGTTGAAGGGGATAGAATAAGAAGAGTACTTAACTGTCTCTATTGTTTCAACTATCTTCTTATAGTAAGCACTCAAAAAGCTGCAGGGGAAAAAAATATATGTGAAATTCCAAAATTGAAGAAAAAAGTTAAGGATATAAAGCAAAAGGAAAGGGTAAAGGCAATAGTAGTTAACCAGGAGTAAACTTATAATGAGGCCATAACTGAGGCATGATAGAAATACTTCAAAACATAGTATAACCCTTTATGTGCTCCAGAGAAACTCCTCCCTCTTATGTCTTCCTCATCAGTTTCTTTAGGGCAAGAACTGTGAGAACCCAGATCACAGCTGGCCCTAAATCGATACTTGCTGAACTGAATCAAACCTGTCTAGGACTGAAATGTCATATTATCACATTAAAATTTAAATGGCCACTCTATAGTGTCACTGAGTTTAGCAAAAATTATTTTTTTAAAAAAGTAAATAATCATGGTGTAAGATTTTTTAAAAATATTCATGGTCAGAATCTGTGCTCAAAAAACACTATAAGCAGTTTTTTTAAGTAATATTTTTATTAAAAGTTTTAAAGAACAATTTATGGATCTTACATTATTTTTTAAATCTAGTAAATAACGACTGTCATTTTTCTATTTTTCCTTTGATTATTCAATGAACCTAGCTTGAAGACAATAAATTTCCTTAGATAATCTGTCCTGCTTACAATCTGGTCAAATTCTCTTAAACATTTAAAACTGTACTTATTGATTTAGCATTGTATTAGTTTCCTATAATAGCTGTGTGAAATTACCACACACTGAATGACTTAAGACAAATTTATTATGTTCTGCAGTTCAGAAATACAGAATGGGTCTTACTTGACCAAGATCAATGTGTTGGTAGTGCTGTGTTTCTTCTGAAGGCTCTATGGAAGAATCTACTTTGCATTTTCCAGCTTCTAGAGGCCACCCACATTTCTTAGTTCTTTGACTCCTTCTTCCATCATCAAAGCTAACAGTGTTGGGCCATATCCTTCTACCTAGCCATCTCTCAGAATCTCTTTCTTCTGCCTCTCTCTTCCACTTTTAACAACCCTTGTGATTACATTGGGCCTGTCTGGATAACCTAGGATAATCTCCCTATCCTAAAGCTGGCTGATCAGCAATCTTATTCCATCTGCAACCTTAATTCTCCATTGCCATGTAAATTTACATAGTCATAAATTCTGGGGATTAGGACTGGACATCTTTCTGTTGGGGGGTGGGGAGTGCTTTATTCCTCTTGTCTCAAGTATGTGCTTGTTTCCTAATTCCTTCAAGTACCTGATCAAATCAGCAAACCTTGCTAAGTATCATACAATTCTTTCAAATCTAATAACTGAAATTTATAACTATAGTCAATTTGAATTTCTTTGAAACATTTCAATACTGTTAATTAAAATCTCTTTTACCTTTCAATGTAAAATCATGACTTCAAAGTTAATCACAAGGTTAATACAACAGGTAATCCAATGAAATCCAATTTCTTTATAAAACTTTTAACTATTTAAAGATTATTTTGAAGATTGTTTCTAAATTTAACACAAAAGTGTAGGAATAGTGTGATAAAGAACAAAGACTCTGAAGTCAGGCTGTCTGGCTCTTTACTTACTAGCTCTGTGACTTTGGGTTAGTCACTTAATTTCTCTATGCCTCTGTTTTCTCATCTCTAAGTGGGGATAATAATAGTACCTACCACATTGTGGCTCAGCTGGTAAAAAGCTGCCCGCAATGCAGGAGACCTGGGTTCAATTCCTGAGTTGGGAAGATCCCCTGGAGAAGGGAAAGGCTATCCACTCCAGTATCCTAGCCTGGAGAATTCCACGGACTGTATAGTCCCTGGGGTCACAAAGAGTCGGACACGACTGAGTGACTTTCACCACATAGAGAGGTAATGAGAATTAAAATTTAAATGAGTTAATATTTATGAAATGCTCAAAAGTGTGGCACACAATCACTCCAAGTGAGTATTACTTTAAAAAATTAAAAAACCCAACTGTAGGTTTGATAAACTTCAACATCTCTACATTTAATTTTAAAATCTCTTGGAGTTAAAACACATTTATCCCATTTTACCTCTAGTGGGCAAATAGAGGTCACCATCCCAAGCAAACCGTTTATCACCCCTGATAACTACTCAGGGGCTTGAAGCTGCTGACCAGCCAGACAGCACTTGACTAGGTATGCTTGGTTACAGACAGCCAAGGGCAATATCCAGGGCAATTCTCTAGTTGTCACCATCACATCTTACCACCACAAGTTGAAAGGGATAGGATAAGAAGAGGGGTCCATGGGGTCCTTTTCTAGTGCTGTCATACCAGAACTCTGAATCTCGACCCTTCCGAAGGGGTAGTCTCTTCTGGGTTTAAGTTTCCACAATTATTCCTTCTGATTTGAATAATTTACCCTATCTCTCCCACCCCACTAAAACTGACAACTTTCTGTATCTTGGTGGATTTATACATTTCCTTAGCTCCCCCAAAGACAAGATGCATTATGGTTTTCTAGCCTCTCAAATTCTCATCTGTTTCTCCTTTTTGATTTCCAGTCTGCCTCTCCTCCAACTAACATCCTCCAACTACTTTCTTTACTGCCTAATTAAATTCTGAATTATTTTCTAATTTCTCCTATCTGGTCAGACATAGTCTCATAGATACTATTTAAATGATAGCTCCTTGGATTCTGCCTCTCCTTCTGTTTTTGTCATAACACTAGCATCGTGCTTATGACAAGTCTCAACTGTTGAATACCTATAATGCATTGCCAAAGAGATACCATTACCTCTCATCCTCAGGTGACTGCTGTGCAGTTCCTGGCTTGGGAATATCCTGTAAACTCTGTTGAATGATGAGCTGGGTGTCAAAGTCATCATCGATGTCTTCATCACTGGTGTAATTATCCATGTGGAATGTAGACAGATTTACTTTAAAGTCAAAATGAATTAAAAATATTTTTCCAGTTGTGGAAACAGATCATTGACTGATAAAAATTATAAATGAAATTCAGAAAACTAAAATAAATCATAGGATTGGTAAATGAAAAAATGCAAAATTTAGAACACAAAATATTCATTTACAAATTTTTCAAAAACTCCAAAGAGCATTCTGATCTGCCACAGAGTCAACATAAATTAGAAATTTTCTATGAGTAACCATCTACTTAAAAGCTTACTCAGGAAACACAAGTTTTCACATAAAACTTAAGTCAGTGCCATTGTAACTATGAAAATGTTCATATCGATATATTTTAAACTTAGCTTATGAGTTTTTCTCAGTGATTGTAGCATGTACTCAAAAGAATATCTTTCCTACATGCAGTGAGTATTATGCTAAGAATATTTTAGTAAATATTAAAAATAAACATGTTATAGGAATAAATGTGCTCTATAATATAACATTTAACTGGAATAGTGGGGGGAAAGCCCCAGTATATTTTATTAGGCAATATCTCAATGGCTTTAAAAGAACACTTCAGGTTTCACGTAGAATAGGTTTGATCACATACCAAAGACGTTTTACCTTTTGTTAAATCCTCTAGGACAGCACTGAAGTTTTCACTGTTAAGGATTAGCACGTCGGAATTTTCATTTATATTTAGGATCTCCACTCGCCAGTAGTGACTATTCCATTAATAGCTTTACTATAAATACTTGATCATAAGACAGTCTGGCACATTCCCCTTGTTTTTTACATGTGGTTTAGCTCTGTTTGGAAACACGGTCTCTCTTCTTCACTGCTGTATTCGTGAAATTTAAAAGATGAAACATTTCATTCCTGGAATAAAATGCTTTTGCAGGAGATTGACCATGTGAGGTGAACTCTTCCTCTGAGGACTCATGCACATAGCCATGGCAAGCCAGAATCAATTTTTCATGTAAGAGAGGCCAAATATTTTGCTCTGACTGAATTATCAAAAATGACTGTCCCTATAGTCCCGATTCACTGGGAAGCTGCACCTACATTTTCTTTGGATTACAGAGCTGCAGCCTAAAATATCCAGGGAATCTTAAGGAAGGAATTAACTCCACACAAGATAATAAAAGTTTGACTATATTTTGTTGAAATGTTTAAAAATTGATAATGTACACTAGTATTATGAATGCATACTAAATAATAAGAATAATAACTATTAAAAATAACACAGAGCCCACCTGGCATTTCTGACTAAATGTGAAGCAAATGCCAAGAAGCATGATACCACCTCCAGTGTGCAGGATCTCCCTCCAGGCGTCTTACCGCCTTTGTGTGTCAGCCTCAGTGCTTTGAATTTCCTTTCCTTGTCACAGGGGTACTGTGAGAAAAATGGATCCGATGTTTTAAGAGTAAGACAGAAGGTGTTTAGTTCTGAAATTGTTTCAGCGTTTTCCTTGTTTACAATGTATGTATTTTAAATGTTTGTGTATAATCACAACAGTTGAGTAGAAAGTAAATTATTACTGAAGCTTAACGAAATGACTTAACACTTGTGAAAGAGATAATTTTTTATATTAGTTAAAATTTTATCCAGCTAGTCTTCCCAAATCTGTTTTTCACATATATATCAAACTATACTAAATAAAAGTTTCAAAGATTTTCCATATGACTCCAATACACATTTCATGTTTTTCTTCACAGTTGTCTGTGGTCTCAAGAATCCATCTGGAGGGCTGTACTCCAATCGAGAGTGGTATATCAGGGAGGAGAACAATGTAAAGACCGTTCACAAAGATCACCTAAAAAAATTACACCAAGACACTTGGGTTTTATAATGTCTATATTTTCAAGTAAGCAAAGGCAATATTTTTTGTAACTTCTTTCAGATGTTTTATTAAGTTGTCCAATTTAGTCATCTAATTGACAAAGCAAAGCAACCCCACGTTTGATCCAGTGTTGAGTGGGTTGGTCTGTTTTCAACAACATTGCAATGACAAAGTTAGTAGAATGTCCTGTAGTGGAAAGAGTTCCTTTACGTTCACTTGTCTTGTAAAGAGGACAGACATAGGCATTCGACTTCACGATCTTAGACTTTATAGCTTGAAAAAAAGGAAATACAGTCATTTGATAAAGGAAAAACAGTCAATGGTACTAAAAGACCAAATATCTATCTTGTAATAAAATGACCAGTACTAAATCTCAGATCATGATTATGATATTTGAATATTTTAAAGTTATTTTATAGTTGGCATATAGTTATGGTTGTGAAACAAGGTAAGTGATTTCAATATGGCACATGATTTTAAAGACCTGATCACTTAGCAAGTATGAAAACACTCAAGAGGACTTGGGAGATAAGAAGGAGAAACAAAACACAGCATAGGTAATGGGGGAGGTGCAAAAAGAGAAACAGTTGCTTAGAGTTCTAAGACAAGAAATCCATAAATTAGAAGAAATTGAAGTTACTATTAGTTTTCACCAGGTTATTACTCGGAAAAATACACCAACTCACAAAAAGAATCTCTACACAATCCTTGCAAAGCCAGATATGAGATATTAGGAATCTTTCTAAACTGAGGCCACATCATAGTTATAAATGAGCAGCTTTAGAAATAAAAACACTTAATAGGTTGAGTGGTAATTGGGTGATTTGTAAATGTTTTCATTTACAGTTATTTGCGAATTTAAAAAAAATAGAGAGGAAGGACCAAAGAATGAGCCTCAATTGTTCACATTTGGTGGGAAAATGATGATGGAAAAAAGGAGGAAGCAAATAGGTTTTACAAGGGGGCAAAGCTGGTCTCCACCCCAGCGGCTTGGGTCATCTCGCTGGTTCCTAGGCCGAGGAGTTTCTTATAGCCAGAAAATTCTAGTCAATAACTGGAGACTATGTGTCAAACCTGTTTGTGTCTCTAAGATGTGTACAAAGGCACTTCAGAATCAAAATATTGATGGGAAGCTCTAGACTTGGAAAAAGGAGAAGTGAAGGGGAGGGGCAAAGAAAATGTTATATACCATGTGATAAGAGCAAAAAGAGGCAAAATAACAGTCATAAAATAATAAAAATGCAACACAAAAAAGGGGGAATAATATATTTCCCATATAAACATTAAATCAGTATTTACTATAATTGAACAAATTCTAATAGGTCTGAGCAGAGACTTATTTGGAAAGCAGTTAAAAATATCTATCATTATGCTCCATAAAACTCTACAAAGTTTTGTTAGAAATATATTATATTTACTTGGTTTTATCCATATGATGGGCATCAGGTCAAACAGAAGTTTGGGGTACTGTTCAGCAAGCAATCCACTGTGAAGAGAAATTGATAGATGTTTATTAGAAGTAAAACGAAATCTGCATCTTAGAAATTGTGATTTAGACATTGGCTTTTAATATAAGAGAGGACCAGAGACATGCAGGGAAAAAATTTCAAAACAAAACCAAGTAAAAGGCAATGAAGAACTGAGAAAAACAGAAGAAAATTATGGAAAGGCATAGCATCTGGTCCCATCACTTCATGGGAAATAGATGGGGAAACAGTGGAAACAGTGTCAGACTTTATTTTTGGGGGCTCCAAAATCACTGCGGATGCTGATTGCAGCCATGAAATTAAAAGACGCTTACTGCTTGGAAGGAAAGTTATGACCAACCTAGATAGCATATTAAAATGCAGAGACATTACTTTGCCAACCAAGGTCCGTCTAGTCAAGGCTATGGTTTTTCCCATGGTCATGTATGGATGTGAGAGTTGGACTGTGAAGAAAGCTGATCGCTGAAGAATTGATGCTTTTGAACTGTGGTGCTGGAGAACACTCTTGAGAGTCCCTTGGACTGCCAGGAAATCCAACCAGTCCATTCTAAAGGAGATCAGTCCTGGGTGTTCACTGGAAGGACTGATGCTAAAGCTGAAGCTCCGATACTTTGGCCACCTCATGAGAAGAGTTGACTCACTGGAAAAGACTCTGATGCTGGGAGGGATTGGGGGCAGGAGAAGGGGACGACAGAGAATGAGATGGCTGGATGGCATCACCGACTCGATGGACATGAGTTTGAGTGAACTCCGGGAGTTGGTGATGGACAGGGAGGCCTGGCGTGTTGTGGTTCATGGGGTCGCGGAGAGTCGGACACGACTGAGTGGCTGAACTGAACTGAACTGAATGTGTTAAATAGTGGACAAATATCAATTACTACCACTTTAAAAGTAATGTCCATGAGGCAGACACTATGCTGTTTTATTTGACCTTCACAATAGTCTAGGCCCCATTCCAATTCCTGTTTCACAGATGAAGAGTGGAGGCTCAGAGAGGCTGAGTGCTTTTCTCACAGTAACAGAGCTCTTAAGTGACAGTGTCAGGATCCAAACATAGAGCTTTCTGTCTAGAAAATGTAGTATATCTTTCCTATGTTATGTTGCATATTTGTCTGCTTGCAAGATGGAAGGAAGAAAGACATGAAAAGATGAATACATATATAAGAAAAAGTAAGTTAAGAGAAACGTCATGAGAATGAAGAAAATGAAAAGAGAGAAATAATCACATGAGCTATGTGCAGCTAACTCTCCTCCTATCACTGTCTTAGAACCATCTCTGTAGAACCACCTTCATGCTCCTTCTTAAGCAATTTTCCCTGCCTTGACTTTTAACCCTCCCTTGACAGGAAAGTCTAACCCTGACTCTGGAAATGGAAGATTATGCTAAGTAATGGATTGTTAAAAAGCAGGGCTCCAAGGGAAATAATCTTTCCCTTTCTCTCTTATCTGTCTGTCTACACAGACACACACACACACACACAAATCTAAGCATTGATTAGTTTCCTATGCTGGAAATTCAGTATTTATTTATTTTGGCTGTGCTACATGTCTTGTGGGATCTTAGTTCCTCAACCAGGGATTGAACCTGGGCCACTGCAGTGAAAGCGCCAAGTTCTAACCACTGGACAGCCAGGGTATTCCCTCAGTATTTATTCTAAATATTTATTGTGTCATCAAAATATAAGAAAAAGTTTTCCATTCACCAGTAGAAATGGGAACTTTACTATAACTGTAAACTATTTAAAAGTGAGGTGCTCCTACACATTACAAAACAGAAGGTAACTCATAAAACAGGAAGGAAAACAAATTCAACTAACTTTTCCACTGGTAAGTACATTGAAATATTAACTCAAAATTGTTCAAAACCTAAAATTACTCACTTACTAATTGCTGCAGCCTGAATAATGACTTATGGCAAGAATTCTAATATTATTTATTACTTGTCATATTCTCTAGAAGCCTTTTGGCTGTGGAGGGTGGCAGAGGTGAAGGGCAGCAGACAGCCTATCTCACCTATTATGATTCAGCTACAACTGAAGAGTCTTTGCAGTTGAAACTACTGACCTTGATCTGTCCCAGCGGGCTCCATCAAGATATAATCCATGGATATAAACACCATCTTCTGGAGCTTTGTCAGAGGTATCAGAAGGAATAACCTGAAGGCAGAAACAAATGCTAGTAGAGATTTCCTCCCTAGATAATTAACTCATAAAGAAAGTATTACCTAAATTTTCAGAACACATTCAGAGAAACTTGTCCATATAATAGCTTCTTAAACTATAATTTTTTCTCAGTAAAATGTAATTGTAAAATAATACAGTTCTTTTTGAAGTATTTTATCTGGTTTTACTGTATATCATATTGATTACTGCTAAAATAGAAAAGCAGTGTTGGGTTATCTGAACTCAACTTATAATACTGAGATGTATAAAAATTCTCTCATGGAGACAGCAAAGCAAATACTATATACTTTCTTCATAAATACAAAGAATGGAAAGCAGAAGAATTATTTGCAATGGGCAATAAAAATATGAATTCTTCATGTCCTCCTTGCTCAAATACATGCCTTTGATGTAATGATATGCTCTGGAATTTAAGGAGTTTACTGTACCTCAAATTCATATCCCAGTAAGTCAATAGGGATGGTATATTTTCTGGCATAATTCTGCATTGCTCCAGTTAAAAAGGCTTGGGTAAAAAAGAAGCCTGAGAGCCAAAACACACAAGGTTTTCCTGAATTATACCAGTCCTATAAAGGAAAAACAAACATTATGTTCCTTTTACTTACTCAAGAATTACCTGACATACAATTACTGATTCTGGTTTCTGTGTATGCTGCCCACACTTTCCATCACAGGACTCTCTTTCCTGACACCAAACATACAAACTTTATTGGCTCTCCTACCTTTTATCCCTTCTAGTTACTCTTCTTGGGAAATTCAAACTAATTTTAACATTAACCTGAATAAAACAAACTTTATTTTTTATAAAAGATTAAAATCTTCTGTAAAAAAACAAATGTAAATTATCTGAGGGCTTACTGTATTACTTAATCACACTCAAAAGCAGCCATCTTTAGAAATCCTATATATTGTCTAACTACAGCCCTCATGTGTTGGTTCCAATTCCTTGATCCTCTTAACCTCCCTGCCTCCACACCATGATTCTGGTTCCACTTTAGATATACTGGTCTTCTTTCTGAATCATGTGTACCTCTTTTTGTTTCTTCCCTTTCTCTGCTCAATACATCTATAATGATGCTGCCAGAGTACCCGTCTCCATGCATGGTTTGGATCAGGCTCAACATCTCGTATAATACTTCAGTGATCTACTACTACCCTACCAAAGTAAAGCCTAAAACACCTCAAGTTTCCCATTCAAGATACTTCATAAGCTGGTCCCAAATTGTATTTATATATCTGTCCCTTTTAGTTCCCCTTTAAACATCTGACATTCTGATCAAACGGTGGCCTCTTCTCTGCACTTGATAGATTTCTGTTGTTTTTTCTGTTTATGTTAAAGTGGCATGACTCTTATATCCCTCTATGGGATGAACCCTCCTAACATTTCAATTGAAACACCACTCTGGTGGTGGAGCTCTACCTTCTGGAGTGGGCATGTGATTCATGCCAAACTGATCATACTCCAATCATAGTGACTGATTTGGGAATGGACATGTGACCCAATCAAAGCCAGAGATGTACAGACTCTTGCTGGGACTTCTCGGGAAAAATATTCACTCTAAACAGTTTTGTGGATATGAGGCCAGAGTTTCTATTGCTATCCTGCTGCCATCAAACAAGAACATAGAGTGGAGTTAACCCACAGAGACTGAAGCCAAGCAATGAAGTGCAAGATGCCAGGATCAGGTAACTGCATTTGCACCCTAGGTCAAAAGCTGCCTGGAGTCACTTTACTCCCTGGATTTTTCAGTTACATGAGGGAATGAACTTAACTTTTGTTTTCATCAAAAATTTTGCTAGATAATCAATCCTAAATGATATACTGTCTTTCACCCTACAGGTGTCTCTAAGCCCTCTTCCTTTATTTGCAGTGTCCAAAACCATTCATCTTTTAGACCAGCTCACATGCTACCTCATCCAAAAATCAACTGCTTTCTTATGTTAAAAAAACTCTCTCCCTTTTTTGAATTCCCAGAGCATTTTACATGTTGGTCTTTTATGACACATCCCTTACTATACTGAATTAACTTTTTCTTAGATACATAGGTTATCCTCTGAGGGTTATTGGCAAACTGCAGGCAACCTGGCAACCCTGTCTAATGACAAGATGCTTTTGACAAAGTGAGTCTCAATTCACGTTTGAATGAAGAGATGAATCAACAAAATGAACTTTGTCTCTGAGTGAGCAGCACACTATGGGAAGGAGTCAGCTTTGCTTCCTGGGAAGAAGAGAACAAACCACCGCTGGAGATGTTGCAACTGTACAAGCTGCCAGATCAAGAAGAGGTAAAGAAAGAGATGGAGCTCAGTAAGGGTGCAAGCCAGGCAGAACAAGCACCATGCAGAGAAAGCTGTAAGAACCCAGAAACCAAGTATATAGAACATTCCCTTTCTCACTTCAGGTCTTCATTTAGCCAAGAATGTCATGAATGTCTGGGTCAGCTACTTACATATCCTTAAAATCTCTGAATTAGCTACCATTTACTGAGTGTTTAGTGCATGCCAGGAGCTAGCTGATTTAGATGCATCACCTCATTTAGTCCATAATTCAGTGAGTTAGGTATTATTTCTCCCATTTTGCCAATGAGGAAATCAGGGTGCAAAAAAGATGAGTATCTTCTTCAAAGTCACATACATACTAAATGTTGGATCCCAGATTTAATCAAAGATGCCAGCCAGTGTGCAAAAAACTTAAAAAAAAAAAAAGGCACAGGTTGGAGGAAAGGAAGATAAGCAGGGTGAACGGTGAGAGAGAAATGAGAAAAGGGGGGAAAAAACTCCAGACCACTCATTTGTTTAATTTGTTAATTCTAAGAATCATTAGGAGGTGAAAAGACAGAGTCTTCAATAATTGTTATTGGGAAAACTGGACAGCCACATGTAAAAGAATGAGATTAGAACATTCTCTAACACCATACAAAAAAATAAACTCAATATGCATTAAAAAGTGTAAGACCACAAAGTATAAAACTAGAGGAAAACACAAGCAGAACACACTTGCACATAAATCGCAGCAGTATTTTTTTGAATCTGTCTCCTAAAGTAAAAGAAATAAAAGCAAAAATAAACAAATGGGACCTAATTAAACTTAAAAATTTTTGCATAGCAAAGGAAACTCTCAACAAAATGAAAAGACAACCTATTGAATGGGAGAAAATATCTGCAAATGATACGACCAATAGGAGATTAGTACCCAACATATATAAGTAGTTCATACACCTCAACATCAAACAAACAGCCCAATTAAAGCATGGGCAGAAGAACTGAACAGACATTTTTCCGAACAGCAGATGCAGGTGGTCAACAGGTACATGAAAAGATGCTCAATATCACTAATCATCACAGAAATGCAAGTTCAAAACTACAATGAGATACCATCTTGCACCTGTCAGAATGGCTATCACCAAAATGAACATAAATGTTGGCGAAGATGTAAAGAAAAGGGAACCCTTGTACACAGTTGATGGGAATGTAAATTGATGCAAGCAGTATGGAGGTTTCTCAAATAACGAAAAAAGAAAACTAACATATGACCCAGAAACTCCACTCTGGTGGGAATGCAAACTAGTACAGCCACTATGGAGAACAGTGTGGAGATTCCTCAAAAAACTGGAAATTGAACTGCCATATGATCCAGCAATCGCACTCCTGGGCGTACACACCGAGGAAACCAGAATTGAAAGAAACACATGTACTCCAATGTTCACTGCAGCACTGTTTATAATAGCCAGGACATGGAAGTAACCTAGATGTCCATCTGCATATGAATGGATTAGAAAGCTTTGGTACATATATACAATGGAGTATTTTTCAGCCATCAAAAAGAATGCATTTGAATCAGTTCTAATGAGGTGGATGAAATTGGAGCCTATTATACAGAGTGAAGTAAGCCAGAAAGAAAAACATCAATACAGTATACTAACGCATATACATGGAATTTAGAAAGATGGTAACCTTAACCCTGTATATGAGACAGCAAAAGAGACATAGGTGATTAGAACAGTCTTTGGGACTCTGTGGGAGAGGGTGAAGGTGGGATGATTTGGGAGAATGGCATTGAAGCATGTATATTATCATATGTGAAATGAATCACCAGTCCAGGTTCGACGCATGATACAGGATGCTCGGGGCTGGTGCACGGGGATGACCTGGAGGGAGGATATGGGGAGGAGGGAGGTGGGAAGGGGGTTCAAGAAGGGGAACACATGTACACCCGGGGCAGATTCATGTCAATGTATGGAAAAACCAACCAATATATTATTGTAAAGTAATTAGTCTCCAACAAAAAATTAAAAAATGAAAAGATTCATGCACCTCAATGTTCATAGCAGCATTATTTACAATTGCTAATATGTGGAAGCAGCCTATGTGTCCATCAGTAGATAAAGAAGACAGGGTATACACATACAATGGAATGCTACTTGGCCACTAAAAAGAATAAAATTTTGCCATTTGAAGCAACAAAGATGGACTTGAAATATGTTATGCTAAGTGAATTATGTCAGACAAAGAAAGACAAATACTGTATGATATCACATATATGGAATCTAAAAAATACAACAAACTAAGTAAATATAGAAAAAAAAAGAAGCAGACTCACAAAAATAGAGAACTAGTGGTTGCCAGCTGGGGGGATGGGCAGCAATATAGGGATGGACGACTGGGAAGCACAAACTATTGGGTGGTAAGACAGGCTCAAGGATATTGGTACAACATGGCGAATAAAGCCAATATTTGGTAATGACTGTAAATGGAAAGTAACCTTTAAATTTTTTATAAAAAGAAACAAAAATAGTCCAATGAAAAATTGATCAAGGAGATGAATAGCAATTCACAGGAGAAAATATTAATACAAATGGCAAGTACACATACAAAAAGAAGCACAGACTCACTAAAAATCAAAGAAACTCAAATTGAAACAGTAAGATATGACTGACCTATCGGATTGGCAAAAATTAAAAAGGGATGTTTATGAGAAAGCCTCTCTATCCACATCTTCACAAATATGGCTGTTTTATTATTAGCTTCTGTAGTAAAACTAATAGAGCTTTCATATAATAAAGGGGCAACTGAAAACTGAAAGATCATATATATGAATTTCCAAAATGTATTCTGGGGGCTCTCCCCACCAATTATCCCCATGTAAGCATCATCCATAGGATGGGGAGAAGCAGAGGAGTTGTGGAAGAAAACAGTGTGCTGCCTACATATCCTTTACCTGTGAGTTTGGGGGGGTGAAGGGTTTAGAGATTTCAAAGCACTCACCTTTTCCCTGGCTTTATGAGATAAGAGATAAGATGCACTAATTGATTAATCCAAGCCTCAGGCTCTTTTTGTGATTTACCATCAGCATCAAAATCATAAGACGAAGTTGTGGTAACAGAAACCACAAACAGAATCTTCAGAAATATAACTGTCATGTATTACTTGAGTTTGGGTCACATAAAATTTTAATTTTCTACCTAGCACTCTCAAATACGTGTACTTCTCAATATTCTAAAATTTCGGTTAGATTACCATGAAACTACTTATCCATTTCATCTAACTCAGAGACATTCAAGTGACCACGGACAATTTCTAATATCTCTTCAGTCAAGCAGAAAAATGAAATAGTATGTATAAATTATATATAACTTTTAACCTGTAAAAAGTTCAACCGGGCTAGAAAATCTGTGATGTAACTTCCTAGGGGTTTAAGACTTGGGTATGAGCGTTGTGCCCATATTTCTGGAACCTTTCCAACAAGCAGACTGCCAGACAGTGCCTCCAACGCAGAATCCATCACAACCACACCCCTAATAGCTTTTTCAAGGTCCCGTAGAGTGTTGCGTATAGTTTTAATTAAGCTGCAAGGAAAGCAATTGTGTCATCATCATATACATGATAATAAATATCAATATACAGTCTATCCAGAAGAAAGAGCAGGATATCATTTCCGGTTTTATGGGAGTATTTCCCAAAATTTGGTCACCTCCCACTTCATAACGTAAGGTAATTTTAGGTGATACTTGGATGAACATTTTTCATTTTAATTATTACATATGCATTTGTAAATACAGAAAACAATATAACTTGCACATCAAAATTGCTTTCTGGGTATTATTGCTTAAGACCAGGCTAATTTAAACAGAGAATGATTTAAGGAAAAATATCAGGTAAATAATATTACAGGTGACATGCAAATACAGGAAAAGTTATAAAGGGACAATGCAATGGTTGAAACTTTGGAAACACTGCATAAAAATCTAAAGTGTATATTCATTCATACCCTTATAAGTACTTTGCTTCCCACTTAGGCCCAACATTCCAAAAACATCATAAATATACCTCAAGTGAGGGTTTTAGGCTATAAGCCTAAACAACTGAGAGACAATACGTTATTATGTACAAACACATGTGGTCTTTGTATTGTTGTTGTTTAGTCACTCAGCTGTGTCTCATTCTTTGTGATCTCATGCACTGTAGCCTGCCAGGCTCTTCTGTCCATGGGAGCTGCTAGGGAAGAATACTGGAGTGGGTTGCCATTTTCTTCTCCAGGGGGTCTTCCTGACCCAGGGGTCAAACCCATGTCTCCCACATTGGCAGGCAGATTCTTTACAACTGAGCCACCAGGCAAGTCTAGATGTATAAGATGTATAAGTCTGGATGTATATGTCTTTGTATAAGAGATACTAAATTCATTAAGGCATCATAGGGTTTTAATATGTTTTATTTTAAAAAGTCAGTAAGTCTGGAAAGTTAAACTTGGAAACACTAGAAAATTCATAACCAAAACAATTCTCCATTCCTTAAGCCAGTATGGAGCTTTAGAAAATTCAATTTAAAAATTCAAAGCAAATAATCTGCTTGGTATTTTAGGGTACCTAACCAATCTAGATTAGATTGAGGAAAAAAGTGGGCAGAAAAATGACTAAATATGTATCTACACATAGGCTTAGATAATGGTCATTCCCGCTTTATTTCCTGAGGAGAAGAGCAATGGATGGATGAAAAATTATGACTAATGAGTATTTTTAACCAGTAATACCAGATCTCTTTTTTCATCGTCATTTTTACATTAGAAAAGGTACACTCCGTTCTGGGGCAGTATGCAACTCTAAAAAAGGAGACAAATTCTAATGAAATGGCAAGTTTTGATCATTTTTTCTTAAAATTTTGATTCAATACTGGTGTATCTTTTTATCCACTTTGGCTGGTAGCTTTCTGAATCACTGGGTGTAGAGCTCCTTACTTGTTAAATCTTTCCATTTCTTGCACTAACACAGTATTCATGCTTTCTTCATATCTCACAGGATACTTGAGCAGTGCTGATTCAATGTCAAAGTCACTTGGTAGCTAAGAGAATAAAATTTGAAGACACATTACTCTCAAAATGAACAGTGTCATTTGGCTATAATATCAATAATAGTTAACATTAGGCATTTACTACGATCGCCGAAGAATTGATGCTTTTGAACTGTGGTGTTGGAGAAGACTCTTGAGAGTCCCTTGTACCGCAAGGAGATCTAACCAGTCCATTCTGCTGTTGCTGCTGAGTCACTTGATGTCATGCTGCTGCTGCTGAGTCGTGTCCGACTCTATGCGACCCCATAGACGGCAGCCCACCAGGCTCCCCCGTCCCTGGGATTCTCCAGGCAAGAACACTGGAGTGGGTTGCCATTTCCTTCTCCAGTGTGTGAAAGTGAAAAGTGAAAGTGAAGTCGCTCAGTCGTGTCCGACCCCTAGCGACCCCACGGACTGCAGCCCACCAGGCTCCTCCATCCATGGGATTTTCCAGGCAAGAGTACTGGAGTGGCTTGCCATTGCCTTCTCCGCCAGTCCATTCTAAGGGAGATCAATCCTGGGTGTTCATTGGAAGAACTGATGCTAAAGCTGAAACTGCAATACTTTGGCCACCTCATGAGACGAGTTGACTCACTGGAAAAGACTCTGATGCTGGGAAGAGTTGGGGGCGGGAGGAGAAGGGGACGACCGAGAATGAGATGGCTGGATGGCATCACCGACTCTGTGGACATGAGTTTGAGTGAACTCCGGGAGTTGGTGATGGACAGGGAGGCCTGGAGTGCTGTGTTTCATGGGGTCGCGGAGAGTCGGACACGACTGAGCGACTGAACTGAACTGAACTGAACTGATGTGCCAAGAATTATGCTAAGTGCTTTCCAAATATTATGTAATCCTTGCCATACAGTTTCAGGTGGCCATTATTATCTCCATTTTACAGATGAGAACATTTAAGTACAGAGAGGTGAAGTAAATGCCTGCTGCTGCTGCTGCTGCTTAGTCACTTCAGTCGTGTCCGACTCTGTGTGACCCCATAGACGGAAGCCCACCAGCCTCCCCCATCCCCGGGATTCTCCAGGCAAGAACACAGGAGTGGGCCACCATATCCTTCTCCAATGTGTGAAAGTGAAAAGTGAAAGTGAAGTCGCTCAGTCGTGTCCGACCCTTAGCGATCCCACGGACTGCAGCCTACCAGGCTCCTCCATCCATGGGATTTTCTAGGCAAGAGTACTGGAGTGGCTTGCCATTGCCTTCTCCGAAGTAAATGCCTAAACGTACACAATTCAGAAGTAGCTGTTTAAATCCATAGGTCTCTAACACTAAGGCCCATGCTCTTTCCTATAGGATATAGCACTGAGTAGAAGATATACATTTCTAAAAAGTTGGGTAATTTTCTTTTGTAAATTGGATTTTATTTTCAATTAATAAAACTGATATATCATTTCATAACTGTTTTATATTTATTTCAATAAATTATCAACAGGTTCAAAATAGCTTTGTTTACACCACTACCAAATAATCAATGTGTAACTGTAGCAAAGGTTCCAGGGCTTAGGGAGAAAGAAAGTCACTGAGTATCTGATTTTAATGAGGCATCTCAGAGATGGTTGAGAAGAAGTGATAACAAGAACTTTGGGGCTGTGAGCAAGGCCCCTGACACTGGCATTTGCACTCTTAGAGGAATTTCCCTATGAGAAATTTCCCTATGAGGAAGGTGCCAAACTAAAACGTTGAGCACCCAGACTGTCCCCAGGTGATGACCCTTGGTGGTGCAAAAGAATTCTAAGTCACACTAGGTGGCATCATTCAAAGTATGACACCAATGGTTGGTCAGCACAACCATTCTACTCCAAGTAAGTCCCATATGCCACTGCCGGGTAACTTCTTACTGGGATCTCATAACAGTCACCATTTTGGGAGGACAAGAACCTTTCCCCAAAGACATAAATCACACAAGCAGAAGGGTCTGGGGGTGAGAAGTAGCAGTCCACAGGTAGAGGTGGGAAAACGGTAGTTTGCTTTCACCCTAGGGCAGCAGGCAATGTTGCTCACTACTTGTCTCCAGTGGCCACAGCCAGACTTAAGCTTCTAAGTGTGAGTAGGCTCTACTTAAGGAGTGGTGTAAAGCAAGGGTACCAACTGGGAGAGTAGATTAGGTGCCATCCGTGGACTTACAAGGCAGATGGAGCAGGGTCAGGTTGTGCTCTGTCAGAGTGCCTGATGCTGAAATATGGGGATAATTATAGTACTCATCCTGGAGAGGAGTTGTGAAGATCTGTGCTTGGGGCTATAAAGTCCTCTTAGTAGTTCTTTATTCAATTTAAGGCAGAAAAAAGTGAAAAAAGAGAACACCATTCCATTCTACCAGGGCTAAGTACCCTGGAATGCAGTATGGGGGGAAAAGCTGTAGCTGCTAATTTAGTGCTGCCAGGTTCCTCCTCACTTCTGAAGGTATAAATTAAAAAGCATTCCATTCTTGAACCAGCAAGTTCAGACAGTTTCCCCCATTTAAAAAAAGCGTAAGTCCACCATTTTTATTTAGAAATGATAAGAAATCATATATTCAGTAGCTCCACAACTCTAGTTACTAGGAACTGAATATTTGCCAGGCATTATGCAAAGTGCATCAAATTAACGATACCCTGAACGTTCACAAGAACCTTACACAGGTGGTACTATCATCACTTTTCTAGTTTGGAAACAAAGGTTCAGAAAAGCAAAGTATCTCATTCAGGCATAATGTTGCTACCTGGAGTTTTCAGATTGACATTTCAGTCCCATTTTGATTTATGTTATATTCCGAGTAACACATTTTAAGCTAAATATTACCTTGTTGAGAATATCTTTGGTAATTTCTAGTAGAATCTGGTCAGTGCTTCCTGAGGATCCTGTTTGTTTGGAGCCTCCTTGGGTGAGGAGCAAGGACTCAAAGAGGACTTTGGTTTGTTGAAGATCTTTGGAGATATCAACATTTTCATGTAATCCAAATATCTCAGGGTGTTGAGTAAAAGGAAGTTTCTACCAGAAAATAAATTCAACAAGCATTACAGTTTAACTGGGTACGTTAATTCATAAGGTAGACATGTGCAGACCCAAAAGGGTTAAAAATCAACTAAACATCAAACAACAGAGGGATCAAACTTTTCCAATTTTCAGTAACTACTAGAAACAAAAACACAGTATTGAAAGCTGATTGTACCTAATACTTGTCTAATTCTATACATTATGGGGGACTACTTCACTATTTGCTTTTAAGAAAATCACACTTGAATCTAACCCTATTTTCAGTGATATCAGTTACCTTAATGAATTCAATGTATTCATTATAAGTGCCTTTGGGAGGGGCAAAATAGTTTCCACTAGGAGAAAACTTATAATGAGAGTTTTCGATTATGTGTGGGTTATAAAAGTCAGCCAGCATGGTTAAGAGGAGACGTCTGTCCCAGTCATCTGTCACTCTTCCTCCATAGTTACACTCTCCAGTCAGGTAAGAGATCGCTTCAAATGGAATTGTATCATATTCATTGATAAATAACTGAAACAAAGCAAAAATGAAATGAGAAAAACCATAGTGTATTTCACTTCATTTCCATTTTAACATGGCTTTAAATACCTATCAATCAATCAATCACTGATCAATCTATACACATGGAAGTGGGGCTGGAAGAACTATCATCAAGGTTGTTTTAAAGCCTCATGTTGTTAAGACCTTTATCAGAGCAAAGAGGCAGAATATACAGTATCCTGTGGTTCTCTAGTTGGATTGATATGGTTGGTAAAACATGACAGAAATGATGGGAAAGTACTGGAGTTGGACAGACTTGAAGTTCAAATCCTACCTCAATGGATAAATTCACTTCTTAGCTTTGGTTTTCTCCAAAACAGGGATAATACCCACCGTACAGTGTTGCTGTGAGGATTAGAATTCATGCAGATAATGTAAGTAATGTGCCTAGTTCAAAGACTGAGTGAGCAGGAACTTATAGTGGACATTTGTTCTTTTGTTTGTTTGTCGGAGGATACTGACCATCTCATGCACCACATGTTTCACTGCAAGTCTACAGAAACTGAAAAAAAAAACCTGATCACTCACTTCCTCGGTCCCCTTACGGCTAAAGCCTAGGCCTGTGACCTGGGCTTGGAATCTCAGATGCAGCCACGCTGGACTGGAGTTTAGTGTGCAAAGAAGCAGGGACAGCAAAATATCTTTGTTGATGACAACAGAGAATGTGCAGCAGATGGAAGTCTCAGTGGCACCTGAGAGCAGCAGTGTCTAATATTTAACAGGGGTAGAAGGAACGCTCTTACCAGACATGGTATGATTCTAGATATGACACTGGATGCCAGGCTGTCCAGCCATCTTGGTGATTCTGTGACCGACACAATATTCTTTCAAAAAATTCCTTTTCTACTGTTTTTGTTGACTGATAGAGGTAAATTGTAGATTTGACTGAGAGGAAGCTAAGAGGAGAGTACAGTGAGGACCTATACAAAGCCAACACTGAGGAGGGCACTGCCAAAAGAAAGAACTAGGGTCTTTGATCGCAATACTTTTGTTGAAAAACCCACTCCAGAGTCTGTCTTTCCTCTGCAACTCTTTTTCACATGAGATAAAAAGTTTAACTATGGATTAAGCCAGTTTGAATCAGGGTTCCCACTATTTGTGGCAGAAAAACTCAGATGGAAAAATATCCTTTGTAAGACAAAATTATAACTATTACTGCCATCCAGCCAACTATCCGTATTGTTGGGAGAAGTGAATAAGTTATTCTAAGTGAAGGGAATTGCCTAGGGCCTGGTACACAGTAATCTCCCATCAATATTAGTCTTTCTAATTTTACCTGTAGTTGTCGAATACTGATGCGTAAGTCGGATTCATTAAATCCATATGGAATATTCCACCCAAGAGGACCAAATTTCTTTCGCTCCTGAACAAGGGCATGAAAAAAGCAAACTCCAAACAGCAACTTCTCCCAAGCCTTTCAGACAAAAATATGCAACAAGAGAAAATTCTGATCAGATTTCCATTATTAAAATGAGGGGGACTGATGTTCATTGTGAGATTCTATGATCATATATCTCTACAAACTTTTATTTAGAAAGACTATCTAAAACAATGTTTACTATAAAAAATATTAATCTCACGACTTCTACATCTTGTACAAACACATATGCATTGCCCTTAGTCTGCATTTGTACACTGACAGTTTGGAAGGCTGTGGATTAGAGGCCTAAGCAGACCTCACTGCTGTGTCCACACAGCAGACAGCTCCCACACTGCTTCAGCACCCCCTACATCAGCCATAGATACAAACCCTGCTTAAACAGACTCCATGTTTTAAGAACCTACTATGGATCTCACCACAGCTGACTGGGTTCAAGGCCACCAAAGGCAACAGAGCATCTGCTTGGAGCCATTCACCAGAGGGGACAGAGAAAAGAAAGAACAAGGCCTCAAATTACCAAGGGCTTGTAATCTGACAGGAAAACTAGTCAGGTAGGCAAGGATCACACAGAATCTGATCAGGACTATGGCACTGAAAAGAATGAGTAATTGTGCCTTCAGGGAACAGTCCGCGGGGAAGAAGCCAGAGTGTTAACAGTGGGCACTTTATATTAAAACAAACAAAAATTTCATGACTTAACAAAACCCTCCAAAGCTAGACAAACTGCAACAACATTCAGTTCAGTTCAGTTCAGTTTAGTCGCTCAGTCGTGTCCGACTCTGCTGGAGAGACATGCCAAGATGGCAGAATACAAAGACCCTGAACTCATCTCCTTCCTTGACACACCAAAATTACCACTACTTACAGAGCTGCTATCTATGAGAACAACCTGAAGAATAGCAGAAAAGACTTTCCCCAACTAAAGACATAAAGAAGCAATCATAAGATGGGTAGGAGGATCACCATACCACCTTCTCCACTCTACTAAGTCCTGTTTCCAGCTAAAACCACAAATATGATTCTTTTGTCCCAGAGTTACAAACAAAATTATTGCTCAGAACTGGGGTCACACAGAAAGCATCATCAAGCAGAAAGAAACGAGCTGGCTTCCAAAGAATTCGACCCTTTATCTGCAATATCATTCTTTTTCCAGTTCAAATAGGCAAATATGATAAATATCATAGTATGCATTGTGTGTCAAGAAAGAGGATGGTTTTCTCTTAGTACTGATGCTTCCTTCCATGTAGGGAAGCCTCAATTAATGTAACACTCCTGGATTTTCTATGTTCTTAAACTAACTGGTAGAAAGATGAGTACCTATCTAACAGGTAAATTTGGGAACAGTTAAGCAAATAAGATTTGCTCAGCTTTTCCTTTTTTCTCTCTTAGATGTGAGCTTCCTGCTGGAAAGGAAGTTTTCCTCTGTTCCTCTGGGTAGATAAATCTACTTCATTCTGGGTTCTGTAATATTAAGTTCATTTGTTCACAGATATAAGCCAAATCTTTCAACCTAGTCTATATCAGTAATTAAGGTTATAATTTGGTTCCCATATATTT
This sequence comes from Moschus berezovskii, assembly GCF_049115385.1. NCBI lineage: Eukaryota > Metazoa > Chordata > Mammalia > Artiodactyla > Moschidae > Moschus > Moschus berezovskii. The sequence continues at coordinate 16,710,789 of NC_142483.1, forward strand.
ATACTTTTTTCCTGTTTCTTAACTGGTAAGAATTTGGGCAGAGAAGAGGAGTGCTATTTACTGGAACTGCTACCGTCCTCAATACCATGTGCAAAACTGTTTTACAAACAGATACACTGAAGACGATAAATAAAAGAAGGCTGAGCAAGAGAGTTCCAGAAAAACATCTACTCTGCTTTAATGACTACACCAAAGCCTGTGATTGTGTGGATCACAACAAAATGTGGAAAATTCTTAAAGAGATGGGAACACCAGACCACCTTACGTGCCTCCTGAGAAATCTGTATACAGGTCAAGAAGCAACAGTTAGAACTGGACATGGAACAACAGACTGGTTCCAAATTGGGAAAGGAGTATGTCAAGACTGTATATTGTCACCCTGCTTATTTAACTTACTTGCAGAGTACATCATGCGAAATGCCAGGCTGGATGAAGCACAAGCTGGAATCAAGATTGTCAGGAGAAATATCAATAACCTCAGATAAAGAGAGGACACCACCCTTATGGCAGAAAGCGAAGAGGAACTGAAGAGCATCTTGATGAAAGTGAAAGAGGAGAATGAAAAAGCTGGCTTGAAATTCAACATTCAAAAAACAAAGATTATGGCATTTGGTCCCATCACTTCATGGCAAATAGATGGGAAACAATGAAAACAGTGAGAGACTTTATTATTTTGGGCTCCCAAATCACTGCAGATGGTGACTGTAGCCATGAAATTAAAAGACGCTTGCTCCTTGGAAGAAAAGTTATGATCAATCTAGACAGCATATAAAAAAGCAGAGACATTACTTTGCCAACAAAGTCCATCTAGTCAAAGCTATGGTTTTTCCAGTAGTCATGTATGGATGTGAGAGTTGGACTATAAAGAAAGCTGAGCACTGAAGAATTGATGCTTTTGAGCTGTGGTGTTGGAGAAGACTCTTGAGAGTCCCTTGGACTCCAAGGAGATCAAACAAGTCAATCCTAAAGGAAATAAGTTCTGGATATTCATTGGAAGGACTGATGCCGAAGTTGAAACTCCAATACTTTGGCCACCTGATGGGAAGAACTGACTCATTAGAAAAGATCCTGATGTTGGGAAAGATTGAAGGTGGGAGGAGAAGGGGACGACAGAGGATGAGATGGTTGGATGGCATCACCAACTCGATGGACATGAGTTTGAGCAAGCTCCAGGAGTTGCCAGACAGGGAAGCCTGGAGTCCTGCAGTCCATGGGGTCACAAAGAGTCAAACACAACTGAGCGACTGAACTGAACTGAGCGCCAAAGCATTGATGCCTTCGAACTGTGCTGTTGGAGAAGACTCTTGAGAGTCCCTTGGACAGCTAGGAGATCAAACCAGACAATCCTAAAGGAAATCAACCCTGAATATTCATTGGAAGGACTGGTACTGAAGCTGAAGTTCCAATTCTTCGGCCACCTGATGCAAAGAATTAACTCGTTGGAAAAGATCCTGATGCTGAGAAAGATTGAGGGCAGGAGGATAAGGGGGTGAGAGAGAATGAGATGGTTGGATGGCATCACTGTCTCAATGGTCATGAGTTTGAGCAAACTTAGGGAGATAGTGAAGGACAGGGAAGTTTGGCATGCTGCAGTTTATGGGGTCACAAACAGTCAGACAAGACTTAGTGACCTAACAACAACACTGAAGAGTGTTATTAATATGTCAAAACATTATTATTAGAATTTCCACGAAGACAGATTTTTTTTTTTGGTGGTGGGGGTGTCTATTTTATTCTCACTGCCTTATATCTAGTACCTACCACACATATTGTTGAAACAATAAAAAATAATGTGAAAATAGACTGCTACTCTTGGGTCTGAATCATCTTAATCAAAGGCACTGTCAGACTTTTGTACAAACTAAGATATATTCATTCACTCAACAAATATTTACTTGAATATCTACTACATGCGAAGCAGAACACAAACTACTGGGAATAAAATGATGAACAAGATAGGTACAATTTCTGTCTTCTGAGGAAATGCGTAAAGTTTAATATCAAATAAAATATTTAAGTTCTCATATTTTTCACTGTAAAACACATTTTTAAAGTTCCAGTGGCTGAATATTACCAGTTCCTTTCCTTCACATCCACTGAAAAACTCAGGATCAGAAACTGGATCAGTGAGATAAGACTGGAGGAGATTCAGCCGAAGACCAGTAGGAGGTTCATTAGTCATTTTGACTCCATTCTGTAGAATTGTTACTGGGAACTGAGACAAAATAAACAAAGAGCATTACTCTAGATAACCAACTCAAGTCTTAAAAATGCATACAGTAGTGGATTAAAAGTAGGTATAAGAGAGAACTCCAGAAATATTTTTAAAACCTCTTAATGTTAAACATTTAAGATATACAATGTAATAGTTAGCCAAATAAATGTACAAAAATCCATAAGAAATAAACATACTTTTGGAGATGGGTAACTTGTGAGCCAAAGCCTAAAGGATGAGTTACAGACTTCAGGAGAAAAATCTTCACATATTTTTTCTAACATGGGCATCCAGGAGACAGCAAGGTGACAGTTCTGTAGGCAAACCCAAGTTCCTTCCTCTATTGCTGCTTTAATCATTTTTGCTGCAATGGGTCCTTGTCCCTGTCCCAGTGAAATAGCTTGAAATTTATTTCCAGACATGGCTTTATCATTTGCAAATTTTAGCAGGCCTAAGAGGGCACAAAAATAGTTTCACTGCTTCTAAAATCATAAAATATGCTTTATGTTTCAGTATATATAAGTATTTGACTGTAAAAACTCTAGTTACTTTTCCTTATAAATACCAAATTTACTAAGTGATTTATAATCATTCAGGAAATAGACACTGAACAAGATGATTTATTTATAATTTCTTAAAGTTGGCAGTGGGCTTCCCTGGTGGCTCAGATGTAAAGAGTCCGCCTGCCAACGCAGGAGACACAGGTTTGATCCCTCGGTCAGATGATCCCCTGGAGAAGGAACTTGCAATCCACTCCAGTATTCCTGCCTAGAAAAATCCCATGGACAGAGGAGTCTGGCAGGCTACAGTACATTGGGTCACAAAAGAATTGAACACAACCTAGTGAGTAAACAACAACAACAATAGTATATGCACTTACTGGCCATGGGATCTGCTCCTGGAGACAACACAAAAATTAAGGGAATGGTGCAATTTGAATCCAAATAACTCTTTGTCAAATCAAATGGTGGAGGCTCTACAAACTTTTTCCCTAGTTTGTCAGTTACATAATTAGTTATAGCTGGAGTTATCTGTTGAAGAGAGAAAAAATACAATCTTTAGGGTAATTTTTACTTCACAAAACAAGTTTTTTCCTGAAGACTGACAAAGAGCAAACTATAAGTCTAATGGACAAGAAAACATGCAGTATATCATAGACAAAGTACTAGTTTTCCTAATATATAAAAAGTACCTATAAAGTAATGGACAAGACTAACAATCCAAGAGAAAATGGGCAAAGAAAAAAAATAGTTTATAGAAAATGAAATAGAAATGGATCTTAAACATGTGAAAGGATGCTCAGTCTCTTTCAGTATAGCAGAGACTGCAAACTGTCCCATTCTGTGTCTCCTTTTGGTAAGAGAACCCCAAGTTTTCCCAGCCTTTCAGGCAGCTAGATGTGGCCAAGTGACTAAGTTTTGGTCAGAGAAATACAAATAGAAATTATATATTGGAGCTTCCAGATCCTATTTTTATAAGGAAACTGTTTGCCTTCAACACTCTCTGCTAAAAAGAAAAACAACAAACAACACTCTCTTCTGTTCAACAGACATGGTGTTTATGAGCTAGCTTCAATCTAGTTGACAAGAACAAAACTTCAGGAGACTTCTCTAGCATGAGAAAAGAAACTTGAGTCTCTGGATGATCTTAAAAACCTCTGTACCCTGCCAGCTCTCAAGCATTTGTTCAGGGCTGTTAGGAAAGATAGAAATTAATTTCTATTTCATTTAAGCTACTGTATTTTAGGTCTCTTTGTTACACAGCTTAGTCTATACCCTAATACTTAAAAATAAGAAAAAAACAGATTATAATTATATTAGATACCATTTTTCACCTACCAGTGAAAGTGTTAGTTGCTCAGTTGTATCTGACTTTGCAACCCCACAGATTGTAACCCGTTATGCTCCTCTGTCCATGGGATTCTTCAGGCAAGAATACTGGAGTGGGTAGCCATTCCCTTCTCCAGGGGATCTTCCTAACCCAGGGATTGAACCCAGCACTCCCACATTGCAGGAAAGATTCTTTACCATCTGAGCCATCCTTATCAGATGGTTAAATAAATGGGACAATAGCTTTTGTGTATTCATCCCTAGATTGTTTATTTTTCACAGTAGGCTCAAACCTGTTAGCTCAAAAGTCCATTGGCACCAAATTCAAAATATTACATTTTCAACTGTTTTAAACATAGCCTAAATAAGCAGATTTTTAGCCGTTTAGAGCCTCCTGGGAAAGGTTGGGGGCGGGAGGAGAAGGGGACGACAGAGAATGAGATGGCTGGATGGCATCACCGACTCTATGGACATGAGTTTGAGTGAACTCCGGGAGTTGGTGATGGACAGGGAGGCCTGGCGTGCTGTGATTCATGGGGTCTCAGAGAGTCGGACACGACTGAGCGACTGAACTGAATGACTGACTGACTTTGCGGCAGACAAAGGATGAGATGATTGGATGGCATTACTGACTCAATGGACATGAGTTTGAGCAAATTCAGGGAGACAGTGAAGGACAGGGAAGCCTGGTGTGCTGCAGTTCATAGGGTTGTGAAGAGTTGGACACAACTTAGCAAATGAACAACAATAGATTCAACACTAGAAAAGAAGAAATCACCACATTTAAAGACAACAATAGAAACTGTCCAACTGAGGCAAAGTGATACAAAAAATTTTAAAGTAATTAACAGAGTATCAGACAGCTGTGGTATAATATCAAGTAGTATGCATGCTAAGTTACTTCTCGTGTCGGACTCTGTAAGACCCTATGGACTGTAGGCCCCCAGGCTCCTCTGTCCATGGGGATTCTCCAGGCAAGAATACTGGAGTGTGTTGCCATGCCCTCCTCATCAAGCAGTGTAATGTATATTTAATTGAAATCATGGGCAAAAAATATTTGAAGAAATAATAGCCAAAGTTTTTCTCGAGTTGAAGAAAATATAAACCTACAGATCCAAGGACCTCAGTGAACCCATTTGAGCATCTGAAATGAAGGTTAAAGTACCAAATAATAGTAACTTTAAGCCTAGTGTTTTATAAGTGGCATATTATCTGAGTTCCAAATAGAACCCATTTGTTTTTTACCTTATCAGGTCTTAAGCACCGAAGAATGATTATTTTCTGTAGTTCATTTAGCCTTGTATCCATTGGTGCTGGAAATTTGGCATTGTGTGGCTCCTTACTGTCATAGATCTCCCGCCATTCAGATATATTGTCATAAAAATGATCCCTAATGGAAAGAAAAGCTTAACAATTATCCTTTCACTGAGAAAAACTGAAAGAGATCATTGAATGAGGAGATGAATCAAGAAAGTTTTAGAACTGGTTTTTAAAGATCACTAGATTACAGATTTACCTATCACCATTCAGTGCTAAGTCATCATGTTTAAACAAGTACCTGAGTCCTCTGAAGGCAGGAAATTCACTTGCACGACAAATTTCCTCCCAGCTTTTATCCTGTAGCCAAGTTGGATCAGGATTTTCCTCAGCACTTTTAAGACTTACTCCTCCAGTTAAAAGAAACATCAATTCCTGGTATTCGATCTCTTTCTTTGCCCTGTGTTCCAAAATAAGGACTGTTGTAAATTGTTTTAACATTAAATGAAGTCAATTTCTGCTTCTATAGCATGGATAAAACAATCAGAACTGACTTATACTACTGCTATTAACAACTAGAAAAACCAGAAAAAAAATGAAAAAAAACCAATTATTTTTAGAAATTATAATAGCCAATGAAGGATTGTGGTAGCTGAAAGAAAGGGAGACAATGTGATCCCTATGATTGCCTCAGCTATCTGCCTGGAGGCACTTTTCAGACTATAAAGCAGGGGAGGAGGAAATCAAAATCAGAAACTAGGAGTATTGTGGAGTTGGAGAGAAAGCGGTCAGAGTTAAGCAAGGCTGAGGTGACTGAAATTTGTGGGCACAGTACCAAAGGGTGGGAGATTCATGGAAAAGGAGCTCCAGAAATCTGCATACATATCCTCTTGATTCTTTCATTAAATGCCAAGTTATGTATGTGGACGGTAAAACTCCATGAACCCAGGCAAAGAATATCTGGGGAGCTGTAAACTAGGTAGCTATCAAAACTCACACAGGACTTAAGATATGAGTTATTGCCAACTGGACTTGAATCTTGATTGAACAACAGGACAATTCAGTGGTGACACTGGAGGGATTATACTACTATTGCCTAGAAAATCCCATGGACGGAGGAGCCTGGTAGGCTGTAGTCCATGGGGTCGCTAAGGGTTGGACACCACTGAGCGACTTCACTTTCAATTTTCACTTTCACACATTGGAGAAGGAAATGGCAACCCACTCCAGTGTTCTTGCCTGGAGAATCCCAGGGACGGGGGAGCCTGGTGGGCTTCCGTCTATGGGGTCACCCAGAGTCGGACACGACTGAAGTGACTTAGCAGCAGCAGCAGCAGCAGTGACGGACACGACTGAAGTGACTTAGCAGCAGCAGCAGCAGCAGTGAAGCTAACCTAGCTGTAGAATAAAGTCTATTCTAAAACTGCTGTAAGAAAGGGTTAAAAAAAAAAAGGCTTGAAAAGGTCAAACAATTCAGTATAATTTAAGTACATGCAAAGTAAAGTCTAGAGCAAAGTCTAGAGCTCTTAAAGAAGCTAAAAAAAAACCAAACAAACAGCATTTACCAAAGTAAAATTCACAGCATCCATAACCAGGAGAAAAATCTGTATGCAGATACAGACATAGAAGTGGTAGAGAAGATATAACAGCAGACAAGAATGTTAAAAGAGCTATTATAAATACGCTGAAGGAGTGAAAGCGAAACATGAACATAATGAAGAGAGAAGTGGGCAACATAAAGAAAATAATCAATGAAACTTCCAGAGATAAAAAAATTAAAATCTGAAAGAAAAATTCACTGAATTTTTCTCAGGTTTATAAAAACTGAAATTATTCATTACCAGAAGACTTATACTATAAGAAATGTTAAAGGAAGCTTCAAGGAGATGCAAATTTGAATCAACAAAAAAGAATAAAGAGCATCAGGAATGGTTAACTAGTAGATAAACATAAAAGGTATTTTCCTATAATTTGTCTCTTTAAAAAATAATTGACTATTTAGAGCAAAAGAGCAATGTGCTGCAGGCTTTATAATATATGTACAAGTGAAATATATATAACGATAAAACAAAAGCTATAAGGGAGAGATGAAAGTATATTGTTTTAAGGTCTCATATATATATAATATATATATACATATACACACACATAAATATTTATATACTTTCCTCTCTCCCCTTATACCTTTTACCTTATACCTGTCATATATATATATGCAAATCAAAAGATATACTATAACCCTAACAAATCACTAAAATAATAAAACATAAAATTATAGCTAATAAATGAACAAAGGAGATAAACTGGAATCACAAAAATACTCAAAAGAAAAACAGAAAATGAGGAAATGCAATAAAGAACAGATCGGCAAAACAGAAAATAAAATCTTAAGATGGTAGATTTAAATATAACTCTATTATCTCATTGAATATAAATAGTCTAAACGATTTTATTAAAGGTAGTGATTATCAGATTGGATAAAACAAGTAAGCCCCAACTACATGCTATCTATAATATAGTTTAAATATAAAACAAATAGTTTAAAAGTAAAAGTATGGAAAAATATAGACAATGCTCACAGTACTCGAAATTTGGAGGGGCTACAATAATATCATATAAAGTAGATTTCAGAGCAATGGTATTACCAGGGTTAAAAGGTCAAATCAATTTATCAGATGAACATAACAGTCCTACTCATTTACATATCTAGTAACAAAATGTCAAAACACAAAGTAGTATTGATGGAACTGCAGGAGAAATCTCTGCAGAGATTCCAAATCTCTCTCAATAATTGAACAAATAGAAAAGCAATACAAATATAGAAGATATATGGACCATCTTAACCTTCTGGACTTTTTTAGAACATTTCACCCAAGAACAGCAAAATTACAGAGTCTTTTCAAGAGCACATAGAACATTTACAAAGATAGATCATATTCTGGGCCATCTAATGTCTCATTCATAAAATTTCTGGAGTAGGAATAACTATGGAGACAGAAAGCAGATGAGTGTTACTGGGGCTGGTAGTAGGAGCAAGAATTGACTAAATTGCCCCAAAGGAAACTTCTGGGAATGATAGAAGTATCCTAAAACTGGATTTTGGTGATGGTTGCACAATTGTATAAGTGTACAAAAAAATCATCTAACTGTATTCTTACAATGGGGAGATGGCATGATATGTCAATTATATCTAATAAAGCTGAAAAAACAAAACGGTATCTCTATTGAGTAACTTCCACTTATATTAATAGAAAAAGGTGCAAAAGAACATTAACAGTGTATTCCCTTTGTGTAAGAAAGGAAAATAAGAAAAACATATACAAATTATATAGATAGATATTTAGATACAGATATATACACACCCTTCACAAAAATTTATTTGAAATGGATCATTGACCTAAATGTAAAATGCAAATCTATGAAATTCTAGAACATAGGGAAAAATCTAGGAGGCTTTAGGTGTGGCAATAACTTTCTAGATACAATACAAAAGGCATGATCCATGAAAGAAAGAATTGATAAGACAGACTTCATTAAACTTTACAACATGTGCTCTGTCAAAAGAATGAGAAAGCAAGCCACACGCTGGGAGAAAATACTTCCCAAAGATGTATCTGATAAAGGACTGTTATCCAACTCAACAATAAAAAATGAATAATCAAACCGATTAATAAATGGACAAAAGCCCTTACAGACACCTCACCAAAAAGGTATAAAGATAGCAAATAACCAAACGTCATTCCCATATATCATTAGTGAACTGACAATTAAAACAAGACAACACTCCACATCTATTAGAATGGTGAAATCCAGAACACTGACAAGACCAAATGCTAGCAAGGTTATGAAGCAACAGGAAATCTCATTCACTGCTGATAGAACGCAATGGATTATAAGATGTACACTATATGCTTGTTGGGTCTCTTCTGGGACCTTTTATGTAAAATGGGTTTAAACTTCCACTTAGGACCCATTTTCAAAGTAATTTTCACAGAGAAAATATGAATCAAGAAGGAAAATCTTTTAATAATTTAATGGTCCCATAAGTGAGAAAGTAAATTGCTCCTCCAGCACTTTATTCTGCTAATCCCATCAGCTATCTATTTTACATATGGCAATGTAAATTTCCACGTTACTTTCTCCACACTCACGGAACTTAAACAGGGGCTCTGTATCAACCTAGAGGGCTGGGATGGGGAGAGAGATGGGAGGGAGGTACGAGAAGTGGGGGACATATGTATACCTATCACTGATTCATACTGATGTTTGACAGAAAACAATAAAATTCTGTAAAATAATTATCCTACAATTAAAAAATAATTTTAAAAAATACGCTTATTCACAATCCAGCAATCACACTTAGTATTTAACTAAATAAGCTAAAACATACACGTATCCAAAAACCTGCACACAAATGGTTCCAGCAGTTTTATTCATACTTTTCAAAACTTGTAAGCAACCAAGATGTCCTTCAGTAGGTGAACAGATAAACTGCAGTATATGCAGACAATGAAATGTTACTCAGTGCTAAAAAGAAATGAATCATCAAGCCATGAAAAGACACTGCTGCTGCTGCTAAGTCACTTCAGTCATGTCCTACTCTGTGTGACCCCATAGACGGAAGCCCACCAGGCTCCCCTGTCCCTGGGATTCTCCAGGCAAGAACACTGGAGTGGGTTGCCATTTCCTTCTCCAATGCATGAAAGTGTAAAGGGAAAGTGAAGTCGCTCAGTCGTGTCCGACTCTTAGCGACCCCAGGGACTGTAGCCTACCAGGCTCCCCCATCCATGGAATTTTCTAGGCAAGAGTACTGGAGTGGCTTGCCATTGCCTTCTCCATGAAAAGACACAGAGAACCTTAAATGCATATTAAGTGAAAGAAGTCAATCTAAAAACCCTATTTTTTTTTCTTTTGGCCATGCCAGACACAACACGGTGGTATCTTGGTTCTCTGACCAGGCCCAGCAGTGAAAGTGCCAAGTCCTAACCACTGGAATGCCAGGGAATTCCCTGAAAAAAACTATTTCTTGATATGAATGGTAGTTAACACAGATTTTCGCTTTGCAGGAATTTACTAGACTGTTGAACATTTTTTGAGCTCTCGTAACACAAATTTTAAAATCCACACGTAAAAACACCAACACTACTAGAGAGAGACTAACAATTAAATTTATGACAAAAAAACAGTTAAAAACCATGATATCCTTCTGTGAGAAGCCACTGATTAGGTTTTCCAGGTAGGTTTTTAAAATGAAGAAAAAGCAAGTAACTTACAAAAGAAGATTGGCACACAATAAAAAGGAAAACAATAGCTTGTCCTTCTCGAATAGTGATCGGCATACATTACAATATAAGTTGTATGTAAAGTGGTCATTTAAATATCTTAGGCGCTTTTCCAAAATTTTGGATTTGTTACTGAAAGGTTAAAAAAAGGAAAATATATTGAGTCAAGTAAAACCAAGAAAAAATAAGTTACACATGAATTAACATACAAGTTTTATTTTACCAAAATAACCACTGTTAAAAACATGAAATTACATACACACACACACATACATACACATGAGTGCATATTAAAAAATGGTGAAATCTGAATAAGCTCTCTGTATTGTGCCAATGTAAATTTTCTGGTTGTGATACTGTACTATAGCTTTAGAAGATGTTATCGTTGGACGGGAATCCGCATGCACTATTGGTGGAAATGTAAATTGGTACAGCCATTATGAAAAATAGTACAGAAGTTTCTCAAAAAAATTAAAAATAAAACTACCATACAATCCAGCAATTCCATTTCTGAGTATTTACCCCTAAAAAACTCCAGAAAACACAAACTCAAAAGATATGTGTACCCCTATGTTTACTGCAACATTATTGTTTTTCTAACTGAAGTATAGTTGATGTATAGCACAGTAATTCGGATATATACACTTCTAAAAATGTTTCCAAAGTTGATGCACTATATTACATGAGGGTTCTGATGACTTCACATCCTCATTGACTTGCTATTGACATTTATGTCAATTCTTCAGCTTGAATATCCTCAATCATGTAGGGTGAGTTAATTCAAATTCCAAATCCCAGATGGGAAAGCTTAGAGATTTCAATCACTCAGGAATGACTGTTCTACCAACAGCCCATGTAGAACACATACGCTAAGCTCAAATCATATTTTTTTTCTACTTAACAAGTTACTTAATACCAGACATTGTTAAAAATACTTTACAAATATTATCTTTTAATTCTCAAAAGAACTCTTAAAGGTAGGTACTATTATTATCCCTATTTTACAGATAAGGAAAATTGAGGCAATTACAGTAAGTTAACTGTCTTGCCTATATTCATGTAGCTATTATGTGGCAGAACTGAAATTTAATCCCTTACTCCAGTCTAATTCCAAGATCTGTGCACATTCATTAATTGGTTAAAGTGAAAACATCTAGCAAATGATTAGATATCTGGAGCTGAAACTTCTTAGGGACCTCAAAGCTAGAGGAAGATAAACTAGAGTTGCTAGCAAAGATAGGTTATTGCCTTAGCAAAATATTTAAAAGAAAGGCGGGGAAAGGACTAAAGCTAACCCTCTCTATGCTTAAATCTTGAGTAGGAGTGAAATAAAACTTAGAATAGAAGAGAGGTCTGCTTGCTTGCTTTCTCCTTCTTTCTTTCCTTCCTTCCACCTCCCTTCCTCCCTTTCTTCCTCCTTTCCTTCCCATCCTTCCTTCATTCCTTCACTTTCCCATATTTCGGAATGATCCATAATGAATCTGTATTATACAAATAATAAGAAAAGTTATATATCTTAAATAGAAAGGATGGTGAAAATACAACCTAGGGAGAATGAATGACGCTAGAGAATGTTTACCTGTCATGAATAGAGTTGATATAAAGGTTCACAAACCAGATGAGAGAGTACTGATACATGGGATCGATGTTAGCCAGGTCTGCAATGCTGAAGAATAACACTGATGAATGTTTAGCAATAGGTCTATAACCTTCTCGAGACTCTGCTATTTTGAGTTCTGTTTTTTCTGCAATCTGGAAGAAGAGAAAAATCAAGATGAAGAAATAGGAGATGTGTTTTAATTATATATATTTCATACAATCACATTGATATTAAAAATATCCCCTAAGTTAATGACAAAATTATAGGGGCATGAACTACATGAAAGGGCTTTACTATGCGAACATCTATAAAGAAAGAAAGGGAAAGAAAGGAAGTAAGGAACTAGGGAGAAAGGGAAGAGAATGAAGATAGAGCGGAAAGAAGGAGGGTAAAAGAAAGAAAAATATCTTTACAGATCAAAGGTGTAACTACCCATCAATTCTCTCTTCTTTGAGGAAGGCAAAGCTGTCGATCTTTGCTTATTCTTCACCTTAACCTGACATGTATCTACTATTGTCACTCACCCTCTTTCAAACCTAGACAACATACTAAAGAGCAGAGGCATCACTTTGCCAACAGAGTTCCGTATAGTCAAAGCTGTGATTTTTCTAGTAATCACATATGGGTGGGAGAAGGGGACCGTAGAGAAGGGTGAGTGCCAAAGAACTGATGCTTTCAAACTGTGGTGCCGGAGAAGATTCTTGAGAGTCCCTTGGACAGCTAGGAGATCGACTCTGTCAATCCTAAAGGAAATCAACCCTGAATCACTGGAAGGACTGGTGCTGAAGCTGAAGCACCAGTGCTTAGGCCATCTGATGCGAAGAGCCAACTCATTAGAAAAGACCCTGATGCTGTGAAAGATTGAGGATGGGAGAAGAAGAGGGTGACAGAGAATGAGATGGTTGAATGGCATCACCAACTCAATGGACATGAGTTTGAGCAAACTCAGGGAGATAGGGAAGGACAGGGAAGCATGGTGTGCTACAGTCTATGTGGTTGCAAAGAGTCCAACACGACTGAGTGCCTGAATACCCTCTTTTATTTTAATAGGTCCAAGACAGAGGGAGGAGAGAGAGAGAAAGTGTGTATGGTTTAAGGCACCAAGATGTTACCAGAACCCAGCACAAAGTCTAGCAAAGCAGGAATTTGGAAGTATTTCTTGGCTGTTTATTTGTTGTTCTTGTTACATTAAGAACATCTTTTTTTTTTTTTCAGGGAGATTCTCATAATTTTAACTTTTTTCTAATAGGGGTATAGATAGATATTCAACCTCCAAAAGAAAAAAAAAATTTCTTCAAGACAACAGTCATTCCAATGAAACTCAGTATGATAGGCTGATATTCTATAGGAAAAACGCATAGAGCACTTTTCCAACCCACTCTCCCTTCTTTGGACATGCTGTCCACAAACTCTGCTGAACAAGTTGCCTATGTAGCCACATTTACACTGAGTGATCCTGTTTTCAGCTGATTCAATCAGGTGGCAGGGACAGAACCAGACCCAGTATAAGCTAATACATTATCCCTCCAGAGAATTAGATCTTCAGGAGCATCAAAAACTGAAATCAGGTGGTGCTCAGCTTTAGAGCTAAAAGGTAATGGAATTAGAGTTGGTTTCTATGTGCAAGATAAAAGTACAAAGTAACAGTACAGAAGTTTTACAGAAAAGAACTTGGTCTCCAGATGGAGCAGAAAGAAGCATGTATGAGGACCACACAACCTTAGAGAAAAGGAGAGACAAAGAGCATAGAAATGGAATACTTCCCCTTCATTCTCGAGGCCTACATTACTTCCTACACTTGGGAAAATAAAACACCCCCAATTTGAGTGGGTTTGTGTTCCTTACAAGCAAACTTTCCCCCAAATTATAGTATAACTACAATTAAAAGTAAGTTTTGAAGCTCCATCTTGACCATAAGTAAAACAAAGTTATCAACAATGGAAATGAGTGACATCTTTACAAAAGAAAGCATGATCTTAGTATTCTCATTTAAATCTCCTGTTATTTAACCCTTAATTTTTCAGCTAAGTACTATTTATCACTGCAGTGATCAATGCAAAGAAATGATTACTTTTCAGTGATCAGTGCAAAGAAATAGAGGAAAAAAATAGAATGGGAAAGACTAGAGATCTCTTCAAGAAAATCAGACATACCAAAGGAACATTTCACACAAAGATGGGCACAATAAAGGACAGAAATGGGATGGACCTAACAGAAGCAGAAGATACTAAGAAGAGGTGGCAAAAACTATACAAAAAATAACTTCATGATCCAGATAATCACGATGGTGTGATCACTCACCTAGAGCCAGTCATCTAGGAGTCTGAAGTCAAGTGGACTTTAGAAAGCATCACTACAAACAAAGCTAGTGGAGGTGATGGAATTCCAGGTAAGCTATTTCAAGTCCTGAAAGATGATACTGTTAAAGTGTTGCACTCAATATGCCAGCGAATTTGGAAAACTCAGCAGTGATCACAGGATCAGAAAAGGTAGGTTTTCATTCCAATCCCAAAGAAAGGCCATGCCAAACAATGTTCAAAGTCCTGCACAATTGCACTTATCTCACACACTAGCAAAGTAATGCTCAAAATTCTCCACACCAGACTTCAACAGCATGTGAATTAAGAACTTGATGCTCAAGCTGGATTTAGAAAAGACAAAGGAACCAGAGATCAAAATGCCAACATCCGTTGGATCATCAAAAAAGCAAGAGAGTTCCAGAAAAACATGTACCTGACTATGCCAAAGCCTTTGATTGTGTGGATCACAACAAATGCAGAAAATTCCTAAAGAGATGGGAATACCAGACTGCCTGACCTGCCTGTTGAGAAAACTGTATGCAGGTCAGGAAGCAACAGTTAGAACTGGACATGGAACAACAGGCTAGTTCCAAACAGGGAAAAGGAGTATGTCAAGGTTGTATATTGTCACCCTGGCTTATTTAACTTATATGCAGAGTACATCATGTGAAATGCGGGACTGGATGAAGCACAAGCTGGAATCAAGGTTTCCAGGAGAAATATCAATAACCTCAGATATGCAGATGACACCACCCTTATGGCAGAAAGTGAAGAGGAACTGAAGAGCCTCTTGATGAAAGTGGAAGAGGAGAGTGAAAAGCTGGCTTAAAACTCAAATGAGCTGACTCATTTGAAAAGACCCTGATGGGGGAAAGATTGAGGGTAGGAGGAAAAGGGGACGACAGAGGATGAGATGGTTGGATGGCATCACTGACTCTATGGACATGAGTTTGCGTAGGCTCCGGGAGTTTGTGTTGGACAGGGAGGCCTGGCGTGCTGCAGCTCGTGGGGTTGCAAAGAGTCAGACACAACTGAGCGACTGAACTGAACTGAACTGAAAACTCAACATTTAAACAACAAAGATCATGGCATTCAGTCCCATCACGTCATGGCAAATAGATGGGGAAACAATGGAAACTGTGACAGACTTTATTTTCTTGGGCTCCAAAATCACTGCAGCCATGAAATTAAAAGACGCTTGCTCCTTGGAAGAAAAGTTATGACCAACCTAGACAGCATATTAGAAAGCAGAGACATTACTTCGCCAACAAAGGTCTGTCTAGTCAAACCTATGGTTTTTCCAGTAGTCATGTATGGATGTGAGAGCTGGACTATAAACGAAGCTGAGCACTGAAGAATTGATGCTTTTGAACTGTGGTGTTGGAGAAGACTCTTAAGGGTACCTTGGACTGCAAGGAGATGCAACCTGTCCATCCTAAAGGAAGTCAGTCCTGAATATTCATTGGAAGGACTGATGCTGAAGCTAAAACTCCAATACTTTGGGGCCACCTGATGTGAGGAACTGACTCTCTGGAAAAGACCTTGATGCTGGGAAAGATTGAAGGTGGGAAGAGAAGGGGACGTCAGAGGATGAGATGGCTGGATGGCATCTCCGACTCAATGGACATGAGTTTGAGTAAACTCTGGGAGTTGGTGATGGACAGGGAGGCCTGGCATGCTGCAGTCTATGGGGTGGCAAAAAGTCAGACATGACTGAGCTACCGAACTTAACTGAACTGAACCATTTACCATTAACAGTAACAGTAAGCAAAACATTTAGCAAATATTGGTATTATTTTTAAAGAGTAAATAATAATTTAACTCAGGTTCCAAGACTTGTTCTATAGTATATCTATAAATAGCATTACATTTACATATACTTGAACCCTTAGTATGAACACATACAGATTTTTTATTATCATTAACAACCTAAAATCAAACAATTTGTTATTTTCTAACAAATAAACATTGTGAGCATATGATGTTAAAAAACTGAAGTGTGAAATTCACTAAGAGGAGAATTTATTATTTGTAAAAATTTTCTGATATGTATACATATTATATATTTATATAGTAATATTTATTTATTTTATATTTATACATATTATACTTTCCTAGAATCCACCAGACTATATTTCAGTCATGATGACTTTTGTGGGAGGAAACCTCTGAAACCTATAGAACAAATCCTTAAAGTTTCACTTGTGTTTGTTTAATCTTATGGTCTGGTATAAAAAGGAAAGGTGGGTTTTAGACTATGTGCAAAGACTTGCTGTGAAGATGCGTTTTCTGACGTTGAGTGGGTGGGCTTCCCTGGTGGCTCAGAAGTTAAAGCGTCTGCCTCCAATGCGGGAGACCCGGGTTCGACCCCTGGGTCGGGAAGATCCCCTGGAGAAGGAAACGGTAACCCACTCCAGTATTCTTGCCTGGAGAATCCCATGGACGGAGAAGCCTGGTAGGCTACAGTCCATGGGGTCGCATAGAGTCGGACACGACTGAGCGACAGAACGGAACGGAACGGAGTGGGTGGAATAGAAGTCATGGCCAGATACAGAGCAAGTTTTGAATCAAAATATATAGTGCTTTCTAAATTATGTTTGTAAAGAGCAACAAGACCCAGTCAAAAAGACATGATTACATTTCTCTTTGTAAGATAAAGTATTTGAACAAGTAAATATTGATATCTACTTTCTTCTTTGAGCCTAATAGAAAATAAGCTGATAAATGCTTCCTGTCTTTTCTTTCCCTTTGAAAAAACATATGGTGAGAGGAAAGTGAGGAATGGGTTCTGTTCTAATAGACAGTAATTGGGAAGGTAGACATTATCGAATATCTCAGCCATGGTCCCCAGATGAGAGGCTACTCTAAGACACTACTCTTTTGGGCTCTCTTGAAATGAAAAACACAAGCACAAAACAAAACAGTACACCCAAAGAGAGTCATTTCCATGACATTCACATAAAACTAAACCCATCTCAAAGGGAAGTCCTCTACCCCAAAACTGGGGCAAGTGAGGTAGGGTGCAAACAGAAGGATGCCAAGCAATTAGTGAAACTTCTACTTAGGATTCTTTTTATTTTTTATTACCCCAATACTAAAGATATGTTTAGTTCATTGGGTGGGCCAAAGAGGATAGAAGGGTCTGAAAATCATTAAAGTAAGCCTACTGAAGTCAGTCTGTATTATCATTTCATTGTGTAAACTTGGGGCTTAACTACTTTTTGGGGGCCCTACTTTTCTCAACTATGAAATGCTAAAATGACTAATAGCTAAGGCCCCTTTAACCTGTAACACTAGGATTATATTTTTTAAGACAATATAAAAACACCGCTTGGCTGTGCTGGATTAACTTGCACCAAGTGTGCTATCGTGTGCGTCTTCCTTCCCCCACCGGCCACTCCCAACTCTCATCCCCACCCCGCTCAGACAGATGACGAGGCAGCACCAGAAGAGCATCCTCATCAGCTCCTAGAACCACTTACTGTCCAATTAACCAGCAATGACCTCATACATCTTAAGTTCCAACCAGGAACAGAAGAAGCAAGCCAAGTTCCCAAACTGAAGTTTTAGTTGAGGAGTCAATCAAAACTTGAATGAACCTGACTTGCTTACCCTGTCTATGGAACAACAAAAATTGTACTAAAACTTTTTTTCACTCCAAATTTATTTCTTCTATTTATAGGCACCACATAGATGACACAGGTTTTGAATGATTCAACAGTAAGAGAGATTCTCTTATGAGTTTAAAACTAGTTTATATGCTGTGGTATTTTACGAATTATTTTCCTCTTCCCATAAGCCTACTACAGCACTTTACTTAGGAAGTGGGAGCAAACTGGACTCCAAAGAATCAAAAAAATTCCTAGGATTCTTTTTTTACCTGTTGTTTCTTGGTTATCTCGTTGGACATCAATTTAGCAGAGTCTAAGATTTTAATCGCACTTTCATCTTCTAAAATGTTTCCTTCTGAAGATGATAATGTTTCTAAAATTTTTTTCTCTATATCTTTCAGCTGTTTCTTATTAGCTGCAGACTGAAGAATAAGAGCATTTCGTTCCTCTTCTAACTCTGGTCTAAAAAGATAAAAACATTTGATCTAAATGTATAGTATTTTATCTAAATATTAGACATCACAATTTTGTAGGCATTTAAATATAACAATTTTGTAGACACAGAACACAAATTAAGATGATTAACCTCTTTATCTTAAGGAAAAAATATTTCCATGAAAATGATAATTTGAGAAATTCAAGCAAAAAAAGCATTAATTATAAATATGTAAAATGCAGCAATAATATATACTATGTTAAGTCTAAAAATATGTTAAGTTTATCCATATGGCTTAGCTCATTGTGTGAGAATAAGAGCTGGAAAAGACACTCAGAATATGAAACTTCTATTCCTTGGCTTAATCATATTCAGTCTCATTTTAATCACCTCTTCTACAATAGCAGACACAGAAAAGATGACTCATCATACAACTTGCTCAAAGTAAAAGACAGAACTGGCATTTAATACCTTAACAAAGATGGTATGAAACTTCAAATAACATAATTCATGTTACAGAATATGTTATGACATAGTTCTGTCTTAGATATTATGCAAGTGGGATAAAAGTACCTTATGGTACATATTTTCACTTATAATTTGATTTCATTTAATTGACTACTTGAGAGTGTTATATTAAGCTTCAAGCTGAGTCAAAGATTTCCTTCAAAGATTTTTACTTTGCTAGGTCTTAGTTGCGGCATGTGGGATCTAGTTCCCTGACCAGGAATAAAAGATGGGCCTGCATTGGGAGCTTACAGTCTTAGCCACTTTAAGGGAAATCCCAGGAAGCAATTCTTTACTAGTAATTCTTTAGTAGCCCTTCCAGGGATCATAATATTTTTTCTCATTAAAAAAAATAACACATATTAGTAATGGAAAAATACATAAAGAAAATAATGAGTTACCCATAATCTTACCACCCTTAAGGAGTATCACTATTAATATTCTGGTGTATTCATTCTCAATCTTTTTTTCATATATATGGATATCCATTCATGTATTAACTTTTGAAGAATGGGACACAACTTAACAATGGAACAACAATAAAATTTAGACAAGGATTCAGAATAATCACATAACAAAAGCAGTTCAGTTCAGTTCAGTCGCTCAGTCGTATCCAACTCTTTGCGACCCCATGGATTGCAGCACACCAGGCCTCCCTGTCCATCGCCAACTCTCAGAGTTTACTCAGACTCATCCTCTGTCATCCCCTTCTCCTCCTGCCTTCAATTTTTCCCAGCATCAGGGCTTTTCCAAGGAGTCAGTTCTTCCCATCAGGTGGCCAAAGTATTGGAGTTTCAGTTTCAACATCAGTCCTTCCAATGAATATTCAGGACTGATTTCCTTTAGGATGGACAGGTTGGATCTCCTTGCTGTCCTAGGGACTCTCAAGAGTCTTCTCCAGTACCACAGTTCAAAAGCATCAATTCTTCTGCGCTCAGCTTTCTTTATAGTCCAACTTTCACATCCATACATGACTACTGGAAAAACCATAGCTTTGACTAGACAGACCTTTGTTGGCAAACTAATGTCTCTGCTTTTTAATATGCTGTCTAGGTTGGTCATAACTTTTCTTCCAAGGAGTAAGCATCTTTTAATTTCATGACTGCAGTTAACATCCGCAGTGATTTTGGAGCCCCCCAAAATAGTCTGTCACTGTTTCCACTGTGTTCCCATCTATTTGCCATGAAGTGATGGGACCAGATGCCATGATCTTAGTTTTCTGAATGTTGAGCCTCAAGCCAACTTTATGGCCTACAAATATTCTTTTCTAGACTATCGGAAAGTATCTAAGAAAATACATACCTCTCCTTTGCAACAACAATACCAAGTAATTGATCTTCAAGTCCTTCTGGAGTTATCATGAAATTGAGCAAAGATACCTTTGTAGCCAGCTCTGGCATATAATGTGGATTTCTCAACTTTGTAGTGATATAAAACTTGAAATCAAAGGAATACTCAATAATGACCTCACCAAGTCTGATGCAATCAATGCCACCTGTATTTCAGAGAAAAATGCATAATAAATAAGCCAAAGTTACATAGCCCTTCCCCTTTTGTTAAAATCCATCCGAGGTTATAAGTAAAACGTCATAAAGTAATTTCAAATAGAATACAAGTGTTGCAAAAGTCACAGACACAGAGGCAAGTAAGCAATTATATCGCATGAATCATTAATTCTGGGGTAATATAAGATATTTTTTCTGGTTGTCATGGAGCCTTCTAAATTAAGATTCCTTTCGATCTTACTTCCTCTATTAATTTTCAATAATGGTTCCAAAATTATTTATATATGACTAAAGCTCTTAAAGTACTAGAGTTTGACAGAGGAAAACATTTTATAAGCAGAAAGATAAACAAGGTGGACAATGTTTACCTAAGGTCAACTCTGGTCCACATTAACCATTACTATTCATCGTAATGGACTTTGTGTGGTCCTTGGTCATAAGATAAAGGAATTTCAGGCTGGATTCAACTTCTGTGTGTTCTCTACCAAACAACAATCTAAATAACAGTGACTAAGGCAATCAAAGGAAGGCGAGGTATTTATTTTAGACTATCTGATACTTGTTCAAATTTCCTTTCATGCAGAACAATGATACAGAAGTTCTGCATTATTAAGATTATTAAAATTATGTAGTAGTTTTCTTCCCTCAAAGATAATCCAATCATCTTTCAGTTCTAGCAACTAATATCAATTGAATTCTACCTTGTTTAAAAGTTTGTCTAAGTAGTAAAGGTTCCAATGATGGATCCAGTTCTTCACCAACATTTTCTAATAGAAGTGGAGTTCCAAATTGAATACAGTTTTCCAGTGTTCTCATATAGTCTGCATCTGATAGCTTAATAACACTAAGCTGATTTTCTTTCTCAGAGTTTTTGATCCACTTATTGGCTTGACCCTGGGGGTCAATCATTAAAGGCCTAAAATATAATAAGAAAAACTATGAGGGGACTAAGTAGATGTTCAGATTTATCTAAAATTATATAATTTAAATAATAAACATCACCATCATTCTGTATAAAATGTTTCACATACATTATCAGGATAAATCTTCACAAAAGTTCTGTGAGGAAAAGGAAAAAGGAGTTTCATTCTCATTTATTTTTGAAATGAAGAAATTAAGTACTTTGCCCAAGGTTTTAAGGTTAAGAAACTAGTTTAATATCAGAAGTAGGATCTTATGAATGTGTAAGCTATGCTCTTTCCAGTTTAACACATGGTCTTCATAGTAATTATAACACATATCATCTGTTAACATAATATGAAAAATAATCCTATGTATCTGATAAGAATGTAAAATAAAAGATCTACTGACCTATAAAGGATTTCCTTAGGTTATGAGTAGAACCATAAACTAAGTTTCCAAGTTTAGTCTAGTATATATTTGAGATCTATTTAGGAAAATTTTTCTATGTAAGTATGGTAAAAGATTTTGTGTTCAAGAACATACAATTCATAGTTTCAGAGAATCAAAATATGAGGTGCTTTCCTCTTCCTCAGTGATGATACTGACTGTCCTGGGTTCCTTTTGTATTCAGTACAATGCATTAAATTATTTTTTTAAATATTAATATTAACACAGAAAGGGGAATTTTCACTTCATGTTACTTTGGCTTTCCCATACATTCTTCTATTTCAACAATTTCTAGGGATAAAAATCCCCTTTCCCTTAGCCTAAAAATAAGTTCTTTAATCAACTAATCCCAGATAACTCTGTTCTTTTATTTTCTTTCCTTTCTAAGAGACAAAACAATTCAACAACAGTTGTATGGTAGTTTTCTTTCTCCACTCAAACTGTGCTGAAATCCTATTGAAAACACAAGAAGTCCAGATACCAGTTAAAATTTACTTTGCTATCACAGCAAACAGATGAAAAGTGTTCTGGAAATGAGAAAGTTATTTTGCACACAATTGTTTAAAAGTTGCTAGTAGTTAGACTAGATGCTTTAGTACCTTTCAAAGTCCTGTTTAAAGGGAAATTTTTTCCCCTCCATTTTTAAAATTTTATTATTTATTTATTTATTTATTATTTATTTATTATTCAGAGTTGCCTTTATTTTTTTTAATTATTTTTTATTTACAATGTGTTTATATCACTCACTGAGTACATGGCATTTAAAAACAACATCATTACAGAAAGATAACAAACATACAAAGTCTTAAAACCTATGGGATATGGAAAACATTATCCACTGAGGCCTTAAATGTAGTAGAATTTACATAAAAAGGAAAAGCAATGAGTCTACAAGTATACAGCCAGTTTAAGAAGTTAGCAAGATAAACAGAATAATCATAAAGAAAAGAAAGCACTGAATACATACCAGGTATTAATGCAATAAAAATAAAATTGAGAGGCTCAACAGAGTCAAAGCTGCCTTAAAAAGCTTCTCTAAAAAGGGAAACATCAGGTAACAATAATCAACAAGAAAAATCTTGCAAATAAACAATATTCAAAATGGGAATTATTCATAGAAGCATTAAGAATATAAATAATAGAAACAACTTTATGCCTATACATTTGAAGATTAGTTGTCTCATATACAGGGTTATCATTACTGTCTTTCTAAATTCCATATATATGTGTTAGTATACTGTACTGGAGTTTTTCTTTCTGGCTTATTTCACTCTGTATAATGGGTTCCAGTTTCATCCACCTCATTAGAACTAATTCAAATGTGTTCTTTTTAATGGCTGAGTAATACTCCATTGTGTATATGTACCACAGCCATTAGGCTAATTACTTTACAATATTGTAGTGATTTGTGTTATACATTGATATAACTTTACTATTGGAAAAAATATGGTATTTGTTCATTCTCCTACAAAAAGTAATAATTTCTGTAAATTAAGTTTTTCTAATGCTTATGTTCAACTCAATGGACATGAGTTTGAGTGGACTCCAGGAGTTGGTGATGGACAGGGAGGCCTGGTGTGCTGCATGGGGTCGCAAAGAGTTGGACATGACTGAGCAACTGAACTGAACTGACTGAATGCTTATCTTGGTAATACCTAAATCAATCAATGTTCTCAGTAATGCAATAATTAGAGATCTTGTTTTTCTAAAAGAAATCCAACTCCTACTTAATACTATTTCATGTGAGTATTACAATTGGAAAACTGAGTTGTTGTGTCTATCCGAAAAATAAGGCCATGCAGGGTTTTGTATCCCATGTGTACCTGACTGTAGGTATGAGAGTAATACTCATCTATGTTTGAGATTCAAAAGCAGGGCGGTCTAAAAATCATTATTGATTTATGCTTCTAACAGCTAGTAATTTTGGGGAAAACATAGCTTTGCTGTTAAGTAGCCAGTGTTGTATCAGTAAACAATAATAAAGCAGAAACAGTAAGTATTTTCATTGTGGTTAAAAAGAAAAGTGGAGAAGGAACAAGATGGCGGAGGAATAGGACGGCGAGACCACTCTCTCCCCCACAAATTCATCAAAAGAACATTTGAACGCGGAGTAAAGTCCACAAAACAACCTCTGAATGCTGGCAGAGGACGTCAGGCACCCAGAAAAGCAGCCCATTGTCTTCGAAAGGAGGTAGGAAAAAACATAAAAGATAAAAAGCGAGACAAAAGAAGTAAGGACGGAGCTCCGTCCCGGGAAGGGAGGCTTTAAAAAGAGAGAACTTTCCAAATACCAGGAAACACTCTCACTGGCGAATCTGTGGCGAGCCTTGGAAGCTCAGAGGGCCACATAACCCTCTTTTTTTTTTTAAGATTTTTTAAAAACCCACAGATTACCCGCCAAACGGTAACTCCCAGCGGAGAAGCAGCGCAGATGCCTGCAGACGCCATTAGCAAGCGGGGGCTGGGCAGGGAAGAGCCGGCTGAACTGCTTAGAGAGAGGACTGGGCTTGAATGCCGCGAGAACAATTTGAGAGAACTGGGGAGAGCAAAGCAGACTGTGGGATAGCTTCCCCACGAAAAGGCGGAAAGCTCTAACCTACGACTCGGCCAGCCCCGCTCACAGAATAAAGGACTGAGCAGAGTGAGCCGGCTGCGGCTGGCCCATCCCCCATCCCCCGCCGAGACAGGCAGGGAGGTCACCCAGAGCCGGAGGGGGCAACCGCGGCCCCAGAAAGGCGTCTGATACAAACTGCAGACAGGCTTGTTGCTATTCAGGACTTCTTGGGTTCGGGCTGGTCAATATCCCCCTGAGAAGGTGCGCCGGTTGTACACCCAGAAAACTGAGTGGCGGGGACTGGGGAGGCGATAAGTCACAGAGACCACGCTCGCCAAACACCTGGTCCCCTGAACTGCTCGGACCGGGGAAGGCACAAAACGCAGGCCCAACCAAGTTTGCGCCTTTGTGGAGTACCTGAGAACCTGAACTCGAGCCGCTCAGACCTGGGAAGTGCATACAACCCGGCGCCGGCCTCAGACAGTTACCGGCAGAGCAACCTAGAGCCTGTGCAGTATAGACTGGGACAGCATACGTGCTGTGAGCGGGGGCAAACCCAGTGTGGCCGAGACGCTGCGAGCACTCCCCACAGACGCCAGAGATATTCGACTGCAGCGTTCCTCCCTTCCCAGGACAGGACTGAACAACTAAGCCTTAAAAAGTGTCCACCCACCCCCTAGTATCAGGGCAGAAATTAGACACTGAAGAGACCAGCAAACAGAAGCTAAAAGAGAGGGAACCACCTTGGAAATGACAGATAGAGACGTCTAGAGGCTACTCCAAGAATAAGACCAAAAACCAGAGGCAAGAGGCTTAAGGCCGAATCCTGAGAACACCAGAGAACTCCTGACTCCAGGGAACATTAATTGATAGGAGCTTATCAAATGTCTCCATATCTACACTAAAACCAAGCACCACCCAAGGGTCAACAAGTTCCAGAGCAAGACATACCACGCAAATTCTCCAGTAACACAGGAAACTAGCCCTGAGCTTCAATATACAGGCTGCCCAAAGTCACTCCAAACCCACTGACATCTCATAACTCATTACTGGACACTTCATTGCACTCCAGAGAGAACAAATCCAGCTGCACCCACCAGAACACCGACACAAGCTTCCATAACCAGGGAACTTTGACAAGTCACCTGTCCAACCCCACACACAGAGAGGAAACTACATAATAAAGAGATCTCCACAAACGGCCAGAAGAGGGAAAGGCCACCCCAAGCAAAGCATTATAAGCAAGATGAAGAGGCAGAGAAATACCCAGCAAGTAAAGGAACAAGATAAATGCCCACCAACACAAACAAAAGAGGAAGATATAGGGAATCTACCTGATAAAGAATTTCGAACTTTGGTGGTGAAAATGATTCAAAATCTTGAAAGCAAAATGGAGTTACAGATAAACAACCTGGAGAAAAGGATTGAGAAGATGGAAGAAAGGTGTAAGAAGGACTTAGAGGAAATAAAAAAGAGTCAATATACAATGAATAATGCAATAGATGAGATCAGAAACACTCTGGAGGGAACAAACAGTAGAATAACAGAGGCAGAAGACAGGATAAGTGAGCTAGAAGATAGAATTGTAGAAATAAATGAAACAGAGAGGAAAAAAGAAAAACGAATTAAAAGAAATGAGAACAATATTAGAGACCTCTGGGACAATGTTAAACGCCCCAACATTCGAATCATAGGAGTCCCACAAGAAGAAGACAAAAAGAAAGACCATGAAAGAATACTTGAGGAGATAATAGTTGAAAACTTCCCTAAAATGGGGAAAGAAATAATCACCCAAGTCCAAGAAACCCAGAGAGTCCCCAACAGGATAAACCCAAGGCGAAATACTCCAAGACACATATTAATCAAATTAACAAAGACCAAACACAAAGAACAAATATTAAAAGCAGCAAGGGAAAAACAGCAAATAACACACAAGGGGATTCCCATAAGGATAACAGCCGATCTTTCAATAGAAACTCTTCAGGCCAGGAGGGAATGGCAAGACATATTTAAAGTGATGAAAGAAAATAACCTACAGCCCAGACTACTGTAACCAGCAAGGATCTCATTCAAATATGAAGGAGAAATCAAAAGCTTTACAGACAAGCAAAAGCTGAGAGAATTCAGCATTACCAAACCAGTTCTCCAACAAATGCTAAAGGATCTTTTCTAGACAGGAAACACAGAAAGGGTGTATAAACTCGAACCCAAGGCAATAAAGAAAATGGCTACGGGATCGTACTTATCAATAACTACCTTAAACGTAAATGGGTTGAATGCCCCAACCAAAAGACAAAGGCTGGCTGAATGGATACAAAAACAAGACCCCCATATATGTTGTCTGCAAGAGACCCACCTCAAAACGAGGGACACATACAGACTGAAAGTGAAGGGCTGGAAAAAGATATTCCATGCAAATAGAGACCAAAAGAAAGCAGGAGTAGCAATACTCATATCAGATAAAATAGACTTTAAAACAAAGGCTGTGAAAAGAGACAAAGAAGGAAACTACATAATGATCAAAGGATCAATCCAAGATGAAGATATAACAATTATAAATATTTATGCACCCAACATAGGAGCACCGCAATATGTAAGACAATTACTAACAAGTATGAAAGGGGAAATTAACAATAATGCAATAATAGTGGGAGATTTTAATACCCCACTTACATCTATGGATAGATCAACTAAACAGAAAATTAACAAGGAAACACAAGCTTTAAATGATACAATAGACCAGTTAGACCTAATAGATATCTATAGGACATTTCACCCCAAAACAATGAATTTCACCTTTTTCTCAAGTACACACGGAACCTTTTCCAGGATAGATCACATCCTGGGCCATAAATCTAGCCTTGGTAAATTCAAAAAAATTGAAATCATTCCATGCATCTTTTCTGACCACAATGCAGTAAGATTAGATCTCAATTACAGGAGAAAAACTATTAAAAATGCCAACATATGGAGGCTGAAAAACACGCTGCTGAATAATGAACAAATCATAGAAGAAATCAAAAGAGAAATCAAAATATGCATAGAAATGAATGAAAATGAAAACACAACAACCCAAAACCTCTGGGACACTGTAAAAGCAGTGCTAAGGGGGAAGTTCATAGCAATACAGGCACACATCAAGAAACAAGAAAAAAGTCAACTAAATAACCTAACTCTACATCTAAAGCAACTAGAAAAGGAAGAAATGAAGAACCCCAGGGTCAGTAGAAGGAAAGAAATCGTAAAAATTAGGTCAGAGATAAATGCAAAAGAAACAAAAGAGACCATAGCAAAAATCAACAAAGCCAAAAGCTGGTTCTTTGAGAAGGTAAATAAAATTGACAAACCACTAGCCAGACTTATCAAGAAACAAAGGGAGAAGAACCAAATCAATAAAATTAGAAATGAAAATGGAGAGATCACAACTGACAACACAGAAATACAAAGGATTATTAGAGAATACTATCAGCAATTATATGGCAATAAAATGAATAACCTGGAAGAAATGGACAAATTCCTAGAAAAGTACACCTTTCCAAAACTGAACCAGGAAGAAATAGAAAATCTGAACAGACCCATCACAAGCACGGAACTAGAGGCTGTAATCAAGAATCTTCCAGCAAACAAAAGCCCAGGTCCAGACGGCTTCACAGCCGAATTCTACCAAAAATTTAGAGAAGAGCTAACACCTATTCTACTCAAACTCTTCCAGAAAATTGCTGAGGAAGGGAAACTTCCAAACTCATTCTATGAGGCCACCATCACCCTAATCCCAAAACCTGGTAAAGACCCCACAAAAAGAGAAAACTACAGGCCACTATCACTGATGAACATAGATGCAAAAATCCTTAACAAAATTCTAGCAATCAGAATCCAACAACATATTAAGAAGATCATACATCATGACCAAGTGGGCTTTATCCAAGGAATGCAAGGATTCTTCAATATCCGCAAATCAATCAACGTAATACACCACATTAACAAACTGAAAAATAAAAATCATATGATTATCTCAATAGATGCAGAGAAAGCCTTCGACAAAATTCAACATCCATTTATGATAAAAACCCTCCAGAAAGTGGGAATAGAAGGGACATACCTCAACATAATAAAAGCTATATATGACAAACCCACAGCAAACATTATCCTCAATGGTGAAAAACTGAAAGCATTTCCCCTAAAGTCAGGAACAAGACAAGGGTGCCCACTCTCACCACTACTATTCAACATAGTTCTGGAAGTTTTGGCTACAGCAATCAGAGCAGAAAAAGACATAAAAGGAATACAAATTGGAAAAGAAGAAGTAAAACTTTCACTGTTCGCTGATGACATGATCCTCTACACAGAAAACCCTAGAGACTCTACCAGAAAACTACTAGAGCTAATCAATGATTACAGTAATGTTGCAGGATATAAAATCAACACACAGAAATCCCTTGCATTCCTATACACTAATAATGAGAAAATAGAAAGAGAAATTAAGGAAACTATTCCATTCACTGTTGCAACGAAAAGAATTAAATACTTAGGAATATATCTACCTAAGGAAACAAAAGACTTGTACATAGAAAACTATAAAACACTACTGAAAGCAATCAAAGAGGACACTAATAGATGGAGAAATATACCATGCTCATGGATTGGAAGAATAAATATTGTAAAAATGAGTATACTACCCAAAGTAATTTATACATTCAATGCAATCCCTATCAAGCTACCAACAATACTTTTCACAGAACTAGAACAAATAATCTCACAATTTATATGGAAATACAAAAAACCTCGAATAGCCAAAGCAATCTTGAGGAAGAAAAATGGAACTGGGGGAATTAACCTGCCGGACTTCAGGCTCTACTACAAAGCCACAGTCATCAAGACAGTATGGTACTGGCATAAAGACAGAAATATAGATCAATGGAACAAAATAGAAAGCCCAGAGATAAAACCACGCACCTATGGACACCTCATCTTTGACAAAGGAGGCAAGAATATAAAATGGAGAAAAGACAGTCTCTTTAACAAGTGGTGCTGGGAAAACTGGTCAGCCACCTGTAAAAGAATGAAACTAGAACACTTCCTAACACCATACACAAAAATAAATTCAAAATGGATTAGAGAGCTAAATGTAAGACCAGGAACTATAAAACTCCTAGAGGAGAACGTAGGCAAAACACTCTCCGACATAAATCACAGCAGGATCCTCCATGACCCACCTCCCAGAATATTGGAAATAAAAGCAAAAATAAACAAATGGGACCTAATTAAAATCAAAAGCTTCTGCACAGCAAAGGAAACTATAAGTAAGGTGAAAAGACAGCCTTCAGAATGGGAGAAAATAATAGCAAATGAAGCAACGGATAAAGGAATAATCTCCAAAATATACAAGCAGCTCCTGCAGCTCAATTCCAGAAAAATAAATAACCCAATCAAAAAATGGGCCAAAGAACTAAACAGACATTTCTCCAAAGAAGACATAAAGATGGCTAAAAAACACATGAAAAGATGCTCAACATCCCTCATAATCAGAGAGATGCAAATCAAAACCACAATGAGATACCATTTCACACCAGTCAGAATGGCTGCTATCCAAAAGTCTACATGCAATAAATACTGGAGAGGATGTGGAGAGAAAGGAACCCTCTTACACTGTTGGTGGGAATGCAAACTAGTACAGCCACTATGGAGAACAGTGTGGAGATTCCTCAAAAAACTGGAAATAGAACTGCCATATGATCCAGCAATCGCACTCCTGGGCATACACACCGAGGAAACCAGAATTGAAAGAGACACATGTACTCCAGTGTTCACTGCAGCACTGTTTATAATAGCCAGGACATGGAAGCAACCTAGATGTCCATCTGCAGATGAATGGATAAGAAAGCTTTGGTACATATACACAATGGAGTATTATTCAGCCATTAAAAAGAATGCATTTGAGTCAGTTCAAATGAGGTGGATGAAACTGGAGCCTATTATACAGAGTGAAGTAAACCAGAAAGAAAAACACCAATACAGTATACTAACGCATATATATGGAATTTAGAAAGATGCAAATGATAACCCTGTATACGAGATAGCAAAAGAGACACAGATGTATAGATCAGTCTTTGGGACTCTATGGGAGAGGGTGAGGGTGGGATGATTTGGGAGAATGGCATTGAAACACGTATGTTGTCATATGTGAAACGAATCACTAGTTCAGGGTCAATGCATGTTATAGGATGCTCGGGGCTGGCATGCGGGGATGACCCAGAGGGAGGATAAAGGGAGGAGGGAGGTGGGAGGAGGTTTCAGGAGGGGGAACTTATGTAAACCCGGGGCGAATTCATGTCAATGTATGGCAAAACCAACCAATATAATATTGTAAAATAATAAAAAAAAGTAAGAAAAGTAAGAATTTGAGATACAGATACTAAAACGAGGTATTTGAAGAAAAAAAATATTTTTAAAAACTAATGGTTACTGAGCACTTATCACATGTTAAACACTTTCTTGGGCTTCTCTGGTGGCTCAGATGTTAAAGCGTCTGCCTTCAATGCGGGAGACCTGGGTTCGATCCCTGGGTCAAGAAGATCTCTTGGAGAAGGAAATGGCAACCTACTCCAGTACTCTTGCCTGGAAAATTCCATGGACCTACAGTTCATGGGGTTGCAAAGAATTGGACACGATGGAGCAACTTCACTTTCTTTCTTTCTCAAGCATTTTCTTACAATTTACTATGAGTTTGGAGTAACTATTTATTCCCATTTACAGATGGGGCACTATTTACTCTCATTTCAAGAGAGAAAATGAGAGAGAAATATTTGACTCCAAATATCCTGATAGCAGAGTCTACCCTACTCTCAAACACTGTGTAATATTATAAACAGACAAACCTTTAGAAATTATGAGCAAGCACAAGAAGAATTAATAATCAACTATAGTTCCAGCAGCATGAGTGGCTAAGAAACCAATAGAATTCCTTCTGATACCAAGTGCTGGTGGGTAAAATATGACATTTCAAAAATACACAGGTGACATACATTTGAACTATACATACATAAGGACAGAAAAACACAGGTGCCAGAAAAACAGCTTTGTATGTGTGAGATGAATTGACAACTACCCTTGGGGAGAGTGTCAGTACTAATAACGTAAGGGCTCCTTGAGCCCATATGTAGCAGGAAAGTAAAACTGAAATGCCTGTATTAAGCTTAAACCCACAGAAGTCTTCATGAATCATAGAAAAAAATCCAACTCGATTCATAAGGAGACAAGAAAGAAGGGTTCTGATTCTTGTCTCATCTTCAGCTTGGAAAAAGTTCTCTGAGAACCTGTAACCATGGGTCAATAGTTTATGCGGGTTCAAGGGGCAAGTTTATACTACAAACATGATACAGGAAATTCCAGCTGGGAAACTTAACATATATTGAGCCAATAACACTGGTATGAATCCTGGAAAAAGTAAGGACAAAATATACATTGTAGCTGGGGCAGAGCAAAAGGAAAACTCAACCCTTGGAGGAGAGGTAGAAAAATGTCTTTGGCTAAAACTTACCTTCACCACCCTTCACTAAACAGAAATCCCTTAACTCTAGGAGGGGGTGTGAAACTCCTGTTCAAGATCAACCAAGGCAGAATGCAAACTTAGCTGTCACAGGGAGGAGGGCCAGCAGGCTGAAAATATCCTACACCAAAGGCCCAATATGCACAGGGCCTTCCTAAGACTAGGAAATCAGAGTAACAGACAACTCTCACTTTGCCCCCAAAACAGCCTAATAAAGAGTACTGAGCAAAAGCAATCTACCTCTAGGGGAACAAGAAAAATTTGGAGAGACCTTCTCTGTGTCATGGGCATTCAGGAACAGTTGAAAGTTGAAGGTAAAACTCTAACACTGAGAAAAACAATTCAGAAAGCTATCCCTCATTCTCAGCATAGACCCATGGTTAGATTAAGTGGATACCACTGGTCCCCTGAACTTTACCCAAGTAACAACAAAACCCAAACTAAGTTCAACTGATGATTAGACTGACTCAAACCTCTGTACTAATGGAAAGACAGAAGAAAAGGCATGCCCATTTCCAGGAGTTAATACCATTACGCTCAGTTCCTTCTTTTAGATTGAAAATATCTTGGATTCAATAAAATATTATGAGATATTTAAATAAGCATGGGAAAAAAACTCAAAACATTCTCAAGAGATAAAAGAAATGAAAAGAAACAGCCTCAAAGATGACACAAACATTGGAAATATTAGATATGTAGTTTTTAAATAACTGTGATTAAAATGTAAAAGAGCCAGTGAAAAAAGTGGACAACATGCCTCAAGAGACGATCTTCAGCACAGAGATGAACTATACGGAAGAGTTAAATGGAAATACTAGAAATAAAAAATATGTCAACTCTAAAGAATTTCTTTCACGGGCTGCATAGACTCAATACAACTAAGGAGACAGTCAGTTAATACAGTTATGAACTTGAAGAGAGTTTTATAGAAATTATCCAATCTGAAACTCAAAAAGAAAAAAAGAGTGGTTAAAAGTTCATTGGAAGGACTGATGCTAACGCTGAACCTCCAATACTTTGGCCACCTCATGTGAAGAGTTGACTCACTGGAAAAGACTGATGCTGGGAGTTATTGGGGACAGGAGGAGAAGGGGACGACAGAGAATGAGATGGCTGGATGGCATCACTGACTCGATGGAGGTGAGTTTGAGTGAACTCTGGGAGTTGGTGATGGACAGGGAGGCCTGGTGTGCTGTGATTCATGGGGTCGCAAAGAGTCAGTCACGACTGAGCGACTGAACTGAACTGAACTGAAAAGCAGAACAGGGCATCTGAAAGTTTTGGATCATACCAAAAAGACTCACAAATTAAGTTTTCTTCCCAGAAAGAGAAAAGGGATAAAATGAAGTAGATCTGAGAAGCTCAAAGAACCTCAGTCAGGAGAACTACAAAGATGAACACACACACACACACTCCAATATACTAATACATCACAATCAAACTGCAGGCAACTAAAAATAGAAAGAAAAGAAAAAAAAAAAAACCTGAAGGCTGTCAGAGGAAAAAAGTTACAGAAAAAGGAACTAAAATTAGAGCAGGCTTATCAGAAACTACGCAGTCTAAAAAACAGTGGAGTGACATCTTTAAAGGAAAAAATACATGTATATTATCATATGGGAAATGAATCGCCAGTCCAGGTTCAATGCATGATACAGGATGCTCGGGACTGGTGCACTGGGATGACCCAGAGGGATGGTATGGGGAGAGAGGTGGGAGAGGGGTTCAGGATGGGGAAAACGTGTACAACCATGGCGGATTCATGTCGATGTATGCAAAACCAATGCAATATTGTAAAGTAATTAGCCTCCAATTAAACACATTTATATTTTTTAAAAAAAGAAGAAAAAAACAAAACCATAAGAATCCAAAAACTGTCAACTCAGAATTCTAAACCCAGCAAAAAATATCTTTCAAAATGAAGATGAAATAAAGAAATAAAAAAGCTGAATTAATTGCAATAGACCTGTACATCGAAAATGTTGAAAAATATTTGTCAGGCAGAAAAGTATGAAATCAGATAGAAACATAAATAAAGAAGTCTAAGGGAATTTCCTGGTGGTTCAGTAGTTAGGACTTGGAGTTTCACTATTGTGACCTAGGTTCAATTCATGGTTGGGGAACTGAGTGACTGCAAGCCATGCAGTGCAGCTGGAAAAAAAAAAAAACTCAAAAAGTCCTAAAATGGGGAAAAAAAATGAATATAAACATAAAAGACATTTTCTTATATTTAATCACTCTACTATAATTACTATCTAAAGTAAAAATAGTAACAATGTGTTATGGGATTCATGGCATGAAAAATAAAATAAATAATAACAGCACAATAAATAGGAGAAAGACATTTGAACTACACTGTTGAAAGATTCTTATACTA
The DNA here is from genome assembly GCF_049115385.1 of Moschus berezovskii. Taxonomy (NCBI): domain Eukaryota; kingdom Metazoa; phylum Chordata; class Mammalia; order Artiodactyla; family Moschidae; genus Moschus; species Moschus berezovskii. The sequence goes on from NC_142483.1 coordinate 16,745,155, forward strand.
CATGTGTAGTAATATACTGTTATTTGAAAATATCAGGGTTTATAATATACATCTTTAATTTCTGTGTTTGAGTGTTTCCTGCAGAGGTACAGATCAGTAACGGTCTGCTGCAGGGGCAGGGGCTCTGGGTGCAGCAGACCTGCTGCTGCTGCTGCTGCTGCTAAGTCACTTCAGTCATGTCCAACTCTGTGTGACCCCATAGATGGAGGCCCACCAGGCTCCCCCGTCCAGTATGGCATAAATCCTCTTGGAGGGGGTCGCCAATAACACCACCACAGAGCTGCCATAACTTACACAGGACTGGGGAAACAGACTCTTGGAGGGCACAAACAAAACCTTGTGTGCACCATGACCCAGGAGAAAGGAGCACTGACCCTACAAGAAACTGACCCAGACTTTCCCATGAGTGTCCAGGAGTCTCCGGCAGAGGCATGGGTCGGCAATGGCCTGCTGCAAGGTGGGGGGCACTGAGTGCAGCAGTGCTGCACGGGACCTTTTGAAAGAGGTCACCATTATCTTCATTACCCCTACCATAGTTTGGCCCCAGACGGGGAAACAATGGAAACAATGAGAGACTTCAATGTTTTCGGCTCCAAAATCACTGCAGATGGTGATTCCAGCCATGAAATTAAAAGACACTTGCTCCTTGGAAGAAAAGCTATGACCAACCTAAACAGCATATTAAAAAGCAGAGACATTACTTTGTCAACAAAGGTCTGTCTAGTCAAGGCTATGGTTTTTCCAGTAGTCATGTATGGATGTGAGAGTTGGACTATAAAGAAAGCTGAGTGCCCAAGAATTGATGCATTTGAACTGTGGTATTGGAGAAGACTCTTGAGAGTCCCTAGGACAGCAAGGAGATCCAATCAGTCCAACCTAAAGGATATTCATTGGAAGGACTGATGTTGAAGCTGAAACTCCAATAGTTTGGCCACCTGATGTGAAGAACTGACTCACTGGAAAAGACCCTGATGTTGGAAAAGATTGAAAGAGGGAGGAGAAGAGGACAGCAGAGGATGAGATGGTTGGATGGCATCACTGACTCAATGGACATGAGTTTGAGTAAACTCTGGGAGTTGGTGATGAACAGGGAAGCCTGGCATGCTACAGTCCATGGGGTCGCAAAGAGTCAGACATGAATGAGCAGCTGAACTGAACTGAACTGATTATAAACTCTAGAGCAAACATTAAAAGTAAGGAATGTTAGCCAGTAAGCAAGTAGTGGAAATAAAATGGAACCACAAAAAACTCAATTAATCCAAAGCCAGGTGAAAAAAGAAGATAAAAGGAAAAAATAACAAATGAGACAAACAGAAAAGAACTAGCAAGACGGCAGATTTAAATCTAAATGCATCAATAATTCCATTTAAGTACAAATAACCAAAATACTCTGATTACAAGTGAGAATTATGCCAATTATAATCTCTATTTTAAAAAATAAGGGGAAAAAAGTCATGTGATCCCTCCTATTTAAAAGCTTCAAATAAGAATCCACTTGCCAGCACTGGAGACACAGGTGCGAATCCAGCAAGATCCCACATACCATGGAGCAACTAAGCTTGTGGGCCACAACTAGCCAGCCTGTGCTCTAGAGCTGGGAACTGCAACTACTTAAGCCCTTGAGCCCTACAGCCTGTGCTTCACAACTACAGAGCAGCTTTTGCTCACGCCAACTAGAGAAAAACTGGTGCAGCAATGGACCCAGTACAACCAAAAATAAATACATAAAAGCTTAAGATAGTTGGTAATATTCCACATCTTGATTATCACAGGGATCATATGACCACAGGCTTTAGTCAAACTTCATGCTGCTGCTGCTGCTGCTAAGCCACATCAGTCGTGTCCGACTCTGTGCAACCCCAGAGATGGCAGCCCACCAGGCTCCACCGTCCCTAGGATTCTCCAGGCAAGAACACTGGAGTGGGTTGCCATTTCCTTCTCCAATGCGTGAAAGTGAAAAGTGAAAGTGAAGTTGCTCAGTTATGTCCAACTCTTCGCAACCCCATGGACTGCAGCCTACCAGGCTCCTCCGTCCATGGGATTTTCCAGGCAAGAGTACTGGAGTGAGTCAAACTTCATAAAAGTGCCCTAAAAAGGTTGAATTTTATTGCATATATTATACCTCAATAAGCCTGACATAAAATTAAAGAAAAAATAGAGAGAGGAAAAAAAGACACTTTTAGACCAGGGCACAAGAAAGACTAAAGAACAAAGATAACATTACAAATCAGTGAGGAAAGGAAGGATAACTCAATAAATACTGCTGGGGTAAATGGTTATCATTATAAAATAATTAAACAAAATTAGATCCTTACCTTTCATCACATCCAAAGATACAATAAACGTAACAGGGTCCTAATTGTTAAACTGCTCTCCCAGTTCATGACTCTTTTTCTAAGAACTATACTCCTGACCTATGGCTCAGATGGGAAAGAAACTGCTTGCGATGCAGGAGACCCAGGTTCAGTCCTTGGGTCAGGAAGATCTGGAGAAGAAAACAGCCACCCACTCCAGTATTCTTGCCTGGAGAATTCCAAGGACAGAGGAGCCTGGTGTGCTACAGTCCATGGAGTCACAAAGAGTTGGACACAACTGAGTGAATAACACTTTCACTTTTTCTTTGTCTCACTTTTATGCTCCTGACCTATGCCCACATGTTTTACCATAATGGCTCGGCCCCCAGCCATAGGTGATAAGACTAGGGTGGATATTGGTCCCACGCCACACTAATCAGATTTTTCTCTCATGGAATTTGCATTTGTACTTAATGATTTTGGTTTTTGTATATTATTCAACAGATGTGTTTTGTGAACTTAGGAACCAAGGCTTCATTAAGGAATGGCCATGTGTACAGAAGAACAAAGTCAGCAAAATAACCAGAGACAGATTAATGAAGCAGCAGAGAAAAACAAGGAAGGTAGGTCCTACAGCCTGAGAGAGACAGTAAGACAGAGAGAAAGAATGATTGAGAGAGATACAGATTTTCACATTACAAAAGTCTCTAAGCCCAACTTTTCTCTGAGGTACACCTTGCCAACATCCGCTGGATCATGGAGAAAGCAAGAGGGTTTCAGAAAAACATCTATTTCTGCTTCATTGACTATGCCAAAGCCTTTGACTGTGTCGATCACAATAAACTGTGGAAAATTCTGAAAGAGATGGGAATACCAGACCATCTGACCTGCCTCTTGAGAAACCTGTATGCAGGTCAGGAAGCAACAGTTAGAACTGGACATGGAACAACAGACTGGTTCCAAATACGAAAAGGTGTACGTCAAGGTTGTATATTGTCACCTTGCTTATTTAACTTCTATGCAGAGTACATCATGAGGAACGCTGGGCTGGAAGAAGCACAAGCTGGAATCAAGATTGCTGGGAGAAATATCAATAACCTCAGATATGCAGATGACACTACCCTTATGGCAGAAAGTGAAGAGGAACTCAAAAGCCTCTTGATGAAAGTGAAAGAGGAGAGTGAAAAGGTTGGCTTGAAGCTCAACATTCAGAAAACAAAGATCATGGCATCTGGTCCCATCACTTCATGGGAAATAGATGGAAAAACAGTGGAAACAGTGTCAGACTTTATTTTTTGGGGCTCCAAAATCACTGCAGATGCTGATTGCAGCCATGAAATTAAAAGACGCTTGCTCCTTGGAAGGAAAGTTATGACCAACCTTGATAGTATATTAAAAAGCAGAGACATTACTTTGCCAACCAAGGTCCGTCTAGTTAAGGCAATGACTTTTTCCGTGGTCATGTATGGATGTGAGAGTTGGACTGTGAAGAAAGCTGATCGCTGAAGAATCGATGCTTTTGAACTGTGGTGTTGGAGAAGACTCTTGAGAGTCCCTTATACTGCAAGGAGATCCAACCAGTCCATTCTAAAGGAGATCAATCCTGGATGTTCATTAGAGGGACTGATGCTGAAGCTGAAACTGCAATACTTTGGCCACCTCATGCGACGAGTTGACTCACTGGAAAAGACTCTGATGCTGGGAAAGGTTGGGGGCGGGAGGAGAAGGGGATGACAGAGAATGAGATGGCTGGATGGCATCACCGACTCTGTGGACATGAGTTTGAGTGTACTCCGGGAGTTGGTGATGGACAGGGAGGCCTGGCGTGCTGTGATTCATGGGGTCGTGGAGAGTCGGACACGACTGAGCGACTGAACTGAACTGAACTGAACTGAACACCTAAGATGGGCTTCCCTGGTGTCACAGACAGTAAAGAATCTGCCTGAAATGCAGCAGGCAAAGTTTCAATTCCTGGGTTGGGAAGAGTCTCTGGAAGGGGAAATGGCAACCGACTCCAGTATTCTTCCCTGGATAATTCCATGGACAGAGGAACCTGGAGGGCTACAGTCCATAGGGTCACAAAGAGTAAGACATGACTGAGCAAGTAACACTTTCACACACACTTCTCACACTTAAGATACTCAAAAGTGAGTAACCAAAAGAGTGAACATAAGTTACATTACTGGATTCTGCTGTCAGGAGGTACGGAGAGGAGATTAAGCCTCTGTCATCACTCAGACTAGTGTTGAGTGATGATGGCCGCAGATGACCACTTTGGTCCCATCTGACAAGAAGTGAAGTCTGGTCTGTAAGGATGGAGACTTACCCTTCAAAACTGACACAATCCATGACCTGTTGATCAGCCAGCCCAAAAATATCAGGTACAAAGTAGTGACACCACTGAAAGATTACTTTATTAGAAGAGTTATCTTTCTGCCAGAAAATGACAGATTGTTTTCTTCAATTTACATACAACGCTGAAACTTCTAGTTTCTCTGGATTTCCATTAAGCCTAATAGACATTCTGCTAACATTTTTAACTGCTATTTTAAAAATCAAAATGGCCACCAAATGCATAAAAAAGAGTTCTAAAACAAAATTAATACTCAGGGTCTAATATTCTGTTAAATAGAACATTCCCTGCTCTGTAAGAGAACATATTTTTGGAAATAACTAATTATACTTCCTCAGATTATAATGCTGATGCTGCTAAGTCACTTCAGTTGTGTCCAACTCTTTGCAACACATGGACTGTAGTCTGTCAGGTTCCTGTGTCCATGGAATCCTCCAGGCGAGAATACTGGATTGGATTGCCATGCCCTCCTCCAGGGGAACTTCCCTACCCAGGGATCGAACCCACATCTCTTATGTTTCTCGCATTTGCAGGCAGATTCTTTACCACTGAGCTACCAGGGATTTTACCAATTGCCTAGACATTTCAACCTAAGGATGTTCACGCTCAAGTGAAAAATACTAGCAATATAAAGGAGACTTAGATGTCTTGAAGTATCTAGTAAGGTATATAGATATACCAAAAAATATAAACAAACAATACCTCAAACTTTCAGAATATAAGATTTCTTTGTATCTTTACCATAGCTTACATCCCAAAAGAAGACTGAAATTTCCATTACAGTTTTAAAGGTAGTAAATGTGATATCCTATTCCACATTTCACTTAACATAATAAGTAAGAATTAGGATTTGGAAGTTAAGCTGCCTGGGTTCAAATTCTGATTACACCATTTATTAGCTCAGTTGGAAATGGCAACCCACTCCAGTATTCTTGCCTGGAGAATCCCATGGACGAGGGAGCCTGGTGGGCTACAGTCCACGGTGTCGCAAAGAGTCGGACACGACTGAGTGACTTCACTTCACTTCACTATCTCACTAAATTTCAAATTACTAATTTATTCTGGGCCTCAGTTGTCTCACTTATAAAATGGAATAATAATAAGAAGAACTAACTCAGGAATTTGTGAGGATATAAGGTATTTAAAATAGTATCTCATGAATATAAGAACTCAATATTATCCATCATAGTTTGTTTGACATAAGGTCATGAAAAGACTTTTATATTAGATGGCAATATGACTAGGTAACTATTTACAGGAAAATATCTCTCAGATGAGAATAATTTCCCAAGTTTCCAAAAGTGATATAAGTAAAAAGATAATAAAAACCATCTGCAAAGCTCATGCAGTTATCACACTATGATAGCAGCTATAAAAGATTTACATGAAATTGCGTAAATTACTGTTATAGTATCAAGAAAATGAGTAGAAATACCTAGTTAAAATCAATACATTGAATAGCTAAGAACTGGAAACAGCCCAAGTGTCCATCAACAGGAAAATACATAAACAATTACAGAGTCATGTAACGAATAATACTCAGCAACAAAAATTAGTAAGATTATGCTGTGTGGAAAAAGACTTACACAAAAGAGGGCATACAGTACGATTCCATTTATATGAAGTTCTAGAACAGGCAAAACTAACCTGTGATGGAAAATAATCAGAATAATAATTTCCTGTGGGGTGAAGAAGGGAATTTACTGGGATGGGACAAAAAAGATTGTGTTATACCTTGAGTTGCACGAGTGCGTACTTTTGTTAGAACTCAAAAGTGTGTGTATTTTTGTATATTTGTATTAAATTTATATATTTCATTGTATGTAAATTTTACTTCAAAAGAAAAAAATATTGAGCTTTACTTAGTGATATGCATGCTGAAGTATTTGGGAGGAAGTACATCCATGTCTGCAACATATGTAGAAATACATAAAAAAGGATGAGTTGATGGATGGATAGAGGGATGGACAAGAATAATGAAATGTTAACTGCAGGATCTAGGAGGTAGTGGCTATATGGGTGCTTACTCTGAAATCCTTTCAACTTTTCTCTATGTTCAAAAAGTTTCAAATAAAATAATTGAAAAATAAACACTTTATCTTCCTTACCAGCGCCTGGAGTTGTTAACAATCACTCCATTGTCTACGGAGAAAGTATCTGTAGGCAATCCAGCAATATTCCAGGCTCTGATTTTTACTGGATCACCCAAGGTCTTACTCAGTGAGAACTCCTCTGAACACGGGATTTTTTTCTCCTGTTAGAAATACACAGATTTATTTTTGACATTTTCTCTTATCTTGTTGATTAAAATATTTTTAATTAATATATTATTTGTTGTTAGACAGTATTTAATAATTCTAAAGAACTGAAAAAACTGAATGAAAAGGTGGACTATGGAAATATTTTACTGATCAAATAAGAAAAAAAACTTCATATTTTCAGTCATTTCTTTCCTTCTCTATTTTTATTATCATCCTTTCCCCCCAAATACCCCAACATATACTTTAAATGTTCTAAAAAGAAACTCTTAAGAAAATATAAAACCATTACCTTGCACAACATGCTCCAATCTTCTGTACATGTTTGTCGAAAGCCAGAAGTGAAAGCACCAAGGTAGGCTATTACTCCTGCTGATACTAAGACATCACCAGTCAAATTTTCATATACTATCTGAAGGTCATCTGCAGCTTGAGACCATCTGGGAGACCAATCAAAGGCAAAACAGCCTCACCAAAGAGAATGATTAAAGACAGTAATGCAATGGCCAGGGTTTTCTAGGCCAAATTCTATAACAAAATGTCATGAAAAGTTGGGTACTTGCTTATCTATAAAATGAGGAGGTTAGGTCCCTTCCAGCTCTAATATGCTATAATATATATTTATGTTTTACAAACAATAATTCACTTTTCATTATTAGAATATTATGCATTTCTTATAGGACTTGTTCTTTCAGGATAGGAAAACAGAAACAAAAAAAAAAATCACCAGAATTTTGTCTAATAATTTTATTCAGGATGATTTGGCCCAGTGGCCCTGCTATTTGTTTCTGAAAAACATAAGAACATTTGTAATTCATTACCAAAAATTACATTTAAGTTGTATAGCAGTTGGCATACTATAGCTAAGGTTGGTATCTTTTTCCATCTAATGAAACTTTTACCATAAAAAGTGCATTTCAAAACCATCTAATCTGCACTATGAAGTATTGTCAAAAGTATGTTACTTTATCATGCTATTCATTCAACAAATACAATTAATAGCTATGATAGTTGGCTGACTAGTATAAATAGATTAGAATAAAGCTAACTGGCTTTGTTATATCAAGTCAGTTATTTAAAATAAATTTAACAAAATGAACCATATATTCACTACTCCCTTCCAAACACTTTATTACAAAACATTTGAACACAAAATTGGAAAGAACCGCACAATGATCATCCACATAGTCACCACTAAGATTAAAACTTATCTTTAGCTTTATTTGCCTCTTTCTCTTTTTCTCTCTTTTAACATTTGAAAGCAAGTTGCAAACACCATCCTTGACACTGAAATTCTGTTAGGAGAAACCTAGCCAAGTGCTTTATAGACAGTCCCATATTCTTTACCAGCCATTTAAAAATCAGTAATCAAAACAAACAACTCACTCCAGTATTCTTGCCTGAAAAATCCCATGGACAGAGAAGCCTGGCAGGCTACAGTCCATGAGGTCACAAAGAGTCAGATATGACTGAAGCAATTGAGCATGGCATGGCATGGCAATCATACCCAAAATACCCAAAGAGAGTTGCATATTCAAGCCAGACATTTTAAAACATTGTTAAAATGAGTAGGAATCTGACCTCGATTTTTCTCCACCTAGTCCTCCAATTAGTTTTGAGGCTCTTTCAAGTTTCTTAGCACAAAGTTCCACCTGGTCTTCTAAACGAGCTTTTTCCTCAGTTTTCTCAAGAAATATTCCTTCTAAATTTTCCAAATGATGTTCTACTTCTGCTAGTTCTGCTCTCTTCTGATTCAAAAGCTCCATTGTCTCAGCTAAGGACTTCTGAGCTTCTGTTAAGCGGGCTTTCTTAGGAGCTACTACCTGTTTGGGAACAGTAAACGCAGCATTAACATGTACTATATAACACTGACAATCAACATAATCCTTTATAGATATCATGAATTTTAAATGTTTATTTATGATTATAAATACATTTATTACTTATAAAAATAAATCATGCAAATTTTAAATGCTTTAAATCTTATATTTTCATATGCAAATAAAGTAAAATATATTTCTATGTCTCATGAGAAACACTGGCCTGGAAGAAGCACAAGCTGGAATCAAGATTGTCAGGAGAAATATCAATAACCTCAGATATGCAAATGACAAACCACCCTTATGGCAGAAAGTGAAGAGGAACCAAAAAACCTTTTGATGAAAGTGAAAGAGGAGAGTGAAAAAGTTGGCTTAAAGCTCAACATTCAGAAAACTAAAATCATGGCATCCAGTCCCATCACTTCATGGCAAATAGATGGGCAAACAGTGGAAACGGTGGCTGACTTTATTTTGGGGGGCTCCAAAATCACTGCAGATGGTGATTGCAGCCATGAAATTAAAAGACGCTTACTCCTTGGAAGGAAAGTTATGACCAACCTAGATAGTATATTAAAAAGCAGACATTACTTTGCCAACCAAGGTCCATCTAGTCAAGGCTATGGTTTTTCCAGTGGTCATGTATGGATGTGAGAGTTGGACTGTGAAGAAAGCGGATCGCTGAAGAATTGATGCTTTTGAACTGTGGTGTTGGAGAAGACTCTGGAGAGTCCCTTGGACTGCAAGGAGATCCAACCAGTCCATTCTAAAGGAGATCAGTCCTGGGTGTTCATTGGAAGGACTGATGCTGAGGCTGAAACTCCAATACTTTGGCCACCTCATGCAAAGAGTTGACTCACTGGAAAAGATCCTGATGCTGGGAGGGATTGGGGGCAGAAGGAGAAGGGGACAACAGAGGATGAGATGGCTGGATGGCATCACCAACTCGATGGACATGAATTTGAGTAAACTCCGGGAGTTGGTGATGAACAGGGAGGCCTGGCGTGCTGCGATTCATGGGGTCGCAAAGAATCGGACATGACTGAGCAACTGAACTGAACTGATCTTATAAAATATATAAAATCATCCTGGACCAGCAAACTTCATCTATAATATAGGCAAGTTAGGAAAATCCCATGGAGAATCCTGGTAGGCTACAGTCCATGGGGTCACAAAGAGTCGGACAGGACTGAGTGACTTCACTTCACTCTAATAATATGTCACAATATGTAGCAAAACAGCATAATATGTAGCAAAATATCTCAATACAATCAGGAGTTGCCTTTGAACAAAACAGAAAAACATGTAACAGAAATGACAAACGCTTAAAAATACATGAATGTGCTACTTATTTTTTTTTGGCATTTCCAAGGTTTTGATTTCCTTCCCAGTCAGCTGAGGATTACATTTGCCTTGAGGAGATTAAGACAGTAGCAGTCATACAAAGAGAAATAAAGACTTGGTATTTAGATTCACTACTAAAATTGAATTTTCCTCAACAAATCGTGAAAACTGATGTTTTGTTGAGAGAAAAACAATTTTCTAAAGTTTTTATTTTATTATGCTCATCAGTATATGAAGAATGGGGTATGGCCAACTTAATTATACTTAATTTTACTGGTGTACTATAAGACACCAGTATAAGGAATTTACAAAATGACCAGAGAGAGTACATGTCCATTTGAAAGAAGGTAGACCCAAGTCTACTGACACGTTGCCATGAGTGAGCTGAAGGCTAAGAGGAAGACTGAAGTAAAGAATCAGATATGATTGACCTGCTTTCTCTCCTCAGGGCAGAAATCCTGAAAGGAGAATGCGTTAAATAGAAATTAGGAAGCTCTTCTTCCTACTTTGGACTTTAGAGAAGAGCTTGCTGGATATCTCCCTTCAACCTTTCCATAACAACACGAGGCAGGTGCACTGGAATTTAAATAGTGTGGAGGTACAGGGTGGGAAGTCAGAAAAGAACCTGAATACCTTAGATTCTCTGCTTTATAGAAAGAATCCAGAATATTCCACATGTCTAGTGGGACATGCAGAAACAGGCTGAGTTGACAGTTTGCAGACCTGCTAGGATTATTATGGGGAGTAACAAGATGTTCAAATGGAGGAACATTCAGATAGAATTAATTTTATTTCTTTAACAGGTGTATAATGGTCTACTCCTCCGAAACGAACAAAATCCATACCTCTCTACAAGGACCTCATTAGGAATATCTTTTCAATTGTTATAGCCTGATTACTCATTCTATACTCTAAGGTTTTTCTAAACAAATAATATCATGTATTTCCATGGGCATTTTTATTTATATTTTCTGCTCCCCTTAGTAGAATTTTGCAAGTTACAGAGGGCAAGGCCAGTGCTTCCTTGGTCCTTTGCTAGTCAAATTTGCAAAGTGCTCTTTTTTTAATTGAAGGATAATTGTTTTATAATATTGGTTTCTGCCATATATCAATATGAATCAGTCATAGGTATACATATGTCCCCTCTCTCTTGAAGCTTTCTCCCAGCCCGTACAAAATGCTCTTAACCATTCTCTGCTCTCCTGTAATTTGGCCCCAGGGAGTACTCCAAAAAAAACTCCCTATCACTGCTTGAGTCCATGCTTCTCCTCTTAACCCTACTGGAATTTCTTACTTCTGACCTCTGCATCAAGATTTTCATCTGCCACTTGGTCTTTGATGTTTGGATTTTTCTTTGCTTCTGATGTCTCCCCATAAAACTTAATTCTCTTTCGCCCCAGGTCCCTGTAACTATAGGTCAGTCTGGCCAGTTCTGTTGATCTCCCTGCTCTCATGTATACTGGTCCCAACAGGTTATGTCACACGTAAGCTTTCTCTCCATCCACTAGACACTCAATTAACATCTGATGATTATTCTGTCCACAGAGTGGCAAAGAGTTGGACATGACTGAGTGACTGAACTGAACTGATTATGTTGGAGCAGGACAAATTCTCTGTAGGATCACTTTTAGAAGCTTCTGAACTAGTAAATAAGGGCATAGATCTTTTATTATGAACAAATTTATTTTAATTTTCCTTTTTTCGCCGAATATTCGTTAATACAGTGAATTCAAAACATCACTTTTTTTTTCAATGGAAGAAAGAACTTCGATCCTAAAATAACAAATTAAAAAAAACCATTTAAAATCACAAACCTTTTTATTAAATATGAGGGGAAATGAGTTAGGCTGAACTCAACAGAAGCTAACCTTAGAGTTTTCAAAGGCATTGATTGGTTTGGTCCCTAAGTCATGTCCGACTCTTGTGACCCCATGGACGGTAGTCTGCCAGGCTCCTCTGCCCATGGGATTCTCCAGGAAAGAATACTGGAGCAGGTTGCCATTTCCTTCTCCATTTCAAAGGCATAGATTTTAATTTATGGGAATATTTCAATAGAAAATGGATGTGCTGATCCTCAAAATACCTTTGCAACTCTGTCATACACTTCCATAGCCATGATCCACTTACACAAACCCTCAGCTGCAGAGGAAGCTTTAGCAACCTTAGGAGGATCAAATTCAGGGTTTGTTAAATATTCACCACGAATCTTCTGCATAATAGTCACCTGGGAAACAAAGATTTAGATATTAAAATTTCAACATATACCACACAATTGTTAGATGAAAAATTGATCATATATAGTTTAAAAAAGAGTGTATAAAAGTTATGTTGTCTTTAAAAACTAAAGTCAGTACTTCAAGATATTTTAAAAATAAGCATAATTGCAGCAGTCATATCTGTGAGCAAAATATGCAAATTTATTACAAGTAGACAAGATAGGTCTTCTAAAAAATTTAAAAGACCTTTGCAGTTCAGGAAAACATATGTAAATAAGGAAAAAGAACAACTAAACATAAATAAATAGAAGTTTGGATGAAAAAATATATACTTTTTATCTCAGAAACTTGTGTATCCAATTTGTTAAGAAATAAACTATTATAAGAAGATACTTCGAGAACTCTTTCATGTCAATAATACACTAAAACAGTTAACTTATTCAATGACTTTGGATGTTCTGAAAGAGGAGTGGTTTTATGCATTATGAGAATTCATAATATAGTCATTAATAAATATCCCTTTACTATTTTAATTCTACTGACACTCTGCTTACATTTTATATAATACTGAAAAATGTTTTTATATATCTTGGCAAAATTACATTTATAGAAAAAAATCCAATGAAACTCACCGGAATATTGTCCTTGTCATATTCTCTCAAATCTCTTAAGAAATTCATATCTCCCAGAAGTTTTTTGCTAGGTCCCCAGTAATCTAATATCTGTAAATAAAATTTACAGAAACATTGTATGTACAATTAAATATATTTTATATAAAACATTTCTTCTTGATGTTTAAGGTATACTAATCCAGAGAAACTATACACTGAACTTTCAAAATATCTTCTTACATGTCCTTGGAAATGAAATAAAGAGACTCCTCTCTCTGAGAACATGTTAAGTAAATCAAATATTTAAAATATGCATATGAATTTATATATTGAACTTATCATTAAAAATTAAATATTGAGGGTTTCCCTGGTGGTCCAGGGAACAGGGGTTAGATCCCTAGTTCAGGAGGATCCCACATGCCACAGAACAACTAAGCCCGTGTACCACGTCACAAGCACTGAGCCTGCGCTCTAAAGCCCTTGTTCCACAGCAAGAAAAGCCACTGCAATGAGAAGCCTGTGCACCACAACTAGAGAAAACCTGTGCACAGCAACAAAGACCCAGCACAGCCCAAAAAATAACTAAATTTTTCTAAAGTTTAATTAAAAAAAAAATAAAACACCGACAGGCAAAAAGTATGATTGCTTATTTTTAGAAAACTTAAGAAAAGCAACTGATACAAATACCATCAAAATTTCATGCAAGAAAAATTTTTTATTATTTCAACCTATATTTTCCTTTAATCTTGACTTTCAAATAATAAAGGTAGTGCTATAAACTGAAAGTCTGGGTCCTCTCCCCAAATTCCTATGCTAAAACCTACTTCCCAGTATAATAATTGGAGGTGGGGTCTTGGGAATGTGATTAAGTCATGGATGTAATCAGTCCCCTTATAAAATAGAGGGCAGGGAGCTCCCTCCCATTCCACCATGTGAGAACACCACAAGCAGACAGTAGTTTATAAACCAGGACTTGAACCCTCACCAGACACTGAGTCTACTGCAGGCTTCATTTTGGACTTACCAGCCTCTAGAAGTGTGAGAAATAAATGTTTTTTGTTGATAAGCCACCCCAATCTATGGTAATTTGTTAGAGCAGCCCAAATGGACTAGGACGGGTAGCAAACATTTTTATTATATCTTTATTATCTCAATGGAGGATAGAATGGGCCCCCCGCAAAAATCCCAGTTCTCCAATTCAAGGATTCAAATTTAGTTATTGTAAAAACTTGAAAGGAAAAAGAAGAAAACCCTGAAAAGAAAATAAGTCTATAAATTTAGTTTAGGATAGATGTTATGCCTTTCTTTTTAAGGGATATACTTTTGAAAAACAACTGTAATAATAACAGCTAACGTTTACTAATAAATCTATTTATTATCATTTATTATCACAGACAGCTTACTGTGTGAAAGGCCTTATACGTTAAGAGCTTGGTATATAGTAACTAATCCAATCCTCACGTTAACTTTGAGAGGAAAGTACAATGACAATGCTCCTTTTACAGAGTTCCACAGAGGTTAAGCACCTTCCCCAGGGTCACACTGCTATGAGGGTCAGGATACAGACATTCTGGCTCCCAAGCACATAGTTGTAACGACGTCACAGTACTAGTTACCTCAGCAGAATTTCTTGAATGCTTGGAAACAACACCTTTATAACCATGTCACATTCTTGAGGCTCTTAGCAAGAAAATCACAGCTAATCTTCCTGTTCATTCAACCCCACCCCAGTAGAGTGGCGAATCCTGCATAGGCAGAAAAGGAGGTGGGAACACTGGGACTACATTTCTCTGATATACTGCTTTCGGGCTTCGGTGGTGGCTCAGAAGGTAAAGAATCCACCAGCACTGTGGAAGACCTGGGTTCAGTCCCTGGGTTGGGAAGATCCCCTGGAGGAGGGAGAGGCAACCCACTCTAGTATTCTTGCCTGGGAAATCCCCACGGACAGAGGAAGCTGGCGGTCTATAGTCCACGGGGTTGCAAAGAGTCGGACGCGATTGAGAGACTAAACGCAGCACAGCATACTGCCTTCACTTTACCCTGGAATACATATACAATGTGTCTTCCTTGGACTGGGTACTGTTGACATTTCATTTGATAATAGTTGTTGTAAAGTGTTCTGTACATTCATGAATGTGATATAAATCTGTGTCTAGTTATTACCTTGCCTCCAGTTCCTGAAGGATCCGAAATTTTTTCTGGTTTTATATCTTTCATAACACAAACAGCAGCCATAACTAGTTTAACACCAGATGGAGGATTCTTCATTGACTTCACAATTGTAATGTCAGCTGGCTAAATCAAAAGAAAACAGGATGCCTTTAGGACAGCCTATTTGTAAATAATGACAGTTATTTTATAATGCTGGAGAGTAATAACAGCACTGATTTTCATCTGAAACTATAATTGTTTTTTGCTCTGTGTGGTTATTAAAAAGTAACAAAAAATTGAAGCACAGTAAATCAATGCTTCCCAAGTGTTTGAGAGTTCACAGATCCTTATGAGTATATGATGTCAACTAAGAACATTTCTAATAAAATATTTTTGCACACATACACAAAATTTTTATACAACGATATACCAAGCCCACACATAGAATCTATCTTAAGAACCCTAATTTAGATAAAGGCTTAATTCTATATTTGCTTACATATTAGTTTTACCCACCAAAAATGAAAGAAGAGGTAGTTTCCAATTCCAAGTTTATTTTCTAAAAAGGCATATATTGTTATGACAGACACAATAGATCCATTTATTTACTATCCTCTCCAATATCCTCTGACTTCCCTTGCAATTGCTGGAAGGCTAACAACAATAGATCTTAGTTTCCTACACAGCTGGAGCTGCAGGAGGTCATTAGGTTCTACCATCAGATCACTTCAGTGATCCTGCAAGATGCTGAGCTACTGACAGGTTGAGCTTACCATTTTGTCAGGTATTTTACATGAAAGTTAGGGCACTGATTAGGAAAAAAGGCTTAGAGTGGGGACTGGATCCTGAACTTCCATACTACACTGGGCCTCCCTAGCTAATAGAAGCTCATCTCTCTGATCTGTTTGGTGAGATTATTCTGGTTTTGCCTAAAGACCCTGTAAAGAGAAATATGCAACAGTCTAATCCAGACAGGTGCAACCCATATCTACATTGGGAATGATCTTTAGGTTTTTCTGTACATGCATGACCAGAAGGCTACAGAGAGGTGACTCCATATTCTATTTAAGAAATGCCTCCTGGCTCATGTACAGAACCACTCTGGCCTCTTGGAGATTGTGCCATTCTCACTGGAATATCCTGAATGAAAATTACAAATAAATATACAAAAAGCAAAAATATAAGATAACAATATATCAAAGAGGAATTGTTAAGAATCAAATTTAATTTGACTGGATAATAACAATATAATAGCACCCACTGAAAATGAACTACACGGAATTAACCAAGTCTGTTATACAGTTACAGTCACTGATAAAACCCAAGCTCATTCCACCATTTGCCTTTAGTGTATCCAGTGCAGACAGGGCGGCTTCCAAGGCTGGAATCGCCTCAGCTAGATCACTTTCACATTCATTCTTCAGAGTTTGGGCTTCCTCAGCTTTTCCACTGGCTACCTCTTCATCAAATTTCACAAACTTTCTTTTTGCTTCTACTTGTGCAGATTCTATCTCGATAATCTAAGCAAAAGAGAGAAAAAAATTAAAGACATTTGCTTAAACATCCTATTGCTTTCTCTATCCTACAGACAAAAGAATATTTGAAAACTAGAACACCAAACATAATTTTGAAGGATAACATGAGGAGAAATGTAAATATATGTGACCTAATTTAGTGATGGGCTTCTCATCTTTCTTCAAAAACAATAGAACCCACAAGGAACCCAGTGAATCAACTGAAAAGAGTAACGTCCCAAAGGTTCTGTCGCAAATGACTTAAGGCTTATTATCAAAGCTGAATTTATGTATTTCAAGTCTTTCATCATCTATTTTTTTAAAATTCAGGACACTTTACCTGCATCATATTTGCATTTTCAACTTTTGCTTCCTCTAATTTGGGCTGTAATTGGACAAGTTCTGTTTTCATTTCACCAACCTAAATAGACAATCTGTCATTAGTTTTCATAATTACAATATCTATAGAAGCCAAGCAGAGAAAACTGAAACTTAAAATCAGGGCCAGAAAAGCTTAACTTTTTTTTCAGTTCTTTACATGATAAACAAAGTCATGAGAGTGTGGCCAGTTTTCTTCACAAAAGAGTTTATCTTTCTTGAGTATGACAGGGCAATGGAAGAATGCAGTTGTCATGGAAGAAAAGTCAGATAGAAAAATGGTAGCAGCTCTGGACATCCCTATTATATTATGTGTATGGTGTACAATTCATTCAGACTACCCACTGTGCTGCTTATGTTGAAATAACGCTAATAAGTATTACTTGACTCATTTGAAAAAAAGTCTTATATTTAACCAGTTATTATAATAAAAAGTCAACCCTGATTCTGTACTTTCTCCAAATGCCAAAAACTTAAGAATAAAACCAGATGTATTTGAGTCTGTGCAGTCTGAATGAACTTCTCTAAAATTCTAAAATTCACTTTACTCATCTGTAACATGAGGATCATAAAAGCATCTACCTTATGGAGTTATTATGAGGAATGATTAAAGGAAAGCAAACGAAGTACATAACATAGTACCTGGCACATAACATATTCTCAATAAATTGGATCTCTTATACTTCTTCCACTTGAGCAGCTCCTCAAATTTACCTGAGACTCAGCAAAAGCTAATTTGTCGAGTCCATTCACATAGCGCTGTTTTGCTTCCATTATAGCTTGTCGCCTCTTAGTCAACAGTTGTCGAAATGAGGCAATGAGTTCAAGGTAAGAAGTAGCAGTAACATAGTTATGTCGTCCTAACTCTTGCAAGAACCTAAAAGAGAGACAGACAGCATTACTATAAACAATGGGTTTTACAAAGTAAGAAGTGAATTCAACATAGCATTAACAACAAATGTTTAAGAATAAAGGTTGATTTTATTCAGAAGCTGCTGAGTACTTTACACAGAACCACATCCTAATTTCTCAAAATTTGTCAAAATTTCTCAATAGTCTGCAAAATATTAGTATCAAATAGCAATGATGTAGTATAAAAGCACAAACCAACAAAGATTTGTCCCAAGAGAGAACTATAGCAAGAAAGACAGAGGCCCTTTTTTATATGTTTCATATGCCAGGATGATCTAACCCTGTAACAGACCCAAGACACTGTACACAAGGAAAGAGGGCCACAGGACAGCAAGAACAAGTCATCATTCCTTGCACGCATGCCACGTGTTGGTTAAATAGAGCTCGGCCAGAAATATAAGACTACTACTCATACACATAAAAACAATGGATGCAATGATGTTTCATGGCGAGTATGCAGACTAGAGCCTCCTTCGTGGTGTACCTGTCCAAGTCAAACATGCTAGCTGGCTGTAAAGCTCTGGATAGGCAATATACAATGAGCATCTATGACTTGAAGATCTCAGAGATGAACGGATGCAAAACTGATACTTTTCAGGTATCCATTGCCTACCAATCATCTTCCTTCTTGTCTAAGAACTTCCAACTAGTGCCCCAGCAGCGATGTTTGTTCTTTGAAACCTGCCACACTACACACAGCAGATCAGGCCAGGACTGGGCACTGGACACAAAGAAGGCTAAATCACATTTTGGAATGAACTTGGACTAGAAAGCTGGAAAGAGCTAATCAGCTGGAATTGCAAGAAGTAAACTTGAGAACTGAGAGGCAGACAGTTTTCCTCCACATACACTGGAAAGTAGAAAATTCAGCCTGAAAGAGAAAAGATTAGAAAGCAGATGCCACAAGAGAAACAGGAATAAGAAACAAAGAAAAAGAATTTCTGGGTTTCTGGTGGCTTAACTCCTGCTTCTAGTGATTTCTAAGATCCAGCTATATTCTTTCCCTTAAGATACCCTGCTCTTTGTTAAACCTAAATCAAGTAGCTTTCTGATACTTAAAAGCCATAACTAATTAAATGATTAAAGAGAATTATAAAACATAGAAATCCTATTACAATTTCTCACAAAAGAGATGCTTTAACATACAAGGCATTACTGTCATTTTAAAATGTATTAATATTAACCTTTCTGAAAGTTCCATAATGGAAGTGTGAAAATGTTTGCAGATTGGAACTATCTCTTGTCGTTCAATGTCAGTGAGCTCCAGTGTTTCTAAGAATTTCACAGCTACACGTTCAAGAGCATCTTCAGGCCATGGCTAAAAATAAGAAAAAGAAAAACAAGTGAAATTTAAAATGATTAGTCACACTCAAATTATATAAATTGTCTTCCTATGAGAGAAGAACTTGGGGTTGAGAAAATTAAAATCTTCATAGGGAAAATAAAATTAGAGGGACTAAGGTCACAAGTAAATCTCTGAAAGATATAATAAGTATTTTATACATTAAAATTAAAGATAACTCAATATAGGAAAGGTCAATAATACTTTACATATGAAAGATACATCATACTGTTTCCCTATCTCTTCCACTTAGATGGCTGGTAGGCATCCAAAATTTAGTATGACAATGGTACAGGCTGCTTTGCTGCCCTCTTAATACCTATTAGCCCCCTTTAAGCCACTCCAGTACTCTTGCCTAGAAAATCCCACGGATGGAGGAGCCTGGTAGGCTGCAGTCCGTGGGGTCGCTAAGAGTCGGACACGACTGAGCAACTTCACTTTCACTTTTCACTTTCACACATTGGAGAAGGAAATGGCAACCCACTCCAGTGTTCTTGCCTGGAGAATCCCAGGGATGGGGGAGCCTGGTGGGCTTCCGTCTATGGGGTCACACAGAGTCGGACACGACTGAAGTGACTTAGCAGCAGCAGCAGCAGCAGCAACAGCAGCCCCCTTTGCTTAAGACTCCAATTTTATTCTAGATAGCAATATGCCCAGCTATAATACTACATTCCTAGACTCCTTTACAATTCAGAGTGGATAATGACATATAAGCATCTATTGGGTGACATCAAAGAAAGCTCTCTAAAGAGTTACACAGAACTGGCATGGGTCTTTGTGCCCTATTTTCTATTATTCTACTTCTTGCCTGGAACACAGATGTGAAAGTTGGAGTTCTAGCAGCTACATTAGGCCATATGATGACTCTGAAGTTGGAAACTACATGCTGAGGATAATAAAGAAGAAAGAATATGGGATTCTGATGACTTTGTTAATTCACAAAAGTCCCGGTCTTCAGATTTTTCTTCTGTATGAGAGGGGAAAAAAAAAACCCTATGTGTTTAGTTTAGGTTTCTGTTACTAGCGGACTTCCCTTGTGGCTCAGCAGGCAAAGAATCTGCCTGCAGTGCGGGAGACTTGGGTTCAATCCCTGGGTTGGGAAGATCCCCTGGAGAAGGGAAAGGCTACCCGCTCCAGTATTACGGCCTGGAGAATTCCATGGATTGTATAGTCCATGGACTCGCAAAGAGTTGGACATGATTGAGCGACTTTCACTTTCCGTTACCAGCAGCTCACCGTAATTCCTACTTGTTACAACATCCAAAGTTGAACATTTGATTTTCTTCCCCACAAATTCATTTTTCCTCCAGTACTTCCCACCTCAGTGAGATGGTTCCTTTGCTTTTCCTGGAATACACCAACGGTGCTTCTGGCCCTGGGTCTTTGGATTTGCTGTTCCTCTGGCTGCTGCTGCTGCTGCTAAGTCGCTTCAGTCGTGTCCGACTCTGTGCGACCCTCTGGCTAGAACCCTCCTAATCTAGATCTCCATGTGGTTCAACTCTCTCACATCTCCGCGCAAATGCAAATTTACCAGGTAGGTCTGCCCAAAGCACTCTTTCTAAAACAGCATTCCTTCCCTCATTACTCTTTCCCTCATCTTGAATTTTTTCTTAGCACTTGCCAATATTTGACATATATTTATTCATTTGTTTTTTCTGTCTCACTGACTCACCACTAAAGTGTAAAATCCACAAAAGCAGGGACTCTTACCTCACTGCTATTACTGTCAGTGCTTAAACAGCTTTTGTCGGTAAATATTTGAAATATTTACTCAATGAAATAATTTATGTTAAATGAGTACTTAATCTTCAATAGCTCAATAGAGCATCCCCAAATTCCATTCCATTTAGATTCAACAAGATGCTTGTAATTTTTTTCCTTTATAGTAGACAATATGCATTTTAAGATCAATTTTTTCAGTGTTCGGCCCTCTAGTAAAAATCAAGCTTTTTGATCAAATACTCCATTAGTTATTTTAAAAAAGTGTTAAGCACCCATTACCAGTATATACATATTTATTAATTATATTCATATGGTATTACTGTACTATTATGTTTTTAAACCCCAAAAAAGGCCTCTAAAGATTTGTTATTAACATAAACAAACTTTTGTACAATGTCAAGATAAGCACCATTTTCTGATCATGTAACTCTTTCTATTCTGGAAAGCTTCTTTCTTTTCTCCCAAAGCTCCCTGGCAGGCTTTTAATCCAGATCCACTGGTGAGGAATAGGTCACGAAAAGGCTCATGTGTAAAACAGTCAGCAGTAAGAGGAGTGAGTGCACCAATGCTGACTTAGGCCAACCAGAATGAATCCCCATTAGACTTTGCCTACTTGGGTAGCAATTTCCCAAACAAAATCAGAATTCTGTCAGCAAAGATGAAGTGGGGAGAAAATGACCGTTGATAGGTAACATCATAAGCTAATATTGCAAGCCATGACACACCCTGCGAATAAGCTTTATTATTTAAACAGTTGATACAAATCCATATTCCGAGTGAAAGTGAAGTCACTCAGTTGTGTCCAACTCTTTGCAACCCCATGGGCTGTAGCCTGCCAGGCTCCTCCATCCATGGAATTTTCCAGGCAAGGATACTGAAGTAGGTTGCCATTTCCTTCTCCAGGGGATGTTCCTGACACAGGGATCGAATGCAGGTCTCCCACGCTACAGGTAGACTATTTACCATCTGAGCCACCAGGGTTTTAACCAATACCTCACCAGATCTTGTTAAATTGTCATTGTTTTTGGTCTTAAAATGTAGCTGACACAGAGCTTGAGCTAGCTCCTGCTAGTTTTATGACAGTTTTTTACTGTCCACTTATAACTGCATTGTATACCTTCAATTTTCAGTTCATTGCAAGAATCCCTGAGGGTCCCTTGCATACTATCTATGACATATGGCCATCTGACATACAAACTGAGTGGGAAAGTGAAAATAAAAGTGCAAGTTGCTCAGTTGTGTCCAACTCTTTGTAACTCCATGGACCATAGCCTGCCAGGCTCCTCTGTCCATGGAATTCTCCAGGCAAGAATTGTGGACTGGGTTGCCATTCCCTTCTCCAGGGGATCTTCCCATCCCAGGGATCAAACCTGGGTATCCTGCATTGCAGCCAGATTATTTACCACCTGAGCCACCAGAGAAGCAATGTCAATTCACATGAGATATTTCATACACAAGTGAGTATTTCAGTAAATTCTACCCTTATCTTCTGAACTGTTTCGGCACCTCTGGTAAGTTTACACCCTATTTTGGAAAACAGAGATCTATCCAAAAAGTCAGTGACTTCTCGACTATGTGACACATAGTAGTTCACACTCCTTCCCAGCCTTAAAAGACTCAGGCCTCAAACAATGCCATCAGTGGCCCTGACACAGTTTCTGTATCCCCACTGTAAAATCTCAGTTCCTCTCTGTTATCCATTTAACTTCCCTTATCTATTTGCAACTCCTAGTTGTTTCTTAAAATTTCCCCCAATAAGTATGAATCACATATAATAGAACAGAAAGTCTCATGGTTATAAAAAACATATTCAGAAATAGAATCGTACTTATAAGGTTTCACAAAAGAAAAACCTTTAACTGGGCAGGCTTTGTTTGGTTGGTTTTGGTTTGGGGCTACTTAATAAAAGCAATATTAAGATACAATTTGCATAAAGAAAAACTGTTTCACATGACTTTTACTGTTGTATAAATTCTAAAACATCCACTAGCTGAAACACACTGCAGTCCTCAAAAGGGCAGAATTACTGTTTTTCAAACATGTAATTGATAAAAATGAAAGATAATAAAATGCATTAGTATTAGAAAATTATTTTTGAAAGAAACTATCAAGGGTCAAGCTACAGTCCATAACACATTAGGCATAAAACAACAAAAAAAATAAAAGGCACCATGAGTTACTCTTCTCAAGAACATAAATATTGAATGGTTTTACACAGCCATTGATTACAAAAGAGAATAAAATGTGTTAGTATTAGAAAATTATTTTTAAAATAAATTATCCAGGGTCAGTCTATAGTCCACAATACATTAGGCATAAAACAAATAAATAGAAGGCACCATGAGCTACCCTTCTCAAGAACATAAATGCTGGATGGTTTTACACAGGCAGTGATGATTTGCCCTGTTTAAATGAGGTGATAGCCTGTATCATTCGTTGCTGGCCTGACTGAAACTGTCACCCAGCTAGTCTTCCTGTCTCTTGTTTTGCCCGATTCCAAATCATCCACCATAAAGCTTCAAGAGTTTTGGTTTATTCCTAAAATGTAGATTAGCCCTGCAATGTCTTTGGTATAAAACCAAATTCCTAGGCACATTTACACATTCCTTTATAGCCTGGCACCCACTCAAAGCTCCAACTTAACTCCTGTTGCCCTCAATGCCAGTCAGCCACACCAAACTATTTAACTATTTGCCCTAATGAGCCACACTCTCCCCACTGTTGCACTTCTGCATGTGCTATCCTCTTATGATGGTTAATTTTATGTGTGCCTATATATTTGGTCCTGGAGAAGGCAATGGCAAGCCACTCCAGTACTCTTGCCTAGAAAACCCCATGGATGGAGGAGCCTGGTAGGCTGCAGTCCGTGGGGTCACTAAGGGTCGGACACGACTGAGCGACTTCACTTTCACTTTTCACTTGCACACATTGGAGAAGGAAATGGCAACCCACTCCAGTGTTCTTGCCTGGAGAATCCCAGGGACGGGGGAGCCTGGTGGGCTTCCGTCTATGGGGTCACACAGAGTCGGACACGACTGAAGTGACTTAGCAGCAGCAGCATATATTTGGTCCAACATTATTCTAGTTGTTTCTGTGAGGTGCATTTTGGATGGGTTCAACATTTAAATGAACAGACTGAATAAAGCAGATTGCTCTCCCTAATGTAAGTGGGCCTCATCCAATCAGTTGAAGGCCTGAATAGAACAAAAAGGCTGAACCTCCCTCAAATAAGGGGGAATTCCTCCTGCATGATGGCATTTGAGTGAGGACATTAGTTTTTTTCCTGCCTTTGAACTCAAGCAGAACACCTTTTCCTAGGTCTCAAGCCTGCTGGCCTTCAAACTGGAATGACACCATCCGCTCCCGTGGGTCTCCAGCTTGCCAACTGGAAATCTTGAAAATCATAAGCCTCTGTAAAGATGTGAGCCAATTCCTTATAATAAATATATGTATAAATAGATAAAGATATATCATCTCTAAATATATCTTTATACATATACATATGTATATGTATATATATGTATACATATACATACATACATATATAAAACATACATTCTACTGGTTCCTTATACAACTCTCCTCTATGTAATGAATTCATTTTCATGCTTCAGAGACGCTGTATTAATAAGCACACGTTTGCACGTCAAGACTATGACTCTTTTATGTAACTGACTGCTCATTTGCTGGCTGTCTTTTTTGTCTTCCAGTCTAGTATATGAGATCATTTTGGGGATCGTGGAGCTTTTCAAGTCCCTGGTGCTGCCATTAGAGTGAGTAACCAAAAAAACACTTGATAAACGCATACTAATAGAAGTTGAGTAAGATTTCTGTAAGAGTCCAAAAGATTTATCTCTGATGGCCCAGATGGTAAAGAATCTGCCTGCAATGCAGGAGACCCAGGTTTGACTCCTGGGTTGGGAAGAGCCCCTGGAGAAGGCAATGGCAACCCACTCCAGTATTCTTGCCTGGAGAATCCCATGGACAGAGGAGCCTGGCGGGATACCACCCATGGGGTTGCAAAGAGTCTGATACAACTGAGCAATTAAGACACACATACACACACACACTGCAAATTACAAACCTGAAACCAGTCAATGGTACAGCAATTGATGAGGGATGGGAACTGCCTCAAGCGATTTCGAAAGGCATCTCCAATGGGGCTGAAGGCCACTACAACATGAAGATTTTCTTTGCAGCGATTCACAAAGAAAGCAAACAGGGCTAAGGGACTGAGTTCACCGTGTTTATTGCCAACCTGAGCCACAGGACGAACACCCTAGGGAATGCCAGAAAAAGCCTTGTAAATAAAAGCATGTAAGCTGATAAAAAGATTAGTAGATATTGAAATATTAAGAATTTTTATTACTCCTCTTATAAATATCTTAAAATTTTTGTTTTTATATCAATATAATGGCTTTGATATAGCCTGCACTTAGAAGTCTACTTTTAATTCCATAATTCTATAATTTAAAAATAAGTATCTGTCAAAAATTTAACTTATAAAAATAGTCACAAAAAGTTCACCAAGATATACATACGGGACACTATAATTCAACACTGGTTTTAAGAGGAAAAAATTGAAACAACTAAATCATCCAGTTAGAAACATTATAAAACATCCATACACTGTAATTTTAAACAACTGTTAAAGATACTGAGATGCATCAACATGGCTATGGCAAGATCAGCAAGAAAAAATAAATGCAAGGCCAAATTGTGCAAGAGTATGCATAATATGATCCTTTTTGTTAAATTAAAAAATACATAGGTGCATATGTGTAAACATACATTTTTTTTATGGAAGCAAACACAAAGAACTATTAACAGTGGTTCCTTTGGGTGAGATGGACTTAAAGGAGAATGAAAGAGGGGATTTCATATTTATTTTGGATATTCTTCTTGGTTTATATCATTGTTTTCATTTTGGACTTTCTTCCACTGTTTGAACTATCTGACTTTATTCTTATAATGTTTGTATTTTTTGAAATGACAATAGTTTGTTAATGAGATTATTTCACTCAGTCATGTATGACTCTCTGTGACCCCATGGACTGTGCCTGCCAGGTTCCTCTGTCTATGGAATTCTCCAGGCAAGAATACTGGAGTGGGTAACCATTCCCTTCTCCAGGGTATCTTCCCAACCCAGGGATTGAACCCAATGCATATCCTGCATTGGTAGGTGGATTCTTTACCAATTCTTTAGCCACCAGTGAAGCCCAATGAGATTATACATTACTTCTAATTTTTCTCCTTTATGTTGGATTGACCAAAAGTTCTTTCAGGCTTTTCCATAACAATGTACAAAAAACCCAAATGAACTTTTTGGCCAACCTATTAATATCTCTATATGAAAAAGGCATCTTATGTGAGATCTGGCATAATGGCTTTAGAACCAAACTTCTTGAATTCAAATTCCAGCTTGCAGCTGATTATCTATGTGACCTTGAGGCAAGTTACTTAATCTTTCTGTTACTTAGTTTCCTCATCCATAAAATGGGGGAAAGAGTACTTATCAATATATCAAGGGGTTGTTGAGTGATCAAAGTTATTACATGTGAACACTTAAAACAGTTCTTGTCTCATAGGTAAGTACTTTTCAGCATTTTATATCCTAACTTTCTCCTTCTTCAAAGTAGAAAAGGTTTCATACTCAATAAATTATCTTATAAACAGATTTTTAAAAGAAAATAAGATTTTAAAAGGTAGATTTACATGTTTTTCAATAGCAAATTTAGGAAGTAATCACAATGATCATACAATTTCCAGTGTGATGATTGTGAATTTATTTTTAAAAGAACTATCTCTAGATATGTGACAGATACAGATCTACGGGAAACTGTAAATCAACCTTGTTTATTCATCCTGACAGTAATTCTCAAATTAATTATTATGATCAGTGTCAATCTGTGAAATTATGTTCAGGTTGTCTATCTCCATTAACTCTTGAGTTAACAAGGGGACAATCAGATACAGAAAGGTAAAGCATGGTTGTAACTGTAGAACAAGAGTTCAAGAAAGGGCCAAGATGGTGATATAAATATAGGCATTATTTACACAGAAATAATAGTTAATGTGATCTTCCCTGATGGCTCACTGGTAAAGAGTCTACATGCTGATGCAGGAGATGTGGGCTTGACCTCTGGGTCAGGAAGATCCCTTGAAGGAGGAAATGACAACCCACTCTGGTATTCTTGCCTGGGAAATCCCATGGACAGAGGAGCTTGGTGGGCTATAGTTTATGGGGTCACAAAGAGTCGGACACGACTCAGCAACTAAACAACAATAATAACAAAGGTCAATGCTTCTAGAGTATAAGTAGGGAGTAACATCTACATGCATATAGAAATACTTCTTATGTCAGAAGACATCAGTTCTTATGTGTTTCTTCTTAGCCCAGTGTAAGGGTTCTCTGCTATGTGGCTAAGTACCACACAGTAGATGAAAAAAAAAAAAAAGAAATACTAATACTTTGGGAGCACAACCGATTCTGGGAGCAAGAAAAAGAGCAGTTATTGAAGGAGACAGGAAACAAACTGAGCGAACTTTCACAGCAGTCAAAGAAAAACGTATTTCAAAAGAGGAATGATAAGTTATTTCAGAGATGAATGATAATTTTAAAAGAGAACTGAGAAAATATCACTAAATACGGTAAATAAGTCACTGCAAAATTGAGGAAAACTTTGCAGCAATTTAATTCTGCAAGGAGTGCGAACAGAACAGTGGAAAAGTAACCTGGAAATGCAAGGCTGAAGCTACAATTGTAATGCTGATGTCAGAGACTGTGCAGAGTCTATAAGAGGTGATCAGTAGGCAAGACCAGGCCCAAGCTCTATAGATCAGTTATCAGGAGGTTTCAAGTAAAATCTGTGTCAGATGGATGAAATAAGCAAAGTCCAAGACCTGGTCTTCAAAGTGCAGGGTATGCAAAGAAATTAATATAACTTATCTTACGTATCTTTTATATTTTTAAATATTAGTACAAAGCAAGCAAAAAAAAAGAAAGGATGCACTTTGGTACATGTAAGTTCTGACCATGGCTATTTCCTTGTGGATAAATTGATATGGTGTTCCTAGGTTTGGGTGGAATATGAAGGAAATAAGTTCTTCAGGCTATTCTTGGATCATACCATAAAATAGTAAAGACATGGAAAAGCTTTGTACCAAAGTGATGAGAAGAAAAAGATAAACAACTGTTAAAGTGAGCAGAAAAGCCTTGCAAAGTTTAGAAAATCCCATTCCCCAAAGGGTCCCATTCCCCGGAAAGGAGTGTAGGGAATGTATTTTTCCTATGGATTAGGAGAATCACCATTCTTAGTTACTTTTAGCCACAATCTTGATGGTACCCAGATACAAGTAGAGAACTTGGATTTTTTTTTTTCTTTTCTCCTTCCCCACTCCAGGCCATGAACTGGTAGTGCATCACATTTACTGAGGGCTTTCTAAGTGCCTGATATTCCATAACTACCTTATTTCATTTGATGATGCTTTGTAAGAGGAACCATTTTGTGTATATAATACTTTCATTCCATAGATGAGAAAAACAGGGTGCTTGAACTACCAGGGGGAATCCATTTTACTCCAGATGCTATCACTGGAGGCTGGAATGAAGCATCCTGGTGTGAATGATGTATTCTGTGGGTAAAAGTAGTTATGATCACAAGAAAGGGGAAACTACTAGCTGAAATCTTGTATGGGAAGATGTGAGAAATGGTGGTTGAAGGTCAGGACATCTGAAATAGGGGTGCATCAAAAATGTAATTTTTTCTTTGTCAACTAATTCACAAAGCATGATTCCCAGATGCACCAGAATCAATACAAGTAGTTTTATTAAACTTTGAAAATTTTACTAACTAGTGGCAAACTACAAAAGTGAATCAAGTAGTGTTTTAAAGCTGTATTTTTATCACTGTAACCATAAGACATGATTTTATTTTATTTTTTGACATATACACACTACTCTGTACAATGAGAACCTACTGTATAGCACAGGGAACTCTACTCCATGCTCTGAGGTGACTTAAATAAGAAGGAAATTCAAAAAAGAGGGAGTATATGTATATGTGTGGCTGATTGACTTTGCTGTACAGCAGAAACTGACACAGCAGTGTAAAGCACCTATTCTCCAGGTAAGGAAAAAAGACATGATTTTAAATCTCTAATCACTCATAAAACATGCTAAATAAGATCAAATGGATGAAACCCTATCATCATTATGGAAAAAGCTGAGTTAAAATAATTAAAATTTTGTCTCATAACTATACTTCTACAGTTATAACTATTTAAAATTCACCAAAAAAAAAGTATTAAAATAAAATATGCATTAAGTTTTTGATTACCAAAATTCTCTGCACAAACCATATTTATACTGAAGAACAGAAAAGTTTCAAGATAACATTTCTGAGCTGGGAGCAGCACTCCCTGAAAAGCATTTACCTCCATCACTTCTTGTTTTTCATCTGCTGCAAAAATATTAGGTACTTCTCCAGTATTGAGCACACTGTCAATATCCTCTAGAAAAGCTTCCTCTTTAATCTGAGTGTCCGTGATTAGAAAGACTGTCTTCTGGCCCTTCATGCCCACATTCCTTAAAAGGGCCTTAAAATAAAAATGTACTTAGAATCAGAATCTGGTGGAAATCTGTTTTTTGCTTTCCTTTCCCTTCCCTTTCTTTTGATAACAGCATCTCGTCCTTTTCAGCAGTGACGACCTCCTCACAAGAACATGCCTCTCGCAAAGGATCTTCTTCATCCCTCTCCAGAAGAAGAGAAGAGGAAACACAAGAAGCGCCTGGTGCAGAGCCCCGATTCCTATTTCATGGATGTAAAATGCCCAGGTTGCTATAAAATCACCACTGTCTTTAGCCATGCACAAAGAGTAGTTTTGTGTATTGGCTGCTCTACTGTCCTCTGCCACCCTACAGGAGGAAAAGCAAGGCTTACAGAAGGATGCTCTTTCAAACAGAAGCAGCACTAAATGTACCCTGTATCAAGATGAATGGGAAACCATCCCAGAAAAACACGTTTTGGATTTTTTTTTTAAAAATCTCAATTTTAGAGTAATATCTCTCCCTTGTGGCTCAGCTAGTAAAGAACCCACCTGCAATGCGGGAGACCTGGGTTTTGATCCCTGGGTGGGGACGATCCCCTGGAGAAGGGAACAGCTACCCACTCCAGTATTCTGGCCTGGAGAATACCATGGACTATAGTTCATGAGGTCACAAAGATTCAGACATGACTAAGCAACTTTCACTTTCACTTCTCCCATTCTGGTGGCACTATCAATCTGGGCCTCCATTTTACCCATCCCTCCAGTGGGAGACTCCAACTGGCCAGTTTTCCAAGCCCCAAGGCACAGTCATTGATTCAGAGGTGGGCTTATGATTTAAGAGGGCCCATTCGCAGTCGCACTTCAGGAACTAAGATGGATTTTAAAAAAGAAGGAATCTGTCCAAGAATGGAGACATAAAAGCCAGTTCTCCACACTCACTTTTAAGATGTAGACTTATTTAGTACATGAAGGTCAGAAAAAGTTTAAAAAGTCCAGCAAAGTCTCTCTTGTTTTTTTCCACTTTGGGTCCTCTCTCTTCCAGGGCCAGCAGAACCACAGGCACGTGTGTATGAAGCCCCAAGTATGCCCTCCACTATTCTATTGGTTACCGGAACAGCAGCACAGCTCTAAAGAAACTTTTAAGATTTGACAACTTGGATGACATCATCATCACCACTAAGGTTTATATCTAACGGTCTACTGAAAAAACACATTTGTCTGAAATAAGGTCTTTCTGAACTAGAGTAAAGATAGAATCAGCAGCAGCATGGTAAGAATGCAGTGGATAAGACAAGTTATAAATCCCACTCTGCTGTTCTCAACTTCAGTTTCCCTATCAGTAAAACACAGAGACAACCATATCTGCTACACTGAATTGTCATACTTGTAGAAAGAAAGCACATATGTAAAGCACTTCAAACAGTGCTCAGCACATGCAGTAACTGCCTAGGGATAGTATTATTATCACCATTATCACCATTGCATTCAGCACACAGCTAGCTACACAGGTTGGCTCTCTCTTTACAGATAAAAGAATGCACGGATGTTATTTTAGACAATAGATTTCCTCAGATTTTTACCTTCAGGTCCTCTCTCCACTCATTCATTCCATAACTCTTTGAAATTTCTGGTTGGAAAATCTGCATTTTTGCCATGGATGTAGCCAGACGAGTTAAAGATTGACGACCACTTCCTCCAAGTCCAACAAGCAAAGCATTTCCACCAGACTGCTTCAGAATCCGACATATTCGTGATAAATGTTCCAATACATACCTGTGATATATAGGTATTATTATACTTGAAAATGCAAATGTAAATGTTTATTTACCCATAACTATTGCTTTACTTTCCTAGAAGGATGGACTTTGCTGTCCCATATGTTACTATCTCAATTTTAAAGACACAATCATGAATAAGTGTGGTATTTCAAATGCAGTTACAATTTGATCATTCGAGGTAAAGGAAAACTATTTGAAGTACAAATTCAGGAAATGCAATGTATGTAAGTTACAAAAATAAAATGAAATTGTTAACTATTTGTACTGAAGTATATTATTTTTATTTAAAAGATTTCTTCAGAAATTCCCTGGTGGTCCACTAGTTAGGACTCTGGACTTTCACTGGCAAGGGCCAGTGTTCAACCCCTGGTCAGGGAACTGAGATATCACAAGCATGGTTAAAAAAAAAGAAAAAATTTATTCAACATTTTAATACTAGAATTTCTATGTGAGAACTAGAAAGTCAGTTATATACAAAATAATATTCAGGAAAGGTATTCACACTAGTAATCAGGGAAATTAAAACTAAAGACACAGTGTGATACTGACAAAACTAACCAAATCTGGCAATTCTAAGTGTTGGCAAAGGCGAGAAACAATGGAAGTTCTTAAAAACAATGATCATTTCTGAAGATACTTTGGCAAAACTTAGTAAAGCAGAAGATGCTAACATATCATGACATAATAATTCCACCTAAGAATATAGCCTAGAGAAATCCTTACACATGGAGCCAAGGAGACATGAATATTCAAACCTTTTTCATAATTACAAAAACTAGAAGTTACCTAGTTTACAGAACTTAGTATCTGAAACAGAAGTCTATCTCAGAAGAATGATTCCATTGTGTTAAAATTATACAGTGGAATGCAATACAGTAGTAAAACTTTGTTTTTTGTGAATTTCAGTCTGGAATAAACCAACTTGCAAAGGAATATACATAGTATGATACCACTTATATGATTTTTAAACATGCAAAATAAGACGGCCTGCATGTTTAGGAACATACATGTGTGCATGCTCAGTCACTAACTGTCTGACTCTTTGTGACCCCACGGGCTGTAGCCCACCAGGCTCCTCTGTCCATGGGATTCCCCAGGCAAGAATACTTGAGAGGGTTGCCATTTCCTCCTCCAGGGGACCTTCCCAACCCAGTGATTGAATTTGTGCTTCCTGCATTGGTAGGTGGATTCTTTACCACTGAGCAACCTGGGAAGCCCTAGGAACACACACATGTAGTAAAAATATAAAGAAACACATGAGTTTCTTTTTACCCCTGCAAGGAACAATGGGAATGCAGTGAGGGAGGGTTGGCTACACAAGAGATTTCAAATAAGTTAATTTAAATAAATATTCAAATAAATTCAAATTTAAAAATCTTTTTTTACATTCTAAACATTTCACAATAAAATTTTACAAATAGTAATTTTAAGCATCAACACCAAATACAGGTACCTAAAAATGACAAGATTCATTCTTGTTTTGTGAGTTTGATTATACTCATCTAAACATTGGTCCACAACGTCACTAAAATGATGAATATTTGGAATTTCAATATAAACTCTGTCATCTCCTTCAAGGTCAGGATTCAAATAGTCACCAAACATGAGATTTCTGAGCTCCTCTTCAGCTATCTATAAAATGGAAATCAATGAATTACAAAAGTTAAATTTTTTCCTAAAATAAACAATTCTTTTAAACATTTGGGTAATAACTAATATAGTTGTATAACTAACACCTGAAACTACATTATATCCTGAGGAAATGAAAAGAGCTTTATTCTATCATATAAGTTTCCCCCTTCCCCACACCCCTACAGCTAAAAAAGTCATTCTAAGCACCCACTTAGTGAGTAGTTACTAAGGGATAGTCACCGTGCTAAGCACCTTATATCTACTATTATCATTCAATCCCTAACATATAACTTCTATATTATATATATAACTATTCTGAAATCAAATCTTCTCAAGCTAAATATCGATCTATGAGGAAACTTAAAAAGAATATGATCGTGAAGGAGTAATAGCATTCTTTTAAAGATAAGTTGACTGTAATAATTCCTGCTATTAGACTGTTTTAACTTGTTTTTAAACACTAAATATACTCACTGGTGCATTCCCTTTCCTCAAATGTGAAAAGATACCATCAAATGATTCTTTAAAATGGTCCTTTACAACATTTTTGGTTAAAGTGAACAGCCAGAATCGGTCACTGTCGTTAATGAGGCGATCATAAAACACTCGGAGAACCTCATGCACAAACAGACGGATCATAGTGTGCTTGCCCTCCACAGCATCTCTTTCAATGAGCAAACAGCCCTGGATGACACGTGAAAAATCCCGCAAGTTGAAAGTGTAATGAGATTTTGTGGGAGTGGGCAAAAGATTCTGCATAGATTGTTTATATATCTGAATATGAAAAAAGCAACAAAGCAAAAAGTCAAATGCTTATAATCAGCAAAGCCAACAACACTGTACTATAAAGTCAACAACAATATAATATGCTGTAACAAACAGTATATTATATAAAATATTTTATTTATCCTATCAGATTATATTGGCTTGGAAAATTGTATAGTTCTGAGTCTAGCATGGCATATATCTATTTATTTTGCTTTACAACACTTGACCAGGAATTATAAAGTTGAGGGAACTTAATATCATCTGATTCCATCCATGCCCAAAAAGTGACAATGCTTTTACTTCCCAGTAATTATAGCTGTTCCATTTAAAGGTGAATGACCTTTAAATTAAACAGTGAACAAAAACTTCAGAGAAAGTGAAATCAGACAATGTACTCTGAAGCATTCGAAATGAAGATGATGAAACAATTTTCTCTGACCACCACCGACTTCAAATCAACATATTCTCTCCCTTTCCTTCTCTCTCTTGTTTTCTCTCTCCCTTCTCTTCCTTCTATCTTAATTGGCTATAATATCAAAATGAAGTATATTTTTACTACATGCTGAATTCATTAAGCTTATCATTCTCTTGAAGAAAGATAAATTAAATCTTTGATAATATAGAAAAAGATCCAAACAAAATTATTTTTTAATTTATAAATTTATTTAATTTATATCTTCTCTAATTCATCTCCCACCCCTCATCTCCACACATGGTAGGCAGAATAGAAGACAGAAAAAAAAAAAAACAACAGAGGATCCTTTCTGTATTCTATTCTGCCTAACCAACTTCCTTCTCTTTCCAGGATATATAAATACATAATACAAATATTATACTTTATAAATAGAAATACAAATATATTTTATAAAGAGAAGCATTTTTCTGTATTAGAATAAGTATACTAATTACAATGGACTATCTCTTTGCTATTTTAGTTTCTCTATTTTAACAACACACTATTCCACCAGAACAGGGGCAGAAGAACTCTAGAAAGCCCCAATGCTTTTGGAACTGATGGAATGATTCTAGGGGGCTTTTTGCTTCTGGTTGCAGTGATCTCAACTTCCAGAAAGCCTAGTTCAATGAGATTATCACTAAACTACTTTAAATACATTTTTCCCCCCTTTTACCATCGGCTATGAGGCTGGCTCTGGTCTCTGAGCAGAGGCAGGTAACACACACTAAGTTAAGGGCTACTCTTTGGCTATATGGACAGTCTTGTTTCCTAGTCCTACCCTTGTGTCCCATCTTTTTTTCTCACTTCCACTGCCAAGTTATGCAGTCTGACAAAAATATTCATAAGCTGCTTAAGTTTCTCTCTTTTTTTTACATAAACATGAAGAAAGAGAGAGAGAGAGAGAAATTTAATAAATACTAGAGTAGGAACCCAACAATTAAGGCAACACCTACAATGTAGCAGATACTGGTTCTGGATGATTTCCTTATAACAACCTTTGTGAAATAGATATTAGCTCCCATTTTAGTGATTAAAAAACTAAGGTTAAGTTGCTTGCACAAGGCTAGATAGCTAACAAATAGCAGTCAAGACTCAAATCCAGCTAGATTCCAAAATTTCAAAGCCTACAATCTTCCTGTTTTCAAACCTTCCTGACAGCTTCTCTGACAGTGAAGACAAAAAGTAGATGGCTAGGGGGGAAAAGAAGAAAAAAAACAAAAACCGAAGGATCAAATGCAGATACATGTAATATTAAAGACTGTTCTGCATTCTTTGCTCACCTCCATAGTCCCACTGACAATCTGGTTCCCAACTAAAAAGTACTCAGGAGGAAAATCACGAGTCCTAAGGTAGAACGTTACAATTGATGAGAAGATTCGGACCATAGTTTCATCACTGAAAGTATTAATGGTGCAGATGTTGAAATGCCGAATAAAACGGGGAGTAACTGGATTTCTTCCACCACCTGGAGGGCCCATGGCAGCAATCAGCTGTATGTCAACCAATGTGATTTTACTTGTGTCCTTCAGGTCATACCTTGAAAGCACATAAAAATCCCAAAACAGTCAGTAATAAAGCCAACAAGATGGACTGAAAAGCAGAGCTCCTTTGAAACTTTATCTGATTTTAGCTTTTCTAAAAGGAAGATTAGATATTACTTGGAGTAAAAGAAGTTTTTTTTAAGGATTCCTATACTTTTTACTTCTTTTCTTTACTGAAGTACAATTGACATAATATTAGTTTCCCTGTACTACATAATGATTTGATACTTGCATATGTTGCAAGATGTTCACCACAATAAGTTCAGTTAAAATTAGTCACCAGATACAGTTACAAATTTTTTTGTCTTGTGATAACTTTCACGATTCATCCTCTGAGCTATTTTCAAATATGTGATACAGTATTATTAAACTATACTCAACATGATGTACATTGCAGCCCCCGACTTACTTGACCCCCTTTACCTATTTTGCTCCGCCCCACCTCAGACAACCAATAATCTGTGGAGAAAACTTGTTTTAATGCAGCACTCTGCTTTTCCTTTCACTGACACTGATAACGCTGTCCAGGTTCTGGGTGTCTAGAATGTCCCTTCCTCTTGTTCTTGCCTTTATTTTTTCCAATTCTTCTTTCCATTTAACTCTCTGCTTTGTGTCTTACACTCCAAATCCAGAAGTATGGATGAGAGATCAATCTTTTTTGTAGCCGGTTTTAGACAAGATGACTGTATATCCCACTTTGTCTTAGAAAATTCCTGTTTGTGCCTGTCCTGCAGTAACTAATAACAGCCTCCCTTTTCCTCTCAGAAATGTCCTTATTTAGACGATAAGCTATATACTCACTCTATTTACAGCTAAGTTCTGATTCCTTTTTCTCATCTCAAATCTTATCTTCAGAGCACAGAAGGATATATAAAGAGAACCTATTCATTTTTGTTACATAAAAAGATACCCATTAGGGATTATAAAAAAGGGTATAAAAATGACTCAATTTAGTTGGAACTGCTCAGAATGAAAAGGTGCCTATTTCAAATAGATCATAAAGTCCTTTAACACTGAAGTTCTTACAAAAAAGGGAGGTGATGGTGGGAGAAATCTATACAGCCAGTCTTTAGTCTAAAAGCACCAAAGAAAGTATGAAAATATGACCTCGTTTTTGGCAACTCTAATAACTGTCAATAAGGGTCTGGTTAAATAAATTACAGTAAGACTCACTGGAAAAGACTCTGATGCTGGGAGGGATTGGGGGTGGGAGGAGAAGGGGACAACAGAGAATGAGATGGCTGGATGGCATCACCAACTTGATGGACATGAGTTTGAGTGAACTCCGGGAGTTGGTGATGGACAGGGAGGCCTGGCGTGCTGTGAGTCATGGGTTCGCAAAGAGTCGGTCACGACTAAGCGACTGAACTGAACTGAAGATTCACAAAACTAAATAGTATTAAAAGCCAATAAAATAAATGAGATAGACAAATAATATGGATGCTTGTGTGTGTGTGTTAGTTGCTCAGTCGTGTCTGACTCTTTGTGACCCCATAAACCATAGGCCACCAGGCTCCTCTGTCCATGGAATTCTCCAGGCAAGAATGCTAGAATGGGATGCCATTTCCTTCTCCAGGGGATTTTCCCAACCCAGGGATCGAACCCGGGTCTCCTGCATTGTGGGCTGAAGCTTTATCATCTGAGCTACTCAGGGAAGCCCAATAATATGGATAGGTGAATGAAACATATAAATAATATAGTTAAATATATTAAGCGCAAATAAGTTACAAAACATTGCAACATGGGTCTTTTTTAAAATAAAAATATATTTATATAGAAAAAAAACCTGGGAAGAATGGAGAATACATTATTAGCAGTGGTTATCTCCTGAAAGCAAGATTCCAGGGCATGCAATAACAAAAAAATATATAATCCCAAAATATGATTTAGTTTCATAAGTAATCTGTCCTTGCCTTAAGATAAAAATCATAACATATTAGGGATTAGGGAAATATTTTAACAGGAGGAAATGCAGAATTATTAATCCTAACTAAAATATACAGTGTCATATGTGTTGGAAACTAATCATATTATTGTAAAATAGGGTGGAAGGAGTAGAAGAGTTATTCATGAAATTGCTGTCAAAACCAAGCCATCTCAAAGATATGGAAGTCCCAAATAATCATAGATAATATAAGGAATTTAAAAAGGTGGAAACATAGGGTGCTGGCTATGGTTACTTAGGTTGGAGACTATCCATAAATTCGCACTGCTGGGTGATAGTAAAAGATATAATTGGCAAATTATTTTTAATAACTGAAAGTAGTAGCTTAAAAGGGCAAAAACTAATATATTATTAAATAAATATATTTGTAGATTATTCTTCCATGATATAAAAAAGTACAGGAAGGTTTTCCAAAATTTTCCACGTAAGAAAATCTGAACAACCATTTTCTCCCATTAAGTAATTTGCAAAAATGTATTATTTTGATGTGAAAAAATAAAAACAGAAAAAGAGAACAAGAAGTTACTTCAACATGGCTACTTAAGACTTCAGGTAAATACTTACCAATTCCCACAGTCAAAAAACTGTCGTAATAATTCAATAGGAGGTTGAGCTCCATATTTCTCCAATGCAGGCATATTCATGTCATCTATAAAAATTACACACTTCTTTCCCATAGGTGGTCCAAAAACGCCTTTGCGTCTTTTATCCAGTCTAGCCATAATAATGTTCTAAAACATAAAGAAGAAAGTGTAGTATATTTAAAGCCATAATTAACACCAGAAAAAAATTAAGTCTAATTATGTCAGGTGATAATGTCAAGCATTACCCTGTTATTCATTTAAATTTATTCATTTTTAGGGTTATACAAAACTTCATATTCAACATTCAAAGAGCATATATCGAAACCCTTTTATGTGCTCAGAACTGTTATGTACACATTTATTTATATATTTACATTGTACACACATGCACACACAAAACTTTTTCCGAAACAGATAGCCCAACATATCTATTAACTTTAACTTAATATTTAAAAGCACTAATCTAAACTTGTAGTATTTTGACATTAGAGAATTATATAAGCTTATAAAAAGAAAATGAACACCACAGGTCAGAAGAGAATGGATAGATATAATTCTAGGAATGGAAGATAAAAATGGTAATTAGAAAAGATCTCACGCAGTACTTTCATCTTGGCACCTCTAGGAGTATAAGGTGGGTCACACAATAAAAAGTCTATGGTTTGAAAGAGCTTTCACTGACAGAACTTCAGTAAGCAGCAAATGCCTCTAAGGACCATCTGGGAGAGTATTGAAAGAACAAGTTAAAAACCTCTCTCTCTACTTCTCTCCCTCATGCCTTTTCTTATACTTCATACTTCTCCACTTAAGAAATCAACTGTTGCTTCTTGGGCTTGGGGAGAAAAAAAGCTGACGAAGCTCAACAATTCAGTATTAATGCAAAAATGTTCTCTTGAAATTTGTCCTTAAAATTTAATTTTTAAAAATTACTTTGAAGCCAAAAATAAAGTTTGAAGTTTTATTTAAATTCATAGAAGATTTACTAAAACACAGTTTTATTATTCACCTTGCTGTACACCTGAAATTAACACACCATTAGTCAACTATACACCAATAAAAAACTTTAAAACTACCAAGCTGTTTATAAAGAAAAAAATACAGTTTTAAATGTTAATCAAATAAGTAAAAAAATTAAAAATGATAGATCCATATTTCTAACTTTTAACTAACCTGAACCTGGTTGGCACTGGTCCGTGCAGAGAAATTAACATAAAAAGGAAAGTACAGGTCCTTTTCTAAGTGGTTCATCAACTTATCCTTCACATACACTGATTTTCCTGTACCCGTTGGACCCACAAAAAGTAGTGGCCTTAATGAAACAATGAACATATCATCAGAAGGAGAAAAAGTCAGAATACATTTCAACTAGAGAAGGCTGGAGTTGGTTGAAAACATAAATAATAATCAAATATCTTCACCCAAAAACTCACATTTTAATTTATCATTGTCATTTCATAAAAAACTGATAAAAGTAACAACTAGCATACATTTTTGCTTACTTTCAAAACTTAAATAGTAACACACTATTTTTGGACAGATGTAACATTGTTATATGCTAAAACAAGTAGTCACATGCTTAACTTTTCAGAAAAAAAATAAAGCCAGAGTTTGTCCCCTCAGAAAGTGCTATCTTTATACTTTTTAGATAGAGATACAGGTGAGTGTGGAATATTATTAGGATGATGACAAAGAGAGAGGTTGAAGCTGTTATGCAGTTATCTCAATACCACAAGGTTTCTGTAAGAAAGTAAATGGCAATGAATTCTAAAAAGTAACAGTTGTATCTACCTGTCAGTAGCATTTTTTAATCAAGTCAATGTTACTAACTGAAAATACCGGTCTAAAAGCAAACTTTAAGGAATTCTCTATTCTAGTAGCTTCAAGTAGGGTTTCTCATTTTTGAGTAGTCTAATTTAAAGGGAAAAAACTCCTGAGTTTATGTTCACAGAAACCTGGAGAACTCCAGTTTGAGACATACTGAAGTAAAAATTAAATACGACCACTTTAAGTGATAACTTGGCACCACGCACTACCAGGAGACAAACACAAAGCCTGGCAATAAAATGGAACAGCGGTATTCATACACAAAAAGTAATCTATACGACCCAAATTATGATAATATTAATTTTAACAATTATCACTGAAGTATAAACATGAAATCAATACTACAAACAAAACACAGATCATTTAGAATTATAGTGATACCTGAGAATTCATCTACACTTTCTGGTCTGAGTAACATTCATGTTCTGAAAAACTACTTATTAAAATAATTTACGAAATAAAAAACCTTTCTTAACTTAGGGTCCATGAGCCAAACTGAAGAAATTCTTACAGTATTCAGAACTTAGAGGACATAAAGGCTGTATCTTTACTTTCGCTACCCTTTATGAAAACAGAGCAACTTATAGTAGTACCTGTGTGCTTGTCATCAACAGACATCACAGATGTTATACTAAACTGTTAGATATCTCAAAGATATCACTTATGCCTATTACTTCTTCAAAATTTTGATCATCATCAGACTCACTGCTGCTGCTGCTGCTAAGTCGCTTCAGTCGTGTCCGACTCTGTGCGACCCCATAGACGGCAGCCCATCAGGTTCCGCCGTCCCTGGGATTCTCCAGGCAAGAACACTGGAGTGGGTTGCCATTTCCTTCTCCAATGCATGAAAGTGAAAAGTGAAAGTGAAGTTACTCAGTCATGTCCAACTCTTAGCGACCCCATGGACTGCAGTCTACCAGGCTCCTCCGCCCATGGGATTTTCCAGGCAAGAGTACTGGAGTGGGGTGCCATTGCCTTCTCCGAGACTCACTGCTAGATCTTATTATTTAACATGTTAATAAAGAAGAACACATATTACTGCTGGAGTTCAAATTTTTCAATATGTTAATAAATGTATTTTAATATGTGGTTTCCTTTATAATCCTATGCTTTTACATATTCATTTGAAAGCATTATTCTGACAAATGGTTCATGGAACAAAAGAATTCCTATACTAGGAACTTCTGAGAATTGACAAATACCTAATATGCCTAAAGTGAAAGTAAAAGTTGCTCAGTTGTGTCCAACTCTTTGCGACCCCATGGACTATACAGTCCATGGAATTCTCCAGGCCAGAATACTGGAGTGGGTAGCCTATCCCTTCTCCAGCAGATCTTCC
This sequence comes from Moschus berezovskii, assembly GCF_049115385.1. Taxonomy (NCBI): domain Eukaryota; kingdom Metazoa; phylum Chordata; class Mammalia; order Artiodactyla; family Moschidae; genus Moschus; species Moschus berezovskii. The sequence goes on from NC_142483.1 coordinate 16,786,485, forward strand.
CGACCCAGGAATCAAACTGGGGTCTCCACATTGCAGGTGGATTCTTTACCAACTGAGCTACCAGGGAAGCCCAACATGTCTAAGGAAGACTTTAATCAGTTCAGTCACTCAATCGTATCTGACTCTGTGACCCCATGGACTGCAGCACACCAGGCTTCCCTGTCCATCACCAACTCCTGGAGCTTGCTCAAACTCATGTCCATTGAGTCAGTGATGCCCTCCAACCATCTCATCCTCTGTCATACCCTTCTCCTCCTGCCTTCAATCTTTCCCAGAATCAGGGTCTTTTCAAATGAGTCAGTTCTTCACATCAGGTGGCCAAAGTATTGGAATTTCAAGCTCCAGCACCAGTCCTTCCAATGAATATTCAGGACTGATTTCCTTTAGGATTGACTGGTTCGATCTCCTCATTGTCCAAGGGACTCTCAAGAGTCTTCTCCAACACCACAGTTCAAAAGCATCAATTCTTTGGTGCTGTTAATATTTTAAGATTTTAATATTAGCCACTAAATGCAAAAATGCAACCATGGGACAAAATAGGAACAAAATAATGTTCCTCCCTATTTCATTCATAAAGTTGACAGTTGGTCCATAAAAAAGACTGAGTGCCAAAGAACTGATGCTTTCGAATTATGGTCCAAGGGACTACAAGGAGACAAACCAGTCAACCTGAAGGAAATCATCCCTGAATAGCCATTGGAAAGACTGTTGATGAAGCTGAACCTCCAATATTTTGGCCACCTGATGCGAAGAGATGACTCATTGAAAAAGACCCTGATGCTGGAAAAGATTAAAGGCAAAAGGAGGAGGAGGTAGCAGAAGATGAGATGGTTGGATAGCATCACTGATTCAATGGACATGAATTTGAGCAAATTCTGGAAGATAGTGGAGGACAGAGGAGTTTGGTGTGGTACAGTCCATGGGTCACCAAGAGTTGGACACAACTTAGCAACTGAACAACTACGCTCCCTCATAAGCTATTTCTCTCTTTTTTTTAATAACGCAAGATAAAACTGTCACAAAATTCACTCAGAAACAGGTTCTTCATCAAAAACAAACAAACCATGACATTCATGCATATTATGTAAGCTTGTCTAACTTAAACATTGTAAAATTAATGATAAATTGTGCTAATGTTTTAAGAGAAAAATAACTATGAAAGTGTTATTAAGAAAACTGGTATGGATATGTCTATGGTATATGCTAGGCTGTTCATCTTTTTTGATGGGTTCTTCTGATTTAAGTCTGAGTCTTTCATGTTCATCTCAAATGATGAAGAACTGGCACGGGACGTATTTGAATAATGCCAAATGAGAGAAGCATCGTTAGTCTGATTCCTAAGGAGTATGCTGAGCCTGTGAGTAGAATGTCTGGCTTTTTAACAGTACCATTGTAACTGACTTTTAGTCCACTATTACAAATAAGAGAAATAAAAGGTGGCTTATGAGGCAACAAAGTAGGATGGCAAAGATGTGGAGTGGGTGACAGGAAGCCTGGATTTCAGGTTTACTAAGAGTATCAGATGTCACTGTGGAAATGTTAGTGGGTGGCTCCGTGTCTCAGTTATCTGAAAATGGATTCTGAAGTTCACTTAAAAAATCCTATGATCCCATACTTCAATATTTAAAATGCATAACAGTTTCTTACTTCGCATAGGTAATACTCAAATCCATTAGAAATGTATATCTAATTGTATCCATGGTAGGGACTATGATATCTTGAATCTTGACACGTCTATTTCCTAAACTAGTACTTTTAATTAGTTCATTCCAGTGGATCCAGCGACCTCGGTTTTTCAACTATAAGAGAGCATAAGTTTTAAAATATTATAACCATGCACTTGCTATCTAACAGGCTCTTTTTTAACATAGTTATCATATAAGCTTTTTAAAACTGTATTTAGTCTTCTCCTCCTTTTTATTGTGAAATATTACATAATCATTAATTCATGCAGATTTTACTTCACAAAGCCATAAGGTCTGGATAGAGGTTTATTACAATTTTACCTGAACCTCAAAGTCTGTAGATGAAAAAGCAAACCTAGAAAGGCTACTGGCTAGCACAGCCAGGACTTGAACCCAACTCTCCTGATTGCCAGTTCAGAAAGGTCTCTCTAAAACCATGCTAACACATTAGTCACATTGAGAAGTCAATAAAATAACGTCTAAAACTAAAAAATCTAAGACTTTGTGTTCTATGGTTTATCACAACAAGCATCTTACATCATACCTCATACATGTAGTCATAAACTAGGCCTTTTTCATCAAAGTTGCATTCCCATTTACCCACGGATTCAGGTATTGGGTTGTTTTCATCTTTTCCCATTATGACTATTCGTATGTAAACATCAAAAACAATGCGACCATCTGTATCACAGCTTCCGCCAATGGACCAAATCAAAGAAAATATAAAGCAAGCCTGTTGGTTTAAAAAGGAAAAAGTTTAATTTAAACTAATTATTTAAAAGAGATTTTTAACAGGTTAAAATTTAATATATTGAGTTCTAGTTAACCTACTTGGAAAAGATCAGATTTACAAATAATGTGGAACGGAGCACATGTCAGTCACATAAAAAATCATTCTTCTGGCATGATTTAAAATGTTCATAAATTTAAAATGTTCATGCCAAATGACCTAGGGGTTTCTCTTTTAGTGGGTTTATCTTCAAATATATTCCTGCTGGTTAAAATGATAAATGTACAAGAATATTTACTGCAGCACTGTTTGTGGTAGCAAAATATCTGAAGCAACTCAAATAGAGATCAACTTAACTGGAATAAGCTACACACACTGGAATATGTAAGCTGTTTAGGGAAAAAAAGGTACCACAATACTAATATGGAAAGATCTCCAAAATACATCGTGAGAAAAAATGCAAATCAGTATGCATAGTATGTTAACATGTATAAAACAGTGTGTGTGTGTTAGTCGCAGCCGTGTCTGACTCTTTGTGACCCCATGGACTGTAGCCCACCAGGCTCCTGTGTTCATGGAATTCTTCAGGCAAGAATACTGGAGTGGATAGCCATTCCCTTCTCTAGGGGATCTTCCTGACCCAGGGATCAAACCTGGGTCTCTTGCATTGCAGGCAGACTATTCACCATCTGAGCCACTGTAAAAGAGGATATGTATCAAATACCTCTAGCAGGCTACACGAGGCACTGGTAATGGTGGCTGCCTGGAGGGTGGCTGAGGGACTGGTATGGACGGAAAACCTTCTTTTGTCTTGATTTTTGCTCTAGGTACATGCCTTATCTAGATAGAAAAGTCTATCAAACACGTTTTAAGAGAAAATTTTCTGTGGCAACAAAGTAAAGGGAAAACAATGAGAGGGAACCGCTATTATCACAGAGTAAAAGAGTAGATAGATTGCATAGAGGAGGTTAAGGACCCTGAGAATAGGTGGTGGACAGGAAAGTAGCATAGACCAGGAGAGAGAATAGAACACCTCTTTCGTTTGGCTCCCTGAGAGCCTGAGTCTCTGGCATTCTCTGATCTCTAGACATTAACTAACCTGGACCACTGACTCCTTCCTACCTATATGCTCTCTGGATTCTGCCTGCAATATGCGCCACCCAGCTGGCTGGATGCCTGCTCCTAGTCTTTTGTAGTCACTTTGTTATAGCTTACACTCTAGCTTAACGTTGAGACAAGATCAATTCACCTAAAGTCCATATTGGTTTAATATTAAGTCACTCTATTGTTTATCAAATTATGATCTTTCATAAATAATAGGGCGTTTTGATTTATTCTGACTTATTTTACTTTCTCTAAATTGTCTTATAAATTAGAATACCAGATCAGGGCAACTTTAATGTCTTCTGGTATTCTTTTGGTGCTCACCAAAAAATAGCTCTGGGTCTTGTAATGTCTTTCTCTAGACAAGCAACATTTGACAGAGGCACCTTTTATTTTATAACTTAAAAAACACAATAAATATAAAACCAACCATAATCCAAACACGAATGTGCTTGCTGGTAGGATCATTCTCCACCACTTTACAGAGCAGTACTTCAAAGAGGCGTGTGAGAGAGACAACCACATTGCTATCGCTTGTTGGAATCAGTTCCTTCAAAGTGAAAAAATAAGATACTTTACTTTCATCTTATATACATAATAAAAGAAAATAAGTGTTTCACTTAAAAAACATACTTTTCACAGTCTCTATAAAAGTTAAAGAATTTAAATTGCAGGCATGATAAAAATCTCTCAAATATTTTAGTCTAGCATAATACATTACACAATTGTGTGAAACATATTCTTATTCTGAATTCTCTGAGAAATGAAAATTAGAACGAGAATAAACAGTGCTCTAGAGATAGTAGAAATGAAGTTTATAACAGTTATTTATTCATCTATTTATTCAACAAACATTTATCAAAAATACAGTCTACCTGTATACCAAGCTAGGAGATATGAAAATAAAACAAATGATCTCTGTAAAGAGTGATATTGAAATTAAAGACAACATACTAATGGTCCAGAGGTATATGAAAAGTCAGTTAACCTCACTAGTCAATAAGGAAATACAAATCAAAACCACATGATATATCACCTCACACCTGTTAGGATGGATATTATCTAAAAGATAACTAGTGTTGGTGAGAATGTGGAGAAAAACAAGCCTTGTGCACTGGCTGTGGGAAGGTAAATTAGTCCAGTCATTATTAGTGCAAAGGTATGGAGGGTCCTCAAAAAACTAAAAATAGAACTACCATACGATCCAGCAATCCCTATTCTAGGTATACACTCAAAGGAAATAAAATAAGTACCTCAAGGTGCTCCCATATTCTGTGCTCCCATATTCACTGAAGCATTATTCACAACAGCCAAGATATGGAAACACCTAACTGTCCACTGGCGGATGAATGGATAAAGGTATTGTGGTAGATGTATAATGGAATAATATTCATTCTTAAAAAAGAAAATTCTGCCATTTGCAACAACATAGACAAAACTTGAGGACATTATGCTACGAGAAATTAGCCAGATACAGAAAGGAAGAAACTGCATGATTTCCCTTATACACATGATCTAAAAATTGAATACATAAAAAAAAGCAGAGTTAAACAGAGGTTACAAGTAGGGAGGAGGTGGGAGAAATGGGGAGATGGGCGAACAGGACCAAGTTACAGTTCTGCAGGATGAATAAGTCTAGAGATCTAATGTATAGCATGATAACTACAGTTAGCAACACTGTACAATATGTATCAATACTGAAGATTGGCTAAGAAGAGTAGATTTAGGTGCTCTCATCACACACACATACACACAAGTGTGTTAACTATTTGAGGAGATACGGTAATTATCCTGACCGTGATAATCATTTCACTCTCCAGGCAAGAATACTGGAGTGGGTAGCCATTCCCTTCTCCAGGGGATCTTCCCGACCCAGGAATCAAACCAGGGTCTCCTGCATTATAGGCGGATTCTTTACCAGTTGAGCTACCAGGGAAGCCCATTCATTGCACTACATCAAATTATCAAATACTATAATCAAATTATCTTGTACACTTTAAGCATACATATTAAAATTAAAAACAAGTAAATACAGATGGATAAATGCATGCATATGAATACAGACACATACACACACAGAGACCCATGAGTACAAGGATAACTAGGGAAATGTAAATAAGATCAGTAGATGTTATCAATGTCAATATCCTTGTTGTGATATAATACAGTCTTGCAAAATGTTGCCATGGGGGAAAATCAAGTGAAGTGTATGTGGGATCTTCTCTGTATTATTTCTTAAAACTGAATATGAATCATGGATGGCCATAATAAATCTTTTGATTTTTTTTAAAAGTGGGTATTATATGTCTAAGTAGAAAAGATTTATTTATCCTACCATTCTGACTTTAAACTTAGTCAAGTTGAATGGAAAGCAAAGAAATTAGAGTAGATAAGAGAATTAAAATGTTACCTTGCATTTTTTCTTACGGAGCTTTAAAGTGGGCTGTATTAACCAGTCAAAAAGTCCTCTCAGAAGAGCTTGGTGATCTGGTTCCTGTAGAGGTCCTTTCAGTGAATTCAACCATGAAGACACAAGTGGTTTCCATCCCAACTGTGAGGGCTCCAAATAAATCATGCCACAGCGGCTTACAGTGGCAGGCTAGAGGAAAAAAGACAAGTTTTCATTTTCCAATTGGTAGTTATTAAAGAATCCTTTGCGTCACTTATAAGGTCCTTCATGGTCTGGCTCCGGCCTTCCTCTATAGCAACACATACACTAGATGAAACTATCTGCAGTTACAGATCCCCAGGTATGTCATGGCGCCAAGTCTTTTCAAGACATCTTGTCATGATTTGGAGTGCCAAGCCCCAGCCAGTCTCCACGGAGAAGTCTTACCCCTCACAACCAGATCAAGCACGCAAACATTCTCCCACGTCTTCTTCCTCTACCCATTCCTCGCTTGGGCACTTGCCCCCTCCATATTCTTAGAGCACTAACATGTACCTCTAAATCAGGAGATATATATACATATATATATTACATATAAGCTGCTTCTCATCCTCTCTAAATGAGCATACACTGTCTTATTCATCTTTGTATTTTTTGTGCCTGACTCATTTTCTGACACATAATAAAAATGACTTATTCCTGAAACTAACACAACACTGTAAATCAACTACACTCCGATAATTTAAGATTTAATAAACAATACAGAAAAAAAAGACTTATGACTCAATGAACAAATGAATAAACTACTATTATAATAAATTATGAACTTACTGAGGCCTGGGAAAGGTCCATGGTTTCAAAGATGAGGCTCATTTGAGGGGACATCTGAATGATTTCTCCACTCATAAGGCAAAGCTGAAGGCAACAATTTTTCAAAAGTTTATTTTAAAAATTCTAAAACTTCTCAGCTAGAAGTTTATTCTTTTTATTTAAGTACATCCTAGGATATAATAGGGTAAGTCTTAGGATGGAAGCCAGAAAAGTCTTAAATCTAAATTCTAAGTCTAGCTCTGTCTTCTCTCATATAAGGAGGGGCGACAGGAACTACATGATATATCGAAAAACTATAAAATCCTATACTAATGTCAGTTTTTGTTATTAAAAAATTACATGGAATACTACAGATTTTATAGTTGTAAGACTTTTTTATTAATAAAAAAGAGAAATAGAAAAAATAGAGAATACATGAACATTCATACACTCATCTTCTAGAGTTAACCAATGGTAACATTTTGCCATATCTGCTTTGTCCTTTTAAAAAATATTTTAAAGATCATTACAAATATCATGGCATTTCACATCCAAATAAGTCAATATTAATCTTTTAAAATAAGGACTTTCCTGTATAACCACAATAACTTTGTCACATCTAACACAATTACCAATAATTCCTTAGTATCATCTAATGCTCAGCCAATACTCAAATATTCTCAGTTGTATCAGGAATGTCTTTTCAACTGATTTATTCAGACCAAAATTCAATCAAGGACCATGCATTGGATTTGCAGTCTCCCCTGGGTCTCTTTTAATCTAAAACATTCCCCTTTAATCAAATATGTAAAAAACTGAATTTATCAACTGTGTCTTTTCTGCCAAAATAGCTATCTTATTCATTATTATTAAAGCTATTCTATTTTCTCAATCTCCTTGGCTTCCACGTTTGTAATTGTCATTAACTTTTAATAATGTCTCCTGTCTATACAGCTCTCTCACTCCTTGACTCCTACTAAATTTGCGGTTTATTTTCAGAGTTTCATTCCCCTGTTGTTTTCACTTCTTTTAGTAGGTAGCTTCTGTTCTATGGTCCAGCATTTCTAGCATTCTCCTGTCAATATATTTAAAGTCTTTCTGTATTTCCAGTCTAGCAACCTGAACTACACCGACATCTAAAGTGCTTAGCTTGGTAGAGAAAATCTCACAGAGGCAGACCTTGGCACTAAATTTAGAATTCATGGTCTTCAAGTCTATCAGGTTCTCCATAACACCCAGATATGCTTCTTCGTTTTCCTAGGCAGCTCTCTTTTCCATTTTCCTTGATGGCTAATTTAAATCTTCCCCTTTCTCTAGTGTACAAAGAACCACGGTCTACCGCTTCACAAAGAAAAAAAAAAAATCATCCAAAGGATTTGTCAAATCTTCCAAGACTTCGTCAATTCAGGTTGCCGCGGTGTCGGGGCCACACCTGGACTGCCCGTCTCTCCCACCGAGCCAGACTGTGGCCGCCGGGACCCACTGGCCCCCATCCAGAGGCCGGGGGCAGCCCTGGGCTGCCAGCGCCATGTCCCCAAGTCGAACCACTGTGGTTTGCGGCCCAGCTACATTGTTTACTACCCCGAACTCCCTCCCAACCCCATCCCCACCCTCTCACCTCTCTTCCCTCCTAGACCCGGGGCGCAGAGCCATCCCCCTGCCTCTGTCTGGCTGTCTCTCCTCCCCTTTCTTTCACACACAGACTTCTTCGTACCGCAGCCCCCAGGACCCCTGCGCCCCTCCCCACACCATGGACTGTTCCCCGGGCCACTGATGCTGCCCGCAGGGAGGGGGCCGGGACGGCAGCGCTTTTATGGCACCAAGTGACAGGTCGACCTTCCTGTGACTGGGGGAACGCAAGATGTCAGCAACTCAGGTTGCTTGGCCCTCCTATACAGACTATATTGCCAAGTAAAACTTTCACTGCGCTACCAAGAAAGACCCGCCCTTGGGCAAAGAAGACATGCTCACCAAGTGGCTGTCACCAAGGACCCCAACTGGTACAAAGCCAAGAACAAGGTGAGCCACAAGGGCATCGCCCCAGCCAACCACGTCCAGAAGCCAGAGGGCGTGAAGGCAGAGGCATAGAACTCAGCTTCACATCCTGGTTCCACGGGCCTCGCGGAGCAGGCAGAGCGGCTGCTGTGCCCACCAGACAGGCCTGTCCTGGTGCGGGAGACCACTGGCTAGCCCTGGGGACGCCACCGCATTCTGGACCAAGCCAGCAAGCTCAGCACCCACGAGGACCTCAGGCAACTGGAGGAGCACTGAACCTCAGGTCGGAGGGACAGGCCAAACGTCATGGAGGGCACCGAGGCGCTGAACAGGAAGGGCCTGAAGCTGGTGCAGGCCACTGGGAACGGAGAGTTTGGAGGCATGATGCTGGGCAACTACCAAAGGAATGAACAAAGTTGCCGTTAAGAATGACGCTCCTGTCCAGGCCTTCCTGGCTGAAGCCTGGGTCCCGATGCAACTTCAGTGTACACCTGGTGCAGCTTCTGGGCCTGACCGGAGAGGAGGGAGGCGGGTCTACACCATGGCCAAGAACACAGCTGAGGGGCCCTGGGGGACTACCTGCGAGGGCTCAGTCGGTACTGGGAGGAGACTACCTAGACGTCAGCGAGGCCGTGGGACACCTGCAGCTGCTGGTGTCCGAGGGACCACGTGGCCCAGGTCAGCGGCTCCGGCCTGACCGAGGAGGCCTCCAGCACCCAGGACACCCGCAAGCTGCCAGTCCAGAGGGAGGCCCCCAAGGCCCTGACAGTTTCAAGAGCCTTCTCTGGGAAATCTACTCTTCCGGGAGAGTGTCTTACCCAAGAATCCATCCCTGAAGGACGTTGCCCCACGGCTGGAAAGGGCTACCAGACTGACAGACGCCTCCGACGGCCACCCACCTGCGCATAGGAGGCCATGACGCCCTGCGGGCACCCGGACACCCTCGCGCGGCCCTCCTTCCCGCATTTCCAAGAGCAGGGGGAGTGCATCAACCCACCAGTTGCCCCTGGGACTGTCGGCCTCTGGGGGACCCAGACCTGTGGGGGCTGAACCCAGAGAGATCGCACAGCTGGTGCCCCTGCTCGCTGGGCCCAAACCCAAACTGAACCCAGCAGCAGGCCGGTAGAGGCCCCGCACCTTCTCTCAGGACCCACCGGTGGGGCTTTGGGAGCCCGCCCCTGGGGCAAGAGGGAGGAGGCTGAGGCGCAGGGGGCAGAGGCCCTAGCCCTACCGTGGTCAGGCTCCTTCTGGCCTCCCATCTCTCGCCTTCTTACGATTTTATTCCTTTCTTTTGAGATATTTTTTCCCGTGTTTTTATTATTTTTCAAGATAAGGAGAAAGAAAGTACCCAGCAAATGGGCGCTTTACGAGAAGTATGAGTCTTATTTTTCCTCTTCAGTCTATGAGGGTTGGGGCCCCTCTTAACAGATCCATCACCCCAGCCTTGTTCCTTGCCCCAGGTTCTGTGTCCAGGTCGCCTCTGTAGCACCATGTCTGCCCTTGACCTGGTGCACTGTTGGCATGCTCACATGCAAACCGTTTATTAGGGGCTTAAGAGTCCCTGCCACCTACCCACTGCCTTGTGAGATGGAATCCTAATAAATCACTCCATGAGGACATCGAGAAAAAAAGAATCTGCCTTCAAAATTTCCACTATTAAAGCCACACATTCACCTTTCCTGCTCCCCTCTCATCTGATATGAAACAATCCTTCCACCAGGCTCTGAGTTCGTCAGTTCAGTTCAGTCGCTCAGTCGTGTCTGACTTTGCAACCCCATGAACTGCAGCATGCCAGGCCTCCCTGTCCGTCACTAACTCCCAGAGTTTACCCAAACTCATGTCCATTGAGTCAGTGATGCCATCCAACCATCTCATCCTCTGTTGTCCCCTTCTCCTGATGCCTTCAATGTTTCCCAGCATCAGGGTCTTTTCAAATGAGTCAGCTCTTTGCATCAGGTGGCCAAAGTATTGGAGTTTCAGCTTCAACATCAGTCTTTCCAATGAACACCCAGGACTGATCTCCTTTAGGATGGACTAGTTGGATCTCCTTGCAGTCCAAGGGACTCTCAAGAGTCTTCTCCAACGCCACAGTTCAAAAGCATCAATTCTTTGGCACTCAGGTTTCTTTATAGTCCAACTCTCACATCCATACATGACCACTGGAAAAACCATAGCCTTGACTAGACGGACCTTGGTTGGCAAAGTAATGTCTCTGCTTTTTAATATGCTGTCTAGGTTGGTCATAACTTTCCTTCCAAGGAGTAAGCGTCTTTTAATTTCATGGCCGCAGTCACCATCTGCAGTGATTTTGGAGCCCAAAAAATAAAGTCAGCCACTATTTCCACTGTTTCCCCATCTATTTGCCATGAAGTGATGGGACTGGATGCCATGATCTTAGTTTTCTGAATGTTGAGCTTTAAGCCAACGTTTTCACTCTCCTCTTTCACTTTCATCAAGAGGCTCTTTATTTCTTCTTCACTTTCTGCCATAAGGGTGGTGTCATCTGCATATCTGAGGTTATTGATATTTCTGCTGGCAATCCTGATTCCAGCGTGTGCTTCTTCCAGTCCAGCGTTCCTCATGATGTACTCTGCAAGTAAGTTAAATAAGCAGAGTGACAGTATACAGCCTTGATGTACTCCTTTTCCTACTTGGAACTAGTCTGTTGTTCCATGTCCAGTTCTAACTGTTGCTTCCTGACCTGCATACAGGTTTCTCAAGAGGCAGGTCAGGTGGTCTGGTATCTGGTATTCTCTTTCAGAATTTTCCACAGTCTATTGTGATCCACACAGTCAAAGGCTTTGGCATAGTCAATAAAGCAGAAACAGATGTTTGTCTGGAATTCTCTTGCTTTTTTTTGATGCTCCAGCGGATGTTGGCAATTTGATCTCTGGTTCCTCTGCCTTTTCTAAAACTAGCTTAAACATCTGGAAGTTCACAGTTCATGTATTGCTGAAGCCTGGCTTGGAGAATTTTGAGTATTACTTTACTAATGTACATTGAGCATTCTTTGGCATTGCCTTAGGGATTGGAATGAAAACTGACCCTTTCCAGTCCTGTGGCCACTGCCGAGTATTCCAATCTGCTGGCATATTGAGTGCAGCACTTTCACAGCATCATCTTTTAGGATCTGAAATAGCTCAACTGGAATTCCATCACCTCCACTAGCTTTGTTCGTAGTGATGCTTCCTAAGGCCCACTTGACTTCACATTCCAGGATGTCTGGCTCTAGGTGAGTGATCACACCACTGTGATTATCTGGGTCGTGAAGATCTTTTTTGTACAGTTCTTCTGTGTATTCTTGCTACCTCTTCTTAATATCTTCTGCATCTGTTAGGTCCATACCGTTTCTGTCCTTTATTGAGCCCATTTTTGCATGAAATGTTTCCTTGGTGTCTCTAATTTTCTTGAAGCAATCTCTAGTCTTTCCCATTTATTGTTTTCCTCTATTTCTTTGCACTGATCACTGAGGAAGGCTTTCTTATCTCTCCTTGCTATTCTTTGGAACTCTGCATTCAAATGGGTATATCTTTTCTTTTCTCCTTTGCTTTTCACTTCTCTTCTTTTCACAGCTATTTTTAAGGCCTCCTCAGCCAGCCATTTTGCTTTTTTGCATTTCTTTTTCTTTGGGATGGTCTTGATCCCTGTTTCCTGTACAATGTCATGAACCTCCGTCCATAGTTCATCAGGCACTCTGTCTATCAGATCTAGATGGGATTTAGTTGTTGGACATATAACATGCTTAAGCATGTCTGTATCGGCTTTGTTTTTTAAATTGTGGTAAAAAAAATAACATAAATTTACCATGCTGACCATTTTAGGTTTACAGCTCAGTAGCATTAAATATGTTCTTGCCTGGAGAATCCCAGGGACGGGGGAGCCTGGTGGGCTTCCGTCTATGGGGTCACACAGAGTCGGACACGACTGAAGTGACTTAGCAGCAGCAGCAGCATTAAATATACTGTGCATCTGTTTTGCTTTTAATCATGATGGTTTACCTTTTTATTATCATCCAGTACTGTGTTCATGCTCTCTATCCACAAAGTGTCAATGGGACCATCAAATACAACCCATTTCCGGTCAGGTGTTTCTGATAAGGCAAATTCTCTAAAAGTGTTAGCCACAATGCCATCAGTCCACTGAGGAGGGAAAGAGGAAGAGTTGGAAAGCTTCCTTTAAAAAACTATAAAGTGATAACATAAAAATATTTCAAATTTCTTGGCTTACTGTGCCTTGTCAATAAGAGTAGAGAATGTTTCTACTGTGGATTACCTCATGGGACACTGGGTCAAACTGTCCAAAAAGTTGGCCCATAGTAATGGATTTGGGGTTTACAGTCCTATAAATGACTTTTTCTTCTTCTCCATAGCCACGTTCATTCATAAGAGTTAGAGTATCAGCCAGCATGTGCAGAACTTCTGTTTTAGCAGCAAAAGGCTCTCCTACTAACATAAAACTATGAAGGAAAAGAAGTCATTATACAATAAGATTCTCAAAACTAATGGTAAGTTAAATTATTTACCTATATATTTGAATAGAAATTTTCACCCTATGATAATTACTACATATAATTTTTGAAATTATATTACTTTGACTCAGATATAAGGTGGTTACATTTAACTGATCTCTAAATCAAGTTGTCAATATTAATACCTTTATCTACAAAAGACAATAAAAATTTTCCAAATGAAAATGGAAACAACTGCATACTTAAGAAAAAAACTTTAATGACTTAGGTTTCCTAAGCAGGGAGGTGGAGAGGATTCACTTTTCCTCATTTTCACTTGCTACAGTGCTCTTTGCCAAATACCTCTGAATCTCCTCTCTGCTGGCACATAGTAGGCGTCCTGCTCTCTTTCAGGACTACTAGGTGACTAAGGAGCAATAAATGGGAATGATGAGTGTTACTTGGCAGAGGAGAGATAATTGCCGATAAGGGACCCTACAGAGCTCTCTCTTTTCCCTCTAGCAAGCTGTGACCCACAATGTTGAGACAGTGGCTGCTCCAACAGCCTGCTGCTGCTGCTGCGGCCACTAAGTTGCTTCAGTCGTGTCCGACTCTGTGCCACCCCATAGACGGCAGCCCACCAGGCTCCCCCGTCCCTGGGATTCTCCAGGCAAGAACACTGGAGTGGGTTGCCATTTCCTTCTCCATCCAACAGCCTGGGAACTGAGTAATTATGATGAGCAGAACCTCCCTGTTAAATTACACTGAAAACAGTATGATTGAGAAATACACCTTTGTTCTCAAGTCACTAAGATTTGGGTACAGATTGTTTCTCTGAATAACCTAGTCCGTCCTTACTGATAGAAATTGGTACCTAGAAGGGAGAAAGGTACTCTTGCCATGATAAAAAAAGAGAGAGAGACTAAAATAACGGGCACTGGCTTAGAGGCTAAGTTGTGGGTGGCAAATTAACTGTTAACTGTGTCATTCCCAGAGGCTAATGACTGGGAATTAATGCTATGCTGTGGAAAACTGTGAAAGAGATGGGAATACCAAACCACCTGACCTGCCTCTTGAGAAACCTGTATGCAGGTCAGGAAGCAACAGTTAGAACTAGACATAAGACAACAGGCTGGTTCCAAATAGGAAAAGGAGTACATCAAGGCTGTATATTGTCACCCTACTTATTTAACTTACTTGCAGAGTACATCATGAGAAACGCTGAACTGGAGGAAGCACAAGCTGGAATAAAGATTGCCGGGAGAAATATCAATAACCTCAGATATGCAGATGACACCACCCTTATGGCAGAAAGTGAAGAAGTAAAGAGCCTTTTGATGAAAGTGAAAGAGGAGAGTGAAAACGTTGGCTTAAAGCTCAACATTCAGAAAACTAAGATCATGGCATCCAGTCCCATCACTTCATGGCAAATAGATGGGGAAACAGTGGAAACAGTGGCTGACTTTATTTTTTGGGCTCCAAAATCACTGCAGATGGTGACTGCGGCCATGAAATTAAAAGACGCTTACTCCTTGGAAGGAAAGTTATGACCAACCTAGACAGCATATTAAAAAGCAGAGACATTACTTTGCCAACCAAGGTCCGTCTAGTCAAGGCTATGGTTTTTCCAGTGGTCATGTATAGATGTGAGAGTTGGACTATAAAGAAACCTGAGCGCCAAAGAATTGATGCTTTTGAACTATGGTGCTGGAGAAGACTCTTGAAAGTCCCTTGGACTGCAAGGAGATCCAACTAGTCCATCCTAAAGGAGATCAGTCCTGGGTGTTCATTGGAAGGACTGATGTTGAAGCTGAAACTCCAATACTTTGGCCACCTGATGCAAAGAGCTGACTCATTTGAAAAGACCCTGATGCTGGGAAAGATTGAGGGCAGAAGGAGAAGGGGACGACAGAGGATGAGGTGGTTGGATGGCATCACCAACTCAATGGACATGAGTTTGAGTAAACTCCGGGAGTTAGTGATGGACAGGGAGGCCTGGCATGCTGCAGTTCATGGGGTCGCAGAGTCGGACACGACTGAGCGACTGAACTGAGCTGAACTGAGTGATCAAACATTTGGTAACTTTATCCCTTGAGATAATCTGGGAGATAGATAATAAAACTATTGAAATTGTGGTTTTAGGGGGAAAAGATAGTAAACAGAAAATTATTAGTATATATTGGCAGCTGAGGGATGCGTTTAACAAGAAACTACAAAAAGAAATGAGCTCAGGAAAATATGGCCACTTTGCAAGCAGGAATGAAAGTAGAGAAAGCTGAGAAATAGAGACTTGAGAGACTGAATGAGGTGATTTACGCTCATCTGCAACTGGTAAGAGATAAGTTGAGAAAATCTTTGAACAACAAAGATGAACTTAGCCTAGTATCAAAGACCAAATCAAGAGCAGGGGCATTGTATCACTTCATTATAAGATATGAGAGGTTAATATGATTCCCAGCAATCATTTCCAGATGGTGAAATAATTTAGGGAAAACAGATTAAGGATGTGGGCCTACCAACTAAGTCAGATAGGTTCAAGGATACTACAAGGACGTTTAGAAAGGTATGACTTAATAAGGACCACTGGTGGCTCCTGGCACACCTGGAATCAAATGGAAAAAAAGCTTATTAAGTTTCTGAGAGAGTTGACTGACAAAGAAACCATGAGTCTAGGCAAAAACACATTGTGAATGTTTAAGATGTAAAAAAGACTCTTAGTTATTGAATGCATGAGGGTTGACTGTACTAATTCCCTCTATTTTTACATATGTTTGAAAATTTGTATAATACAAAGAGCTTTTTAAAAAAAAAAAAATCTCCCTTTAAAAACTCATGCCCTTTAAGACATCAACTTTCTACAGGTAGAGAGCCGGCTGAAAACATTTTTCAGTTCTCAAGGAAATTTTCTCTATTATCCACCTCACATGTGACCAGGGAAGAAAATGGAGAGGGGCGACCCCTCACAAGGTTGAACCAAAGTCCACAGAGGACAGGTTCCTGGAAAACCCCTCTCAGGGAACAAAGCCAAACAGAAGTATACCCAGGTTTTATGGGGACTCAGCAGCAGCAGCAGCAGTTTATACAATCGGTAGGGGAGGCTGTCTCAGAAGGAAAAAAAAACAAAAATATATATATATACATATATATGTAATCATGAATACAAAATGGCCAGAGCCACTTAATGATTCCCTTTTACAATAAATTATATATAAAATGATTCTGACTCCCTGGAAGGGCCTGTACAAACTACTGAAGTACTTTCACAGTCAGTCTATCTCTGGAATTCGGGTCCAACATGCCTTGCTGAATTTCAGAACTGCTACTGACAAGTATTGGCTTTGTTTCTTCACTTTCTGAATGTGAGTATTTGCTGTGGTAATCATGTTCTGGTAAACCCACTATTATAATACTGGATGTGTGCAGGGCAGATAACTTGTTTTTCTATTTTTAGATCTCTGGAGCAAGAGGAACAGCTTCCAAATCTGATACACAGACTATCACACAGCATCTAGAGATTCTAGACTTTGAGTCTGGTTCATTGATTGGAACTTTGTTGGGTTGCCTCCCTGGGAAAGTAAAAGTGTGTTTAATGGTCATGAAGTAAAACAAATAACGTATTTGATGATCAAAGGGGCAAACTGTGGAGGGTCATTGGTGCCGCATCACTGACTGAAGGAGCACTCCTTTCCAGTCTTTTCTCTCATGTAGCACGAGAACACGGAGAAGGCGATGGTGCCCCACTCCAGTGCTCTTGCCTAGAAAATCCCACGGACGGAGGAGCCTGGAGGGCTGCAGTCCGTGGGGTCGCTATGAGTCAGACATGACTGAGCGACTTCACTTTCACTTTTCACTTTCATGCATTGGAGAAGGAAATGGCAACCCACTCCAGTGCTCTTGCCTGGAGAATCCCAGGGACGGGGGAGCCTGGTGGGCTGCCGTCTATGGGGTCACACTGAGTCGGACACGACTGAAGTGACTTAGCAGCAGCAGCAGCAGCATGAGAGAGAAATATCGCGTTGCTTTCAAGTCACTGGAATGGAGATTAGTTGGGGTAGAGTGGGGGTGGAGGGTCGCTCCCTACTGCACCTAGCAAAATTTGCTGACTCTTTTGGTTTACAAATTTTAGTTGTTTTAATAGTTTAACTTAAACAATAACAGCTAACTATGGCATCTAACTATCTATAATCTTACCCGTGTCTAACGATCATCATCTCATATGTCTGAATCATTTTTTCAAGAAAAAATTTAACAGGCTGAAGATTATGTACTTTGCAGGCTTCATGAGCACATTCCAAAAATTCCTAAAATAAAAGAAAAATGGAATGCATTTCTACAAAATGCTATTATAAATCATATCATTCATATCCTATAAATATAAATTTTTCATTTAGAAATAATAAAATTGTGTCTTCTTATATTTGTAAACTATTTCTTAAACCTTTTTTTTAACTTAAGAAAGGAAAAAATAGAATTAAAATACTTAAAAAAATTAGTGTTCCCCATTATAAGTTATTGATGATCATGGCATCATAGCATTGGGTATATGCTGCATGAAAACGTTAATTAGTTTTTCCAGAATTTCACTTCTGATTAGGATATAGAAGGACATGCCGAACAATCCTTCACATTATGGTAAATAGAAACACACAGAGGTTACAAAAATTATAAAAACTGTAAACACACAGGAGGATTTTGGATACATGTAAGTCTAAAGGAACTAAATTTCAGAAATGGTAAACCATTCCAATATTCCTGCCTAGAAAATTCCACTGACAGAGAAGCCTGGTGGGCTACAGTCCAAGGGGTTGCAAAGAGTTGGCCACGACTGAGTGGCTAAGCACTGAGCACAAGTCTAAAGGAACTAAATTTCAGAGAGGGATGAACCTTTCACACAGACCAGCTGCTAGTTTTACTTCTAGAAGCAAGTACAGACAGGTAGGCATTGGACTGACCTGCTATACTGCAGAGGGAGTTTGCTGAAGTAAGCAGAAACTGACAGATATTTTAATGACCATGTAGGCTCCTGTGATGTATAAATCTGGAGGAGCTTCAAATATAAAGCTGGTTTTTCCACTGCCTATGCTTTTGCCGAGTGTGAAGTGACACAAGAAATCAAAGGCTTAGCTACAAATCCCCACAGAAAGAGATTTTCTTAGTCTTCGGATGTTTTTATCCCAAAATGCTGCTAGAGGAAGGATCCTATCATGGACTAGGACAATTCTCACTCTAAAGACATTTGAAATCAGAGATAAACTAATGACCAATCCTTGTGCAACAAGACTCTGGCTCAGGTCAGCTCCTGGTTGAAAAGATCAGCAGCTCAACCTAGCTATCTTACAAAGGAAAAAAAAAAACATGGTTTTCCTACAGGAAAATACTACCAATTCACCCTCTTATTTTCTACTCAATTTTTAACAGTCATAAAAAAAAGAGTTGTTGATCAGTAGGGGAAAAAAACACAGTAAATAAAATAACTCACAGATGACTCAGATGTCGTAATTAGCTGACAAAAAAATCAAATGACTTTTATAAATGTATAAAAAGAACATGACAATATTACAAAAATAGATGAAAAGATGAAGAATTTAAGCAAAGAAATGAGACCTTTTAATAAAATCAAACTGGATAAAATAAAGCTGAAAAAAATAAAATTGATAAAATTAACAGTTCATTGGAGAGGCTTATTGGTAGACTGAACAAAGCCAAAGAAAGGATCATGAATCTTAAAGATAAGTCAATAAAAGTACCAAACTAAAGCACAGATAATAAAAACAATGAAAAACAAAACAGAAACAGATCATAAGAGACATGTGAGACAATATAAAATAGTCAAAAATATTAATTCATGTAACTGGAGCCCCAGAAGGACAGGTGAGAGAAAAACTGGGTAGAAGAAATACTTTAAAAGATGATAAGAATTTTCTGGAGAAAGAAAGTAATACACAGATAGCAGAAGTGCAGCAAATACCAAGCAGGATAAAGTACAAAATGAACAAAACTTGGCACAGAGTCAAGAATGGAAACAGAGAAAATATTTTAAAAAACCAGAGGAGAAAGAACACAGTACATTCAGCAGACACAAATAAGAAAAAATAGTGGACTTCTAACCATAGCAATTCCCCTGGGCCCTGGACCAACCCTAGACCTGAGCAGACTCGGCTCCCAAAGCAGGACTGGGGTGGGCTTGAGGCTGCTCAGGAGGACATGCCAGCAAATGAGCCCGGCTTCGATCAGAACTTGGCCGGGGGTGCCCTGAATGAAACCACCACCACAGGATGCAGGTGGGGCCTTTTCACCTAAGCCGAGCCTCAAGCCGCCGAAGGACGGTGGAGAGGCGTGCCTGGAAGAGCTGTGAGGCGCAGGGTTGCAGGGCTCCCGGGGCTGTGGTTCCTGATTACAGCCAGCTTGCTTACAGTCACCCCACCAACTGACACTCAGGACCTCGGCATAACACTTTTGCAGGGCTTGGGGTTTGGCTGAGGTGGTCGGGAGGAGGCGAAGGGGTAGAGGAAGAGGGGCAGAGGTAAAGAGACACAAGCCCTTGGGCACCTTCCACTCTCCTTGACAACCCAGGAAGGATGGCCCAGTGAACAAAGTGGGGCATGAAGAAGTGCTGCCGCCTGGTGGACATTTTCTGGAACTGCAACGAGAAGACTGATGGCTGCAGAGTACTTAAGGTTCACAGGATTGGGGATGCAGATGACCTCCCCGACCAAGAAAGGTCCATGGCGGCACCTAAAGAAAACCCAACTCAAAATACAGCCGACCCTCCACATGTATATTTCAACAGCCATATTTTATTTACACTCTTTGTCACAGAGAAAAATCACTTGAAATGAAAATGCTCAGGATCTCTAAGGAGGAAAAAGACCCCAAGACAAAGACACCCAGGCATCCTTTGACAGCAATCATTACAAAATCAACACTTCAGAAAAGGCTCCCCGGGTCTGGGGAGTGGAGTGGGGGAAGAATAGGGAACTCTCCAATGCTGAGGTGGGACTGTAAACTGGCAACAGGCACTCTGGAGAACAGTCTGGATGTTTGTTTAAGAAAAGAAAAATGGAGCTACCACAAGATCGTGTATCTCTTCCCGGAAGGATACCCAGAGAAAAGCATCCTTGCAAAAGTCACAGGCACTCTAATGGTCGTGTCTGCATTATTTGCAATCTGTGATTCATGGGGTCACAAAGAGTCGGACACGACTGAGAGACTGAACTGAACTGAAGGCAGAGAAACGACCCAAGTGTCTGAGGACAGATGAACAGAGAAAGCAGGCATGCCACCCATACTCAGTGGTCAGTTACTCAGTCCAAAAACACAATGAAATCATGCTGTTTTAAGCAACTCAGTGGACCAGAAGAGGCTCACACTAAGTCCGGTGAGGCAGACAGAACACAAATGTGACTGATTTCACTTACAGGTGATATCTAAAACATGATTGAAACCTAGTATTGTCCCACACAAAAATCAGGCTCACAGGCTTACACGTGAAACACACCATTGCCAAGGCATAGATGGGGAGGTTGGCAGGGGGAAGCAGGGAGCAGGATCAATGGGGAGGCCCCAAACCACTGGAAATGCACATAAAAATATATCATAGCCGAAGACCCACAGAAGGGCCCAGGAAATTTGCCTCAACACTCTACAATACCATCATGGGATGAGAATCTGCAAAATTATAGGTACAGGCCTACGTAGAAGTGAATCAAGGAGCTGAAGAACTCAAAGAGAACGATGCACATCAACTCCACTGCAAGAGAAGATCCAAATAAACCAAACAGTCATAAGAGCAAAAACTGTCTATTCTTTTCTCCTGGACCTGAGTCACCCAGGCTGGTTTCTTATTCCTAGACCTGAGTAGACTCGGCTCCCAAAGCAGGAGTGGTGTGAGTTTGAGGCTGCTCAGGAGGTCGTGCCAACAAATGATCCCCACTTCTACCAAAAGTGCCGGGTCCTCTCTGAATAAAACCACTGCTTCGGCATGCAGGTGGGCCCTTTTCAGGTAAACCTAGACTCATGCCTCCAAAGGACAGTGGAGCGGCATGCCAGGAAGATCTCTCAGAATCTTTGCCCTCCAGAGCTCCTCCGGGCATGGTCCCAAGTAAAGCCAGTTTGCTTAGAGTTACCCTACCTACTGACCCTCAGCACTCTTGGCAAAACACTTTTGTAGGACTTGGGCTTTGGCTGAGAGGGGTGGGAGGAGGCGAATAGGTAAGGAAGGGGGGCAGAGGTAAAGAGTCACAAGCCCTTGGGTCTTTGTTCTCCCCCCATTCCGTCTCCTTTACCATCAGGAACACAACTTCGTCTGCTGCTCCTGCTAAGTTGCTTCAGTCGTGTCCGACTCTGTGCAACCCCATAGATGGCAGCCGACCAGGCTCCGCCGTCCCTGGGATTGTCTAAAAGGCTTCAATTCTATTTTCCAGGTTGGGAATGGGAAAGTACTCCCATCTTGTGGCCGTTTCTCATAACAGCAACTTGACTCCCTGTTGCTATCATAGTTAACATCCACAAGATTTGCATTGTTGCAAATAAATAATACCTGCCCCTGAAGATAAAGAATTTTTGAATGGGCTGGCTTTCAAGAAGAAAATTCAAGAGGTATATTTTATTTATACTGTTGTTAAGAAAAAGCCAATGATAAGCCAATTCTTAAACAATTAGAATCTGCGACGAATTATCAACTGACTCCAGTTTGAATGGCCATCATCAGAAAGTTTCCAAACAGCAAATGCTGAAGAGGGCATGAAGAATATGCAACCTTTGTACACTGCCGGAAGGAATGCAAATTGGTAGTGCTGTGAAATACAGTATTTTGGTTCCTTCAAGAAGGAAAAACGAAGGTATCATTTGATCTGGCAATCCCACTTCTGGGAGAATACCCTGAGAAAACCATAGTTCAAAAAGGTACACACACCCCAAAAGTCACTGCAGCACTATGTAGAATAACCAAGACACCGAATGTCTTAAATGTCTACCAAACTCTGAATGGATAAAGATGTGGTCCATATACTTAATGGAATATTATTTGGCCTTAAAAAAAGAATGAAATCATGCCATTGCCCAAACATGGAAGGACATAGAGACGGTCACACTAGGTGAAGGAGAATGGCAAATATCAGACAGAGAATGGCAAATATCATGTGATATCTCTTTTATGTGGATCCTTCAAAAAAGCGCATGACAGAAATGAACTTCTTTGCAAAATAACAACAGGGTCACAGACTTGGAAAGTAGATTTGTGGCTTCAAGGGGCAGGTGAAGAGAGACACGTGGACATGAGGATCATTTAGGATTTGTGATTAACTTTAGACACTACTTTATATAAAATAGATGAGCAAGAGGGACCTACTAATATATAGCACAGGGATCTCTCCTCAATATTCTGTAATAAAGTATATGGGAAATGACTCTGAAAAAGAATTGATATGCGTATCCACATATAACTGAATCACTTCGCTGTACATATGCATGCTAAGTCTCTTCAGTTGAGTCCGACTCTTGCGACCCTATGGACTGTAGTCCGCCAGACTCCTCTGTCCACAGGATTCTCCAGGCAAGAATACTGGAGTGGGTTTCTATTTCCTTCTCCAGGGGAACTTCCAGACCCAGAAATCGAACCTACATCTCCTGTGTCTCCTGCAAGGGCAAGGGCGTTCTTTGCCACTAGCAGCACATGGGAAGCCCCAGCTGTACACCTGAACCTAACACAACAGTGTAAGTCAACTGTACTCCGGTATAAAATTAAATTACGGAAGAAAAAAGTCTGAGTGAGTCTTGTGTTCAGCCTCTATTTCTGTGTTGCCCCCAGAAGACTTGGAGCTTGATCTTCTCATGGACTCCCTCTTTCAAACTCCGTTTCTTCCTCTCACCATCTTCTTCAGCTTTTGCGCCCCCCACACACACACCTTACCCTGTCCAAATAGAAACCCCCAAATCAGTTACCGCAGTAGGATGCCATGCCCTTCTCCAGGGAAATGTTAGTACTTTATGTTATATGGTACCAGGGTTAACAAGCACCATTGCTTTCCCCAGTGGTGCTCCAATCAGGTGCAAAGTTAGCCCCCACTTTGGCCCAACCAGGCTTTTACTCTCTCTGGGAGGTAACTGATGGGAACAGAGGGATTACTGGAGTACATATCCCCTTCTCACTGGGGAACCTAGAAACCTACAAGGAGAAATCTGGCAGTTTCTCAGAGAACCCTGAAAAACTAAGGGACACATTTATCAGGTTGAGATTGACATTCTGTTAATTGCTCAGTTCAGTTCAGTTCAGTCGCTCAGTCTTTGCGACCCCATGAATCACAGCACGCCAGGTCTCCCTGTCTATCACAGCTGTGTCCAGTTCTTCGCAACCCCATGGACTGTAGCCTTACAGGTTCCTCTGTCCATGGAATTCTCCAGGCCAGAATATTGGAGTGGGGAGCCATTCCCTTCTCCAGGGGATCTTCCTGACCCAGGGATCTAACCCAGGTCTCCTGCATTGCAGGCAGATTCTTTATAATCTGAGCCACCAGGGAAGTATATTTAATAGTAAATATTATAAATCACGAGATAGAATACAGGAAATAAAATGTGTTCTTTTATAGTAACATTACCTTTGACCTGAAACTTGTTAACCCTGGTATCATATAACATAAAGTACTAAAATTTCCCTGGAGAAGGGCATGGCATCCTACTCCAGCACTGTTGCCTGGGAAATCCCATAGACAGAGGAGCATGGCAGGCTATAGTCCATGGGGTTGCAAAGAGTCAGACACGACCGAACAACTAAGCACACACACTAAAATTTACTCTTCATTATTAATCAGAGTGGCCAAAATAGAGGTTTATCTTCCTAATAGAATAATTCACTCACTTAATAAAACTCGAAAAACTACTCAGTCACCGGATGAATTTATTTGAAGAACAAGTCATTCTCAGAGGTTTACTTACATGATAGTCAGCTTCAGGAAGTTTAACACCAGGAAATAAGTCACTAGTTATTCCATTAAATAAGGGTATATCATGTGATAAAAACTTTGGTTCATTTACATCTTTAATTGATCGAAGAAGCTAAAAATCAACCAAAAAGTGCAAAACAGATTAATTGCCAGTATTGGCCCTCCTCTTGCCCCCACCTCCTCAAAGCCAGAGTTTGTTTTATATTATTTCATGGAATCCCTATACTAAAAAGCCAATACTACACTTACCAAACAGAAAGGCCCTCGGATTCCTATAAATTATAATGAAAACCAGAAACTCAAAACTGTCATTTCAACCCCACATAAAAAGGCTCAATACAACAACTCTTATCTGACTATCTATAGTTCACAATCAAACTTGCTGAAAAAAAATTATCTTTTAATGGAAACTTTCACAACATATATATTTAACACTTACAAGTATATCTTCATTTTCATTTGGAAATTTTAGTTTTAGGTTCCCAGCAGCTACTAAAACTGCTTTTACTGCTCGCATTCCATAGTCATAATGAAACTGTGATGAGAGCTGCTCTGAGCAGAGTCTATAGGTCATTACTATCTTCACAGACAGAGGTTTTGCATTCAGAAATCCATAGGAGTAGAGGGAGATTTCTGCTATGAGGGCATAGTTTGGAACCATCATAGCCACTGTTCTGAAAAGAACCTGAAGCATAAAATGAGTGAAATATATTGTTTACATAAAGGAAACAGGTTTTAAAGCTGAGCATAAGCACCCAAAGATAATGGGCTGATATTCAAGTTTATTCCCCCAGAGAAGCACCTTTTCATTAACTCTTTAATTTGTTCAGTAGCATTTTAGCAGTTTTATGTACTCTAATATTTTTTTAGACATTAAAAAAGTCTTTACAGGCTTAGCTTACAACAAATGGAAAAGGTAAAAGGGAGATTACAAACACATGTGAGAAAACTGTACCATTTTGAGTAGATTATGCTGATTACCAAATTTACACTCTTTAAAAAATATATATTACCTTAAGATTATCTGGTAATTCAGAACGTCCTGCATAGCCAGGATTCATAGTAATAGCTACAAAACAGTTTGGATTGAGCTTCAGTTCTGTCCCTTCAAAAGTAAACACTTCCAACTTCTGTTGAATGGCTCTCTGAATGCAAAGGATCTGTTGAGCTACCACTGACAGCACTTCCAACTCAATTCGATTAAATTCATCGAAGCAAGCCCAAGCACCAGAAGAAGCCAATCCTTTAAAAAACTAAGGACAAGAAAAACAATGATTTTCATAGGAAAGGGCATCCTTTGTTAAAACAAATATTTAACCTTTTAAGTCAAAATTGAAGTGTGTGTGTTAGTTGCTCAGTTATGTCCAACTCTTTGCAAGTCGACTATACTGTCCATGGAATACTCCAGGCAAGAATACAGGAAAGCGTTGCCATTTCCATCTCCAGGAGATCTTCCTGACCCAGGGATCGAACTCCAGTCTCCCACATTTTGGGAAGATTCTTTACTGTGTGAGAAACCTGTGAAGTTTTTAAGTCAAAATTGAAAGTTAAGCTCAATAAAAACCCCAAAGGGATAAAAACAATGCCTTTACCCACTATAAAAAAAGAGTTCAAATAATACATAAACCACAATCAGTGTTTTAAATATGAATTTGCTTCAGCTTATCCAGTTAGGAAGGAAAGTTATGACCAACCTAGGTAGTATATTAAAAAGCACAGACATTACTTTGCCAACAAAAGTCCGTCTAGTCAAGGCTATGGTTTTTCCAGTGGTCATGTATGGATGTGAGAGTTGGACTGTGAAGAAAGCTGATCGCCGAAAAATTGATGCTTTTGAACAATGGCACTGGAGAAGACTCTTGAGAGTCCCTTGGACTGCAAGGAGATCCAACCAGTCCATTCTAGAGGAGATCAATCCTGGGTGTTCATTGGAAGGACTGATACTAAAGCTGAAACTCCAATACTTTGGCCACCTCATGTGACGAGTTGACTCACTGGAAAAGACTCTGATGCTGGGAGGGATTGGGGGCAGGAGATGAGGACGACAGAGAATGAGATGGTTGGATGGCATCACCGACTCGATGGACATGAGTTTGAGTGAACTCCGGGAGTTGGTGATGGACAGGGAGGCCTGGCGTGCTGTGATTCATGGGGTCGCAAAGAGTCGGACATGACTGAGTGACTGAACTGAACTGAATAAACTACTTGTAATATTTAATATGTAACTTTACCTTTCCCATTGCGAGATAATCTAGCCCATCTGAACAGTTGAATACCACGCACTGTACAGCAAGAGCTTTAGCCAAGTCCTTGGTGGTTTCCGTTTTTCCTGTGCCTGCTGGCCCTTCTGGAGCACCTCCAAGGTTTAAATAGAAGGCACCTATCTGAAAAGAAAAATAAATGTGAAAAGAAATCCATGCTTAACTGAAAACAAAAAAAAAACTCTATAATTGGACAATTGCTTATATTAATAAAATGGACTCAGTCTTATTTGTAGCTTCAGAGACAGTAATGCAATTACATACATCACTGATTTTTAGAACTCATTTCTGTAGCTGCAACAAGAAAAAGTGGTAAAAAGGATCTCAAAAAAGTTAAAATGTATGAAAATCTCCTTATCGTCTAATACTTCATACGTATTCCATTTGCCTTTTTAAAAACAAAGAGAATCCAGACTTGAAGTGTTAAGTTTAATTAAAAGTGGTTATGGAGGGCTTCCCTGGTGGCTCAACGGTAAAGAACCTGCTTGCTAATGCAGGAGGCATGGGGATGATTCCTGATCTGGCAAAATTCCGCATGCTTCAGAGCAAGTAAGCCCATGCACCACAACTACAGCCTGTGTTCTAGAGCTCGGGAGCCTCAGCTTCTGAAGCCTGAGTGCCCTCGAGCCTCTGCTCTGCAACAAGAGAAGCCAATGCCAGTGGGAAGCTCGTGCACCGCAACTCGAGAGTAGCCCCCGCTTGCCACAACTAGAGAAAAAGCCTGTGCAGCACACCAAAAATAAATAAACATTAAAAATAACATGTCACTTAAAAAAAAAAAAGTGCTTACAGAAATGTTTGTAGAGACCAATTATGACAATCTTGATAGCTAGCTGCAAAGAGAAAACACCAAAAACTGAGGGTAACACGTGGAGGCCCATTAGTGGGAAAATAAAGAGATGCCCTGCAATGTACTTTGGTCTATGAGTCCCCCTGGCTGTTGCATTCCACTCTTGGTATGTTCTTCATTCTCTCCATCCCTTCACACCGCCCTGTATTTCTCTTACCAGTAGTATCACCTTCATTGTGAAACCAGTTACCAGCTTTGATGCATGGTAAACTGTGACCTGCCTTTGCCTATTGGACTCTGCTTTCATTGTTTTTATATAAGCTGGTGTATCCTCCAAGCGTAACCTGGGCACTGGGGTGGTTGCCTAAGTTGTCTTTTACAAATCTGGAGTCTTCTGTGTCAAATCAAGCTCGAGCTGATTAAGAGGGTTGAGACCACCGATCCTCCATCTGGACAGGGGCAAGTGTCAGCTCAGTGACCTTTTGATGTCAGAGGCCAAAAACTCCACCCTCAGAGCAAGCTAACTCTACTCCTTTCTGAGCTCTGCTGAGAAAAAGCAAATGTGAAAAAAGCCTGTGGCCTGGCTGCATGAGAGCAGAGCGACAACAGCCTCCCCGTGCTTCCCACACTTCAGCTTTACTCCATGAATACCCTGAGCCCTTTGCCTTCAAGGGGAGAGATCTAAGTTGTTTTCCTGTCTCCTTGCTTGGCTGCTCTGTGAATAAACACTTTCTCTGCTGCAAACCTCAGCATTTCAGTGCTTGGCTTGCTATGACGAATTAGGCAAATGAACGTAGTTCAATAACACTTACATTACAGTACATTTTTCCCCCTCGCAATTAGTTTTTAAGTTCCTTAAGAATAACATCAGCAGTATCTGAATTCTTTCTGAGTCTGCACAGTGAGTGTAACAATGGCTGGAAATTTTTAGAAGCAAACAAGTTACAGTCAACTCTTTCTAACTAGGAAGTTTCATGAAAAACTCCATGAGAGTTTGTGAAACTTAACGGCTTTTAGATAAAATAAGGTTAAAGGGCCAAGACTGTATATATGGTGGGACAGGGAGTATACGGGGAACTCTCTATTCCTTCTGCTTAATTTTTCTGTGAACCTAAAACTGCTCTAAGAAACTAAACATTTAAAAAAATAATGAACAGACCTATGAAAACCTTAAATATTTTCACCTTTACTAAAATCAGAGACAGCTTATTAAATAAATGCAATATCAATGATACTTTACCCATCATAAATTTGTAGTAAATGCTATACTGTTAATGTCCATTAATATGACTGCTAGAAACCTCAGTCTCTCCTTTCTTTATAAAAATTCCCAAAAAATGCTTATAAATGTGTTCCCTTTATTATGGATATTAACTACAGTAGGAGATTTTTCCAGTGTTTAGTGTTGTATAAAGTGTTTAATGTGATTTTGATTTTATACCTCACAGTTGCTAGGGTCCACCTTACAAATATTCACAGTTCACTTCAGTGAGCTCCGAGATAAGACACAGCAGCTTGATATTCAATTACTCAACAAATCCTAGGGAGTAACTTATGTACTTGTCCATCACTAGAGTAGAGGATAAGACAGACACGGTCTGGCCTTCAGGTAGCTTCTTGAGAAAGAGGATTTGGTGAAACATTTTATCACAGATGCACTACAATCTCACTCAGATTCTTTTACCGGTCATTGCTTCCGTCCTTCCAATTGCTGTGGATGTCATCTACAAAGAGCTCACAAGTGTCCTTGTCTCCTAAGATTTGCCCTCAGTCAGGAGCGCCCTCATTCACAAACATCTGAATGCTTATTCATACCCTTAGCCTCAGGAGGGACCCATAGCCAGTGACAATAAAGGGAGAGAAAAGTTAGACCTCTTTGCCTTAAAGTGAAGTATGTCTGTGATGCCATTCATGCTCCAAAGCTCCCCGTGAGATCAGGTTAGGCCGCACATCCACAGAAACCACATCCTTTCTTAGCTTCCGCCTCTGCTTTCTTCATTTTCTTACAGGCTTTTACTGAGAACGTTCCCTAGATCATCATTTGCCCAATAATCCCTGTTTTATCTCTGCTTACAGACAACTCAAAGACACTTTAACTTACTTAGTACAAGTGGACTGGTGTGTATTTCTTTCTTTTTAACTGAAGGATAATTGCTTTATAATATTTTGTTGGTTTCTGCCATACACCAACATGAATCAGCCACAGGTATACGTACGTCCCTTCCCCCTTGAACCTCCCTCCCACCTCCCACGCCATCCTGCCCCTCTAGGTTGTTTCTTGAGTCTCCTCCTCAATGCCCAGATAGGATTGCCAGATTTAGCAAATAAAAATACAGGATGCCCAGTTAAATTTGAAAATCAGATAAACAATGGATAATTTGTTAGTTTAAGTATGTCCATGTAATAATTAGGACATACTTCTGCTAACAAATTTTTCACTGTTGATTTGAAATTCAAATTAACCTGAAAGTCTTGTGTTTTACCTGACAACACTATTCCTAGAGGTGTTTGTTTGTTTGTTTTGTAGTCATGGCTTTATCTTCCATAGCTTCCCAACAAGGGCAGCCCTCGGCATCACCTGCCTACACTTTAGCTCTCCCTCTCCTATTCAACAACACTAACTTGGAGCTCTAAGGCTCAAATGTACTTCCTTCATCTTGTCATCTCTCCCAGAACTCCACTGAAAAAACTGATGGCATTTGCTGAAGCTCTGGCTTTTTCTTTAAATCTCCAGTACCTTCCTTTTTCTAATTATCCCCAAAGGGAGTGGCTCGTGATTTTCAAACATTAGAATTCAAACACACTCATATTCCACTAAAGCACTCAGAAGTAAATATTCATTATTATAACTTCACATAAAGGGAATTTGGGATTAGGAAAGGAAGCTATGGCAACCCACTCCAGTATTCTTGCCTGGAGAATCCCATGGACAGAGGAACCTTGCGGACTACAGTCCATGGGGGTCACAAGAGTTGGACACGACTGAGTGACTTTCACTTCACTACATAGTCAACTATACAGATAAGAGAATGAAATGAGGATAGCCATGTTAAATTTGGACAAGAAAATATGACACCAAATCAAATAGTAATCTTCAATGTGTAGATTAAAATAATTTAAACACATACCAATGTTCTGTAACATCTGTCAGTTAGAGGAGTAATGACAAGTCGAGGTGAGTTACCAAGATATTCATAAGCATATTTTACGTTGCAATTAATGATACGAACTCGAGCATTGTCATGTTCCCAATAATACCGAAGCTGAGCAAGCCACTGGAAATCTGTATCGTGTGAGACGCCTGGAAGGAATAAAGTAAAACAAGACACATAATCCTGAAATGGAAATAATTTGAAAACTAGATATTTTACTATTGTTTACAAAAGTATTAACATTAAAATAATTCACATTTTCTAATTTAAAGAAAAGATCATATAAAATTCTGCTGAGAGAGAAAAAGACATATAGTATAAGTTCTTGTTTCTAGAAACTATCAATATTTTATCTTCAATATTAAAAAGAAGTCACATACCCATATCAATCATGTCCATGACCACATCTCTAGCATGGACATCGATAGTAACTAAAGCCCCCAGAGTAATCCTTGTCTGCTTCGATAGTTTTCCTCTTACCAGCTCCACAATATCATTTAGTTGATTCTGAAGTTCCTTATAGTACTTCTTCAATCCCTACAAAATAAAAGCAATTAAACTAACATTATATAGTAGCCAAAGTGTGCATTTTATACATTTACTCTTTAACAAAATGATTCTGATTTCACAATGTAGCTCAGTATAAAAATGAATTCTAGAACAGAATAACTTTTGTCTGTGCACAAAAATTAAGAACAAATTTTTAAATAATTGTGCAATTTTAATGCTACAAGTAGAAAGTGGGGGAAGATTGCCCTTGAAAATTATAAGAAGCTAACTAAAAAAAAAAGAAACATAGCATGTAGAAAACAATGTTATTTAAAATATGCTTTACCTCTGTTCCACCACTGATAACTTCCTGTGTCTCAGAGGTCCAGAACATTTGAGAAACACAAAGCACCACCTGGCCAGGCCACTCCCGAACCCAGTCCCTTCTTGCAGATTCTGGATAAGCCTGAATAATTAAAGTGTATTTCTAAGTTTAAAAGGTGACAAGAGTAAAAAAGCTTAATGATTAACAACAAGTAAGTATGATATTGGTTACATTTGTAGGCTAGAATATATTCATGAAAAATTTTAGATGACTAAAAGATCTGAAATTTTTTTAAAAAGTCATATTTTTAAAATATTTGTTTATTGATAAAAGAATATAGAAAGATGAGCACCCATATGTCAATAATCAGTTATCTCTGGAAGAATCTGATTGTTGATTCTTCAGAAAGCTATTTTCCATAGGATTTTGATGTTTCTTTGCTATGGGGAGTTGTCAGTTTTCTGCATAATATACACATTACTTCTACTATAATGAGATATGAGGGTTTATTAAAGTTAAAAAATAAATCAGTCTAGCAATTTACATATACTGATGCCAAGATTTAACTGAAAAGGAGACTACACCATCTTGTAGCTAGACTGACTTAGTAGCTAGAACCCTTGTATTATTTATCCATGCTGCTACTGCTAAGTCGCTTCAGTTGTGTCCAACTCTGTGTGACCCCATAGATGGCACCAGGCTCCCCCATCCCTGAGACTCTCCAGGCAAGAGTACTGGAGTGGGTTGCCATTTCCTTCTCCATAGTTTTTCTAAAAACTTGTATGACCAGTGTATATAAATTTGAACAATTATATATTTGTCCAGTTATACACAGTTGAACAATCTACGCTATGAGTTCAAAGTATAGTTTCATTTCTTCTAAAATTTTTTAGGTTCAAAATGCATTTAAATGGATTTATTGGAAGGGTAGTCTTTTTAAAAATAACTTGTTGCCTCCTGGTGCTCTGTGATGACCTAGAGCAGTGGGGTGGGAGGAGGGGAGAGAGGCTCAAGAGAAAGGAGATATAAACATAATTATGACTAAGTCATGTTGTCGTACAGCACAAACCAACACATTTTAAGGCAATTTTCCACCAATTAAAAAATAAAAATAAATAAGGTTTTTAAAATAACTTGTTTTAAAAGTAAATGATAATAATAGAACTAAATTAAAAGCTGAAAAAAAAATGCAGAGCAAAGTATAAAGTTGACACTAATGGAATTTATATCCATATGTATACACATATTTATCTATTTATTGGCTGTGTTGCATAGCTTGTGGGATCTTAGTTCCTTGACCAAGGATTGAACCCAGGGCACGGCAGTGAAAGCACCAAGTCCTAACCTCTGGACGACCTGGGAATTCCCTGGAAACTATATTTTTAATACAATGATCCTTAAGTGTTAATTTACCAGTACTCATTCAAAAATCTCCTTTAAAAAAAAAAGCATTTACAGAATATAGGATATACATTAAATTCTAGGAAACACACCAGCCTCGCTGCAGCGATCACATCATGAATACTTCGAAGCATCAAATCTTCTACTTGAATTAGCCACTTTTCCACGGCACCTCGAGCTGCAGACGTGGAAATTAGTGCAATCAGCTCCACTCGTTCACCTTCAGAGCTATACATGGCCTTAATATCCAAATTGGGAAGGAACTCCAATTTGGCGATGCCTTCAAAGCATTTTTTCAAGTGGGGTTGAACTCTCAGTGGATCTTTGGTCTCTGACAGAATCTCTAGCATTTCATCATTAGATAAGAAGAAAAAACTAGAGAAAACCATGCAAATACAAAAGCTTTAGTTATAATTCATTGCACCTCAGAAAATGCTTTAATGATAGCACAATTGATTATTCATCATACCGAGGGAAGAAAAGTCGTTTTTTTTCAAGATATGCATTTAGGCCTTTCATAATTTTCTCCAAAAGTTCATTGCAGTTCTGCAGTTTTTCCAGTAAACCTGTTAAAGAAGTAGCAGCAAGAACCTAAAAGAGACCCATTCATTCAGGTCAGAACTTATATACCAGATATAATGATAAGATCTCAACATTAACTTATACGTCAAAAATGTTAAGATGTCAAAAGACTTATGAAAATTGTCAGGAAGTTTTTCATAATGTAAAACTATTAAAATTCAGTAAATCATAAGTATTCTTACCCAAAGTTGATAGTTGTAAGTGAGAAATTATGATCGTCATACATATTTTCATTTTTCCTGTATTCTTTTGAATGATAGGGGAAGAATATGCTAGTTTTGTTTGTGATTTAATTTTTACATTTACAACTGTCAACTATAAACAGTCTATTTTTACACTTTTAAAAGGTTCAATAAATTAAAAGAAGATAACCATCTCATGGCACATGAAAATGTCAGTGTCCATAAACAGTTATTCCATGGACACACCCATTCAGTTACATATTGTCTTTGGCCATTTTCTTGCTACAATAGCAGAATTGAGTAGTTATAAAAAACACAGTAGGTCTCCTAAAGCCTAAAGAATTTACCATGCAGCCCTTTGCAGAAAAAAAAACAAACTTCTGCTTTCAGTTCTCTAAGAAATAATGTCTTAGAAAGGTTCTAAAATCAACACATAAGGGAAGTCTTTCAAACATAAATTTTAGTACTATTGATGCTCAACAGTCCAGCACAGCTACTTTTTCATCCAACATTGAAATAAATTGTTATTTATTGAGTACCAGATTTTTTTAAAAAGTGCATATATAATATCTATGTGTATGAAAAATACATGGCCTGCCTTTCAACATTAAAATCACATTCAACAGTGTGCTATACTCACTAGGAGAGACACATAGCAAGCGAGACCAACTGAGAGAACTGCTGACTCTTTTTCCCATCACCCCAAGCATACAGAGTCACCGAGTGGAATGTCAGGTGGATCACCTGCATGACTCATATTCATTCATATTCATTCTCTCTCTCTCTTTCCCTCTCTCTCCCCCACCCTCTGACTGTCTTCATTTTATTTTCCTATTTATTTTTTCTAAATATTTATTTTTATTTATTTATTTGGCTGTACTGGATCTTAGCTGTGGAATCTAGTTCCCTGACCTGGGATTGAACTCAGGCTCCCTGCGTTGGAAGCATGCAGTCCTGGCCACTGGACCGTCAGGGAAGTCCCCTTTACTGTTTACTTTACAAGAGGAAGCATGGAGTATACATTCTAGAAGCCAAGTAAGTTAAATGCACATTTGAAGCAGCTCCACTATACATATTAAATGGTTATAAATAGTGTATCTTAAGAACTGAAAAGTAAAATTATTTATGCTTCCTTTTGTTTTCCTGAGCTTTCCAGTTTGTATACAATGAGTAGGTTTTATTTCTGTAGTTGGAAAAAAAGTGAAATGCCTTTTGTAATAGCCAGAAATAAAGGTTTCCCCTTTATTTGAAAGAGAGAAAACAAATACTTCACCTTTGGATCTTTCGCACAAAACTTCATGATATCCCTCCAGTGTCTGTCTACTGTCTGAAACTGACGCCCTTCTTCTGGCATCTGTTGCATGATATCCTCAGAGCAAAAAATGGGCTCCAAGTATAGCCAGTGAGCTTGTACCTTTAACCATTCATCAATCGTTTCTTGTATTCGAATCAAACGGTCCTCCCACGCCTTAATGGAAAGCATATTATACTGAATTCCAGTTATTAAAGGAAACATAAATTATAACAAAGGCTATGCATTTTAAATTCACTGTTATTTTTGAATCAGCGCAAAACAGCTCAAAGTCACTTGTAGGTGTCTCACACTGGCTTTGAAAAACTAGGAGGTCTGAAGTTTTTCTAAATCATTGAAACTCACAACTGTAAACGACTATAGTTATTTAGACCAATTTCCTAATCCGTAGGTGAACTGTCTCAAGTTTAAAAAGCATCCAGGAATATATCCTGCCCCACACCAGTGGTTATCAACCTAGGTGCTATTTTGCCCTCACCTCAAAGGACATTTCACAATGTCTGGAGGCATTTCCATTTGTCACAACTAGTGGGGTGAAGGTTCTACTTATATCAAATGGACAAAGGTCATGGATGCTGTTAAATACAGGACAACTCCCACAACAAAGAATTATTTACCCCAAAATGTCATTAGTGCCACGTTGAGAAATGTCAACACAATTTGCTCTACGTCAACACAATTTGGAAGGGGGAATCTTATTACCACACATCTCCAAGAATCCATTAGATATTTCATTAGCCAAGGATCATGTATATAATCTCTCTTTGATTCTTAAATCTATGGCATGAGAATATCAAGAAACTGGCCTCACATTTTTGTTTGAAAACCTCTAAGAGAGCTTTCAAATTTGTCTTATAAATTCTCCTTTGTCAAAAAAGAAGTACTTGCAAAAGACATCTTATCAGGAAAGGGTTAAGTCAGCCTGACTCAAGGCAAGATGTGCAGCATTACGTCCTTTTCCGTTCCGTCGCTCAGTCGTGTCCGACTCTTTGCGACCCCGTGGACTGTAGCCTACCAGGCTTCTCCGTCCATGGGATTCTCCAGGCAAGAATACTGGAATGGGTTACCATTTCCTTCTCCAGGGGATCTTCCAGACCCAGGAATTGAACCCGGGTCTCCCGCATTGGAGGCAGACGCTTTAACCTCTGAGCCACCAGGGAAGCCCTATGTCCTTTTAGATGAACATAACTCTTTGTCTTCTCCAAATAGTCAAAGCTAAGGTGCCCCATAACACTATGCCTAAACTAAAACCAGGCTGCTTTGTTTTGAATTTCAGCTGTCATTTTTAGCTGTGTGAACTTGGGTAAATTTTCTATCCTTGGTTTCCTTATCTATGAATACTGATAATAGTGTGCCTATCCTGGTTGTCTGCTCTGAGGATTAAATGAGTTAATAAATGTAAAGCTCCTAGAGTGGTATCTGGCACATATTTCAGTTCGGTTCAGTTCAGTTCAGTCGTTCAGTCATGTTCGACTCTTTGTGACCCCATGAATCACCGCACGCCAGGCCTCCCTGTCCATCACCAACTCCCGGAGTTCACTCAAACTCATGTCCATCGAGTTGGTGATGCCATCCAGCCATCTCATTCTCTGTCGCCCCCTTCTCCTCCTGCCCCCAATCCCTCCCAGCATCAGAGTCTTTTCCAGTGAGTCAACTCTTCGCATGAGGTGGCCAAAGTATTGGAGTTTCAGCTTTAGCATCAGGCACATATTTAGAAGTCAATAAATACTAGGGAGCAAATCCAGTTGTTGCTTATCTTTTTCCCACTTTATATAGTCTCCAGTTAGAATGTTGATACTAAAGCTCTTAGTTATTATAATTTATTTGCTTTCTGTATTTACCCACATCAACTATAAGGTCATGACATTAAATAATCTTACAGTCTCAAATATCATTTGTTTTCTTTAGTGGAAAATAATTAATTCGTTATTCTAAACGGTTCTCAAGCTCAAATATAAAGTACAGGATATAGAACTTCACTACAAGTTATAAGAATATATTATGAAACAGGGCCTAGGCTATCTAAAGTTAGATTAAATAATACCAACTGTTTTCCTTCCAAATCTATCACTGTCATCGGAGAAGATTTTTCTTAATAAAACATCATTTGTTCTTTTCAAAATCATTAGTGCTAATGTCTCATCTGTTCTACATATTTTCACATTAATTTTAAGGTAGATATCTGTTCTTGTATTTCAACAAAGCTATCCAACAAACTTACCTATTCCCACAAGAGTAAATGTATAATAAATTTCATTCTTTATAAATGACCAGGAGTTGATTATCATATTTAACAAACCTTTATCTCCTTTTCAAATGGTTTGATGAACGGTGAGCCTCTCATTGTCTGAGTTTTTATAATTTGATCATCAAGGAGAGCCTGAATCTCATCTACTGAAGAAAGAATACAGACTCCAGTATCACGATATAAACTTATATGAAAAGCAATATCATCCCAAGTTCCCATCATTGTAAGCATGGCTTTCTCTAATGAAAATTCCTAAACAGGATAAAAAAGAAAGAATGGGATGATGAGTAAGGAATCTTATTTACTATATGTATGGACTTCCCCTAGTGAATTTAGTAAGCATTTGGTGCATTTTTGTAAGATATTCTGCAACTGTCTTTAAGTTAGAAAAGGTTTTAAACAACTTTACAATTCCTATGGTGAATGACAATGTAGTTTTTAAAAATTCACTTGTTTTCAAAGTTGTCAGTATCAAAACAGACAACAGTATGAAAGACCTGCTGGATTTTCCTGGAGGTGCCTTTTTGAAGATGTTTTCAGTGTATTCAAGAAGACCACAGGGTCATACTTACTCTATCGAGAATATATACACATCACATGCCACATACACAGTCATCCATTTTCATTCGTAATGGAGAAAATACACATCAAAACTAGCATATCACCCATGCATATCAGAGTGTGGCAGAGTTAAGAAGAGGTCAAAGGAACCATTTCTACTCTGGATTCAGGACAAGGGAATCATACAGAAGTACAGACTTCGTGAGGGAAAGATACGAGTGGCCTTCTACCACTCTTCCCCAGGTTCTCCCACTGCTATCTCGAACTATACATTCAACCACAACTAAAACTATGATTATTTAATTAACAAACTCATCAAATAAGGTATTTCAGTCGATCTGCATATTTACCTTGCTTGCACCTGCACTTATCACTTCAAATTTGTCCAAGTATGGTGCAAGGTTTAATTTTAAAACTTTCTTCAGTGTAGTTCCAGAGTCTGGAGTTAAATCATAGCCTACAATTTCTGATAACTGCTTCCAATGACGCGCTCTCATTCCTGGATTGCAAAGGATAGAGACAGTAGGGATGTAATCCTAATGATGAAAATGGAAACAATAATGAGTCACTCACTTGACTTTCATACTCATACACTTGAAATTATGTGATAAATTTAATGAGCCCATTTAAGATTTAATGAGTTAGATTCAGGAGGGGTGAGAAACTAACAAAATTATTCTGAAGTTCATCTGCACAAATAAACATGTAGAAATAGCCAAGAAAACTATAAGAGTTAAAAAAGTAGGGGTGGTGGTAAATGTTCTATAAGATATTAAAGTATATGCTAGAACTACAATAATTAAAACTATCATAGTATTATAGAAATACAAAGTCATGTTTATTCTATTTTTATATGGAGAAATATGTAGTATAACATAACACATAGCTATGCAAACATATACATAGCATAAATGGGAAAAAACCTGCACCAAAATATAACCAACTGTAAATAAAAAAATACTCAACAAAAACACTTAACTCATCACTTTTGATACTGATATTAAAACATTTCACTTGTTTTAAAATTTACTATCAGGAACAACATAAGCATACCCATAATACTTCTAATCAACACTGTATTGAGTCTCTTAGCCACTGAGGTAATATAAATAAATAAAAGCTATGGAGGAAGAGTGGGATCAAGATGGCAGTGTAGGAAGACCCTGAACTCACCTCCTCCGATGGGCAAAGAAGGAATGACAATGAAATAGGTAGAAGGGGTGGAGATGTAATCTAGTCAGAAACCAAACTCTGAGGTCAATGATACACAAATGAAAAGAGCATTACAACTGCAGAGTTCTTCTCCAAGGAGCACAGGGTCTAAGACCCACTTTGGCCTCCCCTGCCTGGAGGTCTTGCACTGGGAAGACAAGCCTCCAGAGTGTTTGACTTTGAAAACCAGTTGGGCTTCCATTCAAGAGAGACAGAGGGTTATAGGAAACAAAGACAATGCTCTTAAAGGGTACAGGCAGAAGCTCACATGGTCCAAGTTCCAGCAAAGAGGCAGAAGTTTGAGAGGCACCTGTGTCAGACCCACTTGCTGATTTTGGAGAGCCTATCAGAGGCAGGAGGCCTCTGGGACTCGCCCTGGGGACAGAGATCCTGGTGGCAGCCATTGTGAGGCTCACCAGCAAGTACCATTTATGAATTCTCCCTCTGGCCTGCTGGTGCTGGGGGCTTGCCCTGGCCATTGGAGGGCCCACAGCAACTTTGCACCACCAGGCTACACAGTCAAACACAGAGAGAGGCTGCCCCACCCACAATGAGCCTGAAGCAGGTGCACTGTCCAGCCGCACGTCAGCCTCACCAGGAGGCTGCCATGCCCACCAGGGCACTGACAACAACTGCATGAGTCACAGCATTGCAGCCAGACAGGCCAAGGGCCAGCCCCACTTAAATCCTCAACAGTTAGCCCTTCCACAACATAGGGAAGCATGTGGTATGAATAGGAGACACCCCTGGAGCAGACGAGCCTAGTGCCGGAACGGAGTGTGCTGCTGGGCCATACAGGATGTCTCCTATATAACATCACTTCCCCAAGATCAAGAGACCTAACAGTCCTAGTCAATATACAAACGTGACCACAGGGAATTAGGCAAAATGAGGAGACAAAAGGAATATGTTCCAAACAAAGGAACAAGACAAAACCTCAGAAGAAGAACTATATTAAATGCAAATAAGCAATCTACCCACTATAGAGTTCAAGGTAATACACAGATGCTCAATGAACTCAGAAGAACGGACAAACACAGAATTTCAACTAAGAGTTAGAAAATATAAAGAAGAACCAGTCAGAGCTGAAGACTATATTAACTGAAATGAAAAATATGCTAGAAAGTATTAACAGTAGATAGGATAATACAGAAGGACAGATCAGTGATTTGGAAGACGAAGTAGCAGACATCACCCAAGCTAAGCAAGAAAAAAGAAAAAAAGGATTTTAAAAAACAACGATAGTTTAAGAGACTTCTGAGACAACATCAAGTGTACTCACTTTCATGTTATAGGGGCCCCAGAAGGAGAAAACTGAGAGAAAGGAGGAGAGACTTCTTTGAGGAAACATTAGCTGAAAACTTCCCTAACCTAGAGAAGGAAATAAATACCCTCCTCTAGGAAGCACAGAGAATCTCAAACAAGATGAACCCAAACAGGTCCACACCAAGACACATTTTAATTAAAATGACAAAAATTAAAGATAAAGAGAGAATCTTAAAAGCAGCAAGAGAAAAGCAACTAGTTATGTATTGTACAAGGGAACTCCCGTAAGACCTTAAGCAGACTTTTCAGCAGGAACTCTGCAGAAGGAAGTGGAACAATATATTCAAAATGATGAAAGGAAAAAACTACAACCAAGAAAACTTTACCTGGCAAGGTTATTTTTCAGATTTATCTTTATCTCTGAAGAAGAGACAAAGACTTTCACAGACAAGCAAAAAGCTAAAAGAGTTTATCACCACCAAACAGACCTTACAACAAACGTTAAAGAAATAACAAGTATAAATAAACAAAATTGTAAAAGGAAAAATCTCACTGGTAAAGGCAAACCTGGAGAAATAGTAGTTAATTAACCACTCATAAAGCTAGGAGGAAACATAAAAGACAAAAGCAGTAAAAATCATCTCTGTCTGCAATAGCAGTTAAGGCAAAAATTAACAGATGTAAAAAGGATAAAACATTTGGGGAGGTTAGTAAAAATGTAAGGTATTCAAACTTAAGAGATCATCCACTTAAAATAGACATCTATAATCAGTTCAGTTCAGTCGCTCAGTCGTGTCCGACTCTCCGCGACCCCATGAATCACAGCACGCCAGGCCTCCCTGTCCATCACCAACTCCCGGAGTTCACTCAAACTCATGTCCACAGAGTCGGTGATGCTATCCAGCTATCTCATTCTCTGTCGTCGCCTTCTCCTCCCGCGCCCAACCTTTCCCAGCATCAGAGTCTTTTCCAGTGAGTCAACTCTTCGCATGAGGTGGCCAAAGTATTGCAGCTTCAGCTTTAGCATCAGTCCCTCCAATGAACATCCAGGATTGATCTCCTCCAGAATGGACTGGTTGGATCTCCTTGCAGTATAAGGGACTCTCAAGAGTCTTCTCCAACACCACAGTTCAAAAGCATCGATTCTTCGGCGATCAGCCTTCTTCACAGTCCAACTCTCACATCCATACATGACCACAGGAAAAACCATTGCCTTGACTAGACGGACCTTGGTTGGCAAAGCAATGTCTCTGCTTTTTAAAATACTATCAAGGTTGGTCATAACTTTCCTTCCAAGGAGCAAGCGTCTTTTAATTTCATGGCTGCAATCAGCATCTGCAGTGATTTTGGAGCCTAAAAAAATAAAGTCTGACACTGTTTCCACTGTTTTTCCATCTATTTCCCATGAAGTGATGGGACCAATAGGTTGTTATAAATGAACCTCCTGGTAACTACAAACCAAAACCATGTAGCAGTTCAGTTCAGTTCAGTCGCTCAGTCGTGTCCGACTCTCCGCGACCCCATGAATCACAGCACGCCAGGCCTCCCTGTCCATCACCAACTCCCGGAGTTCACTCAAACTCATGTCCACAGAGTCGGTGATGCCATCCAGCCATCTCATTCTCCGTCGTCCCCTTCTCCTCCCGCCCCCAACCTTTCCCAGCATCAGAGTCTTTTCCAGTGAGTCAGCTCGTCG
Organism: Moschus berezovskii; assembly: GCF_049115385.1. Classification (NCBI taxonomy): domain Eukaryota; kingdom Metazoa; phylum Chordata; class Mammalia; order Artiodactyla; family Moschidae; genus Moschus; species Moschus berezovskii. The sequence continues at coordinate 16,828,062 of NC_142483.1, forward strand.
CATGAGGTGGCCAAAGTATTGCAGTTTCAGCTTTAGCATCAGTCCTTCCAATGAACATCCAGGATTGATCTCTAGAATGGACTGGTTGGATCTCCTTACAGTATAAGGGACTCTCAAGAGTCTTCTCCAGCACCACAGTTCAAAAGCATCGATTCTTCGGCGATCAGCCTTCTTCACAGTCCAACTCTCACATCCATACATGACCACGGGAAAAACCATTGCCTTGACTAGACGGACCTTGGTTGGCAAAGTAATGTCTCTGCTTTTTAATATACTATCAAGGTTGGTCATAACTTTCCTTCCAAGGAGCAAGCGTCTTTTAATTTCATGGCTGCAATCAGCATCTGCAGTGATTTTGGAGCCCAAAAAAACAAAGTCTGACACTGTCTCCACTGTTTTTCCATCTATTTCCCATGAAGTGATGGGACCAGATGCCATGATCTTTGTTTTCTGAATGTTGAGCTTCAAGCCAACCTTTTCACTCTCCTCTTTCACTTTCATCAAGAGGCTTTTGAGTTCCTCTTCACTTTCTGCCATAAGGGTAGTGTCATCTGCATATCTGAGGTTATTGATATTTCTCCCGGCAATCTTGATTCCAGCTTGTGCTTCTTCCAGCCCAGCGTTCCTCATGATGTACTCTGCATATAAGTTAAATAAGCAAGGTGACAATATACAACCTTGACGTACACCTTTTCGTATTTGGAACCAGTCTGTTGTTCCATGTCCAGTTCTAACTGTTGCTTCCTGACCTGCATACAGGTTTCTCAAGAGGCAGGTCAGGTGGTCTGGGATTCCCATCTCTTTCAGAATGTTCCACAGTTTATTGTGATCCACACAGTCAAAGGCTTTGGCATAGTCAATAAAGCAGAAATAGATGTTTTTCTGAAACTCTCTTGCTTTCTCCATGATCCAGCGGATGTTGGCAATTTGATCTCTGGTGCCTCTGCCTTTTCTAAAACCTGCTTGAACATCTGGGAGTTCACGGTTTACATACTGCTGAAGCCTGGCTTGGAGAATTTTGAGCATGACTTTACTAGCGTGTGAGATGAGTGCAACTGTGCGGTAGTTTGAGCATTCTTTGGCATTGCCTTTCTTTGGGATTGGAATGAAGACTGACCTCTTCCAGTCCTGTGGCCACTGCTGAGTTTTCCAAATCTGCTGGCATATTGAGTGCAGCACTTTCACAGCATCATCTTTCAAGACTTGAAATAGCTCAACTGGAATTCCATCACCTCCACTAGCTTTGTTCGTAGTGATGCTTTCTAAGGCCCACTTGACTTCACATTCCAAGATGTCTGGCTCTAGGTCAGTGATCACGTTATCGTGACTATCTTGGTCGTGAAGATCTTTTTTGTACAGTTCTTCTGTGTATTCCTGCCATGTAGCAGTTACCACAAAAAGAGAGAGTCAGTGCATCACTGAAAACCTCAAACAGGAAATTTTAAAATACCATGAGACAAATGAAAATGAAAACATAATATTTCAAAATCTATGGGACACAGTAAAAGCACTTCTAAGAGTAAATTTTACAGCAAACAAATCCACCTCAGGAAATAAGAAAATTCTCAGTCTAACCTTAACCTGAAGGAACTAGGAAAAGAAGAACAAACAAAACCCAAAGTTAGTAGAAGGAAGGAAATAATGAAGACCAGAGTAGAAATAAATAAAATAGAAACTAAAAAGAAAAAAGAAAAAGACCAATAAAGCTAAGAGCTAGTTCTTTTAAAAGATAAAATTGATAAACCTTTAACCAGACTCATCAAGAAAAAAAAAGAGAGCCCAAATAAATAAAATCAGAAAAGAAAGAGAGGTTACAACTGACACCACAGAAATACAAAGGATCATAAGAAACTACTGCAAACAATTATACACCATAAAATAGACAACCTAGAAAAAGTTAATACATTCCTAGAAATGTAAAATCTTCCAAGACTGAATAAGGCAGAAATAGAAAATATGAACAGACTATCAGTAATGAAACTGCATTATTAATTAAAAAATGCCTAACAAAGAAAAGCCCAGGCCAGATGGCTTCACAGGTGAATTCTGCCAAACAATTAAAGAAGGGTTAACACTTTTCCTGAAACTATTCCAAAAAATTACAGAGAAAAGAATGTTCCCAAATTCATTCTACAAGACCAGTTACCACCTGGATACCAAAACCAAAGACAACACACAAAAAGAAAACTACAGGCAAACATCACTGATGAACATAGATGCAAAAATCCTCAACAAAATACAAATAAACTCAACAATTAATTAAAAGAATCATACATCATGATCAAGTGAGATTTATCCCAGGGACACATGGATGATTCAATATCTGCAAAGTAATCAATTTTAACCACATTAAAGAATAAAAATCATATGACCATCTCAATAGATACAGAAAAAGCTTTTGCCAAAATTCAATATCCATTTATAATAAAAAAAAAACTCTCAACAAAGTGAGTATAGAGGGATCATACATCAATATATTAAAGGCCATATATGACAAGCCCACAGCTATCATCAAACTCAATGGTGAAGAGCTGAAAACATTTCCTCTAAGTTCAGGAACAAGACAAAGTTGCTTACTCTAACCATTTTTATTCAATACAGTATTAGAAGTCCTAGTGACAACAGGAAGCGCGAGTTTGATTCCTGGTTGAAGAACTAAGATCACACATGCCCCAGCCAAAAATAAAGAAAGAACATAGCAGGGAAAAAAATTATTGATACTACTAGTGGTATGGGACATTCCATCTCAAGATGACTTTAAGAGATTATGATGGGGCACGGCTATGAAGACAGGAATAATGGATGTTGCTGATAAGAAAGGAAAACAGGAATATCATCTGGATAAATTTAAAACATGACCAAAGGCTTAAATGGTAACAATCAGTTCAGTTCAGTTCAGTCGCTCAGTCGTGTCTGACTCTCCGCGACCCTATGAATCACAGCACTCCAGGCCTCCCTGTCCATCCCCAACTCCTGGAGTTCACTCAAACTCATGTCCACAGAGTCGGTGATGCCATCCAGCCATCTCATTCTCCATTGTCCCCTTCTCCTCCCGCCCCCAACCTTTCCCACCATCAGAGTCTTTTCCAGTGAGTCAACTTGTCACATGAGGTGGCCAAAGTATTGCAGTTGAAGATTACAGTTTACTAAAACTGACATAAAATTAACACAAAACCTGAATATTCCTATATCTATTTTGAAAAAATAAAACTGCTTTCAAAATCCTTCCCATAATGTTCCAAGTCAATGGTATCAGTGGCAAATGTTTCTCTAAAATATTTTTAAAAGAAATAATAACAATTTCATTCAAATCTCTTTTGGAAAATAGAGACAGACTTTCCCGTTTGTTTCATAAGGTCAACATAATCTTGATAACAAAACTTGACAAAGATATTACAAGAAAATTAAGACCAACATCTCTCCTGAATATAATCTCAAAAATCCTCAATAAAATATTAATATACAAAGCCTAGTCTTCCTAGTCCTGTTTCCAGAACTGATTATGTCCTGGAAATCAGTAAAAAAAGACCAACTATTAAATTAAAAAATAGACAACGATAAGACCAAATAGTTCACAAGCAAAGAAATACAAAATATTCTTAGCCACTCCAGTACTATTGCCTAGAAAATCCCATGGATGGAGGAGCCTGGTAGGCTGCAGTCCGTGGGGTCACTAAGTCGTGAGCGACTTCACTTTCACACATTGGAGAAGGAAATGGCAACCCACTCCAGTGTTCTTGCCTGGAGAATCCCAGGGACCGGGGAGCCTGGTGAGCTTCCGTCTATGGGGTCACACAGAGTCGGACATGACTGAAGTGACTTAGCAGCAACAACAGCATGCTTAACACTTTATGTAATAAGAAAAATGAAATTCTACTAGTAGATTACCAAAAATCCAAGTATGATGACACTCTGTTGTCAAGGTTGGTGCAAATAGACTCTGATGCTGGGAAGGATTGGGGGCGGAAGGAGAAGGGGACGACAGAGAATGAGATGCCTGGATGGCATCACCAACTCGATGGACATGAGTTTGAGTGAACTCCGGGAGTTGGTGATGGACAGGGAGGCCTGGCGTGCTGTGATTCATGGGGTCGCAAAGAGTTGGACACGACTAAGCGACTGAATTGAACTGAACTGAAAACCCATACGGAAGGTAATTCAGCTATAGACTTGAACCTGAAATTTACTCTTTGGCAATTTACCTTGCAGTTCCCACTTCATACTTAGAAATTTTTACACCAATATATAATATTTATAGGTGTAAAAGATAATGAAAAAACTATATATACAAGAAAAGATCTCTAAGATAAATTAACCAAAACAATGGGGGAAATAATACATACAGTACGCTAATTTTATGTAAAAAGGTAGGAGGTTTAGAAAATATTCATATTGTTATATGTTTTAAAAATCTCTTAAGTATACAAAAGAAAGTAAGAACATAGCAAGGAGATTGTTCAGGTGTATATTTTTTATATTTTTAAGTCATGTGTATTTATTAAATATTAAAAGTAATTTAAAGCAGTTTAAAATCTTTTTCAGGCAGCTCACAGAATCTCTGAGAGTGCTAGGCATAGACTGGAACAATGCTGAAAATCCCATGACAGTTTGCCTCTGAGCATGCTGACGGTGGAAGCATGGCACTGCCGCTAGACTAGAGCCACTGCCACAACTGCCTTGGGAGGTTGGACACATTATTTACTGCCACAAAAACTGTTATTATCCTCTTTATAAATGAGGTGACTGAGACATGAGAGGTTAAATATCTTACACAAGTGGCATATTGCCATTACTAAGCACAGAATTGTGATATAAACCTAGGTAGTATGACTTCAATGGAGCTGGCAATGGCACCCCACTCCAGTACTCTTGCCTGGAAAATCCCATGGATGGAGGAGCCTGGTAGGCTGCAGTCCGTGGGGTCGCTAAGAGTCGGACACAACTGAGTGACTTCACTTTTCCTTTTCACTTTCATGCATTGGAGAAGGAAATGGCAACCCACTCCAGTGTTCTTGCCTGGAGAATCCCAGGGACGGGGGAGCCTGGTGGGCTGCCGTCTATGGGGTCGCATAGAGTCGGACACGACTCAGCAGCAGCAGCATGACATCAAAGCTTTCTCAGGTAACCCATACTCGGTGCTGCTGCTCACAGTATAGGCTGACTTGTTCACTCAGTAATTTTTTTACCCTCTTCATATCAGTGTACCTGGTCATTATAGTCTTTTATATTTCTCAAGCATGTTCTAGCATGTTCCCTGAAGGGACTGATTATGATGACTTCCTCAGGACAGAATGAAGCATGTATTAAGAAACAGATCAGGTTTTTTGGATTCAGCTTTGGTTTTGCTTTCCAGCTTTTGCATTTCTCTTCATGAGCACTTGCTGCAAACAGGTCCAGCAGGGCTTTCTAAACTGTCCTTAAATGTGTTCGTACCTTAAACACTTTTATCTGCTCCATGACTGTAGTGCACATGGCAATGGTAGGATTCTCTTTTGGTTCCTCTTCAAGTTTCTCTTCTTCCAGAGATCGTCTTTTTGCTGCTTTTCTTTTTTCTTGTAATTCCTTCTTTTGCTTTGTTTGGAAAAATTTCAGAGTCTTAAAAATTTCCCGGGAAAATTCCTCTATATCAGTTTCCATGGCTTCCCCATTAAGGTCCAAAAACCCTCCATCCATCCACCTGAAAGAAAAAATAATATTAAACTCAGACTTTTGGTGTGTTAAGAGGCCTTAGGCTAGGTCCTTCATTTTGTAACAGAAACCACGAAGAACAAGAACAGGTAACCGTATTTCTCAGTCACACAGAGCTGATGACAGAGATAATACTAAATCTGCCACTTGAGCTATGCTGCATGTGCTAAAATATGAATCAGATTGTCAATGGACAATTAATGATACCCAAATAAAATGCTGATTTGACTCCATACTTCTAATTTTTGGTGTTAAGCATGAGTCAAATCAACTAACTGCATTAAAAATGGAATCAAATCTGGAAAACCTAAATAAGACTTGATTAGATATTATATTAATAAGATTAGATGGTACCCTAGCAACATTTGACACTTCTATATGATATTTGGTTTTTCTATCAAATGGACTGGTAAGTCCTACTTTTAAACACTTAGCCAACAACAATAGCAATAAAAATCAACATACATTTTATAAATCTTTTTATATCTTTGCTGAACTGTTTATTACATGACCAGAAATTACCGTTTTTCTGTTCGTTGCCACTTCAAAACTAAATTAAAAAACTTCTGATAGGGCTCAATGTTAACTTTTAATTTATCCAGTTCAGGATATTTTGTCAGTTCCCATTTGAAAAGTTCCTCTTCTTTATTAATAAACTGAACTGCTTCTTCAGATTCCTGAATACGTTTTTGTAGTTGTCTTACATCTGTCACATACTGAAAGCAAAGGATTTTTTAATTTCAAGAAATACCCAAGTAATGTTATAAAAATAAGATTAAACAATACTTCATAGGCTATGTCCTTGCATATATATATAGCAACTTTATAACCAACTTCACAGCAATCCTATGACAGGAAGCGAAAAATGGCTATGTCTACTTAACAAAAAGAAAACCAACGCACAAAAAAGATTACGTAATTAGCAGCAGTTCCAGGACTACAAGCCAGGCCCCTCTTTGCCTTAAGCACATGCTTTTCTATATTATACAAATGCCTGCTAGCGTGCAGAGTTCCCTCAGCAGTGTTTCACTCTTAGCGACTCCGTGGACTGTACCCCCCAGGCTCCTCTGTCCGTGGGATTCTCCAGACAAGTAGACTGGAGTGGGTTGCCACGCCCTCCTCCAGAGGATCTTCCCAACCCAGGGATCAAACCCGCATCTCTTACGTCTCCTGCATTGGCCAGGCAGGTTCTTTACCACTGGAGCCACCTGGGAAACCCTACACAAACATGTCCTATAATTATCTACCAGCCTGCCCCAGCCACTGTCTATATTTATCAGACCTGTTGCATGCGGTCCAATTCTGCAAATTCTGCAAACTCTTCCATGCGCCGGGATTCCTTTTCTAATTCCAAAATCAGTTTCTCTCTCTTTGCTATTAGTTCATTTTCTTTTCTATGTTTAGCATTCTCAATGAGCTTTAAAAGAAAACAATTGAATCATGTTAATTATTTTGTTACAAAGCAAAGGATGATCAAATGAGAAATCTGAATGCTTTGTACAGTAACAAAAAACATCAGCAAAGTAAAACATTGTACACAAATAAAACATTGACGGATATGAAAGAAAAAGAATAATAAATTACACAGAAAAAATTTTCTGTATCTCCAAAGTGACCATAATAATTCTTAATTTAAGTAGATACTTCAACTGTTTAACAGATTCTGGGAAAATAATAAAACCTACCATATATTGAGCAATTCTTATGTCAAGGATTATTAAACACTTTACCTACATTACCACAAGTATTATATCCTCATTTCAGAGATGAAGAAATTTAAGCATACAGAGATTAAGATTCATGTCCAATGTCACAAGATCATGAAAGTTAAAATCTGGATTAGAATTCTGGCTTATCTGATTGAAGTCCATGCTTTTCATTACTATACTATCTCACTTCCCAATTTAGGAAAAGCTAGCTTAAATTAGGACTTTTTCAAAATTTGAACTATATTCTGTATTATATAAAATCCTGAATCTGCAACTTCCTCCTGGGAAAGTTACTTAACTTCTCTGAGACTCGTTTTTCTCAGCTATGAAATGGGGGAAATAGGAGCACCTGGGATTTGTGTCAGTATTAAATTATTTAATAAATGGAGAGTACTGAGCACAGTGCCTACGATTAGTATTCTTTTAGTAATTTCCTTTTTAAAAATGTATTTATTTTGGCTGTGCTGGGTCCTCACTGTGGCTCAAGGGATCTTCACTGGGGCATGCAAACTTCTTAGTAGTAGCTTGAGAACTCTTAGTTATGGCATGTGGGATCTAGCTCCTTGGCCAGGGATCAAACCAGGGTCCCCTGCATTGGGAGCATGGATCCCTAGCCACTGGATGACCAGGAACCCCCCCATTATTAATTTGATAATAGTTCTAACTTTTTAATGTCATTCCCACTTTTTAAAACCTTGTGGGTTAAGACTGTCTTAAGCCTGCAGGGCCATAAATTTTGCTAATCCCAAACTTATACTGACACATGAAGTTACTTTTTAAAAGTAGATGGCAAGGGACTCCCCTGGTAGCACAGTGTTTACCTGCCAGGAGATGTGGGTTCGATCCCCGGTCTGGGAGGATTCTGCACGCCTCAGAGCAACTAATCCTGTGCCACAACCACTGAAGCCTGTGAGCCCTACAGACTGTGCTCCACAGCAAGAGAAGCCACCCAAGGAAAAGCAACCACAACTAGAAAGTAGCCCCTACTCTCTGCAACTAGAGAAAGCCCACATGCAGCCAAAAATAAGTAAATATAGCAATGTGTATGTGTCAAAAAAAAAAAGTAGATGGCAAGTATGTATGAAAATTAAATGAACATTGAACTTAAAATATCAGAATACAAAAATACATAAGGAAAAATATATTTACCTCATCATTTTCATCAAAGACAGGATTAATTTTCCAAGGCCACATAAGGACAGCTGAATTTAAAGCTAAGTCTTCTGGAGGAAATAGAAATACATCTAAAAAGTAACTCATCCGGCGTTTGGATTCCTACAGAAGAAACTCCAGATATGTTAAACCGTGTAGAAAATCTAAGTGAGTGAAAGTGAAAGTCGCTCAGTCGTGTCCAATTCATTGCGACCCCATGGACTATATAGTCCATAGAATTCTCTAGGCCAGAAAACTGGAGTGGGTAGCCATTCCCTTCTCCAGGGGATCTTCCCAACCAAGGGATGGAACCCAGGTCTCCCGCACTGCAGGCAGATTCTTTATCAGCTGAGCCACAAGGGAAGCCCTAAAGCATTATGAAAAAGAGAAACAACAACAATTTCCAATACTTTTTCAAATTTCAATCTGACTCAGATTATTAACTGCTATTTCATATCACCCAAATCACATGAGTATTTCAATTACTATAGGATTATTTATCTGGCTTCATAGCACGCAATTGAAGACTTTTATAGTAAGAGGTGGTTCAGATGGTAAAGAATCTGCCTGCAATGCAGGAAATCGAGATTTGATCCCTGGATCGGGAAGATCCCCTGAAAAACGGAATGGTAACCCACTCCAGTATTCTTGTCTAGAAAATACAATGGAGAAAGGAGCCTGGCAAGCTACTGTCTGTGGTGTCACAAAGAGTCAGACATGACTGGAGGACTAACACACACACAAACACATACCATAACTTTTTACTAGTTTTCACTTGCAATTGACTTAAGATAAACGTACTTGATTATCCATGTATATGACTAAAAATGGTGATCAAATATGCATTTTTTTCCAGCAATCCTGTGGGGTTTTTTTAAGGATTTTACAGTTTTATTCTTATGTATTTAATTTTTGAATCTTTGATGACAAAGATTTTAACATTTTTTATTTTGTTTTGCATCTTCAATAACAGTACCACTTCTTTTGTCTACCATTAGCATATAGCAATTGTCCAGAAAGAGTTTAGGAGTGACTGGCAAAAAAAAAAAATTATTTAAAACCAATAGATTTACTTGAATAAGACATTAAATATCTTTACCCCTTATAACCTTCATTGATCTGTATGCAGTGCTGTAATTTTTAAGAACTGAAATACAGATTCAAAGGCTAATTTAAGAGTTTTTGCTTGATACACACATAGGATGTATATGTATATAATATATATAATGTTCAGAATGCATTATATATGTATTATATTGCACATAGAAATTAACCCAATAAAACCTGATTCATATAACTAGCTGTATTAATAGATTAAAGGAGAAAATGCCTAAGATCATACCAATAGTTGCAAAAAATAAAACTCAACATCCAAGCATAATAATGTTTTTAAACTAATTTTTATTGGAGTATAGTTGATTTATAATGTTGTGTTAGTCTCCTGTGTACAGCAAGTCTGCAACTGGATCACCAGGGAGGCCCCTGCGTCTCACATTTTTAAACAAAAATTAGAGTATAATATAGGTGAATAGGTGCATAACCTTGTGTTGAGGGAGGCATGAGCATATGTACTACTAAATGTAGAAACTATAAAAGAAAATATTTTTTAAACCTTTGTTAAGGATGCACATAAGGAGAAACTAAAGGAAAAAAATGATTACTGTAGAAACCAGGTTGACACCTCTAGGAGGTGGAAAAAGGGAAGTAATTATGGTCCGAAAGTCATATGCAAAGGATTTCTACGGTGCTGGCAATACCCTATTTCTTCACCTAGGTGGTGGCAACATAGTTGTTCACTTTATAACTTTGTTTAACCATATGTTTTATTAATTCTCAATATGTGTACCATATTTCACAATGAAAAAAATTTTTTTAATATGTAAATTTAGAAATTCCTACCTTGATCCGTGAAACCAACTCCTGAATTCCTACAGTTCGGGCCTTTTCTACATAAGATATAAGCTCCATCATTTCCTCTGTTGTCTCAGGAACTTTTAATGCATGCTCTTTAATTGCTTCAAATTCACTGCAAATACTGACATAATACCTTGCTTTATTATAGGTACAGTAATTAATGCTATATTACACTCAATTATGATTACTATAAAATAGGAACTGTGATCCTAAAAACAATAAGTTAGGTATCTTAAAATATTTAACTGTAACTTAACTGACACAACTCAGGATGCACCATAGATTTATAAAATCTATAAAATTAAGGCAACATTTTCAGTGTGAAATAGAGCATGCTTTGGATCGATCAGGTGTCTCTATATCTAAATCTTGCCTCAGCTGCTCCTAGCTTTGAGTATTTATGTGAATTTCATAGCCTTAATTTCCATATTTGTAAAATGAAGGTATTAAATTCATCTTGTGGGATTGTTGTAATACAATCATGAATAATGAATACAAAAGAGCCCAGCGCGTAATACACTCTCAATTACTGGTGACTATAGTGTTAGTATAATCATCAGCTTAATTATTACTAGCAGCAGTAATGTCCCTTGTGAAATATGGCAACTGAAAAGATCAAATCTCTGCATACATTTAAAAATTCCATGATTCTTTCAGAAAGTTTTTGTATGCATGAATCTATTAATAGATACCCTATACCTATACCCATTGTTTAACTAAGATATATTTCATATAATTTTTTCCCTATGCTTTGCAGTATCAGTATTGTCATGCCATTGCTAGAAATATCAGAAAAACTCCTTGTAAAAACAAAGTACAAAAGAGGTAAGTGATTTTAAAAATAAATTTTAGTTCATGCAGGTATTTCATTTATATTATGTAATTATACTTATTCATTCATTTAATAAATAACTGAATACCTACAGTGTGCTAAGCAAAGTTCTAAGCATTGGAGATATAACACCAAATAGATCAAGTCCCTACCATCATAAAGCTTACATTCACGTTGATGAGAGAGACAAAAAATACATAAATACATAACACAGTTAGGTAGTAAAAAGTTCTATGAAGAAATAAAAAAGTAAAGGGATAAAGAATGATGGAGTATAGAGAAAGAACCAGTATTTTATATAAAGTGACCAGGAATGATCTCTCTGCTGCTGCTAAGTCACTTCAGTCGTATCCCACTCTGTGTGACCCCATGGACGGGATCTCTCTAGAGAGGTGATAATTCAAAATGAGAGAAAGAAAAAAAAGAGTCATACAAATATCAGGGGAAAAGCTTCCAAGGAAGAAAAATAACAAGGATAAAAGCCTGAGGTAGCAAAAAGCTTCGAACAGTGTAGGAATGGCAAGCAGAGCAGTGTGAATACAAAAAAGAGGACAGAACATGAAGCTGTAGAGGGAACAGAAATCAGATCACGTAGGGCTTGACAGCATTTTTAAAAAGCTTTTTGTTGTTGTGAATCATTTTTAAAGTCTTTATTGAATTTCTTACAATATTACTTGTGCTTTACATTTTGGTTTTTTGGCCATGAGGCATGTAGGATCTTAGTTCCCTCACCAAGAATCCAACCCACACCCCCTGCATGGGAAGGCAAATTCTTAACCATTGGATCGCCAAGGAAGTCTGACGGTTAATTTTTGATTATCAATATTTTAAGAGTGGCTTCCCTGGTGGTCTAGTTGTTGGGAGTCCACCTGCCAATGCAGAGGACACGAGTTCGATCTCTGGTCCAGGAAGATCCCACATGCCAGGTGGCAACTAAGCCAATGTGCCACAACTACTGAGCCTGAGCTCTAGAGCCTGTGCTCTGCAACAAGAGAAGCTATCACAGTAAGAAACCCGCTCACTGCAAAAAAGAGTAGCACCCTCTTGCTGCAATTTAGAAAGCCTGCGCACAGCAACAAAGACTCAGCACAGCCAAAAATAAATATTAATAAATAAATATTTAAAATTATTTAGAAAAATAGTTTTTTAGAAGGATGTATTAATGTTGATGATGCAAAAAATAGATGATTCTACTGTGGGTGCTTTCTTCTTACTAGAGCAGAATCTGAGTCCCGTTGGAGCAACAATACAATTAAAAGAAAAGGAAGTGGAAGTTTCACGGCAGTCTAATGGCTAGGACTGCGTGCTTCCACTGCAGGAGGCACAGGCTCGATCCCTGGTCAGGGACCTAAGATCCCCCATGCTCTGTGGCATGGCCAAAAGCAAAACAAAACAGAAAAGGAAAAAAGGCAAACAAGATGAGTGAGAGCAAGTGTGCCCAAGCTGATACTAAACCAAACTGTGAAGTAAGAAAATTGCTCTTTAATAATTATTAATGAACGTGTAGTCACTCAGTTGTGTCCAACTCTTTGTGATCCTATCGACTGCATATAGCCGCCAAGCTCCTCAGTCCATGGGATTTTCCAGGCAAGAATACTGGAGTGGCTTGCTATTTCATTTTCCAGGGGATCTTCAGGACCCAGGGATCAAACTCAGGTCTCTGGCATTGAGGGAAGGCTCTTTACCATCTGAGCCACGAGGGAATCCCAATTTATTTAATAAATTATGCTTAACATAGTGGTACACATTTCCTCCTTTTAAAGAAAACAATTTATTTATTTATCTGGCTACACCAGGTCTTAGTGGTGGCATGCGGGATCTTTCATTTGTGGCATGTGGGATCTAGTACCCTGACCAGGGATCGAACCTGGGCCCCCTGCATTGGGAACAGAGAGTCTTAGCAACTGGACCACCAGGGAAGTTCCCATTTCCTTCTTTTCATGTTATCTAATTCACATTAAGGAACTTAGGAAGAAACCAAAGCATGAACGAGGCAGAGGAAAATGGACAACTTTTCAGCTGCTCTTCTGCCATGAGTTTATAATAAGACAGTTACTTGTTGAAAGTAGTAAAATTTTCCAGAAAAGTGACCAATATTACCAAAATAAACACTAAAAAGTCGTGTCAAACGTAAATCATTTTTAAAATTAACTATGGTGTTGTCATTGCTATCACTCAACGGGATTGTTAGAAAGGAAGTGTCTAATACTTTACCATCTTCAACATCATTGTATAATAAAATTTTGTACAAAATATGGCTAACCAATACTTAACTTTCTGACAGTCATATTATTTTATTGACTTGAAAATATTTATTGATGTGATAACTCCCTTTCTTGGGTATCTGTTCTCTGCTAAGTATGGTGCTAAATCCTTTACAAATGTTTTCTGTGATCCTAACATCAGTTCTGCAAGGCAAGGTATTATTTTTCATAACTGGCACAGCAGGAAATTGAGGCTCAGGGAAATTAAGTAACTTGCCTAGAGTCATAGAACTATATCATGGTAAAGCCAGGATTCAAATCCACGTCTCTCTGATCTCAAAGCATATAATTTTCTCACATTGCTTCTGGGAAAATAAACAGCTAACATTTCTTGAGTACCGTGTTCTAGGCACTGTGCTAAATACTTTATATAAATATTAGTTTTAATCCTTATTGAAGTTGGAGAAAAAACATTATAAGCACTTATATTTTAATCTTATATTTTTAAACAAGAATTGCTATTAGCAAACTATCTGGTTGGCCAAAAATTCATTTGGGTTTTCCTGTAAGAAAGCCAGTGGAATTTTTTTTTTTTTTTGACAACCCAATATCTCTTTTACCCTAAAACTCTGAGTTTGGCAACTGATTGTACTTACCTTTCATTTTCTTTCCTATGCTTTGAAGCTATATCATTTAGCAACATGTTTGCAAAGGCTCTTGCTTTGTTTGTTAGGCCTGTCTTCAAATCTTCACAATCCAAACGCACCATAGGGAAATGAACCCACTGAGGCAAAAGCATTATTTCTGAAGCAAGATTGAAAAATTTTCCTATAAACTTTAAAAAAGGATTTAAAATAAAAATGTTTAGAATTTTCAAATTCATCTTTGATTTGACAGTACAGAATTATGGTGAAATTCTTAATTATATGCTATAAGTATAAATCCATTTATTTTTGCCAAGGGATTAAATTTCTTTCCATTGTTGCACCAACTTTTCCCCCCAGTCCTTTCATTAAGGAATTTACCAATTTAACAGTAAATATCCAATACAATGCCATTTATAGCATCAAAAATATCTGGACATGTCACAAGGTGAAATTCCCCTCAGTAACTATTAAAAAGAATATGATCAAAGCCACCTATCTCTCAGTTTAAAAGCAAATCTTGATCATGTGACAATATGTATACCTCACTAATACTTGCTTGGGCCATTACTAATGCCTAAATTATTAATTTTACTAATTGAAAATTCTAGTTCAATCTTCAGGAAAATAAATATAAGAAACTTTTTGGTATTAGTCAAAATAACCCAGGAGAGAAACATTGTGCCCTGCTGTTACCAAAGTTCCAAGATATTGCAATTTATACAAATTCTTAATACCTAGACACACTGGGCTAATTTTTTTTATTCAAGCAAAGCAGCGTGGAAGAAAACCTGACAATTTATATTGTGACAAGCTTTATGGAAAGTGAAACATACCTGTCAACTTTGGGCAACTTTGACTTAATTTCACAATCCATCTTTAATGTTGCCTCTTTACCTTCCTCCTCACCTCACCTCCACCTCCCCCCAAAATGCCTCATATTCCTTTTATTCCCTAAGGAGACTTTTTCTTCATTTTCCTTGCTCTGAAGGCTACTTTGTTTTTCTAGTCTCCAGTATTTAGTTGACTGTGCTTAAAATTTTCAGTGTTTAAGGGAACTGAAGGTATTAATTAATTGGTTCAAAGGCTACACTGAGTAGTCTTGGTTCTTGGTTAAAAACATACCAAATAGTCAGTTGAACTGATGGCACCAGAATAAGGAGAACAGATGGCCCTTTATCCTCAAGGGCCATCACCCATTTTTTTCTGGGATGTAATTAACAGAAATGGAAAAGAAAAGGTCTTGATCAAAGAAAATATGACACGTTGGAAGCAATGCAAATATCTGAACAGACTTCAGTAACCTTTGCAGTAATATTAAACAGTCTAAAATACATAAAACTAGAATTGCAGAATTTTGAGGGATTTTTAAATTTTTTTAAATGAAGCAATAATGTGTGAATATTTTCCAAATTTGATAAGAACTATACAGATCTAAGAATCTCAGTCTTCTCAAGAGGAAGGAATACAAAAGAAACAACAAAAAAGCACTTCACAATCAAATAGCTGAGAAGCAACAAAAAAGAGAAAATCTTAAAAGAAGTCATATTTTTTAAATTATAGAAAGAAACCCAGAGAAGACTCCCAACGTGACAACGTGAGGAGTTCTGTGGACCTGGTCCCCAGAGAAAGTGGAGAATATTACGGTGTGCTAGTTGCTCAGTTGTAGCCAACTCTTTGCAACCCCATGGACTATAGCTCTCCAGGCTCCTCTGTCCATTGAATTCTCCAGGTCAGAATACTGGAGTGGGTTGCCATGCCCTTCTCCAGGGGACTTCCTGACCCAGGGATCAAACCCAAGTCTCTTGCATTGCAGGCAGATTCTTTTCTGTCTGAGTCACCAGGGAAGATCCTCTGGAGAAGGGAATGGCTACCCACTCTAGTATTCTGGCCTGGAGAATTCCATGGACAGAGGAGTCTGGCAGGCTATAGTCCATGAGATTGCAAAGAGCTGGACACAACCGAGTGACTAATACATTATTTTAAAAACAAGGATTTAATTTAAAACCTCTGAAAATGGTCGTAAGAGTATACATCTATTCGTGAAACTTTATGAAAATTTAGAAGGAAAAGTAAGAATCTGTGGTATTTAAACCTGGATTTCACCCTCCCTCCCTCCTGCCAGCTCAGAATGTGGAAACTCCACTCCAGGCAAATGCAGTCAAAAACAGAGGGCTCCCTCACCACCCAGGTTTCCGTTGGATGGCTTAACTAGTTTTGTTAAAGCCAGGTTCCTGGTGAATATAATTGGAAGGTGAGAACTCCCTTGTACCACACAAATACCACTCATGGAAGGGAGAGTCGACCTTGGTCATGGTACCACTGAGAATACTGAGACACCAATCACACTTGCCCTCGCTGGGAAGGTGGCAGCTCCATAGCAGAAAAGAGACAAGGCTAACCTCAGGTTAGTACTCTCTACACCACTGAGTCTGGGCTTCCCAGGTGGCACTAGTGGTAAAGAACCCCTTCCAAAACAGGAGACACAGGGAATGCGAGTTCAATTCCCTGGATTGGGAAGATCCCCTGAGAACTGCATGGCAACCCACTCCAGTATTCTTGCCTGGAAAATCCCATGGACAGAGGAGCTTGGCAGACTACAGTCCATAGGGTCTCAAAGAGTCAGACATGACTGAAGAGACTTAGAACACACGCACTCCATTGAGTGCTCGACTTCTTCAATGGGATTGTCACTGAGAGAAGCCTATCACTATCCCCATTCCCAGATCCAAGGCCTTGGCTCAGACATTTTGCCTGGAAGTGAAGGAAAAGCATGTCATAAAATATATACCTCCTAATGAAAGAGGAGAGTGAAAAGGTTAGCTTGAAGCTCAACATTCAAAAAACCAAGTTCATGGCATCTGGTCCCATCACTTCATGGGAAATAGATGGGGAAACAGTGGAACAGGGTCTGACTTTATTTTGGGGGGCTCCAAAATCACTGTGGATGCTCATTGCAGCCATGAAATTAAAAGACGCTTACTCTTTGGAAGGAAAGTTATGACCAACTTAGATAGTATATTAAAAAGCAGAGACATTACTTTGCCAACAAAAGTCCGTCTAGTCAAGGCTATGGTTTTTCCCGTGCTCATGTATGGATGTGAGAGTTGGACTATGGAGAAAGCTGATCGCCAAAGAATTGATGCTTTTGAACTGTGGTGCTGGAGAAGACTCTGGAGAGTTCCTTGGACTGCAAGGAGATCCAACCAGTCCATTCTAAAGGAGATCAATCCTGGGTGTTCACTGGAAGGACTGATGCTAAAGCTGAAACTCCAATACTTTGGCCACCTCATGCGACGAGTTGACTCACTGGAAAAGACTCTGATGCTGGGAGAGGTTGGGGGCGGGAGGAGAAGGGGATGACAGAGAATGAGATGGCTGGATGGCATCACCGACTCTGTGGACATGAGTTTGAGTGAACTCTGGGAGTTGGTGATGGACAGGGAGGCCTGGAGTGCTGTGATTCATGGGGTCGCGGAGAGTCGGACACGACTGAGCGACTGAACTGAACTGACTTGAAGACTAACAGCTATGTATGGCCAGAGAAAGAGAGAAGAAAGTCATTTGAAACCATGGCCTTTCCAGGATGACTTTCGGCATACCCAACACTGTGGCTCCCTGAGGAGCAACACTTGGTACTTCAGAGGGTGTGGGAAGCAAAACAGACTTCACTAAAATAATCTGCCCCGTTTCTAAACAAATAAACAAACAAATAAAAATAGCAAACTGGAAGGGAGACCAGGGCCTGGAATTGCTGCAGTATATTACCTAAAATGTCTGGATTCCAACAGAAAATTATGAGACATACAAAGAAACAAGAAAGCAGGACCCATACATTGGTAAAACAAAACAAAATTTAAAAACAGTCAGGGACTTCCCTAGCATTCCAGTGGTTAAGACCTGAGTTTCCAATGTCAAGGCCATGAAAGATTCCCACAGGATGCTTGAAGATCCCGCATGCCACAACTAAGACCCAAAGCAGCCAAATAAATAAATAAAAATAAATCTTTTTTAAGTATTAATGGAATTTTTCACAGAACTAGAACACAATTATTCTAAAATTTGTACAGAAATACAAAATACCCTAGATACTGTATTCCTAACTACCTATTAGGAATAGGAACATGTGTACTCAGTCACTCAGTTGTGTCCAGCTCTTTCCCAACCCATGATGGAGCCTCACCAGGCTCCTCTGTTCATTCTTCAGCCATTTGGGGTTTATTCAGAGCTTCCCTGGTGGCTCAGATGGTAAAGCGTCTGCCTGCAATGCGGGAGACCTGGGTTCGATCCCTGGGTTGGGAAGATCTCCTGGAGAAGGAAACGGCAACCCAATCCAGTACTCTTGCCCGGGGAATCCCATGGATGGAGGAGCCTGGTAGGTTACAGTCCATGGGGTCACAAAGAGTCCAACACAACTGAGCAACTTCACTTTCACTTTCAATGTTCTCTGAACATCTCTAAATACTTTTGGCCCTGTCTTATGTTACATTTCCTCTCTTCTTCACCTATAAACATCTATTTCAAAGCCCAGCCCACTTTTCACTTTTTCTAGAAATCTTCATCAATTTACTGATGTAAAAGTAGCCATTCCTTCTTCTGAGGTTCCATACCACTTTGCCCCTATCTCCATTCTAGTACTAATTTCAATATATTACAGTTGGGCTTCCCTGACAGCTCAGTTAGTAAAGAATCCTCCTGCAATATAGACAACCCCAGTTCGATTACTGGATCGGGAAGATCCCCTGGAGAAGGGATAGGTTACCCACTCCAGTATTCTTGGGCTTCCTTTGAGGCTCACCTCATAAAGAATCCACCTGCAAGGAGGGAGACCTGGGTTCGATCTCTGGGTTGGGAAGATCCCCTGGAGAAGGGAAAGGCTACCCACTCTGGTATTCTGGATTGGAGAATTCCGACACGACTAAGCAACTTTCACTTTCACAGTTGTTATTTCTATGTCTGGTTTCTATGTCCAATATAAGCTCTTGAAGATAACGTTTATATATTATTTATTTTTGCATAACCAAAATATTGCTATGTGTCTGAATGTGATGAAAAGTATTTTTGTTGAATCAATGAATGAGCTAAATGAATACAGGAATTATTAGATGAACATATGAGTTTACTAGAATGATGTTTTGAATAAGAAATTCTATTAACTCAAATTGATGCATTTATTTTTTAGAATAAAAAAACTTAATTTTAAAAATAAATTCAAAAAAGCATTAATGAAAAACAGAATTAACACATACCTTTGTGTATTCATCAAAAGTATGATCCTCTGACTGAAAAGTTTCTATCAGCTTAACAGCAGTCCCATCAATGAGCCAACTGTACTTTTCAACTGAAAATTAATAATCTAATTTAAATCTCAACAACACTCTTTTAAAAAGATAAAGTGCTTTTTATATAGTTATAGACTACAGCAGCCTATTTAATTAAATATTATTAATAGACTAATAACATACATTAACAGGAATAGATGTAATAACATAAAGCTAACAAGCAAACCAGATTAAAAGAAGACTTTTAAAATAAAAATAATAGTTTATATAAAATAACTTAGAGGTACAGATAAAGCTTCTTTGGTGACACAGACAATAAAGAATCTGCCTAAAATATGGGAGACCTGGGTTCGATCCCTCGGTTGGGAAGATCCCTTGGAGAAGGGAATGACTACCTACTTCATTATTCTTGCCTGGAGAATTCCATGGACAGAGGAGCCTGAAGAGCTACAGTTCATGGGGTTGCAAAGAATTGGACATGACTGAGCAACTAACACTTTCACAGATAAGCCAGTTAATAAAAGGTTTTGGTTAATAGAATGTCAAATAACAACTATTTATCCTGACCCCATAACATACTTGAAGAGATGATTAAGCTAAAGTTGTTAGAAATTACCTTGGTTTTGCCCTTGATTTAAATTTCTGCTTATATCAACATCCTTTCTCTCTACGTTTTGACTTTATGACCCTGCTCCAGTTAATATTCACCCTTTGGACTGAATAACAGAATTCAAGTTTCCTGGGTTTGATCCATGACTCTGTCAGAAGCCATGCCTATGCTCACTTCTTGCTCTCTCTCGTCTTTCCTAACAGATCCAGACAACCAAATATCTGACAAAATTCTAGTAAAAATAAAATGGCATTTATCACAAAAAAAGATATATAATACTTGTGTCACATATACCATATGTCTCATAATGTTTTCTTGCGCCTTCTAAGTTATGATGTACTGCCACCTTCAGCCTATCAAGAGCCCATTGTAACACGT
Organism: Moschus berezovskii; assembly: GCF_049115385.1. Lineage (NCBI taxonomy): Eukaryota > Metazoa > Chordata > Mammalia > Artiodactyla > Moschidae > Moschus > Moschus berezovskii. The sequence continues at coordinate 16,848,475 of NC_142483.1, forward strand.
GTTCAGGAAGTTCTGTGTCAAGATTCACAGGTGTTGAAGTTCCCGATAGCCAAGAGGGTACTGTTTGAACATTCTAACAGATATAAAAATGACAATTCATGAAATAAATATCTGTACAGTTGATCTATATGTAGATCTTATATTATACTTAAATTCATTTCAGGTTTCAATGGTCCAGGAAAAGATAACTTGATACAAAATAATGATTTAAAATATAAAACCTTAGTTGGCTTAGTTTTTTATCATTCAACAAATATCTATAAGGAATTATAATGTTGAAGTGATTATATTAGAAAGCTCTAGAAAGAACACACATCACTTGGATCTTGTCCTTAAGAAGTTCACAACTCAGTAGGGAACATGAAACACATAAAATGTCAATTTGTAAATATATATATTCATAACTATAACATAAAAATTAATATATATATATTAATTCATAACTACAATAAAAGTTCTAAAAAGAAAAATGTCATCTCAAACCAGGAAACTTTCTCAAAGAGAAAGCACTTTTAACTTACAAAAATCTGGAGGATGAAAAAAAAAATAGTTATGTACCTATACATTTTATAGAGCTTATATTCAACTAAAAAGTTTTAAAAAGAGCCATATGACATCACCCTGATGGCAGAATGCAAAGAAGAACTAAAGAGACTCTTGATGAAAGTGAAAGGGGAGAGTGAAAAAGCTGGCTTAAAACTCAATATTCAAAAAACTAAGATCATGGCATCCGGTCCCATCACTTCATGGCAAATAGATGGGGAAACAATGGAAACAGTGACAGACTTTATTGTTTTGGGCTCCAAAATCACTTCAGATGGTGACTGCAGCCATGAAATTAAAAGACACTTGCTCCTTGGAAGAAAAGCTATGACCAACCTAGACAACATATTTAAAAGAAGAGACATTAGTTTGCCAACAAAGGTCCATCTAGTCAAAGCTATGGTTTTTCCAGTAGTCATGTATGAATGTAAGAGTTAGACTATAAACAAAGCTGAGCGAGGAAGAATTGATGCTTTTGAACTGAAGTGTTGAAGAAGACTCTTGAGAGTCCCTTGGACTGCAAGAAGATCCAACCAGTCACTGCTAAATGAAATCAGTCCTGAATATTCATTGGAAACACTGATGCTGAAGCTGAAGCTCCAATACTTTGGCCACTTGATGCGAAAAACTGACTCATTGGAAAAGACCCTGATGCTGGGGAAGATTGAAGGCAGGAGGAGAAGGGGATGACAAAGGATGAAATGGTTGGATGGCATCACCAACTCGATGGACATGAGTTTGAGCAAGCTCTGGTAGTTGGTGATGGACAGGGAAGTCTGGTGTGCTGCAGTCCACCAGGTTGCAAAAAGCTGAACACAACTGAGCAACTGAACTGAACTGAAAGATATCTGATGAGTAGAGTCACAGATGTAGAAAAAAAGCTTCTGGCTACTAGAGGGTAAGGGGGTGGAGGGATAAATTGAGAGGTTGGGATTGACATATACATACTAATACATATACGTATGTATATGCATATATTTATATATAATAGATAACTAATGAGGACCTCTGTATAGCACAGGGAACTCTACTCAGTACTCTAATGATACACATGGAGAAAGAATCTTAAAAAAAAAAAGTGGATATACGTATATGTATAACTGATTCATTTTGCTGTACATTTGAAACTAACAACATTGTAAATCAACTATACTCCAATAAAAACAATTTTTTTTAAAGAAACCCAATGAATAAGGATAAAGACATACCTGCAGAGCTTCAGCTATTCGCTCAACCAAACCAAAGACAACATCTTCCAAATCTTGAAAAGTAGGATAAAATTCCATTTTATCATCATCAAAGGTCAATTCCATCTTAAATATGGGCAACCCTCGTTGATCTTCTGGATCAAAGAGTTTTACAAATCCTTCTACAGTTCTCTTTAAGAGATCCTTTAGCTGCATGATACCATAAGTTATTACTACTTTAGAAAGTACAAACCTTTAACTAAAAGTTTAGATCAGTGAGCTATTGCCTATAATTAATTCATTTTACCAATCCATTTAGTCCTGATAATTATCTTCATTCAGCACAATATGTTCTTAATACAGTTTAAAATAGAACAATATATGCAAACTTTAATTTTTTTATGAATATCAACAATCTTAAAATGGCAACTTAGAATCTTCCACATTCTTTAATTTTGTCCCTGGTTCCAGAAGAAGTTCCAGAAGACCCAACAGCATGGAAAAGACTGAGGGGTAGAGAGGCCTGAAACCCAGTTTGGGGGGTTGTCATGAGGTGATGGGCTTCCCTTGTTGCTCAGCTAGTAGAGAATCCGTCTGCAATGCAGGTGACCTGGGTTCGATCCCTGGGTTGGGAAGATCCCCTGCAGAAGGGAAAAGCTACCCGCTCCAGTATTCTGGCCTGGAGAATTCCCTGTATAATCCATGGGGTCACAAAGAATCAGACACGACTGAGCAACTTTCACTTTTCAATTTTACTTTCATGAGGTGATATGTGTCTGGGGCAAGTGAGAGTGATGTACCAAAGCTAGCTCCTACAATTACAAGAGCTAATTGTTAAACATTCAAGAATTCTGTGAGCCAGATACTAAACTCTTGGATGCCTGAAAATCAGCATGGTAGGAATATTTATACCATGGAAATTGGCAAACACTACAAATCAGGATTTTTTTCTCCTGGAGCATCAGATTTCCAGTATACCATTACTTGAGAGTGAAGCCACTGGAACTTAGAAATGTGCACTCTAAGTTAATAAAGGCTGAATAATACTTTGTTAAATATAACCAATTATTAGAAATGTAAACAAAGTAGACAGAGATTTAAATAACCTTCACAACATTTTTCATCTCTTAACTTCTTATCATATAATCATAGTCCTCTTAAGAGGATAAAGGTAAAAAGGAAATCATGTATATTTATTACAGTGTTACATATCAGATTTATATATATATATGTATACACATATATATTACCTTTAAAAAGGCAAAATTTATGGAATCTTTGGAGATCTTTACAAAAAGGAAAACTTTTTATTCAAAACTATTTTTCTAGAGTTACATTTTTACGATAGTAAAAATTCAAGGAGCCAATAAAATAATTGTATAAAATTCATATCCTCTGTCATTTAAAAATTATTAATAACATTTCAAATCAAGATTTTACTAAGAACAAAGTGATAATCAATTAACTTGGAATTTCATAAGTTCAAAAATACATTCTCTAGGATAGTCCTTTTATTAATTTACTTTAATAAAACTATAGATAATTAGCTTATAGCCTTTAAGCATGAGTCCAGTAATCACTCATAATGTTGACACATAATTCTAGAGTTACTTTATACTGCTTCCAGAAATGAAGTATTGTTCAGCTAACCTAGCAAAAGTCTCTCTCACTTTATTTCAAAATAATTATATAGCACTATACCTCATAAAATGCTAAATTAACTTTAATAACTATCATTTAAAATATACAAAATCTACTTACCTGATTTGACATAAGTGTGGAAACGCAGTTATAAAATGCATCTAGTTTCTCAGGTTTAATGTCTTCTAGTGCCTCCTTCTTGGTAAAGAGATTTATAACCTTTGGATACCACGTGTTCATTATCTTCTCTTCTGCCTTTCTAGCTTGTATTGATAAATCATTTCTTAGTGATTCACAATCAATTGGGCCTTTACCTCTATTTATGAAAAAAAAATGATTTAAAGCAAACAAACTGGTCATGATACAAAATGAGTGAAGCAAGTAAATAAGCTAAAATTTTTTTAAATGTAAAAACTTCTAAATATTTATCAGTTATAAAAATTATGTAGTCAAAAATATAAAGACTCAAGCAGAAGACATTAAAATTTTAAATGTTAATTAAAAATATGGGATTTTTACCTAATTCCAGTTAAGTCTAGCAAAACTGTATTGGCAAATGTTGTATAACCAAGGTCCAGTAAGATTTTCATGGTTGGATGAACAATGTGCAAATTAGCTAATATTTGGTTTCTTGTCTGCAGATAGTTAGAATGCCAAGGCTTTGAATAATCCAGGCCTCTGGAAAAGCAAAACACTGTATCAAACAGGATTCAAATGACACATTCTAAATTTTAGTAAGTAAAATCACTGCAGATGCTGATTGCAGCCATGAAATTAAAAGACGCTTGCTCCTTGGAAGGAAAGTTATGACCAACCTTGATAGTATATTAAAAAGCAGAGACATTACTTTGCCAACCAAGGTCCATCTAGTCAAGGCAATGGTTTTTCCCGTGGTCATGTATGGATGTGAGAGTTGGACTGTGAAGAAACTGATCGCCGAAGAATCGATGCTTTTGAACTGTGGTGTTGGAGAAGACTCTTGAGAGTCCCTTATACTGCAAGGAGATCCAACCAGTCCATTCTAAAGGAGATCGATCCTGGGTGTTCATTGGAAGGACTGATGCTGAAGCTGAAACTGCAATACTTTGGCCACCTCATGCGACGAGTTGACTCACTGGAAAAGACTCTGATGCTGGGAAAGGTTGGGGGCGGGAGGAGAAGGGGACGACGGAGAATGAGATGGCTGGATGGCATCACCGACTCTGTGGACATGAGTTTGAGTGTACTCCGGGAGTTGGTGATGGACAGGGAGGCCTGGCGAGCTGTAATTCATGGGGTCGCGGAGAGTCGGACACGACTGAGCGACTGAACTGAACTGAACTGAACTGAATATTTAAGGCATAGAACTAGTATCAAAGTGAGAAGACTGGGGATTGAGAAGAGAGAAATGTGGTCAGCAATGGGAAACTTAGTAGATAAGCATGTAACAAAAATACATCAAGAAACTCAAGAAAACTCAAGAAAGTCCACATTATTCCTACAACATGTTGAAAGTGCTTCAGAATTCACACAATACTAATTTTCTTATGGTTCTGGTTAAATTATATATACCAATTTATAACAAATGGTAAAATCTGTAACTGTTCAAAGTTTTAAAAGATTGCTTAAGAATAGTTTCTTGTATTTCTATGTATTTCTTGAGTTTTACACATTCATAGGTAAATGGTCTGTATCTCGTGCCTTTGTTGGTTTTCTGTGAGCTGTAGTTTCTGGGAAGTGAGCAGCTCTCATTCCTATAACTCTTGTAATCCAGTCATTCGTGTGCCTCCTTCAAGATTCAGTACGGCTGTGGTGCTGTTATCCCTCTGATAGGAACTCTAACTCAGTGTAAAGCCCCAAAGGTCTGTTACTTATTTTTATTTTATATTGTACTATATTTTATTTACAGTGTTGTGTTTGTTTCAGTTGTATAGCAAAGTGATAGTCATATATATATATATATATGAATTAACAAAAGCAGTTTCTGTCTTTTAATGGGATGCTCACGGTTTATAACATAAATGGCATTATTTTGAGAGAGGGATAACTTAGGTATGGTATTGGGTTTTTTTTCTTTTTGCTGCTTGAGGCAGTTGTAAAATAACTTAATGTAGCTTTTTACAACTGTGTATTCTATAGCATTTTTTTCATCTGGTGAAATTTTAACTGTTAATGTTTTTGGCATTGTGCTCTGTACCATTTATTAAATAAAAATTAAAAAAAAATTTAAGAGAATCTCAAGATCTTGAGAGTTCTTTATCTTCAGAGAGAATAAAGAGATCATTGCTGAGTAAGGAAGTCTGATGGGCCATGCATGAGTTCCTTAATTTCCACTGCACTCTGGCTCAGTTACCCTACATAAACAAAACTTGGTCCTCAGGATGGGTAGAAGAGATGGAGAAATCTGTCTGGCATACTCCAGAGCTTGCTTATGAAAGACCAAGTTGAGTTATACATCCATAAAGGTTTTCATAAGTGTATAATCAACAACTAGGTAAGTCCAATGTAGAGGATACATTTGGGGAGAAAAAAAAACAGTATTACAATTCTTTTACATGTTTTCAAAATACTTTTGAGCTTCATAATTTTAGCCTTGAATGTAAGATCGATCAGTTTATTTTCAGTCTGTTATCAAAACCTAGATGCAGTACTGTTTCAAAAGATTTACTCACACAGGGGATTCAGGTAAAGGGCCACCTTCATCTTCAAGCCAATTAATATCAGGTCTCACGAGAACACTTCTCACTAAAAAAGAAAGAAAAACAGTATTTTATAGATAGATAAATACTTCTTGAAAATCTCTGCAAGACCTAACTGAAATCAAAGTTTCAACTTTTGATAATGAGTAGTATAGTTTAATATACATCAAAATGAGTATAAGAAAAAAGTCCCTTGTTTGAAACAATTTTAAGCTTTTGGTACTATTTTGGCCCTACTTTGAAAGTGAATTTAAATACAGTAAAGCTTTAATAAGTCCTCAACTATTTTCATCTCATCTATACCAAGGTCACTGGCACAATAACTTAAAAAATTAATCCAATTAAAACTTTCAAAGGTTATTTCTCTACTAAATCTCTCCAAACACACTAAAACATTCTTACAATCCTATAAGTAATGTAACTACAACCATAAAGACAAAGTAACAAGTTAAAAAGCTATTAGTTAATGAGCACATTAAAAACCACAAAGTGCCCTTGAAAACGATGCCCACGAATTACAAAGATTTGGTTAGATTATAGGCTCAAAATTAAAACTCTAAAAGTACACACAGCTAAACATATAATGTTTATTATTCATATTTCTGCTTTTGATTGGGATAGGCAGGGGAACAAGCAAGCTTCAGTTCAGTTGGTGTGTGTTAAATCTACTTACCCAAATATCTCTTCATGCTTTTTTCAAAATCAATTGACACCTCTTTTATGAGACTTTGAACAAGTTCTTCTCGTTCTTTCCCTTCCTTCAAAGACTCAGGTACCAACATTAACATGTGATCCAGCCATTCCTGCTGAAGAGGCACTATCGGACTACTTTCTACACATTGCTTCAAATACATATAGTTGAACTGAGAATATAATAAGAAAAAAAAATGGTCTAAATATTGTAGCCTTTCAATGATATATGTGCAAATGTAGCACTTCGGACGGAGAAGGCAATGGCAAGCCACTCCAGTACTATTGCCTAGAAAATCCCATGGATGGAGGAGCCTGGTAGGCTGCAGTCCGTGGGGTCGCTAGGGGTCAGACACGACTGAGCGACTTCACTTTCACTTTCACACATTGGAGAAGGAAATGGCAGCCCACTCCAGTGTTCTTGCCTGGAGAATCCCAGGGACGGGGGAGCCTGGTGGGCTTCCGTCTATGGGGTCACACAGAGTCGGACACGACTGAAGTGACTTAACAGCAGCAGCAGCAGCAGCACTTCAGAATAAAAATATTATAAAAAATAACATGCTTTTAGAATAAAAATATTTTACCCCAAAGTACAACCTACAAAGAAACTATTTTATATATTTATTCATGATGAGTTCTCTCCAAACTAATGTTTTTAGTATACTCTTCACTTTCTTAAGACAAACAAAGATCCTTTGTCTAACTTACTATTCCTTCATTTAACAAATATTCACTAATTCAACAAATATAAAGGTACTGTTCCAAATGCTCAGGATATAGTAGTAAACAAAGCCCCAATCTCTTAGAGATAATATTCTGGTACAAAAGAATCATAATGTAATTTCATAAATTCTCCCATAACAAAGAGAAGTCTGACAAAAATAGACATAAACAAATGGAAAGATAGTACCTGAGCTTGGTAAAGATGTTTTAACATCACAAACATTTTAATTTGTCCCCCAATCAATTTAATGCAATACCAATAAAAGTATCTACACACATTTTTAAGGAACTAGACAAGTTGAGCCTAAAGTTCAAGTGGAAAAATAAACATTTGAGAATAGCCAAGAAATCCCTGAGAAAGAAAATTTACAAAGAAGAACTTGTTTTCAGTTCAGTTCAGTTCAGTTCAGTCGCTCAGTCGTGTCTGACTCTCCGAGACCCCATGAATCACAGCACGCCAGGCCTCCCTGTCCATCACCAACTCCCGGAGTTCACTCAGACTCATGTCCACAGAGTCGGTGATGCCATCCAGCCATCTCATGCTCTGTCGTCCCCTTCTCCTCCCGCCCCCAACCTTTCCCAGCATCAGAGTCTTTTCCAGTGAGTCAACTCGTCGCATGAAGCGGCCAAAGTATTGCAGTTTCAGCTTTAGCATCAGTCCTTCCAATGAACACCCAGGACTGATCTTCTTTAGAATGGACTGGTTGGATCTCCTTGCCTTGCTGCTGCTGCAAGGAGCAGTCGTGTCCGACTCTGTGTGACCCCATAGACGGAAGCCCACCAGGCTCCCCTGTCCCTGGGATTCTCCAGGCAAGAACACTGGAGTGGGTTGCCATTTCCTTCTCCAATGTGTGAAAGTGAAAAGTGAAAGTGAAGTCGCTCAGTCGACAGCGACCCCACGGACTGCAGCCTACCAGGCTCCTCCATCCATGGGATTTTCTAGGCAACAGTATTGGAATGGCTTGCCATTGCCTTCTCCTTGCCTTAGGAGACATTAAAACATACTATAAAGTCTCCCTAATGAGAATAGTGTAAATAAGTACATGAATAGACAGACCACTGGAAAAAAAACAAAGAAACAAAAGAAAGTCCAGAAATAGATACAACACATAAGAAAATGTAGCATATAATAAATGTAGTGCCCCAAATCACTGAAGCAAAGATGAAGATTTTAATAAACATTTCTGGAACAATTGGTCAGCCATTTGGAAAAAGATTAATTTAACAGATATCTTCCAACATACAGAAGAATAAATTCCACATAGATTAGGAGTTAACTGAAACAATAAAACTATACAAGGCCTAGAAAAAAATTAATAAAATTATTCTACATTTGAGTGTAGGGGAAAACTTTATAACTATGATTCAAATTCCAGGTATAGAAAAGAAAAAAATAATTAACAAATTCTGACTGCATAAAATTAAAATGCTTGCATGGCAAAAACCTAATAAAAGATAGCTGACAATCTGGGAGAAAATATTTGCAACATATATCTCAAATAAAATGGAAAGAATGCTTAAAATTTAGGAGATGAGTAAAACTTGAGGACGTTATGCTAAATGAAATAAACCAATGAAAAAAATACCTTATGATTTCATTTATATGAGGTATTTAGAGTAGTCAAATACATAAACAAAAAATAGAATGGTACTTGGCAGGGACTAGGGGGAGAAGGAAATGGCGAGTGTTTAGTGAGTGTAGAGTTTCAGTTTTGCAAGATGAAAATATTCTGGAGACTGGTTGCACAACAATGTGAAAATACTTAACACCACTGAACAGTATACTTCAAAATAGTTAAACTGGTAAATTTTATGTTATGTGTATTTTATTACAATTCTTTAAAGTTTTAAATAAATGTTAGGGTGAAATAAATAGAAAAATGAACAGGAGATATGAACCACAATTTCACAATAAAAATATTACAAAAATGGCTCTTAACCATACGAAAAGGTTTTTGATCTTCAAAATTAGAGAGAGCAAATTTAAACTACATTGAGATACCATTTGTCACCTTTCAGACTGACAAAAAATAAAAAATATGACCCCTATATTCTGTGGTAAGACTATGGTGAATCAAGCACTCTCACAAGCTACAAGCAGGAACACAAACTGGCACAAACCTTCTTGAGAGAAATCTTGCAGTTTCTAACTAAACTACGTATTGATCCAGAAGTCCCACTTCCAGAAATTGAAAATACACCTCCAACAATATGAAAACACACACAAGGTTATTCATTGCAGCAGAATGCTAGAAATATTTGAGAGCAGCTGAATAAATAACACACTGGTGTGTTCTGTGCAGCAATAAAAAAGAATGAGGAAATTAAGCCAGCACATCTTAAGCCTTAAACTTACACAGTGTTATGTGTCAATTACATCTCAATAAAGCTGGGAGAAAATGTAGATCTCTATAAATGTATATGGGGTGATTTCTGGGCTGTACTGTGAAGTTAAAATGCAAAAGAATATAGTATGATGCATTTTGTGTAAAATAGAAAGGAAAATAAGAACATTTATCTATTTCTTCATGAAATATTAAACACAGAAAGGATAAGCCAGAAATCAATGTCATCAGTTATTTAAAAGGGAGTAGGTTGTAACAGACAGAAAGTACTGGCTGGAGGAACAGGGTAGAAGGGACGAAGGATATGGTTTTGAGTATAGATTTGGATGCAGTTCTGACTTTAAAATATGCTATTGTTTCCCATCCTCAAAAAACGAATAAAGAAAATTGTAAGGATGAGAGGAAAAAGCCAAAATGAAAAAGAAAGAAACAAATGAACCTAAATGGATTTCAAATTAAAAACATAGCCACACTGAAAGGAGTATAGAACTAACCAAACTAATTTTTGAACACAGTATTTTGATACATGCCTTCAAGCTAAGTACATAAAACTATAGACAAATATTGAACTACAGTGAGCAGATTCCTCACATGAGTTAGCAATTTAAAAACTGTTTACCTGTATTAGAGAATTTAGTAAAATAAGTAAATATATTATGGTTAGTAAAATTCATATTTCTGAATGTGAGAAAAGGGAGTAACAAACATGCAAAGAGGGAAGGCTAGAACTCTGTGATTTTGAATTGTAATAGGAGGCATCAGCATAAACTCAAGGCTTTCAAGACAGACAGATGACAGAGGGAAGGATGGATGGGTAGATAGGCAGATAGATAATTTCTGGCCTCTTTTTGTTGAAGGAACAAAGAAGCAACTACATCTCAGTTACATAGTTTACACTTAGGCCCCAACTTCTAAATGCCATTCTCTACTAAAAAAGATCCAAGAATCCTTGGAGAAATGACGATTTCATGATTAGAACAGGAATAGTACCGCATAAGGCTGGAACATCTTCTTGTGTTGATGGGATAGCTAAAAAGAACATAAGAGGTAACTTGATGTGCTCCCAGTGGCCAAATTTGGGGCAGCCAAACATCAGAATAGACCACAATAACAACACATTAAATTCAATAATAAGACTCCAATAAAATAAGAATCCATAACCCACTCTTGCTAAGTTGCTTTGTTGTGTACAACTCTTTTCAACCCTTTGGACTGTAGCCCACCAGGCTCCTCTATCCATGGAATTCTGCAGGCAAGAATACTGGAGTGGGTAGTCATTCCCTTCCAGGAGATCTTCCCAACCCAGGTACTGAACCCATGTCTCTTACATCCCCTGCATTGGCAGGCAGGTTCTTTACCATTAGCGCCACCTGGGAAACCCATAGCCCATATACTGATATATAAATGAATGAGTGAAGAAAGAAAAAAGACCAAGTTCTTCCTTAATACAAAATTCCAACTAAAAAATATACAAAGAATGGTGAGAAAACTACTATCTGGCAACCACCAAAGTAATCATTGTTGCAGGCAAGAATGTTACTATTATGAGAACAAGTGAATATACAGAATACTTTGTACTCTTTTTACAATTTTTTATAAGTCTGAAATTATTTCAAAATAATAAGTTTTTAAGGAATGGCCTCATTGGACACTTTTTCATCTTATTTAAAGTACTTTTCAATTAGTTGCTTGCTCAAAAATTTTTCTAGCAGGTTATTTTCTATGTCTATTCCACTAATACACTGCTTGATCTTAAAAGCTTTGTGGTGGTCCCCAATCTCTTGACAGACTGACTCTGTCTAGTTATGAACCTGATCTTCTCACTCTTTCTCTTTCCTTTCTCCCTGTGTGATTTCACCTAGTCTCATGACCATCAATATAAACTGCATATGTTGTGTGTTCTCAGTCTTTATCTCTAGAACTCAGTTCTTTCTGAAATATTCAGCATAGCCAAAAGACATCCCTTGATCTCCTAGTTTCTAATCGGATTAGAAAACAGATCAGAAACTCAGTTTTCTGATCTGAGTCTCAGTCATCTCAATAAACAGCACCAATTACCCCATTACATATATATACATACATATATATATATATATATTTGATGCTTACAACTGGAATATACATCTTCCTTCAGCAAAGAGAACCGATTTTTCTAAGTGAAACCACGTGCTTCAAAGTCTCTTTTGAAAACCTCCTACTTTAGGTCCCCACTGTAGTCTCTTCATACTTCTGTCACAATACCTGTTGTAGTTAACTGAACATAATTATTTATATTTTTTAATTCAACAAGCATTTATTGAGTATTCACTATTGGTACTCAATAACATAGTTGTTAAAGACACAAAGATGTTCAAACAGAAGCAATTCCTAGCCTCAAAACTAGAAAATAGATCACTTTAATACATAAAAACATCAAGGGAATACCTAAAACAATGTGTTTAGTAAAATAACAAAAATAAACAGTGTATTAATATAATAGGAGCAAATAAGTCGTCTATCCAAACCCATTGGAATAGGGTAGACTTCCTGGGGATGAAAACTGAGCTGAAGTAGAGACAGCCAGGTAAAAGGAAGCGTGGGTGGTGGGAGGATGTGCCAGGCAAAAGCAGTGTGGTGAGAAATGATGTGTTTCCTCAAGGATGAATAAGCCAGTCCGTGTTGGTGAAGCATAAGATATGACAGAGAGAGTGGCGAGAGGAGAGGCAAGAGAATAGGTAGGAGTCACATTAAAAGCTTTGCATGCACATTAAGATTTAAATCTATAGGTTATGGGAAGCCACGGATGGCTGCTATAGCCAAGGCAAAAGATGAAGGTCCAATCGAAGGCTGGGGCAAGAAGAGGACTAATTGGAAAAATATTCGTAGCATTCAGGGACTAACTATATGGCAGGTGGGCAGGGGACAGGGGGAAAAATGTTAAGATACTGGTACTTCAAGCATAGTGATAATTAGAAAAAAGAATAAAGAGGAATAGAAGTCTTATGGAAGAAACTGATAAGTTTACATGTTGAATTTGAGGTATTTGTGCATCAAAATCTATGGGAGTCATCAAAATATGAAAGGTACTTGAAATCAGAAAAGAAGAGAATCCTCCAGGAAGATTCAAGGAAAGAATAGCAAGCCACAGTTACACAAGGAAAAGAAACCCATGAAGATAACAGAGAAACAATATTTAGAGAACCAGAAAAATAAGTATAAGGGCATTTAAAAGAAATGAATATTCAGCTGTGTCAAAAATCAGCTAGAATTGTCACTATTTCTTTTTTAGCCATTCTAATGGGTGTTCATTGGAAGGACTGATGCTAAAGCTGAAACTGCAATACTTTGGCCACGTCATGAGACGAGTTGACTCACTGGAAAAGACTCTGATGCTGGGAAAGGTTGGGGGTGGGAGGAGAAGGGGACGACAGAGGATGAGATGGCTGGATGGCATCACCGACTCTGTGGACATGAGTTTGAGTGAACTCCGGGAGTTGGTGATGGACAGGGAGGCCTGGCATGCTGTGATTCATGGGGTTGCGGAGAGTCGGACACGACTGAGCGACTGAAGAAGAAGAAGAATGGGTATGTAGTGATTAACTTGTCATAATTTTAATTGACATTTCCCTAATAGTTAATGATATTGAGCAACTGGTGTGCTTATTTACCATCCATATGTCCTCTTTGATAAAATGTCTATCCATGTCTTTTACTCATTTCCTAATTGGATTATTTTTATACTGTTGAGTTTTGAGAGTTCTTAAATATTTTAAATTCAAATCCTTTGTTGGATATACGATTTGTCAAAAAGTTACTACAGTAACTTTTTTCATCTTCTTAACAGAGTCTTTCACGTAGAATAGTTTTTAATTTTGATGACATATGTTGTTGTTGTTTTAGTCACTAAGTCGCGTTTGACTCTGCAACCCCATGGATTGTAGCCCGCCAGGTTCCTCTGTCCATGGAATTCTCCAGGCAAGAATACTGGAGTGGGTTGCCATTTTATTCTCCATGATGACATATAATTTAGCAGTTTTTCCATGGATTGTGCTATTTAAAATTGAGGTATAGTTGATTTATAATATATATTAATTTCAGATGTACAACATAATGATTAAAAATTTTTACAGATTACACTCCACTTAAAGTTTTTATAAAATATTAGCAATATTCCCTGTGCTGTACAATGTATCCATATAGCTTTTTATATACAGTAGTTTGTACCTCTTAATCCTCTACCCCTATCTTGTTCCTCCTCCTTTTCCTCTCCCCACTGGCAACCACTAGTTTGTTCTCTATAGCTGTGAGTCTGTTTCTGTTTTGTCATGTTCCTTCATTTGTTTTATTTTTTTAGATTTAAGTGGAAGCTCCAGTGGCACAATCGGTTAGCGCATGGTACTTATATAGATTTAAGTGAAAACATACAATATTTATCTTTCTCTGCTTGACTTATTTCACTTGGTGTTGTAAATGGAAATTTTTCATTCTTTTACATGGTTATCATAAATAATACTATTGTGAACATTAGAGTGCATGTATCTTTTTGACTTAGTGTTTTTGTTTTCTTTGGATATATACCTAGAAATGGAATTGTTGCATCATATGGTAGTTCTATTTTTAGTTCTTTGAAGAACCACCACAGTCTCCCATAGTGGCCACACAAATTTATGTTCCCCCCAGCACTGTACAAATGTTCCCTTTTCTCTACATCCTCCCCAACATTGGTTGTTTGTGGTCTTTTTAATGACAGCCATGACAGGTATGATGTGATATCTCACTGTGGTTTCCATTTATACTTCTCTGATGAGTGAATGATGAACAAATGTTGGGCATGTTTTCATGTGCCTATTGGCCATCTGTATGTCTTCTTTGGAAAAACGTCTATTCAGGTCTTCTGCCCATTTTTTAATCAGGTCTTTAAAAATATTTATTTATTTGGTGGCATCGGGTCTTAGTTGTGGCATGGGGCTTAGTTGCCCCACTGCACGTGGGATCTTAGTTCTCAGCCCAGGGATTGAACTCGTGTTCCCTGCATTGGAAAGCAGATTCTTAACCACTGGACCAGCAGGGAAGTCCCAGGCTGTTTGTTTTTTTGACATCAAGTTGTATGAGCTGTTTATATGCATTATCAGTCACATAATTTGCAAATATTTTCTCCCATTCAGTAGAAATATTTTCATTCTGTTGATGGTTTTGCTGTGCAGAAGTTTTTAAGTTTAATTAGGACCTATTTATTTTTGCTTTTGCTTTCTTTGCCTTAAGAGATAGATCCTAAAAAATATTGCTGTTATTTATATTAACGAGTGTTCTGCCTATATTATCTTCTAGGAATTTTATGGTTTCCAGTCTTACATTTAGGTCCTTAATATGAATTGTGCTTTTGATGTCATGTCTAAGAATTCTTTGCCTACTCCTAGACATTCTTCTAAAAGTTTTTTTAATCGTTTTGTTTTACCTTTAAATCTATTATCAATTTTTAGTTAATTTTTGTTCAAGGTGCAAAGTTTAGGCTGAGGTTTGAAGGTTTTTGTTGTTTATTCCTTTCATTGTTTTCTTTTTTAATGAGTGTCCAACTGCTCCACTCCATTTATTGAAAAAATTATGCTTTTTCCATTGAACTGATTTTTTCCACTTCTGTCAGAAACTGTTTATAGCTGTGTGGGTCTATTTCTGAGTCATCTATTCTGTTACACTGATAACAGGTATTCAATTATGTAAAAATAAAAGGTTTTAAAAAGTTACCTGGAGGTCTAGGGAGAGAAATATTAGAAAAACATCCTTTCGGTTTGGCAACTAGTGGTCATTAGTGAAATTAGTGATGAAGTGGTGAAGTTCCTAGAAGCCAGATTGCCAAGAGCAGTGGCTTTAAGCGTGAATGATTATTTTATACCCAGCTAATACTTTGGCCACCTCATGAGACGAGTTGACTCACTGGAAAAGACTCTGATGCTGGGAAAGGTTGGGGGCGGGAGGAGAAGGGGACGACGGAGAATGAGATGGCTGGATGGCATCACCGACTCTGTGGACATGAGTTTGAGTGTACTCCGGGAGTTGGTGATGGACAGGGAGGCCTGGCGTGCTGTGATTCATGGGGTCGCGGAGAGTCGGACACGACTGAGCGACTGAACTGAACTGAACTGAACTGAACCTACTTTGGATTGTAAGACACTAAAGGCAAAAACTGTAGATGAAGAAATGAGGATGTTAAACGCATGTACCCAAAAATAACTTGCCATTCACCCAGCCTCACATTAAATATTTATAAATGTTTTGGGGTTGTTTTAACTAGGGTTCTTACACCTAGTAAAGGGACAAATCCACAGCCAAAGTCTCTAGAAAAGTTGGGAAGCAGAGAGAGGAGAAGAAAACTTTAAAGGACGGAAAAACTTGGAATAGCTAAAATGAGGTTCTTCCAAAGATATGCGGTCGGTAGGAAGGTACCCTTAGTCCTCTATCCTGAGAGGGAAATTTAAAGGATTTAGAAAGCCTGCAGCCCCATTTGGGAATACGCTTCATATATTTCTCTTTTGTGTAACCAGCTCCATGACTTTCCATATCCATTACTGCTAAATAAATTTTACATGTTATCACCTTTCCAACAAGCATATCACGGTTCCACTTTGTCACCCATGCAGTGTCTTTTTTTGTTTTAATTTCTATCATCTAGCATGTGAGTAGCACAAAACAGATTCTAAATAAGCAGTCATCACTTCATCAATATCAGCACAATAAAAACGGAAATGCATTTCCTTTATAACTACCACTTTGAATATTTTTTTCTTTGGGATAAGAACAAAAAAACGTTTACAATTAATCCTCAAATAATGAATGGCAACAAGAATGTAACTTGTAAAACCTGCGTTGTCATCATGACATGCTTGTTCCCTTAGGCAGAGGAAATAATCTGCTTCTAAATTTCTTCTCTAGGATGGAATATAGCAGATGGTCTTAGAAGGAACTACTTTGTAACAGTTTGAACATTTTTAAAACAAGAAATATAAAAAATTCAACTCACTGCTTTCTTTTTAATTTCACTGGTCATCTGTCAAAAGCAAACAAATAAGATATAATTAAATAAATAAAGGTTTTAAAGTAATTTTACTATTTTTAATAAAAGTATAAATAGTTTTAAATATATTCATTATTCTTTAAAAATACTAGTTATATTGAGATTGACTTAAAACAATAGTTAAAACAGTATATCATTACAGTTTTTAAAGAGAAAATATAAACCTACAGTTGGAGGAAAATCTGGCTCTGGTGATGAAGGTGCTCTTTTACCCAGTGTTCTGTCTAAATTCCTTTTGGCTCCTTCAATTCTGAAATTTACAGTTAGAAAAATGTATGACTCTCTTGAATATAACATTAAGATATATTAAAACATTATTATTTGAATATTTTTTCAATTATACTTAAGAGATATTCAAGAGTTCTTTATCTTACTTAATTTTCTATAAAAAATAAATCTCAATTACCATTATCAATGAGTCCTTAATTTTCATATTATTCATGAGTAATATAAAAGGAGACTATAAATAATAGCCCATAGTTTTCAATTATAACATCACAATTTTTAAGTTAATCTGATATGTGCCCTTATATGTATTATCTCTATTCACACGTCACCCTGTCAGAGATTTCCCTTACCCTTTATACTAAGCAGCACGTCCTTCACTATCCGTCCCTTTTATCCTCACTTTCCTTGCTTCATACTACTTAGCACCATTTGACATATTATGTGTTGTAAACCATTTTATTCATTGCCTTATCCTCAATACTCAGAATAGTATCTGGCACATAATCAGTCAGTTCACTCGCTCAGTCATGTCCGACTCTTTGCGATCCCATGGACTGCAGCACGCCAGGCCTCCCTGTCCCATCACCAACTCCTGGAGTTTACTCAAACTCACGTCCATTGAGCTGGTGATGCCATCCAACCATCTCATCCTCTGTCATGCCCTTCTCATCCTACCTTCAATCTTTCCCAGCATCAGGGTCTTTTCAAATGAGTCAGTTCTTCCCATTAGGTGGTCAAAGTTTTGAAGTTTCAGCTTCAGCATCAGTCCTTCCAATGAACACCCAGGATCAATCTCCTTTAGAATGGACTGGTTGGATCTCCTTGCAGTCCAAGGGACTCTCAAGAGTCTTCTCCAACACCACAGTTCAAAAGCATCAATTCTTTAGTGCTCAGCTTTCTTTATAGTCCAATCTCACATCCATACATGACTACTGGAAAAACTATAGCTTTGACTAGACAGACCTTTGTTGGCAAGGTAATGTCTCTGCTTTTTAATATGCTGTCTATGTTAGTCATAACTTTTCTTCCAAGGAGCAAGCGTCTTTTAATTTCATGGCTGCAATCACCATCTGCAGTGATTTTTGGAGCCCAAAAAAATAGTCTGACACTGTTTTCCAATCTATTTCCCATGAAGTGATGGGACCAGATGCCATGACCTTAGTTTTCTGAATGTTGAGCTTTAAGCCAGCTTTTTCACTCTCATCTTTCACTTTCATCAAGAGGCTCTTTAGTTCTTCCTTGCTTTCTGCCATAAGGGTGGTGTCGTCTGCATATCTGAGGTTATTGATATTTCTCCTGACAATCTTGATTCCAGCTTGTGCTTCATCCAGCCCACTGTTTCTCATGATGTCACGATAATGTGATCACTGACCTAGAACCAGACA
Source organism: Moschus berezovskii (assembly GCF_049115385.1). Classification (NCBI taxonomy): domain Eukaryota; kingdom Metazoa; phylum Chordata; class Mammalia; order Artiodactyla; family Moschidae; genus Moschus; species Moschus berezovskii. The sequence goes on from NC_142483.1 coordinate 16,866,943, forward strand.
TCTTGGAATGTGAAGTCAAGTGGGCCTTAGAAAGCACCACTACTAACAAAGCTAGTGGAGGTGATGGAATTCCAGTTGAGCTATTTCAAATCTTGAAAGATGATGCTGTGAAAGTGCTGCACTCAATATGCCAGCAAATTTGGGAAACTCAGCAGTGGCCACAGGACTGGAAAAGGTCAGTCTTCATTCCAATCCCAAAGAAAGGCAATGCCAAAGAATGCTCAAACTGCTGCACAATTGCACTCATCTCACACGCTAGTAAAGTCATGCTCAAAATTCTCCAAGCCAGGCTTCAGCAATATGTGAACCGTGAACTCCCAGATGTTCAAGCAGGTTTTAGAAAAGGCAGAGGCACCAGAGATCAAATTGCCAACATCTGCTGGATCATGGAGAAAGCAAGAGAGTTTCAGAAAAACATCTATTTCTGCTTCATCGACTATGCCAAAGCCTTTGACTGTGTGGATCACAATAAACTGTGGAACATTCTGAAAGAGATGGGAATCCCAGACCACCTGACCTGCCTCTTGAGAAACCTGTATGCAGGTCAGGAAGCAACAGTCAGAACTGTACATGGAACAACAGACTGGTTCCAAATAGGAAAAGGAGTACATCAAGGCTGAATATTGTCACCTTGCTTATTTAACTTATATGCAGAGTACATCATGAGGAACGCTGGGCTGGAAGAAGCACAAGCTGGAATCAAGATTGCTGGGAGAAATATCAATAACCTCAGATATGCAGATGACACTACCCTTATGGCAGAAAGTGAAGAGGAACTCAAAAGCCTCTTGATGAAAGTGAAAGAGGAGAGTGAAAAGGTTGGCTTGAAGCTCAACATTCAGAAAACAAAGATCATGGCATCTGGTCCCATCACTTCATGGGAAATAGATGGAAAAACAGTGGAAACAGTGTCAGACTTTATTTTTTGGGGCTCCAAAATCACTGCAGATGCTGATTGCAGCCATGAAATTAAAAGACGCTTACTCCTTGGAAGGAAAGTTATGACCAACCTTGATAGTATATTAAAAAGCAGAGACATTACTTTGCCAACAAAGGTCCGTCTAGTCAAGGCTATGGTTTTTCCCGTGGTCATGTATGGATGTGAGAGTTGGACTGGGAAGAAAGCTGATCGCCGAAGAATTGATGCTTTTGAACTGTGGTGTTGGAGAAGACTCTTGAGAGTCCCTTGGACTGCAAGGAGATCCAACCAGTCCATTCTAAGGGAGATCAATCCTGGGTGTTCATTGGAAGGACTGATGCTAAAGCCGAAACTCCAATACTTTGGCCACCTCATGAGACGAGTTGACTCACTGGAAAAGACTCTGATGCTGGGAAGGGTTGGGGGCGGGAGGAGAAGGGGGTGGGAGGAGAAGGGGACGACCGAGAATGAGATGGCTGGATGGCATCACCGACTCTGTGGACATGAGTCTGAGTGAACTCCAGGATTTGGTGATGGACAGGGAGGCCTGGCGTGCTCTGATTCATGGGGTCGTGGAGAGTCGGACACTACTGGGCGACTGAACTGAACTGAACTGACTGACTCTGCATATGTTAAATAAGCTGGGTGACAATATACAGCCTTGACGTACTCCTTTCCCTATTTGTAACTAGTCTGTTGTTTCATGTCCAATTCTAACTGTTGTTTCCTGACCTCCATACAGATTCCTCAGGAGGCAGGTCTGGTATTCCCATCTCTTAAAGAATTTTCCAGTTTGTTGTGATCCACACAGTCAAGGGCCTTGGTAGAGTCAATAAAACAGAAGTAGATGTTTTTATAGAACTCTCTTGCTTTTTCAATGATTCAATGGATGTTGGCAATTTGATCTCTGATTCCTCTGCTTTTTCTAAATCCAGCTTGAATATCTGGAAGTTCACAGTTCATGAACTGCTGAAGCCTGGCTTAGAATTTTGAGCATTACTTTGCTAGCATGTGAGGTGAGTGCAATTGTGCAATAGTTTGAACATTCTTTGGCATTGCCTTTCTTTGGGATTGGAATGAAAACTGACTTTTTCCAGTCCAGTGGCCACTGCTGAGTTTTCCAAATTTGCTGGCATATTGAGTGCAACACGTTCACAGCATCTTAGAATTTGAAATAGCTCAACTGGAATTCCACCACCTCCACTAGCTTAGTTTGGAGTGATGCTTCCTAAGGCCCACTTGATTTCGCATTCCAGGATGTCTGGTTCTAAGTGAGTGATCACACCATCATGATTATCTGGGTCATGAAGATCTTTTTTGTATAGTTCTTCTGTGTATTCTTACCACCTCTTCTTAATATCTTCTGCTTCTATTAGGTCCATACAATTTCTGTCCATCATTGTGCCCATCTTTGCATGGAATGTTCTGTTTGTATTTCTAATTTACTTGACAAGAGCTCTAGTCTTTCCCATTCTATTGTTTTCCTCTATTTCTTTGCACTGATCTCTGAGGAAGGCTTTCTTATCTCTCCTTACTATTCTTTGGAACTCTGCATTCAAATGGGTATATCTTTCCTTTTCTCCTTTGCCTTTTGCTTCTCTTCTTTTCACAGCTATTTGTAAGGCCTCCTCAGACAACCATTTTGCCTTTTTGCATTTCTTTTTCTTGGAGATGGTCTTGATCCCTGGCACATAATAGATGCTCAATAAACAGTTTTGAATGTAACAATTTATTATCCGTAAAATATAACTTCTTTAAATGAAATTATACTATCATATAATCCATTCATCTGTCACCAAATAAATACTTACTGAATGCTTATATATGCAAGATATCCTACTAGGGTTTATTAAAATATTGCAGTGAGAAATTTCAAGGAATTTATAAACTGAAAGGGTGGGAAGATAAGATCAGGATGCCATATAAAAAGTATGGGCAGGGGGGAAGTATGAGACACTGATGGTTCAGGGGAAGGACAAGTTCAGTCTACCAGAAGGCATCTATGAGGGCTATGTGAACAAGTTAGCATTTGCTGTAAGCTTGAAATGAAGAAGAGGATCACAGGTGATGCAGTTTTCTTGGGCAGATAGATCTGAACAGACAAAGACCCTAAGAAACAGGGAGATAAGGCATCAATCAAAGGCAAAAACTGGGAATAAGGAGTTGTCCAATCTGCCCAGAAGTTATGGAACAGATGGAGATAAGTATGCAGAAGTAGATAGGAATATCTAGCTAAGAGTATCAAATAGCAAGCTTTTTAATTTAGTAGGCAATGGGGAGTTATTGAGATTTTTTTTTAAAACATCGGAACATATTTAGGAAGACAAATTTACCAGTTTATAAAGGTTAAATACACTAGAAGAGAGGGCCAAAGCAGAAAATATACAAGGAAAAGAAAAGAGACCCAAGAAAGAAGACTGGAGGATGACAAGCATGACAGGAATGATGAAGAACAATTGAAGGAGTCAAAGCAGTCATGGTCAGAGGCAAAAGGAGAGCCAGAATTGAAAGAAAGGATGACCACCCGAACCACATAAGCCGAAACTAGTAAACACCACAGACAAATATCTGTTCTGTTCACTGCTCTATCCATACCACGTAGTGTCCATCAAGGTCAATAAATACCTATAGAACGGATGATCAAAATAGTGGATTTGGAAAAGATTCTGCATGTCTAGTTCAGTACCTTATTTGCTGTGTGAATACTCTCAAAAATAACAAATTGTACCCCAGGATGACTGAGGGGAGATGATACTCATCATTTTCTGAGGTAGCCCAACTTATTGCCATATTTAGAAACAAATTTCTTACATTGAGCTGTATGCTTTTAACTTCTATACTCTGGAGCTATATATACAAAAAAAAATTACATTCCACTTCTATATTACCCTTCCAAAACTCAGTGATACCTATTCAGTTCCTTTGACCATTCCTGTCAATAAGTTACCATTTATGATGACTTTTTCATATCCTAGGCATTGGCTTCATTGACTATGCTAAAGCCATTAACTGTGTGGATCACAACTAACTGTGGAAAATTCTTAAAGGCATGGGAATACCAGACCACCTTACCTGCTTCCTGAGAAACCTGTATACAGGTCAAGAAGCAACAGTTAGAACTGGACATGGAACAAAGGACTGTTCCAAAACTGGGAAAGGAGTACATCGAGGCTGTATATCATCACCCTAATTATTTAACTGATACACAGAGTATATCATGTGAAATGCCAGGCTGGATAAATCACAAGCTGGAACCAAGACTTCTGGGAGAAATATCAACAACCTCAGATATGCAGATGATACTACTCTCATCGCAGAAAGTGAAGAGGAACTAAAGAGCCTCTTGATGAGGGTGAAAGAGGTGAGTGAAAAAGATGGCTTAAAACTCACCACATTAAGAAAACTAATATCATAGCATCCAGTCCCATCAATTCATGGCAAATAGATGGGGAAAAGTAGAAATAGTGGCAGATTTCATTTTCTTGGGCTCCAAAATCACTGCAGACAGTGACTGCAGCCATGAAATTAAAAGACGCCTGCTCCTTGGAAGAAAAGCTATGATAAACCTAGACAGCACATTAAAAAGCAGAGGCATCATTTTGCTGACAGAGGTCTGTATAGTCAACGCTATGGTTTTTCCAGTAGTCATGTACGGATGTGACAGTTGGACCATAAAGAAGACTGTGTGCTGAAGAACTGATGCTTTCAAATTTTGGTGCTGGAGAAGACTCCCGAGAGTTCCTTGAACAGAAAGGAGATCAAACCAGTCAATCCTAAATGCAATCAACCCTGATTATTCACTGGAAGGGCTGATGCTGAAGCTGAAGCTCCAATACTTTGGCCACCTGATGTGAAGAGCTGATTCACTGGAAAAGACTCTGATGTTGGGAAAGATTGAAGCAAAAGGAGAAGAGGGTGGCAGAGGATGAGATGGTTAGATAGCATCACCGACTCATGAATTTGAGCAAACTCGGAGACAGTGAAAGACAGGGAAGCCTGGCATGCTGCAGTCCCTGGGGCCGCAAAAAGTCGGACACAACCTAGGGACTGAACAACAACAAGCCCTGACTTAAGATCTTTATAAGAGTGGCTCTCATTCAACTCTCACAGAAACCCTACAAGACAACCGCTATATTCCCATCTTAGAGACAGGAAGAATAAGATAAGTAAAGTTACCTGACTTGCCAAATTTACATTGCTAATAAGCTGCAGAGATGGAATATGAATTCAGGCCTGTCTAATGCCAGAGTCTATACTCTTCCCCATTAAACAGGTCAGTTCCCTTCAAATTAGGCAGTTTCAAGACTTCTCACTCTCCTCAGTAGCTATAATGGTTTATCAATGTCCCTCTTAAAATACAAGCCAAGAATTCAGATGTTGCTTTTCCAGTGCAGAGTGAAAATTTTTCTCTTCCACATTCTAGACATTCTTCATTTATTAAAACAGTATAAGACTGAATTAGATTTCTTGAGTAGCTTCATTTCCCTGTTGAGTCTTATGAAGCCTGACTAAATTAAATTCCAAAGGCTTTCGCACATGGAGTAGAAAACACACTTGGAATATCCTTCTTCCTATTTTCTTTGTTAATTGTCAAAGCGCAGGCCAGACTTCCCTTTATCTGTCACTATCTCCCTGAGCAGCCTTGCTCTCAGTAATCAATACTTTCAAGGAATTTGCCTTATCCTTTGGTATGCCAGTTGGCTCTAGCTACCTTGCACTATAATGATCCCAACATAAATATGTCTAACTTCCTTGAGCTCTTTATACATAAATACCACTCTTTAATATAGCAGTAATTTTCTGGAGTGTGTTTTCCCCTTCTGCTATAAATAATCAATAAAAAAAGAGCTGAGAAGAATACAAGAAGGAGCCTTTTCACGCCCTGTTTTTCCTCTTTGTGTTAACAATCAAAAGCAGATAAATAAAACTGGATAATTTCAAAGGACTGTGTTAGAGACTACATGTGGTAAAGAAGAGAAAGGTTGGTCTGAATCAAGAGGGAGGCAGTGGCCAAGGAAGAAGTGGCTCATCCCTGGAAATCTGGAAAGCTACAAAATAATTTTCTATCTTTGCTCAGTCAAGTGTTCCCAGGACCTGCCCCCAGCAGGGGGCCCAGTTCTGCCCAGGACTCCTTATATTCCACTTTATTCCTACAACTCTATCCACAGACCTCACCTGATTCTACTCTTTCCCAGGTCCCTGATACTCTAGTACCATTGACAATTTGTCAGTTCCTAAAACACACTGAAAGCATTCCCATTTCAGGGCTTTCATGCTTGCTATCCCCTTTGCTGGAGTGGTGCTCCCATCTTTATTTAAACGACAAGCTTCTTACTCTTTAAATCTCTAAACATCATGTCCACAGGTCTGACCTGCAATGTTCCTAGAAACACTTTCTGTATCCCACTGTTTTATTTCTTCACAGTATCTATCACCATCTAAAGGATTAATATAATCTTTTTATTTTTTTCTTTTTATTGTGTTTACTATCTGCCTCCTCCTACCAGAACATAAGCTTCTGAAAAGACTATAGTCCTTTATGTTGTGTTCTCTACGGTCTTTCTAGTAACAAGCACCGTGTCTGTAAAACAGTAGATACTTAATATCTGTTAAACAGATGTAAGAGAAATATGTATTATAGAAAGGGTTAAAGCTGCACAAAAGGGATTAGGATAAGAATTTCCAGAGAAGGTTATTCAAAACCTAAGCCTTGAATAAACAGTATAAGTATTCAGGCAGAAAAATAATCTCCAGTGAATAAAATGTGAGGAAGCAACTGTGAAATTCCTTTTCCACTAAATGTAAAAAATATAATATATTCATGGAACTTCAAGTAGGTCAATATGATGCTCTTGAGATTATGAAAGGTTCTGGAGCAAGAACAACATGGAACTCCTAAGGAGCTCCTTTTTTCTCTAGTCTAAGTCTACTGAAACATTGATCAGAGTCTTAGAAATGAAAGGGGTAAAAGGTATCTAACAATATCTATACTACCATTAATATACCTTATACATTTAGATTCAAATATGATTAGAAGATTGACTAATAAAAATGTAATTCTAAAGAAGTTATATATATGATTAATGGTGGTGGTGGTTTAGTTGCTAAGTTGTGTTCAACTCTTGTACCATCGACTGTAGCCCACTCTTGCACCATGGACTGTAACCCACCAGGCTCCTCTGTCCATGGGATTTTCCTGGCAAAAATACTGGAGTGAGTTGCCATGCCCTTCTCCAGGGGATCTTCCAGATCCAGGGATCAAACTTGAGTCTTCTGTGTCTCCTGTGCTGCAGGCGGATTCTTTATCTGTTGAGCCAATCAGGGAAGCCCCTAACTTATTTTAACTAGCAACAAAATGATCGTAACAATATAACAGAGAGAAAAATGTAGTCAGTTGTGAAAATATATATAAAGGAGGCAGACCAAAAAGGGAAAGAGAATGCAGAAGATAAGCAGAAATCCACCAGAGAGAAATTCCCTGTTTTATAGTTCAGTGTTAAGTTCAAATCTGACAGGTAAGCTCAACATCCTTTTCTTCTTATTTATTCCCAAAGCCCAGCAGAGTCAGGTACTTAGGAAATTCTCAGTAAATGCTGAATTGACTGAACCATCCTTATCACAGCCTTCGGTAGCTGGTGCCTACATTATCTGTGTTTTTTTTGATAATTTGATTTTTGGCTATGCTGGGTCTTCGTTGCCATACCCAGGCTTTCTCTAGATGTGGTATGTGCACGTCTCACTGTGGTGGCTTCTCTCGTTAAAGAGAAGAGCTCGTGGGCTGCAGTAGTTTTGGTGAGTGGGCTTAGTACTTGTGGCACACAGGCCTAGTTGCCCTAACATGTGAAATCTTCCCAGACTAGGGATCAAACCCATGTCCCCTGCATTGGCAGGCGAATTCTCAACCTCTGGAAGACCAGGTAAGTCCCTAAATTAGTTTTAATTTCCACTAAATTGGAGGGGAAAGGGCAGAAATTTAGACTCTATTTTCTTCTGGATAGAAAAAAATTTTAAGTACAAGTAGTTTCAACATTTTTTACTGTTTGCTCAAGGGCAATGCTATTTGTAGAGGTCCAGTTACTTGCTTTTACTTTCAGGGACCAGTATGATTATCATACATCATGAGGAGGAATAGTGTGGTGTTCAAAGTATGCGAACTCTAAGACTAGACTGTCTGGGTCCAAACCCAAGTTGTGAGGCCTTCGGGCACGTTACTTCTCTGCACCTCGGTATCTACAAATGGCAGTAACAACAGTATCCATCTTAGAGGGCTGTTGTGAGAAGTATACGTAAAACAATAAAAACAATGCTTAGAATAAACACCGTAGATAATTTATTCTCATTACTATTACTTTTTCAATTGTTTTCCTAATTGAATTTGAAGATGGTATTTTGCTCATGAACAACCGAAATAGTTAAGACGTTTTATGAGTATACAAACACTGATTATTTCATTCAAATTCCAAACAAGGATTATTTACTAATATGCTACTTACACTAACTGATTAATTGTCTTCTGCTGCTCCTTGGATCTTCTGTAACTCAGCAACTTACTTTGTGCTGGTGTGTCAACACCTATGTCTTCAGGGGGACGAACAATGGGAGGTAACTTCAAGTTCAGAGCCTCTTTTACTGCTGCAATGGCAGCTTTGTTTGGATCCGACATCTTGGTCCCCTAAAGATTGAAATACTCTGTACTGTGAAGAGAAAAAGTCCATAAAGCCATTATTGTAAAAGTTAGTCTCAATATATTTATAACATATCTTATATATCAACATCAAAAGTTCTAAGTCTCTTTATATCTTCCTCCCAAGAATGGCAGTTGAGATAAATAGGTAGCAATTCCAGTCCTACCATTCACTGCTGTAAAGAAATGAAGCTGTCACTTGCCTGTGAGTGAGGGCTTCCTCGTGGATGAAATTATGGAACTGGATTAGATGCTCTCTAAATACCCTTACAGTTCCGAAATTTTGAGTTCAAAATTTCCCTAAAATGCAAATCACAACAAAATCCAGCTGTCGAGGTATAATCCCTTTCCCCAAAAGCTGATACTTTACATCGTTAATATTTTTAAACATCAGTATTTTATCTTAGCTTTTCCACCTTCCTAGAAAGCAACACTATGATCAAGCAAAACATAGGCATACTAAATGCCTAAGAAATCTGAAATATGCTGAACAATGAACTGTGATAGCAACTGCATTTGCCGCGGATGCCCACAAAACTCGGGGAATCGTGCCTTGAAAAAGAGACGATTTGGGCGGATATCTAATTCAAAATCTTCCGCCCTGGGAGAGGAGTGAAGAGAAAGTTGAGGACAATAAAGTACCTGTCTGATTGCTTTCACTTCTTTCCGGCTGTTTGGGTAAGAGGGAAACGTTCAGAGAACTTCGCCAATGCTGAAAGGATTAAAAGAAAACGATGGGTGAAACGTCCGGAACCCCACAGTCTCCTGCCAAGCTTGGCGGTCGCCGCGTAGAAACAAAACTGTCGCCATGGAAACTGTCGCGGTTGCAACTGGATAGAAGGGTAAATGTTGCCTGGAGAGGCAGTTGCTGAGCTGCGACAGATTAGGATTATCATAACAATAATTTATTACTCGAACGCTAGTAAAGTAATGCTCAAAATTCTCCAAGCCAGGCTTCAGCAATATGTGAACCGTGAACTCCCAGATGTTCAAGCAGGTTTTAGAAAAGGCAGAGGCACCAGAGATCAAATTGCCAACATCCGCTGGATCATGGAGAAAGCAAGAGAGTTCCAGAAAAACATCTATTTCTGCTTCATTGACTATGCCAAAGCCTTTGACTGTGTGGATCACAATAAACTGTGGAAAATTCTGAAAGAGTTGGGAATACCAGACCACCTGACCTGCCTCTTGAGAAACCTGTATGCAGGTCAGGAAGCAACAGTCAGAACTGTACATGGAACAACAGACTGGTTCCAAATAGGAAAAGGAGTATGTCAGGGTTGTATATCGTCACCCTGCTTATTTAACTTATATGCAGAGTACATCATGAGGAACGCTGGGCTGGAAGAAGCACAAGCTGGAATCAAGATTGCCAGGAGAAATATCAATAACCTCAGATATGCAGATGACACCACCCTTATGGCAGAGAGTGAAGAGGAACTCAAAAGCCTCTTGATGAAAGTGAAAGAGGAGAGTGAAAAGGTTGGCTTGAAGCTCAACATTCAGAAAACAAAGATCATGGCATCTGGTCCCATCACTTCATGGGAAATAGATGGAAAAACAGTGGAAACAATGTCAGACTTTATTTTTTGGGCTCCAAAATCACTGCGGATGCTGATTGTAGCCATGAAATTAAAAGACGCTTACTCCTTGGAAGGAAAGTTATGACCAACCTAGATAGTATATTAAAAAGCAGAGACATTACTTTGCCAACAAAGGTCCGTCTAGTCAAGGCTATGGTTTTTCCCGTGGTCATGTATGGATGTGAGAGTTGGACTGTGAAGAAAGCTGATCGCTGAAGAATTGATGCTTTTGAAGTATGGTGCTGGAGAAGACTCTTGAGAGTCCCTTGGACTGCAAGGAGATCCAACCAGTCCATTCTAGAGGAGATCAATCCTGGGTGTTCATTGGAAGGACTGATGCTAAAGCTGAAACTCCAATACTTTGGCCACCTCATGCAACGAGTTGACTCACTGGAAAAGATTATGATGCTGGGAAGGATTGGGGGCAGGAGGAGAAGGGGATGACAGAGAATGAGATGGCTGGATGGCATCACCGACTCGATGGACATGAGTTTGAGTCAACTCCGGGAGTTGGTGATGGACAGGGAGGCCTGACGTGCTGTGATTCATGGGGTCGCAGAGAGTCGGACATGACTGAGCGACTGAACTGAACTGAACTGAACTGAAATGGAGGGTGGGTGAATGAGATTTTTTACTTAACTGCCTTCCCTTGGAAGGGGTGGTGGAATTGCTGGAAAACAGATTCATATAAAACACTCACTGTCAAGGAGGATCAAGTCTTATTCAAGTGTACCCTAGCGACTTCCCTGTAAATATTATAATCAAGAATTTAATTTATCTTGTTTCTCTATTTGCTATTTGTTTAGACCACACTTTTTTTAGGAAATTCTTGGCAGAAAAAGTTAAGTGTGTACATTCTTCGAATATGCGTGGAGAGAGAAACGTCAAACGTTGCTGTTTGAGACTGCACAATGGATACTCCATCTAAGTGATGATAGCCTACACAAATACCATGTGCATAAATGAAATCGGCAGATGAATAAAATCTAGTGGTGTATTGGTGGCATAGTCATTCAATAAACATTTGAGTATCTTCTATGTGCCAGTGAGCAGGTAAAGAATTTTAAAAATGAGAGTACAGCCTATCCTGGCACACAGTAGTTCCTCTAAAAAACATCATTTGAGTCAGTTAAAGAACAAACTGAAATTCCTCAGACCTTGTAAAAGCAGCCTATCTTTTTGTAGAAAACAAAACACTTGGTTTGTTTTTTTTTTTGTCACAGTCTTTTTAAAAATTTTATAATGAAATATAGTTGATTTACAATGTTGTGTTAGTTTCAAGTGTACAACAAACTGATACAGTTATATATCTATAGATATTATTTTTTTAGATATTTTTCAATTATAGGTTATTAAAAGATAATGAGTACAGTTTCCTGTGCTATACAGTAGGTCCTTGTTGGTTGTCTATTTTATATATAGTAAATGTGTATATTTTAATCAAACTCCTAATTCATCCTCCCCCTTGACCTTTTGGTAAGCATAAGTTTGTTTTCTGTATCTGTGAGTCTGTTTATGTTTTGCTAAGTTCATTTGTATCATCTTTCAGATTCCACATACAAGCACTATCATATGATATATGTTTTGTTTTTTTTTAACAAAAACCGGGTTGATTTCATGTGGTTTTTCAGTTGGGAAAGACTTTTTTTAATCAGTATTGGTTTTATAATTATTCTTATTTATTTGGCTGCTCAGGGTCTGAGTTGCGGCATGCAGGATTTTTAGTTGCAGCATGCGGGATCCAGTTCTCTGACCAGGGATCAAACCCACTCCCCCTGCATTGGGAGCACAGTCTTAGCCACTGGACCATCTGGGAAGTCCCCTCTGTGATAGTTTTTTGACATGTCAATCTGGTTAGGGTAAACTACAAGGACTGAAAGGAGGACAGTAGCTTTTTATATTCTGCACACACCTTTGTCCAGTTATTCAAACACTAATCTACTGCTGTGATGAAGAGACTTTTCAGATGTAATTCAAACCCCTGATGTTACACTAGGGAGAGTATGAGGACCTCACTCAATCAATGGAAGTTCTTTTAAAAAGTTTTAGACATGCCCTGAGTTAGACTCCAAACAGCAGCTTGGTCTACCATCACTCTCCCCTCTCTGGCTCTCCCCTTCCTGACAGCCTATCCCTACAGATCTTGGACTTGCTTCACTAGCCCCCAAAGTTGCATAAGCCAGTTAGTTTCCTGTAATAAACCATATATATAAACATATAAATACTGGATATGTATAAGGCATATATATAATCTACTTGTTCTGCCTCTCTCATTAAATCTTGACTGCATATCTTTTTTCAAACAGCTTCTTATAGGTATAATTTAAATACTATAAAATTCACCATTTTAAAGTAAATAATTCAATGGGTATTTTTAGTATATTTATAGTTGTGCAACCGCTAACAGGGTCCAGTTCTAGAACATTTCTATCACTGCAAAAAGTTCCCTTCAGCTCATATGCAGTCAATCCTCACTCCCACCTCCAGTCCTAGGCAAACACTGACTTGCTTTCGGTTTCTATAGGTTTACAATTTCTGAAAAATTTCATATATATGGAATCTTATATTATGTGGTCTTTTGTGTCTCGCTTTTTTGACTTAATGATGTGCTTGAGGTTCATCCATACGTAGTATGTGACAGAAATTCACTCCTTTTCATTGCTGAATAGTCTTTCATTACCTGGAGGAGGAAATGGCAACCCTCTCCAGAATTCTTGCCTGGGAAATCCCATGGACATGGGAGCCTGGTGGGCTATAGTCCATGGAGTCAAAAAAGAGTCGGACACAACTTAGCAACTAGCCAAACAACAACAGTCTTCCATTAAATGAGGATATCACATTTGGTTTATTCATTCAGAAGCTGACGGACATTTGGATGGTTTCCTCTTTAGGGCTACTATGAATAATCCTCCCATGAACATTTGTGCACAAATCTTTGGATGAACATACACTTTTATTTCTCATTGGTAGGAATTGCTGGGATAAATAATAAGCCTATTTGATCTTTTTAAAAAATGTCAAACTGTTTTCCAAAGTGGCTGAAAGATTTTACCAAAAAAAAAAAAATACAAGGATTCTAATTCCTCCACATTCCTTGTCAACATTTGATATTGTCCATTTTATTACAAGTATTGGAATGGGCATACAGTGGTATCTCATTATGGTTTTAATTAACACAAATTATGTTGAATATCTTTTTGTGTGCTTATTATCCATTAACATATTTTTTAATAAAATGTCTATTTAAATCTTTTATCCATTTTTAAGTTGGACTATTTAGCTTTTCATCATGAAGCTGTAAGAGTTCTTTATATTCTGGATACACATTATCAGATAATTTGCAAATATATTCTCTCAGTCTGTAGCTTGTCTTTTCATTTTCTTAATCATGTCTTTTCAAGAGTAAAATTTTATTTGTATAAAGTCAAACAAGGTATTTTTTCTTTAATAAATTATGATTTTGAGGTTGTTATCTATGAAAGATAGGTAAGATCATGAAGATTTTCTGTGTCTTCTACTTTTTGGATTTACATTTAGGTCTATGATACATTCAATTTCTGTATGTGGTAAGAGATGCAGATTCAAGTGTTTTTTTTGCATATAGATATACAATTGTTCCAGTACCCTTTGTTGAAAACGCTGTCCTTTTCTCACTGAATCGTCTTGATATCTTTATTGAAAAATCAATTTACCATAATTTAAAGGTTTATTTCTGGACAATCAATTCTGTTCCTTTGATCTACGTGTCTATCTTTATTCCAGTACTACAGTGTCTTGGAAAAAATGGTTATACAGTTGACTCTTAAACAAGACAGTTTTGAACTATCCAGTTATATACAGATTTTTTTCACAAAATGTATGTTACAGTACTATGCATAATTGTTGGTTGGCTGAATCAGCAGATGCTAAACAGAGGATCTGGAGAACCGACTATAAAGTTATACATGGATTTTCATCTGTAATGGGGTAGGGAGGGGGACTGGTGCCCTTAATTCCACATGTTGTTCAAGGGTCAACTATAGGTTTACATTTGAGTAGTGTTAGTCTTCCAACTTTGTTCTTCTTTTATAAAAAGTAGTAATTTGGACTATTCTAGATACTTTGCATTTCCATATAAAATTTAAGATCAGCCTATCAATTTTTGCAAAAGATACATCTGGAATTTTATTACATATTTTGCTTTGAAAGAAAAAAATATGTTCATTATCTAAACATATTTAATTTGTAGCTTAAAATGCTTTCTTTAAATGCTCTATTTCTGAGTCTAAGGGTTAAAAATATTTATAACCAGATAATTATATTTCACAAAACCTTAATTATTTAAAAGCACCAATGTAATGACCCTAAAATGTGATTCTCTAATACTATTCCCTAATATTATACAAAAAATTTTTTTCTATTTCTTAGTAGAAATGTTGAGGATGCTAAGAGAACTTATGAGACTAACTTACTATGCTTTAAACTATGTATTGTTCGTTTCAAAATTTAAAATGGGTGTGCAGGAAAAAGAAAAGAATCTATATGCTGAAGAGTTCTTTATGGAGCTAAACTGTGTTATGGTTTATGTAAGTTCTTTGATTTTTCCCTTCAAAACAAGTTTTTCTTTACTGTTACATTAAGATTAATTATACTTATATTAGGGGCTTCCCTGGTGGATCAGACAGTAAAGAATCTGCCTGCAACGTGGAAGACCCAGGTTTGATCCCTGGGTTGAGAAGATCCCCTGGGGAAGGGAATGACTATCCATCCTAATATTCCTGCCTGGAGAATTCCATGAACAGAGGAGTCTGGTGGATGATAGTCTGTGGGCTCTCAAAGAGTCAGGAACAAGCCAGTGACTATCACTTTCACTTTTACTGTACTTACATTAATTGATATAGCTGCATCTCAATTTTAAAACTGAAAAAAATGATACAGCTATATTATGTATTATACATACTATGCTGTAGAGTATTATTAATATATAATCTTTATAAGTTACAATAAATATTTTAAAATAAAAAAATAGCATTGTTGGTGGGAATGTAAAATGATGCAGCCACTCTGGAAAACAGTACAGAAATAAAAGTTACTCAAAAAATTAAAATAACTACCGATTCAGCATTCCACTTCCAGTTATATATACCCACAGAGGAAACAAAATCAATATCTTCAACAGGTATCCGCATGTTTAGTGTCTCAGTTCAGTTCAGTCACTCAGTCGTGTCCAACTCTTTGCGACCCCATGAATCACAGCACGCCAGGCCTCCCTATCCATCACCAACTCCCGGAGTTCACTCAAACTCATGTCCATCGAGTCGGTGATGCCATCCAGCCATCTCATTCTCTGTCATCCCCTTCTCCTCCCGCCCCCAATCCTTCCCAGCATCAGAGTCTTTTCCAGTGAGTCAACTTGTCGCATGAGGTGGCCAAAGTATTGCAGTTTCAGCTTTAGCATCAGTCCTTCCAATGAACACCCAGGATTGATCTCCCTCAGAATGGACTGGTTGGATTTCCTTGCAGTCCAAGGGACTCTCAAGAGTCTTCTCCAGCACCACACTTCAAAAGCATCAATTCTTCGGCGATCAGCTTTCTTCACAGTCCAACTCTCACATCCATACATGACCACAGGAAAAACCACAGCCTTGACTAGACGGACCTTTGTTGGCAAAGTAATGTCTCTGCTTTTTAATATACTATCAAGGTTGGTCATAACTTTCCTTCCAAGGAGTAAGCGTCTTTTAATTTCATGGCTACAATCAGCATCCGTAGTGATTTTGGAGCCCCCAAAAATAAAGTCTGACACTGTTTCCACTGTTACCCCATCTATTTCCCATGAAGTGATGGGACCAGAAGCCATGATCTTTGTCTTCTGAATGTTGAGCTTCAAGCCAACCTTTTCACTCTCCTCTTTCACTTTCATCAAGAGGCTTTTAGTTCCTCTTCACTCTCTGCCATAAGGGTGGTGTCATCTGCATATCTGAGGTTATTGATATTTCTCCCGGCAATCTTGATTCCAGCTTGTGCTTCTTCCAGCCCAGCGTTCCTCATGATGTACTCTGCATAGAAGTTAAATAAGCCGGGTGACGATATACAACCCTGACGTACTCCTTTTCCTATTTGGAACCAGTCTGTTGTTCCATGTACAGTTCTGACTGTTGCTTCCTGACCTGCATACAGGTTTCTCAAGAGGCAGGTCAGGAGGTCTGGGATTCCCATCTCTTTCAGAATTTTCCACAGTTTATTGTGATCCACACAGTCAAAGGCTTTGGCATAGTCAATGAAGTAGAAATAGATGTTTTTCTGGAACTCTCTTGCTTTCTCCATGATCCAGCGGATGTTGGCAATTTGATCTCTGGTGCCTCTGCCTTTTCTAAAACCTACTTGAACATCTGGGAGTTCACGGTTCACATATTGCTGAAGCCTGGCTTGGAGAATTTTGAGCATTACTTTACTAGCGTGTGAGATGAATACAATTGTGCGGTAGTTTGAGCATTCTTTGGCATTCCCTTTCTTTGGGATTGGAATGAAGACTGACCTTTTCCAGTCCTGTGGCCACTGCTGAGTTTTCCAAATTTGTTGGCATATTGAGTGCAGCACTTTCACAGCATCATCTTTCAAGATTTGAAATAGCTCAACTGGAATTCCATCACCTCCACTAGCTTTGTTTGTAGTGATGCTCTCTAAGGCCCGCTTGACTTCACATTCCAAGATGTCTGTCTCTAGGTCAGTGATCACGCTATGGTGATTAGCGTGGTCGTGAAGATCTTTTTTGTACAGTTCTTCTGCGTATTCTTGCCACCTCTTCTTAATATCTTCTGCCTCTGTTAGGTCCATACCATTTCTGTCTTTTGTCGAGCCCATCTTTGCATGAAATATGCCCTTGGAATCTCTAATTTTCTTAAAGAGATCTGTTTTTCCCATTCTGTTGTTTTCCTCTATTATCTTTCTTTAAATAGACTTGATATCCTTTTAATGTCTTTCTTTAAGATTTACTGAGTTCTGTAAAGTTAAATGAACAAAAATGCCAGTTCAAAGTTTATATTCGCTAATGTGGGTGCTAAGAACTGGAGTACTGAGACGTTCTTCAGGCAATCAACTGATATAATGTAATGACTTTCATCCCTTCAGTGTAGCCCCATCAGGGGTATCCAGTCACCTTGGCAAATGCTTGATGCCTTGGGAGAGGGGAGGACAAGAATATAAACTTCAAACGACTGTAAAATTCATCTTTCTTTTAGAAAAAAAAAAAGGCTTGTTTTCCTCACTGTAAGCCAGGGGGAAAAAGTACGGCTTATTATTAGGCACTCAATAAACATTCTAGTTGTAGGAGACGGGAAAGTAGATGCAAACAAATCCTTTGCTGTGACGAGAGAATTCTCAATTTCTTCTTTGAATCTTCAAGAGGTTTTTTTTTTCCTTCAGTTAATCACTTAATTATATTTAACACAAAATTTGTCCCTTGAAATACTTTTTTCATGTGGTTTTCAAAGAAACTGCATTTCTCATTTCCTTTTGTGTGTGTGTGAAAGTCGCTCAGTCGTGTCCGACTCTTTGTGACCCCATGGGCTATACAGTCCATGGAATTCTCCAGGCCAGAATACTGGAGTGGGTAGCCCTTCCCTTCTCCAAGGGATCTTCCCAATCCAGGGATTGAACCTAGGTCTCCGCATTGCAGGCAGATTCTTTACCCGCTGAGCCACAAGGGAAGTCCTCATTTCCTTTTACTCACTGGCTATTCTGTCTCCTGTCATTCATTCAGAAACGTCTGTTTGGCCTTGAGCACGTAACTTAACCTCTTTGGACTTCATATCTGTATGTTTTCAGCACAGTCACTGCTCCCTAATTGGGAGCTATTATATATGGCTCGTAGTTACTACCACAAAAACTGCTTCGCGCGTCGGCGCTGGCTCGGCCAGAGATGAACCCACCACACCTCAGAAGAGGGTGAGCAACGTAGGGAATGCTGCTGAGAACTAAGCAACACTTTCCGCACCTGAACACAGGCCGGCAACCTGGGTAGAGTTCCCTACGCCCTAGCACAGGAAGCAACAGAGAGCACCCGAAGGCAAGCGGTTAAAATCCAGGGACCATGCCTATCTCCTTCCAGGAAGCGACACCCGTGACATCACCCCCACCACTTCCGGTTTGGGCGCGCCTTCTCTTCTGCCCGCCAACTGCACTTTCGTTAAAATCGTGGAGTCTAATATTTCTTTCTGGAACCTCTATATTTTATTCTTTTTTTCCAGCCTTGTGACTCTAGTTAAAGATAAAATTAAGCCAGATGGATTCGAAACAAGCGTGGCTATGGAGAAAAGGAGACGGTGAGTTGCCCTGGCGAAAGTGCGCGGCGGGAGCTCAGTGCGCCTTCTCTTCGCCGGCCGGAAGTTGAGGGACTGAATGGATCCCGGAACCGGCGGCTGCGGCTTCTCTGTCTCTACTTGACACTTGGCGGTTGCTCAGCCGCAGGTCTTGACAGCCGCTGGCCCACCAGGTTCATGTGGAGGCTCCCAGGCGTCCGCGCCGCGCTTCGTGGGGTCCGCACGGCGGTGGAGCGGCGCAGTCGGACCGAGGCGGCGTCTGAGACCTCGGTGGGCGCGATGGAGCGTGCTGTGGTGCGCTGTGTGCCTTCCGAGCCTAAGCTAAGCCTGTCATTCGCGCTGGCCGACGGCAGCCACAAGAACATGCAGCGCGACCAGAGCGAGCCGCTGGGTCGGGCTCTCAGCCGGATCGCTACCAATGCCCTTAAAGGCCACGCTAAGGCAGCCGCCGCCAAGAAGAGCAGGAAGAACCGGCCAAACGCAAGCAGTGGCGTGGCCTGTGCTGGGCCTGGGCCTGGGCCTGAGCAGGCTGCAGCCTGCGAGCCCGTGGTGAAGCTGTACTACCGGGAGGAGGCAGTAGCTGAAGACGTGCTCAATGTGGACGCCTGGCAAGACGGCGCGGTGCTGCAGATCGGCGATGTCAAGTACAAGGTGGAGCGTAACCCACCAGCCTTCACCGAGCTGCAGTTGCCGCGCTACATCATGGCCGGCTTCCCGGTATGCCCCAAGCTCGGCGTCGAATTTGGGGATCCCACCGGCTCCCTCTTTCGCTGGTACAAGGAAACCAAACCCAGAGCGGCAGAGCCTGAGGGCGAAGGCCCCTCGTCATCGTCTCCCTCTTCGCCCTCTCCTGGTTGGACCGAGACGGGTGTAGACGAGCGCGTCTACACCCCGTCTAATGCCGACATCGGGCTACGGCTCAAGCTTCGTTGCACTCCGGGCAATGGGCAGCGCTTCGGGCCAAGCCGGGAGTTGGAAAGTGTGTGTCCAGTGGAGGCTGGGCCCGGCACCTGCACCTTTGACCACCGGCATCTCTACACAAAGAAGGTGACGGACGACGCTCTCATTCGCACAGTCTCCTACAACATTCTGGCTGACACATACGCCCAGACTGAGTTCTCGCGGACGGTCCTGTACCCATACTGTGCCCCTTACGCTCTGGAACTCGACTACCGCCAGAACCTTATCCAAAAGGAGCTCACGGGCTACAACGCCGACCTCATCTGTTTGCAGGAAGTTGACCGCTGCGTGTTTACAGACAGCCTGGTGCCGGCCCTCGAGGCCTTTGGGCTGGAGGGCGTGTTTCGCATCAAGCAGCATGAAGGCCTGGCCACTTTCTACCGAAAGTCCAAGTTCAGGCTCCTTAGCCAGCATGACATTGCTTTCCATGAAGCCCTGCAGTCCGACCCACTTCACAAAGAACTGCTGGAGAAACTAGCTTTGTATCCACCAGCGCAAGAAAGGGTGCTCCAGAGGTCGTCTGTCGTTCAGGTAAAGTGACTCCGCCATCTCTGTACATACTCGTTCTGGAAGGGGTGTCAGGGATAGGGGTGCTTATAATAGAGATGAAACTAGACCAGACTCTACTGAAAAGTGTTTGCTCTTGAATCTTAAGTACGTCATTTAGCCTTCATTCATTCATTGAGCAAATACTGAGTACCTGAAATACGCCCTGCACGCTTCAGGTTACCTTGAAAAAAAGACGTGCTTACGATTTCGTGTACTTAGCTAAATAAGATAATTTAGTAGTTAATATTTTATTACTTACCAAACACTTCGGTGACACATTTTGAAGAACTTAAAATTTAAGTCTCCAGCATGTTTTACGAAGTGCTCCATAAATATTAGCTTTTAATTTTGGCTCATGGTAATTCTGCTGTTCTCGTTTTATAGATGTTACTCTAAAACTCTGTCCATTTTTTAGGTAACTGGTTTTGTTCATATTAAAAATAGTAGCTTCCGTTTTTTGAGCACCTACTGTGTATCATGCACCTCTGAGTAAGCTCACTTAATTGAATTCTCACAATTAAATGTTCTCTTTGAAGTGGATGATATTCTTTTTCACTCATGATGAAGCTGGTTTAGGAAAAAGAAATGTCACTTTCCAGGTCACACTGCTATAAATGGTACAGAGGGTATTCAAAGCTACTTCTGCCTGACTCCTGTGCATACACTTACCACTTAAAAACACCGTCTCCAACCTTAGTGTTACCATCTGAACTGTATTTATGCTACCTCTGTATGTTGGGTTGTTATTAAAATATTATGCTGAATCCCATTCATGTATATTCCAAAATTTTAAAGTTAAGTTTTATAATTTCGATCATACTTCATCAGCAGGGAAGGATTTGGAGTAAAATGTCAGTTCATCATATAGTCTTAGATTAAAAAAAAAAAAATTTTCAGACCGGGAAATAGAAACTGAAGTCAGCATTTTCTGTTTATCTTAGGTTTCTGTTCTTCAGTCTACAAAGGACTCTTCTAAAAAGATATGTGTTGCTAATACCCATCTCTACTGGCACCCCAAAGGTAGGTTTTGTTGATTTTCACAAGTGGCTTGAACATGGTAACTTAAAGTTGGTAAAAGCTGTTTTACACAAATACATCTTTTATTTGTCAAAATATAGTTTATACACAGGGTTGTACAATTTAAGGTATATGGCATAATGACTTACATGTATTGCAAAATGATTATCACAATAAATTAACATCCATAATCTAATATAAACACCCCAAAAAAGTTTTTTTTCCTTGTGATGAGAACTTCCAGGATTTACTCCCTTAGTAGCTTTCAGATATACTATACAGCGGTATTAACTATAGCCATCATGTTGTGTATTAATTACCCAATATCATTAATCTTGAAACTTGAAATTTTATGTTTAACCACCTTCCTCCAGTTCCTCCCCACACATACAAATAAATATCCTGAATGTTACCCAGATATTATAATTTGTGGGGTTTTAATTCATTTTTAAAGGCAGGTTAACATTAATGTATTTTTTATATTCCTAGGTGGGTACATTCGTCTCATTCAAATGGCAGTAGCCTTGGCTCACATTAGACATGTCTCCTGTGATCTGTATCCCAGCATACCAGTTATATTTTGTGGGGACTTTAATAGTACCCCATCAACAGGAATGTATCACTTTGTCATCAGTGGCAGCATTGCAGAGGATCATGAAGACTGGACTTCCAGTGGGGAAGAGGAACGATGCAACATGTCTCTTAGCCATTTCTTCAAACTGAAAAGTGCTTGTGGTGAACCTGCTTACACAAATTACGTTGGTGGCTTTCATGGATGTCTGGATTATATTTTCATAGACTTAAATGCTTTAGAGGTTGAACAGGTGATTCCATTACCTAGTCATGAAGAAGTTACCACCCACCAAGCCTTACCTAGTGTTTCCCATCCCTCTGATCACATAGCACTTGTATGTGATTTAAAATGGAAATAGATTTGTGTCTAATAGAATTTAAATCTGCTTTAGTAGGAGAGTTAATATGAATCAGTTTATGTATAACTTTCAAAGAGGAAAATTAGACACTAAGGTAAAATATTCTTATCCTATTAGTTATGTTCTAGTGTCTTCATTATATGACTATCATGTTTGCATAATATAGTTTCTCTACCCTTTTTTTCTATACTTGGAGGAAAAACAAAAATATTTATGGCTGGCAGGAAGAATACTGTACATTTTATAAGTACTTTTTTTTTTGCTAATTAAGAATTTTCTAAAGAAAAAAAAAACCTGAATGATCTTGTAATTTTTCTATCATAACACATTTCAAATTAAATGATGTGTATACAATTAGGAGGAGAGCACATACAATTTGGAAGTGAGAGGACTTAAGTTCTAACACAAGGAAGGAATAACATTAGGGTCATCTCTACCTCAGTTTGGATGGCAATTTCATACAACTCAGAGCTTTAACAAAAAAGTACACCATTACCAATTCCTATTGGTTTTCATCATTTATTTTTCAGTTAACATAAGGTATTTTCACTGTCTTATCTTTAGGATTTAATTTTCAGTGTATGGCATAAATGGACATACTTATGGTCCCATCCTTACTGCAGCTTAACTTTTAGGATGCAAGCACAATTTAGTATTCAAAGTGAACAGTAACATTGTCAACTTGATCCTATTGTCTGTAACACTCTTGCCCATGAAAAATATTCAACAGGGTATTTAACCCTGTCATACTAGGTATTAGGAGAATAGCACAGTGCATTACTTTTGAAAAACTGCCTACTGATACGGGCTTGAAATAGTGGATGAACCATGGAGTATTTCTATGCTGCAAGTATTTTTGAAACTGTTGGTTTTTCTAAATAAGAGAAAGGGAGAGTAGTAATGGGGTTTTTGAGCATCTCTGGAATAAACTTATAGACTTGAACATTATATTATAGCATTGTATATGTAATTTACATTGTATATGTAATTTATATACTATAAAATTTAAAATATGAAGCCAAATTCTTGAAAATTACAGTTTTACTGATTAGAGTCTAGCTGACTAGTAACTAAGCTTTTCTAACTCAGTTATCACCATACTTTATTTGTAATGCTTTAGCTGCAGCCTCATGTTCAGGATAACCATAATGTCATCGTGTATTTCTGCATTTAACTTCTAGCTTAGATACCTAGAGCTCACTTCAACCAGAGCTCTGATTTTCCAGTCATGAAGCCCTTTGTTCCACCTTTAATCTCTAAGCCTGGTAAGAACTTTCCTCTTTTGATGAAGTAGCCTGCATTTTCATAATCTGCTCACTTTCCAGTGTATTGTTTACTCAGTAATTTTGAAAATGAGAGGGTTTTACCTGTACTTCAGATTGAACCTTGAAGTGCTTAAAAGTACTTGAAGCAAAAAATTAAGGTGGCAGTTTTTTGGGATCTTGTTTAGAAAAAGCTATAAATGAAAAATTGAAGCTACCAAATTGTGCCTTCCTAAATAGCATTTTAACATCAGTTTACAGATATAGTATATATTGAAGCCAGAATCTGATTCTTTTGCAATTTTTTTTTTCCATTTAAAATTTGGTTTTGATTTCATTTCAAACAAACATTGACAGACTTTGACAGTAAGCTGAGAAACATAAAGTGTAATATGATGTCCTCATGCCCATGAGAAAAACACACAAGTCCTGTATTATTAATAACACTACAGCTAGCTATAGTGAACTCTGGTCACAGAAATTCTACATACTTATTAAACATCTACATCGTGATTCTTCAGATTTGCTATTTGCTGACTAGACAGTGATCACACAGGCATTTCAGAATATTAGAATACAGAGTATTATTTTGAAGTGCCATATACTCTGGTCAAATCTCTAGTACACAGCTACGTTCATACAGTTAGTCCAAAGTTGTGCTGTCACTGTCGTGTCCCACTCTGACCCCCATGAACTGTAGCCCACCAGGCTCCTCTGTCCATGGAATTTTCCAGGCACAAATACTGGATTGGATTGCCATTTCCTTTTCCAGGGGATCTTCCTGGCCCAGGGATCAAACCTGCATCTCCTTCATTGGCAGGTGGATTCTTTACCACTGTGCCACCTGGGAAGCCCAAAGTTAGGGAACACTAAGAAAACTGTGGCTCCGACAGTAAAGCATCTGCCTACAATGCGGGAGACCCGGTTTCAATCCCTGGGTGGGGAAGATCCCCTGGAGAAGGCAATGGCAACCCACTCCAGTATTCTTGTCTGGAAAATCCCATGAATGGAGGAGCCTGATAGGCTACAGTGCATGGGGTCGCAAAGAGTCGGACACGACTGAACAACTTCACTTTCACTTTCAAGAAAACTGTATAAATAGCATACCAAAATGTCCTTGTATATGAGTTAGAATAAAGTTATTTCAGAAATTTTTAAGTGTTTAAAGCCATCTCTGATTGAATTTTTCTATTACATTTGGGTTTTTTAGTACATGTAATTAAATATGGAAAGTCGAGCAATTCTGATGAATCAGATTGTGCTATGTAACCAGCAAGGTACAATGTACTAGCAAAAACTTGTTTTCGCTTTAGGAATTAATGTTTTGAAATTTATGTTATTGATTTCAAACTACAATACTTAAGAACACTCTCCATTATTCCTGTTAAATGAATTCTTAAACAGTTGCCACTCAGACATACAAACCAATAGTTTATAATTCATTAGCTAACAAACCATTTCTGACTATAATGTGATGTTCTTTAAATTCTAGAAACTAAAATCAGTTGTTACAAATTTTCAAGAATTTTACTCATTGGTGACTTTTTTGAGTCATCAAAATGTAGTTTCAGCTCAAGGTGGATCTCTGAGGAATCAAACTCAAGATAGAGAAGTCCAAAGAACTCTACTGTGGGGAAATCTCCCTGGGGGAAACTGAAAGCTTTAGATCTCATATTTTCTAGCTATGAAATGCAGGCAGAAATTCCCTACAAACTAGTTTGAGACAAAACCAAAACCCATATACAATGAAAGACAGAAATTTGCACTATTAGTTTATTGTTAAGCCTGAATAGGGAAAATCTTTCCTCTAAGAGCTAACTAGTTTTCCAAGCGTAATACAAAATTTAAATCCCCACATTTAAATGTGGGGATTTGCTGATGGTCCAGTGGTTAGGACTCTGGGTTTTCACAGCTGAGGGCCTGGGTTCTAACCCTGGTCAGGGAACTAAAATCTTACAAGCCAGGCAACAAAAAGAAAAAAAATTGAAAGTTTTAAAAATTTTAACATTTTGCTCAATGTAATACTAAGGAAATGCAATTTAGATTTCATTTTGGAAAGGGAAACAATATTAAGAGTTTTAACTGATTTTGGTAATTCGGTTGTCCCATTTTAAGTACATGCTTTAACACTGAAGGTTTAAGCGCTGTTATTAACTTGGGTGATTTTTTTAGGCACTAACTTTAGAATAACAATACTACATTCTGAGATGATAATACCAAAATATTTTTTAAACTGAGGTGAAATTCATGTAAGACTAACCATTTTAAAGTATATAATTCCATTGCATTGAGTACATTCACGATGTTGTGTGGCTACCATCTGTTAACTACTTTCAAAACATTTTCATCACCCCAAAAAGAAATTCCATACCCATTAATTTACTCTTACCGCCAACCCCTGGCACATACTAATCTGCTTTCTGCTTCACTGGACTTCCCTATTCTGGATATTTCATATACATGGAATCATTCGCTACATGATTTTTTGTCTGGCTTCTTTCAGTTAGCCTGTGTTCATCCATGTTGTATGCATCAGCATTTCACTCCTTTGTATAGTGGAATAATATTTCATTGTATGGGTACACCATATTTTGTCTGTACAAATGTTCATTTTGCTTGTTTCTACATTTTGGCTACTGTGAATAAGGCTTATAAACATTTGTGTACAAGTTTTGCCTCAACAGCTATTTCAGTTCTTTTAGTTATATTCCGACGAGTCGATTGCTGGTCCATATGGTGGTTCTACTTAGAAACTTTCTGAGAAAATGCCAAAATGATTTCCAGAGCAGCTGCAACGTTTTTTACATTCCCACCAGCAATACACAAGTTTCAATTTCTCCACATTCTCATCAGCCTATTTCACTTGTTAAGTCATGCAAGTGGATGTGAATTGGTATCTCTACCATTTTTAACTTGTTTAGTCTAATGATGTTGTTTCAGTCATAAAGTAATCACAAGTGTATTACCCAATCTGTAATTTTTCCCAAGGACTCATCTTGAACTTTTTACTTACAAGCTTGTGTCAAGCAAGCAAGATCAATCTCATTCTTTTGAAGAAATTTGGAAACACATTAAAAAAAAAAAATCTGGAGTATACATTAGAAAAAAGAAGCCTAAGGTGACCAAAAAAAAAAAAAAAATCACTTGAAAAATGTGTCTACTTCAATAAGTTCAGAGAATGAACTTGCTTTCTCATGTTGTCTTTTAAATGGTTTAGCCATGCTCCACTGTTATCTACTGCTTTTTAAATCCCAGTTTTGGTTCACAGTAGTAGATAGAAATAATGTCTAAATATCAATTCCTGAGAAACTGAGATGGCCATTGCTGAATGTAATTTACCAAGTTTATAATACATAATCATTAAAATCCTCAAAATTTCAAGTTTTGAAAAGAAAATCTTAAATTCAAGGTAAGCTTTAAACACGCATTAAAAAAAACTGAGCTAATATGACACTGAAAATTATGTGCAAAAAACTATTTTGCAAGTTGGCCATCTTCAGTGTATTGAATCATATTGAAGCCAGATGATAAAATAGTATTTTACATATAAATAATAATCTTTAAAATGTAGGCCTTAAAAATACTGAATCTTTCAGCTTATTGGCTGATGCCACCCTCAAAATAACAGCAACTGCCAGCTGAACTCATTCTACAGTAAAACTCTAGGTCATTCAAAATTGATGTTAACATTGTGTTAAGCTTTTACTCATAATTTTCAGTTTGCTTAAGAAACTTCACTAGAAAACAAGCTGAATCACTAATCTCCATCTTCTGCCCATTGTGTGTTGATTGTAGGTCAAAGGTTTTATATAATGTAATCCATTCTTTGCCCAGTAACTCACGTTAATGATGTTACACTAGTGTTGTATATCTCCCTAAGGTACTTAAATTTTTCTAGTTGGCATTTTTGCTGGTTTCAGTTCATTTGTATTCTTTTATAACTGAACATGGTTCAACAGGGAACTGGATAGGCTTTATTTAGTTGGCTTTCTTGTACTGAACGAACAGTATGCTGCTGCTACTGCTGCTAAGTCACTTCAGTCGTGTCCGACTCTGTGTGACCCCATAGACGGAAGCCCACCAGGCTCCCCCGTCCCTAGGATTCTCCAGGCAAGAACACTGGAGTGGGTTGCCATTTCCTTCTCCAATGTGTGCCAGTGAAAAGTGAAAGTGAAGTCACTCAGTCGTGTCCGACCCTTAGCGACCCCACGGACTGCAGCCTACCAGGCTCCTCCATCCATGGGATTTTCTAGGCAAGAGTACTGGAGTGGCTTGCCATTGCCTTCTCTGGAATGAACAGTATACATACTTCTAAAATAATATATTGCATTTAAACTTCATTTTTGCTATAGAGTAATTTGAAGAAATAGTGTATCTATCCAGGGATAAAATCATTTAGGAATAACCCCACTTTTTGGAGGAAAACCAGCTTTAAGTGTGGTGTTTTTAACTGAGGCAAAGAATATTTCTGCTAAAGCTGTAGAATTTTAAAGTACTGTGCTGCTGCTGCTAAGTCACTTCAGTCGTGTCCGACTCTGTGTGACCCCATAGATGGAAGCCCACCAGGCTCCCGTGTCCCTGGGATTCTCCAGGCAAGAACAGTGGAGTGGGCTGCCATTTCCTTCTGGCAATGGCAAGCCACTCCAGTACTCTTGCCTGGAAAATCCCATGGATGGAGGAGCCTGGTGGGCTGCAGTCCATGGGGTCGCGAGGGGTCCGACACGACTGAGCGACTTCACTTTCACTTTTCACTTTAAGTACCGTAAATAATGTAATTATATTACCCCTTTTCATATCCTTTCATGACATACCTAAAGAAATCTGGCTTTTTGCATCCTGGCTTGGGTCCCTTTTTTCATCCTAAAGAATCCCACAATGCTTTGCTCTTCGAATACAAAACTGATCTTTTTCTCTTGAAGAGTTTTTTGTCACTGCATTTCAAATCAATGGACAAGGACTGGCTACAAAAAAAAAACCCATACTCATCAGCAGTCACTCCCCAACCCCCATCCCCTCTGGTCCTGGCAAGCACTTAGCTTTGTCTCTTGAGATTTTCCTATTCTATACATTCCACATAGATGAAATAACAGGTGTCTTTTTTAACTGGCTTCACTTGTTTTTAAGGTTCTTTCAACGCTGTAATATTTGTCAGTACTTCACTGCTTTTTATGAGGAATAATATTTGAATGAACATAACCACATTTTATTTATTCATCAGCTGATGGATATTTGGATTGCTTCTACATCTTGGCTTCTGTATGGACATGTTTTCATTTCTCTTGGACATACATCTAGGAGTGGATCTGCTGGATCATATGAAGTGTTGTAACATTTTGAAGAACTGTCAGACTGCTATCCAAAGCAGTTGCAGCATTTTGCATTTTCACCAGCGATGCAAGAGGATTTCAACTTTTCCACATCATCACTGGTATTTTACTGTCTTTTAATTACAGGTATCCTAGTGAGTGGCATGTTATTGTGATTTTGATTTGCATTTCACTAATGGCTAATAATGTTGAGCATCATTTTGTGTGTTTACTGGCCATTTTTTTGTCTTTGGAGCCCATTTTCAAGCATTGACTTTCTACAGTTGATCATCCTTCTTTAAAAAAGAAAATCGTATCTCACCTCTCAAGGCTTATACAGAAGGCAAACCTTGCTCAGTCTGTGCTTAATATATCCCTGTTAGTAGAATGGCACTCAGCTTAAAGGGAAATGCTGCCATCAAAGTACTTGGTCAGTTCCTGAGAGCCAGCTCCCTCCCTGCCTGCAGATGCCAGTGCTAAGCCCCACGACACCAGTCCATTGTAACAGAAAAAGCATACCAGGAGAACAGCACAGAAATCCTGACAAGAAGCTACCTGCCTCCACTGTCCTTTTAAAACACACAGGTGGGCGCTTCCCTGGTGGCCCAGCGGTTAAGACTTCACCTTCCAATGCAGGGGATGCAGGTTCAATCCCCGGTCAGGAAGCTAAGATCCCATGTGCCTCATGGCCAAAAAATTAGAACATAAGCAATAGAAGCAATATTCAATAAAGACTTGAAAAACCACAGGCAAGGACTTCCCTGGTGACTCAGTAAAGAATTCTACCAATGCAGGAGACAGGAGTTCATTCAATCCCTGATCCAGGAAGATCCCACATGCTGCAGAGCCAACCAAGCCCTACGCCTCAGCACCACAACTATTCAGTCTGTGCTCTAGAGCCCAGGAGCCACAACTACTGATGCCTGTGCACCCCTAGAGCCCACGCTGCACAACAAGAGAAGCCACCACAACTGGAGAGCAGTCCCAGCAATGAAGACCCAGTACAGGCAAAACCTCACACAGGCATCAACTCACTCATACAGCTGACTTATTTTTTTACATGAGTTCAGATTATTGCTTCTGCTACTGATTTCTCACAATCTTTGTTACTAGAATATAACATTTTATATAGTTTGTGGAAATAACTAAGATAAAGGGATGTTTGTCCAAGAGTAACAGTGAGAAACTGTGTGGATCACAGTAAACTGTGGAAAATTCTGAAAGAGATGGCAATACCAGACCACCTGACCTGCCTCTTGAGAAACCTGTATGCAGGTCAGGAAACAACAGTTAGAACTGGACATGGAACAACAGACTGGTTCCAAATAGGAAAAGGAGTACGTCAAGGTTGTATATTGTCACCCTGCTTATTTAACTTATATGCAGAGTACATCATGAGAAACGCTGGGCTGGAAGAAGCACCAGCTGGAATCAAGATTGCCGGGAGAAATATCAATAACCTCAGATATGCAGATGACACCACCCTTATGGCAAAGAGTGAAGAGGAACTAAAAGCCTCTTGATGAAAGTGAAAGAGGAGAGTGAAAAGGTTGGCTTGAAGCTCAACATTCAGAAAACTAAGATCATGGCATCTGGTTCCATCACTTCATGGGAAATAGATGGGGAAACAGTGTCAGACTTTTATTTTTTTGGGCTCCAGAATCACTGTGGATGCTGATTGCAGCCATGAAATTAAAAGACGCTTACTCTTTGGAAGGAAAGTTGTGACCAACCTAGATAGCGTATTAAAAAGCAGACACATTACTTTGCCAACCAAGGTCCGTCTAGTCAAGGCTATGGTTTTTCCCGTGGTCATGTATGGATGTGAGAGTTGGACTGTGAAGAAAGCTGATCGCTGAAGAATTGATGCTTTTAAACTGTGGTGTTGGAGAAGACTCTTGAGAGTCTCTTGGACTGCAAGGAGATCCAACCAGTCCATTCTAAAGGAGATCAATTCTGGGTGTTCATTGGAGGGACTGATGCTAAAGCTGAAACTCCAATACTTTGGCCACCTCATGAGAAGAGTTGACTCACTGGAAAAGACTCTGATGCTGGGAAAGATTGGGGGGCGGGAGGAGAAGGGGACGACAGTGAAATGGCTGGATGGCATCACCGACTCGATGGACATGAGTTTAAGTGAACTCCGGGAGTTGGTGATGGACAGGGAGGCCTGGTGTGCTGTGATTCATGGGGTGCGTGCTGTGATTCATGGAGTCGCAAAGAGTCGGACACAACTGAGCGACTGAACTGAACAATGAGAAACAAAAGCAGCCAAGTAACTTTCCATAGTAGTAACTTCTGTACCTAAATACAATGTCACAATGTATATGCTAGAAGAAATTTATCAAATGTATGTCTGAGGTTAAATACTTCTCAGGGGTAAATTTTAACACTAAGTCTTAATTATTAATGTTCCTATTAATGTAGACTTTAAAATCTTTAATGAGATTAAAAATGTAAAGCTAGGGAATTAATTCCCTGGAGATCCAGTGGTTAGGATTCCTTGCTTCCTCTGCAAGGGGTGTGGCTTCCTCTCTGACTGGACAACTAGGATCCCACATGACACACATGGTGCAGCCCAAAACAAACCACCAACACAGAAACCAATGACATTAAAAACAAGAAGTCAACAGACAAAATCAACTATACCAAAAGCTGGTTCTTTGAAAAGATGAATAAAATTGTTGATTTTCTAGCCAGACTGAGATGGACACATTACCTATCAGAAATGAAAGTGCGGTCATTACTTCCCAGCAAGTATCTGGAAATAATTATTACTACATATGAGATAATTCTGTATATACACTAAAGAAAATGAAGTCTCAGTAAATGAGACACAGATAATCTGGAAAATTAAAATGTTCACTGAATTATTTTCAATGAAGAATACATAAGGTTAAAGGGGGGAAATCCATGGAAATAAATCTGCAACAAAGTAACAATATCACCACAGAAAAGCAAGTGAATGACAGGTTAAGACAAAAGACAATGGGGAATATTATGGACAGAAAATGGTTCTATCCTCAATTAATGCTGCTGCTGCTGCTTTTAAAGGAACCACAATTCCTCTTCAGTTTCTCTGTTAACACACTTAACAATTACTAGACAGAATATAATCTATGGGTATAATCAACTGTTCTGTATAAGACAAGGGTCACAAAGATCTCCTTCTGACTGATCAACACAAAGTTTAAAATCTGTGTAAATAGTAAGCATTGAATATAGGTACTGATCATGTCAGTAAACCATGACAGTGAAAAGTGATTTTGTAAGTCTGCACTGTTTTCAAAAAATGTTAGCACAGTGAAAGGCATTTTAGGGATTCTTTCAATTTACACTTCTTTCCAATTATTTACTCACTTCTACATGGGGGAAAAAAAGAAAGAACTCAATTTAAAAACAAAACCAAGAAACTACCACCAAGATTGAAGAAAAACAGTATTTCTTGGGATAAAAATATGCTAAGTTGGCAAGTTAATGTTTTCTTTGAAAAACAGAAAGGGGACTTCCCTGACGGTCCAGTGGTTAAGACTCCACACTTCCAATGCAGGGGGTGCAGGTTCAGACTAGCCCTATTCAGGGAGCTATGATCCCACATGCTAAGCAGCACAGTCAAAAAGTAAAATAAATAAGCAATCACGCAAATCTTTATAAAGCCCATTTAGTGAAAACTAGGCAATTTTAGATTCCTAATGCAGTCATTTCCAACAATGGTGTAGTAAGAGCTGCCATATGCCAAAAGTAAGATTATATGGATTCTCTTTATTCTGTCTTCAGAGTTCATGAAAGCACCCTTGACTTAACCTGGTTTAGTTTTTTTTAATTAATACAACAGTGTTAACTATGATCCCATCACTGAACCTACTGTAGTTGTGCATCTCCTAGTTGAGCCCCATAAAACCACTCACACTATTTACCCTATCCAAGTTTTAGTCAAGAAATAAGACCTTTCTTACTCAGAGGGAAGAAGTTAAAGAAGTTAAACTTACAACAAATGACACAAGTTTAGCATACATTTTTCTCCCAGCAACCCATTTGACAATCACTGACTACTTTTTTCTAATTTTCTTTCACTTTGTCCAGTTTTTTTAATTCAAAAATACACATTATTTTACAAGCATGTATTTGGTTTTGAAAATAAGATTCTAATATATAAATTTATCTAAGTCATTAATAATCATACAAATGCAAGGTCTATAAAATATATAAATTATAGTCAAAAACCAAGTTACTCATTGGGTTACCTAGTTCTTAGTAACTTCAAAGATTAAAAGTTCATGAGATACATACCTTATGGCAAAGAATTAGTTACTTTCTGCAGAAGTTCTGAAATTTGTGACGCTAAAAAAGAAAGTGCTTCTGAACTTTGTTCTCCTACATAGGAGAGCAACATCACTAACAACCTATGTATTATGCCATGCAAACAACACTTGGATGTTTTTTAACTAATGTTAGCTGTGAAACAAATACATGCATATGTATTCTGGGGGTAGTTCATTTTATTACAGCTTTTTACTCTTGATCTGACTTTAGAAATGTACAGCATCAAAATGGTATTTTATCAAAGAACACTAAATTCTTGAACTTGCTCCCCACTCTGTTATACACATGACTGCTGCTGCTGCTAAGTCACTTCAGTCGTGTCCGACTCTGTGTGACCCCATAGACGGAAGCCCACCAGGCTCCCCGGTCCCTGGGATTCTCCAGGCAAGAACACTGGAGTGGGCTGCCATTTCCTTCTCCAATGTGTGAAAGTGAAGTCGCTCACCCGTTTTTTACTTCCAATTCAAACAGTAAACTCAGTGGGATCTGTATGACTGTTCACAGTATGTAATAAATGCAAATCAACTCTGCCAAATAAGAAAAATTGATTTCAAACATCTTCAAGACTCAAGAAAAACAAACACCATTAAATATTTTTATCATTTTATTAGGAATAATTCCAAATGGGTTATGAAGAAAACTTATTCATTGAGTTTGATGAGTTTTCCAAAAACTCTTAATGAAGATATGTTCACCAATAAACAATAAAACATCAGCAGAACTATCATATACTGGGCAAAGAGTCAGGCTGATACCAAAAGCAACATGCAACATAAAAAAGATACAATATAAAGGAAGACAATCTGCTGAGGATTAAAAATCATCTCCATATGCACTCTTTGCATCTAGCACAGAACTAATTATCAAATCCAAACCACACCAAGGTAAGCTTGGCTGATGGAAGCCAGGAGTCAATAACAATGGGGGCAGAAATAGAAGTTCCTCAGTGCAAGATCTAAATAGTGTTTTGGAGCATTTCCCTGGCTGGTACAAGCAGTATTAAAAAATCTTTTTGGCAAGGGGGGAAAATAAATACAAATGGAATGCTACATTTTTTTTTAAATCAGCAGACTGTCCCAGGAATGATAAAGGTATCATTAAAGTAGCAAGGGGTAACTTTAAAACATTATTTCTTGTGGGCTCAAAAAAAAAAAAAACATTCAAAATGGATTTATTTAAAGGTGTCACATTAGCTATGTCCAGGCATTTAGGCTTAAGGGAAGTAAAATTAAAAGAGGACACTTTTTTTTCCCCAAAGTTAAGGAGAATCTTTTTAAAACCAAGCATATTGCTAAATGGCAATATTATACTTGGTAAACAATAATTGGCAACAAAATAAGTTTAAACACAGTAATATTCTGCCCAAACCAGTCCCAGATACTGTTTAATAACCAAGATGCAAACTAATTTTGTTGTAACAAGCCTAGACCAATTCTATCAAACATGTCCTTGGTTAGATATCCAGCTTCATTTAACGTTTTGAAAGCTCATTTGACAGCCAGTCAAGTCCCTCATACAGACCGGTTCCTTGTGTAGCACAAGTGGCTTGAACATACCACTGTGAAGAAACAACAAGAAAACGCTTGATTAATATAATCAATGTTTAACATTTCTTATTTAGAAAACTATTTTCCAGGGGAATTAGTAGGTACCATAAATATATAGAAAAAAAGGAAAAAAATACATAAAGTCACAGGAACTAAAGTTGTTAGTGAGTTAAAGTATTATTATATCTCACAAATGACTAATTTTATATCTAATAAAGTATAAAAAGCATATAACTGCTGAGAATTAAAAATCATAAATCATCTGCATACGCACTCTTTACATCTAGCACAGAACTAATTAGCTATCATATCCAAACCCACCAAGGTAAGCTAGGCTGGAAGCTAGGAATTAATAATGGGCAGAGAAACAAGTTCTGCTACTCATTCATTACATTTAACCAACTACAACTTTATCTGAATGTTCACAGGAAGACTTGTATTAATAACTAATAATACCCACTTGGTCCTTGTTTCTCATAAAACTAAGTTCAGAGTAGAGGAAGCGAAATTTTTAAAGAGTAGGGACTGCTGATATTTCAGAGGCAAGTTTTTCCAAGAATTTCATTGTCTTTAGTCTCATGCACCCCAAAAGTTCCACTCTTTAAAATGTCTACATATGTTATCTTCAGTAACTATATCAAATGCCATGAAAATTTACAAATACCAAGAAAAAGACCTAGAAAGTAATTTAATTATCTTTATGGGATGATTTATTAATTTTCTTTATTGACCAGTTTTATTTTACTTAAAATAAAGACTGTTCTAATCTTGCAAAGTCACTTCAAGTCTACCATATGCTTCCAATTATTACTTGAACACCAAAGACCCTAATAACCTAGAAGGCTGGGAAAAAGCATGAATTCATATCTCCTCAGCATGGAAAACTGGCATTGTTTAGTCTGTCTTAATTAAATTAGCCTGAGGCATGTTAAACAGTGAATACAGTTATTGTCATACCTTATATTTGCCTTGTTGACAAGTTAATGAAAAACTATTCTAAAGCACAAGCTACAAAAACAGTTTTTGATATTTTTATATATAAAATAGTATATTGTATTTTGCTAATACTTAAATAACTGATCTAGAATGATAAGCTATTGGAGAGAAAAGATATTTTTTATAATCTGAAACTCAAAACTTGTTTAATATCATAGTTACAGTCCCTGTACAAGTTTAGTGCTACCATGAAAACAGTACCAAATAGAATTTAAAATATAGCTGATAAATATTGGAGTTTTAAAAAGAAAATCTAACCACAAAATATGTGTTTCAGAGTTATATAAAAGATAGGTTTGAAATAAAGCCTAAAAGAGCTCATTTTTATATAAGCAAGAGTCTCTTGTAGGTTTTTTTTGGCTGCACTGAAAGGCATGAGGGATCTTAGTTTCCTCAACCAGGGCCTGAACCCATGCTCCCTGCAGTGAAGAGTGGAGTCTTAACCACTGGACCGCCAGGGAAGTTCCTGTAGCTTTTAAAAAGATGTGCTCATTACCTGTTTCAAAGAGGACAAGTAAGTTATAAATGTTTAAACTAAATACTAGCTTTAAAAATTATCCTAATAATTGAAATTCCAAATACTTACTGTTCTGTTACGAAGGGACTGAAGACCTAATTTATCTGTCATTTCACTAATGGCCATAGCATTCGGCAAGTCCTGTTTGTTTGCAAAAAGCAGCAACACTGCATCTCGCAACTCATCTTCCTGAAGCTAAAAATAAAAACTAAGACTTTAACAACTATCAAATCAAAATTCAATTATTGTCACAAACTAGGTAAAACACTGTCTTCCTACATATATACATCATTTATTCAACATTAAATACATTATCAAACATCGAACTAATAATCTTAAACCTACAAGTAAAACAAAACTATTCTCTTAAGTAAATCATCCTACATTTCATTAAGGTAAATCATTCATTCAGTCTTGACAGTCACCCACAGAGGATCAGGACTGGCAAGGACAAGAAACACACATAGAAATAAATATTTATGGGAGAACTTTATGGTATTTAATTGTAAACTTATTTACATGGTGAGTCTGGACTTTTATACTTTCTAGTCAGCTGGATCAAACAATGGGAAAATAATATAGTGACTGGGCATAGTAGTATCATGAAAAAATACAAGAATAATACCAAAAGCTGAAGCTGGTAGGAATCAAATACCGATATGAGACAAAACTCAGAAACTTATACTAAGTACAAAGCAACAGAAACTTTTAAAAGGTTAACAAAAGACCATATGCGTATATACGGGGAAGTGTGGAGTAGAGGGAAGGTATGGGGGACGAATGCTAATGTTTATAGGATATCTTTTGGAGGTGATGAAAATGTTCTAAAATTCAACTGTGGTAATGATTATACAATTTTATATACTAGAAACCACTGACTTCATATATCAAATGAGTGAAGTTATGGTATGTGAATTATATCAATAAAACTTTACCAAAAAAAGATGGGAAAAAAAAAAGGAAGAGCAGAAGGGGTAATATTTAACTGAGACATAAAAAGCACCAGTTACACATATACCAGCACTAGGGTTTTATAAACTTCACTCAACATTCTGAGGAGCAGTGAATGATAATATTTCAGTAAATATTTCACAGCTGTAAGTCTGAAACCATGGCAAAGTTCCTCAAAAATCCCCCCTGGATTTTTAACAATATGAATATATGAAAATATTAATCTAATATATGGCAAGGCCAAAACGCCACCATCAACCAAAATGCTATATCCTTTAGGTGGAATTTTTTATCATAGTTGATATTACAAAACATTTTGAAGTTATATATAATAGGTACAGCAGAGAGAAAACTAAACCCAATGACCTAGGGAACAAGGATTCCAATGTCACAAACACTTCAAAACTGGAGATTCATCCACAGAGCATTCTACAAACTGGGCTTTCCTCCCAACTTGATGAAGCAGTCACTCATTCATGAGTATAAATTTTCATGTTCAGTCTTAAGAACCTGTGAATTTAGTTCCTCAAGGTTCTTTCTAAGCTCACTGATGTAAATCAGATTACAGTTCGAATGTACAGACCATTAATATCACCACTGTCACCCAGAAAATAACATATCTTGGAAATGATAAATTTAAAAAATATTCTCACCATTTTCTGCAGCTCTTCTGCTCCTTCCTGAATTCTTTCACGATCATTGCTATCTACCACAAAAATAAGACCCTGAAGAAAAATTGTTTAAATAAATTATAAGTTAAATTTAAAACACACAGTAAACATGAAACCTAAATATATAGGTGGCAAAACCACATCAAGAGTTAAGTGCTAGGAAGAAAGTTTCCTTACTTTAAAAAAAGAAAAGAGCAATAAAAACTAAAAACAGATTTGAGCGCTATTTGTGATTTTTAACTTATCAATGCTATTTCCAAAAAAAAAACAAACCCTTACTCTTTTTTTCAACCACACTAAAGAATAAATTTTATCCCTTTCCCCTGCCCTTGCAAGTGTAAGTGCAGGTAAGTATCAGTAACAAAATGGCCACAAAGTGGGCACGGAAGTATAAAGGAAGGACAATCCGATTTAGATCAAAGGACAATCCTAAAGATTCAATTTACTAACTGAATTAGCTTACTCGAAGGCATGCACAAAATGAAACTAAAAAAAGAGGAAGGAGGGCACTTCAGTAGTTTTTATATGGTTCATATAAAAAGAAAGTCTTACTCTAGAATGCTGCCTGCCAGTTCCAGAATAAGGGCAAGAAAGTTTTAAGCCAAATATACCAAGAAAAATTCAAGAATGACTTGATCAAGTAAGAAATTCTTAACAAAAAAGAAGATAATAACCATTCTTAAAGATATTCATATATTAGAATTTTATACTACAAAAGAATCAGAATTTTATACTAATTGGGAAGGAATTAGTTGAATTAAGACTCTTCCAAAAACTTTCAAATGGAAAAGTATACAATTTTAAGTTAGAGAGAGATACGGCAGATTTGTTAAAATCTATCCCTATTGTACCAAGTACAATTGTACCAAGTATTATTATTCTCCCCACAACCTGACCCTAGCTAGTATTTTTAATCTTCTGTCACTTTATCACAAACTGTCTTGTGCTACTATTTGTGTAAGTCATCACATTAAATCCACTGAGGGATTAATCCTCTCGGTATTATCATAGAGCTTGCTAGGTACTATGTCAGTAAGTATTTCAGGCTACGGACATTAAGTGACATATACTTTCTTTTGGTCTAGAAAAACATCAAGCCCATTTCCTTTATCTCTGCAGGAAATCATTTTAAACACCCTACCCTTTGAAAAAAATTTTGGTGCTTTGAGAGCCAGTGTATCATAGTGGTAGATTTCATTTTCTTGGGCTCCAAAATCTCTGTGGTGATTGCAGCCAAAAATTAAGATGCCTGCTCTTTGGAAGAAAAGCTATGACAAACCTAGACAGCATATTAAAAACCAGCAACATCACTTTAGCCGACGAAAGTCCATATAGAGTCAAAGCTATGGTTTTTCCAGTGGTCATGTATGGATGTGAGAGTTGGACTGTGAAGAAAGCTGAGCGCTGAAGAATTGATGCTTTTGAAGTGTGGTGCTGGAGAAGACTCTTGAGAGTCCCTTGGACTGCAAGGAGATCCAACCAGTCAATCCTAAAGGAAATCAACCCTGAATATTCACTGGGAAGGACTGATGCTGAAGCTCCAGCTCCAATACTTTGGCCATCTGATGTGAGGAGCTGACTCAGTGGAAAAGGCCCTGATGCTGAGAAAAGATTGAGGACAGGAGGAAAAGGGGGCAACAGAAAATGAGATGGTTGGATGGCATCACAGACTCAATGGACCTAAGTCTGAGCAAACTACAGGAGATAGTGAAGGACAGGGAAGCCTGGTGTGCTGCAAGTCCACGGGGTCACAAAGACTTGGACACAGCTTAGCAACTGAAACAACAATGGCACAATGGAAAAATAACAAATTCAAATCTAAGCACTGGTTATTAATTATATAAATTACTTAAGTCTTTGAACATGCCTCCTATTCTATAAAAGAAAATACTAACAACTTTTTAAGCCTATTAAAGACTAAACATAATCACAGAGTAGAAAAGAATCTAATATTTGTATTTGGCGTTATCACAGACATTTAGTAACTGTCTCCTTTTCCTCCTATCCCAAAAGTTAGTCCTTTTTAGAACCTACTTCTCTAGAAGAGGTAATGCCTCTAAAAGGGATCTAATTTTATCTGGACTAACAATCTATTTTTATTGTTTAAAATGCAAATAACACTGTCAGTCCCAATATAACACTGAGAGGGGAGGTTATTTTAGAAATAAGTTTAAGTTATTCACTTCCTGAGACAGCATAGAATCAAGAGGGTAGAAAAGTTAGGATTCTAAAAATGGCTAGTCTAAGAAAAGATGACTTAAAAAGCCAAATATTTACTTATTTGTTTAGAATAGGAAAATAATTTCAATTATACAGAGAAGAGGAATTTACTGCAATAAACAATGTGTCACAGATTGTTAACATAAGTTAGAGAAAGTATGGTTAAATGGAATAATTAGTTTCTAAAAGAACTGATCATGAATGTTGCAAAAGATAGGTTTAAGAGGTTAGTGGTGATTACATCAGGTAATCATAAAGCTTTCTCCAGCCTTGAGGTCCCTGGGAAGTACTTGAACTTTCAATTCTAGGGTGGTCCAGAGAGGCCAGGAATGAGTCTAATTACAAGTTAAAAGTAAATTAAATAGCAGTCTAAACAAGTCATGGAATACGACCAGGATTACCTTTAGTCAAGAGTTAAAGGCTTAAAAACATGGAAACAATCTCTACATCCATCAACA
This sequence comes from Moschus berezovskii, assembly GCF_049115385.1. NCBI lineage: Eukaryota > Metazoa > Chordata > Mammalia > Artiodactyla > Moschidae > Moschus > Moschus berezovskii. The sequence continues at coordinate 16,907,138 of NC_142483.1, forward strand.
GATGAAAGGATTAAAGAAGATGTAGCACATATATACAACAGAATATTACTCAGCTGTGAAAAAGAATAAAATAATGCCATTTGCAGCAACATGGATGGACCTACAGGTCATCACAGTAAGTGAACACAGTCAGAAAAAGAAAAACAAATACCATACGACACCACTTATATGCAGAATCTAAAATACACATAAACGAACATATCTATGAAACAGAAACAGGCTGACAGGACATAGAAAACAGGCTTGTGGTTGACTGATGGGGGCGATGAGGGGTGACTGGGAGCCTGGAATTAACAGATGCAAACTAGTATATATAGGATGGATGAACAAGGTCTTATTGTATAGCACAGGTAACTATATTCAATGCCTCGTGGTAAACCATAAAGGAAAAGAACACATAAAAGAATATACGTCAATATAACTAAGTCATTTTGCTGTACAGCAGAAATTAAAACACTATAAATCAATTATACTTCAATAAAGTTATAAAAATTAAATAAATTAGAAAGAATTAAAGGTTTAGGATTACCAGTTTTATTTCATACCAAATTTATTTCAAAAGTGTGTTCTCTAAAAAAATGCCTATGACTTACTTTAAAACAACCCAAAAGGCAAAATAAAGAAGTATCAATTAAACAATACTGTCCATATCCTAATAACTGAAGTTGAGTGATAGAAACGTGGGAGTTTATTATGCTATTCTTTACATTTGTATATATTTGAAAACTTCCACAACAAAGTTTTAAAATATAATTCATATTAAAACATTTTCTAACCACAGTTATGTTAATGAACAGGCTCCCCCGTGGCTCAGATGGTAAAGAATCAGCACGCAATGCGGGAGAACCAGGTTTGAACCCTGGGTCATGAAGATTCCCCCTGGAGAACGGACTGGCAGCCCACTCCATTATTCTTACTTGGAGAAGCTCATGGACAGAGGAGCCTGGTAGGCTACAGTGCCTGGGGTCAGAAAAAATCAGACAGGACTGGGCAACTGATACTTTCACTTTCATGTTAATGAACAGAAACACTTATTTTTTAATAAAAAGTATGTCACTTACTTAACATGACATGCTACTTAAACCTGGCTGTTTCAGCCACTCACCTAGAGCATTCACTGCTACCTGGTGTCAGTAAACCTCACTTGCATACAGTGTTATAAGAGGGGGAATCAAGAATGACATCCGCACATCTTAAACAGAGGAAGTGCTTAAAACATTACTTTTTTTTACAAACCTTTATCAATTCCAGTACTAAACAAAAACTAATGAGAAAGCCCTCATGTGGTCCCTCACCACAGTTGGGACCTACTTAACTGAAAATGTAAAACAAGAACCAGCTCTCCAGTCTTAATTAAGTCATTCCAAGCTTCAGTTTCCTCATATATAAGAGTTAGACTACCACAGTGGTTCTTAAGAGGGAGCAATTTTGTCTCCAGGAAGTATTTTGCGATACACGGAGACATTTTTGGTTGTTGCAACTGGACTGGGTAGGGGAGACTATGACTGGGCAGATTACAACCAGCGGATAAAGGCCAATAATGCTGCCAAGCACTCTACAATGCATGCGAAGGAGAGCCCTCTCCACTCACTAACAAAGAATGAACCATCCTGAAATGTCAAAAATGCTACTGCTGAAAAACCCAGTAATGGAGCCTAAGGTTCCAAACCAGCAGCATTACCACCATCATGTGACAATTTGCTAGGAATGAAGAATCTCAAGCCTTACTCAGCCAGGTCCCACTGAACTGACCTGTATTTTAACAAATACCCAGGTGATTCATATGCAGATTAAAGTTTGAGAAACACTACAGATGTCGAGTTTATGTTCCCAGAGATTCTGATTCAAGTGGTCAGGTGTTATGCTCAGGTTTTTGAGGTTTTTAATACTCTCCAGGTGACTTTAATACGCAGTCAAATTGGAGAACTCCTGCTCCACAGAATCACTAAAGTCTCTTCCACATCAGTATTATACATACTACATGATAATACAAAAATACCTCACAAATCAACAGAGAAGCTCTAACTTAATATATTTTTTCCTCACGTATTTTAATAAACTCTTAATTAAATGAAAAACTATTAATTGCAGTACATTCATTAAAAACTACAATGACAGAAAGCTGTACTTTTAGAAGTAAGAAACATCTTACTTCTAAGATTCCGCACTAACAATGAAACCAACAGAACTACTGATGAGACATCTAATTCAACTATGAGAGCCACCCCAATCCACCTTCCAAAATGTTACTATGATAACTAGGTAACTTTTCTACCCTAGGTAATTTAGTCTACAAAGGCAGGAAGGAGAGAGTCCACTGAAGAACATGGAAGTACTGATAAGAAGAATGCCAACTCACAGAGTGAACACGAATATCCAAGTAAACAGTATATATTAAACTTTACAGCATGAAACATATAAAGAGAAGTTATAAAATGCATAGCATTCCTTACTTACCTGTGTATTTTGAAAGTAATGCCTCCAGAGAGGTCTAATTTTATCTTGACCACCAACATCCCATACCGTGAAACAAATGTTCTTATATTCTACTGTTTCCACATTAAAACCTACATAGGAAAGAGAAAAAAAGAAAAGATCATTGTGCACTATGTCATTCAGAAAACAACCCCTTTGATTGTGGAATTCCCCCAGAATTGTTTTTTTTTTTTAAAGTCCTAATACATAATCAACAAAGGTAAAAACCCAAGACAGTTACCATGATGCATATATGTTATTAATGGTACATTTGTCCAAACCCACACAATGTACCAAACCTTAAGTATATGGACTTCGGATGATTCAGTTCAGTTCAGTTCAGTTGCTCAGTCGTGCCCGACTCTCCGCGACCCCATGAAACACAGCACGCCAGGCCTCCCTGTCCATCACCAACTCCCGGAGTACACTCAAACTCATGTCCACAGAGTCGGTGATGCCATCCAGCCATCTCATTCTCCGTCGTCCCCTTCTCCTCCCGCCCCCAACCTTTCCCAGCATCAGAGTCTTTTCCAGTGAGTCAACTCGTCGCATGAGGTGGCCAAAGTATTGCAGTTTCAGCTTTAGCATCAGTCCCTCCAATGAACATCCAGGATTGATCTCCTTTAGAATGGACTGGTTGGATCTCCTTGCAGTATAAGGGACTCTCAAGAGTCTTCTCCAACACCACAGTTCAAAAGCATCGATTCTTCGGCGATCAGCTTTCTTCCCAGTCCAACTCTCACATCCATACATGACCACGGGAAAAACCATTGCCTTGACTAGACGGACCTTGGTTGGCAAAGTAATGTCTCTGCTTTTTAATATACTATCAAGGTTAGTCATAACTTTCCTTCCAAGGAGCAAGCGTCTTTTAATTTCATGGCTGCAATCAGCATCTGCAGTGATTTTGGAGCCCAAAAAAATAAAGTCTGACACTGTTTCCACTGTTTTTCCATCTATTTCCCATGAAGTGATGGGACCAGATGTGTCAATGTATGTTTATTAGTTGATATTGTTTCCACTGTTTATTAGTGATATTGTTTCCACTGTTTTTCCATCTATTTCCCATGAAGTGATGGGACCAGATGCAATGATCTTTGTTTTCTGAATGTTGAGCTTCAAGCCAACCTTTTCACTCTCCTCTTTCACTTTACTCAAGAGGCTTTTGAGTTCCTCTTCACTTTCTGCCATAAGGGTAGTGTCATCTGCATATCTGAGGTTACTGATATTTCTCCCAGCAATCTGATTCCAGCTTGTGCTTCTTCCAGCCCAGCGTTCCTCATGATATTCTCTGCATATAAGTTAAATAAGCAAGGTGACAACATACAGCCTTGACGTACTCCTTTTCCTATTTGGAACCAGTCTGTTGTTCCATGTACAGTTCTGACTGTTGCTTCCTGACCTGCATACAGGTTTCTCAAGAAGCAGGTCAGGTGGTCTGGGATTCCCATCTCTTTCAGAATTTTCCACAGTTTATTGTGATCCACACAGTCAAAGGCTTTGGCATAGTCAATGAAGCAGAAATAGATGTTTTTCTGGAACTCTCTTGCTTTCTCCAAAATCACTGCAGATGCTGACTGCAGCCATGAAATTAAAAGACGCTTGCTCCTTGGAAGGAAAGTTATGACCAACCTAGATAGTATATTAAAAAGCAGAGACATTACTTTGCCAACAAAGGTCCGTCTACTCAAGGCTATGGTTTTTCCCGTGGTCATGTATGGATGTGAGAGTTGGACTGTGAAGAAAGCTTATCACCGAAGAATTGATGCTTTTGAACTGTGGTGTTGGAGAAGACTCTTGTGAGTCCCTTGTACTGCACGGAGATCCAACCAGTCCATTCTAAAGGAGATCAATCCTGGGTGTTCATTGGAAGGACTGATGCTAAAGCTGAAACTGCAATACTTTGGCCACCTCATGCGACGAGTTGACTCACTGGAAAAGACTCTGATGCTGGGAAAGGTTGGGGGCGGGAGGAGAAGGGGACGACAGAGAATGAGATGGCTGGATGGCATCACCGACTCTGTGGACATGAGTTTGAGTGAACTCCGGGAGTTGGTGATGGACAGGGAGGCCTGGCGTGCTGTGATTCATGGGGTCGCTGACACGACTGAGCGACTGAACTGAACTGAAGTGATACTGATGATGGAGAGGGCTATGCATGTTCAGGGGAAGAGGACATACGGGAAATCTCTGTAGTTTCAATTTTCTGTCAACCAAAAACTACTCTAAAAAAAAAAAATCAAAATTAAATTGTATTCTATTTCACTTTATAATACATTATTATGATATAAATAAAAATCATTGTAAACCTTCTTACCAATGGTAGGAATGGTGGTGACTATCTCCCCTAACTTCAGTTTATACAGAATGGTCGTCTTGCCAGCAGCATCCAATCCAACTAGAAAAAGACATTACAAGATTTTAAATCTAGACCAAAAGGACACACTAAGAATTTTACAATTTTACAACAAATTTTTAGTTTGAAAGCAAAAGTTGACTGGTCAAGGCACTAATGAGTTAGAAATGAAATCACCTCATTTCTAACTCCCGAAGACTACACTTCCTAAAAAAGTCATTTCCATTTTCCTTTCTAGACCTAGAGAGACAGCATGGGATCACTTAAGGAAGAGGTCAGAGAAATTAGCTATAAAATAAAGGGATCTGATCAAGTAATCTAAGATCTCTTTCAAGTCCTCATTAATTCTATGAAATACTACCATTTAAAAAAACACAAATTAGAAATGAGATCAGAGAACACATAAGAACAAATGAAGAGCAATCTTTAAGATTGACAAAGTCAATTACCTTTAATATAACAAGAAAATTTTAAGTAAAGGTCTTAATGTTAGAGGAAAAACTGTATATAACTATGCCCTTCTTAAATTATAAAGATGAGGCCAACTTTACCCAGATCTTAATCCATTTCAACATCAAATGTGCAGAAGTGATACAAAAGACTAGTTAATTTGGGTTGTGAAAACTGCCCTGTCATACTCATCTCCAATGTAAGTAATGCCTAAATTCTTAAAATTCCTTTGAGGCAGGTGGATATAAGTAGGGAGGAATGTACTTGCTTCTGAGAAAAATCCATACTACAACAAGAATACACAGAAGAGGGTGAAAGGCAAATTAAATGTTTAAGTATGAATCTTTGAAAATCTGCACATACTACATTATTTGCTAAATAAAGCCTTCAAAAATGGAAGGCCAGTACCTAATAACCTCACTGAATGGATTATTAATCTAAGGAACCACATTTGGCCACCTACATTAACACTATCACAGATTTTAAAATCAATTCAACTGAGTATTGACTTAAGCAAGGATATTTACTTCAGAGCATGACTTAACAAAGGAAACCCATGCTGTTAAAAAAAAAACTGAAATCACTTCACTTATCTAATTTACATTCCTGTGCAAGTAGTTTTACTTTTATCAGTTAGTCCAAAATGAAATCAAAGACTAGAGTAGGCTATTCAAATTCCTTCCACCTATATAACAATCCTTTCCGCTCTGTATCCTACAATAGGGAGAGCCTTAAGATCTCCCTGGAATTGCAAGGGAATTATACTCCCCCCAAATTAAGAAAATACAATATTTTATTATTTTATTAAGAAAATACAATAACACTTTAAAAAGAAAAAAGAACTAGAGGACAGTATGAGAAGGTATTTCATCGAATAGAGCTATGAAAACTATTAAAAACAATCAAACAGAGACTCAGAAGTTAATAAGTACAATATCGAAATGGAAAAAAACACTAGAAGAGTTCAACAGCATATCTGAGCTGGTAGAAAAAGGAATCAATGAGCTTTGAGATAGGTCAACTGAGACTATTCACACTGAGGAAAAGGAAAAAAAATAATGAAGTAAACAGAGTATCAGAGACCAGAGGACACCATCAGGGATACCAAAATATGCATAATGAGAGCCCCAGAAAAGGAAAGAGAATATCTGAAGAAGCAGTGACTGAAAACTTCCCCAAGTTGATGAAAAACACTAATCTACAGACCCCAAAAGCTGAAAAACTCAAAGTAGGATGAACTACAAAAAAAATTAACACTTAAGATTGTAAACAAAGTGCTGAAAGCTAGAGAAAGAAAGAATCTTGAAAGCAGCAAGAGAGAAATGATTCATCATGTACAGAAGGCTCTCAGTAAGATTAAATGCTGATTTCTCATCAGAAACTATGGAAGACAGAAGGCAGCAGGATGTTATATTCAAAGTAATGGAAGAAAGAACATCCATCAAGAATCCTACATCCAGCAAAACTATCCTTCAAAAATGAGAAAGTAAGACATTTCCAGATAAAAACTAACAGAATTTGTTACTAGCAAACCTATCCTACAAAAAAATACTAAAAGGAGTTTCAAACTTAAATGAAAGGACTCTAGATAATAATGTGAATCCATATGGAGAAATAAAGAGCACTGGTAAAAGATAAAAAAAAGAAAGGGGTTGAACCGGGGTCTCCCGCATTGCAGATAGATTCTTTACCATCTGAGCCACCAGGGAAGCCAGGTACAAGATAACTACATACTAAATAGAAGGCAGTTAAAAAAACGATCTCCATGGAGACGCAGAGGCATTTTATGCTGTCTTACTCCTGTATCCTCTAATCACTCTGTTCCCCACTTCTTCATACTGAAACTGTTTATTCTGTCCAAAATATTATGACACTTAAAGTGAATAGCCACAATCTAAGTCCTCACTTATGGGCATAAGAAAAACAAACCATTAACAGGAACTGCTTTATCCTCAAATAGGAATGGATGGAACCCGTATTACTCCACAGAGCAAGTGCAGAGTCTTAATCACTGGACTACCAGGGAAGTTCCTGTTTTATTTTTTAACTATGGAACAGTAGCAAACATCAGAAAACATAACTTTAAAAGATACACAAGGAAACAAAAGCAGCTACCTTAGAGTTTAGCATTTTCAATAAAAATACAGAGGACAAAGGGATGAACAACAGGATCTTTTCATTGTTGGAAAAAGCTAAGTATCTTGAGTCTAAATCCTCTTCAGGTAGTTTTTATCAAATTTTAAAATAAAGCAAAATTCACTTTTAGCTAAGTCCAAATACCATTAGCCCAAGTCAGAAGAACTGAAACTGAAATGCTGATTAGAAAAAACACTTGTGGGGACTCCCTGATGGTCCAGTGGTTAAGAATCCACCTCCCATCCAGAGGACAGGGGTTTGATCCCTGGTCCAGGAACTAAGATCCCACACGCCAGAGGGCAACTAAAACCATGCACCACAACTACTGAGCCCACGCGCCAAGAGCCCATGTTCTGCAACGAGAAGCCACTGCAATGTGCACCGCAACCAGAGAGTAGCCCAACTCACAACCGGAGAAAGCCCGGGGGCAGCAATGAATACCAAGCACAGCCAAAAATTAATTAATAAACAAAAAAAATTTTTTTTAAATTTGTGTTTAGTTTGAAGAACTCATATACACACCTGTCCTCACTGGAAGTCCAACTGGACCTCAAATCTTAGTTTAAAAACAATGTGAGTCCAATAATATTGACAAGGAATGAAAGAAATCCAGGACAAATGATTACATAACTACTTTAGGTTATACGAAAGCATTCAGGTAATTAAACTTTTCTTTAAATGACAATTTATACCTGTTTGTATGCATAATTAATATCTTTCTACTCTATATAGTTAGAACTTTTTTACACAATAAACATGTATTGATTTCATTAAAAAGAAAATATTTCCCAAGTAACATCTTTCCTTTATTAAAAACTGTTGGGACTAGTGAAAACTCATCAGGATGACTGCTTAAGGGACTTAACATTTTATATGCTTATTTTAATTGAAAAAAGAGGAAAGCATTTACAAAAATAATGCATCCATAAAGTTTTTTTAAGCATCTGTAAGCTATTTTTAAAATTTTAAGACAAGAGTTAAGGGGCTCACAGACACATACAAGACTCTAAAATCACAAAGATTATCTTTTTTGAGTTGCATCTAAAATAGGTGTTGTATAAGTGCAAGCCTAAGTTTTGAGGTATTTTCATCATGAAGTTTAAGATGCACAAATTAATGTATATCATCACTTGTTATATAGTTCTTTATTAAAAAAATGTTGGTCTAACAATTCTGTGCCACTTTAGTGATTTCTTAAGTATGTATTTTCTTAATGTTACAATATTTGGCAATGAGATTTCTCCACGAAATGAAGCTATAACCAATCCTCAACTAGCCAAGATAAGACTCTAATCTGTACAGTCCAGTAATGTCCCCCCCCTCCCTCTTACCCTCATAAACAAGTCACTGTTTTGAAAGATATACTGGAATTACTTGTTCTCCTTGACTGGACCTACACTTCGACAGAACAGTCAAAAGCAGCAAAACTGTCCCCCAAATCTTTTGGCAATCATTAGAAATACTTATATTTTAAGTTAAAGAAAATAAGATTACAATTACCTCAACTTGGGAAAAAACCAAATGCAAAAAGAAAAAAAACTGAAAAGAAGTATATTTCCAGTAAGTGAAGTTTCAGTTAGGATATTTTTCTTCATGTTTTATCTTTCCATTTTTCTACAAGGAAGCTTGAAATAAAACTTCATAACAATTTTTAAATAATTAAAAATCAAGTCCTTATTGTGTTCCAAACACAATACCAGGTGATTGCATACATTTTGTAATTTAACCCTCACAATAACTCTCCATTTTTCTGATGCAAAATCTGAAATTCAGAAATGTTCTCAGAATCACAGGAGTAGTAAATCAGATTTTAAAACACAAGATCTTCTCAAGAAACTAGATCCATACATACCTGCAGGAATGTGAAAAGGTGTAGCTGCTTTGAAAAAGTTTGTCAGTTCCTCAATATGTAAAACATAATTAAGAATGACCCAACAATCCCATTCCTAGCTAATTTACCCATGAGAATTAAAAATATATGCCTCCACAAAAACTGCATGAATGTTCACAGTAGCATAATTTGTTAGAACCAAAATGTGAAAACAACTACATTTCCATCAACTGATGAATGATAAATTGTGGAATATATCCATACAATGGAATTACTATTTGGGCAGAAGAAGGAATGGAGTACTGATACACGCTATAATGTGTCAGTATAATGAACCTTGAAAACATGTTAAGTGAAAGAAGTTAGACACTAAAGGCCACATATATCCTGAACAAACAAGACCAGAGCAATAGAAAACAGAAAAATGGTTTGTTGCAAGACGCGGGGTGAGGAGCAGGAGTTACTGTTAAAGCGGTGGGGTTTCTTTCTGGGCTGATGAAATGTTCTAGAATTAACACAGTGGTAGGAGTTCCCTGGCGGCCTAACAGTTAGGATTTTGGGCTTTCACAGCAATGGTCCAGGTTAGATCCCCTTTCAGAGAACTAAGATCCCACAGCCACCAAAAAAAAAAGATGGTGTTAATGGTTATACAACTTTGTGAATATACTAAAAATCACTGAATTATACACTTTAAATGAATGAGTATTATGTGAATTACATCTCAATTTTTTTTTAATTAAAAACAATCTTAAGCCTGATGCCAGAGTATTCATATATCAACATTCTTCCCTCAGCTTTGCTTGGTGGACACAGAGTACATTAATATTTTATCTAATTCCTCAGAGGTTCAGTTATCAAAACTGACACTGACGCTAACAGGTGTATACGAAAATTATAATGAGCTTGGGTTTTGCTTCTACCCAACAGCTCAGGGATGTCAGCACTTTGATTACTGTGTTATTAATTAGCAGCGAATTATCAGTCTCTGATAGAAATACTTCATAATAACACATGAGGGTGTACCTAAGGGTTGCTGCATCAACTTCTAATGGCATAAAGCTAAGGATTTTTGCCTCTTCTATCGTTTCCCTCTATTATATAACTAATCAGAAGACCTCCCCCCTATTTTAAAGGCTTGCAATTATGTTTTCAGTTAATGACCTAAGAAAAAGGTCATAGTAAACTAAGTCAAAAAGAACACAAGGCTATATACCACAACTACAATTCTGGAGAAACAAAAACTTCCTCTTAAAGGCTAAGAGTAAATATAACAAATATTAATAGTGGAATAGTGGAATTATAAGATATCAATTATTCTTTTTCACATCTTCTAAATTTAACAAAAAGGACGTTATTTTTAGAATCAGGACCAAAAGTCTTAAATTATATAGTAAATATATTTATAAAATATGCTAGGGGAAGGTGTGAAAGATAACTTTCTTTAAAATAGTATTTTTCAAATTGGCAAAAGATCCTTCCTCCTGAAGCTCTCTGGTCCAAAAAAGCCAATCACATGTAAAATAACACAAATCTACACTGGATTAGCAATTTTTTTGAAAGTCAACACTTTTTCAGCTTTTCAACAGGCAAGAACTTGCAAGTTTAAAGAGAGCAGAATTAATAATTCCTCTACATAACATATTGTTTTCAAATATAAATAACATTTAGGGAGTCATTTACCAAAATTACATCTCATCACAAATTAAAATATGGAGATCATACTGAAAACAGGATAATAAAGGAACTACATGAAAAATCTAAGGTGGTAACTAGCTGACTCTGTATTTAAGTTCAATAATCATCATTCACATGTGACTTTCCCTTTGGAGAAAAATTAAATAATTTTTATCAATCTATACTGTGATATTACATTCGATACACTGTGTTATTTAAATTTTTTTAAATGTTAACATAAAGTGCAACTTCAAACATCTTTTAAAATTACTTTAGCTTTCAGGAAAGCATGTGTACCAATAAAATGTAAAACTTTACAGTAATTTGGCAAACCAGATTCATTAGCTAACTGCTATCTTTCAATAATACTTTAAAATGGTAAAATCTGAAAAAGTCACTGACTCAAGAAAGCATGAATTTTATCTAAGCCATATAAAGGAAAAGGAAAAACACATGCCTGTCAGAGAACATTAATAATGGAAAAATAATCTTTAATTGGTTAATTCTAAAAACTTGGATGGGGCAGATACATTATTTATGCCATCACTCATAAAGCTAGATATAAAAATCTAAGAGTGATCAAACTTCTGAATCACCTATTTCACTATCCACACACATACTCCCCATATGGTTAATGCTTCATTTAATGAGTTACCATAAAAGGTGACCTTGTGATTTCACTATATTTAATTAAGAAAACCTAATTATCCTGAATTAAAGTGCAAAACAAGAATAGCAAACCTAATAGAAAACTTAACATGAAATGATTTAAATAATTTCAAATCATGACTTCTATTCCCTGCACAAATGCACAGTTATTTTTCTTCTCCCACTTTCTTTCAACCATTTCTGGGAATTAAGGAGGAGAAATGCTCCCCTAATACATATCAATATTAGAAAGTGCTTAGACCACACATAATTCTACCTTTCTTTTCTGTAACTTTCAGCCATTACAAAAGACTACTGAAACGAAAAACAACAATCTACAAGAAATCTTAAGTAAAATATTATATACTACATTTCAAATATAACACACTACACTTCCCAAGAACAGAAACACACACTAGGTAATCTCTTTAAAGAACACGCTGTAAATTTATTTATGACAGTCCAAAGGTTTCCCACTGACTTTAAATACTTCAGATTTTCGATTTTCAGGTACTTTTAAAGCTCAAACATTATGCTTACCTTCCTAAAAATGATTCTTTTTCATAACTGAAACCTGATAAACTTTGAAAAAACATTTTCATTTATCTCTGAGAATGAATTATCAACAACTGTTTCAGGGATCGTGAGTAAACTGGAATTAGAGTTAAGTGAAAAAAGAACCAAAGGTGCACACCCTTAACCGTTGTGTATCTTAAACCTTGCTTCGGGGAACTTTCAACTAATACCTCCCCCCACGCCACTTCTCTAGAAAACAAGCTAATGAACCAACAAAAGTCAATGTTTAAATTAAGCGAGGCTCCTCATAGCGTTATTTAGGTTCACAGACCTAAGTTGTGATGTAAAAACTACTCACAGTACCATCGGGGAGGCGCTGCTTACATCACTCAAGTGACAAGCCCCTTCTCCCTCAGCAGAGCAAACCACCGACCCTAAAGAGCAATTTTTTAAAAGCCCACCTTCCTAAGAATTTTTAAAAACACTCGTGTAATTACTACTTAACAAAGTCTCCCTAAAATTATGCGTCATGATGTTCACTTACTGAAAACTCGTCACCAGCTTAAAAGAAGTTTCTAAGCCTTCTACCCCCAAACTTAAACTTTAGCGAGCTGAATAAAAACTACGTACTTTGAAAAGTCTCTGGTAAACCAAATATATTTAGCCCTTGAGACTGGCCAAAAGAAACATTCATGATAATCTCAAGTTTTCAGGGACATTAATAAAGAAAAGAATATGTGTATATATATGAAACAGAATCCAGAGCGAAGCAAAGTTTAGCGAAGAGACAGCGCGGCGGACTCCACGGAAAGCTAGGTGCTCCCGGGCCACCGCACTGGGCCTGGTCACTTCCTGCCCGGGCCGGCTCAGGGCAGTCGGCGACTGCTCGCTCGCAGCATTGGGAGTGTGCAGTGTGTGTACACGGGGCGGAAAGGGGGAGGAGGAAGGTTGGAGTCGCCGGGCCGCCCCCTCCCTCCCGACCGCTGCCCACACCCGGGCAAGAAGGGAGCCAGATCGCTCTCTCAGAATGGGCCTCGCCAGCCTCTTCCGGGCTCGGAAGATCCGAGAGTTCGCTACCCTCACATCTCCGCCCCACAGTGTCGGGTTTTCAAGAAGACGAGCAGAAAACGCCAAACTCCGGAGGAGGAAACCTTGCCCGCGGCCCACTTCCAACCTCTCCAACACCTCTGCGGCGACCGCCCACCCTTCACCCCATTGTTCCCCTTTAGGAATTCCTCCCGACCCCCCGCCCGCCGCCCCTCCCCCACCAGAAGAAAAACCAACCACAAAACAGGCCCCGAGGCCACCCCGAGCTTAGAGACTCGACCGCCCCACCCGGGCTTGGCCTCCTTTCTCAGGCCCTTACTCACCCATCAAAATGCGCATCTGCTTCTTGCCGAAGAGGCGGGAGAAAAGGGAGGAGATGGTGAGGCCCATGGCGGTAGTGGCACTCGCAATGGGCAGGAGCAAAAGGGGTTTGGGGCGTCCCCGGGCCTTCTCCTTTTACGCTCCCAGAAAACTCAGCGAGGAAAGAGCTGCTGAGGAAGAAAGACGGCTGCGGGGACGGATCGCCAGCCGGCGTGTCCGAAGAAGCTCCCGGACAGCGCGGTGAGGACCTGCTCCACGACTGGCGGGGCAGCTCCGGCTCCGGCGTTAAATCTTCGGCTGTGCCACGTCACGAGACAGCCGCGGCGACTACGGCAGCGGCCCGGCCCCTCCAACGCGGACAGATTCGCGTCACCGCCGCCCCATCCCCCTGCGCTTCCGGCGCCTCCCGAACCACTGCGCCTGCGCGGGAGAGAGATTGGCCCATCTTCGCTGACGTGCGCCTCTGGCCGGCGCAGCGCCCCGGACGTGGCTCCTGGAGCTGGGCGAGGCCAGTTAGCCTCCGTGTACTGGACGACGGACACAGTCCCACAATGCCTTGCTTCGTCACGTCCAATCAGACTCAAGGAGAGACGTTGCGGCCCAGAGAAATGCATCCTGGAGGTTGTATTCCTTCCTTCCGTAAAGGCGGGCTGTGCAGTATAGGGTAGGTAGTGTGGTGCTGGAGAAGACTCTTGAGAGTCCCTTGGACTGCAAGGAGATCCAACCAGTCCATTCTAAAGGAGACCAATCCTGGGTGTTCATTGGAAGGACTGATGCTAAAGCTGAAACTGCAATACTTTGGCCACCTCATGCGACGAGTCGACTCACTGGAAAAGACTCTGATGCTGGGAGGGATTGGGGGCGGGAGGAGACGGGGACGACAGAGGATGAGATGGCTGGATGGCATCACCGACTCTGTGGACGTGAGTTTGAGTGAACTCCGGGAGTTGGTGATGGACAGGGAGGCCTGGCGTGCTGTGATTCATGGGGTCGCAAAGAGTCGGACACGACTGAGCGACTGAACTGAACTGAGTGAACATCGTTCTTTGCGCGTTGCGTGTCCTCTTCCACGCAACGCGCGTTGGAGATTTCCTGGTTTCCGAAGGTACACGTTTCACCCGGCGAATCAGACACTTGCCCTAACGGAGGCGTGAAGACGAACCTTGCTTTCTCAGGAGATAAGTTGTTCAAAACCCAGTGCACAGAGAACGAGGCTGTAGCAACGCGTTATGACGACGTGACGTGAAGTCGCTCAGTCGTGGCCGACTCTTTGCGACCCCAAGGAGCCCACCAGGCTCCTCCATCCATGGAATTTTCTAGGCAAGAGTACTGGAGTGGGTTGCCATTTCCTTCACCAGGGGATCTTCCCAACCCGGGGATTAAACCTGGGTATCCCGCATTGCGGGTAAACGCTTTACTGTCTGAGCCACCAGGGAGTCCCCAGTAATGTCACCCTTCACCGTGAAAGTTGTGTCCGACTCTTTGGGATTCTACACAGTCCATGGAATTCTCCAGGACAGAATACTGGAGTGGGTAGCCTTTCCCTTCGCCAGGGGATCTTCCCAACCCAGGAATCGAACCCAGGTCTCCCGCTTTGCAGGCGGATTCTTTACCGTCTGAGCCACCAGGGAAGCTAGGCCTAAACACTTCGAACCCGCCAACGCCAAGTCTTAGTAAAGATCCCTAATCGTCTGTCAAGACAAAGAGCTCCAAGACATTTACATCCTCTATTGCAGGTTTTTAAGAGAAGCCAACGGGGAAGGCTTTTCTTCTCTCCAAATAAGATTTATTCCCGATGTTGAAGTGGAAAGCCTCATTTCAAAAATATTTATGATCTTAATGTTTTCTTGTCTATGAAATAAAGTATATATCTTGTTAAAAATGTAAAGTTCCCCACAATCTTCTCCACCTCCCATGTATTTCCGCCATACCATTGGTGCAATTTAGGATTAGCGGCACCCCTCTCCCCACCTCGACGCTTATGCGAAGACATGCTCACGCACCTTTCAGATGTGTCTAACTCCCTTGGAAAATACATTCTTGACCTCCTGACCAGATAAATGACTCAAACCATCTGTTCTTCATAGTTATGATTTCACTTTTGATATTACTATTGATAACCCTCTTCCCCTCTCCCACTTGTGTAAAAACTCTATAGAGAACTGGACCCTAGTCTGTTTTTATATTACTTTGTAATCACTCAAATATAGTTGAATGACTGAGGGACAACTGAATAAATTATGGTATATCCATACTATTTCTGAGAATACTCTCCGGATTTAGAATGATGTACAACTATAAATTATAATGAAAAGATCTCCAAAGTACAGTTACTGTAAAACGCCAAATAATTACTAAGTACAGTAAAGTGATATCTGCTCTGCTGCTCAGTCAATGTGTGACTCTGAGGCCCTATGCACTGTAACCTGTTAGTTTTCTCCGTCCATGGAATTTTCCAGGCAAGGATACTGGAGTGGGTTGCCATTCCCTACTCCAGGGGATCTTCTCCACCCAGGGATGAAACCAGAGTCTCTTGCATCTCCTGCATTGGCAGGTGGATCCTTTACCACTAGCACCACCCAGGAAGCCCCACAGTAAAGTAACATAAAAATGTGTGTGTGTGTAAATGCAGAACAATAACTTTGAAAAAGAATCTGCAGTAATGACATTTAGTGGTTACCTGTCTAACCAGTGTGGAGGGAGGAGGGCACCTTCCTAGAGAGTGAGGGAACCAACTTTGGGGGTGACAGTTAAAAGAGTTTTATCTATACTTTAAAAATTCACTTTATTGAGGTATAATTTACATGCAACACAATTCTAAGTGTACAATTCTATTAATTTTAACAAGTGCATATAGTATTGTAGCCAACACCATAATCATGATATTAATTGTTTACATTACCCCCCAAAGTTCTCATACTCATTTGTAGTCATCCTCTTCCCTCACTTCAAGCCACTGGCCAACCACTGATGCGGTCATAACAGATCGCCCTTTCCAAAATTTCATGTAAATTTTACAGAGTAATACAGAACAGCCAGACTCTTGTGTATGAACTCTCTCCTAGCATAATGATTTTGAGATTAATCCATGTTACAGCATGTACCAATACTTTGTTCTTTTTAATTGCCAAGTAATATCCCATTGTGGATATACTACAGTTTCTTTATCCATTCATCAATTGATAGCCCATTTAGGTTGAAGTTTTGGACTTTTATGAATAAAACTGAACATCTGAATACAAGTATCTGTGAATCTGTATTAATTTATTTTTACAAGATGAATTTAGTCATGTACCATTTAGATAATTTTTTCAAAAAACTTGAATTTGATGAATAAGTTCATCATTGCTTAAAATTTATTCTTCCAGATTTTACTCTATGAAATACTAACTTTTCTATATAAATGTTAATGGGATTTTACACTGCTAAGCAACTTCTTTTTCTATTTAATAATATACGGTGACCATTTAAAAATATCAGTATTTATAGATTTAACTCATTCTTTTTAACGGTTGCATTTCATTGTATGCATGAAAGATAACTTATTTAACTAACCTACCAAATTGTAAAACTTCCAATAATTTATGGTACCAAAATTTCCCTCAAGTTTCCAAATGATACTCATAAGATGTTCATTATTCATTATAGCATTATAATGGAGAAAACTGGAAACATCAACTTTTTAAAAAAAGTATTTTTTTGGCACATGGTTTGTGGGATCTTAATTCCCCAACCAAGGATTAAACCCACACCCTGAGTTCAGAGTCCTAACCACTGAACTGCCAGGGATTTCCCAAAAGAAATACTTAAATACCCCTTTCTTTCTTTTCCTCTGGTCACAAGTCCAGCTATTCTGATTTTTCTATTGCAGATTTAGCTGCGATTTTATAAATTTACAACAATGATTAATCAATAGTTATTAGACGCATTACCAGGATATTTAATTTCTTTTCCTAATTGTGCTGTCCTAGGTGGTTCCATGGAGAAGGCAATGGCAACCCACTCCAGTACTCTTGCCTGGAAAACCCCATGGACGGAGGAGCCTGGTAGGCTGCAGTCCATGGGGTTGCTAAGAGTCGGGCACAACTGAGCGACTTCACTTTCATTTTTCACTTTCATGCATTGGACAAGGAAATGGCAACCCACTCCAGTATTCTTGCCTGGAGAATCCCAGGGACAGAGGAGCCTAGTGGGCTGCCATCTATGGGGTCGCACAGAGTCGGACACGACTGAAGCGACTTAGCAGCAGCAGCAGGTGGTTCTGGTCCCTAAGGGTCGGACACGACTGAGCAACTTCACTTTCACTTTTCATTTTCACACATTGGAGAAGGAAATGGCAGCTTTCTCAGGTGTTCTTGCCTGGAGAATCCCAGGGACGGGGGAGCCTGGTGGGCTTCCGTCTATGGGGTCACACAGAGTCAGAAACGACTGAAGTGACTTAGCAGCAGCAGCAGCAGCAGGTGGTTCCGTAGTTGTTTATTCCAGCTGGTACATTCTGCAGGATGGGGCTGAATAAGAAAAACCTACAAAGTTTCACAAGTAAGCTTTATGTTGTTGAAGACCTACTGAGTAAAACTCCATCTGGTAGAACTACCCTTTAGAAACTCATATTTTAGGAGTAACCCTGGGCAATCAAAACCAAAAACTTCCTTATTCCAGTGGATATGGTAAAGCCACTTCATAGATTACAGTGGGTTTATTTGGTTCCTCCTGTTTAAATTCTCAAATGTTCCAATAATAAATTCTTAAGCAAGGTGAAAATAAATGTGATTAAATACACATTTGAAGAAAACAAGGGAAATGCAAAGGGAAAGCAATTGATTTAATGTAATCAGATTTTTTAACTCTTTAAAAGCAATTTAATAGACATGTTTATTAATTTCTAGTGTGCACAAACTACTATTAAATTTTTTAATAACTGAAAGTCTATGCAATTACCTAAGAGATCCACATATTTGCCTAGAATTTAATTTAAAAGGAATTATAGACTTTTTAAAAAATTTATTTTATTTTATTGGAGGCAAATTACCTTACATTAATATATTGGTTGGTTTTGTCATACATTGACATGAATCCGCCCCGGGTATACATGTGTTCCCTTTCTTGAACCCACCTCCCACCTCCCTCTTCCCCATATCCTCCCTCCAGGTCATCCCCGTGCACCAGACCAGAGCATCCTGTATCATGTGTCAAACCTGGACTGGCAATTCATTTCACATATGATAATATACATGCTACAATGCCATTCTCCCAAATCATCCCATCTTCACCCTCTCCCACAGAGTCCCAAAGACTGTTCTATATACCTATGTCTCTTTTGCAGTCTCGTATACAGGGTTAAGGTTACCATCTTTCTAAATTTCATATATATGCGTTAATATACAGTATTGATGTTCTTCTTTCTGGCTTACTTCACTCTGTATAATAGGCTCCAATTTCATCCACCTCATTAGAACTGATTCAAATGCATTCTTTTTGATGGCTGAAAAATACTCCATTGTGTATATATACCAAAGCTTTCTTATCCATTCATCTGCAGATGGACATCTAGGTTGCTTCCATGTCCTGGCTATTATAAACAGTGCTGCAATGAACATTGGAGTACATGTGTCTCTTTCAATTCTAGTTTTATAGACTGTCTTCAACAAGAAAACTTCCTCTTCACTGGAAAGACATGTAAAGAATTGCTTAGCAGTTGAAGAACTAAAAACTGTATTTTGGAAGCTTGCTAGATTAAAAAAAAATTTGTATCCTTTAAGTAGCTTTTATGGGCTTCCCTTGTGGCTCAGCTGGTAAAGAATCTCCCTGTAATGCAGGAGACCTGGGTTCAATCCCTGGGTCAGGAAGTTCCCTGGAGGAAGAAATGGCAACCTACTCCAGTAGTCTTGCCTGGGAAATCCCATGCACAGAAGAGCCTGGTGGGTCCTGTTGCAAAGAGCTGGACAGCACTCAGTGACTAAGCATGTCTGTCTGCTTTGAGGTTTATAGAGAATTCCTTAAAACAGTGTTCACCTGGGACTTCCCTGGTAGTTCAGTGTTAAGACTTCCAATGCAGGCGCTGCAGGTTTGATTCCTGAACAGGAAGCTAAGATCCCATATGCTTTGTTATCAAAAAACCAAAACATAAAAAACAGAAGTAATATTGTAATAAATAAAGATTTTTTAAAAATTTATATATATATATAATTAAACAATGTTCACCTGATTCCACCAGTCTTCTTAAATTGATTTTCTAAACTTCTCAAGACAAATGAAATGGGTCTCCTTTCTCATAACGTCTTCCAAAATATAATCCACATTTGTTTAGTTAAGCAAGACAGCTGTAGATAATTCTGATTTCCATCACTAGCCTCTAAAACATTAACCAGAACATCAAATGAAGATGTCAGAGTAGATTTTTCCGATTTCCACTTAGATTTGCTGCACATCAAGAAGCTAATGGAGATTACAAAACAGGATGTTAATGGTCCACTGAAATGTCTCCACTGTAAAGATAAGGATAATCAGGGTCAGAGAAGTAACCTGCCCAAGGTATCACAGCTAATAACTGGGACAAGAAACCATCTCTTCTCATGTCAACACCCTTACCCACTGTACTACTGCCTTATTTTTAAAAGTGAGGAAGTTGAGCCCCAGAGGAAAAACTTGCTATCATTTACTGATCACTTACCATGTACCAAGTGCTATATACATCATTTAAAATCCTAACAACTTTGAGGATTGTATTATAAGGTTGCTCCAACTCTAAAGCTTATGCTTTTAAAAAGCACTCTACACTAAGTATTGCTTTCCTCATCCTTGATTTTTTTTAGAATGAGAGCTTTCTGGTCTCACATGTGTTTATTTATGTTTTAGTCTGTTAGATTTAATCATGTAATTATTTTTGATGATTATTTATGTCCCACTAGAATGCAAGCTTAAGGAAACCATTTCACCTCCTCTGAAATTTTCAGAGTATGTATTCTATAAATAGTGCTAATATTCTAATATTTAATTGCAACAGTGAATGTTACTGAGCACTTACTGTAGCTAAGCATTGTAACATGCATTATCCCATTTAATCCTCTCAACAATTTAATCCATGTCACTCACTCTGTTAAACAATGACTCAGCTCTTAAAAAAAAAAAAACAGCTCTGGTTCTAGTACACCTGTTAGTCATACAGTAATATAATTTTTTGCCTTCATTTCTCAAACCTCTATAAACTCCATTTTGATCTCATTCTCTGATTATAATCCATCACTTTCTTGTTAAAAGTTTGTGTCCTCTGAATATTGTTATTTGTCTGCAATAGTGGAAGAATATCCATGCTTCTACAAAGAATCATGTCCATCACCTACTTTCTCTTCCAAAAGGGGAACAGCATGTGAACTCCCAGAATCTTTGGATAGTTTAGCCAAACACGTCACCTCAGCGCCTTTTAGACTATTGTCTTCTTTATAAAATTTTTTTTCTTAATTTATTCCATTTATATGTGGTGGGAGGCTCTGTTTATTTGAATCTATACCCTCATCTTACCTGGGAGTCAGTGTTTTGTTTGTTTTTTAATTTTGGTAGACACTGCTGACTTGGAAGAATATGAAGTCCACCTGACTTAATTTAGTCAACATTCGCCTACTTCTCCAATTTAAAACAATTGTCCTGCTTCTTAAAAGGAGGTGCAGTCGCTCAGTCGTGTCTGACTCTTTGCAACCCCATGGGCTGTAGCCACCAGGCTCTTCTGTCCATGAGGATTCTCCAGGCAAGAATACTGGAGTGAGTTGCCATTCTCTTCTCCAGGAAATCTTTCTAAGCAGGGGTCAAACCCAGGTCTCCTGCATTGCAGACGGATTCTTTACCATCTGAGCCAAGGGAAGCCCTTGCTTCTTAGCGGCGATACCCATTGTATACATAAGTCAAATTCATTTAAGGTTTCTTACTGGAAACTTTAAAAACAGAGAATGCCAATGACTTGACTAGCTTCCTTCGAAGTATTTATTGTAGTCACATTCCTGACTTCCAGAAGAACTAGTACTCTGGTTTTCTAGAAACTTTAAAGCTGAGTGATTTTATGGCAGGACTGTTAACTTGAGACTGTTGCAGGAAGGGAGACCCCTCTCATAGCCCAATAAAGGCCCCTCTCATGCCCTTGAAAGGGTCCCCCTTCCTACAATTCTATTAAGATTTGTATTCACCATCTAACATTTATACAGGTTTCACTCAGTCGTGTCTCTTTGCAAGCCCACGGACTGTAGCCCACCAGGCTTCTCTGTCCATGGAATTCTCTAGGCAGGAATACTGGAGGGGTTAGCTGTTCTCTTCTCCCGGGGATTTTCCTGACCCAAGGATGAAACTCTGATCTCCTGCATTGCACGCAGATTCTTTACCGCCTGAGCCATCAGGGAAGCCCAAAGAAGAAGCAAAAGGGTCAAAATGGAATCATTTGTGTACTTGCAGACCCCACAATTCCACTACAGCAAACTTAAGACTGAATTGCAGTTTCAACCCCTCCCAGAAATGTGACCTTTAAAACAACCAATCTAAAATTAACTCATCAACAATAGTGAGGTAATCTGCATGATAAAGAACACTGCTAGTCCTTTTCTTCCCTGAAAGAAGGTGGTCTAAAACTATCTTTTCTTTTCTTTTGCTAATACCTTCTTGTCTCACTCTCCTTCTGCTTATAAAAACCTTCCATTTTGAACAGCCCTTCAGACTGTTCTGTTTACCAGTTGGGATGCTGCCAGACTCAAGTCATGGAATAGTCAATTAGATCTTTTACAAAACTCAGTAATGAATTTTAGTCTTTTTAACAGATTGGTGGCAAGGCTGGATCCGAAGTGAACTTCCAAAGACAATAAGAAACAGAAGTGCAGCCCTCCAACTCTTTTGAGTTCATGGTCTTTCCTGCCCTTTCCAGTGACTATCAGTCAGTTCCTCTCCACTAAGCTGCACTCTGTTTTCTGTGTTCCAACTCCAGATCTCATTAGCGTTCCTTTACAGAGCAGGTCAGGCTGGTAGAGGCTTCTGCCTTAGGCCAACCAAGCCTGTCACCTTTCAGACCAAATTTCCCCAGGAAAACCCCAGCCCATGGATTGTTCCCCCAAATCAACATTGGGGACTTCTGGTGGCAGCTGAGTTTTTCAGTTATTTGGAATCAATTCATAGCCCCCATTCCTTGAGGTCTGTTTGTTCATTGCTTTCCCCAATCCAGACTTCTAAGAGAATTTTTGCTGGTTACTGGCCAGAGTAGGATTCGGTCCAGTGGAAGGCCTCTAGTAGCTGTTAAATAAAGGCTGGTTGCCAGTGGGAGTCTTGGAAGTACTCAGAAGCTGATTAGTTGGGCTCTGAAAAACCCAAACACTGGGCTAAATGAAATGTGGTCCTTCATAGCCAAAGAAAAGATCCTGATGCTGGGAAAGATTGAGGGCAGGAGGAGAAGGAGACGACAGAGGATGAGATGGTTGGATGGCATCACTGACTCAATGGACATGGGTTTGGGTGGACTCCGGGAGTTGGTGATGGACAGGGAGGCCTGGCGTGCTGCGGTTCATGGCATCGCAAAGAGTTGGACACGACTGAGCAACTGAACTGAACTGACAGCCAAAGAGTTGAGTGAGCCACCTTCTGGAACACTTGCTTATTTTAAGAACTATGCTCCTGGAGGCATAAACTTGGTGGGCTGGGATGAACCGCGCTCCTGGTGGAGGCAGGGGAACAGAGCAGGTGTCATGGCCAGTACAGTGGTAGCAGTTGGACTGACCATTGCTGCAGCAGGATTTGCAGGTCGTTATGCTTTGCAAGCCATGAAGCATATGGAGCCTCAAGTAAAACAAGTTTTTCAAAGTCTACCGAAATCTGCCTTCAGTGATGGCTATTACAGATGTGGGTGGGTTTGAACTCAAAATGACAAAACGGGAAGCAGCATTAATACTAGGTGTAAGACCTACTGCAAATAAAGCCAAAATAAGAGATGCTCATCAACGAATTATGCTTTTAAATCACCCAGACAAGGGAGGATCCCCTTATACAGTAGCCAAAATCAATGAAGCTAAAGATTTACTAGAAGGTCAAGCTAAAAAATGAAGTAAATGTATGATGACTTTAAGTTCTTATTCACTTATGCTTACCAGCTTTTTATAATAAAATGCCTCAAACCTAAAATAAAAAAAAGAACTATGCTCCTGGAAGGTGCAGATATTTACTAAAGTTTTACTAAAAATAACCTATAGTTGCAATGACCATTATGAGGAATGTTCCGAATACATAAAATCATTTTAAAAGTACAGGGAGCGACTCAGTGACTCTCTCTCTCCCCCTGAGTCTGCCCCTGTGCCTACCCACACGTATTATATTCTTTTTCCTCTTAATAAACACTTTACTTGCTTCACTAAAAAAAAAAAAAGAGATAAAACACTGTAAAGTATGAATTCCCATATCAAATAAACAGAATGGAATACCTATTTTAATTAGTATGAAGAAGACTCCAAAAGATATAGAAATTCCAAAATAGCCTCATTGAAATATTTGCTGCAAAAGGCTAGTGCAAAATTAAACACCAAAGGTATCTAAAAACAACACCTAGGCCACACCCATTATAACCTCGTAGGGCTTCATCATCAAAACATGGGCCCCCAAATTTTCCATTGTAATCACCTAGAACAGGGAAAAACTGTCCTCAAAAGCCCTGTGTAAATTCTTTAGGATCAATTTAAATGGCCCCATATGGGTCCCTTTCAGAACTGATGAAACTCTTATTAAAGAACTTCTGGCAAACTGGTATGTATTTTCTCAAACAGCCGAGGGGAAACAAAATTAAAATTGATGAGGTTATTCAATACTGCCAGAAATATTTGTCCTGGATGAAGCCTGACAATATACTTGAAAGGACTTGATAACTTTAGGATTAAAAATATGGCCAAATGGGAGAAGCTGATGTTTGGGGCCTGCTAGGCATTTTATTTGGCCTTCTCTTCTAAGGTAACTGTACCCAAAGGGAAAAAGCCATTCCAACTATAGGTGACTGGGTGTGTCAGTCCTTTCTGGTAATCCTAAAACCTCCCCTCAGTTCACTTCAGTTCAGTCGCTCAGTCGTGTCCGACTCTCCCCTAATTCATCTTAAAATGTGTGTAGACATTGTGACATTGAAAACAGAATTGTCCTACAGATTAAATTCCATCCTGTAGGATACTTAGATACTTTGTGTCTTTGTGATATAGATTTTAGGTCCCATTTTTTTTCTAGGAACTAAAAATCATACTTCCTGATGCAAATGTCAGGGAGAAAGGTCATTTTACAAAAAACTTGTAAGTGACTTTTACACAAATACTAGTAACTATGAGGTCTCTATGACCGTCGGCATTTACGTTTATACATGTCATAAATGTGTGACATTCTCTATGTCTGGATGGTATTATCACAATTAATTTGTAAAGTGCTCTATTTGACTATTTGATTGGCTTAAAAATAAGTGTGTATATATGTATGTATAATATATAATTCACATATAGCTAAAATAAAGACTAGATAATCTAAAACTCAGAAATATATGAATAAAAACTAACCCCAGGTGCTTTCCAGGTTTGTGTGATCTAAGATAAATAAAAGCTAGTTTAAATTCACTGGTGTAATTAAAACAGGCATGTTTTTAGACTTAGCAGCATCAAGTATAAAATTTTTTATTTTACCTGGATTAACTGATCAGGGAGGTTCATGTTGTCTCTGTTAAAAACTTTGTCAGCAGGAAAGTAATCGAAGTATGACTGTTGGGAGCAAGTAATAGATGTAAGATTAAAAGGTTTTAGGTGAACTCTTTAGCAGTAATTATATTTTAGGTGTCCTTAAAATATTTTCCCAAATCTCTTTGCTAACTAGAAACTTTAAGGATTTTATAGGTTAAATAACAGAGGTTTACTGAATATCTGGATCATTTCCAAAAGGAGTAAAATACTGATACTTTAATTACAAAATACAGGTTCATCTACTTTTGGCTCCCTACTACAGAAAAACTAAAGAAAAAGCAGCACATGATTCTAGAAATTAAAGTTTCCAAAGGTTAAAAATTATAATTAATGCATGTAATTAAGACAACTAGAAGAGTTCAGCTCTATATGTAAGGACACTATGATGTATTTTTAAGAAGTCTGAGGAATAAAGATGCACCTTTGTTGAAGGAAATGAAAGTAATTTTGTATAAATTAGAACTTCTGATTATTTCAGAAGAGAGTAAAAGAGAATCTTCCCTTGTATAAACAAATTGGCTAAAGCTGAACTATAAAGGTTTTTAAATTATGCTCAATATTAGTAGTATACTTACATAAAACTAAAACTTGATTTCCTTTCATCTGATAAAAGGATGTTTTATTATTACTTTGGCCAAATAGATAATTATTATTTCACAATAATCTGTGGTTCTATTTAGTCGTGTCCAAACTTTTGTTAATCTGACAGCTTCCTCAAATCAAATGCTATATAAAGTCTTTTTAATCTCTAGTTAAATTTGAGATTTCTCAGGGAGCCCCTGTAAAAGCTCCTATATTCTCCCACCTCATAAAAAGGGAGATGTTATACTAATTCAGGCTTACATGAAAAATTACATAGTTAAGTAGGTAACATTAAGCCTTCTTTATATCTGTATAGATATGTTATAGTTCAGTCGCTCAGTCATGTCTGACTCTTCGCGACCCCATGGGCTGCAGCACACCAGGCTTCCCTGTCCATCAGCAACTCTTGGAGCTTGCTCAAACTCATGTCCATCGAGTCAGTGATGCCATCCAACCATCTCATCCTGTCGTCCCCTTCTCCTCCTGCCTTCAATCTTACCCAGCATCAGGGTCTTTTCCAATGAGTCAGTTCTTCGCATCACGTGGCCAAAGTATCAGAGTTTCAGCTTCAGCATCAGTCCTTCCAATGAATATTCAGGACTGATTTCCTTTAGGATGGACTGGTTGGATCTCCTTGCTGTCCAAGGCACTCTCAAGAGTCTTCTCCAACACCACAGTTCAAAAGCATCAATTCTTTGGTGCTCAGCTTTCTTTATAGTCCAACTCTCACATCCATACGTGATCTACTGGGAAAACCATAGCTTTGACTAGACAGACCTTTGTTAGCAAACTGATGCCTCTGTTTTTTAATATGCTGTCTAGGTTAGTCATAAATTTTCTTCCAAGGAGCAAATGTTTTCATTTCATGGTTGCAGTCACCATCTGCAGTGATTTTGGAGCCCCCCAAAATAAAGTCTCTCACTGTTCCCATTGTTTCCCCATCTACTGAAGTATTCCAGAAACTGAATGAAATTCCTGGAAAGTCTGATGATGTCCTGACATGATGCTGTCTGCCCAAAAAATTGAGGCTCACACTAAAAGGACTGAACATGAGTATCAGGAAAATACCCTTGCTGCAAAGGCAGTAGCAACAGTGTCTGTCAAGACTGTGGCACGTGTGGATGAGGTCCATTTGACTTCGGCATTAATGAGGGAGGCCAGTGATAGGGCCATAAAACCTGGATTACCATTCTGGATTGTATCCTGTCAACATGGGTAATGTTATGAAGTACATTTTCTAAAATCTACTGCTTTTATGGCTGTGTTAGAATTCATGGAATCCTATAGAAGGGGGGGGTGGAATAAAAGGTTTTGTTTTCTTGAAGAGCAAAGGAAATTCAAAGAAAAATAATCTATTCTCCTTGTAAAAGGACACAGGTACCAAGATTTGCACTGGAATGCCACGTTTGAGAGAAATATACAGTCTTATATAATCAGAGAGCCTCAAGAGACTGCTTGGGCAAGCTGTTAAGTTTACTAACAAGGTTCTGGCAAAACAATCTTAAAAAAAAAAACAACTTACATGGTCAATCACTGTTTCCTGCTGCACGTGTATAAATAATCAGGCTGAAGTTAATACAAATTGAGCTTTACTGTAATTATAGTAAAAAATGGGGGTAATCAGAGAGAAGAAAATTATGTTTGTTCCTTTATAGACAGTAGACTCTAATTTTGCTAACAGTCTTTGAGGTGTTGTTATACAGCTATAGACTGGACTCCCCTGGCCTATAGTATTGCTACGGTCTTGCTGACTGTTCATAACACCACCTTTGGGAAACATAAACTCACTCCACATGAGATAATCATGGTCAGACCAATGTCTATTGGTATACCACCTTCTGCTGATCCTTTGTAGTCTCCCGCTAGTATGACCAGCTATTGTGTTACTCTGGAGCCTATTACCAACAGGTTAAAGAAGCTCTCCCTGATTTCCGATTTAGGGAAACCTTACTGGTCATGGTCTGGAGCCCAGTGACTGGAAAAATTCTGGAGACATCATCAGAAGAAAACCGCCCTCATGTCCCATTGAAAGCGAACTTATCAAGTGCTTCTGGCCACTCACTCTGCTGCAAAACTAGAAGGCAGTGAACCTTGTATATCTATATCATATAGCTAAAGAAGGCTCCAGCTAACTTCTGGTCCTGTACAAACCCTGGAAACCTCCAAATCAAGTTGACAAGGATGACATCATGGTGACAAATGGACATCAATGACGACTGCGTCCATCCAAGATGCCAGACAGAGAAAGACTTCCCATTTCAGCTGAACTCAAAACCTTTTCTTCTCTTTCCTTTATCCTGGCACTGACTTGGAAAGATAATCCCATCAGCCACAACTTCTGGGCCATTGTTAAGGAAGGTAATCTTCGGAATTTATAAAAACTTTTAAATTTCAGGCTAGGGGGAAAAAATTAATTGACTCCTGGCTTTAAACAGGCAAATGAAACAACTCTTGCAGATGAATCTATTTACAATGCCACCTTAGTGACAGGATTTATTTTTTGGGTGATTATCATCTCCTTGGGCTATGAAGGCCTAGGTGGCTGGTGCACAGCTGGGCAGTGACATTTAGTAATCTAACTATGACTCCAACTGTTCTTGAAAGGGCCTACCAGGAGGCACTTATGATTCAGGATTTGCTTCCTTTGGTGGGTCCCTACTTCCCTGGTTAGGAATAGATACAAATGAGGCTATGATCAGGAACCTCTCCTTAACTTTTGAAAGTACTAGAAGAAATCCACTGCTAAGCAGTAGCTTCCCAGTAAAGATCCTTGGACTCTGTTTGAGGTTGTTCTCAATAATAGAGTAGCCTGCAATTATCCTCTTGCCAAGTTAGGATGTGTTTGGCCAACACCACCTCTTGTACGTGAATTAACACTTCCAAGGGAGTTGAAATTAAGTGACATATCATTAAACAAGCCACCTGGCTTAAGATGACTCTGAAAGGGGTCTTTCTTTGATTGGTTTGGGTCTTAGAGACCATAGCTTCAAAGTGCACGCCATAAAAAAAAGAAAAAACAACAAAGTGCACTCCAAACACTGGAAATTATCCTACTTACCATAATGATAATAATCCCCACTGGTGCTCTGTATCCTCTCAAAAGTTTTAATGCAGATTTGCAGCTACTAACCTCCATGTGAAATATCTCCCTAAGATGACAACAACAGAAAAGGAGCAAAGACAGTAACTAATTTAAGGGTTATGAACCATGACCTGTGAAATGTCACAGGGCTTAGGCAAAAATGTCATGACCCGTGGATGCAGAGCAGTGACCGAGAGGGGCACTAACGCCTTTTTTTTTCTTTAATCACATCTCAGTTATGCTGAGAGTATGATCAAAAGGGGGCAGTTAAAGAAGAAGCAAACGCAAAACGGAGTCATCTGCTTCCCCTTACCCACTACGGCAAACCAGGACTTAATTGTCGTTCCAACTTCTCCCAGGAATGACGTTTTGTTTAACAATGGTTAAAAACATGAAGGAGCTTCCCAGGTGGCTGAGTGGGTAAAGAATCTGCCTGCAATGCAAGAGACACAAGAGATGCGAGTTTGATCCTTGGTTTGGGAAGATCCCCTGGAGGAGGGCATGGCAACCCACTCTAGTATTCTTGCCTGCAGAATGCCATGGACAGAGGAGCCTGGCAAGCTACAGTCCATAGGGTTGCAAAGAGTTGGAAACAACTGAAGCAACTGAGCACAGCACAGCACAAAGACATGA
Organism: Moschus berezovskii; assembly: GCF_049115385.1. Lineage (NCBI taxonomy): Eukaryota > Metazoa > Chordata > Mammalia > Artiodactyla > Moschidae > Moschus > Moschus berezovskii. The sequence goes on from NC_142483.1 coordinate 16,936,609, forward strand.
AAGCTGAATGACTAAGCCTGCTATGTACCATAATATCATCAAGGTTATTTTTTATTTCACAAAACCTTCAGCTCCATCTATCCTGATTGCATAAATATTCCAAATGTTTTGCAATTACACGCTACAAAACAGAAATTAACTTACTCAAAAGATTTTTCTTCCAAATATTAGGTTTACTGACTCATGTAATTCTATCTTCATGGTAAATGATGGTTGATAGTGAACTAATTATCTAAATTAAATTCAAATATATGCATAGTTCTTAAACGTTAACATGCATCAGGATTCACCAGAAGGACGGTTAAAACCAGACTGTTGAAACTCTCACTTGTAATCAAGATCAAGTAACAAAGACCAGATTTACTCTCTCACCTGAAAAAAAAAGACAACATTTATGAAACAAGGGTTTTCAAGATACTGGACACTGAACAATGAAAGGAAAATAATTCCTGAAAGACAGAGAACAAAGTCTGAATCTGAGACTGCCCCAGTTTACTGCCTTGTTGAGTGTTTCCAGGCCACACACAGCACAGAAAGGGGAACAGAGGAGTAGGCTGGTAAACTCCTGAAGCTAAAAGTCTGAGGAAACCAAACTTTAAGGCAGAGAGGAAAGAGCACAGAAAAATGAGCCAAATACCCAAAGCCAAAGAGTGACTCATCAAATGATGAAAGAAAACACTGCCTGTTTCCATCAGCCAGATTAAAAAAAAACACACAATTCATGGGATGGTGAGTAGAGTACTCAAGATCTCTCAGTAGTGAAGAAGAATTAGTTCTATACTGACTACTACTTCAAACCTACCTGCTGCTGCTGCTAAGTCGCTTCAGTCGTGTCCAACTCTGTGCGACCCCCATAGACGGCAGCCGACCAGGCTCCGCCATCCCTGGGATTCTCCAGGCAAGAACACTGGAGTGGGTTGCCATTTCCTTCTCCAATGTGTGAAAGTGAAAGTGAAACTGAAAAGTGAAAGTGAAGTCGCTCAGTCGTGTCCAACTAGTGACTGCAGCCTACCAGGCTCCTCTGTCCATGCAATTTTCTAGGCAAGAGTACTGGAGTGGCTTGCCATTGCCTTCTCCATCAAACCTACCTAACAAGTCATAAAAGACCTGAAAGGACCAATTGTTTCCAAATAGCTTAACTGCATGTGTGCTCAGTTGTGTCTGACCCTGTGATACCATGGAGCATAGCCCACCAGGCTCCCGTCCCTGGAGTTTTCCAGGCAAGAATATTGGGGTGGATTGGTATTTTCTACTCCAGAGGATCTTCCTGACCCAGGGATGGAATCTGTGTCTCCTGCATCTCCTGCATTGACAGACGGATTTCTCACTACTGAGCTACCTGGTAAGCTTAACTGCATACTAGAGCAAAGCTCAAAAAATTTGTAAAAACACAAAAATATCCACATCCAACAAAGTAAAATTCTGGCATCTAACCTAAGATTGTTCAGCACACAAAAAAGCAGAGATACATGACCCGTAATAATGAGGCAGTTCATCAGAATGAACTCAACTAACAGAGATGTTATCTTAAGTACAGACACAGAAGACAAAAGAAAAACATAAATCAAGCTTCCAGAAATCAAAACTACAACGTCCAAGATGAAAAATATACTAGATAGAGTTAACAGCAGGTTCAGTTCAGTTCAATTGCTCAGTCGTGTCTGACTCTTTGCGACCCCTTGAACTGCAGCACGCCAGGCCTCCCTGTCCATCACTAACTCCCGGAGTCCACCCAAACCCATGTCCATTGAGTTGGTGATGCCATCCAGCCATCTCATCCTCTGTCGTCCCCTTTTCCTCCTGCCCTCAATCTTTCCCAGCATCAGGGTCTTTTCAAATGAGTCAGCTCTTCACATCAGGTGGCCAAAGGACTGGAGTTTCAGCTTCAAAATCAGTCCTACCAATGAACACCCAGGATTGATCTCCTTTAGGATGAACTGGTTGGATCTCCTTGCAGTCCAAGGGACTCCCAAGAGTCTTCTCCAACACCACAGTTCAAAAGCATCAATTCTTCAGTGCTCAGCTTTCTTTATAGTCCAACTCTCACATCCATACATGACCACTGGAGAAACCATAGCCTTGACTAGACGGCCCTTTGTTGACAAAGTAATGTCTCTGCTTTTTAATATGCTTTCTAGGTTGGCCATAACTTTCCTTCCAAAGAGTAAGCGTCTTTTAATTTCATGGCTGCAGTCACCATCTGCAGTGATTTTGGAACCCAAAAAATAAAGTCAGCCACTGTTTCCACTGTTTCCCCATCTATTTACCATAAAGTGATGGGCCCAGATGCCAGACAATATAAAAGAGAAAACTAACTTAAAGGCATAGAAATACGAAAGTATCCAAAATGAAACACAAAGAAGAGTAAAACAAAAACATAAGCATCAGTGAACTATGATAACCTCAAACAGACTAATACATGAATAACTGAAATTCCTGAAAGATGGGAAGGGACAGAAAAAATACTTGAAGAAATAGTTTTCCACATTTGATTACAACTATAAAACCACATGAGCCATGCTATGTAGGGCCACCCAAGATGGACAGATCATGGTGGAGAGTTCTGACAATATGTGGTCCATTGGAGAAGGAAATGGCAAACCACTTCATTATTCTTGCCTCGAGAATCCCATGAACAATATGAAAAGGCAGAAAGATATAACACCATAAGATGAGCCCCCTGGGTCGGTAGGTGTCCAGTATGCTACTAGGGAAGAGTGGAGAAACAGCTCCAGAAAGAATGAAGAGGCTGGTTCAAAGTAGCAATGACTCTCGGTTGTGGATATGTCTACTGGTGAAAGTAAAGTCCGATGCTGTAAAGAACAATATTGCATAGGAACCTGGAATGTTAGGCCCATGAATCAAGGTAAATTGAATGTGGTCAAGCAGGAGATGGAAAGAGTGAACATCAACATCTTAGTTCATAGCAATCAATGAACTAAAATGGACAGAAATGGGCAAATTTAATTCAGATGACCATTATATCTAGTACTGTGGGCAAGAGTCCCTTAGAAGAAATGGAGTAGCCCTCAGAGTCACCAAGGGTCCAAAATGCAGTACTTGGGTGCAATCTCAAAACAACAGAATGATCTTGGTTTGCTTCCAAGGCAAACCATTCAACAAAATAGATGGGGAAAAAATGGAAACAGTAACAGATTTTATTTTCTTGCACTCCAAAATCACTGTGGATAGTGACTTGCAGCCAAGAAATTTAAAAGACACTTGCTCCTTGGAGGAAAAGCTATGACAAACCTAGACAGCAGAGACTAAGCACCAAAGAATTGATGTTTTTGCATTGTGGTGCTGGAAAAGAATTGAGAGTCCCTTGGACTGCAAGGAGATCCAACCAGTCAATGCTAAAGGAAATCAACCCTGAATATTCACTGGCAGGACTGATGCTGAAGCTGAAGCTCCAATACTTTGGACACCTGATGTGAAGAGCCAACTATCTGGAAAAGACTCTGATGCTGGGAAAGACTGAGGGCAAGAAAAGGGGCCGACAGAGGATGAGATAGTTGAATGGCATCACTGACTCAATGGACATGAATTTGAGCAAACTCTAGCAGACAGCGAAGGAAAGAGAAGCCTGGCATGCTGCAGTTCATGGGATTGCAAATAGACACAGCTTAGTGACTGAACAACAACAAATAAAACCATATATTCAGGAAGCTCCATTGACCCTGCACAAGAATTCTGAATAAAACTACATCAAAGCAAAAGCGGCCAAGGAAAAAGACTTAACTACATAGAAACAAAGATAAAGATGACATATTTCTTGGGACATCCTTGGCAGTTCACTGGTTAAGACTCTGAGCTTCCAGGACTTCTTTAGTGGTACAGTAGATAAGAAGCTGCCTGCCAATGCAGGGACATGGGTTCAATACCTGGTCTGGGAAGATGATATATACTATGGAATAATTATGCTACTGAGCCTGTGAGCTGCAACTACTGAAGCCTGAGTGCCTAGAGCCTGTGCTCCACAAGAAAAGCCACCACAATGAGAAGCCTGTGCATCGCAATAAAGAGTAGCCCACACTTTTCACAACTAGAGGAAGCCCACACAAAGCAACGAAGACCCAATGCAGCCAAATAAATAAATAAATGAAAAAGACTCTGAGCTTCCAATGTAGAGGGTGGGGATTCGATTTCTGGTCAGGGAATAAGATCCCACATTCTACACAGTGCTGCCAAAAATGTTTTAATTAATTTAAAAAAATTTAAAAGATGACATATTTCTCACTGGAGATAATGCAAGCAGGAAGACAGTAGAGAAACATTTTAAAATAATGGAAGGGGAAAAAGGACAGCTGAGAAATCTATATTGAGCAAAAAAAAATCATTACAAAAGAAGGTAAAATAAATATACTTTCAGATATAAATCTGTACTACAAGGAATGTTTAAGAAAGTTCTTCAGGCAAAAGGAAAATGAAACCATAAATATCTACAGAAAAAGACCCATACAAATATACCATATACCATAAATATCTACACAAAGGATAAAGAGCATCAAAAAAGGTTAACTGTAACAGCATATACATAAGAATGTTTTGTCTTACTATTAACACTTAAAAAAAAAGATTTAAACAAAAATAACAATAAGGTATTGTGGCATTTGTAACACATACAAAAATAAAATTCATGAACAGTAATATCACAAAGGCTGGAAAGAGCCAAACAGAAGTACACTATTACAACATTCTTATCCTGTATGTGACAGAGCATAATACCACTTGAGGGGAGACTCATAAATTACAAATGCATACTGTAAATTTTTTTTTTTTGGCTTTGCAGGATCTTTGTTGCTGTGCTCAGGGTCTTTGTTGCTGCGAGTAGAGACTCCTCTTAGTTGTGTTGTGGGAGTTTCTCATTGTGGTGGCTTCTCTTGTTGCAGAGCATGGGCTGTAGACTCACAGGCTTCAGTAGTTGCAGCTTGCAGGCTCAGGAGTTGTGACTCGTGGGCTCTAGAGCACAGGCTCATTAGTTATGGCATATGGGGTTAGTTGCTTCAAAACAGGTGGGATCTTCCCTGACCACAGATTAAACCCATTACACCTGCATTGGCAGGCACATTCTTGACCACTGGACCATCAGGGAAGCCCCAATACTATAAATCTTAAAGAATCTACACTGAAATAAAAATAAAAAGAATTATGTCTAATAATCCCACAAAAAAGATAAAATTAGGTAATAAATAGTCCATTAATTCAAAAGAAGAAACAAAGGAGAACAAGAGCTAAGACAAATAGAAAACAAATAGCAAGATAATAGATTCAAATGTAACCATAGCAATAATTAGTAATCGTAAATGCTATAATTATACCAACTAAAAAAATAAAATTTGTGAAATTGGATGAAAGAGCAAGAACTAGGGAATTCCCTGGCAGTCCAGTGTTTAGGACCTGGTGCTTTCACTGTAGTTGCCCCAGGTTCAATCCCTGGTCAGGTAACTAAGATTCCACAAGGTGTGCAACATGGCCAGGAAAAAAAACCCAATAACTATATTTACCTTCGAAAGTATTTTAAATATAAAAACACAGGTAGGTTAAAACTATGGAAAAGATATACCATGCTAACATTAGTCATAAGAAACCTGGAATTCTATTAATATCAGACTAGACTTGTGAGCAGAGTATGCACAAGTCTAACAATTATGATCAAGATATTTCTATAGCCTTCTCTTAATAATTGACAGAAAAAGAAGGCAGAAAATCAACAACATGAACTACACTATCAACAAACTTGACCTAACTGACATTTATATAACACTCCACCCAACAACAGCAATATACACATTGTTCTCAAGTGTACCCGGAACATTTACAAAGATAAACTGTATTCTGGGCCATAAAACAAACCTTAAATTTTCAGATCATACCACGTATATTCTCAGACCACATTAAATGAAATTTGAAACCAAGAAGAAAGAGATTTTCAAAAGATCTATAAATATTTAAATAAAGGAAATAACACACATGGGACTTCCCTGATGGTCCAGTTGCTAAGACTCCAAGCTCCAAATGCAGGTGGCCTGGGTTCCATCATCCCTGGTAATGGAACTAACTCCCACATGATGCATCTAAGAATTTACATGTCACAACTAAAAAAGATTCTGTGTGCCAGAACTAAGACCTGGCATAGCCAAATAAAAAAGGAATAAAAAGTTCTTTAAAAAAGGAAATATAATGTTTCTAAATAACCCATGAATCAAAGAAGTCCTAAAGGAAACTATAAGGTATTTTGAATTGAATGAACATAAATACAGAACATAACCAGAATTTATGGGATGCCACTAAAGCAGTACTTAGGGGAAAATATATAGCACTAAAATCCTATGTTAGAGAAAAGGTCTCAGATCAATGACCTCAGCTTCTACTTTGAGAAACTGAAAAAAAGAAGAGCAAATTACCAAAGTAAGCAGAAGAGAGGAAAGACAAAAGTAGGAATCAATGAAATGGAAAACAGAAAAACAGAGAAAATCAATATAACAAATCGATTTTTATAAAGATGAATAAAATTAATAAGCCTCCAATATCAGGAATGAGAAAGTTTACATCATTACAGCTTCTACAGATATTAAAAGACTAACAAGGAAATACCATGGACAATTTTTCACCCATAAATACCACCACTTAGATGAAAAGGACGCAGTTCTTGAAAGACATGGAAAACCAGTGCATACTCAAGAAGAAATAGATAATGTTAATAGCTTTTTATCTATTTTTTAAAAATTGAAACTGTAAACACCTTCTCACAAACCATCATTTAATGAAGAAATGATACCATATTGACACAAACTCTTTCAACTCATTCTGAGGCATGATACCACAACCAGACAGACATTACAAGAAGACTATAATCCAATACCTGTCATGAACACAGATGCAAAAACTCTAAACAAAAACTTAGCAAATCAAATCCAAAATTGTATTAAAAGAATAACATATCAAGGCCAATTGGGGCTGAATCCAAGAAATACAGTTGGTTTAACATTCAAAAGTCATTCCGTGTTAACATATAAATCAAATTCTCAAACTGAAGACAAAACCAAACAAAATGATCTGATCACTTTGATAGTTCGGAAAAAGCATTTAATAAAATCCAGTCCATTCCTGATAAAAATTCAGCAAACTAGGAACAGAAGACTTCATCAATTTCATAAAGGACATCTACAAAAAACCTACAGCTAAGGTCACACCTAATGACAAAAAAGTCTGAATGCTTTGAGATTAGGAATAAGAAAGATGTCTAGTCTCATATATATTACTCAACATTCTACTGGAGGTTCCAGTCAGTGCTGTCAGGCAAGAATACTAAACAGAAGCAATCTAGATTGGAAAGGTGAAGTAAAATTCTTTACTCATAGACAGCATGATCTCCTATGTTAAGAATATGATGGAGGGTTTCCATGGTGGTTCAGTGGTAAAGAATCCACCTGCTAATGCAGGAGATAAGGGTTTGATCCCTGATTCGGGAAGATGCCTCAGAGCAACTAAGCCCATGTGTCACAACTATTGAGCCGGTGCTGCAAAGCCTGGCAGCTGCAACTACTGAGCCCACACGCTGCAACTACTGAAGCCCACATGTCCCACAGCCCATGCTCTGCAACAAGAGAAACCACTGCAGTAAGCTCACATACCGCACCTAGAGAGTAGCTCCCACTCGCAGCAACCAGAGAAAAGCCTGTACAGCAATGAAGACCCAGCACAACCAAAAATAAATAAAAGCTTGAAACAAGAATATGATGGACTATGCCAAAATAAAGCTACTAGAATTAATGAGTTTAGTAAGGTTGTGAGATATAACATCAATATACAAGTATATGCTAGAATTTTGAGCTGGACTTTTTAGGGAAAGGTTAAAAAGTGAATTTTATAAAATGACACCATTTACAACAATATAAAAAATACAACAGGCTTATGGTTAAGTCTGACAGGAGATGTGAAAGATTTGTACCTTGAAAACAACAAAACATCACTAAGAAATTAGAGAAGACACAAATAAATGGAGACATGTATTTTGTCCATAGAACAGAGGACATTAAGAATTTACCCTGAGACTTAATACAATCCCCATTCAAATTCCAGCAGGAATTTGTGTAGAAATTCATAAATTTCTGCTTCTTCAAAAGACACTGTTGTGAAGATGAAAAAAAAGTCATAAGCTGTAGAAAAATTTTGTAGGCCACATATATGAAAAGTAACGTCTATGAAGAATTTTGAGAGAACTCTCAAAATTCAACCACTAGAAATTAAACAACTCAGTCTTCAAAAAAAGCAAAGATTCTTAACAGATACTTTATCGAAGAACAGATATAGATGACTAATGGAAAGCACATGGAAAGATGTTCAACAGCACAGGTCTTTAGGGAAATGAAACTTACAATCCCAATAAAACAACAATATAAGTCATTAGAATTGCTAAATCTAAAAATGCTGGGCATACCAGGTGTTGAGTAGGATGTGCAAAAACTGGAACTCTCATATACAGTTGGTGGAAACAAATTAGTACAACCACTCTGGAAAACAGTTTGGCAATTTCTTGAAAAGTTAAACATTCACCCACGATTGATTCAGCTTCCAAGTTATTTACCCAAGAGAAAAGGATATATATGTCCACACAAAGATTTGTCTAAGAGTGTTCACAGGAGTTTAACTTGTCACAAAAACTAGAAAGGACCCAAATGTCCATCAATAGCTGAGTGGATAAGAATTTTGTATTACAGCCATAAAATGGAATACTACTTAACAATAAAAACAAAACAATCACCTATTGAAACATGCAATATGAATGAATCACAATTATGATGAGAGAGGGAAGTGAGATTACTCTCTGCACTGGGAGCCACTTTTCCTGCCACAGCCCCTCACTCCCCTCCCTTGTCAGGAGTGCCTGTGAGTGGATCACTGTCTGCAGTAGTGATGAAACAGCTGAAGATGCTGACAGATCAGAGCCTCAGCAGCTTGGCAGCCTCAGGGCCCTTGACCTTACTTATCCCTAGGCTTAACTTCCAAAGAAATGCCATTTCAGCGACATTGACACAGCAGGCAAATTTACTGGGGCTGGGGCTGCCACAGTTGGGGTGGCTGGGATTAGGACTTTGTTTGGGAGCCTCATCATTGGCTATGCCAGAAACTCTTCCCTGACTCAACAGCTCTTCTTCTATGCCATTCTGGGAGGCCATGGGACTTCTTTTTCCTGATGACAGTCTTCTCCATCTTCTTTGCCAGGCTAAGGAGTCCTCTCTTTCTCCGCGTCTAATTTGACCTGTATAATCCTTTTCCTACACATCCCCAGTAAACCTGGAGAGAGGGGCTGGTTCAGGGTTTAACAGAGGGGAGACAAATAAACACTATCTTAAGATGTTAGGGAAAAAAAACCAGACCAAAAAAAGAGGTATATACCATGTGTAAAACAGTAGAAACACAAACTCATCTACAGTGACAGAACACAGATCAGTGATTGTTTGGGAAGGGAGGCAGGATTGAGTGCAAAGACGCACATGGAAATCTGAGGTGGGGGTGAACAGATATGTTCCCATCACGACTGTGCTGATGGTTCTATGGGTGCATTCAAATGTCAAAAAACATCAAATTGTACAGTGTTTAGTTTATTGTACATCAATTATACCTCAATAAAGCTATTTTTTTTAAATTTCTGGGTTCTATCACCAGAGCCTTTGACTGTAAAATATTTACCCATTTCGTTCAATCAAAATCAATCATTTCATAGGTAACTAATGAGAACCTACCATATAGCACAGGAAACTCTACTTAATACTATGTGGTGACCTAAATGGGAAGGAAATCCAAAAAAGAGGATGTTTGTATATGTACAGCTGATTCACTATGCTGTACAGTAGAAACTAACACAACATTGTAAAGCAATTATACTCCAATAAAAATTAATACCAAAAAAATCAATCATTTCAATAGCTTCCTTCGCTCACTTAATAGAAAGTATGATAACTCAAGAATATAAAGTTACTATTTTTCAAAAGCATCTCAGTATAGAAGCAATTTATACTACAAAGTATTCACCCTGGTGGATATGGAAAAACATGAGAAACAGTAAAAAAGATAAGGGACTCATGAAGTTTAGCTTTCTAATGGCTAAGCAGAACTGGTATGATGACAAAGACAAGAACATATAATGGAAAAGAGACCGTCTTCTTTAGTAAGCGGTGCTGGGAATTAGAACATTCTCTAACACCATACCCAAAAATAAACTCATAATGGATTAAAGAGCTAAATGTAAGACCAGATACTTTAAACTCTTAGAGGAAAATATCTGACCTAAATCATAGAAAGATTTTTTTTTAATCCACCTCCTAGAGTAATGAAGATTTAAAAAATAAATGAGACTTAATTAAATTTAAAAGCTTTTGTACAGCAAAGGAAATCATAAACAAAATGAAAAGACGACCCACAGAATGGGAAAAAATATTTGCAAAGAAGCAACTGACAAGGGATTAATCTCCAAAATACACAAACAGCTCACGCAGCTCACTATCAAAAAAGCAAACAACCGAATCAAAAAATCGGTAGACGACATAAGTAGGCATTTGTCCAAAGACATATAGATGGCCCAAAAAGCACATGAAAAGATGTTCAACATCACTAATTATTAGAGAAATGCAAATCAAAATTACAGTAAGCTATCACTTCACAATGGTCAGAATGGCCATCATCAAAAAGCCTACAAACAATAAATTCTGAAGAGGGTGTGGAGAAAAGGGAACCCTCCGACATGGTTGGTAAAATGTAAATTGGCACAACCACTATGGAGAACAGTATGGCGCCTTCTTACACTAGAAACACAGCTACCGTATGACCCTGCAACACAGCGCCTGGGCATACACCCAGAGAGAACCATAATTCTGAAAGATGCACGGACCCCAGGAGTCATCACAGCACTGTTTAAAATAGCCGGGATGTGGAAGCAACCTCAATGTCCACTGACGGATGAGTGCATAAAGAAGATGTGGTACATACCTTCTTTGAAAGATTACCGGACTATCACTCAGCCATAAAAACAAATGATATAATGCCATTTGCAGCAACATGGATGGACCTAGAAATTGTCATACTGAGTGAAGTTAGACAGAGAAAGACAAAAATCATATGCTATCACTTACATGTGGAATCTAAAAAAAAATGGTACAAATGAACTTATTTACAAAACAGAAATAGTCATAGATAAAAGAAACAAACTTGTGGTTACTAAAGGAGAAAGGGGAGGGGAGGAATGAATTGGAAGACTGGGACTGACATATACACAATACTATATATAAAACAGATAACCAGTAAGAGCCTACTATATAGCACAGGGAACGCTACTCAATATTCTGTAATGCCCTACATAGGAAAGCAACCTATAAACGAGTGGATATGTATATATGTATAACTAATATACTTTGCTGTACAGCAGAAACTAACACAACACTGTAAATCAACTACACTCCAATAAAAATTAATTTAAAAAAATAAACAAAAGAACCCAAGTCTAGTGATGACACTAGCAAAACGGAATGAGACCTAAAATAATTAGACAACATTAATCTTAATTTGAAGAAAGGCATAGCATGGTATTCAGCTAATGGGTAAGAGAAAGGCTGGTGTTCAAAAGTCCAGAAATAACACTAAAAACTACGATATAGCAAAATTCTACTGCCGTCTTTTTTTTTTTCCTCAACATCTGTGCCTCATGAGATAGGCAGTATTATAACTGCAAAATAAGTCATAAACTTATTTCATTTAATTGATCATCAACCTTAAGCTCATCTTACTAAAAACTAATTAGATGCAGGATAAATTTTAGGAATCATGATTCTGTATCTTTTGTCAAACTCTTTATCTATTTCAAACAAACAAAAAAATTAGAAAAAAAATTTTTGGAGCTCTATTAACAAATGCTAATTTCTATCTATTGATATTATAATAAATACCATAATTCAACCAAGTTGTAGGTGGCATATAAGTACTATATGTTTAATATGTGAAGAGATAAAATTATTTGTGATAATTTAGTCATTACTATGAGTTAACATGTTTTTTTCTTCTTCAACTATCTGTTTTTAAATGACAAATATTAGAAAGTTAGTTAAATTTTTTCCCCTAAAGTTATGCTTGTAAAAAGTAAAATTCAGGTGTATAAAAACAAGTGAGTTAAGTTATGAGCAAATGAGGGAAAAGGACACATTTTAATGGGCATTTCTTTTAAATGTACCAACATATTCTATAGTCTACTTTGAAGGATGTTGCCTAGTAACTTCAAGAAGGAGAAACATCTAATATACTTTATCAAAAAATAAAATCCAAAGAATAGTATTATATACTAGCTACTTGCAAAAAAGAGGAAGAAATGAAATTTGAGATTTAAGGTTAAAAAAGAAAAGGTAGCAAATGGAGAATCTAACAATACCTAGATTATTAAGCTAAAATTTTTTTCATCAGAACACTTCACAAAAATCAATACACTAGTGGAAAAATATGAAATCACTTAATTCTGTGATCTGTTAATAAAATGGAGCATTCACCTGTTCATAATAAAGTAAGCGAAAAAGGTTTTCATTTGAATTCATAAAAATAAGTTAGAAACTAAAAGGAATCCCGTAATGCAAAAGTTCCATTTACCCTGCATTTTTTCAAGCACTCCAATCTTACTCAGAAATAATACAAAATATCCAATGGCTTTAAAATCCAAGGCCTTTAATTAGGTTTTCAGTAATGACCATAAATGCCTTCTCAAAATCCCTTTCACTGAAAGCAGAAGGCACTAGGCATTACACAACACCCTAAAAGCAGTGATTCCTTCTGATGCTGGTGAGGTGAAGATAAACATTAAATGGCAGGTTTCAGATCTTAACAAGGTCTCCTCAGAAAAAAAAAAAAAACAAGACAACTTTAAAAATCACACAAAAAATTAAGTTACCACTCAGTCTTTGTCAGGTTCCCAATGCAGTTTTAAGTTATTTTTACAAGTACATAATTTGAAATTAATAGATAAACCAAGTAAGTAAGATACGGTTTTCAATATGTGTCAGGTTTTCTGTTAAGTATAGTAAATATGTAGATACAATTATTATGCTAACTGGCATCTTTTGCTACTCTTTAGCTGTGCAAAATGAACTTGAAATGATATATCCTGTAGTGGTATAATTTAAAAGATCCTTGATATGACAGTAACAACTTTCAAACTCTGGTCACAAACTGCATATAAATTGTAAGATTATTAAAATACGCCTTTTTGAAAAATAATAAGATGACCATTTATACCTAAATAAGGTTTCCCAGGAAGATATTAAATACTTTAGCATATAAAAGTCGCTGCCCCTTTTCCATGAGGACAATTGTTGCTTCACAAAATAACTCATGTGATTCAAGGCAAATGACTTCTTTCAAATGCAGTATTCTTTCCATGACTTTGAGGTATGCTTCGACAGACTTACATCCATGAGAAAAGAGCACATTTGGATAGAAGACCACAGTTACATACACCAAGGACCCATTCTTAGGGTGGGAGTGCCCTTAAGAGTTATATTAATAGAGACTAAGAGATAGCTCCTGAAGCCATTTCTTCTACAACCTACAACCAAATATGGATATGTAAAGGGTAATTCACATATGTGCTATGTCATGGATGTCTATTTTAAATAGTGGCTTCTTCAGAACACTCCTATTCAAACACCAATGGAAAGAACCTTATTCTACCAAACCACAATCTTCTATTTTTGGCAAGGTAGTATACTGTAAACAAAACAGAAGCAAACAAAAACAACAACAAAACTAGCTTAGATACAACAGTGATTCAGGCAAAAGTTCCCATGTCAACAGCAGGGAAAGTAATCTGAGAAATACTAATTTGGGGGAGCAGGGAAACCCTACCAAACAAGCAATGCTAAAAGTCAATCTTAGAATCTCAAATGACTATTACACAAAAGGTATAAAAATGCCTTTAAAAAAGGAACAGTTCAGTTTATAAAAATAGCTGATTATGAGGTTTATAATTAGAATGTCTTTGAAAGACATCCAAGCCAATTAACTCAGGCTCAATTAGTAAAGGGTAAGAGGAAATAAACTCTTCCATAATTAATACTAGATGCCTTCTTCCCTTCAGTGAAACTAAGATTAAATTTGAAAATGGTATAGAAAATAATGAAACCTACATGACAGTTTAAAAAAACACCAATGCCACTAATAATAAACACAATAGGAGGCAAAAAATATATTTTTAAGCAATGATTACTCAAAATATGCCTTTTAAAAAACTACATATTATAATAAAGTTAAGAAAAAGCTTCAAGACTAGCAGCTGGGCTTCTGTGAAACATGTAGGACCACGGAAGGCACTACAAAAGCATTAATCACTTCTAACTATAGTCTGACAGTTCAGTCTTTTCCTTCTTCTTAAGAAGACAGCCAGTGTGAATGTTATTTTTATATCCCCCTGAGTTTTAACATGATTGGGCAAAGAAGCACCAATTTAAAAAAATACCTGCAATGCCAGCACTGCAGTTTGGAATCACTTAAACTGATGGCCCCACAGGTCTCTCATAAGAGCACTTTAGAACATGATTAAAAATATAGAAATGCCTTTCGGTGTTTCAGTATTAAAGTGGAATGACCACAGATATCTGTTTTTAAAAATAATGCACTAAAAATGTCTGTTTATACAGTACAGTCTTTCAACCCTGTAGCAAGCATTCACCGCTATTTTCCACTCCGAGAGAGCTTGTGCATCTGGTTGAAATGTCAGTATGCTTCATGGTGTACAATCCTTTTGGCTGGAAAATCTTGGCAAATATCATGTCATGCTTGTTTTGAGCAATATGCCTTGCAGGTCCTCTGGCAATGCTAAGATAATTGCATCTATGTGTGTCCGTAACTTTTCCATAGTGTCAGGTTTCACAGGTAAATGCTCTCGATCAGCCTGTAACTATATAAGGAACATTTGGGAAGCATTTAAGTTATCTTTTGTGTCTGGATTAACACAGTATATTCTCTAAATAAACAGTTCTAATGGCCAAAGATTTGAAAACTTCAGACTGAGACCAGAATTAACAGAATCTATTTTTTAAAAAAGCAAAGAACATGACACTTTAACAGTACAATTGTTGAGTTAAAAAAAAAAACTTTTATGTAATACTAACATAGATAATACCAGCACAGACCATGTGGTATTAAATATACATCAGAATGTTTTCTGTAAAGCTCATTAGACTCCATGTAAATAACTAAAATTATATATATATATGGCTTCATTATGATCTGCTTGAGTGACAAGTATTTTCAGTCCAGTGACCATCAACCGACCAATCATAGGTCCTCTCATTTAAAAATTTACTTCTGTGATACATCACAGACTACCACCTCAAATGAGAACAAAATAACCTCACAGATCTTTGGCCATTTTGGCTACATACCAGCTTATTTTTTAGCTTCAATACAAGGTCCACTGTTTCTACTTCTGTGTGTTTCTGGGTCCAGAGAAGTAAGTCCTAGAAGAATAAACAAATCCCAAATGAATAAATACTCAAAATAATATTGAAATCATGCTCTTTTAATAGGCAAAGCTATTGGGAAGGAAGGACAGGAACACGGTTTTAACCCAGACACAGTGTTACAGTTTAAGAATAATTCTGAACATGAGACAGTGAGAATCAGATACTTTTGATGTTAGCCAGAATGACTGTCTAATATTTGGAAGTAAAATATTATGTAAGAAATTCCTTTCTGAAGTGCTCCTTTTAGATCAATCAAGAAAAACAAACTTGGAACTTGAGATACAATACTAACCCCCACTGGTAAGTAGTGAGTAATTCATAAGGAACAACAACTAACATCAAGATAATTGTGAATATGAATATATTTCTGGATATAAACTTTGTATCTTCAAATAATCTCTTCCTGGGCTTATCTGTGGTTATCTTCATGGTATTCTTTTTCTGAAAGCCACTGGGAGTTTATAATTAGAAAGTTAAAACTGAGGCTAACCCACCTCAAGCTAAACACACTTTGAGACTATCCTTTGTATATTTAACAAAAATTTATTTTACTTGTTTGTAGGATCTTTCATTGCAGGGCACTTGTGGAGCACAGGCTCAGTTGCTCCGCAGTATGTGGGATCTTAGTTCCATGACCAGCAATCAAACCCACATCCCCTGCACTTCAAGGCAAATTTTTAACTACTCAACCATCTGGGAAGTCTCTATCCTTTATATTTTTAAAAGGAGCTTAACTTAAAATAGTCTGCTGACAATTTATAGAATGTGGAAAAGTCCAAATACAGGAAAAATGTATTAATAACTGGGAAAGGTGAATAAGGCACCGTGGAAAAGATATCAAGTTAGACTGCTTGGATTTGAATCCTAACTTCATCCAGTGGTATGCTATTTAACAGCCAGTTCTCTAGGAAAAGCCTCTTAGGTTGTAGCTTTGCCATTTTCTGTGGTGTAAGTATTCCTCTGTAGCTGATTTCAAGCTACCATTCTGAGATCCCTGAATACAGAACTAGGAAGAGATGCACACAAGTAGCTCTTGTGAGCCAGTGCAAGTGGGCTCGAGCACACTGCTGGTTTCACTACTAAGCAGTGATGTGATCTGAAGCAAATCACTTAATCTGTAATCCTCAAATGTACCATAATGCAGATCATAACATACCAACTTCAGTGAACTGTGAAGAGTAAAAGACTTTATCTACTTAGAGTATCTGCACAGTCCCTGGCACATCACACATGATCTAAAACAGTTAGCTATTACTATTTATAAAGTAGTGGATATAGATAGAACGTTCCAGTCCCTATCGAGTCATCTTCAATAGCTGTTAATCAACACACAAACATGCTGCTTTCTAACCTCTTCACAAAGTGCTTCTAGATGGAGTGCCTCCAGTTTCTGGGTCATTTCCTTCCTCCGGGTCTTGAACCAACCATCAAAATTTGGAGATTTTAGAAAATGCCTATAAAAATAAATTTAAAAAAAACAAAGTTTGATATGACTTAACTTCCTCTCCTCAATACCTTTTCTACTGATAGCTAGGAAAATCATATGAAACAATGAATTTTTTTAAAGAATATATTTAAGTCCGTTTTTTGTTTCATTTTTAAATAAAGCTCTATAGATGGATGAAATAGAAAAGAAAAGAAAAAAAAGGACTAACCGGTAAAGTCCAATCCAGTCACCTTTTATTCTAGAGGTCAGCTGAGGTCCTGTTTTCTCAAGTGTTTTCATAAATTCTTCTGGAAGAAACTGTCTTAATTGGGGTGGACTCTAGAAAACAGGACATACTGAATTTAAAAATTAAAAATGGATATAGTCACAGAAGTTAATTGTAGTTAGAGAGCTGATATAGGAATTTAATGGAATATAGTTATACCTTCCACGGAGAAATGCTTTTCTGCAAAGGCATCAAGCTTGCCACATATCTTTCCTAAGTCCAAGACAAAAAAGTTAGTCAAAATTAGCTGTTCTTGCCCAGAAATGTCTTCAAAAATGTTTAAACTGACCTACTTAAAAAAATTGGGCATGGGACTTCCATGGTGGTTCAGTGGCTAAGACTCTGCACTCACAATGCAGGGGACCCAGGTTCAATCCCTAATCAGGGAACTAGATCCCACATGATGCAACTAAAGATCCTAAATGCAGCTAAGACCCTGCCAAATAAACAAATATTTTTAACATTTTATTTAATTTTGGCTTTGCTGCTGTGTATGGACTTTCTCCAGCTGCGATGCACAGGCTTTTCATTGTGGTGGTTTCTCTTGTTGCAGAGCACAAGCTCTAGAGAGCATGGGCTTCAGATTCTCAGGCTCCAGATCATGGGCTTAGCAGCCCTGCGGCATGTAGGATCTTTCCAGACCAGAAATCGAACCAATGTCTTCGGCATTGCAAGGTGGATTTTTAACCACTGGACCACCAGGGAAGACCCAAGAATAAATATTAAAAAAAAAAAGTGGATGCTTCCTAGTTTTTTATCATATGCTCTTTCAATGGAGACCAACAACACCATCACTCCTCTCAATAGATACACTAACTTTAGACTCAATTGAGAAGTCAGACTTTTAATAAAAATTTAACTAAATCTAAGATAATCCAAGGAACTACTTATTATCACATTTTTATTTTTTAAGTCTTAATTGAATTTGTTACAATATTGCTTCTATTTTATGTTTAACCTTTTTGGCCAAGAGGCATGTGGGATATTAGTTACCTGATCAGGGATTGAACCTGTACTCCCTGCACTGGAAGGTGAAGTCTTATACTACAGTGGACCCCCAGGGAAGTCCCAGAGATATCTATTTTTAATTATAATAATTAACCTTATCAAGTAACTGTGTGCCAGAAAGTTCACTCAGCATTTTACATGCATGATCTCTTTTAATTTTTGCAACCATCCCTTGTGGTAGGTATTACTTGGAAACTGAGGCAATGAAAGGCTAAAAAACCTGCCCAAGTTCATACAACTTGAACTTGAATTCAGGTCTACTTAATTTTAGCCCATGCTCTTATTTAAGCATTACAGTCAAGTTTACTTGCCTAAGTAAGCAGATTGAAATAGAACAATATAACCTGACATCTGTAGACCGAGAGAGAACATTTCTTTCAAAAGTATAATAGCAAAGATTTCCAGGTTGCCCTCCTACAATATTCTTAGATAGATTACATTAGCAACTATATGAGTCTCTCTCTGATGCAGTCTCTGGACCAGGATCACATCATGTTATTACTTTATACAGTGAGGCATCTTTTAGTAATTTAACATGATGCTCCACTGAATTTCACTGAATAACCATATCACCTAGTCATTTATTTCATAAATATTTATGAGTGAGTGCTACTATATGACAGACTGAGGAAAAGACAATGATCAGGACACATAAGGAACTACATCACAGAACCACAGGCTAACAGATATATCAAATTATGCTCAAGAAAATAACATCAGAGAAAGAAGTTCCAGTAGAACATTTTAAGGTGCAAAATGCAATAATTATACAACATTTCATAACAATTATCTTTTAAGATTCACAACCCTGAAAAGTATTTAACAAAAGTGTAATTAGCCACATTTTACACAAAAGAAATTGAGAGTCAAGGAGAGGAAGCGACTTACCAAAATGACACAATTAATTACCAGAACCAAGAATCTGGGTGTCTTGCAAAGAGCTCTATCTCAACCACTACACACATAAGCAACCAAAACAATTTAAGATAAGGTTTTGGTAGATGGAAAAAACATCATGTGCTCTTCAACAAATCATTAAATTAAGCAGATACACATGCTAACTTACTAACGGAATGATGAAGCTTTGTGTCAGTTCCAAAAAATAGCGCCGGAGGATAACACTTTGAGCTTCAGAAGGACGTTTCTGCTGTACACCCTAAAAGAGGGAAAAATGAGAACCTAGACTCTAGTGTCAGAGAACAGAAAATAATGAAGGATTACAGACGCTCAGCTGATATATAAATTTATGGATTTTTTTTGATATGAAAAAAACCTAGAACTTCATCTTGAAGTAATTTAATGTGAAATTCACTATAAAATATCCTATTAAAAAATCCTTAGAACAAAATATAAGATATTCATCCCATCCTTTAAAATATTAGCTCACAATGACTATCTTTGTTTCATACTTGCTATATTAATACTATGTATTTTCCAAAAAATATGCTAACCACCCCAACTGTCAGGTACTAAGCTACCTCATAGTATAGTGCATAACTTTTTCACTATAATTCCTAAGTTTTCAGGAAGACTGGCACTAGTTGGTAGCTGAAGCCCCCATATTTCTAGCTCATAATTGCTGCTACATTAGTCTCCTGATTTTTATGAGGCATTCATTCAGAAGAGAGACCTCTTTTCACGTGATTGCACATAAAGCACGTATTGCCTTACTGGATATTGCATACCTGAGTAAGAATATTTAAATTAATACATAAGCAAGTAATCACCTTCTGTAATTGTTTTATGATATCTTCGTCTCTATTTAGATATGGCTTATAAGAAGTATAAACTCCTAAGAAGTAAAGAAAAGAAAAGAAGGTAAGCAGTAGGACCCATTTACCCATAATAATATATATTTAAAAATTAGTAAAAGTCAATACCAGGTTTAGAATCCAGAGTCTTTAGGTTCTTCAGTTTTTTCACTTTAACCTGCTTAGGTATTTCACCTGAAGGAAACATCATAAAGATTCTTGTAGTTATTTGAATTTCACATATCACAAAACTGGAATGTTCTAAGACCGATAATCTACTGGCTGTTATTTAATACTTATTAGTCAGGGATGTTGTAGCTAAGGCATTCTTGTTAACATCGATTGATTTAAGAGTTTATTCCTAGTACTTTAAAACTGGATAAAAGGAACACTGGATTATAAAAGCATTACAGAAACAATCTGTAAATTCAATACTGATCATTACTTTAAAATTTCATCACTCAAGCTTTAAAATCTTTTGTGCTAAGTATATGAAACATAACTAAAATAGCATTTTGAATATGATGTCAAATATAATACCATTAAAGAGTAAACAGAATTTAAAGCAACTCCTAAATTAATATGCAGTTGTAGTACTGTTTGGTTTTTTTCCTGGTACGGCCCCAAATTCTGCTTTTGCAGTGTAGAACACTGCCACCAGGTGGTGACAGTGGAAGGCACAACCACAATTCGGAGCCACAGGTGGACTCGACTCTGGATTACTGACCAGGGAATGCACAAAGGAGTATGACATAGAACAGAGTAAAGAGAGAGGATAACTGTGCATTGTTGAATACTTCTCCCGGGTAGAAACACAATCTGAAGATATGTGCAGCAAGGAAAGAGAAGAAAGTGAGCTACTGAAGCTGTCTGGAGGAGATAAAGACAGACTTCAGGGACAGATTGAGAAAGAATACAAGAGTCCAGAAACATTCAGATTTCTGGAATGCTTTTCATTTTTTAGCTCAGTTTTTACTTTATCAACGTATTCTACATATTCCCATATACTAATTCTTACGAGAATGTCTCTCATCTTGAATCCTATCTTGTGGTTTTGCTTTCCAGGGTTCACAGGAGCTTTTTTATCAGATTTCTGTTAAGATGCAGATATATAATACATATTTAATTCTAAAAAGAACTAACGGTCACTTATCTGCTTCTGACTATAAGAACCCAAAGAATATCATGTAGTTTGAGTAAATCTAAATATTTAAGTGCCTACTTTGTTTCCTTCTGCTCCAAATCACAAAGGACTTTGCAATTCTTGTATCCACTAATGCCATTTATTATATATCATTTCCTGAAACTCCCCACGCATAAGGAGCCAAACATCAGGGAGGATAATTCAGCAGTAGGTTTTACATATTCTTTACATTCAGTAAATTCTAGGTAGTAATGAAAATATAGAGTAATCCATATCAGCGTTGCTTTTGTATTTAAGGGCAAAGACAAGAATATCACCTGTGCAGCAATGTTCACTAGCCACAATTCCCCTCTGATTCAAGGAACTTGATCTGATGCAAGATGTACACTGAACTCTAACCCGAGGCCCCATAATCCTTACACTGTAGTACATAGCAGACATAGAGAAAACCAGTCGTAAACACACATTGACTATTGCCAAAAAAGGGTAAATGATATTTGTCAAATACGTCTGGAAAATAAAACAAGAATGCCAGAAAGTGAACTACAGTCTTACAATTATAGATGTTTATTTTAGTTAAAAAATACTTATTCAATGTCTGTTATGTACAAGCACATAAAAGAGGGGTTTAACATTGTTAATAATGTACTGCACCTCTGCACATGTGCCTAAGGATCTTCTCCATTTAGGTTAAATGTTTTACCTTTCATGAAATCATCAAACCCAATTTCTAGTTAGAAATTCAGTTTATAATTTGATCCAATATTCAGTAGTAGAATTACTTTCTCTTTGAGGAATACTTGTTAAGTACCATTATCCTAGCATTATGTTTCTTCATTTAATAGGATTTGGGTGAATTAAAACTAGGTACAATCCATAAGGAGTAATCCCTTTATAACAGGAGGAATGATTCTTCTGCAGGATTAAAACTATACACACACACACACACACGCATATATATACATATTTCTGATAAAGTTACCAGCTTCTGGGCTCAGGAGAGCAAAATGTCAGTTTCGCTATGTCTTCCCAGCTAATTGGACAGAACATACTTTTTCTGCAGTTTTACTGATCCACTTAGACAGTCTTGAATTTTCAAAGTCAGGATTCCAAGCAGACCTGTTAAGCTTTATAACTTGTGGAGAAATTTGCAGTGGTCTTGGTCTCAAGATCAATGGGCAGAAAGGAAAAATATCCCAAGAAATATACCCAATACTCATAAATTAACAGATAAATGGATTTTCATGAATGTGATATCAAAACCAAAGACAACGAAGGAAAATATTGAGAAGTTGGACTTCGTCACAGTTTAAAAGGTTTTGTGCATCAAAGGATACTATCAAGAGAGTGAAAAGACAACCCACAGAGCAGGAAAATGTATTTACTTTTCTTTGTATCACTAATAATAATAATAAAGGACTATATACCAAATGGGATTTATTTAAGGAATGTAAGGTTAGTTTCACATTTAAAAAATCACTTAATTCAATATATTTTATTATAAAGGATAAAAACCACATGATGATCTCCACAGATACAGAAAAAGTATTTAACATTTAACACCAATTCACTATACTCATTCTCAACAGAGTAGGAACAGAAAGGCACTTCCTCAACTTGATGAAGGACATCTATGAAAAACCTACACCTAACATCATAATTACACCTGTATACTGAAAACTACAAAATGTTGCTGAGAAAAATTAAGAGAATATCTAAACAACAGAGAGACATTCTAATTCTAAGTTCCTGGACTGAAAGACTCAGTATCTTTAAGATGGCACGTCTCCCCCAAGTTGATTACATATTCCCTGT
Source organism: Moschus berezovskii (assembly GCF_049115385.1). NCBI lineage: Eukaryota > Metazoa > Chordata > Mammalia > Artiodactyla > Moschidae > Moschus > Moschus berezovskii. The sequence goes on from NC_142483.1 coordinate 16,959,542, forward strand.
GTAACCAAATATATTCCTATCAAAATTCCAGTTACCTTTTTTGTTTTCTGCCCAGTGGGTAGAAATTGACAAGGTTATCCTAAAATGTATATGGAAATGCAAATAGCCAAAATAGACCCAAAAGAGACAAAACTATTTTGAGAAAGAATAGTAAGGGTGGAAGATTTGTATCTCCTGATGTCAAAACTTACTATAAAATTACAGTAATCAAAACGTACTGGTATAAAAATAAGATCAATGAAACAGAAACAAGAGCCCAGAAATAAACCTTATGTTTATGGCCAATTTTCAAAATAAGGTATCAGTGCAATTCAATGGATAAAGAACAGTGTTTTCGACAAATGATGATAAGACAACTTGATATCAATGTGCAAAAAAAAGATGATGTTATACCCTGAACCCCACATCATACACAAAAATTAACTTGGAGTGGTTCCTAAATATAAGCGTTAACACAATAACATTTTTATAAGAAAACATAGAAGAAAATCTTTGTGACTTTAGGCTAGGCACAAGTTCTTAGATAAACATCAAAGATCAATTCATAAAAGAAATAAAGAAAATTGATAAACTAGACTTCATCAAAATCAAGTACTTTTGCACTTCCAAAGACATCACTGAGAAAACAAAATAAGAAGTCAAATACTGTGAGAAATCATCTGCAAATCATGTATCTGAGAAAAACCTGTGTCTAAAATACATACAAGACCTTTTACAACTAAAGAAGACAAAGAACCTAATTTTAAAATGGACAAAAGATTTAAATCAACATTTCACAAATAAGATACACAGATGACTAATAAGTAGATGGAAAGATACTCAACATTAGTAGTCACTAGGAAAAAGCAAATTAAAGCCAGCATTTCAAACCCACTAGAAAAAAAAAAAAGGAAGAGATAATATCAAATGTTGGCAGGGATGTGACATGAAGAGACAGGAACCCTCACACACTGTTGGTTAAGACTGTAAAATGATGGGCCACCACGGAAAACAGTTTGGCATTTTCTTAAAAAGTTAAGCAGGCTTATCAGTTCATGCCACTTTACCAATGATCTTTGCAAAAGCTTCTAATAATAATACTTATGTCCCCAACAGATAGCCTTTTCTCACTGAAAAAGGACAATAAACAGTATCTACTGTGTTACAATTAATCAAATGGTCTATATTAATAGGACTAAATTAAGAAAGTAAATATCAAGATTAAATTATGATAAAAACAACTTTCCATGTCTTCTTATAGATAAGACTCTGGTCACTGCTGTGCTCTGAATTATCAGACAGAAGTCACAGGATCATGACATTGACATTTCCAGAGTGCCATGAGTCAAGAACTGTGTTTAATTCTCCCAGCAGACAAAGAATCCAAGGCTTAAAGGGCTGTTCTGCCTAAGGTCACACAGATCTGACTGTCAAGGTAAAGTCCTTTGCCCTTTCCCCTATTTCTTAAGGCTTCTAAGGATTTCAGTCTAAGATTGAGTCTAATATTTGTAAATAACAGGATTTAAAATGTTATTTCCTGACTCTAATATGTCTATCAGATTTATTTATATTCCAGGAAGGATATTTTATAAAATAATCTAAATAAATAATGTATTAAATAGAATACCCATGAATACCAAAAGAAAAGTCTTTATAAGTAACATATCATAAAATCATTAAAAGAACATTTTGGATAGCTCACATCTTAACTATTTGCATAGAAAATTCAAGAATGTCCAGTAAGAAAATGTCGGAGGTACCACTAAACTGTCATTTAGGTTAACAAAATTGCCAATGGTTAGAATTTATTTACTCATTTAATAAACATTCATTAAACACGACTGGAAAGGTACCATGGAAAGGTGGTGGTGGTTTAGTCACTAAGTCGTGTCCAACTCTTGCTACCCCATGGACTGTAGCCTGCCAGGCTCCTTTGTCCATGGGATTCTCCAGGCAAGAACACTGGAGTGGGTTGCCATTTCCTTCACCAGGGGATCTTCCTGACCCAAGAATCAAATCCTGGTCTCCTGCATTTCAGGCAGATTCTTTACTGACTGAGCTACAAGTGAAGCCCACGGAAAGGTACTACATGTCTTTTTTTTTCAATGAAAGCACAACCTGTGGCCACTTCTTTAATCAGTATCAGTACCACAATAATGTATAATTCTTGTTTTCAACTCCTAGTTGAGAATTTTGTGTTAAACTGAGTAACTTGAACTTTAAGGTTTTATTCAAGCAGTGTTGGAAAAATCTTGTTTAATTGGGCTTATATTTATATATATATATATAGCTCAAATTTTTGAGGTTTCATTTTGTTATAATTAATTCATATAACACTGCAGGTGCATTTTTGGTAGGAGGACATGATGGGTTATACATTTAAGAACCTGTATATTTTAACTGGAAATCATGCTCTCCTTCAAAGGTTTTTATTCCAGTTGCCTCAAAGAAGTCTGCCATCAACATAACAAAAAAGTAACCAAGCAATGAAAACCAACAGGAAGAAATAAACGTGCTTATCCACATTACACACTAAAACAAGAACACCAAGAACTTTACCTGCAGGTTTAAGGTCTCCTATTCGAATAATGTGTGGCCAGTGCTGGAGTGTTTTTGCAAAAAAAGGGTTGGTTACTCCTAATATGACTGAGGGCCTACATAAAAACAGAACAAAACCAGAGTCACCAAAAAACGCATGTTCCATCAGTTTACAATTTATTTCGAGAGAACAATAGATAATCTTTTCCTTCACTGGTACTACGTATCAACTACATGCCAGGCACTATTTTTGGCATGAGATATATAAAGATGAAAAGACATGGTCTTTCTTAAACCACACAGGAAAAAGGGTATACATACCCAATTATAATATCAGAAATTAGAATACAGTCAAGGTGATATAAAATGTACAAGCATTACAAAGGAGAAACTATGTCTGCCAGGGGAGTTAAAGGACAGATTCACTAAAACAATGACATGTGTACGGAGATATGAAAGATGAATAGGAGTTTTGTTTTGAAGTATAGTTGACATATAATAGAATATAAGTTATGACAGGAATTTTTTGTCAAGAGCATAAAAGAAAAAAAGTGATACATGAGAATGAATAGTATGTGCAAAGCCATGAAGTGAGATCATGGTCTACTTGTAAAACTACATATAGCTCAGCATTCTTAAAGCACAAAGCTGGAAGCGTGAACAGTTTGAAATGAAAGCAGATGGGCAGATGCTAGCCAGATCATCAAGTACCAACTTTATATGCTAGGAAATTTAGATGTTATCTTGTAGGCAAACAGAAGCTACTAGAGAACCAAGTAGAGGAATGTTACATAAATAAAAATGTACTTACTAGAAAGATCACTTGGTCGAGGGATTTGGAAGATGCTCCACAAAAAGGGGAAGAAGTTTCGGAAAAAGGAACAGCAGATATGAAAAAGACTAGAAATAGTGAGACTAGGAAAAGAGCTTTGGAAGAAGATAACAAATTTATGAGAGATATTTTAGGATGTTGAACTGGCAGAATTTGGGTAAACTTTATGTGGAGCATATTAAAAAGGAGAAATTTATGACAATTCAGGTTTTTGGTAACTAGGTAAAAAGAAGTACCATTCCTGAAAATAGGAAGAGGCATGGAACTTGGGGAGAAAGTGAGGAGACAAAAAAGAAATCAGTTTGAACATGTTTAGTTTTGGGTGCCATTAAGATATCCAGGTGGCAACCCAGTAAAAAACAACAAAAACAAAAACTTGGATAGAGATCGAGACCTTGCAAAGATTTGACCTAGGAAGATAAATTTCAGTCATCATTATGCAGGTGTTAACAGAGACTGTGGGTACAGATAAGACTGTTCAGGAAGAATTATCGGTCTGAAATCAGAACCCAGAACACAATACTGGAGAACACCAACATTTAAGGGGTTGGCAGAGGAAGAGAAGTCTGCAGAGAAGACTAAGCGCACCACCAGACAGTCAGGTGAGATGGCATCAAAGATTAAAGTATTTTCAAGGTCAATGGATTGAATGTCATGAGAAAAGGGAAGGCAGGAAAAAACAGGGCAATAATGCATCCACAGGTTCAAGGCAGTGAGAAGGGTCTTCTTAACTTGAGCAAAAACAACTTCAGCAGAGACAAAGAAATCAACTTGCAATGAACTGAGAAGCAGCTAGGAAACCAAGAAGTGGAGACAGTGAATGAATTGTTATTCTAGAAAGTAAGCTATAAAAAAAAGTAAGCAATAGAGCAAGAGTTAAGAGGGAAAGGTAAGGTATTTTTTCCCCTTTTATAGACTGAGAAGAATTTTTATATGTTTGTATGGTGATTCAACGAGGAAAGGGAAGGAAAAGGAAGTTACAGACCAAGAAAAGATAACTGATGCTGTAAGAGGTCGTGAAGTAAAGAACAAAGATAGAACTAAAAGTACAGATGGGTAGCTAGCTATTAATAACAATTATGGCTTCCACCAGTAAAGCAGATCATTTACAGAAAATAAGATACTGACTCTTGAAATGTGAAATTATTACCAGTTGCTCCTCAGAAGTACCTTTACAAAATCAATCTCACAATGAGTTCAAAATCTAAACTTTTAAATTATTACCAAAAATAATTCTAAATACTTTGGTTATAAAGGTTAATATTTGGTCAATAAAGTTATTGTTTACTCACGGGGCTTGAGTACGGGTAGTATATTCTTTGAATTCACTATCATGAATAGTGAAATAAGGTCGGAAATCACTGAAGTACTTTAATGGAGAAATACAGCTGTGGAGCAAGAAACACATGTAAAACAAAGGAGAGAAATTAAAGGCCCTACACAATAACTATAAAATGTCTATACACAGAGTTTACCCCAGTGAGATCACTTATCTGTTTCAATAAATGGTAAACCTGTTTCAGGATAAATGGCGATATGTAATTACCGAGTGGCTAAAATACAGAAAACACGTTGGATTTAAGAAAGTTGGGGTGAAATTCTGACTCTGTCGTTCACTAACTACATGCCTTTTACTAGACACTGACCATTCGCACTACTGATATCTATCAGGTGCCAACTTTATGTGAGTGTATGAGCGTGCCTATTATTCAGAAAAAAAAAACAAAAGCAAACATGGTTCCAGCCCTAATGGAGCCTGATTTAATTTTCTCATCAATAAATGGTGCTATAATGAGTACTACCTTCTCACAAGGTTACTGTCTAAGATTGAAGCAATGAGTGTGCAAACAATCAAAGATGGTAAAGTGTTGTAACTATCACCATCAGGAACCAAATATACTCACTTAACAAGCGCCAATACAGTCTCTGAAGACTCTGATGGTGACGGTGCCATGACCACGAGGGGCTCACCCAACAGCACCAGCTCCCAAAGCATCTGACTATGAAGGAAAACCGGGCAGAAACACCTGGAAGGTGTTCACACAGAAGAGACAGTCTTACTTATCCATCCAGGGTTTAAGTTCCTATATGGTGATTCTAAAAACTTCATATTGATACAATTCTTATAGCTATGTATACCTTGAACTGATATACAAATCCATTTACACAGAATATGGTGATGCATAGAGATATAAGTTCCTTTTATCCACATAAAATATATAGTGATTTTATTCCAATTTTTAAAAAATTAAATGTAATATACTGACACACAGAATGGCTAACAACAAAAGCATACAAGATAATTATTAAATTACTGTACCATGCGGTACATCTAGTTTATCAATATTGCTTTGTTACATTTGAATTTCTTAAGTATGTTGAAGGAAACAAGAAAAAATTAATTTTCTAAAGGATGTTTACTAGATGTACTTAATTTCAGCGTCAATGCTTTCAACATTAAAGGATGGATGAAAAGAAATCACAATGGAGTGGGGTTCTAATGCCAAAAAAAAGAACGATTTCCTAGGAAGATCCTCTCCCTACAGAAATGCTGCACATTTTTACAGTAGCCCTGGAATTAGACAGAAGCATATAGGAGCAAAACTCTGGTACATTACCTAGCCTAAGTTACATCTAGTAGCTTTTACTAATTTAGCAATTTCTTCCCAGCCGGATCAAAACTTTTCCTAGTAGATCTGAGGAAAACTACTTATCTATTTATAAAAATCACAACTGATTTTTATAGTTGAAAACATATACACACAGAAAGAAAAAGAAAGAAAATAAAAACACAAGTAACTTTTAAGTATAAAAATATGAAACAAATTTGTGAGCTGGAAGTTAAGGAAAGTTAATTTTAACTACTCAAAGGCAAGAAAAGATATGTGAAGGAAGAGCAAAAAAAAAAAAAAAAACCCATAAAAATAAAAACAATACAAAAGGAAAAAGAATAACTTATCGATGGGAAAGGCTGGGGAACACCAAACTAATGAAATGATCAAAGTGAGCATTATCAGTAAGAAGGCAAGCTTTGGTTATCTCCTGACCAAAGACAGAGAGCCTGAATCTAATCACAGGTAAACCGCAGACAAACCTAAGCTGAGGGATTTCCTGTAAAATAACTGTGCTGTAATCCACAAGAATGTCAGGGCATGAAAGGAAGACTGAGGAAATGTTCCAGACTAAAAGAGACTGAAAACACATGACAACTAAATGCAACAGACAACTCTGAACTAGATATTATTGTGACAACTGGCGACATTTGAATGTGATCTTAGCAGTAGATGGTATTATCATTATTAATTTCCCAATGTTTACGGCTTCATTGAGTCCTTATTTGTAGAAAACAGACACTAAAGTATTAAGGGAAGATCGGGGCATCAGGTCTCCAACTGACTATAAATTGGTTCTAGAAAAAAAAAGTTTTCTGTACTGTACTGACCACTTTCCTGTAAAATTTGTGATTGTTTTCAAATTTTATATAGATGCATAAGTTTTATATAAATAAATACATAAAATTTTGAAATAATCATGAGCTTACAGAAAAATGGAATATATATAATCTATAAATTTTTAAAATATATAATGAATATAATCATATATATAATTTTAAAATAATTTATATATATCATATATATAAAATTTTAAAATAAGCAAAGGAAAAATGGAAAAGACCTATATAAAAAACATCTGACCAACTAACTTTAATCTCGTGATGCCCTTAAGGCATCAAAGTTGCAAACTAGTTTTTCTTTGAAGTATAGTAGTATGTTATTCAGTTCAGTTGTTCAGTAGTGTCCGACTCTTTGCGACCTCATGAACCGCAGCATGCCAGGCCTCCCTGTTCATCACCAACTCCTGGAGGGCACCCAAACCCATGTCCATCGAGTCGGTGATGCCATCCAACCATCTCATCCTCTGTCGTCCCCTTCTCCTCCTGCCCTCAATAAGTTATTAGTAAGGGCACAAACAGATAGGAAGTACAGTTTAAAGATGAAGCGCTCTCTGAAAGCTCTGTACTGTACTAGTAATATCTGTTATACAAAGTAGTTTTTATTGAGAGGGAGATAAGTATTAAATATTCAAGAGAGGAAACCTTAATAGACACTGGTGGTACGCATTAAATTAACTGCAGTGTTAATTACTACAATGAGGGCTTTGTAGGGAAATGACAGAGCTAAATGTCTAAAATGCTAAAATCTTTCTTCAGCACCACTTTTATATTTCCATTCTGGAGAATCATGCTTTACGTTCCCACTCTACCTGCAAGTCCCCCAAAAAAGCCATCCCTGGGAAAAAAATTATCATTTACTATTCTCATACCCAACCAAACAAAAAAATAATTTGTTTCTACCATGTAATACTCTGTCCATATACAAATTTCCCTAGGAGTCAAAGCAAATGATGTGCAGTCAGGAATGAATCACCGATTTACAACATGTGAAACATAATGACTGTTTTTTTTCCAGTTTTTCCCACATTTGATATAGGAACATTCATTTTCTAAAGAAATTAATAACAATATCATAAAGCAAATGAGACAAGGAAGTTAACAAAATTTTTTATTCTTTACCTGAAAAGATCCACTTCATGAACAGTAGGTAAAATAACAGATATATGAGCATCTCCCTAAGAGATAAAAAAGACAAATAGACAAGATGTCATTGAAATTTACAGAAACTGGTTTTTAAAATCTAACTCATGATCAGTAAGCCATGTTGCCCTCTCTGTCTTTTAGGATTCTCTTCCTCCAGAAGCAGTCCCAAAAAGAATGGGTGTTATCAGTCTCCCCTAACACAGCGGAAGGTCAAGGATGACACAGATTCCACAGATAAACCATTAATCCAGTAGTCAGATGTCAGATTCTCAACTGTATGGAATACTTCCATAATACTAGTTGATACATATACAACAGGCAAAATTAGTTTTCCTATTGCTCTCCATTTTTATTTAATTCAAAGAACAAGGGAGTGCTAATACACCAGTTAAATAATTTCAAATGAAAAATTCATCCCCACCCACAAACAAATGTAACTGTGGGGAAAATGAAAGGCAATCATAACTAAAGAATCCTTTTGATTAAGTTTCCCCAAAACAGAAGCCTGTTGACCATTCTTCTAAGATTAGAGGTTTTGTTAGAACTAAACCTTGTTTAATCTTTTTCAAAAGATAGTTTTTTCCTTGTTCTCACAATTACAGTATAAATTCTGAGTTCTCCAGTGTCCACCAGAGAAAGAACGACAACAAAAAAGCAGAGCAACATTAGAAAGTTTATTATCAATTCATTAAAAATTATTTAATGGGATATTTCAGTGATATTCAGAAATGGAACATAAATCTAAGAAAGTCTAAATTTGCTAGTTGAAAATTTCTGTTAAAGAGACTATATATGCTGGATTATTCTACCACAGTACCATACTACCTGCTGAGTGAACTGCACTATTTGAGTTGTCCCAGGCTTGTCGTGACATGTGGGAATCCGGACCTGAAAGAGAAAAAAATAACTCTGGCTACAAAAGAATGACCTTTTTTTATACAGTAATTTGTGAGTGCCACTACAAGGAGGACTCAGAAGCACTGTCTATCCTGAAGCTGAAAGGTATACTCAGCAATGCCTAAAAAGTCATGAAAACAAAACACTTATGTCAGAGTCAAAATAAAAGTTGTATTTATTTTCAGTCACAGCAGACGGTAGGTGAACCAAGGTCTCCACATTCCCACACACACAGAAATCACTAACCCACTGGGAAGCAAACGTGCTGAAAAACAGAAAAGGACATCAACTACATACCACTTCCTGCTTATTGTTCCAGTCTTTGCTTCACTAATATATACACACCCAAACACACCCTCTCAAGCTTGCCAAACTACGGGATCTATCTCACAGGGAACCATGAGAACTCTCAACCCAGAGCAACTTTTGATTATTTAGGAGGGGGAGAAAAAAAGAACAGAAATGAGGACATCTAAAGAGAGAACATTGCCAAAAATAAGTCCAACTTGAAAATGAATTGCAAAAGCACTTAGAGCACTTTTATACAAACCTTGAGAACAAAATGTTAATTCATTATATTAAAAACAAAAACCACACAGTTCAATAGAGAACAATACTCAGTGACGGACACCTTAGCCTGAAATTACACATTAAAAAGATTTCATAAGACTGAGAATCAATGGCTTTCCTAATTTCTTTTAAATTTTACTAACTCATGGTTCCAAATAGGAAAAGGTGTACGTCAAGGTTGTATATTGTCACCTTGCTTATTTAACTTATATGCAGAGTACATCATGAGGAACGCTGGGCTGGAAGAGGCACAAGCTGGAATCAAGATTGCTGGGAGAAATATCAATAACCTCAGATATGCAGATGACACTACCCTTATGGCAGAAAGTGAAGAGGAACTCAAAGGCCTCTTGATGAAAGTGAAAGAGGAGAGTGAAAAGGTTGGCTTGAAGCTCAACATTCAGAAAACAAAGATCATGGCATCTGGTCCCATCACTTCATGGGAAATAGATGGAAAAACAGTGGAAACAGTGTCAGACTTTATTTTTTTGGGCTCCAAAATCACTGCAGATGCTGATTGCAGCCATGAAATTAAAAGACGCTTGCTCCTTGGAAGGAAAGTTATGACCAACCTTGATAGTAAATTAAAAAGCAGAGACATTACTTTGCCAACCAAGGTCCGTCTAGTCAAGGCAATGGTTTTTCCTGTGGTCATGTATGGATGTGAGAGTTGGACTGTGAAGAAGGCTGATCGCCGAAGAATCGATGCTTTTGAACTGTGGTGTTGGAGAAGACTCTTGAGAGTCCCTTATACTGCAAGGACATCCAACCAGTCCATTCTAAAGGAGATCAACCCTGGATGTTCATTGGAGGGACTGATGCTAAAGCTGAAACTGCAATACCTTGGCCACCTCATGCGATGAGTTGACTCACTGGAAAAGACTGTGATGCTGGGAAAGGTTGGGGGCGGGAGGAGAAGGGGACGACGGAGAATGAGATGGCTGGATGGCATCACCGACTCTGTGGACATGAATTTGAGTGTACTCCGGGGGTTGGTGATGGACAGGGAGGCCTGGCGTGCTGTGATTCATGGGGTCGCGGAGAGTCGGACACGACTGAGCGACTGAACTGAACTGAACTGAACTCAATTCTACAAGTGCTCTGCAATACCATCCATCTCTGGAGGACCAGGAAGCTGTACAATTCTAGGAGGTGGCATTCACATTCACAAGTATTATGTAAGGATAACACCACCATCCTCACACTCTACAGGATGAAAACAGAACTGGTGACCTGTGGAGTTGTGTGACAAACAGTTCTGTACAGCAGGATAAATTGTGGTATCTTTGTAATTCCTTACATCAATGACAAAGACGTGAAAGCAGCAACAGGACTGAATGTTATTAGGAAGTTAAAAAGCAAAATGCATGTGTGAACTTCCTACAGTTCTTTTAAAAAAGAGACAAATGAAATACAAGTTATCATTACCTTCATTACTACTCCCATAATAGGCAGGTATAATGTTTTCCCTGGCACTGGTGCAGGCCATCGATCAACATCATTACAAGCTAAAAATATAGTAAAATATTTCTTTAGTATAAGTGGAAATACTAAAATATTTAAAATGGAACATCAGAAATTAGAACTCCACTTTTTGCTTTCTATACGGCAGAAAAAATACACTGGTAAGGATGGAAGATAAATGGCAAAAGTACTGAAATAACTTATATTTCACAAGATACACACCAATGTTCTAGGATATAAATTGGCTAACACATGCTTTGAAACTAGTAGGTTTTAAAAGAAGTTTTCTTATTTATTACTACTAAAATCAGTTACAAAAGCACACAGCCTAGCAGAAGTCTTCTTTCTGTATCAAGTGACAAAGGATTTCTGTTTAATAGTACTCTTAGGTATCAGAATTGGCAACTCAATATTTGTTTATTATCATCCAAAAATTAAGCATCATCTGTATCTCAAAAGGAGATAATAAAAGATAGGGTCTTTGTTGTTTGTAGGTAAATATGCCAGAAGCATAGTTTGACATCTTTCCATCACACAGCCCTCAAAATTCTTAACTGATTTTTTTTCCACTCATTTCCAGTAAAAATTTTAAAACTCCTTTATAGAGGAATATAACTCATACAATGCTTAACTTACCTGCTTCCAAATAAGGTTCATTCTTCTCAAAATATTCTGGTGCTATCTGCTTGAGCACAGTGTGAAAAAAATGAATATAAGGTAGCTTGCTGATCAAAACCAAGGACTGGGAGGGGACAAAAAAACAACAGTGTTTAATTTCCTTATGACTATAATTTAAGTTTGTCATTTCTTATGTGATCAATTACTAACAAGCCAAATTCAGCAAAAAGTATGGATTTTAAAATAAAAAGCTTTGACAGTAGATAAAAGGAATATAAAACTAGAGTGGCAGAACACTGAAGTTTAACCTTATTACTACATTTTAAGAGAATAAAGACATAGTCACAGATTTTCCCACTCTCCAGGAAAAAGAATTTCCTATAAACAAATCAACATCATGGATAATTTCAAAGCCTAGCTACTATTTTTGTCAGCAAAGTAGTATTAGGAATTAGCCAGATAAACTCTTCCTAATAAAGAAAATGCAAATGATGATGCTTTTTCAAACTAAAACCTATGACTGTTATATTTTAGGGTTCAATGGCTTTAGCCACATTCTTAAAAATTGTCACTTTATAGTCTGCGATCACTTCAGATATAGATTATGCTGATTTTTAAAAAAATCTATTTTTCTTAAAAATTACTTTTCACCTTTTCATCAAGCATCAATACATGGCCAGGGCTTGTTCTAGTTATAGAAAGTAACAGTGTGTCCCTGTTATCTGGGATCAAACTGGAACTAACTGATATTTATATATATATATATTTAGAAACAAAAAAATTATACATTTAGAGTGGGAGCAGTAATGCCTAAAAGGTTGGTCAAGTATATTTAGTGGCTCTTCGAAAAAACATACTGCAGATTTTTATTCGTTGTAACTGTATCACAATCGGTTCATTCTTTCGCTTACTCTAAAATGTGAAAATTAAACAGATTCTTCTGAGTTTTGACAGTTTCAGACAGTAACTGTAACTTACTGTCAGGAATCTAGCACATAGATAGCAGAAAGGCAAAATTCAATAGCAGTTAAAAATTTAAGGGCAGATGTCTACAATCTAAAAAAAAAAAAGACAAAATATAAATTCCAGTATGTTTAAAGATGAAATATGAAACTTTAAAGACTGTTCATTCTAATAATGTCTATTCTTCTAACCACGATATAAAAATGTTTCCACTAATGTATATGAAAATTACCTTCTGAAAATAGCCTCTTTTTCGAGTTTTATCCCGAACTTGTCGAAAATACACATATCCATAAAAATAGGCAGGATCTTTCTATGAAAGAAGTGACAAATTAAAAGCATACATATATATTAACTCTTTACTATAAATGGCAAGTTCCTTTATAAACTCAAACTGAGAAATGAGGTACACACAAAAAGCTAGTTATACTTTTCCACCAATGGAAACAACAATCATGATAATAACTGCCAGATACAAACCTGCTAACTTGTCCAAAGATGAAATAATTATAGCTTAATGTACAAACCTAACATACAGATTTACCTTCTATAACTTAATGTTTATATTCTTTATTTATATCTGTGGTAGTTAATGGAAGTTGAAAATAATCAAATTATGTTTTCCCCAATGGTACACTTAATGTTTTAAAAATCTGCCTACAATTTTTGAGGTATTCTAATACAAAATTTCAAGAGAGAAATTAAAAGTAGTTAAACACTAATCTGAATCTTACATACACTTTTATTTTTCACCCAATAATAATGAAACACTGGAATGTTTATCAACATACAATTTGAAAGGCAATTACATTCCCAAAAAACTTGCAAAGTTTTTACATCCTAGTGGAATAAACTCTGGTCCAGTTCCTTGTTATTCTTTAAACAAATATTTACTGACCACCTACTTTGAATAAGGCATTGTGTTAGAGAAGATAAAATGATACATAAGACATAGTTCCTTAAGAAGATCACAAACTAAGAGAGAGAAGAAAAGTTCAAAACTGACTATTATGTAAAAGGAGGGTGGGTACCACGAAAAATGCACAAAGTAGTTTTTTTCCCCTCTGCCAAGGGGGAAGAGATTACCTGTCTCTGGTGATCGGGAAAGATTTCACAGAGGCAGATGTTTTTGATTTAGGTACTGAAGAATGGATATGACTTAAACAAAGACATTTCAGGTTTAGAGGGTCAAAGTTTGAGCAAAACCATGCAGAGACAAAAAAATACAAGCTTCCTCAGGGAAAAGTTATAGTTCAATTTAGCTAAAATATGACACGTGTATAGAAAGAAGATTAAGCTGGAAATTCAAAAGGTAAAGTTTTATCTTGGAAGGCCTAAAAAGTGAGAACCAGGAAACAGTACTATCATTAGCTCTTTATTCATTAAGCAATAGGTAATCATTTTAGATTTGTTTTATGTAATATATTATGTACGCTTTAGCTAGGAACACTGTATAAAATATATTGCACTGAAAAAGATAGGAGATGGGTGTCTTTGGGCAAATTTTGTAATCCTCAGTAGCCCTCAAGTTTGCAAAAGGAACTCTCAGAACGATATAGGAAGGATTAGTAAGATGTGCGTGCTCAGTCGCTTCTGACTCTGTGACTCCACGGACTGCAGCACCCCCTGCTCCTCTGTACATGGGATTGTCCCAGCAAAAATACTGGAGTGGGTTGCCATTTCCTCACCTAGGAGATGTTCCTGACCTGGGGATTAAACTTATGGTCTCCTGCATTGGCAGGTGGATTCTTTACCTCTGAGCCACCTGGGAATCTCATTAGTAAGATAATATATGCTTATTGATACAATGCCAAGAACATAAAAAAGCTATCAGCAGCTGAAAGAATATGTTAGTAGTGATAGCCAAGGTCATGGAAAGAATGAGATGGCGATAAGAGACATTTTAAAGGATTTTAAAGACTTTTTTTTAAAGGCTTTGCTTACTGGAAGAAGATTAGGGTCATTGGTAGAACATGGAAGGTAAGCTGTAAATACTTATTTGAGGGAAAAGATGTCAAGTTCTTATTGGCTCTGCTAGTAGGATAGAATGATTCTTCACGCAGTTAAAGTGTGAACTACTGTACCAAACAAATTCTACACTCTAGAGTCATCTGAATTATTAACATTGTTTTTAGCAGACAATACCTGTAAACCAAAGCTCATTTAAAAATCAAAAAGAGACAACTATGATTGTACTGTAAAGCCGGTAGGGATTACCACAGGGAATCTTTAACTCTGGGTGATATTCACCCTGCTTCCACATCTAAACAAAGAGCTATTAACAAATGAAAGAAAATTACCTGAACATTATAATTTCTATTATTCACAATGGCATTATGTTTTAAGAACAATAACTTTAAAAAGTCTCTTTCACTCATATACTAAATCCTAATGAATCAGACTCACTTAGGAAATCCAGCAGTATAATACTGTAAGAAAACAAAAGCACAGTATTTCTGAATGCTGTAAGAGGTAACTGGTTCTAAAGTTTCCTCTCACATGGACATTATTCTATTACTACTTTTCCAACCTTTAAGTAAACTGGTAAATCTTTGTCAAATTGATCCAGGAGATGATGCAGTGACACCCTCCTCCCAGAAGACTGGCGAAATCTAAAACAAAACTGGGTATCTCCAAGACAACCTAATGAAAACAAAAATGAAAGAAATTAAGGACAGCACAGTATAACATCAGTTATCCAGTTTCACTGTATTTTAGAGCTAAAGAGGTCCTATCAATTATTGAAACCCATTCAATCATGTTTTAGAGAAGAAAAAGGAGACCCTGACAGTTTCGGTGACTTGCTCAAAGCCATCTTTTCTAGTTAGAGGCAAAGTCATTAGTAAAACAAACATCTTATATCCCTTTACTGTTTTTCCTATTCAGTTTTCTCCATGTAATTAAAACTTTTTGAAAACTGTGTGCATGTAATGTTGACTCACAAACAATAATGGGCAAAAGAAACTAAATATAAAAGAACAGAAATTATTCAAATACATTTATATAGTTTTTTTTAAATAAGCAGGCAAATTACAGTGTTTAGAAATGTACAGTTGGATGATAAAACTATAAGGAAAAGCAAGAAACTTAATACTGTAAGAATCAGTATAGTGATATGCAAAGCTACATGCATCCCAATGTTCACAGCAGCATCATTTACAATTGCCAAGGCATGGAAGCAATCTAAGTGTCCATCAACAGATGAACAGATAAAGATGATGTGACACACACACACACACATATATACACATCAGAATATTAGCCAGAAAAAAAGAATGAACTTTTGACATCTGCAGCAACATGGACGGACTTGGAGGGCTTTATGCTAAGTGAAATAAGTCAGATAGAGAAAGACATACACTGTATAATATCATTTCTATGTAGAAGGGAAAAAAATAAAACCGTAAGCACAACTAACAAAATAAAGCACTCACAGATACAGAGAACTAATGGTTGGTTACCAGTGGCGGGTGAGGGGAAACAGAGGGAGTGGGAAGGTGGGGGGTATAAACTACTGGATGTGAGAGAGGCTACAATGATTATTGTACATTAAAGGGAATACAATCAATATTTTGCAATAACTATAGAGTATAAATTATTAAAATTACATTACAATGTTTTAATAAAAAGAAAAAAAGAATCAAGGCTAATGGTTACCTTAGGAGAGGGGGAAGGAAATAGTGTTTGGGAAGGGACATGAAACGATTTCTGTGGTATTGGCAAAGTTCTATTTCTTGACCTTGTGTGAGTTTTATATTTCACAATGAGAATTAAAAAAAAAAAAAGATACAGCAGACTCAGGAAGAGTTCAAGTAACAGACTTTCCATTTTAATCACTTCAATTATAAATAAAGTTTTAAAACTTTAATCATTTTAGCAAACCTCTTAAAACATTACCTTGTCAGGCAATAATTACAAAAAACTGTAAATGCTCTAAAAAGATACAAGTAGTTTGTCACTCAGATTCTTCCTAGTTACTGTATTTAGAACTAATAAGATTATATTTAATACAGAATGTGCTCAAAGAGTTTCTTACTATTATTACACACAAAAGTACTTCTATTTATTTAGCACATGAAGTTCTCAAAAAAGAAGGAAAAGTGAAAGTTGCTCAGTCATGTCCAAAGTCCATGGAATTCTCCAGGCCAGAATACTGGAGTGGATAGCCTTTCCTTCTCCAGGGGATCTTCCCAACACAGGGATTGAACCCACGTCTCCTGCATTGCAGGCAGATTCTTCTCATTGTAGGCAGATTCTTTACCAGTTGAACTACAAGGGAAGCTCAAGAATACTGGAGTGGGCAGCCTATCCCTTCTCTAGCCGATCTTCCCAACCCAGGAATCAAACCGGGGTCTCTGCATTGCAGGCAGATTCTTTACCAACTGAGCTATCAGGTAAGCCCAACTTGATACTATGTTTAAGTTTTTTAAAAAGCAACTCAGTTTATATACCTACATGCAATTATAGAAACTAGTATTTATTTGGTGGAGAAGGGAAGAAACAAAGAGGACTGGAGAGTGAGTCAATTCTGTTTTTTTTTTTTTTACTTCTTACAGCTGACGGTTTAAAATAAGGAAAACAAATGAGACCGGTAATAACAGAAAATACTCCTAGCATTGTTTTAGTCCAATGGATTTATATACAGATGGTTCAGTTTTTCTCTTTAGAAGACAGAAAGATCCACTGAGAAGTACACACTAATTTCTCTGAGACACTTAGCAAGATATAGCAGAGAAAATGCAATGGATTTTAAGAAAGAGAAGTATAGGTTCTGAAGGTATGCTGAGCTTTAAGAAAGAAAGTAATGAAGTTCCCAAAGGCCTTCATCCCTACCCACCCAGTTCCATTCCCAAATCATGGGCATGTTGTAAGAATTTTCCAGTGACCAGCTGTACCTGCAAGTTGTACAGAATTGGTCTGGACGCTAGATCACCAGGTCACAAAGGTTTTAGCCAATGTATTTAAACTGAGGTAAATGGTTCCCATTTCATTCAGAAGTCTGTCCCTTCACACACAAAAGGTTATTAAAGGAATATCAACTCCTTACCTGGGCAGACCTTTGTTCTCTATCCTGACCTCACTATTAATGCAACAAGAAAAGAGGCATTACAGATTGACAACTAGGTTGTTTATATTTGCCTTTCAGAAAATGATACCTGTGGAGGTTGGGGCAATCCTGATACCCTGCAACCTCATCAAAAATAAATGTACCTTGTTAGTATGATCCATCCAGTCTGCCTATTTTTAATAATACAGTGAACCCCTATGTAAGAAATATAATGATTACACATGAACGATGGTTAAGTATGATGGTGGACATGAGGGAAAAGTTACAATCTGAGGAAAAAGGAGCCACGATCAATGGGAGCTAGTCCCAGGTCCATCAATAATTATCCTTCTACAGGTCACTTAGCGTAAGTGACTTGTCAACAAAAGTAAGAGGCATCATAACACGATCTCAAAAGTCACTTTCAGCAGTTATATTCAATAATTCTAAAATAAAACTCCACAACCAATCCATGATTCTACTGAATTCCAAGCATCTTACCCAATATATTCACTAATAAAACGAAAGACCTAGAAAGATCCAAAAAGATCTAAAAGTCATGCAATGTGCACCACAGCTTTCTGATTATTAACAAAAAACAGGAAAAAGTAAATGGAAATTATTTTTCTTTATTAAAATCAAGGAATAAAGAATTTACACAAATTTTAAGATTAAATGGCAGCTCTCCAAAGAAAATATATCTTTATATGGCTTCTTGATTGAGAACAACAGAAACCCTTTCCTTGACAAAGTAGCAGGTAATAAGGAAACGGCAGATTTGCTCAGCAAACCCCCAAAGCCTGAGGAAATTCCACTTTAATTAATCTAACGTAATCTTTACTAGCCTCGAAAACAGAATGAATAATCCGACATTCTTTACACCAAGGAAGTTCCTGTAGCCTTCCTCCAAACATCCTTTTCCAAACAACTAAGTTTGGAAAATCAAACAGAATTCCAGGTCAAAACTCTGTCGTTATTTTGTCTGCTTCAGAAGTGGTTCTACCCACACTCAGCTTTCATGAACTGAGCGCCAATTTCAATGAGTGCTCCCTCTGTGGTAGGCACTGTCATGAACATTTTAGATACATTAACTCATCAGGTCTTCATGTTTCTCAGGTAAGTTCCCATTGTTAGTCCTGTTTGTGAGGAGGGATCTGAGGCACAGAAAAATTACGTAATCATCCGAAGAAATAAATCTGCTAAATGAGTAAGAAGAAGCTAAGAAGTCTGAATCTGGAGCTGATACTCTTGAACATTCTTATATCATACTGGTTCTTTCAAGTTAAAATGGACCTCAAAAACACCACTTCCACTAAGATGAAATATCCATAATAGGTAAATCCGCTGAGACAGAAGCAGACAGGAGGCTGCCTGGGGCTGGTCGGGGAGGGGAAGAGGAGGACAATGGCACGTGAAGCAGGTGATCAATATTTCCTAAAAGTGACTGAGGCAATAACAGCTGTGACTGCACTAAAAATCACTGAATTGTCCATTTTACAAGAGTGAACTGTATCTCATAAATCTTTTTTTTATGGTACTTCACTGCCAACTGGAGCAAATCAAAAGTTTCTCTTCTCTCAAAAAACAAAAATCCTTCTAAAAAGTACCCCTCTGACTGAAGAGTTGCCGAACTCACTGGTTTCTGGGCCAGTCCTGTCGACTTCAGGAACTCCCATACAAATGCCACGTGGTATGCCACAAACAGCTCTCCTCCTATTTTAAAATCATCAAGGGCACAAATGATTTTATCTTCTACCTACATCTGCCAATCAAACCAAGACTGCAAAGCTACAGGTAAACAGAAGACACTTTCCCATATAAAAAATATAACTTGAGATTTGAGGGAAAAATCTTCCATATTTTTTTTCTAAAGGAAAGAGACAACTTCAGAGTATTTTTATTTTAGCAGAAAACAGCTATAGAGCAGATCAGAGTAAGACTAATAAAAGAAAACATGAGACTTTAAGCGTGAGCTCCATTCCTGGCCTTCAACTCTACGTGGTTACTCTCTGTGATGAGAGTTGGAAATGCTAAGAAACAGGATTTTAGTGCAGAGCTTCTCACAGTGTAGTCCACAGACTGACTCTTTGTTACAGTACATGACAAAATAAAAACTCAAATAGAGAGTACACATTTAGAAACCCTTTCAGCAATTTGGTATTCCCATGACAAATCTGGACTTTCATTTGGTTTTTCCCCTTTTCATGGTTCTAAAAATTCATGTATATAGCATTCTGTAAAAGCACTGGTCCACAACAGATCGGAAATTTTTTAAAAATCCAAACTGTCCTTCAATACAGATGAGTGTGAGAATGTGAGGAGCACTGTTTTCACCATTGAGAAGTGTAAAATACACGACAATATCCCAGCTGTTTACAGAGGGAAAACAAAAAATCTGTTGAGACAAATACTATCTGTACATCTAATCCACCCAGAATAAGGATTAATCTTTCCCTTGGATTCATCTTTACTTGAAACTCTCTACTAATGCTGAGTTTTCCCTCTGTTCATGTTTAGAACATGGTGATTACAGTCCTTGGGTATCCAACACAGCCTAAGGATCAGGAATGCATATATCCAAATGATATTAATAGTAAATAATGAGAAAAATAGCTGACAAATATTCATCAGAGAGAAAACATCCTTTAAACATAGGATCCTAAAGATAAAAGCTTATTCAAATAGAACAAAAGACTGAAATCTAAAAACAAACCAAACAAAACTTTTTTCTAAAGTCACGGTATCTAAGGTGTGTGTGTTGGTAGTGGGGGAAGGAAGTGGACTGCCAAATACTCCCACTGAGAATCCCCAATTCTTGAAAGAGACACGTGTACTCCAATGTTCATTGCAGCACTGTTTATAATAGCCAGGACATGGAAGCAACCTAGATGTCCATCTGCAGATGAATGGATAAGAAAGCTTTGGTACATATACACAATGGAGTATTTCTCAGCCATCAAAAAGAATGCATTTGAATCAGTTCTAATGAGGTGGATGAAATTGGAGCCTATTATACAGAGTGAAGTAAGCCAGAAAGAAAAACATCAATACAGTATACTAACGCATATTTATGGAATTTAGAAAGATGGTAACCTTAACCCTGTATACGAGACTGCAAAAGAGACACAGGTGTATAGAACAGTCTTTGGGACTCTGTGGGAGAGGGTGAAGGTGGGATGATTTGGGAGAATGGCATTGAAGCATGTATATTACCACATGTGAAATGAATCACCAGTCCAGGTTCGACGTATGATACAGGATGCTTGGGGCTGGTGCACAGGGATGACCTGGAGGGAGGATATGGGGAGGAGGGAGGTGGGAAGGGGGTTCAAGAAAGGGAACACATGTATACCCGGGGCGGATTTGTGTCAATGTATGGCAAAACCAACCAATATATTAATGTAAGGTAATTTGCCTCCAATAAAACAAAAAAATAAATAAAATATAAATGAATTTTAAAAAATTAAAGAAAAAAAAAAGAGAATCCCCAATTCTTATTTATCTGTATAATTTACCATAGAGTCTAAATGATGTTTTGCTTTTTTTAAAGTGTGTACCATGGAAACTCAAGCTAGCTTATGATTCTCTCCTACAGATTGCTCTACTCCACCTTCTGCAACAATACAGCTACCTTGGGAAAAATCAAATCCATTCCAAAGCTGGCATGGTACTGACTTCAACTTTCATTTAATGAACGCACAAGTGAAACAAACTATTTGGACAATCACAATTGAGAATAGCGATCTCAAATATATACAAAATGCAGAGTCTCTTGTTGTCTAGATTAATATTCATCTGTTAAGATGGCAAGGCATCAATTTTTAAGATCTTTAGTCAATTTTACTTCTAAGCACCAACCATACTTTAAATAAAAAGAAGCACACTTTATTTGATATGCAGCCTATAAAAAAAGGCATTACAAAACATACATGGGTCATTCAAATACCTAAAATACTGAACGCATTCTTCTTTTTGGCCCATGGAGTCCTAACCACTGGACCGCCAGAGAATTCCCTGAACAAATTCTCATTTTCACAGATTTACACTTGAATTTATCTTCCAATAAGAAAATGACTCAAATAGAGACTAACTACAAAACTAGAAAAGAAGACTATCCAATTAACTTCTCAGTTTTGATGGGCATGTAGAGAGGTGAAAGAGCCATGAAAACCAGCCATGATCTGAAAGAGAAGAGTGTGCAGTGTAATCCACTGGGATTCCAATCACGTAAAGTCTGTTTATCCTGTAATCCATACAACTCAGCTGACCTTGAGTCATGGAAGTCCAATCCAACACTCACTAAATCAGAACTACATGTGTGTGCTTTGTAAGAAAAATGTTATCTGAAATAAGGAGAGAAACTATAAAGCCTCTAACATTCTTTCATTAACAGGCAAAACATGCAAAAAGAGTCTGTTAATCCAGGTCACAACAAAAGTCCTCCTGGGATTTCTCAAAGCCATCTTTGTTTTACTAAATTATTTTTTTCCTTACATATTTCATGAAAGCTGAGTTCAAAATGTATAGGGAAAAACTCTAGCAGCATTTATAAGGAAAAGAGAAAATGCTTTAAAAAACTAAAATGTCAAGTCTCCCAAATCAGATTATCTAAACTAACAGGATATTAGAAGTAACCACAAAAGAAAAAGGAATATGAAGTGCCTTTGAGTGACAGTATTCTAACTGTGTGGTCTAAGAAGTTGTGTTCTGAACTTAAGAGTGTGTTTTCACTCTAAGCCTAAAAAACTATTTTGAAAGTGAAACACAAAAGGCAACCTGAAAGATTTCAACAATTAGGGTCACACAAAGAGAGAGTTTGAAAGAGACCAGAAAAACCAAGTTTAATAATAGCAAACACTTATAAAGTACTTTCTACAGTCAAGCACTATTACAAATGCTTTATATATACTAACTCATATAAACTTGCAAATAACTGATGGCCAGGTTTTATAACCATGTTTACCCTGATATTTTTTTAAATCCCTATGTGACGAGGTGGAAAAGACTCTGATGCTGGGAAGCATTGGGGGTGGGAGGAGAAGCGGACGACAGAGAATGAGATGGCTGGATGGCATCACCAACTTGATGAACATGAGTTTGAGTGAACTCCGGGAGTTGGTGATGGACAGGGAGGCCTGGCGTGCTGTGGCTCATGGGGTCACAAAGAGTCGGACACGACTGAGAAACTGAAATGAACTGAACTGAACTTTTACAGAGTTCTTGGAACTAAAAGAAAACTACTTACTATAAATCCTCAAACATACCAATGTTGCTGATTTTCAGGCTCTCCATTATTTCAACAGTTTATTGTTCCATGCTATTTTACCTCATTCCAAGTTAACAGTTACTTTAAAAGTTGAACAACAAACACCAACATAAGTAAGATGTGACTAGACATCATAAACTGGGAATCAAAATCACTAATCCGTTAGGCTGAAAATGACTTTGCATGCTACTATGCTGTTTTAATTAATTTTCCCATATTAAGAATAAAATCAGTATTCTCAACATAAAATTCAACAGAAACACCACATGAAAAATAGTTACCTGAATTTGAATCTGGAAAAGACAAATAGCAAATATTGGTTTTCTGAAAAAGAAAACAAAAACTATATATGCTGACACATATACACCAACAAAAACAGAAATACAGCAGTAAGCAACCTAGAGCAATGTATTTACTTACTTCTTTATCAGTAAGTTTGGAATGCTGAGGATAGATTACCTGGAAGAAAAACAGAGTTACATTTTGTCAGATAAATATATATGAAGTATATATTATAAACATTAGTAGCTGGGAAGCATTGGGGGTGGGAGGAGAAGCAGACGACAGAGAATGAGATGGCTGGATGGCATCATCAACTTGATGAACATGAGTAGTAGCTACTTCTAAAATACTAGTTCAGTTCAGTTCAGTCACTCAGTCGTGACCAACTCTTTGCAAACCCATGGGATCTTCCTGCTATTTGCCCAGCAATCCCACTCTTGGGCATATACCCAGAGAAAAACCATAATTTGAAAAGACACATGCATCCCAATGTTCACTGCAGCACTATTCATAATAGCCAGAACATGGAAGCAATGTAACTGTACATCAACAGAGGAATGGATAAAGAAGTGGTAAGTATGTACAAAGGAATGTTACTCATCCATAAAAACAAACAAAATAATGACCTTTGCAGCAAAACAGATGGACCTAAAGACTGTCATCCTAAATAAGTCAGACACAGAAAGGCAAATATCATATGACATTGCTTATATGTGGAATCTAAAAAAGAAAGGTACAAATGAACTTAATTACAAAACAGAAGTAGAGTCATGGATAAAGAAAATAAACATAGGTTTACCAGAAGCTGCACAGCAAGGGCAAAATATAAATAAATAAATAAATAATCCACCTTTTAAAAATTCTGATTGTACTAGACTGTCAAATAGTATCTAGAATTTCATTTTAATGTATTGTTAGAACTACTCAGTGTCTTATTTTGGAACAAATATTATATTGTAAAAGAAACAATGCATATTTATATGCTATAGCTACTGAAATGGCCACTGTGTACTTAAGATCAGAAAAATTCATACTTAAAAACCTCAACTCCCTATTTAAAAAAGAAAGAAAAGTAACCACCACCAAGTATTTCAGTTCAGTTCAGTTCAGTCGCTCAATCGTGTCCGACTCTTTGCGACCCCATGAATCGCAGCACACCAGGCCTCCCTGTCCAACACCAACTCCCGGAGTTCACTCAAACTCATATCCATAGAGTTGGCTATGCCATCCAGCCATCTCATTCTCTGTCATCCCCTTCTCCTCCCGCCCCCAATCCCTCCCAGCATCAGAGTCTTTTCCAGTGAGTCAACTCGTCGCATGAAGTGGCCAAAGTATTGCAGTTTCAGCTTTAGCATCAGTCCTTCCAGTGAACACCCAGGATTGATCTCCTTTAGAATGGACTGGTTGGGAAACCATTTAACAGTTTCTCATAAAATTAAACATGGAATTACCATATGTCTCAGCAATTTTATTTGTAGGTGGATAGATTCAAGAGAAGTGAAAACATTTACACAAAAACCTGTATATGAATGTTTATAGCAGCATTATTCATTATAGCCAAAAAGTGGAAACAATCTAAATTTTCATTAAATGATGAATAAATAAATAAAATGTGATGTATCCAAATAATGGTATAAAACTCAACCATATAAAGGAACGAAGTACCAATACATTCTACAACAAGGATGAACCCTGAATACATGCTAAGTGAAAGAAGCCAGACACAAAAGGCCACATGTTCCATGATTCCATTCATATAAAATTACAGAAAAAGAAAATCCACAGAGGCAAAGCAGATGGTGGTTGCCAAGGGCAGAAGGGAAAGGGGAATGGGTCATGACTGAAAGTGGACCTAAGGGAAACTTGAGGGCAGTAATAATGCTGCTTCTTGACCTCTACTGTAGTGATACGGCACAGTCACTTTACGAAAATTCACCAAAATACAGACTGAGGATTTGTACACTTTTCTATATGTATGTTACACTTCAATGAAAATGTTTACTGATTTTAAAAAGTAGAAAAAAATGGCCCGAAATCATAGTATTCTCAAGTCTAAAATTTCTGCTTGCTGAAGATCTAATGCAAATTATGCTACTAGAAAACCGGATCAGTCTGAACATGGAATGGACAGTAAAGCACTTCTCTCAAAAAAGAGTAAAATTTATCATGTGTAAAATAGGTAGGCAGTGGGAAGTTGTTATGGGAGGAGGGAAGGGAGGCCCAAGAGGGAAGGAATATATATATATATATAAAATTATGACTGATTTATGTTGTTGTATTGTTGTATGGCAGAAACCAACACAACAGCGTAAAGCAATTTTCTTCCAATTTAAAAAAAAGTTTTTTAAGGAGTAAAGTTTAGATACAGTTTTCCATATTTCACATCAGTCATTATAGTAATAATAAAACATAAAGTACTGGTGAAAGACCTAATTTGACAGTAGAACTTCCGAGATTATCTCCTGATTATATAATAACTGAATCAGATTGAAAAATGAAAGTGAAAGTGAAAACGTTAGTCACTTAGTCATGTCCAACTGTAGCCCACCAGTCTCCTACATCCATGGAATTTTCCAGACAAGAATATTGGAGTGGATTGACATTTCCTTCTCCAGGGAATCTTCCTGACCCAGGGATCGAACCCGGGTCTCCCGCATTGCGGGCAGAATCTTTAACATCTGAGCTACCAGGATAGGAATTGGAAATTACTACCACCAAAGAAGCCTTTGTAGAATCTGGGAGCCTAAGAAGCTCAAGAGGTCACTAAGGTTTTAAATCTCAAATAATAGAGCTACATCAAGTTACCATGAACTGCTACTATTTCACAACGAAATTTAAAGGCCATTATTGGTGGTGGTGGTTTAGTTGTGTTTGACTCTGGCAACACTATGGACTACAGCTTGTGTCCATGGGATTTCCCAGGCAAGAAGGCAATTTCCTTCTCCAGGGCATCTTTCTGACCCAGAGATGGAATCCAGGTCTCCTACACTGCATGCATAGTCTTTATTGACTAAGTCTCCAGGGAAGCCAAAGGCCGTTATTAATACCCTGCCAATCCTATCCTAACATTCACTGTGGCATGACCTACCTTCCACGCTAGACTATAATCTCAATGAAGGAAGAGATGATCAAGGCTTTATCTCCAGAACATACTAATGTTTGGCTATGGCAGTTGTCCAATAAATATCTGAATAGATGGCTCAATGAGACAGTATAACGTGCAATTACACACACCCATTTCGATTAAAACAGTGAACATGCTGAGGATCAAACACTGAGGCTGAAAGTCACCAGAAGAGAGAAAGAAACAAAGAAAACCTTTCACATAACTGCCTTTATCCTGCTCAGAAAATTAACAGAAACTTTGCTAAGATACAGAAAACTGTGATGACTACTCTAGGTTCTGCCTTGCGAGGGGATAAGGAGGAATACATAAGCAGTGACTCAAAAGAAAAAAAAAAACAGAAGGGAAAGAAAGGAGAGTCAGTTCTGCTAAAGGCTCTTTTAAAATTGGCCTAAGTTTACCCAAGAGCAGAGCTTTATCTTCAATCTGTTAGGGAAAAAAAAAAAAGGATGGGAGAGGATCAATAATCAAATGATTATAAACTGTCCTGCCTTTTAAAACTTAACTGACCTAAAATTCTCTTCATCAAAGAGGTGAAATACAAACTATATGTACATAGAAATAGGTTATGTCATAGATAATCAGCAAAGTGAAACCTACAAAACTTGATTCCCAGAAAGTACTTTAAATACTTGTGACTTACACAAGGTTAGCTTGGATGATTCACATCCAAAGCTGTGTATTTTTTAAATAAATTTAAATGAAAACAATAGGAGTGACAGAATAGCCAAGATAGTCCCACACTGGTTACTGAATGTATGAGGATGCGAATCATAAAAAGCATCTAACGTAGCGGGCACGCATTAAATGACGGACATTAATTTTTACGTGCTTTTATCTCACTTAGTACCTCCAATAACATTTGCAGGGTATTATTTTCCCATTTTATAGTTGAGGAAAATGAGACTCACAGAACTGAAGAAACTGGCCAAAAATCTATTAGCATATGTTCAACACCCCAAGCTTGTGCTATTTGCACTAGGTTGAAACTCTGTCCAACAAGTTGATAGGTCATGGCCTTCAAGAGGGGGAAAGCCACCAATGATTTCTCAATTCTTATAAAATTGCAGGCTGGAGAGGTTCAAGAGGTGACCTCAAATTACAGAAACATTACCTCCTATGATGTTCTACATGTTCTGGGAGTTCACATGATTTGCATGTGAGCATGTATGTGTGCTCAGTTGCTTAGTCATGTCCGACTCTTTGTGACCCCATGGACTACAGTCCACCAGGCTCTTGTGTCCATGGGATTTTCCAGACAAGAATACTGGAGTGAGTTGCCATTTCCTTCTCAAGAGGATCTTCCTAACCCAGGGATTTAAAGGTTCTCAAAAATGAAGACCATCTTTAAGGAAGAGTGAACAGGTGGCAAACAACTCTTCACAATGTGAAGAAAAAAAGAAATTACTAAATATCTAAATTAGGGGAAATGGTTAAATAAGTGGTAGTCCATAAAATTAGAAGGCAATGGCAACCCACTCCAGTACTCTTGCCTGGAAAATCCCGTGGATGGAGGAGCCTGGTAGGCTGCAGTCCATGAGGTCATGAAGAGTCAGACACGACTGAGCGACTTCACTTTCACTTTTCACTTTCATGCATTGAGAGGGAAATGGCAACCCACTCCAGTATTCTTGCCTGGAGAATCCCAGCGATGGGGGAGCCTGGTGGGCTGCCGTCTATGAGGAAGCACAGAGTCGAACACAACTGAAACGACTTGGCAGCAGCAGCAGAGCAGTCCATAAAATTATATTTATGAAGAATCTTTAATGCTATGGCAAATTGTTTATGTGAATCCTTATCAATAAAGGCAGACTCTTAAAGCAGACCTGTTTGGGAGATTGCTACCCAGACCATGTTTTCAAGTGTCCCCTCCCTTTGCTGGGGTGAACCTAAGTGGCCACTACTGAATCCCTGTCTCCTTATCACAGCTGACTAAACAAAGGGGAGCACCTGACCCATGCTGAACCAATCAGATACTCAAGTATTTGAATTGAGCTTCTGCCTGGTACCAGAATACAAAAGTAGAAGGTTGGCTAAAATCAGTACAATGGTAATCCAAAGTCAGGTGAAATGGGGGAGCAGAAACTGAGACCCTTGCAGAGGAAACCAGCCTCAGCACAAAGAACGGAACAGACAGGCAAAGAGAAGCAGAGACAAAAGACCACACAGCTCCACAGAGACAAAGGCAAAAGCCTGGGGCTTTCCAAATCCCATGAGGTTCAACCCTGCTTCCTGCAACTGGGTTCCAAAAGACTCCTTACAATCAATTTCTCTTTACTTAAATTTGAGAGGATTGCTGCTCTTAATATTCAAATTTGTCCTTGACAGATACAAAATTATGTAAAGAAAAAAAAAA
This sequence comes from Moschus berezovskii, assembly GCF_049115385.1. NCBI lineage: Eukaryota > Metazoa > Chordata > Mammalia > Artiodactyla > Moschidae > Moschus > Moschus berezovskii. Next base: position 16,988,075 of record NC_142483.1, read on the forward strand.
GCACTAACAAAAATGCCAAATGTCAATCTCTTAGTACAATTATGAGTGATGCTTTCTACTATTTATAATTTCCTTTCTTGCCAGATTTTCAACAATGAGCATATTATTACTCAATCAGGGGGAAAAAAAAGCATGGAATAAATGAGGCAATTCTAAATTCAGATAATGAAGGCTTTACCATATAATCAGGTAATTTCACAGAGCTGGAAGTGACATAGAGTATATAAAATCCAGATTTCAAACCTTGTTTCACAGGACCCATGGTGTCACATTAGTGATGCTAGGGCCATCTCAGGGGGAAAAAAAGAAGCTGAGCATCCTTCCTGTAGTCAACACCTTCTGTAGTCTCTTCCCAGCTAAGAAGAGCCCCTTCACTGTTCCTTTCTAGGTCAGGGTTGCCAGGGGACATTCTATGCAACACAAACCACTACTCCAACCACTTAGGTCTTCAGCTGATTGTAGCACAGTGAGAATCTGCCCCAAATCAGGCCTGAGTATCTTCCTCTGGTGTTTGGAATGGCAATGACATTTACTCTTTTCATTGAAGTGGCTGAAAAGGGCAACTTAGCCATAAAGATCACAAAAGCAGAGAAGTCAGTTTGCAATGGAGCATAAAGCATGAACAAAATCCATAAAACAAGAGCATACAGAGGAGGCTTTCCTGGTTTTGGATTCCAGCCATTTTCTCTAAGTCCCTTTAGGTTTGTGCCTTGGACATCTTGAAGCACCTCTGTGGCCTTAGCAAGTGTGCCTTTTTCCCTCTAAAGTGAACTGAACTGAAAGCTTAGTTTCTGTTGTCCAAAATCGAATATATACACACAGGCCCCATTTCAACCAGATTAGCCACTAAGGTACATCTGATTTTTTTCCTTTACACAGAGAAAGCTCCCCAATTTCAAACAAAACCATTTCTAGTACTTCATTTTTCTGGTGAGAAAACTAAGGTTTAAAGGCCTCATCTCCACAAAGCTAAACTTAGGGGGTTCTCTTCATTGAAAAAGAGATTTTCAGTGCTTCCTAAACACCGACTTACATAGATCTTACGAATCCAAGGCACTGTTCCAAATGCTTCATCAACATTAAGTTATTTAACCCTCACAACAATGCCATGATATAGGCACTGTTAACCTGTCACAGAGGAGTGTAAGGCTCAGGAAAACTAAGTAACATGTTCTAACACAGATTCAAGCCTAGGTAGTTCAGCTTTAGAATCTAAGTTCTTGATCAATACTCTACTTAAGCAGGGATTTAAGCTTAAGTAAGTGGCATTGTTTATGCATTTGTTTAAAATTTGCAAATGGTACTTTCTGTCATGGCAGAACAGACTTGTTAAGTCTCTCTTAAGCTTAAGATTCAGTAATTGCATTTCTGATAACAAGACTGAGGTGGAGGATATACTGTCCAAACTTAGTTTTTAAGCTATTTTTCAATTAACTCCCCTTCTGAATCCCTATCAGTTCAGTTCAGTCACTCAGTCGTGTCCGACTCTCTGTGACCCCATGAATCACAGCACACCAGGCCTCCCTGTCCATCACCAACTCACGGAGTTCACTCAAACTCATGTCCATCAAGTCGGTTATGCCATCCAGCCATCTCATTCTCTGTTGTCCCCTTCTCCTCCCACCCCCAATCCGTCCCAGCATCACAGTCTTTTCCAGTGAGTCAACTCGTTGCATGAGGTGGCCAAAGTATTGGAGTTTCAGCTTTAGTATCAGTCCTTCCAATGAACACCCAGGATTGATCTCCTTTAGAATGTACTGGTTGGATCTCCTTGCAGTCCAAGGGACTCTCAAGACTCTTCTCCAGCACCACAGTTCAAAAGCATCAATTCTTCGAATCCCTATAGTTGTGCATTATAGGAAGTAGGACTGAGACTATTAATCCATTTACCCAACACTATTCTATACTTAGCTTTTTTGCCCCATTACAGCCATCCCTCCTGTCCATTTCTGGCTTTGATATGGTGGTAATGGGGCTTCACAGGTGGCGCTAGTGGTAAAGAACCCACCTGCCAATGCAGGAGACATTAAGAGACACAGGTTCGATCCCTGGGTCGGGAAGATCCCCTGGAGGAGGGCACAGAAATTCACTCCAGTATTCTTGCCTGGAGAATCCCAGACAGATGAGCCTGTAAGCTACAGTCCATAGGGCTTCAAAGAGTCGGACAAGCAATTTAGCATGCATGCATGGCCATAATACAAAAGTGAAATATATATTTCAACTACCTTGTAATATTGTTAATTTATACTTTTTTCTTCATTTTAAAAGTGGCAATATTCTACACTTCTCAGGAAAAGAAAACAAAATTAAACTGTGTTACCTCTTAATGTACTTTTCTTGGAATCCTTTATTAGGGAACCTTCCCCACCATCACCCTACACTTTCTAAAATCAGTGATTCTTAATCTAAGGACAAAGGATCAGGAGGTCCATAAATGCTCCCTAGATAGTTAGTAGAAGCATATACAAGATTTCGTATTAGTATTTTCCTAATGGCGAGAGCTCATGAAGTTTGTAACTTATTTGCATCTTGGACCTTCAAAAAAAAACAACCCACAGACCTAAAGAAATAGGAAATGAAATTCAAAATAGTCTAAATAGTCTCAGGGATTCACATTTTTTGAGTACCTCAATACTTGCTAAGTATTGTTTATTTGGTCAGAAAAAACACAGACGTGTTATAAAGAATGCCCAAATGGTGAGTCTAAATGGATCTCTTTTAACTATTTAAAAATATAATCTATTACAGCATGTTTTCTGACTAAATTGTATTCTACTATATATATAGCTTCAGGTTCACATGTCAATGTAAATGATTAATGATTTACAAATCTCTTCTTTATAGTCTTGGGAACTGTTGTTTTCATCTTAAACTGCTGTTTATGTACTACCAGTTTTTACTGAACAGTGTCATGCGCCAAGCACTACATTTAGCCCTATCCTCTAGTGTGATTAATTCTTGATTCTCTTCTAAATTGTAGTTTTAATCTACAAATATGTTACAGTACATTCTTCATATACGTATGCCCAGAAACCAGGATAATACCTAGATCTTACAATGGCTAAGCGGGTAAAGAATCTGCCGCCAACGCAGGAGACACAGGAGACATGGGCTCGATCCCTGCGTCAGGAGATTCCCCTGCAGAAGGAAATGGCAACCACTCTTGCTAAAAAATGCTATGGCCAGAGGAGCCTGGCGAGCTACAGTCTAAAGGTTGGCAGAGTCAGACACAGCTGAGCAACTAAGCACAAGCACGCAATGTGTATCGAGCTGCATAAAACACAGACAAGACAGGCTGACTACACGCTCCACATTAAGAAATACATCCCTGGACAATTTTCATAGACAACACATGCCACTGAAGTCAGAATGAGATGATTCATTAAAATCTGTCATTGTCACCAAAACAAAGATATCTTGTAAGCATCGGTCTTTCTTTTCTTGGGTGCACAAAGACAAGTAATCCCTTATGCTACGAAAGGGGCCCTAAATAATGTCAAGAGTAGTTAAGCTTACAGTGCCTTATTTAACAAGGCGCTAGAAAGATGGAAAACTCGACAAATTCACAAGCGAACCATTTTCCTTCTGTTGTCTTGGTAGTAGCTTTCAGCCCGTTTCAGAAGCAACGTCAAGAAGTAACAGAAATGAGGAACAAAGGCAGGAAAGGGTGAAAACCTCTGCTGAGATAAGCATTATGGCTCAGGCTGAGTGGAACGCTCTAAGAGTCGCTGCAAATGACCAAAACAATCTGAGTCTAAAAAAGAAAAAGTTGGTTGTGTGAGGTTTGGCTACTATATTATAGTTCACCATACGTCAGGGACATCGTTCGCTTCTTGAAAAAGTCCCAAACATCCTGCCTGCGGTCTTCACCGGGTGCCGCTAACCATTCTAGTTATTCCTGGGACACCGGATTAAGAGAAAATGAAAATACGACCATCAGCAAGTACTTAGGAGGGGCCTAGAGAGAACTTTTCACCCTTAGCCGCAGCCCACAGTCGTCCCACGGGAACTGCCTCTGGACCGCAGCCCGGCTGACAGCGGAGGGGCTGCCGGCCACGCCCGGATACGCAGCGGCCGGGGTCCAGGCCGGCCGGCCGGCGGGTCACACGCTCTGCCGGGGCCGCCCCGGCGCGGGGACGAGGTGCGGCCGGGCCTCACCTCCACGGCTTGGCCCAGCTCCAGGTCGAAGCCCACCACACACACGCAGTGCAGCCAGGCTGAGAAGCCGTCCCAGCGCAGCAGGCCCCGGCTGCGGCCCTCGTCCTCTTCATCGTCCTCTGGCGTGGCTCCCGCCACCACCACTGCCGGCGCCTCGCGCTCCTTGTCCGCCGCCACCGCCTCGTCCAACGGCCCTCGGGAGCCGGGCCCCGAGCCTGCCAGGCCCCGCAGAGCCATCCGCCGCCCCCTGGCAGTTCGCGCCGCCTCCACGGAGGACCGCGCCGCAGAGCGCGCTGGGCTCCGCGCAGGCGCAGCCGCAGCCGTAGCAGCCGCGGGGGACGGGCCGGCCCGGGGCGGGGCCGCAGCACACGTGACCCTGGGAGTCCGGCTCTGCGCGCGTGTCTGGTCCCGCCCCCCTAACTTGGAGACGTCGCGCAAGCCCGTGACTGAAACTGTCAAGCCCTCTCTAGCCTCCTTGCTTTAAAGCTCGTCAAGCCTGAAGCAGTGTACCCTGAAACCCTTCTTCGCAGTCCAATGACTAGGGAAGCAATTATTCTTGGAATGACACCGTTCGTAATTACAAGGTATTACAAAATTGTTAGAACATAGTGGTAACAGTGGCTAACATTTATTGAACACTTACTCTGTGACAGATGAAGTGTCAAGAAAGTAGTTACAAATATTACTTCATTGAATCTAGTGGGTAGACATATACTAAATATGTATACATCTTTTTAGATAAACTGAGGTTCTGAGAGGTTACCTGACTAGTCAAGCAAGTATTAAAACTCTGATGCAGGCTTGCAGTGCACGCAGGCAATTTGCTGTGCGTTCATTCAGCAGTGTTCTCTCCTCAAAGTCCCCTCCCATCTTTCTTGGCCTGGTTTCCTGTGACTCACTCAACACTCACACATCTCCGCACCTTTCTGGAGCACCTCTACAACAACCTATGGATTACTGTCTCTCAGCGAGTCTAGTCTCCTGAAGCTTCATATTCTTGGAGATCGGCTTTGTACTGGGTTAGCAGGAGGCACTTGGGTGTGTTGACTGATTATGGATCCACCCTGGTACTACTGACTAGGATCCATTCAGCACCTACCATGCTGAGCATAAACTGAAGAATGGAAGTAAATAAGAAACACAGAGTAATGCTCCAATAGGAAAGTGAGTAAAAGACAAAGGATAATAACTCACAATAAACGTGTTTTTTCAAAAACAGCACAATATTCATGCTTTTACACTATCTTTTAAAAAAATATTTATGTGGCTGTATTGATCTTAGTTGTGGCACTCGGGCTCTTGCTGTGGCGCAGGGCCTCCAGAGCACTTGGACTCAGTTGCCCTGGGCATGTAGCATGTGATATCTTAATTCCAGTGTCCCCTGCTTTACAAGGTGGATTCTTCTTCTTTCTTTGTGACCATCTCTGCATTTTTCCACTGTGTTTAATTTTTAAAACAATAGCGGGTTTTTTTTGGCTGTTTTGGGTCTTCTTTGAGGTGTGTGGGGGTTCTCATTATGGTGGCTCCTCTTGTGGAGCATGGACGGTAGGCACAGGCTTCAGTAGTTGCAGTGTGGGGGCTCTAGAGCTTGGGCTCAGTAGTTGTGGCACAGGATCTTAGTTATCCAGAGGCATGTGGGATCTTCCTGGACCAGGAATTGAGCCCGTGTCCCCTGCATTGTCAGGTGGACTCCAACCATTGGACCACCAGGGAAGTCTCTACACAGATTGTTTTATCTGATTCTCCTAACAGCCAAAAAGATGCGTGTGTGCTAAGTTGCTTCCGTCATGTCCAACTCCTTGCGAACCTATGGACTGCAGACCACCAGGCTTCTCTGTCTGTGGGATTCTCCAGGAAAGGATACTGGAGTGGGTTTCCATTTCCATTCCCTCCTTCAGGGGATCTTCCCGACCCAGAGATCAAACCCACATCTCCTGCATGGGCAGGCAGGTTGTTTACCATTAACATCACCTGGGAAGCCAAAAAGATAGGTCCTATTATTATTCCATTTTACAGGTAAGGACTGTGATGCTCCTCAAGATGTCAATAATATCACAGCCAGTAGGTGGCAGAACAAAGACTTAAAACCCAGATTTCTCCCATTGAACCTCAGTTCCTAAGCATTTTGCTGCACTACCCAGTCAAATTTACCCTGTTTGACAGGAACTGTTTTGTCCATACCCATAGGATTTTTAGTTGAAGTAAGTGTTCAGTTCAGTTCAGTTGCTCAGTCGTGTCCGTCTCTTTTGACCCCATGAATCACAGCACACCAGGCCTTCCTGTCCATCACCAACTCCCAGAGTTCACTCAAACTCATGTCCATCGAGTCAGTGATGCCATCCAACCATCTCATTCTCTGTCGTCCCCATCTCCTCCCGCCCCCAATCCCTCCCAGCATCAGAGTCTTTTCCAGTGAGTCAACTCGTCACATGAGGTGGCCAAAGTATTGGAGTTTCAGCTTTAGCATCAGTCCTTCCAATGAACACCCAGGACTGATCTTCTTTAGAATGGACTGGTTGGATCTCCTTGCAGTCCAAGGGACTCTCAAGAGTCTTCTCCAGCACCACACTTCAAAAGCATCAATTCTTCGGTGCTCAACTTTCTTTACAGTCCAACTCTCACATCCATACATGACTACTGGAAAAACCATAGCCTTGACTAGATGGACCTTTGTTGGCAAAGTAATGTCTCTGCTTTTTAATATGCTATCTAGGTTAGTCAAAACTTGCCTTCCAAGGAGCAAGCATCTTTTAATTTCATGGCTACGGTCACCATCTGCAGTGATTTTGGAGCCCAAGAAAATAAAGTCTCACTATTTCCATTGTTTCCCCATCTGTTTGCCATGAAGTGATGGGACCAGATGCCATGATCTTAGTTTTTTGAACATTGAGTTTTAAGCCAACTTTTTCACCCACCTTTTTCACTTTTATGAAGAGGCTCTTTAGTTCTTCTTCACTTTCTGCCTAATGGGTGGTGTCATCTGCATATCTGAGGTTATTGATATTTCTCCCAGCAGCCTTAATTCCAGCTTGTGCTTCATCCAGTCCAGCATTTCTCATGATATACTTTCCATATAATTTAAACAGGGTGACAATATACAGTCTTGACGTACTCCTTTCCTGATTTGGAACCAGTCTATTGTTCCATGTCCACTTCTAACTGTTGCTTCTTGATCTGCATACAGATTTCTCAGTAGGCAAGTCAGGTGGTCTGGTATTACCATCTCTTGAAGAATTTGCCACAGTTTGTTGTTAGAGTCAATTTAACATAGTTTCTATGTTTAATACTTGTATGGGATCTAAGGGGAAAAGGTTACGAGCGCTTCCTTCCTTATTGAGGTTCTGTCATTAGAACCTTTGAATCTGTAAGGCTCTTAGATCATATTGTCTCTCCAAACCCTTCATCCTATTCATGAATTTTCTGGTTTTTTGGTCAGCCAGTTGCCGTTCTAATACCCCTTATTAAGGTAAAATTCTCCAAGCCAGGCTTCAGCAATACATGAACTGTGAATTTGCAGATGTTCAAGCTGGTTTTAGAAAAGGCAGAGGAACCAGAGATCAAATTCCAACATCCACTGGATCATTGAAAAAGCAAGAGAGTTCCAGAAAAGCATCTATTTCTGCTTTATTGACTATGCCAAAGCCTTTGACTGTGTAGATCACAATAAACTGTGGAAAATTCTGAAAGAGATGGGAATACCAGACCACCTGACCTGCCTCTTGAGAAATCTGTATGCAGGTCAGGAAGCAACAGTTAGAACTGGACATGGAACACAGACTGGTTCCAAAAAGGAAAAGGAGTACATCGAGGCTGTATATTGTCACCCTGCTTGTTTAACTTATATGCAGGGTACATCCTGAGAAATGCTGGGCTGGAGGAAGCACAAGCTGGAATCAAGGCTGCTGGGAGAAATATCAATAACCTCAGATATGCAGATGATGCCGCCCTTATGGCAGAAAGTGAAGAAGAACTAAAGAGCCTCTTGATGAAAGTGAAGGAGGAGAGTGAAAATTTTGGCTTAAAGCTCCACATTCAAAAAACTAAGATCATGGCATCTGGTCCCATCACTTCATGGCAAATAAATGGGGAAACAGTGAATGATTTTATTTTTTTGGACTCCAAAATCAGTGCAGATGGTGACTGTAGCCATGAAATTAAAAGACTCTTGCTCCTTGGAAGGAAAGTTATGACCAATCTAGACAGCATATTAAAAAGCAGAGACATTACTTTGCCAACAAAGGTCTGTCTAGTCAAGGCTATGGTTTTTCCAGTAGTCATGTATGGATGTGAGAGTTGGACTGTAAAGAAAGCTGAGTGCTCAAGAATTGATGCTTTTGAAGTGTGGTGTTGGAGAAGACTCTTGAGAGTCCCTTGGACTGCAAGGAGATTCAACCAGTCCATCCTAAAGCAGATCAGTTCTGAGTGTTCATTGGAAGGACTGATGTTGAAGCTGAAACTCCAATACTTTGGCCACCTGATGTCAAGAGCTGACTCATTTGAAAAGACCCTGATGCTGGGAAAGATTGAGGCAAGGGGAGAAGGGGACGACAGAGAAGGAGATGGTTGGATGGCATCACTGACTCAATGGAGATGAGTTTGAGTAGACTCTGGGAGTTGGTGATGGACAGGAAGGCCTGGCGTGCTGTGGTCCATGGGGTTGCAAAGAGTCGGACGCGACTGAGCAACTGAACTGAACTGAACTGAACTGAAAGTAAAATCACTACCTAGCAAAGTTGCTATTTTCTGGGTGTTCATGAGGGCTAGAAAGTGCTTCCTTTTATGGAGACAAGATCAACCTTTTTGTAATGTACACTCATTGGTCTAAGTTGTGCTTGCTGAGATTATACAGAAGAGCCCAACTCTTCTACAAGATAGCCCTGTAGATATTTGAAGGTGGTTATCCCACATCCTTAGGCCTCTAGTTTCTTGGGTAATCTACCCCAGTTCCTCTAACTATTCCTCAAAGGGTATGGTTTCTAGGCCATTCATCATCCTGTTGCCCAACTTGGACATACTCCAGCTTGTCAACATCACTCTTAAAATGCAGTGCCCAGGATGAAACACTATCCTCCAGGTGTGATCCGACCACTGCAGGATGTACTCTGGGACTATTACCTTACTTGTCCCAGCCACCAGCCTTCTATTAATGCTGGTTCAGATCACATTTGCTAGTTTTGGCAGCCAGGTCACATCACTGGCTCAGGTTGCATTTACTGTCAACTAAAGTCCTGGGTCTTTTTTCATGTGAGGAGCGCTTAAGTCAGGGTAGTCTGCTGTAGCCAAGAGCATGACTGGATTCATGGCTCTGCTTCTCTTCTAATATTACCAACAATACTGAGAGCAGGATTAAAAACATTCCAGACTTCCCTATTCACCCGTAACCAAACTCCTGGCATTTCAGCAATTTTCATAGTTGAAGAAGAAGAAAGGAAAAACAAGAAAGGGTGAACTTTAGATAATGGTATGAATTTCAGTGCCAAGGTCTCTAGACTTAGTTTTACCAAAAGGACCTGTAGGGGATCCAAATGCCCTAGATATCCACCTATTTGGGCAGCCAGAGAACTTCCCTCCTGATCCTGAGCTAAATGCTATTGTAGCTGCTAGAGTGTAACTATGGTTGTAGTGGAAAGAAAATAGAGAGAAATACAGAAACTCAGGTGCCAAGGTGTTATCAATAGAGAGTTGAGTTTAGTTCTACACGTCTCAGAGACAGAATGATCAAATGCACATTTTGAAGGGAGAATCCAGGCAAAGAAGACAAAATATATTGTTAGGTGCTTCCTAAATAGTGCAATAGTGCTTGTGAAAACCTTAAAAAAAGATGAAGAGCTTTGGTTTTTCATCTTGACATTCTTAATATCTATACATGTGACAGGTACTCAATAAATATTTACTTTTTAAAAATTTTGTTGAAGTATAGTTGATTTACATAGACTTAAAAGCCATTCTTTTTTTCTTTTTTTGGCTGAGCTGTATCTTCAGTGTGGCACAGACTCAGTAGTTGTGGCCCACAGGCTTAGTTTTCTCAAGGCATGTGGGATCTTAGTTCCTCAACCAGGAATCAAACCTGGATCCTCTGCATTGAAAGGCAGATTCTTAACCACTGGACCACAAGGGAAGTCCCTAAATATTTATTGAGTGAATGAAAACACTAAAAAAAAAAATCTTTAAGTATTCTTCTTATTTTACAAAATTTTCCTTTCATGATCAGTTCTATGAACACATGAAAAATTAATATAAAAATATTTCTTAAATGTAGTTTACTCTTAGTTTATGAAAAGTAAACATACACCTCACTGTATTTGAAGGTTATTTTACACCTGTTTGACCCAGTTAGTGCCAGGAGGCAGGTTTAAAAGGCCCATTACAAAATGCCAAACAGAAAGAGCAAACAATGAAGTTCATGCTCTTTAGTCAGAGAGATATGAGGCCATCACTAGTGAAATATTTTGACAAAGTCTAAATAATTCTAGTAGATGTGCTTGTCTGATTTTTCAGGACGTACTAAGTTGCTTCAGTTATGTCTGACTCTTTGGGACCCTATGGACGGTAGCCCACCAGACTACTCTGTCCGTGGGATTCTCCAGGAAAGAATACTGAAATGGGTTGCCATGCCCTTCTCCAGGGGATCTTCCCGACGCAGGGATCGAACCCACATCTCTTCCATCTCCTGCATTAGCAGGTGAGGTGACTAACACATACACACACAGCATCACCTAGGTTTTCCAGACTAAGCAACAAATAAGGGTGAAGAGGCTTCTCAAGGCTGAGCATGAGAAGAGCAGAAAACAAAAGTCTACAGGCTAACAGAATGAAAGAAAAAGGGAAAAAGAAGTCAGAAAACAAAAAATATCAGAAAGACACACAATGAATTATTTAATCATCGGTTGCCCCATTGGGAATAGAAATGCTGGGAAAAAGAAGTGCTGGTGAATAGAAATAAGAAGCTTTGCTTTTATCTTGCACAGTTCTGTATTGTTATTTAGAGAAGGCATGTATTACTTTTATTAACTAAACATTAAGAGGTAACGAGAGTGTAATGGAGTTGCTTATGATAGTGAAGAACTGGAAACTACCTAAATGTCCACAAGAGAAGACTGACTGAAAAATGTCATATACCCATTCAATAGACTATTATTCAGTCATTTTAAATGTCATAGAAGAATATTTTGTAGCAGAGAAACGTTCAAATTTATATTTTTAAGTAGAAAAAGGTAGGTCACAAAATATAATGAATGATCCTGTTTGGATAGACTACATGCAAAAAGAAAAAAGACATTGGAGATGGAGAAATTTTTTGCTTGGAATTAAATATTTGTTTTATTTTATCTGTGTAATATTTAACTAAATGCTTTCTTTATGTATATATAATAAGAAAACGACTGAAACAGAAAGAGAAAAAAGTGAATTACAATGTTTTCACTAATGTCGTAGCGGCAGAAATTGCTATGCCACTGTGGTGATTGATTTTATGTGTCAACTTGACTGGGTCATGGAGTGCCCAGGTATTTGGTTAAATATTATTCTGGGTGTGTTTATGAAGGTGATTGTAAATGAGATTAGCATTTGAATTGGTAGACTTGGGTAAGGCAGATTGTCCTGTCCAGTGGAGGTGGGCCTCGTCCAATCCATCGGAGGGTTGACTAGAACAAGAAAGGTGGAATAAAGGAGAATTCGTTCTCTGCCTGTCTTTGAACTAAGACAACAGTCTTCTCTTACTTTAGGTAGGACTCACACTCAAATTGGAACTTAAACCTTCAGTTCTCCTCGTTCTCAGGCCTTTGGACTCACACAGGAACTATACCTGTGTTCTATACTACTACACCTACCTCACATTGCCTCACCTGGGTCTCCAGCTTGCCGCTGCAGATCATGGGATTTCTCAGCCTGAACAGCCACATGAGCCAATTCCATATAATAAGTCTCTCCCTCTCTCTCTGTAGTCATCTCTGACTCTTTGTGACCCCACGGACTGTTACACTAGCTTCTCTGTCCTCCACTGTTTCCCAGAATTTGCTCAAAATTATGTCCATTGAGTTGGTGACGATATCCAACCGTCTCATCCTCCATACATATATTTCCATCCTATTGAATCTTTTTCTCTGGAGACTAATGAATACAGATTGCAGAATCAAGAGTGGGGTGCTACTGTAACAAATACCAGAAAACATTGAAGTGGCTTTGACTTGTGCAAAGGGCTGGAGAAGTTGTGACGTGCAGGCTAGAAATATGGCCATTAAGGGCAATGATTCTGGTGAGGATTCACAAAGAAAAGAGGTGAGCTGGAGGGAAAGCTTCCCTCTTTTTTTTTTTCCCTCTTTTTATAGAATATGTAAATCATCCATAGAACGTTAGTAAATATATGGGTGGCAAAGGCTATTCTGGTGAGATCTCAGATGGAAATGAGGAACACGTTACTGAACAGTGGAGAAAAGGTGATCCTTGTTATAAACTGGCAAAAGAACTTGGTTGAAGTATATTCTAATGTGTTATGGAAGGTAAATCTTGTAAGTTGTGAAACTGGATAGTTAACTGAGATTACTAAGAGAAGTGATGAAAGAGCAGTTTAGTTCCTTCTGACTGCTTAGCATTAAAGGCAAAAGAGAGAAATGAGTCAAAGCAATGAATTGTTAAGCAAAAATTGACTAGAACTTTAAAAGTTGGAAAATTCTGACCCTGTTTATATTAAGGGTGTGGCCCAGCAGTTTGATTAGGAGATTAGTATGGGTGTGAACCACAGACCTGATCAGCCACCCCAGCACAGAAGGAAGGAAGGCTGTCAGACTTCTTAGACTCTATACAGAACTGGACTGTGGAGCTAGGTAGCTGCACACATGTGCTGTTCTTCAAGGCAAAGGAAGAAGGATGCCCACAAAGGTGATTCAGAGATCACTGGGGCTGCCTCCTCAGTTTCAAGGGTGGGAGGTTTGTTGCTTCTGATTCAGTAGCTAGATAGCAGCCATCTGGAGTTTGGAGGGTGGGACCCTTCGTAATTTTGGGACTGTGACACCCCCCCACCTGTCATAGCGGCAGAGGTGGGACCACCCCATTGGGTCTGGAAAGCAAAGGATCGAACCAAAGAGGATTTTTCTCAAGCCTCGAGATCTAATATTATTTACCTTATGAGGTTTTGGAATTACTTGGGATCTGATACCCTCTTCTTCCTTCCAGTTTCTCTCTTTGGAGAAGTCTACCCTGTACATGTCTCACCACTGTATTCTAGAAGCACTTAACTTATCTGATGTCATAGGTTCAAAGCTAGAGAAGAATTTTGCCTCAGGGTGAATCATACCTCCTGTCTCACTCATACCTGATTTAGATGAGGTTTTGAACTTTTAGACTTTAAAGTTGAAGCTAGAATGAATTAAGACTTTGGGGGCCATTAGGATTGAATGAATGTATCTTGCATGGAAGAGGGATGTAAACTTAGGGAAGGGTCAGGAGTGGCATGTTATGAACTGAATATTCCTGTGCTGATGCTCTAACTCCCTATGTGATGGTATTTGGAGGTGGAAGATGATTACGTTTATATGAGGTCATGAGGGTGAGGCCCCTTGATATGATTAATGTCGTTGTAAGAAGAAACCAGGGAGAAGGCAATGGCAAGCCACTCCAGTACTCTTGCCTAGAAAATCGCATGGACAGAGTAGCCTGGTGGGCTGCAGTCCATGGGGTCGCTACTAGTTGGACATGACTGAGCAACTTCACTCTCACTTTTCACTTTCACACATTGGAGAAGGAAATGGCAACCCACTCCAGTGTTCTTGCCTGGAGAATCCCAGGGAGGGCGGAGCCTGGTGGGCTGCCGTCTATGGGGTCGCACAGAGTCGGACACGACTGAAGTGACTTAGCAGCAGCTTAGCAAGAAGAAACCAGAACTCTCTCTCTGCCATGTGAGGACACAGCATGAGGGGGGACATCTACAAGCCAGAGTGCCCTTACCAGGGAACTGAGTTAGCCAGCACTAGAACTGTGAGAAGGAAATATCTGTTGTTTAAGTCACCCAGTTTCGTTGTAGCCGGCCCAGCTGACCGAGACAGTCCCCTGATATTCATTATCCCCCTTTTCCTTAGTGATGCAGCCTGGTTTAATTTGGGGTGGCACTGAGCCCATCTAACAGATTGTTTCTTAACCGCCACAGAAGGTACATGTGACCATAAGATGAATAAAACGTATGCAAGAGTATTGATTAGAACATCTGGTTATACTCTTTTAAAAGTACATAGGGAAAAAAGGAGATATATAAATATAGATATAGATAGATAGCAAGCAGTTCTTGCTCTTTTGTACTCCTCTGCTTCCTTCTACTGCCAACCTGGACATGAAGCCCCAAACTGCAGCAGCCATTTGGGGACCATAAAGAAAATATTAAGAGACTCACATCCATAAGGCACCAAACTAATGCCTGCAACAACCTGCCTCTGAACTTCATAAAAATTAACCCTTATCTGTTCAAGCCACTGGAGTTAGATCAAATTGTAAATCATAAGTGACATGAGTCAACTTTTGCATTAAAGCTTTAACGGTGTACAAAGCTGCATCAGAAAGCTTTAGGAGTTAGATGCTAGAAACAAGTTTGTCTTTAGAGTTGACTTCTCAGTTCATTACTTTTATATAAAAACAGAATTATACTTTTATATAAAAACAGAATTATTAAACTAAAAATAGTTTATTTTGAAGAGCTAGGATTTGTTTGTTGTGAATTCCCACTGCTCCTACTTGCCTATCACCCATTTTTCTTCTATTTAAGAGTCCCCAGTTTTCTGGGTATTTCCTGGGGGTCCAGTGGTTAGGACTCCACAATTTCACTGCCTGCTGAGGGTTCAGTCCCTGATCTAGGAACTACAATCCCACAAGCTGCGTGGATAGCCAAAAAAAAAAGTCTCTAGTTTCCCAACAAGAAGCCACCCCATGATCATATTGTCACCCCATGAGGTTCAGCAGGAGGTAACTGCTACCCCTGAACTCCTGTGTGGGCATATAACCCAATCCTAGCCAATCAGTGTATTCCATAAACCTAGAACAATGATGAATACATGACTCAAACAATGCAATCAACTCTGAGAGTCATTACAACGGTTCTTAAAGAGGCACTGTCCTAACACCAGCATTACTGGGAGACTAACTTGGAGCTGTTAGCAGCCTTTCCACCATAAATGAAGAAACGACCCCAGAATGAAGACAACAGGAAAAAAAAAACAAGCAAGAAATGGAAAGAGCAGGACTGAATCTTATTGAAACCATTTGGCCCTGGTTTTAGACAAGCCTGAACTTTTCAGATGCATGTCAAATAAATTTTCCTTTTTGATTGGACTAGTTTGAGCTAGATCTTCTGACACTTGCAACTATAGGAACCTTGACTAATATAATGGTTAGTCAATACATGGTAAATAATCCTGATTGATTCCATTAGCCTTTTATCACATCAAGTTGCTCATAGGAAATCTTCCCTGTGAATTTATTTACCAAAAAAAGCAGTATAGTAGAATACTAGTTCACATAGTGCGTTGGTTCTGGTTTTTTATCTTATAAAATAATCCACAAATTAATTTTTAATTGGAAAAAACAAGGGATAAATACCATTACTATCATATAATCATATAATCACCACCACCACCTACGTAAAAGGTATATACATATATATATCGACAAAGTTAGGAAGCAATTATCACTGAAAAATAATCTTCAGAAAAAAGTTCAATTCTTTCTCCCTTCCTTCCTTCAAATATTTAACTTATAAAAGTTATAGTCTTAAATTGTGAGGGATAGCGTGGTGAATATGATGTTTTCTAGGACTGTACAATTTAGCAGAGCAGACCAAGCATGAATGCTACTAACAGTTATACACCATTTTCTAAGAATTAGAGAATAATAGGAAAAATATCTGGGGGAAGTAAAAAAAATTCTATCATATTATTATAGCTATTAGAGTTCTTAGAGATCCAACAGTTCTTTCAGCACATTGTTGAGGAAATTGTGGCTCAGAGAGCCAGTGACTTATTTCCCATAGCAAGTCCATGGCAAAATCCTGCTGGGAGCCAGACCTCCTTAGACACAGTCCAACATTCTTTCTTACTACCCCACCCTACCTCTGTTAGGGGAAAAGCAAAATACCAAGAAGTTTTTCAAACTATAATTTTCCCTCTGTACAATCTGAAATGGAGAGTAAAATCTCAAAGACCACAATGAAATAAGCTTGATTCTCTTTTTATCATGTACAGAAGCAGTCCAGAAAGGCTGTGCCTCAGCTTTGAGACTTTGTCTTTGACTTCCTATCATGATTTTCCTCTCAGTGACTTTTTTTTCTTAAAGTCTAATCTTGACTGTGCAGCAACCCTGCCTCATAAAAGTCCAACCAGTTTGAAAATGTTTGTTCTCTTCTGCATTATGGGCAAACTGATGGAGTCTGACAGCAAAACTAAAATTACCTAAGTTAAACATAATCCAGAAAATCTTCTTTGATATCCCAACTGGGCAGTGCCAGCTTGCGCAAAAGACTAAGTACACTGCAAGCTCTAATTCTTGTGTGAGTGAGAGTTTCTTCTAAGGAAAGTAAGAGAAATAAAGAGACTCCAAACTAGAACTGCTGTTCCTAGATACCTCTAGTGAAGAACTTACAAAGAAACCAGTTCTTAAAAAGAATTGCTGTAAAATGTGTATTTTTGCAGCGTTGCTGGGATGGCAACCCCTACAAATAATTTTTTATGGAAAATAATTTTCAAGAGTCAGGATTGCTGATTTATGGGTTTGTTTGTTTGTTGTCAAATAATCATATGTACTTTGGAGTCTCATCCTCTCAGCTTTAAATGTGTGCTTTGAAGTTTCATTCATATTCAGTGACAACTTGCTGAGCTTACAAAATGAGCAAAACAGATGTAGTTGCAGCATGGCAGAGCTTTTAGTTTATTGGGGGAAACAGGTAAAAAAGAAAAAGAAAGTAAACAAGCAAATAACTAAAATGATGACAGATTACATATGAAGAAGTAAATATTGTGATAAGATACAGTTTAATAGGGGTGGGCAAGACCTACTTTAGAAGGGCTTGATTAGTCTGCTAGGGCTGAGTGATTTGTAAAAATAAATATTTGATTTTTGTTCCAGTTTGCTGGCATACAGCCCCCAAAACCCTTGGAATCTCTGAAGAGATAAGCGGGACTTTGGTATGTTAATGAGATGAATGGTGGCTGGGAGCCCTAAAATGACTGGTGACTGGAGCTGGTTGCCAGAAAGATCAAGGCATAATTAGAGGGTTGCAACTTTCAGTTCCACTGAAGGGGAGAGGAGAGGTGCTGGAGATTATCCTAATCACCGATTGCTGATGATTTAATCAGTTGTGCCTTCATAATGAAACCTCCATTAAAACCCCTGAGTGATGGGGTTCAGAGAACTTTTTGGGTTGGTGAATACATGAAGGTGCTAGGGGAGACCATGGACACTCTGTTTTTCTTCCCCCCTTACCTTGCCTTGTGCATCTCTTCTATTTGGCTATTCCTGAGTTGTATCTTTTATGATGAACTAGTAATAGTAAATTGGAGAAGGAAACGGCAACCCACTCCAGTATTCTTGCCTGGGAAATCCTGTGGACAGAGGAGCTTGGCAGGCTACAGTCCATAGGGTCACAAAAGAGTCAGACACGACTTAGCAACTAAAACAACAAATCAAGAAACAATAATAGTAAAGTATTTCCCTGAGTTCTGTGCACTGTCCTGGCAAGTCACAAACCTGAAGAGAGAATCGTGGCATCTCCTGATTTCCAACCAGTTGGTCAGAAGTACCTGGGACTGGGACTGGTGTCTGAAGTGGGGGCAGTTTTGCGGAACTGAATCCTTTACCTTTTGGGATCTGATGCAAACTCCAGGTACATAGTATTAGAAGTGAATTGTTGAACACCCATGTGGTGTCTGAAGAGTTGGCAAATCGGTTTAGTGTGAGGAAATACTCATACCTTCGGTATTAGAAGTATCATGAGTAAAAGCCATTCAGAGGCTGCCATAACAAAATACCAG
The DNA here is from genome assembly GCF_049115385.1 of Moschus berezovskii. NCBI lineage: Eukaryota > Metazoa > Chordata > Mammalia > Artiodactyla > Moschidae > Moschus > Moschus berezovskii. Next base: position 17,006,239 of record NC_142483.1, read on the forward strand.
ACTGGGTGGTGGCGCTAGCAGTAAAGAACCTGCCTACCAGTGCAGGAGACATGAAACACTGGGTCCAATCCAGTCTCTGGACTGGGAAGATCCCCTGGAGGAGGGCACAACAACCCACTCCAGTATTTTTACCTGGAGAATCCCTTGGATAGAGGAGTGTGGCAGGCTACAGTCTATAGGGTCGCTAAGAGTCGGACATGACTGAAGCAACTTAGCATGCATGGGTGGCTTGAAACCTGAAATCTATTTTCTCACAGTTCTGGAGGCCAAAAGTGCAAGATCACAACGCCATAGGGTTTGTTTCCGGTGAGGGCTCTCTTCCTGACATGTCTTTTTGCTGTGTCTTCACATAGCCTTTGCTTAGTGTGTACAAGGAAACAGAGAGAAAGAGAGAGATCTGGGCCTCTTTCTCTTTCATAAGAACACAAATCCTATCAGATTAGGGCTCCATCCTTAGGACCTCATTTAACCTCCCTAAAAGCCCCAATTCAGTCATATTTGGGTTAGGGCTTTAACTATGAATTTGGTAGTGGACACAATTCATTCTGTAACAGAGCATAATCAGAGAAAGCCTTTCAGAGGAGGTGACATTTCCACTGAGATTTAAAGGCTATAGGAGCTTGTTATGGGATGAGCCAGAGGAGGGTCACAGAGAAGAAATAGGTGCAGAAGTAAAATGTGCATTCATTATACTATTTTGAGAATATTGAGTTATGATAGAGAAGAAAAGAAAAAGCAAATGGGATAAATGAAACTCATAAGATGTGCTACATATAGATAAGCCGTTAGTGGGTAGAGAATATGTGTTAAATGTAAATAGAAAGCAATTAAAAGATCAACAGTAATATCTGAAAGGTTCTAAGTATACACAAGGCATATAAGCACTAAATAAATATTCATGACACATTAATTATATATAAGATATTTAATGTCCAGGATACACTAAATATACATGAGCACTTAATATTTATAAGGTCTTAATCCAGCCACCCATGGGTAATAACTATTCTGGTCCATGTGTCCTCTGCCCAAAATACAAAAATTCATAGCTGTTCAGCAGGGTAATTGGCAAAATATAGCTCTTGGTCAGGTGTACTTGTCCCTATGTCTTTCTTGTAAAGCAAGTGAATACCATTGGCCCAGGGCACCTTCTGTCTGTGGGCCTTCTTGTTGGGCCCTCTTGCTTGAACTTCAACTCTGGCTCATGAACAGAGAAGGCTGACACAGCAGAGAGTTGAAAGATGTAAAAACATTCCATAACCCATAACATTTTTATAGGTATTGTTATGATTTTAATGGGGCTTCCCTGGTGGCTCAGACCATAAAGAATTCGCCTGCAATTTGGGAGACCTGGGTTTGATCCTTGGGCTGGGAAGATCCCCTGGAGGAGGGCATGGCAACTCACTGCAGTATTCTTGCCTGGAGAATCCCCAAGGACAGAGGAGCCTTGTGGGCTACAGTCCATAGGGTCGCAAAGAGTAGAACATGACTGAGCGGCTATGCATATTGTTTTAATATTTATGTATTGGCACAGGGTCTTAGCTGCATGCAGAATCTTCATTGCAGCAAGCAGGATCTTTAGGTATGGGATGTGAACTCTTAGTTGCAGCGTCTGGGATCTAGTCCCCTGACCAGGGATTGAGCCTGGGCCCCCTGCATTGGGAAAGTGGATTTTTAGCCACAAGATGACGAGGGAAGTCACTGCATAGCCCAGGATTTAAGCAGTGTGATCCTTCTGCCTTACTCGCATCCTTTCCTAATAGTGTGTTAACTTACCATTTCTCTTTTCCTCTACCTTGTGCTGCATGTTTTAAATTGATTTGATAAACTATGTGATTCGAGCATTTAGTTTTATCTTTAATTTGAAATTAACTAGAATTAATTAAAATTAAAATTCATGTCATCAGTTACATTGGTCATATTTCAGGTGCTCAGAAGTTATGTGTGCTTGGTGGACAGTGCAGAAGAACATTTCTGTTATTGTGGAAAGTTCTATTGAGCAGTGATATTTTCAAAACTTAGAGAAAGCCACTGTGGCTGGAGAGTGATGCAGAGGAGAATGATAAGAAATACGTTTGAGGGGAAGGAGTTGTTGACATCATGCAGGGACTTGTGGACCATGGTAAAGAGTTTGCATTTTAGTCCAAAATAAAATATGTATCAGTTCAGTTCAGTCGCTCAGTCGTGTCCGACTCTCCACGACCCCATGAATCACAGCACGCCAGGCCTCCCTGTCCATCACCAACTCCCGGAATTCACCCAAACTCATGTCCATAGAGTCGGTGATGCCATCCAGCCATCTCATTCTCTGTTGTCCCCTTCTCCTCCCGCCCCCAACCTTTCCCAGCATCAGAGTCTTTTCCAGTGAGTCAACTCGCCTCATGAGGTGGCCAAGTATTGCAGTTTCAGCTTTAGCATAATTAGCTTTATATTTTAAGAAAATCTCTTATGGTATTGCCTGGAGAATGGGTTAGAAGATGTGCTGAAATGAGTTAACATAGAAAGCCTGACTACTGTTGTTTGAAAGCGTGACTTTAAAGGTTGTTCTTGGCAGGTATCTGGAAACTTGGATTTTGGGAGAATTCCCACAACCCAGTTGTTAAGAGTGGTTCACTTTGCTTAAACTGTTTGTATAAAAGAAATGTGCTGTCTGCTCAAGACCTGCTTTCCTTTGAGGAATATGGAATTTTGGTACCTGTGAAACAAAACACTGGAGAGAGAAGTGAGAACACATTTCAGGATTCTTGCCTGGGAAATCCCATAAACAGAGAAGCCTGGCAGGCTACAGTCCTTGGAGTCACAATGAGTCGGACATGACCTAGTGATTAAACAGCAGGCAGAACATGTCTCTGTGATTTGCCCCCAGTCCCTGGATACCAAGGTGTTGTTTTTTTAACTATGTGTTTATTTGCCTGCATCTAGCCTTAGTTTCAGCACCTGGGATCTTTGCATTGCATCATGTGGGATCATTCATAGTGGTGTGTGGGCTCAGTGGCTGTGACTCACATCTTAGTTGCCCATGCTATGTGGGACTGAACCCACATCTCTTGCATTGCAAGGCGGATTCATAACCACTGGACCACCAGGGAAGTCCCTGGATGCTGAGTTTTAAACAAGCGTCCCTGGTTGGCAACATTTTGTTGTCACAACTTTTGCCAGGGTAATTAAGTATATACTGTGTAATTCTAGTGGGATAAGACTTCTGGAATTTGGCTGATTTTGCTTAGAACCCCTTTTCTGTAACATGAGTATGATTATATGTATTCTGAATCCTGTTCAGTCTTCCTAGTGAATTATTAAACATGGGAGGTGGTCGTGGGGACCCCTGACACAGAAGATGAAGAGATTAACAATGAAGTGGAAAAACCATTTAAGAAACAATTTCAGTCATCCATGCAGGTGAGAGATAAAAATGACTTGACTAGAATGGCATCAATTTGGCTGATGTTAATGATCAATCTTTAGGTGCTTCTCACCCCTGGATGCTTACATAAATCCTGACAATTATGGAATCCAGAAAAACTGAACCAAGAGCTGTGACTCTAACTCATGGTAGGTTGGAATTATTCACTGTACTCATTTTCTCCTTGAATCTGTGAAGTTGTTACTGAGGGCATCTACCCTCTCTAAATCACTGGGATTTCTACTGTAGATCCTAAGGCTAAATTTGCTTAGTGTTGAGAGCCCAGGCTTCCATACTCAACTTCTTCATCTCCCATGACAAAACTGTATATGGGATCAAGGCTCATGTCTCTCTGTTACTCATATACTAATATATTCTGTTACAGTAAGTGCTACAGTTACTGGGTAAGATTTTTCTTCCAAGCTAAACTGTTTGCTTTATAATTTATACTTTTATAGGCCTCACTTTGCTGAGCATAAAGAATGCAATAAATATTGTAGATAGGCATAAAAAAGAGATTACACAGTTTCTGCCTAAGGAAATTATTTACAACTTTCCAAGGAAGTATAACCAAAAAGGAGAGACCCATATATGACCACAAATCAAGGAAGGGTAATAAAACTGGAAATGAGAAAAGGAAGTGCTATAGGTGCTCTAAAAGAGTAAGATTAAATCTTGCTGAGAGTTCCGAATAAGATACATAGAGACTTCCTTGGTGGCCCAGTGGTCAAGAATTTGGGCTTCTACTGCAGGGGGCTTGGGTTCAATCCCTGGTTGGGGAACTAAGATCCTGCATGCCATGCAATACAGCCAAAAAAAAAAAAAAGGATGCATAGAGATAGACTCTTTAAAGAATGTCCTTGAAGTCTTGAAACTCTTTGAGAGAGAAAAGAGATTTTTAGTTTTGATTTTCTAGTTTTTTGAAGGAAGGCTTTTAAGATCTAAAACAGCACTGTTGGGGATGGTTGCAGAAGTCCCACCTAGATCCCTGATCAGGAGTCAAACTTAAGCCCCCTGCAGTGGCAGGATGGAATCCTAACCACTGGACCACCAGGAAGTCCCTTATTCTCTCTTGATCCCTTTTCATTATGATTCAGACTTTGTTTAAATGTTATTTTCAAGAGGTGTCATTTTATTACTGTAACATTTACTATCTGTTCATGTGGATTCAAACTGTGCATTTCACTTCATAATTGCTATGCAACTAGCACTGCCATGCTTTCACTCAGTCTTCTCACCTTTCACATCCATGGTAGAAACCCTTGAGGTAGTCTATACAATGAAGAGGTAGACCAGCAAACTGCAGGCACCAAGTGCCTGTTTAGCACTTATCCCTGTCCCTCAACTCTTAGACCCTAGAGAATGGTATAATGAAGTTATGTTTAGCTATATAATATAAAAAACTGGTAAATAATATATCTGCCATTTCTCCCTTCCTCTTCCCAGGCACTTTTCCAAAAGGACTGACTATGAAACTAGTTGTCCTGATATAAGACATGGGTGAAGAGAAACACAGTGACTTTAAAGAAGCATCAGATATAAGAAAAAGATTTTTTTCTATTGCATTAAGAAAATACTCTGAAGCAGAGAAATAAACATTATTTGATAGAAACATTTACATTTCATTTGTATGTTAAGACCAGTGACTAGTAAAACAAGAAATTCTGGAATGCTATTTACATAGTTGTGAAAAAGAGGTACCAGAACAGCATTTGTATGGGCTCTCTTGCAAAAATAGCACTAACAATAGGAACAGAACTAAATTACTATATTTCAAATAAAACAGGGCATGGCTGGATAAAGGAGTGGAGTCAAAGCTGGAAAAGGGATTCAATACCAAGAAGGGGGAGCTATTCAAGCTGCATTTGTTTCTGCAGCCAGGAGTTCTCTGATGGTTCTTTGATTGTTGGTGAAAGTGTGAAAGTCACTCAGTCATGTTCAACTCTTTGTGACCCCATGGACTACTCCATGGAATTCTCCAGGCCAGAATATTGGAGTGGGTAGCTGTTCCCTTCTCCAGGGATCTTCTCAACCCAGGAATTGAACCCAGATCTCCCGCAATGCAGGTGGATTCTTTACGAGCTGAGCCACTAGGGAAGCCCTTAATTGTTGATATGCATCAGATATTAGTTGAGAAAACGGGGCTTCCGTGGTGGTCCAGTGGTTAGGAATCTACCTGGCAATGCAGGGGACACCAGTTCGATCCCTGGTCTGGGAAGATCCCACATGCCATGGAGCAACTGAGCCTGTGTGCCACAACTACTGAGCCTGCACTCTAGAGCCCATGAGCCACAACAACTGAGCTCACGTGCTGCAACTACTGAAGCCGTGCAGCTAGAGTCCATGCTCTGCCAGGAAGACACTGGCCTCTGCAATGAGAAGCTCACTCAATGAGAAGCCCACACACGTACCTAGAGAGCAGCCTCCACTTTCCACAACTAGAGAAAGCCCATGTGCAGCAACAAAGACTCACAACAGCCAAAAAATAAAAATAAAGAAATCTTAAAAAAATCCTAGGATGTTAATACCCCAAGAGGGCATCCACCGTGAAAGAGAACTGGACAACCAGAAAAAAAGAAAAAGCAGTTTGCAGTGCTTTTCCCTTAAAGAGTCAGATTTGGTAGATGTAGGTAGGATGCGGGGGACGGGGGGCTCAGTGGTAAAGAATCCACCTGCCAGTGCAGGAGATGCAAAAGATGCTGGTTCCATCCCTGGGTTGAGAAGATTCTTCTGGAGGAGGAAATTACAACCCACTCCAGTATTCTTGCCTACAGAATCCCTCGACAGAGGAGCCCAGCGGGCTACAGTCCATGATGCTGCAGAGAATCGGGCACAAACTGGGCCACTGAGCACACACACAGAGGCAGGATGGGGAGTCTGCATTTTTAACAAACTCTAGCTTATTCAGATGGAGGTGATCTGAGGATTGTACCATGAGAAATGCTGAACATTCAGAGCATTGCTGCTTCAGATTTTCTATACAGAAGGTAGAGTGTGGAAAGCTCTCCAGTTGGAAACGGTGGCTGGGAGGACTTTTCCAGAAGTCTGTTTATAAAACAAACATTCTGTATGTTTATTTGAGGTAATGAGGGCCCCCAGGGGGCCACTGGTGCAGCCATTGGTTAAGGGATGCTTGAGTGCTTCTTAAAGATGAATGTGCATATATATCACCAAGGATCTTGCTAAAATGCAGATTCTATTTCAGAGGGGCTGGGTGGGTCCTGGAAATTCTGTATTTCTAATAAGCTCTGAGGTGATGCCAATGCTGCTGGTCCCAGGACTGCTCTTTGGATGGCAAAATTTTAAGTGAGAGTGGGGTTATATAATGTAAAGAGATATAGTCAGAAATTGCACGTGAAGTGGAAAACCAAGAAATGAAATACAGCCACAGTCAGAAGACTTAATCCAAAGGTTGAGCAAATTAGAATCATGAAAGGGGAAATAACTAAGAGTGAATCACCAAGGCTCTGGCTCTTAGCCTTTTTCTTCATATTGGAGCATCTTTGGTGTCTGCATGAAAAGAGTGAGTGGATGTGGGTGATCATCGATAAGGTTACAGGCCAGGTTCCAAGAGACAGGTCCAACAAAGTTTCCTAAAGAAACACAGTTTTCTCTGATTAACACACACACCTCCCACAAACTAGAAAAAGGCAGCTTTGCAACACAGGATAACTGATTATCACCTCAGAAGTTTCAGAAACCAAGATCTTATCATATCTTCCTCTGTTGAAAATCCTGGATGGTTCCCCACTGTTAGGGACAAATCTAGACTTCTGATCCTTAAATTCAATTCACTCCACATTTATCCCTACATTTCCAATACTATCTCTTACCAATATCTAGGTTTCTCACACTTTTTTTGGTGCAGGTCACACCTAACTGCAGGTGTAGTAAGCCTTTGCTCTGGTCAATTCTTTGCTGAAACATCCTTTTTCTAATATAGTCTTCAAAGTCTCGTATAAATATAATAATGATGATATAACAACTATCTGTATTTACAAAGTCCTTACTGTTCAATAAGTACTACATTATCAGAATGAATAATTCTGGAAAAAGAATGTTTATTATGATTGTCCATTCATTTGTTCAGCAAATATTTATTGAGCCCTGATGTTGGCTTCCTTGGTGGCTCAGCAGTAAAGAATCCGCCTGCCAGTGCAGGAGACGTGGGTTGCATCCCTGGATAAGGAACATCTCCAGGAGAAGGCGATGGCCACCACTCCAGTATTCTTGCCTGGGAAATCCCATGAACAGGGGAGCCTGGTTGGGCTACAGTCCAAGGGGTCACAAAGAGCTGGGTATGACTGAGTGACTGAACAACAGCAATGTGTGCTTGATACTGTCTAGGCACTGAAAATCTAAATAGACCAGTCCCTTCCTTCAATAGGCTTTCATTCCAGCTGTGAAAGTGAAAGTTGCTCAGTTGTGTCAACTTTTTGCGACCCCATGGGCTGTACAGTCCATGTTATTCTCCAGGCCAGAATACTGCAGTGGGAAGCCGTTCCCTCCTCCAAAGGATCTTCCCAACCCAGGGACTGAACCCAGGTCTCCCGCGTTGCAGGAGGATTCCTCACCAGCTGTGCCACTAGGGAAGCCCATATTCCAGGTTTATGCAGAGATAAAGAAGTGAACATACTATATGTCAGTGATAAGTGCTGTGGAGAAAAATGAGGCACATTCGGGATAGTGATAAAGGTAACTGAGCAAATACTTGCCTGGAGATAACAGTCATCCTGAGGATAGAGACAGAGGAAACATCTAATGCAAAAGGCATGCTTACCATGCTATGGCAAGGGGAGTGTGACTGCAGAAGAGGATGGTTGGAACTGAGAAGTGGTCAGAGACGTGGAGGAGGTGGTGCTAAATCATATAAGAGGGCTTTCCAGGTTAGTCTAAGAATTTTGCCTTTTCTTCAAAGTTAGATGGAAAGTCATCAACCTTTTCAAACGACTCACGGGCTATTGCCTTAAAAATTGATGACAGGGGGACAGGGGCAGAATCAAGGAGACCTATTAAGCAACTACTGCAAAGATCCAGGTGAGACATGTTGGAGGCTTGGCCCAAGGTGAAAGCACAGGAGCTGTAGAGAAGTGGTCCGGTTCCGAATCTATTTTGAAAGAGGCAGAATATGAGTGGGAGTTAATGAATGAGAGGAGCTAAAGTTTCTGGTCTCTTTTAACTGGCAGGACAGAGTTGCTGTTTGTTATCTTATAGATAAAGAATTTGGGGTTTCGGGAGATTACCTAACTCCTCCAGAGTCAACTGTCTAGTTGTCTGTTGATAGGTTGATGTGGAGAGATTGAGTGGTAGTTCTTCCTTTTACCCATGTCCTCAAGAAAATAGCTTTCATTAGTATAAAGATAACACTAAGGCTGGGGAGGAGTTGTGGAATTTTAGGATTTCCGAGTATCTCCCGCTCTCAGAGACCCAGGAAAGGACAGACCCAGGTTGGGATGGCTGTAGGATGCCTCAGTGACATGTCGTCAAGCACTGAGACCCTGAAAGCAGCTTTAAAAGTGCTGGGGGTCATCTTGCCTGCCTGCCTGGAATGGAAGAGGCCTCTGGAGAGGGCTTTCTCTGGCCAGACGAAGGAGGATCAACAGCATAATCCCAATCCAGTTTCCTAGGACCACTCATGCCCTAGAGGTCTTTGTTGTTGTGTTGATCAGTCGCTAACTCTTTGCAACCCTATAGACTGCAACACACTAGGCTTCCCTGTCCTTCACTATCTCTTGGAGTTTGCTCAAACTCATGTCCATTGAGTCAATGATCCTTTCCAGCCATCTCATCATGGTATGATATGAGGACCACTCATACCCTAGAAGTCTTACATGGTTCATTGTAGTGAGAAAAAGAATCCCAGAAATAAGTCTTGTCCACCTTGATAAGTGTGATTCTGAGCCATGTTTTATTTGAATGAATGAATTCATAAACATATAAACAAAGAAACAAAAGAAATATGACAGAGATATTTACTGTAGCATTGCTAATTAAAGGAAAGCCTTGGGACAACCCAAATGTTCAACAGTGTGGGAATGGTTAATTAAATTTTGGTATTTAGAGAAAGTGTGATACTGTGTCTCTGTTTAGAAAGCTGGACCATATCTATATTTATGGGTATGGAAAGGTATCCACAACCTGTTTCAAAATGAAAGGATCGGTAGAACCTTATGCAGGGTATGAGTCTGTATAAATCACACTCTGGGTGTACATATACATACATAAATGTGTGTATGAAGAGATGATTGGATGCTGGTTCACAAAATTATAATAATGCTTATCTGTGGCTGGTGAGGTTTATGTAATTTAGTTTATTTCCTGCTTTTCTGGATCAACTGAATTTTTTAAAAATAAGCGTGTCTCAATTGTGCAATCAAAAAGAACTTTTTCATCTTAGAAAAAAAATCTATTACCCAGGATTTTGCAGTTTTACCTTTAACTGTGCTGTAAAACTCTTTTATCTAAAGCTAAATTTAAAATATTCATTAGACATGTTGTGCCTTAGAAAATTTTTATTAAGCCTCCATATTCATCAATTAAATGACGAAAAGTTAAGTACATTAAGTCGTGCTTCTTGATGCTAACCACTAAGCACTCAGCTCCATTTACTTATTTTTAACATTACTTTTCTTGGGCTTTCTTGCTAACAAAAATTAAGTGGCAATTTTTAAAAACCAGGGTGATTTCCACAAATAAGATGACATGAATCCCCCTGATGATAATTTTTTAAATGTATTTATTTATGTTTGGCTGTGCTAGGTCTTCATTGCTGCATGGGCTTTTCTCTAGTTGCAACGAGTCGGGGCTACTCTCTAGTTGTGGTGCTCAGGCTTCTCATTTCTGTGGCTTCTCTTGTTGGGGAACATGGGCTCTTGGGCATGAAGGCTTCGGTAGTTGCAGCACATGGGCTCCTAGTTGTGGTTTCTGGGCTCTAGAGCACAGAATCAGGAGCTGTGGTGCACAGGCTTAGTTGCTCTACGGCATGTGGAATCTTCCTGGACCAGAGATTGAACCCGTGTCTCCTGCATTGGCAAGCAGATTCTTTACCACTCACTGAGCCACCAGGGAGGCCCTGATAATAATGTTTACTGAGGCAGAAATAATTTTGAAACAGCCAAAAGAAAATGTACTGTTTGAAGTCTGGGATTTTAGCACATTTATCACAATGATCCTTCTTCTCAACTTGATTACAAAACTATATGACCTGCAAGTTACTTTTTCTTTTGTTTTTTCTTACTAGACTGCAGCGGGTTTAATAGCGGCCCCAAAGGTATGCCCAAGTTGTAACCCCCAGAACCTACAAAGAGGACCTGATTTGGAAAAACAATCTTTGTACATGTGATTGTGGATTTTGAGATGAGCTCAATCTGGATTAAGGTGGGCCCTTATTTGTGCTCAGCCGTTCAGTTGTGTCGACTCTTTGTGACCCCATGGGCTATAGCCTGCCAGGCTCCTCTGTCCATAGACTTTTCCAGGCAACAATACTGGAGTGGGTTGCCATACTTTAATCCTTGAAATTCTAGTGCTATGGACACTGCATTTATCTGTGTGATATTTCTAAATACATAGTTCTTGGATAAGTAGATCAGGTCAAATCAGGTGAACTGGTTGAATTCCAGCTCTTGGAGTATTAGGTACTAGGCCAAACTTAGGTCTTAGAGATGAAAATCACTATTAGTTGAAAAAAAAGTTTCAAAGACGGCTATTGACAGTGAAATCAAGAACGGCACCGTGGCTATAAAATGTTCAAACAAAAAACTCAAGAACTCTGCTACACCTGTTATTTAGTCACTAAAGGGAGAGGTTTTGGAACTCTGCATTCAGATGCTTATATCTTTCCTTTTCTCCTTTGCTTTTCGCCTCTCTTCTTTTCACAGCTATTTGTAAGGCCTCCTCAGACAGCCATTTCGCTCTTTTGCATTTCTTTTCCATGGGGATGGTCTTGGTCCCTGTCTCCTGTACAATGTCACGAACCTCCGTCCAGAGTTCATCAGGCACTCTATCAATCAGATCTAGTCCCTTAAATCTATTTCTCACTTCCACTGTATAATCATAAGGGATTTGATTGAGGTCATATCTGAATGGTCTAGTGGTTTTCCCTACTTTCTTCAATTTAAGTCTGAACTTCACAATAAGGAGTTCATGATCTGAGCCACAGTCAGCTCCTGGTCTTGTTTTCGCTAACTGTATACAGCTTCTCCATCTTTGGTTGCAAAGAATATAATCAATCTGATTTCGGTGTTGACCATCTGGTGATGTCCATGTGTAGAGTCTTCTCTTGTGTTGTTGGAAGAGGGTGTTTGCTATGACCAGTGCATTCTCTTGACAAAACTCTATTAGCCTTTGCCCTGCTTCATTCCGTGCTCCAAGGCCAAATTTGCCAGTTACTCCAGGTGTTTCTTGACTTCCTACTTTTGCATTCCAGTCCCCTATAATGAAAAGGACATCTTTTTTGGGTGTTAGTTCTAAAAGGTCTTGTAGGTCTTCATAGAACCGATTAACTTCGGCTTCTTCAGCATTACTGGTTGGGGCATAGGCCTGGATTACTGTAATATTGAATGGTTTGCCTTGGAAACGAACAGAAATCATCCTGTCATTTTTAAGATTGCATCCAAGTACTGCATTTCGGACTCTTTTGTTGACCATGATGGCTTCTCCATTTCTTCTAAGGGATTCCTGCCCACAGTAGTAGATATAATGGTCGTCTGAGTTAAATTCACCCATTCCAGTCCATTTTAATTCACTGATTCCTAGAATGTCAACGTTTACTCTTGCCATCTCCTGTTTGACCACTTCCAATTTGCCTTGATTCATGGACCTAACATTCCAGGTTCCTATGCAATACTGCTCTTTACAGCACCGGACCTTGCTTCTATCACTGGTCACATCCACAACTGGGTACTGGTTTTGCTTTTGCTCCATCCCTTTATTCCTTCTATAGTTATTTCTCCACTGAGCTCCAGTAGCATACTGGGCACCTACTGACCTGGGGAATTCCTCATTCAGTATCCTATCATTTTGCCCTTTGTTACTGTTCATGGGGTTCTCAAGGCAAGTATACTGAAGTGGTTTGCCACTCCCTTCTCCAGTGGACCACATTCAGCTGTGGTCCATGTGATCAGATTGGCTAGTTTCCTGTGATTATGCAGAGTTCCAAAGAATAGCAAGGAGAGATAAGAAAGCCTTCCTCAGTGATCAATGCAAAGAAATAGAGGAAAACAACAGAATAGGAAAAACAAGAGAGCTCTTCAAGAAAATTAGAGATTCCAAGGGAACATTTCATGCAAAGATGGGCTCGATAAAGGACAGAAATGGTATGGACCTAACAGAAGCAGAAGATATTAAAAAGAGGTGGCAGGAATACACAGAAGAACTGTACAAAAAAGATCTTCACGATCAAGATAGTCACGATAACGTGATCACTGACCTAGAGCCAGACATCTTGGAATGTGAAGTCAAGTGGGCCTTAGAAAGCATCACTACGAACAAAGCTAGTGGAGGTGATGGAATTCCAGTTGAGCTATTTCAAGTCTTGAAAGATGATGCTGTGAAAGTGCTGCACTCAATATGCCAGCAGATTTGGAAAACTCATCAGTGGCCACAGGACTGGAAGAGGTCAGTCTTCATTCCAATCCCAAAGAAAGGCAATGCCAAAGAATGCTCACACTACCGCACAATTGCACTCATCTCACACGCTAGTAAAGTCATGCTCAAAATTCTCCAAGCCAGGCTTCAGCAGTATATAAACCGTGAACTCCCAGATGTTCAAGCAGGTTTTAGAAAAGGCAGAGGCACCAGAGATCAAATTGCCAACATCCGCTGGATCATGGAGAAAGCAAGAGAGTTTCAGAAAAACATCTATTTCTGCTTTATTGACTATGCCAAAGCCTTTGACTGTGTCGATCACAATAAACTGTGGAACATTCTGAAAGAGATGGGAATCCCAGACCACCTGACCTGCCTCTTGAGAAACCTGTATGCAGGTCAGGAAGCAACTGTTAGAACTGGACATGGAACAACAGACTGGTTCCAAATAGGAAAAGGTGTACGTCAAAGTTGTATATTGTCACCTTGCTTATTTAACTTATATGCAGAGTACATCATGAGGAACGCTGGGCTGGAAGAAGCACAAGCTGGAATCAAGATTGCCGGGAGAAATATCAATAACCTCAGATATGCAGATGATACTACCCTTATGGCAGAAAGTGAAGAGGAACTCAAAAGCCTCTTGATGAAAGTGAAAGAGGAGAGTGAAAAGGTTGGCTTGAAGCTCAACATTCAGAAAACAAAGATCATGGCATCTGGTCCCATCACTTCATGGGAAATAGATGGAAAAACAGTGGAAACAGTGTCAGACTTTGTTTTTTTGGGCTCCAAAATCACTGCAGATGCTGATTGCAGCCATGAAATTAAAAGACGCTTGCTCCTTGGAAGGAAAGTTATGACCAACCTTGATAGTATATTAAAAAGCAGAGACATTACTTTGCCAACCAAGGTCCGTCTAGTCAAGGCAATGGTTTTTCCCGTGGTCATGTATGGATGTGAGAGTTGGACTGTGAAGAAGGCTGACCACCGAAGAATCGATGCTTTTGAACTGTGGTGTTGGAGAAGACTCTTGAGAGTCCCTTATACTGCAAGGAGATCCAACCAGTCCATTCTAGAGGAGATCAATCCTGGATGTTCATTGGAGGGACTGATGCTAAAGCTGAAACTGCAATACTTTGGCCACCTCATGCGACGAGTTGACTCACTGGAAAAGACTCTGATGCTGGGAAAGGTTGGGGGCGGGAGGAGAAGGGGACGACGGAGAATGAGATGGCTGGATGGCATCACCGACTCTGTGGACATGAGTTTGAGTGAACTCCGGGAGTTGGTGATGGACAGGGAGGCCTGGCGTGTTGTGATTCATGGGGTCGCGGAGAGTCGGACACGGCTGAGCGACTGAACTGAACTGAACTGAAAGGGAGAGGTTTTATTTTCCTTTGTTCACAGAAAGCAGGAAGAGGAGAAAGGGGGAAAAGGGAGGAAGTAAAAGATCATGAAACTGATACAGATTTACTGGAAAACAGATGAAAACAGAAGCAAATGTTAATTCATAAAAATTTAAAGTCAGTGATATAGAAATGGAGCATAGATCATATGATGTTTTACATGATGAAAAAAGTAAATGTAAAAAGGAAACCTTTGGGGAGAGACAGAATATTTTTTTAGACTCTTCTCTCTCCTTCAGTCTCTTTATTAGTCACCAGATTCTGCTGATGGTTGAATTCCCAGCAAAACTGTAAGATATTACGAAAGGTTCTTCAAGTTATCCTCACTACCTGTACCTGGTTCTAACTGCATTCCTCTAATCCTATCCTAGGTTATTACTGTAAATCTTATTTCTATCTTTTAAAACTTCTTATTTTTGGCTGCATTGGGTCTTTGTTGCTGCCCATCAACTTTCTCTAGTTGCAGCAAGCAGGGGTACTCTCCACTTGCAGTGTGTGGGCTTCTCATTGCGGTGGCTTCTCTTGTTGCAGAGCATTGGCTCTAGGGTGCTCTAGGGTGTGTGGGCTTCAGGAGTTGCAGCACTTGGGCTGAGTGGCACACGGACTTAGTTGCTGGCATGTGGAATCTTCCTGGACCAGGAAACAAACCCATGTCTCTTGCATTGGGACATGGATTCTTACCACCAGACCACCAGAGGAGTCCTGTAAATCTTATTTTTAAATGGCTTTGTCTCAACGAAAGACAAATCTAAAACCCCAAATTGCATTTTGATTTCATTTCACCCATGGAATTACTTACATTTTAGTGAGGAATAATGGTATGAAAAAGCCTTCAAAATTTAAGTGTCCATCCTCAGCCTGAGTTTGTTCCCTTTCAGATTCCATGCCAGCCCAGTGTTTCTAGTTGCCCACTGTACATGTTTACCTGGACGTCCTACCCACCACTCAGACTCACCCCTTCAAGGCTTGCTCTTCCTTCTGGATCCCACATCTTCCCTTTTTCTCATCCCTCACATTCTGAAAATTATACCTCCTAAAAGCCCTCTGAATCCATTCCCCCTCCTGTGTTCACAAACTAAGACCTCAATACAGGCAGTAACCATTTCTCATCTGGACCTGCAGTTGCTTCTAAATGGTCTTTCTGCCTCCAACCCATCTTCCATTTGGCCATCATTCTAAAATGTACAATTGATCATGTCCATTGCCTGCTTAAAAATTCTTCAGTGGCTCTTCACTGCATTCAGGATAAAAAACAAATACATGAACATGGCACTTGGGGTCCTTGGAGAGCTTGTTCCTGTCTACTCCTCTAATCTCTCTCTACCTCATTCTTTAAACATTCAGCGGTTATGCTGAACTAATTGTTGTTTTTTCAAACAAGCCGTGCCTCTTACTTCTGGCATTATACTCAAGCTGCTCTTTCAGCCTGAAATGTTTCCCCTTTCTCTACTTTACCTCTACCTGCAAGCTCCTTCTTATCTTTAGACTCACCTCATGTGCCCCTCTTTTCTTTCTGAAGACATTGCTGACCTATTTAGGCAGAGTTTCATGTAGACATTTATTCTGTAGAATCTACAGTATAGTGGGGTTTTTTTATGGATTCATAACAAATTGTCTCAAGACTAGTGGCTTAGAACAATAATAAACATTTATTATCTCTTATAGTTTCTGTGGGTTGGGAATATGGAAGTCACTTGCCTGGGAAGTTCTGAATAGGCTTTTCTCATGAAACTTAGTCAAATGTCAGCTGGGCTGCAGTCATCTGAAGGCTTGAACAGGGCTGGAAGATCCACCTTCAATGGACAAACTACCCATGGGAATTACCCACTGTAACCTCTGCTATATGCTGTTGTTCACATGGACTGGCCCTGGTTCATTGTAGAAGATGACTACATAAAGACATAAATATATATATATATATAAAACAAGGATCTTTAAGAACCTTCTTGGAGACTGGTTGTGGCACAGAGAGTAGCAAATATAGTTCATGATACCTTACTAGCCAGTGACTACCAAATAAGATCATATTTACCTTTATTGTTCAAATTATGATGGCTTAAATCACTGCGGATGCTGATTGCAGCCATGAAATTAAAAGACGCTTACTCCTTGGAAGGAAAGTTATGACCAACCTAGATAGCATATTAAAAAGCAGAGACATTACTTTGCCAACCAAGGTCCGTCTAGTCAAGGCTATGGTTTTTCCCGTGGTCATGTATGGATGTGAGAGCTGAACTGTGAAGAAAGCTGATCGCTGAAGAATTGATGCTTTTGAACTGTGGTGCTGGAGAAGACTCTTGAGAGTCCCTTGGACTGCAAGGAGATCCAACCAGTCCATTCTAAAGGAGATCAATCCTGGGTGTTCATTGGAAGGACTGATGCTAAAGCTGAAACTCCAGTACTTTGGCCACCTCATGCGACGAGTTGACTCACTGGAAAAAACTGATGCTGGGAAGGATTGGGGGCAGGAGGAGAAGGGGACGACAGAGAATGAGATGGCTGGATGGCATCACCGACTCTATGGACATGAGTTTGAGTGAACTCTGGGAGTTGATGATGGACAGGGAGGCCTGGCGTGCTGTGATTCATGGGGTTGCAGGGAGTCGGACACGACTGAGCGACTGAAAGAAAGAAGAAGTACTCATGGCCTATTTCCTGGAAGAAGGAACCTCCTTCTCTTCTATCTTTCTTTTCGTTTTAAAGTTTATTTCTTTTGGCTGCACCAGGTCTTCGTTGTGGCACATGGGAACTTTAGTTGAACATGCACTCTGTTAATTGATGCATGTGGGATCAAGTTCCCTGAGAAGGGATCAAACCCAGGTCCCCTGCACTGGTAGTGTGGACCACTGGGGAAGTCCGTTTTCATATTTCTGACGTAGCTCTTCTGTTCTCAGGAACAGCCCTTCCTGTACTTCTGCCCCAACTTTCTGGACCTGCTGCATCTGAACTGTCTCTCACCTTTATGAGGACAGTGGGCACTGCAGTCTTAGACAATTGGCTGTGCCCATGGCTTCTACCATTGACTTTGAGAAGTGCTTGATATTCTTCCAGGAAAGTAAAACAAGATCAAGAACACAACTGAGGCCAGGTTGTAACAGTTAGCAAGTCTTTTCAGAAGCCTTGGGAATATCAGAAAAGAAGTGAAGTAGACCAGGTGACTTATACTGCTATTAGTAACGGCTACTCTGAGAGGGCCACAGTCTAAATTTATCCTCAGAATGGAACAAACCTAGGTCCTCTGGAAACTACCACCAGCAGATGCCCTATGTCCTACAAAAAACAAAGTGCCACACAATCTGTCATTAGTCTAATTTCTCGGGTCTGGGATTTTCAGTCTGTAAATACCACCACAGGTAGAACTCCAGGATCCATGCCATGGCATGCTGGGCCAGGCACTCTCTTCTCATTCACGGCCTGCTCTCCAGCACTGGCTGAAGAGAATAAGCCTATGCACTCTTCCAGCATTCCCTTTCTTCCCACTTCTATGACCCTCCCAAACAAAGAATAATCCAAAGAATAGTCCTCTGTATTCTCCAAGGGTATGTGGTAATGTTTAAGCATTCAGTTCAGTTCAGTCGCTCAGTCGTGTCCAGCTCTTTGCGACTCCATGAAACCCAGCACGCCAGGCCTCCCTGTCCATCACCAACTCCCGGAGTTTATCCAAACTCATGTCCATCGAGTTGGTGATGCTGTCTAACCATCTCATCCTCTGTCGTCCCCTTCTCCTCCCGCCCCCAACACTTACCAGCATCTGAGTCTTTTCCAGTGAGTCAGCTCGTCGCATGAGGTGGCCAAAGTATTGCAGTTTCAGCTTTAGCATCAGTCCTTCCAATGAACACCCAGGATCGATCTCCCTTAGAATGGACTGGTTGGATCTTCTTGCAGTCCAAGGGACTCTCAAGAGTCTTCTCCAACACCACAGTTCAAAAGCGTCAAGTCTTCGGTGCTCAGCTTTCTTCACAGTCCAACTCTCACATCCATTCATGACCACTGAAAAAACCATAGCCTTGACGAGACGGACCTTTGTGGGCAAAGTAATATCTCTGCTTTTTAATATGCTGTCTAGGATGTTTAAGCATAGGGTAGTCTAAATCCACACTTAGGGAAAAACATTTCCTTATAGAAATCATAATTCATCAAAGCATAAAACTACTGAGAGAGAAAGTAGCATTGCCATATACACACTACCCTGTGTAAAACAGACAGCTGGTGAGAAGTTACAATATAACACAGGGAGCCAGCTTGGAGCTCTGTGGTGACCAGTGGGGTGGGATGGGAGGAGAGGAGGGAGGCTTAAGAAAGAGGTGATACGTGTATAATTATGGCTGATTCACGCTGATGTATGGCAGAAGCCAACACAACATTGTAAAGCAATTTTCCTCCAGTTAAAAAAACAGAAACAAAAACTACTAAGAGACGTCTTGTTAACAGCCTGAAACATGGACATTTGCTTTACCTTTAATTATTTCAGGCTTTCTATAAGAGCTAGACTTGGGTGGATTGCTTTATATTTACATATAGAGAGAGACTCCATCAGGATGTTTCCCAGCACTTAGGGAGAGTTAGTACCCAGCGGAAATTGGATCCTATGCTTTTAGAAGGTAGTTTTCCCAGCTGCTTTACTCATCAAGGTTAAAAAATAAAATCCTGGCTTCTGCCAGCCTGGTTATATCACCTGCCGTAATTACTTCTTGGAAAGCACGTCTCCTCTTCATTAGAGAGCCCAGAGGTCAGAGAGCAAAAATAGGAGCTGAAGGGAATAAATAATGCCTGGAAATAGAAAATAATGTCCAACAGATTGTCATGTGGAAACAGTGGGCTGTCATGAAATGACAAGAGATTTTGATGTAAGTCTACTTTATGGTGGATGCTTCCCTTATGGTGGGGTAACTCAGACTGAACTTCTCTGAGCCTTGTAAATGATGTAAAATGATGGTAATAATCTCTACCTTACACAGTCGAGTATTAAATGCAAAAAAAATATGATCAAGTCCTGGCAGACAGGTCGTGCTCTAGCTACAGCACTGGATGGTAGGAATAGAATGGTGAACAAATAAAAATGAGTCACTGTCTTCAATGAGATTTCAGTCCAGAAGAGAAGACAGGCATTAAACAAAGAACTATCTAATTATGATTTGTAATGACTTGACCTATTTTAGGCTGGCATGGAATGTGGTCTTGAAGTAGTGATGCTAAAGGTGGGGTTAGGGAGAATGTGTCAGGCTTCAGTCAGAGCATTCTAGGCTGCTGGAAGGTGCTCAGTAAATGGGAGCTGCTGTAATAATTACTATTTTTATCATTACTAATTTAGTAAATGTTTATTGAATATCTATCGTGTGTACTATGCCACTGTGCATACTGAGGATATGCTAAATGTGTGAATTTAAGCAAATATCTTAACTTCTTTGATCCTCATTATGTTCTCTGTAAATTGGGGACATTAATAAGAGTACCTACCTCTTTAGTCTTTCTTTGAGGCTCCAAATGAAATGGTGTATATAAAGTGTTTAGCAAATTGCCTGGCAAAAAGAGAAGATAATGTATGTTAGTAACATTGTTATTCCTCAGTAGTCAGGGCCAGCTACAGAATTTGCAGGGCTCAGTGTAAAATGAAAGTACAGGACTCTTTGTTTAAACAGTAATAAGAATCTCAGGACAGCATCAGCGAAGCATTAAAGCAAGGGGAGACAGCCCTGTCACTAGTTGCGTCATATGTCTGTATTATCCAAGCGGCTTGAATTCTTCGGTGGGGGATGGGGGCAGACCCACCTCTTTAACTGTCAGTTGAATTTCCGTTCCGTTCCGTTGCTCAGTCGTGTCCGACTCTTTGCGACCCCGTGGACTGTAGCCTACCAGGCTTCTCCGTCCATGGGATTCTCCAGGCAAGAATACTGGAGTGGGTTACCATTTCCTTCTCCAGGGGATCTTCCCGGCCCAGGGATCGAACCCGGATCTCTGGGTCTCCCGCGTTGGAGGCAGACGCTTTAACCTCTGAGCCACTTAGTTTATAAGAATAAAATAGAAGCATATTCAACATGTCAATAGATCAATAGATAATTGGCGATGTTTTCCGCAAACTTTTATTATTAAAAATGTTAAAGTGCAAAATGATAAGAATTTAATAATGAACACATGTGTATATACATCAACTAGGTTGTGCAATTTGCATTTTATTATATTTGCTTTATTATACATTCATCTATCTATTCCTCAAAGCTTCTGTTAATCTATATTGTTTTGGGTGCATTTCAAAGTAAATTCCAGATGTCAGTATCACTTACTAAAATCCTTTTTTTTTTCGCTTTTGATGTAAGATTGACATATAGAGGAGCATGCTAAATGTGTTGAGTTTTGACAAATACATATACGTCTGTGACCCATACCTTTAGAACATTCCCCATCACCCTAAAACCTTCCTTCATACCTTTTCCAAGTTAATCTCTATCTCCAACTTCCATACGAGACAACTGCTGTTCTGATTATTTTTTTCTGGAGTTTATACTTTTCAAAAGTACTTCATAAGTACTTAGCGTCAGTGCTCTCTCAAATGGGTGCACAGAAAATTCTGCAGACTGTAAAACAGGAAAGACAATTCTAGAATACGGTGTTGCAATCAACAAATATTTGTTGAGTCAAAGAGTAAAACTATTGAAATCACTTGAATGTTTTTTCTTTTTCTTTATTTTTCTTTTTGGCCATGCTGGTGGTTTGCTGGATCTTAGTTCCCCAACCAGGGATCAAACCCAAGCCCTTGGCAGTGAAAGCACAGTCCTAACCACTGGACTGCAAGGGAATTCCCACCTTTTTCTTTTTAATAGTTTAATTTTCTGGTAAAAATTATAATAATGTATACTCCAGAAAAGTGTAAATAATATGGAAAAATAAAGAGAGGACATTAAAAACCACCCATCGTGGAGGAATAAGCATTTAAAAATATTCTATGAAATTTCTCCCAGATATTTCTGCATATATCATATAGTGATGTGGATGAAATTTAATAAATATGGTTTCATACACATGTATGATCCATTTCTATCACTGAACAACGCTGTACTTTGTTACAACATGAGAACATTTTACAGGCTGACTTATGATTCCAAAATGCCATCCAAAGAGGAGGCTCGGATTTACATCCACTGATTGGCTATGTTTTAAATTCTTAAGGATGGAAAATAAATGTTTGTTTTATATTTTTTCTTGAGGGTAGAAGAGAGAAACAGGTGAAGGGCTAATCAGTTCAGTTCAGTTCAGTCGCTCAGTCGTGTCCGACTCTCCGCGACCCCATGAATCACAGCACGCCATAAGTGCCCCTAAAAGCACATCGGTCCAGTTGAACTCAGTTCAACAAATAATTACTAAGCAAAGATAAGAGGGCTTCCCAGATTGGTGCTAGTTGTAAAGAACCTGCCTGCAAATGCAGGAGACATAAGAGACACAGGTTCAATCCCTCAGTCAGGAAGATCCCCTGGAGGAGGTCATGGCAACCCGCTCCAGTATTCTTGCCTGGAGAATCCCATGACAGAGGAGCCAGGTGGGCAAGAGTCCATATCGTCGCAGTCGGACACAACTGAAGTGACTTAGCATGCACTCACGCAAAGTTAAGACTAGCTGCTGGGAACAGAAAAGATAAGGCATGAACCCAATATGTAGAATTCCCATACCCTGCTAAGTCACTTCAGTCGTGTCCGACTCTGTGTGACCCCACAGACGGAAGCCCACCAGGCTCCCCCGTCCCTGGGATTCTCCAGGCAAGAACACTGGAGTGGGTTGCCATTTCCTTCTCCCATACCCTAACAGGACAATTTCTTTGACTACAGGGATTTATCCTTACTTGAGGCTACATAATTAGCGAGGATCATAAGGATCTACTCCCAAAGGAGCAATGAGTCCTATATTAAATTTGGTACAAAACTCAAAAGATATAAGCGAAAAGCAAGTTTCCCTCCTGTCCTTCTTCCCTACATCTCTCACCCAGTGTTTGATTCTTTAGAGTTTACCACTGTTACTGATTTCCTGTATCTCTTCCCAGAAAATGCTCTGCATATATATACAGGCATATGCTGAGCAGGCAAAAATATTAATTGTCCACTCACTGCTTACTCATTCATGCAATTTTAAAATACAATTGTATGATACCTACACATAATTTTGCATGTTGCTTTTAAAATTATACCTTGGAGATTGCTCCATATTTATTCATATGGAGATGCTTCATTTATTTTTAGCTTGGAAATCATTACATAGCCATTCTTAGAGAGTCTTCATTCTTTTGTTTTTTTTTTAACTATCTACACAGTATACCACTGTGTGAATGTAATTTATTTAACTGGTACATTATTGATGGACCCCAAGTTTAGTCCCGATATTTTGCTAATATGATCCTGCAGTGATTGTGTGAATCTTCTGGCTTTGAATCGAGTTAGTAAGTACTTGGTAGAGGCATTTGTTGGGTTATAGATGAATATTTACAAGTACAAAGCATTAAATATATATGCCGTGTCTGAAGTATGTTCCCCTAAAACCACTGTTAAAACAAAACAAAAGCCTAAGAGCCAACAGGAAATCTCCACCCACTTAGTCAGACTCCTCAGGAGCAGTAAATAGACAGGCCTATCCAGTGTCTTCCAGGTTCACAGAGGAGCTTTGTCATACTAGTAGTAGCTCATTGTAGAGTCCATGCTTTGGCACTAAGAACTTCCCTTAGAGAGTTTGGATCTAGCAATATAACATACAAATACTCTCTTGTCACACAAATAATTCATCAAAAGGCCTTGGGACATGCAAACGCAGAAACAGATTTCCTCTTGCCCTTCCCATTAATTTTTTTTTTACTTCATTTGAAATAATTGTACTTAGAGAAGAGTTTCAAGAATAGCTCAAAGAACTCCCACACACTTTTTATTCAAATTCACCACTTTTTAACATTTGGAGAACCTTTCCTTACACACACACATACACACATACGTACATGTGTATTTATGTATGTATTTACGTGAGATTTTTTTTAATGGATTAGTTAAGAGTAGGTTGTATATATAATGCTGTTTTATCCCTTAATATATTCCCTAAAAATGGGAATAATCTGTTGATTTTGAGGAGAAAGTCTGACCTGGCTACCTTCTGTTCTTTTTTGAGAATCATTAAGAGCTAGAAGTAACCTGAAAGTGTCTAGTTCACCTCCTTTACACACAGGGAAACCCAGAATTAGCAAATTAGTCAGTCAAAGTCATATTGCTAATATCTGTGAGGAGATCCTCTCTTCTGGCTCTTTCCTCTCTACAAGCCACTTGGTATTATCTGGTCCAAACCATTCAATAGGTTTTATAAATGAGGAAACTACAGCCCAGAAAGGGTTTATGATTTGTCTAAGATCACACAAGAAGTTACTTTCCTGGATTCCAAAGGTAGGTATACCTTTTTGTTTGGGGCTCAAGAAGAACACTAATTTTCCTGTATTTGCACTCAGTGGATAAGCTGATGAATGGACATCTCGTGCTTTTGCCTGCCCAGCAATCCTTCCCTTCCCCCTCCTTCTGTCAACAGCTTTGGGAAACTATCCTTCTCCCATTGGATACAGAGTTAGTGGGACTGTACTTCAAAGTTCTGCACTTTTCTGGCCATGAAATGGGCATGTAACCCAGCCTCAGTCGCTCAGCTTCTCTAGGGCATTTGAATTTTTTTTTTTTTAATAAAGAACAGACTCTTTCTACTTGTTTATTTATTTTTGGTTGTGCTGGGTCTTCTTTGCTGCTCATGGGCTTTCTCTAGTTGTAGTGACTGGGGCTACTCTTTGTTGCCATGCCCAGGCTTCTTATTGTGGTGGCTTCTCTCGTTGCAGAGCATCAGCTCCAGGTTGCTTGTGTGTCAGTAGCTGTGGCACAGGGGCTCATTAGGTGTGGCACTCAGGCCCTAGATCATGTGGGCTCCCATAGTTGTGGTTCACAGGCTTTAGTTGCCCTCAGCATATGGAATCTTCCCAGAGCGGGGATTGAACCCTTGTCCCCTGTATTGGCAAATGGACTCTTATCCACTGCATGGACTGTGCCCACCAGGTTCTTCTGTCCACCGAAGTTTCCAGGCAAGAACACTGGAGTGGGTTGCCATTTCCTTCTCCAGGGATTCTTCCTGACCCAGGAATTGAACCCTGGTCTCCTGCATTGCAGGCAGATTCTTCACCATCTGAGCTACCAGGAAAGCCCTGTATCCACTGCACTTCAAGGGAAATCTGGGCATTTGAATATTGAGGAGAGAGCCTCAAGGATTGAAAAAGATTGAGTTGATAAGGAGGCTCAGTTCAGTCGATCAGTCGTGTCTGACTCTTTGTGACCCCATGGACTGCAGCACGCCAGGCCTCCCTGCCCATCACCAGCTCCTGGAGTTTACTCAGACTTATTTCCATTGAGTTGGTGATGCCATCCAACATCTCATCCTCTGTTGTCCTCTTCTCCTCCCACCTTCAATCTTTCCCAGCATCAGGGTCTTTTCAAATCAGTCTGTTCTTCACATCAGATGGCCAAAGGATTGGAGTTTCAACTTCAGCATCAGTCCATCCAATGAATATTCAGCACTGATTTCCTTTAGGATGGACTGGTTGGATCTCTCTGTTATCCAAGGGACTCTCAAGAGTCTTCTCTAACACCACAGTTCAAAAGCATCAATTTTTCAGTGCTCAGCTTTCTTTGTAGTCCAACTCTCACATCCACACATGACTACTGGAAAAACCATAGCTTTGACGAGATGGACCTTTCTTGGCAAAGTAATGTCTTTGCTTTTTAATATGTTGTCTAGGTTGGTCATAACTTTTCTTCCAAGGAGCAAGCGTCTTTTAATTTCATGGCTGCAGTCACCATCTGCAGTGATTTTGGAGCCCCGAAAAGTAAAGTCCATCACTGTTTCCATTGTTTCCCCATCTATTTGCCACAAAGTGATGGGACTGGATCCTATAATCTTAGTTTTCTGAATGTTGAGCTTTAAGCCAACTTATTCACTCTCCTCTTTCACTTTCATCAGTTCCTTAGTTCCTCTTCACTTTCTGCCATAAGGGTGGTATCATCTGCATATCTCAGGTTATTGATATTTCTCCTGGAAATCTTGATTCCAGCTTGTGCTTCATCCAGTCCAGTATCTCTCATGATGTACTCTGCATATAAGTTAAATAAGCAGGGTGACTCTGATGCTGGGAGTGATTGGGGGCGGGAGGAGATGGGGACGACATAGAATGAGATGGCTGGATGGCATCACCAACTCTATGGACATGAGTTTGAGTGAACTCTGGGAGTTGGTGATGGACAGGGAGGCCTGGAGTGCTGTGATTCATGGGGTCGCAAAGAGTCGGACACGACTGAGCGACTGAACTGAACTGAACTGAAGCAGGGTGACAATATACAGCCTTGATGTACTCCTTTTCCTATTTGGAACTAGTCTGTTGTTCCATGTCCAGTTCTAACTGTTGTTTCTTGACCTGCATACAGATTTCTCAGGAGGCAGGTCAGGTGGTCTGGTATTCCCATCTCTTTCAGAATTTTCCACAGTTTTGTGATCCACACAATCAAAGGCTTTGGCATAGTCAATAAAGCCAAAGTAGATGTTTTTCTGGAACTCTCT
The DNA here is from genome assembly GCF_049115385.1 of Moschus berezovskii. Lineage (NCBI taxonomy): Eukaryota > Metazoa > Chordata > Mammalia > Artiodactyla > Moschidae > Moschus > Moschus berezovskii. The sequence goes on from NC_142483.1 coordinate 17,032,237, forward strand.
TGCTTTTCCGGTGATCCTACGGATGTTGGCAATCTGATCTCTGTTTTCTCTGCCTTTTCTAAATCCAGCTTGAACATCTGGAAGTTTATGGTTCATGTACTGTTGAAGCCTGGCTTGGAGAATTTTGAGCATTACTTTGCTAGTGTGTGAGATGAGTGCAATTGTGCGGTAGTTGAGAGTCCCTTGGACTGCAAGGAGATCCAACCAGTCCATTCTAAAGGAGATCAGTCCTGGGTGTTCATTGGAAGGACTGATGCTGAAGCTGAAACTCCAATACTTTGGCCACCTCATGCAAACAGCTGACTCACTGGAAAAGACTCTGATGTTGGGAGGGATTGGGGGCAGGAGGAGAAGGGGACGACAGAGGATGAGATGGCTGGATGGCATCACCAACTCGATGGACATGAGTTTGAATGAACTCCGGGAGTTGATGATGGACAGGGAGGCCTGGCGTGCTGTGATTCATGGGGTCGCAAAGAGTCGGACACAACTGAGCGACTGAACTGACTGACTTGAAGATAAGGAGGCTACTTACTGGTTTTTGTTGAGCATCAGCTCTGCTTCCCATCCTTCCTGAGAATCTCTTCTTTAATGTTTATTTCCATTCTCTTAGCTACCCATGTCTTTCCAGTACTTTCCATAGGCTTATGTTTGCCAGGGGTAGTTTCTGTTGTTTGCAAACAAAGGACTCTAACCAGTAACAGCTGACTTGAAAAAGTTTTGCTTTCTGCAACACTTGCTGAAACAGAACTGCGACATCGGTTGCAAGGAAAAAGTTGGGCCTGGGTACACCCTTCCTCAAAGCTCAGCATGAAAAGGCTTTTCAGGCTCATCACTGTGCCATTCAGTCTAACTGATGACATTCCACTTTCCCATTCCCTGAAATATGTGAACGTGTTCCTTCACAGAGCAACCTTTCTGTTAGTTGTCCTTCTTAGAAATATCTCCAGCGAGGAGGCTGGAGTGGTTATTTTAACTCATTGCCCCCAAAGTATCCATCTGGGTAGAGTGGTAAAATACAATCTGATTTGACCACAGTAGTCCAGGGTGGGCTCCCTGCCTGATTGATCCTAGGGTTTGCCACCAGTAGGAAATGAAGACACCACTCGTTGTCTTTCCTGATCACCTGAGAGGACTTTTGGAACTCACTCACTCATATGCAAGGACACATTGGTATCTCCAGAATAACATTCAGACAGAGTAGTCTGAGTCTTCATCCAGGAAGAAAAAAAAATCTCCAAGAAAGATGATCATCTTCAAAGAAATTCACAAGTTCTTGTTGAAAGCAGCTTTTTCTTCCTTAAAAAATTTTAAAATTTTCACATTCTTAGAATTATATATATATTATATATAGTTAACATTATGTATAGTTTATTATTGTTAATATTATTATTTACAATATTACATATTATTTACAATATGAGAGCAATTTAGCTTCTCATTAGACACTCAAGAACAGGCTTTTGCATGACTAAAGATCCAGTCATTTAACAAATACTCTTAGGTCAACTCTGTGCTAGGCACATAGCAAAATCAAACAGGTTCCTTACTCTTACAGAGTTTACAGTCCAGAGGGACAACAGACCTTAATCAAGATATTATACTTGTACAGGGCTTCCCTGGTGGCTCAGAGGTTAAAGCATCTGCCTCCAATGCGGGAGACCCGGGTTCGATCGCTGGGTCGGGAAGATCCCCTGGAGAAGGAAATGGTAACCCACTCCAGTATTCTTGCCTGGAGAATCCCATGGACGGAGAAGCCTGGTAGGCTACAGTCCACGGGGTTGCAAAGAGTCAGACACGACTGAGCGACGGAACGGAAGGAACGGAACCCCATTACAAAGTGTTATAGGTGCTATGAAATGACAAGTACAAAGATCTGTGAGAGATGGAAAGTAAACAGTTTTTCTCAAAACAAATTACGTAATTCCAAGGGAATTTCTTAAAAAGGCTAGAGGACAATCCCTCCCCCAGGTCTATGAATCTATGAGTGATCTGTGAGTGTACCAGCCCAGCCATGGTCAAAACAATAGTAAAAGATCTAGTCCCCCTTTCAGAGCAAAACTCAGGGGTTCTGCCTTTATTTTCTCATTGTGTTAATCATTATTGTTTTCAAAACCAAATAGAAGAAGAAAATCATTCAAAGTGTCCATTTTAAAGGCAAATTCAAATGGAAAGATATATTCATTTTCTATTGCTGCTATAACAAACTACTATAAATGGAGTGGCCTGACACAATTTGTTAAAATTCTATAGATTGGAAGTATAACTGGGTCTCACTAGGATAAAAGCAAGGCATTGGCTTTTCTGAAGTCTCTAGGAGAGTATAGGTTTCTTTGCCTTTTTCCAGCTTCTAGAGGCTTCCTTCATTTCTTGGTTCATTGCTCCCCTTCCTCCATGTTCAAAGTCAGCAACAGGTTGAGGCCTCATGTCACATCTCTCTGATTTACTTCCTGCCTTCCTCTTCCACTTTTAAGGACTCATGTGATTAAAAGTAGATCCACCCAGGTAATCCATGATAATCTTCCCAGCTCAAACTCTGCACCCTTAATTATACCTGCAAAGTCCCCTTTGCCTTATGTAACCTAAGGTACTCTTACTTGTAGGTTCTTTGGATTAGAATATAGACATCTTTTAGAGGCTGTTGTTCTGACTACCACAGGAGGCATGGAAAATGTTGGTAAGGGTGAAAAAAGGAAGAGATGCTTCATTCTTTGTGGACAAAGAGGTACAAGGTGATGGCATTTTTCTACATATGGTGGTTATCTCTGGGCAGTGGAATTATGGGTAATTTTTTTATACTTCTCTGCTTTCCAAGCTTTCTACATTATAAATAAAATACTTTTTAAAAAAACGCTATATTTTAGTCATTTAGAAGAATGTCTATTGTAAGGAAGTGGACATTGAGACATTTCAGAATAGTGTCATGATTGCAACCCACTGTGAAAAGTTTGGTTTGTGTGTGTGTGTCTCACACATACACACACACACAGATACATGGAAAAGGCAAAATGGCCAAATGATAAGTCAAAGAGGAGTATATATGTGCAGTCATTGTAATTGTAGTTTTCCTGTACATTCAAAATGTTCTATAGTAAAAAGCAAAACTCAAATGGACAGAGAATGTATATTGATTTCATATTCTAATTATCATTTTCAAGAATAACAGAGTCTAAGTGTGAAAAGATAAGTTACAAAATCAAGGCACATTTTTTCTGGCAACCATCTTTGCTGCTGATACCAAGTTATATAATTCGATTCCAGGAGTTAGAGACATGAACCTGACTGGTTTCACTTGAAAAGTTCTCATTTCTATAGGAATGCTTGTTCCCTGTCAACAGCCTACTAATTTGTCCTAGCATTTCATATGTTCTCCTTGTTAGCATGCTGGACTTGTACAGAGCAGATTGGGTTCTCAAAACAATATGCCCAGTGTCCGACCAGCTCTGTAATTTGACGGGCACAGTACAAAGTAAAAATGAGGGAACTTTTGTTCAAAAAAAGTATTAAGAATTTCATGACAGCAGAGTCCTTCTCAATGCAGACCCTGTGTAAGTTCACACACTTATGAAATCGGCCCTACACAAAGCCCAGCAGACTCCACCAATGGTCTCCTCCCACCAAGCCTTCTATGCTGGGCATGCTTGATGGGAATAGGCGTGGAGGAAGAGCAGGAACTCTAGACTCATTTTACTACATAGTCTCATTACTCCATTTCAGCCAAATGTCTTAGGAATGCTTGCAATCAAAGATTCCATCTAGGAAGTCTGTGAATTATTACCATTCAGTGAGATGCTTCTGACCATTATCAATGACACTGTTGTGCAGTTATAGAAACAATGCATTTATCTGAAACAAAAGCTCTAATGTAGCTTATTAAAAGGAAATAAAAATAATTATATTAATATTAAAAAACTGATTTAAAATGTTAGTCTTCTCAAAATAAAGAATATACTTTAAATATTTTTTTAAAAAATCACTAGATGAACAAAACCATCATGTATAAACAGTCTCTGATATTTTAATTGGTAACTAAGTTATTTAAAAACAAACCCAAATATACCAGTAAAAATTGAGAAAGAAAATGCCTCGTGTGGCTTTTTGACCCATCCCTTTTATTCTTAAGCGTTTGCTGCATTCCAGCTAACATTCTTAAATTGATTATAAGAAGCAAGAGAACACTCCCAGTAATCAAAAGGGAACTTACACGAGTGACCGAAAAAATACAGTTTCTTATCTTCTTCTTTCTAGCAACTGAACAACAGCAACAACAATAATATTTATCACGTTTAGTAATAAGGATCCTAATGTTGATTTTCCTATTTCTGATAATATGATATTTTTAAAAGGGCATGCCTCAGATGGGCTTAGAAAAACATCTGAAAGGATATAGCTAATAAACTGTTAACAGTAGCTAGCCCTGGGCTGAGGATTTGTAATGAGGATAGAGAGAATTTTTACTTTCCTTACTTTAGCCTATATAAATATATGCAATGAATATGTGTTCACTTTATCAATAAAAAAATCAATAAAGAAATTTTTCAAAAAGAACAACAAATACAGCCTATACTTTAGGTCTAGCATGGCAATTTTAGAATCAGTCGCTTAATCTCTTTAGTCTCAGTTTCCCTACCTATAAAATGGGGTTAGTACCACGTAGAGATGTTATGAGAAAAATGTATGGTAAATACACTTTCAATAAATGATCCTTCTCTGAGCCTCAGGTTACTTGCCTGCAGAATGTGGGAACTTGATTAGTTGTCCATGATCTTTCTGAGAGTTAATCTTCAGATTCCCTCCTTTTATATTCACAGAAAAAGACTGCTACGTGAAAAATAAATCTCTTTACTTGTCTGCAGGTAATTGTTTTTCTTTTATTTCCTGAAGAACCAGGAAGCCAACAACCAATGAGCAGTACCTCTGGAATGTTTGGGTAACTCCACCCTGGGCACCTGGGAAATGACAGAGTATTTCCATTCATTAGAATCTCCCTGATCGGAGGGGGGTGGGGTGGTGTGGGGAGAGGTTTTCTTATTGTGAAGAAGATTAAACTTCAGTTTCAAGAAGCCAGTTTCTGCCATTAAAAATAGTATATCCTCTCAATTTTAATCTTTGACTACTCCAGTTCTCCTCTTTAGTTTGCTTACTTATATGTGTTTGCAACTCAGATACTCTGCTTAAGCAGTTATGCAAGTTATTCACTATATCATATGTCATTGGTTAAAATCCAATTCTATGATTATCAAATGCATATTAAATGAGTTTACAGAGTAAACTCTGTAAGTTGTCTCTTACACATCTGAAATGCTAATAATTGCCTATCTTTCATGGTACTAGGGAAATAATTTTGCAGTTCTTCCTTTCTTTTTCTTAGATTGAAAAGTAGCATGGATCATAGCAGTGGTAGTAATGATCAGTTTATTTAAAAAGTAAAAATAAAAGAGGAAGAGAAAGATACCTCATTGGGAAATACAATACTATCATTTCGCATTTCTCAAAACATAACATGCTTTTTATTTAATTAAAATATTGTATGGATACTGAATCATAGAGAGCAACAACCCACATGGCTTAGAATTCAAAATATCTCATGTCTGAGATGTCTTAATTTAAGCCTTTTTTGTGCCTACCAAATACCAGTGGGTGAAGAACGCCTTCAATGCCATTTTAGCATTTCCAGCACCCTCCATAGCTTCATAAGATTTTTTACCCTTCCAGGTTATAGCAGTCCCAGCTTTTCTTTGGGAATAAATGTGAAAAATGTATTGTCTTTGTTTAACATTCATTTTAAGAGACTGTAGTAGAATTGAACATAAAGATTTACATTTTGTTTCTACATTTATGAATATATTTCTCTATATGCAAATTAGAAATAATACAGCTTGCCTCTTACTGTATGTGGAAGGCTGGAAGAATTCTTAATATTAGTAATAATAACAGAAACTGACCTTCTTTGAGCATCTACTATTTTCTAGGCATCATTATCTTATTTTATCCTAACATTATCTTATTTAATCTTAAGACTCTGAGGGGTACTATATACTTGTTTTTCAAATGAGGAAATTGAAACTTAGAGAAGCTAAATAATTTATAATTTACAGTGCTTTTAAATGGTGATGCAATGTCTGATTTTGAAACCTTGATTTTCATGATTCTACTTTGGTCTTCTGGGAGAAAGGTGGGAATATTCTGAAGACCACTGCATTCATTGCCTGCAAGTCCTGCAGCAACTGAAACTACTTTTCTATGTCCTTCTTTCTTGATCACCTCTCCTTATGCCTACGTGAACTCCTAGTTGTGGCATGTGGAATCTAGTTCCCTGACCAGGGATTGAACCCGGGCCCCCCTGCATTGGGACCACAGAATTTTAACCACTGGACCACCAAGGAAGTTCTGATTCCTACTAATTTTTCACATCAGTTTAATTACTCCACCATGCTCCATTCTAAAGGAGATCAGTCCTGGGTGTTCATTGGAAGCTGATAAGTCGCTTCAGTCGTGTCTGACTCTGTGCGACCCCACAGACGGAAGCCCACCAGGCTCCGCAGTCCCTGGGATTCTCCAGGCAAGAACACTGGAGTGGGTTGCCATTTCCTTCTCCAATGCATGGAAGGAAAAAGTGAAAGTGAAGTCGCTCGTCATGTCTGACTCTTTGCGACCCCATGGACTGCAGCCTACCAGGCTCCTCCATCCATGGGATTCTCCAGGCAAGAGTACTGGAGTGGGGTGCCATTGCCTTCTCCAGTTCATTGGAAAGACTGATGCCAAAGCTGAAACTCCAATACTTTGGCCACCTCATGTGAAGAGTTGACTCACTGGAAAAGACTCTGATGCTGGGAGGGATTGGGGGCAGGAGGAGAAGAGGACGACAGAGAATGAGATGGCTGGATGGCATCACCGACTCGATGGAAGTGTTTGAGTGAACTCTGGGAGTTGGTGATGGACAGGGAGGCCTGGCGTGCTGTGGTTCATGGGGTCGCATAGAGTCAGACACGACTGACTGAACTGAACTGATGCTCCCATTATCCTTGATAAATTCATTACAGCAAGAATCTTATTGTAATGTGTCATCACCTAAATCGTGAACTACTCAAGGGAGTCTTTTTTTTTTCTTTCCATTGTTGTATTTCCAGGGCCTATGGCAGTAGCTGTTTCCCACCTTCAAATTAAATATTTTTAGAGTGAATGAATGAAAAGACTTATAAGTTAAGTGACTTATAAGTTCATGCACAGAACTCATTAGGGTTATGTGGAGAGTCCTATATTACTTTATTCCACAAAAGCCTAAAAGTTACTACAAGTGAAAAAAATTTCATCATTTCTTATATTAAAAATTTTCAACACATCCTTATTTTTCTCCAGAATACAGTACCAGGAACACAGTAGTAATTCAGTACATACTTGGTGAAATAGTGAAGAATGTTAGAAAAATATACAAGGTCTTTATAATCTTCTATAATCTAACACATATTCTAATACTTTATCCTGTAATAATTAGTAACATATGTACTTTTCAATCCTGTATCAAATATTTATTTAGTCACTATTATGTGCCAGGCATATTGTCCCATTGTTTCAAAGAACCTTATTCTTTTCCTCTCTGGAAACTTATGAAGCCATTCATCAAATACTATATTTGTTGTGGTTTTCCTACCAGCCTTCTTTCAGTTCAGTTACCTCCCACAGAAGACCATCTCTGACTCCTTTAGCACCCAGTGCTTGCTTAACCCTGATTACATCAAAGTGAAGTTACCTCTGTCACCCTTCTCTCCCCATCCCTATCTCATAGTACTCAGGTGTAATCTCATAAGAAAAATTTGAGGTTTTACGAACCTATGGGAACTCGGGAGTTGGTGATGGACAGGGAGGCCTGGCGTGCTGTGATTCATGGGGTTGCGAAGAGTCCTACAGGACTGAGCGACTGAACTGAACTGACTGATGCACCTATGTGTTTCCAGGGTTCAGGAGTGAGCTTGGGACCGGGCCTCTGTTCTGTATATACAAATTGAAATGCACTGTCGTTACTCTTTTATGAGCAAATGGATTACTACTTTGAATTCCCACAACAGGTGAGTTAAGTATTATCTCCATGTAATTGATGACAAAACGAGGCTTAAAGTGGTTTAGAAATGTGCCCAAGGTCACACATTGGTGAAGCCTGTTGTCATAGGAATCTGAAGAATGAAGTCACCACTGATTCTAAATGAATATGGCTCATTTCTTCTATCTTTTTCTTGAAAATTTCGTTTAGATTTCGCGAAGTCTTTCCCTTTTGAGACTAATGACTCCTCATCTACCTTACTATTTTGAGTGCAAGAAATACCCCTTTCTTCATATTCGAAATTGTTCGACCTGTTTCTGGAAGCAACGTGATGTTAACTTTTCTGATATAACACTCATTTCGGGGTAGACTGAGTTAGGAGCCCTGGGGGACAAGATAGGCCCAGTTTACAGTAAGGTCATTTGACATGGAATGCAGGGCCTAAGAAAGTTTTCCTCCGGGCAGGATACCTAGCAAGGGGAGAATGGACCTTAGGTGCACAAATCCTAAGGCTTATGGGAATTTAATTGCTCACACCTAGGGCAGCTGTGGGGGACTGTGTTGACCACAGCTAAGATGGATGCTAATAACATCTCCTTCGGATGAGTTTGTCCTCCTTGCTCATTGGTATTTTCAACGAGGACTACAGTGAATAAAATTTAGGAAAAGCAGGCGCCTTCTTACCAAGATGGTAAAGTAGGAAGTTGGCAAGTTATGTTTAGAAAACCTTCAACAAGTCAAAAAAAATTTTATTGCCCTTAACCAAAATGGTAGTAAAGGTTGCCCCACGGTTTTGAAGCGTCTAACCCTTAACTAAGATGGCGTTTGGAGGCTTGTTGAAAATCGGCTTGCCCTCTTCTCTGCCCTTGACCAATATGGCTTCCGCTGCTTCAGTCACGTGACACCCCGACTACGGCGCGGGAGAGGGGGTAGGAGGGCCTTTGAAGGGTGCGCGTTCCCGTGGCGGTGCACCGGGTAGGTTTCAGTCAGAGTCACTATGGCGGCTGGCGCTGGCAAGGTAAGCTGAGGCGGCGGCGGCAAGGGAAGACGGACCCGTCGTGGCGTCCGGGCTCCCAGTCCCCTGAGCCCGTCCGCAGAGAGGTCGGCCGAGGTCGAGGGCGGTCGCGGGGTTTGGCTGGGGTGGGTTGAGAGGGGCGAGGGCTGAGGCGGGCGGGCACCGGCTCCTGACGGCCGTTTGTTTTCCTGTTTTCCCCCTCAGGTCGGAAAGTTTCCTGCCTCGTCGGTCACAGCCTGAGCGTGTCCCACCGGCCGCGAGTGGTGGAGGCTGCGGCGGACCCACCCCGGGGCCTCCAGGCCTCTCCCCCGATCTCCGGGCCAGCCTCCCTCCCCCACCGCCTCGTCCGCCTGGAGCTGCGGCTGCTGCCCCTGAGATGCGACCCTCGCGGGGGCGACCCTGAGACGAGGCGACCGGTGTGCTGAGCACCAGCCGGGAGCCCAGGCGCCCGGGGACCAACTTCCTGCGGCCCAAGAGCCCGGAGCCTCCCTCCGGGTCGCGCCTTGCTCGGTTCGCACCCGCCTGCGGAGCCGGATCCCCGCCCTGGTCGCGGGGACGCCCGCCAGGTGCCCGGGAGGCCCGCCTCGGCCGCTGCCCGCGCCCCCGCCGACCCCAGCTCCTCGTGCCAAGGACCCCAGCCACCGCCGTCTGAGCCCGGGCGGTCCGGGCACCCGGTGCCACCTCCCGGGCGGCCTCCGCGCAGCAGGGGCAATGCAGACTGTCCCGCTGGCCGTCTAGAGCCCTCCGCCGACTCCTCCATCGCCTTGTCCCGCCACTCCCGAGGCCCTCGAGGACGGGCGGTGGCCGCCCAGGGGTGCTCAGCTACACCTTTCTTCCGCCCGCAAGGACCTTTCTGGCCACACCGACCCTTCCTTCATGCTGCAGTGCTGCAACATTTCCGCCACCGAGGGGGAAAAGCGGCCACGATCCCAAACAAAACACAAGAATTGGCGTGTGACTCATCTGCTTGGATACCTCCACCCCCCAAACTGTCTTCCAGGAGTTTTGTGGGCCGAAGCTGTCCGATGTTTGAGCCTTTACTTCCCAGGGAAGAAGATGGACTGAAAGCCTCCAGTGGGGGACTTTTGGGTGATCAAGGCGCTGCTGGGTTTTCAAGGAGGTGATGGGGCTTGCGCTGGCTTGTCTTCCCACCCAAGTGAAGAGTTGTTGATGTTCACTGGTTATGCTTAGACAATGTACAGTTTGCTTTAATTTAAAATTTGGGGGGGGGATAAGGGGGTCTAGGCTTGTGAAGGGCAACTCGGATCCGGTGGAACTCCTCTTTGTCCCTGGTAGGAGAGACACCCCCAAGTCTGTCCTCGATGCCGTCAGCCTTGGCCATCTTCACTTGCCGCCCGAACTCACACCCGTTTCAGGAGCGTCATGTCTACCTGGACGAGCCCATTAAAATTGGCCGCTCCGTGGCCCGCTGTCGACCAGCGCAGAATAATGCTACCTTTGATTGCAAAGTGCTGTCCAGGAACCATGCTCTCGTCTGGTTTGATCACAAGACGGGCAAGGTAATGTCACTAAGTTGTCTAACAATCGTTGCTTTTCATTTCCCTTTGCCCTTTCTGCGTCAATGTATGCAGGATCCCAGGGTTTGCACCCAGAGGAGACTTTTCAGCCTGGCGGGGAAACCCAACTTTTTGTGTGTCTGGTTCTAGTGATTGAATGGAAAACAGAGAAAGAATTGTAATTAAATGCCTGGAGAGGGCGATGGCATCTTGATAACGTGGTCATTCCCAGTGAAATCCTAAACCCTAATTCGTTTTAGAAAACTAGATAGTGAAACTTGGCTTCTTGCTTTCATTCTTTTCGGAAAGGTGAATTGGCAGTTCAGTGCTTGATGAAGAAAGCAGCACTTCCCAGAGCAATGCAGGGAATCTGCGGCCAGTACTACCCTGGGGCTCAAGTGTCTCAGTGATGAGATGTAGTTAACACCAGAGCTTTTAACTGAGGACCTTTCTAGCAAAGGACAGTGTTTGTGTAAATTTACATTTTTAAAAGATTTGATACATATTTACCTATGAAGGAGTAATTTGCAGTTATCAAAGGTAATTTAATTAAGCATGAACAACTGTAACTTTATAATTTCCGAGTTTTGTTTGCAAGTTGGGTGAACATATACCAATTGCTTTTGAAAATCACTGTTGATGTTCACTTCAGCACTTATTAAAAACAACTAATGCATACTTACAAAGATGATACTTAGAAATCATTGTTAAAATTATTTTCTGAAATTATATCCAACTCTGTCGATTATTGCATTACCTAGAGGTTATAGGATGAATTTAGTTCTCATTATGTGTGAGTATTTTAGCATTTTTATGTTGGCACCCTACGTAACTGTACATGTAAGTGCTTTTATGTCTTAAGAATACAAGAAAAAAAAATTGAGTAAAAAGACCCTTTCAATTTTAAAGCTATCTTTGTATGTGGAGAGTACACTAAAGAGCTCATCTTTGTGCTTAAATCTCAAGTTTTAGTTAAGCTACTGAATCGGTTCCAACTTAGCATAAGTTATGTAAGACTAATAATATCTCTGGTTTTACCTCTTGACTTTTTGTACCATCTTTCTGAGTTTAATGATTGTCTTTTTTAAAAGAAGAATTTAAATCTTTTAGAAGAGTTGTGTTTTGAAATGAAGGAAACCTGAGCCTGAAAAGGAAGAGAGAAAGCAATACTCCTGAATCAAGGAATTATTATATAAATCGTTGTTCACAGAAAGGAGGAATAGATTGCCCAAGTGCTCTGTGCTTGCATAAGATCTATATCCTACTCTGCATGTAGGGTGAGAACTAAAAAGTATGTTATTTTTCTGTGTAACACCAGATGCTCCTTATCTGTGGAACAGATCCTTTTTTCTCCCTGGGAACTAAAGTTTGGGTGCCTGAAAGACCTCATAGATTACCCATAGTTATTTAAAGAACTCATCTTTCCAGCAGACAAATTCAGACAGCAGTTACCAGCTAGTTGCCTTAACCAGCTTTTACATTTTTGTCTTTCTGTATCCCTGGGTAACAATTAAGGTTCAATTTAATCAGATAATAAGGTTGCTTAAAGTACATTGCACATGTACCTTCTTTATTCTGATTCAATACTTAAAGAAGGCTCAGATTTTTTTCTTTTACTTAGTTTAAAACAGTGATTACATGAACAGTGCTTTTCGTGGTTATACTAAAACCTGCATAATCAGTTATTTTGAGATGACTAAGAATAGATCAATAGTGTTTTTTTTATAAATTGATATGATATGTTAAACTTTTGTATGGAATTTATTAAAAAAACCTCATCTTTAAAGGATCACAGCTTATTTCTACCATTTGATTTTTTTTTTTCTTTCTTGCTTTTATTAGCTAAAACATACTCAGGATGTGAGGCCTTTACTTTAGGGTTAGATATGACTATTTATTATTGTACCACCTAATCTGGTTAAAACAAATAACCTGTCAGATCTTGCCATGTGATCAAATTGCTCTAGGAATTAACTACTTAAAATTTAGGTTTGAACAGACAGTAGGTTTTCATTGAGCATCTGTTATGTGCCATATATTGTAAGGTACATAGTTATAAAGAAAACCCACAGTTTGACCAAGTATCACTTAACTGTTTTCTCTGTATGAAATTTCTAGTATAAGGATTTGTTATAATTGTATCATAACAAAAGTCCCCAGGGCCTAATATATATTCCCAGCAGATTTCTTTGTATAATACTAGAATCCCCTCCTCTGTAAGCATTGCCTCAGGTAAATTTGTTTGTTTTTCCTCAACCTGCTTTAAACTTCAGGTTTCTCTTCTGGAGATAATAATAGTATCTATTGTTGTTTTCGATTCAGGTTATCATGTAAATCACTTAGCACCCTGTTGCTTGCCCTTAATAAGGGCTCAGTCCTTAGAGAAGAGGGTGTTTGGGGTGGAGAGATGAAGGAACCATCTAGGCAGGTCTTTGCAATTTGCTATAGTGCTGTGGAATCTTAGGAAGGTAGTGCGACATTTTTTTTCTTTCATGTGTGGAAATAATTTTTTAAATTGAAACACAAGAAGTTGACAATTTTGTCCAAATTGGCACCTTACCTGGGAAGTGGAGAATTGGGGTAATATGCCCTTTGGTTGACTTTCAATTTATGAGTGTTGCATTCTGCATTTGCCATTAAGAGAAGACCTTTAAAAGCTGAAAGAAATAATAACCACTTAAAACTTTCTGATTAGTCAAGCAATACATGTTTATTGTAGGAAATCTGCAAAGTGTAGGCAGATGGAGAGCTCGGTGATACTTTTTAATGCTAAGTTCATGGAATGTTTTCTTGGTATTTAAAGCCTGGTGACAGGTTTGGCACAAAGTGGAATTTAATAATCTTCCCCAAATCATCTACTTAGTGATGTAGTAGGTGGATGTTGCCCAGCTTGGATTCCGGCCCTGTGTATCATCTTTCACTCCTTTTTGGAGGTCAGACTCTTCAAATTAGATGGCAGATAATAGCATGTTATAATTTTTCTGTTGACTCAAGGTACCACTGAGCAAGCAAATCTGTCCATATGGTGGTTACATAGAAGAGCTAGTAAATCAGGACTGCCTCCTGATTTGGATGGCCCTGTCTGATTTGAATCTTTGTGTATCAGTGATAGTCTAGTGGTTGACACAGTAGTCTATTTCCAGTCTTAATCTAGTTTACCAAGTAGTAAGTACTAGTAGTAGTTGTCTACTTCCAGTTTCACTTTTTAAATTTAATTTCAACACATTCTTGAGCACCTCTTCTATCATGATCTGTTTTAGTGGAGGGCATAGTGGTGGGTGAGGGAACGGGGAGAAAACTTATAAGAATTGGTGAGAAATTGTTACCCCTTTTCAGGAGTTTATATTTCAGATCAAGAGGATGACTAGGCACTTTGAGAACAGTTGATTTGGGATAAGACAGTATTATTTAAGTTTAAATGGCAAGAGAAGGATGGTATTTGAGACTTTAAAATAGGAGTAGATAGGTAGGTAAAGAGAAGATGCTTTTCTGGATTGTGTTTGTGTATGAGAGGATGAAGGTGGAATGAAACAGACACGGAAACTGATTTTGTTGGACTGAAGGGTCCTTTTGGAGAGTTGCTATGATAGTAGCTGTGAGAGAACATTTGTTGTGTGTATGTTTTCATGTTTGTGCCTTTTTTTTGTGATTAGTTGTCAGACCCTGGAGAAGAGGGTCTCTGCCTTGGGTGTCTGTTTTCTTTTATTTCTTATGAAGTAGATGTTGAGTAACTGAAGCTGAGTAGAGAGTGTGGAGACGAGTTGTGGAGTGCCTTTATTTTTCAAGGACGTGGACCCATGGGCTATGGAAAGACAGGGAGAGGTCTGTGCAGAGCACTGACATACCAAACCATAATTTACGAGTGATAAAACAATATGTAGAGTGACCCAGAACAAGGGAAATGGGTACCCATTAGCTTAAGTTATTTTGTACTCTGCTACCATGCTATTCTAAATACTTTACATGTTAGCTTATTTAATACTTAAGTATCTATTTAAGATAGGTGGGAGTTCCTTGGTTGGTCCAATGGCTAAGACTTTTTGGCCTCTGTCTCACAGGATCTTAGTTCTCTGATCAGGAATGGAACCTGCCCACTGCTGCAGCGGAAGCTCGAAGTCCTAACCACCTGGCCACAAGGGAAGTCCTGAATCCAAGCACTTAACCACTCTGCTGTTCCAGGGCTTTGTGAAAGCTTAGATACGATGCCATTTTGTAGGGGTACAGGCCAGGTTCACAGTAGGAATGAAAATGACTAAATGCCAAAAAGTGAAAAAAAGACAAGTGTGTTGTCTGTTAGGACTTCAGCAAAGAGAAGTGCCATATGGACTGGAGATTGTAGGGAAGGTTCCATGGATGAGATGCAGTTTGAGCTAAGACCTTAGGACTTTCTGAATAGGGCAGAATGTAGACAGCCAGAATCAGTCAGAAAAGAGTTTTGGGTGGGAAGAAATCTAATGCCTCAAGTAAAGGCATAGAAGCAGGAATGATGTGTTATGTTTCAAGGACACTGCAAGAAAGTCACTGCAGGGGAGAAATCTCCAGAATTTGACAACCAGGGTTGTTTTCTTTTGTCTTCTTCCTATATGACTGCAGAGATCTTGGCCTCAGTTTTTGGGGAGAGTGGCAGATCCTGTATTCATTGACTTTGTTTATTTGTGTGTTGTTTCAACAGATGCCTAATTTTTTTGTTGCAGTTGTTAACAGAAGTTATAAAGGTCAGAAAGAGCTGATTTTTGTGAGAAAGACATGTATTTGAGATGTTTAATATGGATTACTGTAAACATGTTTAGAAGGCCCAGTTATATATCCACAGGACGTAATCATTTCCTTCTGTCTTACTTTTCAAAGTAGTGGAAAGTTAATGAAATGTTTTATCCATCTTATCCATCCATTGTTTAAAATATGGACTATGTATACACTTTAAACATTTTTGTTTTACTTATTTGACTTTACTCCATGGATTGAATTTACTCTTTACCTTCTCAGGCTCCTGTTTGGTTTTCTCAAATGGTATTTATGTTAAAGCTTAGTATCTATTCTTTTTTATAAATAGGGAGGAGGGTGTCTGTCGTTCAGAGTTTTAAGTGAAAAGATTGTGAGATTGGTTCTTGATGTGTGTCAGCTACGTGAATTGAGAAAAATGGTGGCATTTGTTAGCTGCAGAAGTGTTCTAAAGACTCCACTGCCAGTAGATGAACAGTTTATATACCCCTATTCAAAACCGAGGTTGCTATACCATTAATTTTTTTCCCCCATTGATTTTTAGCGTGATATGCAAAGCCTTCAAAATCCATCTCTCATTTCCGTTTTTTTTCCAGCTCTTGTTTTCTGTTACTCTTTTTCTTCCCCTTTGCCCCAGACTCTGCAGTAGCTATGTGACAGTCCTCACTGTTCCTTGGAAAAGTGTCTTCCTTTTTTTTTTTTTTTTAGCTATTTTGTCTTCCAGAATGACTTTTCCCCTTTGTCCCTTGAGGCCCAGTTCCAGTGTGAAACCTTTCCCTACTCCCACTAACTGAAGAATTAATTGCTTCTTCCTCTGTGTTCCCATAGAACTTTGTATATAATTTCATCATGAGACACAAACAAGAAAATAACTGTGATGCAAATGTACTGTTGCTCAGCCAGATGTGTGCTCTTGAGAACAAGGGACTGGACAGTACATAAATGTTTAAATGAGTGAAAAGAACAATGACGCAGTCTCTGTTTCTGCAGACCCTGAGGAGGGTCAAAGAGCAGAAGGTCATTCGAGTTAGTTCTCAATTTGAGGTCACAGACTCAATTTCCAATAGGTAGTGTTTGTATAAATCATTACTTGTTGAGAATTTGCAGGGTGCAAGGCACTTTGCCAGGTGTTTTGGTATTTTAGGTAATCTTGTGGTTGGTGATATAATTTTGAGCCATTACATTTATATCCATTCTCATACAAAATAATACTTTTAAGGATTTAATTATATTCAGCTTGCTTTCTTATTTCACTTCATCTGTATAACATGTAGGAGGTAGGTAGAGCAACTGAAGACTGGCTCCATTTTATGAAAAAAGAGTTTGCTCTTTAGAGGTTATTAGCCCAAGGTCATCTCTTAGTAGCTTTGGAGAGGTGGAACCAGAATCTAGATTGTTTCCCTCTGAAATAAAAGCTAGCTGCTAGACATTTATTCTAAACTATCTTATTATGGAATGAACAATTATAATGAAAATCTGTCTTTTGCTCTCTTTAAGGGTAATCTAATTTATTATTTTCTGGGAGTATGACTGAAAAACTTGTATGACAAACTTCCAAAGACTGAGAGAGTCTGAGTTAATTATTTTTCTGAGTCAGCTAGCATTTTTTAAACATACCCTTACTACTCCTAGCAATGAATGTATTTTTTCCTAAGTTTGCATTCAGGCAACTGATTTGGATTTGAGTGTTTATGCAAATAAAGGAAACGGCCTTGGAAAAACTTGTTTGCCATGTAAATGTTTAATCCTTTGTAAAGAGAACAACTGACAGGTGTAGAGGAAAAAGGAAAGTTTGTGTAGGCATTTAAAAGCGTGAAGACTTGGGTGATTCTGCTGAATCCTTTGTAAAAGGTATAATCTGGGTTAGATTTTAATTTAAAAACATAGGAAAGTTTGTTTTCTTATTTGGTTGCTTTAAGGTTTTATCTGTACTTTCAGGCTTGTGGTTTTATCTACATTTATAACTACTGACTTATTCTAGCTGAGCCAAATAGAAATGAATTTCCAATATGGACTTTCAAGCTATTATTTGTTTTCTTACTTTTTACTTGCACAAGTAACAGGAATACATTCTTATAAAAAT
This sequence comes from Moschus berezovskii, assembly GCF_049115385.1. Lineage (NCBI taxonomy): Eukaryota > Metazoa > Chordata > Mammalia > Artiodactyla > Moschidae > Moschus > Moschus berezovskii. Next base: position 17,049,612 of record NC_142483.1, read on the forward strand.
TGAAGCACTAGGGAAGTATGTGGAGTATATGTACATCATCTTTCACATAGGTACCTTTTACCTTCTTCCCTTCTAGAAGTAACCATTGTTATTAGTTTGGTATGTAATTTTCAGAACTTCTACTGTGCATTTATCTACTTGGGTATATAGATAAATAGTTTTTTGTTGTGGTTTTTTTTTTTCCATAAGCAATTGGATCATATTTCTGAATGTACCTGTTAGCTGATGATATCAAGTGAATTGTGATAAGCTTATCTAAAATGTGTTAATATGCTCTAAGTTAAGACCAGCATCCAGACTGCTGTAAAATTAATATCACTTCATTGAGTGCTTACCAGGTAGTATACTGAGTTTTATGGACGTTATCTCACTTAATCCTCACAACAGACTTATGCAGTAGGTACTATTATTATCCTCACGGTGAGAAAACTAAGTTTCAGGGAGGCAAAGGAATGTTTTGTTCAGGGTAACATAGGTAGTGGTGAAGTCAAGGTTTGAACCCCAGTCATTTGATTGCAAAATGCATATGCTTGATCACTCTGTTGCTTGCTACCTCATCACCTCTACATAATTAGTCATCGTTAATCTCATCACCAACCAGTTAGTGAGCAATAGACTGAAAGAAAAAAATTGAAATAAAAACCTTATTGTCTGTTAACTCATAGATATTTTTTTGTAGTAAATCTGTATAGAGTTTTAATTGAAGGTCAGTTCCTCAAACAGTATTTATTCATCACTTAAATTTTTACAATTTGAAAAAGAAAACAACTCTACATGTAGAGATATTGTAGTATCACTGTTCAGATAGTATAATATACCAAAAAAAAAGATATTTTATACTTTATATAGTATATTTTATAATATGCTAAAAAAGTACTCTTTTTCATTAGATAACTTATAAACATACTTTATTTTTATTGAGGTATAGTTGATTTGCAAAATATGTTTCAGGTATATAACAGTAGTTCACAGTTTTTAAAGATTATTCTCCATTTAAAGTTGTTATAAAAAATGGACTCTATTCCTTGTGCTCTACAATTTATCCTTATAGCTTATTTATTTCATAGATAGTAGTTTGTGCCTTTTGATCTCCTGCTCCAGTCTTTCCCTTCTCCCCACTGGTACCCACTGTTTTCGTCTCTGTATCTGTGTGTCTGTTTGTTATATTCAATGGTTTGCTTTATTTCTTAGATTCTACATACAAGTGCTAACATACAGTATTGGTCTTTCTCTTTCTGACTTATTTCACTAAGCATAGTACCATCCTGGTTCATTCATGTTGTTGCATATGGAAAAATGCCGTTCTTTTTTGTGGCTTAGTAGTATTTCATTGTATATATGTACCAAATCTTCTTTACCCATTCATCCGTTGATGGACACTTAAGTTGGTTCCATATCTTGACTATTGTAAATAATGTTGCTACGAACATTGGGGTGCATGTATCTTTTTGAATTAGTCTTTTTTGTTTTTTGTCTATATGCCAAGGAGTGGAATTGCTGGATCATGTGGTAGTCCTATTCTTAGTTTTTTGAATAATATTCACACTGTTTTCCACAGTGGCTACACCAATTTACAGTCCCACCAAAAGTGTATGAGTTCCCTTCTCTCCACATCCTTCATTGGATAATTTCTAAGTATAGTATGTTTGGGGTTGTATTTTAAATTATATATATGAACCTTCCCCTATAAGTAAATCTAATTTAGAAAACAATGAATTAATTTGTTTTTAACTGTTTAAATGTTGAAATATTAACTATATTCAGTTCAGTTCAGTCGCTCAGTCGTGTCCGACTCTCTGCAACCCCATGAATCACAGCACACCAGGCCTCCCTGTCCATCACCAACTCCCGGAGTTCACTCAAACTCATGTCCACAGAGTCGGTGATGCCATACAGCCATCTCATTCTCTGTCGTCCCCTTTAGATGCCAATTATAAGTTTCCTTTCACTTCAAAAGTTCAGGGATAGAAGGTAAGATCATGTTGTATGTTACTAGTGTAGCTGTGGTAGCTGGTTGTAGAACAAACGAAATCTATAGCTTTGAATTTTTTGGAAAAGTTTTCTTAGTAAAAGGGAATGTTACAGAGTTATCATATAAACCAGCAATTTTACTTCTATGTATATACCCAGAAGATATGTCCACACAAAAACTTGTACAGATATTCATAGTAGGAAAAAAAAGGAAACTACTCATTATCCATCAACTGATGAGTGGGTAAATAAAGTGTGGTATACTATATAAAGAAATATTATTTGGCAATTAAAAGGAATGAAATATTGATACATGGAATAACATGGATGAACCTTGAAAACACTATGTTAAGTGCAAGAAGCCAGACACAAAAGGCCACATTTGGTTTAATTTTATTTACATGCAGTTGGTAAAGAATCTGCCTGTAATCCAGGAGACCCATGTTTGATCCCTGGGTTGGGAAGATCCCCTGGAGAAGGAAATGGCAACCTATTTCAGTATTGTTACCTGAAGAGTTCCATGGACTGGGGAGTCTATGGAGGGCTACAGTCCACGGGGTCGCAAAAAGTTGGACACGACTGAGCAACTGACACGCATGGAATGTGCAGGGTAGGCAGCTCATGGCAAAGACCCTGATGCTGGAAAGATTGAAGGAGAAGGGGTGACAGGATGAGATGGCTGGAGGGCATCACCCGCTCAATGCACATGGGTTTGAGGAAGCTCCGGGAGACAGGGAAGGACAGGAAACCTGGTATACTGCAGTGCATAGGTTGCAAAGAGTTGGACACAACTTTGCTACTAAACAATAGCAACAACAGGATAGGCAATTCCACAGAAGGAAAGTAGATTAGTGGTTATGAGGAGCAGGAAGTAACAGCAAGTGTGATGGTTAATTTTATGTGTAAACTTGGAGAGGCCAGGGTGTCCAGTTTTGGTTAAATATCAGTCTAGATGTTGCTGTAAAGGTATTTTTAAAATGTGATTAACATTTAAATCAGTAGGCTTTGAATAAAGCAGATAACCCTCAAGAATGTGAGTGAGCCTTATCCAATTAGTTGAAAGTCTAAAGGAAAAAGACTGAGGTCCCCCCCAAGAAGGAATTCTGCCTTCAGAGGACCATCGTATTCCAGGCTGCAGTAGCAGCTCTTCCTTCTCTAGTTTGCTGGCCTACCCTGGAGATTTCAGACTTGACGGCCCCCAGCATGTTGTCGGAGCTAATTCCTTAAAATAAATCTTTATCTCTGTATGTATATATGTATGTGGTGTGTGTGTGTTTGTGCACACACCTAGATCCTCTTAGCTCTGTTTCTGTATGTATATATGTATGTGGTGTGTGTGTGTGTGTGTGTGTGTGTGTGTGTGTTTGTGTGCACACCTAGATCCTCTTAGCTCTGTTTCTCTAGAAAACCCTGGCTGATAAATACATGGAGTGATTGCTAAATTGGTACAGGTTTCTTTTTGGGATGATCAAAATGTTATAAAATTGTGATTGATGGTTGCACAGCTCTGAACTGTACACTTTAAATTGGTGAATTGTATGGTATGTGAATTAAATCTGAAAAAAAAAAAAAAAACGCCTATGGAAAAGGAGATATTAGATGCTGTAATAGATTTGTGAAACCAAGTAGTATGTAAGGAAGTGGAAGAGTGTAGAGTTCAAAGTGGGTAGGACCAGCAGAGCAGCTTTTGAACTACTGTGTGGCTTAATTTTTGTCACTAGTTTCTTAGTGTGAATGCCTTATACTCTTGGTTAGACTTTTCTTTATTAAATTTAGTAGACAGAGTGTTTAAAAACTTTACGTTTGTTGAAACAAAAGTCTAACCAAGAGTAATATATTGATACTAAGGAAGTAGTGACAAAATTTTGGTATTATTGAGAAGTTGTAGTGCCAAAGTCTTCATGTGGGAGTTGAGAAATGGTTGGAAAGGTTCATTGTATAAGTCTCAATCTGAACCTGGAGATCTTAAGATAATAATTTTACTCACCAGTGAATCTCTTGTATATGCAGGCTCATAGAGCGTGGTAAAATATTGTTAGAATGAATGATGTTGTCTTGACTGAGGAAGTATTCATTCAGTTCAGTTCAGTTCAGTCGCTCAGCCGTGTCCGACTCTTTGCGACCTCATGAATCACAGCACGCCAGGTCTCCCTGTCCATCACCAAATCCCGGAGTTCACTCAAACTCATGTCCATGGAGTCGGTGATGCCATCCAGCCATCTCATTCTCTGTCGTCCCCTTCTCCTCCTGCCCTCAATCCTTCCCAGCATCAGGCTCTTTTCCAGTGAGTCAGCTCGTCGCATGAGGTGGCCAAAGTATTGCAGTTTCAGCTTTAGCATTAGTCCTTCCAATGAACACCCAGGATTGATCTCCTTTAGAATGGACTGGTTGGATCTCCTTGCAGTTAAAGGGACTCTCAAGAGTCTTCTCCAGCACCACACTTCAAACGCATCAATTCTTCGGTGCTCAGCTTTCTTCACAGTCCAACTCACATCCATTCATGACCACTGGAAAAACCATAGCCTTGACTAGATGGACCTTGGGTGGCAAAGTAATGTCTCTGCTTTTAATATACTATCAAGGTTGGTCATTATTTTCCTTCCAAGGAGTAAGCGTCTTTTAATTTCATGGCTGCAATCAGCATCTGCAGTGATTTTGGAGCCCAAAATAATAAAGTCTGACACTGTTTCCACTGTTACCCCATCTATTTCCCATGAAGTGATGGGACCAGATGCCATGATCTTTGTTTTCTGAATGTGGAGCTTCAAGCCAACCTTTTCACTCTCCTCTTTCACTTTCATCAAGAGGCTTTTTAGTTCCTCTTCACTTTCTGCCATAAGGGTGGTGTCATCTGCTTATCTGAGGTTATTGATATTTCTCCCAGCAATCTTGATTCCAGCTTGTGCTCCTTCCAGCCCAGCGTTCCTCATGATGTACTCTGCATATAAGTTAAATAAGCAGAGTGACAATATACAACCTTGACGTACTCCTTTTCCTATTTGGAACCAGTCTGTTGTTCCATGTACAGTTCTGACTGTTGCTTCCTGACCTGCATACTGGGACCGCTCCTGGTCTCTAACGAGTACCTAAGTGTCTTGTGTGTGCATTGGAGAGCCTTGTAGTGCCCAGTTGTTGTTAGTTGCTAAGTTGTGTCTGATTCTTTTGCGACCCCATGAACTGTAGTCTGCCAGTCTCCTCTGTCCATGGGATTTCCCAGGCGTGAATACTGGAGTAGGTTGCCATTTCCTTCTCCAGGACATCTTCTCGACCCAGGGATCAAACCTGTGTCTCCTGCATTGGCAGGCAGATTCTTCACCACTAAGCCACCAGATAGTGCCCAGTAGGTAGTACTGAAAAATACAGTTACAATACAAATAAGTCCAACAATAGGAGTATTTATGAACCACTTTTTCTAAGGGGCTAAGGATGTATTCCTTATCCTAGGATTGGGGGTAGAAAATATGGAAGGAGTGAAGAGAACTTCCCAGAGAAAGCTGTTTTTAAGCTACTGTTTGAAGAGTGAGTTTTTACTCTCTGTATAAAAAAGAGCAGGACTTTCCAGCCCCAGGGAATCGTGTGTATTTAAGGCAGAAAAGCCTAAAGAGAAGGATGTAATCTAGAAAATGCAAACCCAGAGGTTAGCAGAATAAAGCCGCTGTCAAATCTTTGGGCTAGTCGAACACTGCTGGTAGAAGTTCTAGGGTTGCGCTACGTTAGTTGGAATCCTGGCTCCACTGATTGCCAAACGTGTGACCTTGGAGAGTCTCTGTGTCTCCTTTTCTCTCATCTGTAAAAGGAGGCTAATAGTGGGATTTGCCCTGTAGGATCGTTGTAGAGATCATGAGAATTCACATAAAGCAGTTAGCAGAATGCTTGGCATGGAATAAGCCCAAACAGTCTCTGCCTTAGAGTAGTTCGATTTTTTTACTTCATGATGGTATGAAAGTGATAATAGATTCAGTAGAACAGTACTTCAGATTTTGGGTTTTGATCTTTTCCTGCAATATGTGGTATGGTACTCCCTTGGGATACAAGGGTAGTGACAGCAAGCCATGGCTCCTCGTCAACTATGCAATTACAAGGGTAAACAGCCTATACACTTACAACTTCTGTGCCCACACGACCCTTCTGTTTTTCATTTTTAGTATAGTATTCAATAAATTAGAGGTATTCAGCACTTCATTATAAAATAGGCTTTGTGTTAGATGTTTTTTCCCAACTGTAGGCTAACTTAAGTGTTGTGAACACGTTTAAGGTAGGCTAGACTGAGCTATGATGTTCAGTAGGTTAGATGTATGAAATGCGTTTTCAACTTACAATAGATTTATTGGGATGTAATCCTGGGTGTTCATTGGAAGGACTGATGCTAAAGCTGAAACTCCAATACTTTGGCTACCTCATGCGATGAGTTGACTCACTGGAAAAGACTCTGATGCTGGGAAGCATTGGGGGCAGGAGGAGAAGGGGACGACAGAGAATGAGATGGCTGGATGGCATCACTGACTCGATGGACATGAGTCTGAGTGAACTCCGGGAGTTGGTGATGGACAGGAAAGCCTGGCGTGCTGTGATTCAGGGGGTCGCAGAGAGTTGGACACAACTGAGTGACTGAACTGAACTGAACATCATTGTTAGTCTAGGGAGATCTGTACTCAATACCTTGTATCTATTTTAATTTTTCTTTGTATTTTTAGTTGGTGTGTTTCCACAGTAAGACCTATAAGCTTATTTTTCATAAGTATGCTTTTTCATGATTAAAAAAGTTTTCTCTCCTTTGAATATCTGTCTTTAGAATCCCCTCAACTAAGTAAATTATTGAATCAGTTCAGTTCAGTCGCTCAGTCGTGTCCGACTCTCCGCGACCCCATGAATCACAGCACGCCAGGCCTCCCTGTCCATCACCAACTCCCGGAGTTCACTCAAACTCATGTCCACAGAGTCGGTGATGCCATCCAGCCATCTCGTTCTCTGTTGTCCCCTTCTCCTCCCGCCCCCAATCTTTCCCAGCATCAGAGTCTTTTCCAGTGAGTCCACTCGTCGCATGAGGTGGCCAAAGTATTGCAGTTTCAGCTTCAGCATCAGTCCCTCCAGTGAACACCCAGGATCGATCTCCCCTAGAATGGACTGGTTGGATCTACTTGTGGTACAAGGGACTCTCAAGAGTCTTCTCCAACACCACAGTTCAAAGCATCAATTCTTCGGCGATCAGCTTTCTTCACAGTCCAACTCTCACATCCGTACATGACCACAGGAAAAACCATAGCCTTGACTAGATGGACCTTGGTTGGCAAAGTAATGTCTCTGCTTTTTAATATACTATCAAGGTTGGTCATAACTTTCCTTCCAAGGAGTAAGCGTCTTTTAATTTCATGGCTGCAATCAGCATCTGCAGTGATTTTGGAGCCCAAAAAAATAAAGTCTGACACTGTTTCCACTGTTTTTCCATCTATTTCCCATGAAGTGATGGGACCAGATGCCATGATCTTTGTTTTCTGAATGTGGAGCTTCAAGCCAACCTTTTCACTCTCCTCTTTTACTTTCATCAAGAGGCTTTTTAGTTCCTCTTCACTTTCTGCCATAAGGGTAGTGTCATCAGCATATCTGAAGTTACTGATATTTCTCCCAGCAATCTTGATTCCAGCTTGTGCTTCTTCCAGCCCAGCGTTCCTCATGATGTACTCTGCATATAAGTTAAATAAGCAAGGTGACAATATACAGCCTTGACGCACTCCTTTTCCTATTTGGAACCAGTCTATTGTTCCATGTCCAGTTCTGACTGTTGCTTCCTGACCTGCATACAGGTTCCTCAAGAGGCAGGTCAGGTGGTCTGGGATTCCCATTTCTTTCAGAATGTTCCACAGTTTATTGTGATCCACACAGTCAAAGGCTTTGGCATAGTCAATGAAGCAGAAATAGATGCTCTTCTGGAACTCTCATGCTTTCTCCATGATCCAGCGGATGTTGGCAATTTGATCTCTGGTGCCTCTGCCTTTTCTAAAACCTGCTTGAACATCTGGGAGTTCATGGTTCACATATTGCTGAAGCCTGGCTTGGAGAATTTTGAGCATGACTTTACTAGCGTGTGAGATGAGTGCAATTGTGCGGTAGTTTGAGCATTCTTTGGCATTGCCTTTCTTTGGGATTGGAATGAAGACTGACCTTTTCCAGTCCTGTGGCCACTGCTGAGTTTTCCAGATTTGCTGGCATATTGAGTGCAGCACTTTCACAGCATCATCTTTCAAGATTTGAGATAGCTCAATTGGAATTCCATCACCACCACTAGCTTTGTTCGTAGTGATGCTTTCTAAGGCCCACTTGACTTCACATTCCAAGATGTCTGGCTCTAGGTCAGTGATCACGTTATCATGACTATCTTGGTCGTGAAGAAATTATTGGATACCTTGGAACTTTTTTGAATGTGTTAAAGAAGTAGTGTGACACAGTAAAAAAATATTTGGTCTTTTTCTGAGGTTCCTGGCACACAACTAAAACTCTTGGAATCTCCCGAATGATAAGTGTCTTTTGTATGTTAATTAGATGACTGGTGGCTGGGAGACCATGAATAGCTGGTGCTGGTCAGGATGATGCTGGTCACCATAAAGACTAAGTGATTACAGGGCTGGAACTGTGAGACCTGCTTACCATCTCTGGGAAGAGGAGGGGTAGCAGGCTGAATGAAGTCTGAATTCTGTAAAGACTCTTGAACAGTGAGGTTCTGGGAGCTTTTGGTTTGGTGATCACATCAAGGTCCTGGAAGGGTGGCTCTGCTGAGAAGACATGGAACCTTCTTGCCCTTTCCCCCGTATCTTATTCTTTGCAACTCTTTCATTTGACTGTTCCTAAATTATATCCTTGTTAGAGGTGTCAGTGACAGCCTGGGACTTTTACTGGCATTAGAAGTGGTAACAATCTTTTGGGAATGAGCCCTTAACTTTTTGAATGTGGAATTCACTCCAGGCAGATAATGTCAGAATTGAATTTTAGGACACTCAGCTTGTATTGGGGCTCCCCTGATAGCTCAGCTGCTAAAGAATCCACCTGCAATGCAGAAGACCCTGGTTTGATTCCTGGGTTGGGAAGATACCCTGGAGAAGGAAATGGCAACCCACTCCAGTGTTCTCACCTGAATAATCCCAGTGACAGAGGAGCTTGGTGGGCTACAGTCCATGGGGTCGCAAAGAGTCAGACATGACTCCAACTGAGCACAAACACGAATGAACAGCTTGTATTAGAAAGTTGGAAAAGTAGTGTTGGAAAAGACAACCACACATTTAGCAACACAGGTAGTGTGAGTATAAACAGTTCAAATAGTTTTATTAATATCCATTATCCAGTACTACCAAGTTTGTATGGTTTCCCTTTAAAAGGAACAAAAAATCATTAGCATACTTGGCCTACCTTACTTGATATGGAATTAAAGAGCTGAGTAAGTTATATGATGAAAATCTAGTTAATCAGGAAATGTAAAAGAGTGTATATGGCATATTAGGCAACGTGGAGCATAATGCAAGTATTAGGATGTTACTGTGATCTTCGAGGAGCTTACTGTAGTTTAATTGGGAAGCCAAAGCTAACTCCAGAAACAACTAGGGAAGAATTCAGTTCTAAATGGAATTTAGAGCTCTGTGTGGTTAAGGTGGGGAAAGCTTGAATTGGACCCTGAAGATTTAGGGTACAAAATAACAGGTGTCCTTGGTGTATAAAAGTTTGCATGAAAAGGCATGAAGCCGGAGGGATAGTCTAGAGCAGTTGTGTGTTAAGGAGCTCTGATACTGAATTGGCCAGGTAGGTGGGGTTAAACAACGGGGGCGAACTTGTCAGGCTGCATTTCAGGAAGACTGTGAAGGTACGAGCGTTGATGGGCAATAGGGCAGAAATCTTTAAGGAACCAAGGCCCAAGCCCTGGGGTTAAGAGTCTTGGTTTGTAATTTAGGAGAAAGTCACGCCTCCCCTTAATCCAACCAAATAACCCTAATAACGAGGTTAATATGTTCTACAGTGGGTTATGAAATACCCATCTGCTTTATTAAGGTGGACTTAATAATAAAGTGATAGGAATATGATGAGGATTTGATTCATAGTAGACAAAATTCAAAGTTTCCCAAGTATAATTTCTAATTTTCAAGATTCTTTTTCTCTTGGCATATTGAAAGATTCCACTTGTGTGCCTCATTTCAAGGTATTTTTTGGTTAGTTACTCTAAATTCTGGAAAGTTAAATGCCATTTCTGACATTGTCAGAAGTATAGATTTACTATTTTGAATGAAAAATGAAAGAAGTTACAAGGATAATAAAGAGAATATTTTATATGAATGTCCAAGTCAGAGGCAAATATTAAGTGACAGCACCTACTTCGGTAGATGCAGATTTTAAAGCATAAAATGTATGTAGTAGTACTGCTCTTGCCATTTTAAGTTGATGCTGTAAGCCGAGGGTTTTGTTCATAATTATCAGTTGTATGGAGGCAGAGTTTTCAGATAAGCATCAATGAAGTTTATTGGCATTAATGTGGTTTTTCTTTTCTTTTTTTTTTAGCTTTATTATTACTGTTGTTCTTGGTTTTAATAGTTCATTTATTTCTGCCCCCCCTTACCTGATTTGAATTTTATCCTTTGTTTTAGCTGCATCTGTTTTGAAAGCTGATATAACAATAGGTAAACTTTTTGAACAATGTGTAAGAAACTGATTAAAAAGCATTTTTCATTATTAGGTGGTTCCATTATAAAAGTTAGTCATTATTGCTTCCTAGTTTTACTATTTACTATCTGTATTACTACTGCTTTGTCGTAGCAACATTAGGGAAGTAAATTACAGATTTCATTGTAGCTCTACTGATTACTGTTACCATGTTTCATATATGTGTGTGTGTATAGAAAATATATATGTATTTAATTCTGATATTTGACTCTTCAGTTCAGTTCAGTCTCTCAGTCGTGACCGACTCTTTGTGAACTCATGAATCACAGCACGCCAGGCCTCCCTGTCCATCACCAACTCTCGGAGTTCACTCAAACTCATGTCCATCGAGTTGGTGATGCCATCCAGCCATCTCATTCTCTGTCGTCCCCTTCTCCTCCCACCCCCAATGCTTCCCAGCATCAGAGTCTTTTCCAGTGAGTCAGCTCTTCGCATGAGGTGGCCAAAGTATTGGAGTTTCAGCTTTAGCATCAGTCCTTCCAATGAACACCCAGGATTGATCTCCTTTACCAGAATGGACTGGTGATAGTAGCAGTTAATACTGTTACTCAGCTCACCTAATGTGTCAGCTTTCTTTTGCTTTTGAATTTTCAGGTTATCTGCAGAATTGGGCTGGGTAAGTCTGAGTTTTATATATAGCTTTAAGCAGTGCAGGTGCGGAGAAGGCAATGGCAAGCCACTCCAGTACTCTTGCCTAGAAAATTGCACGGACAGAGGAGCCTGGTGGGCTGCAGTCTGTGGGGTCGCTACTAGTCGGACATGACTGAGTGACTTCACTTTCACTTTTCACTTTCACACATTGGAGAAGGAAATGGCAACCCACTCCAGTGTTCTTGCCTGAAGAATCCCAGGGACGGCGGAGCCTGGTGGGCTGCAGTCTATGGGATCGCACAGAGTCGGACACGACTGAAGTGACTTAGCAGCAGCAGCAGCAAGCAGTGCAGGTGCACAAAATAAAAAATGGTATAATTTTTATGTATGTTTTATATTGTTACTTTTATTTTCCATTTCCTATTGCTGTCACTTGCAGATTTTTCATTAGTTCATACTTTCTGGTTTTTAGTCTCTTGGCTATTTTAAGTATAGATATATTTTGGATAAATTCTGAATTTTGTTATTTTAAGTCAGAATTTTTTAGATGGAAGTTTAATGCTGTTGTGACAACATTTTGCTGATAGCCAAAATTCTCACTAGTTTACCCCTGTCTTCATAAAATGAACTTGGATCATGTTTATCACAAAGCTTACCCCTTGATTATATATTATTCTGGAAATTATATTATTCTTATTTATATATTATCAACTCCTTAATTATTATGGCCCTAAGAAATTTGCAGTCTCTAGAAAGGACAGTAGCCTGTGCTGCTTTGTATCCCTACAGCATAGGTACAGTGCCTTGTGCTTGGTATGTAATTGAAAAAGTACAGTACAGTACCTTTCTTCAAAGAGATTGTAGAAATACTAACTTAAGAAATTTGTCTTTTTTTTTTTTTTAAGACTCTGTAAGGAAATATAGACTATCTTTATTTCTTGGAGTAGGGAAGAATACCATAAATAATTCACAAAAACAACACATTGAAGTAAAATATCGATAAATTGAAATATGTTAAAATTGTTTTCATTCAAATAGAATAAAAACTAGTCCAAACTAGTACCAAATACAACCCAACGGAAACAGTGGTCAAAAGAGACTCCCAGAAGAAGTAAGAATGGCTAATAAGATGTTCAGTGTAACTAGGGAACTGTAAATGGAAACGTTGAGACACCATACATACTCATCTTAAAGTTAGATAGTATCAAGTGTGGGTGACACTGTAGAGCATAGGACTTCTGATGCTCTGTCGTTGATATGAGTTACACTGACTGAGTTTTGAATATTAAACTACCTTCATATTCCTGGGATAAAATCCACTTGACTATTATCCTTTTTTACATTGCTGGATTTGATTTACTTATATTTTGTTCAGGCGTTTTTCTTCTCTGTTCATGAAAGATTAGTCTTAAATGCTTGTTAAGACTTTACCAGTGAAGTCATCTAGATCTTTTTGTTGTTGTTGGAATGTTTTAAACTGTAAGTTTAATTTCTTTGTTAGCTATATAGCTTTTCAGATCTTTTTCTTCTAGTGTTAACTTCATTAGATTGTGTCTTTCGAGTAATTTGTCTTTCATTTAATTTGTTACATTTATTGGCAAAGCATTATAACATTACCTTATTATCCTTTTAATATCTGTAGAATCAGTAGTGATGTTACTGATCTCATTCTCAATACTGATAATCTGTATCTTTTCTCTGTTTTCATTATTTTGGCTAGACATATATCAGCTTTATTGATTTCTTAAAGAATCAAATATTTAAAATAGATCTTTTTTTATTATTTTTTCTACTTTCTGTTCTATGGCTTTCTGCCCTTATCTTTATTGTATCCTTTTTCTACCTTCCTCAGGTTTAATTTCCTCTTCTGTTTGCTAGTTTCTTAAATTGGAAGCTTAGATCACTGATTTAAAACCTCTTCTAATAAAAACATATGATGCTATAATATAACCATTTTAATGAACAAGTTGACATTGTTACAATGTTAAGCTTGTATATAGCTAGTGACCCAGCAGTTTTTCACCTAGATATATATGCTAGAAAGTGTTTCTTTTTACAAATCTGTTTCAGGAGACATGCTCAAGCATGTTGGTTAGTAGCATTTTTCAGAATAGCAAAAACTGGAAATAGTTTAGATGCCCATTGGCAGAAATATATATACATTTCTTCTAATTTACACTGTGGAATACTGTACAGAAGTGAACAGGAATGTACAACAGCTGTGTATGTCAATGTAGTGAATCTGAGAAATTTTGAATGAAAAAAGCAAGTTAAAAGAATACTTAGACTATGATGCCAGTTAGTATAAAGTTTAAAAATCACAATACTCATTCATACATCCATTTTACTACATATATAGTAATAGAATGGTAAACACATTTCCTTGTGAGAGTGGCAGAGAGAGAATATAAACATAGCTGAATTTTACATAATATATGCTGGGAAGTGTTAAATACATAAATATACTTATTTAATTCTCATAATTAAAGAGTACTTGCTGTAAAGCAGGCACTATTTTTATTCTCATTTATAAGTAAAAAGGCTTATAAATAAGAGTGCAGAAAACTTTCACTTCCCCAAATCTACTGCTAGTAAGTGGTAAACTTATGTTCAAACTCAGGCACAGTTTGCCTCAACTCTTAACCCTTAAACATGCTGCTTGAGCCATGGAAGGGGTAGGGAATGGGTTCTCAAGATGGGTGTTGAGGACATGGATATTGCTTTTATTATTTTTTGAGTTGTTATTCATGTTTATTTTTATATGTATCAACTATTTAATTAAACATTTAAAAGAAAAATAACAAAAATGAAATGAGCTATGTGAAATGGAATGTAAGAAACACATGCACCCAAACTGTATCCCCACTGAAAGTTTAGGAAGTCAACACTTTTAATTTTCTCTGACATATTTCCTAGATACTAGTAGATCATGAAATGTTAGCAGTCATATAGATGATTTATTATTAATGTTTTATGTCCTGATCTTGGTGATAATTACATGTGTAGGTTGGCTTAGTAGTGATTCATCAGGCTGTACAGTTTTTATTTGTTCACTTTGTAGGTATTACATACTTTAATAAATTCTTTATAATAAGAAAATCACAATAGAAGATTTTTTTAAATTCCAGAGATTCCTTATTGTAGCTGCATTATGTATGTGTTTGTTGAGATGATCACAAGAGCATTATAGGATGAGTTATGAAGTAAAGGGGCTGACTTTTTGAGATTCTGCTTCATCATAAAGTCTATAAAAAGAATAAGGAAGATGTCTTTGTACTGAAAGAGAATTTTCCAAGATATGTATTGTCAGGTAACAAAACAGCGTGACAAATGAGGCACAAAACAGTGTATATGATAATCTACCTTTTGTGCAAAGGAGGGAAAATCTATATTTATTATGTGTTTATGTATAAAGATATCTGGAAGGATACAAAGGAATCAGTAACTGTGGTTACTTGAGAATAGGGTGGGGGGTTGAAGACTGAGCTGACCTGAGATAAGGTGGCAGGAAGACTTTTCAGTGTGTCCCTTTCTAGTTCTTTTGAAACAGTGCGGCTGTACCACCTATTCTAAATAAAGCAACAAAAACAATTTATTAATTTGAAAAGAAAATATGGTTACCATGGCTCTTTTAGGTAGATTCATATTTGTGTCCTTTTATTTATTTATTGGCTAACGGATAGATATATGTTCAAAGAGGACTATTTCAGTTAGATTCTCAGTGTTTCCAGTATCTCCCTTTTATTAGTGTTACTTCACTTCTTCTTTGATTACCTTCAGCAGTCTCTTTTGGGTATTGTGCATTTATAGGGAGAACTTACCTTTTTAATGATGAGGGTTTTTAAAATATTACAACCTTATGTGTAAACAGTTTTATAATTTATAAACTGGTTTGGTACTCTGACTCTGACATTTCTGACATCATTTAACTTTAAAAGTAGGAAAAATTAGTGTTTAGATGGCCAAAATGTTCCTTTTTTTCTTTTAAAACGTGTCTTTTAAAGACACATTTTATAAGCATGATAAAAATTGCTCTTTAATCAAAATCTCCAGAAGTTGAAATGGAGATTAATAATATATATCTATATACTGTTTTAAGGATATATTTAAAGCCACTCTCTTAAAAACTGATCCAGAATTAAGGTGAAAGAAAAAGTTGTTACTTTTTTTAGGGACATGGAAAGAAATATAATGTGCATCCTAGGCTGCATATTAGAATCATCCAGAGCTTTTAAAATATACCAGTGCCTTGGCCCAGTCCCCTAGAGATTATGGTTTAATACTTAAAAATTATTCATATTTTTAAAATCTGTACATTATTAATGTCTATGCAGATCATGTTGGCAGTATGAATATACTATTTTGATGGAATACTGAGAAGTAAAAATACATTAACCTAACCATACATTTCTGTAGTAAGTGGAATAAAGTATCAATTTTTTTCCTAGGCATTTATTTTCCTGTTTAAACTGCTGATATCAGCTAACAGATAAAAAATAAAACCTTACCTTAAAAAAAAAAGAAAGAAAAAAGAAACACAGAAAATATCCTGTGTGATGTTTTTGGTTAGTGATTTTTATAAACTGCCCATATGCCCATACAGGTGTTATAATGAAGTTTACTTATAAAATGAGTGTGAAACTCAGTTGAAGTGCTGTTATAGTTTTAGATGCTTTGAATAAAAATAGTACCAATGTGTAGGAAACTGAGAATGATTAAGTATTAACATACTGTGAAAATTTCCATTTCAGCACCTTATGTAATTTTTAATGCATGTACTCCAGTATGGAATAAAATGCTAGCAAGATTTAGCAAACATAAATATTTAATTATTTTTAGAGATTTTGAAGTACATCTCTTAGTCTGTATAGATTAGGAATTGTATCAGTCATAATTAAACCATAATTTCCTGACACCCTGAGAGAATGAGTCATTTTAGAAGACTGGATTTTCTGATGAGTTGAAAATTTATACCTTTTGCTTCCAAATAATTTTTGGGTGATGGAAATTTTTCTAAAGTGATTGTACATTTCTCTGTCACTTTGAATCATGTAAAGGATATAACCTTTTCTTTTTTTATTTTTAAAATAATTTAAAAAATTAAAGTATGTTGTGCTTATTTCTACTGTACAGCAAAGTGATTCAGTTGTGTTAATACATATATAATATATATATATATACACACACATTCTATTCTATACTCTTTTCCATTATGGTTTATCACAGGATATTGAATATAGTTCCCTGTGCTATACAGTAGGATCTTGTTGTTTATCCATTCTGTGTGTAATAGTTTGCATCTACTAACCCCAAACTCCCAATCTACCACCCCACCTCAGCACCACAAGTCTTTTCTGAATGTATATGAGACTGTTTCTGTTTCATAAACAGGTTCATTTGTGTCATATTTTAGATTCCACATGTAAGTAATACTGTATGATATTGGTCATAAACTTTGCATAATGACTTAGTTGTATTTACTGTTACTTAGAGGCATTAGAGGTTATACTATTTTTTTTTAAACCCAGGTGCTGAGTGACTTTTCATAATGACTTAGTTACTTTTCATAATGACTTAGTTGTATTTACTAATACCTAGAGGCATTAGGGGAGAAGGAAATGGCAACCCACTCCAGTGTTCTTGCCTGGAGAATCCCAGGGACGGGGGAGCCTGGTGGGCTTCCGTCTATGGGGTCACACAGAGTCAGACACGACTGAAGTGACTTAGCAGCAGCAGCAGCAGCAGAGGCATTAGGGGGCTTCCCTGATGGCTCAGATGGTAAAGAATCTGCCTGCAATGCGGGAGACCTGGGTTTGATCCCTGGGTCAGGAAGATCCCCTGGAGAAAGGAATGGCTACCTACGCCAGTATTCTTGCCTGGAGAATTCCAAGGAAAGAGGAGCCTGATGGGCTACAGTCCATTGGGTCACAAAGAGCTGGACACTACTGAGCAACTAGCACCATCACCAGTGACAGTTTGGGGCCTGCCCTGGTGGCTCAGAGGTTAAAGCATCTGCCTGCAATGCGGGAGACCTGGGTTCGATCCCTGGGTCTGGAAGACCCCCTGGAGAAGGAAATGGCAACCCACTCTGGTATTCTTGCCTGGAGAATCCCATGGACGGAGGAACCTGGTGGACTACAGTCCATGGGGTCGCAAAGAGTCGGACACGACTGAGCGACTTCACTTCACTTCACAGAGGCTTTAGAGGTTATACATTTTTCTTTTAACCCCGGTGCTGAGTGACTTTAGATTAGCAGTTTTAAAATGACTGAATTACGCATTTTATGCTAGTTATGCTGTGGTGATAAACAGCCCCACGATCTCAGTGACTTGTAACAAAAGAGATTTATTGTTTGTTCTTGTTAAATGTTTAGAGATGGCAGCTCCAACACACTTTTGTTCTCCTTTCTGGAATGCAGGGTGAAGGGACAACACCTATCTCATACATGGTTTGATAGAAAGTAGTAGAAGCAGATGAAGAAGGAAATGGCAACCCACTCCAGTGTTCTTGCCTGGAGAATCCCAGGGATGGGGGAGCCTGGTAGGCTGCCGTCTATGGAGTCGCAGAGAGTCGGACACGACTGAAGTGACTTAGCAGCAGCAGCAGCAGCAGTAGAAGCAGAAGAGCTATGTAGAGCCATGGAATTACAATTAAAGTTTCTGCCCAGAAGTGGAACATATCACTTGCACTCACATTTCATTGGCTAGAGCAAGTCGCATGGCTAAACATGACACAACTAGGCAGGGAAATGTAGTTAGTATTCATTTAGGTAAAATCAGTGGAATAATTGGGTCCAATCATATGTTTTACTATACTCTGCTTACTTCCCAACTCAGAGTGAAAATTATGTAGCCTTGAGAGCTAAGAAGAATATGTTTTAGCAAAAATGAAGTTTCCTACTCCCTTAAGAGGTTCCAATATGCATAAATGGCTTGTATCTCTCTCAGAGATGAGAAAATTAAGGCATAAAGAAATTATAATTTAATGTTATTCTTTTTATGAGAGCATGTCATTATTATACTACCTAATATCTATTGTGAATAACCCTGACATTGAGTTATGGCATTTAGTCATAAGTGATGTTTTTTCCGAACATCTATTCATCAGCTTTATTTTGCCTATTCATCTGCCTTCTCATGAACTAAATCTGTATTGATCATATTTTAAAATAAAACAGTGGGATATATTGGTTCATAGAGTTGAACATTATAGCGTTTATTATTGAGACATTAGTGATTTACAGTATTAGTTTCATGTATATGATGTATTGATTCAGATTTTTTATAGATTATACTCACTCAAACTTACTATAAAATATTGGCTTTGTTGCCTATGCTGATATCCTTGAAGCTTATTAATTAATTAATTAATATTTATACATAGTTTAGTTTGTACATCTTAAGCCCCTACCCCAGTTTTGCCCTTCTCTCCTCATCTTTTCCCTTTGGTAACCATTAGTCCTCTATATCTGTGAATCTGTTTCTGTTTGTTATATTCATTGGTTTATAGATTCCACATATCGGTGATAACATGTAATATTTGTCTTTCTCTATCTGAATTTCAGTAAACATAATAACTTCTAAGTCTGTTCATGTTGTTGCAAATGGAAATTTTCCCATTCCTTTTTATGACTGAGTACTATGCCAGTGTGTGTGTGTGTCCATATCTATATACACTATATCTTTACCCATTCATTTGTTGATGAAGACTTAGTTTGCTTCCATATCTTGGCTATTGTAAATAATGCTATTATGAACATTGGAGTGCATATATCATCTTCGCTATTGTAAATAATACTATTGTGAACATTGCAGAGCATGTATCTTTTTGATTTAGTATTTTCATTTTCTTTGTCTGTATACCCAGGAGTGGAATTGCAGGATCATATGGTAGTTCTCTTTTTATTTTTTTGAGGAACCTCCATACTGTTTTCAGAGAAGCCAGCGGCAACCCACTCCAGTACTCTTGCCTGGAAAAATCCCATGGATGGAGGAGCCTGGTGGGCTGCAGTCCATGGGGTCGCACAGAGTCGGACACGACTGAAGCGACTTGGCGGCAGCAGCATACTGTTTTACACAGTGACTACATCAATTTACATTTCTACCAATGATGTACAAATATTTCCTTTTCTTTACATCCTTGGCACGTTTATTATTTGTGGTCTATTTGATGATAACCATTCTGACAGGTGTAAAATGATAATCTCATTCTGGTTTTGTTTTGCATGTCTCTGATGATTGGTGATGTTGAGCATCTTTTCATGTGCCTGTTGACCATCTGTGAAACATTAGAGTATTTAAAATAGATAGTGACATAAACTACATAACATTTGTTTATTGGGCATCTCTGTTGCCTAGGTCCATCTAGTCAAAGCTATGGTTTTTCCAGTAGTCATGTATGGATGTGAGAGTTGGACTATAAAGAAAGCTGAGTGCCAAAGAATTAATGCTTTTGAACTGTGGTGTTAGAGAAGACTCTTGAGTCCCTTGGACTGCAAGAAGATAAAAGCAGTCCATGCTAAAGGAGAGCAGTCCTCAATATTCATTGGAAGGACTGATGCTGAAGCTGAAACGCCAATACTTTGGCCACCTGATGCAAAGAACTGACTTATTGGAAAGGACCCTGATGCTGGGCAAGATCAAAGGCAGGAGGAGAAGGGGATGGCAGAGGATGAGATGGTTGGGTGGCATCACCGAATTCATGGACATGAGTTTGAGCAAGCTCTGGGAGTTAGTGATGGACAGGGAAGCCTGGTGTGTTGCAGTCCATGGGGTCACAAAGGGTTGACTTTGTGACGACTGAGTGATTGAACTGAACTGATGTGACATGCTTGCTAGCTAACAGGGATACAGGGGTGAAAAGATACAACCCCTATTTTCAGGGATTCTGTGTAAGAGGATATGTCTACCAAAACTTACAATTCAGAGAAATATTTGCTTGGAGAGGTACTATTCAGATGAACTGCTGTAGGAATGCTGGAATTGAATAGAATGACCAATTGACAAGGCCGTGAAGGCAGAATAGAATGGCTTCTCTGGAGGAGATTGATATCTGAAACTCATCTTAAAAGAAGAACGTGTTTTAGCTTGCAAATGTGTGGGAAGTACATTTTAGGCAGCCTGAGTGATAGATTTATTAGTACTGATAAGAGTAAAAATAGGTGGCTTGTTTGAGAAGCTGACTTTGTATGATATTATTTAGGAAAGGAACAGAAGATGAGGCAGAAAAGGTAGTTCAGAACCAAGCTGTGAAGGATTTTAACGTCATGCTTCTTTTTCCTTTAGAACAAGTGGTGAGGCGTTCCAAAAGATTTTAATAGAATTATACAGTTAAATCTTTGTTTTTAAGAGTTGCAGTCTTGGTGATAATGTGAAAGACATTGAAATTGTGCTTAGAGGCAAGGAGACTGGGTAGAGTGTTAGAGTTAAAAGGACAGTTCGAGAGAAATTGCTGGAGTGCAACCAAACCATCTGGATGGAGTGAAACAGATTTGGGAGCCATCAGCTGATACAGTGAAGGCTGTAGGAAGTATTCCCAAGAAAGTGTATACATCTTTAGTAAGGTAGAAGCTAGGAGGGAACCCTGGGGTGATCAACATTTGAACCAATGTGAGGGTAAAAGATAGACTTGGAAGGACAACCAGAGAAGCTGAAGAACCAGGAAAGATTGGGTTAGTGAGGTACAAGGCAGGGAAGAGTTTCTGATAGAACACTCAACTGTCACCTTGTAACAGCTGAAAATATTCCTTGGATTTGGCAGGTAGTGGTCTCATCAGTGACTTGAGGGCTATTGAGTGGAGTGGTGGATATGGAAACGTACTGACAATGAATTAAGACTGTGAGTTAGTCAGTGTGACAGCTCTCAAAGTGCTTGACTGAGTGGATGCAGAAGGTAATTAAGGGTTTTTCCATATGAAAGATGTGTGTGTATACTTCAATGATGGTTCCCCCCTACCTCCAGTTTTAATTTTTGCTACTTCCAAGGAGACTGTGGTGGTTTCCCATGTGCCTTAGGAGAAAATGTGGAATGAGAAAAGCCATACAGGCACCCCGTGTCCACATTAATTTCTAAATAGACTTAAATGTTAACTGAAATCTTACTGAGTTAATAACTTGTACAAATGGGACATGAATCACAGAGGTCAAAGTATATTTTACACGTTTGTGATTCCAGGGCTTCCCTGGTGGTCTCGTGGTTAAAAATCTACCTGCCAATGCAGGGGATGTGGGTTCCATCCCTGGTTCAGGGAAGAGCCCACACACCACAAGTCAACTCAGCCTGTGTGCTACAACTACTGAGCCTGTGCTCTGGAACACATGAGCCGCCACCACAACGAGAAGCCTGAGTACCAAGGAAGAGTAGCCGCTGCTCGCTGCAGCTAGAGAAAGCCTGCCCACAGCTATGAAGACCGAGCACAGCTGAAAATAAATAAGTAAATAAATCTTAAAAAAACCCCACAAACTTTGTAATTCCACACATACTAGAAATTAAGGAGTCATAAATGATATTCCCTACTACTTTTTTGATATTAAGTTTTTTAAGCTAGGAATTTATGTATGCATTTCTGTTGGTAGAAAAAAAGTACTTCTATACAGTGTGTGTGTGTGTGTATGTGTGTCTGTGTCTGTGTGTGTCTGTGTGTGTGTGTGTGGTGGGGGGATGTTTGTGTGTAGCTGGATACATATCCAGCTTTTACACTGTGTGTGTGTGTGTCTGTGTGTGTGTGTCTGTGTATGGTGGGGGGATGTTTGTGTGTAGCTGGATACATATCCAGCTTTTACTCTGTCTGAAATATGTGAATGTCTCTGCGGACAGTTTAATGTGGGGATGATTGAGAGTTACTTTACAGTTGGCCAGAATTAACCTTTTAGCATGTATTTTATAAACTTCAACAAAAGGTTAAATATTTTAGTATTCATCCTGACAAACACACACCTATCAAAGAACAGCAAACTGTGGGAAATTCTTAAAGAGATGGGAATACTAGACCACTTCACCTGCCTCCTGAGAAATCTGTATACAGGTCAAGAAGCAACAGTTAGAACTGGCCATGAAACAACAGACTGGTTCCAGATAGGGAAAGGAGTACGTCAAGGCTGTATTTTGTCACTCTGCTTATTAAACTTATATGCAGAGTACATCATGCGAAATGCTGGGCTGGATGAAGCACAAACTGGAATCAGGATTGCCGGGAGAAATATCAATAACCTCAGATATACAGATGACACCACACTTATGGCAGAAAGTGAAGAAGAACTAAAGAGCCTCTTGATGAAAATGAAAGAAGAGAATGAAAAAGTTGGCTTAAAACTCAACATTCAGAAAACTGAATATTGAGATCATGGCATCTGGTCCCATCACTTCATGGTAAATAGATGGGGAGACAGTGACAGACTTTATTTTGGGGGGCTCCAAAGTCACTGCAGATGGTGACTGCAGCCATGAAATGAAAAGACGCTTACTCCTTGGAAGGAAAGTTATGACCAACCTAGACAGCATATTAAAAAGTAGAGACATTACTTTGCCAACAAAGGTCTGTCTAGTCAAGGCTATGGTTTTTCCAGTAGTCATGTATGGATGTGAGAGTTGGACAGTAAGGAAAGCTGAGCGCCGAAGAATGATGCTTTTGAACTGTGGTGCTGGAGAACACTCTTGAGAGTCCCTTGGACAGCAAGGAGATCCAGCCAGTCCATCTTAAAGGAAATCAGTCCTAAATATTCATTGGAAGGACTGATGCTGAACCTGGAACTTCAATACTTTTTCTACCTGATGCAAAGAACTGACTCACTGAAAAAGACCCTGATGTTAGGAAAGATTGAAGGCAGGAGGAGAAGGGGACAACAGAGAATGAGCTGGTTGGATGGCATCACTGACTCAATGGACATGAGTATCAGTAGGCTCCGGGAGTTGGTGATGGACAGGGAAGCCTGTCATGCTGCAGTCCGTGGGGTCACAAAGAGTCGGACGTGACTGACTGCACTGACTGACTGAACTGATGGGAATTTGTACGTCCGACTCTGTGGACATGAGTTTGAGTGAAGTCCGGGAGTTGGTGATGGACAGGGAGGCCTGGCGTGCTGTGATTCATGGGGTCGCGGAGAGTCGGACACGACTGAGCGACTGAACTGAACTGAACTAAAAGTGTACAAAATTTTTTGTGTAATGTATAACTCTAGATATGTGATTAAATAACTTCTTAGAATACATTTTTCATTAAAATTTAAAAAAAAAAAAGGTTGAAAAAAAGATGAAATACTATGGTAAAATTAGAATATTTTTGTTTTAGAGAGATGTTTTGTGAGTAATCAAATTCTGTTTCTTCATCTTTATAGTACTTTGGTAGCTTTTTTTCTATTTGTAGAATTTTATGATAGTTTTCCTGTTGTTAATTCTTCTTGTTCTGGTAGGTCATTGCTGAATATGTAACTGTTTATTCAAATGTACTTTAGCATTAAGTAGACATGAAGATATCAAGCAGTTATTAAACATGTATGACTAATAATTTTCTGAATTTATACTGTGTAAACTGAAATCATGTATGTAGAACTCTTTTTTTATAAACAGGGTAGTTAGAAATTAAGGTAGTTAATTAACACTACAGTTTTTAAAGGGCTTCTCTGGTGGCTCAGATGGTAAAGAATCTGCCTGCAATGCAGGAGACCCAGGTTCGAATCTTGGGTTGGGAAGATTCCCTGGAGAAGGGAATGGCAACCCATTCCAGTATTCTTGCCTGGAGAATTCCATGGACAGAGCAGCCTGGCAGGCTGCGGTCCATGGGGTCACAAAGAATCAGACACGGCTGAGCTTTCACTTTCACTGTATTTAAAATAGATAACCAGCAAGGACCTACTGTATAGCATAACAAACTTTGCTCATTAATCTTTTATAACCTAAATGGAAAAAAGATTTTGAAAAAGAGTAGATTTAAAATAAAAAGAGTTGAGTAGTAATTTTACATATAAAGTTGTTTGTGTGTGTGCTCAGTCGTGTCTGACTCTTTGTGACCCTATGAACTGTAGCCTGCCCAGGCTCCTTTGTCCACGGGATTTTCCAGGCAAGAATACTAAAGTGTGTTGCCATTTCCTTCTCCAAGGGATCTTCCCGATCAAGGGATCAAATCCACGTCTCCTTCATCTCTTGCATTGCAGGTGGATTCCTTACCTCTTGAGCCAAGAGATATGTTTAAAATTCACTCTAAAGTTAATGGAAAACATAATTAAGTTACTCTGGAGCAAATAAGTCAAATAAAATCTTTTCAGTTTCAGAGAGTTATATCTATTAATGTAAAGATAATAAAGATGTACTGAAATATGTATTTTGAATACATTTTATGAGTTCTAGGGTGAAAAAAATTATTTTGTGCAAGGGATAAGGGAAGGAGATTTTGGAGGAATGGATTTTTAGGAATTTGAGCCCAGCATAAGTAGCAACAGTCTTACTTAAAAAAAAAAAAACAAACGTAGTTTTATTTAGCAGGTGTTGCAGTTGTCAACCTTGGTACTTTTTTTATTTGCACAATGTTTTCTATTGTAAAGCATGTATGTCAAAACCCAAAATCTGCACTGTCACTTCCTTAGTGTAAATCCGGCTTTGCTGCTAAGGTAATGTGCCTGAAAAAGAGTGTAAATCTCTCAGGGTCTTGAAAAACAACTTGAAAACGAGACAGAAAGTTTAAGGTATGATTAATTTTCTAATTTATGATTATTTAGAAGTTCATTTGGTATTTTCAGCATAGTTTTCAAAAAACCTATCAAGCGAACTCCTGTATTAACAGAAAGTGCCCAAAATTGCTCAAGTTTTTTCACATAGCTTCAAGTTTGCTCAGATTAAATATTCAAAAATTGTTAATAATAGAAATCTCTCATACTTGAACCAATTTATTTTCTTTACTAAACTTTAGAGTTGAAACTGATCCATGTAAAGACATAAGTTTTTTAATGGAAAGCAAAACACCATTTCATCTCAAAATTTACTTGATATTTTTGATTCTAATAAAGTTCTTAGAGTAAATCTAAAACAGTACTCAAATGTGAGAAATACAGCAAGATGTTCTGGTGGGCTGTTTTTTTAGTGTATTCAAAGGGAATTATTTGACCCTGAACTACAGCTTTAATTGCACGTATATTGCCTTCCAGCATCTTTTTTAAAAAGAAAAGTGAGGTGAACTAACAAGTAATATTTGTAATCATTTTAACAATAGAGTACTTTGATTTAAAGAATAAAAGTTTTGCAATAATTGTGTTGATTAAATGCAACCTTCTTAGTGATATTTTAATATAAAACAGTTTGTTTTATTGGTATTGATTTTACTGTTTTTGTGACAGGTATTGTAATAATGCCTGTTATGTAGTAATGCTTTAAAATAAGATGTGTTTTTTTAAAAATTGAGGTAATTTGGTTTATAACATTATATATTTTGTGTCTACAACATCATATTTCTGCTTATGTAAACCCTACAGTGTGCTCACCACCAAAAATTTAGCTTGCATCTATCACTGTACAGTTGACCCCTCTTTATCAATTTTGCTCCCTCCCTTCCCCTCTGGTCACCACTGCTCTGTTTTCTGTATTCACATATTTGCTTTTTTTTGGTTTGTTCATTTATTTTGTTTGTTTTTATATTCCATACATGACTGAAATCACATGGTATGTGTCTTTTTCCATCAGAAGATGTTTTTGTTTTTGATTCTTCATGTCAGTTTAAAATAATTAGGTGAATCAAACATTGTTAGAAATTGTCTTCATCATCGTTAAGATGTTCATCACTGTCTATTAGTTTTTTCTTGTCTATTATCCTGAGTCGAATTGCTTTAAGTTGGAGGATTTTGTCTTCTGTGTTCATTGTTCTAAGTGCAGTTAGTATTGAATAGGTTTTAACATGTTTTCTCTTTTCTCCTTATATCTCTTAGATATTGGATTTATTTATTACATTTTACTTAAATTGTATCTTTGTCTTTAGGGGATTTTGTCTTCTGTGTTGTGTATTCCTGTATTTGACCGTGATGAATTCTAAGTGTATAAAGTTATTTTTACCATTTAAAGAGTTAACTCTTTAGATTTGCATGGACTCTTATTTTTCATTATAGTGTAAAAAAATAAAGGAAATTTATGATTATGTTTCAGCATTTAGCTATATAAGCAAGTTATATAGGCTTCTTGTCAGTCTCCAGTCAGTGTGGTATTTCAAGGAGAATTCTTTTCTTCCCTGAA
Organism: Moschus berezovskii; assembly: GCF_049115385.1. NCBI lineage: Eukaryota > Metazoa > Chordata > Mammalia > Artiodactyla > Moschidae > Moschus > Moschus berezovskii. Next base: position 17,076,082 of record NC_142483.1, read on the forward strand.
ACTCTGTAGTTTTGGAGCTCAGTTTTCTCTGGCTCTTCACAGGATTTTTAGATGTGAAGAATTCCCCAATGTACATGTGAATTTCTAAAATATATACACAGTATTCTGTAGATTTCAAAGTTCTGTTGATTCATTTAGCCAGTGTGTTGAGCACTTCCTATGTGCTAAGTGCTGTTCTAGTTAAAGAAAACAAGTTCCCGCCCCCATGGAGCTGACATTCTGGCATGCAATTTGCCATCATCCATCTTTCATCATCACCTCAATCTATTTAGGACAAGAGGGAGTGGTTCTGATTTGTTGACAGGGAATTCAACATAACTCAGTTCATCTTGTCGTATTAATTAGCTGTGTAAAAGCAATGCTATTAATATGTCTCAAGGTACTCAGTTTTGCCCTTGTTTACTGGTGCTCTCCACTTGGTGAAGTCTGACCATATCTCCTTCACTTTTATAAATGTAGATCGTTTATATATTTTCTTAACTTTGTTTTTTATTTACTAACAGATTATTTTTTAAAGTCATCAGGGTCATGATTCATTGAATAATTTTGGTTGTTATTTTTGTTTCTCTACTCTGAAACTTATTTTTCCATTTTACTCAGTATGAATTTAACTTTTTGTATGTGTGACACTGTACTTTCCTAGTTTTTAATTTTCTTGACAGTTTTGACATTTCCATCTTTGTTTCCATTATTTACCATTTCCATAAAGGCTTTACCTTTATCCTTCAGATTCACCTCCCCCCCTCATTCTCAAAATTCATATACTGCTTGCAGTCTTAAAATGCCACTTCTGAGCACTTTATTCCAACATTTATGTCCTTATCATGGATTTCTTAACCCTGTTTTTTAGTTTATTTTTAGTTTTTTGATACACTTCAGTTGTCTTTAAGTATATTTGCAGAATTATGCAATCCTTACTACTGTTTAGTTCCAGGATATTTTCACTGCACCTGAAAGAAACTCTGTACCCATGAGCAGTCACTCCCCATTTCCTCTTCTCCCAGCTCCTGGTGACCACTAATCTACTTTCTGTCTCTCTAGATTTGCCTATCTGGAAATTTCATATAAATGGAATCATATAACGTGATTTCTTGTGCCTGACTTCTTTCATTCAGCATAAGTTTTGAAGCGTTATTGGTACTTCATATCCTGTTGTAGCATTATTGGTACTTCATACCCTTTATTGACAAATAATATTCCTTTGTAGGGATATATACAGCATTTCATTTATCCATTTACCAGTTGATGGATATTTGGGTCATTTCTGCTTTTTGGCTGTTATGAAAAATGCCACTGTGAACATACATGTCCAGGTTTTTCTGTAGACATACATTTTCGGTTCTGCTGGTTATATCTCTAGGAGTAAGAATGGCTGAGTCATATAGTATTAATAATTCCACATTTAACATTTTGAGAAACTACCAAACTGTTTTCCAAAGTGGCTATACTAGTTTACATTCTCACCAGCAGTATGTGAAGGTTCAGTGTCTCTGCTTCGTGTTCAAAACTTGTCATTATCTGTCTTTTTTATTGTCGCTATTTAGTGAATATGGAGTATTTTACTGCGTTTTTTATTTGTATTTTCCCCAAAACAAACTAATAATATTGAGCATCTTTTTGTGTATTTACTGGCCATTTGTATAGCTTTCTGGAGAAATGTGTTCCTATCCTTTCCTTGTTTAAAAAATTGGATTATTTGTCTTTTTAGTGTTGAGTTGTATATTCTGCCTCCAGTTTCTTGATCAGATGAATGATTTGCAGATATTTCTCCCATTTTGTAGATTGTTATAAGGGTGCCTTTAAATATTATTATCATAAAATATACATAACATACAATTTACCGTTTTTATCATTTTAAGTGTACAAGTTAAATACATTCACAATGTTGTATAGCCATCACCTTCATCTATTTTCAGAATTTTTCCATCATCCCAAACAGAAATTCTTTACTGATTAAACAGTAACTCCCCTCTTCTCCCCTGGCTATTGATAACTGCTGTTTCTACTTTGTGATTCTATAAATTTGCCTATTCTAGGTGTCTCATGTAAGTGGAATTACGTATTTGTTCTTATGATGTCTTTTATAGCACAAAAGTTTTTAATTCTGAAGTTCAATTTATCCTTTATTTTAAAAATAACTTTAATGACTTAAAAATTTTTAGTTTCTGTCATGCCTTGTGCTTTCCATATCATATCTAAGAAGTCATTGCCTAATCCTAGGTCAGGAAGACTTATTTTAACCATATTTGAGTGTTCTGTTACTTGGCCCTCCCATTTGTATTTTAAACATGAACCAATATAACTAGCAGTGGTTTTATGAGAAGGATTTATGAGATGTACTATTTAAAATTTTTTAGATTAAGATAGTGGGTTTCAAAACCTTAGAATCTCCTGAGACGCTTACTGAAAAGATTCCTCAGATGAGTTTTGTACATTTGAAGTAAATGTAGTACATGTCCAGGAGACTTGGCCTCAGATGGCTGAAAAGTGTGGAATGCCCAGCATAATGATGAAGAGCCTGGATCCTGGGTTCTGACTAACTGGGTTTGCCACTTTCTAGCCAGGGACTGGGGAGCCTGGTGGACTTCCGTCAATGGGGTCACACAGAGTTGGACACGACTGAAGTGACTTAGCAGCAGCAGCTGTATAATCTTGGGCTAGTCAGTTGTTCTTGCTAGATATTCATTTCCTTTCTCATAGAATTGTTGCAATGATTAAACTATCTAATATCTGTGAAGCACTTAGTGTAGCTTGGCAATAGTATGCAGCACATATGTGTTACCTTTTATTATACCCTTTCACTCAGTAATGTTATTTTTAGGGATTTAATCTAAGAATATTATAGGATATGTTGCATAAAGTTATATGTATAACAGTTTCATCACAGAGATTAATTGTAAGAAGTCTTCCATATGTAGTCAGTAGAACGAACTATGGTTAAATATATTAGTGAAATTTATGAAATGTTATATAGCCATTTGCTGCTGCTGCTGCTGCTAAGTCGCATCAGTCGTGTCCGACTCTGTGTGACCCCATAGACGGCAGCCCACCAGGCTCCGCTGTCCCTGGGATTCTCCAGGTAAGAACACTGGAGTGGGTTGCCATTTCCTTCTCCAGTGCATGAAAGTGAAAAGTGCAAGTGAAGACACTCAGTCGTGTCTGACTCTTAGCGACCCCATGGACTGCAGCCTACTAGGCTCCTCCATCCATGGGATTTTCCAGGCAAGAGTACTGGAGTGGGTTGCCAGTGCCTTCTCCGATATAGCCATTTAGTCATACTCAAAAAAACATTCAATGCCTTGGGAAAATAATGATTTAAATGAAAAAGTCAAATAATATATAGCTGTTTATAAAACAGGTCTATAACATTCTCTAAGAATATGAGGCAGGGAAGTGGTTTTATATGCAGTGCATGTAAATAAATTTGTTAAAGTGTTGACACTGGTTATCCTTGGAAGCTCAGAGGAATAATTTTAATTTTCTTTTGTATTTTATTGTACTTTCCTGACTTTGGTGATAAGTATTTTATACTCAAAGAAAGCACATTAATTTTGAAAAAAAAGAACAAAGCCCAATGTGAAAGAGGTTAATAGGGTGATAGAAAAATAGGAAAAGCCTGGTATGAAATAGGAAAGCATAATGTGAATAGGAAAGCTGCATCCTGGTACTAGTACTGTTAGTAAATGGTTTTGAACCTTGAATGAATTCTCTCTCTTTCTCGGGGGGTAAAACTGAGAAAATAGACTAACATCTAAAAGGCAGTAGAGTAGAATGGTTAAGACCTGGGAGGTCAGAAGTAGGCAGTTAAGGACTACAGCTGATATATTATATGGGTTCCCATCCTATTTCTTATTTACTTGGTGACTTCTGGCAAGTAATTTGCCAGAAACTGTGTCTCAGTTTTCTTATTTTTCTTTCTTTGTTTTTTTTTTGGCTGTGCTGGGTCTTCATGGCTGCACAGGCCTTCCTCCAGCTGTGGCGAGTGGGGGCTGCTGCTGCTGCTGCTAAGTCACTTCAGTCGTGTCCGACTCTGTGTGACCCCATAGATGGCAGCCCACCAGCCTCCCCCGTCTCTGGGATTCTCCAAGCAAGAACACTGGAGTGGGTTGCCACCTCCTTCTCCAATGTGTGAAAGTGAAAAGTGAAAGTGAAGTCGCTCAGTCATGTCTGACTCGTAGCGACCCCATGGACTGCAGCCCACCAGGTCGGCTGGCTACTCTCTAATTGTGGTATGCAGGTTTCTTGTTGCAGTGACTACTGTTACGGAGCACAGGCTTTATGGCATGGGCTTCAGTAGTTGAAACTCCCTGGCTCTAGAGCATGGGCTCAGTAGTGTGGAGCATGGGCTTAGTTGCTCCGTGGCATGTGGGATCTTCCAAGATAAGGGATAGAACCCGTGTCTCTTGCATTGGCAGGTGGATTCTTTTACCACTGAGGCACCAGGGAAGCCTCGGTTTTCTTATTTTTAAAATGGGGATCATAACAATACTTCACAGGGGAATTGTGAGAATTAAGTAAATTTAAAAATGCAAAGAAATTTGTAGAGTCTGGCACATGGTAAGAATTCAATAAATGTTAACTTCTTTTACTAGTATGTAGATCCTTTCTAATGCAATTATTTATTGCCATTATTTTTAGTCAAATGAATAATTCTTAAATTTGTCTGTCATTTGAAAGTTTAGCCATTTTCTGTTGAGATATTTTTGAGATTGTGGAGGCTATTGATTTGTGTGAAAGCAAAAGTGTTAGTCACTCCATCGTGACCGACTCTCTGCGACCCCATGGACTGTAGCCCACCAGGCTTCTCTGTCCATAGAATTCTCCAGGCAAGAATACTGGAGTGGGTTGGCACTTCCTTCTCCAGGGATCTTCTGGACCCAGGGATCGAATCTTGGTCTCCTGCATTGCAGGCAGATTCTTTGCTGTCTGAGCCACCAGGGAAGCCCATTGATTTGTGAAGCAGAGTGTTTTGGACTCCTTGGCCCCACCCTCAGTTTGCCTTATTTGTTTTGTGTTTTGTGCACACACCTTCTTTGAGGTCCTACATTATCTCATCCATGAGGGTATTTTATAGACAATTTCAGCAGTAAAAACCTTGTATTTGATGTTTTTTTCTGACTCTTTTTTGTTCTGAAGCTAATGTGTGCAGCTTTATTTGTAATCAGGTTGCATTGTCTGCTAAACTGTACCTATTTTTCTTCAACTGATGTTTCATTTTAAACTTAGGAAATGTCATAAAGCCCAAGGGAATGTTACAGCTCAATTGACTTGCCCATTCTAGGAAAAACTAACAATTTATTGTAAACTCAGAAGTTGGTAGGTCATCACCTCTGCTATAACTCCATTGATGCATGGGTGTTATTTAACCCCAGAAAACGAATGTACCCAAATGCTTTAAGAGGTAAATTTGAGTATGTGAAAACCCCTTTCAGAATCGGCAACCATATTGAGATTCATTTTTGGAACTCTGAACAGAGGCTGCAGAAATAGATGACTTTTATAATATATCGTTTTCTTTCGCTGACTGTATGAGACAATTAAGCCTTCAGTGAATAGTGACTCAGCTGTTCCATTGCTTTGGAAATTTTTGTCTGCGAACAGGTCACTCTGTGATACCTCAGTTTATAATGGCAGTCAAAATGAAGATGAAATTTGTATTTTAATACATTTACTCTTAGATTTTTAGACGCTGTCTCCTTTTCTTCGTGGAGTAACTGCAGTAGGCAGCCCACTATGGGAGGTCATTATTTCTCTGTTAGAGAATAAATTAGTAGAGTTAACATTGCCAGGAAGCAAAAGGTAGTAGTTTGACTGCCACAGTTAAGTGATACAATTTGTTACTTGTAACAAATATATTTTCCTCTAATTGTACTAGTTCATTAAACATAACTAATCCCAGGGACGGGGGAGCCTGGTGGGCTTCCGTCTATGGGGTCACACAGAGTCGGACACGACTGAAGTGACTTAGCAGCAGCAGCAGCAGCAGCGTATAACTCTTGTAACAAGAGAGTGGTGTGTCTTTTGGCTTGATGGATAGAATCAGTTTGAGACAGCTTTGTGACTCACTGACAAAAGTGGGAGAGATCTCTGCCTGCCCTTGGAATTGGATTTTATTTTAGGATGAGTTGTTTTTATAAGTATAGATATGAGAAAATTACTATTCTGCATGTCAAATACCTTATTCTATCTTTCCTTGGGTTTAACTCAACGTCTCCCAGTTCCCCAAGCCTGTACTTTTTGTATCTTCTGCTACTTGGTTTATGTTAATTGCAAAATATTTCTTTTTCCCTCCATATTTTTCTTTTGAATGTGTTTATGAGCTTTTTCTTTAAACGTCTTGAATTGTCTTTTGTGTTCTTGATTTGTTTTGCTTTTTAAGATTTCAGTTTTTTTATTGAGACTAAACTGGTAATGTGTTTGCCTCTGTAGAGGGAAGTTAGGAAACTGTGGGACAGAGGGAGATGTACTTTTCACCGTGCCAGTGGACCTTTGGATCCCATTACACTTCCCCCCATCTTTTTAAACTTAATTTTCTAGTGTAGCATAAACATATTTACAAACTGCTGGTTTGTTTCATGGGTTTTATTTCTTTTAACGTTGAGAACACAAAGTTTCTTAAAGTTGACCATGAATGTCCTGTTGGAGGCATAATAGAAATTTACAGTCTTCCTTTAAATGATTTACTTGATCCGTAAACTTCAGAAGGTAGTAGATAGAAGTGAGTAAAAGTGATGGCCTAGCTCTTCTAAAGGTTGTTTAGGGTCAACTGTGGCAAACTAGACTGTGCTTTCAATTCCTTTCTTCGTTTCAACATCAGTTTCCTTTCATTCATCAACACTGGCAGTACTGCTGTGTGCTATTCTACTTTGGAGAAGCGTATTAGAGTCATTGTCTTGCTTCTTGTGTTTCTTCTTTTGTATGGTAACTGACTCTTCATGATGGTGAGTCTGCAGATCTATATCAGTATGATCCCCTGTACAGATCTCTAACAGGCAGCTGAAATCTTTGTTGCTTCCTGGACACATAGCACGTCCATTCCATCTGACTTTAAGCCCAGCAGTAAAATTGCCTTTCTTGTAGTAATCAGTGCTGGCTGCTGCTCTCAACAAATGCTCCCATTCCATAGTGGTTATTCTCCCAGATGAAAATAAATGGTCATTTCTACAAAGCTGCCATATTTTATGTTTCAAATATAAAGTCAGACAGATCTCATTTTTTCCATTATACAGTTGGCCCTCCCTATCCATGGGTTCTGCATCCATGGATTCAGCCAACCACAGATTGAAAATATTCAAGGGGAAAAAAAATTCTGGAAAGTTCCAAAAGCAAAAATTGAATTTGCCATGCAGGGTCGAACACGACTGAGCGACTTCACTTTCACACATTGGAGAAGGAAATGGCAACCCACTCCAGTGTTCTTGCCTGGAGAATCCCAGGGACGGGGCAGCCTGGTGGGCTTCCGTCTATGGGGTCACACACAGTTGGACACGACTGATGTGACTTAGCAGCAGCATAGTATTTGCATTGTATTAGGTATTACTCTAGAGATGATTTAATGGACTTCCCTGGTGACTCAGCAATAAAGAAGCCTCCTGCCAGTGCAGGGGACACAGCTTTGATCCCTGGGTCGGGAAGAGCCCTTAGAGACGGAAATGACAACCCTCTGCAGTATTCTTGCCTGGGAAGTACCATGGACAGAGGAGCCTGGTGGGCTAAAGTCCATGGGTTGACAAAAGAGTGGGACATGACTGAGCAACTAAGTAACAACGAGATGATTTAAAGTGTACAGGAGGGTGTGTGTAAGGTTATATGTAAATACAAACCATTTTATATAAGGAACCTGGGCCTCTGAGGATTTTGATATCAGTGGGAGTTCTGCAACCAGTCTCCACTGATACTGAGGGATGACTGTGCTTACAGGCCAGACCAGTACAAGCTCCCAAGGGGACCTGAGCTCTGACAATGCCCTGGTCCCCAGAGAGGTCTTGGTGTACACGTGTATTAACCCCACTTTTCATTTAACACAACCTTCTCTTTGTGCTGTACACTTTGCAAGTTTCTACGACAGAGAATCCAGACGTAAAGCTGAAAATCATAAGCCCAATTGACTGTGATGAGATGGTCTATGATATTTATCCTGATCTCAAGTCCCCCACAAACTACTTGACATTATTATATAAGTGACACAAACCACAAATAATTTTCAGTTTAATTCCATTGGCAAACAGGCTGTATCATCCTGTAGCATTTGCGTCTCTTCCCTACGGGCACTGTTGTGATAGGAGAGCCCTCTTTCTAGCCACAATGATCACATTTCTGAATTTCAAATGTACCATCGTTTACCAAGTTAACAGGATGCCACCGGTGCGATCTTAGCCATAACCTGCGGGAAACAGTGAATCTCTTCCTCTAACAAGATCTTCCTCCTGAATGTAGTCAGTCTGTGGTGTCATGCTTTATGTTGGGCCACAGGCACACAGACATTTTTTAAAAGTACATGATATTCATGAATGGGCTGTAATTTTCTTAACTGTTCTTCCACTGCTGTTTTAACAGGTTCCGTCATTTAAAACTATTATAAATTTTGCTTTGCTTAGTATGTTTATACCTAGATCTTTACTTATATATTTTTTTATTACTTGTATAGGCTGAGTTCTCAGAAGTAAATCAAAGGGGACATTGGTTTAGAGCTCCCTTGGTATACTTTGCCAAGCTGCTTTCCAGACAGACTGTGCCAATTTATGCTCCTATGATCAGCTTGTGAAAAAGTTTCTCTTATGTCACTTTTGGAAGCACTGAATATTACTTAAAATACTTTCTGATACTTTTATCAATAACAAGTTGGATTCCTTTTTTGTATTTCAGAGTTATTTAATATGTGCTTCTATATATTTATGTATTCATTTCACCCTTTCACTATTCACTGGCGTTTTAAAAAGTTTTATTGAAGTATAGTGTATATTCCATAAAATTTACCCATTATAAAAGTAAGTTGAGTTTACTTGAAGTTAATTTATGTTATGTTAGTCGCTCAGTCGTCTCCAGCTCTTTGTGACCCCGTGGGTTGTAGCCTGTCAGGCTCCTCTGTCCATGGGGATTCTCCAGGCAAGAATACTGAAGTGGGTTGCCGTTTCCGTCTCCAGGGGATCTTCCCAAACCAGGGATCAAACCCAGGTCTCCCACATTGCAGTCAGATTCTTTACTATCTGAGCCTCCAGAGAAGCCCATTGACGTTATTGGGTTTTGGTAAATCTATAGTTTTATAGCCATCACCATAATCTAGCTGTAAAACATTTTCATTACCCCAAACAGTTCTCTTGTACCTGTTCACATTTAGTCCTCAATCTCACACACAGGTTTAGGCAACCACTGATCTGCTTTCTGCCTCAGTAGATTTGCATATTCCAGAAATTTCAAATAAGGAAAGTCATACTATATGCAATTACTTGTGTCTGGCTGCTTTCACTGAACATTATGTTTTTGAGGTTCTTCTCTTTTATAGAATATATCAATAGTTCATTTTATTGCTGATGTATCTTACTCGGTGGTTGCCACCAACATTGGGATTACTTCCAACTTTCGATTATTATGAACAGTGCTGCTAGGAAATTTGTGTACAGTTCTTTGTGTCTTTTATTTCTGTTGACTAGATACCTAGCTGTAGAATTGCTTGGAACCCATTACATTTTATATCATTACATAGCCGTAAAAATATGTTTCATTTAAAGAATGGATGACAGCACCGTACTTGAGAAGAAACACAATTAAATAGAATAAGAGAGTTAAACAAGAATGATTGGGTCAGGTAGATGAAAGGTTCTAAGACATGTAGTATGTCTGTACAGCACTGGAATTCCCTTCTGGATTTCTTTGTACCTGAGCAACTACTAGAACCTTAAACCAAGTGAAATCAAAAAAAAAAAGAAGATCTAAATAAACATTGAAAACTTTAGTTTCATGAAAAATGATAGAAATGGAAATGGAGCATCATTTGCATTGATTATGACAGAAAAATGAATATATATGACACACAAAATGCCCTCCCCAACATAAAAGGTCAACATGATTTTTGTAGATAGATCAAAGAACAGTTAGTTCATTCAAGATGAAAATACATAGTAAACAGACACTCATTGTTGTTAGTAACTACAGAAATAAAGATCTTACAAAATGATTGTTATATTAAATTAGCAAAATCAAAATACATAGTGCTAGAAAGGTGATAGCGATGTTAGCTTTGGGTTTTGTTCTAGTGCATCTTCAAAGCAATGTAGCAAAGCTGTCCACATCCTTCCAGTAGTAAGATTCTGAGTTAGCTTTCATTTTAGCTTCTTTGAATGCAATTAACATATCTTAATAGTAAACTAATAAGGAGGAAATAAACCAAAGGATAACAGCTACAGATTTCTCCTGTGTGCTGAATCCCAGTCTGGTTGTGCTTCTCTGCTGTGTCTCTGTGATTCACAGACTCTGGAGGCGCCACCCCAACTCAGCTCTTATTTTCTCTCTAGCCTAGAGAGCTGCATCCGATCCGAATCCTGCTTTTCCAACTTTGGCTAAATCCTGGATCTGATTGTTCTTTAATCCTATGACTCACATCTTGGGAGTTGCCCCCATCCCACTCCAAGAAAATGCTTTTAACTTTCTCATTGCAAGTAATAATTCTGTCACATCTTTTCTATGCTTTAATGATTTTGCGTTAGATGCTCATCTGAAAATATGCTTCCGTTTGATTTTCTTTTTTCTTTTTTTTAAGTTCTTTGCAGAGGTCTTCTGTATGGGTGGGACTGAACACTTATGAGTCATTCCCAGTTAGTACAGTACAGCCATCCAAGAGTAAGTGATTCTTTAGTATGACTGATTGTCTGCCCAAAAGTGATAAAGCACAGCTGAAATCAAGAAACGGAAATTGATCTTTGCTCTGTTTACTTCCCCCTGTATCTTATCTTTTTTTCTTCCAATGTTAGAAATTCTTTCCATTCCTGATAAATTTTTATTGTATTGGCTGATATTTTCCCTTAAGTTTTGTAAGGCCATAAAGTTTACTGTTAGTTGAGTTTATTTAAAGTTTTAGGTGAAGTATTATGTAACAATCAAGAAACAGGCATGATAAAAGGCCAACTTTTTTTTTCTATTTTTCCTATTCATTTTATTATACTTGACAATGATTTTTTTGCTTATGAAGTAATACATTACCCTTTGCTGTTCCCCTGAAACTATCACAGCATTGGTAATACCCCAATACAAAATAAAAAGTTCAAAAACAAATAATTACTGATTTTCTTTGTATAGGGCAACCATAAATATTCTTCTTCTAAAACTGTAAATAATCTTCCACAAGAGTTAATGGTACAACTGTGTTTAGTTCCTTTAGTCTTTTCCACTCAAATTGACTTGACTGCTTAGGACCCTCAGAAGAGATGGCCTGTGGATTGTACTAATACTTGAAAAATTAATACAACAGAATTAGAAAGTCCAGACTGTTAATGTGATTGGATTTTTCTTGATCTCCTCTGATTCCCACCAGCATGTTCAGGTCACTATACTGTCTCTTTATAAATGGATAGAGTTATTAGTCCTTGGTAGTTCCCTGGCCTCTTGGTTACATCTTTTCTTATTTTTTTCTATACCTTTTTGATTGCTGTGTCTGAAATTCCTTCAAGCATTTGCTCCACTAACTCTCCATAAAAATGCTAATGTTCCTAAAAAGTCAGTCACTGTTTGTCTCATAAATTTTTTTGGATCACATATATTATGATAATTTTAATTATACTCAGGTGCTCATTCTCTCAGATACCTTGAGCTCTAAGGTCTGAGTTTTCTACCCACTGCTTGCTTACATTTATTCACTTGGATGTCCTGTAGAGACTCTAAAAACAATATACCCCAAATTAAAATGAATCATTCACCACCCCCTCCCCAGTAGTTCCAGTTAAGTCAGTGACATTATCATCTGCCCAGTAGCTCACACTAGAAACTGCTGCTTTCATCACTGAGCACATAAGATCTGTCACTAAATCCCTCTAACTACTTCTAACACCATCCAGGTTAGGACCTTGTTATTTCTGTATTCAAAAACTGTCACTGGAGTTAATAACTGGTCTCCCTGCTTTCAGTCTAGTACCCCTCCAGCTGTACCTTCCCTGAGTGAAATGTCGGTTTGATATTAGTGTTTATCTGTCTAAACCCTATAGTTGCACGTCCCCTATAATTGATATGACAAAGGGTGTGCTGCTTGATACATCTTACCTCTCTGGCCTGTCTTCCTGTCGTTCTCAGTCTTCTGCTTCCCATTCCTACCCCATCCTGCCCCCCACCCCCACCCCCACTATGTTGTTTCTCACCTCTGTTCATGCTGTTTCTGCCCCCTCCCCCTCATCCTGATTCACTCTTAATCAGCCTTCATGACTCAGCGTGGGACAGTTCCTTCAGGAAGCCTTTTCCGAATCCTCAGGGTTGGCATGAGTACCCTTTTTCTTTACTGGCTTGTTCTTGTTAGTATAAGACAGTGTAGTTTTTCTCTTATTGATGAATTATTATCTTGACCTGACTTTTCTTTCATTAACAAAATTTATTTATTCCCCTGTTTATTGTTTTTGACTGCTCTGGACCTTCATTGCTGTGTGTGGGCTTTCTCTAGTTGCAGTGAGCGGGAGCTGCTCTTCATTCTGATGCACAGGCTCAAGAGCGTGTACTCAGTAGTTGTCCACTAACCACCTGGGCTTAGTTGCTCCAAGGCATGTGAGGTCTTCCTGGACCAGGGATAGAACCCATGTCCCCTGCTTTGATAGGCGGATTCTTAACCGCTGAACCACCAGAGAAGTTCCCACTTTTCTTTCTAGCTACTGCTCATATCTTTGCTTCCATTTAGAGCAGAACTCCTTAAAAAAGGTTTGTCTCTATGTGTTCTTTCTCATTCCCTTCCCTCCATTTTCTCTTGAGTCACTCTGGCAAGACTTTCATTCTCCACTACATCCACACAGTTCTTGTCAAGGTCGTCGGTGGCTCAGGTTGCTATTTCTGTTGGTCAGTGCTTGCGCCTAATCTTCCTTGGTCTTTCAGCATCATTTGGCATAGTTGATCTCTTCCATGTTTCTGGAAACATCTTTCCCTTGCTTCTCCTCTACTTCACTGACCATGTATTAGGTTTCTTTTGCCTGATCTTCAACTCCCTGCCTAGAAACCTTGGATGGCTCCAAGGTTCTGTCCTTGGTCCTCTTGTCTGTTTGTACTTGCTTTCTTGATGATTTCATCCTATTTCTTGACTTACAATTCTTATATATGCCGATGACAACTAAAATTTTATGTCAAGCCCAGACTTTTTCCCTGGACTCTAGGTTCATAACCAACTGCCTTTTTGACATTTCCACCTGATATCTAATACACATCTCAAATTTAATATGTCCAAAGCTGAACTGCTGATAACCTCCCCAGCCTCAATTAAGAAAATACCTTCCCACCTTCAGCCCTCCCAGTTCACATAGGGGCACTTACAATTGACTCTTAAACAGCATTAGGTTGAACTATGTAGGTCCACTTATATGCAGATTTTTTTTCTGTGGTAAATACAACAGTGCTACATGGTTGGTTGAATCCTTGGATATGGACCTGCAGATCTGAAGGAACCATGTATACAGAGGACTGACTATAAGTTAGAAGGTATACTCGGATTTTCAACTGCATGGAAGGTTTGTGCCCCTAACCCCAGAGTTGTTCAAGGGTCACCTGTACACCCTTCTAAGTCACTTGGGTCAATACTTTGTTATCCTTCTTGACTTCTTTTTTTCATATTTTATATCCACTGTCAGGAAATTTTGTGCTGTACTTATGCTATCATTTTATATGTGTTGTGTAAGAGGTTGATGTTAACGCTTTTCCAGTTTTATAACATTGCTTATTTTAAGGACAGGGATCATGGCCAGTATGTATATGCCCAGTATACTTCCCAGCGTATAAGACTGCTGTTTCTCCACTTTTTTTGCTGGATCCAGGTATCACTGTTCTTAATCTTTGCCAGACTGATATTGACCACTCTGATGGTTGTCCATCTTCCCTGAGCTTTTAGGTCTCTTGAAAGTTTTGAAATTAGATGCTTATTCTCCCTTTCCCGTACATGTCTCTTTCTCTCTTGTTTTTAACCAAAAATGAGGAGGGTGTAGTGGGAAGCTCTCTGCCCCTGCCGTAGTAATTTATATGCTGCTCGGTGTCCTAAAGAGCATTTTGAGTTTTGAATTGAGTGAATTACAGTCTTCAGTGAGCATTATTCCATTGCTTGACTGGATTTCCAACTCTGTCACTCAGGGCCAGGAGTATTGTAGGTCTCTGGTTTAGAAATGAAACCATGGCATCCGTTAAATATCACTTGCTTAATTTATTCAGAAGCTGGTTCACACTGTTAAATGATCTATGGATTGCTCAACTATGCAATATATTCTAAGTGTATTTACGTATATCTGAGAGTAGTAATTCCCTTTAGATACAACTTTGACTAAGGAATTCCTTGATCCATCTTGTGATATGTGTTTCATATTTCTATAAATGGTTTCAGTCTATGCTGTGAGACACAGACTTAGCTGCTTCTTTGCACAGGTTGTGGTTATTTATGGTAATATTTATGTGTAATGGGGCAATGGCATGCTATTTTTAACATCTGTATGTGTTAGAGTTCAGCTGTTACTGATTTATTTTTATCTCTATCAGCTGTTTACTGTTTAAGTAATTAATTGGCAAATTATTTTTAAGAACCTTAGCTTAAGAATGGTTACAAGGAAAATGTATAAAGGAAAATCTTGCATCAGTTTTCTGAGTGAAAAAAGTCTAAGTGATTGAATATTTAAGCATTTTCTATGAATTTAGTAATAGCTGCCATTTGTTTAGCAGTTTCTATGTACAAATACTGTGCTAATAAATACTTTACATGCTTGACATCATTTAACCTTTACAACAAACAATCTGAGGTACATATTGATACTATCCTCAATTTATAAATAGGGATTTATGAATAACTCTATAGCTAAAGGATTGCTCAGAGAGGTTAAATAACATGCTCAAGGTCTCACATATTGTTAGGTGATGGAACTTGAACTCACACCTTTAATGTTTTCTCTGTTTAATGTATAGCACATTGTTATTTGGATGTAATACAGTTTGGCCTATCCTTTGGTAAATCAAAGCTCAACAGCTTCCATTCTAGAGCATGAATTATTTCATTTACTCATAATATATTTTTAAAAATCATTTGTTATTTATGTCTGTTGGAACTTTCTGACAGAGATGAAATGTTTTAGACTAGAAAAGATGGAATCAGTAGTGCTTTTCAGAGTATGATCTGAACAATATGGACATAGAAATTTGGGAATTAGAAGCTTAACCTAGAATAAAGCCTTGATCTCTGATTTAGGGGTAGCATTGTTTAGTGAGAAATGTTATCAGAAAGAGAAATCTTGTTCTTAAAATGTTTAAATTTGGCTTCAGAAAGAAAAAGAGGCTTTTAACAAGTAAGAAGTGTGGGTGGATGGGTGCAAGCAAGGGCTTTCTGGGTCCAAGCACAGCATATTCAAGATCAGACCTGGGACTTGTGTAGAAAATTGCTAGTAAGCAATTGCTAGTTAAGCAGGGATAGATTGGATGGTACGTTTAGGAAGAGTGGAAAATCCAGTTTGATAGGGTGATTGAGGTCACTTTGAAAGATTTGAAACCTTATTAGAGCTCTTAGATTTAATTGTGACGGCAGCAGAGGGTCAACAGCCATTTTACAAAGGGAAACAAATGATCAGGTTTATGTTTCAGGAAATCAATCTAGCATCGGTGTAGAGGGTGGAGGGTGTGGAATCATAGCCAGCATCTTTGCAACTGTTATGGACCTGGGTTAGAAGAACAGCAAAGGAGAAGTGTGGGATCGAGAAGTGTTTCTGAATCAGAATTTGAAGGAATTGGTGACGTGTTGAATGCCCTGTGGGGCTACTGACATTATTACCACCAATAGTATTTATTATATATACTGTTTTGTATTTGCTCTAAGTGACTTTGGAAATTCACATGTTCATTCTATTATTAGAACATGGCTGATGGCTGAATTCCTGTTCAGAGGTACTCAGGAAATGGTGGATAAATGATGGAGTGAGTCCGGGCGGCTGTAAATATCACACTCATAAAATATTTATTTGAATTACTTGTTTGATATCTCTTCAGCAGGCATTTTGTTAAGGACTGGGGATATCACTGAGGTAATAGGGATATCACTTATCTTGATCTTCAAGTGATTTGCCATGGGCATGAGGTGTCTGATATACCTTGTTTGCTGTTCTTACTTTCTGTGTATTCTTTGGGCATATAATTTAACTTCTTTTTTAAAATTTTTAATAACTTTTATTAGAGTATAGTTGATTTCCAGGTGGTGCAGTGGTAAAGAACCTGCTTGCCAATGTAGGAGACACAAGAGATGCAAGTTCAATCCCTGGATCAGGAAGATCCCCTGGAGAAGGAAATGGCATCCAACTCTAATATTCTTGCCTGGAAAATTCCATGGACAGAAGAGCCTGAAAGATTACAGTCCATGGGGTTGCAAGGAGTCAGACATGACTGAGCATTCATTTATAGTTGATTTATGGTGTTGTGTTAACTTCAGGTGTACAGCAACGTGAATCTGTTTTGCATACACCTACTGAGGAAGGATTCTTTTCCCATGTAGGCCATTACAGAGTGTTGAGTACATTTCCCTGTGCTATTCGTTCAGTAGGCTATTATATTAGTTACCTATTTTATATATAGTAGTGTGTATATGTCAGACCCAATCTTAATTTAACTTCTTACCCTGTTCATGTGGGATACTGCTTATTTCATGGTATTCTGAAATTTCAGTTAAGGTCGTGTGTGTAAAGTGTCTACCATAATCTCTGCCGTAAGCAAATGCTTGTTCCCTTTTAATCTGCCAGACATGGAAGCTGGGAAACTCAGATTTATTAGGATTTTGTGTCAAACAGGTGATAGAAGGAGTTAGTGAATGCATTTCTGGAAGAAATTTTAAAAGGTTACGTTTGCTGGTGGTTTGGCATCACAAGGTATAATTGCTGTTTTATTATTTTATTGTGACTGTAGATAGATTACTTAGATAGGTTACTTGTGTTTCAGCCTCAACCTGTTGGTCTATAAAATGAGCAAAATCAGTCCTATTTCACATGATGGTTGGTAGAAACATTATACATAGTGGATATGAAAGAATCAGACAACCATAAGTAGCATAGCAGAATGGTTGAGATTAAAAAGTTTGAATGTATATTTCTTCCCATTACTAGCTTGAGAGGTGGCCCTTTGGCAGGGTCAGTTCAGTTCAGTTCAGTTCAGTCGTGTCCGACTCTCCGCGACCCCATGAATCACAGCACGCCAGGCCTCCCTGTCCATCACCAACTCCCGGAGTACACTCAAACTCATGTCCACAGAATCGGTGATGCCATCCAGCCATCTCATTCTCCGTCGTCCCCTTCTCCTCCCGCCCCCAACCTTTCCCAGCATTAGAGTCTTTTCCAGTGAGTCAACTCGTCGCATGAGGTGGCCAAAGTATTGCAGTTTCAGCTTTAGCATCAGTCCCTCCAATGAACATCCAGGATTGATCTCCTTTAGAATGGACTGGTTGGATCTCCTTGCAGTATAAGGGACTCTCAAGAGTCTTCTCCAACACCACAGTTCAAAAGCATCGATTCTTCGGCGATCAGCCTTCTTCACAGTCCAACTCTCACATCCATACATGACCACGGGAAAAACCATTGCCTTGACTAGACGGACCTTGGTTGGCAAAGTAATGTCTCTGCTTTTTAATATACTATCAAGGTTGGTCATAACTTTCCTTCCAAGGAGCAAGCGTCTTTTAATTTCATGACTGCAATCAGCATCTGCAGTGATTTTGGAGCCCAAAAAAACAAAGTCTGACACTGTTTCCACTGTTTTTCCACCTATTTCCCATGAAGTGATGGGACCAGATGTCATGATCTTTGTTTTCTGAATGTTGAGCTTCAAGCCAACCTTTTCACTCTCCTCTTTCACTTTCATCAAGAGGCTTTTGAGTTCCTCTTCACTTTCTGCCATAAGGGTAGCGTCATCTGCATATCTGAGGTTATTGATATTTCTCCCAGCAATCTTGATTCCAGCTTGTGCAGGGTAGTTAACCTATTTAAGCCCTGATTTCTTTATATGTGGTATTGGGATAATAAAACATCTATGCCATTGTACTGTTTTAAAGAGAAAGTGGAAAAAGGCATGGAAAGTAGTTTATACAATCAAATGGTAAGCACTCAAAAGCTCATGCTGCTGCTGCTAAGTCACTTCAGTCGTGTCCGACTCTGTGCGACCCCATAGGCAGCAGCCAACCAGGCTCTGCCGTCCCTGGAATTCTCCAGGCAAGAACACCGGAGTGGGCTGCCATTTCCCTCTCCAATGTGTGAAAGTGAAAAGTGAAAGTGAAGTCGCTCAGTCGTGTCCGACTAGTAGTGACCCCATGGACTGCAGCCTACCAGGCTCCTCCGTCCATGGGATTTTCCAGGCAAGAGTACTGGATTGGCTTGCCATTGCCTTCTCTGTCAAAAGCTCATTCAGTTCAGTTCAGTTGCTCAGTCGTGTCCGACTCTCCGCGACCCCATGAATCAGCACGCCAGGCCTCTCTGTCCATCACCAACTCCCGGAGTTCACTCAAACTCATGTCCACAGAGTCGGTGATGCCATCCAGCCATCATCCCCTTCTCCTCCCGCCCCCAACCTTTCCCAGCATCAGTCTTTTCCAGTGAGTCAACTCGTCGCATGAGGTGGCCAAAGTATTGCAGTTTCAGCTTTAGCATCAGTCCTTCCAATGAACACCCAGGATCGATCTCCCTTAGAATGGACTGGTTGGATCTCCTTGCGGTACAAGGGACTCTCAAGAGTCTTCTCCAACACCACAGTTCAAAAGCATTAATTCTTCGGCGATCAGCTTTCTTCACAGTCCAACTCTCATACTTATTGTAAATTATGTGGTGTCCTTTTGATACTATTGAACAATTAACTCTTTTGTTTGTTAACTTTTCTTTGGTTTTGCTCTGTGACTAAAATTTCCATACACACAGGTGAATTCTGGATATAAGGGATGTTGCCTTTCATGATAGTGAAAGAAAGCGATGATCCTTTTAAAAGAAAACTTCCTAACAGCTTTAACTTTGGCTCTTTAAAACTATGGAAAAAAAAGTTTCAGGCCTTGTGTTTAACCATAGGTGGAGATGGAATTTGAATGTGATACTTTCTATTATTAAATTTCAGTTCAAAATTTTAAAAAGTTAGTGACTATTAGTTGGGGACATTACCTACATATCCTGAGAAACAGGGGATATCATGAGAGATATTGGAAATAGATTATGTTTGGCTACCTGAATCATGTGTGGGCAGAAAAATGGGAGCCTTTGCACTGTTTTCTTTGGTCCCAATAGTCGTGTCCCATCTCAGCCAAAAAGGTTATTTCATAATTTGCATCACTGTATTTCTGTGTATTTACTTATAGCCCTCAGTTACTTTGTTACCTTTTCTCTTTTAAAGTAGAATTATTATAATTTTTAAAGAACTTACCTATGGATATATGAATTGTCAAAGCCTTGAGGAGACAAATCTCTTGAAGAACTAAGTGTCACGAAAGGTGGGAAGACACGAGTAAAGAACACGGTGCTTTAAACATTAAAATTACATGCCAACCTGAATGGTTGTGCTTAAAGAATGGAAAAGTCCATCATAGTTATTTCCATTACCTTTTAAGCATTTAAAAAAGTTGGGAATGTTCTTTTGGGGGGACAGATGTATTATTTGCATCTTTTAACATTTCCATTGAATTTGTTTGCCAAATAAACTGTTTTGTGTGTGGGCAGTTTTTTGGGTTTTTTCCTTTTCCTAAATAAGATCTAGATTCCCGTTTTGTTGATCTTGCTGGTCTTTAATGGAAAAAACTTGTTAGTTTCTCCCTCTCCCCTACCTCTTAATGACTATATAAATCATTATCAACTGTCCTAAGATTGCTCCCATAGTTTGCATTAGTAAACAATATGTGGGGGTACATCCTTTAAATGTAGTTACCTTGTCCTGTATTTTACACAGATGTGATTGCAATGATTTCATTTTGTGGCAAATAAAACTTATTCTCTGGGTGAGGTTTTTTAACTATCAGAAATACAGTGGAGGTGCTGCTAAGTCATTTCTGTCGTGTCCGACTCTGTGTGACCCCACAGACGGCAGCCCACCAGGCTCCCCCATCCCTGGGATTCTCCAGGCAAGAACACTGGAGTGGGTTGCCATTTCCTTCTCCAACAGTGGAGGTGCAGTTATTTTATTATTTTAGCTGATTTCAAGATGGTTTAAGCTAACATTTTGTGAGGAAAATCATGACCTATAAATTTTTCTCAGAGTATTGTGTACTTAAAGTATCATAATATCCCTTTGCTGTATCCTTAATATGCTAAAATATGTGGTATTTTAATAAATACATTTTTATTTTAGGTACTTATATGTTGTTTGAGGTAAAGATCTCTTGGGGTCTAAAAGATTGAGTTTGGGATCAGTATCTGTTCTTCAGTTACCTCAGTACGAGCTTCAAAGACAAAGTTGAATGAATCTTGCTGTGGTTAACACACCAAGAGAGGAGAAAATAATCAGAATTTGTCTGTCAATCCATCAGTTTGGAGATGTAGGAAATAGGTTAATCTCCTCCAAATTAGAATTTGGTGCTGACTTTCAGTATGGTCATATCTCAGAACTGTAATGTTCTGATAGTATGTTTATTTTGCATCTTACTGAGAAATCTAATGTACTTTGTCTTACATTTTCAATGAAGGACTGTCACAATTTTGTCTGTTTTAGAAGGATGTCATCATTCTAGCTGTGTTTTGTGTGTTTTGTAATGTTTTAAAAAAATTCCTCCTTCCTACCTTTGATATTTCTTCATAATCTTATCTCTGTTCCTATGTAGAGAGATAGAAATACTTTTGCTTTCTCTTTCTCCTGTGGGCTGGCTCTGCAAGAAAGAATTACTTAACAGTGTGTCTTGGATGTCACTTGGATTGGAAAAAAATCCTGGTGATTTCATAACACTTGTAAGACCTTTGGGTATATATCAACAAGTTCATTTTAGTTGTACTTGGGAGATTTCATTTTGGTGAGAACATTTTTACCACTTTTGTGTTTCCCTGTAGCGTGTGAATAAAACTTTATATTTCCCCCTTTAGTGGCACAACTTAAAAATTCCAGCCTCTGAAACATGTGGTGCTTCGCTAGTCAAGAAGCCAGGAAAGTTATATAAATAAATCCATATTGAACATGCATATAAACTAAGTTTGTGTACTCTAAGAAATAACTAAATGGTTGGTGGCAAAAAAGTACAAGTTATGGATCTCCCTATTTCTAGTGACTCCCGTTACAGTTCAGCCTACACACAGCTGCTCGATTATCAGAGCTGTTGGAATAATGTCCCTAAAACAGTATTTTCATCAAATCCTTTAGCAGTGGCTTCTGTCTGAAGAAATCTGGACTCCTAAGTACAATGCACAAGGCCCTCTCTTACAACTTCACTCTTATATTTCCCCACTTTTTCCTTTGATTTTGGTTACCCTCTGGGACTGTGTCTTAAATATATATAGATATATATGTACTGTAATATCTGTTCTTCCTCCTTCTCCTCACCATTCATTCAGATCACTTCCCTCACTCTAAGTGTCTCGTTAGCAACTTACTGTGTCTAACTTTATTTTCTCACCAACCTCTTAGGATTTTGGTACTTAATTCATACTCTGAATTTATTCTCAGTGTAGAGTGGCTCCACATTTGATTTTATGGGTGTGCAGTCTCTCTAGACAAGTGCCAAGTAAACATCAGATAAAGTAATTTGTATTAATGGTGTAATTAGAGGGGAAATTGACTCTTCCTATTCTGATTGGTTCAGGAAAACTTCATAAAGTGGGATTTCATGAATTTGGACTCAAAGACCAGAGAGTGTTTAGTCCAAGCAGGAAAGAAGGAAAGCAGAGTGGAGATTTTGAGAGAATAACGGTCAAATCTGCAATATCTCTGTGATCATGGCAGTCTACTTAATATACTCAACTCTCAGTTTCTTAATCTATAAAATGGAGATGGTGATAGATATTTGGTAGGATTGTTGTGAAGATCAGAAGTGCCTGCACATAGCAAGCAGTCAACAAATGGTAGCTATTATTATAGATTAGGGACTCATGGAGTGACACCTTAAAAAATGATGGAGGAGGAAGCTCCAAAAATTGGTTTCTTCCCCAAGATGACTGTTAAGGAGCATGACTGAAGCAATTATTTTGGAATTCTGGAGTCTAGGCGAACACAGCATCCAGGGGAGTGCTTAATGAAGAAAGAGGCTGCCAGATTTTTTAGAACTTCAGTGTTTTGCTTGGTGGCTACCACTTTCCATCTACTAGCCCTGTGGCAGAAAATTGGGTATGGTGGTCCCTGATTCCTGGGGTGGCTTTGCTTCTCTTTCAGAAATTGAGGTGTGTTTTTGTTGTTGTTGTTGCTGCTTTTGATTGCTGAGGACCTGGCCCAGT
Source organism: Moschus berezovskii (assembly GCF_049115385.1). Lineage (NCBI taxonomy): Eukaryota > Metazoa > Chordata > Mammalia > Artiodactyla > Moschidae > Moschus > Moschus berezovskii. The sequence goes on from NC_142483.1 coordinate 17,098,650, forward strand.
GGTTGGCCATTGTTTCAAACCTCAAAGGCTAACATGACTTCCCTGGCTTCGGCCAAGGGGATTTAAAGAGACATACCTTTTCCCCTTTTCTTATTGGATCCTGATGTATAAGGAAATCTCTGTCAGGCCACCGGATGACCATGGAGATGACGAAATGGAGACTTCAGTGATAATACACGACAAGGAAGATACTGTTTGCAAAAAAAATAGTTTGGAAAAGTCAATAAATAAACTTGACTATAGCCTTCATCACATAATAATAGCAATCTCTAGGGTTAGAGAGAATCTGATTTCTTTAGTTACCACATTACAATATTAAAAATGTCCAATTCTCAAAAAAAATTACAAAGCATATGAAGAAATAGGAAATTATGATCCAATCACAGAGAAAAAAATGCAGATTGACAAAAGCCGTCCCTGAGGAGGCCCAGACATTGGACTTATTAGACAAAGACTTTAACTATTTCTAATATGCTCAAAATGCTGAAGGAAACCATGGACTACTTAAAAGCAGAACAATGTGTGGAGAAGTGCAGAAGATCAGTAGAGAGATAAAAATCATAAAAGAACAATAGCTGAAATAAATCAGTAGAAGTTTCAATGACAGATTTGAGCAGGTGGAAGAAGGAATCAAAAAAAAAAAAAAACCTTCAAGATAAGGCAGGACTAGAAAGAAAAAAGATGAAGAAAAATGAACAGTACCTGAGGGACTTATGCTGCTGCTGCTGCTAAGTCGCTTCAGTCGTAACTGACTCTCTGTGACCCCTTTGATGGCAGCCCACCAGGCTCCCCCGTCTCTGGGATTCTCTTGGCAAGAACACTGGAGTGGGTTGCCATTTCCTTCTCCAAAGTGACCTATGAGACACCATTAAATGTACCAACATATGCATTATGTGGCTCAGCTGGTAAAGAATCTGCCTGCAATGTGGGAGACCTGGGTTTGATCCCTGGGTTGGGAAGATCCCCTGGAGAAGGAAAAGACCACCCACTCCAGTATTCTGGCCTAGAGAATTCCATGGATGGTGTATAGTCCATGGGATCACAAAGAGTCGGACATGACTGAGCAACCAAGCTTCCCTGGTGGCTCAGAGGTTAAAGCGTCTACCTCCAATGCGGGAGACCCGGGTTCGATCCCGGGGTCAGGAAGATCCCCTTGAGAAGGAAATGGTAACCCACCCCAGTATTCTTGCCTGGAGAATCCCATGGACAGAGAAGCCTGGTAGGCTATAGTCCACGGGGTCGCAGAGTCGGATGCGACTGAGCGACTTCACTATATATGTCACTATATGCATTATGGAAATCTTAGAAGAGAGTAAGAAAGGGGCAGAAAAAAGTTATTTGAGGAAGTAATGGTGAGCTTCCCTCTTGGCACGTAAGAATCCGCCTCCCAATGCAGGGGATACAAGTTCGATACCTGGTCCAGGGAGATCCCACATGCCAAGGAGCAGCTGAGCTCATGTGTCACAACTCCTGAGCCCATGAGCCGCAAGTACTGAGCCTGTGTGCCACAACTACTGAAGCCCATGGGCCTAGAGCCTGTGCTCTGAAGCCACCGCAATGAGAAGCCCAAGCAACACAACGAAGAATAACCTGTACTCGCTGCAACTAGAGAAAGCCCACACAAAGCAACAAAGACCCAGAACAATCTAATAAATAAATAAATATTTAAAAACAGTATTAAAAAGTAATGGCTGAGAAGAACTTTATCATTTTAGCTCTTATAATTAGGTCTTTGATTCATTTTGAGCTAATTTTTGTATATAGTGGAAAGTAGGGGTCCAACTTTTGCAAGTAGTTATACAGTTGTCCCTGCACCATTTGTTCAGGAAAAGGTTCTTTTCCTGTTGGATAGACCCTTTTCTTCTTTTTCAAGATTGTTTTGGGGTCCTTCGCAATTTCATAAGCATTTGAAGTTTGGCTTTTCCACTTCCCCATAAAAAGGCAGTTGAAATTCTGATCGGGATTGCATTGAATCTGTAGACCACTTTGGGTCCTATTTACACATATTTAATCTTACAGCCCATGAACACAGGATGTCCTTCTGTTTATAGGCATATCTCAGAGATGTGTGGGTTCAGTTGCACACCATCGCAATGAATCAAGTATCACAATAAAGTGAGTCACACAAATTTTTTAGTTTCTCAGTGCATGTAAAAGTTGTTTACACTATATTAAGTGGGCTGCCGTCTATGGGGTCACACAGAGTCGGACACGACTGAAGTGACTTAGCAGCAGCAGCAACATTACATCTAAAAAATAATAATGTACGTGCCTTAATTAAAAAACAATTCTATGGGAGAAATTATGCTAATAGACTAGTTTGACCCAGGGTTGCCACAGACTTTCAGTTTGTAAGAAATGAAATATCTGTGAAGCACAGTAAAACAAGCTATGCCTGTATTTGTCTTTAATTTCTTTCAGCAGTATTTTATAATTTTCATTGTACAAGTTTTTTTTATGTCTTTGATTAAATTTATTCATAGGTATTTTATTTAGTTACTATTATAAATTTAATTTCTTTTCTTAATTTCCTTTTTGGATTATTCATTGCTGATGTATACACACGTTTGATTTTTGTGTGTTTGTCCTGTAAACTGCAACTTTGCTGAATTTGTTTATTAGCTCTGTAGCTTTCTTGTGGGTTCTGTGGGATTTTCCATATATAGGATCTTGTCATCTGTGAATAGACACGGTTTACTTCTTCCTTTCCAATTTGGATGCCTTTTACTTCTCTCTTCTTGTGTCTGGCTAGAACTTCAGTACAGTATTGTGTAGCTGTGGTAAAAAGCAGGCTTCCTTGCCATGTTTCTGATCTTAGGAAGAAAGCTTTTAGTCTTTCACCACTAAGTATTATGTTAACTGTGAGTTTTTCATAAATATCCTCTATCATGTTGAGGAAGTTCCTTTCAGTCTTAACTTTCTTTGTGTGTGCGTGCATATTTTAAATATCATGAAAGGGTGCTGGGTTTTGTCAGATATGCCTTTCCTACATCAATTGAGGTGATCTTGTGGTTTCATTTTTTTTCTTTTTTCTATTACTGTGGTATATTATATTGATTGACTTATATTGAACCACTTTGGATAAATCCCACTTTTTCAGCAAGCCAAGTCACTGCTTTTCCAGCATGGGTGAGTTCTGAGTTAGTCCTTCAAGTAGCACCCAGACACGTTAGAGTAGATAGACACAATAATTTGCAGTTTAGGTCTGCTCTGCTCTCTCTGAAACCAGGTAGCTATGTCCCATAGTGGAAATGCAGGCTGATATCTTCAAGGCTTCCGCTTTATAGAGGGAGGGAAGGGGACAAGGGTAAGGAATGCTACAGCCATTTCCTACAATTTTTAAGTTCCCCTTTTCTTGATTCAGTGTTCACATAGTCACTGTACAACTTTTGTTTCCAGAGTTCTGACATAGTTGGTTCTGACTCTTTCAGCATATATTTCAATGTTTGTGTGATGATGAGAGCTTGGAGCCGCCTACTCTGCCATTTTGCTGATTTTACTTTCTTCTTTCCTTTTTGATTCAATTTTTCTCCTTTTTTTCTTTCTTCTCTTAAGGCATTATTTGCTTTACTTAGTTCTGTTTAGTTCAGTCACTCAGTTGTGTCTGACTTTTTGCAACCCCATGGACTGCCACACGCCAGGCCTCCCTGTCCATCACCAACTCCTGGAGTTTACTCAAACTCATGTCCATTGAGTCGGTGATGCCATCCAACCATCTCATCCTCTGTCATCCCCTTCTTCTCCTGCCTTCAATCTTTGCCAGCATCAGGGTCTTTTCAGATGAGTCAGCTCTTCACATCAGGTAGCCAGAGTATTGAGTTTCAGCTTCAACATCAGTCCTTTCAATGAACACCCAGGACTGATCTGCTCTAGGATGGACTGGTTGGATCTCCTTGCACTCCAGTGGACTCTCAAGAGTCTTCTCCAACACCACAGTTCAAAAGCATCCATTCTTCAGCGATCAGCTTTCTTCACAGTCCAACTCTCACATCCATACATTACCACTGGAAAAACCATAGCCTTGACCAGACAAACCTTTGTTGGCAAAGTAATGTCTCTGCTTTTTAATATGCTATCTAGGTTGGTCACAACTTTCCTTCCAAGGAGTAAGCGTCTTTTAATTCCATGGCTGCAGTCACCATCTGCAGTGATTTTGGAGCCCAGAAGATAAAGTCTGTAACTGTTTCCACTGTTTCCCCACCTATTTACCATGAAATGATGGGACCAGATGCCATGATCTTAGTTTTCTGAATGTTGAGCTTTAAGCCAACTTTTTCAGTCTCCTCTTTCACTTTCATTAAGAGGCTCTTTAGTTCTTCACTTTCTGCCATAAGGGTGGTGTCATCTGCATATCTGAGGTTATGGGATATTTCTCCCAGCAATCTTGATTCCAGCTTGTGCTTCATCCAGACATTTCTCATGATGTACTCTGCATATAAGTTAAATAAGCAGGGTGACAATATATAGCCTTGACATATTCCTTTTCCAATTTGGAACCAGTCTGTTGTTCCATGTCCAGTTCTAACTGTTGCTTCCTGACCTGCATACAGATTTCTCAAGAGGCAGGTCAGGTGGTCTGGTATTACTTAGTTACTCATGTCCTAATTTTGTACTCATTCCTGAAATGATTCCCCTTTTTTCCTGTTTCTTTTTTTGAGTTTTTTCTTGCAGTTTTGTAATTGTAATTTATATTTCTTTTCCATGCCTTGAGTTATTTTCTTAGTGTCTTTTAGCTTGTTCTGAAATAGTGTAATTTTGATCTGTTCCCAAGGTATGTCTCTCATTATGTGTAGGGAGTGTTGTTTGCTTTTTATTATTTTTTCTTAAAATAGCTATGAGATGGGACACTGATATTTTTCTGTTACTCATTTTTATGTAAAATTTGTTTTCCTGAACTTAGAGATGGGAGTCATGATTCAGGATAACTTTTCTAATGTCATAGAGCTCCCTCTTCTGTTGTTTTTGTAAACTGTTTAAAAATATAATGGCTTCCTTTCCCCTTTTCTACTTTTATCTGGATCTTTCTTTCCTGTCTCTATTGTCTCTACCCTGCTCAATTTTGGTTCCAAACCCTACAGCTTTTGAGGGAAAGTCCTGTCCTGGAGTGCAACTTTGGTTGGTAGGTTGGTTTTAAGAATTTATATGACTCGGACTGCTCCATCCTTTTTCAGATTTTACCTCACACTCACTTGTTAGCGGATTAGGCTAAACCTTTCCCATTTTCAGATTCTCTTTTCAAATGGGCTATCATGTTGTCCAGTGAATAGACAGTGACTATTCTGAGGTACTCAAGTCCTTCAAATGCCCATTGCTTCTGTATGCATCCTCCTGCACAGATGTTGATTTCATGCAGGTCTTGTAACTGTTGATGCTTTTTCCCACTTTTATTTTGAGTTTCATATGGATAATTTCCACCTGTTATTGTATATGTTCTCCATGGATTTTAGTTTTGCTATCTTAGTCACTCTTTTTGATTTTAGGTGGTGATTCAAGTAAATTAAAAAATCTGTAATGTAGTATCTGCTACCAAGAGTCCAGGATTCACTCTGAATTCATATTTTAACATTTCCCCGTATGGACTTGGAATTTCTGGCCTCTCATTGATGACCTGTCTCCCATGTTTGTGCTTCGTTCTGAAACTTTAAAAAATCTGTTGGTATTTGGATACTGCAAAACCTGTCAACTTAGAGAAGGCTAGAAAGAAGCAGTTTATCATTATAGTGGAAATGAAAGCATTTACACATTGAGGTGAAGTTGCAAATGGTACAGAACATGTTTGCTTAGGGAATGAACAGCAGAAACTCTCTGAAGGCCAAAGAGCAAATTATGCAACCTGTGAAGTGCTGTGCTTGTGTCTTTGAAAGTAATCGTAATAAACGAGAAACAGGAAAGAGTGACTGTTAGGGCGAGAACAGCCTTTCAGTTCAAGGATCGCCATCAATGCCTGATGTAGGGGAGCTTAACTTTAATTCAGGGGAAGGCAGGGGGTTAATTGAGGATAAAGCCTGTTTGAAAACAGTGAGAGATGGACTTTGGCCACACGCTACAGAGGGTTTTATAAATTCAGGACTCCTGAGACACCTGCTCAACATCAAAGTGAATGCCCAGTGGCTGATGCAAACACTAGAGATGGATTGGGCATTCCTTAGGCTTCTAGGAAATAAAGATAGTGAGAATGAGATGGCTGGATGGCATCACCGACTCGATGGACATGAGTTTGAGTGAACTCTGGGAGTTGGTGATGGACAGGGAGGCCTGGCATGCTGTGGTTCATGGGGTCGCAAAGAGTCAGACACGACTGAGCGACTGAACTGAACTGAACTGAAAGCTTCAATAGAATTTTTTTTTTTCCCCAACGTAGTAAAAAAAAATGGGAGAGAAAAAAAAAAAGCCTGATGGAAAAAGTTATCAGAATAGAGGAGAAAGAAATTTCTGGTTGGAAGGTGACAAAGGACCAAATGACATACCTACCATGGGAAGTACATCCAGGGACTGTTAGCATAGTCACTTACCAGTCCCTTGCAAACATAGTCACTTCCCAGTCTCTTGACTTCTTTACACTTACCTAGTGGAAGTGTGAAAGTCGCTTAGTCGTATCCGACTCTTTGCAACCCTGTGGACTATACAGTCCATCTCCAGGCCAGAATACTGGAGTGGGTAGCCTTTCCCTTCCCCAGGGGATCTTCCCAACCCAGGGATCGAACCCAGGTCTCCCGCATTGCAGGCGGATTCTTTACCAGCTGAGCCACAAGGGAAGCCCTACACCTACCTAACTAACCTGATAGTAAATTTTGTACAGTGTAAACTGAATAGTGGCAGACTGTTTCATTGAAGGTGCAGAAACATTTTTAATATCAGTTTTTCACAACACCAAGGGGAGAAGGGTAAATCAATATAAATATTTCTGCAGGTAAGTAAACTATTGCTGTCTAGCTATGCCCAAGTGCAGAGGCTCTGGGGCACGAATGGAGGTTAGTGGGGAAAATAGTAGAAGTTGAGTTCAGAGAGGGAACCACGAGCCAGGTCATATGGGGTTTTATTGGCTGTAATGGTAAGAACTTTGAACTTTATTACAAGATGTTTGGAAGCTATTAGCAGATTGAGAGCAGAGGAACAGTGAGCAACTAATGTAAATGGTGTTTTCAAGCTAACTGGAGGTCAAAGGTACTATGGGTATGCTTTGGACATAGTAGACATGTTAGAATGTAAAGAACCTGGGTTAATATTGATTAAATTCTTTTAATTTGAAAATTTGTGGTTTTAGAGTTAAGAGCTACAAACATGAGGTATTGAGATATATGTGTGCATATGTGTATACAGAAAAACACACATTTTTTTGTTTTTCAAGCAAAGCTTGCTAAACAGTACTGAACCTCATTTCATATATCCTTACTTCCGTTCTCTTAATTTTTTTTTTAAACCACTAGTCACAGCCCAATAAATTGACTTAGTAACACACTTTGTTGTTGTTCAGTCCCTAAGTTGTGTCGGACTCTTTGCAACCCCATGGACTGCAGCACATAGGCTTCCCTGTCCTTCACTATCTTCTGGAGTTGGCTCAAATTCATGTCCATTGAGTCAGTGATGCTATCCAGCCATCTCATCCATTCAATTCAATTCAATTCAATTCAGTCGCTCAGTCGTGACCGACTCTTTGCGACCCCATGAATCACAGCACTCTAGGCCTCCCTGTCCATCACCAGCTCCCGGAGATCACTCAAACTCATGTCCATCGAGTTGGTGATGCCATCCATCCATCTCATTCTCTGTCGTCCCCGTCTCCTCCCGCCCCTAATCCTAACACAATAATGGATTAGAATTTGAAGTTTGAAAACCACTGTAAATCTATAATCCTCTTATATGGTTTGCCAAGGCACATACAACTGAAAATGACCAAACCAGAATTCAGATATTGCCACATTTCCTAAGAATATATCTATTAAAAAAACAAACAAAAAAAAATCAGTGTGGAAAAAATCAAGGATTATTGTCCCTTCTTGAGCATGTTGCCTATGCTTATCTCTCTGGTGTGAAATGTTAAACCCTTTAAATTTCAAATGGACTTGTAAAATATCAACACAGTTTTCTTTCCTAATGGCCTGTAATTAAATATATAAACTGCTAGCCAAAGTAACAGTTGGTCTCTCTTGAATTATAAACAGAATAAGTCATTTATAGCCAGCCTGTGGCCTTTAAATTGTCGCCTAGGAATTAATGAAAAGAAATGTCATTTTCATATTTCCTGCAAATCACTTATTCTTTTGTTGTGTTTCATTTTGGAAGAGGGTTTTATGGGAGGAGTGAAGGATAAATGAAACATGAAGGTCAGTATGAAGTAATGGGGGAAAAAATGTCCCTTTTAATTCTGTTATATAAATCCATGCTTCTGTCTTCCATAGCTGTGTGACCTTTGGAAAGATACTTGCCTGTGCCCTACTTTTCTCATATATAAATGGAAATAATATCTATATCGTAGTTTTAACGTTGAGGTTAAATGAGGGCCTGGTGGTGCAACATGCATTTTAATAAATATTAGTTTTCTTCTTTCCTTTCTTCTTTAGGAAGGAATTCAGTGAAAATGTGTTGCTAGAGTAAGCAGGGCTGGAGAGTGTAGAAAAATGCAAAAAGAAAGGTACATCTTTTTTTATTGGTTGTTCTCTTCCTAGTAAGTCTGTTGTGTGTGATCCCAGTTGTTGATAATTTCTTTGGGGATAGGTAGGTGATAAATAGGTAGGCTTCCTGTGCCTTTTGCTGTCCCTTCCTATTTTAGAGAGGGAGGGTTACCCAAGTGATGAAAGGCAAGTTTAGTGGGGGCTGGAAAGTGATACCTTCACAGTTGATTCCAGTATTTTAGTTTCTCGTGTCTTCAATCTGTTTATCACAAAGAATTTACTGAAGACATGTTGGTCCTGATACCAAGTACGTTAGTTCAGTAATAGCTGTTCGTATAGGTGTTGCTGCTGCTGCTAAGTCGCTTCAGTCGTGTCCGACTCTGTGGTGTTACCTACTACCAATTGTCCTTGCCCGTGGAGTAAATAACACTTCTTTTGATTTAACCCAGAAATTAAAGCAGCAGGGTTACAAAGTCAAAGTGAGATAGGAAGATAAAATTAGAGTTTTGTATAATTACCTTTAAAAAAAATGTTTTTTTGAGATATAATTTATATGCCATAAATTCAGTCTTTTAAAATGAATAATTCAGAGAGTTGTACAACCATCACAACTGTCTAACTTTAGAACCTGTTAATCACCCCAAAATGAACCGTTATACCCATTAGCAGTTACTCACCCCACTCCACCCCTCCCCGCCTCCGCCCTGACACCTCAATCCCGTGCAACTTCTAATGTGCTTTTTATCTCTGGATTTGCTTATTCTGGATATTTCATATAAATTGAATTACATATGTCTTTTGTGACTGATTTCTTTTACTTAGCTTAATGTTTAAAAGTTCATTCATGTTGTAACATAAATCAGTACTTCATTACTTTTTATTGCCAAATAATTAATTCATATGGATATACTACATTTTATTTTCCTATTCATCAGTTGATGGACATATGGGTTTCCATTTTTTAGACTCTAATGAATAATAACTGCTGTGAACATTTGTGTACCAAGTTTTTGTGAGGACATGTATTTTCAGTTCTCTTCAGTATGTACCTCAGAGTGGAATTGAAGGGTCATATGCTAGCTTTACATTCTAACATTTTGAGGACCTTATAAACTGTTTTCTGAAGTGATATACCATTTTGTCCCACTGGATTTTAAATCTCCCACTTTCAAAGTTCTGATTTTATATATAATGGAAAATCTTAGCTGAAATAAGTAATTTGAATTGATACGGAGAAAAAATTCACCTGTTTTAGTTTGCAAAGTTGGAAGTACTTTTTTTAAAAGTAGGTTTGAAATTATTACTATTAATCTTTGGCTCTTTTTTAAAATTTTATTTTTGCAGTTTTATCTTCAAGACACTAAAAGTAGTAATGGTACCTTTATAAATAGCCAGAGATTGAGTCGAGGCTCTGAAGAAAGTCCACCATGTGAAATTCTTTCCGGTGACATTATCCAGTTTGGGGTGGATGTGACGGAGAACACACGGAAAGGTACGGGTATGGATCGATTTTTCCTATTATTTGTCTTGTTAAATTTTTTATCCTGTTGTTTAATGTTAACAAAACATTTCATGCTTGTAAAAGCAATTTAACTGTGACATTTCACGCAGTGAAATGTTGAGTGTCTCACTTTTCCTATTGCTTTTCTAAAATTTTAAATTCTGAAATATTAAATAGTTTATAATCTTTATCACAGTACCAAAACATAGGGCACTGCTGTGTCAGTTAAGAAGCAGTTGGCTGAAGTGACACTATATTCAACCAACAAGAGCTTAAACCATAAGGATGAGTGTGACAACGTTAGCCACTCAGTCATGTCTGACTCTTTGCAACCCTATGGACCATACCCTGCCAGGCTCCTCTGTCCACGGAGTTATCCAGGCAAGACTACTGGAGCCGGTAGCCATTCCCTTCTGCAGGGGATCTTTCCAACCCAGGGATTGAACCTGGGTCTCCTGCATTCTGGTCAAATTCCTTACCTTCTTTAGACACCAGGGAAGCCCCAAACCATAAATATATCTATTATTAACTTATTAACAATAAACCTAGAAGTAGGTTGGTTCAGACTTCGTTCAGTTGGCTCCATAATATTATCAAGAATCCAGGATCTTACTGTCCTCCCAGTCTGTTTTCCTTTATGTGTTAGTTTCTTAAGCTTTTACTTGTCACCTCATGGTTTAAGGGTGATGGCTTCAGCCCCAGGCATTATTTTCCCCACACCAGTGTTCTAGGCAAAAAAGATGAGATGGGGACAAAGTACCTTCTAATGTGACTTTCTTTTTATGTTTGAAAGAACAATCTTTCATAGACTCCTTCCAGCAGATTCCTTCTTTTGCTCACTGGCTACATGGCTGGGTCATGTATATTTCTTTAGCTCTAGTTACAGAGAAGCCTGGAAAGGAAGTTACCTGACCAAGAGGAGCAGGAGATGCATGACTAACATAGATCAATTATGATTTATCCCTTTGGTTGTGCGTTCATTGTTGTCCCAAACAAAATCAGAATTCTGTAGGCAGCTACTACAAATGTAAAATTTCATGTCTTAGTTTCTGAAATTAGAAGTTCTGTGGCTAAATAAATTTAGATTATTTTTACAATTCTGAGGCTTTTTGGCCTTACCTAGTTCACTGTATAGTTTATGACTGAAATTATAATGACTAAATCATAAAACTAAAAAAACAGGACCCAAAAGTATGCAGTCCCACTTGTCATAGTTTAGTATGCACAGTGGAATGATTGGCAAGTTTTTCCTTTTGTTTCTCTGAGCATCCTCTGATCTGAATACCCTAAGTTGTTAGCCTCTAACATTTTGCACAGTAGAAAAGGGAATCCAGGTGTGGTAGTGATGATGGTGTGTGAATATATGTGTCTTAGTTGCTCGGTTGTGTCCAGCTCTTTGTGACACCACGGACTGTAGCCTGCCAGGCTCATCTGTCCCTGGAGATTCTCCAGGCAAGAATACTGGAGTGGATTGTCATTCCCTTCTCCAGGGGATCTTTCCAAGCCAGGGATTGAACCCAGGCCTCCCGCATTGCAGGTGGATTCTTTACCATCTGAGCCACCAGGGAAGCCCTGTATGTATGTTGTGTATACATTTATGTACTGCAACTGCAGTATTATTTTTGTTGGGTTTTGTTGGCCTTCTCAGGGTGTTAGGTTTTGATACATGGATGTGTGCAGGGTCAATGTCTTAGGAATTTTCATTTACAGTTGTAAATAGAAAAGAAAATTTGTATTTTGATGCAAAATATTGAGTGCTTCTTACTAAGAGAACTCCACTTCTGTATAACCATGCTGAGAACAGCTGCAATGGACACTTTGTTATCTCCTGTTGCCATATCACATCTCCCCTAATGCCGAGTCATTCAGCAAACATTTACTGAACCCCAGCTGTGAATAACCCAGAGAAGGCAGAATTCAATTACATTGTCTTTCTCTCCAAGGAATATCTATTTTCTTGTCTTGCATTTCTCAAGGAGAATTAAGAGGTGTTAATTGGCAGAAGAATGAGGTAATCACATACATTTAGGAAATGCTTAGTTAACCAGAGGTAGGCAAGACATCTCAGAGATTTCAACATGCTGACATATGTGCAGGTCTCTAAGCGGGTAATTGATTGAATGTGGGTAACTCCAGACTCGTTTCCACTTTTATTCCCCATCGTGCTATGCAGGACACTTTAGAAAATACTGTAGAAAGCTAAGAGGAAAACTGAGACTAAGTACAGTATTATTTCAGCAGCATCAATTCTTGCAGGCTTGAAAATTTACATATATTTTATGCCAACTTTAAGGAAATTAATAAAATTTTCTTCATCATTTAAAATGTTTCTTTTGGCACTTAATTGGCTTGAAAAAGTTGACTTACATTATGCATGACCTCTTGGGATTCAGCTATGTCATGAATTGAGCATTACTATTTAAGCATATGCTTTAAAATTAAAAAAAAAAAGATGTTGCTCTATGCTAAACATTATATCAGTTGGAAAATCCTGTTGAAATTGTGCAACACTGTTGAATATCTGGTGGATCAAAGAAATCAAAAAAGGAACTTCAAACTATGTGGAAAGGAAAGGAGACTTTCCTACCAAAATACATTAAATCCTTTACTCAGATAAAAATTTACAGTCTAAAATTTTTCCATTATTAAAAAAGAAAGACAAACAATGAAGGAACTTGGCACTTAGAAGAAAAATACAAGGAATGAGAAAGGAGATATAAACAGATATGGGATATACCAAAAGAATTCTTAGAGACTGTTACATGCCAAACTGTGGCAAAAAAAGAGAGAGAGTAAATTAATGTTTTCCTGGCAAAATTACCCTAAGATGTAGAGAACTTTCAAGTTAATTTTTTAAAGAGACTAAAAAAGTTATTAAAAATTGACTAGAAATGTGCATTCGAAGTTGAATTTGGCCTTATTAAAAAAAAAAGATAAATCCAGTGTTGTGTAAATAATCCAATATAGATAAAGGTGAGAAGCTCTGAAAATGCTTTAAAGAAGCCAGCATTCTTTCATTAGTGCCAAATTCTGATACAGATATAGTACAAAGAAAAAAACTTGTAATTTCCATTATAACAATAGATAAAAAATTCTGGTTAGGATAGTAATACATTCAGAAGTGAAGCTAGAATAAACAAAAGTAGGATTTACTCTAAGAATTCAAAGATAATTCAATTGGGGGGAAATATGTCAATATCATGCACAAAATAAAGCTGAGAAATATGTACGTACTGTAGAACCAGTGGATGTTGAAAAGGCAGTTGATCAAGTTCAGGAGTTATTCCTAGTAAAAATTGTAAATAGGATAAAAAGAAAAACAAAAATTATAATTAAAACAGAAGAAAAATGGCAAAAATGCTACACACCTATAAAAATGCATGAACTAAGTTTCTGTATATCAGTAAACCTCAAACATTATCTCAAGAAAATTGCAAAAGAATGTATGTGGTATAATACCCTTTACATGAAGCATGAATTCATGTACAACAATGCTCTATCATGCTTTCTTTTATTATATCAATTAAATTCTTTAAGATCTTTTAAAATTGAAGTATAATTAGTTTACCATCTTGTGTGGTTTCAGGTATATAGCAGAGTGATTCAGTTTTCTGTGTGTGTGTGTGTATGTCTGTTCGTGTATGTATGTGCATTGTTTTTCAGATTCTTTTCCATTATAGGTTATTAAAAGATATTGAATATAGTTCTCTGTGCTATGCAACAGGTCCTTGTTGTTTATCTATTTTATATATAGCACTGTGTATATGTTAATCCCAAGCTCCTAATTCATCCCCCAACTTCCCCCTGCTATCCCATTTGGTAACCATAAGTTTGTTTTCTATGTCTATGAGTCTGTTTTTGTTTTGTAAATGAGTTCATTTATATTATTTTTTAAAATTCCGTATGTAAGTGATACGTGATATTTGTCTTTCTCTTATCTGACTTACTTCACTTAGTATGATAATCTCTGGGTCCGTTGATGTTGCTGCAAGTGACATTATTTCATTCTTTTTTATGACTGAGTAGTCTTTCATTATGTATATATACCACATCTTATGGTTTTCTCCAGAAATATGCTCAGGAGTGGGATTGCAGGATCATATGATAACTCCATTTTTAGAAATCTCCATGTTGTTTTTCATAGTGGCTGCACCAGTTTACATTCCCAGCAGCAGTGTAGGAGGGTTTCCTTTTCTCACACCCTCTTTAGCAGTTATTATTTGTGGACTTTTAATGATGTCCATTCTGACCCATGGGAGTTGATATTTCATTGTTACTTTGATTTGCACTCCTTTAATAACTAGCAGTGTTAAGAATCTCTTCATGTGCCTACTGGCCACCTGTATGTCTTCTTTGGAGAAATGTCTATTCAGGTCTTTGGCCCATTTTTTGATTGGGTAGTTTGTTTTTTATTATTGAATTATATGAGCTGCTTACATATTTTGGAAACTAATTGCTTATCTGTCTGTAGCAAGATGCAAAATATAGCAAATATTTTCTCCCAGTCTTTTCATTTTGTTTATGGTTTCCTTTGCTGTGCAAAAGCTTGTAAATTTAATTTAATTAGGCCCCATTTGTTTTTGTTTTTATTTCCATTTCTCTACAAGACTCTAATGGTCACTCTCTAATGCTTTTGAACACATTTATAATAAGGATATCAAATTGGACACTTGAAATGATAAAAAGTAATGTGTGTGGATCTATGAAAAGGATTTTTTTCATCAGTGTGCATAGGATAAAAAACAGTAGAAGGATAATTTTTCAATTGCCCTTCATGTAGGTATTAAAAAGAATATATTAGGATTGTATGAATTGCAGGGATTTCTATAAGATGTATTATTAAGTGAGGAAAGGGTTACCTTTCATAATTTCGTTATTTTTAAAAGTCTCATCAGTCCCTTTACATGTGCCTGTATACAAATGTGTTTGTATATGCTTATATGAACATGGGAGGAAAACACAGAAGAATACTAATCATTAATGTGAATCTTTCTGGTGTATGATTGGAGAGAAGGAGTAAAGGAGCCAAGAGCCAGTTAAAAAGGGCAAGGCTAGCCTGCAGTAGAACCCCTCCAGAACGTGACATATTGTGTATTTGTATGAAACAATGTGTGTGTAAAAGGAAATTTCTTAAAGGTACGTACAATATATATAAATGTTTTTATATTTGTGTGTATACATAAATCAGTATTTTTGTTAAAAATGCTGTGAGTATGGTGGGACTGAATGTATTAGTTCATGTTAGTATCTCTTCTATTCCAGTCTCTCCAAAACAAGCTGATTTTGATGTTTTACTTTCTGCATAGTGTGGCTTCAGGGAAAAGATCCATTAGTCAGCACTTGAGTAATACTCTGCCCTATAGATATAAGAAGTTATTGCCAACAAATAGGATGACTTTGTAATAGATTGGGGCGTGGGGGCAGGGAGAGAGGGAGAGAAGGGAGAAAGAGAAAAAGCCAACCTATCAGATCCTCCTGGAATGGGAGCCTTAACAACTTGCTTACTGGCCACTTCTCTGTTCATAAGGCCACAAGCTGCCCAGATGGCATGAGTTTTTTAGGTCATACATTATAGTAACCCTCTGTTGCAGATCTTGGGACCATTTAGTTCTATAAAATTCACATATACTACTAACTCCAGTTAGCTCTTCAGTCCAGGTCCCATTTGACCCACTTCTGTTCCTGGAGCCCCTGTGAGCAAAGGGTCTATTATGAGTAAGGTCAGTGGTATCTTCCTTTTGTTTTCTGCTCCAGTTGTGCTGAATTACTTTTAATCCCCACAGTATATCTTGTCTTCTCTGGCCTTCAAACCCTTGCACGTGAGTTTTTCCTTCCCCCGTAAACCTCAGTAGGCTGGACAAGGTGCCCTTCCATGTCCCTGTTGCACACTGTGCTCATCTCCTCCAAATGTTTGCTTCCTTCACTAACCTGTAAACTATACAAGAACAAGCAGTATAGCTGTCT
Source organism: Moschus berezovskii (assembly GCF_049115385.1). Classification (NCBI taxonomy): domain Eukaryota; kingdom Metazoa; phylum Chordata; class Mammalia; order Artiodactyla; family Moschidae; genus Moschus; species Moschus berezovskii. The sequence continues at coordinate 17,114,727 of NC_142483.1, forward strand.
TTATTGCAGAATCTTGCCTGCTTAAACTGGCACATATTGGTTGAGTAAATTTTAAAAATGTGTCATAAATCTTTATCTGCCATTTTACAAGAGTTCCCTTTACCACCTTATCTCAGCTGAGATTTTATTAGCCTTCCTCCTAATCTGGAGGCTCATATGACGATGGGGTTGTTACTCGCTGCCCTTTTTATACTGCTATGACTCAGTTACTTCTCCTTAACCTGTCTAAGCTTTCATTTCCTCATCTTATAAAGTGGGATTCATGGTACTGTTAACCATCTGAAGGCTTGTGGTATGATATTCAGTGTTCACATTGTGTCACAGCAATCACTGTGAACACTGAAAGAGTGAACATGAAGTGTTTAACTTAGGATCAGGTGCTTTAATTATTACTGAAACCCTTGCCAATTATTTGGACCATCATTGTTTTTTGTTTTTTTTTTTGCCATCTAGTTTGCTTCTCTTTCTCAGTAGCTTCTGCTCAGGCTTCTTTACCCATCTGTCCTTTGCAACCCACCAGTGGCATTTCAGAGGTATACTCACCAGCTTCTAGACTACTCCTTGATTTTGGGCTATGCTGTCTTGCTTGTTTCAAACTCTTGGAAACTTTCACCATAGGTTTACACACTTCCACTTCACAGCCTCTAGGGAAAACACAAAGCTGATTCAACAAAGAATGTGCCAGATTGACTGAGAGAATCTTTCTGATGTCATGGCAGTCTTCTTTTGTTCATTTAAAAAATGTCTTCTCAACCCAGGGTATATGCACCAGAATTACCTGCATAGTTTGGTAAAGCTATAGACATGTGGATCCCACCCATCAGCCCTAAAAGGAGACTTATTAGGTGTGGCGCCTCAACATACCTATTCTAAAAAGCTTTGGGTTGTTCTTTTGGGCAGCTCGGTTTAAGAACTCTGTTCCATTAAGTTTCTGGCAACTATTTTATGGGCTTTCCTTTATCCTCAAGTCCTAAGACTCCCTACTCATGTTGTCTGCTGTGACTCTATACTTCCTGGTTCTGTCCATGTATTTCCATCTTCTTGCTTGGTTGTTTCCTCTTAAACGTCCTTCTTTCACCTTATAATTGCTCTGTACAAAGCTTAATTTCTGCCTTCAAACCAGAGCATTATACTAACTTCCCAGTTTCACTTTTGCTCTTTCATTTTGTAAACAGAATATTGGTATCTTTTCTGAATCCTGTCTCTTCTTTACGTCCAGCACTTGTCATCTAGACATTTGCCTCCTTTCCCTGCTTCTACTTGTTTCTCCAGATGCCAACCTAGAGTGTTACAGTAGCTGTCCACTTCTGGCCACCATATTCTCCCAACCCACTGCCTCCAGAATATTCTTCTGTTACAGCTTTATTGGTGTCATCATCCTGCTTTTAAAAGTCTTAAGTGGCTGTGTCATGCTGTAGAAGAAAGTCTGAAATGCTTAACTATACACTTGAGGCCCTCAAAAATGTGGACTCAATTCAACCTTTTGATTTTTCCATTACTTTCCTTAATATATGTTAAACAGTGTTACTTAGAGGTAAGACGAAGAAAAAATTCGTTTGAATCCTAGTGCTGCCATTTGCCATAGATGAGATCTCAAGCAGGTTACCTTAGCTTCTTTGATTTAAGTTGCCTCAGCTGTAAAATGGAACATAAAAATAACTATTTATCTGGTTTATCATAAATAGTTAGCATGTTTAGTGTGCTTAGCTTGGGACTGGCCCCTAAAGATTCTTGAAATATATACTTTACCTCCTTTCTCCTCCAGCTGCCTGCCTCAGTTGTTCAGTTCTCACATCCTTCTTGTTTTCTTTTTCTTTGCTCATGCCATTCTTTCTGCCTTTCCTTTCATTTCCAGCTTTTGAAATTCTATTTTTTTCTTTACACTCTTCATAAACCCTTATTCTGCCCTTGTCCATTTCAGAGTCTGTCAGTGCCTTGTGGCATTTATGAATTTTTCCCCTTAGTTGTTAGGTATTTCTAGTTTTCTCTACAAACTATTGTAAATTGAAGTCTGTTCAAGGGCAAGGAAGTTGGTCATAGTCCTCTTGGTCTTTCCCAGCGTTCCCAGCATACTCCTTTGTAGCCAGCAGGTGTTCAGTGAGTATTGAGTGAACAGATAAAGCCAAAGAACAAACCAAGTCAAAAAAATAAACCAACAAGCAATATCATTCCCGAGTATGCTAGAGAAATAAAGTAGCAAATTAATCTGCATGTCTATAAGAAGGATTCCTTCCATCAAATAAATAGGTCGAACAGGATTCCTGAGAGAGATAACTGACTCTGAGTCCAGGGCAGTGTGGGAAATTAACAAGGTGGTGCCAGGCAGGCTCTCTCACCCCATGCTCTCACTCCCTCTCACCCTATGTTCTGTAAACAGTGACTGCACGGCTGTGTAACAACTGAGGTCACTTATAGCACTGCACATGTGCATCATGAAGTACCCACTTGGTCATGGACTGCTTTGTGTGGTATGCCTGTATGAGTTTCACCATGAAAACACTGGCTGCCCCTGCTTTGGGGCTTCATTGGAGTGATATCGCAGTTATGTTATATGAGGTTATGTTATGGCTACATTATGATTATGTTATGGCTGCTGCTATGGCTACTCCTTCAGCCAGGAGAAAGGCTGTGTTATGGCAGCAATGCCAGCCAGCAGAGAAGAAATGTGTCTGCAGTTCCTATGGCTCCTCGCGCCTTCTTCCAGCCTCTTAGCTCCAGCGCTAAGAGGCTTAACCCTGGGTTCAGTGAACAGTGTAAACAGCAAGACAGTTGGCATCAAGAATAGGATCAGCAGTACAGGCAGGAAATGTATAGATTGGATTTGTAAGATTTTTGTCACATCAGAAAGCAGTGGAACTATCTAAGATTGCTGAGGTTCTGTTAGAAGACTCAAGAATTAACATGGAATTCTGACTGATCAAAGATTAGTCAATTTGAGCATCAAACAATAAATAAAGCAGTAAATTGAAATAGATCCAATATATTTAAATCCATAAACTTACAATGTTAAAAAAGAAAAAGATTTAGTCACCTCTGGAACTCATTTCTCATTCTGAAAACAAGTAGATAAAGAGAAAGAAGAAGGCATTTGTGCTACCTTTTCTGTAGGAATTATACCTGAGATAAATAAAGAGAATTTTCCTTTTTTTTTTAATCACTGAACTCCAGCTGATAGATGAAGGGAGGGTGATACAATATCAATTAAAAAAAAAGTTTATTTTAAGACAGTCTCTTCAGCAAAGGTTGTTTGGAAAGCTGGACAGCCACATGTACATCAATGAAGTTAGAACATACCCTTACACCATACACAAAAATAAACTGCAAATGACTTGAAGGCTTAAATATAAGATGTCACCGTAAAACTCCTAGAAGAGAAAATGGACAAAACATTCTCTGATATAAATTATACTAGTGTTTTTTTAGGTCAGTCTCCCAAGGCAACAGCAAAAGCAAAAATAAAAACAAAAATGAACAAATGAAATCTAATCAAACTTACAAGTTTTTGCAGAGCAAAGAAAACCATAAACAAAAGGAAAGGCAGCCTGTTACTGGGAGAAAATATTTACAAATGATTCTAACGACAAGGGCTTAATTTCCAAAATATACAAACAGTTCATACAACTCAATTATAAAAAAGCAAACAACCCTGACAGTGGTCAGAATGGTCATCATTATGAAGTTTATAAATAACAAATGCTAGAGAGGGTATTGGAGAAGGAAATGGCAACCCACTCCAGTGTTCTTGCCTGGAGAATCTCAGGGACGGGAGAGCCTTGTGGGCTTCTGTCTATGGGGTCACACAGAGTCGGACACGACTGAAGTGACCTAGCAGCAGCAGCAGAGAGGGTATGGAGAAAAGGGAACTGTGCTACACTGTTGATGTGAATATAAATCTCTGCAGCTAGTATGGGAAACAGTATGAAGTTTCCTTAAAGTCAGTTGTCATATGGATGTAGCAATCCCACTCCAATTTATAGCTAGATAAAAGTTATAATTTGAAAAGACATATGCGTGCCAGTGTTCAGAGCAACACTATTTACAATAGCCAAGGCTTGGAAGCTGTCTAAATGACCATTTACAGATGAATAAAGAAGATGTGGCATATATACACAATGGAATACCACTCAGTCATAAAAAGGAATTAAATCCTACCATTTGTAGTAACATGGATGGACTAGAGATTATCATACGAGGTGAAGTTAGAGAAAGACAAATATCACATGGTATCATTTGTATGTGGAATCTAAAATATGACACTCGACTACAATATTGTAAAGTAATAAAGGCTCCAATTAAAATAAATAGATTTATATTAAAAAAGTAAAATATGACACAAATGAATTTATTTATGAAGCAGAAGCAGACTCACAGAAAAAAGACTTTTGGTTACCAAAGGGAAAAGGGATGTTGAAGGGATAAATTAGGAGTTTGGGATTAGCAGATACAAATTACTGTGTATGAAATAGATAAACGACAAGGTCACATTATATTGTAATACTATATTCGATACTCTATAATAAACTATAATGGAAAAGAATATGAAAAAGAATATATAATTGTATAGCTGAATCACTTTGCTATACACCAGAAACTAAGACAACATTGTAAGTCAACTATACTTCAATTTTTAAAATTAAAAAAAATTTTTTAATCTAAATCTGATGAGTACTTGTGTAGCTCTATCTCTTTTTTAACCTTTAAAAAAAAAAAAAAGTCTTGGAATCAGAAACTTGATGTAGCAAAAAGTACCAGAATGAACATTTGGTAACTTTCATCTTAGGTTGCAGTCACATGGCAATTAGATGAATAATTTCCCAACCTGGAACTGTTAACACTGCTCATTTGGGTTTTTTGTTTGTTTGTTTGTTTTAGTGTTTTTTGAGCTTTTACTTCCTGTTACTGCTGATCATTTCAAGAGATCCTTCTAACCACTCCAGTATAGTATTGACCTTCCTACTCAATGCAGAAAAGGAGATAGAACCAGACTCCAGTATACCCCAGGAGTTTCGGTCTCCCAATCAAGTATTATAAAGAGTCTTTAAACTTATCAAAGTCAACGTTGGTCCTTTAAGTAGTGTATGTGTGAAGAGGTAATAGAAGGGGCTGACTGTATATCATAAAGTAAATATATTAACTCAAAAGCAAAATAAATAATCTGTATAAAATAAAAGAGAAAGAACTCATGTAAATGGTAGATTGTATAGTCTTAATTCCAATTTGTAATAAAATATCATAATTACAGCAGGCAGGTGTGGGTTTTTCTCTTGGATGCACCTTGTTTTCCTCACCACATCTGTTTTTCAGTTTTTAGCATTTCTGAAATTTTGCCTTTAGCTTACAATACATGCGTACATTTAGCATGGCAGTGTTTCTTCAGCCACATTACCCTGCCCAAAAAACTTTAGAATTGTGTCTTATCATTAATTTTGCCTTTGATTCATGGCAATATGACAGTAATAGTGTTTCTGGATGAATTTTGAGAGGACAGTTTGTTATAAAGTGCTTCATAGAAGGCTTTACAGCAGCATTTTCCAAAGTAGTTTCTTCATAATACCATGTATACCATGTATGTTATATCACATTACCAGTTCCAGTGTTGCTAAAAAGGGAGTGGGGATGCTCACTGGTCAAATAAGTTTGGAAAGTACATCTTACCTTAGAGCCTCAGTATGGACACAAAACCTATTAAGCTCTGAGAAAGACTATGGTTTAAAAAGATAAAAACTCTTTCAGTGTCTCTTAACCAAGTATTTTCCAAACTTTTCTGACCCCCAAATCCTTTTTTGTCTGCTAGCATTTTAGGAACGATGTTATCAGTTCAGTTCAGTTTAGTCGCTCAGTCGTATCTGACTCAGCAACGCATGAACTGCAGTACACCAGGCTTCCCTGTCCACCACCAACTCCCAGAGCTTACTCAGACTCATGATCATTGAGTCGGTGATCCAATCCAACCATCTCATCCTCTGTCATCCCCTTCTCCTCCTGCCATCAATCATTCCCAGCATCAGGGTCTTTTCAGACGAGTCAGTTCTTTGCATCAGTTGGCCAAAGTATTGGAGTTTCAGCTTCAGCATTAGTCCTTTCAATGAATATTCAGGACTGATTTCCTTTAGGATGGACTGGTTTGATCTCCGTGCTGTCCAAGGGATTCTCAAGAGTCTTCTCCAACACTACAGTTCAAAAGCATCAATTCTTCAGTGCTCAGCTTTCTTTATAGTCCAACTCTCACATCCATACATGCCTACTGAAAAAACCAAAGCTTTGACTAGACGGATCTTGTTGGCAAAGTAATGTCTCTGCTTTTTAATATGCTGTCTAGGTTGGTCATAGATTTTCTTCCAAGGAGCAAGCGTTTTTTAATTTCATGGCTGCAGTCACCATCTGCAGTGATTTTGGAGCCCCCCAAAATAAAGTCTGTCACTGTTTCCATTGTTTCCCCATCTGTTTGCCATGAAGTGATGGGACCAGATGCCACCTTAATCTTAGTTTTCTGAATGTTGAGTTTTAAGCCAACTTTTTCACTCTCCTCTTTCACTTTCATCAAGAGGCTCTTTAGTTCTTCTTCGCTATCTGCCATAAGTATGGTGTCATCTGCATATCTGAGGTTATAGATATTTCTCCTTGCAATTTTGATTCAAGCTTGTGCTTCATCCAGTCCAGCATTTCTCAGGATGTACTCTGCATATAAGTTAAATAAGCAGGGTGACAGTATACAGCCTTGACGTACTCCTTTCCCAATTTGGAACTAGTCTGTTGTTCCATGGCCAGTTCTAACTGTTGCTTCTTGACCTGCATACAGATTTCTCAGGAGGCAGGTCAGGTGGTCTGGTATTCCCATCTCTTAAAGAATTTTCCACAGTTTGTTGTGATCCACACAGCCGAAGACTTTGGCGTAGTCAATAAAGCAAAAGTAGATGTTTTTCTGGAACTCTTGCTTTTTCGATGATCCCATAGATGTTGACAATTTGATCTCTGGGTCCTTTGCCTTTTCTAAAACCAGCTTTGAACATCTGGAAGTTCACAATTCACATATTGTTGAAGCCTGGCTTGGAGAATTTTGAGCATTACTTTGCTAGTGTGTGAATTGAGTGCAGTTGTGCAGCAGTTTGAGCATTCTTTGGCATTGCCTTACTTTGGGATTGGAATGAAAACTGACCTTTTCCAGTCCTGTGGCCACTGCTGAGTTTTCCAAATTTGCTGGCATAGTGAGTGCAGCACTTTCACAGCATCATCTTTTAGGATTTGAAATAGCTCAACTGGAATTCCATCACCTCCACTAGCTTAGTTCATAGTGATGCTTCCTAAGGCCTGCTTGATTTCGCATCCCAGGATGTCTGGCTTTGGGTGAGTGATCACACCATCGTGGTTATCTGGGTCATGAAGATCTTTTTTGTACAGTTCTCCTGTGTATTCTTGCCACCTCTTCTTAATATCTTCTGCTTCTGTTAGGTCCATACCATTTCTGTTCTTTATTGTGCCCATCTTTGCATGAAATGTTCCCTTGGTTTCTCTGATTTTCTTGAAGAGCTCTCTAATCTTTCTCATTCTGTTGTTTCCTCCCTATTTCTTGCGTTAATCACTGAGGAAGGCTTTCTTTATCTCTCCTTGCAATTCTTTGGAACTCTGCATTCATATGCGTATATCTTTCCTTTTCTCCTTTGCCTTTCACTTCTCTTCTTTTCTCAGCTTTTTTAAGGCCTCCTCAGACAACCATTTTGCCTTTTTGCATTTCTTTTTCTTGGGGATGGTCTTGATCATGGCCTCCTGTACAATGTCACTATCCTCTGTCCATAATTCTCAGGTACTCTGTCTATCAGATCTAATCCCTTGAATCTATTTGTCACTTCCACTGTATAATTGTAAAGGATTTGATTTAGGTCATACCGGAATGCTCTAGTGGTTTTCCCTGCTGCTGATGCTGCTGCTAAGTCGCTTCAGTCGTGTCCGACTCTATGTGACCCCATAGACGGCAGCCCACCAGGCTCCGCCATCCCTGGGATTCTCCAGGCAAGAACAATGGAGTGGGTTGCCATTTCCTTCTCCAATGTGTAAAAGTGAAAAGTGAAAGTGAAGTTGCTCAGTCTTGTCCGACTAGTAGCGACCCCATGGACTGTAGCCCACCAGGCTCCTCTGTCCATGGGTTTTTCTAGGCAAGAGTACTGGAGTGGCTTGCCATTGCCTTCTCCGGTGGTTTTCCCTACTTTCTTCAATTTAAGTCTGAATTTGGCAACACAGAGTTCATGATCTGAGCCACAGTCCACTCCTGGTCTTGTTTTTGCTGACTGTATAGAGTTTCTCCATCTTTGGCTGCAAAGAATATAATCAGTCTGATTTCGGTGTTGGCCATCTGGTGATGCCATGTGTAGAGTCTTCTCTTGTGTTGTTGGAAGAGGGTGTTTGCTATGACCAGTGCGTTCTCTTGGCAGAACTCTATTAGCCTTTGCCCTGCTTCATTCTGTACTCCAAGGCCAAATTTGCCTGTTACTCCAGGGCTTTCTTGACTTCCTACTTTTGCGTTCCAGTCCCCTGTAATGAAAAGGACATCTTTTTTGGGTGTTAGTTCTAGCAGGTCTTGTAGGTCTTCATAGAACCATTCAACTTCAGCTTCTTCAGCGTTACTGGTCAGGGCATAGACTTGGATAACTGTAATATTGAATGGTTTACCTTGGAAACGAACAGAGATCATTCTGTCGTTTTTGAGATTGCATCCAAGTACTGCATTTCGTACTCTTTTGTTGACTGTGATGGCTACTCCGTTTCCTCTAAGGAATTCCTGCCCACTATAGTAGATACAATGGTCATCTGAGTTAAATTCACCCATTCCAGTCCATTTTAGTTTGCTAATTCCTAAAATGTCGACATTCACTCTTGCCATCTGCTCTCTGACCACTTCCAATTTGCCTTGTTTCATGGACCTAACATTCCATGTTCCTATGCAGTATTGCTCTTTGCAGCATTGGACTTTTACTTCCATCACCAGTCACATCCACACCTGGGTGTTGCTTTTGCTTTGGCTCCGTCTCTTCATTCTTTCTGGAGTTATTTCTCCACTGATCTCCAGTAGAATATTGGGCACCTACTGACCTGGGGAGTTCATCTTTCAGTGTCCTATCTTTTTGCCTTTTCATACTGTTCATGGGGTTCTCAAGGCAAGAATACCGAAGTGATTTGCCATTCCCTTCTCCAGTGGGCCATGTTTTGTCAGACCTCTCCACCATGACCCGGCCATCTTGGGTGGCCTTGCCCAGCATGGCTGATAGTTTCATTTAGTTAACAAGGCTGTGGTATATACACTCAGTAATATAAGTATTAGAACAAAACATTCTTGTCTGGTTGCTTTAAATACTTGCCTTTTTCAGATTGAAAAGCTAACTTACATTTCTATACATTGTTTATCTAGTTGACATAAGAACCTTTCCAAAAACAGGATTGGCTAGACTAAACTGTCAGCTTTGTAAGACATGAATTTTAACTGCTTTCAATAGTGCACCAACCTTGTACTGCCCAGACAGTATTAGCCCTTGGTTCACCTTACAAGTTTGTACATTGTTTCAGTTGCTGGGCTTCATTAGAATATGTTTGAGTAAAAGAAATCATTGGGCAACTCTCTGCACCTTTAAAAACGAAAAACACATTTATTGTCAATTTAAATACATTGGTAAATTGTCAGTATTTCTGGGTCTTCTTGTTTTGTGCTCCTCTGTGGTAGGCTGTTTATAATAAATATCTGGGGGAGTCACCAAACTGGGATAAATTCATTCCTTCTCTGTCTTCTGTCAAGAAAAGGAGGCAGTTAGGTGCTTTTTCAAGTGGAGATAAAACTGCTCATCTTCTCCCCTGAGTATTGAAAGAGATACCTGAGTATTGAAGTAATGATACCTTTACTCTTGAGTATTGAAAACTATTAAATATTGAGTTGGCCAAAAAATGCATTTGGGTTTTTCTATACAATATTATAGAAAACCAGGATGAACTTTTTGGCTAACCCAGTATGAATGAGATATGTTTTTTGAAATATTCATTTAGCGTTTATTAAATACTGTCTTTGTACCAGATAATTCTGCTAATTACCAGATTTAAAAAGCGAGAAGCAGTATTTATTGCTGCCCCCAAAGAAGATTGTGTAAATAGTAGATATTCACAATGCAGCGTGTTTAGTCTTATACGTAGAAATAGGAGACTCTGGGGACAGCTAATTCAAATACTTTGGCCACTTGATGCGAAGCGCTGACTCATTTGAAAAGACCCTGATGCTGGGAAAAATTGAGAGCAGGAGGAGAAGGGGACGACAGAGGATGAGATGGTTGGATGGCATCACTGACTCAATGGACATGGGTTTGGGTGGACTCCTGGAGTTGGTGATGGACAGGGAGGCCTGGCATGCTGCAGTTCATGGGGTCACAAAGAGTCAGACACAACTGAGTGACTGAACTGAACTGAACTGAGTGAAGGAAGTAAAAAGTCTGTTCCTGGATGGTAAATTTCCTTTTGTTATGCAGGCAAGGGGATAAAGGACATCATAGACAGAGGACAGCTTGTGTAAAAGTCATGGGGTTATGAAAAGTAGGAAATTTGAAGATGGAGCTAGCTTGGTTTTGTATAGCTTACCTATGGTATCTATAGAAGGGACTTCCCTATAGTTCAGATGGTAAAGAATCTGCCTGCAATGCTGGAGACCTGGGTTCAATCCCTGGGTCAGGAAGATCCCCTGGAGAAGGAAATAGCAATCCACTCCAGTATTCTTGCCTGGAGAATACCACGGACAGAGGAGGCTGGTGGGCTACAGTCCATGGGGTCACTGAGAGTTGGACACGACTGAGTGACTAACACATACACACATGGTACCAATAGCAAGACGAGAGGGTGGGCCTGAAATGAAGGTCAGTAGTTCACAGTGGTAATTGCTATATGTTAGGCAGAGAATTTAGAAGACTGCTCCATACCATAGATGATTCTTGATTCTGTGCTACTAGCACTTTACATATAATAAATTAGTTATTAAAATCAGTATTGAGTAAACCATGCTAAATTTCTGAAGCTTACTGTGCATTTCCAGATGATAGCATAGTCATATTACTTTGTGTTAATAATGCCATCTTCACAATTCATGAACCTGACCACTTAACAAGTTGCTCTCATAATGCATTAGCTCTATAAAGTCGGTTTTACTGAGATGTAATTTACTTACAATACCAATTTTACACGTATAATTCACTGAGTTTGACAAATGTATACAATCACATGTCCTCCACTCCTCTAATCATTTCCATTCAGTCACACAGTCATGTCTGACTTTTTGTGACCCCATGGACTACAGCACATCAGGCCTCCCTGTCCATCACCAGCTCCCAGAGCTTGCTCAAACTCATGTCCATAGAGTTGGTGATGCGATCAAACCATCTCATCCTCTGTCGTTCCCTTCTCCTGCCTTCAACCTTTCCAGCATTAGGGTCTTTTCTAAGGAGTCATTTCTTTGCATCAGTTGGTCAAATCTAATGATGATGTAGTATATCTTCATCACCTTCCATTAGCTTTTGTTTGTTTTTTAAAAATATTTTAAAATATTTATTTGGCTGTGTGGGATCTTAGTTGCAGCATGTGGGATCTAGTTCCCTGACCAGGGATCAAATCCAAGGCCCCCTACATTAAGAACACAGAGTCTTAGCCACTGGACTACTAAGGAAGTCCCTCCATTAGCTTTTTTTTTTTTAATCCTTCCATTAGCATTTAATTAGAGTTTATTAAACTAAATAAGAAATAAACTCTTTGAACCCTGAAGAACATAGTATCTGAATAGTGAATTTTTGAAAAATCAACTTTTAAACTATGGAAATAATTTTTTTGTAAAATAGATATTCTGTACGAATACTGCTTTTAAGACATTTTATCTCTTGAAATCTTTAGAAGGAGGAAGGAAGAAGCAAAACAACTGTCTACTGAGTGACTGGTGTAATGTTACATAAAGATGTTTGGAGGTGGAAGAACGACCACCAAGAAAACAAAACCATAATTTTAAATACTGAGCTGGTAACTTCAGACTGGAGTTCTCACTAACCGCTCTGATGCTAAATAACAGAGAGTTGTAGAAGTCCAAGCTGTTATTATACAGATTTTTAGAATTTTGTGAGGTATGGATAAGAGTTATAGGTTGGGCACAGGAGATTTAGGAGTAAAGACTGGCTAAAATTTAAACTAGGGGAATAGTTGTATTTAGGTTTTGATACTTGCATAAAGAGGAGAAAGTGCAACCCCCCCACCCTCATTTATATAATATTTCCATATAGTCAAATGACTTTTTATTGATTATTGCTATAGCACTGGAGGTTAGGATACTTTCAAGACAATTTTATGTGATTCTGCCTTTTTTGTTGTGATTCAATATGGATAGGAATGAGTTTCTCCAAGGGAATGAATATTGCTGTTAAATCAACAAAATTATTTTCTTTCCCAGAAGTTATTTAAGAATAAAATATGTGTTTAAATATGAGAGGTACAGAGGTTTATGTTTAACCGATTATTTTATCCATGTTATTTGTTTGTTTTAACCAGTTACCCATGGGTGTATTGTTTCCACAATAAAACTTTTTCTACCCGATGGCATGGAAGCCAGGCTCCGCTCAGAGTGAGTATAATTTAATGCTATGAAGTTTCTACATTAATTACATTGATTAATAATATCCCAGATGATATTATAGAGTTAATACTTCAGAATTATTCTAATAATGTTAGATAATTGATATAGTGCTTTTGGAATATAATATACTTCTGTTTAATATAATTCAGTTTCACGTTAGTTATAATTCTAGTAAATAATGTATAAGAAAGCACAGTTATTTTGTTTTCAAAATTAACTTTGCAATGTATATTTTGATGAAAAATTAGTTTTTTAGACTATTTGGAATATGCCAGTTATTAATGAATGGTAATTGTATTCCTTTTAATCTGCATGTCATATGACTTCTTAAACTACTGTTGCCTGTGAAGTTAGTGCCAGTATCATAATCTTACAGGACTTTGAGGATGTTGACACAGTAGTCTATATTGGTGGGAGTTTTTGGAGGGATTTTCCAATTCTGTAGTTTTTTTTTTTTTTTTCTTTTTTTAAATGAAGCAGTGGAAAGGTCACTTAGAGGAAGACAAACTTGAGAGGGAAATTTTGCTCATAAAATATAGACATTAAAAGATAAACATATATACATTTTGATCTTATACTTTTCACAGATTATTATTAAGTGTTGCTGCTGCTGCTGCTGCTAAGTCACCTCAGTCGTGTCCGACTCTGTGTGATCCCATAGACTGCAGCACCAGGCTCCCCCGTCCCTGGGATTCTCCAGGCAAGAACACTGGAGTGGGTTGCCATTTCCTTCTCCAATGTGTGAAAGTGAAAAGTGAAAGTGAAGTCGCTCAGTCATGTCTGACTCGTAGCGACCCCATGGACTGCGGCCTACCAGGCTCCTCCGTCCATGGGATTTTCCAGGCAAAGTGTTAGAGGGACTTAAATAGTCTTTAGACTTAAGCATTTTTTTATTTTGAGGGGAAAACCTTGAATATGCTACAGGCTTATCCCCAACAAAGTATTTTCTGTCCTACAACAGCAGAAATGAATATCTTAAGGATGGGAGGCTGAGAGCATCGTGAGGTGAAGGTACGGTAGAGTGCTGAGTAGGAGAGAGAGAAGGAGAAAGGAAGCAGAGAGAAGTCCTCCTATTACTGTGATAGTGCTTTCATTAGGATTCTTGTATATTATGCTTCAGGTAGAGACTACCATTTTTTGTTTTTAACCGTTTAGGGTATCTGAAGAAAACAAATTTTAAAGCATTTTAAATTTAAAACATTAATCTGTATCCTATTCTAAATTATAGTTTAATTATTAAAATATAATTAACTTTGGGAACATTAATGTGACTTAGTTTTAAATATGACTTAGTCAAGAGTTAAAGTTTTAAAAATAAGAGTAACTGTTAATTGACTAATAACGAATGGCTTCTTAAAGACCTTGATGTTTGTATTTAATGAGATTTTTCTTTCATGGATTCAGAAGCTTTGAGCAGCTTCTTAAAGGGTCATCTCTGTTCTCAGGTTCCATCCAGTAAGGCATGTGAATTTTTTCAAAGTCTGTACAAGTAAATTGTGTTCCTGTCCCTCTTGTTTCCCCAGTGCTTTTCATCTTTGTTCCTGTTGCTTTCTCTTTGTTTGGTTTTTCTAATGTGGTTAAATGTTAGCATCATTTAAAATTTTACTGCCAGTTTCATTGTACATAATCTAGCTGACTTTCTGAAGAAGATGAATTTTTGAACAGACAGTTCTCTAGAGTTGCAGGAAGGTCAGAATGGTCTTTAGAAGTAAACAGTCTGGTTCAAAGCCCAACTCCACCTGTTCTGTGACTTGATCAGGCCTCTTTTCTCATTTGAAAAATGAAGTGAATAATGGCACCTATTGAACAGAAATTTTCTGAGGAGGATTAAGCAAGATTGTACACTTAAAGCGTTTGGTGTAATACCTGGTTCAGAATGAGCACACAATCAATAGTGTTTCTGTTATTGAAATCTAGTATTTTTTTAGCAATCAAGATTTTTAAGTACGCCAGATTGTCTGGAGTTTAAGGTACATTATGTACATAGCATATAATATTTTTTTCAGGTTTTTCAGTGGGTATACTATTTTCAAAAAGCTGATTCTTTTTTCTTCTTTGATTTTTATTATATTTCACAAATAAATTTCCAATAATAAGAATCAGAGAAATTGCCCAAAATCCCACCACCTTGACGCTAAATAATAGTTTTTCTTTTCCACAATTCCTTGTTGCATATCAACTCTTTCCATAATTCAAATGAAATATACCTATGTCCAGAATAGTTTTTGTCAAGTAGAAAATATAACTTATGGAATGTTTTGCTAGATTTTTAGACTTCTGTTTGTTAACAAGATTTTCATGAGAACAGAAAATATTGTCTTTGGGTCACTAAGAAAACTGCATTAAAAAAAAACTTCCATTAATACCATTTGTATCTATTTAGACTTTATTAAGTTCATTTCCTTGTATGTGCATATCTACAGAGAAAAGGATACGTATCCAAAATAGCTATATCCAGGTGCTGGCATTGGGTTCAGTTCAGTTCAGTTGCTCAGTCGTGTCTGACTCCTTGTGACCCCATGAACTGCAGCACGCCAGGCCTCCCTGTCCATCACCAACTCCTGGAGCCTACCCAAACTCATGTCTATTGAGTTGGTGATGCCATCCAACGATCTCAGCCCCTTCTCCCCCTGCCCTCAATCTTTCCTAGCATCAGGGTCTTTTCCAGTGAGTCAGCTCTTCGCATCAGGTGGCCAAAGTATTAGAGTTTCAGCTTCAACGTCAGTCCTTCCAGTGAACACCCAGGACTGATCTCCTTTAGGATGGACTGGTTGGATCTCCTTGCAGTCCAAGGGACTCTCAAGAGTCTTTTCCAACACCACAGTTCAAAAGCATCAGTTCTTCAGTACTCAGCTTTCTTTATAGTCCAACACTCACATCCATACATGACTACTGGAAAAACCGTAGTCTTGACTAGATGGACCTTTGTTGACAAAGTAATGTCTCTGCATTTTAATATGCTGTCTAGGTTGGTTATAACTTTTGTCTAGGTTGGTCATAAGCATCTTTTAATATCATGGCTGCAATCACCATCTGCAGTGATTTTGGAGCCCAAAAAATAAAGTCAGCCACTCTTTCCACTGTTTTGCCATCTATTTGCCTTGAAGTGATGGGACAGGATGCCATGATCTTAGTTTTCTGAATGTTGAGTTTTAAGCCAACTTTTTCACTTCCCTATTTCACTTTCATCAAGAGGCTCTTTAGTTCTTCTTCACTTTCTGCCATAAGGGTGATGTCATCTACATATCTGAGGTTATTGATATTTCTTCCCGAAATCTTGATTCCAGCTTCCTCCAGCTTCCTCCAGCCCACCGTTTCTCATGATGTACTCTGCATATAAGTTAAATAAGCAGTGTGACAGTATACAGCCTTGACATACTCTTCCTATTTGGAACCAGTCTGTTGTTCCATGTCCAGTTCTAACTGTTGCTTCCTGACCTGCCTACACATTTCTCAAGAGGCAGGTGAGGTGGTCTGGTATTCCCATCTCTTTCAGAATTTTCCACAGTTTATTGTGATCCACACAGTCAAAGGCTTTGGCATAGTCAATAAAGCAGAAATAGATGTTTTTCTGGAACTCTCTTGCTTTTTCAGTGATCCAGCGGATGTCAGCAATTCGATCTCTGGTTCCTCTGCCTTTTCTAAAATCAGCTTGAACACCTGGAAGTTCACGGTTCACGTATTGCTGAAGCCTGGCTCAGAGAATTTTGAGCATTACTTTACCAGGGTGTGAGATGAGTGCAATTGTGTGGTAGTTTGAGCATTCTTTGGCATTTCCTTTCTTTGGGATTGGAATGAAAACTGACCTTTTCCAGTCCTGTGGCCACTGTTGACTTTTCCGAATTTACTGACATATTGAGTGTAGCACTTTCACAGCATCATCTTTTAGGATTTGAAATAGCTCAACTGGGATTCCATCTCCTCCACTAGCTTTGTTCGTAGTGATGTTTCCTAAGGCCAACTTGACTTCACATTCCAGGATGTCTGGCTCTAGGTGAGTGATCACGCCATTGTGATTAACTGGGTCATGAAGATCTTTTTTGTATAGTTCTTTCTGTGTATTCTTGCCACTTCTTCTTAATACCTTCTGCTTCTGTTTGGTCCATACCATTTCTGTCCTTTATTGTGGACAGAAATGGTCCACATTAAAATTATTGGTATCTCTAATTTTCTTGAAGAGATCTCTAGTGTTTCCCGTTCTGTTGTTTTCCTCTATTTCTTTTCTCTGATCACTGAGGAAGGCTTTCTTATCTCTCCTTGCAATTCTTTGGAACTCTGCATTCAAATGGGTATATCTTTCCTTTTCCTTGCTGTTCACTTCTCTTCTTTTCACAGATATTTGTAAGGCCTTCTCAGACTGCTGTTTTGCTTTTTTGCATTTCTTTTTCTTAGGGATGGTCTTGATCCCGGTCTCCTGTACAGTGTCACGAACCTCCGTCCATTGTTCATCAGGCACTCTGTCTACCAGATCTAGACCCTTAAATCTATTTGTCACTTCCACTGTATAATCGTAAAGGATTTGATTTAGGTCATACCTGAATGCTCTAGTGGTTTTCCCTACTTTCTTCAATTTAAGTCTGAATTTGGCAACACGGAATTCATGATCTGAGCCACAGTCCACTCCTGGTCTTGTTTTTGCTGACTGTATAGAGTTTCTCCATCTTTGGCTGCAAAGAATATAATCAGTCTGATTTCAGTGTTGGCCATCTGGTGATGCCATGTGTAGAATCTTCTCTTGTGTTGTTGGAAGAGGGTGTTTGCTATGACCAGTGCGTTCTCTTGGCAGAACTCTATTAGCCTTTGCCCTGCTTCATTCCATGCTCCAAGGCCAAATTTGCCTGTTACTCCAGGTGTTTCTTGACTTCCTACTTTTGCGTTCCAGTCCCCTGTAATGAAAAGGACATCTTTTTTGGGTGTTAGTTCTAGCAGGTCTTGTAGGTCTTCATAGAACTGTTCAACTTCAGCTTCTTCAGTGTTACTGGTCGGGGCATAGGCTTGGATTACCATGATACTGAATGGTTTGCCTTGGAAACGAACATTCGTTTTTGAGATTGCATCCAAGTACTGCATTTCGTACTCTTTTGTTGACCATGATGGCTACTCCATTTCCTCTAAGGGATTCCTGCCCACAGTAGTAGATGTAATGGTCATCTGAGTTAAATTCACCCATTCCAGTCCATTTTAGTTTGCTGATTGCTAGAAGGTTGACATTCACTCTTGCCATCTGCTGTTTGACCACTTCCAATTTGCCTTGTTTCATGGACCTAACATTCCAGGTTCCTATGCAAATTGCTCTTTATAGCATCAGACCTTGCTACTATCACCAGTCACATCCACAACTGGGTGTTGTTTTTGCTTTGGCATTGGGTAATTTTTATTTACTTCCTCATGCTTTATTTTACATGTTTTCTACAGTCAATATTTATTACTCATATAAAATCAAAGAAAAGAATCTAACATTTAAAACATCTGTTCCATTTTTATGGGGCAGAGAAGAAAAACTGACCTTTTTAAACCTTCAGTAGGCACCACATTTGTTAGGGCCTTGTATGGTTTCTAGAGGTGCAGAGGTAAATCGTTCGGAGTGCCTGAGAAAACAGATTTTAAATCAGAGGAGCAGAGCAGGGGATTAATATGGTGTTGGTGGGAGTCTGTACAGCATACTGTGGGGGCTCAGAAGGGAGGTGGGTGACAGTACTTAATATTCCATTTTATTCAGCGTCTTAGTGTCCTTGTGACTAATTGAATTGAAATTGTTCTTAGAGGTTTGTAGTTACTACAGTGAAATCAGAATTGCCATTCCTGTTTTTAAGTCCTGCAAGATCAGTTCATCAGCAACTTACCCGCTGAACCAGCTGAATCTAAAAACTTTACCTAATCAACTGTCAAGCTGACTATGACTCGCTTGGCCTCTTGGGTATGGAATGAGGAACAACTGGTAGGGTCGTGAGTGGCAGCCTTGATTTGTGCTTCACCTGCTCCCATCCCCCCTCACCCCCCCCCCCACACAGTCACATTACAGTATCTTACAGGTAGGTGGGATCGTGAGTGGCAGCCTTGATTTGTGCTCCACCTGCTCCCATGCCCCCCCTCACCCCCCCCCCACACTCACATTACAGTATCTTACAGGGCAGGTTAAGTAGGAACCCTGGCTTCCATAGCTGCCCTGTTTTCATGGGAGTGGTGGTAGTGATCAGGTGCTACTGTGTCTTACTATAAGGTACTGTTAAAACAAGGTACTGTTTTAAGCTTTTTATTTATATTAGCACATTAAAATACTCAACAGTGATCCTATGTGGTTAGTTTCATGATAATCTCCATTTTATGGATGAGGAAGCTGAGACCTATAGTGGTTAGATAACTTGCTCAAGATTGTACACCTGGTTAAGTAGAGCCAAAATTTGAACCCAGTTAGTATGGCTTTTGAGCCCCATGCTTAACTTCTCCACTACACTGCCTCTTTTTCACTTTACAAGGCCAAAAAGGGTGATTAGTACCAAGTGATAGTGTGTTAATGTTTAATTTCAAAGTGATATACTGAGTTTAGCCTCGTAACTACATATAAACTTGTAAGTGTGTGAGGTAGCTAGGTAGAGAAGAATAGTACTTATGTTTTGATTGCGAAAGTTGTACTCCACTAGAACATATTTCCAGATTCTAACCTTCTTTACAGTAGAGCTTTGCTTTTTAAGACTTTCTGTGTCGGACTACTTAATTTTAAAAGAACTTAATTTACATGTTACAAAATTTTAAATGGATAGTTTAAGGAGTGCTTTTTTTCTGGGTAGTTCTTATAACCAAGGAATTCACCATAGCCCTCATTAATAGTAGATTCGGCAAGGGCATTTAATGTATTTTGGATTTTGAATTTGTGTTTAGAAATATATTAATGTGTAAAAGGTAGGTTTGTGTATTTATTACCTTATTTTCCAACAATTCTGTGTGTTTTTGAAGGACTACAAATAATTCACATTCTTTTAATTAAATGAAAGAAAGTGTAACAACTTTGGGGTTTAAAATATGCTCATACTGTCATACTCTTTTCTCTGTTGTCAGGAAGTTAGATAAAAATTCTAAATTTTACTTTTCAGTGTCATCCATGCTCCATTACCAAGTCCTGTTGACAAAGTAAGTTGCTGATGATTATTTTTTTCCAAACTGATTCAGCTATATTGCTTTTGAAAATGTCTTTGTTTTAAATATGCTTCACCGAGAAACTTTATTCTCTTTCGTAACAAAATGTAAGAGTGCATTTGGCTGTATAGTTATTCTAGTCTGATCTTCAGTAACGAGAGAATGTACGATGGATGTTTGTTAGGGAAAAACCCTTTGTTATCTCAATTAGTGGCTGACTCTAAACTAGAGTTAGCCATAGGGAAGAAGTGTTAGTTACTACTTTTTATTCTGAAATATGTTTCTGCCTAGAAATATTTGTTAAAGCTTTGTGTTTAGATAATTTACTCAAAATATACTTACACGTGGAAATAAAACAGAAGTACAGGCTTACATAAATTGCTCTTTTATTGTCCTTGAAGATCAATTTACTTGATTTGGACAGAAACTTTGCATTAATTAATTATTAGAAAAATTTTTTTCTTTTGTTTAGAAATAATGGTGTATTAAACTGTAGATATTCTTGCTAAATAGCAAAAAAAAAAAAGTCATTTGTATCTTTTGGCATTAAAGTGGAGCTTTGGGAGAAATATTTTCCTTTTTTTTTCCTTTCCATTTGGATAAAGTATGAAAGCCTACCTGAAACTGAAGTTATTGTTAGATTCCTTTTTTAGAAGTAAGCGTGGTTAATCATCAACTTCAGCAATACCAAAAATCATTTTAGAAGTAAATGGTGGCCCTGTTTATTTAGGACTAACTTAAAAAAAATAATGTCACCTCTTGTCTTCTAGTTAGAATATTGATTTAAAAAATAGAATTTCTGAACTTAATAAGGAATGACATTGTTAACATTACTAGTAAGTTAATATACAAGGCTTGGATAGTATTGAAAATGTTACAGCAACATGTTAGTGCCTTTTTCTTTTTTTTAATAATGCTGTGGTTCTGTATTCCACACCTAGGAGAAACCGTTTATAGAGGTTATTTCTTCCCATACTCTTGGATTCTAAGCATTTATGCTGTGACTTATAATGTTTGAACACCATTATCTCCCATCTTTTTCTTATTAAAACCTACGTATCATTAAAAGGAAAAAAAAAGATAAACCATTTTTCATTGCCTCTGGCCATTGGACAAAGTATTGTATTTCATGTCCTGCTTTCTCCCCCATACCCCCCACATACAAATATAATTTTGAAGATGGCTACTTCTAAATGAATTGTGACTTATTAACATATTGAAGAACTACTTAACAGTGTATTTTAAAGGAAACAATGTAGATCTGTTCATTTAGCAGGTATTATTTCTGGGTAAAGAAAAGGCTGTGTTGCCTTTGTGCTGTAAGTTTGTGATTTGGTTTATCAAAGAATGTTTTCATGGATAGCTCTTGTCCTACCATCCTGGTTATAAATCTCAAACTGTTCACTATAATACAATACCATCTATAGGTTCTAGATACGGAGCAGAACTATTTTGAAAACTAAAGGATATCAGTTTGAAAAATCAAATTTGAAAAATAGTTACTTACTTTGCATGTTTCAGTAAATAGGCATTTCACGGACTTGGTTTGGCTTTAGTATCTTCTGCAAATACTTTGTGTGACTGTTGATGGTATGTCCTTTTGTTTCTAGGTTGCTGCTAACACTCCAAGTATGTACTCTCAGGAACTATTCCAGCTTTCTCAGTATCTTCAGGTAAAGTAAATCTTGAGATTTCTTAGTCTTTAAAAGCAGAACTTAGATTTTATTTTGCTAGTTCACAAATATGGGCTATAGAAATATTGGCTACATACAAATACAAAGGAAATACCTTTTCAAAGTAAAAAAAAAAAGGAATTAAAAATAGTTTTTATTAAAAAAAATAGGATTTAAAAAGTCAGAATTGTTAAGTCTGGAGAAGATAAGGTTCTATACAAGAGTTTTTTTCCTTCAAATATGAAGAAGTTCCACAGTATTTCTTAATCCAAAGTTGAGTTTTAAATAAAATTAAACCTGGAGAGATTTTGGTTGCTATTAATAGCTATAATAGCAAATAATATGAACCATTAAAATATTAACTGGGTTTCCCTGGTGGCTCAGATGGTAAAGAATCCAACTGCAGTGCAAGAGACCTGGGTTTGATCGCTGGGTTGAAAAGATCCCCTAGAGGAGGGCATGGCAACCCACTCTAGTACTCTTGTCTGGAGAACCCCCATGGACAGAGGAACCTGGCAGGCTGCAGTCCATGGGGTTGCAAAGAGTCAGACATGACTGAGCGACTTAGCACACAAAATATTAACTAATAGCAAATATATAGCACTTACTATATGCCAGAGTCTAGTCAAGCACTTTACCTGTATTAATTCACTTAATTTTTACAAAAACCCTATAAAACACATATTTTATGCCCATTTTTATAGATGGACTTCCTGAGGGACAGGAAGTTTAAATAATTTGCACAGTATCACATACCTAGTATGTGAATGAGCTGGGACTTGAACAAAAACAAGTCAGACCTTAGAGTCTCTGCTCGTAATTACTGTTCTGTGTTGCTCAGGCTATAGAACGATTTCTTGACAGGACAGATACTTATTGTAGAATGGGCTCCTGAAGAAGTTAATACTGTAGTTAAAGAGCAATAGAAATCTCGAGAAAAAATGTGATTATTCTTTCTTTTTTTTTTTTCTTTCTGATTTTGGTAGATTTCGGCTGGATTATGGTTCTATGATTATAGAACCATATGTATATATATAGATATATTTCTATAAAGCATATCTACATATGCTCTTAATATCTGAAGAGCATATCATAGGAAGCATGATTAAGGAAAACTCCTGATCAGGAGTTTAGAGATTGAGGTTTGTATCTTGATGCAGACTAAATTAGTTCTGTGACCTTGGGTGATTCATTTTACATACGTACGTCTTCAGTTGCCTTTTGTTTAAAATGATAAGACCAAACCAGTGACCCTGGGTCCCTTCATTCTTTTATAGATCAATCACTAAGAGCAGTCCTAGTGCAGTTAACGATGTACACATGTGTGAAAATTATCAGTGTATTAATCAGATTTTGTCTTCCCCTGGGCGTAATGTAGTGGTGAATTGAAAAGCGGTTTCACACACTTTCAGGTTAGAGAACATAGACTCTATCCAGAATTCCCTGGATTTGATCTGTAGCTTTAACTTTGGACCTGTTGGGAAAATTGTTTAACTCTTGTGTGCCTCACTTTCCTCATCTATGATATATGTTTAGTAGCACTTACATCACAAAATTGTAAAGAATAAATGAATTAAAACAGGGAATTCCCAGGGAGTCCAGTGGTTAGAACTCTGTGCTTTCACTACTAACGGCCCGAGTTTGATCCCTAGTCGGGGAACTAAGATCCTCTAAGCCAAGTGGTGTGGCCAAAAGGAAAAATACAAACATGTAAAGCACTTAGAACAATGTCTGGCATGTAGAACATATGCTATAAATATTGGTAGTTTACCATTAAGTAGGAAGTCACATTGCGGAGAAGGCAATGGCAAGCTACTCCAGTACTATTGCCTAGAAAATCCCATGGATGGAGGAGCCTGGTAGGCTGCAGTCCGTGGGGTCGCTAACGGTTGTACGTGACTGAGCGGCTTCACTTTCACTTTTCACTTTCACACATTGGAGAAGGAAATGGTAACCCACTCCAGTGTTCTTGCCTGGAGAATCCCAGGGACGGGGGAGCCTGGTGGGCTGCCGTCTGTGGGGTCGCACAGAGTCGGACACGACTGAAGTGACTTAGCAGGAAGTCACATTAATTGACCTAGCTCTCTCTTATTTTTAGAGGTAGAAGACATTTTTTTTTCACTTTCTCACCTCTTTTGTTATTTTAGTTTTATTTAGAGGATAATTGCTTTACAGTATCGTGTTGGTTTCTGCTGCACAACAACTTGAATCAGCCATACGTATACATACACTCTTCTCTCTTGAGCTTCCCTCCCGACCCCAGCCACCCACCCATCCACTTAATCCCTGTCCTCTAGGTTGTCACAGAGCACCGGACTGGGCCCTAGTAGCTTCCCACTAGCTCTCTGTTTTCACATGATAATGTATATATTTCAGTTCTGCTTTCTCAATTCATCCCACCCTCTCTTCCCTCAGTGTCTACAAGTTCATTCTCTATGTCTTAAGGTAGGAGAAACTTTGAGATTAATCTGTTCTAACCTTCACTTTTCATATGAGAAATATGGGGCTTCTATGGGTAAAATGGTTTCCCAGGACTGTGTACTATAATTACTAGTCATTGTGAATCTAATGTTCTCATTCTAGCTCTCATTCCCATTTCTACCTTCTTGTCAGTCTTTGAATATTCATAGTGGCATAATCTTTCACTGTTCTTTTTCTAATTCTTTGAGAGAAAAATTATACTGGCTTGTCTTTTCTGTATACATCTCTTGGAATTGCTGAAGTTCTAATGGAAGTTGTAAACCTTTTGAATAAAAACTGAAATAGATACATTTCATGTCTCAGAACTAATCAACCGTTCCTGGAAGTGTTAGATATCTGTTAGGATGTGGTTCATGGAGTTATGAAACTCTAAATGGAATTGAGTAAAAAAGGTTAAATTACACCATCTAGTGGAAGGAGTGGTTGTTTGCTGATTTTTTGTTTTTGTTTTTAAGTAAAACTTTTTGTATCATTAGTTCAATTTCCTGGATATTAGGAATGTTTTAGAAGCTTAAAATTAACTTGACACCTAGTCACTTTTAAGTGTAAGCTCTATTTTAATGTGGGTTCTGAGGTGGTATGACTTTTATTAGATTCCTTAATCTATACTTTCAGAGTTATATTAAAAAGCAGTTCCTGTGACTCTAATTAGACCAGATTTTCCCTAATCATTATTTATCAAGGATATGGAGAGCAATAAATGCATGCTTTAAACCTCAAGTGCTATGTTTGAAGTATACACTTCTCAGTTGAAGTAGCTCAGAGGTATCAGGGTAGTAAATGTTCTTCTTTGGATAATGACAGAAATAGAAGTAAGTGAAATTTAAAGTTTTGCCAAAACCACAACTGAATGTTCCGTGAGCATTTTCACCTTGACTCACAGTAACGGAGGCCTTCTTAGCAGCTATCATATGTTAACAAGTGACCTAGAGATAAGGCTTTGCTTGCCAGTGTCTTTCTCTGGAACAGTATTCCTTTGGAGCTGCCAATTAGTTATTTAACTCATTGACTCCCAATTACATTGAATTAACACTTGGCCTCTTACTTATGTTTGACATGTTCATCTGTGGCTAAGTGTTATATGGTCAGAGAGAGATTTAGAACACCTGAAAGTGGAGTAGGCTTTGAGGATAAAATAGTCTGTCTTTTTAAATACATATAACATATAAAAATTTTTTAAAGGAAAAATGAAAAGATACTTCTCTTTTAGATGTCGTACTCATGTGGCTAAGCCATTATGAATATTTTTGTTGCTCTCTCTCTCTATATGTGTGTGTGTGTATAGATACACAGACACACACACACATACACACACGGTTTTTAAATATATGTATATGTAGAATGCAGATTTATATCATTTGTTGGATTTTTCTATTATAGATTTTGTTCTTTTAAACTCATTCTTGTGAATTACAAATAAACAAAAACAGATGACCTATTTCCTGTTGTAGAGGAAGTTGCAGTGAGAGCACCCCTAACAGCACTACTTACAGTGCAGCTCAACAAATAGGCTAAAATGATCTCTGTGTGTGTGTGAGTGTATGCACGCATGCCTGTGCGCACTCAGTTGTGTCCTATTCTTTGCAACTCCATGGACTCTAGCCTGCCAGACTCCTCTAACCATGGGATTTTCCAGGCAAGGATGCTGGAGTGGTTGCCATTTCCTTCTCCAGAGGATCTTCCTGACCCAGGGATTGAACCTGTGTCTCTTGCAGCTTCTGCCTTGGCAGGTGGATTCTTTACCAGTGCACCATCTTGGTTAAAATGATGTGGGCTAAATATATTATACTAAGTAGATTTATCAGGTTTGAAAGCAAGATACACTGTAGGATGTGAAACAAAGATGTTTTCAGAATGTGCTAATAATTGATTATTTGTCAAAGGAATCATGCTGAGGTTATTAGAATTTCTTTTGTGATTTATAATATTAGGAGGCCTTACATCGGGAACAGATGTTGGAACAGAAGTTAGCCACGCTTCAGAGGCTGCTAGCCATTACCCAAGAGGCTTCAGATACCAGTTGGCAGGTATTCCAGTTACCTTTATATTCATAAAGCATTTAAGCACAGCTCAATATCCCTTGCTGCAATATCCCTTAGATGGTTATTAAAATGAAACTAAAATTATGTAGCAGACAAGGCAGAGTTATTTCTTGATGAACAAATATTGAAAATTTAGCATTTTGCAGTGAATGTTGGTCAACTTTGTGATTTTTAGGTCTTTTTTTGGCAGTAGCAACCTTTTTGATGTATGTTATTTTTTAACTACCCTGGAATTTTATTTATATTTCATTTTTCTTTAACAGGCTTTAATAGATGAAGATAGACTCTTATCACGGTTAGAGGTTATGGGAAACCAATTGCAAGCATGCTCCAAAGTAAGTATCCATCTCAAGTACCTAAAGAAAAATGCATTGGTTTTTATGTAGCTTCATTTCTTTGACTGTTATTTTGAATACATTCAAAAACATCTATACATTTTTCACCATTTTTAAAATCTTTTACCATTACATGAAATTTCACACATACATGTAAGTAGAAAGAATTGTATATAGTGAATACCCATATGCAATTCTCTTTTTTCCACCATAGTTGATATTTGTTGGAGAAACTGGATCTTTCATCCTGTACAATTTCCCTCAATCTGGAATGATACTTAAACCTTCTTGCTCCTCCTCTACACCATAAATTTATCCAGTCCATGGAATTCTCCAGGCCAGAATACTAGAGTGGTAGTGAGATGTTAGTGATCTTTGATTATCCTTTCATATATTCATTCTTTTATTTTGTAAAAATGATAATACTGTAATTCTATCTTTCCTTCATTTACTAGATGCATTACTTCTATAAAGAGGAACTTCCCCTCATAAACCATTTTATTTTCCTAAAGAACATTTTCTTCAGGAAGGAAAGGATGAGTGATTTTCTCCCTTTATTTACTGGATTTCAAAATAATGTTTGGCTCCTTTTCATCTACCAAAGAATGACCAATGAAGTATTTTTTTCCTCCAAATGAGATTTAAATATATATCATGGGTTAAACCTATTTCATTTTTCTTATTGATTCTCAGTTCTCCCATCTTTGGGAGACCTTCAGGGACCTTCTTCAGGTTGACCTCTGAGTTCTTCTGGTAGCACCCTAGCAGGTTTGGATAATAGCTTCCTGTTATCATATCAGACAAGGTAGTCCAGACTCATCTTGTACATTTCTTCCCTTAGACTTGGAATCAGCTTTTTCCTCAGGGTACTCTTATTCCTTTTGGTTTAGTTATTGTTTTAAAATGCTTGACACCCTTTAGAGGTTAAGAGATTATTTTTGCCCATAAGTGTAAATATTGTGGCTTTCAGAGAAAATGGCGAGTATTAATAGAATAGTTCATTCATTTTGTATACTTGGGAGAAATTTTCAGTTTACTTTGACTTTTTCTGTTGAAAGTATGAGTTAATATGCTTGTGAGAGCGTAATTTACTAATGCAACTTTTATATACAGCTTCAGTTAATACAGAGTTGACGTAATTTCTGTTTGGAGGTACCTTAATATAGAACTCAGAGAACATCACAATGTGTTATTTTTTTCAAATGGTAAATACTTTAAAAAAAATAACTATAAATATTTTTAAATCCTAGAATCAAACAGAAGATAGTTTACGGAAGGAACTTATAGCGTTACAGGAGGATAAACACAACTATGAGACTACAGCCAAAGAGTCCCTGAGGCGGGTTCTTCAGGAGAAAATTGATGTGGTTAGAAAACTATCGGAAGTTGAGGTATTTCATCTTAACAGATACAATTTTAGCCTGAAAATGCTAGCATTTCAAGACATTTCAAACTTGGGTATTAGTATATAGCTAGGAAGTTTTTCCTGTCTTATCTGGTGGGAAGGAGCAGTATGCTGTTTTCATTTTAGGAATTCTTAGCATAGCCACGTGAGTTCTGTTGCTTATGGTCCCTAGTCAGTGATTAAGGAAATAAAAGCCTAACCAGGGAATTTTACTATATCCACTTTGGTTAGATTTCAGCCTCCACACAGTGGACCATGATATGTGCCAGAGAATTGATCTCCTTTCATGTAACTTTGTTTTTCTTCTGATTGAGGATAGTCGGTCTTAAGGCAGAGAGCTCCACCATTATTCTTACCTTCCCCATACTACAGAGAGGAAAATTGTACCTGGAGGGGGTTACTATTTCCTTTTCCAGGGGATCTTCCAAACCCCAGGATCAAACATGGGTCTCTTGCATCATGGGCAGATACTTTACGGTCTGAGCCACCAGGGAAGCCCAGTCTCTATAATAACCCCGTCTCAAAGTGACTGATTCACTGTCAGATCATTGATATGACGTGCAAAGAAAGAAGAATGCTAATTGTCCTCTAATTTTGTTGATTGTGTGCACATTATTAAATGTGCTTTTAAGAAGTGATAGGCTTAAAATATTTTCAAGGTCAAAACTCACACCCTGTGACCTTTAAAAAGTGTGATTATATGAAGGATCAGCCTCTCCTCCTTCCACATTTTGTTTTTCGAAGTTCTTTGTATTTTCTGTTTTAGCATATACCTGAAGTAGATTGAAATTCTTCTGTTATTTAACTCGACCTTATATAAAGTTGAGTAGATTCTGATTTAGAACAGTCCATAGAATTATAGTTTGTATAAATTGAATTTAGAGTGTGCATTTATTCTAAATCCGTTGTCTGTAAACTTGAATTACAGCGAAGTCTTAGTAATACTGAAGATGAATGTACCCATCTGAAAGAAATGAATGAACGGACTCAGGAAGAATTAAGAGAATTAGCCAATAAATATAATGGAGCAGTTAATGAGATTAAAGATTTATCTGATAAATTAAAGGTATGTATTTCTCAAACTGGAAATATATAAATTAATCATCCCTAACATGCTGAATAGCTTAAGAATTTAGATATTGCTGAATAGTTGTTGATGGAAAATTTGTTTGAATTTATAGTATAAATCAGTTGCCATTTAACCCAAATCCCATTACCAGTGATAATTAAAAGTTTGTAAAAGCTGACATATTTCCTTTGGATGAAAGTAAATAATCAGTAGTTCATAATAGGCATTTTAAAATATATAACAGTAAATAGATAAGAATCAGCAAAACCCAAGATACTCAGACTTTTGGAAAACTAGAACCTACTTTTCTTTAAGGTGTCCCAAATTGAGGGCCCAGCTATGTTAGTGCTGTAGCAAGCCCACAGAGAACCTTCGCGTGATTCCTTCCAGGAGGCCACAGCCTCTGCGTGGGCTATAGCTCCCTGTACCTTTAGGATATTTAGGATAAGGACAGACCAGACCACACGTAATGCCATGTTGGTCCTGTAAAATGTTACAACTGAGTTTGTGAAGACCCGTCTTTATGTAATTCACACCGTAGATTGAGTGGCCAGAAGATACCCATTTGTTAACAGAAGACCAGAGCATACCTTCCATTTGTGTGAATGGTTAACCTATATAGCTTTAAATATTAGACTTGTTAGAAAGAGATCATTTAAAAAAGTGCTTGATTCCTTTAGCTAAAAGAAATTTTGCTTAAAATTTCAGAATAAGCTACATTGTAGAACTTACAAACTAATTGAAACAATAGTAATTCCAAGAAAACCGTATTTCCCTCATGAAAAACGTGGGTATATTATCATATGTGAAATGAATCACCAGTCCAGGTTCGACGCATGATACAGGATGCTCGGGGCTGGTGCACGGAGATGACCCAGAGGGAGGATAAGGGGAGGAGGGAGGTGGGAGGGAGGTTCAGGAAGGGAAACATATGTACACCTGGGGCAGATTCATGTCAATGTATGGCAAAACCAATACACTAATGTAAAGCAGTTAGCCTCCAATTAAATAAATTTTAAAAAAAAGGAAAAATGTGGTTTTCATTTTGACCCTTATAATCTATGTATGTATTGTGTTTGCTTGCTTGCTACAAGTTTTTCTCTCCGAGTTGGTATGGAGGGATGACACAGTGCACATCATTTTTGACATCATTTATGTGACTAGAAGGAGTCCTGCTTTAGACATCTTAAAACAAGGTCAGATTTTATTAAATAGCTGGGTTTTCTTTTTCATTTTCAACAGATAGCAGAGGGAAAACAAGAAGAAATCCAACAGAAGGGACAAGCTGAGAAAAAAGAATTACAGCATAAGATAGATGAAATGGAAGAAAAAGAACAGGAGCTCCAGGCAAAAATAGAAGCTTTGCAAGCTGATAATGACTTTACCAATGAAAGGCTAACAGCTTTACAAGGTAAATTAGCTAATCCAAAAATTGATTTGGTTTATTTTTTTCTTTCTTTTTATCTGTGAAATATCTTTTTTTTGGACTTTTATTTACAGTACGGTTAGAACATCTTCAAGAGAAAACTCTTAAAGAATGCAGCAGCTTAGGTAGGTGTCACCAAATTTCTTACTTAAAGCCAAATTTTTATCATTAAATTTTTGTTTACTATCTCACATTGTGTACTTGCTTTCTTTAAGAGGGATGTTTTACATATTAGATGTAAAGTATCTACACTCTTTCAGAAAATTTCCTTTAAAAATATGCTTGATTGCCACCAGTGGGCACCATTGTGTAGTCTTTGAAATGAATGAAATTTATACATCTGAGATGGTCTGCTTAGAGATATTTAAATAAGAAAAACACATGAACAGCAGAATTCTTTTTCTTTTGAGGTTCATCAAAAGGTTACTAAGCAGTTGTAGCTTTTTCTCTAAGATGATAGAAAATGACAAGTTGAACCCTTCTTGTAAAAATGAATTTAAACTTCAGTCAGTCTTAATGTCAGTAGGAATACAAAATGCCACAGTTACACTTGAGACCAGTTTTAAAGTAATACTTTCTTTGAAATCAGGCAATGATACACTGTCTTAATCCTAGGGATACAAGTTGATGACTTCTTACCTAAAATAAATGGGAGCACAGAAAAAGGTAGTGTAAAAACCTTAAATATTTTTTTTTTCATGATATCCTTTTACTATTTAAGCAGGATAGAGAGGTCAGGGATTTTAGATTTTAAGTGTTTGGAGTGAAAAACATGCTGTTCATAGACTGTTTAAATCCCATCTTTTAAAAATCAAGCTTCCTTTTATTTTGTAATTCTTAATTCTGTGAACTATGGTTAGATGTCCCTTGTTATATGGAAATTTCAGTTATTGAAATAGTAAGATTTTAATAATGTTCAACTTTAGTGTTGGTTTATATAACATAGTAGAGCTTCCCCTGCCCTCTACTATATTTTCAAAGACAAAACCACCATTTTCTTCCATCAAGTATTGCTTTCTGGGGATATTTGGCCCCTGTTTTTTAATATTTGTGACCTGCCCCCTTCCTGGCCAAGAGTTTACGTAAAAGTCCAAAAAAGAAACAAAAATAGGAAAAAAAAAAGTCCAGTGAGTCTTTGGATGTGTCATCGAAACTGCTCTCTTTATCCATCTGTTTCATCAATCAGAGAAAAGGGAGTCAGTCATGTATGCCATCTGAAAAATTATTTTTTGTTCTTGCTATCTGATCCTTCTTTCTGGATAGCTTGGGTTATCTCTTGCCACAATTGCATAGCCACTGTTGGTTTTCCTACTGCAGCATGGGTTTTCTACTCAATGGTTTCTGTATTCCTTCAGTCATGAAGATTTGTCCTCCCCTCCCCATTCATCCAACATTAACTGAGCACCAGCTATATGCCAGATCCTGCATTAGATGCTTAGAGTACAAAATGAATAAAATTGTTTTCTGTGTTTACAAATATATGTGCCTCTCAACTCAGTTTTTATATATAGAAGATGCCAACGTCAGTACCCAAAACTTCATACTAAATAGTTTTTCCATGTATCAGGGGATATCTTTATAATTCTTGGGTGGCATCTAAACTCTGATAAAGTTAAGAGGTGCTTTTTTGGTTTGTTTTGGTTTGGTTGGTTAGTTGTTAATCAGGAAGTGGAATAATAGGCTCAGGTAACTGTGTATATGTGAGGTGCAAGATCAAGAGGTAATATTCCATGTATAATAAATTTTGAAACTCTAAATTTAAAAAAAAGTTTCATTAATCATTGTTATTTGACTATTTTATATGTGGTTTGTGAAATAACATTGACACTATAAAATTTCAGTTTGAGTTTCAATTTGAGACTTTTTAAAGGTGTAGTTTATATTCATTACACCATTATTATTAAAGTATACTTAGTAAACATATGTAAAAAGACTTCATCTTCTAAAAGCTTCTCATTCTTAAATGAATATATATTTTCTGTTGTTGTTATTTTGCTCTTTTTCTCTTTCTGGCATGTACAGTTCTCATTCAAATCCATTGCCCTTTGACTTGAGCGTGTATTTGTTGATAAAGCTAGTGTTAATTCAAGCTGGGCGCATTCTATTCCTTTAGTTAACAATCTTCTTATGTACACTGAACTATCTTTATGCTATTTAGAGTTGTCAAATTACGGCTTACAATTTTTTGCTAATTCTAGTTTATTTAAATGAGAAAAGCTGTAGACAACTCCTTGATTTAAAACTGAATAAGATATTAATATTTTGGATAACTTAGGGTACTCCTGGCTATGGTTATTTTTCCCTTGTAGGTGTTAGTGCTAAATTGAGTAGTGTGTGAGTGACTAATAGAATATCTTTAAAGAAACTGAGTAGTAAATATCTGGATAAGCACAGAAGCTTCACATTTAGTTACAGACTAGATTATGGATAAGATGGAACTATTCTGAATCATTTATGATACAGTAAGAGACTAATTATCAAGTATTCAAATATTGTCAAAGTCTGTAGTTATAATGTGCTATTAGATATAATTATAACTAAAATTGCTCTTTAAGCAGTAGAGGGAGAACCAAGTTTAGTTGTAAGAGAATATTTCAAAAATGTCTGGAGAAGTTAAGATTAATAATACTTCTCCAGTAAACACATTTTTAAGATTCCGTTCCGTTCCATCGCTCAGTCGTGTCCGACTTTTTGCGACCCCATGAACTGTAGCCTACCAGGCTTCTCCGTCCATGGGATTCTCCAGGCAAGAATACTGGAGTGGGTTACCGTTTCCTTCTCCAGGGGATCTTCCCGACCCAGGGATCGAACCCAGGTCTCCTGCATTGGAGGCAGATGCTTTAACCTCTGAGCCTTAAATCTAAAGTAGCTGCTATAAGCACAACTTTGTACTATAATTTTTAAAATGTTACCTAATAAGCATATTTTGAATATATCTTAGATGGTATTTAGAAAAGCACTGTCTAATAGAACTATCCTGAGTGCCACATACATAATTTTAAAATTTCTGGTAGTCACGTTAAAAATACAGTAAGAAATAGCTAAATTTTTAATAGTATATTTAATAATATGTTTACTTTCCGTTCCGTTCTGTCACTCAGTCGTGTCTGACTCTTTGCGACCCCGTGGACTGTAGCCTACCAGGCATCTCTGTCCATGGGATTCTCCAGGCAAGAATACTGGAGTGGGTTACCGTTTCCTTCTCCAGGGGATCTTCCCGACCCAGGGATCGAACCCGGGTCTCCCGCATTGGAGGCAGACGCTTTAACCTCTAAGCCACCAGGGAAGCCCATGTATCTAGAATTTTATTTCAATATGTAGTCAATATTAAATGATTACAAATGAGTATTTCACGTTCTTTATTCCTTAGTAAGTTTTTGAGGCCTATCAGTTCAGTTCAGTCACTCAGTCGTGTCCGACTCTTTGCGACCCCATGAATCACAGCACGCCAGGCCTCCCTGTCCATCACCAACTCCCGGAGTTCACTCAAACTCATGTCCACAGAGTCGGTGATGCCATCCAGCCATCTCATTCTCTGTCATCCCCTTCTCCTCCCGCCCCCAATCCCTCCCAGCATCAGAGTCTTTTCCAGTGACTCAACTCGTCGCATGAAGTGGCCAAAGTGTTGAAGTTTCAGCTTTAGCATCAGTCCTCCCAGTGAACACCCAGGATTGATCTCCTTTAGAATGGACTGTAGATATTTAATTTACGCTGACAACACATCTCAATTCAAACTAGCAACTTTTTTTTAAGGGCTCAGTAGTCACATGTGGCTAATGGCTACTGTATTGGACAACACAGGTCTAACAAATCGAAATACATAGGTAACCCATGTATAAATAAAACACATTTTGTCTCGTGATTCTTACTATGTTTCTGTGTATACTTTTTCTTTGCATTCCTACAACCCTCTTTAGTATCACAGGACACCATCACCACTCCTCCTGCCCCGACACTTCAGTATCTGATTCATGACTCCTGGTTTAGATGAACAGTGACATCTTTTATAGTCTTGGCAAAGTGAATTCCCTAGGGCTTGATTTCAAGTAATGAAATACTAAAAGTGTTGTGATCCAAATCATTTACATGCACTACCTGAAAGGCCTTTCTCTCATGTGTCTTAGGAAATAACCTTTGTGAAAGTCACATGTATATTTATCTTTTATATTAATCTTGCATTTTATCTAAACTAGTATAGTAGATATTTTAATGTAGAATCATATAGTAAGATCAGAGTAGGTAAAAAGTTTGATTTTTGGCTTGGTGTGTGATGGTGGATTGTCCTGTCATCTGAAGTCTTGTGATGCTAGTTTGAAACTTGGTTTCAAATATGTTTTATACAGTCCTTTAGTTAGGCTAAAATTTAGTTTTACTGAATTTTCATATTTAACAGTGATATTGTATAGTTTGAATTTTGAAAATGTTGTCATAGCTTACATAATAAGTACTTTTTTTTTAGTTTAACTTTAGATTTTTTTTAAATTTTGAATTTCTATTGCAGTTAGGCTTTTTTTTCTTCTTGAGGCTATATTGTATCTTAATACTATAACTGTATGCAGCTATACAATTATATACAACTATATATAACTGTGTATGTATATATATATAAATAAATTTAAATAAATAAATATATGTGTGTATATGTATAAATACATATAAAAGAGCTGGCCTGACTTGGTGACTGGACAACAACAACAAATAGAAAAATATATATTTGCATACGTTGTAGCTAGATAAAGGATGATGAGAGATTTGATGATGAATGATGATAAATAAGAAAGCTGTCAGTATAGATGTCAGGAGAGGTTGTCCAGTGATCAGAATAGGAGATGCCTTTGAAGCAAAGTTGACATGATGAGGTGAGGCCAGGTAGAGAAGAGAAAAGAAGCTTTTACCATCAGTCTGACTCATTGTCTTTGACTGGTTTTTGTGCTTTTACACCTTCAAGATAGTCATCATGTTGGAATGTATTTTTAACACTTGAACTTCCAATGTCTGTTTGGTAGTTCTGAAAGATATAAATACGTACTTGAAAGATGTTATCCAGATTTAGAAGTTGGCTCTTTGAATCAAAGTAATTAAAACTTTACTGTAGGAAAAGGACTGAAACTTTTATTAGACTATGTTTGGTTTTGATTCTCTTTACATATTTGGGAGAAAAATGTATTTAATCTGAGCAAAATCATTTACCCAGATCCTTATTTTAAAATGTACAGGCATTGTTTTTAATCATTTAGGCAGAGGTAAACAATGTAGTGATTTGATAGTATATGAAGTATAGATTAAGTGACTCAAGAGGAAAGACTGCTTGTGAAACGAAAGTGTAAAAATTAAAATACTGTATCAGTTTCTTTGCAATTTTAAGGCATTAGTTTATGGTATTCTTAAAATATTTACTTTTTTGCCTCTTAACTAAGATGAATAGCTTTGAATAGGGACTGTTAGGGAACAGTCATTTGAAAACCAATTCACTAAGAAATATAAAAATGTTAAATTAATTGTATTTATTAAACTCACATGGAAAAAAGATGCATTTTAGAAGTGGGAGAAGCTTTTTAAAGCAATATATGACAATGGTGTTCTTGAGCTATTTGGATAGAAACTGCACCTTTAAAAGCTAACCGTTTGGGGTACAAATTAAGATTAC
Organism: Moschus berezovskii; assembly: GCF_049115385.1. NCBI lineage: Eukaryota > Metazoa > Chordata > Mammalia > Artiodactyla > Moschidae > Moschus > Moschus berezovskii. The sequence continues at coordinate 17,150,573 of NC_142483.1, forward strand.
ATAATTACAGTTTTCACTCATTTAACTCCAAAATATGTCTGCTATTAGATGTAGTAAACCTTGGTTAACCTTATTCAATTACCCATGTTAGTACAAACGTTTTGGTTTTCCTACCTTTGCTGTTGGTTTTCAAAAACAGCAACAAAGACTATATCCTTAAAGGTGTTTCTTTCTTTATTAGAGCACTTGCTTTCAAAGAGTGGCGGGGACTGCACTTTTATTCATCAGTTCATAGAATGCCAAAGTGAGTACAGAGTATTTTTCACATTGATTTTAATTAAGTCAGGGTCTAAATTGAAAAATGAGAGGAAAAATGAAGATCTCCATGTGTTTGTTATGGTAGAAGTACACAAAGGCCGTCTTCAGACAGCAGTGATTCTTTACATACTGTTTCTGTTTCTCTCTTGTGAGAAAAGTGTTTCTCTTATATTTGCCGTCACAGATGGAAGTGAGCATTTCATGTTCCTCACAAAAAAAAAAAAGATGAAATTTCAAGCTTTTTAATTAAAAATCATTATGGAGTAGCGAATAAAATAGAATGTCAAGGAACTAAATGTCTGGCTGCTTAAGACACAATAATAACGTTCACCTGTTTTACTAAAGTTCTACTTCTATCACAGTTTTTTATTTTGAGTTCTTAGACAAATTTCTTAAACAATTAAATGATGTCACAAAATAGTCATTTCATTTGGGGATGAGGATAGCAAGAGCTTTCTAAGAGAGAAGTAGTAGTAGATTGTCCTTCAGTGTGATACCTACTGCCTACCCTGGAGAAGTTGTACAAGGCTAATTTTAATAATATTTTAAAGATAGACTGGTTGGCTTTTGAGGTGATCTAGACCTCTGCTGAATTCTGAACAAAAGAATTGTGAAATCCCTCTTACTTGAAAATCATGTGACTGCTTAAATCTGTAATAATCACAAAGTTGTCTTATTCTCTTAGTTTCTTAGTAACAATTAAAGGTCATTATGTGTAGTAAAAATTTATTGATGAAATTTATACTTTTCCCTGTCAGACACACACTTTGTCAGACTCTTTTTTTTCTTCCTGTTTGCTCTCTGTCTTTGAAAGAAGTGGTTTTCCAAATATTTTTGAATTCAGCTGATGGGTGTGCACACATGTATGGTTACTCTCCCACCCTCTGCTCCCACATCGCCAATCTGAAGAGCATTCATAGATTGTAAGAGTCACACCTGGAAATTATAGCAGGCACAAATTCAGCAGATCAACTATTACACTCCTTAGAGTTGCTTTAAGGAAACCTGAAATTTCATTGACTTGTTTTAGAAGAACTGTGTTTGTCCATTTTAGAGATTATAATATTGAATGTAAGCTTAATACTACTTTGAGCTGGATTTTTAATAAATATGGCATATTTCTTTGTTCTTTAACAGTTTTTTCATGAAACGAAGATTAGTGCATCTTTTTGTTACCTTCTGATTACTAAGTCTCGCTTATAGGCAGTTGACACAGGGATTGGGGCAAAATAATTGGTACCCACTGAAACCAACTAAAAGTAGAATATATGATCTAAAATATAAATCTTTAGGAGGATTTTATACTTAATTTTGTTATATGTGACCATTTTAAAATATTTTTATTTTCAATTTTTGGGATTCATATTTGAACCTAAAGAAATAAGAGCAGAGAATTATCAAAATAATGTTTACTAAGCTACAGTTGGCAAAAATAAAGTATTATTATAAAATGTGTAAAATGTGTAGCTTTAGTTTTAATAGAGCAGTCTTCATTTTAAATAAAGAAAAAGATGTTTGGATATTTTTTATTGAGTCATAGTTATGGAGGTAAGCATTCAGAGATTGAATAGAAGTTATATAAATTCTGGATTACAACTATCCCTTCTGTGGGGATATCAGCCAATAAGGTTATGTTTACAAGGAGTATGTAATGGCATGGGAAAATGTTAAATGTGGTAGGTACATAGAGGGGAAAATGAGAATATAAAACCGTGTTTTTGTGGACAAAGAATAAACCAAAGAACAGAAAAAATAAAATACAGGCATTCCTAAACATTTGAATCCACTGAGTTCTTAAGTATAAGAAGTTTGAGTTGTGAGTTCAGCTAGTTAGGGGTATAGCTTGTTATCTGAATCCATTTGGTGTCTGAGTTTCCGTGGCAAGTAACAAGAATTTGATTAATGAGGATGCCCATTGTACCTCAGATTTTCCAAATCTGTTTGGCTTCTTAAATTTGGATAGCTGGAGTTGGCGTAGTAAGGGTCACCTCTGGTTTAATTTGTTCTCATTTCCATTATGTTTTGACATTTTTATTGTTTAATGACAGGATGTCATTGTAGAAATTATTGTGCTATAATAAGTATTATGGCAAGCAAAATAAATTCAGCAAAAATCTTACTCAGGTGAACTTGTGAAACAATTTTGGATGATTTTTTTACAAACACACATAACCTTTTTTGCCATTATTTTCTTTAATAGGCATCTTGAACTGATTTATAGTCTTGAACAAGAAGCATTTATTCTGTGAGCAGTAATACTTTATATTCTTGTTTCCAGTCTTTTAAAAAGAACCTGGCTTTCATTATTTACTGTGCTTGTATCCTATAAATTCACTTGATGTTTTAAAAATTAGAAAGCAAATAGTTTACTTTCGTAGGGGTTATCTTGCCTATTTTAAACATATTGACAAGTTTTTTTCAGTTTATGTGTATGACTCCACAAGAGAAAAATTTGATTGTTGGTTCTCTCTGTTTATAAGGTGATTTTGAGGAAATAAAAAGAGTCAAAAAACACGTCAATTTGTTTTCCTTTTATGGTAAAACAGACTGTGCTCCTTTTAATTCTCTTGTAGGAGAAAAGCTTTTAATCTCCAGCCCAGAGATCGGATTTTGGACAGATTTAAATATAACCTTTTGCTTAATTCCAGAACTGTGAAGTAAAATTTCAGTATAAAAATACATCATACAAAAATCTAGGATAAGTAACATTAGTAAAACTTGCTATAAAGTTCTAGCAAAGACTCTTCTTCAGAGATTCAGGCATGAAGTTTGGTTTAAGCAGAACTCCACATTCCGTGTTCCCTGCAAATTTTAGTCACTCAGGGTTTACCATATAAACTTGTGTGAATACATTGAGACCTCTGTGTGCTTGCCAAACATGCTTTCTGGGTTAAAAATTGTGTTCTCTCTCAGGCTGTGTAATACACATCCTGTGAATTCTGCTGCTTGATTAACTTGTGTGCTTAGTGAAAGGATGAAAGGTGAAAGGTAAGCTACAGATGTAGAGACCCCCCATCAGTTGGTGGGCATGAAGTGAATAATAGCCTTCTTTGGACTGCTGCCCGCCTCTTTGATTTATCTTGCTACTGTTTGTCACAGCAGCTGCATGCCAGAGAAACTGCTGAGATCTGCTTTATGGAGACAAACTGCCCCTTCCCCACAAAGACATCTCCATTTTGATGATGGAGTTAGAAGTGCCTTGAAATAACCCTCATGTCTTTGTATTCTTAACGAATGCTTTCTATATGACTTAGTAGTTTTTCTTTCTCTTTTTATTTTTTGGCCGCGCCTCTTGTCATGTGAGGTCTTATTTCCCCAACTAGGGATCAAACTTGTGCCCCCTACGTTGGAAGCATGGTCTTACCACTATACTGAAAGGAAAGTCCCAATAGTTTTTACTTTTATTAGGCAAAAGTCTTATTCTCTTAATATTTCATAGCTTATTTCTACTATTTCTACTTGTTTATTTCCTAATTTAAAAAGTTTTTTTCCCTCCTTGCCTCCCATCCCATTTTGATATTGCAGTCACAATGATTTTCTCATTCCATCCTCCTTTCTCTTAGGCCTTTGCTTTGACTCAGAAATTGCCTTATTTGGAGTAATGCTTTGAATCTCTGATGCTCATGTGATTGTTTACTTTTCATCACTCTGTGATATCAGCCTCTCTGAACAATTTCAGGCTTATTCTGATTGCATATTGTACTTGAAACAGTTTTAAATTTTCATCTTTTAAACTGTTGTTTCTCTAAGCCAAAGCAGTGTATTTATGACAAAAGAATAGAAAACGCTTGGTGTGGTTCCCTGCTCTTATTAGTTAATGTTCCCATTACAGGAAAGTCTTGAGTTTAAACTAGCTCATTTTTAATTTCTTTGTTCTCAGAGTAGTTGTTCAATTTAAGATATATTGAAAGGTTTTTATTTGTTGTTTACTTGTACCAACCATTTCCCCAGTCAGCTAGCTTTCCAATATTTCTGCCAGATTTTCTGTCAATATAAGTGCACAGAAGATACTCTTAAATTCATGCCAGTAATGTTTTGATACATAGACTGTTCCTTTAAAAAAACAAATCTGTTTCTTTATTCTTTAAATTGGTTCATTTAATTTTAAATCTATCCTTGAATTCCAATCTTCTTTCTTCTTTTTTTCTTTATCCTTAGGTTTTAAGACAAATAGCTTTTGAAACTGTTTTTATAGAAAGGCAGACTATCTTCTACAATGGGGCTTGCTTTAAGTAATTTTATTTTGCTGCAGAAAGTAATAATCTTGTCAGAGTCTGTATTATTAAAATTTGCAACCTCTCAGAATCAGTCTTTGCAGTAATAATAAAGTTATCTTTCTACTATGTGAGCTGCTATTCTCTGAAGGGAAATAAATTGTCAGCTTGATATTGAATGCTATTTGTTAATTTTTAATCTCTGTCTTTTTTAAAAAATATTTATTTGGCTGCCTTGGGTCTTAGTTGTGGCGGGCAAGCTCAGTAGTTGTTCCATGTGGGCTCTGGAGCACGTGGGTTTTAGTTGCTTCGTGTGGGATCTTAATTCCCCGACCAGGAATCAAACGTGAGTCCCATGTATTGCAAGGTGGATTCTTAACCATTGGACCACCAGAGAAGTCCCCTGGTTATATCTTGATGTTAATTCTAATCTTACTTCCTAAGCTGTATTTCCCTTTAATGACCTTCTAGGTAACTTTAGTTCAGTTCAGTTCAGTCGCTCAGTCGTGTACAACTCTTCGCGACCCCATGAATCACAGCACGCCAGGCCTCCCTGTCCATCACCAACTCCCAGAGTTCACTCAAACTCATGTCCACAGAGTCGGTGATGCCATCCAGCCATCTCATTCTCCGTCGTCCCCTTCTCCTCCTGCCCCCAACCTTTCCCAGCATCAGAGTCTTTTCCAGTGAGTCAACTCGTCACATGAGGTGGCCAAAGTATTGCAGTTTCAGCTTTAGCATCAGTCCTTCCAATGAACAGCCAGGATTGATCTCCTTTAGAATGAACTGGTTGGATCTCCTTGTAGTACACGGGACTCTAAAGAGTCTTCTCCAACACCACAGTTCAAAAGCATCAATTCTTCGGCGATCAGCTTTCTTTACAGTCCAACTCTCACATCCATACATGACCATGGGAAAAACCATAGCCTTGACTAGACGGACCTTGGTTGGCAAAGTAATGTCTCTGCTTTTTAATATACTATCAAGGTTGGTCATAACTTTCCTTCCAAGGAGTAAGCGTCTTTTAATTTCATGGCTGCAATCAGCATCTGCAGTGATTTTGGAGCCCCAAAAAATAAAGTCTGACCCTGTTTCCACTGTTTCCCCATCTATTTCCCATGAAGTAATGGGACCAGATGCCATGATCTTTGTTTTCTGAATGTTGAGCTTCAAGCCAACCTTTTCACTCTCCTCTTTCACTTTCATCAAGAGGCTTTTGAGTTCCTCTTCACTTTCTGCCATAAGGGTAGTGTCATCTGCATATCTGAGGTTATTGATATTTCTCCCAGCAATCTTGATTCCAGCTTGTGCTTCTTCCAGCCCAGCGTTCCTCATGATGTACTCTGCATATAAGTTAAATAAGCAAGGTGACAATATACAGCCTTGACATACTCCTTTTCCTATTTGGAACCAGTCTGTTGTTCCATGTACAGTTCTGACTGTTGCTTCCTGACCTGCATGCAGGTTTCTCAAGAGGCAGGTCAGGTGGTCTGGTATTCCCACTTTTATTTGTTATGTTCAGAGTTGGATCAAAGGGCCGTTTATGTGAATTCTGATTTGATCCCTCATTGGCAGTATGACTGTGGGTGGTATGATCTTTTCAAACCTCAGTTTCCTCTTTTATAAAATGGGATAGTAGTACCTATTTCATAGGATTATGAGAAATGAGACCATATTTACTAAGTGCTCTAAGTAATGCCTTATAATACATGTTACCTAGAAGGTAGAAAACTTTCTAGGGAGCATGAGGCAGGATTTGCAAGATCATTGTCAGTGGGACCTTTCATGTTGAAAGCTTCTTTTTATTCCCATTTTCAAGATAGTGAAAGCTAATTGATGTGGCTTTATTGTTCCTGTTAACGTAATAGGTTTCTGACAATCTAGCAATTGTCTAACTTTTAAATTACCAGGATACATGCCATTTAAAAGATTTGGTCCAAGCACATTATTTTGATGCCCTGCTCATAACATTGTTTTTTTATAATGAAACCTAACTTTGAGATTTAGCAATATTCTCCAAGTTGGCATTTATTCTTCTACTTTTCTGTTTAAGGTCCCTAGGGAACTGACACCCGTTTCTGACTGTCAGTGCTGTTTGAGTTCCTCTTCTGCTTTCAGTTGGCTGCAGCTGTCTGTGAGGAAACTGGCACTTGAAGAACTCGGCACAGCTGCGCTCCTGTTAAGCTTCTTCTGTTTACATTGTTTCTCGTTTTCATCCTGTGCCACATAGTAATATAGATACTGTGTCATATATTTTTATCAGCCAAGAAATAAATTTGGGTCTGTTCTATTCAGTCTTTGACAATATTTGTTGACTTTTTACAATTCTATCATGTTTTCTGACTATACAAACTGCTTTGGTGGTGGTTCTCAAATGTTGTCAAACTTATTAAAACCATCAGTTCTGCGTCTTGGTAGGCTCTCTGCAGAAAGGCATATGTATATAGATTAGGTACAGATTCAAGAATGTTCACAGCAGCATTATTCATAGTAGTTCAGAACTGGGGAAAAAACCCAGAAGATTTTCAGTATTCAAATAGTGAAAAAAAAAACACTGAGGAATGTAGGATGAACGAAGTTCAAAAGCACTAAAATTTTATTATTTAGTCACACATATTTGAGTAGTATAACTATAAAGAAATGTGAGAAATTAGGTACCATAAAAGTCGGGATGGTGCTTACCTTTATGGGATTGGAAAAGCAAATGTGAAAGGCTTTGAGGGTGGTGATTAGATTCTGTTTCTTAATTTGGGCTCTAGTCATACAGATGTTTTTCTCTTTAAAAGAAAAAAGAGACTTTATTAGCCTGTTCATTGTGTTTTATGCACCTTCCTGGATGCTATGTTTTATACTAAATATGGTTTAAGATAGGGAAAAAATGAATAATTACCTCTCTAAAGTAACACTCAAAAGAGGGAGTTTATTTTAAAAAAAGAAGATCATCTTTATCTTTCAATTGTGCCAAGGGAAGTAGTTCTTTCAAGACCTGCAGTTATCATTACAAGGAAGTTCTGTTTTGCCTCTGAGGGGACTCTGACTTCCAGTAATCCTAAAGAGTTGAGGTCTCCACCCCAAGTTTGAGAACTAGTAGTCAGAAACCTTTTTGAAAACAATAATCTTTTCCTTAATATTTTAATTGCAGGTCTCTGATGAGTCACTGGATTTGATAATATAATATTAAATAATTTTAGTAGTGATAATAGCAGCTACTGCTGCTAAGTCGCTAGCACTTAATATTGATACTGTTCAAAACTTTTTTAATGCATTTAATCCTTAGTTTTTTAGAATGAGGTAAGTATTCAAATAATTTTTCCAAGTTTGATCTCTTTAAAAATAAACCCCTAATTTATTCATCCAGCAAGTATTATTAAGCATCTTACTCTGTGTTTACCTGACATCATTTTAGCTTTGTGGTGTATAGAAATGAACAAGACACAGATATCTTTGCCTTCATGGAATTTACATTCTCTTGAGAAAAAATAGACTAATCATATGTCAAGTAGTGATAAGCCCATTGAAGAAAAAAATGGAAAATTATAAGGCAGTGAAAGTCACTCAGTTGTGTCCAACTCTTTGCAACCCCATGGACTATACAGTCCATGGAATTCTCCAGGCCAGAATACTGGAGTGGGTAGCCTTTCCCTTCTCCAGGGGATCTTCCCAACCCAGGAATCAAACCCAGGTCTTCCACATTGCAGGTGGATTCTTTACCAGCTGAGCTACAAGGGAAGCCAAAGAATACTGGAGTGGGTAGCCTGTCCCTTCTCCAGGAGATCTTTCCGACCCAGGAATTAAATCAGGGTCTCCTGCATTGCAGACGGATTCTTTACCAACTAAGCTATCAGGGCAGTTCAGTTCAGTCACTCAGTTGTGTCCAATTCTTTGTGACCCCCCATGGACTGCAGCATGCCAGGCTTCCCTGTCCATCACTTAAGTCCCAGAGCTTACTCAAACTTATGTCCATTGAGTCGGTGATGCCATCCAACCATCTCATCCTCTGTCGTCGCCTTCTCCTCCCGCCTTCAATCTTTCCCAGCATCAGGTTCTTTTCAAATGAGTCAGTTCTTCACATCAGGGGGCCAAAGTGTTGGCGCTTCAGCATCAGTCCTTCCAATGAATATTCAGGACTGATTTCCTTTAGGATGGACTGGTTGAATCTCCTTACAGTCCAAGGGACTCTCAAGAGTCTTCTCCAACACCACAGTTCAAAAGCATCATTCTGTGGTGGTCAGCTTTCTCTGTAGTCCAACTCTTACATCCATTCATGACTTGAAAAAACCATAGCTTTGACTAGACGGACCTTTGTTGGCAAAGTAATGTCTCTGCTTTTTAATATGCTGTCTAGGTTGGTCACAGCTTTTCTTCTAAAGAGCAAACGTCTTTTAATTCCATGGCTGCAGTCATCATCTGCAATAATTTTGGAGCCCCCCAAAATAAAATCTGTTACTGTTTCCATTGTTTCCCCATCTGTTTGTCTGTTTGCCATGAAGTAATGGGACCGGATGCCATGATCTTTGTTTTCTGAATGTTGAGTTTTAAGCCAACTTTTTCACTCTCCTCTTTCACTTTCATCAAGAGGCTCTTTAGTTCTTCTTCACTTTCTGCCATAAGTGTGGTGTCATCTACATATCTGAGATTATTGATATTTCTCCCTGCAATCTTGATTCCTGCTTATGCTTCAACCAGTCCAGCAGTTTTCATGATGTGTTCTGCATAAAAGTTAAATAAGCAGGGTGACAATATACAGCTTTATAGACGTACTCCTTTCCCGATTTGGAACCAGTCTGTTGTTCCTTGTCCAGTTCTAATGTTGCTTCTTGACCTACATACTGATTTCTCAGAAGGCAGGTCAGGTGGTCTGGTATTCCCATGTCTTTAAGAATTTTCCACAGTTTGTTGTGATTTACACAGTCAAAGACTTTGACATAGTCAGTAAAGCAGAAGTAGATGTTTTTCTGGAACTCTTGTACCTATCAGGGCAGTAGGTACTAACAAAAGTATTATGTGGGATTTGAACAGATTTGGGATTAAGCTGAGTGAGTTGTACATGTGTCTGGGGAAAGAGTGTGTGAGATGGAGAAAAATCACTTGAAAACCCAAGGCAAGTCTAAAGGAATTTTAAAACAATAAAAATGCCTTTAAGAAATAAACAAAAGGCCAAATAGTAAGTATTTTAGGCTTTGCATGTTAAAGGGTCTGTTTTATAAGTACCAACTCTGCCATTGTGGTGGAAACCAGACATGGACAATATGTAAATGAATGAACCTGACCGTGTTCCTATAAAACTTGGTTTACCAAGCAGGCAACAAGCTGAATTTGACCCTGTGGGTCTGTAGTTGGCTTACAGACCTTGTAGATCATGGTAGGGACTTGAGATTTTATTTTAAGGATGACAGAGTTTTGAGCAATAAATTACTCCTAATGGTGATGGACAGGGAGGCCTGGCGTGCTGTGATTCATGGGGTCACAAAGAGTCAGACACGACTGAGCGACTGAACTGAACTAAACTGAACTGAATGTGTGTTTATAATTTTTTGAAGAAGGTGGTACTTCAGTCTTCAACATCCTAGAGAAAGATTGAAGTGGCTTTTAGAACCTGTGTTTATTCTGTTTCATTATTTGCTATATTCATATAACAAGCATTTGTGGCGTCAAAGGGCCTGTACTTTCAGCATTGGGATAGTTCCTGCCAAATTGCCCTCTAAACAAAATAATCATACTGATTTACACTTCTCCTGAAAGGGCAGAAAGCTACTCATTTACCCACCTCCTCTCAGTCAGTACTGAAATTCAGTATATTGCCAGCCTGATGGGCAAATAATGCCATGGTATTCTGTTAGACCATGGATTTCTCAGGTTAACTAGACATTCGCATTTCTTGGCCTGTGAATTCTGTGTTCCTGTTCTTTGCGCTTCTTTCCCCTGTGTTATTTGACTTTCTGTTATTAGTTTTTGGAAGGTGTCATATCTTTGTTTGCCTTCTTCACAGGCCCTTTCCTCATTCCTTGCTTTGTTTTTTGCTATGACTGCCTTCTGACATACTGTTTATTTCTTTATTGCCTGCCCTCCCAGCACCATTAGAATAAGAACCAGGAGGGCAGGGATATTGTCATTTGTTCATTCTAATGTTTCCAACACCTGGGACAGTGTCTGGCACGTAATAGACACCCCCTAGTTAATGGTTCGATGAATGAATGAAGTGATTAATAACCTTTATCTGTTATTTGTTTTTCAAATATTTTCCTGTGTTTGCACTTGCTCTTTAGCTTTGTTTATGGTGAGTTTGATCATGTAGATCAAATTTAACTCATATGAGATCATACCTATTAGTTTTTTCACACATGACTTTTGAAGTCTACAGTTTGCCTACCCCCTTTTTACCCGTCCTTTGTTCCCTTCGTTCACTTCTCCCACCTCCCACTCCCCAGCTCTGGCAACCACCAGTCTGTTCTCTGTATCTGTGAGCTTGTATGTTTGTTTTGAATTCTGCATATGAGAGAGATCATATGGTTTTTGTCTTTCCCTGTGTGACTTTTCTTAGCACCGTGTTAGCTCGTAGTGTGCACTTAGCACTTAGCACTGTGCTCTTGAGGTCCATCCGCGTTGTCACAAATGGCACGACTTCATTCACTTTTATGGCTGAATGATACTCCATTATATATATACATGTCCAGCTGTGATTTATGGGGTCGCAAAGAGTCGGACATGACTGAGCGACTGAACTGAACTGATTCATCTGTTGGTGTCTTTTCTTGGCTGTTGTAAACAATGCTAAAGTGAATGAGGGGTGCATTATTGTTCTTCCAGTTAGTGTTTTTGTTTTCTTCAAGTAAATACCTAGAAGTTGAATTGCTAGATCATACAGTAGTTCTATTTTGAATATTTTGAAGGCTCTCCATACTGTTTTTCATAGTGGCTACATCAATGTACATTTCCACCAACAATGTGCAAGCATTCCCTTTTCTCCACATTCTTGTTATTTCTTGTATTTTTGATGATAACCATTTTAACAGATGTGAAATGATATTATTGTATGGGTTTGGTTTGCATTTCCCTGATAATTAGTGATATTGAGCATCTTTCCATGTGCCTATCGCATTGCCTTTCGCTAAGTTGTGTCCGACTCTAGTGACCCCATGGACTGTAGCTTGCCAGGCTCCTCTGTCCATAGGATTCTCCAGGCAAGAGTATTGGAGTGGGTTGCCATTTCCTTCTCCAGGGGATCTTCCCAACCCAGCAAGTGAACCTGGGTCTCCTGCGTTGCAGGCAGATTCTTGAGCAACTGCGCTACGAGGGAAGATCTCATGTACCTATAGGCCATCTGTATATCTTCTTTGGAAAAAATCTCTGTTCAAATATTCTGCCCATTTTTTAATGAAACTCTTTTGCTTTTTAACTTGTTCATACATATTTAGATCATAATCAGTAGAAAAGAAAGTCAATGAAAGCCTGAGAAAAAGGAATGCGCAAGCACATACAAGAAGTAGGAATGAGTAGTATCCTAGAAGCCAAATGAAAAGAGTTTTAAAAAGGAGGCAGTAAACTTTTGATTAAGTGTGATGAATGGGTCCATTCATAGTAAAAGATAAAAGACATAAAACACAAGAACGGAGAGAATGAGAGTAGAAACTTACTTTAGAAACATAAAACAGACAGCAGAGTTAGAGATTTTGAGGTTAGAGATTTTAGAGGATGGGAAGAAAATTCTTAATGAGTATGAAGTTTTCTTTTGAGGTGATAAAAGTATTTTGGAACTAGATGAAGCTGGTGGTTCCATATTATAATGAATATACTAAATGCCACTTTATTGTTCACTTTAAAATTAATACACTATGTGAATTTAATCCCAGTTTTTTTTAGAAAAGACCATATACTGAGGTACATGAAATTTAAGAACACCAGGGATAAAGAAAAGATTCTGAAAATTGCCAGGGAGAAACAAAGGATCTCATAGTGTATTATTAATCATAATAAAGTAAATAATAATATAGTGATAAATAAACCCTGAAATCATAACAAACAGCTTAATTCAACCATTTACATTTTTTTTTCTTGCTGTCACAGGCTTGTGGGATCTTAGTTCCCCAACCAGGAATTGAACCCAGAGCACAGCAGTGACAGCCCAGAATCCTAACCTCTAGGCCACCAAAGTGAAAGTAGAAGTGTTAGTTGTTCAGTCATATCCGACTCTTCACGACCCCAGGGACTATAGCCCACTAGGCTTCCCTGTCCATGGAATTCTCCAGGCAAGAACACTGGAGTGGGTTGCCATTCTCTTCTCCAGGGGTCTTCCCCACCCAGGAATCGAACCCAGTCTTCTGCAGTGCAGGCAGATTTTTTACCATTTGAGCCATCAGGAAGCCCACTAGGCCACCAGGGACCTCACAAATATTTCCTTTTAATTTATGCTACATGTCCATGGTGAGGGAGAACCTTCTGTTCCATATTGTTACTCAGGAATGGGGATTAATCTGAACACTGTTTCTAGAGTGGAAAAGTATAGAAAAGTCCTGCTCTCTTTTAAATGCTTCTGCCTTGGCTAGAACCAATCCCATGGACCTTCTTCAGTTAGGGACTTGCAATGTGCCGTCTCCTCAGGTGCCCAGAAAGGTTAGGCAAACCAGGCACTGCTGAGCACAGGAAATCTCTACCACACATACTGAGGACCAAGGGTCTGATTGGCAGTAGACTCACCTTCCAATTTGAAGCTAGAAGACAGTGAAATGATTTTTTTTTTAAATTCTGAAAGACGGTTTTTCCTGTGAACTTATGTATCTGTCAAACCATCAGTCAAATGTGAGCATAGAACAGTAGCATTTTCAGAGGAGCAGAGTTACAAAGCTTTTACCTTCTATCCATCTCTTATCCAGAAATTATCAGAGGATATGTTACACTAAAATAAGAGAATAAAATAGGAAGAGGAGGACTTTCCTGATAGCACAATGGAAAAGAATCTGCTTGCCAATGCAGGGGACACAGGTTCAATCCCTTGTCTAAGAAGATTCCACATGCTATGGAGCAGCTCAGGCCATGTTCCGCAACCACTGAGCCCGAGTGCTGCGACTCCTGAAGCCTGTGTGCCTAGAGCCCATGTTCCACAAGAGAAGCCACTGCAATGAGAAGCCCATGCATCGCCACTAGAGAGTAGCCCCCACTCTCTGCAACTAGAGAAAGCCTGCACACAGTAACAAAAGACCCAGTGCAACCAAAAATAAATAATTAAAATCAATATTTGGAATCTAGGAGCAAGGAATTCTGCACAGGATATAGCTCAGTCTGGAGCAGGAAGGTGACAGGACTAGGGGAAGGGAGAGACAGGAATATATGATAGATTGCCTGGTATGTTTGATGATATTGAGAGTTTTAGGGTTCTGTCAGAACTTGGGCTGTGTTTGAGATATATTTTTTTAAATTAGCAAAACAAAAGAGGACATTATAAGTTCTAGAAACACTGAATGTTGTATAAGAAGAAAAATATAATTATGGCATATAACTCAGATGTAGATAATAGTCATAATATAAATTCTGATTGCAGATGGACAAAATGTAACTCTTATTGAGAATATTAGAATATGAGAGCTTACTCGTCTGTAAGAGGTTGTCTGTAAATAATGACTAAAATGGAAAAATTAAGAAATAGCAATATATTACTTAGAAATGTGAATGTAAATACCAAAAGAAATGACTAAAAGTTAAAAGTTGTCTGTGGGAAGTGATTTTTCAGTAATGGAATGGGGTAAAACAGGCTGAGTAAAACATCTTACATTATATATCTTATATAATTAATGCCTTTTGAAATTATCTAAATTTATGACTTTTTTCTTTTTATCAAAGAGGTAGGAGCAAACAGTGCCACTTGCCACACAGAGCCTATATGAAATGAAAATTATGAGTGATCTCAGAGCTGTTTCAGTGGTTGGGTGATGGGTATAGACCAGCTTGCAGTGGGTTGAAGGGTAGAAGAATAGAGAAATTATTTCAAAGACTGCAAAAGTGTAAATTGAAGGAGACCAGGTGACATACATCATCAGATAATGGGATATACAGAATTAGTTATATTATCCTCCTGACTGGAAAGGTAGAATATGAAAATCCAACTTTAAATAAATGATAAAGAAACTACACTATACATTTACAGAATGAATGTCCCATAAAAAATTTTTTTAAACTTATTTAAATAAGTAGCTCTTCTAAAATGATTCATTTTACTGAAACATGTCATACAGACATCTCTGCTATATTTTATCAATAGGGAAAAGTAAGCTGTGGGTATGATTTGTATTCTTTATCTAAATGAAATACCTTCCTAGAATTCCTTTATTTCAAGTTAATATTGTTGATTTAAAGAGTGTTGCTTCGTTTTTTCTGAGTCTTTTTCAAAAGTGCAAGTCTATTACAATAAGGTGAAAAAAAGATTTTTAATAATAAAATAAGGCGAAAATTAATGAAAACTGAAGGCAGATTGTTTCCTTACTCTCGGGTTTCTGCATTAACCTGATTCCTCTAGTTCCCCCTTCCAGGAAGGGGGAAGTTCAAGTTCTCTTAGTTCCCCCTTCCAGGTTCAAGTTTTTGTTCAAGCCTAGTCATGGGAGTAATGCTATCATCTTTAAATTTGGTCATGGAATGTGTTACACTGCCCTGCTCAGGGAAATGCTTGCTGCTCAGTTTGGGCTTGGATAGTAACGTTTATTTTCTTTGGCAGAGAAGCTGATCGTCGAGGGGCACCTAACCAAAGTAGTAGAAGAGACAAAGCTTTCAAAAGGTTCGTTTTCTGTGGGGTTTCTGTGGCATTTTTCTGTGGGCTTTGACAACTCTTGGATAATGAAGGTTAGTGTACATTTCCAAGGTCATAGCACTTTAACCATCAATTTATGTCTTATAGCTCACAATCCAGTAACAGTGTCAGATAATAATATAAAACAGTTGGAGTTCTGTCTTAAGAAGGATATTTCATTGGAAGGTTTCTTTTTAAATGGATATATATGTGTGGGTTTTTTTTAATGCTTGGACTAGGTTTCGTTAGCTACTAAAGATTTGTTGTGGTCTCTGTCTCACTTCCAGCATTATTTTCAGCTTTGATCTAAAATTTTTAATCAAATAGAGTATAAATCTTATTTGAAAAAGATGAAAAATGTTTTCAGTTCTCTTTTTCTAGTTATTGTACATTTAATATTTGTTATGATATTTAATATTATCTTAATTGCTGGCATCTCAATTTGGTTTAAACAAAAGTGATTATATAGAACCTTATATTTTGTGATGAATACTCCTATAATTGCTTGAAGTAATTTAATCTGTTAATTATTTTCTATAAAAATTGCCAGGCCTTAGAAAAGTTTTAAAGCATCATGTTGTCAAGTCACTTTTATGTGTAGGGAAATTGGGCAAATAAATTTAGTGGAATATGTTCATTATTCATTCTAGGACTTTTATCAGGAGAACATGTCAGTATAAAATTTAAAACTAAATTCAAAATCATTTGGGTCAGTTAAAACAATGAATAATAAAAGGTTGCTGTACTCAATTTAATTAATTCTGTTTTATGACAGTAACTGGATCCATTTGGCTTTTAAAAATATTTAAAAGGATAGTGTTATCCCAACTATCTAGTGACTTCCATTTGGAATTTTGTGCATGGCACATGCCATATTTGGGGAAAGAATGCATAAAATATGCATCACTAATATTGTTCTGGCAAACAGGCATTGAGTTTCAGAACACTGAACTATTTTTAGTACGTATGGTAATTTATTTCATCTTATTAAAGTGAGATGAGAACAGATTTTAAAATAGCTTTTACTTCACCAACTAAATACCTATTCAGATTAGTTGGTTAAATAGCCAACACTTTGATGTAATGTAGCATTAAAAAAATCATTGCTGCTTTTAATTAAAGAAAAGTATCTTACTACCTTTGTGCTTCTATTTAATGCATTATTGATTAGAATTTATTTCCTTGAAATTACATGATGTCATTATTGAAAAAGAAAATGTTATGATTTCCTTTTGAAATCTGGCTATAAAATATGTATTGAAAACTTTAAAGAGCATGCTTAACAATTTACTAGCAGTTTCACTTCTGAGTTTTTATCTTAAAAAGGAACAAGTTGGACAGATGTACAAGGACGTTTGTATTGTTTTAAAAGCAAAAAGAAAACATAAGCATCCAGTAATAAGGACATTTACTAAATATATTATAGCAAGTGTGTCCATGCAAGTGAATAGAATACATCCTTGAAGAATGGTAATACAGAAAGTTCCCTGGCAGTCCAGTAGTAAGGACTGAGCACTTTCACTGCCAGGGCCTGGGTTCAGTCCTTGGTTGGGGAACTAAGATTCTGCAAAGCCTAGTGGCGCAACTGGAAAAAAAAAGGGGGGAAAGAATGAATGCTAATACAGATAGAAGTTTTATATACCCAGAGATTTTCCTGTCAGCTGTCAGCATTTTACTGGCACTAACCGCAGTTGGCATGCAGAGGTGTGTTAGTCCCTGTAACAAACTAACATGGCTGAAATAAATTACACTTAAATGCTTTATTTCTGGCTATAAAGTATTTTCTTTTGGATTTGGCTGGATTATTTTATTTTTTAAATACTTTCACTGGTGATGTTTTTAATAGAATTTTCTTCATTGAAAAATATCAGTTGCTAGAAATTGCCAGTTACTAGTTGTTACAAGTCTTGGTGGTATTAATGTTTCCTTCAGGTATTTCGCCTAATGCAAAATGCAGTTGTAGTTTGCCCATGCCTTCTATTTAAGCCCTGACTCAACTTGCAGTCATTTTATGTTTATGGTAGATTTAAAGATAGCACTAGAAAAAAAAACAAGAATTTGTCAAACAGCGGCTTTTAATTTCAGGCTTTGTGTCCTTAGGCAATTTACTTTAGTACATTAAACCTCAGTTTCCTCATTTATAAAATGGGATCAACAGTATATATCTTACAGAGTCTTGTGGAAATTTAATGAAGTACTGTTTATAAAGCAGGAAGCACCTTTCTTAGTTCTTCTCTCCCACCTTGATTCCTGACCTTGCTTTCTTTGCAAATAATGGTTCCAGTGGTATAAGAACTGGCCTATGTTTGTTTTGCCCATCCATTATTATGTATACTTGAAGATATAGTGAAAACAGTCACCTTATTGCAGACTTGCCAGTTTGGGAGCAGTTTGGTATTGATGTTGGTAGCTATCCTTCCATTTACCCCTGTTATATATACTATTGCTGTACATTTTAATAAGTAAGTACTGCAGAAAAAATCAACTGATGCTGCGGTTCATGGGGTCACAGAGTCGGACACGACTGAGCATCTGAAGTGAACTGAATTGAATGAATTTTAATACTGGGAAGTTGGGTGCTGCTTCATAGCTGAAGAGTAGAGGTTTTAAATAGTAGAGACTCTTGTCACTCATTTGTTGTGTCCTATTCATCTTGAATAGATGTGATTTGCCTCCATATAATAACTGTAGTGTCAAGACACAACAGTGATGGCACATGACTTGATTTGCAGTAAACTGTGGCTCTAACCATCTTTTTTGGAGCACCTCCTACTTTCTGTGCATTGTTCTATGGACTGAGGATATAGCAGTTAACAAAACAGACAAAGATTCCGGCACTCATGGAGCTTACATTCTACTAAGATCTTAATGGAAACCTCTAAGGCAATTTTTTTTTTGTTACTGTTCATGGGGTTCTCAAGGCAAGTATACTGAAGTGGTTTGCCATTCCCTTCTCCAGTGGACCACATTCGGCTGTGGTCCATGTGATCAGATCGGCTAGTTTCCTGTGATTGTCCATCTAGTCAAGGCAATGGTTTTTCCCGTGGTCATGTATGGATGTGAGAGTTGGACTGTGAAGAAAGCTGATCGCCGAAGAATCGATGCTTTTGAACTGTGGTGTTGGAGAAGACTCTTGAGAGTCCCTTGTACTGCAAGGAGATCCAACCAGTCCATTCTAAAGGAGATCAATCCTGGATGTTCATTGGAGGGACTGATGCTAAAGCTGAAACTGCAATACTTTGGCCACCTCATGCGACGAGTTGACTCACTGGAAAAGACTCTGATGCTGGGAAAGGTTGGGGGCGGGAGGAGAAGGGGACGACAGAGAATGAGATGGCTGGATGGCATCACCGACTCTGTGGACATGAGTTTGAGTGTACTCCGGGAGTTGGTGATGGACAGGGAGGCCTGGCGTGCTGTGATTCATGGGGTCGCGGAGAGTCGGACACGACTGAGCGACTGAACTGAACTGAACTGAACTGAAGGCAATTTTACCTTCCTAGCTACTGTTCCAAATAGGAAATAAAAGTTGCTTGTAAGCCAGAAGAATATGTCTGAAAATACATTCCTCTTGGTTTACCTTGATATCTTGATCATAAAATTGCCAAGAATATTAAAATTAGAAGAGTCTTTTTGTCTTTTCCTTTCTGTTCCCACAGAACGGTTTCTTTTCTTTCTATTTATTGATAAGATGTATTCACCTCCCTTATTTGAGACTTTAACTTTGTGATCAAAACTAGTACATTCAGAAATATCTAACCAGAACACACTGTGAATGCACACTAGAGGTCTCAGATTCCCATGGGCCTCAGCAGTCAGTGACTTCATGTCTAATCCAAGCTCATTGTCTCTCAACAGTTGGTCTTTGATTAGAAATGGCAGTGAGAAAAGATGCAAAAGGCCTCTTATAATCCATCACTCATTACACAAGTTAAGCCACAAATTTAGGCTATTCTTATATGGAATAGCCACAGTAAGTTCAATATTGTATTAATTATTTTGACAGTGATGGTTTCAGATATGTTTCTGACTACTTCTCAGATGAAAGATATCTCTCGATTTAGTTGATTATGAAAACAATATATGTTCACTCTAATTTTTCACACAGTTTATGACAGTGTGAAGTTAGAAAGTAAATGTTCGTCCCTACCTTCAGAAATGACCATTGGTATCTCTGTGGTAGATCCTTCTAGGCTTGAATAAATATAAAACAAAAAATTCATAGCTAAATGTTCAGCTTTTTTCAGTCTAAACAGAGTCACATTATACCTAACAGACTTTACTTTTACTTAATAATAGTGAGTCTATCTTGAACATTTTCCATTCTGTAATGAACAATGCTGCAGTGAACATCCTTATGGATATATACTATATGTTGCCTATTATTTCCTTAGGAAAAAGTACTATAAATGGATATGCACATTTACGTTTTTGATACAGATTACCAAAAACAGTATAGTCAAGTGCATAACATTGTAAAAAATAATTATATACCTACTGAATTTATAATCTCATTGAGGAAATAAGATATATTTATATACAGAGAATGCTATAAAACAGAACATGATTAATGATAAAAACATATGTCCCAGAGAAGATACAATGAAAAAGGAGCAACATGCTGGAGAAATGAAGACTTCCTTAGACGTGATGGGCTTAAGCTATATCTTAATATAGATTGAATAGGCCAAGTAGTGAGAATGGTCCTTAAGTTTAAGGAAATATCAATTTAAGCAAAGAATTTAAATTAAGGCTTGTGGTTCAGGCACTGTTGTGTTTTCTTTAGATGTAAAAGGCTGTTAATGTTCTTTTTTCAGTGTTACTTCTAATTAAAAAAAATAATGGTAATTTTTTAAAGAGTTTTTGTTATGAGTATAAATATTACTAAGGCATCCTAACTAGTGTTTTTATATAATAGAATCATTTTCTTTCCTCATCTTCATACAATGTCCACATTGTCCTGGAAATTTTTGCTATATTTGTTGCAGTTCTCTGAATACTTTAGCAAAGCTTGCTTCATTTTTGTTTCCAGTTGGCCAGTGGACAGCCTTGAACAAAAACCCCAGCCCTCTGCACAGCAGTCATGATCCACATTATAATTTAATCTGAGCTCCGTGTAATAAGCAGCATTCCATTTGGGACTAGAGTGGTGAAGAAGTAAGAGCTTCAGTGACCTCAGTTAATTTTAAAAGTATTTTGCATACCAGTAGATTTAGAGCTTGCATAGCCTGAAGCAGTTTTACTGATACACGCTTTTTAATTGTAACATGATTCTACTTTTCTTTTTTTTTCCTGCTTGTTAGAAAACCAGGCAAGAGCAAAGGAATCTGACTTGTCAGATACTCTGAGTCCAAGCAAGGAGAAAAGTAGCGACGACACTACAGGTGAGTTTTAACCTAAGTTTTATAACTCTGCAGATGTTATTGTTAGTTATTGTTGCCTACTAAGCAGTTTAGGTCGGAGAAGGCAATGGCAAGCCACTCCAGTACTCTTGCCTAGAAAATCCCATGGATGGAGGAGCCTGGTAGGCTGCAGTCCGTGGGGTCGCTAAGGGTTGGACACGACTGAGCAACTTCACTTTCACTTTTCACTTTCACACATTGGAGAAGGAAATGGCAACCCACTCCAGTGTTCTTGCCTGGAGAATCCCAGGGACGGGGGAGCCTGTTGGGCTTCCATCTATGGGGTCACACAGAGTCAGACACGACTGAAGTGACTTAGCAGCAGTAGCAGCAGCAAGCAGTTTAGGTATGCAGGTTGGTGTGGGTGGAGATTTCAAAATTTGTATCTGTGAGGGGGAAAGCAGTGCTTTTATTTATCAAGTGATTCCCTTGATAATTTGGATAAATTTTAAAACTACGTATAATGATCCAAATATAATAGCTGTATAAGTTTCACTTACTTATTTTGAAAAGGATACCTTGCTGATACAGTTTACTGTTTATAATTCTCTTTTTTCCCCCTCTGTAGACGCCCAAATGGATGATCAAGACCTAAATGAACCCCTTGCTAAAGTGTCCCTATTAAAAGGTACATGTTTTTATGACATTTAAACCAGGGCATTGGATTCACCCTTGCCACAAATTCAATTCCAAGTATTACATGATGTTTTAAGTTTTAGTTAGAAGAGTAAGATATTTTGCCTACAGTAGCAGAAACTAAAATTTAAAATGTTGATGTTGGTGCTTAAATACTTTAAAGAAAAATGTTTAAATTGTAAAATAATTTGTGTTAATCAAAGTTATTTGTAGGGCAGAGCAGTAAGTGGTAGAATGTGAAATGTAGCTGTGGGTTTTTTGTGTTTATCTTGATGTCTCTGACAGGAACTCTGTCATTTTTAATGTAAATTAGAAAAAGTTAAAAATATTAATGTCCTTGAAAGAACTACCTATTTAAGTGCCTTAGGGTGTCTTTTTGATAAATCTGTGATTGCCAGCATTTAGTCTCTTTTATAATTGCCATATTGTACACAAGAAAAGTTGACATATAGGTCCAGCTCAATAGATTAAGCATTTTAGTAGCAATGGACCAATACCAGGCAAGTCTCAAAATCAGCAGCAAAAGCAGCCTGTGGAGGTTTCTTTGTATAGAAATGCCTTTGCATCTGGCTGGGCTCTTAAGGGATCACCCAGTTCAGACCCTAAGTTTTGGATTATATGAAGGGAGCCTTGGGCTTCCCAGGTGGCACAGTGGTAAAGATATACCTGCCAAAAAAAAAAAAAATGAGATTTAAAAAAATTAAAAACAACAACAAAAAAGAATACACCTGCCAGTGCAGAAGCTGCAAGGGATGTGAGTTCAATTCTTGGATCAGGAAGATCCCTCAGAGGAGGAAATGACAACCCACTCCAGTATTCTTGCCTGAAAAATTCTGTGGACAGAGGAGCCTGGTGGGCTGCAGTCCATGAGGTCACAAAGAGTTGAACAAGACTGAGTGACTGGATGCATGCATGCACATACATGCTTTCACACACACACACGGAAGCCTTGATTTCACTTTGCATGATCATGCTGCTCTCTTAGCTACATAACAATTAGAATTGGAAGTGGTTAGCAAAGAGGTTACCCAGTTTCTCTTAGAATTCCTTGGTCTGGGCGTCATGGCCTTCTCTTTTATTCTCTCATGAATCCTGAAGCTGACATAACTGTTTGAGTCACCTTTGATTGAATTCCCTTACCAGGAGAAGTCCTGAAGATTACTGGTCCAGGGAACCAGTTGCCAACCTGCGTTTAAGTATGATCATAGTTTTCCAATATTCTTCCTGATCTACACTCTTCTCAGATGACCTCTGGTGTTTGAGACATGGCTTTTCTTTTCTTTTTTTTTTTTAGGAAAAAAGCAAACAAGTTTAAAATTAGGGAAGTGACAGATCTAGCCAAACCTTGAGAGTTGTAGACAGTAGCCCCTTTATTTTATTCAGTGAAACCCTATGCCTGGCTTCTTGAACCATTATTTTCAAATTTTATTATTTTCCTTTTTAAAAAAGTCAATCTTTGTTTAGAATTATAATACGCTATCCTTCATGTTAGTCATCTAGGATTAGGAAAGGCATCTAAAGTAGATTAAGCAGTCACCATGAGCTGTAAATGAAATGATGAAACAGTAGTAATTTTCCTTGAAATATTATTTTCAGTCAACATATGTCACTTTTGAAAGAGAAATAAAGCTGTGGCTTGATCCACAGGTTTTTATGTACTTGAAATCATTTCCTTAAAAAAGGTAAAAAGAAAACTGGAATTCAGACCAAGTAGTGTCTAATGCAGTTTTGCTTCCTTTAGGGAACCGTGCCAGAGACCTCAGTGGTTTCAAAGTCTGATAAGACTGTCCTTGGTGTTTGAGGAGTTTCTAGTCAAACTGGCAACAGAAGAGGTATAAATAATAAGCGGCTTCTTGTTGGTTGTTGCCATTAGGAGTCAAAGAAAGGGGAAAGAATGTCTAGATTATATATTTGTTTCTTTTTGTTTATCTTAGAAGATGGGGAAGAAAGGCAGTTCATGGAAGAAGTATCATTTGCAATGATTCTGAAAGTGTCATACCACAAAAAAGCTGAACTTGAATCTAGTCAACATTCTAGATTCAACTGCCAACTTGCAGGACACATAAAGAACAAGGGACATAGTGTAAATGATGTGGTAGACAATGTGAGGTTTCTAGTTTGGCACATGTTGAACAGTAAGGCTTTTTATAGGTCCTGCTTTGCCTGAAGCCATTTATACCCATTGTCCCAGCACATTTATTAAAAGTTCTTCCTTTCAAGTTCACATGTGCCCCCAGTTTTGTATCGCTACCCTTGGAACCAGAAGCAATTGGAGTGTAAGGCAGAAACTAGGACCAGAAAGCCATTTTCACTTAATTCTGTGACATTTATTGAACCAGGAGATACAGAGATAAGACACACAAGAAGGCTACAGTCTTATGGGAGAAGGAGACATTTTGATAGAGTCAAAAGTGTTTTAGTAGGTGTGGTGGAAACTTTGGAGAGTGCAGCTAATTTCCTGGCTAGGGGCAGAGACGGGGAGGAGCAGTAGTCAGGATGGGCCTTCCAAATAAGTTGGTTTAGGGTGAGAGTACCTAAGAGTGAAAAGGGAGGCATACATTTCTTTAAAATAGTGCTGACATTTACAAACAGGACTGTTTAATATAGCGTAACATTTACCAGTAGGAAAGTGTAGTACATTACAGGCTGTGCTGGGCAAATGTGGAGAAAGATAAAATTGGGCCAGAAAGAAATGTTGGGAATTCTCTGCATAGGGATGGACTGTGATAGCAAGGGAAATTTATAGAGAAAGAAGAGCAATGGGAAGATCAAAGGAGCCAACAAAAGATCCAGTTGTCAAGAAGGGAGCCAGCTGGTCAGAAGGACTAGCAAAGTAAGAGGTTGCTCTTTGGTCCCCTAATCTACGACAGAGGAAGCAAGAATATACACTGGAGAAAAGACAGCTTCTTCGGTAACTAGAGCTGGGGGAACTGTACAGCTACCCAGAAAAGAATGAAATTAGAACACTCCCTAATACCATATACAAAAATAAACTCAAAATGGATTAATGGCCTTAATGTAAGGCCAGACACTATAAAACTCTTAGAGGAAAATATAGGCAGGACATTCTTTGACATAAATCAGCAATATCTTTTTTGATCTACCTCCTAGAATAATGAAAGTAAAAACAAAAATAAATGAGACCTAATTAAACTTAAAAATCTTTGCACTGTAAAGGAAACCATAAATGACAAAAAGACAACCCTCACAGTGGGAAGAAATATTTTCCAACTGACAAGGGGTTAATCTCCAAAATATACGAACAACTTATACAGCTCAATATCAAAAATAAATAAATAAACAGTAAAAAAACGAGCAGAAAACCTAAATAGAAATTTCTCCAAAGAAGACATCCAGGTGGCCAACAAACACATGAAAAGATGCTCAACATCACTAACTTTTAGAGAAATGTAAATCAAAACTACAGTGAGGTATCACCTCCCACAGTCAGAATGGCCATTATTTAAAAATCTACAAACAATAAATGCTGGAGAGGGTATAGATAAAAGGGAACCCTCTTACATTTTTGGTGGGAATGTAAATTGATACAGCCACTATGGAGAACAGTGTGTGTGTGCGCGTGTGGTTAGTCACTAAGTCATGTCCGATTGTTTGTGACCATATGCATTGTTGCCCATCAGGCTCCTCTGCCTGCCTATTGTGAATAGGGCTGCAATGAACAGTGAGGTGCGTGTATCTTTTTGAATTATGAATCTCCATTTTTAGTTTTTTAAGGAAAACAATCTAGTGTTGCTTAAAAATCTAAAACTAGAACTACCATATGACCCAGCAGTCCCACTCCAGGTCATATCCCTGGAGAAAACCATTATTCAAGAAGATACACGCATCCCAGTGTTCATTGCAGCAGTTTTCCATAGCCAGGACATGGAAGCAACCTAAATGTTCATCAACAGAAGAATGAATAAAGAAGATGTGGTACATATGTTCAATATAATATTACTCAGCCATAAAAAGAGTGAAATAATGCCATTTGCAGCAACATGAATGGGCCTAGAGATCATCATTTTAAGCAAAGTAAGTCAGAAAGAGAAAGACAAATACCGTATCACTTATATGTGGAATCTAAAATACAACACAAATGAACATATCTATGAAACAGAAACAGACTCACATCGAGAAGAGACTTGTAGTTACCAAGGGGATGGTGGAGTGGGGAAGGGAAGGATCAAGGGTTTGGGATTAATCGATGCAAGCTGTTATATATAGGATGGATCAATGATAGTGTCCTGCTGGGTAGCACAGGGAACTATAATCAATATCCAGTGATAAACCATAATGGAAAAAATAGGAAAAAGAATATTTGTATAACTGAGTCACTTTGGTATATACAGATATTAACACAACATTGTAAATGAACTTAAAAAAAAAAAAGATAAAGGCATCATGATACTTCCTACTTTAATACTCCTAAAAAATAAGGATGTTATCCTGTATAATGACAAATCCAGAGATGGGCAGCTAGAACCTGTGCAGACTTCCATGTGTGATGTTGAAAGAGAAATTTTGTAGTTGCTATGAAAATGCACCTGCCACTGGAAAAATCTGTCTCTTGGTTTTCCTCCACCCTTGCCATGACTTTTCGAAGGAAGAATTGATAGACTGGCTAAAGTAGATGAACCTTGAGTTAGAATTTTTGACAGGGAGAAGATAGATATGAGGATGAAAACACATGTTTATAATATCTGAGACCTGCTGTGTTTGCATCATGAAATTTTATTTTTAGTTCTTTTCTGATGGATTGAAGTTGTTATGCCTGAGCTATTGTAAACCAAAGTAATAGTCAAAGAGAATAATAAAATATACTAGAAGAGTACAGCCTACCTGATGATGCATTTATTTCAGGCAGTGTTAGTAGTAGAAAATTTTAATACAATGAAAGACAAGCAGAGTGACTAGAGAGAAAAGAGGGAGGGAGCTTATTTGAGATGTAATGCTGGTTCTAATGTATTTTGATAAGATCACTAGGTTACATTATTTAATAATTAAGCAAATATTTACTTGTTATGTATGTGACTTTGAGGAAGCAGTGACAACAGAGTAAGCACAGTGGAGCTTTCAGTTTAGTTTTTATTTTCTATTCCACAACTGGGGAAATCATGCTAAAATTTTTTTCTTAAGGAAAAGTTTCTTTCTGTTTTTGCATTTCCAGTTAAGTTGCAAGTGAAAAATTTCTGACCTGTTATCAAGAAATTTCAGAATTGAATAAGAATAGCATTATTCCCATATTACTAAATATCAAGCCTTGCATAAGTTCTGCATAAGCCTTACATAAGTGAAACATAATTTATTATATACTAGTATATGTTTTGGAGAAGGAAATGGCAACCCACTCCAGTGTTCTTGCCTGGAGAATCCCAGGGACAGGGAAGCCTGGTGGGCTGCCATCAGTGGGGTCACACAGGGTCAGACACAACTGAAGTGACTTAGCAGCAGCAGCAGTATATGTTTTATAGTACCATTACCATTAATTACTAAATATATATTTAATTGTATTTGTGTTCTTTCTCCAGGGTAAAATGACTAAAATGCTTAATATAATTTGCTCCTAAATTTTATTAAACTTAGTTGTGCTGTGTTGTTAACTATGCATGTCTAAACATGAGAAAGATTGCTAATCTTTGGTTGTAGAGATTATGATATACTAACTCTTGCTTTTAAAATAAACGTATTTTTGTCAGATGACTCGCAATGTGCACAGTCAGAAATTGAGGCAAAACAAGAAATTCAGCATCTTCGCAAGGAATTGATTGAAGCCCAGGAACTAGCTAGAGCAAGTAAACAAAAATGCTTTGAACTTCAAGGTGAGATCAAGGTTACTTTGACTCTTCAGGGGATGTGAAAGCAACAAGATATTACTGAATGGCCCCAAGTCCAGAGGCATGGTTATCCTCTTCCAAATCCATGACTTTATTAGATATGTGATCTTGGAACTTTACTTATCCTCTCTGAGCTTATGATTCAGATCAGTGAAATAGAGACAGTTATAGTGGTATGGATTTCTTCTGAAGATCAAGAAAGACCTGTTACAATGAAAGCTCTTAAGCAATGAAAGCTAATTACATATTAAGTATAATAAAAGGAAAAAAAATAGAAATATTAATTTCTAAGTTTTAATTATACCTAATATTAGCTACTCAACATAAGATAAGGGTCATTTATATTCCCTGCAGTTTTACAGTGTATTCTAAAGTAAGTGAGAGGAGCCAGGTAAGGTTAACGTAGAGAATCTTCAAATGTCCCAACCACTTTTTATTCTAGTAGCTCACTTATCTATTCAGTCATAGGCCAGATGGATTCTGTGCTGTCCCCTAGAGCTAACCTTTTTGTGTCATTCACAGTAGTTATCTAGTTGCAGTCGATTAGTACTTTACAAAGTCTTAGAATCCTCATGTTCTCTAAAATGGCCTTCCTCACCAGGAGGAAGATTTGCATCCCACAGGGAACCGTGGACTTCCTGTCAGTAAGTACGTACTATGTACTTGGCAGTGAACGTGAGGATTCTAAGTCTGGTTTTCAAATTTAAGCTCACAATGTTGATTAACGACTAGCTATCAAGAATGCTTCTCAAGTAAAAAACAGCGTATATTATCTCAGCCATATTCAGTTGATACATTTATTACTTACTTACTACTGTTTTGTGCTCCTAAAAATCTTTTAAACTACCTGATTGCTAATACTGCTAATACTTACTGCCTAACTTTTGTTTCCTTCCATGAGCTTTAGGAGAGAGTTTCTTAGGATTTTCCAGTTGCTCAATTCTGAATATTTTCATTAAATCACAAAATTAGACAAACTGTACTTTACTTCTAGCTCTTTTGGAAGAAGAAAGAAAAGCCTATCGAAATCAAGTTGAGGAATCCAGTAAACAAATACAGGTTCTTCAAGGTATGGAACACTTCAGGGCTCTTTGGGACTGTTACTGTTTGTTCGTAGTAATTCAAAAGAAATGGAAAGTAAGAATGCAAAGAGTTCCCATTTTTCATGGCTTTGATTCTTCCGTAGAATCTGAGACTGTAACTAGCTCTTGGTGGCCTTTTTTTTTTAGAGGGAAGATTCCCTTGTACTGCAATAGTACTTCCCACTTGGAGTGGGGAGAGCAAGAGTGAAGATAAGAATTTGTAAGACTGTCATTTTCTGGGTTACATAGTGACTTACTATAGAGGAGGCCTTCAGACAGGACATCAGTTTGAGCCTTTTGGTGCATCAGCACTTTTAGCTTGTTGGTGATGTTATTTCTAATGCTCCCAGCACACTTGCATTGCAACAGAAATTGTTTACCATGTGGAACAGAACAGTGTTCCCTGCACTGCCTTCATTGGTAAAGGCTGTTCTTCATACCCACCATTTTGCTATCTCTTTGTGTGGGCTGTCACAGAGTCTTTACAGAAACGACCTGAAAGACACCTGTCTGTCCAGGGTTTTCTTTGAACCAGAACTGCTGGTACTTTGACGCTATAATTGTGAGATACTCCAGGAGATGTCTTTCCCATGCCACTGTAAAATCCCTAAAGTAAAATTAATTTGCCTTCATTGTCAGAGAAGGAACAAATGTTATTTTTAAATATTTGTTTGAGTGGCAGGGTAAAAAGAAATTAAATAGACAGGTAACCCCTGTTGAGATGAAATGGGGAGTCAGTGTGTGAGGCCTCCGGTATTTGCCCTAAAATACCCAGAGAAAAACCAGTCTTTTGGGTTTTCATCTTTTTGAGTTGGACATTTCAGTTATTTTAAAATTTTAATTGTATTATTGTCAAACAAGAATTTCTGGGGTAGATGGGTAGATGAATTTTTAAATTCATGAGAGTTCTTCACAGTCTTATTACAGTTTAATGCTATTATCCGTTAGTTTACATAAAGCTGTATTTCCATCCTGTATGGTGTATGGGCAGTTATCCCTGAAGGTTCTGTGATGTAGTGCTGCCTCTTGTGGTAAAGCTGCCTTACGTGAGCATCACTGAGTGCCCCCTAGTGCCAGCATGTATATTTCATGATTTTATCCACAAATCCATGTTCATGTAATCCCTAACCATCGTGCCCTTCCAGACGTTGAGGTTGCTAACCTCTTACTGCTTCCCACAAACTTAAATGATCTAGTATTTAATGTTTATTTATGAGGCAACCTCTTCCTCCCCAAGCCTGAAATCCTTATTTTAATTGTTCTTTTCTACCTAAGGAATTTTTTTATACTTATAATTTTCTTTTGTTATAGTAACCAAGACTAGTATTCTAGTTCTGAACCCAGTATGGTTTTATACAGATTATTTCCAGCTCACATCAACAAGACCAGAGCTTTAAAAAATATACCTCTGACTAGGCAGTATTCAGTAACTTTATTAATTCATTAATTCAACAGATAATCCTTGGTTCTTTACTCTTCTAGTCTTGGGGATAGTATACATGAGATGTACAGTGTAGTGAAAAAGATGAACAATAAGCAAATAAGTATATAATATGATATCCAATAAGAGCAGAATAAAGGCCTAGAGAATGACAGTGGACTACTATTTTTAGATAAGTCATGAGAGAAGACTTCTTTAAGGAATTGACAATTCAACAGGAAATTGAGTTGAGAATATCAAAGGTTATATTAATGTTTACCATCTGACCAAGCAGTTCTGTGTCTATGAATTCACCCTTATGGGAGGAGAAAATCAAGATTGCATTATAAGATGTATTGTCATGAGTAATTAAAAACTCAACAGCATAATATATCTGAAATAAAAGATTAGTGAAGAAAGTTAATATAGCTGTTTTGTCGTTAAAAAAATCTATCACCAGCAGCATAGAGAGCACTGTATTTATTATGATCACTTCCAATTTTTGTTTTTATATATGTATAAATGCTTAGAAAAAAATCTGGGAAAATAAGTACCAAATGTTAGAAGTAATTTTCTCTGTGTGGGAGAAATAAAGACCACTTTGAGCTTTTTTCCTCTCTTTGTGTTTCTGTATTTTGATGTTTTATGCATTAAACATGGATTGCTCGTACAGTTTAATCAAAAGCAACAAACGGCTCTGACAGCCTGGGTGTGCGTAACTACAGTCCCGTATGGACTGTTCTTTTATTCCTGATTACGTGGACTAAGAAAGTGATAAATAACTATACTTTTGTAGCCCAACTACAGAGGTTACACATCAATATTGAGAATCTCCGGGAGGAAAAGGACAGTGAAATCGCAAGTACTCGAGATGAATTGCTTAGTGCCCGAGATGAAATTTTACTCCTTCATCAAGCGGCAGAAAAGGCTGCCTCTGAGCGGGACACTGACATTGCTTCTTTACAAGAAGAGCTTAAGAAAGTGCGAGCTGAGCTTGAGCGGTGGCGGAAAGCAGCATCTGAATATGAGAAAGAAATCATGAGTTTGCAAAATAGCTTTCAGCTTCGGTGTCAACAATGCGAGGACCAGCAGAGGGAAGAAGCAACCAGGCTGCAAGGTGAGAAATGTACTTTACGTAAAGCTCTTAATGCTTGACACTGATAACTTCATAACTTGTACTGAATAACCCAGTCAGGCTAATTTTCTCTTCCATAACGATTGATTGTATAAAAGCAATGTTTTTATATTGGGGCTATAAACATTCTTCACATCTGTAAGGTCTACAGTGAATTGAAAAAATTTGCAATTTTACATTTATTTAAATATTATGAAAAATTATTTGTCTTGTAAAAGTGAAGTGGTAAAAAAAAATATTACTGAAGTTCAGGGTGATGAGAACTTCCCTGAGGCATAACTGCCAAGTAACAGAAATCAAGGAAAAGCCATATAAAATCTTTATTTTTTAAGGGGGAAAAAATAGTTATGTTCCTATACTAACAAATGTGTTTTGGGACTATTTTAGGTGAACTAGAGAAGTTGAGAAAGGAATGGAATGTATTGGATACCGAATGCCGTTCTCTAAAAAAGGAAAATGTTTTGCTATCTTCAGAACTGCAGCGGCAAGAAAAAGAATTGCACAAGTATGCATGAACTCTTATTTAGGTTCAAAATATTTCTGTATCTTAGATTTTCATCTAAATTTAGTTTTGAGACTTAAATACCTTTTGGAACAAAATATTCAGCCAGACTCTTTTCTGGCTACTTGATACGTTAACCCCACTAAATGAGTACTGAAGCACTTTTTTTCTGGCACTACCTCTATGTCCTTTCCTTTGGGTGTACTCATGGAATACAGATTCATTAAATGCCCCCTTCCCACCCCCGTTCCCAAAAGCTCTAAACAAATAAGCAGCAAATGATCTATGATTAAATTCACCTTTAAGCTAAATGATAATAAATTTCAAATACAAGTTTGTTTTTTTCTTTCATGCCAGCGATCCCTTCTCTTTATAAGGTTCATCAGAAGGTGGCTGTGATAAAAGAATTGATATTATTGAAAGACAGAATCAGCTTTTCCTTATCAAACAGGGTTATATAAAAAGTAATAATATATAAGATCAGAAATTCTCTAAAACCAATTAAATCTGTCATAATATCCAGTACCCTACAGGCAAACCAATGAATGCAATAGATTTGTTTCAGCAAATTTAGTAGTCTTGTTTTCTTACCAACAGTTATTGTATAATTTAACATTTATTTCTTCCTTTAAAATTTGACCCATTTTGATTCCATATTTTTTATTTAAGCTGTGTTTACATTCTAATTCAGAATATGAAGGTGCAAGTGTTAGTCACTCAGTCCTGTCCCAATCTTTTCAACCCCATGGACTGTAACCCGCCAGGCTCCTCTGCTCATGGAATTCTCTAGGCAAGAATATTGGATGGGTAGCCATTCAGCCATTCCCTTCTCCAGGGGATCTTTCCAACCCAGGAATCGAACCGAGATCTCCTGCACTGCAGTCAGATTCTTTACTGTCTAAGCCACTAGGGAAGCCCAAATATGAAGGTTGTACATGTTTATTATTGAAGCCATTCTTTAAACTGTCTCCTTCCCCTCAGTACACCAAAAATGTGAGTCATTATTCTCTTGTTAGCCTTGTGCTTATACTCCTGAAGAGTATTAAGGTTAGCAAAAATTCAGTGATCAAGGTCAGTTCTCATAGAAAATAAGCTTTAGGGAAAAATGATAATTAGATGTATCAGAAAATAGCATTCCTCATTAAATCTTATGAAAACAAAGACAATTGCAATATTGGTTATATATTAAAAAATCGAGAACTAATTGAAGGAGCAAGATGTACTGACTTATTCTGTAAAACTCCTTCCTATAATACTACATGCTCAGTATCAGTATCTTTTTTTTTTTTAATATCAGTGTTTTTAAAGCACTTTTTTCTCTTCCAGTGTCTTACCATTCCATAAATCTTTTCTATGGGTATTCCTCTTTGAATGTTTAGAGTTAATTAGCAATAGAGAATAAAACAAGTGTTTGTTTTTAACGTGAAAGTTTGTAAAAGCAATTTCAAAATATGAATAGGACAAAATAATGGCCCAAAATACAAACAGACAAATAAATGGATGCACTCACAGACACATACACACACATATGTTTGTGTGTGTTTAGTATCAACTGGTCATCAGTTGACAGAACATGTGGGCAAATTATTTGGCATAAAATGTGTGTAAGATGATACAGACACTCAGGTTCTTCCTATTTGGAATACATTTGGATCTTGGTGAATCCATTTAGTTTGGTATTCTGTCAAGCAAGAAATATCGATATTTGATTACCAGTATTGATTATCTTAAATTATTCTTGTTTTGGAATATTTGATATTTTAAAGATTCAGACTTGATCCCTTATTTTTGAGATATGATAAATTTAAATCTAGCAGATTGTTAAGTGCCATTTTAAAAATTACTTCCAAGTTTTGTTTAAATGTTGAAAAGCAATCCTACAAATTCCTTATGTGTTAGAAGTATATGATTTAAAAATATTAGGCCCCAGACTGTTGGAATATCAGTGGTCAAGTTATCTGTCTAAACTCACATAAACTATTTAAAACATTAATTCTGCTTTTTAAACTTTTTGATTTAATAGTTCTCTTAATTTATTTGTTAAGCCACCCCAGCATTTGAGTAGTATTTAGAAGCTAGTCTTTCTTTGCAGTGTCTTACATGCTGTTTAGTTCCTAGCTATATTCCCCTAACAACATCACACTCACACCTTGGATCTGCCTAGCATCCAATCAGCATGAGATTTATTCTCTATAGTACTTCAGGTACAGTATTGAGTCTGAGACTTATGATTCATCCTGAGAGGCATATAACTGTGATTCTCAAAAACCTTATCCTCCTTTAGCTATTTCTGTTGTAGATGGGAGCCAAATTCTTTAACACAGCTACACTGTACAGATCTTTTCTTCTTTGTTGTCCATGATGTAGAAGGAATTGAACAAAGAATTTCCATTTTTTTTAATTTACTTTTAATTGGAGGATAATTGCTTTACAGAGTTGTGTAGGCTTCTGCCATACATCAACATGAATCAGCTGCAAGTATGCATGTATTCCCTCCCTTTTGAACCTCCTTCCCATCTCCTACTGCATCCCACCCCTCTAGGTCATCACGGAGCCCTGAGCTGAGCTTCCTGTACTTTATAGCAGCTTTCCACTAAGCTGTCTGTTTTACATATGATAATGTATATATTTCAGTGCTCCTCTCTCCATTGTTCCACCTTCTCCTTCCCCGCTGTGTCTATAAATCTGTTCTGTATGAACAAAAGAATTTCCATTGATGCTTGTCAAGAGGTTTTCCTAGTGTGTAAATGTGATTTTTTTTTTTTTTTACATCAAGTTGTAACAGTTATCACAGATTCAAGCTGGAAAACAGCCTCAGAAATTATTGAGTTCAGTCTTCTTGTTTGACCAAGGAGGGCACTGAGACTCTTCTTGTGTTATTTGTGTCTGTGCAAACAGTGCCTGGCACAGATCTAAGAGGTCAGGAAAGACTCAGAGAATGAAATGGTACCAGTTAAGTGACTTGCTCAACATCCCACAACTAAATAGTGGCAGATCTGAGGTCTACGTCCCAACCATCCCAGTTCTTTGTTTTGTGTTTCCCTCTCATTTTGGTATCTTCTCATTTCAGTAGGTTTATCTTTACTTAAAGTTGGAAGTGGCTCCTAAACTTTTAAGTTTCTGTTCACCATTCTGTCAAGTACTTAAAGAAACTAGGTGAAATATGCACTTTCTTTTCTTGTAGAAGACCTACACTGAATATTTTTATGATATAGTGAATATAATGTGATATGACCAAATATACTGTCACATTATACTTCTTTTTTTATAATTTCAACCTTTGCATGTATTTGATTATCTGAAAGTAGGAAACAGCTTTAAACCTTCATTGTTTTAGTGTTTTAATGCTTTTTTACTTCTTGAAAATATCATTCTTTTTTTTTCCCCCACACTTTTCTTTCCTCCTCTGAAATCCATTCCATCCAGCCTAGTAAAATATAAAAGAAATTGAACTTCCTGCTCTGTCTGGTTTCTGCATGAATAATTGTCAATATTTCTGTTGCAGTTCTCAGAAGCAGAGTTTAGAGCTTACCAGTGATCTCAGCATCCTGCAGGTGACCAGGAAAGAGCTTGAAAATCAAGTGGGATCCTTAAAAGAACAGCATCTTCGGGATTCAGCTGATTTAAAAACTCTTCTCAGTAAGGCTGAAAACCAAGCAAAGGATGTACAGAAAGAGGTAAAGCGAAAAGACATTACGAGCCCAATTATGGTTGGACTTAAAGCTAAAAGCAAATCAGATATTCACGCTAGTTAGAAATAAAGGGAAGCGTTACCTGCCACAGAGTTGATACTGGAAGTATCTCTGCCTGGTGATTCGTTAGCTGTGTATCATGGTCCATATATAGAGTATTTATCAGTAAGGTTTGATCTCAAAATATACAAAGTTACATTAAAAGGTTTTCTCTACCAGTTAGTTGACCTTGATACCAGGTTACTCAGTTCACTATTTATCTTTCCAGACAGTATCACATTTAATTTAGGGGACTTTTGGAAAGTAAACTGGGGCCACCCCATAATGCTGTCCAAACCCCTCCGGTGAAACTGGCCTGAAAAGTTGCTTATGAAAAAACTCAGCTCATACCCAGTCAGCCAGACTCATGTTCTGTGACCTTTTCCTTTCTTCCCCCATCTCTGTTTTCCCTTCTTCACAAATGGGCATGCTCACTTTTCATGTCATTTTGCTTAAAATCTCAACTTTGGTGGCTTAAAAAAAAAATCATACTTAAAATAGTGAGGGTTGGTGTTGG
This sequence comes from Moschus berezovskii, assembly GCF_049115385.1. Lineage (NCBI taxonomy): Eukaryota > Metazoa > Chordata > Mammalia > Artiodactyla > Moschidae > Moschus > Moschus berezovskii. Next base: position 17,186,081 of record NC_142483.1, read on the forward strand.
AGCCCCCCCACACACACACCGGCATGGCCGAGGTTGACCATGGGGCAGAAAGAGCTGCAGTCAGTCCTCTTGGCCTAATACTACTGCCTGCATTGACTTGTGGCCAGCTTAGGGGGTGGAGAAGGCTGATTCATTTCCATCTACCTGGCAGGGCTCACCCCGGTTGTAGACTCTCTTAAATGAAGGATTGGTTTTAAACAGAAGGAACTTGAAGACAACTCTTTTGTCTTCAATAACAAGTTTTCCCCAGATTGTTTTAGAAGATCTGTTTAATCAATGTAGTTTTTCTTTGCATTTTTCTTCTCTCATTATAGTATCCTAAATCTGGAAATGATTATTGTTCTTCTGTTTCATGTTTGTTTCTAAAGAAAAAAAAAAAACAAACACAAAATTGTTGTAACATTTTTTATTTACATGTGGCCATATTGATTTTGTAATATGTTCATTTTTATCTTCTTGCTAAGGATATGTGTTTTTGGAGAAATCTCATTTTATTTGGTTGGAACACAAATTCTGTGCCAAAGTAAATATCCTAGTATTTAATACTGTAAGCACTTTGTGTCCTTCCAGTCCACATGCCATAATTCTTTCAAAATCTGGGAAGAATGCTGTGGTTGGAAGATAAATCTATTGTATGTTATTCTGAATGCATTAGCCATTTTGTTTCATTGCCTGTTTGCCTGTTTTTGGTCACTGAGTGATCAGTGCGAAATGCTTTGACTGTTCCCACAAATGGCAGTGGCATGTTGTCACAGCATCTAAATTGTTGATAGCCTCTGGATTGCATTAAATGCAGCACATTTAAAAATATGTCTGATCTTGTCAGTATGTTTCTCTTCTATTTTCTTGTTCAGTGTTTTCATTGTGAAATGATGTGTAGTCATCATGCTCCTTTGTAATGTATAATTGCTTTTCTTTCTGTTTGTCCTGATGTCAACTCTTAGATACTAGTCTGTAACTAAAACATTCTTTAATGAGATTCTTCTATCTGTGTAATCCACTGCAAATGAATTACGACCTTTTATTAATGCACATATATTCCCTTTCAACATTTCCGCTTTTTCTCCTTTCTCTCATAGAATCATACTTAATGTGTACAGTATAATGATTCTGTATCTTCAGCACTGTCACAAGCTAAAATATCACAAACTGAGCAAGCCCAGATATGATTATTTTTAAGAAGAAGAACCAAAGGTGTTGGTAATATTGTGTGGTACTTCCATCTTAATCAGACCTGAGCTCATTTCTCACCTCTAAGTTAGAAAGCAAGGTGGAGCAAATGATATCCAAGGGAGATGTGAAACTAAGGCTGAAGAAGGTGACCTTTGTTTTGACAATTAAATCTTAAATATATGGCAGCTTTTTTTGGAACATTTAACAAAAAGTACATGAGAAAAGTAAAATTTAATCCTCAATATTTAGAGAGAAATAATGATATACCATCTTAATATTTGAATTAAGAAAGCATCTGTATATTTTGATTTAGTAGGAATATCTATAATTTAAGAAACATTGAGCACCCAAGTCCACCCTGCAAAGACTGACTCAGGAAAGTTGTTTAGCTTCACCATCTAACCCTGGGGCCAGAGTCCTTCCCACCCCCGACCCCCCTCACAAACTGAAGGTAAACAGCAGGATCTTCCTGACTAAGCTGTCTTCCTGCCTTTCTCCACAACTTCTGGAATGGAGAAATGATGAAGTGCTTTGGTGTACAGGGCAGGCTGGATGTAGGAATGGTGGAAAAGGAAAGTAAGGGAAAATTTGGATCAGCAAAGCACTTTTCACTTAGTCACTTTAGGAATCAGATCATTGAGAACTGATTATGTTCTAAGAGACTTGGTGCAGAGACTAGTCTAGGTACACTGAATTTGTTTTGGCAGCCTGCCGGTAACCTTCTGCCTTCTGGAAGGAAGTACAAAGACCCCCAGAGGGGAAAAAAAAAAAAAAAACCTGTCATGAAGTCCATGAATCTTACTCCTTAAGTTTATTCTCTGGCATACTACCTAAACTTTTTCTGGGAATGTGGTTAGGTAACAGGGAGTTCCTTTCATATTTTACCTCCCTCTCTGTACCCGTGTCTTTCTTCCTGCTGTGGTGAATTCGCTGCTGACCCTAAGCTCCTGCCTGCACCACTTCTGACTAATGTTTTTCCACAGTTGCATCTATAATATTTATCTTTGGAGTATATAATGATGAGTGCCTGATATATCCCTCCAAGGTGTTTGCATTATTCAGAAGCACCATATAAAGGTGTACCTTCATTGAGAAATTCCTAGGGTACAACCAGAAAGGAACTGGAGACTTTTCAGCCTCGTGGGCTATGTTTAGGGAAGAGGAGAAATCTTTCTGGTATGCCAGACATGTGGTATATTTATTTTATACTCAGCCCTTGTCTGTCTGTCTGCCTTCTAAAACTTTCAGAAATGACAGAGTGGGGCAGTGGAGGCCGAGAAAAGGCACAGCCAGCAGCAAAACAGTATTTGCTCTTTGCCAGAGAGCTCAGCTTGCATGGAAGATGCAATATCTAGAAGTGAAACCAGTCTCAAATTCCTGTCTCCTGGGGCATTTAATGTAGGGGCAAACCATCCTCCTTTTTACCTTGATGTCACTCATGTTCAAGGGCTAGATTGCCTGTCCAAAATTTATGTTATATACAGTGAACTGTTTTCCAGAGCAAGAGGTGGCATGTTTCACTAAAGAAAAACATCAGCAGCAGATTTTCTTAAGTTATTTTTCATTGATGCTTCTAAGTCTTAAGTCAAGAGAGAGAAATGTCCCAGTCATAGTGATTGTTACCTTGAATAATATTTCTCTGCTTCATTTGCCTAGACATTCCTTATCCAGAACACTTTAATACACAGTGATGCTGGGTAAAGGGGGGTCTAATGAGAATTGAAAGTTATTACTTCAAGACTAAAATAACTTGGCTGACATTACTTACCAGGATATAAACTCAGACTTCCGAAACTTGCCATTTAATTAGGCTACGGAGGTTTCTCTTCACTTGCTTTCCTTTTGCTCAGTTTGGAATTTTACTTTTCTCCTCTAACTCACTTAGTGGAAAAAGTGACACCTTATATTAGAAACACATGATACAATGGTGACTTCTCTTAATTTTTTTTTTTTTAAAACACCAAGGCTAGAAAACTCTTACATAGAATCAAGTTAACATTAAAGGCTTCTTACCCTTACCCTCCTTATAATAAAAACGCTTGACTGTGGTGGTGCAGGTGACTAAACAGGGTCTGGTATTTAAGCCTGACTAAACACATAACTTCATACCCATTTTAAGTTGAGTCTGCACACTCTTTTTTCTTTGCCTTTAGTATGAAAAGACACAGACTGTACTCTCAGAACTGAAGTTGAAGTTTGAAATGACTGAGCAGGAAAAGCAATCAATCACAGATGAGCTCAAACAATGTAAAGACAACCTGAAGCTGCTCCGAGAGAAAGGAAATAATGTAAGTCTTTGCAAACTTGGCTTAGCTTTGATTGAGAGGCAGGCGAGAGCCCTGAAGTTGATTTTTCAGAAGACTTATAACTGATTTGAGAAACTAAGACCTGTAGTACACATGAACCAAACTTTTCATTATGAAATTCCATTATGGAATCATTGTGCTGTCAAATTTTTGAGTAAGAATTTGCCCCTTTAGCCTGTACTCCTAGAAAAGCCTAAGGACTACCTGAAGGAAGAGCCTTGTTTGCAAAAAAAAATTTACCTAGGAACTGCCAGCTTTTCCTAGATAAATCTGAAGTTCTGTCACTAAGCCTTATCTAGCTCTTGTTTACCCCTCTCTGGGAAACAAAGCACAGTACTACCAGGGATCCACTGAAGAAAGAGTAATACATGGTGACTCCTTAGCATTTGATTGTATCAAAAAATGGAGACTTAACGATGGTTTTCATTGTATACTAATCATGTTCTGAGGCACATTCCCAAAAAGCTTAGTGGCTTCTGGGCCTCCTATAAATATTTGGAAGTATTAGTGAGTTTCTGTAGGGCTGTGTGTGAGTGAGTATGTGTTTGTGTGTGTGTATGCAGTTAGAACATTGTGGTACAAATTGAGTTTAACAGTATTAATTTGTATTTCATTTGCTAGAAAGGCAAATGGTCTTTTGAAAGATGTTATACTAAATAAATGTCGTGTTACACGTTTTAGTGATCATTGCCTTTGTGGGCGCTAACTGATGGATGTTCAGTGTGGTTGATTGTGCTCTGACTGATTTCAAACCCCTGTCATGGCTTGGACACTGCAGTGGGTGTGAGCCACACACTTCCCATGGAGGAAGGCACTCTGCTTTAACTTGCAGCACAAGTACCAAAGAGTACTGTTGCATGGCCATCCCGTTACACAGTCACACTCAGAATGCTTACGAGTTGTGCCCAGCTGTCCTTTGCTTAAAGAAAATTTTCGTTTAAAATAAATAAATAAATACAGACTTGTTGCTCAGGTGGAAGCCTTTCAGAAATTGATGCATTGGTTACGGAGGCTTTATGATAAGCAAAAATGGATTGCATTTATTGTAAAAATGTCAATTACAGAGCTCTTCTGAAATCAGATCATAATAGTTTGGTTACTTCTCTCTTTTATGTTAATTCATATCTCTCTGATGTTGGAATTTCAGTCCACCTTCTACTAAATTAACCTGTGAAGACATCTAGCATAATCAGAATGGATCCCTCTGTATGATTTAGAACCTTTTTGAAAGTAGACTTGCTCTTAATATTTACAGTTCTACAAATAATTTACTTTAAGGGTGAATTTCCTATTTTTATATTAGAGTTATGGTAATTAAATATTACTGTATAATAACACTGATTGTAGTAATTCCCTTCCAGTTTAAAAAAAAATTACTGGAAATTCCCTGGCCGTCCAGTGGTTAGGACTCCATGCTTCCACTGCACGGGGCATGAGTTCAGTCCTTGGGCAGGGAACTAAGATCCCACATGCCACGAGGCACAGCCAAAATAATAATAATAGTAAAATAAAAGTTAAAAATCACTTCTATTCTGGTAATGTAACTGAAAGCCCTGAGGCTCAGCTGCCTGTCTTTATATACTAAATGTTTCTCATACATTGTGTCAGATCTCTTGCTTGATTTAGGAACTGTGTATCACAGGGCATTTATTTTTAAGCTTGAAAACAATACTATCTCAAGCAAAAGAATTTAGGTTTAAAAAAAAAAGTTTTGATAAAGGGATAAGATGAACCTTATCAATTTCCAAAGGAGTACGTTGTCAAATAATAGATTCCAAGTATGGAACAAAAATACCATACCATCAAGCAGAACATCAGTTGGTGAGGCATTTTCATCGCTCTGTCTTAAAGTGCTGTGTTTCATTATGCAGTTAGGGATACCCGCATTGCCTCCAGCCATTCTTTAAAACTGGTAGTTTACCAGCTTACTTACCGTGGCCCATCATTCTGGATGATATTAGATGTCTTTAAAATGTCTTTCTACCGTCCCTCCCACCCACCCTGGGTTCTAAATCATCTTATCTGATTTTTTTTGTAGCATAAAATGATTTTAATATCCCTTCCCTTCTTTAGCCTTCCATATTACAACCCGTCCCAGCCGTATTCATCGGCCTATTCCTGGCTTTCCTGTTTTGGTGTTTCGGTCCATTGTGGTAGAGAAAGGTACAAGCACTACTGTTGAGTCCTTGTCTGTTTGTCCCCGTCACCTGTTTGTGCCATATTTGTAATATAGTGCATGGCAAAACCACACAGGTATTTTGTTACCTGAAGCAAACCCTTCATTTAGTATGCTCCGTGTTGTGTCATACCGAATGAACTGAACTAATCACATAACATTTTGTCTTGTTTCCTTTGTAGTAATGCTAACCGTGAATTAATTCCAATCTAACCAGATGTTAATATGCTGCCTTTAACTGAGTCTTTGTCTCTAGCAAACTGGAGTAAACTATGAGTTGCTGCAACTTAGTACCCCCTTCCCAATTATGTTTAATCAGATTTGAGTGAAAAATGAAGAGTTTGCCTCTTTGAAGTTTTCAGCAAGCTTTCCTCCACTTCCTCTCTTCCCTCTTTTTTTTCCGTAGTATAGAATTTCGTTGTTTCAACCCTTTGCCTATATACACTGTGGCTTAGAAGATGAAAAAGGATGAGAGAGTAGCATAATGGACAGTGACTCACAATCCCAAACTCAATATGCACTTCCTTGTGAGAGTATCAACTAATCCTGCCTGTGTCTTTCTGAGCCCTGATCTGCAACATTACAATATTTCTTTAAAGGCCAGCTTTCCCAATACGACTTAGAACACTAGTGATCACCTTACTCACCAGCCCCTTGTATAAAACTATGCCAACGTGTGAGTCTGGTTTTTATCAAGAAATAAACATTTTAGTAAAAGCAGAAACATACTTCAGGAATCTATGTACATCAGTTAGCTGAGTATGTGGATATCAGAGTAAATAAAACATGCTGAACTCTGAGAGTTTCTTAGACAAATCGCTGTTAGGCTTCAAACAAAATTGAAAACTGCCCAAGACTCTCCCAAAATGTATTAGGCTTCCACAGAGTGGTCCTCTAAAAGTTCTTGCTATTCTGGCTCTCCTAATATCCTCACTCCCTCACCTTTTCTTCTTTTCTTTTTAAAATATTCTTATGCAGATACAAGGTTTTTCTAATATTCTGTTAAGTATTCAGGACTCTGTGGAGCCAAGGGGTTAATAGGTATGAAAAAAGAGGGGAGAATGTGATTTTGACTCTTGGTTTCTTTCCACACAGAAACCCTGGCCCTGGATGCCCATGTTGGCTGCCCTGGTTGCGGTGACAGCCATCGTGCTGTACGTGCCAGGTTTGGCCAGAGCTTCTCCATGAGAGCGTTTCTTGAGTCCGTACACCGTCCTCCCTCTAGAAGCTGGCACCACACTCATGCTGGGGACAAACAGAACCATTTTCTTCCTTTTTACCTCTTAAAACAGCAGAAGTGCAAGAATACAGCTGTAGGGTCATTGCTTTAAAGTATATAAAATGTATCTGTCTATAAAGAGGATATAAAATTGTGACTCTTCTACTGTAAGCAATAATTTGCTTGCAATTTTTCATGTAATTTTTAAATGAGTATGTTTAAATTCTGAATATTACGGTGGCCTAAAGTAGGCTTCTTGGTACACCAAATTATTTATAACATTAAATTTATGGGTATTTTACTCTGAATTCTAATGGCCAGGTAATTCTTTCTTTCTTTTTTTTGTTTTCTTTTTTTGATTCGATAACTACCCAAACCAAACAACTGATACATACATGGGAAGAGAGGCCCTGTGTGCTCAGTGCCTATCGGTTTGAAATATATACACACACATATATATATATATTTTTTACATATTTACGCCATTTTTACTTGTTATAAAACCACTGAGCTATTGGGAACAAGACTTAGATACAACTGTTTGCGTGGATTTTTTTTTTTTTTTAAGGAGAAATACACTTGGAAAATATTCTGTTCTAGTGATGATTTGGGGAATATGTGCACGCTTGTTCAGCCTTAATGTGACTTGATGATGTGGAGGACATCAACTTTGAAAAACTTTCCATGAGAGTGCGTATTTTCTTGAGCAAACTGAAATATTTCTGGGAGCAAAAACATAGTAATTATACAGTTTCAGTGCAGTAAACCAAACTGTTGAGTCAATTGGAATGTAATTTATTAAACCTCATGTATTTAAAGAGATATTTTTCTTTAAAAGCCAAGTTACTTTCTCATATACAGCATTTTAGGAAGCATGATTTTTTTTTTCATATCATCTCTTCCTCCAAGCATGTTTTATTGAAAGAATTAATATCTCTTTAGATAAGCTTTTACTGACTTAATTTGGTTATGATATTTCAAAGCTAATTCGTGTTCAAGGTGAGCTGTTTTACCTACCAACAGATTTCCTGGTTGGGTATATAAATGGTAATTTTCTTTTTATCGTTGTTAACTGGGACATTCTGTTAATGAGAAGCACTATCCCCAGGATGAATAGTATTCCATGCACAGTGAAGCACCTAAGCACTGCTTGATGTTGCAAATTTAAAACACGGAAGTGAAGGTTTAGCTATGGTTTTGTACGGCACTACAGTTATGTCAATAAAGATTATTTAGGTCATAGAATATCCTGAAGTATCACATAGTTAAAATTTTTCAGTCAATGAAAACTGGGAGGGAATATCAGTGAACTGGCTTGAATGTTCTGTGGCAATCCACAGGCCCAGCCAAATATTGAAGTAGAGTTTAGGATATAATTTGCCTTGTGATGTTTGGCAGTCATTGTTTATACTTTAAAGGTTATATTTTGAGCTCTTTGGGATTTGCTGTTGGGAGGATCACTAGACTTATGGAGGAATTAGTCACAAATTGACTTGTAGAAAATACTGTCATGTAGTTCATTTCATCTTTTTCTGTTGCAGGAAGCCACTCCACCACAGAATGCTAATATGCCAGTGGTACCCAGTACCTCTTGTATATAGGTTATTGCAAATATTGTTCTGAAATGCTTAACTTCAGAATTACATTTTTTAAAGTAAATAATTGTTTAAATCTATTTTGTAAAGATATAAAGTACAATAGAATTTCTGGAGTACAGATTAAACTATTTGCACTAACACACGTGATGTGCATGATTTAATAAAATAACTTTACTCTCCCTATGCATTTTTGAGTTGGATATCATTGAAGTTCTTAGTACTGACTCTGCTATTGTGTAATTAATTGTTTTTTCTTGAAATGACTCTTTATGCAACATAATATACATTTGGTGTTCTTCAGGGTTTAAAAGAAAACGCTGAGCTGTTTCCTCCAGGTTTTATTAGCCTTTTACTAGCCTTTTTCCCCCTTTTACTATGGTTATTGTTAAAACGTGACTCACTTGCCAGACAAGTCTCTTTAAATGTAAAGTCTAGTATCAATATTTACTTTATTCAAATTGAATAAATGGGTTTTTGTAGTTACTGCCAGTTTTCCTTAAGAATATAAATGAGCCTATTCATAAGCAGTACACCCAGTTTTGTTCAGTTTATATTCAGGTTATATAAAGAGTAGGATTATTCACTGGTAGTGATAGAGTCTTTAAGAAATTTTAATCCTAGCAGTCAAGAATTGAACGACCCTGTAACACATTTAAAAATTATAGTAAGGCGCTAGACGGTTGGGTTAGAAAATGAAAAGAAGGTTGTGTTCAAAGCTAAACAGATCCTTACTGGCCTCCTGGCTCTGCCTTTTATCAGCTTTTATTGCTTGGCTTTGCCTTAGGCAAATCATTCTGTCTTCTTTGAGTTTCTGCTTCATCATTACCTATATTTTTAGTGATGGTATGAAAATGAAAAAGATAATGTATGTGAAGTGTCCTTTGAGTGGTAAATAACACTGGAGATAATCAAGTTTTAGGTGAACCAGTACAAATGTTTAAAATGAATCGAATGACTCATCTGTTGAGACTTTATGTGTGAATGGGATAGAACTGCAATGGAATGACTCCTGAGAAAGCATCGAGCTCTGTTCATCCCTTTTATAGTTGTGTCTCTAGGAAGTAACATACATAGTTTGACAATGAGCCAATTGCTTACAACAGTTTGGAATTCCTGTTGTGACTGCCTTCAAGAGCAGTTCTGAGTCACATATGAAAACCCGTCACATTGCTGCATAATCAGAGGCTTTCAACCAAAAATAGTATTGCCTAGCTTGATCGCTCACTTTAATCACCAGACTTGACCCCCGGTGACTTTCCGCTGCTTTGAGTGGTTACATCTACTGTCAGAAGGATGGAAACCTGTTACCAAAGGGGAAAAAACTGCATACAAATCAACCGTGTTAAAGATGTACAGCCTTCCAGAAAGTTCATGTCTGGAAGTTTATTCTGAGGACATAATTGTGTGTTTAAAACTACCAGGACATTTAGAGTAGCATTTGTGTGTTTAAAATTACCAGGACATTTAGAGTAGCATTTGTCTGTAATAGTGATGGATAAACTACCTAAATATCCACCAGTTGGTCATTAGTTAAATAAACTAGTATCGCCACCCAACAGATTGCTGTGCTTGCAAGGTGTGTGGGAATATATTCATACTGTATTAAGTAATAGAAGGAGTGTAGAATAACCTGGGGGGAAGAAGTATAGACATACAGAATATGTTTATAGCGGGAGGACTCAGAATGATCTTGTACCCAGGCTACACAGTAGTGCTTCTGTCTGTATGATTGAGGGTCAGTTCTTTTCTCTTTTTATGATTCCTGATTTATTTTTAGTAGTAAGTATATGTTGCTTTTGTAAATGAAAAAGCTATTTGGTTTTGCTTTAAATTGGAAACAAAAAGAATTGTGCAGAATTTTAAATTGTTTTTTGTAATTGAATGAGTAACTTGTTATGGTACCTACGTTTAAAGGAGTTCATGTTCATTTGCACTTAGAGATTCTGGTATGTTCATTTAAAACTCAGTCTTAAATTTTAAACATGCTTTGTACAGATGTATGTAGAATTAGAATACCGGAAGAGGTCTTAGCAATTTGTTCTTAGCTTTTTGCCTATCCAGGAGAAAACCCAGAGACTTTTTGACTCATGGTAGGAACTATAGATAAGTTTTAAAGTTAGGATGAAGATGATTCCTTCTTTGCTACTGCATGCTGTGTCTCTGTGCTTTGCTGGTTTTTTATCCATTCATTTAGCAACTACTTTCTGAGTGTCTGATGTGAGGCGTTGTTCCAGTCCTGGCAGTACGCAGTCTCTACTGCCAGAGAGCTTTTGGTGTGAAGGAGAAATGCCGGCAGGGAGGCTGGCAGTCCCAGTCTAGGGTGCTAGAGGAAGACATAGCCGCCTGTGGATCCATGGAGAAAGGGCGCATTTCCTCTCACCTTCCACCGTGCAGCCCAGGGACATCTGGTCGCACAGTCAAAGTGAGTTTCCCTTCAAGGCAGTCTGGGGAACAGAACTGGTTTCTCTCAAGGTACCTGGATTTACAAACCACTGAGATCTGAGATTGATTTTCCTAGAATAGGAGAGCATGTTTAAGGTTTTATGTACTATCCTGGAGTTTTGCCCTGTTAAATAGTTTGAACTGTACCTTGCAGCTGCTGAAGGATTTAAATTTTTAGGTGTGCAGCATTATAATTCAACATCTATGTACATTAGAAAGTGATGACCACCACAAGTCTAGTACCATCAATCATCACCATACAATTAACCCCCTTTACCCATTTTGCCCAACCAACTTACCCTCTGGTAACAACTGACCTGTTCTCTGTATCTGTAACTTTGTTTTTGTTTTAACTTTGTTCATTTATTTTTTTTTTAGATTCCACGTATGAGTAGTATACTTTCATTGTCTGACATTTCATTTACATAATACCTTCAAGGTCCGTCCATGTTGTTGCAAATGTTACTGCATGTTGTAACATTCTTTGTTATATCTGAGTATTATTCCACTGTACACATGTACCATATCTTTATCCTTTTATCCATCAATGGTGACACTTAGGTTGTTCTCATATCTTGGCTATTCTGAACAGTGCTGCAGTGAACATAGGGGTGCATCAGTTCAGTTCAGTTCAGTCGTTCAGTCGTGTCCAACTCTTTGTGACCCCATGAATCACAGCACGCCAGGCCTCCCTGTCCATCACCAACTCCCGGAGTTCACTCAAACTCATGTCCATCGAATCGGTGATGCCATCCAGCCATCTCATTCTCTGTCGTCCCCTTCTCCTCCTGCCCCTAATCCTTCCCAGCATCAGAGTCTTTTCCAGTGAGTCAACTCGTCGCATGAGGTGGCCAAAGGATTGGAGTTTCAGCTTTAGCATCAATCCTTCCAATGAACACCCAGGATTGATCTCCTTTAGAATGGACTGGTTGGATCTCCTTGCAGTCCAAGGGACTCTCAAGAGTCTTCTCCAGCACCACAGTTCAAAAGCATCAATTCTTCGACAATCAGCTTTCTTCACAGTCCAACTCTCATAGTGGCTACACCAGTTTTTTCAGTACTCCCAACAGTCGACTCTTTGCGACCCCATGGACTGCAGCATGCCAGGCCTCCTTGTCCATCACCAACTACCGGAGTTTACCCAAACTCATGTCCATTGAGTTGGTGATGCCATCCAACCATCTCATCCTCTGTCACCTTCTCTTCCTGCCTTCAATCTTTCCCAGCATCAGGGTCTTTTCAAATGAGTCAGCTCTTCACATCAGATGGCCAAAGTATTGGAGTTTCAGCTTCAACATCATTCCTTCCAATGAACACCCACGACTGATCTGCTTTAGGATGGACTTGTTGGATCTCCTTGCAGTCCAGGGGACTCTCAAGAGTCTTCTCCAGCACCACAGTTCAAAAGCATCAATTCCTTTGCACTCAGCTTTCTTTATAGTACAACTCTCACATCCATACATGACCACTGGAAAAACCATAGCCTTGACTAGATGGACCTTTGTTGGCCAAGTAATATCTCTGCTTTTTAATATGCTGTCTAGGTTGGTCATAAATTTCCATCCAAGGAGCAAGCGTCTTTTAATTTCATGGCTGCAGTGTACAAGGGGTCCCTTTTACCTGTATCCTGTCCACGTTCATTATTTCTTTTCAGTAATAGCCATTCTGACAGGTGTGAGGTAGTAACTGTAGTTTTGATTTGCATTTCCATTATAATTAGTAATGTGGAACATCTTTTCATGTTCCTATTGAGCATCTGTGGATCTTTGGGAAATGTCTGTTCAGATCCTCTGCCCACTATTTAATTGGGTTGTTTGGAGTTGCCTTGTTGTAGTTGTTATAGAGGATATTTTTTCTTAAGGTGAAAGTGTCTTAGTCTGGGCCATGGATTGGATGGAACCGATAAACGCTTGCACACGAAGGCAATCACCATATCTTGTTACTTGTGTTTACAGTGCTGCTCATTTAGCAGATAGACCAGCTCCATATTTCTTCCAAAAGATTTCAGCCCAGATCTTACATGATTTGTTACCCTGTTACGCAAGGACACTGAGGTAAAGCCTATGAAAAAGAGTGTTAAGAATAAAAGCAGAAGGGACTGGGGCCTGGGTAGGAGAGTAAAGGAACTTTTTCTGGATATGCTCCCAACTGTCCACACTTGCTGTTCACTTTATCTTTTCATTTTGACCTCTAGAGTTGGCTAGAGTACATCTAGGTAGCCAGATTTCATTTAGCAGAGATTCAGGCTTCTATGAAGTTACATCCTAGCGGATTTCTTTTAATCCTAAATTTTTCTGTATGTCTCTGATTTTGTTCCACATAGAATTTGAAGCAGGCATATGTGCTTGGACAGCATATTTTTCCCTCTTAAATGGCAGAGTTCCGTTCCTGCTGGGCTGAGAAGGCTTGCTCGTGGTGGGCTGTTAAAGCAGATGAAGGAACACCAGTAAGGAAGGGGCACCAGAGGCACTTAAGAAACCTCGACCATTTCCACTTCTTGAATCACAGGTTTCTGCTGTCAGTTACTTCACTGTTCATAAATCTTTGCACAGTTATACCATTCTGGTTTTGGTTGAAAACTTGCTCTGAGATAATTAGCCTATGGTTATTTAACCTCCCTCATTCCTGCCATTCCTTAGACTCCATAACTAAATTCGAAGAGTTCATGTGTTTTGGATATTTTTTACTGTCTGAGCCACCAGGGAAGCCCTTTGGAATATTTTTAACCAAATTTTTCTTTTCCTCTGTGTACATAGAGCCGATCACAGTTTCTTCTGCTAACAGAATTTGGTGTAGTTTGAAAGTTGGACATTTCTGATTTATTTCTTTATGTAGCTCATAAAATCACTGACAAAAAATCCATGAGAAGAGTTGATTTAATCATGTAATTTTAGTAAAAAAAAAAAAAAAGCTTTGTATTTTAAATACTTAAGCCAAAAATTAGGTGGTGAATTATATATGTGCTGTGTCCACATAAAGCCCTTTCTTTGTGAAGTGAGAATGTACTGTGAAGAAGCATATATACTGTGATAGTACCCAGAGTAAACAGAACCTTTGGCCTGCTTAAATCATCTGTCTTTGAATATTTAAAATTTATTTGTTTTTCTGGTCTCATTTTACAGCAAAGTCCTCAAAATTTGTTTTAGTTACCTATTTCTGTACAACAGTTTACCCCCAAATTTATCAGCTTAAAATAGCAAACCTTTATTATCTCACACAGTTTCTGAGGATCCAGGAGCAGCTCAGCTGAGTAGATCTAGACCGCGGTATCTGTTGAAGTTGCAGTCAAGGTATTGGCTGGGGCTAGAGGAGGCCTGGCTATTAGCCTAAGGCTTCATTCAGTTCCTCATCAGGAAGGCCTCTCTCCATAGGGCTGCTTCAGCACAGCCGCTCACTTCCCCCAGAGTGAGTGAGTGAAGAGAGCAAAGAGCACACAGGGGGTGGAAGTCTGAATCCGAAGGGGTCTGCCGTCACTCTGCCAGCGTTCCGTTGGTCACACAGCTATAGAAGCAAAAACTCAGAAACAACCTAAATGTCCATTAATAAGGATAGAGATGAATGTTAACAATAGTCAACATTAATGAAGTGAATCTGTATGTTATCAGTTCTGCTAGAGCTCACATAACGCTGAATGAAAAACAAAAACCATTCTGTTGTCTTTGTAGGAAGTGTTTAACTACTGACGGTAGATACTAACTGCCTATAGTCATATGAAGTTCTTATGCTTTTGGGATGATGGTGGGAGAGAAATAAGATTTAGAGACATAAAGGAGAAACAGAAGGGACACCAACTTTAACTGACATAAATGCTTTCTTTTTGTTTAAAAGCATATGTGACAGAATTGAATACTTGTTCATTTGGGATGACGGGTACAAGAATGTTGCCTATATTGTCTTATATGCTTGTGTTTGAAGAAAAGAGTTCTGATTAAATAGACCATCTCTGTAAGAGTGGCGTATTTTACCTATGCAGGCTCCACTGTGACCAAAGTGTTGGCTCCAGTTGGACAGGTTTCAGTTGAGTAACCTAAAACCACTGTCTTTATTTTGCTCTGTATTGTGCCTTTTTTTAAAAAAGAGCTGTTTTAAATTCATTAATACCATTTTATGAAATGCTGTCATTCTTGTGGGTGAAGGGACCATATTACACACAGACTTTCAGCAGCTGGGCCTCAGGCAGGCTGACAGTATTCCTGATAATTGCTGCTTTGGCGGGAGTTGCTGTGAAAGTGAGAAGGCATTCTTAATCAAGCAAGCTCTTTTGTGTCATCAGCTAAGGAAGGAGCTCACTGAGTCAAGCAAGTTTTTGTTGGCCTCCCAGCCTCCCAGAAGCCTCTGCTGCAGCCTTCCCTAGAGCTGCAGCCTCCTAGTCGTGTGGAGGTATTGGCTAGGGCAGTTCGTGTGTGGAGCTGGTGACCGGAAGTCTTAACATAGGAAAATCAAGTCTCTGCTAGTCTGTCTATCCAGCAACAGTGAGCCAAACTGGGTGTTCCAGAGGAAATTGACTAGAAAGCATGAGGGGTACCTGACTCTTGGCTCCAGATGATTACATGCCTGGCATGACTATTGCCATTATCTTCTGAATTGTCAAGAGAAACTGGAAACTGGACTTTATGTTCACTTTCCAGATGAAAGGGGAGAGGAGAATGCACTCTGTGAAGCAAATAAAACATGTCTGCAGGTTTTTTTTTTTTGCCAGTGTGACTAACAAGCTGGCAGCCTCTGTTCTAATCAGGCCTAGATTTGTAAAGTACCAGAAGTGACTTATGCCAGAGTTGGACTTAGAACAATAAAGATGTTCCAGAAATTGTGGAACTAGACCTAGGGTTGCCAGCATTTTATTTTGTCCAGCAGTAAGATTTTAAATTGTTATTAAAAACAAATCACAGCTACTATTTACTTTCACTCTAAAAAAATAGGATACCTCTAATAGTGGTCTGTAATTCCTTATGAAACCCTGGAAGAAGCCAGATTTGTTTTGGAATTGAAAGTTTGTACATTTTGAAAGGTAATGTGGTGCATATAATACTTCATAATAACATGTGAAATTTTTGCAGTGAACCATATGAATATTCAACTAAGTGGAAAAAGTGAAAGCTATAAATAACCATATGTCAGTTTAGGACAGGATTATCTGCCAGATGAGTTTTGATGCCAAACCAAAGACTTGGTTTTCAGAGCTTTTTGGATTCTGGGACCTGTATCAAAACAAACAAACAGAAGAACAGTCCTTTAAATGGGCTAACTCTGTGAAGTCCTCAGCATGCTACCCTTATTTTTTTCAGGTCACCCTACACCCTCATAGACTGCCCTGAGGATTGGACATTTGGGAGCTTCTTTTGTGGGCCAAGACAAATCTTTGTATGCTTCCCCACTTTCATTTGGCTCCCTCTTGCAAAGGGAAGCACACAGCCAGCTTCATGTGGCAGCATCTCCTATAACAGACAGTGTTCCTTGCCACCAAGTCCGCAGTCCTTGTGTCTCCAGACTGCACGGGTCCCAGTTCCATCTGTTTGCCCCCAGAACTCACCTGCTCCTTCCATGACTACTCTGCAGCCAGGGAATGCACCCACCCAAGCCAGCTTGAGATCCAGTGAGCTGGCTCCCTCAGATTGTCCCTGCCATGTGACAAGGCCGCCTCCTAATCTGAGGCTTCTCCTCCAGCCACCAGTGCTTCGTCAGGATATTCAGAAATGGCTCTCAGAGGGTCTGCACTGCAAAGAGTGTGGTAAGATTGATCAGTTCAAAATAGCTTCCATGCCTCCTGAGGAAGCATCAACTGAACCCTAAGTCATACTGGTGCCTCTCCTTTCAGAATCAAATGACTATTCCAGGGAACAGCTGGAGAAATTGGTAGGGGGCAAGGCTCTGACAGGCCTCGAAGGAAAGATTTGAGCTTTTGGGAGGTTGTTACAGGAAGGCACTGCAAAGGGGAAGGGAGGAAAATGTCAGGTGTGTGAGTGGTTTCGCACACACTGGAGGAAGAGCCAGGTTTGGGAGGACACCTCACATTTATTTGAGGTGGAATAAATGATCAAGAAGAAAATGGAGAAGGAAATGGCAACCCACTCCAGTGGTCTTGCCTGGAGAATCCCAGGGACGGGGGAGCCTGGTGGGCTTCCGTCTATGGGGTCACACAGAGTCGGACACGACTGAAGTGACTTAGCAGCAGTAGCAAATGATCAAGACAGAGGGAGCAGGGTGTGCAGAGGGTGCCCCTCCACACTTTGCGCAGAACCAGCAGGCCAGCTTCAGCTGAAAGGGAATTTATCATGAGGCCACATTCTATGCAGGGCGTTTCTCCTCTGTCTCTCCCAGTCTCCTTCAAAAATGCCCCAAGGAGCTTCCCTGCCCTCAGCCCCTGGAGGACTTTCTGTGACCCTCCTCCTCCCCCAGCACTTTCCATTCCAGGTGTCATTGTGTGTAGCTTCAACCCCCTATTAAACTGAGCTCCTCCTGGCAGGACTGTCTGCTCACCACCCTGCCGCACCCCAAACTGCCCTGTGAGTTTTCTGATTTTCTCCATGTTGACCGTGCTTTGGCCTCCCCGTGGGGAGGTACCAAGTTTCCCCTTCCAATCTCCTACAGTCCCTTCCAAAAATTCCAGTCTCAGGCTCTGGGCATTTATTGCATTTTTATGATCAAAGCTCTTATCCAAGCAGGATGTTTTCCATACCAGGAAGCTTACGAGGATCCAGAGTGACTGATGGGAAGAGGAGTGAGACGATCACAGTTTTCTCCAATTCCTGGGTGAGTTTTGCACAAGACAAGGAATTGGACTTTTAGTTCAGCTTCTGTGAACACTGAGCACATTAGTTAATTCAACACACATCTACTTCCTTTTCTTTGTAACTTTTTATTCTGATGTGATTTTAAACCCACAGAGACACTGTAAGAACAACACAGGGAGCTCCCGTTTACCATTCACCTAGATTCACTGACTCTTTACACTTTGCCCCATTTGCTTTATCATTCACACACACCTTTTTTTCCCTGAATAGTTTGAGAATGTCAGCTCTTCCATCGTGTTCCTTTTCTTTAGTGTGTCTTTCCTAAGAACAGACACGTTCTTGGCTTTTTAACTTCTTTACCAAAAGTGCTAGCTTCTTGACCCTACTGTGGTGTCAGCAGACAATTGGAGGATTTACACCCAGAGTTGTCACAGGGTCCCTATCCTCCTGACTAGACCCTGCAGGGACAGAAACTCACGCCAAGGTGTAGAGGACTGGGTTGTCTTCTTGGAAAAGTTTTGGGTAAAAAATGCAAGCCCTGGGACTTCCCTGAAGGTGCAGGGGTTGAACTCTGTGCTCCTAATGCAAGGGGCCCAGGCTTGATCCCTGGTCAGGGAACTAGATCCCACATGCCACAACTGAGAGTTCATATGCCACAACTAAAGATCTCACATGCAAATAAGACGTGGTGCAGCCAAATAATTTTTTTTAATGTAAGCCAGGTCACAGCTTCAAAGCCAAGCATAATTTGGGGAAGGTGGCATAGATTAAGCTGGGAACAGACCTTGAAGCGTATTTTTTTTCTGGCTACATGTTGCCAGAATCAAAAAGGTAAAAAAGTTGCATGGTTGCACATGCAGCGAACAGTTCCTCTCCTGTCTTACCCGTTGCTGCTTCTGGTAATAGTTGCGGTCCTCACAAGTGACCTAGAAGTTGTCTTTCTTCCACCACTGTCTGTGCAGGAGTCCCTCAATCCCTCCTGCTCTTAACCAGGTTCCCAGAGATTCTGGAATTCAGAGGCTCCCAGAAGGGCAGTGGGCATTCGTCTTCAGGGTCCCCACTTTGTGGTCAGGCCTCATGGACAGATGGACTAGCAGATCAACCTATTTCTTTCCCTGATTATAAAATTAATACCTGCTTACTGGGCACTTCCCTGGCAGTGCAGTGGTTAGGACATCACCTTCCAATGTAGGGGGTGGGGGTTTGATCCCTGATCTGGGAGCTGAGATCCCACATACCTCAGGGCCAAAAACATAGAAGCAGCACTGTTACAAAGTCAATAAAGATCTTAAAACTGGTCACATTATATATAAAAAAAAGTCTTTAAAAAAAAGATACCTTGTTACTGGGAGAGAAAAACATACATTTAGAAAAATATGAAAAAGAGTTACAGATTACCTGTAAGCCTACTATAGTTCTGGTGTTTATCTTTTTAGACTCTTGCTGCCTCAGGAAGGAGTGTCCTGTAGCTAGGAACCCACACTCCAGAGTCGTCAGATCTAGACATAGTTCTGTCTCTGCCGTTACTACCAGAGTTTAGAAACTAACCTCTGAGATACAGTTTTCTCATCTGCATAATGGGGTAATAATAGTACTTGGTTAAATAAGCTAATGCATGGCAAGGGCTTAGTCCAATGTGTGGTATAAAGCAACTGCCAACAAATGTCAGTTCTAGGCAACCAAAAGTGGGCTTCCCAGGTAATTCAGTGGTAAATAATCCACCTGCCAGTGTGGGCAAGAGACAGATTTGATCCCTGGGTCGGAAAGATCCCCTAGAGGAGGAAATGGTCACCCACTCCAGTATTCTTGCCTGGAGAATCCCATGGACAGGGAACGCTGGTAGGGTACAGTCCATGGTGTTGCAAACAGTCAGACATGACTGAGCAACACAGCAAAGGTAACCGAAAAGGACTCATGCCAGACCACTGTATGGAAGGAAGCCTGCTGTTTTAACAGTGGTTTATTCATTTCAACAAGTATTTTTTGAGCACCCACTGCACGCTAGGCATTGTGCTAAGCACTAGCAAGTTAACTAAACAAATCCTTATCTTTATGAAACTTACATTCTCTTGGAGAGATAACAAACTTGTATATGTGATAAAATATGTCATGATCAGAGGAAAGATCTGCAGGAAAATTCGGCATGATACAGCATCTTGAACACCATACAGGAACACCATCAGGCAGTTGCCATTCAAAGCAGGAAATTCCCTGGCCATCCAGTGGTTAGCACCCCAAGATTTCAGGAACTAAGATCCCGCAAGCCGAGGGAAAGGGCATGGCAAAGAAGAACCAACAAAGCAGTCAGAGAAGCCCTCTATGTAAAGCTGACATTTGAGCCAATGTCTGAAGGAAATGAGGGCGCTGAGTGACTATCTGGGGGAAGGCAAAGAGCAGCCTGCTCAAAGCTTTGAGACAGGAGCATGCTTGTCATGTTTGAGGGCGGGTTAGGAGGCCAGTGCGGCGGGGAGGTCAGGAGGCATGGGGACCCAAGCTCTGAGCCACTGAAAGGATTGTAACTACTTATCTGAATGAGATGAGGAGCCGGGAGAGGGTTGGGAAGAGGAGTGATGTCATCAGGCCCTCATTAAATCTCACTACTTGTGTGTCACTTCTTTTTTTCTCACTGCAGTGAAAAGCGACACCCCTTGGTCCACCAGAGCGTCAACCAGCACTCCCAACCCTGTGAACGCCCACCCAGCCCCCCCACCTGCAGCATCACTCAGTCCACAGCCTGCTTCACACAATGCTCCCCCCACAAGAGCTCCTCCCCCGGCCCCCGCCCACCAACCTGGGCAGGATTTACCTTCCGGAAAATCCTCTGGTGCCTCCAGACCAGGCCATACCCCCAGCCTTGCTCTAAGCTCCTTACCAGCCAAAACAGCCAGTGGCCAGCATCGACCTGGGTCTTGCCGTAAGCCAGTTCCCTTACCTAGGAGCTTCTTCTGCACTCTCATCCGCCCTCACACAGCTGGCATCATGACCCGTTACCCTGCACAAGATCTTGAAGCCAGAGGGCGTGGAAGACAGGACCCCATCCCAACTCTCAAGGATGGGCAAAGCAGTGTGCCCTCAGTGCCACCCAGACAGCAGGCGGGAAGGAACTTTGTCCCTTCCCAAGCTCTCACTCTGTGGAGAAAAGGGCCGATAAAGCATTTTGCAAGTTTGTGTAGAGCATCACTCAAATAAGAGGGCAGTTAGGAAAATTACTGGAGTTTAAAATCCCAGGTTCTAGTTTGATACCCCATTTTTCTGATAGCTGCCTCCTCCCAGACGTTGGCGATGTCAGCCCCAAACACCTGAACTCCCCCCAAACCCCAGCATATTCCCCAGCTTCTCCTTTGCTGTGCTTGACACAAAGCAGGTCTTTTATAAAGCGAAGTGGGGGCAGGGATGGGAGGGTGGCCTTGCTTTAGAGCACACACTTTCACCTCCTCGCAGTTCATTGTTTTCGTACAAAATTCCAGATGCACACGGTGGGCAAACAGAAGTCTCATTCATAGCCAGCGGGCCCCCAGGCTGCTCTGTTTCCCCGCCTCCTCCCTCGTGCCTCTCGTTTCAGTCTTATGTGGAAGTTGTGAAGGTGGTAGACTTGGGGCAGAGCACGCTGAGAGCGTCCTCCCCCGGAGGCCACATGACGTGGTGGGAACACTCTGCTGGCCTCTGGACTTGACTGGATTCCAGGCAGGTTCTGCTGATCACTAGTGAAATGACCTTGAATGAGTCACCTTTCCCTTCTTTTTTGAAAAGTGTGGTTCTCAGACTCACAGTCCAGTGCTCCTGACACTGTTCATCAGAGTTGACGTGTACTTACTATGACACTTCGTGCCGCCTCCTTCCGTTCTATTCAGTTGGCACAGAGCCGAGCATGAGAGCTCCTGATGGTCCTGGGGAATCTTATCATGGGTTTAAAAGCCTGTCCTTGCATAGGACACGCATTTCTGCCTTCCCACCGCTTTCTCTCTTTTCAGACAAGACCCCACACTCCCCTTTTTTGTCACCTGAAACTAGTGAAACTACAAACTGCACTGCACATACTTTGTTTTTTAAAGGCTTAAATCATGGACTTCCTCAGCCCCACACCTTCAGGTCAGCACAAGGTACCACACTAACAACGGGGCTGGGCAGCAGGGGAGGCTCCAGGCCTGTGGGATCGGGGTGGGGAAGGTATCTGATCACAAAATCCAAATATGTACTGTGTTGCCCTATTTATTTATCAATTTATTTCTTTCTTTAGCAGCATCAGATCTTAGTTGCAGCATGTGGGATCTTTGTTGCAGTGCACGGGGTCCCCGCAGAGCAGGGGTCCCCAGGCTCCAGGCCACAGACCGGTACCTCCTGTCAGATCAGCAGCAGCATTACATTAGCAATAAAGTGCACAGTAAATATAATGTGCTTGAATTATCCCAAAACCACCCCCTCTACCCTAGGTCCGTGGAAAAATTGTCTTCCACAAAATCGGTCCCTGATGCCAAAAAGTTTGGGGACTGCTGTTCTAGAGCACACCGGCTCGGGAGTGGTGGCACAAGCTTAGTTGCAAAATGTGGGATCTTAATTCTCTGACCAGGGACGAACCCATGTCTGCTACATTGTAAGGAGGATTGTTTTTTTCTGGCTGTGCTGGGTGTTTGTTGCTGCACTGGCTTTTCTGTAGCTGAGGCGAGCAGGGGCTACTCTCTAGTTTCTGTGTGAGGGCTTCTTCTTGTGGTGGCTTCTCTTGTTGCAGGGCACAGGCTCTAGGGTGTGCAGGCTTCAGTAGCTGCGGTGTATGGGCTCAGTAGCTGGGGCTCCCAGGCTCAAGAGCACAGGCTCCATAGTTGTGGCACACGGGCTTAGCTGCTGCATGTGTGGCATGTGGGATCTTCCCAGATCAGGGATCAAACTCATGTCTCCTGCATTGGCAGTGGATTCTTTACCACCGAGCCACCAGGGAGGTCCCTATGGGTTGCCCTCTTTAGGTTAGCATTAATTTAGCTCTCATGCACTGGAGGGGGTGTGGGTGACTGGTCTGTGGCGATTTTCTGGGCAGTTAAGAGAATGAAAACGGAAATGTGCAGTCTCACACAAAGTGGGCTGTCTTCAGGGAGTCAGTGTCTTCAGGGTCTTTTGGAGAATGGAATTTGGGCGTTTATCATGTATACTTCCTTGTGTCTAAACTTTATACAGTGAGAATGTATCAATTTTAGACCACATTTTGTAAATCTAAGATGCCATTGCTTGAAAGATACCATTATTTTATACACTACCATGAAGAAAAACAGCTACCAAATTATCCCTTTATGTCACCAATTAGTAAGACGTGTCTGGGTTTTTCAGATGTTAAAATGTGTATGTGTGGGGGACGGGGGCGGGAAGCATGTTAGAATTTGTGAAATGCAGTAATTATTTTTTTTAATTACAAGATATTTTTCATTTTTGGAAAACAAATTACTTAATTGACTTTTCCTCTCACACTCCTTGCTCAGAATGATTTCCTCAAAAGAGCCAAGGGAGGTGCATTTCGGGATGACTTCATTATTTTTTAGCATTTATGTGTCAGTTTTACCCCAGACCCTGGGTGAGGGGTTTTCTCAGCCCTGGAAACTAGTGGGAACAGTGGTAATTTTCCAAATAAGGGAGCTCAGATAAGGGTCAGATTCTTGTTCCTGATCACATAGTGAGTAAATGACAGACATGACCGTCAAACCCAGCCCGTTGCCCACCTGTCACCACCTGCCCCAACCCTGAAGGTGTCCTGAGAGAGAGGACGGGCCTCGGAAATAAGCCCTGGGATGAAGGCAGAGTGTCCTCTCCCAAGCTCAGCGTGTGCACCCTGGCGGTATCTGGTTCAGGGGAGCCGACCTCCTCTATACAGGCTCTTCGCTGCCAATCTCAGTGAGTCAGCCTCCACGAGACCTCACTGTCCTCCGTGAGCTGTCTGGCTGTCTACTTCATGTCATGCAGCCGTGGCCCAGGGTTATGAGTGTTTTTTCTCTGCCCTGCTCCTCAGATTGGAGCCAGAATTGGAAAGGTCCACCTCTTCCCCCAGCCCTCCTAACGCTCAGCTTTCTGTCCCCAGGCTGCCCCTGCCCTCCAGCTGCTAAAAGAGACTGAGAGGGTTGTTTCCCTGCTGCCACCATCTAGGTGGAGCGCCCTCCATGGGGGCTCAGCCTGGGCTGTGCCTGGGACAGAGCGATGGGCTTGGGGGGCACGTAGATTAGCAGACCGTGCAAAGAATGAACTGCGTAGCTCTGGGTCTGTGCCATGGCAAAGTGTAATTTTCAAAAAAAGGTTTGCATACAACCAGGTCACATGTCAAAGATTTATTTAACTCGTTAATGAGGGAACCAGCAAAACGACAGGGCTGCTTGGAAAGTTTTGAGAAAGTGACTGTTTGCTGGGGCCACCATAACAAATTACCAGGAACTGGATGGTTTAAAGAGACATTTATTCTCTCACAGCTCATGAGGCCAAAAGTCCAAAATCAAGGTGTTGGCAGGGTTGGTTTTTTCTGGAGGCTTTGAGAGGGATCTGTTCCCTGTCTCCCTCCCAACTGCTGGTACTTGCTGGCAGTACTTGGGGTTCCTTGGCTTGTAGACATGTCAGTCCAATCTCTGCCTCTGTAGTCACAAGGCCTCCTCCTTGTATTGCATGTATCTGTAGTTTCCAGACCTCCCTCTCCTTATAAGGATGCAGGTCATTGGATTTAGAGCCATCCCTAATGCAGCATGACCTCACTGTAACTTGAGTCCATCTGCAGAGAACCTACTTCCAAATAAGGCAACATTCATAGGTACCGGTGTTTTGCACTTGACCATCTCCTTCTGGGGTACACGATTCAGCTTGTAACAGCACTTACCTAACTCATTTCCCAGGACTCACCATCACAGACCCCTGACTTCTTGGGACAGTTTGAAGTGATGGAAAGAACAGAAGCCTTGGTAGTTCTGGTGTCAGCTACCAAAGGTCTCAAGTAGACCTGAGACCTTGATTGGTCTCGGGCATTCTAGGATTCCATGTCGGCCTATTAACAAGCCTCCGGGGAGAGCAAGGAAGCTTCATGGCTGAAGTCAGTACTGCACCGGGTAAAAAAATGGGGCTATCTTGCAGACTTCAGATCCGCTCCTCACTGTGTGTGGCTCTGAACAGTCTTCATCTCTCTGGGCCTCAGTTTTCTCATCTGCGAAATGGAAGTGATAATGGTACCTGCTTCATAAGGTAGTGCTTAAAACAGAACATATGACGCTGTGAACAAATAAATGTTCACCGCTATTAGCCTAGTAGCTCCCACTCACAGACTCACAACTTTGCTCCTTTTTAGCCTGAGAAAGGCTGTCCTACTAAACACATTGGAAAGTTCCCCTTCCTTCCTAGGCTGGTCATTGAAGAAAAAAAAGAAGTTTATAAGTCTGCCTCCAATCTCCAGCATACACAGCAAGTTCCTGATGAGGATGAAGGAGGCCGCTCTGATTTTCACCTGCCCAGGTGATGTGTAGGCAGATGCCAGCCCAGCCCCCAGCCTTGCTTTCAGACTTGTCCTGCTTTCGTGACCGGGCTCTTCTCTGGCTGGTTGCTCTGGGTCTGATGTGGAAGCTGATTTCCCTGGTCCCTTATCAGTTGGTGCAGCTGGCAATTTCCTGTTCAGACACTCGTGAACCCCAGTGAGTTTGAAAGAGGGTTTGGGGCCCAGTATCATGAAATTAAAAGACGCTTACTCCTTGGAAGGAAAGTTATGACCAACCTAAATAATATATTAAAAAGCAGAGACATTACTTTGCCAATCAAGGTCCGTCTAGTCAACGCTATGGTTTTTCCCGTGGTCATGTATGGATGTGAGAGTTGGACTGTGAAGAAAGCTGATCGTCGAAGAATTGATGCTTTTGAACTGTGATGCTGGAGAAGAATCTTGAGAGTTCCTTGGACTGCAAGGAGATCCAACCAGTCCTTTCTAAAGGAGATCAGTCCTGGGTGTTCATTGGAAGAACTGATGCTAAAGCTGAAACTCCAATACTTTGGCCACCTCATGCGACGAGTTGACTCACTGGAAAAGACTCTGATGCTGGGAGGGATTGGGGGCTGGAGGAGAAGGGGACGACAGAGAATGAGATGGCTGGATGGCATCACCGACTCAATGGACATGAGTTTGAGTGAACTCCGGGAGTTGGTGATGGACAGGGAGGCCTGGCGTGCTGTGATTCATGGGGTCGCAAAGAGTCGGACACGACTGAGCAACTGAACTGAACAGAGGTTGGAAACTAGAGCCTCTCCAGCCAGAACTAGAACTGGCTGGCAGAGTCTGAAAGAGCAAATTAGAGGCCTTGGCCTTTGCTATACCAGTTGGGTGGGGCAAGACCACTTTGCACATAGTGAGCACCTCACACAGTAGTCCTTGGGAAGAGAGCAGCTCCTGCCCTCTGCACACAGATCCATCCTCCCTCCTCGTGCAGCCAGCGCGGCCAGGCCAGGCCAGCACCTTGTCTGCAACATAAAAGCGCCAGCTGATAAAGTGCAAAGGTCCCTCCCACCCGGGCCTCTCTGACCCTAAGTTCATCTGGGAGTTCTTTGAGAACATACCTTTTTGCCCTTGAAGTGTCCCCCTTTTCAGTCCTGGGATAGAGCAGGATTGTTTCTGGTCTTTCAAATTTTCTTTTAAGAGAGTGGGGATTTCTAGAAAAGGGAATATTATAGAGACAGAAAACAGACCAGTAATTGCCTGGGGCTGGGAGTGGAATTGACTGCAGATGAGTAAACTGGGTAATGGAAGTGTTTGAAGACTGTCTTGCACTGGTGAATGAACCACTGTGTAATTCACTCATCAAACAATATTCTTCCTGTGGGTGAATTGTACAACAGTGTGTGTGTGTGTGTGTGTGAATGTGAATGTGTGAAAGTCATTCAGTCGTATCCGACTCTTTGCTACCCCATGGACTATAGAGTCTATGGAATTCTCCAGGCCAGAATACTAGAATGGGTAGCGTTTCTCTTCTCCAGGGCATCTTCCCAACCCAGGGATCGAATGCAGGTCTCCCACATTGCAGGTGGATTCTTTACTAGCTGAGCCACAAGGGAAGTCCATATATATAAGCTCATATATATAAAATGGATTCTTTTAACATTAAAAAAATTTTTTTTTGGCTGCATCAGTTATTTCTTCAGAGGGAATAGAGATCATAATTTTCTGGGTAAGTGGGTGGAGGTTTGAGGAAAGCCTTCCTGGAGGAGGTGGCATTTGAGCTGTCCTGATATTCTGACAAGAATGATGGAAGCAGAGAAGGAGGCAGGTGATTACCACGTGGGCTTCTCTCTAGTTGCAGTGCTTAGTTGCCCAGCCAGGGATCGAACCCACAACCCCTGCAGTGGAAGGTGGATTCTTAACCATTGGACCACCAGGGAAGTCTCTTTAATGAATTCTTTTTTAAAACCAAAGTTGGTGAGGGATTGTCATCTTCTAGGTACTTATAGGATGTCCTCAGTCAATAGCTATGAATTTGGTATTAAAAAAAAAAAAAGAGTGGAGGAGAAGTAGAATTGGAAGCCTTGGTCTTTATGAAGTGACCAAGGGCAGGTCCACACTCTGCGACATCCTGAGATGATGTTCTTAGATGGTGAGGGGTGCTGGGTTGAGGGAGTCTCTGCTGGGATTCCCTTGCCCGGCTCTCGGTGCTGCGAACTCTCCAGTCATACCAGGCACCACTGTGAACTTTGCCTTTGCCACGGAGCACCTCTGCCTTCCTGTCTTTGTGCAGAGAATTTCCTCCCTCCAGCCCCAAGGCGCAAACAAGCAGCCAGGAACAATTGGAAAATCCAGATTGGCCTGTCCTCGTTTTCCCCTAAGCCTGGCCCTTTCCCTTGACTTGGACTAGAGAAGCAATCCAGAGAAAACCCCCTCGCAGTAAGCACCTACCTACTGGACATGTATATACTTTGTAGGCTTTTCTCTCTCCTGGCAGTCCTGACAAGTGGCCTCACAGGAGATCAGAGATAGACAATTGTCTAAGGTCACACAGGTGTTAAGTACTGAGCTTCCTCCTCTTTGCACTAGAGGCCACCTCCTGGAAGGAGTCCAGGCGGAAGGTGATTTGACTTGTTTGGTAATCGCCTGCCTCCTTCTCTGCCTCCATCATTTTTGCCAGAATACCAGGACAGCTCAAATGCTACCTCCTCCAGGAAGTCTTCCCTCAAACCTCCACACACTCACCCAAAAATTATTATATCCACTCCCTCTGGGTGCCGGCAGCAAAGACCCAGAAGCATGAGAAGTTTCTTTCAAGAAACTGTGAGTAGCTCCATCTGGAGCCTAATAGGAATGAGGCTTTGGGAGTCAAGAAAACGTGGCCTCTCCCCCAAGGGCAGTGGGGAGCTACAGCAGGGTTCTCAGCTGGGGTGTTTCAAGCAGATGTGGTCTTAAAGAGGGTGGTTCTAGCTGTTGGGTGGAGAATAGATGGATCAGACTCAGGCCAGGAGGAGGGTTAGGGGACGACTGAGGAGGCTGCAGCTGAGTCCTGCCCCAGGAGTGACTCAGCAGGAGGGCACGGCCCAGCCTTTCCCTTCACCTTTTTCCTCCTTCTTCACCCTGTTCCTCTCCCATGTCCCACTCCCTGGGCTCCAGAGCTTATCTGATGAGCTCCAGGGAGCACTCCATAGCTGCCCGACTGCTCCTACCAGACTTTTTATCTCCTTCTGGAAAGAACGCAGAGGGATGAAGGGCAGACCCGCAGGGCAGCATGACTGTGGAGGAGAAGTGGAAGCACAGGGGCTCTGAGCTCCCAGGTTGGGCTGGAAACAGGCCGCAGGCCAAGGGAGAGTCATGAAACAGCTACTCCTGGCTGACTCAGGCCCTCCTGCCCTTCTTATCAGGCCCGAGGAGCGATAAGCGTCCAGTTACTGGACCGCGGGTTCTAGGCCTTTGTTTGGAGCGGCCAGGAAGTGACTTGTGGGTTTTGCCGTGCCTTAAGGAGCAGGGCTGACTCACAGGGGTGGGGGTCTGGGTGTGTCGGGTCCACAGGGTGGGGAGTGGGGTGCAAACGCCAGGCCCTGCACCACCAACCACCAAAGGCCAGGGGAGAGAGGTCCCTGGTGGGAGAGGGTCCAGCCTCCACACCCACCTCCTGACAGCTGGCCACAGGCGGGAGGAGTCCTTGCCCTGCTGGCTTAGGATGGGAGGGGTGGCCCAGGGTGTCTCCTTTCCTTTTAAAACAGAAAATATTTCCAGAATATTATTCTGTTGACTATCTGCTAAGTGCCAGACACTAAGGGCTCTGCTGGCACCCATTTCCTTTCATCTTTACTCCAGTAACAACCCTGGGGGGTCCATATTACCATTCTCCATGTTTTGCAGGTGAGGAAACTGAGGCTCAGAGAGATGAAGTGAATCGCTCAGATTGATGCATCCAGGAAGCAGTAGATTCCAGATTCAAGGCCAGCCCAAAATTCACAGACAACCAACTCTCTTGAAAAACCAAAACAGGCAGGAGCAGGGGATGGGCATCAGTTTTGTGAACCCCTGGGAGTCATCCATAGCTTGCATCCAGTTGTCAGGGAGTCACAGAAGACCACTGCCCCAGGGGAGCCCTTTTAGTGAGGTAAGCAGGGTTCTTTTCCAGCCCAGTCCTCTCACCTGTATGATGTGGTGACAGATGGGCTCAGGTGTTTTCCACAAGCTAGAAGGGAGGTGATCAACCCGCAGTCATAAATGAGCAGTTGGATGTCTCTGCAGTGGGCGGGCTCCTCTCTCAGGCTCTTAGAAGGTGGGGGGGCGGGGGGGGGGGAGCGGGCGCGGCGGGGTGCTTGGAGATGAGATAAAAGAACAGGAAATTCCCAACCCAGTGGGAGAGACAAGGCCCTATTAGTCAAGACAGAAAAGCAGTTTCCAGAAAAGGGAAGATTCTGGTCTATGTCACTGAACCATCTAGTTGCCAGGCCTCTGTACCCTCAGCATTTCTCAGACAGCTCTGACATTGATCTCTGCTGAATGCCCCAGACTCCTGTCCTCGCTGGCCCTGGGGGAAGGAGAGTCTCTGGCCCAAAAGTCCCAGAGCAAATTCTGACTGGCTTATCTGGAGTCACATATCTCAAGGGGTTTTATGATTGGCCAAGCCTGAGAAATCTGTATGTAGGTCAAGAAGCCACAGTTAGAACTGGACATGGAACAACAGACTGGTTCCAAATCAGGAAAGGAGTACATCAAGGCTGTATATTGTCACCCTGCTTGTTTAACTTATATGCAGAGTACATCATGCAAAATGCCGGGCTGGATGAAGCACAAGCTGGAATCAAGATTGCCAGAAGAAATATCAGTAACCTCAGATATGTAGATGACACCACCCGTATGGCAGAAAGAGAGGAACTAAAGAGCCTCTTGATGAAAGTGAAAGAGGAGAGTGAAAAAGTTGGCTTAAAACTCAACATTCAGAAAACTAAGATCATGACATCTGGTCCCATCACTTCATAGCAAATAGATGGGGAAACAATGGAAACAGTGACAGGCTATATTTTCAGCCTCCAAAATTACTGCGGATGGTGACTGCAACCATGAAATTAAAAAATGCTTGTTCCTTGGAAGAAAAGCTATGACCAACCTCAGTTCAGTTCAGTTGCTCAGTCGTGTCCAACTCTTTGCGACCCCATGAATCACAGCACGCCAGGCCTCCCTGTCCATCACCAGCACCCGGAGTTCACCCAAACTCACGTGCCTCAAGTCGGTGATGCCATCCAGCCATCTCATCCTCTGTCGTCCCCTTCTCCTCCTGCCCCCAATCCCTGCCATCATCAGGGTCTTTTCCAATGAGTCAACTCGTCGCATGAGGTGGCCAATGTATTGGAGCTTCGGCTTCAGCATCAGTCCTTCCAATGAACACCCAGGATTGATCTCCTTTAGAAAGGACTGGTTGGATCTCCTTGCAGTCCAAGGGACTCTCAAGAGTCTTCTCCAACACCACAGTTCAAAAGCATCAATTCTTCAGCGCTCAGCTTTCTTCACAGTCCAACTCTCACATCCATACATGATCGCAGGAGAAACCATAGCCTTGACTAGCTGGACCTTTGTTGGCAAAGTAATGTCTCTGCTTTTTAATATACTATCTAGGTTGTTTCCTTCCAAGGAGTAAGCGTCTTTTAATTTCATGGCTGCAATCAGCATCCGCAGTGAGTTTGAGTAGGCTCCAGGTGTTGGTTATGGACAGGGAAGCCTGGTGTCCACGGGATCGCAAAGAGTCAGACATGACTGAGGAACTGAAATGAACTGAAGCTTTGTCTCATGTGCCCATCCTTGCCTGGGATCTTGTGGTGCAGAAACAGCAGCAGAACAACACAGGATGGGTGGGAGGTGGAAGGGGAACAGCTGGAGGCAGGCAAAAGCCACAGTACCCCAGGAGCTCTCTCCCCACCCATCCACCCTTTCCACACCAGGGTTCTGCTGGACCATGCCTGTTTGGATGCTAGAGAGTTATCACCAGGGAGGGGCCACTCTTCATCTTCATTTGTTATTACTGTTCAGTTACTAAGTCATGTCCGACTCTTTGCAACCCCATGGACTACAGCAAGCCAGGCTTCCCTGTCCTTCACTATCTCCTGGAGTTTGCTCAAATTCATGTTCATTAAGTCGGTGATACCATCCAGTCATCTCATCCTCCCCTTCTCCTTCTGCCCTCCATCTTTCCAGCATCAGGGTCTTTTCCAATGACTTGGCTCTTTGCATCAGGTGGCCAAAGTATTGGAGCTTCAGCATCAGTCCTTCCAGTGAATATTCAGAGTTGATTTCCTTTAGGATGGATTGGTTTGATCTCCTTGCTGTTCAAGGGTTGAGAGTCTTCCCCAGGATCACAGTTTGAAAGCATCCATTCTTCGATGCTCAACCTTTATGGTCAGCTCTCACATCTGTACATGACTCCTGGAAAAGCCATAGCTTTGACTATATGGACTTGCATCGGCAAAGTGATGTCTCTGCTTTTTAACACACTGTCAAGGTTTGCCATAGCTTTCATTCCAAGGAACAAGTGTCTTCTAATTCCATGGCTGCAGTCACTGTCCGCAGTGATTTTGGAGCCTAAGAACATAAAGTCTGTCACTGTTTCCATTGTTTCCCCATCTATTTGCCATGAAGTGATGGGACCAGATGCCATGATCTTAATTTTTGAATGTTGAGTTTTAAGCCAGCTGTTTTCACTTTCCTTTTTCACCCTCATCACCCTCATCTTTAGTTCCTCGTCACTTTCTGCCATTAAGAGTGTTTAGTCAGAGATTTTCAGCCTCAACACTATCGACATTTAAGGCCAGATAATTCTTTGTTGCTGGGGACTATTCTGGGCACTGTAGGATGTTTAACAGCATCTTTCCCCTCTGCCACTTGGACAGTGAAAACTGTCTCCTGACCGTGCCAGGTGTCCCCAGGGACAAGATTGCCCCTGGCTGAGAACTCCTGTCTTAGATGATCCCAGAAAGAGGTCTTGAGGCAAGGATCTCGGGAAGCAGGGAAGTGGATGGGGAGGAGAAGATACCGGTGCCACGTGTGTGAATGAGCAGGTTGTCACTGTGGGGCTTGATCCTGAACCCGAGTGCCTCTCAAACAGAGTTCTTTTGCTGATTTATGATTAACCTCTCTACCCAGAGCTTTATTTTCTTTTTTGTCCTGCCCCCTTTCCCCTCAGAATTGAAACGTGTCAAAGAAAAGGGGGAACTGAAACGGTGTGAGGGAATATAGAAACGAAGGAAATGAGAGAAGTGATACTAGCTTGAATTCAGTGATGAGATAAAACAGTGTTCAGTGATCAAACAGAGCCCTAGTCTCTCCTCGAGGGATACACCTAGCAATCTGACCCCTATCTGAACTGCTCCGCAGAAACTTAAGGCCCCACCCACCCACCCACCCACACAGATGGAGGATGATCACATGCTGAGTACAAGCACTAGACCCCAGATTGATTGGAACCAGAAGGTTGATGGCTGAGAGTCCTGAAACATCACCCTGTTCCCTCACCACCAAACAATCAGAAGAAAGCCCATGAGCTGACCACACACCCTGCAGCCCTCACCACTACTGTTGCCTCTAAAAGTCCTTCCCTGAAAGCCATCGGGCAGTTTGGCTCTCCTGAGCATGCGCTGCCATTCTCCTTGTTTGGCCGTGCAACAGACGCTGTGCTTCTCCTTTGCCACAGCCTGTATCAGTAGCCTGGCTCTGCTGCAGACCTGAGTTTGGCTTGGTTACAGCCCCACAGGGGAACTGGGAAATGGTGTGGAACAGGCAGACTCAGGAACCAGGGAGCTGGAGTATTTGGGCGCCATCTCCCATCAGACCCCTTGAGGACCCTGGGAGGGAGGTGCTGTTGGTTCCAGGGCAAATGAGACCTGCTATGTGGCACAGGGTGACCCCTAGCAATGCAGAGAGAGCAGGTGCTGGCAGTTGAGGGTAGGGCCAGTGGTGAGGGACAAGTGAGAACACACTCAGGAGCCCCGAACAGGGTTTCCTGTTGTTTCTTCCTTCCCTTGTTTCTCCCCTTCTGGCTGAGGAAACCACGCCAGGATCTGCTTCTCAGCCGGGTCTATGGGCTTCCTTACTCCCAGGTTCCCATGTTTAGCACTGTCTTTCCTACCACTCCAGCCCCACTGGTCAATTAGAATCCTGATCCTGCTGCGTCCAAGGTGTGTGACCTCAGGCAGATTTCTTAACTTTTCTGGGCTTGAATTTCTCCTATACAAAATAGGGCTAATGAGCTAATGATAATCTGATACATGCTTTCAGGGTTACAACGCTGAAAAGAAATAGCGTGTAGACACACAACTAGCTTCACTGTCCATCTGCCCGTTAGGAATCTGGGGGTAAACTTCCCCACAAGGTACTGAAAGCAGGGCTGGCAAGCACGCCTCTGCTCAGAGCAGGGGAGCCATTTGGAGGAAGACTGAGTCAGCAGACATTCTAGACAGGGAGTCGGAGCCCTGAGTGATTACAGCACCCGAGTGAGTCTGAGCATTTGTCATCCGCACCCACTGATTCCTCATCAAAGGCCCAGGGAAGCTGATGATGCAACCTCAGGGCCCTCTGTCAGGTCTTCCCACTGTGGAACTTGGGACAAGTCCTCTTTGTGTGTTTTCCTTTCTGAAAAATGGAGACGAATTGGCCAAACTGGAACAATATTATCACAAAATCTGACATTGAAGTACCTGGACTATATGCATGTTTGGGCTTCCCAGGTGGCACATGGGCTCCCAGACTCTGGAGCACAGGCTCCATAGTTGTGGGACATGGGCTTAGTTGCTCTGAGGCCTGTGGGATCTTCCCCAGATCAGGGATCAAACCCGAGTCTCGTGCGTTGGGAGGCTGATGGATTCTTTACCATTGAGCCACCGGGGACGCCCGATTTTTGTTTTGATTCTGGGAAGATATAAGTCAGGCTGGGCACCATTTCCATGTGACAGAGCAAAAATTTACACCATTATACAATGGCTTTTGTTTCTTTTTTGCCAGCTCTTAAAGTTGACCATAGGGTAGGTGTTATCAATAAGATCAACTCTGCATCTGGAGACCAGTTTCTGGTCCTGGAAAAGGCCCAGAGCAAGTTGGATTTGTCAGAATTTCCGGTCCCAGGCAGATGGCAGGACTAGACACTGTATCCTAGACCCAGGCCTGCTTCTGTCATCCGTGGATGGAGAGCCCCGACCTCTCAGCCTGCTTCCCCATCTGTAAAATGGGAGATCTGGCCTATTCCTGTGTTTCCCCAAATTCAGTTATTTGTAAAGGAACCACCTTTATTCTTTTTGCATCTCCCTTGTCTCTTATTCCATTTTCACTCACCACCCCTCCCCCACAATTGACTCACTTTTAAAACAAACATATTTGAAAAGGATACTTCGTGTCACAGTGGAAAAACATTGTCACCAGGTAAAGGAAGGTAACCATAAATAAACCCCAAACAGTGTTATTAAATCCCAGCTGGTGCTGTTGCCTGTTCTCAGAGGGAGGCCTGCTCTTCTGGTTAAAAGGAAAATTAGCCAGAGGTGAAGAGGTGTTCAAAGTCACCCACAGCACACTGAGCCTTTTTCATTGACCAGTATAAAGAATTGGAAGGAAAATAAAGTTTTCTCACCTGTAGACAGAGTAGTAATGTATAGATACTTTGTTCGGTAAAGACTTGTGGAGCCTCTGCTGTGCACTGGGAGCTGCGCTGGAAGCTCAGAGCATAGAGGGGATTGGGGTTTGGAAGAGTGGCTAAGAAAATGATTTTTGTTGTCATTGTTTTTGAAAATGATTTTTTTTTTTTAGATCTGAGTGTTTTGAATGAACAATAAAACTCTTTCAGTACAGAATAATTCCAGGCTTCCCAGGTAGCTCAGTGGTAATGAATGCAGGTTTGATCCCTGGGTTGGGAAGATCCCTTGGAAAAGAGAATGCAAGCCAGTCCAGTATTCTTGCCTGAAAAACCCCATGGACAGAGGAACCTGGTGGGCTACCATCCATGAGGTTGTAAAAAGTTGGACATGGCTTAGTGACAGTACACACACATATGCATGTTTGTGTTACTGAATCATGAATGTGTTATCCCCATTCTACATAGGCTCAGAGGAAGTACACTGTCCGGCTCCTGAGAGTCCATTCTCTGGTCCTGGAAGCACTCCTACCCCACCCAGCACCGGCACAGTGCCTGGTCCCATCAACCAGCTCCCATTCCCAAGTGCTCACTAGCTGTCAGGTGCTATGCTGAGCACAAGGTCCCCAGGCCTTGTCTCCAAGTCCTCCCAGAAAGACTGCAGAGTCAGTACTATTAATACACCCATTCTGGAAAAGAGGAAACTGAGTCTTAGCATGGGGAGCCGACCTCATGCTTATGAATGACAGATCTAGGGCTTGAACTCAGTGCTACCCGAGTAATCATGAACAGACCAGTCCTGGATCCAGGCCAGCCAAGAAGACGGCGGCGACCTCAGCATGGAGGAGGCACCCTTTCTGGCAGGATCTGAGACTTGGTGGCTGTTCCTGCCCAGACAGAACACAGCAGCTGGGCTGTGTGTCTGCTCTCTAGGAGGCTCCAGGCATCGTGTTCCCCTGACTTGTAGCCTGCCAGACTCAGGAGAGAGGCCAGTGCCAAGATTAGGGCTGAATGCCTCTGTGGCAACCAGGAAGGGGCAAAACAAACTGTGGGCAAGGGCACCACCTCCCTGCACCATCTGCCTCCTGCTGTCTCAGAGAGCCACTGCACTGTTAGATCCTGGTTGAAGCCCCGGAAGAGGGTACTGGGTTTACGCTACCACTTCTGTGAAGCCCTCCTGGATTGTTCCATGGGCCAAGCCCCTCCAACCTGCTCATGCGTGCTAAGTCGCTTCAGTCGCGCCTGACTATCCCTTAAAGTCGGGCCACCTGGGAAGCCGCCAGTCTGCTGCTGCTGTTACTGAAAGGACCTCGTTGGCACTGACGTCATCTGTGACTATTATCTCAGGTGGTGCTCATGGTAAAGAATCCACCTGCCAGTGCAGGAGACATGGGTTCAACCCCTGAGTCAGGAAGATCCCTGGAAAAGGAAAGAGCAACCCACTCCAGTATTCTTGCCCGCATAACCCTGTATACAGAGGTACCTGGTGGGCTACTCTTTGCACAAACTGGTGGGGTCACAAAGAGTCGGATGCAACTGAGCACATGCTCGCTCATATACTCACATGGTGGAAGAAAGTTCTGTATACCTAGAAAGGCCTGGAGCACTTTTCATCAGGATTCCACAGGGCTCACTCATCACACAGTAAGTATACATACAGTAAGTGCTCAATAAATGCAGGTGCACTGACACATCATCCCACGAGGTGTTTAGAAAGGACATGATAACCACAGTGTCACTCTTTGCTCCTGGAGTGGGAGGCAGAATAGGCCAGTGGTGGGAACCCAAGCTCTGGTGTGAAAATCGTTGGTCAGGTCTTGGCTCTGCTTCTTACTGGCTGTGTGACCTTGAGCAAGTTACTTGACCTTTCTATGCCTCGGTCTCTGCATTCATGAAATGGGAATATAATATTTAGGGAGTGATTATCTAGGTTATTAGGTAGTGTGTGTAAAGCCTGGAAAGAGTGCTGGTTAGCTGTTCTCACTCTTGGTCATCAGAGGCTCCTGACATACTATGTTTCACTGATTCCAGGATGTTATGGATTATAAGAACACATTAGTTCATGTGCCACTAAGAATAACTCTGCTGATTAAACTGATAGAAAGCTATTATCACTTAGGATGTTTGGGGTTTTTTAGCATTGGAAAGTTTCCTTGATCATACAGTGTATGATCTATGAGTACCTTAAAAGAAAAACGTAGTTGACGTAAGTGGATCAAGATATTTTTTAGGCAAAGACAGTTTTACCCTGACTGCCACTGTATCAACAGCAGTGGTGAGATTTATTGACTTGACTGCAGAGATTTTGGGAAATGTGCTTCTTATAATCAGTGAAATATAAAATTCAGCAATACAAGAGGAAAGGCAGGACAATGCTGAGAGAAAAGGCTGTATCTTTTCATTCTTTGGGTCATTCACTCATCTGTTTGACACATAACTACTGAGCACATACTCTGTACCAAGAATTGCCCCTGAGGAGACCTAGGGGTGGGTAGGGGGGGGTGTTCCGTTCCGTTGCTCAGTCGTGTCCGACTCTTTGCGACCCCGTGGACTGTAGCCTACCAGGCTTCTCCGTCCATGGGATTCTCCAGGCAAGAATACTGGAGTGGGTTACCGTTTCCTTCTCCAGGGGATCTTCCCGACCCAGGGATCGAACCCGGGTCTCCCGCATTGGAGGCAGATGCTTTAACCTCTGAGCCACCAGGGAAGCCCAGTGGGGGTGTAGGGGGCCCTAAAGGAGATAATTCTCATAAAGGGCATGGTAAATGCCTACTGCATGTTAGCCCTCACTAGATTTCCATTCTGAGGCCCAGGCCTGAATCTCCCATTGGGTCCAGCTGACAACCACTCTGTACCCAGGTTCTTCTTCTTTCCTGCTGATGGGCACACACTGTCTTCTGGCTTATTTCAGGTGGCTCAGTGGTAAAGAACACGACTGCCAATGTAGGAGACCCAACAGACGTGGGTTTGATCTCTAGATCAGGAAGATCTCCTGGAGTAGGAAATGGCAACACACTCCAGTATCCTTGCCTGGAAAATCCCATGGACAGAGGAGGCTGGTAAGGGTACAATCCATGGGGTTGCAGAGAGTCAGACACAACTGAGCACGCATGCAGGCTTCAGGGCCTGTTTAGGGAGTTGCATTAGTTCTCAGGGTGGCAAGAAGGACACTCTGCTCTCTCCTGTTAGAAGAGAGAAGGGTTTGCAGGTTCCCCCTAGGTTTCCCCCTAGGGTTTCAGGAAACCCTAAACAGAATAGGCACAATGAGCTCCTTGTGTGACATTCAACATGTGGGTATTGATTAGATGTAACCTCTTGCTCAGACCAGTGGCTGGGGCTCATTAAAGTCTTGATCAGAGTGCGGGCTGTGCCTTCTGGGTCAGTGGGTGGCTCAGGGTCACCCCAGGGGGTTGGTGCCCTCCAGTCTCCCAAGTGGCCCAGAAATTCCAACACCTTTGTGAATCCAAAAGGAATCATTGTGACTACCTTTTCCACCAAGAAATGACACCCAATACACACCTGAGACCCTGCTTTCGATGCTCAGATGGGGAACTGTGGTGGCCATCAGGGGGAGCTCACCTTGGTTCCTAATGATAACAGGTGTGAGAGGTGGCTGCAACAGGTGTGGGGAATAGGTGCTTCCGGGCCAGAGGGCAAAGGACCAGGCACTGGAGCCCCATCCAGTCTACACCCCTCTCAGTGTTCACTTCAACAGATGCCATCACCCGCTGCAGCAAAAACAATGTCTCATGGGGTGATGTGGGGCAGAAGTGAGCAGAAAAGCTAGGCAAAATCTGAAAACCCTCCCAAACTGAGCAGAGACTGGGTCCTGAACATGGATGGGATGCCCCACATCGGCAAGGCTAAAGCCATCCCCCAGGCTCTGTCGGGTCTTACACCATGAAGGTGGCCAGGCCTGGAGGGGATGATGCCCTGAAGCCATCTGGTCCAGCCCCCTGACTCCAGGCAGGACAACACCCATTCAGGCACAAGCTGACTCACCCTCAGCTCTTCACTGGGAAGTGAAGTTGCTCCTCCTCATCCTGCCTTCCAGGAAAACCAGGCTTTCCAGAAACCCAGAGCTTGCCTCGTCTAGCCTGGGGATGTTGGTGAGGGGAGTGGGTAGGGGAGTGGTGGTGGAGGGGGTGGTAGGGGGAACTGGCTTGGGGCCAGCCCACCCTGACCTCATCACATTCTTGGAGGCAGGGAGGGGCTGGGCCATCCCTCTCCAGCCTCCCAAAATCTGCTGCTGTGGACTGTGGGCTGGCTTCCAGACAGAAGAGCCCAGTGGGGCCCGAGAGCCAACTGTCTGCTTCCATTTGGGAAGGAGAGCAGCGCAAGCCTCAGTTCAAGTCCCCACTCTGCCTGGTCCTCCTGTGCAGCCCCAAGCAAGTGATCTAAGCTCTCTGAGCTCAGTTCCCAATTGTGAAATGGAGAGGACAGTAATGCCTAACTCCTTAGGGTTGCCTTGAGAAGTAAAGAAGATCTCTTACTCTTTTGCATAATTCCTGGGGCATTCTTTTTGCTCAGTAAATATTAGCTACCTGGAAAGCTAAAGTATTTAAACACAAAGGGCGTTTTCCTGGTGCCCCCACTTCCAGAGGAGTCAGGAGAGCAGGCAATGGCTCAGCCCAGACCCTGGGGACAGGGGGCAGCATGGTGGTGGTGGCCGAGGGCTGCCAGAGCTAGTGGGGAGGCACAGGTTTAGCAGCCAGACAGCCTGGATTCAGATCCCGACTTGTCACTGTGATGTTGGGCTAACCACTTAAACAACCTTCTGTGCATCTGTTTCCCCCTCTATAAAATGGGGGAAATAATAACACCAGCTTCGCAGGTTATCATAAGGATAATAAGACTCCAACTAAAAAGCACTAGAACATGGCCTGTAACACACACACATGAAGTCTGTCTGGCCATTATTGTCTATATTTTTTTAGTCTGTCCAGAGTCCTCTTCATCCACCCCCAGTCATAGCAATAACAATAATAATAACACTGACAGCCACAGTTAATTGTCCTCTCCCTTGTACATTTTCTCAACAAACCCACAACACCATCCGCACCTTCCAGGTGGGAAGACTGAGGCTCAGGAAATCTGGGTATGGTGGCCAAGATCACACTGGTAGAGACAGGATTTGAACTCAGGTCTCGGACTGCAGAGCCCACACCCTTAGACATTGACTAAGCTGCGCTTTTATGGGGACTGCAGGGGAGCCAGAGACCCAACACATAAATCCTCGAAAACCAACAGCCCTTGAGACAGTGGCCTGGCAAACACTGACTGTCCCGGCGTCCAGGTGTGAGTGTTCAAAGAGAGGGGGTGGATGTAGCCCTGGCCCTAAGGACTAGGTAGGATTTGAACTGGAGCATTGGAGGCTGTGGTTTCAGGTGGGGCAAAGGTGCGGAGGTGGGGCTGGGCGGGGCGCAGGTGGGGCCCCAGCGAGAGGCCTGGTCGGGGATAAAGTCAGGGGCAGGCGAGGGGGCTGGCCAGCCTCCAAGTGGACTTCTGACACCAAGTAAAAGGCTGAGGCTCAGAGATGCCTCAAAAGCCCAGAACTGGAGACCCAAGGACAAAACAGATCCCCGGCTCGCACTCAGCCTAGAAGCGGGATCAAGGAGAACGGCTGGAGCCCTTCCACCCCGCTTTCTTAGTCTGTGCTCCTCTCCGGGCCAACACACCCAGCATGGCAGCTGGAATCCAGGGCACACCCAGCACATGCCGCCCACCGCACCCCCCCATCCCCGTCCTGACACAGGACTCCCTACGAAAACAGATCCAACCCACCATCAGCGGTGAAACTTTTACTGGTGGTTTCTTAGGAATATAAAAGGCAAGTTTCCTAGTAGCACAAGACTTCCCGAAAAATCTGACCTCCCATTCCCAGCTTCTTCTCTAGAAGTTCCTTTCCCAAGGCCACAGCTTCGTGTCTCCTCTCCAGTCCCAGCCATTCCTCTCCTTGCTCGCAGAGCCCCAGTCGGCCTGCAGCCGTCACACACATACACCGAGGGCCGTGAGCAGGACAGGCTGCGTAGTTTGCAGGGCCTGGTGGAGAAAGAAAATGTAGGGGTCCTCGTTCAGAGAGTATGGAGAATTTCAAGATGGTGACCGCAGAGCATTAAATCAAGCGTGGGCCCTTCCAAGCACAGACTAGCATCCCTGTGGAGCTGACCCTGGCCCTTAGAGCGTGCCCTGTATGGACTAGAACGTCAAGTTCCATTTTTTTTTTTCTCTCTTTTTAAGAACAGATTTGGTAACTTTACTCTTGGACTTTCTTTTTAATTGGAGAATGATTGCTTTACAATGTTGTGCTGGTTTATGCCATATAGCAACGTGAATCAGTCATATGTGTACCTGTCCCCTCCCTTGTGAACCTCCCTCCCACCCCAAGTTTCATGAATTTTAAAACTGAGATCTGAGATTCCTCTCCTTCCAAGCCCCACCCCCCCAAATAAATGCATATTTTAAAGATAGCTGCCCTGGGCCATACCCAACCCCACCCTCAAATCTCAACAGCTCACATGCTGCCCTCAATCCCACGATAGAAATATTTGAGGTCTCCTATTTGAACTGATCATACCTTTTGGAAAAGTGCTTTTCCATGTTCTTTACAAGGGAGGAGTTTATCATCTCATTTTACAAATCAGGCAAACTGAGATTCGGAAACGCCCACCTGAGCTGGCACCTTGCTGGCCAGTAGATCCATGGCACCGAACCTCTGATCTCCAGACCCCTCAGCCTGAAGTGACTTCCACTGAAGAAAACATCTGGATGCCATATAAGGTGAAAGAACAAGTGCAAACCTCAACACCAAAGGAATTCATTTTACTTGTCTGGTAACAGCGATTTCTCATGTTGAAAGAGCCTCACCCAACTCAGACACACACCAGACCTGAATCAGACTTGCATCAGCAGAAGTTCTGATGGAAACGCGGGAAGTGTCCCCGTCCTTGCCTGACTCATCACACCCGATGCTCCTGCAACCACAGACTGAGAAGAAAAAAGGGGGGCCCAAGCTTCTATTCCAAAAGGGTATAGAAAGGTTAGTCACTTTGTTTTACTCCTCTTTAAAACCTGGGAAATCTTTTTTTTTTTAAGTGAACTGTTACTTTTGGAATCAGAGGTGTAATGATAATATGGAGAGTCCCCTTAGCCAGTTTTACCCATTAATTTTTTCTTTTAACCTCCAAATTTTCCAGCATTTATTTCCTGAGAATGAAGCCATTCTCCTATTAGTATATAACCATACACCATTATCACCCCATTATTAACATTTATATTTCCGAAGTGGGTTTGTCATGGCCAAGAATTGGCACATGGCTATTAACTAAACTCCAGGCTTGACTTGGGTTTCACTTGGATTTTTCTACTAATGTCCTCTTTTTGTTCCAAGACTCAATCCAGGGAGAGCATGACGTTTACCTGTCACGTCTCCTCTAGTCTATAACAGTTTCTCCCCATTTTTCCAGACGTGGATAGTCTTAGAATTTCCTTGTGGTCCAGTGGTTAGTACTCGGTGCTCTTCACTGCTGAGGGTCTGGGTTCAGTTTCTGGTCAGGGCACTAAGATCCCACAAGTCACAGGCATGGCAAAAAAAAGCCGTGGACAGTCTTGAGGAATGGCAGGTCTCTTGTCGAGTGTCCACCAGTCTGTGTGGTTTTCTCCCCATTATACCAGGGTTATACATTTTTAATGTTTGAGTAATCTCGGGAGTTGGCGATGGACAGGGAGGCCTGACGTGCTGCAGTCCATGGGTCACAAGGAGTTGGACACAACTGAACTGAACTGAACTGATCCATTTAGATGAGGTGCCCTTCTCATCACATCCCAGGGCTCTGTGGCACCCACATGACACCACTGGTGAGATTCCTCTTGAGCCTGTGCGTAAGCTGGTATCTGTCAGGCTTTTCCACTGTGAAATGACTACTTTTCACTTTCCAAACTCAACTTTTGGAAATGAGTCCGTAAGTCTAAGCCACCCTCAAGTGGGACAGGGCAGGAAACCTGGCTTTTTTTTTTTCCTTCTCTTTTTTTTGGCATGTAGAATCTTAGTTCCCCAACCAAGGATTGAACCTGAGTCCCCTGCAGTGGAAGCCCCGAAAGCTTGGTATTTTTAATGTTAATTAAAGTACCTTAAAAATTTCTGGTTTAAAGTGCAAAAGATACCAAAGGATTCAAGGCAAAACTTTTCTCCCCATCTCAAACACTTCAAGTAACAATGTTAACCATTTTATTATGAATCATTCCAGAGGTATTTTCTGCACAGACAGGTAAACATACATACTTTGTTCCACCTTTATTATACAAAGGTAGCACACTGGCCATACTATTCTGCACCCAGCCACAGTGAGACCCTATAATCCACACAAGTTGTTTGACATGATGGATGATTAAACAAATCACAATACTGTAGAGCAAGGGCCTGGCCACCACCACCAGCGGTTACACAAATAAACAGTATTTGTTATCATGAAAAGGTAATATGTCAAATGAAAATAAAATCAAGTGCAGAACACATATAATTTCTTTTGATGAATGATATCTTTCAGGAGGATAAGGTTCAGAAGTCACAGGAGACTGTAAATGCCCATGAAAAAACAGAAGACTAGTGAGTATATTGTTTTGCAATATGTGAAGAAAAATAAAACGATGGGTTTGTGAGCTTTGGGGGAAGACAAACTCGAGGATCCCGAAGCCAGCCACTGGTAGATGGCCAGACCTTGTCAGTCTTTTCCTCCTCAGGGAGCGAAGGGCTGTTTGACTTTCTAGAATCTGTTTCCTTGGAAGGAGGGTGTTTGCAGTTAACTGCATTGTGGAAATAGGAGTAGAGCAAACACCCCGCCCAGGGCAGGGACAGGATGTAAATTCCTCAGGCCTGAACTGTCAGGCTCCAGGCCACACATTTGTGGATGCCCCACACCCCAGCATGCCCACAGCCTGCAGGATGAGGTGCTGTCTTTCAGCCTGGCGTTTCTTCATTCATTCATTCACCCATTTATCCACTCAGCCACCCACCCATTCATCCATCTGCTCATCCATCCATCCACCCATCCACCTGTCCATCCATTCATTCGTCTATCTATCCACCCATCCATTCATCCATCTGCTCATCCATCCATCCATCCACCCATTCACCTGTCCACCCATTCATCCATCCATCCATCCATCTGCTCATCCATCCATCCATCCACCCATTCACCTGTCCACCCATTCATCCATCCATCCATCCATCCATCCATTCATCCATCTGCTCATCCATCCATCCATCCACCCATTCACCTGTCCACCCATTCATCCATCCATCCATCCATTCACCTGCCCATCCATTCATTCGTCTATCTATCCATCCATCCATTCATCCATCTGCTCATCCATCCATCCATCCACCCAGTCACCTGTCCACCCATTCATTCGTCTATCTATCCATCCATCCATCCATCCATCTGCTCATCCATCCATCCATCCACCCATCCACCTGTCCATCCATTCATCCATCTGCTCATCCATCCAGCCAGCCAGCCATTCACCTGTCCATCCATTCATCCATCTGCTCATCCATCCATCCATCCACCCATTCACCTGCCCATCCATTCATTCATCTATCTATCCATCCACCCATTCATCCATCTGCTCATCCATCCATCCATCCACCCATTCACCTGCCCATCCATTCATTCGTCTATCTATCCATCCATCCATCCACCCATTCACCTGTCCACCCATTCATTCGTCTATCTATCCATCCACCCATTCATCCATCTGCTCATCCATCCATCCATCCACCCAGTCACCTGTCCACCCATTCATTC
Organism: Moschus berezovskii; assembly: GCF_049115385.1. NCBI lineage: Eukaryota > Metazoa > Chordata > Mammalia > Artiodactyla > Moschidae > Moschus > Moschus berezovskii. The sequence continues at coordinate 17,230,589 of NC_142483.1, forward strand.
ATCTATCCATCCATCCATCCATTCATCCACCCATCCATCCACCCATCCACCTGTCCATCCATTCATCCATCTGCTCATTCATCCATCCATCCACCCAGTCACCTACCCATCCATCCATTCGTCTATCCATCCATTCATCCATTCACCTTTCCACTCATTGGTTTCCTTCTTTAACTCAGGATTTACTATATGGCTGACCCTTTTCCAGACAAAGGGACACAGCTGTGGCTGAGATGGACCGAGGCCCCTCCTCATGGAAGGTACAGTCTGGTAGAGAACTAACCCAGTGTGGGGAGTGCCTCAGCATCTCGGGCATTTTAAGATCACAGAAGGAACTACGCCACCTGAGGAGCAGGGCTGCTTCATGGCGGAGGTTACAACTAAGTTCAGCAGGAGCTAGTCACAGAGCTGAAGGGAGAAAAGGGAAATACCAGATGAAGGGAGCAAGAAAAGACCCACAGACCAGAATTACCACCCAGTAACCAAACCCTTGCCCTAGTTTGGACCCTGTGCCAGGCTCTTGGCAGTCAAAACCCCTCAGTTCACCCAGAGTAGCCCTGTGAGGAAGACAGTATGATCTCCTTTTTGTCCAGCTTTGTTGAGACATTATTGACACACAATATGTTAGTTTAAGCTAAACAATGCACTGACTTGATACATATATGTATATTATGAAATGACTGTTACAATAAAGTTAGTTAATACCCCCATCCTCTCACATAATTACCACTTTCTTGTAGTTCTAACATTTAGGGTCTACTCTGTTAACTTTCAAGTATCTAATACAGTACTGTTAATTACAGCCACCATGCTGCACATTAGAGCTCCAGAATTTATTCACTATAAGTCTGGAAACGTGCACCTCTGCACCCAGCACCTCCCCATTTCCCTCACTCCCTGGCCCCAGCAACCACCAATCTACTTTGTATTTCTATGAGTTCAACCCTTTTACATTCTACAAGTGAGAACATACAGTATTTATCTTTGTCTGCCTTATATTGGGGCTTCCCTTGTGGCTCAGCGGTTAAGAATCTGTCTGCGATGCGGGGAGCCACTGCCAGGAGCCATAGGAGACATGGGTTCGATCCCTGGGTCAGGAAGATGTCCTGGGGGAGGGCATGGCAACCCACTCCAGTATTCTTGCCTGGAGAATCCCATGGACAGAGGAGCCTGGCGGGCTACAGTCCATAGGGTCGCAAAGAGTCGGGCATGACTGAAGCGACTTAGCATGCATGCATGCATGCCTTATTTCACTTAGTATAATGCCTTCAAGGTCTATGTATATTGTTGCCAAAGGCTTTTTTGCTTAATAATATCTTTATCAAATCATCCAGGGATGGCACGTAGGTTGTTTCCACATCATGACTATTGTGAATAATGTTGCAGTGAACATGTGAACTCGTCTCTCGGAGAGAGTGATTTCATTTTTTAGGATATATACCCAGAAGTGGGATTGCTGGGTCATATGATAGTTCTATTTTTAATATTTTTGAAGAACTTCCATACTATTTTCCTGAGCGGCTGCGTCAGTTCACCTTCCCACCAAAAGCGCACAAGGGTTCCCTCTTTTCCACATCTTTGCCAACACGTGTTATCTCTTATATTTTGATGACAATCATTCTAAAAGGTGTGAGATGACATCTCATTGTGGTTTTGATATGCATTTCCCTGATGATTATTGGTGTTGACTATCTTTTCATGTACCTGTTGGCCATTTGGATATCTTTTTTGGAAAAATGTATTATCTCCCTTTTAAAGATAAGGATGCTGAAGGTCAGGCCTGAGGTTGACTTTCTTTTCTGTGACTCTCCCTGGTGCCCAGCCCAAGCCCTGACATACAAAATGTGCTCAGGAATTGCAGCATGAGCTAGAGTCTGTACATCAGATGCCCCCATTACCAGGGAACATGCATATGTCCCCAAAACCCTCCAGCCACTGCTTCCTGGTCCGTAAAGTAGGGACACTTTCAAAATCAGCATTTGTAGAGCACCAACCTAGATAGTATATTAAAAAGCAGAGACATTACTTTGCCAACAAAGGTCTGACTAGTCAAGGCTATGGTTTTTCCAGTGGTCATGTATGGATGTGAGAGTTGGACTGTGAAGAAAGCTGATCACCATTTTGAACTGTGGTGCTGGAGAAGACTCTTGAGAGTCCCTTGGACTGCAAGGAGATCCAACCAGTCCATTCTAAAGGAGATCGATCCTGGGTGTTCATTGGAAGGACTGATGCTAAAGCTGAAACTCCAATACTTTGGCCACCTCATGCAAAGAGTTGACTCACTGGAAAAGACTCTGATGCTGGGAAGGATTGGGGGCAGGAGGAGAAGGGGACAACAGAGAATGAGATGGCTGGATGGCATCACCGACACGATGGACAGGAGTTTGAGTGAACTCCGGGAGTTGGCAATAGACAGGGAGGCCTGGCGTGCTGTGATTCATGGGGTCACAAAGAGTCGGTCACAACTGAGCAACTGAACTGAACTGACCTGAACTGTGTGCTGTGCTGGGGAAAAGAGCAAGCAATGCAGAGTTCCTGGCTCCAGGAACTTCTATGGGAGGATCTGAAAAGTTTGCTGGAAATTATAATTCACCTCTAGTAACTCATTTAGTAAAGAATCTGACTGCAATACAGGAGACCTGGTTTTAATTTCTGGGTTGAGAAGATCCCTGGAGAAGGAAATGGCAACCCACTCCAGTATTCTTGCCTGGAGAATCCCCTGGACAGAGGAGCCTGGCAGGCTACAGTCCATAGGGTCGCAAGAGTCAGACACAGCTTAGTGACTAAACCACCAGCACCATAATCCACCCTAGCAAAGTTTGCTCTGAGGGGGACATATAGTGCTCTGGTGAGCACAGCTTGACTAGCTATCAGAATTAATGAGATGATACGTGCTAAGTAGAGAAGTCAGTGGTTTCCTATTTGCTTGGCACTGTGCTGAGTGTTTTCTATGAACTAACTTGCTTAGTCATCACAGTTCTACCAGGTCAGTATGATTATGATCAGCACATATATTGAGAAGGAGGTAGTGGAGGCTCAGAGGGGTTAGGTAACTTGCCCTAGGTCACACAGCCGGTGAATTGCAGAGCTGGAATCAGAACCCACCCAGGCTGTCTTGTCCTCAACTGCAGGCTGTCCTGGGTCAGAGAGGCTAACAGGCAACACTGAATTTTCCTCTTCTACCTCTTAGAAGACAGATAAGGATCATAGCTACAGATCATGGAGCCGGGGGAGGGGGGTCCCAGGGTTAGAGAAGTACCTCAAAAAAGGCCTATTTTTGGAAGCTCAAAAGAAGATCTGCCCCGAATCCTGGTTCTCAGCAGTGGGCCACATTCTGTCAGCTGGACTTCTCCAGGGTTTATTTTTTATTATTTATTTTTCTGAAGGTTTTTTGTTTTTTGGCCATACCAAACAGCATATGGGATACAGTTTCCCAGCCAGGGATGGAACCTAGGGCCCCCTGCATTGGAAGCATAGAGTCTTAACCATAGATCCACCAGGGAATTCCTTTCTCCAGGGTCTAGAGCAGAGAGATGCCTGGGAAGATATTGGGGTGCGGTGTCCCATAGCTTCGGCCTGATGTCAGAAACCAACCTTGCTCCTTGGGCTTCAGCCCCTTGCCCTGAAGTACCTGCCAGGCCCTGAAACTGGAAGCAGCTTTCTTCCCTCACCGCTAAGGGACAGGCCTCGGAGGCCTCAAGTCGCAGTGACTGCAGCCTAGCTGGCCTTTCCCCGTCTGTCAGGACTACTCCCCACTTTCCACATCCACCCCCGCAATCTGAGCATTATTCATGCCTGAAACATCTCAGAAAGCCACAACAGCCCTGCCCTCCACCCAGATCCACACAGCCTCATAGCTGGTGTTCTTTAAAAGGTCATCTTCCTCCCTGCCCTTACCGACAACCCCTTCCCCCCTCCCGTGGCCCTTCATACCTCCCTGTTTCCCTGCACGGAGCAGGGACATGCCTGCCTTTCCAGCTGCGTGGCCCCCATCAGGAATTTGCCCGCAGACACCACCTTCCTATCTGCCTCTGGGGCCTTCGGCTGCTGAGCTGGCCTGTCAAGCACCTGCAGTCAAGACCTGTGGAATCTGCTAATGTTTCCACGCCAGCCTGTCCTGGAGAAAGTACGTGACATTGAGTAAAAGCCTGTCCCACCTGCTTCAAGGGACCCAGAAGGCTTGGGCCTCAGTCCTGGCCCTGCCCATTTCCAAAACAGGGGGAGCCACTCTATTTTATTTATTTACTTTGGCTATGTCTTGAGGCATGCAGGATCTTTGTTCCCCAACCAGGATCGAACCCATGCCTGCCCCCTGCATTGGAAGCATAGAGTCTTAACCACTGGACTAGCAGGGGAGTCCTTGAGAGGCACTCTTCCGTCATTGCCACTGCCACTAGTCCCCAGGATCAAGGCTCCTGGGCGGGATGGTCCCTGTGAGGACAATACCGCACACTCAGGGCACACCCAGATCCCTTCAGCCTATGCCAGTTACTTCCAGCTGCCAGTCACCATGTCCTTCTGCCCGATGACTTTCTGGTCACTTGCTCACCAGGTGAGTGCTTTCTATAAACTAACTTGTTTAGTCATCATGATAAATCCCCACTCTGACTGCACAGGAGAGCCAGAAGGGCCTCAAATGAACACCCCACCCCCACCCCCATCAGTAGCCGTCCACCAATAACTGATGGTAAAGCCCCCAGCTCCTCCCTATTCCACCTTCCAAGAACAGCCCTCTCATTAACTCACCCTTTTTGGGCTTCCACCTTGCCTGTCTCACCTCCCACCTCCCCTGCTAGTACTTCCTGGGATCACTTTCCAGATAAATGTCTGGCATTTGAATCCGAGGCTTGGGTCTGCTTGTGAGGAAACCCAAACTAAGACAACATTTAATGTGCAATGTGTGTCGAGCACTTTGTACCAAGCACCGTGTTCAACACTTCACACGGCTGGACTCATTCCATCCTGCGACAGGCAGGGCTCTGAGGCAGGGACCGTGATTGTCTCCATTTCGCAGATGCAGAAACTGACTCAGAGCTGGGGCTCAAAGCCAATTGACTCCTCCCTGACCCCATCCTCCAGTCGGCCTGAATTGTTTTCAGTTCCTCAAACTTCTCCGCTCACTCTCCTCCTTCGCTCTGCCTTCTGAGGCACAGGGAGGATAAGTCACTTGGTCACAGCAAGTTAGAACCACTTGGACTCAAGAGGAGGCCTCCAGGCTGGAAGCCCTTACACTTTACCCCAGTGGTAGGTGAACAATAGCCCCTCAAGGAGTCCACGCCCGGACCCTGTGACTATAATTGTGCGGACATGATTAAGTAAAGGATCTTGAGGTGGGGAGATGATCCTGGGTTATCAGAATGGGCTCAATGTAATCACAACAGTCATTTTAAGAGGGTGTCCTCCACCCTCTCTTTCAGACAGAAGATCATGTGATGACAAAGCAGAAGAACAGAGAGAAACTGGAAGATGCTACGCTGCTCCCTTTGGAGATGGAAGACAGAGTCAAGAGCCAGGAGATGCAGGAAAATGCAAGGAAACATTCTCCACTGGAGCCTCTAAAACATTCTCCCCTGGAGCACCTTGATCCTAGCCCAGGGAAACTGACTTTGGATTTCTGGCCTCTAGAACCAAAAGAGAACACATTGGTGTTGAGCTAAGCCACTGCATTTATGTTGGTTTGTTACAGCAGCCCCAGGAAACAAATGCAACTACTGAACCTGTCCATCCCCGACCAACGGCTCAATAGCTGTGGTTCGAGACAGCTGACACCTGGCGGGTACATCACCAGGCCCTGGGCCTATTGCAACCCATCCCTGGGGACACCTGGGGCCAGAAGCACAGAGAAGGGCTCGCCTGGTCTGAAGGATCAGGGAAGACCCCCTGAGCTTGAGTGCACTTCAGCGTAGGCTGGGAGGAAAGGGCAAGGAATGGTGCCAAACAAGGAGCAAGCGAGTGCAGACGCCAGGAGGTGAGAGAAAGCTCAGTCATTTGAGGAACTGAAATGATTCAGTGTGGCCAGACTTTGAGGGAGAAGTGGTAGAAGCCCTGCGGTGCAGTGGGTTGGAGGGTGGGCTCCGTGGGTGCTTGGGCGTGAGGCCGTGCCTTGCTGTCTCCCAAGTGTGTGATTTGGGCAAGTAACTTGACCTTTCTGTGCCCTAATTTCCTCACCTGCCTGATGGTATTTTATGTGCCTGTTTTCTTTATCTTCATTTATTTAAAAATTTTTATAATTTTTATAAGATTTTAAAGGCAACTTTCCATTTATAGTTACTACAAAATATTGGGTTTATTCCCACATTATACAGTATATCCCTGAGCCTATTTTACTGTCGATCATTTCTACAGCGTCCCCCACCCCCAACCTGATGGTATTTTCCTCACAGGGTTCCGTGAGGTGTAAGTGCATCTATAGCAGTTGGAACAGTGTCTGGCAGAGGAAGGATCAGTAACTCTGTCATTGACGCCTACCCCTATCAACAGCAAGGTGGCTTGCTTCTCTTTTATTGGGAAGCAGCACTGGATGAAGATTTTCTGGATTCTGATGGTGATGATGATGAACATGATGACAGCTACCGCTTCCTGATCACCTGCTGTGCTCAGCCCTCATTACCTACCTGATTTTGCAAGTGTGAGGTGGGTATTACCGTTATTCCTGCGTAACTCAGATTTAAACCTGGGTCTGAGTCTAGAGGCTTCCCAGGTGGCTCAGTGGTGAAGAATCTGCCTGCCAATGCAGGAAACTCGGATTTGATCCAGGGGTGGGGAAGATCCCCTGGAGAAGGAAGTGGCAACCCACTCCAGTATTCTTGCCTGGAAAATCGCAAGGACAGAGGAGCCTGGTGGGCTACGGTCCATGGGGTTGCAAAGAGCTGGGACACAACTGAGTGACTGAGCCCTGAGTCTAGAATCCCTGCCTTGCCTGGGCTGCCTGTGTTTTCCTGGGAGGCAGTCTGGGGCTGTGACCCAGAGAAGGGCCCTGGAGTCAGCCCTATTAATAGCATGCTTGGCTAACATCTCAGTTAACCAAGTTCTACTTCATGGGGCCTCAGTTCCTACTCTTCATGGGGCTGTGTGAGAATTAAATGGGTCAAAATGTAGCTCTCCAGTGAGCTGTTGCCGTGATTATCATTGTTGTCACCAGAGGAATTTTGCATTCTAGAAAGACACATGGTCCAGTAGACTCCTTCTGGTCCTAACCAACCTGGGATTGAATGGCTGGTCAACCATCGACACCAAGAGAGGTGCAAACTTCTCACACTTGGAGAGCGGGGGCCCCTCAGAGACCTCGTTATGCTGGGCCAGCCATGTTCTGATTGTTCTCTTGTAACTTCTCAATGAGCTTCTGTAGCCAAGAGCTTTCCCTCTGCTTAGCAATACTAAGGAGAATGCTCTGGTTCCTGCCAGCCCTTCCCCTCCCCTCACTACTAAAGATCTATATGGAGCTTTTGAACAGGGGATTAACCTCCAGCTATTTTGGAAGGGCCTGTCTTCTATCCGGACCGATTTTGGTCTGAGCTGAGAGTGTATTTACTGGCCAAAGTCTGCTCCAAAGTAAACACGCCGTCACATTCCTCACAGCCTGTAACCTCCGTGGGGAGAAGCTGGGGGCCGTCATGGAGCAAGGAAACCTTATCTGACTTCGTTTCAGCAGGATTCCACTTAGCTTCACTTGGTGGGGTGGGGGACACGGGGGAAAAAAGAGAACAGATGGTCCTAAAATGAGCTGAATTAAAGAGCACATTGGATGCATTCCCTGCAATGACAGGTAGAAACTAGGACATTTACAAGTGAAAGATCACACTTTTAATGTGGGTGTACCTTTGCTTTTTTCTACCCATAAACATAAAATGGATTTGTTTTCTTTCCTTTCTTCCTTCCTCCCTCCATTCTTCCCTTCCCCTCTCCTTCCTTCCCTTCCTCCTCCCCTCTCTTGTTTTCTTTTTCTCCCTTCTTTTTTTCATTAGGATACACTTACAGTACCAGCCACACATACCTGTGCTGTTGTTGTTGTTTAGTCTCTAAGTTGCGTCTGACTCTTTTGTGACCCCATGGACTGTAACCTGCCAGGCTCTTCTGTCCATGGGGATTCTCCAGGCAAGAATACTGGAGTGGGTTGCCATGCCCTCCTCCAGGGGATCTTCCCGATCCAGGGATCAAACCCAGGTCTCCCGCATTACAGGTGGATCCTTTACCATCTGAGCCACCAGGGAAGCCATATATACCAAATATCCATATATGCACAAATATCCATATATACACAAATATATGTATTCATGGTACCATTACTACAATCAAAATGGAGACCATATCCATCACTCCAAAAATTTTCCTCATACTTTTTTGTAACCTCTCCCTTCCATCCCTTCCCACTTTCCCCCTACATCCCCAGGCACACCCTGATCTGCTTTCTGTCACTATAAATAGCTTGCATTTTCTAGAGTCTTACATAAATGAAATCACACAGCATGTATTCTTTTTTTGTCTAGCTTCTTTCACTGAGGTTACTTATTTTTGAGACTTAGCTGCGTTGTGCTTGTGCGTGTCAGATCTTTAGTTTCTATTGCTGAGTACTGACTAGTTCATTGTATGGATGCACCACAGTGCATCATCAATTCACCTGTTAATGGACCTTTGGGTTGTTTCAGTTCGGGGCAATTACAAATAAAGCTGGTGCAAACATCCAAGTCTTTTTATGAATACATGCTTTTATTTCCCTTGGGTAATTACCTAGGAGTGAAAGGGCTGGATCATATGTTTAAGTTTTCAAGAAATCGCTTTCCAAAATGGGTTTACCATTTTACATTCCTACCAACAACACATGTTTCAAAACAGAGAAACATTTAAAGGTAGAAAGAAAGTCCTTAAGGTAGAAAGTAAAACTTCTTATAATTCTACTTCCTAGGTAACTGTTTCCTATAAGTCCTTCCAAAGTTTCTTTTTTTTTTTTTTTTTAAGTACACAGAGAACCAGACTGAGACATAGAAGTGCTCCAGGCAGGCTAATAATTTGGGATCCCCTCAACTTGATATTTTAAAAACAGTGGTTCAAAGTGGTTCAAGGATGTGGAGAAACTGACATTTCTTTTCATAAAATAGATAATGTTTCTTTCTTTTAGAAACAAAGAATTCATCCCATATACAGAATGAACTGTGGTCTTTCACTTGGAATTTTCCTGAAATTGTAGTTGTCCAGGCAGTTTCTTGGGAGCTATATCAAAGGGCATATGGTTCAGGTGAGTGAGTGTTGTGTGCTCTGCTGCTGCTGCTAAGTCACTTCAGTCGTGTCCGACTCTGTGCGACCCCATAGACAGCAGCCCATCAGGCTCCCCCGTCCCTGGGATTCTCCAGGCAAGAACACTGGAGTGGGTTGCCATTGCCTTCTCCAATGCATGAAAGTGAAAAGTGAAAGTGAAGTCGTTCAGTCATGTCCGACTCTTAGCGACCCCGTGGACTGCAGCCCACCAGGCTCCTCCGTCCCTGGGATTTTCCAGGCAAGAGCACTGGAGTGGGGTGCCATTGCCTTCTCCAGTTGTGTGCTCAGTTGTGTCTAACTCTTTGCAACCCCGTGGACTGCAGCCCCTCAGGCACCTCTGTCCATGGGATTCTCCAGGCAAGAATACTGGAGTGGGTTGTCATTCCCTTCTCCAGTGGATCTTCCTGACCCAGGGATTGAACCCTCCTGTGGCTCCTGCACTGGCAGGTGGGTTCTTTAGCACTGAGTCACCTGGGAAGCCCAAGATTCAGGTGATGAATGAACAAACCAGCATGCAGCTCTGACCAGGGACTAAGCTGACAGACCAAGGCTCTGAGAGAGCCGTCGCCTAGCTGGACTCTGGCATGGTGGCACCAAGGAGGGGAATGTTCTAATTTCCTCCAGAGGAGGCTATTTCCCTCTGAGCACCGGTTAGGTCTTAGTGAGTGTGAACACTCAAGTTCACTGGCACTGTGTTTTGACCTAGAGCAGTGCTGTTTGGGTTCTGCTTCTAGTCCTGCACCCTAATAGGCTGCCTGGATGATCAGTTCTGTGCATACATTCGCATGTATTAGTGCTGCCTTCATTTAAAAAAGAATGTGTACACAAATTGAATCATGCAAAGTCACATTGATCTGTAACTTGCTTTTCTTTTTCCCCACATAACAATAAATTCTGAGATCCTTTCACATCAGCCTATGTGTAGATCCAACACTTTCTTGTGCTAAAAAAAAAAAAGAAAAAAGTACCAAGGTGGTCCACCAGATGGATGTACTGTAATGTGGGACTTAGCAACTTTAATGAGCACGTGAATTGCCTCAGGGACCTTGTTAAACTGCAGCTTCAGATTCAGCAGGTCCAAGGTGGCACCTGGTGCCGTGGGAGCTGCTGGCAGGATCACACCATGAGGGGCAAGACTACAGTGCAAGTGACCTCTGTCCACAAGTGAGGGGCACTTGGGTGTTAGAAACAGTGCTGCAGGAAACAGGCTTGAATATCTGAAAGGAGTCCTAGAGAACAGGCTTTACAGTCAGAAGACATAGTGTTGAACTCTGACCCTGACACTAACCATGTGACCTTAAGCAGGTCACAACCTTTCTGAGTGGCCAGTGACTCCCTCCTCCCCTGGCAATTCAGTAAGTGGTCACAAAGGCTTCCACTCTCTTAGACCCTAGGGATAAAGATAAACAATCGCTGTCCTTGAGCGCTCTGAGTAATACTACTAATCCTGGCCCGAAGAGCAGTGGGGGAGGAGGGAGTCAACAAGATAAGGATGGAAAAGGGCTTTGTCAGTGGTCCAGCCATCCACAAAAGGGCAGTTCTATTCCAGTTGGAAGGCTGACTGGGTTTGCCAGGTGAGAGTGGCTAGACAGGGTTTTCTTTAGCTGAAAAGTACTCTGTGACATTTGTCTGCACTTTAGAAAAGCAAACCAGAGTCACATAAATCTTCCAAAGAAGTCAAAGCCAGATGGGATTAACGAAGAGGGCCCAGTCATCTGCAAACTTTTTTTTTTTTTGGTGATTCCAACAAGACTGGGGTGGGGTCTGGGGCAGTGAGTTCCACCTTGGGCTGGGAAACTGGGGGAGGAATCCAAGGCCCTCAGCAGACCCTGACTCCTGCTAAATGAATACCACAGGGATGTCTAGTGGATAGTGGCCACTGTCTTCAGTCCTGTGCCATCGCTGGGCAAACTGTGCTCCTGGCAGTCACACTTAGAGACTCAGAACTGGCCTCTGGAGTTTGTTAGTCCAGGGTCTGCATCCAGATTCTGACACCTGATTCCCAAGGGACTCTGAGCAAGTGACCTAATTTCTTCTTCTTTTTTCAGCCTCAGTTTCCCTTTTTGTAAAATGGGGCTGATAATAATAGCATCAAGCTCAAAGTGTTCTTGAGAAGATTAAAAAATTAACCCCCAGGGCTTCCCTGGTGGTTCAGTGGTGAAGAATCTGCCTGCCAAAGCAGGGGACACAGGCTTGATCCCTGATCCAGGAAGATTCCACATGCCGAGGAGCCGCTACGCCTGTCAGCCACAACTATTGAGCCTCTGCTCCAGAGCTTGGGAGCTCCAACGACTGAGCCTGTGTGCAGCAACTAGTGAAACCCACATACCCAGAGCCTGTGCCCTGTAACAAGAGAAACCACCACACTGAAAAGCTACCGCAAAGAGAGGTCCATGCACTGCAACCAGAGAGGATCCCCCAGCTCTCCGCAACGAGAGGAAAGCCGGTGCAGCAACAAAGACCCAACACAGCCCCCTCCCCACAAAAGGTATTAGTAGTGATAAGGATGGTATTAAAAACAAAGAAACCCTCCCAGACATGATGCTTAGCTCAGTACCTGGCACTACTCATATTAACTGAATATATATGAATTATAGTATTATCGTTCATAGTATTTATTGACTGCCTACTAACTGAAGGCCTGTCAGCCTTCTTAGCACCTGCCAACAAATGGTAAATAAGACAAACTTATAATTTAACCTTGAGGAGTTCATAGACTAATGGGAGAAAAAAGTATAAATCACTCTAATCGTATAAAAGTATACCATAAACACCCTAATGGTGGTGATAGAAATGAACCATAATTTGCCATGTATATGCTGCTGCAACAAACTATCAAATCTTTGTCTTAAACACATACACACACACATTGTTATCTTGCTTTTCTGTGGTTTAGAGTCCCTCAGAGGGCTCACTGAGCTAAAATCAAGGTATTGGCAGGCTCCATTCCTTTCTGGAGGCTTTAGGAAAGAACCCATTTCTTTGCCTTTTCCAGCTTCTAGAAGCTTCCCAAATTCCTTGGCGGAGGCTGCTTTCTCTGTCTTCAAAGCCAGCAACATCAGGCGGAGTCCTTCTCATGCTGTCCTCTCTCTGGTTCTCCATCCGTTCAGTTCCGTTCCGTCGCTCAGTCGTGTCCGACTCTTTGCGACCCCGTGGACTGTAGCCTACCAGGCTTCTCCATCCATGGGATTCTCCAGGCAAGAATACTGGAGTGGGTTACCATTTCTTTCTCCAGGGGATCTTCCCGACCCAGGGCTCGAACTCGGGTCTCCCACATTGGAGGCAGATGCTTTAACCTCTGAGCCACCAGGGAAGCCTCCATAGTCACATCTAATTCTTTTAAGGACCCAGTTGGGAAGAGGGGTTGGGGAGGATGGACAGATGTCAAGGGCTTCCAGCTCTGGGAGGAGCCCGCAGATGTGTGGTTGTGGCATTACGTAACGGGCCATTTGTGTACAAGGTGAAGCACTTTCTTCAGATAGATTGCCTCACTCACTGGAAATGCTCAAAAGAGCCTTGAGGAAGAGAAGGTATTACCTGGTCCTGGCCGTGGCTCTGGCCCATTGTTAGGATCGGTAACTATTGGAAGAATCATTCCCCTTCTTTGAGATTAAGTGAAGAAATTTGCTGGAGGTCAGCTGGTAAGGACTGGACAAAGCTGGACTCGAACCTGGGTCTAACGCCAGAGTCTGTAGTATGCCTAAAAGCCACCATGCTGTTCCCAGCTGGGACCTTGTCTGTCTACAGCCTGAGCAGCAGATTCACTAAAGGCACTATGGAAACCTTGCCTACCCCATGTGCAAGGCTTCTAGTTCCTCAAGCTTTCTTCCACCCAAAGGCATCCATCAAAACTTATCAGCCAGTCTCTCACTCCCAAGGGGACCTCCTCCCTGCTAGGTGAGACCGGAGCTAATATGATCAACTCAGTTCACTCAGCAGCTGATAATGTACTAAGGTTATGCTTTCTTAGGAGATATGTCTGTTTTCACCAGGTCTTGACACAGATAACTAAGTTCTGCATATAAATATCTAGTCCAACTCACTCTGAGCTGAGACACCCCTGTCTTAGGATGAGTCTGGTGATTCTCCACATCCAGTCAGGAGACACCCAAGGGAGCAATTTATGCGGAGTGAAGGGGACTCCATAACCATGGTGGAGGAGGGTGATCAGTGGTTTTGGTGACAAGGAGAGGAAGCACACAAGGTTTTCAAAGGGTTCTTCATCAATATTTGATAAAAGAAGAGGGCAGGCATTTCTGCAGGGAGCATCTTCACCAATGCATTCCACAGTTTTGTCAACAAGGCTTTCATTTAACCAAAAATAATAGAAATAATAAGAATAGTAGTAATAGTAATAATAATAGTGGAAGCTTCTGCTTCTTAAGTGCTGATATTCTCATTTAATTATCACAGAAACTCCAGAAGATGTTGTTATTATCCCCATTTTACAGGTAAGGAAACTGAGGTTGAGAAGAATAGTCAGATACTTAAGGTCACAGAGTGACAGAAACTAGATTCTAAGGAAGGGCTAAGAAAGACAATACAGTAGTCATGATTAAGAGCAGGGACCTGCAGCTACCCTGATTTTGTTTCTTTAGCTGTAACCTACATTAACAGTGTACCTCCTAGGAATTTCTGACAAATGAGAAACTACATATATAACACTTAGTGTGTACATGTCAGCTGAGAGGGCCGACACTGCTATTATTGTCACAGACATCAAACAGTGAAGTCTGAAAGTTCCAGGTTTAGAAGCCCACTTTCCAAAGGGAACAGAGACGAAGAACCAGCACTTACAAAGTGAATTTCTGTTCTCACCAGATGCACCTTTCCCCTAGGGTGGGGGCCTTCTCAGTTGTAATTTTACACCAGTGTCCATACCCTGCCAGAAAGAAAGAGAAGCAAAATGTAACTGAGGATATTTGCTCTGTCTCCACCCTCTAGAGGAGGAGGAGCTGGCTCTCTCAAGAGCTCCCTGGAGAAGTGGGAGGGTTCACTCTCCTCTGCCAGCCCTGACTGCAGAGGTCCTTGGGACCACGTGGCTGGGGTGCTAAGAGGAAGCCTACTCTGGTGGGGAGGGTGATGGAGGGTTGTTGGGAGAGCTGGCCTTCCTCCAAAGGGGTGGCAAAAGGCAGAGGTGTTTTGCAGGCCCAGGGGCCCCACCAGGCAGCCCTGCACTGAGATTTTGAGATTAGGTGGGGGCTGCTAGGTTGCTGCAAAAAGTTATCCCAACTCTCCCACTCACCACTGGCTAAGGTAGAGCTCAGAATGGGCAGAGCAGTGTTCATGAAAGCCATTCTTCACTGGAGCCACTCAACAGGCTACGTGATTATGATTTTATCAGTATTCTCTCTGATCCTACAGCTGTAGTAATTAATATGAGAAGGAACATGTCCATTTCAGGGACTTCCCTGGTCACAGTGGTTAAGAATTCACCTTCCAGTGCAGGCAACAAATTTCCATCCCTGGTTCAGGACCGAAGATCCCACATTCCACCTGGCAACTAAGCCAGCATGCCCCAACTACTGATCCTGTGCTCTGGAGCCTGAGTGCGCCAACGAAAGATCCCACATGATGCAACTGAGACCCGAGGCAAACAAATAAATTCATTTTTTTTAATGTCCATTTCCTTCACGATGCTCCCAGTGCCTAACACAGAATACTGGAGTGGAGTGCCATTCCCTTCTCCAGAGGGACTTCCCAACCCAGGGATTGAACCCTGGCCTCCTGCCTCGCAGGCAGATTCTTTACCGTTTGAGCTACAGGGAAATCCTTAACACAGAGCCTAGCACACAGCCCTAGCTCAATAAAAGGTCTTATTGAAGCTTATTGAACCTGCAGGTGGATGAAATACCCCTCCCCGCCAACCCCTCCCGCGTGACCCATGCCACCGTCCCTGCCCATTCTATCCAGGTTCCTACCTCTGCACGTCCCCTCACTCTGGAACCAGGTGACCTTGAGAAGCCGGACATCTCCGGCCTAGCTTCCTTTCACCAACCAGTCCATTCTAAAGGAGATCAGTCCTGGGTGTTCATTGGAAGGACTGATGCTAAAGCTGAAGCTCCAATACTTTGGCCACCTCATGCGACGAGTTGACTCACTGGAAAAGACTCTGATGCTGGGAGGGATTGGGGGCGGGAGGAGACGGGGACGACAGAGAATGAGATGGCTGGATGGCATCACCGACTCGATGGACATGAGTTTGAGTGAACTCCGGGAGTTGGTGATGGACAGGGAGGCCTGGCGTGCTGTGATTCATGGGGTCGCAAAGAGTCGGACACGACTGAGAGACTGAACTGAACTGTGAGCACAGAGCGCGGGGACCCCGGAGAACGAGTTCGCGGGCCGCAATGCCCGCTTCGAGCGGCAGGGGGCGAGCGTGGCCCGGGAGCGCCCTCCTGAGGGTTGGGACGGGGCGGGGCTTCAGGGGCGGGCCGGCTCAGTGCGCAGGCGCGGGGCCAGACGCCTCGCGCGGCCACGGGCAGGCGGGCGCAGAGCAGCCCCAGCTGCGGCTTCGGTAGCAGCGAGTTCGAGCCCCGCTCCCGCTCCGCTTTGGTTTTTCGCTCCCCGCGGCCCTTGGGCCTCCCCACGCCAGTCTCCGGCAGCTCGCTGCGCATAGCACTCTTCCCGCCGCCAGAATGCCGGTAACCGAGAAGGACCTGGCGGAGGACGCGCCCTGGAAGAAGATCCAGCAGAACACCTTCACGCGTTGGTGCAACGAACACCTTAAGTGCGTGAACAAGCGCATAGGGAACCTGCAGACCGACCTGAGCGACGGGCTGCGGCTCATCGCGCTCCTGGAGGTGCTCAGCCAGAAGCACATGTACCGCAAGTACCACCAGCGGCCCACCTTCCGCCAGATGCAGCTGGAGAACGTGTCCGTGGCGCTCGAGTTCCTGGACCGCGAGAGCATCAAGCTCGTGTCCATCGGTGAGTGCCCTGGCCCGGCCGGTACCCCTCGCCCTCCAGCCTCCACCGCGCGTGCGCCCCTGTGGAGGCTGACGCTCCCCGTCGGGTGCCCCACCACCACCACCGCCGCGCCGAGCAGCCGCGGGCTCTGTGTGGGCTCCGGGACCGGGGGACGTTGTCCCCCGAGGGCGCGAGGACAAAGGGGACCCAGGCCCCCTCGGGAGATCCATCCTCCAGGGCGCTCTCCTCGTGTGCTCGCTCCCCGCCGTGCGCCGGGGCTGTGCGCCTGTTGGGGGCGGTGGGGTGAAGGTTCGGGTTGAGCCCGCACGGGGAGAGTCGGGGCTGTGGCTTTTCTCTGCAGCTGGGGGGTCGCTGCGGGAGCTGGGGGATCGCAGCGGGAGCCGGGGGACTGGAAGCCTCAGGTCCGCGGTCCCTGGGGGTGGAGCCCTCGTCCGGCTCCCGGGAGCGCTCGCTCGGCGGCCGCCGACTGGGCGTTGGCTGCGAGGCCAGGTGGGAGGCCCCGGGGGGACTGTTCCCTGAATCCGGGGCCTTCCCCCAGGTGGAGACGGGGACCTGGCGGTCGCCGGAAGGGGTGTGGGCCCCGAGGTGGGAAGGGGAGCCGCGGGGGTGTGTCTTCCTCGCTCCCAGCTCGGCTCTGGCCGCGCTGTCGCCGCCGACGGTGTCATTCAGAGATGGGTGGTGGTCACAGCACCGCTGCCTGGCAGGAGCCCGAGCTGGTGCGCGCTGGGTGCCCGCAGCCTTCCCGGTTACCTCCCCCCTCACGCAGCCTGCGAGCTGGGGCGCCGGTAGACCCCTGTTGCAGACGGGGTGGGGGGCAGAGGGTTAATGGGCTTGCTCCGGCCAGCGAGGGTCCAGCTGAGAATTGAAGGAAGTGGGTGACAATTAAAGGAGGCTTTGCCTTCCTCTCCCCGCCCTCCCCACACCAGGGTCTTCCTGAGAGAGGAGGGAGTTGATGTTGGGCTCCTTTCCCCCGCCTCCCCCGACCCGCAACGGGGGAGGTAGAGTGGGGGTGAGGTCCCCCCTGTGACCTCGGCTGGTTGAGGGCTTCTGGAAAGGTCACGAGGCGGCCGATGGGTGTGGACTCTAAGGATGGGGCAAGGGGCGTGTAGTGTGTGTGCCCGCGCGAGTGTGTAGGTGTGCAGAGAGTGTATGTACACAGAGCATGTGTGGAGAGCATGTCACTGTGCAGAGTGTGTGTGTGTGTGTGTGTGTGTGTGTGTGTTCTGCCAGGTGAACCTCTTGCCCGTGAGTAGCTGCCTCAGGTCTCTTCCTGAGGAAAGCAGGCCTTGGAGTGACCCCCTGACAGGAAGGAAGGGCCGCTGGTGAGGCTGCTGGGACATTCTCTTGCCTGAAACTGGGTTCTGAGGCTGAGTCTCCTGGTCCTCTCCACTGCCCTCCCCCACACCTGTCATGGCAGGTAGGGCTGCTTCCTGGGCCACCGCCCAGTCAGCCTCCCCATCGAGGGTGGCCTCCTGCAGAGGGAAGCTGTGTGACGTGCTGTCGCCTTTGGGGCACCAATCTCCTGTAAGGAGGAAAGGAGAACCTCAGTTTCTCTGGGAATTATTTTCTTTTCAGATTCCTCAGATCCCTCTGAGGAATCTCAAAGGCCGGCTGGGCTCAACATGGATCCCTTCTTCTTTGCTTTGAAAATGTGTATTTATTTAATTAACTGAACTAAGAAATTTAAACCAGGAGTGTCCGAACATGACATGAAATCTCTTTAAAAAAAAACAACAAAAAACCAAACTACAGTACTAGAAAATCCTGGACTGCCTAGTTTGCCAACTGTTTACAGAGGCTGCGGCTGCCTCCAGCATGGTTTCCCATCAGTGCCCCCAAATTGAGGGTCTTACTCTAGACTTTGTCTGGCCCCGTACATTTTTCTCCTTAACCCTCATGATTTTCATTCCTGAACCCAGCCAGGCCACAGCGACTTCTACCGTCCTGACATTCCAGGGTTCGCTTTCCCTTCCCAGGTTGTGGCCTGTGGACTTTGGCAGTTTCTTGCTATGGACCTCTTTCTACCACAGTTTACATGGTTTTATTTTCTCCTTTTAAATAATTTCTTGGATCATATTTCCCAGAGTGGGATTCCTGGGTCAAAGGGTGTGATCACATTTATGCCTCCTGTCATTGGCTGCTAGTTGTTCTCCAGAAAGACGTTATAGCAAACAGGTTTTCCAGCCTCTGGAGCCTGGAGAGAGAGTTGCCAAGGGCCAGGACTCCCTGAGGCAGTAATGCCTGATGTCTCTTGCCTCTGCTCCTGGGACTGTGCAGGGTAAAGGCCCTTCAGAAAAAAACTTACATCCTGCGAGGGCTTCAATTCAAGCTTTCCCTGCTTATGTTGTGTTGCATTGTGCTGACAATGACCAGTGAGCTCCAACTTGGGACACAGGCTAGGTGTCGAGTGTGTTCTGTTGATGACCCCGCTGATCACCACCTCGAATCCATGGGATCTGGTTTCCTTGTCTATGTAATGATCTCTCCACCACTTCCCAGTCCAGGCCAAGTGCTTAGAAAATGGTTGTTGTTATTACTGGGGATGGTGGTTAATATCATTGTCTTCAGTCGTGTCAGTCGAGTCCGACTCTTTGTATGGACTCTAGGCTGCTATTGTGACTCTGTGGACTGTACTGCCGCCAGGTTGCTCTGTCCTCGGGATTCTCCAGGCCAGAATACTGGAGTGGGTTGCCATGCTCTTCTCCAGGGGATCTTCCTGACCCAGGGATTGAACCTGTGTCTCTTACATCTCCTGCATTGGCAGGTGGATTCAAATGGCAACCCTCTCCATTACTCTTGCCTGGAAAATTCCGTGGATGAAGGAGCCTGGTAGGCTACGGTCCATGGGGTCCCAAAGAGTCAGACACAACTGAGCGACTTCATTTTTCACTTTTTGTTACCACTAGCGCCACCTGGGAAGCCGGTTAGTATCATTACCTCTGTTTAAAGTTGGGGAAACGGGAGTGAAGTAACTTCCTTTGCAGGTCACCCAGCTGGTGAATGTTGACTGGAATCTAGGTCTGACAAGTTGTTGAACTTGAGGCTTAACTGACCTTTAACTGACCAGAAACAGTAAAATACAGCCCCATTGTCCCACCAGAGAGCTCATGTGAACACCAAGTTTTGTAAATCTGGGGTGTAGGGGTTATGATTGGACATCCATACACTGAGCCTCTGACCTTGAACAAAGTGAGGCCTTAGGTGAGGGATGAGATTAATCCTCTGAACTGTGAAGCGGGTCCATGAAATGAGTGTCATGTCAGGAAGTGCGCAGAATCAGTTGCATCTTTTTTTTGTTTTGGTTTTTTGCTTTTCTCTTTGCTTCCCTTCTCCTTCCTTCATGCTGTGCTCAGTTGTGTCTGACTTTTTGCACCCTCATTGTCGGTAGCCCGCCAGGCTCCTCTGTCCATGGACGTTTTCAGGCAAGGATACTGGAGTGGGTTGCCATTGCCTTCTCTAGGGGGTCTTCCCAACCCAGGGATCAAACCCGCATCTCTTGCATTGGCAGGTGGTTTCTTTGCCGCTAGCACCAGTGGGAAAGCCCGAGTTTGCAACTTATTTCTTGTTTTGAAGTGGATTTGTTGAGGGAATAGCTGCCCTGTCTTCAGTGGTTTTGTTGTTGTTTGTTTCTTGGAGATTCCTACTACCAATGGGAGACATTTCACTCCTGTGATCTGGGAAAGTATCTGTGCAGGTTTTGTATACTTTGGATAGCTCCCAACAACATACGTTGTGGGAATCATTAGAGTTGGGTATAGGCACCAGTTGTGTGACATAGATGGTCAGATGCTGAGAGCAGTGTGGCTTTTCTGCCTAGAATTCCCTGGCTGTTTATTTATGTTTGTGATTCCTTGTAAGGTGGGCCCATCTGTGGCTTCATCCCAAAGTTGAAGTTCCTTCTTATACCCTGGGCAGTTCATAATGAGACCTCAGCATATTTAATTCCATTTGTCTGCCAGGAGCTGGCAGGTTTATTTACTTGTTTTTCCAAAAGCTTTTCTGATCCTGGGCAGTGCAGCCAACTTGGAGAAGAAGGGATCTCCCAACCCAGGAATGACAATCAGGGCAGCCTAGAAATTTGGGTGGTGTGTTTCGGTTTGATCCTTTATATAAAGGAATTATTTCCTTTTTAATAGATGTGGTCTGACCCTGATGTTTGCTTAAAGTGCCTGTGCCAGGTCAGCACCCCAGAATAGGCAGGGTGCATGTTCCTAAGACCTCCGGTCACTGGGCAGAGTTTCCAAGGTGGTAGGTCACTCACTCCGTTTTCTTTCCTTTCATCCCGTTCCCACCAAAATAATATACAAATAATACTAAATTCTGCTCTGTCTTATAAATACTTAGCAAATACCAGTGTGTCTTTCAGGCAGTGTAGTTCACATCTGGAAAGAAAAGGAAAGTGTTAGTCGCTCAGTCATGTCTGACTCCATGCGACCCCATGGACTGTAGCCTGACAGGCTCCTCTGTCTGTGGGATTTCCTAGGCAAGATTACTGGAGTGGGTTGCCATTTCTTTCTCCCTGGGATTGAACCCAGGTCTTCTACATTGCAGGTAGATTCTTTACCATCTGAGTCACTAGTTCACATCTAGGAAAGGCTTAAAAAGCAGCAAGATAGCAGGCTTCCTGAGAAGGTTCTGGGCTACTTGTAACAACATGACACATTAGTGTCAGTTTGTTAAGGGCTAGGATTCTTGGTTCAAATCCTACTTGCCACTAAGTATCTATTAAGAAACTTATGTGCCTTGTTTTGCTTATAGCTTAAATCGGGATAATAGCTACTCCTTAAAAGGTTATTGTAAAAACTAAACAAGTTAATATTTTTTTAAGTGCTCAGAACAGTTCATGGCACATGAACTGTTGGTGCTGTGTGTTTGGTTAAATAAATAAAGTGCTGTCCAATAATATTCTCAAAAGTCACACTGGAGAGTTTGCACACTGAAAGGACATTTAAAACTGACACCATGCTGGGGAAACCAGCTTGGTTGGCTAATGACGATTCCTGTTGCTCTAATAGGGTTATGGATTGCCCAGAGGGTGTCCCCTCCTTCGCAGGGGGTGACCTCTGGTTGTGTTATGATTTTTTGCCTCCAGGACCCATTCATTCCAACTTTGTTTCTTTGAGCTGAACAGGAGTTTGGAGTGGCTGGTCATTCCAGTCTCCCACCCGTTCAGGAATCTCAGGGCCAAATCATTTCCAGATGGTAGTTAGACGTCTGCAAGCTCCTCCAGCAATGGTGGGGCCAGCATGCCAGTCAGCAGCTGCCTTCTTTCTTGGAGAGTCTGTGATGAAGGAGAGCTTTGATTTGGAGCCAAATTATGTCTCCTGGGTACTCCCACCCGGGGAGGGGGTCCTGATTCTGTGCTGTGACGCCATACCATGGGTTGGTCGAGGATGGCTGGCTTGCTTCTCGGGCAGCAGCTGCTCAGGTCAGAGCCTTGGGGCCCTGCTTGCATGGGCTGCATGGCCAGGGTGCTGCATCACCCTGCTTTCTCTGTAAACGGCCTTCAGGGTAGCACATACCTGAAGCTGTTTCTCACCATTGTTCTGCCACTAACAGTTGTGCAACTCTGGTCCACTGCATTAACCTTTCTGAGCCTCAGAAAGGTTTGTAAAACGGAGGAGAATGATAGTTCTTATCGGAGCTTCGCCGAGAGCGTTCGATTTGAATTGGTTAAGTTACAGCATAATGCTAGCCTTGTCATTATTACTATAGTGGACTTTGTCTTATCCTCAGTCTATTCTCTGGCCAGTCCTGCCACTGTCAAACTGTGTGTTAGTTACCCCCTCCCTCCAGCTTGGCATTTCCAAGGTGCCTCTCAAAATCCTTTCTCTCTTCCTTTCCTCATTTAACCAGCATATGAAAGACTAGCTCTGAGCCAGGCTTGGTGCTAGGGCCACAGGGATATAATGAGAGTCATGGCCCTGGCTTGCCTTACTGCTCAGCACAGAGGAGAGACAAGTCACCAGGGAGTGTCCTTCTCAAACCTTCAGGCACACACAAATCACCTGGGAACTTGAAAATGGGGGCCCGTTAAAAATGTCAGCCTGATTCACTAGATTAGGGGTGAACTCTGAATTCTGGCCTTCCAGTTGGCTCCCAGTTGTCACTGTCTGTGGACCACCAAGTAAGGACTAAGGTGATAAGCCCTCCAAGGGGGAAGAGCGCCTTCCGTCAGGCTGGACTGGGTAGTTTGGAGGGCTTCCTGGAGGAAGGGGCTGTTGTGCTGAAACCTAAAGCCTGACTATAATTAGTCAGGTGAGCCCAGAAGTAGAAGAGTGTGTCAGGTGGAGATTGGAGGGGTGGTGGAGAGGTAGGCAGGGGCTGGCTCACAAAGGACCCTTTGAGGCTAGAGGTTGCCAGTAGAGCATCTTCGTTTAGGTAGCCTGGGGTAAGGTAAATGAACCCAGCTGAAATGGCTCAGCTAATCTGAGGATCTCTTCACTGCTGCTCCAGTTATTCCTATCGGAAAAGAAAAAAAATTGAATGTACCCCTTTCTCATATGCGTATGTTTATAAGCTCTATACATATACCACTGTCAGTCTGTATATTAAATATTACTAAAGTTTAGTTTCTTTTTATGTAGCAAATCCAAATAGAAGATCTGCTTTTTTCTTCTGCTGTAATGGATTATATTTTGCATCCTTGGGGTGCATATATCCTGTTTAGGGGCTCCTGACTACTTGCATATCTATATTTCCTTTTCCTTTCCCCCCATATTGTTATTAATCTGTGTTTGCTTATTTTTAAAAAATTTATTTGACTGCTCCAGGTCAGTTGTGGCAGGTGAACTATTAGTTGCAGCATGTGGAATCTAGTCTGCTGACCGGAGATTGAACTCGGGCCCCTGCATTGGGAACTCGGAGTTTTAGCTACTGGACCACCAGGGAAGTCCTTGCATTTAGTTTTCATCTTTAATTTTTCTCCATTAAAGAGGTAGATCTATAATTATAACCTCTTCCCCCAACAAATTGAACCAAATGATTAAATCCAATTGGATGAGCTGTTTCCATCTAATTGTGCGGTATTTTTCTGCTCTTAAAAAAATATTAAAATCTGTCTTTCATGACATTCTAGGCTTCCCTGGTGACTCAAATGGTAAAGAATCTACCTGCAGTGTGGGAGACCTGGGTTCAATCCCTGGGTCTCGAGGTTCCCCTGGAAAAGGGAATGAATGGCAGGCTTCCCTGGTGGCTCAGATGGTAAAAGAATCCACCTGCAATGTGAGAGACCTGAGTTCTATCCCTGGGTTAGGAATATCCCCTAGAGGAGGGCACAGCAACCCACTCCGGTATTCTTGCCTGGAGAATTCTATGGACAGAGGAGACTGGTGGGTTACAATCCATGGGGCCACAAAGAGCTGGATGTTACTGAGCGACTAAGCAACAGTTTATGGTGTTCTACTACAAATCATTTTACGTTACTATTGTAAATCTAGCTATTCATTAAACGTGTTTGATAATCACCAAATGGACTCATGTTATTGTATGATAAACAGCAGTACTTTCTTCTTTGGGGGCTGGGAAAGCAGCCTTGAATGTATAAGGTGCCTGACTACTTTTCTTCAGAAATTGAGTCCATGTTCTGGGAAGAGAGTCTATTTTGACTGAGTGTTGACTTCCTCCTTTCCCCATTGTCAAAACCTGGCACAGGTAGACAGCTTGGCATGGAGGACACTTGTGCTCCTCTGAATAGTCCTTGGCTGTTCTTGTTTTCAAGAATGCCCACCATGATGCCCTTCATGTACCAAATGTTGGTGTGTGCACACGTATCTCTAACATAAGATCTAGTGTCTCCCTGTGCCTGCTGTGTGCTAAGCATTATCCTGAGTGCCTTGCTTTGATTACTTCTAATCCTCATTATAAACCCTGCAAAGAGTGTGGCTTTATATCTATTTCTAAGTTATAGATGAGAAAACTGAGGCTCAAATCTACCTCACATGCCAGTCATGATCCTTGCCTGCATTAAGCTGTAGTTTTTGTTTTGTAGTGTCAACGTTGGGTTCTACACTCATAAAATAGATATATTGTTGTTGTTGTTTAATTGCTAAGTCATGTCCGACTCTTTTTCAGCCGTATGGACTGTAGCCTGTCAGATGCCTTTGTCCATGGGATTTGCCAGGCAAGGATATTGGAGTGGGTTGCCATTGCCTTCTTTAGGGGAACTCCCCAGCCCAGGGATTGAACCCACATCTCCTCCATTGGGAGATGAACCCTTTACTGCTGAGCCAGCAGGGAAGCCTGCAGATGTTATAGTGAGAGATTTTCTACCGCTTTACTCCTGTTCATTTCTGTTTTATTTAAAACACTTTTATTTTACTTGAACATTTGGACTTGGTTAGTGTGAAATTGAAATTTCCTCCTATAAAACACAGCTTTGGGGGGGGTCCATTTGCCTTACCTCTTCTGGCACCGTAAAGCGTTCATGGGGGTCTTCTTTCCAGTTCTTGGAGACAGCTCTCTGGTTCTTTCCTGCCTTTGTTTGGTTTTCAGGGCCAGTGATTTCACTGCAGGTCTGGACAACAGTGACCAGTTGAAAGTCTCCTTAGGGGAGCCAGGCAGGGCTTTCTTTGCGAGGCCTGGAAGTCAGCAGTGTGGAAGAGGCTGCCTCCTGGCAGCAGTCCTGTGGGGCCTGCAGTGCCCACCACTTGTGAGGGTATCTGGGTGGGGTTTGCTGAGACCCAGCTCTACTGGGAGATCCTTGGTGACAGTCGACACTGGCCCAGCTGTGCTCTGTCAGCAGTGACCTCACCCCACGTCCTTGCCTTCTGCCACCTGTAAACATTAACTGGCAGGGGCGGCAGGGTGGAGGTGGGGCATTGGGTCGCGATTGCCGCTGAGCAGAACTTTTCTCTCCTTGCTGGCACTCAGCCTGTATCAGTCGAGCAGCCTTGGTACAAACTTCCAGTCCAAGCCAGTGGTTCCTTGCTCATAGTCAAGGAGCCTGGGGGGCAGGCCCCTTGCTGTGCACCACCAGGGCACCAAGCCGTGTGCTCCAGGACTGCACTGTGTCCCTGAGCGGCTTCTCCTGAAGTACAGCTCCTGAGCGATCAAGCTGGTCTTGCCGGCCGTCTCTGGGTGCTCAGCCTCCCCAGGAATCGCAGGGCTGGCTCGTGGAAAGGCCTGGGCGTTAACACAACACTCCTGTTCTCCCTCTCTGAAGGCCCTTTATGCTGGCATGAATTCCTTTTCTCATGGAGATCTGAAAGCTCTTTTGACTAAATGGGTCACCTTTCTGGGTATTTTCATAAGGCTGGTCAGCTTTTGCCATGCCAGACAACTTTTCTGGAATTTCCGTTTAGATATAAAGGCAACCAAAGAGGTTGGAATTACTTGGAACCCCATGTGGAATTTTGGCTTTTGAGCTATAGGGAAATGGGTGGGGACTGTGGCAGGGACTGTGTAAATTCTCCGCATCCCATAAATTAAGATTTTGAGATTAGCAGAGGCAGGCCGCGGTCAGCTTTCCTTCAACAAACAGGAGTGGTGCCGCTTTCTGCCTCGTGCTGCTTGCTGGTGACCCAGGCAGAGGCAGGCCTCCCATGCAGCCGGGGGTATGAAAGGAGTCTCAGTGCCTAGAATCAGATTCCTCCATCTCCTCTGCAGCCCCGAAGAAAATAACCAAGTTCTTATCATGCTGGTACTGCACTGCTTGTGCGCACCTCCCTGAAGTGAGTTATCAGATATTCTGGGAAAACAAGAATTGTTTGGCATTCTCCAGCCTGCTGGGAGCACAGTTCAGACTGGTGCTTTTTTTTTTCTCCTGTGCTGGGCCTTCATAGCGGCACAGGGCTTTCTCTAGTTGCAGTGCACCAGCTTCTCGTTGCAGTGGGTTCTCTTGTGTGGAACATAGGCTCTAGAGGGCAGGGTCGGTAGTTGTGGCACACGGGCTGAGTTGCCCCATGGCATGCGGGATCTTCTCAGACCAGGGATCGAACCTGTGTCCCCTGCATTGACAGGCAGATTCATAATCACTGGATCACCAGGGAGGTCCAGCTTGGTACTTGATGCACAGGAACAAAGTGATTGTTCCCTCAGTGAGGTAAAGCAAGCCAGAGGAGCAGCCCCAGGCCCTGCCGTCCCAGGGGTCCTCAGGTGCCGGGGCCTCGGGGCTCCAACCCTAAAGGACCTCTGTGACTTGGCAGTTCTGTGAATTGAACAGAGTTAGTTCTGGGTTCTGTTTACAAGATTCCTTGTCAGAAGAGGCAGAGGCTGGAAGACCGAGGGTGTGCTGCTGGTGGGACTGGGGGCTGCTCAGTGCAGCTTCCAGCCATCGCAGGGCAGAACCCAGAAAGTGTTCTGGGAGAAGGAACCTTGGTGGATCCTGGTTTGCACCTGGGCAGTGGCTTGTCACATACCCCATCTCCACTAAAGGAGGCAAGCAAGCTGGTACTTGGGGAATGCCTCTTCTGCTGGGAAGTCCTTTACAGGAAGTGATCGAGGTGTCATGTTACACTTCCAGTGGGGCACCATAATCACCTCTCCTATCTCCTTTTCTTAGTAGTTTTGTTTGAAAGCCATGGGGAGTCACAGCCAAGGTGGGAGGGCACCCACAGCTCCCCGCTCCCCTGGTGCCCTTCCAGTTCATAGCTTACTGAGCTGTGTTGGTCTCCTAACTTGCCTGTCTTGTTCTCCTACTGGGTGACGACTGCTCCAGGTCAGGCGCTGTCTCTTATTTACCTCTGGGGCTCTGAGCTTGGCTTTTAGTAGGAGTATAATAAATAACTTATCGAATAAATAAACAACCTCCAGCATAGATGGGTTGAGTAGTAAGTTTGGTACTTTGACTTGTTTGCAGTGTATTTGCTTTCAAAAAATGTATGATCATCAGGCTACAGAGAAATGGGAGTAATGTGCGTGGACAGTTGGGTCTGCAGTCCCAGTAGAGCACCTCAGTTTTTGGGACAGTGAGCAGTACTTGCTGAGTTGTGTCTGACTCTTTGCGACCCCGTGGACTGGACCCTGCCAGGCTCCTCTGTCCATGGAATTCTCTGGGCAAGAATACTAGAGTGGGTTGTCATGCCCTCCTCCACGGGATCTTCCCAACCCAGAGATCGAATTCAGGTCTCCTGCGTTGCAGGCAGACTCTTTACTATTTGAGCTACCTGGGAAGCCCCCAAATGTTCATCATTTGGGACAGTGATGCTGAACATAAAGAATTCAGCATTTTGTAGTCATTTTTCGAACATCCATAATTTAACTTCAACTGTTAGAGAACAAGGCATTTTCCAGGTTGCCATGTGAGGGTCAGAAAAATGAACATCAAAAGAAGCCACTGAAAGACACTATGATCACAGTAATAGTTTTGTTAATAGTAAATATATATTGAGCATGTACTGGTACCAGGCATTGGGATAAATCCTTTTCAATAAAGGCTAAATGGAACTCCATTGCAACCCCGAGCTGTGGTTATTGTGGTAACCCCATTACACAGACAAGGAAACTGAGGCACGCCCAGGTCAGCCAGTATGTGGCAGGCTGTGACTTGAACCCTCTCCTGAGATTTCAGTCTCCAAAGGAGGACATGTCAGCTCAGCATGTCTTTGAAACTCACTTCTAATAAGTTGTTTTGTTTTTTTTTAATGAAATGAAAAGTTGCATTTGTAGTTTTTTGTTTAAAAAAATTTAAAAACAAGAACATAGAAATATAAAGAAAAAAATGCATCACCTGTGAAGAATGTTAAGTCTTTTTTTCTGTTTTCTAGAGTTTTGCTTTCAGCTCTCTTTTGATCAGAATGTGGAAGAGGGGATGCATTTTCTTAGGAAAAAGACTATGAACTGGAAATGTTTTGTGAAATCATTTTGATTATACTGATGGTTGTAACAAGATTCATCCTTGAGTTATTGCTGAGCTGTGGTCAGCATTAAAATTGGAGGTCTTGGTTGAGGCTCATGATGGTTTGCAAGTCTCCCTTCGTCTAGAAATAAGTTTTGGTCAACCACAGAGTGGGGTGTTGCAGCCACTTCTGTCTCTTAAAAGTTTTTAGGATCAACTTTTATTGGGACTGCCAGGGTCTCTTAATAATAGTAATTATCTTTGGTTACATTGTGACCTTGTCTCATGATTAGTCCAGCACAGAAACACGAATCTAAAACATAGCTTTTAGTTGCTCAGCTCCCTTAGCTGTTTAAATGTACTGATGCTAAAGCTGAAACTGCAATACTTTGGCCACCTCATGCGACGAGTTGACTCACTGGAAAAGACTCTGATGCTGGGAAAGGTTGGGGGCGGGAGGAGAAGGGGACGACAGAGAATGAGATGGCTGGATGGCATCACCGACTCTGTGGACATGAGTTTGAGTGTACTCCGGGAGTTGGTGATGGATAGGGAGGCCTGGCGTGCTGTGATTCATGGGGTCGCGGAGAGTCGGACACGACTGAGCGACTGAACTGAACTGAACTGAACAATGTAGTTGGTTCACTCATGTGTGCATGAGTGCTAAGTTGCTTCATTCGTGTGTGACTCTTTGTGACTGCATGGACTGTAGCCCGCCAGGCTCCTCTGTCCATGCAATTCTCACCCTTGCCTACCTGCAAACTCTCAGATGTCTGAAAATTGTCTGTATCCCTGAGTTCTTCCTTGGTTTCTTGGAGACATTTTCTCAACAGCCCTCAGGACACCAGACCCATGGAATCGTCCTGTCTTGCTCTTGTTTGAGACAAAGGAGATAGGCTGTAAACCACTTTTAAATATAAATTGAGTCATTTCCTCAGGGTGCTTAAGAGTATGGATCAGTTAGACCCTGCTACTTAATAACTAGGAGACTTGGGGCAAGATGCTTATGTGCCCCGGGCTATATTAGTACCCCGCTCTTGGTCTTATTGAGGATAAATGATACAGTTCCTGTAAAGCACTTGACCCAGCCCTTGGTGGACACTAAGGGACCTTAACTGGTGGTCACTGCCTTCCTCCCTCCTGTTAATTCCTGGGCTAGTGGTGGCCACTTTGACTGGAGGAAGACATGGCCTAATTATCTTGTAAGGGGAAGGGTGAGTCAAAGAAATTGGTGACTCAGAAATTGGTCAAAGATACCTCGTACCTTTTAGGGTGTTTTTTGACAAAGAAGTGGCCTGGATTTTTGAGGGCAGGAGTCATAGGCCAGTCGCATTTCCTGGTCTTCAGGCCAAATATCCCTTAAGAATAGAAAACAGGTGCCAACTGTTCTTGACACATTCCCTGACTTTCCCTTTCTTCTTGTTTGGCTAGTAGATATATATATATATATATATATATATATATATATATGATTTCCTTTGGGATTGACTGGTTGGATCTCCCTGCAGTCCAAGGGAGTTTCAGGAGTCCTCTCCAACACCACAGTTCAAAAGCATCAATTCTTCAGCGCTCAGCTTTCTTTATAGTCCAACCCTCACATCCATACATGACTACTGGAAAAACCATAGCTTTGACTATATGGATCTTTGTTTGCAAAGTAATGTCTCTGCTTTTTAATATGCTATCTAGATTTGTCATACCTTTTCTTCCAGGGAGCAAGCATTTTTTAATTCCATGGCTGCAGTCACTGCAGTGATTTTGGAGCCCAAGAAAATAGTCTGTCACTGTTTCCATTGTTTCCCCATCTATTTGCCGTGAAGTGATGGGATCAGATGCCGTGATCTTAGTTTTTTGAATGGTGAGTTTGAAGCCAGCATTGCATTATTAGACTGTGAAGCCCTGCCCCTCCCACTAACCCTTTTCAGCCCCTAGTGGAGGAGAATGAAGAGAAGTCAGTCATGCTGGAGGGGAGGTGATGTTGCCCTCCTTGAACACTTTCAGTCTGAAGCCAAGCAGGTTATCCTAGCTGCTCCCGCAGCCCTAATCCCACTCCTTCAGCCTGGCTTGTTGGCTGACCTGGCCCTGGGCACCGCCTTCTTTCTCTTCTAGTCCTGGCCCTTTGATGTCTGGGATCATGGTGGGACTGCCTGAACCACCTGTCAGGATTTGTGCTGCCCTGGGTGTTGTCTTGAACCCAGCACTATCGAACCTCTTCTCACGGAGCCACCAACATATTTTTTACAGTAGTTCTTGGGAACTAGACTGCTGGGGTGACACCAGCCTGTACAGACAGCATCAAAATTGCCCAAATGGAGTGAGGGAAGGCAGCTGGCAACTGCAAACTTTGGCTGCTTAGACCAGGGGATGTGGGAGGTTGGCAGCATTCTCAGTTCTTGTCAGGAATATGCTGGTCTTGGCCCAGACAGGCTGAAGGGATCTGTGTCTCGTGGAACTACCTGCTTCTCCCAGTTACCCCTTGAGTGCAGCTGCCTGCTGTGTCCTTTGTTGGGCCACATTTCTAATACTTGTCTTTCAGGGAGTGTCATTTTTTTACGTCACCTTTTGTGGGGGCAGGGAACACCCAACATCTTTCCCAGAGATCGAATTTGTGGAGTGTGGGGGGTTACTTCAGTGAGTGACTAGTGCAGATTTTTTAAAATTTTTTAATGATTGTATTTATTTTTATTTCTTTATTTTTGGCTGTTCTGGGTCTTCATTGCTGCATGTTTTTTTTTCTTGTTGTGGCCAGTGGGGGCTACTGCCTAGTTGTGGCGCGTGGGCTGCTCACTGCAGTGGCTGCTCTTGCTGTGGAGCACGGGCTCTAGGGTGCTTGGGCTCAGTAGTTGTAGCTCCCAGACTCTGGAGCATGGGCTCAGTAGTTGTGGCACACGGGCTTAGCTGTTCCACAGCATGTGGGATCTTCCCAAATCAGGGATCCAGCCCGTGTCTCCTGCATTGGTCGGTGGATTCTTTACCACCAAGCCACTAGGGAAGCCTGATTTTTATGTTTTGATACTGGGAAGATATTAGTCAGCCTGAGTACCATTTCCATGTGATAAAGCAAAATTTACACCATTACACAGCGGCTTTTATTTCTTTTTCACCAGCTCTTAAAGTTGACCATTGGTTAGGTGTTATCAATAAGATCAGCTCTGCATCTGGAGACCAGTTTCTGGTCCTGGAAAAGGCCCAGAGCAAGTTGGATTTGTCAGGATTTCCGGTCCCAGGCAGATGGCAGGATCAGACACTGTATCTTAGTCCCAGGCCTGCTTCTGTCATCCCTGGATGGAGAACCCTGACCTCTCAGCCTGCTTCCCCATCTGTAAAATGGGGGATCTGGCCTACTCCTGTGTTTCCCCAAATTCAGTTATTTGTAAAGGAACCAGCTCTATTCTTTTTGCCATCTCCCCTGTCTCTTATTCCATTTTCACTCACCACCCCCTCCCCCACAGTTGACTGACTCACTTTTAAAACAAATGTATTTGGAAAGGAGACTTTCATAATATGGAAAAGCAGTGTCACTAGGTAAATCGAAGGTAACCATAAATAAACCCCAAACAGTGTTATTAAATCCCAGCTGGTGCTGTTGCCTGTTCTCAGCAGGAGGCCTGCTCTTTTGGTTAAAAGGAAAATTAGCCAGAGGTGAAGAGGTGTTCAAAGTCACCTACAGCACACTGAACTTTTCTCCTTGACCTATTCCAAAGAGTTGAGAAAGAATTTGAAGGAGAATAAAATATTATGGATGTGAGAGTTGGACTGTGAAGAAAGCTGATCGCCGAAGAATTGATGCTTTTGAACTGTGGTGTTGGAGAAGACTCTTGAGAGTCCCTTATACTGCAAGGAGATCCAACCAGTCCATTCTAAAGGAGATCAATCCTGGATGTTCATTGGAGGGACTGATGCTGAAGCTGAAACTCCAATACTTTGGCCACCTCATGAGACGAGTTGACTCACTGGAAAAGACTCTGATGCTGGGAAAGGTTGGGGGCGGGAGGAGAAGGGGACGACGGAGAATGAGATGGCTGGATGGCATCACCGACTCTGTGGACATGAGTTTGAGTGTACTCCGGGAGTTGGTGATGGACAGGGAGGCCTGGCGTGCTGTGATTCATGGGGTCGCGGAGAGTCGGACACGACTGAGCGACTGAACTGAACTGAACTGAACTGAACTGAAAATATTTTTAAATTAATTTACTTTTTAATTGAAGGATAATTGCTTTACAGAGAATAAAATTATCTCACGTGTAGCACAGAATAGTAATGTGTAGATACTTTGTTCGGTGAAGACTTGTGGAGCCTCTGCTGTGCACTGGGAGCTGTGCTGGAGTCTAGGAGCATAAAGGGGATTCAGTTCAGTTCAGTTCAGTTGCTCAGTTGTGTCTGACTCTCCGCGACCCCATGAATCACAGCACGCCAGGCCTCCCTGTCCATCACCAACTCCCGGAGTTCACTCAAACTCATGTCCACAGAGTCGGTGATGCCATCCAGCCATCTCATGCTCTGTCGTCCCCTTCTCCTCCCGCCCCCAGCCTTTCCCAGCATCAAGAAAATGATTTTTTAAATTTGAGTGTTTTGAATGAACAATAAATTTACTTCAGTCCAGAATAATTCTGGGCTTCTTCCCAGGTTAGCGAAGTTGTAAAGAGTCCACTTGCCAATGTAGGAGACGCAAGAGATGCAGGTTCGATTCCTGGGTCAGGACGATCCCTTGAGTTAGGAAATGGCAACCCGCTCCAGTGTTCTCGCCTGGACAGAGGAACCTGTCTGGCTACAGTCCATGGGGTCGACCTGCAGAGTTGAACAAGACGGAGTGACTGAGCACATAACAAATCCAGAATAATTCTAAAGAAATGAAATATGTTGAAATTATATCATAGTTGAACTATGATACATTGTTTCAACTGTTGTATCCTAGTTGAAACTGTGTCAGTCGTTATAGTAACCATCCATCTTGACTGTTTATGTGATGGTAACCAATTTTGCCTCCGTACTGAAAGCTTGCTTTGAGTTGAAACTCTCTTGGAGTCCCTGTCAGTAGATAAAGTAAAACAAATATGCTGGATATACTGTTTGCAGTACGGTCCCTTCCCCTCAGATTAGCATGTCCCATAGTTCCTACAAAGCAAGGTGAACACAGGATTGGATCTCTGAATTACCCCTGGCTAGTCTCCAGGAATGGATGGTATGCTCTTAAGTATGAGGCTGAGTCAGATTTTTCTGTCCATCTGCTAGTTGATGACATGACCTGCCTCCCTTGGGTTTCTGGGAATGGGGCGCTCACGGTTAAGAGTGAGGACTTGGGAGTCAGGCAGCTCTGGGGTTGAATCTGGCATTTACTGTGTGGTGTAGTGTTGGGTTACATGGTTTCTCTGGGTTAGTGCTCAGTGTTCTCACCAGTAAACGGAGGATAATCATAGTTTCTACCTGCCAGAGTGGGTGTGAAGATTTAATGAGTAAAGTACTTGCCACATGGGAAGTGTTTGGAAAGCACTGTCAGGTAATCAATCCCACACTTTTCTGATTGAAAGGGTCAGGTTTTTACTGCTCTAGGCTGGTGGGTGGGAGAAGGCAATGGCACCCCACTCCAGTACTCTTGCCTGGAAAATCCCATGGGCAGGGGAGGCTGGTAGGCTGCAGTCCATGGGGTCACGAAGAGTTGGACACGACTGAGCAACTTCATTTTCACTTTTCACTTTCATGCATTGGAGAAGGAAATGGCAACCCACTCCAGTGTTCTTGCCTGGAGAATCCCAGGGACAGGGGAGCCTGGTGGGCCGCCGTCTATGGGGTCACACAGAGTCGGACATGACTGAAGCGACTTAGCAGTAGCTTAGCAGGCTGGTGGGTGAGTGAGGTGAAGGGAGGTGTCAGATTTGGGGTTTGGTTTGTTGGTGCTGATTGGTGTTAGGTTTGGGACAAATCGTGTCAGGACCCCTAAGACATTGTGTATGGATGAAATGAATAGCAAGAAGAGCCCTCGGGCTTCCCTGGTGACTCAGTGGTAACGAATCCACCTGCCAATGCAGGAGACGTGGGTTCCATCCCTGGTCTGGGAAGATCACACATGCCACAGAGAAACTAAGCCCATGTGCCACAACTGAGGAACCTGTAGCGCCCACAGCTACTGAGGCCTGTGCGCCTACAGCCTGTGTTCCACAACAGGGGAAGCCACCACAATAAAAAGGCCTCACAAGCCCCTGCTTGCCACAACTGTAGAAAAGCCCACATAGCAGTGAAGACCCAGCACAGCTGAAAATAAGTAAGTAAAATTTAAAACAGAAAAGAAGAGTCCTCAAGGAGAAAATGGGGCATTTAGAATCCTTTCAGTTGCAAGGAATGGGACCCTGAACTGGCTCACTTACAAAAAAATCGATTGTGTCATGTCAGCAAGCCCAGACAAGGGTAGGTTATGGGTTTCTGGGATCCAGTGACTCAGTGATGTCATCAAGGACCTAGGTTCTTGGGGTTTCTGCTCTCATGGTTTCATTGTTCCTAAGACTGATTTCCCTTGTGTTTTCCCATAGCAGAGATTTCTTCCTTTGAGGTTGAGAGACAGTTCCTGGGGGTTCTTATAAGCCAAGAACAACTTTCCCAGAAGGTGGTAACACATCCTCCTTATGTCCCATCGTCCCAAATTAGATCACATGCCTACTTTTGAGTCCATATCTGGCAAGTGGAATGGTTTGTCCTCAGACCATGAGGCCTTTTTCAGAGCTGAGTGCACAGTCATTTCCTTGAAGGTAAACAGGTTCTATCCAGACTTCTATCAGAACTGTTCCAGGAAGGATAAAGTAGGCTGGGTGCTGGGTGGGCCTGTTGTAGGAGGTGGAATCAGAAAAGGGGTTGGGGCTTGCTTGGGGGGAAGGAGGAGTGTGATGGGGAAGATGTGTGTCTTACTCCACAGGCTCCTTGCCCCATCTCTCTGCCTCCCTCAGCCCCTTTGTCTTATACCCAGGGGTCATGTCCACACCCTCTGCTCCCTCTCAGATCCTTCCTGCTGTTTATCCTGCCTCAGTTTAGTCCAGTCCAGTTCAGTCGCTCAGTTGTGTCTGACTCTTTGTGACCCCATGGACTGCAGCGCACCAGGCTTCCCTGTCCATCAGCAACTCCTGGAGCTTGCTCAAACTCATGTCCATCCAGTTGGTGATGCCATCCAACCATCTCTACTTATCCTATCTTCTTAAGACCTCTGCCTTCATACAGATTTTTTTTGTAGGAATCCTACTGATTGCGTATCATTTGTAAAATAGAAATAATTTGTAAAGTATTTATTGTTTCTTTCCTAGTTAGAAGTAATATACATTTTTGCGTAGAAATGGGAAAATTGCATAAAAATAGTAAAAGGGGAAAAATTGCTGATAACCTCACTGTTCATAGATAACCGAGGAATTGTTACCATTCCCTTCTGGTTTTCTCATCTATGTGTATATAACACATTATAAATAGCTTAGGAGCCAGACTGGATGCAGTTTTCTATTTCATCATTTGATGATACTTTCTTTGTCATCAAGTATCACTTAAAAACTTGATTTCTTAAAACACTCCATCATAAAGGGCATATCCTTTTAAACTATGTCAATAAAAATGGAGTACAGAGCAATAAAAATGAATACGCTGTAACTCTGTGTAGTTTGGGGTTTCCTGAGAATCAGCTGGGTGCAAGGACCTGCCCCAAGGTGGAGGTGCCTTTTGGGAGTGGGATGACCCCAGAAAGTAGGAAGGAGGGATGATGAGTGGAAGAGCGGAGGTGGAGAAACCAACATTAAGGTAAATTATCAAGGTCACTGCTGTGGGCAGCAGGGACTGAGTTCTGCTGGGATCTCCTGAGGAGCATACAGAATGCATCTAGAATTGTCTGCCTGGAGAAGGACAGGGAGCTGGAGACCCACCAGCTCCTCTTCTCTCCATCTCCTTAAAGATGGAGATGTGAATTCCTTTGAACTCCCATTCTGGGTGCACATTGCATGCTGACTCTGGGGCAGGGGGAGGGGCAAAAGGAAAAAGAAGAGACCTGTGCTTGCATGGACGGGTGGCTCCAGAGAGGAGATCTGAGCTGGCCCAGGAGTGCCCATCATACCTGTGGCTTAAATCAGACATGGGTCAATTGTATGGTCGCAGGCATCAGCAGCGTCTCCAGGCTAATCACCCTGCATCAGTTTCACAATGTTGAGAAGAAAAAGCAAACTGCACAAAGATAGCCACTCTGTGATACTGTTTATATAAAGTTTTACATAGATAATAGAAGTACAGCTCTGTTATGGGAATGATTATCACCACACTTTGGATAGTGATTGCCTGCGGTAGGGAATGAAGGGGTACGGTCATGAAGGGACGTGCAGGGGTTTTCCATTCTGTAGCGTTTTAGTTCTTCAGTTGCGTGGTGATTGTATTGTTCTTCTGCCTTTGTGTGTGTGTGTATTATTTCCCTTTTCAGTGGGCTGCCCCTGTGGCTCAGCTAGTAAAGGATCTGCCTGCAATGCGGGAGACCTGGGTTCAGTCCCTGGATTGGGAAGATCCCCTGGAGAAGGGAACGGCTACCCACTCCAGTATTCTGGCCTAGAGAATTTCATGGACTGTATAGTCCATGGGATTCCAAAGAGTCGGACACAACTGAGCGACTTCACACACATACTTCAGTGCTGGTACAGTGTATTATTGAAATTGATCAAGGGAAGTTAAAAGGTTTCGTTGTTGTTGTCTGTCTGTTGGGCCTAGCTTGTTAGAAAGAAAACACATCATCCTCAAGATGTCAGGATGATATTAGGACAAAAGACATTTACATTTAGCAAGGCTTCTACCCTCCCACTCCCCAAGTATGTGTTGAAACTCCTGAGCTCATAACCTTAGAATGTAAGGCCCCGCCATTGTTTGTGAACACAGCAGGCTTGGGTTTCTCAAAGGCAGAGAGAATGTCTAATGTTTGCCTCTGGGAGCTTCTAGTCAATGGTTTTTTGTCTAAGTGAAGGCAGTATTTCTCAAGGAGCTATCTCAAGGGATTGCTGGTATGTTTGCATTGTCCTTAAAAGTAGGGGAGAAAGTCCAGAGTTGGGGATGGTTTGATGATGAAATGAATGTTACCAGTTAGCTACTTTCTAAGAACACCTTTGCATTATGACCAAAATCAAGCTTATCTATTTTGTGGTTTTGTGGTTCCTATCTACGGGGGCTGTGCTCTTTGTGTTCCAGGCAGCTGAACGTATAAGCTCAGAAATTTTTACTTTAAAAAAGATTACTTTATTGAGTTATAACCAACATATAACAAATGACACATTTAAAAGTGTACAATTCAAAGGCAACAAAAGCAAAAGTGAACAAATGGGAATAGATCAAATTGTTAAGTTTCTGCATAACAAAGGAAACCATCAACAACATGGAAAGGCAACCTACCAAATAGGAAAAAAATATTTGCAAAATCTATATCTGTTATGGAATTAATATCCAAAATATATAAAGAACTCAAAAGCAGAAAACCCCAGACAATGGTGCCACAGGATTTGAATGGACATTTTTCCAAAAACATATACAGTCAGTGAGTATGTAAAAAAATGCTTGGCATTGCTAATCAGTTCAGTTCAGTCACTAAGTTGTGTCTGACTCTTTACCACCCCATGAACTGCAGCACACCAGGCCTCCCTGTCCATCACCAACTCCCGGAGTCCACCCAAACCCATGTCCGTCAAGTGGATGATGCCATCCAACCATCTCACCCTCTGTCATCCCCTTCTCCTCCTGCCCTCAATCTCTCCCAACATCAGGGTCTTTTCCAGTGAGTCAGCTCTTTGCATGAGGTGGCCAAAGTATTGGAGTTTCAGCTTCAACATCAGTCCTTCCAATGAACACCCAGGACTGATCTCCTTTAGGATGGACTGGTTGGATCTCCTTGCAGTCCAAGGGACTCTCAAGAGTCTTTTCCAGCACCACAGTTCAAAAGCATCAATTCTTTGGCCCTCACCTTTCTTTATAGTCCAACTCTCACATCCATACATGACCACTGGAAAAACCATAGCCTTGACTAGTCAAGGAAATGCAAATCAAAACCACAGTGACAGACTTCACTGGTGGTCCAGTGGTTAAGACTCCACTTCCACTGCAGCAGGCATGGGTTCCATCCCTGATCTGGGAACTAAGATCCCTCATGCCCCAAGGTGCATCCAAAAAAAATGAAAGGGAAATGGAGCAACAAGCTATCACTTCACAATTGTTAGACTGGCTGTTATCTAAAAACAGAAGAGATTGGTGAGGATGTGAAATAAAGGGAACCCTTGGATCCTGCAGCCACTACAGTAAAACAGTATGACAGTTTCTCAAAAACATTAAAAGGGGGACTACCCTATGATCCAGTAATTCCACTTCTGGGTATTTATCTCAAGAAAACAGGAACACTCAGAAAAGGAATATGCACCTGATGTTCGCTGCAGGATTATTTACAATAGCCAAAATAAGGAAACAGCCTAAATGTCTAACAATAGATGAATAAAGAAAATGTGATATATGTATGTCACATATTCAGCGATAAAAAATGAATTCTTGCCATTTTCAACAATATGGATGAACCTTGAGGTTGAATAAGTCAGATACCATCTGATCTCATTTGTATGTGGAATCTTAAAAGAAAACACACATATACTCACACACATAAAAAACCAAACTCATAGATACAGAGAAGAGATTGATAGTTGCCAGAGGCCAGTGTTGAGGGGTGGGGGAAATGAGTGAGGAGGATCAAAAGTTACAAACTTCCACTTATAATCGAGTCCTGGGGATGCAGTGTTCAGCATGGTAGCTATAGTTGATAATACTGTGTTGCTGTGTATGGTGACAGATGTTAACTGGAATTATTGTGGTGATCATTTTGCAATGTATATATACAAATATTTTAAAAAGAGATAGAAATGATTGTATCTACTGAACTAAGGGCAAAATCTCAGCTTCTAAACGTCAATCGTGTGCCATGCTTCCCCTATTTTGCTCTGAAAGAAATCTTGCTGAGTCTCTATCGAAGTGTCTGTATAAAAAAGTGTACAGTTTGATATGTTTTGGGATACACACATACACACACACACACACACCCCCATTGTGAAACATTGTGAAACCACCACCATATCCAAGGTGATGAACATATCTATCCAGCCTCCAAAATTTCTTGCATCTCTGTAATTCCTCCCGCCCATCTGCACACAATCAGTGATCTGCCTTCTGTCAGTAGGTCAGTTTACAATTTTTAGAATATTATATAAATGGAACCCTACAGTATATACTTAAAAAAAAAAAAACTCCCTTCAGCCAGTGTAATTATTCTGAAATTCATCCTTGATATTGCATGCATCAACAGTTCATTTCTTTTTATTGCTAAGCAGTATTTCACTTTATGCATATACTGTAGTTCTGTTAATGATGTCTGGATTGTTTCCAAATAAAGCTATTATGAACACTTTGTACAAGTCTATATATGGACAGATATTTCCTTTATTCCTGAGTGAATGATTGGATCATATGGTAGGTATATGTTTAACTTCTTTAGAGACTGCCAAATTGTTTTCCATTTTCCGTTTCTACCAACAGTGTAGGAGAGTTCCAGTTCTTGCACATCCTAGCCACAAGAAGTGATTTTTTTCCCCCATAAAAGAGAGTACTTTTTAAACTAGTTGGTAAAAGCAGCTGTGGCTTTAGTCACTTTTCATTTATCTGTCCTCCACCACAAAGGTTTTCATTCTCACTATCAACAGATTCTGTAACTAGTTTACTTATAGGAAAAAGTTCCTGAAGTCCTTATACCATGGTATAAGTGGTGGGTGCCTCTTGAGGATGAAATAGAGTGTCTCAAGGCCATCATTCAAGGAGAGGTAGGAGAACTAACATCTGCTGTGTGCTGGAGACTGCTAAGTGGTGCTTCTCATCAAGTATCTTATGAATTCTAACAGCCCTATGAAGTATGTATTATCTGTTCTTTACAGATGGGGAAACTGAGGCACTGAGCTGTTTAGTGACTGGCCACATAGCCAGGAAGCAGAAGAAACAGACTGAAAGCAAATGTATCAGTGAGAATGCGTATGGTTCCATGTCATAGGAAACCCAAATAATCCTGGCTCATCCCCAAAGGAGGCTCATTGGCTCCTGCAGCTGGAAAGTCCAGCAGTGGGGCAGGCTGCAGGTACATTTTGAGGGGTTTCCGCATTGTCAGAACCTTGGCTCTGTTTCTCTAAGATACTGTTGTCTCATGGACAGGCTGGTATAGCAGTTCTTGGCCCCATAGCCACACCCATACTTCCCAGAGGCAGGCCCTGGTCCAGGAAGTCTCAGGAAATCCCTGAGGTTTTCTCTGATTGGACCAGCCTATGTCATCTGCCCTCTTCTCAACCAATCACTGGCCAGAGAGTTGTTGGGATAGGCTTAACCTAGATCACATGTCCTGTCTTCCCCCACATCTGGGAGAAGGGACCTCAGAGGGGTTTCTCATACTGAATCACTTCTACCTTAAGTTGCTCTTTGTTATTTAGAAACCCCCTTCATTTCATGAAACAGGTATCATTGGCTGTGGTATTATATGGCCTGTGACTTAGAGTGATCACTTCTGTCCCCACTTGAAGCAAGACTACCTCTTCATCTCACAAACAGAACAAACAGGAAAAAAAATAGAGCATAAATTGTAGCATGCTTGAGGTTTCATTTATGTTATCTATATAATTAAAAGGTGTTAGTTAGACTTGGATATAAAATAAAGTTTGACTTTAGATGACATAATTTTCATGCCTTTGAAAATTAACATCGTTGTGATCCTCGGTATTGCAGATTTGTTAGAGTGCCATCTCAAGAAGGTATAAAATGGCAGCAAGAGGTACCCCACTCCCCTTTCTAAGGGGAAGAATTGAAAGAGGGAATGAGTGAGAAATAGGGGATTTGATTATCTTCCAGAGTCTTCATTGAAGGAGAGGAAAATGTAGCTCAGCTTTGGTGATTCTTCCCAGTTAAAAACTAAAAAAAGATCGTGGTTATGGGGCTGGACTTCTGACAAACTAGCAGCCTCGGTCATCTTGAGTGTTATTCCAGATTGGAAGGTTCTGTTAGGTGTAAAGTGGAAGCTTCGAGAATTCCTCATTGGAGAGTCAAGACTATTCCTTTATCAAAGCCCCAGCCAGAGGAGACCACCCTAGTCACTGGACAGATGAGTTGACCACGTGTGACGTCTGGCTCAGCACAACATACGTGACCTGAGGCGGCAGCATGGGAATGAGTCTTATTGGGATTAACTTTCTACCATGATATACTTTCAAATGAGACCATCCTTTTCTCTCTGGTGATCTCACCGGGGCCCTTATGCTACAAAGGGTAATTGTTTTGGACCCATAAATTTAAGCCTCTTAATTAATTGACTCAAGACCTAAGAGCAGATTTGCTGTTCTTTGTAATGAGTCCGTGGCTTTGCATGCTCTGACTCAGATGAAAGGGGATTGCGGAGCACAGAATGGGAACGCGGAGTTGGCACACCTAGTTCTTCTGACTGTACTGTTTGTCAGCCCTGCCCTTGGGCCTCCATTTCCTCATCTGCAAGCTCTGAGCACTGATCCAGAATCAGGGGCTGCAGTTAGCGGGCTGCACTTTTCTCTCTTCTCGGCAGACACTGCTGGACGCCCATAGTGTTCTTTCCTGCCGAGCCTGGACTTGACTTTCGAGTCCCTTTGCCGTGTGGTGCTCCGGGTAACCATTTAGTCCTTAATTGTCTCCAGGAAACTACCTGAATTTGACCTCCCCTTCATCTACAATGGCTTGAATTTTACCCTGTGAAGAGTGTACAAAGCCCCTTGTGCCCAGTGGGCTGCGGGTGATGGCCTCATCACCTCATCATCAGCTGCCCCGAGCGCCTTCCTGACGGCATGCTGTCCTTCACAGCCCGAGCCTTGGCCCTTACTCTTCCCTCTTCTGTTTGAGCACTCATTAAAAAAATATATATGTATATTTTTTAATTTATTATTTATTTATCTGGCTGCATCAGGTTTTAGTTGCAGCATGTGGGATCTAGTTCTCAGGCTAGGGATTGAACCCAGGCTCCCTGCTTTGGTAACTTGGCATCTTAGCCACTGGACCACCAGGCAAAGTCCCCACTCATTTTTTTCCTCTTAGTTTAGGATCCAGTTCAGGTGCCTCCTCCCTCAGAGAATCTGTCTTCAAATCCCCCATGTGGAGGTCATCGTTTTCTCTTGTGTTCCCACAGCACCATCCACACAAATTGTAATAAGTCTCATATAAAATGGCCACAGTTCTGTTTATGACCACAGCCCTCCACAGACCAGCCTCAAAGCCCTGTGATCTTACATTACTATCATGGTTTCTGCTTGCTAAGAGTGCCAGGATTGTTTTTCTCTTTGCATCTACACATTTTGTTGTTGTTTGGTTTGGTTTCTGTCCTCGTCGCACCTGAAGGCATGTGGGATCTTAGTTTTCTGACCAGGGATCAAACCCATGCCCCCTGCAGTGGAAGCTCAGAATCCTAACCACTGGACCACCAGGGAATTCCCTACATCTACTCATTTTTATGTTCTTTCATTTCAAAAAGAAGC
Organism: Moschus berezovskii; assembly: GCF_049115385.1. Taxonomy (NCBI): domain Eukaryota; kingdom Metazoa; phylum Chordata; class Mammalia; order Artiodactyla; family Moschidae; genus Moschus; species Moschus berezovskii. The sequence continues at coordinate 17,273,102 of NC_142483.1, forward strand.
TATAGAACACAATCATAAATAGAAAGCCACTATCACTTGCCATAAAGGATCAGTTCAGTTCAGTCGCTCAGTCGTGACCGACTCTTTGCAATCCCATGAATCACAGCACGGCAGTCCATAGGTCACTCCAAAAATAAAATCCATGGAAACAAGTGTTACTACATTTTTGAAAAGCTTGTTTAACACTCTGAGCCTGAGGCTTGCCTAGAACTGGGATGTGATTCTTCATGAACCAACCCCAAATCTAGCAGTTTTCACCTCAGTCATCTGCCCTGCCCCTCCTTGAGAGAAGCTGCCTTTTCTTGGAAAAGCCTATGCTGAGTCTCAGCAGGAGCATAGCGCCCAGAAGAGACAGATCTCCGGAGATGCTGAATGATTTGATACTCTAACCCCAACCTCCCCGCCTTGTTTACTGCAAAAGTAAGAATTGTTTAAGGATCATGAGAACAGTGAGTGGAAAATAATGTGACTTTGGTAGTTCACTGCCTCTGACTCCCTGATGGCTCAGCAGGTAAAGAATCCGCCTGCCATGCCAAAGACACAGCAGATACAGGTTCAGTCCCTGAGTTGGGAAGATTCCCTTGGAGAAGGGAAATGGCGACCCACTCCAGTATTCTTGCTTTGGAAATCCTATGGATAGAGAGAGAAGCCTGGTGGGCTGCAGTCCATGGATTTGCAAGAATTGGACAACTGAGCGACTGATGCAAGCCAGACTGGTAGGAAGGACTTGGTTAGATTAGGGTTTGATAGATGAAAAAAAAAATGATGGGAATGTGATTCCACCTTTGAGTAAACTCTTATGGAAAATGATGCCTTGGGTCTCTGTTCTTTGCAATTTACATCTAGGGAAGGCCTGATGATGCAGATACTACCAGTTCATAGATGGGAAAAGTGATGCCCAGAGGCCTGATGACCTGGAGCTAGCCTGACTGGGTGGAACTAGGTTACCACCATCACACCTTGATTTCCCATGTAGGATATTTCCTATTAGACTTATGTCGTTGTTTAGTCACTGAGTCGTGTCCGACTCTTTTGCGACCCCATGGACTGTATTTCGCCAGGCTCCTCTCTCCATGGGATTCTCCAGACAAGAATACTGGAGCCAGGTGGTCATTTCCTTCTCCAGGGAATCTTCTAAACCCAGGGATCAAACCTGTGTCTCCTGCACTGGCAGGTGGATTCTTTACCACTGAGCCACCTGGAAAGCTCCCAGACTTTTCCTCTGCTGTAATTCAAGTTGCTGAGCAACAAACTAGAACCACAGTGGCTTTCTTGGAAACTTATCAGACTTCTTGGAAACATATTGGGGCTTCTTTTCCTTGCAAAGGATTCAGAAGTACTCTGATTTGCCCTTGAAAGAATGCCAGTCAGTTTATTGCCTGTTCTCCTCTTTGCCCAGAATGGTACCATACCGTGTTTTATTGGTGGGTGGGGAGCTTCAGGGTTTGGCCTCAGTTGTTCAACACGTGCACATGTTCCCAGCGAGGAGGTGAGATCTCACATTGTGAAGAGATGCACCGGAAGCGAGCCAGCTCCTTGGGACTCTGCCGCAGCAAAACTCCAGGCTGTGCTGGGACGTCTGACCTCTTCAACTTGCCTGTAGGATTAGTATTTGTTGGATTATAGTACACTCTGACCCAGGGAGCAAAAACCAATAGGACAGTCGCTGAATCTGGAGGGGTGTGTGAATAAACAGCTGCATTCCACCCCCATGGAACTGGCCTCTGACCAGCAGCCTGATGGCTGTTTACCTTTCACTCTTTTGGAGCCTTTGGCCTTCTCCTTCAGCGGGGTGGGCAGCCTCCCGGGCTATGGATGCAAGTCCTGATTGGGAGGAAGGGACTTAGATCTCAGGGCACAGCTTCTTTAAAACATATTCCCCCCTCCATCCCCTCCTCTTCATAGGTGAAGGTTGAGTGTATTTGATTTTTTTCTTTTCTCTCTAAATCTTCATTGTTTTAGATCACAAAATAGATACGTGCTTGTTAAAAAAAAGCTTGAGTATTATGCATTATAAGTGAGGTAGGGTGTGACTGGAGTACTAACCCTAGTGACTGAGTGCCTAGTAGGTACTCGGTGGCTTTTTCTGCCTCATCTCAGTTGGTCTTCACACACGGTCAGAGGAGTAGTGTTAATCCCCATTTTACAGAGGAGGAGCCTGACGCTGCAACGAAGATCACCCCACTGGTGCGCAGGTGACTGAGCCTGGACTAGTAGCACCAAGTCTGTGGAGCTCTGAAGGCCAGAGCTCTGTGCGGTGTGTTTCTGGAGGAAAGTAGTTTGATTCAGTATCACTTTACTTGTAACAGAATGAGCTCATGTTGTTTGTTTTCAGAAGAGAAGCCATACAGATTATTGCCATTTATAAAACAAGAAGGCGTGTGAGCAAAGATCTCCAGAGATGAATTGTCAGCTGTGTTCATCCGTCTCAGGCCGCTCCGTGCCCCTGTGTGCTGGTTAGTCTTTGAGCCAAAGCATACCCAGGCCGGGATGCTGGCAGGCTTCGGTCGGGTGTGACTCCTTGCTTTTCCTGAGCAAGCCTCCCCACTGCCCAAACCACACCACCACTGGGGCAAGCCCATGAGGTCTAAGCCAACCTTTGCATTCCTAACTTAGCTTCCAAATAACGGGAGCTTATCCACTCCCACTGCTTTGGTATCTCAGGCAGTCTTCAGCTGGAAAACAAACATTACCTGCCTTGAACTTTTGCCAAGCAGCCTCAATTGCAGCCTTGGGATCCGTGGACCCTCCTTGTAGCAAGCTAAGGCTGAAGCAGCAGTGTGATTGTGCAGAGTCCTCTGGGCTGTGCTTTACAAACCCACCTCACAAATTCGTGCATGGCTGTCTTTGTTGGCTTCCCTTAGGAGGCCTCACAGCCTGTCTGGAGTGTCAGCGGCTAGGTGGTCCCTGCCACACACACTGTCAGGCAAGCCCCATAAGGGACTCACCCTGCTGCGTTGCCCTGGATGCCCTCACTGCTTTCTTTTTAGAGAATCTCATTAGAGAAGTTAGAGATTTTAGCATTCCTGAGATTCTTTCTGTGGTCAATTGTGTAAACCATTTCATTTCTTCAGTTTCCCGGTTGACCCCATTCTTTTCTTGACCCTCCATGGGACTGTCAGGTGCAGGCCTATTCTGCATTCTTGGCAAAGCTGCCTGGGTTTGGTTTCTGTGGGTTTTCTGCCACCGAGGTTGAACACGTCTTCTTGACTTCTGAACACATTCTGACCCATCCCAGCTTGATTTCTAAATCTGGCCTGGAAACGCGGCTGTAGAGAACTTACTCTGCTCTTTCACACTCTTGAACTCCTGATTTGCATTCGCTGTTTGGATACTGTGTCTCATTAGTCTGTGTTGTGGTTTGTTCCCCTTGTAGGAACTTTTGTGTCTATAGGTTTGTCCTCTCTTTCATCTTATGCCAGAAGCAGTTCTCAGGTTCTTACCCTACAGGTGATTTAATGCTGGGAATATTTATGGCAGCTAGCCTGGTGCTGGGAGGGAATTCATTCTAGAAGGCCGAGGATTGGATCATGTTGTTCTATTGACCAAGGTCATTAGACTTGTCTTCAGTTCTTCTGATGGACTGGGATGGAATTGGGAAATTTCATGGAATGTTCTCTGCAGTGTTGAGTAATATTGAGAAAATGTGTGTCTCATTTTAGCTGTGTAGACCAGATAAGTCATTCCCGTGATATATTAGGCACCATTTTTTAAAGTGAAGTGAGAGAAACCCACTTGAGCCTGTTTAGGTGATAAAACTGTTCTTTTGTTAGGAAGGTTTATCAAGTTTTTTTTTTTTTTTTTTTTTTAAGTTGTGTGTGGTAGAAACCCATATGAAGCTACTTAAAAAAAAAGCCACTTTGCCCAGGAACTACAAGTCCCGTAGTAGAGCTCCTCCCAAGCATGGCTGGGTCCCCAGCTTCAAACGCGTTATCAGTGCTTGATTTTCTCATCTCTTTTGGTCCTTTTGGGCTCCATGTGGTGGCAGAATAGCTTTTGGCCTCCCAGATTCAAGTCTAGCCAGAAAAGAGAGAGAATGAGAGTGGCAAACGGAATTGTTGCTTGTGACTCCCATACAAGTCCCAGGATTTGATGACCCTCTAGTCATATATGCCTAGCTCTGAACCAACTTCTGTGCTTAGGGGCACCTGTCACATTTACCCTACCCGATGCCTAGCATCAGAAACAACTAGTGACCCTTACAGATAACTGTGGGTTCACAGACCTGGGGCAGTCCTGCGGTGGGGCTCAGGAAGACTTGGAACCAGGAATCAGGAAGCCATGGAGACTGCCTCTGGTTTCTGTTTCCCTGGAGTCTATTTTGTTTCCTTCTCTCTGTAGATGAGCCCTACTAGCACCCCACACATCACAACTGTCCCACGGCTCCTGACTGTTTCCATTTCACTCAGTCTAGCCATGTGCGGAGACCTCAAGGGAGAAAGTGATTCAGCTCATATTGGAGGTCCCACCCCAGTTCCTTTAGCTATGGAGATTGAGACTAGGGCTCTTTAAGACAAATCTGGGTGGGTGGAGCCTACCCAGATGTGATGTAGGCTGATGGTCCAGGAGGGACAGATGGTTGCTTCTCCTCATCTGGTTGAGAAGCCTTCTCTCTGCATTCTAGTTGTTGGTATAAATAGTGTCAAGGGCCTGTCTCCCAAGCTTGACTTCATTGAACGGAGTTCCAGCCCAGCTACAGGGTCGCCTGCTTCCTGCCTTGAAGCACCACCCAGGCTCAGCACTTCGGGACCTCTCTGAGCACTCCTGTCTGCTCCAACATGGGCCCTTCCTTCCTGCAGAGGAGACGGCACCGTCTGAGAGGCATGAATGGGAATTTCCTCCTTCCAGGCCCAAGTCGGCATGACTCGGGATGGCTTCGACTGGAAAAACTGAATCAAAGTGTGTGCTTAGGCCAAGGATTTCCCCAAACACTAATCAGCACTGATTACTTCCAGCGTGTTGCCTTTGGCTCTGCAGAGAGTTTTGTCCATTGTGGCTGCAGTGTCTGGCTCCTGCTGCTTAGAAGATGAGAAATGAGCTTGTAGGGATGAGCCCGAGTGAAGGGCTGTCCCTTAGCCAAACCGACCTTTACTAGGTGTGAAAAACCCTAATTACTGAATTCATAGGTCATTGGCTGGCCTTTTCCTCCAGCATTAACACTTGGGGGTGGAGGGTCATGATATTGCTGCTGAAATGAAATCCTGAAAATGTGTTGAGGGAAGCTTCTATAAAAATCCTTGCGCATTGTTGAAAATGACTTTTCTCCTCTGTCTTTTGAATTGAGCCCAAATGCTAAGTATGAATAGAGATGCCATGCTCCAATCCCAAGGTCATCTAAAGGAAGTAAAGCAATTCTGTGTACCTGAAACTTGATCTTGGATGAACTGAATGCAGGTTTATTATTGAGTCCGTGAAAGTTCACTAACTGTGCTGTGAAAAATAGCAGTAAAAAACTTGTAGTTGGTTCTTATAGAGTGACTTGGAGAGCCTTGAAATGCTTTCTGGTCAGATCCTGAGTTTACAGCCTGGAAGATAAGAGCTCAGAGAGGGACAGGGTGTGCTCAAGGTCACACAGGGCATTGTGGCTAGGTTAGATCCCAGACCACCGCGTCCCAGGCCTCTGGGATTTGGCTTATCTTAGTCCTGCCTGGTCTTGAATTTAAGGCTTCCCTGGTGGCTCAGATGGTAAAGAATCTGCTTGAAGTACAGGAGACCCGGGTTTGATCCCTAGGTAGGGAGATCCCCTGGAGAAGGGCATGGGAACCCTCTCCAGTATTCTTGCCTGGAGAATCCCATGGACAGAGGAGCCAGGTGGACTACAGTCCATGGGGTCACAAAGAGCCAGACACGACTGATTAACACTTTTTCTTTTTTCTCGGTCCTGCCTGTAACTGCCTTCTGCTGGGAAGGATGAGGCAGAACTTAAGAGTCTGGATTAATGGATAGGATTTAAAAAAATAAAGCAGCTTTACTGAAATATAATTCAAACGTCACAAAATTCACCCCTTCAAACTGTGTTATTTTTAGTATGTTCACAGAAATGTACTACCATCACCAGTATAGAATTTTAGAACACTTTTATCCCTGCTCCCTACCCTGCAAAGAAACCCATTAGCAGTCACTCCCCATGCTTCCCTCCACCCAGGCCCCAGTAGCCACAGATTTGTTTCTCTGTATAGATTTGCCAATTCTGGACATTCATATAGCAGAATCATACAACATGTGGTCTTTTTGTGATTGACTTCTTCTACTGAGCAGAATGTTTCCAAGATTCATCCCTGTTTATGGCCAAATGATGGAACGTAGAGGGATTGAATTTGAAAATAAGGCTAGAACGGTTTCAGATTTATTTTTCCTTTGCCTGGTAAGCTTTTTCCTGAGAAACCAGTCTCTACATTTGGAGATGAAATGAGAGACTTTCTCAGCCTTCCTAGATCTAAGCAGTTGCTATTGATACTGTTCTTAAATATTTTGACACCTGGGAGAAAAGTTGGTCTTTGGAAGAAAGTGTACTCTTTCTTGTATTGCCAAGAAAATTAATACATGTTAATTAACACAGATGCTCAAGTCAGAGTTGTAACGAACTTTTTCCTTATGTTTATTTTCCAAATACTTGACTTGTTTAGACATTTTTAATTTTAGCAATAACGTAATTTTTCTTGCTCTACCCAAATTCATTGGAAACTTTCAACCCTGCAGACAATATGAAAGAACAGTATAGTGCACTCACACGTAAATTTCTCCTGGAGTCTCCACTTGTTAATGTCTTTCTACTTTTACATACTTTTGTCACTCTCTGTAAGGATCCACATCACAGACCTATCTTTTATAGAACCCTTTGAGAGTACCCAGATCATGACCCTTCACTCCCACAGACTTCAGCAGGTTTCTCTAAGATAAAGGTCAAGTTTCCTAACCACAATGTCACTGCATACCCAAGAAGTTAGCTCTGATACAATAATGATATCTCACATAAAATCCCATGTGTCCTTTATGGTCAATTAAAAAAACCCAGGAACCAGTTGAAGATTATTCAGTTGAATTTGGTTTCAAAGTTACTTCAGCCTTTTCTTTAATTTAGAACAGCCCCCATCGTTTAAAAAAAAATTTTTTTTTTTCTTTTGCCTCAACATTGCCATTTTGGAAGAAGTTGGGCCAATTGTCTTGTAGAATTGGTGCTTTTTAAATGTTATGTGTGAGAATCACAGAGTTGGAGGATGTCTTGGTGAAGCTCACACTCTGATTCTGGAAGACACGGAGGGGCCTAGGAGTGAGCATTCCCAGCAGGCTTCCAGGTGACGCAAGTGCTTTCTGCCAGCAGACCACACTTGAAGAACCGAGGCTGGAGAGTGTTCCGTATTTTAGATTTGACTGTTTCCTCAGGATTAAATTCAAGTTAAACATTTGTGGCAAGTGCACTTCCCAAGGTCACGGGCACTTTCCCTTGCATCATGCCAAGAAGCACATCACATCAGTTTGTCCTATGGTTTGTGATGCTCAGTGCCGTCTCTTGATTGAAATGGTGCTTGCCAGCTCTCCATCGAAATAGTACCCTCCTCCTGTTGTAATCAATAAGTGATCTTTGAGACTGCATGAATATCTTGGTCCCCATAAGTTTTCACCCATTAATCAGCTTCTTGGGGGAGAAAAAAAAAACCATCTTGGGTTATAATCTCCAGGTGGCAACACTGCCTCTTATGTAATTAGCAATTAATTATATGGGTGTGTGAGTAATTTTTATTTTTTTAAATGTAGCTAGGGGCAGGTTCATTTCCATTTGTACTGTAAACATTGGCTTTTACAGTTTCCCAAATTTGGAAGCTTTATAGTCCAATTTTGTATGATTCCCTTGAGAAGTATTTACATCCCACAGCCAGGGGTAGTGTGGCATATTTTAAATGTCCACTAAAATAATTTTTTTAGCACCTCCTGAAGTTGCTTGCTAGGACTATTATTGGGACTGTTAAATATCCCACTGATTTCCAAAAATCATTCTTCTGTACTGGACAGACAATTCTCACATGTTATAAGCTTTTCTTTAAAAAAAAAAAAAACACCTGAAATAAAATGTTGGGTGGCCAGGAAGGGAGTGTTTGAATAGGAGCCACTGGAGAAGTGTCTCAGGAAGGTCTGACCCTTCCCTGACCCCCGGTCCCTAAGACACTGCCGAGGAGGGATTTCCATGTTAGGGCTGGGTTGGAGTGCATGACAGTTTTTCTAATCAGTCTAGAACCTTGAGCAGCTCCTTCACTGTGTGGTCTGGAGGTAGAAAGATTAGGGCTGGAGAGTGTTCAAACACCCCCCTGCCCCCCACCCACTGTCAGAAAAATGCTATCCGAAATTCCACCCCTAAACATCTCAGCAGCAGTATGACCAAGTTTCTGAGCCTCAGTTTCTCTGTCTGTGAAATGGGGATAATGATGGTCTTGGCCACTTAGGGTTGTTGGACACATGAAAGGAGATGATTGTGTGGAGTGCTTGACACAGGGCTGATTACCCAGTGGATGCATGTTGATTGAATGGATTTCTGGTCCTTAAAAAAGAGGTTTAAATCCTATTTTCACTTAAAACCTGTAAGTATATGTTTTCAAGGACACATGTTCTTGATATTATTTTTCACTGTTCAACAAATGAGTATTGGTCCATATTAACAGAGTCTGTGTAACATTTTGGTTTACTGAGCTAATTTAAGAAATGGGATCTTTAAGTTATATGTATTTATGCTCTTCTGTGCTGGGTATACTTAGGCTGATAGCAGGTTAAGTGAATGGGTTACCACTGGCCACTTTCAGAATCACCATTATTCTGGAAATGATGTCCTAATCAGGGGGGTTCATTCCACAGCTATTACCTGAGCTTTTCACTCTGTGTCAATCACTTCTTCAGTATCTGTGGAACCCATGTGTGGTGGCAGATCACCCACCACCCACTGTTTGGTGTAGAACCAGGACGTTTTCTGACAGTCACTGCCTTGACTGGAGGCCCGTGGTTTTCTTGCATAAACCACATTCACAGTGCATCATCCAGCTTCGAGTTGTGGCAACTTTAAGATGGGTTGTGCTGTGTTGTGCTTAGTCGCTCAGTTGTGGCCCGCTCTTTGCAGTCCCATGGCTTGCAGCCTGCCAGACCCCTCTGTCCATGGGGATTCTCCAGGCAAGAATACTGGAGTGGGTTGCCATTCCCTTCCCCAGGGGATCTTCCTAACCCAGGGATCGAACCCAGGTCTCCCCCATTACAGGTGGATTCTTTGCCATCTGAGCCAGCAGGGAAGCCCAAGAATACTGGAGTGGGTAGCCTATCCCTTCTCTAGGGAACCTTCCCAACCCAGGAACTGATCCAGGGTCTCCTGCATTGCAGGCAGATTCTTTACCAGCCAAATTACCAGGGAAGCCGCAGGGGATGGGGTAAGGTGGGGTAAGGATCTGGAAAGCATTGCAAGGGAACCTGAGTCTCTTGCGTTGGCAGGCAAGTTCTTTGCCACTGAGCCACCAGGGGAAGCCCGCAGTGATTTTCACCTATAGGTGATTCAACAGCTCCCATCCCACCCCCAATCTTTGTTTCCCCTAAAAAGTACTTGGTATGTGTGCCTTTTTTTCCCCACACCATTTCACATTTTGGGAGTAAGAGTGACTTACACATTTGTTGTAATGTGTAATTGACAGTTTAGGAAACTGATGTCAAACGAAGGGGTTAAGAGTTCCCTGTGGTGGTCCCCCAAGATTGCCAGAGAAAACAATTATATTTGAAGTTCAGATAAACAGTGAATATCTGTTTAGTAGAAGTGTGTTCCAAAAATGTCAAGCAGTTCTCTCATGTTACAAGTCATTGAACAGGACACACACTAAACAATTGATTGTCTGAATTCATATGTAACTGGATGTTCTGTATTTTATTTGCAAAATCTGGCAACCCTAGGTCCAGCTGTCTGCTCAGAAATGCCCAGGGTTTTCGTGTTTGCGGCAGGGTGCTATTTGCAGCTTCAGGAGTGTCCTAGGAGAGATCTGCTGAGGCATCTCATTAGTCTGTGGTTTAGCGCGCCGGGGTAGGGACCAGATTAGTAATTAGCTAACCTGACCTCACTCATGAGGAATGTGCTCTTGCTAGGTATTAGCGGGAGGTTTAAGCTCTCAGAGCCATTGTCAGAAGCCTGCCAGTGATGTCATCATCTGGAAAGCCAGAGCTCCAGCTTTGGTAATAAATGGAAATGGAGTTTCACAGGTGGGGTGCAGAGGAATTTATTCCGACAGGAAGCGTGATGGAGCCTCCCAGCCTGTGCACAGCCCCCAGCCAGGTTTTTGAATCCTGAAGAACAACCAGAAGCTTCTGACACGGCGTGCGATTACACCATTGGCCCAAGGCCCTGGAAAAATTGGCTTGCTCGCAGCGAACACTCCAAGAGCTACAAAGGGGGTGTCAGAACTGTTTAGCAGCTCTGAGTGGGCCCATAAATTGGGGAGGAAGGGAGGCGCATGTGGATATTGTTCATTAGACTGCTCAGAGTAGTTCTTGAAAATGCACACTTGGTACCTCCAGGGCCCGCATCATCTCTGTCATCTTGCCCTCTCCTGTGTGCGTGGGGCAGGGCTTAGGCAGTGGGGACAAGTCCTTAGGATTTACTCACTCACAGAACTCCCTTTTACCTTGAAATAGAGTGAACTTTACATTTTTTTTTTTTTTTTTCCAAAAGGGTAATTTGTTGTGCATGAGTGGGCTGTCAAACAAGTCCTGAGTGTGGTAACTATAGCCATTTCATTTTATCTGGAATCTCCCATAAAACATTCTGGAAAAAGACGGGTGGGAGTTCTTTCTGATCAGGTTTTGCGTTCAGGTTTCTGTGTCCTGTTGGAGGTTCCACTTAAGCTGCCGCCCACAGGAGCAGGGCTGCTCCTGGAAGTGTTGCTGGCAGGCATGCTTTGCTAGGTTGCGAAGGCTCTGGTGAGCAGGCAGGAAGTTCAGAACGTCGTTTCTGAAGGTCTGGCCTCCATGGTCTCTGGCTTTCTTGTTCAGTGAGAATTTGGAAGCATTGACCCTGAGTCTCCTGGTTGGCTCACATAATGGGGAGGCGGAGATGGATCCTCCCAGGCCCCTCTTTCCTTCCACATCATCCTCCTGGGGTCCCAGCACTCACTGGGACAGTGTCGCTGTGTGCTGGGCAAATAGTGCAGGCTCTGGGAGCCTCTGTTTTGGCGTCTGTAAACCATGGTTTTTGTGCCTCTTGTGGGCAAACTGCCGTAGCCAAGATGTTCAGTGTTTTGTGAGCTCTTACTCTGTGGGTGGCTTTTGATGATTGGGTATTTTAGAGGGTGTCATCGAAAGAGTTTGGCCTGGTCAGACTTTAGCTTTTGAATATGCCTTGTCACAGCCTGGCCATTTATCATTTGGGACCCTCGCCATCTCTCTGACCCGTCTGTAAAATGGGAGTGCCCCAGGCCTCTCCAGTGAGTGACTGGCTTGCCCCTCTCTTCTGCGACACCCTTCTACTCCTGTGTACAAGAATTCATTATTAATGTTGTTGTTCAGTCACTCAGTCATGTCTGACGTTTTGCAACCCCATGGACTGCAGCACGCCAGGCTTCCCTGTCCTTCACTATCTTGTCTAGTTTGCGCAAACTGATGTCCACTGGGTCAGTGATGCCATCCAACCATCTCATCCTCTGTCATCCCCTTTTCCTCCTGCCCTCAATCTTTCCCAGCTTCAGGGTCTTTTCAAATGAGTCAATTCTTTGCATCGGGTGGCCAAAGTATTGGAGCTTCAGCTTTAACATCAGTCCTTCCAATAAATATTCAGGGTTGATTTCCTTTAGGATTGATTGGTTTGATCCCCTTGCTGTCCAAAGGTATTACCCATTATTCGTGGGTATTCTCTAAAAAAGAACTGCAATGCAGTTCTAAGAGGACCGTTCAGATTCTTTGCAGCATCATTCTTCCAAGGAACTGGCAGAATCATCCTTTCTTTGTTTAGAACGTGGTTTCATTACTTAAAGACAAGTCTGTGAGAAAGGAGGCTTGACCCAATAGCCGAGGGCTGCACTGGGCTCCAGGCCACACTTGTTTTCTCTTTCCTCGTTCACTCCTCTTGGGGTCTGACTCAGGCTCATTCGCTGTCAAAGAGAGGGACCAGGGATGACCTCCTGGGTGGGGATTCTGGTGTAATTGGATTCATGTGTGGTCTGGCTGCTGCATGGGTCTGAACCCTGGCTGCGACCTTGGAACCAATGGGAAAGCTTTAACTATTAATGGTATTCTGGCCCCACCTCCAAGAAATGCAAATTTTATTTCCTTTTGGAGAAAGGGCAGTATGTTTTTATATTATTATTGTATTTTCTGGATTGAAACTCAAATGGTTTCTGTGAGTAGGAGAAGTGTTGAGGCTTAAAAAGACAAGTTGGACTAGCCAAGCCTGATTGGGAACCACAGTCATGACCATTGTTAACAGTAGAGCAGCCCTGATCTCTTGGGGGGCTGCTTGGAGGGATGGGATCACTGGGAGAGACGACTTCTTTTCTCACACTTCGAATATAATTTGAATTGATTGCAACATGCTATTTGATAACTAGGGAAATTTGATGATGATCAGGAAAAAACACTTTATAAGTATAAATATATAGCAGTACAAACATATGAAATGACTGGGATTCCTTCAAATTCAGAACTCCTTCCAACAAGGCTCCCCGGAGTTCAAAGCCTTTCTTTGTAACTAGACTTAAAAGAGCCCCAGTCCCAATCATTTGAATTCCCTCAGAGGTGGCTGATTGCTCCCCCTCCTCCCTCTGAGGGTGGATTTGATTGTTAACAATGGCCCAGCTACTTGGCACCCAGCCTGGTGAGTAAGACAGCTGAGTAAGAGGGGAAAACAGGGCCTTGGGTCAGAAAAACCAGGATAACAAGTGGCAGGATTTTCTTATCTGTTCAGAGAAGCCCCAGAAGCTGCAAAAGCTGCAGCCTCTGGACTGTTCTGTGGGCAGTGGCTGTGACATTTATGGGGAGGGCAGGCTGTCATCTCAGCAGCTGGGGCAGCAGCACTCAGCTTAGTGGCTCGTGGGCTGGTGAACGTCTGCTGTGCACAGTGACCCATCCACCCTAAGTGACTTCAGAGCTGCTGTGGCCAGAGTGCTCAGAGGATATGAGGAAGTGCAGCGGTTGTGTAACACCATGCCTTGCCTGCCCTGAGACAGACTGTACAGAAGGCTGGTTCAGGAGTCCCATGTTCACCCTGCTGCTTTTGTACTCTGCTCCAGCCAAGTCTAGTTTGTGTGCCTCCCCCATTCCCCATTCCCTGTGTTCATGGAGTGGGGGGCAGGCATTTGTGTCTCCCAGGACACTACTGTTTATGTCTCTCGGCACTGATGCCAAGGATGAATGGGAATTAAGTGTTCTCTGTTTCTCCCAGGTCTAGACACTGTCAACCCATTTTACAGATGAGGAAAATTGAGGCTTGAGAGGGTAAGATCTTGTGGTGGTAGTCGAATGGGGTGTTAACCCAAGTGGTTGTATCCCTCTGTACTTGTAGATCTGAAATTCATCTGGTAAATCTTTTAATTTCTGAAAGAAGGTTTTTTTTTTGGCTTGTGGAATCTTAGTTCTGTGACTGTGGATCAAACCTGGACTTGTAGCAGTGAGATCATGAAGTCCTAACCACTGAACAGCCAGAGAATTTCCCCAGAAAAAAGTTTTTAAATGACAGCTTGTGTTAGGTACCCAGTTCTAATTACAGTTTGTTCATTTCACAAACTTAGTGCTTTCTTTTTAATTTTAAAGTTCCTGTGCTAGGGATGTGGCCTTATCTTCAAATATGTCACAGAGAAGAAATAGCCAGAGAATGTGTCCAAGTTGCTATGGCAGGTTTTATAGGATACGGCTTCTCACAGTGCCTCCCAGAGAGCAGCAGTAAATTTCATCTGGGGTGTCTAGGAAGGCCTGAGGCAAAGGTGGCGTTGGAAGGGGCAGAGTCAAGAGACAGGATGTTTTGAGCTGCAGAACTGCTCGGGCAGAGTGTGGGGAGTGTGGAATGTGAGAGCGTCTGGAATCAGCCTCCGGCCTCAGTGCTTCGGACTCGTTGAGGCTGGGATGGAGCATCTGTTGTGCCATTAGCCGGTTGTGAAGAACCTCAAAAGGGTGGAAAAGGTCTTGGATAGGACTGTCTAGACATGTGCTACCTGCCAGCCATTTATGGGTGGTTAAATTGAAATTAACAGACTAAATAAAATGTACAGTTGAGCACTTCAGTCACACTAACCACATTTCAAGCGCTCAATAGTCCTGTGTGGCTTGTGGCTACTGTATTAGAAAGCACACATATAAGACATTTCCATCGTGGCAGAAAGTGCCTCTGAGCAGTTCTGCTGTTAGTAGTGGTGCTGTAGTTTGAACCATGGTCTGTGGAGCCAGATTTGGCCCTCTGCCTGTTCTTGTAAAATTTTATTGGCACACAGACCACACCCATTCCTGCATATCGTCTCCACTTTCTCACTCAGACAGTAGTTTTGAATAGTTCCAGCAGAGACCTCATGGCCAGTCAAACCTAAAACTTGGTGTTCAGTTGCTAGGTGGTGTCTGATTCTTTGCAACCCCATGGACGGTACCACGCCAGGCTCCTCTGTCCTCTACTATCTCCCGGAGTTTGCTGAAATTCATGTCCATTGACTCAGTGATGCTATCTAACCATCTCATCCTCTGCCGCCCTCCTCCTCCTTTTGTCTTCAACCTTTCCCAGCATCAAGGTCTTTTCCAGTGAATACGCTGTTCATGTCAGGTGGCCAGTGTTGGAGTTTCAGCTTCAACATCAGTCCTTCCAATGAACACCCAGGACTGATCTCCTTTAGGATGAACTGGTTGGATCTCCTTGCAGTCCAAGGGACTAAAGAATCTTCTCCAACACCACAATTCAAAAGCATCAATTTTTTGGTGCTCAGCTTTCTTTATAGTCCAACTCTCACATCCATACATGACCACTATAAAAACCATAGCTTTGACTAGATGGATCTTTGTTGGCACAGTGATATCTCTGCTTTTTAACGTGCTGTCTAGGTTTGTCATAGCTTTTCTTCCAAGGAGCAAGTGTCTCTGGCCCTTTAACAGAGAAGTTTTCAGGTTCCCTACTATAGACCCAGGGGAACAATAGAAGCTGTCCAGGCTGAAAGTGACATAAATGGCTGTGTCTATGGCCTGAGAGGATAACTAGGGTGGTGGTAGGTAGGCTATATTGGTGAGGACACCCATTCATAGTGACCTCCAAGTGTCCCCATGAGAGACAAATGAGGCCTTGCCCTGGCAGATATAGTTCCACTGATCTGTGGTCCATTTAACAAAACGTCTGTCACTGAAGTCCTCTAACTTCTGGTTCTAAAAATTATTAATTGGAGCCAGGATTCTCATCTTAGTGTGTCTTAGACTCCTGTGACTCTCTGAAGACTGCACTTTTTCTTTATGCATCAGATAATATACATGGGGTTACAAAGGAAACCAGCTATGTTGAAATACAGTTACCAGAAATAAATTTTGGATCTAGTAATAAATGCACATCTGTATTGAAATGTTTAGTAACAAAATCTAGCAGCAAGTCTAATGGCTACCATCATTTTGACATAGTGTTGAGTACAGAGGATATTTTGATATATTGCTGACACTGTAATATGATGGGAAAAGACTGATTTCGTTGGTGGCAAAACCACAGGTGCTTCTAATAATACACCTGTGTTTTATGGTCTACATTCATATAGAAAAGACTTGCTACATTGTACTCAGAGGTTACTGAAAACAAAGATTAAACATTTTTTCCTATTCCAGTTCATAACCTTCCCCAGCCCCAACCCCAGCTACCCAACCTTCCCCTGCAAGAGTCCTTGACTTAGGCCATCAGTCATGGGAAGTTAGAGGCCAGTTGAGGATGGTGGCTTGCCTTGTTAAATGTCTTGGACACTTCATTCTCGTTCCACTTCTGTCTAGTTTGTGAGAGAATATTTTTTTACTTTTTTGGCTGCACTGGGTCTTCGTTACTTGGCGCCGACTTTCTCTAATCGGGGTAAGCAGGGACTTCTCTTCGTTGCGCTGGCTTCTCATTGTGGTGGCTTCTCTCGTTGCAGAGCACAGGTTCTAGGTGCTTGGGCTTCATGGGCTCTAGAGCATGGACTCAGTAGTTGTGGCTCACGGACTTGGTTGCTCCACCGCATGTAGGATCTTCCCAGATCTAGGATCGAACCTGTGTCTCCAGCACTGGCAGGCGGATTCTTTACCACTGAACCACCTGGGAAGTCTGGAATATGCTGGATGTATATCATGAAGCGTGATGCCAAAGGGAAAGGGAATGTGTCCGAGGAGACTGAGTCTGGAACAACAGTGGCTAAGAAAGAGCCATGGAGTGAACGGTGGGAGAGGAGGGCATTCCCTGCAGAGGGACAGCCTGGGCAAAGACCCGGAAGGGTGTGCAGGTGGCTGCTGGCCCAGCCGCTAGGGCAGGGAAGAGGACGTGTGGAGGCGTGGGGTGAGGGCTGGTGGGGAGCCAGCCAGGGACCTGCTGCAAGGGGCCTGAGACCTTCCAGAGGAGTTCGGACTGTGTCCAGAGTTGCTAGGATGTTTTGAAAATTTTGGCCCTGAGCCCATCTTATCAACTATAATAAAACACACCTGTCTCTCACTTTGCAAAAAGACTGTATTTATGTGTAATGTTGTATAATAATTTGAAACATAAAAGAAAATAGTTTTGCCTCTGCTTATGTCTGTGCTTTGTCTATGAATACTTCTTTATTTTACTACTGACTGATGTTTCGGCAGTCATGATGCATATTTGGGGATTCTTGGGATATGAGAAAACTAACCTATAACTCATTTTCAAAACGTAGTGAAATTTAGGACTTCCCTGGCGGTCCAGTGGTTAAGACTCTATGCTTCCACTGGTGTGGGTTTGATCCCTGGTTGGGGAACTAAGATCCCACATGTTTTGTGACATGGCCAAAAAATTCTGGGGAAAAAAAGGTAATGAAATTTCTGTGAATGCCAACGTTAACAATTACTAAAGAATATATAATGTTAAATGCAGGCATTTAATAAAACATTTATTAATTTCAATTGCTTTTGCTTTTCATATTTTTGGGCATCAATTCCCCCAATCTGCCTGTACCCAGCTTTCGAATTGTTTTGTAGATCCCTGACAAGGAGCTGTGCCTGAGGGCCATGAGGTGGCCCTGGTAGGGTCAGTGGGGAGATTTGGGTAGAGTTTTGCTATGTGGGCTTAGATCAAGTAGCCGGTAAAGTGGGCCTGATATTAGCTGATGGATGGTGAGCTGGGGATGCATTCAGAGGTGGTCAGCAGTATTGGAGGAGAGAGGGGATTTGGTGAGGGAGGGTTGTTAAGGGGATCCAGTTGGGCTTGGTAATTGGTTGTTTAGCAGATTTATTGGTTATTGGTTGTCTGGTCAGATTGGCTGGTGATGATCTCTGGTGGCCTCAGCCTGTGATGGTTTGGAGCAGGATTTGGATTCCCAGACAGGCTGAGGCTAGGTCATGGTGGTGAAAACACCAGATCCTGTCTACTTGGCCAATGGTCAGTGACAAGGGCCCCGGCCTTCGACTTTGCAGAAAAGAATTTCCACCAAGACGGAAAGCAGTGAAGCAAAGTATTTATTAAGAGGAAAAGAAATACAGTATGTGTGAATAGACACATGGGCAGATTCAGAGGGAGAGTCCCTAGGTTGCGCCCTCGTAGTGGTCTGAGTTAATTTATGGGGTGTTTCTTCCAGTGTCTTTTGGCCAGTCATTTTCATTTGCTTGGTTCACAGTCCATATTTGTCATACCTCAGGATCCTCCCACATGTGCGCAGTTATCTCTTAGCCAAAATGGATTTTACTGAACAGGCATCTGGGTAGAACTTTCCTTGAAATAACTACCCTTTGGCCTCCCAGGAGCATTTCTGCGCATGTGTGGTCAAGGAGATCTCCTGACTTTAAGAACGAGAAATATGTGGTCTGGGCTGGACCCAGCCTTCTCCCTTAATTGTCCTGCTATTCTTATCTTGGAGTTTTGGGCAACAGGGAATGACTCTCCAATTGCTTTATCCTGTGGGATGGGGATGCGGGGTCATCACCTCCTACCTCAAATCCCCGCTGAGAGATGTAAACCCCCAAAAATCTTTTTTGGGAAGATGAACGGCGACTTTTGACTTCTTCAATCTTGGAGACCGTACCTAGTTGAGGTCACAGAGCTCTTGATCTGTTTCACTAAAGGGCCCCAGGGCGATTCTGCTGTTGAGTCAGAATCTGCTGTGGGGAGTGGCTGGAGTGCTTGCTTCAGTGGGTTGTTGACTGGTTGGTTTATTGATGAGTGAGTGGTTGTTGCTTGGGTAGAAGATGCCTTCTTTTTCCTACGTGACTGGCATCATACTAAGTACCAGGATCACACTGATGCTGCAGACAGAGTCTGGGGCCTGACCCTAGGATGCTTTGTTACAGTTGAGTAAACCTCAGATTTGGATCCAGAACTACACAGAGTGGATTTAATTAGCACCCACACCGTGTGGCTAGTTACTATTATTATGCTTATGAGTATTTCATTCCTCAGTAGCAACTAGGAATGCTACTTGGGTTTGGTTCAGTTATTTCACAAATATTTTTGTTAACTTTTCCTATGTTCTCCCATCTCCCCTGTATAGAACATTGAGAGCTAAGTGGAATTTGGGTGGAGGTCCTGGAGATTTCCCCAGATCACATAATTTAATATTCCTCTTGCTCACATCAGGATGAACCCCCCACCCCACCCCTGCCCCATATTTCTCCCAGTCCAAATTGCTGGCTTCAGTCTCTGACTGTTCTTGCTTGACAATGCATTGTTTGAAGGATTTTGACATTAGAAGCTCTAAAGCAAACCCAGGCAAGAGGAGGCTGGCTTGCCTCTGTTTGAGAATTACAGTTTTCACAGGATCAGTAAGATGGTTCTTAGTGTGGTTTTTAAGTGAGTGGGTTGGGCCAGAATTTCATAAACACTGTGGTTAAGGAGTGTGCTCCCCCTTTGACACTATCAACGAGAACCGACCTTTTGAGACCTTGCCTTTATCTGTGAAACTGGTAGCTTCCAAGTCACAAGATTCTAGTTTCTTAATTACTGCCACCACAACAGTTGTAGATTAAAGACAGCCTTTGTAACTTATTTCCTGTTTTCTTTTTGTGTCTCTTTGTCTGTCTCCTTCACCCCCACACCTACCAGTTTCTTAAAACATAAGTTCCCAACCTATGGGAGGATTTAGGAGAAGTATTTAGAGAGATCTAAAGGCAGTTTAATGTAGACTTTCCAAAATATCTTCTGGAGACTAATAGTGTCCTTTGGGATAGTATTTAAAAAGTTACCTAGTCACGCAAAGTTGGGAAATACTGTGTGACATCCTAGTGTTGTCTTGGAGATTGTCCAGGTTCATTTGGCTATTAAAGGCTCTGAGAAGTCCTGCTGCAGTTTAAAATTGTTCAGTTCCCTATGTCTTCAGCTTATTTGACCACAGAAACCCTTTTGTCTTAGAAAACCGGTTAGTGTCTAGTGCACTCATTTCTGAGTTGTGATGCATGTGGTACTCGAGATGGTTTCAGGTGTTATGCAACCGACATTTAAAGTTGTAACAGTTACGTGCGTATTTCCACAGGTGGTTTAAACAAAAAAACAACTCGTGCATCATCCACTCATTCTTTCATTCATTTGGCTAAAGAGAAAAAGTTTGTTTAAGGATGGCGGGGGGGGGGGAAAGACTAGTAAATGGCCCAGAAAAACATCTACTTCTGCTTCATTGATTACACTAAAGCCTTTGATTGTATGGATACCAACAAACTGGAAAATTCTGAAAGAAATGGGAATGCCTTACTACCTTACCTGCCTCCAGAGAAACCTATATGCAGGTCAAGAAGCAGCAGTTAGAACCGGACATGGAACAACAGACTGGTTCCAAATCAGAAAAGGAGTACGTCAAGGCTATATATTGTCACCCTGCTTATTTAACTTATATGCAGAGTACATCATGTGAGATGCCAGGCTGGATGAAGCACAAGCTGAAATCATGATTGCTGGGGGAAATATCAATATCCTCAGATATGCAGATGATAGTCCCCTTATGGCAGGGAGCAAAGAGAAACTAAATAGCCTCTTGATGGAAGTGAAAGAGGAGAGTGAAAAGGTTGGCTTAAAACTTAGCATTCAAAAAAAAGAAGACCATGGCATCCAGTCATATCATTTCATGGCAAATAGATGGGGAAACAATGGAAACAGTGACAAACTTTATTTTCTTGGGCTTCAAAATCACTGCAGATGGTGACTGCAGCCATGAAATGAAAAGACTTTTGCTCCTTGGAAGAAAAGCTATGACCAACCTAGATAGCATGTTAAAAAGCAGAGACAAAGGTCCATCTAGTCAAAGCTATGGTTTTTCCAATAGTCATGTATAGATGTGAGAGTTGGACCATAAAGAAAGCTGAACTCTAAAGAATTGATGCTGTTGAAGTGTGGTGTTGGAGAAGACTCTTTGAGAGTCCCTTGGGCTGCAAGGAGATCAAACCAGTCAATTGTAAAGGAAATCAGTCCTGAATATTCATTGGAAGGACATGCTGAAGCTGAAACTCCAATACTTTGGCCTCCTGATGCAAAGAACTGACTCACTGGAGAAGATCCTGATACTGGGAAAGATTGAAGGTGGGAGGAGAAGGGGACAACAGAGGATGAGATGGTTGGATGGCATCACCGACTCTTTGGACATGAGTTTGAGCTAGCTCTGGGAGTTGGTGATGGACAGGAAAGTGTGGCATGCTGCAGTCCATGGGGTTGCAAAGAGTCGGATGTGACTGAACTGAACTGAACTGAAAATGACCCAGGTGGTCAGAAGATAGAGCCAGGTTTCTGAATGTAACTTGTGGGACAGATACACCTCAGAGCCAAGTTCAGGCAGAGCTGGTGTTCTTGCTAAGGCAGAAAGCAGCTTCTGACCCAAGAGTGGGACTCTTTAGATGAAGAACTGGTGATGAAGACCTTTGACAGTAGGATGTGTTTCTCTGGTAACTGTGGCAGCTGCAGCTGGGTGATGTTTTGGGTATTTGGCATGTCACTCACTGGCCCTGCACTTGGACACTGTGCCTCAGGAATGTTAGGACGTGTTCCCATTTTAGCAGCAAAGCTGACCTGCTATGTGCTTGGTCTGTTTATCCTACTGCCATGGCCATTTATAACGGGACAGAGTTCAGGGACCTGGAGATAAATCTCTTTCAGGATGATGATGTAACCCCTCAGCATTTATTTCCTCCTTGACTTTTGCCAGTTTTGAAAGCCTTTGCGGTACCATCGTGTCCGCGTCTGGGTCCCCTCCTCTGCAGCCCCAGCCTTGTCTCCAGGCGGAATGATCGGTGCAGATACTGGAGTTCAGATCCCCTCCTCCACTTACATGCTACGTGACTCTGGACATTACTTTTCTTCTTACCGTTTTTTCCATCTGGAAAGTGGGGCTAACAGTGATACTTCATAAAGCAGTAATGAGAAGTCAGTGGGAGGGATTGCACTGGGCCACCAGACCCCAGGTCTTCATGTATAACTGAGAGGCTGGGCCTCTGCATCACGGGAAGGACACTCTCAGGCTACAGGGATGTGAGGAGAGCAGGAAGGTGGATGGTTGGGTTTTGTTTTTTTTTTTTTGGTTGGCTTGAAAGACATGCCCGGAGGCACCCAGATGTCTCCATCTTTGTGCAGTGTAATCCTCAACATCTTCCACTCCTCCGGCAAGCTATTTGGAAGTGACCAAAGACCACCTCCTGAGGCTTGGAGCTTGCTTGTCTGGGATAGGTGTACCTAGCTGAGGAATGGGAAGACAATTGGGTGGCCAATTGTGGGAAGATGAGCAGAGGAAGTCACCACAAGGACAGCCTTGCAAGCCTGGAAAGCCTCATGTATTCATTTGTTGATTGGTATCATCGCTGGTGGTGAAGATCAAGAGTGTTGTGAAAAGATGAGAAACTGGCTCCCTCCTGCTCCCCTCACCCCTGTCCTCTGCTTCTCTACTCAGATGCGATGGCATCTCTTCTAGAGCAGTTTTATAGATATATGAACCCAATTATGTCCTTTCCCCTGGCTGGCCACCCCTTTTCTCCAATTTCAACCTGCCATACCCATGGCTTTCATCATTTGATAAAACCTGTCAATTTTCCCACATAGATCCCGACAAGCAACTTTGTCCAAATGAAGAGTTCCTTAACATTTGCATTACTATGCTGCTTTCTTCTGGGGAGTGTTTGTCAAAATTTATTATAAAAGTGGAGGGGAATTTGGGGGAGAATGGATACACATATTTGTATGGCTGAGTCCCTTCGCTGTTCACTGAAAACTATCCCAACATTGTTAATTGTCTACACCCCAATACAAATTAAGTTAAAAAAAATACAAAAAAAGGAGTAAGGTTTAAATTAAAAAAAAATTCAAACAACATAGGCGCTTGTAACAACAGCAGAAAAGAAAGCCCGTCGTTGCCATCACTGTGAGTCTTTTTCCCAGAGAAAGCCAGTGAGCACTGTTTGTTGTGCAGCCTTCCAGATCTTTCTGCTCAGACGCAGAGTCATGCCTTGTCAAAAACAGGATTGCACGAACTAAGCTTTTCTACACATTGCCCTGTTCCCTTAATATATCATGGAGGCCCGTCTCTGCTGGAACACACGTATCTTTCTCATTCTTTTCACAGAGGCCTGTTATTCTCTTGCACGAGAATGTTCTATAACCTTTATTTAACTATTTATTCTTGGGAAGGCATTTAAATTGTTTTCAGTCTCTGCTGTCCCCCACACCGCCCCCCTCAATTTATTATAGTTATGAACTGCTTTAATGTTTAAAGGTCGCTTTAATACTCAGACCTCTTCTTTCTCCCACTAGGAAAAGAAATCATGTTAGGGAACCTCACTGAATATTTTGTGCTTCTAGTTGAATTTTTTGACCTTGCTTTTAATATTCTGTCAGCAGTGGCCCAGCCTGGCCTCTGCAGACTTCTTAGGAATCTGCTGGAGGAGTCGGGGTGGCCTGCAGATTTGAGCAAACTGCCAGTTCATTCAGCAGCTCGCTGAGCAAAGAACATCTTGATTCTATCAGGCTTAATCCTGGGTCCCTGATGGGCTGGGTTTGTGGTTGTTAGCAGATGGAATGCTGCCTCGGAAGGCGGAGTTTTGGGGTATTTGGTCTTCTGAGCGGTCTTGAACCAGAACTGAATGGCAGTGAATCTTTCCCAGTGCTCACGGGGCATGGGGGAGTCCCCACACTCGTGTGTGTTTACAGTGACACAGTGGTGGTTGTCAGAGTCCCTGCTGAAGTGGCGGCACCCTTGTCGGTCAGACTGCGACCTGCTTTACTATGGTATATCACCACTGTTTGATGAGAAATGGGACGAGTCCAGTTATGACGCTCATCTTACAGATGAAGAGACAGGGCAGGGTGGTGACTCGTCCTAGTCCCATGGCCAGTGTATGGCTGTGCCTGGGAGGGGGACCGGGCTCACTGACTTAGCATCCCTGGCCTCTGCGTTACTCGGCTACCAGTTATTTCAGCAAGTGAGCTCCCCTTTGTTTAAGTAGGTTCAGCCCTGCCCCCCACGCCCATGCTCTTTACACGGTGGAGGGGGAGATGCTGGTGGTGTGGAATTAATTTGCAGGAAGGAGCCCCATGTCTGGGCTGAGACAGCGCTGTTGTGATTGGGTGGCATGTGTATCCAGAGGCTCATGTAACTGTGCGTAGAAGGTCCAAATTCAGGGGGAACAAATCCCAGCCTTCAACAGAGCTGAAGACCCGATACAGAAAATGGCAATATAGGTATCTGTCCCTTGAGAACTTCCTCTCCTCCAACCTCATCTTCTTTCTGTTGGTAATGGTGAGAGCCAGCAGTCATAAATTATTTGGAATTTCCCTCAACTTGGTTCCCATTCAAGACTTTAAATTGGGAGTTTTGTTCCTTTTATGACTTCACAATCTTTGGGCAGGCTGCCATTCTATAACTGGTTCATATGAATTGTAGCATGAGGTGAAGTATGGGGGGAAAAATGCAAACCGATTTCTCCCTTTTGAAACTGAGGAAGTCACCTTGATCTGATTTTTGTAACAAGGCTCAACTTTTACAAGTTTGCAGTAGAAGAATGAATCCCTATCCTATTTATCATCATTATTATTTTTTAGCTTTTATTCTTAATTGTAAAAGGAATAAAGAACCCTTAGGGGACATAGCCTAGCATGAGACACAAAAGGCAAAAAATTATGTGTGTGTGTTTGTTTTTCTTTTCTTTTTCTTTTTTCGCCTTAAAAGGTCTTCAGTGTCTTGCCTTGGGGTGGGGAGGTAATGCTGGTTTTCATTATAATGATGCTGTATCTTTATGTGGACTATTTTAAAGCCAATCTAACTTATTTTCTTATTTTAAAGTGTAATTTGTATTTGGCACAGGGCCTGACACGCAGTACACAGGTAGGAAGTTATTTGTTGGCTGCAAGAATAGAAGAGTAAAGTGAGCTTTTCAAGAATGCGTCCTAATTTCTGTTTTCCAGGGAAAATGCAGGTTAATATATTGGTTTGGGTCCACAAGAGCAGAGCTGCAGCGCATCCCTTCTAACTCAGTTTCCCTGCCGAGCCGCCATTCTGCATGGAGGACTTGCCAGATGAAGGGCCAGGGTGGGGATCTTTAGAATCTCCAGTCCCTCGGGTGCAGCAGAGGCCGAGCGACTCATGGTTGAGGCAAAGGAGACTAATGATCCCGCCCTGACTCCTGCCTGCACCTCCCAGGTCTTGTGCTGTCACTTTCCGTGCTACTTCCCACATTCTTTTCCTAGAGCCTTAGCAGTTTGGGGGTGGTGGGAATGACTGGGGCCAGATCAGAAGGCCTGCTGCACTCCCCTCCCAAGCACAGCTGCTTACGGGCCATGCTGCCCAGGGGTGGGTCTTGTCCCTATGCACAGTCTCCTCATGTGTAGAATGAGAGTCATAACTGTGCTTGCCTCGTGGGGGCTGTCATGACATCATGTGTGTTCAGAAAAGTAGGGAGGATAAGAGTTCGGGCTCTGGAGAATTCCATATTTTTTCTTCCTAAAATGATGCATAAATAGATTTTCATCAGTTAACATTAGTATTACAGAAGACTTTAGAAAATATCTGTGTAGCTTGATGACTTTCTGGACTGAAAGAAATAGTTCTGCTTTATCCTCTTTCTCTTTAGAGTAGTCTTGATAATAAAAATAAGCACTGGGTTTTGATATCTGGGAAGCATGTTGTAGTTCCTGAATGGGAAAGAAAAAAGCAATCCTTGATGGGATTTTTTTTTTAGTGCCAACATGTCCTAGATCAGCTGTTCCCTGGTAACTCAGTAGGTAAAGAATCTGCCTGCAGTGCAGGAGACCCAGGTTCGATCCCTGGGTCAGGAAGATCCCCTGGAGAAGGAAATGGCAAACCCCTCCAGTATCCTTGCCTGGAAAATCCCATGGACAGAGGAGCCTGGTTGGCTGCAGTCCATGGGGTCACAAAGAGTTGGGCACGACTGAGCAACTAACAGTATCAGTATCTGAATTTAAAAAAATAGAGTTTGGGCTCAGAGGGCAGCAGAGAGAACTGTGGTTAAATTTAGGCTCTCCTATGTCATTTTAGGGAGATACCTCTGTGAGCCTCTGCTTTCTTGTCTGTAAGATGGGGTTAACTGCGAAAGCCATCCTGATAGGGTTGCTGTGAGGGTCACATGAGGCAATGCCTGTGGCCCAGAGGAGAGGTCTGCAGGAAGGGCTGCTGTCCTGTTTTGGCTGCTGTTGAGGTCAGGAGAGGACGTGTTTAGAAGTGTTTCTCAGGTCGTTCCTTCTGCCCGTACTCCTTTCCTTGTGGGTTTCCCTATGGGCTCTGCACAGGATGAACAGTGACAGGCTGAGCTGGAGTTAAAGGTGATGAGGGCCTCCATTCACAGCCAGCATTTATTATTTCAGCTGGACGTGTTCTCAGAGCATTTGTGGCCGGAAGCTGTGAGTGAGGGACAGAAGCCTCCATGCTGAGGCCTGTGCAGCTCACGCCGGGGTTTACCCGCACCTCCCAGTGGCTGGACTCTGGGCTCCTTGACTCAGGGCTCGAGCTCAGGAGTCCCTGTGGCCCTTATCCTGCTGGCCACTCAGGAGAACTGTGAGGCAGCAGTGGAATGACTTAATGCAGGGACCTGAAGTTTTAGGGTCAAAAAACTAGTTTAGATGCACTGCTTTGACCATTTTGCAGCATCTTTCCATTTTTCCTTCTTTCACCTTTCTAACAGGTTAGATTCCTTGTTATAACTTCTCAGGGATTTCCTACTAATAGTAAATGGAAAGAGACTTACTATCTTCTAGGCACTTTAAACCGTCTTGTTAAGTTCAGTGTGACTTCATTACTGAATATAAAATAATCCTCAAAAGTGGTAATTTTTCAAAAATGGCATTGAAAAGAAAACCCACTGGGATAATGCAGATAGTTCCCCAACCAGGGATCAAACCTGGGCCCCCTGCAGTGGAAGCACAGATTCCTAACCACTGCACCAACAGGGAATTCTCATAAATGTAACTTTTAAATAAAAGATAGCTCTTAATCAGAAAGTAGGTATTTGGGATAAATTATGAAGCAATGCACTATCATAGTACCTAAGATCTGAAAGTCCACCCAAAACTGTGTACCACAATAAAAATAAGATGTTTATGGAATACTGTAATTTGTTCTAATTATTCTCAGCAAAAATTGTCCAGCAAGTGAGAAAGAACAGGAGTAGCTGGCAAATTAGAAAATTTGACGTCTAAAGTGATATGCAAGAAATGTTTTATGGACATATAGACGAAACCTTGAATCAGGGATTTTGAGAAGGTTTACTCTGTTCTGTTGCAAAGAAACCCTAGTCACCATTCCTCATGCTATGCCCAGGGCAGACATTGCTAATCTGCACAGTAATCTGAGTCTCTATATTCCTCATGCCTTGTTCATGGCAGGATTAGTAATCCATTTCAGCAGTCTTTCTCACTGAGTCTAGATGGGGCCTCATCACCTTTCTCAACTCAGTGAAAGATTTTCACCTCATGTGCCAACACCAATGACCACTCTTGGTCTACTGAATCTTCTCGTGAAAAATTGCTACCATGAAAAGGCCTTCTGAATGAACTCTCTTAACTGAACCCTGACGCAGGGATGTGTAAAATGTGTTCATTCAAACAGCTCCTTTGTCATCCTTGAGTAGTTCATGAGCAAAAAACAGAATCAAAAATCCAGCTGACCCCCGTGCCCTGATCAACCCTTATTTCATTGTGGTCTATATTTTATCTTACTGACATAAATGGGAATAGGCCCCTGTGACTTCAGGTCTTCAAAGCCCAAAGCATCCTCTTATTATAGTCAAACTGCTGTGACAAAGAGCTTTTTAGAAAAATGCAGTCTTTAGGTTGGTGGGACACCCTATTCGGGGACCCAGGTTCCTTCCATTACCTGCCTGGCCTCTTTTAGGACAGGTCCTGTTCAGTGACTCTGATGCTGGACTGAGAGGAGGCCCACCCGCTGCCCAAGGCTACGTGACTTGAGACAGAGTATATCAGACACAACTGAAGCATCTGAGCACACACACATGGCCTTCATGAGTTGTCCCCAAGAGCACCTTAGAAGGAGGTTTCCTGAAACCCCTACCTGTCCTGGACTCCTTCAGCCACATGTCGTCTGCTTCTGACCTGGCAGCCAGTGGTACTGTGACTAGTGAGTGCCTTGCTGTCCTTGTAAGGGATGGTGTCCCCCCCAGGCCTCTCCTCCTGGGTCCCACTTCTGACACCCTGGCAGCAGCCAGGAGAGAAGGTTGACGTCATGAAGGGAGTAGGAGTATCGATGGTTGTTTGTGTCCACACAACTCTACTTGTAAGAATAGAGAGAGGTGAAACAGCAGCGTCTCTCTGACCTGGTGGGGACTTGTCCACAAAGGAGGTATTTCTAAAATGCTGCTGAAGGTTGTCCAAGACTAGCTGGTTTTTATCCTCATCCCCGCACCCATTCCAAAATGCTGCTTACCAGGTCTGGGGAACTGATGTGCTGAAAGGATGTGAAAACATCCCATCCTAGAATTTGTAATAGCTTGGGTTTGACTTTCTAGCTTTAAAAAACCCCAAAACAAACACAAAAGCAACAACATTACGCTCACTTACATATAACTCAGGCTAATTTGAAGTAGTTACAGAAGGTGTGTTCACAGAAGGTGTGTGTGACTTGAGAGCTAGTGTTGTCTGGAGCCGTTTATGTGGGGCCTGTGATTGGCTGAACTTGGGGAGGAGAAACTTGTGGCCAGTTGCCAACCCAATCTAAGCAGATTCTAGGAGGTTGGGCGTTGCCTTCTTTTATTGCTGAAAGAGGCTCTCAGAAACTCAGAAGGTGGAATGCTGCCCAAGAGGCTTCCAGCTGACCTGGCCCTTTCCTCTTTTTACGTCTCTGCTCCATGTTTATACTAGACATAAACATCACAGAGCACGCTCACGGCTGCAAATTCTGTAGTCAGCTGTGATGGTTACACACGGACACTGTGACGCTGTGTAGCATTTCATTTTCAAGGCGCGGGGAGTCTCCTATTTCATGTGGGTGGGAATGGGGGAGGCCTTTTGGGCAAGTCGCCATCTTTTTATTGTTCCAAGAGCTCGGTGAAGCATTTGAACTCTCACCTGTCAAAATCGCTTTTGGAATGAGGACCGCTCTCCCTCCAGCTTCTTAGAATAGCAGAACGAAAGTATCATTTATCCCAACGAGACCTTAATGGGGGCTTTCCCGGTTGAACACCCACCTTGAATTCATTGGAAACAGACGTTCTGGGTATTGTACGTTTCATAAATTTGACTCTGACTTTTACTGGGTCATATTTCCCCCAAAATCGTTTTGAAAAAGACTCATGTCTCATTCCTTTAAACCAACATGTGTAAGCTGGGTAAAGATAGAGCAAACTGGTTTCATGTTTTGATTTATGGATGAAATCTGCAAGTTTGCATTTGTAAAGCATTTAGCACATCACTCAGGAAAGTTTGAGCTTTGCACATTGATGCCGGTGGCTGGGTGACACTCTGACCTGTTCAGATTCTGCCTGCTGCAAGATCTGACCCTGCCCGGTACACCCGTTTCCCTGATTAGCAATAAGTACGCATACTCTCTGCTTCTATCCCCTCCCTTCCCCCCACAAGACTTCTCTTTGCCCTTTAAGTTGAATAAAGGAAACGGGCATGGAAAATTGTTTGACCCGATTTTTTTTTTTGCCATCCATAGGTAGTAACTCACTAATCAATAGCACTTTAAAGACACACTTGTAACAGGGCATCTAATCCAAAAATCTCAGTTATGGTCAAGGACTGGCAGTTGGTCCAGCAGAATGAATATGAGCATCCTTGGATGCTGATATTCTGTGGAGGGTTCAGTGTTTCATGCAGATCGCTGCTCCTTTATTGACCACAGGACCTCAGAAGCAGAGCTGCCTTTGTGGTTGCACAGACTGGGCAGCTGTACAGGGCCCCATACTCACAAGGGTTCTATGTGCTTGGTTTAATACTCTGCTGTTGCCGTCTTGATATTCTTAATACTTCTGGACAAAGAATCCTGCATTTTCATTTGTTGCTGGGTCCTGTGGATTATGCAGACAGTCATGTAAACGTTAGTCATGCAGTTCATCATGTAGAAAATCCCCAGGTACCTTAACTTTGAATGAGGATCACTTACATTCAGTGTGTCTTACCAGCCAGTTCATGATAAATCTTTACTGTGTCATTTTATGTGATCAAGTCTTGTTGTGACTGAATTTGTAACCATGAAATTACCTGTGATTTCTGTGGGTTTGGGTGTGGGGTTTTAAGAGGATTTTTTTTCCCCTTCTTTGTAAAAGGACATAACAATAAGCAGTTTGATTAAAAACAAGCAATCCCCACCCTTTCAGTTTTGAATGGCATGCCGTTTACTCCTCCAGAGCATGTGAGTTTATTTTTCATGTGGTTGAAGTTGAGTTTCATTCAGTGGAGTTTGACGTGTGTTTAACCAACATTCAGGTGGCTTGCGGTCAGTGGGCGGGAGGGACAGGGTGTGGGGAACTGCAGGATGAAGAGAGCTCAGTTACTCCCCGTCTGGTGCTCACAGCCCTGGGGGTTGGACGGGGCTGAGGGTAGAATGGTCCTTGCCGTAAGAGCACCCTGGTGTGACCACACACAGGCTGGTGGGAGTGAAGTGCGCTATCTGTTTTTAATAGGTATGGCCCTTGAATAAACCCAGGGTTTATCCTGCAGGAGGTTAGGGTAAAGGGCCTTCCCATCAAAGGGGATACAGAACAGGTGGAGATGTCCAGGGGATTCAAAGCAAGATGTGCTTCAGGAATGGGGAGTCTTTAAGCCTGGATTGTAGAGTGCGGTGGGTGATGGTAATGGGTGGAAAAGCAGGTAGAGGTTATGTGGGTCTCTCAAGGTGCTGAATGTTTAAAGAGTTTGACTCTGGGCAGCAGAGACCATTGGTGAATTGGGAAGCGTATAGGAACCTTACCAGAAGGATGGTTCTGGGTTCTGTGAACAATGGTGGAGTTTCATGGCTGTTGAGGAATCAGAGGGGAGGTAGGGCCCCATATTTTGGGGGACAGTGTAGAAAATTATTTGCCAAGAGTTTGGGAGGGAATTGTGGGAACTGCACCGGGGCTTTGAAGGAGAGTCGAAGAAGGTTCTGACATTTTCACTTTGGGGTCCTGGCAGAGGTAGTTTGGTGGGAAAAGGGTATAGGAAATGGAGAGACAGACAGACAGATAGTTATCTTGGAGATAATGTTTGAATTTTGGTGGGTGTAGTTGGAGGTTCGGAGAGGGCAATGGCAAGCCACTCCAGTACTATTGCCTGGAGGGTCCCATGGATGGAGGAGCCTGGTGGGCTGCAGTCCGTGGGGTCGCTGGGGGTCGGACATGACTGAGCGACTTCACTTTCCCTTTTCACTTTCACACATTGGAGAAGGAAATGGCAACCCACTCCAGTGTTCTTGCCTGGAGAATCCCAGGGACGGGGGAGCCTGGTGGGCTTCTGTCTATGGGGTCACACAGAGTCGGACACGACTGAAGTGACTTAGTAGTAGTAGTAGTAGTAGTAGTAGTTGGAGGTTGGAAAAAGGAAAGAGTCACAGGGAAGCCAAGGGGAGTGGGAAGCAGGGCAGAGCATGTCCTGTTAAGCTGGGAAATGACTAGAAAGGGGGCCATGCCTTTGTCTAGTCACCTGTCTTCCTGGCGACACTTTGTTCAACTGTTAGTGACTTTCTTTTATGGATGACTAACTTGTCAGAGAAACAGATAAGCATGACTGGTAACACCCAGTATTGGTGAGATTTGAGGGAAAATGGCCTCTGAAACCTGTAGATGGGTGTGTAAACAGAAACAACTTTTTTTTTTCTTTTATTTGTCTGCACCAAGTCTTAGTTCTGTCATGTGGTATCTTTTTAGTTGAGGCGTGCGGAATCTAATTCCCTGACCAGGGATCAAACCTGGGCCCGTGTATTGAGAGAGTGGAGTCTTAGCCACTGGACCACCAGAGAAATACCAGAAGTATCTTTTTATAGGGAAAAGATATCTGTGACATTGTGATTAGTGATAAGAAAGATTTCAAGACTGATCATGTAGTATAATATAAATTCAGGACAGCAAACACACATATGTGTATACACAGTCTGTTAGATGGCCTACTGCCTAGTTAACAGGCATGCAGCCACCTCTTTATTGTCTATATTTCTGAAATGATTTCTTGAAATTAGAAAAAAAATTTTTTATAATGGAAAATTTCAAATGCATGTAAAAATAGAAACAATGGGAGACTTCCCTAGTGGTCCAGTGGTTAAGAACCCACATTTCCAGTACAGAGTGTGGGTTTAATCCCTGGGCAGGAACTGAGATCCCATCATCTGTGTGCCAAAAAAACCCAAAAGAGTGATCAAAAATAGAGACCACAGAATAATGTGTTCTCATGTACTCATGATCCACTGACGCTGGTTAACAACATTTTGGAATCTTATCGTCTCTGCACCTCAGGTATTTTGAAACTGATGCCAGCATTACATCTTTTGACTCTTAAATAGCTCAGTGTGGGTCTCTAACAGTTGAGGTTTTCATTTACTTTCTTACAAAGACTGATTCACACCTGTGTGATTAGAGGCTTGACCCTGCCTGTGTTTCTCTGCTCAGACAGCAAAGCCATCGTGGATGGGAACCTGAAGCTCATCTTGGGCCTGGTGTGGACGCTCATCCTCCACTACTCCATCTCCATGCCCGTGTGGGAGGATGAAGGAGACGATGATGCCAAGAAGCAGACACCAAAGCAGAGGCTGCTTGGGTGGATTCAGAACAAGATCCCCTACTTGCCCATCACCAACTTCAACCAGAACTGGCAAGACGGCAAAGCCCTGGGAGCCTTGGTAGACAGCTGTGCCCCAGGTAAGTGCCCATGGCTGCCTGAGCCATCTCTTCCAGAGTAGGGGGATTCAGTCACTCAGTCGTGTCCGACTCTTTGCGACCCCATGAATCACAGCACGCCAGGCCTCCCTGTCCATCAGCAACTCCCGGAGTTCACTCAAACTCATGTCCATCGAGTCGGTGATGCCATCCAGCCATCTCATTCTCTGTCGTCCCCTTTTCCTCCTGCCCCCAATCCCTCCCAGCATCAAAGTCTTTTTCCATTGAGTCAACTCGTCGCATGAGGTGGCCAAAGTGTTGGAGTTTCAGCTTTAGCATCAGTCCTTCCAATGAACACCCAGGATTGATCTCCTTTAGAATGGACTGGTTGGATCTCCTTGCAGTCCAAGGGACTCTCAAGAGTCTTCTCCAGCACCACAGTTCAAAAGCATCAATTCTTTGACGATCAGCTTTCTTCACAGTCCAACTCTCACGTCCATATATGACCATAGCCTTGACTAGACGGACTTTTGTTGGCAAAGTAATGTCTCTGCTTTTTAATATACTATCTAGGTTGGTCATAACTTTCCTTCCAAGTTGATCCCTAAATCTCTTGTTTTTCAGTGGGAAAGCTAGATTTGCTGTGACTGCTGTATTTGTCCTGGTTTTTAGCTGATTGCAAGGTATCTAAAGGAACTAAAAATGGCTTCATTTGCCTTCTGATGAAAAGTCTTACAAGACTTTCCATCGACATGTTCGAGCATGGAGTTATTTACCCAAATTCTGAATGAAGGCCTTCATGCTCTAAGCAGACCTTGAGTTTAGCTTCCAGACCCCAAGTCGTGCTTCTTCCCCCTCTTTCCACAGTGGGTGCCTAGTTTCCCATTGGCTTCAACATGTGCCCTGATAGGTGGTTTGGCATGAAAATCTAAAAACATTTATTGAGTGGAAAGTACCCTTTTTTATCAACCACTGGGTTGACTATATACGGCTTTCTCCGCCTTTTCTTTTTGCATTGCTGTGAAATAGTTCTTGGTCAGGATCCAGTTGGAGCCTTTTCCACCCTTGATGGGCTCCTCTTTTCTGAGTGGTTGAATGTACACCAAGGCAGTAATTACCCTCACTGATGGGTTTAGATTGATGGGTAGAGTTTGCTGTTACGCTCAATAGAAAAAACAGAGCCTGTGTTTATGTGCCCCTCCAAAATTGTTTTTAATAAAAGATCTACTCTAACAATCATATTTTCCATTTACTGATTGCTTTGTACATGCTGGGCACATTGGTTCTCAGTGTACTCAACTAGCTGGTGTCAACTGGAGAGATTGAAGGAGGACTGGTCCCAGTCCCCAGTCTTCCTTGAGAGCCTGTAAGCTGTGCCATCCAGAAGTAACTAGAAGCTCAGCATTAGTTCATTTGCCAGTGCCCTCTTCCTTGCTTTCATGCAAAGACACATTTTAGGATGCCTCTTTCCAGTTTAAACCTGGGGATTTTTAGTCCAGTACTTCTTATACTCCAGTACTCCAGTACTTCTTGTACTTCTTGTGCGTACAAAAGATTTTGAGATGATTCTAGATTTAGATCTTTGAGCAAGTAAATGTTTTAAATATACAGGATGCTAGTCCAGTCTTTGTAGATATATCCAGGCTTGGAACTGTGATATTGTAACTTATAATAAGAAATATATGTTTGGTCTTTGTCACCTTTCCTGGCACAGAGCTCTTAAAACCCTTGGTGTCTTTCAACCATGCCTGAGTTTATTAATGAGAGAACTTTTGGAATGCCCTTAAGGATGGGGGCTGGATGTTAGGGGAATCAACTAGTGATTAGAGGACTGGAACCTTTGCCCCTGTCTCCTGACCTCCAGGAAGGGAAGAGGGGATAGAGGCTGAGTTGGTAACTAATGTTAGGTGATGTGATCAGTGCGTGTAATGAAGCTGCCATAAAAATCCCTGAACTGCAGGGTTTGGGAAGCTTCCTGTTGGTGAACACATGGTCCTGGGAGGGTGGCATGCCTGAAAAGACATGGAAGTTCGTTGCCCCTTCTCCCACCTTGCCCTGTGCATCTCTTCCATTTTATAAGATTATTTATAATAAACCAGTAACCCAGTAAGTAAACTGTTTTTCTGAGTTCTGTGAGCCACTCTAGGAAATGATCCAACCTGAGGAGGGGGTGGTAGGAACCTCTGGTTGGTTAGTCAGAATCCCAGCTCTGAATGAGCTCTGAAGTTAGGGGTCAGGGAATCTTGTGGGACTGAACCCTTAACTTGTGGCTTCTGATGCTATTTTTAGGTAGATACTGTCAGAACTCAGTTAAATTATAGGACACTCAGCTGATGTCAACCCAACACATTTGGTCACCAGAGTAGAGAAATAGGAGTGTGATGTGTCAAAAAAAATCTCGCTTCCTAAAAGACACCAGGCACAATGGTTTTATAGGCTTTGTTTGTTTATTTAGACCACCCCATCAAGGAATGGATAACCTCTATCTGAATGCAAGAAGAACCACCTGAAGAAGTCTCAGCTCAGGCAGAGTGATTTCTACTCTAGCATAGTCATATCCATGAAACATTTGGCCCAGAAAGCATACAGTTCACGAAGATTTTTGGAAGAAACTGTTCTCTAAAGAGACTGAGTGAGCTTAGTTTAGGCACCGAGTTGCTTTCACCTCTTCAGTCGGTTAACACCAACAGCATCTTTTGTGGACTGTTAACAGGTCTGTGCCCAGACTGGGAATCCTGGGATCCGCGAAAGCCTGTGGATAACGCACGAGAAGCCATGCAGCAGGCAGACGACTGGCTAGGTGTCCCACAGGTACGTGTACAAGCATGCCTGTCCCACCAAGCTATTTCCTCTGATGCCCTGTGAATGCCTTGTAGTCTTGCAGGCAGTCTGACCTCCTCAGTGGTCAGCTTTCAAGGAGCATTGTCTGGGGCCCTCCTTCATCGTTCTCAGTTTATCCATTTTAATAGATTCTCATTGACTTAGATACTTGTCTGTCTGTCTGCTCAGTCGTGTCCGATTCTTGACGACTCCAGGGACTGTAGCCAAGCAGGCTCCTCTGTCCATGGGATTTTCCATTCAAGAATACTGGAGTGGTTTGTCATTTCCTACTCCAGCCAATCTTCCCAACCCAAGGATCAAACCCATATCTCTTGCATCTCCTTCACTGGCAAGCAGACTCTTTACCGCTGCACTGCCTAGGTACTTGTAGATTCCCTAAAAATCTTTACTGTCACGTGTGACAAATTTTCTAGTATATTTCTATTTCAAAGATCACGGAGGCCATGTTTGGAAGCCAGACTGCAAATCTTGACCTTGACCATAAGAAATTGCCAATATTTGACCATTTTTTAGCTATGAAACATTTGTAAGTCCAATATTTTTAAGAGAGTCACTTAGAACTTAAATGTAAACCAAGATAATCTGCCATTAATGGAAATCGTGGGAGAATTTGTATTGCCCATAATCCTAACACAGGAGTATAACAAGGGAACTTAGAAATTGAATATGTGTTGGAGACCATCTGCTGTAGCCACGTTGCTTAGTTGAGGTCCAATCTTCTAAGCCCTTCCAAGGAGTTTAAATAGCATCTTCTGACATCATGACTCCCATGTTCAAAGACTTGGTCAAGAAAAGTTATGGGTAGCCACTGCCAGGCAATGAATGACCTCATTACAGACTCCGTTAACGTCTTAAGTTGGTATTCAGAGCTGAGGTCAGTGTATTTATACCAGGATCCCTTGGAAGGTAGAAAATCTTGCCTGTATTTCTTTGGTTTGGTTTTGGCATCATGTCTCTGCTCCAAGACCCATTCCTTGGCTCTTTCACCTTCAGGAAGTGGTATGATTTGTTTTTCATCTCCCTTTAAACTGAAATCTATCTCCTTTTGGTGTTCATGTGATGTTGGCAGTGTGTAAAATTGTTGAAGGAGCTGCCTAGAAGAAATGCCAAATCATGCACATCCTACATTTTGCAAAACGTATTGGAGGCAAGTGTACAAACCCAAATAGCTATCTTGTTGCCACAGGCTAATTATCAGAATAGTTCCTGTTTTGGGTTGTTTTTTTTTTTTCTTTTACCATGGAGTGAAGGAAGCTGGGTACATAATGTTGTTCACCTGAATTTGGTTGATCTGGTGCATGAGAGACTTCTGTTACTCTGAAGAGGTATGGCTTATTGGGTACAGGATAATTTTTTTTGCTATTTAGGGCTGGATCAAGTGGTGGAACTGGGGCTATGACACCTTCAGGGAGTCCACCTATTTAGCAAGGGTCTAATCTTGCTCCTAAGCTGAATGTCAGGAGAAATTTTCCCCTTTCCTATTTTGAAAATGGCTTTAAACGTGTTGAGACGTGTCTTAGCTCAGGCTGTTATAACAGTATCATTGACCAGGTGGCTTAAACAACAGACATTTATTTATTTCTCAGTTCTGAAGGTTGGGAAGTCCAAGATAAAGGTGTGCCAAGAAATTAGGTTGTTGGTGAAGGCTTTCTTCCTGGCTTGCACACAGCTGCAGGCTAGCTTCTGGCTGTGTCCTCCAGTGGCGGTGAGAAACTGAGCACAGGTCTTCTTGTAAGGGCACCAGTCCCATCGTGGGGGCTCCACCCTCATGATCTCATCCAGACCTCCTGACCTCCCAGAGGCCCCACCTCCTAATACTATCACACCCAGGGTTAGGACTTGAACATATGAATTAGGGGAGGACAAGCATTCAGTCTGTTTCTTAGACCACATATCTAATGTCACTGCATTATCTCATTTTGGTTTTATTTATTAATTATTTTTTAGTAGAAGCTGAGTAAATAGAAGTGTAGACACTAGATAAAAGAGCATATATTTTGGCAATATGCTTTAATCCCATGTGTTCTTGTTTCTTCTTCCTTGACAGAGATTAGTCTTTCTGGAAAGGAGCGTGGGTAGCCTTTTTTGTGGGGAGGGTTGAACCTCTGGAAATTACAGTACAGAATTGTCTGGAGAGGGTCCTTAGCTTCCAAAGGGAATGGTGACACTTCTAAAAGGTTTTGTTTTGTTTTAAAAAAACAAACTAATTTTGGTATGCCAGTTTGATGCAGTTTCACTTTATTGAGAAGCTGCCTCAATACTTTATACTTGTAGTTGGTTTAAGAGATGTTTGCAAAAACTTCAGTAGTCGCAAAGTGCTATGTTCTGGGTGTTCATCTACCCTGTCATTATTCTAGGTCATCACTCCTGAAGAAATTATTCACCCGGATGTGGATGAGCACTCAGTGATGACTTACCTGTCCCAGTTCCCCAAAGCCAAGCTCAAGCCTGGAGCTCCCCTTAAACCCAAACTCAACCCCAAGAAAGCCAGGGCCTATGGTAGAGGTAAGCACCGGTCGTGTTGGATTTGAGGCTTGTCCTCTGGTCTTGATTATTCATTTTTGTTTATGTGTTTAATTTAAATTTATTTATTTTTAATTGGAGGATAATTGCTTTATATGGTGTTGGTCTTTGCCATATAAGCAACATGAATCAGCCACTGTGGTCTTGATTATTTAGGATCGAGAATGTGTAAACTTAATATTTAAAGACATCCCAGGCCTCCTTTGTCAGACAGCTTTTTTTTTTTCTTCTTTACCTAAAGGTCCTTGTGTATATTTCCATCCTTTTCTGTCTTGTGAATCTAGGCTTCCAAGAACAGTGCTGCTTTAATGTAATGCAGATGGATGAGTTTGTACTTTGTGATTTGGATGCAGTAACCCTGAGATAAAGAAAGGACTATTCTTTCCATTTTCAGATGAGCAATCAGAGGCCCAGTCCACAAAGGAAAGGGGACATTGGAGTGGAGGGAGAAGGTGAAGGGGGAGGTTTCCCAGATTACCATGGTGGGGTGCGGCAGGAGCCTGGGTCTTCTGACTGCTGATTCATTTCTCCTTTTGGTTATGCGAAAGCTGTGCAGGTTTCCAGATGCAGTGGGAGCTATTGTCAACCCCTGGCAGATACTTCCTTGCTAAGACATCCTGTTTATAATCTCCCAGCCAGCTGCCAGGAGTGTTCTGCTCAAAATGTTAGAGTAGGTCAGAGGCATTCTGAGGAATTTGGTTTTCTGGTTGGCACCTGACTTCAAGCCTGTTAGCTTTTTTAAAGAGAACAGTTGCATTTCAGCCCAGTGTGGTTTCTGGTAAAAATTAGTACAACAGGATACAATTTATTCTCTTTTCTGTGGTGAGAAGGAAGAGTACATTCTATTTTCATAATTGCAATTAGGATAACACACACACAAAGTATTTCCCATGTTTTCCCAGATTTCCCATCATCTGCCTACTGCTCTTAACATTCTAATGGATTCTCTTGCTCTGTGTGTGTATGTGTGTGTGTGCATGTGTGTGATTGTTGAACTATTCAAAAATATATTGCAGGCATGGTAACATTTTGCTCCTCAGAACATCAGCAAACCTTTCCTAAGAATACGACATCTTCTTCTGTAACCACAGTATTCATTATCACACATAAGAAAATAGGACAATAATTTCAAAACAGCTCATATGCAGTTTATGATTAAATTTCTCTCTTATCCTACAGTTGTCTGTTTTACAGTTTTTACAAGATCTGATTAAGACTCGCTTTCTACATTTGCTTGTTACTTTACCTGAAACTCTTAGACTAGAAGAATTTTCCCTAACTTTCTTTTCTTCTTTTTTTTAATGGCATTGACTTTCTAAAGATGCCGAGCACTCGTCTATCCACTCATTCCCTTTGAAGTTAGCGGTGCCCTACGTGGCCTCAGCTTAGTCTTGAACTGACACACGACCAGGGCAGTGGTGCTGAGTGTGCGCTGTTCTCAGCCCCATTCTTGTCTTTTTCAGCATGATTAAGAGGACAGAGAGTTCTGGAACAGACCTACTTGCCATTTGAAGTCCTTTTGGCAATGAAGTGGGCTCTGTGCCATCATTTGTGTTATATCGAGACAGGGGACTTTGTTCAAAGCTGTACCCACCGTGCGGTCGAGTGACGGCTGGCACGTCCATGCATGCTTTAAAAGTGCTCTCTCTAAGCCATAGTCAAAGACGCTGGCAGGAATAAGGAATCTGATTTGAAAGGTTACGCTTCCCTTAAAAGCAGAAAAGTTGCAAACAGCCAAATCTCTTTGTCAACAAAATTGGTCAAATGGATTGAATCTAATCAAGGCATAAAGTGCTTGTTTGCAATAAGCTTATCGCTGGTGTCCAGTTTCCCCGTTGTTAATGTGAAACGGTTTCCTTTCACAGTGCTGTTTTCTAGAAAATGACCTCTTGCTGCAGCTAAGGAATGTGGCTAGTCATTGCCATTTCCTTCGTTTGACTCTTTGTAAGTTTTATATACTTAGGGAGGAAACACACACACACACATATATGTATTTTTGTGCTATCGGACATGACTGAGCGACTGAACGGAACTGAAAATGCCTATAACATAACGTTCACTAACTTAACTCTTTTTAGGTGCACCTAAGTCATTAAGTGCGACGAGTTGACTCACTGGAAAAGAGTCTGATGATGGGAGGGATTGGGGGCGGGAGGAGACGGGGACGACAGAGAATGAGATGGCTAGATGGCATCACCGACTCGATGGACATGAGTTTGAGTGAACTCCGGGAGTTGGTGATGGACAGGGAGGCCTGGCGTGCTGTGATTCATAGGCTCGCAAAGAGTCAGACACGACTGAGCGACTGAACTGAACTGAACTGAACTGAAGTCATTAAGTATATTCATATATTCCCTGTGTTGTGAAACCATCACCTCTCTTCATCTCCAGAACTTTTGTATCTTCCCAAATTGAAACTCTGTACCCGCTAAACCTAACTGTCCATCCCACCTCCCCCGGCCCTGGCAAGTGCCATTCTACTTTCTGTTTCTATGGTGGTGTTGTTCAGTCGCTAAGTTGCAACTGTTTGCAACCCCGTGGACTGCGGCACAGCAGGCCTCCCTGTCCTTCACCATCTCCCCGAGTTTGCTCAGACTCGTGTCCATCGAGCCGGTGATGCCGTCCAGCCACCTCATCCTCAGTCATCCCCTCCCCTGGCCTCAGTATGTTTCTGTGGGCTTCCTCTTCTGGGCATCTTGTACGTGGACTGCTATAGTATTGATATTTGTCTTTTTGTGTTTGTTTGGTTTACTGTATGTGGCATAGGGTTTAAAAGATTCATTCATGCTGTTGCATGTATACAAATTTCATTCCTTTTTCAAGCTGAATGGTATTTCGTTGTCTGCATATTCCACATTTTGTTTTTCCATTTTTATGTCAGTGGACATTCGGGTTTTTTTTTTTTTTAATACCTTTTAGTTATGGTGAATAATGCTACTGTGAGCATATGTATACAAGTATCTGAGTCCCTACTTTCAATTTTGGGGGGATATATACAGAGGTGGAATTGCTGGATCATATGGTAATTCTATGTTTAATTTTTTAAAGTAGAAAGACAGCATGGTCATTTTAGGGAACAGGGCCACACGTGAGGCCACATGGGCAGCACCTTAGGTATTACCTTGTCCTTGATGAAGGAAAGGGGAGGGGCAGTTTCTGTCCTGTGTGGCCATGTTGCTTTGTTTCTGCTGACAGAACCAAGACCTCGAGAATGTTTCAGCTTCTAGAT
Source organism: Moschus berezovskii (assembly GCF_049115385.1). Taxonomy (NCBI): domain Eukaryota; kingdom Metazoa; phylum Chordata; class Mammalia; order Artiodactyla; family Moschidae; genus Moschus; species Moschus berezovskii. Next base: position 17,314,071 of record NC_142483.1, read on the forward strand.
TTTAAAGAGTTGGTGTTGACCAAGTTGCAGTTAGCAGCTCGTCAGTGTTTGCAGATCCATTCACTGAGACCCGTTAACTGGAAGGAGGGAAGGCTGGGGGATGTAAACCTACAGCCACAAGCAGGTCTTCGTGATGGGCTCCCTGGTAGAGTTCAACATGCTGAAAGCATGTATCCATGGGCAAGCAGAAACCTTTAATAAAACCTGTGTTCTGTATGGAGCATCCACTGCATAGTAAGCCCTCAGCACGTTTAGTTCTGAGTAATCCTAGGGAGCAGTGGTTTCTCTGCACGGGAAACATTATCTCCCAAATAGAGTGGTTCTGCTTCCTAACCAGCCATGGTTAGGCAGAGAAGAGGATCCCAGTCTCCAGCCTTGAATAGGCTGACTCTGCAGGCTGTTGGAGTTAGATGGAGTGGGTATTTATAAATATTTGAAGTGTATGATCAAATCTTTGTTAAATAACATAATCGTTATATAAATTTTAAGCAAAAGAAAAAGTTAGAAAGCAACAATTGAAAGTCCCATTTCTTAGCTGCTAGCCCCATTTTTTTCTTCAGAGTTGGAGGTATTTCTTTCCAGCTATTTTTCTATGCTGAAATGAATTCAAACTGTATATTTTCTTCAATTTGCATTGTTTTTTTTTTTTTACCTAACAGGGTGTGTTATATAACTATCACCAATTTTTCTTAAATTATTTATTGGAAAGCTAATATAAATCCAGATATAGTAACAAATGACCCAATGTCTTCAACCAAACCAATGGGAAAGAAGAGAAGAGATGAAGAGAAATCTAGGGAGTAAATGAGGTTTGAGAGGTGTAACAGCCAACTGTAACGTGTGAACATTATTTGGTCCTATTTAAACTGTTAAAAAAAACTCATTACACTTTTTTTTAAGATTCAAAATATTTTATTTATTTCTGTGACACTTCTAAGATAATTTAGGACTTTGAACACTGAAAATTTGATGTTATTAAGGAATTATTTTTATTTTTTGATGCGGGCATTCTAAAAATATCTTCTAAAGGTACGTAGTGAATGTTTGTGGATGAAAACTAAGAGGACTAGGGTTTGTATCCAAATAATACAAGAGAAAAGGGGCAAGAATGGCGTGGTGAAACAGAACAGGCCGTGAGTTGACAGTAGTTAAACTAAGTGATAGGTACGTGGGATTCTTTTTGTAGCTCTCCTTGTCTGTATAGGTTGAGGATTCTCCATAATAATGATAATAAAAACTTTTTAAAAAGTTTTCTTCTGAGAAGATGGAGTAGAAGTACTTTTTCTAATGCTTCCCAGTAAATGCCACTAAAACCCCTGGGAATTTTCTACAGGGTAAGTGTAAAGAGTCTCAGAAGAGATTAAGGCGAAGCAGCTAGAGATCCTGGGTCTGAAGATTGGCACTGTAGTGAATTCTTTGAATGGTTGAAAAATTCCTCAATTTGGCAAAAAAAAAAACAGAACACAAACCTACAGCTTCAAGAAACTGAGAGAAACACAAGCGATTGCGCTCTTTAACATTTAGCCAGAGGGATAAAAGCTTAACATTTGCACACAGGCCTGTGTATGAATGTTTATAGCAGCTTTATCAGTAATAGACAACTGGAAACAACCCAGATGTCCTTCACTGGGTGAATGGTTAAACAAACAGTGGTGCGTCCATATCATGTAATATTACTCAATGATAAAAAGAACAGGCTTTTGATACAGGCAACATCCTGGATGAAACTGCAGAGAATGATGCTTGTGGAAAAAGCTAATCCCCAAAGGTTATATAATGTGTGATTCCATTGTATGACATTTTATAAATGATAAAATTAGAGATGAAGAACATTAGTACTGTGAAGGGTTACAAAAGGGATGGCTATGAAAGATCACTGTGAGAGTTCCCTGTGGGGTAGAAATGTTCTGTATCTTGATTGTGCCATGACTTGTGATGTTGTACTAGAGTTTTGTAGAATGTATCCATTTAGGGAACTAGGTAAAGGGTATTATTAATTCTTACACTTGTATGCTACTCTATCTCAGATTAATTTGCTCAATCATTCAATTTACAAATTTAATTAAAAATAAGTGCAATATTTAAAACATTTTAAATAATACAAAAATGATCTTTAGGGAATTCTCTGGTGGTCCAGTGGTTAGGACTTGGAGCTTTCACTGTGTTGATCTGGGTTCAGTCCCTGCTCAGGGGACTAAGATCCTGCAAGCTGCATGATGCGGCCAAAAACAAACAAGAAACAAAAATGGTCTTTAATAAAAAGTGAATCATACTTTGTCTTCTTCCCCAAGGCAAGCCCTACTCCTAGTTACCACATCATTTTCACAGTCATATAATGTAGCCTTTTGACTGAAGTTCTCTGAATATTTAAAAATTGAATATTGCTTAAATAAGAAGGACAAGATTTGAGTTATTTCAAAAAATTTATTTCGATGTATTGAGTCTTAGTTGTAGCATGTGGGATCTAGTTTCCTGACTAGGAAACAAACCTGGGCCTCCTGCATTGGGAGCATGAAGTCTTTAGTCACTGGACCATGAAGGAAGTCCCAAAATTTGTGAGTTTTTGACCTGATTATCCCCGTCACAGTTTGTCACCAACTCCCACATGGCAGAAGCAGGAATGGGTTCCCTGTCTCATTTCCCTGAAGGAGACACTGTTGGGGCCTGACCCAGTTTGTAATGTGCTTGTGTAAACCTCTGAACAGGTATCGAGCCCACTGGGAACATGGTGAAGCAGCCGGCCAAGTTCACCGTGGACACAATCAGCGCCGGGCAAGGTGATGTCATGGTGTTTGTTGAGGACCCAGAAGGGAACAAAGAGGAGGTACGTTGGAGGAGGCTGCCTCCCCTGTCAGTATCCCATGGAACCTTTGGCGCTTATAACAGGGCAAGGACTGTGTCTCTATTTTTCTTGTTAAAGATCACAACAAAAGCTTTTTTTTTTATTCTAAAAAAAGAGAATCCTGAGAGTCTTATAGCAATTAAATTCACTTGTCTAAGGGTTGTGTTTGAAGTATCATATAAATTGATACCCAAGGACGCACATTATATAATACAATAAAATATTGCATTTAACTATTGTTACTGATAAAATACAGTCCAGTAGCAATGCTGATTCCCTACTCTTCCCCCATGCTGATCATCCTCTGGAAAGGTAACAGCCCTGAGACGATCGAGAGGCCTGACTTGGTTATACCTGTGTGCTAATGTGACTTTGTTTCCGTGACTTCAGGCTGCTTCTCTCGGAGCTTCCTGCAGGAGTGGTGGGCCAGAGAAGAGCCAGGGCAGGTTCCTGGCCTGGCACCTTGCCATGGGCCCTTGGGGAGCACAGCACACTTTTACCCAAACAGGTGCCTTCTCTAACTGTCACTCATCTTCCCTCCTAGGCACTTGTGACCCCTGACAGCGATAAGAACAAGACATACTCTGTGGAGTATCTGCCCAAGGTCACCGGACTGCACAAAGTAAGATAAGACATCATGGCCTTTGCTTGAATGCTCTTCTGTGCTTGCTTTGATAGATGCGGAAGAAGCGTGGTTTTCTTAAGTTCGCGTCTGTCTATCATCTGTCTATCTATGGTTGCACTAGATTTTCGTTGCTTCTTGCAGGCTTTCTCTTGTTGTGGCAAGTGGGGGCTTCCTTCACTTGCGTTGTGCCAGCTTCTCATTGCAGTGGCTTTTCTTATTGTGGTGTATAGGCCCAGTTGCTCCACGGTATGTGGGATCTTCCCCGACCAGGGGTTGAACCTGCACTGGCTGGTGGACTCTTCACCTTTGGACCATCTGGAAAGTCCCTTAAATTCTCTTCTGATTTCTCTTTCTGTTTATACAAGTATCCATGTTCATTGTCAAAAATCTCAGATCCCTGTGAATCAGACGAGATATTTGCTACTCCATGCAGATTGGTTGAATTCCATTAAATTCTTTGCAGTGTCGTAAGATTTTTCTCACTCCACCGAGATAACTGATAACTGTAACTGCAAGCCTAGCGTGTAAATGCTGAGCTGTGGGCTCTTTGTCTTTAGTGCTTCCTTAAATATCCCTCTTCACAGTGCTTCAGAGGCTCTGTCGGCATCAAAGCCTGAGTGCGGAGAAGGCCAGTTGACTAGAGTGGAGGCCAGTGGCCCACCCAATCTGATAACCCTCAGAATTTAAAAGATGAGAACTTCGACTCAAAGTTTTGATAAGAAATCTGTCTTACATCTCAAATCCACATATCTGAAAATGGTCTTGGTCCTTTGAAATACACTTTGATTCTTAGATTTGAAATCCTGGAACTCTACATAATATTCTACAGGGACAGTGGTCCCTTGTGCAGCTTCCTTAAAGAATCTGGTGTCTAGAGATTGAAGTGCTTGTGCATATGCCACTATAGGGCTAATCTAGGCATGTCTGATGTATTTTAGTTGGCTAAAGGCCTGATGTCCCAGGCCCAGCTGTGTGGTTGGTAGAGTCAGATGGGAGTCCCACTGAGGCCACTTCCCCAGAGCTCCTGGTTCCAGGACCTTGGTGTGTATGATCAGGAAAATGGAGGAGAAGGTGGCCTCACTGAGCAAGAAGTGATGATGTCTCCCCTGCCTGTCATTTGCAGGTCACAGTCCTCTTTGCAGGACAGCACATCTCCAAGAGCCCATTTGAGGTGAATGTCGACAAGGCCCAGGGAGATGCCAGTAAAGTCACTGCGAAAGGCCCAGGCTTGGAAGCTGCCGGCAACATCGCCAATAAGCCCACGTATTTTGACATCTACACAGCAGGTAGCACCTCTCCTCTTCCAGAGCCAGAGATAATCCTTAGAAACCTGAGATGCTGGACTTTTTGTCTTTTAAATCAAATGGCCAGCAACAAAATTAGCTTTTTCAAACGTATTGGTTGTATTTCTAGATTTTTCAAAACCAGCTTTTCTTCTCTAAAATCTCATACTCAATCTTAACTTTGATTATTAATAATCAATTTCTGACTTGACTAAAAAAATACTCCAAAGAGACTAAGGTTTAACAATCGTCTCTTGGACCAAATTCTATGCAAGGTCCGGTGGGAAGGAGGGGTAAGAAAAGGAATGAATAAAACACAATTCTTGAATTTTCAGCTTTCTTTTCAATATAGAAATTTTAGGAAATAGGGATTGTGGGAAAATGAAAGTTGGTTATGACCCTCCTCCCCATAAGCAACTTTCCTTTCTCCACCTTCCTTATTTCTGTTAGGAAACAGGTCTGGGTATGCAGCTTCTGAATGCCTCTCTGTCTTCTGTGGTTTGCATTTTATACCTGTTTTCGCTCTCATCAGGAGGGAACTTTCTAGAGGGCGACTTGGACTCATGGCCTGTTCTCTCTCTCCTAGGTGCTGGCGTGGGTGACATTGGTGTGGAGGTGGAAGATCCCCAGGGGAAGAACACCGTGGAGTTGCTTGTGGAAGACAGAGGAAACCAAGTGTATCGATGTGTGTACAAACCAATGCAGCCTGGCCCCCACGTGGTTAAGGTTTCCTTTGCTGGGGATACCATCCCTAAGAGTCCCTTCGTTGTTCAGGTCGGGGAAGGTGAGTGCTGGAGTAGCTGACCACCTCTGGTTCTGGCATTCAGGCTGGCTGTGCATGACAGGGCCCAGCACTGAACTCAGATTTGTCATTTTGCTGCCAGGGCCCCTTTGGCAGGAAGTATCCTCAAGACATTAATACTAGTATCTACTTTGTCCTCAAGATACTAACACTAATAGCTTCCTATAAGCTGTGCAGTGACCTAAGTGCTTTACTTGCATTAACCTGTTTAATCCGTCCCCAAAACATTTCTACCAGGATTCATGATCCTCACTGAAAGATGCAGGATGGAAGCTGTGTGAGGAGAGGGTGTCTGTGGCTGAGGTTAATAGCAGTGACATGGCAGGTCCCCTGTAGCCTCCTTTACTGACTGTCAGGCACAGAGCAGGATGGCATCTAATCATGACACCAGCCACGGTGTCCCAGGGGCTGTTGTTGTTCCCAGTTGGCACCTAAGACAGTGAGGCTTAGGTGTCATAAGGTATGAGTATTGACTAGACCAGTGGTTCCCAACCCCTGGAACCAGGCTGCACAGCAGGAGGTGAGCAGCAGGCCGGAGAGCAAAGTTTCATCTGTGTTCACAGCTGCTTTCCATTGCTTGCATTACTGCCTGAATTTTCCCATCTGTCAGAGCAGCGGCAGCATTAGATTTCTTATAAGAGCATGAACCCTACTGTGCTTGAATCATCTCCAAACCACTCACCTCCACCCCAGGCCATGGAAAAAGTATCTTCCACAGAACCAGTCCCTAGTGCCCAAAAGGGTTGGGGGCCACTGGACTAGATGTCAGTAGGAATAGAACTGTGGTCTCTGTCAGCTCCTTAACCATGCTGTTAAACTCCCTCTGTAGCCAGAAGCATGCATTTTTCTCTAATGTTAGACTCTTTCCTTCTGACTTAGTTACTCTTTTTTTCCCCCCCCAACTCTGCTACCTTTTCTAACCAGTACTTGCCTTTCCCTGTTCTGTTCTGTGCATCTGCGTCTGCAGACCTGGCTTCCTCTTCTGAATCCTGCCTCTTGGCCAGCCTGGAGCCTGAAGCTGTTGGCTTCCTAGTCGAAAGCACTGGGCCAGAGGCATCTCACTGGGTAAGGGCTGGTTGGGTGGGGCATCTTTGTGCTGCCTCCAGTGTCCACCAGACCTGTGCTCTTCGTGACCTTGGGAAATTACAGTGCAGCTGTTAATACCACCTGTCTGGCCAGACCCCAAACTCACTCTCTAATGACATCTACACATCTCCAGGTCATCTCACGATGGTGGAAAATCCGGTGGTTTCCTTCAAACTTTTTAGTTCCATTTAGAGTTTATATGAACTGAGCAGTTATCCTGCTGATGTTGAGACTCTTGACCATACTCAGGATTTCCATGACTTCTATTTTTTTAAAGATACATTTAAACCTTCCAAGGGAAGTCCTGTCATCCTGTTGTGACTTATTTCTGGTATGACCAACTTCTCTTCCCTTGTCAAAGGGGGGGAAAATATAAAGAAATGTATTCAGAAACAGAACTACATTTGACACAATGCAAGAAAGAATACCGAACAGCTTTCCTAGTTTTAATGATGTTTTCTGACTTCCTCTCACTTGTGGATTACTTTTTTCATTTCGGGCATATCCATCTATCACTTGTACTAATTAATACTTAAAAGAGTTTTTCTGTTGATGTACTGACTCTCCACTTAAATGATTTTAGGATAAACAGTCTTGTCTTCTGGAGTCTGTGACCCCCTAGTGTATAGAGGGAGCCTGTCAAATATGCAGTGTCAGATTTGGAAAGGAACAGACTGACATTTTACCTGTTAATCTCCCATTTCTATATTTAATGAGAAGGTTGCCCATGTTACCAAAAAAGTCCCAGGGCACATTGATGTCTTTTATCAACCTTCGACAAACGCCATGGAATCATTGTGTGAACCTCTTATGTACGAATGTTAGAAGCTACCTTTGCCCTAGACTTACAAGTTTTGGTGTTTTAACTGGACCCAGAAATCAAATTGAGAGCGGGGTTTATTCTTAATTATAGAGTAGCCACCTGCATTCCAAGGATCTTGTAATAGCACTGAAATGTTTGTCTGCCTTGGAAGAGGTGGGGTTGATCTGGTCTTTCTTTGCACCATCCTCTGGCTCTTCCTGTGGAAGAGAACAACATTTAGACTTTTAAAACAACTGATCCAAAGTTTGGAACCAGGTCAGATGTTTTCAAGTGCTACATTTTCCAAGTAGACCTGAAAAAGTCCAGTCTTCCCAATTACTGGACCCTCGAGTATGGCAGTGAAGTTTGAGCAATGTCCAACCCCAGGTCTTAACTCTCTTTTACCACCGAGAGGATAAATGCCAGGATTCAGCAAATACCAGGAGTCCAGTGAATTCACGCTGTGCGCTCCTGCTTTCTTTGCCAAAGTAACTTTTCCCCAGTCCCTGGACAAAGTTATATTGTGTCTTTATTTGCTAGCCTAGTGTGCTCCCTGAAGGAGACCCCTGGTCTCAGGCAGCTGCTGCACACTCCACAAAGCAAACATTTTCTTGGCGGGTGGCTCAAAGTTACCTTGGCTTACTCAACTCAGACTAAAGAATAAAAGGTTGAATTGATGTCGAAACTGTGCTTACAGCCTGCAATCCAAACGCCTGCCGGGCCAGTGGCCGAGGCCTGCAGCCTAAAGGCATTCGCATCCGAGAAACTGCAGACTTCAGGGTTGACACCAAAGCTGCTGGAAGTGGAGAGCTTGGCGTCACCATCAAGGGTCCAAGTAAGTGCTCCTTTGCTTCCCTGTCTCCATGTGATTTCAGCTTAACTTGACAGCCGTGACATATGGGTCTCATCACACAGCCAGTTCTGATCAGTTTATCCCAGAGAGCTGTGCCAGAGGTTGGAGGCTCTCTCTGAGCCATGTAGAAGAAAATTGATTGTTTAGTAATATCTGCCCTGGGTGTGGGAACAGTGTTGGACTGACAGCCTCACATTATGTTAGGGCTTCCGGAAAAAGAAATAAATATTGGAGCTGGAACAGTAACATGAAATGGCCCAATTTTTTATTTGAGGAAACCTAGGCTCAGAGAAATGGCAACCCACTCCAGTGTTCTTGCCTGGAGAATCCCAGGGACTGGGGAGCCTGGTGGGCTTCCGTCTATGGGGTCACACAGAGTCGGACACGACTGGGGTGACTCAGCAGCAGCAGCAGCAGCAGGCTCAGAGAAGAAGGGTCTTGTCCTCAGTCACAAAGCTTTTAAGCATCTGAGCTGGAATTCAAGCCTGATCTCCAAAGCCAGTAATTTCCCCCCTCTACAGGTTACATTTTATAGACAATGAAATTATGGCAGATACCTAATTACTTTGATGAGTGCTTATAAATTCCCTACGATTAAGTCTTCTCTGTAGATAAATGCCACTTGTGGAAGAGTACATTGCACCTTGCAACTCACTCTTTCTTGAGAAAGGAGACAGGAGAACAAGTATCTACTCTCTTCATGAGTTCTCCGCCGTGGGTCACATAAACAGCTCGACATTTTCCAGTTGTGAGTGCAGTAGCCTCGGCAGTTTTACTCCCAGGCTTTGTAAAATCCTTGCTTCCTGTTCCGGGACTGTTCTCACTCCCCTATGTTCCTAACAGGCTGTGGCAGGAGTGTTCTGAGCTCCAGAAAGTTAATATTTGATCTGAGAACACTGAGCTTTGGGGCAGCTGTGCCCTGAAGGCAGCCAAGGTTCTAGACTGCCCAGACCTGGAGTCAGGCTGCTCTGGGGCTGGCCTCCCTCTTGGCTTGTTGCTACAGGAACTGAGGAGGCGTTCTTTTTTTTTTTTTTTTCTGACCTGGGATTCTTACTTGACTAAATGGCTTTCCCAGCCAAACCTCAGGGCTCAACATAAAACAAGCTCCTGCCTGATGGCTCAGTCTGGAGTTTGTGGGGTAGCCTCTGAAACCTGTTCTCTTGGAGATAGCATACAAGAGATTTCTTGCTTTCGTTGTCCAGCTTTAGTTGAAAAGGATATGATAGGATCCTACTGCCAAATCTCATAAACATTTACTCCTGCTCCAATTTTTAAACATTTTTCTTTCCTTTTTTTATATTGGAATTTAGGCTTCCCCAGTGGCTCATTGGTAAAGAATCTGCCGATGCAGGAGACATTGTTGATTAACAATGTTGTTATATTAGTTTCAGGTTTACAAAAAAATGATTCAGTTATACATACATGTGTATCTATTCTTTTTGAAGTTCTTTTCCCATTTAGATTATTACAGAATATTTAGTAGAGTTCCCTATACAATTTTTGTGGGCAGCTAAAAAGGATGGCTTTTTGATCATTGAAAAATATTACCAGCCCCAGGGGTTTAGGACCTGATAGGCCCCTTATACATGAGAAAGCTTTCTAAAGCCAGTGAGCTGGGAAATCTTCCATTTCCCTTTACTTTGAAGTAGACATGTGTCTGTTTTCGGCTTTGGAGTAACCTCCCAATTTGGGGTGGGGGAATCCCACACTCTGAGACCATCCACGTGGTTTTATTTTGTGGCTATTGCTGTCTTTCTGTTCCTGTCTTATGGATTCTTGTTCTGAGCCTGGATGCCTATTGGAAAGATGGTGTGCTTCCTTCCCACAGAGGGTCTGGAGGAGCTGGTGAAACAGAAAGGCTTTCAGGATGGAGTCTATGCATTTGAGTATTATCCCAGCACCCAGGGGAAATACAGCATCTCCATCACGTGGGGGGGACACCACATTCAAAAGAGGTGAGTCTCTAGCCGGAATTGTTGTGTCTTCTCCCGAGGCATGCTCGGCCCAGGACAGGCTGGTGGTGCTCATTTCCCAGACCGCAGGAGGGAAAGATATCTGCTCTGTCAAAAGCTTTTTTTTTTTTTTTTTTCTTTTTTCAGAACAGTACACAGTCATTTGGCCTGTTCTCAAATGCAGCAGAAAGTCGCTGTGGTTTCAGCTGCCTCGTTTCAAATCAAAAGCTGGCGGTTTAAAGCTGTGGGGAGGCAGACAAGCCAGGAGGAACAGTGATACAGAGCAAATGGGCTGTGTGTCTTTACCCCTAATTTAAACAGATTCTCTTTCTCTTGATGTGTGCCTCTCTGTTCATGAATGCCATGGGGGAAATGGCAGAATCTGCTATGGTTGACACTAGAATCCTCGTTGTGAGTGCTGTCAGGATGCAAGGGGCACATTCTATAGCTTTGCCTTGTGGGCTTCACTTGCCTTCCCTGTATTCACATGCTTTCCAGCTTTCCTGGGGGCAGCTTTAGGCTCTGAATAAATTCTATTTACTTCAAGAGATGTCTGTGTATATTTTAAGCTTCTGAGAATCTAAGCAATGTTTTTTAAATCTCCTGTGCTGAAGTTAAAGCACGTTTATTCATGTTTGAGATAAAGCATATTCAACCCGGTTTTCTTGTTTTAACATTGGCAGCGGATGGAATGTAGGCACTTGCTTAGCCTTCCAGGGCTCACAGTCTGGTGTGCATACAAGGCAAATGACCAGGATAGTGCCAGGCAGTGTGGTTTGAAACAGTCCTATTACATGATATTGTTGACGTAACAATGGTTGTGGGGGAACCTGTATGGAGGAAAGGCTTGGCTGGAGCTTGGGGCTGCAGATAAAAGGATAAGGCCAGTGGAAAGAGCATGTATAAAGAGCTTGTGGTTGTATGTAGCACTTTCTTTGCTTCTCTTTAATGCTTCCTCTGTTCCTTTCCTTCTAGCCCTTTTGAAGTTCAAGTTGGCCCTGAAGCTGGCATGCAGAAAGTCCGTGCATGGGGACCTGGCCTCCACGGCGGGATTGTTGGGCGGTCAGCGGACTTTGTGGTCGAGTCCATTGGTTCTGAAGTAGGGTCTCTGGGTAAGTGGAAGCGGCTTCTGGTGGCTGAGTCACATGTTAAGCTATGTGTTGAGGCCTCCTCTGAGCCTCACTACCCTGAGCATCCTGGCCTCCTCACCGAAGACCATCTCTGGCTACTCCTGATGAATTGCAGTTCCCATGTTCTGCTTGTCCTCTGCCTCTGGCACCAACATTCATTCATCCACTAGACCATGAGGGCAAAGGCTGCCTGTGGATGTTGTGCCTAAAACAGTACCAGGAAAATAGTTGACACATGGCAGATATTGTTGACTGATCCTTAGTTTAGATGAATGAATGAAGTTTGCTGAAATTAGAAATTTGGAAAGTGCATACTCTTTGGAGCATAGTTGAGTGTATTTTAAGTAAGCATCTGATGTAGATTTTAGAAGAAGGGTCGGCACCTCTCTCTGTTAGGGAACAGATAGCAAATATTTCCATACTGAAGATCATATTCTCTCTGTCACAACTATGTGACTGTCATGGTAGCCTGATAGCGACCATAGATAATGCATAAGTGAAGGGTTTGGTTGTGTTCCTTATTTACAAAAACATGCAGTGGGTCAGATCTGGTTCAGCAGTTTAATGACCCCTATGTTAACAAATAGAAATAAGCAAAGAGGAAAAATTAGAAAATCAGATTTAATTTTTCTGTTTAGAGAAATGATAAACATCTTAGTATATCCTTATAGACTAGAAGCAGTATTAGACCTTTCAGTACATGCTTCTAGACTTTGTTCCTGTACATAGACATACAAATGTTGATCTGCGGCAAAAGTATCTTTATGTCTTTCTGTCTCAGGCGAATATAGGACCTGTCTCAATTTCCCATAGCATCTATGAAAATCCAAGGCATGGATATAACTACTGTTAGGCCTTTCAGCAAAATAGCTGAAGAGTTTTGCTATAAAAACAATGCTGAAAATATATCCTGTATCTAACTGTTTACACACATCCTTGGTTATTTCCTTCAGATAAAAACCCAGGAGTGGATTTGGTGGGGGCAATGGGTGGGTTTTGTTTTAAGGTTTTTGGTTCATGTTACCATATTGCCAACAGAAAGATTTGCTGGTTGACCTTTCCATTCAATGATGTTTAAAAAAAAATATGTAAACTCCAACCTTCTGTCTCTTTTGAAGACTTATTAAGCTCAGTTTTGTGGGAAAGGGACCCTAACAGATTTCAGTCTTCTGGCTAGCACTTGGTTCTCAGGGAGGCAGAAGGAATGGGTTGGTAATAACCCAGACTAGATACCTTGTAACCAGAGGGTCTTCCCACCCCGTCCCCAGGGTTTGCCATTGAAGGCCCCTCCCAGGCAAAGATTGAGTATGACGACCAGAATGATGGGTCATGTGATGTCAAGTACTGGCCCAAGGAGCCAGGTGAATATGCCGTTCACATCATGTGTGACGATGAGGACATCAAGGACAGTCCCTTCATGGCCTACATCCACCCGGCCTCGGGAGACTACAACCCGGACCTGGTGAGTCAGTGTGTCGTATCTCTCATCTCTCCTCTGGCTCCTGGCATTCTTTCCTATGCCCACAGGGTTTCCTTGAGTAGCATGTGAAGAAATCACAGAGAAGAGCCTGGTAAAGCTTGCTGCTGCTGCTAAGTCGTGTCCGACTCTGTGCGACCCCAGAGACAGCAGCCCACCAGGCTCCCCCGTCCCTGGGATTCTCCAGGCAAGAACACTGGAGTGGGCTGCCATTTCCCTCTCCAATGCATGAAAGTGAAAAGTGAAAGCGAAGTCGCTCAGTCGTGTCCGACTCCCAGCGACCCCATGGACTGCAGCCTGCCAGGCTCCTCTGTCAATGGGATTTTTCAGGCAAGAGTATTGGATTGGGGTGCCATTGCTTCTCCATGGTAAAGCTTAGGAAGTTTCAAAAAAGACCTGAGTTAGAAACCTGGTCTTCTTAGCAGTCTTCCCAGGCGGTTCAGTGGTAAAGAATCTACCTGCCATGTAGGAAATGTGGGTTCGATCCCTGGGTTGGGAAGATCCCTTGGAGAAGGAAATAGTAATCCATTCCAGTATTCTTGCCTGGGGAATCTCATGGACAGAGGAACCTGACGGACTACCGTCCATGGGGTCGCAGAGTCAGACGTGATTTACGGACTGAAAAACAAGGACCTCTTAGTACATTTCTAACATGTGGCAAGTAACTGACCTCTCTGACTTCTGTATCTTCCTCTGTAAAATGGGAACGATTCCAGTGGCTGCTTCCTACAGTTTCTGGCATGATTCACGGAGGTAACATTAACAAAACCAGCTCTTATTAGTGTAGTGCCTGACCCACAGAGGGGCCTCCATAAGCTGCTATTTTTCTTGTACCCCAAGCATCCCATTTCAGTTTTACCACTTTCTATAGGTATTATCTGAAGGTGCTCCTTAGATAAAGACTTGTTAATTTTTCTCCCCAGCTCCCCTTCTCTTAAGTTGGAGCAGTGTTTGCAGTATCTTCAGGAGCTTCTCTGAACCGTTTAGCAGGCAGATAAGCATGAAGTCTGAGCCAGCTGGGCTTTCGGCAGCCACCTCCCCACCCCCAACGTGTGCTGTTTTTGGCCCACGTGGACAGCTGACCGTAGGCTGACATCAGTCCAGCCTGGTAGCTGCTCCTCTTGGTCCAGCTGCTGGTTCTTTGCTCTCTGGGGGCTGCAGACCATTGGGATGTTGTCAGTGGGAAAGGCTCTGAACCCCCTCCAAGCAGGAGCATTGAAACTGAGCACAGCTGGAGGTCCGTGCAGTGGTTACTGCACACATTAATACAGGGAGCACGGGCTGGTGTGGGGCCAGGTTTTACAGAGTTTTTCTCCTGCATGTTTTTAAGTTCCAGGTCGTGTGTGTGTGTGTGTGTGTGTGTGTGTGTGTGTTCAGTCGCTCAGTCTTGTCTGACTCTTTGCGACCCCATGGACTGTAGCCCACCAGGCTCCTCTGTCAATGGGATTCTCTAGGCAAGAATACTGGAGTGGGTTGCCACTTCCTACTCCAAGTTCCAGGTTACTTTAGCATTTTAACTACCATAACCATCCTGTTATATAGGTACAGTAAGTCTCTTTCATCTGAATGAGTTCTGTTCCGAGAGCACTTTCATGTTGAAGGGTGTTACCTGGGTACCTCACTAACACAATCAGCTATATGGTACTGCACTATAAGAGGGCTACCCAGGTGGCGCAGTGGTAAAGAATCTGCCTTCCAGTGCAAGAGACGCAAGAGAAGCAGATTCGATTCCTGTGTCAGTTTTAATCATACAGTACAGTACCTTGAAAGGTGCAGTAGTACCTTACAACAGCTGACATGCAGAGGCTGGCACGCATATTCCCATCTTTGAAAGTTCATATGTAGAGGACACTGTACTGTGAAGCCAGACCTAGTTTCCTCTCCCCTACTTCCCTGGTTGCTGGTCTTCTGATAGTGTAGTTATCTCATTACAAAGAAAGGGAGTCACTATTGGTCCTTTACCCCAGGTACAAGCATACGGGCCAGGTTTGGAGAAATCCGGATGCATTGTCAACAACCTGGCTGAGTTCACCGTGGATCCTAAGGATGCCGGAAAAGCTCCCTTAAAGATATTTGCTCAGGTAAGTTTCTACCTGCCACCTGTGCAGGTAATTGTCAGGTAACGCGATACATATAACAGCGAGTGACCAGTCCCTTAGATCTTCAGTTTCCTCATTCACACATTGCAAAAAGGATTATTTATCTCAAAGGGTTTATGTGAGGACTAAAGGGGATTCTAGTATGTAAAGCAGGGTCCTTTTCTCATCTTTATAATTTGTGTTCTGTGGAAATCAGGCTTGTCTGTTTCAGATCCCCCCGTAAATGTCCTTTAGTGTGGCTGCGATGGGAGGGTTTGTAAACAAGAGTGTAGCAAATATGTTTATCTCATTTAATTGAATTTTGGCCCCCGGATTTAAATGCAGAAATTACAGTTAAGAAACACTGAGTGACCATGGCTTTCTTTTGGGAAACCATTTGTTGTTAGTAATTAAAGATAAATAAATGCACGTAGTATTTTATCACTTGTGTTCATTGTATTGAGAACATGGCCCATCATAGGCGCTCCATGAAATTTGGTTGGATGAGTGAGTGATTTGGGAAGACTCAGTGACCCTATTTGATGGAGACAGTGTGAGGGCAACTCTGTACTTAGCCCCTTCTCTTCTGCAGGACGGGGACGGCCAGCCCATTGACATCCAGATGAAAAGCCGGATGGATGGCACCTATACCTGCTCATACACCCCGGTTAAGGCCATCAAGCACACCATTGCCGTGGTCTGGGGAGGTGTCAACATCCCTCACAGCCCTTACAGGGTAGGTTATGAAGTGGAATCCTGGTCGTGGCATGAAAAAGCCCAGTCCTGAGGCAGGTCTGGGCTCCATGCTGGATGGTCAAGGCAGATACATGGAAACAGTGTGCTTGGTGTCCCTTGGAAGATGGTGTGGTCAAAAGGGCCGGGTTCTGTGGATCGCCCCCATGTGTAACGTTCTAACAACTGACGGTGTCTTTACTGGGTCCACATGGAGGAGAACTTGATTACAACTTTTCTCCTTGTCCTCTCTAGGTCAGCATCGGACAGGGTAGCCATCCCCAGAAGGTCAAAGTGTTTGGGCCAGGAGTGGAGAGAAGTGGACTGAAGGCCCATGAGCCTACTCACTTCACCGTGGACTGTACTGAGGCTGGTGAAGGTGAAAGGGGGCTTCACCCAGTGTGCTGCTTTTTGCTTCTTGGAAAGGAAGTTCTCTTTGTAACGTTTCAAGGGTGGTAAACTTTGAACCGAGAAACAGTCCACCTGAAGAGATGATTGTTCATCTAATGAGTGTCTGAGTCAGTTCGGTGGTGAGATCTTTGCTAATCCTCCATTCCTTCTCCAAAACCCTGATTTGAATACCATCCCTTTCTCAGGTTACTTACTGGAAAGTTCCCAGCTGCTTTTCTGGGGTGTGAGCTTGAGCTGGAAGTGATTGCATGGGACGTGCCGTTTCTTGTAAACCAGTGCTAATAGGCTGGTCCGTTCCAGGTGATGTCAGCGTTGGCATTAAATGTGATGCCCGGGTGTTAAGTGACGAGGAGGAAGACGTGGATTTTGACATTATTCACAACGCCAATGATACGTTTACTGTCAAATATGTGCCTCCTGCCGCCGGGCGATACACAATCAAAGTTCTCTTTGCCTCTCAGGTGTGTGGGCATGGGTTCTTTCTGGCCACCTCTGTGTGTATTTCCTTTTTTTTTTTAGCAACAGAGAAAGTATCTTGAGAACTCTGCCCCATGGATTTTCTCTCTGGTTGCTTAAAACCAAGAAGGAATAACAACATCCAAAACTAAAATGTTTCTGCTTTCTAATGAAAGTAGGGATAGTCAGTCAGTGGTTGAAAGCCAGGTTCTGGAAAGAAGTTAGAGTTTTATAAACTATCATCAGGTTTTTGAATGAAATGTAATGAATTTCTAGATTGTATTCTACTTCAGTGTCTTTGAAACAATGACGTTGGCTTCATTCTTTATAGGAAGAAGAGTTTAGAAGTTTCAAATAGGGTTCATATTTACATATGATAATGAAGACCAGGAGGAGCAGTACCCGTTTTAGGAACCATGGAATCTTGTTGATTCAGATGCATCTTACATAAAGATAGGGACCGCAGGAGAAAGTTCCGTGCCTCAAATATTGGTCTTGAGTTGGCTTCATCCATTTGACCTGTCCTGCCTTTATAGTGCAAGTTTTTGTTTTTTTTTTTTCTAACATCAGATTTATTATTTAAAAGAAAATATTTTGCCAGGAAACTTGACATTTGGGATCGTGGTTGCCCAACCAGGGAGCAAAGCCATTGCCTCCTGCAGTGGAAGCATAGAGTCTTAACCACTGGACCACAAGGGAAGTCCCTGCAGGATTCTTTTGGAAGCACTGCAGCCAGTGCCTTGCTAATCAGTTCCTTGCGTTCCTCAAACCCTAGCTCTCTGCTGTCCTTGCAGGACATTTCCTTCCTCCAATCCCATGTATTGTCGTTTGAGGTTTTATTCTTGGTAGTGTTTTTGCATCCTAAAAGTACTCAGCATTTGGTATTAAAGGCTGAGAGTTGTCAGGGTGGTTTGTGGACGCTCAGGCCCTTTAACTGTGGGGTCAGGGATCTAGGGACTCATGAACGACCACTGATGACCCTTACCTGATGCTGGCATGTAAGCGTCATGGCTTGGCTAATCGTTACTCAGAAGTTACTCACCACCCGCTAGACTGGAAGTGCTGAGGTCTCCCTCTTTGCTTTGGGCAGAAGTTTAAGCTCAGGAAATGGCTTCAGGGACTTTCCTCCTGAGATTGTATCTCTGCTACAGGAAATCCCCACCAGCCCTTTCAGAGTCAAGGTCGACCCTTCCCATGATGCCAGTAAAGTGAAAGCAGAAGGCCCGGGGCTCAGCAAAGCAGGTAAGAGGGCGTGTGCGCGAGGTCACCCTGGAAGCAGTGGGCCCAGTGGGCCCAGGGCCGGAAATGACCTACCTCCCCTAGAGCAGGTGCTCTGTCTGGGCTTCAGTTCAGCAGAGGCTGCGCTCAGCTGAGCTGCTGGTGTGGCTGAGCGCCAGCCCCTGTCTCCACCTCCTACCTTCTGGAAGCTGGTGGTGATGAACCTGTCAGACTGGTTCTAAAAGTGAAACTCCTCCGGCAGAGCCTGTCTCCTCACTTCACTGTCTCCTCCCAGGTGTGGAAAACGGGAAACCCACCCACTTCACTGTCTACACCAAGGGGGCCGGAAAGGCCCCACTCAACGTGCAGTTCAGCAGCCCTAGCCCTGGCGACGCCGTGAAGGATCTGGATATCATTGATAACTACGACTACTCTCACACCGTTAAATACACACCCACCCAACAGGTAGGGGTCACTTTTGATAATCTCAGCTCTGATCTGTGCTCCTCTGTGAGAGGAAGGGATTCACCCTTTCCTTGTGAATCTCTCTAGGATCACTGACCCAAAGCCTGGCTGGTTCTACCATGAGGGCCTGTTGGATTCCCCAAGGACTGGCAGGAAGCTTGCCATCCCTCCCCACCCTGATTTCCCGCTTCCATTCTGGGTTTTAGCAGAGAAATGCTGAGCTCTTGAAATTGGACCCAGTGTCCGCTTCTCTCTTAGACCTTCTCCCCTCCTTACTAGCTGTCTTTGAGTCTTTTATTAGTTACCCAGAGGAAAAGTATTGCCACACCTCTGTTTATCCTTGCTGGTCCTTTGGCCTTACCTCACCCTTGTAAGGTGGTGCAGTGGGGTCTTTCTTAAAGAGCTTTTAGTCCCTCAATCCTGAAGCAGTACTTCAAGCTCTAAATTACTCCCTTTTACAAAATAGAGGAATACAGACAAGATTTTGTCATGCCACATGCTTTGCTGTTTGTTCTAGACAATAAGGGCCTACAAATCTCCCTCTCTATGAATTTATGCTTGCTTGTTTAAAATTTTGTTTTGATTCATGCCTATACCTCTAAGATCTGCAGAGCACATACTCCTGTAGAAAAAACTAGATTCTGCTACTTCTGCATAGTGTTTTAAACAGTCACTCCAAACCTCTGAGAATCCTTCATTTTTTAAAACAATTTTTGACAATTTTGGTATTTTTTGGCCACACCGTGTGACATGTGGGATCTTTATTCCCCAACCAGGGATTGAACCCACACCCACTGCAGTGGAAGCGTGAACTCTTAGCCACTGAACAATCAGGGAAGTCCCCCTTCATTCTTCAAGCAGAACCCCCCTGTGTAAGAAATGCCATTTGCAAGAGAGGAAGGGCAATGTTTTCTGCCAGAGCACTGTTTGAGAAGCTTTACTCCTACCCCGGGCCTTGCAGCGAGGACCTGGCTGGAGTGCCGTGGGGCAGACTGAGGGGCACAGTGAGGCTGAGGGAATGGCATGGGTGTGCCCCGGCACTGGGGGCCACACATCCCTGGAGACGGATCTTTTCTATGAGAACCTCCTAGGCAGTGCGAGGTTCTCTAGGGCTGGTTCTTGTGTGGCCTTTCATCTCCATGTCTGCTGCTTTTAGATCCTGCGTCTATATACCTTTTTGTGTTTCGGCAGAGCTGCTAGAAATTAAGTTGCCGACGTCAGGACAGGTTTTGACTTGCATCCCCAGAAAGGACTTTGGAACTACCATTGCCCTGGATGCAATGGGAGAAACCATAGGGAGCCCTATGATTTCTTTCTGTCCTCATGAGGGTTCATTATCAGTAATGGTAAAAGGGAAGCTTTCATAGGTGGATGCCGTTTTCTCATCAGGACACTGGGTGCTATGTAGTTCATTGTTTTCCTGCTGATGCTTATCAGGGCTGATGGAAGCCTCAAAACTGGCAACGCCAGCTCGATAGCATCTTTGTTTTCAGTTCTCCACATTCCTGAGGAGCAGGTTCGTGGCCACACTCACTGGTCAAGATCACAAGATCATAGATTCTTCTAAAAACATTCTGAGACTCTTGATCCTGTATCTATAAGCCTTTTTGGCTTTTGGCTGAGCTGCTGGAAAGTAAGTAGCCGATGTCAGGGCAGCCTCAGGTTTTGTCAGAAAGGACTTTTGAACCCAATGCCCTATTAGTAATAAATATATGTATATATTGTATTTATTTATTTTTTTTTGGCTGTGCTGGATCTTCGTTGTTTAGTCACAAAGTCATGTTTGACTCTGTGACGCTGTGGACTGTAGCCCGTGAGGGTCCTCTGTCCATGGGATTTCCCAGGCAGGAATATTAGAGTGAGTTGCCATTTCCTTCTCCAGGGGATCTTCCCAATCCAGGGATGGGACCCACGTCTCCTGCATTGGCAGGTGGATTCTTTACCACTGAGCCAC
This sequence comes from Moschus berezovskii, assembly GCF_049115385.1. NCBI lineage: Eukaryota > Metazoa > Chordata > Mammalia > Artiodactyla > Moschidae > Moschus > Moschus berezovskii. The sequence continues at coordinate 17,334,237 of NC_142483.1, forward strand.
CAGGGAATCCCTAGTTGTGGCATGCAGGATCCTTAGTGCAGCATGAGAACTCTTAGTTGAGGCATATGGGAATCTAGTTCCTTGACCAAGGATCAAACCCAGGCCCCTTGCATTGGGAGCACAGACTCTTAGCCACTGGACCACCAGGGAAGGCTTGAGATGTGACACTCTTGGGGCAAGGGACCCAGTAGTTTTGTGCAGAATCCATCCTAGGAAGTCAATACTCACTCCTTCATAGAGGCACCTCATTTTTATCTTGGCTTTTCCCTGCTTCTTTATTACAAAAAGAACATAAGAAAATATTCTATCGGTCAAAAGCTACACCCTTTTAAAACTCCATCCACGACAACTTTCAGTGGGGGCTGAATTCCAGCGAGCCCTCTGAGGATTCATCCTTCCTTCCCCCTTGCTTCCTCCCCTCCCACATCCTCTTACGTGATACCCAGACGTTTGAGGTGAGGACAGCCTTAATCCACTGAGACAGCTGTGGGTTTTCATGGGGCCTTGGTGTGGATGGAGGCACTCAGCTGACCATGGCAAGAGGAAGCCAGCAGTGAGTGGGCCGGGACTGGCCGTGCCTCCTCAGCTACAATGCTGCTGGCGGGGGGCCTGCTGAACCCATAGGCATGGTCTGCCTTCTCACTGGCAACTCTTAGCCCCAGGCAAACTCTTGCAAGTTCGTTTTTGCAGCATAGTGGCCTGAAATCCAAGGCCATGGGAAAGAAAGATTTTGTTCAGTTAGAGGCCCCCAGGCAACTCCTGCTTTGCCCTTGGCCGGGCTGGGCGTGTGTTCGATGAGGAGCTTGTGTGGCAGAGCATCTGGGACTCAGGTTCAGGTGCCACAGATGTGAGGCTTGGCTCTCAACACTTAGGACAAGTGACTTCACCTCCCTGAGCTGTAGTTTTATTGCCTGGAAAAATGGTGACCACCCCTTAGCACTGTTTACAGATGGAATTGAGGAAATGCCTAAAAGCACACCTCAATGGTGTGCTCTTAAAGCTGTCCCTCTTGTTGATAGTTGCTTTTTTTTTTTGGTCTGATTTCTACGTCATTCTTGCCATGGGGCTAAAAACTTAGATATATCTGAAACACCTTCTAAATCTAGTGGGATTATATACCCTGCATCTCTGGGAAGAATGAAAATCCTGGAAGGCAGGTTGAAACATCAAATGAGTCTGTTGGTACCCACACGTGTCCTTGGTTTTCTCTCTTGCTCCAGGGCAACATGCAGGTTCTGGTTACATACGGTGGTGACCCTATCCCTAAAAGCCCATTCACCGTGGGTGTGGCTGCTCCGCTGGATCTGAGCAAGATAAAAATTAATGGACTGGAAAACAGTAAGTGTGTCAAGAGTGGAGGGGGAGACGGGTCATTGAAGAGCAGTCAGAGTCCCTTCAAAGACAATTCGCAGAGGAGCGAATTCTGCCATATGAGACTCTGCAGTCAGGCAGACTCGCGATTGAATTAGGGCTGTGCTGTGGAGTAGCTCTGTGACCCTGCCTGTCCCTTCACGTCACTAAGCCTCCCTTTTCTCCTTTGTTCAGTGGAGGTGGGGGAAGAAGACTCACAGGCTTACTGTGAGAATTAAATGAGCCAGTAATTCAGGAGCTGACTCAGAGGCAGCCCTCAGTAACTGCTGGCCTCATAGGGAAGGTTTTTATGACAAGGAAAATTGGAGGCCTGCCGCTTTCCGGTAAATGTCTATTGTACCAACTGTTCTTGACCACTGAATCCACCTTAGGGTCAACAGTCGAGCGTAAAAACAAATTCCCAGGCACTCAGACCACAACTATGATGCATCTCCCTGTTCCCATCCAGATGTTCCTTTAGTTTGTTAGGGATCTTATTAGTACAAGCTCATTTCCCTTAATGAAACAACGAAATGAATCAGTGATAAAGAGAATATCGTAATAGAGGCACTGATATGCTGCTGCCTGCTCAGCTCCCCAAGTTTAACATGAGATCACAGAGTCCATCATGAGGAACGCTGGGCTGGAGGAAGCATGGGCTGGAGTCAGGACTGCCGGGAGAAATATCAATAACCTCAGATAGGCAGATGACACCACCCGTATGGCAGAAAGTGAAGAACTAAAGACCCGCTTGATGAAAGTGAAAGAAGAGAGTGAAAAAGTTGGTTTAAAGCTCAACGTTCAGAAAACTAAAATCATGGCATCTGGTCCCATCACTTCATGGCAAATAGATGGGAAAACAGTGGCTGACTTTGTTTTTCTGGGCTCCAAAATCACTGCAGATGGTGATTGCAGCCATGAATTAAAAGACACTTACTCCTTGGAAGGGAAGTTATGACCAACCTAGACAGCATATTAAAAAGCAGGGACATTACTTTGTCAACAAAGGTCCATCTAGTCAAGGCTATGGTTTTTCCAGTGGTCACGTATGGATGTGAGAGTTGGACTAAAAAGAAAGCTGAGCGCCGAAGAATTGATGCTTTTGAACCGTGGAGTTGGAGAAGACTCTTGAGAGTCCCTTGGACTGCAAGGAGATCCAACCAGTCCATCTTAAAGAAGATCAGTCCTGGGTGTTCATTGGAAGGACTGATGTTGAAGCTGAAGCTCCAATACTCTGGCCACCTGATGCATATGTACATACTTAGCTGCCAACAGAAAATGTTTAGGAACATTTACTTTGCACTAAAATTGCCGTGAGATACCCGCATGTCTTCAGCTTCCCTTTTTGCGTCAGTGTATCTTGAAGAACGTTCATACCTCTATCCTTTTGTCGGCGTGGCCACAACCTGGCTGCATTTCAGTGGCATGTGTTCTGCTAGTTTCAGAGTCACGTGGGGCTCCATATACACCCATAGGACAGCATTCTTGTGCTTATGAGGGTTTCTCCAGGTTTTGGGGAACCCTTGGTGAGCACTTTCAGGGTGCTGTGACCCAAATGTACAAGTTGTGAGTGAGGCCAGCTCCCAGATCCAGGGGCTCTGAAGCAAGAGCTTGATGCTGGCTTTTGTCCCTGGGGAGCAGCCACTGTCTAATCCTTCACGTGTCCCCTTGGTACTCCTTTCTCCAACACTGAGGATTTTGACTCAGACTAGGATGAGAATGAAGCCAATTAGAAAGAGTCTTTGGGATATGGATCTCTGAGGCCTCTTTGTTTGTGGCTTGACACCATTCATCTTGGCATGCCCTGTATCGCCCCAGTCAGGACTTCCCTGGGTTGTGCTGGGGGCCCTAGGCTCCCAGTGCTTTTGTTTTGATTCAAAGTCCCTTCCTTGTTATTGTCAAATGGAACACATGGGTATTCTGTGGCCCTGCTTTGCAAATACTTTTCAAGTATCAGCACAGTACAGAGAGTCACTTTCTCAGGACTTGGTTCAGTGCCTCTGCGTTGGCCAGCTCTGTGACTTCTGCCTTCTTTGGCTGTAGAATGGAATTTGCTGCCAAGAACCAGTAAATAAAACATTGACTTCTGGGAGTGTTTTGATGCAAAGTTAATAATGAGAGTAGGCAGAGAAGCGGCAACAGTATCAGGTTATAACTTACTGCAGATCATGGAGTCAAGTCAGTTTAGATCAGTGTCCCAGCTTTGTGGTCTGTGAGCTTTGTACCCCAGACAACTCACTTCACACCCCCTGCCCCCCAAGTCTCAGTTTCCCTATCTGTTAAATTCTTTGGTTACTGATACATACACTACAGGGTTGTGATGAAAATTAGAAGAGATGATGTGCTGTCCTCACGCCTGGTATATAAAATGCCTTCAGTGAATGATGACTGTCATTATCATCAGTGGTTACTTCATGTTCTTGTACTGGTTATTATTGAGGCTAGAATGCTGATTATTCTTATTCAATCTTGCCTCTCATCCTGAGTCAACTAACATTTGTTGCAGAAGCTTAGAAAACCTTCTGTGTCCAAGGAACCGTCTCTGCTCTCAGCAGTGTTTTTCCTGCAGGGTCAGCTCATCCTTCTGGCTTGTTTCTCTTTGCAGGAGTCGAAGTTGGGAAGGACCAGGAGTTCGCCGTGGACACCAGGGGAGCAGGAGGCCAGGGGAAGCTGGACGTGACGATCCTAAGCCCCTCAAGGAAGGTCGTGCCGTGTCTGGTGGCACCCATGGCAGGCCGGGAGAGCAGCACGGCCAAGTTCATCCCACGGGAGGAAGGGCTGTACGCCATCGACTTGACCTATGACGGACATCCTGTGCCCGGAAGCCCTTACATGGTGGAGGCCTCACTGCCGCCTGATCCCACCAAGGTCAGTTTTTCATTTTTGTTCCAGAACGTGTTGTCTCTTGGCAGATGTAACAGTCCTTCTTTGGTTCCGCCTGGTGAAAACCTTTAGAAAATTGTTTTGTAGTCAAAGTCAATTCTAGGTTTTTCCTGGTAGCCCAGGGGTTAAGACTTTTTGCCCTCAATGTAGGGGGAGCAGGTTCAATCCCTGGTCAGGGAACTAAGATGCTGCATGGCCAAAAAAAAAAAAAAGACAATACTCATGAGATTTAACTGCACTAAAACCATTTAAAAAAGAGAGAGAAAACAAGCCCATAGGTCAGTTCTCAGTGACTGATAGTAGCTCTCCTATAATCCAGCGTGAAGGGTCCTGTGTGAAGCTGGGTCCTAGTCCTGCTCCTCCTCTCGCTCTGGCTGTGAACCTTCGGTGAGGGACTCCTGTCCTTCATTTACCAGCATCAAAACAGTACTCCCCGTGAAGTGGGCCTTCAGGGTGAGGGCACATGGTGGGTGTGGAGGCCTCAGTCTGGCGTCTGGCACATGCAGTGAGCTCATCCTACGCAAGCTATTAGAATGAAACTTGGCTAATACAAAGAAAAATAGATTTCTTCTCATTATCATTTCTTCCTTGTAGCCCTGAGTCAAAGGTTCCAAAGTATTTCCAGTGTTCTGCGTGGCGTGACTCCTATAGAAGTGTCTCATTTGTTGAGTCTCACATGAAAGCCCCATCTGCTCCCTCTTTTAAAAGCAGTTTTTTAAAAAAATGTTCTTCTTTTTTTAAAAATTCTGACTTTATTCTTTAGAACAATTTTCAGTTCAGTTCAGTTCAGTCGCTCAGTCGTGTCTGACTCTCTGCGACCCCATGAATCACAGCACGCCAGGCCTCCCTGTCCATCACCAACTCCCGGAGTTCACTCAAACTCATGTCCACAGAGTCGGTGATGCCATCCAGCCAATTTTAGGCTCATAGTAATATTGAGAGGATGGCCCAGAGACTCCCCTCGCCCCACATATATAACCTCCCCATGGTCACCGTCCTCCCCAGCTGTTACAGTGGATGAATCTCTGCGAACATCATTGTCACCTGAAGTCTGTAGTTTATGTTAGGGTTCGCTCTTGGTGTTATATAGTCTATGGGTTTGGACAAGCTTATAATGACAGGTATCCACCATTACAGTTTAGTTTTTTATTATGTTGAATTTGTTGAGTGAGGTGTAGCAGCCAAAGCAACAGTGAAATCCATGAAAGCCATTCAGCGAGTGCTCAGCCCAGGAAACTGGAGTGCGTTTGTTGGACTGGGTGTTAGGTGTCCAGCTCCAGCACTTGGAGGCGAGGCTGGCGGGACAGGGGACCACGCCTCTGCCGTGCCCTTCTGTGCCAAGTAAGTTCACAGTCAGGTCTCCCTTTGTCAGCCATTTCAGCATCCAGTGAATGAAACATGGCAGTAACTTGGCACTGTGGGTGAGCGAGTGTGACACATTAGTCCCCAGGGAGAAGGACCACTTCATCCAAGGGCAGTTGAGTGCTGAGTGCAGGCTGGGCTGTTGAAAGCAAGGCTTGTTGAGTGGCTGATACCAGCATAAAGCCGAGTTTGACTTTTATTCTGTGTTCAAACAGGTAAAGGCCCATGGTCCTGGCCTCAAAGGTGGTCTTGTGGGCAAGCCTGCCGAGTTCACCATCGACACCAAAGGAGCTGGAACTGGAGGTCTGGGCTTAACCGTGGAAGGCCCGTGCGAGGCCAAAATCGAATGCTCGGACAACGGCGATGGGACCTGCTCTGTCTCCTACCTCCCGACAAAGCCTGGGGAGTACTTCGTCAACATCCTCTTTGAAGAAGTCCACATACCTGGCTCTCCCTTCAAAGCTGACATTGAAATGCCCTTCGACCCCTCCAAAGTCGTGGCGTCCGGCCCGGGCCTCGAGCACGGAAAGGTGGGCGAGGCCGGGCTGCTCAGCGTGGACTGTTCGGAAGCTGGGCCAGGGGCCCTGGGCCTGGAAGCTGTCTCAGACTCAGGGGCGAAGGCCGAAGTTTGTATCGAGAACAACAAAGATGGCACCTATGCAGTGACCTATGTGCCCCTGACGGCCGGCATGTACACGCTGACCATGAAGTACGGCGGGGAGCTGGTGCCACACTTCCCCACCAGGGTCAAGGTGGAGCCCGCCGTGGACACCAGCAGGGTCAAAGTCTTTGGGCCGGGAATAGAAGGAAAAGGTAGGTTTCTTCTCCTGAAAAAGGAAGGAGGCCACCAAAGTAACAGGGGACGCTCCTGAAGCTCAGAATGTCAGGGCTGCAAACTCAAATGTCTGCAGAGATCAGGCCAGGCAGAAGAAAACTCACCTGTGGTCTCTGCATCAGGGAGAGGCAGAGGAGCCCGGAGCGGAGGGGTGAGCGCGTGGTGTTTCTGATGCCCAGCCCCCGTTTCTTCACAATCCCAGCACTGTCAGCAGATTTCCCCTGCCTTTTTTCTTTCTGGCAAAGCTAGAGATCTTGATTTTTTTTCTTCTTCTTCTTTTTTTTAATGTGGATACAGAACATATTGCATTTTTGGCACTTACCTGGAAAAGGTTTAAAATGTGCTGCTGGCTGATACCACTCTTGCTGTCCTCAGTCTTTGACCTGTCCTGAATCTCACGTTTCTCTCAAGAAGTGGGCGGGTGGTTATGTTGTTACTTGGGGAGCCTACCCTGAAAGAATCATCTGTTGCCAGGGAGATTGAAGGTGGGGAGGCATTAATATTCCTGATTCTGAGACAAAGAAACCGGTTGTCTTGACAGTCACTGAAATTAGAATAAAGTGCTGAGAACCATGCCTCTAGGGTTTGCTGCTGAATATGAGGTGTTAGCTACATTCTTTTTTTTTTTCCTTTTTGGCCACACCACATATGTGGGATCTTAGTTCCCTGACCAAGGATCCAGGCTGAGCCTCCTACCGTGGGAACTTGAAATCTTCTTTTTTTTTTAACTGGAGGATAATTGCTTTACAATAGGAAGTTAAGACTCTTAATCACTGGACTGCTGAGGCAGCCTCTGTCCAAGATATTCATTCTTTTTAAAAAATATTTTTAAAAATTCATTTGTACGGCTGTGCTGGGTCTTAGTGGCAGCATGCAGAATGTGACATCTTTAGTTGTGCCACAAGGGATCGAACCCGGCCCCCTACATTGGGAGCTCGGAGTCTTTGCCACTGGACCACCAGGGAAGTCCCAGTTGGTGACATTCTTACCTGTATGATTGTTCTACAGATGTGTTTCGTGAAGCCACCACCGATTTCACGGTGGACTCGCGGCCCCTGACGCAGGTCGGAGGCGACCACATCAAGGCCCACATTGCCAACCCCTCCGGGGCCTCCACAGAGTGTTTCGTCACAGACAATGCTGATGGGACCTACCAGGTGGAATACACGCCCTTCGAGAAAGGTGAGTTGTCTTCTTGGAACATGATTCTGGCTTAGAGCTGTGCTAGACCGCCTCTCCTGGTGACTGGCGCTGAGTCCTGCCCGCTCTGCTTTGCCTGCCTCAGCAGAAGTGTGGGCACAGCGACTGGGGAATGTGGAAACCTGCCTCCCCAACAGAGCCTTCTGCCTGCTTGGTGCCTGGTGTTCTGGCTCTGTTGTGTAACAACAGTTGGGCTGACTTTAGCCTCAGACTCATCTGAGCAGGTTATGGGGTGATGTCATGGCATGTTGCTCATTTGTGCAATTTCTTAACATGATTCTTTTTAAAGTTTATTAATTTTTTTGCTGCCCTGGGTCTTTATTACTTTCTTTGCGTAGGCTTTCTCTAATTGTGGCGAGCAAGGGCTACTGTTCTCATTGCGGGGTCTTCATTGTTGAGGAGCATGGGCTCGAGGCATGTGGGCTTCAGCAGTTGGAGCAGGCGGGCTCAGGAGTTGTGGCCTGCGGACTCTAGATGGTGGGCTCAGTAGTGGCACACGGGCTTAATTGCTTCTCGGCATGTGGAAACTTCCCAGACCAGAGATCAAACCCTAGCCCCCTGCATGAGCAGGCAGATTCATATCCACTGCACCTCTAGGGAAGTTCAGTTTCTTTTTTAATATTAGGAATTATTAAAAATTTTGATAAATCATGAAATGATAAAAAAATAAAAGCAACATGTATCTTCATTCTCTGTATATATAATCCCTGGACATTATGGTATAGATATTTTCGGTCTCTTTTCGTGAATGCTTGTCTATTTCATGGCTTTTCTTTGTCTTTTGATTAGTGACTGGGTATTTTGTCATATCAAGGTGGTATGTTTAAGATGACTGTCTTGAAAATAAACTTAGGGATATTTGCTTGGACAGGCCTTGTGTGTGTTAGGGAATGGGGTTGGTATGTAATTGCCAAGTGAACAAAAGCATAAACAGTCTGTATTTTTTAAACTCAAATCATACCAGCATTGCTATTTGTTTAACCTGTCCTTTCCGAATAGCTTGAGGTAGCACATGGACTTGAATGCTCGAACGCTATTTCCGGCAGACAAGTGGCTCTTGTGCAAGTAAATCTCTCTATGTTGTGTTGAACAGGACTCCACGTAGTGGAGGTAACCTATGATGACGTGCCTGTCCCAAATAGTCCCTTTAAAGTGGCTGTGACCGAAGGCTGCCAGCCTTCTCGGGTTCAAGCTCAAGGACCTGGATTGAAGGAGGCTTTCACCAACAAGCCCAACGTCTTCACGGTGGTTACCAGGTAAGCAAAGGCCTGGGATTCGTGTGTTGACTCTGTGAAAGGAGAGTAGCCCTAGGTATTTTAAGTGCTTTCAAAATGTTTTATAGGTATATCATGGTTTCCCAACTTTTTTTTTTCTTTTGAACTTTTTCTTTTGTGTTGGGGTGTAGCTGATTAACAATGTTGTGTTAGTTTTAGGTGAACAACGAAGGGACTCAGCCATGCGTATATATGAACCCATTCTCTCCCAAACCTCCTCCTATCCAGGCTTCCATATTACACTGAAAAGAGTTCCGTGTGCTATACAATAGGTCCTTGTTGGTTTTCCATTTTAAATATAGCAGTGTGTACGTGACCTTCCCAAACTACCCCTTCCCCCAAGCAACCATAAGTTCATTTTATAAGTCTGTGAGTCTCTTTCTGTTTTGTAAGTAAGTTCTTACTTACGGTTTCCCAGCTTTTGAGAGGCTTTTTATTTCATGATTTGTGAGGCATCTTCCTCTGTAAAGACTTATATTACAGAGGAAGACCAGGTATGCTTTTAAAAGTACCAAAAAGCTGTTGATAATAGTCATAAAACTGCTGAGCAAAGCAGGCCTAGATGGAAGCTCATTAACTTGATAATTCAGAAATGTAGAGCTGATGTCATAGTTAAGTGAAATATTAGAAGTATTCCTGTTAAAACTGGTCACAAGTCATATACCTCAGCTGTCCTTTCATTCCCAGCCAATGCAATTAGATAAGATAAACAAATGAAGGGTAAGCATTGGAAAGGAGGGGTGAAAGCTGTTTTTATTTGTATTACACTGTTGAGAAATTCATATTACACTGTGAGAGGTATCACAGTAGTTGAGTCTGGTTGGCTAGGTGGGATAGTTTATAGAGGGATTTACATGAATTTTGGCAGTAAGCATACTGGCGTGAACCACTATTTCTCACCTTCATCTTATTTCTCATACTTCGCAGAGGGGCAGGAATTGGGGGTCTTGGCATAACTGTGGAGGGACCGTCCGAGTCAAAGATAAACTGCAGAGACAACAAAGATGGCAGCTGCAGTGCAGAGTACGTTCCCTTTGCTCCGGGAGATTATGACGTGAATATCACATACGGAGGTGCCCACATTCCTGGTAAGCTGTCCTTCTGAGGGGAACCCAAACCTGCATGAAAGCAGGTTTGATTTAGCTTATCTCTCCGAATAGGAAAAAAATGTCTGATATTTGAAGTAGCTTCAAAGGGAGCATTTTCCTTCAGGCTGCATTTCCAAGACTGTTTCAATTCCCAAGAGGACCAGTAATAGGGCAAAAAACATTGGCTTAGAGTTTTGACTGAAAATTTAGTTTTGACTGAACAAGATGGTTGTTCACATGTTGAAGGACCTAGATCTCAAAGAAAAGCTGATTCTTCACAAAGTTGAAAATTTCCAGTTTATATTGTGGTTAGTTCTTACTCATCTTATACACATCTTGTTTTCTTTCTTCTGTTGACAGTCCTGATAGCTGATAAAGACACACAAACTCAAATTTTTATACATAAATTTCTATTTAATGATGTAATATGGACACTTACTGTGAAAAATAGGAATAATTTAATAATAATTTCCTGTTCATAACCTGGTATTTCTGTATTTCATATTGTGACAGCCATAAATGTCTCCAGATGTTGTCATAAACCCGCTAGGGGACAACGTCACCTGTAGTTGAGAACCACTGCTCTAAATGATTCAGACATTTTAAAAAATGACTTATGTAGTGGCGAGCTCTCTAACTTTCATGCTCCAGCCAAGGAACCTTCATAGATCCTAGTTCTGTTTATTGAATGAAGTGGTTGCCACCCAGCACCCATCCAGAAAGGCAGATGAGTGTGTACGGTGTGGACACAAGACTGGACTCCAGGGATGCTCTTAGTCAGCTCATCTCAGGTGGCTCTAGAGGGAAAGAGCCCAGGAGAAATTAGAGATGCAGGTTCAATCCCTGGGCTGGGAAGATCCTGTGGAAGAGGGCATGGCAAGTATTCTTGCCTGGAGAATCCCACGGACAGAGGAACCTGGTGGGCTACCATCCACAGTATCTCAAAGAGTGGGACACTACCGAGTGACTCAGCACACCTTGTCTCAGGTGTGGTGGGAGCAGGAGAAACCTTGGGTGGGTCATTTGTTCTGAAGGCCATAAGCCAGGACGAGACTGCAAGGAAGCGGGCAGGGTGAGGGCCCTACATTTGGATTTCTAGAATGACTTCCAGGAAGGTGGAATGTCCACTGACTGCTTGCCAGTTATTGTATGCAAACATGCACACACTCCTCCTTTTGCATACTGATTGGGAAGTATTGACATTCAACTCATTCATTCTACTCAGATGTCTGTTGAAGCCTTCAGTTCAGTTCAGTCGCTCAGTTGTGTCTGACTCTTTGCAAAACCCTAGGGACTGAAGCATACCAAGCTTCCCTATCCATCACCAACCCCAGAGCTTGCTCAAACTCGTGTCCATGGAATCAGTGATGCCATCGTTGAAGGCTTAATTCATTTAAAAATGACATTTCTCCTCAAATTTGTCCTTACAGCTCTTTCAATATAGAGTTTTTAATTTCTATAATCACTTGCCAAGGAGAATTCAGCCATGGAGAAGACAAAGCTCCTGCCGTTTGTGAGCTTCTTGTCTAGTGTTTACAAAGAGAGCTGGACTCGTGACAATACAGAGCCAAGGGGACCTTTTGGAGCTTTGCAATTGTGCAGTTCTTGGGATGGGAGAGTAGAGCTTTGAGAATGGGTGGATGGCTGTCACCAGGGGGATGACTTGGTGACTCCTACTGGGAGATAGCAGTGGGGATGAGCATCTCCTGGTTTTGATGGCAACAAAACTATTTTGACATTATTGAGAAGGTCAGCTGGATGCCTTCAGCTTTGGAATTCCCCTTGCAGAATCGGGTGAGAGGTTGGGCCCCTGTGGCTGATTCATGAGCTACATTTAAATGGCCGAGTTGGAGCATAACAACAGCAAGAGTCCTGATTGGAATTTTCTCATCGGATGTAGATGGTGCCTCTTTTTTTTTTTTTAATTTACATTTTTCAGGCTCTGTTGCCTCCCAACTTCTAGACCCCAGAATTTTCCCAGACAGAATCATTCAGTAAAGCATTGGTTGGTTGTCTTAGTGTCAGGCTTCACAGTGAAGAGAATGCAGAGTCTCTGCCATGAAACATTCAATACCCCGGTTCTAATTTACTTTCATAGGAATTCTGGTTGGTTAAATATTAGCATGGTTTTTCCTGGCGTGACACAAACAAGGTATCTGTCTTACCCACAGTGGCATATTGGTTTCCTCTGGTGGGCCACCTGTGGTCTGTTGGTGGTGACTGTTTCAACCACTGGATTGACTAGAATGAGTGCATCAGGAAGAAAGGCCATTGTGATTGATTGGTCATGTCTGCCTGGGTCACAGAGCAGGAGAGTGGCATAGATTGCTTGGTATCTACCACTCTAGGTCTTAAGTTACTTTGTTGGCTCTTGACTACTCTCCTGCTAAGTTCAGACCACTTCCCATGGGAGGCTAACTTGGTGATTGGCTTTAAAGTTTGTTCATTGCCATTGCATTGAATTCCTCAGCTGCATTTAAAATAAAACTCCTTTTTGTTTCCAGCATGGAGCATGGTGCTTGTCTTTGCCAGGGTCAGCCATTTACTTCACATAGCCGAAAAACCAGATGCCATTGAAGCCTGGCTATTATTAACAAACAAACAAAAAAGCCAGAGCCTTGGTTCTTTGTGTGGTCTTTGTTGTTTACCACTCTTGATTCTATAAAGTACAAATGTTGTGTGGTGCAAAGCAGAGCAGACCTCAACTTACATGGCAGTTAACATCATTAACTTTGCCAGGCGTCTTGGGGAGCATGAGATCTTGTGTAAGAGGTGAATGTCGCTCCTTGGTAATGGACTTGACAGCCTGAGGTGTGGTGCTGGGGACACTGTGGCTCCTGTCTCTGGCTGACCTCTGGGGAGGTCTTTCTTGGTCTTCCTTGGTAGAGGAATCCCTAAAGGGTTCTGGCCCAGCTCTTGTTTCTGTATTTAGTGTTTTGCTCAAATCTCAACCTCCCTGCCTTCTGCAAGTTTCAATAGTCTTTTTTTTTTTTTTAAATAAAAAAAGTATTTTTATTTATTTGGCTGCGCCAGAGCAACTGAACTGAAGACCTTAGTTGTGGCACAAGTCCAGATTCATTATCTTCAGAGTCTAATACCTTGTACACATCCCCAGTCTGTGTTACATATGATGTATAGTGACTTGTTTACCTAAATCTTCATGCTGTTCAGTACTCTGGGCCTAGCACCTGGCAGCATGCCTGCACATAGTAGGTGCACATGGATGCACAAAGCACAGCAGAAGGAGCTGATACAGGGAGAGCCTAAGTGGGGCGACAGGGCGGTTCTGGGTGCACACGAGCTCTCCAGTCACTAAGGCGGTTGTACTTAGAATCCCATGGCCTCTTTTCTAGGCAGCCCCTTCAGGGTTCCCGTGAAGGATGTTGTGGACCCCAGCAAGGTCAAGATCGTTGGCCCTGGGCTGGGCTCCGGTGTCCGAGCTCGCGTCTTGCAGTCCTTCACGGTGGACAGCAGCAAGGCTGGCCTGGCCCCTCTGGAAGTGAGGGTCATGGGTCCGCGAGGTAGGTACACACCCTTCCTTCCTGCCAGTGCTCTCCTGCCCAGGACAGGGGCAGCCTGATCCAGAGCAGGCTGTTTGCTTCTGAGTTTAGTCATGAACTTAAATTTCTTAAATTGCTCTATTGCTCTGTGTGCTAGCTAAACAGTGGAAGTTCATGCTTAAAAAGTAGGCAGGCCTGTTACTTTTCTAACAGCCTATCTTTCCCCTCATTTAATAATGTAACCCTAAATGTCTTTTTAAAATTTTATATATGTATTTTTTCTGAGTAGTGATGTGAAGCAAGCAGTATTTGGGCTTGCAGAAATTATCTAAACTGCAGAAGTATGTTTTGGCACTTGTGGGTGAGCGGGTGGGTGTAGATGTGGAGGCATTAACTCTCTTCAGGTTGCCTTGGTGCTCATGTAGGATCACACTCCAGATTTCTGGAAAGGACCGATACTTAGCCCACATGGCACACCACCTTGTCCTTGTCCCAGCTCCAAGAGAGGGGTCTCTCAGGGAATGCGCTTCCTTGGCAGTTTGACCTGCCCTTTTGCAGCCTGGAAAGCAATTTGGGCTGGGTGTGGCCAGCAAGCCCTTTTGGGACAAGTACGGATGTGTGTTGAAATTTACCTTTTTCGGTAGGTGATTGCACTTCCTCTCCCAGCATATAAAAATGTGCCGTTCTCTGCCTCATCTCTTGAGTTATCTGGATTTTCCCTCAATGATGTTTTCTTGGCTTCACAGAAGTGGTGAATAAGGGCTTCCTACTTTGAAGAGGAACTTTCTCCTTAATGGGGTTCAGCAGGAGGCTATGCCCTTTGAAGCTCAGTGCAGAAGTGGTTTTGGGGAAATGAAGTCATAAGACTGGAATTTGATTCCACCGACTTGCTGAGCTTTAAGACCTCTGCACATGCGTGTATGCGTGTGGGTGTGTGCGTGAGAGAGAGAGAGAGAGGAAGAGGAAGAAAGAAAGGGGGGAAAGCTTTATTTAGACATCTGCCTCTATTACAGAGGACACCGAAATAACAGCCTTTTAATTTTAGCTGATCAGAGGATTTCCTGGTCAAGGCGCAGCCCCTTGAAAGCCATTTCAGGGTTCTTTAAACGTGACCGGAAGGGTGACTTTATGGAGACAGGTTTGCATTTTCCCACTGGCTGCTGCTCTGATGTATGGAACCTGAATGCCTCTTGCTGGCCTTGCCTCTGAAATTACCTTGGGCCTGCCTCATCTGCTTCATGAGTATGGCATGCTTTGATTAGGCGCCCACCTTCAGTTGACCCTTTCTTGAGACTCTTGATTAGAGCTGGGATCTAGAATCCACCAACCTCATGCATGCCTTGACTGTGACTTAATGTTCTCTCACTTGCCCTGCATGCTACACCCAACATGCTGGCGCCATAGTGGTTTTTGCTCAAAGGTGGATACAAGTCTTGACTGGCCGGCCCATTGGTTACCTTTTGCGGTTCGGAGTTCTGGATTCTTTGGCCTTCTTTTGGCTGTAGACTGAAATTGCCACATCCCAAGCATGCCTAACCAGCTTGAAAGGATAGCATGTCTGCAGCATGTGCCCTCCAGCAACAAGTGCAGGCAGTCTCCTTAATTATACTCTCGGTCCGACTGAGTGTACTGGAGCCAACAAGAAGCTAAAGGTGTCTCTTAGGGTCATGGTTGCATTTGTGCAACCATGAATTGGCCATCCTGTCTCCTGTGATTTCTTAGACCTCTGATTATGGCCTGCTTGCCTGTGTGTTACTCATCAGTGGAAACCCATAGCTCTCAGGGATGAATGTAATATTTTTTGAACTCAGCCCAGGGTGGAGTGAAGGGCAGACCAGGCAGTTCCAACAGCCCTCTCATCTGTTTTTAGGCCTGGTGGAGCCAGTGAACGTGGTGGACAATGGTGATGGCACACATACAGTGACCTACACCCCCTCCCAGGAGGGACCTTACATGGTCTCTGTTAAATATGCTGATGAAGAGATCCCTCGTAGGTAAGCTCCTGACCCTTAGAGAAGGGGTCCAAGTCAATCTCAAAACCTCCTCTCTCATGATTAGCTCTGCTCTGGTGGCCTATCCAATCTATTCATCTACCCGTGTATCCATCTAGCTATCCTTCTGTCCATCCATCCATCCATTCAGCATCGTTGCAAGCCTGCATGCCCTACACAAGTGTTAAAATACACTAGCCATGGCGTTTGTGTCTCCTCCTTTCTTGGTGCCCCATTACATTTGTTCCTTTCAGCCACCTTTAACGTAAAGATGAGCTGAAATTATGAAGTGAAGTAGTTCATCAAAGTCTTCTTTCTGGTGACTGTGCAGCTTGTTTTCTAATCAGGGCAAAGATTTTTTTTACTTTTTTACTAATTGAGAATTTGGTTGACAATAGCATTCTCAAGAGGTGTTGTTCATATTAATACAAAGAATGTTATATGAGCTCTTTATCTCTCAGAACAGTCGACAAAGAATTTTTTTTAGCATACTTAAAATTTGAAGTTTCACCTATACTCCTAATATACATATTTTACATAAAGCTCTAGCTCCATGGAAATGTGTAAATCATACATTACATTCGTAGTATTATTAATACTTGATTAATAGGTTTTGAATCATCTAAAACACTAAAAGATAGAATATAAGAGGATGGGATAATATTGAAAGCATCAGTTTTAATATTTTTTCTTTCCATTTTGGTGACCATTGTGTTAGCAAAACAAAAGTGGGTTACATGTGTTTAATCCCATGTTTCCCAAACTGTTGTGGATATTAGTTGGTATCCCATGGGATTCAGTAAGGGAAAGCTGATTTGCTATATGATGGTTACATGGTTGTAAATTTCTCTGGATTTAGGGCTCTTGAGTCCTAAATGCTGTAGAAATCCCATTAGATCCCAGTCTCTTTGTGTGAGAGAGGTCAGATGTAGCTGGACTGAAGTGTATCTGTACTGACTTGGGATGTACATATGTCTGTCAAGTCCCTTTAAGGTCAAGGTCCTTCCCACATACGATGCCAGCAAAGTGACCGCCAGCGGCCCTGGCCTCAGTACCTACGGTGTGCCTGCCAGCCTGCCTGTGGAGTTTGCGATCGATGCCAGAGATGCTGGGGAAGGCCTGCTTGCTGTTCAGATAACGGTAATTTTGAGTGATTTTTCTGGAGCCAAACTGCATTAGTAAGATCTAATTTCCCAGTCAGGGATAAGAATCAGGTTTTAACAACCAATTCCTGATCTCACGAAAATGTTTGTCAGGTTTCCCCACTGGAGAGTCAGTAATTGTTCAGGGGAACAAACATGCTCGCCTGAGAAATCTAAGGGTTTAACTCCAGGTACCACTTTTTGGTGAATCTCTTTTATTTTGCTCCCTATTATAACTGCTCCTACATTTTAAATTTTTGAATGTTTAAAATTACTCTTTGGATTAGTTAGTATATCACAGTAAACCCCTGAGTAAAAGTGGCTAAACACGTTCATAGATCTCTCTTGTTAGAGAGGTTTGGAGGCCAGGTAAATTCCCTGGGTGCTGTGTGACTTAGGAAGGAAGTAGGCTCCACCTCTCTGCTCCTCTGTTTTAGCATGTAGCTTCTGTCCCTGAGTTCTTCTTATGAACCTTGAAGCTGCTGGTGTGCTGGCCATCCAACCCACTTGGCAAGGAAGGAGGAGGAAGAGAGGCAGAAGGGACCTTCCAACTCAATCAGCTCTCTTAAGCAGCCCAGTTAGAAGTCTCTCTTAAAACTTCCACCCTCTTCTCGTGTGCTGGAAGTTTATCACGAGTCATAGCTGTACCTAGTGGCCAAGGATACTAGGAAGTGGCATCTCATATTCTGGGAACAGCACACCTAGCTAAGAATTAGGGTCCTGTTAGTAAAGAGAGCAGGAGGAGTGAAGGTGATGGTGTGCTTGCAGTAGTTCTGCCTCCTTGTCTCCCTACATTTCAGTGGATTTGGAGATAGAACTATTTGTTCCTTTGACAGAAAAATCACTAAAATTAGCCACGTCCATCACAGTGTTAAAGAGATCTGTGACCCTCTGCTTCCCACCACTCCCAAAATGTATTAAACTGGAAATTCTTTACCCACATTAACTAATGAGCAAAATGTGTCAAGGTTTTTCTTGAATGTTTAGATGACAACATTCTAAATAGCATTTCTCTGTGATCCACAGGACCAAGAAGGGAAACCCAAAAGAGCCATTGTCCACGATAATAAAGATGGCACGTATGCCGTCACTTACATCCCGGACAAGACTGGACGGTATATGATTGGGGTCACCTACGGCGGGGATGACATCCCATTGTCTCCCTACCGCATCCGGGCCACACAGACGGGTGATGCCAGCAAGTGCCTGGCCACGGGTGAGTGCAACTCAAGGACTTTGGCATCACAAAGCCAGCGCGTGCCATCTCCTCACTGTGTGATCAGGGCAAGATGCTCAGCTATTCTCAGCCTCAGTCAGACTTAGATGGAAGGCCTTTCTGGAAAAACATTTAAGTTCACGAAGTTCTTCCAAGGATCAGAGACTTGCATAGGGCTATTACAGAGAGATCAGATGAGGTCAGACATGAGGAGTGATTAGCATAGTGCCTGGCACATGGAAACTATTATAATTACTTTCAAAGTGAATGATTTGTTGAGATTTCAACTCATGGCAGCTCCCATAAGAAACATCAAGTGTATGCCATTCATGAGTAGATAGTTTAGTTTTAGAGATTTACTCAAGAGCAGTTCAGGCCAGCACTAGAGAAACCCATTAGAGGACTGAGGTTTTTCCTCAATACTCAGGACTTATGTTTGCGTGTCTTGGGAATTTTCTAGGAATATTTGAGCATCATAGTTCCTTCCATTTCTAAGACACAACCATTTGAATATCATGGGCAACTTTGATGCTGCTTCAAGCAGATTTCAAACCATGAATCCCCATCTCTGAAAGGAAATAGATTTGCTTCTCTTTAAATAAAACTTTAGCAGAGGTCCACCCTGAATGTTTCCTGTTTCTCTCATCTTATTCTGAATGGAGAAATGCTTTTGGCTTTTAGGTTGTAAAAGCCAAACCTTTGGCAAGGTTATAAATTGTTCATATTGGCTCAGCACCCACCACAAAACTGAGAAATTCTGTAACGCTGGCCAGTCTGCCCCCGTTAGGTCTATGCTGTTCCAGGGACAGCTGGATTGCGTTTTGGTAACCAGCTGTTGTTCAGTCGCTAAGTTGTGTCTGATTCTTTTCGACCCCATGGACTGCAGACGCCAGGCTTCTCTGTCCTTCACTATCTCCTGGAGTTTGCTCAGATTCATGTCCATCGAGTTGGTGATACCATCCAACCATCTCGTCCTCTGTTAACCCCTTCTTCTCTTTCCCTCAGTCTTTCCCATCATTAGGGTCTTTTCCATTGAGTTGGACCTTCGCATCAGGTGGCCAGAGTATTGGAGTTTCAACTTTAGCCTCAGTCCTTCCAATGAATATTCATGATTGATTTCCCTTAGGATTGCCTTGTTTGATCTTCTTGCTGTTTAAGGGACTCCCAAGAGGTAGGGACTTCCTCCTGGCTTTCCAGGCTCTTCTGCCTCCCCCAGCTGAGGCAGGAGACTGCTCAGCCTGGGGTCTCATTTGGCCCCTCCTCTTGGTTTGTCATTCAGGGCCAGACTGTCACCTTCCCTCTACCGCTCACTGTCTGAGCATGTTCTTATCACTCCCTGCTGCTTCCACACACTTTGGTTTCTTTTTCCAGTGTGCTTCTTGCACTCCCTGATCTGTGGGTCATCAGTAAAGGGGTGCCATAGATGAGGGGAGGCAGACACTGGTCATCATTTGGAGGCAAAGGCTGTGAGTCTTCCTTAGCCTAGAGTGCCCATCCTTCAGAATTCCCCTTTCTCAGGGATGCCTCTGTCAATGGGGCAACCCTGGGATGTATCTTTAAACTTTCACCTAGGATGCTTCTCTGAAGAACAACCATTGACTGCTTTTTGTTGTTGCACCACACCGCTCTTGGAGTGTTCCCCAAACAGGGATGGAGCCCACATCCTGGGCAGTGAAAGTAAGGAATCCTAACCACTGGACTGCTAGGGAATTCCTGGTTATTATCATTATTATTTTTCTGTGTGTGACTTAGTCCTCCCTCAGTGTTTCCACTGCAGACTGAACTGTCATTCTTAGTGTCCAGCCTGCCTCCATCTTCCCAGTTAGATTTTGAGCATGAGAGCTGAGACTGTGGTGTGCTTCCCTTTGTATGTATCTGGCACTTAAATGTCCAATATGTGTTTGCTGATGAAAGTCAACCTTCAGCCCCATACCCTGGAATGCCAGCAAAGCAGGTTTAACATACAGTTGTCACTCAGAACTCACAGATGCTCCTTATTTAGTTACTAAATGATGGATAGAATGCTCCCTGGAGAAGCATCTTCCCTGGGGCAGTTCTGGCCCATCCCTCTGCACAGCAGCAGCTGAGGGTCTGACGTTCGTTCACAAATAGAACAAAGGTGTGCAGTTTGTTCTTGGGCCTCTAAGGCAGATGTCTGTGGTTTAAGCTCCCATACTTTCCTCTTAAACTTTTCTCCAGGGCCTGGAATCGCCTCTACTGTGAAAACCGGTGAGGAAGTGGGCTTTGTGGTCGATGCCAAGACTGCCGGGAAGGGCAAAGTGACCTGCACAGTTTTGACCCCAGACGGCACTGAGGCTGAGGCCGATGTCATCGAGAATGAGGATGGCACCTATGACATCTTCTACACAGCTGCCAAGCCAGGCACCTACGTCATCTATGTGCGCTTTGGTGGCGTCGATATTCCCAACAGTCCCTTCACTGTCATGGTAAGGAAACTGCCTTCTCTCGAGCATGCAGTTGTTAGCACAGATAGTAACAGCTACTGATTGTTAAGCCCCGAGTGAGACTTCCTGGGCCAGTTTTTTTTTTTTTCTATTAAAAAAAAAATCTCCTTAAGCAATCAGGACCTTGCAGTAATCTCTAGAGACCCAGGGACACTTTGTCTCTAAGTGGTTTTAAGGAATCGTATTGGCGATCAAAGTATCCATTGTGCTACTGGGTCTTCGGCCATGTCGTGGCCTAAGCCCAGTTCAGAAAAATTACACTTTGACCCAAATAATGTCCATAAGTAAAACATTACAGTTTTTCCTTCTGCTGGTTTTTCCTCCTCCCTTCTCCCCTGGAGGAAAGAGGCTCCTATGCTCTTGATTTCAGAGACTGTCTCTCATGTCCCAGGACTCAAAGTACCTCCAGTTGTGTTTTGGAAAGATTCAGAACTTTGATGATGAGAGGGAAATAGCTTGTCTTTTGAAGCTAGGAACATCTGCAATAAAAGGAAGGCATTATGCAAATCCTCTGGGCCAGAGAATGGCTAGACCCTTTAATTTTCAAGTTGGAGTGACATTTAGATCTTCCTTTGATTGCTTAGGTTCTTACACCAGGAAAAGGGGTTAGAAACCTTAGGAGCAGTCCTTCATTTCACCCCTAAAACTAAGCATTGTTGGCCCTGTTACAAATGCCACATAGGAGCAGGGATGAGACTGAAGTCTGCTGAACTCAGACTGCCCGCTCTGCACTGTCGCTGAGCACTGTCCTCACTGATGTCCTTTGATGTAACAGGAGCAGACCACAATGCACAGACCTCGGTGGCCTGGCCCCATGTGTGGCCTGCAAAGCCCCTTGTAAAGATTTGACTTTACACAGCAACAGAGAGGGGCGTGAAGACCATTGCAGCAGAAGGTCACGTCTGTCTCCCACTCTATAAACAGCTGTACCTTTATTCTTTTCCATAGATGTTTGCTTGTCTGTAAACATGGTGCCCGAGACCTGGAGCCCTTTTATGTCTCAAGGATGGAGATTCTTGTCAGTGTTTGACCCTGTTGACTTGGGAGTGTTTTTCTCCTTTAGGAGATAAAGAGATACAGCTCGAGGGTTTATGTCCTAATTTACAGAGAAGTCCCAATTGTAGCTTTAAGGATCTGTTTTAGCCCACAGGGGTTTTTTCTGGTTGGTTAGATTGGGCAGAGGTTGCCATCCTACTGGAGTAATTAGCTGGGGAAAAGAGACCACATTTAGAGGGTGGGAATGAGAAAATCTGGAAGAGAACATCAAGGACCGTTCTAGCAGATGAGTCAGAAACCTGAAGTGGGGGCCCCCAGACTCTTTAGGAATGAATGTCCCTTCAGCCCTGGGATCCATACAAAGCAAGACTGCTTTGTGTAAATGCTCCCCCCTCACCCCAGTGACTGCCAAAGGCAGAAGGGGGTGACACTCAGGGCACACGATTTAGGTCTTCATTTTTTGAAGCCTCCTGCCTTTCCTGGATGGGGTGACTTTTTGTTAATTGGCCTCTCCTGGGTAGTTTCCCTGCCTTCCCCTATAGGCCTGGGGCCAAAGGGACTTGAACATCCAGTACTTCCTTTGTAGCCAATGTGTGCAGGAGCCCCAGCAGGCTGGTTCATTTAAATACATCACATAGGTGCACACAGCAATGCATGCATGGGTTTTGCAGCTTCTCTGCCTGTTGCCGTTGAGGAGTCATTGATCAAAGGCTGTAGCATAGCCATTGAAAGATCGTACTGAGTGAGGTGTCCTGGACTCACCCCCAATCTGAGACGGTCCGGGAATTGGGGAATAGGGCTGTTTCAAATGTTAAAGTTTACCAAGCTGCCTTTGTAAGTGAAGGCACCTTTCTGACATGCCAGAATTCACAGGAAAAACCAAACATGGGCACAGAAGTTTTCCTCCAGAAGGGAGGATTTCTTCTTTTATTTTTATTTATGTTTTGGCTGTACTGTGTGGCATGTGGTCTTCGTTCCCTGACCAGAGATGGAACCTGTGCCCCATGCAGTGGAAGCATAGCGTCTTAACCACTGGACCACCAGGGAGGTTTCTCCAGTCCTTTTATTGTAGTAGAAGAGGGAACTGAGCAGGGGCCCATCACTTAAGTCTCTGGTTTTGAAAAAATGAATTTATAAAAACTTTTAGAACATTGACTACTGTTAACACATACCAAGTAACAGGAGACCCCTTTCCCAATCTCATGCTGCAGGGGTGGCCAGTGTTAGGTTTTTTTCTTAACTTGTACAAGAAGCGTTTCAGTTTCGGGACTTTGCTGGTGGTCTAGAGGTTAAGACTTCATCCTTCCAGTGCAGGGGCCACAGGTTCAACCCCTGATCAGGGAACTAAGATCCCACGTGCCATGTGGCATGGCCAGATTAACAACAGCAGTAAGAATACATCAGGGACTTCCCTGATGATCCAGTAGTTAAGATGCTGTGCTTCCAATGCAGGGGCTATGGGTTTGAACTCTGGCCAAGGTACTAAGATCCCACATGCTGCATGGCCAAATAAATAATTTTTTAAAATAAAATGGCAAAATATTAAAAACAACACATCAGGTTACACTGTGCACATGGCTTTGCATCTTGCTTCCTTCACTCAATGTGCTGTAAATGCCCTTCTGTATTAATTGATCAGACTTGATCACCTCCTCAGAGTGGCTACACTGGGGTCCATTACATAATTTCCTTAAACCAACTCTCTAGCAGATGGACATTTGGGTTGTTTCAGCCTCTCCCAACAATGAATAGCACCAGTAAAATCCCTTGCATACATCGCATACCTATGGACTCTCCTGTTAGTATTTCTATAGTTCTGCTTCCTAGAAGCGGGGTCACGGGTTCAGGGGGCAGGTGGATATGACATTCCAAGAGAGGAGGCCAGCTGGCTGTCCACAAAGGGAGGGAAGAATATGGGCTCCCGCTGCAGTGAGTGGCTCCCTGCTGGGCAGGATAGATGGGGGTGGTGGGGAGACCTTGGGTGGTAGAATCTACTGAGTAGTGATGTCCCTCCAGTGTGATTCCCAACTAATTTGCATTTGCCACTGACCAGGCCACAGATGGGGAAGTCGCAGCTGTGAAGGAGGTACCGGTAAATGCATGTCCCCCTGGATTCAGGCCCTGGGTACACTTTTGGTTTTTGTTTTTATGTTTTCCCTTTTCCGCGTCTGTGTTCACTCACCCTTCATTTGAGAAAAAGCTACAGCCTGCTTTTGGGGGACTGCTTAAGCCCTCTGGGTGTCCTGGTCATTGGTTTGTCCCCACTGATCAGCCCATCACCATGACCCCCGCTTTCTCTCTAATGAGACCCACCCGTGTCACCGTCTGCGCTCCACGAATCGCCCGCCACCATGTCTGTGATCACGCTCGGTATGGTTGGTCTCCACGTTTAAAGAGAAAGATGGACAGCTGTTCTCAGCCCTCCTGCTGACTCTCAAAGCCGCCACTTGCACATCTGGTTTCTGTTCAGGGAGAAAGCCACTGCTGCTCCTTTCTGCCACTTAAAACGCACCTTCTTTTCCAGGCCACCAGCAACTAAACCTTTCCAGGTGGAACCTCTTGGGACTCACAGACATTGCTGTCTCTCACTTTTCCACTTTGCCCGTGGGCACTGCTGGGAATTTCACAAGCAAACAGCCTAGGAATTTTTAGCAGCTGGTCAGCATGGCTCCTCCAGTTCCTCAGGTGCTGTCCAGTCTGGCCCCAGAGCCAGTGAGCAAAGCCCACAATGCATGGGCAGCCGTATCCTTGAATCCTGGCTGGACGAGCTTGCAAAATTCCCAGTTGCTCTGACCTGCCCCCTGCAGCTACCCCAGCCCACACTGGGGAAGTGTTGTCCACTTTACCCAGTGACCGCTGCTTCCTGTTTCTAGGTAACAGAAGAGGCCTATGTCCCAGTGAGCAACATGAACGGCCTGGGATTTAAGCCTTTTGACTTGGTCATTCCATTTGCAGTCAGGAAAGGAGAAATCACCGGTAAGCGCTATTGGGAAAGCCCTCTTGTCCTCACTGGCTGTCACTAGCTATCCATACAGTGCCCAGGAGCTGGTTCCACCTGTTCCTCAGACCTGGGGTTCAGAACCCAGCATCCCTGGCTGTAGTGAGTCGGTCCATGAGCCCCTGAAATTGCAGAATGTCCTGTGTGTTTCTGAAGAGCGGGTTCATTTATAACTTGCATGCTGAAGAAAGGACCAGAAATTGTCTATGGGGGAGAGCCACTGTGTTGATATCTCTCTTGATTGTTAGGTTCCTCTTCCACTGCCTTTTCCTGCCTTTTCTTACTCTTCCACTCTTCCAGATGAGACATTGTCCCTGAGGTCTGTTGTGTAAGAGATACTTCTTGCCTTCTCTCAATGCCTGCTTCTTTCTGACTTGATGCTTTGCCGATCTGATTGGTCTCCTGGTCTTCTCAAGTCCTGTTTAAGCTTCTAATGGCTGTCAGTTCAAAAGGCGCTTTGCTTGTGAGTTGCCTACTGCATTTTGTGCAAACACAAGAGAACAGAATGAAGGCAGGTATGTCTCTGCTTCCTGTTACGGAGCTTGGTGTTTTATGTAGCAGTGAGTGTTCTTGGATCTGAGAACCTTTGTTGTGGAGGTCACCTGTGCCTCTGTGCTTGGCTCTTCCGGGGACAATCTTTGGTGGGGTCACTGCCCTTTCTCCGTGTGATCCAACAGGAGAGGTCCACATGCCTTCTGGGAAGACAGCCACGCCTGAGATTGTGGACAACAAGGATGGCACAGTCACTGTCAGATATGCCCCCACTGAGGTCGGCCTCCACGAGATGCACATCAAATACATGGGCAGCCACATTCCTGGTGAGTTGGGTTCAGCGCCTCTGCTGCCCGGCCCCGCAGGACTCCAGGAGTCAGGGAGTGAACACCTGGGAGGTTGTCGTCAGTCGTTCAATCAGATGCCGTGCGGTTCTTGGTGGCAGATTTGGGGATGCAGTGTGGGCCTCCCTGCAGAACCAAGTAGCCTGTGGCCCCAGCAGATCCGGCTAATTTCCAGCAGGGATGATGCAACTGAGTGTCCCGGGTCACAGCGCAGGCCCTTCAGTCTGGGATTGTTTGTCTTTGTCACTGTGCCTAGCATGGCCAAGGGATGAAGCAGAGAGAAAAAATGTGAGTCTTGTCAAGGGACTTTCCAGCCTGGCCTGCAGAGCCCGAAGCAGCATCAGGGTTTGGGATAGGAGAAGAGGTTGTGAGAAAAGGATACGTTGTTTTATTGTCACTTTGCCCTTGACAGGGAAAAGCCAGCCCAGATTTCACATCCATCCGCTGGTACATGTGTGCTTATGCTCAGTTGTGTCCGGATTTTTGTGACGCTATGGACTGTAACCCACCAGGCTCCTCTGTCCGTGAGGATTTTCCAAGCAAGAATATTAGAGTGGTTTGCCATGCCTTCTTCCAGGAGATCTTCCCAACCCAGGGATGGAACCTCCTGCATCTCCTGCATTGCAGGCGGATTCTTTACCATTGAGCCACTGGGGAAGCCCAGCACAGTGTTACTTTCTTTTTCTTTAAATTGTTTAAATGGTTCTTTATTTTTTAGTGTAGTATTTTAAGTACATAACCTAACCTAGCCAAATAGTTTAAAAATGATGGGAGGAAGGTTTCCTCCCCACCCATATCCCCTCTCTGCCCTCTGTTTGAACCTGACCATTACTAATTTTTTACGTTAGATTTCCAAATAAGTTTTAAGAGTCTTCGAGAGATGGGAATACAGATTTTTAATCCCTCTTTGTTTGTTTTGTAAACAGTAGCGTTCACTGCTCATTATTCTGGCCTTACTCTTTTCATCTAACATTATAACCTGGAGAGCTTTGCATGTCCGAATAGTAGAGTGTGTTCACAGTGTCCCACCATTTGGATGAACATCACGTGTGCACTGTTTGTCCTGCTAGAGGACCCAATAGAGTTCTTCCCTGCCTTTTGCAACCACTAGTCCTGCTGCAGTGAATAGCCTTTCACATTCATCCTTTCACAACTACAGGGTGTATCTGAGAGATTTGGTTCTCAGGAGAGTATTCGCAGGATGCAGGCACAGCCATCTGTCTGACAGGTCTCAGCAAAGCACCCTTCACCCAGGCTCTTCCTGTTCACACATCCACCAACCCTGTCACAGAGCACCTGCTTTTCCACCAATTTGCCAGTGGAATATGCCGTCAAATTTCTAGATCTTTGCCAAACGGATAGTTAGAATATAGTATTGCTTTGTTTGCATTTCTCCTATGAGTGAGCTTGAGCAACTTTCTATACGGCTAAGTATTATAGCTGTTTCTTTTTCTTTGAACTAGACATTTGTATCCTTGGCTCAGTTTTTCTGTTCCATTATTGACCTTTGTCATATCAGTTTCTGAGGGCAATTTAAATATTGGGGAGGTTAGCCCTTTGTGATAGGAGTTACAAATATTTCTCCCAGTTTGATGGATAATATTTGTTCAAAGGAACAGTGTATTTATCTGCTTCTATTTAAAATATTCTAAAGATGCAGATACAGAAAAAGTGAAAAAATGTCTTCCTACTGTATTCCTTCTACTTCCACAACTGTCTCTCTACACCAACAAATACACATGCAATTTTGTTCTATTTTGGACTGGGATAATGGTATTAATATTACATAAGGATCTGTTATCATGGGTATATATTACAATATGGACCATAGCCTGCCAGACCCCTCTGTCCATGAGATTCTCCAGGCAAGAATACCGGAGTGGATTGCCATGCCCTCCTCCAGGGGATCTTCCTGCCCCAGGAATCGAATCTAAGTCTCTTATGACTCCTGCATTGGCAGGCAG
Organism: Moschus berezovskii; assembly: GCF_049115385.1. NCBI lineage: Eukaryota > Metazoa > Chordata > Mammalia > Artiodactyla > Moschidae > Moschus > Moschus berezovskii. The sequence continues at coordinate 17,361,337 of NC_142483.1, forward strand.
GTTCTTTACCACTAGCGCCATATTACTATATAGGGTATTATTATATAGATATAAAAGTGGATATTAATATTATATAGGGTATTAATATTATATATGGTATTACTATAATGAGATATTGATATTAATATTATATAGCAATTATCCTTTTTATTTTTGTCTTCTACTTTTACCAAGTATTTAATTAATCATAATTAGCCAAAGCATAAAAGAATAAAAATTTCCTATTTAAAAGTCTTTCCTTCTTTAGCATACCAAAAAATGACACAAGTTTTAGGAAGAATTGATAAATTTCAATTTTTTCCCTTTTGCTAGTTCCCTACCTTGATCCGGTTAATATTAAAATACTAAAAAAACCCAGTCATCTTTCAACTTGGTGAACAAGTATTTTCATTGCAAATGAAGTATGTCTTATAAATGATTAAACAGTAGTAAAAATACCTTTTTCTCTTTTTAATGCAACACATATGGATAATCTCTTGAGTTAGTATACATAGATCTCCCTCATTATTTTTAATGACCTACAAGTCCAGTGTTTATTTAACCAACCCCCAATCATTGGACTGTGGTGTCTTTTCCTAATTTGCATCTGACCACTCTGAAAATGGAAGTATTTGTACAGGGTTGGGGGTTGGAGTAGGTGGGCCAAAGGACCACAGTGAGATGGATTCCTGGGCCTGAGTGTACAAATTTTGAAAGCCAGAAGCAAATGTCCTTCCCAAAGCCCTCCCAGTCACTTTCCATATAGTGGGGGTCATTCCCACCCTGTGGAGCTGTTCCCTCCAGCTCAGGACTGTTTGTCTCGTGTGCATACACGAGTGCATAGTGAGTAGCCCCTCCTTGCGTGTCCTAGGATGGTGAGCCCCACAGTCTCCTCTTGCCTCTGCTCTGCCCCGGACACGCCTCCCCCTGCTGTTAGGTGAATCATCCCTCCATGAGTCCCAATATTGTGTGTGTTCTTTGCAAACCCAGAGAGCCCGCTCCAGTTCTACGTGAACTATCCCAACAGCGGGAGCGTGTCTGCGTACGGCCCAGGCCTGGTGTACGGAGTGGCCAACAAAACCGCCACCTTCACCATCGTCACCGAGGATGCAGGAGAAGGTACTGTAGTTCTTGGTTATCAGAGAGTTTAGGGAATGCAATTCCATGGAAACCTTTAAAAATAAGACTCCTGAATGGTAGAATCTATCTTGTCTTTTCTCTCATATGAATCTCTTATTAGAGCTCCTCTGTCTTTCACCCAAAACAGAAATTTTAAAGTCCTTTGTGTTCTGATTAAAGTCACAGTCATACTATGAAGTGCTGTTTGTGACTTCCCTGAAATTTAAGTGTATTTCAGTAGATAACATTTTTCTTTGTTTGTACCTATACATGTATCCCCAGGGCCACTTGAATGATTTAGCAGTTTATTCTAGATAAAGCTCTATGCCTGTGCCCATTGTCATCACAGACATTTCTAATGTGTGGTTCCAATGGGATCTTCTTGGTGGCATCCACCCAACCAGCAGTGACAGTCTGTGTGTGACATTCTCTCCCGTATGTGATTGGTCTGTGGAGTTCCGTCCCTTCCTCATCCCACACATCTGGAAGAACAGAATTTGAGGGTCACTTGCAGGAAGAATTCAGAGGGTGGAGTGTCCCCCCCATGACACTTTCACTGTGTCAATCACTTTATTCTGACCTACACACCTTGCCCGTGGCTCCCATGGCTTGTGTTGGTCTGTCCGTCCTGGCATCAGGGCTGTCCCGGAGGAGTGCTGATCCCCTTTGAAACAAAGAAACCCTCACCCTGACAGTCTCCCCCTCTCCTCCCATTTACAGGTGGCCTGGACTTGGCTATTGAGGGACCCTCGAAGGCCGAAATCAGCTGTATTGACAACAAAGATGGGACGTGCACAGTGACCTACCTGCCTACCTTGCCAGGCGACTACAGCATTCTGGTCAAGTACAATGACAAACACATCCCTGGCAGCCCCTTCACAGCCAAGATCACAGGTAGAGTCTCCTGGCTTCCTGGAGGCTTCCTGCTCCAATAAGGCCCTCTCCCCTCAGACCCGGAGCAGCAGGCTAGCCATAAGTCTGAGATTAAGTCTCACAGCAACTAGGGGTGCAAGGCCAACATTGGATGGGCTAAATTCCTCCTGCAGCTGGCAATCCCAGGAAAAGCAAGCACACCATTTTTCAGGCACTTATTTGTGCCAGTCTGACTTCAGGATCCAAAAAAGAAGCCCTCAAAGAGAGGCATTCAAATAATATGTATTGCATGAGTGAATGAGCTCAGAGATGCTCATCAACATCACTCCTAGATAGATTTTTGTCTCCCTTTTAATGATGGGAAAACTGAAGGTTGGAGAGACAGTGGCTTAGCTAGGTTTGTGGGTGTTCTGGAATCCAGGTGGAGATGATCTGGCTCAGAGCTCTGCTCCTGACTCCCACTGTGTTCTGTGTGTTCGAATCTTACTCTTAGTGGGATATAAACATGGTCTGTGTGGACCCAGGTCTCTAGTTCCTGCCAGCTACTAGTCTTCCCTGTAACCAGGCATAAGTAGCAATCATTCTTTCTTGGTTAGGTCTGCTCATTGTCCGGGGCACTTTTTTTTTTTTTTTTTCCACTTAACTGCGTAACCAGTTCTTGCCTGTCCACCTGTAAATGGTGTGTGATATGGGACTCTGGAGAGTCAGGGTGACCATGTGTAACCAAGCTGTTTTGGGGTGGTGTTTCCCAGACGACAACAGACGGTGCTCTCAGGTGAAGCTGGGCTCAGCCGCCGACTTCTTGCTTGACATCAGCGAGACTGACCTCAGCACCTTGACCGCCAGCATCAAGGCCCCGTCCGGTCGTGATGAGCCTTGTCTCCTGAAGAGGCTGCCCAACAATCACATCGGTGAGCCCAGGTTGCCATCTTGAATGGGTGATGGGGATTCCCACCATGTTGGGGACCCCAGCCGTTGCGTGGAAGATTGATAGTATCCTGGAATATGATGTGATAAACCCGCTGGGTCACGTGCATGGTCAGAATCCAAGCACTTCCACCTTGTGACACTGACAGCCCTCTTGGACATTGCTAGAAAGTCAAGAAGGAAGTCCTGTTTCCCTTCTTTCTAGCTTGTCTCCCTTCTGCTTTCTCCCCTTTACATCACCCTCCCACCTCACAAACCCCAATCTGTGCTCCGGTCCAGGCATCTCCTTCATCCCCCGGGAGGTGGGTGAACACCTGGTCAGCATCAAGAAGAATGGCAACCACGTGGCCAACAGTCCCGTATCCATCATGGTGGTCCAGTCAGAGATCGGGGATGCCCGCAGAGCCAAAGTCTATGGCCGTGGCCTGTCAGAAGGTCGGACTTTCGAGATGTCTGACTTCATTGTGGACACAAGAGATGCAGGTGTGTGTGGGGGAGGGCCCAGAGGAAGAGGCCCAGTCCTTTGGAACTGGCTTCTTTTTGCTCAGATTGTTTTGCTTTTTTATCCTGCCTGCTTTCTTTTCTTTCTAAGCATCCTTCAAGCTATCGATCTTTAGACATGGTTATCACTGCAGCCCAGGGTTAGCCATGAGCTGTTTCATTATCGATACTCCCACCATTGTTCTCAGCTTCCCAGGGTCTCCTTGCCTCATCCTAAGCTAAGAATGTTGGGCCAGCTGGCCCAAGGTCATGTTTAGCTGAGCAGGACTTTCAAGGAAATGAGGAATTTCTTCCTGTTTGCTCTTGGAAGGTCTGGATTAGCTTGGCGTGCTCCAAGCTCCTCCACCTTCCAGAGTCATGATCTTCTGCCTTTGTTAGTGAAGAGCTGCTTCACTGCCTTCTGGACAAAGTCACATTCCCCAGGGAAGGAGCTGGAGAATTTCTGGTCCTGATAGGTTGATGTTCTCTGTTGATTCCTCAAGTTCTTAAAGCTTTAGATCTGCTGTCTTAGTGGTTCCCTGGCAGGACCGCCAAGGCATCTAGGAGCAGTTGGAAATGTCAAATTCTCAGGCCTGCAGCTGGTAATGAACCTCCAGGCAGTGCATGCCTTTCTTGGAGGCATGTGGGGATTGTATCTTCCCCAGTGAGTTCTGCAGGACAGGTAGTCAGTGGGATGTTAGTAGATAGCCTTGAGAAAAAGGTATGGTCAAGGCCATATTCAGCCAGGTTATTTATTTCACTGCAGGAACCTGTAATTGACTCTTCTGCCCAGGGCTGTCCAAGAGGTCCAGTGTTGCTGTCTTTTCTGCTCTCTGGAGCATTTGCAGGGGTGGAGGTCCTTTCTGCATTCATCAAGCTCCCCTTCATGATGAGTTGCTGTCATATTGGCCCCGGGCAACTGTGTTGCAGGTTACGGAGGCATCTCCTTGGCGGTGGAAGGCCCTAGCAAGGTGGACATCCAGACCGAGGACCTGGAGGACGGCACCTGCAAGGTCTCCTACTTCCCCACTGTGCCTGGGGTTTACATCGTCTCCACCAAGTTTGCTGATGAGCATGTGCCTGGTATGTGTGGTCCCCTTGCTCTCGACGTCCCTTGCTTGGTTCTCTGTGAATGCTGGGTGTGGGCTCTGGGCCACTCTCAAGGGCCCTCTCGGTTTTTGCAGGGAGCCCGTTCACTGTGAAAATCAGCGGGGAGGGAAGAGTCAAGGAGAGCATCACCCGTACCAGCCGAGCCCCGTCTGTGGCCACTGTTGGCAGCATCTGTGACCTGAATCTGAAAATCCCAGGTGAGCCTGAGGAGCTCATGGGTCCAGACAGTGGGCGCCACTGGAAACCAAGTCCGGGCTTGGCCCAGAAGGTACCGTCCGTGTCTGCTATGGGGGACTACTTTTTGAAAGTGAAAGTGAAGTCACTCAGTCGTGTCTGACTCTTTGTGACCCCGTGGACTGTAGCCTACCAGGCGCCTCCCTGCATGGGATTCTTCAGGCAAAAATACTGGAGTGCGTTGCCGTTTCCGACTTTTTGAATTTAATTTTATTTATTTACTTGTCTTCACAGAGGCTTATCCATGAAAAGTAAATCTGTTTACTTTTCCTTCTTCCAGGTGAAAATAGCTTTATCACATCCCATGGGAGAAATATAGATACGCTTTGAGAATTTACTGTCTGTTGACTGGACTAACAGTGAGGGAAGTGACCCTACTGATATTCATATTTGCAAAGAGGTGTCAGTCCAGTGACATCCTTCTGATTCCCGTTTGTCCCTTTCATTCCTAAAATTGAAATGAGGGCTGGGATGCGAGGCTGGGTGCGTGGGTGGGCCACAGCTAATTCTGCCGAAATTAGCCAGTCAGCAACCTTAGTCTGTCTGAAATGTGACCCAGTTTCTTTCTATTAAGCAGTGACTGTATAAGTCACTTGAGGCTCCTCTGGCATGTGCTGTGTGGAGTGGTAGATTTTATGGAGACAGAAAATCTAAACAGTCTTCAGATGAAGCTCACGTTGTGATGAACTTCTTGCTTGTAGATAAAACTCCGCAGTGTCTCCCGTCTTTCCTAACTTGTCCCATGTCCATTTGCTCTGCCTTTGCAGCAGTACTTGATGGTTTCTTCCTTTCTGGATGTCTATAAAAACCTCATTACTGTAGTGTCCAGACTAAGAGTCCTTAAAGAGAGATGCATGGATTATGATCATAAAAATTCATGTGCCAAACTTCCCTGGTAGTCCGCTGGTTAAGACTCTAAACTTCCACTGCAGGGAGGGTGCACTGGTTCAATCCCTGGTTGGGGAACTAAGATACTGCATACCTCACTATGTGGTCAAAAGAAAGAAAAAAAGTTCATGTGTTCAAAACCAGGGAAAGTAAGTGTCACCTGGTATCCCACCATCCATGGAGACTGTGGTTCATGTTTGAGGTCCAGAGCTGGACCTTGGGTGCCTCCAGGCTTCTAGACAGACAGGCTCTGTCTCTGGTCACACTGATGCACTTCTTGCTCACTATATCGTGGGCATCTTTCCACACTAAAATACACTTCCCCATCATCTTTGATTGGCTGCCTAAGAGTCCGTGTCACCTCTAGGTACAAACATCATCATTTCAGGTACTCTCATCTCTATTCCTTGACCTCTTTAATCAGTGCCCTGTGACGTCTCTCATCACAGTGGACTGATGCCCAGGAATGGGACTGCAGGGCCCACGCATTTCAGATGCCGCTGTGCCACAGCAACCAGTCCTCCAGAAAACAAATTGGTGTTTCTCCATTTCCCCTCCGGTACTGAGTAGCACATTCTCACATCGATCAGTCTGATGGAAAGGAAGTTTTCAGTTCCATTTCCGCAGTCACTAGGCAGGTGAACTGTGTTTTCATCTCTTCACGCTCCTCATTTGGGGAATTATGTTCCCTGTTCCCTTTGCCTGTGTTTGTCTTCTGTTTGTGGGATGAGGATGGTTACCCTTTCTCTCAAGTCTCGTCTGACTCTTGACTCCTTGCTCTTTTCAGTGTTCCCTGATGACTCTGGTGGAGACTCACTTTCCCCCTCCTTACCTAAAGCACCCCCTCTCGTCAACTAGAAGGGAGCAGCGGTCCTGCAGACCCAGGCCATGTGGGGTGACCCCCCCCAACCTCCTTCCTGCATCCTCAGGGCTCAGAGTCATGAGTTGCTACCCAGAACCCGAAGGGCTGGAGGGTGTGCTTTCTTGCTGCCCTCGATGATTACTTGGTCACCTTGCTTGCGGCACGCCTGACTCCACCACATCATGCAAGCACAGTTGCTGGCATGGCCGAGCATGTCGTGTGGAACAGACATGGTCTGCTTCCTAGTGCTGGGGACCTAAGGCGCTGTGTTTCTGGAAGCGTGGCCTCTGGTCTTCAGTTCACTCAAAGCTTTGCTCACGTGTGGTTTTCCCGTTGCCACTGGGACTGACCCGAGTTCACTTTCTCCTCTAAATGCATTTAGACTTGTTACCTCAGGCTCTGGTTTGAAACCTCTGTGTGGAATTAACTCAGCTCCAGCCAGGAGGGCTATACAGTGTCCCCAGGGCGCTTGTCAGTGCCCCCAGAATGGTCTCTGCACCAGGTGGCCGGAAGGGCTCTGCTCTCTCCATGCTGACCACAAGCACCCAGGGGTTTGAGGGAGACAGGAGGGCAGGCATCCAGCTGGGATGAGAGGAAACCTGAGCACCCCACATCCCTGGGCTGCACTCACTTTGCCTTCTTCTGCTTGCCCTGCATGTCCTGTTCTACCTCGGGCCCTCGCCCTGACCCTCCTCTACTTCTCCCTGCACCCTTTCAGAAATTGACAGCAGTGACATGTCGGCCCATGTCACCAGCCCCTCTGGCCGCGTGACCGAGGCGGAGATTGTGCCGGTGGGGAAGAACTCGCACTGTGTCCGGTTCGTGCCCCAGGAGATGGGCGTTCACACCGTCAGCGTCAAGTACCGTGGCCAGCATGTCACCGGCAGCCCCTTCCAGTTCACTGTGGGGCCACTGGGCGAGGGGGGTGCCCACAAGGTCCGGGCAGGTGGCCCTGGCCTGGAGCGAGGAGAAGCCGGAGTTCCGGGTGAGTGTTCTAGGCAGCTTTCTTTTTGTTTGAGAAGACTGAACTTAGCCCGGTCGCGTGAGCACCCTGTACCCTTCGCCCTGTGCTGAAAGGAAAATTATGTATGCATGATTCTGACTGGTGGTATGAAGGGGCTTTCTTTAAAACAAGGCTTCCGTGGCTAAAGACATTTGGGAGTTGCTTGCTAATCCAAAACTAAACAAGTGTCTCCCTGAGGGACTTCTTGGAGCCTGTAATTTAAGGGTCAGTGTTGTGAGTGTCTCAGAGAGGATCAGGGTCATAAAACTGTTTCCAGAGCATCTTGCAGATATGGAACATGCTAGAATTCTTTAAAACTGATAGCAGTGGTCCCTTGCAGTAGTGGTTGCTGGGTCAGAAAATCTGTGGAAACCAAACTGCACAATCTCATCTTGTACTGGCATGGTTTGCGTGTATTCAAAAGACGCTCTGATGCCATGAACTTTGTGTAGTCGTGGATGGTGTTTAGCACACATCTGCAGTGCCCTTGCTTGGGCTCTGTTTGGGATTAGAGAAAGAGGAAAGCACTGGGAACAAACGAAACCCAGCACCAGGGCTTGGTCACTGACCAGATGTTTCTTTTTTCAGCGGAGTTCAGCATCTGGACCCGGGAGGCAGGCGCCGGGGGCCTCTCCATCGCTGTGGAGGGCCCCAGTAAGGCCGAGATTACATTCGATGACCATAAAAATGGATCTTGTGGTGTGTCTTATATTGCCCAGGAACCTGGTAGGTACTCAGAGGGCAATGGAGGACATTATCCTTATTTGGGGATGGTTGGTTGTAAGGAATAGAAACTTGTCAGGCTAGCACCAGTAGAAGAGTTTTTCTGTATGAGCCCATGGGAATGTCTCCTAGAAATCCAGTTACGGTGTATCCCGCCAGGCCTTGAAGGGGCAGGAATTCTTGTTCTCCTTGTCTCTTGGCCTCTCTGTGCTCTTGTTCAGCTGGTTCATTGTCCCCACTGAGCAGCCTCTCTTGACCTGCCCTCGACCAGTGGCTGGTGTGTCTGCCCCGAAAGAGGGGCCTCAGCATCTGAGCTCCCTTGAGCAGGGGTCTCAACCTTTCCTGTGCCGTGGATTCTTTTGGCATCTGGTGAAGTCCTTGGGGACCATCTCGAGAAACATCTTTAAACACATGAAATAAATAACTTTGGATCATAAAAGAAATCAATTATTGTTTTCAAAATCTTTTTAAAGGAACAGATAAGTAACTTAGCAGCGTATACAGGTTTTCATGAATACATTAACTCATATGACTTGGTGATGGTCTGTTAACCCCATAGTTTCTAAGTGGTAATGAGTATAACTGCTGTGTCAGGATACATATAAAACTGAAAAGTGATTGTTTTTTGGTGACAAAAATCTCAATTCTTAATGCACTGTGGTTTCTTGTCAGCATTTCTAGAGGAAGGCAGTGCTAAATTACAGTTAGAGGTTAGTAGAAATAAAGAGATAGTTTTCTCCCAAGTTTGGTGGATCTCCTGAGTCCTGTGCACAGACCCTTTGTGAAGCAGCCCTGTTGGGCCCGGGTTAAGGATCCCCGCCCTTCCTCCTTGACTGAATTTTCTTCTTTAGTCATCACTCTGCTTCTGCCCCTGTTGTCACAGTTTCTATCCTGCTCTTCATCGTTCAGGATCAATAATGAGATCCTGGTTACATGAAACCCTTCTTATTCTTAAGTATATAATTTTTGATATAACGCTTGGTCATAAGCCTCTCCTTTGGAAAGAAATTGGGCATACACGCCAGATGTTGATGTTTGTGTGGGTTCACATATACACAGGCAAAGCACAAAAGACACACTTCAGTGCTTTAGTCTTTGAAATTGTTAAACACAATATCTAAGATGGGAAAAAAAAAAAAGAATACACGCCCTCATTGAACTAAGAAAATCGCGTTGGCCTGGTGTGAGCCGGGTGACCCTCTCTGAACCAGTCAGTCACAACCATGGGCGGGGGTTGCTGTGGGCAGTGGTGGCGTGTCTCTCTTCTCCCAGAACCAGGGAGCTGCTCTGGGACTGCCCTCCTGGAATCTCTGACATGGCGGGACTCTCCTCTCCCCACAGGGAACTACGAGGTGTCCATCAAGTTCAATGACGAGCACATTCCCGAAAGTCCCTACCTGGTGCCGGTGATTGCGCCCTCGGACGACGCCCGCCGCCTCACTGTTCTGAGCCTTCAGGTGAGACGCAAGGAAACATCCATCTCCTTGGCCACAGCCTGACCAGTGAGGCCCTGGACTCCCACGGCCCCTTCAATCTCGGACTCTGTGCCAAGGGCCCCAGCGCATTTTGGCCACAAATGCTGCCAGTCGTAGGGGAGCTTTCCTGGGTCAGAGTCACATTTAGGACAGGAGACTGTTGGGGCAAGCAAAAAGCAGCCATGGTCAACAAAACTCCTTAGCATTTGGGAATGAGTTTGTTTTCTAAATATTTATCCAAGAGAAACAAAGAAGGCCTGTTAATCATTGGTTAAGGGATAAGGAGGGCTTTCAAAACAAAACAAACGCAAAACTAACAGTTCTGTGATGTTCAGCTTGCTATTATTGGCTTCCTTTTCCTCGAGAAAGTCAGTTGTGATTTATTTTACGAGGCCGATTTATTTATAATAAGTGTGTGCAAGCCACTGTGTTAAGAATTGTATTGGTGTTACTTCCCAGTCCTTGCAACAGCCTAGTGAATAGGTTTTTCTTCCCCTTTTAAAGATAGAAAAACTGAGGTGCAGAGAAGATATAGCTTGTAGGAACCAACTAGAGTAAGGCTCCAGAACCTTGCTCTTCATAGCCACCACCTTAATACCAGTCTTGGCATTGTGGCAGGTGGTTACGTAGCCCGACCTGTTAGAATGGTAGGAAATGCAGTTTCTCACCCTGCCTTAAAGAAGGCACACCATTCAAGGTTGCATTAGAGTCTTCAGCAAACTAAGAACATTGGGATTGCCTTTGGGTCTTAGGACACTGAAGATAACTAACTGTCTGAGTCAGCTATAGCAATTTGACTGTGAAATAACACCAGAATCCTAAAAGATGATTTCTGGTTAAAGGGATTTCCCTAGAACCATCAGTGGCCCCTGGGTCTTGAAAATAATGGCTGGATGAAAACTCATCCTTGTATCTCAGATGATCGGTATCTTTGGACCTGGGTCCCTGCACTTGGTTTATATTTGAGAGTCTGACTCTTCCTGAAGGGAACCTGGTACTGATAGTTGTCCCAAAAATTAGGGAACCCAAACAGAACCCCAACTGGAGTCACAGTCTACAGATTGAAGCGGCCTCTGGCGAGTACCAAGGGTGCTGACTGGTCACGGCAGTGCAGATGTTTTTCTTGTGTTTCATTTAAAGGCTTCTTAACAGAAGTCGCTTCTGTGGCCAACTTAACTAAAACCTACGGAGGGAGATAAACCCAGCATTTGTCGAGGGGCTCAGAGCTGCCTTCATGCATCTCGAAGATTTCTTTTGGATCTTCCGAGGTGTTTATCTCCCTCTTGAGGATTTAGTGGCAAGTGGATTCAGGTAACGTAAATGCTTCCATCCAAAAGGAGCTGATGTGGGGTAGTCACCTCCAAGAGACTTGTGTCGAATCCTCTTATGACAGCTTGGTCATGAAATGTTGAAATAAGTGTGCAGCAGGCTGGTGTGTCCATTAAGCTTTTGTAACCAGCTGCAACAACAGGAGGGACTTGCGTATCAAGTTGGTCCCCTTTTCTCCCCTTGTTACTTGATGCCAAGGGACATGTAAAGTATTTTCTGGAGGTTTACTAGCAGGCTACATGGCAACATCTGGGGCTGGTTAGGAAAGACACGCTTGTTTTTGTCTTGCGTTTGAGACTTCTCAGAAAATTGGAGTCGGCTGGCATTCTCTAGGGGAGGCGGTTGGATGGGGGTGGTCTGGTGATCAAAGAGTCTGTAATTTTGGGTTCAGTCTGCCCTCGTCTGTAACCTCTAGGGCAGCTCGGTCTAGTAGAATGTTCTGCAACAGTGGGAATGTCCCATATCTCCGGGGGCAGCCGTGAGTCACTTGCAGCTCTTGGGCACTTGAAATGTGGCTAGTGTAACTGAGAGACTGAATTTTATATATATATATATTTATATATGTATTTCAGTTTATATATATATATGAAACCACATGTGACTGCTGCTGCTAAGTCACTTCAGTTGTGTCCAGCTCTGTGCGACCCCATAGATGGCAGCCCACCAGGCTCCCCCCATCCCTGGGGATTCTCCAGGCAAGAACACCGGAGTGGGTTGCCATTTCCTTCTCCAATGCATCAAAGTAAAAAGTGAAAGGGAAGTCACTTAGTCATGTCCGACTTCTTGTGACCCATGGACTGCAGCGCACCAGGCTCCTCCGTCCATGGGATTCTCCAGGCAAGAGTACTGGAGTGGGGTGCCATTGCCTTCTCCAACATGTGACTAGTGACTACTAAACTAGACGGCATTGCTTTAGCGCCTTGCCAAGATGCAGTCCTTGGACCAGCAGCCTCAGCATTGCATGGACATTACTAGAAACCTGGAATCCCAGGCTCTGGCCCAGACCTACTGAATCAAAATCTGCATTTTCACAAGACCCTTGGGTGCCTCGGTGGCATGTTGAGTGTGAGCCGTGCTGCTTGAGTGTTATCATCTGAGTAGCCATCCAACCAAGTTTACGCCAAAACTGTTGCCTTGTAAAATTTTGCTCTTCAGGACTGGCCAGTCTTGAAATATCTCAAGCATCTGAACTTCTAATCCCTTTTTCCCAGCAGAGGATACAGTTTCCAGGAGAAACCATGGAGAGTGAAACTCATCCAGTAAAGAGCAAAAGCTATACTTCTCCCATGTTTTTTTTTTTGGGGGGGGGCAGACACTGAAAACTTCTACATGTATGTTAATATAGAAGGAGAAGCTGACATTTCTGTTTTAAAACTATCCGATGTATGGGCCAGGCCCTATGCTGAGTGCCTTGAACGCACAGCTTCATTTAATCCTTGCAGCAGCTCTCTGAGGTAGATTTTAGTTATCATGCCCATTTTTACAGATGAGGAAACTATGGTTCAGAGAGGTTCAGCAGTAGTTACATACCTAGGAAATGGCAGCAACCCCAGGTCCTGCTGATTTTTAACCACTGTGCAATACTGCTTGAAAGAAAAATCCTGGGTAGCCCTTTACAGATTTATTTAAAGTTCTCTCCATCTCCACCCATGAGGTTAAAAAAAAAAAAAACAACTTTGTTCATGTTAGTGACTGCCTGGTTTTATCAACTGCTAGGTTACTCCTAAAACTGGGGTGGAGAATGGAAGGGTTTTTTTGTTCTTTTTTTTGGTGGTTGTTGGGGGTGGATCTGGAGGATCCTGGGTTTTCTGGCCTGTACAGGTTTGTTTGGGATGCTGAAACTGTAATCCTGTTGACCGGGATATCTCGAGTCTCCACACCCAGGAACCATGTCTGAGTCAAGATATAAGACTGTGCAGATGTTTATCTCTGATTTCTTATATTTAATGCTGGAAATGTGGAATTACTCACCTGCTCTTTTGTTGCCAAATATTATATAATAAAACATGTTCCAGGCCTATTTGCATGAGAACTGTCCCCCCAGGAATCCTGGGTTGGGGTGGTGTGTGCTGCTGAACAAGAACGCCAAGGGCTGTAACGTGTCTCATGTGTTGACTTCTCAGGAATCGGGATTAAAAGTTAATCAGCCAGCCTCCTTTGCTATAAGGTTGAACGGGGCAAAAGGCAAGATCGATGCAAAGGTGCACAGCCCCTCTGGAGCCGTGGAGGAATGCCACGTGTCTGAGCTGGAGCCAGGTAAGCGCCAGAGCCCCCACCCAGGAATGTTTCTGCAAGTGACTGCCCAGACGTAGGAGTTGTCGGCCTCTCCAGGGCCTTCGGATTCCCTTTGCTATTGCCAGACGCTGTTCACAAATGAAGATATAAACATTTGCTAGGGACAGGCTTTGAGATATAACACCTCTTCTATTTTTTTTTTTAACAAATATGTCTTTATTTTCAGTTGTTTTTCAGATTCTTTCACATGACATTCATTCTGATATTCTCATCTTTTAAGTAAATATCACAGATTTTTACTGTTGACCTTATGAAATGAATAAGTACACTTTGACCTCAGTTTACTCTGAAGGGAAGGTTGATTGATGTAAATGATAATCTGCAGTATTCCCTGGTGGTCTAGGGGTTAGGGCTTTGTGCTCTCACTGCTGAGGGCCTGGGTTCAATCCTTGGTTGGGGAGCTATAACCCTGCAAGCTTTGCTGCCAAAAGAAAAAAAAGAGAGAGAGAGATAATCTGGGTCCTCAATAGGATGCAGTAGCATGGGATTTTCTTGCTCGCCACCTTGCTGTATGGACTTGTGTGATGTCAATCCGCTTTAACAAGACCATTTTTCAGGGAGCATATATGAAGTGTCAAGAGTTGACAGGAAGGTAAGACTGAGGAAGACATGACTCCTGCTCCTCAAGGAGGAGCACAGACTCTAGGGAGGACCTGGAGAGTGAGCCAGAAAAATTCAGGGCCCTGGGGAGGACCCCTGCTGATCACCCACAGCACAGGAGTTTTGAGAATCTAATGGTAAAGATGATCAGAGCAGGAGAGGAAAAGAGTTTCTGCCTTGATGAAGTCAGGAGGACTTCTCGGAGGAGGTAACATTAAGTGTGGGCCCTGATGCGTGAGGACAGGCCCTGCGACCACTGCCCTTATTGGGTGTTTGCTGTGTGCCCTGCTCTGTAAGTGAGTGTAGACATTTGAAACCTGGGTTAGCATTAGATATCTTCTGCCCACTGAGTGGGGGAAAAAGGGGCAGAGGGCAGCCTCAGAAGGAACAAGTGTAGGGGGGCCTGGGTGCCCTGGTCAGATCATGGTTTAAGTCTGACCAGATTAGAAAGAATGCTTTGGTTCATCTGAAAGACATGGTCATGAGCGGATGCTCCCAGAGTTGGTCCATGTGAGAAAATAGCGTTAATCAGCAGTGTTAGAGATGCAGAGGGAGGACTCGAGGCCAGAGTGCAGTTGGCCACAAGGGATGGAAGTGAATTCAGGCAGGTTACATGTAGCTTGGAGATAGGGTAGAAAGATGATGATGCAGTTGGGAAAACTCAGGATAGTGGCCATGGGTGGACGAGGGTTGATCGATGCCTCATTACAGAGTTTCAGTTCAGTTCAGTCTCTCAGTCGTATCTGACTGTTTGCGACCCCATGAATCATAGCACGCCAGGCCTCCCTGTCCATCACCAACTCCTGGAGTCCACCCAAACCCATGTCCATTGAGTTGGTGATGCCATCCAACCATGTCATCCTCTGTCATCCCCTTCTCCTCCTGCCCTCAATCTTTCCCAGCGTTAGGGTCTTTTCCAATGAGTCAGCTCTGCATCGGGTGGCCACAGTTTCAGTTGGAGTTTCAGCTTCAACATCAGTCCTTCCAGTGAACACCCAGGACTGATTTCCTTGAGGATGGACTGGTTGGATCTCCTTACAGTCCAAGGGACTCTCAAGAGTCTTCTCCAACACCACAGTTCAAAAGCATCAATTTGGCGCTCAACTTTCTTTATAGTCATAACTTTCCTTCCAAGGAGTAAGTGTCTTTTAATTTCATGGCTGCCGTCACCATCTGCAGTGATTTTGGAGGCCAAAAAAATAAAGTCAGCCACTGTTTCCCCATCTATTTGCCATGAAGTGATAGAACCGGATGCCATTACAGAGTTTAATATTTTATTTTTTGAAGGGTTTTCCAGTGTCTCCAGGATATCCAAGGGGGAATGTTTAATAGATCTCTAAGCATTGTCCTCAGCCCCAGGCAGTAGTTGAAGCCCTAGGGTTGTCTGAGACCACCAACCTGCCACAGTCAAGATGCTGTTGGTGAGAAATTACAGAACACACATCTCAAACCAACTCACATAATAAAGGGGGTCCATTACACACATTAAAGGGATCTGTTCAGGATCTAAGATGGGTTTCAGTGACAATTTAATGTAGCCATTCACCTACTTTCTCCATGGCCCCAAACATCTCTGCTCTTTCTTCTGAACTGTGGGCCTTATTTTGCAACAGCCTTTCTCTTGGTGGCAAGATAGCTGCAGCAGCACACAACACTAATCAAGGGAAATATCCTCTCATCAAGATTCTTTCTCAGAAGATGCTCCTTTTGCGGAAGTCTTCAGCAAACCTCCCTTCCTATCTCACTGAACACACATGCTCCTTCTTGAGTCACTTCCTGTGGCTAAATGCTATGTGCTAATTGACTTAGGCTTGGGGGAAAAGGGATTTCCCCCCTCACTCCTCTCCATTAGCTTGACCCAATCAAGGACCATGCCTGGGTGTGGGATCAATTTCCCTTGAGACACATTGGCTTTCTGAGAGGAGGAGTGGGTCCCAGCTGGGGTCTGGTGGGGGATGGTGCAGTGCTGAAGGATATATGGGTGGCAGTTCTGTGTGGGGAGAGTCCAGAAGAGACTGGAAGAGGGTTTGGGTGGAACTTTGAGCAACAGAAGTTCTAAAGTGGGTGGAGGGTAGGAGGAGCCAGGGAGCAGCTGAGAGACCTACTGGAGGAGAACAGACTCTGCCTCCCGGCTGAAAGCCCTTCAGGAAAGAAGGGGGCTGTAGAGGGGTGCATGATGGGAGGATATTCTAGGTGCCCATTTCAGCTAACAGATCCTCTTGCCACATGCTGTGACCCAAACACAGAGTGAGAAATCTGGCTGTTGCCTTTTGGGGCAGCTGCTAGCGTGGATCTAACTTAAGGAGCATTAATGTCCAATGAAACCATTTTTCCCCCCTTCAAGTGGCCAAGCAGAAAAACTTTGCCAGAAGTGAGCTTTCCATAAAAGAACCGTCCCTCTGAGGCTGAGGCCATAGGGGATTAAACACTGTGTTTGAGACCTGGATGCATTTCTCGCAGGGCAGCCTAGGGACATGCAGAGGCCCATCTGGTTTAGATTGCCAACACTGGGTGCCAGGCTTGCGGTAGAACCGTGGTCTTACTAGTGACCGCAGGTGGGCCCTCTCAGGTTGGCCTCCTGTCCTTGCCCCACCCATCAGGGCTGTGTCCACAGGCCCCGTTTCACCTTGTGCCTTTGCTCCTTCTCCCAGATAAGTATGCTGTTCGCTTCATCCCCCATGAGAATGGGGTCCACACGATTGATGTCAAGTTCAACGGGAGCCACGTGGTTGGAAGTCCCTTCAAAGTGCGCGTCGGGGAGCCTGGACAAGCGGGGAACCCCGCCCTGGTGTCGGCCTATGGCGCAGGGCTTGAGGGGGGCTCCACAGGTAACACGCTGCCTCTATTTCTCGTCTGCAACAAGCTGGCCCCAGGGAAGAGCAAATGGAGCTTTGCAAGCCCTGGGAAGCCAGCTGCCCGCCATCCCCAGGGAAACTGCAGTCAGCTGTCTTCCTTTGCCAAGTCCTTTTAGGATCAGGACACTGATAGGCAATTCAACACAGCATCTTTCTTTTTGAGGATGCGCAGAGTTTGTGATGCATGTAACGGGCCTCCAGGGAGGTCCCCTACCTGCCAGCTCCCTTGGTGGTCCCTGGGCTCCTAGGAACATATCACCGCAGTAAGACCTGTCTCAGCCAGGTTGCTTCTTATTCTGATCGTAACAGAGGAGGGGAAAATCCCAAAACGGTCAAATTCATCTTTAACCCTTGACACAAATAGGACGCATTAGCTTGTAAAAAATATGGGCAGGGAGGAAATAGGTAAAGTTCCATCTTGCTTCTCCCCCCTCCCTCCCTCTGGGTCCAGGAGGAAGGATGGCTGACACATCAGGGAGGACCTTCAGGGTGTCCCTCTGTTGGTCTTCAGTCTTGGTCACTTGGCGGCTTAGCTAGTTGGTTGACTAAAGAAGCAGACATGAGTTTGCTTTTATTAGATAGCTATGGCCTTAGTGCTGTTTGTGTTGTACAACTTGCCGTTGTCACCTGACACCCTAAGGAACTTTCCACATCAAGACCTACAGATCTGCCCACCTCATGGCGGCTGCAGTTAGTGTCCATGCAGTGAACACAGAGGTGGCGTCAGCCATGTCCAGTGCGTCAGTATAATGCAGGGTGCCAGGGTGGGTTTCTCTGCAGGCGTGGATCTGCTGGGGCACGGCTGGCGTCTGGGTGTTACTTTGGGCTCTCTTAGGAAGGCAGCCCAGTTTCTTGAGTCCCTTGGGTGTGCACATTCTGCTCTTAGTGTTCCCCGGTTGGCTGAGTGAGACAGAGCGGACCCCGCCCCCTCACCCATGGACGAGGGGATGAGCAGCTGTGGTTGCCTGGCAGCCAGCCCCAAGGAGCAAGGATCCTAAGGGCCCGAGGGACCTGCCTGGGTGCAGGAGTGACTGACCAGCTGGCTAGCCACACCAAGACTCTGGGCCAAAGCAGTGGCTTCAGCAGTACTTCCCACGGGGTCTGTGTGAGGACTCCCCCTCTCCCCAGGCCCATCTAGTCTGGCTCCACACCGAGCTCTGGTCCAGCAGCTTGCCCTTTATAAGAGGCACAGGACTGCTTTAGCCTGGGATATGTCCGCTTTACAGGTGAGTAACATGGGGCTTAGAAAGGTTGAGCTGCTCCCCAGCACTACTTAGCTTGGAGGAGCAGAGCTGAAATCTGTCCAGGTTCACAGCCTCAAGGCCTGTTCCCTTACCCGCTTAGTTCCGCTGCTTTCCTAAGTGGCTGACTCGCCCCAAGGCAGCAGCTACACCCCTGGCCTGCTTTGTGGGGTGTCCTACACCAGGACCCCTGTTTTCCCAGCTGCCTTGAAAGGTCCCCAGGCAGCAGCAGTGCAGGCATTTGGCTCCTGATGCACCACCCACCCTTGAAGCCCAGGCGGGGTCCTCCTAGCACTTGGAGCCCCAGCAGGCCTCAGTCCAGGCCCCACCGCGGCTACTGCGGTCTCCTGCATTGCCAGCAGCCACCTCATCCCCTGCTGGATCGTACCTGCAGTGCTGGGGCCTCTGGTGCTTCCTCTTGGCTGTTCGCACACAGGCCTTCTCAGGAGCTCGGGTTTCAGACTGTGCTTTGCAGGCACTGGATGCTGCTGAGGGAGGGAGCTGGTCTTCCAGGGAGACTCCCAGCCGGGAGCAGGAGGTACAGAGCACGTCTGTTTCAAGCTCTGTGTAAATATTGCTCTTGTCAAGGGGAAGGCGTCTTGTTTTTCTAGCTCTCCCGCTCCCAGGCCTTTTCCCAAATCTCCATTCCTGGCTTACACAGCTGCAGTGTGTGTGGAATGAAAGGTGTCTGTGTACGGCTGCCGGAGGGCCCGCATCCTGACCCTCGGCACAGAGCGGGCTTCCCTGTGTTTTTATGGGTGGGTCTGCTGTATCTCTTGGCTTGAGCTTTGAATGGTCCATTCTGCAGGTTTGGAAGTATGGGAATGTAGAGAATTTGGGGTAGGACTCTTCGCTGCAGAGGGGCTGAGAAGGCCAGCAGTTATACCAGGGACTTCCAGACTTCTCTGCTTGGAAGAGCCATTTTCTTGGTGAAATGCTCCCAGAACCCCTCTCTGCACAAGGTGCATGAGCACAGCCTTGGCCCAGCGCCCTTCACCCACCTTCAGAATCTAGTAGGGCTGCATCACACTCACAGGGACTCATCTGTACACACACGGGGGTGCAGGGGACACTAGAGAAAGCCCAAGAGCAGCAGCAATGACCCAGTGCAGCCAAACAATTAATTAGTTAAAAAAAAAAGAGCAGCAGTAATATAAAACTACTGAAATAAAACAAGCAGGAAAAGCAAATATTACACTAGAAAAATAATACATAAGAGGGCCATGCCCACAGATGTCCTGGGTCCTGGTTCTAGCTGGAGGCAGTAGTGAGGGAACTCCTGTGTGTAGATTTTCTTTCTCCCATCCACTCTCGGGTGAGTGCACTAGCTCTGGGTTAGACAGACCTTCTGTTTAAACCCCAGTTCAGTCAGCCCCCAGCTGTGTGACTTGGGATAAGTGGTCTGACCTCTCTGAGCCTCCACTTTCATCCTAGTAAAATGGGAATAGTAAGGGACCCCACCTGATAGGTTGCTCTTGTCCTGTAATTCCTTATTTCTCTTTTTGCACCTCGTCTTCCTTTCTGGGCCCTCACAGTCATGATGAACTGATGCTTCTCAGGGATGGAGCA
Source organism: Moschus berezovskii (assembly GCF_049115385.1). NCBI lineage: Eukaryota > Metazoa > Chordata > Mammalia > Artiodactyla > Moschidae > Moschus > Moschus berezovskii. Next base: position 17,380,899 of record NC_142483.1, read on the forward strand.
AGAGCAAGGCCAGGTCTTTTCATTTCACGTTAAAAGTATCTTTTTTTTTCTTATTGTCACTTTGCAGCTACTTCCAGAAAATCGTGTCTCTTGTTTGCACAGCCTTCTCCCTTTACCTGCAAGACCTTGCTTCAGCAGCAGCTGCCGTGAGGGCTTCTAAATGACACATTTGAGATAGTTGGGGGGAACAGGATGGCGGGGGAGGGTTGCTGGGACAGGAGCCTCAGGAGCTTCCAGAAACAGCTGGGTTGTGTTTGGGCTTGCGTGATAGCAGTTCCTTTGTTTTATTGATAACCAGAACAATAATTCTTTCTCTGGCCTCAGAGCTATAATTAAACCAAAATAGTTCCCAGCTGGGGCGGGGTCCAGGGCTCTGGGAAGAGCACAGCCCTGCATGGGAATGCTATACTGAAGGTGCCCATAGAGGGCGCTGCAGTGGGTGACTGGGCCCTATCTCTTCCTGCTCCGAACTGGAAAGGCGGCTGGGGGCTTTTGCAGGGCCTTGGGCTCCCATGACGGTTTGCTGGCACTCTCTCGGCCCAGCTTTCCTTCTATCACAAGGCAGGATGTCTGTGCAGGGGGCCCTCGTATACCAGGCAGGTAGGAAGTAGAATGTCCTGGAGCTGGGTTAGAGCCTCCGAGGCAGCCAGGAGACAGGCCGGGGCTCCAGAGCCACACAGATGTACTCCACTACCAGCTCTGCCACTTCTCCTATAGCTCCGACTAGCATGTGGTTGAACTTCCCTGAGCCTCAGTGTTGTTTGCTAAAGAGGAATCACTGGGCGTGTAAAGCGCTGGGCACAGGATCAGGAGTCAGAGTGGTGTGAGTGGTAATTAGCAGAGCTGCTGTCTGGTCGCCTTCTTATTGTTGGGTTCACGGCACAGTGCAGGGGCCAGCAGATTCCGGAAAGACGGATGGCCCATCTACAGGATGGTGTCTGGGGCAAGGAGCCTGAGGAGGAAAGAGGCAGCTCTGGGTTGCCTGGGCTTCTCCAAGTCTATCCAGAGGAGAAAGAAAAGGTCAGAAGGGCCTACGCTTGCCCCACCCCTGGAGGCAGAGCTGGCCTCCGGGGGCTGAAGCAGCACTTCGGGCACACAATGATGACTTGGGCTTCTCGCCCTCAGCCACGGCTCGTGCCCAGAGAACAGGGTGTGGGTGCTAGTGGGCAGAATGTCAGCCACACTCCTGCCTGGACCTTAGAAAGGGGTCACCATTCCCCAGGGCCTGAAGTTCTCCTTGCCAGGAACTCAGAGCTAGTACAGGTGGGTTCCCACACCACCAAGGTGACCCCTCTGTGAGGGGACCTCTGTGTGCCCTGCCACTGCTTCAGGGCCCCCAAGACACTCCCCAGACCACCCACCACCACCGCCACCTCCAATCCCTCCAAACTGTTCATGTGATCTTTATTCCCGCTTCCTTTCTCCCAGGTATCCAGTCAGAATTTTTCATCAATACCACCCGAGCAGGGCCAGGGACATTATCCGTCACCATCGAAGGGCCGTCCAAGGTTAAAATGGATTGCCAGGAAACCCCTGAAGGGTACAAGGTCATGTATACCCCCATGGCTCCTGGAAACTACCTGATTGGCGTCAAATATGGCGGGCCCAACCACATTGTGGGCAGCCCGTTCAAGGCCAAGGTGACAGGTAAAGACCAAATGACTTTGAAGTTAATCTTCCCCTTGTTAGCAGGGGAGGTGATCTTTTTCAGTATCCGCAGAGCTAACTGCGAATAGAAACTGGATGATTTTATATATGTTGAATCTGCCTTGAATCTTGGAGTAAAGAAGTAATAGCACATGTCAGCAGGGACTGCGTGTTCAAAACTTGCAGAATGAACAAGCAGCGCAAGGGTGTAAAAGTTGAGAAAAGCATGTTAGGGCTCTAATAGAAAAGGAGTGCTTACACATTTGAAATCGTTTTAGATCAGGGCCTGAAAAATCCCCTCATTTCTAACCTTCACTTTTAAAACAATCAAAAGTTGGTTTTTTAAATAAATTTATAAAAACGTGCCTTCTTCAGAACACTGAAAAAAGTACCAAACAGTAAAAACCACCTCACAGCCCACCACCCAAGGTAACCACCATAAATATTGTGGTGAATTCCTTCAACATGTCTCTTTCTGCTTGGTTCACTGTCATGTAAGTAGTATAGGTTCATTGCAGAAAATTACATTAAAAATAAATTAACTTAAAATGTTAGGGAATTCCCTGACAGTCTAGTGTTTAAGACTCCGTACTCCCACTGCAGAAGAGCTCCGGCTCACTCTAGTCAAGGAACTATAAGATTCCACATGCCGTGGGGCATTGCCCTCCCCCCCAAAAAAAGAAATTCAGAGAAAAGAATCACTTTCTAATATGTAGAGGGAATCATTTTTGATATTTTGTCAGTGTTCTCCCACACTTCTACACAGCTTAGAAATATTTTATATAAATGGAAGATGTCCATTCCATAGGATGGCACGTGGTTATATGGGAGGGATTTCCAGATCAAGAATTTCCATCAAGTCAACCAAGGCCAGACTTCCTAATATTCCCAGAAAGCCAGATCTTAAGTTGTGTTGGGCAGGACCCTAGAACTCCATAGATGACAGTAGCCAGGTTAAGATGGGGAAGCTTTTAGATCCAGGTACTGGGGGTGTGAGGGAGATCCCGGTGTTGGGGAGTTGGGGCTCTCCTGGGATTTCTGCTCGGGGCACTTGCCTTGTCTGGCCGGTCACACCGTTTCCTCCCTCCCGTGTCCCAGGCCAGCGTCTGGTCAGCCCCGGCTCGGCCACCGAGACCTCCTCCATCCTGGTGGAGTCGGTGACCAGGTCCTCGACAGAGACCTGCTACAGCGCCATCCCCAAGGCATCCTCGGACGCCAGCAAGGTGACCTCCAAGGGCGCAGGGCTCTCGAAGGCCTTCCTGGGCCAGAAGAGCTCCTTCCTGGTGGACTGCAGCAAAGCCGGTAGGCAGCCTGGCCCTGCCCGGGGAAGGGAGGGCATGGGGGGCACCTTCTGTGTCATATGTTCATTATCTTATTCTGTGCTGAGTACTTTTAAATGATTTGCCTCTTGATGTTTTCCAAATGACCTCAAGGTACATAGGAAAGGTTTCATTATCACCATTACACTGAATCAGTAACCTGGCCTCTTCTCTGCCACTAATTGCTTTAACTGCAATCTGAACTCGGGTGTTTATTTGGGTGTCAATGTGGTTTAGTTGCCTAGGTCCTGGCACCTGGCACCTCTGGCTGGAAACCTGGCTCCATCTCTTACTTATTTCTCTCTCTCCCCCTCCCTCCTTTCCTTCCCAGTGCTTATTAGCCACGTGCCCTTGGGAAAGTTACTGTCTTTCTGAAAGTCAGTTTACTATTCTCTAGAATGGGAATCGGTGAAGGCAATGGCAAGCCACTCCAGTACTCTTGCCTAGAAAATCACATGGACAGAGGAGCCTGGTGGGCTGTAGTCCATGGGGTCGCTACTAGTCGGACACGACTGAGCGACTTCACTTTCACACATTGGAGAAGGAAATGGCAACCCACTTCAGTGTTCTTGCCTGGAGAATCCCAGGGACGGCGGAGCCTGGTTGGCTGCCGTCTATGGGGTCGCACAGAGTCGGACATGACTGAAGCGACTTAGCAGCAGTAGCAGCAGCAGAATGGGAATACTAATATTCCTGAAGATTCTCAAGAGAATAAATGAGATTAGAGTAGCCAGCGCTTACATAGCCTTTTTACTGTGTGCTAAGGGCTTCACATATAACAATTCCTCTAAACCTCACCAGTAGCCCAGGAGGTCTCTTATTTTTTTAAAAAACACTTTCACCCTCTGTTTGCAGTTGGGGGAGCTAGGGCGGAGAGAGGTGAGGTTCCATGTCCAAGGTCACCCCCCTAGGAAGCAGCAGGGCAGGGATTTGAACTTGTATGAGTGCTCTGCTCTCCCACCTCTCACTGGCCCCAGGCCTCATCCGAGACGTGTAGGCAGTAACCGCTACCTTTGCTGTGGCTCCCATCTCCCCTCCTCTTCCTCTGGCTTCTTGGGTGCATCCTTGTGACGTCACCACCTTCCTCTGCCCCTCACCCCCACCCCCAGGTTCCAACATGCTGCTGATCGGGGTCCACGGGCCCACCACCCCTTGCGAAGAAGTCTCCATGAAGCACGTGGGCAACCAGCAGTACAATGTGACCTACGTCGTCAAGGAGCGCGGGGATTACATCCTGGCCGTGAAGTGGGGAGAGGAGCACATCCCCGGCAGCCCGTTCCACGTCACTGTGCCTTAAAGCACTTCTCGTCGGGTCCCGGGAGCCGTGCTGGCGGCTTCTTCTGTTGCTTGTCTGTTAACTCGTTTTATACAAAGTCCTCCGGCCTGTTTGTGGGTCTGAAAACCCCATCCTCAAAACATTGCCTCTCTTTTTTTTTTTCCCCCTTTCAGTACAGAAAGAAGTCCTAAACTTGACTCTTTAGGGACATGTTGGGGAGTAAGGAAGTGAAAATTGATGCAATAGGCCTGGCCAATCAGACCTCTTGTGGCACAGATCACCCCCTCCAGACAGAACCAGAACAGACCAGGCTCGTATTTTTAAGAAATGAAATTAGCTAGTCAGTTTACAAAACAAGGCTGGAAGGAGGAGACCTAGTTTCTGCTGTCATTTAGAGGAGATGACCGTATCATGTGAGAAAGGGGTACTAGGTGGAAACCTTTGTTTTAACACTACTACCGCTCCCCGCCGCCCCCAAGGGCAGAGTCCAAGGTGACAGACTGGCCGAAACGACTTCCTGGTGCCACTGCCCTCATCCTTCTGCTTGCTTCCCTGCAGGGTCATTGCGTGTGACCATCTTGACAGCCAGGTCTTTGCTTTTGTTTTCAAAGTCCATTTCAGTCACCGGGTCTGAGTTGTGAGCAGTCCCCCATTTGCCAAAGATTCCCCGCCCCGCCTTTTTTTTTAAACCAGCACGAGTCCCTGTTCTTAGACCATGCTCCAGCCATCGGTCTGTCTGTTGAGTTTCCAGCACCTCCGGAGAGACCGCGTAAGGGTCTGAGGGTTAGCGGAGGACTCCTGCGCCCCAAAACACTCCACACCCACCCCCAGTCGGCCCCAGCGTGGCCTTTTTCTAGAAAATAATTATAGAAGGAAACGCCTGCCGACCTTTGGCCTGAAAGTCGAGGGATGACAGGGGAGGGAAGGTCCGCAGCTCATTGGTGGTCCCTCACCACTCACAGAAACAAGGAAAACAAATTCAGCCCCAGGGACATGCCACCCGAGGCTGTTTGGAAAGCAAGGAGCCGCTGCAAAATTCTGAAAATGGGGTATAAGGCATTTTGCATGCCTTCCTGCACACCTGCTTTGGAATAAAAATGGAAGTGTTGGGGGGATTGCTGGCTGACTGCAGGGCCCAGATATGCGGTGTGGTCTGAGCAGGCAGTCCTTTCAGACTGGCTGCCGAGCTCTCACAAGGTGGCTGCTGTCATCTCGATTGCATTCATGGGTGGCGTGGGGCGAGGTGGGTGACCCTCCCTGAGGTGCAGCAGCTGGGGGTGCGTGTTGGCAAAGCCTACCTGTTAGAAACTGGAACTGCCCGAAGCCTGATGTGGAAGGACCACAGGCCTCGTGAACTGGGACGTGGAAGTGAAACTGGAACCAAATGCCGACTGTAAATTGTATCTTATAACTTATTAAATACGACGTTTGCTCCGTAAGCTCCCCGGGTGTTCTTGGATGGTGTCCTTCCCTAAGTGGTTTGAGGCTCTGACCCACCCTCCCAAACCCTGGCCAAAAGGATACAGATTAAGCCACTTGTCTCGACAGGGAACTTCGTCTCTTTTCGCCGGGGGATGTTCTATTTCTCCACAGGCCCGGGTGGGTAGTTTGTCAGGGTGAGGCGCCCTGGCACCAACACAACCTCCTGGGGAAGTTTGCTGCTATTTGCCCTGGTTAAGAGTCCCAGATACAAAACCCACTGAGGGGAAGGCTGTGGTTTTATGAGAGAGAGAGAGAAAGCCTTTTTCCTGATGAGCTGTGAAACCCTCGCTGTAGGGAATGTATTCAGGCATGAAGTGGTGTCACTTGTCACTCCTTGGGACAGCAGGGTTTGGAGTTGGTGGTGAGTCTTCCCTGGCTCTGCTTCTCGTTGCTGCTCAGGAAGCTTCTTGCTGTGTGCTTACGACACCCTTAGCCCCTGCCTCCTGCGCTGCAGCAGGGCTGTGATATGATTTTATGGCAAGGATGCTAATTCAAGTGCTGCGGTAACATGTTTGCAGTCTTCAGGCTCACTGGGGGCAGATTCTGGCCCCTGACTTTTGTCCCCAGAGTGGGAGGGAGCTCTACTTCCCTGCTTATCCTGCTGTGGGAGCAGAGACCCAGCAGGAACCCAGGATCCCTCCCTCTCCCCCTGGGCACCAGCAGGTGCCATGATGACAGGAAGTCCGTTCTGGACCCCCAGCCCTTTACTGGGGGTGAGGGTTGGAGAGAAAGGCTTCTTTTGGTGTGTTTCTTCCCGACGCCCAGCTGGTGATCAGGAGGGTGATGCGTGTGTGCCTCTGAGAGCTGGGAGGAGGGATGGAGGGTCTTTCTGCCCATCATTCTGGAGAGAGCAGCCTTGTCTGTGGGCCTGTGCTGTGAACGTCTGTTCCTGGACTCCAGGACGTCCGTGGGCTTTGCGGAATTCAGGCTGTCTCCAGTGCATCTGGAGAGGCTGCGTTTGCCCAAAGAGGAGACCAGGATCGCACCCTGTTGAAGCCTGGCTGGTTTCTGGGGAGGCAGCGTTGGTAAATTAACAGCTGGACTTTAGCATCAAGCAACCTAGGGATTACGTCCTGGCTCTGCCACTCACTGGCAGTGTGGCTTGGGGGAGCTGCTTCACCTCTCAGAGTGTGCTATGGGCCCTCTGGGAGCTGTGAGAGTCTTGGCCACTGCTGTCTGATCAAACCCTGCCAGAGGTGATGGGCCTCCTCCACAGGCTGCTTGTTAGTACAGAGGTGCTGTTCCTGGAGTTCCCCCTGGCAATTACATGAAGGACGTCTCAGGATGAAACCTGTGCATTTCTCAACTGGTCAGTGGCTAGTACCACAGGGCAGTTGTTATCTGCACCTGGACTTGCTGCTATGAGAACCAGCTATTGTTTGTACAAACACCTTGAAAATTTTGAAACCTGACCCTTTACCAATCGGGTGCCAGGCCCTTTCTGACTTTCACTGGTTGACACTGCCGCTTTCCTACTGAGAGCTGGCTGGACCATCGCTCTCTGGTGACTGGTGGAAGTTAGGTGCAGCAGCTTCCAGCTGCCATGCAGAGACCCCAACTCAGAACAGGTCTGTCCCCCTCCGCGCCCAGACACCCTCCTGTTTCTCACCCAGTTTCCTTCTGCAACTCAGGGAAGCAGCGCAGCCAGGGAGGAAGCCTTTTAGTAACGTGGCCCCTGGTCCACATGTCTGGTCTTAAAACTTCAAAGGGGCCTTGAAAGCCACATTTTGATGAGTTTGGAGTTGGGCACACAGGGATTTAATTTTCCTTGAAAACTGCACAGCCTTAGAAATTAGCAGAGCAAAGATTAATGGCGAAATGGGTGCTCAATCCTCATCAACCCCCGCAAGTTTGTATTTTAAAATGGGCAAGATTGTTAATTCAAGTGCCCTTTGGCTTTAGTGCTTGACCAGAAGGAGGGACTCTCTCCAAGTCTCCATTAACTCGTGGGAAGGTGGGGCTTTGTAATCAACTAATTTCAACTAATGAAAACTCTCCCAGAAACACAGCTTGTTTGGCTAATTTTTTCTGCTCCTCACAATAGCAAATCATAACTCCAAGAGGGAGTGAAAATGTCACATCGCTCAAGGCAAGGCTGAGTCCCATTCTTCCCTCTGCTTTGTCCTCAGGGGTGCTGCCCAAACACTTGGTGGGAGGAATCCTAGACAAAGAGATCCTTTTCTGCTTTGTGATAAGGCTTTTGTCTGGGCCCCTGAGCCCACGGGGAACCAGCTCATGTGCAAGGAATTTAGGGTGGCCCACCCTACACCCCTTCTTTCTTCAAGAGTTCTCCCAAGCAGGCCTGCAGGAGGTGGGAAATTTACGAGCCTGACTTGTGGCCTGCATCCAAAGGCGTTCCGTATGTTGGGCCTGCTTATCTTCCCAGGACAAAGCTGGAAGATGAAAGAATCTGCAGCCTTTTATTGCCCACATTAATCCCTCTGCCTTGACCATGACCGCCGTCTTCCCAAGCGCCAGACACCTCTCCCTGCCAGCGTGGACATTCTTAGGGCAAAGCTGGTGCTGGGTGCCAGTGGGGTGATATCAGAGAAGGAAGCCTTGGCAGAGGCACCAAGCCCCAGAAATGCCTGCTTCAGGCCCCGCTAGGAGCAGCAAAGGGAATTCATGTGTGAGAAACACCCGGAAAGCAGCAGGTCAGAAAGTCTGTGTTCCAGTTTCGGTTCACAAACCTTAGGCAGTTGCTTCTCTTGTGCCTCAGTGCCTCTATCCATAAAATGGGAAGATAATGGGGAAATCCACTCTAAGATGAAGCTTCAGAAAGATCTCACGGCACATCCATCTCCCAACTGACCTGGGCAAACCCTGAGCTGCCGGGAGAGGGGCTGCATGAGTTTTGAGGAGACTCAGCTGCCCAGGGTGAAGTGGAAGGGGTACCTCACGGGGGAAGCACGGTTTGTGGAGAAACTGTTTAGCATGGGGGCTGTTAGCACAGGCCGGCAGATTCACATCCGTGACCTCTGGCCGATCGCACAGGCTCGCAGAACACAGTGCCTCCCTTCTTTTCTCCGGTGGCGTGGGGTAATGGGACCCACTCCGCAGAGTGTTCTTGGGAGTAACCAACAAGACGCCGTAAAGAATATCACTGACGAGGTTCACAAAATGATTATTACTTGCTCAGTGCCTAAAATGATTCTTCTGAGGGCTTAATTCCAGGAGAAGCTACTTTAAAGACACAGTACTGAGTCCTAGAAGAGGCCCTTGGACACAGTTACAGGCCGGGGATTAGGGCTGGGTCATCAGTGGGAGTGGACAGCATGGGGCCTGGTGGCCTGGGGGTGTGGCCAGAAGGCTGGATGGAGACTCAGGTATACCTGTGACCCTGCTCACATAGACCAGAGGCAGGCCTGGGGGCTGCCCCCACACCTCAGGGGTGGGTGGTGGCTTTTATTTATTTTTTAATATTTATTTGGTTTCACTGGGTCTTCGGCATGCAGGATCTTTGTTGCAGCATGCGAACTCTTAGTTGCGGCATGTGGGATCTAGTTCCCTGACCAGGGATAGAACCTGGGCCCTCTGCATTGGGAGTACAGAGTCTTAGCCACTGGACCACCAGGGAAGTCCCTGTTGGTGGCTTACAAATGAGTTTCAAAACCTAGAGTAAGAAAAATATAAGTAACAATGCTAACCACTGTTAGGATCCTCTGCAGTTTTTTACAGGGGAGTGTGCCCAGGCTCAGAAAGGATGGTGATGATCAAGGCTGTGTTAAAACTCTGGAAGTCTAAACTAAAACTTGGGGTCCTGAAGCTGTTCCAAGGGGCCTCGCCCAGGTTGGACACCCTAATACGGGAACAGAATCTGAAGGTGGGTCGCCTTGTGGGTGGTTGGGTGTCCTTGGGCCCACTGAAAGGCAGCACTTTAGGGGTGCCTCTCTGCACCCTCCCAAGGAGGAGGGAAGCCTGTCCATTGGGTGAGAGGACAGCTGCCCGGGCTGCTGTCCCCTTGGTGACCACCAGGGGTGGCCTTAGACACTCAAATCGTGGCACCGTGGGGAGCCCTGGTGGTGGGGAAGGCACAGGATCTCTGAAGCTCCAAGGGAGAGGGATATCCGCCTCCACCCTCTTGAGCTCTGAGCACCTGGGGTAACCAGTCTGTGGGTAGGGACGGTCTGGGTCACTGACGCTTTCTTGAGTTCTCCACCCCACCACCGTTTGGCCCCAGGGTCTTGGCACCCCCAGCCCCCTAACTCTAGACTTTCCTCCCTCCTATCTAACTTAACCTGCCTCGTGGCAAGAGAGTTGCCATGAGCCGGTGTTCATGGTCCAGTTCTCAATCAAAGGACACTTCCTCCAGGAAGACCACCCAGACCATCCTCCTAATTCCCTGCCTGCCCTTCTATCCATCTGGTTATGTTTCTGTCTCCCCTGGACAGAGAAACACTGAGGGCAGGAAGCCTGTGGGCTCTGTCCCTTCTCATCTACCTTTATTATCTGGCTGGGTGCCAGGCACAGGGTCAAGAGAAAGTGAATGTTTGTTGAAGGAATAAATGAGAACACACCCAGCAGAGCAGAAATGTGAGTGGCCCCAGGGCACTGTGGGTAAACTTCTCTCTGGTACAGGGAGGCAGAGTGTGAGGATCCAGGAGGCTGAGTTCATGGTCCTGCTGGTGGGTCCTCCGCCCCGTCCTGTCTGTGCCTCTCTCATGATGCCTGTCTCAGAAGAGGGTCTGTAATGGAGCTGTGGGTTTTGGAGTCAATCCCAGTGTGACCATTTAACAGTGCTGAGCATCACTTTTCTCAACTGGAAAAATGGCATTCAGTTCAGTTCAGTCGCTCACTCTTTGCGACCCCATGAACTGCAGCACGCCAGGCCTCCCTGTCCATCACTAACTCCTGAAGTCCACTCAAAGTCACCTCCATCGAGTTGGTGATGCCATCCAGCCATCTCATTCTCTGTCGTCCCCTTCTCCTCTCGCCCCCAATCCCTCCCAGGATCAGAGTCTTTTCCAGTGAGTCAACTCTTCGCATGAGGTGACCAAAGTATTGGAGTTTCAGCTTTAGCATCAGTCCTTCCAATGAACACCCAGGACTGATCTCCTTTAGAATGGACTGGTTGGATCTCCTTGCAGTCCAAGGGACTCTCAAGAGTCTTCTCCAGCACCAGAGTTCAAAAGCATCAATTCTTCGGCGATCAGCTTTCTTCACAGTCCAACTCTCACATCCATACATGACCACGGGAAAAACCATAGCCTTGACTAGACGGACCTTGGTTGGCAAAGTAATGTCTCTGCTTTTTAATATGCTATCTAGGTTGGTCATAACTTTCCTATTAAGAAGTCACTGAGTATGGTTACTCAGTGAAGCCCCCAGCCCAGGGCCTGGCACACATGGGCAGTGTGCCCAGGGCACAGTATTTCTCCAGGCCTCCCTTTGCCCACCTGAAGAGGAGGCTATGAGAGCCCCAGTAATCAAGTGGCTGGTTTAAGGCTCATGGAGCTCAGCCTAGCAGCTGGCACCTAGCAGGTGCTTGTTAGTCATCAGCTGACATTTACCAAGGGCTTCCTCCGTGCCAGGCACTGTTTGTCCTGTTGTTTACACACTGTCCTAATGTCATTGTCTGAACATTTAAGTTCCCACCATCACCTCGCTGTACAGATGAGGCCGTGTAGCTGTCAGGTGGCAGAGCTGTGTGAGGGGCTGGCTCCCAGCCGCATGTCCAGAGTTTCCTGAAGTGGAGCCCGGGCCTCTCTTTTAGACTCCCTTGGGTGCCTGGTATGCAGTTAGGGGTACACTTGGGTATGCCGAATGGAATCGAGGCTGTAGAACCCTCTGTGCCACCGGGGATCCTCTGGGTATGAAGGGCAAAGGCGCCAGCCCTGGTTCCTTTAGGGGAGAACGTGGCCCCTGCCAGGCAGCCCGGGTGGGTGTGGCCTTCGGTCCTGTCTGTCCCACTGCTTGTGGATGGCCCCCAAGTACCCCGAGCAGCCCAGCCCCTCTTGCCAGCAGGGCCTCGGCAACTCAGTCCTCATTGACTGCACGTATCCCTGGAGACGAGGCACCGGCGGTGCAAACACAGGCTGCAGAATGTTTCCTCCCTCCCCGGCCCCTCCCCCACACTGCCATGAAGGATCAGTTCATCTCCCAGAAGCAAGCCTGCTGGCAGGAGCACATCCGCAAGGAGACCGCCGCTCGGGTGGCCTGGAACCTCAACTATGGCCACAAGCACCTGAAGGAGGGAGCCTTGCCCAGGAAGCGGCCTCAGAAGGCCCCCTTCCAGTCAGCCTTGGGAGCGGGGCCATCGCAGGCCATCAGCTCCCCTGACAGCAAGGAGGTACCTGCTGGACGGCCAGAGACCAGGGGGCTCCAGGATCAGCTGTCCAGGGGAGTGGGTGTCCAGGGCCCTGCACCCAAGGTAGACAGAGGTTGGCAGGCCCAAAGAGCAACTCGGGAACCTGCAGATCAGACCAAACCTGTGGGCTCAGGGATGAGGCCGGTTCCCCCCTGCACCCTGAAGCTGCTCTTCCAAGGCATCTCCCACGATGGCCAAGGCCGGGCCTTGTACCTCCAGGAGCGGTATCGGCAGAAGCCGGAGGAGAAGTTTCTGTACCCGATAGTGTCATCCTGGGAATACGGCTGGCACATGGGTAAGGGCTGCCACCCTCTTGCTATCCCAGGCCTTGGCAGGCGGGGCCCAGCCGTGCCCCTCATCACATTTCTCTGGCTCACTCTGCTCTGAGCAGGGCTCCAGATTTCTCACACTCAGGTCTTTCTTCTGCCCTCCCTCTGTTAACTTTCAGATGTCACCTCCTCTGAGAAGTCTTCCAGCAGACCTCCAGGTGGATGAGCCCATCTTTATGCGCTCATAGCTTTCTGAGTTTGTGCAAGCACCATTGCCATTCCTTGAGTATCCCTCTAGCCTGGTGAGGCCTTGAGGTTCCAGGGCTTCTTAGTTAAGGTCATTAATGCCCTCCCAGCTCCCAGGTTGGGTCTGGCACTCAGGAACTGTGGGAGAAGTGAAAATGAACTAGGGAATGAGGCTTTGATTTGGAATCAAGAAGTGTGAGTTCAAATCCTGGCTTCACGACTTTCATGTTGTGTGAGCTCAAGCAAGAACCTTAACTTTTCTGGGCCTCAGTTTCCACATCCAAAAAATGGGGACAAACAAGTACTTCCCTTCCTTTGTCACAGAGTTTAGGGGGAAATCTGGTGGGAGAACACCTTGAGCAGGAGTTGGCCCTCAGAAAGCTGCATGAGGTGGGAAGGACACACATTCCTTCTGCATGTAATCCTGGTAGAATCTTGTTCAGAACAGCCAGAAGAGGGAAATGTGGAGCCACTGAATCCCAGCTCTGCGCCAAAATGAGTCAGTGAACCAACAGGCATAGAGCTATGCAGGTTGATATTATCAGACTGGGTTTGAATTCTGGTTCATTTGTTCAACAGATGTTTATTGAGCACCTCATATATGCTCCTCTTTTTGTCCTGGAGTGTCTGGCAGAGAGCAAGACAGACATGCCCCCCCACCCCGAGGGCTGGTGACAGATGTAGAGTCAGGCAGTGGTCAGAACTATGCTTTTCAATCTTTATTGTCACCTGGGGAATCACCTGGGGATCTTGTTAAAATGTGGGTTGTGATCTTTCAATGAATTTCAGGAATGGGGCGGAATTCTGCATTTCTAACCAGCTCCCTGATGACACTGATGTTATCGGTTCGGTCCATGGGTCACAATTGAGGCTTTAAGAAGCGGTAAATCAGGAGACAGAGAGAGAGGCTAAGGGGCTGCTCTGGTAGTACACAAGGTGGTCAGCGAAGGCCTGCTGGAACGGCGTGTTTGAGTAGAGTCCCAGGCCGAATTTCCTCCATTGGATTCTTCTGAGAAGGGCCTGACTCCCTCTGTCTACACAGCAAGATAGGCATCACATAGGGCTTCCCTGTTCCTCCTCTTCTGCTAGGCCCACGGGTCCATGCCCACTGCCTCTGAAACCACTGCCAAGCACAGGGTTGCCGATGCAGCAGATTAAAATACAAACTGCCCAGTTGCATTTGTGTTTCAGATAAGCAATAACCTTTTAGTGTAAGTAGGCCCCAAGTATAGCATGGGACATACTTATCCTGAAAAAAGTATCCGTGAAATTCAGATATAATTGGACATCCTGCATTTTATCCAGCAACCCAAGCTCTGGGGTCAGAGGAGCTGATTCTGAACGACCCCCTGGGTATAAGGGCAGTACAAGTTCAGGACAAAGTTTAGTTTTCCCTCATAGTGTTCTGTTGAAGCCACAGTTGCTCCCAGAATTTCTGGAACATTCTGTCAGTTGTGTCTGGCCTCATGCTACTAAGCCAACCGGTTCATAGGCCAGAAGGGGAACAGATGGACAGACAGGAGCTGCATCTTCGCAGTGGGTGTAAACAGCCATGGAACAGAGGGGTTGAAGGCACTGTCTGGGCCCCAGCTGGGTCAGCCCCAAGTGACTTTTATGCATAGAAAGCACTCGTCTAGTGCCTGGCACACAGTAAATGCTCAAGAAGCCGTTACTGGTATTATTTTTGTTATTAATTCAACAGGCAGGATTTGCAGCCAGTGGGCATTTGGGGAGCTAGTTCAGCCTTGGCCAGGACTCTGGAGGTGTTTGCCATGGAGCACTGCAGTGGGAGGGGAGTCGCTGGACAAGGCGACAAACGTGATGAGGGGGAAGTGAGCTTTGGGTAGGGATGCTGCCAAAATAGTTAACAACTAGGGAACCCTAGGTGCCACCCATCAGGGCATATCCTGGTCATGGGGCCAAAGCAGGGTGTTGAGGTTCCTATGCTTTGCCAGGCATATCGTTTAGTTAGTAGATTCTAAGAAGGAAGGGGAGGGGGCCTTAGATAGGGATCAGGGGCCACTAATTGCACAGGAGCATTTCACTGTCCAGCACCCAGAGCCACCGTGGCTGTGTGCTGTGCTGGGCTAGAGCTGGGCTGGCAGGAGGTGTGGTGGCCCCGGCTCCACCAGGCGCTTGTTGTGTTCCAGGGGAAGCCATGAAGAACACCAGGCCTCCAACTTATGCCAGGTTCCAGCCCATCACAAAGAGATTTTACATCAAAAGTAACATCTTCCATGTCACCCGGCGAACAGACCAGCTGATGTGAATGAGCTGGGGGTTCAGAAGCTGCTCCTTCCTTTTCCCGTGGTCCATGTGGACCCTGCAGGGCAGAGACGCTGCCAGCCCCACCCACCGCCTGTTCTGTCCAGCCCTGCTTCCTCTGCCAGGCAGGGGAGGGGCACAGGTCTACTCTAAGGTGGGATTCGGGGGGCCCCACCTGCTGCGACCTGTCTGCCCTCAGAGACCCTAGCTATTTGCAGAGTTCCCCACCCCTGCCATCACCATCGTCAGCCAAGTCACTCCTGGGAAGGAAACAATGGAACCTGCAAGTGTTTCACCAGCAGACCTGGGGCAGGGGAGGCGTTCTTTCCATTCTTAAGGTGCTAAGTGGGGCTGGGTGTGGGGGGCACCTCCCTGTCCTTATTCTACGTTCTGTTGAAGGGACCTGGAGCAGAATTGCTCAGTCCCCGTGGAGCCCACAGTTTAGGGAGGAAGTCGTTTCCATGTTTACTTTCTGCACATACCGCCCTCCCCCAACCCCACCCCGAGAACCTGCAAGGGTCAGGGTTGCCTCACTGCTAAAACAAACAGCCCTGAATCCCAGTTGCTCAAACTTATTGACAAAATAAAGATATATTTTTTACAGCACAGTGCAATCTGAGGTTCAGCGGGTCACCCACCACAAGGTGATCTGGGGACCCAGGCTTCCCCCATCTATCTGGTGACTCTGCCATCTCCAAGGGCCTCAGAGTCCTCACCTGAGTCCCCTATACCCAACTGGGGGGTGAGGGAAGACAGACTGAAGGGCAGGAGAGGACACGCCCACTCTTGACTACCCTGGCCTGGAGCTGACAAACAGTGTCCTATCAGTGAAAACAAATCACATGACCTGTAGAGAAGGCTGGGAGTGCTGTGTGACCAGAATAGGAGAAAGGGTCCCCAAACATGTAGCCCATCTCTGCCAGAGCCTAGTGGGCCCTGCAGCTGCTCTGGGGGTGTATTTGTGTTCCGCTACTGGAGAAAGTGATGGCAAGCCACTCCAGTACTGTTGCCTAGAAAATCCCATGGACAGAGGAGCCTGGTTGGGCTACAGTCCATGGGGTCGCTACTAGTTGGACAAGACTGAGCGACTTCACTTTCACTTTTCACTTTCACACATTGGAGAAGGAAATGGCAACCCACTCCAGTGTTCTTGCCTGAAGAATCCCAGGGATGGCAGAGCCTGGTGGGCTGCCGTATATGGGGTCGCACAGAGTCGGACACGACTGTAGCGACTTAGCAGCAGCAGTAGCAGCAACTGCTGAGTATCGAGTCCACGGGTAGACAGGCAGTTGTTTCCCGGGTGTATTTGGACCTGCACCCTCGTCAAGCGAAGTTCCTGGAAAGGCCACTAGGTGGCGGTGTTGGACCACAAGGGTATCTACCACGGTTGGCCCCTGGAAACCTGCTTTCTCCGCTTGCCTTCTGCCATCCATTTGTTGTGTGGCCTTGAACTGCAATTTTCACACTTGTAAAAACACCAGGGGTTGGGCTTCCTAGCTGGCTCAGTGGTAAAGAATCCACCTGTCAAGCAGGAGATGTGGGTTCGATCCCTGAGTCAGGAAGATCCCCTGGAGGAGGAAATGGCAACCCACTCCAGTGTTCCTGCCTGGGAAATGTAACAGATAAAGGAGCCTGGCAGGTTGTAGCACACGAGGAGGCAAAAAGGCGGACACGACTTGGTGCCTTAACAGCAGCAACAATGCGGAGTTAGACTAGACTAGAGAAAACGCGAACTTTGGCGGGGTTCTTAACTGGACTTCTGACTCCACCAAGGTCACTTTACGACCTCTGTGGGTTCTTAGGTACTTTTGCCTTCACGAATCTCTTCCATTAAAAATTAATAAAAATTATATTTTACAACACTTGTACAAATACATTTATACTAATATTAATGCAAAAAAAAATGTTTGTCTTCAACCTAAATTTTGAATTTCTTTTCCTCCTTATTCTGAAACAAATTAAAACATTCCTGTGGCCTCTAAACCTACTGTGGTCCTCTGCCCTGTGCCTACTTTGTCTCATGGGGGAGGCACTACCTCCATTACTCACCAGCTGTGTGATAATGGGCAAGTTGTTTAACTTGTCTGGGCCCGAGTTTCTTCCTCTAAAAAATGGAGATGACAACAGAACCCATATTTCTAGTGTTGTTATTTCTTAACAGCACTAATGGTATTTCTTAATAACAGCCTGGCACAGAGAAAGCTTTGGCAAGATGGCAAGTGCTGCTGCCATTATCATTATCTTTAAAGACTCTTTTAGGGACTCGCCTGATGGTCCAGTGGCTAAGACTCTGCGCTCCCAATGCAGGGGGCCTGGCTTCCATCCTTGGTCAGGGAACAAGATCCCACATGCCGCGACTAAAGAGTGCAGCAAGGAAGATCAAAGATCTCAGATGCCACAGCTGAGACCTGGCGCAGCCAAATACGGATTTAAAAAATTCTGCTCCTGCCCCCAAATAGAGACGTTTTCAGCTCTAACTTTGATGAAATTATTAAAATATCTCAAACAAGCAAGAGTCGTAAATAGGACGGGAAAATAACATGAAACTTTCAGGGTATTTGATGGAGAAGTAAAAGAGGTTCCTAGAGAAAAAAGGCTCAGCAGAAGAACTTTTTGCAAGTGACTAACACATATTTCTGCAAGGAGATCCAGCCAGTCCATCCTAGAGGAGACCAGTCCTGGGTGTTCATTGGAAGGACTGATGCTGAAACCAATACTTTGGACACTGATGCGAAGAGCTGACTCATTTGAAAAGACCCTGATGCTGGGAAAGGTTGAGGGCAGGAGGAGAAGGGGACGACAGAGGATGAGATGGTTGGATGGCATCACTGACTCGATGGACATGAGTTTGGGTAAAATCTGGGAGTTGGTGATGGACAGGGAGGCCTGGCGTGCTGCAGTCCATGGGGTCACAAAGAGTCAGACACGACTGAGCGACTGAATTGAACTTTGTAAATTATATATTTCCATCTGGGAATGTTTCTAAAAGAAAAATTATAACAATTTTCCTACCCAGGGTCTACTGCCTTTTGCTCCGAATCGTTTTTTTTAAGAACTCTGTAAAGACTATTGCATTTTACTCCAGGATATAGTACTGTAGTACCCCCTGAGTTTAACTAACCAACAACAGTGTATTAAGCAGTGACTAAGAAGACATGCTATGCTACGTGTCCGACTCTGTGCGACCCCATAGGCGGCAGCCCACCAGGCTCCCCCACCCCCGGGATTCTCCAGGCAAGAACACTGGAGTGGACTTTCAAAGCATGAAAGTGAAAAGTGAAAGTGAAGTCACTCAGTCGTGTCTGACTCTTAGCGACCCCATGGACCACAGCCTACCAGGCTCCTCCATCCGTGGGATTTTCCAGGCAAGAGTACTGGAATGGGGTGCCATTGCCTTCTCCGAGAAGACATAGCTCTGTCCTTATAGAGGTAGTGGTTGAGGACAGAGAACAGACATTGGACAGGTGATTGCACATGTGATGAGGTATAGGAAGGGAACACACGGGGCACCATGGGAAGATGTAATTGCAGATCCCAAAATAGATTGGGAAGAGTTGGCCAGAGAAGGCCTCCCTGAATGAACAAGGTTTAAGCTGAGTTTCGAGGAACGAGAAGGTTATTAAGAGAAGGGGAAGAAGAGCAATGCAGGAGGAAGGAAACCGCATGTGAAAAGTCCCAGAGGCTGGCGAGAGCGTGAGCAAGGAGCTCAGTGGTGTGACTACAGAGTGTACACGGTTGACAGTGGAGTTGGAAAGGTAAGTGAAAGCCAAGAACCATTTTGTGAGAGCTTTGTGGGCCATGGTGAAGACTTGGTAACTGATACAGGTGTGACCTCTCTCACCCACACCCCCCGCCGCCCTTGTACTTTTTCTCCGTCTGGGAGGGCAGAGAGCTGTGACCTCCAGTTTGTCGTTCTTTTCCCCCCTAGTTTTGCATCTGCCCTTTACACTTGCCTTGTGCAACCGAGGCAGAGATGGGAGCCAGGGTGGCTGAACTGGAGCTGCTCCTTCTGCATCCCCCTCCTTGCCCCCTCCAACCCACAGGGAGAGGATGAAGGGCCCTGGAGAGCGTGTTTGAGGTAAGAAAGGAGCGTTGATGAGGATGAGAAGACAGCAAGGACTGCAAGTAGGGACAGCTCCATTTCTCAAGACTCAAATATGCCAAAATGCTTGCTGTGATGAACGAAAAAGAATTGGAAACTTGGCCTGATTCCTTGTATGGCAGAAATTCATTCTAAATAATTGAAAGCCTTAAATAACTGGGTGTTGTTGTTGAAAGTCGCTTGGTTGTGTTCGACTCTTGCGACCCCATGGACTGTAGCCCACCAGGCTCCTCCGTCCATGGGATTTTTCCAGGCAAGAATACTGGAGTGGGTTGTCATTTCCTTCTCCAGAGGATCTTTCCGACCCAGGGATCGAACCCGGGTCTCCCACATTGTAGGCAGACGCTTTACCATCTGAGCTACCAGGAAAGCCCAAATAACTGGGCACATATACCCAAAGACTTGACTGGCTTACCCTTTAACGAAACAAGTCTTATTAATAAAAATACCCCCTTCATTTGTTGAGGGCTTTTGAGATGGTCGGTCACACAGTGTTTTAAGTGCATTATCTTATTTAAACTTCCTCCAGGAGGTTGATTCTTTTTTAGCTCCATTTTATACGTAAGGAAACTGAAGGCCGGTGAGCTGCTCAAGGTCCCTGCTTAGTAGGTGATGGTGTACACCATGTTACAACTCTTCTCATCTAGGAGGGTATAGGAGTGTGGGTGATAAATTCTGTCCCCAATAAATAATGAAAGAAAAATCTGGTACTCATATCACCTAGGCCATTCAGAGAGTGAAAATCACTCAGTTTTGTCTGACTCTTTGTGACTCCATGGACTATACAGTCCATGGAATTCTCCAGGCTAGAATACTGGAGTGGGTAGCCTTTCCCTTCTCCAGGGGATCTTCCCAACCAAGGAATCAAACCCAGGTCTCCCGCATTGCAGGCGGATTCTTTACCAGCTAAGCCACCAGATAAGCCCAAATATCACCTAGGATCTTATTAAAAATTCAGGTTCCAGGGCCACCCCAGACCTACTGAGACAGGCTCTGAGGGTGCCGGACCCTGGGGAATCGCATGGTAACTGGTTCCCTAAGATTTCAAACCCCCTGGACAGAGCCAAAGCAGGGTGAGTACATAGGACAGGGTACACCCCACTCCCCCAAAAGTCACAGGAGCTCTTTGTCCCAGCCAGGCCAAATGAGCCAGAACAATGGGAGGATGTCTGGGGCTTGTTAAGTTGCAGCCAGTGAGAAGAAGCTGCACTTCGTCCCCTCTTGCTTGGCAGAGTTTGCCCAGAATGGGAGCTGGCAGATGTCCGTGGTCCCAGTAAGTTGCTCCAGTGCAGGGACAGAGAGATGTCTTATAGCCAAAGAGGCTGCAGGGTGGCAGGACCAGGTCAGAGACATGGACAGACTCAGGTAGCGTCTGGCTTACTTCCCCTCCCTCCCCCTTCTGGCACAGGAGTCCTCCCAGGCATGGTGCTGGCCTTTGGGACAAAGGGATGACCCTTTCCTCAGCAATGAGCTCATTTGTCAATTGCTTGCTTGACCATTTTGTACCTTGGAAACTGGAAGTTTTTCTGGGACTATGAGCACTGCTCATAAGGGGTCATGGAAGCTTTGTAGCCTTGCCACCGCTGGTTCCAGCAAGACCTCTGAGGTTCATTGGATGTTTGGGGAAATCAGGTCATGTTTAAAGCAGGGCACTTTTGATTTTATTCTCTTAGGCAGATGTAACCAAATCTCAAATATCAGGCTTACAGTCTCTCACTCTTATATCAAAAGTCATATCGCCCTCAATATAATTAGGAAAATCAGCGAAAAGTGGGACCGCGCATATAGTATGCCAGGCTCTATTTCTCAAGATTACACATGGTGCTTATTTATGCAGAGTCTCTCAGGTGGAATGCGTCAGCTGGTAAGTGGGGCCCCTTCTGAGACAGGAAACCAGAGCTGGAGGGCTGGGCACAGTGTCCCTTGTCGTTGCTTCTTTCTTGGTACTGCTTACAGATTTACTCCTGCTCATGTACTACTCAAAGAAACAGTATAAGGGAAGACAAAGCAAAACAAACCAAAATGGTCACCGTGGATACTGGTAAAATGGTAACCTGCTGCTGGACTCCTCTGCAAGTCTCCAACTGCAGAAAGATAACAGGATCCTCCAGTCCCTCCCAGCCTGCTGGGCCTTTGTCCCACCAGGCCCGCACAGAGCCCAAATAGTGGCCTTGGTGAACATACAGTGAGGTGTACCTTATAGTAGGAGTATGGCATACAGGGGTTGCTGAGCCCATAAGGAGGGGGAGCTTGGGGCATGCAGGGAAGGGGCAGTCCTGCTGGGCTACAGTCCATGGTGGGCAAAGGTAAGGCTGACATGATAAACCAGGAAAGAAAGACCTTCCTGGGCATTCAGACACCCTGGGCGCTCTCCACGTGGTGACAGGAGCTCCTGAAGGATTTTTAAATGGGGTGGGGCTGGGGCTGGGGCTGGGCTGTGGTCAGATTGGAATTTCAAAGGATGACACTGGTGACCGCTGGGCTAGCTGAGTTGGACAGCTTAGAGGCAGGGACACCAGTGGGAATGGCCTCACGCCGCATCCCTGCAAGATGGCCTGACCTTGCACAGGAGGGCCAGGTCCTAAATCTGCTCATTGCCCAAATCATGGGGTACTGTTGGGGCCTTGGCATTTTGGCCTTTGGGGTCGTTTCCTGTGGAACAGGATGCTCGAGACAGAAAGCCGATGTTCCTCTTCGTGTGGCTTCTCAGCTGTTTGAGCAGTGACACCTGCTGGGGTCAGGATGTGAAGCCCCCAGTTTCCTTTCTAGACATTCAGGGGAGGTTTGAGCTCAAGAGGGAGAATAAAAGACACTCTTCCCAGTTTGGCTTAAGATGAAGTAGATTCATGTTGAAAAATGGAAGCATTTGGGCCTGAGCGCAGGGAACAGTTCATACCTGTTGGAGCTGCTTTTATTTAGAGGCAAGAAATAGTTAATAAAATGGCACCCTTGTATCTAGGCATGACTGGCCTTTTTTTTCTTCTTTGAAGAGACAGATTTTTTGCTGTTGGTGAAGGCCCTCGAAGACTGAAGTTTAAATTCAACCGGAAAGTGGTCACTGACTTCCAGGGCCTGTAAAGAGAAAAGAGAGATAGGTTTGGGAATTAGGAGACACCTTGATTTTAGTGACAAATCAGTTCAAGCTGAGGGAGGCTGAGAATGAAATGCCCCAAGTCACCCAAAGGAACACACACTGGGAGCATCATCCCTGGACCAGTTCAATCAGAAATTGAGGCAGGTCTTCAAGTCATGGAATCATAGGCTTTGAGCCTCAAGGTCCAGTGGCCCAGTGTCAGGTCTCCACTGGTGACCTAAACCATCACTGAGTAACACCAACCCATCTTCCCAGGACAGTGGCACAGAAAGATGAGATGACAGCTGTACCTTCTTTTCAGACAACCTGTAAGCTTTCTGGAAGTCAAAGATGTGGTTTGATTGAGGAACAACAGAGTTGACAATCTCTTGTCCTCTAAGCACGATCCTGGAGAAGGAGAGGGAGAAGAATCACATTAATACACCCTTTTGTTATCTGAGATCAAACCAGGCTTCTTGCTTGACCTCTGGAACGACTGAACTGCTTGGCCCTTTCACATGGAGTTCAAAAGTCCAGCCCTGGTTTTAGCTTGTGCTGAAGTTCAGAGCAGGCCACCCCCAAAATAGGCCACAATGGCATATGATTATTTTGAATTAAAATTACTTAAGAAACAGCTAATTCAAGAGAAACACTCCTTTCTGTCTCCTTGAAAGCAGGAAATAAATCTCCCCTGTGAAAGGTACACTCTCTGCATCTGGAGGTAGAAGGAAGGACAGGCACCCTTATCTCCAGAAACAGGGAATTCAGGCCAACACTTCTGTATAAACAAACTTTGTTACTTCTTTAATTGACTACCCCCAAGCCAAAACTCTGTTTAAATTCTTCACTAATGGAGCACCCAAACCTGAGTTTTTTTGTCCTGTCAATTCCTTGCAAATTTGTTGTTCTTTGTCTAAAAATTATTAAAAAAAAAAAAAAAAGCCTTCTGTTTGACCACTGTAAAAAAAATTCAGTTTTATTGGAGTGCATTTGATTTCCAGTGTTGTTAATTTCAGGTATACAGCAAAGTGATTCAGTTATACGCATCCATACAATCATTCCTTTTTAGGTTCCTGTCTCATATAGGTTATCACAGCATATTGAGTAGCTTTCCCTGTGCTATATACAGCAGTTCCTCATTGGTTCTCTCTTAGAGTAGTGTGTCTGTTCATTCCAAGCACTTGATTTATCCCTGTCTCCCACATTTCCTCTTTGGTAACAATAAGTTTGTTTAAGAGATTGGCAAGTCTGTTTCTATTTTGTGAATAAGTTCATTTGTATCTTTATTTTTTTTAATTAGATTCCACATATGAGTGATATATGATATTTCTCTTTGTCTGTTTTACTTCATTTAATATGATAATCTCTAGGTCCACCCATGTTGCTGCAAATGGCATTATTTCACTGCACTGCGTGACATTCCACTGTGTGTATCTATATACCACACCTTCTTTACGCGTTCCTCTGGCGATGGACATTTAGGTTGCTTCCATGACTTGGCTTTTGTAAACAATGCTGCACTGAACATTGGAGTGAATATATCCTTTAGGATTATGGCTTTCTCTGGATATATGCCCAGGAATGGAATTGCTGGATCATATGCTAGTTCTATCTGTAGTTTTTTAGGGAGCATCCATACTGTTCTCCATAGTGGTTGTACCAATTTACATTCCCAGTGGAGGAGAGTTCCCTTTTCTCAATACGCTCTCCAACATTTATTATTTGTAGACTTTTTGATGATGGCCATTCTGACCCTTGTGAAGTGATAATTAGTGATGCTGAGCATCGTTTCATATGCTTTTTGGCCAACTGTATGTCTTCTTTGGAGAAATGTCTATCTAGATCTTCTGCCCATTTTTTGATTTCTTTGACACAGAGCTACATGAGCTGTTTGTATATTTTGAAGATTAATCCCTTGTCAGTCACTTTGTGTGCAAATATTTTCCCCCATTCTGAAGGTTGTCTCATTTTGTTTTGTTTTAGGTTTTGTTTCCTTTGTTTTGTTTATGGTTTCCTTTGCTGTGCAAAAGCTTTTAAGTTTAATTAGATTCCATTTGCTTATTTTTGTTTTTATTTTCATTACTTTAGGAGGTGGGTCAAAAGAGATACTTCTGCAACTTGACCACTTCTTAGGTCCTATTTCTATAAGACCTCTGTGTGTACAAATTAAGATTTGTTTCTTTTTCTCCTATTAATCAGTATTGCCAACTTTATTGTCAGTCCAGCCACAAGAACTCAAGTGGGGTTGAAGGGGGCATTTCCCCCTCCCTGACAAAGCCCCTCACCACAGCACCTGTGGTTGAAAAACAGGGTCATCCCTGCTGTGACCTGGGCACCAGGCCTGTGTCCCCTGTTCGAGCAGGGAGCCCTGGCAGTGGAAGAGATGTAGACATCTCAGCACACAGCAATGACTGGAGTACTGAAAGATATTTCCTTTGCAGTTATTTTCACTTTTCCTGATTCAATTATAGAAAAAGGTCCTGGCTTATCTTTAATATTTCCCTACGCTCCGATTTCATCTGACAGAGAGTATTCTGCTGACAAGAGAATTAAGGCATAATTTAACATTTTTTGGTTTTCATTGGGCTTACTTTTACAATTATTTTTTGATTGATGACAAGTAATGCTGTTTCCTTACCTTCAGTTTTGTGAAATTTTCTCTTGACATTAATTTTATTTCAGTAATAATGGAATAGATTTAAAGACTAATACAGAGAAAAAAAAAACTATACTACTGTCGCTTTGCAGTGCTGACAGAGAATAGGAAAGTGGCAGTTAAATGGAGTCCGATATATCTCAAATGTGGTGACGTGGTTAGGGTCTTCACGGCCCTAACCAACTGGCTGAAGAGTGAGAATCTGGGTCGGACTGCCCGCCCGTGACTGTCCACCGAGCCTTCCCTGATTCCAGCCAGCTGACCTACTTTCCTTTGTTGGCTGCCAACAACACCTGGCTGATTTTGACCTCGTCTCCATAAGTAAACTCTTGGCATTCAGGTGGAGATTTCTTGAAGCCATCCTTTCAGACCCAGAGCGTGCAGAACAGCATAGTTAGGGCTCCCCTGTTTTGGGTTTGTGTTAGTTTTGTGTGGGGGCGAGTCAGCGGATCCCACCAAGCTTCCCGAGGCGGCTCCAGTGCCCAGCTGGCTCTGAGCATCTCGGCATGCCCACCAGAACACAGCACAGAGCAAAGACTGCCACTGAGGCCATTTCATCCTCTCCCTCATATGCCTTCTTACAAACCGTAAGAGATACATACTGTTCCGGAAAACATAAAAAATGTGGAGCACCGAAACAAGAAAGTAATGGTTAAAAAATCCTGTCATCCTTTGGCAAACTAGTGCATAAAACCGCAGGTCCTTTAGGGACTTCCCTGTGGTGCACTGGCTGAGACTTCATGGTCCCAATGCAGGGGGCCTGGGTTTAATCCCTGGTCAGAGGACTAGATCCTACATGCCGCAACTAAGAGTTTACATGCCACAAATGAAAAAAAAAAAAAAATCCCACATGCTACGGTGAAGATGGAAGATCCTGTGTATTCCAGCTAAGATCTGGGGCAGCCAAATAAATAAATAAATGAAAATAAATGTTAAAAAAGTACAATTTTTTAAAAAACATCTGGGAGTCCTTTAGTAAGCATCTTTTTTGACCTGCTCCTCGGCCCCATCTAATCTATCTTTTCCTGGGATGCACTGTTCTGCAGCATTGCTTTCAGTCACCTCCCTTTCCTCTGCCAGGGAAGAGCAATGGGACCACAGAAGGGACTTAACCTGCAAAGGCCACACAGCTGGTATACGCAAGTGGGCGAGGGAGCAAGGGACTCTCTTCAACCAGTTTTGAGGTAGCTCCTCATAATAGGATGGAGGGGGCAGTACCCAGGCAGCTCAGGCTCCTGTAACTCCCCACCTTAGTTCTGCTTTTCCCAGGGCCAGGGCTGTTTCCACTTAGGGAAGCTGGAATGATGAAGTCTGCAGAAGGCACACTAGCCCTCAAAGCTCTTAGAGGAACGAAGGAGGTCATGGGATGAAAATGAAAGTTGGAACTTGAAACTAGAGAAGTGAGAACTGTCCTCTTGGCCATATCATGCTTCCTTGGTGGCTTGCTGAGCTTGGGGAATAGCAACCACTCTGAGGACCAGGGCTCCTTGGGACTTCCCCACCCGTGGTTTCTGCTATGGATGGGCCAGTCACGAATGTTCCCACACTTCAGGTCCCTTCTCACTTCCTGACTTCAGGAGCAAAGTTGAAAGCTGATTGAAAATCTCCAAGGAGAGTTTATAAATACTAGAGAATGCTATTATTTAGATGTATATATTTGCATTTACAACGGTAAAGGATTGCAGATCCACCTGCAATACGGGAGACCTGGGTTCAATCCCTGGGTCGGGAAGATCCCCTGCAGGAGGGCTTGGCAACCCACTCTAGTATTCTTGCCTGGAGAATCCCGTGGACAGAGGAGCCTGGAGGGCTACAGTCCATGGGGTTGCAAAGAGTCCAACACGACTAAGTGACTCAGCATAGGATAGCACAGGAATTCCCTGGCAGTCCAGTGGTTAGGACTCAGCACTTTTACTGCCGTGGCCCAGGTTCAATTCCTGGTCAGGGAACTAAGATCCTGCAAGCTGCACAGTGAAACCCATCCACCCCTCCCCACCCCCAACATATGGTCAAGCATTAGAAGTATAAATTTTTTTGCAGTAACTAGTCTCATTTTTAGACTTCTATCCTGAGAAAATCATAAATACACACAAAATGCATTTATATATGTACATATATATATATATAGGAGGTTCATTACAGCTGTGCTTTGAATAGCAAACCCTTGGTAATGGCCTCGTGCCCAGTGACAGAGAATTGAGTGAATAATTTGCAGTATGTCTTTGGGATGTAGTGCTTCACAACCAGTGAATATATTGAGCATTTAACCATATTCCAGATATTGTGTTAAAAGATTTATATGTGTTACTTTGTTTAAACCTCATATTTAATATAATCTCTGTTTTACCGGTAAGGAAACAAAGACATAAAGAGCTTAGCTCTCTTGGTCCCAGACTTACTAAGTGGTAGAGACAGAATTTGGATCCAGGCCCATCCAACAGCAAAGCCTGCCCTTGCCACTGCTAAGCTATGTGTTCAAGGCCACCATATATGGCCATTCAGTTTGCATGCTTCACAAAGTACCCAGTGGAGGCGGCCTAAAGTCTAAGCAGCTTGGCTATCCAATCCAGGAGCTTCATCTGCCCAGGAGGAGCCGCCCTCCCTGACGCGCACCAAGCACTGTGTGGGCTCATGGTGGTCTGGCAGATGCCGCCTACCTGTCATAGGCACAGTTTGTGCTCTTCTTGACCGTGGTGTCCTCTTGGTCCCCGATCAGCCAAACGAACTTGGGGTCCGTCCTCAGGCGGATGTTCTTCCAGGCCTTCTTGGGGACATAACTGCAGCCAGCATTGAAGTCACCCATGAAAATGAAATTCTGAAAGACAAGATTTGTAACTGTCTCCTGTAGGCGTTGTTGTCTGCCACTTTCATGCAGAGCTAGTAGCAGTGACTCCACCTTGCACATCCAGTAAATGATGAGTTCAGTTATCAGCTAAATGTGTCCCCCCAGATTCATGCTCTAACCCCCAGCATCTCAGACTGTATTTGCAAATGAACTTTAAAGAGTTAATACAGGTAAAATGAGGTTACATATAGGGTGGGCCTACTCTGATAAGACTTGTGTCCTTATAAAAAGAGATTAAGATGGAGACATAGAGGGAAGACCAAGGAGAAAGCCAAACCCTGCTGCCAGTCTGGTCTTGAACATCCAGCCAGAACTGTGAGGATAGAAATTTTTGCTGTTTAAGCCACTCAGTCTTTGGGACTTTGTTATGGCAGCCCAAGCAGACTAATATAGGGTTTTAATTTCTTTTTGTTTTTTAAAAGAAGAGGCCACAGTTTAAAACCGAGCCACAGTTCTGCTGAGTATTGGACGGGTGAGTATGACAAGGAAGGATGTTCTTAATGGGAAGGAGGATATTTGTTGTAGCTGCTCCCTCCTGTTCTTAATCACCGAGTCACTCCAGTTTGGAGCATAGATTAAAGATGAAAGAACACAGCTCAGTCATTCCTTCACATCTTTTGTCTCTGTGGGTATAAACATATGAATGAATCCGTGCCTTTTGTTTACAAGGAAGGAAAAATGAACTCAGGTGGTGTATGGCACTGCTCTTTCCTCTCTTGTTTTGAAGCTGGGAACTTAACTCTTTGTGGGAATTTTGCCTATTGAGGAAGTGAGAAGAGGCTTACGGGGAGGGACTGATAGAATGAGCTGTCCACCTCTGCCCTAACGCCACCATCAGAGTCTTCTGTCTTGGAAGTGATTTCCCCTGGAGGGCTTTTGAAACAGAATTTTAGTATTCTTATGAGAGGAAACAGATTTCCTTGTTAGCGCTATTGTTTGGTGCTGTTGCTGACCTCAGAGTTTTCTTCAAAAACATTTTTCTTTGACCTTGGGTATCATGGTTTTCCCTGAGACTGGTGGGTGCAGTTGAGGACAGGATGTCATCCTTAACTGGAGTGTCAGGCAGCTTCTATTTATGTAGGCATGATTTAGTGAGCACTTCCTGTGTGCCAGGCCAAACATTAAGTGTTTTATAAAGTTTATTTTAAATCTCACAATAAGCACTAAGAAGTAGAAGGGACCTTTGTGCCCTGTGGAAAGAGTGGAGGATATAGTGACCTGCTGTAGGCTACTCAACTTGGAAGTTCAAGTGGTGAAGTTAAGGACTGAATCCAAATCAGCCTCCCTGAAAGCCCCTCCCTCGCTCAGCACAAGATTTTCCCCTCTAGCTCACTGTTGTACCACTGAGGCCTCCCCCGTACCTGGCATTTAACAGAAGCTCAGTAAATTCTTGCCAAGGGAGTGAATGGAATTTATAATTTAGGAACAAGTGAGTGTTTCTCGTACCCTGCCTTTTACAAATCAGCAATGAAATACACCCCTTGCATGCACCCTGCCCCAGCTCTGTGTCCACACTTTACTTGACTGATTTTGCACTTTGAGCAGCAGAACTGAGGTGGAGGGATTGTGTCATTGGAGTCACATCTTAAAAGGGGAAAGAAGAATGAGGAAGAGCCCTCTGGATCTTTTCCACATGTGCCATACACTTTCACTTCACGGCCTCTGGGGATGGAGGGTGGGGTGGGGGCTCCCCTGTTTTCCAGATGAGGAAATAATTGAGGCCAGGAGGGATGGTGGGCATATTGTTATTCCCCTTCTGTGAAAGCACCCCTAGTTTCTCTGAGAACCATCTTCCTCCTCTACCGTGGTCCATGAGGTCGGGGTGGAACTGACACAGACTTAACCAATCAGAGCATCTCAACCACCTGATCAGTGATTGCTTCAGGGATGAACATGTGACCTAGACTTAGTCAATGAGACTCCATCCCAGTGTATTTGTTCCACTGTGGGACAGAACATTTGTCAGTTGCTTTAGAAACTGCTGGTGCCTATCTTGCCATCGTATGGGTGGAGACAGCCTGAAAATGGAGCCCACCCAGGGGAATGGAAGGCTAAGAGATGGAGACCGGAGAGAGACAAGACAAGCCCTGATTGCCTTGTTCAACTCTGCCCTGAACCAGTGAATTGCTCTTTCTTTTCATGAGCCATTTTGGGATTCTGTCACTTGTAACTGAAAGACTTCTGACATCTCTTTGTCTCACTGTTCTCAGCTGTGAAGCTGGAATGATCAAAGTCGTTACCTCATCCGGCTGTGGGGAGGATTAAGTAAATGTATCCGTGTGCAGCCTCAGCATAGTGCCTTGGCACCAGCCATTCGTCTGCTCAGTGAATGTTGGCAGCCATTATTAGTGGAGCAGGGTATGAATTTCCCAGGACCCACAGGGAGCATACCCAGGCACATTTAGCAGAAAGATATTTTGGGCTGAGGAAAGGCCTAAACTGAAGCTCTCAAGGTCTCCACAGACCCTGCCTCCACACACTCCCTCAGAATTGCTCATCCCCCTCTCAGGAACCAGATTCTGCCCCTGCTAGATGGGAGTTCAGCAGACAGAGAGGGTCATCACCTCTGCATTCCAGCGACGTCTCACATCTGTGTAGACATCAGCCAGCTCATCAATCTCTCTAACGGATGTCTCGGGGGTGGTGTGCAGGGGGACAATCACGAAGTCCTTGACAGCTGAGGGACAGGGAAGAGGCAGAGGTCACACATTTCCTGTCAAGATTCCACGAACACTGTTTCGGGGAAACAGGCTGTCCCCCCAAGAGGCACGGACTGTCTCATCTAGAGCCCCCCACTTCCAGAAGGTCCAGTGGTCGAGATTTAAATAACCTTATGGTCATTAGGCTGCCATTTTCAGCACACAAAAGCCTCTTTTCCTCCCAGTTGCCCTTCCTGACTAAGAGAAAGCTGGGAGACAGTGTTCCTCACTGGCATTGTGGGTGTTTTTATTTTCTCATTTAAAAAAAAGTGCCTTATATTTTCTATTAAAAAAAAATAGCCTGTTTGACTTTATACTAAGGGGAAAAAAAAACTTTTTCTAAATAAAAAAAAATTAAGGGTTTTCAGTTTATACTCCTTTTATAATTAGAAGGGGGGGAAAAAAGCCTAAACAATTTTATTTAAAAAAGCAGAGTGGTCCTTTGTGGGCCTCCCCAGCAGGAGGGACTGAGGGAGCCTGAGAGGAGCTGGGTGTCTTTCCGAACACCTCCTCCTCAGGCTCTCCCTTGGTCTGTACCTGAGTGCCCTCTCTTCTCAGGACCTGGGGTCTATTAGGTAATCACTGCTCAAGTCCCACGGGAGAAGGCAATGGCAAGCCACTCCAATACTCTTGCCTAGAAAACCCCATGGATGGAGGAGCCTGGTAGGCTGCAGTCCGTGGGGTCGCTAAGGGTCGGACACGACTAAGCGACTTCACTTTTCACTTTCACACATTGGAGAAGGAAATGGCAACCCACTCCAGTGTTCTTGCCTGGAGAATCCCAGGGACAGCGGAGCTTGGTCGGCTACTGTCTATGGGGTCACACAGAGTCGGACACGACTGAAGTGACTTAGCAGCAGCAGCAGCAGCAGCTCAAGCCCCACGGTGGGAAGTCCATCAGACCAGCAGCCTGTCTCCCAGACCTGCCCTGCTTCGGTAGCCTGTCTCTCTCTCTCCTCCTCCCTCCTCCTTCCCACTCCCCAGCCTCTTTTTCGTCCCATTAACATCCCAACTCCTTTCCTGCTTCTGAGCTTGTGTGCTCACTGTGCCCTCCCGCCAGAATGCCTTTCCACCAACAATCTGTGACTGGCTTCTTCTGGTCAGAGCCATTGTCACCTCCGGGAAGGTGTCCCCCAATTGCCCTGTCTAAGGTGGCCCCTTACCCTGCTATTCAGTAAACCCTGCTTACTGCCTTCACGTTCTGAAATTACCTGCTTGGCTTCTTAGTTTGGCCCACTGTAACCTAAACTTAACCTAAAGATAAGCAGGCTTATCTTCTTGTTCACTCTCTTGGCTCTGAACTTTGGAGGTGCTCAGAAATGTTTGTTGATTGAACTCATGAATGAATGATTGAGAGAATAAATGAATGAAGAAAAGATAGATAAAAGGCAAACTCCTTCCTCTTTAATCCCAAACAGAGCGGACATAAACACATTTCCTTGATCAGATGGAGAGAAAACTCCAAACACGGCAGAGCTGTGGTGCCATCCCAGCAGGGGTGGGTGTTGCAGGGGGAGGGTAGTGGGAAAGGGCAGAAGCTCCAGACAAACAGGTCTGTTCAGCAGTTTGTGGAAGGTTGAGTACTCTCTCAAAGAAGAAAGAATCATTTGGTGGGACGGGCCTCTCCTAACACTGCCAGGTCAGCTAAATGTGAATCCTGTGCATGACTAAAACGATTATTGAACGTGCTCTCTGAAAGGCATTTCTGGTTCCTCAACAGCCCCCACCTCCTTCTCACTTTTTTGTTGGTTTCCTACTGAAAATCTTCTGCTGTTCTTCCATGTTTGTTTTCCTGAAATACTCTGTTCTGACCTATTAACCCTGTGCAGAAATAGTTAACTTCATAGTTCAAGATGTTAATATTTGTGTGATTTAAATATATGTGTTCATACAGACAGCTCCGACTGTTCAGTTGTTATCTGTCCCTCTTGCTGCACCATAACTTCACAAGGATAGGGACCTTTTCTGTCTTGTCCAGTACCCATGTAGTGGGTATTGAAAAAAAGGTCTGATTCTCTATAGTTCCAGTCTACAAATCAAAGTAATTCTTGACTTTCTGTTGAGTATTGCATGGTGGTTAAAAGCGTGGGCTCCTGAGATGGCAGTTTGTGTTACAGCCCTGGCTTGTCCACTCCAATAGCTGCTGGATAACCTTGGGTGTATGACTGCATGTATTTGAACCTCAATTTCCTCTATCGTAAAGCAGAGACAATCCTAGTTGCCATCTTGTTGGGTGTTGCAAAAATGATAGGAACCTGGCATTCATCATGGAGAAATAATTGTTAGTGACTAATACAAGTACTGGGCTTCCCTGGTGGCTCAGAGGTTAAAGCGTCTGCCTCCAATGCGGGAGACCCGGGTTTGATCCCTGGGTCGGGAAGATCCCCTGGAGAAGGAAATGGGGAAACGGTAACCCACTCCAGTATTCTTGCCTGGAGAATCCCATGGACGGAGAAGCCTGGTAGGCTACAGTCCACGGGGTCGCAAAGAGTCGGACACGACTGAGCGACAGAACGGAATACAAGTACTACTGTTGTCAGAGATCAGGGTGCAATCTTTTAGATTTCCTCTCCACCCCCAGTCTGTAGGGGAGATTGCTCTGTGGTTACTGGAGGGGCAGTGTGGCTCTAGGTTGGGAGATCATCTTTGTTGGCCAGTGTTCAGATTTTTCAAATGAAGGAGCAGCTGTCCTTGATTGAGACTGGGTGATTTTTCTAAATAATTGCCATCAGCCTAAACGCTCCAAAGGTTACTCTTATCAGGTAAGAGTAAGGTTATTATTGATTCCAGAAAGTGGCTTCAAGGACACGGAAGTCTTGAGCTGTGGCATTCTAAGCAGCCAGCCTGGTGCCATCAAACTATACTGTGTCCTCCGCATCCAAGTGTTAGGAGCCCCTAATGGTCATCTCAAGTGAAATGCCTCCCTAAAGATGCTGCATAAACCCTGGGATCACAGCTCACAACTCAGGGCTGCTGCCCATTCATGGGCTTGCTGGGGTAGTGAGGGGTGAGAGGGGCCTGTGGGTCTTACCAGTGTAGGGTGACTGGAACCAGACCACAAAGGGTTCTCTGGAAAATACATCTGCGTCTTCAGCCTGATAGTCATGGTAGAGGTAGCTTTGTTTTACAGACACTAGCTTTTCTCTGGAAGAAAAAAGAAAAAAAGATAGTCCTCCTAGATGAATTGGCTCTCTTCTTACTTCTTTCAAGAAGCAGAGACGAATGTTCCCACAGCTTTATTGGCCTCCCCTGAAGAGTCGAACTGAAGAGTCGAGCGCCAGAAGGGATCTTTTACCTGAGGACAAGGCTCAGTCAGTCTCCTCAAGGGCCAGAGCCCTTGGGGAACTGAATATCTGGGGAACTCAAAACTTAAAGGTCAGACTCAGCAGAAATTATTAGTAGGAAGAAAATGAGAATGTGATGTCCCAGAGCAGCCATGCTGGGCAATTCATGTTTCCATCCCCTGCCAGGACTTGACCATGAGGGATAAAGAACTCTTGACTTTCCTGACCAGGTCACCGAGTCATCCAATAAATTAGTTTTGAAGAGTTAATATTATCCTTTCCATCAGCCCCAATTTTAACAGGTCAGTAACTTGATCAATATTGAGAACTGGTTTGACATCTAAATTTGGTTTTGAGGAAAAGATTTTTATTCCATTCACGGTCATATTGATAAGTAAACCATGTTCCAGGAAGCATAATTTATACTTACTTATAGAGAAAGGCATACTGTTCTTTATATGTGCTTCTTCCAAGGCGAGCGCTAATCACATAGTTGTATGTTATGTCTCTTCTTGAGTTTCTGGAAAACAAAAAGATTTTACATTGCATCTTAAAGAACAAACATTTCTCTCTGCCTAGGTTCCCCTCCCTCCAATCGGCTTCCGTATGTCCAGTGGCATCATGTAGAAGGGCTTCTGTTCACTATAACCTTTGAGTCTCATAAGAAGGGCCACCACTGACTGGGAATGTGACACCTGCCATTATTTCTTGTCCTGATAAGGGGAGTACTCCTGTTACTCCATTTTTATAGTTTGCAAGTACAGAGCTGGGATTTGAATTGAGATCCTACTCACCCCCAAATCCACCTGACTTGTCCTGTACCTGAGAACAGGTACAGGACATCACTGAGACCATAGAAGATTCAGGCCACAGTCAGCCCGAAGGTTGTTCTGGCCTGTGGCTGGACTGCACCTCATACTTTCTGGTAGAATAAACTTCACCAGGTTACTCCTGAACATTTGTCATATGCAGGATTCCTACTAAGATTTTTTTTCAGTTAATTTATTTTTTTAATTGAAGAATAATTGCTTTATAGAATTTTGCTGTTTTCTGTCAAACCTCAGCATTAATCAGTCATAGTTAGACATATGTCCCCTCTCTTTTGAAGCTCCCTCCTGTTTTCCACTCCTCTCGGTTGATACAGAGCCCCTGTTTGAGTTTCCTGAGCCATACAGCAAATTCCCGTTGGCTGTCTGTTTTACATATGGTAACGTAAGTTACCTTTTTTCTCTCTCCTTACATCTCCGCCTCTGCTCCCCTCTCCCCACGTCTGGAAGTCTGTTCTCTATGTCGGGTTCTCCGTTGCCCTGTAAGTAAACTTTCTAGATTCTGCATATATGTGTTAGAATACGGTGTTTACCTTTCTCTCTCTGACTCACTTCACTCTGTAGAATAGGTTCTAGGTTCATCCACCTCATCAGAACTGATCCAAATGAGTTCCTTTTTATGGCTGACCTACTAAGATTTTTGTTGGACGTTTCTTTTCTGCTCTGAAAACCCCCAGGCATTTTTCTCACAAGTCCTGAAACCGTGATTCCAAATAGCTATTGTTTCTGACCCGGGGGCTGAAGATACAGTCATAAAGTCCCATTGATCCTCTGTCTCACCCTTATCAGGAAGACTTGACTCTCACATGTGTGTGCCAAGTCTGCTGATAACTCCACCCTGGGCAGAGTCTACTTCATCTTCCCACTAGACGATCTGGGGTATGTCTAAGCTGTGGCATATTCTCAGGTTCCACTGGGAGAAACCAGAGGGGGCTTTTAGGGGCCAACTTAGAGCCCACAGAAATTCCTGGAAATGAATATTCTAAGGCAGAGCTGGCTATGGGGGCCTCAGGAGTGCAGACAGTGGATTCCGCTGGGCTTCCAATTTGGAAAGACTGGCTCTGTTCTAAATCTAGCCTGCCAAGTCCTGGGTTGGCAGACTGCTTGCAATGACTCAGCTGTGAAGTGACGAAGGCCCTTCCTGGCTTACAGAGAATTAGGAGACAAACAGGCCTGGCTCTGCTTGGAGTCCACAGCACAGTCTAGGGAGGGTGGGGAGAACTGAGACCGCTGAGGGTGGGAGGGCTTCCAGACCAGCTGCAGGTGGTGCCTGTAACCCCCTGTCCCCTCGGTCCCCCATGCTTCTGAAAACTGGCCTGGGCCACTTCAGAGAAGGCTGAGGGGACTTAGACTAGAGCACTGGCTTTGGAGTCAGACCCCACCCAGGTACAAAGGTAGGTCTGGCCATTTACTGGCTGGGTTACCTTGGGCAGATCCTTGCTGTCTGTCTCAGTCCCTCAGCTGTCAGGGAAGCAGTGGTAGAGCCTGCTCTACAGAGTTGTGAGGAGTGAATGACAGCACACACAAACTGATTAGCAGGATGCCTGCCTTTGTGGTGTGGCTACGGCACATCAGTAGCTGTTTCCGCGGCCCTCTGGATCATCACTTGCCATTACATACATCCCCTTACTTTTACGATGAACATCCTAGCATTTAGTCGCCACTGCTCCATACCAGGCACAGCTTAACCATTTACATGCATGATTTAATTACCACCACATCCCAGGAAGATGAGTTCTATTATTAGCTTTATTTATAGATGGGGAAAATGAGGTACAATGAGGTTCAGTAACTTGTCCAAGGTCATAGCCAAGCCAGAATCCAAGCCCACGCGGTCTGAGCTGAGTGGAGGTGCCTAGTGCCTAGGCTTCATTCCCTCTGTCATTGTCAAGAGCAGACCGGGGAGGCTAAAAAGGAGATGTTCTGCTCCAAGTCTGGACTCCCAGATGAAAAACTGAGGCCCAGAGAGGGGTGGTTGCTATCAGCCCAAGGGCCTCTCTCTGTGAAGGAGACCATTGAAGGCTGTTTCTCTCAGCCTTCAGACTTTTTGTAAAATACTCAAAAACTCAAATCAAATAATCAAATTCAGACTTTCTGTAAAATACTCACATCATACGGAGGTTTATGTCCATGGGGTATATGTCCATGGTGTTGCAAAGAGCCAGACACAACTGAGCGACTGAACTGAACTGAACTGACAGAGGTATATAAAATAAAAAGCAAATGTTTTTCATTTCTTCACACCCCCCTTCCAAGTGGTCTTCCAGTCATACCCACCATGCCCCGGAAGTAACCGTTCTGAACAGCTGAGCACATCCTCCCTGTCTTTCTGTTATGTCCATGCAAACTCAACCACACCCTTATTCATGTATGGTGCAGTGTGATTACTAAAATGGGCTCTTCTACGTATAGTTCTGAACTTGCTTTTGCCATGTATTGTGGCCATCTTTCCATGCTGGAATATTTAGCTCTAACCTACTGTGTAGTAACCATGACTTTTAATCGCGGTGTAATTTTCCAGCCCGTGGGCATATCACGTTTTCATATTTGCACTCAGTCTTTTCTTTGTAACAGTACTTCAGCTCAGCTTCTAGTCTGTTCCGTTTCTCTCATGCCTGACACCTCACCCATTTCCCTCTTTTGTTTTATCATATTAAAACTAGCTGGTTGAACATTCTCAGGCCCGCAGTTAATAAAATGGAAAGCCTGGGCAGTGTGGGCCACGTGACCTGGTGGTCTGGGCCAGTGCTGGTCCTTACGCTAGTTTCGGTTCCCAGGGGATTTTCAGATGTCCTTGCACCTGGCTTTGAGTCGGCAGAGGGTCCCGGGGCCCCATCTTTACCCATTTAGCTTCTCCATCAGCGTGGGACAGATCCTGTTGTTGCTGTCCTTGATTTCCATCAGGAGTATGATATCACAGCGTTTGATGATCTGCAGAGAGAGAATTCCCCGGGGGTGTGAGGCCATTTACTACAAATAATGAAACCCTTTATTGGCCACTTACTCTTTTTTTTCATTATAGTTTATTTACAGTGTGGTGCTAATTTCTGCTGTACAGCACAGTGAGTCAGTTATACATGTGAAAGTGAAAGCTTTAGTTGCTCCGTCGTGTACCACTATTTTGTGACCCCATGGGCTGCAGCCCAGCAGGTTCATCTATCCATGAAATTCTCTAGGCAAAAATACTGGAGTGGGTTGCCATTCCCTTCTCCAGGAGATCGAACCCTGGGATCAAACCCAGGTCTCCGGCACTGCAGACAGATTCTTTACCATCTGAGCCACCAACAATGTCAGAGGGCTCCCTTTTCTCTACATCCTTTCTAGCATTTGCTATTTGTTGACCTTTTAGTGATGGCCATTCTGACTAGAGTGACTGTAGTTTTGATTTGCATTTCTCTAATAATTAGCAACATTGGGCATATTTTCATGTGTCCATTGGCCATCAGTACGTCTTCTTTAGAGAAATATCTATTTAGATTGTCTGCCCATTTTTCAATTAGATTGATTGATTGTTTTATTATTTGGGGGACACTTACTATGTTTTAAGTGTCAGATTGGGTGCTTTGTTAAATTAACTATCTTCTCCTCTGAAATAAATGATGGACTCCCTGAGGTAAGTACTATTATGATATACATTGTAAAGACAAAGAGCCTGCGGTTCTTTCTGGGAAAGCTGAGATACTATCCGGAATCACCCAGCTAGAAAATGGCTGAGCTAGAATGTGAACCCAGGCAACCAGAATCCAGACCAAAAGCGCATGACCCCTGTAAGTTCCGCAAGTTGGCTTTGTTTGAATAATTACAATAAAATATATCTACTAAGGCCTTAGTAAGTAAAGAATACCAGGCTGGATACTGCAGAAATAAAGAAGCACAATGATAATAATTGTAAGAGTTAACATTTATTGTGAGCCTACTCAGAGCCTCACCAGCTCTGAGACAGCTATGTTTTGAACTCATTAAGCATAGGAGGAAACCAAGCTCAGAGTGACTGAGTGACTAAAGTCAAGGAGCCAGTCTAGGTGGAGAATAGGATGTGCAATCAGGTTCACATGACTGCAAAGCCCACCATGCTACACTATTAAAATATAGTCCCCCCCTCAAAGACTCGTTATCAGTGAAAAAGGCAAATGGAAAGAACTAGCTTCAGTGAGAGACCAAAGACAATTGTGCTAAATAAAAGTCAGGCCTATGAGAGTGTTGAGGAATAATTAGTTACATCTGCCCAGAGGATCAGGGAAGTCTCCATGGAGGAGACTTTTGAACAAGCCCTGAGAGGCAAGAGATAATTCAGTGTGGGGACTTTCCTGGTGGTCCAGTGGTTAGAACCCTGCGCTTCCTCTGCAGGGGTCACAGGTTCAACCCCTTGTCAGGGAACTAAGATCCCAAATGCCTGCCATAGGGAGTGGCTAAAAAAAGAACAAAGAAGAACTCAGTGGGTAAAGAATATAGGAGGGTCCCCTTCAGAATGAGCAGTAAGCTGAGGACCAGGGTGCTGACACCCGCTGGAGGCCACTGGGACCTTCCTTTGTATGGAGTTCTAGTGCGCTGGAGTTTGGTGGTCAAGGACAGAGCATCCTAGTGTTCATTTTGTCTTTTCACATCACTTCCAGAAACACGGAGCAGGGGGATTATGCCACTAGTCCTGTTTCCAGAGCACATATATACTCTAGTTTCCTCTCTAAAAAGGGCAGAGCAGAGAGGGCCACCGACACTGGCCTGGTGCCATTAAGAAGTGCCAGGGGCTGAAGATATACCAATGTAGTGACAGAGAGCAAGACTATGTCAGACTTAGTCTTCCATCAACAGGCTTGCATATCATGGAGTCAGACTTGTAGGGTTCACCAAGGAGAGCTGGGTGCTGCTCTCCCAGCCAGCCTCCTGTTTTAGTCACTTAACCACTGTCAGATCTTTCTGGAAAGCACTTTAGGATATGTATATGAAAACTGAAAGAAAATGTTAGTCACTCAGTTGTGTCTGACTCTGCGACCCCATGGACTGTAGCCCTCTAGGCTCTTCTATCCATGAAATTTTCCAGGCAAGAATACTGGAGTGGGTAGAAGATCCTGTCTTCAGGAGATCTTCCCAACCTAGGGATCTAATCTGTGTCTCCTGTACTGTGGGCAGATTCTTTACCATCTGAGCCACCAGGACAATGCATTAATACTTTGATCTAGTTTTCTCACTTTGAGGAATGTCTTCCACTGTAAAAAAGTTTCTGCTACTACTCTGCATCTCAGTTTCCTTATCTGTAAATTGGCATAATAATAATCATTCCCTCACAGGATTGTTGGAGGACAAATGAATACTTAGAACAGGGCCAGCCATGTAGGAGGCAAACAGCAAAATGTTATTATTATTGTTACTGTATGGGATTTCCCAGGCAAGAATACTGGAGTGAGTTGCCATTTCCTTCTCCTGGGGATCTTCCTGACCCAGGACTCGAACCCACATCTGCTTCTTGCAGATGGATTCTTTATTAGTGAGCCACCTGGGAAGCCCTTACTTATGCAGATCAAAGAGGAAGATGTATTGCAACAGGAAAACTGGAAATATCCTAAGCATCCCCAGATGGGGAAGCATTGAATGAAACACGTTGGAAACGCAGCATAAGGCATTAAAAGTTGTTTTAAAAGAATATTAACAACATATGAAATACTTCTTATATAAAAGCAGAATAGGGTATCTCCATGCTGCAAAATAGATGCATGTTTATGTATAATTTTTGGATAGAAAAATATCCACAACAAAGTTACCCAAGTGCCAACAACTGTTATCTTCAAGTGATAGGATACTTCTTTATTTGTTTCTGTATTTTCAAAATAGTCCATATTAACTATTTGTAGTTTAATAAAAATTAATTTGTAAAATGTAAGTTTATAATTTTGAAAATTACAGTCCTAATTTTAAAAAATTAAGATATTATTTTACAAAAAAATCTGATGGGGAAGAAATTGTGGGTGAGGAGGTGATAGTGTTTATGAAGACGTGACAGATGTGGTCATGGCTTACTTAAGTTAAATAAGTTGTCTTAATATAAAATGCCTAATACAGTGACTGGCACAGAGTGGGCTTAGCAAAGGCTCTGTAAGTGTTAGCTCTTACATTGGACTCATTACATTTTCACAGTAACCCTGCAATGCCAGCCAGGTTGTGTGAGGACCATCTTACTGAAAGGCACTGAGGGGCTCAGGGAGAAGGGATTTGCAGAGCTGGTGTACCTGGCTGCCAGCTGAAAGGTGAACCCAGGGCCCCTGCCGCTCCCACCAGAATGTGGTGTCTTTGGGGTTTTCTAAGGTAATAAAACCCAGAGTCTTGGGAAGGGTTTCAGCCCCAGCATCAAAAATAAATTAACCTATAGGATAAAGCGGAGAAGGCAATGGCACCCCACTCCAGTACTCTTGCCTGGAAAATCCCATGGGCGGAGGAGCCTGGTGGGCTGCAGTCCATGGGGTCGCTAAGAGTCGGACATGACTGAGCAACTTGACTTTCACTTATTCACTTTCATGCATTGGGGAAGGAAATGGCAACCCACTCCAGTGTTCTTGCCTGGAGAATCCCAGGGACGGGGGAGCCTGGTGGGCTGCCGTCTATGGGGTCGCACAGAGTTGGACACGACTGAAGTGACCTGGCGGCAGCAGCAGCAGCATAGAATAAAGAGAATCAACTGACACCAGAAGAATGTAAACAGAGTCTCAAGACATTGATCATATTACCCCAGGGAAGTCTTAGCTAAGTGGGGAGAAAGATTAGACTTGGGAGTTGGAAGAAGGTTGATGGCTGGAGGGGGAGAGAAGGGAAAAGAAAGGGAGAGGAGCGGAGCGGGTGGAAGAGAGTGCACAAGCTTCCTTCACCCTAGGGGCTAACTTCAGTTAAACCCCTCGAGTCTCTTAAAAGTCCGAAAGCTTTAGAGAAAGCGTGAGGGGTATCCAGCAGTCTTTCTGAGAGGAAAATGGGCTCACCTTCACAATGACATCCATGGCATCACAGTCTGCCTTCTTGGATTCCCCAAAGGACCGCACATTGAAGGAACAGATCTTGAGGGCCAGGGCACTGTGGGTGGAGAGGAGGAGAAGCAGCAGGCAGGCCAGCGGCAGAGGCATCGTGGCTCCTCCGACTTCAGGGCTCGGAGAGAGGGTAGCAGTGTCTGAAGAGCAGGCTCTGGGCCACCTGCTCAGACTCCGCTGACTTGTAAAGCTTGCTGATAACAAGAATTACTGGATTCTTTGTTGCTGCTTTCACTTCTCTGAGGAACTGAAGATCGTGGGTTTCATTCCCCAAGGGAATGAAGGAAATGAGCTCATTTTTAGGATCCCCTGTTTTTGTCACTCAGATGAGGAAACTGGTCCGCTTAATCTAGGCATCAGTCTCTGCAGTCACTCTTAACCCAGCTGGAAGTCAGCCCTGACATCTGGTCATTTCTGCTGTGATCGCACACCATATGCCTTCTCCTGGAAAGTGATGAACTCGGAAATGGTCCACCCCATAGAGCACCTGGGGTGTGGAGCCTTCTGTGTGTGGGTGGGAGGACAAGGAGGCAGGGGACAGTGGGGAATTCTGCCAGGTTTTCTGCCATCACTTGGATTTGGCAGTTAGCTGTTCCTGGACACACCCAGATTCCAGCTCGTCAACAACTCTGATGGGCGTAATTAAAGTCAAGTCTGGTGTGAATAACATAATTTTTAATGCACGTTTTGCTATATACAATTTAACACACCAAATATTAGTAGTGTATTGCTGGAAAAGCAGTTGTAGATCTGCTGGGATGGGTCAGTCTTTGGACTGAAAGGACAAAGAGTTAAGCCTTTGGGGAGATCCATGATTCAATCTGATATTATTTAATGTTTGTGAGAGTTGTGTGGCCCCGTGAAAGGAAGGTTTTGCAAGAACTGTAGGATTTCGGTCCAAGTGAAATGGCTCTTGGGGCTTCTCTGGTGTCTTCCCACCAGTAAAGAATCTTCCTGCTGTGCAAAAGATGTGGGTTGGATCCCTGGGTCAGGAAGATCCCCTGGAGAAGGAAAAGACAACCCACTCCAGCAATTTTGCCTGGGAAAATCCATGGACAGAGGAGTCTGGCAGGCTGCAGTCCATGGGATGTGAAGAGTTGGACCCGACTTAGCAACTAAACAACAACAAAATGGCTTTTAGAGATTTGGGCAGGAGATGAGAAGATCTGAAAAAGAAAAAAAGTACAAAATCCAGTCAACTTATAAACACAGGTAGGATGTGCAGACCTTGTCATGGAAAAGTCTTCTGTGAAGAGAGGAAGTAATGAGAATAAGTTGAAGGCAGTGTTGGGATCTCCAGACCACTCCCTCTTGAAGTTATGGGCGTGTGGTCACAGCCACAGGGAAGAGCGTGCGAGTATCCGTGCATCCAGTCAGCATCCTGTCCAAATCACTAGCCAAGCACACCCAGGCATTCTAAGGAGATAATCCCAGAGTGTTGAATACGTGAAAGGAAATAAGGGCTTCCTGAACTGGTGGGGGTGTTAATCTCCTCATTGGCCACAGCCCAGACCTTGAGCCTGGTTGAGTCTCTGGTGAAAAGCTGGTGGTGACTGTCCTCCCTGGTGAGTGGGTATCTTCCGACCAGAGGAAGGTTGAGAATCCAGTGGATACAGTTTTCTGTGTCTTTCAAGAAGAATTTCTACATATGTGGTATTTTATGACCTTGCAACATATGATTTTAGCCCATTAAACTGGCAGTCTTGTAAACTACAACATAAAATGTGCAACTGAGGGAATGTATTTAGATTTGTAACTCTCATTTGAAACCTTCCTAAGTTTCTGTACAGTTCTGGAACATTTATAAGAATTCTGGGTTAACAATGTTTTATAAGCTGAATGTATTAGAATTATTTGGCATTAAAAAAGGATGGCTTTTTTAAAAATTCAGATAACTGAAGAACTTTACAAGGAAATAGATGTATAAAAGAAGTTTAAAATGTTCGTAAATGGGTCTGTAACCCCTTAGAGGTAATTATTTAAGTTTGTTGGATATAGAGTTGCCAGATTTAGCAAATAAAAATATATAGCACTAGGTCAATTTGAATTTTAGATAGTTCAAATTTAATTAGGCAGCATGTATTTTACCTGGCAATCTTAGCTGGACTTATCAATGGAATAAAAAACCTTTATATGTCGAACTTAAAAGCATGACATTGTCTAAGGCAGTAATCACCCTGCCAGGGTCCTGGGAAGGTGTTCATTCTCAGCATCAAAAATAACCTAACCTATAGGATCAGAGAGTAAATTAATGTTTTTGCATTTTTTAGCTTTGATAATTTGAATATTTGAAAAATAAAGGAACCTCTGAATAATGGTTTCTGTATATAGATGCTGCCCTTAAGGACATAAAAAAAAATCATATGAACAGATGAAGAGTTTGACCCCTTTCTGTAATTAGCACTTGAAGTTTTTTTAAAAAGTGTCTGGATTCTGGAAGTAAAATCTTGAATCAAATTTAACTGAATCAGGTTAAGTGTGGGGCTTCA
The DNA here is from genome assembly GCF_049115385.1 of Moschus berezovskii. Taxonomy (NCBI): domain Eukaryota; kingdom Metazoa; phylum Chordata; class Mammalia; order Artiodactyla; family Moschidae; genus Moschus; species Moschus berezovskii. Next base: position 17,424,692 of record NC_142483.1, read on the forward strand.
CTGAGTGCTTTCTGTTTCATCTCATTACACACTCCCCCAGACCCTTACCACGGTCCCTCCATTTTGCAGGTGAGCAAACTGAGGCTTGTGTTCAAGGATACACAGCCAGCATGTGGCAAAGCTGCGATTTGGTCCCACTCATTCTCACTCCAGACCAGCATTCTCCCCCACCAAACCAGGCACACCAGACTCAATAAGAAACCTGCAGGTCAGGGGCTGTGAGGAGGAAAAAGAGAACTTCCAGGTTTTATTGTATACCCTTGGGTATTGTTTGAATTTTCTGTTTTAAATAAAAGCATGTATTTGTTTAGTAATTAGACAAAGTGCTAAAAAGCTTTTTATTCTTTTAAGTCGATTAAACAATGCCCATGCCAACATGTCCTTCTGGGCCAGCTTAGCCTCAAATAACTCTCAGCCAACCCCAGGAGTTCCTGATAACATGCGGGGCTGGAGCAACAAAGCTGCACTGGTGACCCAGGCACAGCGGAGACCCTCTGCTTCTCCTTCTGTTGGGCTCCAGTGTTGGGAAGTGGAAGTTTGAGACTGTCTCTTCCAGAAGCCTGGAGCCTGACCCACGCTGAACACTCTGAGGTGTCCTTCCTTCTGCCATTCAGTGGCTATGGATGACATTTCCTGTACCTTGTACTTCCAAACAGTAGGGTATAGGATGCTCCTGAAAAAATGGATATGTATATATCCCTCCTTCTTGGAGATTTATAATACACGTTAGCATATTAAATGTCCTAAAAAGTCCTGCAAAGCTGGAGCAAAGCTGCTTAAGTATGTTGGAACAGTATGTCCTGAATTTATTGTCCATGGAACCCTTTATTCACATAACTCCTTTTAGTATCTTGAGCTCCATCCACCTTGGGAAACACCATCCTGATTGAACAGGGACAATCGGATTCCCTCAAAGACTTAAGCTCTAGTCCTTGTCAATAGACCCTACTGAAGATTCACACATGTGTCATGTGAATGGGCAGATGTGAGGATCGGAGACTGAAGACACGTGGTCCCAGACACCACCGGCAGCCAGGGCCATTCACCATGGGTGCTGGTGGGGCGGGAGTCAGTGGAGACAAGGGATGCCTTAGAATTTGAGGAAGGCAACATGGGGATTCCAGGGGGAGTGAAAGTGTCACAAGTCAAGTTATCCAAAAGCAGCAAAAAAAAAAAAAAAGAGGGGCCAGTGGGAAAGATTTTAGTCTTGACAGGGGAGATCCTCATGACTCAAAACAGGTGTTTCCAGTGACTGATGCCATTCTGTGTGTAATAAGGAGTGTGTCCTAGCAATGATCTTGTATAGCATGCAGACTGCTCCAATCATTATGTTTCACAACCAGCCTGGGGGTTGGGGCAGGGAGCGTGCATTTTATGTAAGGTTGCATGATTGCGACAGATCTCACCTTTGTATAATGGTTTCCAACTGGTGAAGCAGGCTCTGGTTTGGACCTCACACAGCGTCTTCCACACCAGGCTGTGTCTGGACCTCAAGCAGGTTGCTCTCGGAAGGCAGTCAGTGCTCTGACTAGAACCCTTCAAAGGCTCTTTGTTTGACATAAAGACCAAACTCCTTGTGGTGGCTTCTACCTACTCACCCCTTCAAGGTCACATCCTCTATTCTCTTCTTCCCCCGCTGGCCTCCCCTCACACTGCCTGGCTTTCAGTTTCCCCCTCCGGGCCTTTGCACAGCTGTTCCCTCCACCTGCAGGGCTCTTCCTTCTACCTTTCGGTCTCAGCTTAAATGCCATTCTCTCCCTGGCTCCCCTCAGTCCATGTGAGGGGGCATCAGAGGGCAGACACACTGAAATCATGATCACAGAAAACTAGTTGATCTGATCATATGGACCACAGCCCTGTCTAACTCAATGAAACTAAGCCATGCTGTGTGGGGCCACCCAAGACGGACGGGTCGTGGTGGAGAGGTCTGACAGAATGTGGCCCACTGGAGAAGGGAATGGCAAACCACTTCAGAATACTTGCCTTGAGAAACCCATGAATAGGATCAAAAGGTCTGGCCCTTAGGGGTATTCTATTAGGATGATACTCTATCTTCAGAACAAACTGTGCAGATAAGGGACTGCCATTCCCACTTAACAGATGTGAATACTGAGACCTAGAGATAAAGAAGTCAGGCTCCAGTTGCTGATAGTGAAGTGACATAAAAGGCAGGATTTCAGGTTCTCAGGATTAATTCCCTTTGCCAGATCCTGTGGGTATAAAATGGTCCATTAACTCCGGACCTCATGTGACCAGTTGCAAACTCTGAGCTGGTGGTGTTGCAATTAGTGGGTCAGAATCACCAGGGTGGGGCTAGCATGAGGCAAATGAGGCACTGGCTTGGGTGCAAACTTTAAAGGGGGTGCCGAACAACTCAGTAATCAAGATAAATAATATTTTATGCATTGTTTTGAAGAATTAATTTTAATAATTATTCAAATTAATGCAGATACATCTATAATGATCAAAGTATCAAAATCTTAAAGACAAGATCCAACCTTGCATTTTCATGATTCTGCCTCATTCAACTCACGCTGATCCTGCTCCTGGGATCTGCAGATCTGTGCATTCAGTGGGCACACTTGAGAAGGATGACATTGGAGAAAATAGCACCCTCTTTTGGCTGGTAGTGAACACTGCTCCTTTTCCAGGGAGCCAGTTCCCCTTCTTTGCCCCTTGAAGCAGCAGCATCTCTGTGCCAGAAGAGTCTCTTCTGGCAACACAGTGCTTTTTGCCATGATGCTTTAATGAGGCATCTAGCTTAAAAGGTAGCAGGCAGGTCAAATGATGCTGTTGGAGCCCCAGGCCCACCGCTTCCCACTGCCCTTTGCTCTGAGCTGGGTCCTGTTGCTTTTCTTGTTACCACCTGTGTGGACATGCCCTGTGACCTGTCTCCATTTCTGTGGAATATGCTCAAGCTGCCTGTTAATAGGAGGTTGGCTTTTCCAGCCTCACCATGAAAAGGGACAGTGAAGAAACAGGGCCAAGAGGCTTCTCACAGCTGCTGACTGGTGAGCAGGGAGTTGGCTGCTTCCTTAATGGCAGTTTCTTACTTTTCTTTTAAAGGTTTGGTAGCTTCGGACACGACTGAAGTGACTTAGCAGCAGCAGCAGCAGCTTCATTTTATTTATGCTTTACTTTTTACTTTGAAATAATTTCAAACGTGTGTGAAAGTTGCAAAAAAAACCCCCTCACTTACATATCCTTCATCCAGATTTACCAGGGAAACTTTAGCCACACTCGCTTTTCATCGTTCGTTTTCTCTAAACATAGATTATTTTTTTTGGAACCTTTTGAGAGTAAGTTTGGGACATGATGACCTTTTACCCCTAAATCCTGCAGGGTGAATTCCCAAGAATAAGTACATTCTCCTACATAATCACAGGACAATTATAATTATAAAATATTATAGCAATTATAAAACTTGAAAGTTTGCAATTATATGATATTATTACCTAATCTACAGACCTTATTCAAATTTTACCAATTATCCTAATAATGTCCTTTATAAAAGGATTTTCTTTCTGATCTAGAAGCCAATCTAAGATTAAGCATTGTTCTTAGCAGGCTTGTCTCCTTGGTCTCTACTCTTTCATATCCTTGACAATTTTGAAGTGTACAGGCCAGTTATCTTGTTGAAGCTCCCTCAATTTAAGTTTGTTGAGGTTTTCCCATGATTGCAATCATCTGATGCATTTTGGGCATGAATACTATGTACATGTCTCATGGAATTTTGTTTTATATTTATTTTTATTTGTTTATTGTGGCTCCACTGGGTTTTACTTGCAACGGGTGGGATCTTCAGTCTTTGTCGCAGCATGCAGCATCTTTAGTTGCGGCTTGTGGGATCTAGTTTTCTGACCAGGGGTGGAACCCCAGCTCCGTGCATTGGGAGTACAGTCTTAGCCACTGGACCACCAGGGAAGTCCCTCTTGTAATGTCTTAAATGAGCTTTTCCTTGTGTTCACAGGGCATCTATGTGATTCTGAGACACAGGGAGCAGACTGATTTAAAAGCTCTTACCAACAGCTAACATTTATTGAGCACTTGCTATTTGACACTCCTCTCAGCATTTGTTGATTTGGGGAATTTTCTCCCCTTGAAACAATGTTACACGTGATGCTTATGTTGGATCACAACAATATAAAAAATAATAGCTGTTATGGACCCTGTTAGGGTATTGAGGGTATTAAGCTCTATTTTAGGCCCCATATTATACATACTCTTCACATGTGTGTGTGTTGTTGATAAGGTCGTATCCGACTCTGGCGACCCCATAGACTGTAGCCTACCAAGCTCCTCTGTCCATGTGATTTTCCAGGCAAGAGTACTGGAGTGGGTTGCCATTTCTTTTTCCAGGGGATCTTCCCAACCCAGGGATTGAACCCAGATCTCCTGCATTGTCAGGCAGATTCTTTACCATTCAGCCACAAGGGAAGCCCCCTCTTTACATATTCAGTTCAGTTCAGTCACTCAGTTGTGCCTGACTCTTTGCAACCCCATGAACTGCAGCACGCCAGGCCTCGCTGTCCATCACCAACTCCCGGAGTCCACCTAAACCCATGTCCATTGTGTCGGTGATGCCATCCAACCATCTCATCCTCTGTCGTCCCCTTCTTCTCCTGCCCTCAATCTTTCCCAGCATCAGGGTCTTTTCAAATGAGTCAGCTCTCCTCATCAGAGGGCCAAAGTATTGGAGTTTCAGCTTCAACATCAGTCCCTCCAATGAACACCCAGGATTGATCTCCTTTAGGATGGACTGGTTGGATCTCCTTGCAGTCCAGGGACTCTAAAGAATCTTCTCCAACACCACAGTTCAAAAGCATCAATTCTTCGGTGCTCAGCTTTCTTTATAGTCCAACTCTCACATCCATACATGACTACTGAAAAAACCATAGCCTTGACTAGACAGACCTTTGTTGGCAAAGTAATGTCTCTGCTTTTTAATATGCTCTCTAGGTTGGTCATAACTTTCCTTCCAAGGAGCAAGCGTCTTTTAATTTCATGGCTGCAATCACCATCTGCAGTGATTTTGGAGCCCAGAAAAATAAAGTCAGCCACTGTTTCCCCATCTATTTGCCATGAAGTGATGGTACTGGATACTAGGTTTTTAAAGTCTCCCTACAACCTAGTATTACTACTATCCTCAATTTGCTGTAAGGAATTAGAGCCCCAGAGAGGGTGATTCACTTGCCACAGATCACACTGCTAGTAAGGGGCACAGCCAGGACTGTTCGACACCGGAGTCTGAGCACCTGGTCAGTCTCCTGTACCATGTCTTCCCTGGTACACAGCAGTGACATGTCTCCATCAGTATTCCATCTCAGAACACCAAGAACAATCCACGTCCTCATCCCCTGACTCCCTGTAAATATGGAGCTTTCCCTCATTTTCTGAGGCCTTCTGCTTACTCCACACAGAAGGCACATGAGAGCTTGGGAGACACCCCAGGCTGTGAGTAGGGGACCTGAGTAAGTGTGTGGTGTTCTCTAGGGGCAGATACCCCGTTTGAGTCATCACGCATTAGGCAATTATTTATAAACCATTGAAAACCACATCAATCAGAGAGACAGGGTGAGGAGGGTATTTATGAGCAGAAGGTGTCATTATTTAACCAATTAGTGATTGATGAGTGTCACAAAGCAGGAATCCTATTTAAGAATGGAATTTTCCCTGCACAGGCAGAACCTGCTCCAGAGTCATCCCCAAACTGGATTTAGACGCAGGCCAGTCATTCATAGCACATGGCCTTAAGAAATCAGCCTACTAAGTGTGCGAGGGGTACAAAGATATTTAAAACAGCTTCTGCCCTTGGGGGACTCAAAAATCGATACTTAATGGGATTTATCTTTGGTTTCAGTGAGTTTTCTGTGCTTCTGAGCTACCATTCTATATCCTGTGGCCACAAAACTGTCATGATTTTGAATTACCAATGTAAATCTGGGACCCAAACCTTCTTGAGTCCCATTGGCCACCATTTTATCTGGACTATTGTGATTTCTCTGACTGCAGAATCAGGGAGGGTGGTCAGCAATTCTGGCTGGCCCAAGACTGAGAGGAGTGGGGGTGGTATTCAGTGTAAAGACAGGGAAAGTCCGAAGCAAATCAGGATGAATTGGTCACACTGATGTTGGGAACATGCGTGGCAGGAGGGGAATGGGTAGGTGGGAGAGGAATTATAGTAGCCAACACTTATTTTGTTAAGAATTTAGTAACACTGAGAAGAAATATATGAATTAAATACTTTATTACCCCTATTTCACAGAGGTTTAAACTGGGACCCAGAGAGAGTAACTTGTCAGAAATGCACATTTAGTAAATGGTAGCCGCTAAGGGTCGGACATGACTGAGCGACTTCACTTTCACTTTTCACTTTCACACATTGGAGAAGGAAATGGCAACCCACTCCAGTGTTCTTGCCTGGAGAATCCCAGGGACGGGGGAGCCTGGTGGGCTTCCGTCTATGGGGTCACACAGAGTCGGACGCGACTGAAGTGACTTAGCAGCAGCAACAGTCAGGCCTTCCAGAGAGCAATCTGTGTTTTCAGCCATTACTTTGCACTGTCTCAGAGGTCTCATGTGTAAACATGATGCAGATAAAGTCTCAAAAAATACATTTTAAAAGTTGTCCATTTCTGTGAAGCTCAAGAAAATACAATGTATCTCTGAATGCCTAAATTGCGGCTTAAATCACAAGTTCTTTTGGGGGAATAAAGAGCATGCAGTTTTTTAAAAAGTAAAAAGAAACTATATTGCAAATTAATTCTCAGATTGGAAGCAGACTCTGCTGGAAACAGAAGTGAGTGGAAGTTGTGTTTCCATAGAGACCCAGTCACATCTAACCCGGCAGTGATCACATGACATGTAGCCACAGTGATGTGGAACTGCCATCGCTAAAACGAGGCTCAGCAAATGCTTGGTTTGGCTCGGTCATCTTCGCAGCCCTGTGAGGCTGATGCCATTATCAGTTCTTCATCTTCATTCCCTGTCTCTCCATGAAGAAACTCAGGTTTACAGAGAGAGTTAATAGATGGTGGAGTAGGCTTCATGAAACCAGAGCCCACCATCTTCACTAGAAACGTGTTCAAATGACTCAAACACCCAGATCTATTGTTTCCTCATCTGCGCCACCATCTGTGGGTTCTTGCCAGCCCAGCAGTCATTAATCACAATTCAGTACCTACATCCCTGGTTTCCCTGGCATATTACATCTTCGCTAATCTAGCCATGTGGCTCAGGTCAGATAGGAAAGGGTTTCTTAAACAAGACATAAAAGCTCACTAAATTAACTAAATTAAAATTAATGTTTTTTAATTCCAAAATACTAAAGAAAGAGATGGGCTTCCCTGGTGGCTCCAATGGTTAAAAAAAAAATCCACCTGTAATGTGGGAAACCTGGGTTGGGAAAAACTGCTCAAGCCCGTTAATCTTGGACATGAAGATTAAGATTGCAGTGAGATGCCATCTTTTGCCCACCAGATTGAAAAAAGCCTTACTGTGTCAAGTGCTGGAAAGATCCTAAAGATATTCTCTTACATTGTCTTCTAAAAGTTTACAGTTTTGCCTTTTATACTGAAGTCTTAATCTATCTTGAATTACTGTGGGAGAAGTGAGAATCATTAAATTCTGTTTTTTTCAACATGAATAACTGTTTTAACAAGTTTTACTTAATTGTCTTCCTTTCCCTGGTGATCTGAAATGACAGCTTTGTCATAAACCAAGTTACCCTATGTACATGAGTATGTTTCTCTGTTTTTTGTTTCATTAGTGTTTTTATCTATCTTTACCTGAATACATGGGCTTTCCAAGTGGCTCATATGGTAAAGAATTCACCTACCAATACAGGAAACTCATGTGCAATTCCTGGGTCAGCAAGATCCCCTGGAGAAGGAAATGGCAACTCTCTCCAGTGTTCTTGCCTGGGAAATCTCATGGACAGACGAACCTGGTGGGCTACAGTCTGTGGGGTTGCAAAGAATTGGGCACAACTAAGCAATAACAGCCTGAATACATACTGTCCTAACAACCATACATTTTAAATAAGCTTGATAGCTACCTTTTCTTCTTCATTGGGAGTATTCTGGCTTTTCTTGGACCTTTGCTCTTCCAATAAATCTTGTAATCAGCTCATCTTTTTGAAGAGCCCTGTTGAGATTTTGATTAGAATTACTTCTGATTTTGAAGGAAGTATTCCTAATTTTTCATTATTCAGGCTCATATTTGCTGGAGGTTTTTGGTAGATGCCATTTAACTGGTTAAGTAAGTTCTCCACTTAGTTTTCTATGAGTTATTGCCATGAGGGACTGTTGGATTTTATGTTAAAATCTTGCAACTATTTAGATGATCTTAAAATTTTCCTTTTATGTGTTGATGTGGTTAACTACAAGAATGTTTTCCTACCTTGGTTATAAAGTATCATCCTTTTATGTGTTGCTGGACTCAGCTTACTAGTATTTTATTTAGAATTTTTACTTCTGTGTGTTTGAGTTATTTTTGAGTCATAATTGGTGTGACTGCTTTGGTATCAAATTTAGACTGGCATCATTAAGTGAGTTGGGAATATGCCTTATCTTTCTATTTTCCAGAGAAACTGATGAATCAGTAGAATGATCGATCTGTTTGTTGAAAGTTTAGATATGCTTGCAAACTTTCTTAATATTTTTGGACTTAATGTTTTCCTTTGATTAAAGATTTCATCCATTTCCTTAGTAATAAATTATATATTTTCTGTAGTTTAGAACTGACATATTTTGTTGTTGAATTGAATTGTTGTTATCATTATACAGCGATCCTCTCCATTCTTAATATTTTTTTCTTGTTAGTCTATGTTCAGTTCAGTCAATCAGTTGTGTCCAGCTCTTTGCGACCCTGTGGACTGCTGCACGCCAGGCCTCCCTGTCCATCGCCAACTCCCAGAGCTTGCTCAAACTCATGTCTGTCGAGTTGGTGATGCCATCCAACCATCTCATCCTTTGTCATCCCCTTCTCCTGCTTTCAGTCTTTCCCAGCATCAGGGTCTTTACCAATGAGTTAGTTCTTCGCATCAGGTGGCCAAAGTATTGGAGTTTCAGCTTCAGCATCCGTCCTTCCAATGAATATTCAGGACTGATTTCCTTTAGGATGGACTGGTTGGATCTCCTTGCAGAAACACAGGACTCTCAAGAGTCTTCTCCAACACCACAGTTCAAAAGCATCAATTCTGTGGCACTCAGCTTTCTTTGTAGTCCAACTCTCACATCCATACATGACTACTGGAAAAACCATAGCTTTGACTAGCTTTGTTGGCAAAGTAATGTCTCTGCTTTTTAATATGCTGTCTAGGTTGGTCATAGCTTTTCTTCCAAGGAGCAAACGTCTTTTAATTTTATGGCTGCAGTCATCACCTGCAGTGATTTTGGAGTATTAGTCTCTGTTATCTAACACTAATTTAGCTACACTACCTTTCTTTTGGATGTTTGTCAGGTGTATAACTTTCTGCACTTTTACTTTCAACCTTTCCAAATTCGGATGTTTTAGGAGTACCTCTTGAAACAATGCCTCTTAGACTTTTTTAGCATTCAACTTGACAACTTCTGACTTTTAACTGGTGTGTTAATTTATGTTTATTGTGATTGTTAGTATATCTGGCCTTATTTTTACTACCTTTTTTTTGGGCGGGGGGAGTGTCACTTTTTAATATAGTTCTCTTGGGTTGATTGACGTTTATTATTTTGCTGTTGACGTATGTCATTTTCCTCCTTCTATTAGTTCTAAAGATATATATGTATGTACATATGTACATATATAGATATATGTCTTACTTTAGTGAATACTGACTAGTTTTCTGTGATTATGATTTCAGTGTGTCTGCCCTCTGATGCCCCCTCGCAATACCTACCGTCTTATTTGAGTTTCTCTTACCTTGGTCGCGGGATATCTCTTCACAGCTGCTCCAGCAAAGCGCAGCCGCTGCACCTTACCTTGGATGAGGGGTATCTGCTCAAGGCCACCCATCCTGACCTTGAACGTGGAGCAGCTCCTCTCGGGCCCTCCTGCACCCGCGCAGCCACCGCCTATTGGAGGTGGGGTAGCTCCTCTCCTCCTGTGTGTGGTCGGTTGCGCCGGGCGCGTCTCCCGCGTCTGCACCGCCGGGAGCCGACTAGAAAACTAGTCGATCTGATCACACGGACCACAGCCGAATGTGGTCCACTGGAGAAGGGAATGGCAAACCACTTCAGTATACTTGCCTTGAGAACCCCATGAACAGTATCAAAAGACAAAATGATAGGATACTGAATGAGGAATTCCCCAGGTCGGTAGTTGCCCAGTATGCTACTGGAGATCAGTGGAGAAATAACTCCAGAAAGAATGAAGGGATGGAGCCAAAGCAAAGCAAATACCCAGTTGTGGATGTGACTGGTGATAGAAGCAAGGTCCGATCCTGTAAAGAGCAATATTGCATAGGAACCTGGAATGTTAGGTCCATGAATCAAGGCAAATTGGAAGTGGTCAAACAGGAGATGGCAAGAGTGAACGTAGACATTCTAGGAATCAGTGAACTAAAATGGACTGGAATGGGTGAATTTAACTCAGATGACCATTATATCTACTACTGTGGGCAGGAATCCCTTAGAAGAAATGGAGTGGCCATCATGGTCCACAAAAGAGTCTGAAATGCAGTACTTGGATGCAATCTTAAAAATGACAGGATGATTTCTGTTCGTTTCCAAGGCAAACCATTCAATATTACAGTAATCCAGGCCTATGCCCCAACCAGTAACGCTGAAGAAGCCGAAGTTGAACGGGTCTATGAAGACCTACAAGACATTTTAGAACTAACACCCAAAAAGATGTCCTTTTCATTATAGGGGACTAGAATGCAAAAGTAGGAAGTCAAGAAACACCTGGAGTAACAGGCAAATTTGGCCTTGGAGCACGGAATGAAGCAGGGCAAAGGCTAACAGAGATTTGCCAAGAGAATGCACTGGTCATAGCAAACACCCTCTTCCAACAACACAAGAGAAGACTCTACACATGGACATCACCAGATGGTCAACACCGAAATCAGACTGATTATATTCTTTGCAGCCAAAGATGGAGAAGCTCTATACAGTTAGCAAAAACAAGGCCAGGAGCTGACTGCGGCTCAGATCATGAACTCCTTATTGCCAAACTCAGACTTAAATTGAAGAAAGTAGAGAAAACCACTAGACCATTCAGATATGACCTAAATCAAATCCCTTATGATTAAACAGTGGAAGTGAGAAATAGATTTAAGGGACTAGATCTGATAGATAGAGTGCCTGATGAACTCTGGACAGAGGTTCGTGACATTGTACAGGAGACAGGGACCAAGACCATCCCCATGGAAAAGAAATGCAAACAAGCAAAATGGCTGTCTGAGGAGGCCTTACAAATAGCTGTGAAGAGAAGTGAAAAGCAAAGGAGAAAAGGAAAGATATAAGCATCTGAATGCAGAGTTCCAAAGAATAGCAAGGAGGGATAAGAAAGCCTTCCTCAGCGATCAATGCAAAGAAATAGAGGAAAACAACAGGATAAGAAAAACAAGAGATCTTTTCAAGAAAATTAGAGATTCCAAGGGAACATTTCATGCAAAGATGGGCTCGATAAAGGACAGAAATGGTAGGGACCTAACAGAAGCAGAAGATATTAAGAAGAGGTGGAAAGAATACACAGAAGAACTGTACAAAAAAGATCTTCATGACCAAGATAGTCACGATAACGTGATCACTGACCTAGAGCCAGACATCTTGGAATGTGAAGTCAAGTGGGCCTTAGAAATTATCACTACGAACAAAGTTAGTGGACGTGATAGAATTCCAGTTGAGCTATTTCAAATCCTGAAAGGTGATGCTGTGAAAGTGCTGCACTCAGTATGCCAGCAGATTTGGAAAACTCAGCAGTGGCCACAGAACTGGAAAAGGTCAGTCTTCATTCCAATCCCAAAGAAAGGCAATGCCAAAGAATGCTCAAACTACTGCACAATTGCACTCATCTCACACGCTAGTAAAGTCATGCTCAAAATTCTCCAAGCCAGGCTTCAGCAATACGTGAACCATGAACTCCCAGATGTTCAAGCAGGTTTTAGAAAAGGCAGAGGCACCAGAGATCAAATTGCCAACATCCGCTGGATCATGGAGAAAGCAAGAGAGTTCCAGAAAAACATCTATTTCTGCTTCATTGACTATGCCAAAGCCTTTGATTGTGTGGATCACAATAAACTGTGGAAAATTCTGAAAGAGATGGGAATACCAGACCACCTGACCTGCTCTTGAGAAACCTGGATGCAGGTCAGGAAGCAACAGTCAGAACTGTACATGTAACAACAGACTGGCTCCAAATAGGAAAAGGAGTACATTAAGGTTGTATATTGTCACCCTGCTTATTTAACTTATATGCAGAGTTCATCATGAGGAACACTGGGCTGGAAGAAGCACAAGCTGGAATCAAGATTGCTGGGGGAAATATCGATAACCTCAGATATGCAGATGACACCACCCTTATGGCAGAAAGTGAAGAGGAACTATAAAGCCTCTTGATGAAAGTGAAAGAGGAGAGTGAAAAGGTTGGCTTGAAGCTCAACATTCAGAAAACAAAGATCATGGCATCTGGTCCCATCAATACTTGGGAAATAGATGGGGAAACAGTGGAAACAGTGTCAGACTTTATTTTTTGGGGCTCCAAAATCACTGCAGATGCTGATTGCAGCCATGAAATTAAAAGACGCTTGCTCCTTGGAAAGTTATGACCAACCTAGATAGTATATTAAAAAGCAGAGACATTACTTTGCCAACCAAGGTTCGTCTAGTCAAGGCTATGGTTTTTCCCGTGGTCATGTGAGAGTTGGACTGTGAAGAAAGCTGATTGCCGAAGAATTGATGCTTTTGAACTGTGATTCTGGAGAAGACTCTTGAGAGTCCCTTGGACTGCAAGGAGATCCAACCAGTCCATCCTAAAGGAGATCAATCCTGGGTGTGCATTGGTAGGACTGATGCTAAAGCTGAAACTCCAATACTTTTTCCACCTCATGTGAAGAGTTGACTCACTGGAAAAGACTCTGATGCAGGGAAGGATTGGGGGCGGGAGGAGAAGGGGACGACAGAGAATGAGATGGCTGGATGGCATCACCAACTCGATGCACATGAGTTTGAGTGAACTCTGGGAGTTGGTGATGGACAGGGAGGCCTGGCGTGCTGTGATTCATGGGGTTGCAAAGAGTCAGACAGGACTGAGCGACTGAACTGAACTTAGTGAATACCACTGACTTTTTAACATACATTTATTAATGAAGGTGAAAGTTAATGTACTAATTCATTTTCTACACAAATGCAAAGGCATTAGGATACTTTAACTTCAATCACCTTTTTTTCTGATTTATTGTTCCCAGAATTTTAGTTCTGACTTTGTGTTAAACGTACAAATTATATGTGATTTTTGTCATCATTATTGTTTTCTACAGAGTTTTGTTTTGATTTGACCATATTTACCTATGCCTTCTCTCAGATTTTCTTTTCAGTTCAGTTCTTAATTGAGTCTGGCTTCTTCTTCCTGAAATGTGTCTTAGAAGTTCAGTTAGTCAAGCCTTCCAGTTGTAAAATCACTTTGCTTTCATCTGTATCTTACTCTCATTCTTAAAACGGTGAGTATCCAATTCTCAGGTCTTTGAAGATATTATTCTACTTTCTTTAGCTTCCAGTGCTACCATTGAGAAATCTGCTAATTCCTTTTTTTGTAAGTAATCCTTGTTTTTCTTTCTCTTTTAAACTAGCTTCTTTTAAGATCTTTTGTTTTTAGTGTTCGGCAGTTTCACTACTAAGTTTCTTGGTTTAGATTTCTTATTATTTATCCTTCATTATTTATAGGCTTCTACATCTGTGGAGTCACATGTTTTTTATTCTTTGGAAATTCTCAGCTATTACTGCTTCACACTTTTCCTCTCCTTCCTTCTCCCCTTCTTTGATGATTAAATGCAATTTTAGATCTTCTCAATCTATCCTGCATATTCCATATCTTTTTTCATATTTTTCATGTCATATCATTCTGAGTTGATTTATCTGAGTAATTTCTCCAGAGATGTCTTCCAGATCGGTATATTTGACTAATCATGACCTGTGAGAATACTGGGTGCTCTCTTATAGAGAGCTTCCTTATTTGTGCTTGGAGTGAGGAAATGCTGCTCCCCCAAGGCTGCTCTAAGCATTTGAGGGTCCTGAGAAATCTGGGCTCTCAGGTGCAGCTTGTTCAATTTCGAGCTCAAGGATTAGTCTCCCAGTATTGTTTATGGATCTGCTGTACATATTTGTTTTAGGGACAACCATGTGTTCCACTTTTATTTACTGCTGTCTGCCCCCTACTCTTTAGTGTTTTGAGAAAGATGCCTCAGAATATCTGGTCTACCATATGCTGAGATACCATTTGAATTTTAAAAGCCTAAAGATGGCACTGCAAAATTTCACCATGTTTTTGGCATATTCCGTATTATTGAAACAATTTTGAACTCTGATTTCCTTTCCTTTGTTTGATTTAAAATTTAATAACAAGATTGGATTTCTGTTTATCTAAATTTTTAAAAAAAAAATATCTAGGACGGAGAATTGGGGAATTTCCATTAGAAAATGGTTTCCAGTCTGAAATTGTCAGATGAAAGAAAGTTGGGCCATTGTTGTTTAACCTTCTATGAATCCACTGAGTTGTGATGTTATGCAGCCTTGATTGCTTCATCTTGCCCATAAACAGATAATAAAATGTTTTGTCCAAAGCCTAACTAAAATGTTTTGTCCAAAGTCTTTAAACAATTGCCACAGCAGTCTTCAGATCTACTCATGCTAGTAACTGTTGAAATATCCTTCCTTGGTGATTATATGAGCTCTTAGTCGTTACCTCTTTTTTTTCAGTTTCATAATCAAGCCCAGAACTTTGCTAGAAATCAACATCAAGCCTCTTGGTCTCTAGATTTCTGTATCACTCTTTCTATTTGAAGTAGGACCCCTTACTCTAATTAGAGTCTTCTGGCATGACTTACTGAAGATCACTGAATACATTTCTGAGATCATATCTAAATATCCTTTTGGTTTCCTGGGCAATAATTTCTTTTGATCCCTTGACTGGGACTAATTTTTCAGGTTGTTGGGTGTTCTTTCCATGTCTTTTTTTCCTGTCCTGGGCTTGGTTTCCCTCTTGGTGATGTTCTAACCTGACCAAATGGAAGTCTTCCACTGTGATGAGGATTAAGTAAACAGGAACTGGTAGCTTTGCTTTCCCTTTGCCATCTGTTAGATTACATGTGCTCCGTTCCTTTTTTAAATTCATCTTCTTGATCTAAATCTGCTTTTAAATGAAACTTTTCTTTGGCATTCCAGTCTCAGCTATTTTGAGTATTAGACTCTCTTGCTTTTTGTTAATCTTTTGGAAAATTTCTATCATTTTCTAACTTATACAGAGGTGCTTGGAAAATCTGGGCCAGAGGGCTAGTTGTGTAGTGTTGGGGAGGAAGAAAATTTTCTCTACCCTTCTAAGTTCTTCATGAAATACATTAACAGAGGAAAATCAAAGTTTAATAACATGTATATATGGGAGAGAGCCAGGAGAACGGAGTAACTTGCCAACATGGCCAAAATCCTCACCTTGAATATCGTCTTTGGCTAAAGACAACAGAGAATATTTGGAGGTAGTGGTTTGGGACTTCAAAGGGGAGAAGGCAAGTCACATGAAGATGGGAAAGCAAGTGTTCAGTAAATAGGTATTTGTTGGGCCAGGCAGAGACAGTGGACAACAGACTGGAGTCTTAAGATATGTCTGATGATAACTCTATCCTGGGAACAGCCCTGTTACCTGAATTCTTTAGGGATCTAAGGGGGAGGTAAAAGGAAAAATTTCCTGAGTCTTATGTCTCAAAATAATCAATGTAAATTAATCCTTATGCCAAAGAGACATATTTTAGGGTGGCAAATTTTGCTCCCCTACAGCAGTCATACTGTTGTCTCAGAGGCTTCCCTTTCCTTCCCATCCAGGATCCTCTCTGACTTAGGGCTGTTCTCAACTGACATTTTCAACAAATGAATCAATAGTTTAAGAACTGATAACCTCCTGATTATTGAGTCCTTCTTTCCACGATCATATGTTACATTCTGACATGTGTTGACTTGTCTCATGATATAATTTCCTCAACTCTTCCACTGATGTATAATAACTCATCCTGTAATTTATACTAGAGTCAAAATGTATCCCCTAAAACTTTGGTCCTATGTATAAACAGATACTTGACAATTACTTAAGTTACAAATAAATGTATAAGCAGTATTTTGAATTGTTTGTAAAGATTTTTTTTTTTGCCTAAAAATTTCATAGGTTTCTAGATATAAGCTCTTTTAAGATGAGACTTTGCCATATCTTTCATAACCAATTCCATTACTAGTTATGGCCGTAGGCATCTTAGTGGTTAGGACATAGACTGCATTCAGACATACACAACTTGGTTTGGATTCTGGCAATATCACTTATTAGCAGAGTGATTGTGGGTAGATTCACCTCTTTGAGCCTCAATTTCCTCAAATGAGGCTAATTTTCCTTTAAATGAGGCTAATAATAGTACCCACCTCAGGATTGTTGGGATGGGTCATTGAGATAATAGTACCCACCTCATAGGATTGTTGGGATGGTTCATTGAGATAGTATATGTAAAGCACTTGAGCACAAAGTGAGACACTCAGGAAGAACTCAACACGTGATCGCTAATTATCATTTGCCTGCTCTGTGCCAGTCATCATGCTGGCCCCTGGGGAGATGGAGATGGAAAAGGAATTCACAATCAGTGGAGTCAGGAGTCACTGAAATGAGTAAATACAGCTTCATTTACAATGTGCTGCAGGGATATGGGTGATGAACTAGTTCTTTCTCGCATAGGTAATCCGGGAAGACTGCTTTGAGGTGGTGACATATGAATAGCATATTGTGCAGGGGGCTCAATGGTTGGCTTGCAGATGCCATGTGGTCAATTTTTGGAGACTGGATTGTGCGTATTGGCCATAGACCCAGGGATGCTGTCTAGCTGGTATCCATATACATGTGGTATCATGTGTTTTTCATTTTTCTCCTATGTATATTTCCATATGATATAGCATGCAAGTCTCAACCATGTTGCATTTGTACTTGGCCAAAATTTGTACCTGTTGTTCCTCATAATTCCACCGTAGCTTGTGTTTAATCCTTAATAGCTTGATTGAATTGTTACTAATATTTCATCTTATTAAAAGACTCTTAAGTCCTTGGGGGCAGGAAGTGTTCACCCAGAGAGTACGCAGCATGTAGTAGGTCCTTGGTAATGTTTGATGAATGAATGAACTTCTTTGACTGCTGACCCCACTGCTGGCTATGGTATCTTGACTGAGTCTGTTAACCCCTCAGAGCTTTATGTGTAAAGTGGGTTGGCATATCTCCCAGGGTGATTGTGAGGACTAAGTGAGGTGATGCCCAGTGCCTGATCAGTAATAAGCGTGCATTAAACAGTGGTGACCATCGGCATCACTCCGTTCTGACTGGCATGCCACTGAGTCCAGGACCTTTCCATAGACTGCATGGCAGGGTGAAGCCTGGGGTGGTTTGCTGCACCTGCTGGCAGAGGAGAGGTTTCTGAACTCTTTTCTAATGCTGGGATGAGACCTGTCATGTAATAAGGAGTTTATACGGAACATGACTGAAGGTGCCTTTTGGAACTTGGATGGCCCCTTGGACTGCTCCCTGTCCTCCCACCCACCCTTGATTCCTCCATGAGTGTTCAGGGCTGTTACTGACTCGGGGAGGGACCACACATGAGTCCCCTCCTCTCCTCCTGCCTCCTGAGTTTCACTGTGAAATGGAAGCTATTTAAGGCTTCTCTCCTGTCAGTCACCAGGTGGAGAGGAGTCACAGAGAAGGGGACTCCCATTTGGGGCTCAGTGTATCTAAATATAAAACTCTGGGGAAAAAAGCCTCTCTGAATATAGAAACTGCAAACCCTAGGAGGCCTCTGGGGCCACAAACTATGAATTAAAAGAAAGATAACTTACCCATTTTTACGGTTTCGGAGAGGAAAATTAAATTTTAGCTATAAGTGTTTTTATGTGTTCAGACCTGCCAAGTGAAGCTTATTGGTGATTTCGTGGGAACTTCCAGGAAGTCATCCATAAATTTTATTCCCTTATTTATTCATTCACCCCGTCAGCAGCTGTTTGGTGAATGCTCCCTGAGCCTGAGATTTGCTAATAAATGGTAAGTGAGGATTAAAGGTCAGTTTTAGTCCTTGCTGCCTCTCGGGACCTGTTCTGAGGGTGTTGAAGGACTGCTAGCTTGGAAAGAGTTTGGCAGTGAGGAGAAATAAGGCCAGAGAAGATACATGGCCTTTGATGAGAAAATTGTCCCCAAAGCTCTGAGAACAGTTACATGATGCAGCTGTTGAAATCTGAGTGATGAGGTGTTCAACATGCTCCAGCCCTAGCCAGGGAGATTGTCCCATACTCTGGATGCATTCCAGCAGCCCTGACAGGCAGATTTTACGGGGCTTCCAGTGGCCTTGGAGATTCCTCTTTGCTACATTTCTGGTGCTTCTCATCTGTGTCCCATTCTTAGAACTCAAGATCTGCCCAACTCAGCCAGGTTTTGCCAGGTTGGCAGGCCCAAGGCCGAGAAAGTCCTGTTGGGTACTGGTCCCACCTCGGTCTGAAGCAAGAAGCAGGCAAGCCAGGGACTCAGTACAGTAGGAAGACACCTCTGCTGCTGCAGCCACCGCTGCCACTGTGCGTGCGCATGTACACACACACACACAGAGGCTCAGCACATAGTAAATGTTCAGTAAATATTTGTGAAATGAATGAATAAGTACTTTGATGGAAGGAGCCCACAGTATAGTGTGGGTCCAAAGGGAATTTAAGGAAGGCTTCTTGGTATTTAAATTGAGTTATGAAAAAGAGGTCCTAATGGGGGGAACGGAGAAGGCAATGGCAAGCCACTCCAGTACTCTTGCCTAGAAAATCCCACGGATGGAGGAGCCTGGTGGGCTGCAGTCTGTGGGGTCGCTAAGGGTCGGACACGACTGAGCGACTTCACTTTCACTTTTCACTTTCACACACTGGAGAAGGAAATGGCAACCCACTCCAGTGTTCTTGCCTGGAGAATCCCAGGGAAGGGGGAGCCTGGTGGGCTTCCGTCTATGGGGTCACACAGAGTCGGACACGACTGAAGTGACTTAGCAGCAATGGGGGGAAAGACTGAAGGCAGAAGAGGGCGTCAGAGGATAGATGGCTGGATGGCGTCATTGATGCAGTGGACAGGAACTTGGGCAAACTCTGGAAGTTGGTGAGGGACAGAGAGGCCTGGCATGCTATAGACCACGGGGTCAGAGAGTCAGGCACAACTAGGCAACTGAACAACAATATGGAAAAGGGGAAGGCATAGCCAGGCCAAGTGGGAAAGGATGAGAGTTCTTGGCACTGGCTGAGGTGGTAGAGTTCAGCCCCAGTGCCCCTGGGGTGCTAGCAAATGCTGCTGAGGGGGCTAACTGAGGCCTGGTGTTCAAAAACCTAGGCTTGGTGGCAAATAAACTAGACAGAAACAGTATTTGAGTTTTAATGGGTGATGACCTTTATACACTCCTTCCTTTTTTTTTTTTTTTGCCTAGTGAGGTTTAATTGTCCTTAAAATGAAGAAATGGCCATGGTGGGGATTTAACCCATGGTGCTTGAAAAATTTATAAGATGGTCATTTTTGCACCCAAGAACTTTGGAGCTAGATGATCTAGGGTTGGGATTCCCAGTTCTGTGCTTTACAGGTCAAGTTCCTTGTCTCAGAAAAGCACAGTGCCCACCTCACAGCATCAGATGAAATGACCCACATAGGACAGGGTTACTTTGCTTGCCTGTGAACCTGTCTGTCCCTCCAAGCCCTTCTGAGGTAGAGATCCAGCCTGAGTCACTGGCGGGTGCCCAACAATGCTGGGCACAGAATAGGTGCTCAGTAAAATGGCTCCGCGGTAAAGAATCAGCCTACAAGGCAAGAGACAGGGGAGATGTAGGTTCTATCCCTGCGTCGGGAAGATCCTCTGGAGAAGGAAATGGCAACCCACTCCAGTATTCTTGCCTGGGAAGTCCCATGAACAAAGGAGCCTGGGGCGCTACAGTCCATAGAGTCGCAAAGAGTTGGACAAGACTGAGCGACTTGAGCACGCAAAATAAACAATGCCTCGAAGGATTCTGTCGTCGTACTGTGGAAATGTGTGTGGCCCTTTGGGTTCCAGCCCTCCCCCAGGCCCGAGTCAAAGCTTTGGGGCCGAGGCGGGGGTGGCTGGGTTCTGCCACCCCTTCCCCTTCCCCGGCACCTGGCGCTGCACAGGGAACACGGTAGGCGCTCTAGGATGTCTAGAGACAGGTTGGTGGGATCGGGTTGTGTCAAACACCAACTTTATCCTCCGGGCTTCACGCTATGACCTGGGAATGCCGAGGGGCTAGGAGTTCTCGCCCCTGAGCCTCCAAGACGGAACGCGGCAGCCTGGGAGCGGCGCGGGGGCGGAGCCAGCTTTTCTGTCGGAGGACGTAGGCCCGCGCACCGCGCCTTTAAGGCGCCCAGCAGAGGCGGCCCTGGAGCTGAGAGCGGGTGCGGGCGGGAGCGCAGCAGCCGGACCTGAGCTGGGGGCCAGGACCCAGGACCGGCGTCTGGATAGCGCAGGGGTTCCAGACGGCTGAGGTCAGGTGAGGTGAGCGCCTGTTGGGGTGGGAGGCGAGGGAGGGGGTGGTGCGCATTTAGGAGGGAATATCCCCGGGCTCCCCCAGTGGCCCCATGACCTACCCTACACTTCCGAGTCCGGACTGCCTGACCTCTCTCCAGAGGGCACGATGCGAAGAAGGGTTGGGGACCTGTACCTCCCTTTTTCCTCCGTTTCCTCGCCCCAGCACCTGCCTCTGCACTCTTCCTTCCAGCCCCTGGATAGGCTTGACATTCCTGAATCCCTGGTCCCTACTTCCCCGGGGCCGGGCCGCCTGCTGCCCTAAGCACCGGGACAAGGTGAGGACCGGTCGGGGACCTGCACGCTTTCTACTCGGCCTCCCCGCTGCTTGCCCCAGCCACTCGGCGTCCTCTCCCCAAGTGCCTCGATGATTTGGAGGCTCCTGCACCCGCGTTACTCCCACTTTCTGGGGAAGGGCTACAGCTCAGCTGCCCTGCCAGCTGCTGTCATCTGCCTCCATCCTGCCCCAGACAAGTGCACCCCTCAGGAGCTTTCCCAACCATAACTCACCTCCAGCAGCCTTTCAAGTCTCCTTTCTCCACCCTGCCTCAGTTCCTTTGCATCCTGTCCTCCGCTCAACCCGCCAGTCAGGTTGCTGGTCCAACCACTCCGACCGCACCGCCCGGCAACCCCGGCATCCCCGGCATCCCCAGGGCTTCCTGGCAGTACTGGAAATGCGGGTTGTGTAACGCTGGCTGCAGGGCAGAGCTCGTGCGGGTTGTGCACCCCTGAACCCGCAGAGGAGTAGAGGAGGCCAGGCTGAAGGAGGGAGGAGGAGGCTGTAGGCTGAAAGGCTGTGCCAGCAGGCCACAGTATGAATCCTTTTCTGTGCCCGCGGGCTGAGTGGTTAAGAAGACATCTCACCTCTCACCTGCTCAGAAATCCCTAATGGCAGACTTCACCTGGCTGGGAGTTAAAAATAGCTTCTTATTAATAATAGCTGACTTACAGTAAGCAAAAACAGGGTGTCAGGCCCCTTCCTAAGCACCTTTGAAAACCTCACCTGCCTAACTCCTACCAATAGCCCCATATGAGGTAGGTGCCTCCACTGTGCCCATTTCTTAGAGGAGAAATGAGAGGGATTCAGAGATGGGTCCCTCTCAGGACACACTGAGTCACCTCAAAGCCCCCATTCTGAACCACTGGGCTTACTTTATTGTAACTAATAAGTTTTTATCAACAACATTTTTTAATACAGAAAGTTAGAAATTACAGAAGTGAATAACCTGTGTCCCTAGCATAAATTTATTTTTCTAAAATTAGGTTTTCAGACCAGCAAGGGATCTTTGGTACCTTCTTTAAGATATTGACTCCCAGAGAGGAGAAGGGACTTGCATGAGGCCACACAGCCTGAAAGTGTCAGGACTGGGGTGCAAAACAGGTCCTGGGATGGTTAATTGGTACTTCTTGGGTTCTCTGATGGCTGCCTCAGCCCTTCAGTCTGGGATCTTTGAG
Source organism: Moschus berezovskii (assembly GCF_049115385.1). Taxonomy (NCBI): domain Eukaryota; kingdom Metazoa; phylum Chordata; class Mammalia; order Artiodactyla; family Moschidae; genus Moschus; species Moschus berezovskii. The sequence continues at coordinate 17,446,899 of NC_142483.1, forward strand.
ACCCTGCCCACCTCCCCTTCTTCATTGTGATGTCCTTCTTTTTCTGCTTCTTTTGATCTAACCCAGCTAGTGAACACACATTTTACCCTCTGCTGCCTTTCTTTAGGTTGTCACCTGCTCTGGGAATGCTCTTCATGGAATCTCTAATGTCTAAATTGTCAAAAGTTCAGAAATAAAACGAATAAATTACCAGAGTAGTAATTAGTAAAAATTTATTGTGCACACTCCAAAAAGACAAAACCAGGAGCGTTAAAACCAAAACAGTGGAATGAGGCTCAGGGATAAACTGTTTTAAAGCAGCTTCAGTTCAGTCGCTCAGTCATGTCTGACTCTTTGTGACCCCATGAACTGCAGCACGCTGGGCCTCCCTGTCCATCATCAACTCCTGGAGTTTACCCAGACTCATGTCCATTGAGTCAGTGATACCATCTAACCATCTCATCCTCTGTCATCCCCTTCTGCCTTCAATCTTTCCCAACATCAGGGTCTTTTCAAATGAGTCAGCTGTTTGCATGAGGTGGCCAAAATATTGGAGCTTCAGCTTCAACATCAGTCCTTCCAATGAACACCCAGGACTGATCTCCTTTAGGATTGACTGATTGGATCTCCTGATTGGATCTCAAGGGACTCTCAAGAGTCTTCTCCAACACCACAGTTCAAAAGCATCAATTCTTCGGCGCTCAGCTTTCTTTATAGTCCAACTCTTACATCCATATATGGCTACTGGAAAAACCATAGACTTGACTAGACGGACCTTTGTTGACAAAGTAATGTCTCTGCTTTTTAATATGTTGTGTAGATTGGTCATAACTTTCCTTCCAAGGAGTGTCTTTTAATTTCATGGCTGCAGTCACCATCTGCAGTAAAGCAGCTTATATAGTGAGAAAGCAGTGGTGGTTTATTCTTTACAGTTCAGTTCAGTTCAGTTGCTCAGTCGTGTCCGACCCTTTGCGACCCCATGAATCACAGCATGCCAGGCCTCCCTGTCCATCACCAACTCCCGGAGTTCACTCAGGCTCACGTCCATCGAGTCGGTGATGCCATCCAGCCATCTCATTCTCTGTTGTCCCCTTCTCCTCCTGCCCCCAGGCATCACAGTCTTTTCCAGTGAGTCAACTCTTCGCATGAGGTGGCCAAATTCTTTACAGTAGTTGGTTATAATATTAGAGTTTTCTTAAATAATAGGAAATTAATCAATAGTTACCTCATATCAACCTTGGGAAACAGTTCAGGTTTTGTGTATGATTTCTAGGGACATGAGCAAGAACTGACATAAGTGAGTCTTCCAAAATAAGTTAAATTAAGCTTTATGTGGCTACACTAGTATCATCTGCTCAGGGAATCTTCAAGGCTGGTCTCCATTTGTTTTTGATTTAACAAAACATTACCTACCCCTTAGGGTCTAACTTGTCTGTCCCCTTGAAAACACTCCCCTGATTTCTCCCCTGCTCTCAACTAAAATCTCTTTCTTTCTCCCTTGGGATGCTGTAGCTGGGATCCTACCACCTTCTGCTCCCATAATGGCGTTTGGGAAGTTCTGCAGCACACAGCTACCTTGTCCTCTTGGGTGCAGTCGTGCTGTCAGGATTGCTAGTGTTCCCCGAGACTCCTCTTCCCACCTGCCTGGTGAAGCCCCAGGACAGAGAGAGAGGTCCATGGGGGATGGGGTGGTTTCTGAAGGAAGGATAAGCTCAGACTTTCTGAAGCCTGCAACCCCAAACTCCATTGAGCTGCAGCTGATCACAGGGAGAATGGCTCAGTGAGGTACTGAATATTATAACTACATGTTTATTCATAATGCTGAGGGGTCCCACCAGAAAAATCAGAGAGACTCAGGTCCAAATACCACTTCTACCACTGGGTAGCTTTGTGGCTGTGGACCAGTTACCTAACCTCTCTGAGCCTCAGCTTCTGGTAATAATACCTGCTTTAGAAGGCAGTGGTGAGATTTAAATAAAGTAAAGCACAGGGCCCAGCATGTGATAAGCACTCAGTAAGTACCTATTAGTATGAAGAGTGACCACTACTTTGAATTATTGGAGAATTATTAACTCATTACTATATGGCTCATACTAATTCTGCTTAGCAATGGGTCAGGGGAATTCAGGCCAAGAAGAGCTAAGTATTTTTTGTGCTCGGAAAGGCCTGCCTGTGAGAATGTCTTCAACTGCATATCATCTGTTGCCTTTACAATTCGATAGAATTGCCTATTTTTTAAGCTTTAAAAATTTATGAGCTTCTAGTTCTGTGAGAATCTGTGTTACCTAGAATGAATGCGTGAAAGTGGTTTGTGCAGTTGTAAGTGATTATGAAACTTAATGATAGGAGGGAATAAAAAAAACCTTAGAGATGACCTTGGTTTGCAGTGTGTATGGTTGGTTCAGGCCTATCTTGGGAGTAAGAGGTTCAATTCAAAGGTTACCTGGGTTTGGAGGAAAGGAAAGCAAACAAATGCTTTATCCTAGTAGGCTAGTGAACTGCTGAGACTGTGGAAATCCACTTCCATGTGCCATATGCTTTTCCAACTCCTGGTTATTTTGACGACTAGATCAGTCATTACAGTGGTGAGTGTTCAGAAGAGGCCAGGAATATCACCCTCAAAGCTAGTGTTTGGAATTTGATGGGAAGCTAGTTCTGCAAATTAAAATAAAATTTTATTAAAAAATTTCTCCTAAATTGATTCTTTACTGGAATATGTTAGGATCCCATTTGATAATTTAAGGACTGTCGAGTTTAGATGTTGTAAGACATAAAGTCAGCACGATATTGTAGAGCCGTTATTCCCCACCCCCCAAAAAAAGACAAAGTTTTATAAGTTTCACAGTTGTATGAAATTAAGCAGCTGTACAACTTTTCTTTGTTTCTGTGACCCTGCAGGGACATAAGCACTTTTCATACTGTCCTTTACAGTGATCTCTGGCCACATATGGCTATTACAGTTAAATTAATTCAAATTAAATAAAATGTACAATTCTGTTCTTCAGTCACACTAGCCGCATTTCAAGAGCTCATGTGCCATGTGGCCAGCAGCTACCATATTAGGCAGAGCAAACAGAGAACATTTCTTTGTTCACAGGAAGTCCTATGGAAGGGACTTCCCTGGTGGTCCAGTGATTAAGACTGCGCTTCCTACGTAGGGGGCCCTAGTTCGATCAGGGAATTAAGATCCCACTTGCAGCATGGTGTAGCCAAAAAAAAAAAAAAGTCCTATAGGATAGCACTAGATCTATAAGGCTATGGGAAAGTCACGTGATTATGGTGTTAAATTCCCTTTTTTCTGGCAAGTCATCTGCAGGCCAAGTAATTGAGTATGCAGAGAATGTTTTATTGTTAAGAATGAAGATGTTAACAAATCCCCTTAGCCTCATTTTGGCTGAATGGCTCGCTGGCTTTTAACAATGCCAGATTCAAAGGATGGGGGAGAAGGGAGAATCAAACGAAATGTCTCTGGGCAGTGCATCTGGCTGCCTGTTAGAACCTTCTCTGACCTCTGCCCCAGTCAAGCTGAATCTGAATCTCTGAGGGTGGGGCCTAGGAATTCCAGGAATCTGTTTTTGTTTCTTTTTTTAAAGCTCCCTGGGGTATTGTGCAGCCAGGGTTGAAAACCTGGCGAGGTATGTATATGGAATCTGGAAAGATGGTACGGATGATCCTATTTGCAGGGCAGCAGAGAAGACACCGACAGAAAGAATAGACTTGTGCTCAGGGAGAGGGTTAGATGACTTGAGAGAGTAGTACTGAAACAGACGGGGCTTCCCTGGTGGCTCGGACGGTCAAGAATCCACCTGCAATGCAAGAGACCTGGGTTTGATCCCTGGGTCAGGAAGATCCCCTGGAGAAGGGAACGGCTACCCACTCCAGTGTTCTGGCCTGGAGAATTCCATGGACAGAGGAGCATATACATTACCATACATAAAATAGATAACCAGCGGGGATTTGCTGTATGATTCCGGGAACGCAAAATCTGTGCTCTGTGACAGCCTGGAGGGGTGGGATGGAGAGGGAGGTGGAAGGAAGGTTTATGAGGGAGGGGACATGTATACTGGTTCATGTTGATGTATGGCAGAAACCAACACAATATTATAAAGTAATTATCCTCCGGTTAAAAATAAAATGCAAACTAAAACAGCTGCAAGACTGTGCCCTTAAAAAAAAATTCCTGAGCACTGAAAGAAATGTTTCAAAGTAGATTTGGTGAGTGACTAAAACTGTTCCTCACTGATTAACTGCGGTAATGAAGATTGGAGTTGAGTGGGCTCACTTGCTGTAGAAGTGCGTCTCCACTGAGGGCAGCTTTACCCCTCAGGAGCATTTGGCACCATCTGGAGACATTTTTGCTTATCAGAACTTGGGGGCCTCTCTCCGCTGGTTAGAGGCAGGGGATACTGCTAATTACTCTCACAGTGCTTAGGAAGTGGATAGGAAAGTCCCTCACAACAAAGAATTAATCTGGCTCCAAATGTCATTTGTGCTATGATTGAGAAACCCTAATTGAGACATAGGGTCCCCTAGGGGCTTCCCAGATGGCGCTAGTGGTGAAGAATTTGCCTGCCCGTGTGGGCGCGGGCAAGAGATGCAGGTTGGAAGATCCCCTGGAGCTTTAAAATGGCTCCTCACTCCAGCGTTCTTGCCTGGAAAATCTCATGGGCAGAGGAGACTGGTGGGCTACAGTTCATGGGCTACAGTCGGATACGACTGAGCAACGGAGCACACACAATCTAGAAGGAATTTTTGCAAACAAAGTCTTCCTTAACCATGGGGATAGACCCCACTTCAAGAAAGATCATGAGAGTCTCCTGAACTAGACCTTCGGAAACCCTCTTGATGATATGTTCAGTCCCAGAAGCCATGTGGCATGTTGTTGCCCGTCGTCGTTGGATGCGTTTCCAGCTGTTCCAAGGAAACTGCTGATTCAGGAAAACAGTACTGCCTGCAGAAGCTATGAGCAGAGGTGCTTACAGTGCTGTAGCTTGACATCCTCTTCTTGTAAAATGTTCACCCGGAGTGACAGCAGCCTTGCTCAGGTGGTTTTCCAGAAGCTGTGGCTCTTGGCTGCTGGTGTTGGGTATCTGCCTCGTGATACACCCAGAAGAGGATTCAAGCCTGACTTGTTTGGGAACTGAGCTATGGACTAGACTCTGGGAGTATAAAGAGAGCGACCAGAACTGCCTACTGATGAAGCATCTGAACAGACCTGGGCACAGCAGCAGTGCAGGGTGGTGGAGCTATATTTCTGAACACTAGTTCACGTGCATGATACACAGTGAGGACAAACAGACTTGGAGTTTGGAGCAGAGAAAATGTATTGCAGGGTCAAGCAAAGGGAACTGGTTACTTCCCCCAGTGGTTTGAGGGGAGATGTTTTTAAAAGGCAAATTAGGGGTGAGGGCTGCAGGGTTTGGGGCTTTCTTCTGCTTGGTTGGTGGTGAGGTAAAAGCTGTGCTCCAGGAATCTTACACTCAGGCTGAAGTTACCATCCTCCATCTGGGTGGGAGCCTTAGTTCCTGTAGAAGAGATTGAAGATACTGTTTTGTGTGTTCCTTGAGGAGGAACCAGGACCTGCCCCAAAGCTGAACTTTTCTTTCTTGACTGCTCCTCTGTTTCTGCAGCCCCTCTCTTCCCTGATTAGCAACTGTTTGAAGGGAGCACAGAAAGGCTTTTGTGCCCAGGAGGGCCCCATAAGGTGCTGCTCGGCTTCAGTGGCATGGCTGGCTAGCTCCTCCCAGGAGAGCAGGCCGGTGCTTCCCAGCTGGGCAGCGAGTACTCATCACCGTCCAGTCCCTGCTTTGAGCAGTTTCCATGCATCATTTGATTTTGTCCCCACACTGAGGATCCAAGAGGTTCTGTGACTTGCCGAGGTCCCTTAGCTGGTAGTGACAGAGCAGAGATGTGAACGTAGGTTATGGAACTGCACAGCTGACCCTCAGAGAAGCATGTACAGGTGGGGTGGTCCCAGGTGGCTCAGTGGTAAAGAATCCACCTGCCAAGTAGGAAATGCAAGTTCGATCCCTGGGTTGGGAAGATGCCCTGAAGGAGGAAATGGCAGCTCATTCCAGTATTCTTGCCTGAGAAATCCCATGGACAGAGGAGCCCGGTGAACTGCAGTCCATGGGGTCACAAAAGAGTCAGACACGACTGAGCAACTGAACAACACAATGTCTTCCTAGCCAAGACTTGAAGGATGTAACCTCAAGTCCCCCAAGCAGGGGTGTGCGGGGGATAGGGGAGCCATTGTGCCGAAGCCCTGGGGGTGTGAAGGAGCATGCCATGTCAGGATGGTAGATCTTTCAGGAAAACAGGGGGCAGGATAAAAGAGGATGACATGTGAAGGATGGGCAGGCTCCAACTTGTCCGTGGCCTTCCGTGTCACGCTGTGGGCCACCGTGAGCCGCCAGTGGAGTGGGGCAGAGGAAGAGAAGAGCTGTGTGCCACTGGGCAGCTTGCTTAAGCTCTCTGGGTCTCAGCTGCCCCTCTGAACTGGAGTCTCTAAAGCTACTCTGATGAGGAATGCCCGTTTCGTTAGTGACCATAATGACCAGAGTGAAGGAATGGCCCGCAGTGGCATTGGTGGGGCAGCACTGTGATTCATGGCTTGCCTGTTTATCATTTGGTATTACACTAAGTGCCCACCGAGGGAAGGCGTGGTGATGCTGAAGTGCCATGGCGCGTGCAGAGATGTAGTAAGACTTGTCTTCAGGGAGCTTGCAGCCTAGTGCAGGGTGCAGCCAGTGTTTCCATATTACAGTAGAAGACAGATCACAAATACTTGTTGGCACGGAGAAGGAAGTCAAGGTTACTGGCGTCTGGGGGACTGAGGGAAGGTTAACTGAAGGAGATAACGCCTAGTTCTGCCAGAATGATTTGTTAGGAGAAGATGGGGGTAGATCGAGTGTGTAGTTCAGATCAACAGAAAATGGGGAAGTGGAGGAAAATACAAAGCTAGTTCAGGTGCCCCCACCAGAGGGTCAGATTGTCAGCCTATCTGGTAACGAATTCCCCGGAGTTTCCAGGTTTTAGGGGGAACGTGGCAATTATAACAGGAATATATCCACTGATGGACTTGCACTTACACACTTGGGTCTCACCCCATCACGCCTCCTCTCTTTCTAACCCTGGTGTCCAGCCAGGCTCCTGGAGCATACATGTTTTGGTTATCTGTCCCTCCCAAGACATAAGGACATTTTACAAATATGAGACCTACCTTGGAAAGTGAAATTATAACCCTTGACAGAGACAGAATTTCATGAAACCACAGCAAGGGATGTTGAGGGGCTGCTTGACTGATTTGTGGAGATTGTAATGGGTGGGAGTCTGGCAATGTGAGACCTGTTAACTGATGAAGAGAAGGAAGGGACTTGAAGCTCAAAGGATTGGGAGGCCTTTGGGAGAGTTGTAAGTAAAATATTTTTGCAAAAAGTTCCCCTGAATGATAGCACTGTGACAACCAGATGTTAAGTGGAAGGACTTAGCGTACTCTTCAGGCAATCCACATGAGATTCATTCTTTGTTCTAAGAATTAGCACAGGCAGCAGTTATTTTGTTCCATATTTGCTATTGATCTTAGAACTGACAGCTTTTGATTTTTACTTATTTGGACAGAGTTCTAAACAAAACTGTCTTTTATTCTTAACTATGAAGTTTTTTTTCTGATGCTGATTTTCCCGAGTTACAGAGATCTCAGGGGAAGAGCTTCTGGTTAAGGAAGGGAGGGACCAGCTCACAAAGGGACCTGGACCTCGTGCTGGAAGCCAGAAATCTTATCCTGATCAAAGTGCTGGCTGTTTATAAGAGAGCGCCTTTTTGTTTCACACCAGCTTTGTCCCTGCAGTTAGAAAATACTGTAGACTTAACTTCCCTCCTTTAGAAATGTCAGAACCCTCTGTAATTTCCTTGCTTTTCCTTTTTAAAACAGTAGTCTTTGAAGCTTAATTTTTAATTGGAGGATGGTTGTTTTACAGTGTTGTGTTGGTTTCTGACATACAGCAACTCAACTGTCAGAACTGTATATATCTTCCCTCTAAGCCTCCCTCCCATTCCTACCCTGCTTTTCCTTTTGGCTTCAGAGCACAGCTTTGAGAAATGGGAGAGTGTTTTGGGGCTCTGAGGTTCTATTTCAGGCCTCTGCCACTGCATACCCATATAGAGGGCTATTTTAATTTCTTTCAGTCATGTGAAAGATAGTCACTTCTGTGATGCTCTTTCTAGCACTTTACCTTTGAGAGCTGACCTCAGCCAATGACAGTGCATACACTGGCAGTAATTCGTGGAGAAGTGTTCGAATGAAAACTTGTTCCAGGCTCCCCAAGAGCCTGCAGACTTGGGTCCTTAGAGGTAAAGGATCAAGTGGCTTTTGGCTTCTCTTTTATCCAGTGGGAGACTGGCTTGTATCCCTGTAGGGTTGCCTGGCTTAAAGCATGGTTTCAGGCAGGTGGTTATTCCAGACTGTCCCCACAGCTGCATCTTGACCCCAGAGGCTTATGCTTTCAAGGTGCTGGGCTAGCTCAGGGCACATGGCGCATGTTTCATTCCCTTGTCTCTTCTCCAGTACGATTTTTTAGAAGACATACCACAGGATATATAAGCTGCATGCCTTCCAGCTGAGCCCCTGCTTGATCTGCCAGCTTCTCCTCTGGCTGTGCCCCTTCTCCCGAGGATTGAGTAGCAAGATTTTCCAGTTCTTTGATCCTCTGTCCATAGGCCCTGCCTGGCTCAGCCAAGTTTCCTTGGCCATAGTGCTGCCCTAGGTGGTAGAAGCAGGGGAGGGGGCCGTGGGCTTGGCTGGTTCTTAAAGCAAAAGCCCCCATGCTGAATCAGGTGCTAGTGATTTGGTATAAAGCAGGACAGTGAATCCTCTTATCAGTACCTTTTCCAGAACTATCAAGGAGATGGAATTTCCGTGACTGTTGAGCATGTGAAAGGTGACTAATGCAGCTGAAGGACTGATTTTTACATTTTACTCAGTTTTGATCAGTTTAAACAGCCACCATGTGGCTAATGGCTACTGCATTGGACTGTATAGGATAGACCATTGCATTTGAGGAGTTTATATTTTTTATTTTATTTTTTAAAAGTTAATTCTTCTTGGCTGTGCCGGCTCTTTGTTGCTGTGTGGGCTTGTCTCTAGCTGCAGTGCGCACCACTCTTTACTTGGGGTGTGCAGTCTTCTCATCGTGGTGGCTTCTCTTGTTGCACATGCGCTCTCGGGGTGCAGGCTTCAGTAGTTGCTGCACATGGAATCAGTAGTTGTGGTCCCCAGGTTCTGGAGCACAGATTCAGTAGTTGGGGTGCATGGGCTTCGTTGTGGAGCACAGATTCAGTAGTTGTGGTGCAGGCATGGGCCTGCAGGAATCTTCCCAGACCAGGGATCAAACCTGAGATCCCTGAAGGGATCTCCTGCATTGGCAGGGAGATTCTTTACCACAGAGCCACCATGGAAGCCCTATGTTGTATTTTTTAATTAAAGAGGGAAAACCTTTTACACGCACATGGTAGCAACTCAAGAGGTATGATTCCTGTCAGTGAAATGTCTCCCTCATCTCTGCCCCGAGCCTCTCAGCTTCCCTTCCCAGCCCCACTCGTATGGTTCTCAGCTTCTTCTGCATCCATTCAGAAACATTTTACACATATATAAGCAATAACACGCATGTTTTTCTCTCTTTCTCATAATGCAAGAGATGTTATTCTACCCATTCTCTTCTGTTCCTTGCTTTTTAAAAGTTAACCATGTACCTTGGAGGTCATTACCCATAGAGACAAATAGAACTGATGGCTTTCCTGGTGGCTCAGGCAGTAAAGCGTCTGCCTGCAATGCAGGAGACCTAGGTTCGATCCCTGGTTTGGGAAGATACCCTGGAGAAGGAAATGGCAACCCACTCCAGTACTCTTGCCTGGAAAATCCCAAGGATGGATGAGCCCAGTAGGCTATAGTCCATGGGGTCGCAAAGAGTCAGACATGACTGAGCGACTTCACTTCACTTCATTATTTTAATGGCTTATATATATAATTATTTTTTGGAAATGCTCAGCCTGTTTATTTCACTTTATGCCCAACCTATAATACGTAGTGGCTTATATTAATTTTATTTGCATTTAATGGCTATACACTATAACTTGTTTATAAAGTTGTACCATCATTTACTTAACATGTCCCTTATGAGTGGGCATTCAAGTTCCAGATTTTTTGACATGATAAGTAATACTATAACAAATAACCCCACACAAACTTATTCTCACGTATGTTCAGGTATGAGCATAAATAAATTCCTGGAAATTAGAGATGATTTGATCAAAGGTGTGTGTATTTTACATTGCTTCAGGTTTTGCCAAAATGCCATCTGTAGATTTTGTTGATGGGAACATATATTTATATGTTGCTGAGGACAGCCCCATAGCCCCAGCTACACTGTCTGTTGTTACACTTTTTGTTCGCCAGTATGGTAAACAGAGATCACCATCACCTTGGAGGTTTAATTTGTGTTTCTCTTGTAAATTAAGATTGAGCATCTTTTTAACTAAGAGTCATTTGTATTTCCTTCCTGTTCAATAATCTGTTCAGATCTTTTGCCCATTTTTCTATTGGATTTTGTTGATTTGTAGGAACCCTTTATTAGTCTGTTGCCTGATATGTATCAACAGATTTTAATCTTGTTCATGCTATTCCTTTCCATGCATCATTTAAAAAGATTTTTATGCAATCAGCTTATTAATCTTTATGTTATGGCCCCTGGGTTTTATATCTTACTGAGAAAGATTTTTCCAGAGTTCTCATGTTTTCTTCTAGAACTTTCATACTTTCCCCCCCTCCTTATGTTTAACTCTTTGATCCCTCTGGAATAATTCAGGGGGTTTGTGGATTTACCTTCCATTACCCATCTGCCCATCTCCTCGTTTTTCTGCTGTGGTGTCTTGGCCAGCATCTCTGCACTGTCCAGCCCTGCTTTTGAGCTTTGTAGTCCCCTCTTGTTAGCCACTGTAGTAGAAATATTGTATTCATTTGCCCATTGGTTGCCAGCTTCCTCTCTTTTCTTTCTGAGCAGAGCTTTTAGGTAACTCTAACCCCAGACAGTTTTCTGACAAAGGTCTGTCTAGTCAAAGCTATGGTTTTTCCAGTAGTCATGTATGGATATGAGAGTTGGACTGTTAAAGAAAACTGAGAGTTGAAGAGTTGATGCTTTTGAACTGTGGTGTTGGAGAAGACTCTTGAGAGTCCCTTGGACTGCAAGGAGATCCAACCAGTCCATCCTCAAGGAAATCAGTCCTCAATATTCATTGGAAGGACTGATGCTGAAACTGAAGCATCAATAGTCTGGTCACCTGATGTGAAGAAGTCACTCATTTGAAAAGACCCTGATGCTGGGAAAGATTGAAGGCAGGAGGAGAAGGAGACAACAGAGGATGAGATAGTTGAGTGGCATCACCAACTCGATGGACTTGAGTTTGAGTAAGCTCTGGGAGTTGGTGATGAACAGGGAAGCCTAGCGTGCTGCAGTCCATGGGGTTGCGAAGAGCCAGACACAACTGAGCAACTGAACTGAACTGAACCCCAGACAGAGAGGGGAGTTTCAATCTTTATTTGAAGGTCTTAGTTAAGTTTGAAGCCTCCAGAAGCCCCTCTCATCCAAGCATGCCTGTTTCCCTCGTTGCCTCTCTCATTTGTGCAGCATAGTAATCACCAGCTCAGCCCTGCACTTTGTTCACATCACAGAATACTTCTTCAACTTTCCTGCCCTCCTGGTTAGGCTTTTTATCTCACATGCCCTGCCTGCCCTTTGGGCTGGTTGCTTAACTGGGGGAAGTGACCCGAACCAGAGGCAACTTTAAAGCCATAGGATATTTGCACTTTGCCTTTGCAAAGCGAGGCTGGCATTATTGCTGACTGTTAGCACTTAATTCATATCCTCTGATATGATTTAATGCTTTGTCATTTTCTTACTTGTGATTACAGAGTCTCCTTTTCAGCTTCTGCCAGAGCCAATAGCAATTGGGAAAGAAGGCTGTGCTGTTTGAAAAGTGAGTATGGATTTTTCACATCATAGACTGCAAAAAAAAAGAAAAGAAACAGCCCTTAATGTGATGGGAGCTACTCTGTAAGCCCCCTGGCAACCTTCTGTAGGCCAGCCTGTTAGCATGTGGGGTGTTCGCTGGTTGAGTAGGTCTGGTGGGAGTGGACTGGGACCAAAAATTTTTTGTTTTATTTTTCTTTTTCTGGCTGAGCTGGGTTTTCATTGCTGTGCACAGGCTTAGTTGCTCCACAGCATATGAAATACTCCCAGACCAGGGATCAAATCTGTGTTCTTTGCATTGGCAGGCGGATTCTTATCCACTGTACCTGCAAGGAAGTTCTACCCTGAATATTTTTAAAGCTCAAGATATGTATCCAAACTCCACCCCCAACTCCTCTCTCAGACACTGTGCTGGGAGTAGGGCTCTGAGTCTGAAGGGAGTCAGAAGACCCGGGCCTCTGGGCAGCGGGATGCTTTCCTGGGGAGTGTGTAACACTTGAATCAGTCCTGAAGGCAGAGAGGAGTTCATCAGGCAGGCGGGACAGGAGAGTGCTTGCCCCACACGAAGTGGGCAGCATGAGAAAGACGAGGCCTGAGGCTCTGTGGGTGCAAACAGAGGTGTGAGGCCAGGAAGTTGAGTTGGGATCATAAGGTGGTCAGCATTTACACTTGACAAGAGGCCCCAGTCCCTGGTGTGGACTACGAAAATTCTTCTGGCAGCTGGTAACAACTGAATAGGTTATGACAGAGCAGCCTTCACAGAAACGGGAGCAAGGAGAGATGAGGACCAAGGCCTGGTGGGGTAGTTGAGGGAGCTGGGGTCTGACTCATATGAACTCTCACACCTGGTGGGAATGTTTCCTCCCTTGAGACATTCCTAGTAAATGTTAAGCCAAAGGAATTGGTTGTAAGGGGCTTTCAGGGCCGTAACCCCCATAAAACTGTGCTGTCCAACACGCTAGCTGTTATTCATATGTGACTCTCAAGGATTTAATGATATGGTGGACGTGACTGAAAGACTGAACTTTGAATTTTATTTACTTAATTTAAATGTAAATAGCCACATATAAACAGTGCATTTTGTCTAAACTCAGATGAGTTGGCTTCAGTGCTGACACCTCCTGGCCACTGCATGACAGGAGTGATGAGCAAGGAGGAAGAGTGAAAGATACATCAGTCTGGGAGGCCAGACTGGTGGGGACACTGTCAGCAGAAATCAGCAAGTCAGGAGGAGGAGGAGAGATGCCCCTGAGACACTGTAGGACTTTTGCATCGTGGAGATAGTCAAGCAGGCTTTTGGAAAAGTCTGGAAGGAGGTCCTGGCCAAAAATGTTGACTTTTTGCATTTCCTGGTAGTGGTGGAGGGTGTAGATAAGGTGAGTTCTTTAAGGAAGACGATGAAGAGTGTATCGTGGGACTCTTCAGCACGGAGAGTGAGAGCATCATGGGAGTATCCAGGGGAGAGAGGGAGCAGAGAATTTTAGCAACCAGGCCAGGCGTGCTCATAGCTGTGGCTTGTTTCTACATCAGGGCTGTCAGAGCTGCAGGGTACAGAGGAAGACTCGGCTTAGCCAGAGTGAAGGGGCAGTGAGGCCAGGAGGAGAAAGGTGAGCATCTCATGGCAATAATCTTAGGGTCATGCCACGCTTTCAGTGATGGGCTGGACAAGCTTAACTGCTTCCTTGGAATGTTCGGTATGGTTTTCCTCCATAATGGAGGAGATAGATATGACAAGGAGTGTGAACTGCTCATGTCTCTAATTATTTTCTCTCTTCAATCCTGGGACTTCCACACAAGAGAGTCATAGTGCCTTTGTGGGTTTTTTTTTTTTTTTTTTAGCTATTGATCATTACTGATAGTTTTGAGAAATTGGTTTATCTTTACAAGAGTCTAGTTTCAGAAATTAGTGTTGGGTAGATGCAATAATGTTTAACAGCTGGGATTTTATACTCAGATTTCAAGAGTATATTCTTTGGAAAGAATTTTCATATTGCAGAATTTAAAAAAAAATTATAAGCAACACTGGTTAGTTTTTAAAAGACACCAGCAAGAATAAGGTGATAACTTGTTAACTTGTAAAGTTAGCATGTTCAGTTCAGTTCAGTTCAGTTGCTCAGTCATGTCCGACTCTTTGCTACCCCACGAATCCCAGCACGCCAGGCCTCCCTGTCCATCACCAACTCCTGGAGTTTACTCAAACTCATGTCCATTGAATCGGTGATGCCATCCAGCCATCTCATCCTCTGTCATCCCCTTCTCCTGCCTTTAATCCCTTCCAGCATCAGGGTCTTTTCCAATGAGTCAACTCTTCGCATGAGGTGGCCAAAGTATTGGAGTTTCAGCTTTAGCATCAGTCCTTCCAATGAACACCCAGGACTGATCTCTTTTAGGATGGACTGGTTGGACCTCCTTGCAGTCCAAGGGACTCTCAAGAGTCTTCTCCAGCACCACAGCTCAAAAGCATCAATTCTTCAGCGCTCAGCTTTCTTCACAGTCCAGCTCTCACATCCATACATGACCACTGGAAAAAATCATAGCCTTGACTAGACGGACATTTGTTGGCAAAGTAATGTCTCTGCTTTTTAATATGCTGTCAGGTTGGTCATAACTTTCCTTCCAAGGAGTAAGCATCTTTTAGTTTCATGGCTGAAATCACCGTCTGCAGTGATTTTGGAGCCCAATTACTTGCTCTCAGAATACTTTGGGAGAAGTACAAAGAGTGTCGAAGGGGACAGTGAACTCCGTGCCTTTTGTGTAACTGATACACAATAAATATCTGCTTAGTAAGCGCTGAGAGAAGGCAAAGAACCAGACACACCTACATGGGCTGAAATGCAGCCCATGCCATGTACCAGTCAGGTGACCTTGGGGGCACTTGTTAACTTCCTTAGTCTTTATTCCTCCATCTTTAAGGTGGGAGAAGTGCTTTCTGCTCTCAGCATTGTGGGGGATAAAATTAGAGGCTATATATAAACCATCTACACAGAACCTGGCATGCGATAGTCACTCAGTACCTGGAGGCTGTTGCTCTTCTGTCTTTGGCTATGGTGGTCGTGGCCATGGTCATTATTTTTGCTATTTTGTTGTTCAGTCACTCAGTCATGTTCCAACTCTCTGCGACCCCATGGACTGCAGCATGCTAGGCTTCCCTGTCCATCACCAACTCCTGGAGCTTGCTCAAACTCATGTCCATTGAGTTGGTGATGCCATCCAACCATGTCATCCTCTTTCAGGGGACTTCTCTTCCTGCCTTCAATCTTTCCCAGCATCAGGGTCTTTTCCAATGAGTCAGTGCTTCGCAAGTGCTTCGCATCTGGTGGCCAAAGTATGTTTGCTATAGTTTTAAAAAAAATAATCCTTATTTTGAAGAGACCAGGACATTAGTTTGTCAAGTCTGATGGACTATGAGTAGATGTCTAGGAGAAGGCAAGATTCTGTGAAAGTGTTTTATATTCTGTTTGGAATTTTGCTTTGTATCTTAAGATTTAACGTGTCAGAACTCAGAAGGATGGGTTTTAAAGGCCAGTGAGTATGTTAAAAGACAACTGTGACACGTTACACCTAACCTCTCACCCTAGACTCAACTTGGGAACTTGAGTCCAGCTGTTTATCTGAGTGTGATTAATCTTTGTCCCTGCATTCAGAGATAAAGGCCCCAAATGCTCAGCTTAGATGATACCAGGGGAAGGCCATGTGGCAGGCTCAGGTCTCTGGGTGAGACTGTGTTACCCTCCCTCAAGCCATAAAGGCGAGTTCTCATTCCTGACGTCCCTCATTTCAGACTGTGCTGCAGAGCTGCTAAAATCACTGTCTTTAAGTGTTGGGAGCCTCACCTGATGCACGAGATATGTAAAACGGTGCTTTTTTTTTTCCAACCTATTTAAGTATTATCAAACACTCAAACGTAACCAAGCACCAAGTATTAATATTTCCCAGATACTGTTCTAGGTTTCAGGGAAAATGTAACAGGGAACAAGATTCTCCTGCTGGGCAAGCCAGATCCTAGTCTTCAGTTATCTGGCATAATTTCAGAAGTGTTTTAAGTCACCAGAGTAGGAAAAGACAGAAAAGATGTTTTGGATGAATGTTCTCATTATTAGATGAGGAAACCAAGGTCTCACAGTGTGTGGAAGGGCCAGCCTGAGCACCCCGCCCCCAAACCGGGGCCTGTCCATCACTCATATCTACCCTGGCAGCCATTCATCTGTCACCACCAAAGTGTTCACCAGATCCATGTATCACCTAGTTAGCACTTTTCTTTGAATTAGTTCCTCCTTTTAAGTTAATTTGCATCACTACCATAAATTGAAAATATCCATAAAAATCAACACAAAGAAACAGTGTTATTAAATAGCTAGTTACTGTTCCCTGCAGGAGGCTCAGAAGGTAGTTAGATAGCTATTTAATAACCACCCTCAGAGTTTCTCTTTGACCTAAGCAAGGTGGGAAAAGAACTGACAAAAAAAAGATGACGTTCTCAGGTTGTATGGGAGTGTCACTTGGTGACAGATAGCCCTGAGCGTTCTGCTCCCTGAAATCATCTTGCAGGCGTCTGTTGTGTGGGCCCTGTGCTTAGGGACGCCCCACGTTCTACCCCTTAGTTGATGTCCAGTCATTGGTGATTCCAGGCTCATAAGGCTTCAGTTTTTCTGTGCCCAGCTTCCCCCTTGGGCACATAGAGCTTCCTGTGAACAAACCCCAGCAGGGTAGGCAGCTGCCTTTTTTGTTGTTGTTTAATTTTTTTTCTAGGCAGCTGCCTTTTTAAAGACAAGTCCTTTGTCAGATGAAGGATGTCATAGAGGTAGGAATAATGGCCAGACCTGTATAGACACCTCAGAAAACATTAGTGTCTTCACTCAGGGCATGTCTGTATTTGACCTCATCAGGGAAAGTGCGCAGGAGTCTGTAACAAGTCCAAGACTTGCTAAATTGATGCTGCTCTGCAAAATCTCCTTAGCAAAGACTTTATTCTACCATTGAATGAAGAATGGAGCCAGATCGAACCTTCCCCCAAACTGACTGTGATGTCCGTAGCAGGCACTGATGAAGCCATGAGGGTTTTTTCTTTTTAATGAGGTTTCTTTTTGATGATCGTGCCTTCAAGCTGGGGCTCCCATCTCCAGTGTCAGAGTCGGTGACATAATATGGCTTTGGGCATAAAATGTTCTAATTCCTAGTCTAAAGGAACATCATGTAATTAACTTCCTGTGGCTCAGGAATCAGAATTCATGGTGACCCTCAGCACTCTTTATGTGATGAAGAAAAGTCCTCTTGAATCTGACAGCCCCCATCTTCATCAACTGTTTTGTGACCTACAGTCTTCAAACAGATCTGTAAAATTCCCTTCACTCTGCCATGAATTTGCTTACCCCTTGACAGTGAGGCCTTTTTAGCATCAGGGAGTTTTGTAATTATTGAAAGAGAAATTAGTCAACATCATTGGGGATGGCTGTCCCTAAAACAAACAGGATTGAACCCATTTTGTAACTTTGACTTTTATTAATTCATTTGTACCTTATTTGTGTCCTGTGAATAGCATGATTCCTATCCTCAAGGAGCTCTGGTTCTAGGAAGAGAAAAAAGCCAGTGAGTGATATAAGTGGGCTGGAAAAAAGCTGTTTACAGTGACTGGGAAACCGAGGGAAGAGTTGAATCAGAAACACGGACAGTGCTCTTGCCACTGAGAAGGCAGCAGCTTTCATTACTGTAGACTCAGGGCTGTCCCCAGATAGAGTGTGTATGGAACTGAAAGGACCGTCTACAGATGCCTCTGCTTCCCCCTCTAGACTAAGGAGCTTCTTTCACCAAGCCTCTCATAAGAGACCAAACGTCTCTAAATGGAGACATCACATCTTCATGGAGAAATTTGGGGTGATTAATGTGGTTATTTAACAGCAAAGATGTTACAAAATCTGAAGAAAGGCCATTTGAAAAGAAAAAAATGTCAGAGAATGTGGAGTTAGGAGCAAAGAGGTGGGTCCAAGTCAGTAATCTGTTACTCAGCCTCTCTGTGCCTTTGTGGCCTCAGCCTGTTAATGGTGGATAAAACGCTCACCACGCCTGTTTGATGAGGTTGGTATACTGTGTCAAGGGTTAGCAAATTACAACCTGAAGCCTGTTTTTTTACAAGAAAATCTTACTGGGATATGGTCACGCCCATTCATTTCATGTTGTACGGCTGCTGTCTCACTGCAAAGGCAGCTTGAATAATTCTGATAGAGACCTATGACCCACAACGCTGAACTAGGTATCATCTGCCCTTTCCAGAAGAAGTTGGCTGACCCCCACGCTCAGTGGTCATGAGGTCATGCTGTGCCATCATGAAATCATTATACAATTGAAGTACACGTCAGTTGATAGAGGTGTCTAGGGCAGAGCTCTCTGTTTCAGAGGAAATATAAAGACCATGATTTGCTAGATGTGTGCTTTTTCTTGAAGAAGAGTCCTTTTTATGTTAGTGAGATGCTCAGTTAACACAAGTGCCTGAGTCCTCAGGTGACAAAGGGCCATGCCTGACCAGGAGGATGATGGAACTTGAAATACTTTTTAAATTCTATGGAAAATAAACCATGTTGTTCATGAGACAGAACTGGGTGGGGACCTCTAATTGAGAGGTGACTTCTAGAGCCCTTGGAAATGGGTCAGGCCCCAGTCTGGGTGCTGGGGATACAGTCCCTGCCCTCCTGGGACTCCCAATCTAGCCTGCACACGTGTCCTCCAAGACTTTGGGAGGACATCAGAAAGTGCACTGGAAGCTCGGATGTTGACATGTTCCCTCCTAAATTTTTTATTGTGTATTACTTATTTTTGA
This sequence comes from Moschus berezovskii, assembly GCF_049115385.1. Lineage (NCBI taxonomy): Eukaryota > Metazoa > Chordata > Mammalia > Artiodactyla > Moschidae > Moschus > Moschus berezovskii. Next base: position 17,465,712 of record NC_142483.1, read on the forward strand.
ATACCCATATATGAATAGGGCTTCCCTGGTGGCTCAGATAGTGAAAAATCTGCATGCAGTGTAGGAGACCCAGGTTTGATCCCTGGGTTGGGAAGATCCCCTGGAGAAAGTATTGGCACCCCACTCCAGTAATCTTGCCTGAAGAATCCCATGGACAGAGGAGCTTGGCGGGCACAGTCCATGGGATCACAAGGAGTCGGACACAACTGAGCAACTAACACTTCACTTCATACATGTCCATGATAAATAACCAAAAGATTTTAAAAGGTAGACTGTGAAAAGCAAGTTTCCCTCTATCCCTGACTCCCAGCTACCTGATTCCCCACCTCAGATGCAACTGCTATTACTGGTTTCATGTATACCTTCCAGTGGTACTCTGTATATAGATAAGCATTCATGTGCACGTGTGTTATTTTTCTTTCTTTCTCTCTTTTTCTGTCTTTCAGGTCTTCTATCCTTCTCTAACTTTTAGTTTTTAAAAATTGCAAACCTAATAGGAAGGTTGGAGGTTACGGTTGGGTTCACCAGTACATTTCACCACCTCTACTTTATTTTTCCCTTCTCTATACACACACATATGCCCAAACACATATAGACATTTTTTCTGCCTCAACTTTTAAAAGTGAGTAGCAGATATTACTATATTTTATCCCTTAATATTTACTTCAGCAAATGCTATGAACAAGGATGTTTTCTTACATATAAACATAACCACAACTTCATCTCTGCAGTCACTGATCTAATATTGTCTAATAACCAGTCCTTACTCAAATTTCCCCAATTGTTCTTAAAATTTCCTTTATAGCTTAAAAAAATATCCAGGATCATATTAAGGATTTCTCATTACCTACACTTTTTTCCTCCTGATCCTTCTCTTCATTCTGGGTTGTTCACTTCTCACTTCCACTTTGCTTCTTCACCTTGTCTCCTGAAACAGAGTTTCAGTACTGTCTCTCTTTTCAGCCCCTCCAGGTATAAGCCAGACCTAAGGAGCAGGATGGATCTTGACGTGGTTAACATGTTTGTGATTGCGGGCGGGACGCTGGCCCTTCCGATCCTGGCATTCGTAGCCTCATTTCTCCTGTGGCCTTCAGCCCTGATAAGAATCTATTACTGGTAAGTTCATTTTACAGTTCAAAATTTTCAAGGGTATCATGATCATGCAGCTTTCTTTGCTTTTTGGATGTGGCTGATCGACATTTATCATGAAATATTCCGGACGTGGGGGCTTCCCAGGTGGCACTAGTGGTAAGGACCCTCCCTGCCAATGCAGGGAGATATAAGAGACATGGGTTTGATCCCTGGGTTGGAAAGATCCCCTGGAGGAGAAAATGGCAACCCACTCCAGTATTCTTGCCTGGAAAATCCCATGGACAGAGGAGCCTGACGGGCTACAATCTTTGGGGTCAGAGTCAGACATGACTGAGTGATTGAGCACTCATTTCAAACTTACAGAAAAGTTGAAAGATGTCCTTTTTGGAACGTTGGGAATGTTCCTGAAGAATTGGTACTGGTAGCTTCTCACCAGGTAAATTCTTCCAGTTTTCCAATGGTGTCTTTGCTCAGGAGACCACTCTCTCTCCCAAAGTCACTCTGTGTGCATTCATAGGAATGTATTTGGTTTTTCTTGGTCATTGGATTCTGATCCAGTGATGTTTTGACAGGTACAGTGATAATCACTGAAAAATGAGTTAGAAACACTAGAATCATGGACATGGCATGGGTAAGACAGAATGTTTTTTGATTTGTCTAAAAGTGTTCATTAGTAAAATGACAGGGAAAACGTTTCCAAAATTTCTGTCATTCTTAAATCATTTTTATGCTTCTTGCCCTGTTTGCACACCACCTCTAGTTTTCTTTTGTGTTTTCTTTAGAGTAAATGACTTTAAAAAAATCTTACATTAATTTCTGAGTGACATAAATATCACTACCTTTAGTGGAAAGCTTGCCATCCTTGTCACAAACAATAAATTAATATAAAAAGTAAAAATGAGCACAATGCTTTACACTCTGTTCATGAATTCTAGCCTAGATACCATCGCCTGCCAAGGACTGACTCCTTTCTCTTTGTTACAAAAGCTGAGAGGTGTGAGAATTGCAGAGCTTTTCTCCTTTGATGAAAGCAGGTTTATGGTTGAAAAGAGAGAGACTTTCTCATGATATGCTTCAGTAGCTTTTCATGCCACAGTCCATTTACCAGAGAAAATCACCCCTTACACGCCCGTGAATTCTTCCCATGATAATGGAAGTACTGAAATCGACCTGGTTCCTCTCTGTGCCATAGGGAAGTGAATTGAGATTTAGCCAGGACTTCTGGAACACAGGACTACCTTCTGAGCCCCCAAGGAAGAACGCAGGGAAACTGTGCTTGTGCCTTTTATCCACCCTCCCTTCTGGCTCCCTTTTGTTTCATTAGAGTGTGGAATTTTCCGCCTGCCAGCCGGGCTCTGATCCTTGAAAAGAAGCTAATTGAACAGAAGGGAGCTTTCATCTTTCTCTCTCCCTTGTGGGGAGGTGATGACCCCTTCAGTGGGTCACCCAAGACCCACCTCTGTGTTGATGAAGCTAAGACTCTGGCTGCTTAGAGGCCCCTGCCCTTGCAGCACTCCAGCACAGCAGGAGTGCTGTGGGGCCAAGACACCTATGGGACCCCTGCTGTGGAGAGACCAGAGTGGTGTGCCCCCTCAGTCCTGCAGAGGCACCGTGGATCTACACACACAAATTCCATGTTTCTTAAGTCAAAGTGAAACAGAAGGTGCAGCTCCGCGATGTGTCCCATAATTGTGGATGTGGCTGCAAATAGAGGTGTGATTATTCCACCCAAAGGCTGTTTCTACCAACCACACGTGGAAACCAGCCTCTGTGCTGCACAGTCCCCCACCCCCAAGTTCCTCAGGCCATCATGGAGAAAGCTTTCAGATTGTTAGAATAATTTTGATCCTTGATCTTTCAAGAGAAAATTAATGTCATTGCAAATAATTGACTTTTTTGAGTTAAAACTCATGTGGTTTAGACTTCACCATTTTAAAGCATACATTTAATTGGTTTTAATATATTCACAGTATTGTGAATTGCCACCATCTAATAGAGAACATTCCCTTGTAGCTCAGTTGGTAAAGAAAATGCCTGCAGTGCAGGAGACCCGGGTTCGATCCCTGGGTTGGGAAGATCCCCTGGAGAAGGAAATAGCAACCCACTCCAGTATCCTTGCTTGGAAAATCTCATGGACGGAGGAGCCTGGTGGGCTGCAGTCCATGGGGTCGCAAAGAGTCAGGCATGATTGAGCGACTAACACTTAACTTAATAGAGAACATTCTCATCTCCCCTCAAAAGAACCCCCATACCTGTTAACAGGCATTCCCTGTTTTCTCACTTCATCCCCTGGCAACTAGTACTCTGTCTCTGGGTTTTCCTGTTGGTGACGTTTTTGTGTCTGGCCTCTTGCACTCTTCAAGGCTCACCCGTGTTGCAGCGTGTATCTGTACTTCATTCGTTGTGATGACTGAATAGTGGTCCATGGTATGGTTTATGCCACATGTGATTCATCCAAATGGACATTTGTGTTGTTTCCGCTGTTTGGCTATTATGAAGAATGCCTCATCGCATAGAATTCACTTTTATTAACAAGTGAAGTTCAGTGAAGTGAAAGTTACTCAGGTGTGATCGACTCTTTGTGACCCCATGGACTATACAGTCCATGGAATTCTTCAGGCCAGAATACTGGAGTGGGTAGCCTTTCCCTTCTCCAGGGGATCTTCCCAACCTAGGGATCAAACCCAGGGCTCCTGCATTGCAGGCAGATTCTATTAACAAGTAATACCACCAAAATTCAGAGAGGCCCCACAGAAAACACTCAGCCCTTTATTTCACCCCATAGACGCATGTGACTGTAAAGCCTGCCCCGGCCTGTCACTCCACTCAGAGCCGTAGCTGGGGGATGAACACAGTGCTCTTTATTTCATGAACTCGGCCACACAGGCCAAGAAGAAACTCCAGTTGGCTGTTGGATGAAAATCCTGGAAATCCTTGCGGATTATGCCGGGTAGTGTTGTGGCATGGGGGCTGTGATTATAGTATTAGAAACTGTAATGCCACTGCACAGAGCTGTCCAAATTCCTGTGAGCGGCTCCCCTTACCCCACCAAGATGCACAGCCTGTTTTCTTCAAATCACCTCACTGTGAGTGACGCTGACACAGGGGTTGTCATAGGATGAGCAGCTTTACGTCTGTCCCCATGTCCCTTAACTGCAGCTACTCCTCCAAAGGCCTTCAGTCACTCAGCTGCCGTGACAACTGCCTGTAGGTTTCCCCTGCAGACCTGGCTTAGTTTAGTTAATTTTCAGGATCTCGACATGAACAGGAACAGTAGGCAGCACAGGTAACTGCTGTTGCTGCTGCTCAGTCGCGTCCGAGTCTTTGTGACCCCCTGGACTGTAGCCCGCCAGGCTCCTCTGTGCATGTGATCCTCCAGGCAAGAATACTGGAGTGGGTTGCCGTGCCTTCCTCCAGGGGATCTTCCCCACCCATGGATCTAACACGCGTCTCCTGTGGCTCCTTCATTGCAGGTGGATTCTTTACCGCTGAGCTGCCAGAGGAGCCCGCAGAGGTTGCTGGGCATCCCAGAGACCCCGAGCCTCCCTGCTGAGTGAGCATGCAGGTGTGAGGAGGGCCTCTCAGGTTCCCTCTGTCCCCGGCCTCCCCTGTGGGTCTTCCGAGCCCCTCAGGGCTCAGCAGCAGTGTCCCCACTGTGTCCCACAGTGATAGGGACTGTGGTTGCTCCTGCAGGAGGCACCACGTGCTTGGCCGAGAGTCCACAGAGAGCCACGCTGAGGATGCTGTCGCCACTGTGGGTGACATCAGGGGCCACTCTGGTTTTCATTGTATAAACTGTCAACACTGTTCACAGGAAAAAAAAACTGACATTTTAAAAGATTTTTGTTTTCCCAAACGAACTCAGTTGTGCAATCAAGAAATCATATACATAAGAAAGAAGCAGATAAGAATTAGAAGAAAAGAAGTAAACTGATGCTTCAGATGGTTTAATTGTGCACATAGAAAGTCTGAAATAATAATGATATCTGTAGATTATTTATTAGAATTAGAAAGTGAATTTGGCAAGATTGCTAAATACAAGATAAGTTAACAAGGATTTCCCTAGCAGTCCAGTGGTTAAGACTGTGCTTCCACCGCAGAGGACATGGGTTTGATCCCTGGTCTGGGAACTAACATTCCGCATGCTACACAGTGGAATTAAAAATAAATAAATTTTAAAATGAATAAATAAATAAATAAAGATAGTTCAGGAGTCTTGGCTTGAGATAAAGTCCGAAACCTTGCATTAGTCAACATGGCAATGTATTAAAAAAAAAAATCAGTTTTATTCTTATTTCATAGCAACAAAAATAGAACATTTAAAGTCTTTTACTGATACCATTTACCATAAGGAAAGAAATAGTGCTGTATTTTACAACATGAATGATCCTTACAAACATAATATCAAGTGGAAGTAGTCAAGTACAAATAAGAACTTACTGTATGATAAAGTCCTACAGCACGTAAAACCCTCTTATTTGAGGGTGAGCTAGTGGTCACCTTTAGGAGGTAAAGTGTCTGTGATGCTGGTCATAGTCTAGAGCCTGATTGGGGTGGCAGATGGCGGGCTCATTCACTTTGTGCAGATTCATCAGGCTGTACACTTATACTATATGTGTGCTGTTCTATATTCTTTATACTTCCGTGGAAAGTTACTCTAAAAAACAACAGTGAAGGATGTGGAGAAATTGGGTCCCTCATATTTTGCTAGTGGGAATGTGAAATGATGCAGGCAGTTTGGAATACAATCTGGGAATTCCTCAAAAGTTTAAAAAAGATAAAAAAAAAAAAAGCTGATATATGACCCAGAAATTCTACTGTTAAATGAATTGAGAACACTCAAGAGAACAGAAAACATATATCCACAGGAAAGCTGGTATATGTATGTTCATAGTGGCATTATCCCTAAGAGCTGAGAGGTAGAAACAACTCAAATGTCCATCAACAGATAAATGGATAAACAAATGTGACCTATCCATACAATGGAATATTATTTAGCCTGAAAAACGAATGAAATACTTTTGATTTTTCCGTCAAATATGAATGAGAGTCTTGCTGGGTAGAGTATTCGTGGTGGTTATGTTCTTCCCTTTGATCATTTTAAATATATCACACGATTCCCTTCTGGCTTGTAGACTTTCTGTTGAGAAATCAAAAACTTTCCAGAAAAGCAACAGTTAAGAGAATTCAGCGCCACCAAACCAGCTTTATAAAAAATATTAAAGGAACTTCTCTAGGCTGGAAACATAAGAGAAGGAAAAGACCTATGCAAAATAAACCCAGAACAATTAAGAAAATGGTAATAGGATTATACACATGGATAATTACCTTATCAGTTCAGTTCAGTTCAGTCGTCCAGTCGTGTCTGACTCTTTGTGACCTCATGAACCACAGCACGCCAGGCCTCCCTATCCATCACGAACTCCTGGAGCCTACCCAAACTCATGTCCATTTAGTTGGTGATTCCATTCAATCATCTCATCCTCTGTCATCCCCTTCTCCTCCTGCCCTCAGTCTTTCCCAGCATCAGGGTCTTTTCAGATGAGTCAGCTCTTCGCATGAGGTGGCCAAAGTATTGGAGTTTCAGCTTCAGCATCAGTCCTTCCAGTGAACACCCAGGACTGATCTCCTTTAGGATGGACTTCTGGTTGGATCTCCTTGCAGTCCAAGGGACTCTCAAGAGTCTTCTCCAACACCACAGTTCAAAAGCATCAATTCTTCAGTGCTCAACTTTCTTTATAGTCCAACTCTCACATCCATACATGACTACTGGGAAGACCATAGTCTTGACTAGATGGATCTTTGTTGGCAAAGTAATGTCTCTGCTTTTTAATATGCTGTCTAGATTGGTCTTAACTTTCCTTCCAAGGAGTAAGCTTATATGTAAACGCATTAAATGCTCCAACCAAAAGATGTAGACTGGCTGGGCAGGTGAAAACCTGTGTACATATGCACTTCTACTTAACACATCACTCTACTTAACCCCCCAAATTGTATGTAAGTATTTTATATAGTTAGGTTAATTATGTTTCCATTATGGCTTGCAACTGTAATTATATTTTATTTTTTGTCTGGCTATTGATTGTGAAAACTGAGTGTCTTTTACTATTGTGGATATATAACTGTTATTCGCTTAATACAATTGTATCATGATGGGTCAACAGAAAATGATAGAATTCTGTATCACTTTCTACCATTTAATAGAAAATCATGTAATCATTTTTTTAAATCCAAAAAAAAGGAATGAAGTACTAATACATTGTATAATGGATGAACTGGAAAACATGTTAAGTAAAATATATCAGACACAAAAGGCCACATATTGAATAGACCCATTTATAGAAAATGTGTATAATCCATAGAGACTTGAAGTGAACTCGTGGATGTCGGGAGGTACAAGGGGAGGGAAATGGGAAGAGAGTGATAATGGATATGGATTTCTTTCTTTTTTTCTATTGTGGTAAAATATACACAATACAAAATTTACCATTTTAGCTGCTTTTTAAGTGGGTAGTTGAGTTTCTTTTTGATGGAAATGTTCCAGGATTAATGGTGATGGTTGTATAACTTTATGAACACTAAAAACACATCAGTTGTACCATTTAAAAGGGTGAATTTTAGGGTATATAAACTGCATTTCTATAAAAAGAAATGAATATTCAACATCCTTGTTATTAGGGAACATGCAAATCAAAACCTCAGTGATATATTACACATACATTAGGATAGGTGTTAGTTTTTTAAAAAATGAAAAATAGCAAGTTTTGGTGAGTATGTAGAGAAGTTGGAACCCTTGCACTTTGCTGGTAGAAATGTAAAGTGGTATAACTGCCATGCAAAAGTTGAGGGGTTCCTCAAAAAGTTTAACTCAGAATTACTCTGTGTGTGTACATGCGTGTGTGTGCGTATGCGCACTCTGTCATGTCCAATTATTTGAACCTCATGGACTGCAGCCCGCCAGCCTCCTCTGTCCTTGGGATTTCCCGGGCAAGAATACTTGAGGGGGTTGCTGTTTCCTCCTCTAGGAGATGTTCCCAACCCAGGGATGAAACCTGCATCTCCTGGCTTCCAGGCAGATTCTCCTACACTGCTGAGCCACTGGGGGAGCACCATCAGAATTACTGTATGATCCAACTATTCTATTCTGGGTATATACATCAAAGTATTGAAAGCAAGGACTCAAACAGATCCTTATTTACCGAAGTACATAGCAGTGTTATTCATAATTGCCAACAGAATGGAAATAATCCAAATGTCCATCAACTGATGAATGACAAACAAAATGTGGTATATACATACAGTGAGATATTATTCGGGCTTCCCTGGTGGCTCAGAGGTAAAAGCGTCTGCCTCCAATGCGGGAGACCTGGGTTCGATCCCTGGGTCGGGAAGATCCCCTGGAGAAGGAAACGGTAACCCACTCCAGTATTCTTGCCTGGAGAATCCCACGGACGGAGAAGCCTGGTAGGCTATAGTCCACGGGGTCGCAAAGAGTCGGACACGACTGAGTGATGGAACGGAACGGAACGGAGATATTATTCAGCCTTACAAAGGAAAAGAATTCTGATGTAGTGTAGAAAATGGATGAACTTTGAAAGCATTATGCTAAGTGAAATAATCCAGTCACCAAAGAACAGATATTGTATGATTCCGCTTATATGGCTGTCATATGTGTTACAAAATTTTCCACATTTTTCCCTTGAATTTTGGCAAATGATATATTTGAAGGACAGAATCTTTTTTATATAATACTGAAACTGCCATTTATTGGCTATTTCCTGTGTGTTGGGCATTGAACAAAACTGTAATGGCTTATCATTAAAAAAAAATTTTTTTTAATTATCTCTTTTAGTCTTAACCATATCCTCAGTACAATGCAAAAGTTTTCCATATTATAGATGAGGAAATTGAGTTTCACGATCATATAGCCAAAAAATGAATGAACTGGGATATAAATGAGTGAACAAGTTTATGTTACCATGTCATGACTTAGAACTTTGAAATATGCATATTTTGTCATAAAGAGAGCTGTTAAGCTAGCCAGTTTTATTGTATATTTAATGTTTTGAGTAGGCAATATATTCATTGAAAAAGTACTAAAAAGAACATGATAAGTCTCCTTCCCACCATTGTTCCCTCTCCACCTACCTACTTCTCAAGAGTATTTCGTACCTCCGCTCCAGATGCTCATCTTAATAGCATCTTGTATATGATCCCATACTTTTTGTATGCAAGTACAAGTAAATATAAATATATATCTTCCTCTCCTTCTCCCTTTATTTTATACAAAGGTTTAAAGCTGATCCACTTAGGCTATTTGCTATTGCATGTCTTGGCGACCTCTTTGGTACGAAGTATACCACAAAGTCAATCTCTGATTGAATTAATTATCTTGCATCTTGGAGGGATTCTTCATGCAGAGTGTTCAATTTGTTTAGATGGTAATTTCATATTGAAATCATTTTCAGGCCAAACTCCAGCACTGCCAAGTCTTATGTAACCAACAGAAGCTGAGCTTTCAACCAACTGCCATATGTTGTAAGGAGTAAAAGCAGAGAACAGATGAGATAATTCTTAAGAAACAAGTTATTACTCCCAAAGCTCTGTAGGAAAAATATATTTGGAGTGGAAGGCAGAGGAGGGCATATGACTTATATTGAGCTTATGTACCATAGTGGAAATAATGTCTCTGCAAAATCAAATGTGTGTTACCATAAATTCTGCATCACAATTAAAATTCACACTTTTTTGTGGTTTAATTTTTTGTTAATTAAAATCCAGTTCTTGAGAACAATCAGCTTCTTTGAAACCACAGTGTCCCTAAATATGAGAAAGATTCTGTTTGGCCAGCCCTGGTCAGTAAGTGATTCCCTGGACCCAGGAAAGGGACCAAGTTTCAGAGACCTGAAGACAAGGGATAACACCCCAAAATATGGCCTCATCTTCCACTCCACGTTCATTGGCCAGGCAGCCATCAAAAGCAAAGACCACATCTCCCAATACCCGGCAAACAAATGCTGTATCACCTTATAAACTGATTGCTTCTCTGAGGTGCCCTCAGCTGTATTTGGAAAGGCTTCAAGAGCAAGTCGAGGAGCAGCTGTCCTTCTGTGAGATTGAAGAGGCGCCCTGCAGGAATCTGGATGCTGAGATAGAGATAATTGTTCAGGCAGAGGAAGCCGATGCTGAGATTACTAGGAAGCTGGAGAAACAGGAGAAGAAATGCTTGAAGAAGAAAAAGAAAGGCTGGTTGCAGTTCCCCTCACATCTTTGGAAAACTGCAGCAGTGCTCAGGAGGAGTGCCAGGAGACGAGTGCAAGACGAAAGAAGAAAGTGGAAGCCTCAGGAGGCCCATCGGGAGAACAGAATGGAAGAGCCATCTGTGTCTTTCTCCAAACCCAAGAAAAAGAACTCCTCTTCCCAGGAGGAGCTGGTTAGTGTGATCTTGAAGAGACAGCTGGCAGGGGAAGTCTTCCCAGAGGAAGAGATCTTTCCCAATAGAGGAACCAGTTAGTGAACCTGAGGAGTCAGGAAACAAGAGTGTCCCTAAGAAAAAGGGGGAGATTCTACTCCAGGGAGGAACTGTAACCAGTGGACCTGAAGAGGCTGCTGCCAGCAAGAGCATCAGCTCCGAGGGACGAGAAGGTTCCTAAAAGTTGTCCCAGGAAGACTAGAACGGATGTTTCACTGACAGGTCAGGCCCATGGAGATGTTTCACAACCCGTCCCCTGTGTCCCAGTGAAAACAAATTTCCAAGAATAGATAAATAAGGCTATGGAAAAAGCAAGAGAGTTCCAGAAAAACATCTATGTCTGCTTCATTGACTATGCCAAAGCCTTTGACTGTGTGGTTCACAACAAACTGGAAAATAATGAAAGAGATGGGAATACCAGACCACCTGACCTGCCTCTTGAGAAACCTGTATGCAGGTCAGGAAGCAACAGTTAGAACTAGACACGGAACAACAGACTGGTTACAAATAGGAAAAGGAGTACGTCAAGGTTGTATATTGTCATCCTGCTTATTTAACGTATACGCAGAGTACATCATGAGGAACGCTGGGCTGGAAGAAGCACAAGCTGGAATCAAGATGGATGGGAGAAATATCAATAACCCCAGATATGCAGATGACACCACCCTTATGGCAGAAAGTGAAGAGGAACTCAAAAGCTTCTTGATGAAAGTGAAAGAGGAGAGTGAAAAAGTTGGCTTGAAGCTCAACATTCAGAAAACTAAGATCATGGCGTCTGGTCCCATCACTTCATGGGAAATAGATGGGGAAACAGTGGAAACAGTGTCAGACTATTTTTTTGGGCTCCAAAATCACTGCGGATGCTGATTGCAGCCATGAAATTAAAAGACGCTTACTCCTTGGAAGGAAAGTTATGACCAACTTAGATAGCATATTACAAAGCAGAGACATTACTTTGCCAACAAAGGTCCGTCTAGGCAAGGCTATGGTTTTTCCCGTGGTCATGTATGGATGTGAGAATTAGACTGTGAAGAAAGCTGAGCGCTGAAGAATTGATGCTTTTGAACTGTGGTGCTGAAGAAGACTCTTGAGAGTCCTTGGACTGCAAGGAGATCCAACCAGTCCAGTCTAAAGGAGATCAGTCCTGGGTGTTCATTGGAAGGACTGATGTTGAAGCTGAAGCTCCAATACTTTGGCCACCTCATGCGAAGAGTTGACTCACTGGAAAAGACCCTGATGCTGGGAGGGATTGGGGGCAGGAGGAGACGGGGACGACAGAGAATGAGATGGCTGGATGGCATCACCGACTCGATGGACATGAGTTTGAGTGAACTCCGGGAGTTGGTGATGGACAGGGAGGCCTGGCGTGCTGTGATTCATGGGGTCACAAAGAGTCAGACACAACTGAGCGACTGAACTGAAGGCTCAAATGCAGAGATTTTGTTGGTTGAAACCAGCTTGTTCAGATAGAATCACAAACAGACACATGTGTTTCTCACAGAGAGGCAGCCACTGGAATCACTCAAGGTGACAGCTGTGAGGTGTGTGGGGTCCTGAGACAAGGAATTCAGACGTCCGCCGGCCAGTCTCCTGTTGTCCTCTCTTCCCATACAGGGATGTGTGGGTGTGGAGTAACCCCTCCACCAGCAATGGCAGCCTTGATGACAGAGTCTGATTCCTCATCTCCACAAATAAATAGCAAGTTGCAGGTGACAAGGGGGAACACACTTTAAGTCTTTTGATGCATTTCCTGCCAGTTAAAGTATCTCTGTGGTAAAGTCTTCCAGGGCAGCTTCACTGCACCCTGTGGCACTCAGGCCCACGAGTCCACGGCCGCTCGGCCTGGATTTCAGGTATCAGTGAACATCGCCCACCAGGAGCTGCCAGCCAGCTCTCCGCAAGGGGAAACCACCTTTGTCTTGGCCTCTCCGGAGTCCTTCCCAGCCTTCCCACCAGCCGTTTTAAATTCTCCTGAAACTCAACTGAGCAAGGCACACACCCGGGAGGTCCCACAGCCTTCTTTGCCCTGCGATTCAAACTACTAGAAATACATATTAACAGAGGGTTATTGTGTGTCATGCTTCTTAAGAAAACGTCCCCTTTTCCCTTCCTGATAGCGTGCTTAGGAACATTTATAGCAGAATATTCACGGAAGGTACTTTCTGGAACGGCCTGACTTAGTGGTCCTCGAGGGTGACTGTGTCGAGGACAAGGGCTGGGAGAATCGTTGCTCTTGCTTCGAAGTAAAGCTGTACAGAGCCCGCCTCCGGAAGCTGCTTCTCTGGCGCTGGCTGACTGATTTGCCTGTATTTTCCGTCCGCAGGTACTGGCGGAGGACGCTGGGCATGCAGGTCCGCTACGTGCGCCACGAAGACTATCAGTTCTGCTACTCCTTCCGCGGCAGGCCTGGCCACAAACCTTCCGTCCTCATGCTCCACGGCTTCTCTGCCCACAAGGACATGTGGCTCAGCATGGTCAAGGTGGGGTGCTAGAGCCTTCCCTCCTCAGAGGGTGTCACTCAGTGGAAAAAAGGAAGAGGGGGGCTCTTCTTAAATACGATGTCATCAGCACTGGTAGAAAGCAGAGGGAACCCGGTGTAACGGCTCAAATCACCCTAAACCAACGCAGTATATTATTCAGATCCTTTTATCAGACAGAACTTGTGAGCTGAATGTTATTTATAAAATCAGGGCCTCACCAACGATTTCACCTTATGACTATTTCTTTGGAAAGTTTCTGATACTCTCCTTCATGGTCGGATTGCCATGACTGTCCAAGTCCAGGTTTTGAAAAGTCATTTCTGTATGCTCCAAGAGCCTCCTCTTCTTCCCTTCTGTGCTTCTCCTTCTCTCTCCCCGTCTCCTCCTTCCATTTCTGCCTTCTCTTTCCCTTAGCGCTTTAGAGAAGCAGTCTTGATCTGACAGCTTTCTGGGATTGTTTCTTGAGTCACTCACTCTTTGTCTTGGTTTGTTTGGTTGTGTCAGCTTGCTTTAGCTGGTAACGGTGGGGGCTGGGAGAGGTCTGGCAGAGAAGGACCTCAGGCTCCCACCTCAAGCGGGACCGGACTGATCCCAAGCATGCTCTGCATTAGGGCGAAAAGGCTCACATATCCCCTGGTTTCTTATTTCCAAAGTTCAGTATTAGGACAATCGTCATGCTTTAATGAACCTCTGACCTCCTCTTCATCTTTCATATAGCTGGTTAATTGTTTATTGATAGCTGATATATCTCAGATTCCTGGTTAAATGTGGTATATATTTAAATGGAAGGAGGTGTGTAGGATAAAAATACCTAAGGAATTAGATCTTAATGTAAAAAAAAAAAAAAAAAGAGTTGAGATCAGAACTAGGGCGATTAGACATGGTTCTTAGGAGAAGTGTTGGTCCTGTGGGCTCTGGAGCTGGCCAGGGCTCTGGGAGAACAGAATCACCCAGTGTATTAATAGTTCCAAGTTGGTGGCTGCGAGACTGGGATAAGCAAAGAAGGGATAAGGGAAAGGAGAAGGAGGTAGTACCTGCCAAATGATGTCAAGAAAGAGCAAAGGACGCAAGCCTGCTCCCCTGGCCTCTGTCCTCCCCTTTCCAGTCATCCCGAGTCCTCTCTTGTTGTGTATTAGACTTTGGGGGCCTCTGCTCTCTGTAAGGCTACTGGCAGTGTTCATTCATGTCAGATGTTACTAGGGGAAGACACAGGGTGGAGGCTGTCCAGGTCACTTGGTAAATGGGGGGAGCCTCCCCAGAAACATGGGCAGACATATTCTGCACACCACATTCTGACTCTCTGGGCCTGTGTGTCCTCAGTTCCTCCCGAAGAACCTGCACCTGATCTGCGTGGACATGCCAGGACATGAGGGCACAACCCGCTCCTCGCTGGATGACCTGTCCATCGATGGGCAAGTCAAGAGGATACACCAGGTAAGCAGGGAGGTGCCGCCTGCCCACCACTGCATCCCCGAGTCTGAAGGACCGTCAGCGCGGGTTCTGTTTTGACTCATAATTGCAAACAAAATGGCCACAGCCCAGTGGTATCCTCGGTTGGCTGTAAAGGGCCAGGGCTTATTGCTGACTTCTTTAAACCTATTATAATTGCTTCTGGAGAAATACAATCTCATTTTCTAAACTCTTCAAAAAGGGAGTTTGGAATTCCTCAAGACCATTGATTTTTTTAGAGTGTGTTTTTTTGGTTACCAGCTGCTTGATGGTGGTAACAGCATGTCTGCCTAGTTGTGGAGGACGGGGAGGGTGATCTTTTCATTTTGTTCTGATTTAGTATCTTTCTTCAGCCCTGTCTGACTGAGCTTTCAAAGTCATGGGGCTCATGAACCATTTCAAAATTTAATGGTTCATACTCTTCACGTTGACATTAAGTATTTTCTCCATTCAAGGATGTTTATTTAATGTCTGCCCCTCTCCTCTCTTTAAACTGTGTATTATTTGGAAGCAAGGAACCTTGTTTCTTTGACCTTTTGCTGCATCCTGAGCAGCTGACCATGGTTGCTTGTACATAATAGGTATCCAATAAATATTTTTTAGATGAATGGGTAGATGTAGGGGATAGTTGGTTGAGTGGTTGGATAGACGGAAAGTTGGATGGATGGTTGGATGAATGGTCAAATGGTTGGATAGATGAATGGATAGTTACATGAATGGATGTTTGGACGGTTGAATAGATGGGTGGATAGCTGTAGGAATGGATGGGTGAATGGTTGGGTAGGCAGATGGGTAGATAGTTACATTCATGGATGTTTAGATGGATGGGAAGCGCTGTAAATTATAGCCAGTCAGCAAACTATGGCCTCTGGGCTTCATTTGATCTGCCACTGAGTTTCGTAACCTGTTTATTGGAAGACGGCCACAGTCACCCGTTTACATGTTGTCTTTAGCTGCTTTTGTGCTACAGCAGGAGAGTTGAGTAGTTGCAGCAGAGATAATAGGCCCACAGAGCAGAAAATATTTACTCTTGAGATCTTTACTTTAAAAATTTGCTGGCTCATGAATTTGAGGGATCTTTGTTGATTTTACACTTACAAATGACCCCTCAATAATTTATGTCAGGTAAAGAAGAGTACATGCATGTAACAGGGCTCATCTGGATAATCTAGTAGATTTCAGATCCCCTTTCATCAATAGCCCTTTTCTGCTTGTCCCCGTAGGAAGTACAAAAGTTTTCAACTCTGGAATCCCCATTATCGTTGTCCACAGTTGTATAACCAAGCTCCTTTCTCATTTCCCTTCCTAGTTTGTAGAATGCCTCAAGCTGAACAAAAAGCCCTTCCACCTGGTAGGCACCTCCATGGGCGGCCACGTGGCTGGGGTGTATGCTGCTTACTACCCGTCAGATGTCTGCAGCCTGTCCCTTGTGTGCCCTGCTGGTGAGTTGTAAGACTCAGATCACCCTGTGAGTGACGTGGACGCAGCGGGACCTGAATCTCTGAAGAAGTCAATGGCGGTTTCTGCTTTGGCTATCTTTTTAGAATCATCTTTTTGACAATATTGTAGAGATACTAAAAAAGTTTGCCTTAGTGGTGCAATCAAGCAGTAGTTGCATAACCGTAATTGTAACTAATATTGAGCTTTAAAATATAGAGCCAGCTTTGTACCACAAAGAATCAATCGGAGGTGGTTAATTAAAAAGTATATAAAACTTTACAGCATGTAAATACTTTGAAGTATAATGATAATATTAACATCTAACATTTATTGAATTTTTATGAGCTAAACTCTTTATGTGGATTTAATCCTTGCCATAACCTTATGAGGTGACAGTACTGTTATTATGCATCTTTCTTTTTGGCTGAAAACTCAGAGATCTTTTTTCATTGCAAGATTTTGTTTTGAATCAACAAACTTTGGTGTCTCTGATCTTAAATGTATTCATGTCTACTTGAGCTGTAACGTGTCCTCAGAAATTATGATCTGATCTGAAGTTGGATTTTTTTTTATTTTTAAAATATGGAACACTTCATGAATTTGCATGTCATTCTTGCTCAGGAGCTATGCTGACCTGAATGTGTATTGTTCCAGTTTTAGCATATATGCTGCTGAGACAAACACTAAAATTGGATTTAAAAGTTATGTATATGTATATAAATCTTCATACCTGAATTTATAGTATGTTAGTAAGAAAAATTTTTCTCTTTTTCCATTTTTTGCTCCCCTCTTCATCCTTGGTAACTTACTGGAGTATGGTTTACACAGAGTAAATTGTCCAGATTTTCAGTACATATCTCAGTGGCTTTTTACATATGTAATTATTATCCAAATAAGGATAGTATGCCCATTTTACAGGTGTACATTATGTTAGTGCTGGAGCCAGGATGGGAACTGGCCCCAGGGTGTCTGACTCCAGAACCCAAGCTGTGGTATTTGGAGAAGTCCTTTCATATTCAGTACCTGTTTAATATGACTCGTATCCGTTACCTTCTTTACCCACTAGAACCCAGCCATGAACTGAACTTGTGCACCTTCTACTGAAACATAACTAAATTTATCTTCGAAGCTTTTCAACTCATTCAGAAAGTTAAATTTTCAGGTCTGTTAAGCTCGTTGAAATTGAAGGCAAGTTCACAAAGGCTTTTCCTTTTCCCAAGCACTGTGTCTGAAGTCATTTGATCTTATAATGATACAGTCTGAGAGTTGGAGGGGACTTACCAGGTGGTCCAGAGGTTAAGACTCTGTGCTCCCAAAGCAGAGGGCGTGGGTTCAATCCCTGGTTGGGAAACTAGGCATGAGTTTAATCCCTGTTTGGGAAACTAAGAGTGGGTTCAATCGCTGGTTGGGAAACTAAGATCCCATATGTTGCACAACTCGGCCAGGAAAAAAATGAAGAATTGGAGCCCCTCTAGAATGTTATTAGATTTTAAATCACTTATGGAAGGTCAGCTCTAACTGACTAACTGACTTTTTTGAGTGTATATTCATTTGCCCAGAGAAGAGTTTTATACCTGAGTTTCCATTAGAAAGTTAGAATTGAATTTGTTTGTATGCAAAAATGAAAAGATATACTTTTTTTTTACTTTGAAATAATTTTAAATTTATAGAAATGTTGTGAAGATAGTACCCTTCACCCAGTTCTCTCCTGTAACAGCTCACACAGCTCAGCAAATTTGTCACAACCAGGAGACCAACATGGGTGTATTTCTATTAACTACAATCAGGCTTTATTTAGATTTTATTAGTTTTCCTACAGTTGTCCTTTTCTGTTCCAGGATCCAATTCAGGATATACCACATGCCATTTAGTTTAGGATTATTTTTAAAGCAAAAAGAACTAGATCATGTAATCTGCCCATGGCATCATGAGAGCTGCACGATACGCATGTTAGATTTAGAGGGGTTGCTGAATATAGATTTATGAAATGTGGATTTCTGTAGCACAGTGTGGCATCCACTGCCCCTCTTTCTAAGCTCTAGCTCTTCAGCTAAGTTAAACACCTAGAAACTTTCTCAGTGTTGGAAATGAAATTAGTTTTACGCCCCTTCATACACCAGCTTGTGTGAACTCTCGTGTCATGCTGCAGAGGATAGAAAATAATGGTCAGTCTCCAGGCTCTTCCAGCTCAGGATTGCCTAATGGTCCCCTGGAGGAAGAGGGACTGTGTAGAGGGCAGGCCTGCGCTCCTGCCCCAACGTGTGGGACAGCTCCAAAGGGGACTCACTCTCACTGCGTTTTATGTGCTGACCCCAAATAAGAGATTATTAAGAGGGTCCAGGCTGAAGGAAGGCGTACTCAGTCAGTCCACTCTAGCCATGCATTTCACCAGGTCTCCTCTCAGCCCTTACAGATGTGTGAGCGGGGCTCAGGCAGGTTGTCTTCTAGACCCTCAAACTCTTCTTAATTTCAGGCCTACGGGTGAATCCCCTGGCAACTTAAGTGCAGATTCTGATGTAATAGACTTAGGGGAGGGGCTGAGGTGCTGCGTTTCTTATGGGCTCCCAGTTTTCATAGCCAGCCCTTAAGATGTTCTGAAGAAAAAAAATTTTTTCCTATGTTTCTCAAATTGTGGTTTTGACTTTGAACAAGGATGCCAGTACCAATTAAAAAGAAATCTACCAGTGGAACACACCTAAGATACATTAGGTCTGGGCTGATTTTGGAAGTTCTCTATATAAAATGGAGTTTGGTAAGAAGATACATATATTGCCAAGCTTTTTTGGTTTGAATCCCCCAGGTCTGCAGTACTCAACTGATAATAAATTTGTGCAACGGCTCAGAGAACTACAGGAGTCGGCCGCCGTAGAGAAGATTCCCTTGATCCCGACCACCCCGGAGGAGATGAGTGAGATGCTGCAACTCTGCTCCTACGTGCGCTTCAAGGTGCCCCAGCAGGTAACGTGGCCTCCACAGCAGTGTGCCTGCCTCTGCCCAGTGCTCAGGTGGCCAGGGCCAGCTTCCCCACCACGTTCCCTCCTTATCCTCAGCTTTCATTTATTCAGCAAGTATCCAGCACTGTGCTTGGGCACCCTGGGGAAGAAATAAGACAGAGAAGGCTAGGGGGAGAAGCAGTCAATTAACAGGACAGATAATTTCACATTGTAGTAAGTTTTCTAGAGGAAATGAAGATAGTGCTGTGCTTGAAAATAGAGAGGCAGGAGAAACTTTGATGAGCCTCTGTAAGAAAACAGCCTGAGCAGGGATGGATAAACAGTTAGGTTCAAGATGCTGGAAGGAGAGGCCAGGGTGACTGGAGCCCAGAGTGTGACGGAAAGAATGGGTTGAGGTGAGGTTGGAATAGGATGCAAGGGCTGAATCAAAGATTCTCATTAAAAAAAAAAGTTTCAGGGCCCTTTTAACACCCTTAAGAATGAGTGAGAACCCCAAAGAGCTTCTTTTTATGACAGCTGTAACTATTGATGTGCACCATATTAGAAATTAAACCCCAGGAAAACTTAAAACACAAAAATACACAAGTACGCATTTCATTAGCTATCAGAATGGTGACATTATCCATCATTATGTAGACTCTGAAAATCAGCATGCTTTTGAGAGAATCAAAGTGAAAAAGGCAAGCGACATTTAGTGTTATTATGAAAATAGTTTGATGTCTTATAATCCCAAGGACTGCTTTGAGAACCACTAGGCTGGATCATGTAGAACTTTTAAGAGATTATGGGAAGGAAATGGAGTTTTTCTACATACAGTAGGAGAAACATTCAGGAGTTGTAGGGGAGCACAGACAGAGAAACCCGTTAGTGTGCCGTATTACTCCAAGATGAGGGTGTTGTACACTGGGCAGCCATAGTGGAGAATTAGAGCCGAGAAGCTTTGGAAGGAAGGAGGTAGGACTTACTGGCCAGTGGGAAGTGGAGGTGAGAGAATGTGAGTCACAGGTGACTTCTGATACTTTAGTTGGATAAAGGTAGTATTTTCTTCGTCTTTTTAAAAATTTTTATTATTTTCCGGCCATACCACGTGGCATACGGGATTCTCGTTCCCCAACTAGGGATCGAACTTGTGTTCCATGCAGTGGAGACATGGAGTCTTAACCACTGGACTGCTAGGGAAGTCCCAAGGTAGTGTTTTCCTGGGTAGGGGAAGGGGAGGGAGGGTGGGTTTGGGGCATCAGCTAAGAGCTCCATTTTGGATGTGTTAAGTTCAAGTTCCCTGAGACGCCATCACGTGTAGGTGTTATGTAGACAGTTAGAAATACGAGTGGAGCTGAGGGAAGTCTGGACTGGGCTGTGTAATTAGAGCCATCAGCCAAGGATGATATTAAAAGTCATGGGTCTAAATGAGGTTGTGCAGGAGATAGTGTGGGGAACCGAGAGTCCATGGGTGAGACCTCACAACAGCACATTATCTCAGGAGCTGGACGCTGCCTGGGGGTGGGGTGGGTCCTCCTGGGAATTGAGAGAAAGGGCTCTGTGCAGAGGTCGTGAACATGACTCATTAATGGATGTGACCCATCTCTGAGGAAGCATCACAGAAGCAGATTCTGTGGTATGTTCTGTCCATGAAGTTCTCTTTTCAGTCATGACTTTACACTGATCCTCTCTTCAGCACTGATCTCTTTCCAGAATAGAGTAACCAAGTAGGGTTTTAGAAAACTCCATGTTTTGAGTTGTCAGAGAAGTGAAGACACTGGGAGAAAAGCAGTGCAGATCCCAAGTCTTTCCCGTGTAGGCAGGGAGGAACCCCTAGGCACTCGGCCTACTGTGTCACATTGTGTAATGACTGTGTTGGCTGGTATGCGTCTTCCATTCCTACCTCTGTAAGAGCAAGGACTGTGTCTTTGGTTGTTCTGTTCCCAGCCTACGGCAAAGTGCTTGCATGAGATAGGTCCTAGGTATAGAGTGGATGGATCAGTGGACAGAAGGAAGCCTGAACAACGCAGGGATGGAGAATGGATGTGTGGGCAGATGCAGGGTAGAGGGGTGCATGAACAGAGGCGTGTGCATACATCACTGATTTCCGGGTGCAGAGAGATGGATGGCCGAAGGCGTGGATGGATGGGAGGGTGTCTGGAAATGGCAGAGATGGAGGGTGATGGATTGGTGGATGCAGGGCAGATGGATACATGGGAAGGTGTATGCATATGTGATTCAGAGGTGCTGGGTGGGTGGGTGATGGGTAGGTGGGTGTCTGCATGGAGCAGGGATGGAGGATGGATGGGTCGCTGCAGGCTAAGTGGACACGTGTGGACGTGTGCATGTCTGAGTCAGAGATGCCGGATGGCTGGATAGGCAGGGGTGCGGAGCGGAGGTGGAGGGTGGATGGATGAATGCAAGATGGAGAGATGCATGGTGCAGGGTAGATGGGAGAGCAAAGGAAATATCTGATGCTGAGCACCGTGTGCCGGACAGTTTGCATTGGTCTCACCTCTGGGCTCCCACTTCCAGAACAGTCGGATGCTCCAGCGGGTGGGTTTCGTCCAGAGCGATTATGACTGGATCTTCCCACTTCAGTCAGTGCACAGGACTCTTGAGAGGGCATTGAAGGGGTTCAATCCATTCCTGGGGAAATGAGAGGAGTGACGGCTGCTAATGTGACCCCGGGACCCTACCTCAAGAACCCTGAGGTGGGGGAAGAGGCGGGCCATGTTCCTTCTGGTCCCAATACCTCTCCGGGTCAGTCTCCCAGGTCCAAGAGCCCTGACCTGTCGGCATGTGCTGCAGCCCCACAGCCCGCAGCAGGGTGGGCCAGGGCAGTGTCACACAGTGAGCTCAGGACATCAAAAGCTTTCCCAGAGCTTCCCCATTGGTTGATTTCTTCATTGCTTTAGAGGCCCATCATCCCCAATAGTTTTTTTTTAATAGGCCTTGTTTTATATTGGGTATTACTGAGTAATTACTTGACATTATTTTCATTCTGATTATGTCTCAGGATAAGCAGAGAATTCCTCATAGGTGAAGCAGCTTACATCCCACCTGGGTCCTTTGCCTTCACAGTTATTTCCAGAGTTCCTTCCTTATGAGAAAGAAAAAAGCCTCTTATAAACCTAAGTCCCCATTACATTGCGTGGCCATCAAGGGAATTTGGAGACCAGGCCTTGCAAACCTTGACAACGCCTGAAACTGCTGGCCTTTGATTTCCCCTCTTTGTCCCAGACCCTTCTGAGGCCTGAGGAAACAAATCCTCCCTCGCCTTCTGACTTTGGGTTATTTATCCCTAGATCCTGCAGGGCCTCGTTGACGTCCGCATCCCTCACAACACCTTCTACCGAAAGCGTGAGTAGCCCTTTGTTGACCTCTGAGCCTGTGACACATCTTATGGGTGGCCGGCTCTTCTTCCTTACATTTCTGAGACTTTTGAGAGTTTTCTGGGACTCCTCAAGAAAGACACAGTGCCTTAGACTCAAAGACTATATACCCTGTATATATGCTATATATACAGATACACTATATATTTCCTATACTTGGTGGTGTCCAGAGCACAGCCCACACTCACTTTATTTTCCTTCCCTACCAAGTGTTTTTGGAAATCGTCAGTGAGAAGTCGAGATACTCCCTCCATCAGAACATGGACAAGATTAAGGTCCCTACGCAGATCATCTGGGGGAAGCAAGACCAGGTATGTAGCGTGTCCCTGGGGCTGCCTGTGCCAGTTACACCAGCCTCCCAGGACAAACTCGTGGTTCTTTATGAAGGGAGCCTGGCTGCTTTCTGATACCAGGGAGAGGTGGCACACATCTGGTGCCAAGTGCCAGTGTTCACAGGGAGTTGAGGGCAGTGACACTGACCTCTTAAAATGTAAGACAATTTGAAAGTATTTTCGTAAATTATCTTTTTCAAAGCCATATAGTCACATGGTCCAAAAACCTTGAAACAGTACAGAAAGCTGGTAAGAGTACACTGGGTCTTGTTGGCATCCTAGATCCCACTTTCCATTTCTTCAAGGCAGCACTTACAGTTCGTGTGTGTTTCTTTTAAATTTTCTCAGGCAGTGGTTGGCACACGCTTTCTATAAAAGGGCCAGACTGTAAATACTTGCAACTTTGTGGGTGATAAGTTCTTGTTACATCTATTCAGCTCTTCTGTTGTGATGGTGACATGCAGATCAAATGGCAGGCAGAGCTTCAGGGAGCCGTCAGTCACACAGCAGGCAGGGGCTGCTGTTTGCCTGTTTCTGTTCTAAGCATATGTCAGTGTGCATAAAGCAGTGTGATGTGTAGGGTTTTCATACATCCAGTATATACAGTTTCGCACCGTAATTGCTTCATATATATGAGAAATACATACGTTGGAAATCATTTAATATCGGCTTGAAGAGATCCACACTCTAATGCTTTAAATATTTTATTTTGAAATAATCTCAAATTTACAGGATAATTGTAAAAATAGTACAGAGTATGCCTGTATCTACTTTACCTAGTTTCATCAGTTTTAACTGCTGTTTCAAAGATTCACGTGCTATAAAATTTACCTTGTTGCACACCCCACTGCAGCCCAGTTGTAGAACGCTTCTGTCACTCCTGTAAGCGCTCTCTTGCCCGTTTGCAATTCATCTCCATTCCTGCCCTAGCACTGTCCAACCACTGACGTGTTTTCTGTTTCTGAAGTCTTGTCTAGAATTTAGTTATCTAAAATTTTCATAAAATGATATTTTACAGTGGTAGTCTTTTGCATCTGGCGTCTTCTATTCAAGTGTGATGTTTCTGAGGTTTATCCATATTGTCATCTATGCCAAAAATTTGTTCCTTTCTATTGCTGAGTGTCATCCCATGATATGTATGTACCACATCTTACTTATTACCAACTTTTTAACTTTTACCACCTCTTCTAGACAGACCTAGAAATATGTGTTTTGGAGCTATTTGGAGTAAGCTGCTTATATCATGTCCCTTTACCCCCAGTTCTTCCAGGTGTATTTACTGCAAACCAGAATATTATCGCACATGATCACAGTACATTGTCACATTTGAGACATGTAACATTGATGGCATAGCTTTTAACTAATGTATAGTCCATATTTCAAGTGTATTCCTTGTTTCGGTGATGTCCTACATAGAATTCTCCTCCTCCTGCCCCTGTAACCAGGATCACATACTGCGAATTGTGTCTTTTTAGTTTCCTTATATATAAAATGATGCCCTCTTTCTGCCTTTATCTTTTGTAACACTGAGATATTTGAAGAGTGTGGGTCAGTTATTTTACAAAATGTTCCTCAGTTTGAGTTTATTGGCTGTTTCCTCATGATTAAATTCGGGGTACATATCCCTGGTCAGAATATCTCATGGGTAGTAAGACTTCCTCAGAAGGAGAATGTCTTTCCTTCAGTGGTGGGAAGTTTTTAAACTATTATTTATTTTGGGGGCTGCACCGTATGGCATGTGGGATCTTAGTTCCTCAACCAGGGATTGAAACTGTGCCCTAGGCAGTGGAAGTCTCTTAACCTCTGGCCTGCCTGGGACATCCCAGTGATGGGAATTTTGATTGATTGTGATGTCTGATTTCTTTATCATAGACATTATTTCTCCCCTTGCAACTAATAAGCAGTCTGCGGGGAGGCACTCTGAGACCATGTGGATATTCTGGTCCTCATCAAACATTTCCCTCTAGATTTACCATCCGTGAATGGCTGTTGCCCAAAACAAAATTTTATGTTCTTTTTGGGAGATGCATAGTATTCCATTACCCGCTGCATTAGTGCCCTATTGATGGTCACTTAGGTCATTTTCAGTTTTTTGCCATTAAACCACACATTGATATGCATCGTTACACATGTGTGTTTGCAGTGTGAGAGCGTATCTGAAGGCTCAGTTCTTGGATGTGGAATAGCTTGATCAGAGGCTGTGTGTGTTTTAAACTTTTGACAGACTTTTTGACAGCCTTTGTCAGATGGTTCTGTCAGTTTGCTAGTCCTGCTGTAACAAAGTACCACAAATTGGGAAGTTTAAACCACAGAATTACATTGGCTCCCAGTTCTGGCGTACAGATACACTGGGGGCTTTCCTGCTGGCTCCGATGGTATAGAATCTGCCTGCAATGCAGGAGAACTGGGTTCAACCCTTGGGTCGGGTTCAACCCCTGGAGAAGGAAATGGCAACCCACTCCAGTATTCTTGCCTGGAGAACTCCAGGGACAGAGGAGCCTGATGGGCTACAGTCCACGAGGTCACAAAGAGTTGGATGTGACTGAACGACTAACACTGTAACACCAGTTCTGAAGACTATGAGTCCAAGACCCAGGCCGCAGCAGACTGATTTCTTATGGGCGCTGGGAAGCAGAGCCTGTTCCCTGCCTTTCCCTGAGCTCCTGGGAGTTCGCTGGTGAGCTTCGGTGTTCCGTGCCTTGTGGACGCCTTACCCTGACCTCTGCCTTCATCTCTGCACTATGTTGTCCCGGTGCCCGTGCATCTCTGTGTTTTAACCTCTCATTTTTTAAGATGCCGGTTGTGATAGATTAGGGGTCCACGTCTAGATTAGGAGTTCACCCAGCTCCAGTATGATGCCATCCTAACTAATTATGTCCATGACGACCCTGTTTCCCAGTAAAGTCACATTTTGTTAGAACTTCAACATATGAATTTGGGGAGGTGGCACAATCCATCCATAATAAACCTGCCAATGAAATACTGACTTATACTTCAGAAACTCCCTTTTTGTTTGCGGCCATTCTTTAGAAATCATATCTTACCGAATGTTCTTGAAAAGTTTAAAACAAGAGGTGGTGATGGGAAATGGAACCTTTATAAGGCCTGCAGGCAGACAGAGTTACAGTGCCTGTCAAAGGGTATCTGGTCGTCTCACACTGTTGACCGTCGTGAGGAGGGAAATGGGAGCAAACTTTCCCTGTTGAGAGAGCTCCCCTGTGGACGCTGAGGGGAGAGCCACCATTGTGAGCCCTGGGCAGACTGCACATGCCCACCGTATGTGTGATGTGAGCACAGGCAGGAAGTCAGGCTGCACCTCAACTGCCTACGACTGTGGGACGCCCAGGAGAGGAGACTGGGGAGAAGCCAGGTCTGTGCCCCCGGCGCAGGGGGGCAGGAAGGGCGGTGGCGCCGGTGTGCAGCCATCTCAACATCAGCCAGGTACCCGAGAATGCCCAACGTGGGAACCAGGGCATCAGGAGGAGGGAGGACTCATGTGCTCCCTTCACAGCAGCCAAGGGACTGAAAGCAGCTTTGTGGACGCCTGAGCGGAGAATCGGGACCCAGGCTGGGCCAGCAGGCAGTCATTCAGTCAGAAACCAGAGTTGGAACAATGAAGGCCTTTCTTCATCTCAGATCCCCAGGGTGATGTGGGCTCTCAGGGACCAGCAGGGAGAGGCGCGACCGCGTCATGCCTCACGTCAGCTGTTCCTTCTTGTGTCTGCTCAGCCCGGGGTGCTCTGCACTCTGCTCACCCCACTTCCTGGTGGGCAGCACATCTTGCTATTACCAATCTGGGTTGAGGAGACTAAAGCTCAAAAGCAGACAGTGCCCAAATTTGTTGGGATTTTGCTTTCGGTGTTAAGGCCGGAGCGGAGGGGGGCCCCCTTGTCTGGGGCGGGGTGAGGTGAGGGTGAAAGTGGTGAAGCCAAGGGGGCAAATATAAATCTGACCCTGAAGGAGGAGAAAGGCAGTTAACTGAGTTGGGGTGATAGCTTGGTGTAACCCAGGTGAAAATGAAAGGGAGTTTGAAAACCTGGGAAAGTGGTGGGCTTCACGTTGGAAAAGCACTGGCTGTTATTCACACACTTCAGGGTCTGAGGTCACACAGCTCGGGGATCCCCTGAGGGCCTTCAGGACCTAGTCCTCTGGTTTTTGATAATTTGTGTCCCCCTCTTGCATCTCTCCTGTGTGGCCTCCCCACAGTTTGGCCTCCCGTAGACCAGCTGCAGGGTGCATTCTCCTGGCCCAGCCCAATCACTTCACTGTCCTTCATATAGCCCCAAGGCTCCCCACTGCCCTCAGACTGAGACCCGACTCCCAGCACAGCCAGATGTACAGATCCACCCTCCCCGCTCACACAGCACTGGGCTCCCTGCTGTCCCTTGCACGTGCCATGTCCTCCCACCCTTGTGCTGGTCCCTCTTCCGTGATCCCCCTCCCCTGTGGCTTCTCGGCTTCCAGGATCCTCCCCATCAGAGTCTTCGCCACCTCACGCTGCACTTGTCTGCTTTCCAGTCTGGCTTCCCCACCATACCAGGGCATCCTCAGGGCAGGGCCTGTGTTTCCAGCGCAGTAACACCGCAGCAGCATACCTCCTGCCACCGAGCTGCAGAGTAAAGCGTGAGGCACGTGGTTACTTCCATCAGAGAGCCACAAGCCCCGACACCGAAGTGACTTGGTTCTAAAAATCACCCCTGCCAGGCCTGGACAGGAGTTCTGTCCACGGAGTGCGTTCGGGCGCCTGAACCCTTTCCATCTAGTTTCCTTTCTCGTCCCGCAGGTGCTCGATGTGTCCGGGGCGGACATGTTGGCCAAGTCAATCGCCAACTCCCAGGTGGAGCTCCTGGAAAACTGTGGGCACTCGGTGGTGATGGAGCGGCCCAGGAAGACAGCCAAGCTCCTTGTCGACTTCTTAGCTTCTGTACACAACACAGACAACAGCAAGAAGCGGGACTGAGGCCCCGACCATAGCCCGAGCTCCACACCCAACCTCCACTCCTGTCTCTAGAACCTGACGCGGCCACCACTTCTCAGGGACCCTGCCCCAAATGCGGAGGGAGCACCCCGTCCCTGAGGAACCCAGCCCCCGCGCTAGCCCTGGTCTCTATAGATCCACAGAGCCTCAGGAGCCATGAAGAAATCTCCAAGATGTTTTTTCACAAAATGCAAATTCACATGGAACAACAAAAGAAAACCCATCCGTGAAATCTACCCAGAAGTCTTCACATTCGTGTTGCAGAGCGCCCGCATTGGACCACTGAGGACATTTCCTTTAAGATGTTCCTCACGGACTTAGATTCCAGTTGTTTCTGTTGCTTCAGACATTCTCCCATGCATAGTCAGTGGCTGTTTTAGAAGCATTAGCCCCCCCTTCACCAAGCCCCTTGTTTATGTCTGATTTAAGTTTTATGTCCCATGTGTGACTGCTGCCCATCAACTGCAGGACCATGGAGGAACACGGCAGGCTGGAGGAAATACTCACGCAGAAGACACGGTCTGCCTCAGCCAGCTTGCAGAGCAGCAGAGAACACAGGTGGCTGATCTGACCGGCACCCGGTGTCAGGTTATGTCCCCTGCGAACCTGGGTGGTGCAGTACAAAGAACACCTGGCAGGGTGGGTTTCCTGGGAATAATTTATTATTAAAAACAAGCAAGACTAATAAAGCAATAATATTCTCGACATCTATCTAAATAATCAGACGCGGGTTCCACTCCAAAGCATCTCTTTTCTATCTTGCCGTGCTACCGAAAAACCTTTGGATGTTTGTTAATGAATTCTGTGAATTCTGTGAAAAATGATGTAATTGAAAATAAATCTAAACTGCTGTAAAAGTGACCGCAATGACATGAAATAAATGTAATAAGTCTAGATCAGCAACCTGCAAGTGGTTTCTGTTTCTAAGCTCTTAATGAAGTGTAGTGTTGGCAGATTTTCTGTAAACTTTAAAATGTGTTTCTTGGTTGCTTTCTTAAAATTATTTATTTTCAAAGTATTTTTACTTTTTGTTTAGCTGCTTCAGGTCTTGGTTTCAGCACGCAGGATCTTTCTGGTTGTGGCATGTGAACTCCTAGTTGTAGCATGTGGGGCTAGTTCCCTGACCAGGGATAGAACACGGGCCCCCTGCATTGGAATCCAGGAGGCTTAGCCACTGGATCTCCAGGGGAATCCCCAAAATGTGTTTTTTAAAGTAAAGGTGTTCTACAGGCATTGGAAGACCTTACTTGCATGAGTTACTAGTTTCATTTCTAGAAATCATGTTTGCAGTTTTTTAAATATTTATGTATTTGGCTATGCCAACTCTTAGTTATGGCTTACAAACTCTTAGTTGCAGCATATGGCATCTAGTTCCCTGACCAGGGAGCCAACATAGGCCCCCTACAGTTGGAGCGTGGAGTCTTAGCCACTTGACCACCAGGGAGGTCCCATGTTTGCAGTTTTTATTCAGTTGAAATTATACATCCAAAACAAAAATAAGGGTCATCAAACTGTTCTTTTGACTCTTCTGTGGCATTTGGAAACCTAAACTTCTCAGAATATTCACTCTTTCAAATCTTTTTACAGAGTCTGAAACCCCGTAGTTCTGGAAATAAAGTGAGAACTTTCTGTGGTGAACATTGTGGTTTAAATTGAAATTCAGGGCTTGGTCTGATTATTTTAATATATCAAGGAAGAGCATAATATAGATCTTGAAAATACGAGATGTGAAAATGTGGCCTCAGACTTGCAGGATGCAGCTAAAGCAGTGCTCACGAGGAAATTTATAGGCTTAAATACAAATACTAGAAAAGAAGAAAGGCTAAAAATTAAATAATTTAAGCATCTACCTTAAGAAGCTAGAAAAAAAGTAAATCAAACCTAGGGGGGAGAAAATAGAAGGAAACAGTACAATGAGAGCAGAAGTCAATGAGGCAGAAAAGAAACTATATATTTGTCATGTTGCTTGTTCCAGTCTCTCATAGTCACCAAGAACTCTGAGCTTAATGAGATTCCCAGAGGAGTCAATCACGACAGTCACGACAGATATGACTGGGGACAGATGAAGGAGTCCCACACCGGGATAAGGATCCCAGATTATTAGCCCTGGGTGACAACAGATGGTTTCCTCCTGGGATAAGGATCCCAGATTATTAGTTCTATTAGATGCAGGAATAGTTGCCTCCTGGGTTGAACTAAGCATTATGTCCAGAAGCCACTGCACTGCACCCTCAATGGAGCCATCCAGAAAGGGGCACCTGCTGGCCATCCCCCTGGAAGGAGAGTGGGCAAGATCTTCAGGACACGGCTCCCGCCTCCTCCTCTGTTACTGGAAAGCGCCACTGGAACCCACTGTCCCTGCAGTAGAAGCACGGAGTCCTGACTACTGGACCGCCAGGGAAGTCCCTGGAGAGTTCTTTTGTTTGCTTGTTTATTGATTTATTTTTGGCTGTGCTGGGTCTTTGTCGCTGTGAGCGGGCTTTCTCTAGTTGCAGTAATTGGGCGCTACTCTCTAGCTGAGGTGCGTGGGCTTCTTGCGGTGGCTTCTCTCGTTGCAGAGCACGGGCTCTAAAGCACAGGCTCAGTAAGTTGTGGCACATCAGTTTTGGTGTACCACAGCATGAGGAATCTTCCTGGACCAGGGATTGAACCCATGTCCCCTGCAGTGGCAGGCAGATTCTTAATCATTTGACCACCAGGGAAGTCCCATGAGAGCTGCTTTTGGGTGATAGACCTGCAAAGTGGATTTTCAAGGCTCTCTCTTGACCCTGTAATTGTGGTCTTATGGTGCTAGGAAAACGCAAAAGCAGGAAAGCATGTCTCCCTGTTGAGCCCCAGTTCCTGCCTTTGTGATTAGGAAGAGCCTGCGGGTTCCTGTGGAGTGTCTTTATTGATGGGTCCTGTGGAGCATCTTTATTGATGGGTCCTGTGGAGCGTCTTTAATGACAGTCTTAGAAGGAACGGGTCATTTATCACAGCCCTGCCTGAAAGACTTCTGGAAGCTTCTGAAATAACAGTGGAAAGCTCCAGGAATCACACGTGGGCTGTTGCCTCACCGCCTGGAGCCGGGTTGTTAGGACTACTGAGGATGGACCCTCTAGGCAGACATTGAAGAGGCGAGGGACCAGCAATGTTTAGAACTCAATTCGCCATTAGTCTGGACTCCTAGTTCTGGGCAGAAGTGACACCAGGAATGACTGGTGCAAGACACTGGATGGGCTGCCTGCCAGTGTAAGTCTTATTTTCTATTTGAGCCCCTGAATTCCTCCTTCTTCCCAGGGAAGCTTACTTGTTGCTTTGTCTAAAGGAAGTCCCCGGAAATTACTAGGAGATTGTAATGTGTGTCAGGCTAGGCTGAATCTTGTAAATTACACAACTGAATCAAGTGAACGTGCCAGCTGCTATTCTGTGTTTTCCATGCATCACCTTGTCAAACTCTCATGTAGCCCTATAAAAGACAAGGGGACACTGTGCCCATTTTACATCCAAGGAGACCAAGGCTTGGAAGGGTAAAGTGCCTTGCCCAAGGTCACACAGATAACAAGTAAAGGGAAGCCTCTTGGTTTGTGCCTGAAGGTGACTTGCAAAAGCAATGCTTTCACAGGTTCAGACAGGAGCGCTATTGCTTAATTTCCAGGGGAGCCTGGAGCCCTGTTGGCTCACCTGGACCAGGACATTGTGTGGCTGCTTCAGCTGCAGATCGCTGAGGCCACACCTTGGGCCCCTGCTGAGGAAGGTGACCTGCCTGTTTATTCAGATAAGTTCGGGATCTGCCATTGCTGAGCAGCCTGTGAGGCTGGAAACAAGCTCACCTGGATTCCAGCATCACGTTGCTGAAGGGCGTGTCGTGGTGCCTGGCCTCCTCATTCTAGCCTCTCAATAACTGGAACTTGTGTTATTCGGTCCCTGCAGGGCTCGTTTACCTTGCTGGTACCCTCCCTCCTCCACACTCTGGAAATAATCAGGGTTGTTTGTCCAGAGCAGATTTCTGGGCTGGGGGAGGGATGTTTCTGGTTGCCACAGAGGTCAGGCCGCTGCTCTTGACTGGTGATCACCTGATGAGCACGAGGACTAGACCCCACACTGGCTGGAACTGGAAGTCTGGTCGCTGGGGTTCCCGAAACATCACCTGTTCCCTCACCACCACACAATCAGAAAATCAGGCACTCTGTAGCCTCCACCCCAAATGTTACGTTTAAACACTTCCCACAGAGCCGTGGGAGAGTTTGGGTCTTCTGCGCATGAGTGCCCCTCCTCCTTGCTTGGCCTTTCCAAAAACCCTTCTCTGCTCCACACTCTGACCTTTCAGTGTGTGTGGCTTCACTGTGCACACCAACTAGGGCTGATGACAGTACTGAACCAAGTCTTTTATTAAAGGAGTAGTTTGTTGGGTCTATTTCAGAAATGTTCGCTAAAATACTCGTTGGCCAGGTTTGGGACCATTTTTAAAGGGTCTCTTGGACTCTGTCTGTTTCCCAAGTTTTTCTGTCTCTCTTCCCCACCCCTTGTCCCATCTCTTTTTCATTGTTTATCTCCTTTCTGTCTGCTTCATTACCCACACAGACACTCTCTTAACAGTTGGAAACCTGACTTCTGATTCTTCATCTTTCCAATCTTCCAAGGTCACTCCTTGAACCATATAGACTAGGGCTTTCCCATCAGCCACTTCTTCCTCCCCCGCTCTCATCCCTCCCAAACTGGATGATGTTCATACAGCCTCTCCATTCCCTGAAAGGAGGTTACAAAAGAGCAGTGGGGGTGGCCACAGATGGGGCGGTGGAAAAGTCCTCAAATTCCCTGCCGTGGTCGGGCGAGAGGGCAGCCGCGCTGGGGCTGCTGTCCTGGCGTCTCCAGCTTCCCCGGGACCCAGGGTTGCTGCTGTCTGGGCTGGAAATCATCATCAGACTGTGGGCCTGGGCTTGCCAGTGCCTGTGATAGGATGAGGGTCTTGTGGGACCTTATGCAGGGGTGTAGGTGGAGGGAAGGATGTCCTTTGAGCAACAGGACAGCCCTGTCTGTTGGCTCCTGGAGAAATCTTTCTTTCCCTGGTTTCTGAATCTTTGGTCTCTAAGCCCTCAAGGCAACGACCAGGAACCTCAGGGCACACCTAGATGTCTCCCAAGCTCCAGTAAGGATGAAAGGAGAAGAGATTCTTAGGGGCAGAAAGTGGCAGGAGGGACTTCTCTGGCAGTCCAGTGGTTAAGACTCCACTGCAGGGGGTGAGAGTTTGATCCCTGGTTGGGGGACTCAGATCCCACATGCCAAGTGATGCGGCCAAAAGAGAAAAAGAAAAAGTGGCACAAAGATGACAATCCCAGTGACCCAAGTCAAAGCTCACTGGGATTAGTTAACTCGCTAGGGGCAACTATGAGTGTCAGATTACAGTCCCCACCACACCTCACAGAACCAGAGGTGATACTGAATTCAGAAATTTTCAGATTTTACAGAGGTATTATTGCACGTGCACCATACATTGTGCAACACGCCCAGTGAGGTCTGGGGCTGCCTTCTGTGGTCTAATGCATTCGTATTTCTGCTGTATGCTCTGTGCATATCCACAGTGAATGGGACAAAAGCTATAAAAAAGCTTCACTTCAGTTCAGATTAAGCATTATGCCAAATGAAGATTTGGTTTCCAGATTTTTCTTGGATTCCAGGGTTGCAGATAAGGGACAGTGAACCTGCCTTCCCTGTCCCCTCTCTCCTGCTTTGGGGAGTGGGGGTGGGAAGTGACATCTAGAGGAAAATCTGTTCTTCCAAGTTGGAAGGAGGGGCATGCAGATGGCTGTGGTCCAAGGCTCCCTCTGGTGACCATAAGGGGCAAGTCCTGAGTTTTATTTAACAGGTCTTGAGAGTCCCTTGTACAGCAAGGAGATCCAACCAGTCCATTCTAAAGGAGATCAATCCTGGGTGTTCATTGGAAGGACTGATGCTAAAGCTGAAACTGCAATACTTTGGCCACCTCATGCGACGAGTTGACTCACTGGACAAGACTCTGATGCTGGGAAAGGTTGGGGGCGTGAGGAGAAGGGGACGACAGAGAATGAGATGGCTGAATGGCATCACCGACTCTGTGGACATGAGTTTGAGTGAACTCCGGGAGTTGGTGATGGACAGGGAGGCCTGGCGTGCTGTGATTCATGAAGTCGTGGAGAGTCGGACACGACTGAGTGACTGAACTGAACTGAACAGTATTATAAAAATGATGCCTTGTCAGTTTAAAATAAACAAACTGGATGCTAAAACATTGTGAGCATCTCCTGCACCTTCTACACGGCCCCACCCTTCTTCTATCAGCCCACTTGGAACCATTCTAGACATCACACTTATATATTTATGTATTTGTGTGTACACATAGATACATGTATGTAACTGGCCAAGGCCAGTAGGAACCCAAGTTTGGCTGCTTGCTGCTTGAAAAGTCAATACTCAGAGATGAGTGTTGGTGAAAAAATTTGCTTTATTCAGGCATTTTTGCATGGCGTCTGGCACAAAGTAAGCCCTTGATTAATATTAGCTATGATGGACTATGTCTGAGACTATCTCCTAGTTGTGGGTTAGAGGATAAAGGTTTTAAAGGGGAGTTCCAGGAGTGCACAAGCAAGGGGCTACATGCAGAACAGCACAGTCAGTTTCAGCAATTAGCTCCAGACTGGTTGTGCAGCGGTGTGGTCAGCATCATCTTGATGGTTTTCTGTATAATCAGTAATCTACTCCAAGGTTGGGCTGTTTCCATCTCCTTAAGGCCAGCCCCTGGAATTCTCAAGTGAGCAAGATGAATTCTCTTCTACTTACACATGGAAGGACTTCTGTACCCAAGAAGGGCTCACAGGGTCCTGCTTGGTTTCACTCCTCCCTTTTTTGCTGCTCTTCAGTCCTGAGGGGAACAGGGGCAGGACAAGAAAGGGAATAAAGTTTTGGATTGAGAGACTATAATCATAAACTTGTGAAGGGAACTCGTTTTAGGGGTACTAAGTAGGAGTTGAGAGCTGGGCACTGGATGGCAGTGGTGGAGCCAACACAGACAAGGCCCCAACCTCATGGGCTTTACATTCAGGTTTTGGCAGCCCCAGGCCCTCTCCTATAAACACCCCTGACACACCACATAATATGGTGCAGTGTGGAGAGACCTGTCTAGAGTCAGAGGTACTCATAACTGTGTGCTCTTGATCTTAGCCTGTTTTGCCTCAGTTTCCATCTCTGTAAAATGGATCATAATAATAGTCTCCTTAGGATTGTGTGAGAGTTCCATGAGATAATGTAGTTTTTTGCATAGTGCCTGGCACAAAGTAAGCACTTGATTAATATTAGCTATTACTATTGAATACACATGGTTGGCTTGAAGCTCAACATTCAGAAAACAAAGATCATGGCATCTGGTCCCATCACTTCATGGGAAATAGATGGAAAAACAGTGGAAACAGTGTCAGACTTTGTTTTTTTGGGCTCCAAAATCACTGCAGATGCTGATTGCAGCCATGAAATTAAAAGACGCTTGCTCCTTGGAAGGAAAGTTATGACCAACCTTGATAGTATATTAAAAAGCAGAGACATTACTTTGCCAACCAAGGTCCGTCTAGTCAAGGCAATGGTTTTTCCCGTGGTCATGTATGGATGTGAGAGTCGGACTGTGAAGAAGGCTGATCGCCGAAGAATCGATGCTTTTGAACTGTGGTGTTGGAGAAGACTCTTGAGAGTCCCTTATACTGCAAGGAGATCCAACCAGTCCATTCTAAAGGAGATCAATCCTGGATGTTCATTGGAGGGACTGATGCTAAAGCTGAAACTCCAATACTTTGGCCACCTCATGCGACGAGTTGACTCACTGGAAAAGACTCTGATGCTGGGAAAGGTTGGGGGCGGGAGGAGAAGGGGACGACGGAGAGTGAGATGGCTGGATGGCATCACCGACTCTGTGGACATGAGTTTGAGTGAACTCCGGGAGTTGGTGATGGACAGGGAGGCCTGGCGTGCTGTGATTCATGGGGTCGCGGAGAGTCGGACACGACTGAGCGACTGAACTGAACTGAACTGAACACATGGTATGTTTCATGAGTACAGGGGCCATATCATCTTGTTCCCAGTACCTATCACATAATAGGGGCTCAGCAAGTACTTATTCAATTAACGATAGATGATACTTGATTTACATTTGGAAACAGAACCATCTGGGCTTTTTATGTTAACCCAGACAGAATACCTACTATGCGCTGGGAGCCACAAGAGACACCGAGAAAGGGTCCTGCCCTTGGTGAGTGCTTTACATAGGAGATGCTCACCAGCAGAGATGCTAGATACAAATTTTTTTGAACGAATGAAGGCATGAGTGAGTGAATAAGACTGCGAAACAAGCTCCTGGGCAGAGTCCCTTACGCCACCAGACATCTGCACACACGGCTTTCTGCAGAGTGGGCACTAGAGGGCACTAGGCACGGCGAGTCTCAGATTCAGTTACTCCTGGGTCCTTCGGCAAACTCCGCGCGGGGGCGTCACATCCGCTCTCTATGTCACACATCCGGGGGCGGGGCAGACAGGAGCCAAACGTAAACACCCCGGAGTTTCCCCAGGCCGCAGGCTGCGCGGCAGCTCCACGTCTTGGTGGATTCTTGCAGTGAATAAGAGTCCGGCAGGCGTCAGCCTAGTCCGACGGAGAGCGGGTAGGCGGAAGCCCACAGCTGGGCGAATGCTTTCCGGAAGTGGGCTCAGTTGGCCGCACTGGTGACGTATGGACGTGCGCGCCAGCGGAGCGTGCGTAAGGCGGAGGGACGGCGGGCAGCGAGGAGCGGCGTGGGGTATCTCCCGCTCCGGCCGCGGACCATCCCGGGCCTCTCTGCAGCGCGGTCTCAGGCGCCCCGGACGGCTGAGGACTGAGCGAGACCACGTGTGCAGAGCGCATGCGCCTGGCCTCGGGCGGGCGCGAAATCAGTGGCGGAAGTTAGAAAAAGTTGAAAACGACTTCACCTGCCGAACAGTAGGGAATCGAGAGCTCTTTTTTTTTTTTTTTTTAAATCATTGCTTTCGTCTCAAAATTATATATTGAATGCCTGCCGTATGCGATGTATTGGTTTAGGTTTTTGGGAAACAACAGAACACGACGGAAAACCCCGTTTCTTTTGGAGCGTATATTCTAGTAGGGCTGGGGAGGGAAACTGAAATAAAGATCAAATGAACTTGACAGTTAATGTTGGAGGGTGGTGAATGCCATGAGGAAAAAGTAGAGTAGGGGCACGGGGCGGTGACATTGCATAAAAATGCCACTGGAACAGATCGGGGGCTGAAATTGAACAAAGTCATGAAAGCGGCAAGGGAGTGAGCCAGGTGGCTATCTGGAGGAAGATTGTTTCTAGCATGTGGGAAAGCTAGGAGAGACGTCCAGAGACCGGAGGGAAAAAGCTGGAGCTGGGGAGGCCGGCGTAGTGGAAGGAACTGAGCAGGGGAGAGTGGTAAGACACGAGGTCAAGGCGTTGGAAGTAGCGGGTATCGATCAGATTGGAGCTTACAGGGCTGTAAAGACTTTGGCTTTACTCTGAAAGGAAAACCTTTGCAAGGCTTCTAGCAGAGGAATGATGTGGCCTGATTAGTTTTTAATAGGGTCACCCAGGCTGCTGTAGAGACGAGACTGGGGAGGGAAGCAGGGACACTTGTTACTAATAAGTCAGGTTATGAGTATCTCTGCAGCTACCAAAAAGGCTGACTTGAGAGATGGTGATGACAGCCACCGTGAAAGTGCTCACATTTTCCCGGTGAGCCTGGTTAATGTGCCAGGCTGCAGGGAGAGCTTCCCAGCCATCATCTCGTTTTCTCTTAGGACAACCTGCAGAGGGCAGTGCTGTCAATGACGCTGTGGCTTAGGCCTGTCAGAGGCCAGTCACAAGTGACTGCTCAATAAACACCTGCTCCTTAAATGTTTTGTTTTGGGGGGGGGGTTGTAAAATAAACATAACATAAAATTTACCATTTTAAAATGTACAGTTTGTTGGCATTAAGTGCATTTATGTTGTTGTACAGCTATCACCATTATCCACTTCCAGAATACTGTGTGAGTCTTTCTTGTTATTGGTATCCTACGCCCCATCTCATCATCTGCCTCAGGCAGCCAGCTCTTCTAAAGTACTCAGTAAATTTCAAAAATAGCTGTTGTGTGCTGGGCAATAAGTGGAATGATTGAGAGTCCTGTTCTCCTTGCCCTTTTAGTTAGGGGAGACTCTGGTGGTGGGGAACGAAGCAGTAGGTACAGTCTGAAATCAGAAATATTTTTGAACATACAGGGCTCACACTACTACCAATTGATCAGTCGTGTATTTTAGTAAGTGTTGGTTGAATATTCTGTGCCAGACTCAGTTAATATTCATGATTGTTGAATGGATGGTTGGATATTGCTGCTTGACCCTGACTTCTTTTCCCTTGCGGTCATCATCTGGGAGTGATTGGAACTGGGCCCAGAGATGTGTTTGTAAATGCTGGTTTATAGTTATGTGACTTTGAGAAAGTCCCTTTCCATGGTTGGGCCTCAGTTTCCTGGTCCCTTTAGTGGGGGGAGCAGATATTAAATAAATAGATTATTAAAAGACTCCGTAACAAGAGGACTTAAAACAGGGTGTCAGAGGAGACCTCCTTGAAGAGATGATATTCCTGGAAGAGATGAACTTTAAGTTAAAATGCGAAGGCTGAGTAGGAGTGGTCCAGAGTGAGAGTGAAGTGGGAGTGGAGCCGAGGACAGGGATTCTATACAGGGGGACCAGTGTGTTCTGAGTTCTTGAGAGTCCCATATCTGTTAGAAATGGCTTGGGTGTCCATTCCAGACATTCCTCTTCAGACCTTTGCTGTTGAAGCTCAGTCTTTCAGGAGGCTGCCAAATAACCCTGTGTAGGCCTGGCCTCCAGACTGAGAGAACAGGCAGGTCCAGCGCTGGGGGAGTCCAGCAGAGCTGCCACCCCTCATTCTCCTCTTCATATTCTTTGTTGACTGAGAGTAAAGAAGAAGAGGTCCCAGATTATCCTCTTGGATGCTTTTATTTTTATTATTTGCATTAAGAGGCATCATGCCTGAGTGGTCTTGTGGGGACTCAGGAGCAGTTAGAATCTCTTTGTGCCTTTGGGCAGGTAGTAGCCATCTTTGCCAGCGCTCAATGTTCTCATCTCAAAAATGGGGATACTAATAGCCTTTACCTGCTGGCATCATTGAGCTGGGTACTCAGTAAGGGAAAATGTTTGCTGGGATTTAAATAAGAATACAGTGGTCTGGCATATGTAGAATACAGAAACTTCCTTTGTGTCTGTACGGGTAATATCAGCTTGACCAGAATTAGATGAGTTATTGTACTCGGAGTTCTTTTAAAAAATCAGATAGCTCAAATTCTCTTTAAAAAAAAAAAAGTGAAAAGTAGCTTATATCTTTGTAATTTTTAGCCATCTTGATTCAAGGTAGATGTGATCAGCACTGGAAAAAGATGCCAGCCCCAGCCACCACATATGAAAGAATTGTTTACAAAAATCCCTCTGAGTACCACTACATGAAAGTCCGCCTGTAAGTCTGTCTCCTAAGTTTCTTATTTTTTTAAATTGAAGTTTAGTTGGTTTAAGTTTTATTTTGATTACTTTTTTATGAATCTGAGTAGTATGAAATTTAGCACAGTGCATTTAAAATTTTTTTCTTACAGAGAATTTCAAGACTGTGGGGTTGGACTGAATGCTGCACAATTCAAACAGCTGCTTATTTCAGCCCTGAAGGACCTGTTTGGTGAGGTATGGAATCACTTGGTAGTTTGAACACCACTAAGATTTTGTAGGGGCTTCCCAGGTGATGCTAGTGGTAAAGAACCCGCCTGCCAATGCAGGAAACGTAAGAGATGCGGGTTTGATCCCTCGATCGGGAAGATCCCCTGGAGCAGGGCATGGAAACTCACTCCAATCTTCTTGCCCGTGGAGAGAGGAGCCTGGCGGGCTACAGTCCATAGGGTCGCACAGAATCAGACACGACTGAAGTGATTTAGCATGAAGATTTTGTAAGACCTACTGAAAGGACATTTTTCCAAAAATTGTTTTAAAACCACATTTGAAACTACAGAAGCAGAGTTTTAGAAGTGATGAATTTTGAGTCGGTTTTTTCTAATATGGCTTTTAGTTGACAAGAAACCTGTGAAGCGAACGGTTTAGTGTAGTGCTACTCAAAGTATGGTGCAGACTGGCAACCTGCAAACTGTTTTGTTTTTTTTTTCTTTTTCTTGCCCACTGTGAGGATTAGTGGCTTGTACCAGAATGTCAGTCATTACACAATTTCCTTTACTGACAGTCTTCAGTGAGAAAACCTGACCTGAGCTAAACACTGTGTCCACTGATATTGTCAATTTCCACTCTGGTGCAGCTCCTTATCATGGACCAGCACTTCTGAGTAGTACTATTTTAGCATTCACTTGAAAACAAGTAGGGTTTTGAAGAGAAAGCAAAGACAGATGATTCTGAGGAAATTATTTCCTGGTGCATATGTTTTATTAAATTAAAATCTGTCAAGCACTCATCAAAATTAAAAACTTTGCAACAGACTTGGTTCAGAGGCTGAAAAAATAAATTACAGACTGGGGGGAATATATTTGCAAACCACATAAGGACTGATATCTGGAATATAAAGATCTCTTAAAACTCAATAGTAAAACACAAACAGTCTGATTAGAAAATCGGCAGAAGTGGGCATTTCCTGGAGGCCTAGTGGTTAGGATTGACACTTTCACTGCAGAGGCCAGGATTCACTTTCTGGGGAACCATCCCACATGCCACGTGGCTTGGTGCAGCCAGAATACACAAGCCAATCCCCAAAAGTTATATGTTGAGTGATTCCATTTATATAATGCTCCCGGAATAATGTAATTATCATACATGACTATATAGTCTAGAGACAGATTAGTGTTTGCATGGGTTGAGGGCTGAGGAGGCAAGTTGAAAGAGAGCCTTGCGATGGTATAGCACTTTATCTTGATTATGGTAATGGTTACATTAAACAACCTATATGACAGTGTTGCATAGAACTGCACACATGCACATGTAAACAAATATGAGTGCAGGTATAACTGGCAAAGTCAGAATAAGCTCTGATTTATTAATTTTGGTTTTCTGGTTTTGATGTTATACTGTAGTTATGCAAGATACTGACAGTGAGGGAGGCTGAGTGAAGGGTGTATGGAACCTTCCTGTACATTTCTTTGCAATGTAGTATGACTTTAGTTATTCAAAGTAAAAAGTGTGAGAAAAAAAAAAATCCATGCACCTTCTATATGTCAAGTATGAAACCTGATTTCTGGGGATGTAGCTGTGAACAAACAGACATGGCTTCTGCTTCACGGACTATTGGTGTTGGTTATGTTAGTAGGAAACCAGGTTTAACAATTAATGGCAAGAAAGGTGAGTATTATGAAAGGAGTGGTGGGTCCTGTATGTGAAGGAGCGTAGCAAGCTACTGAACTTAATCTTGGGCATCAGGGAAGGAACAATTTAAACAAAGACTTGAGAAAAGTAAAGAGGTCTTAGCAACATGGAAAGGTATAGGAAGAATGATCCAGGCAGAGGGAGCTGTAAAAAAATGGGCCTCATACTCCAGCACCATTAAATAAAATACAGAATTTTTTGGAGGAGAAAAGCAATTAGAGTTCAAGAGTAAGGATGATACTCATCTGTTAACGGTATCATTCTCTACTTAGGTTGATGCTGCCTTACCTTTGGATGTTCTAACCTATGAAGAGAAGACCCTGTCAGCCATCCTGAGGATATCCAGCAGGTATGACTGACAGTGGAACCCTTCTAGTGTAACAGAGCAGAGAGACAGATGGTAAGAAACAGCCTAAGTGCTCCCTTCTGAGAATGAGGATAGTTTTGTCCTTGTGAACTCCAAGCAGCTTTTGGGAGTTTAAATGGGGGAGAATGTGGACACTCACCCCTAGGAACTTACAGTCCAGAGAGCCAGACTTGGGATTTACTTACCGCTGTAGTGTTTCCCAACTGATAGTCATGGTTGCAGACTCAGAAGTAGCTATTTTACAAACATGCCTGTTGAGGTTCTTTCTGTCCTCTGCCTTGACATGGTATGCTTTTATTTGTAAAGTTTTCTTATTTAAATCAGGTTTCCGGTAGAAACTACTTTCTGGCCCATCACAGAAAAAAGTACGAGTGAGATGCTGCAGGGACGAATCTTTACTGACGCTTTCTTGATCTTTCCGTAGTGGTCTTGTCAAATTGTGGAGCTCTCTGACCCTGTTAGGATCCTATAAAGGCAAGAACTGTGCTTTCAGAGTGATTCAGGTAAAGACACCTTCACATACTCCAATTGAAGCTGAGTCGTAGACCAAATTGCTTATTAATACATGTCCTATTTTTGCTTCCATAAATCTAGTGTGGTTAATGCCATCCAGCTAGGAGGGGGAAACCCAGGGTGTCAGTAGTTATGAAAACGTGAGACAGAATGCTTAGATTTTAGGTTGTATGGGAGAGGTTTGCGGATAAAACTTGGAACACCTGTGGAAAAGTCTTTTATTGCTTAATGCCCCGTGCCTAATGTATTGAAATGTTCTCTCTGAGCTTGTCATGACCATTTATTTATCTCAGGCTGGCTCTGAAGATGCTGTTTAAAATGCTACTGCATCGATTTGGCTTATCCTATAAAACAGGGCATGTTTCTACACTGTCCTGGATTTCCAGGCAATTTTCTCCCGATACTGCCTTAAATTTTTTTTCCCTCTCTTACAGGTTTCTCCATTTCTCCTTGCATTATCTGGCAATAGTAGGGAACTAGTATTGAACTGAGTAGTCTTCAATTTGAGAAAATATTCCTCACTCTCAAAAGTACTTTTTGGTGCCAGCATAATGTTTGGAGACGGAAGCAGCCCAAAAGCTCCTGTCGATGGAATTTGAGAGTGCTGAAGATGTTCCCAGTAATGTCCAACCATCGCCTTTGGTGGGGTAGGCTTCACAGGAGACTCTGCCTGAGCCAAGCAGTGCTGAACAGGCAGCCCTTAGAGCACAAGCACCTCAGAGTTGGAGACCGGGCTGAACTCAGGAGGGCCTTCACGCAGAGGGACGTGGCCACCTTCTCAGAATTAACAGGGGATGTCAATCCTTTGCACTTAGACGAGGATTTTGCAAAACACACCAGATTTGGAAAGACAATTGTCCATGGAGTTTTGATCAATGGACTTATTTCAGCTCTCCTCGGTACTAAAATGCCAGGGCCAGGCTGTGTGTTTCTTTCCCAGGAAATTAACTTTCCAGCCCCTTTATATGTCGGGGAAGTTGTTTTAGCGTCTGCAGAAGTGAAAAAGCTGAAGCGGTTCATTGCCTTTATTGCAGTATCATGTTCCGTACTCGAAAGTAAAAAGACTGTTATGGAAGGCTGGGTTAAAGTTCTGGTCCCAGAAGCTCCCAGATCCTGAGATACGTCTTTAAAGGTACAAGTTCAGACATCAGGGTTGTTATTGAAAGCCTCTGGGGAAAACAGGAATTGCTGTTCTTCAGCAGGGACAGGCTCATAAACCTGTACTGGGGGAGGGGAGCAGGTAGAGAGATGTTCCAGTGTCCACTTACGCTTCACTCCGGCTTAGGTATATTTATCATCTATCTAGGTTTTCAGCACTGAAAAAAATAGGCAATTCCCTGGTGGTCCAGTGGTTAGGACTCCAGGCTTTCACTGCCAGTGGCATGGATCTAATCCCTAGTCAGGAAAGTAGGATCCCACAAGCCGCACATAAACACACACACGCGCACACACACACACGTAAACAGAGGAGATCAGAGGTGATTCTAAGGTTGTACATTGTTAACCAGGCTCCCATGAGGTGCCATTAAAAAAGAAAAACAAACTGAAAAAAGTGTTAGGAAAGTTATTGTTTAGCTTAATGTTGTACTTTTAGGATTTCAAACCTAACTAGATTTTCATTAAGATAACACAAACCTGCCTATATCTGTGTAGAATAAGAATTTACTAAAGTCACTGAGTTTATAAGTAGCGAGCATTTAATTATTAAAGGCAACGATGGAAGACAGGTCATCTTTGAACACCTATCTTTTAACGGTAAATATTGTTAGATCCTGTTCTTCAGCAGTTTCTGCATCAGAGTTATAATATTATAAGTTGTTACTGTTTATACCAAGATGGTGATTTATTGACCCTTCAGTGTCACTTGCCCTTCAGATGGTTTTCCTGTCACTGGGGGAGGGCTTATGTGCATCTTTGGACTCAGTTCTATAAGCTCTCTTGGTTTCATCTATAAAGCAGGGATAACGACTCCATACAGGAGTGCTGGAGATGACATATAAATAGGTAAGCACAAGGCCCAGCCTCTAAACAGTAGCTACTGCTCTTGTCATTCTCATCTGAGCAAGGTTACAGGTTTTCTGAGTTTGGAGCTATCTGGCCAAAAATTAAAGACCAGATCAGTCTTTCAGGATGTCAGCCAATCTCCATTGGTTTTCTAAACCTGGAATAGATCTTGAGTGCAGAGTTTCTATTTTAGCAATCCAGGTGATTTTCTCTCTCCCTTGAAAATATTTTAGGGGTCCCCACCCATTATATAAATAATACATGCTTTTATTAAAATAATTGTGAGATAAAAAATGTTGAAGGAACACTGTGGTGGGCAAGTTCTTAAGAGTTGAGGGGTGTTAGAGAGGAAACGGAGAAGGCACTGGCAACCCACTCCAGTACTCTTGCCTAGAAAATCCCATGGATGGAGGAGCCTGATAGGCTGCAGTCCATGGCGTCACTAAGAGTCAGACACGACTGAGCGACTTCACTTTCAATTTTCACTTTCATACCTTGGAGAAGGAAATGGCAACCCACTCCAGTGTTCTTGCCTGGAGAATCCCAGGGACGGGGAAGCCTGGTGGGCTGCCGTCTATGGGGTTACACAGAGTCAGACACGACTGAAGTGACTTAGCAGCAGCAGCAGAGAGGAAACGTGCCTAATTTGTTATTACTGGTCATCCTGAACACAGCCAGCACTATTAAGACAAGAATCTATGGTAGAACTTACATGTAGTCCATCTGTGCTCTGGGGCTTTAGATGGTGGCTCAGACCACAGCTGGTTGCTTTGATCAGGAAGATAAGATCAAATTAATTGGTTGTGTCCACCCACATTTCCTGGGAAAAAATTTTCTGTTCCTGTTGCTGGATCAGTAACTAGATTTCTTTTTGTTTACATCAAGAGAATCCTTAAAACAGACTGCTAGAAAGAATTGTTCTCATCACTAGAGGGCAGTGTTGTGTATAAATGAGTAGTTTAATATTGTACCATACTCCAGTTTGTGTTGGTAATGTGGAAAAT
The DNA here is from genome assembly GCF_049115385.1 of Moschus berezovskii. Taxonomy (NCBI): domain Eukaryota; kingdom Metazoa; phylum Chordata; class Mammalia; order Artiodactyla; family Moschidae; genus Moschus; species Moschus berezovskii. The sequence continues at coordinate 17,510,589 of NC_142483.1, forward strand.
ACCAAAATCAGGGTGCAGAGCAGGGATGCCGTTATCGTGAGTTTCTGAATGGGAAGCTTGTACGGGTTCAGGTTCACCTGAAGAAGGTGTATGTATATGTGAAACACAATACATGCAGATAATTGGATGTGACACTAGAAACAAAACGGAGGACTTGAGTCACGAAATAAACATGATGCTGAGACCATCTATTCCTGCAGAAGTCATTCTCTGGGACTTAATGGCAGTCCTGAAGGATGGGTCTGCAAGGGGAGTGTGGTGTGATCATTGATACTGTAAGTTACCATTCTTTCAATGATAAGCCAGGTTTCTACAGTAATTCTAATCCTTTAAACAGTTTTATGAAGTTACTGTTCCATTTTATGGGCAAGCCATTTTATAGGCTCTATGACTTGCCCAGGGTTGTACAGCTAGTATGCAGTAGAGCTGGGATTCACATGGGCCTGCCTGGCTTCAGAGCATTTTTTTCCATTACCCTGTGGGTCTTAAAATGTCCCCATACTGGAACCCTATCAGTTTCTATAATAGTATCTTATGTTGCATTTGTATTTGGAACTACCATCGTACATAATTCTTTTTCTATTTAGAATATTCTAGATCTTACTCCCTGTTACAGTTTTAATGTTTTCCTCGCTGTTACTTGATGGCTTCTGCCAATACCTATCGCCTGCCCTTTTTCTAAGTTGATATTCATTGAGTGTCTTCAGAGCAGAATTACTGAAAGAGTTACTCTAAAGATGAAACTGTGTGCAAGTCAGGCATGGTGGTAACTTGTGTATATGAGATCTGATGGATAGCTGATTAATTGTAACTTAAAGTAACTTCTCAGTAGGAATGTTTCCTTTTTTTTTTAATGCTCCATAGATGTCATGGTCTTCTTTGATCTTTATAAACTGAAAAAAGATGGAACAGAGAAGTAGGCAAGGATTTAGGGAAACTCTGTATATGATGACTTGTTATTTGTACGCTGAGCCAACATTCTCAGACCACTTACACTTTGTTAAAACTGACTATAACACAAACTAGCTGGCTGGCTTTTTCATTTTGAGCTCTCTACAAGTTGCCAGAAAGAGTAACCCTTCTAATGAAAGCGTGCGTGACTCTCATATAGGAAATCCTCTTCCGAGTAGTTGAGAAGTGGCTGTGACTGTCCAGGATCACAGAGAGAAGTGAGTACAAAAGTACCGACTGAAAGAGCAGGGCAGAGTGCCCTGGTGCTTTCCACGTAGGGGCACTGTAAGGCTGCAGTTTATAGGGTGTGTGATCGCCACAGAAATACACACCCACCGTAAGCAATTTCAGCCTAATGTACTGGAAGATTGCCTAACAGATTTTTGTAATTGATTAGAAACATTTCCATATTGGTGAGATGCCACTCATTTCTTTTTCTGAGCAGTGAATCTTAAGTAGCAACAGGGAGAAAGCCTCCCCACAGCCACCATTCATCTTGCGTGTTCAGCTGGAGAAAGAGGGAACTGCTAAAGGCCCATTGGTACCTCTTAGGTAACCATAGATTTTCATTTTGTGCTGAATTATTAGACGTTTTCCTTTGTATGTTCTTAAAGCATGATTAAGAGAGCAATTTACTCCCAAAGAAAATTGCTTCTAAATTTACATCTATTAAGTTTTTATATTAAAACATACTCTACCAAAGGTTGACAGTCACTGAGCAGCTGTGCCACTCTGAATGCATCATGTGCCGGCATAATTTATTAACTGACTCTATGCAAGTGCCGTGAAATTACTCTGGGGCTGCACTTGAGTATCTCTTGGGTCCCGGATGTTTCACTCCCTTTGTCTTTGGCTTGTCTTCCTATGGATTACACACAGAGACCAGAATTCTCAACATCTTCAGAGAAATTTTTGTTTGCAGAAAAATCATAAGAAAACCCAAGACAAATGTGGACACTACCTAAATAGAACAGAATTAATCAAAGTCTCCATAAACAGTCGATTTCTAGGCCACAATCAATTTCTTGGGTGGCTCTTAGTGAGGCCACAGTTCATATGACCTTATAAACCATGAGCAAAATTCCTCTGCGATGTGATGAAAAATTCCAGTATGTAAGGAAAGTAAGAGTGATCACAAGTGACTTTGAATTTTCTTTTTTATTTTAATCCAGATCATGAATATTTAAAGAAAATAATTCTGAGTGGGGAGGTGATGCCGCTTAGGAAGCACTGACTTTTTCACTAGGTTCTATGAGTTGATTTGTAGAACAGTTGCCAGATCTGGAAGCGTCCTCACTAAAACTCATTATTTTCAGTCAGTCTGGCCAAATGTCAAGCTGTTAAACAACCTGTGGACTATTTAAACATTTGGCAGCATACAAGAATATAAATCTTGCTTTATTTTCCCTTGCAGCCCTGAGTAGTTATGTACATGGCAACAGAAGTACTGCATATCTCATTTGCTTTACCCAGTATGAGATTGGAAGCAAAGTAGATTTGATTCAAATCAGCCCTGGACTAGGGAGTTTCTCCACATTTACCGTGAGCTGCTTCAAAAGCCAAATGGCTTTTCAGACTATCATAGCCTAGTCTCCAGAGGATCCAGGGATCCAGTTAAGTCTAGGCTCTTTTAGTCAGTTCAGTTCAGTTTTTCAGTCGTGTCCGACTCTGTGACCCCATGAATCGTAGCACGCCAGGCCTCCCTGTCCATCACCAACTCCTGGAGTCCACCCAAACTCATATGCATTGAGTTGGTGATGCCATCCAACCATCTCATCCTCTGTCATCCCCTTCTGCTCCCGCCTTCAGTCTTTCCCACATCAGATCTTTTCAAATGAGTCAGTTCTTCACATCAGATGGCCAAAGTAGTGGAGTTTCAGCTTCAGCATCAGTCCTTCCAATGAACACCCAGGACTGATCTCCTTTAGGATGGACTGGTTGGATCTCCTTGCAGTCCAAGGGACTCTCAAGAGTCTTCTCCAACACCACAGTTCAAAAGCATCAATTCTTCGGTGCTCAGCTTTCTTTATAGTCCAACTCTCACATCCATACATGACTACTGGAAAAACCATAGCCTTGACTAGATGGACCTTTGTTGGCAAAGTAATGTCTCTGCTTTGTAATATGCTATCTAGGTTGGTCATAACTTTCCTTCCAAGGAGTAAGCCTCTTTTAATTTCATGGCTGCAGTCACCATCTGCAGTGATTTTGGAGCCCAGAAAAATAAAGTCAGCCACTGTTTCTCCATCTATTTGCGATGAAGTGATGGGACTGGATGCCACGATCTTAGTTTTCTGAATGTTGAGCTTTCAGCCAACTTTTTCACTCTCCTCTTTCACTTTCATCAAGAGGCTCTTTAATTCTTCACTTTTTGCTATAAGGGTGGTGTCATCTGCATATCTGAGGTTATTGATGTTTCTCCTGGCAATCTTGATTCCAGCTTGTGCTTCTTCTAGCCCAGCATTTCTCATGATGTACTCTGCATATAAGTTAAATAAGTAGGGTGACAATATACAACCTTGACGTACTCCTTTTCCTATTTGGAACCAGTCTGTTGTTCCATGTCCAGTTCTAACTGTTGCTTCCTGACCTGCATACAGGTTTCTCAAGAGGCAGGTCAGGTGGTCTGGGATTCCCTTCTCTTTCAGAATTTTCCACAGTTTATTGTGATCGACACAGTCAAAGGCTTTGGCATAGTCAATGAAGCAGAAATAGATGTTTTTCTGGAACTCTCTTGCTTTTTTGATGATCCAGCGGATGTTGGCAATTTGATCTCTGGTTCCACTGCCTAGGCTCTTTAGGGCACTGATTGGGGTAGATGAGATTATAAGACTGTTGGGCTTCCCTGTGGCTCAGAGGTTAAAGCGTCTGCCTGCAATGCGGGAGACCTGGGTTCGATCCCTGGGTCGGGAAGATCCCCAGGAGAAGGAAATGGCAACCCACTCCAGTGTTCTTGCCTAGAGAATCCCAAGGACGGTGGAGCCTGGTGGGCTGCTGTCTATGGAGTCTCACAGAGTCAGACACGACTGAAGTGACTTAACAGCAGCAGCAGCATAATATTTATTCTCAGAGGCTTCAGGCAAGAATTCCTCGAGAACAGGAGAGCCTAGATTGAGAGTTAGTCCCTGGCTTCATTCCATCAAATACCTGATTTCTCACTTTCAGTTTCATTTCCTTAGTAAGGAAGAGGACAGGCTGTCATTTGATGACCTTTGCAACTCAGTTGTGTAATATTGTTATGTTTTTTCCTAAACATACAAGTAAAATATTTTTAGAGACATTTTGAAAAGTGCAGAAAAACAAAATAGCATCATTATTTTGTTTGCTAAAGACCCTCAACTAATATTTTGGTGGGCTTCCTTCTGATGTTTTTCCTATGAACTTTTTAAAATCTTGAGATCATAAAATGCATATATTGGGTTTTTTTCCTACTTACTGTTGTATCTAGGGCATTCCCTAACATTAAATATCCTTTGATAATCTAATTTTTAATCTTTGTAAAATATTCATGATTGAATCATGATTTGTCCAGTCTTCTATTGTTGGATATATACCTTTGAGTGCTATGTGTTTGCACTGATCTCTGAGTCTTTCCTTAGGATAATCTCCTACAGGTGGGATTACTGGGTGAGGACATTTCAATGTGTGTTGTCAAATCCCAGCTGCTAGTGCCAGACCTCTTACATGGTTAAAGTGAAATCGCTCAGTCGTGTCCAACTCTTTGCAACCCCATAGACTGTAGCCTACGAGGCTCCTCTGTCCATGGAATTTTCCAGGCAATAGTACTGGAGTGGATTGCCATTTCCTTCTCCAGGGGATCTTCCCAACCCAGGGCTTGAACCCCGGTCTCCCGCATTGTAGACAGATGCTTTACCGTCTGAGCCACTAGGGAAGCTTACATGGTTAAGTACTCAGTATATAATTGTTGAGTGCATAAATGCCCCAATTTATATTCCCCCAGCAGTATGCAAGAAGAGCCTTGTCTCCGGTCAGCCCACATGATACGAGTAATGATTAAAGCCAAATTTTGGTTTCTGTGAATCAGGTAATGAAATAACATATTTGCCTTAAGAAACAGAAGTAAAAAGGGAACCTTCCCTAAGTGATACATAGTTTTAATAGACTGCTGCTTTATTATCCCCGTGTTACAGATGGGGAGCTGGGGCTCAGAGGGGTTGGGTAACTAATTCAGGGTCACACAGCTGGTAATCCCAGCTCTCTCTGTTGTCCTGGGATGCTGCCTTGGGAGACAGCACTGTGGGTGGGTCAGAATTATGGCTTTGGGTTCAGGCAGATTGGGGCGGATTTGGGTCTGAGTTGATCGGAGTTCTCTGGCTCTGGGTTTTGAGGTTCTTGGAGCCAGTACAGTGGGATGAAGCACCCCAAGTCTGAGGTTGAAAGTTTGAAGGCCTTGTGTGCTGAGCTTAGAACTGCGCCAAAGGGTAGTGACTGGGAGTTCTGGACCAATGCCCAGGTTTTAGGTTTTAGGGGCTCCAGTTCAAAGAACTTTGGGTCTGAGTGTGCTGGAATCTTAGGGCTTTAATTCTGAGGGCCCAGCCCTTAGGTTTTTGAGTCTGAAGAGCCAAGTTCAAGAGTTCCCCACAAAATCTGAATCTGAGGGGCTTTTTCTAGAAGGTTTGTGGGTCTGCAAGGCACAGCATGAAAGTCCCATCCTGAAAGCCCTTTTTTCTGGATCTTTGGGTTCTTTGGCCTGGGAGGCCTGATGGGAAAGGGTCAGTTGTAAGTCAGGGTGTACAGTTTTGAGGGCCTAATATGAGAAACCCATCAAGGAAATGTTTGGGATTGTTTGGGCCTGAGCATTCCAGGAGCCTAGAGTCCAAGACGCCGTGTCTTCGGCTCTGAGGACCTCTGGGGGTGATGGCTTAGGGTGCACTGTCCCGAGGGCTGAGGCCGGGTCTGAGGGTACCGAGCTCGCGGTGCGGCTACGTGGAGCTTGGAGGCGCAGATCCAGGACAGCTGTGACTGCGACGGTTTCGCCCTAGGACCCCGCGGGAGGTGGCAGCGCGAAAGGGTCGCCTGTGCCGACAGCCGAGGCGGCGGGGCCGGTCGGCGCTAGGACCCCGCGGGCGCGGCGGCGGCGGCGCGTGGGGCGGCGCGTGTTGACAGCGGCGGCGGCTGCAGAGCCCGGCGGGCGGCAGGAGTCGGCGCCCCGGGTTCCTGCCCCTGGTCCCGCGGCGGTGGCGGACCGGCGTCCCGGGATGGCCTTCATGGAGAAGCCGCCGGCCGGCAAGGTGCTGCTGGACGACACGGTGCCGCTGACAGCGGCCATCGAGGCGAGCCAGAGCCTGCAGTCTCACACGGTGCGCGGCCCGCCGGTCGGGGCGGGCGGCGCGGGGCGGCCCCGGGCCTGGAGAGGGCGGCGGGCGGCCGGGCAGGGTCGCCCGGGAGGGGCCCGGGGCTGGGTCGGCGGTGCGGGCCGAGGGGGCTCGGGCGTGGCGTCGCTTCTGGGCGGGGGGCCCCGGGGCCCAGGCGGCAGCCGAAGTCCTGAGGGGACGAGAGTGGTAACCGCAGCCCCTTGGGCCAGGGGAGTGGGAGGGGCTCGGCGGTGCCCTGGGAAGGGACTCCGAGTCGGGGGAGGTGAGGGACCCCCGGGCCCAGCTCGGGCCGGCTGAGGAGAGGGACCACTCAGGACCCTCTCCATTCCTCCTCTTTGGGGCGGCTGAGTTTCCCTCCTTTCAGCTGGGCATCCGAGTGGTGGGGATGAGGGTGTGCCGGGCCAAATGGAAGGATGACTTTATCGAGCCTACTTGTTGGGATGGCAGAGTGGCCGGTGTCTGAAGCCCCTTTTCCAGGTCAGCTGCTTGCCTGAGGCACGGGGAGAAGATGGTGAGGGAGGCAGTTTGGGCTCCTGCTGAGGCAGGTGTTTGAAATTGCTCCTTCCCTCCCCTAACTTGCTCTTCAGCAGGCAGTGGTAGCATTCAATAGAGTTTAAAACCCACTGGAGTAGCATAAAGGAGTAATAGGTCCTCATAGTAAACACAGACAGAGTTCATTTCTGTTACATAGTGTCTTTTATGGGTTTTTTAAACCGTGGTTGTTTTCATGTGCCTGTACCTTTATTTAATTTTTTCTTGAAAAGCACACTGTGCATTATAATTTACCAGCAATAAACCAGCAAAAAAACCCCTAAAAAACCAGGAGCTGCTAGCCAGTGGCACTTTGTTTGGGAAATAATGATGGGGAGAGAGAGATCCCTTAGATTGTAATGTTTTGTTGGGTCACCAAATCAGATTCCTGCTCAGAGGCTTGTTTGTTTACCATTGCAGGGTGTTTGGGGTTCATCATCTGGAGCCTAAAGCCCCACAATAGCCTTCTGTTTCTCTTCTTGCTCAAGCTGTTCTGGCGACTTCAAAGACATCTTTTATTCTGTTGTATTAAAGTGGGACTTTTTTGAACCTTAGTTTCCTCTTCCGACAGTCATGCTTTGTAGGGCTTGGATCGTTCAAAGTGTTCACTTCCAGTCTAGGAAAATGATCATGTATTTTTTAAAGTGCATTTTATTTCACCGTGCATGTCTTTAATTCTGTTCTAGAGACTCGTGAGAAGGCACTGTATGGGACAGAGTTTGTTAACCCCTCTGCAATTTGTGCTAAGGGAATAGGGGTTAGGAGTTGAAATTTAGAGCTGGGAATCAAGAATAAATTCTTCTATTTTAATTAGATTATTATTTTAACTTGACTGTTGACCCGTACATCTTATAACCTTTCAGGGAGTGGGGTTGGGTCTTAGGCTTATTTTGTACTGAAAGTCCAGACAGAGTTGATTATAAATGCTCACAGACTACTTCTTCCAGAAAGCATTTCATGATGGATGGCCACTGCTCCACTCCCTGTGTTCACCTCCACCTTAACCTTGATCAGTTTATTCTGCATTTACCCCTTTAGTTTTCCACTCTACCAGGCTGTGAGAGGACGGACGATTATTGTTCATTTTTGGGCCCCAGTTCCAGGCATCTGATAGGATTTCATGTGTCTGTTGAATGACTGAATGAATGAATTGTAACTGTCCTTCATCTTCTTTTCTGTTTGTGTTAAACTGTAGTGATAAAAAATTGGAACAGCATGACATCTGAGGCTCTACATTATGGGGTCAGTGCTTCAGCAAAGTGGTGAAAGATGTCTTAGGATTCTGTTTTTATTGCAGAGGTTTTCTTTAAGAAATAAAATAATTTAGGGTAGAGAACGGGAGTTCCTATAATGATGACTGAACACCAAAGACAGTGACTCACAGGAGACACATAGAGGCAGATGTGGCAGAGTAAAAAAAAATGCAGCATTGTCTTGCGTAATTTTTGACTGTTCCGTGTTCTTGTCATTTTAGCTGTAAAATATGAGACTGAAAAATACTGCATCAGCCCTGAACTTTATTGAGAAAATCCTATGCTGATGCAAACTTTTTGGACTAGTAGGGTAAGTCTCTTTAAAACAGGAACTGTTGGACATTGTTTTGAAAAGCAGTAGTTGTTAAAATTGGCATACAGAAGAAAAAGGCATTGTTTTCTGTTGGGAAGTTGGAAGATGGTTTTCTGGCTTGTTAGCTGACGGGAGATGGTATCCCCAAAGTCAGAGGATCATCCTCCCTTTCAAATGCCAAATCTCTGTGAAGTTGCTTCTTGACTGTATGTAGGACAGAAAGCTATGGAGAGGGTACATTGTAGACATCCTTTGGGTTGGAAGAGGCAGGGCCCTAATATGGGTTTGGGGTGACATGTCATGTGACGACATTGGTTGGGCAAGTCACTTAAGCCTTTTTTTTCAAGCTTTTTGATGTTTAGTTTTGTCACCTGTAAATGGGGTAATAAAATGCCTGCCCCGCCTGCTTCCCAAGGTTGTTAAGATCAGATGAAAAAGTCTTTATGAAGTATTTGTAAAGTACATTCCTTCCTCCTTCCATCTGTTCATTGTATGGCCACATATATGCAAAGGGTTAAATGCATTAACACGTTTTGATTGCAAGTAAGCTAATTTCTATCCATGGTTGCTTATGTTTATTGAGGTTGTTGAGCCTTGGGAAACAGGATTTATAGCAGAAAATGTTTTGTTCCATATGATTTAGAATTTATGGACTTGAGAGGGGAAAATTGTGTGGATTGGAAAATAGAGACGCCAGAAGGATGAAGGGAACACAAGGTCACCACCAGAAAGGCGTGTTGGGATGAAAAACCGGCAGAAGGTGCAGGTTGGTAGGAGGTTCTGTGCCTGAATGTGGTTTGAATGATTTTATTTTCACATTTATGGAGCACGATGAATTTAGCTTCAGGAAATAGAGCAGGCTTCTGCTGCAAGGAAATGAAACTTCCATAAAATCAGAAAGGACAGTATTTAGAGATGCTTTCAGCAAGGGGAATAGGGGAGTGGAAAGGGAAGAATTTTCCAGACAAAAGAGATTCTGGTAAAAGAAGCCACCCAGGTAAATTGTGGGAAACTTTAGGAGCATTATGAATAAGATACGTAAGTTCTCGACTACATGAAAGGGAAAGCTTTGGAAGTCAATAGACTGAAGAAAAACGCTTACCTAGCTGAAATAGAAACCAGAGGAAAACCTCCAGTTTTGGAGAAGGTTGTTGTCAAATGTCTGTATCCAATTTTTGCTGGTCACTATGCTGTAGTTTGATAGCTCTTAATCTCCATTTCCTCCCTTTTTAACTGTTTTTCCTTGAGGTTCATCAGAATTAGGGTCCATTGACTCTGCATTTGGTGCATTTTGCTCTTGAGAAACAAAAGACGATTTAGTGGTATTTGAGGCATAACAGAGTATTTTACAAGTCGGTGGGAAAGATAATATTTCATGTTAAAATCTTTACTGAAAATGGATCTCACCTTGAACTTTGATTTTGGAAAATGCATTTCTGCACAGCTTGTTTATTCAATAATACACGTTCCCTTAACAGAGATGTGCTGAGCGCCTAGCATGTGCCAGACACCTGCTGGAGGTGAACTTCACAGCTCCTGCTCTCATGGAACTTTGTTCTGTCACATTCTGAAGTCTTCTGTTTTCCAGGGTGTATGCAAGTTGACCTGAATCTTTACCTGTCATAACAAAGAGTTTTGAAGTTCCTTTCGTGGCTTGGTTTATTGAGCTTCAACCTCTTCTAACCTTTTGTTTTTTTAATAGTCTTTTAAACTCTATTCCCATATCACCAGAATACCTGTTCAAATATGATGGCAAAACAGGAGACATGGTTGCTTGACAGCCCTGGCAGTTTAAATAGTCCAGTGCTCAGTATCAGAATCCATCTGGGCTTTTTTTGGAGGTGTTATTTGGAAACTTATTTTGATTACCAAGTTATATTGAATATTAAAAAAAAGTTTTTTTTCAGGGTGTTTGCATAGACAAGTGGAAGCAGAATGATCATCACCTTGCAGCACTTGCACACATTATAATTAGATAATAATAGTGATTTTCCAGGAACCTAATCACTCATCTTCTCCTTGGTTATACATTTTTCTGTGCTTGTCCTTGAAACCCCTGATGGATGTAGTCAGAAAACTGAGCTGGATGCTTAGAGACTTGTAATTAGTTAATTTATAGATTCGGTCTCTTCTTCAGTCTCTTTCTACTAAAGAATCAATTGTTTTGTACCTTGATGTAGGGGCTGAGGACTCTTAATTCTCATACATCACCTCTTTTGAGGATTATCCCACTAGAAAGCTTTCTTGTTTTAGGAATACAGATAATAACCTGGCCGGAGTTACTGGGAGGAAACAAGAATTCTGGGGCTAAGGTTTATTTTAAATGAACAGATATTTACTTGCTTTGCTCTCCTGGGGGAATAATGAAAACAGCCACCTATGTATACATAGCTTCCATGTGTATTGTGATCTTGAGATTGTTCAAAATACAGGTTGTTGATTGAGCGCCTCAATGGGTTCATCTGGGGCAAGTTAAATAAGCCCTCTGTTCTCCGTGGCAAGCAGGTGGTGGGAGCGGTTTCCAGGCAGCTTCATATGAAATGAAGCTCCTTTCTGTTCCATCCTGAAAATGGACAAGCTAGACACAGGCATTGTTTCAGATCTCGTAAGTGATTAAGTGTAGGGGGGATGTTGTGGCAGGGAGAGCAGTAGGCTTTTCCTATTGTTTTTCCCCTTAAACTGGCATTTGTTCTTGTCAGTGACTTCTTTCATGGGTAACGTGCCCATCCATGGTTTGGGGAAATTAAGACATAGCTCCTCTTCAGAGATGATGTGGGGGGCCCTGTGTTTTCAGCTTGAAACTTTTAACGAAGGGCTAAGAAACAATTGCTTGACCCTGGATAAGTACTTGGACCTTAGCGGAGGGAAGAGTCCCTGCAGGTCAGCCACTTAATCTCCGGTTGACTTTCTGATCACCAAATTTGAGGTAAATCTGGCCATTTCTAGCTCAGGATCACGACATCATGCATTTCCCCCAAAAGAGGACAGTGGAAAACAAAAGGGAATTCCATTGTCATTATTGTCTTCAAATAATCCAGTAGTTATTTTTTTAGTGGCTAACAGGGTATTCATTAACATAATGTTAGCTTGGGAAAGTCACTGCAGAGTAACAGGAGTCTTCCCCAGAGGTTGTCTGCTTGTGTCACAGCTTTATATAATTCACATACCATACAATTTACCCATTGAAGGTGTATAGCTCGATGGCTTTGTGGTATATTCACAGAATCATGTATCTATTGCCATACTCAATTTTAGAACTTTTTTATTATCTTGAAAATAAGTCCCCGATCCCTTAGCCCTCACCCTGGAAAGTTTTATGACATTGATGGATGCTAACCCCAGGATGTATTCTGAGTCTTTTTTCTCTTTGGGTCCAGCTCCTTCAAGGTGTCTGATTGATGAGAGGGACAGATTCTCTGTAAACACGTGTAAATGTGTAAACGTGTTTATATGACCTTTCAGAACCTCACTGACCTGAAACCTGCTCATGGGCTCTGGATCTTCAGGCTGGAATCACTGGAAGAATTTTGAAAACTGTAAACTTGGAGAGTTACTTATTTAAATTGGTGAGAGATGTGCATTTTAAAAAATGCACTGCACTATCACATATATTACCACTTAAAGAAAATCCTCTGAAAATGACTTTTGAACAACACGGGGGTTTGGGCACTGGCCCTCCTTACACTGGGAAATCTGCACATGACCTTATAACCTGCCCTTTGTATTGGTGGACTCAACCAATCACACGTGGTGTAGTACCGCAGTACATATTTATTGGGGGAAAAAAAAATCCTCGTGTGAGTGGACCCACACAGTTCAAACTCGTGCTGTTCAAAGGACAGCTGTGTCAAAAACACTAGATGAATTATGTCCTGTGAGTGTGAAGTATTGCTCTAGGTCACAGCCTGCCTGGTGCATGTAGGTGTGAGTGCCAGGTGACTTAGTGATCAGAGTACACAGAAGAAGGGCAAAGGGCTCTGTGCCAGAAAGCCCTGGCCTCAGACCCGCCTCTTACCGCAGCACCTCTGTTTATGATATTCAAACAAGGCTGCCCACATTTCTTTGACATGGATCATCAGAAGCAGGCCATTTCTCCTCATTTTTCAGCTGAGGCTTTTTCGGCCGGGGGGGTGGGGGGAAGTGGGGCTCTGCTTTGACAGCTCACCTCTTCCCTTTCCCACTCCCTAAATGGAGAAGGCCACATGGGCCACTGTTCAGCCACTGTGGGTGCTTTTCTTTTTTTTTTAAACTTGAAATCCAGCCTTTCATGTCTATCTATGTATTGCTATTTTGATTCAAAGTAGCACAGTCTGTGCCACAGACAGGAAGCATTCAGTAAGTATTGCTGAACTCATGAGTTTGTTGAATGAATGCATTTATTCAGGGCTCAGCTCAGGAAGCCCTGCCTGCAGACTGCTACCTACTGTCTTACCTTCCAGACTACACGCGATTTCCTTCCTCTGTCATTCCCACTCAGTTTTATTTGTGTGAAAGTCGCAAGCATTTTACACACAGATTATTATTCCCTGTTCTCTGTTTATGCCCTCTGTCTCCAACACAGGTGAAACTGTAAATAGCTGGAGGAGTGGGGCAGTGCCTTAGTGATCTTGCTTGATCTCTCCAGCCTCAGTTTCTTCTTTTAAAACTATTTGGCTGCCTTGGGTCTTCGTTGCAGCATGCGAGATCTTTCCTTGTGGTACAGGGATTCTCTAGTCATACTCGTGGGCTCAGTAGTTGGACTGCAAGGGCTTAGTTACCCCTTGGCATGTGGGATCTTAGTTCCCCAACCAGGGATTGAATCCATGTCCCCAGCATACAGGGTGGATTCTTAACCACTGGATCACCAGGGAAGTCCCAGCCTCAGTTTCTTCATCTGTGAAGTGGGGTTAGTACGAAGATGCTCGGGCTCTGTGTGGCGATTAACTGAACTCAGATACATGGGTCATTCTGAACAGAAGTCAGCATACAGATGTCACTGTTTTGGTTGTAGTTTACCCTCTGTATTTGTTAGAACCTAGTAACTTTTTAGGCACTTGTACTTTTTTAGGCATTGAATGGAAAAAGGAAAATTATTTCTTTAAAAGTTTGTCTCACTGTCACCTGTGACTGCTAGAAAATAGCAAAAAAGACCAGTGACTTTTCAAAGACCCCCCCACCCACTTCCCCAACTCCTTGTTTCTCCCTTTTACCCTGGAGGGACACGCTCTGATAGCCAGGCTCAGAGATAGAGCACAGGGTCTCCTTACCAGGCCTGCCTGGCAGCAGAGCTGGCTGTTGATGTTCAGAGACGGCAGGGGAGGTGGAAGAGGCAAGTGGGCAGGCCACGGGCTCAGCCACCAGCCCAGCAGAGGAGTTCCCGAAGGCCAGGCCCAAAGGGAGGAGGTCCCTGGCCAATGCCCACTTCAGCTCCTCACATCCCAGCTTTTGTTCATCATCAAAGGAATCCCAACATCAGTTCACAAACACTTGACCTCTGGTAGCAGGGTGAAAAAATAAAATAGAAAGCCCTCTGCTTTGTTCTTTTTCCTGCCACTTCCTCTGACAAGTGACCATGCTCATCACCATTTGTAGGGTGGAGGGGGAACAGGGAACTGACATCTTCTGAACGCTGCCTCCTGAGAAATGCATGAATTATCTCTGTGGCCTGACTGCCTTCCTTTCCCCTAAGACAAGAACAGTCAGGCTGTGGGTTTGTATCTCAGGTTGGATGCAGCCTGCTCTGTGAAGCACATGGTTTCTGCCATGTCAGAAAGCCTCTAAGACGTTGGGAACATTAGCAAGCACTAACTTTTCTATGTGCTAAGCACTGTGCTGTGTATTCAGCTAAAAAGATGAATGAAATAGTGAGCTTACAACCCTGGTAGAGGTGGTGGACCGGTAAACCAAAGGAGAAGAAGGTATTGAAAGCGCCAGTCTGCCTGGGAGCAGAGAGCCAGGTGGGTGTGGCCCCACCCAGTTCTCCTGGGGGAACTAGGTAAGGCTTAACAGAGCCTTCCAGAGAGCTTGTTGTAAATCAGCATTTCACAGGCCTTTTTTTCCCCTTGCAGACTCTCTTCATAATAATACTGAACTGTAAAAACCACCTCTGGAAGTGATTTTTAAATTTAAAAAATATTCAGATTAGCATGTTTTTAAAAATTATAATATTTTATCATTGGGATCTGAATTACACTGGTTTCTGAAATCTTACAGTAAGAATTGTGATAAGGTAAATACACCTTCTGCTTCAGGCAGTTTTCAGAATAACCATTTTTACAATGATTCCCGTTTCTTGTCTTTCTTACTAACTTATATTTTGCCATTGGTTTTTCCTTAAATCTGCCTTTAGTCACAGTCCATTATGGGTGTAAATGAAACCCTATATGACTAAGAAGAAAATAATTTTAAAAGCTACATAATGGTCAAAACCATCTTAAACCAACTGGAACTATGAACACACTCATCTCATCTCTGTGATGCCTCCCATATGTCTTACGCATACACTTGGAGACCCTTTGTTTTGAGTTCAAGGGAAAAAAATACTTAAATATTTATTGACAGATTTTTTTTTTTTAAGTAGAAATAGAAGGCTTATAAGCTTTAACACATAAATTTTGAAACACTTTCCAGAACCCCTAGTTGTTTATCTTGTTCCAAACTATTACTAACCTACCAAAAGGATCTCAGTTAAAAATAAAGAATGAGAGAATGAGCAGCTATGTTCTCTGAGGTCAGGATGCATTTTTAGGGTGCAGAAGGTCTTTAGTTCATTCATCAGATGCGTCTGAGTATCCCCCTGTGTTCCTGGCACCATCCTAGGCACTTGGGATGCAGGTCGAATCAAGGCAGACTCAGTCCCTGCCTTCATTGGTTCATTCATCACACAAAGATTTATTACAGAGGATTCTGGTGTAGATTAAAAGATGGAGACTAGAGCCAATTGTGGGGTCCTTTGGATGCCACACTAAAGGATCTGAATAGCAGGGAGGGGCTCAAAACACACATGAGGCAGAAGGTGGTCATTTAGGAACTTCATTTGTTGGCAGTGTGCAAGGTTCAGTAAGAAAGGTAGAAGGAAGAGGAGAAGAGTCCAGAGTGATCATGAAGCAGTGAAGTTAGAAAAGCCACATCTCAGGTTGGTGGCAGGAGAGAAACAGGGACACTAGAAATGATTACAAAAATAGTAATAAGGTAAGCAGTGGGTAGCTGGTCTTCCCAGAAAGATGGTGAATCTGAGTTTGGTTTTAGACAATACTTGTCGTGAGAACAGTTAGCACTGTTAAAGCACTTTTCATATGCCCTGTGCTAACTTTTCTCATTTGATAAGTTTTAACCCATGTAAATGTAACCGCTGTGTAACATTCTCATTACCTGAAGTATTTTCTTGGTCCTCTCGGCAGTCAGTGCCTGGCAGCTGCTGCTCTGCTCCCCTTACTATCGTTTCTCCTTTCTAGAGTGCCATATGTGAATGGAGTTCTGTAGGACATAGTCTTTGGTGTCTGGCTTCTCTCACTTAGTTGAGAGCTTTGAGCTTCCTCCACACTGTTGCATGTTTGTTGTTTTTAAGTGAAAGCAGGTTTATTAAGAAAGATACTCCACAGATAGAATGTGGTTCTTCTGTTGCGTGTTTTGTTGTTTTTGTTGCGTATTTTTTATTACTGAGTAATGTTCCACTGTTTGAAGTTTCCACAGCTTGTTATCTGTTGACCAGTTAGTAGACTTTTGGGTTGTTTCCAGGTTGGGGCTAATCATGAATAGAGATGCTATGAACATACAGGTCTTTGTGTAGATATGTTCTCATTTCTCATGGGTAAGTACCTAGGGATGGAATTGCTTAGTCACATGTTATGTGAATATTTAACTTTATAAAAAATTGCCAGACTTTTCTAGATTCTCATCTGATCCTCATAACCCCTCTGAATTGTGTCTGTCATCATCACCATTTTTTCAGCTGGAAAAAAGTCAAGTGCAGGAAAGTTGGAGGAAAGTAAAGTATGTAACTTGCTCCAGGCCGTCAGCCTGGGGGGCAGCAGAATGAAGGTTTGTCTGATGCCTTTGGGCGATGTTGGGAGCCATTCCCAGCCTGATCTGTTGTTAGGGCCGCACCTGTTTGGTGGCTCCCCCACGCCTAGGCCTAGCCAAGGACTAGCCGTGGGCCTTCCCCAGTCTACAGCACCAGACACTAACTTGAGGGACCATTTTCTCAGTTCTTCTGTTCGAGCTGCTAGGAGTGGAGCTATAAGGAAACAGGTGAAATTAAATAGTATATTCTGCTTAATCCACTATCTCTGAAATACTGTCATCGATTATATGCAATCAATGTAGAGACTGTTAATGTATTTTACATTGTTTGTCATATGAAGCTTTTGAAATCTGGTGTGTATTTCCCAGTTACAGCATATCTCAGGACTAGCCTCATTTCAAGTACTCAACAGCCACATGTTTTTTGTGGCTACTGTATGGGACAGCACAGATATAGGTATTAAAAATAATATCCAGAGGTACAGTTACTAAAATGGAAAAAAATTCATGAAAATAAAGCAAATCATAACACTATATTTAGTATGCTTATATTTTTATAAATACATGTTTATATCTGCAAATATGTCATCTATAACCATATTGGCCAGTACTGTAGCCACTGGACTACTTAATTTTTTAAAAAATAATTTTTATTTGTTTTTGGCTGTGCTCCGTCTTCATTGTTGCATGGGGTTTTCTCTAATTGTGGCGAGTGGAAGCCACTCTCTAGACACAATGCACGGGCTTCTCAGCGCGGTGGCTTCTCTTGCTGTGGGGCACAGGCTCTCGGTGTGTG
The DNA here is from genome assembly GCF_049115385.1 of Moschus berezovskii. Classification (NCBI taxonomy): domain Eukaryota; kingdom Metazoa; phylum Chordata; class Mammalia; order Artiodactyla; family Moschidae; genus Moschus; species Moschus berezovskii. The sequence goes on from NC_142483.1 coordinate 17,527,770, forward strand.
AGCTTCAGTAGTTGTGGCTCCCGGGCTCTAGAGCACAGGCTCAGTCGTGGTGAGCGGGCTTAGCTGCACGTGGGATCTTCTCGGATCAGGGCTCAGACACATGCCTCCTGCATCAGCAGGTGGATTCTCTACCACTCAGCCACCAGGGAAGCCCTGGACTACTTACATTTAATAAAGTTAAATAAAAGTTAAAATTCTGTCCTGAAGTCAAACATGGACCACGTGTGCCTCATGGCTGCCACATTCAGCCTCACATCCTTGGGTCACTACTGTCTTCAGTCTGCCGACCCGACTGAGAAAGACTGAGCGAGACAGTAGGATCTGCCAGCCCTGCATCCAGCAGGGCTTGGTGACCTTTGAGATCTAGAGCCTCCACGGGTTTTAACAGTAAAACACAAGAAAGAGGTTCACTTATCCTGCAACCGTTGTTAGCCTTTAATGGGAGCGTTGTGTGGAAACACGGCAGCCTAATCAAAGACCCTGTTCTGTTTTGGTACAATTGACATTCAGATTGCTGAGTATTCAAAGCATCCACTTCAGACACGCTCATGTAAAAATGCTCCTTTCTGCTTCAGAACATGCCTAGGATTCATGGTGGGGCTTGTTTAACATCGTTTTCTTATTTATACGCACTTTCTATGCAGTGCCCAGATAACATCCATCCTGGAAGCACATAAACAACAGTTTGTGTACATGTAGCAGGAAGTGGGTTGCAAAGTGCAGGGTGTTAACGTCTGGGCGGTGGTGTCAGAGCTCCACAGCCACGTTAACTCAGACCCCCAGGCCCCAGTTACCCTCCTCGCTTGGCCCTCACTCTGTCCCAACCTCTTCCCAACTTGACGGACTGGTTTTGCTCGTTCAGCCAACCTCAGAATGAGGGGTAGATGGTATGAAAGCATTCTGCCCGAGGCCATAGACCCAGGGAGCTCCTGTGCCCTGGGTCAGACAGGCCTGGGGTAGAGGCCGTTCTCAGCACTTACTAGCTGAGCGCCCTCGTTTAGGGCATCTACCCTCTCTGAGCCCCGGGATTGTTGTAACTGCTGGGAGATGGACTAAGCTGAGGAACAGAAGGCGTACAGGAAGTGCTCCATAAACAGCAGTTTTTACCTTCAGCTCTGAAGAGAGAAATGGCAGCGTGGTGTGCATAGTCACATATGTGGTTGGTTATGAATTGGAGGTAGTGTCTCAGGAGAACACAGTGACATCTTTAGGCCGGGTAGAATGAGTTTCTGTGCAGTCCGCTCTCTGTTAGCCTTAGTGATGGTGACCAGTTCTACTATAAATTGTTGAAAGCAGTAGGGACTCCCCTAGCTTGACTTCTACTTTTAAGCTTTTTTTTTCCCTCCCACCAGATGTTTTCGGAGAAGGCAATGGCACCCCACTCCAGTGCTCTTGCCTGGAAAATCCCATGAACGGAGGAGCCTGGTAGGCTGCAGTCCATGGGGTCACTAAGAGTCGGACACGACTGAGTGACTTCACTTTCACTTTTTGCTTTCATGCATTGGAGAAGGAAATGGCAACCCACTCCAGTGTTCTTGCCTGGAGAATCCCAGGGACAGAGGAGCCTAGTGGGCTGCCGTCTATGGGGTCGCACAGAGTCGGACATGACTGAAGCGACTTAGCAGCAGCAGCAGCAGCAACACCAAATGTTTTACCACCCCTGATACAAGGAGAAGAGTTCATTTGTTTGACTTTCATCTTCTGTTTTTCCAGTCTTCCCAGCATAGTAAGAGTAATTGTAAATTGTAATGAATGTAAATTGAATTGTAAATTGACCAAAAGGTCCCTTGCCAAAGGAAAACAGATGCTAGTCTGCATTTATCTTGGATAACATACTATACTCTTATCCAAGCTTGGATAATTTTGGCCCTTATCTTACTACTTGAGATTCTTTAAAGTACCATGTTTTAAATGATATGTTCGACAAACCAAGGAACTTAAAAAAGAAAAAATGGTTTTTCCTGATTTGAAATATAATATGTGCTCATTGAGGATAAAATGAAAAACAGAAAACAAAAAACAGCTATGAGATTTTAAATCACAGATAATTTCACCTCCGGAGACAACAGATATTAACATTTGGTGTAGTTCCTTCCCTCTTCCTATCTATGTCATCCCAGAATTTTTTATCCTTTTTAAATAATTAACATCATAGCATGTACCTTTACCCAGGTAATCAAAATCATTTCAGTACATCCTTTTGAAGGCTTGCATATTCTTCCACTATGTACATAAACCATAAATAACTTGCCCATCCTCTTATTGCTTATATCAAGGTTATCTTGGATGGCCCTTGTGGCTCAGCTGGTAAAGAATCCATCTGCAATGCCCAAGACGTGGGCTCAATCCCTGGGTTGGGAAGATCCCCTGGAGAAGGGAAACGCTCCCCACTCCAGTATTCTGGCCTTGAGAATTCCATGGACCGTATAGTCCATGAAGTTGCAAAGAGTTGGAAAAGACTGAATGACTTTCAGGTTATCTTAGGGAGGAGGCTTTTTAATTAGCCTGCTTTAAAACTGGGTGTAGAAGCTGGGACGATGGACGATTGAGGCCGGAGGAATGGTATTCCTTGTTAGAAGTCAGAGACTGATAAAAATCGTTTTCCATGTTCCTAGGGAATGGCTCTTCCTTCTTCCCTCTGTGCTTTTGGTGCTGCTGCTGACTCCTGTACTTGTAGGTTAAAGCCATGACAGATTCCCCCTTGAACACCTTGCCTTTGCTATTTTTTCTTTTAATATTTATTTTGGGGAGCTTCCCAGGTGGCTCAGTACTAAACAATCTGCCTACCAAGCAGGAGACTCAGGTTCGATCCCTGGGTCGGGAAGATCCCCTGGAGTAGGAAATGGCAACCCATTCTAGTATTCTTGCCTGGAGAATCCCATGGGCAGAGGATCCCAGCCAGCTACAGTCCATGGGGTTGCCAAGAATTGGACACAACTGAGGGGCTGAGCCTGCATGCACACCGCTCTTAGTTGTGAGATGCAAACTCGTAATAAGTTGTGTCATGTGGGATCTAGTTGCCTCACTAGGGATTGAACCGGTGCCCCCTGCGTCAGGAGCCTCAGCCACTGAGCCACCCAGGGAAGTCCTTCACAATTGTTTAAGCAGGAAAGAAAACTAACTTACAAAGCCGGCCTTTGTGCTGGCTGCTCTAAGTACGCGGTGTCACTGAATATTCAGCACAGCCCTGTTGGAAAGGTTTGATCTTGCAGATGAGGAAACCGAGGCTCAGAGTTGGGTCACAAAACTGGTAAGTGGCAGAGAGCTGCTATGCCTTCCCCTGAGGCCCTGTGGTCGTGGCTGATCACCACACAGTGACCGGCTAGAAGGACTTGGGGTGGTCTGGCTTCCAGGCAGTGGTGAACGAGGATAGAGTGAGAAGCAGCCCGAGGAAGATGAGTGCTTCTGCCCTGGTACTTAGGTTGGTAGCAGCTAAGAGTGTGAGGGGTGAGAATTTGGCCATCTGAGACACCAGAACCCACATGAAAGTCACGACTGCCAGCCAGACCAGAATTTGTGTGTGTGTGTTTTCTAACCAGTTAAATATGTCGTGTGTGATTCTGAGGTCATGTTCTCTGCATCTATTTCTACCCTTTTAGGGCATTGGTCTAAGAGATGTGAGGGTTATTGAACAAGCAAAGGTCATATTTCATTTTTAATTACTATTTAATTGAGTCTCCAGATTTTCTAGGGTTTATTTTCTTTGCTCTGATGTAAGATGGAATTCATGAGTTTCCATCCTAGCAAATTATGTAATGGTTTTGGCGTCATTTAGGGGTCTCTGTACTAGAGAGCAACTACAGAACTGCTGTTTAAAACACCGCATCGATCCTGTAGTCGTGTCTGAGGTCAGAAGCATTTTTGAGCGCTGCTTTGCAGTATCTCTCCTGGCTGGAACGTGGGCTGTCTTTGAAGTCGGCGTGGAGACCAGCTCCCCGGTCAGAGCAGACCATCCGTTAGAGGAGAGCATGGGCTGCAAAAGGCCTAAGAGAAGGACGCATGCGCAGTTGTTCTTTTAAGGCCGCTGACTCTCATTTCCGGGATCAAAGCATGTTTGTGACGTGGTCCTTGTCCCTTCTGTGAACGCAGAGTGGAAACTGGAGACTTTGTTTTGCATAAAGTTAAGGCACAAGGTTCTGTGATTCAGTCAGTTAGGTTTTTTTTTTCCCCCAGTTAGGTTTTAAATGAAATTTATTTCATGTGGTTGAAAAGGAGATACACTTGACTTCACTCAGTTGCCAAAACTTAGGTGAACATAGCAGTGATTCTTCAGATGCTTTTTTTTTTTTGTCTTTATTTATTTTACTATATTTGTTTCTTTAATTGGAAAATAATTGCTTTATAATATTGGGTTGGTTTCTGCCATATCAACATGAATCAGCCACAGGTATACGTGTCCCCTCCGTTTTGAACTTCCCTCCCATCTCCCACCCCACCTCACCCCTCTAAGTTGTCTGGAGCACTAGGTCGAGCTCCCTGCCTTGTACAGCACTTTCCTACTGGCTGTCTGTGTTACATGTGGTAATCTGTATGTTTCCAGGCTACTCTCTCAGTTTGTCCCAGCCTCTCCTTCCCACACTGTGTCCACAAGTCTGTTCACCATGTCTGCATCTTCACTGCTGCCTGTAGATAGGTTCCTCAGCACTGTCTTTCTAGATTCCGTGTGTATGCGCTTTTGACAACAGCTAGGGCATGGAAGTATCCTACATGTCCATTGACAGATGAATGGACAAAGAAGCTGTGGTGCACAAATACCGCGGAATATTAGTCATAAAGAAGAACGCACAGTCTGTCCTAATGAGGTGGATGAACCTAGAGCCTGTCGTACAGAGTGAAGTAAGTCAGAAAGAGAAAATCAAGTATCGAATATTAACGCAGGTGTGTGGAATGTAGGAAGATGGCACTGGTGAACCGGTCTGCAGGGCAGCGGTGGGGGTGCAGACATGGACAACAGATGCCTTATTAAGACCTCAGTGCTTTCATTTGTTTGGGGGCAGGTTTTGTACATTATTGGCTTGCACAGCAGTTAAAATAAAGCACAGGCACATTCTAGCTCTGAAAATCTGCAGATGAAACAATGATAATGACTGTTCAGTAGAACAAGGAATAATCATTCGTTCTCAGTGACATATTAAGGATTGTAAGCAGCCAGGCAGGTGGCCAGCACACCGAGCAGAAGTCCTGCAACCGTGAGAATTTCTTCAGGAAGCTTGCTGTCCTGCAGGGTCGTGCCCCCCCACTGCCCTGCTATCACTGTGTGACAGCACAGGTCTGTATATTGACTTTCATGAAGTCTGAGGGCCTGGGAGGTCGGTGGGGATTTTCTGGAGAGCTTTTAGACTACCTGGATGCGGGTGCACATGAGGGTAGCAGTATGCCACCTGTTCCCCGAAGGGGCACGTAGCCAGTTAACAGACACCCGTCCCCGAGCGTTCGCTGGGCTTCTGCCCCTTGGCCTGACTTTGTGCCGAGTGCTGCTTGGAATACAGAGAAATGTGTGATTTTAGCCTTTGAAGAGCTCAGTCCCATTGGAGAGACACTCCCTCCTACACATAGACAGACGTGGGACAAAGATAACCCTGATATGGTTAAAAAGCTGGGCGTCCCAAATGGTGACTAGGCAGAACAGCAAAGGGAGAGAAGTAAATAATGGGTGTTCAGGCTCTGCAGGGCCTGATTAGGTAGCTACTGCTGCTAAGTTGCTTCAGTCGTGTCCGACTCTGTGCGACCCCATAGACAGCAGCCCACCAGGCTCCCCCGTCCCTGGGATTCTCCAGGCAAGAACACTGGAGTGGGTTGCCATTTCCTTCTCCACTGATTAGGTAGAGGAGGGATCAAATAGAAAGAAAGGGTTAGGACAGTTCAGGCAGGCAATAGAAGAGCATGGACGCAGGCTGAGGAGTTTGGGTTTTATCCTGTAGCCAGTGGGAGCCCCTGCAGGCTCCTGCCCAGGGAAGTAGCACAGTGCTGGGTGTCCAGCAGGGTCACTTGTGCTCAGCATTCCCTGAGGGGTCTGGCAGTGAACTGGGAGTGCTGTGGTGCCTGGTCGCTAGAGACCCAGACCTGGCCTCCTACCCCAAATCTGTTTTCTAGTCAAGGTATTGATCATTTCAGAGACTCTGCCCCTGGCTGTAAATGAAGCTTCCTGTTTCTTCCTTGCTCTCCTGAAGGGACATTGGCGAATCCTGTGAGTGGGGCCACCACCGCGGGACTGTGTGGGGAGTGCTAGAGGGCTCAGGTTAGGCACCTCCCATACCCAAGAAGAAAGGAGAGTCCCTGCAAAGAGGTGGGGAGGGCTGGAGGTAGGGGGCAGAGGGCACTGTGAATTGTGGCGGGTGCTTGGTTCACTGGTTCCCTTCCTCTCAGGAGAGGGTTTTTATTTTTGTAGCGTGAAGCTGCTTCCTATCTACAAGGTTTTAGAACAGTGATTCTCGCCTCTGGCAGTACATTGGAATCACTGGGGAACTTTTAAGGCCTACTAAAAGACTGATGCTGGGAAAGGTTGGGGGCGGGAGGAGAAGGGGACGACAGAGAATGAGATGGCTGGATGGCATCACTGACTCTGTGGACATGAGTTTGAGTGAACTCCGGGAGTTGGTAATGGACAGGGAGGCCTGGCGTGCTGTGATTCATGGGGTCGCGGAGAGTCGGACATGACTGAGTGACTGAAATGAACTGAACTGAACTGAATGCCTGTGCCTCTATAATAAGAGGACATCTTTTTTGGGGTGTTAGTTCTAGAAGGTCTTGTAGGTCTTCATAGAACTCTTCAATTTTAGCTTCTTCAGCATTATTGGTCGGGGCATAGACTTGGATTACTGTGACATTGAATGGTTTGCCTTGGAAACAAACGGAGATCATTCTGTCGTTTTTGAGATTGCATCCAAGTACTGCATTTCGGACTCTTGTTGACTATGATGGCTACCCCATTTCTTCTAAGGGATTCCTGCCCACAGTAGTAGATATAATGGTCATCTGAGTTATATTCACCCATTCCAGTCCATCTTAGTTCACTGATTCCTAGAATTTTGATGTTCACTATTGTCATCTCCTGTTTGACTACTTCCAATTTGCCTTGATTCATGGACCTAACATTCCAGGTTCCTATGCAGTATTACTCTTTACAGCATCAAACCCTTCTTCCATCACCAATCGCATCCACAACTGGGTGTTGTTTTTGCTTTGGCTCCATCCCTTCATTCTTTCTAGAGTTATTTCTCCACTGAACTCCAGTAGCATATTGGGCACCTACTGACCTGGGGAGTTCATCTTTCAATGTCCTATCTTTTTGCCTTTTCATACTGTTCATGGGGTTCTCAAGGCAAGAATACTGAAGTGGTTTGCCATTCCCTTCTCCAGTGGACCACATTCTGTCAGACCTCTCCACCATGACCCATCTTGGGTGGCCCCACATGGCATGGCTTAGTTTCACTGAGTTAGACAAGGCTGGGGTCTGTGTGATCAGATTGGCTAGTTGTCTGTGATTGTGGTTTCAGTCTATCTGTCCTCTGATGCCCTCTCTCAGTGCCAGCCGTCTTACTTGGGTTTCTCTTACCTTGGACGTGGGGTCTCTCTTCATGGCCGCTCCAGCAAAGCGCAACCACTGCTCCTTACCTCGGGATGCAGGGTAGCTCCTCTCGGCTGCTGCCCCTGCCCTCTGGCACGGGGTAGCTCCCCTCTGCCGCGCTCCTGCACCGTGGCAGCCGCCCAAGTAGGAAGTCAAGAAGCACCTGTAGTAACAGGCAAATTGGCCATGGAGAATAGAATGAAGCAGGGCAAAGGCTAATAGAGTTCTGCCAAGAGAATGCACTGGTCATAGCAAACACCCTCTTCCAACAACACAAGAGAAAACTCTACACATGAACATCACCAGATGGCCAACACTGAAATCAGATTGATTATATTCTTTGCAGCCAAAGATGGAGAAGTTCTATACAGTCAGCAAAAACAAGACTGGGAGCTGACTGTGGCTCGGATCATGAACTCCTTATTGCCAAATTCAGAGTGAAATTGAAGAAAGTGGAGAAAACCACTAGACCATTCAGATATGACCTAAATCATATCCCTTATGATTATACAGTGGAAGTGAGAAACAGATTTAGGGGACTAGATCTGATAGATAGAGTACCTGATGAACTCTGAACGGAGGTTCGTGACATTGTACAGGAGACAGGGACCAAGACCATCCCCATGGAAAAGAAATGCAAAAAAGCAAAATGGCTGTCTAAGGAGGCCTTACAAATAGCTGTGAAAAGAAGGGAAACTAAAAGCTAAGGAGAAAAGGAAAGATACACCCATCTGAATGCAGATTTCCAAAGAATAGCAAGGAGAGATAAGAAAGACTTCCTCAGTGATCAATGCAAAGAAATAGAGGAAAACAACAGAATAGGAAAAACAAGAGACCTCTTCAAGAAAATTAGAGATTCCAAGGGAACATTTCATGCAAAGATGGGCTCAATAAAGGACAGAAATGATAGGGACCAAACAGAAGCAGAAGATATTAAGAAGAGGTGGCAAGAATATACAGAAGAACTGTACAAAAAAGATCTTCACAACCCAGATAATCACGATAGTTGATCACTCACCTAGAGCCAGACATCTTGGAATGTGAAGTCAAGTGGGCCTTAGGAAGCATCACTAAGAATAAAGCTAGTGGAGGTGATGGAATTCCAGTTGAGCTATTTCAAATCCTGAAAGATGATGCTGTGAAAGTGCTGCACTCAATATGCCAATAAATTTGGAAAACTCAGCAGTGGCCACAGGACTGGAAAATGTCAGTTTTCATTCCAGTCCCAAAGAAAGGCAATGCCAAAGAATGCTCAAACTACCACACAATTGCACTCATCTCACACATTAGTAAAGTAATGCTTAAAATTCTCCAAGCCAGGCTTCAGCAATACATGAACTGTGAACTTCCAGATGTTCAAGCTGGTTTTAGAAAAGGCAGAGGAACCAGAGATCAAATTGCCAACATCTGCTGGATCATGGAGAAAGCAAGAGAGTTCCAGAAAAACATCTATTTCTGCTTTATAGACTATGCCAGAGCCTTTGACTGTGGATCACAATAAACTGTGGAAAATTCTGAAAAGAGATGGGAATACCAGACCACCTGACTTGCCTCTTGAGAAACCTGTATGCAGGTCAGGAAGCAACAGTTAGAACTGGACATGGAACAACAGACTGGTTCCAAATAGGAAAAGGAGTACATCAAGGCTGTATATTGTCACCCTGCTTATTTAACTTATATGCAGAGTACATCATGAGAAACACTGGGCTGAAGGAAGCACAAGCTGAAATCACGATTGCCAGGAGAAATATCAATAACTTCAGATATCCAGACGGCACTACCCTTTGGCAGAAAGTGAAGAAGAACTAAGGAGCCTCTTGATGCAAGTGAAGGAGGAGAGTGAAAAAGCTTGCTTAAAGCTCAACATTCAGAAAACAAAGATCATGGCATCTGGTCCCATCACTTCATGGAAATAGATGGGGAAACAGTGGAAACAGTGGCTGACTTTATTTTTTGGGGCTCCAAAATCACTGCGGATGGTGATTGCAGCCATGAAATTAAAAGACACTTACTACTTGGAAGGAAAGTTATGACTAACCTAGACAGCATATTAAAAAGCAGAGACATTACTTTGCCAACAAACGACCGTCTAGGCAAGGCTATGGTTTCTCCAGTGGTCATGTATCTACGGATGTGAGAGTTGGACTGTGAAGAAATCTGAGCGCTGAAGAATTGATGCTTTTGAACTGTGGTGTTGGAGAAGACTCTTGCGAGTCCCTTGGACTGCAAGGAGATCCAACCAGTCCATCCTAAAGGAGATCAGTCCTGGGTGTTCATTGGAAGGACTGATGTTGAAGCTGAAACTGCAATACTTTGGCCGCCTGAGGTGAAGAGCTGACTCATTTGAAAAGACCCTGATGCTGGGAGGGATTGGGCGCCAGAAGAGAAGTGTACGACAGAGGATGAGATGGCTGGATGGCATCATCGACTCGATGGACATGAGTTTGAGTGAACTCCGGGAGTTGGTGATGGACAGGGAGGCCTGGCTTGCTGCGGTTCATGGGGTCGCAAAGAGTTGGACACGACTGAGCGGCTGAACTGACTGATCTGAATGCCTGTTCCTCAGCCCAAATGAGTTAAATCAGAATCTCTGGGGAGGTGGGGTCACAGCATGGGTATCTTTATTTTTTTAAAGTTCCCTGGGTGGTTCTAGAATGTAGCAGGGTTGGGACCCGCTGCGTAGAGGTAGAGAAGCAGGAAGGCCGACGCGTGAAGTGCCTCCAAACAGCTCCCCGTTCTCTCTGTGCTCCGAGTCTCAGTGAATCTGATTGTTGTGCCTCCTAAAGGGGAGAGAAGAATGCCGTCGATTCAGAGGATTTGAAGTCGGCTTTAAGTTCTTCCCAATCTTCTTTTACACAGAGAGAATGGAATTGTAGCATGTATATTATCATAAGTGACCAGTCCAGGTTCGACGCATAAATTTTCCTCTGTTCATTTCTTTGCATTTGTGCTTTTTTAATAAAATTCTTTTTAGAAATAAAAAAAAATAAAAAAATAATAAAATCTAAGACAGTTATACTTAAGAGAAAGGAACTGATCTCTCTGTTCTGCAAAATCCCACAAGAATTTCCAAGATCGACATTTATAAGCATTAAAAAAAAAAACAAAAACAAAGTGGTCTGTGTTTGTAGCCTTGCTAAAGTAATTTGGGACCAAAGTAAGTTTTCCTCCCTAGTTTTTCCTGAAATCTCATCACACCGATGCAACTTTGAATAGCAGCTACAGTGCAGTAAAATTGTGAGTATCTTTTCGGAAACTCAGGAATTACAAAATGTCAGTGAGGATTTTTATTGGGGAAATGCCTGCATTGGGGGCATTGATCAACTCTTGTGGAAATGACAGCTCCTACCTCTGCCCCCTCAGAATGAGTCCATCTGAGTTCCCCAGACTGGTGAAGACCCCCATCATTCAGGACTGCAGAAAGAGCCAGGCTCAGGGCATCCCCAGGGCCCTGGGGGTTGCCAGTCATGCCTGGCAGGTTGGAAAGTCCAAGGAATCAATGATGTGGGTTCCAGCTCCCAATCAGCCTCTTCCCAGCTGTGCCACCTTGGACAGCTCACTTAATTTTGCTGATCCCGTTTTAGCAGAGCTCCTGCCACAAGATCAGTGCTTATCTATGGCAATTCTATCTTCTGTCCCCTAGCTTAAGTCAGAAGTCACGCGGTCCTGGTCCCTTTCCAGATTGAAAAACTTCAGCCCCCACCACACTGACTTGCTGCGATGCCCACACGCTAGGGCTCTCTGCCGCACAGCCACCCCGCCTGGCCAAGATAAAGGGATGTGGTGTCCTGAAGAGGAGCAGGCAGGAGGCCCTTTGGGGAAGTGGCAGCAGATGGCAGGCCGGGCAGCCGGCACAGATCTGTGTGTTGCAGAGCCGCCCCACAGGGCGCTCAGCTCTCCCTTCTGTGCCCAGTGCTCTGTCATCTCTTACAGAGCCTGCAGGTTCTGTTCCACATCAGAGAGGTGGCAGAGATGGAGGTGATGCGCTGAGAGATTCTGGGCTGCTGACTGCAGCTCTGGAGGTGGAAGCCTGCCTTCAAATGTTGGGTTTCTACTGGTCTCCAGGGCTCTCTTCTCTCGGTTTTCATCAGAGCTTCAGCCTGGGAGCAGCAGTAGAACAGCTGTGCTATGTTTGCTTTACAAATCAGGGATTTGAGGTGAAGGTATTTCCTTTTAGTAAGGCTTGCTGGTGACATTCAGGCACTCTGGGAAAAAAAGAAGAGTTTTTTTTTTTTTTTTTTACATTTAGGGATGAACTTGCTCTTTTCAAGTGGAATGAACATATTTTTGAGCAAAATCACCCTTAAATATCCCACTGTCTTTCCATATCTGTAGCCACACGGCAGATGGGACCTGAGGCCAGCCCTGGAGCCTTAAGGTGTCTTAATGCGTCTTTATGGGGAAGCACAGTGAGGTTTCTGAGGCCAGCAGTGATTAAGCGAGCCCTCTGGGTGGGTGTGCACATGTTACCCACAGTGTCGTGTGTGGCGCAGGTTGCAGCAGAGGACAAATGATGGCAGAACTCTCTTCCTCCCGCTGCATCCCCAGCCTCCATGAACCGGAGTGACCTGTTTCGCTCGATGAATCTGGACCTGGGGTTCTCTATCAGCACTGTTGACGTGTAGGGCCAGGTCGTCTTTTGTTGTGAGGCTGTTCTATGTGCCTCGTGCATGTTTAGCAGCATCTCTGGCCTCTAGCTTTCAGGTTCCTATAGCATTTCTTCATCCTGTGACAACCAGAGATGTCTCCAGGCATTGCCAGATCTCTGGGGCAGATCCACCTTTTTTGGGAAAAAACATTGATGTCAACATAAAGAGTGTCGTGGCAGAAACATTAATTAGGATGTCATTTGGGGACATCCCAGTCTGACTATTTGTGACCCCATGGACTATACAGTCCATGGATTTCTCCAGGCCAGAATACTGGAGTGAGTAGCCATCACCCTCTCCAGGGGTCTTCCCAACCCAGGGATCGAACCCAAGTCTCCTGCATTGCAGGCAGATTCTTTACCAGCTGAGCCACCAGGGAAGCCCAAGAATACTGGAATGGGTAGCCTATCTCTTCTCCAGGGGATCTTCCTGATCCAGAAATCGAACTGGTGTCTCCTGCATTACAGGTGGATTTTTTTTTTTTTTACTAACTGAGCTACCAGGGAGACCCCTCTGACTTCAGGATCCCAGCCCCGTCTTTTGCCAACTGCTTTCCCTCAACATTATTGCATGCCATTTTATAGCCAAGTTACAAAACAAAAACTGTGTATCTACAGAGGGAAGAGTGGAGTCAAACTGTGGGAGTTATACCCCTAGCATGAACAAAAACACAGGGATTGGGACATGATAACTGCTTAATTGATATTTATCATCTGCAGCAACATCTTTGTAAAACACAGATCTAAACTTTAAACTCAAAGTATAGAAAGCAGGACAGCAGTGTTTATTTTGTATCTACCAAGTGCTGAGCATTGAACTGCAATTTATTTATTTATTTATTACTGTGCTGGGTCTTCGTTGCTGCACGGGCTTTTCTCTAGTTGTGGAGAGTGAGGGCTGCTCTGCGGTCACGATGCATGGGCTTCTCATTGCAGTGGCTTCTCTTGTGGCAGAGCATGGGCTCTAGGCATGCAGGCACCAGTAGTCGTGGCACGTGGGCTCAGCAGTTGCGGCTCCTGGGCTCCAGCACGCAGGCTGAATACTTGTGGTACACGGGCTTAGTTGCTCTGTAGCATGTGGATCTTCCCTGATCAGGGATAGAACCTGTGTCACCTGCATTGGCAGGCGAATTCTTTATCACTGAGCCACCAGGGAAGCCCTTGAACTGGAATTTTGAAAGTATTATTCCTCTGACAGATCATAGTGAAGCAATGGATGCTTGAAGTGATTTTTGAGAAATAACAATTCCCCCGATTTGAACATCAAAACTTGTTTGCGTGTAGTTGTTTGGAGGTACTCAATTATATGTGCTGATTTTAGCTTTACTATAAGAATGTAAAAGCCCAGACAATCTGCCAGTAAGAGAACCCTGAGAAAAGAAGAAAATGTCAGAGCTAACAGACTGATCTCCAAATACAAGAAAGCCAGGTATTTTTATCATTTTATCTTTATGTATTCAGAAATAATTACATTGGCATATTGCTTAAGAGATTTGCCATACTACTCAAGCCAGTTTTGAAATATTTATATTATAATCTGACATGAAACCAGCTAAGCAGGATGCCAGCCACGTTGTTGATTCACTTGTAATTGAGTGGATATTGTTGAATGTACCATTCTTAACATAGTCCAGAGTAGGCAGAAATTTCTGCTTATGTGAACTTTATCAACCGTTGCAAACTAAACAGAGTGGAAATGAATGATAGCATAATAAGGTCTATTTTAAAATTCAGCTGCCAAGTTAACAATGCTTATTTGGCTTTATTTTCTACATAACCTATTTAATTCAGAATTAATTCAGTAGAAAGGATTTGTTGAGTCCTGTGTTGATTAAGCATTTGTTGAGTAGTTACTGTGAGTAATACCTGAATCATACACATCCCAAAGTATTAAAACAATTCTGAGCATTTGAGGAAAAAAAAGTTACTGTTTTTTTCTGTGCTTCATCATAACTCCCTGTGTGTGTAAGCAGAAGACTGAGCGACATCTCTTGTTTCCTGCTTATTTGATTACCTGGGGAAGCTATGAAAACTTCTGATCCCTAATTTCTATCTTGTAGATTCTGATTTAGCAAGTCTTGAGAATGGTATTTTTAACTCTCTAGCTTCTCCTCGCTCCCCAGGATCAGGCAGCTTCCAATGATCAGGCAGCTTGGGAGGAGGGGGAGGTGTCACTGGCTTTGGTTTCTTTGGAAAATGCTATCACTGCATACCTATACTACCTTTTTAACCTGTTTTCTTAACCATAGCCTTTTCTAACCGAAAAGCTTATATGCAAACTTTGAGCAGGAAAAATCATTGATCTTAGTCCTCTGATTCTACTAAACTAATTTTGAATGCCTAAGGTTAGTTTTTTAAATTTGATATAATTGCAGATTCACATACAGTTGTAAGAAACATTGCAGAGATCCCATATATCTATTATCCAGTTTCTGTCATTGGTAGTGTCTTGCTAAACTTGATATGATATCACAACCAAAACATTAACATTGACCAGTCAAGATACAGCACCTTTCCATCTGCCCAGACATGCTCATGTCTTAGTCCATTCAGATTGCTCTAACAAAATACCATAAATTGAGTGGCCTATCCACAACGGATTGGTTTCTCACAGTTCAGGAGGCTGAAAGTCCAAGACTAGGGTGCGAGCATGGCTGCCTTCTGACGGTCCTCGTCCTGGTTCAGAGCTAGCACCTTCTCAAACGATCCCGTGTGGCGGAAGTGGCGAGGGACCCCTCTGGAGCCTCTCTTGTAAGGGTGCTGATCCCATTCTTGAGGGCTTTGCTCTCATGCCTTAAGTAACTCCCAAAGGTCCTCCCACTTTCTAATACCATCATTTTGGGGAGTTAGTATTTCAATATGTGAACCTTGTGGGGCCTGAGACATTCAAACCATAGCACATCACCTTGCCCTTCTATAGTCACACCTGATTCCCTTCCACACACACCCCACTACCCAGCCATGACTGTTGACAACCAGTAGGCTGTTTTCCACATCTGTGATTCTGTCATTTCATAAATATTGTATAAATGGAGACATGTAATTTATAATCTTTGGGGATTGTCTTTTTTACTCCGTGTAATCCTCCAGAGGGGCTTCCCTGGTGGCTCAGATGGTGAAGAATCTGCCTGCAATGGGGGAAACCCGAGTTTGATCCCTGGGTTGGGAAGATCCCTGGAGGAGGGCATGGTAACCTACTCCAGTATGCTTGCCTGTATAATCCCCATGGACAGAGGAGTCTGGTGGGCTACAGTCCATGGGGTCGAAAAGAGTCTGACATGACTGAGCGACTAAGCACACACACACAGGAACCTCCAGAGATTCATCTAGTTTGTTGCACATATCAATAGTTTATTCGTCTTTGTTGCTGAGTAGTATTCCCTGGTATGGAAGTAACAAAGTTTAAACATACACCTGTTTAAAGACATCTGGCTTTTCTACTTTGGGGCTATTACCAATAAAATAGCTGTGAACATTCATGTATAAGTTACTGTATAGACATGAATTTTTGTTTCTCTGGAATGAATGTCCAGCAGTGCAGTTGCTGGGTCATAATGATAGCTGCATGTTTTAGTTAAAAAAAAAAGTTGCCAAACCATATTAAAGAGTTTCAGTGTCACTTAAAATTCCCACCGTTAATTTATGTGATCCAGTTTCCCTATTTGGCTATTTCCCTAGCCACATTTGGTGTTATCATTATTTCTTTGTTTGAGCTATTCTGATAGAAATACAGTGATATCTCATTGTAGTCTTACTCTGCATTTGATTGATGACTGGTAATGTTGAATATCTTTTTCTGTGCTTATTTGCCGTCTGTATATCCTCTTGAAAGGAATGTGTATTCTGCTGTTGTTGAATGCAGTGGTCTATAAATGCTGATTACATTTGTTGGTTGATGATGAAATTCATATTTTATGGCAGGACAAGAAAAAAATGAGATGTAAAATTTTTTTCAGCCCATTTGGGCCTCCCAGAGCCTTCCCCTATAGTATGTATTCTACTTCTGCATTAACTAGACCTGTTTAGGAAACAGCATTCCTTCTTATTCTAGTAAGAAGTCACCATGATCACGACTTGCTTTGTATGGCTTGTTTCTTACCTGCAGATCTGGGTTGTGTAAACAGTTGATATGTCATTTGATGAATAACTGTTTGTCCGCAAAACTTGTAGAACTGTTCCTTGACCTCTAACAGGGCCAACAGTCCTCAAGAGCTTTCTGAAAGAATGTCTGCTGGGTTATAGTCCCCAGGTCGGCTTCAATAAAAATTTTCATTGTTTGCTTAGATCAACTGTTGATTAATTTTTCATCAGCAGTGGTTTTGTTGAATTCTTCTCTGTCCTTAGGGGTTTTTGTCATTCTATCAGTTGCTGCACAAGACGTATTGAAACCTCTGACTCTAATGGTGTATTCGTCTATTTCTTCTTCCAGTCCTTGTCAGTTTTTGTTTCACATGTTTTGCGGCCCTGGTGTTTGAATGTGCATACATGTTCAAGATTGCTGTGTCTTGGGGACTTCCCTGGTGGTCCAGTGGTTAAGACGCCATGCTTTCAATGCAGGGGACAGGGGTTCATCCCTGGCTGAGGAACTGGGATCCCACATGCCACGAGACTGCTGTGTCCTGCTATGAGATTACCCTTTTACCTTTATGCCCCTCTCTGTCTCTAGTAATCTTTTCTGAAGTTTTCTCTATCTGATGCTTTCACATCATATTTTTGAGCCTCCGATTTGGGTTTTATAATAGAGACTTTTTTGTCCTTCTTTTTTAGGAATATATCATTCGGGTACAAAGAGGAATTTCCGTAGAAAATAGCTGGCAGGTAAGCTTTTTTTTTGTCATAGGAAAAATATTTAAGCAAAATTCTGGCCTAAAATCATCTAAAACACACATAAATATACATCGTATTTCTTTTATAAAACTTTAGCTCTAAGACATCTCTTACAAAAGGCTTTTCTGTTCTCAGTTGTTTGGTTTAATTCATGTATGATGTTACCACAGAGAGTAGGAATGTGTTCCCCAGTTGGACACAGAGTAAGCAGAGTAGGCAAATGACTTGTTTTGTTCCTCGTGTTGAATAATTCAAGCCTCCTCCCCTGAAGCCGTGGTGTGGGTAGGGCAGGTTAGTAGTCAGTCCACCAGTTTGAAAGATGAGACAGTGCCCTAGACATTGTGTGGTTCAGATGCTGCATTTCATGGACTCTTAAATCTAGTCGTGGGCAGTTTCTAGTGCTAGGTCCCTCACTGACCACAGGTGATGTCTGTTTACAGCTCCAAGGCCTGCTTTCCTGATGGATGGCCTCAGAGAAAGAGAACTTACTATATAGATCGAGGTTCTTTCCTTCCCAGTTGACTTGCAGAGAGTGGCTGAATTCTATACAGGAGCCATTTCTTTCCTGTTGTAGTAATTATAATGACCTTTGTGTTCCGTCTTCCAAAAATCTTACCTTGTCCTTCACAGCCCACCTTGAACCTTACCTCTCACCGTAAGTAGTCTTTGACCTCAAAGGCCCATACTTAGTCTTGTGTTTGCCTGAAAATTCTAACTACTTTTAGCTGGAATAATTATAATGTCACAGACTTGATGGACATGAGTTTGAACAAGCTCCTGGAGTTAGTGATGGACAGGGAAACCTGGGGTGCTGCATTCCATGGGGTCGCAAAGAGTTGGACATGACTGAGCGACTGAACTAAACTGAGCATTTATTGTTAGGCACTGGCTCAAGCACATTAATTCACTTAGCCCATTAAAGCCAGTTCTGTGCCATCACATTAGCCCCATTTTACATTCAAAAGGCAAGTAACTAGTCCATGATCACACTGAAGTCCATGAGGGAACAGGGTTAGAATTCAAGTATTCTCTGTGCCACCTTTTGCTCCCTCATGCTTATTAGGTATGGCCCCATGTTTAACTTTTTGATATATATGTATGCCAAGCAGGCCCAAGGACAGTGTCCTACCAGAAAAATCAATCTTATATATAGTCTTGTAATTCCAGTGCTTTAGAGGCCTAGGGAATGCTTAATAAAAATGTAGATACTTAACCTCCTGAATTTGTTTCTCTTTGGGTGGGTAGGGTCCTCAATGATTTCCAAGTAATTCTTCTGCACACTAATATTTGTGAATCATCAATAAACAGTAGAAAAACTATTTGAAAGCCAAACAGCTTCCTTGTCCTGACTGAAGAGCTAGTGTAATTTGCTGTGGCATAATCAGTGACATCAACATAACTAAGAGAAAATGTGTGGACAGTGGGTGTGGACAGTGGATGTGGGCTGTTGGCCAGGAGGGGAGCTGGTGAAGGGCGGTGCCAGCAGGTGCATCCAGTCTCTGAACTGGTGTGATCTCAGAGAGGGGCAGTTTTATTCCGGGCGAAGATGGAATAGCTTCAAAACTGTCTACATCCATTTACTTTGTTTTCATGTTCAGTTAAACTTTTTTTTTTTTTTTGTAAATTATTAACTCATCTTTCTAGTTAACTAGGTGCCTAGTTAATTGAAAAAAAAAAATTAAAGGGCTATTCACCCTCAAAACATCATCCTTCTCTCTTACCTGTTGGCATCTTGTGAGTTTGGCTGGCATTAACCAGTTTCCCACAGCCCGGCCAACTCTGGGACACTGCTCAGTCTGTTTTCTGGGGCTGCCAAGTGAAACAAGTTAGGCTCCAGGTATAAGCCCGGCTGCCCTTAATGCAAGTGCCTTGACTCTAGAACGCCAATAAGTATTAAATAAGGAAATGAAAATTGATGGTTTGTGCTGAATCAAAACACCACTGTTTTCTTTCTTACAGATTGTTAGAAGGTACAGTGACTTTGATTTGCTGAACAACAGCTTGCAGGTAATTATTCTAAAACACCAGTGACACACATTTATTGCTTGGGCTATCTTAGAAACGGGTTGGAAATGGCAACATCAGGAACAAGAAGTTATCAGATTTCCCTAGCAAAGGAGAAAAGCTCATACTTCAAACAGATGATGTGTGACTCTAAAAATAAACTTGGGGAATAAATGTCATTTATAATAGTCACCGTACAGCCGGCTACCTTTGTGCCAGACTGCGTCCTTAACCGCAATCATGGGATGCTGTGTGTTATCTCCTTTTCACAGGTTAGAAATGCCTAGATGGATAATAGAGTTGTTCACTGAGAACGGGCACTCCCAGACTCTCTTAAACTAGGCCACGTAGTCAGCAGTACAGATCAGCACTCAGCAGTAACTAGAGAAGCAGCCTTTTTCAGCATTAACTTTTTTCTCTTAAATCTGTATTTCTAAATCCCTTTGGTTAAATCTTTGTAACTTGGTGGCCATAATGGAAAGAGGGGTGAGCTGGAAACACATCTGGTACTGCTAGTGGTCGAAGGGTCCTAGAGAAGTGTGAGCCCCGTGGGACGTGCTGGCAGCACCACCACGTCCTCACCTGGCAGATGGGTATTCAAGCACCATGGATTATTGAAGACCACTGGGGCTTCCCTGGTGGCTAAGACCATGATTCAGTAAAGAATCTGCCTGTAATGCAGGAGACCCAGGTTCGATGCCTGGGTCGGGAAGTTCCCCTGGAGAAGGAAGTGGCAACTCACTCCAGTATTCTTGCCTGGAGAATTCCATCGACAGAGGAGCCTGGTGGGCTACAGTCCATGGGGTCGCAAAGAGTCCAACACAACTAAGGGACTAACAGTTCTACTGTCACTTTCATTGGGCCTTTATTGTATCTCAACTTTGAATGGTAGCATAAACCCTTGAACCGGCGTGCTTAGCTCATGACCAGCTCACCCAGGAGGTGAACTGGCTCATCACTGATTCTGAGTGATCTCTGATCCTGTCCACAGAAGGCAGGAGGATGGAAGGCTGGGAGGAAGTGTCATGCTGCCTTTCCATCAAAAGGCCATTTTTTACTGACCAGCCTTTGGAAAAAGAGCATTTGTAGAGTCCAGACTTTCACGTTATTTACAACACTGCTGCATGCCATGTTCTCCATCCAGTAGAACTGGCCTGAGTATCTGCAGACCTTTGTGTCATTGACACATGGTCTTGCTTCACACATGTTGTTTGTCTCCATTTTAATTGTAGTGTGACCAGTTTAAATATCCAGATAGAGTATCAGCAGAGATCAGATTCTCAGAGATGGCTTTAATTGGTTTCATTTGTGGAGCATAGTCTTTCTACTCAGACTAAAGCTGGGCCTCTGATGACTATTGTAAGTAAGCCACTGACTGACATGCCGTTTATTCCAGCAGTGGATCTTCCCCACAAGGCTCTCCAGACATTTCCATGTGCTCAGAGTAGCATGAACATCTGGGAGCTAATGTCGGGCCTACTATGTGCTTTCATCTTTATGCACAAGTGAACCGTTGCCTGGTTTTAAAAGAAAGGGTCGTGATTTTGTACATTCAGCCAGGGCTGAGTGAGAATCATGAGAGAGATACTTTTGAAGTGGAAACTGCCTGGGCCTAGACCCCAAGAATATGGGGTGGGGAGGAAAGTCTTATCTCCTGTTTGTTCCTGCTTTGGGGATATAAAGTTGAATGTCCATGACTATTTAGTTACGGCCTTATTTAATATAATAGAATTTTATTTTTACATCAGTGTAATTTTCCCTTTTAAAATGGGCACTTTCAATGTGCATCTTATTTCAAATGCAAATATCCACGTGTATTGATGTTGGCTTGTGTTGGGCAGGATATGGCCAGACAGCACTTCAGTGGGAGGTTTTCCTGGATCCAAGTAAACAGACAGAAGAAAGTACATACAACTTTTTGGCAGCAAAATAATTTTAAAACAACCTCCATAAAACAGACCCAAAAGACTCCAAAACCACAGAAAAAACTGTGACCATGAATTTCAGTTTCTGATTACCCTTCTGACAGATAAATGAGTTCCTGCTGAAGGAAGAGAAATATAATACACATATGCAGGGTTGTTTGAATCCAATAGAAAAAATATCTAAGTGAAATAAAGCAGTGTGTAAAAGTATACATACAATATAATAATTACAGGAAATGTTTAGGAAAAATGGTTAGGAGGAAGTATGCCAGAATGTTAACAATGGGGACCTCCAGGTGGCAGGGTTCGGTTTTTTTTTCCCCCTGGTTCTTTGTACCATTCTGTACTTTCCAAGTTTAGTGCAAATAAGCACGTGCAAGTTATATAAGTGGAAAAACAGCAGAAGAGCTGTATTTTCCCAATTTTTTATAGCAAATGTATCTTGTGATAACAGTGAGGATAAACCACTACCTTTAAAGGCACCGTCAAATCAATGACCAAACAGGGAGATAGAAGGAGGCATGGGCAAAGACAGCAGCAGGAGCTACAGTGGTGGGAACTGTGGGGACCCTCAGGGTTGAGACGGGGACCCAGCCTCTGCCTGGGCTCTGGTACTTCCTCTCTGTCCTCACTGTCTCCATATGAAGCTAAGAGGCTGAACCAGATGACTTTTCAGATCTCTTATAGCACAAATGTTTTGTGATTTAGTTTCATTGCCCATTTTTCACATGGGAGAGACTCTACTGAACACTGGCGGGGGATGGGGACAAATTAGGGTCTGATGAGCACTTGCTGCTAAGTCACTTCAGTCTTGTCCAACTCTGTGTGACACCATAGACGGCAGCCCACCAGGCTCCCCCTTCTCTGGGATTCTCCAGGCAAGAACACCGGAGTGGGTTGCCATTTCCTTCTCCAATGTGTGAAAGTGAAAAGTGAAAGTGAAGTTGCTCAGTCGTGTCCGACCCTTAGCGGCCCCACGGACTGCAGCCCACCAGGCTCCTCCATCCATGGGATTTTCTAGGCAAGAGTACTGGAGTGGAGCACTTAGCACTCCTTGGAATACTTGCTGGAATGGCGTTCAAGGCAATTTGCAGATCATTAACAGAAGTGAGACATTAGCTGATTCAGAGGTAGAAGATTGTTTCCTCCAGACAAAAAAGCTAGTTTTCTTGAAACTGATAGAGTTTGCCATGGAGTTTAGAAGTTTTTGCTAGGCTAGCATGGGTCAGGTTATGGGCTAGAGACCCCACTTTGGCTGTCAATCCCACTTTGCTTTGTCACTCTGCAGGTGTTACGAGTGGAGGAACTCTGGGGACTTCTCTGCTGGCTTTCCTGTTCTCTTTCCTTTATACAAGGAACTCAAGAGTGGAATCCAAAGGGCACTTTAAAAAGGGAACAATTAAAAAAAAAGTCATGATGAGGTGCCTTTGCTTGAAGCCATCCCTGTGGAGGTGTCTAGGAAGTCAGTGGCTGAGGGGCTTCATCATATGTGTGCTAGTATTCTCTCTCCCTCCTTTCTAACAAGTCACGGGAGTTCTAAACTCTATATTCTGTGATGGGTAGGCATTTGAGAAATTCTGGGAGAAGCTGAAAGACAAAGTTAACTTCTCTTGAATGCTAGCCTCTTGTCAAAGGCAGGATTTTAAAATCACACATACATTGCAAAGTTTCAACACTTGGAGGAAAATTTCTTCTGAGAACCCAAACTGGGGCAGAAAAACACCTGCCGTGTGCCTAGCAGACTGACATGGCAGAGATACTCTACTCACAGCTGTTGGCGAAGAATTCTTTGTTTCACCTGATGATTTGAAAGAGCTGATGAGGTGTCTGAGCAGAGCAGTACATTTCAGTTCAGTTCAGTCACTCAGTTGTGTCTGATTCTTTGTGGCCTATGACCTGTGGTCATAGCATGCCAGGCTTCCCTGTCCATCACCAACTCCTGGAGCTTGCTCAAACTCATGTCCTGCAGCATGCCAGGCTTCCCTGTCCATCACCAACTCCTGGAGCTTGCTCAGACTCATGTCCATCGAGTCAGTGATGCCATCCAGTTATCTTATCCTCTTTCATCCCCTTCTCTTCCTGCCTTCAATGTTTCCCAGCCAGCAGGGTCTTTTCCAATGAGTCAGTTCTTTGCATCAGGTGGCCAGAGTATTGGAACTTCAGCTTCAGCATCAGTCGTTCCAATGAATATTCCAGACTGATTTCCTTTAGGATAGACTGGTTGGGTCTCTTTGCAGTCCAGGGGACTCTCAAGAGTCTTCTCTAACACCACAGTTCAAAAGCATCAATTCTTTGGCGCTCAGCTTTCTTTATAGTCCAACTCTCACATCCATACATGACTGCTGGAAAAACCATAGCTTTAACTAGATGGACCTTTGTTGGCAGAGTAATGTCTTTGCTTTTTAATGTGCTGTCTAGTTTACCTAAAGAGAAGTGATGCTTGACTTGAAAAATAATAATAATATTTTTTAAGCTTGGAGGCCACAAAGTTTGAAACAGATAGCTTATCTAATTCATTCTGACATCCCCACTGTGAATGAAAAATAGCCCTGCTGCTGCTGCTAAGTTGCTTTAGTTGTGTCCGACTCTGTGTGACCCCATAGACGGCAGCCCATCAGGCTCCCCCGTCCCTGGGATTCTCCAGGCAAGAACACTGGAGTGGGTTGCCATTTCCTTCTCCAATTCATGAAAGTGAAAAGTGAAAGTGAAGTCGTTCAGTCGTGTCTGACTCTTAGCGACCCCGTGGACTGCAGCCCACCAGGCTCCTCCATCCATGGGATTTTCCAGGCAAGAGTACTGGAGTGGGGTGCCATTGCCTTCTCCGGAAAAATAGCCCTATTGGGGTTTAAATCTGATCTTGTCAGATGTGACTGTCCATTCTTAGTGACCTAGGCTTCAGCGGGGGCTGCTCTTGAGCGAGTAGTGCAGGCAGATGTGCTGATATTGGCTGATGGTATTTTTTTTTTTAATCCTTGTTGTATATATGATAACTTTGATGAGCAAAAGTGTTTTTCTTTTTTTAATTGAAAAATAATAAGTAAGATATGTTAACATTTCATAGTATAGAATTAAAAATTAATTGACCAACCCACTCCCAGAGGAAGCTAGTCTAAAGCAGGTAGAGTAAGTCCTTTTAGACATTTTTCGTGTATATGTAACTGTATGCCTGGGCTTACACATGGGTGCACACAGACACACAAATGAGATTATATCCTGCAACTTATTAAAAGAGTTTTTAAAAGAAATCAATGATATTTTCAGTAACACATTACCGTTGATTCCCTTATATTACTCAGTGCTCCTGAACAAAAATAATAATAAAACAATTGACTTGGATGTGTACCAGATTAGTGATATGCTTTCTTCATAATTTTGCTTTTCTATTTAGTTAATAAAGAAACTGCTATTCCGTAAAGCGTAATTGTATGAGAGGGGAAAATAGCCTGAAATTGAGTGCCTTATTTGGCAGTGAATTTGGCCATGGTTGAAAATTCACTCTAAGTGTGTTCTGACATATTTTCATAAGTATGTTGTAGAAACAGGCAGTTCAGAATTATCAGCCAACCTTTTCATCTTGCCTAATTCAAGTTCAAGGCCTAATTCAAGTTCAAGGTTCAAACTTGCCTAATGGCCAAGTTCAAGGTCTTCATTGTTTGAAAAAATGGAGTGAAGCAGGCTCAGTTAGGTTTGCTCACATGGGTGATTTAGACATGCTTGTCTGAATTCAAGATGCCTTTCTGTTTTATACCTTTCCCTCTATCAATACACACGCCACTTGGACCACTCTAAGCACAAGGGTAGACTAGTACTGCTCTTTGAAAGCAGTTTTTTGCTCATTAAATTATGATACCA
Source organism: Moschus berezovskii (assembly GCF_049115385.1). Taxonomy (NCBI): domain Eukaryota; kingdom Metazoa; phylum Chordata; class Mammalia; order Artiodactyla; family Moschidae; genus Moschus; species Moschus berezovskii. The sequence continues at coordinate 17,552,593 of NC_142483.1, forward strand.
ATCTGATACTTTGTTTTTAAGTTTAAAAAATAGACTCAAAGTTTAAATGATTTGGAAAATTATAGTAGATTGCACACCTGCATTTACTTTTCCTTTCTCCCCAAGTCACTCTAAAACAACAGTAAATTTGATCTTGTGTATGTACACACACACACACACACAAACACACACACCCACTCCTTCAAGGACAAATAGGAGAGGAGAAAATTACAACAAAAACATTAAAAACTGAAAATCCAGTGGATGAGAGCTAACTAATTAAGCAGATATGGAAGGTAGAATTACGAGATGGCAGTAGGGGTGGATAAACCCGTTGGGTCCCAGTTTACAGCACAGAACATCCAAAAGATTGACAGCACCAAGTTCTACCTCTAATGTGGGGTTAGGTCAAGCTAGAATCAGGAGTTGAAAGTATGTTTAATCAGTTGGATCCCCAGAGCTCCCCATCTGAACAACTTATGCCTACTCTTCTCCAGTGGAGAAACTGGGGGTTTTCCCTCTGGAGAGGGTTGAACATTATTTGGACTGGAGAGTGCAGGCACAGTTGGAAATATTTACATATTAAAGAGGAGACTTGCCCATCCCCCACCCCCAACTGAGCCCTCTCCTTCCCCCGAGTGCCCAGATTACTGGCATTTAGGCTTAGACTCTCCAGGCAAAGGAGCTGGGAATATTCCTTTGGGAGATCTGCCCAGCCTAAGAGAATGAGCTAAAGAGACTGAGGTCACAGGTTCTCAGAAAAATTATAGTTTATAATCTCAGAGACAAAAAAGTTGAATGACATTCAGGATGCTACTAAGGAACGCAAGGAGAATTTAGAAATTATATATATATAAAAAGATAATAGTAGTAGAAATGAAAACTCTTTAGAAGGCCTGAAAGATAAAGGAAATGGAAAAAATGTTTAACACAGGTGGAAAATGAGAGGGAAAAGATAAGAACAGAGGACCAACCAGTCCAGAAGGTCCAACTTTGGAAAACAGGAGTTCCAGAAAAAGAAAACATAGGGCATGGAGAGAAAGGAATAATGACCTAATGTAAGGCAATACCAACAAATATGAGGATATTAATTTCTGGAGTGAAAGGGCTGAGTACTCAGTACAAAGAAGGAACACAGAGCCACAGTAAAGGCAGATGGGATTCACAAACAGGTCAAAAAGAAGATCCTAACATTTCCAGGCAGAAAAAAACAGAATCAGGAAACTACTGTTTGAACTGGCAACTAAAATACAATATAGTGTAGTTTCTAAAAATTCTGAAGAACAAATATTTCCGACTTAAGAGTTCCATATCAAGACTCATTGTCAGTCAGGTGTGAGAGTAGAATAAAGACTTTTTTTTTAAAGAATTTCTTTTCTATTTTTTAAACTAATTCCATGTGAGGCATGTGAGATCTCAGTAAACCCCCCCCTCCCCCACCACCACCAATCAGAGTTGGAACCCTTGCCCCCGGTAGTGGAAGCTCAGAGCCCTACTCACAGACCACCAGGAAATTCCAAATAAAGACATTTTTTATTAACGTGCAAGGTTTCAAACAATTCTCCCTTTCTAGGAAGCTAACAGAGGGTATCTCCACCAAAAGTGAGGGGATTATCTAAGAAAAAGGCAGGCGTGGATATAGAACTGGGGTTTAGCAGGAGAAAGGACAGAGGCTTCTCTAGCATGGTGGTGAAGGGAGGTCCCAGGATGCCAGTCTTGCCGCAGGTCTAGGGACCACTTGTCCTGCTTGGAACAAGTTGCTGGGTTCTGGAAAGTGCTCTTCAAGAAGATGACATTGATTCATCTTTGTATCTCAGTGCATTGAAGAAAGGTTTAGATGGAGAGTTTAGAGTTGAAGAGAAAACTAGAAAAAAAAAGTGGACAGAAAGGAGTAGTAAGCATGCTCTTTGGCTCAGTTGTGAGTATCATTTACCTAATTAAGTGTGCGTGCTGCACTCATTTAAATGATAGCATCATGATGTTGGAAGAATTAGGAATAGAATGTGTGTGGATGAGATCAGGTTGGGAAAGAGAACTTAACCCTCATCTCCCATAATGAGAAACTTACAGATAATGCCTAAAAGTGAAAAATCGAGGCATAACAATGTAAACCGTCGCTTCTTCCAAGAGATCAGTTGAAAGAGTTGAATGTGGCCACCTTTGGGGAGTGGGGAATGGATATGATACCTTTCGGCTGGGGTGGTGGGGGGCGAGCATCATGGGACTACCAGCAGTAATAAACAAAAGTATTTGACTCTTGGAAAATATGTTCATGTGTAAGTTTCATTTAAAAAATTAAGTCTTAAAGTGCTACACTTAGTATTTTATCAGTTCTAAGATGTACAGGTTTTCACCTTTTTACGATACGACTGATTAGGATGTATCCTGAAATGATTTAGACCTAACGAAACCTGTTGGCTCAGGGATTCTGCTCTTCTGTCTTATTTGGGGATGACGTAAGTATAATACTTTTCTTTTTTCTCTTTAATTAAAGATTGCAGGCCTAAGTCTACCTCTTCCTCCCAAAAAATTGATTGGTAACATGGATCGTGAATTCATAGCTGAGAGGCAGAAAGGTCTTCAGAACTATCTCAACGTTATCACCACAAATCATATCTTGTCTAACTGTGAGCTGGTTAAGAAGTTTCTAGATCCAAACAACTATTCTGCAAACTACACTGGTAAGTAGAAGGATCTATCAGCTACATTCCTGAGAAAAAAGAGGCACTTTTCTTTGCCAGGGACAATATATGTGGGACAAACTATCCTTCCAGATGGGGAGATGTGTTCTAGGGCATTATTTATCTGCTAATACTTACCTGATTGTAATTTATCATAGATATCTAAGAAGAAAATATTTTTAAACTGGAAGATAATTGCTTTACAATGTTTTGTTAATTTCTGCTGTAGCATAGTGAGTCAGCTGTATGTATACATATATCCCCTCCCTCCTCAGCTTCTGACCGCCACCCCCAACTCACCCTCTAAGCCACCATGGAGCACTGAGCTGAGCCTGGTATATTTTATTGCAGTTTCCCACTACCCGTCTGTTTTACATATGGTAGTGCGTATATTGGAGAAGGAAATGGCAACCCACTCCAGTGTTCTTGCCTGGAGAATCCCAGGGACGGGGGAGCCTGGTGGGCTTCCGTCTATGGGGTCACACAGAGTCGGACACGACTGAAGTGACTTAGCAGCAGCAGCAGCAGCAGCAGTGTGTATATGTCAGTCCTCATCTCCCAATTCATCCCACGCTCTCCTTCCCCCAGTGTCCACATATCCATTCTCTATGTCTGCATCTCTGTTCTTGCCTTGGGAATAGGTTCATCTGTACCATTTTTCTAGACACACTTATATGTGTTAACATACGATATTTATTTTTCTCTTACTTCACTCGGTATGACACACTCTAGGTCCATCCATGTCTCTATAAGAGAAAGATTATTCTAAAATGTTTTTAATGCCTGTTTAGAAAAATATGGAAGAGAACTTGTCTGTGTACAGAGTCTTGTCATTATCTTCTTCCCTGACAAAACTGAGAGTAAATAGTCCACAATGATCTCTACAGTAATGTCAGTTTGATTTATATTTACCTGTTTTTGTGTTTACAATATATATTATGCCTGGCTCTTCTGGGAATTACTTTAAACACAACAGTGATTCAGAAGGGGCCTTTCTGTGTCTTCCCAGTTGCTTGCTGAAACCTGCTGTGTGCAAAGCCTAGGGAGCAGGTGGTCCCTTTCCAAACCTTCCCTGGACAGAGCAGCAGCCAGGGGCCTGAGTGGGAAAGGGTGCCAGTCACACAAACGGCCAGCAGCAGTTCTGTAAGCCCACTGTCGGCAGAATGAGTGATTAAATGTTTAATACACTCTGGCATGGTCTTGAACAGGGCAATAGAAGCTGTTGTAAAACCAAACCAGTGACTAGAATTCAGCCAATTTGTTAAAGCTAAACCATGCTGAGAGTCTAAGTGGAACACTGGGTATCATTAATAAGCTGATTTCCTTGCTAAGAGACTAGACTGTTTAGAGGCTACATTTTGGGTCCTTAGAACACTGCTTTTGAAGTAATTAGGAGGAGACGCTTTTATTCTTGTGTCAGATGGAGGGAAACAGAGGACTACTTACCAGGCACGAAACTTTTCTTCATCTTATTTTAAATTAATTAATTAATTAATTTTTGGCCATGCTGGTTCTTTGTTGTTCTAGTTGTGATGTGCGGGCTTCTCACTGTGGTAACGTCTCTTGTTTCCGGGCACGGGCTCTAGGGCGTGAGGGCTTCAGTAGTTGCAGCACGTGGACTCAGTAATTGCAGCTCCCAGGCTCTAGAGCACAGGCTCAATAGTTACCGCGCATGGACTTTGTTGCTCCGAGGCAGGTCGAATCTTCCCGGATCAGGGACCGAACCAGTGTCTGCTAAAGTCTATCGGGGAAGCCTGAAACTTTTCTGCATGATGGAATCACCTGGGGAGCTTTAAAAATATTCCAATGCCCAGACTGCATTCATGCCAATCAAATCAGAATCTCTGCGGATGGGGTTCATAGTCTGTAAGCCTGCCCTCCCCAGAGATTCTGATATGCAGCTGAGTTTGAAAACCACAGTTGGAAATTGCTACTCACATCATGGGTCGCCTGACCAGCAGCACTGGCATCATCGGGAGCTTGTTAGGGATGTAGCATTCAGGCCCCAGCCCAAACCTAGAATCAGGATGTGGTTTTAACAAGGTCCCCAGGTTATTTGCATGCATATTAAAGTTTGAGAAGCCTTGCCCAAGAACATGCCTGTCATCTTCTAGTGAAAGTGCCTGCAGGGGTAAGAAAAATGCCTTCGTAGAAAGCAACCCACTGAAAGGAAGTTTATTTCAAGCTCATATTTGTTGTAAGTTATGAAACTGAACTTTGAATTGTTACAAGGCTTGCATTTTTACCCCACTTGTTTCTTGGAACTCATTGGAGAAAAAGCATCACCGGCCTGGGGCTCCCAGGACAACTCAGGTTCTTTCAGCACAGGTCTCCCTTGGCTTTCATTTCACCTTACTTCACCTCACTTGTTCCAGGATTGTCACACCATGGACTCTGGGTTGACGTTTATCAAATCCCTTGCAGCTCAGCCCTATTCATTGGTTTGTTTGTCCGTGTTGTTTCCTGACAGTGTCTGCTAGTGTTCTCTTGAGGTCAAACGTCACGGTGTAGTGTGCATGTGATGATGCTATCCATTCCGTATGTTGACTCTCTGCTCTGCCCATGCCATGTGCTTGGTGCAGGGCTGGGTGTTGGGGTACAGGTGTGAGGAAAATGTGCTCCTTGTTCTCAGGGAGCTTGTACTAGAAATACCTTGCGTTGCCAGCAGATGCATCTAGACTAACCCTCTTGTTTTATATATATATATTTTTTTTTTGGATGGTTGATTTTTTTTTAAATTTGAGACTTCTTAGGGTTCAGGCAATAAAGGATGGCACCCCCAAATGAAAATATAGTTGCACCCCAGGCCAGGCCATAACCCCAGTTGAACTCATGGTAAATTTTCAAGCTCACAGTTTCAATGAACTTGATTGGGTAAAGAACCAGGCTGCAAACCTGTAAAACAACTACTGCAAAAAGCATGACAGCAACAGGTCTATAGAAGCGCCTTCAAGATCCCACGCAGATGGAAATCAAACCCACCAGGAATGCAATGAGAATGATGGCAGCACCACCCAAGAGTAAAGCCAGAGTAGCAATCTGCCAGTCGCTGCTGAGCGTGGACTCGCAGTGCCAGATGTCCAAGCTGGCGGGTTTCCGGCAGGACTCCCCCAGGGACAAGTAGTACTGGTGGTCGGCCGTGACCCAGGCCGGGCTCAGCACGGCCCCCAGGTCCAGACACAGCGCCAGGAAGATGCACACCGGCCCGACCAGCTTCAGCGGGGTCAACACCGACACGCGCACCTCCTCCATGCCGCTGCCCGCCGAAGCCATGCCCCGGGCGCCGCAGCCGGCCCGGCCCGCGGGAGACGAGGACGCCAGGCGGGTCCGGAGAGCCGGGAGCCTGACCTCCCACGGAGGGAGGCAGCCGAGCCGCCGCGCGCGCGGGGATTCGCTCCCTCGGAGCTCCGCGCGCTTCCCGCCGCGCCGCGAAGGTGGGTCTGCAGGGCGGGCGGCCGGGCACCGGGTCGCAGGCAGCCTCAGCGATGCCGAACCCGCAGCCGACCCTCGCAGCCGACCCCGTGCCGCGTTCTGCCCGCGCCCGCTCCGCCCCGGCGCTGCCCGGCTCGCCATCTCCGCCCCGGCTCCTCCCCGGCTGCGGGAGGCGGCACCCTATATATTTTTTAATGTAAGTTTTTTGTTGTTTTCCTTCCAGTTTTATTGAGATATAATTGACATACAGCACTGAATATGTTTAAGGTGTACAGCATGGTGATTTGACTTACATACATTGTGACATGAGGATCACAGTTAAGTTTAGTGACCATCCATCATCTCATCCAGATGCAGGATTAAAATAGGAGAAAAAAAATTGCTTCTGTGTGATAAGAACTCTTAGAATTTACTCTCTTAGTAACTTTCATGCATAATGTGCAACAGAGTTAGTTATATTTATCATACTGTGTATTGCATTCCTAGTACTTATTTATCTTATAGCTGAAAGTTTGTAACTTTTGGTCACCTTCATTCAATTCCCCATCCTCCTACCTCCAGCCCCCACCATCTGATAACCACAAATCTGATCTCTTTTTCTGTGCATTTTTGAAGAATAATTGCCCTGCACTACTGTGTTAGTTCCTGTTACACAACATTATGATTTGATGTTTCTATACCTGTCACAATAATCATCATGATAAATCTACTTACATATGTCACCATAAAAAGATATTACATAGTTATCAATTGTATCCATCCATGTTGTTGCAAATGGCAAGATTTCATTCTTTTTCGTGACTGATTAATAAGCCACTGTGATACTTAGGTTGCTTCCACATCTCAGCTACTGTAAATAATGCCACAGTGAACACGGTGGTACATATATTTTTTTCTAGTTAGTGTTTTCATTTTCTTCTGGTAAATACCGAGGAGTAAAATTGAACAACTGTATGGTAGTTCTACTTTTAAATTTTTTGAGGGCTCTCTATTTGCTATAAGGTCTGTTTCAAGTTACCTTCTCATCAGTAATGCACAAGGGTTCTTTTTCTCCACATCTTCACCAAAACTTGTTATTTATTCGTGGTCTTTTTGATGATAGCCATCCTGGTGGGTGTGAGGTGATACTTCATTGTGGTTTTGATTTGCATTTCCCTGATGAATGCTGATGTTGAGCATCTTTTCATGTCCCTGTTGGCCATCTGTCTTGTCTTCTTTGGGAAAATGTCTATTCAAGTATTCTGCCCATTTTTTAATAGTGTTTTTTTGTTTTTTGATATTTAGTTGTATGAGTTCTTCGTTTATTTTGGATATTAACCACTTGTCAGATACATTGTTTGCAAATCTGTTCTCCCATTCAGTAGGTGGTCTTTTTGTTTTATTGATGGTTTCCTTTGCTGTGCAAAAGCTTTTAAGTTTGACTAGGTTCCATTGGTTGGTTTTTGCTTCTTGTGTTTCCCAAGGGGACATATCCAAAAAGACATTGCTAAGACCAATGTCAAAGAGTTTGTCCCCTGTGTTTTCTTCTAGGAATTTTATGGTTTTAGGTCTTCCATTTTTGTCTTTAATCCATTTTTAGTTTATTTTTGTATATGATGTGAGAGAGTAGTCCAGTTTGGTTCTATTGCATGTAGCTGTCTAATTTTCCTGAATTTATTGAAGAGGTTGTCTTTTCTTCATTGTATATTCTTACCTCCTTTGTCGTATTAATAGATTAATTGCTGATAGAAATACGGGTTCATTTCTGGGCACTCTATTCTATTTCTTCATGCTCTGTGTGTGTGCTTATGCATGCCCCAATTACCATACTGTTTTGATTATTGTACCTTTGTAGTGTGCTTTGAAATCAGAAGCATGGTACTTCCAGCTTTTCTTTTTCAAGATTGTTTTGACTATTCAAGATCTTTTCTGTTTTCATAAAAATTTAGAATTATTTGTTCTAGTTCTGTGAAAAAAGCTAGTGATATTTTATAGGGATTGCACTGAATCTGTAGATTGCCTTGGGCTGTACAGTCATTTTAGCCATATTAATTCTTCCAGTCCATGAACACAGTATATCTTTCCATCTGTTTGTGTCCTCTTCAATTTCTTTCGTTAGTGTCTTAGAGTTTTTAGAGTACAGATCTTTTACCTGTTTAGTTGGATTTATTCTTCTTGATATGATTGTAAATGAAATTGTTTTCTTACTTTCATTTCTTTCTGATAGTTTCTTGTTAGTATACAGAAATGCAACCAGTTTCTGCATATTAATTTTGTATCCTGCAACTGTGCCAAACTCATTGAGTTCCAGGAGAACCCTCTCATTTTATACATGAGCAGTCTCCCAGGAAGGGCCTTACCTAGGGTTGCACATTTGTATGATTGTACAAATGTCTAGTGTCTGAATGTTTCCCAATTAAAATGCTGCTCAGCCCCTGGAACATTGTCTGATCCCTGTATCTCCTCCTCATGTGCCTCTCTACATGCTGCTGTAGTCCTGATCTTTCCCTTCTCTCCCAGGATGCCAGACAATCAGGAATCCAAAGGAGATGAGTACAGGAATATGAGAAAACTGTCAGAGACTCCTGCCAGAACCCAAATTCTTAAGTAGCTGCTGCTATTTAGAGGGCACAGTCCTGATGAAACAATAAGGGTTGGGTGCTGTTTTCAGAGAAGTGCTGATTAATTTCCCCCTTTGCATGAAATGTCAGAACTTTGTCTTTCCTCCGCGCTGACTCACCAAGTGCCTCAGGAAGGGGAAACCCAGGCCGTCTCCTCCACATCATCTTAACTGAGCTGTTCCCCAAAAAACAGGGCAGTCTTGTCCAGGTTTCCCAAAACTCACAGTGTGGCCCATGGCCCCCAAGGGCACCCTGTGCACCTGCAGCTCCCAGCATTTCCCTGTAGTGTGGGTACTGTCTGTACCTCTCCTTAGTTCCTGTGGCCACTGTCCAGCTTCCCTTCAGCAGGGTCTGAGTTCTGTGTTCAGGTGTGGCTGAAACCACCAAGGCCACGTTCTCTGCCTATTGCCCTGACTGAGCCTGCAGGTGTTTTGTCAGAGGAGACCTGTTGACGCCACCCATTCCCCAGGGGATGGGTGGCCAGCAGCTCTCAGGACGTCAGCAACTCCCTGCCCTCCTCTCTGGGACCCCAGCCTGGGATTGCCGGTCCTTTTATTCCTTTCCTTCTGTTTTTGTTGCTGTTCAGTCACTCAGTTGTGTCTGACTCTTTGTGATTCCATGACCTGCATTACACCAGGCTTCCCTGTCCTTCACTATCTCCTGGAGTTTGCTCAGACCCATGTCTATTGAATCCATGATGCCATCCAACCATCTCATCCTCTGTCATCCCCTTCTCCTCCTGCCCTCAGTCTTTCCCAGCATCAGGGTCTTTTCCACTGAGTCAGTTCTTTGCATCAGGTGGCCAAAGTATTGGAGCTCAAGCTTCGGCATCAGTCCTTCTAACGAATATTCAGGGTTGATTTCATTTAGGATTGACTGGATTGATCTCCTTGCTGTCCAAGGCACTCTCAAGAGTCTTCTCCAGCACTACATTTCGAAAGCATCAGTTCTTTGGCTCTCAGCCTTCTTTATGGTCCATCTCTCACATCTGTATGTGACTCCTGGAAAAACCATAGCCTTGACTGTATGAACCTTTGTGGGCAAAGTGATATCTGTGCTTTTTAATGTGTTGTTTGGGTTTGTCGTAGCTTTTCTTCCAAGGCTCAATCATCTTTTAACTTCATGGCTACAGTCACCATCTGCAGTGATTTTGGAGCCCAAGAAAATAAAATCTGTCACTGTTTCCTTGTTTTCCCCATGTATTTGTCATGAAGTGATGGGTCTGGATGTCATGATCTTCATTTTTTGAATGTTGAGTTTTCAGCCAGCTTTTTCATTCTCGTCTTTCACCTTTATCAAGAGGCTTTTCAGCTCTTCTTCACTTTCTGCCATTAGGGTGGTATCATCTGCATATCTGAGGTTGATATTTCTCCCAGCAATTTTGATTCCAGCTTGTGATTCATCCAGCCTGGCATTTCACATGATGTACTCTGCATAGAAGTTCAGTAAACAGGGTGACAGTCTGCAGCCTTGATGTACTCCTTTCCCAATTTTAAACCAGTCTGTTGTTCCATGTCTGGTTCTGACTGTTGCTTCTTGACCTGCATACAGGTTTCTGAGGAGGCAGATAAGATGGTCTGGTATTCCAATCTCTTTTTACTACCAAATTCACTGAAAGGAAATATGGGTCCTTGTGCTTTGTTGAGGGTTGGTTTGGGGTTGTTCATTTGAATTAAAAAGTCTGATCGAGGGCCAGCTATTGTATAGGGAAATCAGTTGTCAGTCATGCGGGGTTTATGTTGAGAAACATGTATGCATACACACACATTGCCTTATTCATCTTGTTAGCAAGGTATAGCCATCACTGCACTGTAACCATCTCCCCACCTTAAACCACTCCGTAAATAAGCTTTTTAATGTCCATGCAGAAGTCACTTGGACCAGAAATCAAGAGGCCTGCATCCTGGCCCCAGCTTTCTTATTAGCAGCAGCCTCTCCACTGTAGGCCTTGGGGTCCTGACTGACAACATAAGAGATGGAGGTGGGGAGAGTGGTCCAGATAGCATCCAAAGCTCTCTTCTAGCTCTAAAATCCAAAGAGTCCTGTGAAGAGGTCAGATAGTAGTGGGCTCTATGATGGAGTGGAAGAGAGAGGGAGGGTTGGGCAGGAGGGGAGGGTGGGAGGGAAGGTGAGATGATGTTCAGAACAAGAGCAGGGTGCTTCAGAAAGGCTGCAGTTTGCGGTAACACACCAGCTACAGTAGTTGGGGAATCTAGAGCTCGGTTGTGGAACTCGAGGAGCTGGTCTGTATTCCTTGCAGTCGCTTAATGGGGCTGAGATCTAGGGCGTCAAAGGCTACACACAGTGGGGGCAGCTGATACTTTCTGAGCTGAGAAGTCTGAGCTCTGTGGGGAGCATAAGGTGGACTCGAAGGCGTCGCTCTGCGTTTCCTGTCTGGGGCGTGTTTGTCAGCGTCTCGAGAGCATGCAGTTTTCCCGGTGGGTCAGTCAGTGCTAATGAAATGGAGGCAGATGCCTTCCTTTGCATGGATTTCATGTGCTCCCATGAGCGAGCGTCCACACCCACTGCGCACGCATCCAGCCCTTGCTGCTGTGGTGTGGTAGCTCAGTCATGTCCGACTCTTTGCTACCCCATGGACTGTAGCCTGCCAGGCTCCTCTGTCTATGGGATTTCTCAGGCAAGAATACTGGAGTGGGTTACCATTTCCTTTTCCAGGGGAATCTTCTCAACCCAGAATCCAACCCATGTCTCCTGGTTGGCAGGCAGATTGTTTACTACTGAGCTATTTAGGAAGCCCATTGAACCCTTAGTTAGTTCTTACTTCATCAGATATTTATTGAGCCCCTGCTTTGTGACAGGTACTATAACTGCAGCACCAAGCAGGAAATAGTCTCCTAACCCAACTCCTACCCCAGGGCACTTCTGTAGGGAGATTGACGGGTAAAGATTCTGCCAGGTTAAAGACGTGATAGCCCCTCGAGGGTGGGGGTCCAGGTGGAGATGATCCCGCTCTAAAGGTGGAGGAAGTCTTCCCAGAAGAGGTGACTCCTGCAAGGAGACCTGAGGTGAGTAGAAGTTAGCTAGGCCAAGAGGCAAGGGCCAGTACTCCAGGAGAGAAAGAAGTAAATATTTCTGTATGGCTGTGGGCTCTGCCATGTTTAAGATATTTCTTTCTAAAGCCAACAATTACAGTCTCGTGGAAGACTAGTAGGACAGAATGCCATAGGAGAGGGCCATGTGGAGCAATGGAGTGTACAGAGGCGGGAAGAAGGGAGAAAGCCCTGGCCAGGGGAGCCGCAAGTTTGGGTTGAGCCTCAAAGGTTGGATGGGCAGGAATGGAGAATGCTGAGGATTAGAGTAGGCCAGTCTTCAGGGGCCATGGCAGGTACACTCTCAGTGACAAGAGTGTGAGGCTCACACATTATTGGGCGGTGGGAGTAGGGGGTAGGGGGGCTAAAGACAGAAGGGTGATGTAGAGCCAGAGCTAGGTTGAACACTGTGAGGTTTAGAAGCTTGGTCCTAATTGGTAAGGTCATGGGGCGCCAACAAAGACTTCTGAGCAGAAGACATTTAGGATTGAAATGTGTTACCTGAATCTGGGGAGGGAAGGGATTAATATTGGGAGCGTGGTGGTTGTGTGGCTTACTTGAGAATAAATCATAGTTCAAAGGAAAGAAAATGTTCTGTCTATAATTTCCTGATCCCAAAGATAAAAAAAGAAGAAGAAAGCTATTTTCTAATCCTTAATTTGTCAGTAACAAATCTAAACATGTTCCATTTGCTCACAGCTGCTTCCCCCATTCCAAAAACAGTGTACAGTGCACAGTAGCGTCCAGTAAACATGGTGGAATGATGAGATTGTAGGGGATTGTGAGTTACTGTTAGTTCAGAACCAACTGTCCTTTAAAGTCTCTGAGAGTGACAGTGTATTGCATTCAGAAGATTATTTTTCATAATCCTTCTCAGTGTTGTGATTTTCACTTAAAAGAATATTTTTTGAAGTAACTTACGTTCAAGTAATTTTGGAAATGCTGAAAGCCTTTTATATCAGCATTACTTACAGTAAAAGTTTAGAGCTTCCAGTGTTGGTTATGAAAATTCGTCTGCTGCCGCCACATCCAACCTCTCCAAATGGTTGTCACATTGAAGTAGTTAAAGCAAATGTAAATGGAGTCTGTTCTGTATCTGTCATCTCATGTTCTTTTAGGTGCAGACAGCACTGACACTTTACATATTGAGTCAATAAGATTGTTTTCTTCCCCAAATCTCTTAATTGATAATGTACTCTAAAATATATCAAAATAATATTGTCTGCCAAGCTCTAGGCATAGTAGTTCCAGACTAGGTCATTTCAACACATGGAAAGCGTTTCTGCTGAATCCCTGGTGCCTGGGATGTAACTGATGCTTGGCAGAAGTGCAGTTCCACAATGGATTTGCAGGATTGCTGTTTGCTTTCAGGGATCCAGTGTGGCTTTCATTCAGTCACTACATTGAGGGGGAAAACAGCAAATTACAAATGTTGCTTTTTGCAGGAAATGTAAAAGCACAATTATTCTGATGATTTTTTTATACAGTGAACTTTAAAGAACTTCCTCTTTTCATTGTCTTTATAGAAGGGGGAAACATTTTCATGATAAACACAAAGAGGAGGATGGATTTTTTTTTTTTTTCCAGTAAGCAGATGTACAGTGGTTTCCCACAACAGAACCATGTTGTTGCTGTGCATAGATGTTTTTCTAAAACACTGGCTTTTATTTCCAATATATATATTTAAGGCTAATCGCTTCTTTGTTAGTGAAAGCTATAATTTCATGAGGAATGAAGATGGGATAAATACCACTTGAAGCAATGTTTAATGCTATTCCAGGGTGACCTTAGGACACATTTTGAGTTTTGTGCTCCAGTTGTCTGGTACATATATTGAATTCTTAGTTTAAGACAACTAGTTTATTTTACTAGCAAAAATACTAGCATATTTTAGATCTTCCAGTTTAATTATTCTGTTACTAATTACTTCCTTTAATAAACTTTTGATTTTAGAATAGTTTTAGATTTACAGAAAAAAATAATGGCAGTATAGAATTTCCATATATTCCCTCACCCAATTTCCCCTAATATTAACATCTTATATAAGCATGATACATTTATATCAAAACTAAGAAAGTAGCATTCACACATTACTATTTAAAATAGTTTTATTCAGATTTCATTAGATGTTTCATTAATGTTGTTATTCTGTTCTAGGATCCAATCTAGAGTCTCATGTTTTATTTACTCTGTGTTCATTTTTTATAATTAAATTTTTAAAGAAGGTCATAGACTGTAAGAATTTCACTTGCAAGAATAACATCTTAAGCGTATGGAACTTTCCTGATATGTTTGTCTAATAAATTCGTTTCCAAAATATCTTTGCAGAGATTGCCTTACAACATGTTTCCATGTTCTTCCGGTCAGAGCCAAAGTGGGAGGTGGTAGAACCATTGAAAGACATAGGTGAGGAACTGGTGTGCCCATTGCGTTAAAAAAGGATCACAAAACAGGGCTTTTTGTCATGCTTTCTTATAAGTATCCCCAAAAAGCTTTTATGCAGGTGAAATGCAAAAGGAATGCAGGTGATGTCTTTTTTTTGTCTGTTTCCATACTATTTGAGGATTCAGTCCTTAACTTTTGTTAGTGAATGAATCTTGGTTACAGACGCATTTGGGGATTTGGATGGTGGTAACTAAGTTTCTGAACCATCATTCATTCCTCTTTTCCATTAAATCTAAACTGAAGTGCTGTTTTCCTTTTTCAGTGAGTAATTTCTTTTATTTTTTTATTTATTTTAGTGCCGCTTTTACCATTTCAGTATTACCAAATGATTGTTTACAGGTTCCTATATACCTATGAATAATATTGCTGAACTTAATTTTTATTAATTATTTGGTCAGTAAAACAGAATCAGTTGGTGTTAGATCATGTAGCTATAAACACATCTCCTTTTATGATAGGTTGGAGGATAAGGAAGAAATATTTCTTGATGAAGATTAAAAATCAGCCAAAGGAACGGCTAGTGTTAAGCTGGGTAAGCTAATTTTGTTTTGTTTTGCTTTAGACTGATTTCAGGGACTTCAGGTGGGCTTATGAAAGCAAGAGAACTGACAAGAGAACTACAAAATTGTCCTGTGCTACTGAGAGATGTAAAGGGCCCCTCAGTCATACATCAGAGAGTCATTTTAAGGCACTTTGTTTATGCATGTAGTAATATCAGTGTGACTACCATTCATCAGCTAGTAAACACTTGGAAAGAAATATGAACAGCTTCAAATAGTTTTCTTGGACCTCTTTAGGACTGACACTTTGGCAGTTTGTTTTAAAAAAAATGCTTCGGCATTATTTTTGTTTTATCTATCACTTTGAGAGCTCTAGTGATACATTTGGCTAGTAGAATTAGGTAACATTACAGTTAGGTGTTAGTATTTGTATGTTTATATTCTCCAGAAAGGCCATGAGGCAACACAATTTACTGTGGTTTTCATCTTTGGTTTATAGTCATGTATTTGGACAGATTTTTTAAATAAAGGAAAGACTTGTAAGGAACTTTTCTTTTGATGACCAAAACAGCACCCTGATATTTCCTCCCATGTTTGCAGGCTGACCTTGGTCCTGACAAGTATCTGTCAGATAAAGATTTTCAGTGTCTAATCAAACTTCTGCCTTCCTGTTTGGTGAGTACAAGTCCTTCTGTTTATTCTTGATGCTGATGACAGATTTGCAGTGTTTTCTTGGGGGCGGGTGACCATGGACAGAAGAGCTGGAAACACTCCCCAGGCTTGAGAATGGAGAGGTAGAGTGGATTTCTCTTCAGACTGGAAGTGCTCAGGGCTACTCCCACAGACCATTGGCCATTTAAATGACATTCATGACTTCCAGACTACTCACAAAATGTGGTAATTTATTTATTTTTTTATTCATTTGGCCACGCCACGTGGTATGCAGGATCCCTCCCAGGGATCTAACCTGCACCCCTTGCAGTGGAAACAGAGTCTTAACCACTGGATTGTTAGGAAACCCTGAAATATTGTTTTTGTGTTTTAAGCAAATATCAGAGTAGGAAAGCACCCATTTCTCTGAGCCTCTTGTTCTTGGTGAGGGTGTTTATTATTAATGAGTTGAGAGATCTGTTTCCAGCCTGAGAAAGCAGAACTGATGCAGATTTAGATTAACTGGAAAGGGATTCTAATCCAAGGCTTTCAGTGGTAAGAACCTCATGAATGTCTTTCCAAAGATATGCAGATATTCTTAAGGAAAAGACTAACCTGGCTAGAGAAAATTGAGTTAGTGTTGATATTCGTTTTTTGAAGAGAATGTCTTGTCAAGCTAGCAAGACCAAGAAGTGTTTAATGAGGTGTGATACCTGGTGGAAAAAAATATTGTGGTCTTTGATAGGTTGTATCACACAGGCTGTGAGCGCTCAATCCTAAATTTCTTTTCCTGGATATGCTTTTTTAAAAAAGAAGATGATGCAAGGCTAGTGGTGCATATTAATTGCAGAAAGTCAGATAGGCAAAAATAAAATAAAATTTGCCCATAATTCCAAGTAACCTGAAGTACGGGCCAAAGTGTCATGTCCAATTGTTACTTCTCTAGAATTTTATGTTTGTTTTTTTTTTGGCTGTGCCTTGTGTCTTGCGGGCTCTTAGTTCCCCAAACAGGAATTGAATCAAGGCCACAGTAATGAAAGCCCAGAATCCTAACCACTAGACCCACCAAGGAACTCTCTTACATGATTATTTTTGAAAAAAATCATATAGATACTGTTCTAAAGTTTGATTTTTGTTGTTGTTAGTGGTATACCCATGAACATCTTTTGTTGTTAATAAGTACAGTATCAGTTCAGTTCAGTTGCTCAGTCGTATCCGACTCTCCGCGACCCCATGAATCACAGCACGCCAGGCCTCCTTGTCCATCACCAACTCCTGGAGTTCACTCAAACGCATGTCCACAGAGTCGGTGATGCCATCCAGCCATCTCATTCTCTGTCGTCCCCTTCTCCTCCCGCCCCCAACCTTTCCCAGCTTCAGAGTCTTTTCCAGTGAGTCAGCTCGTCGCACGGAGAAGGCAATGGCAAGCCACTCCAGTACTCTTGGCTGGAAAATCCCATGGATGGAGGAGCCTGGTAGGCTGCAGTCTGTGGGGTCGCTAAGGGTCAGACACGACTAAACGACTTCATTTTCACACATTGGAGAAGGAAATGGCAACCCACTCCAGTGTTCTTGCCTGGAGAATCCCAGGGACGGGGAGCCTGGTGGGCTGCCATTTATGGGGTCACACAGAGTCGGACACGACTGAAGTGACTTAGCAGCAGCAGCAACTCGTCGCATGAGGTGGCCAAAGTATTGGAGTTTCAGCTTTAGCATCAGTCCTTCCAATGAACACCCAGGATTGATCTCCTTTAGAATAGACTGGTTGGATCTCCTTGCAGTCCAAGGGACTCTCGAGAGTCTTCTCCAGCACCACAGTTCAAAAGCATCAATTCTTCGGCGTTGAGCTTTCTTCACAGTCCAACTCTCACATCCATACATGACCACTGGAAAAACCATAGCCTTGACTAGATGGACCTTTGTTGGCAAAGTAATGTCTCTGCTTTTTAGTACACTATCAAGGTTGGTCATAACTTTCCTTCCAAGGAGTAAGTGTCTTTTAATTTCACAGCTGCAATCAGCATCCGCAGTGATTTTGGAGCCCAAAAAAATAAAGTCTGACACTTTTTCCACTTTTTCCATCTATTTCCCATGAAGTGATGGGACCAGATGCCATGATCTTTGTTTTCTGAATGTTGAGCTTCAAGTACAGTGTGCTGCTGCTGCTGCTGTTAAGTCACTTCAGTCGTGTCCGACTCTGTGTGACCCCATAGACAGAAGCCCACCAGGCTCCCCCGTCCCTGGGATTCTCCAGGCAAGAACACTGGAGTGGGTTGCCATTTCCTTCTCCAATGTGTGAAAGTAAAAAGTGAAAGTGAAGTCGCTCAGTCGTGTCCGACCCCCAGCGACCCCATGGACTACAGCCTACCAGACTCCTCCATCCATGGGATTTTCCAGGCAATAGTACTGGAGTGGCCTGCCATTGCCCTCCCCGCAAGTACAGTATAATACATCATTATTACTTTTTTTTTTTATATCATTATTACTGACTGCATAAAATGATCATTGGCAATACCTCAGTTCACTCAGCTAACCCACTAGATATGTGGATCACTTCTAGTTTTTTGCTCTTACTTTTTAAAAAAATGCCATGGTGAACAATTTTAGCTGAACATTTGTACCCATCCTTAGTTATTTTTATAAGATAACTAGAACTAATTAATAAGCAATTGTAGGGAGGTGGTTTTTTTTTTTGAGACTATATAAGTGGCATAGTAGTCTTTATCAAACCCACTATTAACATTCATAGAGATTTTCTAACTCCATCATTTCTCTTATATTTACTGGTTGGCATTCTACTATAAGGAAAAGCTTCATGTTCTCTCTTCTTTATCTATTTATATCAGTATGAATTCCAAGGATTTTTATTTTATTCATTGGGTTTCTTTTTGAGGTGATGAAAATGTTCTAAAATTAGACTGTGTGATAGTCACACAGCTCTGAATTTATTGAAAACCACTGAGTTGTATACTTTAAACAGGTGAATTATATTGGAAAGTGAATTGTATTTCAGTAAAGCCATGAAAATATCCACAGCAATTGCTTTGTTGTGATGATCAGGAGGAACTTCATGATCAATTTTCTGTATTTCCCTGGGCACCCCCTTCCATCCCCCTCCCCATCCCCCTGCGCATCCAGTCCTCACACAATCCAGCTCCCAAGGGTTTAAATCTTCCTGGTACTCCTTTGAGCTCAAGGCCATTGTAATATGTGAAGTCAGTTGGTCCATGTATCCACAATTCCAGGTCACATGAGGACTTTTCTTTCAGTCATTAAATAATTTGTCTTACTCCCCACCCCACTTTGTTGACATCCATGTCCGCCTCTCAGGAGGGCAGTGTCACTCATCATATTGCACACTCCAGCAGAGGGACAGGAAGACGCATGCTCACTGCCCTGGAAAAGGGCCAAGATGCTGAAAGATGCTGCCGTTGCTTGTTTTCTGGCTGTCATGCTCCCTGGCTTATCACTAGACAGCAGTGTGGAGTGTTAGGCAGCACTGTGAGGGGAGACACATTTGTCCTGGTTCCCACATGGCTGCTCTAGAATTTGGCTACTTTATTTATTTATTTTTTTTACCAATTTACAGAGACAGAATATTAAAACCACCTTTCCCAAAACTCAGATTTTCCCTCTCTTGCACCACACTGTCACCTAAACTGTGAGACCACGTTAAAGCAGATACCTTCCCGTGGAGAGCTTAACTTCTAGCCACTTCGCTTAATCACTGTAATTTACCTTGCTTCTCTCATCTAAAAAATGAGTTAGTAATTGATCATTTGATAACTTGAAAATACCATGTATTCAGGGAATGTTCTGCATTTATGTGCAATTAAACTATCAAGCTGGCACTTGATTCTGTATAACCAGATCCTGGATCTAAAAGGAACCTAGATGCTGATGCAGATTAAATGAATTTCTTTTTTTTGTTTTGGCAGCACCCTTACATCTCTCGTGTTACCTTTGCCACAGCTAACGAATCCTCAGCATTGCTAATTAGAATGTTTAATGAAAAAGGAACCTTGAAGGACCTGATCTACAAGGTACTGGTGGTGCAAGTTCCTGGTCATCAAGAAGTTCTCAAATCCCTTAAGAACCTGTTATTGATACTTGATCCCTAAGCTTCTAGAAGCTAGGCCCCGAGGATTTAATTTTAATTTTATTTGGAATTTATATTTATTATAGCAATAGAAACTACCCAGTTTGGCTAAAGAGCATTCCTTTACCCACATGAGGAAAGGTTGAACATTTCATGATTATATCCATTAGATTGTAGACTGCTCTTAGATCAGTTTTAAAGTTTAAATTTTTTTTAAAGGAATACTGAGAAGCTTTACAAACACACTCATAGAAAAAGAGATCAGATTTGTGGTTAACAGAGGTAGGAGAGGATATTTAAGGGAAATTGGATGAAGACAGTTAAAAGGGTAAGATGGATAAGTACTGGAGGTGTGAAACGCAGCATAATAGATATCGTTAACGCTGCCTGCGTGCTCAGTCACTTCAGCTGTGTCTGCCTCTGTGCTGCCTTCTGTACTGTAGCCCGCCAGGCTCTTTTGTTCATGGGATTCTCTAGGCAGGAATACTGGAGTGGGTTGCCTTGCCTTCCTCCAGGGGATCTTCCCAACCCAGGGATCGAACCCATGTTTCTTATGTCTCCTGCAATGGCAGCCGGGTTCTTTACCATTAGTTCCACCTGGGAAGCCCATAATTAACACTGCTATGTGTTTTTTGTTTTTTTTTTTCCTAAAAAAAAAGCGATACTGAAGAATTCTAACAGTATATAAGACTTTGGGGTCTGCTAAAGTGAAGACCAGGAACATCTTCACTGGACTAGAAAAAGGCTGGAACCCTAGTCAGCCTCTTTCCATTAACTGTGCAGGCTGCTGTATTTAACAGCCCACGTCCTGCCAGCTGGACTCATCTGAGGCCCCCAGCCTCTCAGTGTGTCCTGTCTGTTCAAGGAGGCCACGCGAGTGTAGAGTTCAACCCCTTTACTGCCTTCTTATGTGCTCTCTGTTCCTTTCCAAAGGCAAAACCGAAAGACCCATTCCTGAAGAAGTACTGCAACCCTAAAAAGGTTCAAGGCCTTGAACTCCAGCAAATAAAAACATATGGGCGGCAAGTATTAGAGGTAAGAGGTATCTGACTTTTGTTTAAGTTGCATTGGCATTTCACCCAGCTTCACAGTATTCTTTTGGGAAAGTTTTCAGGCAATATGTAAAATAGTTCAAATTATCTAGTCACATACAAACTGGTGGCATTGTCATATTTTACCCCCAAAAGCAAATATTTGAGACTAAAGCAGCAATCTGCTGCACTTTGCTGGAGCGGCTGTGAAGAGATTTTCCACGACCAAGGTAAGAGAAACCCAAACAAGACGGTAGGTATTGCTAGGGGGCATCAGAGGGCAGACAAACTGAAATCATAATCACAGGAAACTAGCCGATCTGATCACATGGACCACAGCCGAATGTGGTCCACTGGAGAAGGGAATGGCAAACCACTTCAGTATGCTTACCTTGAGAACCCCATGAACAGTAACAAAGGGCAAAATGATAGGATACTGAATGAGGAATTCCCCAGGTCGGTAGGTGCCCAGTATGCTACTGGAGCTTAGTGGAGAAATAACTATAGAAGGAATAAAGGGATGGAGCAAAAGCAAAACCAGTACCCAGTTGTGGATGTGACCAGTGATAGAAGCAAGGTCCGGTGCTGTAAAGAGCAGTATTGCATAGGAACCTGGAATGTTAGGTCCATGAATCAAGGCAAATTGGAAGTGGTCAAACAGGAGATGGCAAGAGTGAACGTCGACATTCTAGGAATCAGTGAATTAAAATGGACTGGAATGGGTGAATTTAACTGGGATGACCATTATATCTACTACTGTGGGCAGGAATCCCTTAGAAGAAATGGAGTAGCCATCATGGTCAACAAGAGAGTCCGAAATGCAGTACTTGGATGCAATCTTAGAAATGACAGAATGATTTCTGTTCGTTTCCAAGGCAAACCATTCAGTATTACAGTAATCCAGGCCTATGCCCCAACCAGTGATGCTGAAGAAGCCGAAGTTAATCGGTTCTATGAAGACCTACAAGACCTTTTAGAACTAACACCCAAAAAAGATGTCCTTTTCATTATAGGGGACTGGAATGCAAAAGTAGGAAGTCAAGAAACACCTGGAGTAACAGGCAAATTTGGCCTTGGAGCACGGAATGAAGCAGGGCAAAGACTAATAGAGTTTTGTCAAGAGAATGCACTGGTCATAGCAAACACCCTCTTCCAACAACACAAGAGAAGACTCTACACATGGACATCACCAGATGGTCAACACCGAAATCAGATTGATTATATTCTTTGCAACCAAAGATGGAGAAGCTCTATACAGTTAGCAAAAACAAGACCAGGAGCTGACTATGGCTCAGATCATGAACTCCTTATTGCGAAATTCAGACTTAAATTGAAGAAAGTAGGGAAAACCACTAGACCATTCAGATATGACCTCAATCAAATCCCTTATGATTATACAGTGGAAGTGAGAAATAGATTTAAGGGACTAGATCTTATTGATAGAGTGCCTGATGAACTCTGGACGGAGGTTCGTGACATTGTACATGAGACAGGGACCAAGACCATCCCCATGGAAAAGAAATGCAAAAGAGTGAAATGGCTGTCTGAGGAGGCCTTACAAATAGCTGTGAAAAGAAGAGAGGCGAAAAGCAAAGGAGAAAAGGAAAGATATAAGCATCTGAATGCAGAGTTCCAAAGAATAGCAAGGAGAGATAAGAAAGACTTCCTCAGTGATCAATGCAAAGAAATAGAGGAAAACAACAGAATAGGAAAAACGAGAGACCTCTTCAAGAAAACTAGAGATTCCAAGGGAACATTTCATGCAAAGATGGGCTCGATAAAGGACAGAAATGGTAGGGACCTAACAGAAGCAGAAGATATTAAGAAGAGGTGGCAGGAATACACAGAAGAACTGTACAAAAAAGATCTTCACGACCAAGATAGTCACGATAATGTGATCACTGACCTAGAGCCAGACATCTTGGAATGTGAAGTCAAGTGGGCCTTAGAAAGCATCACTACTAACAAAGCTAGTGGAGGTGATGGAATTCCAGTTGAGCTATTTCAAGTCTTGAAAGATGATGCTGTGAAAGTGCTGCACTCAATATGCCAGCAGATTTGGAAAACTCAGCAGTGGCCACAGGACTGGAAGAGGTCAGTCTTCATTCCAATCCCAAAGAAAGGCAATGCCAAAGAATGCTCAAACTACCGCACAATTGCACTCATCTCACACGCTAGTAAAGTCATGCTCAAAATTCTCCAAGCCAGGCTTCAGCAGTATGTAAACCGTGAACTCCCAGATGTTCAAGCAGGTTTTAGAAAAGGCAGAGGCACCAGAGATCAAATTGCCAACATCTGCTGGATCATGGAGAAAGCAGGAGAGTTTCAGAAAAACATCTATTTCTGCTTCATTGACTATGCCAAAGCCTTTGACTGTGTGGATCACAATAAACTGTGGAACATTCTGAAAGAGATGGGAATCCCAGACCACCTGACCTGCCTCTTGAGAAACCTGTATGCAGGTCAGGAAGCAACAGTTTGAACTGGACATGGAACAACAGACTGGTTCCAAATAGGAAAAGGTGTACGTCAAGGTTGTATATTGTCACCTTGCTTATTTAACTTATATGCAGAGTACATCATGAGGAACGCTGGGCTGGAAGAAGCACAAGCTGGAATCAAGATTGCTGGGAGAAATATCAATAACCTCAGATATGCAGATGACACTACCCTTATGGCAGAAAGTGAAGAGGAACTCAAAAGCCTCTTGATGAAAGTGAAAGAGGAGAGTGAAAAGGTTGGCTTGAAGCTCAACATTCAGAAAACAAAGATCATGGCATCTGGTCCCATCACTTCATGGGAAATAGATGGAAAAACAGTGGAAACAGTGTCAGACTTTATTTTTTTGGGCTCCAAAATCACTGCAGATGCTGATTGCAGCCATGAAATTAAAAGACGCTTACTCCTTGGAAGGAAAGTTATGACTAACCTTGATAGTATATTAAAAGGCAGAGATATTACTTTGCCAACCACGGTCCGTCTATTCAAGGCAATGGTTTTTCCCGTGGTCATGTATGGATGTGAGAGCTGGACTGTGAAGAAAGCTGATCGCCGAAGAATCGATGCTTTTGAACTGTGGTGTTGGAGAAGACTCTTGAGAGTCCCTTATACTGCAAGGAGATCCAACCAGTCCATTCTAGAGGAGATCAGTCCTGGATGTTCATTGGAGGGACTGATGCTAAAGCTGAAACTGCAATACTTTGGCCACCTCATGCGACGAGTTGACTCACTGGAAAAGACTTTGATGCTGGGAAAGGTTGGGGGCGGGAGGAGAAGGGGACGACGGAGAATGATATGGCTGGATGGCATCACCGACTCTGTGGACATGAGTTTGAGTGTACTCCAGGAGTTGGTGATGGACAGGGAGGCCTGGTGTGCTGTGATTCATGGGGTCGTGGAGTGTCGGACACGACTGAGTGACTGAACTGAACTGAACTGAACTGAAAGCAGCAATCTAGACCAACACAGTTCTGAAAGCTTAGCTATTGGAAATTCCTAAACTAGTGTGTGATTTTTAAGAACTTTTTATTGTGTGAATACCAAGTTTTGTATTATTTCTGGTTGATTTATCTTTGTGCCAAGATTCTTGCTTTTGTTATATCCTGTACATAACCATATGGCTCCCTTACAGAAGTAAAACTAACGTGAAAAAGCCTTTCCGACATCACTCTCTAGAGCAGCATTCACCAAACTTCTTGGATTTACAACCATATCAGTGAAAACAATTTAAGCATAAACACTCCCATGTTATATATGTTTAATTTGTATACATATATTTATATATATTCTATTACTAATGTATTTGTCCAGTATAAGTTAAGAAAGAATGAGATTAGAAACAAAACAGACAGGGGACTTCTGTGGTGGTTCAGTGGTTAAGACTTTACTTCCAACTCAAAGGGTGGCGGGTTCGATCCCTGGTCCAGGAACTAAGATCCCACATGCCACACGGTATGGCCAGAAAGTTAAAAAATAAATAAATGAAAAACAAAAAACAGACAGAAAAGCTGTAATACTTTTCTTCCAGTCCTCAACGGATTGTCCTGGGCACCTGCTTCAGCGGGCACTGCTGTGATTCACCAGGTCTTTTTCAGGGCTGTATCTCTGTCACTGGCTGAACCACTGTTTATAAAATGCAGCTGAAAAGTTTGCTTCTTTTTGTGAGAGGCTGTCATGTGTTTCTGTTAATAAACAGCCAAATATATTCTGAGGTGAGACAGGACTAGAGATGTTTTCAGCTCAACCCCTCTTCCTGAATAATTGGCAGAAGCCCTGGTAGGATATCTTTATTCATCTATGCGGGAGGATCTTTTCCCTGAAGAGAGTTGGGATGTGGTGCTTAAGTAGAGAAAGTGCTTACAGTAGAGGCTTTTGGCATCAGAGCTGTTAACCCGAGCAGATACAGGCTGCTTCTCTGTTCTTTGGAAATGAGGGAGCTTGGCTTGGCATGTCCACAGCTGGAAAGCACTCAGCGTCCGTCTCTTTTCCAGAGAAATGCACAGACATGTACTCTTTCTTTAGGAATCTCCCCGGTGACCTGTTTGGTCTTGTTTCAAAATATATTGACTGAAAAAGCAAAGTTTAACCTTGTCTTGTATCGAATAAGTTGGAGGGGAGTATAACCACTACATACTTTTCCATAGGTCCTAAAGTTTCTCCATGACAAGGGATTCCCTTATGGGCATCTTCACGCTTCCAACGTGATGTTGGATGGGGATACCTGCCGGCTGCTGGACCTGGAGAATTCCTTGTTGGGCCTTCCTTCCTTCTACCGATCGTATTTCTCACAGTTCAGGAAGATCAATGTAAGTTGATGAAAGTGATGAAACAGCAGGCTTATTTTTAGGTGTAAGTTATCCCCATGGCAGGATGCATGATCTGTCCCTGTAAGAAATGTGTGCTAAGCAGGGGTGGGTATGGTTGGGGCAGGCAGGCCTGTTGGCCCTGTCTCTTCCACGGCACTGCTCTATCTGAGAGGCTGGTTGGGCAGGGCCAAGGAAGGGTAGAACCTCTCACTGCACCATCGTGAAGGGTAGGACCAAGACTTTTGGTCAAAATGATGCTTTGTGAGCTTTTACAAAAGGCCTCGAGTGGTCACTACCAGTTGTGGGTGGGGTTGCCCCTGGGCCACGTTTCTTAGTAGAAGCTCAGGGCTAGGGATTCACAAAGCCAAGGCCTTCTGCTGTCTTTTCTTCTGCAGACATTGGAGAGTGTGGACGTCCACTGCTTTGGCCACTTACTATATGAAATGACTTACGGACGGCCGCCTGACTCAGTGCCTGTAGACTCCTTCCCTCCTGCGCCGTCCATGGCTGTGGGTGAGTATGGGGTTTGTAAGGGTCTTCTGGGCCCTGGTTGTGCTCGGAGCTTCTCACCCCCTTTTCCAGAGTCCAGGGAAGGTCCAGAGGAAGTTACCGTGCTCCATAGCCAGGAAGTCTTGCCAGGAAGTAGAAGTTACGGGAGTAACTTCCTGAAATGTATTTCATTGAAAATTCAGATCACTCATCTGTTTGTCAGGCTGTCTGAAATCTCAGGAGTCCTTCTGTAACATGCAACAGAATTTTGGAAGCAAGAGGATGTGAAGAGAAGTATGACTAGTGAGAGGTAGAAGCGAAAGCTAGGAGCAGACAACTTGCATCCAGTCTTGTGGACTCAGGCAGAGTCGGGAGGTATCGCAAGGCTGGAGGGGGACCTGCGAGGACAACCACAGGCTGGACACCTAGCAGAGGACAGCCCGCCAGGCCCAGATTAGGAAAGGCGGGCAGGAAACCCTGGATCCAGGAGTTCTCCCAGCATCACTGAGGGGCTCCTGTAGGAAGGAGGGATGTCAGGGCTGATGCAGAGTCACCCGGGCACCCTTTCCTCCCCTCGACAGTCAGCTCACAACCCCCTGGGGCGGAGGTGGTAGGGGGCAGGGCAGCTCTTGGAACATCGCGGCGTCCATGTGTCCGGGTCAACCTCCACCAGCGTCTGTTTTGTGTCGTGAGATGGTTCCAGAGAATAGGCCCCAAGACTACTTTGGGTTGAGTTTGAACAGCTGAAACGGAACAGTGACCTGCAAGTAAAAAAAAAAAAAAAAAGAAAGAAAATCTGGCTGTTTTTGTAAATAAAGTATATGGGAGGATGTACATAGTTTGTATGCAAATATTATATACCAATTTGTATAAGAGACTTGAGCATCTGCAGATTTGGGTATCTTTAGGGATGGAGAGGTTCCTGAACCAGTGTCCCAGGGAGACCGAGGGATGACTGTATGTAATAAATGATACTTGTGAAAACTTGCTCCATATGAAATGTCTTTTTCATTTGTGATAATTTTTTTTTTCTGGTATAACCAAGTACTATATTAAAGAAGTTTGCCTCAGATTCCTTGAATGTATCTCTTTACATAAAGTAAGAATTCATTTGGATATGTGAAGAATTAAATGTGTGTATTTGTGTGGGTAAAAAGCATGATGTTAATAATAGTTATTTCTGAGTGGTCAAATTATGAATGAAAAAGAAAAATCTAGCTGCTTTTGTTTGCACCGTCCAAGGTGCTGGATGGTGAGATACCAACAGTTGGCACTTCGTATGTTGGTTTTGACTAAAAGTAGGCAAGCAGAGACATGTCTTTCAAGTTCAGAATTTTACTCATGTGTGGTGTTTTCTTCTCTTTTAAGAGAGCAAACACATTTATGAATGATATCTTGAGTCCTTCCTCCAATTATCTGTGCAATATACTTAGCTTTCTGTCAGCATGTGGTTCCTGAACCATTTTTTTTTTTTTTGAGTCATCGGGAGTTGTCAGTATTGCCAGCAGCCCCCCTTCCCCCTCCACCCCCTGCCACCACGTATGCCATCTGTCTGTGCATGAAGAGTTTTGACACTGTCCTGATGAGCCCGCAGACAGTTGTTGAGAAGTGGTGTCAAACTTTTCATCACCAAGTGGGTTTGCCAGCATGTTCTGTGGAACTAAAACGTGTATCTGTTCATTTCAAGTGGCCGTGTTGGAGTCCACGCTGTCTTGTGAAGCCTGTAAAAATGGCATGCCCACCGTCTCCCGGCTCTTGCAGATGCCGTAAGTCAATCCCACGCCTTGGCTGTAACCTTCCTAACCGTGTCGAGCCCCAGACCACTGGCCCAAGTGTCCAGTCCCAGTAGAGACTCATCTGTGGTCCCCGCAGAGTCCGTGTGGCCTGCTTGCCAGTGGTCACTTGCCACATGACATCCTGACCTTTCCTCGTGACCCCTGTGCCCCATAGTCTGACTGCTCTCCCTTCACGCCCGTGTCGTCTTCATGTGTGTCTTCGTGTATGTCTCTCCCTGTCCATGTTGGCGTTGTGTACGTGGACACATGGCAGCCCCCCGCTTGGGAAGTACTGAAGTGGGGTAACCCTGTTCTGTTCATCGCGTGGCCCACAGCGGCGGCTGCTTCACTAGTCGCTGGTCAGGCAGCATCTGGCCTCCAGGAGGAGGGCTGCCTGGCTTCAGCCTCCCCTGCACGTGTTTCTTCATTTCCTCACTGGTTAGCGTATATCTGATATCTGACATGTACCAGGCCCTGTGCTGGGGCTTAGAGATGAATGGTCAATTGAGGCAGGTCAGATAGTGCTTTGGGATCTTTTTTTAAGGTGCGTGTTCTGTTCTTTCACGGAAAGGCAGCAGGATGGTTTAGAAGCATGTGTCTGAGTTTAGACAGACCTGGGTGTGGGCACAGCTTTAGCGCTTTCTCCAGGTGACCTTGGGCAGGTTTCCTAACCTCTGGAAGCTGAGTTTCCTCATCTATAAATGGGGATAATAATCTCTACCTCAGAGGGCTGGTGGGAGGATTTATTGAGATGATTCCTAGTACAGGCCCAGTTACTTAAGAAGTGCTATAAAAATGATAGTTACGCAGCTTCTATTTTGTGCTCTGAGATGTACCCAGTGCTCTGTGAGCAGATGTATTCGGGAAACAATTACATGAGGAAATGAGACAGGACAACTTGAAGTACGTACAATCCCGAGTTCAGGGGAGGCGGTGATAACTTCAGATTCCTTGTGTCCCAGTGGGTCTGTTCCAGTCCGAGGCCCTGGGGAGGATGCACTGTACAGAGCAGCCCAAGCCCCTGCCCCGTGAATGTGACTTTACAGTGTTTCACTGACACTGGGGCATCCCTCTGTGAACCAGGCACAATCAGCAACAGTGCAAGCGTGGGAAAATTATTCTAGTCATTTTCACCATTCGCTTGTAGAACACGTGCCTCTGTAATTAGGAGACAGCCTCTATCCATGTCAGTTTACCTGGGTTTGTATTTGCACCCCCTGCTCCGAAGCACTTACATTTTCCTCCCAGCCTTCCAGTTCTAAAGCAAATCCAGTTTTTTTTTTTTCCTTAAGTCTTTCTACCCTGTGGGCTTCAGCCTGGGATAACATTTGGTGAGATGTGAATTCTGCTCAGTTAAAAATGTGTTGTCTGGGAAGTAAGTGGACCCCTTGGTCTTGAAGGGGAGAGTTTTGTCTCTACCTCCAGGCCGCCCAGGGAGCGCTGTGGGGAAAAGTTAACCCTGTCTCTTCTACTTGAGATGTAGTTACCCTTTTTCAAAAGAGTGTGCAGTTCAAGGAAAGACTTAAGCAGAACCATTTGGGCACTGCCCAAACAACCATTTAGTCAGAACAGTTCAGAATTCCTCACACTCCTCTTTTTATAATAGCATACTTTCAAGGAGAGAATTGATATTCTCCAAAAGCTGCTATTTCTTCTTAAGAGAGCATGAGAAGCACTACTTTTCCTTAAAAGATTATTTTCTCTCGTTGGATTCTAATCAAAACAATTCCTTTTTACTTACACATTTTTATTATATTGAGCTCTAGAATAAATTTTATCCTCCTCTGGGACCAAAAAAAAAAAAGGAAAATCAATCATTCTGTTTAGAAATATCTGCTGCATATATTAATTGCAGTATAATATAGATAATGGGCTTCTGTGGTGGCTCAGGGGTAAAGAATCTGCCTACTGTCCTGGGGCCCCAGGTTTGGAAGGAAATGGCAACCCACTCCAGTATTTTTGCCTGGGAAATCCCATAGACAGAGGAGCCTGGTGGACTACAGTCCATGAGGCCACAGAGTTGGGACAAGTCTGAGTGACTAACACTTTGATTTTTCATAACCATAATAAGTAACTTGCAAATTTCTTTTCAAAATGCATATTAATTTACTTGAGAAGACTGTTGCCCCTCAATGGGGAAGTCACCTTCCCTACAAAGCTGACCCAGCCCTCCTGCTGAGCTCAGAAATAATGGGGAGTTGGGGTTTCTGGAGGTCACTGTGGGTGGCCTGGAAACTCCTTTGAGTGTATTGATAAACCTGAGGTGGTAGGGTGGACCGGGGCTGGGGGACGACATGGGGGTTGGGGGGACTTGATGGGCTAACAATGTCTCATTCTGCTCTGGGTCTGTTCTGAAAGTGCACCTTGTTTAAGAAATATATTTCTCTTTCTTTTCTTTACAGATTATTCAGTGATGTTCTGCTCACAACTTCCGAAAAGCCACAGTTTAAGGTAAAACAAATTATATCATTTCTTGGTTTGTGTCATGAATGTTTTCTTAGAAAGTTAGTTTTTTATTCAATAAAGAGAAGATACAATATTTATAATAGATGTCGAGTGGGAAAACACACACTTCAGTTCAGTTCAGTTCAGTCAGTCGCTGAATCGTGTCCGACTCTTTGTGACCCCATGAACCACAGCTCGCCAGGCCTCCCTGTCCATCACCAACTCTTGGAGCTCACTCAAACACATGTCCATCGAGTCGGTGAGGCCATCCAGCTATCTCATTCTCTGTCGTCCCCGTCTCCTCCCACCCCCAATCCCTCCCAGCATCAGACTCTTTTCCAGTGAGTCAACTCGTCGCATGAGGTGGCCAAAGTATTGGAGTTTCAGCTTTAGCATCAGTTTTTATCGATTTTGGGGGACCTAAGTGAGGACAGTAGCTGGGGGACAGCCTCTCTCACAGCTCTAAGGAACGACTGTGAAGAGGCAGGGGAGCATCCAGGATATATATGAACTTTTTGCTGGAAAAACCACTTGTAGTCAAGCATAAAAAGATTGCTGCTAATCACAAAAGACAGACATCTCCAGTTAATGATTTGAATCGCTTTTTTTTTTTGTATGAAAGATGCAGGAATCTGGGGTCATTGAAAATTTTTGTTAGGTGTACATCTTAACTCTTTAGGGTCTGCTTTCCTGTTTTTCTCTACCCTGAGTTCTTACACCCCCAACCCCCAGGGGTGAGCAGTTGCAGTGGGTTGCAGCTTAATCCTTAAGGAAGAGGAATGGCCAGCAATATTCTTCATTTTACTTAAAGAAAAATTGAAAATAATGTAAATGTTTTACAATCTTGAAGTAGTTTAATAATTTACAGTACATGGATTGAGTGTATTTTATCTAATGAAAGTGAAATTTACAAAGACATTCTAGTAGCATGGAAAGTGATTATTATTTGGGCTAAGGGAGGAAAGCAGAATATAAAATACAGTGTGTAGGGACTTCCCTGGCGGTCCATCAGTTAAGGGTCTGTGCTTCCAATGCAGGGGCACAGGTTCGATCCCTGGCTGGGAAATTAGTATCCCGTGTGCTGCGTGGTATGGCCATTAAAAAAAAAATAGTGTGAAAAATACTTCTGTCTAGAATAAGGACTGGAAGCAAGTATTCTGGGAAGTAGCCTTGCTATGCAGTGTTGTGGAAACAGCAGGAGCTTTAGAGCTCCCCAAAACCAGGTTGATGCCTTACTTTGCTTTGATGATAGCCTCTAATCATCTCCCAAAGGTTCCACAATATTTGACTCTTTGGACCAGGTCATTTCTTATTGCTGGGGCTGCGCTGTGCATTGTGGGATGTTGAGCAGCACCCTGGCCTGTGATCCCACTAGAGGGGAGTGGTACTCCTTTTCCACCTCCACATGGTGTGGCAGTCAAAACTGTTTCCAGACGTGGCCAGCTGTCCCCTAGAGAGGGGAGGAGGGCAAGATCACCCCCATTTGAAAGCCGCTTATGTATGGGCAAAGACCTGTGGGTCTATGTGTACTCATGTAGAGTTGGTGAGTAAAACCTGACTGCTGTCAGTGGACACCTGAGATGATCCAGAACACCTAGTACAGGGGTGGGCCTCCCTCAGCGCTCACTTTTAGCATTGTTTTGGATAGTAGTGTGTTGCGAGTATACTCAGTCGTGTTCGACTCTTTGCAACCATTTGTACTGGAGCTCTCTAGACCCCTCTGTCCATGGGATTTCCAAGGCAAGAATACTGGAGTGGGTTGCCACTTGCTTCTCTAGGGGATCTTCCTGACCCAGGGATCAGGCTGCGTCTCCTGCATTGCAGGCAGATTCTTTACCACTGAGCCAAAGGAAGACCTTTGGGTGGTAGAATGAAGGGTAATTCACTTTCTCCTTTTTACAGTCCCCCCAAACCCATAATCTTACAATGAAATTAAATTTACTGGGGAAGAAGAAAGAAAACACCAAATAAGGTGGTGTCTGAAGATTTTATAGGCAAAGGGGAGGCTTTCTGCTGTCCTATTTTGCCAGTTAGAGGGGGCTCCTTGGTGGCTCAGATGGTAAAGAACCCACCTACAGTGCAGGAGACCTGGATTTGATCCCTGAGTTGCGAAGATCCCCTGGAGGAGGGCATGGCTACCCATCTAGTATTCTTGCCTGAAGAATCCCCTATGGACAGAGGAGCCTGGTGGGCTACAGTCTATGGGATCACAAATAGTCAGACATGCCTGAGCGACTAAGAACAGCACACAGCAGAAAGAATAGCTTCGTTGGAGCAAAAGAAAAACTTTGGAATTCATGTCTTTTTTACTGAAGCTCTTCAGGAAACGCATTCAGCCTTGTAAATATACGCTCCTCAAGTCTAGTAGTCCAGCCCAGGGTTTATCATTAGCCCTTGTTCTTCCCCCAAGCCAGAGAGTCTGTGGCAAAGATACTGTGATCTTAAAAATCATGTTAATCTCTTGTGTGTCTGTTTTCTTTCTGGAAATATACATAAGAGACTGGTGATGTTGGTTGTCTCCATGGAGGGGAACTAGGTGGGATGCTTTTTTCTGTGGATATACCCTTTTTATGCCTATTGAATTTTGAACCATATCACTGCATATTACCTACTCAATGCTTTCTTAAAGTTAAATTTTTAGAAGAATTTGTTGTTTTTGTTCAGTAGCTAAGTCATGTCTGACTCTTTTGCAACCCCATGGACTGCAGCATGCCAGGTTCCTCTGTCCTTCACTATCTCCTGGAGTTTGCTCAAATTCATGTCCATTGAGTTGATGGTGCCAGCAAACCATCTTAGCCTCTGTTGCCCACTTTGCCTCCTGACCTCAATCTTTCCCAGTGTCAGGGTCTTTTCCAGTAAGTCGCCTCTTTGCATCAGGTGGGAGCTTCAGCTTCACCATCAGTCCTTCCAATGAACATTCAGGTTTGATTTCTTTTAGGATGGACTGGTTTGATCTTGCAGTCCAAACGACTCTCAGTGTCTTCAGCACTGCAATTTGAAAGCATCAGTTCTCTGGCACGCAGCTGTCTTTATGGTCCAACTCTCATATCCTTACATGACTACTGGAAAAACCATGGCTTTGACTATATAGACCTTTGTTGGCAAAGGGATGTCTCTGCTTTTTAGTACACTATCTAGGTTTGTCATAGCTTTCCTCTCAAGGAGCAGGTGTCTTTTAATTTCCTGGCTGCAGTCACCATCCACAGTGATTTTGGAGCCCAAGAAAAAAAATCTGTCACTGCTTAACTTTTTCCTCTTGTATTTACCATAAAGTGATGGGACAGGATGCCATGATCTTAGTTTTTTGAATGTTGAATTTTAAGCCAACTTTTTCATTCTCCTTTTTCACTCTCATCAAGAGGCTCTTTAGTTCCTCTTCATTTTTGCCATTAGAGTGGTATCATCTGCATATCTGAGATTGTTGATATTTCTTTTGGCAATCTTGATTCCAGCTTGTGTTTCATCCAACCTGGCATTTCACATGATGTACTCTGCATGTAAGTTAAAATAAGCAGGGTAGCACTATACAGCTTTGTCGTACTCCTTTCCCAATTTTGAATCAGTCCATTGTTTTGTGTCTGGTTCTAACTCTTGCTTCTTGACCCTGATATAGGTTTCTCAGGATTCAGGTAAGATGGACTGGTATTCTCATCTCTTTAAGAATTTTCCACATTTTGTTGTGATCCACACAGTCAAAGGCTTTAGTGTAGTCAATGAAGCAGAAGCAGATGTTTTTCTGGCATTCCCTTGCTTTTTCTGTAATCCAACAAATGTTGGCAATTTGATCCCTGGTACCTTTGCCTTTTTTAAACCCAGCTTGTACATCTGGAAGTTCTCGGTTCATGTACTGCTAACACCTAGCTTGAAGGATTTTGAGAATAACCTTACTGGCATGTGAAATGAGCACAGTTGTGCAGTACTTTGAATATTCTTGGGCATTGCCCTCCTTTGGGATTGGAATGAAAATTGACCTTTTCCAGTCCTGTAGCCAATGCTGAGTTTTCCAAATTTGCTTGCATATTGAGTGCAGCACTTTAACAGCATCATCTTCTAGGCTGTCTCTTTGTTCCATAGGTCTGTGTGTCTTTATGCCAGTATCATACTCTTTTCTGTAGCTTTGCAATAGATTTTTGATATAAATTTATTTATTTGCAATAGATTTTTTAAAATCAGTTAGTGTGAGGCCTTCAGTTCCATCCTTCAAGATCGTTTTGGTAATTTGGGGTCCCTTGAGAATTGACATACTTGAAATATCCATCATGTTTATGTGTTCATTTAGTAATATACTTCTTGCTGAAAAATGCTAATGAGGTGAGTGGGTTGGGGATAGCAAAAGTGGGCAGGATAGGAGTGAAGTAGACAGCTTGTAAGTGATTTCCTTCCAGGAATCCTCCTTGATGAGCAACCATTTCTTTGTTCAAACCAAGACTCGAGAGAACCTCCGGCCAGTTTCCTCTGTAGATGATGTACTTTCTCTTTTTTCAGATCCCCACAAAGTTAAAAGAGGCATTGAGAATTGCCAAAGAATGTATAGAAAAGAGACTGATTGAAGAACAGAAACAGGTAAACCGCCAATAGTTCCTCTTTGCCTTTTGGTGTTTTAGCATCCACATCCTCTGCTGTGGTGATCACAGTGATTTACTTTTAACTGATTGTTCATTCCATAAACATGTCTTGCATACTTGCTCTGGACCAGGCTCCATGTTCAGTGCTGTGAGACAACTGAATACTTCACAGTCCTACCCGCAGAGAGCTCAGCCTGTGGCAGAAACAAATGTGTTCACAAAGGATGATCACTCTTTATGACCAGGGCAGACTGGGTGGTTGGGGGGTCATACATGTTTCATACTCTGATGGTTCTGGGGGCCACACTCATTTTCTCTAAGAGAGGAAAGGCATGTAAGGACCTGGGGGTGGAGAGGGAACAGTCTTCATCTACTGGTATACTCTTCTCCCTGTCCAGACCCAGTGTGGAGGCAGACAGGCTGAGCACGGAAAGCGTTTTCATCCAGATAATTTGATTTGGCGAAACATGGTAGAAATTTTCATTAGCGTAGGATATGCTTACATTCGTGGTGAACTGTGGTCTCTTAAAGATCCACCAGCATCGAAGACTTACGAGAGCTCAGTCTCACCATGGATCTGAAGAAGAAAGGAAAAAGAGGAAGATTTTAGCTCGAAAGGTAAGCCTGGTGTCTCTGTGAATTCTTTCTTGTGAATGCTTGACTCCACGTGAAGAAAGTTCTAGGTCAATGACGTGTATTTAGTTCATGACAGATCTCTGTGCTATATCTTTCTGAAAGCTAAAACTTTACAGATGGCTGGTTAGCTGCTTCTCAACAAAAACCATATAATAGTGTCAGCAAAGAAATGGACCATAGAATTTCCTGGTTTGCTGGGCTGATGATGGCCTTACTGTAATTGTGGGGAAGGGTTGGCCTGAGACTGTAAACTCAGCATTCTTGGTTTTTATTTCTCCCTTTAGTTTTGGCTTGTGGCTTCTTCACTGTTATGAGGCCTAATATGACCTTGTGTGTAGCTGGTTTATAACTCTGTGCCTAGAAAATGTTTTTATTCTGGTTTGTTCAATCTTTGCTTCCTCCCCCGTTTCTTCTTTTTTTAAAGAAGTCAAAACGATCTGCTGTTGAAAATAGTGAAGAGCATTCAGCAAAATACAGCAACTCCAATAATTCAGGTAACTGATTATAGTTATAGTGGGGCCTGGGTCCCAAAGATTAGGGCCAGGAGTCTAGGTTCTTGGGTTCTTCTTACTGTATATAGCACAGGGAACTGTGCTCAGTGCTTTGTGGCAGCCTGGGTGGGAGGGGAGATTGGGGGAGAACGGTGTATGTATGGCTGAGTCCCTTGCTGTCCACCTGAAACTTGCATAATGTTGTTAATTTGGCTATACCCCAATATAAAAAAAAAAAAAGAGTCCCTGGGTTTTACTAGGCAGTGTGGTGACAAATGCAGAAAACAAAAGAACTCTGTTCCCAGGGAAGAGTTGCCAAAGCATTGAAAGTCTCACAGGACTCATGTACTAGAAGGGACCTCAGAGCTTAATGGGCAACGAGCCTCTTCACCGATCACAGGACTCGATCTGTCAAAGATGAGCATCAGCCCTGGAATAAAACCCCACCCAATAATGCAGTGCAAGGCCTCCTGCTTATCAGGAGAGGGTACGCTAACTGAAATGGCCCTAAACCCTGCCCTCCGCTCTGTCCCCACGTGGCAGAAGGGCGTGCCCTCCTCCATTAAGGAAAGGTCTCCCCAGTTTGCAGCGAT
This sequence comes from Moschus berezovskii, assembly GCF_049115385.1. Classification (NCBI taxonomy): domain Eukaryota; kingdom Metazoa; phylum Chordata; class Mammalia; order Artiodactyla; family Moschidae; genus Moschus; species Moschus berezovskii. Next base: position 17,588,860 of record NC_142483.1, read on the forward strand.
CACAAAAGGCAACATTCCAGAAGGGCGAGGAAAGCACCGAGAGCACTGTCCCTGCCCTGCCTGGCTGGCATTGGGCCTTCATGTCCCCATCTCAGGAAATCAGATCAAGTGAGCCCCTGGGACCTTGCAGTTCTTCTACCTTTTGAGTCTGTGAAGTGGAGTTCCACATGGAGAAGGGAAGGTTTCATCCTCATAGGTGCAGCTTTGGCTCAGCCCTGGAAGCCAAAGGAAGGGGATGGTGTTTCGTTTTTTTTAGGTTGAGGGATAGTTGCACATACTTCCAGTCAGGATAAGGACCCAGTAGAGACAGAGAAACTGCAGATGCAAAAGAGAGAGTGATTGTTGAGGGAGGCAAGGTGAGAGAGGGTGCTGGAAGGCCATGGAGTTAGGATCACGAGCCCAGCTGTCAGTCTCAGCCTTGGAGAAAACCCATGCATCCTTTCCTGGTGTCAGGAGCAAGTGGACTAGGTGAAGAGGCAGAGGCATTTAAAGTGGAAGGGAGAGAGGATATTGAGGGTGTTCACAAACCAAGCCTTCTCAGATCTTTTCAGGGAAATCAGTAAGGAAGGCATCTGCCAGGGGCAAGAGAAGAAGTGAGGGGTGTGTGAGACCTAAAGGCTGGGCTGGCTGCCGCCAGAGGATACAGGCTGTGTAGGTAGAGCTGGAGCTGGAAGAGTTGGGGCGGGAGAAGATTCTAGACTCTGGGAGGGTGGGAACTATGCCAGCACCACTGCTTGGTGAGTCAAGCCAAAGAAGGGCTCAGGGGGAACTAGGGGGGAAGAGAAGGAGGCCCTGGAGGTCCGTGTGAGGACCGGGGCTGGCTCCCTGGGGATGGAGGCTGGGAGAGGAGGAAGGGGCTGGAGGCTGTTGTGGCTGCTGCGTAATTTCAGAGTTGGAGGTCTGTTTTCTCATGGTTGATGGAATGGACATGGGCCAGTCATTTTCATCATTAGCCCGAGACTCGTGTTTTAAGTCAGGCTGTCACACTGGCAGACACTCTGTCCTATGTCTTTATAAAGTGAAGAAAGCCTGGCTCAGTGTCTCCACCTGCCTGCTTTCAGGGCTCTATCCCAGATGCATCAGGGCTTCCCTCATAGCTCAGTTGGTAAAGAATCCATCTGCAATGCAGGAGACCCTGGTTTGATTCCTAGGTCAGGAAGATCTGCTGGAGAAGAGCTAGGCTACTCACTCTAGTATTCTTGGGCTTCCCTTATGGCTCAGCTGGTAAAGAATCTGCCTGCAATGTGGGAGACCTGGGTTCGATCCCTAGGTTGGGAAGATCCCCTCGAGAAGGGAAAGGCTACCCAGTCCAGTGTTCTGGCCTGGAGAATTCCGTGGGCTATATAGTCCTTGGGGTTGCAAAGAGTCAGACACTACTGAGTGACTTTCACTTCACTTCACTTATGCCAGATGCAGCCAGGTGGGAGGCTAAGGACTCCAAGACACCACTTCAAGGAGTTTAGGAAAGCCAGGAAGCTGTTGATAGAAATGTAAAGATGATCTCCAGACCCCACTGAGTCACAAATGCAAACTTTCTCCCCTTTAAAACCCATGTTAGCACTGCAAGCAGTGTCATATCACAGTGGGCTGGATTTTACCATCTTTTTCAGTAAAACGCTTCCCATGTTTTATAGGAGGTGAGAGAATATTGCAAATAGTGGAAAGGGATTCAACTGGCAGGAGGTATGGTTTAATTAGGACATTTCTCCTTGTGCTCAGTGTCTTATGATGACGGGAGAGGTGGTGGTAGGAGGCGCCCCCCAGAACAGGCGGTGGTCTCTCAGGGGCGTGGTCTCAGTTCTACCTGCAGGGAGCTCTGGTAATCCTTCGCGAGGACCTCCATGTGAGAAAGGGGCTTGTGTGGGCTATTCTATCTGTTCATTGGGCTACTCCCAGGTTAAGTCAGGAGGGTGTATTCTGGGGATTTCTGAGCAATGGAAGTGATGCTGGGGAATTTGGGAATATTTGAAATATAACAATGTTACTAGGTCCAGGAAAAGCATATAACCTATGGGAATATGCACCTTATTTTAATGTAAATAAGGGTATTTGCTGAACTTCTGGTAAGAAAAATCCTGGGAAATCCACACACTGAAGAAGCTGATCTTATCCAGTTCAATGTGCCTGCTGGTAAAATGGCATTTCCACACAGGGAGCATTGCTGGGTGGATGCGCTGGAGAACTCTCGCTTCCATTGGAGAGGCCTCCACCAGACTGCCCTGCGCCCCTCCATCACCTGTTCTCCTGCGGCTCTGTCATTTGTCGTTCATTACCCAGGCATAGGGGTTGGGTCCACAAGAGAGACTGTAGCCAATTGCATAAGCTGTTGGATGGCACAAAGTTGATTTCAAACCAGGCAGGCTGTGGGGAGCAGTGTGAGGCAACGAGGCCTGGGGACGGAAATGTGCCCTGTACTGGGGTGGACGCCTGCAGTCCTCGGTCCAGTCCCTGAACTCTGTCCCGCCTGCCTTTTCCTGCCCGGCCCACACGTGCAGCCAAGTGCAGAGGCTCAGACAGTGGTGGGTCCCAGCTCAGGCCACATTCCAGATGTCTTTCTTTGGTCCCCATGAAGGTTTTCTCTGTTTTCTCTCTTAGCAGGATCTGGGGCCAGCTCACCTCTCACATCCCCGTCCTCGCCGACTCCGCCCTCCACAACAGGTTAGTGACAAGGCAGAGTGACCTGCCTGCCTCCCCTTCTGCACCAGCAGGGAGAAGTGTGGGGCTCCTGCCCTTCTTGCCTTGGCTCAGACATTTGAGGTGTTAGAAGGGACCATCCTCCTCCAGAGAAACCAGTTGGGGGGGCGGGTTGCAGATCAGCAGTGTCACTTGGGAGAAACGAGGGTCTCGATTTCCAAACTCAGATTTCAAGGGGAACAGAATAGTTGGTTTTAGGGCCACTCACCCACCCACTACCTCCAGCTTGCTCACTTCGCTGTAAAGCCTCAAGCAGGCTCCTTAGATCAGGCCCTGTCTTGGTATAGGCTCCGGCTGAACTAAACAACCGCGCTGCTGCCCAGAGGCACTGTCCTGCCAGGACTCTGTCCTCAGGGAGCCCAGCCACACTGCTGGCTTTGTCACAGAGCACAACTGGTGAAATGCCGCCTATAGGAGTGAAATACCCACGGAGCTTCTGATTTCCTAATAACCGTGTGTGCTGTATTCTGCTCTGCATTTCATCATCTGGCTACTTTTCTGTGGCTTGCCAACCTTTGTTTCACTTTTCTGACTTAAATCAGGTTTCTTGGAGTCATTTGAAAGAATGTAAAGAGTTGGGTTTTTTTTTCAGGGAATAACCTCTAAATGTGTGCAGTGGCCTCATAACGCTATCTTTTTTCTTTCTTTTTAGAACTAATATCTCTCTCCTAACCACTTTGCAAGCCCCATAAAAATGCTTTGGGGTACCAGGATCTCCTTTCACTCCTTAACTGAACCAGATGTTCTAGATGTCAGAGGAACTGGTTCTACCACTCAGAGCTTGCTGGCTGTGTTTGGAGGAGTCTCTGCAGCCATTGGAAGGGAGAGTGGGCTGGGGTTGATTTATGAGTTGACAATACCATACTCATTAAGGCCTAAAGTGGCGCCCAGCAGCTACCAAGAGCGTTACCCAATCCCTCTCAAATGCTTCTAACAGACCTTCCAAAGAGAAAAAAATAAAAAGATGACCATCAAATGTAAGGGGACTGGTTTGAAGGGCTTGCATCTGGCTGTCGGGTGTCTTGATCATGGAGGCTGGTTACTGGTGGTTTGCTGTCGAGTGTTCTGGGGCCAGGGTCTATTTTAATAAAAGTGCTTGTCTCATGGAGACGTTATATCCTATATCCTGTCCAACTTTGTCAGCAGATTTTACAAGAAGGCCCCCACATATTGATCCATACAGAAAGTAGACTTCTTCTCTGTCTTTTGTTGAGGTGACCTCTATAGACTGATCAGAAAGTTTTGGAGAGCCACTGTTCATGATCATGTTGAGCCATTTTCTAGATGAGAGGATGGATATTGATTTCACACTGCTTAGACATATTAAGGAAATTGGAGAGAATTAATAGTGAGAATCCATGAAGCCTCGTTTAAGAAGTGAGGTGTCTGCTTAGAAGTGCAGACCACCTTGCTGTGTGCATTCGAGGTGGGCAGTTACCTGCCAGTTGTCATTTTTAAATACCTTGGAGAATTCAGTCTGTTTGGATTATTTTCGATGAATCCTCTAATATGAGTTCTCAGTTCTGATACAGTAGCTGGTTTGCATGAAATGAGGCAACTTTTAGAATGAGAAGAAAAAGAGGACTCTTTTGTAATTAGAGTCAATGTTGGAACAAACTTCATCTGAGGTGAGAGGGAACAGTCGGGAATATGTCTCCATGTCCTGAAGGGTAGTCACAAGTATTCAGAGGGAAACACGTGTGAGACCCCAAGCACAATGCCTGGCAGAGATGAGAGGTGCCCAGCAGATGTCGGCTGTCTCTTTTCCTCTATGTCCTTTAATGTTTTATTGATGAAATGATTGACTCAGCCCCAGAGACTGTACTCTGACCTCTGCTGGGCATTTATCGTTAATGCGACTCATAAAAATAATTACTGGCATTTGCCTATCAACCTAGCATTTAAGGCCCCAAGCAAGTCACCCGCAGGGAGTTTATTCATTCAGCTACTTTAGATGCATTTATCCAGAGCCTGCAGTATGCCTGGCACTATGCTGATAAGTCCTGGGTCACAGAGATGAGCATGCAGACAAGGCCCAACTGAGTGGCCTGGCATTGCCAGCACCTCTCAGGAGCTCCAAAATGATAGATACTGATCAAGCAAATGCTTTCCTCAGGTCCCGCCCATGGTAATTTCCTCCCCCAATAGTTCTTTTTAAATGGAGGATCTCCTCCTGAAAAAAAAACTATCAACAAAGCAGCATCTTGAACTTTTATACTGTACAAGGCCTCACAGATGGTACCGTCATGCTACCATTCCTATGGGAAATGCTCCACAAATCCTGGGGAAGATGGAGAAACTCTATACGCAAAAACAAGACTGGGAGCTGACTGTGGCTCAGATCATGACTCCTTATTGCAAAATTCAGACAAATTGAAGAAAGTAGGGAAAACCACTAGACCATTCAGGTATGACCTAAATCACATCCCTTATGACTATACAGTGGAAGTGAGAAATAGATTTAAGGGACTAGATCTGATAGAGTGCCTGAAGAACTATGAATGGAGGTTCGTGACATTATACAGGCGGCAGTGATCAAGACCATCCCCAACAAAAAGAAGTGCAAAAAGGTAAAGTGGTTGTTTGAGGAGGCCTTACAAATAGCTGAGAAAGAAGAGAAGCTAAAGGCAAAGGAGAAAAAGGAAAGATATATCCCATCTGAATGCAGACTTCCAAAAAATAGCAGGAAGAGATAAGAAAGCCTTCCTAAGTGATCAGTGCAAAGATATAGAGGAAAACAATAGAATGGGAAAGACTAGAGATCTCTTCAAGAAAATTGGAGATACCAAGGGAAAGTTTCATGCAAAGATAGGCTATATATTGTCACCCTGCTTATTTAACTTATATGCAAAGTACATCATGTGAAATGCTGGGCTGGATGAAGCACAAGCTGGGATCACGATTGCTGGGAGAAATACCAATAACCTCAGATATACAGATGATACCACCCTTATGGCAGAAAGTGAAGAGGAACTAAAGAGCCTCTTGATGAAAGTGAAAGAGGAGAGTGAAAAAACTCTGGGTTAAAACTCGGCATTTAAAAAACTGAAATCATAGCATCTGGTCCCATCACTTAATGGCAAATAGATGGAGAAACAGTGGAAACAATGAACAGACTTTATTTTCTTGGGCTACAAAATCACTGCAAATGGTGACTGCAGTCGTGAAATTAAAAGACACTTGCTCCTTGGAAGAGAAGCTATGACCAATCTAGACAGCGTATTAAAAAGCAGGCACCTTATTACTTTGCTGACAAAGGTCTGTCTAGTCAAAGCTATGGTTTTTCTAGTAGTCATGTATGGATGTGAGAGTTGGACCATAAAAAAGCTTAGTGCTAAAGAATTGATGCTTTTGAACTGTGGTGTTGGAGAAGACTCTTGAGAGTCCTTTGGACTGCAAGGAGATCTAACCTGTCCATCCTAAAGGAAATCAGTCCTGAGTATTCATTGGAAGAACTGATGCTGAAGCTCCAATACTTTGGCCACCTGATGCGAAGAAGAACTGAGTCATTGGAAAAGACCCTGACACTGGGCAAGATTGAAGGCGGGAGGAGAAGGGGACAACAGAGGATGAGATGGTTGGCTGGCATCACCGACCTGATGGACATGAGTTTGAGCAAGCTCTGGGAGTTGGTGATGGACAGGGAAGCCTGGCGTGCTGCAGTCCATGGGGTCACAGATGGTCGGACATGACTGAACGACTGAACTGAACTGAACTGAACTGGGTGAGGGCAAGGCTTTCAGCCTACTCGCTGCCTGGGAAGTCCGTACTTAGACTGGTCCTTTCCCTTTCAGGACAGGCGGCCAGGCTTCTCACTGGGCTCATCTCTTTTGCCGCCTCTCTGCATGCTTCGTGTTATTGCTGGAATCACAGTGTACTCCAATTTATGTCTTTACTTCTAGGCCACATTTATGCTTTATCTGGGAACTAAGTCAAGCATAGTATTAATATCTTCTGGTTTTATAATATGTGATTTACTCAAGAAATGAAGGAAAAGTCTTCATTTTCAAGGGCTAACATTGAAAAGGAATTCCTGCTGAAGGTAGCATCTCAAACACAGCTCCATCTGAGAGCCCTTGAGATCTATATCTTGGCCTGCAGAACCTAAACTTGAGGGCCACCACTCTGTGGTTCTAGATAGGACCTTGGAGAAGACACTTGACTTCCCTGGGCTTCAGATTTCAAAATCAAGTGAGGCCCCATAGGGCTCTTGGGCATGGAGGCCCTTTTGTCCCGTTTCTTGTAGACAGGACGCCATCCTCCATGACTTTCCCTGAGTTTCAAAGGGTAGAGTTGCTAATCAAGGGAGGAGCATCCAGAAACCTGCTGAGACAAGATTAAGCCCTGCACACACCTTAATCTTATCAGGGACCCCACCCTTAGACTCTTGTTACAAAACCCCTCACCAAATCCCCTTTGGTTGGAGATACTTAGTTTTTCAAGGCAGGAGCCCTCTGTGTTACCTGTGCCTGGCAAACTAATCAAGCTGTCCTTTTCTGCTTTCCCCCAGAGAGGTTTGATTTAGTTTGATTTATCCCTGGTGGCTCAGAGGTTAAAGCGTCTGCCTCCAATGCGGGAGACCCTGGTTCTATCCCTGGGTCGGGAAGATCCCCTGGAGAAGGAAATGGTAACCCACTGCAGTATTCTTGCCTGGAGAATCCCATGGACAGAGAAGCCTGGTAGGCTGCAGTCCACGGGGTCGCAAAGAGTCGGACACGACTGAGCGACTTCACTTCACTTCACTTCATCCCAAGTGTACAGAGAGGCAGAGCTTTCACATCAGCTTCCCGTTTGTAAACAGGGATAGCAACAGTGCCTGTCTAGTGAGTTTACTATGAGGATCCAGAGAGTCCCGGGCCTAAGAGGTTAGAACAGCACCTGATACACAGTCAGTCCTCAGGGCACTGTGAGTTACTGGGAGATCTTGAATAAGTCAATTTCTGGGTTTGGGTTTGGGTTATTGTTGTTTATTTGCTAAGGCATGTCTGACTCTTTTTTGACCCCATGGATTGCAGCCCACCAGGCTTCTCTGTGAGGGGTATTTCTCAGGCAAAAATAATGGAATGGGTAGCCATTTCCTTCTCCGGGGATCTACCCGACCCAGGGATTGAACCCTAATCTCCTTCTTGACAGCAGGATTCTTTTGGGTTAAAAAGGCAAAAGAGAGGGAGTTAGAGGAGACCATCTCAGTTCTTTCTAATCAAGCATCCTCTAAACCCACTGTTTGCTGGAAAATAGCATCATTTATACCAGTGGCTCAGCGGGTAAACAGTCTCTCTATAATGCAAGAGATATGGGTTGAATCCCTGGGTCAGGAAGATCCCCTGAAGAAGGAAATGGCAACCCACTCCAGTATTCTGGCCTGGGGAATTCCATGGACAGAGGAGCCTGGCAGGCTACAGTCCGTGGGGTCATAAAGCATCGGACACAGCTGAGCACATACACACCTACATACATAAACCCACTGTGGACCCACCCCGGCAGTTTGCTCAGCAATAGATGGATTGAAGCAAGATCAGTTTGATAGCATTGACTTTCTTCCTGAAATCATCAGTTTTAAAAGCATTTGTGGTAACTCAGGGTGGTTTTGGAGAAGGAAATGGCAACCCACTCCAGTGTTCTTGCTTGGAGAATCCCAGGGACGGGGGAGCCTGGTGGGCTTCCGTCTATGGGGTCACACAGAGTCGGACACGACTGAAGTGACTTAGCAGCAGCAGGGTGGTTTTAAGCTCAGTTACTTTCAGGACAGGGCAGAAGAGACAAGTGTTTCTAAGCAAAGGAGTCTTACTCTCCTGAGTCTTTCCAGCATTTGTGTAAGGACTGGGGCCTCTCCTGTTTCTCTCTGAACCTCCCTGCCCAGGGCCTTTTCTTGAAATCCTTACCAGGTTGATGGGAGAAAGAGTAGAAAGATTTCCTTAAGTTTGTTGGCAGTTCTATTGGGTAGGGTGGAATTCTCGAAAGCTTTGTTTTTCCAGTGAGAACATTCCTAGCACTTTCTTTTTTCTAAAGTGTATGTTTCCTGCTTCCAGAAGGTCATTCTTTCGAGAACTTGGAGATACTTTATCCTGACTGATTTCTGGGTCAGTATCACCAGCTAGTGTTCACACTCTGTATTCATGGAGCTGAGTCCTGATTTACATGCAGATATTTGCTCCTACTCTCCCTTTGGGAGGAGACAGGTCTGCTGTCTTGCTATTGTGTGTTTGTGTGTGTGTTTTTAAAAAGATTTGCAAAAAAGTATAAAGAGTATTTGGGGAAATCTTAAGTAAGCAGGAAACCCAAATTATTATTGTTGTTAATAATCGTATTTCACACATTTTGAGTGCTTAGTTTGTGCTAGGCACTGTTCTAGGAGATTTATAGTTACTGTTTTATTTAATCCTCATGAATACCTTCCTATCCAAGGGGCAGGGATTATACTATAGCTCCATTTCAGACAGAGACATTGAGGCTGTAGTGGACCTTGACAAAGGTCACACAAGTGGGAGACACTGCAGCCAGAATCCAGGCTTGGTTTCTGTCCCTGTTCATCTCCCTGATTTCTCCTGAGCAGCTGCTCTCCCGGTGCACTACAGGGCCTGTGCTGCTAAACTCTGTGCTTGGCTGGTGTGATGAGAGCCCTGAAAGAAGCGCTAGTAGCCCCAGGCTTGGGACGTAGCTCCACCACTTGCCGGGTGACCTTGCACAAGTAATTGCCATTCTTTGAAGCGGTCTTTTAAGAGAATTCCTGGTCTTTATGAGGTAGATAATGTACACAGGGCTTGATAAGCAAGAAAGTAACTGTGAAGTTAAGCTGTGAATACCTTGCAAGAGAATTCCAGCCCTTCTTGCTTGCAGTTTATCATTTTTAAGCAAGCTGGCAGTTCGTAGAAGGCCAGTCTGTGAGAGTGACTGAAAAGGGGAGTTTCATGTCTGCAGCCCTCCTCCCTGCCTCCAAGCCCAATGTATGAGCTCCTTCCCTGGGTCCTCAGTTGCTGGAGTGGGATGGGCAGACAGTGGCCCCAGCATCCTCCCAGAGCTCCCCAGGTCAGTGGTCAGCCTGCTCCACCCCACATGGGCCTCTGACTAGCCCCTTCTCAGAGGAAGGGATTCTCCTTTAGGCAGGGGAGCAGGTTGGTTCATTCAGAACTCTGGGATTCACTGTCAGGGAAAAGGTTATCTTTCACAATTAACTTGGAATCTAGTCAGTTAAAAGGAGACAGGAAAAAAAATGTGTTCTATTTTTTTTTGGCTGTGTCCTGAGGCTTGCATGATCTTTGGTCCCCTGGCAGTTAAAGTGTCAAGTCTTAATCCCTGGACTGCCAGGGAATTCTACCCCCTGCCCTTTGTTAAAATAGTTTTCTAGTCTTAAGTGGATGCTGATGCCGCAGCCAAAACTCTAAAACTTTGGCCACCTGATGCAAAGAACTGACTTATTAAGACCCTGATGCTGGGAAAGATTGAGGGCAAGAGGAGAAGGGGGCAGCAGAGGATAAGATGGTTAGGTAACATCACCAACTCAGTGGACGTGAATTTGAGCAAACTCAAGAGGATGGTGAAGGACAGGAAAGCCTGGTGTGCTGCAGCCCATGGGGTCACAAAGAGTCGGACATGACTTAGTCACTGAACCATGAGCAAGTCTTAAGTAAGCTACTTCTGCTCACTGCCCTATTTAGCCTCTGGATCTCAGCGTCTTCAGGGAAGGGGCCCCATGTTCCTGCCCAGCTTAGACTTCCCCGTGCTTTTGCTCTTCCCAGCTTTAAAAAGACACATCTCTATTTTAGACTATAGAAGACTTGTGGGGAAAAGTGATCAGTTCTCATTGTTCTCCCCTCTTCATAAACTGGCCTTATTTAGTAACAGAACTAGGTACACTCCCAGGACCCATTCCACTTTTCAGAAGAGATAAAACCATGATGGGTCTTCTGAATAGCACCTACCTGGTTCAGAAAAAAGAAATAAAAAGAATGAAGAAGAAAGTGACTCATCGGTTACTCTGTTAGTATTAGTGTCTTTGCTATGTTCTTAAGAGGATCACCCTCGTATTTACAAACCATGCTTCTTATGATTCACTTAAATATATCCTAGTTTGCAATGAGAATAATCAGCATGTGATTCAGACTAATACTTTATTGTCTCTATTTGATTAAATGACACTAAATAATGTCACTAAATAATGACACTGAATAATGACTTGTGTCCCCCCTCTCTCTCTCTTTGCTATTTTCAGTAGAGCATGCACCATTTTGAACGTGAATTTTCGGTAAAGTAAGCTATACTGATTTTTCTCACTTTAAAGATGCTCTGTTTCTGTCTGTGAAATGGGACAGTGTGTCTATATCACTGAAGTGATGAACAAACGGGAAAGCTGATTCGAGACGATTTCCTTGTCTGGATATTTAAATGAAATACAGCATCTTTAAAAGGCACCCCAGTGACTTCATTTACATTCATTTCATTTTATCATGACCTTCAAAGTTTTTATTTTCCACTCTGATTTTAGTTTTAAAATACAGCCCTAAAACCTACACATCAACTGCATGGCATTTTGGTATTTTAATTTTGGAAGCCAGCAACTCACAGTCCTGTTGTTTAAATGTGCTGGTTCCTTGTTACTCTTGACGGAAGGGAAAGGATGTTGGGCAATTGCATTCCTGGTCACAGGGAAGCCACTTACTGGCTTTATAACTGATATTAGGGAAAACAGTTCTTTTTTAAGCATCCTTAATAATAATTGGGACATGAATACAGCCTCCCCATCTTTCTAAGGTAAAAGGCAAAGGCAGTTTCACACATCTGGGGGCTGCCTGCTTTGGGGGTCGCTGGCCCCCAATTCCCTCTGAGGGTAGCTGGTAGGCCTGGCGTTGGTCTGAAGGCCAGGTGGTCTCCCCTCCTGAGTGTGAGGACCACGAAGGAACCCAGACCCACAGGCAGTAGTTGACTCACCCCTGTCAAAGTTGGCCCAGGGAAAGGGACTCACAGAGGTCCTTTTGACACGGCTGGGGAAGATGTTTCTGGCAAGGTGTTTCTACCTGTATCTAACCTATGATCTTGCTGCAACAGTCTGTGGCCTGTTTCAGGGCCTCTGCTGGGCTGCCAGGCTCCCATTTGGGGTACTGGGGAGGGTGGAATAGTTAATTCTTGGGGTTTTTGTCTAAGAGAAGGTGAGATTGGACAGATCATGACTGACCTGGTTATCACTGTAGATAAGCTGTTTTTGAGCATTCCTCCACCTGGGGTGTTGGAGGCCAACATTTTGGCAGTCAGTCTACTGTGGAATCTGGTGGTGTCTGCAACCTGGGGATGGGGCTTTAGGAGGCCTCTTGGAGGGGCACTCACTCACATCTGGGAAGTAGGGGAGCCCAGGCATCAGGCTGTTGTCCCAGATTTGTCACAGGCCCGAGAGTCAACTCTGAATTTGGACACTGGTAACATTCCCCCCGCTCCCACATTATGAGCCATGTGTTATAGCTTAAGTCCCAGTGAACCTTTAAAGGAATTTTGTGGACCATAGAAGAGGCATAAAAAGAAAAAAAAGGACAAAAAATATCGATGGGACCTATAATTGGACTGTGAGTCCCTGGGGTGTGTTTTTGCCTCCTCCAAGGTCAGGTGTTGACCTTGACCTTCAGACCTGGATCTCCCTCCCCCACCACCTTCCTGAGGCTTCTGAGCTGCTCCTGGGCCTGATCCTATGTATGGAGATCTGCCCTGGTTGATGCAGGCCCAGTGAGGAGAGGTGGACCTCATGGGACATGGGGCCCTTTACGATTGGTCTGGCCCTCTGTGAGGGCACCTCCGGTGACCTTATTTTTTCCCTTTGGATGAGCAGACTCTCCTTGCACAGCCCCCAGCAGCACAGGTTACCCTGTGGCACTCTGGTCAGTGGATTTATTTATGCTACCTACATATTCAAAGCCACTCATTTAGACAGCCTTAGACAGCCTTAGCCTTTACTTCGGAGAAGGCAATGGCAAGCCACTCCAGTACTCTTGCCTAGAAAATCCCATGGATGGAGGAGCCTGGTAGGCTGCAGTCCGTGGGGTCGCTAAGGGTCGGACACGACTGAGCGACTTCACTTTCACTTTTCACTTTCACACATTGGAGAAGGAAATGGCAACCCACTCCAGTGTTCTTGCCTGGAGAATCCCAGGGACGGGGGAGCCTGCTGGGCTTCCGTCTATGGGGTCACACAGAGTCGGACACGACTGAAGTGACTTAGCAGCAGCAGCAGCAGCCTTTACTTGGACAATGAGGGTCCGTTTCCTGAGCACCACCCCCAGTCCCCAAACTGTAGTAGTGAATGTGCACTTCTAATTTTGAGTACCCGGTAGTAATGAGGCCACAGTCCAGGGTTGGTTCCGCATGAGGGCCAAGCAGTTTAGTTCTTTGCCAAGATGGCAGCCTGTACCAAGTCTAGTCCCCGAGGCCCATCTCTAGCCTCTCAGAGTCCTGGGCTAGAAGGGTGGCTGGTCTCTGGATAGTCAGTTCCGTGCCTTTAGTAGAACAAAGTGCTGTTGCAGCCCTGTCTTCTGGGCTGTAACCTGCCCTGACTCTTCTGTCGGGGTCAAAGCCCAGAGCTGGGAGGCAGAAATGCTGGCGCTCATTCCAGTACATGTTGGGCCCTCCAGGTCAAGTCCAATTCTGCTGCCCTTTTCTGGCCATTGGCTGAGAGTGCTGGGAAGGGGCACTGGGAGGGTATTGGCATCCACTCTGTCCTCTGGGCTCTGCAGTTGAGTTCCAAGAGGCTTCAGAAGCCATCTCCCCTCCTGGTATTTCAATGGTCACTTTCTAAGAACACCCTTCAGAGGAACGCTTGTATGACACACCGGTTTCCCCTGCTCTTCTCATCTCCACAGTCATGTCAGGTTGCAAGTCCTTTTTTATCTCTGCAACCCTAGAACACCAGGCCAGGAGCATCTTCCCATAATCCACCCTGACATACAACATAGAAGAACTTCATCAGTTGTCATCGTATAGAACCAGTGAAATGACGTTTTGTTCATCTGTGTTCACCCTTTATTTGTATTGCCATATTATTATTTGAGAATTTCAAGCACTCCAGAGCATGAGTGTGTGTATCTGTGTGATTCTTTAATTTCAGCTGCCTTTAGGTTTGAGTAAAAGATATAAAGGAAGGTAAGTGGTTTTCTATGAAATACTTTAACCATGGCTTATCATAGTTGGTAAAAAAAGGTTGCTCTTGCTGAAGTATGTTACTGATGGTCCTGAACACCCATCCATATAAAATCAAGTTGTGGTGGGTATGTTCTCCTCTTGTCACCACAGCTCAGGGAGGTGGTGGGGGAGCCATCCAACAGAATGTCTTGCTGGGGTAGCCCTCGGATAGGGGAGAGGGTGAGGCTAGGAACAGAGAGGTGGAGTCACAGGGAGCTGCCCGGTTCACAGGAAATGGGGCACAGGCAAGTTCTTTGAAGCAAGGCCTTTTCTGAACCAAGTGTTTATTTTGTTCGAAGAGGACAAAATTCATTTGTTGATTCAAAAGTATACAGTTCAAGGGCACAATGTCTGTGTACCTGGAAGGAATGTAAGAGAAGTTTCAGATACCTGTTCAGTTTCCTTCTCCTTGCCCTCCACGGTAGAGCCTGCCATTCCAGTCTCCCTGAACACTTCAGCAAAGATGTAGGGTTAGTGCATTTCCATCTTGTAGGGTTGGCTCCCAGTGGATACAAGGGTGTTTGAGGAAGACGCCTCCTTGAGAATGCCATTGCGGGAGAAAGTCCTCTGTCCCTTGCTGAGCATTGCTGACAATTATTAGCATTTTATATTTCTTTCAGGCAACCTAGTACATTCAAGACAGATGGAAAAAAAAAAAAAAAAAGGACCCTCCTGAGGAGCCCATAAGCCAGCAGACAGTGGCTCCTTGCTGAGAATCCTAAGTGGTTTGTCATTTCATGTTAAATCACATCCTTCAAATACTGTGTGTGCTGGAGCAGCTAAAGAACTGTTCATCCCTTTCTAGTAATCAATATTTAGGTAGCTCAGCTGTGCATACAGATGTCTGCCTTTCATTGCTAGCTCAGGAGTAGGCGGAGCTGCCTGGAACCTGCAAAAAGTAGGGAAGGTAACCTTTCTTTTGGGATCATTTTTAAAATCTGGAAATTAATCTATGCAGAGGATGTCACTCTGTGTAGTTTTATGTAATCTGTGATATTTATTTAGTCTTTTCTCACATGAGTGTTAACTTGGGAGAAATGGCAACTTAAATAAAAATCACACAGTACAAAATATCTTGGCCTCTCTGAGGGAAAATGTTTGCAGTCTTCCCCAAGTCCTTTCTGCCCAGGACTGAGCAGGAGCATGTGTGCAGGGCACGTGCATAAATACCGACTGTCCCTTCTCCTCCACAGGGATGTCCGCATTACCTCCACCTCCTCCACCTCCGCCTCCACCAGCAGCAGCTCCCTCACCTCCTGCGAGCACAGAGGCGCCCTCACAGCTTCCACTCCAGGCTGTGAATGGCGTGAGCCGAGGGGCCTTACTCAGCTCCATCCAGAATTTCCAAAAAGGAACTTTGAGGAAAGCCGACACCTGTGATCATAGCGCTCCTAAGATCGGCTAAAGCTTCGTGTTTACACTCGGAGGGAAAATTTTTTTTTTCTTTCCACCTCCACTCCCTGAAGTACCCTCCTTCTGGATGAATAATTGCTGAGCCAGTACAGCCACATACGACTTTGCAGATGCTCACGTAAGGGGTTTTTCAAGAGGGAAACAGTCTTCGAGTAGAATGAAGTCAGGCTGGCATTGCTGCCTTAAGAAATATTTTGCTTCTTGGTTACTATCGGAATCTGGTTCACCCTCTTTTGGTGGGCAGCAGCGTATCAGGATCAGTTATTTCCACCAACTGAAGGAAATGGACAAAAAACAAGAACGATGACAATATTCAGTCACCAAGGTGAATGGCCTTGGTGTTACAATCCCTCCCATCCCACCAGACAGCTCCTAGAACTGCTCCTCTCATAATTTCTCTAAAGCATTTTCTGGTTATTTCTTAGATAAAACTGTTTTTTGCTACCTTTAATTTCATCTTAGACATTAACACTGTAGCCCAAAGCATAGTGATGTCGTTGAGAGTCAGAGAAGCAACCGAGTTCTTCATTTCCCCAAGTAGAAGGTGAAAGTTCACAACATTCTCTCAAGTTCAATCAGGAACTCCATTGTGGTTACAGAACTCAGGGCTGCTAAAGGAACTACTCTAGGCTCTTTGTTCCTTTTAGTTAGTACGTGTTGAACAGACAAAAAAATGTTAACATCAGGAAAATCTCTTGCCAATTCAAGGATCTTCTTAATCTTTAGCATTTAAGTCAAGTTTGGGGTTTGTGGGGGGTCATTATTACAAGTAAATTTGGCATCTATAGAAATCAGTTCTGATTTTTGAAAGATTTATCCAAATATATCATCTTTTTAACATTACTCATTTATTAGAAAGATCCTTTATCCTATGATTTGCTTAAACCCTTAAAATAAATTGCACTTTAAAGGATTATAAATAATCCATCTAAAAAATCAAGTTATACACATCAGTGTTGGTTACTATGCAGAGAGAATGTCATTGTGTATAGTTTCATGTAATCTGTGATAAATGTTCAGCTGTATTTTTTATTAAAATAAACTGTCAAGAAAACGTGTTGTTTTTAGCTTGGCTAGATATTTTAATGGGAAGTTTTTGTACCACTTATGTGCTTCTGTAACTAACTTCCATCTATCTTTTCCATCTCAACTTCTGAGGAGAGCAGTGTATGGCAGAATATTGTGTTTTTTGGCAGTGGGAAAATACCTGACATGAATCTTGGTTTAACTTTGAAGAGAACCTACTGGAATTAGGCATCTGAAGAGTCGGTGGGCAAGTTCCTGTTGTAAGTAAGTGATGCAGTCTAGGAGATTAGCGTTTAGTTCCTGATGGCACTAATTTCTTAACAGAATTCTACGACTTCTATGCCGCATTATCTCAAGAATATAAAAATACCATTAGTCATAGTTAGGAATTCCTTTATTCCTTATCAAAACAATCATAACAGTAAATGTAGATTAAATGCTTTTATTTTTACATATAAGTTATCCTTTTCTGGATATATCTTTCATCAGGACTCTGCCACATTTACACCATGTTCTTCCAGTCAGAGGGTAAAATTGCACATGAATCTTATTCAAAGAACATGGTATTGTAACAGACCAAAAAAACATGGAATTTAGGAGTGGAGAGTTTTACCATAAACACATTTAAACTCCTTCCCAGTAAAAAAAATCTGTTGTTGCTTCAGAGATAACTTTATGAATTAAAAGGTCTTATATGACAATCCAGATGAAGAGTCAGCAAGTATTTTAAGTAAATTCCAATGACCTGAACTTCAAATCCAAACTAGATATTTAGTGTCTTCTTTATTGCAAATATGATGTCTTTAACCTGAGGTACAGAGTTGTCTTCCAGAATCTTTGCATAAGGCATAGGTACGTCGGCACCAGTGACACGAACTGCAGGAGCATCCAGGAAATTGAACGCGGGGCCTAAGAGGGAAGGAGATGCAAATAAGAGAGGCAAGGAAAACCAGCTGAGCCCCACCACCTCAGCACAGCAGGCACGGCTGCCCAGAGAAGGGCAGTCTGAAATCTATGCTAATTACAAAGAATTGTTTATGGTTTGGCTTTTTTTAATTACCCAAAGGAAAAATACCAAGCGCACAAGTTGAAAATTTCAAGTCATTTGATCATCCCTAGCTTTTGCTTGTTTTGTCCTGTAATAAACAATGTTTATTACAGCTTAACTCTTCTAGAATCAGTGTCTCCGAAATACCTTCCATGATCCTGGCACAGATTTCAGCTCCTACTCCGAACTGTGGCCAGCCTCCTTCCACAGTTACAAGGTGATTGGTCTTCATGACACTGGCTTCTATTGTTTCAATATCCATTGGCCTGATGGTTCGCAAATTTATCACCTAGACAGATAATACAGTAAACAGCTTTATAGAGCCACTGCCTACAAATGCAGTTTTATCCCCATAAAGCCACTTCGCTTCTTATGTGTATTCTCAGTTGCACAGTTGTGTCTGAGTCTTGACAACCCCATGGACTGTAGCCCGCCATGCTCCTCTGTCCGTGGGATTTCCCAGGCAAGAATACTGGAGTGGGTTGCCATTTCCTACTCCAGGGGATCTTCCTGACCCAGGGATGAAACCTGCATTTCCCATCAATCTTTGAGTCTAGGGAAATCTGCCTATGTCAAAAGGGAAACTAATTAAAACTCTTATCTCTACTACAAGCAGCTCTATTCACTTACAGAACTCACTTGTCCTCCTGTGGCTTTAACTTCCTCCTCATCCAAACAGTAACTAACACGTGACTGCTTACCAGCTACCAGACACTACAGTAAGTGTAATTCCACAACCACCCTGATGGGACAGTAAATGTATTATCCTCATTTTATGGCTGATGACACTGAGCTTTAGTAAAGTACATCTATAACTTGCTCAAGCATAACCAGCAAGTGGTATCTCCTCTATATCAAAGGGATAGACTCAGTGACTTCTAAGTTTTCCATTCTCCCAACCTCCAGCTCTAAGTGTGGATCTTAACTTGATAAAACAGATACTAAAAAGATTCAGACACTAGGTGGTAAAAAGCTAGGTGTTTAAAAACCAGGTAGGTTCCCACTGTTAAGCTGAGACAGAACTAAGTGACAAAGCAAGATTTTTTATCTAATTAACCTGTTACAGAACTCAAACTCCTCTTTTTGGGTCTTAAATTTAAAGGGATCTTTCTGATTCTTTAAGAACATGTGAATATCCACTTACCTCACATTCAATTCCCTCTTTAGACAGCACTGTTGCAGCTTCTAAGCAGTGGCCCACAGGTCTTGAATGAGCAACTATAGTTACATGTGTTCCTGAAACAAAGTTGTCACAGATCAGAGGTCAGGTTGAAACCAAACACACTGTCCTTCTCTATAGCCAGCTGTGGTTCTTGTTCATTCGTAAAATCTTAAACTCAACTTCATTCCAGTGAGATGAGGAATGTGATAGCCTTCCTGAAAATGAAATACAAATCTACTAGGCTCAGATTTAGAAAACCACAAATACATGGTGCAGTCAGGGCATAACACACTTCAAACTTGAATTCATCCTATAATTTCCTAGTCAAAGTAAAGGTCAGTAACTTCTAGATCGAGTCTGATCAACATAAACAGAAGGAACAGAGTACTAATAATGTTGAAGTATATACTGATTTCTCTTACCTTGCCTTTCTATTTTGGCTTTTCCAATAGGGATCAGAAAATCTTTTGACTGAGCTTCTGAAGGAAGTTCAAAAGGTACTCCATACATCAATTCATTCTCCAGCACCACCACTACAATATATAAATATTTAAACCAACGTAACCACATGACTAAAAATATCTATACACACAATCATTCATTCTGTGAGGTGTTTCACTGTGCTGATTAGGAAGCATCATAGTGTCCAGTAACCTTATGGATGGTTTAGATACAGACTTCTATAGTCTGGTCAATCCTCATTTTACCTCTGGGGTTAAACCAGTGTTATAGGTGTGTAGTAAATTTCTCTCGTACCTAATTGGCCCCCATATAGTCACAGATAAGAAAAACACTTTATTTTTTTCCTATGTTTACTATGTGTGTACATCTCTAACATATGTCTACGCCTAACTTTAATGGTCTTTAATGGTTCCTTCCATGCAGATACTTCATTTTAGTACTCTGATGTTCAAAAGAGATGCACGACACGCCCCTCTACTGACCTGGGTTGTTATCCCGAATGGCTGATTTAATAAGCCCTTTTGCATCCTCTGAACTCCAGGGGCTGACCACCTTTAAGCCTGGGCAATGCCCATACCAGGCAGCAAAACACTGTGAGTGCTGGGCAGCTACACCTGCTGAGGCGCCATTGGGCCCCCTGAAGACTATGGGCACAGACTGAAGGCCCCCTGACATGTAGTACGTCTTGGCAGCTGAGTTTATAACCTGGTCGATGGCTTGCATAGAGAAATTGAAGGTCATGAATTCACAAATGGGCCGTAACCCAGCCTGTCAAATCAAAAATGTTGAAAAGATGTTGAAAAGACTGGAAAACATCAGTTTAGAGTGGCAAATAACCACTTTGCCCCCCCGCCCAACACTCAAGCAATGATTTTAAAAGGTCCTGTTAAAAGAAATCTCTTTGGGTACGATTCACAAAGAAGACTACATACCATAGCTGCACCTACAGCAATTCCAGCAAAACCCATCTAGAAAGTAAAATGCAAATATAAGTAAAAATCCACAAAAATTAGAGTAGTAGCCTTTAACAGACATGCACCTCCAAGGTCTGCTTCCTGATGGAAGGCTTACCTCAGATATGGGAGTATCTATGATCCTCTTATCTCCATATTTCTTCCACAGGCCTCGACTAACCTATAATTAAGCAACGACCCCATTACTTCTAATTGTACTGGGGGCAAATGACCACCTCAATTCTGTATAGTGTTGTTTTTTTTCTTTAGTTACCTTATATGCCCCATCGTACTGGGCAACTTCTTCCCCAAGGAGAAATACCTTCTCATCTCTTTCTAGCTCCTCATCCATGCCTTGATTTATAGCGTCACGAACTGTCACCTGTCACAGGTATGGGAAAGCAGTCAATAAACTACAGGATTACTTAGGATACTACTGAGATTCTCTCTTGACCTAGGCTGCCCACAGCACACGATACAAAAACCATCAATAGAACAGGCTTCTCTTTAAAAGCTCAAAGAATTTAAAAAGTAACATTTCTATTGCTCATCAATGGCAAGCCACTCCAGTACTCTTGCCTAGAAAATCCCATGGATGGAGGGATCTGTGGGAGCATGGATGGAGCAGTCTGTGGGGTCGCTAAGGGTTGGACACGACTGAGCGACTTCACTTTCACTTTTCACTTTCACACATTGGAGAAGGAAATGGCAACCCACTCCAGTGTTCTTGCCTGGAGAATCCCAGGGACGGGGGAGCCTGGTGGGCTTCCGTCTATGGGGTCACACAGAGTCGGACACGACTGAAGTGACTTAGCAGCAGTCTATGATTAGATGTATGAATGAAAAGTATACTAAACACTTCCCTTTTTAATACTTATTGGCCGCACCAGGTCTTAGTTGCACATACAGGATCTTCCCGTTGTGTCACGCGGGCTCTTTCATTGTGGCTCACCGACTCAGCAGCTGCCATACAAGAGCTCAGTAGCAGTGGTGCACACGCTCAGTTTCCCCTGTGGGATCTTAGTTCCCTGAGCAGGGAACCCACGTCCCCTGCATTGCAGGGTGGATTCTTAACTACTGGACCAGCAGGGAAGTCCCCTTTTTCTTAATGACTACCTAATCTTGAGAAATCTGCTTGCTGGCCAGACCAGTTCACAGATGCTTTCCTAAGTAGAGAGTATACTGGATAATGTTATTTTCACATTTGGTATACTGTGGGGCACAGAACAGTCAAGGAAGCCTAAGTAATACTACATATTGAGCACTAACTAAGTGTCAGACATTGCCAAATACTTTGCCTTCTAGGATCTAGGAATTACTCAACTATTAAGGTTGGTAGAATCCTCCAGTAACAAAAATGAGAAAAGAGGGAAATTGCTCAAAAACTTGAACACAGAATTATCATATAATTCAACAAGTATTCCAACTTCTAGATTTATACCCCAAAGAACTGAAAGCAGGGACTCAGATAATTGTACATCAATGTTCACAGCACCATTATTCAAAATCCAACAGGTGGAAACAACTCAGGTGTCCATCCATCAATGGTGAGTGGATAAGAAAAAGTGGTATATGCCTACAACGGAATACTATTCAGCCTTAAAAACTAATGAAATTCTGACACATGCTACAACACGAATGAACCTTGAAAACTGGGTAAGTGAAAGAAGTCAGACCTATAAGGAAAAATATTAAATGATTCCATTTATAGGCCATCCCTGCTGCTGCTGCTGTTGTTAAGTCGCTTCGGTAGTGTCCAACCCTGTGCGACCCCATAGACAGCAGCCCATCAGGCTCCTCTGTCCCTGGGATTCTCCAGGCAAGAATACTGGAGTGGGTTGCCATTTCCTTCTCCAATAGGCCATTCCTGGGCTTCCCTGGTGGCTCAGAGGTTAAAGCGTCTGCCTCCAATGCGGGAGACCCAGGTTCGATCCCTGGGTCGGGAAGATCCCCTGGAGAAGGAAACGGTAACCCACTCCAGTATTCTTGCCTGGAGAATCCCATGGACGGAGAAGCCTGGTAGGCTACAGTCCACGGGGTCGCAAAGAGTCGGACACGACTGAGCGACTGAACAGACGGACAGACAGACTACATGAATTCATCACCACAGAAAGTACCGAGAGGTTAGAGGTTACCAGGGGCTAAGGGAGAGTTACTGTTCAATAAGTACAGTTTCTGTTTGGGACGATGATAAAGTTCTGGTGGTGAATGGACGACATGCTAAATGTACTTAGTGCCACTGAATATACAGTTTAAAATAATAAATTTTGTTACGTATATTTTACCACAATAAAAAATTTTAAGGAGAAGTGAGGGAAGAAGTGTCACGTCTAGTTCCCTCAGATCGGCCATTTGATTCCATTAAGCCTCGCGTGGGTGACATGCGACCCCAGCCTCTGCCCTGGGACCAGGGGCCCCTCCCGGCCCGACTAGCGTCCGGGCCGGTTACCTGCAGTGCAGCCGGCGCGGTCCGGTGGAACCGCCTCCTCAGCAGCCCAGAGACCTGGCAGGGAGAGAGAGAGGACGCTCAGGGGGGAACAGAGGGGGCAGGGTTCGCGCAGGGTCATGGGCAAGGGAGCCGTTGCCTACCTGCTCAAGGGGTCTCCGCACCAACACAGCAGCCACCGCCATCTTGACCGTGTCCTCTAGCCGCTGCCGAAATGACAGCACAGCAGGGCCGCGGACGAGTGGGACCCCGCTCCCCCGCCGGCGCGGGCCAATGGCAGGGCACGACGCCTGCGTGCCCCGCCTCCCGCAGTGCGTCAAGGGCCGAGGGGGCGGGGCCGAGGGCGTGTGGGTGGTCCCAGCCTGCGGCGGCCGGGAAACAGCTAGGGAGCGCCGGCGGCTCCTGGCGCTCGGGGTGCACGCCCGGAGCGCGTCCCTCGGTGTTGGTACTTAGGACGCGGGGACCGAAAGTCAGACGCTGAGGCGTGTAACTCGAGGCCATGAAAACTGCAGGCACAGAAACGCTTTGGTACGAAGTAGCACTTTATACATAATCTGGTGACTGGGTATTTACAATCTGACAAGTTACCCTGGAAACACTGTCTTTTGGTTCCTTAGAATGTGAACTGGAGCTAGCTTTCATGGTGTGCCAGGCATTATGTTAAGTGCTTTATGGCTCACTTAATTCTCATAGGAACCCTCTCGGGTAATTAGTGTTAATATTATTAGCTCCGTTTCTCAGATGGGTAGACTGAATGAAGTAGGGATTAGTTAAAGGAGCCAAAATTTGACTTTAGGACTCCTGACTGTAAAAGGTAGTCTTTCCCCACTGCTTCCTAAAGCAGAAGTTGGGGTCCCAACCTGGGAGGGAGTTACAACAACCTGCATTTAAGAGGGCCTATCACCTGAGAAGAGGGCATCAGAGAATGAGATGGTTGGATGGCATCACCCATACAATGGACATGAACTTGGGCAAACTTTTGGGAGATGGTAAGCAATCAGTCCATTCGAAAGGAGATCAATGCTGGGTGTTCATTGGAAGGACTGATGCTAAAGCTGAAACTCCAATACTTTGGCCACCTCATGTGACGAATTGACTCACTGGAAAAGAGTCTGATGCTGGGAGGGATTGGCGGGGGGAAGGAGAAGGGGATGACAGAGAATGAAATGGCTGGATGGCATCACCGACTCGATGGACATGAGTTTGAGTGAACTCCAGGAGTTGGTGATGGACAGGGATGGACAGGATGCTGTGATTCATGGGGTCACAAAGAGTCGGACACGACTGAGCAACTGAACTGAACTGAACTGAAGGGACAGGGAGGCTTGACATGCTGCAGTCTATGGGGTCACAAAGAGTCGGACACGCCTAGTGACTTAACAGCAGCAACATAACCTGACTAGGGAAGCCTCTGGAAGCTTTATCTCATTGGTCTCATTTCGACTTGGGGGTGAGAGGAATGGGTCAGGTAGGACCTCTGGGGACTCCCCCAGTCCTCAGTCTTGTCCAGGACATTTCACAAATTATGAGGGCTGCGAGCTGCTGGTCTGCAGCCTGAGAATCTGGGTTTACTGTAAGTACCCCGAGAAGCCAGTGCAGCAGGGGAGAGACTAGGTCACAGGAGTCTGGTTGCTGAGTGAGAATGAGAGGAGCGGGGCAAGGGCAGAAGCAGGGAGACCCCAGGGCGTCTTTGGTAGAGAGAACTGGAATAGAGGACGGCTTCAGCATCAAGAGGAGGTGACAGGTTTAAGATCTGTTTGGGACTGCAATCAATAGGGTTGCCATGAGGGAAGGGGAAGAGTTGAGGAAGATTTGGGTTTTCTTTGTTTTTGTTTTTGTTGTTGGAGGGGTGGGGGAAGGGCGGAGACTAGGTGTAGGTGGGAGGTAAGAATCTATTCTGAATAAGCTGTATTTAGGCAACTGGCTCATACTCAGGTTGAATGTTTGGAGCCTGGAGCTAGAGGCTAGGTAGTGCTTGAGAAATAAATTTGGACACAGCTGCTTAGGCATGGCTTTTAGTCTCTGGGCTTTTGCTTCATCATCTTTAAAATGGAGAGTTTGTCTCTAAGATGTGAAGTCAACACGTTCTGTCTTCCTCACCTGACATCATTGCCTAGTCTCTTCAGTCTGTGGACTGAAATAAAAACACACAATGTGAGAGCTGTGAGGTTCGTTTTATTTGGGGACTTAATGAGGACTATACCCCAGGAGACTGTGATTTGGAGAAGGGTATGCAGTCTGGCACACATCTGGGTAGAAGGTTACTGCTAGTCATGAGTAGATATTTTAGTTAATGATTTTTAGTGCTTTTCCAAGTATGGTGAGATGCAAAAAATTGGGTTCATAAGCTTTTCTCTTGAAATTATCTGAAGGCCTGTTTTACCAGGTTTTCTCAGAGCTTAGAGTGCCTCAGTGTCAGTGTTTGCCCTGAATTCCTTTCAGGGTATGTTGATGGTCAGTAGTGGCAGTGGCTAATAACTCAGCTGTTGTAGAGCACAATGGCAAGCAACAGTCTTTACCTGTGAAGTCCTTAACAGGAAACCAGTACTTCTCCGGCAGCCACACAGCATCCTCGGGAATATCCTCGCATGTGAAATATCACCCCTCACTGGTTCCTGGGTTCTGCTTAGAACAAAAATGTAAGTCAGTTCTCTTGCCTCTCTCACCTCTCCCACCATCCAGCACTAAAAGATTTCAGAATTAAAATTACAAAGCAAAAGGAGGTATCAAGCAAGGTAAGGAAAGAAAGGCCTAAAGAGAAACCAAAAATATGGACTGTGAAGTAGACAGAGGACAGTATTCTTGGACTTTATTTACACAGAGATCCTAAAAAGCCAAGAATCCACTTGAATCAGAACGGGAGTAGCAACTCTAGAGGACTCAGCCGGCCTCAGGTGAGAATTTCCTTTAAAATAATGACTGCAAACATTTCAGACACATTGAATATCTTCATCTGTATATATGCATTCCTTTCAAACTCTATAAATGGCCAGTTTGGGAAAGCCAGGCATAATTTTATGTTTTGGAGTAAAAAGCACAAAAGTTGGACGTGCTAAAGTGTAAATCCATAATCTTTTTAAAGCCAGTCTACATTCATAGGCTCACTGAATTATACAGAAAAGGATTGGAAAGTATAAGTTGGCTAACTAGGCCACTTCACTCTTGCAATTACATCTTTCAAAAGTTTCAGGAACATTTGTCCTCCAGTATCTTTGGGTTGTCACTCATCAGAAAGTCCTTCATCCAAAGTTACATTCTCCACGGGGTTCCACAATTATTATTATTATTTTGGTTGTTGCAAGCAGAGTTTATTAAAGATTTTTCACTCCATCTTTTTAGCTATAACTTAAACACATTAAAATGCACATTTCTACCACCTCAGAAAGTTCTCTCATGTCTCCTTCTGAGTAATTCTCCACTCAATTCAATAGACAACCACTGATCTGATTTCCATCATCATATTTCCATTGGCCTGTTTTAGAACTTGAAACAAATGGAGTTATATTTGTTTATATTTATATTTATATATATAATTGGAGAAGGAAATGGCAACCCACTCCAGTGTTCTTGCCTGGAGAATCCCAGGGACGGTGTCGCCTGGTGGGCTGCCGTCTATGGGGTTGCACAGAGTCAGATACGACTGAAGTGACTTAGCAGCAGCAGCAGCATATATATAATTATATTTGTTGTATACCTTGTGCTCTTGTGTTTGGCTTCTTTAGCTCAAATGTTACTGACATTGATTCATCCATGTTAAATCTTAATACTTTACTCCTCTTTTTATTCTCATAACTTTTTCTTTTGGGAGATCTTAAGACCCACAAGAAATATAAAAATACGAAGAGTGTACAGGAGTTTTCATGTACCTTCCCTCCAGCTTTGCTCAATGGTAATATTTTATATTGTTTGTTGTTATTGTTCTGTCACTAATTATGTCTGACTTTTTGGTGACCCCATGGACTGTAGTCCCGCCAGGCTCCTCAGTCCATGGGATTTCCCAGGCAAGAATACTGGAGTGGGTTGCATTTCCTTCTTCAGGGGATCTTCCTGACCCACGGATTGAACCTGAATCTCCTGCTTTGCAGGCAGTTTCTTCACTGCTGAGCCACCGGGCAACTGACTGCCGTCTTGCCTGGGAAATCCCATGGACAAAGGAGCCTGACTGGCTACAGTCCATGGGGTCACAAAAAAGTTGTACATGACTTAGCGACTAAACAACAACAAAAATATTTTATGTACTATAGCTTGTTGTTGAAACCCAGAATTAACACTGGTACAATACTAGTTAGGTAGACACACTATTCTGCTTTCACTAGTTTTTATATGCATTTTTACGTATGTGTGTGTGTGTGAATAGTACTACAAAATTTTTTCATCTGTACAGATTTATGTGCCACCAGCACAATCAGAGTACAGAATCATTTCATCACTATAGAGAAGCTCCCTCTGTAGACACACAGACACCTTCTCCCACCCCTAACTCCACTGTTCTCTTCTTAACCACTTTAATTTATTATTTCAGGAATGTTTTTTACCTGGAATCATGCAATATGTAATTCTTTGAGACTGACTATACTTACTCACCCTAATGCCCTGGGGACCCATTCAAGTAATTCTGTGTATCAACATTTCATTCTTTTTTATTGCTGAGTAGCTGTATGGCTTTGTCAGTTTATCCATTCATCCAGTGAAGGACTTCTGAGTTGTGTTCACTTTTAGTTATTTCCTGTATAGCTGCTGTGAACATTGGTTTACAGGTTTTTATGTGAACTTAAATTTTCATTTTTTTGGGTATCCAGCAGTATGATTGCCTGTTAAGTGTGTGTTTAACTTTTAAGAAATTGCCAGACTTTTTCCAGAGTGGCTGTACCATTTTAGGTTTCCTCCAGCAAGGTATGAGAAATACAGTTGCTCTGGGATCCTTCCCAGCACCTGATATTGTCAATAATTTTTATTAAGGCATTCTAATCAATGTGTAGTGGTGTCCCTTGTGATTTTAATTTGCATTTCCCTAGTATTTAATGATACTGAACACCTTTTAAATCCAGCATCTCACATGATGTATCCTGCCTATCAATTAAATAAGCACAGTGACAATGTACAGCCTTGACGTACTCCTTTCCTAATTTTGAACCAGTCCATTGTTCCATGTTCAGTTCAAACTGTTGCTTCTTGACCCACATACAAGTTTCTCAAGAGGCAGGAAAGGTGGTGTGGTATTCACATCTCTGTAAGAATTTTTCAGTTTGTTGTGATCCCCACGGTCAAAGACTTTAGTGTAGTCAGTGAAGCAGAAGTAGGTGTTTTTTTGGAGCCCCCTTCCTTTTTCCATGATCCAGTGAATATTGGCAGTTTGATCTCTGTTTCCTTTGCCTCTTCGAAACCCAGCTTGTACATTTGGAAGTTCTTCGTTGATGTTCTACTGAAGCCTAGCTTGGAGGATTTTGAGTATTACCTTGCCAGCATGTGAAATGAGTGCAATTGTGTACTAGTTTGAACATTTTTTGGCATTACTTTTCTTTGGGATTGGACTGAAAACTGACCTTTTCTGGTCCTGTGTCCACTAATAAGTTTTCCAAATTTGCTGACATATTGAGTGCAGCACTTAACTGCATCACCTTTTAGGATTTTAAATAGCTCAGTTGGAATTCCATCATCTCCACTAGCTTTGTTCATAGTGATGCTTCCTGAGGTCCACTTGACTTCACATTCCAGGATGTCTGGCTCTAGGTGAGTGACAGCACCATCGTGGTTCAGTCAGTTCAGTTCAGTCACTCAGTTGTGTCCGACTCTTTGCGACCCCACGGACTGCAGCACGCCAGGTTTCCCTGTCCATCATCAGTTCCCAGAGCTTACTCAAACTCATGTCCATCGAGTCAGTGATGCCATCCAGCCATCTCATCCTCTGTCATCCCCTTCTCCTCCTGCCTTCAATCTTTTCCAGTTTCAGGGTCTTTTCTGGTGAGTCAGTTCTGCGCATCAGGTGGCCAAAGTATTGGAGTTTCAGCTTCAGCATCAGTCCTTCCAATGAATATTCAGGACTGATTTCCTTTAGGATAGACTGGTTGGATTTCCTTGCAGTCCAAGGGCCTCTCAAGAGTCTTCTCCAACACCACAGTTCGAAAGCATCAATTCTTCGGCCCTCAGCTTTCTTTACAGTCCAACTCTCACATCTATACATGACCACTGGAAAAACCACAGCTTTGACTAGATGGACCTTTGTTGGCAAAGTAATGTCTCTGCTTTTTAATATGCTGTCTAGGTTGGTCATAGCTTTTCTTCCAAGGAGCAAGCATCTTTTAATTTCATGGCTGCAGTTACCATCTGCAGTGATTTTGGAACCCAAAAAGTAAAGTCTCTCACTGTTTCCATTGTTTCCCCATCATGGTTACCTGGGTCATTAAGACTTTTTTGTATAGTTCTTCTGTGTATTCTTGCCACCTCTTCTTAATCTCTTTTTCTGCTTCTGTTAGATCCTTACTGTTTTTGTCATTTACTTTACACATCCTTGCATGGAGTGTTCCCTCGATATCTCCTTTGCATTGTTCACTTAAGAAGGCTGTCTTAGCTCTCCTTGGTAATCTCTGACACTCTGCATTTAGTTGGATATATTTTTACCTTTGTCCCTTGCCTTTTGTTTCTCTTCTTCATTCAGCTATTTGTAAAGGCTCCTCAGAGAGGAGCGTTTCTTTTTCTCTGGGGTGGTTTTGGCCACTGCCTCCTGTACAATGTTACAAACCTCTTTCCTTGGTTCCTCAGGCACTCTGTCTACCAGATCTAATCTCTTAAATCTATTTGTCACCTCCCCCCTATATGATGTTAAAGGATTTGATTTAGGTCATACCTGAATGGCCTAGTGGTTTTCCCTACTTTCTTCAATTTAAGCCTAAATTTCAATAAGGAACTCATGATCTGAACTACCGTCAGCTCTAGGTCTTATTTTTACTGACTGTATAGAGCTTCTTCATCTTTGGCTGCAAAGAATATAATCAGTCTGATTTTAGGATTGACCATCTGGTGATGTCCATGTGTAGAGTCGTCTCTTGTGTTGTTGGAAGAGGGTGTTTGCTATGACCAGTGCGTTCTCTTGACCAAACTCTCTGTTAGCCTTTGCCCTGCTTCATTTTGTACTCCAAGGCCAAATTTGCCTGTTATTCCAGGTATTTCTTGACTTTTTACTTTGCTTTCCAATCCCCTATAATGAAAAGGACATCTTTCTTTTGGTATTAGTTCTAGAAGGCCTTGTAGATCTTCATAGAACCATTTGACTTCAGCTTCTTTGGCATCAGTGTTTGGGGCATAGACTTTGTTTACTGTGACATTGAATGGTTTGCCTTGTAAATGAACTGAGATCATTCTGTCATTTTTGAAATTGCACCTAAATACTGCCTTTCAGACTCTCTTGTTGACTGTGAGGGCTACTCCACTTCTTCTAAGGGGTTCTTGCCCGCAGTAGTAGATATAATGGTCATCTGAATAAACATTCTTGTCCATATTAGTTCACTGATTTCTAAGATGTCACTGTTCACTTTTGCCAGCTCCTATTTGACCACATCCAACTTACCTTGATTCATGGACCTAACATTCCAGGTTCCTATGCAATATTGCTCTTTACAGCATCAGACTTTACTTTCACCACCAGCAAGTAGAAGTGTTAGTCGTTCAGTCGTGTCCTTCTCTTTGTGATCCTATGGACTGTAGCGTGCCAGACTCCTCTGTCCATGGTGTTCTTCAGGCAAGAATACGGGAGTGGATTGCCTTCTCCAGAGGCTCTTCCTGACCCAGAGATTGAACCTGGCTCTCCAGCATTGCAGGCAGATTCTTTACTGTCTTAGCCACCAGGAAAGCCAGACGCATCTACAATTGAGCATCGTTTCCACTTTGGCCCAGCCGTTGTGTTCCTTCTAGAGCTATTAGTATTTGCCTCTGCTCTTCCCCAATAGCATGTTGGACACCTTCCAACCTTGGAGGCTCATCTTCCAATGTCATATCTCTTCCTTTTCATGGATTACAGCCTTGTCGGAGTGAAGGGGCCTGTGTAACTCAGTGAAGCTATGAATTATGCCGTGCAGGGCCACCTCAGATGGACGGGGCATAGTGAAAACTTGAGAAAACGTGCTCCACTGGAGGAGGAAATGGCAACCCACTCAAGTATTCCTGCCTAGAGAACCCCATGGACAATATGAAAAGAAATTATAATCAACTAAAAATAACTGCATGTGTGTGCAACTGGGGCAAAATACGACAGCAAGATACAAAAAGGCCAAAACACAACCCGTTTCTGTATTCTTGACTGGAAAATCCCATGGCCAGAGGAGCCTGACAGGCTATTGTGCGTGGGGTTGCTGAAGAGTCAGATACAACTTGGTGACTAAAGACAACTGCCACTTCTGCGGTGCCGGGAACAAAAGCAGGATACCAAAATCCCTGCACACAGTACCTCCAAGGGTGTGGGCAGAATACCGTAACCACCGCCCTCTATCTTTACACCATTTAAGGAGCCACCTCACAATTCTCCCTTGGGGAAGGGGGACGAACAAGAGCACCAGTTACTTGTTCTCAGTCCCTTGTGCTGTGGCTCGAGTCCCCATAAAGCTTTACCCAAATTCCTTGTCTTTACCCAAATTCTTGCCTCTTATCTATTTCTGTTGATTAAAGAGTCCAATGACCCGACTGGTAACAGTAGATCTCTGACGTAATGCTCTGTTGATTGAATCTGCAGGTATGGAATCTGGATACTGAAGGCTGGCTGTATATTCTCCTAGTCTGTGGCATATCTCATCATTTTTCAACAGTCTTTCAGAAGAAAAGGGTTTATATTTTGATGAAATTCAGTTTACCAGAGTTTTCTCGTATGGATCATGTTTTGATGTCATCTCTAAGAACTTTGCCCAACACCAGGTTGCAAAACTTCTTTGATGCTTGCTTTTTAAGTTTTACAGTTTTCTGTTTAGATCTGTGGTTCATTTTGAGGTAATTTTTGATGGTGAAGGGCAGGGAAGCCTGGCGTGCTGCAGTCCATGGGGTCACAAAGAGTTGGACACGACCGACAGGCTGAACAGGAACAGCAGTGAAGTTTAGGTCCAGAGTTTTTTAAAAAAACTAATATTTGATTGCCCTGGGTCTTCATTGCTACGTGCGGCCTTTTTCTAGCTGTGAAGAGTGGGGACCGCTCTCTAGTTGCAGTGCATGGGCTTCTCTTTGCAGTAAAATTTTCTTGGTGATGAGCACTGGCTCTTGTCACACAGGCTTCAGTAGCTGTGGCTCTCGGGCTTAGTGGCTGCATGGCATGTGGAATCTTCCTAGACCAGGGATTGAACCTGTGTGCCCCTCACTGGTAGGCAGATTCTTATCCACTGTTCCACCAGAAAAGTCTCCAGAGTTTCTTACGTGTGGATATCCACTTGTTTAACATTATTTGCTAAGAAGACCATCTTTTCTCCACTGAATTGCTTTCACACCTTTGTGCAAAAATCCGTTCGTTGTTTTGAGTGGTGAAGTCGGACTCTTCTGTCCCATTGGCCTCTGTGTTTATCCCTTTTTCAGTCTTATACCAGCTTAGTTACTCCTGCTGTGAGGTGATTTTTAAAATCAAGTAATGTGAGTGTTCCAACATTTCTTTTTCAAAGTTGTTTCTTTCACAATCAGCTTATCTGAAGCTACCAAAAAAATCTTGATAGAATTTTTATTGAAACAGTGTTGAGTCTATAGAACGTTTTAAAAAGAGCTAGTACCCTATTTACTTCAGTCTTTGATTTTTTTTTTAAATCAGCCTTTTGTAGTTTTCAGCATGCACATCTTACACATATTTTATTTCTGTCCTTTTTAGGCTATTGTAAATGTTATTTTTAATAATTTTGGTTCCTAGGGACTTTCCTGGTGCCTCAGTGGTTGAGAATCTGCCTGCCACTGCAGGGGATGCAGGTTCAGTCCCCTATCTGGAAAAATCCCACATGCTTCTGGGTAACTGAGCCTGTGTGCCACAGCTGTTGAGCCCATGCACGGCAACTACTGAAGGCTGTGCTCCCTGGAGCCCATGCTCTGCAACAAGAGAAGCCACCACCCTGCAGTTTGAGAAGAGAGTAGCCCCTGCATGCCACAGCTGGAGAAATCCTGCACGCAGCAACGAAGACCCAGCACAGCTAAAAGTGAACAAATTTTTAAAAACTTTATTTTTTTAGGTTTTTGGTAGTTTACTCCTAATATGTAGAAATGTGGTTGATTTTCAGGTATGGACATGATGTTCTGCAACTTTGCTAAACTCATTTGTTGTTTCCAGAAGAAGCTTGTTTTGTATGTTCCATGGGATTGTCTGCTTAGACAATTATGTTTGTGAAAGAGACAATTTTCTTCTGTCTTTCTAATATTTTGCCTTTTGTTTCTTTTTCTTCCCTTTTTTGCTGCCATTCTAGTACCCATGTTGAATAGGAGTGGTGAGAATGGACATCTTCACCTTCTTCCCCATAGTAGAGGAAAAGCATTCACTCTTTGACCAGTAAATGTGATGTCTGTTTAAAATTTTTGTATGGATGCTTATCTAGGCTAAAGAAGTTCCCTCTGTTTCTTAGTTGCTGAGTCCTTTAATCATGAATGGCCATTGCATCTTTGTCAAATATTTTCCCTGAATCAGTTTACTAATATATAATCATTTGATTTTTCTTCCTTAGATTGTTAACATTGTGGAGTATGTTGATTGATTTTCAAATATTGAAGCAATGTTGCATTGCTGGTGTACACCGTACTGGGTCATGGTGAGCTCTGTGTAAAGATACACATGCACACGCATATATATTGCTGTGTTTTGATTTGCTAGTTTTTTGTGGAATTTTATGTGTATGTTTATGGAAGATTCTTGTGTTGTCTGATTTTGGTATCAGTGTAATGGTGGGCTGCCTCAAACGAAGTTGGAAAGTGTTCCCTCCTCCTCTGTTTTCTGAAGGAGGTTGTATAGAATTGGTTTTATTTCTTCCTTAAATGTTTGGTAGAATTTATATTTGAAACCGTCCAGAGATTTCTTTCTCATGGAGCTTTTGACTATAAAATCTGTTTCTCTAATAGAATTATTCAGGCTGTTTATTCTTGGGTAAATGTCAGATGCTGTTATTTTTCAAGGACTAAGTCCAGTTCATGTAAGTTGCCAAATTTATACATGTTGATTTGTTCACAAAATTCACTTCTATATTCTGTAGGGTTTGTAGTGATATATCCCACTTTTCATTCCTGAAATTAGTAACCTGTGTCTCTCTTCCTATTTGTCAGTCTGGCTAGAGAAGATTCATATTTTACATTTTTGCAGGTAATCCAGATGATTTGGATTTCCACCTGCCTGCTGTGGGCTGTGGTTCCAAAGTGAGCTCAGTTTTTAAAGTTCCAAATTAAAAAAAAAATTATTATTTACTTATTTTTGGCTGCATTGGGTCTTTGTTATTACATGCGGGCTTCTCGTTGCGTTGGCTTGTCTTGTTGCAGAGCATGAGTACAGGCTCAGTAGTTGTGGCTCAAGGGCTTAGTTACCCTACGGCATATGGGATCTTCCCAGACCAGGGATTGATCCCATGTCCTCTGCGTTGGCGGGTGGATTCTTTATCACTGCACCACCAGGAAAGTCCCCAGCTGAGTTTTTAAAGCATTTGCAGTGCTATTTGGATCAGTCCTACATGTGTACCACCCAGTGGTCACTTGGGGACCTTTGGTTGTATGTTACCTCATAGCTCAGTTGGCAAGGCTTTGGTATGCTGTGTAGGGTCAAACCTGTACACGTAAGCTCCAGGGTGAGTCCAGAAGCTCACATATAACTGTCTAGGATGTCTCTCTCGATCTCCCTCATCTCTGTAATGTGCTCAATACCTTCTGATGCCCTTGACCCTCCCTTCCTAGTCCCCCAGCTGGAAAGATAACTATATTAGTTTCCCCAGGCTTCCATAACAAAATACCACAAGCTGGGTGACTTAAGCAACAGAAGTTGATGTTTTCACAGTTCTGGAGGCTGAAATTCCACGATGAAGTTTCCTGCGAGGATGGTTTCCTTTGCAGCCTGTCTCCTTGCCTTCTTGTTCTGTCCTCACACGGTCTTTCCTGTGTATGCCCATGTCTGTGTCCCAGTCCACTCTTCCTATAATGATACCAACCATGTTGGATTAGGCCCTCCCCTAATGACTTCATTGTACCTTCATTACCTCTTTAAAGGTCATCTCCAACTGCTGTGACATTCTGTAATACTGAGGGTTATGACTTCAGTATAGGAACTTGATGGGGGTACAAGTCCGCCAATAACAGCGTGGCTTTGGTTCGTCTGCTCTGTTGGGCACTGCTTATTGCTGTTTCTGCATCTGGACCAAGGAGGACAGGAGAGAGACAGCAGTGGTATTCTCTCCCTGCTCTTGGAATCCCAGCTCCTCTGCTTAGAGACAGATTTCCCCTCCCTTAGAGTTTTAAGCATCTGACCACCCACTGCTGCCACAGCACTAAGGTATTGCATGCAGTCTAGGGCAGGAAACAGAAAAAAGAAAATCAGAATTGAAATGGAATATTCTCCCGACGCCCCCACCCCCCAGATCAGAAAGAGGGGGCTTCTCTTGGAACTCTTTCTGTCTGCACCCAATGAAAACTTCTGAGTTTTGAGCAGGTGCCTTTGAATTTAGGCCAGGCAATGCTGAAGGGAGAAAACCCGAACTCCCCACCAGTTTTATGGACTTCTGAATTCTGGTCTTTTTTCTGATTCACCTGCAACCATTTGCTTTATACCATGCTTGGGTCACTGCTCTCTACATTGAAAGGGTCTGTAGGTGCAGTGAGTATGGTAGCTAGGGCAGAGTGTGTTTACTCTAGCTTTCCTTGAATCTTCACCATGTACTTTGGCATATATGTTAACTTTTCTCTTAAAAAAAAATTATATATATATATATACTTATTTATTTACTTACTTGGCTGCACCAGATCTTAGTTGTAGCACATGGGATCCAGTTCCCTGACCAGGAGTTGAACCTAGGCTCCCTGCATTGTGAGCAAGGGGCCTTAGCTACTGGAACTGTGCATTTTAAATTGTGTTCAAGATTGTCATGTTGATTTCCAGATGTAAATTCCAATAAAGAGTGTCTGAAAGTGGCTTTTCCCCTGCAGTTTTGCTGATACTCACATGTACTCGTTTCTACATTGACATCTGTATTAGAGGTCCACAGGTAGGAGCAGGCATCCCAGTGCTGCCACTTGCCTTGAGCTCATTGCTTGTGGCATCTGTACATCATCTCTCATCTGTCAAATGAGTGTCTTGAGTCTGCTTGGGCCACTATAGCAAAATACGGTAGACATTGTAACTTATAAACAACAGAAATTTATTTTTCAAATTTCTGAAGACTGGCAAGTCCTAGATCAAGGTGTCAGCAGATATGGTGTCTGGTGAGAGCCTGCGTCCGGATTCATAGCTGTCCATTTTGTTGGTGTCTTCAGATAGCAGAAGGCATGAGGCAGCTCTCCAGGGTCATCTTTTTGTTTTTAATAAGGGCACTGATCCCATTTATGAGGGCTTTGCTTTGGGACCTAATCACCTCCCAAAGATTTCATCTCTAAATATGTTACCTTGGGGATTAGATTTCGATGTATGTATTTTGTTGGGGGGGCAATACATTCAGTTTATTGCAGTGGAGATAGCAGTGCCTTCCATTCAGGAGTGAGGGGCAGGTGAGTTCCCCAGTTCTCTCTCTACAAGGACTGGAGGAAGTCTCTGGGTTCATGGGCAGCTGGCAGGCCTGTGAATATCTGTAGGCCTGAGACCTCAGAGAGAGATTGGTCACGGCCAGCAGAGCAAGTAGTGGCTCAGCTGGTTTATCTACAGCTTGTTTCCCCTAGTGGGGAAAAGGGTTCGTCTGACCGAATATAGTTCAGTATGTGGTAAAAACCCACGCAGTCAGAGATGCTCAGTAGGTCTATAAATCAATCAATCAGCATATAATGTAAATAAAGGAACATAATGTGTCATATATTGCATATAAGTGTGTAGAGAAAGAGAGGCCTAGCTAGCATTGAATCTCTACTTCGTTTTTACCACATACTGAATTGTATTTTCCCTGGAGAATTTCATGCATGGAGGAGGCTGGCGGGTTACAGTTCATGGGGTCGTAAAGAGTCAGACACAACTGAGTGATTTTCACTTTCATTTATATATATATATTCATGTATATTATTATACATGTTAACATATATTAATATATGTATAGTGTATATTTGCATATTATGAATTACATATGTTATTTGACATATTTAGAAATCTAGATAGCATGTTTGTTTTTTTACTATATACCGAGGTGCATTTTATATTTATTGTACTTTTTTTGAGATCAGAAAACAGTGAAAACTCACTACAAGATGGTCTATGGGAAGAGGTGAATATCTGTAGTCATGGAGGGATTTTCTCAGAGCAGCCCAGAAGGATCTAGTGTCATGGCCACCCTCTGCCTCCTCCCTGCTCTCCTGCCTGCCTCTAACAGGGTGGTCTGTAGGCTTTGTCACTTTCCTTCAACGTAGGATGACCGTTCTGCTCTGGACCTGCCAGGAGCCTTTCAGGAGCTCAGAGTTTGGAAAAGTGGGAAAAAGGCTACATTGGGAAAAGGCCAAGATGCCAGACCCTTCTGGGGGCCCTTGGTGCCTGGACAGGTTGGAGTCGCTGAGATTTTTAGAGCCCCGTTGTCTGCTTCATAACAGCCGTGTGCTGTCTGTGCTGCTCGCCTTGGGCTGAGCAAAGGCGATGAGTTGACTATGGAATCTAAAAGAAGGGAAATATAAGAATGATTGTGCTGTTGCTGCTGTTTACTTGCTAACTCATGTCTGACTCTTTGCAACCCCATGAACAGTAGCCTACCAGGCTCCTCTGTCCATGGGATTTCCCAGACAACAATACTGGAGTGGGTTGCCATTTCCTTCTCCAGGGGATCTTCCTGATCCAGGGATTGAACCCGCGTCTCCTGCTTGGCAGGCAGATTCTTCACCACTGAGCAACCAGGGAAGCCCAAGAATGACTATAGTTAGCATTTATTTATTGAGTGGGTGCTCTGTTCTTGGCACCGTGGCAGGTATGTCTTATTTAATGTAGTGATCCCTCACAACTTCTCTCAGAGGTGGTTGTTATTACTAATATATTTATTTCTATTGATGGTATACTCTATACAGAATTCAAAGGGCATAAAGATTTTTGCTGTGAGTCTCTAATTTAATAATTCTGGCAAATTAATAGTAGAGATAAAACAAATATGGTAAACGGTAACGGTTGTAGAATCTAAGTGGTCAGAATGGTTATTATACTATTATACTATTCTTTCAACTTTTCTGTATGTTTGAAACTTTTTCATCCCAAATTTGGGGGTAGGGAAAGTGAATTTCCCCTATCCCCATCTCTCTTATGACATTTTCCTTGCAGGAGACAAGCACTGCTACTAGTTTCCTGCTTCTCCTTGAAGAGGTAATTCGAATTTTATGAGTGTGTTCACACACACTTAGATTATGTCTGGTATTGCATTGGCAGACATTAGGTTTGGAAGCTTTAGAAGGGTGCTGCCTAGAAAAGGTCATGCAGGTGAATTCCCACAGACCCTTTCCTGGGGTACGGAGACTGTTTTGTTCCCGAGTTTCACCTGTAGAGGGCACCCTCTCCTCATGACTGGCAGCAGCAAGCTGCAGCAAGTTCAGAAAGGACCTTCTCAGGGCTTCTGCCACGTGACTCATGAAGAAGGGGTCCTCTAAAAGTATAAATACTTCTGTTCTCTGGCCTTAGCCACATTTTTTGTGGGAAGCAAAGCTCAGACTCTGAGCCCACATTTTGGTTTTGCAGCAGCAAAGGGAAAGGTTGCTCAGAAAGCTTCACCCACATGCTGTACCATGAACTTTCAGAGGATGAATAAAACTCTCCATTTCCAGGCACAAGAAACACTTCATAGCATCCTGGACATTTTGATGTTGATTACTTGTCTAGAGTTAAAAAAGTCTTTTTTGGCCAAAGGAAAGCCATTTTGTTTAATATGTTGAAGTGAAGTGAAAGTTGCTCAGTCGTGTCCCACTCTTTGTGACCCCATGGACTATATAGTCCTTGGAATTCTCCAGGCCAGAATACTGGAGTGAGTAACCTTTCCCTTCTCCAGGGGATCTTCATTCAGTTCAGTTCAGTTCAGTTCAGTTCAGTCGCTCAGTCGTGTCTGACTCTTTGCAACCCCATGACCTCCTTTATAAAACACTGGGGTTGGAAGGTGTCTGTGAATTAATAATACTAGCCTTATTCTATGTCTGGTTGTTATGTAACTTAGGGAGACAAGATTTCATCACATTATCTCTGAATTTGTATAAAAATGAACAGTAGTATAATAGTGAGTACATAACTTAAAATTTTTATTTATTTATAAAGATGTTCATTTATTTGGCTGTGCTGGATCTTCGTTGTGGCATGTGGGAACTTTTTACTTGTGGCATGTGGGATCGAGTTCCCTAACTAGGGACTGAACCTGGGCCCCCTGCACTAGGAGTGCAGAGTCTTGCCTCTGGACCACCAGGGAAGTTCCAAGAGTTTTGTCAGTTTGAGAATGTTATATAAAT
The DNA here is from genome assembly GCF_049115385.1 of Moschus berezovskii. NCBI lineage: Eukaryota > Metazoa > Chordata > Mammalia > Artiodactyla > Moschidae > Moschus > Moschus berezovskii. Next base: position 17,627,796 of record NC_142483.1, read on the forward strand.
GGAATCATGCTGCATGAAATATTGTTTTTTTCCCACTTAGCATAAAGCCCTTGAAATCCATCCAAGTTATTGCCTGTATCACTAGCTTGTTCATTTTTATTGTTGAATATAATTCCATGGTCAGGATGTACCACAGTTTGTTTAATCATTCACCTATTGTAGGACATTTTTTGGTTGTTTCCAGTTTTTGACTATTGCAGAGCAAGCGACTCTGAACAATCCTGCACAGGTTTTTATGTGAACATAAGTTTTCATTTCATTGGGATCAATGCCCAAGATTGCAATCGCTGGATTGTAGGATAAGTGTATGCCTAGCTTTATAGAAGCTGCCAAGTGATTTTCCAGAGTGCTGTACCATTTCACATTCCCATCCACAGTTTTCTTTTCATACAAAATGCTATTGACTAGTGTTAGCACAACGGCACGAGGCCAAAGCCACGTGAGACTCTGAGATATTTTTAATTTCTAGAGAAAATTAATATACATAAGATGGAGAAGAAAAGAGAGCTCAGGACTAATCTCTCCGTTAGTTCACAAGGCCCCATGTTTATCATCCTGGGTTTTCAGAATGATTCTTCCCTCACCATCAAGCTAACCTTTGGTTGGAAAGCTGCAACATGTTGCACAGGTCACTGGGGTGTACCCCTGACCTCTGACCCCTGCTTGTATTCTGTCCCAAGGCTCCCTAGGAAGCTTGGTCTCATTGTGGAATGTTCTACCTCCGAGAATAGTCATTTAGACACCTTTTAGAGTCATTTCAGAGCCACCTCCTCCCAGGGGCTTCTGTACTTACCCTGCTTGCCAGATCCCCAGCACTAAACAGCATGAATGTGTCTGTCCACCCTGACCCCTGCCCTCCAGGCTTTAGTTGTTAGGGTACAGATGTCAGGTCACACACTTCCTCGTGTCAAGAATGCAGGCTGCAGGTCATGCTGCCCTTCCTGATGTCCTTGGACAAGTGGTAACAACTGAACCTGAATTTGCTCCCCTGTACAGTTGAGGTGATAGATTATAACAGTGCCTACTAACAGGGCCATTTGGTTGTCCTGCAGGTAGTAAGAGGGCATCTACCATGGGCTGGCTGCAGACACAGTGGCGAACAAAGATGAGGCCTTGTCCTCAGGGAGCAGAACTAAAAGAGAGAACAGAACTACAGTGTTCAGCCCAGCCTTTGACATGAGTTGAGAAACGTTAGTTGTGTCATTATTGTAGTTAAACTCAATACTTGTATATGGATCTGAATGGAACGTGAACCCAGTATTATGCATCAGGTCTAGCATAGGCTCGTTCATTGCAGTCAGTCATTCAATTCAGTTCAGTTCAGTCGCTCAGTCGTGTTCGGCTCTTTGCGACCCCATGAATCACAGCACGCCAGGCCTCCCTGTCCATCACCAACTCCCGGAGTACACTCAAACTCATGTCCACAGAGTCGGTGATACCATCCAGCCATCTCATTCTCTGTCGTCCCCTTCTCCTCCTGCCCCCAATCCCTCCCAGCATCAGTCTTTTCCAGTGAGTCAACTCTTCGCATGAGGTAGCCAAAGTATTGGAGTTTCAGCTTTAGCATCAGTCCTTCCAATGAACACCCAGGACTGATCTCCTTTAGAATGGACTGGTTGGATCTCCTTGCAGTCCAAGGGACTCTCAAGAGTCTTCTCCAACACCACAATTCAAAAGCATCAATTCTTCCGTGATCAGCTTTCTTCACAGTCCAACTCTCACATCCGTACATGACCACAGGAAAAACCATAGCCTTGACTAGACGGACCTTTGTTGGAAAGTAATGTCTCTGCTTTTTAATATGCTATCTAGGTTGGTCATAATTTCCTTCCAAGGAGTAAGTGTCTTTTTAATTTCATGGCTGCAGTCAGCATCCTCAGTGATTTTGGAGCCCAAAAAAATAAAGTCTGACACTGTTTCCAGTATTTCCCCATCTATTTCCCATGAAGTGATGGGACCAGATGCCATGATCTTTGTTTTCTGAATGTTGAGCTTCAAGCCAACCTTTTCACTCTCCTCTTTCACTTTCTTCAAGAGGCTTTATAGTTCCTCTTCACTTTCTGCCATAAGGGTGGTGTCATCTGCATATCTGAGGTTATTGATATTTCTCCCAGCAATCTTGATTCCAGCTTGTGCTTCTTCCAGCCCAGTGTTCCTCATGATGTACTCTGGATATAGACTTTAGTCACCATTAATTGTTAGGAGGTATGCTGGTTTCATCCCATTGCTAAAGTCAGATCAATTGCTGACCAAGGTCACTCCATTTTGTGTTTAACGCTTAGAATCATTCTGAATTTAATATCTTCTGTCAAGTTCAGTAAAAGTATCTTACTGTAAACATACAGCTTAGAAAAAAGTGTTGTTATTCACACTTGCAAAAAAGTCCCTAACAGTCTGTTCAAAGGTTCATATATTATCAAAAGCTTCCCATAACAATCACGAACAATTTCATTGTTCATAAAAAGCAACACATTCATAAATAGTTAATCAGAAGTACAAAATTTAGCAGGGGAAAAAAACCCTTAGAGGAAATTAATTTTTTAAATTTGTAAAGATGTCCAAAAGTTGGCAAGAAAAAAAAAAGAAGCAGCAGATGACAGCTGAATGAATACTGACAAGAGTATTTGACTTTTAGGCAAACTGTTCATCATGCAGTTGGTTACTGAGCAAGCTGGTCACTAGGACATGTACTTCCGGTCAGAGTACTCTGTTCCTAGGCCAGAACCAACATGATGGCCATGGCAGGTTGGCTGCTGTTGGTAGGGCTGGATGGAAGTGTCCTCTTGGATGAGTCTTAAGCTACACCCCTGCTTCCAGGAAGTGGGGAGAGGGATATGGGGCCTCTCTGACTTCCACATGGTAAATTGGGGCCTTGTTCCCTTCTGTGACCCACACAACCACAGAGGCCCCCAAATAGTAACCAAAAGACGTTCATTACGGTAAATGAATAGACAGAGTAAGGTAACATTGACTCCAGTCACTGTTTCTCAGCCATCCAGCAATGTGACTTTGCTAAAGTACTCTAAGCTCTCCTCAACCTGAGTTTACTCATGCATAAAATGTCAGTGGACTTAGATGGTCGCTGCCATCCCTGTAAGCCCAAGATTTCCTGAGATTTCACTGCTGTCAGGACTCCTCCCATGCTCTGACCTTTCCAGAAGGCTGGAGGGTAGAATGGAGATAAGGAGTACCATTTTTTTTTTTTTTGAGGCGTTTGAAGACAGGCATGACTTTGCTATAGCAAAGGTTAATGTTCCGTGTCTCAAAGATCCATTTCCCTAGGCTCTCAGAATGTAAATGTTAAAGCGATGAAAACAGCAGAATCTAGCTCTGGTTCATTTGAATCAGGGCTCCTCACCCCTCATGGTGCAGTCCTGGAACAGAGGGCCTCCTCTGTGGCCTGCAGCTTCATAAACTTGGGTTTAGGTTGTCAGCACTGATTTAAACAGATTTGGTAGTTCAGTTTGCTTCTGGGAAAGAACTGACATTCACAGTGGGGTTTGGGGGCTAACAGTGAAACCTGAGCTGGCTTCTTACCTCCCTGGAGGGGCAGAGTGAGTCAGATGTTTGCACAGAAGGCTGTGGTGTCAAAGCCTCAAATTCACAGGCCTTATGCTTTCTCCACTTCAAACCAGAAAGGTGCTGTAACACGGTTTTAATTGCTAAACCCTAGCTGCAAGCCCAAGTCTCTGGATTTATTAAGAGTTGGGTGTGAAAGGCTGTGAATACTGGCTGTTTTCTGCCAGGTGTGTTTCTTTGTTCCTCCTTCACTCATTTGCTTCTGTGTTTGTGCCTAAAATCCCAGACCAAAGTGGTGCTGTCCTCCAGGCGCTAGGCCTGTAGTGGTGGCCACGGTTTGCTTCATTTCGCTTCCTTGCTGGAGTCTGTAGACCTTGTATCCACCTCAGTCTGTTGAGAACAAGCAACTCTTGAATTCTTCTTACCGTAGCTGGTATGAATCTCAGCCTGCACCTCAGGTGGGCAAGAAATAAAGCTTGCCTTCCTAGAACTCCACTCTGAGCGCAGGTCCCTGTCCTGCTAAGCTGGTGTAAAGCCTCTGACGGCAGTCTGTCCTAGGCATATCCGCCCTCTCCTTGGCAGTACATACATACTGAGCGTCTCTCGGTCCTGGGGGTTTAACCAAGACCAAGGCTGGGGAGATGGAGAACTTTGGCTCTGGGTCATTAGTCACATGGTTGGTCACAGGACCTGTTGGCCTCGCCTGTGTTGACTTAAAAATATGAGTAGTCACGATCTATAAGTTGAGAGTTATGTTTTATTCAGTAGGTGTTTTTAGGACTTCAAGCCTGGGAGACAGCATGTCAAGTAACCCAGAGGGAACTGGCTGGGAGGGCTGGAGGAGTCAGATTATATAGAAGTTTGCAACAAAGGGCAGGTAGTCTGAATATCAAAATTATTTTTGTGAATTAAAGAAAACCAGGGATCTCAAATGAAGGAATTTAGTGCTTTTCTGTTTATGGGAAGATGCAGGTGTCTGGGCTCACTGAAATCATCCCTTTCAACTGCACCTAAGCTATCTGGGGCCAGTATCCTGCGGTTTTCCTCAGTGTTCACCATTGGGAGTGGCTGCAGCCTGGTGGCTGCTGGATCGCAGGTATCCTTCTCCTTCCTGGTTGCTCCTAGGGCTCAGAAATTCACATTTGGAGGGCCTAAATCACAGATGACTGTGACATCCTTGTTTATGGATATGACAAGAAATACTCCATTTCTCACCTTTGTGGCCCCTTTGGCTCCAGGGTCCTCTGCTGCTTTCCTGACATGGTGGGGCCCCGGGAATATTTCTGAGGTTGTCCCTCGGGCTGGTTGCACCACCTTTCACAGGCTTGCAGACTCCAGGCAGCATTCCCAGAATCAGTTCCGTTTTCAAGTAAGAGGAAGGGAGAAAGGAAAACATAGGAAGAACTGACGGTGTGGATTAACAGTCTCTGGCGTAATCTAGGCTGGTAGTCAGGTCACCCTTTACTCCAGCTCTGTGTTTCTACATGGGAGATTATAGGCATCTACTTTTCCAAAAGGGATAATTAAATGTTAAAAAGTAATCTCCTTTTAACATCCATTGAATACATTCTGAACCCTGGCATTATCCAATTTAATCAGCACACCTGCCTTTTGAGCTAAGAGCTGTGGTTGTCTCCATTTTTTACAGATCTGCACACCGAGGTTCAGGAAGATGAGAAACTTGCTAAAGGTCACACAGCCAGCAGTGAGAGAGTTGGGATTTGAATCCCAGTCATCCTGACTCTAAAGTCCAAACCCTTACTTGTGGGCATTGCTCAGCTGCATCCTAAATGCTCAGCAGTAATGCCAGACCTGTAAGCCTAGAGTGCAGTTTAAAAAGTTCTATTTCTATGAAATTTGTAGTATAGTTTGGCCCTTCTCTCAGTGGACTGTAAAACAGCACCCAGAAGTTACTCCAGCTGCCAGGCCCGTGTTATGAGCTCCATAAATGCTTGTTACCCGATTGATTGTGCATCTCACAAGCAATTTTGCACTTGAAGTACTTTTGTGACTGGTTCGGAAGTGGCCAAAAAAAGTGAGAAGTTGCTGGTGGCATTGTCTTCCCTAAAAAAGTAAGAAATACCCTTCTAGATCTGTTAATTTTTTTTTTTTTTTGCCTGTTGAGGTGCCTTCAATTCTTCCTTCATTCGAGTTTCCTAGTCTTAGCCAGACTCACTCAGAATGGGATGCCCTGCAGGGTTTTAGCAAGACAGTAAGAACTGGCCTTTCTATCCTGGCTTGGACACTTGCTGTTTGTGTGATCTGGGCTCATCGTACACCTGTCTGAGTCTCCACAAAATTTCTATAAAACAGGAGCAATAATAAAAACCTACGTCAAGGATATTATGAGTGTACATAATAGTTACTCAATTCCTAGTTCTTATCTTTATTAATTAAATCTATCGATTTAGACATTAAACTTAAGGTCCTTCTGAAAACTCTTTACAAATGCCATGAGTGAGAAAAAAGAATAAGAATGAACAGATTAAGGAATTCGCGTTAACCATACAGCTTAAAGATGATGTTCCAAAAGGATGTTTTCAGCTGCAAGGAAGAAAAAATGCCGACCCAGACTGGCATAAATAGTAAGAAAATATGGCATCCAAAGGTGTGACTGTTGAATCAGTGGCTCATAGGTGTTGGTAAGGACCCAGGTTTCCCTGCTGTCTCTCACCCTTCTCTAGAGTAGGCTGTGTCTACTGGTGGTCACAGGTTAACTGGAGCAGCAGGTAAAGGCATCCTGCCTGGATACAGCAATATCCAGAGGTAGAGCAGGGGGGACTTTTATTCCAGTTTCTTCTTCTTAGGAGGGCTTTCCTCATATCTCATTTGGTAAAGAATCCGCCTGCAATGCAGGAGACCCCGGTTGGATTCCTGGGTTGGGAAGATCTGCTGGAGAAGGGATAGGCTACCCACTCCAGTATTCTTGGGCTTCCCTTGTGGTTCAGCTGGTAAAGAATCCGTCTGCAATGCGGGAGACCTGCGTTTGATCCCTGGGTTGGGAAGATCCCCTGGAGAAGAGAAAGGCTCCCCACTTTCGTATTCTGGCCTGGAGAATTCCGTGGACTGTATGGTCCATGGGGTTGCAAACAGTGGACATGACTTTCACTCACTCACTCACTTTTTAGAAACCAGGAAACCTTTCCCACAGTCATCCCATCAGATATACCTTACATTGCAGCAGGCAGAACTGAGTTACATGCTAGAGTCTAATGAGACCCCTAAGGTGGAATTAAACCAGTTAGGTTTTATCTCTGAGCTAGGGATAAGTCACGTTACGGAGGATGGCTCCTTGAATGAAACACAGGTTCCATTAGCAAAGGAAAATGGGGGAGGATTGTTTTGATCACCTCCTCTTCTCCCCGTTAGTGAGGAGGGATTCCTACCCTGTGGTTGTGGGGATGACACGACACTTGCCGCTGGGCAGATGAGACTGACAGCAGTTGTTGGTCACTGGTGGTCTCAGCCTTGTGGAGGAGGACGCCACACACCCACGCAGGACCACGTAAGAGTACACTTGGGAACCGAGAACGCGTCATCACAAGAGGTGAGGTGCCACTTACTTGCTGCAGGAGGATCCGATTGGCTTTTTGGAATAATTCCATGGGCTGGCGGGAACTGAAGCCCATTTCTCAGGGTTAACCAGAACTGTGCCTGATGCCCTCGACAAGAAGGGTTATACGGCTAGGGGACCTTATGGGTGCAGAAAAATGGATAAGACTTGTGGTTAGACCAATTAAGGTCCTCTCAATTTTATCAGATGTCAAGGCAGCACATAATACAGAGCTTTAATTTTAGGACTTAACAACACAGGTATGGATGTGGAATATATTACATGTGGCAGATGACCGTCCATCTGAGCAACCATCCTTTTCTGTCTTTTGTCATCCATCCAGCCATCCATTATCCACCTGTCCATCCATCCATCCTGCCGCCCTCTGTATCTCCCACAAAGGATTGCCATTATGACTGCTTCTCTGGTTGGTTTGCATGGCGTCCAGCACATGGTTGTTTGAGAGCAGTCAACATTTGGATCAGCCTTTCTAGTCCTGTTGCCAGCTCTTCACCTTTCTCAACTCTGCATTTGCCAGTAGAGTCAACTCTTTTGACCCTGGAATATGTTTGTTTTCTGCTTTACTTCTGTTTTTACTATAACCATCCTCCTTTCTTTTAAACTACTTGTCCAAATTTCCCCTCCCTCGAGCCAACTCCCTCATCACTCAGACATACTTTCTCTCCCTTCCCTGAATTCTGGTTCTTTCTCTTGTCAGCCCAGAACTGGCTGGGCAGCTGCTTTGTGAGAGTGCATAACCATACACTCCTGTTGTCACTGCATTTACCATCAAAGTGAAAGTGTTAGTCGCTCAGCTGTGTCTGATTATTTATGACCCTGTGGACTGTAGCCTCCCAGGCTCCTCTGTCCATGGAATTCTCCAGGCATGAATGCTGGAGTGGGTTGCCCATTTCCTTCTCCAGGGGATTTTCCAAACCCAGGAATCGAACCCACGTCTCCTGAATTGCAGACAGATTCTATACTGCATGAGCCACCAGGAAAGCCCATTTACCACCAAAGTCCTGTAAAAATTATTTATGATGCAGATACAAAAGCGGTGTGACTAGAATCTCTAAGTGAGCATTCATCCAGCATCTGGCATGTAGAAGGCACTCAGTAAAAAAAGTGTAGAAATGGTCAATAAAACACCTGAATAGCCCTAAAATTCTAAACATTATTTTTAAAAGCCTGCATATTGATTGATCTGCAGATAATTTCAGAGCTCAGAGAAATGATTTCTCTCAATCTAGGTCACTATTTGACTGGCTTCAACATTTGCTGCACACACCCTTAGAATTTATGCATGCACTATCTATGTTATTACCAACATGTTTGTTTAAACTGATTCATTTTAAAACCTATTCTAGCTCAAAGCAACAGTATCTGTGATACTGAGGGCTTTATGTCCTAGTTATTTTCTGATATCTTAGGAAAAAGCATAATTCAGGTATCAACTAATTGTCTAGGTGACACCTGAACTTCTTTCATGTGCCACAGTTGGGAAACTGTAATCTTGCTATATTCATATTTATATCTTTTATGATAAAAAGCCAGTCAGACACAAACATACCATTGAATGTCAGCTTCTGTATGCTTCTCTATGAACATTTTATTAGAGGCAAGAGATAGAGCATCAGTGGTTGCCTGGGGCTAGAGATGGAAGTGAGGTTGACCTTGAACAGGCACTAGAGGACTTTCTGGGGGTGATGGGAATATTCTAACATGGGATGGTGGTTATGCTGTACTCTATATACGCTCAGTCGTGTCTAACTTCTGTGACCCCGTGGGCTGTAGCCGTGGGATTCTCCAGGCAATACCGGAGTGGGTTGTCGTTTCCTCTTCCAGAAGATCTGCCCGATGCAGGGATCGAATCCATGTCTCCTGTGTCTCCTGCTTTGGCAGGCGGATTCTTTACCTAAACTAGCGCCACCTGGGAAGCCCCTGCACACTGTATGAATTTAGAAGAATTCATCAAACTGTATATTTTAAATGGATACATTGAATGGTTTGTAAATTGTATCTCCAAGAAGAGGAAGGAGGAGGAGAAGTAAGGAAACTGGTCAGCCAGCAGGGTGTGTGAGGGACTCTCTGGCGTCCTGGTGGCAGGCTGTTTCTTCATCTGAGTGTTGGTCACAGGGAGTGTTCACTTTGTGAAAAATTCATCAAGCCATTCATTAATGTATTATGCACATTTGATATATGAACGTTATATCTCAGTGACAAAATTTAACTAAAAACAAACAAAATCAGCCGAGGTGGGGGAGGGGGACACAATTCCTCACCAAATGATAAAAAATTTATGACTTTCCTATGTATTATTTTGTATAATCACATTACCCTGCCAGTTTAGTCTCATGACATTACAGGATCAGGTTTGGTCTGTCTTAATACAGAAAGGGTTATAAAAAGATAATAGCTTGTTACAAAGATGCTGTAAGATTGTCAGCAGAAGCCATTGTCTCTTAATCATTCACTGCTGCTATCAACATGGACAATATTCAGCTTGCAACCAAAATAAATAGACGTCTTAAGAGACCTTGGTGGAACAATCGAATCACCAAGTCTCAAAACGTAACCCCCTCTCAGCCCGGTTCTTCTGCTGCCTGCCAGAGTTTCGATTCTATATTTATCTTTCCAGATCAGCAGTAGAGCAATTAGTTATTATAATAAGAGCTACCAATTTATTGTGTGCCGACTTCATGCCAGGCTCTGCATTAGCAGAGTTTTTCATACTTTAATTGCCTCACTTCACTGTCATAACAGCCCTGCCACAGAGTTACTTTATTCAACTTTATGGTGGATGAAACTGTGGCTGAGGGTCCAGACCCATACTGCTGGTGGCAGGGCCAAGTGAGTCAGCTGGAGTCCCGCCCCGCGTGCTCGGCTCTGTCTCAGAACCTGACGTCAGGCACAGGAAATAAGTGACACGTGTAGAATTCTGAATCCTGAAACATGGCTCTTTGCACGGTTACTATAGTTACTTCTCTACACGATGCTCTCATTTTTTTTTTTGCCAGGATAACAGTGGATCCACTATTAGCCAGTGAGGTTTTGAACCCCCATCATCATCATGAAACCTAAGGACATTTCAGTAGGTTTAAAATAATGTTCCTGCCTTTTAAATAGACCTTATATTTCAGAAGCCCCTGGGACATGAACAGATCCTTTTCCGTGGCAGCTTTACAAATATTGTTATTTGCTCCTTGTGTAAAACATAGGGGCTTTCTAAAGGTAATACAGCTATATTTCAGGCAGAGTCCCACAGGACTCCTTGATAAAAGCGATACATTTGGGTGTTGGGGGCGGGGTACACGGGTGTTCCCGTAGTGCATAGGGGTAGGGGGAGAGCATCCAGGCAGGAGGGTCTGTGGAAAGAGAGGCCTTGGATGTGTTAAGAAGAGACTCAGCCTGAGAGGGGCTGGACAGAGGGGACAAGAGCTGTGTGCTCTGCTAAGTGAATAAGGCTCTTGCTAAACTAGGAAACCCATGCCAAGGAGACGGTTTGGATTAGGAACAGGCAGGACAGCCGAGGCCTGAAATGTGTTACTGACAAGCATTTAGAGCCCTGAGCTGTCAGGGAGGGTGAGAACTCAGAATCAGGAGTTGTCTTGCCTCCTGCATGCCAGCTGGCCCTGCCATGGTCAGGCAGCTTTCTTCCCTTTTGGCACAGAAGGACTCTCAAGGCCCGTGAACTTCTCACATGTGGCCCACTAAAACACTGGGGGGACTAAAGACAGAAGCCGACCTCCTGATCCCTTTAATTACAGAGTCAGAATGGTGAAGAGGCTGGTGACATCCAAGGGATGACCACAGGGCCTCTCTCTCAACACTGGTGAGAACCAGATTCCTTCCCCTGGTTCTGTAGCTCCAAGCTGAGTTTTGGAAGCTGATTAAAGAGAAGATTAGACGTAATAGGTAATTAGAAACCTTATAAAAAGGAAAAATGCTCTTGTCAAATTTACCAAAGCGTCTCCATGGCTGGAAGTGGGGGAGGCGTTGGAAAGCTTGCCGGCTGCAAGAGGGTGGCCCAGAGGCTGGGGCAAGTGTGCCGAGGGACCGGAGCCGGGGCCCAGGGTGGAGCCGGGAGACTGTTTAGAAATGGATTTGCCAGTCAGGGCAGCCAGTGGGCAAAAGGCTAAAGAAGCCTTTACCAGCCCCAGGAGAAGCTGAGACCGTGAAACCAGTGGCCCAAGGATCAAAGGTGACTGGGGGGAGAAAGGGAGGGACGCACACGGGGAAGAGACAAGACCGAGCGCTGAGAAAGGCAGGGTGGACTGGGCTTCTCCACAGCCATCCCCTCGGCTGTCCAGCAAACCTCCGGAGGGTAGTTGGGAGGAGTTCAGCCAAGCCTTGAAAAGTGAAGTGTAAACGTGTTGGTCACTCAGTCGTGTCTGACTCCTTGCGGCCCCATGGACTGTAGCCCACCAGGCTCCTCCCATCCACGGAATTCTCCAGGCAGGAATACTGGAGTGGGTTGCCATTCCCTTCTTCAGGGGATCTTCCTAACCCAGGAATCGAACCCAGGGCTCCCGCATTGCAGGCAGGTTCTTTACCATCTGAACCACCAGGGAAGCCCTCAGCCAAGTCTTGGGTCCAGATAATTCACATCGCAGCTTTAGGGTCCCTTACCTCCTGGGGTCCCGAAAGACTGTCCCTATCCTGGGAGGGGTTATGGGGGGCGTTAATTGAGTCACCCCAAGTGGCCGAATGTAGGTTTAGCCCCCAGATGACCTGCTTGGACTCTCCAAGGAGTTGGTCAGCATCCCCTAACTTTTGGGGGGCACTTTAAAACCCAGGGGATTTTCTCAGCCTCTCTCAGATCTTTGAGACGTACACTCCCTCTCTGCTTCCCATAGGACCTCCCATTTGAACGCTCTGCAGTCTGCTTGGGGGGACCTCCTGAAGGCGCACAGACTTTCTTTTTGCATATGCTGGCCCACCCATCCTAAGGCCCCAGGAGGCTGGGGGGACCTGCGGGGCTCTGGTGACACAGTTGAGGTAAGGTGGCGGGGCTGCTGCCTGCCGTGGTAATCATCAAGAGATTCCTGCCGCTTTGGGGGCCGCGTTTCATTTGCTGGCTCCATTTCCCATCTTGTTTGGGCTTTTCTCTTTGGTGCTTTTTCATTTCTCTGCTCAGTGAACCTCACCGCCCAGGCTTGCGGCTGGGGCTGTCCCAGGTGAAGCCAGACTCCCTGAATGAAGGCGGAGACACGGCCTGCTCTGTCAGCAAGGTCACATTCCACTGGGTAACCGACAGTCATAAACAGACTGAGTGTTTATGCTCAGTGGGGGCAAGCAGAGGGGATGGTCTCGGAGCCCAGGAATGGGGAGGAGAGGGGGAGGGGGAGGCCAGGGAGGTCTCCCAAAGGAAGGGGGAGCCGGTGCTCATTCCTGCTAGAGTTCCCAGATAAAATACAGAACGGCTTGTTATTCAGTGCAATATTTGTGACATACTTAAACAATTATTCGTTGTTTATCTGAAATTCAGATTTAACTGAGCATCCTGTGTTTTCCTTTGATGAACCTGGCAGCCCTAGTTCCTGATGAATATACAGGAGTTAGCTGAGTAAATAGAGCAGCCGGAGGGAGGGGCACCCCTGTGGCAGGAACGGCACGTGCCAAGATGTGGTGGTGACCGTGCTTCACTTAAGAAACTAAACATTGTCCAGGGGCAGAGGCATGGGGTTTGGGTTGGGGGGAAGGGAGGGGTGGAGGGAATGCACTGAACTGTTCCATGGATGTCGAGGAGGTGCTCAGCACCAGGCATGGGGCAAGGACCTCGGGTGCTGTTGTGAACCAAATGGATAAAACGGCTCCTGCTCTCAGGGAGCTCACGGTTCAGCTGAGAAGCAGTGAGGCGGCCAGGAGCGGACTGACACTGTGGAAGTTACTGCTTGGGGATGTCAGCTGGGCTGGGAGGTCAGGGGAGGCCTCTTCGGGGAGATGACAACGTACTGAAGGAGGAGGAGATGGGCTTGGCCCGGGGGCTGGGGGAAGAGTGTTTTAGGTAAGGGAACAGCATGACAGCAGCCCTGAAGTGAAAATGTTTGCTGTGGATTCCCGATACCAGAGGGGCCAGGAAGGTGAAGAGCGAGAAGAGGTGCTGAGGGGAGAGGCTGGACCAGTGGGCAGGGGCCGGATCACACGGGAGGGCGGGGATGGGGACCAGATCCCCAAGGCAGTGGGAGCCAGGGACAGTGGAGTTGAAAGGAAACAGGGTGACACAGCCAGCTTTGTGTTCTTGAAGGTGACTCATGCTGGAGAGAGGAGGATGATGGATAGCGTGGGGATGGAGAGGGCAAGGGAGGCCTGGATGGGGCTGCCGCAGACGCCCAGGACGGACAGCTGGGTGGCTCGGCCCCGCGCGATGGTAGTGACGACGGAAGGAAAGGGAAGGCGAGATGGATCCCGGCTGCACTGAGCAGGAAAACTTGGCGGGGCTGGGTGATCTGCTGCTGGGGAGTGAGGGGGCGGGAGAAGCAGGCGTGACTCAAAGCTGCTGGTTTGGACAGATGGGAGGACGGTGGCGCCACTTGCCCAGCTGAGCTGGGGACTTGGGAGGCTTGGGGGTGGTGAGGCGGGAGCATTCAGGTTTGTACATGTCGAGGGGAGAGAGCTGCTGGTGGACTGCAGAAGGGGAGCCAGGCAAAGCGGTGTTCAAACCTCTTTTCTCGGACTTGGCTGTGTGGCCTTGATCACCAACTTCACCTCTCCTTCCCTTCATTTTCTCATCTGCATTCATGGGATGATGTGGGTCGTCCTTCTAGTTGTGAGGGTGCAGTGGCCTCCAGGATTACCCCTAATGATGCCATCTCCTGGTATTCGGGTCCTTGTGTGGTACCCTCCCACGCTGCAATAGACTTGGTCTGTGAGACCAAGAGACTGTGGGTGTGTCACTTTCAAGGCTAGGTTATAAAAGACGCAGGACTTTCCTGGTGGTCCAGTGGCTAAGACTCTGCACTCCCTATGCAGGGAGCTGGGGTTCCAACCCTGGTCGGGGAACTAGATCCCACATGAAAATTACATGAGTTAGCTTGAAGCACATGTCTGTGCCCTAGCCAACAGCAGTCCTCCTGACATACACACTGCAAGATCTTCTACCTACCTAATCCGCTTTCAAATTCTTGACCTTCAGAAACTATGAGATAAAAAAGCATTTGTTGGGAATTCCCTGGCAGTCCAGTGGTTAGGACTTGGCACTTTCACTGCCTGGGCCTGGGTTCAGACCCTGGTCTGGAAACTAAGATTCCATAGCCTAAGTGGTGTAACCAAAAAAAAAAAAAAAAGAAAGGAAAGTTTGTTGTTTTAAGCCCCTAAATTAAAATTTGGGACAATTTATGATGCAGCCACCCTGAAAATTCATTATAAGGACTAATGCTGAAGTTGGAGCTCCAATACTTTGGCCACCTGATGCGAAGAGCCGACTCATTGGAAAGGACCTTTGCTGGGAAAGATCGAAGACAAGAGGAGAAGGGGACGACAGAGTGAGATAGTTGGATGGCACTGCTGAATCAACAGACATGATTTTGATCAGAGTCCGGGACATAGTGAAGGACAGGGAAGCCTGGCATGCTGCAGTTCATGGGGTCGCAGAGTCGGACACGACCGAGGAACTGAACAGCAGGAAGCAGATAACAGAGGGGATGAAAACGTTTAGCACAGTGCCTGGCACAACGCAGGGGCTTCAGCATATGCAGCGTTGTAGGTCTGGGGTTCGGGAGAGAGGCCTGGGCTGGAGGTGTGGATTTGGGAGGGTTTTGGCTTAGAGACAATAATGTCATCCATGGAGGTGACTGAGTTAGTCCACAGGGAGGGTAGATGGAGAAGAGGCTACAGCCTCGGCCAAAAACCAGGGCAGAGGAGCGGGCAAAGCAAGAGGAAGAGCATCTTCATGAGTCTTGAGATGGAGGAGGAAACTAGAACAGGGCTGGGGAAGAGGTTGCCCTAGGAGAGTGTGGTCAGTGATGTCACTTCAGGGAGATCTGAGGAGCATCTTTCAGATTCAGCAGCAAGGAGATTCCTGGTGGCCCCACAAGAGCTCTTCAGGTCGAGAAGTGGGCCCTGAGGTCAGGTTGAATGCTGTGAGTCAGGATACAAGGGTAAACTCTCTACCCCCAGGCCCCAAATCAAGAGGACCTATAGGAGAATCCTCTGGAAAACCCAAACAACAGAAAAATCTCAGTCTTACAGAGGCTGCTCTAATGAGTAGACACCCACTCCTTAATTTATTTTATGAGGCTTATGTCACTTTGATAACGAAACCAGACAAAGAGAGAATATGATAGGAAAAATCGTAGGCATATCTCGTTCATAGCAATGGATACAAAACTCCAAATAAAATATTAGCAAATGAAATCCAGTACTATATGAAGAAGAAAAAATAAAGCACATCATCAAGGCATGTTTATTCCAGGAATGCAGGGATGGTTTAATACAGTAAAAGCCATGATTGTAATTAACTACATTGGGGGGGAAATACCACATTTGATAAAATTCAACAGGCTTCCCTGGTGGTTCAGATGGTAAAGAATCTGCCTGCAATACGGGAGACCCAGGTTCGGTCCCTAGGTCAGAAAGATACAACACCCATTCATAATAAAGCAGAATAGTACTCCCTTACTTTGATAAAGGGAACCCACCAAAACTCTGCAACAAACACCATTATTAATGGTGCCATATTAGAAACAGTCAAGAACAAGATAGAAATGGCCACTATCATTATTATTCAAATTTGTGCTGGAGGTTTTAGTGCCGTAAAATAAGGAAAATAAAGACTGGACAAGAAGATTCCAAATGTTATTACTTGCAGACTCTATAACTGCTTACATAGAAAATTCAAGAGAGCATATAAACTTACTAGAACTCAATTAGAACTAAAAGAGTTGCTGAATATAAAATTATTACAGAAAATGAACCATATTTCAGTAACTATCAATATGTTATAAAATATAAATTTGATAATATGTTACAATAGCAATAAAAACTTTTATATATGTAGGAATTGTACTAGCACAACCACTGAAAAATTAATTCCTCTCAGTTTTTAGATGAGGAAATAGAAGTCCCGAGAGGGGAAATGACTCCTTCAGGGATACCAGTAAGCAAAGGGCAGTTTTGGATTTTCATTGGCACCAAATCCTAGAGGTCTGAGTGTTGGGTAATATCAGAATTATCTTTCTTAGAATATAAAACTTTTTTTTCTGATTATAAATTCAGCATCCATGTACTCTAGAAAAGATAGAAAATTCAGAACATTTGAAAGTAGTGTCACTAATATTCCCATCCTACTGTCTAGAACTATGATCAATGATTTGATGTATTTCCTTCAAAATGTTTGTCTATGTATATTTACATTTTTGAAAATAAAATCAGGATTATACCATGTATACCATTGTGTGCACTGCTTATTTTTACACACATTTCCCTGTATCCTCACCTAGTCTTTTTGAATATAATGGTGCACTCAGGTATATTAATGAAGCGTATGCCATTTATGGAACCTACTTAGCCAGCCAGGCTCCTCTGTCTGTGGGATTTTCCAGGCAAGAATACTGGAGTGGGTTGCCATTTCTTTCTCCAGGGGGTCTTCCTGACCCAGGGGTGGAACCTGCGTCTCTTGCTTGGCAGTCAGATTCTTTACCACTGAGCCACCTGGGAAGCCCACTGAGTTTTTCAGAGAAAACCAAATATCAGATATAACTGTGATGATCATGCAGGTAAACACCAGAGGCAGTCACACACTTGAAATGGTGACGTGCAGGTGAGTTTCCAAGGCAAGTGGTTATACTGGTGAAGTTCAGTACAGTTCAGTTCAGTTGCTCAGTCGTGTCTGACTCTTTGTGACTCCATGGACTGTAGCACACCAGGCCTCCCTGTCCATCACCAGCTCCCTGGAGCCTACCCAAACTCATGTCCATCGAGTCAGTGATGCCATCCAACCATCTCATCCTCTGTCGTCCCCTTCTCCTTCTGCCCTCAATCTTTCCCAGCATCAGGGTCTTTTCCAATGAGTCAGTTCTTCACATCAGGTGGCCAAAGTATTGGAGTTTCAGCTTCAACATCAGTCCTTCCAATGAACACTCACGACTGATCTCCTTTAGGATGGACTGGTTGGATCTCAAGAGTTTTCTCCAACACCACACTTCAATTCTTTGGCGCTTAGCTTTCTTTATAGTCCAACTTTCATATCCACACATGACTACTGGAAAAACCATAGCCTTGACTAGATGGACCTTTTTTGGCAAAGTAATGTCTCTGCTTTTTAATATGCTGTCTAGGTTGGTCATAACTTTTCTTCCAAGGAGTAGGCGTCTTTTAATTTCATGGCTGCAGTCACCATCTGCAGTGATTTTGGAGCCCCCCAAAATAAAGTCTGTCACTGTTTCCACTGTTTCCCTGTTTGCCATGAAGTGATGGGACCAGATGCCAGGATCTTAGTTTTCTGAATGTTGAGCTTTAAGCCAACTTTTTCACTTTCCTCTTTCACTTTCATCAAGAGGCTCTTTAGTTCCTCTTCACTTTCTGCCAAAGGGTGGTGCTGTCTGCATATCTGAGGTTATTGATATTTCTTCCAGCAATCTTGATTCCAGCATGTGCTTCCTCCAGCCCAGTGTTTCTCATGATGTACTCTGCTGCTGCTGCTAGGTTACTCCAGTCGTGTCCAACTCTGTGCGACCCCATAGACGGCAGCTCACCAGGCTCCTCTGTCCCTGGGATTCTCCAGGCAAGAATACAGGAGTGGGTTGCCATTTCCTTCTTTGGGATGATGTACTCTGCAAATAAGTTAAATAAGCAGGGTTGACAATATACAGCCTTGATGTACTCCTTTTCCTATTTGGAACCAGCGTGTTGTTCCATGTCCAGTTCTAACTGTTGCTTCCTGACCTGCATACACATTTCTCAACAGGCAGGTCAGGTGGTCTGGTATTCCCATCTCTTTCAGGATTTTCCACAGTTTATTGTGATCCACACAAAGGCTTTGGCATAGTCAATAAAGCAGAAATAGATGCTTTTCTGGAACTCTCTTGCTTATTGTGAAGGAGAAATGGCAACAACCCTATACCTGATCTCACCTGGAAAGGGATGGGGCTTTGGTTAGCCGGAAGTGAGTTCCGTTTGGAAGGAATCTATGTTTGGAAACCAGTTAGCTCAGAGACTTTAGGTAATTCCCCAGTCTTGCAGCCTTGGCTTCCTTCGTGGTGAAATGAGGACAGTATTGGTGCCAGCTTCCTCTAGGGCTGGCTCCTTCAGTCCTCAGAGCCTTTGCACTGGTCGTTTTCTCTGCTGCCCTTCTCTCCAGCTGGCTCGTTCCCTACTTAGCCCACAAGACTGGAGAGGTGACCTTATCAGTCCCACAGAGGGCAAAGCCAGGAGTCCTGGGACCACAGTCCCGGAGTCCAGATCTTGTATAGTAACCGTATCTGCAGCAGAGGCCCGCTCCGCTCATTCTCCATCGAATTCATGTACCTCCCAAAATTTTATAATCATAACTTTTTTTTTTGGTCATTGTTTTGTCGGCCGTTTACTTGGGTCTTTAATGTTTCTCCTTTCATTAGGAAGCCCCTCCTTCTTGGTTACTCGCCAGGCCTGGCACTTGGTCGGGGTCCCTTAAGTATTCGTAAAATGACCGGAGAAACTAGGCTGGAGTCCCAGCGAACAGTGCCGGGCGCTGGGCAGATCCCCCAGTACGGGCGGAGGCGGGACGTCGGGCGAATTCTGGGCGGAGCACGTGGGTCCCGGGCCCGAGCCTCGGGGGCGGGATCGGGCGTCGGGGCGGGGCTTCGGGGCCGCCGCGGAGCCAGCCTGAAGGAGCTGCCCAGCCTACGCCCGGCTTGAGTTTCTCCGGCCGCTTGGCCCTTCGGTCACTAGCCCGCGCCGCCGAGAGGGGGCGCCCGCGCCCGTGGCGCCGCGTCTCCGCTGGAAAGGCGCCGCCCGCGCCGGGCGGCAGGAGCCGCAACTCCGGGCGCGAGCTCAGTCGTCCCTTCTGCCACCGCCGCCGGGCGCGGGCTTGCTCGTCCCCGCGCTCGCGCTCTCCGGCCGCCGGCGTCTCCCGGCCGGGCAGCCGCCGCCGCCGCAGCGCAGTGAGTAGGGGCGGGCCCACGGCGCGGAGGCCCGGGGCTCGGGAGGGCCGGGCTCTGGCAGGAGACCGCGCGGAGCGGCCCGGCGGCGGGGCTGAGCGGAACCCGGGCGGTGGCGGGGCCGCGCTCCGGCGACCTCGGGGGGTCCGGGCGGCGCGCTCCGGCGCTGGCACGAGCCCGCCGCGGGCTGCCCGCCACCGGAGGCCGGCCTTGGGCGGAGAGCCCGGGGCCCGCCCCGCGGGGACGTGCGGGGTTGGCGGGCCCGGGTTCAGGGCGCGGGTGCGCGCCGCGTGCCCGGGCCCCAAGTGTGTGCCCCCCGCGCCCGCGGCGGGGTGGGGTGGGGGCTCTGCCGGTGGGCAGCGGCGACGCCGGGACGGGCGCGCCTCGAGGTTTGCTGGAAAAGGATGGCTTGTGGGTGGTGCTTACCGGCTACAGCTTACCTTATTTTAAAGCCTCCGGCGGGACTTCTGGACCCTGCCTTAGGGCATTTTTCTGCCCCGAAGAGAGATTGACCGCAACTGAGTTCTTAATGCCCAGATTTGTGTGTGCCAGGGCAGTTTTAATGCTGGATGTCAGAGGTGACAAATGGCCGTGGTAATGAGGACCCCTGAAGCACCTGCCAGTGGTGGAGGCTGTGTCTGAGGGGTGGGACTCGAGAAACGAAGCAGAGATCCCTTTTGGATATTGTGCTGAAGTTGTCATGTTTCTGCAACTATACCAGTTCTAGAACAAGTTGGATACTTCCAGTCTTAGGGCTTTGTGATAGAAGAGGTTTGAGTGCCAAGAGACCTGAGGTAACTTGGTTTGGCTAAGAGCGTCTTACCGTGTCCCCTTGACATGTTCATCTTCTTTGCTGTCACAAACGCCCGAGTACATGAACGATTTCAAGATAGGAAAGAAGCGAGGGGACAGCGTTTAGCAGAGGACTGATCCCAGATTGAGGTGTTTTCGAATTAACAGATGTGTAGCTAGGAAAAGGAAAATCTCTTTTTTTACCTGCATGGTTGGTAGGTTGAGACAACTTGCTCTTTGGTCAGACCATACTAGTACTTCATTTTGCATAACATCATAAATATTAAGAATTGAGTGGTGAGGACCACCACAGATGCTGTTTCTAAGGTTCGTGTCATTTAAATTTTAATTTGTCACAGTTTAAACCATTACTGCATAAAGACATTCTAGGGTGAATCTGTGAATCACTGAACGTGTCTTGGATTGTGATATTTGGAGTCTATTTAAAATGGAATACAGATATTTATCCGGATTTGGCTTTACCTCGGACATAATCCTGAGTCATGCTTTAGAGGAGTTCCTTCTGTGATGAAGAGTTCAGACGTCTGGTGGTCTCTGTGAAAGCCAGATGTTCCCCTTTACCTCGGGTTCTCGGAAAAGGAGGATGAGATGAGGGAGACTGGAAGCAAATTAAGCGACCTCCTCTTCCGCACTTGCCCTGCCTCCATGCCCATGCTCTGAATTGCTTGTGTCCACACTCTCAAGTTTCTCAATTAACCACAGAATTTTTATGTATGTTACTGCCACTAGTATTTTCACACTTGGCAGTTTACCCATAAATTTTCGAATCATGATCTCACTTATTTTTTCTCCAAGAAGCAACTGGGCAATACAGTGATTTACTCTGGGTCTTATAATTAGTAATGAAGCCAAGTTGGCTTAAGGACCCTCACCTGTGACCTTTTGTCTCTCTCCTGCTCTGGCCTGCCTGTGACCTCAGACCCCAAGCCCCCATCTGTCACCCTGCAGGCCAGTTGTTGCCTCTGTGTCATGCTTAAGTGGTACTGTGACTTTTGGGAATGTGGTATTATTCTGTTTTATCTTACAGAAATTAAGAGGAATGGTATGGTTTTGTAGTGACTATTTGTGGTAGTTCTTCAGTAGGAAAAGTCACTTTTCAACCTAGAGCACCTTTTTTGTAGGTCACATGGAGAGAGTAGAGAGACAAAAAGGATTAGTTTTTGGATGAAACGATCTATTTGTGTAGTGGTTATGGTCAAGCATAACCTAACACCATAATCACATTCTCCTCCTGTGCCTGGCTACTTAAACCAGCCTGTATGTGAATATTAACCCAGAAGACTCCTTTAGATGCTGCTGAACTAGTTACTATAAAAAGTATTTCACTTTAAAAAACTCCCACATTTCAAGAACAGAGAAATTCAGCACAAAGGTAATTTTGAAGGTATGTATACGTGGAATTTGTTGAGTCGTCTTTTCTGAATGCCAGCCACAAAGATTTCAGTAGAAAGTAGGAAGGCATTTTAAAAGGGCTACCTGGAGACCTAGGGAAGGAAATAGTGATGTTTTTATTATTCAGGTTTGGAGGTGTGTATTGCAATGTATAAGTTATTATGTAGGATAGAAGCAGGAGTTTTATTCCAGAGAATTCTTAGTCTGTAGCAGAAATGATAAGCCCAGAATATGTGTGTTAAATTAGTTCATCATAACCACGAAGCCTGTAATTGAGTTCTGCTGTGGTGAGGAAAATGAGTTTCAGGGGTTCTTACATTATTCTTTTAAGTCATTCACTTGTTGAATTGTGTGTTTTTCACATTTGCTAATGTGGAAAATTGTTAACAGTTTTTTTTTAAGGCTTTCATAAATTCTTGAGTTTGTGTTTTCCTTAACATAATTATCTGCTAACATTACACTGTCAGAATTTATGTATTAGTCATAATTAACCTTTGAAGCTGCATCTGGGTGAATTTTCAGAACTGCTTTATTTTCTTTGGGAATGGTCTGCTGGTGGTTACCACCTGTATTTTATTTGCGCCAAAGGCCAGATCTTTTCAGGTGATCTTGATTTTACAGGATCAGAAGTCTTTGTTTGAATTTTTGTGTTTGGTTGCATTCATTGTTGTTTAAAACAATTTTTAGTAAGGCAAGTCACTATAAAGGAAAGATGTTTTTCATTGGTACCTTCATGATCTCCGTTTCTGTCCATTTTTCTGAAATATTAGGTCTGTGTTCCTCAAATAAGACAGGCACATTTGATGCCCATTTCAGGAGCTTCCTTCTGCTGTCTGTCTTGTGGTCCTTCCATTTCTCATTAAGTCCTCCACTGCTGAGTGCCAGAAGGGAGAGAAGATGAAAAGTAAATGAATCATTTCTAATTGTTAGCAGCTCTGGAAAATGACTTAGTAGAAGAGATTGAAGCTGTTCTGGAAATTATTTTGCACTGTGTTTTATTTCGTTCATCTGCATTGTCTCTAAGATGGTCCTAATAGTCATCAGTTCAGAGGCTGATTATCCAGCTATTGGTTGACCAGAACTGTCCTTGTTTTTTTTTTTTGTTTTATTTGTGCTGTATCTGAGCATCTCTGCAGAGGATGTTTAGAAGTAAGGCACAGAGATGAAATGTAAAGTAATCATTACTATTTTTCCCGCTCTAGAGCTCTTAAGTGAGCATTTTCATTTTGAGGGTACAGTTTAGTAGTTGTTGTTGAAAGTGGCTTGATAGTAACTTCATTTTATTTTGATGTATCTTATACAGAAATGGAGGCTTTTGGGTACTTTTTAAAGAAACATGGACTTATATAGATCTCCATAATTGCTTTCCTGAATTATTAAGCTTTGAGGTTTTATTACATCTTTGTACAGGAATAGAACCTTGCCTTTTGCTGTAGAACAGATTCAGGAGCATCGTGTAACTGTGAGTGTGTGACTGTCCAAAAAGCTATCTTGTTTAGATTTAGTGGCAAAAAAAGAAAGGATTAATAGTGGACAGTCCTTGCATAGCAGCCGTGATTCTGATGATGCCTGTTTCTTCGTTTGGTTTATACTTGGCTTTGTTCTCTTTTTTCCTTAATTTTCTGCACCTCCGATGTCTTATTTAACTATTTGGATATCTGCAGAGTGGAGTTGTTTAAGATTGAAGATGGCAGTCTTGAATCACACTGGACAGTAGGTCCTTGCTATTTTGCCTGAAGGGAATTTTACAAATCCATGATAACTGCTCACTTTGAGTTCCTGTTGCATTTGTAAATGAACCCTTACTAGGTGGATAGGGTTAATAGATGCTCTTTGGGGTTTTTAGGTTAATCCTTTGGATTTCTTGTTTCTTGGTTATTATTCTTTCAGTTTCTGTTGTAGGAAGAGGTTTGTGGAAAGATTTGGACTAAGAATCAGCAAATCCAAGCTCCTGTTGAGTTACTTTCTAGCCATGGGCCCTTGAGCAAGTCTCTTAATGTGCCTTTTCTCTGTTACATCTCTGAAAGTGGAAAGTGAAATTCGCTTAGTCGGGTCTGACTCTTTATGACCCCATGGACTGTAAGGTCTATGGAGTTCTCCAGACCAGAACACTGGAGTGGGTAGCCTTTCCCTTCTCCAGGGGATCTTCCCAACCCAGGGATTGAACCCAGGTTTCCCGCATTGTAGGCAGATTCTTTACCAGCTGAGCCACAAGGGAACCCCAAGAATACTGGAGTGGGTAACCTATCCCTTCTTCAGGGGAATCTTCCCAGCCTAGGAATCGAACTGGGGTCCCTTGTATCGCAGGTGGATTCTTTATCAGCTGAGCCACCAGAGAAGCATCTAAAGAAGGATAATTACTCACATTCTGCTTACTGTATCAGGGATGTTGTGGGGGAGCCCTCAGCCCTTTTCTTAAATTGTTTCTTTATTCTCGACTCCCTTTGAAGTTTCCAAACATTCCTGCTGCGTTCCATTGAGACGAGCCCTTCCCCAAAGTCCTCCGTTTTCATGTTTGGTGTTGTTCTCGCTGTTTCTCCCTCAGCTCTCTGCCCGTCCATCTTTTCTATAGGACCTTTGAATTCTGTACTTAGCTTCTTCATAGATTGAAAGCCCCACCAGGGCAAGGACCATACTTTCCTGTTCTGTGTATCCGGATTGCACATAGGGCCCCCGGCCCCGCCCCCTCCACCCTCTAGGGAATGTTGGTCGACTGAATTATTTTTGAGGCTGCCAGTAGTGAACCCTTTGGGTGATGGGAAAAGGCCAGAGGTGGGCATCTTAGCAGAACTTTTGGGTGACTGGCCTTTGAAATCGCTCAGTTGTTCCATCTGCTGGTCTGTCTATTGCATCAGTAACTGAATCAGGTGTGCATAATACAAATTGGTAAAAACCTGTGTCTTGGTTCTGTTACTTCAAGTTCTGTTGTTGAAGTCAGTCAGAGGCATGGAAGGTGGTCATCACAGCGCTGAATTTGACACTTGTTCCATTTCTCACCCTGTAGCATGTGGAGCCCTACCTGTACCCAGCTGCTGAGGGTGGAGAATAAAAACTGACCCCACAGTTGTCGGGTTTACATGTTAGCTTGTTTGCTTTGAAGAATTTGCAAGGTAGAGAAATGGATGCTTGAGGCTCTCATTTCAGCCCCTGCTGTGCTATGCAAATGTTCTCTGCATGCCTGAGTGACCTTTTGAGAAAGAGCCTTTGTGATCTTCTGTAGCCAGGGCCTGTTCTGGGAATTGGTGTGCCAGATTCCTCTAAAAGTGGGAAAAATGAATCCGTTAAAAAAAACAAGACCAAACAAACAATGCTTTTCCTGGTTAAATACCCTTAAGTCCATGTTTCTTATTGTCTCTTGCCAGAGCTTTTGAAATTTGCCCTGCAGTTTGCATTGCCGGGTGTTTTGGGGATTAATGTGTGTGAAGGAGAACTGACTGAAGCAGTTCAGTAGCTGGGAAACTGTTTGTTTAAGTGCTTTTGAATTGTAGATAAAAATAAAATAAAAATGGCATCATCAATATCTGGCTGTTTATCAATGTCTTCAGGCTGTCCCTTCCTAAGTGCCAGCCTAGTGACTCTCACGATAGATTGGTAAGGTTCTTTTCTGCCCCAAATTGTGCTCTAATGGTTTGGCATTTAACTTGTTTTGTATTTGTTTTGATTATTGTTGAAAATGAAATGTATCTTTATTAAAAGTGTAATTAGGTTTTCTGTGTTACAGCAGAGCTACGTTTCTGGTGTATTTCTCTTCGAAAGAGATACCAGTGTCTTGGAGGTTTATGGTTTTTAATGCTTTTACTAAGATGTTTAGTTTATGTAACTGAAATGCTTATGAAAAAGAGTTTACTATTTCCCTCTGTTAACCTTTTTGATAAGGATCGTCATAGTTTTGTACCAGATAAGGTTGTGGGGTTAATCATAATGTTCTCCTGCAGGAATTCTAAAAATTGAATTTTCAGAGAAGACAGGTAGAATTTGAATAGCTGGTTTATTCCCTAGACCTTCTACCTTCCTCTCAAAGTTTAGGATAACTCTTTCCTCTGTAAACATTTGCCAGTCTCTTAGGTACCCATTGTGGCAAGGATGTTGGGGGACCCCCTAGAAGACCTTTGGGAAATCATTTCTCCCCTAGATCTTTGCCTTAGAACAAAGATGAGTATTTCTCTGGTGTTTGGCCTGTTGTTGGGTGAGAAACCCTTTCTTCTGTTTTCATGGTGATATGCACTGTCACATGTCTTTTTCTCTTCCCCAAGTTTCCCTGGAACCTGGGCTCCCTGAGACGCAGCACTGGAGCAGATGGATAATGGAGACTGGGGCTATATGGTGAGAGGCTTTTGAGGATGCGTTTTGAAGGCTGGCAGATTATTCTGTGTGTCTTTTCTTGCTTTATATGTGTTCTTAGGTATAATGCATCTCAATAAGAATGGCGCTTACAAATGGTACAACCTGCCGCCACCCCCCAATTAGTTTCTGTGTATTTTTGGGTGTTTTAACTTTGGTGTTTTTAAGTAAGCAAGCTCAGCGTGGAGTCTCTGTGTAACTTTTAATAATCACTGTTTTTTTTGGTCTTAAAGTATATATCTCTTAAGATGCTTCCTGCATAGAGTAATGACTGTTAAATGAATGTGTAGTAGGTGGCAGCCAGGACATTTTCTTGTGGTTGGGGAGGTTAATGGTTGAGAAGATGCCACTTTGCCCACTAGTACTTTTTTTTTTTTGCATGTGCATGTGCCTTCCTATATATTTTTTTTCCTTTGGTAAGAAATATTTTATTTGCATATTACCTGTCTTTACCTGTCTTGCTTTATTTCTTAAGTGTGGTTTTAAAAGCCAAAGGTATGTATTATTTAGAGAAGCTTGCTTTTCAAAATTAAAGGTCATATTGTGACATTAATGTTACAAAAGTGATCATACTATCAGATTATGAAATTTGAAAGCTGCTGTTAGCCTTTGGGTATGTGAGAACCCACTCCAGTATTCTTGCCTTGAAAATCCAATGGACAGGAGCCTGGCGGGCTACAGTCAGTGGAGTTGCAAGGAGTTGGACATGACTTAGAGACTGAACAGCAATAACAAATATGCGATTGTTTTGACCAAACTGTGTATTTTAAGTTAGTATTTGGCACTATTTCTCCCATGAAAAGTTGAGATTAAGTCCACAGAATTTTTTATTTTTAAAATTTCATCATCTCCCTTCTTATGTTGAGGGGGAAAAGACAAAAATACTGAAAGTAGGTATCTTTATGTTATTCAGTCATTTGTGTTCTATTTTATGTTAAATTAAGAAACATAGAAGTCTTTTTTTTTTTAATTGGGAAAAAATAAGTATAAGTTTCTCTTCCTCTTCCCATAATGTACTCTAACCTGAAAACCTCTTGACCCTGGGCCTGAAATTAAATGACTTTGGAAGTCATGCCCTCCTTTCTCAGTGTAAGGCTCTGAAGCAGTGGACATCTCTTTTTTCTGTTGAAAGCGAATGTTAGATCTCTTCATCTGGGTGGGTTTCTCACTGAAACTAAAGCTGTTTTGCATCAGTGGCTTTCTGGATGTGCTGTAGCCTGAATCTTTCGCTTTGCTTGTTGCCACTAATTTTCTTAATTTGTCAAAGTTAGGATTTAAGGAAAAAATTTTTTTTCAGATGACTGATCATGTTTTGAACAATTTCAGATGACTGACCCAGTCACGTTAAATGTAGGTGGACACTTGTACACGACGTCTCTCACCACATTGACGCGCTACCCGGATTCCATGCTTGGAGCCATGTTTGGGGGCGACTTCCCCACAGCTCGAGACCCTCAAGGCAATTACTTCATTGATCGAGATGGACCTCTTTTCCGATATGTCCTCAACTTCTTAAGAACTTCAGAGCTGACCTTACCCCTGGATTTTAAAGAATTTGACCTGCTTCGGAAAGAAGCAGACTT
Source organism: Moschus berezovskii (assembly GCF_049115385.1). Taxonomy (NCBI): domain Eukaryota; kingdom Metazoa; phylum Chordata; class Mammalia; order Artiodactyla; family Moschidae; genus Moschus; species Moschus berezovskii. The sequence goes on from NC_142483.1 coordinate 17,655,074, forward strand.
TTATCAGATTGAGCCCTTGATTCAGTGTCTCAATGACCCCAAGCCTTTGTATCCCGTGGATACTTTTGAAGAAGTCGTGGAGTTATCTAGTACCCGGAAGCTTTCTAAGTACTCCAATCCGGTAGCTGTCATCATAACCCAGTTAACCATTACCACCAAGGTCCATTCCTTACTGGAAGGCATCTCAAACTATTTTACGAAGTGGAATAAGCACATGATGGACACCAGAGATTGCCAGGTGTCCTTCACGTTTGGACCCTGTGATTATCACCAGGAAGTCTCTCTCCGAGTCCACCTGATGGAGTACATTACAAAGCAGGGTTTCACGATCCGCAACACCCGAGTACATCACATGAGTGAGCGGGCCAACGAGAACACAGTGGAGCACAACTGGACCTTCTGCAGGCTGGCCCGGAAGACGGACGACTGACCTCCAGCCCTGGGGGAGGTTCCTGGAAGTGGACTTGCCAGGAGATCCAAGAGGCTGACCTTTTTTTTTTTTTTTAAATCACAGTGTGAGATTTTTTTTTTTAATATTTGTATTTATTTGAAGGCATTGGGGACCAGAAGGAAGTTTTGTGCTTTAGCAGACTCCTCTATGTTTTGTTCCCTTCACCCCAAGTGTGCATGTGCCTGTTCCGAGCCTCCAAATACCGTTTTTTTTTAATACAAAGAAGTCTGAAAATCATTATGGTCTATAATGTACCCTTAACAAAGCTTTTTTTTTTTTTTTGCAGTGCTAAAATGATTTCTGATTAAATAGTCCCTAAATCAACTAGAAGGCTAAAAATGCAGGAGTGAAAGAATAAACAGAGTACTCATGATGCCTTGGGGAAAAATCAGAACATCATGTAGGGTGACCTAGTTTTCAGACCAATAAGCAGTATTGTAATATTAAAGGAAAACTATTCCAATCATGTAAAAGTACTTGTTAAGTACTGCTTTTTACAGTTATGACAACTGTTTCTTTCTATGCATATAAATCAAGCAACCAAATATCTGTAGCCATGGAGATGTCTGACTAGAAATATTTATATTGGATTCTGAATACAAAACGTCCCTGTGGTAGAAATCTTAACTTCTTATGCCTGGTGCAGTATAATTGTCAAGTGGTACTGTCTACCAGAAGAAAAAAAAAAAACAATAAAAATTGAAATATGAGAAGTAGGTGTGTATTGGTTGATTATTGTTAAGGGGGGAAATCTTATTCCTTGTCTAAAATATGCATTGTTTTATGTCCTAATAAATACTGCCTATAGCACGTTTGTATTTGATTCAGGAGGACCCATTGGGAACTTCAGGGTGCAGTTTATGGAATTCTACTGTGCTGTCGAGTCAGGGAATTGATGACATTACTAGTTTGGTTTAAAACGGTGCATAGTTGGACAGCGAACGTACAGCTTGACAATTTTTTTTCCAATAGGACATATTTTGAAGATTATAGATTTTTCTCCAGTTGTCATTGCTCTATGATCCTTATTCTAGCTTTGTATTGAGCACAGGGACAAACCCACTCAAGCCGTTTTATTCTCATGTATTAATGGTGATCCATGAATGCACTTTATTATTAAGATTAAATTTCTGAGGAGAAGGAAGCTGGAGTGAACAAAGGATCTAGAACAGTTGGCGATACGGTGTACTTTTATTTATTTCACTGTAGTCTTATTTCGCATAGTTCATTTGATTCTGTTTCTTGGAAGTTGCTCACAGGAAGGATTAAGTTAACTATAGTGAAACTTCCTAGTTTACTAGAACACCTTTTAAAAGAAAATTCAGAAATTTCCCTGTTGTCTAAGGGAGGAGTAGGGTTCTGAGGCTGTGCACCCCAGACTACCTTTTCTTCTCTGAGAAGATTCTGAAATTCTCTTTCAAAGGAGGATGAGAACACTGTCTTATATCCGTGTTTGCCCACATCGCTCTGAAAATTTAAGGTTTGACAAATGACCAATATCTAGAAACCTGTAATTACCCCTATTTTCACCGTTTTCAAACCAAAATCCCTTAACGTTAACTATCGGTAGGTGGCTGTGGTTTCAGTAAATGTACTAAGTATGAGGTTATCATTTTAGAAAATTGTCTCTTATTTCAAATTGATTAGTGGTTACCTAAAAAAGAAACAACAAGAAAAGGGAACAGCTTAGCCAGTCAACGCATTGTTGAGTTAACGGAAGTGAATGAAAGATAAAATTAATTTGGACTGAAAACTGGTATGGAAGTGTGACTATTAGTTGTTCCAAGGTTTTAAGAGTTAAACGTTTATGAGGCCTCTTCCTTGTCCAGATTATTGGAGATAAGTTTGCTTTTGGTAAATTTTCTAAGATTTATGTTTTTAACGATTAAATGATTATTTATATGAGTATATTAGGAAAAGTAGCCTGCTGAGGTTTTTTGCAATTTGTTTGATAATATTTTGAGTGTGGTTTTTTTTTTTTTAACTTGGGCAGTTGAAAATGATGTGAAAAATGTAGTGTGGTTATATTTGGATAATTTGAGACATACTTCTTTTATGAAATTTTAAATGATTTTTACTGTAGAAGAGTTGATTTTTAAACATTTATGGTATTCCTAGGGCTCTATTTTTTTCTTCTCAGTTTTTAAATTGAAGTGCAGCTGACATACAATATTGTGTTGATTTCAGGTGTACAACATAGTGATTGGACATTCATATTCATTATGAATTGATCACCGTGATAAATCTGGTGACCATGTGTCACCATACAAAGTTTCCACAGTGTTACTGACTGTACTCCCTATGGTATACATTACATCCTGTGACTGACTTTATAACTGAAAGTTTGTACCTTTTAATCTTTCCCCTATTTCCTATCTCCCCAACAACCACTGCTGTATCTATGAGTCTGTTTCTGTTTTGTTTGCTCATTTGTCTTTTTTTTTTTTTTGATTCCACATAGAATTGAAACTGTATGGCCTTTGTCTTACTCTTGTCTGATTTGTTTTACTTGGCCTAGTCCTCTAGGTCCGTCCATGCTCTTGTAGGTGGCACAGTCTCATTCTTTTTTATGGCTGAGCGATATCCCTGTTTATCTACACCACAGTTCCTTTATCTGTTCGTGTGTCGTTTGACACTTAGATTGTTTCCGTGTCTTTGCTGTCATAAATAATGCTGCAGTGAATGTAGGGGTACACATGTGTCTGTTCAAGTCAGTGTTTTTGTTTTCTTTGGACACATGCTCGGAAGTGGAATTGCCGGATTGCATCATAGCTCTATTTGTAACTTTTTGAGGAACCTCCCTACTGTTTTTCATAGTGGTTGCACCAACTTACACTCGCTCCAGCGGTGCAAAAGTGTTTTCCTTTCTCCATATCCTTGCCAGTACACGTTATTCATTACCTTAAAAATTTTTTTGTTTACTTTGTTTTTAAAGTATTTATTTATTTGGCTGTGCTGGGTCTTACTTGTGGCACGTGGAATCTAGTTCCCTGACCAGGGTTCGAACTCCTGCCCCCTTGCACTAGAAGCACAGAGTCTTAGCCACTGGACCGTGAGGAAAGTCCCTATTCCTTATCTTTTTAGTGACAGCCATTCTGATTGGTGTGAGGTGATCAGCATTTTATTTAGACTCTACCAAGTGTATACACTTTTAGGAGAGGATGTTTATGTGCATGTGCGTGTGTGTGTTTTCTTTTAAGTCCTGGGATGAATAAATGGGTGCTGTAACAACACAAGTGATAACTAATAGATCTGTTGGCTTTTGCTAGATCTAAAGTAAAACCCTGGGATTTCACAAAACAGATGCTACAAATGGATAGTGCTTTTTTTTTTTTTTTAATTGTGGGAAATTTCAAACATTCGGAAGTAGAGAGAATAGTGTTAACACCCACGGACCCATTGAACCGCTTCAGCAATGATTCACTCCCCCCTTTTCTTCCCCTGGATTATTTTGGAATAAATCAGATATTTCATGCACTTCAGACTGTGTCTCTGAAGGATAATGGTTCTTTTAAACAATACATACATGTGTGTAGATTTTAAAGACACCTGCGCCGCAGTGTGGCTCGCACATGGTGCTGCCTCTCCAGTGCTGCGGGTCGTCTCAGAGCCTGGCTCTCTGGCCCTGTAACAGCGGTCTTATATATTTCTCATAGGCGGGGTTCCCCTGTGAGTAGAGAGAAGTGCATTATTAAGATAGACTCTTTCTGTCAGGATTAATGACTTCCACTTTCAGATTAAGTCTGTAGTTTCAAAACAGTAACGTTACATAAGATTCTTAATTTTTAAATTTATTTTTAAAATCCATTTTGTGACAAACATATGGGGAAACATTTTTTTCCAAAGGGCATCCTTCCTTTTCTCATGCAGGTTTCAAATTGTGGATGCAGGTGGCCAATTAAAAAAACACAGCTTATCGTTTTGCTTTGGGGATTTAATACAAATAGAAGGCTTGACTCTCTGAAATTGAGCACATTAACCACAAAACAAGACACCAGAAGGTGGAATGAAGTAAGCAGTGTTCTGTGTCAGAATTGGGTGTTCTTAACGTGCCTTATTCTCTCTTTTTAAAAATATTTGTTTATTATTTTTTGGCCACATTGCACAGCACATGGGATCTTAGTGCCCCAACCAGGGATCAAACCTGTGCTCCCTGCACTGGGAGTGTGGAGGAGTCTTCACTGGACCACAGGGAAGTCCCTACCTTATTCTCTAATGGGATGTCTAGATTTCACTGCTCTACCCTCATCTTTTGTAATATTCTTTCACTTTTTTGCCTGTCTGAGCTGAAACTGTAAGCTCCCTAATGACAGGGGTTCTCCACTGTGTCCTCAGTACCTAGCATAGTTTCTGGTATACATCATATGCTCAATAACTATTTGTTAAATGATTGAATGAGTGAATGAAGCGGTAGGTGTGTTGAACATCTGGCAACCATTTTAAGAAATTTCTACAGTAGAATAATTGGGGGGAGATAGGATTCTTGTTTAGAAATTATCCCCAGTGGTGCCTCTACTGTTTGCATCTATAGGGAATCACTTCAAGGAGCTCTAGTGGGGAAGGGTTAGGGTTACGGCAGATGGTAACTGCAACCAGGAAATCAAAAGACGCTTGCTCCTTGGAAGGGATGTTATGACCAACCTAGTAGACAGCACATTAAAAAGCAGAGACATTACTTTACCAACAAAAGTCCATCTAGTCAAGGCTATGGTTTTTCCCGTGGTCATGTATGGAAGTGAGAGTTGGACTGTGAAGAAAGCTGAGTGCTGAAGAATTGATGCTTTTGAACTGTGGTGTTGGAGAAGACTCTTGAGAGTCGCTTGGACTGCAAGGAGATCCAACCAGTCCATCCTAAGGGAGATCAGTCCTGGGTGTTCATTGGAAGGACTGATGTTAAAGCTGAAACTCCAATATTTTGGCCACCTGATGCAAAGAGCTGATTCACTTGAAAAGAACCCTGATGTTGGGAAAGATTGAAGGCGGGAGGAGAAGGGGACGACAGAGGATGAGATGGTTAGATGGCATCACTGACTCAATGGACATGGGTTTGGGTAAATTGCGGGAGTTGGTGATGGACAGGGAGGCCTGGCGTGCTGCGGTTCATGGGTTGCAAAGATTCGGATGTGACTGAGTGACTGAACTGAGTGGGGAAGGGGAACAGCCTGTTGCAGTTCATTGCAAAGAAACTGGCTTGAGACAGCATCCAGAGCAGGGGAAAGACAGGAGACACCGTGGGGAGAGTAAACCGCAGGAGTGCACCCTGCTGTCTGGGTTAGAGCTCAACAGTTAGCCTCCCCCAGACAGAAGAGATGCTTACAATTCTAACACATTTAACTCAGCCTAGCATTTTCCTTTTGGTGGAAATGTCACTGAAATAAATTCCCGTTTGTACTTTTGTGTCTCACGAGTCACATTTCAGAGTAGCTTTCATTTTAATTGATTTGAAATACCTGTAGTGTTCCTTTTTCTGCTAGCGTGAACGAGGGGGGGAAATGTCTCTCTCTGCAGTTTCAAAATTACCTACAGCAGATTAGAAAGTAAACTCTTCCAAAGTGCTATTTTGGTAGTCCGTAGAGGAGCCGGAATGTGAGATGAGGGGACTGAATATCAGATGAGGGGGCTGAATATCGGCAGTCAGACAAGTGTCATTTCAACTAGCTGGAAACAGTTCTTCAAGGTCAGGTGTGAACTCAATTCCTAAAATCAGCGTGCGTGCAAGAGCCGCACTGCGCTCCCTTTCACCTCCTTAGCGAGGTGCGGCACGCCGGGCTGGTGAGGGTTGGCGTTATCGTGTGTGCAGCAGGGTCCTTGTCCCTCTATGTAGGTCGCAGAACCCTGTCCATTTACTCCGTAAATGCAAAGTATCTATTCTGTGGTAGACCCTGGAGTTAGGACGATGAAGAGTCCATCCTTGTTCATGGTCAAGTGGCAGGAGATCAGGGAGGGTGCCTGGGATGTCGAGCATCCACACGTTACCTACCCAGTGTGCTGATACCCTGGGTCGGTGATGCCCCTCATTTAGACAAACCTGCCCTCATACAGCGGAGAAGGCAATGGCAAGCCACTCCAGTACTCTTGCCTGGGAAATCCCATGGATGGAGGAGCCTGGTGGGCTGCAGTCCATGGGGTCTCTAGGGGTCGGACACGACTGAGCGACTTCACTTTCACTTTTCACTTTCACACATTGGAGAAGGAAATGGCAACCCACTCCAGTGTTCTTGCCTGGAGAATCCCAGGGACGGGGGAGCCTGGTGGGATTCCGTCTATGGGGTCACACAGAGTCAGACACGACTGAAGTGACTTAGCAGCAGCAGCCCTCATACAGTGTCCAGATTAAATTCTTTCAAGAAGAAGGGTAGAAACAAGTAAAAGACAAGAGAGCCCCCTCTGTTCTTTGGTGAAGATGAGGAACAGGAGAACTGGCATGCTTCCTTTTGCATTGCTGCTAAAGCAGGTTTGAGCTGGATATGGCAGTGTTCCCTGACAGGTGTTAAGGCAGGGGAGGTTTTTCTCTCGAGCATCAAAGGGCATGTGTGTCCCTTTAGACCGCAGGGGCTAATCTAGAGGGATGGGATCGCTGTAACTCTTTGCCAGGGTTTTCTTGAGAGTCCCTTGGACTGCAAGGAGATCCAACCAGTCCATTCTAAAGGAGATCAGTCCTGGGTGTTCATTGGAAGGACTGATGCTAAAGCTGAAACTCCAGTACTTTGGCCACCTCATGCAAAGAGTTGACTCACTGGAAAAGGCTCTGATGCTGGGAGGGATTGGGGGCAGGAGGAGAAGGGGATGACAGAGAATGAGATGGCTGGATGGCATCACTGACTCGATGGACAGGAGTTTGAGTGAACTCGGGGAGTTGGTGATGGACAGGGAGGCCTGACATGCTGTGATTCATGGGGTCGCAAAGAGTCGGACACGACTGAGCAACTGAACTGAACTGAAGCGTTAGAAAGTACAGATCTAATCATTAGAAAAAGTAACACAATGTAAGTAGCTTGACTGTGCTAACCAATAAATGTACAGTCTTTAGGTAAGTTCTTCATATTTCCTTGCGGAGTTAGAAGGGTGCCTTCCTGGAGACAAGGAAGGACCGAAAGGGATTGGCCTTCTATCTGATAAGCTTCTTGGGGGTAACTGGTTGTGGTGCAACTTAAGATAACCATGTTAAATTAAGCTGTGAGGTATGACAGGATGCAGAATGTTAAGAGCAAGTCTAACACCACGCTAAGTGTGAATGGAAGCCTGAGAGTTGCCAATTTGATGAGGTGTTAAGACACTTTTTCTGAAATTTGACAGAAGAGGTAAAAAAGTAAGCTTCATCATCTGAATAACACATTTGCAGTACAGAATTCAAAATAGCCTGTTGTGTAGCTATAGAGAGCCTTTGTTTTCATCATGTATATCAAGCTATTAAATGTTGGTTTCCCAAATTCTAAATGCAAGATCCATTTCTCTCCTCAGGTTAGTGTACCCACTGATATTTGTAACGTTTCCCTCGAGGCTCACAGCAGAGTCTGGGACCATGGCCCTAGGCTGTTAGGATTTTATGGGTCCTCCCCCTTCTTCTGTTAAATGAGTTCTGGTGGTCTCTCCTAGGACAACTGGGGATCTTTTCACCGTCACCTTTGTAATTGTCATTCACTTGGCTTCCCTGGGATACTGATGCATTGCGGCAGCCCCCTCTGTCCCTGGGATGTTGTTCCTTCAAGAGGAAGACGGCTTCTCTCGCAGGCGGTGAGGTCTGAGAGAGACACCCCCCTACTCCCAAGCTTCCTCTGCCTCTCAACACCTGCTGTATCAACACTAAACTGAGAGTTAAAAGGCTGAAAATAAGGTGGTTAAATCAGTGTAGTCGTTTGTCTTCTTATTTCTGTTACTTAAATGCCAGCCTGCCTCTCTGTGTGTATGCCCTTGGGTATGTCAAGCCATGATTTAGAGCTTGGTCCTTGCTCCTGATTCCCTTCACCAAATTCTGAGGAGTGCATTTTGCTGATTACTGTTCAGACTCAGAGATGCTGCCAAGCCACGTGTCTGCTCCTGGTTTTTTTTTTTTTTTTTGTATTCTTAAAATAGTGTAAATAGACATACTATGCCCAGCAATTTCTAACCTAATGCACATCGATTGACATGGGAAAACATGGAGGTATAGTCACTGCTGGTTCCCTGCTCTCTCAGGTAATTTATGAAGTGTTCTAGTCAGTTACCTCAGTATTGGTGGGTGACTTCTGAGCCCACTGGAACAGGCGTTCATAGACATGTCCATCATAACAGCCAAGCGCTGAATTTAAACACTGATCCGTGAAGTCAAAAGCATCAGTTAACAAGATAGCATCCTTCCTGAGAGGAGAAAAGAGAGTTTGTGAGTATATTAGATTGCTTGATTCATCTGGAATGGTGAATAACAACATCTAATTAGAAGTTGCATCATTATCCACTTTTTGAACAGCTCGGTTTTAATTTTTTTTTTTGGAAGTTTAAACTTTTGATCAGTTATATAGGCACAGTGGAAAGAGTCAAAAAGTTCTGTCAGGCTTGTTGTTTAAAGTCAGCGTATCCCTGCTCTCACCTCCGTTTCTTTCCCCAGCCCCCAGAAGCAGTCGGTTTTGCTCTCTTCGGTGCTATTTTGGGAACTGACCTGAGTGCCTCTCAGTGTCTTGTTTGTATTACTCCTTCCTATTCAGTGTTGCTGGGTATCATCTGGTGACTGTTACAGAAGATACGAATTTATTTTAGCACCCCTCTCCTCGCTTGCACCGCCATGCCCTCCCCATCCCCAGCCTCTGCCTCCTCTCCTGGGTCTTCCCGCCTCCTAGTATATAGTATAGTTAGTTTTGGCCAGAGTAATATTCAGTGCTGACCTTGTTATGACTGTGTGTTCTGTATATTAACGTGACTTTAGATGTACTCTGTTCCCACCGGCTCTCTCCTGACACAGTGACCACTCTTCGGGCACTTCTGTCGTAATTCTTAATGACTCCACTGTCGGTGTCTCAGTTCCTTGACTCTCCTCCCCTGATCTCCTGCAGCCTCCCTCTGCCTGCCGGGCTCATACACCGGGACTTGGCTTCCCTGTCTTCATTTCGCTGTAAGCCCAGCCGTTTTCTTTTTCACTGTTTCTTATCTTCCTAACTTACTCCCTCTACTACTCTGACTTCTATAATTCTCATTTTACCTTTCAGGCAGCAAAATTATTTTCTTTTAACCTATGGAATGAAGTTATTTAAAAACTTGTTTACATGCTTCTCTTCCTTTTTCAGCAGAGGATATGAAATAAAATACATGACTGTTTACTCTCTTCCCTAACCCTCATTTCACATGGCATTTGAGGTTCATGGTTTACTTACTTACTTTAATCCTGGATGGCGTTTCCTCATTCTTATGACATGGTTTTCCTACAGGGCTGTTGATAATTCTTTGACTCTGCTGGCACCTACTGCCTCAAGTCCCTTATCTGTGTGGTCTCACTTCCTTCATCTGTCGAAATTCCATGGTCTATTATATTCACTCGCTCCAAGATACATGCAGCAGGTTTTCATGCTTGCCATACTTGTACAGCAAAACATCATCCCTTGTCATATCTCGTTTTCCATCAACTTTGTCCCGCACCTTTGTAACAACATAAGCCTGAAGAAGCCAATACCGATGGCACTGAAGGCCCGAGTGGGCCCTAATCGCTGCTGGGCAGTCATTCCTGGTGGTTCATGTTCATCTACTTGTTCATTCTCTCAGGTGATTCTCTCCCGCCTTCTCTTTGGTCCTCAGGCCTGTGTTACTCAGTTCCCCATCGCTCTCAGCCTAGGGGGCTTTGAGTCCCGTTTCACTGATGTGAAAATAGAAGTGGTGAGAGGAGTCCACAAGTTCCCCAGCATGCATTTAAACATCGGGGTTTTCTCTCTCTGAACAGGTACACTGTCCTAGTTACCAGCTCAGGCCAGGCCCTCCTTGTCCACTGGATACCTTCCCTGCTTGCCCAGTAGAGAGCCATGTTCCAGAAGCCCTCCTGTATTTCCACCGCACCGTCGAAATTCCCCTCTGTCCTGGATCGTTTCCATCAATATACAAACGGGCTGCCGTCTCTCCCTTCTACGTAAAAACACTCATTTGACTCGCTTTGCCTCCCCAGCGTCTCACGTATACCTTGCCTCCCTTTGTGACAAAACTCCTCAAAAGTGTCACACTTCTTTACGCTTGCTCTTTGCAGTTCTTCTTGTCTGGCTGTTCTCCTCAGCTAGACTGAGGTTTTCATTCCCTCCACTCCATTTGAGCAGCTTTTGTCGAGGTCATTTCCTCCTCCTCTTTGAAGGGTCCTGAGACTCAGTGCCTGGGCCTCTCCTCTTCATACGCTCACCCCTCGTGATACTGTCCTTCTTGTGGCTTTAAATACAACCGCACGTCAATGGCTTCTGAATTTCTCTCTCCAGCCTCACCTGCTTACTAACGGTTTACGTGATTTCTCCAGGCTCTTCAAACTTGATGTATTCAAAAGCAGACTCCTGATCTTCGAGACATTCTGTCCACCCTGCCCAAACCTGGCTCTCCTGTAGCCTTCCCCATTTACGGTAAATGGTGACTTGGTCCTGGCCCCAAACCTGAACTCCTCTCGGTCTCTCACTTTCTACGTGGATCTATTAGCAAATCTTGTTCTGTCTCCAGAATAAACCCAAACTTGGACCGCTTCCCACCACCTCTAGTGCTGTCACCCTGGTCCAGTCCACCAGCATCTCTCACCCGGCTTATTGCGGCAGCCTCCCAACTGGTCTCTCTGCTTTTCACTCATCCCCCCTCCCCAGTCTGTTCTTAACATGGCAACTGGAGTGATCCTTTAAAAACACACCTCAGATTCCCTCAGACTGTGTGTTTTATGCTCAGAACCCTCCTTGTTCTCACTCACAGCGAAGGGCAGAGTCTTAAGTCTTTGCCGTGCCCTCCAGCCCCCCCGCTGCCCTTCCCAGCGCACCCCCAGCTCGCTGACCTCTGCTCTCATTCTCCACCTCAGTCACGCGACTCCAGCTGCTGCGGCCTTTTCTCTTTCTCTGGGTGACGTGCCGAGCATGCTCTGCCTGCCAACATTCGTACTTCTGCTTTGCGTGGAGTGCACTTTTCCCAGCCAGCCACACGGCTCCTCTTACCTCCCCACCTTCAGATCTTTCTTCGGATCATCACCGTCCCTGGGAGGCCCTCCCTGACCTTGTAAAACTCCGGTTCTCCCTCCCCACCTGCAGCATTCCTGATCCCCCTGCCCTGCTGTGCTGTCTTGGTAGTGTTTATGACCGCTGCATAAATGTTTGACCTGGTTCATATGTGTGTTTCCTCTCCTCTGGTCTGTGGCCTTCTCAGGCTGAAACTCCTATGCTTCATTTGAGGAATGTTTTCTTGCATCATTTTATTAATGATTCACTCGCTTCAGTATTTTCTGTCTTCTCTTTCTAGTCCCGTTCTTCAGATGGCCAGTTAGGATCAGTCATCTTACTATTTTTATCTTCTGTCCTTTTTGTGTCGTCTTGCTTGTTTGCTGGCTTTCTGCGAGATTTCTGCAGCTTTGTCCTCCGGTCCTTCAGCTGAGCTTTTTATTTTCACTGTCACTGATTTCACAGAGCTCTTCTTGTTGTTCTCTGCATGTTACTTCTTAAGAATTGACATTCTTTTGTGCTTGCCATATATCCTCTGAACTCTTTGAGGACGTTACTGATCTTCCAAAAAAGTTTCCACCAGAAAGATTCTCTTGTGTCTTTGGAGTTGTTTGTTCTTGCTTGGTCTCTGTCTTTTATGACGGGTTTTCCTCGCTTGCTGGCAATCCCCGAGTGTCTGGTCATAGCTAAGAGTGGGACATTCTAGCTGATTACAAGTCTGGGTGTACTTGTCAGTGTGGAATTCCCTGTGGGCTGAACTGGGTGGACCATTGGGGAACCCCGGTGTCAGCATCTTCACTTCTCTCTCCTTTGGACTGGTCAGATTCTCCCAAGAAGGACCATGATATCATTTTCCTACAGGACACTGACCTGGCTGCCAGTTTGCTGGGAACTTGTAGGAAAAGGGAGCTTGCCAGATGGTGCTAGAGGTAAAGAACTCCCTGCCAATACAGGACACATAAGAGATGCGGGTTTGATCCCTGGATCAGGAGGATCCCTGGAGGAGGGCACGGCAGCCCACTCAGTATTCTTGCCTGGAGAATGCCATGGACGGAGGAGCCTGGTGGGCTACAGTCCACGGGGCCACAGAGAGTTGGACACGACTGAGCGACTTAGCACGCAGCACACGTGGGGAAAGCAGGCTGGGGGAGGGGCTGTCCGCATGGGCCTGTAAACATATATTCAGGCCCCTGGTTTCTGTAGGGCAGCCCAGTGGTCCTCACCCTCAACTGAGCCTGAGGTCTTCTAGTCTGCAGACCCTCTGTTTAGCCTTCTGCCAGGGTTCTGTCAGGGAAAGTCTTAACACGTGCTCAGAGAGGAGGAGGGGAACGGGGGATTAAGCGCCTTCTGAAATAGACTCCAGCCCACCCTGTCGGTCCTCCCTTCACCCCCGTTGCCAGAGGGACCTGGTGCTGCAGTTCTTGGGGTTCTGTGGTGGCCCTTGATGGCTTCTCGGCTTTTCCTGCTATTGGTTTGTGATTCAGTGTAATCAGGTCTGCCAAAGTCACTGTCCATCTCCTCTCCAAATTTCATGTTTCCCTCTCCTGCTCTCTCTCTTTGTGGGTTTATGCCTTTTAACATTTTAAAATTAATTTACTGATGTTTTTAGTAGGGTTTCAGGAGGGAACAAAAGTAAATGCATATGTTCAGTCTGCCATCTTTGTCTAAAAGTGGGATTTTATGACTTTAAACCACCGAAAACGGTTTTAGTCGCTAATTACCGTGACGCAAAGAGCTGGTTCTTAGTGTCACTTAGAATAGTGTGCCATCCTTCAATTGTCATCTCAGAAACCTGACGGTAATACTGAATAATCAAGGCATGGAGTTGTGACGTAGAGCTGTTAAAAGCCTGGAGTCTCTTAGGTTCCTAATTACCCGGCGGCAGTAGGAAGGTTACTTTAGAAACCATAATGTGAGTAAATCAACTTAGGGTTTTGATGCATACGCACATTGTCCATTTATGTCAGTGCTGTCTTTCTTGTCTTGAATTTAAGTCTCTGGGGCCAAGGGAAGCACAGCATGCTGTTGCAAATTAAAAGAAAAAATCATGCTTATCGGTGATCTTTTGTGTTTCATTTTCACCAACAGTCAGGGCTAGACCGTTATCATCTTCATGTGCTTTAAATGCCAAGTGTTTCAGAAAGTTAGATAAACTGGGGCTTGAAGTGTGCAGTACTCAATTATGCTATTAATGGTTCTAAACACTGGATTCTCTCTATTAGGGAAAGAGTAATACCTGGGACATGATTTTACATCTGATGTAGTTTTGATAATTTTTGAGTTTCAGTTCACTGAGCACCAACCTGGAGTCACATGTAACATGTTGGATATTGTTCGAAATGAAAAGAAGTTGGTCTATTTTTTTTTTTTAATCTCCTCCATGAGTATCTTTTTTTTTAAAGTTCAAATCTTTATTGTCTGTGCCTTGCGGGATTCGGGATCTCATTTCCCTGACCAGGAGGGATTGAACCTGTGGCTGCTTCCTGCAGAGGAAGCGTGGAGTCCTAACTACAGGACCATCAGGGAAGTCCCCTTTTCTTTTCTTCTCTTATTCTTATTGGTGATGTGAACTATTGGAGGCTTTAGGGGAAGAGTTGTGCACTTACATGTCATGCTCCGCTTGGCTTCCAACGCACACAGCAGGCATCGTATTTTCTCAGAAAAGCTTCTGTTCTCAGATTGTCTCCTTTTCCATCTTATGGACAGTGGTTACTAATTCTATTTCTTTCAATATCCCGGTCATGTTGGGGCTTTGGTTTTCTTAAAGTGATCATTTTGATGATATATAAAGTGGCAGGATGAATGTATTGCGTTAGTATGTCATGGTGGTAAACTGCACTGCTTTATGCTCTCTGTAAAAACTATATTACTGTTGAGTAAACTCCAGGAGATTGTGAAGAACAGCGAAGCCTAGCTTGCTGCAGTCCATGCAGTCGCAAAGAGTCAGACACGTATGAGTGACTGGACAACAACAAATTGTTTTAGAAGCCAGGAAATGGATTACTGGATTTTAAAAATGTCATCTTGAAGCTGAGGGAGTATTAAAGTGAGTTTAATCAACTAAGCACATTCAACAAAAATAAGGATATATTTGAAATAAATAATAGCCCAGCCTTCATTTTAACATGCGGTTTAAGAGCACGTGGTCTGGAGGCAGACAGCTCCTAGGCTGTGTCCTGCCCCCTCTTCTGGCTGATTGTGTGACCTTCGACCCTAAGTCCCAGTTTTCTCCCCTTTATAAAGTAGGGAAATTAATAGTTTCCACTTCGGAAGCCTGTCAGGATTAAATGAGATGATGCATATAGAAGCTTTTGACATACTGTCTGGTAAACATAAGTGTTCCTTAAGTACTAGCTGAGACTAAGACTCATTAATACTATTCTTGATACACAGTATTAATATGTAGTATGCTTTATTTTATTCATATTCTATAGATTCTGTCATTGCTGGATAATGTTAAAAGAGTTTGAGGCAGCTAGATAATTTCCTCTGAAACATTTTGGTTGTGATTTTTTTCCCCTTTTTTCTTTGCCCTTCCTTAATCCATAGTGTGTCCAGGACTGTTGCTGCTTTTGCCACCCTCATTTAGCAAGAATTTTGGAGCTGAAGGTTTTGGCATTTGTAATGAACAGAGGGTTGAGGGTGAAGGGCAGCCACTCACCGGATGAGGGGGAGCAGGTCCAGGTAGGCTTTTCTCGCCATGTCTATCTGGGCACCAGACAGGAAGCCGTCATGGAGGAAGTCGCCCGCGTTAGTCAGGATGCCATGTAGGGCATAGAGGTCACAGAGGCGTTTGAGCACCTGCTGAATCGCTGGCTGGCTTTCCAGTTTCTCCAGAGCTTCTGTGAAAATCTTCACAGTGACATAGTAGAGGTGCACCTACAAAGACACAGAGATGCGTTAACCTCTGATTTCTGCCTCTACCAATCATCCCGGAAGCTTGGCGAGACTGCTGGGAGAAGGCTGCTGTGGCCGTGTGTTTCCCGGCAGGCTGACAAGCAGCCACCTCTCTCCTAGCTCACTGCGTCTGACTCAGCCTTTTCGATGGTGTGCGTGTGTGTCCTGGGGGATGGTGGGCTCTGGAACTTGGCCCTTCGCTTCTCATTGTGCTTGGGGCAGTTTCAAGTTGGTTTGAAAGAAAGAATACAGGAGTGTTGGAGGCTGACCTGGGCCAGTGGGGTACACCACCGCTTTTCTCAAGAAAATAGCTATTTGTTGTCTGCCGTGTTCACCACTTTGCCACCTGTGCCTGGGCTGCTGACCCTGTGCCGGGTTTGCAGCATTTGGTTGTGGTTAAGAAGCAGATATGCTCCGCTGCCCTCCCGGGTCCGATACCTTGGTGCTCAGGCTGCACCCGGTGTGGCAAAGTTAGAGACCCTCACTTTCCCACTTACACCCTGTGTCCCTTTTCTCACCTAAGAGCCGCATTCTTGAATTCTCAGAGCCCTGGATTGAAGAGTGGAGTGATGAAGAGCTGCCCGAGGGTGCCCGCCTCTGCCTTACCGAGCAGGGGGGGACCAGAGAGAGGAGGGGCTCCCTGGGGAAAGGCTGAGCTGTGCCCTGGCACCGTGCTCGGAACACAGCCAGCCTTAGTTTCTGAGTGTATTGGTTTCAAGCATCTCTCCCGTCCAGTTTGGGGAGGGAGTGGGATTTATACTCTGTAGCATTTATACTCTGTGACCAGTCATGTCCGACTCTTTGCCACCATTGGACTATAGCCCGCCAGGCTCCTCTGTCCATGGGATTTCCTAGGCAAGAAGACTGGAGTGGGTTGCCACTTCCTGATTCAGGGCGTCTTCCCAACTCAGGGATCGAACCCAGGTCTCCTTTGTCTCCTGCATTGCAGGTGGATGGGCTCTTTACCACTGAGCCACCTGGGGATCCCTGCTTATATACTCAAGGTGGCTCGTTGAGTTTTACATCTATTAACTCATATAACCTTCACAATAATCGTACAAGGTAGACCCTATCATCAGCTCCATTTTGTGGAGGAAGCGTGTGAGGCATCTGGAGAGCAAGTTCCTCGCCCAGGCGCTGGCTGCTGAGTGGTAGCAGTGAGTTCTGAACCCAGGCAGTCTGTCTCTCCATTAAGAATGGGTAGCATTACCCGCTACCCTGCCTCACCAAAGCCACCAGAGACTGAGGCTGGATTTACTTGGGCCAGGGTTCGCTCCTGCCGCTGCTCCCACCAGCCCCTTGTGTTGCTCTGCTGCGCACGTCTCCAGATGAGACCCAGTTGGGTCCTTGAGGTTTCTGTAGAGGACAAGGCCTCCCAGGGCCCAGAACCCAGGAAGTGCAGGTTTCCCTGCCCATTATGACTTTAGAGGGTCAGCTCCAGCACCGCCTTCCCAAGACGCTGTTCATTAAAACTGAGATTACGCTCCTCTCCCTCTCAGGGTCGTGGGTATTAAATGAGGTAACCCCGGCAGGCAGTGTCTGCCTTTGAAGGTAGGGCATGGGTTTGGAGAGCAGGTGAATGGTGGGCAGGTGCGGTTCCTTTCTGGGTGTCTGGTGAGACTACAGCCTTTCCTTTCCTGCTTCTGTGCCGATGGCGCATTGAGCACAGCGGGCAGCACCTCTGGTGGATGGAACAGAACGCAGGGTGGCAGAATCGCTGCCCCGCACCCGCCGATGCGATGGAGGTGGATGGCCACCAGGTGGCGCTCCTGTCCACCTGCTGCTGGGAGCTGCTGCAGAACCCTGGTGGGCTCTCCTGTTTTAAGGCGGCTGTTTTCTGGGCCTGCTGCCTGAGGATTAAAGTGACCACCTTGGTTCTCCAGCTATCAGTTCAGTTCAGTCACTCAGTCATGTTCGACTCTTTGAGACCCCATGAATCACAGCAGGCCAGGCCTCCCTGTCCATCACTAACTCCTATATTTCACTCAAACTCATGTCCATCGAGTTGGTGATGCCATCTAGCCATCTCATTCTCTGTCGTCCCCTTCTCCCACTGCCAATACTTCCCAGCATCAGAGTCTTTTCCAGTGAGTCAACTTGTCGCATGAGGTGGCCAAAGTATTGCAGTTTCAGCTTCAACATCAGTCCTTCCAATGAACACCCAGGATCGATCTCCTTTAAAATGGACTGGTTGGATCTCCTTGCAGTCCAAGGGACTCTCAAGAGTCTTCTCCAGCACCACAGTTCAAAAGCATCAATTCTTCGGCGATCAGCTTTCTTCACAATCCAACTCTCACATCCATACATGACCACGGGAAAAACCCTAGCCTTGACTAGACGGACCTTTGTTGGCAAAGTAATGTCTCTGCTTTTTAATATACTATCTAGGTTGGTCATAACTTTCCTTCCAAGGAGTAAGCGTCTTTTAATTTCTTGGCTGCAATCAGCATTCACAGCTATAGGTAGGGCCAGAGTCCCAGCTGCCTGAGCTAGAGCTCAGGAGCCATTCTTAGCTCCATGCCACTCCACTGCTGTCTGAAGCCGGTCCCTTTCTTTCTTCTACACCCTGAATATTTCATCCACCCATAATGCATCCACCCACTTCTCTCCTTGCCCTCTGGCAAGTTCATGGTCTGGGGCACCCTCAGCCCTTTCCAGACTGCTGTCTGCTCTGTACTGGCCTCTAACCTCCAGTCCTCTCCTCCCCCTGCAGCCTGTATGAGCCTTCTAGCATGAAACTCATCGCTTCACTCAGATGGAAACCCTGCAAAGGCTTCCCACTGCAGTGAACACAAAACCCAGACTCCTCACAGTGCTGTTGGAGGGGCCAGGCCGTGCCTGTCCTTCCTTCTCCCCTTCTCTCCTTACTCTTCTTGGTCATTGTCTTCCTTTAAGTTCTTCTTGGAAGGACATGCATTTCCTCCAAAACACTTTGCCTTTCCTTGCCTCCACCTCTTGCATCTCCTGACCCCTTTGCTGGAAACCTTTCCTCTCCAAAGCCACAGCCTCCACCCACTGCCTGGCTGATTTCAGCTCGTCCTTGCAGTCTTGGCCTGTATGATTTTTCTGAGAATGCTTTCTGACTCTGTGAGGTGGGTGGACTTGGACCTGCCGTGGGACCTTGGGGCAGCCTGTATTTCCCCGTGACAGTGCTTTCTTGATCGTAGCTATGCATGGCCTCTCTGGAGCCCCCCAGAACCCAGCCTGACGGTGGGTGTTGAAGTGCTAGAGTATTTACTGGCAGACAGTGAATTATGCACAAACACAAAACACAGTGGAAACGGAATCAGACATCTATGGATTGTCTGTGGGACTAAGGAGAGACTTGACCTGCTTTTCTATCTGGGAGGAAATATTTGAACAACCTGAAGCAAATCCAATAACACTGCCTCATTACGTTTTTTCTCTAAGAGCTGCCAGCAAGACTGCTTTGGAGTTAAGTCCTTTAATTAAAATACCCGGGGCTAAAGCCTTGAAAGTGAAATGAGGGCAGCTGCTGAGCAGGGCTGAGGCATAACGGCAGGGTTTCTCGGCCTGGCAGCATGCTGGGGAAACAGAACTGGGCCCTCTCAGCTCTGGCTGACTGGCAGCTCACCTTGGCGGCCTGCAGGTGGATGACAGTGGTCTGGTTCCACGCATCGTACTCGTCGGCCCCGGCTTGCCTCAGCGTCTCTAAGTGATGCACCGAGTCCTTTATGAGCCTGAAGGCCAGAGAGAAAAAAGATGCTGTTTCTTGACCGAGTGGAGAAGGTATAGATGGCATTTGACTTCAGGATGCCTGGGGTCCCACAGAAGTAGACCAGTTCCATTTATTGACCGTTTGTTGGTGTTAAAAACCTAAACAATGGGTTGCCAATGTACTTGTATATAATCTCCTTAACCCTTTTAAAGGTAAGGCATTCCCAGTTTGCAGTGGGAAACATGGAGTCCTAGAGAGGTTAATTACCTGGGTCACACAGTTAGGAAGGAGTTCTTAACCTCCTAGCTGCGCCAGGCGCCCTGCCCTCTTTCTGCTGTGGTCTCCACCCTGATCCCATTGTTTTCAGGCCACTCAGTTGACTGCCTTCTGTGCCCAAGCGAGGAAAGTGATTTTCTGCTAAAGGCTAGTTGAAGCCTGCCAGCCACCCACTCTGCTCCAAGTTCCACCTAAGGGACTTTACAAGAGGAGGAAAGAAAACCACCCCTTGTTTTCCAGACTACAAAATTGGTCATTTGCCATGTAGTTAACCTTTATTCTTTTATCTCTGTTCCCTGCCCATCCGCTCCTGACTCTTGGAATTTGTGTGCAAAACAAGCTATTTATTAGGGAATACTTTGCTTTGTCATGGGATAGATAAGCACATGTCACGTCGAGTTCTGAGCAAAAAGCAACACACAGCCATCCCCTGCTATCTCTGGGGGTGGGTCGGGGGCAGGGAGAATGGTCCTAGGACCCCCACAGATACCGAAATAGAGATACTCAAGTCCCTGTATGAAACAGTGTGGTATGGTCACAGGCTCTGCGTCCGTGGATGTGGAAGGCCACGTGGGATGGCATTTTAATTACCCCGAGCAGCCATCTTTTGCCCGCCCCTCCACTCCAGCTGAAATGTTACTTCTGTGAAGCCTGGACTTTGGTTTCTGTCAGACTGGTTTACCGATGGATCCTTAGAGCCTGGTGGATTATTAAGTCCTTGCTAGATATTTGTGGAGCAAATACATGAGTGTTCCAGGTTGCTTTTGAAATCACTGGTAACCATCTCTGGGCTCACCGGTTGGGATATAAGACCTCTTATTATGCCCTGAAGCTGTTCCCGGCTGTTTTTGGTGTTCTGGTTGGGGAGGGCTCAGAAGGTGTCCCTTCTAGGTAGTTGGAGCTCTTCATCTTCTCCGTGGGAGTGTCTCTGTTTGACCATGCCCAGTCTATTCCCAGCCCCTGGCACATGTGGATGTTCCTGTGTCTGACAGTATTTACTGAATGACAGAACGGAGGAGGCTTTGGTCTTGTCTGCATGCCCTGGAGCCTACTAGACCCTGGAAATAAAATCTATCCTTTGTTATACTCATATTTTTAGACTGTGGGATGTTTTGACCATGTAAGTACCGTAAATCCCTCTGTATCCAGTTTTCACATCTTCAGATTCAACCAAGGATCAAAGATATTTGGGAAAAACAAACTCCTGAAAGTTAGTTCCAAAAGCGAAAGTAGAATTTGGTGCCCACTGGCAACTGTTAACATGTCAGTGATGTTGTCCTTACACCTGTTCACATCAGATTTACATTTTATTGGGTATTATAAGTGGTCTGGAGATGATTTAAAGTATATGGGAGGGTATGCATAGGTTTTATGCAAATATATACCCATAATATTCCTAATCTGCAAATATTCCATATTATAGAAGGGACTTGTGTGTGTGTCCTGAGAGTTTGATATCTACAGAAGTCCTGGAACCAATCCCCTGCGGATACAGAGGGGTGACTGCAGTGCTTTATTTATTAGTATTAATATTAGTGCTGAGAGCAGTACCAGTTTTATCAGTGTTACATTATATAATTATATATAACTATTGCATATATAATTATAATTGTTACATTACCATATATAATTATATTATTATGCTATAATATTATCAGTATTAGTACTGAAACGTTTTTGGTACTTGTAGTGTATGGGTACATTCTTTGTATTTCAAACCATAATAAGAACCTAAAAATTAAAAAAATTCCTTGCACTGGTTTGAGAGGTGATACCTTCCTGTCATCTTGAGCAGCGTGGGGAAGTGACAGGTGTGAATTTGTCTTCTCTCTGCCCCTCGTGGCCGAAACCGAGAGGAGTGAGGAGGTTGGAAAAGGGGGCCGGCTTTTGGAAGAGTATCCAAGACTGTCCCCCAAGCCAATCCCAAAGGCCCTAAGTGGAAAGGAGCCTGCCTCCAGGTGGGATCGTTGGTTTCTCCGCATGGCTCACCTGACTGCCACGTGTGCCCAGGCCGTGGTGTAGAGCTCGGGGTGGAGGAAGTCGGCTGCCGTTTGGGCTGGACACCTGGCCAGGTCAGGTGCGGTCAGGTATGCGACAGACTGAGGGAGAGACGCCTTCGATGCAGAGCCTGGGGACTTCTGAGTGTTCAGGTAGCTCTTTATCAGAAACCTGGGGGGCAGAGGTACCGAAAGTTGGGAGGGTTGGGAGCCCGTGGGACAGCCCAGCACCCCTCTCTCCCAGCATCGTGCACCCTTCGGCTCCCCGTGGGAGAACCAGGGCCTCCCAGCTCTTTCCCGGGTCCCTGCTGGTGGCTGTTCCTCACGCAAAGCCACCTGTGCATCTGAGGCTCTAATTTTTTTCACAGTGAAATGGGGCTGGAGACGCAGACCTGGGCAGACATCTTCAGATCCTGAACGTAAAGCCTTTTGATAATGGAACACCAATGTCTTGGTTAGGATCTTGTGATTTGGGGATTTATGGCGATTATACCGTGACTGCACAAATTAAATTTTCTTAGCTGATAAAAGGATAGAGGCAAGATTGCGAACATGAATGGGAGAATTGCAGGTGGCTCTTAGCTGCTTCTTTATAGCAATCCAGTGTTTAGAGGCTCTGGGTCAGAGAAGCCTGGGTTCGCATGCTACTCCACTGAGACCTCAGTGACCCTGTAGAAGTCACTTCCCTTCCCTCCGCCTCCTTGCTTCCATCTCTCGACGATGATGATAGTCATCTGATAGGGGGTCTGTGAAAACTGGATGAGATAGGATTTTCTGAGCGCTCAGCACAGTGTGGGGCATAGAGTATCTAATACATGATTTTGTATTCCTTTTTTAATTTGAAAAAAAAAAGTAATGTATATTTACAAGTTTTTAAAGAAATGTTATATAGCACATTTGCCAGTCCTTTCTCCCTGCCTGGAAAAGTATTTGCCCTGTCTAGTCCCCCAGGATGGAGGCACGTGAAAGGCCCTGTTAGCCACAGACGCACACAAGAAGAAGCTGCCTGTTGGGGGGATGAGGAATGAGTCATTCCTCCCTGCCTTTCAGGGTGGGGCCTCCGGCACAGACCCTGCGCTCAACCTGGGCCTGCCACAGTGAACAGGGAGCGCCCCACCAGGCAGAGACGCTGAGATGGTGATAACTGCCAAGCAAACAGCGGTTGCTGCCCTGGAGTGGTCGGGGGAGTGTCTGGAGGAGGTATCATTTTAGCTGAGACCCGAAGGGCGTGGAGGAGCCAGCTGTCTGCCAGAAACCTGCGGATGGAGGGGCGTGAGGCCCCGCAGAAGTGAGCAGAGGAGGAGGCGGGGAGAGGATGCAGGAGGCAGGGCCAGATCGAAAGGTCCTCTTAGGCTGCAGTGTTGGGGGGTGGCCTTTTCCTGGGAGCTGAGGGAAGTGATGGAAGAATTGGGAGCCGGGGAAAGAGGTGATCTTCTTTAGGCTTTGAGAAGTTGCCCTTGGCTGCCTGTGGAGAAAGGACTGAAGTGAGGCAGGTGGGGAGCTGCAGAGCAAGGAGGAGACTGATCCTGTGGTCCAGGGGGCGGGCGGCCTGGCTGAGGCTGCAGGGTCTGGGGAGAAGGGGATGGATTGGAGACATGGTGTGGGAGCTGGGCAGCCCCCACGTGGCGTTCCCAAAGTCTGCTCCCTCCATGGCCGTGAGATGATGCTTCAACCCAGGCAAGCTCGGTGGGGTCCCTGGGAGCCAGGCAGAGGCCTGGGCCTTACCTGGCTGTCTGCAGGTAGAGCACCGTGTTCTCGCCCTCATAAGTGCAGGAGGCTGTCACTCTGGTGAGCAGGGAGGGCAGGCCGCTCAGCTTCGAGTAGCCGTGTCCACCGCAGGCCCTGCGGCACTGCTCGACCCCCTGGGTACAGAAGTCCGACAGCATGGCCTTCAGACCTGCGCTCAGCGCATGAAGCTGTGAGAATAAGAAGGGGGTCAGGTGGCGTCAGGAACGACATGCCTGCCACTCACAGCGCCCATGGGTGCTGAGCAGCGCTCTGTGCAGTGAGAACTGTCTCCTCAGCCCATGACTTGATGAATGAGAAGACAAGGACTCAAGTCACAGAGAGAGGCGGTGTCACTGGAGGGCGAGAGGAGCACAGGGTAAGTGTCCAGGCCAGCGTCTCCGGGGTCTCGGGAAGAGGGAGCTTCCCAGGTCGGTCTCACCATTACCCGGGAGCTGCAGATTGTCCCCACAAGCCGAGATTTTGGAGAGCTTGTCTGTGAGCTTGTGAGTCTGCTGTCAAGCCACTGTTTTGAGTTGTAGGAGCGGCCGCCAGGCAGTGGACCTGGTTTGAGTCTTTGGCCCTTGGAAGCCCTTACCCGTCTGTCAGACTTTTCAGGCCCTTGGGAGGAAGTGGCATGTCCCTTAACCTCTCTGTGCTTCACTTCCCTCATCTGTAAAATGGGTGTTGGGCCTGCTGTAGAGTGGACAGATTCCTGAAGCGATGCTGGTAAAACGCAGGGCCTGGACAGACCAAATCTTTGTGTATGTCCACAGTCCTTTATCTGAGAGGGCCTTGGGGCCTGATGTGTTTTGGGAATCAGAATATTTTTTGAATTTCAGAAAGGTAAAACAGGGCATTTAAGGTAGATTAAATATAATACACCTATAGGAGCCCAGGGGCATCTTAGTGATCTGATTGATGTACTGGTATTTCTGCTGCAAAATGTGTTCACAGTGAGTGGGATAAATCTGGGCAATTCCGATCAAACCGTGCCGCCCAGTGAGTTCTACATGACTTGACTTTCAGAACTTTCTGGGTTTCAGAGACACACCAGGGATTGTCCCTTGTGTTCTGTACACCGTCTGTGATTACTTCTTCTAACATATTTGGAGCTTCCTGGGGGCCAGACCTGGGAGGATTTCTGTGTCAGAATACGGTTCACCTGGGGCGGAGGGTGGGCTGGGATGTTGAAAATCTTCTGTGGGGGGGAGGCAGAAAGAGCCCAGGGCAGGCTGGATTGGGGCTGTGTCCCAGGGGGAGGACAGTTTCAGCCACGGTCCCAGCTTCTGCCCCCCAGGAAGCAGGTACCTCAGGCAGGAGTGTGAAGTCTCTATCCAAAATGAAGCTGTAGGAGTGGTGTAAGAACTCCAGGATGTAGTTGGCCACAAAGTGGAATGCATAGGCCATGGCCAGCGGAGGAAAGAGTTTCTGCTGCTGCGTCTGGTAATCTAGGATCTTCGCCTCTGGGTCGCTGAGGGAAAGGAAAGCAGATTTAGAAGGTTGCTACCTGCCCCACCCACCTTCCCGTATCCCTGAGGCCATAAAAGCCTTAAGGACAGTTGTTGATAACTCACTGCCAGACTTGACCTAGACAGCCATGGGACTACTAATAACCTTAGAATTCCATCTCACGTGAACATCCACACGTTTCACTGTAGAAATGCTGACATGTTTGCTGATGGGCGCTGCCCCTTGTGGAGGTTTACAGAATTATTGTATATATACCTGCTAAAAATATGGCAAGTTCTGAATACCAGCATACCTGGTCTCAAGGATTTGAGGTGAAGCCCGGGGTATTTGACCCTTGACCTTTCGCTGTCCAGCGTCATGTGCTGTGTGCTGGGAAATACCCTGAAACCCAGTCCATAACTCAGGTTGTAAACGTGTGTTTGGTGGGATTCCGAGGTGGGGATTTCTCCTGTCTCGTCCGTTACCGTGTCCTCAGAACTTGAGACCCTGGTCAGCCTTTGGGGCCTGCAGTAGGCAACCACTCGTGGGTTGGAAAAAGTGTGGCTGTGCGAGGCCTCCCGTGGGCGAAACCTGGAGTCTCCTGCTCGGGCCACAGTCCCTGCCTGGACACGCACGATGCTAACCATCCTCGGGGCATTTCTGCAGCCCATAAGCCTGGGCTCCAGCAGACACCGCTGGCGACACCATCTTCCCAACTTGCCTGTCACCAGAGGCGACTCCCTCAGCCCAGGGTTCTGAAGCCAGGCTGGCCGAGGTGCCTTGGGCTTGCCAGTGAAGGACCCTGGACTGAGGGCCTGGCGTGCCTCACTGCCCTGGAAGAGCGTTCTTGCCAGGCCCATTAGTAGATGGGGAAGCCGAGGGACGGAAGGGTTGGGTGGCTAGTCTGAGGTCCCGCAGCTAGTGAGCCGCTGAGTTGAGGGTGGCCCCAGGCCTGCCTGGTTTCGACCCTCAGTCCACTTTGCATTGGCCAACTGTGGATCCTTGAGCCCACGGTGTGAAACTCCATCAGATTCTTAGACCAGGTGTTCGCAAGTTCCAGTCCTGATGGCCTTGCTCTTCCCTTTATAAGTGAGGAAGTAGGCCCAGAGACGGCAGAGGACTTGCCCAAGGTCACTTAGTGGAGTTGGGACAAGAGCCGCCCTAACCCCCGCCCGTCTCTGCCCCAGGAGTTCAGTCACCTGTGCCGTGTCCAGCCCAGTCTCTCTCCCTGAGCTCACACTGCAGCCCTGTAGGCCCAGACTCCAGTTTGCTGCATCCTGGGTGTGTGCCCGTGTGGGACATGTTTATTCTAGAAAATTCTTTGTCTACCGAAAATTGAAATACAATGGGCAGTTCTATATTTTTTTCTGGTGAATCTGATAACTACGTGTGTGTGTGCCTGCGTGCATGAGGGAACATGCCTTTGTACATACCCACACATTAAAGCAGAAAAGCTTCTATTTTTCTCCTGTGAATTACCTGCTACTTTTAAAATGAAAAAAAATAAGTGCAAATCATTTAAAAAAAAAAAAGCAAAAGCAGAGGGTATAGTCAGCCCTTCAGTGCCATGGAGTAGACAGAGTGTTAGCCAGACACACCACAGACAACAGAAGGATCTAGATGTGGACATACCACAGCCAGAAGCTGACAGTCACACCCAGACAGAACCGTCTCCAGCCAGACACAGTCGGATGTGACAACAGGCTTTTCCAGACACAAGCATTCACAGCTGACAGAACAACCTCCGGAGCCATGTTCACCCACAGCATGGTGCCCAGCCCATCAGATGACACTCAGCCTGGCACAGCCATACGGGCCCCATGTGGTCAGACTGAGTCCTCTGTGGTGGTGTGGGGCCAGACACTGACCGACAGATACAGGTCGGGCTGGCTGGTCAGCCAGGATTCCAGGGAGCCAGATAGAGACCCCGCAGACCTGACGGGCCAGGCCCAGGCGACCGTGTGTGTGCGAGTGTGCTCCTGGCAGCCAGCTCTGGCGGAGGGCTGGGGCCAGGGGGCAGACACTGTGGGATCGAGGGGGCCCTGGCTGCCGTGGCCCCTCTGGGCGCCCCTTGCCTGGGCCGGAGGTGGGATTGGCGGCGAATGACGGAGTAGCGGACAGCAATGACGCAGGCCTTGTGCAGCAGTGGGAGGACCTCACCCAGCAGAATGTCCACGCGTACCACCACCATGCTGAAGTAGTTGCTCTTCGGCACTCCGAGCTGGACATAGGCGCCATCTGGCAGGACCTGGTAGACCGGGGCCAGGCAGTGGGTCTGAGCTGGGGTTCCCCAGCCTCCCCGTGCCCAGAACCGCGGGCCTGCCCGCGCTGCAGACACTGGCGTCCTCGGGCTGCTCACCTGGAGTCGACCAGCCAGCTCCAGCCGTGGTGCACTAGTGCGGCCATTGTTAACACTGAAACTCGCCTGTACTTGCTGATACACACCCACTGCCCACATGCCTCAGCTCGCAGCTCCTCCCCGGGACACCCCAGACCTCCCCACAAGCCACGGCTTCCCTCATGTCCCTGGTCATGCCTGGCAAAGTCGGGACCCCCCAGAACTTCCTCCAGCACGATGACCGTTTGGAGATTGGTTGTGTGCAGGCTGTACTGGAGGTGTGTGCACACACCGTCCTCAACCTGTTCCTCTTTTCCTCACATGGCCTTGCCACCCTACCCCGTAACTGCTCTGTCACCCAATGCGGTGAGCATTTACTCTGAGGTTCAGCGAGGCCAAGTGACTTGCCCAAGATCACACAGCTCCGAAACTGGGAGTTTACTCAGGTCTGCGGGACACTACAGCCCCTCTAGGAGGGATGCCCCAAACCCAACTCTGTAGAGAAGGACCCAGGGGCAGCAGCAGCATTTTGTGGGTGTCTCTGCCCCCTCGCAGGCAATGCAGGCTTGCAGCCTCCCCAGGACCCACCTGTGCGAAGCGATTCAGCATGTTCTCCCTGGGGATGCGCACGTGGTCCAGTTTGAGGAAGCCATTATCCGTGTGTTCAAAGTCCATCTTGGGCCCGATGTCCCCAATTGTGATCCCTAGGAGGAAACGGAGGTGGGGTGGCCGTCATTTGAGGGCTCATATGTCAGGCAGCACACAGCCACATGCTGGCTCATCCGAGCCTCACAGCGGCCCATGACATCGGGGTTATCACAGCTGTTTGCAGGTGAGCAGACTGAGGTCAGGTGCTGAATCTTGCTTTTATCCACCCAGCCAGTTAGAGCCAGGTCTGTGCAACTGGACCGGTCCCTGCCCAATGGAGACAGGCCCCAGTTTCCCCCATGGACCTATGGGGCCCAGGACAGGGAGGCCTGGTGGGGTCTCCTGGCAGGGTCTTAGAGGAAGGAGCAGGAGCTTACCTGGCAGCGGGCTGTGGTCGTCGAGGCTCCGGATGGGGACAATAAAGGCGTGCATGCCCTGCCGGGCTCCAGAGCAGATCAGCTGGGCCTGGACCAGGGCATGGGTGGCTGACCGTCCCACTGTGGGCAGAGAGGGTAGAAACCCAGTGTGACCCCTCATGTTGCAGAGGAGCAGGCCAGACCTCCCCATCGGGACCTTGGAGGAGGGTCTGGTCTGTGAGGAGGACCAGGGTGGGGTGGGGGTGGGGGCCACTCTGTGAGGCTGGAGTGGGGTTTTGTTTGATCTGCTTCAGAGGGTGTGGGTCGGGGAGACTGGAGGGCAAAGAGTATTTTTCAGGGGAGCCATACAGGCCAGAGTGCAAGGCAGAGGGAGCAGCATGTTCAGAAACTTGGGAACCAGATCAACCTGGTGGGTCCCAGGTCGTGGAGTTGGAGGAGCCAGGGATGCTCAGTCAGGAGCAATTTATATGGCCTCCACTCATCTTTGGAAATGGCTGGAACCACCCCAAGTACGTTGGTGTGAGTGTCTCGCTCTAGAATGGATGGGGTTGGAGGGATTTATGGAGAGTTGGTGGCTGGGGCTACAGAGGGTTCTGTCTGGTTTGGTTTGTATAGCAGCCACCCTGCGGTACACAGGCAGAGTCCCCATGGGCTTGGGAAAGGAGGAAGGCTGATGGAGACCTTAAGGGGGCCCATTGCCCTCCAGCCCTTCTGGCTGCTCGTCTAAAGGCAAAGCTTGACAAAGGCCTCGGATTTTAATGAGAACGCCCTGAATGGAGCAGTCTGGGAAAGTCTGGACAAAGGCCTCGGGTTTTAATGAGAACGCCCTGAATGGAGCAATCTGGGAAAGTCTGGCATCTTCTAAAACCTGGTCCTGCCACAGTCTTCTGACTGAAGTGCATGCTCTTGGTTATTTTCTTTGGAATCAGGGGGACAGGATTTTTACATCATGGCTGCGGGGGGACATATGTAAGGATCGGTGGTCAGAACACGGGTCCCAAATCCCAGGGAGATGTGTGCCTTGCTGCCCCCACCCCAGCAGGTGGGCACCTTTGAGACCTCAAAGAGTCACTAATCGCAAAGAGAGGGAGCTACCCCCAAAGGACCAAACAAATCTAGCAGTGACTTGCAAAAGGCATTGTGACAAAAGCAAGCTTTTTTTTCCCCCGTCCTCAAAAACCTATTAGTGACCCTCTGTGCCATCAACCTAATAATAGTGAACATAGATAACCAGCATTTCCAGTCTTTGCAGGCAGGTGTGCCCAAGTCCCATTTTCCAGAAAAGGAAACTGAGGCTGAGAGAATAGAGGGCTGTGCCCAGGGGCAGTGGCCTGACGGGGCAGCGCTCAGACTTGAACCCCCGCTGCAGTTGTGTCGGTGGCCTCTGCTCTCTTCTTCCTCGGGCCTCTCCCCGCTGGTCTCTCCTGTCAGTCTTTCTCCCTCTCTGCTTGTCCCATCTCTCTCCCTCTGCTTTAGTTGGACTGCTCACATGGGTTATATCTTTTTTCCCCAAAGACAAGTGGAAGTCGCTCAGTTGCGCTCCACTCTTTGCAACCCCATGGACTGTATAGAATTCTCCAGGCCAGAATACTGGCATGGGTAGCCTTTCCCTTCTCCAGGGGATCTTCCCAACCCAGGGATCAAACCCAGGTCTCCCGCATTGCAGGCGGATTCTCTGTCAACTGAGCCATGAGGGAAGCCTTTTTCCAAAGAAGTATTCTCAAATCAGAGAAAGAGGGCCCTGGTGGAACCCGGCTCCTTGGGATTCGGCAAACTGCCCAGCCTCTGGGAGGCATCAGGTGGGGGCGCAGCCTCCACCCGCTGCCCGCAGGGGCAATGTGGCACCGGTGGCCGGATGGACACTGGGGTGTCCGAAGCAGGAGAAGGGAGGCACGTTTTTCTCACCGAGTGTGTACCCTGTGCACTGGCTGGTGGCAAGCTTAATCATTAACTTGGAAGACAAGAAGAATGGTGAGTGCCTGGGACTAGGCCAAGTATGTGTAGGGTGGCAGTGTACACGTGAGAGAGGCCTTGACCTTCATCCCCAAGGTTGGGGTCAGTTTCCTCAGCTGTTGCAAAGTGCCTCTGGTGACTTCTTAGCCACTCAGTGATGAAACTTTTCATATCCCAACTGTTCTACCACATAAGAACCTGGGGCTCTGGGAAGGGACTTGCCCAGCGTCATCAGTCTAGAAGAGTGACTCCGTCTGAGGTCTGCTGGACATCACCGTCAGTGCTATTCTGCTGTCCAGCTTTGCTGTCCTTGGGGGATGAAGGGGGATACTCACAGTCCCCAGGCCACCATTTGATGGCCGTCATCGTGGGGCTATGCACCACAAACTCCTGGGTGGCTACATCATAGGTGGCTTCAGTCTCCAGGCCCTGAAGATTCGTCCCTGGGAATCAAGGGCGGGTAGTTAGACATCGGGCCAGTGTGGGAGTCCACCGGGCTAGCAGCATCTCGGTGTCGCTGGAGCTCCAGGGCACCAGCCTATGTGGAGTGGGGGTACACTCCCACTCCAGTGTGTTCACCGGCATGTCTCTCCCTTCACTGGTGGGTTCTGCGGGGGACACATGGCCAGCCCACAGTAGGGAGTGGTGGCTGACATTTGCAGTAGGAAAGACTTGTGCCACCACCAGCTCATACAATATGTTCGTGTACATTAGAAAAAAATCACCCCCTCCTTAAGACCTTTACACTGCCACCTGCTGTGATATCTTGGTGGTGTATCAGCCTGTGACCACTGAGATGGAAATGGGCCCTCTGGAGCTGAGCAGGGCACCGCCTGTACACTGCATGTGGCAGCCCCTGCTCACCGTGCCCCATTTCCGTCTGGGCGTATGTCCCCAGGATCTGGAACTGGCTGCAGAGTGGGTCCCACTTTGCAATCTGCTCCTCCGAGCCCAGGCTCCTGATGGTTTTCTGGAAGATGTAGTGTATCCCGAAGCCCAGATCTCCAGAAACACTTCTGTAGGGGAGACACACAGTGGTTAAACAGCCCAGCGGAGACAAGGGCCCCAGTATACCCTCAGGCTGGCAGAGGGCAGGAGAGAAGGGGCACCTGACCCTGGTTTCCCAGGAAGCAGTACCTTTGGTACAAGAGCCGACTCACTGGAAAAGACCCTGATGCTGGGAAAGTTTTGAGAGCAGGAGGAGAAAGGGGCGACAGAGGGTGAGATGGTTAGATAGCATCACTGACTCAGTGGACATGAGTCTGAGCAAACTCCGGGAGATAGTGAAGGAAGGGAAGCCTGGCGTGCTGCAGTCCATGGGGTCGCAGAGAGTCAGACACAACTTAGTGACTGAACAATATCAACAGCCAGTATCTTTGCTGGGGAACATAGCTCATGGGCTGGGTTTTCTCTGGGCTCCCAGGTGGATTTGTCTCTGGTGGGGGCACCCTGGGAGCGAGCACCTGGAAGCGTACTGTAATTCACGACTGCCTTCGGACCAGCCCAGGCGCTGCGCCAGCATGAGGATGTGGAACGTCTTCTTAACGGCGGCTTCGTAACGTTCATTCTGGGTCATGAAATAATTATCCTTCAGGCTAAGCTCTGGTTCACTGTGGATAATGCTTTCTGTGAGAGGGGCAGAGAACAGAGAGCTTAGCGTCCTGGGTGAGGTTCCTGGTACCTTCACATCTTCCTATCCATTTGCCTCATGAGTGTGGAAAGGAAGTCAGACGCCACTGTCAATTTACAGATGCAGTCAGTGAGGTCCTGAGATGGGGAAGCGACTCGCCCAAGGCTGTGAATCTGCGCTGTGGAAGAATAAGGACCTCAGGAAATACTGACGTGTTAAAGCTTCCTTCATAGTCCAAAGGGACGAATCTCTAATAGTGGAATTTTGAGAGCAGAATTTGTTATTTGAAGTTGTATACTGTGTGCTAAGTCGCTTCAGAGAGTGTCCGACTCTCTGCGACCCCATGGACTGTATGTAGCCCGCCAGGCTCCTCTGTCCATGGGGATTCTCCAGGCAAGAATACTGGAGTGGATTGCCATGCCCTGCTCCAGGGGATCTTCCCAACCCAGGGATCAAACCCAGGTCTCCCACATCTCCCGTACTGGCAGGCGGGTTCTTTACCACTTGGGCCACCTGGGAAGCCCATTTGAAGGTGGCACTGCTGTGAAGGGACTCTCTTTCCAAGAAATGCACATGGGCACGAAGCCGGGGCTCCGTTCCCCAGCCCGCCCTTACCCACTTTCCTCCGGAGCGCGGTGTTCTGGGCGCCCCCGTCAAGGATGTTGGTGAGCTCCTCCACGCTGAAGGGCTGCGGGTGCCGCTCGCTGTCTATGTCAGGGTGCATGTTCCTGCTCCAGGCGCCCCCACTGACACTCGGCGCACCCGGCCACCCACCGTCAGCCAGCTCTGCCTGGCGTCCGAGAAGAGGTACTTCCAGCCCAGCCGCCCTGGGCCTTGGACTGTGCTGAGAACCTGTGTGCAGCACAGACTGCTCAGGGCCAAGTGTCAGCTCAGCCTGCTTGGGAGGAAAGCAAGTTCCTTTAACCGCTCGCGGGCCCCTCCTCCCGCACACCCTCCCCTGGGGCCCTCGGTGGTGTGCGGGGTGCTGTCCGGCCAGCCTGCGGTAACTGCTCAGTACATGGTGCTGCAGTCAGCTGCATTCTAGCCGAGGTTTCGACAGGGTCTGAGGACACAGCTAGTGTTCTAAGCATTGCCTGTGGGCTGGGGGATTCTCAGAAAACATCAGTGAATGTCATGCATGAAGAAGTTTCACCTTAGAGAGGCGAGGTGTGTGGCCTCTAGCCACAGTGCTGGAGCTGACTAGGGACTGAGTGGTGTTTGGCCACAGAGCGCACCCTCTGTTGATGCTGCAGCGGCACGCGGGGAGGTGGGGAGGTCTCACCAGGGGGACCAGTGACCCCACTCACCAGCTCCTGTAAGCCCCAGGCTCGCTGTCCCATTCCTGTGAGCCTGGAGGGGTGCTGTGGAGCTGAGGGAGGAAGCTTGCCTCTTGTCTGTGATGTGTTGCCCCCAAACCCAGGTGTCCCCCACAGCCACGGTGGACCCTGTATCCTTCCCAGCAGCCTCTTGGAGCCCCTGTTCCCCCACAGCAGGACAGCCCCCAGGTTGAGTCTCTCAGCCCCACTTGTTCCGACCACCCGTCCCCTCTGCTGACCACCCGTGCTGCCCTCGCCTTGCACCTGTGGCCTCGGTGCCTCTCCCCTGTCTCCCCGCGGCCAGGGTGAGCTCTGACACTGCAGTCACCTGCTTGCCTCTCCTGCTGGCAGCCTGCTTCTGGGTGCTCACTGTTTATGGGCTGGAGTCCGTGCCCTCTGCCATCTCCCCACCTCTCACCCACATGCCCCTTGCCCCGTATCCACGCCTCCCCGCTCCCCTCCTGCCCTTTGCCCCCTGCCCTTTCCTCCAGTGTTCCTAGTGAGCCGCAGCCTCCAGGGCCCCCCTCTCTGCCTCCCTGAGGGCTGGGCCCCTGGGAGAACCGGGCCCCCTTTCGGTGTCTCCCTCCCCCGCCGGCTGCTGTTAGAGTCGACAGTAAGGAAGGGTTCCTTGTTCATTCAGATGTCCCTCTCCCACAGTGTGAGTGCCTGGGCGGCCAGCGCTGCCTTTCTGGGGTCCCCAGAGCCTGGCTCACAGGACACACGCTGTCAAGTTTTCCCGCAGGTGGCCTCTGTGTTGATTCCCACTCTTCTTCACAAGCCTGCAGATACTCTGATGTTATTATCACTGTTTGTTAGGGCAGGCGCCTCGGGAAGAGAGGAGACTTTGTAAGGTCACACAGCCATCTGTGGCAAATGGGGTTCATGCACGGATTGACAAACCGATACCCCCGAGTCGGGGTGGGGAGTGCCGCGGGTTGCAGACAGAAGGCCCGAAACCTTCAAAGAACACCGTCATCTGCCGCCTGAAGCCCTGCAGGGCCTCATGGCCTGGCCCGTGTCCCCCTGCCACTTCTCCCTGCGCTCTAACTGCTGCCGAGCTCAGACACACGCGGCCTCACCCCCTCGTCCCTCCAGAGGCCAGGGCTGTGTCGTCCTCCCAGAACATTCTTTCCCGATGTCCTCACCGCTCCCTGCCTCCCTGTGTGAGTCCTTGGTCTGCGCCACCTTGTCTGAGGCCCACCTGACCGCTGTCTTTACAACCCCACACCCCTTCCTCCAGCCTCCCCAGCTGCCCTAACGCTGCTCTGCTTTTCCTCTTCTTCCCTTATCGTAACAGATAATTTGCTCATTTACTGTTTTGTTGTTTCTTTATTGCTGTCTTTACCTACTTAAAGTTAGACATTAAGTAGAGGGCCAGGATCTCGGTCCCATTCGTGGCGCTCATACTTGGCTCCCAGGGAGCGTCTAGGAGCAGGCGGCCGGGGAAGGGCAGACTCTGAGAGTCCGTAGGGGTGGCAGCAAGCGCGCGGTCAGCCCCACTCCCTCCGGTGCCCCTGACTCACCTCTGTCCCGTGCCTGCACGGTGGGCCTGGCCTGACCTCCCCAGCAGTGGCCCAGGCCTCTCAGCGCGGCTCGGCCGGCCCCTGTCTCCTCCCTGAGAGGGGCTGGACTACAGAAGACAGAAGGCGTTGCCTGGCAGGCTCCCAGCTCCCAGCTCCCAGCTTTCCGCTGCCTGCCCACCTCCCTCTGCTGGGTGTGGCCGGGCTGTGCCTAGCCCAGGTCTGCCCTGGGAGGATGGCTCAGAGGGTGTGAAGTGGGATAGATAGCTTAGCACCAGGCTGGCCCAGGACCGCACTGAGTGCCAGCCTCTGAGCCTCTGTCTTCCCCTTCCTCTCAGTGCCCATCCGGCAGCCTCCAGGAACCTGGTCCTGGTCAGAGGCACCCAGTTTCACTGTGTATAAAAAAAACACCACAGGTCCCACCTGGAGTCAGAGACCAGGGTTCAAATCCTGGAGGTGTGCCTCTTGGGGGACCACTTCTCTTAAGTCCTTTCCCTTAATTGTAACTCGCAGGATATGAGGGAGAGCTCTTTTTTTTTTTATTCTTTTTTTAAAATAAATTTTAAAAGCACTTTATTTTTGGCCATGCTGGGACTTCGTTGCTTCACGGGCTTTCTCGAGTTGTGGGGAGTGGGGGCCACTCTCCAGCTGTGATGTCTGGGCTTCTCACTGCGGAGGCCTCTCTTGTTTCCGAGCACAGGCTCTAGCGTGCTTGGGCTGCAGGAGTTGTGGCTCGGGGACTCTAGAGCATAGTAGTTGCGGCACACAGGCTTAGTTGCTCTGCATGAGCCATATTGGGCTTCCCAGGTAGCACTCGTGGTAAGGAACCTGCCTGCCAATGCAGAAGTGGTAAGGACATGGGTTTGATGGTTTGATCCCTGGGTCGGGAGGATCCCCTGGAGGAGGGCATGGCAACCCACTCCAGTATTCTTGCCTGGAGAATCATGTAGAATGAGGAGCCTGGCGGGCTCCAGTTCATGGAGTCGCAAAGAGTCGGACACGACTGAAGCGACTTAGCACATGTGCATGCACGCACGTGTGAAGGTTCGGCTTGCACAGGATGTGCAGATTTGGTTACTTGTCAGTATTTATTTTTTCGGATCCACGGTGATCTGAGTGCTGGGCATAGCAGGAAGCCCAAACCACAGGAAACAGAACTGTACTAGGGCCCTGCCCTTGGCAGTCTTCCAGGCTGGGGTCAGGGAGCTGCTGTGGGAACGGAGGATCCCATTAGGAATGGACAGGTATGCCTAGCTGGATATTCACAGCCGCTTCTAATGAACTTACAGCTTTTTTGGACTTAAGGTCTCCTTGCCCTCTCGCTGCTGCTGCTGTTCCCAGGGCGTTCCTGCTTTGCCTGTCTAGTTTTTGTCGTTTTGGCTCACCACAATGTCACACTCTTTTGGGAAGTCACCCTACTCTGGATTAGAAGCTCCCGGACTTGCTTTCTTAGCTCCAAGCTTTGGCGCCTCATGGTATAATAAAAGTTATAGATTCAGTCTTTGCCCTCGGTTCCTGGCAAAGAGCTCCTAAAAATCCTTGTCGTCCCCTGAGTGATGAATTCTCTTTTGTATCCTGGCTGGGGGCCTACACACAGCTTCGGGTTGGGCAGGGCGGTTGCTGCCAGACAGACCAAGCCTTAATAATGCTAGGGTTGGAGGTAGCAGTCCTTCCCGCCTCCCCCACCTCTAACCTCCTGGTTGGGAGAGATGCTGGAGGCTGAACAGTCACCAGTGGTCCATGATATAATCATTTATACCTGCATTAGGAAGCCTTGGTAAAAATCCCTGAAACAGTGGGGTTTAGGGCGCTTCTGAACACATGAAGGTGCTGGGAGGGTGGCCTCCCAGCCATATCTTGTCCTACCCCCTGCCTCTTGCCCCCCTACCCCCCCAACAGTGGCTGTTCCTGAACTGGCTCCCTTATAATAAACCCGCAAATGCAATTCAAGTGGTTTCCTGAATTCTGTGAGTCATTCTGGCAGGTTATTGAACCCTTGGGAGGGGGTAATGGGAACCCCTGAATTTATATATAGCTGGTAGGTCAGAAGTCCTGGTGCCCCCTGGCATTTGCAGTTGTTGTCAGAAGCAGGGGCAGTCTCGTGGGACTGAGCCCTATACCCGTAGGGTCTGCACTACCTGCCACAGGCCATTCGAGTTGAAATGTTCGGACGTCCAGTGTTGGGAAATCAGAAAATTGGCTGTTGCTGGGATGGGAAACCTCATGTATGGTGTCACAAGTGGTGGTGGAAACAGACCCACGCCCTTGGTATGAGTGGTGGAGGTTTTTTCTTTAATTACTGGTTTTTGTCTGAAGTATCATTGAAAGCAAGGACTGTGTCTACTCTGCTCTTGGTCCTGAATGCAGCCCCAGCCCAGGGCCTGCCCTGGGCTAGGTGCTCAGCAAGTACTTCAGTTCAGTTCAGTAGCTTGATTGTGTCCGACTCTCTGGGACCCTGTGGACTGCAGCACGCCAGGCTTCCCAGTCCATCACCAACTCCCGGAGCTTGCTCAGACTCATGTCCATCGAGTCAGCGATGCCATCCAACCATCTCATCCTCTGTCGTCCCCTTTTCCTCCTGTCTGCAGTCTTTCCCGGCATCAAGGTCTTTTCCAGTGAGTCAGCTCTTTGCATCAGGTGGCCGAAATATTGGCGCTTCAGCTTCAGCATCACTACTTCCAATGAATATTCAGGACTGATCTCCCTTAGAATGGACTGGTTGGATCTCCTTGCAGTCCAAGGGACTCTTCAAGAGTCTTCTCCAACACCACAGTTCAAAAGCATCAATTCTTCGGAGCTTTCTTTATAGTCCAATTCTCACATCCTTACATGACTGCTGGAAAAGCCATAGCTTTGATGAGATGGACCTTTGTTGGCAAAGTAACGTGTCTGATTTTTAATATGCTGTCTTGGTTGGTCATAGCTTTTTTCCTAAGGAGCAAGTGTCTTTTAATTTCATGGCTGCAGTCACCATTTGCAGCGATTTTGGAGCCCCCCAAATAAGTCTCTTACTGTTTCCATTGTTTCCCCACTTATTTACCGTGAAATTATGGGACCGGATGCCATGATCTTAGTTTTCTGAAAGTTGAGATTTAAGCCTACTTTTTCACTCCCCTCTTTCACTTTCATCAAGAGGCTCTTTAGTTCCTCTTCGCTTTCTGCCATAAGGGTGGTGGTCCTCTGCATATCTGAGGTTTTTGATATTTCTCCCGGCAATCTTGATTCCAGCTTGTGCTTCATCCATCCCGCCATTTCGCATGATATACTCTGCATATAAGTTAAATAAGCAGAGTGATAATATACAGCCTTGACTTTCTCCTTTCCCAACTTGAAAGTGACATTGCTCAGTCGTGTCCGACTCTTTGCGACCCCGTGTACTGTAGCCTACCAGACTTCTCCATCCATGGGATTCTCCAGGCAAGAGTACTGGAGTGGGTTGCCATTTCCTTCTCCAGGGGATTTTCCCAACACAGGGATCAAACCCGGGTCTCCCGCATTGGAGGTAGACGCTTTAACCTCTGAGCCTGACTTGAAACCAGTCTGTTATTCCATGTTCGGTTCTAACTGTTGCTTCTTGACCTGCATACAGATTTCTCAGGAGACAGGTCAGGTGGTCTGGTATTTCCATCTCTAAGAATTTTCCACAGTCTGTTGTGATCCACATGGTCAAAGGCTTTGGCCTAGTCAACAAAGCAGAAGTAGATGTTTTTCTGGAACACTCTTGCTTTTTTTGATTTCACTTTCCACTTTCACACATTGGAGAAGGAAATGGCAACCCACTCCAGTGTTCTTGCCTGGAGAATCCCAGGGACAGGGGAGCCTGGTGGGCTTCCGTCTATGGGGTCACACAGAGTCGGACACGACTGAAGTGACTTAGCAGCAGCAGCAGCGGATGTTGACAATTTGATCTCTGGTTCCTCTGTCTTTTCTAAAACCAGCTTGAACATCTGGAAGTTCATGGTTCATGTGCTGTTGAAGCTTGGCTTGGAGAATTTTGAGCATTACTTTGCTAGCATGTGAGATGAGTGCAACTGTGGGGTAGTTTGAACATTCCTTGACTTTAGTACGCACTTGGTGGATGAGTGAATAAACAAAGGTTGACTGGATCCATCAGTATTCTCTGCCCCAAGGGCATGGCCCTGCTTGAAAGGACTCTGGAGTTTGGACGCTCTTTTTTTTATTTGGTAAAGTTTATTGACTCTTCTCTGCTTGATTTTTTTCCGGCTTGATGTTATGTTTTAATTGAAGTATAGTTGATTTATAGTGTTGTGTTTCAGGTTATAACAAAGTGATTCCATTTTATATATATGTATATCTTTCTCTGTATAGCTAGATATAGATAGTCTTTTTCAGATTCTTTTCCATTGTTGGTTACTAAAAGATACTGAATACAGTCCTTTGTGCTATACAGCAAGCCCTTATTGGTTATATATTTCATTCATAATAATGTGTTGATGTTAATCCCATACTCCTAGTTTATCCCTCTCCCTCTTTCCTTTTTGGTAACTCCAAGTTTGTCTTCTATGTCTGTGAGTCTGTTTTCCAAGTAAGTTCATTTGTAACATTTTTTTTTGTCTCCCCATATAAGTGATGTCACATGCTATTTGTCTTTGTCTGATTTACTTTACTTAGTATGATAATCTCTAGGTCCATCCATGTTGCTGCAAATGACATTTCATTCTTTTTCACGGTTCAGTAATATTCCATTGTGTATGTGTATCCATCCTCTTTATCCATTTGTTAAAGGACATTTAGGTTGCTTATGTGTCTTGGTTATTGTAAACAGTGCTGCTGTAGATACTGGGGTACCTGTATCTTTTCAAATTATAGTTTTCTCTGGATATATGCCCAAAAGTGGGATTGCTGAATCAAATGGTAATTCCATTCTTAGTTTTTTAAGGAATCTCCATACTGTTTTGCATACTGGCTGCACCAGTTTACATTACCACCAACAGTGTAGAAAGATCCCTTTTTCTCTACACCCTCCCCATAGACTCTATACAGTCGACTCCATAAACTATACAGTACATGGAATTCTCCAGGGCAGAATACTGGAGTGGGTTGCCATTTCCTTCTCCAGGGGATCTTCCCAACCCTGGGATCAAACCCAGGTCTCCCACGCTATATGCAAATTCTTTACCAGTTGAGCCATCAGGGAAGCCCACACCCTCTCCAGCATTTATTATTTTAGAATTTTTGCTGATGGCCATTCTGACCAGTGTGAGATGGTACCTCAGTGTAGTTTTGATTTTCATTTCTCTAAGCGTGTTAGCCATCTGTATGTCGTCTTTTAAAAAAACATCTATTTAGGTCTTCTTCCCACTTTTATTGGGTTGTTTCTTTTTTGGATACTAAGCTGCATGAGCTGTTTGTACATTTTGGAAATTAAGCCCTTGTCAGTCGCATTGTTTGCAAATATGTTCACCCATTCCATAGATTGTCTTTTAATTTTGTTTATATCAATTTAATTGGATCCCATTTGTTTGTGGAACTTGAAAACAAATGACTTCTTTTTGACTGCACTAGCTCTTCCTTGCTGCATGTGGACTTCCTCTAGTTGAGGCTGCTTCCTCTCCTGGGGCTTCTCCTCGTCGCAGTGCAAGGATTCTCACCGTGGTGGCTTCTCTTGTTGTGGAGCATGGACTCCAGGCACGTGGGCTTCAGCAGTTGCGGTGCAGGGGCTTAGTTGTTCTCGGCATGGGGGATCTCCCCAGACCAGGGATGGAAACTGTGTTCCCTGCAGTGGTAGGTGAATTCTTAGACACGGCGCCATCGGGGCATGTTTTTAAAAGGCAGGGGTTGCTGTTGTTGGACATGCTGTCAAATGGTGTCGCAGGAATAACTCAGACAATTGAAAATGGCTTGGCAAGGCAGTCTTGACTTCTGTAGAAGGGTGCGCTCCCAACAGGAATCTGGGAAGCGAACATGCTGAGTGGGGAGCACCCTAGATTTTTATCCCTGAGACGCAGATTCCCTTCTCTGGCTCCTCATAGATTGAGGATCACAGAATTACAATCTTCCCGGGCGTTGCCTAATTGTGTTTTTGTGTTTAACAATTGGTCTCCATGAGGCTTTAAATTCCTGATTGGAGGATTTATGTTAACTATTTTTCGCACCCTTCTAGTTCTTTGTATCTGTCCAGGATAAAGCCTGAGAAACTAGCCTGCCAAAATGTTCTTATGAGGAAGGAGAATCAGGAAGTGAAAAGAACAAAGGATTGGAAATTAGCCACCATTTTAGGCATCTTATTCACAGCCGGCTATCTACCTTTCTGTTCAGCTCTTCAAAGAATGAA
Organism: Moschus berezovskii; assembly: GCF_049115385.1. Classification (NCBI taxonomy): domain Eukaryota; kingdom Metazoa; phylum Chordata; class Mammalia; order Artiodactyla; family Moschidae; genus Moschus; species Moschus berezovskii. Next base: position 17,695,757 of record NC_142483.1, read on the forward strand.
TCACTTCTTCATTTATGATTTCTGCTTTGGTAGAAAAGACCACACCTTTCTTACAGTGTGTACGTGTGTGCATACATGTGTCCACCCTGTTTATCCTTACCTGCATGCACTGACCAGAGACCCAGTCCTCTAATCTCAAAGCCAGTGCCTCTGGGACTAAAAAGGTTGTGTACCGAGCTCTGTTTCCAAAGTGATCTTGGCCTTTCTGCTGCCTCTCCTGAAGGCTTCTGTCCCCTTCAGGAACTTAAGTCATTAATATCCCAGGACCTTAGAAGGTTCCCCTCCCTGTTTCTTCAATTAGAGAATTGCTGTGTCATGTGCGCAACCATGGTTCTGCTCTGAAGTTTGGCTTGTCTGTTTATGCCTAGCATTAGTATTTGCACACTCCTGTCCTTTGCTCCCTGCACAGAGGTTTATGGAGCATCTGCAGTGCGTTGGGCACTGCTTTGAGTAGGACCCAGAGGGGAACCTGGCCTCAGGGAGTGCGGTGGGCTGTTTATAGGTTCCCTCACTTCTGTTGCACAGCTCCCCATTTTGCAGGGGAGGAAACAAGCCCGGAGAGGTATTGTCACTTGTCCAGGTTTGCACAGCAAGTAGATTACAGAGCTGGATTTTGAACCAGGTCTTTTGATGGTAAAGACTTTGTCTTAACCCATTTGTGCACAGTTGGAAAAGAAGTCAGGAAACCCAGGGCTCTTGTCAAGGCAGGACTTCTAAGATATGGGGACTCTGAGAGGGCGCCCTCCCTTTGTGGGTCTCTGCCTTCCCATCTGTGATGTGCAGTGTTTGCTCAGGAAGGGGCCTCACTGCTCTCCACATGCCCCCACGGTAGCGCCCAGCTTGTGTCCTGAGGGGAGCAGGATCCAAACTCTGAGACAGCAACTACCAGCTCCTGCCTGGGACTGGGGGGCCTGGACCCCTGGGTCTCCTGTTGCCATTGGCAATGGCTTTACACAAGATGGCGGCTTCAGGGAAGGTGGCCTTGACCCTACTGTTTGGAGGGCAAAGTTCTGGGTTCCAGCCTGGTGTCTACCAGGGATTTATACTGTTACTGTCTGTGGGAAATTAATGTCTAGTTTCTCTCTGCCATAGTTTCCACATGTTGGTTGTCTTAAGATTAAGCTCTCATTTTTTTTTAATGTATATATTTTATTATGTAAGCTTTGGGTGTATGGCATTATAATTTGACATCTGTGTACACTACAAAGTGACCCCCCCCAAGTCTAATTACCATTAGTCGCCATTCAGTGGAACCGCTTTACCCCTTGCTTCACCCCTCCAGCCCCCTGTTCTTCTGGTAACTGCTTATCGATTCTCTGAATCTATCGGTTTGTGGTTGGTTTGTTTTTGTTTTAGAGTTCACATGAGGGTAAAATCATGTGGTGGTTGTCTTTTTTCCTTCTGACTTATTTCACTTAATAGAATACCCTCAATGTCTATCCAGGAGGTTGTGACAAATGGCAGGATTTCCCTTTTTATGACTGAGCAGTGTTTTACTGTAGATAGATACACTACATGTGCATTATTCATTGATGGACATTTAGCTTTTGTAAATAATGCTGCAGTGAACATAGCGGTGCATATGTCTTTTCAAGTGAGTGGTTTTGTGTTCCTCACGTAAATGTCCAGAAGTGTGATAGCCAGATCGTATGATAGTTCTAGCCTTAAGTTTTTGAGGAACCTCCATGCCATTTCCCACAGTGGCTGCACCAGTTTACAAACCGACCAACAGTGTGTGAAGGTTCCCTTTTTCCCACATCCTCTCTGTTGCTTGTTATTTGTCTTTTTGATAATAGTCATTCTAACAGATTTGACGTGAAATCTCCTTGTGGTTTTATTTGCATTTCCCCGTAATAATCCCACTCCTGATAGTTTTGGGCTTCCCTGATGGCTTAGATGGTAAAGAATCTGCCTGTAATGCCAGAGACCTGGGTTTGATCCCTGGGTTGGGAAGATTCCCCCGGAGAAGGAAATAGCAACCCACTCCAGTATTCTTGCCTTGGAAATCCCAGGGACAGAGGAGCCTGGGGGGCTGCAGTCCACGGCATTGCAAAGGGTCGGTCGTGCCTGAGTGACTTAACACGTTCGCTTTCCCTAGTAATTAGTGAACGTTGACCAACTTTTCACGTGCCTGTTGGCTGGCTGTGCATCTTCTGTGAAAAGGTGTCTATTTAAGTCCTTTGCCCAGGTTGTTTTGCTGTTGTTGAGCTTTATGGGCGTTTTAATTACTATTTTGAATACAACTCTGATGAATATGATTTGCAGATATCTTCTCCCATTCAGTTAGGTGGCCTTTTCAATTTGTTGACAGTTTCCTTCGCTGTGAAGAAGCTTTTTAGTTTGATGTAGTCCTGTTTGTTTGTTTTTGCTTTTGTTTCCCTTGCCTTTGGAGTCAGTTCTGGAAAAACATCACTAAGACCAAAGTTAAGAAGCTTATTAGCACCTATGTTTTCTTGTAGGATTCTTATGGTCTCAGGTCTCACATTCAGTTCTTTAATCCACTGTCTTTACCTCACTGTGTGTTCTAGGTTCCTTTGTTGTAAATGAATTATCCATATATGCGTGGATTGATTTCTGGGCTCTCAGTTCTTTTCCATTAATCTGTGTGTCTGTTTTTGTATAGAATCGTGCTGTTGTGATTACTGCAGCTCCATTGGAATTTTCGTAGAGATTGCATTGAATCTGTAGATTGCTTTGGGTAGTATGGACATTTAAGCAGTGTTAATTATTCCAGTTCATGAGCGTGGAGTATTTTTTTCATTTCTGTGTTCTTCAGTGTCATCAGTATTTTAGTTTCCAATGTACAGGTCTTTTACCTCCTTGGTTAAATTTATTCCTAGATGTTTTATTCTTTTTGATGGAATTGTAAATGGGATTATTTTCTTAATTTCTCTTTCTGATAGTTAGTTGCTTTATAAATGATTTATCCACTGCCTTTAGTATATGTTTACCTTTTCCAGTGAGAATTTTACTTTCATATGTTTTCTTATTAATCAGTACCTTTTCTTTCTTATAAGGCTGGTTTAGTTGTCATAAACCCCTTTAGCTTTTGCTTATCTGGAGAACTTTTACTCTCTCCTTCAATTCTGAATGATAACCTTACCAGGCAGGGAATTCTTGGTTGGATTTCCCCCCTCCCCCTTTCAGCCCTTGAACTAAGCCATGCCAGTCCATTCTGGCTTATAAATTTTCTGCTGGAAAATCTGCTAAAGCCTTAAGGAGTTTCCCTTGTACATAATAGGTTGTTTTTCTCTTGCTGCTTTTATTCTTCCTTTCTCCTTAACTTTCACCATTTTAATTGTATAGTGTCTTGGTGTGGGTTCTCATGGGGTTTCTCTTCCTTGGAAATCTCTGAGCTTCCCAGACCTGGATGTCTGTTTCCTTCCTCAGGTTAGGGAAGTTGTCAACCATTATTTCTTCAAATATTTTTTCTGGCCCTTTCTCTTCTTCTGGAGCCTCTTTAATGGAAATGTTATTCCACTTGATGTTTTCCTTGAAGTCTTTTAAGTACTCTTCACTTTTTAAAATTTATTTTTCATTTTGCTGCTCTTTCAAGATGATTTCCTTTGCATTGTCTTCTAGCTCACTGGTTCATTTTTCTACTTCATCCAGTCTGCTGCCCAACCCTTCCAGTGTATTTTTCAATTCATTTGTAACTTCTCTTTGGTACTTTGTTATATTTTATCTTTGTTGAACTTCTTGTGTTCCTCCTTTCTCCTCCTGAGATTGGTGAGCACCTTAATGATTATTACTTTGAACTGTTTATCAGGTAGATTGTATACCTCCATCTTATTAAGGTCTTTTTTGAGGGATTTATCTTGTTCTTTGGTTTGGAACATGTTCCTCTGTCTCCTCATCTTATCTGTGTTTGTCTGTATGTATTTTTCAAAACAGCTACCTCTCCCAGTCTTGAAGGAGTACTCTTGATTCGTGTGACTCAGATGCATAATGGACACTCAAGGGGTGTCCCTCATGTGGGCTCCGCAGCCTGCTGGCTGTGGCAGGACTGCAGCGGCGGGGTGGGGTGTGCACGTGCCCGACAAGGTTCGCAGCTGCGCAGCGTGCGTTGGGCTGGGGGCGCTCACCCAGGCCCGCTGTCGGGCAGCTGCTGCTGGGGTGGGGAGGGGGAGACGGGGGCGGGCAGAATGAAGGTTCCTCTACTGTTGAGTGAATTCTGTGTTTAAATGGTTTCTTTATCGACTTGGCTGCTGATACTGTTTTGTATGTTTTGGATGGGATCCTTTCCATTTGTTGCACCAAACTATTGACTCCTCTAGTTTAAAAAAAATTTTTTTTCTTACAAAAAATTAAAACCCTGTGCACAATATAGAGAGCAATATAGTGATTCCAGATGTACCTAACAGTCAGCTTCGACAGTTATCATCTCATGTCTCCCTACTCTTTGTTTTTAACTTTTTGTTTCAAAATGACTTTAGACTTTCAGAAGGTTGCAAAAATCTAGTAGAGGTTCTGTATGCCTTTCACCCAGCTTCCTCTAGTGTTAACATTTTACATAACTGTAGTGTAATTATGGAAAACAAAATACAAGGAGCTGCTGCTGCTGCTGCTGCTAAGTCACTTCAGTCGTGTCCTACTCTGTGTGACCCCATAGACAGAAGCCCACCAGGCTCCCCCATCCCTGGGATTCTCCAGGCAAGAACACTGGAGTGGGTTGACTAATCTTCAGAACTTAGTTGAGTGGAACACAATGTAACTTTGTTCTGTACCTTCTTCATCTCTTGTAAATATATTATCATTCTTTCATAATTAAAAAACAAACAAACTGCAAAAACAACAGAAGAACTTACTGGAGGGTGTTGGAAGGTCCCCAAGTTCACCTGCTGGTTCAGTGATTTGCTTGAGGGACTCAGAACTCAGAATAACCATTTTATTCATGATCATGGTTTTTTACTGCAAAAGGATATAAATTAAAATCAGCCAAGGAAAAGGCATGTAGGGTGGAGTCCAGGAGAGACCAGGCACGGCCTTCCAGTGGGCCCCTACCGGCCGAGTTGTATGGACAGCATTCCTTCTCCCTGTGTGGCAGCACGCACACAGAACCTCCGCCCGGCAAGCTCAGCACAGATGTGCTGCCCAGGGTTACAGTGCGTGCGCCCCAGAGCCGTGGGAGGCTGGCGTGGCTCATCTCGGTTCCTCAGTCCCCAGCCCTTCCGGAAACCGCGATCCAGCATAACCCACGGCCACACAGAAATCACAGTGTGGAGACTGCCTGGCGTGGCCCAGGGCCCCAGGTGAGCAGAGGTTCTCTTTTCAGGCAGGATGTTCTGAGAGCTTAGGGGTGATCTCCCAAGAGCTGTCAGGGGTCAGTGCTTTCTCTGGAATGTGCAAGGTTTGAAATCCTGCCGACTTCTTTCTTCAGTTCAGTCGCTCAGTCGTGTCCGACTCTTTGCGACCCCATGAACGCCAGGCCTCCCTGTCCATCCTGCATACTAAACTTTGCCAGGATTCCCGCTCATACCTTTTTCCTGGTTCAGGATCCATCCCAGGATCCCACACTGCATCTGTTTGTCCTGTCTCCTCCAGCTGGTACAGTTCCTTGGTCTGTCTTTGTCTTTTATGACCTTGAGACTTGGGAGAGTGCTGGTGAGGTGTTTCTTTTAGAATGTCCCTTATTTACATTGAGGTGTGAGAAGGGGTGGATGATGCCTCCCCTGAAACAGGGGACTGGGAGAAGGGTGGAGGGTCTTGGGGTGTTGGCCGCCACCATGAGGGAGGGGTAGGTGCCAGACTAGCTAAGGGACTAAGAGGAATGAACCAGTGGAAACAGAACTTGGAGGGGTCTAGTTGTTGCAGGAAAGGGGACCCCTTCCAGGGCCCGAAACTGGGCTCTTGTCTAACACTCGGAAAAGAATTGTCCGAGGAGACACATGCTGGCAAAGCAAGAGACTTTATTGGGAAGGGCACCCAGGTGGAGAGCAGTCGGGTAAGGAACCCAGGAGAACAGCTGTGCTGCGTGGCTCACAGTCTGGGGTTTTATGGTGATGGGATTAGTTTCCAGGTAGTCTTTGGCCAATCATTCTAATTCAGAGTCTTTCCTGGAGTGTGCATCGCTCAGCCAAGATGGATGCTGGCGAGAGGGATTCTGGGAAGTGGACGGAGACCCGGTGTCTCCTTTCGACCTTTGCTGAACTCTTCTGGTTGGTGGTGGCTTATTAGTTCCGTATTCCTTATCAGGGTCTCCTGTCATAAAGCAACTCACGCACATGGTTCCTCTGGTGCCTGGCCAGGGTGGGCGGTTTCGATCGGTGTGCTTCCCCTAACATGGTGACCGATGTGGCAGAGTGCAGCTGTGGAGGACAAGGAACACGATATTTAACTTTCCCTGAGTGCTGGCCATGTGCCTGCACCTAGTGGACACTTTGTTAGTGAGCTCATCCCTGTTCACAACCTGTGAGACTGGCACTGCTGGAGCCCTCATTTAACTGATGAGAAACTCAGAGATGGTAAGTAAGGTGTCAGGGTCACCACCCGTCTGACGAATGGCAGAACCAGGTCCCCTGTGCCACCCCCAAGTCCAAAGTCTGTCTGACTCTGCGGCCTGGACTCTTCCCAGCCATGCTGTGCCCCCCCGTCACGGTTTACTGAGAAGGGGCGACAGAAATGGGGGGAGAAGGAACTTCCACTCCTTGAAATGTGCCAGGCCCTGGGCACAGTACCCTGTGTCTGTTCCCTTGTGTTCTAAGAACTGCCAGGCATATAGTAGGTGTTTAATGCTTGTTTTCCTCTTTCTTGCTCCTTCTGTGAGCTTCCTGGGCCAAGAGCAGGCATGTGGACTCCTGTGCCCCGTTTGGACGATCTGATCTCAAAGCTGTGAATGGGATGGGGCTGGGATCCTGGTCCCAGGGCTGCTCTTCCTTCTTAGATTGGCTTGGGCTGGGCCACCTGCTGGGAGAGGAGGAAGGAAGAAGGCCACTTGGCCTCGGTAGGCTTGCGGGATGTTTCTGGCAACAGATGGTGAAGGCTGGAGTGTGGGTGCTTTGCAGAACATTGTCCTGCAGCCTCTCTCCGCAGATGCTGTTAACGCCAGACAGACGTGCAGGCAGCGGGGGCCGCGGCGGGCGGGGCAGAGAGTTCACGTCTCGCTCCTGCCACCTGCTGGCGGCGTGCTTTTGTGCGGTCGCTTTGCCTCTAAACCCTGGATTCTCAGTCCTGGGGGATTAAACGAGGAGACTCACACAGAGTATTTAGCCCAGTCCCTGGCACAGACACTAATGTTCAGTGAGCACAGGTACCATTGCCTGTGTCACAGCTGTGGAAAATACGGTTCAGTTGAGTTGCCCAGGCTTGTGACAAGTAATGATTGGCAGAGCTTGAATCCAGAGGTGGGCCCAGAGCTAACCCTCTTTACAGAGCAAGCCTGGTACTGACCTTGCAGGGGGAATTGAGCAGTTCAGATCAGGCAAACACGGAAGAGCTGGGTGCCCCAGTCCCGTGTGAAGCCCTCCCTTGGAGGGGGTGCCTGGCTAGCTTAACCGTTGCCCAGCAGCCAGGGGTTGCCAGGGCCTCTCCCCGGGCAGTCCTGCTCGTCTCTCCCAAGTGCTTTCTGGGAAATGGATGGGCAGAGTTAGTGAGGCGGCCAGTACTGGAAAACAGCCCAGCCCCTCGTCCTCTCTGGGGAGTGCCGGCTGATCATCAGTGAGGATAACTGACAGGCTGAGGTGAGGACAGCACCCACAGGGATGAAAGGGTTCTTCTCAAGAGACCCAGCAAAAGGGGGCGCTGTAAGACAAGGCCCTGCTGGGAGCAGGGGGTTTGAGGAAAAGGGGGCGCTGTAAGACAAGGCCCTGCTGGGAGCAACGAAACATCAAACGGTGTAGACCACTGCTCAGCCAGAGGTCTGCTTCTGCAAGGGGACAGGAATCCCGCCGTGATGGTAGATGTTAACCTGCTGGTCAGTCCCAGAGACTGGCTGGCTTTGGAGCAAAGGTGTGGTGCTGGCGGTGGGACCATGTCTACACTCAGCGCACATTCCGCACCGCAGGACTCGGGTTGGCGTATGCTGGCCTGCGTCTGTGTTTGTGGTTGGAAAGGAATCCTCAAGTTCAGATGGACAAATGGAAGGTGAGCTTGGTTCCTGAATCCTGTGCCAAGGACGGCATGGGGGCCCCCTGTGAGCCCTTTCTAGGAGCACGGCCTGGCTGTGGTGGGAAAACTGTAGACTTCTCAGAAAGATGGCTGTGTGTGAATCTCATCTGCCCCACCAGGGATTGTTTTGTGACTTCTATCAGGTCCGACTCAATGAACGTGAGTTTGAGCAAGCTCCGGGAGAGAGTGACAGACAGGGAAGCCTGGTGTGCCACAGTCCATGGGGTCACAAAGAGTCGGACATGACTGAGCAGCAACAATCAGGTCTTCTGACTTATCTGAGCCTTGGTTTCTTCATCTGTGTAAGAGGAAGGGTGATACCAAGTTGTTATGGGTGATGACCTTGCTGGCTGTCCATAAAGGCAGTCACAGTATGGATAAGGTGTCACATTCATGGATGGTCATAAATGATAGCTAGTCACAGCTCTGTGAACATGTACTGTGTGCAGAGCCCTGGTTGGGAGTGGTAGGGGGGAGCAGTCAGATGGGTCCCTGTTCTCTGAGGCCTGGAGTCTGTATAATGTCAAGTATGGTGAGCTTGGCCTGTAAACCAGGCGGGAAGCATCCCTTCACCTCCTGAGCTCTCCCATCTCTCTCCCAAGGTTGTTTTTGTTTTTTTTTTTAATATTTCTTCGGTTGCTCCGGGTCTGAATTGTGGAGTTCCCTTACCAGGGATTGAACCTGGGCACTCTGCATTGGGAGTGTGGCGTCTTAGCCACTGGAGCAGCAGGTAAGTCCCCCAGGTTTTGTGTTTAGTGTTGTGTGTGTGTGTGCTCTTAGTTGTATCAAATCTTTGCAACTGTAGCCACCAGGCTCCTCTGTCCATGAGATTTTCCAGGTAAGAATACTGGATTTGCCATTTCCTCCTCCAGATCTTCCCAACCCAGGGATCAAGCCCGTGTCTCTTGTGTCTCTTGCATTGGCAGGCAGAGTCTTCACCACCGGCGTCGCAGCCGGTCTGCCATTGAGGAGGGTGTCTCAGACCCAGACCGGGGCTTGAGGTCTGGTGGGCATGAGTGTGGCTCAGTGCAGACAGGGCTCGCTGCTCTTGGCTCCCCGTTTAGGGCACAGTTTGCCATCTCAGCTACAGCCTCAGGCCTCTCCTTCCCCAAGATCTCTAGGACAGGGTGATGCCTGACCTTTGCCTTCAGGGATGACATAACTCTGTGGGGGCCCAGCAAGTGGGGTGGTGGGAGCCACGCAGCTCCAACGGGCATCCTGAAGGTACAAGTGCTGGTAGGACCCCAGCGTGCCGACAGAAGCCCAGGAAGCCGGAGGAGAGCTTCCGGATCAAGCTGACAACTCTGGGTGAGGGTCAGCACGGCGGAGGCGGGTGCAGGCGGGTGCTGGTGAGGAGAGGGGCTGCACCCTGCACCTGGAGGAGGCTGGATGCCTTGCGGCAAAAGAAGCGGGAGCAGGAAGGGGGTTCTCGCTCCTTCATTCAGCGGACATGATCGAGCACCTGTTGTGTGCCCTGTGCCCTCAGTGTACAGTGCCTATGCTCTGAGCCGTGAGCGGGAGGGACTGGGGTCCTTTTCCCTGGGGCCCAGCTGCCAGAGTGGCACCAGGGAGGCCACCTGCTGGCAGGGAAGGAGGATGGCCATTTGAGATTCAGCCGTAAACAAGACAAATCTCTGCCCTCGTGGAGCCAATGTTATCGTTAGGAGAGACACACAAGGGAAGCGAAGTACATGGTAGATGGGGATAAGTGGCAAGGAGGGAAAGAAGGGACGGGAAGAGTGTCAGAGATGTTGAGATTCTAGAAGGGGTGACCAAGGGGACCCGGTTTAGGAAGAGCATGAAAAAGACCCAAAGAATGTGAGGGAGTGCACTGTGTGGCTCTGGGAGGAAGGCCGGTCCTGGCCGTGGAAGAGCAGGTGCAAAGGCAGGGCATGCGGGGCAGGGGGCGGCCTGGCTGCAGCTGGGTGGGGAAGAGGGGGCGCTGGGAGGTGGGGCAGAGGTGAGAGGAAGAGCAGGACACACAGGACCTTCTAGGTCACAGGAAGGACTCGACCGCGAGCCAGACCAGCGACGAGATCTGCCGCAGGTTTTAACAGGAGTTTTAACATTTCAGCTGCTCCGTTGAGAACAGCTGGTGGGGGGCGGGGCCCAAGCAGGGAGAACTGGAGGGGGTGGTGTCCCCCATGCATGGCACGCTTCCTGCCACAGAGCAGACTCTCGACACATGCTTGCGATCTGTGAGGTGGTGCTGCCCAAGCACCTGGTCGCAGACCCGTGCCGTGAGCCTGCCCAGCAGAGGTGCAGAAACAGGTCCCTGGTACTGTTGCTGGGGGTCCTGATCCAGTAGGTTTCTGATGATGACAGAGGGGAATCTGACTTTCAGGACAGCCTGCAGGTAACTCTGGGCCGCAGAGCTGAGCTTCTGTTAGGAATGTTTTTCCACAGAATAGAGACCGACCAACAGTAGCTTAAACAAGGGAGATTTATTTGTATTTACAAGAATCCTGGAGGAGGATGGTTGCCGGCATTGGCTTGGTCACATGACAATCAGGCCCCTGTCTCGGAGATGCTCTTGGCCATTTTCTCATAGCAGCGACATGGCTGCTGTGGCTCCAGGCGTCCCAGCCTCAATCAAGGGAGGGAGAAGGGTGGGGCCATAGGCTCGTTCTCCTCCCAGCTCTGAAACACATGGGGCGACGTCTTTGGGGAAGTGGTGGTCTTTGCCCAGGGGCTGGATGGCATCACCGACTCTATGGACATGAGTTTGAGTGAACTCCAGGAGTTGGTGATGGACAGGGAGACCTGGTGTGCTGTGATTCATGGGGTCGCGGAGAGTCGGACACGACTGAGTGACTGAACTGAACTGAACTGTGCATTTTTAGCATGACCCTTGCCAGACAGACATGTAACAGCGTTCCCTCCTTCTCACCAAAATGGTCACATTTGAGAGCCTCCCAGCCACCCAGGGAGGAGCAGCACCGGGGCGGTCCCTTCCCTCCCACCTGCGGTCCAGGTGCTGGCTGCATCCCAGCAGCAGCTCTGTCCAGCAGTCTTAGTGGGTGGGATGAGGGGTGAAAGGAAATGCTTTTATACTAGTGCCTGGTTACCCTGAAGGATGGGTTTATGAAGCCAGAGAAAGAAAGAAAAATAGCACTAAGTTGTGTCCGACTCTTGCGATCCCATGAACTGTAGCTCGCCAGGCTCCTCTGTCCATGGGATTCTCCAGGCAAGAACACTGGAGTGGGTTGCCATTTCCTTCTCCAGGGGATCTTCTCAACTCAGGAACTGAACCCAGGTCTCCCACATTGCAGGCGGATTCTTTACCAACTGAGCTATGGGGCAGGGGTTTTATTCTTCAGGGGGAAAGGAAAAGGCCTGGTGGGTCTCCAGATCTTTAAATATGGGACAGGAGCAAAGGTTCAAACATCTGGTCTCGTGCTGGGAGGCGAGTTCTGAGGAAGAATGGGTGAGTTTGTTCACGGAGTTGGCCCCGGCGAGTCAGGCGTGGGCCTCAGGCGCACTCAGCGGGGCCAGTGTGTCAGGCTGCTGCTGGGGTCTTCAGACTGGTTTCTCATGTTTCCCAAAGCCTGTTGAAAATCACTATATATTTGCTTTGTGTAGGCTTTGGGGAAAGGTTCTTTTAAAAAAGCTTTGTGAGTTTTTTTGGCTAGAATTGTGTCAGTGTGGTGAGAAGGGCAGATTGGCAATTACATGCATCTCTGGTCACACAACCAACACTGTTTCCTAGCTGGGGGTGTTCCCGGGCCCGGGGCCCCTGGGGTGGGAGGAAAATAAAGACTGCCTTGGGGCTGTGGAGGCAGATGGGAGTCTCCAGGATGGGGGCACGGGAGCTGGGGAGCAGGGAGGGCTTTTATTCGCCACCCCTGTATGCTCCAGCCTTGCCAGGGACAGTGTGGGCCTCAGAGCGGTGGTCCAGGAGCTTGTTAGAAACAAGATTCTCAGCTCTCACCCCAACCTGCGGGATCAGAAGCCATCTTCTAGCAAAGGGCCCTGGTAATTCATAGGCACAGTGAAGTTCAAGCAGCACTGTTCTAACTTCCAGAAGCGGAGTGGCTGCAGCCCTGGGCTGCTGTGGTTACAGGGCCTGGACGGGGTAGGGTGAAGGGGTGGGGAGAGACTGGCAGACCATCTGAAGCTGTCTTTGTGAGTGCGCGTCTACCTTGGAGGGCGGCCTTGGGCCACCCCGCCCTTCCTTACTGAGGACAGACCATTCTCCCCTCAGGCTTTCAAGGTAGGTGCCCCCAAGATGCTCTGCTTAGCTGCCCCACACCTGGCTGCAGAGACCACAGTAGGGCAGCTCTTTGGACCTGGGCTGTCCAGAGAAGCAATGGGGCCTGGGTAGAATGGACGGCTCATCCAGCCAGAGGGGCACCTGTCCCTTCTCAGCTCTGCCCGAAGCATCTTGGCAGGGCTCAACAGCCCCTCAAGGAGGGAGTCTGGGGAAAGTTCCTAAGCAGCGACTGTTTCTTGGAGCAGGAGCAATGAGCACTAGAAGGAAAAGCCTGCATTCAGGATCCCCCATCTTCTGGGGGTCGGGTGGGGGGAAGCCCTCTGGGGCGATGTGTCTTTCCAGGAGCGAGCATGAACACCGCAGAGCTGAGTCTGGGGGCCAGGGCTGCCAGGTACAGGAGGGCTGGAGGGCATGGTGGGGGGCCGGGGCGGGCTGCCGGGGGAGCTGGAGCTCTGGCAGTGAGCTCTACAGCGCCCTCTCTCCACTGGTCAGAGTGGTGATTCTCCGCAGGTTTTCCCTGACTTTAATAAATTCAGGGGCATGGTCCTCTTCCTTTTCTGGTGGTTTCTCCAGCTGAAGGAGAGACAAGCAGAGATGTGAGGTGGGTGGGCTAGGGAGATTCCCACTCAAAAAAGCCACTGGGTTTGGACCCAGGGTCCTCTCTGGGGAAACAACCAGGATCAGTTCTCCCACCAGCTTGGAAGCTGAGGGGACAGCGCACGGGACTGTGTTCTCCCCAGAAAGCCTGCTTCAAGTTGCAGACCTCACCTGAGCCCTGGGTTCCTCATTTCTAAAGTGGTAACTCCACTGGGCTCACAGGGCAGCAGCGAGAAGATAATCACAGTCAGCATGCAATAGTTTGGGCCAATGAGAAAACCGGTTCAGAGAGGGGAAGCCATTGGTCCAAAGTCACACAGTGAAGGGAGTGGCCGAGTGAGGACACAGGCCAGGGTTGGACCCTGGGTCCAGTTCTCGTCTGGCTCATGTGACTGCAGGCCGAGTACCTCCCTGGCCAGCAGGTGGTCTTGGAGGAAGCAGGGGCTGGGTCTGGGGGCCCCCAACCCACCTGGTTCAGCCTCTGCTGCCGTCTCAGCAGCTCCTGCTCAAAGGGGCACTGCAGCCGCTTGGCCTCCAGCTCCTCCTTCTTCTTCTTGATGAGCTGGTTCCGCCGGCGGTGTTCCAGGACACGCTGCAGCTCTGGCTTGCTGTCCACGCCCAGGCCCCTGGGGAGGGGAGTTGGGAGGAGGCGTTAGGAGACTCCCACCGCTCTGCACCCATGGCTGCACCCTGCACTGAGGTCAGCTAGTACCTCGTACAGTCTGGTAGCCCCGGGATGGGACAGCATTTCTGTCCCAGGGTACAGGGAGGGGAGGCCCCTCGACTTGAGACTCCAGTCCCCATCACAAGTGTGAACAGACTGAAGGGGATCTGTACTGGGCCTGTCTGAGTGCAGAGACCAGGCTGTAGGATATTACTGGTTATTTTCTCAGGGTCAGTTTCTAGAGGAGGAATTGCTGGGTCAGGTTCTCTTCAAAGATTTTGGTTACATGTTCCCATCTGCTCCTTAGACAAGGTTATCCAATTTATAACTTTTGTCAACAGTATTTAAGAGCATCTATTTCTCCTTACTGTCCAGTCTTCTTGTATCGCAGAATCTGGGAGGCAAAAGGTCTGGAGGAGCAGTTTGGAGATGGGTGCAGCTACTTTCATTTGTTCTGTGAATCAACTGTACCTGTCTTCTGTTCATTTCTTCTTCACGGATTTGTAAGAGATAACGGACATATTCTTGTCATTTTTTGTTGCAAACACTTGCCCTGATTTGTCCTTAGGCTTCTGTTTTTTAAACTGTGGTGATTTTAAAAGGGACGACTCTAAAAGGGATCTTGACAAAGTACTTCCAATACACAGTCAACCCTCCGTTTCCACAGATTGAATTCGTGGATACCGAGGGCGGGCTGTGCAATGCCACTTTATACAAGGGCCTTGGATTTTGGGGCTCGGTGGGGGGTGGGGTCCTGGAACCAGTCCCGGCAGATACAGAGAGACTAGTGTAACTGAGGGGCAGGAGGACAGCCCAGGATGAAAAAGGAGATCTGCTGGAAGGGATGTTAGTTGAAAATAAGGACAACCACAGCCAGCGTCAATACCAAAAACGACCACTAGAGGGAGGTGCTGCGGCTTTGCAATCTTCGTCCTGGTGCTGCTGAGCAGAGATCTTAGGGAGGCAGGGACGCTCAGCCTCCCTCTCCCCTTCCCATGCGTGCTCAGTTGACTCAGTCGTGTGTGACTTTTTGCAACCCCATGGACTGTAGCCCGCAAGGCTTCTCTGTCCATGGGATTTTTCCAGATAAGAATACTGGAGTGGGTTGCCATTTCTTCCTGCAGGGGATCTTCCTGACCCAGGGATCAAACCTGCGTCTCTTGTGTCTCCTGCATTGGCAGGCAGGTTCTTTACCACTGTGCCATCTGGGAAGCCTGCCCTTCACCACAGTCCCTCAGTAACCCGGTAGTCCCAGGCCTGACACCTCCAGCCAGCCTTGCTCACTGCATGCTCCCGGCCTTCTTGCTCCGCTGGTACCTCCTTCGACACAGTGACACCCCAGCGCTGGGACCCTTCACAGGCCCACATTCTCCTCTGGCCCCCTCACAATTTTCAGTCACTCTGAGCTCCTCCAGGCTCCTCTGCACTCTCACATTCTCATCCATCCGCTTCTCGCGGCCAGTGCCCACCTCCGACCCTGGCTGACTTCCACCCACCCTTCCAGCCCTAGCTGAGGCATCACTTCCTCCTTGGAGCCCAGGCTGGTGGCTCCTCTGGGGCTGCAGGCTATTCGTGCCTCCCTCAAAGCACCCATCCCACCATCTGGTCAAACATCTGTCTCCTCTGTGAGGGCAGGAACTGGGTCCCATTCCTCTGTGTACACCCAGGTCTGGGCACAGTGCAGCCACACAGCAGATGTACATGGAGGGCAGGCCCCCATGGTGACTAGGCGGGACGACGGGGCTTCCGGACCTCCCCGGTGGCCGCTGCTGACCACATGGGCCCTCAGACCTGCCCCGTCGCTCAGAGCCCCAGGGTGATGACCAGGCCTGCCTGTCACGGGGGCACCTCCCCGAGCCTCAGAGCCACGCTGCTCTCCCACCTCCTGTGGTTCATGAGCAGCTCGCGGTGCATCTCCTGGTGGTTCCGGGAGGCCTTCACAGGGTTCAGCAGCTTCTTGGGCTTGATGAGCTCTGGGTTCCATTCTCTGTATTCTGGCCGGGCCATCAGGCCTCCGATGTCGGCCCGCTCCCTCTGGATCTCCGAGTACATGGAGGCTGTGGAAACAAGACAGCAGTGACAGGGGAGCTGGTCAGAGCTGAGCTCACAGTCTCAGCCATTCTTGGGGCAGAGTTGAAGGGCAAGGGTTTTGGTGTTTGATGACTCTTAGCCACCAGCTACTCTGCAGCCCTGGGGAAGCTACCTGACTTTCCGAGCCTAGATTTCCTCGTTTGAGAATGAAATAATAGCCTGTGCCTAGGGTGTAAGGACTGGAGATCATGGCTGTAAAGTAGGGTACTGAAAAGTGGTACTGGATCACAAAGTCCGTGGGTTGACACATGCAAATGTTTTTAACCTTTGAGGAAAAAAATTTTTTTCCTCCTGTAAGAGGAATTCTGTTTGAGTTTCTGAGTCTCAGGGAGCTTGCATCAGAGAAGGAAAGGTGTATAAACAGAGCAGTGTGTGCTTGGTGAAGGTGACTTGGACAAATGCAGCGACGCACAGGAAAGAGCGCTCCTTACTTTCCTGTCTGTAGTTTCCTCACAGACGCGTCCAGCGTTTCAGTTTCTCCAGATCAAAGAGAAGGGTATGAAATCCCAGGACTGCCGTGTCTAATTACAAAGGGATGGTTGTCATCTTTAATGCAGATAGCTGCCTTCTTCATGGCCTCAATTCCACCACAGTAGCTTGAAATCTGTCTGTGTGTTTGAAATTCGGCAGAAGGGCTCACTTCTCTCCAGGTGGGCTCCATATCCTTGAAATGCCCTCAACTAAGCAACTATGAGGGTGAAGGTGAGAGAGAGACTTAAAATTCCCCTAGAGAATGACCCAGGCTGGCTATGAGCTGCATACAGTATTTTGAGTGAAACTTTAGGCACTGGTTCTGACCTCTTCATGAGTCCTGTTTTTCTGAGGCAGAGCCTCTACTACACACTAGGCATAGGCAATGTCTGGCTTGGTAATTGATCATTAAACCTTTAAGGTTGTACAGATGAGGAAACTGAGGCTCAGGGTGGTTGGTCTCGGGGAACCAGTGCCTTAACGCATGTGGTTTCCACGTTGGAACTGAGGGGGTGTGTCCCCACTGCACACACCAGGCTTTAGTTCCCCTGTTTAAACACCACCAGCCATAGTGGTGTATATGTGTCTACCCCATTCTCCCAATTTATCCCCCCAGACACATTTCCACAACTATGCCCTGTGTATACAGCCCAGGGGGAAAGAGAAGCACAGTCTGTTTCTAGGAAAAATATCAAATCAACCTTAAGAACGCATTCCAGTATAGATTAGGTGCAGACATATACTGTTTGATTCTACCTGTGAGAGACCTACAGTAGTCAAATTCAGAGCGTCAGAAAGTACACTGGTTGATTCCAGGGGCTGGGTGGGTGGGGACTGGGGACAGAGTTTCAGATTACGAAGGTGAAAAATTCAGGCGATGGATGATGGTACCAGTTGCACAGCAGTGTGGATGACTTAGTGCCTCTGAACTGCACGGGTAAGTATGGTTAAAATAGTGTGTTTTATATTATGTGACTTTCACCACACCAGCCACCATGTTGCCTGTGGACAGGCCTTCTTCCCTACCTCTGGGAAGAGGATGAATGCCATTCTTTGCTTGATGAACAGCAGTTCTCCAAGTAAACTAGACTGGAACGGAGGTCTGTGCAAGAACCTAGAGGTGGGTAATAGGTTCGGGGTGGAGAAAACAGGAGGAGAGGGTTTGATGGGCTGTAAATTGCAAGGTGATGTGTTAGGGAATGTGGGCATCAAAGCTCTGCAAATGGTAGCGCTCCAGACACATGTTTGGCGTGTCTGTTACCTACTACAGGGTGCTGTTAGGATGACTAAGTGAGACCCCCCCCCTTTGTAAGATGCTGGGAAAACTGTTATATTCTGGATGTAGACAGACTGTGTCAGAACCTAGAGCCATGGTTGCCAGTTTTCTTCAATTCCCATTCTCAAAACAATTTCTCATTTACAATGAGAATTCTAATTTTCTCGCTTCTTAAATCATAAGGCCATTGATTTTCAGGTATAGCCTTAATTTGGGGGGCCTGAAAAAATGACCGTGGTAGTGTTTAGTAGTTAAAAATGGGCACTAGACAAACAGTTGGCTGTATCAACTCCTTCTGCCATTAAAAAATGTGGATATTCTTTTGGTCTGAGATTAAATTGTCTGGGAGCCAATGCATTGAGTGTCTTGACTCAGATTGGAGTTCGGAGAATGTTCCCCTTCTGCCTTTTCCCATTATCAAGTCTCACCAGTCCCTTTATCTGAGTAATTCCCAGCCACACTCTTTCCTTCCTATGTCTTCAGCACAGTCCCTTATCACACCATGCTTAAAATAAGTGCTTCCACTCCTCAGCTAGTCGTCCTGCTGTAACTTCCTGTATGCCCTCAGAGCTTCATAATTGTCATCAGTCACACTGTCTTGAAATCAACTAACTATGGCACCAAAGAAATGAGACAGGAAATAGAAACAAATTATGTAACTTTGGGAGAGAGAATGAACATCTTTGTAAAATGTCATTATCTATACCCAGAATTCCCAAATGGATTAACAGAGAAGCATTTGAAACTAATGAGGAAATTCAATAGAGTGCCCAGATTCAAAACAAACACATAAAACCAAGAGGTTCCTGTGTAACAGGAACGACCATTGAGAAAGTACACAATCACACAATTACTCATTTATCCTACAGTATGTTGGAGTTCCTGTCATTTACCAGGTAGGGTGGTAGACAGAGATGAACTAAGCAAGCAAGGCTCCGCCGCCCCCAGAGCTGAGATTCTGCAAGGGAGGCAGACAGCAAACGTGTACACAGACAAACAGAAATAAACGATGGCACTTGTAGAGGAGCGAATGCAGGGGACTGAGCGGAGGACCGCCCTCAGCCAGGTGCGGTGGGAGGGCCTCTCGGCAGCTGACCTTTAAGAGCTCAGAAGGAAGAGGGAGGCTGGGGGTGCAGAGGAAACAGCCTGTGTGACTCATGGACCTTGAACAAGCTCGGTCTGTTCAGGAAACAAAAAGACACAGTGTGTCCAGAGTGGCGTGAGCGAGTGACGGAGCGGGGCCGTGTTTGGAGTGAGGGTGGACGGGTGGTTTCAAATGGCGGAAAGATCGCGTCGGGTTTGATTTTGAGAAGGTCATTCTTGCCGCTGTGTGGGGAGAAACTGTCAGCAGGTTTGGGAAATCTTTATACGACTTTGGTTTCTTTTCCTTGCAATGGGCTGCTGCTAAGTCACTTCAGTCGTGTCCAACTCGGAATGGGCAGCCTCTGTCTTTCCCGTTAAATTCCAGAGGAAAAACATCCGATTGGCCGGGCTGAGGCCCTTTCACCCCATAGGTCAGCAGCGAGCCAATGGGTGGGCTGCCCGGGGCTAGTCCCTGCCCTAGCGGGGCCCACCCGGAATCGCGCTTACCCGCGGGCCCTGCGTTCCCAGTTTGCACTGCCAGCTAAGTCGCATCAGTAGTGTCTGACTCTCTGCGATCCCCAAGGACCGTAGGCCGCCAGGCTCCTCTGTCCATGGGATTCTCTAGACAGGACTACTGCAGGGGTGCCAATCCCTCCTCTAGGGCAGGTTCTTTAGCACCAGGGCCACCTCCTGCAAATTATGTGGCCAGCCCGGCACCCCAGGTCCAATCAGTGACCAGCTCTAGGCTTTTAAAAAACAGCATCGGTGGTGAGGTGTGGCAGATGATGTTTTGCTGAGACCAGGGTGGTGTGCTTGAGGCAGGAGTCTGAAGGATGTGACTGGTTCTTCAGCTCAGACCTGCAAGCTGGGAAAACTGCTGCCTCTGCCAGTTAATGTTCTGAACTCCAGTAAACACATGTGAGATCCGTGGGTGGTGTGTGTGTGTCCCTGTCCTAGGATTTAGAGAGCTGCAGAGCCAACCATCCTGCCTTTAGTTTAACTAAAAGAGGCCTCAGACACAGTGGCGGGGGGGGGGGGGGCGGGGGGACAAATTGAAAGAGTAACACTGAAACATACATTACGATCTGTAAAATAGATAGCCAGTGGGAATCTGCTGTATGACACAGGAGGTCAAATCGGTGCCCTGTGACAACCCAGAGGGGGTGGGAGGGAGATTCAAGAGGGAGGGGACATATGCATACCGCTGGGTGACTCTTGTTGATGTATGGCAGAAACTACAACATTGTAAAACAGTTATCCTCCAATTAAATTTTTTTTTTTTTAAAAAGAGGCCTCCATGTAGAAGATCCTCACATAACTGCTGGAGTAAAAGAGGCTGCTCAACAAAGCACAGGAGGTAGGCCAGGAAAATCCAGCTTTCCTGGGGGTCAGCTCGGCCTCCTGAGCAGAGGAGGGGTTCATTTCCAGGGCTGCTCTGGCCTGGTCTCGCAAGGAGGTGGCCGTGATGGGGGGTCAGTAATGTGAGGTGAGGTGAGGTGAGCATAAGGTCATCTCTGAAGAGAGAGAGGTGAATCTCTGAGGAGCTAGCAAGCACGCTAATGCGTGTCCTTCACTGGTTGTCAAGTAAGAGAGAATGATGTTGGAGCCATTAGAACCTGGACTGAACATTGGATCAGCCCCTTCCTAGCCTTGGGCAAGTGTCTGCAGCAGGAGTCCAAGACCCCAGCCTTTGGCTGAAACGCAACCCCTCCGGAACATAGCCGTGCCCACTCATTACTTACTGTGTGCGGCTGCTTCCGAGAGAACAGCAGTGATGAGGTGTGGCAGCTGCTGTTGGTCAGCGCCCTTCCTCGTGAGGCTGGAGGTGGTGCTTGGCGACTAAGTTGAGGACTCAGTGAGTGCTAGCTGCCAGGGCCTCACTCCTAGAGAGGAAGCTGAGTGGGGCCACTGCATTCGGTGTTATTAATAATCACCATGAAAAGATCCCACTTCTCCAGCTGACAGAGTTGATTGACTTATACACACTACCATGTGTCAAGCGGCTAGTGGGAAGCTATTGTATAGCGCAGGGAGCTCAGCTTGGTGCTCTGTGATGACCCAGATGGTGCGATGGTGGGGTGGGAGGGAGGCTCCCAAGGCGATGTATGTATACATATGGCTGACTCATATTGTTGTACAGCAGAAACTAACAACACTGTAAAGCAATTATACTCCAATTTAAAAAAAATTATACAGTAATAAAATATTCCACTTGTCTCAGATTGAGCTTTCTCAGTCTTCTTAAAAACTGTACCGGTTATTTGTTTGTGTTAAAATTTTAACCACCCACATACCGCAGCCACGAGGGAGAATGGAGTCTTAATAAAGTAGGTGCACACTTCCCCAGTGTCACTGATTTCCAGTGAAGTAATGTGCTCACTTCTGGCTAACATTTCTGCACTATTCTGACCACGAAAGGTAAAGAGCAGGCAACAGCCCTATTAGGCTAAGATTTCATTGTACTGAAAAATGATTTGACAGTGAAAATAAAAAACAGAAAAATCAGGAAAAGAAGAGAAAGTGAGTTGCCAGAAACATACTTAAACTATTTGGTAGCATGCCCATATTTGTCAATATTCCCATGGAACTGATATTAAAAAACTATTTGAATCTTGTAAAGCCTTCCTATATATGCTCCAATACAGAGGCAATTACCTTGTCCAGATAAGTACTGGCTTGTACATTTTAAAGTATTTCCAGACTGGGGGTGGAGTCGGGGGGCTGTACTGGTTAAATCGGTTGATATTAACCCTGGCTGTATCATCCGAGGGACTTTAATAAATGTCAGTGCCTGAGTCCTACCCTGGAGTCTGACTTAACTGACCTGGGAGGCAGCTAGCAGAGGACCTCAGACCCCTAAGAGGACAAGAAAGATCCCCCGATAAGGCGGGAGGTCGAAGGAGGAAGAGGAGAGGAAGCAGAAGGTGGGGAGATGGGCTGGGACAGAAGGCGGGCTTGGAGAAGAGCCCAGCAACCAGGCTGTGGCCGTCAGGACAGGGTGAGAGCCACGCCCGTGGTCCCAGTGTGACATGGGTGCCCACGGGGGCTGGGACATGGAGTTTGAGAGCTGTGGGCTGTGCGGGGCCGTCCCCTGGGGGTCCCGCTCGCCCTGATCCCCTGGTCCCCAGCTCCTTCCTGCCTGGTGGGCTCGTGTGCTCCGGAGCAGAGTCCGGTGGGAGGAACAGCTGCAGCCCCCGGAGCCACTCCTCTGCGATGGTTTCCTAAATGGGCACCTGTGAAACACCTGAAGGAGTTGTCCTCCCGCAGCTGGAACAGGTCTGGATTTTGCAGCTTCGGTCTCTGGACACACACTCGGGGGGCGTCGGGCCAGGCCAGAGGCTGAGCCGCCTCCCCAGGTCCTGCAGCGGGCCCAGGCGCACGACCACTGCAGTCCTGGGACGTGACCTCAGTCAGGGGACCTGCGCCGGGGGCTTGGTGAAAATGACACCTGAGGGTCACCAGAGCCGATTGCTGGCACCCCCACAGTCACGGCGGGGCCGAGGGCAGTGCCAGCAACAGAGTGCTTGCTGAGTCCACACAGCAGAGCTCACTCACAGGTGAGCAGCTCTGAGGAGGGACACTCGGTGGCTTCTCCCCGTCACGGTGCTCCAGTCCCAGCTACTGGGCCCCGCAGATCAGCATCACAGCTAAGACACAGACCTAGGGGGCTCCACTCCCACGACTGGGGAGCAGACCCCACCCCTGACAGGGCAGTGACAACCAGAGAGCAGAGGGCAGGCTCCGGTCACCACACCACCCCCAAGCCCCCTATCAAGGGACAACGGCACAAGCCTCTGAACCAGCCTCCCCCACCAGGGGATACACAGCAGAAGCAAGAACTACAGTTCTGCAAAGAGGAAATATGATAGCAAACCAGTAACTGTAGGAAATGAGAACTGCTTTTGAAATTAAGAGACCAGGAACTTAAAACAGTCTTGTCTGTGTGTGTGTCTTTGTGTGTGTGTCTTTGTGTGTGTGGGTATGTATAGTGTGTGAGTCACTCAGTCATGTCCAGCTCTGCAACTGCAGCCCTCCAGGCTCCTCTGTCAGTGGAATTCTCTAGGCAAGAACAGTGGAGTGGATCTTCCTGACCCAGGGATCGAACCCAGGTCTCTGCATCACAGGTGGATTCTTTACTGTCTGAGCTACCAGGAAAGCCATGTGTGTGCGTGCGCAGACTGCTTTATCAAACGCTCATGGGAAATGCAAGCAAAAAAAAAACCTACAATAGGTACGTACACACAGGAAAAAAAGCAACCCAAACAGAACACTCAAGATGGTCATCAAACCACAAGAGAAGAGAACAATAAAGAGAAGGAAAAAAACCTACAAGACAAACCCAAAACAATTAAGAAAATGGCAATAGGAACATACATATTTCTATGTTCAGTGCCTCAACCAAAGACATAGGCTGGGTGAATGGATACAAAAGCAAGACCTGCACATGTGCTATCTGTGAGAGGCCCACTTCAGACCCAGGGGCACATACAGATTGAGAGGGAAGGGATGGAAGAGGTTTTCATGCGAATGGAAATCAGCAGAAAGTTGGAATAGCAGTATTTATATCAGACAAAATAGACTTTAAAGATTGTTACAAAAGTCAAGGAAGGACACGCATAATGCTCAGGAGATCAAGAAAAAGATATAACAGTTGAAACATACATAGTTCAGTCAGTAAAGAATCTGCCTGCAATGCAGGAGACCCGGGTTCCATTCCTGGGTTGGGAAGATCCCTTGGAGAAGGAAATGGCAACCCACTCCAGTATTCTTGCCCAGAGAATCCCATGGACAGAGGAGCCTGGCAGGCTACAGTCTATGGGGTCACAAGAGTTGGACGCAACTTAGCGACTAAACTACTAACTACTAACATAAGAACACCTCAATATATAAGGCAAATGCTAATAGCCATAGAAGGGGGGATTGATAGTAACACACCCACTTACACAAACTGATCATGCGGACAGAAAATCATTAAGGACACACAGGCTTTAAATGACACATTAGAGCAGACAGACCTAATTGTTACTTATAGAACATTCCATCCAAAAACAATACACTTTCTTCTCAGGGGCACATGGAACGTTCTCCAGGATAGATCACATCTTGGGACTGAAATCACATCAAGCATGTTTTCCAACCACAATGCTATAGAATTAGAAATCATTCTAATATTACAAATCTAATTACCGTATTACAAATCAATTACAGGAAAACGTTTAAAAATAGAAATACATCGAGGACAGAAAGTATGTTACTAAGCAATCAATGTATCTTGAAGAGGAAATACAAAAATATCCACAAATGACAGTGAAAACATGATCCAAAACCTGTGGGATGCAGCAAAAGCAGTTCTAAAAAAGACATTTAGAGCAATGCCATCTTACCTCAAGAAACAAGAAAAATTTCAAAAACCTAACTTTACACCTAAAGCTAGAGAAGGAACAATCAAGCAAACCCAAAGTTCGTTGAAAGTAAGAAAGAAAAATCAGAGCTGAAATAAATGGAGTCAAAGAAAACAATACAGATTATCAGTGAAACTAAAAGCTGGTTCTTTGACAGGAAGTAATAGAAAATATGAACAGACCAGTCGCAAGTACTGAAACTGTGATGAAAAAGCTTCCCGCAAACAAAAGTCCAGGACCAGATGGCTTCACGGGAGAATTCTATCAAACATTTAGAGCAGAGGTAACACCTCTCGTTCTCAAACTGTTCCAAAAAGCTACAGAGGGAGAACACTCCCAAACTCATTCTATGAGTCCACCACCATCACCCTGATACCAAAACCAGACAAAGACTCCACACACAAATTTACAATATCACTGATTAAGCACATGTGCAAAAATCCTCAATACTAGCAATCATTTCCAACAACATATTAAAAGTATCATACATCATGATCAAGTGGGATTTATCCCAGAGGGGCAAGAAGTTTCCAATATGTGCAAATCAACCAATGTGATACACCGTTTTAGCAAATTGAAGAATAAAAACCATATGATCATCTCGTTGTTGTTCAGACACGCTAAGTCGCGTCTGACTCTCTGCAACCTCATGAATTGCAACATGCCAGGCTTCCTTGTCCTTCCTTCACTATCCCCTGAGTTTGCTCAAACTTATGTCCATCAAGTCGGTGATGCCATCCAACCATCTCATCCTCTGTCTTCCCCTTCTCCTCCTGCCTTCAATCTTTCCCAGCCTCAGGGTCTTTTCCAATGAGTCAGCTCTTCATGTCAGGTGGCCAGAGTATTGGGAGCTTCAGTATCAGTCCTGAAGCTCCAGTACTTCAGGACTGATCATCTCATTAGATACAGAAAAAGCTTTTGACAAAATTCAACAGCCATTTATGATTAAAAACTCTCCAGAAAGTGGCATAGAGAGAGCCTACCTCAACATAATAAAGATCATATATGAAAAATCCACAGCTAACATCATTCTCAAAGGTGGAAAACTGAAAGCATTTTCTCTAAGATGAGGAATAGCACAAGTATGTCCACCATTATTCAACAAGTCCTAGCCACAGCAATCAGAAGAAATAAAAGGAATCCACATTGGAAAAAAAGTAAAACTGTCACTATTTACAGATGACACGATACTATACATAGAAAATCCTAAAGATGCCACCAGAAAAATACTAGATCTAATTGATGATTTTTATAAAGTCACAGGATACAAAATTAATAAATCTCTTGCATTCCTGTAACAAAGAAAGATCAGAAAGAGATATTAAGGAAACAATCCCAGTTTACCACTGTAACAAAGAGAATACAATACCTAGGAGTAAACTACCTAAGGAGGCAAAGACCTGTACGCAGATAACTTTGTAAGATACTGATGAAAGAAAGAAATGATGACGCCCACAGACAGGGAGATATACTGTGTTCTTGGACTGGAAGAGTCAGTATTGTGAAAATGACTATACTAGCCAAAGAAGTCTTCACATTCATTGCAATCTGATCAAATTATCAATGACATTTTTCATAACACTTAAAAATAATTTGTGTGGAAATTCAGAATACCCAAGCAGCCAAAGCAATCTTGAGAAAGAAAAACATAACTGGAGGGATCAGGCTTCCTGACTTCAGAGTTTACTACAAGGCTACAAGAGTCAAGACAGTACCGTACTGACACAAAAAACAGAAATATAGATCGGTGGGACGGGATAGAAGGCCCAGAGATGAATCCATGGGCCTATGGTCACCTCATACATGACACAGGAGGCACGGAATACAGTGGAGAAAAGACAGTCTCTTCAGTAAGTGGTGCTGTGAAAACTGGGCAGCTCCATGTGAAAGAATGAAGTTAGAACACTCCCTAACACCATTCACAAACTCAAAATGGATTACAGGCCTGAATGTAAAGCCAGACACTGTAAAACTCTTAAGAGGAAGACACAGGCAGAACACTGAAAGAAACTGCACCAAGATATTTTTTGACCCACTTCCTGGAGTAATGAAAATAAAAACAAAAATAAACAGGTGGGGCATAATTAAGCTTAAAAGCTTTTTGCAGAGCAAAAGAAACCACAAATAAGATGAAAAGACACCCCTCAGAATGGGAGAAAATATTTACAAACAAAACAACTGACAAAGGATTAGTCTCTATACAAACAGCTCACGTAGCTCAATATCAGGAAAAAAACCCAATCAAAAAATGGGTGGGAGACCTAAAAAGACATTTCTGCAAAGAAGATATTCAGATGGTCAACAAACACATGAAAAGATGCTCAGCATCACTAATCATTAGAGAAATGCAGATTGAAGCTACAGTGAGGTAGTACCTACACATATGTCAGAATGGCCATCATTAAAAATCTACAGACAAATGCTGGTAAGGTGTGGAGAGAAGGGAACCCTTTTGCGCTGTTGGTGGGAATGTAAAGCTGATATAGCCACCATGAAGAACAGTATAAAGGTTCATTAAAAAATAAATAGGTTCTTAAAAAAAATGATGTTTTTATGAAGGTTCATTAAAAACAAAGAATAGAACTACGCCCAGCAATAGAACTATGACCCAGCAATCCCACTACTGGCCATATAACCAGAGAAAACCATAATTCAAAAAGATACATGTACCCCAGTGTGCATTGCAGCAATATTTACAATATCCAGGACATGGAAACAATCTAAACATCCATTGACAGATGATTGCATAAAGAAGATGTGGTCCTATATACAATGAAATATTACCCATAAAAAGGAACAAAATTGAGTCAGTGATGCAGATGAACCTAGAGTCTGTCATACAGAGTGAAGTAATTCAGAAGGAAAACGGTATTTATATTAATGCATACATATGGAATCTAGACAGTGGTACTGATGAGCCTACTTTTAGGGCAGGAATAGAGATGCAGACACAGAGAATGGACTTATGGACACCGGGGGAAGGAGAGGGTTGAAGGATTTGAGAGAGGAGCTGTGACATATATACACCACTATGTATAAAACAGACAGCTCGTGAAAGGCTGCCATATGGAACAGTGAGCTCAGCTCAGGGTTCTGAGATGCCCTCCAGAGGTGGGTGGGGGTGTGGGAGGGAGGCTCAGGGTGGAGCGGGTATATGTATACATACAGCTGCTGCACTGTTTGTATTATTATCTGTTGGGTCTTCGCTGTGGTTCATTGTAGCTCGTGGGCTTCCTTGCTCTGTGGCACGTGGAATCCTAGTTTCCTGGCCAGGGCTTGAACCCTTGCATTTGAAGGCAGATTCTTAACCACTGGACCACCAGGGAAGTCCCTGGTTCACTTTTTTGTAGAGCAGAAACTAACCCAACATTGTAAAGCAATTATACTCCAGTTTGGGGCGGGGGGAGATGTGGTACATACACAATAGAATATCAGTCATAAAAAAGAATGAAATGGGGTCATTTATAGAGGTTGGTTGGACTGAGAGACTACCACAAGTGAAGTAAGAAAGAGGAAAACTAAGTATTGTTTATAAACGCATATATATATGGAATAAAGAAAAATGGTATAGATGATGTTATTTGAAAAACAGAAATAGAGACACAGAAGTAAAGAACGAAGAAATGGACACCAAGGAGGGAAGAGGTGTGGTGGGATGATCTGGGAGATGGGGTCTGACATCTTTACACTCTTCATACTGTATTTAAAACAGCAAAGAATGAGATGGAACTCAGTGTTCTGTGTTGACCTAAACTGAGAAGGAAATCTAAAAATGAGGGGATATATGGATACACAGAGCTGATTCACTTTGCTGTGCAGTGGAAACACAACATTGTAAAGCAACTGTAATAAAAAATAATTTTAAAAAATAGTGGCTCTTTGAGAAGATGAACAAAATTTATAAATCTTCAGCCAGAATCATCTAGAAGCAAAAAAGAGAAGACTCAAATAAATAACATTAGAAATGAAAAATAAGTTACAGTGGACTCCACAGAAATAAGAAAAAGATCACAGGAGACTACTGCAGGCAACTGTATGCCCACAGCATGGAGAACCTAGAAGAAATGGACTTCTTGGAAAAGTACAACCTTCCAAGACACTAAAACTGAAACTGTGATTAAACAACTCCGAACACACAAACGTGCAGGGCCAGATGGCTTCACAGGCCTTCTGTCAGACATTTAGAGAAGAGTTAATGCCTGTGACTCTGCAATTCCCCCAAACACGGCAGCGCAACGAACATGCCCAGTTGTTCTGTGAGGCCACCGCCAGCCTGATATTAATAGCAAAAGCAGATAGAGATATCACAGCAAGAGAAAATCACAGGTCAATATCACTGATGAACACAGACACAAAAATCCTCAACGAAGTACCAGCAAACTGATTCCAACAATACATTAAGAAGGATCATATAGCATGATCAAGTGGGATTTATCCTAGGGTTGCAAGGATTTTTTAATGTCCACAAAACAGTCGGGGTGATACATCACAGTAAGAAGCTGAAGAATACTTTTGACAAAATTCAACAGTCATCTATGATAAAAATTCTCTAGAAAGTGAATATAGAAGGAACCTACTGCAACATAGTAAAGAACATACAAAACAAACTTACTGCCAACATCATACTCAACAGTGAAAAGCTGATAGCAGCTCCTCTAAGATAAGGAATGAGACAAGGTTGTCCACTTCTGTCACTTTTACTGAACGTGGTTCTGGAAGTTACAGTCATGGCAATCAGAGAAGAAAAAGAACTAAAAGGAGTAAAACTTTCACTGTTTGCAGATGACAGGACACTATAGGGTACCAGAAAACTACCAGTGGTCATCAATGAATGTGGTAAAGTTGCAGGATACAAAATTAATACACGGAAATCCATTGCATCTGTACACTAACAATGAAAGATCAGAAAGAGAAACATTCCACCCAAAGCAATGTACAGATTGAATGCAATTCCTATTATTAATAGCATTTTTCACAGAACTAGAACAAAAAGTTCTAAAATTTATATTGAAACACAAAATACCCCCAAATACCCTAAGAAATCCTGAGAAAGAAAAATGGAGCAGGAGGAAATCAGACTCCCTGATCAGACTAGACTACAAGGCTACAATCAGTGTAGTCCAGCACTGGTGCCCAAACAAATACATCCACAGAACAGGCTGGAACGGGCAGAAATAAATCCACGCAGATATGGTGAACTAACACGACAAAGGAGGCAAGGATATGCGATGCAATAAAGCCTCTTCAATGAACAGTGCTGGGAAAACTGGACAGCTCCGTGTAAAAGAATGAAGTTAGAACATTCTTTAACACCATAGACAAAAATAAACTCGAAATTGACAGAAGACCTAAAGGTAAGACAACAGACTATGAAACTCTTAGAGGAAACCAGAGGCAGGACACTGACATAAATCACAGCAGCGTCTTTTTCAACCCGTCTGTAGAGCAATGACAGTAAAAACAAATGGGACCTCTTTACTTTGCACAGTAAAGCAAACCGTAAAGAAAACCAAAAGACAACCCACAGAATATGGGGAAAAACACCTGCCAAGGAACTGAACAGGAACTGAGCTCCAAAATATGCAGACAGCGCTACAGCGCAATATCAAAACAGCAAACCAGCCAATCAGAAAATGGGCAGAAGGCCTAAAGAGACATTTCTCCAAAGACATCCAGATGGCTAAAAGGCACATGAAGAGATACTCAACACCACTGATTATAGAGAAATACAAATCAAAACTATAATGAGACACCCACCTCACACTGGTCAGAATGGCCATCATGAAGTCTCAAACGATAAATGCTGGAGAGGGTGTGGAGAAAACGGAACCCTCCTTCATTGTCGGTGGGAATGTAAATTGGTGCAATGCCAATTTACAGTATGTACCAATTTACAGAATGTAAATTGGAAAATAGTATGGAAGTTCTGAAAGAAAAAAACTAAAAAGTTTTAAAAATGAAAAAGCAATCCCACTCCTGGGAAATGGAAGGAAACTGTAATTCAGAAAGATATATGCACCCAAATGTTTATAGCAGCACTATTTACAGTAGCCAAGACATGGAAGGAACCTAAATGTCCATTTAACAGAGGAGTGGATAAAGAAGATGTAGTACATAAATACAAGGGAATATTACTCAACCATAAAAACCAAACAATGCCATTTCCAGCAACATGGATCGACCTGGAGATTATCATACTAAGTGAAGTCAGTCAGAGAAAGACAGATACCATATGATATTGTTTACATGCAGAGTCTGAAAAAAAATGACGCAAATGAACTTTATGTCAAAATGACAGAAACAGAGTCAGGCTTAGAAAACTTATGGTTGCCAGCCGGTAAATGTGGGGAGTAGGGATAAATTGAAGTAAGCGTACACACACACGTGTGTGTAACTAAATCACTTTGTTGCACACCTGAAACTAAATCAACAGTAAGTATAGTTCAACATGACATAAAAAATAAAAAAGCGTCCTAAGTGATTCTATGAGAGTCCCTTGGACTGCAAGGAGGTCCAACCAGTCCATTCTAAAGGAGATCAATCCTGGGTGTTCACTGGAAGGACTGATGCTGAAACTGAAACCCCAATACTTTGGCCACCTCATGCGATGAGTTGATTCACTGGAAAGGACTCTGATGCTGGGAAGGATTGGGGGCGGGAGGAGAAGGGGACAACAGAGAATGAGATGGCTGGATGGCATCACCGACTCCATAGACATGAGTTTGAGTGAACTCTGGGAGCTGGTGATGGACAGGGAGGCCTGGCGTGCTGTGATTCATGGGGTCGCGGAGAGTCGGACACGACTGAACTGAACTGAAGTGATTCTATTAGTCAGACAACTTGGTGACAGAGTTTTAAGAAAACAAACAAGCACTTTTTGCTTTGACCTGAGTGATTTCAGCAGACTGGTTGGACTGGCTCTTGGGGGCGGGTCTGATTACGGTCAGTGTGCTTGGCAGCTTTGTGACCTTGGATGGGTACTTAACTTCCTGGACCCTTCTCATCTCTACAATCAAGAGGCTGTGAAGACCGTACAGGCTGAAGTGGTGAGGGTGGGGCAGAGGCAGCCACAGAGAGTTACAGACTCTGCAACTGTAGTCCGCCAGGCTCCTCTGTCCATGGGATTCTGCAGGCAAGAATACTGGAGTGGGTTGCCATGCCCTCCTCCAGGGCATCTTCCTGAGCCACAGATCGAACTCGCCTCTCATGTCTCCTGCACTGACAGTCGGGTTCTTTACCACCGCCGCCAAGGGGCCCCGTGTTGAGCGCCTCCCTTCTGATGAGGGCTCGTTCGCCTGCATGTGGAGCTCACAGTCGCCCCCAGGAGGCAGCCAGTGGTACTGTTTTATTATTTCCATTTTCTAAATGTGAAAACTGAATCTCAAGAGAGGCCAAGCTGCTTGTCCAAAGATACGCAAAATAAACAGCAAAGTCAGAAGCGTTGGGCCCCAAAGTCAGTGCCCTTGCTACCACTGCAGTGTCTTTCAGGTGCAAGGCATCGCCAAGCAGGTTTACATCCCTTTTCTCTCTGGACACTCAAGAAACCCCAGTAAAGAGGCAGTGGGAGCCCTTTGATAGTGAGAAACTGGTGCTGGTAACTGGGGAACTCTGTGCCCTCTCACTGGGCAGCCCGGGCCAGGCCCTCGCTGCGCTGGGTTTAAGCCAGAATCCATCGGCCTGTCTGCCCCGCTCTGGGCTGTTAGGAGAGCCCCGCTGGTGGCCGTGCCTCCGGGTGTTGTCCGGGTGTCTCCTCTGCCCGCCCTCCCCCTGCCCTTGTTCCTCATTACTGTTCGAGCTGCTGCCTTTACAGCACAGCCAGTGAGCTCCTTGGTTCAACATTTCACGGGATGGAGGCACAGAGGAGAAGGGAACCTTTGAAAATTACTGACCAAGGAGAAAGAGGCATTCGGTAAAAGTGACAAGCGTGGCCATCGCACTTCCGAAACTTTGTACCTCTTTTCTCCCAGTGGGCAGAGTACCCATTTGTATTTCCCTGGCCTGCAGCCACAGCGTGGCATATCTGGGGGTCTCCTCCACACTTCCCGCCCCCGATGCCTGGAAGCCCCCGCCAGAGCGGCTCGATCACTAGGACGCAGCCTCCCCCAACCAAACTGACTCAAGACAAACTTGCTTAACATTCTGCTTGGGTCTCCCGTGACCTCCTCGTTTGTGAGATGGTCTGGTGGGTACCCAGGGTTTCCAATCAGTTCCATAGCAGAGTCCAGGGCTGGACGTGGAAGGTCCTCAGTCGGGGCGGGGGCTGGTGGTGGAGAGTCCTGTGCAATTGATCAAGGCACAGTGTCGGCCCACCAGTGGCATGATGCCAGCCACCTCACTTGACCAATGCCTCTGGTGGGGGGATCCCAGCAGGACTTACCACCAGTGGAGCGAAGAGGTCCAAGCTGGTTAGAGACGCAGGTACGGGGGCTGCCCCACAGCTGGGAAACCACTGGGTTTAGCAGCAGTTCAAAAAAGTGGCACATCCGATCCCATAGCCCCCTGATTTTTTGCCCAGTACCAGCCTTGCCTCACACTGCAAAGCGCCAAAGCCAAATCCAGGCCGGCAACGCACGGCCGTGCCCTCAGCCTGCGCCATGAGCTGTGCTCAGCATCGCGGCCGCACCTCATGAAATCCTTACGACAGACTGAGGAGGTGGTGCTCGTGAGACCCCTTTGTGCCAATGACGACACCGAGGCTGAGGGGTCTTTCCCTAATGACAGAGCCAGCAAGTGAAGGCTCCGGAGCCTGAGCTGAGCTGTCTGCCTGGAGCCGTCTCGGCTGGCCCCTGACCTGCTGGTTCTCAAGAGAACTACAGCTGCTACGCTGTGTGGAAGTGGACTTGGTGGGTGAGGTCACACCACGCATGAACTCAGATGCATCTGAGCATTTGGAAGAGATCAGCCAGAGCGGGGCGCGGCGGAGGCTGCATCCAGGTGCTGCCTGCACGCCCCCTCCGAGCCCTTTCCCAAACCCAGGTGCCCGGAGGCAGCCCGAGTCATTTCGCAGAGTGAAGTACCCGGGCTCGAAGAGCTCTGCCCCCTGCCGCCTCCCTGGCGCTCGGAGGCTGCCCTCCTTCCCCCGCCACACCCCTCCTCGGCACCGCCCCTCAGCTCAGCAGCAGGGACAGAAGAGAGACGGTCTTACTCCTCACCTGAGCCCGGGTCCTTGGGAAGAGAACTTCGAGCGCAGCGCTGCTGGTCCTCGCTGCACCAGAGTCCCGGGTGAGCCAGGAGCGGCCGCCTCCACAGGGCAGTTCACCAAGCCCTGGGGATGAAGAGAGCCGGCGAGTGGGGCGGCTCTGCGTTCCTGTTTATTCTGGTATCTAGAAAGGAACTGTTACTATA
The DNA here is from genome assembly GCF_049115385.1 of Moschus berezovskii. NCBI lineage: Eukaryota > Metazoa > Chordata > Mammalia > Artiodactyla > Moschidae > Moschus > Moschus berezovskii. The sequence continues at coordinate 17,729,005 of NC_142483.1, forward strand.
GTAACGGGTATTACACTTGGTGCTCGGCCACTTCCTCCATGCGGAACACTGTGTCCAAGGCACACTGCCGGGGAGGGAGGCACAAATAAGTATCGATTGGGTCAGATCGTTGAGGAGCAAGGACATGCCAAGCTTTGTTCTGAGCCGGCTGGCTCAGGCACAGGCATTTCCCTTGTTTCTGATGGGAGGGTCAGCCAGAATGCCTTCTGGTACCTCCTTGACCTGGTGAGCATGGGGGGTTCGGCTTCCTGCTGCCCAGCGCGACTCCCCCGGGGAAAGCGGCTCTTGGTGCAAAAGGAGGGGAAACTAGGCTGGGTCAGTTGCAGTCACCCACTTACAGGCCAACAACTCCATCCTTGGTGTTTCCTCAGTACCCTGAACCTCAGTGAGGAGCCACAGGATGGTGCCCAGGGGAGGTGGGTGAGTGGCCACTGACCGGCTGTGGGCCACACCAGCCCTTGTATTCTTCCCTGCTCAGCCCGGGCATGAGCCCCTTGGGCAGCCAGTCGGCAACCCCTGAGCCTTGGTTTCTGTGTCTGTCAAGTGTGGAAAACAACAGTGGTTGAGAAGAAACACAGATGAGCTGACACGAGGGGAAGCAGGCGGTCAGTGCTCGGCAAGGAGTACTTTTCCTGCGGAGAGAGCTGGACTCGGCGTGAACAGAGTGCAGGGCCCAGCGTGCAGTGCCATGCCTGGTGGAGTCTGTGCTCCGTAGGTCTCCTCTCAAGAAGTCAGTGTACGAGTGTGAAAATAAAGAGCATATGTAGGTACCGAAGGCCTGTGTGGGTGTTTACAGATAACAGAGGCATTCTCCTAGTTTCACAGTCAGGGCTCACTTGAAGCGTGGACGTGTTTTCTAGCCTGTGTTGTCATTCCTTAATCCCCCAGTGAGGAAGCTGACCTCCACTCAAACATGGCCCCCTTCCCACCTCTACTTTCTCATGAAGAGTCTGGGTGGGCTGGGAAGTGGTTAGACCCAGGGCATACAACCAGCATGAATGCCAGAATTAAAAATGCAGTTTTGCTTCAGTAAAATATTAGCAAACTGAATCCAACAATTCATAAAAGGATCATACACCATGATCAAGTTGGATCCATTCCAGGTCCACAAGGATGGGTCAACATATGTAAACTAGTCAGTGTGGTACCCCATATCAACAAAGGACAGAAACCATATGATCACTTCAGTGGACGCAGGAAAAGCATTTGATGAAATTTAGCACCCGTTCATGATGAAAATTCTCACTGAAGTGGGTACAGAGGGAACATACCTCAATGATAAAAGCCACTGATGGCAGACCTAGCATAATACTCGACAGTGAAAAGCTGAAAGCCCTCCCACTAAAATCCAGAACAAGACAAGGATTCCCACTCTCACCACTTCTATTCAGCATGGTATTGGAAGTCCTTGCCATGACAATCAGGCAAGAAAAAGAAATACAAGGCATCCAAATCAGAAAGGAAGAGGTAAAATCTCATATATAGGTGACATGATCTAGACAACCCTACAGATTCCACACAAAAGTGTCAGAACTGATCAACTGAATCCATCAAAGCAGCAGGACACAAGGTTGACACACAGTAATCTGTTGGATTTCTTGCCATTTGCAGCAACACGGATGGACTCAGACATTGTCACACTGAGTGAAGTAAATCGGCCAGAGGAGGAGAAATAGCGTATGACATCCCTGAGGTGTCAAATCCAAAAAGAAATGATGTGAATGAACTTACAAACAGAAACAGACTCACAGACTTAAAAGAATGAACTTTTGGTTGCTGGAGAGAAGGGCAGGGAGGGTGGAGGGAAGGGACAGTTAGGGAGTTTGGGATGGACATGTACACAGGGCTATGTTTAAAATGGATAATCAGGTTATGTGGCTGCCTGGATGGAAGGGGAGTCTGGAGGAGAACCGTCCCCAAAGACAGACTCAACATGGCTTAAAGACTGAAGCACAAAACATGACCCAACATAAAGTACCAAAAAAAAAACCTCACAGAAAAGAACATCAGCAAAACATTCTCTGACGTAAATTGTGGCAAGATCTTAGTCTCCCAATGCAAAATAAATAAACGCAGAACCCAGATGGCGGAAGGTAGGCTGTGGAGCTCACTGATCTCCACAAATACGTCAGAGGTACAAGTGGAGTGATTGGCAGAGAACACCACTGAATGCTGGCAGAAGACCTCCGACCTCCGGAAGGGAAAGGAAAGCTTAACCCACACAGAAGCATAGAGAGTGACGTCTTCACAGATGGAGCCCTATAAAACAATAAAGAAAGAGGAAACTACTGTTGCAAAACATGGATGTTGAGTCCTGCCCCAGGCCAAGGTGCGAGTCCCTGTACCAAGACCGCAGAAGTGGAGCCCAGAACCAAGGACACCTCCAGAGCTATTTAAGCCCCTTTGTAACCACTGCCAAAAGCCCCTGATCATCTCTAACAAGCTTCCTGACTTCAAGTTGGCAAATATACCCACTCCAGTAAACACGCTATTAGCCCCCTAACCAATCATCTAATGCCAGCCTTCCAGCAGGAATTTTCTTTGTCTTGAGCCTATAAACTCACAAAATTGGCTATTAACTCAGGAAAACCATCGACTCTCGCTGGTCTGTCAGGAGGTCAGCCTGCTGCCCTTGCCGTCCACATTATCTCTGCTCTTTGTTCTTAATAAATTCACTGCCTTCTGCAATACTGAGTCTGGAAATTCTTTTCCAACCTGCACTCAGATTGCCCCAACAGTGGATGCCCAAAAAGGATGTTGAGGGTCAGATGCCACAAAATACATACTCAGTGATTCTATTTATACACATTTCAACACAGAGAACACATGGTGGTAGAAGTCAGAATAGTGAATACTGACTGCATAGTGTTAATCAGACAGGTGACTGTGCAGGTGAATTCCATTTTAAAAAATACATCAGGCTGACCATGGAAGACCTGTGCACTTACCTGTAGGGGTGTTACACTTCAGCAAAAATTTTAATATTTTGGTTTTCACTAATATCTAGACAAACCGGACGTTCTCTTCAGTCAGGAATAACATCAATGATGCAGTGAATTCAATTATAAATACACTGTGCCTTTTTATCTGATGAGAATCACATGAATACTTAGGAAAATTCATTTATTTCTAGGACACAAATGATTTCCAACTTCTGTCCTCCATAACTTCCAAAGACTAAATTTTGATCATTTTTTAAAAAGACACGTGCACTCCAATGTTTGCTGCAGCACTATTGACAATACCCATGACGTGGAAGGAACCCTAAATGTCCATCGTCAGAGGCTAGCAATGAAAGATCGGAAAGAGAAATTGAGAGGATGAGATTGTTTACCATGACAACGAAAAGAAAATAAAGGCCCACTGCCAGAGGAATGGATAAAGATGGGGTACATACACAATGGAACAGTACTCAGCCACAAAAAGGAAGCAATGCCATTTGCAGCAAGATGGGTGGACCTAGAGACTCATACTGAGCAAAGCCAGTCAGACACAGAAAGGCAAACACATGCTGTCACTGACATGGGGGTGGGACCAAAAAAAACTGGGTGCAAACGAACTTACTTACAAAACAGAAGTCAAGTCACAAATGTGTAAAACAAATTTAGAGGATGAGGCAGGGGTAAATGGAAAGACTAGGATGGAAATATACACACTAGTATATATAAAATAGATAACTAATAAAGCCTACTGTAAAGCATGGGGGGCTCTAGTCAGTACTCTGTAATGGCCTATATGGAAAAAGAATCTGCAAAAAAGGTGGATACATGTTTATGTGCAGCTGAGTCACTTCGCTATACACCTGAAACTAACACAACACTGTAAATCAATTATACTCCAGTAATTCAAAAAATGCTGTCATTTGTGGCAACATGGATGGTCCTAGAGATTATCATACCAACTGAAGTAAGTCAGAGAAAGGCAAATATTATATTGTATCACTTAAACGTGTAATCTAAAAAAAATAACACAAATGGACTTACTGACTCACAGAGAAAATTATGGTTACCAAAGGGGGTAGGGAGGGACAAATTTGGAGTACGGGATTAACAGATACACACTATTATATATAAAATGAATAAACAGCAAAGTTTCACTATATAATACAGGAACTATATTCAATATCTTATAATAATAATGGAAAACTCTGCAAAAGAATAGATTTATATATATGTGTATGTGTATGCAGTCATATATATGTATATAAAACTGAATCACTACTGTACCCCGAAACTAACATATTATTTGTTTTTTAATTGGAGTACAGTTGCTTTACAATATTGTGCTAGTTTCTGCTGTACAACAAAGCTAACACAATATTATAAATAAACTCCTAAAAAAACGCAGTGTGATCCTCTTTGGCCTGTATTACTCAGGTAACCAACATTTACTGAGTACCTACTGTGTTCCTTCTACTGCCCAGTGCTGGAGGTCCAGTGTAAATGAGACCATATCCTTGTGCTCAGGTAACTTGCTTTCAAGATGGGGTTCAGACCAAAAAATGAGACAAACAAGAAAATGCCAAGCTGCGGTGAACATTCTGATGAACGCAAGGCTGGGCAAGATAGAGGGGAAAGCTCGGGACCTCAGGAAGAGTGAAGAGTGGGGAGGTGACATTTTCGGGAGGCTGGAGTGGTGGGGAGGAGAGCGTCCCAAAGTGAGGACAGCTAGAGCAGAGGCCCCAGGGTAGGATGCAAGGAGGCCACTGGGGTGGAGGCTGGGCGTGAGAAGGAAGTGGGGACAGGCAGGCCTGCGTGTCCTGGGAGCTTTGGCCAAACCCGCCATTCTGGAGCCACTTCAACTTACAGGGTCCCAGATTTGCCCGTGTTAAACAATTATCTGGAAACGATGCATTCCTTTTATTTCTTCTTCCTAAATTGTTTCTTAACGTCCTCTTGAGTAGTGCCTCTCCCGCTTCCCATCCTGCCGTGGCTTAACTTGGTGAAATCTGACAGTGGGAGACCATAGCCAGGTTCCTGTCCCACCACTCTTCGCTGTCACTGGTCCTCACCACGTGTTGTCCTGCTGTACAGACAACTAGTATTGGGGCGGCGTTTCTCAGGGCTCACGGTGTCTTGTCTGAAGCAACCCCAGTGTCCTCTGACAAGTGAAGAGTAACATGGACGCTGGGGCAGGAGGACCTGCTGAGTGTCTGCTCACCACCCGGGGCAGGGACACCCCCAGCCCATCTCACCCCAGAGGCACGGGCTCCAGCCGCCCACCCCCACGCTGTGTTCCCTTTATCGGAGGGTTCTGAGGGCAGCACCAGAGCGATCGAGAGCCAAGGAATGTCGGTCAGGAAACCCCCCAGGTTGGGTGCCCTTCTCCCCAGGCAGCTGGGGCCCACTGTGCTTCTTCCACTAAAGCTCCTCCAGTCCAGCCTGTGTACAGACCCCTCAGGCTCGCTCACCGACTGTCAGTGGAGGGCAGGGCCTCACCATATGCTTCTCAGTATCCCCGTGCTGGACCAGCTGCTCAGCCCCCGCTGCTGGCTTGCAGACACCAAAGACGAGGATATCCCCGAACCTGGGACAGCACCGTCTTGCTGTGTGTGTGCACACACGTGTGAGCATGTAGCTGTGTGAAGTCAGCAGCCACCGTTTCCCAAGTCACACCTCATCAGTGAGAAACTACCCTACGTCTTATAACGAGATGCCATCAATACCGTATCCGTTGATTAACCTGAAGAAAGATGTCTACTTGCATATCTGGTGAAAAATCAAAGGGCAACATCATACATAGTCTGATTCCTCTATCTTTTTTCCCCTCCAAGATAAAGTTAGTATATACACAGAGAACCAGTCTGCAGGCATATACACAAGCTGTTGACAGAGGTCAGTTCTAGAGCAGCGTATCTCAGGTGGCATTACTAGCCTTCACTGGGCATGAGTGTTGCAGTCAAACAACTGGGCCATGTTTCTGGATTCCTGTATTAGAACCTAAGAGGGAAGGGCCTAGGGATTTGGAATTTTGGCAAGTTCCCCTCGGGGGTCTGTTTATATTTGAGAGTCTAAGAACCACTATTCTGCAGCATAAAATCACGGGCTTTTCTCTGGTCCCAGTATTTCTATAATGTTTATGCCATAAAAAAAAAAAAGCATATATTGCCTTTGTTATCAGAAAAAAAAACAAGATGAAAAATATGGGGAAAGAGTAACCTTTGCCAACCATAGGTAAAGTTCACATCTGGCTCAGTCAGGGACATTTTACATACAGAAAAATAGAGGCCTTTGGGCCAAATGAGCCTGTTAAGAGTGTACTCCAGGCAGTGGCCAGACTCAGGCCAACATGCTGCCTCCTGCCTCGGTCTGAGCGGCTTTCCCACTCTCCTATGCAGCAGGACTCCGAAACACAGGGGCCTCAGGACTGGAGTTTTTGCTCAGTCCCATGGAGGACCCGAGGGGGATTCCAGAGGCTGAGCACACCTCTCCCACACTCCCCTTCCTGTCCCTCTGAAATCTGTTTTCTTGGGAAATAGATGAGCTAAAAAGAAGGTGGGTAGTGAAGACCTATCTGAGCCACCAGGGAAGCGTGAGGAACAGTCCATGGGGTCACAAAGAGTCGGATATGACTGACTGACTAACACTTTCACTAATCTAAGGCCAGGAGAGGCAGTCATGAGTGGGAGCTGAGGAATTTTCCTACATCTCTAGTGGGCTGGGGCTGCAGCTTGTACTAAAAACTCCAAAAGCCCCTTTTCCTTTGATTTTTTGACCCCCACCCCCTCAAGCAGACTGACGCCTGGAACAGCTTATCTGGGCCCACAAACACCAGACAAGAAGTTTCCATGGCAACTGCAAACTTCCTCAGCTCTGTATTCAGTCTAAATCTCCAAGGCCCCCTTTTCAAGGCCTCAGGGAGGTGTCTGAGAAGCCACCCACAAAACAGCCTTAGGATCCAACCTCACCTCCACCCATCCCCAGCACCCTGACCCCCAACCTGCTCCGCTGAAAGGACATGGCAGGAGAAGCTGTACTGGCAGAAAAACTTGTCATGGGATCCCTGGAGAGATTATAAAAGGAATGAGAGTCGCCTTTACAACCAATTTGAAGCAGGAAGAATGTACCCTGTGGAGGGACTGAAGCAGGAAAACAGGAAAGCCGGAGGGAGGGGGAAGAACCAAGGGGCTTGTTTCAGAAAGCTGGCTTTCAACCCAGCCGTGGTTAGGCGTGCTGAATCTGGTCTCTTAGCTGCCGAAGGACCCGGAGGGGCCCCAGACCTCCAGCATATTTTAACTCACTTGCAGCCAGACAAAATATGGACAGTAGACACGGATACCAGAAAGGGGGTGTGAGTGTGTGTGTCTGTGTGTTGAGGGGAACCAGGACAGACCATGGCTTATCAAGCCAAGCAAACTTCCATGATGCCTGGCAAAGGGGCTGCCAAATGTATGACAGCCAACAAAAATGCAGCATCCCAACATGTGTAAATCAGTGAAGTTAGAACACACCCTCAGACCATGCACAAAAATGAACTCAAAATGGCTTAAAGGCTTAAACCTAAGACATGATACCATAAAACTCCTTGGAGAGAGCACAAGCAAAAACATTCTCTGACAGAAGTAGTACCAACGTTTTCTTAGGTCAGTTTCCCAAAGCAATAGAAATTAAGGAAAAAAAAAAAAAGACGGACCTAATTAAAAGCTTTTCAGAAGCAAAGGAAACCATTAAAAAACAGCGGGGTGGGGGGAACAGAAAAAAACAACCTACAGAATGGGAGAAAATATTTGCAAATGATGTAACCAACAAGGGCTTAATCTCCAATATATGCAAACAGCTCATACAACTCAACACCAATTAACAGCCCAAATGAAAGATGGGCAGAAGATCAAAGACAGGGGTCCCCAACTCCCAGGCCTCGGACTGCTACTGGCACCCGTAGGAACCGGGTTGCACATCAGGAGGTGAGCAGCAGGCTGATCAGGTGAAGCTTCATCTGCCCTTCCCTGTAGCTCACATTACTGCCAGAACAGTTCCTCCCCTACCCGTGGAAAAACTGTCTTCCATAAAACCGGTCCCTCCTGCCAAAAAGGTTGGGGACTGCTAAGCTAAGACATTTCTCCAAAGAAGACACACAGAGGACCAGTAGGCACATGAAAGATGCTCAGCATCACTAATTATTAGAGACACGCAAATCAAAACTACCATGAGGTGTCACCTCACACTGATCATAATGGCTGCCATTAAAAAGTCTATAAATAACAAATGCTGGAGAGGATGTAGAGAAAAGAGAATCCTACACTGAGTGGGAATATAAGTTGATGTAGCCTCTATGAAAAACAGTATGGAGATTCCTCAGAAAACCAAAAATAGAATTACCATGTGATCCAGCAATGCCACTCCTGGGCATATATCCAGAAAAAGCTACAATTCAGAAAGATAAACATGCACCCCTGTGTTCCTAGCAGCACTATTCCCAACAGCCAAGACATGGAAACAACCGAAATGCTCATCAACAGATGAATGGATAAAGAAGATGTGGTACGGATATGCAATGGAATACTACTCGGCCATAAAAAAGAACGAAATCATGCCGCTTGCAGCAGCACAGCTGCAACTAGAGATTATCGTGCTAGGTGAAGTAAGTCAGGAGGAGAAAGACAAATGCCACACGATATCACTTGTATGTGGAATCTAAAGTATGACACAAAGGAACCTGCCTACAAAACAGATACAGAGTCACAGAGGTCAGACCTACAGTTGCCAAGGGGGAGGGCTGGAGGGCAAGCGATCACCTGGGAACTGGGGCTCATCAGATGCAAACTATTGCATATAGAATGGATGAACAATGAGGTCCTACTGTATAGCATAGGGAACTGTATCCAATCTCCTGGATAAACCATAACGGAAAATAGTTTTTTAGAAAAGAATGTATGTATATGTAAAAAAAAAAAAAACACCACACGGCAGGTCCAGTTAAATTTGAATTTCAGATTAGCAAACCCATACAATATTTGGGACATATTTGCACTATTTCTGCTTCATTGACTATGCCAAAGCCTTTGACTGTGTGGATCACAATAAACTGTGGAACATTCTGAAAGAGATGGGAACACCAGACCACCTGACCTGCCTCTTGAGAAACCTGTATGCAGGTCAGGAAGCAACAGTTAGAACTGGACATGGAACAACAGACTTGTTCCAAATAGGAAAAGGAGTACATCAAGGTTGTATATTGTCACCCTGTTTATTTAACTTCTATGCAGAGTACATCATGAGGAACGCTGGGCTGGAAGAAGCACAAGCTGGAATCAAGATTGCCGGGAGTAATATCAATAACCTCAGATATGCAGATGACACCACCCTTATGGCAGAAAGTGAAGAGGAACTAAAAAGCCTCTTGATGAAAGTGAAAGAGGAGAGTGAAAAGTTTGGCTTGAAGCTCAACGTTCAGAAAACGAAGATCATGGCATCTGGTCCCATCACTTCATGGGAAATAGATGGGGAAACAGTGGAAACAGGGTCAGACTTATTTTGGGGGGCTCCAAAATCACTGCAGATGCTGATTGCAGCCAGGAAATTAAAAGGCGCTTACTCCTTGGAAGGAAAGTTATGACCAACCTAGATAGCATATTAAAAAGCAGAGACATTACTTTGCCAACCAAGGTCCGTCTAGTCAAGGCTATGATTTTTCCCATGGTCATGTATGGATGTGAGAGTTGGACTGTGAAGATAACTGATCGCCGAAGAATTGATGCTTTTGAACTGTGGTGCTGGAGAAGACTCTTGAGAGTCCCTTGGACTGCAAGGAGATCCAACCAGTCCATTCTCAGTTCAGTTCAGTCGCTCAGTCGTGTCCAACTCTCTGCAACCCCATGAATCACAGCACGCCAGGCCTCCCTGTCCATCACCAACTCCCAGAGTTCACCCAAACTCATGTCCATAGAGTCGGTGATGCCATCCAGCCATCACATTCTCTGTCGTCCCCTTCTCCTCCCGCCCTCAACCTTTCCCAGCATCAGAGTCTTTTCCAGTGAGTCAACTCGTCGCATGAGGTGGCCAAAGTATTGCAGTTTCAGCTTTAGCATCAGTCCCTCCAATGAACACCCAGGATTGATCTCCTCTAGAATGGACTGGTTGGATCTCCTTTCAGTCCAAGGGACTCTCAAGAGTCTTCTCCAGCACCACAGTTCAAAAGCACCCAAAAAAGATGTCCTTTTCATTATAGGGGACTGGAATGCAAAAGTAGGAAGTCAAGAAACACCTGGAGTAACAGGCAAATTTGGCCTTGGAGCACGGAATGAAGCAGGGCAAAGGCTAATAGAGTTTTGTCAAGAGAATGCACTGATCATAGCAAACACCCTCTTCCAACAACACAAGAGAAGACTCTACACATGGACATCACCAGATGGTCAACACCGAAATAAGATTGATTATATTCTTTGCAGCCAAAGATGGAGAAGCTGTATACAGTTAGCAGAAACAAGACCAGGAGCTGACTGTGGCTCAGATCATGAACTCCTTATTGCCAAATTCAGACTTAAATTGAAGAAAGTAGGGAAAACCACTAGACCATTCAGATACGACCTAAATCAAATCCCTTATGATTATACAGTGGAAGTGAGAAATAGATTTAATGGACTAGATCTGATAGATAGAGTGCCTGATGAACTCTGGACGGAGGTTCGTGACATTGTACAGGAGACAGGGACCAAGACCATCCCCGTGGAAAAGAAATGCAAAAAAGCAAAATGGCTGTCTGAGGAGACCTTACAAATAGCTGTGTAAAGAAGAGAAGCAAAAAGCAAAGGAGAAAAGGAAAAAGCATCTGAATGCAGAGTCCATTCTAAAGGAGATCAATCCTGGGTGTTCATTGGAAAGACGATGCTAAAGCTGAAACTCCAATACTTTGGCCACCTCATGTGACGAGTTGACTCACTGGAAAAGACTCTGATGCTGGGAGGGATTGGGGGTGGGAGGAGACGGGGACGACAGAGAATGAGATGGCTGGATGGCATCACCAACTCGATGGACATGTGTTTGAGTCAGCTCCGGGAGTTGGTGATGGACAGGGAGGCCTGGCGTGCTGTGATTCATGGGGTCGCAAAGAGTCGGACATGACTGAGCGACTGAACTGAACTGAACTGCACTAAAATGTTATTCATTGTGTATCTGAGATTCAAATGTAACCATTGTAATTTAACTTTTATCTGGCAGCCTTGCTTGGCAGGCAGCAGTGAAAAGGATGGCCATCATCTGGGCGCAGAGAAGCACAGACGCTGCCGTTCACAGGCATCTGGGAAGGTGTCCCTCTGTCCATGCCACGGAGACGCCGCCCTCCCTCGCAGGAACCCGGGCTGAGCTCCAGGTGGGAGAATAGCCTCAGGTGGAGCCTTACTCCAGCACGCCTAGCTTACCAGGCGTGCCCAAGCATAAGTTGTTCCCCAGAGGTGACCTTTTCCAGCTCAGTGGTTAAGAACATGGGCTCTGGTGTTGACCCAGATACCAATCCTGGCTCCACTGTTGGGCAGCTCGGTGACCTTCAACTTCCTGCTTCCTCATCTCTAAACTGGGACAGACACTCTTTGGGGGAATAAGGGGGACATGGCACAGGAACCACTGCACACGGTGCTTCCAGAGTGGTAGCTGTTGTCTCACTAGCCCATTTAGAAACAGGAAGATAGAAGATATTTATTCAAGTGAAGAAAGATGGGACTGAAAACTAGAGTCACAGCATAGACCAGGAGACCTCCCCTAGACTACCAGTGGCTGCTTTACGGTTAGTGGGATTGTGGGTGAGCCTTCCCTGTCTTCATTCTTGATTTTCCAGAATATCCATGATGAACCTGTATTACTCTTAATACTGAGAAATTATTTTCAAATAATTTGGAATGAGACATTTTCTATAAGTATTCCATTACTTGAGGCTGGTGTAAATGAAAATGGTGGCCATCTTGGGTTTGATCCTATCATACCGATCCTCAGGGGGCTTCTAACAGGAGGGGGCTCTTGCCTCTTTCACTCAATGGCCCAGCTGGCTCCTCACCCCCAACCCTTACGTCTTCTTTGTGGGAGACAGCTAGAGCAGTGGCCCTGGAGGCACATGGCCCTGGGTTTGAATCTTAGCTCCCACCCTTGACTGGCTATGTGACCCTGGACAAGTCATGTTACCTTCTGAGCCTCGGTTTCCTCATGTTTAAAATAGAGCTTAATACCACTTACCTCCCCGAGAGGAGGGACTTCTCTGTGGATCAGCACATGTGCCTTTCACAGGGCCTAGTGTGTAACAGTGGTCAGTACACACTGGCTGGATGAATAAATGAAGTTGATGACGGCAGATCTACGGCGTTTGGCAGAGTGGCAATAGACTGACCAGCAATCATTTAGGGCTTCCCAGGTGATGCTAGTGGTAATCTCACTGCCAGTGTAAGACACGCAAGAGATGGGGGTTCAATCCTTTGGGTCAGGAAGAGCCCCTGGAAGAGGAAATGGCAACCCGCTCCAGGACTCTTGCCTGGGAAATCCCATGGACATAGGAGCCTGGCAGGCTGCAGTCCATGGGGTTGCTCAGACACGACTGAGCACAGACACACACACACACAGCAGTCATTCACCATGACGACTGTTCTGAGATGTGCGTTAGTGGAATAGAAAATTTCCCCTCTCAGGACCATGGGAATGCTGCTTAAGCTCCTAGAGCCTCAGTCTCCTCATCTACTAAATGGGGATAACAGCTGTGACTTTGTAGGGCTGTGAAGACTAAGCCAGTGGCACAGAGCCTAACGCAGTGCAAGCGCACCCTCTGTGGGGCCCGCGGAACCAGCCTCTGCTCCCTTCCTGACTTACAGCTGTGAGTTACTGGGCAGTGTGGCCCCCAGAACGACTCTGGCATGTCTGCCACTCTGGATGTATGGCCAGGAGAAAAATGTCCTTGTCTGAGTGGGGCTCATAGCTGTGGTTCCAGGCTAGAGAATACAGGAGCTTCAGATTAGAGCTACCCTCTTCTCACCCTAGTGAGCAGGCAGGAACTGGATAGAGGCCCTTAGGAATAGGTGTCTTCATGTACTCCAATGTTCATTGCAGCACTGTTTATAATAGCCAGGACATGGAAGCAACCTAGATGTCCATCTGCAGATGAATGGATAAGAAAGCTTTGGTACATATACACAATGGAGTATTTTTCAGCCATCAAAAAGAATGCATTTGAATCAGTTTTAATGAGGTGGATGAAACTGGAGCCAATTATACAGAGTGAAGTAAGCCAGAAAGAAAAACATCAATACAGTATACTAACGCATATATATGGAATTTAGAAAGATGGTAACCTGAACCCTGTATAGGAGACTGCAAAAGAGACACAGGTGTATAGAACAGTCTTTGGGACTCTGTGGGAGAGGGTGAAGATGGGATGATTGGGGAGAACGGCATTGTAGCATGTATATTATCATAAGTGACCAGCCCAGGTTCGACGCATGATACAGGATGCTTGGGGCTGGTGCACGGGGATGACATGGAGGGAGGATATGGGGAAGAGGGAGGTGGGAGGGGGGTTCTAGAAAGAGAGCACATGTACACCCGGGGCGGATTCATGTCAATGTATGGCAAAACCAACCAATATATTAATGTAAGGTAATCTGCCTCCAATAAAATAAATTAAAAAAAAAAAAGGAATAGGTGTCTTGTAGGGAAATCCCTGGAGCTGAGGTTTGCAATCAGCTTCTTCCAGTTTCAGAGATCGCTTTCTGCCCGCTCTGGTTCAGCCAGATTTCAGGTACCCACCCCTGTGCCCCTCCACCCCGCTTCCGGAAGGCGCCGCAGACCTTGGCCAGACCGTGCTTCTGGACTCAGAGAACCGTTGTTTCAAAGTTCCCAAGCAGTAACTCCGCGGCGAAATCTCCCCGGGGCGGGGCCCATCTCAGTCCGGGAGCAGCCTTCGTGGGGCAGGGGCAAGCTCCGCTGCCACCGTTCTGCTCGCCGCGCTTTCAGCCGCAGGGCTGCGCGCCCAGAACTATCGGGTGGGGTGGGCTCCTTGCCCAAGGCAGAGGGTAGCTGCCTCGGCAGCCTAAGTCCCTTCACATTTTCTTCTCGCCTGGCTGGCAGGGAGCCGGCAGGGGACCGATTTTCACCTCCTCTGAACGCCTGTCTCCAAGCACTAAGTTAGGAATGAAACATCCTAGACTCTTACTGCGGGAGTTCTTTTTCTTCTTTCCACATCCTTGTATTTTCCAAATTATTTTCACACTGACCCTATATTACATTTGTTTTATTTTCCTAAAGTAAAAAACAAAAAAACTATCGTCCTGAGTAGAAAAGCAGTATGTGTTTACTGCAAGTGAGCAAAAACACAAATAGAAAAAAACACCCAAACTCGAATCCTCAGAAACAACCATCATGTGTTTCTTTCCAAGTCGTTTTCTCCTTTAAATGTGTACATCAAGAAAACTGGTTCCTCACCTTCCTGGAACTTGTCCTCGCCGTCCCCTGCCCTCCGATCCCGCCCACCAAACACACACACTTTCCCCTCACAGAACAGTGGAAGCCCTTCACTAGCTGGCGCGTGCGTCTTTAGGCTGCCAGTCTTACCCATATCTGTCCTCCCATGCCTACCAGTGCCATCCTGCCCTTGTGCGAGTGCAGCAACTTTTGAGATGGCTGGATGGCATCACCGACTCTGTGGACATGAGTTTGAGTGTACTCCGGGAGTTGGTGATGGACAGGGAGGCCTGGCGTGCTGTGATTCATGGGGTCGCGGAGAGTCGGACACGACTGAGCGACTGAACTGAACTGAACTGAACTGAACAGTGAGTGTCTGTATTATATGTGTGTGTGTGTGCTCTCGTACCACACGATCATATGAAAGGATAAAGCAATATATCTAAGAGTAGATCCCCAAAGGAAGGAATGAAAGAAAAACAAAAATAATTAAAAAGAAAGACCGGAGGCAAGAAGGAAAGCACAGCAGTGAAGGACCAGGGAGCCCAGCTAGCCAGAGGCTGAGCGCAGTGCGCCCGCGGTGCCCGCCTCGCGCTCTCCCGGAGGCGGGGGGCCCGGGAGACTTGCCGCCACTTACCGGACCGGAGCAGCACCGCCCGGTAGAGCCCGGTGGCCTCAGCGGGCCCCCGCACCCGCTCTCCCAGCCTCTGCGCCATGCGCCGATGCGCTGGATTGCGGAGCTGGGGTCGCAGGCTGGGAGCGCACCGCGGAGCGCAGGCCTCTGTCGGAGCACCTTCACAACCGCGACTCGCCCGAGATCCAAACCCCGCCGCAGATCAGGTTACACAGGGCAGGAGCGCCAGGCCCTGAGGCGCCCGCGGGGGAGGGACGGGAGGCCGGGGCCAGGCCGGTGTCTCTGCCCAGGCTGGGCACGCATAAGCCTCTGGCCGGAGGACTCCTGGCTTCACGGTTCCAGGGCCACGGCGAGAACCCCGGGCCTGATTTCCAGCCTGGTCTCCTACCTACTCTTCTCTGTTTCCCTGGCTGCCGGCCTTGTTGAATACTGCAAGCAAGCAGGTGTGGGGTTCTAGAGTGCCATCTCTGGGATCAGGTCCAGCGCCACTAATTCATAGCTGTGTGACCCCACGATTCAGTTATCTAACTTCACAGAGCCTCAGTTTTTTCATCTGTAAAATGGGGATATCCATAGAACTCATCTCAGGGTTCTGAGGGTAACCAACACATTTTCTCTGAGAACAGTGGCTGGCACAGAACAAATGCAATATATTGTGTTTATTTTTTGTTTTTTTCAGTGTTCCAAGTCATCCTGGGGTGGGTGATACTGAGAAGTGGGGGCTTCAGTGGGGGAAGTAAGTTGTGGTGGGAGGCCCCTGGGATGCCACAAGATTTCCTTCTCTGGCTTCGTGGAATCCCTTTAACATCCAGAAATGGGAGGACCAGTTCAGTTGAGTCACTCAGTCATGTCCGACTCTTTGCGACTCCATGGACTGCAGCATGCCAGGCTTCCCTGCCCATCACCAACTTCTGGAGCTTATTCAAACTGATGTCCATTGAGTCGGTGATGCCATCCAACCATCTCATCCTCTGTCATCCCCTTCTCTTCCCGTCCTCAGTCATTCCCAGCATCAGGGTCTTTTCAAATGAGTCATTCTTCACATCAGGTGGCCAGAGTACTGGAGTTTCAGCTTCAGCATCAGTCCTTCCAATGAATATTCAGCACTGATTTCCTTTAGGTTGGACTGGTTGGATCTCCTTGCAGTCCAAGGGACTCTCAAGAGTCTTCTCCAACACCACAGTTCAAAAGCATCAATTCTTTGGCGCTCAGCTTTCTTTATACATGACTACTGGAAAAACCAAAGCTTTGACTAGATGGACCTTTGTTGGTAAAGTAATGTCTCTGCTTTTTAATAAGTTGTCCAGGTTGGTCATAACTTTTCTTCTAAGGAGCAAGCGTCTTCTAATTTCATAGCTGCAGTCACCATCTGCAGTGATTCTAGAGCCCCCCCCCCCCAAATAGTCTGTCACTGTTTTCATTGTTTTCCCAAGAGTCTAAAGGTGGATGGGCAAGGTCAACCAGGCAGTTTGGAAGATGTAAGAAAACAACCATTTTAATTATCTACCCTGTGACTGCTGCTGTGCTATATTTCTTCTAAAACAAAAACTAATCTTTATGTGCTTTATGTCCTGTTCTGTTTCATCTTCACAATCCTTTTATGAATTAGGGTCTATTAGCCTTCTTTTCCTGGAGAAGGCAATGGCAAGCCACTCCAGTACTCTTGCCTAGGAAATCCCATGGACAGAGGAACCTGGTGGGCTGCAGTCCATGGGGTCGCTACTAGTCGGACACGACTGAGCGACTTCACTTTCACTTTTCACTTTCATGCATTGGAGAAGGAAATGGCAACCCACTCCAGTGTTCTTGCCTGGAGAATCCCAGGGATGGCGGAGCCTGGTCGGCTGCCATCTGTGGGGTCGCACAGAGTCAGACACGACTGAAGCGACTTAGCAGCAGCAGCAGCCTTCTTTTCCGGAGAAGGCAATGGCACCCCATTCCAGTACTCTTGCCTGGAAAATCCCATGGATGGAGGAGGCTGGTAGGCTGAAATCCATGGGGTCGCTAAGAGTCAGACATGACTAAGCGACTTCACTTTCACTTTTCACTTTCATGCATTGGAGAAGGAAATGGCAACCCACTCCAGTGTTCTTGCCTGGAGAATCCCAGGGACAGAGGAGCCTGGTGGGCTTCCGTCTATGGGGTCGCACGGAGTCGGACATGACTAAAGCGACAGCAGCAGCAGCAGCCTTCCTTTCAATTTTACAGATGAGGAAACAGGCTCCGAGAAGTTAAGCAATTTATCTGAGGTCACACAGTGTGGGGCTGGCATACAAACTCAGGGGGCCTGACCTCAGAAATGGGCCACTCTCCTGCCTCTTTGTTATTTTTTGTACTCTTCATGCAAACACTGGAAGGTAGGTATGGTAACATGAATGTAGGAATCCCATTCAAGATACCACCTTAGAGATGATGCAGCTGAAACTCAGGGAGGTGAGGTGGCTTGCTCATGCTCAGAGCTAGCTGGAGGAGCCAGCACCCAATTCAGTTCTCCACTCGCAAAATGAATGCCCTTGCAATCTATAGAATCCCAGCACTCACCTCCACCCACCCCCAGAGCTGTCCAGGCTCCTGAACAGCCTGTTTATGGCTGTGTCTGTGGACCAGAGAGTCTTGTGCCGGCTGCTGCGACCATGGCCACACAGTCCCATCTACCTCTGCCTCGGCATCCTCTCTGGCCTTGGTGCCACATAGGCCAACAGCCAACTTGCCTCTCTCTCTCCCTTGACCACTGCCCAGGCCCAGCTTCTGCTGTGACTCAGAGGTCCCTGTGACCACACAGGACCCTAAGGACCCAAGTGACACACTTTGATTTTGGAGACCTAGTCATCGGCCTGACTGGTCATGTTTCTCATCAACAACCAGCCACCGTGAAAGCCAGGCATGATGCCAGACACTGGGCATTCATTATCTCGTATCCATTCTTCAGAGGAAACTGTATCTCATGTAACCCACTTTTTGATTAAGTATGGTTATACCCATTTTAGAGATGAGGAAAATAAGGTTCAAGTGATCACTTTTTATCTCATTATCCTGTAAAATATGTTGAAATGACATATAAAGGAGTAAAGAATGAAGTAAATGTGATTCATGAACTTTCCAACCAGACGTGATCAATATTATTATATTGGTGACTCTCTTTCCAGACTTATAAAAAATGCATATACAAAACTTACCTCTTTCTAATATTTCAAGTAGTGAAGAAGGCATTTGAACCCAGATGGTGCCAAAGCTTTTACTGAAGGAGGAAAACCAAGCCAGGTGTCAAACAAGGTGTGGGTTCGGGAAAATTATGACTAAGAATGTGCTTTTACAGAGGATTACAAAGAGATTAACATTAATTGCATCCCCAAGGAATTCTAGGTGAATCTGACTTACCTGAGCCATTTAGTCTCTGCTTCTCATTTTCATTATGAAATATGGCCTGGGGAGAGTATTCCTTCTGTGAACAGAGAGAAAGTAAATGGCAGTGAGGACCCTCTGTTCCTTGGCAGGGGGAGGAGTGAAGAGATAATTCACAGATTCCCTGAGTCTTCCAACCACAGATGCGACTGGCCAGGATCAGAGTCCTCTGCAGAGAAACAAAGCACTCGAATCCTTGGAGAGTGTGTGTGTTTGGGCATCATTTATGAGACTCGCTTCTTTTTTTATGAGACTCACTTAAAAAGAAAAGTAACTATTTTTAGAACAGTTTTAGATTGAGAGAAAAATTAAGATGGAGATAATTCCTTGTGCCCTGCATGCAGATTCTCTATTATTTCTGTTGTTAACATCCTACATGTATGCAGATATATATGTACATAGTATGTACATATACTGTTCTAATTAACAAACTAATTATTAGACTGTTAACTAATTATTAAGTAATAACATTATTTAAAAAAACTCTCACCTCCCCCCAATTCAGGATGGAAACCACTTTATTGAGTCTGACTTGGTTGTGAAGATGCATATTCTTTTTTTTTTTCTTTTTTTTTTTTTCAAATTGGAGTTTGGTTGCTTTACAGTGTTGTGTTGGTTCCAGGTGTACAGCAAGTGAATCAGCTATATATATATATATATGTATATATATATATACACACACATTCCTTTTCAGACTCCTTCCCACATAGGCCACTACAGAGCACTGAGCTCAGCTCCCTGTGCTGTACAGCAGGTCCTTGTTGGTTATCTGCTTTATATACAGTGATGTACATATGTCAGCCCCAATCTTCCAACTGATCCCTCCCCCTTCACTCCTTGGTAACCATAAGTTTTCTCCATCTGTAACTGTTTTTGTAATAAGTTCATTTGTATCCTTTTTTGTTTTCTAGATTACACATGTAAGTGATATCATATGATATTGCTGACAGCATTATTATTAACTAAAGTCCAAGAGATAGTGGAGGACAGAGGAGCCTGGCGTACTGCAGTCCATGGGGTCACAGGGTTGGACACGACTTAGCAACGGAACGGCAACAACAAGACCTTTTCAGAGTTTCTTGGTTTTTACCTAATGTTCTTTTTTGTGTCTGAGAATCTCATCCAAGATGCCATGTTACATTTCGTTGTCCTGTCTCCTTAGGATCCTGTTGGCTGTGATAGTTTCTCAGACTCTCTTTTGGAGGAACTTGATGGTTTTGAAGATGACTGAGAGCCGCGTTCTTTCATGTGAGGTTTCTTCTACCTGGCCTGCCTTCTCCCTACCTTCCTGGCAAACTCCTTATCCCTCAAGGGCAGTTTCAGAAGGCAACAGAGTTCAGTACTCAACGTCGGTTCTTAGACATCTTTTTTCCTCCCTCTACACTGTCATCACTTTAAAAAACTCTTAAGTCAGGGATTCCTAAATGTTTATTCCTAGTTCAGACTTTCACCCTGAGCTTACACTCCATCCAATAGGCTACTTGGCATCTCCACTCGAAAGTCTAAGAGGCCCAACTCACCACGGCCCACATGGAATTCCTGACCACTCCAGCCCCCACTCGTTTCTCCCCATCACGCCATCTTAGCAGGGGCCTCCATTCCAGCCCTGTGGCTCAGGTGGGAGCCTGAGGCTGCCTTGCCCTGTCTTCCTCCAACAGCTCGGATCACAAAAGCATGATCAACTCTGCCTCCTGCGATCTCCTCAATCCATCCATTGCCCCCACCACAGTCCAGGCACCCTCACTGCATGACTGATGCCTGAAGTAGCCTTCCCTCCTTCAAACCATTCTCCACAGATTCTAGAGCAAGGCTTTAAAATGTGATGCAGCCTCTGACACTGCCCCTACTCGAGACCCTTTGCTTCTTCCCACTGCACTTGAAACCAAACTCACATGCCTTCCCCTGACCTTCAAGGCTCCTGCAATCTGACCCCCTCCTTGCCAACCTCTCAGACCTCATTTATTTGTTCCTTCGTATGTTCAAGGACTTGGGAATGCGTCTCTGAAAAAAAACAGACGGGGGTCCTTGACCTTTTGGCACTGACATTCTATTAATAGTGAGGGAGACAGAAAATAGGCATGATGAATATGTAGACAGTCTGTTAAAAGGTGATAGGCCCTTGTAGAGAAGGAAGGTCAGAGCTGGGGAGGAGCGGGGAGTGGGGGTCCACGTGATAATAAATGTCTGCTGGTGGGGGGGGGTGCTCATGGAGGAGGTGAGATGGGAGCATGGACTTGCAGGAAGTGGAGGTTAGCCACACAGGTATCTTAGGGAAGAGGGCGGCAGACAGAGGAAGCAGTGAGAGCCAGAGTCCTGGGGCTGGAGTGCGCCGGACAGCCAGGGACAGCAGGGGCCCAGGTGAGGGTTGTGCAGGGATAGTCATGAGGGGAGGTCAGCGAGGAACAGGGCCACCTTCCTCCCACCGCACTCTCCAGCCGCCAGGGGCCACCTGCGTTCCCTGAAAGCCATGCTGTCTTTCACTTTCCCACTCTCTTACAAGCTGCCCCTCTACCCAGGGAGCCGCTCCTCAGCTCTGCCTGACTATTCCTTTTTATAAGTCTCGGCTGAAGTCCCACTGATCACGTGACCCCACGGCACCCCCGAGTTCCCCTGTATTATTCACCACTCAGTTATGACTGTCTGAGGCCTGTCTCCTCCACCGGACTACTCACTTTGAAGGGGCACTGGGACCTGTTCATGGCTGTCTCCCCAGGGCCTGGTCCAAAGCTGGGCTTGGATTGGATGCCCAATAATGATTTATTAAAAGAATGAAGGTCAGAAACACAAAGAACCCAATGAAAAAATGGGTGGAAGACCTAAATAGACTGTTCTCCACGTATTCAGATGGCCAACAAACATGAAAAGATGCTCATCACCCCTAATTGTTAGAGACATACAAGTCAAAAGTACGCGGGATCACCTCACATCCATCAGAATGTCCATCATCAAAAAGTCTGCAAACAATAAATGCTGCGGAGCATGTGGAGAAAAGAGAACCTTCCTGCACTGTTGGTGGGGTGTAAACTGATACAGCCACTGTGGATAGCAGGATGGACGTTCCTTTAAAAACCTAAAATAGGACTACCGTATTACCCAGCAATCCCACACCTGGGCACATACCCTGAGAAAACCATAATTCAAAAGGGCACATGAACCCCGGTGAGTGTTCGCTGCAGCACTGTTTACAATAGCCGGGACATGGAAGCAACCCCGATGCCCATCACCAGAGAACAAAGAAGCTGTGCATATACACAATGGAACACTACTCAGGCATAAAAAGGAACCAAGCTGGGTCAACTGGACAGAAGTGGATGGACCTAGAGTCTGTCATACAGAGCGAAGTCGGTCAGAAGGAAAAAAACAATATATCAATGTGTATATATGGAGTCTAGAAAAATGGTACAGACGAACCTATTTTCAGGGCAGAAATGGAGACACAGGCCGTGGACTTGTTGACACAGAGGGGAAGAGGAGGGTGGGATGAACTGAGAGGTGGGGACTGACATATAAGCACCGCCGTGTGCGAAACACAGCTAGTGGGAAGCTGCTGTACAGCACGGGGAGCTCAGCTCTGTGGTGACCGAGATGGGTGGGGTGGCAGGGAGGCTCTAGAGGGAGGGGATATAGATACACCTACAGCTCATTCACGTTGTTGTACATCAGAAACTAACACAACATTGTAAAGCAATTATATTCCAGTAAAATAAATATGAGTGAAGTGAATGAGTGACTGGATGGATGGACCCACACGGTGAGCCCTGGGCTCTATGAGGAAAGTGTGTGATTCCACGGTGAGTAAATCAGGGCTGGAATGAGGGAGGCCTGCTGCTGCTGGCCCAGAGATTAGAGCGGGGACAGGGGCCTGGGGTCCTGACGCTTCCCTGGGGCGCTCTGCCATTTTGAACTCTGTCATCAAGGAGGGCACAGAAAAGAGAGGGTGTTTGAGATCTGGCCAAGCCTCTTTCATGGTTTAAACAAAAAGAGTAAGAGGACCAGTAACTTCATCGCTAGAAGAAAATCCAAGAACAGAAAAATGACCTTCTCCAGAGGCTTGGGAGGGCGATCGGAGCTTCTCACATCTCCCCACACACACCTGGAGAGGGAGGCCAAGTCCCAAGGGTGGTGTGAGCATTACAGAGCCAGGCTTTCCTAAGGAGCAGCTCCCTGGACTCTTGAGTTCAAACAAGGGTCCCTTGCACGCTTGCCAACCTCCCTTGCACAACAGATTTGTTGGAAGTCAGGCCAACTTGTGTCCAGTAAAAGCTCAGTGACTACGAAACAGTCTCTCCCTGCAGTCACTGAAGTTTGCTGATGAAGAAAACATTCCACGTGCCCGCAGCCACTTGCCAAGGCAAAGCCGATTTGAAAAGTCACCTGGACCTTTGCTGACGTATTGCAGGTAACTGATAGTCTTTTCCAAGGACTGTGCTGATAAATTCAGCCAATTCTCATTTGCTCACATCACCGAGGGATTGGAAGATGCTGGCCTACTTCTAAGGTTAGTGAAAGTTAGCACAAAATTTCCAGGGGAAACACCATTATATATTGTACAATATACCCAACTATGACTGAGCTCCACTCAGTGCGAAGACGTCTGCATTCCCCGTCCTTCCTGTGGCCGCCGCCTGCTTCCTTTCCTGTCCTCGATTGCTGAGAACAGTCTCTCGGGGTGGGTCCTTGGGGACCTTGGGCGAGCCTATGTCTAGTCTCCTTTTCTCTGTTTTGCTCCAGTGCTTCCCCCGGAGGCTGATGCCTCTATCTGATGAGCGCCGAGAAGACCTGAACCCCATCACTCATCCATTCCAGCCTTCCCCACAGGATGACACATGCGCCAAGTAACACCTCTGGGGGACTTCCCTGGTGGCCCAGTGCTTAAGAATCCCCGTGCCAATGCAGGAGACACAGGTTTGATCCCTGGCCTGAAAGATCCCACAGGACAACTAAATCTGTGCCCCCGACTCCTGAGTCCGTGCTCTAGAGCCAGTGCTCTGCAATAAGAGAAGCTTGCACACTGCAATCAGAGGGTAGCCCTTTCTAGTCACAACAAGAGAAAGCCTGTACACAGCAACGAAGACCCAGTGCAGCCAAAAACTTAATAAGCAAATACATACAAGCACCTCTGGGACCTTGCTTTGTTTGTCTATAAGCATTTTAGACATCAAGCACACAACCATGAAGTGCACTTACCTTAAGTAGCCCAGTGAAGGTTTACATGTGTGTTCACCCTTACAACCACCTCCAAGTTCAAGCCATAAAACATTCTCTGCACCCCGGAGGGCTCCTCTGAGCCCTTTCTCAGTCAACACCCATCTTCTCCCAGAGTAAACCCTATTCTGACCCCTATCACCATGGGCTCGTGTTTGGGGTCTGGTTTCTGTCGCTGGAAAGCCTGTGTGAGCTTCAGCAGCATTGTCACCTCTGTCAGCAGGTCACTCGTCACTGCTCTGTTCCCTTGCTGCATCGTGGTGTGCGTGTCTGCTCTTCTTCAGCTTCCAGGTCAGGGCATGACTCATAAGGCTGCTCTGAATACCCTCCTGTTAGCTGTTTGGTGAACACAGCGCTCGTTTCTGTTGGGTAAATAGCCAGGGGTGGAAGTGCTGGGTCCTGAGGTAGGTGAACGCTTGACCGCAGTAGATTCTGTCTGCACTGAGTTTATCAGTGTGTGTGCTGTGCTTTTGGTATCTTCACAACAGGGTTTTTTGACACATTGATTCCCCTTCTTGTGCACCATCCTTTGGGCTGGTGTGGGAGAGGAAGGGAGAACTGAAAAAATGGCATCTTGGATAAATATGGGACTTCCCTGGTAGCTCAGATGGTAAAGAGTCTGCCTGCAATGCAAGAGACCTGGGTTTGATCCCAGGTCAGGAAGATCCCATGCAGAAGGAAATGGAAACCCACTCCAGTATTCTTGTCTGGGAAATCCCATGGACAGAGGAGCCTGCCAGGCTGTAATCCATGGGGTCGCAAAGAGTCGGACATGACTGAGCAACTTTCACTTTCACTTGGATAAATGTACAAGAGTCTGAATTCTGACCTTAGACGAGGGTAGGACCGCAGACTATTGGTCCTTGTAGCCCGTGGTGAATCCAGATGGAGGTATGTCTCTGTGCGTCTTTGTTTCTGTCCCCCTGCCCACCCCTCCATTAAACTGTAAACACCTTGAGAACAGAGACTCTGACATTCAGGAATGTGTCTTCAAAGTCTAGCACGGTGTGGAAGCAAGGCAAACTTAGAAGTGAAAAAGGAGAAGTTACAGCTGATACTGCAGAAATACAAAGGATCAAGAGAGACTTCTATAAGCAACCATATGCCAAGGAAATGGACAACCAGGAAGAAATGAACGAATTCTTAGAAAAGTACAAAGACTGAGCCAGGAAGAAACAGAAAACATGAACAAACCAATCACAAGTCATGAAACTGTGACGTAAAAACTTCCAACAAACAAAAGTTCAGGCCCAGATGGCTTCACAGGCAAATGCTAGGAAACATTCAGAGAAGAGCTAACATCTATACTTTTGAAACTGTTCCCAAAAAACTGCAGAGGGAGGAACACTCCTGAACTCATTCTATGAGGCCACCATCAGCGTGATACCAAAACCAGACAGAGACATCACCAAAAACAGGACTCCCCTGGTGGCCAGTAGTTAAGAATTTACCTTCCAACTCATGGGACAGGTTTGATTCCTGCTCAGGAAACCAAGATCCCACATGCCACAGGGCAACTAAAGACCGCATGCCTCAACTAGAGAAGCCCATGTGCCGCAACTGCATAGTCTGTGCATTCTGGAGCCTGTGTGAAGCAACTGCAGAAGCCTGCACACCACAATTAGAGAAGCCCGCATGCTGCCAAGAGCCCAGGAACTGCAATGAACACCCAGCACAGCCAAAAAGAAAAAATTACAAGCCCATATCACTGATGAACACAGATGCAAAAATCCTCAACAAAATGCTAGCAAGCTGAATCCAGAAACACATTAAAAGCATTATATGCCATGATCAAGTGGGATTTATCCCAGGCAGACAAGGGTTCTTCAATATATGCAAATCAATCAATGTGATACACCATATTAACAACTTAAAGAATAAAAACCATAAGATTTTGACCAAATTCAACACCCATTTATGATAAAAACTCTCCACAGAGTGGGTACTGAGGGAGCCTACCTCAACATAATAAAGGCCATATATGACAAACCCATAGCAGACATTATTCTCTGTGCTGAAAAACTGAAAGTATTTCCTCTAAGATCAGGAATGAAATAAGGGGATCCACTTTTGCCACTATTATTCAGCATAGTTTTGAAAGTCCTAGTAGCCACAGCAATCCGAGAAAAATAAAAGGAATCCAACTTGGAAAAGAAGTAAAACAGCCACTGTTTGCAGATAACGGTAAGCACAAGCTGGAATCAAGATTGCCGGGAGAAATATCAATAAGCTCAGATATGCAGATGACACCACCCTTATGGCAGAAAGTGAAGAGGAACTCAAAAGCCTCTTGATGAAAGTGAAAGAGGAGAGTGAAAAAGTTGCCTTGAAGCTCAACATTCAGAAAACTAAGATCATGGCATCTGGTCCCATCACTTCATGGGAAATAGATGGGGAAACAGTGGAAACAGGGTCAGAGTTTATTTTTTTGGGCTCCAAAATCACTGCAGATGCTGATTACAGCCATGAAATTAAAAGACGCTTATTCCTTGGAAGGAAAGTTATGACCAACCTAGATAGCATATTACAAAGCAGAGACATTACTTTGCCAACCAAGGTCCGTCTAGTCAGTTCAGTTCAGTTCAGTCGCTCAGTCGTGTCCGACTCTCCGCAACCCCATGAATCACAGCACGCCAGGCCTCCCTGTCTATCACCAACTCCCGGAGTACACTCAAACTCATGTCCACAGAGTCAGTGATGCCATCCAGCCATCTCATTCTCCGTCGTCCCCTTCTCCTCCCGCCCCCAACCTTTCCCAGCATCAGAGTCTTTTCCAGTGAGTCAACTCGCCGCATGAGGTGGCCAAAGTATTGCAGTTTCAGCTTTAGCATCAGTCCCTCCAATGAACATCCAGGATTGATCTCCTTTAGAATGGACTGGTTGGATCTCCTTGCAGTATAAGGGACTCTCAAGAGTCTTCTCCAGCACCACAGTTCAAAAGTATCGATTCTTCGGCGATCAGCTTTCTTCACAGTCCAACTCTCACATCCATACATGACCACGGGAAAAACCATTGCCTTGACTAGACGGACCTTGGTTGGCAAAGTAATGTCTCTACTTTTTAATATACTATCAAGGTTGGTCATAACTTTCCTTCCAAGGAGCAAGCGTCTTTTAATTTCATGGCTGCAATCAGCATCTGCAGTGATTTTGGAGCCCAAAAAAATAAAGTCTGACCCTGTTTCCACTGTTTCCCCATCTATTTCCCATGAAGTGATGGGACCAGATGCCATGATCTTTGTTTTCTGAATGTTGAGCTTCAAGCCAACCTTTTCACTCTCCTCTTTCACTTTCATCAAGAGGCTTTTGAGTTCCTCTTCACTTTCTGCCATAAGTGTAGTGTCATCTGCATACCTGAGGTTATTGATATTTCTCCCGGCAATCTTGATTCCAGCTTGTGCTTCTTCCAGCGTCTAGTCAAGGCTATGGTTTTTCCAGTGGTCATGTGTGGATGTGAGAGTTGGACTGTGAAGAAGGCTGATCACCGAAGAATTGATGCTTTTGAACTGTGGTGTTGGAGAAGACTCTTGATGAAAGGAGATCCAACCAGTCCATTCTAAAAGAGATCAGTCCTGGGTGTTCATTGGAAGGACTGATGCTAAAGCTGAAACTCCAATCCTTTGGCCACCTCATGCAAAGATTTGACTCACTGGAAAAGACTCTGATGCTGGGAGGGATTGGGGGCAGGAGGAGAAGGGGACAACAGAGAATAAGATGGCTGGATGGCATCACCGACTCGATGGAGGTGAGTTTGAGTGAATTCTGGGAGTTGGTGATGGACAGGGAGACCTGGTGTGCTGTGATTCATGGGGTCACAAAGAGTCGGACATGACTGAGCGACTGAACTAAACTGAACTGATATATAGAAAATCCTAAAGATGCCACCAGAAAAATCATTATTGCCAATCAATGAATTTTGTAAAGTTGCAGGATATAAAATTAATACACAAAAATCTCTTGCATCCTTTACACTAACAATGGAATATCAGAAAGAGAAATTAAGGAAACAGTCCCATTAATCACTGCAACAAAAAGAAAAAAATACCTAGGAATAAACCTACCTATGGGTTTAAGTGAACTCCGGGAGTTGGTGATGGACAGGGAGACCTGGCATGCTGTGATTCATGGGATCACAAAGAGTCGGACATGACTGAGCGACTGAACTGAACTGAACTGAAGGAGGCAAAAATCTGTATGCCAAAAACTATAAAATACTGAAGAAAGAAATCACAGATAACACAAACAGATGGCGAGATACATATGTTCTTAGATTGCAAGAATCAGTATTGTGAAAATGGCTATACTATCCAGAGCAATCTACAAGTGAAAGTGAAGTCACTCAGTTGTGTCTGACTCTTTGCTACTCCGTGGACTATAGCCTACCAGGTTTCTCTGTCCATGGGATTTTCCAGGCAAGGATACGGGAGTGGGTTGCCATTTCCTTCTCCAGGAGATTTTCCCAACCCAGGGATTGAACCTGGGTCTCCTGCATTCCTATCAAATTACCAATGGCATTTTTCAAAGAACTAAACAGAAATTTTTACAATTTGTATGTAAACTCAAAACACCCTGAATAGCCAAAGCCATCTTGAGAAAGAAAAATGAAGCTGGAGGAATCAGACTACCTGACTTCAGATTATATTACAAAGCTACCGTCATCAAGATAGTATGGTACTGGCACAGAAATATAGACCAATGGAACAGGATAGGAAGCCCAGAGATAAACTCATGTACATATGGTCACCTAATCTATGACAATCTGCCTGCAGTGCAGGAGACTCACTTTCGATCCTTGGGTCAAGAAGATCCTCTGGAGAAAGGAATGGCAACCCACTCCACTGTTCTTGCCTGGAGAATTCCATGGACAGAGGAGCCTGGCAGGCTATAGTCCATGGGGTCACAAAGACTCAGACAGGACTGAGTGACTTTCACTAATCTATGACAAAGGAGGCAAGATTACACAATGGAGAAAAAACAGCCTCTTTAATAAGGGAAAACTAGACTCCAGTACTCTTGCCTAGAAAATCCCATGGTTAGAGGAGCCTGGTGGGCTGCAGTCCATGGGGTCGCTAAGAGTCAGACACGACTGAGCAACTTCACTTTCACTTTTCACTTTCACACATTGGAGAAGGAAATGACAACCCACTCCAGTGTTCTTGCCTGGAGAATCCCAGGGACGGGGGAGCCTGGTGGGCTTCTGTCTATGGGGTCACACAGAGTCGGACACGACTGAAGTGACTTAGCAGCAGCAGCAGACAGCTACATGTAAAAGAATGAAATTATAATGCTCATTAATATCATACACAAAAATAAACTCATAATGGATTAAAGTCCTGAATGTTAGGCCAGATACTATAAAACTCCTAGAGGAAAACATAGGAAGAACAGTCTTTGACATAAATCACAGCAAGATCTTTTGTGACCCATCTCTTACAGTAATGAAAATAAAACCAAAAATAAACAAATGGGACCTAATTAAACTTAAAAGCTTTTGCACAGCAAAGCAAATTGTAGCAAGACAAAAAGATAACCCTCAGAATGGGAGAAAATATTTGCAAACAAAGAATTGATCTCCAAAATATACAAACAGTTCATGCAGCTCAATGTCAAAAAACCAAACAATCCAATCAAAAAATGGGTAGAAGACCTAAATAGACATTTATGCAAAGAAGATGTAAAAATGGCCAACAAACGAAAAAATGCCCAACATCACTAATCATTAGAGAAATAGAAATCAAAATGACAATGAGGTATCACCTTACACTGGTTAAAACAGCCATCATCAAAAATCTAGACACAATAAATGCTGGAGAGGGTGTGGAGAAAAGGGAAGCCTCCTGCATCCTCGGAAAACTAAAAACAGAACTACCATATGATTCAGCAATCCCATTAATGGGAATATACCTAGAGAAAATCATAATTTGAAAGAGACACATATATCCCAATGTTTGTTGCAGCACTGTTTCCATTAGCCAGAACACGGAAGCAACATAAATGTCCATCAAGAGAGGAATGGATAAAGAAGGTGTGGACATATATACAATGGACCATCACTCAGCCACGAAAAGGAATGAAATTGGGTCATTGATAGTGATGTGGATGGACCTAGAGTCTCTCATACACAGTGAAGTACGTCAGGAGGAGAAAAACAAATGTTGTATATTAACACATACACATGGAATCTAGGAAAATGGTAGAGATGAAGCTATTTGCTGTGCAGGAATAGACACACCTGTAGGGAATGGACATTCGGAGACAGTGAGGGAAAGGGGGAGTGGGGCGAATTGGGAAGCAGCATTCACATGCGTGTACTGCCACGTGTAAAACACAGCTGGTGCGAAGCTGCCGCATAGCACAGGGAGCTCAGTTCAGTGCTTGGGTGATGTCCGAGAAGGGTGGGATGGGGGCTGGGAGGGAGGCGATAAGGGGGAAGATATCGGGCCCAGAAATAGTTACCTTGTTACACAGCACAGACTAATGCAACATTGTAAAGCAGTTATACTCCATTAAAAAAAAAAAATAGGACCTAATTAAACTTTCAAGCTTCCGCACAGCAAAGGAAATCATAAATAAGACATAAAGACAACCCTCAGAATGGGAGAAAATATTTGCGAACAAAGCAGAAGACAAAGGATTACTTTCCAAAATATATAAGCAGTGCACACAACTCAGTATCAGAAAAACAACCCACCCAATCAAAAAATGCATGCAAGACCTAGACAGACATTTCTCCAGAGAAGACATATAGATGGCCAACAAACACGTGAAAAGATGCTCAGCATCACTAATCATTAGAGAAATGCAGATCAAAACCACAGTGAGATATGACCTCACACGGGTCAGAATGGCCATTATCAAAAAATCTAGACACAGTAAATGCTGGAGAGGGTGTGGAGAAAAGGGAACCCTCTTGCACTGTTGGCGGGAATGTAAACTGATGCAGCCACTATGGAGAACAATGTGAAGGGTCCTTAACAAACTCAAGACTTCCACACGGCCCAGCAATCCCACTCCTAGGCATAGAGAAAACCGTAACTCCAAAAGACACATGCACCCCAGTGTCCACTGCAGCGCTAGGCACAATAGCCAAGACACGGAAGCAACCTAAATGTCCATCAACAGTGGAATGGAACAAACCTGGGTCATTTGTCGAGAGGCTGATGGACATAGAGGCTGTCATAGAGAGTAAAATAAGTCCAAAAGAGAAAAACAAATATCATGTATTAATGCATACATGTGGAATCTAGAAAAACAGTACAGATGATCTTATTTGCAAACCAGAAATAGACACACACATAGAGAACAAATTATGAATTGTGATGGGGTGGGATGAATTGGGAGATTGGGACTGACATATATACACTATTGATATTATATATAAAATAGGTAACGAATGAGAAATTATAGCTCAGAGAACTCTACTCAATGCTCTGTGGTGACTTAAGTGAGAAAGAAATTAAAAAACAAAAACCAAAAAGTCCAGCACAGTTCCTGGTACGTAGGTGTTTAGTAAAGAAAACTACCTTAATATGGTAGCAGATGTTTACTGAGCACATCTCAGAGCTGAGTGCTGTGTTAAGAATGGACCTGTATGAAAGTAAAAGTGAAGTCACTCAGTCGTGTCTGACTCTTTGTGACCCTATGGACTGTAGCCCACCAGGCTCCTCAGTCCATGGGATCTTCCAGGCAAAAATACTGGAGTGGGTGGCCATTTCCTTCTCCAGGGGATCTTTCTGACCCAGGGATGGAACCTGGGTCTCCTGCATCGCAGGCAGATGCTTTACCATCTGAACCACCAGGGAAGCCTATACGGTCTCACTTAAATCTCATAACGCATAGTTTGTTATTTTTAAATCATATAGTGAATATTTACAAAGTAAAGTAAGTACAGTGGCATCAAGCCAACTCAGTAAGCACCAAATGTTGATATGATACAGACATTTTCGATCACTGTACAATTAATTAAAAACCCATAAGATAAATAACTTAAATGCCTCAGGTTTTGAGATTAGGGAAGAGCTGGGTTCCTGTTTTGTGGATAAGGAAGGAAGCCGAGGCCTTGGACAGGCTAAGATACTCAGCTGGAAAGTGTTAGCAATGCAGTTAGACTGGAGGCAGTCTGACTCTGGAGCCTGGGCCCTAGTCATATTCACAAATCAGGTGTGAGTAAGTGTGTGTGTGGTGGAAAAGAGACTCTACCCCATTTTACTGAAAAGGAGCCTGAGGCTCAGAGAGATTAAGGAACAGTTTTCTGTGAATTCAGCTGGACCAGTGTCCTCTCAAGCTAATTATTCTTATTATTATTATTAATTTTTTGGCTGCCCTGAGTGGCTTACGAGATCTTAGTTCTCCAACCAGGGACTGAACCAACTCCCTCGACTGTGAGCGTGCGGAGTCCTACCCACTGGACCACCGGGGAATTCCCGCAAGCTACTTTTTAAAGATGGAGTAGTTCTAACATGGTCCTTGGCTCCTGCCCATCCTGTCCCGTTCCCCATTCCTGAGCTCATGAACACAGGACTCGCAGGGCCCTCCGTGAGCCACTGCCTCGCTGTCACAGAGCCACTATGGTGTATGAGGTGACACCTGCTGCTTCTCGCTTCCTTCCCCAGGGACAGGGAGAATCACAGCCAGCCACCCTTTATTTACAGTGCTGGGCACTGCTTGGAGAAGTGCCAGATCCTGGGACCTGTTCCTTTCCAGGGGTCCATTTACATTGTACCAGTGTTGGATCCTCAAGGGCACCACCTTTCATCAAAGAGAGCCCCCAGGGTCCCCGTCTCCAGGGTCTGCTCACTGTCCATTCCAGCCCCTAGGGCTTCAGAGGCCCAGAGCACTGCCCTCCTGGAACCAGGCTGAGGCCCTGGACAAGGAGCTGCCCCCCACCCAGGAGGCAGAGGGACAGCCTTCTGCTCCTTGCCTGCAGTTGGCAGGGTTGCTATCTAGTTCACCTTAAAGCCTTGTAAAATAGTTCCCACAAGAATATACAGATCCATGCTGCTTTAAACATTTGGAACAACCCAACTGCATATAAAACATTTCTCCTTTCTAGCCCCTCTCAACCTCAACATCACCCCTTCCCCAGAGTTACCACTATTTTTGATGACCTATGTGTGTTTTGGTCATTTTTTGAAGCTTGTTTTTTAAGCTCTATGATATGTCTTGTAGTTAGTTCTATGTTAATATATATAGATCTGCTTTTCTCTTTTGATCTACCGAGTTTATAACATAGCATGATGCCATAGTTCATTTGTTTTTAAACAAATCCCCTTTAGTCAACATTTAGGTTGTTTCCAGTTGGTCCCTCCCTATTACAATTAAATCTGCTCCAAACACCCTTGAGCTTGCCTCTCTTTCTGGATGTGTTTCCTTTGGGCGGACTGTGTAAGGTAGAAAGTGCTGGGCTAAAGGGTACATATGTTTTAAGTTTCAGCAGATGCTACCAAATTATGCCTGTAACCAAGCAGGACCCTGTGGGACAGACCCCTGCCCCATCCCCTCTGCTGCAGCTCCTCCCTGAAGCACCTAGATAACACTATCTCTGCACACTTCCTGCGTTGTTTCACAGATGCTAAAACCCGAACAAGAAGCCAAGTACCTGGTGACCATGAGCAGGAAGCCCCCGGGCCTACACGGCTTAAGGGCTGATGATGTTGACTCCCGTGACACCTCCCTGCTGCCTCGCCATCAGCCAGAGAGCTGCACAGGCTGGTCACATACCCCGGAACTCCCCTCCCTCACGCTGCCTTTAAACATCCTTTGCTGAAACCCATCGGAGAGTTGGGGCTTACACCTTACAATAAACACTGCACATCCCTTCACCCCTTAGATTGTCTTTACTGCGAGCTGGCAAGCAGACCAAGCTTTGGTTCAGTAACAGTTTTGGTGCCCAGTGTGGGGCTGCAGTCCTGAGTGGACATCTTTCCTGTGGCACACGGGCTGTTGACCGGTGGCAGCTCCCAGGGCCCGTCTAGCACCTGCCCGAGCACCTGTGACTCAGGGACAGCCCCGAGCACTCGCGGCCAACTGGTGTCCTTGGCCCGTGGCGCTTCTGATTTTTGTGGTGAAGGAAGCAAGGCGCTCACATTGGCGGGTTGAGACATCTCCAGTAAGTGATGGGAGGCTCCCATGTGACAATGCCAGGGTGTTCTTCCCTATTGCGCTGCTTTTGCCTATGGCAGAGGGTTAGGGGAAACACAATGAAACTGCCCACCCTGGCCAAGCACCAAAATAACCATGTGCATGAGTTCTTTTATGACAGGAGGTCCTGGTAAGGAACACAGAACTAACAAGCCACCCCCAACTGGAAGAATTCGGAAAAAGTCAAAGGGAGACAACACACGTCCCACTAACCTCCCAGAATCCTCCTCACTGGAATCCATCTTGGCTGAGCAATGGGTGCACTGCTAGCAAGGACTCTGAGTCAGAATGATCGGCCAGAGACAACCTGAAAACTAAGCCCATCACCATAAAACCCAAGACTGTGAGCCAGGAGGCAGAGCACCCTGCTGCTCTCTGACCGGGCCTCCCCTCCCAATAAAGTCTCTCATTTTGTCAGCGCGTGCATCTCCTCGGATAATTTATTTCCCAGTGTTAGGCAAGAACCCCTTTTGGGCTCTGGAAGGGGTCCCCCTTCCTGCAACAAATGGCGACCATGAGCACTGGCTGTGATTTTCCCTTTTGGACTGAGAGTCGGTCCCGCTGGCTTCATCTCTGAGGGACACCGGAAGGGGTTCTCCCCTTTGGCCTCAAGCATAGTCTTTTGGCTGTTTCTGACTCTCTGGGCACGGGCTGGGAATTTCCCTTTCTGGGATTAAACAACTGTGATCCTCAGAGGCCATTCTGCATTGGTCTGGTCTGTGTGCTTGCTGTTTGGTTTTGACCTTCATTAAAGGTCCTAGTGACTTGAATGTGGATTCATGTTCCTCTGAAAGTGAAGCATGTGAAAGTGAATAGTATGTATTATTGTCTATTACTGTCCTTTGCTTGGGCTTCCCTGGTAGCGCAGCTGGTAAAGAATCCTCCTGCAATGCAGGAGACCTGGTTTGATTCCTGGAGAAGGGATAGGCTACCCACTCTAGTATTCTTGGGCTTCCATGGTGGCTCAGATGGTAAAGAATCTGCCTGCAATGTGAGAGACCTGGGTTCGATCCCTGGGTTGGGAAGATCTCCTGGAGGAGGGATGGCAACCCACTCCAGTATTCTGGCCTGGAGAATCCTATGGACAGAGGAGCCTGTTTCCAAGGAGGAACTTGCATTTCTCTCTCTGTGCTTTTAAAATGAAAATGTTCTGCCTGGACTCTGAGGAACTTACTGATCTTCTCTAGTCTCTGAAGCTGAGGGGAAAAAACCGAGAGATCTTTATAATCTGAAGCTGAAAACCTGTAAGATTTCTGGTTCTGTCTTTACGTAAAAATAAACTTGTAAATGAACTCTATTTAATTGACTTAAAAGCAAGCTCTTACTAATTAAATACTTCTAAGTATAATAGACGGAGAAGGCAATGGCAAGCCACTCCAGTACTCTTGCCTGGAGAATCCCATGGACGGAGGAGCCTGGTGGGCTGCCGTCTATGGGGTCACACAGAGTCGGACATGACTGAAGTGACTTAGCAGCTTAGCAGCAGCAAGTATAATAGAAACTGGCCAGAAAAAGTTTCAGGTTCACATGATCTAGGAAATATTCAATATGAAATTAACATCTGATATTAAAGCTAGCTTAAACTCACTTGTTTAATCAATACAGACATGTTTTACTTTACTGAGGTTTATTACTGGCCAATAAGTTCATGTTATTTCTGTTACAGAGTTCGTCGGAAAAAAAATTAACTTCGTATGAATTTAATGATTTATAAAATTCATTACTGAACGCAAAGTTCAGCTAACTTTGGGATGCTACATCTAAGTCATCTCAGAGAGAAATATGTAACTAGGATTCTGTGGTAGGTTAAATTACACAGGAAGCATTGCTGGGTGAGTGATAAGCCTTCTCAGATTATACTTTATAGGTAAATGTTATCAATATATGTCAACTACAAATCGGCACTTGCTATGGGCACTTGCCATCTACCTCGACAAGGATTAAATCATGAGCTGCTGTAGCTGCTGACCTTCAACACGCACTGAAAGGAGTTCAGGGTGGAAAGCAGAAATGAGGCACTCTGTGCTCAGGGAAAAACTGGCAGAAAAACAGGTCTTCAGAGAGTCAGATATTCTTAGGGATTGATTTTATGAGCTCAGTTCTTGTGTCTCCTCTTATCTAGAAATCCACTAAAATGCTTCATGGTGATTACTATTTCTCGTGACTAGCAGAAGCTTCATGAGACTAGTAGAAACTTTTTGGAAAAACATGAGCTTGATTACATGAACTCCCCCTTCACCAAAATAACATATATACTGCCTCTTTGGAGCAGTTTCTCAGCGCTATCTAAGGTGCTGTCACCTGGGCTGCAGTCCTTACATTGCCCCAAATAAAGCTTGACTCACAACTCTCAGGTGGTACATTTTTTTTAGTTGACACATTCTAGAAACTACAGGATGTTTATGAAATTTGGACACGTCCTGGTGTAATGTTACCAGTCATAATCCTAGTTATCTTAAAATGCTGTGTGTCAGCAACTTGTTTAAGCTTCTTTTGTCAATAACACTGAAATCATATCTTTAACCTTGCTTTTTTCTAAGTACTTTGTGTGATTCACAGCTAGTTACGCTGATGTTTTGCAAACATGTTTCATCTTCAAGAGTCATAGAAAGGACTTTCTGATGAGTACAGGTTTCTGGTAACTTTAAGATCATGCTGCTGAACTGATTTCATTACCTGGGATTGGCGGAACTAATGAAAAGTCTGTCCTTAAGTCATGTCCAACTCTTTGTGACCCCATGGACTGTAGCCTGCCAGGCTCCTCTATCCATGGGATTTTCCAGGCAACAATACTGGAGTGGGTAGCCATTCCCTTCTCCAGGGGATCTTCCTGACCCAGGGATCATTGAACCTGGGTATCCTGCATTGCAGGCAGATTCTTTACCATCTGAGCCACCAGGGAAGCCCAAACTAAAGAAATGTGGTTGTAATTTTTTAGTTTTATCTGAAATATTACTGGCTTTTAATCTGTGTTTTCCAAATGTAGGAAACCTTTTTTTGCCTAAGCTAATTATGCTTTGTAGAAACTTGGTCAATTATATCTTTGTAAGTAGAACTGAAACATTGATCTTTTTTTTCTACCTGAATCCTACAGAGACTGGAAAACTCTTTAGGTTCCCAGCAGCTTTATCAGGTAAACAAGGAAGGCCACCTCCTAATAGATGCAAGAATTGTAAGATATTTTGGGGAACTTAGGAAGGGAGAAATTCACCCAAAGCTATAAGATGCAATCTTTGACAAGCTCTTGGTGTGGCATTCCTGGCCTTGAAAGGCCTTTTGAAAGTTTAATCTGAAATTCCTTATGAAAAGTTCCAACATAATCAATTTAAAAGAGCCCATGTGATCTATTAGATCACTTGACCATTCAGGTATGGCCTAAATCAAATGCCCTACGATTACCCAGTGGAAGTGACAGATTCAAGGGATTAGATCTGATAGCGCGCCTGAACAACTATTGACAGAAGTTCATGACATTGTACAGAAGGCCGGGATCAAGACCATCCCCAAGAAGAAGAAATGCAGAAAGGCAGAATGGCTGTCTGAGGAGGCCTTACAAATAGCTGAGAAAATAAGAGAAACTGAAGGCAAAGGAGAAAAGGAAAGATAAATCCATCTGAATGCAGAGTTCAAAAGAATAGGAAAGAGAGATAAGAAAGTCTTCCTCAGTGGTCAGTGCAAAGAAATAGAGGAAAACAATAGAATGGGAAAGACTAGAGGTCTCTTCAAGAAAATTAGAGATACCAAGGGAACATTTCATGCAAAGATGGGCTCAATAAAGGACAGAAACAGCATGGACCTAACAGAAGCAGAAGATACTAAGAAGAGGTGGCAAGAATACATAGAAGAACTGTACAAAAAAGATTTTCATGATCCAGATAATCACAATGGAATGATCACTCATCTAGAGCCAGACATCCTGGAGTGCAAGTGCAAGTGGACTTTAGGAAGCATCACTACGAACAAAGCTAGTGAAAGTGATAGAATTCCAAGTGAGCTATTTAAAATCCTAAGAGATGATGCTGTGAAAGTGCTGCACTCAATATGCCAGCAAATTTGGAAAACTTAGCAATGGCCACAAGACTGGAAAAGGTCAGTTTGCATTACAATCCCAAAGAAAGGCAATGCCAAAGAATGTTCAAACTACCACACAATTGCACTCATCTCACACACTTTTCACTTTCCACTTTCACACATTGGAGAAGGAAATGGCAACCCACTCCAGTGTTCTTGCCTGGAGAATCCCAGGGACAGGGGAGCCTGGTGGGCTTCCGTCTATGGGGTCACACAGAGTCGGACACGACTGAAGTGACTTAGCAGCAGCAGCAGCAGCAGCACACGCTAGCAAAGTAATGCTCAAAATTCTCCAAGGTAGGCTTAAAAGTACATGAACCAAGAACTTTCAGATGTTGAAGCTGGATTTAGAAAAGGCAGAGGAACCAGAGATCAAATTGCCAACATCTGTTGGATCATCAAAGAAGCAAGAGCATTCCAGAAAAACATAGGCTTCATTGACTATGCCAAAGCCTTTGACTGTGTGGATCACAACAAACTGTGGAAAATTCTGAAAGAGATCAGAATACCAGACCACCTGACCTGCCTCTTGAGAAACCTGTATGCAGGTCAGGAAGCAACAGTTAGAATTGGACATGGAAAAACAGATTAGTTCCAAGTAGGAAAAGGAGTACATCCAGGCTATATGTTATCACTCTGCTTATTTAACTTATATGCAGAGTACATCATGAGAAATGCCGGGCTGGATGAAGCACAAGCTGGAATCAAGATGGTCAGGAGAAATATCAATAACCTCAGGTATGCAGATGAAACCACCCTTATGGCAGAAAATGAAGAGGAGCTAAAGAGCCTCTTGATAAAGGTGAAAGAGGAGAGTGAAAAAGTTGGCTTAAAACTCAACATTCAGAAAACTAAGATCATGGCATCCGTTGCCATCAGTTCAGTTCAGTTGCTCAGTTGTGTTCGACTCTGTGACCCCATGGACTGCAGCACGCCAGGCTTCCCTGTCTATCACCAACTCCTGGAGTTAACTCAAAGTCGTGTCCATCGAGTCAGTGATGCCATCCAACCATCTCACCCTCTGTTGTCCCCTTCTCTTCCCACCTTCAATCTTTCCCAGCATCAGGGTCTTTTCAAATGAGTCAGTTCTTCACATCAGGTGACCAAAGTATTGGAGTTTCAGCTTCAGCATCAGTCCTTCTAGTGAATATTCAGGACTGATTTCCTGTAGGATGGATTGGTTGGATTTCCTTGCTGTCCAAGGGACTCTCAAGAGTTTTCTCCAACACCACAATTCAAAAGCACCAATTCTTCGATGCTCACCTTTCTTTATAGAAAGTGGTCCATCACTTAATGGCAAATAGATAGGGAAACAATGGAAACAGTGACAGACTTTATTTTCTTGGGCTCCAAAATCACTGCAGATGGTGACTGCAGCCAATAAATTAAAAGATGCTAGCTCCTTGGAAGAAAAACTATGACCAACCTAGACAGCATATTAAAAAGTAGAGACATTTCTTTGCCGACAAAGGTTGGTACAGTGAAAGCTATGGCTTTCCCAGTAGTCATGTATGGATGTGAGTTGGACCATAAAGAAAGCTGAGCACTGAAGAATTGAAGCTTTTGAACTGTGGTGTTGGAGAAGACTCTTGAGAGTCCCTTGGACTGCAAGGAGATCTGACCAATCAATCCTAAAGGAAATCAGACCTGAATATTCACCAGAAGTACTGATGCTGAAACTGAAGCTCCAATACTTTGGCCACCTGATGTGAAGAACTGACTCATTTGAAAAGACCCTGATGCTGGGAAAGATTGAAGGCAGGAGGAGAAGGGGACAGCAGAGGATGAGATGGTTGGATGGCATCACCCACTTGATGGACATGAGTTTGAGCAACCTCTGGGAATTGGTGATGGACAGGGAAGCCTGGCGTGCTCTAGTCGATGTCATAAAGAATCACACATGACTGAGTGACTGAACTGAACTGATGTGATCTATTAACCAGACTTATTATGCAAACAACACCCTTAACTTGGGCATATTGGTAAAAATCAGGGTAATTTTATAAAAAGATTATGTCTCAGTGGACCTCAGATTCTAGTGTTGTTAATTGAGATCGGTATTTAAGACCGGTCAGTGCGTTAAGACTCCCTTCCCAGATGGCTCTTTGTTGCTTTATTATTGTCAAGTTTGGCTGAGTTACTCAGAGGATATTCCAAGTTTGTTTCTGAAACTTATCACAAGTTTCTCTTTGGATGAGGACTGGATGCCCCATGACTTGCAGTCAGGGGGCTGTGCACGTTGGAAAGGACATCATAAAGAACTGTCTCCAACCTGGATTAAAG
The DNA here is from genome assembly GCF_049115385.1 of Moschus berezovskii. Taxonomy (NCBI): domain Eukaryota; kingdom Metazoa; phylum Chordata; class Mammalia; order Artiodactyla; family Moschidae; genus Moschus; species Moschus berezovskii. The sequence goes on from NC_142483.1 coordinate 17,769,112, forward strand.
GCCACCTATCAGGTACTTTGTTTTGTCTTATGAGGACATCAGAGGATGAGATGGCTGGATGGCATCCCCGATGCCATGGACATGGACTCGGGCAAACTCTGGGAGATGGTGAGGGGCAGGGAGGCCTGGTGGGCTGCAGTCCCTGTCGACCCTGAGAGTTACTGTTTTAGTTTTAACCACACTGTTGTCCTCAGTATTCACAACGGGGAAACAAGTAGAGTTGTTGCAGAGTATGATGGATTGGCCAAAAAGATGATTCAAGTTTTTCCTTAAGACGTTATGGGAAAATCCTAACAAACTTTTTGGCCAGCCCACTAGAATACTGCTTGCTGTAAGTCTGTTCCTGACAGTACACGCACAGTGTTCGTGCGACAGTTGGGTATGACTGATAAAATGTACAGCCTGTATAATCTTTCCCTGATAACAAACCTCTGAGCTATTGACTATGTCTGATTAGTTTCCCCCAATGTGGACAACTGGGAAAATATATGTAAACAAAAAACAGGCCTAGCACTGAGGGACATAATGGGATCAGGGCCGGTGGGGGCCACTGTGGCGTCGGGGGTCAAATACTTTAGTTATCAAAAGGGGAAAAGATGGGGAAAACTCTTCACGTATTGAGGCATGGGAATGTCATTCTGGCTTTATATATCGTTTAACTTTACCGACCAGAGTGCTCTGTTTTGTGGCTTATTGAACATACATTGTTGGGCTTCCCTGGTGGTCCAGTGGTTAGGGGTCCTCAGGCCAATGCAGGGGATACAGGTTCAATCCTTGCTCTGGGAAGATCCCACAAGCCTCGTGGCAACTACGCCCATGTACCATGCCTACCGAGCCTGCGCTCTAGAGCCCAGGAGCCTCAACTACTGAGCCCACACACCCCAAGTACGGAGGTCCAAGTGCCTTGAGCCTGTTCTCTGAAACAAGCCTCCACAATGAGAAACCTGCACACTGCAGCTGGAGAACAGCCCCTCCGTGCCACAACTGGGGACAAGCCTGTGCAGCAACAAAGACCCAGCGCAGCCAAAAACAAAGAAGTATTTTTTAAAAACCCATACATTGTACATCTGGTTTGGCCATTTGAGGAGAAGGACGCATTTACCAATCAAAACAGTCTTTCGCTCAGGCATCCGAGGTAAAAGAAGGTGGCTGTTGTGGACGTGATTTCAGACATGATTGTGTATGGCTGAGAACTTGAATCTTCTGAACTGTACGGGACTTACAGACACTGGAAAGCATTCTCAAAACAGCATCTGCTAGCAGCTGCCAACAGCAACCTTGCTGTCTGAAGGTCTCCTCTTATAATCGTGAACCTTTTCCCTTAACTTTAGGAACAGTAGTGACAAGAGGGCTCAAACTATAGACTCTTAGCAGAAGGCACCAGATTCTTTAGGTATATATTAATACCCTGGAAAAAGTGAAACCCAAATAAATAGAGTAATTCAAAACACTGCTTGGGTTACAAGACATTTGCAGAGAGGACCCTCTCCATAACTTGCTGTCCTGGGTGCCATATGGAATAGGAAGACTCCTTTGGGAAACACCTCAAGGGTACATGCTTATCGTTATCCTAACTGTGATATGTTTATTAATTTTCAAATGCTGGTCTGGGTGCTATGACAAAGCCATGAAAATCAGAGGTAACATTTTCATAATACAAAATACTGATGCTGAGGGTGGGATTCAAGAATTCTTTGAAAGTCAGTGGCTTCTTCTTCTCTAATCCTGGAAAACTGACTTCACCCTGTTCAGCACGAAGCAGCCACAGCTCTCATTGCCCCGTTCTCCTTCTCAGAACTGAGAAGTATCAAAGCAAAGGGGGGAATTGGAACCGAGCTGGATCCTATCTGCCCCATCCCCTCTGCTGCAGCTCCTCCCTGAAGCACCTAGATAACACTATCTCTGCACACTTCCAGCGTTGTTTCACAGATGCTAAAACCCCCACCAAAGGGAAGAAGCCAAGTACTTGATGACCATGAGCACGTAGCCCCCAGGCTTATGCAGCCTAAGGGCTGATGATGTTGACTCCCGTGACACTGCCCTGCTGCCTCACCATCAGCCAGAGGACTGTGCACAGGTTGGTCACATACCCCAGGACTCCCCTCCCTCACGCTGCCTTTAAACATCCTTTGCTGAAACCCATCAGAAGAGCTGGGGCTTTCTGAGTATTAGCTGTTCCAGACTCTTGGTATGGTGCCTTACAATAAACACAGAACTTTCCTTCACCACCCCAGCATCAGTTGATTGGCTTTACTGTGAGCAAGTGGACCCAAGTTTTGGTTTGGTAACACCTCCAGCACGTGTGTACCATTTCAAATGCCCACTGTTGCTGTCTGAGACCACTGGACGGTCTGCACCCTAACTCTGGGTGTTAGGGATCTAAGTCTGTCTACTAAAAACTAATCTAATCTATGGGAACTTCCCCGGTGGTCCAGCAACTAAGACTTCACGCTCCCAATGCCAGGGGCCCCAGTTCGATCCCTGGTTGGGGAACTAGATCCCACATGCCACAACTAAAGAGTCTGCGTGCCACAACTAAAAATCTCGTGTGTCGCAACCAAGATCCGGTACAGCCAAATAAAAACAAATATTTAAATGTAAATAAATAAAATATTTATTTTATCAAACCCAGGTCTCCTGCATTGCCGGCGGATTCTTTACCAGCTGAGCCACAATGGAAGCCCAATATTTAAATATAAATAAATAAACACTCATCTGCGGTATTGGAAGTTAGGGTAGCAGCTGGGTGACAGTGATTGGGAGGGGCACAATGGGAGCTTTGGGGTGTTGTTGATGTCCTGTTTCTTGATCTGAGGAGTGGTTAAACAGATACTTGCAGTTTCTCAAAGTTCATTGAGTGGTATACTTATGAGGGTTGCAGTTTCTATATGTTATCTTTTAATGAAAAGTTCGAACTATTTCCTCTCCTCCCTAATATGATGAGTGACAAAACAGCATCCCGTGATTGTTTTATTTTGAAGGTAGAGCCTTCCTTTGTTGGCACATTGGTCTTCTGGATTCCTTCTTCTGGAATCCTTTATTCCCAAGGCTCATGAGAACGCTTTACCTGACAGAAGCTGCCTTTTCTCAGACAGAGGAGAGAAGGACCTTGGCTTTCCCTGGGCACAACTACCTGCAGCCTTTCAGGGTAGGTGACGTCCACCCTGTTTTATAGTTTAGGAGGCAGGGGCTGGGAGCAGCGCGGGGACCTGCCCAAGGTCAGGAAATTGTCTGACTGCAGAGCTCTGCCTTCCTTGCTACCATTTAAGCTGCTCCTGTGACAGGCCAATAACCTCAGATATGCAGATGACACTACCCTTATGGCAGAAAGTGAAGAGGAACTCAAAAGCCTCTTGATGAAAGTGAAAGAGGAGAGTGAAAAGGTTGGCTTGAAGCTCAACATTCAGAAAACAAAGATCATGGCATCTGGTCCCATCACTTCATGGGAAATAGATGGAAAAACAGTGGAAACAGTGTCAGACTTTGTTTTTTTGGGCTCCAAAATCACTGCAGATGCTGATTGCAGCCATGAAATTAAAAGACGCTTGCTCCTTGGAAGGAAAGTTATGACCAACCTTGATAGTATATTAAAAAGCAGAGACATTACTTTGCCAACCAAGGTCCGTCTAGTCAAGGCAATGGTTTTTCCCGTGGTCATGTATGGATGTGAGAGTTGGACTGTGAAGAAGGCTGACCGCCGAAGAATCGATGCTTTTGAACTGTGGTGTTGGAGAAGACTCTTGAGAGTCCCTTATACTGCAAGGAGATCCAACCAGTCCATTCTAGAGGAGATCAATCCTGGATGTTCATTGGAGGGACTGATGCTAAAGCTGAAACTGCAATACTTTGGCCACCTCATGCGACGAGTTGACTCACTGGAAAAGACTCTGATGCTGGGAAAGGTTGGGGGCGGGAGGAGAAGGGGACGACGGAGAATGAGATGGCTGGATGGCATCACCGACTCTGTGGACATGAGTTTGAGTGAACTCCGGGAGTTGGTGATGGACAGGGAGGCCTGGCGTGCTGTGATTCATGGGGTCGCGGAGAGTCGGACACTACTGAGCGACTGAACTGAACTGAACTGAACTGTGACAGGCCTTGGCTAACCACGCAACAGGCATGATCTCAGTCCCTGCAACAGCCGGTGAAGTAGCTATGTGTATATGTGTGTCTGACTCTGTGACTCCATGGGCTGCAGTCCACCAGGCTCCTTGGTCTATGGGATTCTCCAGGCAAGAAAACCAGAGTGGGCTGCCATTTCCTTTTCCAAAGGATCTTCCCGACCCAGGGATTGAACCCACATCGGCAGTGGATTCTTTACCACTGAGCCACCTGGGAAGCCCATAAGAACTAAGAAGTAGCTATAGTGCCATCCTCTGCTACAGATAATACAGGGGCTCGAAAGTTACATAACTTTCTCAGCTGACTCTGTTCGTAAGTGGAAGAGCACGCTGAGTCCAGGTCTGCCTGGCTGTAAACCCATGATGAGGCAGTGCTATCCAGGAGAACCTTGTATGGCGGTGGGAATGCTCCATATCTGTGCTGATCATACAGCAGCCACAAGTCACATGTGGCTGTTCAGACCTTGAAATGTGACCAGTGCCATGGCGGGTATGAAGTTTTCTTATTTTTCATTAAATTGAGTAGCCTGTATTGGACAGCCCAACTATGAGGAATGAGGTGGGGGAAGGAGAAAAAGTCACAGATCATAGGCACGGATGGCAGAGCAGCCGCCCCTTGGGAAACTCTCCAGCCTACCAGGAGGGACCCACGTGCAGAGGTCCTGACAGAGCCCACACACAACCAGGACTTGTTGGGGCACCAGAACCACACCCTGAGCAAAGAGCCAGGGCTTTGTAATGACATGGAGCCTTAATCAGCCTCTTAACCTAGGACTTAGGTTTCCTCATGTATAAAATGGGTATCAAAATAGGGCTGGTTTTAAGAGCGAATGACATAAAACACAGTGCCCGGCACATAACTGGCTTTCGATCAGCTATTTAACAACCATACTACTATCACAACTATTACCAATGATCATGTCATTATTGATCACAAATATTATTGTTGATCACAACTAGTATTATTCATTTAAACGTCTATGTTTTTTTCATTATGTAAAAGTAGAGCACATTCATGCTAGTAATTTAAGCAATGCAGATGAGTATAAAGTGTGACTTAAAAAATCTCCAAATACTCTAACCCCAAATCTCTCTGCAAGATGAAACCTTTGTAAGTAGTTTCCTACCCACCCACCCAAGAACTGTCTCCACTTCCATAAACATCTAGAACAACTCTCTCCTTTTGAAAAATGCAAACATAAAACACACTCTTTGGTAATTTGCTGTTCTCACCTTACAACGTCTCGAAGACATCTTTTCACACAAGCACATTCAGGTTCAGTGTATTATTTTACTGTTTGCATAACGTTTCCCGGTAAATGTCATTCATGACTTTTTTATTTTGTACGTCCTTACTGAGGCACATTTAGGATGCTACCTCTTATTTTGCTGTTGTGAGCATTTTACATATGGCCTTCTGTGTGCCCACCTGGAGGGGAAATTCTTACCAGGAGGATCACTGGGTCAGTGGTTGGGGCATTTTCAATGGTGATGGATCTTGGCATATGTACAATCTCATTTTAACCTCTCAGGAGCACTGAACTTTAAAGGAATGTTTTGAAAAAAGACTTCTCAAGTCATGCTAATAATCAGCCCTGGAATTTGTTTGCTGGGTGGGTTTGGAATTTGAGAATAGATTTTTTTGTTTTTCTTTAAGCAGATCTGGTTTCTAAAATCTCTCTGGTGCAGGGATGTGGATGGGGCCAAGAGGGGACTTTACGGCGGGGTGGGGTGGGGTGGGGTGGGGGGACGGGAGGGTTGGGGGGAGTCGGGGGTGGGGGGTGCACCTTGAGGGCAAGGAGTGGGCCTCACTAATCCCAGCTCTGATTGCCTGGGAGGATCTGAGAGTGAGTACTCAGCTTCCCTGGGAGGCCAGTCTTGTAGGAAGCACAGCTTTGCTGCTTATGTACAAGTAACACTCCAGGGGAGCCTGTGGCTTGGGGTGGGGAAGGGTGGAGAGAGGAGACGCCCACAAGGCCCTTGCCAAAGACTGGACAATGGCATTCATCAGCCAGCAAAATCCAAACGGCCTGCAAATGTAAGAAAAGATACTTGACCTCTCCAGAAACTGAGGAAATGCACACTCAGTTAACAATGGAGTATTGGTTTTCACCTGTCAGACTGGCAGCAATTAAAACAAAATGGTACCTAGTGCTGGAGAGTGCTGGACACCTGGTGTGGGGCGATGGCCACGCAGGTGCTCACCTGCAGGGAGGACCATGCCAGTGTCTATGCCACCCATCCCTAGGAATTTGTGTTAGTAGCCGAACATATACGCCAAGAAGCATTGTCCAGGATTTGCATTAACCAGCATTATTCATAATAATGAGAGCTTTCCTCATGGCTCAGTGGTAAAGAATCCACCTGCCAATACAGGGGACATGGGTTTGATCCTGGATCTTGGAAGATCCCACGTGTCGTGGAGCAGCTAAGCCTGGCTGCCACAACCACTGAGCCCACGTTCCACAACAACTGAAGTCCGAGTGCTCCAGAACCCGTGCTCTGCAGCAAGAAAAGCCACTGCAGTGAGAAGCCCATCACACCGAAGCCAGACAGTAGCTCCCACGCACAACTAGAGAAAAGCCCTCGCAGCAATGAAGACCCAGCACAGCCAGAAATAACAAATAAAATTCATAACAGTAAAAAACATCGGCAAAAAGATAAATGTCTAGATAGGGGTCTAGTTAAGCTGTGTTATCTCCATAAAATGTAATGATCTGTGGCTACAATTGATGCTGTAGATCTGTGTTTACTAACACAGAAGATACCCAATACCTATATGTGGGAAAAGTCACTTCATTATCAAATATGCAGTGTTATGTTATGGATTTATTGTCTTATATATACATATCAGTTCAGTTCAGTCACTCAGTTGTGTCAGACTCTTTGCGACCCCATGGACTGCAGCACACCAGGCCTCCCTGTCCATCACCAACTCCCAGAGTTTACCCAAATTCATGTCCATTGAGTCGGTGATGCCATCCAACCATCTCATCCCTTCTCCTCCTGCCTTCAATCTTTCCGAGCATCAGGGGCTTTTCAAATAAGTCAGTTCTTCACATCAGGTGGCCAAAGTATTGGAGTTTTAGCTTCAACATCAGTCCTTCCAATGAAGACCCAGGACTGATTTCCTTTAGGATGGATTGGATGGATCTCCTTGCAGTCTAAGGGACTCTCAAGAGTCTTCTCCAACACCACAGTTCAAAAGCTTCAGTTCTTCAGTGCTCAGCTTTCTTTATAGTTCAACTCTCACATCCATACACGACTACTGGAAAAACCATAGCCTTGATCAATATGGATATGTTTGAATATATAGATATTGGTATTATGTGTACATCTCTATATGTATTTTATGTGAACTTATGTGGAAAATGTTTGGAAGAATATGAATGAATGCCCTATGATTATACTCAAGTGGTAGGGAATTTTATTTACTCATTAATTCATTTTTGTAATTCTCTGCACTTCCTTGGAGTTTTATTTTTTTTGCAATGAACTTGTATTGTTTTTATAATAGAATAATTTGTTAATATTAGCTTAGGAAACAAAGTTAACAACTCTGTTTTAAATGTATTAGCCAATCTAAATGCAAATCTTATCCCCTCATACTAAGACAGCCTCTAGCTCTTGTTCACATTAGAAGCACCCTCTGATCCCAGGACTATCTTTAATTATAATAATAAAGACAAGAGGAAGAGTTAAGATAATGATGTCCATTTATTGAGCACATCCTGTGTGCCAGACACTGGTGGGCACTTCATACACACTCTCTCACTGGATCTTCACAGTGGCCCAGGACATAGCCACTCTCATGGCTTTGATCTCCCAGTCTCCCCTGAAGTGGGGACTCCAGGCAGGTGATTTCTTGAGGGAGAGCTCTCATAGGAAATCTGTGAAGCAGTAGGGAGGGAAGCAGGATGGGGCAGGAGAAGTTAAGCAAGGATGTGGGTTCAGCTGACGTCTTGGTTCAACGTGATTCCATGAAGTGATACCACAGCTCTGCCCCACTCTGAGGCAAGGACACTGGGCTCTTATTCTGCCCTATCAGTTGGTTACTGGCTATAGGACAACAGGAAAGCATAACCAGGGAGGTGGGGTCAACCTCCCAAATGTCTCCAGGTGACGTCCCTCCCATCAGCGAGGGCAACTGTTTTGAGGAGAGTGAGCTGTTAGCAGCAGATGCTTACAGCAGCTAGGAGATGGCTGTGCTGGACCAGTAAAGGGGATGTGGGTGGAGCACCAACCCTCTACATATTATTATCCTCATTTTATAGATGGGGAAACTATGACTCAGAGAGGTGAAGTAACTTGCCCCAGGTTACACAGCTAACCTTCCAGTAGTCAAGTATGGATGAGAAAGTTGGACCATGAAGAAAGCAGAGCACCGAAGAATTGATGCTTTTGAACTGTAGTGTTGGAGAAGACTCTTGAGAGTCCCTTGGACTGCAAGGAGATCCAACCAGTCCATCCTAAAGGAGATCAGTCCTGGGTGTTCATTGGTAGGACTGATTTTGAAGCTGAAACTCCAATACTTTGGCCACCTGATGCGAAGAGCTGACTCATTTGAAAAGACCCTGATGTTGGGAAAGATTGAAGGCAGGAGGAGAAGGGGATGATGGGATGAGATGGTTGGATGGCATCACTGACTCGATGGACATGAGTTTGAGCAGGCTCCAGGAGCTAGTGATGGACAGGGAAGTCTGGCGTGCTGCAGTCCATGGGGTCACAAAGAGTCAGACACAACTGGGCAACCAAACTGAACTGAACACAGCTAACAAGAGACAGAAGCAGGGTTTGAACTCAGATCTGAAGTCCTAGCTCTGAACCTTGAAACTAGACTGCTGGTAATTCCACAGAGGGAAAGGGGATTGAGGCTGTGGGAGTGTACCATCCCACACCCCCTGCCCACTGAGTGCCCCAACACGCACTTTCTGTGCATCACATTAGCATCTTGGCTGATAGTCAGTTCCAACCCGGGCTTTTGAAGAAGGGAGCCACAGAAAGCCTTTGTGTTCCAGCTGAGGTCCCTGAAGCTTGTATGTCAGTGGAGCTGGTTGCTAGGAGATACTTCTCAAGAAAGTTTCCTTTGGAAAATGAGCCCAGGCTCTGCCCACAGCCCCAAGTTATTGTACCTTGGAGAGAGACATTCTACCACTTGTTCCCCTCAAGGCACTGCAGCAGATCCAATTCCTCCTCCAACTGCTCCTTCTGGACCCCAGCTCAGAGAGGATCCTGGCTGAGAACAGCTCCTGTACCAGACAAACTAAGAAGCCTGGAGAGAAAGGGCCCTTTGAGATGACCTACCTGTTTTCCCCATTATATAAATGGGGAAACTGAGGCACAGGGCTTCGAGGGACTCCACAGTGAGTTGGTGATAGGGTCATGACTCATCTCTGTCGCTACTGCACGAGCAGCCCTCCCACCCCAAGCCCTGCTGGGTGACACAGAAAGAACTCAGTATATGGAGACAGAGGACATTTCCCTTTATTTCTTTACCCTTGGGTTTCAAAGCCTTCTGGGGGACAAATGATTACTTTGCTCAAGTGGAGAAGAACAACTGCGTTCATTGGGCATCTGCTAAGTGCCAAATCCTGGAATAGGTGTTTTCGGGTCTGTATCGGCTAAACTGACCTCTGGACTGCCTTAGGATCACTGTCTACTGCCTGTAGGATCTACTTGACTAAGGGCCACATTTTTCCGGTTTTTATTTTTGTTTTTTGCATGTCTAGAAAATTTAGCTCACATACTGGATGTTTGTGTGTGTACGTGTGCATGTGATGTGTTGTAGGGACTCTGGGTTCTGTTTTCTTTTGAATAGTGTTAAATTTTATGTTAGCAGACAGTTCAATTAACAGTTGATCCCTTTGAAATCTCATGGGCTTGGTTTTACACTTTGCTAGGGAGGAGCTAATGGCAACCCACTCCAGTACTCTTGCTTGGAAAATCCCATGGGTGAAGGAGTCTGGTAGGCTGTAGTCCATGGGGTCATGAAGAGTCGGACACAACTGAGCAACTTCACTTTCACTTTTCACTTTCACACATTGGAGAAGGCAATGGCAACCCACTCCAGTGTTTTGCCTGGAGAATCCCAGGGACGGAGGAGCCTGGTGGGGTCGCACAGAGTCAGACACGACTGAAGTGACTTAGCAGCAGCAGGGAGAAGCTAAGCCCAAGTTCCTTCCCAAGCCTGCCTAACTTGAAAAGTCTCGCCTCCCAACTCCCTCCTCTGAGGACCTGGAAGGATTTGGCTTTAGGCTGTGTTTGGGCAGGTCTGGAACTGCTTTACACTAGAGCACAGCCCCACTTGTAGGACCTGGCCTTTCTCCTGTCTTGGCCTGATGCCTGGGGTGAAGGTCGGTCCCATGTCTCCCGGCACTGCCTGACTTGAAGTATCTCAGTCTGCTCTCAACGCCCTGCCAGCTGCCCTCTGGCAAACCTCAGATAGTCCTGCTCTGGGCTGGCATAGCCAAACCTTTAGACAATGACTTGAGGGTCCTGGGAGACCGCACAGACTTCTGGGCCCCCTGGCTCTGCAGCTCCCTCCCCTCCAGTGTCTTGGCCTGTACATTCCTTCTTTGGTTGCCCAAATTCTGATCGCTGCCTCTTGCACTCAGCGGGACGGTCGTGCTCTGTTTGGTCCCCTGCGCACTGAGCCATGCTCTGGGAATCGTCCCAGGATGAAAGACAAGGTGAGGGGCTCACCTGGTGAGTTTCCCTTCCCTCAGAATCGAAGCGCCAGTGGTGCTGGCTTTCCTGGTGGCTCAGATGGTAAAGACTCTGCCTGCAGTGCAGGAGACCTGGCTTTGATCCCTGGGTCGGGAAGATCCCCTGGAGAAGGGAACGGCTACCCACTTCAGTATTCTTGCCTGGGAAATCCCATGGACAGAGGAGCTGGTGGGCTATAGTCCATGGGGTGGCAAAGAGTCAGACACGACCGAGGCGACTCACACACACACGCACACACACACACACACACACACACACGCACGGTCCACTGTCTGAGAGCAGCTGCCTTTTACTTTGCCAGGTGCTGTGATATTTTGGGTTGGTCTGGTACCAGTTTCTCCATCATGGCTGAGCAGTGTCTCTCCCTGTATGTATCTTGGAATACTTACAAGATCCCTGAGAAAAAGGATCGATACCCTCATTTAACAAGTGAGGGAATCACGGTGTGTGTGGACACAGTAACACGCCCAAGTGGCAGAGCTGGAGAGCTGAAAACCGGGCCCACGTGTTGCCCCAGTACAGCCCCTGCTTTCAGTGGAAAAGCTAAAATCAAAACCCCATTTCACTGACCCCATCACCAAAACAGCAGTTTTTTTCTGAGCCCACTTACATATTTTCCTGTGTCCCATCTCTCTTCATGAACCTGTATTCCTGTTTCTGCCACTGACCCCCTGGTATGCGTGATCATCATCCTCCATATGGACGATTATGGTCATCCCCAAGTGGGCTTCCAGTGCTTTCTCCCCAGAACACGTTTGCTGACTTGCTTCCTTGCTCTGCTGCCTTCGGTGGCTCCCTACGACCCACAGCAGCACTTCCCAAAATGAAGTACTGAGAACTGCTCCTTAGGGGATGCTGTAGCCCGCAGCTCTGCTTGCAAAGATTCTCAGCTGGAAGTGCAAACACGCAGGGGCTCTGCAGGAAAGACACTTGTTTAGCAGGCCTTAACCCAGACTGCTGGCCCTGAAACTGCTGGCTCAGCTAACACCTGCTAAAATCTTGTGGAAGGCACTGGAAAATGTTGGACCACAGAGTCAAGGTTAGTCTTGCTGTCTGCATTTCAGTCTTCCTACATTTCAGCCTCCTGTCTCAAGTTCATTGCTGATGACTTCTTGTCACAAGCCCTGCTCTCGCCCACACCTGTCTCCCTTCCAGGTCTAAGGATGATGTAAGTCTGCAGCCCCTGGTGGTTTCTTTGAGGGGGGACTGGCCTAGAAACGGGACCGACCAGAGCAAAGAGCAGTCATGTCGGAGAGGGACTAGGTTTTGAAGACTTTGTGAAGACCTTGGATCCAGCCTCACCTGAAGCCATTACTCCTGGCTTTTCTGCTACAAGAGCCACTAAATTATCTTTTATTTCCTCTTAACTCAGGGCTCCTACAAAAGAGCACTTGGCTGGTATATTTTCCCAACTGTCTGACAAGTTTTCTGAGATTGAGCACGATGTCCTGCCCATCTCTGCCCTGCCTCTAGACCTGTGGAACTAAGGGTCGGGGGGTTCAGATGTTTCTTAAACATGAGTCATTGTCCCATGAGGGCCACTTTTCTTGGCCCAGCATATGACCAGGAGTTGGCAACGTGAGAGTTACTTCACAGTTGCCAGCTCTGAGCTTTCTCCTGGAGGGTGGGGGTGAGGAGACTGGTGGGATATCTCAGAGTAACCCTGCCTTCTGTTTTCACACCTCGCTATAACCCCCTCCCTCTGAGTGTGGATGGGATCTGTGACTTGATCCTAACACTGGACTATGGCAAAGGTGATGGCACGCCACACAGAACTATGGTAATGGTGTGTGGGTGTGTGTGGGTGTCTTGCTAACATGCAGTGCCACAGAGATTCTCCTTGCTGACTTGATGGAGTCAGAGTAGACCTGCTGAGACATACACAAGGCCGGGAACGGCTTGCAGCCTCTGGAACTGTGGGTGGCCTCAAAGAGTGGAGGACAACCTCCAACCAGCAACCAGCAAGCCTCTGGGCCCTCTGTCCTACAACCACAGGGAACTGAACTCTGCAAACAACCTGAATGAGCTCAGAAGTAGATTCTGCCCCAGTCAGCTCCAGATGAGAGCCCAGCCTGACCAATCCCTCGTGAGGTTCTGAGCAGAGGATGAGGCTGAGTGAGGCTAGGGCTCCAGCCCATGGGAACTGTGACAGATACGGAAGCTGCAGGTTCTGTAGCAATCTGTAACACTGCAACAGAAAACCAGTGGGCTTTGGAGAGTGAGAGGCCTGGCTTTTGTTTCTGCCTTGCTTGCCAGCAGTGCGACCTCATGTGAGTCCCATCATCTCTCCAAGCCCCTGTGTTTTCCTTTCTGAACAGGAGTAGATTTGGGAGAATTAAGCAAAAGCATGTAAAACACCCAGAAGGGTCTAGAACAGAGTAGATGCTCAATAAATAGCAGTTAAGAGTTATGACTAATTTTCTTCATTCACTTAAAAAATTGTTTTAATACTTATCATAATTACTTCGATACACAGAAAAAATAATTTTGCTTCAAATAGTTAAGGGCATTTCCTTATCTGGGCTTCCCTGGTGGCTCAGATGGTAAAAAAGAAAAAAAAAAAAGAAATACATCTGCCAATAAAGGAGACACAGGTTCGACCCCTGGGTGGGGAAGATCCCTGGAGAAGAAAATAGCAACCCACTCCAGTATTCTTGCCTGGGAAATCACACGGACAGAGGAGCCTGGCAGGCTACAGTCCACGGGGTCACAAAGAGTCAGACACGACTTTCACTTTCCTTATCTAAGAGCACAGAGCTTATCAGCAGAGTCAGATGACCACCGGACAATCCCATGTGGGTCTCTTTCCGGAACAGCCCCTTCCTCACACCTGGAGTAACACCAGCTGCCCAACAACTACGCTAAGAGCCAGACACCTGACCTCCACCAAACCTGCAAGGTGGGGGTCATTATTCCCATGTTGCAGATGAAGAAACTAGGGCTCAAAAAGGTTGAGTCACTTGCCCAGCATCCCACAGCTACATGTGGTGGAGCTGGGGTTTGGTTTCAGCACCTGCAAGAAACCACCTATTCCACAACATCCAAACCTGGCCTGGATTCTCCCTCCCTTGTTCCCTGTGGGGGTGGCCTGGGGGACACTGGGGCTTTCTGGAACAGGGCAGGGACAAGGAAATCAGCAGTGAGGCCTGGCCCCAGATCCCGTTACACCAGGGGAGATTGCGTTTCCCCCGTTCCGGCGCCATGAGTGGGGCAGAGAGGCGGGCAGGCAGCCACTTCCCTGGTTATTCAAGTAGAAAATTACAGGTGCCCAGAATAGCCTGGGCATTCTTTTATTTATGAATAAGCGGCGGGTCCATGGAGCTGGAATGGGGGCTTACATGTATTTTTTCCACTGGCCACGTTCCCAAGATCGGCAGGGATCCTTAGTTCTCTCAGGGGACTTTCTGGGGAGCCAGGGGAGCTAGCCAGATTGGGCTGTTTTCAGGGCACGATCGTGGGAAAAGGAGAGACAGCCATGTCCTTCTTGCTGTGTGACCTTGGGCAAATGGCTTAGCCCAAATGAAGCAAATGGCTTCATTTCTTTTATAAAATGGGGTGGGTGCCGAACTTATAGAAATATGTTACTTTCTTCTGAGCATAAAATTAACACTTGCTCATTGTTGACAATGTAGAAAGCACACAAAAAATCACACAATGACCATTATATCCCCCATAGCTAAGATAATCAAGGTTGACATTTGGTACATACACCCTTCCAGTCTTTCTATGCTTTCTATGTATATAGAAAAAATAAATACACAGGCAAACCAGGCAATCCTAAAGGCATTCAACCCTGAATATTTACTAGAAAGACTGATGCTGAAGCTCCAATACTTTGGCCACCTGATGCAAAGAGCCGACTCATTGGAAAAGACCCTGATGCTGGGAAAGATTGAAGGCGGGAGGAGAAGGGGATGACAGAGGATGAGATGGTTGGAGGGCATCACCAACTCAATGGACATGAAATTGAGCAAACTCTGGGAGATAGTGAAGGTCAGGGAAGCCTGGCGTGCTGCAGCCCATGGGGTTGCAAAGAGTCAGACATGACTGTGCGACTGAACAACAGTGAAGGCCCAATACCCAAGCATCTGTGCTCTAGAAATGGAACCCTCACTTACAATCAATAAAGGGTTACAGAGCGCTGCCCCAGGCCCTGGGGGCTTGAAGGCCAGTTCTCCCCAACACTTCCCATTTTCTGTTTCTCCAGCCCTGTGCAGACCACCCCAACCACAAACCATCAGGATGGTTAGTGAGGTGGTAAAGACATTTTTCCAGCTCCCAGAAGTGGATGTGGGGCCTGGGGTCTCCTGGGGGGACACCTTCCAGACCCGAGGCACAGATGGGCTGGCCTGGGCATGGCTGCTGACCCCTTCTCTCCTCCCTGGAGGGTCAGTGTGGGGAGCTGCCACCTTCTCCCAGGGCTGGGTCTCGAATAGTTAATATGTGAAGTGCTGAGAACTGGCGCCTGACTCAGTCCGCTGGTCAATACATCTTAGCTGTCTCCATGACTGTTACCTCATTATTATTCCTAGTTGGGAGCTAGACAGCCTGAGGCTGTTCCTTGTGGAGACTTTGTATTGAAGCTCAGGAGGCAACAGTTCAAGCTCTTGCAGGATGGAAGTCATGACAGCACTGATGACAGCCACTTCCTGTGTCAGACGCGGCATGGAGCCGGGTGGGCAGGAATTGCGTCTGATTCCTGCTCTGCTGACTCATCGGGCTTGCTGCCTGCAGCCTCCACATTATCAATAGATGGCCACCACTAGTCCCCATTCACAGATGATGAAACTGAGGTGGAGAGGGGTTAAGTAACTCTCCCAAGGTTGCACAGCGGGCAGGTGGCAAACAGGGGCTGCAGCCCAGGTTTGTCTGGTGCAGGATCCCTCATCCGGGAGGCTCGGTCTGTTGGGATGAGGAAGGCCTGGTCCCTGCCCCCAGGTGCTCACTGCCTGGTGGCTGAATTCTGCCCCAATCTGGAACTTTCCCAAGTTCCTTGGGTTTCCTGAGGGTTAGCGGAAGAAAGCTGTGGGCCCTGTGGGGTCAAGACTGCCTTGGTGTCGATCCCTATCGTGACACCTCCTAGCTCTGTCACCCATTTAGGTGTGGGACACAGTGACTGCTCAGTAAGCCCAGCTCTTGGTAAACTGACATTGCTCCCAGAGGACTCACTGAATGTCCCAGGGCCGCCGTGCTTTCCGCCTGAGTGCTGGGCAAAGCTGTGGCTGCTTCAGCTCAAGGAAACATGGGCCTCCCCCAGCATGTGGGGTTGATGGCTATGTGCCAGATAAAGGTGTCCCAAGTCTGGGCTGCTCCATACACGAGCCTTGCTATAAAAAGAGGTGGCTGGACAGGGAGGGTGTGTGTGGGGGCCGGGGGTATGTGTGTGAGACAGTCACCCAGTCATGTCCGAATCCTTGCGACCCCATGGACTGTAGCCCACCAGGCTCCTCTGTCCATGGGATTCTTCAGGCAAGAATACTGGAGTGGGTTGTCATGCCCTCCTCCAGGGGATCTTCCCAACCCAGGGATCGAACCCGGGTCTCCTGCACTGCAGGCAGATAGATTCTTTACTGTCAGGGAGGGCATAGTTCTGCCCAAAGAATCCCAAATCTGCTATATCCTCTCTCTGACCACCTTAGGTTAGGCAGGTTCTCTTGCCTTTCTGCAGCACGTGTTTACGGGCAGTTCCCTGGAGGAAACTCAGCCCAGAGAGCCGTGACAACCTGATCTAGAGACGCAAGGGAACTGCTGCTTCAGGGCATGCTCCCTGGCTCTGGGAACCACCACTGCACCGGGTGGTGATGCTGGGGCAGGCCCACAGCTGAGGGAGTGGGCCGTGAGACTGCCGCCCGCCTGGGTCTGATTCCCGCGTTCACCACTGCCCTGCTGTGTGACCTGGGGCCCGGCCCCTAACCTCTCTGGAGTTCAGGTTCCCATCTGTATAGTGGGGACAACAGTAGTACCGACATCATGAGCTTGCTGTGAGATGGTACCTGGCGCATCATAATCACTCACTAGATGGGATATTATTATTTCCTTGAAAGAAAGTTATTTGAAGTCCTGTGGGTCCAAGTTGCCAAAGTGCTCAGTATGAGAATGAAGAATGAGTCGAGTCACATTCTGGAGATGATGTTTTCTACAGCTGAGATTCTCGCCTCTGGGAAACGAGCTCCCTCCAAGACCTGACCTGGCCCTGCTCCCTCTTCTTGGGGAGTCTGAACATCTGCATATACACATAGCATTTTATATGTTACTGCATAGAAACCCACTCATGAGCCTAACAGTGGATTTTATCCCAAGGAAAGGACAAGGGGTGTGCGCCAAAATACATCTACTACAACGCGGAAGTACAAAAAAACAAAGTAAATACCTCCAAATCAAGGACTGGCTAAGCACACCGTGGTAGGGCCACATTCACGGGACACGACACATCACGAGAAAGGAGCTACAGCCAAGGGTGTGTGTGATCTACTGCGGAGTGTGGGGGGCAAGGCCTCACCGGTCCGCCTCACCACACAGTGACAGCGTGGAAACCACCAAGTCTGAAAGGATCCGTACCGCGTGTCAGCAGTGGTTATGCTGGATGCAAGGATAACGGGTGATTTTATTTTTGTTTTCCTTTTCTGTACTTTATGAGTTTTCTAGTATTTGAGTAATAAATGAGAAAACTTTTAAGTTAGAGGAGCAAAGTCCACTTTTAAAAATGATGCATATGGAGTGTTGTGGAAAGTTAGGAAAATAAAGAGGGAAAAAAGCCAATTCATCTGGCTTTGATCACATGTGGCTGCTAGTACAACCTGTTCCCTGCAAGGAAGCAAATCTGCTTGGCCTTCCTCTCTCACTCCCCGGCCTCTGGTAGAGCACAGGGATCCATTTCTCCTATCACAGTCCCTGTTGCTGCCCCCACTCCTGGGCTTCAGTTATCATCTCTCTGAAGGATACACACTGCTGATGGTTGGCAGCTCCGCATGACCAGCCGGAAGGAGCTGACCAACTCTGATCAGATAGAACAACAAATAGTAAGCAGCCCTTTGCTAAGCCTTTACAATGTGTCGAGTGCTGTGTTTGGTAGGTTCTGTTATTAACCCAGTTTCATACATGGAAAAACTGAGGTCAAGGAGGTAGCCGACGTCATGAAGCTAGTGAGCAGGAGAGCTAGAACTCAAACCGAGGTTCTCCTGACTTCACGGCCGGGGCCCGAGATGTGAAGCTACTGCTGACTCCCAGCTGGCTAGCCTCAGACACGTCTCACGCCCAGCTGCTTGGCCCAGTTCCCCCAACCTCTGCCCCCGCCCTGTTCTCTCCTACAGCACTCTCCCCTGCCCTAGTCCTGCCCAGCTTCTGCCTGTGCCCCTTCACCTGGAATCCCCCTTCACCTGGAACATTGTCACTCTCCCCTTGGCCTGGTACATCCCTCCAGGGGTCTGCTTAGATAGCACCTTCTCCAGGAAGTCTTCCCTGATGGCTCCCCTGCCAGGGTAGGGTACCTCCAGGCCATGACCCCCCCTGTGGGGTGGTGAGCCTGGGAGGAGGCCAGGAGACTGTCACCACACAGCCCTGCCAAGGAGCCCAGCCTCCCAGGACGGCCAAGCCCTTGCCCTGGGATGGTGGCAGGAAGTGGAGGCAGAAAGCTTGGGCCCTGAGGGCCAGTCCACGGCCTGTGTGTCACATCTGCGCCCGACAGTCTTCAGTCTCAGCTCCTGAAGGTGCCCACAGCTCCTGGGGATGCAGGCCCAGGCTTTGTAGCTGGGAGGCTCCTGGCTGTGGGCAAAGCAGGGGCAGGGGAGTGCCCACAGGCCACATGCCAGTGGACAGGACCGGGCCAGCGCAGTCACCCTGGGACATCTTCCTCTCCCCCAGGTTCACCTGGCTGAGCCTGGATGAGGCGTCCCTGGAAAAACTGCCATTGGAACTTTCCACTGACTCTTTCCTGGTTCTGGAAAGGCAGGATTCTGAGACGGAGCCTGTGGTCATTTCTGGCCGGAGTCCCTGACCTGCTCAGGTACAGACTAGACCCACAGCAAGGAGACGGCTGTAGCAATGGGCTCAAAGCAGTTCCAGGGCCACCAAGTCCTGTCTGCGGCATTTTGGAGCCTTGCCTGGAACTGGTTTTTTTTGTTGTTCTTTTCTTTGCATCAATGTATGAGTGGATCACCCTGTAATTTACTTTTCTTTTACTGTCCTTATTGAATTTTGATATCAACATTATTTTACCATAAAATGAAGTGGGAAGTGGAAGTGTCCCCTCTTTTCTTTTTTTACACCAAAAGACATTTCAAAAGTTCAAACACACTTAAAACCTTATGAGACAACTAAAAGTTGTAGATTTTGAAATCGTCACTATTAAAGATTAATTCTTAAAGAGGAAAAACTGAAAAAGGCAAGAGGATATAATGGACAAGAGACAAACATTTTGCTAAATGGTGCTGGGAAAATTGGACAGCTACATGCAGGATATGAGACCAGAGCATTCCTCCACGCCACGCACAGACACTCAGAATGGACGAGAGACCCAAACGCAAGACCTGAAACCACAGAGCTCCCAGAAGAGGATACAGGCGGAGCACAACACGGCAACAGTCCCCTTGCCTCCCAAGACAAAAGAGACAGCAGCAAAAACATACCAACTGCACCCACGCCAACGCAAAGGCCCCTGCACAGCAGAGGCGATCATCCACAAAATGACAGCAACCCTCTGAATGGGAGGAAATACCCGCCAACCACATACTGACAAGGGGTCAACATGCAAAACGTACAACAGCGCCTACAATTCAACACCAAGAAAGCAAACAACCCAATCAAAAAAAAAACACACAACAACGGAACACTCAACCATTTTTTCCAAAGACAATATACAGATGGCCAATGGGCACATGAAAGGACTCTCAACATCGCTAACCATCAGGGAAATGCTGATCAAAACCATGATGAGATATCACCCACACCCGCCAGAATCGCCATCATCAACAGGTCAACAAATAACAAATGTTGAAAAGGAGAAAAGCGAACACTTGTACGCTGTTGGTAGGAATGTAAATTGGCTCAGCCATGATGGAAAACACGATGGTGGTTCCGCAAAACAAAAAATAACTACTATATAATTCAGCAACCACACTCCTGGGTATATATCTGGAAAAAATGAAAACACTAATTGGAAAAGACATGCACCCCAATATTCACAGCAGCACCGTTTACAACAGCCAGTAGATGGGAACGACCCGAGTGCTCATCAACAGACAAGTGGATTAAAGTGTGGGGTACACATACACAATGGAGTACTTCTCAGCCGTAAAAAAGAATGAAATTCAGCTATTTGTAGCAACATGAAAGGACCTGAAGAACACCATGCTTAGTGAAATGAGTCAGACGGAGAAAAACAAATATGAAGATGTCACTTATACATCAAATCTAAAACAATGTATATGTATAGGGCAAAGCAGACTCACTGTTGTAGGAAACAAACCAGTGATTACCGGTGAGGGAAGGAGGGAGGGCACTGGGCTACCCCCTGCAGGTCTGCAAGCCTTGTAGTTGCCCAGCCTCGAGAAAGAAGAAAGAGCCTGGAGATATTGACAGAGTCGTCAAAACGTGCATTTGGTCTAACATTTCTGAAGCAAACGATCCCGGAGTGACACGCTGGCATGTAAGGCAGGCAGGCCAGCAGACATGCCGCCTGTCCACCCCTGGGTCCCACAGCGGGTGACAGATACCAGAGGGGAGGGGTGTGGTAGGACACAGTGCATGCATGCTCGGTTGTGTCCAACTCTTTTGTGACCCTGTGGACTGTGGCCCGCCAGGTTCCTCTGTCCATGGAATTCTCCAGGCAGTGGAGCGGGTTGCCATTCCCTTCTCCAGGGCTTCTTCCCGACCCAGGGATTGATCCTTGGTTCCCTGCATTGCAGTCAGATTCTTTACCATCTGAGCCACCAGGGAAGCCACAATTTGAATTTTCAATGTTTTCTGGCAGCTGATGGTGAAGGCCTGTGTGAAGGGCTCCCTTTTCTAATCCTGTTGGTCAGTCATTCAGTGCAGCCTGTAGTCTGTCTCCCTAGGTTGACCATGGTCCTGGGACCGGGTTGGGCTCTCGTCCATGCTCCAGGCCTGAGGCAGCGTCTGACTCAAAGTGGATGCTTAGGACATACCTGTGAAATGAAGGAGTGAGCTTCCTGGATGGTAGCTATGGATTCATTGATTCTCCTTCCTAGGATATGTCCCCTAGCATCTAGACTGAGTGACGGGGAGGTTCCTGCCCTCACGGAGCTGACGTGGTGCTTGGGAAAGCCAGCTATGAAACAGTTAAAGAAACAGCCAAGGGACTTCCCTGGTGGTCCAGTGGTTAGGAATCCGTCTGCCAATGCAGGGGACACGGGTTTGATCCCTGGTCTGGAAAGATCCCACATGCCTCTGGGCAACAAAGCCTCTGTGCCACAGCTACTGTAGCCCGTGCACCTAGAGCCTGTGCTCCACAATGAGAAGCCACTGCCACGAGAAGCCCGTGCCCCACAGCGAAGAGTAGTTCCCTCTTGCTGCAACTAGAGGAAGCCTGCATGTACCAACGAAGATCCAGGGCAGCCAAAAATGTTTTAAAAATAAAGAAATACTCAAGTGCGTTCTGTGAAGCAGCTGCAGGACTGGGGACCGAGATGGAGGTACTGTAGCTGGAGGGGTCAGGGGCGGCCTCTCTAAGCTAAAGCCTGAAGGACCCAGTAGTGGAAAGAGCCAGGGAAGAGCACCCCAGGTGGAGGGCACAGCAGGACAGAGGCGCTGAGGTGGGGAAGCTCTTGTTTGTTGGAGGAAGCCATGGAGTCCAGCGTGGCTGGAGTGGAGTGAGTGGGCACGTCTTAGGTGGCCAGGCGGGAGTCAGGGCACAGAGGGCTCACGGCCTCTTTGCTGCGGTTGTGATGTTCTTGTAATGGCTCTTGGAGGGTTTTATTCAGGAGAGTAGAGTGTCAGATTCTGAATCAAAATGACACTCTCTGGGTATCCCACGTGGGACGCCATTGCCAAGAACAGAAGCTAAAATGAACTGCAGGCCCCAGGAGCACAGCCAGGAGAGGATGAACGGGGTCACGGTTAGGGGTTGAATTGAACTGTATCCCCTGAAAGCTGTGTTGAAACCCTAGCCCCTGTACCTGTGCACATCACCTGAACTGCAAACAGGGTTTTTGATGATGTACTCAGTGAAAGTGAGGTCATGAGGGTGGGCTCTAAGCTGATGTGACTGGTGTCCTTTTAAGAAGAGAAGAGGTGCAGACACACAAGGAGATGCCATGTGACAACAGTGGCAGACGCGGGTGAGATGCATCTCTAAACCAAGGGGTGACAAAGATGGCTGACCAGTAGCCGACGCAGTGCTAAAGAATCCACCTGCTAACGCAGGAGATACAAAAGACGCGGGTTTGATCCCTGGGTTGGGAAGATTCCCCTGGAGAAGGAAATGGCAATCCACTGCAGTATTCTTGGCTGGAAAATTCATAGACAGAGGAGTCTGGTGGACTACAGTCCATGGGGTTGCAAAAAGTCGGACACAACTGAGCATGCACACACATACCCCGGGAGCGGAGAGAAAGGCAGAGAGCAGCTTCTTCGCAGAGCCTTCAGAGAAGCCTGGCTCTGCTGACACGCTGATTTCAGGTCTCCTGCCTCCAGTGCTGTGAGGGGATACACCTCTGTTGCTTTCAGCCACCCAGCCCTAGGGAACCAAGACGTCACTTCCCAGTGCCTGCTTGTGATCAGAATCTCTGTGGGACCTTCACTGATGCTGACCTGATGGTGGGACTCCCCATGAACGTTTGCCCCATCATATACCCCAAAACTCACTGGACATGAGTTTCAGCAAACTCTGGGAGATCGTGAAGGACAGGGAAGCCTGGTGTGCTGCAGTCCGTGGGGTTGCAAGCAGTCGGACAATGGCTGAGCGGCTGAACACCACCCCAAAACGACCCCAAGGTGTTCCCAAGAGCGCAAGTGCATAAGGTCAACCCTGCAGGGAGGCCCCTCTGAGCAGCAGTCACCCTCTGGTTTCTGGCTGGGCCCCGCGTGTTCTGTTCTGGGGGATGACATCCCTCTGGGACACCCCAGGCCCCATCGTGATTTGCACCCTTGGGAGCAGGGAAACCGACACCAATCCTGCCTCCCGTGGCTTCCTTAGGGCGGCTCTGCTGGTTGCATTTAGCCCCTCTCAGATTTTAGATGAAGAAGCAAGGCTCCAGCCACTTGTCCCTCCCCTGCACCCCAGGCCTGAGATCTGATCTCTCACTCGAACAAAGCCCCTCGTTCACGTGGGCTTAGGAGACACAATGTTCCGAAAGCAGATCCCCGGGCCCTGGCAAGGGAGCTGCTTTTGGGTTTCTGCCTTCTCAAAAGCCGGCTTTTGACTTGGCCCCTCCTGCCCCACCTCCAAGTTCTTTCATGATGGAAATTAAATTCTTTTGAACTTTAAGGCCCTTCTTTGGCGCTGCTCCCAGCGGGGCCGGAATCACCACCAGCTAGTAACTCTACCCACAAGGTGAAGATTTATTCTGGCTGGAGATGCAGTTTCATCCTGATGCTTGAAAAAAGCAAGTTAACGAGAAGGTGGTCTGAGGAACCAGACAGATTTGGTTCAAGTCCCAGCCCTGGTACTTGCCAGGTGCCTCCCTGAGTCTGGGTTTTTGCCCTGGTGAAATAGGGGCATCTGTACTTTTGTGGTGAGGATTCTCAGCACATTCACAAGAAGACTGTTACCCGCTTCTCATCTCCCTTCCCGGTTACCCCTGCTAGTCCTTTGCTGCTGCTAAGTCACTTCAGTCGTGTCCAACTCTGTGCGACCCCATAGACGGAAGCCCACCAGGCTCCCCCATCCCTGGGATTCTCCAGGCAAGAACACTAGAGTGGGTTGCCATTTCCTTCTCCAATGTGTGAAAGTGAAAAGTGAAAGTGAAGTCGCTCAGTCGTGTCCGACCCTTAGCGACCCCACGGACTGCAGCCCACCAGGCTCCTCCATCCATGGGATTTTCTAGGCAAGAGTACTGGAGTGGCTTGCCATTGCCTTTAGGTTTAGTAAAATGTGCAGACCTAGTTAGGCAAACGCAGGTCTGCGACAGGCTTGCCTCTCCCGCTGCTTACTCAGCCCTGAGTCCCGTGTGGGCATTTGAGACCCAGGCAGGGAAGACGTCCTAGAAGAAGTGCCAGCTGGGCGGGCATCTTTCTTTCTCCTTCAACGTCGTTCCCTCCCAAGCTGGACTTACAGCCACAAAGACAGACAGGAAGAATTTTAGTCTTGGGAAAGGTGGTTGAAGGGCTTGAAGCGACGGCACTGCATCATTATATAGAGCAATACTCTTGCCTCTGGCAGACTTAACTAGCACCCAGGCACAAAGCTCCACTGGCAGATGTGGGATGGATTCCCACCCCTATGAACCCATGCACTCAACGCTTCTGTGCAGTGCCCAACCTGTACACCTGTTCAGGCAACTCCTGAACCCAGCCTGGGAAGCCTAGAGCAGCAGAGAATGACAGCTTCATGAGGTGGCCTTAGGGTCCTTAGGAAAACGGTGCCCTTTCTCTGCTTCCAAAGGTCATTCCACCTGCCTTCAGAAGCCCCTTCCACCTGCTCAGAGTGGCGCATCCATGGGTGTCACTCATCCATGATATGGGCATGGCATCGCCTGCCTTGCGGGGCTGAGAGGGTGGAGGGAAGCCTGTGAAAGCCCCGAGCACGGTGGCTGGCAGGGTCAGTGCTCAGAAACTGCTATGCCCCCTCCTCCACGTCTGCCCTCACACCTGTGATGGAACGTCTGCTGGGGGTACAGTCAGAATTCAACACACGCCTGGTCCAAGAACAATTACAAGAGTAAGTGGGCAGGCTCTGGGCCTGGAGCTCAGAGACGGGCTGGATGTGCAGGCAGCCTTCGGGAGGACCTCCAGGCCTCAGCCGCTGGTGTGCGTGAAGCCCGGGAGGCTAGAGGGATGCTGGGAGTCAGGGCTCAGCCAGGAGCAGGTCTCTGCTTTGTTGGAGGTGAGGAAGGGGCCTCCCCATGGGCTCCTGACAACCTTCTCCTCTTGTCCTTGAGCCCCCCATTCTCAGAGTCCTCTGGGAACCTGGTGGTGAACTTCTTTCCCTTCAGAGAAGTGGTCTGAGGTTGTGGGCAGAGTAGCAGGGGGTAGGTTGGCGTGGATGGCGAGGGGCTCCTAACACAGCCTTCAGGCCCGGCTCAGCTGTGGGCTGGCGAGTGGAACCCTTCTTTGGGCCTGGGCTGGGAGCACCCATCCATCATGATGGGGAAAACTGTTCAGGGAGTCAGCAGGCCCGTGCCAGATGGGAGCTTTTTGGGTTCTGTAAGAACAAACACTCCCTTCCAGGCCGTTTATCAAAATTAGCCATCTCTCCCAATTTTTTCCCCTTTTGTTTCAGCCATGGAAACGTTCTTCTAATGAAGATGGATGAATGCAAAGCAATGAGCATCTTGGCAAGCATCAACAGAGTTGTTCACGGAAGTGAAAAACCCGGGTGTTGCTGAGTTTGGAGGAATGTTTTAGAGAATGCTGTGTCCTTGCCCTCAAGGGCTGTCTGAGGTCCGTGGGAGCTGCTTTTCCTGGACCCTTTCTACCCAAGGACCTGCACCCTCACTGTCACAAGAACTTAGAGCAAGGCGCCATGCAGGGCATTGTTGTCTGCTCTCATCTCTAAAACTCACGTGCGCCAGGACCGTGCTGGTCCTGTGGCCTTAGGGCCCAGGAAAACGGTTATAGGTGGCCTTCGGGCACAGGAAAACGGTCATTAGGTGGCCTTAGGGTCTAGGAAAACAGTGTCCACCAGGTCCATGCCAGGACCCTGGTGGTCCAGTGGTTAAGAATCCACCTGCCAATTCAGGGGACATGGGTTTGATCCTTGGTTGGGGAACTAAGATCCCACATGCTGTGGGGCAGTACCAAAGCCCGTGTGCCACGACTACCGAGCCCGCGCTCTCGAGTCCACAAGCCACAACTACTGAAGCCCACGTGCCTTACAGACGCGCCTCCGCAACGAGAGAAGCCACGAGAAGCCAGCACATCACAACTAGACAAAGCCTGTGCACAGCAGCAAAGAGCCCGCGCACCACTTCAAAGACCCAGTGCGGCCAAAAATAAGAAAATGAAGAAAGTCAGCACACACCCAGCTGGCCAATATTTCCAGCTTCTGGAATGTTCCAAACAGAAACACTGCTTCCGTGTATTGAAAATGCCTTCATTTGATCCTTTGCAAAAATCCTGAGTGTGGCCTGGGAACCCGCTTTGCAGATTACAACATGCTGAGTTCAAGGGAAGTTCAGAACTTGCCCAGGAGGAGTCGGGGCAACAATGTCTGCTTTTTGACGCTTGGTCCAGCACGCTTTCTGCCTCCCCCTTGAACTTTTCAATTTCTTTCCATTCTCTCTGTTCACACCATGGTCAGAGATACCACCACTCCCCCACGGAGGTGGCAGGCACATTATGATTGAATGTCCAGCATCCACCTTACTTTCTCCTGTTGAGTTTTGGGGGGTGATGTGGGGCTGACTGATCCCCAGCCCCAAGGGGTCTCTGGTTGGCCTCAAACAGACCCATGGTCCTGCTTCCATCCTTTGCCAGCACCAGGTTCAGGATTCCAGGCGAAGCCAATGCCCTTGGTGTTCCCCAGGGGAAAAGGGCTGCCTTAGGGATGGCATGTGACTTAATTGTTCCCAGTGAAATTCAAAGGAACCTTGCTTGCGTGTTTCTAGGAAATGCCCTGGAGACATCACTGAGCCACTGGACCTCCACTTAGGGAACCCAATAAATTTCCTTCTTGTCTAGACCAGCTGGTTTTGGGTGTTCCCTTCCTCGAAGCAGATGGCATTCTAACTGAAATCCAATTCATGGGAATTTCAGCGGCCGACTCCAACCTGGAGTCCTCATACCTGCTGCCCCAGCTGCAGCTGGAGATGGTCCTGACGAGTCTGACCGGTCAGCCCCAGCTTTACCGTCACATGCGCTGCTCCCACCTATCATTCTTTGCCTGCCTGTCCGTCTCCCCAGCTCAGAGACGGCTGTGAAGGCAGGAACCATCCCTTTCCATCCCTGGCTCAGTTCCCGGCACAGGGAAGCAGGTGCAAGGGTTCTTAGTCACCCAGTTGTGTCCAACTACTTGTGACCCTGTGGACTGTAGCCTGCCAGGCTCCTCTGTCCATGGGATTCTGCAGGCAAGAATACTGGAGTGGGTAGCCATGCCCTTCTCCAGGGGGTCTTCCTGACCCAGGGATTGAACCCAGGTCTCCTGCATTGGCAGGAGGATTCTTTACCACTAATCTACTAGGGAAGCCACAGCGGAGCAGGTAGCCAGTTACTATTTTGCCGGGGGAGGCTGGGGTGGGAGAGATGAAGATGTGGATGGAGTTGGGTACCCCGAGAGTGCACTTTGTGGGCAGGAGTCATCTCCGAGGGGCAGCTCCGTCCTCCCTTCCTGGTGCTGGGGAAGGAGCTGCAGGTACTACAGAAATGTCCTGGCCCTGGCTGCATGGCCCTGGGAAGTCCTTCCCTCCTCTGACCTCAGTCTTCCCAGCTGTTCAGTGAGGTGGGGACTGGACCGCATCATCAAGGCTTTTCCAGACTTGCCATTTTATGATTACGATTAAACCATAACTGGGGGCAGGGTATGGGATGCCTCTGAGGATAGCAGGGTGCATGTCATGGGACAAGCCTGTGGGAGAATAAATGCATAGGTGACAGCGATTACTTGGCACACAGCAGGCCTGTTACACATCACACAGAGGCCAGCGGCGTGTTGCTTCTGGAAAGAGGGAGGTCGGCATGGGGAGGTCTGGTGGGTGGTCTACCGATGGGGAGCCTGGGCTTGAGGCTTGCTCACAGCCTTTGCTCCAGCCTGGCTCACCACTGGCCAGTGGGGGAAGGCGCCGTTGCTGTGTGTCAGCTTTTATGTCTGCCATTGGCCGTGTTACTGATGCCCTTGCTGGCTCAAGGGAAGGCTGGTGAGGCTCAGAAGAGGAGGCAGGCATGGGAGGATCTGATTCAGGGAGAGACTGAGCGCCCGTTTTCTTCCAGGCATGGGAGCGTTTGGGTTTTACGATAATCTGAGGAGGGTCTTTTATCTTTCTTTTACTAAGGTAGAATCAGAGAGGTGAAGTGACTTGCCGAAGGTCACAGAGGATGTGGAGGAACTGACTCAGGCCTGTCTGACTGTGTAGCCCATGTTCCCAATCACTGTGCCCCGTTGCCTTCTCCCTGGAGGGCTTTCCCCTGGGGTGGGGAAGGGGCTGGGTCCAAGGATAGGCGTGGCTTTCAACCTGGGGGCAAGTTCTCATTGACCGTTAGGCTGCGTTGAGGATTCTGAAGCTGTGTGGATTTAGTGGGAAAGGATGCGGGGAACGATTGTGATGTCTGCCATGGGGTGGGGAGGAACAAGGAGAGGCAGACCGTGAGCTATACTTCGTCCTTCCTGGGACAGACCTTATTAGGGTCATTTTTAGGCCTGGGAAGCTGGCTTCCACGATGACACCCTGTCTCACGTTCAGCACAGATAGGATCCAGGGGGGAGGAGCGGAAAGAGTGTTTCTGAAAGAGGGGGTCGGCTGGGGGCAGGGCCAGGGCCCGAGGCTTGGCTGGGAGGGCAGCTCTGGGACTCCCAGAGGCTGTGTCCATCACCTTCCTGCCCTGACTGCAGGTGACCCACACTGACCCCTGCAGGCAGGAGTCAGCCTTGCAATGGGAAGCAAGGCCAGCACTAGAAGGCCTGGAGGCTCAGATGGTAAAGAATCAGCCTGCAATGCAGGAGATCTGAGTTCAGTTCTTGGGTGGGGAAGATCGCCTGGAGGAAGGCATGGCAACCCACTCCAGTATTCTTGCCTGGAGAATCCCCATGGACAGAGGAGCCCGGCGGATTACAGTCCATGGGGTCGCAAATGGTCGGACACAACTTAGCATGCATGCAGGGGTTATCTAGCCCAACACTCCTAATTTGCAAGTGGAGAAACTGAGGACCAGAGTTCTTCCTCCACAGGTCCATGATGTACTCTTCTTTAAATTTGAAAAATGTGGGATGGGCTGGGTTGGCAGAAAGTTTGCAGTTAAGCAGAAGGGGGTCAAAATCCTGTCCTTTTTCACACTGGCTAAGAAGTCACGCTTGTCCTCTGAACCTCACTTCCCCGCCTTTAATACAATAGGTCATCACAGCTGGGTGAGGATTAGCATTTCCATGTATCGGGCCCTCTGGGGGTCAGGAAACTGATAAGCACTTTACGGGCAGCATCTCAGGGGACCCCCCCAGAGATGGGTACCCTTCCACTTCCCAGGTGAGGAGTGGGATGGCAGCCTGGCAGCCTGACCACATTGCTGGTGGGCAGTCCTGGTATGGCCGTGAACATGTGCCAGAATTCCTCGAGAGTGTGAAAAGGCTCAGACTCCCAGCCCCTCCTCAGAGACTCTGACCCAGGAGCTCTGGGTGGGCCCTGAGAAAGCGACAGGTTAGCAAGCCCCCTCCCTCACCCCCCCACCATGTTTAAAGCCAACACAAGGGGTGTGCAGACCTCGTTTCCAGAAACACCGCACTGGCTGTGCCGCCTACAACACTCCCTCCCCCACCCCATGGAGACCCCAGACTTGGAAGGATAATGGATGGATGGATAGCATGGATAGATGGATAATAATCTGAAGACACATCGACCAACAATGGCCCACAGTTTGTATACAGCCCGCTGTGTGCCAGGCACTCTTCCAAACACTTCGCATATTTTAATTCTTTTAACCCCCACCACAAGCCTGGGAGGTAGTGATTACTGTTGTCCCCATTTCACAGATGAGGAAATGAGCCTCAGATAGCTTCAGTAACTTGCCCTTGGCCCTACCTCTGGTGACAACTGGTTAGCCAAGTTAATCACAATGGTCGTTACTGTTTTCTTGCGCTGCCTTCACCGGTGCCAGGCTCCCTGGTGCTCGGGTGGCAGTGGGGGGAGTGGTCAGGGAACCCGGGGGCAGGGCAGGAAGGGTGTGTGTGTGTAAGACCAGGGAGCCTGAGAGGCTGGGGCGGCCCCAGGTCCGATTCAGAGATGGAGAGATTGGCCCCCGGCCTTGCCCTGAGCCCCAGCCAGGCTTCTACATGAAATCTCAGCTCTGAGCTCAGGGAGGGGGCCGGCGAGCAGTGTGTAAGGGACCCACCTGGCGGGCGCAGCCTCCCTCCCCGCGTCCAGGGCCTCTGCAGGACCCTCGGGGGCTCCTACCTTCTTCCCCTGGGCAGCTCCCATGGCACAAAGCGGGCACCGGGCTTGGCTGGGCCCGGGGCAGGGTGGGGAGGGGGCCAGGCCGGGGGTCGTCCCCTCGGTGTTATTTCAGGATCCGGGGCCCGAGGGGTGCCCTGGGCCAGGGGCCCCCGTCCTCCTGCGGCTCATTCTCCTCGGGCACAAAGGCGGCTTTCACGGCTGCTCCTAAGCCGGCTGCTCCTCAGACAGGCTTAGGGTGATTGATCCTGACGGAGGGGCCGGTGTCCCCGGGC
Source organism: Moschus berezovskii (assembly GCF_049115385.1). Taxonomy (NCBI): domain Eukaryota; kingdom Metazoa; phylum Chordata; class Mammalia; order Artiodactyla; family Moschidae; genus Moschus; species Moschus berezovskii. Next base: position 17,799,442 of record NC_142483.1, read on the forward strand.
AGCCACGTGCCCTCCTGGGGTCCTGATGGTTCCTTGCCTCCCACACTCCTGCCCCTGCCAGGGAGGAGCAGAGCGGTCCTCTCCCCCCGAAGCGGGCAGCTGGGGCGTGGCAGGTGACCTCTGGCGGCCCGGAGGGCTGGCCTTGACCTTCAAGCCGGCAGACAGGCTGTGGGGGGGAGGGGCCCTGGCGGGGGATCGGGAGGGTCTGCGTGGGGATGTGACCCTCAGGCTGCTCAGCCCTGTTAAGGACAGATCTGAGGAGGCACTCGGGGCTGGGGTTCTCCAGAGCAGAGATGCCCAGAGTGGAATGCTTCATTCACCAGAGCAGCAGTCCAAGCAGGGCGGCCGGTTTGGGTCCAGGCCAGGAAAATATCTGGAGGCCGGATTCCAGGCTGGGGCCAAGGTCTCAGCGTTGCCCAGCAGGCACCCTCCTCCTCATTTCTACCCGCTCCCTGCTGCTTTTCACCGGCCCGGGCAAGATTAAAGCTGGGGTCACCTTGGGCTGAGTCACAGCTCTTTTCCTCACATGACTTGACCTCTGAGCCCTGGGTTCTTCACCTGTGTGCGTGTGTGTATGGTGGTGGCGGGGTGGTCAGATAACCACAGCTCATGGGGGGTGCTGCTCTGAGGGCTAGAAGGGAAGGTGCATGCAGCCGAAGCCATTGTCCCGTTAAAGCTTCAATGTCATTCCCTGCCTGATAATCTTCCTGTTGACCAAACTGGGATGACAGTGGTCCCACATCCCACAGGACTGTAAGGATGAAATGAAGTAATTCACATAAAGCTCTGACACAGGTTTCGACGACAGCAATTGTCCACGGAATATAGATGCTGCTGTTATCCCGCTGTTACTAATACCGATGATTGACCCACTGCCCACTGGCAAGTCCCAGGTAAGCAGTTTGATTCAGCACAGCATCCTTTCCCAAGAGCTGGCTGGGTTGGGAAACCCCGGTGGCCTTCCCATCCCTCCAGCACAGAGCCTGGCACAGGGATCGTTTGTGACATGGATGACGTATGGAATGGCAGCTGGTGGTGAAGGGGGCAGGATTAGGTGTTCTAGGCCCAACTTTGCCCATAGAATGGAGTCCCATGGTCCACGGGCTCTGGTTCATCAAGTCTGGCTTGCCTCTGGGGCCTCCCCTGCCACACCTCTCCTGCCCTGACAGGTCCCGCTTGGACTACTTTCATTCCCACCTGAGCACCTTTGCACTTGCTGCTCTTGCTGCCTGAAATGTTTCCCATCTCTCTCCCTTGAATTCATCTCTTTTGTTTTTAAAATCTTGGCACGATTCTTTACTCTTTATCTTATAAGCTCAGTTATCACTGCCTCAGAGAAGCTTTCCCAGACTTCCTGTAGCTGTCAGGGCTCTCTGTTTAGTATTTATTATAGCACTTGTCAGAAACCGTGTTTATTGCTTGTCATCCCTACCTGAATGGCATCTTCACAAAGGCTGGGACTGGTCTGTCTTGTTCCTCAGTTTACCCCCCTGTGTCTAGACTAGTGCCTGGCATGTTGCAGTCACTCAGTACATGTTGGGGGCTCCTCGGTCCATGGGATTTTTCAGGCAAGAATACTGGAGTGGGTTGCCATTTCCTCCAGGGGATCTTCCCAACGCAGGGATTGAACCGGGGTCTCCCACATTGCAGGCAGACTCTTTACCATCTGAGCTACCAGGGAAGTCCATATATGGGTGGAGGGGATAAATAAATGATGCAGGATTCGATGAAATAGTCTTAAGTATGTAGAGTGCTTAACACGGCCCGAACTCACGGCAAGTGCTCCCGGCATGGCAGGATCAATGCTGCTGTCATTGTTGGTGCATTTCCCCCAGCACCTTTGCCCCCTCCAGCCGAGCAAAAGTGTGGCTTCTTCCCTCTGCTGCTTCTCCTGGGTTCAGCCCCTGCCTTTTCTCCCTATCCCAGTCGCAGGAGGGGTACAGCTTCCGATTTCCCATGGTAAGAAGAGCGGTGACTAGACTGGCAGTCAGCCGCAGTACTACGAGCGCCATCAGTCAACCCTGAAGACCAAACTCTGCTGGCAGCCATTCCATAATTATCCACTGGCTTGGTTCTTGGTGGGATGGGAAGGGAGAAAAAGGAATCTTGCACATTTATTAATTTTTCCCCATCTGCTTGGAGTCCTGCTGAAATAGGGCTTATGAGCCACACTGAAAGCTGGCTTGACTGGATGCCTCGATTGACCAAATTTCCGAAGCCTAGCTCCTGGCAAGACGGGGGTCTGCAAACCAGCCTTTGGACCCTGTACCTTGGGCAGGAGGAATGGGGTTGTTGGTCCCTGCAGGGGTGATGCTTGGAATACACAAGTGGTTTGTGAAACAATGGGTGGTGGCAGAGGGTCAGGAGTAGCCAGATCCAGCGTGGCCTGGTCTCACCATGTGGCCTGGGTACAGAGCTTAGCTTCTTTCTTCATCCGCAAAGAGCAGATAAACATCTGCTCCTCCCTAGCCCGCAACCTTGTGGAAAAAAGCCAGGCCTGCACTATGTGGCAGGGATCTCTCAAGCCTAGCCCCCTCCACCTCTCCCAAAGAAGGATGGTAGATGGCAAGACCTTTGGCAGTTTCCAGAAGTCTTCAGAGGCACACGGGAGGAGGGGGAAGGGAGAGGGAGTCAAGGGGGAAGAGTAAAGGGGGATAGAAAACAGTAGTAGTTTCAGAGTAGTTTTAGGGCAAGTTTTTCTGAGTCCGTTTCTTGTAGTGATGGAGATAGATTGAGATGCCAATCTTTATTCTGAGGCTCTTGGCTGTGTGACTTTGGACAAGTTACTTGACCTCTCTGAGTCTCATTTTTCCATATGCATAAAAGGAATAACGAGGATCCCCACGCCAGGCGGCTATGAGGATGAAATGAGGTAACTCATGTAAAGCTCTGTGCAGAGCCCATCTGTATGACAGCCAAGTCTCCACAGAAGTTAGGGACTGCTGCTGTGACGTGCCTTATAATAGTGGTGGGAAGTCCACTGCCCATCGGCAAGGCCCAGGGAACCAGTCTATAGTACCAGCCTTTCCCAAGAACTGGGTGAACATACCATCCTCCCCTTTCTATCTTGGGCTGCCACCTACTGGTGACGACCAGGATTACAGCTACTGGAAAGGCCTCGCTGTGACTTAGGGAACTCTGGCTCCGCTCACAGCTCCATCCTCACTCCTGGGAGGGAGGAGTGGCAGGCTGGTGGGAAGGATGCAGGGAGATACAAGCCCCAGAGTCTGAGGTCACGAGTACCTTGCAGGGATTCTTGCACCCTGATGATGAGAGTCAGTCCCCGAGTCTTGTCCATTTTACTTCCCGAATACCCCCGAGACTGGTCCCTTTTCCCCATCCTGTGTCTGGCCAGGCCACCACCCACCCTCCCGGGATGACATAGCAGCTTCCTCACTGACCTTCTTGCCTCCACTCCCTTCTCCATACAACAGCCAGGAAATGTCTTAAAGACTGCAAATCCATGCCAGCCTCAGCTTAAACCCCTCACTGTACCCCACAGCTCCTGGGTAGAATCTGAGACCCTTCGCCCACCCACAAGGCCCTCTCACCCTGTCCGCTCAGCGCTTGGCACCCACTCCGTGCCCCTTGCAGGCCTCCTTCATCCTCTTGCCTCGCCTGGCACACGCCGCTTTCCCCTCGTTGCCTGGTGAGCTCCGGCACATTCCCAGGGCTCGCCGTGGGTGCTGCCTCCTCCAGGATGCCTTCCCTGACCCCACAGTCTTTCCCCAACGTAGTCCTTATCAAGCTGCATTGCGTCTTCATCTGTGACCTGCCTGGACTACGAGCAGGAACCGTGCCTCGTTTCCTTCATCGAGGTGTCCCCAGTACACTCCCGGTTTCTGACACACAGGTGAGTGAGGGAGCTGGGTAGTAGACTCAGTGTTATAGACTCAACTCTCGATGGCTGGTGTTTTGGACTCTCTGTCCTGCCCCAATCTTGACCTGACCCCGGGGGTCCCTACAGTGACCACAATGCCCTGAAGATAAAGTGGGGAGTCTGATGGGTGGTTGCTACTTCGTGATGCCAGCCCCAGCCAGGCCCAGCGTGGCTTGGAGAAGTGGTGTTTAAGGAAAATTCGTGCAGACAGGGTGGTCTTGTCTCCTAGTCCAGGCCTGCGCTCAGCCCTACCCGGCTGGCCATGCCAACCACCTCTCCTAGGGGGAGGGACCAGAGTCCCTCAGAAGCCGACTTTGGGATACGACTTCATGCCAGTGATTTATGAAGGGCTGGAGGGCATAGTCAAGGGAGCACGGGGGCAGGACGGGGAAGTGGAAGGAACTGAGCAAAGGGACGCTTTCAGGCAAAGTCCCAGCTTTAACTTGAGCCCACAGGGAACTCTGGGGTGTGTGCCTTACCCCTCCTGGCGGTCCCGCCCCAAGACCAGGAAGTCATCAGCTGTGGACCATCCCGGGCTCCTGTGAACTCTGGCACTTCCTGGCCTCTCTTCTTTGCACTCGGGAGCAAAGAAGCTGTGTGTCGCCCGGGGCAGTTCTCTAAGGGAGAGTGCAGGCTGACCAGCCAGTCAGCACAGGCTGGGAGAGGGGGTGGGGGGCACCAACCTTCTCGCTGTGTTGCCTTCCCAAGCTCCCCATCTCCAGGAGGCCCTTCCTCAAGTCTCTGATTCATCCTGTTGACATTTTCTCAATCTTCTTTGAAGTGCTGTGCAAACGCAGCTTCTAGAAAAGTACCGCAACCAGGTGGTCCTTTTTAAAGAGTGGCCCCTGCCGAGAACACTGCCCTCTTCCTGGTTATAGACTCACTTTAGCAGTCTTTTTCATCCTCGTTTAATTTTATGAGATATTTTTGCTTATCTTAAAAAAATAAAATCCCAAACACAGGAGTAGTGTATGGTGATAATGCAAACTGCCTGCACCTTCATCCCCAGAGGGGCTGTCTGGCCAGATGTTTTCCCAAACATCGTACATACGTATGTTCTTCTTTGACTTCTGGTGATATGGCTACTTTATCATATTTAGTGCCCAAAAGCCCCTGAGAGACTGATCCCCTTCGCCCCCATTTCTCAAAGGAGAACTGTGGCTCACAGGTGACATATCCCGCTCGTCTGGCTACAGGGTGGCAGAGCCAGCACTCAGCGCTGGGCCCGGCCTTTCTGACCAGCTATGCTGCCTGCAGCGGCTAACCACCCATTACAGTGAGTCAGCTAAGAGAGGCTGAGGGGCTTGGTCAGGGTCCAGGGCCTTCAGAAGCAACCCCCCCCCGCCCCACCGTCAACCCCAAGACTGACCCATTGGTCCTGGGGGGTCAGGACGGAAGGGCACTGGGGATGCAGGGGCAGCCCTCTGTCAGCACGTCAGGTGTGGGGAGAGGGCCTTCCACTCGGAACAAAAAGGGAGGAGTGGGGCAAATGTGTGTGCTCCCGGTGCGGCCAGTGTTCTGTGGATGTGCAGGTGGTCGGGTGGGGCCGGCAAACTTCCCCTGAGAGTGAGCTGCTGTGCCTGGGGAAGAGGCATGGGGCTGCAGCATTGGCAGGGTGGCCGGCCAGGCGCCTTCTGACTTCCTTGGCCAGGCCTGCTCACTGCCGTCTTACCAGGCTCTGATCACTGAGCTTGACCCCACGCAACTGCAGCCCCCACCCCTGCCTGCCGAGGCCCCTGGTGAAGGTTCCCACCTCCATCTTCCTCTACCCCAGGCCCTCTCGGCCCTTCTGAAGCCCTGTCTGTCCCCAGAGCTCGGTAGCTGTAAGCGCCACACTGTGGAGTGCACAGGACTTCGGCTTTGCTGTCCCACCGCTCTGCACTTGGGGCCTGGGCGTCCTCTCCGGGAGACTTGCGCTCTCCAGGAGCCCAAGGGCCAGTGCTTTCTGCCCTCATGCCTCCTCCCAGGCTTTGGTCTGCCCCTCCCCGGCCCTTCTCAGAGACCCTAGGCAGGGTCTCACCACCAGATCCCTCGGGCTTCACCACTTCAGTGGCCTCCTGTGGCTGGTATTGACATCTCTTGGCTAAGGACTCTCTGCAAAGTCCAGATGGCTGCTCTCCCCTACATAGGGCGGACTAGACACGCCCAGGAATTTCGCTACACCAGCAGCAGATGGGCAGTACCCCAGCTCCCTCACCTCTCCTGAGATCTCTGAGGTGCGTGTTTGATACCAATTCCTAGGGGCTCCCCTGCGATTAAGTTCCACTCACCCACAGCTGAGTCGACAATACACCTCTGCTAGGCTGCCTTCCCTTCCCTTCCCTGTCTTACTTCCCTGCCCATTATGGGTGTTTTCCAGAATCACTTCCCAGATAAACAACCTGTGCTCGAAATCCCCACACAGAGATAGCCAGGATGTCTTCCCCGAGGCTTTCCAGTCTGGCTGTTCGTTCCAGCCTTTCTCAGATCTCCCCGCGTCCTTCCCCTCACCAGCTCTAGATTTTCTGCAACTCTCATTCAAACAGCAGTGGAAGACTGTGTTCTCAGTGTCTGGCCCTCTGGCCCTCCCTGCTCCTGTGAGTCTTACACCTCATGCTGGGAACCAAGTATGCTTTCATTTCTAAATGAGATCCCTATAAAACCAACCTCCTTTCCAGCTGCCTAACCAGGGGCTTGACACCATTGCTGACCTGTGGGAACATGGGGCTGAGCAAACCCTATCTGGACCATTCCCACCCCCCGGAAAGCGCTGCACAGCAAGGGGGTGGGAAATTTGGTTCGAAATCATCAAAAATAAACTTTAATTGTGCTCAGGTGCAGGCAGTCTGTCCTGTCCTTCCCCCGGGAGTGACAGTCATTGGTCCCCTAGGGAAAGCACACCTGTTCTCTCCACAGACAGCCGGCTCCGGAAGGACCCGCAGACGCTGGCCAACTCGGGAGAGTATGCTTCTACCCAGGGAGGGTTTTGTTTCCAGGAGAGGAAGCCGGAAGAGTACTGGAGGGCCCTCAGCACTGTCCATTTCCCATGGCTGCTCCCACTTCTTCTCTGCTGTCTGTCAGCTCCTGCCCATCCGACTCGCAGTGATCCTGGGCTCCAATTCCTAGGTCAGGCAGGAGCAGCCTCGGGCCCCCGCCCAGGAAGGGCCACAGCCACCCTATACCTTCCGGGGCACACAGCCCTCCAGCTCCAGCAGCTCTGGCCAGCCATCGTATTTGTTCGTTTCTGGGTTGTTCTTTAAGAACTAGAGAGACAGAAGAAAGAGAGAGAGGCTGACTGTGTTAGGACCCATGCCTGCATCTGCCTTGTGTTTTAAAACCTAAATGGCTTCATTTCATCCTCACTACTGCCCCATGGGGGGTGGGGGAGGGCGGGATATTTCTAGCCCATTTCACAAACAGGTAAAGTGAGGCTGGTGGAGGACAACTTGCCCAAGGTTTCAGAGTCTAGTCACTGCTTGTCATGCCCTGGAGGGTGGGGGGTGGGGGGTGGCACCAAGCATTGGGGAAGTGGTGCTCAAAGAGCTTCAGCCCCGCTAGGACATCCCAAATGACAGTAATAATAATCATAGTAATAACAACTAACCCCTAACACAAACTTAGAGAAAATCTAAATATCAAACAAGGCAAATTCCCAAATTAAGTAAAATATATTTATATGATAGAATATATATTCAGGCATTGTGAATAGATTTTTTTTCATTTTCCTGCCTTTAATATTCTCATTATCAATAAATCAATACTGAATAAAAAATAATAGTTCAGTTCAATCGCTCAGTTGTGTCCGACTCTTTGTGACCCCGTGAACCGCAGCACACCAGGCCTCCCTGTCCATCACCAACTTCCAGAGTTCACTCAACCTCATGTCCATTGAGTTGGTGATGCCATCCAGCCATCTCATCCTCTGTTGTCCCCTTCTCCTCCCGCCCCCAATCCCTCTCAGCATCAGTCTTTTCCAATGAGTCAACTCTTCGCATGAGGTGGCCAAAGTATTGGAGTTTCAGCTTTAGCATCAGTCCTTCCAATGAGTACCCAGGACTGATTTCCTTTAGAATGGACTGTATATTGTCACCCTGCTTATTTAACTTATATGCAGAGTACATCATGAGAAACGCTGGGCTGGAAGAAGCACACGCTGGAATCAAGATTGCCGGGAGAAATATCAATAACCTCAGATATGCAGATAACACCACCCTTATGGCAGAAAGTGAAGAGGAACTCAAAAGCCTCTTGATGAAAGTGAAAGAGGAGAGTGAAAAGTTGGCTTAAAGCTCAACATTCAGAAAACTAAGATCATGGCATCTGGTCCCATCACTTCATGGGAAATAGATGGGGAAACAGTGGAAAAATAATACTAACCAAAATTAAAATAACAACCGCAAGAATAAAAAGAAGCATCCTAGCTGCAAACTATTACATATAGGATGGATAAACAACAAGGTTCTACTCGATAGCACAGGGAACTATATTCGGTATTTTGTAATAAACCATAATAGAAAAGCATATGAAAAAGGATATATGTATATATGCATGACTTTGATGAATCACTTTGATGTACAGTGGAAAACTAACACAACATTGTAAATCAACTATTCTTCAATAAAAGAAAAGACGCATTCTAGCCATTCATGAATGCCTGCTCTATGTCAGGCGGAAAGCACTTTATGCAGTCAGTCCTCACAGGAGCCTAAGAAGTGCCCCTGTTACCGTCCCAGCTCACAGATGGGAAAACTGAGACACAGAGGACCAAAGTCGCTGCCTGTGGCTGCCCAGCCAGCAAGCGGTGGGACCACTGTGTAATATTAATTAACATTAAAAAGAAATGTGTAAAGGGAATACAATCAGTTAAGATTGTGTTTAAAATGGACCTACTTACAGCACAGGGAGTTTTACTCAGTGCTCTGTGGGCACTAAATGGAAAGGAAATCCAAAAGAGAGAGGATGTATGTACACACACAGCTGATTCACTTTGCTGTTCAGAGGAAAGGAACATAATACTGTAAGGCGGTTATACTCCAATGAAAGTTTGTTCAAAAAAGGAGATTGCTCAGGCTTTTATCAAGTGTAGTAGAAAAGCTTTTGTATACATATATACAAATAGTATGTATAAGATATATATTTTAGAAAATTTAATGAATTTTTCCTGACTAAAAAATTTATGATATTTTGACTCTATTTGTTTGACTTAGTATGAATAGAATGCTAGATTTTTAATTAAAAAATAAATACGCAACAAGCAACAAAGATTTACTATATAGCTCAGGGAACTATGGTCAGTATCTTATAATAACCTATAATGGAAAATAATCTGAAAAATAATGTATGTACATATGTATAACTGAATCAGCTTGCTGTGTACCTGGAACACTATACTTCAACAAATGGCTATATTATGAAATTAAAAAACAAAAATCATAAAATGCTCAGGCTAATTTGTGGAAGAAAGACGTAAATGATAAAAATCTCCCAGTGGGATAACTATGGCTAACTAACTTTTAGGAAGAAAAACTGTAGGTGCAGCTTCTCTAAAACCCAGCTTTCCATGTGTGGGAACAAAGGAGAGGATGCTTTTAATCAGTTTGGGGTCTTTGGTTCATATTTGGGTGTTGGGTTGCAGCCAGCTGATCATAGAAACCAGGGAAAAGGTGGTGCTGACTTTTCTCTACTTACCTGCTTCCCCTTTGCTGCAATTGACCCAGTTGTGCTGGGCCTGGAAGCTGTGCTTTAAAGAGGAACAGCGCCTCGTCAAGCCTCTTCCTAGGGAGCCCTGCCTCGGCACCGCCCAAAGGGGCACTCTGGAGCCCCTGCCCCCAGAGGGTGAAGCTACTTTAAACTATTCCTTCTTTTTTGAAAAAAGTAATTTCTGACTACCTGAATACGTTCTCTAGGAAAGACACACATACAAACCAGGCCAACATTTTCCAAACAAGGCAAGACCCCCTGCCGTCCACTTTGGCTCAGCCCTTTCCCCGCCCACCTCCCTGGAGCCTGCACTTGGCTGCTCGACTCCGCCCCTTCGCTGCCTCCCACAGCCCCGTCCCCTCCAGGCCTCCTTCAGACGCGTGCCCGTCCACAGTGCCCTCTCTAGACACCAGGGAGGCCGTTCTGAAAGTATCGGGACAGGAAGGCCTTGGGGAGGCTGCAGATCTGGATGAGACATGCGTCCCTATCACAGAGCAAGCCGGTTTAAACGTCTCCAAGGTTCTGGATCCCCGTCTGTGAGATGTGATGCATGCTCACTGTCTGGCTAAATAAGACCCTGCAGGTCACTTGCTCAGCCATGCCTGCACAGAGCAAGCACTTGCTGAATACTAGTCTTTCTTATTATCAATCTGAGCTGGTCACTCTCCCGCTTAAGCCTACCATGGCTCCCCATTGCCTTCAGGCCAGCGTTTGCAGTCCTCAGTGGTCCCATATGCCTGACCCTTAGCTTCTTGTCTTGGGTCCTGGCAAAGCTGAATGTTCTCACCACCAGAGACCGGCCAGCTTCATGCTGGGGAGGCCTGGCCAGTTCTCCCAGGTTTTGGACTTGCTCTGAGCTGGGGATGCACAGAGGACTGCATGGTGGGGACAAGGTGCAACCTTTCCTTGGGGTCCCCAACCCTCCACTGACTTCCCCTTCCTCCGGTAAGTGCGCCTCAAGCCCCACCACGGGGGGCCTCCCAGGGGCCCTCTGCTTGGGCCGCCCCCTTGGTACTGACTGTGGAGCTCAGAGCACAGGTCCCTCCTGACACCTGCACATACTCATGTGGGGGCCTCCTTGTGTCTCCTTTGTGCAAGCTGACCCTCTCCACAGGGAACTTAGAAGGGAACCTGCGGCTCCCCTGCCAAGCCTGCCCCTTTACAGCTGGGGAGGAGGGGCTTACAACGGGGACCAGAAGGTAGGCATCCGCTCTCTGCTCTGGACCCCCCTTTCCCCTTCACGGCACACGAGCTTCATCGCCACATCCCTTTCCCTTTCCTCCATGCCCGAATTTCTTTCCATCTTTGTCCCCCTTTCCCTTCTCCTTTTCAGTACTTATCTACTTATCTATGTGTTTATATAGGACCCACCTCCTTGCACAATGGCCAAGGCTGCTTCCCACTGGAGAAGGAGCCAGTCGGGCCACCCTGACCTCTGGGGTGGACGACAGCTGGGTGGCCTTCCTCACGCTGACCAGTGTGTTCTTCCCAAGCCACCCCGGCCCTTGTCTGTCCGTCCCTGGCATCGTCCCCTGCACCCCCATCCCCCCTTCACTGGGAAAAGGAGGCTGCCAGGAACTCACCTGCTCAAAGGGGCTTTTACTCTTGAGGTTTTGGGCCCCTAAGAAGACCCAGCTGTCCCGGAAGCCCAGCTGCTTCGCGTGGGTGCTGCCCAAGTTGGAGAAGAGCTTCCTGATTTCATCGTTCATCCTGCAGGGGACCAGAGAGGGCGGTGAGGAGGGATAAGAGAACGGGGAGCATCTCCTGGGCACCCCTCCACCGCGCCTCCAGTGTGGGTGGCAGTGAGGAGCTCTGAGCGGGGAGCAGCCAGGACACCCCTCCAAAAGCCACCCCGCAAGCCTGGAGAGGAGTTAAAATGGTCCTGCTTTTGCCTACAAATATAATGCAGGTTCACTTGGAAATATGGAACTTCACAAAGTAACTAAAAATGACTTACAGTCTCACCTGCCCTTGACATAATCATTGTAAAATTTCATTATATCTCCTTCATGTTTTTTTCCCTCATGCACTGTGGGATTATACCGACTCTTTTGTAACCTGATTTTTAAAAAAATTAATGCTAACGAGTGAACATTCTTCCATATTCTTAAATATTTTCTACATCATCATTTCTGATGCAGTATTTTCTCTTTTATGTCTATATAATAATGCATTCATGATTTCTGTCATGAAATAACCAGTTGGCTATTACCAGACAGAGAGGGTGGCCATTTTTTTTTAAATGAATGTATTTTTAATTGGCCGGTTTTTCACTGTTGTGACGACTGTCATGAATCCCCCAGAACATCTCTTTGCGCGCCTGTCTGGTTGGTTCCTTAGGAGAAGTTGCCAGAAGCTGGAGCTGCAGGATCGTAGGAGAGGGCTTGCACATAGTGAGTGTTCAATTCACTTTTCCCCCGGTCTGTGCGTCCCAGCATCGTTAGGGACGGTGCAGAGGAGGCTCCCACTTACTTGGTCCCTGGGTCGTCGTACGAGGCCACGAGCACCAGCATGTCCTCGGAAATCTCTTTCAGGAATTTTGCCAGGGGGCTAGCATCTGGGGGAGAAACGAAAAACGAGGTGCTGGTCATTTGGGGGAAAGATGGCTGGCCATCCTTATCTTCTCCTTTGGCCCTATTGATCCTGGAGGGCCCGGGTGGCTGGACGCTGGGCTCCATCTGCAGAGTGAGGGCACCCTTGTTCAGCTGGCCTGGGGCGGGCTCTGGATACTGAGTGTTTCCCGAGTGATTCTGAGCTGCAGCTGGGGTAAGAGCCTTTGGGGGTCTACCCCCACCCCCACCCCACCCAGGGTCTGAGCACAGTCCTCTCCCGGGGCTCTGGGCTCTTTTCACACTGCCAGCTGCCCCCTTCTACACCGTTTCAGATGCACCCAGCTTGTCTGTGCTGACTTAGAGGGTGTACCCACTGGGCAACTCTGGTTACAGAGAGAACAACTCTCCAGCAAGTCAAGCAGCAAGTCTCCCTTTGCATCTCCAAGGCATGCCCGCACTTGTGAGATCTCTTGAATGAACAGAGAGCAGGTCTGGGCACAGCACCTGGGGAGGCGTCAGCATGCAGCTTGCTTCAGTGACAGATAAGTTTTTTTCTCTCGTGCTTATGTTTATGGTCACCTTCCCTGCATAAAAAATGATAATGGCTTTCAACTTAGGGCAGTGATATAATTTCCTTTTAAGATCTATTTATTTAGGTTAAAAAAAAGAGAGTGAGCTGATTTAAATGAACATACTGGGAGTGCAAACAGTACTCTGGATACAGCATCACTTATGCAGAGGGCTCTTGAATGGTAGAGCAAGTTCAGGCCACAGTGGCCTGGTGGGCACAGCTGGGGCTACATCTGTCAAACGAGGATGATTAATAGCCCTGCTCAGAGCATTTTTGTAAAGATCAAAGGTGATGATGACTCTGGGCTTACAGTAAGTGCATTATAATAGAGTTACAATTACTAGCAGGATTGACTACATGATCTTTCGGGTCCAGTGCAAAATGAAAATGTGGACCTTTTGTTGAAAAAATGATTAATCATTTCAAGACAGTGAAGGCAGAGCATCGAATCAAGTTTCTTCTAACCAAGAGGCCCTGTGTGACCACCCTGCTCACAGGCTGCATGCCCAGGAAGCTGCCCTGATTCTTATTAATTCTGTGGGGATCCCGTGAATTCAGAGGCAAAGTCAAGTCCCCCAAGCAAGCCCAGCCGCCAACTTGCTCTGTAAGATGGAAGCCTCCAGTCAATGATCACAGTGACCCTTCAACTCTTGAGACAAAAGTGGGGGCTCTGAAAGAAGCACTCATTTGTTTGAGCCGTCACCAGGTATAAAAAATCTGGCTCTTGTCTGGGAGGAACAGCGGATGTTTGGAAGAACGAAGTGTGCCTCTGATAGCAATCTCCTCGCTCTGGAAAGTCACCATCTCTCTTTTTTCTTTTGGTCTCCTGTGGGAAGGGGCGACTTGCTCTCAGAAGGCTTCTGTTTCTGGTTCCCCATCAGTTATGGTTCAGTTCAGTCGCTCAGTCGTGTCTGACTCTTTGCGACCCCATGAATCGCAACAAGCCAGACCTCGCTGTCCATCACCAGCTCCCGGAGTTCACCCAAACCCATGTCCATTGAGTCGGTGATGCCATCCAGCCATCTCATTCTCTGTCATTCTCTTCTCCTCCTGCCCCCAATCTTTCCCAGCATCAGGGTCTTTTCAAATGAGTCACCTCTTTGCATCAGGTGGCCAAAGTATTGGAGTTTCAGTTTTAGCATCAGTCCTTCAATGAACACCCAGGACTTATCTCCTCTAGAATGGACTGGTTGGATCTCCTTGCAGTCCAAGGGACTCTCAAGAGTCTTCTCCAGCACCACAGTTCAAAAGCATCAATTCTTCGGCGCTCAGCCTTCTTCACAGTCCAACTCTCACATCCACACGTGACTTATGGTTACATCCATGTTTATAATAAGGTGCTATAAAACTTGGTTCATCCTTTTATATTTTCCCCTCTCCATTTTGACAGATGACTGTCTTGCTTCTGAACGACAGTGGTGGAACGAGGGAGGAGGGGAGCGAGGTGAAGCCCCTCTGGGCCCCTCCCCCTGATTACTGCAGACGACCGTTTAATTCTCACATCCATCTCATGTAGACTCTACGGTGACCCCTATTTTATAGATGACAAAACTGATATTCAGGAGATGTCACCCGCCTCGGGTTTCACAGCCTGAAATCTCTGAATTCCCACGCTGGACCTTTTCCATCACCTGGCCCCGGCCACCCTGAATATCTGCCAGATCCTGGACAGAGAACAAAGCAAGGTCCCTTCCCTCGGTCTCTGGTCTGCCCCACGGTCCTCTCACCTGTCTCCCACCCCACCCTGCACCAGGAGGGGCTCTGCATGCTCGCATGTGGACAGCCCACCCTGCCTGCCCACGCGCCGTCACTGCCACCCTCCCCTCCAGCAGCAGTCAACCCTGGGCCATCCTCAGTCTTACGGGCATGTCTGCAGCGTGGGGGCATACCTGGAACAGGAGTGAATAGGCCCTGATGTGGGTTCCTCTGGCCCTGCAGACCCTATCTGCGAGGTGGGACTTGGCTGGAAGATGGCCATGGTGGGGAGCCCCAAGTCTATGGCATGGATCCCCACATCTGTCCCTAAGGATGCTGCTACTGGTCACCTTCCAGACACCATCTGCTGTCACTTCTGGGTGTCAGATTTCCATTTCCCACATTTCAGCCCCTGCTATGTGTGCAAAGCCAAGAGGGCTTCCTGCTCTCTCCTGCTTGGTGACGTCTCCCCACTTGGGCTCATGTGCTTAGGTGGATGCAGTGAGGCAGGTTTTCCCTGGAGATGGAGGTAGAGATGGGAGACTGAGGATAGAAGAAATCAGCTGACTGAGAGCAGCAGGGCCCTCCTCTCTGTGAGGAGCTTCTGGGCTGGGCAGTCTTATGCTCAGCACACTGATGCCCAAGCCGAGCTGGCCCTATGATTGCGGGGACAGGGAGGGACACTGAGTCAAGCTCAGTGCCGACAGGAGGCCGAGCTCAGTTCATCTGTCTTGGTAGAAGCCAGTCCTTGCAGGGCCCAGACCTCTGTTGTCTGTAAGGAGCTACCCTGTGTACACGCGCCCTGGCCTCCCACTGCCAGCACCAGCGTTTCTTGGCCTGAAGGTCTTCTCTGGCCTCCAGATCCTCCTTTGTGCCCTGAGGCAGGCCAGAAGCCTGAGAAGAACCAAGGAACAGGGGTAGGAGCACCCCAGCTCTCTCGCCCCTCAGAGCATCTCTGAGGCACCAGCTCCCACAGTGGCCCTGGCTGGATAACGCCCTGCACTGGCCGTACTTCCTTTCCCCGGCTCACTCCCCACTCTCTACTGCCAGTCCCTGAGAGTACCTCCTCACATCTTGGTCTTAGGATCTGCATCCAGGAGAGCCCAATGAGACAGTAGTAAGGGGTTCCAAAGGCAGTGGGATGGCCCTCCACCCCCCTGCCCCTTCTGTCACTGTCTGGTTGTATCTTTGAAAATAGGAGCCAAGCTCCCTGGCACACGGGTGGCCTCCAAGCCACGGGCAGCAGCTCAGCCCACCCTCGACTTCGGGGCCAACAGAGGGGCCTACCTCCAGAGTACATGTCAAAAGATTTCTGCCTCAGCACCGCTCCCGTGGTTCCTAAGGGATAAGAGAGCAGAATTATTATTTGCTGTAACGTGTCATTCTGCCTGTCATTGTGTGGAAAGTGGCTACTTTTTAGTCTCAGGTCTAAAAATAGGATAGAATAATAGTGGAACAAAATTAGGTCCTGCAGAAATGCACGCAGGACTAAGTCAGTGAAAGTGAAAGTCTCAGTTGTGTCTGACTCTTTGTGACCCCCATGGACGATATACAGTCCATGGAATTCTCAAGGCCAGAATACTGGAGTGGGTAGCTGTTTCCTTCTCCAGGGGATCTTGCCAACACAGGGATCGAACCCAGGTTCTCCTGCATCGCAGGGGGATTCTTCACCAGCTGAGCCAGAAGGGAAGCCCAAGAATACTGCAGTGGATAGCCTATCCCTTCTCTAGTGGATCTTCCTGACCCAGGAATTGAACCAGGGTCTCCTGCATTGCAGGCGGATTCCTTACCAACTGAGCTATCAGGGAAGCCCTAGGACTAAATTAGATGCCCTGTAACTACTGGGCTGATCTGAGAGGTACGAGCACACAGTGGTGACGGTCTCTGCAATTGAACTGAATCCAACCAGCCTAGCCTTGCCGCTTCCTAAAGCAGGAGTTAGCATTTGACCTGAGTTTTTGCATCGGTACTATGGGATGTGGGAACTAAATGAGATGTATTTAAAATATGAGCATGCAAGATAAATCTTACCTGCCAAAGTGTAACTAATACAGTCGTCATTATTATTCTCACCTAAACTAGGAAGCCTTCAATGTGAGTCCTCCGATTCTTGAAGGCAAAGGGATTTGCAGTGGGCTGACGTGTACTCAAGTGTCCTGAGTGCAGTGACCCAGATTGCGATTGTGGGCTTTGCAAACGGTTCAAATTCTACAGGAAATCAGGTGTTCCGGAGGAATATGCAATTCTTACCTTTGGCCACTAGATGGGGGTGTTGCAGAGGGGATGGCAGCTCTATCCTCCCCGTCTCTGCCTTCTCCTTCTAATTCTGTTGGCGGATTTGGTAAGAGGTGGGCGACAGGGGCTTGGGTAGTGGCAGCACTTCTGCCGGGTGGGGGCAGGCTCTCACTGTAGCTCCTCCTGAATTCTTGGAGCCACTAGTGTCCCAGTCCCTCCTGGCACTTCACCTGGGGCTCTTGGAAGGGAGTGTGTGAAATTGCTTTTGTGATCCTGTGGATTTATGAATTTTTCTGTAACTAGGGTAAGGAGGCGGAGAAGGCACTGGCAGCCCACTCCAGTACTCTTGCCTGGAAAATCCCAGGGACGGAGGAGCCTGGTGGGCTGCAGTCCATGGGGTCATGACGAGTCGGACACGACTGAGCGACTTCACTTTCACTTTTCACTTTCATGCACTGGAGAAGGAAATGGCAACCCACTCCAGTGTTCTTGCTGGAGGATCCCAGGGATGGGGGAGCCTGGTGGGCTGCTGTCTATGGGGTCGCACGGAGTCAGACACGACTGAAGCGACTTAACAACAGCAGCAGAAGCAGGGGAAGGAGGTGTAGTTTGGGTAGTTTCTCAAAGGAATCCCGGCCGTTGAGAACCACTATCTTTAGCAATCCTTTTGTTCTAGCTCGATGAGACCCCCAGACGCCCTGAGAATGGTGTGTTAGATTTTCCACAGCTGGCCGGCAGAGGGCGCTGCACAAGGGCTTGGAGACGTTTCTCGTTTAGATGGCAGTTTTGTTGAGTGATTAGGAGTCAGCCAGATCTGGGTTGAAATCTAGGTGATTCAGTTGGCTGTGTATCCTGTGTCTCTCTGAGCTCGTTTCTTACCTGCAGAATGGGGATGTTGAGCATAGCACTCCCTGTTAGCATTGAGAAGAAGGTCAGTGACATAGCTGGAACACATTACACAGTAAGTGCTCCATAAATGTTAGCCCTTAGTGGAGAAGGAAATGGCAACCCACTCCAATATTCTTGCCTAGAGAATCCCATGGACAGAGGGGCCTGGAAGGCTACAGTCTATGGTGTTGCAAGAGTCAGACACGACTGAGTGACTAAGCACACACAGTATTATCAGTGGTTATTTTTATCTTTGGACTTTGTGAGGGGTGGGGAGGAAGGCCCATCCCTCCTGAAACATGTCCTTGTTTCAGGCTTGGCCTGCAGCTGGCTGCCTACTGGAGATGCAGGGTTAGTGAGACTGTTGGCCTTCCTGGGCCTCCCTGCTTCCAGCCTCCCTATTCCAAGCTGGAAGCAGGTTTCTGGAATGCAGGGCTGGGCCCTCAGGACCTGCTCAAAGCCTTTCCGAGACGCCCTAGTTCCCTCTGCTTCAGGTCCACACTTCTTAGTAGGACACTAAGCCCCTCATCCTCTGGCCCTGCCTCACCTGTCACCACCCTGCTTCCGTGTTACAGCCAGACAGAGCCTGTGTGGACCCCCAAGTCCCTCTCCTCCCTTCCCTGTACCCTGTACAGTGATGTTGCCGCCTGGAAGGTGCCTCCCTCTTTTCTCCTGGTCACTCTCTACTTCCCCTCAGGCCTCAGCTGATCATCACCTCCCTCTGGAAGCCTTCCCTGATGACCTCCACTGCTTGCTCTGTGTCCCATTGCCAGAGCTGTGTTTCCTTTTCTTCCACACGTGCTCACCACCTTCTGATCGTCTGTGAACCTCATTGACGCCCACATGTCAGGCCAGGGTCTGTCCTAGTTCACAGCTGACTCCAAGAACCCCACACATACAGGGCTTGGCCCACAGTAGCTGCCATCACTCTTTGTTGAATGAATGAATGAAGCTGTGCACTCAGCCTATGACCTCACACTGTCCCCTGCGGTTTCACGTGTGTTGATTTAAGCCGGGATGGCCTTGAGGATGGGCTTATGTTTCACAGGAGCAGCACATCCTCCCAAGCAGCCTATCCTTCTGAGGAGCGAATCCTCCCGAAGAGCAAATCCTCCTGAGGGGTGTATCCTCCTGAGGAGCGAATCCTTCCTGACAAGCAGAAGAGATCAAGAAGAGGTGCCAAGAATACACAGAAGAACTATACAAAAAAGATCTTCACGACCCAGATAATCACAATAGTATGATCACTCACCTAGAGCCAGACATCCTGGAATGTGAAGACAAGTGGGCCTTAGGAAGAATCACTGTGAACAATGCTAGTGGAGGTGATGGAATTCCAATTGAGCTATTTCAAATCCTGAAAGATGATGCTGTGAAAGTGATGCACTCAATATGCCTGCAAACTTGGAACACTCAACAGTGGCCATAGGACTGGAAAAGGTTAGTTTTCATTCCAATCCCAAAGAAAGGAAATGTCAGAGAATGCTCAAACTACCACACAATTGCACTCATCTCACACGCTAGTAAAGTCATGCTCAATATTCTCTAAGCCAGGCTTCAACAGTATGTGAACTGTGAACTTCCAGATGTTCAAGCTGGATTTAGAAAAGGCAGAGGAACCAGAGATCAAATTGCAAACATCTGTTGGATCACCAAAAAAGCAAGAGAGTTCCAGAAAAACATCTATTTCTGCTTTACAGACTATGCCAAAGCCTTCGACTGTGTGGATCACAACAGACTGTGGAAAATTCTGAAAGAGATGGGAATACCAGACCACCTGACCTGCCTCCTGAGAAATGTGGTCAAGAAGCAACAGTTAGAACTGGACATGGAACAACAGACTGGTTCCAAATTGGGAAAGGAGTACGTCAAGGCTGTGTATTGTCACCCTGCTTATTTAACTTATATGCAGAGTACATCATGAGAAATGGTGGACTGGATGAAGCACAAGGTGGAATCAAGATTGCTGGGAGAAATATCAATAACCTCAGATATGCAGATGACACCACCCTTATGGCAGAAAGTGAAGAAGAACTAAAGAGCCTCTTGATGAAGGTGAAAGAGGAGAGTGAAAAAGTTGGCGTAAAGCTCAACATTCAGAAAACTAAGATCAAGGCATTTGGTCCCATCACTTCATGGCAAATAGATGGGGAAACAGTGGAAACAGTGACAGACTTTATCTTTTGGGCTCCAAAATTACTGCAGCTGGTGACTGCAGCCATGAAATTAAAAGATGATTGCTTCTTGGAAGAAAAGTTATGACCAACCTAGACAGCATATTAAAAAGCAGAGACATTACTTTGCCACCAAAGTCTGTCTAGTCAAACCTATGGTTTTTCCAGTGGTCATGTCTGGATGTGAGAGTTGGATTATAAAGAAAGTTGAGCACCGAAGAATTGATGCTTTTGAACTGTGGTGTTGGAGAAAACTCTTGAGAGTCCCTTGGACTGCAAGGAGATCCAACCAGTCCATCCTAAAGGAAATCAGTCCTGAATATTCATTGGAAGGACCGATGTTGAAGCTAAAACTCCAACACTTTAGCCATGTGATGCAAAGAGCTGACTCTTTTGAAAAGACCCTGATGTTGGGAAAGATTTAAGGCGGGAGGAGAAGGGGACAACAGAGGATGAGATGGTTGGATGGCATCACTGACTCAATGGACATGAGTTTGAGTAAACTCTGGGAATTGATGCTGGGCAGGGAGGCCTGGTGTGCTGCAGTGCACGGGGTTGCAAAGAGTTGGACACGACTGAGCAACTGAACTGAACTGATTCTCCTGAGGCGGGTGCACAGGCAGGGGCCTGGCTGTGATTGTGGGGTAGACCTGGTCTTTTAGACCTGTTCCCACAGGCCAGCCAGGCTTAGGAGCATGCTGGAGGCTGTCTGGGAGTGGGTCAGCAGCTTACCGTCCACCAGGACGATGTTCAGGCCTCTGCCCACGTTGTTTTTCACAGGACTCATGATCCTAAAGGGAAGGAAGAGAAACAAACAGCCGTTGGTCCTGAGTGTGGAGTGAGCACTGTTGTTCCAGACTCTGGAACTCTGAGGCCCACACAGTGCAGGGTAGAAGAATCAGGAATGCGCAGAATCATTTGGGCCATCTGCTTTCTCCTGGAAACAAGCAGTGGGCTGGATTCTCTGAGAGTCTCTCTTGGCATGTTTGGACCAGAACAGTCTGCTCGGGGAAGAGGGAGGGCCCTTGTCTGGGGCTGGGAGGTGTTCGAGGGGCGGCCAGCCCATCTCCCCAGGCCAGGAGGAGGGCAGAGTCTGGCCATGTCTGGGGTCCCCAAGGGGAGCCCAGCTGTGTTCCTGCAGCCCAGTATCCTGTCCTCTGGCGTCCTTGGGAAAACTGTCCTTCTCTAGCCAGAAAGTTCTCAGCACAGACCTCACTCCCAGGCCTGGATAAGCAAGTATGCTGTGCCACTGATCACAGTGATTAGGCCAGTGTGGCCATGTGACCTAGGCCAGCCAATGAGCTCCAGTCCAAGGACTTTCACATGGTTAATTTACAAGGGGATGCTCTTCCCAGGGGATGCTAGATAGGGCTGTTACGTCAACCCAGGTGGTAGCTGCCTTCCTTCACCATATGACTAAGTCCATTTTCAGTAGAGAAAACTGAATCCAATGACAGAGGAAAGCAGAGCTGAAGGTGGTATGAGAGGGAGCCTTGATGACTTGGTTTGAACCCCTGGATTCAGCAGTTTCTGATGGCCACTGTCTCTGGGCTTTTGGGCACATGAACCAGCAAGTCTCCTTGTTCTGCCTAAGCAATTTGGAGCCAGGTTCAGATTCCAGACTCCTGTCTCTGGCTTCTTGCAAGTTACTACCTAGAAAGCCTGGCACACAGTCTTCGTCCTGCACCTGGGCAGAAGCCCTGGAACCGCTGCCTCTGGGCTTTGACGCCTGGCCTTGATCTTGGACCCTCCCCGTAGGCACGCCCCTCACAGGAAGCCCAGCAGCTTGGCTGTCAGATAGACCTGCGTTCACATCTGGCTCTACCAGTGGTTAGCTGAGTAACTCCACCTGAGTCTTAGTTTCCTCATCTTTACAGAGGGGAGAATTATCGCCCACCTCTAGGAGTGCTGGGGTGCAAGGGAGATGCTGCTGCAAGGCGTCTAGGAAGGCGCTGGCAGATCTGCAAGCCATTGGGATTATTATTATGTCTGCCTAACGCACCCAGAGTAAAAGGAAGTGTGTGGAAGGTGTGGGCTGGTCTCAGGGCCACCCTGAGGCCTCTGAACTTGCTGATGAATGAAGGCATGAAAGTAATGAAGTGCCAGAAACTTACATTTGGTCCTCAAAGCACATGGTGGGGCCCACGACGTTGGCGGCCCCACTGACGATTTTAAATGCAAAGTAGTTGTCTGGGCAGGATTTGCTGAGGCCACACTTGGTCTTCACCAGCTGTGAAGCTAGGGAGGGAACGCAGCAGCTTTGGTGGCAGCAGGAAGCCCTGGAGGAGGAGGGGAGCTGGGAGTAGGGGTGGTGGGAGGGTGGGAGAGTCGGGGGTGGAGGGTGGCTAAGGGCCTCTTCCCGGAGACATCTTCTCTGACTACCTAAGTCTAGGGACTTGCCCCTTTCTGGGTTCCCACAGAGTCTCCAACAACCCCATAAAGACACGGGATACCATGTGTCTGACCACCCAGAGTTCATTTCCGGGCTTCCCATCCCAGCCTCAGCCCGGACACAATGCCTGGCTGTCTCCACGCCCCCGGCAGCTGTGTGCGGAAGAGTGAGTGGTGGGTTAGTGACCAGAGTTTCCAGAGTGATTAAGGGATTCTCCTGAGAACTTCCTCTTGAGCCACAGCAGCCTTTTGAGCTCTCGGAGGCCCCTGTGGACAAGTCCCTGGGGGCCCAGCATGGCGGGTGGGAGCATGTCGCACTAACCAGGTTTCCTTGAGCAAGTCCTCAACCTCCCTGCACATCCAGTCCCTCAGCTGTGAAACGGGCTAACGATGGTGCCTCCCCCCTGGGCCGTGTGTGGGGCTGATGAGTTCAGGTTGGTGTTCAGAGCTTACTGGCTGTTCTTGGCACTCACTCACCGTGCACCGACTATGTCTGGGACTCACAGGGACCAGGAGGGTGGTTCTGGGACCTCCCGCTGGGGCTGAGCATGGTCTCTGGAGCCCACTGAAGACTCAACAGATGAGACCTCTGATTTCTGTGGCTGCTATGAAGCCCTATATCCTCTCCATGTGGCCCTCCCCATGCAGACCCTGGAAAGGCAGGAGAGGCAGAAGGGCCCTCAAACACAGTCGCTGAGCTGTCATGGGTGCTGTCAGCCTGGCAGTTTCCAACTTGTATTAATGCGTGTTTTTTTTTAACACCACCTAACAGTTTGGACGGAGAAGGCAATGGTACCCCACTCCAGTACTCTTGCCTGGAAGATCCCATGGACGGAGGAGCCTGGTGGGCTGCAGTCCATGGGGTCGCGAAGAGTCGGACACGACTGAGCGACTTCACTTTCACTTTTCCTTTCATGCATTGGAGAAGGAAATGGCAACCCATTCCAGTGTTCTTGCCTGGAGAATCCCAGGGACGGGGGAGACTGGAGGGCTGCCGTCTATGGGGTCACACAGAGTCAGACACGACTGAAGCGACTTAGCGGCAGCAGCAGTTTGGAAGTTGCCCTGAGGATTGAGTAAACGGGGAGTTAGAGCGCCTTCACCTGCAGAGGGAGAGCTGTGACTGGCGGCCTTGCTCTCTTCCAGCCCCTGTGCCAGGCGTCTAGCTGAGCCACGCCAGGTGCGCTTGGAGCAGACCCACAGGCTTCCTAATAGAGGCGGCACATGCCAGGGTGTTGCTGTGTGCTAGGCACTGTGGCAAGCACTTTTTCTTTACTGTCTTGTTAAATCTTCCCCATAACTCCCGTGGCTGGCACACAGTAGGCGCTCAATAAATCCTCACTGAATGATCACCTAGAGCATCTGGGTAGGTCTGAGTCCGAGCTGGGAGGGTGAGTAGGGTCTCCATGCCCTTGCCAGCCTAGGGTGTGCTTCGTGAGAATCAGAAACAAGCGCCCCTCTGCCAAGGTGGGGACATGGCCCCTAGTGCCAAGCTCAGCAAGCCCCTGGTGCCTCTGAGTAGGTGAAGGCGCCCTTTCCTAGGAGTGAATGCGACCTGCACCAGGGCTCCCCTGGTGGAGTGGGTGGCCCTGATGATCTGAGTGGAATGCCCATCCTAGGCTCTCACCCCTCCACCCTGAGTTCCTGCACATCTGCCTGATGGGTGTAACCAGAGCTCCGACTGGGACATCATCACCAGAGAGTCAGGGCTGGGAGTGGAGATGCCCCCGAGGAGGTGTCCAGAGAGGGCCTGGGACAGAGCCCTCCACCAAAGCGCTAGTGGAGGGTGAGGCTGGGAGGGGTCCTCTTCTCCTATAAGCCTTGCGGCCCCACCTTTGGCCACCTGCCCTCCACCCCCCACACAGGGAGCCCAGTTTACTTTAGAGTCCAGAGGGTCTCATCTTGCTGGACGGGCTGTTTCAGGCCTTGGGGACCACCCTGGAGTTGGCCCAGAGCCTGATCACCTGCGCTGAGTCTTACAAACCCGATGTCAACAGGCCAGCTTAGCAGGCTTTTCTCAAATTGATTTTCTGACCATCCAGGCTTCACGGTCAAGCTACTAGACATGGGGGAGGAGGTCCAGGGGCCTCAACCACTGAGGGGCGGGTGATTTGCTGTGTGGGTTTTGGTTCTTGGGGCTTCCTAAGCTGTCCCACCCCTCTGGGAAGCCCGGCGCTATTGCTCAGCGCGTGCAGCTGACCGCTGGAGGGGTGCGGTCAGGGGGAACCTGGGCCAATTTCAGGAATCTGCCATGTGACTTGCCATAAATCTCTGCCTTTTACTTTGCCAACTATAAAATGAGGGGATTGGTTTAGATCAGGAATGGAGAGGGGGACCCGGAGGTGCTGTCTCTTGTTAAGTTGGGAGGGTGGGCTCCGGACTACAAGGGGAGGTTGACTCCCACTCTGCCACTTAGAGCCATGCTGCCTTGGCCAGGAGATTTCACCTCTGTGAGCCTCAGTTTCCTCATCTGTAAAATGGGGATATGTACAGCACCTCCCTAGGGTTGGTGAGGATTGCAGAAGACGCCCATAAAGTTCGGAATACAGCGCTGGCACACACTTGTCACTGTCGCCACTATCGTCACCGTCATTGTTCCCTCCTCCTATCCTCTCTGCACCTCTGGAGCCGGGTCACTGTGAAACCCTGTTCCGACACCCAGCAGCCCTGCCCGCCCACTGTTCTCCCCACACTCGCGTACCTGACTCTGCAAGCAAGTTCTCTATTGGAGTCCCAGCACTCCTGCCCCTAGGCCTTTGTACAGCATGGTACCTCCTGTGCAAGGAACAGCTAAAAAGCCACCTCCTCCTTGAGGCCTTCCCAGACCCCATCCCACTGAATGTGGGAGGCCCTCCTGGAGCCCTGGGCACTTGCCCCACCTCTCTCGGCACACACAGTTCTTCTACCCAAAGAGACCATCAGCACCCCCTTCCGATTGCCGCTGGGGCCCTTGTGGTGCTCAGCATGGCTCTGGTACTCTGAAGCGGGAGCCATAAGCCAATTCTGGGGTCACTGCAATGAGGATAATAAGCACAGCCTGCATCCTTGGAGCTCCCAGCCACATAGGGGATGAAAGAGCGGAGGCGGGGTGGCTGCAGTCCATACCGCGGGCTGGGGGCACTGGGGAAGGGAGAGAGTTGAAGCCTCCCTAGGAGTCTGAATGGCTGAAAAGGGGCCACAGGGCTTGGGGGCTTTACAAAGCACCATCAGGCTAAGGAGTGAGAGCTGGGTGGGCTCTGGGAACCCAGGTTTCTCTCAAAGTTTCAGGGCTGGGAGTAGATACCCTGGAATACCTCACTCGAAGGGCAACGGGGCTGTGTTGACACTCACAGTTCTCGTGGGCCAAACCTGTTGGAGAGAAGACAGAATCTGGTGAGAAAGTGTTTTGAGCTTGCCCGCATAATGGAGGTGGGTCCTGGGTGGGGATGGGGGAAGAAGGGAAATCAGAGTGGTGCTGGCCTGGCCAAGCACAGCCCCCTTCCTGTGGAAAGGGGGTGAAATGAGCTGAAAGTCCTATTTTATCTGGGAATCCTTCTGCACTTGCTCCTGCCACCTCTTCACACACACACACACACACACACACACACGACTCCGTCATGGTTGCAAAGAAGCAAGCCTCTGTGATGAGGCCCACTGGACTTGGAGCCTGATGGTGTGTGACCAACTGTGTGGGAGCATTTTCCTCTGGGGCTGAGCCTCTGTGCCTGCACAGTGGGGGCACCACATCCACTCTCACTGGCTGTGGGGAGGGTCCAGTGAGAGGAGCCCTGAGGGCCTGGCTGGGTGCCTGGAACCCTGGCCTCCGGGAGGGACAGGACTGTGCCGCTGCCACTGCGGAGCTGCCTTGCGCGTCCCTTCCTGACTCCTGCAGCCCCTGTCTGCATTGACGCCTGTCTGCACTGGACTGCACATCTTAGCTACACTGTCTTCAGGTTATCCTGCGCTTCCACATCAGCTCTCCCACCGACCTGGCGCTAAGCCCTAGAGGACAGGGCTCCTAGTGGACAGAGAAATGTCAGTGCAGCAGGGGGCGCTCTCCTTCTCTGGGGGAAACCCTCACTGAACACTTTCCATTCAGTCCTCAGGAGGCTGCCCCCACCCCCACCACCTCCAAGGCGTAGGAGTATCCCGTGCCCTGGCTGGGCCAGCCACAACATTATATTCCCCTTGGATGCCAAGCCCTTCTCAGGTTTATCTGCAGTCCCGGGGGAGAGAGCTGAAGGGTGAGCAACTGGGGAGCTGGTGGCCAACATGCCTGTTGGGAAAGAAAGCTACCCATGGAATGAAGTTAAACAGCAATGAGCAGAGCCTAGGGCACAGAGATTGACTCTGGGGCCTTTGTGGGAGCCCCTAGAGCCAGCCACACCTGAAGTCCGACAACTTGGGCTTCCCAATGACTCACAAAATGACATCCCACTTCATTTAAACCACTTACAGTGGGGTTCATCACTCTCACCTGAAAGAACCCTGCACAGTTTATCAGCCAAATCAGGAAATCTTTAATTGCCCAATTTCTGTGCCACAGACCCCTTTGGTGACCTGGAAAAGCCTATGAACTCCTCTACAAATAAATTTATTCCCACTTTTTTTGAGACACTCAGTGCTTCTTACTTGACCAGGCAGCAAGTTATTAAATGTGTAAAATAGATTGGATTAAAAAGGAAACCAACTGTACACCAAGATAATAACACAAGCAGTAGGAAATGTGGTGAGACAGGAAGATGTGTGCCTCCATATTAACACATTAAATCACTGCACGTGTTTTGCAAGACTCAAGTCATGTTAGTATGCTTCCATTTTTCTATATTCTATAATGAATTGTGTTTGTATCGCCCGTTCAAACCCTGAGCTGGGGCCACATTCTGGGGTGCTCCTCATTCCAGGGCCTTGGGGACCTAACACAGCAGTTGTGTGTTGAGCCTTGGGGGGATGTCGCACCCTGGGTGGCTCAGTTCTGGGAGGGAGACTACCCTGGGGGCTCCCTTCAAACACTCCCCTCCCACCCCAAGCTGGGGCCCTCTTCTCCACAACTCACTCCCGCTCTGATCTGCACTGATATCCTCCAAGGCCAGAAGCATGGCCAAGTCAGTCTCTGGTCTGTGAAAGTGGTGCCCAGGGCCCAAGGACCTGGTGGCCACCACGTACTATATCTATATAAACTGTCCTGAGCTGGTGTGGGGCATGCCGGACAAGAAGCAGACGGGTTAAGGGCCCGCTGAGATTCCACTGTGGGAAGCTGGTGGTAAAGGCAGCATGCCTGTCCTCTCTCTGCTGTGAAGGCTTGAGCTGGCCAGGGCCATTAGAGGTTATTACATTTGACTGTGTCAGTGGAGGTGGTTCTTGGTCTTTAAGGAGGACAAATCCGGAGGTATAAATTTCCCTCCCTTTCTCTCCTTCCTTTGAAAGGATTTAGATCTGGGAGACCTGGGTTCCCAGTCCTGTTCTGATATCTACAAGGGATATTTCGCGAAGTTTCTTAATCTCTCAGAGCTTTTCTTTTTCTCAGACCACACATAAAATGACAACATGAGGTCATGCTTGAGTCCACTCCACAAATATACTGTGAATCATTCCATGGGGCATTCATGCAGGTCAAATGAGAACACACATGTGAAGCTGCTAGCAACCATCGCCCATCCATCATTCATCTATCCACCCACCCATCCATCCATCCACCCACCCACCCATCCATCCATCCATCCACCCACCCATCCATCCATCCACCCATCCACCCATCCACCCATCCATCCATCCACCCATCCACCCATCCATCCATCCATCCACCCATCCACCCATCCATCCATCCACCCATCCACCCACCCATCCACCCATCCACCCATCCATCCATCCACCCATCCACCCACCCACCCATCCATCTATCCACCCACCCACCCATCCATCCATCCACCCATCCACCCATCCACCCATCCACCCATCCATCCATCCATCCACCCATCCACCCATCCATCCATCCACCCATCCACCCACCCACCCATCCATCCATCCATCCACCCATCCATCCATCCATCCACCCATCCACCCATTCATCCATCCATCCATATTTCTTTGACTTATCAAATGTTACTGAGCATCTGGTCTGAGGTGTTAGAGAGATAGATATACCCAAGACAAAATTCTGGCCATCAGGAAGCTCAGATTGTATGAGCTGGAGATAGGTAATGATGAAGTAAACAGATAAACAAACAGCACAGTGATGGATAATAATGATGATCTGAAGGGGACAGGCTGACACGAAAGACTACAGGAGGAGGAGCTGCGCAGGTAGAGCTGGGGTGGTCAGGAAGGTTTCTTTGAGGAGGAAACATTTGAGCCCGAGGCTGAGAGGAGCTGCCACAGGGAGGTCTGAGCAAACAGAAACAGCAAGTGCGGGTGGAAGGCGCTCAGGGGCCAGGCAGATTTCTCCTTGCTCTGTCCCTCCCTTCTTTTCTTCTTCCCTCTGTCCTTCCTTCTTGGGTCATATTTCCAAAATGGTCCTTGATGCAGGCGCGTGCTCTGA
Source organism: Moschus berezovskii (assembly GCF_049115385.1). NCBI lineage: Eukaryota > Metazoa > Chordata > Mammalia > Artiodactyla > Moschidae > Moschus > Moschus berezovskii. Next base: position 17,828,024 of record NC_142483.1, read on the forward strand.
CCAGGGCCTTGGAACACTGCTCTGCTCTCCATGGGTTCTCAGCCTTCCCGACATTGGATTGGCGTGTGGTTTCCTCTTCCCTGACCCTGAATGTGTGAGGTCCCAAGGGCAGCCCTTTGCCACGTCTGGCCACCTCCTGGGTCACCCAGGGCTGGACTAGATCCTTGGCCCCTGGCCCTGGTTCTTGCCCCAGTAGTGAGCCCCACTCACCCATCCAGCGGGGCAGGCGGAGGGTTTTCATGCTGAAGTTGATATATTCGCGGATGAAGAGCCATGTGGTAACCACGGCAAAAATTAGGGCCAGGAAGCGAAGCAGACCTGCAGAGCAAGGAGATGCTGCCCTGAGACCACAGCACTAGACCACACGGCAGGGCCTCACGGCAAGGCTGCACGTGGGTCCTTCCCAAATCCCCTCAGTGAGACCTCTTCCCAAAATCCCATGTTGGAGGGAGGGTCACAAGGATTAACATATTGATAGTCTATCTTTATCCTGGATGCTAATTTGTTGGGGAATTTTGTGAGCACAGAACTCCACAGGGGTTAAGGGAAGGAAAAAAGAAAGCGAGGAGCTTTGGAAATGAACTTCACCAACTTCATGTCTGAATGCATGGATAAAAGGAAGAGTCACTCCTGTGTCAGTCGCGGTTGAACCTTATTTTATCTGAACGTCATGTGAAAATGGAGCAACTCCCCCAGGCTGTAGGTCCAGAGCCTGCCCACACCATGGACCAGTCCACGGCCTGCATGGCAAGACCAGTGTGAATCCACGTGATGACCCAATGGGGGATCACGCTGCAAAGTTACATGGTGACACTCCCCAAGGCGGGGCCGCTGGGAGGCTTAGACACACACTTTCTGGGCTCCTCTTAACCTTTCAGAGAGCGTCTCAGGGGGTGAGGTCTGGGAATTAGCACCCTGAGGGGAGGCCTGAGGACTCCGGCAGGAGAGCAGGAGGCAGGTGAGCTGCGGCACGAGAGGCCGGAAGGCTCGTCACCCACTACTGTGTGACCTCGGGCAGGGGCTCAGCACCTCTGAGCTGAAGCCCCTCAGTCACAGAGTGGATGGGGTAATGTGCCTGCCGCTGAGCCCATGGCTGGTGGGGAAAGATGGGGTAGCTGTCACCATTAGGCGGCCTCTAGGGTGGCTTTGCGGGTGGGGTGGGGTTGGTCCCTTGTGTTTTCCTTCAATTCCCCTCAAAAGCCATCACAAACACACGTCTGTCTCTGCAGGAGCACACACCCGATGTGGCTTCTCCGCCTCACAGCCAGGTTGTTCCCTATCTTCTCTCCCACACGTGAGCCGGGCCCCCAGAGCTCCCTGTGTGCTCCCTCGCCTCGTAATTCTGTCAGGGCTGCAGCAGGCCGCACCGCACCTCCCACCTCAAGGTCTCTGGAGACCCCCATTCTGCCTTGAGAGTCAAATCCAACCTTCGGGCAAGTTCCCTCGCTCCGAGCCTGACCTCCCCTCTGTCTGCGGCCACAGGGCTCTGAAGGTGCCGGATCTCGTCTGACCTCTCTGTCTGCACCACCCTTGCTCCTCAGCCCTGAATTCAGCTGTGGCTTCGTGCTGGTCTCAAGCTACTTGGGGCGAGGGAGAAGGCCCTCTGGATTCCAGGGGGTGGGGCTCAGGTCCGTGGGTCCCTTGTCTTCTCGGGCCTCAGCTCGCGTCATTCGGCACTCCTTTTGTGTCGGGTACAGGTGAGCGGCATTGACGTTATCTCAGTTCCCTCTGTGTGGTATGCTATGGTTATCCCCACTGTCAGATGAGGAAACCACACCTCAGAGATCTGGTCACTGGCCAGTAAGTGACAGGAGGTGGGACCTGTACCTGGGTAAGTAAGGTGCCTATAATACCCGTGCTCTTCAGGGACCTACATTCAATATCCTTTAATAAACCATAATGGAAACGAATATAGAAAATAATGTGTGTATATATGTGTATAACTGAATCACTATGCTGTACATCAGAAATTAATGCAACGTTGTAAATCAACTGTACTTTAACAGGGCTTCCCTGGTGGCTCAGATGGCAAAGAATCTGCCGGCAATACAGGAGACTGGGGTTCAATCCCTGGGTTGGGAAGATCCCCTGGAGAAGGGAATAGCAACCCATTCTAGTATTCTTGCCTGGAAAATCCCAAGGACAGAGGAGGCTGACAGGCTACAGTCCATGGGGTTGCAAAGAGTTGGACACAACTGAGTGGCTAACACACACTTCAATAAAAATAAATAAAAGTTGTGCTCTGAACTTCCTCACTGGTGTTTGGAAATACAAATAAATTGTGTCAGTTTCCTGTTTGGTGCCACAGATCCCCTATATCTACACAGAGGGTACAGTCTGAGGGTGGAAGCTTGGAGCAAAGGCCCCTCCTGGTGCCCAGCCCTGTGGTTTCAGGATTCTAGAATAGCCCTCTACAAATATTTTGTCTGGGCAAACATTTACAAATGTTTTGCTGTTATTTCCAGCCAGGCTGAAGTGTTTCCCAGAGCAGGTGAGTCTCCATGTTCCCAGCCAGGTGGGCCAGTTTCTGCAACCCTTAGCCTCGAGGCAGGAAGTCCCCTCTTTACACTCTTCCAGGCCCTCCCTGGATTGGTTTTTTCTTGGAATTCTGGCCTGTTGGGAACAGATGAAGCCGAGTGGGCTGTGAGTCCAGGATGGGCAGACAGGGAAGCAATCCCCAAACCTGATTCAGACCTCAACCTTGAACCCTGGAGTCCTCAGAGCCTGGCCTTACCTGACATTCTCATCCTGTCGAGGTGAAGAGCAGCTGGGGGTCAGGGTCAGTCTGTGGAGAGAAGAAAATGAGATTGGAAACTGGCATCCAGGGCGTGAAAGTGAACAAGACTGGAGATGAGGGATAGGTTCCCAGCACCCAGCGCGTCGCAGTTCTTCTGGTTTGGTGGCGTCCGTTCCCTCTCTGCCTTCACCTCCTCTTTGCTTTTGCCCCTGGAGTTTCACATTCAGTTCAACATGCCTTTTTGGAATGCAGAGATTAGGACGCAGGGGAAGATGCAGTCTGCCCACCATCCTCCCTTGGAGGCTTGATTCATCCATACATCTACCCATCCATCTGTCCATCCATCCATCCATCCATCCATTTATCCATCCATCCATCCTTCCAGCCACCCATCCATCCATTTGTCCTTTCATCCATCCATCATCTGCCCCTCCAGCCAGCTGAGAGATATTGAGCTAGCCAGCCCCAGTGAAGCCATTAGGAAGCAGAAGCTCAAGTGATCTTTGCTGATGGGCCAACATTATGAGTAACAGGGACTCACATAGCACACAGGTGAGTTTGCTCCGGGTACCGTATGTACATCATCTTCTTTAATCCTTATACCCACCCCGCCTCCCTTCCCCCACGCCCCCATGCCTCCACACTCCTGCTTTAGGGTTGAGTAAGCTAAGACTCTCCATTGTCAAGCCCAGGGCCGTTTAGTGTGCCAGGGTCAGGGGCAGAATCTGGATGCAGGTTTCAGCTGCCTCGTTCCCATGATGTCACCCTGTCGGTGCTGTTTTAGAGAAGAGATGAAACTGAAGTTTCCTCCCTTCCTGAGTCCTGGGCAGGGGCAGGGTCATCCTTGGTCCCACCTTGCCCCTCTGCTGCCCCAGCTACCAGTAGTTACCAGGGATTTGACAGTGCTGAGACCCCTCAGGAGGTGTCTAGAGACGAGGAAGAGGGGAGAGCAAGGCAGGTGGTAACTGTTCCGGGTCTCAGAACCCCCCAGACATCTGGAGGGTCTCTGACTGCAGTGACTTGCTCCCACCACTCTTCCTGCCTTCTCCCCACCCCAGAATCCTCTTTATCCTAAGAATCCATTTCAACAGACTCTGTGTCCAAAGCCCAGCAGCCAAGGATCCAGACAGGAGACAGACGACCTGGACAACACCTGGTACCGAGGCGGTCAGGTTGGGTCAGTCTGTTATTTCACCAATGGCAACAGCAAATGAAACCTGTATTTCCTTTTGAGAATAATGAAAAATCCCCCCACCCACCCTGGCCATCTACCCTTCTAAGACCGTCCAGGTGAGAAAGCTGAGCGATCACCTGGCCTCACCCGCAGGAATTTTGTAGGACTTTAAATTTCTGAAATTTGTATTACCAAGCTTTTTTTTTTTAGATACTATATATTTAAATTAAATAAATAAATACATTTTTGGCTGTTCTGGGTCTTCGCTACTTGGGCTTTTCTTTAGTTGTGGCGAGCGGGAGCTGTTCCCGAGTTGCGATGCTCTGGCTTCTCACTGCAGTGGCTTCTGTTGTTGATGAGCATGGGCCCGGGGGTGCATGGGCTTAGTTGCAGCTCTCAGGCTCTAGAGCACAAGTTCAGTAGTTGTAGCACAGGGGCTTAGTTGCTTCGCAGCATGGGGGATCTTCCCGGATCAGGGACTGAACCCGTGTCTCCTGCCTTGGCAGGTGAATTCTTAACCATGGAGCCACCAGGGAAGACCTACTGTGCTCTTGCATGTTCTCAGAATATTTCCTACAGAAAGCATCCCGGGCTCCTGGATGAGGCTTAAAGGACATTCTGTGGGGAGGAGCCAAGAGACCTGGGGGCCGGACAAGATGGAAGGGCAGTGACAGGGTCTGACAGACGGAGGGACAGCCGTGGATATTGATGGAGACAGAGACCAGAGACACAGAAACGAGGACACGGGGGAGAGGAGCCCGGCAGAGACACAGAGGCAGAAGAGAAGGAGACAGAGCAGAGAGGCGGGAGCAGGGTGAGAGAGACGGAGGGTAAGTCCTCCTGACAGGCTGTCAGCTTCAGAGGGAGCGCGGAGACAGGCAGAGGGCAGGGGGCTAGCCTCTCCCTCTGGTGCCCACGCCGAGCAGGGCTCTGGCTTCAGGGGTGGGGGTGGCGAGGGCTCTCCCGGCCTGAAGTCCCTCCTGGCCAAGTCCCTGGTGACCCACTCAGCCCTTCAGAGCTCGCTGGGCTCCTGAGTCCCCTGGTGGCTCATCCTGCCAGCCAGCAGTAGCGGGGGGTGGGAGCATCTGGAGCCCCGGTCAGGCCTGCTGAAGGTGGGGCAGGAGGGGGAAAAGCATCCGGGGCAGGTACGCAGGGTGACGAAGAATTCTCTCTGCAGCCACCCAGAAGGCATGAACTGCGAACAAACCGCTCCGCTGCGAACTGAGCAGAACGCCCATAGTCCTCCCGCACCATCCGTGAGCCTCTCCGTTCGTCCTGCCCTCTCCCCCGGACAGCTTCTGATTTCTGGCTTCAGGTCCAGCCCTGAGCACTGGACCCCGGGCATGCTCTGCTTTTCCATACCAGGCCTTGACTTTTGCAGGCCTGGTAGGGTGCTGAGCACTCAGCAGGTGCTTGTTGAATATTTGAGGACTGATGGAATTGGACTTCTTGTATAGTCCTGGAAGGTTAGGATGATGAAACCACCAGGTTGAGAAGGAAGCTGAAGTTCAAAGAGGGCAAGGGACTTGTCTGAGACCACACAGCCAACTGTGGATTTTATTCCTAAAGCATCCTCTGAGGACTGGTTGGAAGGAGGCTGGGCGTGCACTGGGAATGGGGGAGTGACTGTGAACAAGATGCACCCTGCAGCATCCCTGGGCCTCTGGTGTCGCCTGTCCCTCTGTCTGAACACTGTTGCTCTGCCTCTTTGCCTGGAGCACTCCAACTCATTCTTCCAGTCTCATTGTAGTAGCCACTTCCTCTGGGAAGTTATCCCTGACCCTCCAAGATCAAACACCTACCTGTGGTCTTGAGTGGGAGAATGTCCTTCCTGGTACTGCAGCTTGTCTAAAGGGGCTGACCAATCAGAGCACTGCGATTCCTTGTGATTGGTTCAGGAGGGAGCATGTGACCCAAATAAGACCAATCAGAGTTTTTTCCTGATGGGTCTCTGGGACCTGGGGAGAGGGAGGCCCTTTTCTCCTTGATGATGCTAAGCTTGATGTCTGTAATCCTGGGGTGGCTGGAGTCCTTTTGGCACCCCCTGCCAGTAGCTGCTGTAGACAAACCTCACCAGAAGATCCAAATACAAGCGGCAGTGCCCGTGGTCTTGAAAGAATCAGGCAGAAAACTTGTGAGGTCAAAAAAACCTCACAAAAAACTTGTGAGGTCAGGGATCAGACAGGCATGGCTTTGTCACTTAGCAGTTGTGTGCTCTGGGGCATATGGGTCTTAGCTTCCTCCTTTATAAACTGCGGGCAATGCTATCTACCTGTCCTGAAAAATGTAGCCGGCAGGGAGACCACCTGTCTAGAAGGTGTCTGCTGCTCTGACAGCATCCACACCGTCTCCTACCTCTTGGCAGGTCATATTTGCCCTGTGGCTTCCTACAAGGGCATCCTCATGGCAGGATTCTTTTACGGATGTTTGCCATTTCTGTGAAACCAGAATGGCATCATAGTATCTTTCTGTCTGGTTATTTGGGACATTTCTTAATGGTCCTGCAGAAGCTGGGACAGCTTCCTGCTGCCTGTAGCCCTCTGTGAACAAGTGCCTTGAAGCTCAATCTTGACCTGTCACAGAGTCCTGATAGATGAAGAAAGGGTTACTTTCTTTCCAGACTGAGAGGGTTGAGGTGAGCACCCTGATGCAGAAGCAAGTGGGTACTTCCTCTGATTAAATCTGGTCTATGGTTCCTGTTGATCTCAGGGTAAAAGTTGAAGTATTTCATGGGGCTTATACGGCCTTGTATACAGCAAAAGGAGAAGAGGGCAGCCGAGGATGAGATGGCTGGATGGCATCATCGACTCAATGGACACCAATTTGGGCAAACTTCGGGAAATAGTGAGGGGCAGGGAGGCCTGGCAGGCCACTGTCCATTGGGTTGCAGAGAGTTGGACAGGACTTCGCGACTGAACAGCAACAATACGGCCTTGTATGATCTCAGCCCTGAAATGAGGGTGACCTTGCCAACCTCATCACTGCTGTCTCTACTTGCACTCTGCTCTCATCCCCAGAACTGCCCTGAGTGACGCGCTGTTCCCTTCCTGCTTTGCACACGTGATTTCTCTCTACCTGCCTTTCCTGTACTGTTCGTGTCCTCAGGTCCTTACCTAGCAGCCCTTTGTTGTTGGAAAGACAAAACGCAGAAGCTATTTCCTAGCCCATGACAGGCATGCAGGCTCAGCCAACAGTCATTTCAGTATCAGTCCTGAGTTGCAGAGAAAAGGAATGCAGAGCTCTGTGAACAAGCTCTGCACCTCGCCTGTCATGGCCATTGGCCACAGGTCAACGCTCTGTGCTCTGTTTACCAGGTCATTTCTAAGGGGGTGTGAACTTGAGGCCAGAAAAAGAACTTGGAGACACTGGGTGACAATTAGCACCAGCTAAAGCTTTAGTCCTTCAGACTTTTCAGCACCTCTTGGCACCTCTTGGTTCTGTTTGCTCAGAACCGCGCCTCAGATTACAGACACACCAGGGCTATCTGGCGGGTTTAGTTTCAGACCACTGCAGTCAAGTAAATATCACGATAAAGTGAGTCACACGAACTTTTTGGTTCCCAAGTACATATAAAAGTTGTATTTACACCATACTGTAGTCTATTATTAACAGAAGCAGAAGATATTAACAAGAAGTGGCAAGAATACACAGAACTGTACAAAAAAGATCTTCATAACCCAGATAATCAGGGTATGATCACTTACCTAGAGTCAGACATCCTGGAATTAGGAAGCATCACTGTGAACAAAGCTAATGGAGGTGATGGAATTCCAGTTGAGCTATTTCAAATCCTAAAAGATGATGCTGTGAAAGTGCTGCACTCAACATGCCAGCAAATTTGGAAAACTCAGCAATGGCCACAGGACTGGAAAAGGTCAGTTTTCATTCCAATCCCAAAGAAAGGCAATGCCAAAGAATGCTCAAACTACCACACAGTTGCACTCATCTCACACGCTAGTAAAGTAATGCTCAAAATTCTCCAAGCCAGGCTTCAACAGTATATGAACCGTGAACTTCCAGATGTTCAGGCTGGTTTTAGAAAAGGCAGAGGAACCAGAGAGCAAATTGCAAACAGCTGTTGGATCATCAAAAAAGCAAGAGAGTTCCAGAAAATAATCTATTTCTGCTTTATTGACTATGCCAAAGCCTTCAACTGTGTGAATCACAATAAACTGTGGAACATTCTGAAAGAGATGGGAATACCAGACCACCTGATCTGCCTCTTGAGAAATCTATATGCAGGTCAGGAAGCAACAGTTAGAACTGGACATGGAACAACAGACTGGTTCCAAATCGGGAAAGGAGTACGTCAAGGTTGTATATTGTCACCCTGCTTATTTAACTTACATGCAGAGTACATCATGAGGAACGCTGAGCTGGAGGAAGCACAAGCTGGAATCAAGATTGCTGGGAGAAATATCAGTAACCTCAGATATGCAGATGACACCACCATTAAGACAGAAAGTGAAGAAGAACTAAAGAGCCTCTTGATGAAAGCGAAAGAGGAGAGTGAAAAAGTTGGCTTAAAACTCAACACTCAGAAAACTAAGGTCATGGCATCCGGTCCCATCACTTCATGGCAAATAGATGGGGAAACAGTGGAAACAGTGGCTTTTTGGGGGCTCCAAAATCACTGCAGATGGTGACTGCAACCATGAAACTAAAAGATGCTTGCTCCTTAGAAGAAAAATTATGACCAACCTAGACAGCTTATTAAAAAGCAGAGACATTACTTGCCAACAATGGTCAATCTAGTCAAACCTATGGTTTTTCTAGTAGTCATGTATGGATGTGAGAGTTGGACTATAAAGAAAGTTGAGCACCAAAGAATTGATTCTTTTGAACTGTGGTGTTGGAGAAGACTCTTGAGAGTCCCTTGGACCACAAGGGGATCCAACCAGTCTATCCTAAAGGAAATCGGTCCTGAATATTTACTGGAAGGACTGATGTTGAAGCTGAAACTCCAAAGCTTTGGTCATCTGATGCGAAGAACTGACTCATTTGAAAAGACCCTGATGCTGGGAAAGATTGAAAGCAGGAGGAGAAGGGGATGACAGAGGATGAGATGGTTGGGTGGCATCACCAACTCAATGGACATGACTTTTGGTTAACTCTAGGAGTTGGTGATGGACAGGGAGGCCTGGCGTGCTGCAGTCCATAGGGTTGCAAAGAGTCGGACATGACTGAGTGATTGAACTGAACTGAACTGTAGTCTGTTATGTGTGCAGTGGCATCATGTGTAAAAAAACAATGCATGTATCTTAATTAAAAATATTCTTTGGTATAAAATGCTAACCACCATCTGAAATCTTTTTGTAATAGTAACATCAAAGATCACTGATTACAAATCTCCACAATAAATATGGTAATAGTACAAATGTTTGAAATATTGCAAGAATTAATGAAATGTGACAAATGAAGTGAACAATTGCTGTTTGAAAACTGGTGCTGAGAGTTGTGCTTGACACAGGATTGCCACAAACCCTCAATTTGTAAAAAATGCAATAAAGCAAAGCATCATAAAATGAAGCATTCTTAAACTGCTTAAATTCCAGACCCTCAGTTTCTACAAAGCAGGACAATCCCATTCAGATTCACCTGGCAGAAGAAATGGGCAACACATGGCATGCAAGCTTCTCTTGGTCGTCCTGTGCCCATAGCAGACATCAACAATCAATCACAGTCTTTTCCTCAGTACCTTTTACAAAGGGGATATTTGGACACAGAGACACACACACACACACACAGAGGGTGTCACAGGAAGACAGAAGCCACCCTGCCACAGACCATGGAACTACCAGAAGTTAGTAGGGAGGCTCCCTCCTTCCCCCTAGCGCCTTCTGAGGGAGCATGGCCTGCTGACATCTTGACTTCAGGCTTCCGGCCCAGGACGGGAGACAACGCATTCTTGTGGTGTAAGCCACTCAGCTTGTGTACTTGGTTATGCAGCCTGCCCGAGTGGACTGGTCCAGCGGGTCAGCCCTGAGGTGTGCCCACTCTGTCGCCCAGACCCTGCTGGGACATTGGGGCTCGGTCACCCACAGCATCTTGTTGCATACAAAAACACCCTCTATGCACCCCGCCCCCAGTACCACCTGGTGTCCCGTTCCACATAAGCTACATTCCCTAGGGTCTACCTCGGAGGAAACTGACTCAAAACAGCATGAAACTGACCTGCCTTCCCTCCCCTTGGGTTTTCCGGTCCTGGGCTCCCCGACTACCCCCAGCCCCACCCTTCTCCCCACTTCTGACCAAGGGGTCTCTCCAAGAACCCGCCTGGCCTGTGGGTGGCACAGGGAGAGTCTCTGCTTCTCCTTCTGGCCTGCTAGGCCTCCCCACCTGCCTGGGGAACCCCCTCACCTTCATGTGACCACTGCCTGGGGGAGACACCCTGTGTGATCCCAGCCCCAGGACGGGGAGCCCCCATCCAGCTACCACCTCCTCTTCCCAGGAGACATGACATTTCTTCTTCAAAACCCCAGTTCCCAGGGATTCCCCTCCTGGCACCTCTATTAGAAGACATTGACCAGATTGTTTTCTGGGTGATCTCTTGAGCGAGACTTGTTTGAGCTAATAATAAAAATAATACCTTATAAATAAAATAATACAAATAGCTACCATTTATTGAACTGAACTGAACTGACTGAGTGCTTAGCATGCACGTGGACTCAGGGGGAGAATTTTCCACACCTATCTTACCAAATCCCCATAGCAATCATAAGAGTTGGATACACTACTGTCTCCAGCTCTTACAGGAGGAAGTTGAAGCTTGAGGAGGGTGAGGGACATGCTCATAGCCTCCAGCTGTGGCTGCAGAGCTGAGATTCACACCTTTGGCAGCAAATAGCAGAGGGTGAAAATGCCCTCTGCTCTGGCAACCCAAGACTGACCTGCACTCACCATGTCCCAACAAGGAAGGGCAATGGGTGAGAGGGAGTTTGTGTGTGTAGGAATAAGACCTGACGCGTGAAAAAGTAGGTGTCCGAATGCAAACTATGAGCATTCTCTGGGATAGATCACATCTTAGTTCACAAATCAAGCCTTGAGAAAGTTAAGAAAACTGAAATCATATCAAGCATCTTTTCCTACCACAAAGGATGGTTCTACATACTAAGTACAGTAAGTCAAACAGAGAAAGAAAAACATCATACAGTATCATTCAGATGTGGACTTTAATTAAAAAAAAGAAGAAACTAGCAAACTTGTGGCTACCAAAGGGAAAACACTGCCAGCGGGGGTGGGGGGTGGGTAGATAAATCAGGAGCTTGTAATGAACATACATGCGCTACTATATATAAGATAGTAACCAACAAGAATCTATTATATAGCACAGGGAAAAGTGAAAGTGAAGTTGCTCAGTCGTGTCCGACTCTATGCGACCCCGTGGACTGTAGCCCACCAGGCTCCTCCGTCCATGGGATTCTCCAGGCAAGAGTATTGGAGTGGGGTGCCATTTCCTTCTCCAGGGGATCTTCCCGATCCAGGGATCGAACCCGGGTCTCCCGCATTGCGGGCAGACGCTTTAACCTCTGAGCCACCAGGGAAGAGTTTAGCACAGGGAACTCTACTCAATATTCTGTGATAACCTATGTGAGAAAAGAATCTAAAACAGAATGAACACGTGTATACCTATAATTGAATCATGCTGCTGTACACCTGAACTTAACGCAACATGGTAAATCATGGTAATCCAGTAAAATCAAAATTAAAACAAGTTTTCTTCTAAAAATAAAAAAGACTAAGGTAGAGAGACATGAAGAGACTGCAAAAGAAGCAGAGACAGTGAGACTGAAAGTGGCAGACGTGTGTGAGCTCACTGGGGTTCACCTGCACCAGCACACACATGCACGCACACAGACACACCCCCACCAGTCAGGGTGCTGCTGAGTCCCTCCTGGAAGGAGGATGACGCGTGTGACCCCACCCAGACCCGGGCTCCTCTACCCCGAGTTTCCAGTCGCCCCTCAAGGCTGTCCTGAACGCTGGACTGTGGTGGCTCAGGCCTGTGTGAAGTCAACGCAATAACCAGGGGCAGCCTCTCATTCTCTAAATGGTCGTCCTTGTAAACTCCCGGTATTTATAGGCAATTATTGATCATGTCACCAATACAGAGGGAGATAAACAGCCAATAAATCCATAGGCAATAAGGCTGGTGGCTGGAACAATTTGTTCCTGTGACATTTATTTCAGAGGGAAATAAACCCATTACTCCCATTATGTCCTGTTTTCATGTTATTTATTGGTTTTAACAGTCTTCTCCAGCTCTGGCCAATGGTAGGATTGCTGGGCCATGCAGCCGGAGATGCAAGAAGATTTGAGGAGATGCAGACGGGTATGTTTGCCACTGTGTGAGGATATGCTGCGGAGAATAAAGCCGCGTGGAGGAAAGGATCCCGAGATAGCGACAGAGCCCTGGGGATGTCATCTGAGTCCTAGATCAAGCCATGCTTGAAGTAAGAGTTATGTCTGGACTTTTCCATTACGTAAGCCAGTATGGGTCCTCTGTCGGGGTGGTTTGAATTAGTTTTTGTCACTTGTACCTGTAAGAGCATTACCTGACACAAAGATTTTCCCATTTCAAACAACAGCCACATTTATGAGCAAGACTCAAATTCCCAGCTGACCCCAATCCTCCTGAGGTTTGAATGCCTCAGGCCCTGCAGAGGCCTAACAATTCAAGCCAACACTTGGCTTTTCCTCTGTGTTCTCCTGATGGCTTTCCTACCAGAAGCCAGATTATTCCTGACATTTTCACAGAACGTTCCTCGAACCCACAACCCACCACGTGTGCAGAATGACCCGAGTCCCTGGCGCTGTGCCTGCTCACAGCCTCTCTCTCGCCTTCCTGTTGACTCCCGGCTCCCACCTCCGGGCCTCTGGTCCTGCAGTTTTCTCCACCAGGGCTGCCCTCACCTCTCCTGGGGGGCCTGTACTTTGTGGCGTGCTGCCTCCTTTGTGAGGTGTCCCTGCTGTGGCCTGTGTGGCTCTCTCCTCAGGGTGTGTGTGTGGGGACAGGGCAGCAGAGTGCATGGACCCTGGAGCTGGATGGCCCAGGCGGAAAGCCTCTCTTTACCATTCAAGCCCTGCCACCTTGGCCAGGTTACCTCACCTCCTTATTCCCCAGTGCTTCATCTGTAAAATGGAAATGAGACCTACCACGAAATGCTATTATATTGAAATGAGATAATAATCCATCTAAAGCCCTTTGCACCATTCCAGGCACACAGTGAACTCTTGATACGAGTTGCCTAGGATGATCACTACTGTGAATATTGACCACGTAGAACCTGTACAGATCTCTCTCGCACTGTTCCCCTTCTCCTTACCCTCAGTCATCCATCTACTATTCAATCTGATGGACTATGAGCTCCTGAGACAACGTCTAATCATTTCTAAGTGCCTAGCAGTGCACAGAGCACCTGGCAAGAGGCAGCGCTCGGCTCTGACATTTCCATCCTGCATTCTGCAGCTTCTGGGGCAGGCACCCCGCCAGGCTCCTCTGTCCATGGAACTCTCCAGGCAGGAACACTGGAGTGGGCAGCCACTCCCTTCTCCATGGAATCTTCCCGAACCAGGAATCGACCCCGGGTCTCCTGCATTGCAGGCGGACTCTTCACCGTATGAGCCACCAGGGAAGCCCCGATAGCCACTTTATATATAGCCACTTTCAAAAGTTCATACGAGTCAAACTGCCAAGGAAGTTATGAGTGTCCTCATTTTTCTGAGCTAAGGAGGCTGAGACAGGCGAGGCTCCTCTGAGAAGGAGCAGCTGCCCAGCCCAAGGATGTGCTGGTGATTCACGGCTTCAAGTGCCCCCACCCTGGGAAAGGCCCATTGGCTCTGCAGACTCTCCAATTCCTATTGGAACGGTCTGTGTGTACACACGGAGTGGAGCTCAGGAAGAGATATGCAAAGTGACCAAAGACAGCAAACCCAGTGGCAGCTGCTCCTCCTGGGTGAGACTGACACGTCTGATGTTGGCTGGCCTGGCATGACTTCAGGCGGGCAGGGCCAGCCTGTATGGGGGCTGGCAGATGCCCTGAAGCAGACAGACAGATGGACAGACTGGAGCAAACACTGGGAAAACACTCCCCACAGCTGTGCTCAGCCTGGGTGTAACCACCTCACTGACCTCACCCCTCACCACCAGCTCCTGCCCTCTCCTTTAACCTCTCCACCCTCCTTCTCTTAGATCCCACAGGGTGCCAAACACCCCGCTCCCCTCCACTCCTACCCTGAAAGCACTGGTTTGCACATTTCATCTCAGAGAAGTCTGCTCTGACTTCTGAGCTATCTCCTGCATGGCACAGGTCAAAAACCTGTGTTGCAACGATTATCCATGCAAGTTCCCTCTGACTTTCTGGCTAGAACCATATGTCTTTTGCTGTCATATCTGGTTAGTCATTACATCCTTGTACCTGACATGCAGAAGGTGCTCGATTAATGCCTGTTGAGGGGCACATCTGGATGGATACTCCTGCACCATCTCTCTTCCAGCCATGGACTCAGCTGCACCACTGAGGCTGCAGAGTGGGGGGTGGAGAGCACAAACTTTGTAGCCACACTGCCCTAGAGAGCAGTGTAATCTCTCAGTGCCTTGGTTCCTCATCCGAAGAGTGGGAGCAGTACTGATACCTTCCTCAGAGAGGTGATATGAAGAGTGTTGTTACCTAGAGAGTACTTAGCACAGAGCCTGGCTAAGTGCATAGTAGGTGCTTATTTTATGCTTTAGTGATATTCATTATTATTATTATCTCTAGACAATGAGAACTACAGGGGAAAACAGGGAAGAGCCAGAAACTATCACTCCCATTTTACAGATGAGAAAATTGAGGCTTAGTGAAAGGAAGGGACTAGGTTGACATTACACAGCTAGAAAATCTCTCAAGACCGTATACTTTGTTGCATCTTTTCAGGTAATTATCTTCAGAGAAAAATGAAAGGTGGGGCACAGAACAACCCTCCCTCCTTCTTCACTCATTCTTAGAGTACCTGTGTGGCTCACTGCTGACGGTCAGACGTACCTTCTGAAGGAGCAGGTGAGTACATGAAAGAATAGACATCCAGGGGTCCCTGTGGTTAAGGAGCAGAAGTCCTGGCTCGCACGTCCCCCATCTCCTTGTGCCCAGATGTAACTGACCAGTCATGGCGTACCTTTGCACTGAGCCCAAGTCCAGCTTCAGGATCCTCATCACAGTCCCCTGTCCATGCATCACACTTGGTTCCTCGGACGAAACCTGCCACCTCCCTGAGTCTGACCTCAGAAGTCTCTGGCTGCGCACTTTCCTCCTTCCTCTCCTTTCACGCCTCTCACTCAGGCTCTTTCACTCCTCATTTCCTACTTACCCTGCTTCCATGTCTCTCTCTCTCAGCAATGCGGACCCAGAGGTACAGCCCTTTCCATTTTGGCGGAAACATACCTGAGGGCTCACGGCTCCCCTGCTTCAGTGCGGAAGGTGAGATGCCTGGCTGGAGCCTTGGGTCCCTGACTCTGCCAACCACCGCCCTGGATCAGCCTGAAGGGGTTGGGGTCTCTGTGGGGGGTCCTCTATGCGGCCAGTCCAGAGGGAGGACAGAGTGACTCAGAGGCACCTCCGGTGGCCAGCTCCTCCTGGCCCTGCCCAGGCTCTGCCCTCTTTTGAAGAGGCCTGCCATAAATGTTCCCTGCCCTGTTAAACAATCTCACCAGGAAACAGGAAGTTAATCTCAGGGCTCAGTAGGAAGAAAAGAGTCTAAAATCCTATCTGGTTGAGGAGCCACCTAGAGTACTGGCTTGGCTGGGCTGTCGCTGTGAGTATCTATTCCATGGAGGAGATTTGGGTGGTGATCTGGGCAACTTAATCAGGAACGAAATACTGCAATTGCTGCCTGAAAAAGTGAAACAAGACACAAAAAGACAATTTCTAACAAACAAAAGTCCAGGACCTGATGGCTCCACAGGAGAATTCTATTAAACATTTAGAGATGAGGTAACACCTGTCCTTCTCAAACTCTTTCAAAAATTGCAGAAGAAGGAAGGAAGGAAACCTCCTAAACTCATTCCATGAGGCCACCATCACCCTAATACCAAAACCAGACAAAGATATCACAAAAAAAGAAAATTAGAGGCCAACATCACTGATGAACATCGATGCAAAAATCGTCAACAAAATACTTGGAAACCGAATCCAGCAATACATGAATCATATACCATGATGAACTGGGATTTATCCCAGGCATGCAAGGATTCTTCAGTATACACAAATCAATCAGTGTGACACACCACATTAACAAACTGAAGAATAAAAAACATGATCATCTCAATAGATGCAGGAAAAGTTTTTGACAAAATTCAACACCAATTTATGATAAAAAAACTGCCCAGAAAGTGAGCATACAGGGAATGTATCTCAAAATAATAAAGGCCATATATGAGAAACCCGTAGCAGACAGTATTCTCAATAGTGAAAACCTAAAGGCATTTCCTGTAAGATCAGGAATAAGAGAAGAGTCTCCACTCTTGCCACTATTATTCAACATAGTCTGGAAGTCTTAGCCATGGAAATGAGAGGGGAAAAAAAAATAAAAGAATCCAAATAGGAAAAGAAGTAAAACCATCAAGGTTTGCAGACGACGTAATACTATACATAGAAAATCCTAAAGCTGCTACCAGAAAGCTGCTAGAGCTCATCAATGAGTTTGGTAAAGTCACACAGAAATCTCTCGCATTCCTATACACTAATAATGAAAGATCAGAAAGAGAAATGGAGGAAACAATCTAATTTACCATTGCAACAGAAAGAAAATAAAGGTCCATTGACAGAGAAATGGATAAAAGTGATGTGGCACATATATACAATGGAATATCACTCAGCCACAAAAAATTTTGAATGAAATAATGCCACTTGCAGCAACATGGATGGACCCAGAGATTGTCATCCTGGGTGAAGTCAGACAAAGAGAAATATCATATTACTCACATGTGGAATCTAATTTTAAAATTATACAAATGGACATATTTACAAAACAGACATAGATGTACAGATATTGAGAGTAAACTTATGATTAACAGAGGGGAAACGTGCGGTGGTGGGGGCTTAGAATGCACACACACACACACACACACAAAACTATATACAAGATAGATAACCAACAAGACCTACTGTATAGCACAGGGAATTCTACTAAATATTCTGTGATAGCCTATATAGAAAAGAACCTGAAAAAAAATGAATGTATGTATAATTCAGTCACTTTGCTGTACATCTAAATCTAAGACAACACTGCAAATCAACTCTTCTCCAATAAAATTAAAATTAAAAAAACCCAAACAAACCCACAAGAGGACAACGTTCTTCCAAGCAAACCACCCCATGCTGACAACGTCCTCAGTGGGGATGGCAGAGTGAGTCAGAGATGGTGCTTGCACAAGCTGTGGATGGGGGCTGAAGAGCAACCTAAGAGAGGGGGAAGCTGGGGGAGGGGACACAGCCAGACAGTGGGTGGGGGAAGGCGGCAAAGAAGAAGGGGTCAAAGGCAACCTTAAGACAGTGAGCGCAGATGGCAGAAGAGGGATCCCCTTGATCATAAGTGAGGAAAATGGGGAGAGGAAGTGGTCTGAGGAAAAGATTCTGGATTTGGTTCAGGGCATATCAAGTTAGAAGTTAAAGCTGGTAAAACGAGGAAACCAGAATGGAAAGAGACATGTGTACCCCAATGTTCATTGCAGCACTGTTACAATAGCCAGGACATGGAAGCAACCTAGATGCCCATCAGCAGACGAATGGATAAGAAAGCTGTGGTACATATACACAATGGAATGTTACTCAGCCATTAAAAAGAATGCCTTTGAATCAGTTCTAATGAGGTGGATGAAACTGGAGCCTGTAATACAGAGTGAAGTAAGTTGGAAAGAAAAACACCAATACAGTACATTAAGGCATATATGTGGAATTTAGAAAGATGGTAACGATGACCTTATATGCGAGACAGCAAGAGACTCAGATGTAAAGAACAGAATTTTGGACTCTGTGGCAGAAGGTGAGGCTGGGATGATCTGAGAGAATAGCATTGAAACATGTATGTTATCATATGTGAAATAGATCGCCAGTCCAGGTTTGATGCATGAGACAGGGTGCTCAGGGCTGGTGCACTGGGATGACCCTGAGGGATGGGACGGGGAGGGTCAGGATGGGGAACACATGTACACCCATGGCTGATTCATGTGAATGTATGGCAAAATCCACCACAACATTGCAAAGTAATTAAGCTCCAATTAAAAAAAAAATAAAGCTGGCGAAAGGAGGAGGGAGGAGGGCAGAGGAGAGCCAGCCCACGGCTGGGCTTCAGCACTGCAGTGGTTGTTGCCTCTCTCCCACTTTTGACTCAAGGTGCATTGAGAGGGACTCAGTGTCCCCCACTCCCAGTCCAGCACCCCCAGGCTTTTCCCCTTAGGCTGAGTCCTTTCCCAGGAGGCATCCCTGGGGGCTTCCTCACTTGTTTGCTGCCAGGGGATCCTCTTATGCTGCTGTTGCTCAGTCGTGTCCGAATCTGCAACCCCATGGACGTAGCCACCAGGCTCCTGTGTCCATGGGATTCTCCAGGCAGAAGTACTGGAGTGGGTTGCCATGCCCTTCTATCCTGACTGCTCCAAAAACGATGTACAGCCTCCTTGACAGGAATATCTGGGACGTAAGGTCAAATAGCTGCTCCAAATGAAAAGGTGAGTGAGTGCCCAGGAGGTGGAGTGAGGGGAGAGCAGGGCCAGTCCCTCCGGGTGATGTGACTCTCCCTCTGCTGCCCCACCAGGCCGGTGTTCTGGCTGCCCAGCTGGTCCCCAGGAGGCAGGAGGTGAAGTGGGGCCCCTGGGGCACATCCCTGGGGCAGGCCGTACTTTCCGGAGTTCTGACTGGTTTGCTGTCTGGCCGTGGGTCTGCTCCTCCCTCCTCTCCTCTCCTCCTCGCTGCCTGGTCAGTTTTGCAGACAGAGTACCTTCTCATTTAGACATGACCTCCAGTGTCAACTCCTCAGGGAAGCCCTCTGTCCCTGCTTCACAAAGTGAAAAAGCAGGTCATTGAATAACCCAAGACAGCAAAAGCAGGGAAACTTTCTTCTGAAGGTAGGCAGGGAAGGCCTTCAAGATGAGGGAACACTGTATATCTGCACTAGCGCTTGTATCCCATCTGTGCTGAATTAGACTACATGAACTCAGCAGCCTTAAATAAGACACATTTATTATCTTTTAGATTCTGAAGTGGGTCAGAAGTCTGACACAGGCCTCACTGGGCTAAAATCCAAGCATTGGCAGGACTGGGTTCTCTTGTGATACATCTTGTAATTCTCTAACTCCCTCTTGCATCCATTGAGCCCACCCTGATGCTCCAGGGTCATTTCCCCCTGTTATGACCAGCTGATTAGCAACATTCATTCCATGTGCAACTTTAATTTCCTTTCGCCATGTAACAAATGTCATATCCACAGGCTTCAGGTTTTAAGACACAAGGGTCATTATTCTATTAATCATGGGTCCAACACTTATTTATGGTATTTAAAACAGCCTGAAAAGATATTTTCTGAATAGGTGTTTACTTGTCACTTGTCTCTCTCTCCGGGAAAGTGAACCCCACGAGGACAGGGGTCTTGTGCTGCTGCTAGAACACGGCCTGGTGCTCAGTAGGCGCTCGGTTCAGGTTTGCTCAGTGAATGGGGAGGCTCATGAATGAACAAGTGCATGATCATCTCTGCAATGCTGTCAGTACAGACAGCACTGGCCCGAGAGCCAGGAGCTGCGACCCCTGACTCTAACCCGAGCCCAGCAGCCTCACAAGAGCTCTGGGAGGAAGGCAAGGCTCTGCGCAGCTGCCTGCGGGCTTCATGTCTTGGAGAAGTTAACAACCATTGCGCAGTCACCCTCCAAGGGACGTTCTCCCCATTGTTTGCTCAGAGAGGAACCAGCCGGGGCTCGGCACTGGTGGTGCTCCCGGCATGTGCCGGAGGCTCCTCCACTGCCCGGGCTGTCACACAGGCGGAGGACGTGAGACTGACAGCCCTGAGTGTTCCCCACTCCGCTCTGGACCCACTGGGCCCCTGGGTGAGTGTCCTCCCCCTTCAAAGCCTTGGTTTTCCCTTCTGTGAAGTGGGATAATCCCTGTGTCATGGGTCAGTTATGAGAGTAAAGTCAGAAGAGAGCGTGTTTGAAGGGCTGGTCCTTAGTGGATGCTCAGTGAACTATCTCTGCTGGCTCCTTATTGGTGTAGCGTCGTTGGCGAACCTGACTTTCCCGAGAGGGGCCAGGGATGACTCGTCTTCTGTCTCAGGTGACAGCACTGAAGGAATGGGGGTCAGTGTCCTGTCTGGATATGGGGTTGGCGGGAGGGCTTGAAAAGGCAGCGACTGGTGTCTGTCAGCTGATTCATTTCCGCGCGGAATGCTGGTGCTGTGTGCTGTCCCGGCAGCCAGGTCACCACCCGTCCCGTGGGTGACCACCCCCTTTCCCTCCCCACCATCCCACCACCCCTCCCATGGTTGACAGGCTCAGGGTGCTGGCTCTTCCGCCAGCCAGATGCATGCACTCAGTGGAGTAATTGCGGCTCAACAGCTTCTCTTACTTAATTATAAAAAGAATATAGCTCCAGCATGAAAATTCTGGAAAACATTGAACAGCAGAAAGGGAAAAACACCAGATGACTATAACTTTCTCAGGGCTTCTCTGGTATTCCGGCGGTTAAGACTTTGCCTTAAGATGCAGGGGCTGTGGCTCTGATCCCTGGTGGGGAAGCTAAGATCCCACATGCCTCCTGGCCAGAAAAAACCAACACATGAAACAGAAGCAATATTGTAACCAATCCAGTTAAAGACTTTAAAAAAAAAGTCCACATAAAAAAAAATCTTTATAAAAAAGTATAACCTTCCTTTGGGGATGATGTTAATATTTTTGGGGAGGCTTTTCCCCTCCCCCTTGGTTGTACAATAAAAGTTCTCCTGGGCATCCAGTTTATACCCTTTTCTTCTCACTTATCACTGTAGCTAAGGCATTTCCCACATCACTGAAAACTTACAGATGTGATTTCTTAATGACCATGTGTTACACAGCGCTGTCTTCATTGACCCTTCACAACTGCTGGGTTTTGAGCGCGTGTGTGTGTCTGTGTGCTTATAAATCACTGCAGTGAATTTTTTTTGCAGGCACATGTTGTGACCTTTGTCCACCTTTATTTCCTTTTTTAATGGGACCAATAATTCCAGCCCTTCTACCCCACAAGATTTTATGAGGCAAAAAGGAGAAAACGGTTACCAAGCTGCTTTCAAAACCATGGAGCAAAGAGCCAACTAAATTGGAAGGCCAGATTTTTGACCACTGCCTCTTCAAGCATGACATCTACTTGTGTGTGTGTATGTGTGCGCGTGCAACTAGATGTGTGTGGGACTAGGAGTAATAGAATAGCACCAGCGTTTGTGGAGTATGTACTATCTGCCAGGTGCTCCATTTAACAAAGCACACGTGTTATCTGAATTCACCCTAACAACAAATGAAGAAACAGGCCCAGAGAAGTAACTTGCCCATGGTGACGCAGCTAGGAAGTAAGAAGCTGAGGAGGGTCACACACACACACACCCCCCTCTGAATGCTGCAGGCAGCAACGAGGATCCCACAACACTGCAACAGCACCTTCCCTGGGCTTCAGAACACCTGGAGGCTCCCAGCATTTCCTGAAATGAAGTGTTTTTTTTTTTTTTTTAATCAGGCATGGATGGCCCAGTGCTCCTGGCAGGCAGGCAGACTAATCTGAAGATTATTTCCCCGGGATGGGGAGTCTCTTAATGAGAATGCTTCAGTTGGAGGGAACAGCCGCGAGGAGCAGACACCCTGGCCTGTCTGAGCATCAGTACCTGTGCGTCTGTGTGGGCATCCAAACGTGGGTCCCTCTGTGTGCGGGACTGTGTTTCTTGGGTCCTCACGAGCCTGAGTGTGTGTGCCCACAGGGGTACCCAGATGTGCATGCTTGTATAGGCTGTGTTTGGCCTCCTGGCTGCCCACAGACAGAAGAGTGGCCTTGCCAATGAGATGATGTCCACCACACCGATTTTCCTAGTTCTAATCTCGGAGAAGGGAATGGACCAGCACCCAGGCAGGGATTTCTCTGTACTCACTTCAGCATCAGATCAGCAGCGTTTTTCACAGCAACCATGGGCCTTGATAGCAAAAGGAAGCCAGGTGTGCGCCGCCATGAAAGGAGAAAGGCAGAGTGTTACTGAGCCAAGCGGGGCTGTCAATACATTACCCACAATTTACAGTTTTCCTCACCCTTGTTAATCGAGCAAATCCAGTCTGACCAGGTGCGCCCTGGGCCTTGATCTGCTGGTGGGATGAAATCAGTGTGTTGGCATGAGAGACACAGCTAACGACGGAATACGAATCGGGTCAGAAATTTCTTTCACGGGCATTAACAATTCACCCCTCCATTCATATCTTACAGCACTGCTGCTGTCCCTCTGCACGTCAGCAATGACAGCCACAGCGGGGATGGAAGTCTTTCTGTCGCTGCAAGGACCGGAGCCGGCCGCTGGGGCGGAAGCTCTGGGGCTCAGAGGCCTGGGGCACCCGCAGCACAGCCAAGCTGTCTACGGTGTGAGGCTGCTGCTCTTGGGTCGGCAGGGAGGGGACAGAGCGGCTGAATCAGGTCAGAAGTCTGACAGGGGTCTCACTGAACAAAAATCAAGGTGTCCCCTAGAGGGGTGGTATGGGGGAGGTGGGAGGGAGGCTCAAGAGGGAGGGAACGTGTACTTGTAGCTGATTCATTTTGATACAGAGCAGAAACCAACACAACATTGTAAAGCAACTGTCCTCCAATTATAATAACGTTAATAATATCAGACAATTGAAGAAAGGCAAGGTGTCCCAGGGCTACATTCCTTTCAGGAATACAGGCTACCTTTCAGGGTACATTCCTTTCCTTACACTGCAGGCTCCAGGGGAAAATTGGTTCCCTTCCCTTTTCTAGTTTCTAGAGGTCACTCAGCTCTCTTGGCTTGCGACTCTTCACATCTCTTTCTCTGCCTCTCCCTCCTTCCTTTTCCATTTTTAAGGACCCTTGTGACTGCACTGGGCCCGTGTGGATAATTCAGGATAATTATTTTAAGGTCAGCTGACTAGTAACCCAAATCCCACCTGCAGCCTTAACCCCCTTTAGCACGCAGCCTGCAGTGTGGTTCAGTGGCAGTCACCCAGTTGTGTCTTACTTTCTGCGACCCCATGGACTGCAGTCCCTCAGACTGCTCTGTCCATGGGATTCTCCAGGCAGGAATACTGGAGTGGGTTGCCATGCCCTCCTCTTGGGCACCTTCCTGACCCAGGAATTGAACCCTGGTCTCCCACAGTGCGGGCAGATTCTTTCCCGTCTGAGCTACCAGGGAAGTCCAGCATGCAACCAAACATATTTAGAATGTTTGGAGTGAGAAAATCACTTCAAATGTTTTAAGAATTATAAAATTAATGTTTGCTTCCGGTGAAATATTCAGAACAGAGCAGAGCTATAATAAATAATCCTTTAAATACTCACTGTCCACAATTTCTATGTACCTTTCTAGAATTTTCTATGCACATCCAAGCACGTATATGTGTGTCTCTCTTGTTCTCTGTTTCTCCTTTCTTTTTCTGCTCCTCTTTTTCTCTTTCTGCCTGCTGTCCAAGCAGCCATCCGTCAATCCACCCATGCCTTCAACTGGTATGAATTTCATTCCACACCACGGGTATAAGAAATGTCATATTTCTGTATTTTTCTAAATCAAGTTAAATCTCACTCCAAACCTCCACTTGTCAGGGTGGCGAGAACTTTGGTATCAATCATACTGCACCTTAGTACCAACAATAATTCTGGGACTATGCTCAACCTTCCTGGCTGTCAAAAAATGGGAGTGGGGAGGGGCTCGGTGATGTTTCAGAAATGGGGTCTGGCATCTCCTTTTCTTTCCACAGATTTGATGGGTTGGAGCTGGAGGATGAGAGAAAGGCAGGGACACATGGCGCTTGGATTTTCACATGAGCACTGGGTGGAGCCAGAGAGAGATGCCTTTCCAAGCCGCATATTTCTGCAACGTCTCTGCTTTTTTTTTTTTTTTTTTAACTTTTTCTTTTGTGTTGAGGTATAGCCTACTAGCAGACAATGTTGTAACAGTTTCAGGTACACAGAGAAAGGACTTGGCCATACATATATATGTATCCATTCTTCCCCAAGGGGCTTCCCAGGTGACTCAGCAGTAAAGAATCTGCTTGCCAGTGCAGGAGACACAAGAGATGCAGGCTTAATCCCTGGAAGATTGCCTGGAGGGGGAAATGGCAACCCACTCCAGTATTCTTGCCTGGAGAACACCATGGACAGGGGAGCCTGGCAAGCTATAGTCCGTGGGGTCACAAAGAGTTGGACACAGCTGAGCACACACGCTCGCATTCTCCCCCAAACCCCCTCCCATCCAGGCTGCCACGTAACACTGAGCAGAGTTCCCTGTGCTATATAGTAGGTCCTTGTTGCCACAGCCTCCCTTTGGTACAAACAAGTGATGTGCTGGTAAAGAGGCTCCCCACCTCCTTCCACAAAACCCCTCAACTGTAGTGTTTGCGGATTCTTGTGCTGTCAATACTCTCACTGCATCCAAATCAAGCTATTACCAGCTTGGAAGAATCCTAAGCGTTAAAAACCAGATCCTGGAGTGGGTAAAAGCCATCTCCGGCATGCCAAGCCACCACTGGGTCTCAGCACATTCCTCTCTTGGGAGTAACTCACCGGTGGTGGCCTTTTCCCTGCCCCATTAACATAAACCTCTGCCTCTCTGTTTTCCTGTGGGCACCTGAGGTGGCGGCCACAAAGGACAGCTTACTCTCTCATTGCTGATTGCTCACAGGGAACGGTTCCATAGGTTTAGTGACAACTGTCTAATTATGTCTTAGAAGCTCATTACAAAAAAAGCCGATAGATAAATTAGTGCAATTAATAGGTCTTTATAAAGCATGTAGGAAAACCCTGGCTGTCATAAAAGAGCCTCCATCTAAAGAGTATGTTCTAACTGAACCTGCTGTGAAGGGAGAGAGGCAGAAACTGCAGCCCAGGGGTGAGCACAGGGCAGCTCCTGAACCTGCCGGCCCAGCCCTGCCTTGAGAATTCCCTTGGAAGATGCTCCTTTAGAACCTCAGCCTCCATTGTCCCAAGGCAGACCCACCGGTGTCCTCCACAGACCAGGTTCCCTCTGGATTTTCCCACTCCTGATGAACACACCACCATTATCCTGGTGTCTCAAGCTCAGGGCTGTGGAGGTGACTGACCCAGCTCTGTTCCTCTCGTCTCCGACATAGACTGCACTTATTGCTACTCTCAGAACTTTGGGTCTCCAGCATCTGTCACCTGGTCTACTCTGCTTCCAATCCTTGGCAGCCCATGCTTCCTACATGGCCTCTGGGGCCCTGGAAGGCACCCCACATCTTTAGCTTCATTTCATGTCACCAGCCCTTGGTGCTCTTGTTCCAGAAAGAGAGTATTCGATTCCTCCAAGTTCTCTTGCCTTTCCACTTTCTGTTTTCCCTGCATGGAACACTCTTTCCTATTGGATTAGTCATGCTCGGTTAGGGTATGTGGTGATAATAAATTAACCCACAAATTTCAGTCATTTAATGCACTGAAGTGTATGTCCCACTCCTGCGAGGTGCAGTGTGGGATGGGTGGTCCTTCTCCATTTAGAGAAGTGACCTCTAAGGTCACCATGTAAAGGGATGAGGCAGCTGGCACTTTGCTGGCTCAGCCTGGAAGTGTCAAAGGTCACTTTCTCTCCCTGTCTATTGGTCAGAACTGGTTACATGGCCCTAACCTAACTGCAAGGCAAGCTGGGTAATGTAGGGGAGCACACGGGATGCCTGGTGAGC
The DNA here is from genome assembly GCF_049115385.1 of Moschus berezovskii. Classification (NCBI taxonomy): domain Eukaryota; kingdom Metazoa; phylum Chordata; class Mammalia; order Artiodactyla; family Moschidae; genus Moschus; species Moschus berezovskii. Next base: position 17,853,824 of record NC_142483.1, read on the forward strand.
ACCACCGCTTGCTGCTGCTCTTTCCTCCTTCCTCTGACCCACTCTTCCGGTCCTGAAAAGTCACTTCGGCCAGGTTTGCCGTGAGGGGAATTCAGGACAGAGAAAAATAGGATACCGGCCCTAAATAGTAAAGATGCACATCAAAGGAATAATTTCAATGAGCCCAGACACTTGAATCTTCCCACAGACAAGCACTAAAGTCATTGACTTGAGATGTCTGTTTTCTTGATCTTTTGATGTTCAACTATATTTTTTTATTTTCATTTTTTCCCCAGCAGAATTCCTGTGTATCCTGGCTCCTCCTTTACCGCTTTGGGACAGTCCCTTGTGGCTATCTGAGAGGTTGTTTTCTGGGCCATCATCCTCAGGAAGGCCCCTGAATGAAACCTAATCCCCGCTTCCATGATGTGCGTTTTTGTTTTTCCCACTAGACGTGTGTGCTGTGCACACCCTCACTCTTAAACATTCTGGCTGGATGCTGACCCTTTGCCCAACCATGAGCTCAGCTGTGAGCCCCATGAAGGCAGGGACCTGCTCTGTGTCTTATTCAGGGCTGCCCTTCCCACAGCACCTGTCCTGCAACAGGGCTCAGCAGGCGATTCTTGAGGGCAAGATTCTGGAGGGGATGATTCTGGAGGGGAGGGCCAGCCTGCACCCTGGCATTCAGGGCTCTCTAGGACCTGAGCTAGTCTATGGCCTTCTCCCTGTCCCTCTCACCCAGCTGCTCTGGGTTTTACGTCTTTCATGTATAGCACGGTGTATATGCCCTTGAACTTTTTGCCAGGCAACTCTGAACCTGATTGCCAGCTCCAGTATTTACTTGTTACAGAACATTAGGCCAATTCATTGTACCTCAATAGATTCCATTACACCTATTTAATGGTGGGCATTCAATGAAAAAAAGTGCTTTCAAAACGTGTCACCATTATTACAGACTATGGCACATACCACACTTCACTGATTCTCAGATGTACATTTTATCCCACCTTTCAACGTATCTGAAATTGGATGCATCTTACAACTGCTGTGAAAAAAACCGTGTCACTGTTCAATTTGTGGCTTTTGTTCTTTTTTGATGGTGTATGAAATATTTGTGTGTCTTAGATTCCATGACACACGGGTGGCAGTGGTTTAGTCGCTCAGTCCTGTCTGACTCTGAGACCCTATAGACTGTAGCCTGCCAGGCTCCTCTGTCCATGGAATTCTCGGGGCAAGAATACTGGAGTGGGTTGCCATACCCTTCTCCAGGGGATCTTCCCCACCCAGGGATTGAACCTGGGTCTCCTGCATTGCGGGCAATCTCTTTACTGACTGAGCCACCAGGGAAGCCCTATGACACATGAGTGTTAATAATTAATCATTATTAACTGTTACCTTTGTCTCTTAAAATGACCTCCACCTCTGGTAAATTTTATCTGCATACATTTCCCTTATCCTTTCAAATCTTTTTGATGAAAATGAATGTGAAGATTCAAGATGAGGATGCCTTCCCCATCAGTACCACAGAGTGGGACAGATGTTATAAATCTTGCCTGTGTCTCTTTGTCTAAGAGGTCTCTGCTTCTCTCTCACACTATTTCTCTTTCTTTTTAATTTCTTCCAGTGTGGCACTCACCAGAGTCTACCTTGGATCTTATTAAAATATTTACTAAAATTAGTCACATCTAATTTTTAAGCATTGACAATGTGCTCTGATATGTTCCGATATACTGTCTCTTTGAATCTGCACAATCTAAGATACAAGCGTTATTTCTAAGATGAAAAGATGAAGGCACAGAGACATTTGATAAACACAAAGGACACACAGCCAGTGAATGAAGGAGCTGGGATTTAACTGGGCTCTGTCTAATGGGAGATTGCACTAAACAGTCTCTCATATGTGCCGGATACACACAGCACAGGGATCACCACACGGCAGGTGCTCAAATCATCTTTTGCGCTAGTGAAAGGAAAAGGCCAGCTTGGATTGGCACCTTAGTACCACTGGCAATGTAAATCCTCAGTTTTCAAAAGCCATATCAGATTTCTGATCTTTGCCACAAAGAGAAAGTTTCTATTTTTAAATTTACAGCTTTTGCCTTTTCCAAAGCCATCCTGACCAGATATTACTACTATTTTCTTTTGAATACTCCCCCCCCACACATCTGGTACACAATCCCATTATCTCTTGGTAATTCCCGCTCCATGAGCCCGCCCAGCTGTTTCAGAAGCATCTCCGTGCCAGCAACCAGTACTATTGGATGGCTGCCCAACAGTACAATACAGGAAGAAGAACAGTATGCTAGAGTTACTGAAAATGCTTCAACGGACCATTCACTCCCCTGCTCCAGCATATGCCAGTTGTTGCCTCTGAAAGTCAGAACAGTGCAGTCTCCAGGGCTGCTGAGAAGGCAGATCTTCTTATCTGTGACCTTGTGATATGTACACACGAGCAAGGAAGTGAACCCCACCCCTGAGCAGTGAGGGTGTGCTTATAGAGTGGGAGATCCTTCCCTTGGAGGGCAAGGGGACAATATGGTGGTATTGATACGCTTATTAAAAGTGGCCTCCAGTGGCCAGTCTAATGGGGACTCCTGCATATATCAGAGGAAGCCCACTCTCCTGCCAGCTGGCTTTGGTTAAGTACAGACAAGTTTTCAGAGAAGCAGGGAAACAGAATGAGCATTTAAAACCAACCCTGCACTTAATGGTGGGAGCAAGGTGGCAATAAAGGCCACAGTCCCAGGCCTAAAGGACACGCTGGGTCTGGGCCCTGTATGATCTGTTTCCAAACACACTGTGGAATAAAGCCTGTGCTTCCACTGGCCAGGGTTCTGGGCCCAGGCAGAGGCAGCACTCAACCCACCTACTCCTCTGATTCTTTCCTCTACCTCATTTGCTTCCTGGTCTTCTCTACCCATTTCTTCAGGAATGTACCGTAGGGGAGATGCTGTTGTGGCAGGATCTGTCCATTTGAAGCCCTTTCTGCATTTAGCTTTGCCTGAGGGCTCCTGCTCTGTACCCAGCCTCCTAAGATTTTCCCAATTTAGGGCTCAGGAAGAAATGAGCCTCCAATAGGATCTAATATCCTCTGCTGCTGCTGCTGCTGCTAAGTCGCTTCAGTCGTGTCCAACTCTGTGAGACCCTATAGACGGCAGCCCACCAGGCTCTGCCATCCCTGGGATTCTCCAGGCAAGAACACTGGAGTGGGTTGCCATTTCCTTCTCCAATGTGTGAAAGTGAAAAGTGAAAGTGAAGTCACTCAGTCTTATCCAGCTATAGCCTAGGTGTTCCCAATTCTCACATGTGTTCCCATGGAAGCTGGATAAACTCTGGACAATCCAGAGAAAGTTTCTGATACTGGTGGGGGACTGGGAGAGAATGGGGTGGGTTCTGGGTCTTTGCAGTCTCTGATGTTCCTTTTATCCACCTGTTTATCAACCCACCCAGGATGGTTCATTGAACTGTGGTGCAGATGAGTGCTTCCTGCCTAATCTTTCCTTTTGAATATTGCCCTTGACTATCCTGATTTGCCTCCTTGATATTTAACACCTTCCCCTTTCCCATCCTAAATGTGTTCTAAGGTTGCCGCCCCAGTTTTCAGATCTTTTGTCATTTATAATCTTAAGGAAAGGTAGAAAGATGGCCAGAGAAGAAAGGCAGAAAAACGTGATGATCCAAAAACCTATGATGCAGTAAAGGCAGTTTTAAGAGGAAAGTTTATAGCAACACCTCAAGAAACAAAGTGAAGTGAAGTGAAAGTCACTCAGTCATGTCCGACTCTTTCAGACCCCATGGACTATACAGTCCATGGAATTCTCCAGGTCAGAATACTGGAGTGGGTAGCTGTTCCCTTCTCCAGGGGATGTTCCCAACCTGGGAATCGAACCCAGGTCTTCCACATTGCAAGTGGAGTCTTTACCAGCTGAGCCACCTGGGAAGCCCCAAGAAACAAGAAAAAAAATCAAATAAACAACCTAACCTAACCTTACATCTAAAGCAAAAAGAGAAGGCAGAACAAAAAAATGTAAAGTCAGTAGAAAGAAAGAAAGATCAGAGCAGAAATAAATGAAATAGAGATGAAGAAAAAAATACAAAAGATCAATGAAACTAAAAGCTGGTTTTTTGAGAAGATAAACAAAATTGATAAACCTTTAGGCAAACCAGTCCATCCTACAGGAAGTCAGTCCTGAATATTCATTGGAAAGACTGATGTTGAAGCTGAAACTCCAATACTTTGACCACTTGATGTGAAGAGCTAACTCATTTGAAAAGACCCTGATGCTGGGAAAGGTTGAAGGCGGGAGGAGAAGGGAATGACAGGTGATGAGATGGTTGGATGGCATCACCAACTCAATGGACATGAGTTTGAGTAGGCTCTGGGAGTTGGTGATGGACAGGGAGGCCTGGCATGCTGCAGTCCATAGGGTTGCAAAGAGTCGGACATGACTGAGAGATTGAACTGAACCGAACTAGGCAGACTCATCAAGAAAAAAGAGAAGAGAACTCAAATCAATAACATTATAAATGCAAAATGAGAAGTTACAACTAACACCACAGAAATACAGGGGATCATAAGAGACTACTACAAGTCAATAAAATGGACAACCTAGAGGAAATAGACAAATGCTTAGAAATGTACAATCTTCCAAGACTGAGTCAGTAAGAAACAGAAAAAAAAATATGGACAGACAAATCACAAGTACTGAAATTGAAACTGCGGTTAAACAACTCCTAACAAACAAAAGTCTGGGACCAGATGGTTTCACAGGTGAATTCTATCAAACATTTAGAGAAGAGTTAACACCTATCCTGAAACTCTTCCAAAAATGTTCAGAGGAAGGAATAATCCCAAGCTCATTCTATGAGGCCATCGTCACCCTGATACCAAAATGAGACAAGAAAATTACAGGCAAATGTCACTGATGAATGTAGATTCAAAAATCCTCAACAAAGTACTAACAGACCAAATCCAGCAATGCATTAAAGCATTATACACCATGATCAAGTGGGATTTATCAGGGATGCAAGGATTCTTCAGCACATGTAAATCAAACACCGTGAAATACCACATTAACAAACTGATCAATAAAAATCTATTGATCATCTCAATAGATGCAGAAGAAACTTTAGACAAAATTCAACACCCATTTATGATAAAAAAGCTCTCTAGAGAGTGGGCACAGAGGGAACCTGCCTCAATATAATAAAAGTCATATTTGACAAACCCACAGGAATCATTCTAAAGAGTGAAAAACTGAAAGCATTTCCTCTAAGATCAGGAAGATCAGGAAAGAGGCAAGGATGTCCACTGTTGTCAGTTTAGTTCACCGTAGTTTTGGAAGCCCTAGTCATGGCCATCAGAGAAGAAAAAGAAAGAAAAGGAATCCAAAAATTGGAAAAGAAGTAAAGCTGTCACTGTGTGAAGACGAGGTGATGCCATACATAGAAAATCCTAAAGATGCCTCCAGAAAACTGCTAGAACTCATCGATGAATCTGGTAAAGCTGCAGAATATGAAAAGTAATACACATAAATCTCTTGAATTTGTATATACTAACAATGAAAGATCAGAAAGAGAAATTAGGGAAAGAGTTCAATTTATCATCACATCAAAAGGAATAAAATACCTAGGAATAAACCTACCTAAAGAGGCAGAAGACCTCTACTCAGAAAACTGTAAGATACTATTGAAAGAAATAAAAAATGACACAAACAGATGAAGAGTATACTATGTTCTTGGATTGGAAGAATCAATATTATGAAAATGTCCATACTACTCAAGGCAATACGCATATTCAATGCAACCCCTTTCAAATTACCAATGGCATTTTAACAGAATTAGAACAAAAAAGTTTACAATTTCCATGAAAACATAAAGACCCTGAATAGCTAAAGAAACTTTCAGAATACAAAACTGGAGGAACCAGTCTCTCCAACTTCAGACTAGACTACAAAGCTACAGCCATCAAGACAGCGTGGTACAGGCACAAAAAAAGAAATAGAGACCAATGGAATAGGATAGAAAGCACAGAGATAAACCTACACACCTATGGTTACCTAATATATGACAAAGAAGGAAAGAACATACATGGAGAAAAGTCAGTCTCTTCAATAAATGGTGCTGGAAAAATTGGACAGCTACACGTAAAAGAATGAAATTATAACACTCCCTAACACCATATACAAAAATAAGCTCAAATGAATTAAAGACCTAAATGTATTAAAGGCTGGATATTGTATAACTCAGAGGAAACCATAGGCAAAACACTCTCTGACATAAATCACAGCAAGAGTTTTTTTGACCCATTTCCTACAGTAGTGGAAATAAAAACAACAACAAGAACAAATGGAAACTTATTAAAGTTAAAAGCTTCTGCACAGCAAAGGAAGCCGTAAAACAAAATTAAAAGGCAACCAACAGAACTGGCAGAAAATATCTGCAAATGAAGTGACTGACAAAGGATTAATCTCCAAAATATACAGACAGCTCATGTAGCTCATGAAAAGCAAACAAACAACCTAATCAGAAAGTGAGTGAAAGATTTAAATAGATATTTCTCCAAAGAAGTATTACAGATGGCCAAAAAGTACATGGAAAGATGTTCAATAGCACTAATTATGAGAGAAATGCAAATCAAAACTACAATGAGGTATCACCTCACACTGGCTAGAACGGCCATCATCAAAAAGTCTGCAAACAAGGAATGCTGGAGAGGGTGTGGAAAAAATGCAACCCTTCTACATTGTTGGTGGGAATGTAAGTTGGTACAGTCACTATGGAGAACTGTTCCTTAAAAAAACTAAAAATTGAATTACCACATGATCCAGCAATCCCACTCCTGGACATATATTTGGAGAAAACCATAGTTCAAAAGGATACATGCACCCCAATGTTCATTGCTGCACTATTAACAACAGCCAGGACATGGAAGTAACCTAAATGTCCATCAACAGATGAATGGATCAAGAAGATGTGACACACACACAGAATGGAATATTACTTAACCACAAAAAGAATGCCATTTGCAAGGACATGGATGGACCTAGAGACTGTCATATTGAGTGAACTCAGAGACAAATAGCATATGATATTGCCTATATGTGGAATCTAAAAAAAGGATACAAATGACTTATTTACAGAACAGAATCTTGGGATTAATGTACACACACCACTATACATAAAATAGATAATTAATAAGGACCTACTATATAGCATACAGAACTCTACTTAATACTCTTAATGACCTACATGGGAAAAGACTAAAAATGATTGGATATATGTATACAAATAACTGATTTGCTTTGCTGTACAGCAGAAACTAACACAACGTTGTAAATCAACAATATTCTGATAAAAATTAATTAAAAAGAAAAAGAAATTTACTATGTGAGTTCCCTGAGGGCAGGTGGTATGTCTGTCTGTCTTGCTCACTGCCATATTCCCAGTGCCTAAGACTGTCCCCAAAGCATGGTAGACACTCAAGAAACATCTCTTAGTTGAACAGATAAAGTAATAAGTAGTTAGTTCCTTCTTGCATTCAAAAAAAAAAAGAAGAAGAAAGGGAGAAGGTCGTAGCTGGAGAGGCCAAGTTGAAATGTTATTTAGGGCTGGGGATGAAGAGAAGATAAGGAGAGGAGAAAACTACCTGTGAGGCCAGGAGTGAGGGGACCTGAGGAGATGCTGCGTAGAGAGACTGTACTGGGGGAGTGAAAACTGGGAGAAAGAGGCAGCAGTACTTGGGGTTATTAATTAGTTCCCCTTTTAGTTCCCTGAGGAACACAGACAAACAGAGAAATTCTTAATTTTTATATTTTTTTCTTCCCTTAGAGGCTGGATCTCTCTTACTTGAACATGACTCTGTAAGAGATTTGGCCAGGGATGCTCCTAATTTATTAGGGCTGCAAAAAAAGTTTCATTACTTCTACTCTGCCAGACTCTGTGCCAGGCACTGAGGAAACAAATCTGAGTAAGAAATGATCCATGGCCTAGAGGAATTCATGGAATTCAGTGATTCTAATATGCAGAGTACATCATGAGGAATGCTGGGCTGGAAGAAGCACAAGCTGGAATCAAGATTGCCGGGAGAAATATCAATAACCTCAGATATGCAGATGACACCACCCTTATGGCAGAAAGTGAAGAGGAACTCAAAAGCCTCTTGATGAAAGTGAAAGAGGAAAGTGAAAAGTTTGGCTTGAAGCTCAACATTCAGAAAACAAAGATCATGGCATCTGGTCCCATGACTTCATGGGAAATAGATGGAAAAACAGTGGAAACAGTGTCAGACTTTATTTTTTGGGGCTCCAAAATCACTGCGGATGCTGATTGCAGCCATGAAATTAAAAGACGCTTACTCCTTGGAAGGAAAGTTATGAGCAACCTAGATAGTATATTAAAAAGCAGAGACATTACTTTGCCAACAAAGGTCCATCTAGTCAAGGCTATAGTTTTTCCAGTGGTCATGTATGGATGTGAGAGTTGGACTATAAAGAAAGCTGATCGCTGAAGAATTGATGTTTTTGAACTGTGGTGCTGGAGAAGACTCTTGAGAGTCCTTTGGACTGCAAGGAGATCCAACCAGTCAATTCTAGAGGAGATCAATCCTGGGTGTTCATTGGAAGGACTGATGCTAAAGCTGAAACTGCAATACTTTGGCCAGCTCATGCGACGAGTTGACTCACTGGAAAAGACTCTGATGCTGGGAAGGATTGGGGGCGGGAGAAGAAGGGGACGACAGAGAATGAGATGGCTGGATGGCATCACCGACTCGATGGACATGAGTTTGAGTGAACTCCGGGAGCTGGTGATGGACAGGGAGGCCTGGCGTGCTGTGATTCATGGGGTCGCAGAGAGTCGGACATGACTGAGCGACTGAACTGAACTGAACTGAACTGAAGAGGTGATGATTCAAAGATCCTAGTATTTTAGAATTTCATTGTGCTGAAATTCTCAACCCCAGGGCAATGGCTGGGCAGCACATTTCCAGAACTTGAGCCAGGGGGCAGGATTTCTGGGAGGAGACAGTTTGGGTGTCCTCTTCCCTTTCTTAGGAAGAGTCTGCGTGATGCAGAGGTTCTGGGAGCAAAGGCCAGCTGCCTCTGGGAGGATCCCTATCACCAACTCAGGGGGCTGTTTCTGTTCCTGAGACAGAAAACTCATCGTGGTATAACCATTACTCTGGTTCCAGTTCAGGTTTTTGTCCCAGCTGTCTTCGCTCTTTGGCTGTCTCTCAATTTGCACTTGGCCACTAGAACAATGCTTGAAATCCACTATAGAGGCCAACCTTGACCTAAATCCGTTAAGAGACCTAAGTAAATTCATTGAGTTGGCTGTCTTTTAATCTCTGTTGAAAGATAATAGCTTGTTAGTTTAACTAAGCCTCTGTACCTTGATGAAAAATGTTTAGAGAAAATATTGATTGAAATTTCATCCCTATCAGAAGGCTTATGTGTGTGTGATTTGCTAACATTTGCTTGTGAGTCTTGATGTTCCAGGGACTAGTAAAAGTGGCTGAGACCCCAGAAGATGTGTAAACAGGACCTAACTGAATGGGTATTTCAACTGTTTCTTTTTGCTGAACATTAATCCCTTTTGAATCTCTTAAGTTTTCACTTATCTGTTAGTATTTCAATTTACTTTCCTTCCCTCTTGTGTGGCTTCCCTGGTGGCTCAGACAGTAAAGAATCTGCCTACAATGCTGGAGACCTGGGTTCAAGCCCTGGGTTGGGAAGATCTCCTGGAGGAGGGCATGGCCACCCACTCCATTATTCTTGCCTAGAGAATCCCACGGATAGAGGAGCCTGGCAGGCTACAGTCTATAGGGCCAGAAAGAGCTGCACGACTGAAGTGAATTCACACACATGCACAGAGAAGCTAAAGGACTTGCCCAAAATCATACACTCCCAGTCCTGGGTTCTTTCCTCCCCAGGAGGCTGCCTGGCATTCCTCCATGAAGACAGGCACCAGTGTATCCTGTGGCTTGAAATCCTTCTGAAAAGATGAAGTCAACACTCACCAAGGCACCGGGGGATTGTCTTTTTATGTTTCCAGTGGGATGAAATACAATGCCTGATGATACATAGACTTTGCCTCTCCCAGCCCCAGGTCAGTGTTTCCCCATCTCCTACCTAGCTGACCCAGGCCAGTTAGGGCTTGGTGGGGATCCAACCCCTTATGCCACGACTGGCAGGGAGTTCTCTTACTTCCTGCTCTGCCCACGCCCACAAAGTGTAAACATTAAAAGCAAATGTTTGAGAGGATGCTCGTTCCTAGAGTTGGATGGTTTCAGGTTTATAGAGAGTAATCATTACCAAATACACTCCTATTCTAATTTTCTTATACTAAACATATGTTTTACAGCTGGGTGGATTTCCTTCACACCCGATCTGCCTCTATCAGAACGCGAGGGTTATCCAAGACTTTCACAAGGGTTTAGCTTTCCACCCTGGCTGCCAATTTGCACCTTTGTTCCTGGAACTAAAGTAAAACTAGGCAGGGAAAAACCAGTGATGTTTGGACAAGGGGAGGGTTTCCTGTGGCTTTTAAAAAAAAGCAAAGCAGGTTAGATTCTTCCTGAGGGATGAAGGGACTTAAAAGCCAGGTATTCGACTGAAAGCAGTAGGGGAAATTTCAGCCATTTTTGCCACTGGTAAGGAGAGCCAATGCACTTGGCTATTCGCGTCACCTCCCTTCTTCTGTCCCTCATCATTTCAGGGACCCCACCATTTCAGGGATCCAAGGTGCTTGATGCAAACTCATTTGACTGTACATCTTGGGATCTGACCCTTCAGTTCAGTTCAGTGGCTCAGTCGTGTCCGACTCTGAGACCCCATGAATCACAGCACGCCAGGCCTCCCTGTTCATCACCAACTCCCGGGGTTCACTCAAACTCATGTCCACAGAGTCGGTGATGCCATCCAGCCATCTCATCCTCTGTCGTCCCCTTCTCCTCCTGCCCCCAATCCCTCCCAGCATCAGACTCTTTTCCAGTGAGTCAACTCATCACATGAGGTGGCCAAAGTATTGGAGCTTCAGCTTTAGCATCAGTCCTTCCAATGAACACCCAGGATTGATCTCCTTTAGAATGGACTGGTTGGATCTCCTTGCAGTCCAACGGACTCTCAAGAGTCTTCTCCAGCACCACAGTTCAAAAGCATCAATTCTTCAGTGATCAGCTTTCTTCACAGTCCAACTCTCACATCCATACCCTTGCTGCTGCTGCTGCTAAGTCACTTCAGTCGTGTCCGACTCTGTGTGACCCCATAGATGGAAGCCCACCAGGCTCCCCCGTCCCTGGGATTCTCCAGGCAAGAACACTGGAGTGGGTTGCCATTTCCTTCTCCATACCCTTAGGGGAGCACAAGAAACAGGAACCCAAGTAGCTCTGTAATATGCAAACTTTAGATTCACGTTCTGTGCAATCAGTTCTGCTTCCTGTAATAAAGAGGCTGGCATGTGGTGAGGGCTGTGGGCATCTTGTGTGTGTTCTTGTGCTCATTGGTCCCCCACCTCTGACAGCTTTGTTAATGGGTAACAAAGTCTCGGTGCGTTAGTTATGTATGGCCATGTAACAAAATATTCTGAAATTTAGTAAAAAGACAATGAATATTGATTATCTCACATAGTTTTTGTGGGTCAGGTATTCAGGAGCAGCTTAGCTATGTGATTCTGGCTCAGAATCATAGGGGTACCAAAACAGGTACCTCTTAAAGTCATGTTTTGTTTTTTTTTTAATTTATTGAACTGAACTGAAAGAAGGCTGAGCGCTGAAGAATTGATGCTTTTGAACTGTGGTGTTGGAGAAGACTCTTGAGAGTCCCTTGGACTGCAAGGAGATCCAACCAGTTAATCATAAAGGAAATCAGTCCTGAACATTCACTGGAAGGACTGAGGCTGAAGCTGAAGCTCCAATACTTTGGCCACTTGATGAGAAGAACTGACTCACTGGAAAAGACTCTCATGCTGGGAAAGATTGAGGGCAAGAGGAGAAGGGGGTGACACAGGATGAGATGGTTGGATGGCATCACCAATTCAATGGACAGGAGTTAGAGCAAACTCCAGGAGATAGTGAAGGCAGGGAAGCCTGGTGTGCTGCAGTCCATGGGGTTGCAAAGAGTTGAACACAACTGAGTGACTGAACAATATTTGATTTACAATGTTGGGCTAGTTTCTGCTGTACAGCAAAGTGAGTCAGTTATACATAGATGTATATCCACTCTTTTTAGGATCTTTTCCCATACAGGTCATTACAGAGTTCTGAGTAGAGTTCCCTGTGCTATATGGTAGGTCTTCATTAGTTATCTATTTTACATAAAGCCAAATATATATGTCAATCCCAATAAAATTCATATGCTAAATCATAATGGCCAATGTGATATTTGGAAATAGGACTTTAGGTCATGAAAGCGGAGGCTGAAGGAATAGGACTTTTTAAGAGAGACCCAGGGAGCTCCCTCACCCTTTGTACCATCTGAGGACATTGATAAGACAGACATCTGTGAACCAGGAAGTGAACTCTCATCAGACACAAAATCTGGTGACACCTTGGTCTTGGACATCCAACTTCCAGAACTGTGAGAAATAAATTTGTATTGTTTATAAACCACCCAGTTTATGGCATTACTGTTATGGCAGCCCACATGGGCTAGGACAAGGTCACAGTCAAAATGCTAGCTGAGGCTCTGAAGATGTAATTAGGGCGGGACGATTCTATTCCGAGATTGCTCACTCACATGTCTGGCCAATCTGGCCTGACTGGTGGGTGGTGGCCTTGGTTCTCCACCTTCTGGATCTCTCTGTAGGGTTGCTTGAGATTTACCACAACATGCCAGCTGCCTCCTCCAGAGAGAGTGATCCATGAGAGGGTAGCATCATACCAAATGTCTTTTATGACCCAGCCTCAGAGGTCACATGCCATCATTTCTGCAATGTCCTACTGGTGACACAGGTCAATCCTATTTTGTAAGTAAGGGAACCACACATGGGTGTGGGAACCAAGAGGTTAGCTACCTTGGAGGCTGGCTACACTTGGTTTACACATTGTAACTTCAGTTCTCTTATCTACATTTTTACTATTTTCCTGAGGAGCATTAATTTTGAGACTGAAGCTTGATTATACCTACCCAGAAGCCTATCTATATGACCCTCCATGCAGCTAGGATCTGTGGGGGACAAGGGACTCTCTTGGCACTATGGAATATACAGAAGAGGTGGTAACAGGTCTTTTAGCTTCCGTTTACCTATGTTTCTCAGAAAACTGTGCTGGAGTTAATGGAGATGAGAACCAAACATTTAAGGGGGCTTGCATACAAACAGGAAAAACTAGCCAAATTTTACTGAGCACCTATTATGTGGCAAGCACTGTGTTAAACAGCTCATATGCTTGTGTCAATGTGTATACCTGCCATCTCGCTGATGAGGCCCCCAGTCTGTTATCTCCCTGCTCATTTTCCATCACAGTGAGAGTTAACTTGTTCAGCCTCCATGTAATGATCACTGCACGTCAGGCTTCCATCTTATCAAAAATACAGCTAAAGTTAGGGGCCTTTTTACATGCCCAGTATGTTCTATAAAAGACTTCTGGAAAATATTTCCTTTAAAGAACGAGAGCTGTAACAAACGGCCACAAACTCAGTGGCTTAAAACAATACAGATTTATGACCTTACAGTTGTGTAGGTCAGAGGCCCAACACGGCTCTACACTCAAGATGCGGGCAGGGCTGCATTCCTCCTGGAGGCTCTGAGGAGACTCTGTTTCCTTGCCTTTTTGGCTTTGAGAGGCTGCCTGCATTCCTTGGTGCATGGTCCCTCTCCTCCATCTTCAAAGACAGGAATGTGACACGTCTCTGACCCCTCTTCTGGACCTCAAGTCTCTCCTTCTCTGACTCCAGCGGGGAAAGCTGCTTTTAAGGACTCATGTGACTAGATAGTGCCCACTGAAATAACGGCTAATCTTCCATCTCAAAGTCCCTAACCTTCATCACATTTCAAAATCCCATTCGCCATACAGAATTAATACATTCACAACTTATGGGGATTAGAATGTGGACATATGGGGGGGCATTATTCTTCCTACTATTACTGCAAGTGAAGGAACTGGGACTCGGCTTACAGTACAAATACGGTCATTAAGACATTGTGCTACTGGAGAAGGAAAGACATACAGAGTAACTGAACATAAAAGTCCAGAATAGACACAAGTATGGCCAGCTGGTTTTTGACAAAAAGGGTCAAATGGAGGAAGGATAGTTTTTTTTTTTTTTAAATAAAAGGTATTAGAATAATTGGACATCTTTAGGCAAAAAAAAAAAAAAAAAGCCTAAAGATGACCTAATGCCTCTCATCTTGTCCAACAATTAACTCAAGATGGATTACAGATCTAAATATAAACTGTAAAACTATAAAACTTTTAGAAGAGAATCTTTGTGACCTAGGCTAGGGAAAAGAGATCATAGATATACCATCAAAAGCACAATTCATAAAAAGAAAAAAAAAGAAAAAACTGGATTCCATCAAGACTAAAAGCTTTGCTCGATAAAAGTTCCTGGGCATCACCGACTCAATGGACATGAGTCTGAGCAAAATCCGGGAGATGGTGAAGGACGGAAGCCTGGTGTGCTGCAGTCCAAGGGGTCACAAAGCACTGGACACAACTTAGGACTGAGCAGCAACGAAAGGATGAAAAGACAGCTAAAACATGGGGGGCGGTAATTGGCAAGTCTCAGATCTGACAAAGGACTTGTATCCAGAATATACAGAGCACTTTTTAAACTCAAAAGTAGAGAAACAAATAATCCAATTAGAAAATGGACCAAGGAGTTGAACAGACATTTCAACAAATGGAGATATAAATAGCAAACAGATGCATAAGTGGATGCTCAACATCATTCACCATTAGTAAAATGCAAATTAAAACCATGATGAGATACCATGACAACTCTGTTAGAATGGCTACAGGAAAAAACCCTGACGAATCAAGAAAGTGGGTCACTAGTACATATCTGGAGGCAATGAAAATGGTAGAGCCACTCTGTAAAACAGTGTGGCAGTTTCTTATAAAGTCAAGTATACATTTACCTTGCAACCCAGCAACTGTACTCCTGGATATTTATCCCAGGGAAATGAAAACATTATATTCCCACAAAACCCATTTAAGAATGTTTATAGCGGCTGTATTTGCAATAGCCCCAAACTGGAAGTTGCCCAGACATCCTTCATCAGGTGAATGATTAAACAAATGGTGTTAGAAAATAGAGTATTATTCAGCAGTAAAAAGAAATGAACTGTTGACACATGCAACAATTTGGATGGATCTCAAAGATATGCTGAGAGAAAAAAAAAAGCCAACCTCAACTGTTACATATATTTACATTTATATTACAGTCTGACAAAACGATAGTGATGGTTGCTGGCAGGCAGGAGTGGTAGAAGGTGTAGCTATAAGGGAACAGGCTGAGGGAGCTTCTTTGTGGAGATGGAACAATTCTGTATTCTGATTGTAGTGGTGACAGCACAAATCTATATGTGTCATAAAATTTCATAATATATATATATACCAAAAAAATGCAAGTAAAAACTGGTGGAATCCAATTCATAATTAATAGTGTTGTTTCCATTTTTTGATAATGTGTTTATGTTGATGTTATCATTACACTCCGTGACGTGTGCATCTGAACTCTCTGTGCTGTTTTTATAATTTCCTGTATTGATTTTTTTCAAATAAAAAGTAAGCAAACAAACAAAACCCCAAAACACAGCACCCTGGCTTTTCTCACTCCACGCCTGCACTCTGTCTGGGTAGCACGGATACTCCCCATCTCATGTTTTCTCACTTGCCTTTGCCATGGAATCCGAACTGAAAAAGAGAGCAAACCAACATCTGGGGTGAAACAGTGTCTCCCAGAGGGCTCTGCTGAGTGCTCATTCAGCAGGATTTCACATTAGGCAAGAATAAACATTCTGTGTCCAGGAGTGTTGGGGAAGTCCTGGGTTAGGTAGGTTTCCTTACTGGGCGACTGCTTTGGAGGACAGGCACCTATGCTGTGGATCTCTGAGCGGGGGCTTCGGAATACAGAAATTCTCTCACTTTTTTGTTCATAGAATTTGTTTTCCTCCTCTGTGTATCTCAAGGGATTAAGGCTTCATGTAGTTAAGAAACACTGAGCTGAAGCATTCTTCAGAGAAGAGAAAAGTAAGGAGTATGGGATCATTTTCACCTTGGAGCCAGGCCTTTGGCTTCAGATACTGGATCATCCTCTCAGCCTTTCGTCATGTGGTGAGAGTAATACAGACTCACAGAAATGTGTTGGAAAGAAAGGGGATCAATCTTCATTGTGTTAGGGTCTGAGTTTAATTTCTGATTTCCCTTTTTTTCCTGGCATGGCATGTGGGATCTTAGCTCCCCAACCAGGGATCAAACCTGTAATTCCTGCATTGGAAGCATGGAGTCTTAACCACTGGACTGCCAGGGAAGTCCTTTGAGTTTCCATTTTGAACAGAGACTTAGGAGAGAACTCTTTCTCCCCTTCTCCATTCCTCCATTCTTAGAGTTGGAGGCCCTGTTCCCCATCTGACGACGGGCCTGCATGAAATACAGAATGGCCAACAATCCACTCTGGAAGCTGAACGTGAGGGGCAAGGCCTGTGGGAAACTGAGGTGGAGGGTTATGACGAAGTAGATCCAGGACTGTTGTATTTCCTGGTGAATACAGGGTTGGCCACGAGGTGAATCCTAAGTTTCTAAAGACACCTACTTGAGTGGAGAAAAGGGAGCCCTCCCACATGGCTGGTGGGAATGCAATAAAAAGCAGCACTTTACACATGCCTTTGAAGAGGAATTCAAGAGTGACTTAAGTGGTTCTGGGTCATGGTCCCTTACCATACTGTGGTCTTTTGAAGGGGGTCTGGGAGATCCGATTCCGAGATGGCTCACTGGCATGGCTGCCCCATTTGTGCTGGTGGTTGGCATGTCCCTCAGTTCTTTACCATGTAGACTTCTCATAAGGCTGCTTGACTGTTCTCACAGCATGGCGGCTGGTTTCTTCCAGAAAAAGTGATCCAAGAGAGAGCAAGGTAGAAGCCGCAAAATTATTTATGATGTAGTCCCGGATGTCAGGCACCATCTTTTCTGCAATATTCTCCTGGGTTACACAGGTCAGACCTATTCAGTGGTGTGAGAGGGACTGACCGACTACACATGCCATCAACTCCAGCATGAAAGAATCACTGGGGGCCATCATGAAGGCTGGGTACAAAAACTTCTAACAGAAAGAAATTACTGAAAGGAACAGCCTTAAGCGGATGACAGGAGTTCTCAAATGGCTGAGTGATCATTTTCCAGAGGTTGTACCACTCTTCCTTTCCACAAGAACTGGTGTGGGATTCTGGGGTCACAATCTGCTCATTCTTTCAACAGGTATTTACTGAACACCTACTGTGTGCTGCCAGTCTGCTTAGGACCTATGCAGAAGGAGCACTGCAAGAGAAGCGTATCCCAGGAGCAGTCAGAAAGCAGACACACAAGCCCGGGAAGAAGTACTGCCTTGAGTCACGAGCAGGTGTGCATATTTACCATTCATCCTCGTTAGTCTTTTAAGCAGGGGCTCCCAGGAAACGTGCCATCCTGAACAGCACTTCTGTCCTGTGTTTTTTGTTAGGGAATGACTTTGTTTCACGTGCTCTGCTTAAATGGATGGACTCCCCTCTCCCGCCCCGCTCACTGATCATAACTCTTTCTGTTCCCATTTCACTGGAGACAGGTGCCCTCCAAACCACACTCCCCACATTTATCACAGCTAAATAGCTTCCTGATGCCTTCTCCCATATTTCTGAAAGCAAGTGCCTCTTACCTTACACACAGAGCCTAACCGGAACAGGAAACGTGATTGATGCACAACTTACTTCTCCCCGCAGGTTATTTATGTCTCAGTCAAAAGTCCAGGTTGCCAGTGAGAGACGGACTCTGGCCATTTTCAGCATAAAGGAATTTATTAGAAGGACATCTGAGTTCTTCGAATGAAAGGTGGTTTGGAAACCAAACTTGGGAGGTAGGTGAGAACCAAGGCCTTTCTGAAGAGCCAGGTGGCGGGGGCAATGTGGTCAGTATGCACTGCAGTCGCTGTGATAACACGCCTTCCAGGGCTCCTCCTGTCCTGACTTCATGGCCTTAAGATTCAAAATCCTGGGAGACAGCATCTGTTCGGCTTGGCCAAGGTCAACACTGGTCCCAGGCTTCAGAGGCAAGACCTAACCCATTTTGTCTTAAAAAGAAAGGCAAATATTTCTACACTGTTACTAATTCTCTAAATGGCTCTAGTTCAGATTCTCTAAATGGCTCAGTCACCATGACACTCAAATGGAAGCTCTCCACTGCTCAATGAGGAGTCAATTACTGTATCGTCCTTAGGATCCACCCAAGGCTTGTATTAATATTGTCCGTCAATGAGCCATCCAAGACGGCAAACACTCTTGAGAAGTATTTCAATGGAATGTTCTATTAGTTTACCAATACTCATCTTCTAATGTCATCTATTACAGAAAATTAGATGACTGTAGCATGAGCAGAAGAATATTGATTGCCAGCCTCTGAATTTTTAATGTGAGTATTTGATTTATAAATTAATCCTTCATTTCATTAATTAGAGTAGCAAGGCAGTCTCTCTCATTCAAGCCATGGTGCTGAGGATTACTGTGACTCTCCTGTCAGCAATATTATGTAATGATTTGTTAATATGAGTTTCATCTCTGGTCCAGGTTTTGTGTCCTGCTGTGGCAAGCAGCCTCATGCTTTCTGGGTTTGTAGTCATCTTTCCGTGGTCCACCCTTCATCTTTCGTTCTCAATCTACTTGCCCATTTTTGCCAACTTTTTTCTGAGCCTCTTCCACAGGTTGATCTCTCTCTTGCCTCAGGATCTGATAATGTTATCAGGAAGGTATTCAGGTCTTGTTGGCTCACAGGGCCTCTGATTGTCAAAGTGAATGTCCCTTAAACCTAGCCCCAGCTTGCGTTCAGGCACAGGCACAATTGGTTCCCTGTTGAATGTTTGAAACAATGAGAAAGTGAACAAATGCTTTCTATTCTCCAGGCATCTTCCACAGTGAGTATCCTGCTTCATCTTTTACAACACAACACCCCCAGATTGTTGTTGATCAGAAGCTCAGGTTCTGGAGTCTGGCAGAATCCTATCTTTGTCATGTATGAGCTATGTGATTCTGTTTCTTCGTCAATAAAATAAGAATAATAAGACTCCCCATCTCACAGGGTTAACTGTGTGGTCACCCTGTGTGGAGGGCAGGACGAGCCTCCTGCCACCCCAAATTGTTACTGGGCTTCCTTATTGGCTTGCCCAGATTGGGTGGACAAAGGGAAATGGGAGTGCTGGGGGCTTAAAGGCTGTCGGCGGTCAAACATACAAAATGGAGTCTGACACCATCTATAGACTGTGGTGAGAAAATAACTGCTTAAAGCATTTAGAATAGTGTAGGGCCATAGTGTTTCACAAATGCATTATTAATGCAGTGATGGTTAATCTTTTTTAAGAAGCTTTTGCGTCTGTTACCCCATTTCCTCTTTATATCAACCCAAGCAGTTGGGAAACCCGGTTAGAAGCAGGTCTGGTACAAGGAAGCGTTTGATAAGTGACAGCTGCTGACCTCAGGATCACTACATCCATCACCAGTCCCAGTTTTACCATCGCCACCATCACCACCATCACTACCATACTTACTGCCACAATCCCCCACGACTAACAGCAGCAGCATCACCACATCACCATAAGATTTCTCTTAGATCATCAACTTTTTTAGGTTCGAGAACAATCTTTTCTCTGTCAATGCAGGCCAAATGACATGAGGTATTAGGGACAAAAAAATAGACTCACCTGGCTTAAAAATAATCAGTGTCTCAACTAGCAAGAAGTCTAAGAAGGTGGTTCTCGGGGGCTCAGAGACATTCTTAAAGCCTCTGGCTCTTTTCTTTCTGCTCTGCTGTCCTCACTGCATCACCAG
The DNA here is from genome assembly GCF_049115385.1 of Moschus berezovskii. Classification (NCBI taxonomy): domain Eukaryota; kingdom Metazoa; phylum Chordata; class Mammalia; order Artiodactyla; family Moschidae; genus Moschus; species Moschus berezovskii. Next base: position 17,873,810 of record NC_142483.1, read on the forward strand.
TTCCTCAGCTGGTTCATGACGGGAAGTGGCAGCAGCACATAGAAATGTGTGCTTTGCTAGAAAAAGGGACTAATTCTTTCATGAGTTTTCTTTCGCTAGTACATCAGCTCTTTCACCTAAGTGTCTCTCCGCAGTCCCTCCCGCCTTAGCAGCCTGGGCTGCACGGGCACTTCCTGTGAGAAGGGGCGGGAGGGCTTCTCTAGAGGTACGGGGTAAGGGAGCAAATGACTGTCAGAGGAAAGCTGGGGCTCCTCTCCTGGTGTGAACAGCTAAGTAAATACCCTGGACTCTGCTTACCACAGGAGTAGCCACAGCTCTCTTGAGGAAGCTTCTGGGACAGTGGTGGCTCCCTCACATGTGTAATGTCTAGAAAGTCAAGGCCCATGTGGCTCAGTCCCCAAAAGGTACTGCAAAGACAATCATATAGTCAACCCCATCAGGTGCTTTGATAAATAAGTTTGTTTCTTTGTATTATTCTGAGCATTCTCATAATGACAGAATCCTCACTGACTCCCTTGAAGTTTTGTTTTATAAATCTTCCCATGCCATGTTCTCTACACCCTTGACCCTCCACACACAAGAAATAAAAGCCTCCTTTAGATCTTGCCCTGGCCGGTTACCCTTCTTCACCCGCTTTGCCTTAGTTTTCTCACCCCCAAACCCCACCTAGCTGGTTCAGGCTCTCCTTGGAGGGTGGAGCCAGGAAGTAAGCCGTAATCGTTAATTTTATGCATCAGTTTGGTTGGGCTGTAGTGTCCAGATATGCTCAAACATTATTCCAGCTGTTTCTATGAAAGTATATATATGTGTGTGTGTGTTTGTGTGTGTGTGTACATATATATGTATTTTCTTTTGGATAAGGTTAACATTTAAGTCTCTGGATTTTAAGTAAAACATTGCCTTCTGTACTGTGTGTGGGCCTCATCTAATCAGTTGAAGGCCTTAGAAGAACAAACGGAACCTCCTCTGAGCAAGAAGGAATTCCACCAGCTGATTGCCTTTGGACTTGAACTGCAACTTTCCTCTGAGTCTCTAGTCTGCCAATCTACTCAGCAGATTTCAAACTTACGAAGCCTCCACAACTGCATTATTCAATTCCTTACAATAAATCTCTGCATCTCTCTCTATACGCATTTTGCTGGCACTGTTTTTCTAGAGAACTCTGTCTAATACTTTGGACCAAGCTTGAGTCCTCTTTTGTGGGTAGGGGTGAGGAAAGTCTGAGAGTACATTAAAGGTTAATTTTGATTACAGCACAGATAGGAAGATTCTGGATATTGCATTTTGTTTTCTGTAGGTGCAGGTCAGATTTACTGCCCTGAGCAGATTCCTTCCTGGGTAGATGCTGGACACCCAGCAGCTGCATGGAACAGCAGAGACAGTGTGTCCTGCCTACACAGTGATAACCCCTGAGGATCCAGTCTTGGCTCTAGACCAGGGGTCCTCAATACCGGTGGTTCTGTCCCCTGGGGACAGCGGGCAGTTTTGATGATCACGACTGGGAAGCAGGGGATATGACTGCTTCGTCTCTAGGAGGTACAAGTAGGGACGTGGCTAAACATCCTACAAGGCATAGGACAGCCCCACAGCCACCCCCTGACAAAGGATGGTCTGACACAAATGTCAGTAGTGTCAAGGCTGGGAAACTCTGATCTAGACAACGAAGTAACAGTACAGCAGGCCTTCAACGCAATCTTCCCTGTGCGCTTGTTCCTTCTCTGTCCTGTCCCTGCCTCGCTCACTCTCTTTCTCTCTCCTTTATTTCCCTGTCTCCTTGCATCTCCATGTCTGTCTGTCTGTCTGTCTGTCTCTCACACACACGCTCTTTTTCCTAGAGTTACTCTATAAGCTGAGAGAATTACGACAGAGACAGAGAGACAGCAGCATTTATTTCACTATATCTCTGTCCTCTAACACTTCAGTGCTTACAGCCCCAAGGCTCTGGTGCCCTGGCATAAAATCTGTGAGATTTAAACATATACTAGGAGATGCCTTGTAAAACATACAGAATATGATCTGACAAGGTCCTTTCCCGGTGTCCTACTCCACACACATCTCCGGGCAATAATTCAGCTTCAGGGTTTTTCTCCTCTTAAAATAGGTGTGTGATGCCACCCAGGCCCTGGACTGAAGTGCAGAATGTAGTTAACACTGAGCATTTCCTTCTCTGGGTAATGGATTTTATTTCACCAAAAACGAGCATTTAAGAGCTTCTAAGGAGACACCATTGATTTTAATGATGGTTTTGTTTGCCTTAGAAAATGTGAGATGTTGCTTCATAGTGATAATAACCATTAACTTTGGGTTTATTCTGGGGTTAATGGATTATAATGCTGAGGAAAATTATTTTCCAATAAATGTTAAATTTCATTTTTTTCTGCACCTCCTCTCTCTTTGCCACATGTTCAGTGTCTTTTCTTCTGCTGGAAAAATGTGTAGATCCCAGATAAATGGGCTGACAAATACGGCTGTGTTTTCTTTACCACTTCTGATACTTGAAAAAAAAATCCCAAGTTAATTATTAATGTGTATTGGCAAAAAGGAAAGGTATTCAATATCTTTCTTTATTAGGATAAGTTTGGTGACCTTTCTTTAAGAGAAATCCCATTTCTGTGAGTTTCACATGCATCAAAAATTGGCCATTTCCAAAAAACACATGAAAAGATACTCAACTTCACTAATTACCAGAGAAATGCAAATCAAAACTACAATGAGAGAGGATATATGTATACCCATGGCTGATTCATGTTGAGGTTTGACAGAAAACAACAAAATTCTGTAAAGCAATTATCCTTCAATAAAAAAACAAACAAAAACAAAACTACAATGAGGGGTCACCTCACACCAGGCAGGATGGCCATTACCAAAAAACCTACAGACAATAAATGCTGACGAGCTTGTAGAGAAAAGGGAACCTTCCTACGCTATTGCTGGGAATGTAAGTTGCTACAATTACTACAGAGAACAAATCCCACTCCTGGGCATATATCCAGGTAAAATCATATTTTGAAAAGATACATTCAATCCCAGTGTTCATAGCAGTGTTATTTAAAATAGTCAAGATAGGAAGCAACCTGAAGGTCCATCAACAGAGGATGGGTAAAGAAGCTGTGGTACATATATGCAACGGCATGTTACTCAGCCACAAAAAAGAATGCCATAACGCCACGTGCAGCAACATGGATGGACCCAGAGACTGTCATATCAGTGAAGTAAACCAGGCAAAAGGAAGACGAATATCAAATGATGTCACTCATATGTGGAATCTAATCTTAAAAAAGGATATAAAGGAACGTACTGACAAAACAGAAACAGACTCACAGATAGTCTATTTGTCATAAAACAAATTTATGGTTATCAAAGGGGAAATGTGGTGGGGGTGGGGGCGGATAAATTAGGGACTTGGGATTAACATACACACACTCCTCTATATAGAATAGATAACCAACAAGGATCTGCTATACTGAGCATGGAATTCTACTCAATATCCTAAAATAAACTAAATGGGAAAACAATGTGAAAAAATGCATATATGTATATGGATAAATGAATAACTTTGCTGCACAACTGAAACCAATACACCATTGCAAATCAACTATATTCCAGTAAAACTAACAAAAAATAGACAACCAAGGATCTGCTGTACAGCGCAGAGATCTAGACTCAACATTCTATGATACCTTATAAGGGATAAGAGTCTGAAAAGAATATATATATAAATACATATACACACAATGGAATCACTTTGTTGTACACCTGAAACTAACACAATATTGTAAATCAACTATACTGCAACAACAACAAAACCTGTAGCTTATATGCCTACTTTTTCCAGGGGAATTCTACCTTCTTCACATGCTTAGACTCAGATTTCTATGCTAAAGATGTTACCTGCAATTAAATGAGTTGTGTTTTAACTTGTCATTTATTTTACCTAAATACTAGATCTAATTTTATAAATGCTAGATCTGTCACTACCTAGTACTTGGACTTTGAGCAAAACATTTAACTTCTCCAAAGCCTCAGTTTTCCCATATGTAAAAAGGGGTTAAAAATAGAAACAATCTCCAGAATTGTTATTAAGATTCAACTAGGTTCAATGAACACTTTAAGTGCATATTGCATGGCTACCTCGTGTGACGAGTTGACTCACTGGAAAAGACTCTGATGCTGGGAAGGGTTGGGGGCGGGAGGAGAAGGGGACGACCAAGAATGAGATGGCTGGATGGCATCACCGACTCTGTGGACATGAGTTTGAGTGAACTTTGGGAGTCGGTGATGGACAGGGAGGCCTGGCGTGCTGTGATTCATGGGGTCGCGGAGAGTCGGACACGACTGAGCGACTGAAATGAACTGAACTGAACTGTATTGAACTGAATTGTCAGCTATTATTATTGTTACTATTTTGGAAAATAAGTGGTAGTAACCTTGAGAGCATTTTAGCTACATAGACAAGTTGGGCAATACTTCAGCCTTCAAGAGGGCTATATTATTCCTCTGATATTGATTTATTGCAAAGAGGTTAGGCCTGTGGTCCAGTGGATCCACTAGTGTGATTACTGCTTAGATCCTGCTCAAGAGGAAGATCTGGTGAAGATTCATGCAAGTTTTGGTTTGTTTTATAAAAATGTCTACATGTCTATTATTTTAGTAAAGACATGAATGATAAAAAAAAAAATTGGTCATTTCTACAAAATTCTCCAGCTCAAATTGGTGGATTATAATGGCTTTGGTCACTGATGTAAATGCTTTGTAATTCATGGATTACTCATTGCAGCGGCAGGCAAGAAGTCCACTGAGCTGCTGGGACTGTGTCAGAAGCACTTCAGCACAGCCAGACCTCCCCATCACTTTGTCTATGGATTCTGCATGGTAGCTTACAGTTTTCAAAATGGGTTCAAGGAAATATACAGCATCCCGCATGACTTCTTCCACTTACCCAGTGCCTCTCCCGCTCCCTCCATGGAATAGTCAGGGGCCTGAAAGTCAATTCCTAGGATGAAACAACCAACACTCATTTCAGGGAATGTTTGCTGAGTACTTTTTATGGTCAGGTCCAATGCGGCAGAGACCCGAGGGCCATGACCCCAAGGTCACCATCTTGACAGAGTCTTGACAGCTCAAATTCTCTTTAGCCCTAGGGTGTTGAGCTTATACTAAAGACAGGAAAGCCGAATCTGACTCAGAGCACTGGTGGTCTTACCCAGAATTCAAATGCACAGACAAGTTTAAGAACCTAATTTCTCACCAGGCACAGGCAGAGCCAGGAGAAGCCAGGGACCACCGGGGTCATCCCCAGGCCTCCTCTCAATACAGTAAGAAGTCTCCCTCCTCCAGACTGAACAAAGGAACTCAGCAACGCCAGTGGTGGCAACACTTACTGGTTGGTTTGGCCATAAAGCATTTCTGTGTTATACTCCAGTAAGTAAGAAGGGTATGTGACATCTTCTAGGAGGCCAGGCCCTGTAAATCTATGGATTCCAGACTATTCCTACTGTAGGCAACCCAGACACCTTGGGTACATCCTGTTGAGAGCCTTCCCTGGGTGGGTGGGGTCTGACTCCCAGTCAATATCCTCAGTGTTTTCCAGAAGGTCAGTGAGAAGCATGTTTGTGAGGGGCCTTGAGTTAGGCTTTCCTTTCTGGGACGGAGATGCTCAGGCTCTGCTCACGTGTCCGTCCAGGCGCCCCGCTGATGAGCAGGGTCTGCAACAGGTGGGTGCTTCTGAGCATCTCTGAACAAGCCAGTTCCGCTCACGTGAGGCCTGAGGGAGGAGCGTGTGGTCAAAGTCGTGACTGGGGGAGGGGGAGAAGACTCAAACCAGCGTCCCTGGGCTCCAGGGCTTTCCATCCACACTCTTAAATATGTTGCTGGTTACAAGTTCAGACTCGAGTGAAATAACACGAGTTCTCTACTCCGCACTAGCGGTGATCATGCCCAGGCTCCCGAGCCTACAGACATCCAGAAACGGGAGGACATGGTCAGACTCTTATTTTTCCACATGCTGGGCTCAGTGCCTTGCACCAACTACCTGATCTAATTGCTCCCCACTGCCCTGTGGTAAGGAGGGGTCTTACTGCTATCCTCACTTTGCAGACAGGGAAACTGAGGCCCAGAGAGGTTAAGTAACTCACCCACGGCCACTTATCTTAAGTGTGCGGAGCGGGTAGTGACAGTCAGACACACTTTGACTGCGGCGATTCAGTCAGGCATCTGGTTTAATTAGAAGGGCTTCTTTGCCCAAGCGACTTCATCAAGGTCCCCAGCAGTCCTCTCCAGCCCCTTTTTCTCCCTAAAATGAGTTTCCACATGGCTACCTTTCATTTCCTGTCCCATGGAGAGTGAACGGCTGTTAGAAGTATAAAGCAAGGTTTGTCAAACAAATTAAAGATAAAAACAATGTAAAGTGCAAGTGAAGAGTTGAGAATGGATTTTACGTGTCAAGCCACTGTGCTGAACCAACATTAACACCAGTTTGCTGGCAAAAATCCATGTTTTCCATCTAAATGCATTGAACTACTGCTTACTGGGGTCAAGTAGCAGTAATAGCAGCCTGGAGGAAACAGAACAGGCTCTGGCCTCCCAGTCTGTCAGGCCCCTAGCCCAGTGCCTTTACCTCCCCTCCACTGCCCCCACAGGCCTCTGCTTCTCTACCTGTTGGATGAGATGGCCCTTGAGCGGCCGGCCCAGTCCTGCCCGCTCTGATCTGCTATGTGGTTGACCATTTCCTCTACTGGTCCTCTAATAGCATCTGATAGCATTTTTGGAACACAGATGTCTCACAAAAATTAGGGGCAGTGGCTGTATTGTTTTGGATTTTTGATCCCACTTGGGAATCTAATGCAAACTACAGATCCTCTTGCCAGCAAAATCTATGTATAGACAACATTTGACTCATAATTTTAGGAAGTTCCTAGACCCTTTCCCCAATGGCTCATGGATTTTAGGTTAAGAACCACTGGGAGTTAGGAAACTGTATACTTGCAATCTGAAGACAGAAACACAAGAAATTGGGTTCAGAAAATACAGTTCATGAATAAAACATGAACAGATTTTCCCCAAACTCCCCATTGTGGTGGGTAGTTTCTTGGATGGGTCCCAGTGACTCTTGCTCCCCGGCACTCATGCTTTTGTGAGTGTGGGTCCCTCTCCGTGGGTGGGAACTGGACGCCGTGGCTTGCCTCTGAGGCACACAATGCAACCAGCGAAGGAAAGGCACTCTGGAGGTGAAGTTATAAAGACTCTGGCTTCCATCTTGTCACCCTCTATCTTCTCTGAGCGAAGCTGGCAGTCAGGTTGTGAGCTGCCCTGAGCAGAAACCCAGCCGACAGCCAGTGAAGAACTGTGCCGGGGTCCAGCCTCGGCAGAGTCCAGGGGTACCCTCCGGATGAGCGGCGTCGGCGAGAAAAGAAAGAAAAACAGGCGAGTCGAGTCTTGGTAGAGTGCAGAATCAAGACTGCTTTATTTTTCTTCATCAGTGCTTATATACCCTAAAACCAACAATTCTAAAAAGGGAGGAGGGATTGTCTTGATAAAATTGTGCCGGGAATGCAGTCATAGACCATCTTCTAGAACAGTCAGTACCTTTACGGATAACTCTTAAACAATGGGCTCTTAAGACATCAAGGCCACAAGGCACGAGAAATGGCTTTATTTGTGTATCAGTTAGTCAACTGTAAAAACTATTAACAAGCCTTATCTTGGGAGCCTCAGTTCTGGGCAGACTCTGTGACTCCCTAGGTAGCGTGGTATCTGTTTTTGGGCTCTACCCACATACATCTGCAGAGACAATTTTCTACACTAATACTATATGCTTCTTCATTTTGTTATCAACCTTTATCTCTGTGTTTTCTTCTACTGTACTCCCAGGCACACCGTAGACAGGGGGCAGGGAGACATATCAGCAAGCACTGGTATGTGACCTTGAGGGCCAAGAGTCTCCTGAGCTTCCTCCATATCTCACTCTAAGGGGCCCTTCTAAACTCGTGAAAGGCTCTGTATCTATTTTGCTTGTGGAGTGTTTAGGCCTATCGTTAGCAGACTTAGTTTTATGCCGGGGGCGCTTTGTGCAGTCCTGAGCATTCCAAATTCTGAATTGACAATTATAACCCCAACAGGGCCAGAAGGGTTAGGATGTTCTGTGTAAAAATATTTTTTTATTCCTGGCCTGTTTATAGGGCCCATATACCCTCAGGGACTGTATTGCTGCCATGCAAAGGCTTCATGGGGGATATCTGAGCAGGAGTCAGAATTCTTGGGTTTTCCTTGTGGCTCAGCTGGTAAAGAATCTGCCCGCAATGCGGGAGACCTGGGTTCGATCCCTGGATTGGGAAGATCCCCTGGAGAAGGGAAAGGCTACCCACTCCAGTATTCTGCCCAGGAGAATTCCATGGACTGTATAGTCTATGGGGTCGCAAAGAGTCGGACACGACTGAGTGACTTTCACTTTCGCAGAATTCTTAGAAAGCACAGAGGACTACCAAGCATCAGAAGAATAGACAGAGGCCCGGGAGTAGATGATGGGGCGGCCCCGAGAAATCCCCAGAGGTCTGGACGGCCTTGAGTGCCAGCTCCTCAAGCCAAGACCTTGTTATGCGCGGGGCCTCTCATGCCAGCTCCCGACAGAACTGAGACCCAGGAGGAACTAAGTTCTGCCCACAGTCACATGAATGAGTGTGGAAGCAGATCTTCCCTCAGTCCAGCCTTAAGACAAGGCTTAAGCTGAGACCGTAGTTACAGTTGACACCTTGATTGCAGCCTTGTAAGGCTGAGGCCCTTTAAGGTGTTCCTGGGTTCTTGTCCATAAGAATGTTTACTATTTTAAGCCATCAAGTTTTGGGGTAATTTGTTACACAGCAGTAGACAGCTAATACATTCACAGTCTAACTCCAGGAGCATAATAGCACACAGGAAGCCTCTGAGAGGGACACTCACCAGACTCAGTGCCCTTAGAAAGCATGAAAGCAGCTTATGTATCTCAGGATCCCAGCCTGGGGGCAGTATATGACCTTAACTCGACCGGGGTCCCATGTCTACCAGCCACTGTCAAAGCCAGGCCTCCCATGGGTGTCTGATATCTTCTGACTTTTCCTTTACAGTCTCTGGCTCTGTACTATGGCCAAATACAAAAGAAAAAGAAAGTTGACTGGCTCTCAGCATTATGAATGATGAAGTGGTCATCAATTCATCTCCCCAGGGCAGACTTTCTGTTGCCACAGAGAAGAGGTGACCTTTGCTCACCCTGTGGATGTGACATATGATTTCTTTTGGCTCCCCGGTCGACCTGTGGGAGTCATGTCACAAGAAGCCAAGAGGCTGCGGTCTGGACAAATGGCTCTGGGCAGATTGGCAGCTGTGATGAAGGACAGGTCGTCCAGAGGTTGGTCACGCCAAGTTGGATAACCATCAGAGCACAAATCACGCCAGCAGGAAGACATGACGTCAGCCACCATAAAGCATGGAAACAGCCACAAGGCTTGCACGGTTGTTGCTGGGTAGGGATGGGGTGGGGTGGGGTGGGGTGTGATGTCTGAGAATGACAATAGACGTTGGGTAAAGCCTTCATTAATCCTTAAACTTTACTGGCCCCAGGGGAATCACATACGGACAAGAAGGAAGCCATTTTCCACCTCATCAGCTGGATGTGTCCTCTGAATAGTAGGAAACGTTTTGAAGGCAGAAGGGACACTGTGTACCTTCCTGTCAGGTCTTTGAAGGCACTTGAACAGGGACTGTTAGGGTCAGGAAAAAGAAGTAAGATTGAAAGGAAATGAGCTGCAAAGATTGCTCTTGATTCATGAGTATCTCTACTTTTGCCTCCAGAAATCATCACCCTTCAGGGCTGCCTATGAATCAGTTGGGGAAACGGGGGATCAGTTACGAATTCTGTAGTCCCCTCATAGAGAAGCCTGACCACAGTGCTTAACTCAACACAATTGAGGTTCTGCACCTTTTTTGAACTATAACCTCCTTTGGTAGGTAGGGAAAGTCTGTGAAAGAAAGTTTTTATGTGCATAAAATAAAATAATTCTATGATGGAAACAAATTATATTGAACTAGTTATCAAATATTTTTCAAAATACAAATTTGGGACATAGTAATATATGTCCTTTTCAAATTAATGCATTAAATAACTAGATCAAGCAGTGAGTCTAATAACAAACCACCAGAATTTCAAAACAGCGATAACTACAAGTGATAAATCAAGATAAAGACAGTAACTGCAATGTTAAATGAGAACATCTGTGATTTCCAGAGACAAAGTCTGCAGGCATCGCTGATACTGGTCTGGTCTGTTGCCCATATTTATAATGGAAGGGAATGCTTCATCTCAAGTTTGAGCTTTGTAAAAATGATATAACCTTTCTACCTCTCAAGTTCATAAAATCCTGAATTCTTTCCAAGGATGTTTTGGGACCAATAAACCTAGAAAAAGAGGTTTATTCTTCTCACACGTAACATGTGAGAAGCCCTGGGTGCTGCCCAGGGCTGGAGCAGTAGCTCCAGGAAGAATCAAGCACTCTGATGCCCTGAGCATGTGATCACCCTCATGGTTGCAAAATGGCTGTTGCATCTCAGGCACTGCTTCTGCATTTCAGTTAGGAAGAAGAGGGAGTAAGAAGAGAGAGACAGAGAAAAAGGTGTGCACCAGTCTGTCTCCTGTTATCAGGCAGACAATGATTTCCTGGAAGCCCTGCTTCCTTTACTTTAGTTGACACCTCATTAGCCACAATTGGTGACTTGGTCATCTCCAGCAAATTAGGAATCTGGGGAGGGAGTATTCTAACACTGCTGTTCAAACCAGAGCTGGAAGTAAGATGAAGGGGAGGAGGATATTGCATAGAACAACCAATGTTGGCTATGACTAAAGTCTGACTTAATAAAGTTTCTCCTCATAGCTTCTCATTTTTATCATTCCAGTGTGCATTAGCTATGGAGGAATTCAAGGCTGGCCTCATTCATTTGTACGTTCATTCACAACTTACTTGAAGGTCAGTTTTGTGTCTGGTCTGGTTAGGCGCTGGATCAAAGTTGAACAAAACAGCCATGGCTTGGGGTCCCTTGGACCCTACAGTCTAGAGTGGGGAGAGATGACAAGAAATGTATCAAGACCATAAAATTCACTAATGCAACTCCCAGATATGGAAAAAAACACCACTTCTTTATTTCCTATAACCCATCTGATCTTCCTCATAACCATCTTCTGCCAGTGAGGGATGAAGCTTAAAGGAGCCAATTAATAATATCTCATGCTCTTAAGCTTTTAAAGGTCTCTTTTCAGCTTAAGTATCCAGACTGATCAAATTTCATCTGTCCCTGACAAGATTCCCAATTGGCTCCCACCAGTTGGAAGGTTGAAGGCAATGGCAGCCCACTTCAGTACTCTTGCCTGGAAAATCCCATGGATGGAGGAGCCTGGTAGGCTGCAGTCCATGGGGTCGTGATGAGTCAGACATGACTGAGCAACTTCACTTTCACTTTTCACTTTCCTATATTGGAGAAGGAAATGGCAACCCACTCCAGTGTTCTCGGCTGGAGAATCCCAGGGACGGGGGAGCCTGGTGGGCTGCTGTCTATGAGGTCGCACAGAGTCGGACACGACTGAAGTGACTTAGCAGCAGCAGCAGTTGAAAGGAGGACACAGTAGGGCTCCACTGTATGAATGAAATGGACCTCCTGACCCCCTTGACCTTCCAGCCTGTACCCTGTGTAAACAATGGTGCGTCTAGTACCTTGGGATTGGGACAGATCAGCCCAAGAGCTGATCACACCCAGAGTGGTGAGTCTGGAGTGGGCAAGTCCTCTGACCCAGGGCCACTGTCACCTGCCAAGACCCCTCCCCATTCTGAGGCCTGGGCCCAGAGGGGAAGCCCCACCCTGACGTCACTATCTGCTCCCGTTGTCCCCCTTCACTGCCTGCGTGGAAGGGGTGGGTACTCTACTTCTTTTTGGCCACATTCCCAGTCCACTCTGTCCCAGCATGGTGGGAACACTCTGGTCCCATCCACCAGCCTGCTCTTGGTATGTTAAGGAAGATCATGTTGATTAGAAATCAACATTGGTCTCTTCCACCTGCAAAGCCAAGCCAGTAAGCTCAGATCAGTTTTAGCATTCTCAGTGAGATGATAATACTGATGATAACACTTCCCTGGTGTTCCAATGGTTAAGACTCCACCCTTCCAATGTAGAGGAGTCCAGGTTGGATCCCTGGTCAGGGAACTAAGATCCCACATGCTGTGGGGTGCGGTCAAAAACAGAATGATAACACTGAAAGCCAAGATCTCAGGAGCAGAATTTAGGGGTGTGTGTGTGTGTGTGTGTGTGCTGGTAAGAGAAGGTGGGACTGGGGATTAAAATATATTGCTTTGCTATTTAAGCCCGATTACTTGAGGAAATAGTTTAGAAACCGTGACTCTTTTTATGGGTGTGCTGGCACGCCTGTTACAACTGCTTCTAGTACAAATTCAATTAATCGATAAACACAGAGGCAGGGCAATGGTCTGATTAGCTCTCTGGCTAACCAAGGATTAACTTGGCTTCCTAGCACTTCCATAATTCTAGTGAAGAATGCTTATAAGACATTTGAGTGCCCTCCCTGTTCCCTCTCCCTTTGTTGACAGCTGCTAGCGGGGACTCTGAAATCAGTAGTCTGTGGATGGAGAGATGAGGTTGGAAGTCCCTGCTGAGGGTGACTGCTCCCAGCACTTCTGGGGAAAGCTGCAGTTTTGACTGTTTGCCTGATGCAAACTACTTCTGCATGTGCTCCTGTATCCTGAGTTAGACGAAATTGTGTTCCCAGTGAGTTGAGTTCTGTTGACTCTAGGTCCCACTGCCCTGTCGCCTCTGTGCAAGTGGGGGCAGCGTGCATCCTGTGCACCAGATTCAGTGCCTATCTGGCAGATGCTTTATCATATTATTTAAGTGAATGAATGAATGAAATGTATAATGACTCGTGTCAGTAAACAGTTCGCCCTGCAGGCATGGAAGACCTTGTGCTCGGCTCAGATTGTTCAACTGCAACCCCCTTAGCTGTCTTTTTGTCAAGACAGGATAAGGAGATTAGACAGTAAATATTAAAACAAAAGTATAGTTGTGATAAGGTGTGTAGGGCTATGAGCATCTATTCTGGGAGTCTGATCTGGTTGGGGAGCTCAGGAAAGTTTTTCACAAAGAAGTGATGCTTAACTGAGATCCAAAGGATGTATGGGCACTAACAAGCTGAAGAGTGGAGGGAGCAGGCTGGGGCAAAGGCTGTGGGGCAGAGGAACCCAGACACAAGTCAGAGAAACTGAGGCAGGTCAGTGCGGCTGGAGGGAGGAGGGTCACGTGACTTAGATGAGTCTTGGGGGTTGGGGTGGGGTGGGACTATGTAACATAAAACTTTAACGGCCATGACACACTGTAGTTAATTTGTTGATTTTTCCTTCCTTGGGACTTTTATTTCTTTCTCAACACTTTCCTTTTAGGGAACCGGGGCAGGAAACCCAGGTGGAGATGGCCATGCTCTGGTCATACTATAGCTGATGGTGTTGTTCCAAGATCACTGCAACAACAGCTCCTACTGCTCACGCTCTTCTGCAGTGTGACCTTGCCACAGCGCCCTTGAACCTGGGCCACCTGACGTGTAGCCAGCAGAGTAGACTGGGAGAGAAGCCATGTGACTTGTGAGCTGAGCTCAGGAAGGGTGGTAGAGCTCTCACCCAGGTCTCCTGGAGTGTTTGCTTTCTGGAGGTTCCCTCCTGGGAAGTCCTAGGCTGTGTAGGGAGGTCACATGTAGATGATCTGGTCAACAGTTCCAGCCCAGCCCAGCCCAGCCCTCAAGCACTCCTGTTGGGGCCCTAGACATGTGCGTGAAAAAGCCTCCAGATGACTCCAGTCATCCTGGTCGCCTCCACCCATTTGAACCTCTCAAGCTGATGCCCTAGATGTCGTGAGGCTGAATAAAGCTATCCGGCTGACGACCCCTCTGAATTTCTGACCCACAGACTCCATAAGCATATCAGCAGTCCTGGCTGTGGGTTTATACCACATAGTTTTGGGGTTGACTGGTACACAGCAGTAGGGAACCAGCACACACATCCTGGGAGACAAGATTGATCATTTTGCCAAGGGCAGCGGGGCGGCAGCTACAGTTCCCTGGATGCCCAAGGTCACACTGGATCTCAGAGCTTCTGCTCCCAGGACTCTAGTTTTGCTTTGTGACAGGGCAGACGACCCGAGAGAGAGCATCTCCAAGTCAAGAGTCCACCGCTCACGTTTTGGGCGGGGCCAAGGAGGAAGACAGCCACTCTCTCAGAGTTCCTGTCTGTGTTCCTCCCTCCAGGTGTGAATGTCACATGCCGGCTGTGACTGTCTGCCCGAGTCCTGATTTAATTGTTCGTTTGGGATCAGTTATTTTTGAAAGATCCCCCAGCTGATACACACTGCTGGTGCTTTGCCAAGAAAGATAAACAGCCTCACCTTGTAGTGCAGTTGGATTCAGTCTTCACTAAATGCAGCAGCTGTCTCCCAGGACAGCCCTGAAAATACGGGAGCACTCTGATTCCAGCTCACCTTTCAAACTCTGCCGTGTCACCTCCGGTGAGGTACAGCCGCCAGATTCGACACCATGTTCATCACCACATAATCCAGCTTCTAAATCCTCAAGCAGTCGTGGTCCATATTAAAAAAAAAAAAAAAAGCCAGTGAGAGACTCGTCTTGATCACCTCAAACACTAGTGATTATTCTTTCCAACTGATACATGGAAACAAGATTAAGCAATGCTAAGCAAACATTCACTTTGGTGGTCTTTAAAAATGTCATGAATTAAACTGAAAATTGAAATTACTCAGCACAATAAGAAATGCTTACTGAGTGTTGTGATTTTGCACATCAGGTGGTAAGGCTGTAACTGTGAATAAATTGCTTATAGTAAGATTTCTCCCCCTCTAAGGCTGTAGTGGCAGATGGGTTAATAAATATGCAACACTTTGTACCCACATTTGCAATTTTAGAGGGGTAAAGGCTTTTCCTCGCTTTGCTTTCACACACACAAAATGCACAGTCATCGGATATTATATTTTTTTAGTGGAGAAAACCTAATTCATGGAATGGGAGCAGCATTCTGCTTGCAACAATTTGTACTAGTTCAGCAGCAGTTATCCTGTGAGACAACACAGAAGCTGGTACTTGGGTTCTCTCTCCACAAGAAACTTTTCCTTCTTTCTTGGAAACTTTTCTGACTTTGAAGTGCGGGAGCATTCTTGCACCTTTATTGGTGAGTAAGGTAGGTATTGATAAGCAGCAATTTATTCTGTGATCCTGTTTGCTTGATAGGAGGCGATGTGAGCCATGGTAATGAGTGGACTGTGCTGACAGGCAGGTCTTCGTCTCCCCTTACCCCCTGTAGCCAGGTGACCTTGGGCAGATCGCATTCTGACTCTGGTCCTTAGCTTTGCATTTGCCAAGTGCAGTGGAAGTGGGACTTTCCCCTCAGGGCTAGTGTGAAAGTTAAATAATGCAAGCAATGCCTGGTCTGTGGTATTCTCAGTGACTGTTTTCTCTATGGTTAAGGTGGTGGAGTGAGGTAGAGTTTAATGACACCTTTTTGTCTACGAGGAGGGACAACTTCAGCTTAAAAAAAGAAGCTGATGACATCTAATGGAAAACACAGGCTCTGAAGCACCATTTTTGCTGTTATTCTGGGGTATCTAACATGGATACGGGGCAGGGGGACATTCATTTGCTGGGGTGTTTTTCTGCAGTATCTAATGTGGATACAGGAGTGGGAGCATTCACTCGCTGGGCTGTTATCCTGCAGTATCTAATGTGGATATGGGGTGGGGGGCGGCGACATTCACTTGCTGGGTTGGTATTCTGCGGTCTCTAACGCAGACACGAAGAACTGTGGCTATGAAGAACTGACTCACTGGAAAAGACCCTGATGCTGTGAAAGACTGAAGGCAGGAGGAGAAGGGGATGACAGAGGATGAGATGGTTGGATGGCATCACCGACTCAGTAGACACGAGTTTGGGTAAAGTCCAGGAGTTGGTGATGGACAGGGAGGCCTGGCATGCTGCGGGGGTCGCAAAGAGTTGATCACGACTGAGCGACTGAACTGAACGTGGATACAGGGGGACATTCACTCGCTGGGCTGTTATTCTTTGGTATCTAACATGGAAATGGGGGGACATTCACTCACCGGGCTGGGGGAAGCAGCACAGCTACAAACTCTTTGGTGCAGGATGCTGTGGTTCAGACCTTTTGAAAGGATGGCCTCCCTGCTGGCGAGAGGACTGGGGAGTTGCAGTTTGGGCTGTGGGGGTCAGGAGCTCTTTCTCTCCCCTTAGAGGACTTTCTCAGGCCTGGAGACTCCCCCAAGATCACATTGTTTGTCTTGCAGATGGTGGGAAGGGTAACTAAAACCTTGGGAGCAACAGTGTTTGGGATTTGGAGATGGGCCTCAGCAAGCAGCTGACTGAGCTGGATGGTAGAGCCATCAAACCCCGTTCGGAGAGTCCCAGGAAGAACTGGGCTACGTTTTGGTCGGTCAGGAACAGAGGCTGAGAGGAACAGAGGCTCTGCTACTGTTACTCCAGAGGGGACTAGAGAACTGTGAAATACTTGCATCATCTTAATACCAATGACAATGGTGCCAGGTATAGCTAGGAAGGTTTTAGCACTCTTAGAAGTCCAAGTAATTGCTTTATTTTATTTTTTAAAATTTATTTTAATTGGAGGCTAATTAATTTAAAATATTGTGGTGGTTTTTGCCATACATTCACATGAATCAGCCATGGGTGTACATGTGTCCCCATCCTGACCCTCCCTCCAAGTAATTGCTTTAAGGTCACCACTTTTAGACTAAAACAGAGTTATTTATATTTCTAATTCTAGACACACTGAGAGACTTTTCTTTCTACCATGTCCTTAACTTCTTTGCTCAGTTGTGTCCATCTCTTTACGACCCCATGGACTATAGCCTGCCAGGCTCCTCTGTCCTTGAAATTCCCCAGGGAAGAACACTGGAGTAGGTAGCCATTCTCTTCTCCAGGGGAATCTTCTCAACCCAGGGATTGAACCCAGGTCTTCCACGTTGCAGGCAGATTCTTTACTGTCTGAGCCACCAGGGAAGCCCTATTCATCAGGAGGGCAGTTCAATGAAAGTTTCTTATCTGTTCTTGAGAGTTAGTGAGAGTGAGTCCCTGGTTAGGGGTTTGGGTTGGTATCTGAGGATTTCAATACCATTTCACTGAGGAAGGCACATGACATCATCGTCATCATCATAATGCTGTAAGGTAAATAACTAGAATTTCTCCAGAGATGAGATTCTTGGTTCCAAGAGAGTCTCAGTGAGAACGAGGTTATGCTGCAGAAACAACCCTCAACTCTAAGCTCAAGACAATGAAGGCTTATTTCTTGCCCTCACTAGCACACTCATAGTTTGTCAAGGATCCAGGCTGACAGACCCATGCAGATCTCCATGCTAGGAAGGCAAGAAAAATGCTCAGCGGGAAAGTGATCCATCACTTTTACTTGCAATTCATCAATCAAATGATGGTTGGATGGCATCACTGACTCAATGGACATGAGTTTGAGCAAGCTCCGGGAGATGGTGTAGGACAGAGAAGCCCAGTGTGCTGCAGTCCATGGGGTTGCAAAGAGTTGGACATGACTGAGCAACTAAGTAACAATCAGAAGAGACGATCTGGTGCCACCTAACCCCAGAGGGACCGGAAGTGTAGCCCTACCACTCTGGGAGGCAAACAGCTGGACATATTGGTGAGTTGCATTAGTGACAACAGTCCACCCTTCTGCTAGACAAACGTTTGGTCTGTGCTCCAACCTGCAGGCAAAATACACTCACCTTTTCCCTAGCGAAAACATCCGCAGTCTCATCCTTCAACAGTGTCCAGCTTAAATAGCAGGGTCTTAGGGTAATGGGCGTGGTCTCTCTGTCAGGTCTGAATATGGGTTTTGTTAATCGGGAGATCTGGGAAGTAAAATGACAAGTTACATATAACACCCAAAATACACTGGTGGAAGAGGGACAGCCAAACTGCAATGATGGTGGAGCAGCTGCTGCAGCATGGCGCTTCTGCATTTTGCTGGCAGACTTAGAGGCCAGCCCCTGTCCTGCGAGTGGGGGATCTTCCTTGATTCTGCGGCTTCCCTGCCCACGTAGATGCATATTCTGGGAGGTTTTCCTTTACCTTTAATTTCTTTGGCCACCTCTGAAGTAAGCATTGGAGGATGCGTCTCCTTGGGGGCCAAACAGCTTTCTCAGGCTCCTTCCTATCTGAGGAAGACTGGAGGTCAGAGAGTGGTTTTAAATCTTCAACAGTCGTAAACGTTTTTACTCCAGACTCCTGCTTTCTCTGGCTATTACAACTCTCCCAAAAATGTAATCGGATTCTTACGTGTTTGATTCTGATCAGCTTCATGTCCCATAGTTACATTCACAGTTCTGTTGAAGATGTGCCACTCTTGACTGGAACCTATTGGGCTTGCCTTTCCCATGGCCATTTTATTCTCCTCCTTCCAGGATCCAGGCTGATGGAGAAATCAGCACCTCAAATGTTGCCGTTGTCAGAGAGGGAAGAAGCAAGTGGCAAACTGTGCCAGCTTTTATCTCCCACCTGGAAGTGACACACATCACTTCTGCTCACATTTTACTGGTTAAAGCAAGGCTTGAAGCCATACTTCACTTCCAGAGGGCAGCAGAGGGCAGGCAGCTGTATGCAGAATGCAGAGAGAGCTAGCAATGTGTATCGAGTTATTGCAACCTGATGAGCATGTAGCTACATAATCAGAAAGTAAGAAGTGAGAGTAAAAGGTAAGAGCCAACGATCACTCTAAGTAGGCTAAATTCAAAGCAGCCAGCAGGTTTACAAAACATGTAAAGAGTACCCAGGTGCCTGTCTTGAATGTTTTGCATGGGTTAGGTCAAGGTTAGATCAAGGTTATGCTAGTCTCATAACAGAAAGTGTTCCTCTTTATTTTCTGGAACAGTATATACAAGATTAATATTCTTTCTTTTAAATGAGGTCACTAGTGAAGCCAGTTGGACTTGGAAGAAGGCCCTTACCAGATACTGAATCTACCAGGATCTTGGTCTTGGAATCCCAGCTTCTAGAACTAAGAGAAATAAATGTTTGTTTAAGCTACCCAGTTTATGGTATTCTGTTACAGCAGTCCAAAATGACTAAGTTTTTGTTTGTCTGTTTTTCTTTTTCTTCTCTTTTTTCGGAGGCTTTCAGTTGTTAACAAAGAGAGGCTTGGTCTATAAGGAATTGGTTCCAACCATTATTGCAAGTTGAAATCCCCTGGAAGGTTTGAGCAGATGTGTGACCTGATATGTTTTTAGGGGCTCACACTGGCTGTCATCTTGATAATAGAAAGGCAGTGTCTGCCAGGGTGATGGGCAAGGCAGGCAGAGCAGTGAGTAGGCTACTGCAGTGAGACCCGTGACAGAGGACAGTGGCACTGATGCAGGGTGACAATGGTGACAGTCTTAAAGTGGAGTGTGAGAGAAAGGAGGGAAACAAGACTCCTTCCAAGTTTTCTGTCTCAGCAACCAGAAGGATGGGTTGAGATTACTTGAGATAGGGGAGATTATGGTTGGAAAAAAATTATGAATGGAGCTTACCTGGTGAATTTGAATGTTTACATTGCATCAATCAACTCTTTCCATCTTCCCAAGTGACAGATGCAATGTACTTGAGGCATTCATAAAATAGTTTATTTTTTAAAAAGTAATTCATCATACACTACAGTGAGTTGGTTCAGTAATGCAAGCTCATTTTGAAGGTGAAGGAGGACCATTTTCTCTGCTGGAGGCTGTGGAGTGTCCCTGCCGGTGTGTCCGATCCTGCTTGGAGATGATGTGAAGGCCTTTGTGATTACAAGGCTCAGTTTGAATGGCTCCTATGCCTCTTCCACGACAAGGCCAGAATATTGAATTTGCTTGATTATGGACGAATCAAAAAAGCTCTATCATATTCTGTTCTGGAGACCCAGAGGCTTCTTACAAAGGTGGCAGGTACACTGACTTTAGAAAAGATGTTTCTGAAACTTGAATTTCTTGGATGTGACTGTATTCCTGGTCAGTTATAGTCTCCATAGAGAAAGCAGTGGGAGAAGGTAACGGGCGTGAAGGGGCTGAGGCTGACTCCCAAGATCCCAGAAACCAGCGTGGCTCTTTTCCATTAGCTATGAAACTGAAAGCTAAATCTGACAGCACCACATTTCTTGATATTTTCACTCCTCTGAACATGTGAGTTTAACTCAAGATAAGAAATGCTGCGGGTCCTGTTAAACTTACACACTATCTGTTGTGTTATGAATTGAAAGGCACAATTTCAGAACAAGTGGAGGACTGATTATAAATGATCTTTTAGTGCCAACAAAAAGGTGGGAGCTGAGGATGCCAGGTTACTATAGAAACACTAGGGGGAAGGCAAGAGTAAGAAGGATGCCTTGAGGAGGAGAAATGGATTTTTGAAAAGATACCTACACTCCATGCCTAACATTTCTCCTTTACAAAAAATGCTCCTAATGCGAAAAACACCTGTAAGCGTAAAATATATTTAGAATATATAGTACATTTCTCATGGACTGAAAAAAAATTTTAATTAGACTTTTAAAAAAAGTATACGTGCAACAGATAAACAGGAAAAAATTTTCAAGCTGCAACCATGGAGATAACATCTACGCAGGAAGCAAGTGAGATGAACACTTTCCTCCATTAACGACCAATATGGATTGTGGCCAGTATGACAACCATTGCTGGTCCATTGTGTTGCCCGCAGGTGAGGCATGAGATCTGATGTCAGCCAGTCTTGACAGGTCCCTGTGTTATCACGCAGGAGAGTTTCTGAGCCTGTCTGCCTCAGTGTCTCAGTGTCCTAATTCATTAAATGGGCTACTGCCTACTTCAAAGAATTGTTGTAAAGACTGTCATTGTCATTCATTATAGTGACTTACTGACATTTGACAAGAGAGTCATTTTCATTCAGAGGTCATGGTATACATCTGGAGGCAGAAAAAACTATTGAGCAGTCGTAGTCCAAAGTCTGCCTTGAAGAATCATTAGGTTCGATGAAAGAAAATGGACAGTTTCCCCTTCAGTGTATAATCTGATGGTATTTGTCAAATTCAGATAAGTAGAAATGCTATAGGAATACCATAGGAATGCATTTTTAAAAAACCACTGCATTTTGTATATAAACTTGAAACAGTAATTGTTACCATAAGGCTGTAGACGGCATGTGACCATGTGGCAGAGCGATACCAGAACCTCGGGTTGGTCTACGATTAATAGAGAGATCTTTTAAATGCCCTTTATCACTTCAGGTGGATGAAATGATCATGTCAGAAAGCATTATGAGGAGTTTATTATACACAGTTTTAGAGGCTGACGTGCACAATTTTTTTTTACAGCTTGGTGTTGGAGATGGAAATAAAACCTGATGGTGCTGGAATTAGCTGGAGAATAGAGAACTGCTTCTCACCCTTATGGGTTTATAACACCCAGTGTGGCATGAAAGTCTTAGTGAAAACCGCGGCTGAAGGAATTGTGAATTACCTTCCTTCTGTCAGTTGTCAAAGGCAGCAAACACCACCAAAAGTGGTGGAAAGCCATGGGTTTTGGGGTATCAGTATTTCTTTGGTGAATTGCTCCATATCTATAACTTGTCATGAAGTTCTATTATAGTTAGAAATTTGGGGAGAAACATATGTAGTGGATGGCTGGCCTTCCAAATAACAAATAAAGGCAAAGCTGAAAATAGTTATCTCTAAAATTTTTCATATAATCTTATCCAATTATTAGAACACCTCAGTAATGTGGCCTAAGGGGAAGAAAGACAGACAGAAATCATACAAAATCTGGACTACAGACTCTGTTTAAACAAATACAGTTTAATTATTTCAATACTCTTCATATGACCTCAGATAAAATGTGTATTAACAGATAAAATGAGTTGAGCTAGAAAGACTGCTTTGAATAATCCTACACTGACACACCATGAAGAACAAAACTAAAAGCCTTCAACATACAAGAGCTGTGTGGCTTGGAATGGATCATTTCTGAAATCTTTGTTTTGCAAAGGAGCTGTTGATTGGCCTTTACTCGGGACTTAAGACTGAGAATACATAGTGGGAGTCAATTATTTGGGTCAGATCTGCATTGTTACAAATATTGAATAAATACAGCTTAGGAGAATTTTTTGGAGAAGGCAATGGCAAGCCACTCCAGTACTCTTGCCTGGAAAATCGCATGGACAGAGGAGCCTGGTGGGCTGCAGTCCATGGGGTTGCTACTAGTCGATCACGACTGAGCGACTTCACTTTCACTTTTCACTTTCACACGTTGGAGAAGGAAATGGCAACCCACTCCAGTGTTCTTGCCTGGAGAATCTCAGGGACAGCGGAGCCTGGTGGGCTGCCATCTATAGGGCCGCACAGAGTCGGACACGACTGAAGTGACTTAGCAGCAGCAGTAGCAGCAGGAGAATTTCTGGCATATCCATTTTCCAGCTGCATGGTCCCAGGTGTTACATCTGTAATTGGCATTAGCTTTATTTTCCTCAATTCTTAGGCAATTGTTATTTTCTTTTAAACGGTCTATTTGAGGAGCTGATACTTTCATGCTTTCAGAGTACTGACAAAACACTTTTAAAAGCTTAGTCTCACAGCAAAATATGAAATTCTACCTCATATACATATATATATATGTAACACTCATACTTCTAGGAATGATGCCATAGCTATTGTAATGTATCACCAGATGATCAAATCTGAAAGCTCCCAGCCCACTAGGATCAGGCATAAATAATAATAACAACAATGAACATACACCAAGTGCCAATTACCTGCTAAGCGCTTTTTCATAGTTCATGTATCTTCATCCATATTGCTGGGGTGAAATAGTCCTTTAAGATTTTAGACAAAACTGCCCTACAGATGACACCACCCTTATGGCAGAAAGTGAAGAGCAACTAAAAAGCCTCTTGGTGAAAGTGAAAGAAGAGCTCAACATTCAGAAAACTAAGATCATGGCATCTGGTCCCATCACTTCATGGGAAATAGATGGGGAAACAGTGGAAACAGCGTCAGACTTTATTTTTTTGGGCTCCAAAATCACTGCAGATGCTGATTGCAGCTGTGAAATTAAAAGACGCTTACTCCTTGGAAGGAAAGTTATGACCAACACAGATAGTATATTAAAAAGCAGAGACATGACTTTGCCAACCAAGGTCCGTCTAGTCAAGGCTATGGTTTTTCCAGTGGTCATGTATGGATGTGAGAGTTGGACTGTGAAGAAAGCTGATTGCCGAAGAATTGATGCTTTTGAACTGTGGTGCTGGAGAAGACTCTTGAGAGTCCCTTGGACTGCAAGGAGATCCAACCAGTCCATTCTAAAGGAGATCAGTCCTGGGTGTTCGTTGGAAGGACTGATGCTGAAGCTGAAGCTCCAATACTTTGGCCGCCTCATGCAAAGAATTGACTCATTAGAAAAGACTCTGATGCTGGGAGGGATTGGGGGCAGGAGGAGAAGGGGACGACAGAGGATGAGATGGCTGGATGGCATCACTGACTCGATGGAGGTGAGTTTGAGTGAACTCCGGGAGCTGGTGATGGACAGGGAGGCCTGGCGTGCTGTGATTCATGGGGTCACAAAGAGTCGGACACGACTGAGTGACTGAACTGAACTGAACCCTACAATCTCACCCCACAAATGGGTGTCACCCCATCTGTGCTCAGCAAAGACTCTCAGGTCAGGACCTATGGTCCTCCAAGTCCCTGCTGAACGGGTGAGAACTGGTTTATCAACCTCCATTCTTACTTTCCCTTCCCAGTCTCTTCTGCACAGTGTCACGTCACTGTACAGCAACTGCCTTATTTTCTTTACAGTCCAAAGCACTCCCATTCATTGCTGTGTAAAAAGGACTTTACCAAAGGGTTGTGACTATTATAGGACTGATTTAAGCAAGCTTTTAACTCCCAGTGTCTCCTCCATAATTCTCATATTGAGAAGTATGCCACACACAGAGAAACACTGAAAGCTACCGCTCTGTATCTGTGCTCAGATTGGGAAAAAGGACATTTTTATGTGGGAGAAAAATGCATCTGACTCACTAAAAGCTACTATTAATGGGAAGACTCTTAAGACTTCTTAACAGTATTTAGCTTAACGGTACCAAGTCAAGAATGGTCTTGTGCACTGATGGATTCTAGTCATAGAATACACATTCAGACATGTGCACACACAGTAATTTCAAGATCTTTAGACAGAAGTTTCAGTGTGGATGGACCTAGAGACTGTCATGCAGAGTGAAGTACATCAGACAGAGAAAAACAAACATTGTATATTAATGCATCTATGTGGAGTCTAGAAAAATGGTACAGATGATCTTATGTGCAAAACAGAAACAGAGACGCAGACATAGAGAACAAACCTAAGGACACCAAGGGGAGAGGGAAAGAGGGGGCGGGACGAATTCGGAGATTGGGATCGACAAATATATATATATATATATATATATATATATATATATATATATATACATACACTATGGATACTATGTATAAAATAGGTAACTAATGAGAACCTCCTCTATAGCACAGGGACAGTGCTCTGTGGTGTCCCCATGGGAAGGAAATCCAAGAGAGGGGACACATATATAGGCACAGCTGATTCATTCTGTTGTACAGTAGAAACTAACACAACATGTAAAGCAACTGTACTTCAGTACAAACTAAAAAACAAGCAACAAAGACGACAGAGGCTCCCATCACTTTCCCGCAGGCACTCAGGAAGCCTTCTGTCCTTTGTTGATTTGGAAGCTGGAACCCAGATATGGCCATTAACAAAATATACAATCTGACACCAGCAAGCAGAATGAGTAATTTAGTTTGAAATGTACGTAAGACCAGAATGAAGAGAGTAAACAAACAAACAAACAAACAAACAAAAAAACAAAGTCACATCTTCCATTCTGGTGGTTGTCAACCACATGGGCTAAAGCAAGTTTTTAGAATAGTATGAAGTTGCCCACAGGTGAGATCCATCAAGTGATGGTTAGTTTGTTGACTGAAACTGTCAGAAGCCATTGACACCACACGCCCTTGGGAACCTTTACACTATTCGTCTGGTACCACTGCAAGTGAAGCGGAGAAGTAAAAAGGAGAAGTGAGAATGGGTTGGGTCTCAACCTTGGCTGCTTTTAAACAGGTCACAACCCAGGTTAGAGGAGGTAGGAATCCCCAGGGGTGGGACCCAGGTAGCAGCATTTTTTGAATCTCCAGATAACTGCAACACGCAAGCAAGGCTGTTTTCAGATTAGACTGAAAGTAGCAAGTGGCAAAACATGGAACGATCTCAAAGATTATAGCAGAAATGAAAACAGTGATATCCTTTTTAAACTAAGGCTATAGACATTGACAGGGAAACGTATCTGCTAAGCAGAGCAAATTATAACAGGAACCTTCTGGAATTAATTATTGTTCTGTTTATCTGGTCTTTGGAGCAACCATAGATTCTTATGTTTAGCTAACAAATGATGCCGCCTTTATTTCCCCCTGAAGTCAAACCTCTCTTGATAATGGCAGATGTTCTTGAGAAGTACCTGACCTAAAAGGATTAAAAGCTTTTGAGGGATTTCCTTGGTGGGGCAGTGGCTAAGACTCTATAATCCCAATGCAGGGGGCCCAAGGTTCGATCCCTGGTCAGGGAATTAGATCTCACACCCCACAACCAAGACTTTGCATGTTGCAACTAAAGATTCCCGCATGCCACAACTAGAGGAATCCACCTGTCTCAGGAAAGCTCTAAGATCTCGCATGCCACAACTAAGACCAGTGCAGCCAAATGAAAATATCAATATTAAAAAAAACCCAAAAACCTCTTGAACTAAGTGAATTAAAATGTACTATAAGTATGTTGTGCATATCTGACACCTACATTAATTTTTAGAAATATTTAGATATCAAAACTCAAAGACAGACAAGAATTAGGGGTAAAAAGATATTCTGCTCACTAGAATTAGCCCACAAAAGGATACTATCACTTTCTTTGACCAGTCAAAAGTTTTAAAGAAAAAGGAAAGCTCTCTTGGATTGAGTTGGCTAAAAAGTTTCTAAGTCTTCAGGGGTTGAAAAGTCCAAATCCTTTTTTTCATGCAGTAGGAAAAACAAAAGGGGAAATTTTGACTGCTTTTAACTAAGATAATTTTGAATTTGGGAAGCTGAAAAGCAAAACTGGGGATGCTTTTAATCCCATGTCATGATTTACCTACAGATTACTGAATCTCCACCATTAATATAAATTATATTTCAGAGTGATATATTATAAAAAATAAATGAACAGTAATTTCATTTCCTAGACTTAAGCCAAATACACCTTACTGTGTTTATGTCAATTATTAAGTTCCCAAGGGTAACCTTCCCTCCCCCTCCCCATGTCTTTGTAAGTATTATTTACAACAAATGAGAGATAACATCGCTTGATCCACAGGTTAAAATATTGGCAATACTTATTACTATTAGGAGTGAGTTTACGTGCTTAAATCTTGCCGGGTTCAGCATAAACACTGACAATGATAAGTTAGCCTGATGAAAACCAATCAATACCATTTCCACACTTCACTTCTGTACTGCTTCACAGGATTACAGGTGATTAACTACAGGAGAATATGTCAGGAGTAAAAATTAGTGTTATCTGTAGCCCATGTTTACTGGTTATTTAATCCTTATAAGTCAAATTATTTTGACTTAATGTGATTCTAAATTACATTATAGCCACCCAAACCAGAACTCAAATATTCATTAAGATGTAAAGCTCCAATATCCATGATGAATGAATTGTAATTTAGATTTATCCTTTGTGGTACGTTATCTGTATCACCTACCGTTAAAAGTTTGTATAATTTAAAATACGAGAGAAAAATTTCTTCATCTTAGGTGACCAAAGTCTCTGGCTGAAGGAAAGCTCAGGCTTTACCACACCTTGTTTTACATGCCAAGTGAGTCTGGAGAGTGATCTTACAGTGTGGCCAGGGATCTGTGAAATATCTGGGCAACAGAAAAAACAAAAAGCAAAACCCCTACCAAATTACCCACGTACACTCACACGACCAGCCATCCCATTCACGGAGACACATTTCTGGGAGTTCTGGTGGAGTCAGGGCTTGCTAGCACGGGAGAACTGATCTATTGTAGCTTGTCTCACAAGAGGTTCTGTGGGAGAATCAGCGGTGCTGAGACAGATGCTCTATTGGAATACTGTTCTGAGGACAGAGGGGTTTGAGCATATTCCACTCCTCCTTGGACATTCCCTATGCTTGTTAGATTATTACAGCCACCGAGACTTTCTCCAGTAAAGACCAATGACCCATTTCTGCTTCTCCAGTATTTTCCAACATTGTGTGACCATGGGCTTCTGCTCTCCCAATACATTTATTCACATCGAATGGAACTTGTTTCTTGGAACACACTTTAAGAAATGCTGATCCTTGAAGTATAAAAAGGCCATACTATGGGAGGAAGAAAGAAGAGAAGAGAACAGAGAACCCAAACTCCCGACAGACTCCAGTGTCCTCTAGTGGCCAGTGTACAATAACTGTGAAGTCCACCTGTCATTTGAATCATCTTAATTCCCTCAGAGTGGGAAAAGAACTGTATTTTAAGTGAGAAGTTGAGGAGTCTATTCTCCCCTACACAAACTGCCTTTGGATAATTAACTTTCCAATCTGAACCTCACTTTTCTCAATTATAAAATCAGTTTAAAGAAATGATCTTGATTATCCTTTCTAGGCCCAATTAGATGATCCTATCTCAACTAGTATAATGGGAGAAAAAGAGAAAATCGGATTTGCTTGACAAGAATTCTCCTTATGATCAACTTTTCTTCAATGCAAAATGAATGATGTATGAAATAGAAATCCTAAAGCACAACCATATGTGGATAGGTGATGCTTAAACCTCATTATTCTGGCCATTTTGATTGGTGATTGAGAGTCACAGGAGGCAACCTGGGATAAACCTAGTTTTAATACTGTACTTGGTGTCATTAAACAGCTTTTTAAAAAAGAACAACCCAGAAACTTTCAGCAGCTATATCTTTAATTAAAGCCAAAGGGCAACTTTAAGATTAGTTCTTTTAATTAATTGTCCTTTGGGTTGGACAATCTGTCACTACACTATTCTTGGGTATTAAACAGTTTGCACTTCAAAAAAAAAATCAAGATGTGGTTGAAATGACTGATTCAAATGAAGCTAATCTACAAATATGGAGAAATACAATGGGAAATAATTATTATGCAAGAGTATCTATGTATTTTGCATATGCCAATATTTTTCCTTTAATAGAAAATAAGAGAAAAATTATAATTGCCAGAGAAGCTAAATCATTGATTTGATGCCACAAATCAGCTGACAGTTATTTTTCTATAATTCTCAGGCTCTGTAATTAAATAATAATTTAGACATTGAAGACTTAAAGCCACTTGCAAGTTGCACCCCAAATTATATGAAACAAGAAACTAAATTAGTCTTCAAATTGATACCAAATTATCGTGAGATGTATTTCCATATTAAGTCAAACTATTTTTTTCAGAATCCATTTGCAGTGCATGCGTTCACTACACATTTGATGAGGAAAGTAGAAATCTAGGTCTTAAAAATGGAAACTAATAATATAAACTTTTCCTCACTGCTACATGTGATTAGGCAATTCTGTCCTCTCATCACACTGGATCTAATATTCAACAGTGGTGCTCAAGCATTGACTACACATTCAAATTGCCAGGGGAGGTTTTAAAAGTTTCCAATGCCCAGGTTGCATCTGAGACCAATCGAACAAAACATTCTGGGGGTGGAACCTAGGTATCAGTATTTTTATAAACTTCTCAAGAAATTCTCATATGAGCAAAATTTGATAAGTGAAGCCATACAGCCCAAGCAATGAATTTCCAAGAAAACTGAATGTACCATTTTGGTTTAAAATTGGCAACATGGGGGCACATCTATTTCTATTTTTCAATTCTTCTTAGAAATCTTGTCAATAGAAATTGAAGCCACTCTTTTTAAACAAAGTGAAAAATGTGGAAAATATGACCTTGTGGTAGATAATTTTTGGAGCATCTGCTTGGTTCATCAGAAACTCCGTAACTGCCTTTCTCCAACATCCACATTAGACGGTTCTTGATGGCCACTGGACCAAAGAGGGCCAGTTGGAATCCCAAGTCTGGGATTGTTGAATTGAAACTGCAAGTTAATATTTCTGTGTGGTTGGTTGGATGTATGGGCTGTGGTTCATTAAGTGTTCCTGTGGGTGGACTGAATTGCTGAGAAAATTTTGGGTAGAGAACAGAGAGAAGAGAAGGACAAAATGGATGAGAGGTGAGCCATTGAGACATTTTAATTTTTAATTTATTTTGAATGTCATTTTTAAAAAAAGACAATCTTTTTAAGAGCAAGTTTTTAACAAAACTGAGGAAGGTTAAGAGATTTCCCATACATCCCCTACCCCAATGCATATGTAGTTTTCCCCATTATCAACATCACTCACCAGAATGGTGCTTTTGTTTTTAACCAAGGATGAACCTACAATGACATATCATAATAATCCAAAGTCCACAGCATTATGGTTCACTCTTGGTGTTGGACATTTTCTGGATTTGACCAAGTGTATGAGGAAAGACTAGCGATCTCTTCAAGAAAATTAGAGATACCAAGGGAACATTTCATGCAAAGATGGGCTCGATACAGGACAGAAATGGTAGGGACCTACAAAAGCAGAAGGAAACGGTAACCCACTCCAGTATTCTTGCCTGGAGAATCCCATGGACGGAGAAGCCTGGTAGGCTACAGTCCACAGGGTTGCAAAGAGTTGGACACGACTGAGCGATGGAATGGAACGGAACGGAACAAAAGCAGAAGATATTAAGAAGAGGTGACAAGAATACACAGAAGAACTGTACAAAAAAGATCTTCATGACCAAGATATTCACAATGGTGTGATCACTCACCTAGAGCCAGACATCTTGGAATGTGAAGTCAAGTGGACCTTAGAAAGCATCACTACGAACAAAGCTAGTGGAGGTGATGGAATTCCAGTTAAGCTAATTCAAATCCTGAAAGATGATGCTGTGAAAGTGCTGCACTCAATATGCCAGCAAATTTGGAAAACTCAGCAGTGGCCACAGGACTGGAAAAGGTTAGTTTTCATTCCAATCCCAAAGAAAGGCAATGCCAAAGAATGTTCAAACTACTGCACAATTACACTCATCTCACACGCTAGTAAAGTCATGCTCAAAATTCTTCAAGCCAGGCTTCAACAATACGTGAACCGTGAACTTCCAGATGTTCAAGCTGGTTTTAGAAAAGACAGAGGAACCAGAGAGCAAATTGCCAACATCTGCTGGATCATGGAGAAAGCATGCTTTATTGACTATGCCAAAGCCTTGGACTGTGTGGATCACAATAAACTGTGGAAATTTTGAAAGAGATGGGAATACCAGACCACCTGACCTGCCTCTTGAGAAATCTATATGCAGGCCAGGAAGCAACAGTTAGAACTGGACATGGAACCACAGACTGGTTCCAAATAGGAAAAGGAGTACGTCAAGGCTGTATACTGTCACCCTGCTTATTTAACTTATATGCAGAGTACATCATGAGGAACGCTGGGCTGGAAGAAGCACAAGTTGGAATTAAGATTGCTGGGAGAAATATCAATAACCTCAGATATGCAGATGACACCACCCTTATGGAAGAAAGTGAAGAGGAACTCAAAAGCCTCTTGATGAAAGTGAAAGAGGAGAGTGAAAAAGTTGGCTTGAAGCTCAACATTCAGAAAACTAAGATCATGGCATCTGGTCCCATCACTTCATGGGAAATAAATGGAGAAACAGTGGAAACAGTGTCAGACTTTACTTTTTGAGGCTCCAAAATCACCGCGGATGCTGATTGCAGCCATGAAATTAAAAGACGCTTACTCCTTGGAAGGAAAGTTATGACCAACCTAGATAGCATATTGAAAAGCAGAGACATTACTTTGCCAACCAAGGTTCGTCTAGTCAAGGCTATGGTTTTTCCCGTGGTCATGAATGGATATGAGAGTTGGACTGTGAAGAAAGCTGATTGCCAAAGAATTGATGCTTTTGAACTGTGGTGCTGGAGAAGACTCTTGAGAGCCCCTTGTACTGCAAGAGGATCCAACCAGTCCATTCTAAAGGAGATCAGTCCTGGGTGTTCATTGGAAGGACTGATGCTAAAGCTGAAACTGCAATACTTTGGCCACCTCATGCGACGAGTTGACTCTCTGGAAAAGACCCTGATGCTGGGAGGGATTGGAGGCAGGAGGAGAAGGGGACGACAGAGAATGAGATAGCTGGATGGCATCACCGACTCAATGGATGTGAGTTTGTGTGAACTCCAGGAGTTGGTGATGGACAGGGAGACCTGGCGTGCTGTGATTCATGGGGTCACAAAGAGTCGGACACGACTGAGCGACTGAACTGAACTGATAATGTATATACCTATCATTATAGTATCATACAGAGTAGTTTCACTGCCCTAAAAAATTCTCTGCTCTCTATTAATAATCAAGAAACAAAATGTTTAGACACCCAAGGTAGAGATCTGTCACTTTTGCCTGCTTGGTGTCCCTCTCCAATTTTTAACAGGCCCCTCTTCTTTGTGGACTACCTAGGTTCCATTCCATGTGGTCCTGGGGAAAACTGACAAGTCAGCTGAGAGACTCGAGGCAGTCTCAAGGCAGAAAGAGGTGGCACTGTCGCCCTGGTGGCCACCATCGAGAGAAACTGTTAGCTCCCACTATAGGGTTCCCAGAGCTTCCTGATTCCTGTGCCTCTGGCAGTCTGACTGTTCAACAAGTCTTTGGATTCTGGGATCAAGGGCATCTGTCGCTTGCAGTTCAAGAACCCCAACAGCGTTTTTTTTAGGTCCTAGCTTGAGTCCACTCAGAGGCCTTGCAGCATTCTGTTAGAGGCTCATGAGGCACTCCTGTATCCTTAATTACTTTTAGCTCATGATTTTTCGATATTTGCAACTTCACGTCTCAACTAGTATGGAATTTTCATTGACTCTTCTATTTATGTGGATGATCCCGATACTCACGAAAGCAGTAATAAGGCTTTCCAAGTTCTGCTCCAATTTTCAAGGTCACAACCAACTCTTTTTATCATTCTGCATGTTTTCTGAAGCTGTAGTTAATTCTGGCATTTTGTAAGTATGAAGATTTTGAAGAAAGATTCAAAACAAAGGTATTCTTTGTGAATTAATAAAAGTCTACCAAATACCAACATGGTTCTAAATAATGTATAATCCTTTGAACAGAAGCCCAAATCTACTCCTGAAAAAAAAGAGCTCTTATTTCCTTTATCAAGCAACACTAAATGAAATTATAGTATTGCCATTAAATCCAACTGTACACCAATAATTTTTCATTTCCAATGGTACTCTTATTATAAAATTTTTATTAAATAAAAAATATGCCAATACAATAAGTATTTCCTTGAACTCAGTATTTACATATTTGGCACACAATTCAAGGCTAGTCTACTCAAATTCAGGAAGCACACGATTTTTTTCCTTGTGATGGAATGAGCAGTTACAATAGCATAGTCTTAAAGACCAAAGGAAGTCTCCTCCATTTCTCCAGGTCCCAGTCACAGAAGTGGTAAGGTATGTAGAGTGTTCAAATGGGTGTCTTCTTACTCAATATGGATCCATAGAGCTAGATTTGGATCATGTTATAAGAATTCATAGATAATTTTTTAAAAAGCACAGAGTTAAGTAGCTGATACCGTGTTCATGGATTGGAAGAATAAATATTGTGAATATGAGTATACTACCCAAAGTAATTTATACATTCAATGCAATCCCTATCAAGCTACCAACGATATTTTTCACAGAGCTAGAACAAATAATCTCACAATTTGTATGGAAATACAAAAAACCTTGAATAGCCAAAGCAATCTTGAGGAAGAAGAATGGAACTGGGGGAATCAACCTGCCAGACTTCAGGCTCTACTACAAAGCCACAGTCAACAAGACGGTATGGAACTGGCATAAAGACAGAAATATAGATCAATGGAACAAAATAGAAATCCCAGAGATAAATCCACGCACCTATGGACACCTTATCTTTGATAAAGGAGGCAAGAATATAAAATGGAGAAAAGACAGTCTCTTTAACAAGTGGTGATGGGAAAACTGGTCAGCCACTTGTAAAAGAATGAAACTAGATCACTTCCTAACACCATACACCAAAATAAACTCAAAATGGATTAAAGAGCTAAATGTAAGACCAGGAACTATAAAACTACTAGAGGAGAACATAGGCAAAACACTCTCCGACATAAATCACAGCAGGATCCTCCATGATCCACCTCCCAGAATATTGGAAATAAAAGCAAAAATAAACAAATGGGACCTAATTAAAATTAAAAGCTTCTGCACAGCAAAGGAAACTATAAGCAAGGTGAAAAGACAGCCTTCAGAATGGGAGAAAATAATAGCAAATGAAACAACTGACAAATAATTAATCTCCAAAATATACAAGCAGCTCCTGCAGCTTAATTCCAGAAAAATAAACGACCCAATCAAAAAATGGGCCAAAGAACTAAACAGACATTTCTTCTAAGAAGACATACAGATGGCTAACAAACACATGAAAAAATTGCTCAACATCCCTCATAATCAGAGAAATGCAAATCAAAACCACAATGAGATACCATTTCACACCAGTCAGAATGGCTGCTATCCAAAAGTCTACATGCAATAAATGCTGGAGAGGGTGTGGAGAAAAGGGAACCCTCTTACACTGTTGGTGGGAATGTAAACTAGTACAGCCACTATGGAGAACAGTGTGGAGATTCCTTAAAAAACTGGAAAATAGAATTGCCATATGACCCAGCAATTGCACTCCTGGGCATACACACCGAGGAAACCAGAATTGAAAGAGACACATGTACTTCAATGTTCATTGCAGCACTGTTTATAATAGCAAGGACATGGAAGCAACCTAGATGTCCATCTTCAGACGAATGGATAAGAAAGCTTTGGTACATATACACAATGGAGTATTATTCAGCCATTAAAAAGAATACCTTTGAATCAGTTCTAATGAGGTGGATGAAATTGGAGCCTATTATACAGAGTGAAGTAAGCCAGAAAGAAAAACACCAATACAGTATACTAACGCATATATATGGAATTTAGAAAGATGGTAACCTTAACCCTGTATATGAGACAGCAAAAGAGACACAGGTGTATAGAACAGTCTTTGGGACTCTGTGGGAGAAGGTGAGGGTAGGATGATTTGAGAGAATGGCATTGAAACATGTATATTATTATATGTGAAACAAATCACCAGTCCAGGCTTGATGCATGATACAGGATGCTCGGGGCTGGTGCACTGGGATGAAGCAGAGGGATGGGATGGGGAGGAAGGTGGGAGGGGGGTTCAAGATGGGGAACGCATGTACATCTGGGGCAGATTCATGTCAATGTATGGCAAAACCAACCAATATAATATTGTAAAGTAATTAGCCTCCAATAAAAAAAAATTAAAAAAAAAGAGGAAAAAAAAGAAAAAAAAACAGTGTTATGATCTTTGGCAAACTATGTATGAAATATAATGAAACGGAAATTATGGGGCCAGTGCCAATAAAATATGATCAAAAAGTCTGACTAATTCACATTAATTCCTTTTCTAGAAGTCTAAGGAAAAGTAAATACCATCTAGGAATATTCTGGCAAAGAAAGTGGGTTAAATAAAAAGAAGCAGTTTAAAAGGCACTCTTCTGACCATCATATTTTATTTTTAATACAAATAGGTAATAAAAGAAAAGGCATCTTTTAAACAAGAATACGTTTTCTGTGTATCAAGCCATCATTTACACATTAACACTGCAAAAATTTGAATAACTCTTAATTCATTTACATAAAAGTATATGAAGTAAACAGAATTATATAGAGGATGAGAACCAACAAATAAGAAACAATTCAAAGTCCTACAATCTTGTCTCTGTATTAACCCCTTCACAGTTCTAAAAAGTCACACCCATCTACATGAAGAATGTAGGCAGTCCTAACACTGAACATTGTGGACAAACAGACTTCCTCTCTCTTAGCTCTTTCTGATCCTGTAGGGCTGCCGGAGACACACTTGTGACGCCAACTTAGCAGAATCAGAGCTGCTATCCTGCTTCACCTGGGACGGCCATCCTTGGCCCTGGAAGCAGGCGTTATACCAACTCATAGTACTTCCCAGTCTGGGGATCAAAGTAACAGTTCAAACATGGGTCATACAGCAGAGTCAGCACTTCCTCATCCTCTTCCGCACTCAGCTCCTCTTCACCTGTGGGGACGGGAAGCATAGTCATGTTAGCTGCTGGCCTTGCTGAGAACTCTTAAACTGCAACAGAGAAGGGCAAGGGAGCAGGAATCACCATTTGTCCTGGAGGACCATCCTTGTGAGGGTGGGATGTCAACGCTGGGAGGCAGGAGCGCTGCGGATGTGATGGCTCTATATGTGCCGTTAAGATAGAGGAGAAACGGCAATCAGAGGGGCCAGATTCACTATAAAGCACAAGAAAAATGAGCGTGCAGAACTGGCAGGGAGGAGAAAGGACTAAGGAAGAGGGCCAAAGGACTAAAGAGTTATGCTAATTAGGACTGAACGGGATTCAAAATTTGATTATCTTTGATTATCGCAGCTCCAGCCTTCTTCATGGGCCAGAGCTGCAGAAATGCCAAACAGTGCAAATGAAGTGATATAGTAAAGAGCTCAACCCCCATTCATACATCCTAAAAAGGCTACCTCAGAAACATGAATTAAATAATGTTTAGAAACATAAGCTATGCAAAGCAAAGAACACATGAGGAAAACAATGTCAGATGATCTGTAATTGTATTAGTGCTGGCAAGATGTGTCAAATTTGCTGGGAAAATGAACACGTCAAATTTTTTTCCCTGTGATAATTATTTAGATGATTTAGTTGTAGAGAATGCCTACTGCCTGTCATTAGCAAGGTGTGGTTGGTTTTCAAAAAATGAAAACAAAAACAAAAAGCTGTTTTACTAAAATGTTACTGGAGCACCTTATATGTGCCCAGTGCTGTGCTCAGCACTTGTATACCTTACGCCATCACCAGCAAGCGAGTGCCCTCTGGACTTCTCAAAATACACAGGATAGGAATTCAGAGGCTGGGATAGGAATTCAGAGGCTGGGAGAGCAAGACTTCCCTCAGCTGGGGACTCCCAGAGCAGGGTCAGGAAGGAGGAGGTGATGAAGACACTACCCCTCTCTTTTTCCTTAGCATGGGCGACTACAGACCAAAGAAAACCAAACCTTTGGCCTGCAAGCTCACCAGGTCAGCTTTGGATAGGGCTTGGACAGTGGGCATGGGAAGGGCTGGCCCGTAATAGAGACTCCATAAATACTGAGCCCTTTTTGAAAGGGTGAATCAGTGACTGTGAAACAAAATCTGTGGTCTTAAGTGTCACTGCCCCTGAAACAAAAGTGGCTACTAAAGATTAATGAAGAGTTAGCTGGGTGTGGCTAAGAGCATCCCTGGGCTTTGGAATTCAAGGAACCTGGGGATGGATGGGAGAGCGCTGTTCACCACCTGAATGCCCTTCAGCTCAGTTCAGTTCAGTCGCTCAGTTGTGTCTGGCTCTTTGCGACCCCATG
The DNA here is from genome assembly GCF_049115385.1 of Moschus berezovskii. NCBI lineage: Eukaryota > Metazoa > Chordata > Mammalia > Artiodactyla > Moschidae > Moschus > Moschus berezovskii. The sequence goes on from NC_142483.1 coordinate 17,910,518, forward strand.
AACCACAGCACGCCAGGCCTCCCTGTCCATCACCAACTCCCAGAGTTCACCCAAACCCATGACCATTGAGTCGGTGATGCCATCCAACCATCTCATCCTCTGTTGTCCCCTTCTCCTCCTGCCCTCAATCTTTCCCAGCATCAGGGTCTTTTCAAATGAGTCAGCTCTTCGCATCAGGTGGCCAAAGTATTGGAGTTTCAGCTTCAGCATCAGTCCTTCCAATGAATATTTAGGACTTATTTCTTTTAGGATGGACTTGTTGGATCTCCTTGCAGTCCAAGGAACTCTCAAGAGTCTCCTCCAGCATCACAGTTCAAAAGCATCAATTCTTCGGTGCTCAGCTTTCTTCATAGTCCAACTCTCACATCCATACATGACCACTGGAAAAACCAAAGCCTTGACTAGACGGACCTTTGTTGGCAAAGTAATGTCTCTGCTTTTCAATATGCTGTCTAGGTTGGTCATAACTTTCCTTCTAAGGAGTAAGAGTCTTTTAATTCATGGCTGCTATCACTATCTGCAGTGATTTTGGAGCCCAAAAAATAAAGTCTGACACTGTTTCCCCATCTATTTGCCATGAAGTGATGGGACCGGATGCCATGATCTTAGTTTTCTGAATGCTGAGCTTCAAGCCAACTTTTTCACTCTCCTCTTTCACTTTCATCAAAAGGCTCTTTAGTTCTTCTTCACTTTCTGCCATAATGGTGGTGTCATCTGCATATCTGAGGTTATTGATATTTCTCCCGGAAACTTTGATTCCAGTGCGTGCTTCCTCCAGCCCAGCGTTTCTCATGATGTACTCTGCATATAAGTTAAATAATCAGGGCGATAATATACAGCCTTGACGTACTCCTTTTCCTGTTTGGAACCAGTCTGTTGATCCATGTCCAGTTCTAACTGTTGCTTCCTGATCTGCAGATAGGTTTCTCAAGAGGCAGGTCAGGTGGTCTGGTATTTTCATCGCTTTCAGAATTTTCCACAGTTTATTGTGATCCACACAGTCAAAGGCTTTGGCATAGTCAATAAAGCAGAAACAGATGTTTTTCTTGAACTCTCTTGCTTTTTCAATGATCCAATGGATGTTGGCAATTTGCTCTCTGGTTCCTCTGCCTTTTCTAAAACCAGCTTGAACATCTGGAAGTTCACGGTTCATGTATTGCTGAAGCCTGGCTTGGAGAATTTTAAGCATTACTTTACTAGCGTAATTTGATTTAGGTCATACCTGAATGTGTCTGTCAGCTGGTGACAGGTTATTTGACCTCACTGAACCTTCCTTTGCTCATTTATAAAATGGGAGTAACTATTTCCCAGAGTTTTGTGAGTGAAGTCGGATGCTGGATAATATGCATACCAAGAACCAAGGATAGTAATAAATGCAATAAATCATAAACTCTTATAGGCTACAGAGTTTTAAATAACTGAGAACAACACTGTTAAAGCTTAAATATAAAGGAAAGGCTTCAGAGTGACAGGCAGCATGACATTTAGACAATGAACTCAGGAATGTCTGGGTCCAAATCTGTGGGACCCAGCTGTGGGGCATTGGGAAAATTTGCTACTTAGCCTCAGTTTCCTCATATGTAAAGTAAGGACGGTAACAGTGCCTGTTACAGTACCTATGAGAACTAAATAACACTTGGCACACACACAGTTATAATCATTATGGAAAGTGTAAGACACGAGAGGGATGTGTTCATTTATAGCGCAGATCCCTGCCCCTAGGCTGCATCTTTTTACCACTAAAGAAAGAGCAAAGTTTGAATGAAACACAAAACCCCCCACTAGTTTTATGTGTGTGCCAGTCGCTCAGTGGTGTCTGACTCTCTGCGGCCCCGTGGACTGTAGCCCGCCAGGCTCCTCTGTTCTTGGGATTCTCCAGGCAAGAACACTGCAGTGAGTTGCCATGTCTTCCTTCAGGGGATCTTCCTGATTCAGGCATCGAACCTGGGTCTCCAACATTGCAGGCAGATTCTTTACCATGTGAGCCACCAGGGAAGCCCTACTAGTTTTATGCAGGATATTATAATCAATTCAGCTTTAAATAAAAAGCTCTTACACCAAAAATCATGTATTTTTCAAAAAAGTAAAATAACACTCATTTTTTCCCATCAGGTGTGATATTAAAACCACATATCGCCAAGGTAAATAGTTATAAGTCAAATTATCTTGAAGACCTACCACCTGATGACCTGTTTTTACTGCATCAAATGCTGGGGGAAAGTCTGACCTCTGGCATGTAAGAGCTATACGCTATATGACTGTTCTGTGCATTCTGTGCTTGCAGTTTCCAAAAGGATAAAATTTTAACTGGTGTTATCAAATTAGAAAACTCAAAACATTTTACAGTTAGTCAGGAATCTTTCAAGATGAAAATAACCGTTGTAATGGGCCATGGGTCTTTTTCACCCAAATGCAAAGGGATCAAGGTGGATCCAATTCATTAGTAGAGATTTGGCTACAAAATGCATGCAAACTGAAGCAGTAACTATATAAATGCTGTATAATGCATTTGTTCCAATACATATCACTACAGAACTGGCATTTCATGCATTATAACCATGGGTCTAGGAGGGGTTTTGTGGTTTTTAGTTCAAAAGCTTTCAGTTCACTCAGTCATATCTGACTCTTTGGGGCCCCATGAACTGCAGCATGCCAGGCTTCCCTGTCCATCACCAACTCTGGAGTTTACTCAAACTCATGTCCATCGAGTGGGTGATGCCATCCAACCATCTCATCCTCTGTCGTTCCCTTATCCACTCGCCTTCAATTTTTCCGAGCATCAGGGTCTTTTCAAATGAGTCAATTCTTCACATCAGGTGGCTAAAGTATTGGAGTTTCAGCTTCAGGACCAGTTCTTCCAATGAATATTCAGGACTGAGTTCCTTTAGGATGGGCTGGTTTGCTATCCTTACAGTCCAAAGGACTCTCAAGAGTCTTCTTCAATACCACAGTTCAAAAGCATCATCAATTCTTTGGCGCTCAGCTTTCTTTATGGTCCAACTCTCACTTCCATACATGACTACTAGAAAAACCACAGGTTTGACTAGAAGGTTTTACTTTTGTTGGCAAAGTAATGTCTCTGCTTTTTAATATGCTGCCTAGGTTGGTCATAGCTTCTTTTCCAAGGAGCAAGCATCTTTTAATTTCATGGCTGCAGTCACCATCTGCAGTGATTTTGGAGCCCCCCAAAATAAAGTGTCTCACTGTTTCCACTGTTTCCCCATCTATTTGCCATGAAGTGATGGGACCGGATGCCATGATCTTAGTTTTCTGAATGTTGAGTTTTAAGCCAACAAAAGCTTTAAATGGGTGAATTTTAAAACTCTACCAACAATGACATTCATTCAAAAATTGGGTGATATTATGTATACTTCTATACTGAAATAAGTGTTTTAAACTTGCATAAAAGGTTTTGTTTTCATGATAACTTAATTTTCAAAGCCTCCAACTTATATCATTTTGCCACTGTAATCTCTATGTGATGAAATTATCATATTGTTAAGCAATTACCAGTATGATGTCAAGCAATGGGAAATGTTTTGAAAGGTAATTATTGTGCATGGGTATAGGGTAATTTTCAATTATATTCTTGGATAGCGCACAGTTTGTTTTTCTCCCAAATGCTAAATTGCTCTATTTAAAGACTGGCTACAGAAACTCTAAAAGGACAAATTAAGAAATAAAACCATTCTCTGCTTCCAGACTAAGAGCATCTGGACAGGGGTCCAAATTACATTTTTACTCTTCTTCACATAATAAAGCCATTACTAGTGAACTAAAATTGCCTTTCAGATAATACTATATTTACAAACTTTCAGCTTCATCTACTTTGAAGTCGGTTAACAGCAATAACAGGAGGAAAACCAATGGAGCCAGACCAAACAGCAATATTAGCTGCCCTCCCCTTGGTTAGATCAATGTGAGCAAATAATTCCTCTAGCTCACCTTCTGAAAGTCAATTAATATAAATGCTTAATTATCTATATTTGAGGCATTTTAACTTTAGATAATAGAAAACCTATATGCACAAGCTCAGTCTTCAAGCTTGAAAATAAATGATGTGGCACCAGTTTATCAGATTTAAAATCTCACAGTCAAGACATTATACTTGATTTTCGATTTTCTGATGCTGCCATCTAGAATTTTTTTTTTTAACAAGTTAATGTATTTTCTCTTTTACAGATCTCGAGAAGTGATTGACTGTATTTTTATGTGCATAACAATACACTATGGTTTAGACAATTCAATGGTGGGGGATCACCACTGGGAACAGGCAGCCTTATAGGATCAATAAAGATGACATTTTAGATACGATTCTGCTGAGGACCAGGTGCTGGCAAACTCTTCCATCAACTTCTATCACAATAGGGCAGAATTAATGTTCACTAAAACTCGAGAGAGTGAACTGTTGCGATCTGCTTCTCAGCAAACATGTGCCCTCAAATGAGAGAAAGGTAAATGGCCAAAAATGTGATAAAAAGATGAAAAGGTACTTTCTTCTATTAGCAAGCTATATTGTCTTTTTGGGAAGGCAAATGATATGCCAACATTATAGTTCAGGTTTCATTTGGGAAATAAGTACATCACTCCTTCTGTAAAATCTGGTGGCTATATTTTACTTGGAACATGCCATTTAGAACAACCAGTTGAAAAATTTGGATGATTACTTAGGAATTCCTGCAATTTCATTCTTTCCAGGTAGTCTCTACTTATAGATGTGATTCAAATGTGAACTTGTGTATCAAACCATCATGTTGTCACCTTAAACTTATATAATATCAATTATATAGTAATAAAGCTAGGGAAAATCTCACAAAACATATATGCACTTGTAAATGTGTGCTTACCACTCTGAATGCTTTCTGTTGCACGTGAAGGAAGGTCCCTAGTCAGACTACTGAGCTCTGAAGCCTACAAATCCCATAGAGTCTCCAGTGCCTGATTTCAGACAAGGTGGCAGCGCTGCAGACAGGCGGAAACGCATCCCAATTCCAGCAATGGAATTGAGGACCACACACTGGGTCAAGACCCTTCTGTTGTACACTTGGGGAACAAGTAGCTGTGGGCGGTTCTGGAAGAGGGAGAGAGCCTCAGACACCCACTGGTGTGTCCACTTCTCTACTAGAGGGTTCACGTCCAGTGTGCCCCAAAAGGAGACGTTTCTTTGTATAGTGACTCCTCCCCTCTAATCACAGGAAAATGGGACAGAGCGCTGGGTACAAAGCAGGCACTTAATTAATGCTGGCTTCTATTACTACTCTGATTGCCAATATTGCTTTTCTTGGCAGGGGTGGGGGAAGTTCTCGTTTGCATTTTAAATAAATCTTCAAGATATAAGGAAGATCCAAAGAGTAGACCAAGTGATCCTCCTGTTGCCCATAGGCAGATGATTCACTCATTCTATTCATCAAGCATTTATGGAGCGTTTACAATGTCCTATGGGTTCCCTGGTGGTTTAGATGGTGAAGAATTTGCCTGCAATGCAGGAGACCCAGGTTTAATCCCTGGGCTGGGAAGTTCCCCTGGAGAAAGAAATGGCAACACATTCCAATACTCTTGCCTGGAGAATTCCATGGACAGAAGAGCCTGGTGGGCTACAGTCCATGGGACCCAAAAGAGTTGGGCACGACTGAGTGACTAACACATGTGCCATGTCAAACACTGTGGGCATCATGGTTGTTCGATGGAGCAAGATGTCTGGTGAGATAAGCAATAAAACAGATTTTGGAAGACTGATTTTAGACTCAAGATATTAGGTAAATGTCAAATAACTTCATGGTGGGAAATAGGACTATGAAAGGATTCCTCTGTTGGACCCAGGACAGGTGGCCATGCTCCCCTCTCTCTGGGTAGCTGGAAGGCATCATGAGATTTCTATAAATTCTTTACCAGTAATTTGGATATTATATGCATAAAATAGGTGTGCATGATTGCTAAGTCGCTTCAGTCATGTCTGACTCTTTGTGACCCTATGAACTGTAGCCCACCAAGCTCCTCTGTCCATGGGATTCTCCAAACAAGAATACTGAAGTGGGTAGCCATTCCCTTCTCCAGGGGAACTTTCTGACCCAGCCTCCTGAGACTCCTGCATTGCAGGCAGATTCTTAACTGCTGCCTACTTGTTACTCGTGGAAGAATAATTAATGTTCATAAAGGAACATCTTCTGAGGCTCTGATGAACAAAAGGTACAAGGATGTTATTTTCATGAGACCCTGGCAACTCTAAAAGGTCTTCACTCAAAATCCATGCAAACTGTAAAAAAAGGTTTACAGGCCTGAGGAGAGAGGCATTATTATTCCATTTTGGAGCTGGTAAGCATGAATAATTTAAGGGTCATATCTGTAAAGGAACAAATGTCAAAAACAAATTGACAACTATTTTTCAGGCAGTCTGGTTCATTTTCAAAAGGTCAGTCTGGTAGTTTTCTTGAGTAAGTTCTGAAATCTTAACTTCCCATTTTTAACATTTTCCACGGTCTCCAGGAAAACATATTTTTAGGAAGTGTTAAGGGCACCCGTGCCCATGGTGATTGATATTCGGCAAGTGTGTCATGGCCCAAGAGGAATGGCTGACAGCTGTCTGCTTCTCCATCCAGTCGAATGGCACAGAGCTCAGTGTTATTCCTGCCGGCTGGTTGCTCTGCTGGGAGCTGGGCTGTTCACTTCATGGCAGAATTCACACACTTGAGACATTCTGGCCAAACAGAAACTGTGGAATTTGTACTGAATAAGGAAGGGGCTCCAGGGCTTGTATAATGCATGTGTTTACTTCTGTATGGCCTGGGGCAAGTCTTCCAGAGTTACGTGTTGGTCAGGCCATCTTCCTGTTATGCCACTAGCTGCACAGGTACATCTCAGCCTCTCAATCTCTGATGGACGTGGTGGTTCATCACATCACTCTCCTGCTCTAAGTCCCAGGGTTCACGTGTAAAAAGGGGTAACAATAGTACCTACATATCTGTAGGCTAATTCTGAGAATTAAAGTGTACATGGAGGCCTGGGTCAAGGAAGGTGAAATAAATGTTTTTGTTATTTTCATCCAAGAAGTTTGAAGATGGAAGAGACTCTTTCCTTGTAAATCAGTCTTCAAAATTACCTTCACGTCCCAGTGTGATGGTTCTGCAGAAAGGCACTGCTGTGGAAGAAACCTGGATCCAAATTCTAACTCTGACTGAGCATTTGACCTTAGGCAAGGTCACACTGAGGGCGATGGGCTATATCAGTGCTTTTAACTGGTTCATTAGGGCCCCATGGCAGGGTTCTGAGACCCTAACTCGCACTCAGTCAGAGAGGTTCTACTTGTAACTACTTTACATATTGGGATTTCATATGAGATTTCATTTGACAGAAAAGTCTCTTCATTGCTTATACATAAAGAGCCACTGCATATGGCGACCTACAACTGTTTGAACTGCTACTGGGTCTAAGTTCAATACTCTCATTGTTCAATTTTACAGATATACCAAAAAACTGGAACTGGGGGAAACACTGACAGTTGGATTTCAATGAACTACCTTGATTTTCTTTCTTTCAAGGTTATTATTACAAGAAATTACCAGTTGGATGACATTTCTCTCCCTCTTTCCCTCCCTTTTTCCTTTCCTGTTTTCTAGCGAGAACCCAGAGTATCTATTATAATGTATACCAGAACCTGCACAGGCACTAGGGATCTAGGGGTGCGTAAACTGACAGTCTCTGCTTTTAAAAACTCTTAGACTACCTGGGAAAAAAAACAAGAAACAAGTAAATGAATCATGACTCACAAACTGTGGAAAGGCTGTGATAAAAAGGCACAGGGTAAAGTGAAAGACTGGCTGACTCATAAGATCGCCTAGAGAGATCTTTGAGAAGGTGGGCCCAGCGCCCACCCAGCCCCGTCAGTCCCGCATCCGTCATTCTGCTCTTCATTCGGCCCCTCACTCCCCTGGCCTTGCCCTACATGTGGTCAACACGGTGAGCGCACCCCTCAGCGACCCACCCTGCTGGAGGGAATGTGGCCACCGGTCATTTGTGACAAGACTGCGTAGGAGGGGGAGGCAGGGCTGCAACAGGTGACCAGAGATCTGCCTTTTTTTTTTGTTCCCCTGAAAGAATTTAGCTACTCAGCCCTTGAGATATTTTCATTTGTTTTCTTGTAGATTAGGAACTCTCAACAGAAAAGTTATTTTTCAATTGCTGGTTTTATATACAGTAGTTTTTGATTCAGTTCAGTTCAGTCGCTCAGTCGTGTCCAACTCTGCGCGACCCCATGAATCACAGCACGCCAGGCCTCCCTGTCCATCACCAACTCCCGGAGTTCACTCAAACTCATGTCCACAGAGTCGGTGATGCCATCCAGCCATCTCATTCTCCGTCGTCCCCTTCTCCTCCCACCCCCAACCTTTCCCAGCATCAGAGTCTTTTCCAGTGAGTCAACTCATCGCATGAGGTGGCCAAAGTATTGGAGTTTCAGCTTTAGCATCAGTCCTTCCAGTGAACACCCAGGATTGATCTCCTTTAGAATGGACTGGTTGGATCTCCTTGCAGTACAAGGGACTCTCAAGAGTCGATGGTAATTTATTTACTTGGTTCTAAACCAAAAAAATTAAAAAGTGAAAACAGTGGTTGGGCTTTGGGACCAGGCTGCTTGAATTTCAATCCCAGCTCTGCCAATGACTAACCTTGGGCAAATTATTCAAGGGCTCCAAGTCTCAGTTTCTCCAGCTGTAAAAATAACAACTGCATATACAAAAATAGTATCTTCCTCATTGTGCTGCTATGAGGATTAATGTTTTTTTACATTTTTTTTTACCATTGAAGTATAGTGATTTACAATACTGTGTTAGTTTCTGGTATACAGTGATTCAGACATATATATGTATATAAACATATATATATATATTCTATTATAGTTTATTACAAGACAGTGAATAAAATTCCCTGTGCTATACAGTAGGACCTTATTGTTAATCTATTTTATATACAGTAGTTTTTATATGTTAATCCCAAACTCCTGATTTACCCTCCACTCCACCTTCCCCTTTGGTTTACCATAAGTTTGTTTTCTGTGTCTGAGACTGTTTCTGTTTTGTAAATAGTTCATTTGTATTAAATTTTAGACTCTACATATAAGTGACATCATACAATACGTGTCTTTCTCTGTGTGACTTACTTTTGGGGACTAAATCAACCACTGAGCACAGTGTCTGACATATATTAAATGCTGAGTTAATAATTAATAATAAATACCAAGCAACAGGAACCTAGGAATATTCCCAGACTGCCACAGCTGTGGCCCCCTCCTTCTGATGATACATACTTGAGGCTTGAGCCCAGTATTTTTCTTTGACAAACATTCCATAAGAACAGACGGAGATAAGTTCAGTGTATGCTGTGTTGTTTAAAATGAAGTCAATGACATGTAAAGATCAAGCAAATAAGAAACACTACTTTTTGATGGTTTTAATTAGCCACAAACTATCTAAGCCTATCAGAAAAGGGAAAGGCTCAGAAATGGAAATCTACAGTGATAGGGAGACGGGGTGCCAGATCTGGTTAACATTGGCCAGAACGTTTCTACAGTCTCTGAATTTAATGTGTTTCTTAGTCTTCGATGCAAGTTTTATTTACCTTCAACATAATTTGAGCCCCTGCTGTCAAAACATCACTTTGCAAAGGCGACTTTATGACATCCTTTCGGCCACTTGTCACCACCATAGATCTTCGGTGCCTCTGCTTAAGGACCACATTCTCAGTTCCTGTGGCTTATTCAGGACACTTAACATATTATTTGTTCCCTCACAGCAAGGTCTCCTCCTGACAGCCAAGATTCTGTTTTTCTGTCATAAGTAATTATAAACGTGCACCTCTAAAAAGAGTCTCAATTTGAGGGGCATCATCTATTTCAGACAGTAAATCACAGTGACATTGCCATCCCTTGGGCGGCCAAAATGCACAACTCAGATGTATGAGCTCTCACTCTGAATTCTCCGTACCTGAAGAAAAATGGGACGCTCCACTTTTCCGCTGGGGCAGTTAGGGAAAAAAATAAAACTGGCAACTTTGTTAGAGTAACTTATCCTGGTTTCAGTCCCTCCCGCCTTTTTTTTAAGAGACTATAGACAGAGGGTGCCCATCTTTACAATCCAACTTGGAAAACGATCTCAGGGAGTCCCACTCTGATGTCCGTCACTCCGATTATGCATTTTAGAGCTCTCCCCACCCCTCCCACCTCAAGCCCTCTGATTCTGCTAAAGATTCTTTTCTGTTCCTCCTCTACAACACTCCTGACAGTCACGTTCCCTGCTCCCAGTCAGAATCTAAATGGTTCATCTTAGAGGCTCTCATCAACAAAGAGAACCCCAGGCAAATTTTCATTCCTGCTTCCTTAGAATTTTTCCATTACTAATACAACCCATTATAGCTCCGTGTCAGCCTTTGCTTTAATGAAAAGGCTGTATCTCTGTATTAACAAAAACATGCAATATTTTGTCTGCTGTCTAACAGTACTAACAGCTGGCATTTTGTAGGCATTATTCCAAACATTTCATATACAGCACAGCTCACTGAATCTTCATGAAAAGCTTGCAGGTGGGCACCATCTATTATTAGTCTTATTTTATAAAACTGAAATTCATAAAAGTCACACAGCAGGAATTGCTAGAGCTGGAATTCAGATGAAGGTCAATTTGACACCAAAGCCATGCTCTTATGCTTTAAATTATATTTTGCCCAGGGATTAACCTTAAGGAGAACAAGAACAATTTCTCTTTTAAATTCCTTTTAGTTGCAAAGAACCTATCACCCTATAAAATGAGGCACAGACTACCTCATTTTCAATGTGTGAGTCTAAGTGATTATCATTTAATAAAAATAGTGGAATCTCAAAGTGATTGATTTTCTCTATTTATAGTTAATTATTTTTATTTTTTTATGCTTGGCATTTTTCATATTCCCACCTTGAACACTCAAGCTTCCAGAAGAATCTTGATGCCGCTCTGTGGTCTGTTGACTCGGAGGAACAATCGGTGGGCTCAGCATATTTAACCAGTCCCTAAAAAGAAAAGAAGAAAAAAATGAACCACATGTTTGTAATCCATCTACATAGATTTTTACCTTTCCCCTGGATTTTTAACTCTCTGGGGCTTCAACAAAGAAACATTTTTCCTCCTTCATACTTCAGAAAATAAGATGTCCAGAAATTAATATTTGGTTTAATAAATCTGTAAATACAAAGTCAGTTACTTCACTAACTAGTTGTTCAATAAACATACCATCTTAATGATGATCACAATTCCTTTGAAAAACACAGTATTGATCTTCAACTATAGCACAGCTCCTCTCACCTGAGAAACTTATTTAAACGAGTCAGAAAAATACAGAGATAAAGCTCCTTAGGACCTTTGCATAAGAAAGCCTGACAAAGCCACCAGTCACATGTCATGGATGACAAGAATCCACTCAGTGATTCAAAAGAGAAGTTAGTCTTGGAGTTGTCTGGGCCAGCCATGATGGTGGGAGCTGGTATGAATTTACTCCAGGCTTTGGGGCAGGGGAGGGCAAAAGAGGGGAGAGAGAGGGCCATTGGGCCCTTGAGTGGCTCAATACTTCAGTTCTCCCAGTATGAATGGGGGCAAAATCACTCCATAAAGCACCTCCTACATTCCCCGTCCCTCTGCCTACAACTTCCAACCTCATTTCCCAGTCTCTTTACTCTCCTTCTTTCCATTCTTCTGTCTCCCTGTTCCTCTAGCAGATACCTGGGTGGGGGTGACGCAAGTAGGTGACATTAGGAAGGTATGAGTCACCGCGTGTTCTAATTCAAGCCTTTCTCATCTCTAAACTTGCTACTGAGCTTCCTCATGGGAACAGAGCATGAAAGGGAATGTGAAGGATTTTCCAAAGTAAATTCTGTTTCTTGCATTGATTTTAGCACTCTGTATCACTGACCTTGTTCTTCTCAAAGGGGACATGTCCTCATGACCCAAAATTTTCTTTCTAAATTTCTGCATTTCCTGCTGTCTTTGTCTACAATGGGAGAGAGTCCCAACAAGAAACTAAGAGGACTGGCTCCCCAGGCCAATCTTGGCACCATGTTTTCTAAATGTAAGAACTTTGCCAAGTCACTTATAACATCACTAGGCCTTATCTATAAAAAAAAGACATAATTGTTACTCAAGTTTTTTTGTTTTTTTTTGTTTTTGGTTAAGATTAAATGGAACCAGACATCTTGAAATGTGAGTCAAGTGGGCCTTAGAGAGCATCACGACGAACAAAGCTAGTGGAGGTGATGGCATTCCAATTGAGCTATTTCAAATCCTGAAAGATGATGCTGTGAAACTGCTGCACTCAATATGCCAGCAAATTTGGAAAACTCAGCAGTGGCCACAGGACTGGAAAAGGTCAGTCTTCATTCCAATCCCAAAGAAAGGCAATAACAAAGAATGCTCAAACTACCGCACAATTGCACTCATCTCACACGCTAGTAAAGTCATGCTCAAAATTCTCCAAGCTAGGCTTCAGCAATATGTGAATCGTGAACTTCCAGATGTTCAAGCAGGTTTTAGAAAAGGCAGAGGCACCAGAGATCAAATTGCCAATATCCGCTGGATCATGGAGAAAGCAAGAGAGTTCCAGAAAAACATCTATTTCTGCTTCATTGACTATGCCAAAGCCTTTGACTGTGTGGATCACAATAAACTGTGGAACATTCTGAAAGAGATGGGAATCCCAGACTACCTGACCTGCCTCTTGAGAAACCTGTATGCAGGTCAGGAAGCAATAGTTAGAACTGGACATGGAACAACAGATTGGTTCCAGATAAGAAAAGGAGTACGTCAAGGTTATATATTGTCACCCTGCTTATTTAACTTATATGCAGAGTACATCATGAGGAACGCTGGGCTGGAAGAGGCACAAGCTGGAATCAAGATAGCCGGGAGAAATATCAATAACCTCAGATATGCAGATGACACCACCCTTATGGCAAAAATTGAAGAGGAACTCAAAAGCCTCTTGATGAAATTGAAAGAGGTGAGTGAAAAGGTTGGCTTGAAGCTCAACATTCAGAAAACAAAGATCATGGCATCTGGTCCCATCACTTCATGGGAAATAGATGGGGAAACAGTGGAAACACTGGCTGACTTTATTTTTTTGGGCTCCAAAATCACTGCAGATGCTGACTGCAGCCAGGAAATTAAAAGATGCTTACTCCTTGGAAGGAAAGTTATGACCAGCCTAGACAGCATATTAAAAAGCAGAGACATTACTTTGCCAACAAAGGTCCGTCTAATCAAGGCTATGGTTTTTCCAGTGTTCATGTATGGATGTGAGAGTTGGACTGTGAAGATAGCTGATCGCCGAAAAATTGATGCTTTTGAACTGTGGTGCTGGAGAAGACTCTTGAGGGTCCCTTGGACTGCAAGGAGATCCAACCAGTCCATTCTTAAGGAGATCAATCCTGGGTGTTCATTGGAAGGACTGATGCTAAAGCCGAAACTCCAATGCTTTGGCCACCTCATGCGACGAGTTGACTCACTGGAAAAGAGTCTGATGCTAGGAGGGATTGGGGGTAGGAGGAGATGGGGACGACAGAGAATGAGATGGCTGGATGGCATCACCGACCCGATGGACATGAGTTTGAGTGAACTCCAGGAGTTGGTGATGGACAGGGAGGCCTGGTGTGCTGTGGTTCATGGGGTCGCAAAGAGTTGGACACGACTAAGTGACTGAACTGAACTGAACTGAAAATAAAATGAAAAAAAAAAAGGATGAAAAACATTTGGTGTGGATCTGGGTATAGACCTGCACTCAAAAAATTTCAGCTATGACTAATACCATCTTTATTATCAATGGAGATAACAGAATGGCTTTACCTACAATGATAAACCAAGGTAAGATTGGATTCTGTTAGAATTAAACCAGCAAAGAACTGTAGAATGATTTCAAGTCTGTACAATACAGGTTTTCTTTGCAAGTCGTTTACTCTTCTTGTATAAAAAGTATCTTAATGTAAAAATTATCCAGTTCATATTTGTATTATCTTAAGAAAGTAATGCTCAAAATTCTCCAAGCCAGGCTTCAGCAATACGTGAACTGTGAATTTCCAGTTGTTCAAGCTGGTTTTAGAAAAGGCAGAGGCACCAGAGATCAAACTGCCAACATCTGACGGCTCATTGAAAAAGCAAGAGAGTTCCAGAAAAACATTTATTTCTGCTTTATTGACTCTGCCAAAGCCTTTGACTGTGTGGATCACAATAAACTGTGGAAAATTCTGAAAGAGATGGGAATACCAGGCCACTTGACCTGCCTCTTGAGAAACCTGTATGTAGGTCAGGAAGCAACAGTTAGAACTGGACATGGAACAACAGACTGGTTCCAAACAGGAAAAGGAGTATGTCAAGGCTGTATATTGTCACCCTGCTTATTTAACTTATAGGCAGAGTACATCATAAGAAATGCTGGGCTGGAAGAAGCACAGCTGGAATCAAGACTGCCAGGAGAAATATCAATAACCTCAGATATGCAGATGACACCACCCTTATGGCAGAAAGTGAAGAAGAACTAAAAAGCCTCTTGATGAAAGTGAAAGAGGAGAGTGAAAAAGTTGGCTTAAAGCTCAACATTCAGAAAACTAAGATCATGGAATCTAGTCCCATCACTTCATGGGAAATAGATGGGGAAACAGTGGAAACAGTGTCAGACTCTGTTTTTTTGGTCTCCAAAATCACTGTGGATGCTGACTGCAGCCAGGAAATTAAAAGACGCTTACTCCTAGGAAGGAAAGTTATGACCAACCTAGATAGCATATTAAAAAGCAGAGATATTACTTTGCCAACAAAGGTCCGTCTAGTCAAGGCTATGGTTTTTCTAGCGGTTATGTACAGATGTGAGAGTTGGACTGTGAAGAAAGCTGATCGCCGAAGAATTGATGCTTTTGAACTGTTGTTGGAGAAGACTCTTGAGAGTCCCTTGGACTGCAAGGAGATCCAACCAGTCCATTCTAAAGGAGATCAGTCCTGGGTGTTCACTGGAAGGACTGATGCTAAAGCTGAAACTCCAATACTCTGGCCATTTCATGCGAAGAGTTGACTCACTGGATAAAACTCTGATGCTGGGAGGGATTGGGGGCAGGAGGAGAAGGGGATGACAGAGGATGAGATGGCTGGATGGCATCACTGACTTGATGGACCTGAGTTTGGGTGAACTCCGGGAGTTGGTGACGGACAGGGAGGCCTGGCTTGTTCCGATACATGGGGTTGCAGAGTCAGACATGACTGAGCAAATTAACTGAAGTGAACTGAAGATATTTTTGCTCACTGTTCACCTTGGCTATCACCAGATTATGGCTAGTGAAATAAGCAAAGTGAGTTTGCTGTGAAACTGAATTTCAAAATAATACATTAAGGACACCAGAGATGATTTGTCACAGATTTCCAAGCTAAAGAGGCATTTTCTGATAAGCACCTTTTATTTAGTCCATTTAATTATAGCAGACCAAAAAATTCCTACATTGTAGAAAATTACAAGGTCACATACAAATTACCAGCCCAGAGACCTCATTACTCGTTAAGAGAGATGGAGAGCAAGGATGAACAGAAGAAAAATAACACCCTAAGCGACAAATTAGAAACTTGACACAATGGCCGTAGTAGCTTCTAGCCATGGTCATGGACATTCAGGAAAAAGTAGACGCTATAAAAGGTAAGACATTACTTCTTAGGTCAATGATTTGGTTAATGTTGCTTTTTTTCTTTTTTTTGTCAGCAGTAGCTATAAAAAGTACAGAGTTATTCTTTTTGTGATTTTTTTTTTTTTTTTTGCTTGTTTTAAAGTAATTTCAGGGACTTTCCCGGCAGTCCAGTGATTAAGCCTTTGCCTTCCAATATAGGGGGTGCAGGTTTAATTTCTCTTTGGGGCGCTGAGACTGCCCAAATGCCTTGTGGCCAAAAAAGAAAAACATAAAAGCAATATTGTAACAAATTCAATAAAGACTTTAAAAATGGTCACATCAAAAAAAAATCTTATCATGCTGAGGTTTGACAGAAAATAACAAAATTCTGTAAAGCAATTATCCTTCAATAAAAAAATAAATTAAAAAAATACCTTAAAGTAATTTCAGATTTATAGAAAAGGTTCAATAACAGTACAGAGAACCATATCATCCTTCACACGGACTCTCCAATTTAAACATTTGGTCACATTTGCTATCTGTCTATCTATCATCATCTCTCTATCAAGGGTTGGTAAAGTATGCCCATGGGCCACATCTGGCCCACTGCCTGCTTTTATAAGACCTGTAAACCAAAAATAGTTTTAATATATTTTAATGGTTGAAAACAATTAAAATAGTAATGTTTTGTGATACATGGAATTTGCATAAAGTTCACATTTCAGTGTCCATAAATAAAGTTTCATTGGAATACAGCCATGTTCATCGGTTTATGTACCATCGATGACCGCTTTTGCGCTATGATTCAGAATTTAAATCTTTGTTACCTGGCCTTTTACAGAAAATGTTTGATGGCCCCTGATCTATAACCATGAGCTCACACTGATTTCTCTAATACGAATATAATACCACAGAGCCATTTTCGTCTTTCTCTTTTCTTTATTTGTAACTCCCTTCTGACATTTAGGCTGCCTTCCATTAGCCTCAGTATATTTACTTATTTTCTGGAGTACAGAACACACCAAACGTAGTTTCAGCATTGTTAAGCAAACAAAACAGCCAATAAATACACCAAACCTACTCTCTAGGATTCTGTTTATGGTTCTTTTTATCGTCAGTCAAAATACCATGTTCAAAATTTACTTAGGCTAGTTCTTTTTTTTTTTTTTACTGCTATCATTTTTATTAGTAGTATGTTAAACATTGCTAATATGAGTAGTAGTATTAGACCATTATTACCGTATTATTATTATTTTAATTAATTTAATTGAAGAATAATTACAATATTGTGATGGTTTTTGCCACGCATCAACATGAATCTGCCACATGTACACATGTGTCCCCCAACCTACCACTTTAGTGTGGTTATGTTATTCATTTGAAATACAGATAGTGTCATTTGCTTCTGTTTGTATTATATTTTGGTCTTTCCCCTTTTTTTATTACTTTTGCTGTGAGTACGTATTAAAATATTAAAAAGTCAAATGTTCACAGAAATAGTTAACAGATTTCCTTTATCCCTTCCAGTTTGTTTCTGTCCCCTCATCACTTTGGCACCCTCCCCACCCACTCCTCCAGAGGTAATCAATTTCATTAGTTTTGGTATCTCTACCTTTCTTTTTGCAAAAATTCAGCTGATACACATCTATTTTTCCATTCCTCTTCTTTCTAATGCAAAAGGTACAATACTATAATCACTCTTTTGCACTTTCATTTTTTTCCAACTTAATATATATCTGGGAAATTATTCATACCAATTCTTAGAGAATGTTCTCATTCTTTTTTTTTTTAAGCAGCTGCACAGTACTCGCACTTGTGTGTGCGTGTGTTCAGTCATGCTTGAGTCTTTGCGACCCTATGGATTGTAGCCCACTGCCACTATGTTCCTCTGTCCCTGGATGGCAAGAATACTGGAGTGGGTTGCCATTTCCTCCTCCAGGGGATATTTCCAACCCAGAGATCGAACCTGTGTCTCCTCCATTGGCAGGCAGATTCTTTTCCACTGAGCCACCTGGGAAACCCACTCCAGGATGTGGCATACATTTATTTCACCACTCTCCTTTCTTTGGGCAAGTTTGAAATATTTTGTGATTACTGCAATTAATGCTATAATGAATAACGTTGGGCATTTCTATTTTTGTATACTTGAAGATACATCTTCAAGGGAAATTGTTGGAAGTGGGATTCCTGCAACAAAAGGTAAATGCATACTTGGCTTTGTTAGATACCAACAAATTTTCTTCACAAGGATTGTACCCTTCAGCATTCCCACCAGCAACATTGAAGAGAGCTCATTTCCCAAAGACATGTCACAATACTATGTACTCAAGTTTTTAACGCTTTCCAATCTGAGAGATAAGAACTAATATCTTATTTAATAATTTTATTTTTTAAAGAGCAATCTCTTTTTATGGGGTGACTTGTTAATAAGCAGAAATGTGTAGTCTAGCACCTATACCTTCAGTTCAGTTCAGTTCAGTCGCTCAGTCGTGTCCGACTCTTTGCGACCCCATGAATCACAGCACGCCAGGCCTCCCTGTCCATCACCAACTCCCGGGGTTCACTCAAACTCATGTCCATCGAGTCGGTGATGCCATCCAGCCATCTCATTCTCTGTTGTCCCCGTCTCCTCCCAACCCCAATTCTTCCTAGCATCAGACTGTTTTCCAGTGAGTCAACTTGACGCATGAGGTGGCCAAAGTATTGGAGTTTCAGCTTTAGCATCAGTCCTTCCAATGAACACCCAGGACTGATCTCCTTTAGAATGGACTGGTTGGATCTCTTTGCAGTCCAAGGGACTCTCAAGAGTCTTCTCCAGCATCACAGTTCAAAAGCATCAATTTTTTGGCGATCAGCTTTCTTTACAGTCCAACTCTCACATCCATACATGACCACTGGAAAAACCATAGCCTTGACTAGATGGACCTTGGTTGGCAAAGTAATGTCTCTACTTTTTAATATGCTATCTAGGTTGGTCATAACTTTCCTTCCAAGGAGTAAGCGTCTTTTAATTTCATGGCTGCAATCAGCATCCGCAGTGATTTTGGAGCCCCCCAAAATAAAGTCTGACACTGTTTCCACTGTTTCCCCATCTATTTCCCATGAAGTGATGGGACCAGATGCCATGATCTTTGTTTTCTGAATGTTGAGCTTCAAGCCAAACTTTTCACTCTCCTCTTTCACTTTCATCAAGAGGCTTTTGAGTTCCTCTTCACTTTCTGCCATAAGGGTGGTGTCATCTGCATATCTGAGGTTACTGATATTTCTCCCAATGTTTACATTTTTATCCGTCCCATCTCTCAGTCGTGTCCGACACGTTGCGACCCCGTGGACTGTAGCCTACCAGGCTTCTCCGTCCATGGGATTCTCCAGGCAAGAATACTGGAGTTGGTTACCGTTTCCTTCTCCAGGGGATCTTCCGGACCCAGGGATCGAACCCGGGTCTCCCGCATTGGAGGCAGACGCTTTAACCTCTGAGCCACCAGGGAATTTTTTATAGGAGACATTTAATGCTAAGTCATTGTTTTGACCCTTGATCAATTCATTTAAGCCTCTGTCTTCTCAGAAGCAGGCCACAAACATCCAGGGATGGGGGAGTGTCAGTTCAGGCTCACTCACACATTTCGAGCCCTAGCTCAGTTCTGAACCGTGTCCTTGGTCTGCTTCTCACTCTGGCTACCTGTGGGCTAGAACCTGCTTCTGCTCTTTGTCTGGCATTTCCACGTTGTCTGGACTTGATACTCTGTTTTGTTTGGCTTCCTCAGCTCTGACTAGAAACCTTTTCTCTCAAGGACAGATTCTATTCACCTGTAGAGAAAACCTCCAGCTCCTCTGGTGCAGAATATCCTCTTCAGTCAGGCTTGCTCTCTGAGCAGGTTCGGGAGCTGCTTCCTATTTCTGCTTTCCTCGTAAACCCAGGCAGGCCTCCCACCCCTGCCTCTCCTCTTGGAACTGAAGAGAAAGGGCCTGCAGACACATCTATACATGGAGAGCACTGTCACCAGAAGGTGTGTTTTAAGAGTCAAGACATGGGTTCACTTTAAATCACATAAAAATATAGTGTAGATGAAGAATAAATACCATCCTGTGAATCCTCATGACAGACAAATTTATCTAACATTAAAATCTCACCCTCCCCACCAATACCATGCTCTTTTTATTCAACTTGCATGTTAGATTTTTAAAGGGGAAGAGTGAGCTTTAATTAACTGAATCAGAAATGACTTAGATATGTTTATAACTGAGGATAATGTCTTCACTTTAGAGTATGGTTTCAGTTTCTTTACTTAAAAACAAGATTATGTTTACAAGAGAATTTTACACACCTGCCAAGCTCCTCTGTCCAAGGAATTGTCCAGGAAAGAATACTGCATGAGTAGCCATTCCCTTCTCCAGGGGATCTTCCCAGCTCAGAGACTGAACCCGGGCATCCTGCATTACAGACAGATTCTCTTCTACCTGAGCCACCAGGGAAGCCCTTCACATATATGGTAACCATTTACTAAACAGCTATGTTTAGTGACTGCTGTGTCAGACCCTGGGTAATCAGAAAGCTCATAGATGGAAGAAACATTCTAAGCAACAGAAAATGACATGGGTTGATCAGCTTATCTGTTTATTCCTTAAAGAAATTCCCTTGTAAGGAGACTGCCTACAATCTTGTATACATGTAAATATTTATTTGGGGGAGTAATTATTTGAGAAATCTAAAACAAGACAATTATTACATAGCTCTCATTTATAGGACGGAGGTACCTACTATCAAGAGTTCTGGGTCAGAAAAGACAGTTCCATGTGAGATACTTATACAGGAGATCTTCTATTAGGGATTAAGTAACTTGCAGAAATTTCTATCCACTACTTGTTGATATTTATCATTTGGTACCAGTGCACATTTCTTACTCACTGAAAGCACTCTGGATTTCAAAAATTGTCTGTGGCCAGGGAACTGATTGGGGAGATGACTAGGAAGCTCTTACTTTGGGGAGAATTCACAGATTCTTTTTAAAAGCTGGTAAAAAACAAAACAAACAAACAAAAAAAAAACCACCTGTATTCCCAGAAAAATAACCAAATGACTGAAAATAACAAAGAAAAATGACCAAAAATAACAAATTTTGCTTTTGATTTTAGCTGAAGCCCATTCATGGACTTTTGGACCCTGACTTAAGAACTTCTATACCTTGGACTATCACAGAGATGATGTTTCTGAAGCATAAAACCCATGGTTGGCAAAGTTTTTTATAAAGGACCAGATGGTAAATATGTCACAACTACTCAACTCTGTTGCTGTAGTGTGAAAGCAGACATAAACAATAAGTAAATGAATGGCATGGCTGTGTTCCAAGAAAAATCTTACACACACACACACACACACAAATCCCACCATGGCAGGATTTGGCCCCTAGACTATAGCTGAATGACCCCTGTCTTTGAAGAAGGGACTGTGAAGTGGAACATTCTCAAAGCTCTTATGAAAAGTTCTGTCAATTTTCCTCCTAAATGCCTTCTGAATCCACCCTTCTCACCATCTCTTCTACAACCAAAGTCCAAGCGACTACCTTGCCTCCTGTTCTGTTACTAAAGAGCTCTTTTACTAAAAAGCTCTTAATTTATCCCCTTTAGAGTTGTTCATTCTAGCTTCACTTCACTGTTCTTCACACTATGACCAAAATTCTAATCTGATTATGTCAACCTCTTTTTAAAACCCTTCAGTCTCATTGGGAAGCTCAGGAGAAACATTATCTTGGCCTTTGCGGCTCTTTATACCCTCATCTCTTCATGTTTTTCTAACCTCATCTTGAATTGCTGTCCCTCTCACTCACCATGCTCTAGCCACACCAGGCTTCTCTTGATTCCTGGAATATACTACACTCCCACCATCACAGGGCCTTTGCCCAGGCTGTGCCCCCTGCCTATACCATGCTCTCTCCCATGTTTCTAACATGAACCCCTTTTATTCTGGTGAAATTATCTCCAACCTTCATATTTCGGCTCAAGCATCACACTCTTGAGAAGTCTTCCTGGACACTCCCTCTCTAATCTAGCTGAGATCCTTTGTTACTTCCTCTAATAGAGCAACTGTGATCTTATTAAGAGCTCTTATTTCAACTCATAATTATGCCTTCATTTATTTCATCATTCAGTGAACGTAGTCTTCCCCACTTGACTTTCACTTCAGTTCAGTTCAGTCGCTCAGTCGTGTCCAACTCTTTGTGACCCCATTAACCACAGCACGCCAGGCCTCCCTGTCTATCACCAGCTCCCGGAGTCCACCCAAACCCATGTCCATTGAGTCGGTGATGCCATCCAACCATCTCATCCTCTGTCGTCCCCTTCTCCTCCTGCCCTCAGTCTTTCCCAGCATCAGGGTCTTTTCAAATGAGTCAGCTCTTCGCATGAGGTGGCCAAAGTATTGGAGTTTCAGCCTCAGCATCAGTCCTTCCAATGAACACCCAGGACTGATCTCCTTTAGGATGGACTTGTTGGATCTCCTTGCAGTCCAAGGTACTCTCAAGAGTCTTCTCCAACACCACAGTTCAAAAGCATCAATTCTTCGGTGCTCAGCTTTCTTTATGGTCCAACTCTCACAGCCATACACGACCAGTGGAAAAACCATAGCTTCGACTAGACGGACCTTTGTGGACAAAGTAATGTCTCTGCTTTTCAATATGCTATCTAGGTTGGTCATAACTTTCCTTCCAAGGAATAAGTGTCTTTTAATTTCATGGCTGCAACCACCATCTGCAGTGATTTTGGAGCCCAGAAAAATAAAGTCAGCCACTGTTTCCCCATCTATTTGCCATGAAGTGATGGGACCGGATGCCATGATCTTAGTTTTCTGAATGTTGAGCTTTAGGCCAACTTTTTCACTCTCCTCTTTCACCTTCATCAAGAGGCTCTTTAGTTCTTCACTTTCTGCCATAAGGGTGGTATCATCTGCATACCTAACGTTATTGATATTTCTCCCGGCAATCTTGATTCCAGCGTGTGCTTCCTCCAGCCCAGCGTTTCTCATGATGTACTGTGCATATAAGTTAAATAAGCAGGGTGACAATATACAGCCTTGATGTACTCCTTTTCCTGTTTGGAACCAGCCTGTTGTTCCATGTCCAGTTCTGACTGTTGCTTCCTGACCTGCATACACATTTCTCAAGAGCACCTAACAAAATGCCTGGCACAGAACAGGTACCTCCTCAATATTTACTGAATGCACAGAAGAGTCTTTCTGGTAGTCCAGCATACTGAGTGCCACCTGGAGTTGGAATTTTCCATAACAATAAATAATGCTGCTATTGCAACCCATTTTGCCTCTCTGTTAGTTTTTCTCTACCTATTACCAACACACTATTGTTTTCCTATATGTGTTTGGTACACACACAATTTGGGGTCAACCTAAGGACACACATCTACTGCTTTGCAGCTAAGGCAGAAAAATTTAAATGTCTGCCTCAGAAAATAGAATATTGGCTCATAAATATGTTTTAGTACTACGAGAAACTAAGAAATTATACTTTTTCTTTGAAACTTAAACATACACCAAGAGTTCTTAATAGCTTTTCTTCATAGGATTCATCTCTTATTTGAGGCAAGAAGATCAAAGAATAAGTTGGAAACATAAATTCTGTGTTCGGAACTCTTCTGTATGTCTCTTAAGAGGGATTGGAATAAGTATTAAGACGCTATCATTTCATTTTGGTTGTTCCCTGCAGGAGGTCTCTAACCAGATTCTCAGTGTTCTTAGTTGGAAGGCCTTTTACAACATTGCCACCAAGTGCTTATCTACCTATGTATTTAATTACCATGACTGACTGTGCACTTACTACTTTCCAAGATCATATTTCATCTTCAAATAGCTTTGACTATTAGAAAGTTTTTCTTAATGCTGAGGGAAAAAATTTAATTTCACTTCCACGTTTCTCCTACAGCTACCCCTTTGGGCTTGTAAAGAACAATTTTAATCTTTCTCTAAGACACAGTAGGAGAGAGTTAAGGAACTGTCCATCCAGAACTCCTTCCCTTCCCTTCTCCTTGCAACAGCTCCCTCTGACCACATGACCTGGAATGATCATGTTCTTGCATGAGCCCAGAGGCTCAGCATCTGACTAAATCTGGGTCAATCATTGTGCTTCCCTAGAACTTCTGAAACTGGATATGAAAAAGAGGGACAGTCCCAGAATGAAGATGGATGCCCAAAGAAGTGAAACTCAGAAGCCACTGGTGACCATACTCCCTGTCATGTGGTAGAAGCCAGTATGAAGAGAGAATGAAGAAGCCTAAAGTCTAACCCTATTCTGGGTTCTGGGAATAAAACAGTAGTGGTACAGACTGAATGTATTGGGAAGCTGGGGAGATGATACAGGAGTTTGATTTAGTACATCAAGAATCTGAGGTCTTGCTCCTTTTTCTATGTGATGATGCGTTAGAAATATTTAGGATCCATTACCAGGTCTCAGTCTTAGCTCTTGTATATGCTGACACCGCTCCACACCCATCTGCTATCATCCTCTTCGATGCTTTTAGAATCTCTCCCCTGCAATCTTCCCCCAGGCAATCTGGACTCCCTTGAATCCACAGTGAGCTTTTTAAAACTTGCTCTTAGGGCAAAAGCCCAAATTCTACAAAAAGCCCCAATTCTTAAAGCTTTATGTAGTCTGATCCTTACTATCTCTACAGCATAATTTTGTGCCTCCCCTCACTGTTAACAGCCACTCTACTCCCAAGTGTCAAAGGGAGAGCCCACCCTTACTTCGTCTCTTTGCTCATAATAGCCTAATACTATAAACTGAATGTTTATATCACCTCCAAATTCACAGAATGAAATCTAACTCCCAGTATGATGGTGTCTCGATGTATGGTCTTTGGGAGGTGCTTAGGTCATGAGAATGGAGCTCTCACAAATGGGATTTAGTGCCTTAGAGGGTCTTGACTCATCTACCATATGAGGTCACAGTGAGAAGATAGTTGTCTATGAAACGTGAAGAGGGCTCTCACAAAATACAAAATCTGCCAGGACTTTGATCTAGGACATCTCAGCCTCCAGAACTGTGAGAAATCTCTGTTGTTCATAAGCCACCGAGTCTATGGTATACTGTTATAACATCCCAAATGGACTAAGAAACCTAGTTTACTTTCTCCATCTTTTGCCTCAAATTTTACTTCAGAGAATCCCTGCCTGAGTTCTAAGTCTACTGCAGCTTTAAAATCAGTCAATGTTCCAGCAGAAAACACTTGGCACACTCAAATTAGGATGATATGAGGAGGGTTTAAGAAAGGGCTTATTACAAAGGTAAGGGTGGGAATGGGAAACCAAAGGGATAGTCTAGAATTCCAGGGTTTTCGCCATCTCCTCCACCCATCCTCAGCCCTGAGGGAGAAGAAAAGAACAGTGGACAGAATCCACAAAGAGAGAGGGTGTCCTTAAACGAGCTGTGCCAGGCTGTAAGATCCATAAGGCAGACAATCCTGTCTGTCTTCTTCACCTTTGGCTTGATATAGATACTCAATAAATGTTTATTGAATGAATGAATGAACACATTCTTGTAGGAAGGCTGAGTCTATAAGAGAAAGATATACAAGTGAGAGTGAAAAGACTGGAAAACGGATCATTCTCTGAGGAAGAACTAGAGAGGAGGTTAGGAGAACACCCTGAGAGCAGTAGGAGGAATAACAGGAGTCATAAAAGGCAGCGAGCTGAGAACATTATGAGAATGATTCTTCCCAGATACTTCTTCCTCTCTCATCATAAAAGTGCTCTCAGAGGATGTTTACATTATGGTGACATCTGGAATAGGACTACATCTCTTCTGCAACAAAAGTTGGGAAACACATTATGTAAACAAGTACTGTATTTTTATCTCATGTAAACCCAGGTTTATTTAGACATGTAGCAAACAGTCATACAAAAGGAAAATCATATTCTTTCTTCTGACCTCTACAAAATGACCTGTCCTGCCCATGTCTTTGCAAGAAAACCCATAAAACAAAGAGAATCCTGCTTCCCTAAGTGTTCAGTGTTACAAGAAATCACAAAAATCATTATCTTATTTTACTCTGCTAAATACTTTATACATTCTCTGCAGAACTGAATATCTTTCCAGTTTGGCAGTATTTTCCCTTAGGTTAAGAAAATATTAATGACATATCATCTCGAGATTATTTTACAGATATTGACTCATTAGATATAGCAGGTAATTCAACTCTGGAGGCACAAATCAGGCATTAGCCATCAAATATAACTATAACATGTGACAGTAATATCCCATCTACTTGAAACAACATGGAAAAAAGGCTTCCCCACACTATTATCAGCTTAGCTGCCTTATAATTTTACACTGAGTAGATGTTTATCAAGCCCCTGCAGTGCTGCAGACTTTGTGCTGTGTATTGAGGAGTAAGACATGATTCCTACCCTTGAGGAAATCAGTTGCCTGAAGACAGACTGTTAAGACCAACATTTATAAGAGAGTGAAGTAAGTATTGTTAAACAGAGGTAAGCCCAGGGAAACTCTTAGGAGGAGGGCTGTGATAAGGATTTTTCTTTTTAGCAAAACTGATGAAAGGATTCCTTCCGAAGTACGAGAATGAGGTCACAAGACAGAGAAGAGAAGATGGAAGGGTATTCTAAAGGAATGGCATGCACCACAGTAGAAAGGTGTAGAGCGTTTGAGGTCCCTCTAGCAGTGTGAAGTGCTGGGCAATGGGTATTTTCACATGTGTTGAATGAGGAGATACAATACTGAAGAAGGCAGTGGTCTTAAACGGCAAGCTAAGCAATTCCTACTTTATTTAGAAGTCCCCGGGAATCTATTGAAGGCTTTTAAGCCAGAAGAGTCTTGGATTTGCATTTTAGAAACATCATGGTGGCATCTCTGTGGAGAATGGAATGGTGGGGAGTAAGACAGGGGCCATAACAATCATTTAGAACTTTGCTGTATAATCTAGGAAAGAAAGAACAATTTTATTTAGGAAGTTTAGTTTACATGTGTTTGAAAACACATATGAGGAACACAGAACCTTCCCCTTGACAAAATTCACTTTCCACTGTATCCAATTACTTTTGTAATACACAGCAATCTCCTGAGAATACATCTTGTTTTTGTAATCCTGTGAGAGTGAAGGTCTCTAGAAATGGCGGTATACTTCAAAGATCTTAACACTCTAACAGGGAAAGTTTTATCTTCTTTCTGTGTGTCCCATATGTTATATAAGTTAAATTCAAACACTTATTGAGTATCCTTATGCCCAACAGTGCATTGGATATATGAGGATACTGAACAAATACAAGATATGGTCCCAGGAAAGTGGTCAAAGACATGAGTAGGCAAGTCAGAAGAAAAGACAGACATGCTTCTGCCTCCCCCAGATAGGGAAGATACTTGGCCATGTATATGGCTACAGAAATGCAAATTAAAATGAGATAATATTGACACATAATGGCTTGGCAAAAGTTCTAAAGTTTGATGATACTCAGTATGAGCTGAAGGAATGTAAATTAGTGAACGATTTGGTAATACCTATCAAGATTACCTTTGACCAAATGTTACTGTAGGACTTCCCTGGTGGTCCAGTGGTTAAGAATCCACCTGCCAATGCAAGACACATGAGTTTCATTCCTGTTCTGGAAGGATTCCACATGCCTTGGGGTAAACAAGCCTGTAGACCACAACTACTGAAGCTGGTGTGCTTTGGAGCCCATATTCCATAAGAGAAGCCACCGCAATGAGAAGCCTACACACCGCAATTGAAGACTACCCCCAACTCGCCACAGCTAGAGAGAGCCTGTGCAAAGCAATGAAGATGCAGAGCAGTCAAAAATAGATAACTATTTAAAATTAAATAAAAAGAAAAAAAATTAAAAAAAAAAAATTATTGTAAACACATACTTGCCCAAGCTCATAAAGATATGTGCATGAGGATATTTACTACAGCATTGTTTACAGTAACAGAAAGCTGGAAACCACTGAAACGTCTAGCAGCAGAGAACTGGCTGAAAAAATTATGATATATCCAAATAATTAAATAATATCCAGTGGCTAATGAAGAATCTGGGAGTTCACGGTTTACATATTGCTGAAGCCTGGCTTGGAGAATTTTGAGCATGACTTTGCTAGCGTGTGAGATGAGGGCAATTGTCCGGTAGTTTGAGCATTCTTTGGCATTGCCTTTCTTTGGGATTGGAATGAAGACTGACCTCTTCCAGTCCTGTGGCCACTGCTGAGTTTTCCAAATCTGCTGGCATATTGAGTGCAGCACTTTCACAGCATCATCTTTCAAGACTTGTAATAGCTCAACTGGAATTCCATCACCTCCACTAGCTTTGTTAGTAGTGATGCTTTCTAAGGCCCACTTGACTTCACATTCCAAGATGTCTGGCTCTAGGTCAGTGATCACGTTATCGTGACTATCTTGGTCGGGAAGATCTTTTTTGTACAGTTCTTCTGTGTATTCTTGCCACCTCTTCTTAATATCTTCTGCTTCTGTTAGGTCCATACCATTTCTGTCCTTTATCGAGCCCATCTTTGCATGAAATGTTCCCTTGGAATCTCTAATTTTCTTGAAGAGGTCTCTTGTTTTTCCTATTCTGTTGTTTTCCTCTATTTCTTTGCATTGATCACTGAGGAAGTCTTTCTTATCTCTCCTTGCTATTCTTTGGAACTCTGCATTCAGATGCTTATATCTTTCCTTTTCTCCTTTGCTTTTCGCTTCTCTTCTTTTCACAGCTATTTGTAAGGCCTCCTCAGACAGCCATTTCGCTCTTTTGCATTTCTTTTCCATGGGGATGGTCTTGTTCCCTGTCTCCTGTACAATGTCACGAACCTCCATCCAGAGTTCATCAGGCACTCTATCTATCAGATCTAGTCCCTTAAATCTATTTCTCACTTCCACTGTATAATCATAAGGGATTTGATTGAGGTCGCAGAGGCACCAGAGATCAAACTGCCAACATCCGCTGGATCATGGAGAAAGCAAGAGAGTTTCAGAAAAACATCTATTTCTGCTTCATTGACTATGCCAAAGCCTTTGACTGTGTGGATCACAATAAACTGTGGAACATTCTGAAAGAGATGGGCATACCAGACCACCTGACCTGCCTCTTGAGAAACCTGTATGCAGGTCAGGAAGCAACAGTTAGAACTGGACATGGAACAACAGACTGGTTCCAAATAGGAAAAGGTGTACGTCAAGGTTGTATATTGTCACCTTGCTTATTTAACTTATATGCAGAGTACATCATGAGGAACGCTGGGCTGGAAGAAGCACAAGCTGGAGTCAAGATTGCTGGGAGAAATATCAATAACCTCAGATATGCAGATGACACTACCCTTATGGCAGAAAGTGAAGAGGAACTCAAAAGCCTCTTGATGGAAGTGAAAGAGGAGAGTGAAAAGGTTGGTTTGAAGCTCAACATTCAGAAAACAAAGATCATGGCATCTGGTCCCATCACTTCATGGGAAATAGATGGAAAAACAGTGGAAACAGTGTCAGACTTTGTTTTTTTGGGCTCCAAAATCACTGCAGATGCTGATTGCAGCCATGAAATTAAAAGACGCTTGCTCCTTGGAAGGAAAGTTATGACCAACCTTGATAGTATATTAAAAAGCAGAGACATTACTTTGCCAACCAAGGTCCGTCTAGTCAAGGCAATGGTTTTTCCCGTGGTCATGTATGGTTGTGAGAGTTGGACTGTGAAGAAGGCTGATCGCCGAAGAATCGATGCTTTTGAACTGTGGTGTTGGAGAAGACTCTTGAGAGTCCCTTATACTGCAAGGAGATCCAACCAGTCCATTCTAAAGGAGATCAATCCTGGATGTTCATTGGAGGGACTGATGCTAAAGCTGAAACTGCAATACTTTGGCCACCTCATGCGACGAGTTGACTCACTGGAAAAGACTCTGATGCTGGGAAAGGTTGGGGGCGGGAGGAGAAGGGGACGACGGAGAATGAGATGGCTGGATGGCATCACCGACTCTGTGGACATGAGTTTGAGTGAACTCCGGGAGTTGGTGATGGACAGGGAGGCCTGGCGTGCTGTGATTCATGGGGTCGCGGAGAGTCGGACACGACTGAGCGACTGAACTGAACTGAACTGAACTGAATGAAGAATGTGTTGATTGCCATGTGAAAATTCAGAAAGAGGTTAAAAAACCTATCCAGTAAAAATCTAAAAATCAAGTTGTACTGTGGAAGAGTATACAGTTTTATCCCATTTATGCAAAAAAAAATCCATTGTTGTTGTTCAGTTGCTGAGTGGTGTCTGACGCTTTGCAATCTCATAGACTACAGCATGCCACACTTCTCTGTCCTTCACCATCCCCCAGAATTTGCACAAACTCATGTTCATTGAGTCTGTGATGCCATCCAACAATCTCATCCTCTGTTGTTCCCTTCTCCAACTGCCTTCAATCTTTCCCAGCATCAGGGTCTTCTCTAGTGAGTCAGCTCTTCGCATTAGGTGGCCAAAGTATTAAAGCTTCAGCTTCAGCGCAGTCCTTCCAATGAATAGCCAGGACTGATTTCCTTTAGGATTGACTGGTTGGATTTCCTTGCAGTCCAAGGGACTCTCAATAGTCTTCTTCAGCACCATATTTCGAAAGTATCAATTCTTCAGTGCTCAGCCTTTATCATCATTCAGCTCTCACATCCATGACAACTGGAAAAACTATACAGTATATATATGACTATACAGACCTTTGTAGGCAAAGTAATGTCTCTGCTTTTTAACATGCTGTGTAGGTTGATTACAGCTTTTCTTCCAAGGAGCAAGCGTCTTTTAATTTGATGGCTGCAGTCACTAACCACAGTGATTTTGGAGCCCAAGAAAATAAGGTCTGTCACTGTTTCTATTTTTTCCCCATCTATGTGCCGTGAAGTGATGGGTCCAGATGCCATAATTTTTGTTTTCTGAATGTTGAGTTTTAAGCCAGTTTTTCACTGTCCTCTTTCACCTTCATCAAGAGGCTCTTTAATTCCTCTTCACTTTCTGCCATCAGGGTGGTGTCATCTGCATATCTGAGATTACTGATATTTCTCCCTGCAATCTTGATTCCAGAACAGTATGAAAAAACACATAAACAAAACATATTTTCTTGTATATGCATAGAAAGTTTCTGAAAGGTGCACAAGAAACTGTTAATCTGGGAGCAGGAATGTGAAGTTGGGGATGGAAGAGGAAGATTTATTTCTCATAACTATTTTTCTACTTTGGCTGAATTTTTTTTTTTTTTTACTACTATCCTTTTTAAAGGCAGATTCTTGTTTTCAGTAGCTTCCAATTTTATGGCATCTATAAGAAAACTCCTCTGAAACACAGCTTAAAAATATCTACCCAAAAGTGCTTTAGGTTGACAGGCGCTTACTGGAAACAAAAGTCTCAATTGGTCTCTCAACCAATGAAGAAAGAGGGAAGAAAATGGGGTGCCTTCCTCATGCCAACACACACCATCTGAGCTGATCCTAGCAGCCTTCCCCATTGGAAATATCAACTTTGGCGATGAAAGCAGAACGTTTTGGGTCTTTATAAATGTTGGTAAAGTTCCTGGAAATTGTCAAGATTTCATTTGCATAAACAGCAGCTTTAATGCTATAGATATGACTTAAAAAAAAAAAAAAAGGCGGTGGCTTATTATTTTTAACACATCATTCACCAGCCTGGGTATGAAAGCAAAATGGTTCCCGGCTGAAATCAGCAATGTCAGGTCTGACAATTCACTGATACAACTTGACAAAGAATAGTTACAATGGAAAAGTCAAAAGATGCTCTACCATAGAGGGGAGGCCTGGCTTAAAGCTCAGAGGGAACACATAGCCTCTTCTCATTTTAGGAGATGTATTCATGGGAGTGTGTGAAAAGAGATTTAAAATTATGTTTTAATCAGCTTTTCAAAGAGTTTCTTCTTTTTTTAGTTACTGGAAGATAAAAGGTCTTAGCCTCATGGAAAACTAAGCAGTGACTCACTTATCCTTTACCTTTTGTTGGAGGGGAATAATTTTGGGGTGAAAATTCTCAAGGAAGTCAGTTTATCTCCTCAAACCAGAAAAAACTAATCAAGCATTGTCTGATTAATTAGAGACACTTAAAAAAAATGCTATCAAGGCCTACAGCTGTAATCAATTTAATCAACATGCAGAGAGCCAATCTGGTTTTCTTGATTAACAAAGCTGAATGTTAAACAGAGAGTGTGACATTGTAGTGCCATTAGCTAAAAGCTACAAATTGAGCATTTTCCCTAAATACTCAAAGTCAGGTCAGGAAACAGTGAAAACTTTCTTTCTTATGATGAGGATCATAGGAATGAATATTTCAATTTTTCCCTTGATACTTTCATGCCAGAAGTTTCATATAAATAGCAGAAATGTGTAGTAACTTCAGAATGCTTCAATTAAGACAAAAAAATCAACCTCCTGGAAAGACCACATAATAATAAAATAAAGATGAAAAAAGTGATGTGAGATTTCTCCGTTTAATATCATCCAAGTTGGTTATGGAATTCAGCAGGAACAGACACATGAGACACACAGAGATGAAATTTCTCTTATTACATTTTTAAGATGTGAATGCAAAATGCATCTATATAGTGCCTAATGAGTAAATTGGAAAATTCAATTTGCTTATTTTATTTGCATGAAGTCAATTTAAATGCCTCATGCAAGATTGCCTTATTAATGGTTTGTTTCTTGCTCTTAAAAACCATAGTAGTATAGCTATAAAATGATGATTAGCTTTTGTGTGGCAGATCTTTGCAATGCAGTCTGGAGTTTTATCTGTTAAAACAGTAATTCTCAATCTTTTTTTTGGGGGGTAAAATTCTCTTTTTCTGTGCTTGGAATTTAGTAATACTGCTAAGTGCTGCTAGCTAGTGTGTGGCAATCAGATATTATATTTGTCATGTATAATTTTACCAAAATAGGTTTATAATGGAGATATGTCAGTGACTTCCCTAAAAATTACACTGAAAATAATTCGAAGTCATCTTACTATCATTCCCATTCCCATTTTCTTGAAGGGCAGTGGAAAGGAAAGAGTACACAGGGCATGGGGGTAAAATGCACAGAGCGAGCTGTTGGAAGAGCTAAAGTCTACCCATTAGTACGTATAATCGTAGTTTTGATTTTGGTTGGCAGAACACACTTTTCTGCTATCTCTTCTGAGAACCTAGCTTTTCTTTCCTATGGGCAAGTCACACCATGTGCTTTGGGATATAAACCTTCCTTCACTCCCAGTCTGGGGACAGGCTTTAGACCTAGGGTGGGCTAGAGTTTACTTTTGGGCTTTTGCTGGGTTTATGAGGAGGGTCCTGACTCAAGTTCACCAAAACATGTACAGGTGAATGACATCTATTGAGTGTATTTTCCAAACAGGAAAAAAAAAAAAAAAGGCAGCACAAAACTGTGAAAGGTTATGGTATTTCTCAAGAAGTCCTTCAGAATCTATTTCTATGGGAAATTTGAATATTATTTTACAGCAGAAGGATGCACATAGAGTGAGGACTGTTTTCATTACAAATAAATATCTTTGAAGATGCAGAGCAAGCAACTGTCTCCTCAAATAACAGATTTATCTTATCTTTGGAGGGCATTCAAAAATATCTGAATGCCACTTTACACCTCACTTGTAGGTGTTGACAACAGAGTGGTGACAAAGCCACAGTCCCTGCTTACATGGAGCTTACAGTTAGGGGTGGAGACAATATATATCTACATTGTAAAAAAAATACATATATATAGAAAAAGAATATATATTATATATTCATAAAGAAGTGAAGGAGTTCAGTAAATCCTAAAATATGCCAATTTGACATAATGATTATTTTGACCTGAAAACAATGAGAAGAAACGGACAGAAGAAAAAAATCTCTACTCACCCCATCTCTTCCAGGAAGGGTAGGATGATTTTAATCATTGGAGACAACTCTAGACTCTTATCAGAAGTGGCACCAGAAGAATCTATTAGGATGTAACAAACTTTACTAACCAGCCCTCCCTTCCATTAGTTTCCCCATGTATTTACCCTCCTACAATTTGCCATCTCTAAGATGCTGGGAAAGGTTGGGGGCGGGAGGAGACGGGGACGATGGAGAATGAGATGGCTGGATGGCATCACCGACTCTGTGGACATGAGTTTGAGTGTACTCCGGGAGTTGGTGATGGACAGGGAGGCCTGGCGTGCTGTAATTCATGGGATCACGGAGAGTCGGACACGACTGAGCGACTGAACTGAACTGAACTGAACTGAAGAGGCTCAAAGTTTCTTTTCTTTGTTTTACCACTTTGCTAAAAAATGTATTGTTCTGTGGTTAAGAAGCTGAATAAGCCAAAGTTCTAACCACTCCTCTGAGTTCCATCACTGAGTTCTTCCACTTGTACGTACACTATGTAAGGGTTAGTAAGCTTCTGTTTGTTTGCTTTCCTGTTTGTTTTGTTAGTTTGTCTTTTGTCAGTCTAATTTGCAGGAGAACCTAGGAGGGGTAGAGGGAAAAAGTATTTTCTCTCCTATAGATAGCAAAAAATGCTATTAAAATTTTTACAATGAAGATTTAATGAGTATTTCATACTAACAGCTCCAGCATAGAGTTAAGGTGCTAGGTTTTCATTAAAACTCCAACCTATTGCATATGGATTGATTCCAAATGGCCAAGGAGAACGGGAACCACAGAATGTCTGATTTGGAGCCATTTCTCAGAGATGGGTATTTCTAACTATACTAGGTCTCTCAGATGAACAAATTAAATTCATATTTAAACTGTTTACAAGGGAAATCCTAAGAATCCACAGACATTTTCATGTGCAGAGCACTGTGCAAGGAGTAATGGGGAAGCAAAGGGAATCAAATAGAGAAAAATGCATTACTTTAGACCGACCACTTCAGCTTCTAGGATTGATTCCCTAAAACCAGCAAGGCTTGGTGGTCACTGAATGGAACACTGACATGCTCCTATGCTGCGTATCTGGGTGAACATTTGTTTAATCCACAATAGAAAACACACTGACAACTGGGTATAGAGTTCAGCACTAGGGATGAGGCATATATTTGGGGCACCAACAGAGCACATAATTAAAACTGCACAGATTTTGATTTGACCTTAAATTTCCTTTTTAGCTTTGCAAATTTGGGGTTAAACTCTGTGCCTGTCACCTCACTGGAATATTGGAATTATAGGACTGGCAACACCAAGCTGTGGTAGGGATTAAATAAAGTAATTCAGCACATGGAAACTTTCACCACTTAGTGCCTGCTACAGAAATGGAGTGAATAGTGATAGGTGTAGCAAGAGTAATAGCGTTAGTAGCTATTATTATCTGAAATTACAGAAAAAGAGTCACTCTCAACTTTATATAACACCTTTTCAGTTCAGTTCAGTCACTCAGTCGTGTCCAACTCTTTGCGACCCCATGAATCACAGCACGCCAGGCCTCCCTGTCTATCACCAATTCCCGGAGTTCACTCAAACTCATGTCCATCGAGTCGGTGATGCCATCCAGCCATCTCATTCTCTGTCGTCCCCTTCTCCTCCTGTACCCCAATCCCTCCTAGCATCAGAGTCTTTTCCAGTGAGTCAACTCTTCGCATGAAGTGGCCAAAGTACTGGAGTTTCAGCTTTAGCATCAGTCCTTCCAGTGAACACCCATTGAGAGAGTCATAATACATCTATGTGCTAAATGCTTTGTAACTAAGCCCTTTGTGCAAATCAACAGCATAAAACTTTGCAGCCTTTTCTAACTTTAACTAGAGAATAACTGCCTTAAAATTAGAATACAAAATAAAACCATCTAAACCTTTCTACAAAATGATTGGGACTTAATGGTGCAGAAAGAGTAGGTGGGGTTTAATTTAATGCTCTAATTTAGCTCTCTGGGCTTTTGTAAAGAATAACAACAGGGTATCATTTTCATCATTAAGTGTGTCAGATTATCAGATGCCATATTTATGTACTGATTTCCATTTTCTTTTCAAAGTCTGGTTATTTCTTTATGTTCACTAGGCAAATAAAACAATGATATGCTAAAAAGAAGGCTCTGTGAGGTGAATGACAATTTAATTTTCCCTCAGGGTTGGGTGGCTGCACAAGAAAATAAAGAACTGGAAAAACCTGACAGAATCTTAAGTTGACTAGATTTATTTTCCAGTAGTTTCAGGGTGTATTAATTGTAACATTTCAGTTAATGAAAAATATTATGATAGGATGCTGATCTGGGTGATAAACGGACTTTTTGATCAAATATGATGGTAAGATGCTATTTTTAAAACATAGGGAGGAAATCATCAGCTTTCTCTTGTGGCTGGGACCATTCTAACACATAAATTGGACTTGTCGAGGAGGGCTCTAATTCTTTACTGTCACCAAGCTACCGCCATCACCATTATTATTACTCATGGTGTTACCCCAGTTTCTATTCAACCTAAAGATGGTCCTTGTTCCATAGAAAGCTAACATGCTAAACTGTAAGCTTAGCAGGAAGATACAGAAACAGTTGAACACCAGAAAGGATGGAAGGTACAGAAACACTCAAATACCAGAAAGAGCCAACTGACTATGATTAGATTAAGAATTACACTAATGGTTCTTAGCAATAAATTATCTTATTAAATACAACATACTCACAGAAAAGTGCACAAATAATAAATGTACAGCTCAATGAATGACCTGAAAGTTACTGTAAGGTCAAAACGACCCCGCGATGTTAGGAAAAAAACGACTCAGGCACCAGGAAGATGGTATAGCAGGCTTTTAATGGGAAGCGCGCTCGAGCGGGGTTCCCAGACCCAAGCAAGTGAGGTCGAGGAAGTCAGCAGGCGAACAAAGGCAAGAGGCAACTTATATAGCTTTAGGCAAGATTTGGAGTGGTGGTCCCTCATAGGTCAGTTAGCCGGGGCGGGGGGCGGGGCAAGACTGGGTTGGTTGCCTGATCTGCTCAAGGTTGTGCTGACGCAGCAGAATAGTTCTTGCTGTTTCTGGGCAGAATGCTGTTTCTGGACAGGAGGTTAGGAGGGGGAGGTTAGGAGAGGGTTGATTTCTACCAGGAACCAATATATCAAGGACACTCCAGCAGTGGGGGAGGGAATGAGAGAATAGAGCACAACAGTCAGAGTCCAGTGGGGCTTTTTCCCGCCAGCGGGAAAAAGGGGGAAGGGAAAAGGCCAAAATGGCCACTGAGGTCTGACCTTACATTTACTGTAACCACCAGCTGGGCCAAGAATAGAAGCTTCCCTCCTTTTCCTAATTACACTTCCTGCTCCCCTAAAGTAGCTCAGACCCGGTGATTTCTAAAACTACCAATTAATGGGCCTGTTTTTGAACTTTGCAGGAATGAAATCATGTAATATGTATTCCTCAGCTGTCTAGCTTCTTTCCCTGAAAAGTGTATTTGTAAAACTCATTGGTGGTTTTGAGCATAAATAGTATTCTATTGTATATGACAGTTTACTTATGCCTTCTACTGTTGAAGAAGACTGAGTCATTTCCAATTTGAGGCTATCATGAATGTGTCTATGTTGAAAAGTTTTTCCTGTTCCAACTTGGGTCAAACGGTGGGAGTTCTGCAAATTAACTGATGATAGTCAGATCAGCAGGAGAAAAGACAAAGTTTATTCACATGTGTACATGAGAGCTTCTCAATAAGTAAATCATTAACTAGCCAGAGATGAAAGTTTAGAAGCCAATTTGACAAAGTTTGCAGGAGTGTGGGGTGTGGTGGGTGTTAGGGCTTCATTGCAGAAGTATGGAAGGTTCTATTGAGTTTTTTGATGCTATCGGAAATGGGCAGTCTGTCTTCATGGCACCTTAATGGCAGCTGTATTTTCAGGAGGCTCTGCTTCAGTCAGATAAGGAAAGTTCAGATAAGATTTCTTTCTGTATCTCTAGAGCTCAAATGTTTTCACTTTAAAGCAACCTTTCTATCAATTCTGGGGGTCTGATTATGTCCTCATTATTTATGCATGTCTCTGGGTACACATATGTATGCTTTCTCCTGGCTGTTTATCTAGGAGGTAACTGCTGGGTAGAAGGATATGGTATGTTCAGCTTAAAGAGATACTGTCAAAATAGTTTTCCAAGGTAGTTGTATCAATTTATACTCCCACCTGCAGTATTGAGTTCCAATTGCTGGGTATTTTGACCAAAATCACCAATATTGTCTATTCCAAGTCATTGTGATAGAATATAGTGGAATCACAGTGTATTTCAATTTGCACTTTTCTGGTTTTTAATGAGTTTGTGCACGTTTTCCTATGTTTACTGGATATTTGGATATCTTCTTCTGTGAAATGCCTGTTCAAGTCTCTTGGCCATTTCTGCTTTCTTTTGAATTGCCTTTTTTTTCTTACTGATTTGTGGCTCTTCATATACTCGAGACATAGACATATACATTTTGGAGTCCTTCCTCTGTTGGCAATGTCTTCTTCCACTCTGTGGCATGCCATTTTATCCTCTTAAGTAGTATCCTTTAATAAGTTCCTACTTTTAATACAGTCCAATTTATCAATTTTTCCTTTATGATTACTGAAATTTGAGACCTGTTTATAAAATCTTTTCCTACTCCTAGGTCGTGAATCTATTCTTTGAAATTGCCCTCTATAACTGAGCACTTGAGATGGAGCTAGTCTGAATTGAAATGTACTATGAATATTAAACAAACACTGGATTTCAAGGACTTTATATGAAAAACTGATTACAAGATATCTCATTAATACAATATTTTATACTGACTTTGAAGAGAGCAACAACCAACCAGATAGGCATAAAGACTCCTTTAAACTGAAAACATATGGACAGATGCAGAAATAAACCTTCTATGATTTTCCCTTATCTGACTAACACAGAGCTTTTCAAGAGTCAGTTGCTACAAACCCCCAACTCTGGGACTCCCCAGTTAAGGATGGCAACTGATCTTAAGCTACTAAAACTGTGTAAACAGAGCCTTATCAGAATCTTCTGTCCTTTTCCACTGAAGTCCTACCCACTCCCAAATCCCCCTTATTAAGCTTATATATAAACTCTTACCCTGGCTATTCAGAGAACTACTCCTTATTGAATGCTTTCACATGTATGTGTAATAAACCTTTTCTCCTGTTAATCTGTTGCAATTAATTCATAGCCATCTGATCCCATCACTCAAACACAAGCTGGTAGAAAAAAAAAAGATCTCCTCTACAATTACATGTTCAAAAGATGTTAATAATATTTTGGATGAGTGCGTGCATGTGTGCTAAGTCATTTCAGTTGTGTCTGGATCTTTGTGACCCAATGGACTATAGCCTGCCAGGCTCCTCTGTTCATGGGATTTTCCAGGCAAGGATACTGGAGTGGGTTGCCATTTCCTCCTCCAGGGGATCTTCCTGACCCAGGGATCGAACCCATGTCTCTTACGTCTTCTGCACTGCGGGTTTGTGTGTGTGAGTGCTCAGTTGTGTCTGAGTCTTTTGTGACCCTATGGGCTGTAGCTTGCCAGGATCCCCTGTCCATGGGATTTTCCAGGCACGGATACTGGAGTGGGTTGCCATTTCCTTCTCCAAGGGATCTTCCCAACACAGGGATCGAACCCAGGTCTTCTGCATTAGCAAGAAGATTCCTTACCACTGAGCCACCTGGGAAGCCCCATAGTTTGGATACACTGGGCCAAATAAAATACATTACTAAACTTAATTTTATCTGTTTTTAAACTTTAAATGGGTTACTGGGAAATTTTAAATTATATATGTGACTCACACTCTATTTCAATTGTTTTCTTCCTCTAGGTGTGACTGCTTTGCCTCTAGTAGGCAATCAGCGTGGGGTCAGAGAGCTATCAGCGATTAGAATGGTTCAAAATAAATGTGTCTTGAGTCCTCCAGAGAGCTGGTCTATTTTTGATTAATTTTGCTATCTAGCGTGTGGCACTTTGGAACCTCCAATTTTTGTCCCCCAAGCCCATGAGACTGTCGGAGGCTATGTTCAGCTCCTCAGCCTCTCAACGACTACTTACTGAAGTGGAATTCTTCCTGAGAAAAATGTCACAACATGCAGGTTTGCCATTCCTGGCTTCCCTTCTGTTTTGGAGCAGGGCTCCATAAATTCTCACTGCCTTGGAGGTTTGCCAGTGGCTTCAATCAGATGATTCTCATATTTTGTCTGGCTTTTCTGGTTGTTCTCAGAAGGAAGTTCAGTGTGAAACAACCAAGCCTGCCATTGCCATAGGCAGAATTCATGTTAATTAATTTAAAAATATATCGTGCCTGTCATTTAATGTTGCAGGATTTTCATTATGGTTGATGTGGAGAACGGAGTTAGGGTTGTGGAGAAAAAGCTGTCCTAATCTCGCTTCAGTCAAGGAAAATTTTATAGAAGATGAAGGATGACTTTTAAAGTAGGGGACAGTGGTATGGTAATAATTTCAGAGTTAGGGAGTGTCACATAAAGCTAGGAATGAATTCCATTTGATAATCGAGCTGACTAAACGAATAATGGAAATTCTAGCTCAAAGAAGACAAATGGATCATAAATCACATGCTAATTCTGAGTGATAGCATTGTCTGGGGTACCTTATTAAGAAGGATTTTAAGTTTATGGTGAGACCCAGGGGCAAGAGGATTGTGATCCACTAGCAATGTCCGCTATGGACAAAGGAGGGGAGATAGTGGGTGAGAATCATAACATCCTAGAAATCATATGCTAGTGACTGAATTCCCAGGCATCAAAAGCGTGATGATATCGGCCTGTTTGTAAATTTAAATACTTTAGATTCATCATACAGTGGTTCCTAACATACCACCCAAAAGGCGTTGTTTTGGCATATTGATTATTTTGAGCTGAAGACACTTGAGAAATAATAGATTCAGGAGGGGTTCTCTGACCTCTCCCATTACACTCAAAAGTAGGACAGAAATTTACTGTGAGGAAGGTGCCCTTACTGGTAAGGGTATGATTTAATCATGAGAAACTCTTATCAGGCCACACAGAGTACAGACAGGAATCTACATAACAAATTTTGCTAAAACAACCCTTATCTTCCATTAGCTTCCCCATCTATTTATTCTCACACAGTTTACTATTTCTAAAGCTTAAACCCCTTTTCCTTTGTCTTGTTACTTGTCTACAGATTTATTTTTCTGTGTTAAGATGCTAGATAAGTTTCAAGTTCGAATTCCCCCTTGAGTTTTACTCATTATTGAGTTTCTCCCATGTGTATGTGTAATGCACACATAAATAAAGTTTGTATGCTTTTCTTTTGTAAATTTGTCTTTTGTCAGTTTAATTTTTAGGGCCTACTGCAGAACCTAGGGGTGTAGAGGAAAAAAGGAATTTTTTTCTCCCCCCCCCGTAATCATATCATTATAAATCAGCTGTTGATCAATATTAAGCTGGTAGAAGTTCTTTAATGGAGGATTAAAGGACTTTATATTCAGCTATGATCTATTTTTGTACATATTTTGTACATATATTACATATATGTGTAATAAATGTTCTGCTGGGTCAGTGAATGTAATTTTCAAATTTATGGAAAACATTGAGCTGAGACAGAATAGGTTGGGGCTTAACTGGTGGCTCAGATGGTAAAGAATCTGTCTGCAATGCAGCAGATCCATGGGTTGGGAAGATCCCCTGGAGAAGGGTATGGCAGCCCACTCCAGTATTCTCACCAGGAGAATTCCATGGACAGAGGAGCCTGGCAGGCTACAGTCCATGGGGTCGCAAAAAGTCAGACATGACTGACCTACTAACATGCGCGCGCGCGCATACACACACACACACACACACACACACACACATAGATTGGATGACAGAGTTGAGATTAACCCTCTGCCGAGATCTATCCCCCGCTTCCTGACCTCCAAGCTGACCACTCACAATCTCACATTCCCGAGCTTTACCTTATCTTAGGCCTGTCCAGGTTATATGATACCACTTCCTGCCCCAAAGGCATAAAAATCGCACCCTGCCTTTGTTCGGTGCAGAACTCCTCATGGCCATTCTTGCGGTCAGTGGGTTCTGCCCGGGAGCGCACTGCCAATAAAGCCTGTTACTTTCAAAAAAAAAATAAATAAAAATAATCTTGATAGTTAAGAGTAGTTTAGACAGCAGTATCGCTTTTACAAGTATTTACCAAGATCCAGTTCTGTGTCAGATCCTGCTATGAAATGCAATGATAGGCAAAAATAGAGTTACTACCCCTTTAGAGTCTCATTGTGGATGGTGACACCAAAATCAGACAGATAATCACAAAAATATATAAGTTCTGTGAAGTTAAATGGTGCTATTAGAAAACAGGGATAGGGACTTGAGGGTTCCTTAGGGGAAGTGTCACTTGAAACAAAATCTAATATATGAAAAGGTATTAACCAGGTAAGGTAGAAGGCAAAATAGGAGAAAATATTCTAGGAAGAAGGAACAATGGGCAAAGACCCTGACACAGGTAAATGTGAGAAAAGGAAAGGAGGTCAGTGCGGCTGAAGCAAAAATCGCCAGAGGGAAAATGGTACAAAGTAAGACTGGCACAGTAGGCGTGGGACAAGGATCTCAAGTATTACAGCAACTGACAGAGTCTGGTCTTTACCCTAGGTTCAGTGAAACGTAATTGAAGGGTTTAAACACGGGGGTGGCAGTCAGATCTGTGCTTAGACAAGGTTACTCTGACCACTCTACAGGGAATGGGTATGGGTTGTGGTGAAAAAGCACATGTGGATACTGGCAGTCCACTTAGGAAATTGTATCAATGGTCTAGGGAAAAGACGGTGATAGTTTAAGGTGACCAAAAGCCAAAGACAAGTCACCAGAGGGATATGGGTACTAGAAAAATGATTCAATCTACCATCTACAATACACACAGATGTCCTTTTCATTATAGGGGCCTGGAATGCAAAAGTAGG
This sequence comes from Moschus berezovskii, assembly GCF_049115385.1. Classification (NCBI taxonomy): domain Eukaryota; kingdom Metazoa; phylum Chordata; class Mammalia; order Artiodactyla; family Moschidae; genus Moschus; species Moschus berezovskii. The sequence continues at coordinate 17,953,009 of NC_142483.1, forward strand.
AAATCAGGAAACACCTGGAGTAACAGGCAAATTTGGCCTTGGAGTACAGAATGAAGCAGGGCAAAGGCCAAGAGAACACACTGATCATAGCAAACACCCTCTTTCAACAACACAAGAAAAGACTCTACACATGGACATCACCAGATGGTCAATACCGAAATCAGACTGACTACATTCTTTGCAGCCAAAGATGGAGAAACTCTATACAGTCAGCAAAAACAAGACTGAGGGCTGATTGTGACTCAGATCATGAACTCCTTATTGTCAAATTCAGACTAAAGTTGAAGAAAGTGGAGAAAACCACTAGACCATTCAGTTCAGTTCAGTTCAGTTGCTCAGTCGTGTCCGACTCTTTGTGACCCCATGAATCACAGCACGCCAGGCCTTCCTGTCCAACACCAACTCCCGGAGTTCACCCAAACTCATGTGCATCTAGTCAGTGATGCCATCCAGCCATCTCATTCTCTGTCGTCCCCGTCTCCTCCTGCCCCCAATTCCTCCCAGCTTCAGGGTCTTTTCCAATGAGTCAACTCTTTGCATGAGGTGGCCAAAGTATTGGAGTTTCAGCTTTAGCATCAGTCCTTCCAATGAACACCCAGGACTGATCTCCTTTAGGATGGACTGGTTGGATGTCCTTGTAGAACTCAAGAATCTTCTCCAACAACACAGTTCAAAAGCATCAATTCTTTGGCGCTCAGCTTTCTTCACAGTCCAACTCTCACATCCATACATGACCACTGGAATAAACCATAGGCTTGACTAGATGGACCTTTGTTGGAAAAGTAGTTAATATCTCTTCTTTTTAATATGCTATCTAGGTTGGTCATAACTTTCCTTCCAAGGAGTAGGCGTCTTTTAATTTCATGGCTTCAATCACCATCTGCAGTGATTTTGGAGCCAAAAAAAATAAAGTCAGCCAGTGTTTCCACTGTTTCCCCATCTATTTGCCATGAAGTGATGGGACCAAATGCCATGATCTTAGTTTTCAGAATGTTGAGCTTTAAGCCAATTTTTTCACTTTCCTCTTTCACTTTCATCAAGAGAACCCATTCAGGTATGACCTAAAACAAATCCCTTATGACTATACAGTGGAAGTGAGAAATAGATTTAAGGGACTAGATCTGACAGACAGAGTGCCTGATGAACTATGGATGGAGGTTTATAACACTGTACAGGAGACAGGAATCAAGACCATCCCCAAGAAAAAGAAATTCAAAAAGCAAAATGGCTGTCTGAGGAGGCCTTACAAATAGATGTGAAAAGACAGGGAAGTGAAAAGCAAAGGAGAAAAGGAAAATTATACCTGTTTGAACGCAGAGTTCCAAAGAATAGCAAGGAGAGATAAGAAAGCCTTCCTCAGTGATCAATGAAAAGAAATAGAGGAAAACAATAGAATGGGAAAGACTAGAGATCTCTTCAAGAAAATTAGACATACCAAGGGAATATTTCCTGCAAAGATGGGCTCAATAAAGGACAGAAATAGTATGGACCTAACAGAAGCAGAAGATATTAAGAAGAGATGGTAAGAATACACAGATATTACAAAAAAGATATTACAACCCAGATAATCACGATGGTGTGAACACTCACCTAGAGCCAGACAACCTGGAAAGCAAAGTCAAGAGGGCCTTAGGAAGCATCACTACGAACAAAGCTAGTGGAGGTGATGGAATTCCAGATGAGCTATTTCAAATCCTGGAAGATGGTGCTGTGAAACTGTTGCACTCAATATGCCAGCAAATTTGGAAAACTCAGCTATGGCCACAGGACTGGAAAAGGTCAGTCTTCATTCCAATCCCAAAGAAAGGCAATGCCAAAGAATGCTCAAACTACCGCACAATTACACTCATCTCACACGCTAGTAAAGTCATGCTCAAAATTCTTCAAGCTGGGCTTCAGCAATATGTGAACCATGAAATTCCAGATGTTCAAGCTGGTTTTAGAAAAGGCAGAGGAACAAGAGATCAAATTGCCAACATCTACTGGATCATCAAAAAAGCAAGAGAGTTCCAGAAAAACATCTATTTCTGCTTTATTGATCCAAAACCTTTGACTGTGTGGATCACAAAAAACTGTGGAAAATTCTGAAAGAGATGGGAATACCAGACCACCTGACCTGCCTCTTGAGAAACCTGTATGCAGGTCAGAAAGCAACAGTTAGAATTGGACATGGAACACAGACTGGTTCCAAATAGGAAAAGGAGTACGTCAAGGCTGTATATTGTCACTCTGCTTATTTAACTTCTGTGCAGAGTACATCACGAGAAATGCTGGGCTGTGGAAGCACAAGCTGGATCAAGATTGCCAGGAGAAATATCAGTAACCTCAGATATGCAGATGACACCACCCCTATGGCAGAAAGTAAAGAAGAACTGAAGAGCCTCTTGATGAAAGTGAAAGTGGAGAGTGAAAAAGTTGGCTTAAACTGAAAACTAAGATCATGGCATCTGGTCCCATCACTTCATGGCAAATAGATGGGGGAACAGTGGAAACAGTGGCTGACTTTACTTGTGGGGGCTGCAAACACTGCAGATGGTGATTGTAGCCATGAAATTAAAAGACGCTTACTCCTTAGAAGGAAAGCTATGACCAACCTAGACAGCATATTAAAAAGCAGAGACATTACTTTGTCCACAAAGGTCCGTCTAGTCAAGACTATGGTTTTTCTAGTAGTCATGTATGGATGTGAGAGTTGGACTATAAAGAAAGCTGAGTGCCAAGAACTGATGCTTATGAACTGTGGTGTTGGAGAAGACTCTTGAGAGTCCCTTGGACTGCAAGGAGATACAATCAGCCCATCCTAAAGGAAATCAGTCCTGAGTTTTCATTAGAAGGACTGATGATGAAGCTGAAACTCCAATACTTTGGTCATCTGATGCGAAGAGATGACTCATTTGAAAAGACCCTGATGCTGGGAAAGACTGAAGGCAGAAGGAGAAGGGGACAACAGAGGATGAGATGGTTGGATGACATCACCAACTCAATGGACATGAGTTTGCATAAGTTCTGGGAGTTGGTAATGGACAGGGAGGCCAAGCGTGCTGCAGTCTATGAGGTCGCAAAGAGTCGGACACGACTGAGCGACTGAACTGAACTGAATATATGTAGAGGGGCTTCCCTGATAGCTCAGTTGGTAAAGAATCTGCCTACAGTGCAGGAAGGCCTGGTTCAATTCCTGGGTTGGGAAGCTCCACTGGAGAAGGGATAGGCTACCCACTCCCGTAATTCTGGCCTGGAGAATTCCATGGACTGTAGAGTCCATGGGGTCGCCAAGAGTCAGACATGACTGAGCAACTTTCACTTCACGTGTATGTGAAACATAATGTGAGTCATAATTATGTCTGCGATTGAAGCACTGGGCGTGCAATATTAGTACATTTATTTGCACTTGGGTTAGAAATAAGTGCTTAGAAAATATAACATTTCCCTCTCAAGTTACACTATACCTAATTATGTTAAAAAGTTATCATTGCTGATCTGAGAGAAGATAATAGGAAACAAATCAAGTTTTATATTAGGCTTTGAAGATGATGATGATTAGAGTAAAAACCATTTAGGTGTATTATAGAAATTTAACTCTGAAAATTCTTGACAATGGCAGTTCATCTTTGTCAAATTAACTAAGGTATGTTATTCAAATCTCAATTTTATTTACATAAAAGTGCAATCCTCTTATAAAAAGTTCTGCTTTTGGAGAAATATTTGTAATAATACAAAATACAGCAGGTAATTCATCTTATTTCTTGCTATGATTCAAGAGCATTCAGTGCAAATTTGAACTACTTTTATCTTCTATCTGTGGGCAAATTAATAGGTTTATTCATAAGTACGCCATGATCTTAATCACAAAACTAAAAACCTGCAATGAAAATACGAAGGCCACATCATTTCGTAGTGGCATCTACAAAGTGTTTCACTGGAAATGGCTGTTAGAAGAAAACAATTTGTTGTTAAGTGATTTAAATGCCCAAAGAGAAAGTGCATGTGGTGTTAGTGTGCTTAAAACATAATTAAAATTTGCATTACAAATGCTAGTTTAGGAAAGAACTGATTTTAAAAGCCAATAATATTTCCTGTAAGCCTGTTGCTGTGATATTTTAGATGGTACTTTTTTTTTTTTATAATTTGAAAGCTACATATTTTAATAGAGAACAGTTCAAAATGTTTTTAAGGTCAAACTGGAAATATGTTGATGATTTAAAAATGCAAGGGAAGTGCTTTATTATATTATACTACCAGAGTGTTATTGTAGTTTAAAAATATCATTAAATCAGCACAAACCCACACTTATCATTTCCTGCACATTTTTCACGCTGAGCTGCCTTCTGACTATGAGTAATCTGTTAATCTGCTCTTTGCCTCACAATCCGTCAAAGTGACAGATTCATTCCTTCTCTAATACATAATATCTTCATTTACTGTATGCCTTGCTGCATCTTTCTTTTTTGCTAGCACTGAAATTTAGAAGATCACAAGCAAATTGAGAGAATGTCACAAGGGTGGTTGTTCTTGTTTGTTTCCCATTTCGTCTATTATTTCAGCAGAAGAAACTAAAACTTTCTGGACTCTTAATGTGACTTTCTAGTATTTCCAAAAGGCAGGCAATTTCAGGTTTCAATAAAAGTACTGTGAAAGAGGTCAGAAGAGGGCAAATGGTAGAATAGAAAGTAACTGCACCCATCACTAAGTTAAAATACTGACCAAAATGGAATTTTCTTGCAATGCTAGTGGCCAGTGAATAGATTCTCACTCTCCATCTCCAAACCTTTGATGTACAGAAAAAGATATCATGGGGGGAAAACAGGAAGGAAGAAAAGGTTATACATCCAGTAGTTTAGGGATGAATTGTCCCCTTCAAAGACAAGGTTTCATTAGCACAAACATCACTGTTTAATTGAAAGCTACACAGATTTTATTGAAAATGAGATCTTCATTTTTATCATGATTTTCATTGACATCAGTTCAGTTCAGTCGCTCAGTCATGTCCGACTCTTTGCGACCCCATGGACCACAGCACGCCAGGCCTCCCTGTCCATCACCAACTCCCAGAGCTTATTCAAACTCATGTCCATTGAGTCGGTGATGCCATCCAGCCATCTCATCCTCTGTCATACCCTTCTCCTCCTGCCCTCAATCTTTCCCAGCATCAGGGTCTTTTCAAGTGAGTCAGTTATTTGCATCAGGTGGCCAAAGTATTGGAGCTTCAGCTCCAGCATCAGCCCTTCCAATGAACACCCAGGACTGATTTCCTTTAGGATGGGTTGATTGTATCTCCTTGCAGTCCAAGGGACTCTCAAGAGTCTTCTCCAACACCACAGTTCAAAAGCATCAATTCTTCGGTGCTTTTTCATCTATTTTTCACCAACTTTTTCACTCCCCTCTTTCACTTATATTAAGAGGCTCTTTAGTTCTTCACTTTATGCCATAAGGGTGGTACCATCTGCATATTTAAGGTTATTGATATTTCTCCCAGCAATCTTGATTCCAGCTTGTGCTTCTTCCAGCCTGGCGTTGCTCATGATGTACTCTGCATATAAGTTAAATAAGCAGGGTGACAATATACAGCCTTGACGTATTCCTTTCTCGATTTGGAACCAGTCTGTTGTTCCATGTCCAGTTCTAATTGTTGCTTCTTGACCTGCATACAGATTTCTCAGGAGGCAGCTCAGGTGATCTGGTATTCCCTTCTCTTTAAGAATTTTCTATAGTTTGTTGTGATCCACAGTCAAAGGCTTTGGTGTAGTCAATAAAACAGAAATAGATGTTTTCCTGGAACTCTTGTGCTTTTCTGATGACCCAACGGATGTTGGCAATTTGATCTCTTGTTCCTCTGCTTTTTCTAAATCCTTTTTGAACATCTGGAAGTTCATGGTTCACGTATTGCTGAAGCCTGGCTTGGAGAATTTTGAGCATGACTTTGCTAGTGTGTGAGATGAGTGCAATTGTGTGGTAGTTAGAGCATTCTTTGGCATTGCCTTTCTTTGGGATTGCAATGAAAAGGAATGAAAACTGACCTTTTCCAGTCCTGTGGCCACTGCTGAGTTTTCCAAATTTGTTGGCATATTGAGTGCAGCGCTTTCACAGCATCATCTTTTAGGATTTGAAATAGTTCACCTGGAATTCCATCACCTCCACTAGCTTTGTTCATAGTATTGCTTCCTAAGGCCCACTTGACTTCGCATTCCAGGATGTCTGGCTCTAGGTGAGTGATCACACCATCACAGTTATCTGGGTCATGAAGATCTTTTTTGTACAGTTATTCTGTGTATTCTTACCATCTCTTCTTAATATCTTCTGCTTCTGTTAGGTCCATACTTTTCTGTCCTTAATTGTGCCCATCTTTGCATGAAATGTTCCCTTGGTATGTCTAATTTTCTCGAAGAGATCTCTAGTCTTTCCCATTCTATTGTCTTCCTCTATTTCTTTGCATTGATCACTGAGGAAGGCTTTCTTATCTCTCCCTGCTATTCTTTGGAATTGACATCAGGCCAGGCTAGATCTGAGGTTTCCTGTTCTTTGTTGTTTTGATAATACAAATGGCTCTGATGCTTAAAATTTTTCACTATTAATTCAACAGAAGATATTTTACCCTCCCTTCATTTCTTGCTTTAATTCAGTTGCTTATTAGTCTATATATTCTACAAATATAGAGAATTAGTAACTGAAAAGGGCTTCCCTGTTGGCTTAGCTGGTAAAAGAAGATGCCTGACAATGCAGGAGACATAAGAGACACAGGTTCAGTCCCTGGGCTGGGAAGATCCCCTGAAGAAGGAAATGGCAACCTGCTGCAGTATTCTTCCCCGGAAAATTCCACTGATAGAGGACTCTAGTGGGCTACAGTCCATGGGGTTGCAGAGTTGGATATGACTGAGTACATACACATATACACACGAGAATTAGAAAATATGAGAATAAGTATAATTCTAGCTTGTTTCCTTTCATCTCAAATAAGTGATAAAGTTCATTATCTACAATTAACCATTTAGCTTCTGTTGTTACTAATCCAAGTTTTCACATAATAAAACAAAGGTCACTATTGTTACCCTCAAAAGTTAAAAGCCAAGTTGTTTACCACAAAATATGACACTGCCTTCTAACCACTCTTGTTCCAGCACATATATAATGTTCTTCTTTCAGCACATATATAATTTTCTTCCATGCATACACCCAATAACTGTCAGCATTTTCTTGTCCTAAGCACCAAATTACATCTGATTTGTCTTATCGAATAGCAAGGGAGCTGAAGGCTTTTAAAAATCAATGGACAAGAAAGAGTCAACAGAACAATAATGTTAGTATTAATTCAATCAAATCCAGCTAAAAGTCATTTGCCTTTTCTCCTTCAAGTGATTTTAAATAGGTTGGACATTTGACTTGTATCATATTTATTATACTGAGTGGGTTTTTATGAGGTAATGAACAGCAAAATATGAAGCTGTAAACTCTGGTAAACATAATATATTGCTAGAGTGAAAAATTATGTGCTCTAACATCAGTAATGTTTTTGGTTAACAAGAGAAATAAAAGAATTACAGGGAAGAAGTAAAACCAACAGCCAGCAAAAGCTGTTTGTGAGTGGGTACTCCTAAAGGAAATCAACCCTGAATATTCACTGGAAGATTAATGCTGAAGCGCCAATACTATGGCCACTTGATGAGAAGAGCCGACTCATTGGAAAAGACCCTGATGCTGGGAAAGACTGAGAGCAGCAGGAGAAGGGGGTGACAGAGAGTGAGATAATTGGATGGCATCACCGACTCAATGGACACGAGTCTGAGCAAACTCCGGGAGATGGTGAATGACAGGGAAGTCTGACGTGATGCAGTCCATGGGGTTGCAGAGTCGGACACGACTGAGCAACTGAACAATGACAGGTTTGGAAAAAGCTATGATTTCTGTGTGCCAGGCATGGACAAGGCTCCCAAACTCCAAGGCAACTTTCTTAAAGCAGTCACAGTCTGCTGTGATGACACGCGGGGCATGGACTGCCTGTCCTGGGAGGCCACAAACTCATGAAGGGAATATTAAAGTCATCTCCCCATGGTGCTCTGCACACAGTGGGTGCTTCAAAAATACTCACTGAACGGTACTTCATACTGAGGTATGAACTGCAGCACACTTTCAGTTGTTACCTGTCACAGTGATTTCTTGTTTAATAGCCTGGGGAGCTATTCTGGGTGAGGGAACAAAGTGAATGGTGAGGCAGAGTCTATGGGCGCGACTGGCCATGGATATTTAACCCAAGTCATGGTCTTCCGTGCCTTAGGTTCACGTCATTATCCTGAATCTCAGCCTGTATTCCTCTCTTCTTTCCCTCAGACAGAACAGAGGTGAATGTTATAAACTGGAATTAGCACTTTGATTTTTTAAAAGGTGCTCATTACTCCAGAAGAGGAACCTGAATCTTTTAATTAAAAGCTGAAACTGTAAAATGTTGGAATGGTAAATAATTCCTTTAGTAATTACCTACTTTACACTGAACCCTGGGCCAGAGGTACTCTGAGTTCATCATCTGGATGGATAATGGTGATTGGGCTGCTGCTGCTGCTAAGTCACTTCAGTCGTGTCCGACTGTGTGTGACCCCATAGACGGAAGCCCACCAGGATCCCCCGTCCCTGGGATTCTCCAGGCAAGAACACTGGAGTGGGTTGCCATTTCCTTCTCCAATGTGTGAAAATGAAAGGTAACTGTAGAATCCCACATTTTTTACAGTTAAAAGTGCTAAGATTCTTCAGGGGTCTTAAGATTCTTCAGGGATGTAGAAGTTTTGGGGAGGTGGGATAGGAAGATGTAATACGTTGTTCAGAAACTCTTGTGGAAAAGGGTTTTCTGAATTTTGTAATTCTGGAAAACATAAAAATACCTAAAATATTCAATGAGTATTTCCCCAGCCCTAATGGCTTAAGACTTTCTTGGAGTACAGCTGGAAAATTAGGAGACTCACGTTGAAAAGTTAAGCCCCAGTAGCCCGAGAGACTTGGTCAGAGAGCACACAGGCATCTCAACTGAGAAGCTGGAGCAGGACTGGTGGGTGCCCAGGAGGGCAGGGCTACAAAGAACAAGCGGAGACAGTGAAGAAAAAGAAATATTGGTCAAGTGGTAGGGGTGGTACCCAGTCCTCTGGGGTAACAGCCAGTTAGGGCCTGGAGAAGGGTGATTTGAGCAGGTACACGCTCGAGTTAACAGGCTCCGGTAGAGTAAATGACCAAACCAGGACTGCAAGTAGGCTGGGCAGGCCAAATGAAAAGAGCAGAGGAGGAAGGAAAAGTGACTGGACAGGGAATGCCACCTGTCAGCCCTGCGGGTGAAATGCTCGGTCCTCTGAAACACAAGGGAAATGGTGGCCCTACAATTGACTAGGGCATGGTTCTAGCTTCAGAGTGGTCAGCGGGGAGACACAGCATGATTCCCCAGGGATTACATTTGTTGCCAAGGGTGCCTTTGGCTCAGGTCTTCACTGGGGTAGGGCTAGAGACACCATTGAGCCTGGCCTTTGCTGTAGACTGAGGAGGAGAGGGGCCCAGCTAAGTCTCTCTGTACAGGTATTTTTAAAGTCTGCTATGGGGTTGCTGAGGGTCGGACGCGACTGAGCGACTTCACTTTCACTTTTTGCTTTCACACATTGGAGAAGGAAATGGCAACCCACTCCAGTGTTCTTGCCTGGAGAATCCCAGGGACGGGGGAGCCTGGTGGGCTTCCATCTATGGGGTCACACAGAGTCGGACACGACTGAAGTGACTTAGCAGCAGCAGCAGCAGCATGAAGGTTAGACCGGTGAACCAAAGACCCCTCCAGAAGTATGAGGGGTAGGGAGTCACTTAAGTTAATAGTGTGCCTGCATCACAGGCTCAGATTTGTCCCCCAACAACCCCCTGCTGTATACATATATACTTTTTGCCCTTCTCTTCCATTTGCCTATCCAGATTCTGTTCATTGGTGAAGGTTTAAGTACACATTCTACAAAAGTGCCAACCCAAGCAGGTTTCTAGCCACTGGCACTTTCTATAAGATGGGTATGATTAGGCAAATACAGGTAAGCAATTTCCAATAAGAATACAGAGAAAAGTCTCAAATTCAGTAAAAAGTCTTTATTTAAAGGGTTAAAATGACACATTTTAAATAGACACTTTAGATAACACATATCTTCTAAGGGATCATTTAAAACAACTCATGATCAAGAGGGAGGAGGCATATGTCTACCTATGGTTGATTCATGTTGATATATAGCAGAAACCAACACAATATTGTAAAGCAATTATCCCTCAATTAATAAATTAAAAAAAATTCATGAGAGAGATTGCATTTGTTACAAGTAGTTCCAGACTCCTTCAGGAGAGAAAAGTATATAGGTGCTCCTGGGTTCCAGCTAGCAGTTAAGTGATCAGTGATGTAGCTAGTGTAGAGAGATGGTGGGAAAAGTCACTTCTGTGAGGTGAGATTCAGTGAATTCAGCAATTCCTAAGAGTTTCCTCTGTGCTTGGCACTGTTTCAAGAGCTAGGGATACAGTGAGCAAGAAAGATATAGGCCCGATGTGCAGGCAGTTTACATTCTAGCATATTCTGGAGGGGCATGAATGTGTGTGTGTTTGTGTCTGTGTACAATAAGCAACAAGTAAGTAAGAGGTATCAGGTAGTGAAATGTACGATAGTCAAAACAAACACAGACTTCAATGAGGCTTCCTGGGGCTACTTTGGGTTAGGTGTTTAGAAAGGGGGCCTCTGAGGAGTTGAAATTTAGATGGAGACCTGAATGACAGGAAGAGGCTATGGCTTCTCTAGGTGAGGGAATGCCAGGCGCAGAGGCCATCTCATGCAAAGCTCTTATGGTGAAACCAAGTCTGGAGTATTTGAGAGAAAGAGGCAGATACCTTGATTTGAATCAAGGTACATGATGGTAGGAAACACGGTGTGAGTGATGGGCATTCAGGAGAAGGAGACGACCTGACCCAAGGAGCAAAGGGACATCTTTGGGAAGTTTTATACGGGGGAATGCTTCAGTCCATTTTAGGGGCAGCAACACCACTCTGGTTGCTGAGTGAAACAAGGGGCCAAACGAGCAGAAAAAGCAGGTAGGAAGCAATGGTATCTGTCCAGGTGAGAGATGGTGGCTATTTGGGCAACAACTGGAGCAGTAAAGACAGGACAGTGGCTCCATCTGGCACATACAATAATTGGAGGAAGTACCAGTGCTACTTGCTGAGGCTGGACATGGGGTTAGAGAGAGAAACCAGGTATTGCTCTTGGCTTCTGGCTTGAGTAAAGGGGGATGACGGTGGCATTTTTTGAGATGGAGAAAACTGAAGAAAGAACAGATGTGCAGAGGTACAGAAAACAAAGTTATGGTTTGCAATGGATTTGAGGTATGCATTAGAGATCTGAGTGGACTGGACATCTGTCAAATTGGCAGCTTGGACGGATGAGTCTGGAATTCAGAGGAGAGGCAGGATTGGACATATAATTTTGAAAGTCATTAGAATATAGAAGTATTAGAAACTACTATTAAAGATATAGTATGTTGCTGTTGCTGCTGCTAAGTTGCTTCAGCTGTGACCGACCCTGTGCGACCCCATAGACGGCAGCTCACCAGGCTCCCCCGTCCCTGGGATTCTCCAGGCAAGAACACTGGAGTGGGTTGCCATTTCCTTCTCCAATGCATGAAAGCGAAAAGTGAAAGTGAAGTCGCCCAGTCGTATAGCGACTCCATGGACTGCAGTCTACCAGGCTCCTCCGTCCATGGGATTTTCCAGGCAAGAGACTGGAGTGGGGTGCCATATATTATATATTAAAGATCAGGGCCATTCTAATGGTTATCACTGTCTATGGCTCTCTAGCTTGGCAGGGAGTGGAACATGCATGAAAATTAGATTTAAACTTTGTCCAAACAAGAGCCTTTCACAAAAACCCAATTTTATCCTGAGAGTAAATAAAGCAATGCCACTGTCCTTCTATTTTCAGAAAGGGAAGTGGGCAACTCTTGGAAGGATGAGGGAA